>NC_060125.1:253698148-258698148 GCF_021461395.2 Schistocerca americana
TAAAAATGAACCGTAGATACCTGTACTGCACACGTTCTTGTTTTCAGATCAATGCTGCCTTGTTTTAACTGTCTTGCGCACAACACTGATGTGACACATTGATTTTCCCCTATTTGCCACAAAAATATCATTGTACGTAGATTGACTACACATTATATCACAAATAACAATGTAGGTCATAAAACACCAGTAATTTAAAGGATGGAACTACCATGTACAAAATAACTTCAAACGTGTGATTACTGTGAAAGTGAATTAATGTGTTAAATATTCGACTTAAAGCATGTAATCGAGAAATTACGCTCAGAGCTTGTTGGAAGTCGCTAAGTGCTTTCATTATGAAACAATGGACGAATATAATATGGATAATGTGAGCTCTGTTTTAAGGAGAAACTAGTTTTCCACGCATCTAAATGTTTATGACCTCGTATAACCTATCTGTCGCACAACGACCTAATTTTGCAGGTACATCAGTGGTATATTTGGGTACTTCCTGCAAACAGTGTTGCGAATAGAGTAGGTGGTAAAGTTATAATAAATTAATACGTCATGCTTGATGTCGAAGTCTGACTGTATGGACAGTGAAAATGTATTAAGCAACAAACTTATTTTTCTCTATCGTTTTGTGCGGAGTGTCAGCAAGAAAGAATTTTGCAAGGGTTAAAAACTATTTACGCAGTTTATACTGGGAATCGCTAGCTGTTCTCGTTCTCGGATACTGGATGAATATAGTCCGGGTATTTGCATGCCCCAGATACGTTGCCTCAAAATAAAGTTTATAAAATTTTTGTTTACTTTTCATACAAGCACCGTTTTATGAAAGAACAGTAACCGTTTTCAGCCGTACTGGCCACGTGCAGATGCTAAGAGCAGCATTTACTGAACAAATGCCAATGCGTTGTCAAACAGTTCCTGATTGTTATACTTGTCTTACTGTGTTAAACTTCTAACATAGAATTATATTTCTTAATGAGAATATTGTGACAGTATTTTAAATTATTAATTTCGGTGAATGATTCAGAGAAATACCGAAAATAAAATTTTTGTTGCCCCTGAAGGCCGTCAACTAGGCTACCTACGTCAGGTACCAGAATAGTGATTTTGTGGTATAGATATCGCGGTCTTCGAAGCCACTCTGTGGTTGAAGTTATAATGAATACGTTTTGTTTCTTGGTGATCTCAGGAACGTCTGTCGGCCTTTGATTATGTATTGTTCTTCCATCGACTGATACTACCTCCTCATAATTTCAATGATAACCAAAATGAGTGGACATAATGACATGCTGGCTGCAAACCTGTTTGCAGTGTTGTCCTGACGTTCTATTCCGAAGAAAATTATTGCAAATTACGTTACCATGAATATAGTTTTCCCCTGAACAACTGAGATGTGTGAATAGCATACCATAATAAAAGCTAACAGATGTAATTAATGACCATTGATTTCTCATTAATCTTTCATTTATTGGACAATGGTCTCCATTTGTATTATGCGACGCCACTAGTCTCATGTATAACATCTGTATGCATCACAAAACCCGTGTACTCGATAACTGTGTTATACATTCGAAGCTGGTTTTTCTTATAAGCACTTGGTTTCCATTCTTGTCATTAAATCCACCGTTTACGATATAAAACACGCCCACCAAATGTGAAACACTAAACGGGAAGTTGTGCCAGTCCAGGCGGAAGTATGTTATCTTGCTGCAAAGATGACTGGTACCTATTCTTTCTAGCTTTTGCCCCTGCGCCGTTATTGGTTATTTCCTGCAACAGCAAAGGACAAAGTATAGACTCCCACCTTTGAGGTAAAGCAAGAAATGCAGGCGACGTAACAAGTTAGAAAAGTTAATCTTATGCCTGGCAACATATTACCAATTCTTACGACGAACTTCTGTTAAACTGGGATGTTTGTGTTCAAAGAGATTAAATATTTTTGGTCATCAGTAATTTATTCATACTTCCGGATAGTATCCACGTACCCCATCTGCATGCGTCTAGAGTAAATTTCAAGGTCAGATATTACAAAGTTTCCTAAATGTTTCCGTAGCGTGTAACTGAGGGGGTACGTGGCTACCAGCACGGTATTTGCCTAGTGGGATGTGGAAAACCGCCACCAGTTCTCAACGGTAATTCACCTGGTCGATTCGATCGGCGTCAGGCTCGACTACCCGTGCCTAGAAAACGGCGGAAAAAGGCGCTCAGCTATCCGGGTGGGTGTTAAACTATAAGAATTTTATTCATAAGAACTAGAATAGTCTCAGTATAGTCTTAGTTTATATTTTGAGTATAGATACTGCTTCACTCAGTATGTAATTAACAGCGATAAATTTTTAAAATATTTAAATTTGTCGCTTTATCAGGAACTTAGTTTTCTACTTTGTACTGTTTTTTATTTGTTCTAAGTTTTCAAATTTTATAAGATCAGATTACATGCATAAATGCATCCATAAATACAATAAAAAAGTATGTACGTTCCACATCTCCTCCTAAATCAGCATATCGATTTCAACCAAACTTGGTACACATACCACTTACTGTCAGGAGAGAACAGAGGAAGTGAGAGTGAAAACTGAGTGTAGATCAGGATTCACAAACAACCGGAGTATATTCATCCAATTTTTGAGAACTCGAGCACTTAGCGATTTGCACAAGATTTACACGTAATTTCACCCCATTACGAGAGTTTCTCTCACTAACAACCCCTACAAATTGAACAAAGAAGAAAAGCTTATCACTCACCACATTATCGCTGTTCATGCAGTAAAACTGCCGCATAAGGCATCACCTTTTAATTTATTATATACTTACCATTACTCTATTTGTAACAGATTTTGCAGACATTATGATCATAATCACTGAATGTGCTTGAAAAAGTATATCATTGTACGACACATAGTTCAGAAGATACGTCATAAACATTGAGTTGCCGCGAAACGAAACTACATGGCGAAATTAGCTAGAGGCGAAAAAATGTTTGAAATTTGTTAAATATACATGAAGTATGCACAGGTTGAAAAATCTGTCAACCAGTTGCAAACAAAGGTTTATTAGCCCTCGGTCTAGGTTTCGATATTTGTATAAATATCGTCTTCAGAAGTAGTGGGTTTTGTTACATCACATCATGGTACATAATAACAGATGAAGCCGAGGGGCTCTTGTCACATACAAAATTGACAAAACAAGAATTATTCTAAGCCACTGTTTTAGACAGCAGCCAGATTACATATATCATACTTCAGAATGAATGCTTGCTAGTAAATGCCCACAGGTAGAGGCTGTTGTCAACATAAAATTGTAATGGCGTTATAAGAGCTTCTACCTGTGGAGAATTTACTAGTGAACGTTCACTCTGAAGTACGTTATGTCATCTGGCTGCTGTCTAAAGCCATGTCTTGGAATAATTCTTGTTTTGTCAATTTTATATATGACAAGAGCCACTGGGCTTCATATAATCTAATGTATCATCATGTGATGTAACGAGGCCCCTACTTCTGAAGAAGATATTTTTACTAATACTCAAACCTAGGTTAAGGGCTACTAAACCTTTCTTTGCAACTGGTAGGCTGTTCATATTTACACAGTTGCTGTTCCGCAACCATGTTGAAGATTTTGATATATGAAATACACGAGATATGTGCATATGCGAGCAAATCCAAGCATAAAAACCTCCTCCTAAGCTTACAGAATTATTTAAACCGAATGTAGTGCACACAAGACCAACCGTCTTGAAATAAATATCGTAGGAGCAAGCGCCAGCAAACTCGTATTGAGATTGGTGTGATAACATGAAGAGAGAAGTAGGCAGGAGAAGATGAACGGATAGAGAGGGGAAAGAAGAATATAGACACACATAGTGGGATGAGGAGATGGACAAAGGACAGGCAAGGGAGAAATGGACAGAAAGTGAAGAGAACATGGACAGAGAGACGGAAGAGGAAGAGATGTACAAAGAGGTGCAGGAGGAGATGGCCAGAGAGAGTGGGAGTGGGAGTGGGAGACTAGTAGAAGATTGTAATAAATAAATGCCCAACCAACGCCTGGAGCTCAGATAGCTATGAATAAAATTATGTCGACTCTACGCCTTTCGGGTTTCTATGTCTCCATCAACCACGATTCCAAGATTTCCTTAGCTCCTCTAACGGAATGCTACAGTACGTGGATTCCAATGTGTACCTGGACTGCAAACCTGTACTTGGAAACAAACAAAACTTTATCTTATCGAAATGGTAATTAAAACCTTATGACTATACCTCGTAATAAGTAGTATCACGACAATGTTGTTTGAGTGTCTATTGACGGGTGAAACCTGAGTTTCGTCCGTCGTATGAAATGAAATGTTCGTACTACTTATGGGAATACAGCCAAGTGAAGTCTTCGACAACCGTCAATATTTTTACAGATGAACAAAAATGCAGTGATACAACGATGCGCAAGGAAATTTAAACCTTTGGTAGGCAGGAGCATGCCTACCAGAACCATAACATGGGGTATGCACAAAGACAACAAGCACACCATAAACAACCCCAACCTGATATGACCACTGTCAGAAGTTATCGAAGGTGTATATTAATTAGCAACGGAGGTGAAAGTAGCATTAATTCAGTCACTTTGTTGTTTGATCAGAGAGAGAGAGAGAGAGAGAGAGAGAGAGAGAGAGAGAGAGAGAGAGAGAGAGCAAGTACCAAACAGAATTCAAGCCAAAAAGTTCAATCTCTGTTTATAAGGTTACTTGTTAATTTAATCTCACTTTTTTCCTTAATACTATACAAATAGCGGAAGTGCACGCCAGAAACTCTGTGTTGTTACATGCCGTAGGATGACGGGTACCAAAGAAATGCCTTGCGATAGCAGATTTGCTCGGCTGTTGCAAGTATGGGTGACGCTTTGCTTTATACACCAGCTCTCCACGGTCTCGATGATCTCTCACAACTTAGGTGTGAGGTGGTATACGGTAGACACCTGCCTTATGCGAACCAGAATCATGTAGACAGTAAAGGGCCTTAACCTTAGATGGTGGTCTCAAAACACACGCCACATCGTGTTTCCCCAGATTACGACCAATACCACTGGAAATGCTTCCTGCGTAAGAGAAAAAGGCTGTAGAGTTACGTGACATCTCACTATTTTCATCACTTACCCGATCCACGGTTGGTTGAGAGCGTAGTGTCGTGTTCTAACACGGCACAGATAGAACGTAATTTCCGAGCGGTGACGAGCAAATGCAGGAAGACAAATCCTTAGTAAAGACAGATTGACTTGGGTCAGGGACAAACACTGTTACAGTGCACATATGAGGGTGCAGATTTTGGAGTCGTTAGGAAGCTTGCAGCAGGAAACTCGTGGAATTCAGGAGTTTGATTAACACTGTTTACTAACGATCAGACTACTACACTGAAGTCAGTACTAAATATTAGAAAAAGCAAGAGAAGCAATTGGTTGCACAACAGAAGTCAGTGCCTGAAGCCAAGGAGGTGAGTGTTGACAGAAGTAGCGAACACTAGCAGCATGCTAAGTACAAACTTGAGAGCAGCGCTCCAAGTCAGAAAAACTGACACGTCGGAGATTACCGAGGCTGGCCACAAGTGACAAAGTGCTGGCACTCCAACAATCTGACTGAGAACTCCCTCTGAATGCAAAGCCATGGGTTTTGAAAGAATTGTGACGGCGCGCTATTTCTCTCTTCCTATAGTCGATACACTGATCCACGAACACTTAAAAAGCCTCGGCTAATTTAACGAGTCGCTCTGAACCTACAGGGCGCTTCTGGCCAAGCGTATTTAGATTCCTTCAATTCCCCTACTCGGTAGGGATGCTTTTGGACTTTGCATTAACAAACTCCTAGTCTGATGGCAACAGCCACTACCACTCCCTTTATGGCCAGCAACAACAGTGTTTTACGTTACTTGGCCCCTCCCCCAGCCGTTTTATGGGTGGGAAATGCAGTAGTGGCACTCTGTCCTGTGTAAACCCACTGACGTTGCAGTTCTTAGGAGCAAGTATCAAGCTTGATGCCCCTGCTGAGACGTGCCTCTAAAGTAAAACTTCTCCCCTGGGACAGCTGCTCAGAGCGTCTGCAATTTGCAGCGGTCTAGTGTTACTACTCAGCGCCAGTAACCTAAGCTGTACCATTTTTATCTGCGCTCTGCATTGTTTCTGATTTCCTATTTTGAAGTACCCTTGATAGCTCCCCACAGCCTTAATTGGTTCAAACGGCTCTGAGCACTATGGGACATAACATCTGAGGTCATCAGTCCCCTAGAACTTAGAACTACTTAAAGCTAACTAACCTAAGGACATCACACACAATCATGCCCGAGGTAGGATTCGAACCTGCGACCGTAGCGGTCGCGCGTTTCCAGACTGAAGCGCCTAGAACCGCTCGGTCACGCTTACTGGTCAGCCTTAATTGTAACGACGTACAAGTCATTAAGTCGTCAGTACATGACAGCAATGTGCATCTGATCTGGCTTATACTGTACATATTCTGGCGAAAGGTGACTTCCAGGTTGGCTAACTCATCAGAGAAATTCAGAGGCAGCGCGGATATAGCCGCGCGGTCCATAACGTCTTGCCACGGTTCGCGTGGCGTCTCCTGTCGGAGGTTTGAGTCCTCCCTAAGGCATGGGGGTGTGTGTGTTATACTTAGCGTTAGTTAGTTTAATTTAGATTAAGTAGTGTGTAAACCTAGGGACCGATGACCTAAACAGTTTGGACCCTTAGGAACTTACTACAAACTTTCAGCGTCTGAGATGATGTGGGCACAGTGATGCGAGGTACAGCTGTATGCTGATAATTTAACGCCTATATACAAAATAAATGTGAGTTGTATTCCTATAAACTGGGCAAGTCCAAATGTACCATCGAACTTCCTCCTGACCGACACATCAACGAGGAGACTATCACTGTGAAGCAAAAATTCTTCGACATTTAATTCCGATGTTCTAGAAAGCTGTGGAAATTCTCACTGCCATTAGGTCAAATGTGAAAAGTATCGTAAACATGTCTAAAAATAATATGCAGGCTTCAATACCACTCTCTTGTTTCATTTGTGCCTAGAAGGAAAAAAAAAACAAAAAAAAACAGGCCGTGACCTCGTGAAGACATCACCCAGCAACTAAACTGAGTGACCAAATAAACGAAGCCCTTGAGGCAAGGTGGCCAACAAGCGTTGTAACAGATCCTTGATATTCTGGCTAATGGAAAGGACGTCCCTACATGGGGTTATTGGGGTCCCGCAGTATTACGCAGGCTTTTAAAAAGGCCGGAAATGGAACTCATCATGGCTATTTACGAGTCACCATTCGTCTTCCAAAATATTAAAAATACTCCATACCCCCAGGACTAGCCTCCTCATCCCCCCTACATACTATGGCATGGACGCCTCGGCTAGTGTTACTGGGAAGGAGCTGACGTCTGATCTGGCCCCACACATGTTTATCGGATACAGGTCTGGCGATCTTCTTGACCGCGGGAGTACCTCTACATTGCGCACAGAGATCATATGTGCGCGACCGTTGTTCTGTTGAAAAATGACACCACGATACTATTACATGAGAGGTAGCACATGACGTCGCAGATTATTTCTGACGTACCGTTGTGCAACCAGAGTTCTCTCAGTCGCTAATAGCCATGAGATGAAGTCATGCTCGATGGCTCCCCTCACCAACGCAGGGGTTAACAACACAGGAGAAAGTGAAATTTCCCCAGGTCGCCGCCATATTCGCCAACAATGGTTATCCATGATAGTACGGATCTGCGATTCATCGTTGAACACAATGCGACGCCAAGGAAGCACTCCGAACGCAGCCGTTTGTGTTGTGGTGTTATTGGGAGCTTACACATGGGGCTGGAATGGCTCTGAGCATTATGGGACTCAACTTCTGAGGTCATCAGTCCCCTAGAACTTAGAACTACTTAAACCTAACTGACCTAAGGACATCACACACATCCATGCCCGAGGCACGATTCGAACCTGCGACCGCAGCGGTCGCGCGGCTTCAGACTGTAGCGCCTAGAACCGCTCGGCCACTTCGGCCGGCATGGGGCTGGAACTCCCTAGTCTGGCTGCTGATAGTTTCCGACCAGTGTGTGAGATAACACAGAATATTGCAAGAAGTCCAGTACTGATTCTCGGGTGAGAGGTGCAGATGCGAAGGGTCTAAGATGTGCTCGGTGTGCCGTTCGGCGGACCTCCCTTGTGGTCACTGGATGTAGTCGACGGAGACCTTGATGAGGACAAAAGGCATTTATTGAAACATAGGGCTTCATGACTCAAAAATAGAATAATGCACGATTCAACAAGAGCGCCAAATGGAGACCCACAATGAGGCCTCTTTCAAAGTGTGAAAGGTACGACATCTCCCTTTCCCTCGTAACGATCACTCAACATCTTCACACCCCTTGTATATACTATCAGGACTGATAACACTAAACACGAAGAACAGTGACACACACTGGTTCCGTTCTACTTGCTACGGAGAATTGCAACTCTGATCACGTACATATTCGCCCATGGTGTATGCACGTATGTTACTTTGACATACAACCAAGTCTTGTACCGAGCGCATCACGTTTTTTTGTCGGGCGATATGTATGGTGTTGCTGGCCACTTTTCGGTAATCTCTCTCCTCTCCTCTCGTCTCAGTTATTACACTCGCTTCCAAGGCCATCAAGGGAAGGCTTGGAGACTGCCGCCCATAACGGGGGAGAGCACGTAAGCTGTCGTTTATTGCCGGTCGGTGCGGTGCAAGCTCTTGCCTGTGCGCTTACACAGCACGTGCCGCTCGCTATTCATACGCGACTCGACACCCTGCTGCGCTGAATTACAGCATCGGGCAGTAAACGTCGACTGTGTTACGGCAGCAGAATACCGCGACGAATCCTGCGTAACGGCCGTTTTGAAATGGCCGATGCTGTCCGTTTTACGGCGCTCGGGGCCAGCGTCGGATACCGCTGCGTGGTCCGGACAGCGCGGCGCTGGCGAAGCTACGATACATGGTTGCCTCGTGTCGTAAATGTCTGGCCGTCATCGTGTGGGGTAGCTATTGAACTGCAAGGAGTCAGTGGACGTGGGAATTCGAGGGGAGGTAATGAAGCTTGCAGAAATATGCAACCCACAGGCGCGAAGGCTCAGTGACAGGTAAAGGACTCCTGCAAATGTTCCCTTCGTCTGTTCTCGAAACACCAGTAGCATTGCTTCAAATCACACACGGGGCACGTACTTCGGCGATTTGCGGCGAGCGGCACAAATTACGCGACGTACACCTCCACGAATTTCGTAGGAAACGTATTTTTGGAGGAAACGGATTAATTTAGTACGGTGCTACACATGTAACATCAGTGTATACAAAAATCGACAGCCTCGCGAGTTGAGAGTTAAACTTCTCACTACAACGAAGTCAATAATTAACAGCCCTGTATACTGCTATGCAAAACTTAAAGACTAATTACACAAAGTACCATAACATTGAAAGGTCTCTGTTGGATTCCTTTCACGTTAATTTCTTAAATCTGTTGTCATTTATGGCATACATTCCACTTCTGAATTTACTGTGGTGTTTCTGACTCCATCTGGGAGGAGACTGAGCAGTGGAACGTGTTACTTTTACACATAAGCAACAACGATATGTCACACTACTACACTTTAAAACACAGTTTATATGTAATTCATGTCACACACTCTCATAGGGAACCTACATCCGCTTTCTTTTATACACTGTATATGATAAAATACTGTCATCCCCCTTCCCTACTGTGTAAAAGGATGAATCAGCAAATGTATTTCTAGTTGCATGCTTGAAGGTAGCAGACAAGCCTGTCTGCTAGAGAACAGTAGGACCAACGTCGGAACAGGTAGCTACGCTTTCTAAAAGCAAAGAGGTTTCTATTCTTAGTATGGTCCTGTCCGTCCCTTGTCATGTTGGTATAGGAAGGTGCCTCTCTGGTCACTTCCGTTTTGTAGCTGGAAGCACCCTTAGTAGGGGCCCACGGCAGTCGGTCTGCGGCGAGCGTCTGAAGTGGTAAGATCTCTGGCTAAGCGTGTCTCTGGTAAGTCTGTAGGACAATGGATTTAAGTTGAGCCTAAATGAAAATTTAATCACCTTAATTTCAGGTTTAGATCTTAAATATCTAATGTTATCTTAAATTGCAACGCAGTGTAATTCGAGTGTGAAGTTCAGAATATCTTCCAGTAGTTGCTTTGCCACTACTTTGTGAGTAAAGTGGAACCACGTGTGTATGATCCGTAAGTCTAACTCAGATCATCAATCTTAAATGCGAATGTGCGTGAGATTATAACGTCTCGTCTTGACAATATTTTTCAATATAGCAACTTTTCTTTATGTTCAACCCAAGTGGGGTGTACTCTGTAAGACCAGTACCACGTGCTTATACAGTTGTTTGACCCATCAGGTTAATAGTAAGACGATAGTAACCAGTTCGAGGTTTTTCTTTTGTAATTTGTGTTTCGATGTTATTTATTTTAATTATCAAAATTATTGTGGGGTTACACTCTTTGTGTAAACCAAGTTGACCACGTGAAGCATGTAGTGTAATCATCAAAATAGCCCTCAGCTATTCTTTTCGGGAAGATTTCACAGAGAATTAGTATGAATTTAGTATACCAGTGTGTGGAAATTTCATGACGGACAGGATTACGCTACGAACGTAACTTCTTTGGGTGCAAAATTGAATCGGTTGGTTGTGGTTAATTTCCTCTTGCATATGTTTCAACGTTCTTCGTGTGTTATTTTATGAATGCAGTGTTGTATGCAGTCTCCTAATCTTGGCTCCATATTTGATGTGTTCCGTAAAATTACAAACTCACATTTTCACAATCCTAAATAAGGCACCAGCTCAGTTATGAATCAAGTTTAATATCCTGAAATTTTAACGGAACAATGATCAATGTTAAAATAAATGTCCAAATATAAACTGATTTATTTCTTTTTATTTAAATTGTCTTTGTCTTATATAAAATATGTATGTGTATATGTATATAAAATCACTGGTTATCGTAAGATTACTACTAAAAGATTATAATTAATGTTAGTCTGGTTGGGAATTTGGTAAGCTAGACTGGATACCTGGTGAAACAGTTGCTCAGTAATGCAAGGTTAACATCCCCAGATAGCTCACAGCTTTTAACCCGCTTTTATTGTCTTGAATATCAGCACCGCTTTCAGAACAAATTTATGTATCAACATTACAACATATCAACTGTATGTGGATTTTTAACTCCTCGCAGCGTGATGAATAACCATTAAATTTCGGCCATGCTGCCGCGCGAATACTACTTCTTTCACTGATATTTCGACCGCACACTGTACTGCCATCTTCAGAGTGAGACGTAAGACTGACGGCAAGGTTGCAAGCGCGGCCTTATATGTTTCACCGCAGCGATACTGCGCATGCGGGTCAGATGCTGGTCGGGGGCAAAGAGGTACAATTACACACGCGCCGCCTGTGGTGAAAGCGTCCAGCATTCGATTCGCTTATCGATGAATGTTCGACGTCGGTAGCAACTCGATGACTTCTATGAAATTTAAGGACACCGGGACCCGGATTCAATGCCTTATACAAATTAAAACCATTATCTCTATTTATTAAGTTGTTGCTTAATCTAATTTCCATGGCTTCCTTGAAAACAGAATCCCAAAAGGAAGAGATGGATGGTAAAAGCTTCACGTCACTTTAGTTCGTCGAAAGACCCGTATCTACACGATGTTGTGGCATAAATGACTTGACTGGCTGTAGTAAACGTGTGTATCTTCGGTGTTCCACGCTCCTCTCAAGAACTGTGCGTGTTGTCTGACCTATATAAGACGTATCACAATTTCCGCAAGGAATACGATGCACACCTGTCTTACAAAGCACTAACTCATTCTTCACAGAATAGAGTAAGGCTGCAATCGATGAGTGAATTGAAGGTCTGAATTCCTTCACCACAGGTGGCGCTTGTGTAAGTGTACCTCTTTGCTGCCGACCAATGTCTGTGACTCGCATGCGCACTATCGCCTCGGTAGAGTGCATAAGGCCATGCTTGCCACCTTGGCGTCAGTCTAGCAACTTACACTGAAGATAGCCATACGGTATGCAGCCGAAATATCAGTGATAGCAGTAGTATTTGCACAGCTGCATGGCCGAAATTTAATGGATTGACGTGTTGACTACTACGTGGAAATGACTGAAATTGCTGGAGCATGTTGCTTGAGTCAGCCAGTTATTGTCACATGGAGCGAGGGCAGCATAACTACAGCACCAAACGACTCTGGCCCTGCAAGACGAGGTCGTTCAAGGTATGGGAAAAGACACTACATGTCAATCAGCGCGTAAGGTGGCAGAATAAATGAAGGTCAGATTCACACCTTACATGAGAGCTTTATACATTGCAATGGGAACGTGAATATGACACCTAACTTAATTCAGCGGTAATGAACAAATTTGCCTAGCAGTATGTAATGCAAAAAGGGATGACATTCAACCAACAGTAGTTAACACACCGTTCCTATAATGCATGTTTGAGTGGAATGTGAAACAAGCAGCGAGAGGCATTTTAGTTTGGAATTCAGAGGGATGACACAGAGGCAAGGCCACGCTACAGGAGGCACCACGGAAACCACTTACAGGGAAGTCCCAGGAGGAAATTCAACGACCGACCAGGTGACTCAGATGGGGAGAGCGAGTATAACGGCCCACCTGAGGGAGGACAGGAGAGGAAGCTTTTAGAAAACTGCATTTAGGAATTACAAATGGATATGAAACAAGACTAGTGACTCATTTTCAATCACATGTCCAGCGAGTGGTACACACATGGAAGGGTCAACATACGCATTTAGGCATCTGGAACTGGCGAAAAACATCCGATCGGCGGAAACAAGCTAGGAAGCAGAAAAGAGCCAAAGTTCCGACGCAAATTAATGGTAAGGACCCTGCGATTGATAGAGAGAGTTTCCACAAAATAAGAGGGAAGCTCCTATTGGTCAAAAAAAAAGCCGTGACGTGAACAACGAAAGAACCCAGGTGGGGAGACAGTTCGGATATAAGTAAGACAAGACGAAAATTTCCGGGACGTCTTCTCTGAACTGGCGTCAAGTGCAGAATGAAGCTCATAACGCTCTGTACGAGGCAGAGGAGTAATTTGTGTGACAACTGCGTTCACAGCGGCTTATATACAGCTAGAAATTAGCTGTGGCATTGTTTAGCTCCAATTGCGGAGAAACGAACCAGACAATTAGTTCATTATTCTTGAGAGAACTGAGAGGGCATTACAATATGCACGCTGCTCCAGCCATGCGCGTGTATATCGCCACATTCTAAGACTATGGATGAGAACATGTTGTCTCGCATAACGAGAAACATAGGGAAAGTTTCTGCTGGAAAATTCAGCAAAGGTGTAGTTAGTTTTATAGGAATTTCAGTGGAAGAGAGTGGCCTAGCAGTAAAATATGTCTCGCCGCAAAGAAAACCGCCTTTGTTTCAGTGAATGCCACCCCAACTCGCGTATCATGTCAGTGACACTCTCACCCATATTGCGCGATAACGCGAAACGAGCTGCCCTTCCTTGCACTTCATCGACGTCCTCCTTCAGTCCTACCTGGTAAGGATCCGAAACCGCGCAGCAATATTCCAGCAGAGGACGGACAAACGTAATGTAGGCTGTCTCTTTAGTGTGTTTGTCGCATCTTCTAAGTGTTCTGCCAACAAAGCGCAGTCTTTGATTCGCCTTCCCCGCAATATAATCTATGTGGTCTTTCCAATTTAAGTTGCTCGTAATTGTAATTCCTAGGTATTTAGTCGAATTACAACCCTTATATTTGTGCGATTTATCGTATACCCAAAATTTATCGGGTTTCTTTTAGTGCCCATTTGAATGACCTCGCACTTTTCTTTGTTTAGGCCTAATTGCCACTTTTCGCACCATACAAAAATCATCTCTAGATCGCTTTGTAATTGGAATTGATCATCTGATGATTTTACTAGACGGTAAATTACAGCGTCATTTGCAAACAATCTAAGGGGGCTACTCAGATTATCACCTAGATCATTTATGTAAATCAGGAACAGCAGAGGGCGTATGACACTACCTTGCGGAACGCCAGATATCACTTCTGTTCTGCTCGATGATTTACCGACTATCACTACGAACTGTGACCTCTCTGAGAGTAAATTACGAATCGAGTCACTCAACTGAGACGATACTCCATATGCACGCAATTTGATTAATAGTCGCTTGTGAGGAACGGTATCAAAAGTCTTCTGGAACTTTAGGAATATGGAATCGATCTGAGATCCCTTGTCGACAGCATTCAGTGCTTCCTGGGAACATAGAGTCAGCTGTGTTGCACAAGAGCGATATTTTCTGAATCCGTATTGGTTATGTATCAATAATTCATTTTCTTCAAGGTGATTCATAATGTTCGAGTACAGTATATGCTCCAAAATCCTACTTCAAATTGGGGTCAGTGATACGGGTCTGTAATTCAATTGATTACTCCTATATCTTTTCTTGAATATTGGTGTGACCTGTGATACTTTCTAGTCCTTTAGGGACAGACCTTTAGTCAAGTGAGCGGTAGTATATGATTGCTAAGAAAGACGCTATTGTGTCTGCATACTCTGATTGGTATACCATCTGCACTCGTATATCCATTATGTACATTCCAGTACAGGGGAGACATTTTCAGTTGAACGTCGCCTACCCGGTGTTGGTGAATAGATAGGATACTGAAGTGCCTCTGTTGTTCAGAGGTGGGATGGAATGTTGTTTCGGATATACATGTACGAGTATGTCCGAAGGAACATTGCCATCGGCACAACACAGACACTGCAATATCCTGTCGAATTTACACTGCTGGCCATTAGAATTACTACAACAAGAAGAAATGCAGATGATAAACGGGTATTCATTGGAGAAATATGTTATACTAGAACTGACTTGTGGTTACATTTTCACGCAATTTGGGTGCATAGATCCTGAGAAATCAGTACCCAGAACAACCACCTCTGGCCGTAATAACGGTCTTGATACGCCTGGGCATTGAGTCAAACAGAGCTTGGATGGCGTGTACAGGTACAGCTGCCCATTCAGCTTCAACACGATACCACAGTTCGTCAAGAGTAGTGACTGGCGTATTGTGACGAGTCAGTTGCTCGGCCACCATTGACCAGACGTTTACAATTGGTGAGAGATCTGGAGAATGGCTGGCCAGGGCAGCAGTCGAACATTTTCTGAACCCAGAAAGGCCCGTACAGGACCTGCAACATGCGGTCGCGCATTATCCTGCTGAAATGTAGGGTTTCGCAGGGATAGAATGAATGGTGGAGCCACGGTTCGTAACACATCTGAAATGCAAAGTCCACTGTTCAAAGTGCCGTCAATGCGAACAAGAGGTGACCGAGGCCTTTAACCAGTGGCACACCATACCATCACGCCGGGTGATACGCCAGTATGGCGATGATGAATACACGCTTCCAATGTGCGTTCACCGCGATGTCGCCAAACACGGGTGCGACCATCATGATGCTGTAAACAGAACCTGGATTCATCCGAAAAAATGACGTTTTGCCATTCGTGCACCCAGGTTCGTCGTTGAGTACACCATCATAGGCCGTCCTGTCTCTGATTCAGCGTCAAGGTCAGCCGCAGCCATGGCCTCCGAGCCGATAGTCCATGCTGCTGCAAACGTCGTCGAACTGTTCGTGCAGATGGTTGTTGTCTTGCAAACGTCCCCACCTGTTGACTCAGGGATTGAGACGTGTCTGCACGATCCGTTTCAGCCATGCGGATAAGATGCTGTCATCTCGACTGCTAGTGACACGAGGTCGTTGGGATCCAGCACGGCGTTCCGTATTACCCTCCTGAACCCACCGATTCCATATTCTGCTAACCGTCATTGGATCTCGACCAACGCGAGCAGCAATGCCGCGTTACGATAAACCGCAATCGCGATAGGCGACAATCCGACCTTTATGAAAGTCGGAAACGTGATGGTACGCATTTCTCCTCCTTACACGAGGCATCACAACAACGTTTCACCAGGCAACGGCGGTCAACTGCTGTTTGTGTATGAGAAATCGGTTGGAAACTTTCCTCGTGTCAGCACGTTGTAGGTGTCGCCACCGGCGCCAACCTTGTGTGAGAGCTCTGAAAAGCTAATCATTCCCATATCACAGCATCTTCTTCCTGTCGGTTAAATTTCGCGTCTGTAGCAAGCCGTCTTCGGATGAATCCAGGTTCTGTTTACAGCATCATGATGGTCGCATCCGCGTTTGGCGACATCGCGGTGAACGCACATTGGAAGCGTGTATTCATCATCGCCATACTGGCGTATCACCCGGCGTGATGGTATGGTGTGCCACTGGTTACGCGTCTCGGTCACCTCTTCGTGGTGTAGCAATTTTAATGGCCAGTTATGTATTTTTTGGTGTAGGCTTGTGAACATTGGAAGTATCACTTCCAGCTCACTACAGTTTGATGTGAATGGTGAGCAGTGACACGTACTGCAGTCGGCACTCTCCTATTGTCCGGCTGCAGGTATTGTCCGTCGCCTGGCTGCACTTGCTGGACGCTGAGTACTTGGGGTGAGGGGCTGAATGGGCTAGCTGGGCGGCGAGTGGGTGGGCGGGCAGGAGAGGGGGGTGAAGCTCGTAGTCCCAGGAGCTCATCTTTCCATTCGGTCTTTCTCCAGGTAACAACTGGAGGCGGCGCAAAAATGGGGGTCGGTTGCTCCTGCCGAACCAATAGGGCAGACGCCACTTTTTCCATTCGCAGGAACCTTTACAGCAGAGGGGTCGTATCCTGATAATAGTCGTTGGCGTTTTTACACCATTATTTGTCAGCTATCCGAAAAGTACAATTACTTACTGAAATCGAAATGCTGAGTTGGCAGTTAATTAACAACTGAATCCGCGTGTATACAGGATGGCGGCTGTATCCTTCTGGGTTTCGTAGTTCAATAGTGGAAGGTGGCTTCCGTCAGACCACTGCTTATAGCATTCAGTGTGCTTCATACGAATGAATAATTTTTCATGTGTGTATCAATGATATGTACGTCACTAATTCTTAGACGATACGTTTTCAAAATGAAGTACGGTATGTCACATATAAATAATGTTAAAGTGTGTTATATTTTTATTTGGATAATAAACAATTCAGATAACGGCTTATGCAAGATATTTTAAAATCATGGCCATATGGCAAATAGCATTTGAAAATTCGAAGTCTACCAAATGACTGCACGTGGCCTAAAATAGCTGCAGAACTATTAAAGAAATAGAACGTTTTATTGATTATAACGAAAAAAGTCATATATCAACATTGCCAGATTCTAAGTTTATTTTATTTTCAAATGATACAAATATTGTCTTAAAGAGCAGCGCAAATATATTTTTAGAAAGAGCTCTTCATTAAATTTTCATGGACATTAATAATGAATTTCTTCTCGTCACTAACTTCAAAGAGATGCATTACATGCATTTCATAACTTTTACTCGTAAGAGGGTTCTTCCTAGCATGAATCTGAAATATGACAAGAAGAGGTTGACAGAATTATTGGAATTACAGCTCAATAATAAATTCAGCTGTCAGGTGCACACCAAAAAACTGCATAAGCAAAGCTGCACTTATAAAGCGGACGTTGACAGATATAGATGATTCAATCATCCTCAGTGTCATGCAGGATCCTACTTTAGAAAACTCATTAAGCCAAGCAAAAATTTTACGAAGAGTGTAATGCGAATTCTGGTATGAACTGAAGAACGGACTTCAGAGGTCTGTTCGGGAAGTGGGGCTACTAATTACAGCTCCCCAACATAGTTAAATCTAATGCAATTTGTCATACATAATATATCATTTTAAACCAATAGCTCAGTTCATGGATGCAAGTGACATCTCTGGGTCAACGTAAGGTTGACTGAGATATCACTTTTTGAGGAGCACACACTTTCAATAACCTACCAGCAGCCGCAAAAAGTTTAGCTATTAATACTAGTAAATTACAATATGAGAATTTATTAACGAGAAACTTCTTCCAGTCAGTAGAACCTCCTAGTACAACTAACTGAGGTATGTATTATTAATAATGTCATCCAACATAATGTTGTGTAGAATCCCACGTCTGAGCATCTTCAACGCAGTAACGACATCTTTATCACCTGTAAATATTGTAAACTGTTTTCTGTTTTATTACGCTCGGCTGCAAACGCCTAGTAACTGTCTTTTTCACTTGTACGTACAAAAATGGTTCAAATGGCTCTGAGCACTATGGGACTTAACTTCTGAGGTCATCAGTCCCCTAGAACTTAGAACTGCTTAAACCTAACTAACCCAAGGACATCACACACATCCATACCCGAGGCAGGATTCGAACCTGCGACCATAGCGGTCGCTCGGTTCCCGGCTGTAGCGCCTAGAACCGCTCGGACACTCCGGTCGGCTTTATATGTACAATGTGTAGGTTTGAAGTAGTGGGATAGCCATATTCACGTATACAGATGTTGGTAGTTCGCCTACACAAAGTATAAAAGGACAATGCTTTGGCTGAGATGTCATTTGTACTGATATGATTCTTGTGAAAAGAGCTGCGGTGCTTGCTTAAAGTCGTCTGTGCTAACAGACAAGGGACACAGCGTGAAGGAACCGCAGAAATCAGAGTGGGACGTACGACGAACATATCAGTTAGGACAGTGCTGCGAAATTTGTCGTTAATGAGCTATGGCAGCAGATGACCGACGTCATTGCCTTTGATACCAGCACGACATCGCCTGCAGCGCCTCTCCTGAGCTGGTGATCCTGTCAGTTAGACCCTAGATGACTGGAAAACCGTGGCCTGGTCAGATGAGTCCCGATTTCAGTTGGTAAGAGCTTGTTGGGTGGAGTGCGGTGCAGACCTCCACGAAGCCATGGGCCAAAGTTTTCAACAAGGCATTCTGCAAGCTGATGGTGGCTCCATAGTGGTGTTGGCTGTGTTTACGTCGAATAGACTGCGTCCTCTAGTCCTACCGAACCCATCATTGTCTGGAAATTGTTACGCTCGGCTACGTTGAGGTCAGTTTCAGCCAGTCATGAACTTCATGTTCCCAACAACAATGGAATCTTTATGCACGACAATGCGCCATGTCAGGACATTTTGAACAATTTGCGCTGATTATTTGGCCATACAGGCAACCCGACATGATTCCCATCGAATATTTATTGGGAATAATTGAGAGGTCAGTTCGTACACAGTTATGGACGGCGGAGTGGTTACACGACAATAACATCCTTGTAATGGACTGGGCTGCACAGAGTCCTGACCTGATTAGATTAGATTCAGATTTCGTTCCATAGACCCAAAAAATGAGATGATTCTCGTCGTTGTGAAAGATGTCAGGAAGTATAACACAAAAACATAAAAAATTTGAATATGATACATACCACCCTGATCATTTGTCAGGAGATAGTCAAAATACGTTAATACAGTGCAGCAAACTAGAACAGCTAATATTTACAGAATTAACACGCTGTCAGAAAGAGACTCTGTTATCCTATAGAACACATTCGCAATGTGTTGGAACGCAGACTTCGTACCAGGCCTCACCGACCGACGTCGATACCTCTCCTCAGTGCAGCACTCCGTGAAGAATGGTCTGCCATTCCCCAAGAAAACTTCTAGCACCTGACTGAACGTATACCTGCGAGAGTAAAAGCTGTCATCAAGGCTAATAATGGGCCAACACCATACTGAATTCCAAAATTACCGATGGAGGGAGCCACGAACTTATAAATCATTTTCAGCCAGGTGTCCGGATACTTTTGATGACATAGTGTACGTAGAAGACAAATATTGACCTAGGGACAGAAAGACTCAACAAACCATTAGATTTCACGCCTGACGTGAACAGGCAGTTTTATCTGAACCTCAGGGCACAGTATGTGCCTAATAAAAATTACTTTAATGATAAGCAGGACGTTTTTGAGTGGTTATAATTGTGTTTTTGGTGCACTTAGTAACTGTAATTTACATTCTGATTCTAGTTTCACGTTAACGACAAACGTTACAACTGTCAAGAAGACACTATTGTCACTAGCAAATGTATGAACATTCTATGAATTAACTTTTACAATAATAATCCTTAACATTCATTAAAATTTCATAACATAAAGTGATTGCGTAATTTTTCATAGGATGTTGCGATGTGGTTACTAAAAAAGGCAAACTTACTAGACTGCTGGTTTTGTTACAAATTTGATTTTCACAAACGTCTATTTCTCTCAAAACTTTGTCTGTACTTTGGGCGCTTATGGCTCTTAGTAACTCAGTTATAAGTGGAATGACTTCACTACCATTATTTTTTAAAACGCGCACGAATGTATGTATAAGTAAATGTTTGTTTCGTCATAATTACTTATCACACCTCGCCACATATTTACAATCATTGTCGTAATTATTTTTCCTTTCCGAAGAATGGGTATTAGTTGTTGTACGAGTGTTTGATGGAAGATTATAAGAAAATAACTGTGAGATTCCAGAGCAGGCTCGGGCAGGACGCTGCTCGAGTGTTGGTACTCTCGTACGGTATTCAACACGCTCGTAAAAAAATTTTGAAATTCCATTTCACGAAAACTCTTGAGAAGCACATCGGGCTAGAGCAGAGGTCTAAGTATGTACTACTAAAGTCCGAAACACAAAAAAAAAATAAAAATAAAAGCAGGGGTCCATTCGGTACACGAGTCTCGCGATAGTCGAGCTACTGTAGCCCATTGTAGCACGCTGCCTACCGAAATAGCTCAAATGATCTCATTTCAAGTCTTCCTCAAGCGGTAGATGTCAGTTAAGAGCAAATAAGCACGGTCGGGTGGTGATCCCATTAAAGAGACAGCATAGCTGCAACTGTGGTTAAGGAATAGCAGCGCTGGAGGCTATTCCGCAAGTCAGAGGGAGGAATGCGCACGCGCTAACGTCTCCTGATGTAAACTAGGTCACGACACCCTGAAAATGCGGCCGTTTCCATGGGGACCGTGTGTGTAGCTCCGCTTCCAGCAGTGCACACCTCACAGTATTATTGCAAAGACAGTTTGGCGTATAGCTGAAAAACTCATACAGATCTGATAGTATTTTCAGTAAAATACTAACAGGTTGTCTTACAAGAAGTATTATTCTTTCGACGTGTGTAATGCATCGGTAAATAAGGAATCTTTCCCATAGAAATTAAAACATGAAAGGTGGGAGTGATGATATAATGGGACTTAACTACAAGATTATCAGTCTTTCTATTCACTTGGAGGGTGCGAAAACTTGGTGTATGTAAGTTGCCAGATTGCTAATCTTGGTAATCCTCGGGTTTTGATTAATATCTGTAGTGTTTCGCTTTTACGAGTAGAATCAAAAAGGAGAAATTTTACATATAAAATTTTTTTCTAATAATATTTTTAAACTTTTAATTCTGTAGGTAGTAATCAGATAACAATAATTAGATAATTCTTTTCAACTGAAAAAGAAACAAGCACCATATCCGAGAAGAATAAGCAAATAGAAAATTGAGATGAGTGACAAGATTTTTTACACTGACTGTATTTCAGAAGAAACTTTTTATTGCAGTATTTAAGTAAAGACATACAACATACCCAGTTAGGTGAGAAATTGGTGTTAACCGTAAATGAAACACACAAAATACAGCATCTTAATAGCAGGAAGCATTCCATACGAAAATACATAACAAACATTTCTGTACCAAAATGGAATTCATGAACGAGATATCTTTATTAAAAATAGGCAGATCAACAGAAAGGCAGCAAAGGGGCTCTAAACCTACAAATGGAATTAAGAACGCTATACAGAAATATAATACAAATTTAAAAATAGTCTATGTTATCCTAAATAGGAAGGAAATTGATAGATAATATGTAGATAAGTCATAGGTAAATAGATAAGTTATAAAGGCAAGCATAGCAACCTGGATGAAAATATTTTTATAGCCTCATAGCACTGTGTTGTTCTTCCGTTTACATGCCCTGTTTTAATGAGCATAACAGTTAAAGAGATTCCATTCTGACCGACACATGCCCATTTTTTTGATTTTATGTTTTTGATGGGAATGCTTCCCACTAGTCAGATGCTGTATTTTATTCATGTCACATACAGTTTACACCAATTTTTCACCAAAGTAGGTGTATTCTATCTCTTTACTAGTTATATAGTTATTGTTAGCCAATTTATATCTAGAGAATTAATTTATTTTAAAAATATTTTAAAGTTTTTAATATGTAAAAAGATATTTGAGATCGTTTTTATCCATAATGACAAAGACAGACAGAAATTTTAGAAGGAAAATTACACGCCCAGAAGAAGTGCTGTAGGTTGTTCGATCAAGACGGGAGAGAGAAGGTGGGCGGGGTAAGGGAGGCCGCTGTATGGCGGCGTGAAGCTGGACTTCCTATGGTGCAGTTTATAATCTTTTCTGAGTGGCGCTTACTTTTCGACGCTCGTCTCCCACAGACATCAAATAAAATAAACTGCCTGATAAAAAGAAAGTGAAGCGGCCGGAAAACATGGTCGGATGTCAGTGTAACACTGATCGCTTGGACACCTTCGGCGGATGTATAGAAGATCAGAGCTGCATTTCTCTCTGATAGGTAGAACAGCCACCAGAGTGCATTAGTGTTGTTCGTGCTTAGTGTTGTTACCAGGTCTAATAGGACATATAAGGGGACTGAACAGCATCTGTACTCCATGCGGGGACTCTATTGTCCTTAACCTTGTATCGTCAAAACTGACAGAAAATTCGTCGCAAGACATAGTGTCGTATCGTCTTTCTACTATCGAGATGGCTGTATGGATACGAACCGAAAGCTAATAAATTTAAAAAGAAACAGGAAAAGGAAAGCATCAGATGTTGAGTGATCATTGTGAAGGACGTGGAGATTCTGCGTCCTCGTGTGCGGCAGCGTTATTGACACTTGGCAGTGACTGAAAAAGACCTCACTGTGGGTCTGCATTAGGCTCTGGTTGAATCGTGCAGTATCAAGATTAGTGGTGCATTCGTATGTGACAGTGCCCCGATGTTGGACTGCATGGGAAAGTGAGGTCAGCAATACTCGTTGTTAAGGTTTTGGTCTACCACCCCAAGATAGGATCGCTGTTGTTGAGTACTTAGCATGTCGTAACAACTTTGGAACGGCACCTGGCAGCCAAAAAGATGTAAGGGACTCCCTCCAACGTTCTGCGTCCTGTTGCACCATTTTCTGAAGACCAGCAGCGCCAGTATGAAGAATTGCAAGTCACGATTATGCTGCAGTTAAACACCATAACAGAAATGGCTACATCTGGAGTGGTGGCATGCCCGAGAAGCTGGGATTTCTAATTAATGGCTTAGAATTCTGTTCAGCGTTAAATAACGGTTCTGCACTACCCTGGATGACCATCGTCAGCGACCATTGCGGCGGTCTGGGAACAAGTCCCATTCTTCCAGCATTTTGGTGAGGCACGGTGCACTTCCTGGCATTATAATGTGAAGGCACTGTGTGCGATTTCTGGTCACTGCTGGTAGTGATTCAAGAAACTCTCATACATAACAGTGCGTCACAGACATCATGTTCGCTCATGTGTTACCTCTCATGTGATAGTGCTGTACTGAGATTTCGCAGTAGCGATCGGCAATCCGTAGAGCACCTCGGGCACACGTGCAGCCTATATGGCCCCTGCAAGCCACTTCATCGCGGACTCGCTCTGCCGCTGTAATGGAAGAACACCAGGCGGCGGTACCAGGTCTAGTAGAGGCTGCCTCTTCCAAGGAACCTATTCGCATCCGCCACACACACGACCAGAAAATGGTGCCGCGAGTATTCCGCCGACGACAGTTATACCGGGTAATCAAAAAGCCAGTATAAATTTGAAAACTTAATAAACCACGGAATAATGTAGATAGATAGGTAAAAATTGACACACATGCTTGGAATGACATGGGGTTTTATTAGAATAAAAAAAAACAGAGTATTGCTAGACGCATGGAAGATCTCTTGCGCGCGTCGCTTGGTGACGATCGTGTGCTCAGCCGACACTTTCGTCATGCTTGGCCTCCCAGGTCCCCAGACCTCAGTCTTTGCGATTATTGGCTTTGGAGTTACCTGAAGTCGCAAGTGTATCGTGATCGACCGACATCTCTAGGGATGCTGGAAGACAACATCCGACGCCAATGCCTCACCATAACTCCGGACATGCTTTACAGTGCTGTTCGCAACATTATTCCTCGACTACAGCTATTGTTGAAAAATGGACATTTTGAGCATTTCCTGTAAGGAACATCATCTTCGCTTTGTCTTACTTTGTTATGCTAATTATTGCTATTCTGATCAGATGAAGCGCCATATGTAGGACATTTTTTGAACGTTTATATTTTTTTGGTTCTAATAAAACCCCATGTCATACCAAGCATGAGTGTCAATTTGTACCTCACTATCTACTTTATTCCACGATTTATTCAGTTTTCAAATTTATACTGACTTTTTGATCACCCGGTATATATCGGCGCCATTGCTGCAAAAGTCATTTCCTCCGGCTTCGAGAGCCTCTCCTAGTCTCCTGGCAGATGGTACTCACTCCATCGTCTTAGGCCGCTCTCGAAGCCCATCACAGAAACCGATGCTGCTGTATTCAGTCGTCATTGTTGTTCCCTTGGCTCGATCAGACTGTATCCAGAATACACTTTTCTGCTCGTATGGTGGTTATATTCAGAATGGCTTATTCGGACTTCAGTACAAATGTATTTGTCCATGAAGATTCTATTTGTGTTACTTTGTCAGACTTCGGAATCACCACACTGTTAAGACTTCATTCCTGTGAGACACTGGCCGGCCAATGCAGCCGAGCGGTTCTAGGCGCTTCAGTCCGGAACCGCGCAGCTGCTACGGTCGCAGATTCGAATCCCGCCTCCGTCATGGATGTGTGTGATGTCCTTAGGTTAGTTAGGTTGAAGTAGTTGTAAGTATAGGGGACTGATGACCTCAGGTGTTACGTTGGGTTGGGTTGCTTGGGGGAAGAGACCAAACTGCGAGGTCATCGGTCTTATGGGATTAGGGAAGGACGGGGAAGGAAGTCGGCCGTGCCCTTTCAAAGGAACCATCCCGGCATTTGCCTGGAGCGATTTAGGGAAATCACTTAAAACCTAAATGAGGATGGCCGGACACGGGATTGAACCGTCGTCCTCCCGAATGCGAGTCCAGTGTGCTGACCACTGCGCCATCTCGCTCGGTCAGATGTTAAGTCCCATAGTGCTTACAGCCATTTGTGAGACACTGTAATGGGGATTCTGTTATTATCGCCGAAGCAAACGTTTCTTTCTTTGATCAATAAACATTCTGTAAACTGTGATTACTGTTTTCTCTGTGCCGGTGTGAGTGACACATTACGTTCCATGGTGGTATCATTATGCAACAGGACAATACTCGTCCACATATGGCACTTGTCTCTATGAACCGTCTTCGTAATTCTGAGATACTCTCGTGGCCAGCAGGATCCCTAGACTGGATCCGATAGATTACGTGTGAGGCCAGCACAGACGTAAACTTTGTCCCAGTGCCAGTATCGGGATATCAAGGACCAGTTACTACAGCTGCGGGCCACCTTGTCTCAGGAGAGGATACTGTGGCCTTATGACACCCATCTCGATAGATGTCATGCTCATAAATGGGTTCGTAGGAGACCAGAGCTTGACTTCAGGAGAAACATCATATAGTCGTATATCGCAATAGTTTCACGGAGATTAAATACTTGCTCAGGATAGACTGTTACGGAGAACTGCATGAAGCCAGTCACTGGACTGAATAACAGAGCAAGATCATCTCAATGTGTGAACGTAGGAGCTGATATTCCATTTTTGTGTTTCAAACCATCACGTCTACTGTTTTTCCGTTATGCAGCTTATGAACAAAAAAAAAAAAAAAATAAAAAATAAAATAAAAATCTGACAGAACGAGACTGCCACACGAACGGGATTACCGCTCTAGGACAGGGTGAAATGTGAGACGTCCAAATACACTAAATTTTATGATTCAGCAGACCAGCAATTTCGATTAGGTGCCCATCTGCAGTCTGGTGAATTTTTATTTTCTGGATAACGTGTACCGACTTAGAAAACATGAATGCCTCAAGACCAACTACAGCAGACAGCAGCCAGTCGCAGTGCCATATAGAACCTAAGTGAATTAAATCTGTGCAAGTATATGGTCCGTTAGAGCCATGCTGAGAAGATGACGTTCAGCCAGTTACATAGTCACATTGCGTAGTCTGGTAATCAGTCTCCACTGTGTTCGACTCTTTTTTTTTTTGTCAAACGGCAGCACATTCACTTCACAGTTGTTAGCAGCAAACATTGTAGCAACCGAGATGCCACAGTATGACAAATCAATTTTTCAGAGAAGGAAGGTTGTGTTCCGCTCATGCTGATTGTTCATAATTTAAATGGCTCTGAGCACTATGCGACTTAACTTCTGAGGTTATCAGTCGCCTAGAACTTAGAACTAATTAAACCTAACTAACCTAAAGACATCACACACATGCATGCCCGAGGCAGGATTCGAACCTGCGACTGTAGCAGTCGCTCGGCTCCAGACCGTAGCGCCTAGAAGCGCACTGCCACTCCGGCAGGCTGTTCATAATTTACATCGATGAGGAATATGGTGCACGCTTTCAAGTTTCCCATCCGTTCAATGGCGTGTCACTGATTACCTTTGGCGCAACACCAACATTACGTTTCCTTCCATGCAAGAGATGATGCTGCTCGTACGCATTGCAAAATGCAAAAGATATCTGTATGGTGCGGAAAATGGCAATTGACCCTGACTAAAGAAAAGTTATTCACATGAGTAGTAAAAGAAATTCGGAAATACCCATTACGCGATGAGTCACACAGCACTAAATACTTGGGGATTACAATTACAAATAACCTAAATTGGAACGATCACATAGATTATGTTGTGGATACAGCAAACCAAAGACGGCGATTCGTTGGCAGAACACTTAGAAGGTGCAACAGGTCTACTAAAGAGATTGCTAAACACCACGCTTGTCGGCCCTGTTCTGGATTATTGCTGCGCGGTGTGGGATCCGCATCTAAGTGGGACTGATGGATGACATCTAAAAAGTACAAAGAAGGGCAGCCCGTATGTATTAACTCGAAATAGGGGAGATAGTGCCACGGACAGGATACGTGAATTGGAGTGGCAATCATTCAAACAAAGGCTCTTTTCGTTGCGACGGCATCTTTTCATGAAATTTTACTCTCCAGTTTTCTCCTCCGATTGCGAAAACATTCTCTTGGCACCCATATACATAGGGAGAAATGATCATCACGATAAAATAAGAGAAATCTGGCCTCGCACAGATAAATTTAAGTGCTCGTTTTTCCCGCGCGCTGTTCGAGAGTGGAACGGTAGAGAGACAGCTTGAAGGTGGTTCATTGAACCCTCTGCCAGCCACTTTATTGTGAATAGCAGAGTAATCACGTAGATGTAGATGTATCTGTAATCTCAGCCACTTACCCTTTCTCCTCACACTCATGGAACACTTCCATATGCACTTCCTAAAAACTCGACCACAACAACCCTAACATTTCCCTCTGATTTCCAGTCCTGGTTTGCTGCTTCATCTATACTGACAAGCGCCACTAATCCCACACCTGCGCACACCATGCTGTAGCCAGCTACTCAAATAGCCAGACTATAGTACACTCATCCAGAAATGGAGGGCGTCACATATGCGCAGCAGATAGCGTGCGTCTGCATCTACATCTCCATGTATACTCTGCAAATAACTTTTAAGTGCCTCGCACAGGGCTCTACGAATCACCATCACAATAATTCTCTGTTATTCCACTCTCGAACAGTAAGCGGGTGAAACGAAGTACTATATCTTTCCGTGCTATCTCTGATTTCTCTTATTTTATTCTGATGGTCATTTCTTCCTACGTAGGTCGGCGTGAACAAAATATTTTTGTATTCGAAGGCGAAAGTTCGTGATTGAAATTGCGCGAGAAGATTCCGCCGTAACGAAAAACTCTTGTTTTAAAGATTTACTTGCCAAATCCTGTATTATGTCCGCGACAATCTCTCCTATTTCTCGATAGTACAAAACGTGCTGCTCTTCTTTGAAATTTCTCGATATGTATGTAATAATCCTATATGGTATGGATCTCACATTTAGCAGCAGTAGTCCAAAAGAGGCCGAACAAGCTTTACTAGTCTCTTTACTAGATCTGCTACATCCTCTAAGTGTTCTGCCAGTAAAACGCAGTCTTTGGTTCGCCTTCCCCACAATATTTTATATATGTTCTTTCCAATTTAAGTTATTCGTAACTGTAATTTCTTGGTATTTAGTTGAATTTACCGCCTTCAGATTGGACTGATTATCTGGTAACCGAAGTTCAACGGATTCATTTTTGCACTTATGTGGATGATTTTACACTTTTCATTATTTGGGGTCAATTGCCAATTTTTGAACCATACAAATATCTTTTCTAATTCGTTTTGCAATTCGATTTGATCCTTTCATGATTTTACTAGACGATGAATGACAACATTACTTGCAAACAACCTAAGACGGCTGCTTAGACTTTCTCCTACATCGTTTATATAGGTAAAGAACAGCAGAGGGACTATACCATTTCCTTTGGGAATGCTAAAAATCACTTCTATTTTAGTCGATAGCTTTCCGAAAATTACTTCGAGCTTCGACCCCTATGACAGGAAATCACGAATCCAGTCACATAACTTAGACGATATTCCGTAAGCAAGCAATTTCACAACAAGCCGCTTATGAGATACAGTGTCAAAAGCCTCCTGGAAAACTAAAAATGGGGAATCAGTTTCAAATCCCTTGTCGATAGCACTTAACGCTTCGTGTGAGTAAAGAGCTAGTTGTGTTTCACAAGAACAATGCTAACCAAATCCGTGTTGAAGGACGTCAATAGACAGTTCTCTTCGAGGTAAGTCATAATTTCTCCGCCTCGTAATGACTGGGTGTTGTGAGATGTCCTTAGGTTAGTTAGGTTTAAGTAGTTCTAAGTTATAGGGGACTGATGACCATAGATGTTAAGTCCCATAGTGCTCAGAGCCATTTGAACCATTTTTTTTTTTTGTAAGTCATAGTGTCCGAACACAATATATGTGCCAAAATCCTACTGAAAATCGGCGTAAATAATTTGAAGTTATGATTTAGTGGATTACTTCTACAGCCTTTCTTGAATAACCGTGTGACATGCGGAATTTTCCTGTCTTCGAGCGAGCGGTTGTATATGATTCCTAAGTATACAACTATTGCATCAGCGTACCCTGAAAGGAACCTAATTGGTATACAATCTGGATCGGAAAACATGCTTTTATTAAGTAAATGAAGTTGCTTCACTACTCCGAGGATGTCTATTTCTAAGTTACTCATGTTGGCCATTGTTTTTGATTCGAACTCTGGAATATTTAGTTTATCTTCTTTGGCTGAGGAATTTCGGACGGCTGTGTGATAAGTAATCCTGCTTTGGCACCACTGTCGTCGACATTATTTCCACTGCTATCGCGTAGAGAAGGCATTGCCTTGCCTTTACATACGACCAGAATCACTTTGGGTTTTCTGCCAGATTTCGAGACAAAGTCTCGTTGTAGAAACTATTATAAGCATCTCGCATTGATGTCCTCGCTAAATTTCGGGCTTCTGTAAAAGATCGCCAATCTTGGAGTTTTTACGTTCCTTTAAATTTGGCATGCATCGCAACAGGCTCGATCGTGGCTACATGACGTCACATAACGTGATCCCGTGGTCTCCAGAGCAGGATAAAGTTGCCCACTCAGAGACAACAAGGACAAGAAGCCAGTGTTTGAGGTCCCACGATCGGCATCCGCCGCCCTCTTTTTGACGAGATACGCTGCGAGCCTGGACTATGTTTAGTGTTTGACACTGGCTGGATTTCTCACAGCAGTGTGATGGACTTTGTCTTGAAATCCTATCACGTCGTGTAAATTTTCAACTGAATATACAAACGAAGTTTTGAAAGGGTTTCACCCTAATTTATATACCAAAATTTCAAATATTATCACTGGAAACTCAATCTGACATGCCAGAGACAACACAAACGCAGCAAGGGTTTTTATGGAGTATGTTTCACTTGTACAAAATCCAACGGGCAGTAAAATAAAAACAAGACTGATGGAAAAAAGTGTTTATTATTTCCGAAGTAATCGCCATAATCGTTTTTACATTTACCCTACTGTTAGACAAGACGTTCAATGTATGATAAACTCTTAAACTTGCTCCACAAAATTCCAATCTCTCCCAACGCGATTTCCAGAGTTTTGGGGGCTGAGGAAAGACTCTCGTAATCGTCGATTGTCTTCGGACGAAGAGGTGCATGTCTGGAGACATTCATAGTTCCGTAGGCAACCGCAAACATTTTCCATGAAACCACTGACCCTCGTGTCTCACAGTGGGATAAAGGTATTAACAGTTATGACGATAACTTTTGAAATAATAAACAGTATACTTAGTTTCTTCCATGTGTCTGGTTTTCATTTTATAGCCCCTCATGAAAGTTAAGTCTATACGTTGCCAAATAAAAGAGTAAATGTTCTATTAAATTTTCTTCATGGACTCTGTCCGTGCGGGGCGAATGAACTTGCGATATGCTATATTTATCACTTGAAACAGTAATAATGTACTGCTTTGGTGCATCTGAGAGTAATCAAATTAGTACTCCAAGCTACAACTCAGGAACTGTGTCTCATAGTCCTTACATGATCACTGAGAAACACTACGAAAGAATGTTGGTGCATGCGTTACAGTGCTTAATAGGTGTCTTTCTCTCGGCGGAAAACACACTGGAAAATGAGATTAGATCCCATCTTCTGTGTATGTAAATGGGAAATCAGATGAAATGACCGTGTGGCATTGTTCGCCTGGAGGCCCCGTCCAGGGAAGTTCAGCCACCGGGTGCAAGTCTTATTTTAGGTGATGCCACGTTGGACGACTTGCGCATAGGTGATGATGAGGACAACACCCAGTCCAAGGAGGGAGAAAATGTCCAACCTGGTCTAAAATCGAACCTGGGCCCGCTGCATGGTAGGCAAGCACGCTACCACTCATCTAAAGTAATGGAAAAGCCACGTGACTGTACTCATCCTATGGACAATCGGGATCCTCTGATGCCGTATGGTTCAAATGGTTCAAGTGTCACTGAGCACTATGGGACTTAACTTCTGAGGTCATCAGTCCCCTAGAACTTAGAACTACTTCAACCTAACTAACCTAAGGACGTCACACACATCCATGCCCGAGGCAGGATTCGAACCCGCGACCGTAGCGGTCGCGCGGTTCCAGACTGAAAATGACGTATGTGTGCATATGAAAAATGTGATAAAGATATGCTATAATGTTCAAAATAATTGCGCAGAAATGGTAGTACAACATGGACGATCCAAGCCACCATTATAAGTTCTGCACAAGGTTGTAAATAAGTCAGTTGACGAGAACAAAATGAAAATGTTCCACTGCTTTTTAAGAGAGAGAGAGAGAGAGAGAGAGAGAGAGAGAGAGAGAGAGAGAGAAATATTCCAAGCCATAAATATATATTGATTATAAATGGATACTGCCAAGTATGTGTGCAAATGTATTCGAAAGGACCAAAAAAGGGTAACGAAGTTCCGATGCATTCAGAACAGACATGTAACCTGAAAAGGTATTTTGAATAAGCTTGTTGAAAATACACTTGGAATGCAAGATAGGTAAGTAGAATGCGAATGAAATGCACGGATAAAGCCTACAGCGGGCAGCAACTCACTTCCAACGAGCACCGTTCAGAGACACCGTCACAGCCACCACTGACATGTCTGGCAGAACGAGTTTATCACACGAATGCCAGACCCAGGAGTAATGCTTCGTTTTCCAGGGCCTCCTGACACAACCAAATTTTGGAGATATGCGCTGTCATTGCCTCCCGCGGACCAAAGTTCCTGAAGTGACGGAGCCGTGTTACATTAGGGGGCACAAAAGATAACATGCCTTGGCCGGTCTAACGTGCCAGCTTGCGATGCTTTGAAACAATCGACTCGTACGGGGTGAGACCATAGACTTACTACATAAAAACTAGACCGCGCATTGGCGCTAGTATGGCGTCCCCACATTGAATGTGATAGATGCCGCCATTTGCAGGGAAACAGTGCATAAACATGGTTCGTTCGTGTGCTGCTTTTAATTGTAACAGTATAATGGAAGCAAAGACGAAGACGGAAACAATGTTACATTTCACAGGTCAGTAATTTCTGGTTGTTTGTTACTTAATATTACTTGTATATAGTATTTTCATGGATAAATAATACATCATGAGCGTTTGTTTTTGTTTAGGTTTCCCCTTACAAATGATTTTCTAAATCGGAAATGGATAGTTGCTACTCGGAGAGAGAAATTCCAACTGAAAAGAAATGATTTGCTGTGCTCTCTTCATTTTGGAGAGAATTGTTACATGGAAAATTATGTACATAGACGTCAACTGAAGGACGATGCTATACCGACAGTATTTGGATTTCCAACTCATTTGAATAAGGTATAGTGCCCTGGAAATCGCGCAATATAGGCCTAGGTTAAATAGTGTGGAAATACTATCAGTGTGTATAATTTTGAACGTTCCTTTTCCAGGTTACCAAGGCAATCAAATATATATTAAGTATGAATCAGAGGTAGGTCGAATAACTGCGTTTAGATACTTAACATGTGTTGTGAGGTGGTGATTATTCTTCGTAAGTGGTAAAATATTTGATCAAATGTTGCAAACTCAACCACTTTCAGAGGTGCTATCAGTGTTAAAAACTAGTGTGCGACTGAAATTCCTACGGTATTTAAAGTGATATGGGTTATTACAATTAATCATACCAAAATTCGAGTGTAGACAATACTGTGCTAAACAAAAGTAAGCGTGCAAAATGTACACAGTAGTCGGCAAAAAGCAATCAGGACCTGACAGGAAAATTACGTGAATTAAACAATAATCGTACTGTCTGCTACTTTAAAAGTTTCATGTAATTATCTAATGCAAATAACTCGATGTAAACTCGCTGCACCTTGTCAAGAAAGAGCCTTACATTCTTAAATTTCGCGTCTCTATGCAGATGCATTTCGGAAATTAGGAAACTTCATTCATTTAAGTATACTTTTAAAATAGACTCGAATACTCAGTACTTTTTTAAACGAACATGTGTTTAATTTGTGCTTCAATTGCTCTTGTTGCGTCTCATACACTTCAAATCACAACCCCAGTACTAGGATTCATCCCTGCAAATGGCGGCGATCAGCTGCTTCAGTTGGGGGACAGTTGCCTCGCTTCTCCGCTATGGCATGGTAGGGGCTTGGGTGAGACAGCGTGCAATATGAAACGGGGCGGTTTTTTTTTCTGCGGGAAGTGCCGCAGCAGAGCCTTATGTGCGGGAAATTTGTGGGCAGAGGCCTGCCCTGCCTCAGGTTTACTCGGTCCTTCACAGAATTACTCAGCAGAGTGCGATATTTCAGACTGCGGTACGGCATTTGTCGGCCGGCACGACTTTCTTCGTTTTGGCAGAATCATGGTGTCGCGCTGTTCACCCGTCGCTACTTGTTCGTGGTAGTTCACAGGTCCTGTGGCTATTCCTACAAAAAAGTGGCACTCTAGCGATCTGTGCTCACAAGCCTGTAAAAACGAGCGCGAATGACACTAGAGAGGGATGTGAATTCTTAAATCACGTACAAGATATACAGTCACAAGTTTGCTGTGGAACAACATTACACCAAGCAGAAAGAATTTAAATATTTAGCTGAAAATGAAAGAGGAAAAAAATTACTACTGTCAACTGACTGATGTCATTATTCTGTACATCTAGAAGCACCTTGTACAAAATTTACAGGAGTGGAGCGCACGATGAAATTAGTGGTACGAATAGTAAATTTTGTGATGTTACGTGCATTATTCCATAGGCACCTGCAGTAGTTTTCAATGGAAGTGAACGAAGAGTATGGAGACTACATATTATTGCAAAGTACGTTGGTTAAGGCAAGAGGCATGTCTGGTACGATTTTTCAGTTCAAAACCCGGTATTGTTAAATTTGTGAAGGGAAAAGGAGAGGAGGAACGAAAATTAGAATATGTAATTGATTGCAAACTTTGCATTTTAAGTGGACTTGACTGCACAATGCTCACAGTAAAAAACTGCAAGGTGAGTAACACCTTAATTCAAATTTTATGTGGATGGATTTTAAAGGAAAATTGTATTATGGAAGGGACTAATTCTGAAAAAAAAGAAAAATACGTTTCCCTAAACTAATTGGCATTAGTGAAAATTTAATATCTGATTATAACACAAATTATTTTACGTTAAAGCTGTCCAGGAGGTCTGTGTTGTTTTTCTGAGGAAAAGTTTCTATGTCACCACTATGATGTTACATCCCCAGTAAAGTGTTTCGATCTCTGCATCTGCAAAAATGACTTTTTTGAATTGTGAAACTAAGTCAGGCACGATTACATCAAAGCCTGAGTACAAAAATTTAAATTTGTCTGTATCTGTCTATAAGCCAACAATTTGCACCAGATAAACCATATAAAGTATTCAGCATGGCAAATTAATTGAATAATACTAAGAATTTGTTTGGGTTGTTATCTACGTTATGGAGAAATATGAGGGAGAAACATACAATACTAATGCACTGCCATCTAAACGCAAGACTTTCACAGTTTTCCCCTTCCCACTTTCCTCATGTTCAGACAGCGTGGCGTGGTGATGGGGAAAGTGTGCAGCTGGGAGAGACAAGTATGACACGCGAGCAGGAGAATTCTGGGCCGTCCCTGCTTGCAGGCTTTATTCATGGAGTTGCAGTAGTACACAGTGATCGTTCTCTGAATAACTGCAGCCAGCCAAAACTTTGTATTGTGCGCCAGACTCTTAACCAGTACAATACTTGTAAGTTATAACTAGCGTTATGGTTCAAATATAGGCAAAACGCCTGGTTGCTCCTCTCCTCTCCTCTCCAACCCGTGCCCTCTGCTGCGCCTTCACTGTTGTGTCCCCCCTACCTTTCACCTCTACACCCTTCATCTCCTTTGCCAAGGTGGCTTCCGTCGACTACCCATCCCGGATGATGCCTCCTCTCCCTCCATTTATCCCTCCTATCAACTCTGATCCTCACCTCTCCCTCCTTTCCTCTGTCCTTTTCCCGGGCTCCCTCTTCCGCCCCTTCCATCCTGTCTTTTCCCCGCCTACCCTCGCTCTGCCTCCCCCCTCTCCCCTGAGTCCCTTTTGCTCTCCCCCTCCACTGCCTTTCCCACTCCTTCTCGCATCCGCCCTGCCGCCATTTTCTATGTCCCCTCCCTCCAGCAGCTCCCCCTTTTCTGTTTTCCTCTCCTCCCCCCATTTTCCCCCTCATCGGTCCTGGTCTTCCCCCACCCCCATCAGCCGCCGTGTCACCCGTTTAGTGCTCTTTTAAGTGAGTGTTCAGTGTTGTGCATCCCCTGTCAGTGTTGCGAACAGCCACCATACTGTCGCTAGTTGCAGAATTTTGGAACACGTATTATGTTCGAGTGTAATGGCTTTTCTGGAGACTAGAAATCTACTCTGTAGGAATCAGCATGGGTTTCGAAAAAGACAGTCTTGTGAAACCAAGCTCGCGCTATTTGTCCACGAGATTCAGAGGGCCATAGACATGGGTTCACAGGTAGATGCCGTGTTTCTTGACTTCCGCAAGGCGTTCGATACAGTTCCCCACAGTCGTTTAACGAACAAAGTAAGAGCATATGGACTATCAGACCAATTGTGTGATTGGATTGAAGAGTCCCTAGATAACAGAACGCAGCATGTCATTCTCAATGGAGAGAAGGCTTCCGAAGTAAGAGTGATTTCAGGTGTGCCGCAGGGGAGTGTCATAGGACCGTTGCTATTCACAATATACATAAATGGCCTTGTGGATGACATCGGAAGTTCACTGAGGCTTTTTGCAGATGATGCTGTAGTGTATCAAGAGGTCGTAACAATGGAAAATTGTACTGAAATGCAGGAGGATCTGCAGCGAATTGACGCGTGGTGCAGGGAATGGCAATTGAATCTCAATGTAGACAAGTGTAATGTGCTGGGAATATATGGAAAGATAGACCCCTTATCATTTAGCTACAAAATAGCAGGTCAGCAACTGGAAGCAGTTAATTCCATAAATTATCTGGGAGTACGCATTAGGAGAGATTTAAAATGGAATGATCATATAAAGTTGACCGTCGGTAAAGCAGATGCCAGACTGGGATTCATTGGAAGAATCCTAAGGAAATGCAATCCGAAAACAAAGAAAGTAGGTTACAGTACGCTTGTTCGCCCACTGGTTGAATACTGATCAGCAGTGTGGGATCCGTACCAGATAGAGTTGATAGAAGAGATAGAGAAGATCCAACGGAGAGCAGCGCGCTTCGTTACAGGATCATTTAGTAATCGCGAAAGCGTTACGGAGATGATAGATAAACTCCGGTGGAAGACTCTGCAGGAGAGACGCTCAGTAGCTCGGTACGGGCTTTTGTTAGAGTTTCGAGAACATACCTTCACCGAAGAGTCAAGCAGTATATTGCTCCCTCCTACGTATATCTCGCGAAGAGACCATAAGGATAAAATCAGAGAGATTGGAGCCCACACAGAAGCATACCGACAATCCTTCTTTCCACGAACAATACGAGACTGGAATAGAAGGGAGAACCGATAGAGGTACTCAAGGTACCCTCCGCCACACTCCGTCGGGTGGCTTGTGGAGTATGGATGTAGATGTAGATGTAGTTGTGTTTTTTATCTCGTGCGAACAGAAAGCAGACTATCGCCATGTTTTTTGCAATTGTGCCTGTCTACTTATTGTGTGTCTTCATCCGCATCGTCACTGCAGTGTTTTTATATTTTAAATTCCACAACTTTCCGCTATTTTACAGTTTTTTTTATAATGTCACCGTTTTATCGCATTTTTCTTGTTTGTTTATTTTCTCATTACGCTGCAGAGAGAAAGGGGGGGGGGATCGAAATGCAATAAAGGAAAAAATATAGGGAACAGTGTACACTCCTTATCCTTTCCTTATGCAATTCTAACAGACTCTCCCATAACGTAAAATTCGTACTGGGATTTATCCTTGCTACGAGGTCTTACCCAGTCCCTCATCCTCCCCCAAATCAGGACTCCTACTTTCCTCCCCCCACCCCCCTGCAGTAGCTGAGAAGTGAATTAGACGACGAGGTAGTTTCTTATTCTCCATGTTATTTAATGTGTACATTGAGCGAGCAGTGTAGGAAACTAATGAGAAATTTAAAAAGGGAATTATAGGCCAGAAACAGTAGTCTGAACTCCATCCTGGCTACACTCAACTTAAATATCGTTACCCCCTATCACACACCCTACAACTACTCCAGAATACCAAAAGTCGTGATCCATTGCTGTCTCACTCCTTACAACACTCAACCTCTCTTCACAGTGCACGTCCTTCCGGTTTTATTGTGGTCACTGGTTCATAAGATTTCTTAAAGCCATTTTTTTTTTTTTAATCGTCAGTGTGTGTTAGCGATTTTAGGAATGTAAGAAAGCAAATAAATATTTTATCTTTTTAACACTTTAAAACTATTTGTATTAGCATAATTGTTCCTGGCTGAAGATCGTCATGTTGTATCACTACCAGACCTATCTCACCCATGAGGAGCGAGGAAATGAAAGATCAACTAAAAATTCAGTCACTTATAGGTAGTATATCATTGATTTTTATTTCCGCTGGTCTTTCAAGATGGTAGATGCAGTATAAAAGAGAATGCACACTGGTACTTATGTTCATAAAACAAAGTGATTTATGTTCATAAAACAAAGCGACTTATGTTCGTAAACTCCCAGTATTATAATAAAATCCAAAGCCACGCTTTTAAGTGCTCCATGTATTGTCTGTAAAACACGTCGACTTATTCTGATGTCTTAACAGAATTACTGTTCACGGAGACGCATACTTTGCTAGTGGTGAAAGATCTTTACTAGCAAACATATCTGTATCGTATAATTCAGAAATTGAACTCAGTCTTTTACCTCGACTCCGTTAGTAATTCTTCTTCCTTTCTTTTCTATTTTCCTAGAAACAGCATTTGTCAGAGGTATATAAAGATTCTTATTGCTGCTTCTTTAATGTCTCAGAAGCATAGTATTTAAACACTTCACGCGTTTCAGCGTGGTTTACACGTTCACCAGTTTTTAAGATCATAGTTTTTGGGCTTTTACGTGGCGCGTCATTAAAAACTGTTGCATTTGATACACTGCATAAAACTGAGATATTTGATACAGGCCTTTCATCTTACAACACGACAATTATTGCGTAATGTGTCTACAAATAGAACACACCTCTAACTTGTGAAATATATCGTTCAAGGCAGTAAAGTAGACTGACTAACTTACAACGTTGCTTTTGAATGGAGAAGTGGCGCAATTTCCTAACTGAGATGTTGTTGATTAGTGCTAACACAAATCCACATTTTGCAGGTGTCAGTTATGTTTCAGTAGGTACATATACACCATGTGTAGTTTTATGTACTTTGCAAATGAGGAAGTATTTGCGAACTGGTGTGCTGTAAGAAGTACTATGAGAAAAAAGAAAAAGTTGAAGACATAGTAGATGAACCAGACTGCAAGAAAATGACAATAACAAAATCAAATTTTAGAACGACAGTATAGTATAAAGAAGGAAAGCTCCATTGAACTGATATTCCAGATAAACAAACACAAGATACTTCAAGAATCTTCCCGAAATGATAGATTCGAGGTAACTGCTAGTGGTCGAGTTTGAAAAGATGACCCACTGCAGGTAAGCCAGCGATGCTAACTACTGCTTCACGCTGATGGAACCAGTGCTTATGCATTATTGCCAGCTGAAGTATTGGTAGCTTCGACAAATTTCCTTTGTTAACTTCTGAAAATGTCGTGAAGACTGATGACAACTGTTTTTAAAAGCACCTACTTGAGTCAAAGAGTGAAAAAATGTCTTGATGAAGAACCAGTTCCCGTTAATCACAAAGTAAAAAGATGAAATGTTAATAGTTGTGACAGATTAACACGAAAACAGGAGAAATCGTTTAAAGCAAAACTACTTTTAATTACTGGTCGTGATCAATTACAATGAGAAATACGATATACATCGAGAGATATAAACTTAAAAGAGACATGTGACTTGCAAGGGGCGGGTGGAGGAGAATCGGTAATAACTTCAATTATTTCCAATGACAATAGCTGACAACAGTCCCATTTTATGCGACTAAGGGAGTTTATGCCTTGGTTCAAATGGCTCTGAGCACTATGGGACTCAACTGCTGAGGTCATTAGTCCCCTAGAACTTAGAACTAGTTAAACCTAACTAACCTAAGGACATCACAAACATCCATGCCTGAGGCAGGATTCGAACCTGCGACCGTAGCGGTCTTGCGGTTCCAGACTGCAGCGCCTTTAACCGCACGGCCACTTCGGCCGGCAGTTTATGCCTTCTCCAAGGGCTACTGTTCTCCATTTGCAGATCCATTAAGCGAGACGTCTCTCCGCGATTTAATAAAATGCGAAGCCCTGGTAAGACTCGCTGAAAATTCGTAATAAAAATCCACCGCTGACTCAGCAGACGAGTTAGAACTCAACGTTACAAGTTGCAAGCCTTCCGCTTTGCTCACGAGTTTGCTGCGGCTGCCATTGTCCCTCCTGTAGTTTTGTTTAAGTCACTTATGTCTCAGAGTACGGTTGTAAAAGGAAGTAAAATTTAAAGAACGGCATCACGAAATCATTAAAAGTTACTCTAGTGTGTATCTATTGTCCAACATCCAGTCTTGCCGTAGCGACAGTCTTAAAATCACGGATATCCTCACATAAGGTTAAAAGAAGGCACCTTGACGTCAAGTATATTTAATAGTTGTAGCATACTTCAAGTATACGGGGAATGGACAAAAATATGGGAGCACCAGAAACTAAACGGATTGCCATACCTAATGTTGTGCAGTAAACCCGAAGGCTTTCAAAACAGCTTCCAGTCATCTCGGAATTGATCAATACAGGTCCTGTACGGTTTTCAAGGGAATCTTATACCAATCTTCCTGCAAAATAGTGATAAATTAGCGTAACGGTGGTGGAAGCGGATAGCGATCACCTACCCTTTCCTTCAAAATACACTACTGGCCATTAAAATTGCTACACCACCAAGATGACGTGCTACAGACGCGAAATTTAACCGACAGGCAGAAGATGCTGTGTTATGCAAATGATTAGCTTTTCAGAGCATTCACACAAGGTTGGCACCGGTGGCGACACCTACAACTTGCTAACATGAGGAAAGTTTCCAACCGATTTCTCATACACAAGCAGCAGTTGACCGGCTTTGCATGGTGAAAAGTTGTTATGATGCCTCGTGTAAGGAGGAGAAGTGCGTACCATCACGTTTCCTACTTTGATAAAGGTCGCATTGTAGTCTATCGCGATTGCGGTTTATCGTATAGCGACATTGCTGCTCGCGTTGGTCGAGATCCAATGACTGTTAGCAGAATATGGAATCGGCGGGTTCAGGAGGGTAATACGGAACGCCATGCTGGATCCCAACAGCCTCGTATCACTAGCAGTCGAGATGACCGGCATCTTATCCGCATGGCTGAAACGGATTGTACAGACACGTCTCGATCCCTGAGTCAACAGATGAGGACGTTTGCAAGACAACAACCATCTGCACGAACAGTTCGACGACGTTTGCAGCAGCATGGACTATCAGCTCGGAGACCGTGGCTGTGGTTGCCCTTGACGCTGCACCACAGACAGGAGCGCCTGCGACGGTGTACTCAACGACGAACCTGGGTGCACGAATGGCAAAACGTCATTTTCTCGGATGAATCCAGGTTCTGTTTAGAGCATCATGATGGTCACATCCGTGTTTGGCGACATCGCGGTGAACGCACATTGGAAGCGTGCATTCGTCATCGCCATACTGGCGTATCACCCAGCGTGATGGTATGGGGTGCTATGGGGTGCCATTGGTTACACGTCTCGGTCACCTGTTGTTCGCATTGACGGCACTTTGAACAGTGGACGTTATATTTCAGATGTGTGGCTCTACCCTTCATTCGATCCCTGCGAAACCCTACATTTAAGTAGGATAATGCACGACTGCATGTTGCAGGTCCTGTACGGGCCTTTCTGGATACAGAAAATGTTCGACTGCTGCCCTGGCCAGCACATTGTCCATATCTCTCACCAATGGAAAACGTCTGGTCAATGGTGGCCGAGCAACTGGCTCGTCACAATACGCCAGTCACTACTGTCGATGAATTGTGGTATCATGTTGCATAGGCAGCTGTACATGTACACGCCATCCAAGCTCTGTTTGACTCAATGCACCGGCGCATGGAGACCGTTATTACGGCCAGAGGTGGTTGTTCAGGGTACTGATTTCTCAGGATCTATGCACCCAAATTGCGTGAAAATGAAATCACATGTTAGTACTAGTATAAAATATTTGTCCAATGAATACCCGTTTATCATCTGCATTTCTTCTTGGTGTAGCAATTTTAATGGCCAGTAGTGTAGACCGCAAAGGCTCTATAATATTAAGATCTGGTGACTGTGGTGGACAGAAGGCATGCAGCAATTCATTACTGTTCTCACGAAACCAGTCCTGGACGATGCGAGCTATGTTAACAGGGGCCTTGTCGTCTTGGAACACAGATTCACCACTGAGGAATAAATATTATACCATAGGATGGATCTGGTCAGCCAAAATGGTCAGATGGTCCTTATCGGTAATGCGAACTTGCAGGGTAGCCCTGGTGACCATGCAGTACCACGATACTGCTGTCCAAAGCATCACCGAGCCGCCAAAGTCGTTCACTCTTGGGACATAAGTCCGGCCGGAAGTAGCATACAGTGTGAAACAAGACACATTCGACTAAATTGTGGGTGCCTGTTACGAGCACATGCGTCAGTGATGCGTGGCTTATGAGTTCCATATCGCTCTGCCATTCTCTGCTTTTGGAGGTCCTTCCTTATTGTTTTGGAGCTCAGTGTTCGCGAGTGCGACATCCACTTATGCAGTGACTTTGGATCTGCCGTCGTCTTGTTTTTCTTAAAAATAACCGAGCGAGGTGGCGCAGTGGTTAGCACACTGGACTCGCATTCGGGAGGACGACGGTTCAATCCCGTCTCCGGCCATCCTGATTTAGGTTTTCCGTGATTTCCCTAAATCACAATCAATCAACACCCACTTTTGTCCGCGTCGTGACTTAGCGGATGATGTTTTCCTTCTTTCCCTGTATCCGCAGCTCGTGGTCTAGCGGGTCACGGAGTCCTGGGTTTGATTCCCGGCCGGGTTGGGGATTTTCTTAGCTCGGGGCTGGGTGTTTGTGTCGTCCTCATCATTTTGTCATCATCCACATCATTCGTGACAGTGGCTTGATTGGACTGTTAAAAAAAATGGACTACGAAAAAATCTGGACTTTGTACGGTCGCTGACGACCGCGAAGTTGAACGCCCCATGAACCAAACATTATCATCATCATCCTGCTTTCCCTGCATACGGTATAAATCTTCGTTATGGTGCCTCTCGAAGCACCAAACACTTCTGTTACCTTGGTTATGGAAGCCCTACCATACGAGCACGAATTTGCCCATGTTCGAAACCAATTAACTCCGACATAATGGTCTCACAACTACACAGGACATAGTTATGACCGCGGCTGACATTTTCAACGAAATTAGGGCATAGCACAGGTGCCGTTCGGTCAAATACGGCAGCGCAACCAGCAGTTTCGGCTAGCATCTGCATTTATCTGCATATATGTTCAAGGATACATTTCTCACTGTGCTTCCATAATTTTGTACACCCCTTATAATTATTATCGGTTGCAGCATCCGTCACTTATACATACGTCCGTTGTACTAAGTTTATGATACGCCGTTGCCAACAGTACGCGTAATACTCGAGTAGTGCAGTGGACCGAAAACGTGCGCAGTAATATCAAAAAGTATAAGACGATGGACGAATGCTGCGAAATTTTGGGAGTTCAGCGGCATAAACTTTATTTCTTCTAACATTTCAGCTGCGAGTCTTCCCGACGTCTTCAGAGTGAGCCGTTTGAGGCTACAGAAGGCTACAATGCGCTATAGTGCTTATTCCCTCGTTTTAAATCACAGAAAACAACTTACGCTTATTCTTTGACGCCGAATAACGTCACTCGCCCTCGCGTTTTCGGTGGTTTAACGTGACGGAGCAAGTAACTTATCTCCAGTCTGCTCACTCTGAAGACGGCAGGAAGATCGATGGCCCCGAAGTATTATAAAAAGAATAAATGGAGTTTATGCAGCAGTATTCCCGAAAATTACTGGATGAATTATTTGGCCACGGAAACAACTGGATTCACATTGCGCAGCACTGTTTCATGAACATATTTTGAAACAAACGAAAGTTGTTGTCTTGTCAGCATGTAAAGGAGTAATTAAAGTTCGGTTGTTGCGCATTGAAGAAAAATTAAGATACTTTATCGATTTCACACCGGATTAATATTGTTGTTGTTGAGGCCTTCAGTCCGAAGTCTGGTTTGATGCAGCTCTCCATGCTACTCTATCCTGTGGAAGGCTCTTTGTATTCGAATAACTACTGCAACCTACATACTTCTGAATCTCCCTTGTGTATTCATCTCTCGTTCTCCCTCTACGATTTTTACGTGTAACACCTCCCTTCAGTACAAAATCGGTGAACCCTTGATGTCTCAGAACGTGTCCTATCAGCTGAGCCCTTCTTTCAGTCAAGTTCTTCCACAGATTCTTCTGTAGCACTACATTTCAAGAGCTGTTATTATCTTCTTGTCTAAACTATTCGTCGCCCATATTTCGCTTCCATGAATGGCTACTTTCCATACAAATACTATCAGAAAATACTTCCTAACACTTCAGTCTGCATCCGATGTTTTCTTCGTCAGAAACGCGTTTCTTGCCATTGCCAGTATATATTTTATATCGTCTCTACTTCGGCCATCAGCAGTTACATTACTGCCCAAACAGCAAAACTCATCTACTACTTTAAGTGTCTTGTTTCCTAATCTAATTGCCTTAACGTCACCTGATTTAGGTCACCATACTCCATTATCCTTGTTTTGCTTTTGCTGATGTTCATCTTTTCAAGACGCTGCCCATTGCGTTCAACTGCTCTCCCATGTCCTTTGCTGTCTGACAGAATTACAATGTCACCGGTGAAACCTCAAAGTTTTTATTTCTTCTTTCTGAACTTTAACTCCTTATCGAAATTTTTCTATCTTTTCCTTTACTGCTTGCTCATTGTACAGACTGAATAACATCTGGGATAGGCTACTACCCTTCTCAAGCCCTTCTCAACCACTGCTTCCCTTTCAAGCCCGTCGATTCTGATAACTACCGTCTGGTTTCTGTACAAGTTGTAAATAATCTTAATCTCCCTGCATTTTTCCCCTGCTACCAACAGGATTTCAAAGAGAGTACTCCAATCAACATTGTCAGAAGATATCTCTGAGTTTACAAATGCTATAAATGTAGGTTTGTCTTTCCTTCGCCTGCCTTCTAAGATAACTCATGGGGTCAGTACTGCTTCGCGTGTTTATATATTTCTCCGGAATATTCCCCGAGGTCGGCTTCTACCACTTTCTCCATTCTTCTAAAAGGAGATCATGTTAGCATTTTGCAACTTTGATTTATTAAACTGATGGTTCGGCAATTTTCAGGCCTTTCAGCAACTGTTTTCTTCGGATCGGTATTATTAGAATTTTACTGAAGTCTGTGAGTATTTTGCCTGTCTCATATATCTTGCACAGCAAATGGAAGAGCTTTGTCATGGCTGGCTCTCCCAAGGCTATCAGAAGTTCTGACAGAATATCGTCTACCCCTGGGACCTTGTTTCGACTTGAGTATTTCAGCTATCTGTCAGATTCTTCTCACAGTATCATATCCCCCATCTCACCTTCAACTACGTCCTCTTCCATTTCTATAATATTGCCTTGAAGTTCATCTTCCTTCCTTAGACCCTCTACATACTCCTTCACCCTTTCAGGTTTCCCTTCTTTGATTGGGACTGGTTTCCCACCTGAGCTCTTGATTTTTATACAGCTGCTTCTCTTTTATCCAAGTCTCTTTAATTTTCTGTTGGTAGTATGTATCTTCCCCTTAGTGAAATATGCTACTAAATCCTTACATTTGTCCTCTAGCCACGCCCTCATATTATGCACTTTCTGTCAATCTCGTTTTATAGACGTTGATATTCCCTTCCGCCAGCCTCATTTGCCGTATTTTTATATTTTCTCCTTTCATCAACTAAATTCAATATCTCCTGTGTTACACAAGGATTTCCCATAGCTCTCGTCTTTTTACCTATTTGATCCTCTGCTGCCTTCACCATTACTTTTCAATTCTACTGTATGCCTTTCCCTGTTCTCGTCAACCGTTACTTAACGCTCCCTGTGAAACTTTCAGAAACATCTGGTTATTTCAACTTATCTATGTCCCATCTCCTTAATTTTCTACGTTTTTGCAATTTTTTCAGTTTTAACCTACATTTCATAACAAATAAATTGTGGTCAGAGTACCCATCTGCCCCCAGAAATGCCTTACAATTTAAATCTGGTCCCGAAATCTGTCTTACCACTGCGTAATCAATCTGAAACCGTCCGGTATCTCAAGTTCTCTTCTTCGCGTAAATCTTCTTTCATGATTCTTAAACAAAAAGAGTTAGCGATGATTAAATTATGCTCTGTGCGAAATTCTACCTGGTGGCTATCTCTTTCATTCCTTTCCTCTGGTGTATATTCAACTGTTACTTTTCCTTCTCTTTCTTTTCCAACTATCGAATTTCAGTCGTCCATCACAACTAAATTTTTGCCTCCCTTAACTATCTGAATGATTTCTTTCAGGTCATTGTAGATTTCTTCAATCTCTTAATCATCTGCAGAGTTAGGTGGCATATAAACTTGAACTACTGTGGTAGGCGTTGGCTTCGTGTCTATTTGTCTACGATAATGCCGTCACTATGCTGTTCGTAGTATTTTTCCCCCATTCCTATTTTGTTATTCACTACCGAACCCATTCCCACATTACACCTATTCATCCATTAATTTCGGGAGTGCAGCCACATAAACTTTATTTATTGTTTTTCTAATATTTCGACCGTATGTCTTCCGGCCATCTTCAGAGTGGACTGGAGTTAAAGAACTTTCTCCGTGATTTTAAACCGCAGAATTAATATTATTTCTAGATAATGTGTTAAATGTCAAATTTCAGTTTCCCTGCCCATATTCTGACAAGGTACGCTGCAGATGTTTCGCTGGGAATCCCTTACACATCCTCCATATGGTCCTGAACTCTTCTCATGCGATTTACATAGTTTTGGAGCTCTGACGAAAGACTTTCGTGACCGTCGATTTGCTTCGGCTGAAGAGGTGCACACCTGGACACAATCATAGTTCGATTCGCAACCGAAAACATTTCTTTATGCCGCCACTATCCGTCTTGTGTGACAGTGGGATGACTTATTCATAGTTATGGCTATAACTTTTGAAATATAAGTAATAAACAGTTAGATTACTTTTTTCCATCTGTGTCGTTTCTGTTCGACTGACCCTCACAAGTATGTAATGCCAAAGAAGAATATTTTTTATCTGATATAATTACAAATTAAGAATTTTCAGATATTTTTCTTTTGAAACCATGCTTCTTGGGAAATTTCATTATTCTAGGTCAACGGAAAGTATCCTATAGGATTAAAAGAGTGAGTTTTCGAGTATCAAAGTATTGCCTTATCTTTTGATTGCATTGACTTAAAAGTTTAAATTTTGTAGACCTCAATGTGTGACATAAATTTCAACTTGATGATTCTATACGTTCCTTAGTAAATTGATTCTTACCTGCCGAACAAACAAACAGGTAGATCGACAAAAGACTGACAGACGAAGAACAAAATACTCTTATAAGGGTTCAGTTTCTACCGGTTGCGGCACGGAACACTAAAAACTAGCCAAGTTGTCTCGGTGTCCGCAGATACTTCAGCACATTCCCTCATTACACAAGTGTAACTCCGCGATGCTGACACAGACTCATCTACAAAACATATGAGATCACACTCGAAAGCAAAGTGACTAGACTCAACTTTCAAAAGCGTAGTGAATTTCCCCGTCTACAAATTTGCATTCATGGAAGTTCGAAATATTTAAGATAACTTTCTAGCATATAAAAATTATGTGTTGGCTGGAACTCCGACACAAGACCTTTACATTTTGAGGGGAAATTGCTTTACCTGCTGAGCCATCTAGGCACGCCTTTCGAACACACTCCGCAGATTTACATTCACCATAATCTTTCTCGCAACTTCCCAGCTTCGCAAAATTTGTCCACAATGGAATAAGGGGCTGTTTACTTGTGTAACAACAAGACACATATTGTAATGGTGTACTTTTTACCATTTTATGATGTTCAGAATGATTATAATTTGAGTTAATGTGTCATGAGCATATAGTTTGTGGACTGATTATCACATCTGAGGATGAAAATAAATTTGCAGAAACCGATAATGTGAATTAGACGACAAGTTAAGAAGTGTAAATAATGATGTGTCCGCTTTCACGATTTCAAATCAACAGCAAAATAACCTGATGGAGAATGACAGTCAGGAAAATCGAATAAAATTACAAAGAAAAGGCGCACTCTTTTGAGACTACATATGAAACTGCCACTGTGCAAGTGTTGTATGTTTTTGAAAATAGCATATTTTGTGCCAATCGAAATTCTGCAATTTAATTTATTACGTTTACATTTAAAGCTAGTTGATATAGCACACCAACATACCACAGAAAATCCACTGGTGTGCAAGAGTATTTTACGAAAGTATCTTGCACTTGATGTGTCGTGCCAAGTATCGTAGCTCGAAGAAGCTTGGATCACACATAGGAAGAACTGCTACAGTATAGCACAAAATATAAATGAAAGAAATACTCAAAGAGACGAACACATATGACACTTTTATAGTACCGAAGTTACCACTATTCAAGCAGCTCCCCTGGACATTGCAGAGAGCGTCACATGGTTCTTAATAGCGTGTTTTCACTACGGACGGCAGCACATGCTCAGAAACGTGCCCCCATGGGTTGGTAGGGAGTTCTTGTGGTAGAAAGTTACACTCCTTCACCATCGCGGTGAAAGTGATTGGTACATGTGGGGGCGTTGCGATACATCTTCCAAGCGCATCCCTCACGTACTCGATGGGTTTTAAGTCGGAAAGGGGGAGGCCAGTCCAGTCATCGAATATCCTCCCGTTCCAACGAGCTCCTCCAACTGCGCTGTTCCATGCGGTCGTGCATTTTTATTCATAAAATGAAACCAGGTGTTAAGGAACTCCTGAAAGGAGTATACAGTGGAACGATAACGTCAACAGGTGAGTGTAACGTTGTGAAAGACTTGGAACACCTGGACTACCGAAACGATCATGTTCGACAATGCTGGACGTATCCTTATATGGCGAGAGGTGAGAGAGTATAACCCATCCAGAAATACTGGCGAACAGGATCGTTTTGGTGATCCAATAGATATGGTATGAGGAGGTATAATATTGCATGGGCATACAGACCTCCAGATATTTCAAGGTGGTACACTCACCAATCTATGTAATTATGTCAGTGTACTCCTTTAGTAATGTATTTTCAAGGATGCTTCGGTCCTCATTTAATTTTTACGGATGGAAATGTGCGACCGTATCGAACAGAGCAAATACAGAAGTTCTTGTATCGGGAGGCGAATGGACTGGCTTGCCCCTTGCCCCTACTTAAAATACGGTGATTATGTATGTGAATGAATGTGTGCTTATATGTTTACTGTCTACAATCTGTTATAGCCTAAATTGTCTGTTGGGTGTGTATACAAGTCTCTCATCTGAATCGTCGTGTAATGTGTACCTAACTGACGAATGAGATGATGGAGCTAACTGGAAGCCTTCCGATGCAGGTTTTCAGATTTCGTTTGTATGAATGTGCGATGGATGGTGATCCTAACAGATCCCTAACGGACTGAAGCGACAAAGATTCTTGTATAGGCATGCGTATTCAAATACAAAGATATGTAAACAGGCAGAGTACGGCGGTGCAGCCGACGACGCCTGTATAAGACAACAAGTGTCTGGCGCAGCTGTTAGGTTACTGCTGCTACAATGACAGTTTATCAAGATTTAAGTGGGTTTGAACGTGGTTTTGTAGTCGGCGCACGAACCATGGAACACAGCATCTCCGAGGTAGAAATGAAGTAGGGATTTTTCCGTACGACCATTTCACGAGTGTACTGTGAATATCAGGAATCCGGCGAAACATAAAATCTCCGACATCGCTGCGGCAGGAAAAGGACCCTGCAAGAACTGGACCAACGACGACTGAAGAGAACCGTTCAACGTGACAGAACTGCAAATATTCCGCAAATTACAGCAGATTTCAATACTTCGCCATCAACAAGTGTCAGCCGCGAACCATTCAACGTAACAGGATCAATATCGGCTTTCAGAGACGAATGCCCACTTGTGAACCCTTGATGACTGCACGACACAAAGCTCTACACCTCGCCTGGGCCCGTCAACACCGACACTGGACTGTTGATGACTGGAAACATGGTGCCTGGTCTGACGAATCTGTTTCAAATTGTATCGATCAGTTGGGCTTGTACGGGTATGGAGACAACCTAATGAATCCATGGACCCTTCATGTTAGCTGGTGGAGGCTCTGTAATGGTGTGGGGCGCTTGCACTTGAAGTGATATGGGACCACTGATACGTCTAGATACGACTCTGAAAGGTGACAGGTACGTAAGCATACTGTCTGATAACCTGCATCCATTCACGTCTATTGTGCATTCCCACGGACTTGGGCAATTGTAGCAGGACAATGCGACACCCCATACATTCACAATTCCTATAGAATAGCTCCAGTAACACTCTTCTGAGTTTAAACACTTCTGCTGGTCACCAAACTCCCCAGACATGAACATTTTTGAACGTATCTTGACTGCCTTGCAACGGGCTTTTCACAGAGATCTCTACCACCTCGTACTCTTACTGATTTATGTACAGCCCTGCAGGATTCATGGTGTCAGTTCCCTCCAACACTACGTCAGACATTAGTCGAGTCCATGCCACACCGTGATGCGGAAGTTTTGCGTGCCCGCGTCGGCCTACACGATTTTAGGCAGGTGTACCAGTGTCTTTGGCTGTTCAGTGTAATATTGTGGCCTGCATGAGAGCACATTGCAAAGCATGCATTGCCGTTAGTGGTGATCACACGCACTGTTAAGGACCATGTGTGCCTTTTGTGATATCCAGAGGACTATCAAAACTCGTGGTGGCCTCAGAGTAATTACACTCCTGGAAATGGAAAAAAGAACACATTGACACCGGTGTGTCAGACCCACCATACTTGCTCCGGACACTGCGAGAGGGCTGTACAAGCAATGATCACACGCACGGCACAGCGGACACACCAGGAACCGCGGTGTTGGCCGTCGAATGGCGCTAGCTGCGCAGCATTTGTGCACCGCCGCCGTCAGTGTCAGCCAGTTTGCCGTGGCATACGGAGCTCCATCGCAGTCTTTAACACTGGTAGCATGCCGCGACAGCGTGGTCGTGAACCGTATGTGCAGTTGACGGACTTTGAGCGAGGGCCTATAGTGGGCATGCGGGAGGCCGGGTGGACGTACCGCCGAATTGCTCAACACGTGGGGCGTGAGGTCTCTACAGTACATCGATGTTGTCGCCAGTGGTCGGCGGAAGGTGCACGTGCCCGTCGACCTGGGACCGGACCGCAGCGACGCACGGATGCACGCCAAGACCGTAGGATCCTACGCAGTGCCGTAGGGGACCGCACCGCCACTTCCCAGCAAATTAGGGACACTGTTGCTCCTGGAGTATCGGCGAGGACCATTCGCAACCGTCTCCATGAAGCTGGGCTACGGTCCCGCACACCGTTAGGCCGTCTTCTGCTCACGCCCCAACATCGTGCAGCCCGCCTCCAGTGGTGTCGCGACAGGCGTGAATGGAGGGACGAATGGAGACGTGTCGTCTTCAGCGATGAGAGTCGCTTCTGCCTTGGTGCCAATGATGGTCGTATGCGTGTTTGGCGCCGTGCAGGTGAGCGCCACAATCGGGACTGCATACGACCGAGGCACACAGGGCCAACACCCGGCATCGTGGTGTGGGGAGCGATCTCCTACACTGGCCGTACACCACTGGTGATCGTCGAGGGGACACTGAATAGTGCACGGTACATCCAAACCGTCATCGAACCCATCGTTCTACCATTCCTAGACCGGCAAGGAAACTTGCTGTTCCAACAGGACAATGCACGTCCGCATGTATCCAGTGCCACCCAACGTGCTCTAGAAGGTGTAAGTCAACTACCCTGGCCAGCAAGATCTCCGGATCTGTCCCCCATTGAGCATGTTTGGGACTGGATGAAGCGTCGTCTCACGCGGTCTGCACGTCTAGCACGAACGCTGGTCCAACTGAGGCGCCAGGTGGAAATGGCATGGCATGCCGTTCCACAGGACTACATCCAGCATCTCTACGATCGTCTCCATGGGAGAATAGCAGCCTGCATTGCTGCGAAAGGTGGATATACACTGTACTAGTGCCGACATTGTGCATGCTCTGTTGCCTGTGTCTATGTGCCTGTGGTTCTGTCAGTGTGATCATGTGATGTATCTGACCCCAGGAATTTGTCAATAAAGTTTCCCCTTCCTGGGACAATGAATTCACGGTGTTCTTATTTCAATTTCCAGGAGTGTATTATCTTCGAATAGAAGTTTCATTCTGTGATTACGGAGTATCGCCTCAGCTGTGCGACCGGATTCGTGATTTTCTGTCAGGAAGGTCACAGTTCGTAGTAATAGACGGAAAGTCATCGAGTAAAACAGAAATAATATCCGGCGTTCCCCAAGGAAGCGTTATACGTCCTCTATTGAACCTGATCTACATTAACGACATAGGAGACAATTTGAGTAGTCGTCTTAGATTGTTTGCAGATGATGCTGTCATTTACCGTCTTGTAAAGTCATCAGATGATCAAAACGACTTGCAAAATGATTTAGATAAGATATGCGTATGGTGCTAAAATTGTCAATTGACCCTCGATAAGGAAAAGTGTGAAGTTACTCACATGAGTACTAAAAGAAATCAGCTAAATTTCGATTACGCGATGAGTCACACAAATCTGAAGGCTGTAAATTCAATTAAATACTTAGGGATTACAATTACAAATAACCTAAATTAGAAAGATCACATAGATAATATCGAGGGTAGAGCAAACCAAAGACTGCGATTCATTGGCAGAACACTTGGAAGGGGCAACAGGTCTGCTAAAGAGACTGCTTACACCACAATTGTCCGCCCTATTCTGTAGTATTGCTGTGTAGCGTGGGATCCGCATCAGGTGGGACTGACGGATGACATAGGAAAAGTACAAACAAGGGTAGCTCGTTTTGTGTTATCGCGAAATAGGGGGGATAGTGTCACAGACATGATACGTGAATTGGAATGGTAATCATTAAAACAAAGGCTTTTCTCGTTGTGACGGGATCTTCTCATGATATTTCAATCAAGAGTTTTCTCCTCCGATTGCGGAAACATTCTGTTGGCACCCACCTACATAGGGAGAATTGAACGTCGCGATAAAATAAGAGAAATCACGGCTCGCACAGAAAAAATTAACTGCTCGTTCTTCCCGCGTGCCCTTCGACAGTGGAACGGTAGAGGGACAGGTGGTTCATTGAACCCTCCGCCAGACACTTTCTAGTGAATAGCAGAGTAATCACGTAGATGTAGATGTCTCATTACGTAATTCTCTCAGTTACCTTCTGTACTGTAATTTACTGTGATGTACTGTACTGTACCATACGGTACCAGTACGTTCTACGAGGGTCGAAATTTGATCGCGCTCAGTTACTTGACAGTGACTTTCGTCCTTAAGTTTTGGACAGGAGTATATTTTGCAATTTAAACTCAATTTGTGGTGCTGAAAATATATAATCTTGTGGATACAAAATTTATACTGGTATTGTCACTTCTATTTGTTTTTTTATTCCTTCCTTTCTGTAAATGATTTGAAGGATACGTTGATGATGCCTAAGCTTTGATTAGTATCTGTAGAACGTTGTAGTTGTGTATATAACTTAGTTGGTAGGGTCTTTGCCCGAGAAAGAGAAATATTCTGGGTTGACGTCCCGGTCCAGCACTCAGGTTTTAATCTGGCCGAACGTTTCTAATAAGCGCACACTCCGTTTAAGCGCGAAAATCCATTTTTGACATGCAAGGAAAATCGCTAACTACTACACTACTACACTACTGCCCATTAAAATAGCTACACCATGAAGGTGACGTGCTACAGACGCGAAACCTAACCGACAGGAAGAAGCTGCTGTGATATACAAACGAATAGCTTTCCAGAGCATTCAGACAAGGTTGGCGCTGGTGGTGACACACACAACGTGCTGACATGAGGAAAGTTTCCAACCGATTTCTCATACACAAACAGCAGTTGACCGGCGTTGCTGGTGAAACGTTGTTGTGATACATCGTGTAAGGAGGAGAAATGCGTATCATCACATTTCCGACTTTGATAAAGGTCGGATTGTAGCCTATCGCGACTGCGGTTTATCATATCGTGACATTGCTGCTCGCGTTGGTCGAGATCCAATGACTGTTAGCAGAATATGGAATCGGTGTGTTCAGGAGGGTAATACGGAACGCCGTTCTGGATCCCAACGGCGTCGTATCACTAGCAGTCGAGATGACCGGCATCTTATCCGCACGGCTGTAACGGATCGTGCAGCCACGTCTCGATCCCTGAGTCAACAGGTGGGGACGTTTGCAAGACAACAACCATCTGCGCCAACAGTTCGATGACGTTTGCAGCAGCATGGACTATCAGCTCGGAGACCGTGGCTGTGGTTACCCTTGACGCTGCATCACAAACAGGAGCGCCTGCAATGGTGTACTCAACGACGAACCTGGGTGCACGAATGGCAAAACGTCATTTTTTCGGATGAATCCAGGTTCTGTTTACAGCATCATGATGGTCGCATCCGTGTTTGGCGACATCGCGGGGAACGCACATTGGAAGCGTGTATTTGTCATCGTCGTACTGGCGTATCACCCGGCGTGATGGTATGGGGTGCCATTGATTACACGTCTTGGTCACCTCTTGTTTGCGTTGACGGCACTTTGAACAGCGGACGTTACATTTCAGATGTGTTACGACCCGTGGCTGTATCCTTCATTCGATCCCTGCGAAACCCTATATTTCGGCAGGATAATGCAGGACCACATGTTGCAGGTCCTGTACGGGCCTTTCTGGATACAGAAAATGTTCGACTGCTGGCCTGGCCAGCACATTTTCCAGATCTCTCACCAATTGAAAACGTCTGGCCAATGGTGGCCGAGCAACTGGCCATCACAATACGCCAGTCACTACTCTTGATGAACTGTGGTATCGTGTTGAAGCTGCATGCGCAGCTGTACCTGTACACGCCATCCAAGCTCTGTTTAACTCAATGCCCAGGCTTATCAAGGCCGTTATTACGGCCAGAGGTGGTTGTTCTGGGTACTGATTTCTCAGGATTTATGCACCCAAACTGCGTGAAAATGTAATCACATGTCAGTTCTAGTATAGTATATTTGTCCAATGAATACCCGTTTATCATCAGCATTTCTTCTTGGTGTAGCAATTTTAACGGCCAGTATTATAGTTACTTCTGGCGTAGCTGAACTTTTTATTTCATCTCATTGGTGTTTGATCCAGACAAAATACAGCTAGTACCACATTGTGTAGACATAATTCGTAATGAAGCCCAATTAAAGTTTGTAACGTCCAGAAATATGATGTCGCCAGGGAGGAGTGAAAATCAGGGAAGGCCATGAAATACCGAGTTATAAAACAAGAGACCAGCAGCAGCATTCGCTCGAGTCTTCAACATAAAACGTGCGAGCACAGCTGCGCAGAGGCAACTAAAGAGATACGGCCGAGTGTAGAGGGCAGGTTTGTCAGGGCGCTGACAGGGGGTGGTGCTGACAGACATAGAGGCAGGGGGCGGTGTTACGCGCAACAGGCTCCGGGGGCGGCGGGGCCGGCGGGGGGTGGCGGTGTAGCAGCGGGAAATGGAAGAGCCGCCGATAAGGCGCGGCCCGGCGCCGGAAATAGAGGGACGCGACGGCGAGCCGTGTCGGCGCCAGTCTAGCGGCAGCGCGGCCCGCAGGTGGCGCGGCGCGGCTCGCTGATAAAGTGCAACTTTTTTAATTACGCCGAAGAGCCACTGCGCGTGTCCGCGCGCCTAGTAGAGGTACGGGGAGAAACTCTGCGGCGTTCTTTTGTCACCCGCCGCGCGGCGGACGTGTGAGACGGAGACGAATGACGGAAAAAGCGACCTTCGAAATGAGTTGACGGCTCTCTTTAACCGTGATTTTCTTTACGCTGGTTCCACAGCCGCTAAGAGATCGTTTAAGGCTAAGGACATGATTCCACTGCGATTAATTAAGAACGGAACTCCGCAAGTATAAACTGACCAAATCATTGGCTTGGCGGAGATTCGGGCTTCAAGGTTTGAGCAACTGATGACACCAACACGAAAACATAAGGAAAAAAGAAAACAGTCAAACTTACGGGTTCTTCAAGGGGATTATGTTTCTTGCATAAAATATATTAAAAATATGAAATATTATACAGAGATACTATAGAATATGCGATAGTATATGTTTGTTTATTAGCCTTTTCACCACAGCTTTGTCTGCACATTCATTCATTTATATTGAACGTACCTCCTCCTCCCCCTCTCCGATTTAACCTCTTCCTCCGTCTACCTCATGCTCCCACCTCTCTCTGTCTATCTCTTGCTCCGCATTCTCTCTGTCTCTTCATCTCGTCCTCCTCCTCTATTCTTCCATTTTCCCCAGCCTCTCTCGCTGAGCATATCTTCTCCTCTTCCCGCTGACAAAATCCTCCTTCCCCTCTGTCTTCCCATTTCCACTCCTCTTCTTTCTTTTCCTCTGCCCACACCCCCCCCCCTCCTACACCCAGTACCTGCCTGAAGTATCACCCCCTTTTCCTCTCTTTCTGTCCATTTCTTCCCCCACTCACTCTGTCCATCCCTTCTCTATCCATCTCAACCTGCCACCTACCATGCTCATTGGCATACAGTTCAATAAAGCAGGCCAGTACTGCCTCCATGTTTCATGATATTGTCTCCATACCCTTACATGGCCATCCGCTCGTACAATTTGAAAGGAGACTCCAGGCAACATGTTACCAGTCATCAACAGTGCAATGTCGGCATTGACGCGCCCAGGTGAGGTGTAAAGTTTTGTGTAGCGCAGTCATCAAGGGTACACGAAAGGGCCATCGGCTACGGATGCCCATATTGATATTGTTTCGTTGAATGGTTCGCAGCTGACACTTGTTGATGGCACAGCACTCAAATCTGCAGCAGTTTGCGGAAGGGTTGCTCTTTTGTCACGTTGAACGATTCTATCAGCTGTTGTTGGTCCCGTTCGTGCACGATCTTTTCCTGGCCGCAGTTGCGTCGGAGATATGATGTTTTACCGGATTCCTGATACCCATCTGTACACTATTGATATGGTCATACGTGAAAATCCCCCATTTAATCACCACCTCGGAGATGCTGTCTCTCATCGCTGGTGTGGCGACTATAACACCACATTTAAACTCACTTAAATCTTGATAAACTGCCACTGTAGTAGCAGTAACCGATCTAAGAACTGCGCCAGGCATTTGTTGTCTTATATAGGCGTCGCGGACCGCAGTGCAGTATTCTGCCCGTTCACATATCTCTGTATTTAATACGCATGCCTATACCAGTTTCTTTGGCGCATCAGTCCGTTAGGGATCTGTTAGGATCACCATTCATCTCCACATTCATGCAAACGAAGTCTGAAAACCTGTATCGCAAGGCTTCCAGTTAGCTCCATCATTTCATTCATTCATTGCACGACGATTCAGATGAGAGACTTGTATCCACATTCAACAGACAATTTAGGCTATAACAGATTGTAGACAGTAAACATATATGCACACATTCATTCAGATACAAAATAACCGCCAATTTTTATAAATCACGAAAGCGATGCTGAAAGTCAGTGGAGCTTCCAACATCCGAACGTCTCACGGCAGTTTGATTTAGTCCCTGACAACGATGATGGAGGTAATCGTCGAAAGCTTCGGATTTTATCAGAATTTGACGCGGCAAGTCAACCGAGACCATTTTATCCAAACACTCTTCTTTTGTTTGGGCTACGAAATTTTGTCTCAAACTGTGTATTTTCCTCTCTTGGCACCCAATCTTTTCTTCGTCAATGCGTTGCAGACAATTCCACTTTAAGGGCGGGGTGAATTTCGAAATGGAACTTTTCCTGAACAGCGTAAATGTTAATTTCACCATGAGGTCTCCGGGAAGTCATCCATAGTTGGAATAAAATCTGTCGCATTGAAAGGTGTAAATGTAGAGGAGACTATGTCACAGCTTGCGGAGCTAACTCCGACAACAGTTTTTATGGTCACTCTTTGATTTTTTGGTGATGATAATTCAAAGGTTATGACTGTACTTAACTCCGTCCGAACAGGCCTTGGAAGGCCAACGGTACCGACCAGCCGACGTGTCATCCTGAGCCCACAGGCGTCACGAGATGCGGATATGAAGGGCCACGTGGTCAGCACACTGCTCTTCCGGCTGTATGTCAATTTATGAGCCCGGAGCCGCGACTTCTCAAACAAGTAGCTCCTCAGTTTGCCTCTTAAGGGCTGAGTGCACACCACTTGCCAACAGCGCTCAACAGACAGAATGATCAGCCGTCCAAGTGCTATCCCAGACGGACAGCGCTTAACTTCGGTGAACTGACGGGAACCGGTGTTACAACTGCGGCAAGGCCGTTGGGACTATACGTAATAAAATTTTCAGACCATCTAAAAGACTAAACGCGCACTACAAAGAGCCCGTTTTCTCTATATTTTGCTGATCAGTGCATGTTGATCCACAAATATCAACGGTTTTTAATTTTTATGACTTCAATTATAGTTCTATGTACTTCAAAAGCGAACCGCAATGAACAGGTGTTGGAAAAAATATGGAAAGACCGCGAGAAATGCTCGCTTGAAAATAAATACGATGCTAGCGAAGACTGCAGGTTGCTCCGTTGCATTTGACAATGAGCGACATCTGTCCAATGTCCTCAGTACGTTGTAAATGTCAATCGTTATCAGAAAAAGATCTGTGTAGTAGAAGTGCGTTATGTCGGATATAAATGAATAGGAAAGTGGGAAAATGGTTCGCGCTCGTGTGGTCGGTGTTTCCATAACAATTTTAGCGGATTTGTTCGAAGTTTCAAGATGCACCATATCGAAGTTTTATAGCCATGCAGGGAAAGCGGAGAAACGTCCCCTGCTGTCATAAAGCGGACGAAAGTGTAGGTTCAATGCTCGCGACGGATCGTGATCGCAGAGGTTTGTGAAGAGAAATAAGAGGGCGACAGTTCCAAAAGTCAATGAAGAACTGGACGTCGCACACGTGAACAACATGATGGGAGCTCCATAAGCAGGTAATTGCAGGTAGAGTTGAAATTCCAAAATCACTCTTTAGTGATGCAAATGTCCGCCCCCTGTAGCTGAGTGGTCAGCGCGACAGAATGTCAATCCTAAGGGCCCGGGTTCGATTCCCGGCTGGGTCGGACATTTTCACCGCTCAGACTGGGTCTTGTGTTGTCCTAATCACCATCATTTCATCCCCATCGTCTCGGCAGTCGCCGAAGTGGCGTCAAATCGAAACACTTGCACCAGGCGAACGGTCTACCCGACGCGGGGCCCTAGTCACACGACATTTACATTTAGTGATGCAAATGTGGTGCGGAAACCATAAAACATGGACTACGGTGGAATGGAAGAACGTCATTTGATCGGATGAGTCTTCTTTCACACTCTTTCCAAATTCTGGCCGAATTTACGTACCAAGTACCAAGAGTGAAACGTGATAGGGGCTCGGTGATGGTTTGCAAGCCATATTGTGGTATTCCGTGGTTACTCTGCAATGTCGCATTACGGACAAAAATTATGCAAAAATTGTGGCTGATCCCGTCCATCCTGTGATACAATGGTGCACTGTGTTCCAATAAGACAGCACTCCTGTTCACACAGCCTGGCATTGTCTGGGATTGGTTTTGTGACCACGAGCATGAATTCCCGCATGATCCCTGGCCACCACGTTCACTAGATCTCTGTATTATTCAAAATTTGTGATCTGGTTTGGAGGAAAAGTTGCGTGGTCGGTATCTCCCTCCGTCACATTTCATGAAGTCGCCACTATTCGCACGAAGTACGGTATAAGATTTTATTGAAAACCATACAGACCTGTTTTATCAGTTCCGACGACAACGGTTTGTCTATACCGGGTTAGGTACAGTAATGCATTGGCTTCTTGGCGTTTCCAAGTTTTTGTCCTCATTAGTACGCCTTTCAGAAACATAATAGTCACACTTTCCTCCTATCATAGACTCTTGTTTATTTTGCCTACTCATAAGCCACGGCGCCAGACACTTTCAATCAGCTACTGTCCAGTTCGTATGTTGACGTGCAGCTTTATGCGCCATTGCGACCAACGCTATTTTACGAGAAACCCGACACCAAAGGTCCGTGCACTGGTTAGCACGCTTCAGGAAAATTTTGGGGTGGATCCTTTGAAAGTGCACTGCCGACTTCCTTCCCATTCATCCCTAATCCGATGGGACCGATGATCTCGCTGTTTGGCCTCCTCCCCCAAATCAACCAACCAACCAACCAACCAGAAGTCCATTGTATGCAGTTCCTGTCTGACAAGAGAAGTCCCCAAAGGTGCGATCGACTTTTGAAACGAAATATGCTGCAATATTAGTTAAGATCGCAGGTATGGCACCCTGCAACCATTAACGCTGGTGGTGCCTCGTTTGCGAATGATTGACGAAAAAAAATCGGATTTTTCCCTGATGCTCAGTAATGCTAAAAAAGTCATGTTACATACAGTGGTTGGGTGGTGCACTGGATGAGATAATGACTTCCAAAGCTGAGGTTGTGGTTTTGAATCTCCTAAGGGGCAGTACATTTTTTTGTGTTTAAATCTTTATCGAAAGACTTTGATCATTATTCTTGTTCAATTTATTGGTTTGAATGTAATTTTTTTATTTCAATTCTTTTGTGACTTCATTTAACCACTGTATGAACCTTAACATTTGTTTCATTTTTTATTTATATTATTATTTTTCCAATCGGAATTTTCGTGAATATGTATTTCATTATATTTATCTGTTATAATAGGCAATTATTTGAAAACTTCAATTAGTGGAATGGCGTGAAAAATGTATTTTTCGTTACCAGATATGTAATTTTTTTTGCACCGTAACCGTCATACGAACATTTGAAACATAACCTAAATTCCTATTGAATTACGGACAAATAATGTAGATGAAAATTTAAATGAAAGAAGAGTTTATAAGCAAAACAAGATCTAAGTAAAATGAGTAACAGATCTAATGGACGTAAAAGAAAGAAATTAAATGGAAATTAATACATAAAAATAATTGGAGACACGTGAACAAATATTTCAAGTGGTAAAATAATGATAGGAAGGAAAATGAGAGGAAATGAAGAAGTTGATGTTATGATTAAAATTATATGACAAAGGAATGGAAATAAAAAATTACATTTAAACCAATGAACTGAATACAAATAGTGGCCAAATTCATTTAGATAAAGATTTAAAAACAAAATTTTACTGCACCTGAGGAGATCCGAACCCACAATCTCTTGCGTATGAAGTTACTATTCTGTCCATTATACAGCGCAAGCAGACTATATAAAGCAACATTTTTAACACTATTGAGTGTTACACAAGATTCCGAAATTAGTTTCGTCAGTTACTCGCAAACAAGGGCCCACCAGTATGAATGGCTCCAGTGTGTGATATCTGGGCCATATAGACGGTTTCAGAAAGTCGATCCCACATTGGGGACATCTCCTTGTCAGTGTTCGCTCGAAAACTGGCTGAGATGAACTTGCCTTCACTACAGAAATTCTTCCTCGGTTTGAAACCGTCTGTCGCTGTTAAGACATACCTCACGTCTACAATCCCTGTTGATTATGATCTACTCTTAACGCCGTGTTACGTGGCTGCAAATGGCACACTTTTCCTTATAGACTTGTTGAGCAATTCGAGTTGATATACTAACAAACCAGGTCACATCATTCACGTTGTAGCCACAGGCAAGTACAAACGCGGTGGCTCCCTTCTGATATTTAGTCACGCCACCTCTTCGCTCCATCTTACTGCACCGATTCCATTGAATCGATTAACACAGACGCACCACTTCTTTGCTGTGCCTTATTAAAGTATGTCATATACACACATCTGTCGAAAGTCGGTACAGTTTGCCCCAGTTACCGTATTGTATCGTAGCCGAATCAAAATGCTGGTGGGACAGATGAAAATGAGAAATGTGACACATTAAAGATGTGCTGAGGAGTGAGACACGGCCTTACTTTGTCGACACAGATATTTAATCTTAATTCGGATATATCTGCAAAGCAGCCCTTGAAAATTTCGAAGCTGATGTCGTCTTGAATGGAGAGATGCTGAAAAATATCCGCGACATTGAGGATACTGTAATATTCGCTGACAGCTTAAAGAGTCTTCGCCATCTTGCACTCCGAAACAAAGAAAGTCGTTAGCGAATTCCCTAGATATGAGCAAAGGTAAAATCGAATTAATGGTCATGTAGAAGTTACGGAAATTTTACTGAACAGATAAAGAAGAACACTTATTTGTGAAGTAACTACGGTAACCAATGGGATAACTAGCAAAAAATGAAGGCCGCAGTTGGAAAGCCAGAGCCGCGTATTGTAAAACGGCTACTGTGCTCAAAAGCCATCACCTCTCAATCCAAACAAAATTAAGATTTCTAAGTTGACTCCTGGTTGTCGAGTGAGTCGAAGAGTAAACGACTTGACTCATTTCAAATATTCGTATACAGGAGTGTGCTGAGAATTCCATGGACAGATAAAACCGCTAAAAATGCCAAAAAACGAAAAAAAGTAAAATGGAAGACGCTACGATATCTCTGCCATGTAAAGTATAATGGTTACGGTTATAAACTGCTGGAGGACATTTTTCAAGGGAAGATGTCTGGTAAAAGAGAACGAGGAAGAAGAAGATCATGTCGGCTCGGAAACTTAGGGACATGGACTTCACACACGGGTGAGGAATGTTTTGCAAATAAGCAGAAGTGATGTAGCTATGATGGTCGTCAGAATTCGAAACTGATACGCTAGAAAAACAAAAAGAATTATTATTCAGGAATGAATGATATCCAACCAAATAAGGATATGCAGAATTCGGTAGTTTACTGTAGTCTCTCTCAGTCTGCTGTCGCAAAACATTAGCATAGGAACAGAAGCACTCATGTTGTACTCCGCCTGCGACGCATTATCAGATATTTCCTAGGACTTGGAGCTCGTGATGCAAATGCTATGTGTCAGGCTGTAAACGCACTTTTCCTTTCTTTTTCAAGTATCCCATTTACGTATTGAAATTTGCGTCCGGAAATAGGTTAATATCCTCGGAAATGTACAATCCAATGTTTATAAAGGTTTTCTAACGTATGCTTTGTAGCTTTTATACAGATTTTTTAATGTCGAGATGCAGTACCTGCACGTTCTAGAGCTGCTGAGGTGCACTACAGCCTGTCACCCTACCGTCGTAGGTGGCCGCTGAGGGTGCAGCAGACGATTTTCAACAAGACTCGTATTTAAATTGTTAAAAGGAATAGCGGCGCTGTACGTTTGCCAAAAGTAATGGCTCCCATACTTTTACATATGGTCTAGATAGACAGTGCCGCTTTAACCGAACCACAAGTCGATTCATGTCGCGAAGTAGTCTTGGGTACGATTGTTGTCGGGAGTGAGCTATTGTGTGTGGTAAGTCGTAATTGGAAGAGATTACCAACAAACATGCTGCTTCGAGTATCTTGTCAAGATAAGTTTTGGAGTATGTAGTTTACTAGTTTCATGGTTAACAAGTCAGGAACTGCCTAACAGTTTATGTGACACAAGGAGATCTTCGGCTGAGAGTTAGTGTTCGTCGGACAAGCGTAGTTATTGATTGGTATTGAACTTTGTTAATGGCCTGTAAAGAACAAGAGTTAATGATTATAGATCTTTCTTTTTGATTTATGCTATCAGACTAGATTCTGTACTCTTCTAGTGGTTCTAGTAGCACCCTCAGAGGTTTTTGAACTGTGGCTAATTTGTTGTAGCGTGGCACACTCTTACAGGACGGAGTTGTTACTGTTTAGTGTTTGTGCACTGCAAGGTTTTGGGTCTTGAGCGAGGTAATGACTCAGGAGCATTGTTTAAGGTGAAAGACCCTAGAATTTGAAAGCGGAAGATTATATTGTTCCAATAGTGACGATTTGCCCGTGAGGTCGTGAAGATCTGTCCTGATCCAGGCAAAGAGAGACCACGACTTTCATAGGAGCCATTGCAGAAGGCTCCTCACAGTAAAGTTATTACTTGTGATTAAGAGTGTCGAGTGACCATTTAAATCAGGGATATTTAGTGGAATGTGTGTTGCTAACACCTGACAAGGTTTTAATTTTTATCTGATTGTTTACCTGTATGGACCAAAGTGGTGGTGTCACAGACGTTTTTTGCTTGTCCTTTTTGTTGATAATTTCTGTCCATCAGTGGGGACTTCTCTTCTTGCTAGCAACGTACACTTACGGCGAATTGGCTTTACTGAGTCAGGAATAAAAGACATATAATAACGCCTTGGTGATTAAACGAAAATTTGGTTCCAGAACTATGAATGAAAATAAATTGCCCTTCAACGACCTATTTTACTGATGAGAAATAATAATATCAAAAGACCTTTTAAGAAAGAAAGATATTCAATATACACTAGGTAGTCGTAATTGTGACAAAGTTGACGCAACGAGTTTTGATTCTACTACAACTTTCTAATTTGAAAGAGAAAGATATACATTATCAAAAGAGACTGATTGAAAATGACAGATTCGTATATTCTGTTTAATTCATTAATGTTAGAAAATAACTAAATTCGCAAAAGACGGAAAAGCAAGGGAAATCAGATTTATTGTCACAAAAGCAAAATAAAAGAAAGCCGGTGTAGGTAGTAAATTAAATCGCTGATTTGGCGTGGCGCTTAATTCTGATACAGTGATAATTTTAGAGAACGAAAGAGCGTAATTTTCGATGACCAGAATTCTGACTAATAAAAGTTATTTTTCGCTCATATATTCACGTGATTCCCATGAGTGGAAGGTTTTATTTTTAATATCCGTTCCTGTATTAATTTTAATCTGAACTACTCTGAATAGATTTTCTGTAATATATCGGTGCAAGTCTGAGACATATAATTCGTGCAGTGCGATATACTTTAAAAGCATATAAAATTCTTAACACCATTAAATAAACTTCAGTAGATTTGAGAAAGTATTTTTACGAAGACAGTTTTTCTTAATCCACTTTACATCAGCAAATAACGATCTGTGATTATTTCCGAATACTATTACCTCTTCTCTTTAAATTCACAAATACGTATGACCATTCTATTCAGAACTAAACGATCTTTGTGTTAAAGTAATAAGTCAGATGCGTTAAAACAAGAAATTTCTTACACGCATTACAAATTTTTCACATATGCGATAGCAGACACGGACCAGTCAAACTATACAGCAACCATATAGTACCAATCAACTTGATCCACTTGTTTACCCAATGTTACGCAAATAAAATTATAAATATATTTGTTTATAAAAGTAGCACAGTGCAAAGACCGCTGAAAGTTCGCATTTTTCCTTTTGGTTTCTGTAAAATACAGATGATACATGCAAATTTGAAACGTTTTAGACTTTCAAACTTTTTAAAGCGAAAAAAGGAATGAAGGCTGTATTTATTTAGTGTTACAGAAAGAATCCATGCCTATGTCATGAGTCGTCAAAAGTACTCTTGGACAAGTATTTTAAGAATGCTTGCTAAGAGTGTTTGTGAGTGTTAACATACTATATGTCAAACACTCGAATGACATGACTGTGGCCAAAAATCTGGAAGTTACTCCTAATTGACTGTCGACTAGAATTGCTTAACTCATTACAGCACTTTGTTTTTAAATTGTTTCTTTTATTAACAATAGTAAATAATTATTGGCCAGTGTGCGTAATAGAATGTAGCAGTTGCTGAAATTGAAGGTAGTTTATAACATGTGAGAAGAAGATGCACAATCGCCAAAAGAAATGACGTACAGTGAACTGGAGGCCATTACAGACATCATACAGAAGAAAGGACCTCCTTTTAAAACACATTATGAAGAAACCAGAAACATGATTACGAAGAAAAATTACAGGAACACGAAACAACTAGGATGGGTGCAGGAAATCAGTTAGGATACAAAAGAGATAGAATTGACCCTGAAAAATTTGCGAAAGAAAAAAAAAAACTTTAAAGAAAGTCAAAAACATAAAAGAAAAGGTCCAACCAATAATACACAAATGAGATACAATAAAAAGAGTATTAAGAGATGAGGAATCTAATAAAAGATCGGAACGGATGAAGAAATAATGGGCAATTTGGAAATAAAACTTACTGGAGATGATGACCAGAAAATGATTGACTGAAGTGGTCCAATGAGGCCGCAAAATCAGAGTAAGAAGAAGAAGAAGAAGAATAATTATCTCCAACCAGTTGCTTATATAGGTGTTTATTTTTCCAAGGTGAGATTTCAGTAGTAGATGCACCCCATATAGATATGTGAACATTGATTATTTACTAATGGAGTTGCAGCAGTCTGCATTTTTAAGGCAGCCGTATGTAAAGAAACAATGCTCACGACGCGTAGATAAATGTGAACATCTGAAGATGGGATGAACATAAAAGAAATGAACTCTCAAAAATGCATGTTATGAGGCAAAACTTGTCGGTGCGGCATGTAGGGGGAGCAGTGCCGTTCATATCGGCACCTTACCCCATAAACATTAACGTCATGGCTGTTTTAGTATTCACTTCAGGCGCTAGGGGAGCTGCTGACGCGTCACGTGACGAGACGGCCCACGATCTTAAGTAAGTTGCGAATCAAGCCCGCAGGTCACTAAAGACTGCCCGTGTCTGCTTTACAGTATTGCCGGGAGGTGAGAGAGTATTTTAGGGTGCCTGTGTCAGACTGTTTGCCTGTGAAACCCGACCCCACGAAGCGCTGCCGGCAGGGCGGGCAGTCTGCGACAGGGGCGCGTCGCCGGCTGTTTGTTAGGCGGGGCTGCCGCAGCTGTCTGACGTCAGGCGCCGGATGCTGGCGGAGTCTCTGGGGCGCCCGCCTCCGCTGCCGCTTACTTCACCTGTTCCCCACTCACCTGCATCGTGCTCCACACCACCCCTTTAAAATCTACGTAAAGACCTAAATATTTAATAAACCATCGTCAGTAAAATGTTGTGGTGGCTCCACTCCAACGATTGGTCTGATACAGCTGTCCCGCTTCATGTCTGTACATGTACTGCAACCTGCATCCATTTGAACCTGTTTAATGTAGTCGAGCCTCTGACTGCCTCTAAACGCTCCCACCCCCCCCCCCCCCCCCTCCCGCCGAGCGTCCGCCACCCTCACACTCACACTAATTATCGAACTTAGGATTCCCTGATGCCGCAAGGTGTGTCGCATCAGCTGTGTAAGTAGGCTGTTTAGGTTTTTACGTTGGTAACGTCACGTAGCGCTCTGAAAATCACTGACTGTGCTGTGTGCAGTCTGCAGCTGGTTTGCATTGTTGGAATATTTGTTATTGTAGTGTTGGGCAGTTGGATGTGAACAGCGCGTAGCGTTGCACAGTTGGAGGTGAGGCGCCAGCAGTGGTGGATGTGGGGAGAGAGATGGCAGAGTTTTCAGTGCGGACGGTCTGGACGTTTGTTCGTCAGAAAAAGGAAATTTGTAAGACTGGATGTCATGAACTGAGATATTATATATATATATATATATATATATATATATATATATATATATATATATATATATATATAATAACTTTTGAACACTAGTATGGTAAATAAATTGTTTGTTCTCCATCAAAATCTTTCATTTGCTAATTATGCCTATCAGTAGTTAGAATCTTTTATTTAGCTGGCAGTAATGGCGCTCGCTGTATTGCAGTAGCTTGAGTAACGAAGATTTTTGTGAGGTAAGTGATTCATGTAAGGTATAGGTTATTGTCAATCAGGGCCATTCTTTTGTAGGCATTATTGAAAGTCAGATTGCGTTGCGCAAAAAAAAATATTGTGTGTCAGATTACTGTTGATAATAACAAATAAAAAGAGAAATATCTGAGTACGTTCAGTTTTGCTCAGCTGTTTGAAAATCAAATAACGTAAGAGGTTTGCTAGCACAGTCTTCCATAATTTCTCTAAGGGGTTGTTTCAGCTGATCCCTTCTTTTAGTCCAGTAGTGCCACTAATTTCTGTTTTCCTCATTCCCATTCAGTACATACTCATCAATTATTATATCTACCCACTTATTTTCCCACAATTTTCTGTAGTACCACATTTCAGAACCTTCTATTTACATCATGTTCAAAATGCATACCGTCGACGAGTCACTCACACGCAAGGCAACGGACTAAACAAATACAGCCATAAAACACTTCCTAACTCTAAAGTTTGTAGGATCCTCCCCCCTCGTGTAATATAGGGTGCCTAGGAAGCTGTTTTCTTTGATAGCTAAACAACAATTCAAGCAAATACTATTAATGGAGTTTATTACAATATGTTAAAATGACAATACTTAACTTGTGTTTCTGCAAAGATGGGTCACAAGCAAATGTCGACATGCAAATAATCAATGTCCTTCGATATATACAATTTCCATGCAAGCAAATCACACAACCTAATGTCACTGCTATAGAGTTCGTATCACGGCTCGTCTTCTAGTGCGGCTCTTGCACTGCGGCCGAGGCTAACTGAAGCGGTGCTTATACTCTCTTCGTATAGGTGCCGCTCCTGTCGTGGTGTTGTCCTAGTCGGCATTCTATTGGCTGATGTCGTCTCACAGCCTTCTCTGCGATAACGTTCCACGCCGACGTGCCGGAGCTACATGCTACGTCGGAACAAAATTTATATTTGATGTTGACAAATTTTTCTTTTTCAGAAACGCTTCTATATCTGCATGCAAAGTCCGCAAGCCACCGTAAAGCATGTGGCGGAGAATACTCTGTATCACTACTGTCTATTCCTTTCCTCTTCTGCTCGCAAATAGAGCAAGGAAAAAGGGACTGTCTGTATGCCTCTAATTTCTCCTATCTTACCCTCATTTGGTCCTTACGCGAAATGTATGTTGCTGGCAGTAGAATCGCTGTGTAGTCAGCTTCAAATGTCCGTTCTCTAAATTCTTCCAATAGCGTTCCACGAAAAGAGCGTCGCCTTCCTTCTAGGGATTCCCGTATGAGTTCCCGAAGCATCTCCGTAATACCTGCGTGTTGTTCGAATCTACCGGTAACAAATCCAGCACCTCGCTACTGAACTGCTTTAATGTCTTCCTTTAATCCAACCTGTTGCGGATCCCAAATACCCGAGCAGTACTCACGAACAGGTCGCACTCGCGTGCTACACAGATGAACTAAACTTTCCTTAGATTCTTCCGTTAAATCGAAGTCGAGTATTCGTCTTCCCCACTACGATCCTTACACGTTCCTTCCACTTCATATTGTTTTGCAACGTTAAGCGCAGACGCTTAAAAGACGTGACTGTGGCAAGCAGCATATTACTAATGCTATATTCGACAATTACGACTTCGTTTTTCCTACTCATCCGCGTTGAATTACATTTTTTTTACATTTAGAGATATCTCCTGTTCATCACACCAATTAGATATATTATGTGAGTCATTCTGTATATTGAGCAAGCAGTAAAGGAAACAAAAGAAAAATTCGGAATAGGTATTAAAATCCATGGAGAAGATATAAAAACTTTGAGGTTCGCCGATGACATTGTAGTTCTGTCAGAGACAGCAAAGGACTTGGAAGAGGAGTCGAACGGAATGGACAGTGTCTTGAAAGGAGGATATAAGATGAACATCAACAAAAGCAAGACGAGGAAAATGGAATGTAGTCGAATTAAGTCGGCTGATGCTGAGGGAATTAGATTAAGAAATGAGACACTTAAAGTAGTAAAGGAGTTTTGCTATTTGGGGAGCAAAATAACTGATGATGGTCGGAGTAGAGAAGATATAAAACGTAAACCGGCAATAGCAAGGAAAGCGTTTCTGAAGAAGAGAAATTTGTTAACATCGAGTATAGATTTAAGTGTCAGAAAGTCGTTTCTGAAAGTGTTGGTTTGGAGTGTAGCCCTATATGGAAGTGAAACATAGACGATAAATAGTTTGGACAAGAAGAGAATAGAAGCTATCGAAATGTGTTGCTACAGAAGAATGCTGAAGATTAGATGGGTAGATGACATAACTAATGAGGAAGTATTGAATAGAATTGGGGAAAAGAGGAGCTTGTGGTACAACTTGACTAGAAGAAAGGATCGGTTGGTAGGACATGTTCTGAGGTATCAAGGGATCACCAACTTAGTATTAGAGGGTAGCGTGGAGGGTAAAAATCGTAGAGGGAGACCAAGAGATGAATACACTAGTCAGATTCAGAAGGATGTAGGTTGCAGTAGGTACTGGGAGATGAAGAAGCTTGCACAGGATAGAGTAGCATGGAGAGCTGCATCAAACCAGTCTCAGGACTGAAGACCACAACAACAACAACAACAACAACATGTGAGTCATCTTGTATCCTACTACAGTCGCATAAATTTGACACCTTCTGGTACACTGCAGCATTTTCAGTAAACAATTGCAGGCTGCTGCCAACAGTTCCGCCACATCATTTATTTATATAGAGAATAATAGCAGTCACACTTTTCTCGAGTACTCCTAACGATGCTCTTGTCTCTGATGAACGATCGCAGTCGAGGTCAACCTACTGGGTTCCGGAACTTAAGAAGTCTTTTAGCCACTCACATCACTGAGAACCTATTTCACATGTTGCTACCTTCTTTAACATTCTGCAATGGGGCACAGCGACAAATGCTTTTCGGAATCTGGAATTATGGAATCTGTCTATTGCCCTTCATCCATAGTTCACAGTATGCCTTGTGAGAAAAAGACAATCTGAGTTTCGTACGAGCTATGCTTTCTAAAACCTTGGTGATTTCATTGTCATATGCTTTTCGGTGTCTAGGAACTTTTTTCTATTCGATCTCAAATAATATTTGGGAATTATGCAGTTACCCGATGTTAAGGATATTGGTCCGTAATTTTATCGGTCCGCTCTTTTACCGCTCTTATATACAGGAGTCACCTGCGCTTTTTTTCATCCGTTTGAGTCTCTGCCCTGGGCGAGAGATTCGCTATAAATGGAAGCTAAGTAAGCGGCCAATGCTCTTGAGTACTCCTAGTAAAGCCGAACTGGGATTCCAGCAAGACTTGGCGACTTATTTGTCTTCAACTCCTTCAGTTGATTTTCTATGCCAGGGACGCTTATCCCTATATCCATAAGGGACTAGGTGCTGTGCTTGAACGACGATATATTTGTTACTATTCTCTTGCATGAACGATTATTTAAACGGAAGATTTAAAACTTCGTCTTCCGTTTTCTATTGTCACACCAGATTGGTCAACAAGTGACTAGATGGAAGCCTTGGACCCGCTTCCCTCGATATTTCCAGTATCCATTTTATATTCTATCTTCCTTGGTTATGGTCATTTTGTTTTGCTCCCCAAATAAGAAGAATTATCGAATACCTCTAGTTCGAAATTTATTAGTTCACTTTGAGTACTTTGACATCAACTGTGTTAGGTATAGATATACTGCATATTAGTTGTTGTTGTTGTGGTCTTCAGTCCTGAGACTGGTTTGATGCAGCTCTCCATGCTACTCTATCCTGTGCAAGCTTCTTCATCTCCCAGTACCTACTGCAACCTACATCCTTCTGAATCTGCTTAGTGTATTCATCTCTTGGTCTCCCTCTACGATTTTTACCCTCCACGCTGCCCTCCAATGCTAAATTTGTGATCCCTTGATGCCTCAAAACATGTCCTACCAACCGATCCCTTCTTCTAGTCAAGTTGTGCCACAAACTTTTCTCCTCAATCCTATTCAATACCTCCCCATTAATTACGTGATCTACCCACCTTATTTTCAGCATTCTTCTGTAGCACCACATTTCGAAAGCTTCTATTCTCTTCTTATCCAAACTAGTTATCGTCCATGTTTCGCTTCCATACATGGCTACACTCCATACAAATACTTTCAGAAACGACTTCCTGACACTTAAATCTATACTCGATGTTAACAAATTTCTCTTCTTCAGAAACAATTTCCTTGCCATTGCCAGTCTACATTTTATATCCTCTCTACTTCGACCATCATCAGTTATTTTACTCCCTAAATTGCAAATCTCCTTTACTACTTTAAGTGTCTCATTTCCTAATCTAATTCCCTCAGCATCACCCGATTTAATTTGACTACTTTCCATTATCCTCGTTTTCCTTTTGTTGCTGATCATCTTATATCCTCCTTTCAAGACACTGTCCTGGTTCTTTCAGTTTATCCAGGTCCCATCTCCTTAAATTCCCACCTTTTTGCAGTTTCTTCAGTTTCAATCTGCAGCTCATAACCAACCCTGGAAATGTCTTACAATTTAAAGCCTGGTTCCTAAATCTCTGTCTTACCATTATATAATCTATCTGATACCTTTTAGTATCTCCAGGATTCTTCCAGGTATACAACCTTCTTTCATGATTCTTGAACCAAGTGTTAGCTATGAATAAGTTATGCTCTGTGCAAAATTCTACAAGGCGGCTTCCTCTTTCATTTCTTCCACCCAATCCATATTCACCTACTATGTTTCCTTCTCTCCCTTTTCCTACTGACGAATTCCAGTCACCCACGACTATTAAATTTTCGTCTCCCTTCACTACCTGAATAATTTCTTTTATCTCGTCATACATTTCTTCAATTTCTTCATCATCTGCAGAGCTAGTTGCATATAAACTTGTACTACTGTAGTTTGCATGGGCTTTGTGTCTATCTTGGCCACAATAATGCGTTCACTATGCTGTTTGTAGTAGCTAACCCGCACTCCTATTTTTTTAATCATTATTAAACCTACTCCTGCATTACCCCGTTTTGATTTTGTATTTATAACCCTGTAATCACCTGACCAAAAGTCTTGTTCCTCCTGCCACCGAACTTCACTAATTCCCACTATATCTAACTTTAACCTATCCATTTCCCTTTTTAAATTTTCTAATCTACCTGCCCGATTAAGGGATCTGAGATTCCACGCTCCGATCCGTAGAACGCCAGTTTTCTTTCTCCTGATAACGACATCCTCTTGAGTAGTCCCCGCCCGGAGATCCGAATGGGGGACTATTTTACCTCCGGAATATTTTACCCAAGAGGACGCCATCATCATTTAATCATACAGTAAAGCTGCATGTCCTCGGGAAAAGTTACGGCTGTAGTTTCCCCTTGCTTTCAGCCGTTCGCAGTACCAGCACAGCAAGGCCGTTTTGGTTAATGTTAGAAGGCCAGATCAGTCAATCATCCAGACTGTTGCCCCTGCAACTACTGAAAAGGCTGCTGCCCCTCTTCAGGAACCACACGTTTGTCTGGCCTCTCAACAGATACCCCTCCGTTGTGGTTGCACCTACGGTACGGCCATCTGTATCGCTTATGCACGCAAGCCTCCCCACCAACGGCAGGGTCCATGGTTCATGGGGTGTGCATATTAGTGACATACGAAAATTTGTGCCGGACCGGGATTTGAACCCGGAATGTTCATACATCACTAATAGGTTGTACATCTATATCTAATAGAGCTGATGTCAAAGAATTCGAGGTCAGCGAATAAATTTCGAATTATTTCTTACAACTGTAGATCGTCAAGAATGTGTGGTCTTTGAGGCATGCAAGTAAAGCTGCTTTTAGTGTTACGTTTCCGAATCAAATTTTAGCAACGTCACCTGATTTAACTCGACTACACTCTCTTACTCTTGCTTCACTTCTGTTTATATTCGTGCTATAGCTTCGAAGAAATTATTTTCCTTCTCTGACAGAATTATTATGTTATCGGTGTACCTCAAAGTTTTTATTTATTCTCTATGAACTTTAATTCCCTTTCCAAATTTCTCCTTATATTCCTTTTCTGATAACTCAGTATAGAGACTGATTACCACCGGGATGCGGCTGAAAACAGGTTTCACTTTGTTCCCAACTACAGCTTCTCTCTCATGGCCTTCGACTCTTAGAACTGCAGTCCAGATTGTCAAAAGGCTTCCCTTAATTTATAAACGTTATGAACAGAGTCTGTCTTCTCAGTTAAGTGGCAGAGTCAAACTGATCGTCTCCGAGGTTGGCTTCTACCACTTTTCTCATTCTTCTGTAAATAAAACATTAGCGCCATTTCAAATAGGGCAATGCTAAAAATCAGAGATTCCGTTAGTTCACACTTAGACTTTAGTAAAAATCAATTTATTTTTGAGAAGAATATCTGGAATGGAATTTTTGACATTATCCACATTTTCACATTTTTTACACCTTAGAAAATATTGTAGCGATATGAGTAAATAGAAATCCGATGGAGCAATGTCGGGCAAATATGGTTGATGAGGCAATATCAACCAACGCAATTCATTTATTTCTTCCACTTACGTCTTGCACATTGCTGACTTGCATTATCATGTTGTGGATTAATCCTTTTCCTGTTGACAAGCACAGTTTGTCCAGGTATGAGCATTTCAGGCACACAAAAGCACTCTTTTGGGGTGTAAACCCGACTTAGCTGTACTTCTTGGCGATTCATTCGGCCCTCTGTGGACCCCCCGGTAACGTCTCATACCGGACGAGTGTAACCCCAAATTTTTGCGTGGTAGAGTAATTATGGTGTATGCGTACGTGGAGACTGTGTTTTCACAGCAATCGCCGACATAGTGTATCTGAGGCGGAGTGAGGGGAAACAGCCCACATTCGCCGAGGCAGATGGAAAACCGCCTAAAAACCATCCACTGGCTGGCCGGCACACCAGACCTCGACGCTAATCTGCCGGGTGGATTCGTGCCGGGGACCGGCACGCCTTCCCGCTCGGGAAGCTGCGGGTTATACCGCGTGGCTAGCCGGGAAGGCTTTATGTACAGTACTTCTGACGTGCTTCTTTTGACCTTGTACCTGACTGACTGCTACTGACGTCGGGCGGAGGACGTGGGGCGTGGCCTCCTCTAGTTGGCTTGTAGCTTCCTCTCGCTATCCAGCATTTGACATCAGTATCTTTTACATACGATTCCTGCCCCATGTAGAAGTCCGCGCCTGGTACATTTGTGTATATCATCAATTAAGTACTGTTGTTACGTTTAGATAAAGGTTGCAGTTCTTGTTTATACATACCTCTAAATATCTAAATGTACTCTTATTAGTGAACCAATCACCATCTCTATACATAAAAGTCAACGCCCTGACATACTCATTGACTGACACGTCATCTTCCAGACCAAACTGCTAAGGATAGAAACTTGAAATTTGGAGAATGTGTGGAACTTATAATATAATCGACGTTTAAGAAGGTATTTTTCTAAATTCCAACCCTAAGGGGGTGAAACAGGGGACGAAAGGCTTATTGAAAGTATGTCGCTATTAAGAGAATTTTGAAGTTAGAACTATGAAAATTGGAATTTGGTTTCTCCATCAGAAAATAAAAAAATATATGTTTCAGCCTTTTTGGAAGTTCAACCACTATAGGGTAAAATAGCGGGTAAAAGTTTTTTAAGTAAATAATCACCAAAGAACTATTTAAGGATTTTTAGCTAAATCTATGAGAATTGATATTTGACTTCTCTGTTAGAAACAAAAAATTACACGTTTCAGTGGACCTAGAAATTCAGCCGTTAAGGCAGCGCAGTAGGGAATTAACATTTTTAAGATAGTATTTCGCTACATTAAAAAGTTGTAAAGCTAAATTTATAAATATTTGTACTTCTATTCTCGGTTAGTTATAAAGAAATATTTGTTAGGGGATGAAATATGCTATGGAAATAGCTCCAAAGAAACGCAAAAGACAGGATTAATAAAAACTTTAGACTCCAGCTATCAGAATCGGATTTTTTTATCAGAAGTACTTTCGGAAAAGACCATACTCATATGTTTTCATTCTCGTGAAAAGCTCAGAAGGTGTGGCAATTTGTGTAGAACACAAAAATTCGATTTAATAAAAAGAAAACAAATTTAGCCTCTGAAGGACATATACTCTACACGAGCGAAGCACCTAGCGCTAAGCTAGTTTTTAAATAAATGCTTTTATGCAATCAAGACTGCTTAATTTTTATTAAGAACGAGTGTCTCTTAGCGGAGAAACATATCTCAGAAACGAATCAGGAACTTTAATGTTCTTTGGTCCCTCTTTCACTCAGAGCATGTTACTGGATCACTGGCAACAGGTACTGCATACTCACGCTGCAGATTTCCTATGCCCTGTCATTTCTCAGAGGCATAACCAATACAAAAGCACGGGTAGCTTCGCTGGGAAGTGTCAGCCAAAATCTGGTTTCTAACAAAAGTCGTTTCCCATGACGGGATCTCTCACCAATAGATATTTGATGCCAAGATTCTGTAACACATTTTGTATATTGATGGGACTGTGGTTTCTTCAGTTTAAATTATTGCACTGTGTTTTCCATACATTTTGGATCATGACTTTCAGGAACGATAATAATTATCCACTTTTGGAATTGGATTATATTTTGTTTCTTAACTAAATTTGCTTCACTTGATCCTCATACACATCTTCAGAGTTAGGCAAAATAATTTACAATTAAAACAGTTTTTCGCTTAACTGTAATATTTTAAGTAGTTTTTCATAACAGAAACTTTAGAATAGCACACTATTTACAGTAGTTATGATAATTTATGTAAACGAGAACTTACGTTTCTCTCTCTTTCTTCACTGTGTACCCATAAAACTCAGTTACAAAGTACTAGAATGATTGTCCTTATCTACAAGATAAAGCTAATATGAACTGTTGATGTTTTTACTTACATGAATATTTGGTATGTTAATAATACCTCTATCTTTCAAGAGTATGATGAATATAAATTTAATTACTCGAGTTTTTTTAATTTCCTTAAGCGTCTTACCTTAGTGATAAATTCTTGACAATGCTATTTAATGCAACACTAGTTATACAGCATTCTGGGTGGAGTTTTCTCCTTAGTTACGAGTTACTCACATAGCGCCTCTAAAAACGATACATCTCTCAAAATACTCCCTGGAAATATCACAGGTGTTAATTAGGATCATCTATGATTAACAGTTACGTGCCGACATCTCAATAACATGGGAGCACACCCACATTTCAAACTTAAGATCAAGTGGTGTAGATCGATGCTTACGATACTTGGCAATTGTAACGTGACAGGAGTACAGATAAGCCATCCATGGCTCTAGTAGACACGACAAGTGGGAGAGACCATATTTTTACGGTACCAGAGACATGACGCACTGAATACCAAGTACCATATCTGTTTTATTGAAAGTACTTCACCGTCAGGTCATACTTGCAGCAAGAAACAACATAAAAGCTACTGCACACACCGTAAATTGTTTGATGATGTAGACAGGACTCCAGAAATGAGAATAATTCATGGCCGAGACCAACAGTCAACGGTAACAGCTTCTCTCACCATTGACCTGTAGGGTGTAGTGTAGTGACTCCTTCAACAGCGTTTCTAGGTAACTGTACGTTGATCAATTTTTATATCAACACAAAGCATCTACTCTTCATTTATATTCGGTCCACTTAAAGAACTTTATAAACTGACCCACTTTTGGGAATGGATGAAAATTGAATTTTAAACTATAAATTTCCCTGTATTGCACAGTATTGCATCCATTGCCATTGGTGTGACGGCTTATAACGGCACGCTCTAATTTTGTAAGTTCCAAATATTATCATGATAAGCGTTTGGTTGTGCACAAATTTTCTGGTGTTTTCTCACTGGCTTCCCAGGTTGTTTGCATGCAGAAAAATTATGTAACCTCCAGTTTCCATTTGCAAGACATCTTTCTACACTAGCTACAAACATGACTGCAGTCGCCAGTGGAATTGAATAACTGTAGTCATAAACAGTAAATGTTAATGAAACGACTTGTTTTCGATTTGGGTGCACAATGAACAACCTGAATAACTATTAACATCCGATTTATGGAATACTGTTTGTTGTATCATCTGACACATTCGAATACTCTCATATAGACTGATGTTATTAATCTGAAACTGGTGTCCACAAAATATGACCGCGTTCCCTCGTGTTTACGTTTAGTTGGTTAGTTTTCTTATAGATATCTTCATTACTTCACTCCTTGTATTAACTGTTATTTTTGTGTGGTACTAATATTTTTCTCAGTATTGTCAACTCTCTTTTTTACGTATTTCTGTTGTCCCACCGTAGTCACATTATGGCTTTCACCTACAAACAAATATTCTGGTTTTATTACTTTCTGGAGACACATTTTTTTGTAACCAGATAAGTCGTTTACATCTTTCTTGCCTATAGTTTATTAATCTGTAAGCAATAACCACTTTATCATGTTATCCTGACTTAAGTGTTTAAATTCATTGACTTTTCAAATTTTCCTGTATCCTGTGTTATGGAAATGTGGAGCATAATTAACATTTATTGTATATTCTAACTCCATGTAAGACTTTTGAAGGTCGTGAATTTTGTACCGTGTTCTTTTTTTCCAAATATTGAGTTTTGTGATTTCTACTGATAATATTGCAAGATTGCACAGCAACAATTAAAACCAAATTCCCAAGATCCTTATTTTTATTTCGAAGTTGAATCTAGTCATTTATTCCAAGCTTCTGAGCACTTCTCCCCAATCCTGGGACACTATTTCCAGGCTACCATGGAAGGAAATAGGCGACAGAGTATTTATCGATCTGTTTGATGTACATTATTTTAATGTTATTGTAATTAATTTTCACACATATTTCAAACTTATTCTGTTAATAATGTTTGAAGTGTATCGGCCTTATAATCAAACAGCACAATGAAATCAGCAGAACGACAATGGTTTGGACATGTTGCTCTTACTCTTTCCCTTCTGTTTTCTCAGTTGAAGATCAGACACTTTACTATAGGACTGATGAGAATGGATTTGGTGATATGGAGACAAGTAATATCACTGCTCTTTCAGTTTTGAGTTTCTCACTTGAAACAGAAGCTACGAAGCCCAGAAAAAGTCGAATTCAGCTTATAATTCCATTCCACAATGATGTCTTAAAAATGATCTAGCCGTTTCTTTCACCTGACTGAAATGTATCTTCTTTCCATGCAATTAATTTTAACGAATGCCAAGTACATTGTTTATGTATTTTTATGTCTTGTCTGTCACGTTTCTTCGAAAGTTATGGGATTGTCACCTTTTCCAAACACTGTGTAAGCCGTTCTACAAGTCTGTTTGTAGTATTTCTTTCCCACGTGGTACTGCTTCCGAAATGTCAATATCACTTTCACTGTGGAAAATAAATAACTTTTTACTCTCTTTTTGTTTCATATCCGAACAGCTGTATTTATTGCTTTTCAATTTAATTCCAATCGATTTCGAAACCTCCGGGCTCCAACTCTAGGCAAGCAATGTGGGAGGCAATGTTGAGTATCAGCGAGTATGTCATCTGAACATGAGTCAGTTTGTCCATGCACCCGTCAATGGGCATGAAAAAATTAGTCCTGAATTTCATGTCTGAAAACTGAGCCTTCTGCATAGATTGTACATTTACCTTTTAAGTACATTCACCAGTGGGTAAACTTATTCATTGTTACAAAAGAAGGGATATTTAATCTAGAAATGTTTCCTACAGTACACATGTCCACATAACCACTTATTGAATTGGTTACTACAAACACAAGCAGAACTCGTTCTGTAAGTGCATTTGATTTGTCTGGTTAATAGAATACACCACGTGAGTAAATATGTAAGCATATTTAGTCGATTATTTTCATGTATTAGATACTTTTTGGATTTGTTTGTTACACAATTCTGAATCAACATTTACTTGTGGTAGAATTTTAAGCCTTAATTGATATAATAAGACGAATGTGTTTTTAGGGACAGTGTTGCTGTTAGAAATCCAGATAATCTCACCGAACATGGTATTCCGCTTCTCCTAACCACACCTTGAAGAAATAGCTCAAATGAATAACTGGCCTTCAAATAGTCAACTTCACCTAAGGAAATAAAAAAGACAACCACAAAAATTTGACGAGAAACAAACAAAAAAACACGAAGACACCTCTGTTGCGGAAAACAAACGAACGGAGTGATATCAATTACATACAGAGTATAATGTATGTAAAACATCAGTATGCGAAGAATATGTACCTATATTGAGCACTTGTCCAGAGTGTGAGAACAGAGATGACGGTGAAGATACAGAGTAGTGTTCAATATGTATTGAATTTAAGGTTTTTATGTTTATATATTTTACTTTTAAGTTCTCAATAAATGTGAAGTATCCGATGAAGACAGTTTGAAGTTTCCGTGTCATTTTGTTAAACACTTTGGTGAGATTTGTCATTTTCTAAACTGATGTACGAAATAAACAGCACGGTTATTTGTGACACATATTTAGGTTGTATAATTAAAGGTTAAATTGGAAAGCAAAAAATATAGAAATATAAAGCTAGTAAATAGAAATTACTTCCTGTTGTGAAAATTTTAGCAGCTTGGATCATCAATGAAAGCTACACGAATGACATAATTTTCTATGTTCACTAAATGCGTTTGTGTTTCATCTGACGCACACATAAAAGAGGTCAGTCTCATACTCAGAAACTGAGCGACGGTGCGAGATGTGGGAATCCCACATTGACGTCATGGGCTAGGTGCTAGCGGAGGTGGTCTGCCGTTGCAGTCCTCCGAACGCGTATCTGTGTCGTGTAGCTGACTGTGGGAGTCCTTACACGGATATGTGTCTATGTTGTTATGGATGAATGAGTGTGGTAGTGTGTAACCTAGTGCTGACAAAGAGCTTACTCCTATTCCTAGCAGCCCCAAGGCTACCTTTGATCCTCCCGCTCACGGACCGACGGATCACCATCCACAGCGTCACATGCCATTACTCAACGAAACAATGCAAAGTGATCGCGAATTTAACCTTAGACAATGGCGCAAAGTCTGGTGGTCAGGACCTGTACTTCACCACGTCTCCTCTCCTCACTTCACTTGCCAAATACTAGGGATAAAAATTTCTTCCACCTCCAGAATTAAGGCCGGAAACCTCCGAGTTGAGAGTCACTGCACACGTGATGGCAATAAAATTGGACGTTCCAACTTCTCTACATGATCTTTCAAAATTTTGACACGACGTGAGTTTCAGTAACGACAATCGTCTCGTATGCCACCTGACAGATTCTTTTAATCAATATGCAGTGTAGAGGACTGATATTTCTCTCTAAAATTTCTTTTCTTCTGAAATTATTCATAAAGTCATATTATATACTGCAAGTGTTTGCTTTAGTCAGTCATGTGGATTGCTGGACGCCCGTCTCACTCTTATATTTAGAGCTACAGTTATCATCGTTACAATGAAACCCTCTTGAATCCCTGCAGATAATATGATACAATTTTATTTCGCAGAGGCCATCAGCAGAAGTAGGTTTTTGTGCATTGCTAGTATTTAAATCGAAGTGTAAAGAGCAAGCGAGCAGAAGAGACTGTAGAATATGTGTTGCCATACTATCAGCTTGCTAAGACGACGTATGAAATATTAGCAGTAAGCTCACGACAGTAAGTAAATCAGACCGCTTTTTTCAAAATTCCTATGAGTTGTGTTATGCTCAGAGAACATAATAAAATACTGGCAGGATGTCCTAGAAAGAGATCGACTGAACTTGATACAACAGACTCTCGTTGTTTCGGAATCGGACAGACGGAAAACTCAGTTAACCCGAAGTAGCTGTTCGGACCTTGCCAAATCACATCCAAAAATCTGTCGGTTAAACTGAATTCAGGATAATTCGTATTATAATCTAAAATCTGGTGTTCCCACTGTACTTATATATTCCATATGTTATTCTTCGTATAAACCGAATAAGCATATAAACATCTAGTGTTGTTCACTACTGCATTTTCCGTTATGTATTTCACATAACTTTTGTCAATAGTGTACTGTACTATAGTTTCGCAGCAATGGTCCAATCGCTTGCTTTTGCTTACGTGCCACTTCCACGGCGTAAGACTCTAGGGCGGACGAAGACGGGGGCCAGTCAGCAAACCGCACACAACGTGCGACACGTAACAGTCCAGCAAATTCCCTGCCTCTGTTTGTGAACAGTCAATGTGTTTTTTCTTCCTTTCGCTCCATCGCTTCGAATATGCCACAGAACCAGAAACACATTTAAAACATGAAATATATTCGCAATTTCGAATATGGACAACCATCAGCTGTAGAATGGAACGTGGACAACGAAAATTTATGCTGGACAGTGACTCGAACCCGCATTTCCCGTTTATCACGAGCGGTCGCCTTACCACTTTGCTATCCGTGCAAGCACGCATGTCCAAAAGAACTTTGCATCGTATTCAGAATAACATAGGCAGTGCAATATCGGAAACAAAAACGGTCGCATAACGCTCTGACGTTAAATCAAATGCAACAAATTCTTCATGTGGTCGACAGTAGAGTGAAGGTTAAAACAAAGTTGCAGAGCACTTCCAGATACCGGAGTCTACTCTCTCGTCGATAATAAGTTCAAGAGACAAATTGGAAGCAAGTCTGGCAAACTGTTCATTTAGCGGTAATAGCTAGGTCATGAGGCCATCCAAACATGAAGAAGTGGAGGGTTCACTGTTTCAGTGGTTCACCATACGCACCACACTCCACGAAAAGGATCGTGAAATTCAACCCCCTTCAAGAAAAAAAGAGGAAATTTCTGATATTGAGTGTTCTGGCCATGGCATTTCCAGATGAGGCATAAAATCAGTGGGGACTGTGTCTGTGGAGAGGCTCGTAGGGCAAACGGGCTCATTTATATTACCCAAGATATGTGTTTGTTATGCTTAAAGCTCACGTTTCTTGTAACGTGATACCTGAAAATACACTACTTGTCAAGGGCGAAAAAAGTTCCGGAGGAAAAAACAGCAAGGATAGACTGACACTGGTCTTTTGTTGTAATACACATTGTTCTGAGACGTTCAGATCATTAGTGACTGTATAATACAAAATCCACGTTGTTTTAAAAATAACTTGTTCAATTGGCCATGCCATTACGAGAATAACAGTAAAACTTTTATAACCATATCTCTCTTCTGTAGAAAGTTCAGCAACTAATGGTTGTGGGGAAGAGAAATATTTTACTAATTTTGGACCACTGCTCTGCACATCAGCTCGAAGACCTTGAACTCCTGAACATAGAAGTTTTCTTACCAGCTAACACAAAGAGCCGTCGGCAGCCTTTAAAGCAAGGAATAATAGCTTCGATAAAGCGTAATTACCGACGCAGATTTGTGAAGTTTGCCATCTGTAGAATCGAACTGCAAGAAATAGTTCCACTTTGGAATGTACTGCAAGCTACCCACAATTTATCTGCTGCTTCGTATGAAGCTGAAATAGACACTGTAACTGACTGGTTTAAGAAGGCCAGGACAGCAACTGATAACGCCGCTGAACTTGAAGAGGATACAACATTTGAACTTACGCGTAATGCAGATACACCTTCGGATTCAGATGCTGCTCTTCTGAAGGGTCACAACCGGCTGGTACTCTTTTCTTCCGTCAGTATAGAAGAATGGCTTCATACAGACGACAGCATCTGTCCTACTGAAGACCCCGTCATCAGTTTCGCTGAAGATGCAGAAGACAATGGTCATGCTTTATCGTCATCTTCAGAGGAGGAACACGAAGATATGACCCCTTCTCCCCCTCCCTTCCACTCCCTCCACCCGATGAAGACGTAGCTGCAACTGCTGTTCTCGAGAGATTTGCTACCACTTCTTATGTCTCCATGCCATTTCAGGCTGCTCTGGGTATGGTATTTTCAGAGAGTGCTACAATAATACGACCAATGGTCCGAGAAATAACAATTAATTACTTTTTTCAGATTGATGTGTAAAAGTAAACTGTATAATGGATAAGAATTCTTGTAAACTAAAACATTAATTGTGATTAACATTCAGCATATTAAAGAAAAGTACGTTAACGCATTTCTTCAGATTATCGTTTGTTGTATTACATGACGCACTAATTATTACATGATCACTAATTCAGTGTCTACAATATTATTTTAACTTTTTCTTGGATGTCATTCGTTGGTAGCAATAACAAGAAAAAAGTAAACTCAGCAGTCATATATATTACAAAAAGCTCGTTCATTCAAACTTCGTTATTTCTCGGTCCCTTGAAATTCGGTTAATTGAGGGTCTACGATGTGTTGTTTATAATCTGCGAACCCGATCAAAAGGAACCGTTGCAGCAGTGAAACTTCTTAGCATTTGCACACATGGCGCAAGCGGTTAACGCGTTCTTGCGCAATTGCTGTACGCTCACGGCCTACATGAGTTACTTCAGTGACAGTTCCTGGGCACTACGAAAAAGGTACCATCAAAATGACTCGTTAATGTTGTATTCGAATAAAATGTCAGGAAATCAGCGGATGTTTAATAGTTTTACCTCCACTCTTCATTAAAGTCATTACCGCAAAACATTTACTAACAAGTAGAACGCGTTTTTAAATGTTTTTTTACTAAACTTGGTGCACAGGAAAAGGATGGTGAGCTACCATTATTAATGCCATGATACAAATTTCCAGAGTGCTGGACACCTGTTAAGCTCATGTTTTGTATATCATCATTCCACCTCGCTCTGTATCAGCATATATATTCTGCAAGTCATTACTCATTGCGTGGCGGGGGATACTTCGTGCCAGTCTTGGCGATCGTCTATCCTAGATGTCCCTCACCGCACCATGAATACACTGTTACTACCGTCTCATAATACTCTTACCTATGCAAGAGCTAAGAACTTTAAACCACGACTCGTACTTATGATCTGTAAGCTATAGTCAGAGACAGTCGTTGAAGCAATCTCGCTTAATAAAATTAGTACGTATGTCCCTCCAAGAAACGATATCTTTTCGTATCAGCCGATATTGCTTAGTGTTAAACGAAAATAGTATGAAATTAAACAGCATTTTGATAGGCTGCAGTATTAGCTCAAGTTGACTGATCGTTCGTGTTAAGCGTTTTAGTTTTCATCAACTTGATTGCCCGTCAATTCTTACCTTAGTATTTGGCAGACGGTTCACAGGATAACGTTCAGACTATTTCCTGACTGTTCCAGTCTTGAATAGCACATAGGAAAACTGAACACCTAATTCTTTCCGTACGAGATCTGATTTCTCATATTTCATTGTGACTGTCATTTCATCCTATTTAGGTGCAGTCAACAATATGTTTACGTGTCTGGAGGAAGAATTTGATAATTGAAACGGCGTCAAAAGGTCTCACCGCAACGAAAACCGCATTTGTTTTAACCCTTGCAGTATCAAAGGGAGGGTTATTATCCGGATTGAAAATATTATAATCGAGTCAGTTTTTGTTATATTTTAAAATCTTGTTTAATGTTTATTGTTGTAATGAGTTTTTCTCCCACCTTCTGCAAAAATTTTAACCTAGTATTTGCTCTATATTTTAAGGTTTTGGAAGAGATATATCGTTTTGAATGAATTCTTATACTGTATTCAACTACATTTTAAATTTTTCAGTTAAAGTTAAGCCAAAAGTTTAAGTGCCATAGCAGACATCACTTTCTCCAGTGAATGTCGTATTCAAGGTTTCGACGTCCAGAGCCTTACTTATACGTCAACATCTCTGTAAAAAGTATGTAGTGAATAGAAGCCAACAACAATGAACGAAATTTTGTTTTTTGAAATTTTTCTTGTATTGGTCATGTATTCGGTAGAACACGTTATTGAACGCTGATATCGGTAAGAGTGTACTAAAAGATATTTTCATGTTCTCGATTCTGCTTACACTTTCTTTCTTTCATTCTTTCTTTCTTTCTTTCGCTTAAGCCATAGTCCTGCAGCGATCGCAGGGTCGGCGTGGTTACAACGGATTTGCCAATGTTAGTGTTAGTGATTCTGGAGGCCCTCCTGCCGCCACCCCGTACCCCCCAGGACGGAATCAGTGTACCCAAACTGTCTGCGTCTAGTGTAAATCTCGAAATAGTGGGGACCTGTTTCAAATATCTGCGACGGGTGTAACTGAGGCGGAACATGGGGATGTGGAAAACCGCCTAAAAACCACATCAAGACTGGCCGGCACACCGGCCTTCGACGTTAATTCGCCAGGCTGATTCGATCTGGGACCGGCGTGTCTACCCGAGTCCAGGAAGCAGCGCGTTAGCGCACTCGGCTACCCTGGCGGGTCTCAATTCTACTTACACAACAACTCATTAATAAGTGTGTTGCTAACATAATTCAACAACAGTTTACGAATTTTGCTTTTTTAAAATTTTTCTTTGGGTGGGCGCAAAGCATCCCTCCCTCTACCTCCCCCCCCCCCCCCCCCACCACTCCGGGTAATGTACATTATGGAAAATGCCTTGGTTAGGTTTAAGTCTCAGTAGTAGAGGTCACTTTCCCCAACAAAGGTCGTATTCAGTATTATCCGGTTCAGTTCCTTACTTACAATCGATTATTTAGAAAGCATGTTTGTTAGGAGTAAACGTCAGCTTCCTTCTTCTTTTTTTGTAATGGCCATAAAGGAGGTGATACACGTTAGAGGAAGTGCGTTGTTTCTGCAATAACATTAAGACGGCAGAGTGTTCAGAATAGCAGTGGGCCAATAACGCTTCCTTATGGAACCCCAGATATCTCTCTAAGCTTGGTGGCGCAGTGGTTATCACTCTGAATTCGCATTCAGGAGGACGATGGTTCAAACCCGCGAACACCCATTCTGATTTAGGTTATCCGTGATTTCCCTAAATCTCTTCAAGCAAATGCGGGATTTTCCCTTTCAAATGGTTCGGTCGATTTCCTTCCCCATCCTTCTATAATCTGAGCTTGTGCTCCGTCTCTAATGACCTCATTGTCGACGGCACATTAAATACTAGTCTCCTCCTCCTCCTGCATCTCCAAGTTCACTAAATGACTTTGGGTGAATTACTGCGATTTGTGACTGTGTCAGAGAGTTTGTATCGGACAGTACTTGAACTAATTGTAAACTCCTAGATACCGAGGAGGCTACCGGCCGGCGCAGCAGGTCGGCCGCGAGTAGGGCGTGCCGCTCCACGCCGCGCCACGTACCACCCGCTATGACGTCATCAAGGTGAGTGTCGGTGGCGGTAATGGGCGGCGCGTGCTACTATTGTAACGGCGCGGCCAGTTATGGCGCCATTCCGTCCGCGCGGAAGGCAGTAAGCCCGCCGCCCATAATGACAGCCAGTACGGCGACACCGGGCTTGATTAAATCGGGAAACTTCGCGGCTGGCATGAGAGACGCAAATGCGAACGCTGCGGAATTGTGTCGGAGGTTAGCGTATCTGAAATCCGGGAACCCATTTCTATGATGGATCTTCCTCACCGTACTTTCCAGCGTGGCCTTTATACATGATTTCCAAAACAGATGATTATTCGGCCAATAAAACTTAATTGAAGTGGAAAATTTGTTTTTATGCAGATATTCCACTGCTTATAGATGGCAAAAGGTTCTACAAAACGCAGACCGTTTTTTATAATGCAGCCGTAAATTGTCGTCCGCATTCTCCCCACCCTCAACATTTTACCACTCCATACATGTTCTAGAACATCACACTGTCTGCTTGCCTTCCGTATGTATCTTCCCTCCTATACATGTATTCCTAACGGCTGAGTACATTTCTGCCTCTCTACACAGTCCTCGAATATCTTCGTACATTGCATAAATCCTGCATACTCGCCTATCATAACACTGTTATCTCCTCAATACTAACTAAGCCTGCACTCCTGATGTGCATTACCAACACATACTGTCTCCTACCCCACCCCCCCTTCCCCGCGACCACAATCGCCATATCCTGTCTCAGGAACTTCAACTGGTTTCCTCTTCTGATCCAGAAATTCGCCTTGACCCATCGTACCAGCCAACGCCTTGGTCCCGTACTCTTTCATTAGATCAAAATTCCACTACTTCTCCAAGTCACAAGTCCCAGCATCGCTCCTTCATTTTTTAGCTCTGCTTACACATACCTCTTCCCTACATATACACCATCCCATCACTCCTACACACTGCGACACATTTATCTGCATTGCCCTATTGCCCCTCATTCATTTCTACGTACATGGCATTTACTATGAGCTGATATTAAGGGAATTGCTGCATGCATCATCACCAGCACCATCATCATCATAACGATCACAACAGTCATAGTCATCATTATCATTTTTGTCTCAGTAGCAGGCACACCATCGCCATCTATGTACTGTCATCAAATAAAAATGAGCTATTTTTATTGTGGTATAATCATATTATATCAATGTCTTAACCGTAAAAATACAGGATACAAATGTTTCAACAAAATTTGGCTGCAAAGCAGCTGCTGCGCCCAACCTGCCCAAACGCTCCCACCACCGATCAACAAAAAAAAAAAAGTAGGCCTCCTCCAGCCTTGAGGTATATTGCTGCATTCCTTGTTATTCTCCAATCATTTTCGCTGTAAGAAGGTATTAGGATACAAGACGCTGTAGGGTACCAAGATAAGCCTGATGGATAATTCAAGCCATGTTGCTGGTTCGTCTGCTGCACACACCATTCTGTGGTGTGTTGGCTGAGGCGGTAATGGTTGTCATCCACTTTTCTGCAACTATAACTACATCTACATTTCTACACTGCAAATCACGCTCAAATGCCTGAGAGAGGGTTCATCGGACCACATTGACCTTAATTCTCTATTATTCCACTCTCGAACAGCGCGCGGAGAAAAAAACACCTATATGTTTTAGTGCGAGTTCTGATTTCACTTATTTTATTATTATAATCGTTTCTCGCTTTGACGTCGGCGTCAACTAATATTTTCGCATTCGGAGGAGAAAGTTGAGAAGCTCCCACTGCAACGAAAAACTCCTGTGTTTCAATGATTTTCACGCCAAATCCTTTATCATCTGCGTGACACTTTCTCCCTTATTTCTCGATAGTACAAAACGTGCTGCCCTTCTTTGAACTTCCCGGTGCACTCCGTTAATTTTATTTGGTCGATTTATCGTGTAACTGAAGTTTAAAGGATTCCTTTTAACACTGATGTTGAAGACATCACAGTTTTCATTATTTAGAGTCGATTGCCATTTTTCGCGCTCTTCAGATATCTTACCTAAATCATTTTGTAATTGGTTTATCTTATGATGACTTTCCTAGACGATAAACGGCAGCATCGTCTGCAAACAACCTAAGACGGCTGCTCAGATTGTCTCCTTAATCGTTTACATGGATAAGCAACAGCAGCCGGCCAATAACCCTACTTTGGAGAACACCAGAAACCACTTTTGTTGTACTCGATGGCTTTCCATCAATTACTACGAATTGTGACCTCTCTGGCAGGAAGTCACGAATCCAGTCGCATAACTGAGACGATATTCCATAAGCAAGCAATTTTATGACAAGCCGCTTATGGGGTACGATGTCAAAAGCATTCTGGATATCTAGAAATACGAAATCAGTTTAAAATCCCCTGTCGACAGCACTCAAATATTCGTGTGAGTAAAGAGCTCGTTGTGTTTCACCAAAAGCATGTTTTCTAAATCCGTATTAACTTCGTGTCAAAAGACCGTTCTCTTCGAGGTAATTCACAGTGTCTGAACACATTACATGTTCCAAACTCCTGCAGCACATCGCCGTTAATGATATGGTTCTATAATTTAGGGGACTACTCCAATAGTCTTTCTTGAATACTGGTGTGACCTGTGCAACTTTCCAGCTTTTGGTACGGATCTGTCATCGAGCTAGTGGTTGTATGTGATTGATAAGTATGGAGTTATTGCATCAGGATATTCTAAAATGAATGTAACTGGTATACAATCTGGATCGGAAGACTTGCTTTTATTAAGTCGGTTACGTTGCTTCACTACTTCGAGGATATCTCCTTCTAAGTTATGTTGGTAGCAGTTCTTGATTGAAATTCTGGACTTTTTGCGTCATCTTCTTTGACGAAGGAATTTCGGAAGGCTGTGTTTAGTAACTTTGATTTATCATCACTGTCATCTGGAGTACTTCCATTGCTATCGTGCAACGAAGGCAATGATTTTGTCTTTCCGATAGAATACTTTACATACGACAAGAATCTCTTTGGATTTTCTGTCATGTTTCGAGACAAAGTTTCGTAGTGAAAACTATTATAAGCATCGTGCACTGAAATCCTCAATAAATTCCGAGCTTCTGTAAAAGATCCCCAACCCTGGAGATTTTGCGTTCGTTTGAATTTTGCATGCTTTTTTCGTTGTTTCTGCAACAGTGTTCTGATTCGTTTCTTGTTCCGAGGGCGATCAACTTTGTAATTTGTTAATTAACTTGGTATGAGCCTCTCAATTGCTGTCGATACTACTTCTGTGAATCGAAGTCACAACTGGTGTACACATACATTATTAATTTGGAAGGAGTGGAGATTGTCTCTCAGAGAGCATTGAGCAAATTTTAATCTACTTTTTTGAATAGATTTATTTTTTATTTGTTTTTGGTGGATTTCTGAGTTACAGTATTCAGCCTCGCTACGATAACCTTGTGTTCACTAATTCCTGCATCCGTTTTGATGCTTGCTGTTAACTCTGGATTACTTCTTGTTAATTGTTCAAGAATGTTCTTACGACTGTTTACTATTCGCGTGGACTCATGAACTAATTGCTCGAAATATTTTCAGGGAATGCGTTTAGCACAATTTCTGATGATTTTTTATGCGTATCTCGAGATTTTGACACGTATTTTTGCCAACATATTAAGGGTAAACTGAGATCACCACCAACCATAATTTTATCAGACGGGTTCGTGTTTGAAATTAGACTCAGGGTTTCTTTGAACCTTTCAGCGATTGTATCATCTGATTTGGGAGGTCGTTAAAAGGATTCAATTACTGTTTTATTCCTGTTGTTAGAATGAACTCTACTCATGCTAAGTCACAGGAACTATCTACTTCAAGTTCCCTACAAGATAACTACTTCTAACGGAAACAAACACGCCACGGGCAACTGTATATAGCATATCCATTCTGAACACCGTTAGGTCCTTAGCGCTTTCTATTAGCGCTTGGAGCTCTGGAACTTTCCCAACATAGCTTCGACAATTTACAACAGTTATAGTGATGGTTTCTGGATCTACGTTCTTCCTGTATTAGATCTGCGCCCTTTGAGAATAAAGCCCTTTCTGTGCTTCCCCGAGACCTTCTAACCTAAAAAGCAGCTCAGTCGACGACACACAATCCCGCTACCCGTGTAGCAGCCCCCTGCGTGTAATGGACTCCTGACATATAAAGCAGAACGAGAAACCCCGCCACCCTATGCCGTAAGTCGAGAAGTCTGCAGCCTATAAGGCCGTAGAATCATTTGAGCCTCTCATTCAGACCCTCCGTTCGGCTGACAATCGACCCTGTTGAGTATGCTACAAAAGGTGAGCTCTGCTTTCATCTTCAAAACCTTTACCACTTTAGATAGCTGCTCGAAATAAGAGAGAATCTCTTCCATTCCAAAGCGACACATATCGTTAGTACCGACGTGAACCACAAACTGCAGTGGCTGCACCCTGTGCTCTTCATGGCATGACGAAAGAACCGTTCCACGTCTGGAATGACTCTACCCGGTATGCGTACGGAGTGCACAGTGGCTTTCTTGATAGTCATGTCCCTAAGTGGACTCATAACGCGTCTAACACTGGAGCTCCTCCACTGTGGAAGAAGATGTACGAATTCTGGGAAAAGATGTAAACCGCCGACGCCGGATTTCATGGACCTGTCGGTGGAATCTGAAGAACTGTAGAAGTATGAGAGAGCCATGTCTGTGAACCAGTGGAAACCAACTAGGGTGAATTCTTTAGATGCACACGTGTAACCTGCTGAGCTCTCTTCGGTTTTATCCATATGTATAAGATTTGTAGGTCAGAATCCGAACATCAGTTTGCTAAAGCAATACGACGCAGCACTATAAAGAAACTAGACAAAAACGCTTTAAAGATTAGAAGATTTCTGAGCACTGGTAAATATATAACATTTTTAGCTTATGTAGCGTGCACCGTAGTTAACGAAAACCTGGGGGAGACAAATTTCATCCACTTCGTGACTGAACAGATAATTTACATAATCAACATAAATATCACGTGTTTACTTTCCTGTGATACACATGACAATGAGGCATTTTCTGGAGCAATGTTGACATCGGGATACAGAGCATCAAACGTTTTAAATAGTTTATTTATTCATTTAAAACTCATGTTGTTTGACTAAATTTCAGTCAAATATAGACGAAAGACTATATCTTCAGGATATGTGACGCGAAAGCGTAAAATGTCAGGATTACTGACTGATTTTTATTTCATTGAAATCGTTGTTCGAGAGACTGCTTCAGTTATTATTTCAGAAATTATTACAGTTCTCGTGTTTAATTTGTCTAATTTACGTCTAAAAGTAGTTATAACAATATATCAATATAGCAAATACAAAATGTTCTGCAAGAGACAGTTAAAATTCTTGTTGCCGGCCGATGTTGCCGTGCGGTTCTAAGCGCGTAGGTTTGGAACCGTGTGACCGCTACGGTCGCAGGTTCGAATCCTGCCTCAGGCATGGATGTGTGTGATGTCCTTAGGTTAGTTAGGTTTAAGTAGTCCTAAGTTCTAGGGGACTGATGACCTCAGTAGTTAAGTCCCATAGTGCTCAGAGCCATTTGAACCATTTTTTGAAAATTCTAGTTGATACAACTGCACACGAGTATTTCCTCCTTTTATCTTATTTCTTTTATTGAATTTTTTAGATTGATTCCTTGCCGAATTAAATAATTTGATATACGTGTTGGTCGTGCTACGTTTCACATCAACATTTGTACAGAATTGCATTTTTTGTATTGCAGCACAATAAAAGGTGGTAGCTAAAGAAAAATAACGGATTCCATAGAGTAACAGTCTTATAATCGCGGAGTTGCTGCTTCAAATTGCGCCAGTAGCTGTCTCTCTATCTCTTTTCTTTCACTATACATTTACTGTCATCTGGAAATGTCAGTTAAGAAATATTGGATCAAAATACGCTAATGAAAGTAACATCTTGTTTTTTATCACTGGCCGTATGAAAATAAATTACATTCAGTTATGTGAAATGTCTTATTGTTAAATGAAAAAAAATGTGTACATTAATAATACTGTTTAATCTCTGGATGTAAAGCGTACATTTTAATTTAGTATGAGTACCTGCATTTTATGTTATTGTTGTTGTTGTTGTGGTCTTCAGTCCTGAGACTGGTTTTATGCAGCTCTCCATGCTACTCTACCCTGTGCAAGCTTCTTCATCTCCCAGTACCTACTGCAACCCACATCCTTTTGAATATGCTTAGTGTGTTCATCTCTTGGTCTCCCTCTACGATTTTTACCCTCCACGCTGCCCTCCAACAGTAAATTGGTGATCCCTTGATGCCTCAGAACATGTCCAACCAACCGATCCCTTCTTCTAGTCAAGTTGTGCCACAAACTTCTCTTCTCCCCAATCCTATTCAATACCTCCTCATTAGTTATGTGATCTACCCATCTAATCTTCAGCATTATTCTGTAGCACCACATTTCAAAAGCTTCTATTCTCTTCCTGTCTAAACTATTTATCGTCCATGTTTCACTTCCATACATGGCCACACTCCATACAAATACTTTCAGAAATGACTTCCTGACACTTAAATCTATATTCGATGTTAACAAATTTCTCTTCTTCAGAAACGCTTTCCTTGCCATTGCCAGTCTACATTTCATATCCTCTCTACTTCGACCATCATCAGTTATTTTGCTCCTCAAATAGCAAAACTCCTTTACTACTTTAAGTGTCTCATCTCCTAATCTAATTCCCTCAGCATCACCCGACTAAATTTAGTAACTAAAAATTTAGATTCAGTTTGTCGTAATCAATATTTTAATCTGTTAATAAATATGTAATTTAAATAACAGTAAGAGAAAGGTTGCTACTAGGGAGATTTGCACTTCACAGCTACAAGCAGCCTAAGCTACATATTCAGCTAAGGTTCTTTTCTTAACTAAAATCATTTGCTGTGCTGAGAAGAATGGACTACAACATTGTACAAACGTTTATTCAAAGCTTAACTATTAAATATTCTGCTATTGGCCAGACATGTTATGAAATAACGTCTCCCAGAAATTATAATCTTTAAAGGAAATTTTTCGAGTTGTTTCGATATCTGCGTTGTATTGGTTCATGAAATTGAAGTCTTTTGACACTGTGCTTCAAATCTTATAAGAACGTAAAAAAGTCAACGAGCGCAGATCATTCCGTAAGGTCCCCTTGGGGGAGAGAACCGCCAGTAAACTAGCAGGTATTGTGGATAACAGCCTCCATTAATATGCTATATCTAGCCAAAGGCAAATACAGTATAGTGAAGATCAAGCAGTTAAAATTGGCTACACACAAAGGAAGAATTGATATCTGTATGAAGTCGCTCATCATTGATCTGTTAGGCGTTCCACATCACAGCCATCTGAGACGCCAGTGCATTGAGATGCCAATCAGCCATCAGTCGCTACGGCCCTCCGGCCGCCAATCCCAGGGAGCCGTGCAGTGTTGCACAAAATATCACTTGGCCAATTCCTACGCTGACGGCGTGATAGGGGATGGACAGCGGGAGCGGTGGTGACTCCGTTGTGAACAATCACCTAGTGCAAGAGGATGTGCAGTCAGGCAGCTGAAGCCCACCCACAAACATACATCTTGCATAACTTGTAAGCTATAGCTAACGAGTCTGCAATACAGGATACGTTACCACAACCAAGAATTCCACAAATATACCCGCCAAAGTCAATAGTTTCTTACGAGAGTATGAAAAAGGAAATAGCTGCATAAACAAAGGATCATCCAAAGCAAAACAAGTTCGGCCATACGCTGCCAAAAGGAAATATCACTAAACAAAATGCTGTTCCAGAGTACAGCTGAATCCATGAATATCAGTGTACAAAACATGCGAAGATCTCAAGATCCAATTTTGGGGACTCCGGTATAAACCACTAAAGGTTGTTCCAGTGAGTCTCGGCGCACTGGACTCAGTTGACAAAAATCTCAGTGAGCAATTGAAAATATACACATCGATAAAATGTTACAAAAGCTTCTTTACTGTGATCTGAACACATCAAGCAGTGTTAGGTGCTTGAGAAGTTTACAGATGGTGGCAAAATAGGAAATCCACCACAATGATCTTATTTCATGTTCTTACTGTCGTTACTCATATCTACGTTAGTAACAAAGGATTGCTGCACTTCTCGAGTAACTTCAAAATGACAGCATCATAATTTCCACTCCGTACGCCAAAGACGGTAGGTCAGACGTAGGAAATTCATTGACAAAGACCATTACCAGCAGAGGCAGCTTACCTGTTGCAGCATTACAGCAGATATCGTGGAGAGCACAACGTATTATCCGGCAAGGCAACAGTTGCTCGAAACAGCAAGTCCTACAGCTGCAATCTTCACGTCAGTTCTTCACGAATACGTATAATTTAATGCCACCATGCAGTTCTACCCTTCGGTGGTTAACGGTTTCTTCAGATTTAGACTGAGACGTTACTACGCGACGAACCACAGACCCCTACTGATCATTGTTGTCTCCTGTGAGCGTAAAACAGATGAACGCACAGATGACAGTTTCCTCAGCATTGGTCCTATTTTGACATCTCTAGCAGAAAGCTATCTTCGATTTGTACATAAAATTAAGTTTCATTTCAAAACGAGATCATTTTAATCGAACATTTTCTTCCTTTATTGTAAATGTTCAACTGCAACGACATTGGTATTACTTTCAATAGTGTGGGTGCAACGCTTTATCTGCTTGCAACCACTGAAAACGGACAAATTAAAACAAAAAAACACATTTCTTAACTTCAGATCCAGACGTGGAAGAACGTACGTTAACGCGGATGAGTAGGAAGAATAAACCTGTAATGTTCGAATGCAGTATTACTAGTGTCCTGCTTGACACAGTCAAGTCGTTTAAATATCTGGGCGTAACGTTGTAAACCGATATGAAATGGGACGAGCATGTGAGAACTGTGGTAGGGAAGGCGAATGGTCGACTTCAGTTTATTGGGAGAATTTTAGGAAAGAATGGTTCACCTGTAAAGGAGACCGCTTACAGGACGCAGGTGCGACCTTTCTTGAGTACTAATCGAGTGTTTGGGGTCCGTACCAGGTCGGATGGAAGGAAGACATCGAACTAATTAATTGAGAGGCGGGGTGCTGAATTTGTTACCGGTAGGTTCGAAAAGCACGTATGTGTTACGAAGATGCTTTGGGATCTCGAATGGAAATACCTGGAGGCAAGACGACCTTCTTTTCGAGAAGAGAAAATTTAGAGAACTGTCGCACGATTCTACTGCCTCCAACATACATTGCGCGTAAAGACCAAGAGGATACGAGAAATTAGTGCTCATACGGAGCCATATAGACAGTAGTTTTTCATCTCTCTATTTGCGTGTGGATCTGAAAACTGGAAAATGGTGAAAAGTTATGTATTAAAAGCATGTAGCATTTAATTTATAGTGTTATGCACTATTTACATTTTACTCTTCTGTACTATAAAATACTATAAAACTATTGTCTGTCTTTTAGCGCGTTGATCTCCAAACCTACTTGACAGATTTCTATGGGATCTTTACTGGTAACTTCAGCGCCGCTAGGGAGCGGCATATAGGCTTCATTTCATCAAAATCGGATGTCAAAAAACATATTGCAGTTTGAAGTTTCACTAAATTTCTTGCATTTTCGTCTGTCTCCTTGAAGACGCCAATCGCCAAAACTACAAGACGAATTTTCGTGGTATTTTCGCAGACAACATGAGCATAGCTTTGGGGATCGTATAGTCTTTATTTTATCAAAATACATGCATATTATACAGGGTGGTCCATCTTAAGTTTCGGGTGAGATTATCTCGAAAACTATACATCGGGTAAAAATAGTGGGTAAGACAAGTTCGTAAGCTCAAAGGGGGACATAAAATGATACTAACACGTGACCCCCAGCCCCCGTCCCCTTGGGTGAGGTGGAGGGCAACTTTTAAATCTTAAATGGAAACCCACATTTTTGTTGCAGATTCGGATTCTCCATAAAAAAGTAATCAAGTTTTGTCTGAAACATGTTTTTAAACCATTGACTGATGGCGATTAAATCGAGAAAATCTAAAATTAGGGAAGAACTCTGATTTATTTAGAACTATCCGAGAAAGACGCATCAAATCGATAAAAAATGTGCACAAATTCTTTCGTTACGCCAAATTAAGCTATTTTTGTACAAAATGTACTGTATCCTACTTTTATCGTTACCGAGGAACAACGACATGGACGTAGTAGAATGACGTTCCCTTGGGGTGCTTCATTAGTGTGAGTCCCCCTGCCTCTGACATGTTGGGGTGCTTCATTAGTGTGAGTCACCTTGCCTCTGACATGTTGGGGTGCTTAATTAATGAAATTAGCCACGAAGAAATTGTTCGAAGGTATCCCCATTTGCTTCAATGCGTAAAGTCAATTGTCTGCGAAAGTTGTCCACAGTTTTGAGGAGCACATCCAGTGGTACGGCTGCACGCGCTCTTCGAATGCGTTGCACCATATCGTTTCTGGTTGTGGGCTGTCTTTCATAAACAATACTTTTTAAATAACCCCACAAGAAAAAATCAATCATGACGATTTAATTCGACATAGTTTTTGAATGTGGCTTCATCGGTGAACATAACGTAAAAAAAAAAAAAAAAAAGTCACCTCTTACCATTTCCAAGGCCCATTGGCAGAAATGCACGCGTATTTGCATATCTTTCGGCATCTTTGTCAGTGTGATATTATACGCATGATATTTATGTGCCTTCAAAATCCTCAAAACAGTTGATTTCCGTATTCCAGTTTGTCTCTGAATCGCATGACTACTAATTTCGGGATCCAGTTGAACACAGGCGAGAACGGTAATGGTACGAGCGTCATTTTCATTGTATTCGCGATGACGAGGTGGACGGTGTATGTATCCATTTCGAGCCCATTGAGTGCAATTTCGAATAATGTTTTCACTTGGATGTAGTCTGTTTGGGAAACGATCTGCATACAATTTCACAGCTGCAGCGTAATTGTTATGGCATTCACCTAAAATTAACATCACATCAACAATCACTGTAGGAGGATAGTGAGCCATTTTTCGCAAAGAATAATTTACTTTCGTCAATTGATGTTTACGGTTCACAATCTGAAAGTGAAGTGACGCCTGATCGCATTGCACCTTTATACTGAACCACAGTTGGCAGTTTGGCCACGGCAGCGAAACAGTTGCGTTAGTAATGCAAATGTGAAGAGTTCCCTAACAAGATTTTAATACCATTCCGCCTCCCTCCATCAAAAACTGTGGAGCGTAGAATACATTCTGTAAAAAAATAGCTTAATTTGGCGTAATGAAAGAATCGGTTCACATTTTCTATCGATTTGATGCGTCCTTCTCGGCGCATTCTAAATAAATCGGAGTTCTTGCCCAATTTTAATTCTTATCGATTTCAGCAGCATCTGTCAATGGCTTAAAAAAGGTTTCAGACAAAACTTGATTACTTTTTTTTATCGAGAATCCGAATCTGCAATAAAAAATGGGGGTTTCCCCTTAAGATTTAAAAGTAGCTCCCCGGCCCATCCAAGGGACGGGGCCTGGGGGTCACGTGTAGTATCATTTGATGTTCCCCTTTGAGCTTACGAACTTGTCTTACCCACTATCTTTACCCGATGTATAGTTTTCGACATAATCTGGATATATTTCGTAAACCACATCAAATACTGACGAATCAATTCCACAGACCGAACGTGAGTAGAGGGGCTAGTGTAATTGGTTAATACAAACCATAAAAAAATGCACATAAGTATGTTCTTTAACACAAACCTAGGTTTTTTTAAATGGAACCCCGTTAGTTTTGTTAGCACATCTGAACATATAAACAAATATGTAATCAGTGCCGTTTGTTGCATTGTAAAATGTTAATTACATCCGGAGATATTGTAACCTAAAGTTGACGCTTGAGTACCACTCCTCCGCTGTTCGATCGTGTGTATCGGAGAGCACAGAATTACGTAGGGATCCAAAGGGAACGGTGATGGACCTTAGGTACAGAAGAGACTGGAACAGCACATTACGTCCACATGCTAACACCTTTTTATGGGTCTTTTTCACTGACGCACATGTACATTACCATGAGGGGTGAGGTACACGTTCGACGGGCGTTTTATAGGACGTGGAGGACGCACAAATTGGCCAGCCCGTTCTCCTGATCTTACACCTCTGGACTTCTTTCTGTGGGGTACGTTAAAGGAGAATGTGTACCGTGATGTGCCTACAACCCCAGAGGATATGAAACAACGTATTGTGGCAGCCTGCGGCGACATTACACCAGATGTACCGCGGCGTGTACGACATTCATTACACCAAGATTGCAATTGTGTGCAGCAAATGATGGCCACCACATTGAACATCTATTGGCCTGACATGTCGGGACACACTCTATTCCACTCCGTAATTGAAAACGGAAACCACGTGTGTACGTGTACCTTACCCCTCATGGTAATGTAGATGTGCGTCATTGAAAAAGACCAATAAAAAGGTGTTAGCATGTGACGTAATGTGCTGTTCCAGTCTCTTCTGTACCTAAGGTCCATCACCGTTCCCTTTGGATCCCTACGTAATTCGGTGCTCTCCGATACACACGATCGAACAGTGGAGGAGTGGTACTCAAGCGTCAACTTTAGGTTACAATATCTCCGGATGTAATTAACATTTTACAATGCAACAAACGGCACTGATTACGTATTTGTTTATATGTTCAGATGTGCTAACAAAACTAACGGGGTTCCATTTTTAAAAAAACCCACTCTGGAACCATCCCCCAGGCTGTGGCAAGGTCGTGTCTCCGCAATATCCTTTCTTTCAGGAATGTCAGTACCGAAAATTTCACGGGAGAAATTCTGTGAGGTTTGAAAGGTAGCCCATCAGGCCCGGAATTAAGCTGTGAGGTGACGTTGTGAGTCGTGCTTGGGTAATTCAAGTGGTAGAGCGCTTCCCAGCATACAGTTATAATCTGCCAGGAAGTTTCATAATTATGGATCATTATAAATAAGATACTTTCCAAAAATTACACTTATCAAGTTTGAAAATTAGTTGCCAGTATCAGAAACCTTGCAAAAATAATCAAAACAACGATAAACAAAATTAGAAAAAGAAGTTAAATCAGATAAAACATAACCTAATTTCGAAGTATGAGTACAATATAACACCTTCCAGAAGGTTACAGAATTTCTATGTTTTTCCTGTTCTGAACCCAAGAGCCCTGCTGTAGGAAGTTCCTGTAGACTTTCTTTCCGATAGTCATGTTTTGCGACGTTTTAAGAAAAAGACAAATCTTCTCAGGAGTTTCGACTTTGAACGGATGATCATTGTATTCATCTCTGCCAACTGTACGGCCATTCTCCACATGTCATTACCAGCAAGCCGAAAGGAAGAAGCTTCCGTAGCAAGGCAGTAGTATACCACCCATTCTTCAAGATCTTTACCCAGAATTGTAGGTCTGCCTTCCTTGTTTTTGGTGATTTCTCAGTTGTGATATACTTGCACAAATTCACAAGTGTTGTTTTTGGAACTTAAACTGTTTACTAGCCTTCTTCCAACTCATCTTCTCATCAAAAGAATTCCAGGAGAACAAGAGCGCGTACTAATAAAGGCAAACTTTAAACATGAAAGGGGAAACGATCCGGTTTGAACAACTGAAGTGAGTCCAATTTACGCGACAATAAATTTTTATACAATCATATAAAAAAACGGTTTGGTTATAAACATTAACCTTAAACCTTACTCTATTCAAGAACACATATATGCTGGAAGACTTACGTGTCAACATATAGGAGAAATAACGGAAAATGTAGCAAAATGTACAAACTTTTCCTTTGTCAAACATGTAATGGCGAACTGATAAGCGACAATCGAAGTGGGGGACTGGCGCACTCCGCTGTGGTGGAAACCTAAACTACTACTCGAAACCACTACAGTTCAGGACTGTCGAGCAGGAAACCAGGGGGGGGGGGGGGGGGGCAGCTTTAGGACACTTTCCTCTACAGGGTGATTCCGTGATAATGTTTAAAACTTCCAGGGATTGTGGAGAAGAGTAAAGGTATCAATTTGAAGTATGGGAGCCTGGTCTGCATACGGTCGAGTCGATAGTTATAAGCGAAAATCCTTCTGATACCTCTGACAGTCGACCTTTTCTAGCGCAAACTCTTTGCTTTCCACAGTTTGGGAACATGTAGTATGGACCATAACGAGAAAAAATATCCAGTGAACATGGGATCTAAAGAACATAGCTTAAGAGCTTTGGGGATATGTTCAGTAGAAGCAATTTTTTACAGTAGCAAAGATGAACTAGTAATGACAACTTTAAAGATATGCACTTCAGAGCCCATTTTTGCTACACATTGCCTTCAATACTCCTAAAATATTGAAAGCAAAGAGCTTTCAGCAGAAGAGGTCCACTGTCAGAGCTATCAGAGCGATTTTCAATTATAACCTTCGACTTGGTCATTTCAGGACGAGGGTTCCTTACTTCAAACTGATGCATTTACGTCTCTCGATTATCCCGGAAAATTTGTAACATCATAACGGAATTACCCTGTATGTCTGTCACCTCGCCGGCCGTAAGGCCGAGCGGTTCTAGGCGCTTCAGTCCGGAACCGCGCGACCGCTACGGTCGCAGGTTCGAATCCTGCCTCGGGCATGGATGTGTGTGATGTCCTTAGGTTAGTTAGGTTTAAGTAGTTCTAAGTTCTTGGGGACTGATGACTTCAGAAGTTAAGTCCCATAGTGCTCAGAGGCATTTGAACCGTTTGTCACCTCTGGGACTAAACACGTGGAGGCACTGTATCCTGCATGGCGTTGAGTACTCCCCAGATGATGCAATCTATTCTATATATTCGTATGACATTCATGGCACCAGGACAAACGCGGGCTGCAAAATCACGCGATAATAAACGGCGGCCGGCCGCGGTGGTCTCGCGGTTCTAGGCGCGCAGTCCGGCACCGTGCGACTGCTACGGTCGCAGGTTCGAATCCTGCCTCGGGCATGGATGTGTGTGATGTCCTTAGGTTAGTTAGGTTTAAGTAGTTCTAAGTTCTAGGGGACTGATAACCACAGCAGTTGAGTCCCATAGTGCTCAGAGCCATTTGAACCATTTTTTTGATAATAAACGGCAGTGTTGGTAGCCCCCGACCCTGCCACTGTCAAACTGCGGCTATTGCTAATAGATGTTTCTCCTCATTAATTAAGGCATTACACGATCGTTTCACAAACAGCGAGTTTTGGGTGAGAAATGCACTGCGTCATTTTTCCGTTTGTGCAGTGTGTAGATTTAGCAGTAGAATAGTACAGCGTGATAGGAAGGACGAACGGAAAATACGCGTTGTCTGCTTTCAACTCGGGGAGCTGAAATCCCCGCTATCACGACATTATTCGCCTGGTGGCGTAATTAAGAGCAATGTACACTGGATTTCACTGATATGCATACCAAATAATTTAACGAATCCGAAGTGGGGAGGCAGAACTGCTACCACCCCATCCAATTTACTTGCTGCCAAATGGATGATGCAGAACTGCCTAGATGCTCCGGACAAAGCGCGTTGACGAAACAACATGGATTACTCTTTTTACACGCGCTCTTTCGGCACTTATATGAATCCGTATAATGCGTGGAGGTATAGGTGGAGCGGTACATTTACGCTTAGCGACAGCTTCCAGCTACGTCTCCGCGTAGCCGCCTCTCCAAGCTAGACATTTGACATAGCGCTGTACAGACTTTCAAATATCCTCGTTATAGAAAGCGCCCGCCTGTGCTTTTCGCCACTTCTCTACAGCTTGTCGTCTGAGCCAAAGTGCTGTCTTCATAGCCACCTGTACAAGTGAGCAAAAATATGAAAAACAGATGGAGCCAGATCCAGGCTGTATGGTCAGTGACCAAACATCACCCAACAAAGAGGCTGCTAGACCGTCTATGTTGCATCTGCTGTGAGTTTCTGCAACACTGCTGCACTTTGTTGCCACGTATGACAGCGAAGTTATGTGGTCTGCGTGCTGTCACGTGGAAACCCTCAACGAATGGCAGCACGCATTTTACACTTGACGGGAGACTCTATTGTTCCACGCATCTTCATATTCTCATTGATACCTCAGAACTGAAAAATACGCTCTGACGCAGTCGATGAGCATACTACACATTCTGCGTAACACATCTGCACAGAGCTTCATCAGATTTTCAATGCGGTTTCAATTTCACGACTGATCGGACCTTGAATAAAAAGTAGCGCTTGTGTTAGGCCAATGAGAAAATGTTTTGAACGGATACACACACGGCATTGAAATCTATTAAATTTCGTTTTCTGTGATGTTAGGCCTACAGAGGAATCACATTAATGAACACTGCGTATGACATTTAAAGCACCTTAATAAAGGCTAAATTACTGCTCTTAGCTAAACAGATACTGAAGAAACCGTAGTATGCGTCATGAAAAAGAAACTCCTAGAGAAAAATCTGTGCCCAGTTGTTTGAAGAAGGCAAAATGTGCAAATATCTACTAAGTTCAAAGTTCAAATGTGTGTGAAATCTTATGGGACTTAGCTGCTAAGGTCATCAGTCCCTAAGCTTACACACTACTTAACTTAAATTATCCTAAGGACACACACAACCATGCCCGAGGGAGGACTCGAACCTCCGCCGGGACCAGCCGCACAGTCCTTGACTGCAGCACCTGACCGCTCGGCTAATCCCGCGCGGCAAACATCTACTAGAATGGTAGCAGAATTGATGCACAAAACTACCGTCCAGTGTCTTTGACATCCCTCCGTTGTAAAGTCTTAGAACATACACTGAAGCGCCAAAGAAATTGGTATAGGCATGTTTATTTAAATACAAAGATATGTAAATAGGCAGAATACGGTCCTGCTGTCGGCAGCACCTATCTAAGACAACAAGTGTCTGGCGCAGTTACTACATCCGTCACTGCTGGCACAGTGGCAGGTTATCAAGATTTAAGTGAGTTCGAACGTGATGTTATAGTCGGCGCACGAGCGATGGCAAACAGCACCTCCGAGGTAACGATGAAGTGGGGATTTTCCTGTACGACCCTTTCACGAGTGTACTGTGAATATCAGGAATCCGGTAAAACATCAAATCTCCGATATCGGTGCGGCCCAGGAGTGGCGTAAACCTTTGTCATCAAGGGTACACGAATATCGATGATGTTTTGTTGAATGGCTCGCCCGCTGACACTTGTCGATGGTCCAGTTGGATGGATGAAGAATTCTTGTCATACATTGAAACCGGAACGCAAAAGAAGACTACAAAGGATTGATACGGATTATTGAAAAGGTTGCCGCTACATCGATACCACACATAACATACGCCACGACCATGGTGGCACGAAGAATACCATTCAGCGATTTCAGAAAGGTAAGCGCTAGAAGGACTGAAAAAGTTAGTACGAGGAAGATCTTCATTCGGTTTAAAATGTATCAAGCATGAATGAAAAGAAAATTGAGAGAAAAGAAAAGGTGCTAATGGGCAGAAAACTGTAATGAGTTAAATCATCAAATCTCAGTAGTGGCAATCTGGAAAAATATTTAAGGCTCTATGACGCTAAGGATCCATTGCCCTTCACACTGACAAACTGTCTAATGATGGAGAAAATACTGTCCCGCATTAACCTGCCAACAGTAAAGAGCTTGGCTGCACCAACATAGTCAAAAAGTGACTATCATCTTATGCAACATTTCATATTAACTGAGCTGAAATGGCCATCTAATGATCCAGAAGTACATCCCCCACACCTCCAGACTGGTTAACATCTGCTATCTCATGATGAAGCTCTCGCCCTAATGAGGAAAACATACTTTATTACTCATTTTAAATGAAGTGTGGAAAGACAGAATTAAGGTCACAGATATGAAAACTATACGCACGGTGACAATTTTACAGAAAGTGAAAAACGCAGTGCGAGCCGCTTCATAAAGATCGCTATCTTTGTTATCCTATGTCCATTACATTTTGATACGTATGGTTGAAAGACCGTTGGAATGGTACGAAGAGTATTTTGAACCACATCTCAACTTTCAACAGGGTTTCTAGCGTGGACGAGACTCGTCAGACTTGTAGCACGTGATAGTGGACATCCAGTTGAATTACTCTACGAATAAATGTCCAATGTTATTTTATACGGATTTAAGTCATGTGAACAATAAAGTGATGTTACCTATCCTTGCTCAAAAGCTGAGGAACTTGCAGCTACCACAGAGTTTCATCTGCAGCCTTCTGTCTCGGTCGCAGAAAAGGAGGTTGATAATATTTTCGGATCAAGGCCCTATCGGGCCGAAGATGACCAGTACGAGGCTGGCACAAGAATCGATTCTCTGCGATTTGTTTAACGTTTATGCCAGTGACCTCTGACGTATCTTGTCAGACAGAATTTGCATACTTCAATGTGCCGATGATCTGTGTATTTATGCTACTGCAGTTCATTATAGGCCGTTAAAAATAACGCGAACGGGACAGTACAGTGTTTTAGAAAGGGACTACAAGTGAACGCATTAACAATATGCCTAGTAAGTTGGAGTCTGCGTTTGCTCACGCCACATATTTAAAACGATTGGAACCATACTGGTAGGTGCTTACCAGATTCCTTTCAAAGGATGTGTTAAATAACTAACAGACAAAAAGCTTTAATAGTCCCGCCATATAAACCATATCGAAGCTAAGTGGTGGGTGAAAGTGCTTTGAATGTGCTCCGTGCCCAGAGGGAAACACATGGGGTATGGCTCCCGCAATAGCTTTATGTAGGTCTGACGCTGTGCTGCGACCTCAGGTAGATAAAGCGTGCTTTGTGTATGGCACAACTTCCAGGCAGCTGCTGTGAACACTCGACGGGCATCACTACAAAGCACCGCGATTACGCATACATGTTCTGGGATCTGCTTCTACGAACGCACTGTCAGTCGAAACAGCGGAAGCTCCGTTATCACCACGTAGGGGGTACCTCAGCAAAAAATTTATTCTGAAAAACTGACAGCGCTTAGAGGACAAGCTGAAAAAAGTTTTGCGTCCTTATAGTACCATGCTACACAGAACGTTACTGGACCATAAATCAACAGCAAAGCTTGTTGAGGCATTTTCAACGCTAAGCAAGTATCTGAATCTTTTCCGAAGAACCGCAAGTGCTACCCTACCTTGATCAAGACTACGAACATATCAGCCGGGTACTGGGCGCACGTACAATGTACGTGAGAAAAGTTATGAGAATGATTTTTTACCCACCAAAGTTTTTATTTTTTTCAAACAGCAATATCGTCCCCTTCAATGTAGTTCCCATCGGACTCTACACATCGGTGGAGTCGTTGTCCTCTACCTTGGTAGCAGGGCTGACAGACTTCACTTGGTTGGGTGTTGAGCATGTCTGTCACATTCTTTTCAACGTTCTCCAGAGTCCCAAAGTGACGTCCTTTAAAGGAGTTTTTCAATTATGGGAAAAGAAAAAGTGACACGGACTCAGATTAGGTGAATAGGGAGACTGTGGAATAAAATTTCATGATGGAAGTTCTTTGTGATAAGGGGCGTCGTCATGATACGTCATCCACTTGTCTGCAAAGTCCGGTCTCAATCGTTACACCCTTTCCCTCAGCCATTCAAGGACATCTTCGTAAAACGTGCGGTTGACAGTTTGTCCAGGGGGAAAAAATTCTTTATGCGTGGTACCCCTACTGTCAAAAAAGGAAATCATCGTTATTTTGCTTTTAAATTTTCTCATTCGAGCTATTTTAGATTGAGGAATTGTCTCAGTGTGCCACTCCTATCTTTGCCACTTGGCTCAGGATCTCACTCAAAAATCCAGGATTCATCACAGCACATTCGTGGTCATTGGCAATACTCTAATGAAGATCAACTCATACCTTTCTTCGATTATCCCTCTGCTCAGCTGTGAGGTTTGTTGCCACCATTTTGACACAAACCTTTCGCATGTGATAAAGTTCGGTCAAAGTACGATGATAGTGTTTTAGTTTAACAAATCACATATCATTCTTATTATTAAATGTCGATCGGAGCTGACAAGAGCGCCCACTCATTAGACGTTTTCGTTGGATTTTGAGGTTAAAGGGCCGGCCGGAGTGGCCCAGCGGTTCTAGGCGCTTCAGTCTGGAACCGCGCGACCGCTACGGTCACAGGTTCGAATCCTGCCTCGGGCATGGATGTGTGTGATGTCCTTAGGTTGGTTAGGTTTAAGTAGTTCTGAGTTTGAGGGGATTTATGACCTCAGAAGTTAAGTTCCATAGTGCTCAGAGCCATTTGAACTATTTTCAGGTTAAAGGTCTCCATGAGCCTGGTTCATCTTCAACGTGTTCTCCGCATTACAAAAAAGGTTTGTGCCAGCGAAAAACTTATGCTCTTGATTAAAAATATTACCCATAGGACTCCCTCAACTTTTCATAGGTCACACTTGCAGTTTCTCAAAGTTTGAAAGAAGACTTGATGGCATAACGTTGCTCTAAATTCCGCTGTTCCATTTTCGTAATCAACAACAAAAAAACACAACTTCACTAATGGTGCTCTAAAAAATCATGTGGTGGCTGTACGGAGCTGTAACTTGGGCTGAGCATCTGGAAGAGATGAACAACACAGCGTTTCCAGATTGCTCTCAGTGTTGTAAATCGCAGTACTTTTCTCACACACCTCGTATTAATCGTGATTACTTAGAGAACCCAGTAATCAGTAACATCATTTAAGAAAGCCTTCTCGAATTGTGGCTAATGCTGTGTGTAAGTATAGCGGCGGGTGGAAATACAAGAACTACGTCAGCTGTCCCTCTATAGATATTAAAAAAATAGAAAATTAACTATTTCCCCTAAGGAAAGAGACTGAACTCCTAACCATTGAAAGATCACTAAGATACGACAAGGCCATAGCAAATAACCACATTGTAATACCCGCGGACTCGCTCTTCGCGGTGCAAACACTGACATCTGTCGGTAAGCACAAAGGGTGCTGTTATCTACCATACCGAATAGCTGCTGCTGTATCAGAGCTGCACAGAACTGGTGCTAAGGTATCGTTTGTATGGATTAAGGACCATGCTGGATTGCGTGGAATGAGAAAGCTGACCAGTTGGCTACGGACACAACGACGAATGGCATACAAGAACGATTCATTGCTATCATTGCTTCATTGCTGCAGTTAGAGATATGGCCAAACGCGAATGGAAGAACTCATGGGAGACCAAAGATCTGTATCAGAGCAACACAAATTTACCGAAGGCCCAGTTGTACGCTGAAAAGTGGGCTCTAAAATGCATTTCAAATGTCATAGGGAAGGAGGGACAGTTTGTGAGGCCCATCGTCGGGCTGTAATTCAGTCGCTGTTGACAGTCTCAATACTTTTCTCAAACATCTCCAACGTCAACAACAACGTGGGCTCCGTCTCATCCTATCTCCATATTGCGACTGTGGAGAGACACAGTTCGTCATCGACATCTGCGGTGGCTATCCACAATAAAGAAGAAAGACTGGCTACTTACGAAGCTGGTCCACACGCACCAAGAACTTCCTTTGAACGCGTTAACACACTTGACTGCAACGAATATAGGCTACATAAATTGCTTGTAGCATTCATATTAAAATTTGGGATTAAATTGTAACTGATAGTTGTGTGTGTGTGTGTGTGTAAAAAAATGGTTCAAATGGCTCTGAGCACGATGGGACTTAACTTCTGAGGTCATCAGTCCCCTAGAACTTAGAACTACTTAAACCTAACTAACCTAAGGACATCACACACGTCCATGCCCGAGGCAGGATTCGAACCTGCGACCGTAGCAGTCGCGCGGTTCCGGACTGAGCGCCTTAACCGCGAGACCACCGCGGCCGGCCCTGAATAAAGGTTTGGCGTCTCTAGTCTCACTGGTGACTGTCTTGGAGACATTTCACCAGCAGGGATAGGGGGGAGGCGAGGGGTCGGGAAGGGAGATGCGAGGGAACGGAATGATATTTAAAATTAATACAAGATGATCGATTTCGGTAAAGGACACCATGTACTGCACTTGAAGAATGTTTATTTCTCAAACAGGTATTCGAACATGTAGCCCATCACCACCATCATCTGGTATAGAGGATAAACAGACAATGCATATCGACGTATTGTTTGTGTATCCCCCGTATTAGTTATCACTGGTAACGGCCTCTATCCCAGAATACCGGTCTGAGAAATAAATACTGCTCAAGTTCAGTTGCTGGTGTACATCATCCCAACATAAAGGATTTTCACAAGCGATATTATAGTCGAATCAATACTTTTCGTGCTCACCTGTCACATTGACGACAGTTCCGGTGACATTTAATGTAGTAGAACTTTCTAGAAAATTTTTCGATGCCTTTTTGTTTTGGGAAACAGTTCATTTACACCTGTCCGTTCGCAAGCATTTGTGTGTATAGATAGCAGATATCGGAAGAAGGTGGGGATTATAACTACTACACAACGCACGTAAACACACACGCACCCACAAACACAGAAACACACAGAAACTCTCATCTATTTTTGCTCAATTTATCTATTTTTGCCCGTAATATAGAAAAAGACCGGGTTCTTGTATTGGATTAATATTACACCAAAGTACTGATTTATTATACTTTATAATTTGCATATTATGCTTATGATTCTAGCATATTTATTTTACCATGTGTGTTCTGTTCAATTCGCATAAAGTATCGTCACTGGTCTGGAATCAAACATTTTTACATCGTTGATTTGTTTCTAGACATAAAACCAGTTCATTCTGAAAACACAGTGAAGTATGAATTTCATTTACTGCACATTTGTCTGATTTCCGCTTACTTCAGATTGTGTTGTCTGCATGTACGCTGTTCACCAAGTAAAATTCACAGTTCAATATTTTTTGAAACGAACAATTTTAAATTGCAAACTGAAATTGTAAAGATTTTAAACATGGCTGCAGCAGCAACTGTTAAAATTCTTCACAATAAAGGATGGCAGCCAAAAACAGTTGCAGGATAGAATTTTTTATATTAAAATTCTTGACCAAGGTTTCGGTACATATAAATATACCTTCATCAGAAGTAAAACTTCTAAAATTACATCATGCACTGGAGAATAATAAAACAATTATGCCAAAAGGCGTCGTCAGTAATTAAAATATCATCTCCATTTGTACAACATGTGTAATGGGCACAGGATCAAAGCGAACAGTGTGTGTCTCTGTGTGTGTGTGTGTGTGTGTGTGTGTGTGTGTGTGTGTGTGTGTAGCGATCTTGGTGAGAGTGTTATTTGTTGACTATTTGCGTGTGTGTGTGTGTGTGTGTGTGTGTGTGTGTGTGAGAGAGAGAGAGAGAGAGAGAGAGAGAGAGAGAGAGAGGGGGGGGGGGGAGGAATATTCATTATTTATTCTGGTTAGGTTTCGGATCTCTGTTTGCTGTTGTTTTAGTGACTACTTTCCACTTTGTTTGTACACTGTAGTTACATATGAGTCCTTCTCGTATCAAATAGGGGATTACAATAACCTGGTAGCACCAGCTAATCAAATATATGCCTATTGTTCTAAAAATTGCGGCTCGTCGATATTTAGGTGGCTGGGATTGTTAGAGACAAAAGACATGAGGGAGAGTGTCCCCACGGCGAGCACTCTGTACACTAGCAATTGACAGTTACTCTCTAACGTTGCTCAGGCCTGCTACAGGCTACGAGTCCCGCTGTTTCTGTGTCCGCATCTGCCCGTTACCTCAGACGGCCTGGCGTTTCGTGCGCAGCCCTTAGCTTTTATCTCTCGCTGCCGGCCCCAAACGGCTCGGTGGAGGTCCGGCCTTGCAGCTAATAGCTTCCCCTAATGCGTTGATACAGATTCTGCCTGGGCTCAGTGCACGCAGCACACCTGCTGAAAGGCAGCTAGCATAATGCCGCAAGTCTTACTGTCTGGCTACATCTCAGACTACTGAGCAAGGGCGTTTAGATATTCATTTTATCTATATTTGGCTTCTCAGTTTTTATTTCTGATTTAGAGTTGTAAATAGGCTGTTTAGGCTTTTATATTGGTAACGCCACGTAGCGCTCGGTATGAAATTAACTGGCTGTGCTGTGTGCAGTCTGTGGCTGGTTTGCATTGTTGTTCGCTATTGTAGTGTTGGCCAGCTGGATGTTAACAGCGCGTAGCGTTGCGCAGTTGCCGGCCGAAGTGGCCATGCGGTTCTAGGCAATACAGTCTGGAGCCGAGCGACCGCTACGATCGCAGGTTCGAATCTTGCCTCGGGCATGGATGTGTGTGATGTCCTTAGGTTGGTTAGGTTTAATTAGTTCTAAGTTCTGGGCGACTGATGACCTCAGAAGTTAAGTCGCATAGTGCTCAGAGCCATTTCGTTGCGCAGTTGGAAGTGAGCCGCCAGCAGTGGTGGATGTGGGGAGTGAAATGGCGGAGTTTTGAGAGCGGATGATCTGGCCGTGTGTCCATCAGAGACAGTAAATTTGTAAGACTGGATGTCATGAACTGCTATATATATTATGACTTTTGAACACTATTAAGGTAAATACATTGTTTGTTCTCTATCAAAATCTTTCATTTGCTAACTATGCCTACAGTAGTTAGTGCCTTCAGTAGTTTGAATCTTTTATTTAGCTGGCAGTAATGGCGCTTGCTGTATTACAGTAGTTCGAGTAACGAAGATTTTGTGAGGTAAGTGATTCATGAAAGATATAGGTTATTGTTAGTCAGGGCCATTCTTTTGTAGGGATTTTTGAAAGTCAGATTGCGTTGCGCTAAAAATATTGAGTGTCAGTTTAATGTTGATCAGAATAAGTAAAGAGCGAAATGTCTGAGTACGTTCAGTTCTGCTCAGCTGTTTGAAAATCAAATAATGTAAGAGGTTTATCAGCACAGTAATTCATTAATTTTTCTAAGGGGACGTTTCAGAGTGACTGTTCTTAAATCTGATTTAAATCTAGTTCATGCTTTTGTAGACCCATTGGTCTCTATCATCCCTCACAACGTTGCTCGGCACATGCTGACCTAGGGCGTATTGAACAATGCTTCTGAATTTAGTCCATGTTTGCTTTACGTCTTCGCCCTTGAAGCTGAATAACTTACGTTGGCTAATTAGATACTCTGCAATTTTTTCCCTGTCACACTGTTTTCCCATAACAAAAAGGTGTGTATTTTGTGGTAATCGTAGGAGCAAAATGTTTTAACATGCTGCTGATTTGCTTGTAACTGGAGTCCACACACTGGTGAAAACAATGTGTACGATCCAATCCACAACAGCACTTTATGGGAACTGAAGTTGATACCACTATGACGAGAAGACGTTTTCTTGGAAACGTCCCGTTCGCTTTTTGTCGACTGAGGGATTGGTAAAGCTTTCTACAAGAAAGGCCGTCCTCTTTGACCAGAAAGCGTTGGCCTCTGGAGAACAACTGCGCCAGGATGCTATAACTGCACGAAGGACATTGCTAGAAAAGAACGATTTAGCCATAGCCGATGCAAGTGGCAACTACACATGGAATTCGTGATCGCAACGTATCTTTGTAGAATTTTTTTTGATGGACGAATTAAGTAGCACCTGAACACTTAGTGCAAGCCACAAGTTTCTAACCGCTAGACGGAAAACTTACCACGGACAAACCAATAAAAAATAGACCATGGGGATGCCCGCCCGGCTAGCTGTGCGATTTAACGCACTGCTTTCCGGGCGATAAGGCGAGCCGGTCCCCGGTACGAATCCACCCGGCGGATTAGTGTTGAGGTTCGATGTGCTGGCCAGTCTCCGGATGGTTTTTAAGGCGGTTTTCCATCTGCCTCGTCGAATGCGGGCTGGTTCCTCCTATTCCACCTCAGTTACACTATGTCGGCGATTGCTGCGCAAGAACGTTCTCCATGTACGCGTACACCATAATTTCCCTGCCACGCAAACATTTGGGGTTACTCTCGTCTAGCGCGGGAGTTCACTGGGGACCGAACAGCACAATAACCCTGGGTTCGGTGTGGGGCGGCGGTGGGGTGAGTGGACTTCTGTAGCCTGTTGTGGGGTTGTGAACCACAGAGCGCTACGCGGGGACGAAACCTCTCTGTCGTTTCTAGGTTCCCAGTTCAAAATGGCTCTGAGCACTATGGGACTTAACATCTATGGTCATCAGTACCCTAGAACTTAGAACTACTTAAACCTAACTAACCTAAGGACAGCACACAACACCCAGCCATCACGAGGCAGAGAAAATCCCTGACCCCGCCGGGAATCGAACCCGGGAACCCGGGCGTGGGAAGCGAGAACGCTACCGCACGACCACGAGATGCGTTCCCAGTTCAGTACAATACAATACAAACCATGGGGATGGAAGAGCACGGAAGAAAGTACAGTGGTGTTTGATTGAAGCTTAAGAGAAGAACACTTGGCAATAGATGCCTGTTCTTTTGGTTCCTTGGAGGTTTCCAGATGTTTCCCTAGCTGCTGCTGCTACTACGATATGATAACTTTGACAATTACTGTCAGCGCCGCCTTGTACACGCTCTGCTGCTGATATAACAACACGTATTCCCAGCACAATAGTTCGAGATTCGCTGCATCCATAGTGATATGCACGAAAGAAGGTTTGTGGTGGTGGTGGGATGATGTGGAGTGGGAAGGGGTAGTGTACCACATGACACTCCAGCAAATAGCGTCATTCTGCCGCTACTGTCTGTAGCATCCGATTTAGGATGCAAAACCATTTATCGACGATTTCACTGTGGGTGGCATAAAGCAAACAAGACTAGCATTTGATTGAAAAGCGAAGAAGCAACAGCTATAGTTTTGGGAACATATAAATTTTCTAGGAGATTCAGAACCAGAAACAATGGCTCAATATGACGCTTAACCCTGCGTTGCCAATTACGGGGGTAGGCAACAGCTGGAGCGTCTGGTATGGAGCAAAGACCCAAGGCAAGGTGATGACATAAAAAAGTATTCTCGTTCTATCCTTACACAGAACGCATCATGCACCTTGCACAACACTATGGCTAAGGATATGAGGAACACGTGACTCGGTGTTCATCACAGCAGATCTATGGCTCTATCTGCGTCTGCATCTTGTGTCATCAACGTATCTTGGAAGACGATGATCCTCAGTTTTCCGTAAGTCTTTTCCTACAGTAGATAAGAACATATAATCCCAAATAAGATGAGTCTCTAGCATTACCTCGACAAAATGCGCTCGGAGAATGTTCCTCACTTAGGAGCCACTAAATATTTACTTAATTACGTCAAGATCGCCTAAATACTGCAATATGTAAAATATGAATTTCAATAGTTTATCGCCATCTTGAAATACATTAATTACTCCACGAACAAATTCGTCATGATACATCAACTCAAATTCTATGCATTCTGAACGACATGTCCATGTAATACACTGAAGAGCCAAAGAAACTGGTACACCTGCCTAATATCGTGTAGTGCCCCAGCGAGCACACAGAAGTGCCGCAACACGACGTCTCACGGACTCGACTAATATCTGAATTAATGATGGAGGGAATTGACACCATGAATCCTTCAAGGCAGTCCATAGATCCGTAAGAGTACGAGGGGGTGGAGATCTCTTCTTAACAGCACGTTGCAAGGCACCCCAGATGTGCTCAATAATGTTCATGTTTAGGGAGTTTAAACTCAGAAGAGTGTTCCCCGATCAACTCTGTACCAATTCTGCACGTGTGGGTGTCGCATGGTCCTGTTGAATTGCCCAAATCCGTCTGAATGCACTATGGACATGAATGGATGCAGGTGATCAGGCAGGATGCTTACGTACGTGTCACCTATCAGAATCTTATCTAGACGTGGCAGGGGTCCCAGTTCACTCCATCTACAGACGCCCCGCCGGCCGCGGTGGTCTAGCGGTTCAGGCGCTCAGTCCGGAACCGCGCGACTACTACGGTCGCAGGTTCGAATCCTACCTCGGGCATGGATGTGTGTGATGTCCTTAGGTTAGTTAGGTTTAAGTAGTTCTAAGTTCTAGGGGACTGATGACCACAGTAGTTAAGTCCCATAGTGCTCAGAGCCATTTACAGACGCCCCTCACCATTTCAGAGCTCCCACCTGCTTGAACAATCCCCTACCGATATGCACAGTCCACGCATTATGAGCTTGTATCCATACACATATATATATTCATCAGCTAGATACAACTTGAGACGAGACTCGTCTGACCGGGCAACCTGTTTCCAGTCATCAACGAACAATGTCGGTGTTGACGGGCCCAGGCGAGGCGTGAAGCTTTGTGTCGTGCAGTCATCAAGGGTACACGAGTGGGCCTTCGGCTCCGAAAGACCATATCGATGATGTTTCGGTGAATTGTTCGCACGCCCATACTTGTTGATGGCCCAGCATTGAAATCTGCAGCAACTAGAGGAAGGATTGCACTTATGTCACTTTGAATGATTCTCTTCAGTCGCCGTTGATCCCTTTCTTGCAGGATCATCCTCCGGCCGCAGCGATGTCGGAAATTTGATGCTTTACCGGTTTCCTGATATTCACGGCACACTCGTGAAATGCTTTTACGGGAAAAAACCCAGTTCATCGCTACCTTGGACATGCCGTGTCCCATAGCTCGTGATCCGACTATAACACCTCGTTCAAACTCACTTAAATCTTGATAACCTCCCATTGTAGCAGCAATATCAGATCTAACAACTGCGCCAGACACTTGTCTTACATAGGCGTTGCCAACCGTAACGCCATGTTGTGCCTGTTTACATGACGGTTTATTTGATTACGCATGCCTATACCAGTTTCTTTGGCTGTTCATAGGTTAAGATACATCACACCGTCATTTGGACAAAGGGACCGAAATTGAAATACTGCCGCGTGTTCTTTATATAGAGCATATGGATTAAAGATTCATGGGCAGTGTGGAAAATGGGGGGAGGGGGGGGGGGAGATTGTCAAACAAGATGATAGGTGACGGTGTTCACGTCGCCTATGACCTTGGATTTTCCCCCACCTCCCATTTTTAACTACCACACACTGTCATGCAAAGGATTTTTCCACATCATTTGGTATGAATAAGCACTGTATTCGTGTTATAAGTCTGTGTAATATGGCTAACCAACTGAGCTACTCGCCAGAAAATTTCAGCAGTAATACTATCGATACAGCGGAGATACACTATGTGATCAAAAGTATTCGGACACCCATAAATAGCCGGCCGCGGTGGTCTAGCGGTTCTGGCGCTGCAGTCCGGAACCGCGGGACTGCTACGGTCGCACGTTCGAATCCTGCCTCGGGCATGGGTGTGTGTGATGTCCTTAGGTTAGTTAGGTTTAAGTAGTTCTAAGTTCTAGGGGACTTATGACCTAAGATGTTGAGTCCCATAGCGCTCAGAGCCATTTGAACACCCATAAATACATACGTTTATCATATTAGGTGCATTGTGCTGCTACCTACTGCCAGGTACTCCATATCAGCGACCTTAGTAACCATTAGACCTCAGTAGTCATTAGACATCGTGAGAGAGCAGAATGGGGCGCTTCGCGGAACTCACGGACTTCGAACGTGTCACTTGTGTCATACGTCTGTATGCGAGATTTTCGCACTCCTAAATATCCCTAGGTCCATTGTTTCCGATGTGGCAGTGAAGTGGAAACGTGAAGGGACACGTACAGCACATAATGTACAGGCCGACCTCGTCTGTTGACTGACAGAGGCCGCCGACTGTTGAAGATGGTCGCAATGTGCAACGGGCAAACATCTGTCCAAACCATCACACAGGAATCCCAAACTGCATCAGGATCCACTGCAAGTACTATGACAGTTAGGCGGGAGGTGAGAAAACTTGGATTTCATGCTCGAGTGGCTGCTAATAAGCCACACAATACGCAGATAAATGCCAAACGACGCCTCGCTTAGTGTAAGGAGCGTAAACATTGGAACAGTGGAAAAACGTTGATGGAGCGATGAATCACGGTACACAATGTGGCGATCCGATGACAGAGTGTGGGTATGGTGAATGCTCGGTGGACCTCATCTACCAGCGTGTGTAGTGCCAACAGAAAAATTCGGAGGCGGTGGTGCTATGGTGTGGTCGTGTTTTTTATGGAGGGGGTTGCACCCCTTGTTGTTTTGCGTGGAACTATCACAGCACAGGCCTACATTGATTTTTTTAAGCATCTTCTTGCTTCCCACTGTTGAAGAGCAATTCGGGGATGTCGATTGCATCTTTCAACACTATCGAGCACCTGTTAATGCACGGCCTGTGGCGGAGTGTTTACACGACTATAACATCCCTGTAATGGACTGGCTTGCACAGAGTCCTGACCTGATTCCTATAGAAAACTTTTGGGATGTTTTGGAACGACGGCTTCGTGCCAAGCCTCACCGACCGTCATCGATACGTCTCCTCAGTACAGCACTCCGTGAGGAATGGGCTGCCATTCCCCAAGAAATCTTTCATCATCAAAACACGCCTGCGAAAATGGAAGTTGTCATCAAGGCTAAGGGTGGGCCAACACGATGTTGAATACCTGCATTGCCGATGAGGGGCGCCACGAACTAGTAAGTCGTTTACAGCCAGGTGTCCGGATTCTTTTGATCACATAGTGTACGACAGTGTGCTTGCAACACTTCAGGGCACTATTGCAAACAGATTGTCGAAATCAAACTTCAAGCACTAGGACCTCATCCATGACATTAATGTAATATTTCCAACTACTCTTCAATTGTGCAATGATGCGTCTTCCTTCATTTATTTGTTGCCAACGGCCTTGCCGCAGTGGTAACATCATTTCAGGTCAGATAACCTAAGGTAAGCTCTGTCGGGCTGGGCTAGCACTTGGAACGCTGTTGGCAAGCGGGGAGCACCCAGCCCTTGTGAGGCAAACTCAGGAGCTACTTGATTGAAAAGTAGCGGCTCCGGTCTCTTAAAGGCCGGGAGTTGACCATTTCCGCATCCATGACGCCTGTGGGCCTAGGATGACACGGCGGCCGGTCGGTACCTTAGGGCCTACCAAAGCGGAGTTTAGTTATTTATTTATTATGTCCTTTTGTCAATTTAGGATGAGTGTCTTGTTCAGTACGTCTCTTTTTTTTCCAATATCACTTCTTGTTCCGGCTTCTCCTAGTGCTATCTGTTACTGTGATGTGTGGTTTTCGTCTTCTGCTTTTCGAGAACTGATGTAAACTGTGCTTGTTTCTGCATGGGTCGAATGTTTTCCCTTGAAGTAAGTAAAGCCTATTCAGAAACTAAAGAATATTGTTGGGTTTCTGAAGGAGGGGAAAGTCACATAGTGCTTTCGTGGAAGATCCTAGCAGGGTGGATTGCCTATACCAGCCTTGGATGACAAAGTGAAGTGTTTAAGTGTTTGTCCGTGTCGCGTAGATAAATTGTGACATGTACTTGGACAGAGCAGAGTCGTGTGTGTTGTTATGAATATTTATGAAGCGGAAGGAACAGAGAGGATAAAGCGGTGAGTCGGCCCTTAATTTATTCCAAATGAAAAGCCATTTGGGAACAACCATGTTCAATGACTTCTTCTGATGGGCAACTCACCTTCAAGAATGTTATATACTTCCCTCTATGGGACACAGACAACGCTGGTGCAGTCTCATCATCACGAACTACAATCCACAACCTCTCTTTCCGGTGCCGATACTTGCTAGGGAAACTTATTACATAGCAAGGATTCTAGTAGACTGCTTCCTGTTCAAGGACAACTTCGTTGGCTTCTAGCAGGATCTTTGATTTTTAAGCGTACTGAAACAGTTATTGTTTATATTCCGCAACTCTAAGGGACACAACGAGTTCTGCTTCGTGTCCTAGCATCCCCAACATACTTTTCGGTAGGACTATGGAATTATCGTGCCATGCGTAGGCCGTCGTTAACACCGCAACACAAACGCCTACGTCTGGAAAGCGTGAACTGCTGATAAAAGGTGTCACGAAGAGTTGCAGTTCTGCACTGCTCCGGATAACCACTTTCCGCGAGTAGGTAGCCGGCCTGGGGGAGACATCTCATTTTTCCAATGCTGTCGGGTGCACAACATTGTTACTCCTGGCGTAATGGTGTGGGGAGACATCCAGTACGTCCTCAGGTCACGACGGCGATGACTGAGGAAACTCTGACAGCGCAAGGGCAACACAGAGGTGCCGAGCGGGGACATGTCTGCATGAAGTCGGGATAGCCGTTGGGTACCTGCGCAGCCTCTCTGACGCTACGCTAGTAAAACATTGTAAGAGTTCCGTTAGTTATTAACCATGTTTATAGTTATCTTGTTCTACAAAGGCCTTGAAGCTGATGCCTCACTGGCTGCGTGCTGGATACCCGCTGACAGCTGCAAACGAAGAGTGAGTAACTCCAAACTGCTGCGAGTTGTCAGCGCGGCTATGGTGCAGCAGGAGTAGCTGATGGAGTCCGCTTGACCCCACTCCGAATTCTGTGTTGACCCTTGACGACGCATCCGCAATGTACTGGTTTCCGAAGTAAAGTTCAACAGGCAAAGGCCATCATCTCAAGTATATCTTGGCTGGTTCGTAGACTGTTCTGGAGTATCTAAGACACTGATTCGGTACAGTATCGTAATCGTGGGATGAAGTGATATTGCTTTTAACGCCATCGATCCCAATCATCAATTCCTCCAGAGCTGAAGTGCTCGAGTCTTTGAAGGGAGATAACTTGAGGCTATGACTCAGTGTTCGGTTGGCTATGACCGCATGTGTCGTTCTTTGAGCCGTAGTAAAGTTAGCTTTGAAAAGCGCGCCGCAGGGTGTAGCGTGAAGCAGTCGCCCTCCGTTTTCTGGCGTTGTCGCAATTGAAGGCCTCGGTGTCTCCCTCTAGCGGGAAAGGGGAAAATTGGGCTGTTCGCGTGGGTTTAAGAAGTGGCTGTATGGGCTCTCGTGGAGAGTTGGCAGTCGGGGCATCAAGAAGCGACTTCTCTGCCGGTGCTAGAGGGACAGCACGCAGACCGCGACATCAGCGTAAGCGACGCGAGCAGCGGCTCCGTGGTATGGGGCGTTAACTGCTCGTCGCCAAAGGAATCTGCCTGAGCGTGGGTCCGCAACGTGCCTGATCTGCAGTTCGGCCGTATGCTGTCGACCGGCGAGGAGGTTCTGAAAATTAGCGCGCCTTCCTGCGTCTGCTGAAACAGCTGACAGCGGGCGGCTCGGCAGAGCATTTGGAGGTGCTGCGTTGGTTCAGTCCTGGGAGTTGTAACGCACCAGAAGTTAACACATTTTATGAAGTTTAATTGAATTCCATTCACTTATTTTTGTTAATTATACCAGCCGTATTTTTTGGGGGTTTCCCGGCATTCATTTTCATTTGCCCACCCGCGGGAAGGTGGTAATCTTAGGAAGGGTGGTCCGTTTCTCCCCTTTTGAGGACGAGAGGGGGAGAGTCAGAGTAAAACTGTGGTTCGGACTGCTTCTTTGCCCTCCCAGCTTACCTACGGGTTTATGGGACTGTTAGCCTCTGCCATGTCTGTGAAAGTCTAAGGCACCAATGACTGTACTATTTAAAATGCAAGGCTGTAAGACATTCGTGGTAAGAATGAGTCAATTGCGTAACGAATTCCTGCTCATCTGGAAGCTGTAACTTACGTAAATTTGTGTTTATGTATAGTTGGCTATAATAAGCAAGGTTGTTAACGTACGCCGTAGTGGATTTTTGTATATTGTTTCTAGTCAGCAAAAACTGTTCTGTGACTTTCCAGTTCAGTACCTTTTAAGGCTTTTACTCGACGAGCTTATTTGTTTTATACAGGTAGTTGGTTATTAGTGTTTTCTTGCCATGCAAAAGTTTGCCATTTCATTAGGGGTAGAAATTGTTGTAGAAGTCCGCAAGTCCTAACTGGCGAACGTGTGTGTTTGCCGTAAGTTAACTGGCAGAAATTTGTGAATTTTTTTAAAATATATTTTTGGAAATGTTAATGAAATTATCTGTGAGTGCCACCCTCCGTGTGCATGACTCATGCGTTTTGGTTTTTCGATTTTGAGAACTTTTGTAAACAGGATTGTCTTTATATGTTGCAGACAAGTTATATTCTGTGTCATTTAATGAACGGAGTGAAATTCACCTGTAATTTAGCTGAGCTTGAAATATTATACGGCGTCGCGTTGTATACATTAAATTGCTTGCCTGTACTTGCCTTTTACTGGCGTGAAATTTTTTTATAATAATTTAAAAGCCCTTTCCTATCGTAAATTGCGACTTATTTGTTAAACGATTGCTGGTATTTTTTTAAAACTATCATTAAGTCTTGCATCAAATTTGAATAAAGAGTGTTTTTGAAAATTGTGTGTAATTTCACCAGTTATTCCTTGGCACCTACTTCCATTTTACATTTTGTGTATTGATTGATATTAATAACCTTTGGTGAACCAGTAGTAATTTTACGGTTCACTTATTCTGCTATATTCGCTTAACAGGCATTTAACTGCTGTGTAACTTATCTGATACTGGTTCTTGTGAAATAGCTACAGTTTCTTTCGGCATTTCCTACGAACTAACTACTATGCGTAACACGGTTCCGTTGGTTTTCTGTCCCGGATTATTTTCTGCTGAGCTTGTCCTCCCTGCCTCGGCGTGGTGGTGTAACGTGCCGAGGACTGATCCGCGTGCGACATACGGCTTATGTTTTGATTCTGCCTCTGCCTCTGGCAAGACCGCACTTTACTTGTAGCAAGGTGATTAAGTTTCAATAAAATTTTCTAATTTTCAACGTTACGGATATCCTGCGTCCACACTGTGTTACTTCTTATACAACAGATTCATGGTACCATTATTAAACAAGAAAATGCTCGCCAACATGTGGCACGTGCGTCTGTCAAGTGTCTGTGTGGTGCTGAGGTACTCCTATGACCAGGAAGATCTCTAGATCTGTTCCCTATTGAACGTACGTGGGACCAGTCAATTGTGTTCCAGTGTCAGTGCTCAGGGTATATATGAACAGTTACGAGTACAACAGTTGCGACCCACCTTGCCTCAGGGGAGAATACAAGAGCCTTATGGCACCCTTCCCAAATGAATCAGTGCACGTATCCTTGTCAGAGAGGGTGCATTTTCATACTGATAAGTAGTTTCATACTGCTGTATGTTCTTTGCAAATTTGACTCGGTTTCTTAAACGAAATAACAAACCACAGCCGCCGAACTCGTTAAGTTTCATTTTTTCCCTCCTCTCCTAGGAACTTCATTTTTTATGAGGAGTTGTATTTCGTACAGCCTTTCGGCAGATGTCTGCAATAGAGCCTTTCCAATGTTAGGATGAAGGCAGCCCGCCGGCCGAAGTGGCCATGCGGTTCTAGGCGCTGCAGTCTGGAGCCGCGAGACCGCTACGGTCGCAGGTTCGAACCCTGCCTCGGGCATGGATGTGCGTGATGTCCTTAGGTTAGTTAAGTTTAACTAGTTCTAAGTTCTAGGGGACTAATGACCTCAGAAGTTGAGTCCCATAGTGCTCAGAGCCATTTTTTTGAAGGCAGTCCAACTAAATACAGATCATCACGCGTTGCATGCTATGTTCAGTGGTTAACAGAAAACGTCAGTTCATTTCTCTTTAAAAAGGTACTATTTAAAGTGTAATTTTATGTCGACTTCAGTAAAGTGACCCAATATAGCACGATATTTATTTCAATGATATGTCATCTAGGGTCCGTCACAGAAGTATAACTTTGTTCGTTGCTCGTGTGGCCCCTACTCGTATCTCGTGCTACCCTTTCCGCGCTACCAGTCTACTACCGCTATGCAGCAGCGCTACTCAAAATCAGTCGCTGCTGGAGTACTGTCAGCTGTTTGTGTTAGCTATCCTTCAGTATACGGGTGGTCAGATATAGTCTGAAAAGCTTGTAAGGTTGTTGAAGGGTAGGTTTAGCAGAGAAATAATTGTTGAGAAAAAAAAATTGATACGTTGGTCCGTCTCCGGGTCAGTTAGCATTGAAGTTAGTCAATCACTCCGTTCCACGTAGAAATTCAAGCTGCACGCCAAACAAAATTAGTGCCAGTTGTATATGACAGTACACAAGACTGTTCCTCTGCCTTCGGTGCAGTCCTTACTGCCGTCCGAGGTCCAGTTTTTGCATCGCTCTCTTATTCAGGTTTTGGAAACCAAACGCATTTGGCGACACCGTCTCTGGTGGATCGTTTGAATTTGCAAGCGTAACGGCCTGATTGGCTAACTCCAATGATAATTAAGTCGTAAGCGGCACAACATATCGAATTTTTTCTTAACGATTATTTCTTAGCACAACCTACCTGCAACACACTTACAAGCTGCCGCGCGGGATTAGCCGAGCTGTCTGAGGCGCTGCGGTCATGGACTGTGCGGCTGATCCCGGCGAAGGATCAAGTCCTCCCTCGGGCATGGGTGTGTGTGTGTTTGTCCTTAGGATAATTTAGGTTAAGTAGTGTGTAAGCTTAGTGACTGATGACTTTAGCAGTTAAGTCCCGGACGATTTCACACACATTTGAACTTACAAGCATCTTAGACGATTTCTGACCACCCTGTGCATACTTAAAAGGAATATCGCACTGGACCAATATTTAACCACTCCATCGAGTGCGTACATTAAGTTTCACTTTCAGTATCTTTTTGTTAGTAACATGAAGTAATACGCAGTTTTCCGTTGACAAAGGGCTTCGCGTAGAACACGTAATGAAGATTATTTGTTTGGGATACTTTCATCTGCACAGTGAAAACTGAAACTGCAGTTGTCTAAATAATTTTCAGAGAAATTTCTTCTGTCGTATCTCACGAGAGACGACCGGTATGTTGGTTCTCTATGCATTCTGTTGCCTTTGAACATCTTTCATATGATCGTCCCCACAATGTAATATCGCCTCCCTATATGTATCTGTTCTTCAGTACATATGATAGCAGACGTTTTACTTGTGTGCTCAGTCGACACATAGATCGGCAAGACAGTGTTTCATAAGCAAAGTTACAGTATTGAGGCATATTCTTAGGTGCAGTACAGTGAGTTAAAGGCAGTTCCAGTGCCTAACTCTTCTATGAACAGTTTGAAGTTTAATCATCATTGTTACTTCCTAATAATTATGTTAATACTTCTACATTTTCGCATACATACATATTCCGTCAACCTCTGTACAGTGCATGGCGGAGGGTGCGTCATATCAATGTTGATACAAATTTTCATTCGTCACTTCAGTCTGCAAATATATATCATAGATGTCTGGGACATGAAAAAGTTTATGAAACCGTGTACTTTCATTTGATTAAAGTATCTATGCCTGTATTTCAGTCAGTATTCCCAGTTTTGTTCGCCGCGTTCGATGCTGGGGCGCTGTTCCCATACAGATGGAGCGCCTCTGCAATGCTACTCAAGTAAAGGGGAAATACCAAGTGGGCCGATTTGTGAATGGAAGTTTGGATTGAGGAGGGAGGGCGTGCTAGGGTAGACTGTGCAAGTGTGTAAAGGCACTGTGCCAGGGTGGCGTAGTGGTTAGCTCATCTGCCTAGTGAGTAGGAGACTCAGGTTTGAATCCCGGCCTTCATACAAGTTTTCATTTGTCGCTTCAGTCTGCATACAAGCTTCATAGATGTCTGAGACTTGGTATGGTATCTGGAACCATAAAGTTCCATTTCATCAATATTATCGAATTCTCTCCAGTTCCACAATCGTATTGGGCCCTTCACGAGTTGTATCATGGTGGCAACAGAATGCTCGCACAGTCTTCTTCGAGTACTCATTATCTAAATTCCCCAACGGGGATTCGTTAGAGCTACCTCGTCTTATTTCCAATGATTCCCATTTAAGTTACGCACAGGGAGTGAAGTGCAAAGCCAGAATTATGTTCGATAGTGGAATATTAAAATAAATGAAAACATCAAGCTCATACAGTCTTCTTGGGATTCCCCAGTCGTTGACGCAAAAACTGTAACGTCTACAGGCTTATAGCAATATTGCTGGTATCACAGCCACAAGAAATGAGTTGATAATATCGATTTTTAGTAAGGGTCTCTAAATAACACCTTTACAGCCAGAATAATAAAAGTAAGTATTTTGAAATAGTTTCCTGTTGTTGTTGAGTCAATAGTGAGTATGCCGGTGCTGTGAGTTGATCCACTTTTAATGCAACCGCTGGAAGGCCTTAGCGGCCATAAAATGTTTCCCTGTATTAGCGCCATTTTTATGCAGTCTTTATGACCCACTTAAACTGCAGACCCAGCACGTAACATGGAAGTTGTTTACGCTTCGCGCTCGTAAAGAAAGGAACTTCGCTATTCATCCTACAGATTACGTTTGTCATTAAACAGCAGTGAACATGTGTTTGAGGCAAGAAGGAGCTGAGGTCGCAAAATAGCGGTAAGCAGGACTGGTTGTCGTGGTAACAGAAAAGCTGCAAATCAACCTAAGGTACCAAGCCTAGCGCTACTGGGAGAACAAGTTAGTCCAATACCGTCTTCAGTGAAATCTACTTTTTGGCAGTAAGTCAGATCCTCTGGTGTGCTTAAATTACATATCTGTGCTTTCACAAAACGAGACAATTTCAGATCTAAGAACCTATAGTTTACTGTGTGGGTCATGCTTGAATTTCAGACTATATCAAACAATTTCATTGTTCAATAATTACTTGCAATATAGACACCACATTAGTCCTAAGAAATAGTGAATAATATTGCAGCCGGTCGCTGTGGCCGAGCGGATTTAGGCGCTTCAGTCTGGAACCGCGCGACCGCTACGGTCGCAGGTTCGAATCCTGCCTCGGGCATGGATATGTGTGATGTCCTTAGGTTAGTTAGGTTTAAGTAGTTCTAGGGGACTGATGAACTCAGATGTTAAGTCCCATAGTGCTCAGAGCCATTTGATCCAATAATATTGCAACCATTAAAAAAAAGTAATCATTCACTATCTAACTAAAATAACATTTTGCAGCACTGGTCAAATAGTCATTCATAATAATAAGAGGTACTCAAACAATGTTCACATTATTCGCTAGTGTGTAACATCGTATACACATCTGACTACATATCGTTAAATAATGATACAAAACTGATACGTAAATTAATTGAAGTTGAGTACTTGACTACATCCACATTCGTACTTCTGCATTTGCACTTTCAAAATATATCATGTCTTCATGATTAATTTCTCGTGACTCTGTAGTGCAAAACGAAGAATGTTAGACTTTTCTCGGTAGTGTAAGATTAGCACAAAATGTCTATGCGAGGTTTGAACTGTAAGAATTTCGTGCATTGTTTTAAGCAGGCTGAACTGATGAAGAAACTAACTTTGGTTAGCTACAGAGAATATATCTCTTTCTACTGGGCAAGTAACCGAATCTGTATGAAAGTGGCGTAAATGATAGAAGGTAGCATTTGGACTAGAGCATGGAGCAAAAGGTAATAAAGTTAACCATTACGGACGTTATATCTGTGTTTCTGCATGAAAGAGTAGACAATAACGACGGACTAGGATTAAATAAACAAGCGAATGTGATTGGTCGCGGTCCAGTTTTTCGATGACATAGAAAAGAAAAACTAAAATACGATACTATCCACTGAGTTATACGACGCAAGGACAACAAGACGTAATTGGTTTACTGAAACACGCTGACCATTGCTCAAAAGTCACTTACTATCTAATCACAAAACTTATCCTGTTTGCACGAAGAGATCTGGAGTGAAGAAACCTGTAAATTTTAAGTAACCATACTTGCTAAATATTCATTAGGGTTGGAGCACTACTATTGCCAGATTTATTTGTCAGAGGCAGGCAAAGATTTGCATTAAAAATATACTTAGCTACTTCATAAGCAGTAATAGAACAAAACAACGGCAGTAAAATGAGATTGTGTGTACCACTGAAAATTATTAAGAACCATGACTGACGTGCATAATATACGCACCACAACAGGGTTCCTCAAAATGTAAGGAACTAAAAATATCTAAAAATAGCCTTGTTGTTACCGAACAACATATTTTTGTACAACATAAATATATTAGCCTCTTATGTTATTGAATCTACATCTACATCACGGCTCTGCAATTCACAATTAAGTGCATGGCAAAGGGTTCATCGATTAACTTTCAAGCCATTTCTCTACCGTTCCACTCCCGAGTTGCGCGCGGAAAAAACAAATATTTAAATTTTTCCGTGCGAGATGTGGTTTCTCTTACTTTATTATGATGATCATTTTCCCAATGTAGGTCAGTGCAAAGAAAATCTTTTCGAATTCAGAGAAGAAAATTGGTGATCGAATTGTTTTGAGGAGAACCTGTCGCAAAGAAAGACGCCTTTGTGTTAATGATTGCCAGCACAGTGCTCACTGTGAACATTGTGAGGCTTCGTTACAACTTCGAAGAACCAAACTGTTTCTTTTTTAACGCAATCGAAGTCATTATGTGTGGGAGTATGGAATGCAGCGGTCCAGCTTTGAAAAAGTATCACTGCACCCTGTAAATATTTTTCTGCAGTTAATATTTAGTTTAGTTATTGTGTCTCGGTTACCTCAAGTAAATCTGTAGGAATATACTTGAATACACCTCTCTTCACTTTTTAGGCCGTGTAAGAGACTTTGAGTAGTGAAAAACAGGCAGTTTTGGTACACATGAATCAGTAACAAGTTACCATGGGTTACACTATGTTTTAAACATTTTCTTATCTGAAGCTAATACCGATATGCAAATGTACTAAAAGTTCTATTGGGTTAACGTTCACGCAGGTAACTTTACGAGCAACTACACGAATAAAACATCTATTTTTTATGACGACTATAAGACCTCGTTGTTTTACGAACCGAACCACGCAGATGGGAGACTCATTCTAAATGTCACGAATCACAGATGGCAAAGCGTTTTTACGACCTCGGAACAGTTTTAAAGTTATTCGTACTTTAAAGAGGGTGCGATAAGATTTTTTCCATGCTGAAATACTGTCAAACGTCTCTCGAGTGGTTGAGTTTTCATTTAAAAACTATTGTCAGTTGTCGTTCTATATTACAAATTGTAGATATCATTATGTAAATTATGAATAGTCATAGTGTTTTATCAACCATTCTTTATGAAGGTATTATTTACAGAGTTTTTGATAAACCCTTTCCTGAACGACAATCAAGCTTGATAGGAGAAAAGTAATGGGAATACGTACTTTACTATATTTCTAACAAAACAACAATGGTCTCTATCGTCTAATGTTACAGCTCCAATACTTGTGATATTTCATAATGGAATAAAAAAAAAGTTGAATTTGGTGGTAAAGGTTTTCTTCATTTACAGAATTAATACATTCCATTTCTTCGACTTGAAAGGGTTGCCCTCGCTGAATTTCATGGATTGAGCCTAAGAGGAATCTTAAACGTCTGTTGTTCTGTCATCGTCAGTTGCGCGTAATATAATGCAGCACTCGCTCTCTCGAATAAGTGCTCTTTTTTTCTATTCCTCTTATCTCAGACTCTGAAGTAAACATACATTACAAATTGCTTCCTTAACACACAATACATATGCGATTAGTTTGAGTAAAACCCAGTCTTAAGTCTGGGATCATCTTTATAACTTACCGTTCATATTGAGAAAACTGATGTTGCCTTTCAAATAATCAATGCGCAACGCGTTTGGCAAGAAAAAATAGTTTTATTCAGTTGTAATTAGACGCAGCTAAGGTGATAAGTCTAAATAACAATGTAGGAGGAGTGACTACGTATAAGTTACGTCTCTAATCAAGTTTTTAATAATGCAACTATATTTTTGCAAGAAGATGGAGAATAATCGTAGTCTACATCTCGAAAGTCTATCTTTGGAACTATTTGTAGTATTAGGTGTTCAATTCTTTGCCCAATAAATGTTTCCCCCTTTCACGTAAAACCCCCTCTGTGGTACACGTGCCTTATTTCTTTCTATTCCTGTTACTTCTGACTCTCAAGAAGACGTACTCCACAAACTGTCCCCTTATCTCGCAATGTATATATGCGATTGGTGTGAATAGTATCCAGTTTTCAGTGTTTGATCATATTTCTAAGTGTTCATATTAAGAAAAATGATAGTTTTGCAGCGAAGCGCAATTAAACGTGCAATGCGTAAATTCACTATTCTTAGAAGCCTCTTCACAAAGGCTGCAATAAAAGCTTACAAGAAACCCGTATATTTACTACACGTATCAACATTAGAATGACCAGTGGTGTTACAAAAGCACTATTCCCCTCTTAAAGTCTGTGGCTTCACTCAGCACATACAGCGCAGCATGTTACTGGCATTGGCGTAATTTAAAACATTACAACACGTGAATTAATCAAGCTTGTCATTCTTTGTGTACACTCGACGTTTCCAATTCAGTCAACACAATTCGAGGCTCCCGGACTTAGCACTATTCGCTTCTGTGTCAACGCGACTATTGAGGAAATTAATAAATACAAAGCCTCAAACGAATGTTTTCGTCTGCGGTGTTGCAATAGAGAAACTGTCATTTAGAATGTGAACACTCTGGTTAACATGACCAGTGACTCCATTTTTATAAATTAAAAACCGAAAGCTAATATAATGGTTGGGTGAGAACGAACGCGTAATTTATCATTTCAAAAATGATATGTGAAAGAAACATTTGTGTTATTCCAGTTAGGATTTAACATAGAAAAGCTATGTGTTGGAAGCAATACGAATGAGAGGCAATAACTGATGGGGCAACCACGGGAGAAGCACATGCACCCGGCTCGACTGCGGGGTCCCGACGGCACGGGAGGTGGGCTGGCCGGCGGCTCACCTGTGGAGTGTACCGGGACGTCGGCGTCGATGTCTGCGGCGGCAGCGACCCCTCGCACCACTCCCATGGCGCGACGTCGGCCGAGTGCCGGCCGCAGGTGCCGGCTGCTGGTCGCGGCGTCGTCGTCGGCGGCGTCGGCGGTGGGGGCGGCGCGCTACCGGCCTATCGCAACAGGCGGCGGCGCGCGCACCCCGTGACGTCACAGCGCCACAACAGGTCCCGGCGAGTCCCGACGCGGCGCCGCGCAGCGCAACAGGCCGGTCAATGTCAGCTACTGGGAGCCGAGGAGGGACAGCAGACCAGCATCTGCTCTGCTCGAACATCGATCGCCTGGGGGAGAACGCCGAATGAGCACACCGGGCCAAAAACGGGTTGCTCCACCAGGGGATATCACGCTAATGCGTGTAACTCCACTTCTACCTTTGGTACTGGCTTCAACTAGAGGAGGAAGAGAGTCCCCGAGCGATATCTAGCTGAGGACACCCACTGATGACTGGATCCCGTAGAGGTACAAAATTGCTGTGGTGTTGTTTCCAACTTTTCACCCGCTGTTCCAAATAGGAAAAGACATTTTCCATGGGATTGAGAGCGGATGTTTCTGAGCGCCAATCGAGATGCGATAGGGTGCTATAGCTTCATCGAAGCAGGAGGGCTGAAACTTCCCCTTAGAAAAATTAATGAATTACTGTGCTGATAAACCCCTTACGTTATTTGATTTTCAAACAGGTGAACAGAACTAAACGTACTCAGACATTTCGCTCTTTACTTATTCTGATCAACACTAAGCTGACACACAATATTTTTAGCGCAACACAATCTGACTTTAAAAAATCCCTACAAAAGAATGGCCCTGACTAACATTAACCTATACCTTTCACAAATTACTTACGTCACAAAAATCTTCCTTACTCGAACTACTGCAATACAGCGAGCGCCACTACTGCCAGCTAAACAAAAGATTCAAACTACTGAAGGGACTAACTACTGATAGGCATAGTTAGCAAATGAAAGATTTTGATAAAGAACAAACAATGTATTTACCTTAATAGTGTTCAAAAGTCATAATATATATATATATCAGTTCATGACATCCAGTCTTACAAATTTACTGTCTCTGATGGACACACGTCCAGATCATCCGCTCTCAAAACTCCACCATCTCTCTCCCCTCATCCCCCAGTGCTGGCGGCTCACCCCCAACTGCGCAACGGTACGCGCTGTTCACATCCAGCTGCCGAACACTACAACAGCAAACAACAATGCAAACCAGCCACAGACTGCACACAGCTCAGCCAGTGATTTTCATACAGAGCGCTTCATGGCGTTACCAACATAAAAACCTAAACAGCCTACTTACAGGGCTTTCGTGCAGCGTTGTGAACACAGCGCTTATTTTGGAAGAGAGCAGTGTCCAGGAAACACTCATCATGAACATGCAGAAGGAATACCAACACTTGATTGTCGAGAATGTAGAAATTTACGGGGTTGGAGAGAAGTCGCTGCCTAGTTGGAAATTTTTAGCCGGTCGGTGTGGCCGAGCGGTTCTAGGCGCTACAGTCTGGAACTTTGCGACCGCTATGGTCGCAGGTTCGAATACTGCCTCGGGCATGGATGTGTGAGATGCCCTTAGGTTTCTTTTGTTTACGTAGTTCTAAGTTCTAGGGGACTGATGACCTCGGAAGTTAAGTCCCATAGTGCTCAGAGCCATTTTTGAAATTTTTATTAATGAATATTTGGACACGGAAAAAGTTGTAGTAGCTTCTGTGTACCATGATAATTTGTGTACTACACTAAAATTCCACATATGCTCCTTCGTTGTTGACTAAACGATGTAAACGTGTGGGAATTCCACCAATTGATTTCTCCAGGAAAGTAACAGGTACATTTCCGACGACAGCTGAGATCCTCTCCTCTAATTCGTCCAGACCGCGTGGGATTTTTCAGTAGTTCCCTTCTTTGGTCCATCCCACAAGAAGAAGTGACAAAGGATGAAGTAGAGACTTCTCGGAGGCCATTCATGTGGTCCTCGCCGTTCCAGCCAGTGTCCTAGGAAGTGCTCGTGCAGCCAGTCACGAAACATGCAAACACCTCGGTCATGGATGTGTGTGCTGTCCTTAGGATAGTTACGTTTAAGTAGTTCTAAGTTCTAGGGGACTGATGACCTCAGATGTTAAGTCCATAGCGCTCAGAGCCATTTGAAAAGATGCAAACAAAGGAGGTGGTGCTTCGTCTTGTTGAGAAAGGATATTCGCAACATTTTCCCATTGTGACATCAGTGGCGACAAATATTCGTTTAGCATTTGGCGATACCAGTCGCTGTTTATGGTGTCTCGCAAAGTGAGTGGATCAATGAAACGATCCACGGTCATACCGCAACAGAATGTCAAGTTTGGTCGACTTTGTGATTTTTCATCTGTTTTTCCTGGCTTTGTTTCTGCCCAATGATAGCAGTTGTGTCGGTTGACGAATCCCCCAACGTGAAATACCGCCTCTTCGCTCCAAATAATGTTCTTGAACAATTTAGGCCAATCGTTATGCCATGACAGTATAATTTCCTCGCCAACCCTAGATACCGGATCTCGCACCTTCCGACTATCATCTGTTTGGCTCATTGAAGGTTGCTCGCAGTGGGAAGCAGCAGCACGTTGCCTGGGACGTCGACCATTAGAGTGATACCTTGCGGGCATGAAGGCCCTCCCAGTAAGGTGGCGTAAGGCCGTCCCATTGAACGGGAATTACGGTGAAAAATAGAATTTTGTGGAGAAAAGAGTGGGGAATAATATGGTGTACTAGAATCGTGTATCGGACCAACGTTCTTTCATAAAAACGTGTTGCTTTAGTTGTTGAACGGTCCTCGTAGTACATCCAAGTACAGTGCGACTCCTTCTCAGTCGGTTAGATCCGTTTTCGCTGCCAAATGTGTCAAGCCTGTGTAATAGCTTTCTCACCCTGTATACCACCAAATCACCTCCTGTCATGCATTTTCATTATTATACTCAACACACACAATAAGTGCAACTACGCTGTTTTTTATCCTTCCTTGTTGTAATTTTAGTGGCCAAAAGTGTGCATCTGTTTTTTCTTTTCTTTTCTTTTTTTTTTTACTAAACAAAATGTCGGTCGGTTGATCGTAATGTAGGTACTGAATATCAGAATATTTCTCTCTTTTTTTTTATACTTGTCTGGTATCGGCCAATGACCTGCCAGTGCATACTGTAAGCCACGTTCTAAGTACATTCACTTCCTCGCTTTTGTTTTCATCATTACATAGTCACACCTGCAACTTAAGAAGAACGGAGCCGGTATCCTTAGGACTTCCCACTAATAATGGAATACTCATCCATAAAACATGTTGCCGGTTTTATGGAAAACTACTTTTACTTTTCAGTGTGCTGTCTTCAAGGAGCTCTGATTGACTATCTCAAAATATACCTTCGCACAATTTAAATACCCTTTGAGCCAAAATATTTATTTGTAAATTTTAGAAGCGAGAAAAATGTAATTTCTGGTAGCACTGTTTGTTGTTGACAAGCGCTGACTGTTACTATTGGACCCAGAGGAAACACGGAAGGATAAATTTGGCCTATGAAGCTTTACCTCGGCTAAAAAGGACGTTGAAAACCATCCCGGAAGGCAGTGCTTGTTAAGGCGCCGCTTCTGATACATGGAGGTGCGCTGGCCCTGAATCCAGTCCGTCCGACAGATAAACAACGAGAGGTGGTTTGCCAGCCAGCCTGGATGTCGTGTGTAAGAGGTTTCCGACATCTGCCTAGGTGAATACCTAGCTTGTACCCAAGTCCCGCCTCAGTTACACGATTAGCTAAAATTTCGGTAACTTCGCTCATTTTCACTTAAATACCACTACGTGCAGACAGTTGAGGTACATATATTCCGTTCTGGAGGTTAACGTCGTGGTGGTAGGTAGGGCACCTGTCCACCTCTTAATAACATCGCCGAGTCAGCGCCGATGTGGGACAAAGACACAACGAAAAGAAGAAGAAGAAACAGAACTCTGAAAACAGAGCTCACTATGTTCCCAGAAAGATAATTTTACTAGCTGTTTCAACATGCGGCTGTGGTATTTGGACTTTTAGTGCGAAAAGTGTTCAAAACTGCGAGTTGCTCAACGATCAGTGGAGAGAACCATGTAGTCAACTGCCAGCGGAGATAATTAAAAAGTGACTCAGAAAACAGAATGACATGAAACGTGATCATGAACGCAGAGATAATTAATTGTAGGTGGAGCGAACATGCAACCACGCCAATGAGTTTAATACGGCCAAAGAAACTCATTTGTTGTATTCCAAGAGATGATAAAAGACCGAGACGACGACATGATGAAAAGTGGGCCGCTGTTGTTGTTATTGTGGTCTTGAGTACGAAGACTGGTTTGATGCAGTTCTGCATGCTACTCTATCTGTGCAAGCCTCTTGACCAAAAAGAAATGTTCAAATGAGTGTGTAGTCTTATGGGACTTAACTGCTAAGGTCATCAGTCCTTAAGCTTACACACTACTTAACGTAAATTATCCTAACGACAAACAAACACACCCATGCCCGAGGGAGGACTCGAACCTCCGCCAGAACCAGCCGCACAGTGCCTCTTGACCTCCGAGTAACTTCTACAACTTACATCCTTCTGAATCCGCTTACTGAATTCATCTCTAGGTTACCCTCTGCGATTTTTACTCCTCACCCCCCCCCCCCTCCTTTCTACACACACACACACACACACACACACACACACACACACACACACACACAGTTCCGTCCAGTACAAAATGGGTGATCTCTTGATGTCTCAGAATGTGTCCTATCAATCGAACCTTTCAGCCATGTTGTGCGACAAATTTCTATTATCCCCAGCCAACCCACCTATTCTTCTGTAGTACCACATTTAGAAAGCTTCTATTCTCTTGTTGGCTAAACTGTTTATCGTCCATGTTTCAAAAATGGTTCCAATGGCTATGAGCACTATGGGACAACATCTGAAGTCATCAGTGACCTAGAAATTAGAACTACTTAAACGTAAATAACCTAAGGACATCACACACAGCCATGCCAGAGAGGATTCGAACCTGCGACCGTAGCGGTCGCGCGGTTCCAGACTAAAGCGCCTAGAACCGCTCGGCCACAACGGTCCGTGTCCATGTTTGACTTCCACACGTGGCTACACTTGAGACAAATACCTCCAGAAAAGACTTCATAACACTAAATCTGTATTCTGTGTTAACAAATTTATCTTCTGCAGAAAAGCTTTTCTGGAAGTTGCCAGTCTACATATCATATCCTCTCCACATCGGCCATCATTAGTTATTTTGCTGTCCAAATAGCAAAACTCACGCAATACCTTAAATGTCGCGTCTCGTAATTTAATTCCCCCAGCGTCACATCATTTAATTCGACTACATTCCATTACCCTCGTTTTGCTTATTTAGATGTTTATCTCACGGCTTACTTTCAACACAACGTCCATTCCATTCAACTGTTCTTCCAAAACCTTTACTGTCTCTTAAATAACGACAATGTAAACGGCCATCTTCAAAGTTTTTATTTCTTCTTCTTGAACTTTAAATACTTCTCCGAATTTTTCTTTGGTTTCCTTTAGTGCTTGGTCAATGTACAGGTTAAACAACGTTGGGGATAGGCTACAACCCTGTCTGACTCACTTCACAACCATTGTTTTCTTTTCATGCATCTCGACTCTTACAACTGCCGTTGGATTCGGTGCAAGTTGTAAATAATCTTTCACTCCCCGTATTTTAACCCACCACCCTCGGAATTTCAGAGTATTCCAGTCAACATTGCCAAAAGCTTTCTCTAAGTCTAGAAACGCTACACAGTAGATCTGCCTTTTTTTATTCTGTCTTCTAAGAGAAATGGTAGAGTCGGTATTACCTCGCGTGTTCCTAAATTTCTACGGAATCCAATCTGGTCTTCGCGAGGTCGCCTTCTACCAAGTATTCCATTCTTCTGTAAATGATTTGCGTTAGTATTTTGCAACGATGACATATTAATATAGCTCGGCAATATTCACACGTGTCAGCACCTGCTTTCTTTGGAACTGGAATTATTATACTCCGCTTAAAGTGTGAGGTTATTTCTCCTGTCCCATACGTCATGTCCACCAGATGGAATACTTTTGTTGTGGACAGACGACACTAGAAAACAAGGACGAGCAGCATGGGTACTTACGGCTAAGGACAGTTACCCTAAAAACGACTAGAGGATGCCATTATCCAGCAGTAGATGTCAAATGGAAGTCGATGTTAAGCTAATGGAAACTAGAGACTAACGAAGTACACTCCTGGAAATGGAAAAAAGAACACATTGACACCGGTGTGTCAGACCCACCATACTTGCTCCGGACACTGCGAGAGGGCTGTACAAGCAATGATCACACGCACGGCACAGCGGACACACCAGGAACCGCGGTGTTGGCCGTCGAATGGCGCTAGCTGCGCAGCATTTGTGCACCGCCGCCGTCAGTGTCAGCCAGTTTGCCGTGGCATACGGAGCTCCATCGCAGTCTTTAACACTGGTAGCATGCCGCGACAGCGTGGACGTGAACCGTATGTGCAGTTGACGGACTTTGAGCGAGGGCGTATAGTGGGCATGCGGGAGGCCGGGTGGACGTACCGCCGAATTGCTCAACACGTGGGGCGTGAGGTCTCCACAGTACATCGATGTTGTCGCCGGTGGTCGGCGGAAGGTGCACGTGCCCGTCGACATGGGACCGGACCGCAGCGACGCACGGATGCACGCCAAGACCGTAGGATCCTACGCAGTGCCGTAGGGGACCGCACCGCCACTTCCCAGCAAATTAGGGACACTGTTGCTCCTGGGGTATCGGCGAGGACCATTCGCAACCGTCTCCATGAAGCTGGGCTACGGTCCCGCACACCGTTAGGCCGTCTTCCGCTCACACCCCAACATCGTGCAGCCCGCCTCCAGTGGTGTCGCGACAGCCGTGAATGGAGGGACGAATGGAGACGTGTCGTCTTCAGCGATGAGAGTCGCTTCTGCCTTGGTGCCAATGATGGTCGTATGCGTGTTTGGCACCGTGCAGGTGAGCGCCACAATCAGGACTGCATACGACCGAGGCACACAGGGCCAACACCCGGCATCATGGTGTGGGGAGCGATCTCCTACACTGGCCGTACACCACTGGTGATCGTCGAGGGGACACTGAATAGTGCACGGTACATCCAAACCGTCATCGAACCCATCGTTCTACCATTCCTAGACCGGCAAGGGAACTTGCTGTTCCAACAGGACAATGCACGTCCGCATGTATCCCGTGCCACCCAACGTGCTCTAGAAGGTGTAAGTCAACTACCCTGGCCAGCAAGATCTCCAGATCTGTCCCCCATTGAGCATGTTTGGGACTGGATGAAGCGTCGTCTCACGCGGTCTGCACGTCCAGCACGAACGCTGGTCCAACTGAGGCGCCAGGTGGAAATGGCATGGCAAGCCGTTCCACAGGACTACATCCAGCATCTCTACGATCGTCTCCATGGGAGAATAGCAGCCTGCATTGCTGCGAAAGGTGGATATACACTGTACTAGTGCCGACATTGTGCATGCTCTGTTGCCTGTGTCTATGTGCCTGTGGTTCTGTCAGTGTGATCATGTGATGTATCTGACCCCAGGAATGTGTCAATAAAGTTTCCCCTTCCTGGGACAATGAATTCACGGTGTTCTTATTTCAATTTCCAGGAGTGTAATTCTGAGTCACGATTAAGCCCTAACAAAAGCTTTCTTATTTGTAGTCCTCAGGTAAATTGAATTAATCCCGCCCCCATGGGTAAATAACACCCAAAAGGGCGTCGGCGTGCATATTAAGGTGTGGCCGAGTGACCTACCTACCGCTACCCCTCCACCCCGTTAACGTCCAGGACGGAACGCGTGTATCTCAACTGTCTACGTGTAGCGGAATTTATGTGAAAAACAGCAGTTTTTGAAATGTTAGCGAATCGTATAACTGAGGTGGAACTTGGACACCAGCACAGTATTCATCCAGTTGGATGTGGGAAGCCTCTTAAAAACCACTTCCACGCTGGCTGGCAAACCGACCCTCGTCGTTAATCTACCGAGCGAAGTAGATTCAGGGCCAGCGCATTGCCCTGTCTCTGAAGCGGCGTTCTATTGCGCACTAGTTTCTGGGCTGGTTTTCAAAATCCTATTTAGCTCAGGAAAAGTGTTATAGGCCAAATTTATCCTTTTGTACATTTTGTTTGTAATAGTCAACATTTCCAGCAGCAACATATTCTATCATAAATTACATATTTTTCTAATTTCTTAAATCTACACATAATTATTTTTGCTCAAAGGCCATTTAAAGTGAGTGAAGATATATTTTGAGACAGTCAGCCACAGCCTCTTGAAAACAACACATAGGAAATTAAAAACAGTTTTCCATAAAACCAGCAGAAAGATTGTGGGCGAGTATTCCATTATTATCAGAAAGTGCTGAGGATACTGATTCCTTTCCTCTCAAGTTGCAAGTGTGTAAGGAGATTTTCGACTGCGTTATAGTGAAACGAAGGCGGAAAAATGAATTTACTCGGAACATGACTTGCAATGTGCGCTGGCCATTCATTGGCCAATAGCAGAAAGGTATAAAAACAGAGAGACATAAATATTCAATTCCTACAGTATGACCAACTGATATTTTCAGTAGTAAAAACAAAAAAAAAAAAAACAAAAAAAAAACACGCACACTTTAGGCGACTAAAGTTACAGCACGACGAAGGATAAAAACTAACGAAATTATATTTATTGTGCTTATTGCTTCTAAAAGGGACAATACAAGATTGCTGGTGATTTGGTGGGATACAACGTGCGAAAACTATTACACAGGCTTTGATGTGTCGGCAGAAGTGCCAACACCGTGTTGTTTGAGGAAGCCGAAATGCACGCTATAAGCTCACGCAGGCTAGCGTGAGGTCTGAAACAGGATACGTAATGAATGCTATAAAGAAAAGTACGTAGCTGCTGGAATACTTAACTTTAATCCATAATTGGTGAACATTGGTCTTGTTGATACAGTATTATCATCTCAATATAACTTAGTGATGGCGCCTTGCTAAGTCGTAGCAATTAACTTAGCTGAAGGCTATGCTAACTATCGTCTCGGCAAATGAGAGCGTAATTCTCAGTGAACCTTTCCTAGCAACGTCGGCTGTACAACTGCGGCTAGTGCCAGGACGTCTCTCTAGACCTGCCGTGTGGCGGCGCTCGGTCTGCAATTACTGACAGTGGCGACACGCGGGTCCGTCGTATACTAGCGGACCGCGGCCGATTTAAAAGGCTACCACCTAGCAAGTGTGGTGTCTGGCGGTGACACCACATTCCTTCCCCGCAAATCGGCGGTGGGTTGTGTTATAAGGCTTCCGCCCGCCGTGGGGAGGACCCCATGTTGGCGTATGCGACGAGGTGGGGAGCCTAACAACAGGCGAGGCTGTGCCACCCGCACCCTGCCATTCGGTGCGAGGGGAGCTAGGAAACGCCTGAAAACCTAGTCCAGGGTGCACGCCAACATGAGGTGTATGCGCCCGTAGATAGTCAGGAGGGGCCGACGGGTCGACCTCCATCGAGTTGGAGCACCCGACTGGCGAAGACGACATCTGGTCCGGAGCCGGCAAGAGTTCCAAGTCAGAGGACAGCTGGGCACGGGAAGCGATCGGCGGCGCGTGACCCAGGGAGGCGCTGGGCGGCTGCAGCGAAGCGTCCACTGCGGGCGGCGCCGGCGGCGGCTGCGGCGGCGGCGCGACGCCATGGGGCAAAATGGAAGGCATCGTCGGTAACACCTGGGGATGAGGCGAGCCAGTAGATGGGTACCCAGGGCGCTGACCGGACGGCACCGTCGCTGAAAGCAGACGGGGAGCGGCAGAACCCGTGCGACGACAGAGGCGCAGCTGATTGAGATGCCGACGCACCTCACCAGAGGCCCCCAAATCCAAATACATAGCGCGGCCGAGGCAGCGAAGAATGCGCTCTGCGAGCCAACGCCGTGAACCTCGATAGTTGCGATAGTATACAACGTCACCTGGAGCAAAAGCAGGTGGCTGCCACTGCACAGGAACCTGATGCGGCGGATGCAGCAAAGACATCAAGGTTCGATGAGGACGACTCAGCCGGCGAGCGACCATCTCGGGGCTGAGAGCGATACGATGACAAAAAGAGCAACAACGCGTCCTCCCGAGAATGCGACTCTTTCAACTTCAACATCTGTGACTTGAAAGTCCGGCCCAATCGTTCAGCGGCACCGTTTGACTGAGTTGAAAACGGCGCGGATGTCAGATGTTGAATACCATTGGCCTGGCAGAATGACTGAAATTCTGCGGACATGAATTGTGGGTCATTGTCGGAAACAATAGTCTGCGGAAGACCTTCAATGCAAAAGATAGCAGACAACGCTTGGATGGTGGCAGTTGACGTCGTGGAAGACATCCGGACAACAAAAGGAAAATTACTGAAAGAATCGACCACAACCAACCATCGAGCATTCCAGAACGGACCAGCAAAATCTGTGTAAGCGTTGCCAAGGGGAAGTGGCTTTCGGCCATGCAAAGAATTTCCGCGGTGGTGCGGATTGTTGTTCGGCACACGCCATGCAAGAACAGCACATATTCGTAATCGCTGCATCGATTCCGAACCAAGTACAGTGCTGACGAGCAAGTTGTTTCGTTCGCACTATACCCCAATGTCCTTGGTGAAGAAGCCGTAAAACAGAGGACTGTAACGAACGTGGGACCACGACTCTGGACTTACATTATCAGAACGCAACAACAAAACACCACGTCGTACAAAAAGTCTCTCCTTGTGAGCAAAAAATCGGCGAACCAACGGATCCTCGATCCGTGACTTTGACAAGGGCCATTGCGTAGCAACAAAACGCAAAACGGTAGCAAGGACAGGGTCAGCAGCTGTGGCTGTAGCTACACGACGAAAATCAATCGGAAACGATTCGACCACGTCATCGGTTTCCGAATCAATGAACATGCAAGCAAGTTCAGAAGAATCAAATGCTCTATCCTCAGCAACAGGCAAACGGGACAACGCATCGGCGTTTCCGTGCTTAGCAGTGGACCGATACAAGATATCGTAGCGGTACTGCGAGAGGAAAATAGACCAGCGAATGAATTTCTGCGCTGTACGTGGAGGTACAGGCTTGTTCGGATGAAAAAGTGATGTCAAAGGTTTGTGGTCTGTGATGATGGTAAAGTGACGACCATACAATAAATCGTGAAACTTTGTAACACCAAACACGAGAGCCAAAGCTTCCTTCTCGATCTGTGAATAATTTCTTTGCGCTGACGAGAGCAATTTGGACGCAAAGGCAATAGGGCGATAATGCGAACCATCTTTGTGCGCAAGCACAGCACCTATCCCGAAATCCGATGCATCTACCATCAACAAAAGGGGTTTCTTGGGATCGAATGGCGTAAGGCAAGTATTAGAAAGCAACGCCGATTTCAACTGGCGGAAGGCGCGTTCGCATTCCGTCGTCCAGACGAACGGAACACCTTTACGGCGTAAGCGATGAAGCGGAGCTGAAATGGAAGAGGCTTGCGGCACATAGTATAATAATGAAATTTTCCCAGCACACTCTGTAGCTGCTTCAAATTCTGCGGCGAAGGCAAGTCTTGTATGGCACGAAGGTGCTCTGGACTCGGATGTATGCCTTGGGCATTGATTACATGTCCCAAATATGGTAAGTCACGAGCAAAAAACACACATTTGTCCTTCCGCAAGCGAAGACCATTTTGTCGCAAGACCTGAAATAATGTTCGGAGGTTGGCTAAATGTTCTTCTTATGTCTTTTCGGAGATCACAATATCGTCCATATAGTTTGCTGCAGTAGGGACCGACGCACAAACAGTTTGCAGATACTGCTGAAACACTGCAGAGGCGGATGCACACCTGAATGGCAGTCTTTTGAAGCGATACAACCCAAGATGCGTGTTAACCACCAAAACTCGCTGTGATTCGGCATCCACCGGTATTTGCAAGTACGCATTTGCTAGGTCCAACTTAGAAAAATATTTACCCGGGCACAGTGTGTCAAAAAGATCTTCCGGGCGGGGTAAAGGATAAGTTGCAATCACTAGTTGTGGATTCACTGTTGCCTTGAAGTCCACACAAAGTCTCAATTTTCCGGAAGGTTTTGGCAAAATCACTAAGGGTGATGCCCAGAGAGAAGCCTGCACACGTTCTATCACACCTTGTGATTCCAAACCGTGTGTAATGTTCTTGCGACCTCATCACACAATGCGTGGGGAACATTGCGCGCTCTGAAAAAGTTCGGTTGCACGTTTACTTTCAGTTCCAAACGTGCTTCATAGTTCTTAGCGCAACCTAGGCCCGGTGCAAAAATGTCTGCAAATTCTTCACATAGACTAGAAACACTGGCTGAAGGCACAGTCTGCTTCACTGAGAGGACCTGATTTACTATAGACAAGTTAAACAACTGAAATAAATCTAAACCAAACAAGTTCACTGCAGAAGAAGAACGAAGAACGTAAAATGACAAGTTTTGTTTGTCCCTTGTATGTTGCAAGAAGGCTGCACTGTCCTAACACAGGGATATTCTGACCTGAATAACTATGTAACGTAACATTTGCGGCACGCAACGGAGGATTGCCCAGTTGTTTGTACGTGTCGTGATTGATCAATGAAACTGCAGCTCCGGTATCGAGCTGGAATGGTATCACGTGGCCATGAAAGTCCAAGTCTACAAAAAGTTTATTGTCCTGCTTACGACAAGAGCGACTGTCTCGTGCAATTTGAACTGATACTGGTACAGAAGCACTTGCGACTTGACGGGATTTCCGTCGACGTCGACGCACACTATTTGTGGGACGAACACAATCACTGCTAGAGAGAGTGGCACTGGGTGGAGTGGAATTAACTACATGAATGTCCATGGGCGAAGGTTCACGAGCCTGAGTATTCTTGGTTCGATTCTGGCGCGAAGCAAAGGGCCTGGAATCGTTGTGAGTGTCCGATCTGAGCCTTTTCTGGCAAACACTCTGAACATGTACTTTTTTATTACAGAAAAAGCAAATAGCTTGGCGTGACGGGCAATTCTCACGCGAATGTCTAGTAGCACACCGCGGGCATGATTTTACAGCATCTGCATGCTGGCGCGGGACTCGTGGCTGCGCGGACATGCGCGAGGGCTGTTTACAGTTCCGTGCAGCTCGCCCGGCGGGCCAGTTAATGTGACACACAGCTGGCGAAGTTTCAAACGATTCCTGAGCAAAGTCAAGAGTGTCTTGTTTATCCAATATGTCTATCACTTGTTGAAGGGAGGGATTGACTAGTTTCAAAATTTGCTCCCGTATACGAACATCAGAAACGTTCTGTGCAATTGCATCACGTACCATAGTATCTGAATAAGGGAGTCCTCATTCCAACTCAAAAGCACAATCCCTTGTAAGGCCTTGCAAAGTTGCAACCCACTCCCTATTAGTTTGACCGGCCATACGTTTTGTACGAAAGAACGTATACCTTTTTGCAACGACATTAACTGATTCCTTGAAATAGGCATCTAAAGCAGACAAAATTTCTTCGTAGGACAGAGTTGCTACGTCGCGTCGGGGAAATAATTTCACTATCACACGGTACGTCTAGACGCCGACACACGATAATAAGTGAGGCTCCCGCTCATTACCTTGAATTCTGTAGGCGGCGAGATGGAATCCAGCTTTCCATCGCCGCATCGAACGGCCCAAACGGTGGTGCAACAGCATGTTGCGGCTGCGGTAGCGGTGGAGCGGCGGCTGCCGCATCGTTTTGCATTGCACGTTGACCCTGGACGAGCTGTCCAAGGGCATCCAATAACGCCTGCGTCTGCTGATTCTGCAAGCGATAAAATTCGGACAGTACATCTGGAGATTGTGGCGAAGCCATGACACAAATAAATTAGAGCAATACGAACGCAAAATCCTCTTTTAAGCCTCGTCGCCAATATGATGTGTCGGCAGAAGTGCCAACACCGTGTTGTTTGAGGAAGCCGAAATGCACGCTATAAGCTCACGCAGGCTAGCGTGAGGTCTGAATGCTATAAAGAAAAGTACGTAGCCGCTGGAATACTTAACTTTAATCCACAATTGGTGAACATTGGTCTTGTTGATACAGTATTATCATCTCAATATAACTTGGTGATGGCGCCTTGCTAGGTCGTAGCAATTAACTTAGCTGAAGGCTATGCTAACTATCGTCTCGGCAAATGAGAGCGTAATTCTCAATGAATCTTTCCTAGCAACGTCGGCTGTACAACTGGGGCGAGTGCCAGGACGTCTCTCTAGACCTGCCGTGTGGCGGCGCTCGGTCTGCAATTACTGACAGTGGCGACACGCGGGTCCGTCGTATACTAGCGGACCGCGGCCGATTTAAAAGGCTACCACCCAGCAAGTGTGGTGTCTGGCGGTGAAACCACAGGCTTGACACGTCTGACAGCAGAAATGATTGTAACTGACTGAGAAGGAGTCGTATTGTGCTTGGGTGTCCTACAAAGGACGTTCAACAAGTGATGCAACACATTTTTTTTTTTTTTTTTTTTTTTCTGAAAGCATACTGGTTTGGCTCAGGATTCCAGTACACCATATTATCCTCCACTGTTTTGGCCACAAAACCCTACTTTTCAACATAATTTCCGCTCAGTGCGACTGCCTTACCCCACCTCACTGGGAGGGCCTGTATACCCGCACGATAGCGCTCTAATGGTCGACGCTGGACCTAACGTCTTGCTTCTTTCCATTGCAAGCATCCTGGAAGTCTGAAAGTGCGAGACTTAGGATGAAGGGTGGATGAGGAAGTGCAGTCCAACGAAGTTTTTTAAGGTCCTCTCGGGTGCGCAGACCTGTGTGAGGCATTGTGTCCTCATGATTCGTTGATCACCTTGAATGAGAGTGTCCACACGTTTCAACATTGTAGCAGTCGCAGCTGTGTGCAGTCTGCCGGCACGCGGGCGATCGGACAGGTTTCGTGACCTAACCGCGACGATGACAGTCGCCACGCCTAACAACTCACCGTGCTTTTGTTCACTGGCACCTCTCACTATACATTCTGCAAGCGCCTATGAGTATCTGCGATCCTTTGGTCAGTGACAGGTCTCTGCTTGGAACACACCTCCTTTACAGACGTCATTTTGAAGGCAACGTATAGCCCTGTAGCAGTCGAAACCTTATGGAACTATAGGGGCTCAAGTGGGAGTATTCCACGATGTGCCACAAAAAATTCCATATTTTTTCACCCGAGGTTTGCCGAGAAAAATATGTGTTGCGTTACTTATTGAACGTCCCTCGCGTATGAGTACTTCAATCCATAATGCTTTAAATGTGTGCCAGAGGGCATCATTCGTACTAAATGGTGAGTAGTGGCTTGCAAGTATAACGGCAAGTCAGGACCAGATATCTTAAACAGTTAATAGAACTGAAGAAGTGGTGGCCAGGGCAACAGCCGAACTCCGTGTCGAGGAATGTTAGGACAGCATGTGAAAAAAATAGCCTTGGGATATCTTGCTGAAAAGGAAAGCGTCACAGAGACCGCGAAGACATGCCAGACCCACAGGCCTTAACAGATCGTAAATAAAACCCTTGCTGTTCAAATTACCTACTATACAACTAGAGGTGATCGTATTCTATCGCAAATGCTAACCTTTACCTTTAGGCCATGTGCTACGCCAAAATGATGATGAAGAATGTAATCTGGCAATGTTTTCCTCTTCGGAACTTCTGCACTCGGATACGTCCTTAGTTATTCTCTTACGGAGTGTACCATGTTTCAGCTAGAAATAGTATGTAATGCCACTCTGTGTGATGTGATTGGATGCACCACTATCAGCGTGCCTTTAGACGATGCACACCACGTTTTTCTTACAAACAAGCAACATTCAGATACGATTTCTGAGTGAGAAACCTACCGCTTAACCTCTACTTATACGCATAATGCAGAGGGTGTTTCATCTACTCTGGGTGACTGCATTGAACTAAATTTACATTTACATCTACATATATACTCCGCTAGCCACCAAGAGGTGTGTGGCGGAGGGCACAATTCGCGCCAAAGTCGTATTTCCCTCCCTCTGTTCCACTCGCGGATCGCACGAGGGAAAAACGACAGTCTGAACGTGTCAGTACGAGCTCTAATTTCCCTTATCTATGAATGGTGATCATTTGAAAGTTGGTGGTAATAATATACGCTCTACATCCTCGGCGAAGACCGGGTTTCGAAATTTAGTGAGCAGCCCTTTCCGTTTAGCGCGTCGTCTATCTGCAAATGTATCCCACCTGAAACATAGCTGGCCGGAGTGGCCGAGCGGTTAAAGGCGCTACAGTCTGGAACCGCACGACCGCTACGGTCGCAGGTTCGAATCCTGCCTCGGGCATGGATGTGTGTGATGTCCTTAGGTTAGTTAGGTTTAAGTAGTTCTAAGTTCTAGGGGACTTATGACCACAGCAGTTGAGTCCCATAGTGCTCAGAGTCATTTGAACCATTTGAACCTCAAACATTCTATGAGATTTGTAACGCTCTCGTGATAGCTAAATTTACCAGTCACGAATCTTGCTGCTCTTCTTTGGACCTTCCCAATCTCTTGAAAGAGACCCAGCTGATACGGGTCCCATACAGACCAACAATACTCTAATACTGGACGAACTGATGTATTGTAAGCAATTTCCTTTGTTGAAGGACTGCATCGCTTCAGGATTCTACCAATAAACCGAAATCTACAGCTCTCCTTGCCCGTTACGTGTGTAATGTGGCATATCTTACATATCTAATCATGTATACACAGGTTGATCAAGCTGCCCCTGCCACTGTTATTTTATGCAATCACGCGCTATATTTTCATAATCTCTCGCTCAATATGCGCAAACTATTAGTCGTACAGAAGAAATGAAAAGGATCTTTTTGTAGGAAATGTTACGTAGCTAAGTTTTGTAGGGCATACGTTTTAGCTAGAGGACACGGTTTTCGCAGGGTGATGAAAGTAAAACAACTTTTCAAACGTTGCGCGAAAACTAATTACGTGGACAATTCGATTCAAACTTCACCCTTAAATGTACAGTAGTTTCGTAGTCGGAGTGCCTGACGAATTCAACGTTGTAGATGTTTACTTTGTGCTGCTTAAATTCACAAAGTTGTGAGGTAAAATTTACACAAACGTCGATTTTGATGTTGCAAGTGCTCGACTACACCGAAGGCGTAATGAGGTCCGTCAATGAAGATCAAAGAAGGTCGATTGTGGGAAATAATTTGAGCAGTCACAAATTTTTGTTCAGTGGTCAGAGGCAGCGCCATGTCAACCGTACTAGAAATCCGGATCGGTGGGGGCTGAGTGTGGGGATATGGGTGGATTTGAAGGTCTCTTTTTACGTTTTTCTTGAATACCTCGAAAACAACAGCCTCTAGCGAAAACGTATACCAGCAAAAAATTTAACTACATTACATTTCCTGCAAAAGTGTCCCCCCTTCATTTTTTCCGTGGGATTAATAGTTCGCATGAAAAGGGAGAGAAAGATAATATGAAAATCTCACTCGTGGTTAACGAAGGCCGTATATGACATTGTGGACTGCATAAAACGACATAGATAGAGGCAAGAGAATCACGCTATATAGCCCATGAGACGAGCGTCTGTTATTGACATTTCACGTGGCCAGGTGTCATTGTTGACAGACATGGCTTACGGAGCACTGCGTCCGGTCCCTGCCACCCTCATTCTCTAGCAGCAAAAACAAATTCCTCGACAATATGCATGTCATATTTGTATGCATGAATTTACAATTCCAAGTTTTAATGTATAAACACGAAAAATTGAAACGACCGTTTAGTATCAAGTATTGCAAGATTACTACTTCCATAGGAGTCGACAAGTGCAAATCTATCACAATTATTAAGAAAAGTTATATTAAAATCTGGCCTCGTTTCACAACAGACAATCCCAGAGGACTGCCTACGTCTGTGTAAGAGTAGTGGCTCAAGTTGCCAAACATCATGGACTTCGGTGCTTGACCTAGGTTATCGAAGTGAGGAAACAAGTAATTAATGTAATTTTCGTTTCACTCTTAGCTGACATGCGTGCAATGGCAACCGTCTGAGATGACTTTTGAGCTATATCAATGACCTAATATTATTTTGCGCAATAGTCAGATCCCGGAAATGCGGTTCGACAGCTTGACGTCGAAATGCACTTTCCTGAGACGCTTAATATGCATAAAGTCTGCACGTCTCGTGGAAACATTTGGAGGATGTGCGAGTACGTGAGGAGGGGAATATTAGACAGAACATAAATTTATTACAGTGATTGATAGCCCACACTTAATATGTGATCTAACGTTAGATTAAAAATAAAGTTTATGAAGTCCAACATTTGTAGATGTCAGCCTTAAACGAAGTTACACGAGAGCAACAGCACAAATGATCTCAAGGAAATGACACGAAAGTGGGAAAACATGCTAAAATCGAAAATAACTGATCTGAGAGGTATTGGGACGAAAGTGGGAATCCATGCTAAAATAGAGTATAATCCCGCATTATTATTGAAACAGACGCATGCTACATACTAACAGAAAGGAATAAAAACTTCCTCAACCACTACTGAACCACAAACACACGATATTTTTCAGTCTTGCCCACATTTCATTTTTGTTAATTTGATTACACGTTCACCTAACTACCAGAATCGGATCTGTCAAGAGCAAAGAATAAACACGTGGGATGTACAATTCTCTGCCCATCTTACAAAATTATTTTTTGTAAGAAAATAAAAAATCAATGGGCTGCACATTATTTCAGTAGACCACAAAATTGGAAGTTCTCACCATAAACAGGGTAAAAATCAGTAACATACATAAGTAATGCATACCAAATAAAATAAAGAGTCAAAGAAAATGGTACATCTGCCCAATATCGTGTGGTGCCCCCACGAGCACGCAGAATTGCCGGAGCACGACGTGTTGGTTCAAATGGCTCTGAGCACTATGGGACTTAACATCTGTGGTCATCAGTCCCCTAGACTTAGAACTACTTAAACCTAAGCAGCCTAAGGACATCACACACATTCATGCCGGAGGCAGGATTCGAACCGGCGACCGTAGAAGCAGCGCGGTTCCGGACTGAAGCGCCCCGAACCGCTCGGACACAGCGGCCGGCTACGACGTGTGATGGACTCTACTAATGTCTGAAGTAAGGCTGGAAGGAACTGACACCATAAATCCTGCAAGCCTGTCCATAAATCCGGAAGAAATTCGAACTGCTAGACAGAAAAGACATGTCGTTGCGTGTGCCATCAAGTTGTTCCAGATATCGGTAACCCAGATGGTGCATTGTCACCTTGGAAGGGGCGGTTCGGTGGACGCCGTCAGCTGCTCACTCAACGACAGGTACGCCACTAGGGATGCACAGACATGTAGCCCACAGGCCAGGAAAGGTAAACGCCAGTAGGGTAGCAGGGCGGGTATGAGGCAGAAAATTGCCATCAGTAGTGTCAGTTTACAGCTGAGGCAACTGTACTTGTTACATTCAAGCTTGTCCCTGAGGAAGGAGGGGGGGGGGGGGCGGCCGCGGTGGTCTAGCGGTTAAGGCGCTCAGTCCGGAACCGCGCGACTGCTACGGTCGCAGGTTCGAATCCTGCCTCGGGCATGGATGTGTGTGATGTCCTTAGGTTAGTTAGGTTTAAGTAATTCTAAGTTCTAGGGGACTGATGACCACAGATGTTAAGTCCCATAGTGCTCAGAGCCATTTGAACCATTTATTTTTGAAGGATGGGGACAGGGATGGGAAAGGGAAGGGATAGGTGACGTCTGGAGAGGGGAATGAAGGGAAGGCGAGGTCGGCCAACAGCGAAATGTCGACATCACCATGCTCTTGCCCCGAAGCAGCAGGGCTTTGACGTTTTCACCCAATAGGGATCAAGTTGCCCTCTCCGCCCATTTTTAGGGTTCCGTACATCGGACGGTAAAAGCGGAACCCTTATAAGATCATTTTATTGTACATCTATCACTCTTACTGTCTCCAGACTGTTAAGACCCCCTTTTCCTTAGGAACGTTAGAGGTATGAAGTTGAAATTTATATAACCTAATAAGCCTTACATTCACTTAGTCGTGCAAAAAATGTAACCTTGCAAGTCAATGCAATCAAAAGACTGCATTGCCATTTCTGTCACGTATTTCGATAATGACAAACTCTCTCAGCAACACCTATAGGATACTTTGCATTGATGTAGACTTGTGAAATTTGACGAGAAGCATGGATTCATGGTACAAAGAAAGCAAAAATCCGAAAATTCTTAATTTTAATTTTCATCACATAAAAATTATTTTTTGCCATTACGAACTTCATTGCAGTCGTAATCCGTCAAAACTGTCAGGGACTACTGTAGAGACTTTGACCTGCTTTTCAGTAATAGTTTCAGTGATTTTGTTCATAATTTACAAATATTTCATGCTGATTGGCCGAGCTACGATGAAATGAAGTCCTCTGTTGCTATGGAAACAATGTCTTTGCCATCTAGCAGAGATAGGTGTAAGGCCATCCGAATACCATACCAGCGCTAGCTTGAACTGTCCTTTATGAATTGCTCATTCTACGTATAAACATCCCCTGAGAGTCTGTCACTAAGACACATACGTATCTGAAATGTTTCAAAGTAAAGTAATAGTATTGCCTGTCTGTTGTTTGGGATGAGATTCTGATGTCCCATAAAATATCAATTGAAGCACTCCAGAGAACAATTCGACATTTGTTTAACAATAACAGCCCTACTGCCATCTGTACCATTTTCTTCTCTATGTACTTCCATCAAATCGTACCAGTAATCGCAATAGGGACAAGAGTAGATGAAGACAACGCATCTGCGATTCCCAATTAGCACAGCATGTTAATATATTCTCCAAATTTAATAAAATAAATAAAAAAAATACAGTGGTGAATGTGAAATTACACCAAAAATATGAACTTAATTCTTAAAATTAATTCATTGTCGAAAGTATTGGAATTTCTGGGACCAATGTCTTTCAAGCATCACTATCGATAACAGGTAAAAAATATCGAGATTCTCCATTCCCAGGATGGGTGAACTAGCTACATACATAATTAAGTTTGTATGAAACCCTCGGAGTAAGAGTCCTTCCCGCAATTGCCCTTTTTTATCGTAGAAATCACCTTCTTCTCATCTGAGCTGTGTGCATTGTTGTTAAACATCACCATGAAGGGCCATCAGCAGATACAAACCAACTCCATCCAGATTAGGAAGCAGATGAAACCTCTTTGTATTTTTCCGTCAATTATTAACAATAATATCCGTTCATTAATAAATTCATGTATACTTACGTTCACTTTTGTCCCAGCAGCTCAACGCATCCCAGATTCGGCATTAGCAGAACTGCAGGCGTTGTCCCCTCTTCAATTAACTGAGACTCATCTAAGTGACAGCCGAATACTGATATTCACCAAGCCGGCCAGAATGGCCGTGCGGTTCTAGGTGCTGCAGTCTGGAGCCGAGCGACCGCTACGGTCGCAGGTTCGAATCCTGCCTCGGGCATGGATGTGTGCGATGTCCTTAGGTTAGTTAAGTTTAATTAGTTCTAAGTTATAGGCGACTGATGACCTCACAAGTCGCATAGTGCTCAGAGCCATTTGAACCATTTGATATTCACTAAGTCATATAATTTGACTGCTAACGTGTTGAAACACGTGAATGTTGGTCTAGTACATGATAGTGACTTTGATCTACTAACTGAATTAGAAAGCGTTCAGTATGCTGGGGCCAGAGTGCAGTGTTCATGGTACAAATGAGACTATCTGTGCAGCATGAAGGAATAAAAAGAATTAAGATAACAATAGAGTATGAGTCACTGCATACGCTGGTTGACATCAGTATGTTTGGGAGGAATATTTCAGTAGCAAATAAGTGTGGAGAAGCTGTGACTGAATTAATTCCAGGTGACATGCGAATCTAAGTAAAACATTCAAATGTTATGAATCTGGATGATGTGTACTGGCAAGCATGTATTTCATATTTCACCGGCTCTGTCAGTCCAGACTAGCTTGGCCTTGCAAAATGGATAACCAGTGAGTTCATGGTTGTCATTACCCAATAAACATGCACGTCATATTACGCTGATTGGATGGGAGAACTGCCAGAACAAGAAAAACGCTAAGTCAATCTTACTGATGTCTGCCTGCCTGGTTTGACACTCAATAACAATTAAGATGTGGAAAATAATTAAGTTAAGGCTTTAGAATTTCGCAGATACACAAATGGTGCTTTACGATTTTCAGAGTGTTCAGATACTTTCTTTTGAACACACTGTAAAATATCTGAAAATACTGCAACTAACACTCTTTAAGAAATTTTTTGGTTTAATATCGCACAAAGGGAAAAAAAGAAATTCAGAACTTTGGAATATATTTGATCTCTATGTGAACTACTGCAGTGTACACCCTTTAATTTTTGTGGATATATGCTCTTGAATATTTCTCAAAAACAGCGTCTGAGTACTTTAAGCACTGCGTAAGTACACTGAAATACTGCAGTTTATATATTTTTAGTAATTTTCGATTGAATATGGCGAAAACGAAAGAGCATTCGGATACCTTTGATCACTCTATATAATTCTTTTACGTAACTTTTTGGATAACATGACACAAAAAAGAGCATTCGAATACTTTTGAGCACTTTGTAAGAACTTAGCGCAGGGATGTGTGTGTGTGTGTGTGTGTGTGTGTGTGTGTGTGTGTGTGTGTGTGTGTGCGTATGTTTATTTTTGAAATTTACTGCATTCACCATTTTTAATTCTTAAATTGGTAGCATCTTTTTTTTAACTTTTTGGTATCCACTATGATGATGACATCGCCGAAAAAGGGGTGTTGCCTGTGGTGTCATAAATAAGGGGGCTAGCCTTGTGACGTCATTGGTAGGTCGTTGAGCTGAGTCACATGATGACACAGCTGTAAGAAAATGCACCATACAGTAGATTGCCTTACTACTCATCACCACTGTGTCCCATTACTGGAAAGGAATTTCACTCAGTTTAGTTGAAACTGCTCCTTGTCACCCACCCACATTGCTACCAAGTCTAAACGATCCATATGCCCATTTTCGAGAAACTAGTTACATAGAGTCATTTTTATGCCAACATATCCCTCCTGATAGTATACTGTAACCTTTATTTCATCTCCTCTAAATGGATGAATTTAGCTTCGTTCGTTACCGCAGAGTAAGGAGGTGCAGTATTTAAGACACTAGTCTAGCAATTGGGGATGATAGTGGTTAGAATGCTAGTGGAATCATCCAGATGTAGACGTTCAGTGGGTTCCCAGAATCGCACCGTGGGGATAATGCCTTTGAAACATACATGAGCTTGTGCACCGTTTATAAAGACCACGTCGTCTACGGAACGTTAGACTCTACTAGAAAAGAAACGGAGGCCCGAAACTTTTTTTCTCTTTTGCGACCTCTTTACCTTGAATACTTGTATGCCAGGATTTTTAGGATACATCGGTAAGAGAGCAAATGGCTTGTCATCTTACAAGTTAGAGGATGTTTTCTGCAAGATGAACGAAAATTCAACGAAAATCAGTTGATAATCTGAAAATGAAATGATCAAACGGATTTAACAATTTAGAGTGTGTACGAGGGATCCAATGTGTAAACAGAGAGATGTAATAACTTCGTGTGTAAACATTTCTGGTTACTGCAAGGGTCCACTACCCATGAGTTTGCATTTGTATCTGTTCTGAGCAGCGATGGAGAAACAGAATCACTTAAACGTCCGTCCGATAGTGATACTGAAGGGGACGCCGTGGATGTTGTGTACTGTATTAAGAGAATGCGGCACTATGCACTTTAAGTACAGTAGTAACAGAGGTGGCCACAGTAAATAACGATTCTGGGTAGTCTCCTTGCTGGACGGACGATAATAAAACCACGAATGCAGCAATGCACCCCTATAGAAGTGTCGATCACTTCTGCAGAATCTGGCACAGAGGACTGCAACGGAAACATCGTGAATTTGGCTTACCGAGAACCTAAATTCGACTAGTGGTTTCCTGCTCTCAATATACCTTTACAGTCCACACTGAAGACATGGCATCGACAAGCAGAAGAATCCAAGCCCCGATGACACTAGAAGCTTTACTCGATTAACACATTCAGTCTCCCGGAAAGTCGTAGCGTCGAAGAATCTGTACAGCTGGCCCTATAGACATGCTAGCAAATGGTTCAAATGGCTCTATGCACTATGAGACTTAATATATGAGATCATCAGTCCCCTAGACTTAGAACTACTTAAACCTAACTAACCTAAGGACATCACACACATCCATGCCCGAGGCAGGATTCGAACCTGCGACTGTAGCAGCAGCGCGGTTCCGGACTGAAGCGCCTAGATATGCTAGCATGCACCCCTCAATTTTGTATCTGATCTTCAAAATCCACGCACGAGATTTTCATATTCTCTCTCTCATGTGCTCTAGCTACTACTCCTACAGAAAAAGGAACAGGGCCTTCTTGTAGGACATTTAATGTCATTAAATTTTATACTGGAATTCTTTTACGTTGGACGCCACCGTTCCCGACTTATTCAACAGAAACCTACAAAAATGACCTCTAGACGCACCTACAGCTCCACACTCATGCCCCACCAGTCGGGTTGTCTAGTATGTTGCCCGTGGCACTCCCTCCTACCACTGCACAAAAGTTTCCCACTACACGGACTATTCCCGGTATTCGACTTTTTCTATCTCTATTGATTGGTCTTTTACACTACCAGTATAGTTGGCTATTTCGTTAAGACTGTTATTTTAATAAAGACCATGAGGGTATTGAAATGAAGACTAATTACGTTGACAGTCTGATCCAAACTTAGCACTACAAGAACAATAGTTCCGTAGTCACAAAGCCGGACGAATACAACGATTTTATTGTTTAGTTTATGCTGTAAAATTGACACTATTGTTAGGCAAGAACTTATACAAGACTCAAATTCAAATTTTTAACTGCTCGACTAAGCCGGTAGTGTAATAAGGAAGACCAAAAGAGGTCGAATATGGAAATAATTAGTGCAGCCGCATATTTTTGCTCAGTGGTAGAGGGGAGTACCATTAGCAGCCTACTATCACACTCAAGCTCCAAAGAAACTGGTATAGACATGCGTATTCAAATACAGAGATACGTAAACAGGTACGAGTAGAACTCGGGGCTGCGGTCGGTAACGCCTATATAAGACATCAAGTGTCTGGCACAGTTGTTAGACCGGTTACTGCTGCCACAATTGTAGATTATCAACATTTAAGGGCGTTTGAACGTGGTGTTATTGTCGGCGCACGAGCGATGGGACGCGGCACCTCCGAGTTAGCGACGAAGTGGGGATTTTCCCATACGACCATTTCACGAGTGTACTGTGAATATCAGGAATCCGGCAAAACATCAGATCGCTAGCACCGCTGCGTTCGGAAAAAGATCCTGCAAGAACGGATCCAACGACGACTGAAGAGAATCGTTCAACGTGACAGAAGTGCAGCCGTTCCACAAATTACTGCATATTTCAATGCTGGGGCATCAACAAGTGTCAGCGTGCGAACCATTCAACGAAACATCATCGATATCGGCTTATGGAGAGGAAGGCCCACTCGTGTACCCTTGATGACTGTACGACACAAAGCATTACTCTTCGCCTGGACCCGTCAACACGGATATTGGACCATTGTTGACTGGAAACATGTTGCTGGTCGAACGAGTCCCGTTTCAAATTGCATCGAGCGGATGGGCGTGTACGGGTATGGAATCAACCTCATGAATCCATGGACCTTGCGTGTCAGCAGGGAACTGTTTAAACGGGTAGAGGCCCTGCGATGGTGTGGGGAATGTGCAGTTGGAGTGATATGGGATCCCTGATACATCTAGATGCGACTCTGACAGATGACACGTACGTATGCGTCCTGTCTGATCAACTGCATCCACCCATGTCCATTGTGCATTGCGATGGACTTGGACAATTCCAGCAGGACAATGTGACACTCAAAACGTGCAGAATTGCTACAGAGTGGCTCCACGAACACTCTTCTGAGTTTAAACACTTCCGCTGGCCATCAAACTCCCCCGACATGAACGTTATTGAGCACATCTGGGGTGCCTTGCAACGTGCTATTAAGAAGAGATCTCCACCCCTTCGTACTCTCACTGATCAATGGACAGCCTTGGAGGATTCATGCTGTCATTTCCCTCCACCACTACTTCAGACATTAGTCGAGTCCGTAAGACGCCGTGTTGTGGCACTTAAGCGCGCTCGCGCGTGAACTACACGATGTTAGGCAGGTTTACCAGTTTCTTTGGCTCTTCAGTGTAATGTTGACCGGTGAAGACTAAGTGTGGGAGTAGTGGTGCATTTGAAGTACATATCTGTACTTATTCCTTGAATACCTCTAAAACTACGGCCTTTACCGAAACTGTCTCTCAGCTTATTATTTAACCTCATTAAATTTCCTGCAAAAAGGTTGTGTTCATTTTTTTCTGTAGGACTGATAGTTTGCTCGTAACGAGGGATGTAATATGAAAATCTCATGCGTAGTATTTGAAGGCCAGATATAGAATTATGAACTGCATAAAACTACAGTGGTAGGGGCAGCTGAATCACCCCGTAAATTCAAATGACACCGCCCCTACCAACTTGAGCAGATGGCGGCAGGCTGTGTACAGGAGATTACAAGAGACACGTCGAGCACTTGAAACCTGTCATCCGAATCATTTCAACTTTCAATACCCTGAACAATCATGTCAAAGGAAATTGACCGTTCTGGCACTGATGGACCAGTCAGGACCAACCTCTGCCAACGGCGTCATTCGATGGGCACGGAGGGGTGTAGAGCAGCTCACAGCTCTCTCGGCTGTTGTCGGATCTCTTGGCCTTGGAGACTATACTCTTCTTTAAGTAGCTCCTCTGTTCTCCCCAAGAGGTTTAGTGTACAGCGTAGCAGTCCTTTCATCAACGAGAAATCCCTGACAGTACCTGGGTCCTTCTGATAGCAGCCGGATGTGCTAACCACTGAGCTACAAAGACAGATAACCCCATGAACACATAAGCAGCCTTTTCACCAGCTGCAATAAAGTGGACAACTACCCTAGGCGCTATAATGGACAGCAGGTTGACATGGAAAGCGCAAACAGTGGAAGGGAAACACAGTCAACCACCCCTTCAGTTACCGGGGCGCATTTTACTGGGACGTACATAACATCCTTAACTCTTTAACACTAATTATTAATTTTTGTTTCTGTGTAATAAAAAGGCAGGTGGAATTAATTGGAAATTTCATGTATGAGGTTTCATCAGTAATGAATTGAAGATGGGTCCACCATTTGCAAGTACGCAAATTATTGCTTTGTTTTGTCACTGAAACACGTTTCACCACAGTTGCGGCATCCTCAGTGAATTTTCTTTTATTTTCTTCCTACATAGATTGAACAGAATTTCAATGGACAAAGATAGCTACACACGGGCGCTAAACATAATCATACAGATTGGTACACAAAATGGTTACAAAGTAAACACGGATGACAAACTACACCAAAAAATAAAAGTACAATTGTCACGGATCACACACAACAGTATCAAATGGTTCAAATGGCTCTGAGCACTATGAGACTTATCAGCGGTAATCAGTCCCCTAGAACTTAGAACTACGTAAACCTAACTAACCTAAGGACATCACACACATCCATGCCCGAGGCAGGATTCGAACCTGCGACCGTAGCAGTCGCGTGGTTCCGGATTGAAGCGCCTAGAATCGCTCGGCCACAGCGCCCTGCTCACAACAGTATCACAACGCAACAGAGAGCACACGAGGCACAGAAGGTGAAGAAACCACAAAAAAACAAGAAACAAGGTTCATTCTGACATTGCACTACCAAATAACTCACAGATCAGTAAACATAAAGAGAAACCGAAGTATAAAAGTGGCATAAATACAAAGGACGCTATACAGAAAAGATTAAAAATGCCCAACACCACTACAGACAAATTCAACAAAATACACTCCTGGAAATTGAAATAAGAACACCGTGAATTCATTGTCCCAGGAAGGGGAAACTTTGACACATTCCTGGGGTCAGATACATCACATGATCACACTGACAGAACCACAGGCACATAGACACAGGCAACAGAGCATGCACAATGTCGGCACTAGTACAGTGTATATCCACCTTTCGCAGCAATGCAGGCTGCTATTCTCCCATGGAGACGATCGTAGAGATGCTGGATGTAGTCCTGTGGAACGGCTTGCCATGCCATTTCCACCTGGCGCCTCAGTTGGACCAGCGTTCATGCTGGACGCGCAGACCGCGTGAGGCGACGCTTCATCCAGTCCCAAACATGCTCAATGGGGGACAGATCCGGAGATCTTGCTGGCCAGGGTAGTTGACTTACACCTTCTAGAGCACGTTGGGTGGCACGGGATACATGCGGACGTGCATTGTCCTGTTGGAACAGCAAGTTCCCTTGCCGGTCTAGGAATGGTAGAACGATGGGTTCGATGACGGTTTGGATGTACCGTGCACTATTCAGTGTCCCCTCGACGATCACCAGTGGTGTACGGCCAGTGTAGGAGATCGCTCCCCACACCATGATGCCGGGTGTTGGCCCTGTGTGCCTCGGTCGTATGCAGTCCTGATTGTGGCGCTCACCTGCACGGCGCCAAACACGCATACGACCATCATTGGCACCAAGGCAGAAGCGACTCTCATCGCTGAAGACGACACGTCTCCATTCGTCCCTCCATTCACGCCTGTCGCGACACCACTGGAGGCGGGCTGCGCGATGTTGGAGCGTGAGCGGAAGACGGCCTAACGGTGTGCGGGACCGTAGCCCAGCTTCATGGAGACGGTTGCGAATGGTCCTCGCCGATACCCCAGGAGCAACAGTGTCCCTAATTTGCTGGGAAGTGGCGGTGCGGTCCCCTACGGCACTGCGTAGGATCCTACGGTCTTGGCGTGCATCCGTGCGTCGCTGCGGTCCGGTCCCAGGTCGACGGGCACGTGCACCTTCCGCCGACCACTGGCGACAACATCGATGTACTGTGGAGACCTCACGCCCCACGTGTTGAGCAATTCGGCGGTACGTCCACCCGGCCTCCCGCATGCCCACTATACGCCCTCGCTCAAAGTCCGTCAACTGCACATACGGTTCACGTCCACGCTGTCGCGGCATGCTACCAGTGTTAAAGACTGCGATGGAGCTCCGTATGCCACGGCAAACTGGCTGACACTGACGGCGGCGGTGCACAAATGCTGCGCAGCTAGCGCCATTCGACGGCCAACACCGCGGTTCCTGGTGTGTCCGCTGTGCCGTGCGTGTGATCATTGCTTGTACAGCCCTCTCGCAGTGTCCGGAGCAAGTATGGTGGGTCTGACACACCGGTGTCAATGTGTTCTTTTTTCCATTTCCAGGAGTGTAGTTATATACCAGGTAACCTGCGAAGACTGTAGTTTAATATACATCAGACTGACATGCAGGAGTTTCAGGATAAGATATACAGAACCTTTAAGAAAACAGAAAAGTGACAGCATGAATTCCACATTTGCAGACCACCTCATTAAAAAAAATAAAAAAATAAAACCGGAAAAAAATTCCAACATCCAAAAAGCTACCACACTGGGCAAATAATTTGTCTTTTACCAAACAGTACTATGCAACAAAACGCTATTCAGCACTCTAAAAGAGTTAGCGGACAATACAACATAAAAATAAAATACACACCACACACACACACACACACACACACACACACACACACACACACACACCCAACTAAAACAAACGGAACAGATTCAAAGTTCGCGGATCTCAAACCAAAACAAAACAGTAAACAAACTATACTCGGAAGCGCATCAGAGACAAATTCACTAATTAGCGAGTACTTTACGACTATCTGCCAAATAGCCGGTATGTCCACCTGCGGCACGGATAACAGCGGCGATGTGTCGTGGCACGGAAGTAATGAGGCATGGTGAGTCCCTGGAAGGAGTGAGGATCACATCTGCACACACAAGTCACCTAATCCCCATAAAACCCGGCGTGGGGGCGATGAGCTCTGACGCCAGATGTGTTCGACTGGGTTCAGATTTGGTGAGTTGGCGGGCCATCACATCAGTAAGAACTCGCCACTGTGTTCCTCGAATCATTCGATCACACGCCTGCCCTTGTGACATGGCGCATTCTCTTGTTGAAAAATGTCAAATGGTTCAAATGGCTCTGAGCACTATGGGACTTAACATATGAGGTCATCAGTCCCCTAGCACTTAGAACTGCTTAAACCTGACTAACCTAAGGACATCACGCACATGCATGCCTTAGGCAGGATTCGAACCTGCGACCGTAGCGGTCGCGCGGTTCCAGACTGAAGCGCCTAGAAACGCTAGGCCAGAACGGGCGGCGAAAAATGTCACTGCCATTGGAAAACATGATCGCCATGAAGGGATGTACGTGGTCTACAACCAGTGTGCGAGACTCCTTGGCAGTCATGGTGCCTTGCACTAGCTCCAGTTACCCATGGGATACCAATGCAGCCACTCCCGCCATAGGTTCGAGTCCTCCTTCGGGCATGGGTGTGTGTGTGTGTGTGTTGTTCTTAGCATAGGTTAGTTTACGTTAGTTTAAGTAGTGTGTAAGTCTAGGGACCGATGACCTAAGCTGTCTGGCCAATTGGGAATTCACATACATTTGAACGTTTTTTGATACCATTGTGAATGTTACCCAGAACATAATGGAGCTGCCGCCAGCTTGTCTCCGTCTCGCAGTACAGTTGTCTAGGTACTGTTGCCCTGGAAGGCGACAGATTCGTGCCCCCCATCGGCAAGATGAAGGTATTGGCACTAATCAGACCATGCAACGGTCTGCCACTGCACCAACGTCCAGTGCCGATGGTCACTTGTCCATTTTAGTTGTAGTTGCCGATGTCGTGATGTTAACAGTGGCACATGCACGGGCTGGCGCCCATCGTAGGAATGTTCGGTGCATAGTGTGTTCAGACCCTCTTGTACCCTATCAGCATTAAAGTCTGATGTTAGTTACTGGCTCTGAGCACTATGGGACTTAACATCTGAGGTCATCAGTCCCCTAGAACTTAAAACTACTTAAACCTAACTAACCCAAGGACATCACACACATCGATACCCGAGGCAGGATTCGAACCTGCGACCGTAGCGGTCGCGCGGCTTCAGACTGTAGCGCCTAGAGCCGCTCGGTCTGATGTTAGTTCCGCCACAGTTCGCTGCCTGTCCTGTTTTACCAGTCTGCCTAACCTACGACGTCCGACTTGTGTAACGAGGAGTAGCCGAACACCACGACGTCTGGTCGTCTTGTTTCGCGACGTGTTGAAGACACTGACCACAGCACTTCTCGAATATCCGACAAGTCATGCAGTTTCGGAAATGCTCGTACCGATCCTCCGGCTCATCACAATCTGCCTTCGTCGAACTAAGATAGCGCGCACGCCTTCCCCATTGTACACAGGGACAGCACGCCCACCGGTACTACGTAGACCGTGCGTGCGTCTGACTAGCACTCACCCCTTTCCAGATGAGGCTGCTACCGCCTGGACGGGGCTATGTCTGTGGTGTCACCGCAAGGCACCACACTTGCTAGGTTGTAGGCTGCGGTCCGTCAGTACACATCGGACCCCCGAGTCGCCACTGTCGACGCTAACAGACCGAGCGCCGCCACTCGGTGGGTCTTAAGAGACAAGCTAGCGCAGTGGCCAGTTCTACAGCCGACTTGAATGGGAATGGTTCACTTGTTATAGCTTCAGAGATCTCATTTGCAGAGACGCTAGTTAGCATAGCCTTCAGCTAAGTCAGTAGCTACGACCTAGCCAGGCACCACATACAGTTTATGCATTAACAACTGATCTATATGTGTGAAGCAATCACAATTGTAAAGAAGTAATCGCAGTTCAGTCTATAACTGCACTTGTAAATATTATTGTACAAAGTCAAGATCGACATTCTCCGCTGATGCTGAATTAAAGCTAAGTATTTAATTGTATTCCTGTCTACTAACTTTCTAATCACCTAACATGTTCCAGATACATCCCGTCAAGTATAGTTCATTGATCCTCACGTCAACCTACGTGATCAACGCGGGCAGTTAATAGCCACACCTCGTGATCAAACTAAGGGTCAAATTGCGTGACTCAGCCCGGTCACCCTTTTTCCACGAGGCCCATGGTTCCGCCTCATACATAACAATGTCTATAGTACGTCAGTAACCATAATGTTCTGGCTGGTCAGTGTATTTGTGCAGCGAAATGTCTGTCCAAGCCACAGCAACATAGCAAGACGCATTATTTAGAAACGAGCAGGAAGAAACGTGAGTATATACTGTCCAAACACAAAATATAATCCATGAATAAAGACAACACGAGATAGCTCCCTATACCTATGCTTCACAAAACTTTTACCGATGTCCACAGATTCAACTCAGCTGCACAAAAACGCGCTTGATACATAAAAACAAACCTGTCACAGATCAGCGCAAGCCAAATATTACAATGGTAAGACCAAAACGAGCTGTACGGCACGAATTTTACCAGAAAACACATTTTAAGGATAGGATAACAGACGAAAATCCAATGCAGACGATTTTATAATACACTTCATGCCTGAAGATGATATGGTGTACTACAGGACACACAATATAAAATAAAAGAAGGTAAAGTGCATACATAATTTAAATAACAACTAAATCTGATGTATCATGTTCCCTAACTTAAACATAACCGGTATGTATGTATTTAAGAAAAAATAAAAGAAAAACCCCTATGCGTTTGCCACATAGGTGTTGAAACATGTTTGGAGGTGAAACAAAACAATAATTTGTATACTTGCAAAAAGGCGGACCCATGCTTAATTCGTATTTATTTTTCTGGAAGCTCAAAAACTGAGCTCAAGACTCCAATATGATGATCATTACTTTCATAGCTTCACATAAAAATAATTTTGTGGATTTTTTTTTGACGATCGTGTGATAGATGCTCACTTCTTGGGCCGCAGTGATAGTGGCTTTGTGCCGCCCATGGGCTAAGAGTTGGACACCCCTTCACTACACCGAAGCACTAATGAAAGTTTAGAACTCTCCATTAAGAACGGACTAGCTCTCTACAGGGATTTTATTAAGCTCCTTATGGACTACGGCTGCTTCGCATGGGACAATGCAGCGGCGGGCCTTCCGCAGAGACTGCAGGATTGTACAGAATAAGGCACCGAGGATGATATTCCACGTACCGGCATCCTTGCCGGCGAAATACCTCGATGAGGCAGCAGAGGAACGAGAAGTCCTACAGAGATTTAAGAAGACAGCTAAGGCGCTATATCAAAAAGCAGCGGCCTCACACATAAAAAATACTGGATTCTTTCAGGACGTCCGAGATCGTTATAAGCCGGCCATAGACCTACTAAGTAGAGAGTAGAGTTCTGTGAAGCTAACTTCAGTTGGGTATAACATCGCAGCAAAGGCGATACAAACAAATTGGAAGTCCCAAATTATATCCCCTCAAATGAACATAATAGTAATAATAATGGCCGGACGAAGTGGCCGTGCGGTTCTAGGCGTTACAGTCTGGAGCCGAGCGACCGCTACGGTCGCAGGTTCGAATCCTGCCTCGGGCATGGATGTGTGTGATGTCCTTAGGTTAGTTAGGTTTCATTAGTTCTAAGTTCTAGGCAACTGATAACCTCAGAAGTTAAGTCGCATAGTGCTCGGAGCCATTTGAACCATAATAATAATGCAGTGTGGCTAGGGCTTCGCGTCGGGTAGACCGTTCACCTGGTGCAAGTCTTCCGAGTTGACGCCACTGCGGCGACTTGCGTGTCGATGGGGATGAAATGATGATGATAAGGACAACACAACACCCAGTCCCTGAGCGGAGAAAATCTCCGACTCAGCCGGGAATTGAACCCGGGCCGTTATGTATGAGATTCCGTCGCGCTCACCACTCAGCTACCAGAAGCGGACAACATAATAGCAAATGCTTAAGGATAGATGCTACACAATAGCGCAAGGAATGACAAGAGTGCGAGAATTTCGTTATCCACCCGCAGTCCTTTAAAACATGCAGTTACGCAACCTAGTCATACTGTCTTCAGCACTTTATTTTGGTGTTAGACGTTGACCCCTCTACAATTATCTGTATTTTTCTCTCAAAGGCGCTTTCGTCAACTGATAGCTTATCTCACAACTTTTCACATGAGCTACCTGGTTACAGTATCAGCGCTATTGTTGACTGTGAACGTTACTACGTAGAAGAAATGTCTGAGGACTGGACATAGTAATCTGCATACGTCTTTAACATCAAAACGATATAGTCCTATGATTTTGGTATTTCACGGCAGTTTGCATTTTTCGATAATGTCAGTACTTAAATGTTAGACGTACACTAAGTGAGAAAAAGTATCCGGACAACACAAAAACATGCGTTTTAATATTAGGTGCCTTGTGCTGCTACCTACTGCCAGGTAGTCCATAACAGCGGCCTCAGTAGTCATGAGACATCGTGGAACTCACGGACTTCGAACGTGGTCATGTGATTGGCTGTCACCTGTGTCATACGTCTGTACGCGAGATTTCCGCACTCTTAAACATCCCTAGGTCCACTGTTTCCGGTGTGATAGTGAAGTGGAAACGTGCAGGCACACGTACAGCACAGAAAAGAACAGGCCGACCTCGTCTGTGGACTGACAAGGATCACCGACAGTTGAAGAGGGTCGTAATGTGTAATATGGAGACATCTATCCAGACCATCACACAGGAATTCCAAACTGCATCAGGATCCACTACATGTACTACGACATTTAAGCAGGAGGTGAGAAAACTCGGATTTCCAGGTTGAGCGGCTGCTCGTTAGCCACACATCACGCTGGTAAATGCCAAACGACACCTCGCTTGGTGTAAGGAAGGTAAACATTAGACGATTGAACAGTGGAAAAATGTTGTGTGGAGTGACGAGTCACGGTACAAAATGTGGAGATCTGATGGCAGCGTGTGGGTCTGGCGAATGCCCGGTGAACGTCATCAGCCAGCATGTGTAGTGCCAACAGTAAAATTCGGAGTTAATGGTATTCTGGTTTAGTCGTGTTTTTCATGTAGGGGGCTTGCACCTTTTGTTGTTTTGCGTGCCACTATCACAGCAAAGACCAACAATGATATTTTAAGCACCTTCTTGCTTCCCACTGTTGAAGAGCAATTGGGGGATGGCGATTGCATCTTTCAACACGATCGAGCACCTATTCGTAATACACTGCCTGTTGCCTAGTGGTTACACGACGATAACATCCCTGTAATGGATTGGCCTGCACAGAGTCCTGACCTGAATCCTGTAGTACACCACTGGAATGTTTTGGAATGCCGACTTCGTGCCAGGCTTCACCGACCGACGTCGATAACTATCCTCAGTGCCGCACTCCGTGAAGAGTAGCCTGCAATTCCCCGAGAAACCTTGCAGTACCTGATTGAACGTATGCCTACGAGAGTGGAAGCTGTCATCAAAGCTAAGGGTGGGCCTAAACTACACTAAATTCCAGCATCACCGATAGAGAGCGCCACGAAATTGTAAGTCATTTTCAGCCACGTGTCAGGATACTTTTGATCACATTGTATAATTGCCATGCTATCGCCGATTTATTTATTAATAACAGCAATAGGGCTGAAGTGTTGCTGCTACGGTTGCAGTTTGAAACTCACCGAAGAAGGAAAAGTACTTTTCGCAGGTAAGGACCACATGGCTCTAGTTACGGTTACCATACTAGTAAGATGCTCGTTCCGTATTGTTTAACATCAAGACGGTCTAATAAAGAGTTAATATCGTAAAGTTAATTTTCTGACTTGGTAGCGGTATATACGTTGGCGTGCAAAACTTAAGGACGAAAGTAACTTTCTCATGATGTGTCACTGCAATGTAACATAACTCTATGAAACGTGGATCACACATGGAAAGAACTACTGCGATATAGTATAGAAGGTATCTGAAAGAAATGCTTATGGTTCAAATGGCTCTGAGCACTATGGGACTTAACGTCTGTGGTCATCAGTCCCCTAGAACTTAGAACTACTTAAATCTAACTAACCTAAGGACATCACACACATCCATGCCCGAGGCAGGATTCGAACCTGCGACCGTAGCAGACGCGCGGTTCCCGACTGCGCGCCTAGAACCGCTAGACCACCGCGGCCGGCAGAAATGCTTAACTAGACGAACAGAAATAACTTTTCTATCCAAAGTTAATGTTTACACTGAAGTCACCACGTTGCACAATGTTCCCCTGGACATTACAAAAGGCGGGGAATGGTTCTTAATAGTGTGTGTCATCATCTCGGCGGCAATCCATGCACTGAAATGTGCTCCTAAGCTTTCGACAAGAATGGTAAAGAGTTCTTCTGGTAGGATGAACCACTCCTCCGCCATCGCGATTGACAGCTGTCTGATGGGCGTTGGTGCATGTAGATGCGCTGCTGCTTGTCTGAACAACGGGCACCACACTTGCTCGATGCGGGAAGCAGGGGAGCGGACAGGTCAGTCCATTCGCCGAATATCCTCTCATTTAACATGTTGACCATCTGCGCTGTTCGATATGGTCGCGCTTTGTAATCTACAAAAATGAAGTCCGGATGTAATGCACGACTCAAAAGGCGAGTGTGGTGAAGGAGTAAACTGTCACGATAACGTTGACTGGTGAACGTACCGTGTGCAAAAACATGCAGGTCAGTACGCACATGCAGGATACGAACCTGCGACAGTAGCAGCAGCGCGGTTCCGGACTGAAGCGCCTAGAACCGTTCGGCCACAGCGGCCGGCCCACTCTGAGGGATCTACTCGCCTATGAGGAGTGAGATAATCTGGACCAGCAGTGCCTTGATGAACTTGTGGATAGTGTGCCACGATGAATACAGGCACGCATCAGTGCAAGAGTACGTTATACTGGGTATTAGAGGTACCGGTGCGTATAGCAGTCTAGACCACCACCAGTGAAGGTCTCGCTGTATGGTAGCACAACATTTTCATGAGCAATAAAAAGGACGTAAATAATGTTGTTGATCTCTATTCCAATTTTCTGTATAGGTTCCGGAACCCTTGGAACCGAGATGATGCAAACGTTTTTTTTTTATGTGTATATATTCATGTCTAGGGAGAATGGTGGCCAGTGGAAGTGTTTAAACTCAGAAGAGTGTTCCTGGAACCACTCTGAAGCAATTACAGACGTGTGGGGTGTCACATTGTCCTGCTGGAATTGCTCAAGTCTGTCGGAATGCAGAACGGACGTGGGTGGATGCAAGTGATCAGACAGGATGTTGTGTATGTGTCATCTGTCAGAGTCGTATCTAGGCGTATCAGAGAGCTCATATCATTTATCACTCCAACTACACACGTCCCACGCTATTACAGAGCCTTCAACAGCTTGAACAGTCCCCTACTGACGTGCAGGGTCCATGGATTCATGAGGTTGTCTCCACACCCGTACACGTCCACCCGATCGATACAATTTGAAACGAGACTCGACCGACCAGGTAACATGTTTCCAATCATCAACAGTCCAATTCAGTGTTGAGGCGCCTAGGCGAGGCGTAAAGCTTTGTGTCGTACAGTCATCAAGGGTACACGAGTGGGCTTTCGGCTCCGAAAGCCCATATGGATGATGTTTCGTTGAGTGGTTCACACGCTGACACATGTTAATGACCCAGCATTGAATCTGCAGCAATTTGCAGAAGGGTTGCACTTGTGTCACTTCGAACAATTCTCTTGAGTCGTCGTCGGTTCCGTTCTTGCAGCATCTCTTCAGTCTCCGGGTTTTTCAACCGGAATTCCAGATTCGCTCTTTGCAAATACGAACGAAGATTTCCTAATTCCAGACATCTGGACAGCATGGCATTTGTCTGGGTCTCTGACAGGTTACGTGATCGTGGAAGGCTTCCGAAAGTATCTGTCGCACCAGAAGGTGCCCTCCAGCAAGATCTTAGTGCAACTGAGAATAGTCTTCAAATGGTAGAACGCAGCCCAATTACTAGCTTTAGAAGAACAGCTGCGAAGATTGACGTTCCACAAACACTAGTAATGCGCACAGTATATCAGCAAGGTTTGCATCCATATCAATGACAGAGTGTGCAATACCGGCATGTAGGAGATGATGCCAGACGAAAGGAAATCTGTGAATGAATTACAGCCAATAAACGCTGTATTCTGCGTAATCTATTCAGTTATGAGTTAGCACCAGTGACACGCACAACACTCACGTGTGAGCACATGGAAACCTGCTCGCTTCTCTGGATGCAAATTTTCGACGACGTTTCTCAGTGAACAGGTGCTGCGGTATTATAATTGACGAACGCATCGGTCTGCTTGTTTCAGATAACCATCTCAATGAAGTACGGTATCATCATCTTCTTCAAAATGTGTTACCAAAATACTTGGAGGGTATTACTTTGGCAACTCGATCATATATACGTATTTTCAGCGTGGCGAAGCTCCTGCATATTGCATACGGCCAGTGACACAGTACCTCAATGAAGCATATCCTGCGCGTTTTCTCGGTCGCCGTCATTTGTTGGCCACTGAGGTCATCCGAGCGTCTCCAATAGATTACTGTTTGTGGGTTTGGCTCATGAGTCTTAAGAGTGAATTCTACAAGGTCTGAGTAGATACAAATGGGGAACATCTCACCCGTATTTTACATACGTGCGTGGGCTAAAGTAAAGGATCGTACGAATGAACTCAGATCATCAAGATAACACCTGTCTACAAGAACTACAAAGAGCATTGCAGTTGGCAGTGAACGTTTTGTTAGTAAATCTACACAATTTAATAAAACGGTAGATATCGATGTTTCATTCACTACCCCCTGTATTAGTCTTGTTCCCCACTGCTTGCATTGACTTCCTTGGAAACTATTAGAACACAGCGTAAGTTCATATAACGTTTCTTGTTCAAAATCTCTGATACCCTCACCCCTCAAAGCATGAAACGTTCCTCCTGACTCACCCTGTATATAAAACCTGCCGAAAAATTTGATGTATCCAGAAGTTACAGTCCGATGTTAATGTAGCCTCCTTCATATATACACTGTAGGCCAGTATGGAAACGATCAGAATTGCAGTCCTTTGTGACAGGTTGACCACAGCTCATTAGTGTTCTCCCTGGTAGGGTATACAAGAGGCAAATACAGTATCAGCTGTTCAGGGATCACTGTGAAGGACACTGTGTACTCGGGTGAGACAGCGTTATCAGCATCTGATACAGATTAATACAGGCGTCATTGTCTCCATTTGGCCGGCTGGTCGAATCATGCAGTATACAGACCTGTAGGGCGTTTGAATGACAGTGTCCTAATTTTGGACTGAATTGGACGTGAGGGCAGGCAATAGAGGATCGTCTGCCATCTGAGAACAAGTAATGGACTCCCAACAACATTCTGCGTCCCTTACATCACTGGTCTAAGAGCAGCCGGACTTAGGAATTACCTTCCCATGCGTAGACTGCCATCAACATCACAACACAAAGGGCTGCGTCTAAGTGGCCAGACTTAGAAATTACCTTCCCATGCATAGATTGCCATCAACATCACAACACAAAGGGCTGCATGAAAGGGGCCAGACTTAGGAATTACATTCCCATGCGTAGACTGATGTCAACATCACAACACAAAGGGCTGCGTCTAGGTGGTACAGTGACCATCGAGTGTGGACTGCTGATGAATGGCGTCGCATTGTGTACATCGATTAATTGCGGCTCTGCACTATCCCGGAAGACCATTGACAGCGAGTATGGCGGCGACATTGGTGTAGGTCCCCTTTTGCAATGGTTTGGAGAAGCTCAGAGGTTTTAGTCATGGTCTCTGCTGTGGAGTGCCATTGGATATGACTTCAGATCACGGATGGTAGTGATTGAGAGAACTATGACGGTACAACGTTACGTCACGAACATCCTGCGTCCCTCACCTGTAATCTCTCATGTGACAAAAGCGTTGTGTGTGTTTCAGCAGGACAATGCTGGTCTATAGATGATCTGTCTCTCTCTGAACTGCCTGCATGACTTTGATGCACTCCTGTGCAAACAAGGTTTCCAGATCTGCGCCCCGCAGAACGTGTGTGGAACCAATTCGGACGACAACTCCGCCCAATAGCCAGTTGTAAGTTCTCTATAAAAAATTATTTTTAAATGAAAATAATGAATATTCTTTCCTTCAAAACCTTTATCATCGTGTAACGTGTGGTTTAGGTATCGTATTCAACTGCTGAGCAATACCGACTATTCGTTGTCCTTGTGTTGCGCGTGTGAACATTGTCTTTAAACAATACTTTAAACTTAGTGAAGTACTGCACTTTAATACTGAAAACCAATTTAATTAAATGCCAAAGTAGTTAATGCTGTACTCAACGAAAACTATTTAACCGAAACTCAATACTGAACTACATTATGAAAGTTGCACGATATGAAGTGCACTTTCTGACTTGAAATATCCGTAAAGATAAAATACTGCTCTACTCATAAGAAAAATAACTGTTTGGCGCTACAGTGTTCACCGTAAATTAGTACAATATATGATAATTCTAACTACGAAATGTTTCCTCACCAGAATGCGAAGTGAGATCTGCCCTGAAATAAAAGTAACTTACCTCATGCTCAGCACGTTGTTTTGTGTCTGATGTACTGACGTTCTCGAAAGCAAATAGAAGTCAGATGATGTAGCAGTTAATGAAAAATAAACTACTCACAACAAAATTTGTTTCTTTTCTTGTTAGAAACGATCTGTGACTTCGTATGACGTAAGGTGCAATGCACACACGACAAAATATCGAATCTTTACTAGGAATGATGGAGAAGGATTTTAATTTAGAGAGAGTAGTTCTTGAAAAATTAGACTCTGATTAGTGTCAACCAAGCCTGTACAACATAAGAAGACTCTAACAATTAACAAATTATTTCAGTACAAAAATTATAGAAATTGCAGCCAATAGCGCTATTTGTGACATAACGACAGCAAAGGAATCAAATTAATACTAATCGTGAGTTTTATTAGATTTCCTTGGACTAATAGTTCTGACAAACAAACATTTCCTTCTTGCACAAGCATTAGTTACCTTGAAAAATTCCTCCAAAAAATCTTCACCATTAATAGAATCAATAACGTATGTTTACAAACGAGTTTTCATCTCCATAAGAAATTATTCCATATGCTTTTTCTCAGATTCACAAATAGCAAAGCTCCTTTTCTAAACGCTCAACTGCCCGCTACTATGCTTCAAATACGAATGTCCCAGCGCTGCGCAACTGATACTCGAGCAAGCGCACCATAGATTACATTCAACACACAGTTAACAATCCGATTTACTACTCGTGCAGTGCGCTCGTTCATCTTTGTCTCAGTACAGTCAGGGTAAATTATTTAAATTTCATAAAACATATCAAAGTCTTACACGGTATGCAGGATATGAAGAACCAGTTACAAGAGTTGTGGTATTCTGGCCTAGTTTGCCTCTGAAGTGGGTACAACTGCCTGGAATGGACAAAACGACTTTTCTTTTCTCTCTCTCTCTTTCTATCTTTCTTTCTCTCTCTCCCTCCCTTTTTTGTTTTTGTTTTTCTCCCTCTTCATTTCAGAGAAGCACTTGTTTGTCACGTATTTCAGTCTTTGTCTTCCCCTACGGCATTTGCCTTATACGGCTCCCTCGAGGACAATGGAGGTTATTCCCTGATGTTTTAACATGTCTAAAAGGACAGACACCACTTTTTGATATATCTTGAACAGTCTCCTGCTGACATGCAGGGTCAATGGACTCATGAAGTTGTCTCCATACTCGTACACATCCATCCGCTAGATACAATTTGAAACGAGACTCGTTCGACCAGGCAACATGTTTCCAGTCATCAAGAGTCCAATGTAGGTGTTGACGGGCTCAGGGGAGGAGTAAAGCTTTGTGTTTGTGCAGTCATCAAGGGTACCCGAGTGGGCCTTCGGCTCCGAAAGCCCACATCGATGATGCTTCGTTGAATGGTTAGCACGCAGACACTTGTTGATGTTCCAGCATTGAAAACTGCAGAAATTTGGGGAAGGGTTGCACTTCTGTGACATGGAACGATTCTCTTCAGTCTTCGTTGGTCCCGTTCTTACAGGATCTTTTCCCGGCCGAAGCGATGTCGGAGGTTTGATGTTCTACTGGATTCTTGATATCCACGGCACACTCTTGAAATGGTCGTACGGGAAAATCCCCACTGCATCGCTACCTCGGAAATGGTGCGTCCCATCGCTCGTGCACTGACTATAACAACATCTTCAAACTCACTTAAATCTTGATAACCCGTCATTGTAGCAGCAGTGAACGATCTAATAACTGCGCCGGACACATGTTGTCTAATATAGGCGTTGCCGAGCGCAGCGCCGTATTCTGCCTGTTTACATATCTCTCTATTAGAATACCCATGCCTACACCAGTTTCTTTGGAGCTTCAGTGTATGTTATTTATACGTTTGGTGTTTGTTCTTTATGGCATTATGTGTGGAGATGTAATGTTGCATGTGCGTACTGACCTGGATGTGTGTGATGTCCTTACGTTAGTTAGGTTTAAGATGACCTCAGATGTTAAGTCTCCCATTTGCACCTCAGAGTGGTTGGTGGGTCACATCGTCCATAAACAGCCATTTTCAATCTACCCCTGGCATGTTCGATAGTGTTCATGTCTGGAGAACATGCTGGCCACCCTAGTCGAGCGATGTCGTTATCCTGAAGGAAGTCATTCACAAGATGTACTCGATGGGGGCGCTAATTGTCGTCCATGAAGACGAGTCCCTCGCCAATGTGCTACCAATATGGCTTTCACGTATCGTATAGCCGTTACGGGTCCTTCCATGACCAACAGCGGCGTACGTCGGCCCCACATAATGCCACCCGAAAAGAGCAGGGAACTTCCACCTCGCTGCACTCGCTGGACAGTGTATCTAAGCCTGACCGGGTTGCCTCCCGATGGTCTCCGACGGTTTTCTGATTGAAGGCATATGCGACACTTATCGGTGAAAAGAATGGGGTGTCAATCCTGAGCGATCCATTTGGCATGTTGTTGGGCCCATCTGTACCACGCTAAATGGCGTTGTAGTTGCCAGGATGGTCCTCGCCAAGGACGTCGGGATTGAAATTGAGCATCATGCAGCCTATTGCGCACAATTTGAGTAGTACCACGACTGTGGCTGCTCGGAAAGCATTATTCAACATGGTAGCATTGCTGTTAGGGTTCCTCCGAGTCTTCCATAGGTAGCGGTCATCCATTGCAGTAGTAGCCCTTGGGCGGTCTGAGCGAGGCATGCCATCGACAGTTCCTGTCTCTCTGTATCTCCTCCATGTCCGAACAACATCGCTTTTCACTCCGAGATGCCTGGGCACTTCCCTTGTTGAGAGTTCTTCCTGGCACAAAGTAACAGTGCGGACGAGATCGAACCGTAGTATTGACCGTCTAGGCATGGTTGAACTACAGACAAAGCGAGCCGTGTACCTCCTTCCTGGTGGAATGACTGGAACTGATCAGCTGTCGGATCCGCTCCGTCTAATAGGCGCTGCTCCTTGCATACATCTTTGGGCGGGTTTAGTGATATCTTTGAACAGTCAAAGAGACAGTGTCTGTGATACAATATCCACAGATTATATATATATATATATATATATATATATATATATATAGAGAGAGAGAGAGAGAGAGAGAGAGAGAGAGAGAGAGATACCGCTCCAACAACATGTTTAAGTTACATACACTGGAGAGCCAAAGAAACTGGTACACCTGCCTTATACCGCGAAGGGCCCCTGCGAGCATGTAGAAGTGCCGCAACACGACGTTGCATGCACTCTATTAATTGGTGAAGTAGTGCTGGAGGGAACTCACCCACGAATCCTGGGCCGGCCGAAGTGGCCGTGCGGTTAAAGGCGCTGCAGTCTGGAACCGCAACACCGCTACGGTCGCAGGTTCGAATCCTGCCTCGGGCATGGATGTTTGTGATGTTCTTAGGTTAGTTAGGTTTAACTAGTTCTAAGTTCTAGGAGACTAATGACCTCAGCAGTTGAGTCCCATAGTGCTCAGAGCCATTTGAACCATTTTGAACGAATCCTGGAAGGGGTGGAGATCTCTTCTAAACAGCACATTGCGTTGCATCCCAGATATGCTTAATAATATGTCTGCGGAGTTTCGTGGCGAGCAGAAGTGTTTAACTCAGAACAATTCTGGAGGTGTGAGGTGTCGCATTGTCCTGCTGGAATTTCTCAAATTCCTTGGATCGCATATTGGACATACACACACACACGCGCACGCGCGCGCACACACACATACACACACACATACACACACACACACACACACACACACACACACACACACACACACACACACACACACACATTAGTCCAGAATCACCAAATGTAAACGCAGCACGTTGTGAATAGCTTATTCCCTAAACAAAATATGACATTTCAATTTAATGAGGTGTCCTGTAATTTTGGGGGCACAATTATACTGAAATGTGTAGCGCAATGGTTGCCATAATAGAGAGTCACAGTTATATATAGTAAGTAAAGAGACACGCATGTAAATGCTTTGAAAGGTACTTGTTTTGCAAATCAAGCTGCGTTTTCTTGCTGCTAGTTATTTTATTTATCCCATAGGCATTTCGCCTTCTCCTGTTCTAAGGCATCATCAGTGGGATCTATAACGATACAGTTTTGTTAGTTATAGATTATAAAACAGTTCACTTCACGATTTTTTGTAAAAATGTAATTACTTACGATTTGCTGATCTGCGTTTCCTCACATCTGGTCTGGAGGTCGCACTATCACTTTTATCACTGTTCTATATTCACATCTTTGTATTTTCGCTATCCACACACTGTTCACCATGTTTACTACTCTTTTTTGTGATAGACTATCGTTCTTCTGTCACTCTATACAACTATTTCATCGTACACTTCTTTTCACAGCGTAAGTATTGCGACTCCATTACGTGTTTCATCGCCTTTTGTATGTTTACCCATTTGTTGCCAACCCAACGAAGTATATGTTCGCTACTAATTTCTGTTTATGATGTTTATAACGTGTGTGCGTATGAGTGAGACAGAGGGGGGGGGGGGGATAGAGCCGATTCTTTTTTCAGTACTCTGGGGTGGGGTCATGGATGAGTGAGTGTAAAGATGTTGGGTTCTATTATTATAACATTGGACAGAATTATTATATTTCTCCTTTTTGCGAACATTATTCTATTATTTTATTTATTAGTGTAAATAATGAATTTCTTGTCATGTGTACTTGGTCACTCAACAGGATTTTCCCCTCGGCTTTGGTTTTATGTATTGGGTAATCTTCTTGCATGGTCAGAAGGCGCTTTTTATTGTTGATTCTAATTATTCTCATCTCATCTTCTCTAGTGGCTGGTTTGTGATCATTTTCTCTTAGGTGTTCTGCAAATGTGGAGGTGTTTATCCCATATTTCCATGCTCTCATGTGTTCCTTGCATCTGACATCAAATGTTATCCCTGTTTGCCCTATGCATGTGCCTTCACAAGTGTTACACTGTAACTGGTGTATACCTGCTTCCTGGTATATGTCTCTGTTTTTTGTCAGTTTTGGTGTGTATTTTTGTATAGACTTGTCTGTTGTGTATGCTATGTTTATTCCCTGTCCTTTGAAAATGTTGGTGATTTTATGGGTGAGTTGGTGTTTGTATCTCATTGTGTACTTTGAAAGGTACTTACCCTGTATCTGGTTCTTCGAAAGCGAAGATCAGAACGAGACCGCGCACGGCCGTTCTATTTTTGGCAGCAGCTGCCCCCAGAACGGGTGGTGCGGCGCGGGGCGGCGCACGCATCTGGGTCGGCCGCTCGTCCGGAGCTGAATGGCGGGGGCGTGGCCACGTGCGAGCGGCCTCGGGACTGGGTCACGGCCCGGGGTCGTGAGCAGGCGGCTCCCGTCCCAGCACAGCCACGTGTGCCACCCGACCCAGCCCGGCGGCCTGCGCACCCGCTGGGTCGCCGCGGTAGGCCGCGGTCGCGCCGACCCACTGACATTACCTGCCTGCCCTCACTGCCTCACTCACGCTCAGGTAACGCTCCTGTATCTTTAGACAAACTGTCCAGCTTCATTCCTCAAAGTATAGGGTATACCTACTTGTTTACGTGTGAGTCACCATGCCAGAAGATACTTCTAATTAAGGTTATTGAAGAATTAGTCGTAAATATGGGTGGCCGCTCAGCTGTGAACTGCACTAACTGTTGCAGCAATGGTGTTTTGCATGTTTAAATTTCCAAATTACCCCGAACGAAGAAAAAGCTGTACCATAAATTGCATGACAGACAACTGGGGAACAGAATCTGGTGATCAATCGCCTATTGCAAATAAATGTTGATTAAAGTAGTTATTCACAATGTTGATAACGGCTGTGATGTGGGATCTAAGTGGGATACTGTCAAGTGGGGGGTGCCTCAGGGATCAGTGTCGGGGCCACTCCTGTTCCTTATTTATATAAATGATATGCCCTCTAGTATTACGGGTAACTCTAAAATATTTCTGTTTGCTGATGACACTAGCTTGGTAGCAAAGGACGCTGTGCGCAACATTGGCTCGGTTTCAAATAGTGCAGTACATGACCTCAGTTCATGGCTTGTAGAAAACAAACTAACATTAAATCGCAGTAAGACTCAGTTTTTACAGTTTCTAACACGCAGTTTAACAAAACCTGACGTTTTAATTTCACAGAATGGGCATATGGTTGGTGAAATTTAACAGTTCAAATTTCTATGTGTTCAGTTAGATAGTAAACTGTCGTGAAAAGCCCATGTTCAGGATCTTGTTCGAAGACTCAATACTGCCATTTTTACTATTCTAACGGTATCAGAAGTGAGTGATACTTCGACACGAAAAATCGTCTACTTTGCTTATTTTCATTCGCTTATGTCGTATGGTATTATATTTTGGGGTAACTCTTCCCATTCTGCAAGGATATTTTTGGCTCAGAAACGGGCTGTTCGGGCAATAAGTGGTGTGAATTCACGAACCTCTTGTCGACCTCTGTTCACGAGTCTGGGTATTTTGATATTAGCCTCTCAATATGTATACTCCTTGTTGTCGTTTCTTGTTACCAATATTAGTTTATTCCCAAGAATAAATAGCTTTCACTCGGTTAATACTCGGCAGAAATCAAACTTGCATTTGGATCAGACTTCCTTAAGTCTTATGCAAAAAGGTGTGCAGTATACTACTGCATCCATTTTCAATAAGCTGCCACTCGAATTCAAAAATCTTAGCAATAATCCACGCGCTTTCAAATCGAAACTGAAGAGTTTCCTCATAGGTCACTCCTTCTATTCTGTCGAGGAGTTCCTTGGAAAATTAAGCTGATTCTTATTGTATTGCTGATAGCGTTTACTTAAACTTATGGACTGACTTTTTTCAGGTTCATAAACATTTATTTTTATCTGTTATTACTTTTATGTTGTAATTTCATGTACTGACACGTTCCATGGCCTTGGAGATTTGCTCCTCAATTTGGTCCTACGGAACTTGACGTGTAAATAAATAGAAATAAAATAAATAAACATGAAATCAGTTGGATACAACTGAGTTTCTTCACCCAGTCGAAAACTATACTCAGGCAGTTTGTCCCAAACTTTTTCGGTTTACGCAATTTGTGATGTATCTATCACTACGTCCTTACCATAAACATACCTATACAAACTAAAAAATATTTAACGCCATTTCTTATATAGGTAATTAGGACGACCGATAGTAGAGAGATTTTTATAACTGATTGGTCATTGTGAGGGAATCTGCAAAAGTAACATAACCTTCAAAGAATAAAGTTTTCACGACAGCTCAACATCCAACAGACGTATCATGAAGTACACAAAATGAATACTGGTTAAATGGTAGATGAAACTATTAATAAAAGTTCGGTTCACTGTAACATGAAACTATACCTTTCCCCTTATCTGTACAATAAAAACGCCATATTTCTTAAAGTACCTACTTACGATTAAAAAAGAAAAGCCTCTTTCACAAGTGCCTATATGGGCAAAAACTAATAAATAGGCACAGGTTGTTACTGCATAATACCCATATTTGAAGTTATTGCTACCGAGTTCTTAACTCATTACATTTAATGTTTGCAAACTACCACACAAATTCTGAGAATACATTTCTATAGCCAGGAAATAGGCCTATTACATTTAAATTTTTCTGTTATACTAAAAGAGTAATCTAATTATCTCTATATACAGTAATTACTGATCTGTACACTTCATATATCTAATATCAAATAGCTTGAAAGAAATATTGTAAAAAGTTGCTTGAATAGGTTCATTAAACACAAGGTAAACAATGCCCAAACCTCAGAGGTGGGGAAAACATGGTGGACGGTTCAGCCTATTACATAGGAGCTCTGCCCTCAGGTCTTGGCACGAGGACGAAATCAGCAAAATGGTTCAAATGGCTCTGAGCACTATGGGACTTAACATCTATGGTCATCAGTCCCCTAGAACTTAGAACTACTTAAACCTAACTAACCTAAGGACAGCACACAACACCCAACCATCAAGAGGCAGAGAAAATCCCTGACCCCGCCGGGAATCGAACCCGGGAACCCGGGCGTGGGAAGCGAGAACGCTACCGCACGACCACGAGATGCGGGCACGAAATCAGCAGATCAGCATCTTTAGCTAGGAGAAACACGAGCAGGTGGTTCGCAAAAGAGGCGTCCATGTGATTTGGGCGATGGATCAACTGATATCGACACTGTAAAAGTTTACTTCGAATGGTTTTAATACGAGCCTCCGCTAATATTATCCCAAATCCACAACTCCTGTGGATGTAACGACACTGCTCGACAATTACTAAGGAATAATTGGCACTTGCTAAGGAACAGATGGCTATGGAACACCTCACGAATAGTAGTAACAGGAAGTGTAGAGTGAGGAACATGTTAACTGCAGCGAAGACTGTTCACCAAAGCCCTACATGTATTCGACAGTGCATGCAGTACGGTGTTTGTTGGAGGTTGTTGTGGAACTGATTAGTGCGACATTTCATGTGATACGGCAACATGACTGCAAGGCTTCATTTGAGTTCTTATGATCGTGGGCGAGCAGTTGGACGCCCCAAAGACGGTCAAACTATCATTGCTGTAGCGACAATAATGAATTTGTTCCAAAAGTATCATCTCACCATTAAGAAAAGCCACTGAAGAAGGAAATGCTGAGCGAAAGCATGTCAGTGATCGTAGATGCACCACCCACCGCACTACAAGAGATCGGCACATAGCCCTCGTGACGAAAAGGAACTGACATCACTCCTAGGCAGTTCGCTGCAGACTTCACAGTCACTAGTGATATAGGCGTCTCTGCCAGAACCATTCCGCGGTGACTGAATCAGGCTGGTTTGTATGCTCGCAAGCCTGTTAAGTGCATCCCAGTTCAACCATGGCTTCGTCGAGAAAGAGTTCGTTGGTGTAGGGAACTTGTTGGTTGAAGTCGGAAACAATGGTCCAGAGTGAAGGTCTCCGAAGAATTCCGTCGCTGCAGAAGCAGTGAGTGTGGACGGAATGGGGAACCACAAATGCTCTCGAACGTCATAATTATGGCTTAACCGTTATGGTGTGGACAGGCATTATGAATAATGGCTGAAAACCGCTTCGTTTCTGTGCGTGAGGTACCGTTACAGCACAGCTGTTTTGCAGGGAGATTTGGGGTTGGGTTGAACCAGACTTCGTGTTTATGGACGACAACACACAGGAACGCTGAGATATCGGACACACTGGAAAGTGAAGATACTGAACTAATGGAATGGCCTGCGACCTCCTCAGGCTTAAGCCCTACAGAACCTGGCTGGGATGCTCTTGGCAGACGTTTTTATCGACGAACACCCCCTCCCCGAACCGTGCAAGATTGAAAACCGCCTTCGGAAAGGAGTCAGGCATTATCACCAAGGACTCCTCAACAGTTTGGTAGCCAGCATGGATAAGTGCAAAATGTGTATTAGTACCCCAGGAGTGCATATCCCTTAATGAGAGTCGGATATCGGCTTTATGTTGCGAGTCTGGCCCGTGACAAACATGAGCGTTATTTATATCTGCTATCCTGATTTCCATTAAGATGAAAACTATACCATTTTTCGTTATAAATATACCACCCCACCTCTATTACGTACGTAGTGTTTCATGTCCTCCATCATTTTATGTGATTATTCGTGTCCAACAATGTCTCTGTTCCTTATCTATTGCCAAGCCGTGTATATCGTGGTCGGTGGTAATTTTGAGTAATGCCTGTTTTCTATTTTTCAGTATGATAACAATAACACAGTTGGGATGCAGTGAGATGTTTCGCAGCGTCTATGTCGACACCTTCACACTAGGCAAAAACGATACAGCGCCATCTTGAAAATGTCAATGTGACCGCTTGCTACACCCATCGCAATCGTGGCGAGATTCTCCGCAACTGCTACCTTAAGTTAAGGTTACTTCTTTTGTACTGGTGGCTCCTAGCGTCAAACAAGCCCATAGTTATATCTACGACTTGTCATACCAGTCAAATTTTCATATACTTCTAAGCTATGGAGATCATCATTTACATAAAAAATTAAGTGAGTCAAAATTAAGTTTGAATTCTCTCACAAACAATAGCTTTCAGAGTATGTGTTACTGTCAAGTAACACAGTGTCCTAAGTGCAATACAGAAGGTAACTGAAAGACATTCGCAATGAGAACAGAAATGATACTTTTATCAAAACATAATATTTATACTGAATTCCATTTACCTACCAGCCGAGGGGTCGTAGCATGTGGACATGCTGCAGTATGTCTCCCCAATGCATCCCACACGTTTTCTAAGGGATGTTAGCCGGGGAAACAGACAAACCAATCCATTCCCCGGATATCCTTTCGTTTCGAGAGATGCTGAACAGTTCGACGCTGTCATACATTAGTGTCACAATAACATTCATCGGTGACTGTACCGTCTCCGCACACCATAAAACCACAAAAACGATCATGGTCGACAGCGTTGCTCGATGCATTAAGTGTTCCACACCCTTTGTCATATGAAGGTACGTCCAGAATAACTACTCACAAGGAAACATCAGTAACTTGACCTCGTATTTTAGCGAGAAAAAAACCACACTTGTAAGATATCAGCTCCACTAATGGAGCCAGCACTAAAACTTGGGCCATAATTCTGACAGTAAGTAGTTTCGCCCCTCTGAATGTACAGCTCCACTGCAGTCCCCTAATGCCTGAGCCAGGTACTGTAAAGCAGAGTGGCAACCAGCACGCTCCTATGGTCGCCATGGTGCAGGCGAGGGAAGTTCAGGGAGGGAAGGAAGGAAGGAAGATTAGGGTTTAACGTTCCATCGACATCGAGGTCATTAGAGACGGAGCACATGCTCGGATTGTTCTATGGAAGGCGAATGTAATTGGCCATGGCCTTTCATAGGAACCATCCCGACAGCCTACATCTGGATACACGGGCGCGGATTTGAACCGTCGTTTTCCCGGAAGTTGTGGAGGAGGGGCACACGTCTGTAGACCGAACTTTTGTTCGAGAACACGTTGTTTCGTTGTTTTACGAGGAATGAATACGTAATAAGCATCCCACACACACACATATATATATATATAATCTTTTTTTCCGAATTTGGCCAAATATGGACCGCTTGGAACTTAGGATTTTTGGCCTTTCCTTTCCTATCTTCCCAGAAGCTCTTCATTTTTTCACTTCTTTTCTTTCTCTCCTCTTCGAAAATGTAGTGTGTGGACCTTCTCGTTAGTGGTTTCTCTTAAAATGATTTCATGCTGTCGACTTTGCTTCTTATTCTTCCCTGTTTCTCTAGTGTAATGCCAATTTCTTGTACATCTGTTTTGACCTCTTCTAACCACTTAGAGGTGGACTTTAATGATGTGATGTAATTGAAGATCTGTTTGCTCAGCCGGTGTTCATCCATTTTCGCTAAGTGTCCGTAAAATTTCAACCAACGTTTCCGCATTGTGTCCATAATTTTTCAGGTTTACTTGTAGAGCTCCTCATTTTTTTCTATTCTTCTAAATTCCAAGAACAGTCTTCCGAGATTCCAGAATGCTCTTGAGAATGTTTATTTCCTTCTTTTCAAGTTATTCAAACTTTTATTTAGAATAAGACTATGGTTCGAAAAACGAATAAACCTAAACAAATGAAGAATTATTATCAAATAGATTTAATGATTTTCCATTTACAATTACACCATGTCAATCATGTTGAATGATAATATAACTTCTTCTCTTCAACAGTATCAGGTTTTCAATTCAAAGAAAATAGCGCACAGCAGTGATGTTAATAGCCAGATAAAACTACGTTACTTCTTCAATGACTTACTCATTCATTTCATTAAATTACGCTGCAAGCGTTCAGAGCAAAGAGATCTCTGGCACCAGTATAAGGTTGGAAACCGAGCACTTTTACATAATGAATAAAGCACTACCGCTTGTTAGTTCACCGAGATCACGGACACGAGCCTCTTACTTACTTTGCTGCACAGTACTTCGCACTCGCTCATTAAGCGGCTGCAGTCCATCGCAGCGAGTGACAAAGAACCCATGCGCCCAGAATATATAAGCTATACATTCAGAAGGCCATAACTGCGTACTATTACATTTATGCCCTAAAGTCTCGCGTGGGATTGATCGCTGCGGCTGATATCTTGCTAGCGCGCTCTTTTATTTCTTTAAAATATGAGGTCAAGTTAGTAACGTTTTCTTGTGAGACTGAATCTGCTCTCATCCGAGAAGCGCACGCGAATCAATCCTCCTTGGTCCAGGCCACATACTCTTGGCACCATCGTAAAAGGTGCTGAAATTGCGAGGGTATGGTCGTCGGGACAAAAGACAAGCCCAGTGCAGTTCCCGTGCCACTGTTGAGCGCAAGATTGCATGCCCTCCAGTCCTGTTAAATGTGGCTGCAATTGCACCCGCTTTTTGATATGGGTCCAATCTTACCTGTTGCACAATGTAGCGGTTCATCTGCCTCCGTAGTTTACCGTGGTCGACAGCCTCCACTCCTTCGGACAGCAGTGCCTGTGGTTCGGAACGCTCCCCATGCGTTTGAAACAGTGCTGTGAGTAAAAGCAAATTCCTGGGATTTACATGACACATTTCGTCCTTCCAGTTTCCCGATGATTCTCCCCCGTGTGAAGTTATCAAATGTTGACCCTGGGACAAGCTGTAGAGAAGAACACCACTACAATGCGCCGTCACTGTTTGCTGATTCACACACACACACACACACACACACACACACACACACACACACACACACACACAGAGTGTCTTCCCGTTGCTTCAACTGCCCTGTGTTGCCCCTTCGGCGCTATAGTCACGCTGATCTCAGGCCATGTGACGTCCAACTCTCTGTGGACGACTGGGAGGCTTCTGGCAACATGCTCCCGCAATGTCTTTCATTTCCACCAAGTAGTCAGTGCTATGTAACTTCATCTAGCTTTCTCATAAATTTTTCAGAGCACTGTATATCTTCTGAAAAGTGTTGGAAACGGGCTGGAATGACAAAAAAAAAAAAAAAAAAAAAAAAAAAAAAAAAAAAAAAAAGACACAAAAATATACATCACTAGAAAACTCCAAAATTAAAATAAAATAGAATTTTATTGGCATATGCACCAAACGATTCCGTTTGGTCATCTGATTATGAAACGGAAACTGTATTTTGCCTAGATAAAGCGTTGAAATATTTATCCACGTATCTTTATCAATGTTCTAACTAATTAACTGTAAAGAAAACATCAAATTTTAAATGAAGGTCGTTACCTGAATCGAGATATTTTGATCTCGCACTTCGATTGAAATGCTTCACTTGCTTCAAAAATCTTTTATTGAAAAAAAAACGTCAAAATTGCGATGGGCGCTGTTCTCATATTAAACTTCGAGGGTTACTTCATGAAAGTTATCTCGTGCAGAAATTTATTGTCACTGCGAACAAGATAAGAATCTGACTTACAATGCGTGTTAGTACTCTGAGGATAATTTCTAGAAACGAAACCAAATACGACAACGAGAACCTCAAAAAGGAAGTTGATAAAGTGTAAAAAGATCCATAGGGACACGGACGGGTAATTCAAGTAATTTTAGGCAGTTGCCAGAGGTGTGTGTAATAGTAAATGAAGACGAACTTTTTACTGTATAAAATTTAACGTTAGAGTTTGCAATGCAGTTTTTATTTGAGTCACATTACACGATTTGTGTAGTATTTGAGTCAGCAGTTTAGGAACAGATAGGGTTGTCGGATCTGGTCTCAGATTAATGAAAAGAGTGGCGAGTTCAACACATTCAGGCCATATTACAGCTAGTAGGTACATATTATAGCTAACGCTTAACAGAAATGTTTTCATGCATTGTTTGACGCTGATTCTATTGCTTAGCGTAGCATCAACAAGTTGAGCCTATCCTAAAAGAGACTCTCTCTCTCTCTCTCTCTCTCTCTCTCTCTCTCTCTCTCTCACACACACACACACACACAGACACACAACACATGGAACATACAAGAAATTGCATTAAAATGATTGCATTCAAAAAGGCGTCGACTCGAATAGAATTGTGCCTAGATCCAGCTATACGCGACCATGGCCTGGGATGTCTCTGACATCTCGTAACATATGAAGTGCCTCCTGCTGGTGAAGGCAACGCGTTCAGTTTTGTAGCGAGTAGGGAACTGGCAGCCCGCTTCGTCCCATTCGAACACCTTTTCGTCTTCAACCCAACTACTACACAGTTCAGTCACATTGATGTGACCCAGTTCATGTTCGAATTCAGTGGGCTCACAGACATAAAGCGACATCTCTAACAGTGGAAGTTATATACAGCGGACCGGAGGATGTGGAAAACAGCACAGGTGTTGTCATAATGCGGAAGCGGAGCGATTTATCTGATCTCTAGAAGGGCATGATCATAGGCTTTCGGGCCAAGGATGGAAGGATTTCCGAAACAGGTAAATTTGTAAACTGTTCGAGTGCCCCCTTGGTTAAAATATACCTTCCATGGCAAAATGGCACTATCCAAAAGCGGCTATAGATGCGGCTGCGGAAATATGTATTGGCCAATAGATGTGCAACTGTCGAGTAACTGACCGCCCAGGTGAACCAAGGGGCTGCCAAACAGTGTCTCCTCGACGAACGTTCAACAACCGTTCCCGTGTATTGGCCTCCATAGCAGGTTCCTAGTTCATGTACCTATGCTAACAGATCTTCATTGCCGATGAAGGCAGGAATTTGTACGCTAATACTGCAACTAGACTTCCACTGAGTGGCGACAGGTGACCTTTTCAGATGAACCATTAGACAGGTGGCCGTTGAGTACATGGCCCTGCAGCAATCGCCGGAAGGTTCGGGCCGGAAGAGGTAGCACTATGATCTGGGGAATGTTTTTGTGATACTCCCTGGGTTATTTCGTCATTCTGGAAGGCAAAATGGACCAATAAAACTATGCATCTATCTTTGGAGATAATCCCCCACCCCATGAACCATGGACCTTGCCGTTGGTGGGGAGGCTTGCGTGCCTCAACGACACAGATAGCCGTACCGTAGGTGCAACCACAACGGAGGGGTATCTGTTGAGAGGCCAGACAAACATGTGGTTCCTGAAGAGGGGCAGCTTCAGTAGTTGCAGGGGCAACAGTCTGGATGATTGACTGATCTGGCCTTATAACACTAACGAAAGCGGCCTTGCTGTGCTGGTACTGCGAACGGCTGAAAGCAAGGGGAAACTACAGCCGTAATTTTTCCCGAGGGCATGCAGCTTTACTGTATGATTAAATGATGATGGCGTCCTCTTGGGTAAAATATTCCGGAGGTAAAATAGTCCCCCATTCGGATCTACGGGCGGCGACTACTCAGGAGGACGTCGTTATCAGAAGAAAGAAAACTGGCGTTCTACGGATCGAGCGCGGAATGTCAGATCCCTTAATCGGGCAGGTAGGTTAGAAAATTTAAAAAGGGAAATGGATAGGTTAAAGTTAGATATAGTGAAAATTAGTGAAGTTCGGTGGCAGGAGGAACAAGACTTTTGGTCGGGTGAATACAGGGTTATAAATACAAAATCAAATAGGGGTAATGCAGGAGTAGCTTTAATACTGAATAGGAAAATAGGAGTGCGGGTAAGCTACTACAAAAAGCATAGTGTACGCATTATTGTGGCCAAGATAGACACGAAGCCCACGCCTACTACAGTAGTACAAGTTTATATGCCAACTAGCTCTGCAGATGATGAAGAAATTGATGAAATGTATGATGAGATAAAAAAAATTATTCAGGTAGTGAAGGGACACGAAAATTTAATAGTCATGGGTGACTGAAATTCGACAGTAGGAAAAGGAAGAGAAGGAAACGTAGTAGGTGAATATGGATTGGGGCTAAGAAATGAAAGAGGAAGCCGCCTGGTAGAATTTTACACAGAGCATAACATAATCATAGCTAACACTTGGTTCAAGAATCATGAAAGAAGGTTGTATACGTGGAAGAACCCAGGAGATAATAAAAGGTTTCAGATAGATTAAAAAAGTGAGATCGACAGGAACTGCAAAATGACTAAGCAGTGATGGCTAGAGGACAAATGTAAGGATGTAGAGGCTTATCTCACTAGGGGTAAGATAGATACTGCCAACAGGAAAATTAAAGAGACCTTTGGAGAAAAGAGGGCCACTTGCATGACTATCAAGAGCTCAGATGGAAACCCAGTTCTAAGCAAAGAAGGGAAGGCAGAAAGGTGGGAGGAGTATATAGAGGGTCTATACAGGGGTGATGTTCTTGAGGACAATATCATGTAAATGGATGTAGATGAAGATGAAATAGGAGATATGGTACTGCGTGAAGAGTTTAATAGAGCACTGAAAGACCTGAGTCGAAACAAGGCGTCTCGCGGTAGCGTTCTCGCTTCCCGAGCACGGGGTCCCGGGTTCGATTCCCGGCGGGGTCAGGGATTTTCACCTGCCTCGAGATGACTGGGTGTTCGTGTTGTCCTCATCATTTCATCATCATCCAGGAAAGTGGCGAAATTGGACTGAGCAAAGGTTGGATAATTGTACGGGCGCTGATAACCACGCAGTTGAGCGCCCCACAAACCAAACATCATCATCATCATCGAAACAAGGCCCCCGGAGTAGACAACATTCCATTAGAACTACTGACAGCCTTGGGAGAGCCAGTCCTGACAAAACTCTACCATCTGGTGAGCAAGATGTATGTGGACAGGCGAAATTCCCGCAGACTTCAAGAAGAATATAATAATTCCAATCCCAAAGAAAGCAGGTGTTGACAGATGTGAAAATTACCGAACTATCAGTTTAATAAGTCACAGCTGCAAAATACTAACGCGAATTCTTTACAGACGAATGGAAAAACTGCAGAAGCCGACCACTGGGAAGGTCAGTTTGGATTCCGTAGAATTGTTGGAACACGTGAGGCAATACTGACCCTACGACTGACGTGGCAAGGTGGCTTCTTTTGTTTGTTTTTACGTTTTTGTATGTATACATTTTTAATTTCTTTTATTTTTTATTTACTTTTTTAATTTTCGATTTTTTTAAAAATTGGTTTTAATGAAATTAGTCTATGTATCAGAATTCCAGGAGTCGCTAGCGCCTTCCGATTGGCAGAACATCCGAACGTGTCTTCTCGAAAATTGAATGGAAATTCCGTTTGTAGTGCGTTCAGAACATTATGTCGACAGAAAAGTATCATCATCTCATGGCTTCGACGTTCCAGCTGGAAGACGGGTCATAAAAGGCGCTCCGTAGAAAATTGGAAAAGAACTGCTTGTATCTGGGGTTGCGAACAATTGCACAGTGTCGATCGTTAACGTACGTCCAATATCCTAGTTCTGATATCTTGTCGGGGCCAAAAAGGTAGAGGACCGTATGCCCGCGAATCCAATTCACAGCGTTAGTTTTTATTCCGGAGAGTGGCACTTTCGGGGATAGTAATACACGACAGATGTCCATCCCTCGGGTGGTTAATAAATATTGAAAAGTCCGGTAAAATTCCAAGGGGAGGCCATCAGGACCCGGAGACTTGTTGACAGTTCCTTTTCTAATGAAGTCGATCACTTCTTCTTCCGTAATTTCTTCCATCAAGGCCGCTTCCGTTGCCAGGGTGACGGTGCCGTAAATCGTCTAAGAGACGACCTCCAGTGCAGTCGGATCAGGGGTCTGAGCGGAATAGAGCTGGGAATAATGATCGTAGAACGCTGTGTTTATGTCTTGTTACTTGGTGAGGCGACGACCGTCCTTCGTGTCGATGAAGCGTATCAGCGCTCGTTGGCGTCGTTTACGGTCACGAAGTACGTGGAACATCGAGGGGCATTCGCTCGGTATCCGATCCTGTATCCTCGAGCGGATGACCACTCGCTCTAGGTGGCGTCGCTTATTAGCGATGATCTGAGCCTTAGCACGGTGGACCTCCCTTTGTCGTCCTGGAGACGGCGCCATAGCATCGCAATCGCGCAGTAGTATCATGAAGTAAAAGTCGAGTGTATGTCTACGCCAAGCAGAGTGGTCGCGACCGTAGGTTATCAACGTTCGTCTCAGTGCCGGTTTGGCGCAGTCCAGCCACCAGCGGATCGTTGTGGGATATGCACGGAGGCGATTTTCACACAAATGCCATGTATCCTCAACGGCTTGGTGACAATCCGGGTACCACAGGTGAGCGATGTTTAATTTCCACAGGCTGCGGCTCATCCAAACTTGTTGCCGCAGCAGGGTGACGGCACAAATGCAAGCTGAGTGGTTCGAGAAAGCTGCAGGCCACAGTTGCGCATCCTGTGTTCCAGCGGCAAGAGAGCGTGAGACATAAATCAGGTCGATGCGACTGGAAGAGTGACTCGAGAAGTGTGTGAATCCCGGTCGGTGGCCGTGAAGATGTTCCTAAGTTTCCACCATCTGCAGGTCTCGAATTAGCGTCTCGAGTTCCGGGCACGGTTTATGTCGTGGGAGTTGGTCTCTGGGCGTTAGTACGCAATTGTATTCACCTCCAAACACCAGATGGTCGTGGCGGCCTTGGAAGAGCGGGGCGACGTCTTCCGCAAAGAATCGTGAACGTTCGCGATGTTTGTCCGTCCCCGAAGGTCTGTAGATATTGATAAGGCGGACACCCAGTACTGTGAGTGCCATTCCTCTTGCCCCAGGCAGAAAGAAGATATCGTCTGCCACTGTCCCTTCCCGAAGACGTACAGCGACACCGCTGCCTGTGGGGGAAGCTGGAGAGACGCAACGTTCGTAACCGTACATGCCTGGGAAGTCGTCGACGTACACTTCCTGGAGAAGGGCTATATCTATGAAGCAGAATTCAACATATCCTGAAGCAAGGATAACTCAGCACGCGTCCGTATAGTGTTGATTATTATAGTCGCAACGCGATAAGTTTGAGGTCTATCCATAGCACCCGTCTTGGGCAGCAATACCCTTGTAAGGTTGTCTCGTCACTGTATCTGATGGTGGGAAAGGATCAACAGTGATGGGGTGAATTCCTCCGCGTGTCGTCCGACACGATGGGCAAGGAGTTTTCCTCATTGTCGTCCGGCCAGTCGCCATGAAAAACCATCAGCTGTTGGTGGCTGTGCCGGCCGAAGTGGCCGTGCGGTTCTGGCGCTGCAGTCTGGAACCGCGAGACCGCTACGGTCGCAGGTTCGAATCCTGTCTCGGGCATGGATGTGTGCGATGTCCTTAGGTTTAAGTAGTTCTAAGTTCTAGGGGACTAATGACCTCAGAAGTTGAGTCCCATAGTGCTCAGAGCCATTTGAGCCATTTTTTGTTGGTGGCTGCTTGTGGCTGCTGCGGCACTCGGCGCTGGCTTCGTCAGCTGTACTGGCTGGGAATCGGCAGCGGCTGTCTGTTTGTGATCTTGCTGTTCTGTGGGGTCGGAGGGACTGAAGCCGTCACCATGGCGATCTGTTGGGTGGGATGTCACTGCGGCCTCTGTACCTCCGTTACTGTCGTCGGAGTGTCCACAGTCCGTGTCAGACGGTCTCTGTAAACACTCGACCGATGGAGCACGCCGCCATCTCTTGTGTTTCCGCGGGGAACGCTGTTTACGGACGTGTGTTTCAGTATCCGAATGTGGGTGTATTTCTCCAGCTGCTCCGGCGTCAGGAAGAAAAGCCGCTGTCGGCACAACCCGTGGGTCAATGTCCATCCTGGCATCAGTGCTTTCTTGCAAGGTCGGCCGGTAATTATCTTCAGGTGGGGGCGCCGTTGTAGAGGCCGGATCCGGTACTGCAGAATCCATCATGGTCTCGCTATCGGGGGGCAGCTATCGTACGAATGTGTGTGGTGTCACCGCCAGACACCACACTTGCTAGGTGGTAGCCTTTAAATCGGCCGCGGTCCATTAGTATACGTCGGACCCGCGTGTCGCCACTGTCAGTGATTGCAGACCGAGCGCCGCCACACGGCAGGTCTACAGACACTTCCTAGCACTTGACCCCAGTTGTGCAGCCGACTTTGCTAGCGATGGTTCACTGACAAATTACGCTCTCATTTGCCGAGACGATATTTAGCATAGCCTTCAGCTACGTCATTTGCTACGACCTAGCAAGGCGCCATTATCATTTGCTATTTATCTTGCGATGCATGTACCGTCAGACCGATGTTCACCAATTATGGATTAAAATTAAGTATTCCAGAAGCTACATACCTATTTTGCTAGTCTCTATTCCTTTAACTGTTCCAGATCTCACGCCAGCCTGCGTGAGCTTAAACGCGTGCCTTTCGGCTACCTGTCATAGTGGATTGGCTGTCTTGCCAGTCCACAACAATGTGATCAGCATTGGAAAGGATTGTTGCCCGTGCAACCTCGGCATAATTAAGTGTAAGGGTCGTCACCGTAGAAGGAGGCATAGATTTGATTAAGCTGTCATCGGAGACAATCCGACCGGACGTGCCCTACTCGACCACAACCGGAGCAAGTGCGTGGCTGACCGTCATACATAACGATCGCCCTACATCCGCCTGCGACATAGGATGGTACATGTTCGGTCCGTTCAGTTTTGATCTGTCGTACCCCGTTAAGAACCATTTTTCAGCCATGTAGCTGACCACTCTGCCGTAAGGATGGAAAGCCGCGGTGACTACGTCCGGTGGTACTTCGAAAGGGAGTTCGAAGGCGCGTATCGTACGGAGGCCAAGCCCGGCGTGATCGATAGAGACCGCCCCAATGTGGACATCAAAATCTTTGAATTTAAGATCGTTCGCGCGGGCGCGCACGATTCTGTTGCACAGCTCGTCACTTACTAACTTAACGTAGACAACACTGCTCGTGATAGAGAGATGGATATCAATTATGTCCCGCGGTTTAGTTTTAACGTCGTCACGTAGAAAACGTTCCACTTAAAAAGCTCTCGGTCGTGCATGATCAGGTTGAAAACTGATCTTGATGGTGGTTTGTCTGTATGAATGTGCCATGCTGCGTCGATAGTGTTGGACTCTAAACTAGCGACGACGAAGTAGTTCAAATATGGTTCAAATGGCTCTGAGCACTATGGGACTTAACATCTGTGGTCATCAGTCCCCTAGAACTTAGAACTACTTAAACCTAACTAACCTAAGGACATCACACACATCCATGCCCGAGGCAGGATTCGAACCTGCGACCGTAGCAGTTCCGCGGTTCCGGACTGAGCGCCTAGAACCGCGAGACCACCGCGGCCGGCGACGAAGTAGTAAACAACTACGGACACTCGCGACCGCGCGGGCGGAACGTAAACAAGACGTCCTCGCCGCAGCGCTGCGGAAAGCAGACTTGCCACTTCGACTACCCGTACACACGTTCCAGACTGATCCAAACTTCCGTATATCACAGTGTCTACTTCACACAGTACTCGCACAGCGTTCATGTGATTCCTGCATTGGGAGAGACAATGTTTTTTCCACTCCATTTACCTCACTTTAGCATGGAATATGGCTAGTGCAATGTCTGATTTGACAGTACCTGTATAGTTCGATGGAAACGCATCCATATCGAAATATAGAGACACAGTCAAATACAGACACTCCACTAACTGTTATTGAGAATACGTTGAGGTTGAAGTTCGTTACAGAATGGCCTTCTTATCACTGAATCCTTAACATTACGCAGTCAACTCAGTAACTCTTCTCATCTATTTAGCTCACTTTACGCGTTTCATGGAGTGATGCATACACATTTGTATCAGTGTGACTGATAGGTCACCGAGATGATGTTGGAATATGGCGAATACCTGCATATGATTTTCGTAGATTTGAAGACGGCATACGACTGCATCCACTGAGAGAGCGTCATGAATTCCCTAACCGAGTATGGAAGAGCCAAGAAACTCGTCAGCCTAATTACAGCTTCTCTCGTTGGTTCCAAAGGCAATGTGAAGCTCGGAAACGAAGCCATGGAGGGCTTTTATATAAACGCAGGCTTGAGACAAGGAGGCGGCGTATCACCAATGTCGTTAAACCTGGCGCTCGAAAAGGTAATGAGGCAGGCTTTCCATAAAAACTGATCGAGGTAGAGAGAGAGAAAGTCACACATCTCGCAATTTACCGACGATGTGGCCCTGTTGTCCAATCCAAGCAAGGATTGACGCGGACGAGCGACAGCGTGGAGCGGGCAACGAGCAAGATCGGTCTTCTTGAGACTGTATCGATGAACAAGTACCTGGTGATAAACAGGATTCATGCCTATTCAAAAGACCCACTCCGGGCTCTGGTGGTCGGAACCCGATCATACAAAGGGTTCATAATTTTAAATATCTGGGGGTAATCTTTACAGAGGACGCAACGTGCGACGCAGAAATCAAAGTGAGGGTCCAAGCCACAAACCGAGCATACTTCAGACTTTTCAAACCGCGGAGTCTCTCAAGGAATTTCAACCTCTAGCTGCATAAAAACACTCGTCCAACCCGTAGAGCTATATGATTACGAGTGTCTGGAAAAAAGTCTTAAGTAATATCCTCGTTTCCGAACGAAAAGTCTTAAGGAAGATCTATGGGTCGGTGACAGATGAGATCACTGGAAAATGGTGGATCCAGCATAATTGTGAGCTGTATGAACTGTACAATAGACGAAGCATCGTAGGCATGATCGGAAGGAAGCGGCTAGTAGCGGCAGGACATGTCGCTGGGATGGATAAGCATCGAGGGCCATTGAAATCCATGGATTTTGCTTCCTGCGGAAGAAGAACATCAGAAATATAATTGTGAGCTGTATAAACTGTACAGTAGACCAAGCATCGTAGGCGTGATGGGAAGGAAGCGGATAGTAGGGACAGAACATGTCGCTGGGATGGATAAACATCGAGGGCCATTGAAATCAATGGATTTTGCTTCCTGCGGAAGAAGAAAATTAGGAATATCAAAGAAAAGGTGGAGAGATGGCATTCATGGGAAGTTGCTGCAGATCGGCACGGATGGCGACTGGCGACGGAAGGCACAGAACAGAATCCAGCGGAAGAGGAAGCTCTTAACGGTACCCGGTCCTCTGGTCCAGACTGCATGAAATAAAGTAAGTGACTGATTATAGTTTCAGTTCAGGTAGATACGTTTTTCGGAAGACAGGTGGGTTGCGCTCGATAGTGTTTTCCATTTCCACTTCGTAAGATTTTTATTAAATACTGACGTACATTTTGAGGCATGCTTTGTCCACCACCATGTTGTGTTCTCGTATGGTATTTTGCCACCTTTCCTTACTTAACAGTTACAGAAAACAAAGTTCATCAAGAATATCAGTTCACAAACGGTAGGAGCGTGGTACGGAACTACGGAACTATAGCACAGACAGAGGGTGGAGCAATTATCTGAGGTCAGTGACATGTATACAATTCACTTTTAATAAACACCATTTCATCTAACAACACGTTTCGAAGTAGCGTCATACAGGTAGTTAACGATTAGAAGACTATTATTTTACAGAAAACTATGTCCCATAGTAACAAATCAGCACACTAACAAATGGCTCTAAGCACTATGGGGCCTTAACATCTGAGGTCATCAGTCCCCTAGATTTAGAACTACTTAAACCTAACTAACCTAAGGACATCACACACATCCATGCCCGAGGCGGATTCGATCCAGCGACCGCAGCAGCAGCGGCTTTTCCTTTATTTTCTCCAGGAGGCTTTAGAAATGTTTATCTTTTACTCTGAACTTCTCTCATTTTTGTGTCTTCCTCCGTTATTTCCATTTCCCTCAGGCATGCTTAATTTGTTCCACTTCACAGATTCTTTTTTTTTTGGTTATGTAAAAAAATGTAAGATTCCCTTTGTTATTCTTTTCTCATTTAGCCTTTTTAGGTGTCCATAAAATACAAATCCTCTCTTCCTTATCGTGTCTTAAATTCGTTCCATTCTTTCATAAACTTATTTATTATTCCTTAATAAATATTTTTCGTTGTCTTATTTTGGTACCAAGATTTTCCTGACTACATTCTTTCTTTTTTATTTCATCTAATTGTTTTACTGTATTTAAGACGAGGCATCTGAAACGTAAAGGCGTTTTTGTTATTGAAAATGAAGTTCTGTTTCCTCGTCCGTTGCAAAGTTAGCTTCTTTGTACGAAGTATTTTGTTTTGTCATTCCACCGAGATATTTAAATTTTGTAGTCGCCTTTTGTCTTCCATAATCTTTTCTTGCAATAACAACAGTCAGTCACAATCTCACTGGCTTTTTTAAATTATTTTTGCATATAAAAACTTCAGCTATAAATGGCCATCTTCAGTGTATTCCAGTGAGCTACCGTCCAAAACTCTCGTAGCACTACATGTCACACGCTGATCACAAAGGTTTCTTATGGAAACAGCGTTGATTAAGTTTCCTTATATTTTTGTGCCATCATAGCGTCTGTCATATACCCTGTTTTTTGAGAATGTATGCATAGGTCTGCTTCGAAAATGTCTGTCTTTGGAGGCTTATCTGCTCTATTTCATATTCTATACATATAAGATGGAAAGATCGTCTGTGAAAGCGAATCAATCAGTGTTCATATGATTCCCTTTTCATAATAATTATGATTTTATAAAATTCTTTTTTTCTATTGTTTTCTTCCATTCCCTGATTAACTTTTGTAGTACACGATTGAACAGCGATGGGGACATCCATCTCCTTGTCTTACACATATTTTATATGTTTTATTGCTATTGTTATTAAAATCGTAGGCATTTGTGGCACGTTAAAAGTAAGGATAAATTGAGGGGTTTGTGAGACAGTAACAATCTTTAATCTCCCCGAAACAGAACCCCGAATTCATGCCATGTGCCATTTGACAACTGCGTCTTAACACTGCGCCTTGTAGCCTTACAATTCCACCATCTGAGCGTAGATTGTTGCAGAATTGTCCCCCTTCGAATGCAGAAAATGCACTTTACCTCGACACATCACTTTATCAGTGGGTTGTGCCTCTCTTTTTTCTCCTTTTTGCGTCTCTAGAGACATGGTACGGTACAGTCGGGCGTGGATCTCGTTGTTCGCCAGAAATGCAGAAATTTGCCTGTAAAAAGCTAAAAGAAAATTATGTTACCATACTTTCTTTCCGAAGTATAAATAGTATTCCGTTCAATACTTGCCGTAAGTTAACAACTAAGTCTCTAAAAGAAAATTATGTTACCATACTTTCTTTCCAAAGTATAAATAGTATTCCGTTCAATACTTGCGTCAAGTTAACATCTAAGTCTTGAAGTCATCCTGCCAAAATACAATATGAAACAGTGGTGTCCTTAGTGCCAGCCTCACACTAGACGTTGTCCAGCTGTGCCTCTCTGGCCTCCACAGTAGCAAACATTTCCCCGCACAAACCCTGAAGGCGAAAAACTTCAAGTGCATTGGAGAAGAAAAAGACGAAAGAAAAGAAGAAAAAATGCAGCCATGATGGCCTCGCAAATTTCTGCAGTTTCTCCGAAGTTAGGAACATAGCGAAACAGGTGTTCCTAATGGGAACATTACGGGCGCAGAAAGAGATCTCTAAATCACAGATTCGCGTGGGCACTAAAATGAAAGGCAGACTATTATGTGCGGCATCTACAACACAGTAGTTTCGCTGGAGGCGAACAGTTTTCATTTGGCAGCGAATATATCGATATCCTCGAATATATCAGTGCTATGTATTAGTGAATGAGAGAATAAGAAGCCGTTTATGATGAATGTTCATGTGACTTAAACTACGAGTTGTATTTTCCTACTTTTCTAACCGTACGCCCTTTGCTAAATGTACACACGACGTTTTAAAGGACTGTGATAGAACCAACAATAATTATAACAATAATAATTTATATTGTTAGTATTGTCACTTTGGAACTGTTGAGCCGGAACAATGTAACAAGACACAGTTGTAACAAATTAGAAAGAAGAAACGTGAGTAAACGATTTTAAAGTACAAAACGTAATCAGCTAAATAGGAAACCATACCAAATAGTTCCGCCCAGTAAATTTTTACCAATGTCCACTGGTCAGTCCAACTACACAAAAACTGCAATACCGCGCTTGGAAAACAAACACAAACCAGCCACAGCACAGGACAAAGCTAATGCAGCCAATAGTACGTCCAACAAGGTGAATATACCACAATTTTTACCGAAATGTATATTTTAATGGTTGGTTTATAAACAGAAGTTCAATCCAGATGATATCCTAACATCCCTCATGTTTGCAGATGGCATGGTGTACCAACTTAGGCTTGTGGTTGATTTAAGTTGTCAGCAACAGGACACATACAATGTAAAATCAAAGGTAAAACACATATATAACCTAAATAACAACAAATACGATATAACATTTTTCCTAAACTAATTATAAAGTGTATGTATGTATTTCGCAAAGATAAAAGACAAAGCGCACAGTGGATGCCAGATTAGTGGTGAAACATGCACTACGTGATCAAAAGTATCCGGACACCTGCCAAAAATGACTTACAAGTTCGTTGCACCCTCCATCGGTAATTCTGGAATTCAATACGGTGTTAGGTCTGCCTTAGCCTTGATGACAGCTTTCACCCTCGCAGGCAAACGCTCAATCAGATGCTGGAAGGTTTCTTGGGGAATTGGGGAATGGCAGCCCGTTCTTCACGGAGTGCTGCACTAGGGGGGGGGGGGGGGGAGAGGTATCGATGTCGGTCGGTGAGCCCTAAATCGGCGTTTCAAAACACCCCAAAGCTGTTCTATAGGATTCAGGTCAGGACTCTGTGCAGGCCAGTCCATTACAGGGATATTATTGCCATGTAAACACTCCGCCACAGGCCGTGCATTAGGAACAAGTGCTGCATCGTGTTGAAAGATGCAATCGCCATCCCCGAATTGCTCTTCAACAGTGGGAAGCAAGAAGGAGCTGAAAACATCAGTGAATGCATGTGCCGTGATAGTGTCACTCAAAACAACAAATGGTACAAGTCCCCTCCATGAAAAACGCGACCACACCATAACACTACCGCCTCAGAAATTTACTGTTGGCATTACACACGCTGGCAGATGTTCACCGGTCATTAGCCATTCCCACACCCTGCCATCGGATCGCCACATTTTGTACCGTGATTCGTCACTCCACACAACGTTTTTACACTGTTCAATCGTTTAATGTTTACACTTCTTACTCCAAGCGGTGCGTCGTTTGCATTTACCGGCGCTATGTGTGGCTTATGAGCAGCAACTCGACCATGAAATCCAAGTTTTCTCACTTTTTGCCTCACTGTCATAGCACTTGCAGTGCATCCTGATGCAGTTTGGAATTCCTGTTTGATGGTCTGGATAGATGTCTGCCCAGTACACATCATGACTCTCTTAAACTGTCGGCGGTCTCTGTCACTCAACAGACGCGGTCGGCCTGTACATTTTTGTGCTGCACGTGTCCCTTCACGTTTTCACTTCACTATCACATCGGAAAGTGGACCTAGGGATGTTTAGGAGTGTGGAAATCTCGCATACAGACGTATGACACGAGTGACACCCAATCACCTGACCACTTTCGAAGTCAGTCAGTTCCGCGGAGCACCCCATTCTGCTATCTCACGATGTCTAATGACTACTGAGGTCGCTGATATGAAGTACCTGGCAGTAGGTTGCAGCACAATGCACCTAATATGAGAAATGTATGTTTTTGGGGGTGTCCGGATTCTTTTGATCACATAGTGTATATGGACGGAAAAAATACAACAACAAAAAATAATTAATGTAGAAAAATGAAATTTCGGGAATTTAGGTAGCAAATTTGTCATTAGCATTGGAAGTTAATAGGTTAACGTAAGCCCATTACAAATGTGAGATGCAGGTACATTAACAACAGATGTAATAGCCAGAATGTTGGTGTGTTGTACAGGTGCCGGATGTCAGTTTGTGGGTTGGAGTTCCATGCCTTGCACTTGGTGGGTCAATACAGGGACAGTAAATGCTGGTTATAGATAACGCTGGAGTTCGATTATGTCCCATATGTCCTCGGTTGGGAACAGATGTCGTGATCGAGCCGGCCATGGCAACATGTCGACCCTCTGTAAGGTATGCTGGGTTACGACAACGGATGTGAGCTAGCGTTATCCTGTTGGAAAACACTGCCTTGAATACTGTTGGTGAACGGCAGCACTACAGTTCGAATAACCAGACTGTTGTACAAATTTACAACCACGAGAGTTCTGCTGGTGTCATACGAAATCGCACCCGAGACCATAACTTCAGGTGTAGATCCAGTGTGTCTAGCACGCTAACATGTTGGTTGCAGGCTCACATCATGCGTCTTTCTAACCAACACACGACCATCACAAGCACCGAGGCAGAACCAGCTTTCATCAGAAAAGACAACAGACCTCCACCCATCCCTCCACTGAGCACGCTATTGACACCACTGAAGTCGCAAATGGCACTGTTTTGGGGTCAGTGGAACGCACGTTAAGGGCTCTCACTTGGAGCTATCCTTGAAGTAACCAATTTGTAACAGTTCGTTGTATCACTGTGGTGGCCAGCCTGGTTGGACGAGCGGTTCTAGGCGCTACAGTCTGGAACCGCGCGACCGCTACGGTCGCAGGTTCGAATCCTGCCTCGGGCATGGATGTGTGTGATGTCCTTAGATTAGTTAGGTTTAAGTAGTTCTAAGTTCTAGAGGACTGATGACCTCAGATGTTTAGTCCCATAGTGCTCAGAGCCATTTGAGCCATCACTGCCAGCTACTGCTGCTGAAGATGCGGTATGATGCGCCAGAGCTATACGTCGAACACGACAGCCAAGTGGCTGTCCGGTAAAGAAGGAAGAAAGGAAGATTGGCTTTAACGTCCTGTTGATATCGAGGTCATTAGAGATGAAGCACACGCTCGGATGTTTTCAACTAGGGGGAAGGAAATCGGCTGTGCCCTTTCAAGGGAACGATCCCGGCATTTTCCTGGAGCGATTTAGGGAAGTCACGGAGAGACTAAATCTAGATGCTCCCGAGTGCGAGTCCAGTGTGCTAACCACTGCCCCACCTCGCTCGATGTGGCCGTCCGGAACCCGGTCCTGTTTCCTCTGTACATTCTGGTGACCACCACTACCAGTAATTATGTGAAGTTGCTACTTCCCTGCTAAGACTTTCTGCAGTATCGCAGGAGTATCCAGGTTCTCGGAACAATATCACACGATTTCGTTCACACTCATTGAGGTACTGACAATGGCGTCTTTGTCACATTAAAGGCATTCTTGATTAACTTCAGCTCACCACGTCCAGTCTCAAAAGTTCATTCGTGTGAAACGCAACTAGCTCTTTATTCACATGAAGTGTTAAGTGCTATTGGCAAGGGATTTCATTTCGATTCCGTATTTCTGTATTTCCGGAAGGCTTTTGATATTGTACCACACAAGCGGCTCGTAGTGAAATTGCGTGCTTATGAAATATCGTCTCAGTTATGTGACTGGATTTGTGATTTCCTGTCAGAGAGGACACAGGTCGTAGTAACTGACGGAAAGTCATCGAGTAAAACAGAAGTGATTTCTGGCGTTCCCCAACTTTGCTGTTCCTTATCTCTATAATCGATTTAGGAGATAATCTGAGCAGCGGTCTTCGGTTGTTTGCAGATGACGCTGTCGTTTATCGACTAATAAATTCATCGGAAGATCAAAACAAACTGCAAAACGATTTAGAAAAGACACCTGAATGGTGCGAAAGTGGACGTTGTCCCTAAATAACGAAAAGTGTGAGGTCATCCTCATGAGTACTTAAAGGAACTCGTTAATCTGCGGTTACACGATAAATCAGTCTAATCTAAAAGCAGTAAATTCAACTAATACCTAGGTAGTACAATTACGGACAACTTGAATTGGAAGGAACACATAGAAAATGTTGTGGGGAAGGCTAACCAAAGGCTGCGTTTTATTGGCAGGACATTTAGAAAATGTAACAGAGCTACTAAGGAGACTGCCTACACTACGCTTATGCGTCCTCTTTTAGAATACTGCTGCGCGGTGTGGGATCCTTACCAGATAGGACTGACGGACTACATCCAAAAGGTTCAAAGAAAGGCAGCACGTTTCGTAATGTCGTGAAATATGGGAGAGAGTGACACAGAAATGATACAGGATTTGGGCTGGACGTAATTGAAAGAAAGGCGTTTTTCGTTGCCACGGAATCTTCTCGCGAAATTCCAATCACCAACTTTCTCCTCCGAATGCGAAAATATTTAGTTGACACCGACCTATCTAGCGAGGAACGATCACCACGATAAAATAAGAGAAATCAGAGCCCGTACGGAGAGATATAGGTGTTCGTTCTTTCCACGGGCTACACGAAATTGGAATAATTAAGAACTGTGAAGGTGGTTCGATGAACCCTCTGGCAGGCACTTAAACCTGATTTGCAGAGTATCTATGTAGATGTAGATGACTAAAGTCTACCACCTTTATAGAGTGTATTTAAAGCAAACTTGATTTGGATCCTCATAATGGTGCTATTAGCACCACTCTTATGCGACTGGCGTAAAATTCGAATTGATATCATCTTCAGACGTAGAAACAAGCGTACCAACTTTCGTTTATGTCGCACAACTCCTTGGTATTGTGTTTTCCTTTTCCATCAAAGTATTTGCGTATTAAAATAGAACAATAGTTGTGTACTTGCAAAAGGGCATACCCATCCTTAGTTTATATTTTTCTGCTAATGTTATTTGTTAACTATAATTTTTTGTTTCAACCTAGACGAGTAACGCAAAACACCCGTGAAAGAAAGCTTAAAAGCTTAAAAGAGGGACTCAAAATGCTGAGCTCGTAAGGTGAAGCGCATATGAATGAAAATGAATACTTAGATCAAAGAGATGTCGTGTTTTGTCTGAAGCAGCGAAGATAATGCTGTAAGTAATATTGACCTACAGTACTGTTACCACTGTTATTAGGGGTCTTAGTGACGCATTTTGTGGAAACAGCTGGAACTGAAGAAACGTCCTGAACAAGTCAACAAGAAAACAGGTGTCCAGCTACAGAAGAGAGAGAAACTAACCGTTACTGACTCATTCTACATTTACTGTACATCACACATATCACCCTTTTCCGTTTCGTAATGAGTTTTAATTATTTGGATTAATGCCATAAAAGACAGAAGCAGCGGTTACAGCTTTGGTGTTCCGGACCCCGTTTTCAGTTTGGATGTCTGTTAGGTTTTGCTTATGTTCAACGTTTTCAGCATGAGTAGGAGGAAAACTGTTTAGAGAAGGTGCAGGAGGGCGGGAAAATAGAATAGAAAATTATAAGAAATGCAAGGCCCGTATTGTTATATGGAAACAGAGAACGAACGCAGTGGTCTGGGGATCAACACTGAAAACGTGAAATACGGCGCGATATCGGAATTCTTGTTTTGCTAAATACGAGCATTAGATGATAATATTTTTCACTTATACCTATCTGGTGGGTCACGAAGTCTTGTGGCAACATTATTACGACTTGACAAAGTAATGTAGTGGAGAAATCTGAATCAAAAATGACCTATGGGACTTAACATCTGAGGTCATCAGTCCCCTAGACTTAGAACTACATAAACCTAACTAACCTAAGGACATCACACACATCCATGCCCGAGGCATTAATCGAACTTGCGACCGTAGCAGCCGCATGGTTCCGGACTGAAGAACCGCTCGACCATATCGGCCGGCCAAATCAAAAACCAAAATTAGCTTCTCGTAGCTGGTGTTGAAAGTTACGTACAATTTTGAAAATGACATCGTTGTTACCAGTTGATTTAAAAATTATTTATTTGTATAATCCAGCATTGCCAAATTTCGCTTTTGTAAAACCCAGTATTACCAAATATTGCTCTTTCGAACGTGTGGTAGTTATCAAACGGGAATAATTCAGCTTTAGCACATCTAAAAACATAAAGATCAGCTGGTATGACACGAAACAGAAGCTTGTTTCATCACATTCCGTTCCTGATTCAGACCTTCTTGTGTGTATTGCACTCTTCGAAATACATTGCAAATATGTTGTTCATATTCTGCTTAATTTTTGTCCGCAATCTGTAATACAGAATTGAGTGCAGTAAATGGTTCCATATTTCGTTTATTTGCACAGCTACCTTCCGCAGAAGCTATTAAAAACAGTTATTATTCGTTTTTCAGTATTCAGCTTACTGCAATTAAATTAAAGAGAATTTTGCACCAGACGCATTTCACTTTTATTTCTAAGTCATCTTCCATGTTAGTCTGCAAATTGGGTACATATGTTTATACATTTTTGGTTGTTTTACTTTAAAAACAGCGTTTTATTGATAAAGTTGGTGTGCAACTTACTTACGGTGTTTCTTTAGATATTCTCCAAACCATTGTTTTTTCCCTCCTTGCTAGCAGTGGTTGATCTCGAAGACTTCTTTTCACATGCACTCTTGGCAGTTTACTTAATGTTCTATTAAGTGGTCAGTCAGTTTAAAGAGTGTATTGCTTGCCAGGTTGTCCTGGCCATTTATGAGCTGTTTCTTTTCTGTTATGGTTTTTTAGATGTGGTAGTTTCCTCGCAAGAGAAAGAGGTGTTCTTTGTTGTTGTCTATCCATATGGTTTCCATGCCTATGTCTCTGGTGTTAATTTTAAGTTTGTCTTGGTGTAAGTGCTGTGCAAAAGTTGAATTATTTGTCCTATACTTCCATGCTCTTACATGTTCGTTGTAACTGGTGCCAAATGTCCTCCTGGTTTGAACTATGTATCTTTGCTCGCTTGCATTGCATTTCGGTTGGTATATTCTTGATTTCTGACATATACAAGTTTTTTCCATTGTTTTTGAGAAGTACCTTTGAATTGAACTGGTGGTTTGTTGGGATACATTTATGCCTTGTTTTAAAAATATTGGATGTTCTGTGAGTGTATCTATGGTTGTACGTCACATGCCTGCCAAATGAACAGGACATTTTCACTAATTTACACTAATTCTCTCTCTCTCTCTCTCTCTCTCTCTCTCTCTCTCTCTCTCTCTCTCTATCTATCTCTCTCTCTCTCTCTCTCTCTCTCACACACACACACACACACACACACACACACACACACACACACACACAAACACACACACATACACACACACTCGATTTTAAAGAAATGTTGTTTCACATGTTGGTAACGCTCAGAACCTGCGCGAAAACAAACGAACAGGCATAAACACCGTAATACTTTACAGAGCGAGAAACTTCAGTTCGATTTACAAAGGTGAATTGTAAATAAACCGAATGCAGCGCAAGAAATAGTGCAGAATGGCAAAACTGCCAAGTGTATATGAAAAACGAAGTCTTTCGACATCAACCGCTGCTAGCAAGGAGGGAAGAAGCAGTGGTTTGTAGGATATGTAGAGAAATACCGTAAGTAAGGTGCTCTTCAACTTTATAAACAAAATGCTGTTTTTTATCTAAAAGAGCCAAAAATGTATAAACATATGTACTCAGTTTGCAATATAACCACGGAAGATGCTTTATAAATAAAAGCGAAACAAGTCTGGTGAAAAATTCTCTTTAATTAAATGCACTGTCTAGATTTCTGAAGCAACCAGACATAATAGTGGCCCGATACTGGAATCCTAGGGAACATGAGGGGAAGCAAGGTCTGGTGTCTGACCACGACATGGGAGGATCACCGCAATATGCACCAAACACATCGTAACACCCGCATTTCTGTGCCGACCCTCCGAGAACAAATATTTGGACTCCCTACAACACTGTGTGTCATCTCACACTATTAGTCGGAGACTAGTAGTAGCCGAAATATTGAATTATCGCTCCGTCCATAGGCTGCCGTTAGCACCACAACGCAAACGGCTGTATCTGGAGTTAAGCTATTACTGGGTAGTTTGGACTACTGGTGAAAAACTTCGCATTGTGTGCAGCGGTGAAGTGCGGTTCTGCATAACCCAGGATCACCATCGTTGCCGAACGTGGCAGTGACCTGGGGAGAAGTCTTATTCTTACAATGTTTTTGAGAAGCACGATCATGTTATTCCTGGCGTCATGGCGTGAGAATCCTCCGGGGTGATTTCAGGTCGTGGCTGTTAGTAACTGAGGGAACTCTGATGACATAACATATGTTATGGAGATCCTGCGCCTCGTGTGTGGTTTCTCATGTGACAATATCGTGGTATCATTTTCCAGCAGGACAATTCTCGTCCACATGTGGCATCTATCTCTATGAACTACCTGCATGTTTCTGAGGCACTCCTGTGACCAGCTAGATCCCCAGTTGTGTTCTAATAGAACATGTGTAGAACCAGCCCAGAAGGTAACTTGTCCTAATGCCAATACCCAGGATATCAAGCCCAGGAGAGGAAACAACAGCGTTATGACACCCTTCCCAACCAAATCCAGGCCAGAGGCCTACATCATGACACTGATAAGTGCGCTCACATGGCCAAATTGTTTCGAAATTTGACTCGATTTTGTGATCAGGGAAATAACGTCACACGGTCTGTCAACGAGTTTCCTCCTCCATATTTTTTATTGGGCATACGATATTAACCCTTGACACGATAAATTTACGTAAAAAGTGAAGGTGCAAGACTACACTGGTCTTGCGGTTTGATTTGAAAGACTACAGGCGGCTGTAAGTTTACACCTTATAAGCAATCCCTTAAACTTGTAGCCTTCTACTTGTCTACCTGGCCCCGTGTCTGATAAATTTAGCCTGCGTTCCGACAGTGGTTGTTATTGGTAGCTAACACTGGAGGCTATCACTTTATCAGAATCTTAAATTAAGGAAATGATGGCCCTGTCATTATTGCAGTCTATTACTGATGGGTATTAATATATTAATATAGGATTAATCTTTTATTAAAAGAGGGCAAGAATTTATCAACAGTAGAATAGGACAAACAACACTGGTTAAGCGAGATCACACTGGGCAATGTTTGGTTGGCAAATACTAAAGTTTATCTGTTTAATCTATTGACCCTGGCTCAAGACATGGATAACCCAATCTGAAATTATCTAGTGCTGAGTAGACTTTGATGGATTTCTTCTACACAGAAGTTACACTAAGTTGGGGCGGCTGAGAACAAGTGGCGACACTGTTTGCCCTAACAAGCCAGAGCAGGAATACTATACCCATTTCTCTATGCATAGCGCTGTCTCCGGTGACGGTCGTGTCGCAAGCCTCGGTCTAGTAGCGATGGGCAAAAAATATGCGGTCTGGCGACCTGTTAGCTGAATCTCAGGTGGAGTCATGAAATCTCAGCAAATTCCACCGTGTGACACTCCTGTTTGCCAGTCATACCATGGACCAATTTGACTCACTTATACAGCAGTGCACACGAAGAGATCAAATGTCGAGGCTGCAGACCTGATATGAATAAGATCGTCCTCGGCGCAGCAGGTTGTCCGAGTTGACTGAGGTCTAAACTGTAGCTACAGCTAAGACTTCACCACAGGCTTCCCAGTCAAGACCAGTACCAGTGTGAAGACACGCTCAGGACGAGTGCTCCAAGTGCAACCCACACATAACATGAGTCAAGAACAGAATCCCCAGATTGGAGTCTGAGCCGGCCGCGGTGGTCTAGTGGTTCTAGGCGCGCAGTCCGGAACCGCGGGACTGCTACGGTTGCAGGTTCGAATCCTGCCTCGGGCATGGATATGTGTGATGTCCTTAGGTTAGTTAGGTTTAAGTAGTTCTAAGTTCTAGGGGACTGATGACCACAGATGTTAAGTCCCATAGTGCACAGAGCCATTTGAACCACTTGGAGTCTGAATCAGAAGCCCCATTTCTCCACTCGTCCCCAGCCATCCAAACTCGGTAAACTCCAAAAGTCCACCAACGCAGCTCCCCACACGGGTTTCATGCCAATAACAAGACGTCATAAGTGCCACGTCTCCCCTCTAGCTCGTCTGCTCTACTTCCCAACCAGTCCTAACCAATGTAAGCAATATTCTTTTCCCTGATGGAGAAGCATCCAATCCCTGAGTTGTAAAGTTCCACACGGAGAGGAGAAGATGTTCCGCCCCCAAATTGTATTTCCCATGGTCATTTTAGGCAGCGTGTTTTGAGAATTTTCTTTTAGGACTAAAGTCAACAACACATTTATCACAGATATCATTATTTGAACTTTCTTAACATTACAGCATGTCCGATCAGAGGCCTTGGCTAAACTAAGAGAAGCGCTTTTGTGTCTCAACATAGACCATTTCAGAGCCACCATAAATGCTGCGTCCCATCCTACAATTCTTCTGAAGGCCCAAGGCTTCCCAAAAAGCGCAACAGGTAGAGGCACGACACCACCTGATGGCTCCATGCATATTGTCCAGTCCAAGGAAAACACGTAGACTTGCGGACTTTTATGGACGCAAGTTCTTTAAACAATGAGCGTTTACGGCACTGTTAAAACGCCTTGGCTAGGCGATCCACTTTCTTTCCTGCATCCCTGTCCCTGCTACTGCCAGGAACACCTAACAAGTAGATCCAAGCCGGCAGTATCTCGCCTCTTCAGCTGAAAGCATTGTCTGCACACTGGTGCGAGAATTTACTGGAGCGGAATTCGAGCCCCAGTAAGTACTTTGAGATATTCCTCTCCCCAACAGCTGCACATGGCTTCCAGGCCCGAAATGTCCGCTGCAATATTTACTGTTAAATAACGAAACTGCCTGTTTGTTCTCAACTCCTCAAAGTACTATTCAAAGGAGGTTTACTATAATGATTCCACATGCATTAACAATGTACATCCTCCCATCAGTGCCTGCTCATGTTGATAACTTCCTTTCATATCATTAAAAATGACTAGGGTGTAATAACGACATTAAAGAGTAGACTTGAATATTAAAATAAGTGAGAAAGTGACTTGTTCTCTCTCAAAGAAAATCTACAGATACTTCAGAGTCCAGGTAAACCAGCTCTGAATTAATTAGACTCTTAAAATTTTCAGATTGTTAGTGAACATGGTTGTAAACCTCTGGGTGTTGGTGTACATATGGTGTGTGTATGTGTTTTTGCCTAATATTGTGCATGCAATGGAAGTATCACACCTATAAATCAATTAAAAACAACCCTGTCATTTTCAAACTAGATCTAGAAGGATAAATTAGATGTGATATCAAGTCATAATAATCGATAATGCTGAACAGGTGTCCTACTGGAGTGAATACAACTAGATACCGTAAAATTATTTCTTCTCAGACAACAGAAAAATGTGAAAGTGTATAAAGTCAGTACAGAATGTTAAATCCTGCTCTTAATCTAGCTTTGAGCTTGGGAGAATATCTGTGACTTTCCTCAAAACCGTACCGCCATGACACACTAAACTGGCTTACACTGATTAGCCCGGAGAAACGGAAGACCTCCACTCTGAGGGCGCTGACAGTAAAGAGCTCAGAAAACACGAAAGTGTAACTACACATATCCTGTGATTGCTTGTCTATCATTGTAATTACCAATTACAATGCCAGGAGATTGGGTATTGCAGCGCCGATGTACTCGGTGCCGTTGGCCGCTGTGCAAAGGATGTACGTTGCGTACCTACAATTTCTGTGCACACAGTGGACGCAATAACCAGTCCGCAAACTCCTAGATATGAAACTACTTCAGTAGAACACAGAACGCGAGTCAAGATTTCTGTTTGCTCGTAAGCCACAAACAGAAATTCAACTCAAGTATTCATTCGTAAATATGCACTTCAGTATGCCTCATACCCCACACAGAAGCAAAGAAGCGGCACTCTGCATGCAGAGAAACGATTTAACTCTTTCCTCGTGGTGAAATAGACACCGAAAATTATAACAGTGAGACTCTTCACTGACGTTCTTCTTATTACTTATTAGCGAAGTCTCTAAGTTACTTCTCGTGTGATGTGTTTTCTTTTGACACCTGCAGGAGGGTCTCCCTTACATGTCGTAAGCTGGTTACCAGCAAGGCTCGCGGCGTCTGCGTGAGTACTTCTTCCAACGGACCTCGCGCCTGTTACAGTGCCTTCCACTAGACAACTCCTGAAGCTGCCAGACAACTGAAGACAACAAATGTCTGGCACAGTTGTTAGATCGGTTACTACTGTTAAAATAGCAGGTTGTCAAGATTTAAGTGACTTTGAACATCGTGTTACAGTCGGCGCACGAGCGATGGGTCACAGCAACACGGAGGTAGCAATGAAGTGGGGATTTTCCCGTACAACTTTTACGCGAGTGTACCGTGAATGATGTCAGGAAGCCCGGTAAAACTGTGAAGTCTCGCACATCATTTCGGCCGAAAAAAGATCCTGCACGAACGGGACCAACGGTGACTGAAGAGAATCGCTCAACATGACAGAAGTGCAATCCTTCCGTAAATTGCTGCTAATTTCAATGCCGGCCCATCAACAAGAGTTAGCGTACGAACCATCCAAAGATACATCAGCGATATGGGCTTTCAGAGCCGAAGGTCAACTCGTGTACTCTTGATGACTGCAAGACACAATCCTATACGCCTCGCCTGGGTTCGTCAACACCGACATTGCACTGTTGGAGACTGGAAACATGTTGCCTGGTCGGACGAATATAGTTTCAAATGGTATCGAGCGGATGGATGTGCACGGGTATGGAGACAATCTCATGACTCCATGGACCCTGCATGTCAGCAGGGGACAGTTCAAGCTGGTGGAGGCTGTGTAATAGTGTGGGGCGTGTGATATGAGACCCCTGGAACGTCTAGATGAGACTGTAACAGGCTACACGTACGTAAACATCCTGTCTGACCTCCTACATCCGTTCATGTCCATTGTGCGTTCCGACGGACTAGGGCATTTCCAGAAGGACAATGCGACACCGCACACGTTCAGAACTACTACAGATTGGCTCCAGGAACACTCACTTGAGTTTAAACATTTCCGCTGGCCAGAAACTCCCGAGATATGAATATTATTTTGCATATCTGGGATGCCTTTCAAGGTGCTGTTCAGAAGAGATCTCCACCCCCTCGTGCTCTTACGGATTTGTGGATAGTCCGACAGGATTCATGATGTCAGTTAGGCATTAGTCGAGTCCACGTCACATAGTGTTGCGGCTCTTCTGCTTCCTCGCGGGGGCCCAACACAATATTAGGCTGATGTACCAGTTTATGTGGCTCTTCAGTGTATATCGGAGTGCTATGAGCCTTCGTCAGCAAACCCATGTTTATTTAATCCAGTGGAAGCATTTTTAATATCTTAACTGATAGTTTGCTCTCATAGACTATCTCTTTGAAATAATTCAAGAACTTATTGTTAGTTGTAACAAGCATCGACCCTAGAGTGCTGTAATGGGCATATTCTATTCTTTCATCACATTTAATTTTTCTACCTTGCGACACCAATGTCACTAATATATACGAAGTTATGTGGGGTTTCAAATGGAAGACCCACCTAAAAGGTGATGAGGTCACTGGACATAATACTAACCCTCCCATCCCCCCTGCCTCCCTTAAAACAGTACACCGGTCGCTTTGGAATGGGTGGGTGGCGAAGAACTAGTACCGCGAGAGGCCATGTGACACTCCACCGCTGACGGGAGCCAAGGCAGTGAAATGGTGTGAATGTACCAGCAATTTGTATGGAATCGTGGCATTAAGAAAACTCAACGTTGAGACATGACTGAGTCGTGGAGTGTGACTAAGCTTCCAAAGACCATGCCGTGAATTAAACTGACTGTTTTTCTCAGTGTACGAATGTGGACTCCCTAGTGTGTCTGCAAGAAATAGTTGATCACTCGTAGCCGTGCAACGCGGGGAAAGAACAGCGGTCGAAAAATAACCTCACTGACAGGGACCGGTGATAAGTGTAGCTCCTAATGTCAGTCAGTTTGAAAACTGACAGAAACTTACTGTTGTCCTCGAACGCAGGTTCTTCGTAAACAGTTTCCAAGTACGAATGGCAAAAGGAACTTCAGTTTGCCTTCGGTAACGAGTACTTTGCTAAAGGCCATTGCTCACAGTGGCAAATTCTCAATGAACCACACTTTATAGAGTTTCAACATTAGCTAACTGGAACCGATTAATGTGGTCCGACGAATCCCAATTTAGCCCAATGAGGCGGTTACCCCACAGTGTTTCTAGGTTACACCTGAAACGTTTAGGCCAGAGGTGCTTCTGTGATTTTTGGGGACTATGTTTGCTGCTTTATGCTCACTCCATCAGGTTACTGCGAAGATGAAGCTGGATGTTTATTCCAACATTATAGATGTCTAAACGTTGCCCTCTTTTCTACATCTATTCCTGACTTCCAAGGTAACGATGGCACTGTGCATAGAACTGCGTGCATACATTGCCGGTCTGACGAACACTCAAGAGCCTAATCACACCTCGACTGACTTGATTTCAACCTCGAATAACGTGTGTGGGAAGTTGACCAAGGCCTGTTTTTGCTCCACTGCAACGCCCCAGTTAATGCCGCTCAGGCCACAGTCACATACGCTATTTCTTTGAGATATCGAATTTTGCCTTCTCCCCTCACCCCATTCTCTTCTGCCATAGCTGTAAAAAGTAATGTTGCATGTGTGATTTATGATTGTCTGTCTAGTTTTACATAACAACCGTATACATGCCATGTACAGAGCTTGTGTCACCATCAGCAACTAGTTATCCTCCAGTGGTACACTTAAGGGCTGACGTGACTCGCCATGAAACTTTTGAATGAAATCATCATCAACGAAATTCTGCCAACAGCCAATGGTTGGATCGGCGTTGATGACGACCAGCTGGCATGGTCTCAAATTCTTCCACCAAAGCTCCACAGAGTAATCTACAATGCTTTCGTTGAGAATACTCTACCAGATCAGCTAGAAAATGGAGCGCAACTTCATTCCAGTGTCGGCTACTGAATAATAGATTCCACGACAGGTACACTGGAAGCGGGTGACCAGTTTCATGGATCCACGTTCTGCAGACCTAAAGCAATTATACTTTTGTTTATGAGAGAATCTGAAAGCGCCTGTGTATCGGACCTATGTACAAGGAGTAGAGAGTCTTCAAGCCCGCAAGGTAGAAAGCTGCGAAATTACGAGACAACGCTGAAAAGTACTGCTTCCGAACTTTTTATGTGAAGACTCTTAAAGCTTTTTAAGCGAAACAAATTATTGTCATTCTACACATTTATTCTTTAAGTCTACATATTTGCAGCCCTCTGCTGCTAGAAGCTCCGAATTTAAGCTGTAACATTGAGTGTGTAACGTTAACTATGTTGGTGCGTGAGAAACAGAGTGCTGTAATCGAGTTTCTAACCGCAGAAGAGTTGGTCCACACACGGAGCACTCTCTCCTAGAGCATAACAATGCCAGACCACACACACGAACGCTGCGACATCTACAGCGATTCGCCGCCTTTGATTCACTGTCATCGATCATTCTCCATATATTTACGACTTGGCACCACCCGATTTACACCTGTTTGTGGCCTCTATGTCAATGGAAGTTGCAAAAAAACCAAAGAAACAGCGTAGAGTTTTCTTGTTTGGGAAAGCAAATCAAAGTTTCATTAATGATTATCTTTTTAGTCAGCTCCAGGTATCCACCGCGGGACACGAAGATATTGAGCTTCTCTGGCCGGAATTTAAAGGTATTGTCCACCATGTGCTAGAGAAGCATGTGCCTAGCAAAAGTATTTGGGAGGGAAAGGATTCACCTTGGAACAACAAACATATTAGGAAGTTGCTGCGAAAGCAGAGAATTTTGCACAGTCGTTTTAAAGGGGGAAGGACGTCAAACGGGCCGACTTGGAACAGGAAAGGCATCACAGGCCATTTTAATTTCTACTGTCTATACTTACAAATAAATTCATAAAACTTTTTCTGCATGACACTCATAGCAGTGGAAGTTAAAAAACGTAGCAAAATACCTTTTTCTTACATGTGAAAGTTCATCATTTTTTCACTTACTACTGGCTGCATTTGTTTCTGTAGGTACACTTTTCTTCCTAAGTAAGAGAGATTCTTCGATGAATTTTGCACAGCATACAAGCAGTACTTACAGGTGTATGAAACTCTAGAATTTTCCAAATCTATTAAAAACTGTGGTAAAAATTGAGATAATTAACTATAAAACTTGAGTTATTCCTAAACAAGAAGTTTAAAATGTAACAGTTCATTCAGTTTTTTCATAAATTAAATAAACTCTAAAGTTTCATACACATGTAACTATAGTTTGAATACTGTGCAAAATTCATCGAAGAATCTCTCTCACTTAGGAAGAAAAGTGTACCTATAGCAACAAATGCAACCAGTAGTAAGTGAAAAAACGATGAAATTTCACATGTAAAAAACTGTATTTTGTCACACTTTTGAGCTTCCACTACTATGAGTATGAATCCTGAATCCTTCCTGATCATGATTTAAAAGTTTTATGAATTTATTTGTAAAAGTATAGACAGTGGAAAATAAAATGTCCTGTGGTGCCTCTCCTGCTCCAAGTCAGCCCGTTTGACGTCCTACCCCCCTTAGACGTAGTCACTGCCCCGCTGACAAACAGAAATCATGCGAAATGAAAGCAGCTGCCAGAAGGACAATAAGAGATTCTTTTAACGAATTTGAAAGCAATATTTTATCTGCAGATTCTAAAAATAAATCCAAAAAATTTTGGTCCTACGTAAAATCTATGAACGCTACAAATAATTCAATACCTTCTCTTGCTGAGAGTACGGGTAAAGTAACTGATGATGATAAACAAAAGGGCGAAATTCTAAACCTAGCTTTCAAAACTCGTTTACGATAGAGCACTGCAGCACCATTTCCCCTTTCAATTATCGAACAAACGAAAGAATGGCTGACATAGTGTTTAGTGTATCTGGGATTGTAAGACAGTTAAGATCCTTAACACCAGGAAGGCATCTGGCCCTGACGGTATCCCCGTAATATTTTATGTTGACTATGCTACAAATGTAGCACCATTCTTATCCGTCATCTATCAGAGATCATTGGAACGGCGGAAAGTTCCACGGGACTGGAAGAAGGCCCAGGTCATAGCAATCTATAAAGAGGGTAGAAATCGGACGCACATGATTACCGGCCAGTATCACTGACATCGATTTGTTGTAGAATCATGGAACATATTTTGTGTTCAGACATAATGACCTTTCTAGACGCTGAGAAGCTCATATGCAGAAACCAGCACGGTTTTAGGAAACAGCGATCATGCGAGACACAGCTGTCCCTCTTTGTGCATGATATACAAAAGGCTCTAGATACCGGCTCTCAGGCTGATGGCATATTCTCGACTTCCGAAAGGCGTTCGACTCAGTGCCGCACTGTCGCTTGCTACAAAAAGTGCGCGATTACGGTCTATACGCGGTTGGATAGAAAGTTTTTTAACAGACAGGGAGCATTATGTCGTCCTGAACAGGGTGACTTAAACAGAAGCAAGCGTAACTTGCTGCCCCAGGGCAGCGTAATAGGTCCGCTGCTTTTTACGATTTACATAAACAATCTGATTGATGGTATTGACAGCGGCCTTAGACTGTTTGCCGATGATGCTGTAGTCTACAGAAAAGTAGTATCACACGAAAGTTGTGAACAAATCAAGGAGGATTTGCAGAAAATAAATGCTTGATGTAATGGTTGGCAGTTATCTCTCAATATTAGTACGTGTAACCTACTGCGTATAACGAGGCGAAAATCCCCTTTAACGTACGAGTACAAATTAACGCCCAGTCTTTGGAAGCGGTAACGTTCGTCAAGTATCTGGGTGTGGCTAACCGAAATGATCTCGAATGGAATGATCAGATTACACAAGTAATGGGTAAGGTGAACTCTAGATTGACGTTTATTGGTAGAATCCTGAAGTGATGGAGTCCTTCAACAAAGGAAATAGCTTACAATACGTTAGTTCGTCCAGTCTTGGAGTATTGTTCGTCTGTATGGAACCCTTACCAGTTGGGTCTGATTCAAGAGATTGAGAAGTTCCAAAGAAGAGCGGCAAGATTCGTGACTGGTACATTTAGCCATCGCGAGAGCGTTACAAATCTCATAGAAAGTTTGAAGTGGGACATACTTGCAGATAGACGGCGCGCTAAACAGAAGGGGCTGCTCACTAAATTCCGAAATCCGGTCTTCACCGAGGATGTAGAGCATATATATTATTACCACCAACTTTCAAATCTCGCAATTATCACTATTCAAAGATAAGGGAAATAAGAGGTCGTTCTGAGGTGTTCAGACAGTCTCTTTCCCCCGCGCGATCCACGAGTGGAACAGAGGGGCGGAATATGACTTTGGCGCAAATTGTGCCCTCCGCCACACACCGCTTGGTGGCTAGCGGAGTGTATATGTAGATGTAGATGTTTCCAAAACTTAAAGAACACCTTTTAGGGCTTTACGTTGACAGTGTCGAAGTGGTACAAGCAGAGATGAGGTTATGGTTCTGTCAATAGAATCAAACATTCTGCAGTGACGCTATCTCTAGTTGGGAGAAACGTGTTTGTTGCTAGGGTGACTATGTTGAATACATACCTAGATATAAGTAATAAAGATATAAAAAGTTAATAAAGTTTGCTTTATTAAAAAAAAACTTTAAGAGTTTTCGCATAAAAAATTCGGAGACATTACTTTTCAGGACGCCCTCCTACTCTCAATAAGCCAGGGATACATAACCATATCCAGGATTCAATACGACAGGGACGTGATACATATATCTGTGCAAACGGAAGACATTTTTACTCATGAAAGAAAGAGTTTCACGCTATCAGTGCGTGTTTCTCACGATTAACGTACTATGAAGACGTACGGAACTGAGTTCTAACACTTAAGTAATGTATTTCTGGCCTCATATCACTGTAAAAATTTTCGCTTCTTCTAAGTGTGGGCAATGTATCTTTTTCCGCATCTTTTTGTTGCAGCCTGCATAGTCTACCGTGTGATTGTATCAGAGAAAGGTTCGGAAGTCCCATAGCGATATTTTTGAGATGAGGCTGACGGTCCGTGTAACTGTAAAACATTCCACAGAGCATGCAATGTAGTTCCTCGTCACCAGAGGTAATAAAGCGTGGTCTGTGCTGGGGTACTGACAAGGGGTTTATTTATACAGTACAGACACTTCTACCGCTCTCTCGTGGGAAATTAAAAACACACTGTGACTTACATGGGCAGAGTGCAGGTGGGATTTCCTGGGAAAAGGTATATGTTTCCTGGTAATAAAAAGGAAACAGTATTTTTAACGGACTGATTCAGTTTGTTCCAAATTTTAATCGAAAAACTGAACTTGGTAATATACATCCACGATATTATGATCTGGCACCCATAAAACAGTTGCATATACACGACTGGCCATTAAAATTGCTACACCACGAAGATGATGTGCTACAGACGCGAAATTTAACCGACAGGAAGAAGATGCTGTGATATGCAAATGATCAGTTTTTCCGAGCATTCACACATGGTTGGCGCCGGTGGCGACACCTACAACGTGCTGACATGAGGAAAGTTTCCAACCGATTACTCATACACAAACAGCAGTTGACCGGCGTTGACTGGTGAAACGTTGTTTTGATGCCTCATGTAAGGACGAGAAATGCGTGCCATCACGTTTCCGACTTCCATAAAGGTCGGATTTTAGCCTATCGCGATTGCGGTTTATCGTATCGCGAGATTGCTGCTCGCGTTGGTCGAGATCCAATGACTGTTGGCAGAATATGGATACGGTGGGTTCAGGAGGGTAATACAGAACGCCGTGCTGGATCCCAACGGCCTCGTATCACTAGCAGTCGAAATGACAGGAAACTTATACGGATGGCTGTAACGGACCGTGCAGCCACTTCTCGATCCCTGAGTCAACAGATGGGGACGTTTGCAAGACAACAACCATCTGCACCAACAGTTCGACGACGTTTGCAGCAGCATGGATTATCAGCTCGGAGACCATGGCTGCGGTTACGCTCGACGCTGCATCACAGACAGCAGCGCCTGCGACGGTGTACTCAACGACGAACCTGGGTGCACGAATGGCAAAACGTCATTTCTACGGATGAATCCAGGTTATGTTTACAGCATCGTGATTGTCGCATCCGTGTTTGGTGACATCGCGGTGAACGCACATTGGAAGCGTGTATTCGCCATCGCCATACTGGCGTATCACCCGGCGTGATGTATGGGGTGCCATTGGTTACATGTCTCGGACATCTCTTGTTCGCATTGACGGCACTTGGAACAGTGGACGATACATTTCAGATGTGTTACGACCCGTGGCTCTACCCTTCAATCGATCCCTGCGAAACTCTACATTTCAGCAGGATAATGCACGACCACACGTTGCATGTCCTGTACGGGCCTTTCTGGATACAGAAAATGTTCGACTGCTGCGCTGATCAGCACATTCTCCAGATTTGTCACCAATTGAAAACGTCTGGTCAATGGTGGCCGAGCAACTGGCTCGTCACAATACGCCAATCACTACTCTTGATGAACTGTGGTATCGTGTTGAAACTGCATGGGCAGCTGTACCTGTACACACTATCCAAGCTCTGTTTGACTCAATGCCCAAGCGTATCAAGGCCGTTATTACGGTCAGAGGTGGTTGTTCTTAGTACTGATTTCTCAGGATCTATGCACTCAAATTGCGTGAAAATGTAATCACATGTCAGTTGTAGTATAATGTATTTGTCCAATGAATACCCGTTGATCATCTGCATTTCTTATTGGTGTAGCTTTTTTAATAGCCAGCAGTGTAATTACAGTTACATGGTTTTGTTTTCCAAATCCCGTCCGCAAGGAGATCTTGTACTGAACATAATGCTCCATTTAATCAACTTCTTGTCTCTGTTTACAGTTTGGCAGTTTATCTGAAACATTTCAAGGGGAATGTAGGTCTACTGTACTTAATAAGTCCATGGTAAACTGCTATTACACCTTGTGAATATAGTTAAGTCTATATCAAATGGTTCAAATTGTTCTGAGCACTATGGGACTCAACTGCTGTGGTCATCAGTCCCATAGAACTTAGAACTACTTAAACCTAACTAACCTAAGGACGTCACACACACCCATACCCGAGGCAGGATTCGAACCTGCGACCGTAGCAGCATCGCGGCTCCGGACTGGAGCGCCTAGAACCGCACGGCCACCGCGGCAGGCAGTTAAGTCTATATATACGTACACACCGTAAGTGGTACTAACACGGTAAGTCAGTAAATAATAACGTTTGGAATTAAGACTGTGTTTATAGTGAACTATTTCCAGTGACTATAGTTTTGTACGTGGCACACTCGCAGGGAAAGCTCTTACACACGCCGGACAGCGTTCTCTGCATGCGTGATTGAAGCATTGTCGCGCTAACACGTGGAATATTGGTCCACCTCATATGTAAATGTGCAGAACTATACCGCATCAGACTGCAGATATATGCGTAGCACTCCGTTAACGTCCTAATGGAGGTAGCATTCAGTCCTAGCAGATCCCTATATTGAGGTAGTGTGATATAATTTCAACAAACTGCTGACTGTCATGCATAAACGATCGATTTTATGTACAAGACAGACAACTGTCTGACCGAGTACATTGGAGTATCCTTACCTAATTGTTTACTCTAAAATAATAGTTCACTTCGATTTCACAAATTCTGAAAACAGCTTTGTTTTTCTCGTAAATACAGAGGGTCCACAAAAAGGGTTGAATACTTTGACAGGCGCTAGCCTGCATCTAAAAAAGAAAAATAAGTCCAATAAACATGCGTCTGAAAATGCTTACTTTATGTAATTATAGGAAGGGGTGTGTACGGCTTGCTTGTAGATATTAGCACAGTCGTTGCATTCGTACTCTGTCAGATGTGTCGGCAGGGTATTATGATGTCTTACTCGGAGTACTCTACCTGCCATTGTACGTTAGACTCCGTCGTGTTTGTGTACCTTATCGTACAGTACTAAAAATGGTTCAAATGGCTCTGAGCACTATGGGACTTAACATCTCAGGTCATCAATCCCCTATAACTTAGAACTACTTAAACCTATCTAACCTAAGGACATCACACACATCCATGCCCGAGGCAGTATTCGAACCTGCGACTTAGCGGTCGCGCGGTTCCAGACTGAAGCGCCTAGAACCGCTCTGCCACCACGGCCGGCTGTACAGTACTGTCAACCCAGGGTACGTATCATCGTGCTCTACGTTCTTGCAAACGCGGATTAACTTACATGTTTACTGTTATTGCACTCTTTGTGCGTACATTTTCTGTCTTACCCAATTGTTAGCAATGGAAGCCTGCGAGCCGACAGATGAAATGGCGGATATGATACTCTGCTATGGTTTAGCAAATGGACGTAGCCTGCGGGCCGGTGCCCTCTACGCCGAAAAATATCCACAGTGTTTTCTGATAAGCTGTTCGGCAGACTTTTCCAGCGTCTGAGGGACACAGGTATCCTTGCAACTCGGGAGACAGACAGTGGAAAGCCGCGCACTGTCTGCACTCCTGACATAGAGGAGCGTGTGATACATTCGGTGGAAAAAAGCCCAGGGACCAGTGTGTGACACTTAGCAGCAGCAGAAGGCGTGTTTCACTCTCTTATGTGAGGGGTCCTTCATGGTCAATCGCTGTACTCACATCATCTACAGCGCTTTCAGGCCCTAAGGCCACAGAATCATCATGGCAGACGGCGGTTCTGTGGTTCCGTTAATGGTTGTTGCAGAAGTCTACCTCAGATCCACTGTTCATATCCAAGGATTTTGTTTATCGATGAGGCAGGGTTTGCAACAAATAGTGTTGTGTGTTTTGGGTTGACAGGAGAGCCAACACCCTATTAGTAGAGGAAGCCGAACGGCACGCGTTTTAGCTCACGCAGGCTGTCGTATGGTCTGGAACAGGACAAGGAAATTAGAATTTAGAAAAAAACGGTCGTAGCTGGTGAAATACTTAACTTTAATCCATTAATGGTGAACGTCGCTCTTGTCTGTACATGATTAACAAGATCAACAGCAACTGATAATGGCGCCTTGCTGGGTCGTAGCAAATGACGTAGCTGAAGGCTATGCTAACTATCGTCTCGGCAAATGAGAGCGTATTTTGTCAGTGAACCATCGCTAGCAAAGTCGGTTGTACAACTGGGGCGAGTGCTAGGAAGTCTCTCTAGACCTGCCGTGTGGCGGTGCTCGGTCTGCAATCACTGATAGTGGCGACACGCGGGTCCGACGTATACTAACGGACCGCGGCCGATTTAAAGGCTACCACCTAACAAGTGTGGTGTCTGGCGGTGACATCACATTGTGATTATCCATAAGCAACATGTATAGGCAGATGTAGGTCTCCGCCCAATTCAGGAAAGAGGGCATCGACAACGATTCTCAACCAACGTAAGGGCAGGCATACTTAGCGATAGATTAATAGAGCCATAGACGCTACCTCAAATGTTAACTGGAGCGCATTATCTGCAAATTGTCATTAATGTATTGCCTATCGTGCCGGAGACTGTAACATTGTGGCAACGAACACAAATGTGGTTCATGCATGACGGCTCACCACCACACTTTTGTCACAATGTGCGCGAACATCAGACCCAGACAATTCAGGACCGCTGAATTGGTCTGGGGCTCACACTTGGCCCGCTCTTTCCCCAGAACTCAATCCCCTAGACTTTTGGTTATAGAGACACTTGAAGTAATTGGTCTGCGACACACCAATCAACGGAGTCGCGTCTTCAAAGCGAGCCAGTAGGTAAAAGAACTGGGTATACTTCAAATAATGCGTCATTCCTTACGACGGAGCGCAGAGGGGTGCATTATCAAGAATGGACGCAACTTTGAACACATGTCTATCGCAGAAAGCATGCTTTTGTGGACCATGTTTATTGCACTTATTTTTCTTGTTTCTATGAGTGCTGCCACCTTCCAAAGTATTAGACACTTTTTTTGAACACCCTGTTTATGATTTCTTTCACACAAGACACACTACAGAAGTGAATGAAACATACGGTTCTATTTCTCTGTTTTGCGTGTGTGCTGAGCTACACTAAAACATTTGTTGGAAGGCAGGCGTTCATAGTGATATGAGAGACACAGAAATTGACATCTATAATGAACTAATGCTTCACAACTGATACGTGGTGGTTTGCGTAGGTTTAATTGCATTATTTTATTAACCTCACGCATCAGAGCGATTGACTATTGCAGATGATGCGGGGTTTCGAACTACCTCTGTAACGTAATCGAAATCTAATAAGAGGCTACATTTAATTAATATTGAATTAATGAATAGAGCCATATCAAAACATTAATTACATCACCAAACAAAATTTAATACTGCAAATAACGTTTACACACAAAATGTAAGTAAATCACATGCACAAGCAAAATATTTTACCTATTGAAATGTTAACAGAAAGTTGCCTATTTTAATTTTTGGATGTAACTCGTATCGTCTTCTTCTTCCAGACACACTTCAATGAAATAGTTATAAACAGGTATTCCACGCCAAAAGAAATGGAATTCTGGAAGATACACCCTTCAGAATTTTAGCCTATTTATTAAGGACTGAATATCGTCTTCAGTTGATAGCGACGTTATTTAGAACACCTTTTGACTTAAAAGTGAAGTATACAATGCAGTTTAGGAAATTATAGGGTGATATCATTTAATACATGTTGGGTTGCAGGTGGCTGTTATTTTTGATTCATTAAAAAAAGAAGAAATAAATTGGTTGTGTCACTTTAAATTAGTAAGTTACTAAAAAGACAACTCAGAATTTTTCAACGAGTGAACCTGTGTACTTATAGATATACGAGGAGCTACACAACGAAGAACGACGAGGATTACAACGTTGGCCAACAAAATTGCAACACTAAGAAGGCGACGTGCAGCTATCGTCAAAATGGCATGAAGTGCACTATAAGTTTGTACATGGAAATGATTAGCATTTCAACACAGCCAAACGAAGCAGATCTGAGTAATTTACAAATCATATTTGAAAGTAGTTTGTTTGCAAGCAGAATGTTTTACACTATGTGATCAAAAGTATCCGGACACCTGACTGAAAATGATTTATAAGTCCGTGGCGCCCTCCATCGGCAATGCTGGAATTCCATTTGGCCCACGCTTAGCCTTGATGACAGCTTCCACTCTCGCACGCATACGTTCAATCTCCCTCTCTCTCCATAGGATGGGGTTTGAGAGAGAGGAATTAGAGTTTTACAAATGTTTACCCAAATATTAATTTTTCCCGCTCATTTGGATAAGTTTTGTTTGTAAAACTCTAAATCCTCTCTCTCAAACCCCACCCTATGGGGAGAGAGGGAGAGTTTAGTTTTAGCGAATCAAAATTTACGAAGTAAATAAATATTTTTTATTTATCCGTAACCATTTTCCACGCGAAAATCAGAACATGGAGTTTCTTGAATTACAGCGTCAACTGCCAAGAATCAAAACAAATGTATAAGACAAAATTAAAGTAGTTTTTTGTGTAGAATCTGATTATGCAATAAAAATGGGGGTTCCCATTCGAAATTTTAAAGCTGCCTGCCGCCCCACCCCCAGGGGGCTGGGGTGGTGGGTTAATTTTAGCACCAGCAGATGTCTCCCTCTAAAATAATCAACTTTGGATTCTACACATTTTTTTCGGATGAAGATTATTTTTCGAGTTACTCTGGTTTGTTCAATTAAAATTTACACCCTGTATAATCAGTATACTCAACCAGATATTAACATCTATATTAAGATTAAAAGGGTGAAATGGGAAGGTCATGTACTGAGAGCACACTACCAAATGATTATGAAGACATTCAGCACAATGCCCGAAGGGACCAGCAGAGTAGGAAGACCAAAGCTAAGGTGGGAGGAAGATGTCAAAGGGGACATAAGGAGAACTGGAAATCAAAATTTGATGAGTTCGCCACTAAACAGGAAAGAATGGAATAATCCTCTACAGAAGGACAAGGCTCACAAAGGGGTGTTTCGTCAGTGATGATGACAATGATGATAATGATGATGAAGTGCACGCAGTGTGATCACCTCTGGTCCACAAAGTCAATAATTTGAACAGTAGATACTATATTTCTGACATGTTATGGCCAGTGGCTGTTCCATATCTCCGAGGTCTTCGGGTCGTTACCTTTCAATAACGTAACACAAGAAGGCGTATTGTATGTGCTGCCCTGACCTACATTGAAACAGGTAGTGTTCAGTTGTTGGTCTGGCCAGCACTTCTCTACATCCCTCATATTGGTTACCAAAACGCTATCACGCCACCACTTACCAGCCACGATGATTTACGAAATTTGGCATAGAACTGAAGCACCAGGAAATGACGTATCCTTATCTGTCCTCCAAACTCCCTTCGACTCAGTGACTAGTCAGGTTAGAACTGTTGATACCCGCAGACATGGCAGCGCTGTGCACTAAATTTCACACACTGTACATTCCCATATCGCCTACAAATCTAATTACGTTTTATACCTGCTGCACTGTATAGCACAATAAGTAAAATTTCATTATTTTCTATCCATCCTTGTGCTGGAATATTAATGGCCAGAGGTATATTTTCAGATATTATACAGTTAGCAGTCCTGTGCTTGTGAGGTTGTGCAGACGTATTTCGGCACAGATTTATCGAAACTGTCATGAACGTCAGAGCACAAAGCCAAGGGATACAGTATTTGATATCTTTTGCAGCCTGATGTTCCTCTGGAAGACATCATTGATGCCATGTGCAGCGACTCTTACATTATAAATGAACTGAGAGTCAGTATAGTGTTTAATGCTAACATCTAAGTAACTAATTAGAAATTCTTCTCTATGATATGAACAAACGGAAGGTAACTTTTGACGATAAGCATCTATTCGAGCAAGTACACTTTAGACGTACGTTACATTCATACATGCTTTCTCTTTAACGATTCACATCATTCTGAACACCTCAGTGTCTTGTGGCGTATACTGTATACAGGGAGTTGGCAAAAATATGTAAATACCACAAACACAATGTATTGCGATGCCTAATACAGTGTAGAACATCCGTTGACATTCAAAAGAGGATCCATTTGTCTCGGATAGGATAAATACAGGCCCTATAAGGTTTTCAAAGGAATCTTATACTATCCTTCCTGCAAAATAATGGAAAGATCAATAGAAGATGATGGATATCGGTCATGCAACCTTCTCTCCAATGTATGCCACAAAGGCTCAATATTATTGAGATTTGGTGACTGGTGGACAGGGGATGTGACAGTTCACTCTCATATTCCCAAAACCAGTCTTGTAACTGTGTGAACGGGGCCGCTCCCGTCATGGGACACAGCTTCACCAATTGAGAACAAAAATTTTACTATAAGATGGTCCTCATTAGGCATAATGGTCATATAATCCTTAACAGTAATGTTACTATGCATCGTAAGCATTGGACCCATGGAATACCACTATGTGGCTGCAACAGATCACCACCGGACCCACTCCGTGAGCCGGCCGCGGTGGCCGAGCGGTTCTAGGCGCTTCAGTCCGGAACCTCGCCACTGCTACGGTCGCAGGTTCGAATCCTGCCTCGGGCATGGATGTCCTTAGGTTAGTTAGGTTTAAGTAGTTCTAAGTTCTAGGGGACTGATGACCTCAGATGTTACGTCCCATAGTGCTCAGAGCCATTTGAGCCAACCCACTCCGTGTTTCACTCTAGGGACGTAAGCACTGTGAAACCAGACTCATACAACCAAATGACTTCCTTCTATTGTTCTATAGTCCAAGTTTTATGGCTTCGACTTCACGTTTTCCTGTTACGGGTATTTGCATCACTGTTGAGTGGTTTTGAAATTCCAGCTCGCTCTGAAGTTCGCTGGTTATGGTGGAGCTACCTCCGTGTTGTTTTGGTTCGATAGTATTTACGTGTGTGAAATTAAGTTCTGCAATGAATTTTGCAAATGTCATCTTCATAGTCATACTCATTTTACTAAGGTTTGAAGCTCTTCTTTTTGTTCTTCCGTGTTCGCGATTTAAAAACTGATTTTCAAAACAACCCTGTGATCCTCATATTTTTCGTCACAATCCTCTTCGATGAACGTCCATCACCATCACTCAACATAAACTGTCCTCCCCCAGTAGGTGAGTGGTCAGCGCGACGGAATGTTATACCCAAAGGCCCGGGTTCGATTCCCGGCTGGGTCGGAGATTTTCTCCGCTCCCGGACAGTCCGTATCATCATCATTTCATCCCCATCGACACGCAAGTCGCCAAAGTGGCGTCAACTCGCAACACTTGCACCAGGCGAACGGTCTACCTGATGGGAGGCCATAGCCACACGGCAATTTGAACATGAACTTTCGTCTGCCTTGTCTCTTAGCGGGCAATGTTCTTTCGCTTTCCCTGTACGCGGTGTAACTCTTAGCTGCGGTGCCTCTTGAAAGAAAAAACACCTCAATTCCCTTGGTTACGGAAGCGCCTACCAGACGAACACCTTCAATTTGCCCATGTCCGAAGGACTACAAGGACTTCATATCGACCTCTTTCTTTCCTTTCCCTAGCGTTGATCTGATTTTTTAGGAATTGGCAAATTTTATTTTTATTATTTAACTTTGTGGCCTTCCTGGAACCACATTCCTCAAAAATGGCTCTGAGCACGATGGGACTTAACATCTGAGGTCGTCAGTCCCCTAGAACTTAGAAGTACTTAGACCTAACTAACCTAAGGACATCACACACATCCATGATGGAGGATGGCTTCGAACCTGGTACAGTAGCAGCAGCGCGGTTCCAGACTGAACGGCCTACAACCGTTCGGCGACATCGCCCGGCCCACATTCCCCAAACGATGACAAGGTTCGAGGAGAAGTCTACTGGTGAGGGTCGATATGAGTGGTACGAGACTGCAATGAAGCAAGAAGCAAACAGTTTCAACTGTTTTGGAAGGCGAATTGACAGATAGAGCTGCTGTCGATTGACTTAATGTTGTTAGTACTACACTGCAGAGGAGATTAAAATCAATCGTAGGAAATCAGCAGACATCTATGACGCCTCCGAAAGGGTTCTCGAAACCGACATTGGTTGTGAAACTTTGTAAATACCACAACAGTTTCTGATAGCAGATACACCTGACGGAAAAAAAATATCAGAACACCAAGAAGGAGTTGTGCGACATAAATGGAAATTGGTAGGCGTGTTTCTACATGTGAAAGATGCTGTCTGTTCAACTTTCGCGCCAGGCGTTTGAAAGTGGAGATAAGAGAGCCACTATGAGGATGCACATCAGGCTTGCCTTAAATACAAGCTGTACATCTACATCTACTTGGTTATTCTGCAGTTCACACTTAAGTGCCTGTCAGAGGGTTCATCGAACCACTTTCACACTACTTCTCTACCATTCCACTCTCAAATGGCGCGTGGGAAAAAGGAACACCTAAATATTTCCGTTCGACCACTGATTTCTCCTATTTTATTTCGATGATCAATTCTCCCTACGTAAGTGGGTGTCAACAAAATATTTTCGCATGCGAAAGAGAAAGTTGGTGATTGAAATTTTGTTAATAGATCTCGCCGCAAAGAAAACCGCCTTCGTTTCAGTGACTGCCACTCCAACTCTCGTATCATACCAGTGACCTCTCACCCCTATTGCGCGATAACACGAAACGAGCTGCCCTTCTAGCCACTTTTTCGATATCCTCCGTCAATCCTCCCTGGTAAGGATCCCATACCGCGCAGCAGTATTGCAGCAGAGTACGGACCAGTGTAATGTAGGATGTCTAGCGGGTTTGTCGCATCTTCTAAGACTTCTGTCGCCGGCCGAAGTGGCCGTGCGGTTAAAGGCGCTGCAGTCTGGAACCGCAAGACCGCTACGGTCGCAGGTTCGAATCCTGCCTCGGGCATGGATGTTTGTGATGTCCTTAGGTTAGTTAGGTTTAACTAGTTCTAAGTTCTAGGGGACTAATAACCTCAGCAGTTGAGTCCCATAGTGCTCAGAGCCATTTGAACCATTAAGACTTCTGTCAGCAAAGCGCAGTCTTTGTTTCGCCTTCCCCACAATATTATCTATGTGGTCATTCCAATTTAAGTTGCTCTTAATTGTAATTCCTAGGTATTTAGTCGAATTGAGAGCCCTTAGAATTGTGCGATTTATCGTATACCCAAAATTTATCGTTATTTCTTTTAGTACCCATGTGGATGACGTCGCACTTTTCTTTGTTTAGTGCCAATTACCACTTTTCGCACCATTAAGAAATTCTCTCCAGATAATTGGAATTGAACGTCTAATGTCGTGACCGTTCATTATCCTTGAGATTGGACGTGGTGATTTGATGTTAGTCAAGAATGCCTTTAAGGCGAGAAACACACCACTATCAACGAGAAGCTATATGTTCCTCCTGCGATAGTGCAGTAAGACTCGGCAGGAATGTAGCCACTGTATATGATTGCTGGCAGCGGTGATCACGAGAATGTGTGGTCGCAAGAAGAACAGGCTCTGGACGACCACCTGGCACTATTATGTGGGAAGACTGTCGTCTTTGGCGTATGGCTCTGGCGCATCATAGAGCATATGCAGCAGCGACCTGAGCAGCCGCTGGCACCACAGTGACGCAACGAACTGTTACAACCCGGTTACTTCAAGCACAGCTCAGAGCCAGCTCCCTGTGGCGTGCGTTCCACTGACCCCAAACCACCATCACTTGCGATTTCAATAGTGTCAAGCGAGATATCATTGGAGGGCAGGATGGACATCAGTTGTGTTTCCTAATAAAAGCTGGTTATCCCTCGGTGCCATCGATGACCGCGTGTTGGTGAGAAAGAGACCAGTTGAGGGCCTGCAAGCAACCTGTCTGGGTATTACACACACTGGACCTACACCTGGAGTTTTGGTTTGGGATGCGATTTCGTAAAACAGCAGGATCCCCCTCGCGGTTATCCCACGCACCGCGACTCCAAATTTGTACATCAGTCTGGTGATTCGAATTATTGTGCTACCATTCACAAACAGTATTCCGAGGTGTTCAAAAATGGTTCAAATACCTCTGAGCACTATGGGACTTAACTTCTGAGCTCATCAGTCCCCTAGAACTTAGAACTACTTAAACCTAACTAACCTAAGGACATCACACACATCCATGCCCGAAGCAGAATTCGAACCTGCGACCTTAGCGATCGCTCGGTTCCAGACCGAAGCGCCTGGAACCGCTCGGCCACAACGGCCGGCATTCCAGGGGCTGTCTTCCAGCAGGATAGCACTTGCCCACATGCCGCTGTTGAACCCAACATGCTCTACAGAGTACCAACATGTTGCCTTGGCCTACTCGAGCACCAGATCTGTCTCCAATCGAGCCACAGGCATATAACTTAATCCCACAAACTGCCGTCCGGCACCTGTACAACAAATGCATGCACGTTTCCATCCTTGAATTCAATACTCTGTCCGGTCACAATCGTTATTAACATACCAGATTTTCACATCTGCAATGTAACCTTCCGCTTACATTAATTTGTGATCTTGCAATGTTAATAGCTTCATAATGATACCTAGACATTTTTTTTCCGTCAGTGTATTTGTTAATTTAGTCACAGGTCTCAATGATTCTGACATCTTCGGACTGATGCAGAACGAGAAAATGTGTATATTCATGGATAAGCGAACGTAATAGTAGGCTATCAACTGTTACAAGCAGTATCATAATCTGTAAGATTAGCAATCGTACCAGTGTTCATAAAGTTAAAAGAATAAGGAAATAAAACATATGGCCACAAATGACATCGTCATATGGATTAGTATCATGACAAAACGGTTAACACTCAACACCTGTAATGTCGAGATATCACTAGCGCACTGTGATTACAGCTACGCGCGAACAGCTGAGGGGGCGTGGTCTGTCGTTGGCCGATGGCACTTTGCAAAGGCGTGAAACTAAGAATAATGATCTTAGATGTTCTGTATTAAATGAAATTGGCTACATTAAAATGAAGAAAGACCTAGAGTTTTAAAATGGACCCAGAGAGAAATATTAGTTTAAATTAAAAACGGTAGCTGCAAATAAGTGTCTGTCAAATACGCAGTACACTAAAGTTAATTTACAGGAGCATGTCAAACGATAATAGAGTAACAGGCACAGCGAGTATACCAAGAACGGATCTAAGAAACGGAGGGCGAGGCGTCAATTCCTAATGGAAATGGACGGAATTAGAAACACAATTTGCCCGCATCTCGTGGTCGTGCGGTAGCGTTCTCGCTTCCCGCGCCCGGGTTCCCGGGTTCGATTCCCGGCGGGGTCAGGGATTTTCTCTGCCTCGTGATGGCTGGGTGTTGTGTGCTGTCCTTAGATTAGTTAGGTTTAAGTAGTTCTAAGTTCTAGGGGACTGATGACCATAGATGTTAAGTCCCATAGTGCTCAGAGCCATTTTTTAGAAACACAATCAATAAAGATTCTAAAGCGCAAACAAAATTGTTATAATGACAACCCACTGAAAATTAAAAAAAAACTAGTTTCTAGTTGTTGTTTGTGGCGTATACAGTGCGCAGTTAAGCGAATTCGAAGCATGTCACAATACGATAAAAAGACTGCGGACACTGGAGACTCACCGGATCCAAGACAAGGAAACGTGAGAATACAAGGCCAGTGGAGAATACAGCTACCACAGCATATATAAGACCTACAACGGCCTATCATATAATAAAAAATGGGCGAACTTCGCATCTGGAAGGAATTTAGAACACGATTTCGGGACCCAAACTTTATGGAAAGAGACCGATGTCGAGGAGGATACCTAATGTTGTGGGCAGGGATTATGTTGACCACACGAACACCTGTTAATGAACTTGTATTTGGCAGATCAGCAAGGCTTAACTGCTGTCGTGTATCGTGACGAGGTCTTTGGACCTCTATTGCCGTTTTTGAGACGTTGTGCGGGCCCCAACTTTATCAGCATCCACCAATCATTTCCCCAATACTTGCGAGCAGCTCTGCAGGAAGAATGGGTGTTATTGTCTCAACATGAGATTAATGATATGATTCACAGCAGGCCCCATCGTTATCAGGCCTGTATTACTGCCAATGTGGTCACACCCTAGACTGGGCATATTAACCAGTTGTCGCAATGTGTGAGCAAATCCGTTAATTTGGAAAAAGCGAAGAACGTTTTTGTCCACCAGTATGCATATTGCAGTAGTTTACATGCTCTATTCTGTATATTGTTTCTACTTTACTATCACCTGTTTATACTGTTTTGTGGAAAGTAAACACAACCTTGTAAAATTTCCGTTTGTTATTTTATTTTGGACACTAGTGATATATGACGTAAGTTTCATCGATCTATCGCACTTGGAAGTGACACATCACGCGAAAGTTACTTTCGTCCTTCACTTGTACACAGCGATGTACTTAACACTTTACGTATTACACGTTACTGTACACTCGTATCATTTGAAGGAGGTTCTAAAGAGGCTGTTTAGGTTTTTATGTTGGTAACGCCACGTAGCGCTCTGTATGAAAATCACTGACTGTGCTATGCGCAGTCTGTGACTGATTTGCATTGTTGGAGGAGGAGGATATTAGTGTTTAACGTCCCGTCGACAACGAGGTCATTAGAGACGGAGCGCAAGCTCGGGTGAGTGAAGGATGGGGAAGGAAATCGGCCGTGCCCTTTCAAAGGAACCATCCCGGCATTTGCCTTAAGCGATTTAGGGAAATCACGGAAAACCTAAATCAGGATGGCCGGAGACGGGATTGAACCGTCGTCCTCCCGAATGCGAGTCCAGTGTGCTAACCACTGCGCCACCTCGCTCGGTGCATTGTTGGAATATTTGCTATTGTAGTGTTGGGCAGTTGGATGTGAACAGCGCATAGCGTTGCGCAGTTGGAGGTGAGCCTCCAGCAGTGGTGGATGTGGGGAGAGAAAATGGTTCAAATGGCTCTGAGCACTATGGGACTTAACTTCTGAGGTCATCAGTCCCCTAGAACTTAGAACTACTTAAACTTAACTAACCTAAGGACGTCACACACATCCATGCCCGAGGCAGGATTCGAACCTGCGACCGTAGCGGTCTCGCGGTTCCAGACTGAAGCGCCTAGAACCGCTTGGCCACTGCGGCCGGCGTGGGGAGAGAGATGGCTGATGTTTGAGAGCGGGTGATCTGTGACGTGTGTCCATCAGAAAGAGTAAATTTGTAAGACTGGATGTCATGGACATATATATATATATATATATATATATATATATATATATATATAATGACTTTTGAACACTTTTAAGGTAAATACATTGTTTTTTCTCTATAAAAATCTTTCAATTGCTAAGTATGCCATTCAGTAGTTACTGCCTTCAGAAGTTAGAATCTTTTATTTAGCTGGCAGTATTGGCGCTCGCTGTATTACAGTAGTTCGAGTAACGAAGATTTTTGTGAGGTAAGTGATTCATGAAAGGTATAGGTTATTGTTAGTCAGGGCCATTTTTGTAGGGATTATTGAAAGTCAGATTGCGTTGCGCTAAAAAATATTGTGTGTCAGTTTAGTGATGATCAGAATAAGTAAAGAGAGAAATGTCTGAGTACGTTCAGTTTTGCTCAGCTGTTTGAAAATCAAATAACGTAAGAGGTTTATCAGCAGAGTAATTCATTAATTTTTCTGAGGGGAAGTTTTAAGGTATTAAGCTCGCATTTAGACAGAATAATGTACTCGCCTCTTCAGTGTGTTACGAATTCTGTTGAACTCCCACAGATCATCTTGTAACGTTTGACAAGACTATATAGTTCGTTGATCCATCTCTTCAACCGTATCAACGATATTACTGTATACAGCACTAATGAAATGAAACCAGAAAAATACAGAGGATTGTCAGGAGATGATGGAGCCAAACGTACAGGCCCTACTCGATCCAGCCAAAGTTGGGCATAAGATGTCATGTTATGTCAGCGCAGAATGTGTTAGTGCCCATCAGCACCAGAAGGCGCCAATGGCCCCGCATGGCCAAACATAGGCCATAGGAGAATTTTAGCAATATTTTATGGGGAGTTCATTGAAGACTGTATATTTATAGCAATCGGGACAATTTCTACTGAAATCAGCACTTGATCGTAACCGTACATTAGAAATTTGCCGCAACCGGCTACTTTGCGGAACCGCGTGTACTCGAAAGTTTTCACTTTTACCATCGTACAGCGTTGTGTGTGTCAGTTTTCGCTACTGACGCCTTTTTCTGTGTTTTGTTTCTCCTTTGGTCAAATATTTGAGCAGAAAGAAAACAAGACCTCCTATCAATTAAACAGTGGGTGTTTGTCCGAATTTTCAATGTCAAACGAAGAGGACGAAATTGGCAAACGGGGTATCAAAGTGATCAGCGTAAGATCTAGGTTTACACAAAAAGAGAACTTACAGTTCTAGCAACTGATCAGAATAATTAAGAGCCCGCATCTCGTGGTCGTGCGGTAGCGTTCTCGCTTCCCACGCCCGGGTTCCCGGGTACGATTCCCGGCGGGGTCAGGGATTTTCTCTGCCTCGTGATGGCTGGGTGTTGTGTGCTGTCCTTAGGTTAGTTAGGTATAAGTAGTTCTAAGTTCTAGGGGACTGATGACCATAGATGTTAAGTCCCATAGTGCTCAGAACCGTTTGAACCATTTCTCAAAACATTTGACTTTTTATAGAAATTTCGTAATTTTATTAAATGAAATAACAAGTTTACTGTTACCAGTCACTGTTTACCTCCATGATGCGTTCCAAAGGTTTAAACCTACATCATCAGGTGGATTTACATTTGTTACAATGACAGGCGAGTGCGCGCGCGCGTGTTTGTTTGTGTTTGTGTTTGTGTGTGTGTGTGTGTGTGTGTGTGTGTGTGTGTGTGTGTGTGTATGTGTGTGTTGTGTGACAGTTTTTGGAGGAACTTATGGCACTGTCTAGTAGAGAAACAAAACACTATTTCAAAACGTGGTTTTGGATTTCTTTCAGTAAAACCTAAACGTATATCTAACGGAAAAAAAATTAAATACTGGTAGAGTACCTTCAGTGGTCACAGGTTCCCTTCAGTGTCGTAACGCATCATATGTATACTGCCATATTTTGCAAACAAATATGGTGTTTGGAAGTTATGTGGTGCAAGGATAATATAGCAGAAGAGAAATATTATCACAAAGTACAAAGAATATACACAGTAACAAAATTATTACAGAATAAGTCTTAAAGGACTTTGGAGATCTTAGTTTTGAGGTGTTGAATACATGTGCTGGAATAATTATTTCAGGTGGTATATAAATCCGATTTTGTCAAGTTAATATATTCTTTCTTTGTTTTATCTACTTTACTTTGCTATGTTGTTTTTATACTATTGATGTTCTCTTGTTTCTCCACACAAGTACGTTACAGGAAATCAAGCAACACTGGCAGAAATAAACAAAATACAGTTTCTGATTAAAGTATCTGGATACATTTGAGTGATTATGGAATTCTGCATCTTTTGCCTTTGCGACGGATTGAACTCTACTGAGGTCACTTTCAATGAGGTCTCTGAATGTCTGCGGAGGAATGTCAGCCCATTCTTACTCAAGAGCGAGAACCCAGAGAATGTTGTGATGTAGGACGCTGGGGTGTGGAGCGTAGTCGATGTTCTACCTTAGCGCAAAGCAATTCTGTTGGATTCAGATCGAAACTCAGGAGAGGCCAGTGTCTTTCAGTAACGCTACTGTCCACAAACCGTGCCTCACAGCTGCTGCTTTATGACAGTATGCATTTCCAATACAGATACCAATAATCGTCTTCTTCATTCTGTTTCTCTGCTATTAGCAATACACAATTCTCTAAAATTGTTCATGTTCCTCCTGAGTTTCCGTTTTCTTAAGAACAATAAGGAGAGCACATGAAACTTCCTGGCAGATTAAAACTGTGCGCCGGACCGAGACTTGAACTCGGGACCTTTGCCTTCCGCGGGCAAGTGCTCTACCATCTTTTTTTTACGTTTTTTTTTATTTATGAAAATAAAAGACGACGTTCTTCATAAATAACACAATATCCTTTGAAAACGTAAAACATAAAAGGTAGCTATATTTCCGCAACGGCCTTCTTTTGTATTTGTATGTTGTTTGTTAACATAAATGAGTGTACAGTCTCACCATCAGCAGTTTTTTTTTTTTTTTTTTTTTTTTTTGGGAGCACAAGAGAAAGAAAACAAATAGGCTGCAGATAGAGAGCTATGTGTGAAAAGGATAAACATGTGTAAGGAGAAAAAAAAACTTAGTAAAGAGAACTGATATAAAATAGGAATACTTTCCGCGCCATGCTCCACTTTGGCGCGCCAGCAGAACAAAATGCATTCTATCATTGACCATTGAAGGGGAACGTGGGATCGTCCAGCCTTGGCTGGCACGGTTCGTTGAGATTCCAGCTTTGAGGCGGGTTGGTGAAAATGCTCTGTAAATAGTTCGCGAAAGTGGCCCGATAGTGTCGATGCCGGCGAAGGGTGTGGTGATGTACTTGGAGGCGTGTCCAAAAGTCCGCCGGATCGACGATGTCGTCCCGGAAGAGACAGTTGACAGCCATGCCACTGATCCATGTGATGGCGTGCCACTTAGCCGATGGAAAGTAGGTCGTGTCGGGATATATCATCATAGTGGGAGTAACGTGATGTGGTGGTACTCGGAGGTAGAAAGCCACAATCTTCTGTACGAGGGCCCAGGCAGCTGCTGCTGGCCCACACTCAAAACGATGTAAATCTGTATCTTCGACATTGCACTTGAGGCACAGGGGTGAGTCCACCAGTGCGATGCGATGCAGTTTCTGTCTTGTAGTATACTTGCCGTTGACGAGAAAGTACCACATAGAGGTGGTGTCAGTGGTGTGATATGGTTGGTGGATCGTTTTCCAGACTGTAGGCCATGAAAACTGGGGGTGACGTGTTTCGACGGGGTTGCGGGGTGGAGACTTTCGGAGTAGGCGGTAGATGTCGCGGGTGGTCGTCTTCCTGGTCCTGGGGAGCTCGGTGCATATGTAGCTGTACTCCAAAAAGAAACGGCCGATATGTGACATCGGAGGTGGGATGTGTGCCAACGACGTCGGTGGGCGTCTCGAAACAGGCGCGAGCTCGGTGGTCAACATTCCAGTAAAACTAGCATTTTGGCTTTTCCATAACCAGAGCATAGTATTGGTGTAAAGTGCCGTTGTCCTGGCTCTCACATTAACCAGATCGAGGCCACCATCCCGCTTCGGTAAGGTGACAGCTTCATACTGGACTTTGAAGATGTGTCCAGAACAAATGAAATAGCCGAATTCCGCCTGTAACCTGGCCGCCATTTTCGCAGTGATGGGCAGAATCTGCGCTATATGGGGTATCCGAGCTGCCAGATGGGTATTGACGAAGGTGACTCTCTGGCACATATTCAGCGGGCGTAGTATGTGATTTTGTATGTTGGCCCTGATGCGTTGCAGCAGCGCCCGAAAATTGATCGCCGAGGTTCGGCGAATGTCTCGCGTGTACACCAATCCGAGACAACGAATGGTGTCCACCAGTTGAAATGGAACTACGCTGTCTGCGGGAAGGCCGCGGCCGATTTTTCATGGCTCATGATTTTGCCACGTTCAGAGCGCTCCCTGCCCCTGCACTGTGACGGGTAATCCAGTGCATCGCAGCTTGTACTTCAGCTGCTGAACGTACGACGAGGGCCAAGTCGTCCGCGTAAGCTCGGCAGCGGAACATATGATCCCGGAGTGGAATACCTGTCAAACGTCGCCGTAATCCGCAAATGAGTGGTTCCATCGCAATGGCATAAAGTACCGTCGACAAAGGGCAACCCTGCCGTACTGAGCGTTCAATCCGTATAGGTTCTGTAAGTCTGCCGTTGACGAGAAGTCTGGACGTTGCTCCACAAAGGAGCCGCATAATCACTTGCGTGAACGTCGGCGGAATTGCCATTCGGTCCATCACTGCGTTGAGGAATGCATGATTGACGCGGTCAAACCCTTGTTTGAAGTCGATGGAGATTAAAGCGCCTGGCAGTCGCGAGTGTGTTGCCACAGCGATCACATCTCGATATTCACTGAGGGCCGTCTGTATATTACGATCGCCGCCTAAGGATGTTTGTTCGTGGGAAACAATGTCCCGTAAGACATGTTTGAGTCGCACTGCCAGAAGGCGTGTGAAAATCTTGAAGTCCGAATTGAGTAACGTGATCGGCCGATAACTGGCGAGTCGGGTTCCTCCTGCGGGTTTCGGGACTGGTACAAGTAAGCCTTCCATGAACATTGGTGGCGGGTTCGCCGCGCCGGACAATGTCCCGTAAGACATGTTTGAGTCGCACTGCCAGAAGGCGTGTGAAAATCTTGAAGTCCGAATTGAGTAACGTGATCGGCCGATAACTGGCGAGTCGGGTTCCTCCTGCGGGTTTCGGGACTGGTACAAGTAAGCCTTCCATGAACATTGGTGGCGGGTTCGCCGCGCCGGACAAAAGTTCCCAGTACATGTCCCTCCATCGTGGCATCATCAAATCTTGGAAGGTTCTGTAAAATTCGAGAGGTAAACCATCCGGGCCGGGAGATGGATTCAGAGACCCCTTGGCCACAGCGCCTTGGACGTCGTCGGTGGTCACTTCAGCAGTCAGGAGGGTTGCAGCTGCTGCGCTTAGAGTACTAAGTGTCTCATGGGCAACCTCAGCAATGGCCTCTGCACCGGCAGGTACTTCTTGATAGAAAAGTCTATAGTGCGTTGTGAATGCATCCGCAATGGTAGCTTGCGAAGTCAGCCGTCGTCCATCAGGTAAGTCTAAAGTTGTCATTAAAGCCTGTCGGCGTCGACGAAATTTTGAACAATATGATGCATAGAAGGTTCTTCACCATTAATCCTGTCTTGGCTGCGGGCTTGTACAATGGCTCCCTCTAGACGGCATCTGGTCAAGGATAAAATCTTTGCCTTGATGCGTTGAGCTTCTTTGAGGCGATACGGGGATGGAGGATGATCCATGAGTTCACGTAGAGCGCTATCGTAGAAATCAGTTGTATGGTGATTCCACCTGGCTTTGCTCTGCCATAGTGTGTCAATGTGCGTCGGATGGCCGGTTTGGCGCACAGCAACCACCACTGCAGTGTGGTCTCGTAACGCATAATGCGTTGAACACAGGTGTGCCACGTGTCGGTGACCTGTTGTCGACATTCAGGGTCCCGCAGTAGCGCGACATTGAGTTTCCAAGGTCCTGCACTGCGCCATATAGATTGTCGAAGTAGGTTCATGATAAAGATATATATGTCATGATCCGAAAAGGCAGACGGCCAACGTTCCGCGTCGAGGAGAACTGATTTTAGAGCGTTAGAGACGTATATTCTATCAAGTCGGCTGGCGGAGTGGCTCGTGATGTGTGTATACCCCGGGGCGGTCGCCGTGTACCACTCGCCAAGTGTCGAGGAGACGAAGGCGGCGGACGAGGAAGCGAAGTTCGGGACATGTGGTGAAATGGGGGTATTGGTCTGTGCGCTCGAGAACACAGTTGAAATCTCCACCTACGATGAGATGATCGTATCGACCGAGGAATAAAGGCGTGATATCTTCTGCGTAGAACTGGGAGCAATCCCTCCGTTTATCAGTGCCCGATGGGGCGTAGAGATTTATGATTTTGAGTCCTTCAACTGTTATGGCCACCCCTCGCGCCGTTGGGAGGTATGCGACATCGGAAACTGCAATCCCTTCTCGGAGGAGGATGGCTGCGCCTGTGTGTTCCAGAGCTGCAGGGGCGGCGTACGTCTCATATCCATAACACCCAGTCCAAGTCGCTGTCCTCAGTTCTTGTAACAGGGCGATGTCGATGTCCGCTGCTCTTAGCGTGTCACGGAGCAGTTGAAGTTTAGAATGGGAGCCGATATTATTAGTATTGATAGTAGCTATTCGGTACGCCTGATGGGAGATCCGTGCTGCTGATAGGGTCGTAGCTGGTGAAGATTGTTGTGGTGGATGCTGGAAGTCCATAGAAGTCGCAGGATTCGCCGTAGAAACTGCCCCCATTTTAGTTTTGGTCTAACGGAGAAACAGATCTCATTTCCGCATCAGATGGAGGTGGGAAATCCGTGTCATCCGCCCATGAAAGGTGTCCGACAGGTTTGACATCGGCGAGAGGTGGCAGCGCTGGCCGAGTCGGCTCAATGGCGTCGGTGACAACAGGCGTGCTATGTTCCATGGCTTCTGGGCGCGGGGCTTGCGCACGATCTCTGTTGGACGGTTCACCGTCTTGTGGATGACGCGTCTCCGTGGCAGAGGAGAAAGTGTTATCGTGTTCTCCGTCGGAGTGACGTGGCATCTCTTCGTCCTGCGGAGGGGGCTCAATGGTCGAGTCTGATATCTTGCGGCGTTTTTTTCGTCGTTTGGGCGACTTCTGCTTTCGGCAATGAGTTTCGGTGTCTGAGGAAGGAAGAGATTCACGTCGTTCCGGTACAAAAGCCGCGGGTGCTATGATGCGGTCTTCATTCTCCAGAACACCCTCACTGGCATCCTTGTGATCTTCTAGCGTGGGTGTGTCCGGCTGTTGGACATGTTCACGGGCGGCATCGCCGGTGTCAAGGTGCTGGGACGCCTCCGGGTGTATCGGACCAGAGAGACGCTCATGAACGGCGCCTTGTGAGGGCTGGACGTGCAGTGTCGCCGCATAGGTGACTGGAAGGGTGGTCGTGGTTCTGTCGGTGTTCGTATCGTCGGGCCTTAGTTGTGTGATGCGGCGTTGCAGGCATTCATTACGGACGTGGCCTTCTTTGCCACAACCGGAACATGTTCGAGGTGGTCCGTCGTAAACGACCACCGCACGGCAGCCGCCGATAGAAATGTACGATGGAACGTGCCGTTTGAGATCGATTCGGACTTGTCTCACACCATTAAGCACCGGATACGTCGTAAACTGTGCTCATGTCTCGGCTACGTGGCTCTGGACTTTTCCGATCGGGCTTAGCGCCGTGATGACTTTATCTTCAGTCACCTCGAAAGGCAGTTCGAATACACGGATCGTCCGAAGGCCAATCCTGCATGGTCGACATCCACAGGCCCAACGTTTCCGTCGGAGTGCCGAAATTTTAGTCCATGTCGCGTCCTTTGAATGATCTCGTTGCAGACAGCGTCGGAAGTCATCTTAACATAAACGACGCTGCTAATGATCGATAGGTGTATGCCGATGAGTTCGTCACGCGGGATCTTCACGTCTTCGCGTAGGAAGCGTTCGACGGCCAGTGCTTTGGGTCGTGCGTATTCATTTGAGAAGGTGAACTTAAGAGTGCTCTTCCTGTAAGAGTTGGCCATTACAGCTTGTTCGACTGAGAAGCGCTGTGACGAGGAAGTAAACAAAACACTCCGCGCGCGCAGCGGCGTGGACGGCCGAGCGCGGTGCGCACTGCTGCCCTGCCGAACGCAGACTAACCATCTGAGCTACCCAAGCACGACTCACGCCTCGTCCTCACAGCCTTACTTCTGCCAGTACCTCGTCTCCTACCTTCCAAACTTTGCAGAAGCTCCCCTGCACACCGTAACATCACTTCCTTCCTACTTCACTCTTGGCACTACATATGATGGCATGTAATGTTCTCTAGGCATTCGCCTAACGCAGAAACTTCCATCGGACTGCTGGAGGGTTGAAAGTGATTTATCACTCCAAATCACTCATTTCCAGTCATCCAATGTCCAGTGGCGTCACTGTTTACACAACTTCATTTGACACTTAGCGCTGACAATAGATATACTATGTGATCAAAAGTATCCAGACACATGGATGAAAATGTCTTAAAAGTTCGTGGTGCCCTCCATCGGTAATGCTGGAATTCAATATAGTGTTGGCCCACCCTTAGCCTTGATGACAGCTTCCACTTTCGCAGGCATACGTTCAATCAGGTGCTGGAAGGTTTTTTGGAGAATTGCAGCTCATTATTCACGGAGTGCTGCACTGAGGAGAGGTAACGACGTCGGTCGGTGAGGCCTGACACGAAGTCGGCTATCCAAAACGTCCCAAAGGTGTTCTATAGGATTTAGGTCAGGACTCTGTGCAAGACAGTCCATTACAGGGATGTTATTGTCGTGTAACAACTCCGCCACAGACCAAGCTTGATGAACAGGTGCTCGATCGTGTTAAAAGATGTAATCGCCATCCCCGAAACGCTCTTCAACAGTGGGAAGCAAGAAGGTGCTTAAAACATCAGTGTAGGCCTATGCTGTGATAGTGACACGCAAAACAACAAGGGGTGGGGTACACCTCCATGAAAAGCACGACCGCACCCTAACACCACCGCCTCGGAATTTTACTGTTGGCACTACACACACTCTGTCAGGCATTCGCCATACCCTCACCCTGCCATCTGATCACCAGTTTGTGTACCGTGATTCGTCACTCCACACAACGTTTTTCCACCATGCAATTGTCCAATGTTTACGCTCCTTACCCCAAGCGAGGAGTCGTTTGTCATTTACCGGCGTGATGTGTGGCTTATGAGCAGCCGCTCGACCATGAAATCCAAGTTTTATCACCTCCCGCCTAACTGTCCTAGTACTTGCAGTGGATTCTGATGCAGTTTGGTATTCCTGTGTAACGATATGGATAGATATCTGCCTATTACACATTAGACCTTTTTCAACTGCGGTCTTTGTCAGTCAACACACGAGGTCGGCCTGTACGTTTTTGTGCTGTACGTGTCCCATCACGTTTCCACTTCACTATCACATCGTAAACAGTGGACCTAGGGATGGTTAGGAGTGTGGAAATCTGGCGTACTGACGTATGACGCAAGTGACACCCAATCACCTGGCCCTGTTCGAAGTCCGCGAATTCCGCGGAGAGCTCCATTCTGCTGTCTCACGATGTATAATGACTACTGAGGTCACTGATACGGATTAAATGGCAGTAGGTAGCAGCACCTAATATGAAAAACGTATGTTTTTGGCTGTGTCCTGATACTTTTGATCACATAATGTACATGTGGCTTATGGGAAGCAAAAATGGTTCAAATGGCTCTGAGCACTATGGGACTCAACTGCTGAGGACATTAGTCCCCTAGAACTTAGAACTAGTTAAACCTAACTAACCTAAGGACATCACAAACATCCATGCCCGAGGCAGGATTCGAACCTGCGACCGGAGTGGTCTTGCGGTTCCAGACTGCAGCGCCTTTAACCGCACGGCCACTTCGGCCGGCTTATGGGAAGCTGGTTGACCATTGTACGCCATTATTTTTTTGACTCATTACACACAGTCATTGAGCTAGTTTGAATTCTGGTAGCACTTTGGAAGCCAAGACTGTTTCCTTCTAGTGATTACACACGATTGTTTACAAGCACCGTCCGCAATATTTGACATTTCGTGTCTGTTACTACAAGACGTTTGCCTGATCTGGTTTATGTTTGGTTGTGTCTTTGCAGTTACACTTCACAATTGTGGTATCACGTATAAGTATCACTCCATGCGCGTCAAAGTTGCCAACGGACTTCCAAGTTACCTTCACATGTCGTCAGCGGTCGTGTGGTATTCAGTGGACCCAATGGTGCCCGCCCACTGAGCCACGCCTCTAGTGGCTCTCGACTGTGAGCGACCTCTGCCGTCGCGATATAGGACGGCCGGTGCCAGCCACTCCCCCGACTCGCACTTGGAGCCTCTTCGCTAGATGCCACGTGACACTACACAGACGCCGCCTGATCGCGGCTCGAAATTCATCGTTTGTGGTTTAGTTCAGTGTGCCCCATCTTTGTTGACATTTTGATATTTCCTGATGCATTATTTGTAATGAGTCTTCGTAAAATTGGGGAAATAGGAGTAAACCTTCTAGTTACTGTGTTTACTCGTTAGCTGATCATTTCAGCTCTTATCCAACCTTCCTTCGACAACAGTTGTCGCACCTCTCTGTTGCCCACCTCTCCTTGCCGTTCCATACAAAGTCGTACTCAACAACAGTCTCTCTACCAACAGTCGACTTGGGAAGCTTTAGAAGGGATGAAATTGTCCTGATGGATTTCTCAGTCAGGTGTCGTCCTACGACTACATCTACATCTACATCCATACTCCGCAAGCCATCTGACACTGTGTGGCAGAGGGTACCTTGAGTACCTCTATCGATTCTCCCTTCTATTCCAGTCTCGTATTGTTCGTGGAAAGAAAGATTGTCAGTATGCCTCTGTGTGGGGTCTAATCTCTCTGATTTTATCCTCATGGTCTCTTCGCGAGATATACGTAGGAGGTAGCAATATACTACTTGACTCCTCGGTGAAGTTATGTTCTCGAAACTTCAACAATAGCCCGTACCGAGCTACTGAGCGTCTCTGTTGCAGAGTCTTCCACTGGAGTTTATCTGTCACCTCGGTAACTCTTTGGCGATTAGTAAATGATCCTGCAACGAAGCGCGTTGCTCTCCGTTGGATCTTCTCTATCTCTTCTATGAACCCTATCTGGTACGGACCCCACACTGGTGAGCAATATTCAAGCAGTGGGCGAACAAGTGTACTGTGACCTACTTCCTTTCTTTTCGGACAGCATTTCCTTAGATTCTTCCAATGAATCTCAGTCTGGCATCTGCTTTACCGACGAATAATTTTATATCATCATTCCATTTTAGATCACTCCTAATGCGTACTCCCAGGTTGGCTCTGAACAGTGCCGTTTGTATGGGGTTTCATATTATTGTTAATTTCGTAATCGCCGTTGGAATTATCTTTAGCCCAAAATACCTGGGAGTCACTCTGGACAGAACGTTAACATACAAAAAACTCGTTTCCAACTTGGCCAAGAAGGTACCAACACGAGTGAACCTTGTGAGAAACCTGGCACGCAGTACATGGGGAGCAACCACGTAAGTTCTCCGAGGAGCATCCCTTGCACTGGTATACTCTGCACCAGAATACTGTGGACCAGTTTGGCTCCGAAGCACCCATGTAGCGAAAATAGACGTCCAACTGAACTCAGTTATGAGAGTAATTAGTAGTACAGTCCGGTCTACACCTACCAGAGCTTTCAAACATCTGTCCACCAGACCTCCGTCGAAAAGCTGCTCTTTACAACCTCTGTCAGCAAGTTTCTGAAAACAAGTCGATCCCTCTTCATGAAGATTTGCTATCACTGTGCAGGAAACGCCTCAAATCCTTCTAGAAGACCAGCATATGAAATGCGAGTTCAAATGCTATCCACAGGATTCGACCATGACGCAGACTGGAAACGAGAGTGGCAAGCTACAAGAACCCGAAACCACGAACTTGTAGACAATCCAACAGTGCCAGTTCCAGGCATCCACCAACCAAGGGAGGTGTGGGTGCAGTTAAATAGATATCGGACCAAAGAGGGTAGGTGCAAATACAACATGTACAAGTGGGGTTTTTCAAGTGACTTTGTGTGTGACTGGTGACACCCAAACAATGAGCCACATTGTGAATGACTGTCCAATCAGACGCTTCCCTGGGGGCACTGAGAAGCTCCATCAAGCATCCCACGAGGCACTCCGCTGGATCGAGTCCATCAGCATCCGAGTGTAGTCTGAGCCATTTTAAAACTGGTGTACGACATATAATTTCACATGTTCATTTTTATATATATTTCTATGTTTTGCTAAATGTGTATTACTGTAATTGATGCACACGATAATAATAATAATGATGCCTACTCCCAGATAATTTATGGAATTAACTGCTTCCAGTTGCTGACCTGCTATATTGTAGCTAAATGACAAAGGATCTTTCTTTCTATGTATTCGCAGCATATTACACTTGTCTACATTGAGATTCAATTGCCATTCCCTGCACCATGCGTCAATTCGTTGCAGATCCTCCTGCATTTCAGTACAATTTTCCATTGTTACAACCTCTCGATATACTACAGCATCATCCGCAAAAAGCCTCAGTGAACTTCCGATGTTGTCCACAAGGTCATTTATATATATTGTAAATAGCAAAGGTCCTACGACACTCTCCTGCGGCACACCTGAAATCACTCTTACTTCGGAAGACTTCTGTCCATTGAGAATGACATGCTGCGATCTGTTATCTAGGAACTCTTCAGTCCAATCACAGAATTGGTCTGATAGTCCATATGCTCTAACTTTGTTCATTAAACGACTGTGGGGAACTGTATCAAACGCCTTGCGGAAGTCAAGAAACACGGCATCTACCTGGGAACCAGTGTCTATGGCCCTCTGAGTCTGGTGGACGAATAGCGCGATCTGGGTTTCACAAGCTCGTCTTTCTCGAAACCCATGCTGATTCCTACAGAGTAGATTCCTAGTCTCCAGAAAAGTCATTATACTCGAACATAATACGTGTTCCAAAATTCTACAACTGATCGACGTTAGAGATATAGGTCTATAGCTCTGCACATCTGTTCGACGTCCCTTCTTGAAAATGGGGATGACCTGTGCCCTTTTCCAATCTGTTGGAACGCTACGCTCTTCTAACGACCTTTGGTACACCGCTGCAAGAAGGGGGGCAAGTTCCTTCGCGTACTCTGTGTAAAATCGAACTGGTATCCCATCACATCCAGTGGCCTTTCCTCTTTTGAGCGATTTTAAGGGTTTTTCTATCCCTCTGTCATCTTTTTCGATATCTGCCATTTTGTCATCTGTGTGACAATCTAGAGAAAGAACTATAGTGCATTCTTTCTCTGTGAAACAGCATTGGAAAAAGACATTTAGTATTTCGGCCATCAGTCTGTCATCCTCTGTTTCATTACCATTTTGGTCACAGAGTGTCTGGACATTTTGTTTTGATCCACTAACCACTTTGACATAAGACCAAAATTTCTTAGGATTTTCTGCCAAGTCAGTACAAAGAACTTTACTTTCGAATTCGTTGAACTCCTCTCGCATAGCCCTCCTCACATTACATTTCGCTTCGTGTAATTTTTGTTTGTCTGCAAGGCTTTGGCTATGTTTATGTTTGATGTGAAGTTCCCTTTACTTCCGTAGCAGCTTTCTAACTCGGTTATTGTACCACGTTGGCTCTTTTCCATCTCTTTCTATCTTGTTTGGCACGTACTCATCTAATGCATATTGTACGATGGTTTTGAACTTTGTCCACTGATCCTCAACACTATCTGTATTTGAGATAAGACTTTTGTGTTCAGTCGTCAAGAACTCTGAAATCCGCTTTTTGTCACTTTTGCTAAACAGAAAAATCTTCCTAATTTTTTAAATATTTCTACGTTCGAAGAAAGTGAGCTGTCCTGAGCAGCCAATTCCGGCGTTCCTGTTTCTCTACTGACAACACGCTACTCCCTTTCTCCTTCTGCACTGCGGGCCCGCCTCTTGTGGTATCCAGTAGTGAATTCCGCATTGCTTAGGAGTGCCCCGATACTTCTGAACCTACAATTCACCTACTATTTCAGCTTTCTAGATAAGCTGAGAATGTGCTCTGTGAAATAGGTACATTCAGTTTTAATGTACTCTGATTTTAAATTAAAGAGACGCAGTAATATCCTTTATCGCAGAACTACTGGATTTCGTGGAAAGCAGCAAGCTTAAATAACAGGGTAACGTGGATAATCTCTTCACTCGCAATAAAGCTCGTTGGCGGAGTACCGCAGAACTGTAGGTAGGTGTTGGCCAGACTGGACTCTTTGTGGCTGTTCCGGAACTCCGAAGCCCCGCGGCGTGCGGGCAGAAGCGGCCAGCGCGTGTAATCGCCTTACGGTCTGCTGCCTTCATCAGCCTAATTGAGTAACCGAGGGCCGGTGTTTCGCGTTGTGTAGCGTGGCGTGCGCCGCGCGGAATGCCTTTGGTCCGCCGCCTCTCCCGCCACCGACCCAGACGCTAATCAACATCTCCCCACAGTCACGAGGGGCGCCAGCGTCTCGAGTAGTCTTTTTATCGCAAGGGTGGTGCGCTGTGAAGTCGGTGCCTTACCCTATGTCACCATACCTACAGCTTTATGTCCGTGGACGCAATGTTCTCTCAGCCGATAGTTTCTCTCGAGTTTCTAGGCTTTCGTGGTTAAAATCTTTGAAGGAAACCCTTCTAGGCGATTCGGCTAAGCCATACTGCTCTTAAAACTACGGGGGCTGTCCAGAAAGTAATGCACCGCATTTTTCCTTCAACAATTCTTTATCGAACGTCATGTGAATCACACACACGATGATGATGATGATGTTTGGTCTGTGGGGCGCTCAACTGCGCGGTTATCAGCGCCCGTACAAATTCCCAACCTTTGCTCAGTCCAATCTCGCCACTTTCATGAATGATGATGGAATGATGAGGAAAACACAAACACCCAGTCATATCGAGGCAGGCGAAAATCCTTGACCTCGCCGAGAATCAAACCCAGGACCGCGTGCTCGGGAAGTGAGAACGCGACCGCGAGACCATGAGATGCTGACTACACAGGCGAAAGAATGGTGTTTTATCTACACTCCCTATTTTTTCACGTAATCTCCATCCTGTTCAATGTCCTTCCTCGAGCGCGAAACTAGGGAGTGTATGCCTTTCGCTACCAATCCGTACTCTGGTGGCGCAGCCAGTGCTTCATTGTGTGAATCACTTCATCATCGTCCTCAAAATGTCTTCCACGAATGGCATCCTTTCATGTCCCAAACAAGTGGAAATCCGAGGGGGCTTGGTCAGGACTGTAGGGTGGATGGAGCAACAGCGTCCAACCCTGTTTTGCTTTGTGCCCAGCAGTCCTCAGAGTTGTGTGCGGCCCCGCGTTATCGTGTTTCAGCAAAACATATCCTGGGTTGCTATGGCGCCGAAGTCGCCGGAAGCTTGTCTTGAGTTTTGTTAATGTGTTGAAATATGCTTCTGAATTTATGGTACACTTCTTGGCATCACTTCAATGACAATCAGACCTTCACAGTCTCAGAACACGGTGATCATGACCTTACCGGCGGAATCAGTTGCTTTTAATTTTTTCTTCTGTGGAGAGTGGGAATGGCGCCATTCCATCAACTGTCGTTTTGTTTCGGGCTCAAAATGGTGAACCCAGGTTTCATCACCTGTCACAATCCGGGACATAAAGGCCTCCCTCTCAGCTTCAAAACGTTGCAACAAATCGAGAAGAATATTTTTTTTCTGTGCGATTTGTGATCCACCGTTAGACACCGCGGGACCCATCTTGCACACTCTTTTGAATATCCAAGAATACGGATAGTTGCACCCACACTTCCTTTGCTGATTGGTAGATGCAGCGACAACTGCCGAGTCGTAATGCGTCTGTCCTTTCGGGTGACAACATCAACTCGCTGCAGCATGTCAGGCATGACGTGCAAATCGTGGAGCTCCGCCGAACCGCCTTCTGGTGACCTGATCCTCCCTGTCCAACGGCCGGCCTCTGTGGCCGTGCGGCTCTAGGCGCTTCAGTCTGGAACCGCGAGACCGCTACGGTAGCAGGTTCGAATCCTGCCTCGGGCATAGGTGTGTGCGATGTCCTTAGGTTAGTTAGGTTTAAGTAGTTCTGAGTTCTAGGGGACTGATGACCTCAGATGTTAAGTCCCATAGTGCTCGGAGCCATTTGAACCATTTGAACCCTGTCCAACGACTTACTGTACTTCTGTCGACAGCAGGTGTTCCATAGACTTTGCACAAGCGTTTGTGAATATTCCCCACAGTTTATTTCTCTGCAGTGAGAAATTCAATGACGGTACGTTGCTTGTAACGTACTCACCTACAGACACCATTTTGAAACTGTCCTGCAGCTACGGTATCTGTTGGAAGTGACGGAAACTTGGCGGGCTCACTCAGGAGACTTCAAATAATGCATACGTAGCGTTCCGCACTCGTAGCATTGTTTTCGGCTGGCAAAAGAAAAATGCGGTGCATTACTTTCTTGGCAACCCTCAAAGATTAACAGGTTGTTATTTGTTAATCAGCTCACCTGTATTATTACTGGCACTGAATTCACATCATCGGTTTCCAATTTATATAGTTTCATCTTTGGGCTCGCTTCTGGAACTCCAACAAAACTGACACATTAAATTAGATAAAGTGGTTCATAAACTGACTTCGGTTTTCTTGGGCAGGTATTAAGCATTAGTTACGTACGTTTGTCTTTCATATTGGGTGAAAACAGCAGGCTGTAGCCCTGTAATAAAAAGAATTTATCATTAATTAACTCCAAATGAAGTTCATCTCAATCTGTATCATAATTAATAGATGTTACTGCAGTACTGCTGTACTGCTTTTGTATCGCTTTTTAGTCCAAGACTTTTAAGTAATGAACAGGAAAAAAACTAGGGGAGAGTGAAACCTTTTGCAATAGTCTCAGTTCGATGTCCTGGGCTGTGGTATCGGGATTATGACGTCACAAATATGGTCACCGCAAGAAATTCTGGAGTAATTTTTGAACGGCTACAAACACCCACAGAATTAACATAAAAAGGTCGTTTTGGCATCAAATTGTAAAGGAATAGTTGAAAATTGTTTTTTGGCGATATATATATATATATATATATATATATATATATATATATATATATATGTCTGAGTTATGTTACCAAAATGAGAAAAAATAATATTTTCAACTTTTTCTTAAAAGTTTCTCTATGAATAACTAGGTAGTTATGCATCACAATGACAGGGTGTTTTCGAAATTATGTAACACATTCATAGAGCTGTAAAACAAGACCAATATGTTTCACATTTCTCATACATATACACCAACATACTCCGCAAGCCACCATACGGTGCATGGGGCATGGTACCTTGTACCACAACTAGTTGTTTCCTTTCCCGTTCCACTCGTAGACAGGACAAGGGAAAAACGATTATCTACTGTATATACACTTGTTGTAGCTGGGATGCACAGTCATAAAAATTTTTTTGAAGGACATCATCTTTACGCCAGTGACTGTTATAAGTTTTTACACTATTGCAATTGCGGCCTCAGACCATTATCAAATGATATTATGGCTTTAAGCCATGTCAACGTAATGTAAGCTGAAACATTTGTGTGGCGTTGTCAATCCTGTTAAAGACATTCGTGTCGTTGTTACAGAGCGCGAGTAGACGTATACAAACATCATAAAACGACATAATCTGTAAATGCACGTGTTCATTATGTCATCACTAGTCACACATGCATTAGACCACAGCTGCAGACTACAGTAGCTCTGCTTACACCTCCTTCGCGAGTCCAGCAATCTTCACCACCTCCACCAGCAGCTGCAAGAACTGAGGATGGTTTCAGAAACCATATGACAGGCGTCGTTGGTGCCAACGTGAGCGGCAAATTGCAGACGACTGCACCCTGTTCGCTCGACAGTCACAGGCAAGGCCTCCTCCACATCTCGGATGAGGTCCCACGGCAGGCATTCCGAGTGCACATTGATTTTCTTCCCAGCCCTGAACTTTATATTCCTAAGGGGCTCTATAACGCGTCTAACATTTGCGCTCCCGATAACTAGTAAACTCCTCATCCCGTGTGCTTTCTCGGACCCAGCTGAAGGAGTGACTACTTGTTCACTCACAGCGTGAATAGGCGAGGGCATAAGGTCAGCCTTTGAATTGGCCCTCCATCTCGAGCGACACGAACGCGTTACTACCGGCCGCTCACGCTGCGGGTCCACTGCGTCGGGTACACTATAAGGTGCCACAGCAGTAGAATCCTTGGGCTAAGCAAGCAACACCTGAGGGACCCATACGATGCTCCAGTATTTCCGACAACGCTACAGCCCGAGGTGACAGCCTGAAGGCGACTGATCACTGCCAAAACCACATTCAGTTGTTCGCGTGAATGTCAGCCCTTAGCCAGTACAATACCTATATTTCTTCATACATGAGCACTTTAGACATGGATTAGTCGCCTGATCCAAGCTTTACACCGTAGATACCATTATACTGTTCTGGTATATCGTTTCACTAGCGATGCTGCCTGCGACTTCCAACTCCACATCGCGTTTTAGCGTCTTGACGTCGAACGTTGTACCTGTCTCCGACAGCAATGCATATCCTCAGATGTTGTACGAATGGGTGTATTCTGTCAGAATACTCTAGCAATGAAACAAGAGTAGCCTTCACTGACGCTTTACTGCTACTTAAACACCAAGGAGACACCCGGAGAGATAAGCTAATGAATACGGGAATCAACATATAAAGTCACAAAATGACTGAAACGCCGTCTGTGCTATTGAGTGTGGGAATGGGTTGAATGTATGAGGAAATCCTAATATGGTAGAAAGAGAGAGCTGACCGCGTGAGATAACGATGGAGAAGGAGTGGTAGCGGTGAATTCTTATGACATGGCGGAAGATGTTATCTTACGGCAACAGTGTGAAGTAGTCGTTCACGCTAAACGAAAACAATGATGCCTATACGCGAATGACATTTCTGTCTGCTGCTCGAGGCTGTGAACAGGGCAGCTGGAGTGTGACTCCAGTGAACAGTGGATGATCGGAAACGAGTAATTTTGAGTGATGAATCACGCTATACCCCATTTCTATCAGAAGGGAAGGTTTGGGTTTGTCGAATGCCTGAAGAACGTCACCTATCGTCACGTTGAGTTCTAACAGTAAAGTACAGAACAGGTTGTTGTAACCGCGACCGCAACGGTCGCGGGGTTGCCGAGAACGAAGCCGGGGTGGATCCAAACGAGAGCAGCCCACGAACAAATAAACGAATGGGAAAGGACGGACACGAACAACGACAGACGACCGAGCAAGACCTTAAGACGACAACACGCATGAAGCAACGGGGTCACAAGTGACAACCAAACGAATCCACAACGTCCACTCGTAAACGAAAACAAAGTATGGTAAATAATCTGTCTGTAGCTAAGATGTTTTTTCTTTTTTCTTTACTCTGGTTTCATTCCCCTGCCTCATATGGGTAGGGGAGGGCTGTCAGTGGCACAATCTGCCACTCTTCAGCCGAGTGACATGACAACTAAGACAAGAATAAAACGTTACATGTAAGGCTATAAAAAAGGGGAACATAAAACAGAGTAAGTGGGGATAATGGAGGTAAAAATACACTGACACGGAGACGTTCGTGGGTGGACAATTAAAAAAGTCGACATACAGTTAAAAAAACCACAGTTGGTGATTCTTAGAACACAAAAAAGACACTGAAGTCACAGGCACAGGTTAAAAGTCGGCCATAGTATTGAAAACACTCCAGAACAAGACACTTTAAGCCCACTTGGAGCATACACGATGAAGAATAAAACTGCCAGGTGAGAGCTGCCGAGGGAGAGGCCAGAGAGAATGGAAAAGGAGGGGAGAGCAAGGTGCAGCAGGGGAGGATATGGGATGAAAAGAGTAGGGGCATTTGCGGGTGCACCAAGAGGCAGGACACTGGTGGGGCAGGAAATGAAGAGCGAATACAAGGCAGGAGGGAGTGTAGAGACACTGAAGTTGAACACAAGGCAGGGAGCGGGAGTAGGAGGGGAAAGTTGCTCAGGAGAAGGGAGGGGGAGGAAAGGGAGCCCTGAGGAGGAGGCAGGAGGAAGATGGGGTTAGGGTTGGTAGGAAGGGTAGATGTCAGGGCGGAGCTCATCATCCGGGAGGGGTAGATGGTGGAAGTTTGCATTGGGAAAGGAGGCGGAGGGTGTGGAGGTGGAGAGAGGTTGTGACACAACGGTAAAGGCGTGGCAATGGGCTAGGGGTGGAGAGGAATGGAGACACCAGCGAGTGAGTGGGATCAAGGTAGTGAACAATATATAGTGTGTGGATGTGTTCAAGGAAAAGGAGAAGGTGGGGGAAGAGGATGACGTCATAGAGGATACGCCTGGGGGACAGAAGGCGGATGCGGAAAGCAAGGTGGAGTGTATGGCGTTCGAGGATTTGGAGGGATTTATAGTACCTGGGAGGTGCGGAAGTAACAAACAACACAAACAGGGGATCTATGCAAAATATAAAACTGCAGGATACTTAGGGATTAGTACCTTTTGCCTTTTATGATTCTTTACCCAAATATTACAGTATTTTACATGTACACTAGTAGTAACGGAAGTTTCTCTAATTTTGTCGAATTTTGTCCTCTAAAGAAAAATCACCTAAAGCAGTAATCAGTAAAAAGATTTTTTGTTTTATCCAACAATGGATCCCAATTCATATCAGTGTTGTGGAAATAAGGGATGGGAAGTTTGGTATACAAATGATTCATGTTTCTGCATATCAACCAGAGAGAAATTTTACTGAACGAAACGTGTGTGAATTAGGCAGGTTGTACGGAAGATATTGCCACCATAATCAACAGGAATGGGGCATATTTGTACCCAGTACTGAGAAAATATTGTGTTCGTTAATGTATGAATTTGTTGGGTTTACACCTCAAGAAATGTTGATGGATGTAAACTCTAAAAGTTTAGCAGAAGAAATTCTCGATTTTCCACCTAATAAAGTGAACTGGAAAAAAAGGCCAGATAATAGTAGAACTTATGTGCTGGGGGTTCTGTACAAACTTAATTATTTATATAAACAGTTATCAGTTCTGGAAACCAAGGATCTCGACTGCCTTTGCCTGTCATCCACATTTATATTGGAAAAATATCGGTCCCAAGAAGTTACACTCTTACAAGTATGTTTTAATTTCAAGAAGTCGGATAAATAATGGCAAAAGAAATATTGTGTTCGTGTGATATATTTACAAATTGCCATTTTCTATTTTTTTCCTTTAATTGTATAGTGCAACCTTTCTTCTTGACAGATTTAACGATTCTATGCCAAGGGAAGTATTAAATTGGTTTTAATGAGTGAGTTTGTGACTATCAAAATATGTGACATAAATGGCAACATCTTATGATTAAATTGACTTAAAAGCTTACATTTACTAAAACGCCAAGTGGCCATAGACTTTAATATGCGACATAAATTTCCACTTCGTGCGTTCCATTCATTCCTGAGATAAAGGAGTCTTAAGACAAAGACATACCGACAGACAGTCAGATAACAGACGACAAAAAATTATCTGTTTGATGTAATTAGAAATTAACAGTTGTCGGATTTCTGCGTTGGTCGTAGCATGAAACCTTGCTTCTTGTCAAATTTCGTCATTGTAGATCAACAGGAAGTGCCCTATAAGTTTTGATGTCCCGAGTTTGCGAGTATCAGAACATGTAAAACGAATGGCCATATCTTTTTATTGTACTGACTTAAAAGCTTCACCTTTTTACATCGACTGGGGACCATAGACCTTAACATGCAACACATATTTCAAATTCATACATCCACCACTCCTGAGGAAAAGGGTTTGAACATTCGGGCAGGCAGACAGACAATAGATGGACAACAAAACGATCGTGTAAGATTTCCTTTTTAACCATGGAGATATGGAGTTGCTAAGAAAATAAAGATCAAGTGAGTGAAAACTAGGCTCAAATGCTATGACAAAATTTTAAGGCTGAAAAGTTTAATGCAGCATACCTCAGCTCAGTAAAGACAAAGAAGAGATCTAGTGAAATCAGTTACGAAATTTCAAATTCAGCTACGTGTACAGTGGACAATCAAAAATTCAAGGAACTCATTTCATTAACGATCACAACTTGATTTATTCAAAGCCTGGAGAAGATTAGGTATGTGAAATAAATACCTAAAAACATATCAGCCTAAAGTAGAACAACAACTACTTGAAACAAAACTTATTGAAAGAGAGAGATAAAGCAATGTTTAAAGTATTGTGAAGTTATTAAGAAATATGACCCCTTTTCTATATTTTTTGTAAAAATGTGTCAATTCATCGTTACATATATACTAAAGTTTGTCATACTAGTTCTAGTTCACGTAAATAATATCTACATTAAAATAGAAAAATTGGATGCTGAAGATGAAGGACACCAAAAGGAGAAAATAATGATATTAATGCAAACGGTTTATGTAATGCACAAGGTTATGTTTAGCAGTCAAATGGTTTTGCATGTGAGAAGAGTATTAAAGAATCTGCCTTACAGGTTGAACACAACTGTAAATTGCAATTGCATATTGATACTGATGTTAAAAGTGGGTACTCAAAAATAATTTTGGTATGGACTACGAAAATTTATGGTTAGCAGCCAGTTTTTGTAGTATATCAATAGTTCCTTTAATGGTTGTTTTTTGTATTTTCCACATCTTGTGTACTACATGTGTATCAATCATTGCGATGTAAAGACTGTTTATACACTCCTGGAAATTGAAATAAGAACACCGTGAATTCATTGTATCAGGAAGGGGAAACTTTATTGACACATTCCTGGGGTCAGATACATCACATGATCACACTGACAGAACCACAGGCACATAGACACAGGCAACAGAGCATGCACAATGTCGGCACTAGTACAGTGTATATCCACCTTTAGCAGCAATGCAGGCTGCTATTCTCCCATGGAGACGATCGTAGAGATGCTGGATGTAGTCCTGTGGAACGGCTTGCCATGCCATTTCCACCTGGCGCCTCAGTTGGACCAGCGTTCGTGCTGGACGTGCAGACCGCGTGAGACGACGCTTCATCCAGTCCCAAACATGCTCAATGGGGGACAGATCCGGAGATCTTGCTGGCCAGGGTAGTTGACTTACACCTTCTAGAGCACGTTGGGTGGCACGGGATACATGCGGACGTGCATTGTCCTGTTGGAACAGCAAGTTCCCTCGCCGGTCTAGGAATGGTAGAACGATGGGTTCGATGACTGTTTGGATGTACCGTGCACTATTCAGTGTCCCCTCGACGATCACCAGTGGTGTACGGCCAGTGTAGGAGATCGCTCCCCACACCATGATGCCGGGTGTTGGCCCTGTGTGCCTCGGTCGTATGCAGTCCTGATTGTGGCGCTCACCTGCACGGCGCCAAACACGCATACGACCATCATTGGCACCAAGGCAGAAGCGACTCTCATCGCTGAAGACGACACGTCTCCATTCGTCCCTCCATTCACGCCTGTCGCGACACCACTGGAGGCGGGCTGCACGATGTTGGGGCGAGAGCGGAAGCGGCCTAACGGTGTGCGGGACCGTAGCCCAGCTTCATGGAGACGGTTGCGAATGGTCCTCGCCGATACCCCAGGAGCAACAGTGTCCCTAATTTGCTGGGAACTGGCGGTGCGGTCCCCTACGGCACTGCGTAGGATCCTACGGTCTTGGCGTGCATCCGTGCGTCGCTGCGGTCCGGTCCCAGGTCGACGGGCACGTGCACCTTCCGCCGACCACTGGCGACAACATCGATGTACTGTGGAGACCTCACGCCCCACGTGTTGAGCAATTCGGCGGTACGTCCACCCGGCCTCCCGCATGCCCACTATAAGCCCTCGCTCAAAGTCCGTCAACTGCACATACGGTTCACGTCCACGCTGTCGCGGCATGCTACCAGTGTTAAAGACTGCGATGGAGCTCCGTATGCCACGGCAAACTGGCTGACACTGACGGCGGCGGTGCACAAATGCTGCGCAGCTAGCGCCATTCGACGGCCAACACCGCGGTTCCTGGTGTGTCCGCTGTGCCGTGCGTGTGATCATTGCTTGTACAGCCCTCTCGCAGTGTCCGGAGTAAGTATGGTGGGTCTGACACACCGGTGTCAATGTGTTCTTTTTTCCATTTCCAGGAGTGTATTAGCTGACTTAAATAAAATTTGCCAAATGAAGCTGTGTTGGAAATATTCTGAATTTTAATACAATACGGTAATGTTTTGCCAATGGCCTTGCCACAGCAGTAGTCCCAGTTCCTCTCAGATCACTGAAGTGTAGTGCTTCAGGCTTGGCCAGCACTTGGATGGGTGACAGTCTGGGTCTGCTGGGCAATGTGGGCAAGCAGGTTTCACTCAGTCCTTGCGAGGAAAATTGAGGAGCTACTTGATTGAAAAGTAACCATTCTGGTCACGAAAGTGACAATGGCCAGGACAGCAGTATGCTGACCACATGCCCCTCCATATCCACAACTAATGACTCCTATCGGCTGAGGACAACATGATAGTCAGCCGGTACCATTGGGCCTTCCGAGGTCTGTTCAGACAGAGTCAGTCAGTCAGCCACGTCAATGTTCTATGACCAGAATGAATGTAAACTGCTAAACGTGTTGAAAATTATGTAAACATTATTTTTACAATTTAACATTAGTACAATCATTTTCATGACACTGTGTTGAATTTTTTTGGAATTTTCACTGATGTTGTCTTTAGATGGATATATAATTTAAAAATGAAGCATGTGTAACACTAAAACTTTATGCTGCTGATGGTGTAACAATACCACTTTTCTGCCATATAAGTAAATATTGATATATTATTATTGTGGTCCACTACCAAATGTATATATTCCTTTCATTGCGTATTGCTGACAAGTATACTTCTTTTATAATTTAAATATAAAAAAAGAATTTTTTCCTTTGGTGATTCATGTATAGGGAGTTGATGGTTAGAATTATAATGCTTAGGAAGGTAAAGCTGAAGGAAAACTCCTCTATGTATGGGTCGTGTAAATACACCAAAGGGAAAGATGTGTGGAGGCGAAGTTAGCATACCAAGAGAATTTCAGCTTTATGTCAACTTCCCAGTGTGGAAAATTAGGCAACATTATTTCCAAATTGTTGCAAGAGGGCCTCGGATGGAAGTGCTATTAGTGTGTTACAATGTGACATAATGTGGAATGCTCTTAGATTTCTGAGAGTGAAAAGAAAAATTGTATGAAGAACCATGATTGCATAATCCTTTCCACCATCAGTGGACTATACATCTGTAGATTATATAAATTTTTAACAGTGGATGAAACAGCCATTTCATTGTTGTTCATTAAAATATCTGTAAAATTCAATGTAAATGTAAGAGGAACATCGCTGGCCTTAGTCACATATCCCGTGTTAGTGTCCTATGCCCGATCCTGAAATATTATGAGTATTCATAAATGTGAAGTTAATTATTTGTGTTTTTGTGAACATCAGTAATTGATTTGTTGAAATATATGAATCAAATTATTAAATAGTTTAGAAGATAGTGTTGCTAAAAGCTGCTGCAGGAAAAATTTTAAATTGTCATATTGCTCAGAAATTACTTTTGCATAAATTACTGCTACAAAATTTAACGTATGTCCTACGTATTTCAGTGGTCGAAAAGAGCTACTTAATGTGTTGGTGAATGACGTAAGAGTCCAAGGATCCCCTTGCTCTAGAAATTGTTTTGATGAATGACTGATTAATTATAATTAAAGAGGTATTTTGCTTATTAAGCAGGTCATTTCCTAAATGTCAACTATTAAACTTATTAGGGTGGGGACTTTTATTACTTCGTTCATGCTTAGACAGAAGCCTTATACAAGTTGTGAGTGATCGATTTTCTCGCCTAAATCCAGTGTTAATAGTTTACATTTTATATATCAAAATACTGAATGTAAAAAAAAAGGTTATTGGCAACTACTGTGAAACTATTTTTCCGATTTGTACTGGCGACCGTTTTTGTTTATCCAGTACATACTATTCTTATTGCTTAATGAACCTAGTTTCGAATCCCTTTCACAGTTTTACTCTGTCTTTTTAATAATATGCTGTGTTTGGAAGCGAAGTTAACAGTCTGAGTGCTTTAATCCTTTAGACACTCGATCACGATCACTTAATCATGGAAATACAGTATCACATAAATTTGTCTCAGAAATACCAAACAACAAATGTTTAGTACATTTATTCGATGAACGAAATAAGGATATCTGTTGTGATAAGTTCATTTATGGACATCGCCATAATTAAGAGATCTCTGTGGTTTTGAAGTTGTGTTTGCACAGGCCACATTTTATGGCAATGTGTGGCCGCAGTTGTGATGCAGTAGACATCGCCACAATGTGGCTACAGCACACATTGATACGGCCGTGTGCTTGGGCAATATTGCTGATGGTGTGAGCTGTTGCATGTTGTAACCAAGTTGCAGCCGGGTGGCTGCTGGTGTTGTCCGAATTGTGTGGAGACTGTTTCGTGCGGCCCTGACGTATCTGCCTCTGTCTTTGGTCTTTGGCTGTTACATATCTTCGCTACATCTCTTCCCTGTTTTCACTTCAATATACCTACAGTGTTCCGATACCAAGTGACGTAAATTGAGTGCTGATACAATATTACTGCGCTATTGATTGAAGGTAGGTGAGTGTAGGCAGAGATACTCGTTCTATTTTTTATCTAGAAGAAAGAACGAAAGAGCAACAAATTACCTAAACACAAAGCATTTACGGTTAGAGCCATCAGACTTAGCATTGCGTACAAATATTGCAGTCTGAAGAACCTTTTACTGTTGTCATCGTTTTACTACTAGACGAAGATCTGTTTCAGTGATCCATAATTATATTCTACATATGATCTAATATTCCAAACTTGTTGTAAACGTCATCATGCTTGTTTCTAAGCTTATGGGACCAACTTGCTACCTCTATATGGTTACAGCCTTTGTACACATCATTTCCAGTGTCTAAAAACTCTAGTCCTTTGCGTATCACATTCATGAGTTTAATATTTACCTCTCTGTATTTGTGAACCACAATAAATTATTGACACGAAAATTTTAATGTTACTTCAAACCTCAATGAATTCCCTGTGTCCTTCTATTAAAGTATTGCACACTTCTGGTGCAAAGAGTCATACCAGTAATATGTACACTTTACAGTGGTATGTCAAACTTGTACAGCAATCTTTAAAAACCAAAATCCTAACGGAGATGATGAATTTTGTTGTATTTAGTGTACACTTTGTTAGCTAGTTTTCATCATAACAGTTCTCGGAATAATTGCTTTACTGATATATTCAAAATCGTCCATCAACATTCCGGTAAAATTCAATAAAATTATGTGTCCACTATCAGTTTAAGAGTATAAGTTTGGGAAGCAGCTCGCATTCCCATGCTGTTACAAGTGGATCATCATAACGATGTTGTTCGATAATGCTAGACGTATCCTCATATCATGAGAGGTGTAACCACATAATGCTCCCAGGAACATTGTAGAATATGATCGTTTTGGTGGTCCAGATGTTATGGTGCGGGGATGCATAAGGTTGCATGGGCATATTGACCTTCAAATCTTTGAACACGTTACACTCACAGCGCAACGTTATTTTGACCCTGTATTCCTTTCCCATGGGCGTCTTCTTAGGGGTGCACTCGGCACTGCCTTAATTTTTTGTGAATGACAAAGCGCGACTATATCAAACTGCGCAGAAAGGGGAGTTCTTGGAACGAGAGGGAATTCGGGTAACGGACTGGCCTACCTATTCCTCAGTATCGTGCACCTGTGCCATGTGTTCAGAATTCGTATTGCAACAATTCTACATGCTTCAACGACTGTCTAGTACTTGTAAACCACGATGGTGGAAGAATGGAACGTCCTACAACAAGAATTTCCCACCAACCATGCGGCCAACCGTGGCGATCATACACCTTATTAAGAACCAAATCTCGCCATTTGTAGTGCCCAAGGGAGCGTCGTGAATCGCGATGACTTCAGTGTGATGATTGTCTTTAATGAATTACTCATTCCTGATAGTCACCTTCTGTACTATATTGTAGTAATTCTTTCCTTCTATGGTCCAAGCTGTATTGAGTTATGGTTTGTGGCAGTGATAGGTCATGCTAAAGTCATTGTTGTCCTTAAAATTTTCGCATCAGTGTATTATCAAAAAAGATGGTTCAGGGGTGTGTAACAGACTGACTAGTACTTTAGCGAATACTTTTGTTAACAATTTGGAAAGAGTTTTTTTGCCAACTTTTCACAATTAAAAGACAAAACTATTTGTTATAAACGTTCTGTCGATAGTTTGATATGGACAGTAGTGCTGCTAATAGAATGACTTCTGGCACTGTGGCCAAATTTAAACTATATTTTAACTATGCAAGGCGATGCTAGGTTTTTTCCGTGTGTACCTTATTTTGATTATGCCCCTCTGTCTTTATTAGGTTAGGACATGTTTTAAAACATGTATCCGTCGTCACATTTTAAGTGCGTGGTTTCCTTATGTATGAAAATTATACTTTTCACTATGGCAGATTTTACTCTTTTAAGGTGCACACTGTCGCCTAGTTGTATTTAGTTTGCTCTCGTTTTGTTTCAGATCTGAAGATGGTCATCACTGACCGAAACCAGTACTCTAAGAATCAAAAACTTTCGTGATCCTAGACAGAAATAAAAGAAATTTATTCCAGCGTATGAAATTTCACAGCTACATTCTGACAGGTTCCCTCTAGCAGAAGTGTGTTAGTTTCATCTCCTTGGATTTTGATTGGCCAGAGAAGGGGTGGGGTAGTGGGGAGGAGAGGAGGGAGGGAGCGTGGCTTATTGTGTGATAGATCATTGGGGCATGGCAAGTCAGACGATAAATAAGGGGCGTGGCTTCCACCATCTTCGATTGTGACGTCGTGAGTAGGCCAATGATCAGAACCCTCTGATCTAAACAAATTAAAACCTTTTGACTTGGTAACAAATGTGGGCCAGAATCGCCATACATATACTACTGACAGGGCGACTGAGTATTGGTCAAACTAGTAACGTACGCACAGCACTTTAAAGATTACTTTCGTCATCTCGGAAGATGTGGCTAGCCACATCACATTCGTCAATAACACGAAGAAGGAAGGGCAACTCTTGATCCCCGAGAATCCATAAATATTATAAAAACTGATGCACATATGTTTGTATGTATGTATGTATGTAGTGAATGTATGTGTGTTATAAATTTCCTGCTAAATCACGGACCGTTTTCAACCAAACTTGGCACACATACATTTACTGTTTGGAAGGAGTCGCTGTAGGGGTAAGAACTATCTACTTATCAAAAACCTGGGGATGGAGGTGAAAGAACAGTGTAGTCCATGGCGCGTCAATACCCGTACTTTATTCATACATTATTTGAGAATGAGAGCACGTAGGAGCCTGCAAAAAATTTTACACGTAATTTAAAACATTACGAAGCTTTCTCTCGCTGGCAACTCACAAAATGATGAAAGGAATAAGATTCATAGCTTACTACATTTTCACTGTTCATGCAATAAAATTAAACATGAAGCATGACGTTTCACTTTATTACTTATTTATTACAAACTTTATTCATAACACATTTTGAAGACAGTTTTTACATACACCATTGAACGTGCCACCCAAAATTATATCATTATACGACACATAGTTAGGATATATGACGCCATAAAGACTAGGCGTGGAAAAATTCTCGCATGATGCACAGTGTTTTAATTTATTACTTCTCTACTTCTAACTCCATTCACAATACATTTAGCAGACAACACAAACAAATACCACTAGATGTATCTAATAAATTATAGTACTGTGCGACGCAAAGTTCAGGAACCTCGATGACATAAACAATGTAGGATGAAATTCGATAGAGATACAGGTGAAACAAGTGTACAAATACACGTGAAAAATTTTAAATACATATGAAACTTAGTTTACAAGGGTTTACGAAGGCAAAGCCTCGGTTAAAATGCTCATACTAAACGCCTGGAACGATTTAAATCAAATTAGGTACACAAATTAGTTACGAAGTGGAAAGAAATAATGTGTTGATAAGACCACCAGCCTCCTGCTGTGGTGGGGGTGATAATGTGGAGAGAGAAGGCGAAAGGAGGACATTGACAGGCACAGAGATGGTAGGTGAAGATGAACAGCGATATGAAAGAGGAGGAGATGAACAGAGACAAGGAGGAAGAGGACGTGGGTGGAGAGGGGAGGAGGAGATGAACAGAGATAGAAAGAGTGGAACATGGGCAGAGAAAGGTATGAGTTGGAGATGAACATAGAGAGGGGAGAGAAGGAGAAACAGGAAAGTGGAGAAGATGAACAGACAGAGGAGGGAGGAGGAGATGAACAGCGAGAAGTAGAGGACGAGATGGACAGGGAGGATCACATGACAGAGAGGGGAGTGAGGAGGAGATGAGTTAGAAGGGAGAGGAGGAGATAGAGTGGAAAGGAGGAGATAGAGGGGGAAGAGAAGATGAACAGAGGGAGGGATAGGAGGAAAAATGGTTCAAATGGCTCTGAGCACTATGGGACTTAACATCTGAGGTCATCAGTCCCCTATACGTAGACTACTTAAACCTAACCAACCTAAGGACATCACACACATCCATGCCCGAGGCAGGATTCGAACCTGCAACCGTAGCGGTTGCGCGGTTCCAGACTGAAGCCCCCTAGAACCACTCGGCCACAGCGGCCGGCGGGATAGGACGAGATGCACAGAGAGAGGAACAGCAGATGGACAGAGACTGGTGTTTGGCAGGAGGTGGACAGAGAGAGGGGGTGGAGGAGACTCAAAGAGAGTGAGGTAAGCTGGAGATGGACAGACGCAGAGGAAAGGAGGAGATGGCAAGTAGAAGATTAGAATAAATACATGCCCAGACAAAGCCAGATCCTCAGCTAGTGCTGAAATAAACATCCTAGTTCATGTTCGCGGTTACCACAATGCGAAGTTCAAACTCATGGAAATAAAAATATCAGATAATAGCTTCTGGCCTTAACTACACTCTCGACGCATCGTAGGTTAAACGCCAAAGTGGTAGTGGTGCACTCTACGCCTTTCATCACTTGGAAATGCGCGAATTCGTGGGCCACACTACTCGCATCTAGTCAGCTACTGACAAATTTGCTTGATGTTTGATCCAAGAGAGACGTGCAGCTTTACTCGTATGTGCCGCTGCGAGCAACGGCCTTTTGCAACTTAATAGACTTCAAATGTCCTTTGCATATAGTCTCATTGAAATTTTAGTTGGAAAAGTAGTTTTGTGAGTGTTTAGCAATCGTAGCAAAACCATTGTCGCTGACAGAATGCGACACTCGTCTGACGTTCATGCTTGTGAGAACACGTCTTTGAACTTCCTACGTGTTTCATGGTTGTGAGGGGTACACTGTTCTTTCTAGGTACCTCGGACGGTCCACATTCATACACCAACATTTGGGTACCTTTGTTTACGGTGTCGTCAAGGGCTAGTCCAAATTCAACAGCTCTCTTCCGCAAGTCTGCCACGCCTCTATTTAGACCCATCTTACTGTGTGAATTACGTCCAACCGGCTGGAATATACGAGGGCAAGTAGGGAATTGTTTTCGCCTACTTTTTTTAGTCAAATTGTGCCCGTAAATACGATGTGTCATTAGTTTTCTATGGAGGAAGGGACGAATGCCCATGAAATTCACAGGGAAAAGCAGCTCATATGTGGGGAAAAATGTCGTTCTGAAATGTGTCAGGCTGTATATTGTGAGTTCTCAAAAGGCCATGAAGACTTGCATGATAGTGAGCAGCCGAGGAGGCTGAGTTCGTCGGTTACTAGCGACATTTCTCCCGTGAATTCAAAGGTCAAAGCAGATAGGCGTGTGCACCTCAAGGACATTTCCAGGGAGCCAGGCTTGTCGCATGATGGCGATAACGAGAAGGTTCACACGTTCTTAGAGCTGCGGTAAGCTTTAGGTCAGTGGGTGCCTAAGCAGTCGAATGTCATTATGAAAGGCAAGCGAATGATGGCTTCATGAATCATCTGCATCGGTATGCCGATGAGGGTGACAGTTTCCTGGCGTTAATGACGATGAAACGTGGATACTGCATATCCCGTTCACTTTGGAATCGAAGCAACAGAGCATGATGCAGGGACACCCGGGTTCGCCTACGAAAAAGAAATCCATTCAGTGCCTTCTGTTGAGAAAGTAATGTCAACGGTCTTCTGCGATCGCCGAGGACCGGTGCTGCTGGATTTCATGCCACTAGGTACAATCATCAACACCGATAGTTTTGTTCCACACTGTCACACCTGTGGGATGCCGTTAGGAAGAAGAACCGAGGGATTATCGATACAGACAACGACAATGCGATGTCACATCTGGCAATTAGAAGCACCGACAATTTCCGGTCATTTCGCTGGGAGAATCTGGACCACCCACCATGCAGTCCGGACCTCGCCCCTAGTGATTTCCACGTTTTCAGGACATTGAAGAAATTCAGGGTAGGATAGCAATTCAGATGCAACGTTGAAGCCAAGACATCAATGAGACGGTGATTGCACAGGAAGTAGGACGAATTCTACCAAAAGTCATCTCAAATTAAGTCATCTCAAATTTAGTGCCGCGATGGGACAAATGTCTGAACTACAGTGAAGACTACGTAAAAAAATAGTGTAAGGTGTATAGAATAACACATATATTTGTCATTATGTGTATGTAGCTTATTTCAGCCAGTAAAAACTGGCAGCAAAGCTTTTCGGATTCGTCCTGGTACTAACGTTTTCACTACTGTTGCTTGACCTCCTAACGCCAGTTTTACTCCATCTATAGCTCTCTCCAGTGACCAGTGTACCTGTATAAGGTGCTGAATAAGCCAAAGGTTGATCAATAAGTAAGACAACGCAGTTTTCTCGGCTACTTTACGCACTTTTCTAGACTATTTTCCGTTGAAAAAAATACGGAATTTGTTGTGGGATATCGTGGAATACTGCCGTTTGAGCACCTATAGCTTCAAGAAGTTCCGATAGGTGGTAGCGCTGTACCTGGCCTTGGAAATGGGGCCTTCACCGTAGACGCTTTCAAAGAAGAGAGGTGTCACTTTATTTCTTTTGGTGGAAAAACCAGAGCATCGCTAATATTCATAGGCGCTTACCAAATGTTTACAGGGGCTTGGCAGTGAACAAAAGCACGGTGAGTTGTTCGGCGAGACGTCTGACGTCATCGTATCGAGGTCTCACAGGCTGTCCAATCTCTCGCGTGCCGGTCGACTGCACAAAGCATCTTGTGCAATGTTGGAACGTGCGGACACTCTCATTCGAGGTGATCGGCGGATCACAATCGAAAGCCTCGTTGCACAACTGGACGTCTCTCTTGGTAGTTCTGACTTACTCGTACATCAGCTGGGCTACTCAAAGGGGTGCGCTCTCTGAGTTTCTCGCCACCTAACAGAATACCATAAATAGCAACGAAGGAACATATGTACGAAGTTACTTGCGCCTTACCACGCTGATCGTGACAATTATATGCCGAACATGTTCACAGGCGATGGAACATGGGTTCATCGCTTCCAACCGGAAACAAAAGGGCGATCCGTGGAGTGCGCCACAGCACCTCTCCTCCGAAGAAAAAGTTGAAAGCCGCACCCTCAGCCTTCCGAGACTTTTAAAGACTCATTTTGTTTGGTGCCAGTGTTCATTCTGCAACGATCAACTCTGAAGTGTATCGTGCTACCCTCACGACACTGAAGATACGACTTCAGCTTGTTCGTCGCCACAAAAATGCAAACGAACTCTTCTACGGCAGTGCAAGGACTCAGACAAGTCAGCACACCAGATGGGAGCTCACAGTACTTCATTGGACTGTTCTCCGACATCCACCATACAGCCCGGATCTCGCACCTAACGACTTTGGCCCAACAAATGAAGCACTCCACTGGAAGCAATACGCTGATAAGGGGCAGGTTACTGATGCAGCAAGTCGTTGTCTCAGACTTTGACCAGTGGAGTGGAAACATGAGGGCCTACATTACCTCACAGTATGGTGGCGTAAAATTGAACGGAGATTATGTTGAAAAACAGGATTTTGTAGCCAAAATCGTGGAGAATAATACAGTGTCTTGGAATCCTGAACAAAACAAGTGTGTCGCATAGCTTATTGAACGCCTCACGTACTTGTGCTGTCTTAAAGCGACGAAATTTAACGCAGGAATGAAGGGAGGGGTAGGCAAACGCGAAAGACTTCCCCCTCCAGCGGCGGCGCGCAGCACGTGTCGCGCTGGCCCACAAGCCGCAGGTGGGCCGGGCCTCCGCGCGCCGCGCTCTGCTGCGGGCGATCGATCCGCTCCGGCCCCCGGGGCCTACCTGCTGCCGCTGCCTCCACCGCCCCCGGCAGCCCCCGCTTTGCTGCTCCCGCTGCCTCCGGCCCAGCCGTCGCCGCCTTCCTCAGTCACCATCGACCTCGTTAATTTACATCTGAGAAATCCCTATTCCACTAGCAAGAAAACAGTAGGAACTAATGCGCCAAATTTCCGAAAGTATCGCCATAAACATCACAAAACTTTGCCTTACACCTAAATTTACATCGTGACATGTAGACTAATCGAAGATTTAAAGTACAGAAACCAGATGGCAGTTATAAGAGTCGAGGGACATGAAAGGGAAGCAGTGGTTGGGTAGGGGGTGAGACAGGGTTGTAGCCTCTCCCCGATGTTATTCAATCTGGATATTGAGCAAGCAGTTAAGGAAAGAAAAGAAGAATTCGGAGTAGGTATTAAAATCCGTGGAGAAGAACTAAAAACTTTAAGGTTTACCGATGACATTGTAATTCTGTCAAAGACAGCAAAGGACTTGGAAGAGCAGTTGAACGGAATAGACAATGTCTTGAAAGGAGGATATTAGATGAACATCAACAAAAGCAAAACGAGGATAACGGAATGTAGTCGAGTTAACTCGGGTGATGCTGAGGGAATTAGATTAGGAAATGAGACACTTAAAGTACTAAATGAGTTTTGCTATTTGGGGAGCAAAATAACTGATGATGTTCGAAGTAGAGAGGATATAAAATGTAGACTGGCAATGGCAAGGAAAGCGTTTCTCAAGAAGAGAAATTTAACATCGAGTATAGATTTAAGTGTCAGGAAGTCATTTCTGAAAGTATTTGTATGGAGTGTAGCCATGTATGGAAGTGAAACATGGACAATAAATAGTTTGGACAAGAAGAGAATAGAAGCTTGCGTAATGTGGTGCTACAGAAGAATGCTGAAAGTTAGATGGGTAGACCACATGACTAATGAGGAGGTATTGAACAAAATTGGGGAGCAGAGGGGTTTGTGGCACAACTTGACTAGAGGAAGGGGTCGGTTGGTAGGACATGTTACGAGGCATCACCGATTTAGTATTGGAGGGCAGCGGGGAGGGTAAAAATCGTAGAGGGAGACCAATAGATGAATACAGTAAGCAGATTCTGAAGGATGTAGGCTGCAGTGCGTACTGGGAGATAAAGCAGCTTGCACAGGATAGAGTAGCATGGAGAACTGCATCAAACCAGTCTCAGGACTGAAGATCACAACAAAAACAAGGTGAAAAGGAGAGGCGATGTGACTGTTTGCCTCAAACCTCTGTTCTTGCTCCGGTGTTATTCAATCTGTGCACAGTGCACCTACCGAACATGACTGCCAGAAATTTCAGAATGGAGTTGCTCTTGTAATTTCAGATCCGATTGAAGATATTTATGAATGTGAAGAACAACTAAGAAGCAGTATCACTAAACTTTTTGTACATTTGAAAACACGGCAACTTAGACCTCATCATCATCTTGAGCAGTCTCCAACCCAGGCTGGGTCTGTTTGGAACATAGGCCTCGCCGTCTAATCACTTTTTCTCACCATCTCTCTCTATTACCGCGGTGCAGTCCTCGTCTCTTTTTTCAACACACTCCTCCACATCTTTCAGCCATCTATCCCTTGATCTTCCTTTATCGTTTCCTTTTCATCTCCATTTCATGTATCTTCTTCGGAATCCTCTTGTTTTCCATTCTTTTTAAGCGTACATACCGATTTACCCTTGATGTTTCTGTCCTGCTCGCAAGGGTTCCTCTTTCACTATATCTCTTACCATTTCAATCTGCATTTTATCTCACCTTCTTACTCCTGTCCTACTTCTGAGGAACTTCAGTTCACACGCTTGTAATCTGCTTACATCTCTTTCTTTATTACCCATGTTTCAGATGCATAGGTTGGGATGTAGTAACTTCTATATATTACTTCTCTGCTTTATTGTGGGACGTCTTTGTACCAGACCATGTCACAATACTTCCCGGGGATGCTTGCGCCTGTCTATACCGTTCACTGTTCTCTGTCTCATTTCTACCATTTCCCACTATCATGCTTCCCTAGTACTTGATACTCTTCAACTTCTTCAGTTATTCACTTCCAGTCCTCATTCCGCTAGTTGGTGTATCTTGTCTCTAGCTGTGATCAGGCTCTAACATTTGTTTGCATTAAATTTCATTCCATATTGTCTCTCAGTTTCTCCCAAGCATCTATATGTTTCTGTATTTCCTCTTTCTGTTTCCCCAAATCATCAAGTCGTCCATGAACACAATTTCTTTCACCTTATATTCTCCAGTTTTTTTCTGCCGCCATAGTGATTATCTCATCCAAGATCACTCTCGTACCATTCGTTTACTGGAACCAATCTGTCCTTTCATTTCCCACAGTCACACAACTAGCCAACAGTTTGGCCATATTGGTATAGTTAAATGCAGTGATCAGCAAAAATATGTTGGTGTAACATTAGGCAGAACGGTCGTCTACCATAAATATCTTTCCATCGCATCTAAGAAGGTACAAACACAAGTAAACATGGTGAGTAAGATGGCGTGTGCTACATAGGAGCAAATACATCAGTTCTCCGGAGCATTGCTGGCGTCCGTATATTCTGCAGTAGAATATTGTTGGCCAGTTGGCCCCGGAATGCGTATGTGAAGTACATTGTCGTCTATTTAAGTGCAGCCCCGAGAACCATTGGTTGCACAGTCAGATCTACACCCAGATGCTGACTACTAATACTACTGAACACCTGTCCAGCTCACCTTCGTCTAATGCCTGTTCTCAACAATCTTTACCGTCAAACTTCTGAAAATGACTGAATCTCTCTTCGCGAAGATTTGCTCTCACTGCCCATCAAATGCCGCAAATACAGAAGAATAGCATATGAACCAAATCAAAAGCTCTATACTGGTTTCAGTCAGAATGTTGAATCAAATCATTTGCGGCAGGCGAAGGAAACAAGGCAACAAGACCTTCTGATAGCTAGTTATTAAACTTCCAGGCTTTCATCATCCTAGGGAAGTGTGGATACAGTTTAATATATTCAGGAGTGGAGGAAGTATATTCAGATACAACATGCACTAATTGGGCCTTCGCACTGACCGTACGTTTGACGGCGGTGATATTCAGACAATGAGCCATATTGAAAATGAGTATCCTAGCACACGGTTATCTGGTGGTATCAAAAGTCTATATGGTTCATTCGACAAGGTGCTTCAGTGGAATGAGTCTTCTGGTAACTGTGTGTAATCTGGGCCATTCAATGTTTACACTGTGTAAATGGGAACATATGCGCATTTTTTGTTAAATATTAACAGTTTTGTTGATGTAATTTATGTATACAATAGTAAAAATAAAAATAGTAATAGTTCCCTCGCGCTTGTACGAAACAGTTTCACCGATGCTCCCATTGATGGAAACAGTGATGGAAATCAATTGGCTCATTCATGTCCACAGTTATTTTCGATCCCAGAAAAATCTCTTCAGTGGTGTGAAAACTGCCGAACTTTCTACTACAATTAAATTTTTTGGAAAATCCGATGCTCTCGTTAGACAGCGCTCAAACTTCGCTGAAATTTGCCCCATCAGCAGGAATGCTTGACACATAGAGACGAAATTCATACGATTTCGCAAACATAATGGATTGCATGCCGTCTCTCCTTGTGTATCACTTCACACATTATCGTTTCCGGTGTTTATCGTGACGACGGGCTTCCGAGTGTTCCTCAAATATTCTCGCTTGTCTCAAAGATTCCTCACCAAATGCCTGCCGTAGCATGCAGTGGGCTTCAGCTGCAATTTTTCGGAGCTTTAAACTAAACTTAACGAAGAGGTTTTGTTCTTTCAAGTCAGATATTTCGAAATCATCAGACACAGCAGAGCACAGGGTAAAGAAATCAACAACAATTTTCACAGTGGTGCACAGAAAATGACGTCATATGGTAGACTGACGGCTGACCGACAAAAGTATACGCGCCTAGCGGCGGAAGTATGCACTGCTGATTGTTTGGGTTCAGTATTTAAATACTGGAAAGACTCTATAGTGTATACTGTGAACCAATCTTCAAAAACAAACAGATGAGAAAAAGGAAGAAATTTAAAGGTGTGCAAAAATTTAAGAATGAGAGAAATTTTCGTAAGTTGTGTCACTGCCAAGTAACACTGCTGTATGAAACCTGGACCATAGATAGAAAGAACTGCTACAGTTCAGTAATGAAGGCAACTGAAATAAATCCGCAATGAAACGAACGGAATTGGAATTTTTATTCAGAGATAGTAATTACACTGAAGTCAGCGCGATTTGTGACGAACCCCTGGACATTACAAAAGTCAGGATACGGTTCTTAATAGAGTGTGTAATCTCCACGAACAGCAATGCATACTTTGCAGCGTACCCCCATACTGGCCACAATTTTGGTAAGGAGTCCTTGTAGTAGCAACTTTTCAACAGCAACATATACGAAACTGCAACTTCAATTGAAAAGACTACAATTTCCAGGAACATTAGCATTTGTTGTCACTATAAGTAAGGCACAAAGAGAATCGTTAAGATATTATGGTATTAATTTGAAAGAATGGTGCTTTTCTCAGTGTCAGCTGCTGTAGGAATTGGAAACCCAAAGAATTTATGTATCTGCTCACCAAGTAACAAAACGACAGATGTAGTTCAGAGACAAGTATTGTGACAGAATAAGTTAATTAAGATTGGAATAGGGTGAAAACAGAGCAAAGTTCTCTTTCATTATACTAGATAAAGCTGTTATGAGAATATGCTGACTCAGTATAGCTTTACAATTTCTGTATCGTGTCAGGTGCTACCTCTGGTTCTCCTGTGGTATACTGTATTCGTTGTGTGGTGGTACCTGGCGTATTTCTGGAGAGTGTTTTAAGTGATCGCTATCACATTTTGGTGGTCACCAGGACGTCTTCCGTCTCTTCCACATCAATGAATATTTTGACAGAAAAACTTCGAGAATTGCCTACGTTGTCGAGCTTTTATGAATATTTTTGAATGTTAACAAATGTTTCGAGCTATCTAAAATATGGTCGAGTGTTCTAGATTTTACACAGTTCAAGAGAGTCCATGAATTTTCTGACGTTCTTGAATGTTTTCGAATATTCTCGGTTTTCTGCAAGGAAGTGATTGACTGTGTACTCTATTCGATACTAGGGTATTGCTGAATATTTCAATGTATTTAAGAGTACTGGAGAGTGCTTTTGAGCATAATGTTTAGCATGGTATACTAACTTTCATACGACTTTTTAAATGTTTAGTTATACTATGTTCGCGAGAGATCTGGTACGTTCACAAAAAACAAATTAAAATAAAAACCAATGCGAAGTGGGTCTTTCTTAGCTAGTACAAAATAAAAATGGGAAAATGCTAGTTGCAAGGTGCTGCTTTGCTCCACACCGAACAACGAACGCCCGTGTTCGTCAATCATTGTCTTCATAATAATATAAACTAAACCAGTCCTCGCATAACGCTAAATTCCCTTTCCTCTTTTTCAAAACCAACTTGAGTGGAAAACACTTTTTTTTCAACTCATCAGGTCAGTGTGTCACAATAATGCTAGACGTATTTATAATGTTTTGATCACCACGTCGGAAGACTGAAGTTACGTAATTAATGTGTTGTTTGTTTTCAGTGCAGGTCTCGTAACGAGGTTACGGGGGGCTGAGAAGGTGAAGCGTTGCTGGGAGTTGTGCAAAACGACGAAGCAACATCTCACTCTGTAGAGGACGCAGTCACACAAGATTCTTCTCTGGGCTTTGAAATTCTGCCTCTCCGCCACCGTAGTCTCCTGATATAGCGCCCAGAAACTATTTCTTCTTTCCTCAAAAGAAGAATCCAACATGTGACAGTTATATTCAAGTTTTTGAGGTAGAACATTTCCTCAACAGACATAATGCAGGTTTATGCAACCGAGGTCTTCGCCAGTTTATCTATGAAGTTGCCAAAAATTTGTCGCATTGTAGAATGGATATGCAGAGAAGGAATGACTCGAACGCCACGTTTCACGATCAAAGCATGATTTTTTCGAGGTGATAGTTAATACTTTACGACCACTGTCGTTGCAAAGCTGACACCATCATTCACTACACTCTATTAAAGGATTGTGGTTATGCTAAACTATAAGATATAGGGAAGCCACTGTTTCTTGGAACACTTTTCAGACTTTCTTCCCTAGCCAGCCCCATAAACAGAAGTGTAATACATTTTCTTATTGCACTTTTAGGTTTTCGTACCTCAGTGGGTAAAAACAGAACCCCTACAAGTTTACTTTCTTATCTGTCTGTCCGCCTTTATGTCTGCTTGACCGTTACAAACCTTTTTCCTCAAGAAAAGGGAGGCATATCAAGTTGACAATTATGTCTCATACCAAGATCTTTAATCCCTTGATGGTGGAGTAAATGTAGGTTTCTAAGTCAAAGCGATTAAAAGATACGGCTATTTACCTCGTATATTTTAATACTAGCAAACTAGAATGAGAATGGTAGAGCACTTGCCAGCGAAAGGCAAAGGTCCAGAGTTCGAATCTCGGTCCAGCACAAGTTTTAATCTGCCAGTAAGTTTCACTAGCGAACTAGTGTATTAAAACATATAGCGTACGTCCCGTTGACATAGAATCGAGAAATTTGTCAAGAAGCAATGTTTCACATTACAAGTGAAGGAAAAATATCACAAAATTGTTACTTTGTGGTTATATCAAACGAGAAAGTATTTCCTTTCTTATTTGTTATCCGACTTCAAACTTGAAGTTAAAACAATCTCGAAAGTCTTGAAATTTCTGGAACCGATATCTTGCCAGTTATAGTGTCGATAATAGCACAAAATCGTCAATAGTTCCTGGGATTAATTAACTGTCTATGTATATAAAAAAGACCCTAAGAACTCGAGGTTTATTTGCAAGTGGCCAATTTTTAATTGGTGGCATTCACTTATTATGTATTGCAGTCTTTTCCTGAAACTGATACTAAAATGAAGACTTTCAGGGCCGAAAATGTCATGTCCATTATAATTATCCGGGCTGTTATGCCGTGGTTGGTTGATGAATTCTGTGTCAATTCCCAACGTTTCGTCCCCGTCTGCGGGAGACATCTTCAAGGGTGTCTGTAGCTCGAGGTCCAACACACCCACTGGCTCGCTACTGACTGCCGCTAGATTCCGTGTCCGCGCGCCCCTGCGCCAAAGCGTGACGTCACGTGTTTTGAAGACGTCAGTGCAATTGGCCGCTGTCCGTTCCCGTCGATCGCCGTTGCCATCACACAGTAGTGGACGGGTGGTACCCATATTCTTTAACACCGGCTTCCATATACCGTTTAATTCTACGCCCTCCTGCTTTCGAATGAAATTATTAGAGTGTTTGGCGTTTTCGATTGCCTCCCTGTAGAGCCTTTCGTAATATGCGCTTGTGGCCGCTAGTACTTGCGTCTCCTCGAAACGAACATGGTGGTTCCCTGGCTGGAAAGCATTCTCCGCAACAGCTGATTGTTCCGTTTCTCCTCTTATAAAATTGCCCTTGTGTTGTTCCAAACGTTTTGAAACAGTTCTTTTAGTGGTACCCACATAAACATCTCCACAGCTGCATGGGATCCTATACACTCCAGCTTTTTCCAATGGTTTGCCAGCGTCCATGGCAGACTTAAGGTATTCTTGTATCTTCCTGGTGGGCTTGTAAATTACGGTAATATTCCGCTTCGTCAGTTTATTACTATCAGTAATAAACTGTTCAGCGGTGACTGGGACAAAATTGATAGACTACTGCATGAGACCATAGGGAAGCGTATGTCGACAACGTCTAGTAGACAGAAGAAGAAGTTTGATAATTTGCTACCTAATTAGGCTGTTCGGCATTTAGACGTTTCCCGGACCGCTATCAATTTATCCAAACGTTCGTTATCTGACGATGAAACATCTGTGCTTGCCAAGGGAGGAAATTTTGCTGTTAGTCCGGGTTTTGTGCCCACGGAAGAAATTATAGCCAGTGTAGAAGCAGGAATTTGCAGTGTGGATTCTGTAACAGCTGAAGAAATCCGTATAGAAACAGTGAGAATATTAGCCAATGTAAAACAGCCGCAGAGTAATATAACTGCGGGTGAGAGAAGAGCTTTAAAACTCCTGAATGACGACGATAGTATTTTGATTCTCCCAGCTGACAAAGGAAGCGCAACGGTGGTTGTGGATGTGGCCGACTATCAGAGTAAAATTACTGATCCACTGGATCCGCAACCATGTAGGAAGCTAAATAAGGACCCCACTAACAACGTTCTTAGAACTGTGTCGCGGTTAATAAAAAAGTCCTCGATTGAAGAGAGTGTACAGAAAGGTCTCTGCAATTCGGTTGCGCTACCACCGAGGCTTTATGGATTGCTCAAAATTCATAAAGAAAATGTACCGTTAAGACCGATACTAAGTGCAATTGGTTCGCCCACCTACTCGTTAGCCAAGTTTTTCACTACGCTGTTAAAACCACATGTGGGCCGTTCTGGCTCTTATATAAAGAATTCGACACATTTCATCAGCAGATTGAATGGCATAGTGGTCCAGCCGGAGGACATATTGGTCAGCTTCGATGTGGTATCACTGTTTACCATGGTTACACTTAATGATGTATTGGAACAGCTGGATCGAATTTGTCCTGCCGATATTTCAGAACTGTTTAAGTGTTCCCAGAATGAGATTTTCACTCTGCAGCGGAGTGTGCGCTGATATGAAACTTCCTGGCAGATTAAAACTGTGTGCCGGACCGAGACTCGAACTCGGGACCTATGCCTTTCGCGGGCAAGTACTCAACCAACTGAGCTACCCCAGCACGACTCACGGCCCGTCCTCACAGCTTCACTTCTGCCAGTACCTCGCCTCCTACCCTCCAAACTTTACAGAAACTCTCCTGCGAACCTTGCAGAACTAGCACTCCTGAAAGAAAGGATACTGCGGAGACATGGCTTAGCCACAACCTGGGGATGTTTCTAGAATGAGATTTTCACTCTGCAGCGGAGTGTGCGCTGATATGAAACTTCCTGTCAGATTAAAACTGTGTGCCGGACCGAGACTCGAACTCGGGAGCTTTGCCTTCCGCGGGCAAGTGCTCTACCAACTGAGCACGACTCACGGCCCGTCCTCACAGCTTCACTTCTGCCAGTACCTCGCTTCCTACCTTCCAAACTTTACAGAAGCTCTCCTGCGAACCTTGCAGAACTAGCACTCCTGAAAGAAAGGATATTGCGGAGACATGGCTTAGCCACAACCTGGGGATGTTTCCAGAATGAGATTTTCACTCTGCAGCGGAGTGTGCGCTGATATTAAACTTCCTGGAAGATTAAAACTGTGTGCCGGACCGAGACTCAGGCTGTGGCTAAGCCATGTCTCCGCAATATCCTTTCTTTCAGGAGTGCTAGTTCTGCAAGGTTCGCAGGAGAGCTTCTGTAAAGTTTGGAAGGTAGGAGGCGAGGTACTGGCAGAAGTGAAGCTGTGAGGACGGGCCGTGAGTCGTGCTGGGGTAACTCAGTTGGTAGAGCACTTGCCCGCGAAAGGCAAAGGTCCCGAGTTCGAGTCTCGGTCCGGCACACAGTTTTAATCTGCCAGGAAGTTTCTGTTTAAGTGTTGTTTGACGACCACATAATTCAAGTGGAATGAACAGTTTTATGAGCAAACGGATGGCGTGGCTATTGGAAGCCCCCTAAGTCCCGTAATTGCAAACTTCTTTATGGAGAAATTCGAAGAACAAGCCTTAGGTACTGCCAGCAAAAAACCAAATGTATGGTTCCGATACGTGGATGACACGATTGTGCTGTGGAGACATGGCAGGGAGGAACTAAGCCGGTTCCACGAACATCTGAATAGTATAAACTCGAGAATTCAGTCTACAATGGAGGAGGAGGTAGACGGCAAATTACATTTCCTCGATGCGCTTGTTTTTAGAAACGAAAATGGTAGTTTGGGCCACTCAGTATACCGCAAACCCACGCACACGGACCGTTATTTGCACCGGGGTTAGAATCACCAACCACAACAGAAGCGAGGTGTTGTCAAGACGTTAGCGGATATAACAAGAAATATTTGTGAACCTGAGTTTCTCGACGCTGAGATGGAACATCTCCACAATGCACTAATGAAGAACGGATTTTCGTCCGCTGAAATAAAACGTGAATTGAGACAGCCACGCAGAAATCATTGTGACGTACAGTATTTAAAAATCCTGCACAAAACACAACTTCATGTATAACAACAACATAAACTGCAGAAAATGGCGGAAACTACTTGTGACGGTCTGTAGTACACCTTCCTTCGTGTGATTTTAAAATCAGTCGGTAGACTGAACTAGCGAAAAAGAAGGACGTGTGTTCCTTACTACACTATCCTTTAGGTACAACATTCAGCCTTACTCGTTTAAATTTAACAAATACATATACTTTTCTCTGCAAGTAGCAATACGTACCGAACGAGTCATGTAGTTTTCGCGTACATTTAGTGGGGAAAAGTACGAGGGCGTGCTGAAAAGTAAACCCTCCGTGTTTTTATGTGAAAACTCTTCAAGCTTTTTAAATAAAACAAACATTGTTAACATTCTAAACCCTTATTCTTCCCGTCTACATATTTTCTTTTAGGCATAGTCACCCTGACGACGAAAACATATCTCCCAACGAGCGACCAGTTTGCTGATACCGTCACTACAGAGCATTTGACATTGTGGACGCAGCCACAAACTCGCCTCTGATTACACATCTTCATCACTTTCAAAGTGAAGTCCTCGAAGGTTTTCTTCAAGGTTTGGAACCGAATGAAAATCGGATGAGGTCAATTCGGGACTTCATGGAACATGAGAGATGACTGTGAGTTCTAGGTGCTCATGTGTGCTCTGACATTGTAATATTGAACGAGAGGGTGCTCCATGTGTGAACAAGCTCTTAGAATTCGAAACTTGATTGCAGTGCGCTTTTTCTCACGCACCGACATACTTTCCTTATACACCGTCATCTTACACCCTACAGTGTTAGTATTATCGCGTACACAAAGTATAAAAGGGTAGTTCATTGGTCGAGGTGTCATTTGTACTCAGGTGATACATGTGAAAAGGTTTCTGACATGACTATAACCGCAAACGGGAATTAACAGACTTTGAATGCGGAGTGACTGTCGTAACTAGACGCAAGGGACATTCTATTTCTGATATCGTTAGAGGATTCAGTATTCCAAGATCCACAGTGTCAAGAGTGTGCCGATAGTACCAAATTTCAGGTATTACCATGCACAAGGCAGCGGCCGAGGGCCTTCACTTAACGACTGAGAGCAGCGCGTTTGCGTGGAGTTGTCAGTGCTAACAGACAAGCATCTCTGCTCGAAATAACCGCAACAATCAGTGCGGAACGTGCGACGAACGTATCTGTTAGACCGTGCAGCAGTGCCTTTCCTGGACCCATGGCCTTATCGGTTGGAGCCTACTGGAAAACCGTGGCTCGGTCAGATAAGTCCCGATTTCAGTTGGTAAGAGGTGATGGCAGAGTTCAAGCCGTGGACTCAGTTTTCAACAAGGCACTGTGCAATCTGGAGATGGCCAGCCGCTAGTGGCCGAGTGGTTCTAGGCGCTTCAGTCTGGAACCGCGCGACCGCTACGGTCGCATGTTCGAATCCTGCCTTGGCCATGGATGTGTGTGATGTCCTTAGATTAGTTAGGTTTAAGTAGTTCTAAGTTCTAGGGGACTGATGACCTCAGACGTTAAGTCCCAAAGTGCTCAGAGCCATTCCAATCTGGAGATGGCTATTTTTACGTGGAACAGAACCGGTCACTGACTGGAAATAGTTATGTTCAGCTACTTGGGACCATTTGTAGCCATTCATGGACTTCATGATCCAAAATGTTGGCATTTTTATGGTGCTAAAATAATTTATGGTCACTGGTTTGAAGAATATTCTGGACAATTCGGCCGAAAGACTTTATCACCCAGATCGCCCGACTTGAATTCCACCGAATACACTACTGGCCATTAAAATTGCTACACCACGAAGATGACGTGCTACAGACGCGAAATTTAACCGACAGGAAGAAGGTGCTGTGATATGCAAATGATTAGCTTTTTAGAGCATTCACACAAGGTTGGCGCCGGTGGCGACACCTACAACGTGCCGACATGAGGAAAGTTTCCAACTGATTTCTCATACACAAACAGCTGAGGACCACGTTGCCTGGTGGAACGTTGTTGTGATGCCTCCTGTAGGGAGGAGAAATGCGTACCATCACGATTCCGACTTTGATAAAGGTCGGTTTATCGTATCGCGACATTGCTGCTCCCGTTAGTCGAGATCCAATGACTGTTATAAAAATATGCGATCGGTAGGTGGTGGTGGTGGTTAGTGTTTAACGTCCCGTCGACAACGAGGTCATTAGAGACGGAGCGCAAGCTCGAGTTAGGGAAGGATTGGGAAGGAAATCGGCCGTGCCCTTTCGAAGGAACCATCCCGGCATTTGCCTGAAACGATTTAGGGAAATCACGGAAAACCTAAATCAGGATGGCTGGAGACGGGATTGAACCGTCGTCCTCCCGAATGCGAGTCCAGTGTGCTAACCACTGCGCCACCTCGGTCGGTCAATCGGTAGGTTCAGGAGGGTAATACGGAACGCCGTGCTGGATCCCAACGGCCTCGCATTACTAGCAGCCGAGATAACAGACTGAAGCGCCTAGAACCGCTATGCCACTCCGGCCGGCTGACTCTTTCACCGGCCGGCCGAAGTGGCCGAGCGGTTCTAGGCGCTACAGTCTAGAACCGCGTGACCGCTACGGTCGCAGGTTCGAATCCTGCCTTGGGATGGATGTGTGTGATGTCCTTAGGTTAGTTAGGTTTAAGTAGTTCCAAGTTCTAGGGGACTGATGACCTCAGAAGTTGAGTCCCATAGTGCTCAGAGCCATTTGAACTCTTTCACCTCAATGTATCCACACATGAAGAATAAAGATGTGGAATGTTAATGCCGTTTGTTTTATTTACAAAAATGTGTAGGAGTTTTCATATATAAAATTTGGAGGCATTACTTTTCAACACACCCTCCTACGATGTCTTATAATTAGTTCACATATTTTCTGTACAATAAGTGTACTTCATGCCTCCATAGCAATAAGGAAACTCATGACAAACAAAATTTTCTCCAATTAATTGCGAATGCTGGAAAACGGACCTGCGAAGCAGTGCCTCAGCAGTCGCTCTTTCTACGGCACTTATACACGAATGAGCATTCGCGTGCTTCTGTGCCATTCTCCGACACGTGCCGCGCAGTCTAACGCTGCCAGTTGTGCCCCGTAACTCCTTTCCTGGGAGCTTTATATGGCAGCCCTTTGACGGCGAATCGGCGGCACGACTTCTGCTAAGTTTGCGACTCCGAATCCGCGGCCGCGGCTGCCAGCAGCAGCTACTCGCACTTCCAATAACTGTTGTCAGAAGTTTGCGAGTAATTTTCGCAGCTCTTTGCAGAAGTGAAACACGTGTCCTTCCGTTCACATGAATATTTCCGTTCGTAGTGGACTTAAAGGGTCAATAATTTATTAATCATTAAGTGACCAAATTGTAGAGTAAATCGAGAAAAAGTACACTGAGGTGAAAAAAGTCACGGTACAGTGAAATGCACATATACAGATGACGGTAGGATTGCGTACATGAGGTATACAAGGGCAGTGCATTGACGAAGCTGTCATTTATATTCAGGTTTGCGTCGTGTGTGTGAAATCTTATGGAACTTAACTGCTAAGGTCATCAGTTCCTAAGCTTACACACTATTTAACCTACATTATCCTAAGGACAAACACACACACACCCATGCCCGAGGGAGGACTCGAAACTCCGCCGGGACCAGCCGCACAGTCCATGACCGCAGCGCCTCAGACCGCTCGGCTAATCCCGAGCGGCGTTTCCGACGTGATTATGGCCACACGACGGGAATTAACTGACTTTGAACGCGGATTGACAGTTGGACCTAGAAGCATGGGACATTCTATTTCAGAAATCGTTGTTGTTGTTGTTGTGGTCTTCAGTCCTGAGACTGGTTTGATGCAGCTCTCCATGCTACTCTATTCCGTGCAAGCTTCTTCATCTCCCAGTACCGACTGCAACCTACATCCTTCTCAATCTGCTTAGTGTGTTCATCTCTTGGTCTCCCTCTACGATTTTTACCCTCCACGCTGCCCTCCAATACTGAATTGGTGATCCCTAGATGCCTTAGAACATGTCCTACCAACCGATGCATTCTTCTAGTCAACTTGTGCCACAAACTCCTCTTCTGCCCAATTCTATTCAGTACCTCATCTTTAGTTATGTGATCTACCCATCTAATCTTCAGGATTCTTCTGTAGCACCACATTTCGCAAGTTTCTATTCTCTTCTTGTCCATTTTTCACTTCCATACATGGCTACACTCCACACAAATACTTTCAGAAATGACTTCCTGACACTTAAATCTATACTCGATGTTAAATTTCTCTTCTTCAGAAGCGCTTTCCTTGCCATTTCCAGTCTACATTTTATATCCTCTCTACTTCGACCATCATCAGTTATTTTGCTCTCCAAATAGCAAAAGTCCTTTGCTACTTTAAGTGTCTCATTTCCTAATCTAATTCCCTCAGCATCACCCGACTTAATTCGACTACAGTCCATTATCGTCGCTTTGTTTTTGTTGATGTTCATCTTATATCCTCCTTTCAAGACACTGTCCATTTCGTTCAACTGCTGTTCCAAGTCCTTTGCTGTCTCTGACAGAATTACAATGTCACCGGCGAACCTCAAAGTTTTTAGTTCTCAGAAATCGTTAGGGAATTCAATATTCAGTGACACACAGTGTCATGAGTGTGCAGAGAATACCAAATTTCAGGTAATGCCTCTCATCACGGGCAACGCAGTGGCCGACGGCCTTCACTTAACGACCGGGAGCTTCCGCGATTCCGTAGGGTTGTCGATGCTAACAGACAAGCAATACTGCCTGAAGAAATGGCAGAAATCAATGTGGAACGTATTGTACGACTAATGTAACCGTTAGGACAGTGCGGTGAAATATGGAGTTAACGGCCTATGGCAGCAGACGACCTCTCCTATCACAACATCACCTGTAGTCCTCTCTTGGGCTCGTGAGCATATCGGGTGGACCCTAGACGATTGGAAAACCGTAGCATGCTCAGATGAGTCCCGATTATAGTTGGTAAGAGCTGATGGTAGGGTTCAAATGTGCTGCAGACGCGGCGAAACCATGGGCCCAAGTTGTCATGAAGTGTGGCTGCATAATGGTGTGTGCTGTACTTCCGGGGAATAGACTGGGTCCTCTGGTCCAACGGATCCCGTCATTACCCGGAAATGCTTACGTTAGACTAGTTGGAGATCCCATCAGCCACACATAGACTTCAGGTTCCCAAAGATCACTTGAATCACCTGAGTTAAAATCACAGCTCCGCGTACCTACTTGCGTATGCAAAACTACCGCCATCTGTATACGCGCATATCGCTATCCCATGACTTTCGTCACCTCAGTGTAATGATGCGTAAGTGTGAGTGACGCACGTAAATATCTTACTTGTTTGTATCATTAGTTAATGAGGTAGGAGACAAATAAACTTTTACACTACTGGCCATTAAAATTGCTACACCAAGAAAAAATGCAGATGGTAAACGGGTACTTATTGGACAAATATATTAAACTACAATTGACATGTGATTACATTTTCTCGCAATTCGGGTGCATAGATCCTGAGAAATCAGTACCCAGAACAACCACCTCTGGCCGTAATAACGGCCTTGATACGCCTGGGCATTGAGTCAAACGGAGCTTGGATGGCGTGTACAGGTACAGCTGCCCACGCAGCTTCAACACGATACCACAGTTCATCAAGAGTAGTGACTGGCGTATTGTGACGAACCAGTTGCTCAGCCACCTTGACCAGACATTTTCAGTTGGTGAGGTATCTGGAGAATGTGCTGGCCAGGGCAGCAGTCGAACATTTTCTGTATCCAGAATGGCCCGTACAGGACCTGCAACATGCAGTCTTGCATTATCCTGCTGAAATGTAGGGTTTCACAGGGATCGAATGAAGGGTAGAGCCACGGGTCGTAACACGTCTGAAATGTAACGTCCACTGTTTAAAGTGCCGTCAATGCGAACAAGAGGTGACGGAGACGTGTAACCAATGGCACCCCATACCATCACGCCGGCTTATACGCTAGTATGGCAATGACGAATACACGCTTCCAATGTGCGTTCATCGCGTTGTCGCCAAACACGGATGCGACCATCATGATGCTGTAAACACAATCTGGATTTATCAGAAAAAATGACGTTTTGCCATTCGTGCACCCAGGTTCGTCGTTGAGTACACTGTCGTAGGCGCTCCTGTCTGTGATGCAGCGTCAAGGGTAACCGCAGACATGGTCTCCGAGCTGGTAGTCAATGCTGCTGCAAACGTCGTCGAACTGTTTGTGCAGATGGTTGTTGTCTTGCAAACGTCCCCAGCTGTTGACTCAGGGATCGAGATGTGGCTGCACGATCCGTTACGGCCATGCGAATAAGATGCCTGTCATCTCGACTGCTAGTGATAAGAGGCCGTTAGGATCCAGCGCGGCGCTCCGTATTACCCTCCTGAACCCACCGATTCCATATTCTGCTAACACTCATTGAATCTCGACCAACGCGAGCAGCAATGTCGCGATACGATAAGCCACAATCGCGATAGGCTACAATCCGACCTTTATCAAAGTCGGAAACGTGGTGGAACGCACTTGTCCTCCTTACACGAGGCATCACAACAACGTTTCACCAGGCAACGCCGCTCAACTGCTGTGTGTGAATGAGAAATCGATGGAAACTTTCCTTATATCAGCACGTTGCAGGTGTCGCCACTGACACCAATCTTGTATAAAGCTCTGGAAAGCTAATCATTTGCATATCACAGCATCTTCTTGCTTACTGTCGGTTAAATTTCGCGTCGGCAGCACGTCATCTTCATGGTGTAGCAATTTTAATGACCAGTAGTGTATATTATGGTTTGCGGAAGAGCTTCTGTGAAGTTCGGTAGGTACGAGTCGAGTTACTGGCAACTATGAAGCTGTGAGGACGAGTCGTGAGTCGTGCTTGGGTAGCTCAGATGGTAGAACACTTGCCCTCGAAAGACAAAGGTCCCGAGTTCGTGTCTCGGTGCGGCACACAGTTTTAATCTGTAAGGAAGTTTCATATCGGCGCACACTCCGCTGCAGAGTGAAGATCTCATTCTGAGAACTTTTATATTTCTGTTCAACGCATCTGAACCCATATAGCACGGCCGCTTTCTTTTGTATAAAAATAAAAAGTGAAAATTTGTGGACCAATGGATTGACGGATCGCTGTAGAAGTCATTTTATAAAACGGTAATCTACTGAAGGATGCTGCACTCCAGTGGTTGTCGATACAATTTCCTCGATGTGCTGAAGTAATCAGTTGCCGTGAATTCGTTCAGCAATACATTCATGGTTTTTCATTGTTTGTTGTTCTCCCAGCCCGTGTTACAGTGCTCAGCATTACTACTTTTATCTTCTGCGGCCCCAGGCTTGATTTCCAGCCAGATCTGTAATTTGATCCGCTCAGGTACTAATTGTTTTTGTTGTTCTTATGATTTTATTTCATCATCTCCGACCCGCAAGTCGCCAACGTGGGGCCAAATAGTAAGACTTGCACTAACAGTGAAAGTACCCTGGACGAGAGTCTCTGGGCAAATGTTGCTATACCCTCATTTCATTTTGTGTAATTTCTTTGTTTCGTGAAATTTAAGACTAAGGCCAAATGTGTAATTTATTATTAAATGCATGTTGGACAGGAATAATTTTCATATGTTTCCACAGCTAGAGCTACAGTATTTAAGAGATTGCATCTGATACTTATTTTTTGTAACATATTTAGTGGAAAAATGGAAAAACTTAAAAAAAAAGCCTTATCAGACATAGCTAACGAGGTTCTGGTGTAAAAACGAAATTCAGAAAACTTAGAAGAGCAAGAATTTAATCACAACACAGCAATTAAAGAAATCAAGATCCTTTAAAGTCCTACATAAATAATGCTTCAAATGAAATCTATAACGATCAGAAAAGAAAAGAAATAATGCGAAATATATAACTCGGAAAGGTCATGTGGAATGATGGCCTTATAGGTAATATAGAGCACGTTTTACATGGCAAACTTCTTTTTATAAAGAGATGAAATTACTGAACAGACCAGATCGTATATGTGTCAATAATATAGGATAGAACAAATAGATAGCTCATTATAAAAAATTATTGTACGGTGGTATTACAACTCAGACATTACATGAACTGAATAACGTAAAAGACCTTGACCATACTGTTGTGAGGGAACTGAGGGAAGTTCTAAATCTATAAAGTCAGGATAGGTTTCAGTGTCTCGTATTCATCAATGCTTCCTCATACCTGATTTAGATGGTATTAATACGAGGTGTGGCTAGAAAAAACCGGACTAGTACTGGTGAAATAATAAAACGAATGCAATAAGGCTGAAAGTCGCGTGGCCTGTCACGTGACTCTCGCTCCGCCTACTGCTCGAGTTTCATCTGCCTCCTGCACTCAGTCTGCCCGTGGCGTCTGTTTTAAGTAGTTGACGTTTTGTCTGTGCGTCGGAAAATGTTGAGTGTACAGAAAGAACAGCGTGTTAACATCAAATTTTGTTTCAAACTAGGAAAATCTGCAAGTGAAACGTTTGTAATGTTACAACAAGTGTACGGTGATGATTGTTTATCGCGAACACAAGTGTTTGAGTGGTTTAAACGATTTAAAGATGGCCGCGAAGACACCAGTGATGACACTCGCACTGGCAGACCATTGTCAGCAAAAGCTGATGCAAACATTGAAAAAATCGGTAAACTTGTTCGACAAGATCGCCGTTTAACAATCAGAGCAGTGTCGAGTTAACAAGAGTTGACAAGGAAAGTGTTAGGCAGATTCTTCATGAAAGTTTCAACATGAACAAAGTGTGTTCGAAAATGGTTCCAAAGTGTCTGACAATTGAACAGAAGGAACGCCGAAGAATGATTTGTTCTGACATCCTGGAAAACATTGAAAGTGATCCCACCTTCTTACAAAATGTTATTACTTGCGATGAATCGTGGTTTTTTACTTACGATCCCGAAACTAAACGTCAATCGATGCATTGGAAAACTCCTGGTTCTCCACGACAAAAAAAAAAGCACGAATGTCAAAATCGAAATTCAAGGCAATGATGATTGTTTTTTTGACATCAAAGGGATTGTGCACGTTGATTGGGTACCAGAGGGACAAACAGTGAATCAGCATTACTACATTAGCGTCCTGGCTACCCTACGTGAGCGAGTACGGAGAAAACGGAACGATTTGTGGAGAAAAAAGTCATGGATCCTTCGCCAAGACAATGCCCCAGCTCACAGTGCGTAGTCAGTGAAGACGTTTTTGGCAAAACACAACATTCCCATCTTATATCATCCACCCTACTCACCTGATTTGGCCCCCTGTGACTTTTTTCTTTTCCCTAAAGTCAAGTCAGCTTTGAAAGGAACTAGATTTGAGACTGTTGAAGCAGTAAAAGAAAAAGCGACGGAAGTAATGTATGGACTTACCGAAAATGATCTGCAGCATTGCTATGAACAGTGGAAAATTCGTATGGAGCGGTGTAGAGACCGAGGAGGAGAGTACATTGAAGGAGATAACATGAAATTGTAAATAATTGTAAATAAATGTTTTTTCCAGCATCAGTCCGGTTTTTTTATAGCCGCACCTCGTATAAAACTTGAAACATGGAGGATTATTATTACATCCAAGCTTTCATTTCTTTAATCAGTGATGGAAGAATAAGTATGTAGGGAAGAGACCGACTAAAAACCAAAAATAACAAGTGTCTATGAAAATGGTGACGAAAATAACTATAGTAGCTGTCGAGCTACAATCCACCTGGATGGAGCTTATAAACTATATCCCAAAATCCTGAACACAAGACTAAAATATTTCATGGAAAAACTATTTTTTAAGAAAATAAGGTTACACCAAGCGACGATCAACTACTGACAATGTTTTTACACTAAAACATGTTATTGAAAGAGTCGATAATTTCATGAGGGAACACATCTTAGTTTTAGGGATTTTGCGAAAGTATTTGATAATATGAACAGAAAGAATGTTATGGAATAGAATGACTTCACACGATTAATCAGCTCACCTCATGAACGCTACAATGAAATTATTACAGGCATGGGACATACAGTCACAAAGACAATGAACACAAACAATGCGATACCATAAGTATACTGTGTTTCTCTCACCTCTTCAGCGTATGTACATAAATTATGTTATCAGCAAAGGGAAAACCTTGAACATAAAAGGAATATTTTAAGATTGTGACTCTAGACTAAACTGAGTACAGAGAACGAAATGACATTCAGATAGGAGCATTTTAGTTACAGCAAATCGATCCAGATTACATGGCAGACAACGACTAAATTATAAAATAGTGTTGACTAACAAAGTCATGGAGCAAGTTAAACTTTTTTAATGTCAACGGTGCGACATCATTTACGAACATAGTCAAGACGTGGACCATCGTAAAAAGTTTGCAGAATGAAGCCAGGAAAGAAATCTAAAACAATAGCCAGGACCGACCCTTACTTATGCAAGTAAAGCCTGGGCGACAATAAAACACGCAGAAAGTCCTTGCTCCGTGCTTCATGGATTATTTTGCTGCGTAAGCAGCAGAATTCCTTAACGTCATCAACTTCATGATCACCAAATCTGTTACTTGCTGTTCTCATTACTTTCGTCGTTCTTCGATTAATTACTCTCAGTTCATATTCTGTACTCATTAGGCCTTTCATTCCATTCAATACATCCGATAATTCTTCTTCATTTTCACAGCGGATAGCAGTGTCATCAGCGAATCTTATCTCTGATATTCTTTCATCTTAAATTTTAATCCCACTTTCGAACCTTTTTTTTATTTCCGTCATTGCTTCTTCGATGTGTGGATTGAACAGTAGGAGCGAAGGATTACATACCTGTCTTGCAGCCTTTTTAATCCGAGCAATTCGTTCTGGGTCTTCCTTTCTTATTGCTCCCGCTTACTTCTTCTACAGATTGTGTATTACGCGTCTTTCCCTATACCTTACGCATATTTTTCTCAGAATTTCGAAAAAGTTGAACCATTTTACGTTGCTGAACTCTCTTTCTCGGTCGACGAATCCTACTGCTTTTAACAACGGAATTCGCATTGCACTCGTGATGTTACTGCCCTTTATTTTAATATCACTGAAGGTTTTTTTGACTTCCTGTATTCTGAGTCAGTCCTGGCAACAATTATTTCTTCTTCGATATCTTCACATTTTTCGTGCAACTATTTTAGCTTAGCTTCCCTGCACTTCTTGTTTATTTCATTCCTAAATCACTTGTATTTTTGTAATACTGAGTTTCTCTGAATATTTTTGTTCTTCCTTCTACCGTTTATCAACAGAAGTATTTCTTCTATTACCCATGGTTTCTTCGCAGTTACTTTCCTTGTACCTGTGTGCTTCTTTGGAGCTTCTGAGATTGCCTTTTTTTGAGATGTCTGTTCCTCTTGTTCGATAACATAGTTTATACTAAGCGAAAAATAGTAGGTAATACGGGTACTTAACATGTCAATGTCACGCACTTAGGTAGTCTTTATTTTAATAATATTCTTTTACTGATATTCTGCAGCAATTTTTGATACACCTCAAAATCGAAGTGAGTAAACTAAAGAATTATTATGAAATTAAGTTAATGATTCTGGTTTCCAGTTGAATCATGTCGTTCATGTTAAAAATGGTGCATCTCCTGCAAGCGTACTTCAGTGTCAGCTTTAAAATACAGAGAATATGACGCACAAAGAGCGCTGTTAATCGTTAACACTGCTGCGCTACTTCATTAAATCATGGATGGATGAGTGGCCGGACTCGGAAAATGCATAAGAGGGCTCTGTAATATCTCTTACCGCAGAAAAAATACTATTCACTAAAGCAGTATTATTGAATTATAATGGCTTTCCTTAAACAGAATGAATAATAAATTACTTCCTACCGTATTGTGACCTTATTAGTGCTCCTAATACAGGATTATAAATTAAGTATTAATTCTTCTGAGGTAATACAAAAACCGTTCAATTTTTCTGGGCTTACACGAGAATTTCTGCTCACGAAAAGTACGTAATTTACAACGTGTCATGGTTTCTACGAGATTCCTTTCGATCTGGTTGTTGTTACCGAGCGAGGTAGTGCATTGATTAGCACACTGGACTCGTATTCGGGTCGACAGTTCAAGACAGCGTGAAGGCATCCTGGTTTAGGTTTTCCGTGATTTTCCCAAATCGCTTCAAGAAAATGCTACGATCGTTCCTTCGAAAGGGTACGGCCGCTTTCCTTTTCCATCTTTCCCTAATCCGACTTTGTGGTCCGGCTCTAATGACCTCATTGTCGACGAGACGTTAAACACTAATCTCCTCCCTCTTCCTGGTTGTTGTTGAAACTCTTCTCCATATGGGGACGTATAATTTCCTTCTCATAAATCTCTGACGAAAATTATCCTTCTATCAAATCTGCTTTCCTGGTACTACGCAAGTTGCTCTGAAAGTGGCCATCCTCTACATTCATCCGTAAGCCTTGACTGTCTCTTGCAATTTATGTAGTTGACTTTTGGCGAAGAGAATCAGCTCCTGATCTAGCTTTGTTATGTGATAAACTTCTAGAATCTCTGTTGTGCTTAGAACTGAGCAGTCTCACACTTTTGTTAATTTTGGGCTCATAACTCAAATTGTTATCAGAACTATATAACGAAGCTCAAGTTTCTCTGTGCTTAGAAGCCTTCATGGTGGAATTTACTTGTTGTTCGTTCTCGAATTTACCACTGCTGTAATCTTTTCCTGAGACAGTAATGCAAATAACGGAACACTTCTGAAACAATCTTCCAGTGAGGTCCCTCCCAATGTCTTTGCATGTGTCTCTACCGTAGTGAAAGCAACATTGGTTTGTTTAATTGATGAGGGTCAAAAACGTTCATTCAGCTCCTCATATGCAGTATTCTGAATTTTTTTCTCTTGGTGCTAGCTATGTGCGCACCTTCCATATTAGTACAATGCGCGATCTCCTCTAACATTCTTCGGGAGATAAAACAGTCCCATGAACGCTTATAGTGAGAATTACACTACCTACCACCAGTTCAGTTTTTATGACAATGCGTACGTGAATTTTACTGGATGGCAGCGGTGTTTTACTCCATCGAGTTTCATCAGGACCAACAAATTCAGCTCCTCTTCAGTCTGTCTTCACTTAGCATGCTGGAAGATGTGGATTCATTATCTTAGGGAACATCTGTGTCTGAATCACCGTCACCTTCCTGCAAGTGTCACATTCAAGCCATTCGGGAGTTGTTGATCCAAATTCTTCTCATTTGTGCTGACTTTACATGATTTTCTTCTGCTATTAACACGTAATATGGAATCCATGCTGCAAGAAAACGATAAAAGTGTCTTACATAACTGTTCTGCTCATGAAACTGAACTACGGTCATCTGAAACAATTTCGACGTAAAGAATTGCAATTACCTTCCAAAAACAAGGAGTGTAAATGAGTTGAGTTCTTCATTTTTGTTGGTAGTCTTAAAAACATATTATGCCATTCAGACCATAGATAAACTCTCCCAACGACGATCTTGTTCAGTGGGAGATCTAAAACACAACTGCCATCCATTAAAAGTGTACGATCACAAAATTAATAAAGAAAAATAATTTCATTTTCATCGAGTAATGCTTTTCCTATAGAAACACCATTGTATTTGTAACAAATACGCAATTTGTAGAACAAAAGAAAAATATTACGACGGTTTCTTGATAAAATGGAAAATTGATGGGTCCAAAAAACCTTGTTATTCATCCAAGAGTTAATGCCACATTAATTAGTTTCATTCATTTGCACTGAATATGTGGGTTGCAGCATTAAAATATTCAGAGCAAAGATATCTCTGGCACCAGCTGCAGCTTAGAAACCACACATTTTGACACAATGAACAAAGCTTGTTACCACTGTCAACATATTATGCCATTCAGACCAAAGATAACCTCTCAGAACGACGTTTTTTTCAGTGGGAGATCTAAAAGACAACTGCCATTCATTAAACGTGTACGATCACAAAAAACAGTAATCCATAAACCTCTTACTCTCTCCACAGTATATTATAATGGACAGTAAAATGCATACGAGAAAAGTAAGTAAACTCTTTATTATTATGAAAGTAATCCTCATAGCTTCTAACAGATTTATCCCATTGTGACACAAAATAGGCACTGTGTCATTGACGTAGTCGAAACAAGCGACGCCCCAGCTCAGGGAAAGTCATGATGACCTTATTCTTTGACTGTAATTACTCATTGCTGATTGACATTCTAGAACACGCCGCTATAATTAGCGCACAGAGATACGTGAATACTTGGCAAAAATTGAAGCGCACCACTAAGTTCAAACGCATCATTTCTATGGAGGAGAATGCACGCTCACATGTTGCGGAAGTTGTTTCGACTAAGCCGCAGGCCTTTCGCCGGCAAACCCTCAAACATCCTCCATACAGTTCCGATCTCTCCCCCCTACGATCTTCATACTTTTGGAGCTACAAGTAAAAATATTTTCAGCCTTCGTATGAACAGGTACACGCTTGGGCACAGCTGTGGATCCATAGACAAATTCAAATATTTTTCCATGAAACCACTGATCGTCTTGTTTTATGGCGACATAAACGTTTTAATAGTTATGGGGATTACCTTTGAAATAATAAACAGTTTACGTATTTTTTCCGTCTGTCTCTCTTCGGGCTAGGACACTTGGCAACTGTAGAGGGGCGGAGCGAACGAGAAACAACTAGCGCGCGCAAAAGTACCTTGAGGACGTCACTGCGGATAATCTGGACAACGTGAGGTGGGCTTTACTCGTTATATCAAACCAACTGCAATAATGCTGCTGTTATTCGTGAATATCAACGCATTAAAGAAATACGGAGTGTCAGATTTTCGCAACAGAACATGATTCGGAATTTCAAATTAACTGGGGATTTGTGTATTGCTCCTGAGGTATTGCACCGCAAATTGTTGTAGACATTACTGTAGCGGTGTCTGAGAATGCCGGACGCAATGTGCGATCTTGAAGCAGCGTACGAGCTGTGTCACGAGAGCTGAACATTCATATGGTCCACTGTTCGAAAAATGCGTTGAACAGATGTGAAATACTAGCTGTAGTTCGGTTCCAGGCTGTCGTGGAAGCAGATGGCCGTCACAGTGAGCAATGTTTGTAACCAGGGACGTAAATGTGGTATCCAGCTAACAAATGTTAACTTTCGACATTAAAATGTGTTTCTTTCTGTGGTTTATTCGTTATTTCTCTTCCTAGCATAATTGTAAATGATTCCACAAACTTTCATTGTCCTACGATCACTCATTTTTCATGGGGGCCCTCTAAAGTAGCTAAAGTTCAATTACGGCCATCGTGTAAATTAATCTGGTAGCAACCATATTTAAGTCCACTATTATTTTCAAAAACCTGTGTACGATCTTAACATATTTAAAACTGCTAAGAATTTATGTGCGAAGTATCTCATCGTAAAGGAATTTTGGAGATAATTTCGAAAATGGTGCTACTTTTTACGAGTCTGCCATATTAATGAGGTTATGGAAAATTTAATATTATGGTTTATATTGCAGTAATATTAATTCAACTGATGCATTCGGATTATAGTTATAGGTGTACACATGGTATTCCGTCCTCCAACATCTGCTCAATAAATGTTACTCTTCACATTAGTCTTTGATCTGAAATAGTAACTTAGCAACAGCTTTTGTAGTTCATATGTAATACGGTGTTAGAGTTACTGAAATGTTTTTATTTCAACGGTTTATTCGATGCTTCTCTTCCGCATGTCCTTACAAATGATTCCACAAAGGTTTTTGCCCTGTGATCACTCATTTTTATAGGAGTCTTCTCAAGTAGGGAAAGATTAATTATGATTACCCTGTATAATAATATGGTAGCATCCATACTTGAGTCCGTTATTATTTCCATAAACCTGTCTACCATCGTGACATATTTGAGATGACTGAGAATTTATGGGTAAATGATCTTATTGTAAAGGAATTTGCGTGCTAGTTCCAAAAGTAGTCTTATATTTTGCGAGTCTGCAATATTAATGAAGTTACGGAGAATTTAATATTGTGGTTTTCACTTAAGTACTATTGCTTCAACTGAGAGGGTTAGAGTGGTATGTGTAAGACATGGTTTTTCCGTCCTCCCTCGCCTGCTGAATAAATGTTACTTTTCAAAACAGTCTTTGACCTGATGTTTTATCTTACGCAACAGCCTCTGTATTTCTTATGTAATAAAAAGTTGGAAGTAGTCAATTGAGTCGGTCCCTAATGAAACCTCCTAGTCTAGTACGGTTTTAAGTTACTATATATCCTCAGTTAATGGTAGCAAAATATGGGACAATGTAATAAAGTGGTTCCAACGTAGGAAGTATAGATTTCATACAGGAATTCGAAAATACGATTTCGCAAGAACTGTATAATACCAATGAGATCAGGAAGCAATCAGCAGTGTAGTTCTGTTGTCATGTCTACGTCTTATGTATGAGAAAAAATAGGAATTCATTTGATATGAAGTTTGTTTTCAGGTATCGCGATCGATTTTGTTTCGATAATCGAATAAGAATTTACGCTACAAATTTCTTGGTAGAACAGCCTTTAAGAATGATGCTATCTGTTGGATGTCTCTATGACGATGGCCGAACGCCAGTAAAGATAAGAAAAAAATCTACGTGGACATCTATAACTACTTCGGCACTTTGAGGCCCGTCGTACGTTTTGCTATTTCATTCTTGAGTATTAAAGAAAACTACCCTCTAATAAGCCCGATTTCTGCAATTGTAGCACAGTACTCGTCACACGAAATGTATGTTGGAGGAAGTAGCCGCAGCCTTGGACTATCCTCTTGAAATGAACGCGTTGCAGAAGTACGTGCATCAACCACATTTAGCTGGTCTTTCGCCCTCGAAAGTGAGAGCACTTGTCGTTAGCAAACTGTGGCACGTGGTACGAAATGTGAATTAGTTGAAGACAAATCTGCTTCGATATAGCATATTGGATAGTGAAATTATCACTGTGTACTGTTGCGTAAGTGCGCATATGTACTTCAGAACACATACATAACATGTAATGCAGAGTACTGCTGACTTGCACACGATTGGTCCGCCAGACAGCCTTCGATAACTTGCTTTCTCTCTCCCCTTTTGCAGAAGCTAATTTTTCGACTTTGTCTCTCGTTTATCTCGTTTGCAGTATATCTTGCAAAGTAATTACGCCTTTAAATTTTGCATTCTTTGTTTTTCATTACAATAGTACTAGTCAGATTAAATACAGAGAAAAATCAAGGAATTCAAAGCCAACTGCTCAAAACGATTTAAGTTTTTGTTGCCACAAAAGTAAACTTCTGCTGCCGAATTAAACTAAGACGAACTAAACACTTCAGGGTACCGGATATAAGTTCACAAATCCTTAGTCTGTTCTTAAGGTTTATTGTTAACTAGTTGTGGAACAGTTCTATGGCAACGGTAGAGGTCTGATGTGAAAGAGGCAGAGTGGAAACGCCAACGCAGTGCCTACAGTGATGCATCGCACTGGATTTATGCCGCACTGCACTCATGAACCAGCCCGTACGTGCCTGCCAGGCTTAAACTGAGCTTTCCAGGGCAGAACATCAGTTTTCGCTTTTTTATTATTCGAATCGATTTTACAAGCACACAGCGGTCTCGTTCGCATTACAAATCCTGCTCTTGTTAGCGGCACACAGCCAGATAATGACGAAAGCTATCGCACTCCATCCCGCATGCATTCGGCCACACACATTCTTTCTCATAACAGAAGTCACTGTAGTGATCCCTGCATAAACAGTTCACTAAATAGTGACGAATATAAAGGTAACGAAAATGAGATCTTTGGATGGCCTCTATTGGCACCAGTTTTACAATTTTCACCGATCGCAAAATCGTGAAATTCGTGGAAAATTTTTTAAATGATTTTAATTTCTGCGTAAAACAAAGTTAACCAGAAAATTAATATTTTTGCAATTATACAGGCACTTGAGACCTGCTTATTTCCGTTACCACCCCCCAATGGCTTCGTTTGATCCGTTATCACCCGGCCGGCCGAAGTGGCCGAGCGGTTCTAGGCGCTACAGTCTGGAGCCGCGCGGCCGCTACGGTCGCAGGTTCGAAACCTGGCTCGGGCATGGATGTGTGTGATGTCCTTAGCTTAGTTAGGTTTAAATAGTTCTAAGTTCTAGGGGACTGATCACCTCAGAAGTTAAGTCCCGTAGTGCTCAGAGCCATTTGAACGTTATCACCCACTAGCGGATCAGTCAAGCATCCTTCTGTCGTCTGAGACTCTCCTAAACGCATACAGGAGGCGCTAACTTAAACTTGTCCAACTACAGTGTTGCCGCTGAAAACGGGGACAAAAACTTTTCATGCATACATTGCTGTGATCTGTCGGTGTCAAACTGATTCCACCCACGCTCACTGGTTCCACTCGAATTACGGTGGACTAAGATTTCATTTCAGTAGCTAATATTAATAACCAACCACAAAACATCAACTATCATCTTCATAACTGAAGTATTCTGAAACCTTCTCAAGAACGTACACCAATTCGTCTCAATATTTATCAAGCGTGGTCCATAGATACTAGAGCAGAAAGCGGAATTGGGACAAAGCGGATTCTTGGCCAAAATTCACCCTTTCTCCGTCTATATCATCAGAGCTCAGGATGATTTATGACCCCCTATATGTCACTTTCAAAGTCACACCCGACACCCTCCTCCCTCCACCTCCATTCTACGCCATTCGCCTAACGTATAAATGGCGTACTGGTCTCCTATTCGCTGAGGCATTCGAAACCAATGATTTATGACCCCATCCGCCAATCACTTTCAAGGTCACCCCATCTCGCCTCCACCGTCCGTCTAGCCCAGTTACCTTACATATAAATGACGGGCTGTTCTCCTATTGAATGGAGAATACTGTACCAGTGATGTATGTAATTTTATGCCTCACCCCTCTACACCAATTGGGCTTTTATCACTGTAACTTATGATCCAATTAGAATAATTAATTTGAGAAGACCCGCTATAACGTCACTATCAAGCTTTGCTGCCCAAATGCAACGTTATGACACTACAGTGAATGCACAGAAAAAATGGAAAATTTGAATAAAATCCCCTAACGTTAAATTTAAAAGATGAGGAGCTCTCTGATGAAACCTGTGTAATTGACCTACACCACTTTACCTAAGATTAAAATTTCATACCTCATGCGTGCTACCTCTATGGTTCTGAAATCTCCCACAGAAATGTATGAAGGGTTTTCAGTAAGTAACCTAAAACCTTTTTCTCTCAGCCAGTTTCGGTTTAAAAAATGCGGAATTTGTTGTGAGACATCGTGGAATATTCCTGATTCAGCCCCTATGGTTGCCTGAAGTTCCTATAGGTGACGGCGCTATACGTAGCCTTCAATATGGCGTCTGTAACGGAGATGCGTTCCAAGCAGAGAGCTATCACTGAGTTTATTTTGGCGGAAAACCAGAGCATAGACTTCTTGGCAGATTAAAACTGTGTGCCGGACCGAGACTCGAACTCAGGACTTTTGCCTTTCGCGGACAAGTGCTCTACCATCTGAGCTACCCAAGCACTATTCACGCCCCGTCCTCACAGATTTACTTCTGCCAGTTCGCAGGAAAGCTTCTGTGAAGTTTGGAAGGTAGGAGACGAGGTACTGGCAGAAGTATGGCTGTGAGGACGGGGCTTGAGTCCTTCTTGGGTAGCTCAGATGGTAGAGCACTTGCCTGCGAAAAGCAAGGTCCCGAGTCTCAGTGCAGCACACAGTTTTAATCTGTCAAGAAGTTTCATATCAGCGCACATTCCGCTGCAGAGTGGAAATCTCATTCCAGAGCATAAACGCTTGCAGAATGTCTACAGAGACGTGGAAGTGACCAAAAGCATTGTGAGTCATTGGGCGAGGCGTCTTTCGTCATCACAGCAAGGTCCTGAAAACCTGTCTGATCTCCCGCTTGCCGGCTGGCCGCACACAGGTGTGACACTTGCAGTGTCGGAACGTGTTGACACTCTCATTTGAGGTGATCGACGGATCACAGTCAAATACCTCGCTGATCATCTGAATGTCTCTGTCGGTCGGGCTGACACAGTTGTCCACAAGTTGGGGTACTCAATGTTACGTGCCCGCTGGGTTTATTGCCGCCAACAGAATACCATTATGAGCAACAAAGGACCGTCTGTACGGAATCGCTTGCACATTACAGCGCAGATAGCGAGATTTTTTGTCGAACATCGTCACAGGCGATGAAACAGGGGTTCATCGCTTCAAATCGGAAACAAAACGGGAATTCACGAAGCGGTGCCACACCATCTCTTCTCTGCAGAAAAAATTGAAAGCCACCACCGTCAGTCAGTAAACTCATGAGATTTTCTGCTGGGAATCTGAAGGGGCTATAATGCTTGTCCCCCCTCGTGTTGCAACAATCAGCTCTGTAATGTATTGTGGTACCGTCAGGAAATTGAAGAAAAGACTCCAGCATGTCCCCATAAAAATACAAACCAACTCCTCCTTCCCCAGGATAACGAAAAACCTCACAAAAGTCTGCGCACCTAAGAGGAGCTCACGAAACTTCTTTGTACTGTTCTTCCTCGTCCACCTTACAGCCAGGATCTGACGCCTTCCGACTTCTATCAGTCTAGATAAGCATTAGCACAGGCTACGAAACTTCAGTGCTCTTGTGCCAAGTTATTCTCTGTTTTTGTGTAGATTTTTTTATCAAACCATGTGTGATATATGTGCTTATTTCCGTAGAAATATGAAGGAGGGGGTATTGTGTGAAGACTGTAGGTTATGTCAGTTTAGAACTTGCAGAACGTATAGTTTTGGCATGTTGTGTGTTGCATAACTATGTACGACAACGAGATGGGTACAGGTATGAAGATACATTTTATAAGGCGTCATTCGTTGACTTGTCTGGAGTAACTTCTCCACTGCCCAACATGTATGCAAAAGAAGTAAGGGACAAATTTGCATTGGGGCGAATGTAGGGGTGAGGAAACGGGGGTAGATAATGAGACTGTTCCACGGCAATGTAGGTTATGTAGAAAGAACAGAAAAATCGCTAAACAGGAGGCAGAAATTTGTGCCCTTAAAGCAGAAGCAGAAAACGCGAATTTGGAATTACGTATGCTAAGGGTGAAAAAAGAGACGGGGTGCTGGGAAAAAGGCAAAAAAGGGAAACTTTGAAAAATTTTCGAAATTCAGTTAGTAAATAAGTTTGGCTTGCTGTCTGAAGTAGTGGAGGAAGGGCCTCATCCAGACTTTGAATGTTGGTTGAAGCAGAATGTTAGCTTAAAGAAAAATGACAGGTCGGGGTCAAATCAGACTAGAAAAAGAAGAATTCCGCTTCTAGGTAGCAGTCATGGGAGGGGAGCAGGCTAGCAGCTTCAGGAGAACTTAGATGCAGGGTACTAAGTCATAAGTACTGTGAAACCGACTGCTAACCTTAGTCAGGTGACAGAAATCTTGGGACAGCTATACAGGGACTTTGAGAATGAAGATCAGGTAATCATAGTTGGGAGAGCAGGGAACAGCCTCGCTATTAAACCAAGATTGAAGTATTAGCAGTCACCCGGATAAAATAAGGACAGAAAATGGGCACACAAATGTGCCGTTTGTAGAGGTCTTTCAACGCCATTATCGGCTCTGGGTAAACAGTGCTGTAAGGCATGTTAACACTGAGCTGAACAGGATGCTGCAGACACCGGAAAGACCTCAATTAAGTGTTGTTCCAGTTGATGATATTGGTAGAGTGGGATACACTACACGTGGCCTGCACCTAAATAGGAAGTGGAAAGGTAACTTAGCTTTTCTATTGGCCGATGCTGAAGGGGGGAGGGGTACAGTAACACAAGGGATGATCCCTGTGGTTAATGGGACCAGGCAGACTGGTCTTTTAGGTTAAAGCCAAAGTTGACACAGACAACAATCAAGAAAAATAGAATAAAAGAGGATTCATGTACAGTAAGTAGGGATAAAACAAAGTGTTTCTTCATAGAAATATTGGGGGCATAAAAAATAGAGTAGATGAACTGTTAGTGTGTTTACATGATCTCAAAAGTAAGAAGTTTGATGTTGTCTCTTTGAACACCATGTAACTGTAAGGGTGGAAAGTGTCAGTATAATTGGGTTCAATTTAGAATCTTACACTTGAAGATCTAGCATGGATAAAGGAGGAGTTCCTATTCACACAAAACAAGGGGACAAATACAAAACTGTAGAAATAAGCAAATTTTGTGTCAATCAGCACTTTGAAGTTTGGGCATGTGAAGTACAGCTAGATAACGTAGTGTTGATATTAGCAACAGTGTACAACTCCCCATTAGGAAATTGGGAGCTTTTCATAAAACGCTTTGACTCTCTGTTATGCTGTCTGTCAGACAAAAAGAAGACGTTATTAATCTGTGCTGATTTCGATGTAAGCTTTCTAAGCAGTACTGATAGGAAAAGTGATCTAGAAGTGTTATTAATGGGCGGCCGAAGTGGCCGAGCGGTTCTAGGCGCTACAGTCTGGAACCGCGTGACCGCTACGATCGCAGGTTCGAATCCTGCCTCGGGCATGGATGTGTGTGATGTCCTTAGGTTAGTTAGGTTTAAGTAGTTCTAAGTTCTAGGGGACTGATGACCTCAGAAGTTAAGTCCCATAGTGCTCAGAGCCATTTGAACCATTTGTTATTAATGACATATAACTTAGAATCAGTGATCAATTTCTCTACACATATAGCTCAAGACAGTAGCTCTCTAATAGATGATGTATTTGTACAGCAAGAGGATGAAAGACTATCACGTGCTTTCTCTCTGATAAATGGAATATCAGACCATGGTGGACAATTGATTAAATTACAAAATATAGCAGGGTGTACAGTTCAGAAACCATTAAGTAAAAGTGTGAGGTTGCTCGACCTAGTATCTATAGAGAACTTCAGGAGAAATTTAAGAAATGTTAATCGGGGAAATGTATATAATGAGCCAAATGCTGATGATAAATTCGACGTATTTCTCCATAAATTTATATCCTTTTTTAAGCATTGTTTCCCGAAAAATTCACTAAATGTAACACCATACAGTTTTCAAAGAAATCTTGGAATACTACAGGTACTAAAGCGTCTTCAGAAAGAAAAAGAAAACTGTATGAGACAGCAGAAATTAGTGAAGACCCAGAAGTAATTTTACACTATAAAAATTATTCTAACATACCGACAAAATTGTCAGAAAATCAAGAAGTATGTATATTAGAGATGAAATTCACAACTCGGGCAATAACACCAAGTCAGTATGGAATGTTGTTAGAAGGGAGACAGGAAAATTAACCACTGGGGTAGGTAGTATCACTATTAAAGAGAATGAGACGGTCTTAACCAACAGTACACAAGTAGGTAATGTATTTGACATCCATTTATTAAGTATAGGTGAAAAAATGGCTGGGAATAGATCCAAAGAAATAACCAAGCAGTACATGGAATCGTAAGTTTTGGGAAATCCAAGTCAGATCAATTTTAAAATAACAACATCTTGTGAAATAAGGAAAATTATCTAATCTTTGAAAAATAAATGTTCTGTTGGAGTAGAAGACATCTCTAACAAGATATTAAAACTATTTGGAGCAGTTACAGCTGATTTTCTGAGTCACAAATGTAATGCATCACTAACACAAGGTATTTTCCCAGACAGGTTAAGATATGCCAATGTCAAGCCTCTCTATAAAAAAAGACACCACAGATGTCAATAATTACTGGTCAGTATCCTTGCTCACACCATTTTCAAAATTCGCCAAGAAAGTAATGTACTCAAGAATGGTTAGCCATCTCAGCAATAATGGGATACTTAGTCAATCACAATTCGAATTTCAAAAATGCTGTTCCATTGAGAAAGCAATATACAATTTCGCTGTCCACAAAATAGTAAAATGTCACCAATAGGAATTTTCTCTGACTTATCCAAAGCATTTGATTGTGTGAACTATGACATTATGTTAGAGAAATTACAATTCTATGGTATAAATGGAACGGCATATGAGTGGTTTGAGTCATATCTAAAAAAACAAGAAGCAAAAAGTTTCTTTATATGTTTTAAGTTATTTAAGGATGTTTCCTGTTGCATCTGAATGGGGTGAAATTACATTAGGTGTTCCACAGAGTTCGACATGGGTCCCCTTCTGTTCTTGACATACGTGAATGACCTCTCTTCTTACCTGAAGCAAAAAGCTAAACTGACACTGTTTGCTGCTGGTACAAGCATCATAATTAACCCAGTAAAAGAAACTCCAATAGAACAGATACAAATAATGTCTTTGGAAAAGTTTTTAATTGGTTTTCTGCAAATGGGATTGCTCTGAACTTTGAAAAAACACAGTACATCCAATTTTCTTCTGCAAGGAGCACAATTCCTTCAATAAATATAACACATCAACAGAAATCAATAGCCAGGGTAGAGTATACTAAGATTTTGGGTGCAGGTGTACATGAGAATCTTAATTGGAAAAGCGACTAGGTTCAGCAATGTTTGCATTCAGAATAACTGCCAATTTTGAGGAAACAGAAATTAGTAAGCTAACATACTTTGCATACTTTCACTCTCTGATGTCATACGGAATAATATTTTGGGATAACTCGAGGCTTAGGCAAAACGTATTCACTGCTCAAAAGGCAGTGGTTACAATAATGTGTGAGGCTCATAGTTGCACATCTTGTAGGCATCACTTTAAAAGGTTAGGAATTCTTACAACAGCTTCACGATACATTTACTCAATAATGAAATTTGTTCTCAGCAACATGAACTAGTTTAAAAACACCAGTGACATTCATGATTATAATACCAGAAGAAAGAAAGACTTACACTATCCTTTACGTAACCTACCTTTGGCAGAGAAAGAGGCAAAATAAGCTGCTATAAAACTTTTCGGTAAATTACCAGATGGGAGTAGAATGTCTGACACTCAGCAGTAACAGTTTCGAAAATAAATTGAAATCATACCTCCTTGACAACTCTTTCTATACCATAGATGAATTCTTCAGAAGGAATAAATAAATCCACAGGTATAATATATGCATTTTCTGCCGTTTAAGGGAATGGGGTAGATAATAAAAATTTTACGATAAAAAGAAAAGACCTTGATGTATAAAAGGGGATCACCTGACACATTCCACTTAATAATGGTTACCGTGAGATTGATCAGTGGAACACGTAACTAACTAACTATCTAACTAACTTGGGCCAATGAAGGATGAATTCAACAGGAAGTAGTACATGGATGACAGGGAGGTCATTGATGCAGCAAACCGTGTGCTACGACGTTGACCAGTAGATTGGAACCATGTGGGTATACAAGACCTCCCTATAACATGGCGTAAGGGCGTCACACTGAATGGAGATTATGCTGAAAAATAGAGTTTTGTAGCCAAAAGATTGTGGAATAATATGGTGCACTGAAAGCTTGAATAAATCCAACCTGCTTTCAGAAAAAATATGTGTTGCATTACTTATTGACCGCCTCTTGCTCATGTAGGATAGAACAGGAAATGGGAAAGGTATGCACTTGCGTTTTTCTTATTTGTTCAAATGTTGTCACTCACACTGGCGTCCTCACAGAACATGCACCACACCACACTTGACCTTGCGCTGCTCCATATACCATGGCCATAGGCTCTGCATCCGTTCTCATGTGGCCTGGAGCTAATATGCCACATAAGGAAGGAGGCCAGCAGGCGTGAGTGGAGTTCAGAAAGGTGTCTATCACCCACAGCTGCAGTGTGCAACCCAACACCCTAGCCAGTGTTCCCTCTCACATGTGTCGTCACCAGTTGCTTGTCAGAGGCGATGGAAACTGTTCTTTTGAAAACGGTGTATAATGCTTAAGAAAATTTAAGTCTAATTACAAAATGTACTAGAGTAGTCCGCTTGCGCGAACTTGATCCTCTTTTATACATCCATCATTTAAGCCCCATTACTGTTCCATTGGCAAATGATGCATAGGAAGAATGGTTGGTAGTTAACCTCCATATTAACTCTATTTTCTCTGATTTTTTTCTGCATGGTCAATTCGTGAACGGTATTTGGGAGGAGTGGCATCGTCTTTAGCACAGTGGTAACACCGATTCCCGTTCGATCACCGAATTCAAAAGCTGTCGGGCTTGGCTAGCACTTGGATGGATCATCGTCCGGGACTGATAGCGCTTTTGGCGAGAGGGCTGCACTCAGCCGTTGTGAGGCCAATTGAGGAGCTACTTGATAGAGGAATAGCGGCAACAGTCGTTAAAATTGACAATGGACGAGACAGCCGTGTAGTAACCACATGCCCCTCTGTAACGGCATCTGGTGACGTCTAAGGGCATCAAATGTCAAGAAAAGAAGGACAAGTTATGCGGGAATATCAGCAAGCTACCACCAACAAGATTCACTAACAGAGTACTAGACGTTAAATCAAAAATTACATAGCTAACACAAGCCAAACTTGTCCTAGAAAAAGCGCAAATCGATTGAATAGAAACTGAAGACAGGTAAGGAGGCAGTATACACAACTGTAATGTTAGGTAAGAGAATGAAGTCCCAAAGAATCCAGGGACAAAGTAATGGTACACAGCGGACTCACAATAGGAAAAGACTCCATGGGGAAAAGCTGAAAGAATTGTGAAAGATCAGAAAGAACGCTTAAATGAGGCAGAATGCTTAGCGTGGTCATGTAGCGTCTCGACGCAAATGATAATAGTAATAACAATAAACTGTTCCTAAAATCTTCCTTTATTTTTCATGGTTCATAATAATAGGAATAACTGTATATACCTTAGCTGTCATACGAAAATTTTATAATTACTAAAAAACGCATAGCCATCAAGTATGAAACGAGTTTGCTTAGGATAATAGAGCACATACCAGGTTTTTAATGTCAACAAACACACTAAAAGAATTCACTCACTTTGAGCCATGCTGGCTCGCCTCGATTCCTCTTTCGACCTGCTGGTGCGAACTTTCGCGTTTGTGATCGGCGACGTGGCGCTTCGGTTCTTGACGAACAGCCGTAGCGACAGGGAGAGAAACGAGTTAAAGTTGGGCAGCCTTCTGGACCAGAGGCGGAGAGTGGCTGGCGGTCTACTCATATTGGTTGCTTGCTGTGTCTTACTGTTTAGGGCAGTTGGTGAGTTAATCGACTGCGTGCATTTCGAGGGATATTCGTGCTGTGACCTGTTCTTGTTGGCTTACTTGTATTGGCGATGCATGACTTTGGTGGGTAAGCCGTATGGCTGTTCGTCCTGTGGGCCTAACTGTCTCTACGTAATCATGTGTTGCTCCTGCCTACATTGCTGTGAGCTGGCTTACTTCCTTGTTAGCGGCTTACTGTGTAATTTTAGTGGCGTCTCATTAATGTGTACTTGATATTTGTAAAAGGATTTTGAGCGCAGCCTAGCTTTCTGTGTGTGTCGTGGTGTTGTGTACATAGTTCCGCGTAGTCAGCGCGTACACAACTTTCCCACTAGAGCGCGCCCCGCTAAGCTCAACAGCGCAGGCGCAGCGCTCGTCCGTCTCCGCACTACGAGATGGCGCTGTCTTAGAGACGGACCAAATTCTGCTTCCGCTGATCCTCGTATTAATATGTAACGCAGCCATTGAGATTAGTGCTAACGTAGAACCTTTTCTCCTCGCGGATCACACTTGTGCAGTAATACCTGAACGCTCGAGGTATTGTAACGAGTGTACAAACCTCCGATTAGTTAGTCTGCACTCGTTCTCCACTTCCTGGGAGCCTTCTCTGTAGTCTCACCAGCAGCGAACACGCTAGGTCATTATCACTCACGCACTCGAGTCCGTCACTCTCATCTTCCAGTACTTCACCCGAAATATCACCTGCTTCTCATTCCCTACTGTGAAATCACCTCAATGATGTGTTATTCTGATTACCTGTTACATGTTAGAGCTCCCAAAACTCCCTAAGCCGCTACAATAAACCGAACGAAAGATCCGCTCACCCTCTTCCCAGTTTGACAGTGCCTTTGGAACATTCTCATAGCAGGAGACTATTGCATAGAACATCCACACTACTTAGCTTACACTTCTCAACGATCGATTCCCAAGGAACCAGGTCCTTTGTCTTCCATACATTAAAAGTATAGAATTCGGGCCATTCAATAAATAACGCACCATTTTTTTCTGAAAATAGACTGGTTTTATTCTGTATTCCAGTACCCCATATTATTCCCCATTCTTTTATCTAGAAAATCTTATTTTTCAGCATTACCTCCGTTCAATGCGATGGCCTTAGGGCAACCTTACTAGGAGGGCCTGTATGCCTGCATGGTACCACTCCACTGGTCGACATTGGATCCTGCGTAGTTCTGGATAAATAACCTTCCCTCCATCCACGCCCAGCTCCCTGTGAAATCCATCCTACATTGGGCCAAACAGATGGAAGTCGAAAGGTGCGAGATCCGGGTTGTAGGGTTGATGAGAAAGAACAGTCCTATTAAATTTTTTGAACTCCTCTCGTGTGTGCAGACATTCTTAAGGCCTTGCAATGACACGAAGAAAGAATTTCCTTTGCATTTTTGTGGTGAGGAACATGCTGAAATCATTTTTTCAGTTTCCTGAGGGAAGCACAATACACTTCAGAGCTAATCGTTGCACCATGAGGGACGACGTGAAACCACTTCAGAGTTCAAAAAATAAAAAATAAAAAGGCGCCATAACTTGACCGGTTGAGGGTGTGTCTTTGAACAGTATTTTCGGAGGAGAAACAGTGTTGCGTCACTCCATGAATTGGCGTTTTGTTTCCGGTTCGACGTCATGTACCCATGTTTCATCGCCTGTAATGATCGACAAAAACAGTCTCGATCGGCCTTGTACCATGCAAGCAGTTCCGCACTGGTGGTCATTCGTTGCTCTTTATGGTCTTCTGCTAGGGAGCGAGGAACCGTTGCAGGAAGACACATATGAGTAACCCAACTGACGGACGAGTGTGTCAGTCTGCAGTACCGACAGAGACGTCCAATTCTGCAGCGATGCGTTTGATTGTGATCCTACTATCACATCGAATTGAGTGTGTTCACACGTTCCAATATTGCAAGAGTCAAGCTGTAAGAGGCTGGCCAACCCGTGGGAGATCAGACTTGTTTATGCGACCTTGTTGCAATGACGACACACGCCTCGTCTAAACGATTCATCTCTGTTGTTCACTGCCAGGTCTCCGCTGACATTCTGCAAGTGCCTATGAATATCTGTGATGTTGCGATACCAATATAAAATCAATGATAGATGTCTGCTTGGAACACACCTCCGATACAGATATCACTTTAGTGGCTACATACAGCGCTGCATATACCGGAACCTTTTGAAACTACAGTGGCTGAAGAAGGAATATTCCACGATGTTCAACAACAAATTCCTCATTTGCTTTAAAAAGATTGACAGAGAAAAAGTATTGCATCAGTTGCTGAATGTCCCTCGTAATACACGCAAAATTTTATGGAAATGGAATGAGCAAATTTTTTTACTTTGGCGCCACTGAATTCGAAACAATTGCAAAAACTATCATATTATCTCTAGATGTAGAACTACATTGCAGTTACTCTTTCTGCAACTAATGTCGGACATCTTGCGTCATCAGTTGGCATCAGTGCTCAAGTAAGTCGTATTTATCCCAATATTGTCTCGTCACGTAAACTTGTACTTTCTCTGGACTTGTTCCTCCAATGGCACATACCTTTGTGACATGATAAAGATGTTCCGATTTCCATAATTGTAAGAAAGTGGTTGTGTTCTGACGTTCTTTCAAGTACTTTCCCGTGATATAATTCCAACTGATAATGTTTCAATGACAGGCCACACAACAGTTCCTGTTAAATATGTTAAAATTGAAGATAGTCTCCAAAATTTGCCGTTTAGTAGCATTAATTTTGAGGTTGCGGGCAATTACGCCTTCTAAAAAGGACACATTTATTACGTTATTTATTACGTTATGACCGTAAGATAGGGGACCAAATGCGTGCTGTGCTGCGTGTGGATAATGCGTGAGAAATTTTAAACTACTTCCTATACCATTTCGACTGCCTATGATTTGAAGCAATCCTGCCAATTATACTGATGAGTGTTATTTCTGAATAGTTCCGTCTTTAAATAAAGGAGCTTCCATGAGGACAAAATAAAGTTTATACAGTAACACACACTCCGCAATTTACCCTCTAATCGTGAGAGAGATCGTTCTGTTCCTGGACCTCAAGACGAGAATTCTAGCACCTTTTCTGAAATATCAACTACAGATAAAAAAGAAAACGTACAGTATAGAGATGCAGATGTGTCTCCATTCTCAAAATGTCTCAAGAGGAGCTTAATGGCACCATTAGGGGTCTATAACTTCTTGAAAATATGGAAGAACTTTTAACATTGCATCTGAAACCGTCGAAATATGTACATAACTCGCTAACAACGTCGACATTACGCAATAGAACTCTAGAATCGTAGCAGTTCCTTAAAACTGAAGATGATGTCCCATACTGCAAAGAACAGATAGTATGAAGAATGCACAGTTCTAATCAATTAGGACCGTTCACTGATGCTTCGAAGACCATTCTTAAAGTAGTATTTGTATATAAAGCTCACGAGTTTCCTTCTATTTCCGTGATGTCAAGGAAATAAGTAAATAAATCAAGTGTGAGGAACATTCAATAGGAAAATGTCCGAGATACAAATCGGATGTTCAGTGCCTTATCATTAGGAATACAATCCATTCATAACCTGTTGTTTGCTGCGCAAATGAAATAACCAAGATAAGGGCAAAAACTGTTCGCAAAAAAAGTGCGCCAAAGATTTGTCGTTAACTCTAGGAATGAAAAGTGTTGTGTATGAACTATATATATAACGGCAAGTAAAATTTTGCTTCTGGTATGCCTACAAAATTTGGACTACTGAAGAGTTTTGTAAATGTTGTTACCACATAACGCTCAGCATTCATTTACTTACATCAAGGGTTTCCCAGGCTCAGTTTCGATAAAGTAAAACCAGGTGTGTTCATAGGATTCATAGTACAGATAACACTTTCACAATACTCTAACTAGGACATGGAGAAAATAGCATGGCCATCCTTTAAGAATACTTGGAATAATTTTCTGTGAAACTTTAAAAAAGAACGTTGCAGAGAAGTGAGGGATGATGCGATGTTCTCTTAAGAACTGCAATTTAACATTTTTAACTATGCGTTTTTCTGCAGTCACATCTGGATTTTTTCCATCGAATTGGGGTGATGGTAGTAGTGAAAATGTTGAGGGATTTTACCTGAATATTTCACTGCTGGAGTAAAGGTGCTGGGGTGCTGCCATGTTAAGTGATTGTCGCTATATGGCATATAAAGGTGATGCTCCTGCAACACAGCACCAGACATACCAAAAGATATTTGGTATTTTTAATCTTTCCTTGTAAAATATGTGTAATGAATTCATTATCACAAAAATTGAGAGGCAGTCAATAAGTTTTTCATTTTTCGTTCGTGGGACCCAAAACCATAAATAAATCATATTCTAGTCCCTGTAACCCTGAATGTTTCAAAATTGGTGAAACTGTTACATCTACATGCCACTGTGGATAAGCTTTCTGTCAGTGTCACTAGTTACTTTACAGATCAAAATAAATTACGAAGATGACGCAGCTTCTTGGACAATGTAGTTCTGCTTCTTATAACCATGTAAACTACTTCGAAGAATTGTAAAGGCACATTAAGATAAGAAAATTTAAAGATAATGTTAAATGTGTGCATTATTTTTTAAATGACTCACGTACATTTTCCATTGCTACCAAAGAAACTTTTGGGAATGATTGCATCCATACAATGTGAAGAGAAGAGTGCAGATGTTGACGTGAAAAATAACATCCCCGTGAAGAGTTGCTAATGGTTCAGAGGTGTACGACACCAGCTATTGGAACCAGTAGGTTGATGGTGTGGTGTACACACGCTTTTAAATCGGCAGAGCAATCCCACACAGATAATGCTAGAGCACACAGCGCCAAGGTGTGTATGGTAGTAGTACGTGGTAGTTCCTATAGTCAAAAATCTCTTAATACTTTCAAAGACGCATTGGCAGTTCCAACAGGCCAGTTGCATACTTCTTTATTTTTAATTTCAAATGTACAAACTACGATAATGTATCTCAAACTGACGCTGCGATCTTGATGAAAGTCGACAAATAGGAAAAAATCCTGTTATTAAAAATTTTGATAGAGTACTGTTACGGGTATACTGTAAAGAACGTCTAAGACACCACCCATCGTCACGTTCCGAGGAATTCAGTTCCCAGGAACCTAATGGAATGCGGTAGAGGCTCCGAATAACGACCTCAGGGGCTCAACGTTCAAAACCACATTTCGTTCCTCTCAGAAATCAAAACATGTAAGACATTGTAACAGTCAATGAATATTAATTCAGTATGACAGATTTACAGCGGCGCCACGACTACTGCAGTAAGCATTAATATTATATGTATACTACGATGGTATCTGTTCTTTCGGACATGTCCGAAAGAACAGATACCATCGGTGACCATGCAGCTCGTTAGAATGAAATTAAAATGAAATGAACACCCTTAGCTGCTTACAGGCGTTGACATACGTCAACGGGGACAGATGGAAATCTGTGTCCCTACCGGGACTCGAACCTGGGATCTCCTGCTTACATGACAGACGCTCTATCCATCTGAGCCACCGAGGACACAGAGGATAGCGCGACTGCAGGGATTTATCTCCGGCACGCCTCCCGCGAAACCCACATTCTCACTGTATTGTCCCGCACTACATTCGTAGCGCCCCCGCCCATTATACTCATTACTCGCGGCGCGTTGCCGATTCCAGTAAGAGATGTCCGAAAGAACAGATACCACCTTAGTGTATATATATAGTTAAGGCTCACCGGCCACTTGACCAACTTCTTCTGTGCGAATGCACAAACAGTGCCTGAACTCTTACGGGAATTTTGCAGAGTGAACTGATATTAAAGTGATTTCATGTTTAGTAATTTCGCGTAGAGTGGAGTTTTTTAATCTCTTGGAGAAGCTACGGCAAACATTTGCTCTTTAAAATTAACGTTTTAGTTGAAATATTTTTCTAGGGGTGAAACATTTTAATGCACTCAGATGCGAAATATACGGTATTTATACCACAGTCTAACATAACGCAACACTACATCTAGTTTTCGTTATCCCCAGCGATAGCAGTATCCCAAGCAGCCAGAAAGAAACGCTACTGAATACGATATCGAATGAGTGCGCATACTAACGTTTATACTTATTTGTAACATAGTTTTTACAATTCGTAGTGTTGTAGTGCCATAAAAACCGACAAAATACACATTATATAGTTTCCTAAAGACTCTGGGAGATACGAAACGGTGCTGGGACGTATGGTGTGTCGGCGGTTGGGTTGGGTCCTGGAGTCACGTGCCCTACTGGCTCCATGGCAAGGCGGCTTCCGCCAGGATCGCTCTAACACTGATAACCTTGTCCCTCGAGTCTGCCATCCGAACAGCCTTTTCCAGCCGCCAACACCTGGTTGCCGTCTTTTTTGATTTACGAATAGCGTATGGCACGACCCGGCGACATCATATCCTTGCCACATTATACGAGTGGGGTCTCAGAGGCGTGCTCCCGAATTTTATCCAACACCCCCCCCCCCCCCCCTCATATCCAGAAGAATGGGGTCCCACAGAGCTATGTATTGAGTGTATCTATATTTTTAGTGGCCGTTAACGGTCTAGCAGCAGCTGTAGGGCCGCCTGTCTCACATTCTCCGTATGCAGACGACTTCTACATTTCGCACTGCTCCACCAGTACTGGTGTTGCTGAGCGACGCCTACAAGGAGCCATCCACAAGGTGCAGTCGTGAGCTCTAGCCCACGTTTTCCAGTTTTCGGCTCCAAAGTCGTGTGTTACGCACTTCTGTCGACGTCGTACCGTTCATTGAGAATCAGAACTTTACCTTCATGACGATCCACTCACTGTAATGGAAACATCGATCCTTAGGATTGGTTTTCGATGCCCAATCGACTTGGTTTCCTCACCTTCGTCAACTTAAGCGTAAGTTCTGGCAGCACCACCAACGGGAGTGCAGGTTTACAGAGCCCATGCTGAGTCCTGCTTTGACTATGGGAGTTTCGTTTATGGTTCGGCGACTCCCTCTGCATTGCGTTTACTCGAACCAGTGCACCACTGTGGCGTTCGCCTAGCGACAGGAGCTTTTAGGACGAGTCTGGTGACCAGCGTCCTTGTGGAGGCCGGAGTACCTCCATTGCAGGTTAGGCGTGCACAACTGCTGGCCAGTTATGTCGCCCACATTGGTAGTTCGCCTGCGCATCCGAATCACCGTCGCATTTTGTAACCCACGGTGGTTGATCTCCCGGATCGGCGGCCCAGGTCAGATCTTCCAATTGCAGTTCGTGTCCGATGCCTCTTTACCGAACTGAAGACCTTGCCTTTACCAACTATACTGAGGTCCATTCACTTACTCCTCCATAGTGTACACCAAGGCCGCAGCTTCGCCTGGACCCTTCACATGACCCTAAAGACTCAGTTAACTCCGCGGCTCTCTGCTGCCACTTCCTCTCTATTCTTGAAATGTACCGAGGCGAAGAAGTGGTTTACACCGACCGCTCGATGGCTGGTGATCACGTCGGCTTCCCGTATGTCCATGGAGAACATATTGAACAGCATTCCTTGCACGATGGCTGCAGTGTTTTCACATCCGTTCATGCCCTGGGGAGTCGTTTCTTCTGTGTACTGGCTCCTGGAGCAGCTTACAAGCTATCGACCACTGCTATCCTCGTCATCCTTTGGTAGCGACCACCCAGGAGTCCATCTATGCCCTGGAACGGTCCGTTCGTTCAGTGGTGTTCATTTGTAACGCAGGTTACATTGGAATCCCAGGCAACGAGCTTGCAGACAGGCTGGCCAAACAGGCTACACGGAAACCGCTTATGGAGATTGGCGTCTCTGCAACTGACTTGCGTTCAGTACTACGCCGCAAGGTTCTGCGGCTTTGGGAGACAGAATGGCATAATCTCAGCACAGACAACAAACTGCGTGCCATTAAGGAGACTATGAATGTGTCAGACTTCCATGCGGGCCTCTCGCAGAGAGCCGGCCGGAGTGGCCGTGCGGTTCTAGGCGCTACAGTCTGGAGCCGAGCGACCGCTACGGTCGCAGGTTCGAATCATGCCTCGGTCATGGATGTGTGTGATGTCCTTAGGTTAGTTACGTTTAATTAGTTCTAAGTTCTAGGCGACTGATGACCTCAGAAGTTGAGTCGCATAGTGCTCAGGACCATTTGACCCTCTCGCAGAGACTCTGTGGTTCTCTGCCGGCTCCGCATTGGCCGAGCTTGGGTGACGCACGGCTGCCTCCTGCGCCGTGATGACCCACCTCAGTGTCGGTGCGACGCCCGGCTGACAGTGGCCCATATCTTGGTGAGCAGTCCTTCTTTGGCTGCCCTGCGACAGACTCTTCAGTTACCGCAGTCGTTGCCATTAATTTTAGCTGAGAACATCTCATCGACTAATTTAGTTTTACGATTTATCCGTGACGGTGGCTTTTATCATTCTATATAAGTCTTAGCGCATGTCTTTCGTTCCTTTGTGTTCTCCACCCTAATGCTTTTAGGATGGATGTTTTAAAGTGCCGCAGAGTGGCTCGCTTTTCCTTTATATTCACTCGGTCGTACAGCCACGGTCATCTGCTCTCTTGTTTTTACCAATTTACCTGTTTCTTGCTTATATCTTTGGTTTTATTTTCCTGTTTTGTCTATAGAAGTATCGCTTGCCATTCTGTCGTTCTTCTGGTTTTTCCTTTCTCCCGCTATTGTGCTGCACGTCTCCTTTTTGTCCTTTCCCTTGTGTAATTATTTTTCATGGAACAAGGGACTGATGACCTTGCAGTTTGGTCCATCCTCCCCCCCTCGCCCCCACCCCTCCCGCCCAACGCCTCTTTTAAACCAACCAACCAATCTAGTAAATTCTGTTATAGGCGAGTGTGTTGTACCTCGAGCATAACGTACCTAGGAATACTTAATGTTACTTGGTTTTTGTGTCCAATATGGTAACCAGTTATAGAATCACATGAAAGAATCCGTTCTAGAACGCCATAACCAGTTTCCGGAATGTTCTACTGTTTTCGTTAGTGTGAAACAGGTGGTTTTCTTGTGAAACGTTTGCAAATCTTAAGAGTTCTACATATTTAACTGCAACATAATATACAGGAACTGGACAAATATACAGAAACTAGCCAAGCGCGCTGGTGGTGCTGTTAAATTTGAACACTAATAGCACCTGTGCTACGATCTCAACATGTTGCAAGTGTCAGTTGTGATAAGAACGTTGTTCTGTGTAGTTGAGTGCATTATGTCGGAGCTAACACAATTCGAACGTGGAGAAATTGTTGGTGCTCTTATGGCAGGCTCCTCTGTAACCAAGGTAGCTGAAGTGGCTGGTGTTGGAAGAGTCATCGTGTCAAAGATTTATATAGCATACAGGGAAAGCTGAAAAACATCATCCACTAAGTAACACCGCTGCAGAAAGTGTATATGTGGACAGATGAGAACAACGTTTATTATTATTATTTTAATTTTTCAATTTGTCGTGTGGAAGTGTAGGAACAATGACGAATGGTTAACATAGATCTAAAGTAGAAATAGGCGTGTGTGACAATTTAATAGACTTGGGGAACGGCACCAAAACAATTAAACTAAGATAAGTCTGATCGAATGGAAAGAAGCTTGCAGAATATAGGAATTTATTGGTCAAGATGGAAGAACTATTTGCGAATTTTGAGATCCATAATCGAAAAATGAGCAATGCTTCAAAAACAAAACTCAGCGTTAAGAAACAAATACGGGCAGCTGATCTGCGTGTAGGGACAAAAACAATAGTTATTGATATCCAGGAAACTACGAACAAAACTGTAATTGTAGAGCAAACAGCCATAGCTGTAGAATGCAGCACTTATTTTGAAGGCAGTTTAACAAATTTACAAATTATATACAACGAGAGTGTGTATGTTGAAAATAGTGATTTAATTAAAGTACAATCTTGAAGTAGAATTCGTTGATAGCCATACGAAATCCGATACACAAGACGAACCTTCACCTGAAATGTTTCATGAAAATATACATATAAACTTAGTATCAAAAGACTTTTTGAATATGTCACTTGGAAACAGTTAGTGTGAAGAGAAGTGTTTTAAATTTTCAAAAACATACCTTTTTGTTAAAAGATTTTACGACTTCATAACCTGTTATAGATTGGCTGATGATCAGTGTACCAAGATGAATTTTACTGTCAGTTTAAAAACAGTGAGATACATGTTTGTAGTAGTGTTATAAGTACATTCAACTTCCAAATTTTAATGTCTGATCGAAAAATTTGTAGAATTATTCTGAAGCAATATAGTGATGATATGAATGCTGTAATCAATGTGCATAGACAGACCATTAATTCTGGTGAAAATTTAAAAAATATTAATCTTTTAGCTGCATTGTGGGAAAGAAAGTCAGTCTTTAAAACTAAAAATATTTTAGTGACCAATATGAACACAGTTTTGGTTTACCAATAGACTTAAAAGAAAAAGTGAATGTAAGGACTCAGAAAAACTTTTTGTATCCATATGGAAAGTGTGATGAAAAATAATTTTTGAATTTGACTAGAAAGAGGAAAATTTACAATAATTATGCCACATGAGAGACAATGCAGACCTTCTGGAAAGTTAAGTTATACACAAAACAGTTATATAACAATATTTTGTCTCTTATTCGAAACTTAGCAATTGTTCTGTATTCTAGCTATATTTGAAAGACTTGGGCAATGTTGACTTCGAAATTTTTTGACTACGATGTAGGTAAGGATAGGATATACATTGCATAATGATTATTTTGCTAAATACAATGTGATGGCTTATTAATGTTTCCATTTAAAGGTAATTAATGTTTTTGTAGTTCGAATATTTCATGTTTTCTGTTTTATTTTGCTATGTGTTTAACTTCCAAATGAATGCATGTAGTAGCATATATACAAAAGTAGAAGCTTTTCTAGAATAATGTACAGAGCTGTGTTGGTAACTGAAAACGAAAGGAGATAGTTTTGATTTCTACTGGCATGCTGATGACTGAAATAGTACAGAAGTTGTTAGTGATAATTCTGAAAGCATAGACTGGAACAGAATTGGTAAAGTATCAGCTGCTTTTAGTAATTCCACTTACAGATGGAAGTAATTATCAGTAATTGTAGAACATCTTTATGAGAAGTCAACATGCTCTGGTCCTGATTTATGTGAAATTGTTGATATTGAACATAATGATGATGTTGCTGGAATTGTTATTCATAATATGGTGATGAGAAAGTGAATACTGAATTACTCAAGACGTTCATTTACGTAAAGTTTATTGCTGTTGGTGGACTTGGGTAGTGAATTATAAGGCAAGGAGAATATTTTGTGAGAAGAGAGGATTAATGACAATGTCAGGTTTTGATGATGATTATAGTAATTATATATAGGGAGAAATCTGATCAGGAGAAAACAATTGGTTAGGGACTTTGTATCATATATGGTAGTATATTATGTTAATAAGATAATGTGGTATGGAGTCAAGGATAAGTATTTGTAATTGGAGAAAGTGCTTAATGAAGAATCTAAGACATGAGTGAAAGTAATATCCTTAGCTGAGGAGTATAGAGCTGTGTGGAATGATAAGTTAACTGAAGTATTACATAAAAAATATTATAGTTACCATCTACACTGCATATTCTTATGCTTTATTGATTTTAATAAAAAATATTTTTGCATGAAATAAGCTTAAGTATACTATCTACAGCCACTATGTGTGCAAAGCAGGTAGAGTTTCTCTTGTTGAAGCAGTCTATACAACTTTAAAATGGAGTTTGCCATTTATTGTTTTTAATTGTAATTATTACATGGAGATTTTGCACTAGATGTGCTCTACGTTTTGTCCTGTTAAAGGAATAATATGCAAGTGTAATTTAAATGCAGTTTGGGAAGTTACGCTTTTTTAACCAATTTTAGAACATACCTCAGAAATATAATAGTAAACTGAAATGTTTTTGCCATACAATCAGTAACTCGAAGATATTTTAGATAGTTGATGTTATTTCATATATTCTGAATTTCTGGGCTGTCTGGTTTAATGGGAATGCTGCACATGTCTTTAGAAATATTAAGGGAGTTGATAAACTGCTCTGATGTATCTATATGAGGCTCAAACTGTTACAGAATATTTAATGAAAGAAAATTTACCGTAACTTGAACCAGATGTAGTAGTCACTGTTATCAAACTGTTGATTTACAGTTAGCATTTGAATGTTTGGAAGAACTGAAATACTTTTAAAAAATTTTTACCTTTTCAATATCTGACCGAATTAACAAATGCAATGAATGCTATTTAAGAAATAAAACTGCTTACCAGACCACACAGATAGGCAAAGGTCTAAAACTTTCAATAAGTGAGACTGAAAGTAATTTTGCAATTGAACTTTGTGCATGATGTTCAAAATTCTGATAAATTGTTAACATTTGCTTTAATTGAACATGCACTGAATACTATGGTGAGGACAATCTCTTTAATATGAAGCTGTTCAGTTGTGAATGATGTCATCTTCAATGAAGTAGAATCTTTGTGAGATGCTGAGGAAGTGTGCATGATAGAGAAGATATACACACAATGCTACTAATGGTGATGTAATGATGTTTTCGACACTATTGAGATGATGCTGTTAATGTTAATGAGATAGAAGATGAAGACAGTAATGGCTGTGGAAGTGAATTGTGAGGTGTGAGTGTCACGTTCATATGTTCAAAGTGTAGATGTTGATGTTTGAAAGTGTGCAAAGGTTCATTATATGGTTATTATGGTTCTGAGGACTGAAAGGAAAGTAAATAGACAACATCAAATAATCTGTATAATAAGATATATTTCTGGAGTATACCAATAATGGAAACAGCAAAATATAGCTGTGGAAAGTATTCATAGTATGGGGATGTTGCTGACTACTGATTTATAGAACTAGAATATTTGAAACATGTCTAACTACTTAAAAAGAGTGAAGTATAAGTAAATTGAATGCATGAAATTACTTCTGTGAAATTTATGAATGAAAATTCTTTGAAACAGTTCTCTTTTGATAAACACATTTTATAATATTTTAATTTCCCAAAAAGTCTTCTTCATATAAATGGACCTAAAAAAACGGAAATTTTATGTTGATTGAATTTGAGTGTGTGTGTGTGTGTGTGTGTGTGTGTGTGTGTGTGTGTGTGTGTGTGTTTTTACTAATAATCAATTTTATGTCAGTTTTGCCTCTTTCTGCTTTGAAATAGTATGCTGTATAATTAGTGTTATTTTTTATATACTGACCCGCTTTAGTAAACACACAGCTAATCAGGAAAATAATTTTAAATTTTTGCTTCATTTTCATCATAATGTAGACTTTTGATATTATTGCACAGAAATTTGTGAGATAAACTATCTGATATAATTACTGCTGTGTTTCAGTTACAATATCCTCTGTCTTTTAAGGATCTTCATATATCTTTTTGTATACCACCAATAATTACTGCCTCACCGAATTTAAAATTTTGGTAATTTTAAGAGACTGATTGTAATTGAAGAGTGGAATTGTAATTGAAGAGAGAAATTGTAATAAGCTCATCAGAAGCAAATTTTATTAATTATGTGAGATGAAATTTTTGTTGTCTACTTTAGTTATATATTAACACAAATTCAACACTTTCACAAACTACAGACAATACATATACTTCAATTTTGCAAGAAAATAATATTACAGTTGTAAAAGCCCATGTTTTAACAGGTCTACCGTTTTGGAACCAGAATTTTCTTCACATGGGCATGTTTACAAGATTCGATTTGGGCTTTTGTAATTGAACTTGTTGGTGCATATTGTTTTCCCTACAGTACAGAAGCAAACGATACAAAACAAATTAGAGGTATAACTGTCATGATACGTTTTATTGTAGTGCTTAGTTTTACACAATTGCTTAAAATATAAAACTGTAATACTTTTTTAAGGAAATTTGTTGTAATTCTCTGGTCAAAAGCGATGGTTGTATCGAATTTATAGATTATGTAACATATCTTTGTACTGAAATGTATGTCTGTCCTGTATCACTTGTTGTATGTGTTACATTTATGGCGCATTAAAGCTTGAAGTTAACCATGCTTATGTTCTCTTGTTGGAAGTTAATAGTTCGTCAAGATGTGTGTTCATTTGTGAAAACCACAAGTGCTGAAATAAAATAATTTTGAAGAGCGCAAGCATTCCTGCTAAATGCTATTACTTATTTAATGGATAGCTAAATCGATTCCAGATACTTCATTGCAGCATTTACTTGAAGGAATCATGAACCCATGAAGAGTGAGCCATTTCATAAAAGCCTACAACTTTTAAAAAGAAATAAGTTAATTGTAAAATACTTTTTACTCTCTCTCTCTCTCTCTCTTATATATATAATGTTCATGCTTTACACTGCTGAATACATTTTATTCAGACGATACCGTACTTCATGCGTATATCGGAAAAATAATCATCAATTTTTCGAACAATATTTGAGCAGTTGAACAAGAGGTGTGCAGAGGGTACTGACTTCACTTTTATTGAGTCCAAGCAAGGTAACGGCAGAACTTCGTTAATCTATGTTTACAAAAAACAAAGAAAAATGGTTAGAGTAAATGATTGAAACACTAGAAACTACTCAGAGAAATTACACTACTTGTTCAATGTTTCAAGATGATATCAAAACAACCGATTTTGGAAGTGGAATCTTTGCATTTACCAAAGCTCGAATTAAAGAATTTTTGTATCTTGTACTGATGCACAAAAGTGTTACGTGGTTCATGTATTTTTCTTCACAGTATAAATTGCATAATATACGCACCTTCAGCCCTATTCGAGATAGGTGGGTTGGACATTTTACATTATTTAACTGCACGCACGTAATCACTGTTATGGATCCTCCGTTTCTATTCCAATCGTAATCCAAGGAGACTCTGTCGTTTTAACTTGAAGCTGACCGTAATGAACTCCTTTCGAGGTATTGATACCCATCTCCTAGAAAGAAAAGTGACCGTACGATGATCGATGCTGCCAAACCGTACTGCACAGTTACCTTTGCAGAATGAAACAGCACCGTCTGATGTGCGAGTCGATTTTCCGTTGTCCGTGTTCTTCAGTTCTGTGTGTTGAGATCTCTTTCGAGACGGAAATGGGCCTCGTCTATCTAGAGAACGTTCCACGACCATTTCCACTTCCGTACGAGGAAGAAATTCTAAAGCATACGTTTGTCTCACTGGCAGGTCAGCGTAAAGCAATTCCTGCATGTGGGTAGCTTTATATGGATAGCAATGCAGGATGTTTCGTAGAATTTTATGCTCCTTGCCCGTACTCAAGCCCAAATTTAGGGCAATTCCCTGTGCACTGCATGTTTGCCTACTACCAAAAAAATGGCTCTGAGCACTATGGGACTTAACATCTGAGGTCTTCAGTCCCCTAGAACTTAGAACTACTTAAACCCAACTAACCTAAGGACAACACACACAACCATGCCCGAGGCAGGATTCGAACCTGCAACCGTAGCGGTCGCATGGCTCCAGACTGAAGTGCCTAGAAACGCTCGGTCACACCGGTCGGCTGCCTACTATCGCTTAACCCCTTCTGCAGTACTATGGCCACATCTTCTGTTGACGTTGGATCAACAGTTTTCTTCCCTCTAAAACATTGCACTTCAAAAGAACCTGTCTTTCCGAATTTCGTAAACATTTTCCCCACACCTTTAGTACACATCGGGCCAATGCCTTTTTTCATACCCTTGATTGTCTGGAACTCCTGCAGAGCTACTGACGCACGGCCATCATTCTTCTAAAATAGTCTTACCAGCAGCGCGCGATTCTGTAATCTGACTGTCATGCCGATCGTCTGTTACAAACTAAGGAATAGCCTAGTATCCAGAGCCTTTTATTTTTCGCATTCTGCAGCTTACGGTGACATCTAGTAGTGGTTTTTTCACCTCCTTCTTCGAAAATATTCTGTTCTAATTTGATCTCGTTCGGAGCAGTGCTTCTTTTTATAAACATTTTAAAACTGTAGCTGTAATTGTAATATCTTGAGGTTGAGGTCACACACTTCCCGTAAATTAATGCCGATGATTCGTGAGTGCGAAGCTGGTGTACCAGACATGGCCCACTGGTCTTAGATGAAGCAAATTTGGCGGTCAAAACATTACTGTGAGTTCACTATCATGAATCCCGAATCACTGTAATACGTTTTTGGTCTAGTGACACTGACGTTATCTTGCTGGAAGATGCAACTGCTATCAGAAAATAACCAACCATGGAGAGATGCAGCTGGTATGAAATAAGTTTCATGTACTGTTACAGGTGCCATGAAAGCGAATGTGAACGCCCCAATGCCCCGTCCACGGCATAATATTGCCGCCAGGTTTCTGCATCGCTGTCATGGTTCATGTTTCGACGGCCGTTCGACTATATGATGGTACGTTCGAACACGACCATCGACCTAGTGTTACATCAAACGCGCTTCAACCGACTGGATGAGACGTTCACCTTGATTCACGATCCCGTTTCGATAATCCCATGCCCATTGATATCGTAACTATCGACGTTTTTCAATCAACATAGGAACACTTTGGGTCATCTGGTGTGGAGCCCCTGTTCAACGCTATGCACTGAACGGTGCGCTACGAAATGTTTGTGCCTGTGCTAGCATTTCGACTCTGTCATCAGATCTTCCATACATCGCCGCCTATCCTGCTTTACAGAGCGGGCGACCCTCCATCCTCCATTTTCTGTGATGAGACGTGAACGTTCAATACATATTCACCTACACGTGATTCCACCAGCCTTCTACAAATTTCCATCGCTGCTTACACAAGTAGCAAGCGAACAGATGACTAATTTCGCCTTTACAAGGAATCTAGTTCCCAGGCGGCGGACCATAATAATTTGCTCTTTGGCCAAGCCGCTTTTGTCAGTGGACTTCCCCATTTGCGGCCCACATCGTCGATTGAATGATTCCCCATTCGCCTTTGTTCCGCTTATATAGGGTGATTCTCCTAACCTGAGACAACTAAATATATCCAAAACGACGCATCTCACGGAAAAAGTATTCTGGGTGAAAAGTCAACGTTAGTAAAGCGGCCATCTGTCGGTGCTACACCTACCCACCTCCTACCCACCACTCTTACGGGCGGCATGAACTTGGGATTTTGATATGGCAAACCCCCTCCCCCTCCATTTTTATTACATATTCACATTCTACGCCAAAAAATACGTAAGATTCATTCAAACCATTGTTTTCCATCCGTGGCTAGTGGCGCTGTAATCGAAAAATGTGAAGTGTGCCTGTTTTTGTAGTTAAGAACCGACGCACTTGTTCTACATTTCATTTGCGGTGTAAATGTAAACTTTTGTATTTTAACGGTTGATAATAATGTTCAAAAGTTAAGTTAGCGTTACAAATCTGATTCTACAACACAAATAACAAGGCTAGACATTGACATTTATGGAAAATAACCTACCCGTATGGTAACGCAGTTTATGTCCCATACGAGGACTAATAGCGCTGACCCCCAAACCATCAGAATGGCCGCCGTCAAACCCCGCCTCCAGTGTGATTGATTTCAGTGTGTGTTCCCATACAACCGCCGTTAATCTGGGGTACACATCATCGACGTCAGTGAATCATCATTATAAGAGGACTATTCGATGTCCGAACGGTTGCGGAATGGAAATCACTGTGAAAAACAAAAATGTCTTATTTGTAACAGTTTGCTACACCTTCCAGCTACTTCTCTACATAATCGCCGCTCCGACTTAAACATTCGTCGTAGCGTTGTACCAACTTTCCAATACCCTCGTCATAGAAACCAGCCTCCTACTTTTTCTGCCGCTTCTCTAAGCTGGTCTACACTCTGTTGGTGCCAAATTGGTGTCTTCATGGCCAGCAATTGATGTGAACAGAGACGAACATCATTGGGAGTCAATTCTGGGCCGCATGGTGGGTGTTCAAACGCTTCCCTTCGAAAACGCTGCCGGGGTGTATTCATTGTCCCTAGAGTATGCAGCCGAGAACTGTCGAAGGAAGTACATGGCAGGTACGTTATGTGGGGTTGCATGAAATCAGGTGCACCTATACTTGACAGGTGACGCTATTGTTCTAGGCATCTTTATGTGCTCACTGTGTGCTCAGTACTGGAAACAGCGATGTGACACGATCAACAAGTATAGTACGGACACTGCCCAAAACATCTGTGGAAGGCTTCATCGGATTTCCACAGTCTTTTCCATTTCGCGACGTAGTGGACCTTACTTTGTGTATAGCCCTCGTATTATATCTCGACTGTTGTTCCCGTGTCACGCTAAGCGTAGTTTCAAACCAGACCTTTAAGTGGCTAACCATACTGAACTGCACAATCAAATTTGCAACATGAAAATAAATTTCGAACTTAAAAATCAACCGTTAGAAGACGAAGGTTTACATTTACATCGTAAATGAAATGTAGTATCAGATGCGTCGGTTCTGAATTGCAAAAACATACACACTTGATATTTGTAGATTACAGCAGCATCTACCATGAATGAGAAATAATGATTTGAGAAAACCGTGCATATTTTTTGGCGTAGAATCCGAAACATTTGAAAGAGGGGTAGTTAGCAGGTCGTCAATTGTAGCATAGAGATGCCCCCTTTAACTAACATTGACTTTTCGCCTTGAACATCGTTTTTCGTACGATACGTCTTTTTCGAAATGTTTGTCTCAAGTTGAAACAAATTATATACTTCGGTTTCCCCGTAGCACTTCCGCAACGGGCCAAGCGACATTCAAAGCTGTGATAGGCAGTGGAATGTTTCCAGTTGATATATATTTTCCCGGTTTTATAGGATGAATCCTACATTATCAGGTAGTTTCACTTGTGCATCACTGTTTCGAAATGCATTGTACGGTGCGTGACAGGTGGTATGATTTGTAAAAGACTCATTCTCCCCATTTTTGTATTCAATTTATGGATGCTAAGCGGCAAGAAATACTGACTACATCTTTGTGTTAAATGTCGGGTTCCTCATATTTTACGATTATCGTCATTATCTGAGATGTATGTTGTTGGCGACAGTAATTGTTTCTTTATCCTTGCAAGTGGACTCTCAAAATGTTGACTCCGGTTCTTCGTAAAAACATAACGTCCTTCTTAAATGTCACCCACTGTTTTTTCCGTGCAGTTGTAATTGTTCACCTCAGTACACATAAAGATGAAGACTGCTCCTCCGAAGTAGCAGAATTGCATTTTTTCTCACAGTGCTCATAATGCTTGTTAACGCCGCTGAAGGAAGTATATCGTCTTCAACTGGAGCATTTTTGTTACAATTCAGATATAGTTATTCTCGCTCCATTGTGGATTGATGATACGCTAGGTACTAGATAGCTTAGCCTCGGCTCTAACCGGAAAATTATAGTCTCGTACTACTTAAAAATAAGATGCCAAAACCAATTCTCTGCGAAAGGTGTTAACCCCATTATGAGAAAATCCGCAGCGGAGGCTGGTGAACGCGTATTGAGATTGATGAGGGAGGCACCTGCGAATAACACGGCTGCCCGCAGCAGCAGCCGCAGCCGGTGGGTCGCCAGCTTTTCTAATACCGGACAGCCATCCATCAAGGTGTCAGCCACGGCGGGGCGTTGCAAAGCGTATCAGAACGAACAGCGCGAGCGGGCTACCAACAAACATCGACGGTGTCAGTGTAAGCCGCCAGGTAGGTACAGAAGACTACAGGCTGTTCAGAAAGCGATCAGACCTTGAACGCTGGCTTTTGTATTACGACTTTCAATATTTTATTTGCTATTTTCAAAGTTCTGTTACTACGTGTGCTAGTTACCGCAGGTTTGCTGCAAAGATGCAATTCTATACGTAGTATCGATTCCTTGGCTCAGTCTGAGACATACAAGTAAATGGTTCAAATGGCTCTGAGCACTATGGGACTCAACTGCTGTGGTCATAAGTCCCCTAGAACTTAGAACTACTTAAACCTAACTAACCTAAGGACAGCACACAACACCCAGCCATCACGAGGCAGAGAAAATCCCTGACCCCGCCGGGAATCGAACCCGGGAACCCGGGCGTTACAAGTAAAGAGGAAGTATTTTTTGAGTACTGGCGGTCCCGACCAATTATTTCGTTGTCTATCTCTCAGAGAACGCTGGAGCATGGTTTGGACAAGTCACTCTTCTGTCCTTTCGTGATAGAGGAAGGTGGTGTTTGTGAGACCTAAGCCGCTGGTTGCTGTTTTGCTGTGCGGTGAGCTGCTGTCCATGTACAATCTGAGCACATCTGCAATACGATTTTAACAAGCATTCATAGCGAACGCCTGGTTCATACGTAACTATTTCCTTGATTCGCATCACGAAATACCGGTTACTTACATGGGTTTGAAACATGTCTTACATATAGAGGTTCGGTCTTTGTGTCTGTGTGAGGATAGTATTTTTCTGAGCTCGGAACGGAATCTGCTTCCACTTAATTGATCCGAATGGTCGTACAGTCAATTTTCACACCTTGCATGAATGAACATATATCAAGACTTCACGATTTGCGAGGACTGTACTCTCTTTGATTTACTTACGTCTAACAGCTCTGTGTACCACGTGTTCCCTGAGCATTTATACTACACGAATAATCCGAGCTATTTACTTTCACATACTCTGTCAAATCAATTTTTCTTGACAATTTTTTTCCTCTTTGGACTAATTATGACGATTTGCACTTAGCGGTTAGAATACGATAACTTCATGCGAAACGTGTTACTTGTCTCGAGAAATTAGTAGAACCTTGAGGGATTTGTTACTGCACTTATTATCAAGATAGAGGAATCACTACTAATATCGTATTACTCATTTTCAGGACTAAATAACAAGTAAACTGTTTTTGTTCTGCTGATTGTTTATTCCTGACTTGTTTTCTGTTTTTCGCGCGTCTTCAGAAAGACAACTAACTAGCGTGATAAGTCATTATAAGCAAAGATACAATCACTTGCACAGAATGTTGTGCACCAAACTGTGTTTTTAATGTTGTAAATTGGAATTACAACTGCAACGTTAAAAGTTTGGTGCACAACATTCTGTGCAAGTGGAATGTATCCTTACTTATAGTGTTTGGTTATCTAACGACTAGTGTTCCTTGCGGACGCTTATTAGTTTCCTGAAGATAACGCAGTAAGCAAAGATCTAGTTAGAAATAAACAACAAACAGAAGAATAAAAACAATTTACTTCTTTTTCCACCCTAAATATGCAACTGTCCACCATGAAGTGACGGGATAATCCATAATTAAGATTATATTTACAGTTCCCTTGCACGTTATTCAGCGGAAAAGGTGGGTGTTGGTCTTCACGCAGCTGGCGCAGAAAATGCCTTATTCTATATGAAATGTGCTTATTTGGTGCCGTGTATATGTGATTATTTTAACAGATTATGTCCACATGCCCGCTTCACTGCACAGTGCTAGAAGCTGCGTTGCTTTAGACATATATTATGTTGAAACATTATGAATTACCTCCAACAAAACTGTCTATTGACACACAGTCAACATGGGTTATGAAAACATCGTTCCTGTGAAACACAACTAGCTCTGTATTCACATGAACTGTTGAGTGCTATTGACAAGGGATGTAAGATCGATTCCATATTTCTGGATTTCCGGAAGGCTTTTGACACAGTACCACACAAGCGGCTTGTAATGAAATTGCGTGCTAATGGAACATCGTCTCAGTTATGTGGCTGGATTTGTGATTTCCTGCCAGAGAGGTCACAGTTCGTAGTAACTGACGGAAAGTCATCGAGTAAAACAGAAGCGATTTCTGGCGTACCCCATGGAAGTGTTATTGGCCCTCTGCTGTTCCTTAGCTATATAAAAGATTTGGGAGACAATTTGAGCAACCGTCTTAGGTTGTTTGCAGATGACGCTGTCGTTTATCGACTAATAAAGTCATCAGAAGATCAAAACAAATTGCAAAACTATTTAGAAAATATATGTGAATGGTGCGAAAATTGGCAGTTGACCCTAAACAAAGAAAAGTATGAGGTCATCCACATGAGTGCTAAAAGGAAATCGTTAAAAATCGGTTACACGATAAATCAGTCTAATTTAAAAGCAGTAAATACAACTAAACACCTAGGTATTACAATTACGAACAACTTAAATTGGAAGGGACACATAGAAAATATTGTGGGCAAGGCTAATCAATGACTGCGTTTTATTGGCAGGACACTTACAAAATGTAACAGACCTACTAAGGAGACTGCCTACGCTACCCTTGTCCGTCCTCTTTTAGAATACTGCTGCGCGGTGTGGGATCCTTACCAGATAGGACTGACGCAGTACATCGAAAAAGTTCAAAGAAAGGCAGCATGTTTTGTATTATCGCGAAATATGGGAGAGTGTGTCACAGAAATGATACAGGATTTGGGCTGGAAATCGTTAAAAGAAAGGCGTTTTTCGTTGCGACGGAATCTTCTCACGAAACGCCAATCACCAACTTTCTCCTCCGAATGTGAAAATATTTTGTTCACACCAACCTATATAGAGAGGAACGATCACCACGATAAAATAAGGGAAATCAGAGCTCGTACGGAAAGATATAGGTGTTCGTTCTTTCCGGGAGCTATACGAGATTGGAATAATAGAGAATTGTGAAGGTGGTTCGATGAACACTCTTCCAGCACTTAAATGTGATTTGCAGAGTATCCATGCAGATGTAGATGTAGATCTTTATGCTTGGACATATATTTACTGCAGCTCAAATTAATTTTTTTTATCTATGCCCACTCTAAACCGTTACGCAAAAAAGTAGCTGCGTTTTCTATGTAATTTCCTACAAACTTTTTGCACCGACATAGAGTTACCAATTTGATTCATGGGTATAAACGTTGTGATTAATTGCACATGCTTTTTAGTCCAGAGACAATCCGGACTTACTTTCACAGGTATTATTTAAAAACTAGCATAAATTTTATAATTTTATAGTGCTCATTTGAGGAAAAAACTGGTTACACGCTAAAGCAGAGACTAAAAGTTGCCCTCCAGTACATTATAAGTGCTGCGAACCACCAATAAAGTTAATCAGCAAGTGACTGTAAGGCAAGTTCCAAAAGAAAGGAAATATGCCGTTGGCTGCTGAAACTTCAACCATCAGAAAATCCATAAACGTGGAATTCCGTACTCCACGAACCACGCCAGTGTATACGACACTGGCCTAGCCAGTCCGCATCCACGTTTAGATCAACACCCACCGATCAGACAAAATATTATGCCTACCCGCCTAATAGCGTGCGGGTCCACCTTCTAACCGCGATACAGCAGCGATACTGCCTGGAGTGGATTCAGCAAGACCTTGGGTAGATTTCCAGAAGTATGTGACACCAAGTGTTAACACTCAAGTCACGCAGTTCCAGTAAATTTTCGGGCGGTCGTTACCTCGCTCCAGTTGGCCTCAGATGTCTTACGTCGGATTCAAATGAAACACATTTGGTGGCCATGCTCCTTATGCGACTGCAGTATGCTTCTGACCTTGTAACACGGACTGCTACCTTGCTAGAAGATGCTGCCGCTGTCGGGGAACACATCAGACACGAAGGTATGCAGGTTGTCTCTAATAATTTTGACGTAGTTCAGAGCTGTCATGGTGCCTTTCATCACTACCACAGGTTTAATGGAAGCCTAAATGGATATCACTCACGATGTAATGTTGTCCCTATTTGCCTATATCCGAGGCATAGTGCATGATACGAAATGCCGAGCGTATACATGACAGCGTATCTGGACATTACCATCGACCTGCTGTAACAAGAAATGTGATTCACTCCATTTGGTGATATGTTTCCACTGACCTACGACAGTAGTATACCTTGGGTGCTTCTGGACCACATTGTGGTTCTCAACCTTTTAATACCACTGATGTCATATTGCCATTTTACACGTAAACGACCTTGAATGTATGACGTCTAAAACCATGAAACCATGCCACCATACCTTCTGTTTTCAATGACTTCATCAACCCTTATCGGGGACACAATAATCATGACATCACAACCCACGACACTATACAATACCGCCACGTTGATGGGAAACAGGAGAAAGAAAGCTGGAACAGGAAATCAGTATGTATCTTCCATGTCCAGACAGAACGATTACTATGAATCAAAAACAAAGATAATTCCTAAGCTGCACCTGAATAATGTAAAATGGTGCCGTTTAAAAAAGTAATGCCAATTTTATAGTTTCCAAAAATTGTTTATACTTTACCTGACTAGTGGAAACTGATATAATTCAGTAAACATTTCATCAACCATCAATCCCCCCCCCCCCCCTCCACACACACACACACACACACACACACACACACACACACACACACTTGAATTTTACATCACATTCAAAGGTATTGTTTCTAACATTATTTCCAACATCAGAGATATGGAATCAACTAAAATTCTAGGTCGTCAGTAAATTTCACCTCTCTGTATATAACTTTTATTTTTCCTTCTTGGAATTTTCTCATGCCGAGAAATAAGGAGAGATCTGTTTTACTCCGTAAAAATTTCATAAAGCCTATATCGCACAAACATGTCTTTGTTTATAAACAACAGGTTTCGACAGACTTAGCAAAACCTAAAGATGAGACAGCAAAAGTCTGTCGATACTGGTTGTTTGTAAATGAGATAGTCGTTATGCGATATTGGCGTTAGGAAGTTCCTTACTTCATAAACAAAAAGATGTTTGTTTCAAGTTTCCTCCCTCTCTCTCTCTCTCTCTCTCTCTCTCTCTCTCTCTATTTCTATTTCTCGCTCGCTTGCTCGCTCTCCTGTAATGCTTACTTGAGTGAGGTATCATAATTACATTACAAAGAGGAATGAGCAGGAAAAAATAAAAATACTCTAGATGTAAATTTTTTTGTAATTTTTTATACATTCACACAATAAATCAGTTACAAGTCGCATTTAAAACTTTCTTTTATTTTTTTACGTACGCCGAAACTCAGTTTACTTTGTCTTGTAGCAAAAATTGTGATCTTACGTTGTTACACAGTACAAACATATCAATGTATTATGCATTCTTGTTCATCTTAAACATTTTTACAATACCATCTACTGCAAACAGAAGTTTGTCGGTCGCAATTAGCTAAATATGTGAGAAATCCCTATCAGTTAACCTTATATAACACCTCTATCTGCCTTTATAAAATCGAAATGTCACTGAATTGCAATTTGTGAGCAAAATGTATACAGTGTGAATAAAATATACTTAATGTGACAATCAACCTGTATATAGTGAAACAGAAACAGTTCAACGTAACACAAACATTCGTATTTACCACACACATCAAAAGCAACAAATTGTTCAGAATCTGTAAAGCATTTCTTCTTCAGCGATTGCATGATTTTTCACATTTACTTCTGAAAAGTGTTTATATCGAACCAAAACCTAATTACTTTATATATGTGAGACCTAAAGACTCTTGTGCATTAAACAAAGACTCACAGGAATCTTCCTCGAGAAAGTGTACATTAGTTTCTCTTACAATTGAATTGCGTGATATCTTTTGAATGGGAAATTACTTTTTCTGTTTGGCACATTTGAAAAAAAATACGTTAATTCAAATTACTGTCTTTGAAATCAAGTGTGTCCATGTTATTCACTGTACCACTCTAAATTATTTACATGAGTTCACTGTTGAGAAAGTCTAGTTCATCGTCACAAATAGCCGAAAAGTTTGACAGTCGACATATCTTGCAGTCCTTCATTGAAACCAGCATCGCCACTCCTAATTTCGTTTTCAAATATCTTGCGCTCAAGATTGTGTCCCTCTACCTTTTCCAGTGGCAATAGTCTTTCAGTGTGTGTTGTACTTCCACGCTTAATCAGGAATTCCAAATTCTGCAACATGGAAGCGGAAAATGCCTGCTGTCTTGAATTACAACGGATAATTGACAAGCAAAATGCAAGGTGTTCGGAAATTCCTGTTACAGACTTCTAGGACTTGAGGAGGGGAGTGAGTACGTAATATTTCGAATAGGAGGCCATGTCCTGAAACGCAAAGTTTCCGTTCTATGACGGTTTCAGTTCAGGTGTTTAACGCATCCAGTTCTGCTTCAGGAATTGAATTAGGCGTGACGCATACAATTACAAGATAACAATTCGTAAAGAAACATATCGAAATATCTCTTTATCACTTAAGCACATTCGAAGCACATTCGTATCTGTTAACGATTAAACATTTAGTGTTTACATTATTCTACAAAAAAAAAAGAACCTAGCACATTGTACGTACAGAACAGTACTGATGCATTACAGCAGCGATTCGATGTGGCGAACACCAACGTTGGTACAGACATTGTACCTACGAAGCGTGTTCTGTTACAGACTCACCATCCCACCTGGTGTCTTCAGTTTCTAGTGTAGCGGCCAGAACTCCTGCCAGCTGATCTTCCTCTATCTCTACGGGAGTCTCGTACATTAAACTTTGCATACCACGTTATGTCACCGGTCTTTTCTACTGCATACCAGACCAAACAACTCAGACCTTTCTCTTTCCCTCAGCAGACGTGGAAGCGTGACACCCCTGAACTGAAATCGTCGTAAAACGGGAACGGTACGTTTACCGACATTGGATTCTGTTCAAAATATTATTTACTCAGTCCTCCTTAGAAGTCCTAGAAGTTTGTAACGGCAATTTCGAAACACTATGTATAAATTTTGTTATTAGTGCTGTGTAGTGAATACCAGACTTAATCTTTGTGTCCAAAGAGAAAACAGTGTAAAACAATGACAACGATCCTGAACGCTCCGATGATGATCCTACTACAAGAACAGCGGGCGGTGAACGGTGTGCCTGGATCAGCATTAGACTCACTCATTAGTTCCGCCACAGACTGCCACCTGTTCTGCTCCACAGAGTGGAAAGCCACCGAAATCCACGTTCTGTGAGCACAACAGTAGCACATGAACTGCAGTCCAGTTTCACCGTTTCCAAATTGCTCGTTCCCAGGTGCTGAGCTATAGCCATCTGCTCATTCTCGGAGTCACTTATGTCAGTGTAATTCCCTATTTGCTGTCGGTGTCGCCGCTAGGATCCGTCTCTGCTTCATTCATATACTTTGTAACTGCTCCTCTTAAGATATATTGGAAATGTTCGTTGATGAAATTGGTGCTCCGACCAATTAGGGGTAGAATGAATGTATATATTGTCTTATGAGGAACATTAAATAAAAAATCTCTACTGCTGCACTGTATTCACGCCGAGTGCGTGTCAGTGATACCGACCAGTCTAAATAATTATATGCTCCCCGACGTGTACGTGCACAGCTACACGTAGTTGCACACCAATGGCTATCCTTGTACTAATTGTCTCTACAGTCCCTGTACGGTAATAGTTTCTCCCCTAAAGTTTTCAGTTTACGCAAGCTTAATAGTTCGAATCGGTACAATAACTTTCTAACGCGGCAAAGAATATTTATTCATGCTGCGCTCTGTTATTAATCTATGTCGTCGCACAAATAAATATTTCGTAAACACACAATATTAAATGGATTGACAGAATTGTCACACAGTAAATCCACTTCATGCTGGTTTATTCTATACTATTCACGTCCTTTCATTGTATTAAGGAAGTAACTTTTCCCCAAGCTGGGTGGAATTAGTTATGTAAGTTTCAGTCAAAGAGTTTGTAACAAGATCCAGATTTCCTTTGCTACTTTAACGAAACGCCACTGCTTTCTCACAATTCAATATCAATGTTCACTTCCTATGTCGGTAAATTGCTAACAGTCTATTATTTTGGGGCAAAGTTCAGTCCTCCCTGTATGATAATCAATTTAAGACATGTTCAGATCTTTTCCTCTCTTGGTTTTACGTAATGATGTACTCAAGATTGCTGATCTACCTATTCCAAGTTTGATGCCTAGCAGAAAGCAAAATTTCCAAAAATGCACAAAAACAATCTCATCGAGCCTATGTACAAGAACACACGTTGAGATACGACCTGATCCAGCAAGCGCTAGCAGAACATTAACAATGTATAACTGTTTTCTTCTGTATTACGCAGTGTCCTCATAGAGTACTCATAAGGAGTATTCTTTGTGTTCACTCGTTCTATTCCGTTATCTATAAGTACACTACTTTGTGATCTACTATTATTTTAATTTGAAAGTAATGGATTCTATTTCTTTTCCTTTTCAAAACATTAAGTCGCTTCATCAGGTTGCCCTCCATGGGGTGGGTGCACGCAACGACTGTGGTTATATTAGCTTAGATAGAGCAGCAATCAGTCGTAGAATTAAGTTGCTTTAATACGACATTTCTGGTCGCAACGCAGATCAGATTTCGACCTGTGTCAGGTCATTATCAACGCAGTGCGGAATTGTCGCAGTTGTTCGTGCTCAAGTGAATATTTACACAGTTCAATGGTTTTGTCTCCTCTTACCCCTATGAGCCATGGACCTTGCCGTTGGTGGGGAGGCTTGTGTGCCTCAGTGATACAGATAGCCGTACCGTAGGTGCAACCACAACGGAGGGGTATCTGTTGAGAGGCCAGACAAACGTGTGGTTCCTGAAGAGGGGCAGCAGCCTTTTCAGTAGTTGCAGGGGCAACAGTCTGGATGATTGACTGATCTGGCCTTGTAACACTAACCAAGACGGCATTGCTGTGCTGGTACTACGAACGGCTGAAAATAAGGGGAAACTACAGACGTAATATTTCCCGAGGGTATGCAGCTCCACTGTACGGTTAAATGATGATGGCGACCTCTTGGGTAAAATATTCCGGAGGTAATATATTCCCGCATTCGGATCTCCGGGAGGGGCCACTTAGAAGGAAATCGTTGTCAGGAGATACAAAACTGGCGTCCTACGGATCGGAGTTGGAAATGTCAGATCCCTTAATCGGGCAGACAGGTTAGAAAATACAAAAGAGGAAATAGATAGGTTAAAGCTAGATGTAATGGGAATTACTGAAGTTCGCTGACAGGAGGAACAGAACTATTGGTCAGGTGAATACAGGGTTGTAAATACAAAATGGGGTAATGCAGAAGTTGGCTTAATAATGAGTAACAAAATGGGAACACCCGTAAGCTGTGAGACAGATTATATTATGGTAAGACAGAGAGATTTAGGAAACAGGTCTTAAATTTTAAGACATTTCCAAAGGCAGATGTGGACTCTAACTACAATTTATTGGTTATGAACTGCATATTAAAACTGCAGAAACTACAAAAAGTGAGAATTTAAGGATATGGGACCGGGATAAACTGAAAGAACCAGAGGTTGTAGAGAGTTTCAGAGGGAGCATTAGGGAACGACTGACAAGAACAGGGGAAAGGAATGCAGTAGAAGAGGACTGGGTAGCTTTGAGAAACGAAATAGTGAAGGCAACATAGGACGAAGTAGGTAAAAAGAGAAGGCCAGCAGAAATCCTTGGGTAACACGAGATATATTTAATTTAATCGACTAAATGGGATGATACAAAAAGGCAGTAAATGAGGCAGGCAAAAGGGAATGCAAACGTAAAAAAAATGAGATCGACAGGAAGTGCAAAATGGTTAAGCAGGGATGGCTAGAGTACAAATATAAGGATGCAGAAGCATATGTCACTCGGAGTAAGATAGATACTGCCAACAGGAAATTTAAAGAGACCTCTGTAGAAATGGGAACCACCTATATGAATCTCAAGAGCTCAGATGGGAAACCAGTTATAAGTAAAGGAGGGAAAGCAGAAAGATGGAAGGAGTATATAGAATGCTTATAAAGGGAGATGAACTTGAGGGCAGTGTGATGGAAATGGAAGAGAAAATAGATGAAGATGAAGAGGAGTTATGATGCTGTGGGAATAATTTGAAAGAGTACTAAAGTATACAAGTAAAAACGAAGTCCCGGGATTAGACAACATTACGTTAGAGGTGCTAATAGCCTTGTGAGCCAGCCATGACAAAACTCTTAAATCTGATGACCAAGATATCCGAGACAGGAGAAACACCCACAGATTTCAAGGCGAGTGAAATAATCCCAATTCCAAGGAAAGCCGGTGCTGATAGGTGTGAAAATTACGAAACTATCAGTTTAACAAGTCACGGTTGCAAATTACTAACACAAATCCTTCACAGTAGAATGGCAAAACTATTACAAGCCGACCTTGGCGAAGATCAGTTCGGATTCCGGAGAAATTTAGGAAAAACGGGGCAATAGTAACCCTACGTCTTTTCATAGAAGATACGTTAAGGAAAGATAAACGTACGCCTATAGCATCTGTAGATTTATAGAAAGCCTTTGACAGTTCTAAAGATAGCAGGTGTAAAATGCAGGGAGCGAAAGGTTATTTACAATTTGTACAGAAACTAGATGGCAGTTATAAGAGTCGAGGGTTACGATAGGGAAGCAGTGGTTGAGAATAGAATGAAGTAGGATTGTAACCTATCCCCGATGTTATCCAATGAGTATGCTGAACGAGCAATAAAGTAAACAAAAGAAAAATTTGCAGTAAGAATTAAAATCCAGGGAGAAGAAATAAAAACTTTGAGGTTTGCCGATGACATTGTAATTCAGTCAAAGACAGCAAAGAACTTAGAAGAGCAGTTGAATGGAATGGACAGTGTCTTCAAAGGAAGATATAAGATGAACATCAACAAAAATGAAACGAGAATAATGGAATACAATCGAATTAAATCAGGTGATGCTAAGAGAATTAGATTAGGAAATGAGACGTTTAAAGTAGTAGATGAGTTTTTCTATTTCGGAAGCAAAAAAGCTGACGATGGTCGAAGTAGTGGGGATATAAAATGTTGAGTGGTAATGGCAAGAGAGGCGTTTGCGAAGAAGAGAAATTTGTTAACAACGGGTACAGATTCAAGTGTCAGGAAGCCCTTCCGGAAAGTATTTGCACAGAGTGTAGCCATGTATGGAGGTGAAACACGGACGATAAACAGTTTAGGCAAGAAGAGAATAGAAGCTTTTGAGATGTGGTGCTACGGAAGACTGCTGAAGATTAGATGGGCAGATCATGCAACTACAGGTACTGAAGAGAAATGAGGAAAAGAGAAACTTCTGGAACAACCTGACTAGAAGAAGGGATCGGTTGCTAGGGCGTCAAGGAATCACCAATTTAGTACTGTAGGAAAGTGATGGGGATAAAATCGTAGAGGGAGACCAAGAGATGAATACAGTAAGCAGATTCAGAAGGATGTAGTTTGCAGTAATCACCTCGGAGATAAAGAGGCTTGCACAGGTTAGAGTAGCATGGAGAGACTCATCAAACCAGTCTTTGGTCTGAACACCACAACAACAACAACAATATTCCCCAACCTCTCTAATATTATTTCAATGATACCTACGTGAATGAACGATGGTGACAAAATAAAGGGTACATTGTGTTCTCCAAACACAAGTGCCCTACTGTTTTCTGTCAGAGTTTCGCAATAACTACGTCTCCTTTCCTACAAGAATCACCATTTAAGTTGCATGAGTCACATCGGCTATACGGACCTGTTAGGGTCCTGACGACGTGCTGTCATTTGTACCCGAGGATTGGTCGCAATAGCGTCTTGCATGAGATTTACTTTGTGATTTACATTTACATTTACATAGATACTCAGCAAGCCACCGTACGGCGCATGGCAGGGGGTACCCAGTTCCAGGCGCACCAGATCGAAGATGGAACGCCCAGAGTCGGATCTGATGGGAGTGGACCACAGAGGGAACATCTAGAAGCGCAGCGAACTAAAAATGGAACGGCAACGCTCCAGCAGATCACAGTGAGCGGGAGAGGACCACAGGGGGAATGCCTGGTACCACAGACTGGATTCCAAACGCACCAGACCGAAGATGGAACACCCAGGAGCGAGTCTGGCGGGCGTGGACCGCAAAGAGAACACCTAGGACTGCAGCGGACGGAAAAGGGAACGGCAATGCTCCAGAGGATCACAGCGAGCGGGCGCGGACCGCAGAGGGAGCGCGTGGTGAAGGGGGAAGGTCACAGGCATAAATACTGGACCAGGTCCACTCGAGGAGTAGTCTCAGGTCTTACCTGATGAAGGTAACGAGCTACGTTACCGAAATATCGTGCAAGTACCACGCTGATATCCGGCAGAACACCCAACAACCTAAGATGTTACAAAGGAGATATCTTACAAACCACTCGTGCGACCGATTCTAGAATATTGCTCAAGTGTTTGGGAATCGTACTAGGTAGTACTAACAGGGGATATTGAACATGAAATACAGAGAAGCGGAGAAAGAATGGTCACAGGTTTGTCTGATCCGTGGGAGAGTGTCACAGAGAAACAGAAGGAACTGAACTGGAAGACCCCTGAAGATAGACGTAAACTATCTCGAGAAAGTGTAGCAATAAAGTTTCAAAAACTGGCTTTAAGTGATTGCTCTAGGAACATACTACAACCCCCTAAGTATCGTTCACATAGGATTGTGAGGATAAGATTAGAACAATTACTGCACGCACAGAGACATTCAAACAACCATTCCTTCTGCACTCCATATTTGTACGGGAGAGGAAGAAACCCTAATAATTGGTACAATGAGACGTACCCTCTACCATGGACCTCACCGTGGTTTGCAAAGTATTGATGTAGACGGTCAAGGTTTCAGATACAAAGTAACTGAAGCTTTAAGACAAATTTTCGGTGTAGTGGTGCTCGCAAGCTAAATAGGATAGTAAAACTCGCCAGGTATCTAGGAATAGAGCAGCACTTCGGAATAGGGGCAAATAAAATTCCACTGGAAATATTCCACATTCAAGTTCAGTGGTTTCCCAGCTCATGATAGTCATTCTTCCACAAGTGTCTAACTTGATACGATTGGATCTTTTCCAAAACCTGCATTTCACGATTAATGGTTCAGGCAACCACATCCAGGTCAGAGACGTGATTGTAATCTGTACACCAACGACTCTTTGCCTTGACCTGAGGCACCAGAGACCATGAGTGTGCCCTATCTCCATGACACCGGACCTTTTTGTGGTTTCAAGGTGGCTCATTCTAGTGGACGCCAACGCCGACTACCATTACGTCGTCAGGATGAACAGGAGAACAACGTCCCAAAAGATCTAGGCATTGAAAGAATTTTCTCTGTGGAGAGGTCTCCTCCCGCCATCCGATGATGGGACTCATCCCAAATCGAAAGGGGTCGATGAACACTTCGTTCTGACATTCAAGGAACAAATGAAAAAGCTCGAGACTAGCTACGCACTGGAGGATGCTCTAGTAAGGTTTCTCTCTTCTTTCAGGGATGCCTCTCTGACGGCGATTATGCATGATCGTAAGATGAGGACTATCCCGTCCCTCATGCTTCCCCACCAACGGGACAAGACTGTCACCAACGGATTCGACAACACAAAACGACGGTTCACAGTCGATGTGAAGGTCCATATGCCGAGGTTCAGTATGGAAAAAGGAATGGTTTGTAGTCTGGGCAGCGCAATGTCCGTCGTGCTGACAAGCCGGAAACACGTCGCTCATCTCTTACCATGCATCGGAAAGGTTCTTCTTTCCAGCAATCATAGCCCTCTTTCAGTTACAGGCGACAGCAATGCATCTTCCCTGGAGAGGGGAGGAGGAACTTCAAGACCACAACACCAATGCCGTCACCTGATCCGATGTAAGCAGAGCACACCGACGTCAGCACATAGGCCAGAATGGGGTAGGTCTTCATCCACCAACAATGGTAGCAGGTAAAGAAGAATGGTCTTCATCTCCCTCTCTCTTCTCCTTGAGGTGGAAGGTATGACCGCTAGGTTTGGCGACTGCTGAAACATCCCGCCGAACCGAAGCTGCAGTGGATATAATGAAACTGTGCCAGGCCACCAAATTATCATGGACGTTTTCTGGGTGTATCAAAAATGGTTCAAATGGCTCTAAGCACTATGAGAACATTTGAGGTCATCAGTCTCCTAGACTTAGAACTACTTAAACCTAACTAACCTAAGGACATCACACACATCCATGCCCGAGGCATGATTCGAACCAGCGACCGTATCAGTCCCGCGGTGTGGGTGTATCAGTATAAGGCAAAGTAGTAAAGCAGAAGCACGTGGATCCAGCAGCAGCAGCATAAAACGCGAAGATTCAGCCATCATCGGGCAAAGGGTTTTGGGACTGTCATGATGTGGGGCAAACTTGCTGGAGCACACTACCAAACTGTCCTGTGTAGGTTGCGTGCACTGTCAAGATGAATGGAGGCGATAAAGGGTCTCTTGTACCACAACAAATCCATAGCTCATTCTGCACAGGAGACAGTCACGCACGTTACTTCTTTTACCTATCGAACCTGCTCTTATCCCCAATATAATCCTGACATAATTCCCAGTGACTTCTCCGTTTTTCTTCAGATGAAAAAACTATAGCATAACAGGCATTTTCAAAACAACAACAAGATTATTTCAAGGTAGAAAGTTTCCTGGCCTGTAATCGAGAAGACACCGATATTATGAGCGTATAGCTGGGTCACATAACTACAGCACAGCAATGAACTCATTGTAGCCCTCACATACTTACACAAGTGCGTAAGTGTGGATGTGAGTGGACGTAAGCTTGTCTACCATGTAGCTTAGGAACAGTTTCATCTGGACTGCGCGATTTCATTGTTTGAGGTACTGGTGACTGATAACTAACAGCAACGTTATTAAAATTTAGGTTCGATCAGCCAGATTTTGAATTTAGTTAAATTGCGCACGTAAGCTAATGCAAGTTCCTAAATGGTTCCTTTATAAAAGCCACAACCAGTTTCTATTCACATCCGTATTCAGTCAGAGATGGTGATTCGTCTCTAGTGATCACGTTATCGATGGGGACCCTTATCTCGATTTCTTCGTTCACCTACCCATTCAGATTTGGCATTACGTCTATTGGACTTTAAATTGTAACAATTTTTACTGAAACAAACATTGTATGATATTCCATCACACACAGCGAGAGGCTGTAATTGTACTGGGGGAATAGAGGTACGGAGGGCACTTGCAGAGTAAACCGCACAATGACTGTCATGCGCACCAAGAATATGATTGCGGGAACTATTGATGGATAACAAATAAGTTGGTGAGCTCAAGGGAGCACCTATAAAAGGCTTGACCGAACAAATGTCAAGAGACAACGCCTCCTGTTGCACAGATGTCAACGACTGTTATTAAATATTCTCCTTTTACTATCTGGCTCACAACATGATATCAGTCAACTGACATATACTTTTAGCAAAGAGCTGAATAAATTATTTTTGCAGTTGAGCACCAGCTGAATAACATCGTTCATATTACGTCTTCTGATATTATTCCTGATTCATCATATCATCCTGTCCAATATAAAATTGCGTACCTTCTATATGTAATAAACAGACTTATTAAACTGCCACTACATGCTGATGAAGTAGAAAAGGGAGTTAACTGGTTGCAAAATATAGCCTACAATATCGGTTCTCACAGGATGGTATATCACACGAATCCTGAAAGATCAGACCCTGCAAATATGACTCATTTATTATTAAAATAGCTGTTACCCACAGCTGTGTTTGCATATCAGTAATTATCCTGAAAGATCAGACATTGCAAATATGATTCATTTATTATTAAAATAGCTGTTACCCACAGCTGTGTTTGCATATCAGTAATTATGTTATGATGACTGATGGCGAATGTGTAAGCTGTTTTTTATGGAATAACGTCAGCTGGTCTCACATTATTTGCCTCCCCGCCCCACCCCCAACTGCCAATGCACAATGCATGACTGGCAGCACGCGCAATGTCACTGCCATGGGGAGTGTGCAGAGGGGTGTAATGCATTGTGCTGTTGAAGTAGCTATACATCATGCAGACTAAGTAACATACGCATTTATATTGCTAGTATGGACGCATGGATTAATCAGGCTGAGGATTGCATAAGCATTGCAGTCATTACGTCGAATCGCATTATGTAGAGCATATCAACCAATAAAAACATCTACACCAATATGATACAGTTTAGATGTCTGAGAACTTTTTCAAAGTGTAAATATGACCCACTAAATCGCGTTATATCCTTCAAAGTAATAATTATCTTGTACTACATACATTCTAAATTAGCCTATGTTCTTCTTCAGGATTCAAGCTATCCATGTGCCGGATTTCATCGAAATCGATTCAGCGGTTTAGTCGTGAAAACCTAACAATAATATTGGTGTGGACTACAATACCCAGTAACATTTTACTTTCTCTCTGTAATTGGCAGGAACACCGCTAATCTTTCTGTTTTCGGGTGTGCCGATAGCGAAAATGTAGACAAAAATACATGATAATATCTCTTTTTGAAGTTATGATAACATTGCGTCATTGTCTGCATAAACTTATGTATGTATGTACCATTGAGTTATTCCTCAGAGGAAGGTCACTAAAGGCGTAACCACTTTGCCTGGCGTTTATAGTCTTATGCTTGTGTTTCCCTGATTAGTGTCCAACAGTAACCGGCTAACACTGATGCACTCAACTTTCTCCGATATCTCATTTCCATGGTTTTGGAATTTGCTGGTGGAAGCGTTCTCCGCGCTCATCGGTTACAACACCACAGCTCTCAGGGAAGGAGTCCAAGTGGAAACCTAAGAAATGTGACTTTAAGGACATGTTGCGCCCCAGTGTTTTGCAGCAGTGTGGAAGAATTGTCACAAGATCCTTATAGTTTTCTGTCGTCTCATTTCCTAAAAATTTAGTTGACACTTGAACAAAGGCAGCCCAAGCTAACGTTTCATCGCCTATCAGGATGGTGTTAAAATGATCTTTGTACAGTTTGGGTATCTATGGACCCACGAAAATCCCTCACCAAAACGTGGATATTTCTCGCTTAAATAGAGAACTGCTTCCGTAGTTTTGTCCATGGACTGAAGAGCAGGGAGGATTATGTTATTATATTCGACAAGTGCATCGTGCATAACATAGTGAGATCGTGATTCAAGTGGTTGATGCTTAGGCCAATCTTCCTTTTGATAATAAAGTGGTTTGGCGTGACTATCCAAGAAGCACAGGAAACAACAGTATTTGGTGTAGCCGCGTTATAGCCCAAGTGATATGCCTATATGAGTTTCAGATCGCTGGAAATTCGCCATTGAAACTCGTCATAGTTCAATCGCTACGACAATTGTTTCGTATTATAGTGTGTTTCTCTCGCGTAAGGTGCTCACCCAATCGTAATCGTTGGTAACACATTGCCATTATGTAGTAGCACACACCTGAGACTTATTTTGCAGGAGTCGATAAACATAGCTGCTGGTAAACTGTTCAGTATGTGAGGTTGTGGTCAATGAAACTCTTCCCTTCCTGGTGTTTCGTCCAGGACTGCGCTTGACATCCTCAGAGGCGCTCCTCCGCTGAGTCTTTCCGACTGACCGGTCGGACGTCCGAGAGCGACATGTATACTGTCGGAAAGCGGGCGTGGTCAAACTAACACGTGATGAGCAGAGATAATCCTTGTTAAAGATAAATCTTAACTATCGATTGCCCTCTTGTCAATGATAAAATTGTCTAACAATTCTGGAGGGCTACTGTCCACACGTCGCTAAGCTTCATTGCCTCCTGTTTCATATTAAAATTATCCTGATGGTTATAAATTTCATTGGCTTTTCTACATAGTAATGGATAATAATCTGACGTTGTAGGTAAAATTTCTGTTTGAGAAAACTGCACTTCATAGTGTCCTGACTGAAGAGGAGGCAATGAAACTTAGCAACATATGGACGGTAGCTCACCAGAATTGCTAAACAATTTTATCTTTGACAAGACGATAATCGATAGTTAAGTTTTATCTTTGACAAGTTTTATCCCTGCTTATCACGAGTTACTTCGACCACGCCCCCTTTCCTACAGTATATACGTCGCTCTCGGACGTCCGACCGGTCAGTCGGCAAGACTCAGCGGATGAGGATGTCCAGCGCAGTCCTGGACGAAATGTCATGAACAGAAGAGTTTCTTGGACCACGACTTCACATCTCGATAGGTGTACAAGCAGCTATGTCATCCGGTCGTGAAAGCCTTCATTCTATGATCAGTCGATAAACAACCACCACTAATCACTTTTACAGTCCATTTCCATAGCTGTCATTAGTCCCTGTATATCGCTACGAAATACCAAGTTCTTTCCACTTTCAAAAAATGGAAGAAGTAGCATACGGCGGATACGGGACGCAGTCACATTGACGGGTTACTCAATAAATTCCACTGTTATAGTCTTAACGCCAACAGTCCAGCTTTACCGACCAGCAATTTCAGATCTCTCACTAGGTCATTAAGTTCACACTGTGTTATTTCGTGAATCTCTGTACTTTCATTGCTACAAACAATATCTGGTTTTTTCGAAGAACTTGATTTTGAAGGTGATGGTGCTGTAGTAGTATCACTACCGTCGTCATTACTATCACAGTCAGGTGGGACAGCAGCAGGCAGTCCATTTCGCTCGTACTACGGTATCTTTGGATACGTCAAGGAAAACGTTTTCTTTAAATACATGAAGATGGTATCTGTTCTTTCAGGCATGGTTCAAATGGCTCTGAGCACTATGGGACTCAACTGCTGAGGTCATTAGTCCCCTAGAACTTAGAACTAGTTAAACCTAACTAACCTAAGGACATCACGAACATCCATGTCCGAGGCAGGATTCGAACCTGCGACCGTAGCGGTCTTGCGGCTCCAGACTGCAGCGCCTTTAACCGCACGGCCACTTCGGCCGGCTCTTTCAGGCATGTCCGATCCACAAACAGTGCCCGAACTCCTAAGGGAATCGGCAGTAAAGCCACGAGTTATGAGTATAATGGGCAGGGGCACAATGAATATAGTGCGGGACAATAAGTTGCGAATGTGAGTCTCACGAGAGGCGTGCCAGAGATAAGTTCCTGCAGTCGTACTATCCTCTGTGTCCCCGCGGGCGCAGCTGGATTAGCCGGCACGGTAGCTCAGCGTATTCGGTCACAGAGTTTAGCTACACTCTGTAATAAAAAAACTCAGTGACCGGATCAACAAAAAACCTGAACAGGTGTCATCGGACGTCCGCCACGAACATATTCATCGAAAAATATAGTACAAAAGGAGATTAAAAAAAAAAGATGGATAGAGCGTCTGCCATGTAAGCGCAGTGCCCGGACGGGGCACAGATTTTCAACTGTCTCATTGACTTACACTCCTGGAAATGGAAAAAAGAACACATTGACACCGGTGTGTCAGACCCACCATACTTGCTCCGGACACTGCGAGAGGGCTGTACAAGCAATGATCACACGCACGGCACAGCGGACACACCAGGAACCGCGGTGTTGGCCGTCGAATGGCGCTAGCTGCGCAGCATTTGTGCACCGCCGCCGTCAGTGTCAGCCAGTTTGCCGTGGCATACGGAGCTCCATCGCAGTCTTTAACACTGGTAGCATGCCGCGACAGCGTGGACGTGAACCGTATGTGCAGTTGACGGACTTTGAGCGAGGGCGTATAGTGGGCATGCGGGAGGCCGGGTGGACGTACCGCCGAATTGCTCAACACGTGGGGCGTGAGGTCTCCACAGTACATCGATGTTGTCGCCAGTGGTCGGCGGAAGGTGCACGTGCCCGTCGACCTGGGACCGGACCGCAGCGACGCACGGATGCACGCCAAGACCGTAGGATCCTACGCAGTGCCGTAGGGGACCGCACCGCCACTTCCCAGCAATTTAGGGACACTGTAGCTCCTGGGGTATCGGCGAGGACCATTCGCAACCGTCTCCATGAAGCTGGGTTACGGTCCCGCACACCGTTAGGCCGTCTTCCGCTCACGCCCCAACATCGTGCAGCCCGCCTCCAGTGGTGTCGCGACAGGCGTGAATGGAGGGACGAATGGAGACGTGTCGTCTTCAGCGATGAGAGTCGCTTCTGCCTTGGTGCCAATGATGGTCGTATACGTGTTTGGCGCCGTGCAGGTGAGCGCCACAATCAGGACTGCATACGACCGAGGCACACAGGGCCAACACCCGGCATCATGGTGTGGGGAGCGATCTCCTACACTGGCCGTACACCACCGGTGATCGTCGAGGGGACACTGAATAGTGCATGGTACATCCAAACCGTCATCGAACCCATCGTTCTACCATTCCTAGACCGGCAAGGGAACTTGCTGTTCCAACAGGACAATGCACGTCCGCATGTATCCCGTGCCACCCAACGTGCTCTAGAAGCTGTAAGTCAACTACCCTGGCCAGCAAGATCTCCGGATCTGTCCCCCATTGAGCATGTTTCGGACTGGATGAAGCGTCGTCTCACGCGGTCTGCACGTCCAGCACGACCGCTGGTCCAACTGAGGCGCCAGGTGGAAATGGCATGGCAAGCCGTTCCACAGGACTACATCCAGCATCTCTACGATCGTCTCCATGGGAGAATAGCAGCCTGCATTGCTGCGAAAGGTGGATATACACTGTACTAGTGCCGACATTGTGCATGCTCTGTTGCCTGTGTCTATGTGCCTGTGGTTCTGTCAGTGTGATCATGTGATGTATCTGACCCCAGGAATGTGTCAATAAAGTTTCCCCTTCCTGGGACAATGAATTCACGGTGTTCTTATTTCAATTTCCAGGAGTGTATATCAACACCTGTATGCATCAAGGGTATTCATTTCGTTGTAATTTCGAACTTTTTCTTCTTAAAAATGCCGTGTGCTAATGGAGTTATCATACAGAAGTAACAAACATTCAAAAGGTTTGATGGTTTTCGCCAGATCATAGTTGTAGCAAAGCCCTTGGAAGGTATTTTGTGAGTAAATCACGCGTGATGAGTCGAGACACAAAATCACAAGATATGCAACATACATGAGGAGTCCAGGGCTTGTCATGGTCCCCTATTTCACAGCCAAAGTAGAGGCTGTACGCCTTCGTAATATATGGCGTTACTGGTCTCCTTTGCGATTTCCACGTAGCCTGTCCGAATATGTAGCAAAACTTGTCAGCACTGTTTACACATTTGCGAGGCAAACTGAATCACAAGAATTACAATGACCACACGCACTAACCAGACTTCAGTAACACATTTTTCCAGCACAAGAGCAGAATACCGTTTGTAACAGGCTGAAACTGCTCTTAAATGAAACATGTTCTAGTGCTTTCCCTTATTGCTACGAGCCCGGGCTGAAAATAGCGACAAAATACATAAAACTATTGGTATCTGAAATTTCATCACCCCGCCTACCATCAGCGGGATTTCGAAGCCTAAACGAGAAGGTAATGACAATGAATGCTGATAAAAAATAAACATAATTAAATGCGCCGTCATTTGACTTGGAAACGAGAGGTATTTTAAGTTTTTCATTTTCATTTTCATTCTCAGGTGGTTGATATAGTTAACAAACATTTATTTCATCACATTTACATTTCAGCTGTTGGCTAGTGTTATTGAATAATTACAGAGTACAACAAGACAGACCACTATAAGTTTGACAGAGGTGCGTAAATGGATATTGGCAGAAACAATAATGTAATTCTATTTTGAGAGGCACACACACAACACACACACACACACACACACGAACAGAAATGGTTCAAATGGCTCTGAGCACTATGGAACTTAACATCTTAGGTCATCAGTCCCCTAGAACTTAGAACTACTTAAACCTAACTAACCTAAGGACATCACACACATCCATGCCCGAGGCAGGATTCGAACTTGCGACCGTAGCAGTCCCGCGGTTCCGGACTGCAGCGCCTAGAACCGCACGGCCACCGCGGCCGGCCACACGAACAGGGAGGGGGAGAGTTATGTGCTAACAAAGTCAGTTGTTATGTTTTAGTGCTAATGGCCACCGTGCTGTTTTCTACGTGATTCGTCATAGCTTTTTTTGCAGGCGTCTGTCTTTGTTTTAATCTCACTGATTATTTACAAGTATATCTGATGCAGTATCCCCGCCTCTGCCGTTTTTTGTGGGTTTACTTAACGTTCAATTTTTTCCTGTCAGCACAGTTTTAATAACTGTGTGTACTCGGGAAACGATTTACTCGCCTCTCACTTTTACAGACACGTTGACTTGTCGGCTAATGGGTTGTTACACCCTACAAAATATCGCCACTATGGACCGCGCGTTTTCTCTGTCTCCCACGATACTAGGTCAAGCCTTTCTGCACGGGAAAGTGTGCTACATTATATATTCTATTTTTAAGACCTCACAGACAATAAATTAATTGTATTCGCAGTTGCGGCTATGGACTACCACCAGTCTCGTAATGGAATGAAGACAATGAAAATTTGTGCCTGACCGAGACTCGAACCCGTATTTCCAGCTTACGATGGCCGGTCGCCTTATCGTTTGGCTATCCGAGCAGGATCTACAGCTAGAACCAAACTTCCATATGTCGTGCACGATGTGTTTACATTCTGTACTCTTACATCCATTTTGTATATTCCCGTACAAGGGAGGCATTTTACTTCAAAATCGCTTGCCCGCTGTTGGTGGATAAATAAGATATTGCAGTGCGTGTGTTATTTAAAATACGATGTCAGGTCCCTTCGGGTATGCATATATGTCCGAAGGAACAGGCACCTTGGTGACTAGAGCCGTTATGAAATACAACAAATATATTAGCAGTTGCGAATATGGGCACCAATCCAGTAGCAAGCTACTTTCAACTAAAATGTCTCCTCTCTATGGTGAATATACAGACTGGATGTACGAGTATGGGTGGAAGACATATCGTGCACGACATACGGAAATTTGGATGTGGTTCTGTTGTGCTCGAATAGCCGAATGGCAGTCAGCTTTAGGCACGCTAGCGGCACGTCTTGTTTACGTCCTCGCCGAGCAGCTCGGCTGGCGGAGTTGTTTACGTGATACTGCCGTCTTAGCGCGCCAGACTTCCTTCGAAAGAGAATGGCTCGTGCCCACAGAAAATCGACACTGAAGATCAGCTTTTCACGTGAATATGCCCGACCAAAATCGCTTGAAATCGAACAGTTTATCAGAGAAGAAGTCAAGATTGATTGCAACGATCTTGTCGGCATCCACATGTCTATAGCGAGCAGTGTGGTATATGTGAAACTGATTAACGAATAGCCGGCCGGTGTGGCCGAGCGGTTCTAGGCGCTACAGTCTGGGACCGCGCGACTGTTACGGTCGCAGGTTCGAATCCTGCCTCGGGTATGGATGTGTGTAATGTCCTTAGATTAGTTAGGTTTAAGTAGTTCTAGGGGACTGATGACTTCAGAAGTTAAGTCCCATAGTGCTCCGAGCCATTTGAACCATTGTTTTGATTAACGAATAAATGTGTGACAAAGTTCTAAGTGCAACTCGAAGTGGTCTGAAGTTCCCTCACTCTGATGGACACATCGGTGACGTAACTGTCTAACATGCGAGACTTGGACTGCGGCGATCCGTGTATTGGAATTCCCTTTCGAGGTGCTCTGAGAGGTAGTGATATCTCTGCATTCAGCCCATATGGAAAGGTGATTAGTCATAGAGCTGAAAAGTAGGTTCAGTTCACCACATTCCCGGTTCTCAATGGTGTACGACAGAGCCGCACTGAGTTAACCATACATGTGCCGTCCTACTTATACAGGGTGGTCCATTGATCGTGACCGAGCCAAGTATATCACGAAATAAGCGTCAAACGAAAAAACTACAAAGAACGAAACTTGTCTAGCTTGAAGGGGAAAACCAGATGGCGCTATGGTTGGCCCGCTAGATGGCACTGCCATAGGTCAAACGGATATCAACTGCGTTTTTTTTTTAATAGGAACCCCCTTTTTTATTTCATTATCGTGTGACGTAAAGAAATATGAATGTTTTAGTTCGAGCACTTTTTTCGCTTTGTGATAGATGGGGCTGTAATAGTCACAAACATATGGCTCACAGTTTTAGACGAACAGTTGGTAACAGGCAGGTTTTTTAAATAAAAATACAGCACGTAAGTACGTTCGAACATTTCATTTCGGTGGGTCCAATGTGATGCATATACTTTTGTGAACATATCATTTCTGAGAACGAATGCTGTTACAGCATGATTACCTGTAGATACCACATTAAAGCAATAAATGCTCAAAATTATGTTCGTCAACCTCAATGCATTTGGCAATATGTGTAATGACATTCCTCTCAACAGCGAGCAGTTCGCCTTCCGTAATGTTCGCACATGCATTGACAACGCGCTGACGCATTTCAGGCGTTGTCGGTGGATCACGACAGCAAATATCCTTCAACTTTCCCCACAGAAAGAAATCAGGAGACGTCAGATCCGTGGAAATGCGGGCCATGCTTTGACGACCAATCCACTTATCATGAAATATGATATTCAACACAGCTTCAACCGCACGCGAGCTATGTGCCGAACATCCATCATGTTGGAGGTATATCGCCATTCTGTCATTCAGTGAAACATTTTGTAGTAACATCGGTAGAACATTACGTAGGAAATCAGCATACATTGCACCATTTAGATTGTCATCGATAAAATGGGAGCCAATTATCCTTCCTTCCATATGCCGCACCATACATTAACCCGTCAAGGTCACTGATGTTCCACTTGTAGCATCCATCGTGGATTTTCCGTTGCCCAGTAGTGCATATTATGCCGGTTTACGTTACCGCTGTTGGTGAATGACGCTTAGTCGCTAAATAGAACGCGTGCAAAACATCGGTCATCGTCCCGTAATTTCTCTTGTGCCTAGTGGCAGAACTGTACACGACGTTCAGAGTCGCCGCCATGCAATTCCTGGTGCATAGAAATATGGTATGTGTTCAATCAATGTTGATGTAGCATTCTCAACACCGACGTTTTTGAGGTTCCCGATTCTCGCGAAATTTGTCTGCTACTGATGTGCGGATTAGCCGCGACAGCAGCTAAAATACCTACCTGGGCATCATCATTTGTTGCAGGTCGTGGTTGACGTTTCACATGCGGCTGAACACCCCCTGTTTCCTTAAATAACGTGACTATCCGGCGAACGGTCCGGACGCTTGGATGATGTCGTCCAGGATACCGAGCAGCATACATAGCACACTCCCGTTGGGCATTTTGATCACAATAGTCATTGTCCGCAATTTGTAAACGGTCCATTTTAACACGGGTAATGTATCACGAAGTAAATACCGTCGGCACTGGCGGAATGTTACGTGATACCACGTACTTACACGTTTGTGACTATTACTGTGCCATCTATCACAAAGCGAAAAAAGTGGTCCAACTAAAACATTCATATTTCTTTACGTACTACACGAATATGTAATAAAAGATGGGATTCTTATTTAGAAAAACGCAGTTTATATCCGTTTGACCTTTGGCAGCGCCATCTAGCGGGCCAACCATAGCGCCATCTGGTTTCTGCCTTCAAGCTAGACGAGTTTCGTTCTTTGTAGTTTTTTTCGTTTGATGCTTATTTCGTGAGATATTTGGCCCGGTCACTATCAATGGACCACCCTGTATATTGCTAGCAGCCATGAAATTATAATTAATGATGGCCTGCGGAAGACGTTCTCGGGATGTGGAAAACGACACGTACGTTCCAGCCGTCTACAACGCAGAATCATACAGTTACTGTCTGGGGACTTGCAGGCCACGACCGGTCCGACGACGCTCCCGCTGACGTTTGTCGTAGTAGTTCTACGTGACGACTCCCGACCGCGATCACTATTAGCTCCTACTACTGACACATCGTCGTCTCCGGTGATGACTCAGGCTCCCTTACCTCCTCCTCCCGTCATGTGCAGCAGTGAGCAATCTCTAGCGCAGGGGATAGTTCTTGACCCCATGGTTGTGCCTACCGATTCTTTTGTCCCTGACCATCCGGATCCCAAGGTCTCTTCGGACACTGAAGATCGCGTGCACAAGCAACAGTCGCCGAAGAGACGTCGGAAACGGGGGATCGCTGCATCTGAAACCTGCAGGGTGCAATCTCACGACGATGAGGATCACAACTCTCAACATGTTCCCCCGATGGACGATTCCGTGCTGGAAGTACCAACCTGCACCCGTCGGAGGTTCAATCATCTTTGCATGCACCAGATGCTGTACCTATGGACGTTGAACAGCAGTTGACCCAGCACCACTCTTGCACCCCCGACGTGACGCAGCCTTCGGACTACATCTACATCTACATCTACATTTATACTCCGCAAGCCACCCAACGGTGTGTGGCGGAGGGCACTTTACGTGCAACTGTCATTACCTCCCTTTCCTGTTCCAGTCGCGTATGGTTCGCGGGAAGAACGACTGTCTGAAAGCCTCCGTGCGCGCTCTAATCTCTCTAATTTTACACTCGTGATCTCCTCGGGAGGTATAAGTAGGGGGAAACAATATATTCGATACCTCATCCAGAAACGCACCCTCTCGAAACCTGGCGAGCAAGCTACACTGCGATGCAGAGAACCTCTCTTGCAGAGTCTGCCACTTGAGTTTATTAAACATCTCCGTAACGCTATCACGGTTACCAAATAACTCTGCGACGAAACGCGCCGCTCTTCTTTGGATCTTCTCTATCTCCTCCGTCAAACCGATCTGGTACGGATCCCACACTGATGAGCAATACTCAAGTATAGGTCGAACGAGTGTTTTGTAAGCCACCTCCTTTCTTGATGGACTACATTTTCTAAACACTCTCCCAATGAATCTCAATCTGGTACCCGCCTTACCAACAATTAATTTTATATGATCATTCCACTTCAAATCGTTCCGCACGCATACTCGCAGATATTTTACAGAAGTAACTGCTACCAGTGTTTGTTCCGCTATCATATAATCATACAATAAAGGATCCTTCTTTCTATGTATTCGCAATACATTACATTTATCTATGTTAAGGGACAGTTGCCACTTCTGCACCAAGTGCCTATCCACTGCAGATCTTCCTGCATTTCGCTACAATTTTCTAATGCTGCAACTTCTCTGTATACTACAGCATCATCCGCGAAAAGCCGCATGGAACTTCCTACACTATCTACTAGGTCATTTACATATATTGTGAAAAGCAATGGTCCTATAACACTCCCCTCTGGCACGCCAGAGGTTACTTTAACGTCTGTAGACGTCTCTCCATTGATAACAACATGCTGTGTTCTGTTTGCTAAAACTCTTCAATCCAGCCACACAGCTGGTCTGATATTCCGTAGGCTCTTACTTTGTTTATCAGGTGACAGTGCGGAACTGTATCGAACGCCTTCCGGAAGTCAAGAAAAATAGGATCTACCTGGGAGCCTGTATCTAATATTTTCTGGGTCTCATGAACAAATAAAGCGAGTTGGGTCTCACACGATCGCTTTTTCCGGAATCCATGTTGATTCCCACATAGTAGATTCTTGGTTTCCAAAAACGACATGATACTCGAGCAAAAAACATGTTCTAAAATTCTACAACAGATCGACGTCAGAGATATAGGTCTATAGTTTTGCGCATCTGCTCGACGACCCTTCTTGAAGACTGGGGCTACCTGTGCTCTTTTCCAATCATTTGGAACCCTCCGTTCCTCTAGAGACTTGCGGTACACGGCTGTTAGAAGGGGGGCAAGTTCTTTCGCGTACTCTGTGTAGAATCGAATTGGTATCCCGTCAGGTCCACTGGACTTTCCTCTATTGAGTGATTCTAGTTGCTTTTCATTCCTTGGACACTTATTTCGATGTCAGCCATTTTTTCGTTTGTGCGAGGATTTAGAGAAGGAACTGCAGTGCGGTTTTCCTCTGTGAAACAGCTTTGGAAAAAGGTGTTTAGTATTTCAACTTTACGCGTGTCATCCTCTGTTTCAATGCCATCATCATCCCGGAGTGTCTGGATATGCTGTTTCGAGCCACTTACTGATTTAACGTAAGACCAGAACTTCCTAGGATTTTCTGTCAAGTCGGTGCATAGAATTTTACTTTCGAATTCACTGAACGCTTCACGCATAGCTCTCCTTACGCTAACTTTGACATCGTTTAGCTTCTGTTTGTCTGAGAGGTTTTGGCTGCGTTTAAACTTGGAGTGAAGCTCTCTTTGCTTTCGCAGTAGTTTCCTAACTTTGTTGTTGTACCACGGTGGGTTTTTCCTGTCCCTCACAGTTTTACTCGGCACGCACCTGTCTAAAACGCATTTTACGATTGCCTTGAACTTTTTCCATAAACACTCAACATTGTCAGTGTCGGAACAGAAATTTTCGTTTTGATCTGTTAGGTAGTCTGAAATCTGCCCTCTATTACTCTTGCTAAACAGATAAACCTTCCTCCCTTTTTTTATATTCCTATTATTTTCCATATTCAGGGATGCTGCAACGGCCTTATGATCACTGATTCCCTGTTCTGTACATACAGAGTCGAAAAGTTCGGGTCTGTTTGTTATCAGTAGGTCCAAGATGTTATCTCCACGAGTCGGTTCTCTGTTTAATTGCTCGAGGTAATTTTCGGATAGTGCACTCAGTATAATGTCCCTCGATGCTCTGTCCCCACCACCCGTCCTAAACATCTGAGTGTCCCAGTCTATATCTGGTAAATTGAAATCTCCACCTAAGACTATAACATGCTGAGAAAATTTATGTGAAATGTATTCCAAATTTTCTCTCAGTTGTTCTGCCACTAATGCTGCTGAGTCGGGAGGTCGGTAAAAGGAGCCAATTATTAACCTAGCTCGGTTGTTGAGTGTAACCTCCACCCATAACAATTCACAGGAACTATCCACTTCTACTTCACTACAGGATAAACTACTACTAACAGCGACGAACACTCCACCACCGGTTGCATGCAATCTATCCTTTCTAAACACCGTCTGTACCTTTGTAAAAATTTCGGCAGAATTTATCTCTGGCTTAAGCCAGCTTTCTGTACCTACAACGATTTCAGCTTCGACAGTTGACAATAACAATACCGATTGCTGCTTGGTCCCCGCATGTCCTGACTTCGCCCCGCACCCGTTGAGGCTGTTGCCCTTTCTGTACTTGCCCAAGGCCATCTAACCTAAAAAACCGCCCAGCCCAAACCACACAACCCCTGCTACCCGTGTAGCCGCTTGTTGCGTGTAGTGGACTCCTGACCTATCCAGCGGAACCCGGAACCCCACCACCCTATGGCCCAAGTCGAGGAATCTGCAGCCCACACGGTCGCAGAACCGTCTCAGCCTCTGATTCAGACCCTCCACTCGGCTCTGTACCAAAGGTCCGCAGTCAGTCCTGTCGACGATGCTGCAGATGGTGAGCTCTGCTTTCATCCCGCTAGCGAGACTGGCAGTCTTCATCAAATCAGATAGCCGCCGGAAGCCAGAGAGGATTTCCTCCGATCCATAGCGACACACATCATTGGTGCCGACATGAGCGACCACCTGCAGATGAGTGCACCCTGTGCCCTTCATGGCATCCGGAAGGACCCTTTCCACGTCTGGAATGACTCCCCCCGGTATGCACACGGAGTGCACATTGGTTTTCTTCCCCTCTCTTGCTGCCATTTCCCTAAGGGGCCCCATTACGCGCCTGACGTTGGAGCTCCCAACTACCAGTACGCCCACCCTCTGCGACCGCCCGGATCTTGCAGACTGAGGGGCAACCTCTGGCACAGGACAAGCAGCCATGTCATGCCGAAGATCAGTATTAGCCTGAGACAGAGCCTGAAACCGGTTCGTCAGACAAACTGGAGAGGCCTTCCGTTCAGCCCTCCGGAATGTCTTTCGCCCCCTGCCACACCTTGAGACGACCTCCCATTCTACCACAGGTGAGGGATCAGCCTCAATGCGGGCAGTATCCCGGGCAACCACAGTCTTAGTCCGATCGGGGGATGCGTGGGACGAGCTGGCCGTCCCCGACAAACCCCCATCCGGACCCCCACAGTGATGCCCGTTGGCAACAGCCTCAAGCTGTGTGACCAAAGCCAACACTGCCTGAAGCTGGGAGCGAAGGGATGCCAACTCAGCCTGCATCCGAACACAGCAGTTGCAGTCCCTATCCATGCTAAAAACTGTTTTGCAAAGAACGTCTGAACTAATCTACAGAGAGCGCAAACAAATCGACAAAATTTAAACGGTTATTAAAATACAAGATTGCCTAGTAAATGCAGTAATGCTGCTACTTGCGCACTGCTGACACTGCTCGGCGGCGGAAGGAGACTACGCGAATTTACACTATTCAGGTACTAAAACGCGATGCTACAACTCTCAAATACTATAATACGCCCGAAATTTATGAATTAAACAATGCAAGTACCAAAAACATGCCAAGAAATTAAGAATTAAACTATGTAACAAATGAGTGAGCTAGGAGTATACGACTTGCTGCGTGATAGGTACTCCATTGGGCTCACACCATCCGCGTACCTTTGCGTGGTCTAATGATGTAGACGACGAAATACCCAACGTTATGACTGTACTAAATGCTGCTGCTCCAACCCACGACTGCTAATAGACAGGGTTACTGGATGGGGATGTGCAGCCTGCTGGGACAACATTAGTGTTCGCAGCTGCTCTTCGTGTCTCCATGACCGTCGCAGTAGTCCCCATTCCGAGACAGGCTTAAAGGATTGGCTTCATCAATGTCTACACCATTGCTACCCCTGTCGAACTACAATTGCTCCCCGAAATGACCAAAGCGTAGGACCTCGATGTTCCCCTTCTGCTGGAAGTTCGCCTAGCGACGTTTCCTAATATCTGTGGCTATGTTTCTTACCTGACGCCATGTCTTTTAGAGGAAGGCATTGAGGTAGACGACGTGGTTTACATGTCATCAGCTAGGGGTCTCGCTGTGACTTTCCACGGTATCCGAATCATCAATTTTTACGCTCCCTCAGGCACGGCCAAGCGACGGAAACGGTCGCGATTCTATTCAGAACAGGTCAATTCTTTGTCTGAGGCCCGCTACGACTGTACTATTCTTGGCGGCGACTTTAATTGTGTGTTATCGCGGATGGGCCAATATCCCCATTTCACCAAATGCCAGGAACGGAAGCTGCTTGTGCATGAAATGAACCTCACCGATACTTCAGACCGCGTGCGTGGTGATAGACCTGGATATAGTAGCCATTCAGCAAATCACCTTGTTCGCGTCCACGTTTCCTAAGAAATTGTAACTGCCACTCATGACGCTGAGTTATTGCCTGCGGCCTTCTCCGACCATATCGCCTACATTTGCAGTGTTTCGCTCATGAGGCAGAAGATGTGACGCGGTCGAGGCCTGTGGATGCTGAATGTCGCCCGTTTCAAGGATCCGATATACAGGCAAGAAGTAGAGACGACTTGGAAAAAACTGTGTGAGACGCCTTCCAGCGTATCTTTCAACTCTCCCACGGTTGCTGGACTGCTCCAAACCTGCTTTACGTCGTTCGATGACAGCGACAAAATGCTATGTCAACGACATACCATGGAATACTAATTTCACAATTCTTCGCGAACTCTCAAGCCTTGGCCCCTCTGTTGAACGACAGGTTGAAATTCAACGGATTAAGACGAAGATAATTTCTCTTATGCGTCACCACCTTGGAGGCACAATAGTATGCGTATGATGTCACGATTATGTACTGGGACAACCCCCGTCCATGCACCATATTATCAAAGAGAAACAGCGGTGGCGAAGAAAGCTGGTGAACTCCCTCGGTATGCCAGATGGTCGCCAATTGACGTCCCAGAATGATATAGCAAACGCCATTGTTGATCACTACAAACAGTTCTATGCGGTAGAGGAGCAGGACGTAGCGGTATCGACTGATGTCCTCCGTTCGTTGACAGGTATCCTTGACGGGGCTGCTTTGGGAGATCCTCACAGCGACAATTACGGTTGATGACACCGCTGATGCTCTTCATTGGGTGCGGCGAACAAAGCCCCCGGTCCCGATAGGTTTCCGCTGGATATTTACCGCACATTCTACGACATCATGACTTCACGATGAACTGCGATGCATGAAGAACTCATGTATCCTGACCTTGCCCTACCACCGGAATTCGTAGAAGGCTTGCTTATCCCGGTCCCCAAGCCGTCGGGAAGTCGGGGAGTTGAACATTATCGGCCGTTGACCATGATATATTAGAACTTCAAGATTTTTACCCGGATTCTTGCCGCTCGCCTTCAGCGCGTCATCCCTTAAGTCATCTCTGTGGATCAAACGTACTTTGGTGGTGACAGTAACAATCAGACGGCACTCAGCGATTATCGTGACGTGATAGCCCTGCCCACGACCTGCCGCAGTCGCGGTGCCTTAGTGACAGTGGTCTTCGACCACACCTTCGATAGTCACGAGTTTCTAGAAAACGTACTCCGAAGGATGACCTTCCCCCGCAGATTTGTAAACATCGTCTTGAGACTCCTTCGAGGTGTCAAGTCCCGAGTGCTGGTCAATGGCAATGTGGCGCGCACTATTACCGTCATGAGGTCGGTCCGTCAAGGATGTCCTTGTCGATGGTCCTTTTCGCCATCGCCCTTGAGCCACTGTTCCGCGGTTTAAGGAGCCGATTCACAGGGGTAACAACGAGGGGGCATGCTTTCATCTGCCGCACGTGAGCAGATAACGTGGTGTTCTTGGTTCTATCGGAGAATGAAGTGTGAGAGGCACTGGCATGGATCAACCAGTACGGGACTGCTGCGGGTAGCCGTATGAACCTGACGAAATCTAGTGCCATGTTCGTTGGTAGAGGTCTTCCAGCAGGGAGTGTGGCTACATTACCATTAGTGGACAAGCTCAAACATTTTGGGATCACCTTCATGCGTGATTACAGCACACGATCTCATATAACTATAAACGCCTGCTTCGAACCATCCGCACGAACGTTCGTGGCAACCTCCTGAGAGCAATGGACATGTTACAAAGGGTGGATTTTGTTAATACTCATCTGGTCTCGCGACTACCCCATTTGGCACAGGTTTTACCGGTGCCAACAGCAATGTCACACAGACTGCAGGGGGCGTTCGGCTACATTGTAAGTGCGGGTCTTATCTTCAAAGTCCGCTACGACACGCTCATAATCGAGAAGCCTGGTTGACAAACGGGCAACTCCCTCTCGAGTGGCAGCCCTTGCTCACATTTCTTCAACTCCCACACGTGACAGGACTTTTTTCAGCGGATACAGTTATGTCCATGCCGACTTGTCTAGTAGCACGAACCCTTATGGCACGTGATTTTTACCACCTAATGGTAAGACATCGTACTCGGAATGTGCAAAGCCGATATCCTTACGGCCGGCCGCGGTGGTCTCGCGGTTCTAGGCGCGCAGTCCAGAACCGTGCGACTGCTACGGTCGCAGGTTCGAATCCTGCCTCGGGCATGGATGTGTGTGATGTCCTTAGGTTAGTTACGTTTAAGTAGTTCTAAGTTCTAGGGGACTGATGACCACAGCAGTTGAGTCCCATAGTGCTCAGAGCCATTTGAACCATTTTTGATACCTTACGATCGCATGAACCGTGGTTTGGCGTTCTGTGTACCGTGTCCTCCTCAACGCGAGCGCTCGTGCGACCTGGTAACTGATCGTTAATGGAAAATACATGACACAGCTTCGTCTACATGCCATGAAAATGACATTCGCCGCTATGCCCTCGTTGTCACAAGCTTGATGCGGACGAACATCGACTGATGTGTGCATCCTCTGCAGAGGTGTGGCAGCTGATTAAGAAGATGCTTGTCTGTCTTCTACGTACGGCACCCCATGCCTTTACACCGAAATCACTTCGGTTCCCAGATGAGACTTTTTATCCAGTACTAAGACCAACGCGGTGAAATGGATCAAATGCCCCTCCATCCCTTATTTGCCGGCCGAAGTGGCAGTGCGGTTAAAGGCGCTGCAGTCTGGAACCGCAAGACCGCTACGGTCGCAGGTTCGAATCCTGCCTCGGGCATGGATGTTTGTGATGTCCTTAGGTTAGTTAGGTTTAACTAGTTCTACGTTCTAGGGGACTAATGACCTCAGCAGTTGAGTCCCATAGTGCTCAGAGCCATCCCTTATTTGTCCGATGAAGGCGATAAGAAAGATCTTGATTTTTGGATGTTTTCTCATGCACCCCGTGCGATACCGTCAATACTGTGCCAACTTTTTGGGTAGTGTCTTCTTCGATCCCCCCTGCAGCTGGGGTGTCCCGGGTATGAGAAGGAGATTTCAGTGTGATAGTGTAATACCAGATTCGGTCCAATGGACCGGAAAATTTGAATATTCTTCGCGAAGACGTTCCTGGAACATGCCTGACTGCCTTGAGATTCAGAGTGCGTCGACCCACAAGTTGAAGGGTCGCGGATGTCATTTTGTTTGTTCTGCCAGGAGGGCGTTCTTTTCTAATTTTTTAATTTTTAATTTTAATTTTTGACTTATTTATTTTTTAATATCCTTTATGTGTTGTTTGTTATTGATGCTAATTACTCATTCTTATTTTTCGTCTGGAGGTCGTCCTATGTGATCTAAACAAAACAAAAAACAAAACAAAAAATAAAAAATAATGTTTGGTATGATAATGATCTGGAAAAAAAAAGATATTGAATAGTATACTTATTAAAAAAATGGTTCAGCGATCGCTCGCGATAAGTGAGAAATCTGGGTTCGAGTCCCGGTGAATCACAAATTTTAACTGTCACCATTCGATTCTACAGTTGATGGCAGTCCATTTTCGAAACTGCGAATACATTTCATGTATTTCATGATGGCTGCAGCCATCGCAGTGCCTTTTCTTTCGGAAATGCATACGTGTCCGAAGGAACCTTACACCGTAATTTGGAATAACACAGGTGCTGCAGTATCGTATCAAAGACAATATTATATATGAAGATAGTAACTGTTCTCGAAGGAACAAAAACCATTGATGACCGTGGAGCTTTTCTAGAATAAATGATAATTAATTGAAACCCTCAGCTGCTGACAGGTGTTGTTGACATACCTCGATGTGGACAGTTGAAATTGTCTGCCCCGACCGAGACTCGAACTGGTGAACTTCTGCTTACATGGCAGACGCTCTATCCATCTGAGCTCCGAGGACACAGATGAATAGTGCGACAGCAAGGACTTATCCCTTGCACGCTTCCCGTGAGACCCAAATTCCCAAGTGTCCACAATCTACATGTGTAATGTACCTAATATATATCTGCCCGTCCACTTATTACTCTTGCCCACTAAGGTGACGATTCCCGTAAGAGATCGGGCAACCTGTGCGCATTCGCACAGACGAAGGTAAATGGCCGCGTAGCCTTTAACTAATTTCAAGATAGTAACTGGTCTCACGGGAATCGTGCAAGGGGTAAGTCCCTGCAGTCGCGCTATTCATCTGTGTCCTCGGAGGCTCAGATGTATAGAGCGTCTGCCATGTAAGCAAGAGATCCCGGGTTCGAGCCCCAGTCAGAGCACACATTTTCAACTGTCCTCATCGAGGTATATCAACAACACCTGTCTGCAGCTGATGGTTTCAATTAATTATAAAGACAATACTGCTAAGGTCTGAAGTAGGGGCAACGCTCAGCTTACAGGTCTAGTCTCCTTCATCTCCCATATGTCATGACAGTCACAATAGACACCACGTAGTGCTCCTCTAGAGGGTGAAAGTAAATTTCAGAGATTTCTCAGGGATATTTTGTGAGCATTTTGGTATCAGCGGACCGTGGTCTCTGGTGGTTCATTACAGAGACGTCGCCTTTCGTTTGAATTACACTCCATTTGTACTTGCATCTATATTGTACTGAACATATCTGCATAACTGTGCAAATGTCGACGGTATGCAACGTGTGTCTTGTTCGGGAACAAAATGGTTCCATTCACCCACGATATCTGCTATTGATAACAGTAATGACCGATCACTCTTTGCCGTCAAGCTTTCATGTTGTTTTGAGCGTTTGTTGGGTTGGGTTATTTGGCGAAGGAGACCAGACAGCGAGGTCATCGGTCTCATCGGATTAGGGAAGGACGGGGAAGGAAGTCGGCCGTGCCCTTTCAAAGGAACCATCCCGGCATTTGTCTCGAGCGATTTAGGGAAATCACGGAAAACCTAAATCAGGATGGCCGGACGCGGGATTGAACCGTCGTCCTCCCGAATGCGAGTCCAGTGTCGAACTACTGCGCCACCTCTCTCGGTGAGGGTTTGTATCTCGAGTTTGTTTGACCAGCGATGTTAGATGTATGTTAACAGTGATACACACCAGCATCAAAGAGTTCTGCTGATGCGGAGTTGGCCAATGTGCACCTCGTGTATGTGTTGACTTAGTGTACTAAAAGAGCGACGCAACAACGCTTTACCGAGCTGTTCCCACGATGACGGCCCAACTACATCACAGTACATTAAAAACTCTTCATCACTAAACCTACCATTACCGCTGTGTAATGCTTTTAACCTATAACTAACACTGGTAGGAGAAACAAGAAAAACAGTCATAACCGAGCAGAACTGCGGCGCACGAGCCATGGGACACAGCATCTCCCAGGTAGAGACGAGATGGGCATTTTCCAGTACGACCACTTTACGAGCGTACCGTGAATATCAGGAATCTGATAAAACATCAAATCTCCGAAATCACTGCGCCCGGAAGAAGATACTAGAAGAACGGGACCAACGACGACTGAGGAGAATCGTTCAACATGACAGAAGTGCAATCCTTTCGCAAATTGCTGCAGATTTCAATGCTGGGGCATCAACAGGTGTCAATGTGTGAACAATTCAAAGGAACGTCACAGATATTGGCTTTATGAGCAGACGGCGCACTCGTGTACCCTTGATGACTGCATGACACAAAGCTTTACGGCTCGCCTGTGACCGTCAGTCCGTCAACTGGAAACATGTTGCCTTGTCGAACAAGTCTCGTTTCAAATTGTACCGAGCGGATCGACGTGTATGGGCATGGCAACCACCTCATGAATCGATAGATCCTTTATGACAGCAGGGCACCGTTCAACCTGGTAGAGGCTCTGTAATGGTGTTAGGCGTGTGCAGCTGGAGTGGTGTGGCACCCCCTGATACGTCTAGAAACGACTCTAACAGGTGACACGTACGTAAGCATCCTGTCTGCTCACCTGCGTCCACTCATGTCCATTGCGCATTCCAACGGACTTGGACAATTCCAGCGCGAAACCTACACATCCAGAACTACCACAGAGTGGTCCCAGGAACACTCTTCTGAGTTTAAACTCTTCTGCTGGCCACCAAACTCCCAGACATGAAAATTACTGTGCGTAAATGGGGTGCCATGCATCGTACTGTTCAGAAGAGATCTCTAGCCCCTCGTACTCTTACGGATTTATGGACAGCCCTGTAGGTTTCATGGGTCGATTCCCTCTAGCATCACTTCAGACATTAGTCGAGTCCATGCCCCGTCGTGTTGCGGCACTTCTTCGTGCTCGCGCTGACCCTACACGATTTTAGGCAGGTGTACCAGTTTCTTTGCCTCTTCAGTGCACTAGCAGACTGCTTTTTACAAATTGATTCTTGTAATTAATATCTTTCGTGCAGACGCGACTGATGGTTTAAAGGTGTGGCCGAGAGGTTCTAGGCACTTCAGTCTGAAACCGCACGACCGCTACAGTCGCAGGTTCGAATCCTGCCTCGGGCATGGATGTGTGTGATGTCCTTAGGTTCGTTGGGTTTAAGTAGTTCTAAGTTCTAGGGGACTGATGACCTCAGATGTTAAGTCCCATAGTGCTCAGAGCCATTTGATGGTTTAAACAGAACATGTTACAGCCCTTTCGTGAATACCACGCTGCCATGAAGGCATTTTCTGACGTTTTTCTGCTCTTAACGTAAATTTTATCCAGTTACAGGACCTGTTTCGGCTCAATATTGAGACTTTGTTTTTGTCATATTTTTCGAATAACCAAGAAGAGAAGTATATGACGAGAAAAGGCTAATTTCTTAATCTAGCATTTTACTTAATGCCGAATGGCAAAACTGATGGTCGGCGTATGTTCCCTTTGTGAAAATACTGAGAGCACATTTTGCAATGTTTGGCCGATTTACAATCTGTCCTTCGGACAGTGTTAACCTAGATGGTTTTTCGAATTGAGCTGATAGTGAATCTAAACTCAAAAGACAACCACTACAGTAAAAGTAAAGAGCACTACCATATTCATGATTCTAAAAAGAAATATAGCTTGAACGAGCCGACATATGAATGAAATGTAAGTCCTTTACATTTTAGACTAGAATAGGGATGATTAGTACATCCGTAAATGACATAGCTGGTATTTCTGATCAAAACATTTCTACCAGTAACTGATGTTTGTGGGAACTAACATGCCGGACATCACAGTGGAATTCCCCTCCATGGCTGTTCTATGGCTGCTGCAGTACATGATGTATGGAATGTCTTCCGAGCAGCCAAGTTAGAGAATCGTCATGCGTTTCCATAGCTACAGAAATCCAGCATGACGAAAATAATAGTTTTAAAGACAAGAAGTTTATTCCTCCCATTAGCTTAATTCTACGAAAGTTCAAGCGAAATCTGTTTCGATGGATGATGAGAAGGGGTTTCATATACAGCTACATCCATCCCGATAGCTGAGCGGTCAGCGTGAGGGATTGCCGTCCTACAGGCCCCAGTTCAATTCCCGGCTGCGTCGGGAAATTTTCTCCGCTCAGATACTGGGTGTTGTGTTGTGTTGTCACAATTTCATCCCAATCCGGCAGGCAGGTCGCCCAATGTGGCGTCGAATGTAATAAGACCTCCACCACAGCGGCCGGACCTGCCCCACAAGGGATCTCCCAGCCAATGAAGCCAACCGCTCATTTCCATTTTTTCCATATACAGCTATGAGTAAAGTTTACAGAAAAATTGTCTGTAAATCAAGACTACTCCGAACCGACGGAGTAAGCACACGGCGAGAGTTTGCACCCGATCCCATTTACATGTTTATTGCTACTGCAGTGCGGTGGGACCTGATTGCAAACTAGAACGCAGTTCGACAGGACTGTGTCTCAGCAAGGCGACGATGAGCTGTAGCCACGTTTTAATGACCCGTCTGCCTTCTGTCTGAAAGCGCCTTTCGATTAAGTCGCGCAGCCTCGTGTCGAATAACATTCGCGAGATCGTACGTAAAAGAGCAATTCTTCTGCTCACGAAATTAAAATACTTCCGAGCACAGATGACATTTATTACGTAACTAGCTTCTACTGCAAATCTGAACTGTTCGGGACAGTCTAGCCTCAAATGTACACAAATGTCAAATAAATGTAAATGTGCCTAAAGTAACATATTAGTGTCAAAATTACAATGTGTGCACCATCGCCTCATGCCGATGTTATCACTCGTTCATCCAACAAAATTAATTTTAAATATCGGTTATAAACTTCAGTTATTGGATTTTACCTCTAAACGAGCTGGAAGTGAACTTTTATTAATAATTCTGCTGTGAGGAGACCACCCTCCAAACTTTATGAACTATGTCTGATATACGCCGCAGATATGAAACCTCCCTTTAGTGAGATGAGGTTACAACCATTCACTTTTGCTTTTGTCCCTCTCGTGTTTCTCAGAACATTATATGATCTTGACCCTAAAATTCTGTCCGCAGGTTTTCTTCCTGCTTCTCGTATTACATTCCGCTCTTCTGATTTATTATTTGTGTCATTATGAGTTGTTCAGAGACTCTTGCAGTACTGCAAGCTTTACTCGGGATGCGTATACAACGACAGAAACAAACTGGACAGTGTTGTAGTGAGGTCAGATGTCTACCACAAACAGTGAGAAATTTATTTCGGGATTATCCGTCTTTGGTACGTTAATGCGTGTTGTACTAAACACGCTGCAGACTATCAAGAACCGGTCTTTCAAGACTTAAAAGATCTCTGAAACCTCAACAGCTGTCTCGAAAGATCTGTTTTTGATAGTCTGCAGCGTGGTTAGTACAACGTGCAGGAAGGTACCAAATACGGCTAGTCCTGAAATTAAAACTATCACTGTTTGTAGCCGCCCACTGTGGCCGAGCGGTTCTAGGCGCTTCAGTCCGGAACTGCGCTGCTGCTACTGTCGCAGGTTCGAATCCTGCCTCTAGCATGGATGTGTGTGATGTCCTTAGGTTATTTAGGTTTAAGTAGTTCTACGTTCTAGGGGACTGATGACCTCAGATGTTACGTCCCATGGTGCTTAGCGCCATTTGAACCATCCCACTGTTTGTGACAGACATCTCACCGCATCGCGGGCTCATAAAAGACGAAAAGAGCGAATAGCGGCAGTGAAAACAAGATTTTATTACTCGTAAAAACCACCAGTGATGCATTAAGGATGCATTAAGAATAAAGCGAAAATCGCCTCCCAAAACTTCCCTAATTTGCCGTTGCGAAGTAATGTGTCACTACATACACATTACGCGTAGGATAAAGAGAATCCTAAATAGCAGTAAGAAGTTACCCAGAGAAGGGAAGAGTCCACATATTGTCTCAAATTGTTGCAGTTTGATATTAATGTAATTCCCAATGGTTTCGCACTAACCGGTTCTTTTGGTATAGGAGTACTCATGTGGGTATTATCAAAGTGTAGTTGCTAGAACGGTCAACAACCTTACTAACACCTCATTTTGGACTGAATAAGACTAGGAAAGCTGCGTTAATTTGACGTTTCCTCCGTCTCGTGACGATTTACGAATGAAGTCTGAAGAGCACTCAAAGTTTGTTGTCTGCCGCATGAATCCTGTAAAGTATTGTGGCAGTTGGCAGTCATTTCTGAATACGGACGTGTGCAAATATCTTCACTGCTCTAGGGGAACTAGCAGAAATACATTTTTAAGGCACTGACCTAGAAACACTTCTACGGATTGTTTGAAGTGGTAGATGATAGTTTAACTAACACAATTTTTTAAGGATACACTTTCAGATGTTTACACCTTTATACATATATTAAATTCTGGCTTAACTGGAGATGCTTTTATGGATGGACTTCAGATTTTCTTTGATAGCATTTGATTTATTTTATCTTACTCTTGTTACAGGTAGCGTGACGTAGGTGAGCTACTGTCACAAGGGGTTCAATGCAAGAGTAAGTTCAAGGTGTTCTGTAATTTCGTGAAACACAGTCGCCTATTGCAATTCAGCGACAGTTTTGAAATGTCTATGGTCGACATCAACTTGATGTGAAGAGCTTCAGAGGGTGATATGAAAGGTTTAACCCTTTGAGTACTAATTGTTTCTGCCTGAAACCAACATTTTATATATTTTTTAAGTTTTGTGTTCTTTTTTTTAAAATTGCCATATGAGAACATTATTGACAGTAATAGTTAGTATGTCTTAAGTTATTGTAATGTAAAGATGAGTTCGTATTTCTCGCCTATGAGTGGTTTCGAAATGAAGTCTCTTGAGTAGTATGTAGTTTTGATACAAAATACATAAAATTTTAGGTCACGTTTTGCTTGTTACTTAGGACTACAATTTGTTTTAGGCATGATGAGTTCGTGGAACTTTCGAGACATGGGACTGAGTGTACGAAAAATGCAAATTTACTTGCGAACCTATCACAGGAAATGATGGTTGGCTGAACCTTTGTGTGTCCTAGTGGTTCCAAAGAGAAATCACCTTCTTAAAACAACTGATTGTTGACATTTTGCTAATTTCTTCTTATACACGTAGTCCACTACGATAATGAAGATTAAATTTGAAAAAAATTTAATGTTATAGTCCAGTACTTAAAACAATTGAGGGTTTACTTTTTGGCTATATTTTCTTGTATTCTATGCTTACTATAGTAATAAAGTTTAACTGTATGAAAATGTTTTAAATTTATGTTTAGGATTCAAATTATTAAAGAGAGTCGCAGTGCTAGTGATAAGGCAACAGGCCGTAGACCTGATGTGAGCGATGACACGGTTGATAATGTATGTACAGGGTTTCAGCGTAGTCAGAGGAATTCGACACGTAGTGTTTCCACGCAACGTCAGAGCACTGTGATGAAGATTTGACAAATGTGCATTATTCCAGTGCTTACAATTGCAATTCCCGCAAGCTTTGTAACCAGAGGACGTACACAGATGTGCTGAGGTTACTAGGAGCATGCGGAAACGAATCGATGCAGGCAGTGACAAATAAAATTAGTTTTTTTTCGATGAAGCGACTTTTCATAACTCTAGGAAAGTAAGTAGGAGAATTCACATATCGTGCAACAGTAGATAAAGAACAGCTCGGAAAGCGGTGTAGTGTGGCATAATGCACATAATGGGCCATGCTTTTTCACTGAGCGTAACATTACAGAAACAGCTTTCCTAGGCTTGTTGCAACTTTACGCTGCCGCTCAGAACATGAATTTCAGCCATGGGGAGCGTTTCAACAAGATACTGTACGTCACACTGGTGATTATCTGCTCGCCATTCCTTGGATGTAACCTTTCTAGGAAGATAGATCGGTAGAGATGGTCCAACATCTCGGCCATAACGTTCGCCAGGCTGAACACCTTCTGACATTTTTGTGATGGAGATAACGTATTCACTTCATTACTTCCTGAACTTTACGGCACAAATACGAAATGCTGTAGAGGTGATGACGGAAGAGAAGTTGGCAAAGGAAAAGAGAGGAACTGAGTGTAGCCTTGACCTTGTAAGGGTAATAAGAAGACTACGTGTATAATTGTATCCATCAGAAACTTTACTTGTATATATTTGCAACAAATCGCATAGCCGTATTTAGCATAGTTTCGAAACTTTTGTAATCAGTGTGAAAAGGACGGCTTGTTCTACATGATTGGTATCAAAACAAAGTGATTTTCAGCATCTGGTTGGCGTGTTTCTGTTGATTAATTATATGATGAGGAAATAACGCAGTGTCAGAGTATCTTGCAGTGATGTGAGGGGCGATCAGAAAGTTTCCGTTTGCGATGCTGCAGCGAAAATGCAACGTAGCACGTTCCAATGCAGGTATATAGGCTTCGACATATAGGCAAGTAATTAGTGTGGCAGTGATGTCTTTTCGAACTGCGTGCGGTAAATGCAGAAACGTGAACTATGGCAACGTTATTAGCAAATGTGTCCAGATAGAACCAACGTGCTGTTATTCTTTTGTTGGCTACCGAAGGAGAAACATCAGCAGACATCCACCGGAGAATGGAGAATTTGTATAGGGCAGTATATCTGTCGAATACTGCTGTCGTGAAATGGTGCGGCCAAGTTCCGGACCCCTGCTTCGTGATAGCCCACCTCCCCAACATTCGGCAAACATAAAGCAGAAGTTAAGACAACTCAAGTGGGACACACTCGAGAACCCGCCCATAGTCATGATCTCTCCACACGCGATTATCACGCCTTCGGTTATTTGAAGGGTCGAAGGATTCTGTTAAGACGAGGATGTGCAGCAAGCAGTTATGGGAGTCTTCACGAAGCAGGACATGATGTTTTACTAAACGAATATCATCAACCAAAGGTGCGTCATTGGGATCATCGTTTCAATGTCCACGGCGATTTTACCTGATTGACATATAATATTGGACTGTACGGCCTTCGATCGATTTTACCTGATATAATTCTGGACTGTAAGGCCTTCGAATGAAAACTATTTGATAGTTCCTTATATATTTTCACCTCAACCGGATGGAACCAAAGACGTCTAACATTGTATTTCAAGCTTATAACTTACGTGTGCATACAAATCAAAACGTTGAATTGGAGTGGAAGTGAAATCAGAGTGCTGCTGTTAATGTGTTTTATGATTTTAAATCTATGATGAGAAAACAATATTGCTCGGTTACAAAAAAAAAAAAAAAAAAAAAAAAAAATTACATGACAAATGGAATTCGTCTCTTTTGTATTGGCATGTGCGTCAGTATTGCTGTGACGCCCGCTGAGACAAATCGGCGTTGTCAATATCCGTTAAGGTATTTGATTTCGTGCATATTACTGGGTCGACTTCCCCGTTTCGCCGAAGCAAGTTGCAATCCTCTACTGCTAGAGAGCTCCGAACTGTAGCGTATAACATGGCGGTGTGCAACGTAACTATGTCGATACGTGAGAAACCCTCAGAACAATGAAAACACTAATTCGAAGAGTTCCTTCAGTATGGCATTATCAGATCTCCACGAGCGCTTCGATATCTGCAACAACGTGACTTCTTGGCTTCACTGTCGTGGACCATCTTCCATACATTCCCCATTGGACGCATGAGATTTTCATCTGCTAGAGGACTTCACTTTGATACTGACGAAGCGGTACAAACAGAGGTGAGGTTGTGACTCCGTCAAAAAAGTCAGAACAATCTACAGAGAGGATATCAAGTAACTGGTCCCTCGTTTTGGAACAGGGTAACTGTTGAGAAATAAATATATAGACGTATAAAATAATGCTGTAGAACGTTCATAAAGATTGTTTTATTTAAAAAGCCTTAAGAGTTTTCCCACAAGAAATTCAGAGGCATTACTTTTCAACACGCCCTCGTACTTATTCTGCTTGTGTACATCGGTATCATGAGGCGAATCAATCACATGAATGTTGTCAAAATGGTTGGTGCAAAGTTGCGACGAGCTGAATAAGGAAATGTAACCGAAATTCAGGATGTGGTGTTCCCCAATATATTATATTACAAAATAATTCACATTTAGAATTGAGATGACATAGAAATTGCAGGAGGAGCCCGTACCTGAAGTTTCCTCATTTAGCAGTATAAGAATTACACCTCCAGAGCAAATTATCTCTAGCAGACACTAGTATATTGTAAGATACTGATGACGACAAACCGGAGAACATTTGAGAAGACTGTCATTGTTGCGGCCTCAGCTACTTAAGAAAATCTAACAGGCGCTATAAGTATTGTGTATTCGAAGTTCACAGTAGCGCCAAAGAAACTGGAATAGGCGTGCGTATTCAAATACAGAGATATGTAAACAGACAGAATACGACGCTGCGGTCGACAACGATTATATAAGACAACAAGTGTCTGACGTAGTTGTTAGATCGCTTACTGCTGCTAAAATGGGAGGTTAACAAGATGTAAGTGGGTTTCAACATAGCGTTATAGTCGGCGTACGAGCGACGGGACACAGCATCTCCAAAGTAGCGATGAAATGGGGAATTTCCCATGCGACCATTTCACGAGTGTACCGTGAATATCAGGAATCAGGTAAAATATCAAATCTCCGAGATCGCTGCGGCCGGGAAAAGATCCTACAAGAACGGGACCAACGACGACTGAAGAGAATCGTTCAACGTGACAGAAGTGCAACCCTTTTTCAAATTGCTGCAGATTTCAATGCTGGGACATCAACAAGTGTCAGCGTGTAAACAATTTAACGAAAAATCATCGATATGGGCTTTCAGATCCGAAGGTCTACTCGTGACCCTTGATGACTGCACGACACATAGCTCTACGCCTCGCCTGTGTTCATCAGTCCGTCAACACCGACATTGCACTGTTGATGACTGGAAACATATTGCCTTGTCGGACGAGTCTCGTTTCAAATTGAACCAAGCGGATCGACGTTTACGGGCATGGAGACAACCTCATGCATCGATAGATCCTTCATGACAGCAGGGGACTGTTCACCCTGGTAGAGGCTTTGTAATGGCGTGGGGCGTGTGCAGCTGGAGTGGTGTGGGACCCCCTGGTACGTCTAGAAACGACTCTAACAGGTGACACGTACGTAAGCATCCTGTCTGCTCACCTGCATCCATTCATGTCCATTGTGCATTTCCGATGGACTTGGACAATTCCAGCGGGACAATGCTACACCCCCACGTTCCTAACTACCACAGAGTGGCCCCAGAAACACTCTTTTGAGTTACACACTTCCGCTGGCCACCAAACTCCCCAGTCACGAACATTACCGAGCGTTCCTGGCCTTGTAACGTGCTGTTCGGAAGACATCTCTACCCCTTCGTACTCTTACGGATTTATGGACAGACCTGCAGGATTCATGGTGTTAATTCCCTCCAGCACTACTTCAGACATTAATCTAGTCCATGCCACGTCGTGTTGTGGCACTCCTGAGTGTTCGCGGGGGCCTTACATGACATTAGACTCATCAGTGTGTATCAAATTGCAAGATACGTAAAAGGCGATAACTAGCGCACTTCCCGCGAAACAGACTATCACAATAGAAAACTTTAAGGAATACGGAATGTCACAGTTTGATAAGTCAAGAGGCTGTGGATCTGCTGTTCACTTTTGGAATTTGCAAATGTGTGTCCTAGAATAGTCTAAAGAAGTTATTCAGGACACTGACACAGTTTCGATTTCTTTGATCAACTAACTTAAAGCTGAATATGGAATTTCTTCTTGCCATATTACTACGTTCGTCGCACGTAAGGACTAGAAGAAGATCATAATATTTGTTAGCGGGTATAATGGTTCGCGGAGGGAGTGAACAAATAAACAAAGGACTGGAGTGTGAGCAAAGAAAATATTTAAAACATTGGCAAAAGTCAGTTTAATCATAATATCTCCTCATAATCATTACCATCTCATAGAGGAGACACAACTATAATTTGTGTGTCGCAGTCTATGCAAGTTCTACACACGGCTGTGCATACGATGCGGCTTTATAAATGACGAGCTAACAAGCTCTGATTTTAAGAGACGCAAAGCACTATTTGCCTAAATATTTTGAAGGAACATGTCAACGAAACTTTCATGTAGAGGCAAGCAAAAGTAGAAAAATGTAGAGAGAGTATATGACATGTTTTCTAACTACTGTTCGTGGTGGACACGTACTTGATGATGCGAAGAGCCTATTGGTGTGTGATTTCTGGTCAGACCAGTCAGGATAGTTATTTCCAACATTTATTGATTTTCGAGCTTCCTCGTTACCACAGGTGGGAGAAAAAACAAAAATAAAAATAGCTTAGACAATATTTGGTACATTCACCCTACATCATTTTATCGTGTTTGTAATGTGAATAGCAAAACATAAAATTCTACTGGAATGCATGTACTGTCATGCTTAAAAGTACACGAACATTATGAATTGTGTCCTGCCTGATATTTAAGCAACCTAAATGATGTAACTTTACTGCAGGCCCTCTGAATTCTTTACCGAGCGAGGTGGCGCAGTGGTTGGCACACTGGACGCGCATTGGGAGGACGACGGTTCAATCCCGAGTCCGGCCATGCTGATTTAGGTTTTCAGTGATTTTCCTAAATTGCTCCAGGCAAATGCCGGGATGGTTTCTTTGAAAGGGCACAGCCGACTTCCTTCCCCGTCTTCCCCTAATACAATGAGTCTGATGACCGCGCAGTTTGGTCTCTTCCCCCAAATTCCCCCAAATAACCCACAACCTTCTAATTTCTTTTCAGTACAGTCGTCTGATTACACAAAATGGTTACTACAAGTGCCCAGTATAGAACACTGCGCTCTCAACATATCAGTCGAGATGCAAATTAATACCACGGAAACACAAATATTAAGAAATACGGTATTAGTCCTCAGTTCGTTGTCTGCCTGTGTGCACTTATGTCAAGTGGACTAGTGTTCATTTAGCAGCTTGTACTTTTTTTTTCATTTCGTGACACGGATTATTAATATCACCTTTAGCGTCATCTAGTATCTGTTTTCTTGTTTGTTGATTAAAGATGAGTAGGGACTGCACCTGTTGTGTATGGATGCTGTGGGAAATAGCTTCTGTCAGCGAACAGCTGTGCTGGAAATGGTCGACAGACTTCAGGCTTCCGCCATGGGCTGTGGCGGCGCTGCGGCACCTAAAACGAATATCTTGACACCTCTGGAGCCCATAACGCCGTCTGGGAACCATTATGGCACTGCGCCTCCCAATGCGCACGTCCCTGCTGGTTGAAAGTTACAAGGCGGTGATTGGCTAACAACTGCAGGATCACAAATCTAGACACACAGCAGACATGAATAACAAGCTGCCATGGTAATATTATGACGAAAGTCTAATTTAATAAAACAAATAGATCCCAAAACTTCACGCATTAGTGACTGGACCTCGATATGGTTCAAGTCAAAGAGAAGTCTGCTGACCTACAGTTCAACCTGGAATCCGAATGTCGTCTTGTTTCTGGCGATTCCTCACATCCTAGTTTGGTGAAGGTGTGCCCACATGTTGGCAGGCTAGTTTCAAGTACGCTGCAGAAGTTTATCTAGGAAGCCTTACACATTCACCATAGAGTGCCCACCTTTCCCCGTGCGGTTTACGTATTCTGGAGCCCTGAAGAAATGCATTCGTGGCCTTCGATTTGCTGCGGATGAAGAGGTGCATGAATGGGTACAATCATGGTTCCGCAGGCATCCGGAAACGTTTTTCTGTGAAGGTACTGTCCGTCTTGTTTCACAGTAGGACAAATGTATTAAACGTCATGGCGATTAATTTTAAAATAATGAAGTTAGCTTTCTTTCTTTTGTACCTGACTCGTTTTCGTTTGACTACCCCTTCTACATCAGCATTTAGACATACCTGGGTTTAGAAGACCTTCGTATTCGCAGAATTCAACTGCGACATGTTACGGGAAACTGGATTATTACAATGTCATGTAAAGAGGATGTTGCCAGTTACGAAATACACCTGGCGTGTGTGAAAATTTGGAGAAATAGTCGGATAAGGAATTTCCCATCCTTTCAAATTGCCATATCTAGTTTAAGAGTTCCCATCGTTTTAACTGTTAATACAATATTACATTTCCCACCTAATTTTGAATTTGGCCCTTTTTCCGCTAGTGGGTTTCTTACACACTCTTGGGATTTTAAAAAGCCCAAGTCCGCTTTCTCTGCCATAATGAACGTTTTCCCTATAATCTGAGGGTTCTGCAGTTGGAAGCGGGAAGAAACGAAATGGTATCTTCAAGGCGTGGGTAGGGGGAGAACGGCAGTTTTTATGGACTAGAACAATACTGAGCCGTAGCGCGACAGAAAATCGTTTGCGCCGGCTGTGTGACCGCTCTTTCCGGCTAAGCCATGTTTCACGACTCGCGATTGGTGGATACTTGCTATTTAAGGAGGAAGTTCCAGTTTACGGAAAGTGGACTTTCGGGGAAAATTGCGTGGGGGAGAGTGTGCCGGTGCTATAGTCTGTCGGTAAACTGAAGAGCGAGCGAGTCCCCACTCTGCCAACCCAAATACGTCACAAGGCGCTTCTACAGGCTGTTTCACAACGTAGTACCGGCCCTGCCGCGGTGCGCTTTAAATCTGTGATGACGCCGTGTACAGGTACGTCTCGGTTGCGTTTATTTTTAGACAAATGCATTATGACCACAAGGAATACAAAAAACTATAGCTTCTTCCGAGCCGGCCGCGGTGGCCGTGCGGTTCTAGCGCTGCAGTCCGGAACCGCGGGGCTGCTACGGTCGCAGGTTCGAACCCTGCCTCGGGCATGGATGTGTGTGATGTCCTTAGGTTAGTTAGGTTTAAGTAGTTCTAAGTTCTAGGGACTGATGACCTAAGATGTTAAGTCCCATAGTGCTCAGAGCCATTTGAAGCTTCTTCCGAAACACAACATTATAGAGTAAATAAAACATAAGAATGGAAGTCAGGATTCTACTACAAACATAGAACCAAATGCCTGTTCATGTGAATGTATGTTCCTCTATTTCTATTCGTAAAACGAATCCCATATAATGTAATCAGTCTGTAGAATTTAAGGTTTGTTCTTATTTTGTGTTTCTACTAAAAGGTAGAAGTTTTCTTTGAAGGACTGCATTGAAACTTAACAGTTTTTGCAAGAAAAAGAGTGTTTAAAAAGTAACCAGAAATTTATAGTTTTGTGTGTTGTATTAGCCTGATTTGCACTACTTTTTTGTCACTGTCTTCGTAAACATGCCTCAAAAGTGTGTGTTCAATGTTATGCATATCGGGTATTTACTTTGTTGTCAGCTGCCAGAAAGGTTACATGTGTTTTGGTGGCATCAACGATTATTTGTTTTACATAAAAATAAATTAGAGAACCTGTATTAAATTTTGTTATAAGAATGGAATAAAGTGTATGAAATTTTTAGAAACGGTAAATATTGCTTTTGGGGAGCCTGTTATGAGTAAACCAAAGGCACACAAGTAGTATAAACATTTCAAAGCAGTAAACTATCCCGAATAAACAGTTCCTAAAGTGTTCCGGGAATTGGAAAAAGCACTGGCATAAGTGTATAGTATGTAATGGGGAATATTTTGAAGAGGATAACATAGCTGTAGATTAATCAAGTTCTTACCAAAAAATAAAAATTAATATGTGAACGGACCTCGTACTTCAAGCTTTTTGCTTAGAAGTCAAGAATCGGTGTACATGTTTCGCAGGAAATTTCAGCAGTGTATAGAATAGCTATTGCGCACTTGTTTTAAGCAATATGTCTTAGAATCAGGTGAATAATGACCGAGCCGGCCGGAGTGGCCGAGCGGTTCTAGGCGCTACAGTCTGGAGCCGCCCGCAGGTTCGAATCCTGCCTCGGGCTTGGATGTTTGAGATATCCTTAGGTTAGTTAGATTTAAGTAGTTCTCAGTTTTAGGGGACTGATGACCTCAGAAGTTGAGTCCCATAGTGCTCAGAGCCATTTGAACCATTAAAATAGTGACCGAGATAGAGATTTAGTGTTCCATAAGCGTAAAAGGTTTTGCGAGATTTTGAAACTGTCTATAACGATAGGTTTCCTTCCAAAATTATTAGTTTTCCTTCGTGGCGATTCCAGTAAACCAAGCGGCTTATTTTTCCATTCCTTACTTATGCGTCCTATTAGCTGAGGCTGACGTTTGCATAAATTGCAGCACTTTGATTCGGACTGGTAATATTAGCCAACAGTTCTTTTTGGGTCGCCTCTTTAATACACGCTGTAATAACCTTAGAGGCGATCGAACGCTCGTTACTCCGCAAATACCTCCTCTTCGTATTCTGCACATTTTCTTGCAATGCAAGACGATTATCCACCACTTCCGGATATCGAAGTACATCAGTAAGTGTACAACGTTAACTCACTGACACTGGCAACTAAGATCCCATGAACAGAAACGACGTATATCACTGCACACCGATCTACATTGCTAGATGGATAACGGGCAACAGATTTTGGGTGGCCCTGTAGGCCGGTGGCAGCGTTCTTCCGGGAAAGGCCACTTCCCCCACCAAAAACGCTGCTCGCTCTTCAGTTTACAGACAGACTCATATCCGCGTGACGGGTGGATCGTTGCGACCGGGTTGCGAAGTCGATGATGATTAGCGCTGTCAAGTGGAGCAGACAGTTGCGACGCGCTCGCCATATTGCAGCCTGCAGCTCAGCTCTTTGGACGGCGGTCGTAAAGGGCCTGCCTGTTATTGCGGAACTGGGTTTAGCTGTGGCTGCGGTTGGAGCCCGGTCGTCGGTGCTGGTACACGCCGGTACGTCGCTTGCAACTGTACACCGTGACTGACGGCATCGTAACGGCCGCGGCCGTGGGGATCATGCGAACGACGAGCATCCCGAACTTGTTTGCAACCCTAAGGCTGCAAACCTGTGTTACGTCTCGGTCACTGCTTATTCACGGTGTCACTATTTGCGAGATGAGTGTCATTTGCCTCAAGTATGTTCAAACCCAAAGCCTCATACTATTGTCTCTCCGTGAGTACGTGTTGCGTTCTTTTAGGATAATTCTCTTAGCCGAGAAACAGGCACGTTTTTATTGAAAGTGTTTCAAGAAACTTAATAACTTACCTGCTGAACACTAAATGTTACTTCTGATGAAATTAAAATTCTGATGAAAAAAAAAATTAAAAAAAATCGTAACGGCCGCGGCCGTGGGGATCATGCGAACGACGAGCATCCCTAACTTGTTTGCAACCCTAAGGCTGCAAACCTGTGTTACGTCTCGGTCACTGCTTATTCACGGTGTCACTATTTGCGAGATGAGTGTCATTTGCCTCAAGTATGTTCAAACCCAAAGCCTCATACTATTGTCTCTCCGTGAGTACGTGTTGCGTTCTTTTAGGATAATTCTCTTAGCCGAGAAACAGGCACGTTTTTATTGAAAGTGTTTCAAGAAACTTAATAACTTACCTGCTGAACACTAAATGTTACTTCTGATGAAATTAAAATTCTGATTGGCAGATTACGAATTCTAATATCGCGCAGTCTGTTCTGCGTTGCAGAAAGTTGCAGATAATTGCATTTATAGATTGAGACTTGCAGAACTACTAGTTTTCATTTATGAACTTACACTTGTTTTCAATATCACGAATAGTTACTGGCTTGAAAGTTCAAGGTACCTTTGCTTGTATGGTCATGCAGTCAGTTACGTTAAAATTCACTGTTAAGTAGCTAAAGTAGCATTCCACCTAGATAATGAGGCGTAACATTATTTCGTTTCCATTCTTAACTGTAGCGCCTAAACAGTGTTATCTCGTTTGTCTTATAATTAAAATCTATTCTTTATGTTGCAGATTACATCCAGTTTGGCCTGTGTGTATGATACTGTGGCTGGTGTTGTTCCCACCAGAATAATGGTCAGGGTCTCCTTGCTATTGGAAGGCTCGCTGTAAGGCGTGCACCACCATACAATTTTTTCCTGCCTTTTTTAGTGTTTTTTTTAATAATTGTAAAGACAGTGTTGGTTTCTTTTAGAAATCAATAATTTTTTTCTCGACCTTTAAGTCGAATTGGGTGCAACAGATAAAATTCCAAAGGAAGTGTTCTCTGAGCAAATTAAATTTAACCTTGTGAGTTATTAAGCTGATGTAAATTCTTGTGATCAATTCCTCTGTCTTGTTAATATATTTGAAGCATATAAGTGAGTGATGCCTGTTCTGCCCGGCTCTTGTAATTACAACAAAGATTTTCTTATTGATTAACTTGCTGTAATTAACTTGAGTCTATGTTTCATTTGTAAAGGATTCGGTTTACATTCCTTGAACCATCTACCCAACATTTTGTCATATTGTAAATTTTGATGTGTTGATCTTAATGTTAAAATTTTTGAGGGCACGATCCTTGAGTAAGTACTGGTTATAAAAATGTATCTTAATGAAATTTATACATTTTGTCGCCAGTATATTTGTTCAGTTCTGTGACTTTAAAAATAAAGTTTTACATACATTTGGTATCCTCAGTGGGGATTACTACTACCAGTCCAGTAGCCTGTGTGTTCTGCAATCACCTTTCATTTACGATGTCAGTACTCAGCGAGTATGTAATTTTGCGTGTGAATATTGCACGCTCGTTTCTGCATAATCAGTGGTACTTTATCACTTTAGCAGGATCGTTATGAAGTAGGAAAAGGGAAATGTTATAAAAGAGAATACAGACATCTAAATACAAGGAAGCTCAAAATAGAAAAGTAGGAATGACTGGAAGCGAAATCCAAGGCTGTAGAAGCAAGCATGACTAGGGCAAGGATAGATAAATTAAAGAGATCATTGGAGAATGGAGAAGTACCTGTATCACTGTTAAAAGCTCAGATGGCACATCCATACTTAGAAAACAAGGGAATACTGGAAAATCGAAGAAATATAAAGAGGGTCGGTATAAAAGAAACGAATTTTAATACGATGTTATAGAAATATAAGGGAAGTTGAATGACGAAGAGATTGAAGACACAAGATGAATTTGACAGAGAACAGAAGACGTAAGTTGAAACTAGGCATTCCCTCAGAAGTATTAAGTTCCTGGCAAGAGCCATCTATAATAAAACTATTCCACCTGGTATGCAAGATCTATGAGACGGACGAAATACCCTTAGCTTTCAAGAATAATGCAGTAATTATTATTAAAAAAAGGAAGTGCCTGAAAGGTGTGAATACTGCTGAACCAACTGTTTGGTGTCATAGTTGCAAAATACTGACAGGAAGTTTTTATAGAAGAATGGAAAAACGTGAAGAAGCCGACCTCACGGAAGATCGGCCTCATTTCCGGAAAAAGTCAGAAACACTTGATGCAATTCTGACCCTACATCTTACCTTTGAAGATCGTTTACGGCATCGTATACAGCATTTGTAGACTTAGAGAAAGCATTTGGCAATGATGACTGGAATACACTCTTTGAAATTCTGGAAGTAGCAGGAATAAAATGCACGAAGCGACATATTATCTACACCACTGGCCGATAAAATTGCTACACCACGAAGATGACGTGCTATAGACGCGAAATTTAACCGAAAGGAAGAAGATGCTGTGATATGCAAATCATTAGCTTTTCAGAGCATTCACATAAAGTTGGCACCGGTGGCGACACCTGCAACGAGCTGATACGAGGAACGTTTCCAACCGATTTCTCACACACAAACAGCAGTTGACCGGCGTTACCTGGTAAAACGTAGTTGTGATGCCTCGTGTGAGGAGGAGAAATGCCTACCATCACGTTTCCGACTTTGATAAAGGTCAGATTGTAGCCTATCGCGATTACGGTTTATCGTATCGCGACATTGCTGCTCGCGTTGGTCGAGATCCAATGACTGTTAGCAGAATATGGAATCGGTGGGTTCAGGTGGGTCATACTGAACACCCTGCTGGATCCCAACGGCCTCGTATCACTAGCAGTCGAGATGACAGGCATCTTATCTGCATGGCTGTAACGGATCGTGCAGCCACGTCTCGATTCCTGAGTCAACAGATGGGGACGTTTGTAAGACAACAACCATCTGCACGAACAGTTAGACGACGTCTGCAGCAGCATGGACTATCAGTTCGGAGACCATGGGTGCGGTTACCCTTGATGCTGCATCACAGACAGGAGCCTGCGATGGTGTACTCAACGACGAACCTGGGTGTACGAATGACAAAACATCATTTTTTCGGTTGAATCCAGGTTCTGTTTACAGCATCATGATGGTCGCATCCGTGTTTGGCGACATCGCGGTGAACGCACATTGGAAGCGTGTATTCTTCATCGCCATACTGGCGTATCACCCGGCGTGAAGGTATGGGGTGCCATTGGTTACACGTCTCGGTCACCTCTTGTTCGCATTGACGGCACTTTGAACAGTGGACGTTACATGTCACATGGTAACGACCCGTGGCATTAACCTTCATTCGATCTCTGCGAAACCCTACATTTCAGCAGCCTAATGCACGACCGCATGTTGAGGGTCCTATACGGGCCATTCTGGATACAGAAACTGTTCGACTGCTACCCTGGCCAGCACATTCTCCAGATCTCTCACCAATTGAAAACGTCTGGTCAATGGCTCGTCACAATACGCCACTCACTACTCTTGATGAACTGTGGTATCGTGTTGAAGCTATATGGGCAGCTGTACCTGTATACGCCATCCAAGCTCTGTTTAACTCAATGCCCAGGCGTATCAAGGCTGTTATTACGGCCAGAGGTGGTTGTTCTGGGTACTGATTTCTCAGGATCTATGCACCCAAATTGCGTGAAATGTAATTACTTATCAGTTATAGTGTAATATATCGGTCCAATGAATACCCGTTTATCATCTGCATTTCTTCTTGATGTAGCAATTTTAATGGCCAGTAGTGTAGTTCTTTTAAAGAAACCAGACAGCAGTGGTTAGCGTTCAGGGCTATAAAAGAAGTGAAGGAGGATTCAGATGTGAGTGAGACGAGTTTTTGCTTCCCACCAATGGTATTCAGTCTGTAAATTGAGCAAGCAATAAAAGGAGCCAAGGGGAAATTTGGAAGGGGAATAAAAGTTCAGGGAGAATAAATAAAAAACTTTTAATTTTGCAGAGGTCATTACAGTTGTGTCAGAAACAGTAAATGTCTTGGAAGAGCAGTTGAATGGAATGTATACTGTCTTGAAAAGTTGTTATAAGATGAAAATCTTCACAAGTAAGAAAAGGGTAACGAAATGTAGTTAAATTCAAGCAGATGATGCTGAGGGCTTTAGTGCAGGAAATAAGATACTAAAAGTAGTCGATAAATTTTCTTTTTTGCGCTACTAAAGAATGCCGATGGCGAAAGTAGAGATGATAAAATATCCAGGATGGCAGTATAATCAAAACGATTTGTAAACAGAGGTATTAATTAACGATGTGTATAAATTTAAGTGTTAGCGATTCTTTTCTGAAGGTATTTGTATGGAGCGTACCTTGTGCGGAAGTGAATCGCGGACAACAAACGGTTCACACAAGAAGAGAACAGAAGTCTTCGTAATGTGGTGCTAACGAAGAATGGTGAAGATTAGATGTTTACATGGTTCAGATGGCTCTAAGCACTGTGGGACTTAACATCTGAGGTCATCAGTCCCCTGGACTTAAAACTACTTAAACCTTACTAACCTAAGGACGTCACACACATCCATGCCCGAGGCAGGATTCGAACCTGCAGCAGCACGGTTCCGGACTGAAGCGCGTAGAACCGCTCGGCCACAGCGTCCGGCCAGATGTTTAGATGAAATAACTAATGACGGAGTGCTAAGAAGAATTAGAAAACAAAAAATTTTGGAACAGTTGGACTAAAAGGCACCCTTAGACATCAACGAATAGACAGTTTGGTAGCGCCACGCCGGGATCCGCACGGTCTGGGGCGCCTTGCACGGTTCGTGAGGCTGCCTTCGTCGGAGGTTCGAGTCCTCCTTCCGGCATGTGTGTTGTTCTTAGCATAAGTTAGTTTAAGTTACATTAAGTAGTCTGTAAACCTAGGGACCGATTATGGCAGCAGTTTGGTCCCATAGGAACTTACGACAAATTTCCAAATTTCAGTTTGGTAGCAAGAGGAAGTCTGGAGGAAAATTTTTAGAGGGAAACCACGGCTTGAATATAAGCAGGTTCAAATGGATGGAATTTGAAGATGATTTGCAAAGTTGAATATTCTTGCGTACTATGGAACAGCGTAGAGAACAGAATCAAACTAGTCTTTGGGCTGAAAATCACAACTTCAATAACAAAACAATGAATATCATAATTATTTGGTACAGTGAATTATTCTTGCTCATCCAACAGACACGGGAGAGTAGAAAACATTACGTTATATGTTTGCTCCTGTAGAGTGAAAGTATTTCATTTCCAGACGCCAGTTTTTTGTTCAGAATATTTTTTGTCTGGCGTGTTCTACAAACTGTATGAAGATGTAACACGATTTCAGAACAAGAAATTATAAATATTTGCTGTGGCTGTCTGCAGCAACTTCTGTCTCAGAAATAAAATCTTATTATGCCTTAGCTTCGATTTACCCCAAGTTGTTTTCAACAGCGCAGAACATAAAAACATAGTATCCAGGCTTTATTATGTGAACAGACACCTCCTTGTATGATTGTCTGAAGATGTTAAAAAAAAAAGGTTCAAATGGCTCTGAGCACTATGGGACTTAACTGCTGTGGTCATCAGTCCCCTAGAATTTAGAACTACTTAATCCTAACGACATCACACACATCCATGCCCGAGGCAGGATTCGAACCTGCGACCGTAGCGGTCACGCGGTTCCAGACTGAAGCGCCTTTAACCGCACAGCCACACCGGCCGGCTCTGAAGATGTGACTGGATGACGGGCGAAGTGGGAATTTTCTCATCCAAAGCAACAGCTAGTAACAGTGCTCCCCCGGAGATTATACAAGCTGCTGTTGGTTCGAGCTTCGAGTAGCCTTGAGTGGCTCCGGTATCAACACGTGAGCAGAGCTGCGCTGGCATGCTTGTTAGAGGGCACCCGCAGCGCAGCCCCTCTGGTATTTCTCCTGAATATGCATGCGGCCGACTTGTACCGCGCACCAGCGCCCGCCGTTTAAAGACCGTGTTATCGTGAGTCGAGCAACCTACAAGGTAAAGTCACGTTACGCCTGCCTTGCTCACAATGGGCAGTCGAGCTAAGAGAGCACAACGGTGGTCCACAGCATATCCGTAGCATCCACCTCTGTAGTCTCCACCAGCAGGCCTGTAATATTCGCCGTACTTGACTTCCATGTGCAGACGTGTCGTAAGAGGCGTCAAGAAGATGACTACCCATCCCGAATAGCTGAATAGCAAGGCACAGCGCCGTAGAAATGTCTGTCTTACAGACAAGAGGAACCCACCCCGTAGGTCTCTCCCTGATACAGTCGAAACTTGGCACCGTGATAGGAGGATGAAAGTAAAGGGACGCCAATTTTGCTTAGGTGCCAACACGTAACTTTCTGAGAAAACGACGAGTGACTTCATCGGGCTGCTCACTCGGTGTAAGATTAAGTGCGTTCGTAGCGCGGTTTCCTAATTTTGCATCGTGTGTTCAAATTAAGGCCAACGTTTTTTGTTTTGTTTTTTTCTTTTTTTGGCGTGGAAGTATGCGACATCAGTTTTTTGATGATATAGTGAAACACAATATAATCAATGCCAAAAGAAATAAAGATTTCAGCTCTTATTAAAAATAGATTTTACCAGCCCAATTGACACGGATTAACACCTTCCGGAAAACTGCTATCAATAGTTTTTGTTTGTCTCCATGAAGTTAGTGACTTCAATCTTCGAATCCATCGAGACGTAAACCAATTAAAGGAACGATACAATAATGTTCAATCAACAGCTGCAAACGCTAGAGACCTCACAAAAGAAACCTATCACCAGTTTCTGGGCAAAGTTCACGTAAAAATGAAGCGGTTTCCTTACATTACTGAATTGTGGGGTGAACAAAACAATCCCTACTTTTGTGACGGGCTGATTGTCGATTAAATCACTACACCGACATGGTCGTTAAAAGTAATTTCAGTGAAGTGTGTGTGTACTCACCGACGGTGGAGAATTGCATTCGCCGATTTCAGAAGTGCCCTGCTCACATTGCAGAGCAAAGGAAGATCAGAAGCAGAAGCGTAGCAATCAAAACACACATCTCGATCCATAATCAACTGCAGGATCCAGCTTTCGAGAAACTGCTTCGGTACGCATGGTTTACCGCAAAACCATCGCCAGATCGCGAGGTTTTTCTCCTAAAGATGTTGAAACAAAAACTGTAGGTGTGGTACGTATTCCTTCGCACGTTGGTGATGGTGATCCAGATTTCTATACCTGGAATTTTTTTATGGCTGCGTTGATTATCACGAAGGCTAAAATAAAATATAAAGCAAAAATTGAAATACTGGAAAGCAATTTATTGTTAACTGGATTTGAAATGCTTCGACTATACAACCAATTCACTGGGATTTTCAATGCTCAAGAGACTGAAGAAATCAGGTACAAACTTTTACTCTTGTTTCTAAAACCATTAACTGTTGACATCCAAGCCGAAGTAGGTGTTCCTTTATTTTAGACTGTATTAGAGGGCGACATATGGCTAATTCTCCTTGTAAGATACTATACCAGAACAGTTATCTAGTTGCAAGTTGCCTACCTATCGGCTTCCAGGGGCAATAAAAATGTTATGGTCTATATTCCACGTAACTGTTAACCGAATTTAAAAATTGAAAATGCTGACATAATCCGCTCATTAAGAGACATACTCTTAAGTTAAAAATTTATCTCAGGAAGACAACCGTTACAGATAGAAACTGTATTAGTTTTTAGACAGCGTAGCAGACTGCGGGCAAGTATCCAAAGTTATTTATCCGGTATCTGAGAATGGGAGCATTTAGCAACTTCCAATAAACTTTACACATAATTTCAAATCTTTAAGAAAATTTTTCTTCCTGACCCCTTGTCCCCCCTCCCCTAACAGACACACACTTACAAATTATAAAAGGAAAAAAGGTTACTACATTTTCCCTGTTCATACAGTGAAACTCCACCATCAGATATAGCGTTTTAATGTATTACTTCTTTATTAGAGACAATATTTGCAACACTCTTTGTAGACAGCATGTGCATATATCACTGAACGCACGTGAAAAGTTTCGTCACTGTCATAATCATTGAGATTCTTGAAAACTACATTTTGCTTAAAATGGAGCTCAAATTATTCCCACTATATTCATCCAGTGTTTCCTAATAAGAACACAAGGCGACTTTCAACAAACTTTAAGCATAATTTCAACTTATTCCAAATTGTATGTCGCTTACATACTTAATGCAAATATTCAACACTTCAACTCATTCGTAATCTGATGTCTAAGACTATCTTATACGTGGTAGTTCGATTTTTTAAAGAATAGCCAAGTTATTGATTGTTTCTGAACGACTGTTACTCACGATAACATCCTAAGGCTTCCACTATACCGACGTGGCTTCTTGTAAAAATTTCTTTGAGACGGTCTTTTGAAACCGCAAATAATATGTTTCGCTTCGGATCCGCTATAGCTGGGTTCGTTGGAAATGATTGGTGGCACCGGAAATTAGAAGTCATTGTAAACCATTCCAGCTATTTCACTTAAGAAACAAACACACTTTTACACACAGCTTTTGGGAAAACGTTAGCATGGGCGGTTTAGCAATCATAGTATTGGATGAGGTCTTCTCTGCGAGAGGTTTCTCTTAGTTCCCCTAGCATGTTCGAGCTTCGACTTCGACAATTAACACCTAGTGTTCTACATATGTCGCTTGAGAGTTCAGGCACGTCTTTTAAAAATTTAGTTGAATTTATATATATTTTACGCACATTGTTCATGCACAAATAATAGTCTAGAAACAGTGCACCTGGTCATCTCAAACGGGCATTCCTGTACATGGAATCGCAATTAAGCGTGACATTTATGTCGTCATCTGTGATCACTAGTTTGAACAGTAATTACAACAAAAATAATTTTATAAACGTATACTTTGAGGTGATTAAAATTATGGGATACCTCCTAATAACGTGTCGGACCTCCTTTTGCCCGGCGTAGTGAAACAATTCGACGTGGCGTACACTAAACAAGTCGTTGGAAGTCCCCTGCAGAAATATTGAGCCATGCAGCCTCCTTAGTCGTCCATAAGTGTGAAGGTGTTTCCAGTGCAGGATTTCGTGCACGAACTGACCTCTCGATTACGTCCCATAAATATTCGATGGGATTCATGTCGGGGGATCTGAATGGCTAAATCATTCTCTCGAATTGTCCAGAATGTCCTTCAAACCAATAGCGAACAATTGTGGGCTTGTGACATGGCATATTGTCATTCACAAACATGAAGTCCATGAACAGCTGCATATGGTCTCCAGGTAGTGTCAATGATCGTTGCAGTTGGACTAGAGTACCAATTCATTCCGTATAAACACATCTCACTCAGTTATGTAGCCACCACCAGCTTGCACAGTGCCTTGTTGACGTCTGGGTTCATGGCTTCGTGGGGTCTGCGCCACACTCGAACCCTACCATCAGCCCTTAGTACCTGAAATCTGGACTCACCTGACCAGACAACAATTTTCCGGACGTCTGTGGTCACGAACCCAGAAGAGAGGCTGCAGTCGATGTCGTCAGCAGCTATAGGCCATTAACACCAAATTCCAACGCACTGTCCTAAAGCGTACATTCGTCGTCCGTCCCACACTGACTTCCGCGGTTATTTCACATAGGGTCGCTTGTCCATTAACACTGGAAATTCTACGCAAACGCCGCGGCATTCGGTCGCTGAGTGAAGCCCGTCGGCCATTACGTGGTCACGGGAGCACCAGAGTACAACTGACAGCTCTGCCAATGCACTTGTACTTTGTACCCGTGAGACTATCTCCATCTGTATACGTGCCTCACGCTATCCAGTGACGTTTGTCATCTCATTGTATTATGCCTACTGAAAAATTAATATATTAAAGACCTGTTTCTACGGAGTTCTGACAAAGCTGATTTTTCATGCTGACTATTAAATAGCTTTCTTTGATTTATGTTACAAATTGAAACACCTTATAATCTTACTATACTAATTAAGGCCATAGAAGCATGATATTTTCCGAATGTACTGCGAACCAATGAGCTCTGCTAGTAGCTAGCTACAGTCGGAGGTTTTCGTTAATGATGCCTTTTGAATTCTTACACTAACGTTTTCTTTGAGTCTTTCACCCCAAACCTATACTTCTTTATTTCTAAGCGAGAAATCAAATACAAATTTTTATAGGTTCAGCTTAAAAAATGCTTCATATTTTCATAAGAATTTTCACCACCTAGTTTTCCAAAAAGCCTGAAAGTTATTTTTTTTTTAATTTCAAACCAAGAAACCAAATACAAACTTAGCTTTAGAAATACTTTCATAATGAAATACTTTCATGAAACTTTTCATCTTTCATTTTACCACTCTTTGGGTTTGAATTTACAAATACGATGAAACATTTGTTATTTTAATCTCTAACCGAGAAGCAAAATTCCAATTCCTGTGGATGTAGATTTTATATATCCTTATTTTTTTGTACTGGTTTATTTTTTTAAAAAATTAACCAATATTTCACCCCTCTATAGGTTGAATTTTTAACAGTGGTGAAACACGTATTTTTTTTTATTTATCATCGAGGAATCAAATACCAATTTTCGTAGTTCTAGATACAAAATTACCTTAATAGTGACATATTCTGGAAAAACTTTTCAGCCCCTATTTCACCCTCTCAGACGTGCCTACATTATAAGATCAATACCCCCTCCAAATCTCAATTTTCTGTCCTTGGCGTCTTAGACTTACATAATCAGCGCACAGTGATTTATCTACTTTTTTGTGAATAGCAAAGCTTCATTCCATTATTCTGCATGTGTCCACTCAGCCAAAACATATTAATGAAATTTAAATTTACTTGGCCGGATGCACATCTAACTAAGTCCGCGATTTATATTAGTAGTGCCCGGCACATTTTTGTTTTTCGCTTTTTGGGTAATTATTTGCAGCTCTTTCATTGTTATCAGATCTACAGAATCACTGGCAATGGTGGAGGAAGTAAGAACTAAAAATGCTAATGAAGTTTATGACCTTTTGCAGAATTGTATAAGAGAAATATATAAAAATGATTATACACATGTCATAAGAGACTTAACGCTGAAGTGGGTAAGAGACCTGTTAAAGGTATAGGATTGCGGAGGGTGAAAGCACACTGTATAACAGTGGAAAGAAGTTAACAGAGTTTGCCACACACGTTGTATTAAGAAACACCTTTATTAAAAACCGCGTTGGCCATAAACTTCAATGGACAGCTTGAAGTACACCTTCAGTAATAGGTTATATTCTTGTAAAAAAAAAAAAAAGGACAAGGGTAAGAATTAGAGACACAAGAGTCTTCTGCTTAGATGCATCATCTGATCACTTTTTAGTAAGAAGTGACATAACTATTGCTCAGCAGCGATTTTACGTAGCGTGGCTGAATAGAAAGCAGACTACGTCCTCGGTTAGAGAACAGGGCTGTGGAAGTTGGTCGGACCAGGCAATCGTGTCCAGATTGCTATACGACCGAGCCTTGGCTCTGTTGTGATTTACGTTATGAGATCGCTTCCTTGGAAAAACTAGGACAAACTCAGCACGTATAATTGCTACTCATTTCTAGAAAGGTGGAGGCAGCCTGTCAACTGTCAGCTTCGAGGAGAAGTTGATGCCGGTCTTCGAGTCTATGTGAGTGAACAAGTTGCCGCCACTGGTCTTTGCCTCTGCTAGCTGTGAACCTGCCATCCACGCTAAGTCTGATGCTGCTGACCTATCGCCTTCCAGCTGAGGGGCCACCAGCGGGCCTACTTTCAGTCGCCGACAGCTTCTTTCCCTGGTCAGCTATGGATCTAGATTGCAGCCGTGCAGCTGCTCAGCCACCTTCCCCTGTGCAGCCAAATGCAAACGTCATTGTTGTCTGCCTCCTCATCGCACTGTGTCCTCAGAGCGATCCGTCACGCTCTGGCGCGCCCTACCCCGAGCTGTGTAGCCATACCTAGTCTGTGTGCACCGGCCGCTGTAAGCCCCCTGCCCCCACTCGCCCCCACCCCCACCACCGCTCCTCCCCGTGTCAGGGTCCTCGACGTCACGCTGGCTTCCTCACTTCGTGGACTGTGAGACACTGCACACTGCTGGTGGGAACAGTCTGCTTCACTACCTCAGCACCTGCTCGCCAACCGAACACAACCTTCACATTTGGGTCTTGACTCCTCCGAGCACCACCGCGAATCTTGTACTTTAATAAGCTATAAAATGTATGTTTAACAATCGTGTTTTCAAGATGATATGCCGGACAGCAACCAGATATCTAGCCACTGCTTCACTGCAACACCACCTATGGTGGTGAATTACTGGCTTCCCAAAAAGTGACAACCCAGTTCCACCGGCCCCATAGAGGTCATCCACTCCTGGCCTCTACATTTGAAGCCACAACCACTTCTCCTGCTGCAGCTAACGGCAGCAAGTATGAAGTTGTGTTTTTCTGTCTCCTGTGTATTGTGCAAGGGGAGTAGTTGGAAAATACACTCTAAGACAAAAAAGAAAAATGGCGCACCACGAAGGAATTATCACGAAAATCTGTAGATGTGGCTTACATTTACAGACAAACAAACGGGAACAATTTCAGAAAAATTGGATGATTTAAAAGATCTTTGAATATGGAATAAGTAAATAATGCGTTGGTCCATGTCTGCTTGTTTGTACATGTTCCTACCGATTTCCGTCACATTCGGATAACTCCTTCGTGGTGTTTCGTATTTTCTTTTTCCTTGAGGACGTAGAACTGCTACAGAGCCTTAAAGAGCTAGTTTGTGAAGTGGAGAGAACCATCCATATTGTCACAATTCCGTGGAAATACTAGGGTGGATTAAACAGGCATACACCCGGTGGGTGACGCACAATCAGTACAACCCGTTAGGCCCCCCAGTACCCTATGTGCCAAGTCAGCAGTAGCTAACACACGTACCGGCGCTATCGACATTTTGCTAAACAATGTACTGAATCGAAATTTTCTTATGTTTAGGTTCAAATGGTTCAAATGGCTCTAAGCACTATTGGGCTTAACATCTGAGGTCATCAGTCCCCTACACTTAGAACTACTTAAACCTAACTAACTTAAGGACATCACACACATCCATGCCCGAGGCAGGATTCGAACCTGCGACCGTAGCAGCAGTGCAGTTCCGGGCTGAAGCACCTCGAACGCCTCGGCTACAGCGGCCGGCTTATGATTAGGTACAAAATTTAGAATTAACGTTGTAGTATTACAGTTGCCGATGTTTTTATTGTAGTCTATTTGTTTGCTTTCTTTTATTTTGTTCTTGTTATGGGTTCGGACAATATTTGTATCAAAGTCTCAGAGACAGGGTTCATGCGAGTGAGACGTGATTAAATTTTTCGGTGAATCAAGTAAGCAGTAAAAGACAAATAACACAGAGCTACATAGGCAGCTATTGCTACGAGAAAGAACAGTTTCGTTCAGTATGACTGGTCCTTCATCAGATTAAACTGCCGTCAGTTGGGCTACGCTCTTTTTAGGGCAAATTAGAGGAGACTATATTGTCATCTGTAGGTGTCCTAATGTCAGCCAATAGGCTCGGTTTCTGGACAGATGAATAGTTATTACACATGACCAAATTTCGCTTGTAGCTGTGGCAAAGGCATTTGTTAAGTATGAAGGTGGTTTCAGGAATGCTCTTACTGCTCGTACAGCACTGCAAGAAGAAAAATGTTTCAGGATTCTTTCAAGAACAGCTGTGTGAGATGCCACAGCGGTAGAATGAGTTAGTAGAAAGTTGTGCCGATAGACTAAACAAAGTTAATGCAAATCCTTATGAGTTGACGGAGAGTGACGTGTAAGGTGGCTATAATTTCCACTTACTTTGCCGTGACCTACCAACACAATTAGGTATCATGTGATAGGTTGTACATAGTATATATGAATATATAAAGGAGACTGACATAGTCACGTATGTCTTTTAAATAATTGTTAACGCTTAATACATGGAAGGTGGCAGAGTGTCTTTATTATAAAAACGGCGTAATGAATGATTGCCTATACTAGTATAGGTTGGAGCGCCAGTGTAAATGAAACGGCAGGTAGAACTCAAGCTCTGGGTAGAAGGCCCGAACACGTGTTGGTCCTGCTTAAACACAGGAAGTAGCTAGACGGACGTTGTGGCACCTGAGCTCTAGAGCACAATGGGGTGACGGCCGGCCACTATTGTAGTAGGGGCCGGAAGGAAAACCGGATAACACTTCCGAACGTTGAAAATCTTGGACGCAGGTGAGAGGAACGAGGAAGCGGCACCTCGGAAACCACGCACGATAGGTTATTTCCAAGGATTTTTACTCGGAAGCGTACCATTGTACGAGTACAGATTTTTCCTCGCAAACTTTCCACGCTGGACGACAAAAGACTAAAATATGGATGGTCGGCGTTCGGAAGAATCTGTAGAGGGGGAAAATATTCCATGGTTTAAGGAATTTGATTCGTTTTCGGAAGTACGAGGGTGGGGAGACGAGCCTTGGTGTGAAGCCAGCGGTGGAGAGACGAGGTCTTCCGTTGTGAGCGCCCGTGTGTGACGGTCGCTCGATATCAGCTTTGTTGGTACAGACGGACTTGCTGTCTTTGCTCTCAGGAGAGTTTATTGTTAGAACAGTTAGGCACTGTACTGTTGCGAACCTATACGATTGTGGACTTCACATCCGGGTTGAAAGTCGTCTTTGAGTACGCAGCGTTCAGTAATTGAGAGCACTTCCTCTGCCTATAGTTACGTTGAGACGTTATCGTCGTGGCTGGGAGTTCGCCTCATCTGTAGAACACAGAGAGGAGAAGACAGTATTGGAGTATATTAGTCAGAAGACCGCCTTCTGCCGTCCTAGTGTTTGAAAGAGATAATTTCTGGCTGGAGTTCTTACATCGTCGCAGACGAGTGCGAGAACCATCACTTCGACGCACCGGACACGATACATACATCTACATCTACATCTACCTCTACGAAGATACTCTGAAAATCACATTTAAGTGCCTGGCAGAGGGTTCATCGAACCACCTTCACAATTCTCTATTATTCAAATCTCGTATATCGCGCGGAAAGAATGAACACCTGTAACTTTCCCAACGAGGTCTGATTTTCCTTATTTTATCGTGGTGATCGTTCCTCCCAATGTAGGTCGATGTCAACAAAATATTTTCGCATTCGGAGGAGAAAGTTGGTGATTCGAATTATGTGAGAAGATTCCGTCGCAACGAAAAACGCCTTTCTTTTAATAATGTCCAGCCCAAATCCTGTGTCATTTCTGTGGCACTCTCTCCCATATTTCGCGATAAAATAAAACGTGCTGCCTTTCCTTGAAATTTTCCGATGTACTCCGTCAGTCCTACCTGGTAAGGATCGCATACAGCGCAGCAATATTCTAAAAGAGGACTGACAAGCGTAGTGTAGGCAGTCTCCTTAGTACATTTTCTAAGTGTCCTGCCAATAAAATACAGTCTTTGGTTAGCTTTCCCCACAACATTTTCTGTGTGTTCCTCCCAATTTAAACTGTTCGTAATTATAATACCTAGGTATTTAGTTGAATATGGTTATATCGCAAATTGCTTCAGCTTATTAGGGCTATAAAAGCCAAACAGCTGTGATCACGTTAGCTTATTTCCACTGAAGTTCGACACCACCGTAAATCATCTCTGAAAGTAGTGTCGTCTAGTGTTTGGTACGTAGATAATTTCAGTCATTTCGCGTTATTGATATTGGATCGCGCAGTCATAATAAGGGGCAGAGTTTGGTAATTGATTATTAATTTTACTTAGGAAATCTAAACTTTGAATATAAAGGTTTTTTTTTTAAATCTACAATAAATATATAAGCAGGAACAACGTTTATCATTTAGTAGGATTAGTTAGCTTCATCATTCATTTATGTTTAGATTGTAATTTATAGAATTAAGAGATCCTAAGATCTGCTTCAGGGGGTAGTCAGACAGGGCCAAATCTTCATTTAGCGTTTATTATTTATCCGTTGCACACATTCATTTTAAACCCGCCTCGAGTAGCATCTTGGAGACGAGGAAAATACAGCTATTTTCTAGGAGGCGGAACATGGGGCATTAAAGGCCTCTCTAAGGGGACTGTGACAGTACGTCAAGAAGAATACGGGCAGGAGCCCCTAGGAACCTGGTTTCTCTCATAAGGCTAGCTGGACAGCTCCATCTAGAAATACGGACTCTGCCTGCTGCGCTCCATCCACCTTTCGCAGTATATCATGTGAGGGAAGCGCAGGTTGAGTTTCGCACGAGCGATGCTTTCTAAAACAATGCAGGTTCGTGGACGTAAGCCTGTCGTTCTCAAGAAAATTTATGATATTCCAACGAGACCATTTTCAAGGATTCTGCAGCCACCCGATGTGAGGGACATTGGTCTATAATTTTTTGGATTCTTTATTTCGTCCTTTTTATACACAGGTGTCTCCTGCACTTTTTTCTAGTCGCTTGGGAGTTTGCGCTGGGTGAGAGATTCGCGAAAAATGCAAGCTAGGTAAGGGGCGGGTGCCGTAGAGTACTGTTTGAAAAATCGAGTAGGGGTTCCGTCCGACGTGGTGACTTATTTATTTCCAACTTTTTCAGTTGTATCTTTACGCCAGGGAGTTACTGTATCGTCCATATGGGGGTCCGTTCGATGATCAAACGACATTACGTTTCTACGAGTCTCCTGCGCGAACGATTTCTTGAACATGAATACTTAAAACTTCGGCTTTCGTTTTGATATCTTCAGCTGCCACACCAGACTGGTCAACAAGCGACTGGATGGAAGCCTTAGAAGCACTTGATGATTTTACGTAGGATGAGAATTTTCTCGCGTTCCCTGCCACATCCTCTGCTAAGGTATGATGGCGGTAGTATTGTAGGTTTCCCGCATAGATCTTTTCACAGGTTCACGAATATCTACTAACCTGTGCTTATCGTCATTTCTGTATTCTCTTTTGAATCGAAAGTGCAACAGCCTCTGCTTCCTCATCATTTTCCGAATCTAATTATTAGACCATGGTGGATCTTTTCCACCCTTAATCCACTTACTAGATACATAATTCTCAAGACCACCATTTACAGTTTTCTTAAACTTTGTCCGTAGTTCCTTTGCGTCCACCCTGCTAGTAAATAAGCGATGTCAGTTCACTGCAAGTGAGATGCTAACAACTGCTTATCTGCTCTTTCTAGCAGAAACACTCTCATAGCCTTCTTCACCGATTTATTAACTTTCGTAACTGTAGTTGCTATAATGGTCATGATCGCTAATCCCCGTTTTTATACTAACGTTCTCGATAAGGCCCAGCCTACTTGTAGCCACAAGGTCTAAGATATTTCCATTGTGTGTACCGAACAAGCTGCTCAAGATAGCTTTCAGAAAAGGTGTTCAAAAGCACTTCGCATGACGGTCTGTCTTTACCTCTTGCAATGACTCCATAGACTTCCCATTTTACACTAGGTAGATTAAAGTCGCCTCCAACTAGTAATGTATATGATCTGGGGATTTACGCGCTACTGACAATAGACATTCTTTAAATGACTCTAGAATTGTCACTGCACCGAGTGGCCGGTAGAATCATCTAACAAATAACTTGGTTTCACCTAGACCTGTTATACACGACCAGATAATTTCATTATCACACTCAAGTTCCGTCTCAATAGAGACTCACAGAGTCAACGAATCCTTTATTGAGACCCTTCACTTGACTCCAAAGGACCCCGATCAGCTCTGGGAACAATGCTGCAAATCACGAGTACTGCTTTCACCCCGCACATGAGGTCAGCAACCTTCACCACTTCCGCTAGCCGCCTGTATGAACTGAGAATGGCCTCAGAACCGATGTGCCAGGCGCCGTTATTGTCGACGTGAACCACAAGTTGCAGACGACTGCACCCTGCACGCTCGAAAGCCGCAGGCAAGGGCACCTCCTCATCTAGGATGAGGCCGACTAGCAGACATACCGAGTGCACATTGTCTTTCTATCCAGCCCTGAACGCTGTCTGAATAAGGGGCTCCATAACGTGCTTAATGTTGGAGCTACCAGTACCTAGTAAATTCCTCCCCCCCCCCCCCCCCCCATGTGCCCCCACGGACCCTGCTGAAGGAGCGGCTCCTGTCCCCTTATAGAGTGAATAACGAGGTCAGACGACAGCTCTCCACATTTGCCCTCAACCTCGAGCAACGCGAACATGTTACCAACAACCACTCTCTGCTGTGAGGATGGATTCACAGCGTCGAGTACACTAGGAGATGCCTCGGTAGCAAAGCCCTTGTACGAATTAAGTAACACATGAAGTGTTCCATGTGACACGCCGGATTCTCCGCAACTACTACATCCCGAGGCAGTAGCGTGAAGGTAACTGAACCTAGCCAAAAGCACAGTCAACTGTTCGCGAACTGCGGCCAGCTCCTCCTGTGTCCGTCCACAGCATGAGCACATCATACCCATCCTAGCAAGACTGACTGAAGAAGTAAACAATGAAAGAAGACAATCATAGACAGGCAATTTGCTACACTCCTGATGTGCCACCAATGGACACTGGTGCCTCAATAAGCCTCAATTTCGGCTGGCTGTTCAGAACAAAAACGAAAACTGCGGTATAGACTGACCGAATTTATACTTACAGGATGCGCGCTTACACTTCTTAAACACAAACACGCAGGTAATTTTAGACATATACTATGAGTAAAGCACAGGAATAGGCGAACACTTAACTTTCTGTTCTGTGGATGTGTATCAACCGAGAGCTGGAGCCTCATTGGCTGGCTTTCTAAACGAATGGACAATATGGAAATTGTGGCCTGTAGAGGTGAGGCCTACTGTGAAATCCTAGTGTTGGATTTTCTGTTTAATCATCATGCTAAGATTGGTCTTTAGTAACACACAGTGAAACTCGGTGAAACGTTGTTCCAGTTAGGGGAAACTGTCGCCAGTGCTATAATGGTTACAGGGTTAGCCTGTCACGATTGACAAACAAATTAAACTGCACGAAAATCAACTAAGGCTCAACTCGCATCATAAAGTGCTGCAAGAAACAGGAAAATTACTTTGGGTAAGTATGGGAAAGAACTTCCTGTTAACATGTTATTTTGGTAGAACAATTAGAGAATAATTATATGTTGGATACATCTCGATGTTTTATACATAGAAGTGTCATACGCATACGGGAAACAGACAGTGACAGAGTTGTTACTATCAGTGTGGACAACTTCGGCGCTGATGACGTAAGTGATGTAGCCTGCAGCAACAGCTACCCGCATTACAGGAATGGTTTGCAAGTTGTCAGTGCTGTGGCTCCGCAGGAGTCAACCCCTTGGCAGATATTGATGGCAGCAGTATGACAGGCACGGTGTATCAGTCATAACAAGCTGAGTTGTGTCCAAAACACGCCGCTGTGTTTTGAAGAGGAATTTTAGCTAGCAACATAGAACCAAGGGGTGCGAGTTTCGCCATGAGAGGTACCAGCGTCGAGACCAGCGGCATGCACATCCTAGACAACCGTGTACGATCGGAAGCACTGCATTACCTCCGTGAATCACGTGCCATCAAAGCATTAGGACAGTGACTTCGTCACACTTCATTAATAGGGGCCAGTGTTAATTCGCCGTAAGACCTATTATCCCTATCAGAAAAAGTAGTTCAGTGACTTCTGTCATCATGACTCCTTACATGGAACTTAAATTCTGTCAAGCTCATAATGTTTATACTTCATCAATCATTAATTTCTGATTATGTCTAGTCGGCACACTAAGTCAATACTAAATAAGTATTCGTACATTTTTGTGTGGACTGAAAATAAATGCTTACTGACAACGACATGGTGTAAGGTATCAGACAAATAACACACCTTACATTGAATTCCTGAAACAATTCTGGATAAATCGATTTGTCACGCAACATAATTACGTGAAAATGTACGAATTTTATTGATAGGTAAATCGAATAAGCAAACCGATATCTCATGAATATAAACCACTAACACTCACACTAGTAATTGCACGCAAGTGATTTCCCAGACCCGAGGTACAAGACACAGTTCTGAGGGAAGGATAATTTTACAATGGCAACGCCGGACCCATGTAGGCCGAAACCTTCACAGTGGGAGTTCTAGCTGTCACAATGAGACGCCGAAGCCACTGCACAGACTGTCGGCAAAAGCCACCCTTGTCCCTACTTTTAACAACGATCCTTTGGAAAGCCTTTCTCCAGGAACATTGCTTGAGATGGCAAATAAACGTCCAGAGAAATCCAACTCAGAAGACCGGTGACTCACTGCGGTCACCTGCGTAAAAACCCGCATGGAATGAAGCTGTTTATTTCAGTATGACGTAGCAGAAGTTAAACTCTGCCCTACGGAAGAAACGACGCCTCGAACAGACTGCAGAAACTCTAATGGGTGGAGTTATAACAAGTACGAATGCTTTGATTGGCCGGAAGGAAAACGCGTGGCCACCAGCTTTGATATAGGCAAACAGAAAAATTCGCTATTTCTCTTGCAGAAAATCGTCGAGTTGTGAGCAAGGGGACTCGCTTCGTACTGAGACGATTGTGAGAGTAATTAAGTGAACACTTGTTCACAGGTTCGTCTTAACTCGTAAGGAGGTAAACTGGTATGGAGAATTGCACCGATCACCGACAGTTAACGCTTGTGGGTGATTTGAGGGCGACGACATACGCGCTATTCCAACCAAATATCGCGTACCATGCCAATTAACATAGCTAAGGAATAACTAGGAGTCTCTGTTTCACCGAAGACCTAGTAAATGTATGAGACTGGTGTTCAACAGACGAGAGAGATTTAGAATAGATTCTCAGGTTCATAGCTCCGGCCGACAGCAGCCACTGCCGCCGCCGACGAAAGGTAAACAAGTGCACTCGCGCTACGCCAGCAAAGTGATATTCAATTGACACTTAGAACTGCGGTCGTCTTCGTCTCTCCTGTTTGTTTCGTGCCTTCAGCCATGACTGTTAGTTAAACATATTCACGATTGTTGGGCTTAATTTAAGCAGAAACGTGAGAATCCGAACTAACGGAAATAATTGATCAACCAGTGTAGAATGCTTTATTCTCTGAGGTTATTGAATTGTTTTAACTGTGTGTTTCTTTTTGATTGCTCTTTACCGATCCCCATCCATTATTTGGCTATTTTCATTACGAATATTTAGCTTAATTCATATTTCTGGTTCCAATTGTATTTAATTTGTTTGTATTTTATCGACCCCCAGACATGGTCAACAACCACATTACTATTGAAGAACCTTAGAATAGTTAGGAATTTCGCTTCACAGTTGTGAACACCCAATATCAACATTGTACCATCCTGTACATAATTATGATTATGAAGCCATACTTAGGCTAAAAATAAATCTAACGAAAATCTAAGATTTTCATTCTTTCTAACATACAGTTACGCATGAACCCGTACACTAATTTCTGTTAGGGATAACGTTTCCTTTACAGCGAATGCAGTGAAACGGGACATTGAGATCATTGTCTGCGTTATTGTCCATACTGATGCACTCTCCTGAACTGAGCATGAGTGAGATGGTATGTTCCTACCTTGCAGGTCATAGGTTATACACAAATTCCTAAAACACTCACAGAGTGTCCTTGCACAACTGTGGTAAGAAGATACACTCCTGGAAATTGAAATAAGAACACCGTGAATTCATTGTCCCAGGAAGGGGAAACTTTATTGACACATTCCTGGGGTCAGATACATCACATGATCACACTGACAGAACCACAGGCACATAGACACAGGCAACAGAGCATGCACAATATCGGCACTAGTACAGTGTATATCCACCTTTCGCAGCAATGCAGGCTGCTGTTCTCCCATGGAGACGATCGTAGAGATGCTGGATGTAGTCCTGTGGAACGGCTTGCCATACCATTTCCACCTGGCGCCTCAGTTGGACCAGCGTTCGTGCTGGACGTGCAGACCGCGTGAGACGACGCTTCATCCAGTCCCAAACGTGCTCAATGGGGGACAGATCCGGAGATCTTGCTGGCCAGGGTAGTTGACTTACACCTTCTAGAGCACGTTGGGTGGCACGGGATACATGCGGACGTGCATTGTCCTGTTGGAACAGCAAGTTCCCTTGCCGGTCTAGGAATGGTAGAACGATGGGTTCGATGACGGTTTGGATGTACCGTGCACTTTTCAGTGTCCCCTCGACGATCACCAGTGGTGTACGGCCAGTGTAGGAGATCGCTCCCCACACCATGATGCCGGGTGTTGGCCCTGTGTGCCTCGGTCGTATGCAGTCCTGATTGTTTCGCTCACCTGCACGGCGCCAAACACGCATACGACCATCATTGGCACCAAGGCAGAAGCGACTCTTATCGCTGAAGACGACACGTCTCCATTCGTCCCTCCATTCACGCCTGTCGCGACACCACTGGAGGCGGGCTGCACGATGTTGGGGCGTGAGCGGAAGACGGCCTAACGGTGTGCGGGACCGTAGCCCAGCTTCATGGAGACGGTTGCGAATGGTCCTCGCCGATACCCCAGGAGCAACAGTGTCCCTAATTTGCTAAGAAGTGGCGGTGCGGTCCCCTACGGCACTGCGTAGGATCCTACGGTCTTGGCGTGCATCCGTGCGTCGCTGCGGTCCGGTCCCAGGTCGACGGGCACGTGCACCTTCCGCCGATCACTGGCGACAACATCGATGTACTGTGGAGACCTCACGCCCCACGTGTTGAGCAATTCGGCGGTACGTCCACCCGGCCTCCCGCACGCCCACTATACGCCCTCGCTCAAAGTCCGTCAACTGCACATACGGTTCACGTCCACGCTGTCGCGGCATGCTACCAGTGTTAAAGACTGCAATGGAGCTCCGTATGCCACGGCAAACTGGCTGACACTGACGGCGGCGGTGCACAAATGCTGCGCAGCTAGCGCCATTCGACGGCCAACACCGCGGTTCCTGGTGTGTCCGCTGTGAAGTGCGTGTGATCATTGCTTGTACAGCCCTCTCGCAGTGTCCGGAGCAAGTATGGTGGGTCTGACACACCGGTGTCAATGTGTTCTTTTTTCCATTTCCAGGAGTGTAGATCAGTCTCACACATATTGTAATGGAGCAGTCAGTTATTGAGTCACGTAGGACACCCAGATATTGGCGATGAGGATTTTTTTTCCTCTTCTTCTTAATTCCATTTTCCATGCGTGTGCTTAGTCCCAGGAGGTCGGTTATTTTCTTTAATCTAACTTCCTAGTTTTCAGCGAACTGTCTTTTATTTCCATTACAACTTCTCTGAGGCTGGTCCAACGGACACAAACTTACGCAAAGGAGGAGATTTTACTACAGGTGATTTCTCATAAGCGAGTTCTACATTGATTACTTTGACTGTATCTTCATTGTGCCTCCAGTCACACAGTACATATAAGCTGTTGACGGTTTCCGTTGTTTCGTCCCATCTATTTGGACAACTAGGATACATGTTTCCAAGTTTAGTTCGACCAGTCGGCGACGAGTGTAATTTTTTTTCACGTTTTGTCCGTTTCCTCAATGGCGACAACGTCTATCGACCAATTGTTTACACTCGAAGTGTCGTCAGTGCATCCATGGACCTTTTTTCAGAGCATCCATGGACTTTTTTCGAACTGAAGTGTCGTTTTGTTACACAAGTTCCAATGTAGTAAGCAATTTTTTTTCGTTCGAGCGTGGCAATGCAAAAACAAGACAAGCTGACCCAGCTATTGCATGACTTACAGTGACTTCATCAAAAACAGAAGACCCTTCTTCAAACTGTGGCCCACCTGCACACTGACCTACAACAGGCTTTGCAGCGACATACACCAGCAGGGGCTTCTGTTGGAGATGCTGGCCTGGGTCGTTTGAAGAAGTAGGTGAGAAGATTGGGCCGTGGCCTACCTTCATCACACTGTTGGATCAACACGTCGTAGCCTCCGCAGTGAAGGTGAACAAGACAATTTACTTTTGTGTTACTCATTCTCGTGGCCTCGCCTATCAGGTTCTTGACCGTTTAATGCTGTTGTAGGTCCACACACATTACTTTACGTTTGGTTAAAATTCAAACTTAATGCTTGTTACATTTTTTGCGACAATTTTTGTGCACATACACACACTACACTTTCTGGTCTCCTTCCATGACGCAACTTGACTCCCTGTCTGACGTCAGTGCTCTTGCTTACAATCGCAGTTGTACATCCTTTCCCACGACGCAACAGCACTCTTTGCCAGACATCAGTGCTCACACGCACAATACTAATTCCCTGCCAGTCCTCAATGCTCACATATTATTAAAAATTACAATTCGTCCTCCACAACGCAACAGGGTTGTGCCAGTCCTGTCTTCTTCTCAGATTGTTAGCACTCGTCCGCATACTCCATTTCCTTGACGTTAGTCGTGATACTCGTAATACTCCTAAGCCTCCCGGCCCGTCCTTATCTATTATAAACGCACTGGGAGCCCGCAACGCTTCAGCCAGGACATCGCCAACATACACCCTCCGAGAGCAATACTTTTTCTGTCATTCATTTCAAGGCGCTTTCACACTACCAGAAACCCTCTGGATACAATAAGTTTTCGATCAACCGTTCCAAGAAGTTCTCGTGGTGCTCCCTTCAAATTTTGTCCTACGTGTCGATACTTCCGGCACTTAGTCCTTTGCTAGACAGGCTATTTAATCTGCAGATTGATTCCATTCCTGTTTTGCTTCCTGTACCTGACGAGATGCAAGCACCGTGTCTGCATCCACCCCGTTCTATATCCCATTGCCCCACTATATACTGACACCCCTAGCAGCCAGTCAATTTCTGTGTCAAGTAGTATTACTGTTACACATTCACGCAGTGATGCTCCAGTTTTGGTACTAATTTTTGCATCCCGTAGGTCTGCAGTTGGCTGGAAAATTCTTTGAGTGTGGTACCCAGCCCTACCACCACGGCATCAGGCAAGACCACTATTTTCTCTTGCTCAGTCATTTGCCGCGCACCAGAGGAGTAAAGGACATTGCGCCTCCGAATTACCATTGGGGTTGGAGCGCCCATCTACCGATATACCTCCTCATGCTTCAGGTCTGGCTTCCGCCGACGAATTCCTTCGCAAAACGAGCTATCTCTCTGGGCCAATTGTCGACCGCAGATACTGTTCATAAAATATAAACTCGCTCGGGATCCTTCAGGATCTTCTAAGCTATACGTCAGCCAGCGAGCGTCGCTGTTTGGAACCACCAGCGCCGTCACCAGGCTTCACTGTTATTAGGCCTCTGCACCAGGAACATGTGTGGACTTTGATATTGGGCGTCGTAATGTCTTGTGTAATTAATATTTCCTTCCAGTCACGACCACTTCAGAAACACTGATATTCCTCTACTGGATACAGTCACCCCGTTTTCAATTAATTATGTCTCACGTGATTCCAATACTTTCAAAAAATGTTCAAATGGCTCTGAGCACTATGGGACTCAACGGCTGAGGTCATTAGTCCCCTAGAACTTAGAACTAGTTAAACCTAACTAACCTAAGGACATCACAAACATCCATGCCCGAGGCAGGATTCGAACCTGTGGCCGTAGCGGTCTTGCGGTTCCAGACTGCAGCGCCTTTAACCGCACGGCCACTTCGGCCGGCCCAATACTTTCAGTAAGAAGACTCTGCAACGTGCAGGTCATCAGCCTGCAGTCAGAATTCCCTGGCTCCATGGTTATCTCTCTTGGGAATCTAGACGAAACACGATAGTCTGCTCAGGATCACTAACCCATAATCGACGGTGATCAGCCTCTTCAAGACGAAGACACTATGTTCTGTTTCTTCACAGATACACTCCAGACAGTTCTCATATGAGCCACCATCCACACCCCACAGCCACATCCGATCCGTCCATACCGGTGTCCGTGAGGTTCTTCAGGTCATCAGGCAACAGTTCCAAAGACAGGGACTCAGCCTCCAAGGGCGCAAACACCCACAGACTGCAACAATGACTTCAAGACCCCTCGGACGCCCCATCGACACTAGGACCTCAATTTGTGAGGGGCCCAACATCTCCATCTGACGTCAGTTTGGTTCCACTATAATTCCACGGTGGGTGTATGTGGGGAGCGCTCACGACCACAGCTTTCTGCGTTACAGGAATGATCTGCAAGTTGCCCATGTTAAGGCTCCACCGAAGACATTGCCTTTGTTGACCCAGACTGCAACAGTATGGCAGGCTCGGTATATCAAGCTTAATAACCTGGAGTGTGCCCAAAACACGCAGTTCTGTTTTGAAGTCGAGCTCCAGGCAGCACCACAGAAATATGCTGCGCTAGCTTCGCAACAAGAGACACCTGTGTCGGGACCAGCGGTGCGTGTATCATGGACAACAGCACCACATTCGGAAGTACGACTTTGCCTCCGTGTATCACATGCCAACCAAGCACTGAGCAGCTATTCGGTCTCTCTGTGGCACTTCAGTCTCTTAAGCCATTGCAAGCAATTCTAAAGCAGAGCAACAATAAAGATCTACATCACATTGTTCTGGTTGCAGTCCTACATGGAGGATATCGCACCGTACCCGCTATGACCAGTCACCCAGGGAGCTTCGCTTCCTCCGTTTTGCTCTCTCGTGGATGCTGTGTTCCAGGAATGGTATTCTTGTGTGGGAGTTTGACAGTTAACTGTGCTCGGTAGCTGTCATCATTTTACTACCGAATGGACTTTAGCTTTGTCACAGTGCCTGATTAGAGGCTAGTGCTATTTGAATTTAATACTTATTATCCGTATCATAAACTATTTCAGTGAATCCTGTCATCGTGATTCCTTCTGTGGAACTTTTAATCTTTCTAGATAATCTTCAATGTTTATCAATCATTAATTTGTGGTTAAGTATAGCACGTACACTAAATCAATGGTGAACAAGTTAGTTTGAATTTCTGCATTTTAAATGGGATGAAAATAAATAATAATTGACTATGACCTGCCACAATCAGTTACTGAGTGTGCGCTACCACTTAGAACACATCAGGAAGTATGCCCAAGGTGTTGGTCGGCCGCGGTGGTCTCGCGGTTCTAGGCGCTCAGTCCGGAACCGTGCGACTGCTACGGTCGCAGATTCGAATCCTGCCTCGGGCATGGATGTGTGTGATGTCCTTAGGTTAGTTAGGTTTAAGTAGTTCTAAGTTCTAGGGGACTGCTGACCACAGATCCCATAGTGCTCAGAGCCATTTGAACCATTTTTGAACCAAGGTGTTCTTGTATGTATGTATGTATGTATGTATTGAACTGGGGACCTAGAAACGACAGAGAGGCTTCGTCCCTGCCGTAGCCCTCAGTGGTACACAACCCCACAACAGGCTACAGCAGTCCATTCACCCAATCCCCGCCCCACACCGAGGGTTATTGTGCGGTTAGGCCCCTAGTGGACCTCCCAGGAATGTCTCGTTCCAGCCGAGCGTAACCCCAATGTTTGCGTGGTACAGTAATTATTGTGTACGCGTATGTGGAGACAGTGTTTGAGCAGCAATCGCCGACATAGTGTAACTGAGACGGAATATGGTGCACCAGCCCATATTCGCCGAGGCAGATGGAAAACCGCCTTAAAAACCATCTACAGGCTGGCCGGCACTCCGGACCTCGACACTAATCCGCCGGGAAGATTCGTGCCGGGGACCGGCATGCCTTCCCGCTCGGGAAGTAATGCGTTCGACCGCACGGCTTGCCGGGCGAAGGTGTTCTTAGTTGCTAATTTAGGCGTTCTAAAAAAAATGATCTAGACAGGTCAAGTGTGGGCTGCATCCATGAGCAAGCTGCATTAAGTGCAAAAGTAGAGCATTTATAGGGAGCAGTGAGGGTAACTGTGGAGAAGCTGTTAGATGTCAAGGACCTGTTTATTCCACATAGTGTGTTGCTCCTTCCCCATGAACCATGGACCTTGCCGCTGGTGGGGAGGCCTGCGTGCCTCAACAATACAGATGGCCGTACCGTAGGTGCAACCACAACGGAGGGGTATCTGTTGAGAGGCCAGACAAACGTGTGGTTCCTGAAGAGGGGCAGCAGCCTTTTCAGTTGTTGCAGGGGCAACAGTCTGGATGATTGACTGGTCTGGCCTTGTAACAATAACCAAAACGGCCTTGCTGTGCTGGTACTGCGAACGGCTGAAAGCAAGGGGAAACTACAGCCGTAATTTTTCCCGAGGGCATGCAGCTTTACTGTATGGTTAAATGATTATGGCGTCCTCTTGGGTAAAATATTCCGGAGGTAAAATAGTCCCCCACTCGGATCTAAGGGTGGGGACTACTCAAGAGGACGTCGTTATCAGGAAAAAGAAAACTGGCGTTCTACGGATTGGAGCGTGGAATCTCAGATCCCTTAACCGGGAAGGTAGGTTAGAAAATTTAAAAAGGGAAATGGATAGGATAAAGTTAGATATAGTGGGAATTAGTGAAGTTCGGTGGCAGGAGGAACAAGACTTTTGGTCAGGTGAATACAGGGTTATAAATACAAAATCAAAAAAATGGTTCAAATGGCTCTCAGCACTATGGGACTTAAAATCTATGGTCATCAGTCCCCTAGAACTTAGAACTACTTAAACCTAACTAACCTAAGGACAGCACACAACACCCAGCCATCACGAGGCAGAGAAAATCCCTGACCCCGCCGGGAATCGAACCTGGGAACCCGGGCGTGGGAAGCGAGAACGCTACCGCACGACCACGAGATGCGGGCATACAAAATCAAATAGGGGTAATGCAGGAGTAGGATTAATAATGAATAAAAAAATAAGAATGCGGGTAAGCTACTACAAACAGCATAGTGAACGCATTATTGTGGCCAAGATAGACACGAAGCCCACGCCTACTACAGTAGTGCAAGTTTATATACCAACTAGCTCTGCAGATGATTAAGAAATTGATGAAATGTATGATGAGATAAAAGAAATTATTCAGATAGTGAAGGGAGACGAAAATTTAATAGTCATGGGTGACTGGAGTTCGAGTGTAGGAAAAGGGAGATAAGGAAACATAGTAGGTGAATATGGATTGGGGGTAAGAAATGAAAGAGGAAGCCGTCTGTTAGAATTTTGCACAGAGCATAACTTAATCATAGCTAACACTGCAGATTAAAATTGAAGAAACTGCAAAAAAGGTGGGAATTTAAGGAGATGGGACCTGGATAAACTGACTAAACCAGAGGTTGTTCAGAGTTTCAGGGAGAGCATAAGGGAACAATTGACAGCAGTGGGGGAAAGAAGTACAGTAGAAGAAGAATGGGTAGCTCTGAGGGATGAAGTAGTGAAGGCAGCAGAGGATCAACTAGGGAAAGAGATGAGGGCTAGTAGAAATCCTTGGGTAACAGAAGAAATATTGAATTTAATTGATGAAAAGAGGAAACATAAAAACGCAGTAAATGAAGCAGGCAAAAAGGAATACAAACGTCTCAAAAACGAGATTGACAGGAAGTGCAAAATGGCTAAGCAGGGATGGCTAGAGGACAAATGTAAGGATGTAGAGGCTTAATCTCACTAGGGGTAAAATAGATACTGCCTACAGGAAAATTAAAGAGACCTTTGGAGAAAAGAGAACCTCTTGTATGAATATCAAGAGCTCAGATGGAAACCCAGTCCTAACCAAAGAAAGGAAAGCAGAAAGGTGGAAGGAATATATAGAGGGTCTATACAAGGGCGATGTACTTGAGGACAATATTATAGAAATGGAAGAGAATGTAGATGAATATGAAATGGGAGATATGATACTGCGTGAAGAGTTTGACAGAGCACTGAAAGACCTGAGCCGAAACAACGCCCCGGGAATAGACAACATTCCATTAGAACTACTGACGGCCTTGGGAGAGCCAGTTGTGACAAAACTCTACCATCTGGTGAGCAAGATGTATGAGAAAGGCGAAATACCCTCAGACTTCAAGAAGAATATAATAATTCCAATCCCAAAGAAAGGAGGTGTTGACAGATGTGAAAATTACCGAACTATCAGTTTAATAGGTCACAGCTGCAAAATACTAACGCGAATTCTTTACAGACGAATGGAAAAAATGGTAGAAGCCGACCTCGGGGAAGATCAGTTTGGATTCCGTAGAAATATTGGAGCACGTGAGGCAATACTGACCTTACGACTTATCTTAGAAGAAAGATTAAGGAAAGACAAACCTACGTTTCTAGCATTTGTAGACTTAGAGAAAGCTTTTGACAATGTTGACTGGAATACTCTCTTTCAAATTCTGAAGGTGGCAGGGGTAAAATACAGGGGGCGAAAGGCTATTTACAATTTGTACAGAAACCAGATGGCGGTTATAAGAGTCGAGGGGCATGAAAGGGAAGCAGTGGTTGGGAAGGGAGTGAGACAGGGTTGTAGCCTCTCCCCAATGTTATTCAATCTGTATATTGAGCAAGCAGTAAAGGAAACAAAAGAAAAATTCGGAGTAGGTATTAAAATCCATGGAGAAGAAATAAAAACTTTGAGGTTCGCCGATGACATTGTAATTCTGTCAGAGACAGCAAAGGACTTGGAAGAGCAGTTGAACGGAATGGACAGTGTCTTGAAAGGAGGATATAAGATGAACATCAACAAAAGCAAAACGAGGATAATGGAATGTAGTCGAATTAAGTCGGGTGATGCTGAGGGAATTAGATTAGGAAATGAGACACTTAAAGTAGTAAAGGAGTTTTGCTATTTGGGGAGCAAAATAACTCATGATGGTCGAAGTAGAGAAGATATAAAATGTAGACTGGCAATGGCAAGGAAAGCGTTTCTGAAGAAGAGAAATTTGTTAACATCGAGTATAGATTTAAGTGTCAGGAAGTCGTTTCTGAAAGTATTTGAATGGAGTGTAGCCATGTATGGATGTGAAACATGGACGATAAATAGTTTGAACAGGAAGAGAATAGAAGCTTTCTAAATGTGGTGCTACAGAAGAATGCTGAAGATTTGAAGGGTAGATCACATAACTAATGAGGAGGTATTGAACAGAATTGGGGAGAAGAGGAGTTTGTGGCACAACTTGACGAAAAGAAGGGATGGATTGGTAGGACATGTTCTGAGGCATCAAGGGATCGCAAGTTTAGCATTGGAGGGGAGTGTGGAGGGTAAAAATCGTAGAGGGAGACCAAGAGATGAATACACTAAGCAGATTCAGAAGGATGTAGGTTGCAGTAGGCACTGGGAGATGAGGAAACTTGTACAGGATAGGGTAGCATGGAGAGCTGCATCAAACCAGTCTCAGGACTCAAGACCACAACAACAACAACAACAACAGTGTGTTGCTGGCAACACCCGTAATGCAACATACGATTCCAAAACAGTTGCATACTGAAACCCATGTAGAGTATCCCATCAGTTAGAATCGATGATGGAGGAGTAAACCAGCAATTGAACGATTGCATACTAGAGAAAAGTACGAGTTCCTACGGAGCACTGGTCATCATCGTACTGAAGAAATCATCATGTGGAACAAAGAAGTATAGATTCTGTTGCAATTATTACTTTTTAACCAGTAGAACGTAACAGATGCAAATTCTATACCTAACTTTACAGAAACTCAGGACAACTTAGGAGAGTATATGAACTTTCTCACAACAGAACTAAAAAGTTGTTCCCTCCGTTCCAGAGGACCGATTAAAAACTACATTTACAGTTCTTTTGGGCCATTACCACTATTGGCGAGAGCTGTCTGGCTTAAAAAATGCACCAGTCACATTTCATAGGATGCTGGACGGATTGTTAAGGGGTTTGAAGCCGTGATAGAGCATGTTATGCCTCGACAATTTTATTGTAATTTCAAGAGATGGGGGGGGGGGGGGGGGAGCACGTGCAATGGCTGAGAGAACTTTTTGAAGATCCGCAAACTTTATCTGAAGTGTCGAGAAGTGCGATTTTGCCCTGGTGCAAACGAATTACTTTGAAATATAATTATCCTGTAGTTTGTGAATACAGATACCACGTTCGTACATTCAGTTCGGCGTTTTCCAACACCAGAGACAAGTAAGTAGTTGCAGTCGCTTGTAGAATTGCCTAATTACAACAGAGAATTTTTGAAGGGATTTGCGGATAATACACGACCACTTACGCGTTTGCTATAGAAAGCATCGAAATTCCAATGGGGTAGCAGAACGTAACGCCAAATTTGAAAAACTGAAAGCAGCGTTAACAACAAGGCCTGTGTTGATTGTTCCTGATTATGAAACAGAGTTTATCGTGCCGTGTGATGCTTCCAACCCGGTGGTAGGGCGTATCTTGGGTTGGTGGCATACGTTTCATGAGAACAAAACAAAGTAGAAATAAATTACCCTACGGTGGAAATAGAAATGTTGAGATTGATATATGGCGTCACTTATTTCCTATGTTATTATGGCAAGAGTTTCGAAGTGTTAACGGGTGATGCAGTATTAAAATAGCTGTTAGGGGAAAAGTATCCATCAATCAGACACAGTCTGCCCCCGGTAGCTGAGTGGTCAGCGTGACAGACTGTCAATCCTAAGGGCCTGGGTTCGATTCCTGCTGGGTCGGAGATTTTCTCCGCTCAGGGACTGGGTGTTGTGTTGTCCTAATCATCATCATTTCATCCCCATCGACGCGCGGGTCGCCGAAGTAGCGTCAACTCGAAAGACCTGCACCAGGCGAACGGTCTACCCGACGGGAGGCCCTAGCCACACGACATTTCATTTCATTTTCATCAGACACAGACGATGGGCGTTGTACTTTGTGAATTTGACTCTGATGTGCAAGGGCAAGAAACATGGTGACATGGGCGGGCTTAGCAGGCAGGTGAGGGTAACATAAGCACTGAGGCACAGCCTTGCGAAGTGGCAGCTGTTGCAGGGTGGTACCACAGACTACAAGCTATTCGCAACACAGCTGCAGTTCATTGCTCAGGACGGGCTGTTATGGTGGGTAACTAGGCTGCGGCCGTGCACGTTAGTACCTACAAAGCTGCAGGATGTGGTGGTGAACAAAGCACTCGACCATGTGTTCTTTGGGCACAGAGGGCATAGGACAACAGATCGGAGAGTGGCTAAAGTTATTGTGGAGGACGAGGAAATACGCCGTCGATCAATATGTGTGTGACACATGAATATCTAACTCCTGAGCAAGTACTGTTATACACGATGCCAGATGCACCCAAACCATCTGAGATGACTGGAATGCCGGCCGCGGTGGTCTAGCGGTTCTAGGCGCTCAGTCCGGAACAGCGCGACAGCTACGGTCGCAGGTTCGAATCCTGCCTCATATATGGATGTGTGTGATGTCCTTAGGTTAGTTAGGTTTAACTAGTTCTAAGTTCTAAGGGTCTAATGACCTCAGAAGTTGAATACCATAGTGCTCAGAGCCATTTGAACCAGTTTTTTTGATGATTGGAATGCACATTTCAGACAGAAGTCATCAGGGAAGCACTTTGTTCCGACTAGAACTTATCATTTCTCACGATACATTACGATGATCACCATCCCAAATCAACAGGTGCATATGGTAGCATATGCAGTGGTAATTAATTAATCGCTCAGTTAATTAATTTACACTGGTTACTGAAGTTTTCTGCCACTAAGACGATCATTTCAGACTAGGGTAACAACTTCATGCCAGATCAGATGAAACATCTGTGTCACTTGTTAACAGTTTGTGAACTAAGGATTAGCCCATTGCATTCAAGAGCCAATGGGAATACAGAACGCACTCATCAAACTATAGTTAAGATGTTTAGTTGTTATGTCAATAGCCCCCGTAACTACTCACCACTTCGAAAATGCATCGTAGCAGTGATCCTCCACTGTAAGATGTGGTATGTGATAGATGGATTTCTTCGCCATTTGATGCGCTCAAACGGAAAATCGAAGAGAATAAGGGACAGGTAAGGGACTTCGCGAGGACATTGAAGGACATGTGGAAATATCTGAGAAATAAGAATTCCAGGGTCCTGAGATGTCAGGAGAGAATGTGAAGTGTACAGGTAAATTATCAGAATGGAATGTCGAGTAGGACAGTAGGTGACGTTAACAAATCAATATACCCAGATGGTAAGACAAAGAAGTTCATCACATGATACTAGTGACCATACCAAGTTATTGAAATGGCATCACCGGCTAACGTACGAGCCAGTAAATCCGGTGCCACTTACTTTGCTGCAGGTTGAATGCAGGGAGAAAATGCTTAACACGGTATACGGGAACACAGATGCCGACGATATCCTAGGTCTGAGGCGATTAAGGTCAAAGAATAACGAAGCTGTAACGGAACGGCATACTGCGCAGCTGATAAATCTGGAGCAGGATATACTGAATCACACGTACATAGCGGGAGCGAAAAGTGGAATTAACAAGGTATGTGAAAATGGTTGTTGGCCTGGTGAACCGGGACCTGACTATTATACAGACACGGTTGGATTTACAAGATACAAAGGCGGCCGTAGCGAGGGTCAGTAGCTGACATCATAGGACATGAATAGGCATTGCAAGAGGCCAGCATGGGCAGCTAAGCCATACACTGCTGCCTCCAGAGCATTTCCTAGCTAGCCTGCGTAAGGTTAGGAAAGAATTACCAGCTGAGTTGGTACTCGCAACTCTGTCACTATATAACCACATCGCAACAGTAGGAATCAGAACCGACCAAGCACGACCTTACGTGCTCGTCCATTTCCCAGTGACAAGTTCCCCTGCACGGAAAGAGCTTTCACTGTTCATCCTTACCCAATGAAATAGGAAGCTCTGGGAAAATAGATGCAGATACATATGGAAAAGGTTATCCTGATTTCCGAGGATGGGGGAGAGTATGCATTCATGTCAGTGTATGAAATCCATCGCTGCCAAAGGGAGCGGGTCACTATATGCCCATCTTGGTGATTCAGACCATCTCAGACGCGTAAGAAGCTCGATTGCTTTTAGGTAAAGCCTGTTGGACATCTTTTCACGGCAGCCCTATTTCCGAGAGGCAGTCGTACAGCGAATCATTCCATGTATACTTTCGAAGTAATTGTTGCAACTTTCTATGACTAAAGAAGACCTAGGTGCCTGATACGACTAGAAATATATGATAATGGTTTGTTGATCAATGGTACAACTTGCGACATCATGGGAATAATTTCTTCCCTTCCAACATCCCTTACCAGGACCACCATTGTGAATGTGACACAGCCTTCGTTGTACTGGCCAGATAAACCGCTCGAATTACTCTCAGCCCAGAGGTGCTCCAGAATGTGCACCAGTACCATGACAACCATCTTCACACAGTCTGAATAACTTCGTGCAGCCTACATCTATTTTCGATGACAAACCAGCAGACTGTTTTACACATAGTAAACAATGATTATCCAAGTAATAATTAGTCGAGACGCTCGCGTATAAACAAAGAGCTACCGACAATGAGGAATTAATTTACTAGCACCATATGCTGTTACATAATTGTTAAGTAATTTGTCAATAAGAGAGTATTTGGTAACGTTATTTTACTAGTTCACAAGTGGTTATCCGGAGGAGTCGTGTCAATGTGAGGAAACGAGAGACGTTCGGTTGGTTAACCACAGTAAATACCACTTCGGTTAAGAATACAGTCAATTCACCATGCGATTCAAGGTGAAAAAGTTTAATGGAAAAGCTGAATCAACTGGCCGTAATTGTCAACTTGAACGTGTGTACCATCAGTGCCTACGACAGGGTGACCCGGACCTTCTGAAGACGAGAGGCGTGTTGCAACACATCTATCTTACTTGGCTTGGCTGAATAAAAATTTGGCCAAATGGGAGTAGGAATCACACCCTGAGCCTTCTATACAAACGTAATTATATATTCATCCAACCCGTCAATCGAGAATCTCGCGACGACTTTTGCGCGTTATCGAAATTACGTTTGTATAGAACCCTCAGGGTGTGATTCATCCAACCTGTGGCTCGAGAATCTCGCGACGATGTCGATACTGGCAAGATATCGATTCAGGGAATTCCAAGATTTTCGAGAATGTTTTAATTTTAAATTATAAATTGTTGTGTAATTTCGTATTTTCTATTGCAGCTCGTTAGAGAAGAGAGTCTTAACAGATGGACAGACAATTAGATAACAAAAGACAGTAAATATTTCTTTCCTGTATAAAATTACAAATTGACTGTTTTCCAATATTTTCCATAGTTGCACCGGGAAACATTGCAAATTTCATGATTTTATATGAACGGTAAGTGCTCTATAGGTTATGATGAGTGAGCTAGCGACTATCAAAATATGAGACATAAATGGCGGCATCCTTTGATTATTTTGACTTACACGGCTAAATGTCTTACGCCGCCAAAGGGACGTTTATGTTAGTATGTGACATACATTTCAAGCGATACGTCTACCCGTTCCTGAGAAAAAGAGGACAGACAGAGAGTAGGATAACAATTTAGAGAAAAAAGTATTTTCTCCTGACATATAATTACAAATTAACAACCGTAGGTCTAAGTATATAGTATAAATTTCATCTTGATAGTCTACTTTTCATGAGAACAAGGATCCTTAATCGTCGGACATAGACAGGCACACACACACACACACACACACACACGCACACACACACACACAGGGACCACAAAGTGATTCTATAAGTGTTCCGATTTACTGTTTAAGATATAGAGCCCTAAAAAATACGGCGTCCATGGTTAAAGCAAGAGGGCCATTGAAACACCAGGTCAGGCTGAGAATGGTCAGGCGCTGTTACATCACGGGTTTCCTGCCGATCCAGTAAGTACTACACCTGTGGAGTAGGGGCACTTATCGCATATCACAGCCCAGCGTCGGGACCAGAGTCATAATACCGTTGACACAGCCAAAGTAGCAGACACACTATGGCATTGGTGACTTTACTCCTTCATGACTGCGCAGTGGCTCACGTGATGCAAACTGATGTCTTGGCAAAACCGGGACGAACCAAGCCCGTATGAATCCTACATATTTATAGACAGGTGGGGGAAGTCTGGGAGCTGACAACCTTAGAAGAAGTCTATGCTGGTCCACGTGAGTCAACAAGTTGCTTCAAACTGACTTTGCCTTTGCTAATTGCTGGCCTACGATTCACGCTAAGTCTTATCCTGCTGTCCGCCCCCGGTAGCTGAGTGGTCAGCGCGACAGAATATCAATCCTAAGGGTCCGGTTTCGATACCCGGCTGGGTCGGAGATTATCTCCGCCCAGGGACTCGGTGTTGTGTTGTCCTGATCATCATCATTTCATCCCCATCGACGCGCAAGTCGCCGAAGTGGCGTCAAATTGAAAGACTTGCACCCGGCGAACTGTCTACCCGACGGGAGGCCCCAGTCGCACGACATTTTCCTTATCCTGCTGAATTAGCGCCCTTCAAGTAGTGGGCTACCAGCGGGCCTACTTCCAGTTGATGGCAGTCTCTTACCATAGCAGGCTAGAGTTCAAGCTCACGCAGATGTTCAGTCACCTTTGCCGGTGCAGGCAAACTGTGTCGCTGCCCGTGTCCACCTACGTGGGTAAGCACTGTTGCTGTGAACTGTCACAAGCACACTGGGTCCCTGTAGCGATTCCGCATGCTCTGTCTCGCCCTGCCCCAAATTGCTTGGCCGCGTCTAGTCGTTGCAGATGCTGAAGAGGGTGGCATACGCTCCCAGCTTCTGTGCCCTTGCCAACTCGCTGTCTTCATCATTTTGCCAGCGGACGATGCTGCATACTGTGGTTGGCAACAGGCCACTTGCATGCCTCAGCACCTTGTGGCCAGTCGAGTACAGCCTTCGCTTTGGGGCGATGGCTTCTCTGAGTACCATCACATCAGTTGTAAATTACTAAACAACAATATGAATGTTTAACAAAGACGTTTTCATCATGATACTTCAGACAACAGACAGACATATACGTCTCATCCTCTGCAACCCCACCGAGGATAAAGGTCATCCACTCGTGGTCTCCACACAATTTTTTTAAAAAGATGGAAGAAACCACAAATAAACACACAGCCGGATGTGACAACTTAGAACACACTAATGCGTTACTGCAAAAGCAAGTCCACTGCTACACTTTTACCGTGATTAAACGTTTGACGGTGATCGAGTATAAGAATGAAAGGTAAACACAATATCATTCGTCTCCGAATGGTTATGTACTGAAAAGATGTAACGTTGTTTGAGCGGGAATCGAACCTGTGGTATGTTGTTTGAAAAGTAAAACGTGGGATCACAGAAGTAAAAACGATCATCAGCCTAATAAAAAAAGAATGGTTCAAATGGCTCTGAGCACTATGGGACTTAACATCTGTGGTCATCAGTCCCCTAGAACTTAGAACTACTTAAACCTAACTAACCTAAGGACACCACACACATCCATGCCCGAGGCAGGATTCGAACCTGCGACCGTAGCGGTCACGCGGTTCCAGACTGAAGCGCCTACAACCGCACGGCCAAACCGGCCGGCTTATCAGCCTAATCAGACAGAAGTAGTTTCAAGAAAACATGTAGTAAACAAAGTAAACCAACTGCTACATTGAATTTCACTTCCATCAGAAGGTCTGTTTGGCAATTACACATGAAAACAACAGTGATGTGTGCACATCAACCTAGCGGTTATCGATCCCGTCTGGCGTAAAGTTTGCCTACATAGCGCCCGCCTGAGGCAAGGCACGTGAAGAGAGAGTGGATACGGAGCCGCTAGGAGTCGTGAGTCGCACATGCACTGTGTTTGGAAGCAAGCTGGGCGGCAGTATAAGCTGGCAACGCGTAGAACTGAGACTGTTGGTACTGGCGTTGGTGATTCTGACGTTCATTGGTTGACGGGATTACGAATGGACAGCCTTGTTTCTGCTCACGACGGCAATGGAACGATAGATAGTTTTTTGTTAGCAAAATTTCAGACCATGAACTGTGGTAACAACGTGGTTTAATGTATTGCTGCCTCTTGTTGCCTCATTTTAAATTCTCGTCAGTTACTTCAATCTGTGCTATGGGTTTTGCCAACTGCCAGTCCTGAACGATTTCCTTAGTAGTGGAATTCCCGTGTTTTGGTGGTTTATCAAGTGTGGTTAAATATTTTTTTATTTTATTTACTGGATCAAATGTTTGCTTGAAGTTTTCCAGATCATAGTTTAAATTGTCATTATTGTCTGGCCTGTATTCCCTGAAGCACGTATGAACATGGGGCTTGTTGAAGTAACACCATCTGTTTTGTGTGTTTTAGAAGCTTATCTTGTTACTTTGTGTTCTCTCCCGTGTGTACAACGACCTGCCTGAGGAGACGGATCCTAGCATGAGTAGCAAAGTGACCAGTCCTAAGCAGAGCTACTATATGTTTCTACTTAGAGGCAACAACTACTTCACACTAATGTACACTGCTGTCCTTAGTGGGTAAAGAATGATGCTAATAACAATGCACCACTCAACAGGGGGAATGTACTAATAATTAGGACGTGAGGAGGCCGTAAAGCTCCACTACTGAATGACAGTAATTTTGATATAGTTATCAAGCTGTTATTTTAACTAACATTAATAGATATAGTTTTGATATACCGTAACTTTTGTTTAGTAAATAGCACGAGCTCTACATGGGGTCTCTCAAGAGGGACATAAAATTATTCTGTCTCACAACACATTTTAGATAACAAATGATGGTAAAAACATACGTATAAGGAAATATACACACACAATCGCTATTAACAAACCTGTTGTAACTAATATGACTGTTGTAGTCCTTCAGACTGTTATGAAACAGATTTTGCTTTTGTAATCTCTGTTTCGTAGTAAATTTTATATTCTGAGAAATGATTTTAATAATCTTTCGAAGTTTTACTTCAAGATGAAATTTTACTTTTATTATAGACTGAATTTAAGGACTTAGAGTACCATGTGGAGCATTTCATACAAATACTATTTGAAGAACAAAAAATCATGCTTCACAAAATTTACCAATTCTTTGAATTCCTGTAATTGAATATTTATTCAAATTCACTTCTTCATAAAAGTAAAACTCGGAAAATTCTCGTAAAAGTAATAGTATCTAACAAAGTGAGTGACTTAGGATGAAACACAGTTCTTGAAACAAAGTTGGACTTAATCACTTATTATTTGAATACTCCAGCAAACACTGGTCATTGCACATATTTCCAATTTGAAATGTGACTTTGCCTGAAGGTGGGTGCAGTGGCAATCCTCTGTGGCGGCAGAACAAAGCCATACGGTGCTATCACAGGTCTTGATGCAATTCACTGTGTAAAATGTCTTCTTGGTGTCATAAATACATATTTTAGAGCATTCAAAAAAATTCCACGGTACATTGGCCAATAACAGTCCATCCAAGGCATCATTATTCCACCTTGCCAGAAATCTTTGCCTCATTGACCATTCGGGATGTTGATTCATTGAGAGTTAGCCACTGTCTTTTAGGCCACAATGACTTTTCATGCCACTTCAGCTTTTAAATTCTGACTAAACCTTTTCGTTGGAAGGCACTTGCCTCCAGCTTTCTGTCATATACAATTCTACATTCCCTGAGAATGGACCGGTTACATACTTGTATTTACAATTCAATACATAAAATGACATAGCTTCAGTAAGGAAATTTACGAAACATTTCCAGATTGCATCAAATTATAAAGTGAGAAAAATTATTTACATTCGTCTGAAGTCAAAGAGGTTACGAAATATAGATGTTACGTAATTAATGATCGACATAGTTGTTACAATCTTATATCGTGCCCTACGCCAACAATGTTACAATGGCACAGAATATTAAGGGGTAGGAAGTCACAAATTGTAATTAAAACTCATTCACATTGCCACAGGCAGTATCAGGTAGAGCCAGATACACAGGTTGCGCAGGAAGGGTACCAGTATACAGCAACTAGGGCAGACCTTCAATTTTTTATGACACCATCTGCCAACTGAAAAATACACATTCAGCAAAAAGAAGACTGCAACAGAAAACCAAAGGAAGAGAGACAAGCATATTCGTTAGCTAATATGACATGGCACAAGAAACTCTGTCTCTTACACGTGCGCATGTGGTGAGGACCTGATAAAACAGTGAATAGCTTGTTAAGCGAATGTGGCAAAATAATGATGACGCATGCAGTCATTACAAATTTAATCTCATGTGATAGCCTCCCGCTAACTCCCTTTGAATACTCCAATTTCCCAGTTCTCATCAGCAGGTCACTAGGATCGGCAGTATAAATAGTAATAACACTCGCTTCTATGATTACGAAATTTTAGTGAATCTATATTTTAAATGTCACAACACAGTCTATGAACTAGTCAGAATTATACTTCGGATTATGATCTTCGTACTGCTTGCCGTCTACCATCTACTGATGGAGAAGCTGTCTTCCAACAATAACACATCACCGAGTGCTACCAGCAGTGAACTTCAACAGAGAAGCCAGCAATAGGGCCTCTTGGAGTCCATGATCCTGGTCAGCACCCAGGTAACTCCGCGTGCGAAAACTTACCAGGCCAGCAGGGTGAAGATCAACTGACAAAACCACCACCGATACCAGGTACATCACCAATGGGTTGACTAACGCCATCATAGAGTTTGTAGTGAGATTGAGGACACTACAACAGCCAGCATGAGACCAAACGTTGACTGGGCATGTCCACCACCTGCCATCCAGCAACACACCATGGTTCCGAAGTCAGTCACACCATCGACTGGGCATGCAGAAGCCGAACTGACTAAACAGAGATCAGCTGAAATCCAACATGCACCTGAATGAAGCATCAGTTGAGGATGGTGTGGGAGAGCAACGGATTGTATACACAGACAGTAGATGATTGGATTTTAATAATGTTTTACTAGTGTTGAAGATGCTTCACAGATTCCCAGCAGTCGTCCTGCCCTGACACAGAGCTCTGTCCGCTCAGCTCTCCTGCAATATATGTAGCATCAAACTATCATATCAAAAGAAACTAAATGAAAATGCTAAATGAAACCACACTTTAAATGGAGAATAGAGTATTTTTATGTAAATTGTAACGTGTGCAGGTGCTAGAGCACTGGTATGAAGAGAAAGAAATATTTTAAAGGGTTGACGATTTTGAACTAACATATTAGCAAACGAATAAAGGTGGTATTTCTAAAAACCTTGTCAACACCTAATAATACGAAAAATAAAATGGGAAAGTTGGGATCGATATGTGAATGAAATAGAGTTTTATATTTATGGGAGATAGAACAAAGCAATCCAGATAATGAAAAACATGAGTAAACATGAATGAGACATTTTACAAGTAAATATAATGTCTAAATTGGAATGATTACAATTTTTAAATGTTTATCAACTGATTAAAGAAAAAGTACCTGAAAAGTGATGTTAAAAGTGGGCAGTAATAAACCCCAGAAAAGATTGGTTATTAATTAGACTCAAAAAAATAGGAAAGGACACCTAGCATTAATTAAACTCACGAACTATTGAACACAAAAAAGTAAAGGAAAAACATACTCCTCTTAATTTGGAGTGACTCATAACAATTAATGTACAACATTTTGAGTTCCTTAATGTTGTTAGTTCCTAAATGTCAACCACTTACGCATTAATATTGTTTCCCTCTATCACAATGTGTTAATACTTCCATAATCAAATTCATTTCCTACGCCCGACACATCTTCACAGTGTGAAAAATACTTCCACAGTCATGTAGCTGGACATATGTCTTCAGTTAACAACAGCCTCCCATGCTGCTTCGTTGCTGGATCATCTACATTCATTTGTATTTTCAGTTACAACTGAAACGAATCCTAGATCTTAAATTCTATAGACAGAGCAATCAGTTTTTGGCCCAGCTAAAGAATACAGTCTGAATTAAAAATTAAGGATCTCTCCTTCATTCGTGGTTAAGAACCCCACAGTGGATAATCATGGTCGTTTTGCAGCCATCAGTCAGCGGTTTGACTACCATAACAACAGTCTCTACTGGATATTCTAATTACCCCACATCTGTTACGCATAGTTACAGAGGACCTTGACACTCCTTTCCAGGTTTAGAACCAGTCAATGCTTCCTTAGAACCAACATCGTTATCCATCATTTACGTTGCTCTGGTGTCAGCATTGATTTGGGTTGGTGTCTATTCTTTCTGCGTAGCATATATTTCACCCTACTATTGTACCATTTGAATTCCACCACATTCCGATTACCAGTATCTGTCACTTCACAATCTATGAACACTGTTTGACTTCTAATACATTCTAATTACAGCTCACTTTCGTTTCTCCAACTATGAACAAAAATTTCAGAGACACCACTCCTTTCTCCTTCCCATGATTTATTATCATTTCCTCAAATATACCACAGTTACCCTTACTCCTCTTTAACTTGTTAATACCATTTATCACAAGTAATTTTTATTTAGTACCTCAGCAGCCATTCCATTCCTCGTTTTAGCTCCTCGTCTTTGTTCTCCTTGATATCCACAACTCCTTCCTTCATTATAATAAATTTTTTAATTTCTTCATCCTTTTGAACTGTATCTAAATGCATCAGTTTCCTTATCTTCCCTTTCACTCCTTGCAGTGATATTGTAACTATTTCGTTGTCTACGCCCAACCATTTTTCCTGGCTATCTTCCCTCAAACCATCGTCCACTTTCTCCTCGAAAACTTGCTCATTGAACCATATTCACTTTTTTTCTCCTACATTACTCTCTTTCTCCAATTTTTAGATATTCTCCATCCTTTCTCCTTCCATGTATACCATATCATATTCAGTCACACCTATCCAAATGCTAGCCAAGCCGATAGCACTTAACTTCGGTGATATGACGGTAACTGGTGTTAATACTGCGGCAAGGCCTTTAGCACTACGAAAAATAGCGAATGGTAAACAGCACTGACACCATCACTCCGTCCGGCCGCTGTGACCAAGCGGTTCCAGGGGCTTCAGTCCGGAACCGCGCTGCTGCTACGGTCGCAGGTTCGAATCCTGCCTCGGGCATTGATGTGTGTGATGTCCTTAGGTTAGCTAGGTTTAATTAGCTCTAAGTCTAGGAGACTTATGACCTCAGATGTTAAGTCCCATAGTGCTCAGAGCCATTTGAATCATTTGAACACCATCACGCCTCTGAAATCAAAGGAATTGTGCAGTCTGAAAAATTCCACGCCGCAATATTAACTGAAATGTGGCACTGTACCGAGTACCTCCGGGAGAGAACGAACGAAGCCGAGATAGGCTGAGCGATGGCCGGCAACCTGCCCACACAGCTGGTACGTATGAATTTCGACACGCCGCTGCTGGCCCTGCTCTAGCGCTTCTAGCGAGACACTGATACACCAAGCAATTTTTTTCCGCTTCTGTATGATTACTCGGTAACAGAAATTCAGTTATTTATGAATGCTATAGGGTGTACATGACCTTTAGAATGAAAATTCCTGTCATGACTACCGACCGCAACGACACCAATTAGTGATACTCATAATAATACTCAGAGAGGCACTGCACCTTAGTACTTTTCTCTAGTAACTCTAGTTTTATCTTGATTCTAGTTGCGTTACCTGTTTCCCAAACTTTCTGCCAGACCGTTCCCTCTAGAATATTAGCCTATTCTTTCATTTTATATACGAGGGCTATTCCGAAAGTAAGTTCCAATCCGTCGTGAAATGGAAACCACTGTCAAAATTCAATGACGTTTTGGCCAGATGTGTTGGCCAGCGTCTCCACTACGCTCATCGATCGCATCACGTCGCTCGTTTCAGTTACGAGTGTACAGTGAGCACGTAAAGATGCTTCGGAAAGTGTGTCTCCCGCCAAGTATGAGGGTCAAGTGATAAATTTCGCTTGATGGAATGCAGCCCACGTAACACAACTGTCATGCTGTTCCTTCTTCATGACAATTCTCAGCTGCACTCTGCAGGGGCAATGAAGATCCTCCTACAGAGTTTTCAATGAGAAGTGTTTGATCACCCACAATACAGACCGCAGTTGACCCCCCTGAGTTTCATCTCTGCTCACTTGAACCGCTGGCTGTGAAGACAACATTTTATCACAGGCAACGAGATATAGACCAGCGTAGATACTTGGCAGAAAGCACAGGCGGCAGCCTTCTATGACGAGGTTATTGGAAGGTTGGTACAATGCTACGATAAGTGTCCAAGTCGGAGCAGCGACTGTGTAGAGAAACAGCTAGAAGCTGTAGCTCATGTTGCATATAAAACATTTTTTATTTTCACAGCGGTTTCCATTTCGCGACCGATCGGATTTTACTTTCTAAATAGCCCTCGTACTTTCCCTGTTATCCTCGAATGAGGTTTGGAAATCCCTTTTTCAAGACTACATTTTGTTTCGTCCCCAAAATTGTCGATTTAGATGGTTATAGTTCCATTTACATCGCTAACCTGTCCCATTAAACTGATATGAGTCGTTCCCATTCGCTCATTAAACTCCTTTTTAACTGATTCGGCTTCTTTCTCTATTAACTCGAGTTTCACTCCGAAATCAATTTTCATAGTAGTCAATTCCTTCTTAATGGCGTCTAAGTCTGTATTCATAGCCTTCACCGTCCCTACTATCAAGGTTTCATTATCTGCTCTCATTTCTTTTCTCAGAGTTTCTGAGTTCCCTTGAATTTCTGTTACCATTGTCGATTCAAACACACCTATTTGTGACCCCAAAGATTCGAAGTTTGCTTGCATTTCTCTCTTCAGTCTTGCTTCTAATGAACATATAGACTGCTTGATGATTTTGAAAACATTGTATTGCTTTGCAGCACTGCTAATATTGAAAGACGGCGAAAGGTTGTCGATATTTGAGATGCAAATTATACAGAGTAATATGTAGATCCAATTAATTTGATTTGAAAATAGCATATTCCTTTATTTTTATTAAAGATTATCCGATAGTGACTGCCAATACATGAAGTACTTGTAAGTGTTTTACTTCTTGACAGTTACGTTTGGCTGGGCTGCCAATTTCACAGACAGACAGCAGATCAAAGTGCACCGATGGGCACCATTAAATTAACGCAGGTTGTAAAGGTGACGCCGACGCCAGGTAGGACAGAGGTTGCAAAGGTGACGCCGACGCCAGGTAGGACAGCCTTCGACAAAGGCTGCTGTGTGCATTGGGGAAGGGGAGGGGACGCTGTCGCGAATTGAAACAATGCTGGCAGCAGATAATGCCGTCGTTGGAATTCTGCACGAGATGGACGCCGCTCCTGACGCGATTTTCTGAGGTGAGGGCATCCGGATCTGTGAAAGCTACAAGTATTTATGGGTTTATGCTTCTGGCAGAACACGACAGGCGAGATATGAGGATTCCATAAGTGTGACACTGAAACTTTCTCGTCCCAAAAATACCTGTAGCTGGGCCCTTATATACATGTAAAGCTGATAGGAAATCCTGGAGGGTCGTGAGAAACAACATGTTAACGCGCTCCTTTGACGCTACGACAGGACAGAGCCAAAACACATTCCTTTCTTTAGCTGTAGGCCCCTGGGTGCGAAAATGCGGGAGTTTCAAAGGTCATCCGTGTCTGATGTAGTAGTTTTGGCAAATTATTGTGAAGTAGGAGGACGCTCCACGAGAACTGAGTCTTGTAATAGGATGACTGTTCGTGAGAGGCTACGACTGGTTCTTGAAAACGGGGCGAATGTTACGAGGGAAGACAGGAGGAATTGAGGTGGCACTTCGTGCGCTGCTAGTGAGAGAATCATTTGGAATTCTGCTCACAGAATTCATTGTGAGAAGTATTCGTTTCACTTTGCAGCTCCAACTGGAGCATTATGTAAAGTTTGCGTTAGGTAGCTTTTAGGGATTGGCAGCCATAGTCCGACACAGTGATCGTTGAAAGCAGCACTGGCGGACAACACAACGGCGCTTTAAAAAAAATCGTACGATCTCCAATCGACTTAGGCGTGTATAGGTCGCAATGTACTCAGTAAGCGTTAGAGTGGTAATGAGTAGGAGGAAGACGCCCTTCAGACCATAATTTTACGAACTCAGATTTTGGCAATCACTGTTCTCAGAGCGCGGAAACGGACCAGTGTGTTAATCACTTAGTAGGGTTGCTATCGGTTCCATGTCTTGAATATCCGCCTATCTTAGTTACATGTAACTGTTTGATGTTCCTATGATAATCTGTCCGTGAATAGGATGTTATTAAACATTTTCGAGTCATACCTTTGTGTGAGGATTTATAGTAAACAACAGAACTTATGGCAACTACGGCTTTCATTACATTCGCATCTCACCTGGTCTCAAAATTAAATTACACTGTAATTATTCCATCACCTTTTTGATGTCTGTAGAGCCATAATTTACCGTTATCAGACAATCCTTACGTAACAAATGACAGTTTGTAGTCATCATTGGACATCTACACCCTCATACAGGTTAATTACCGGAAGGCGTAGGTGATGGGGTAGTACACCGTTTGTTGCAATAAAATAACGAATCTGAGCGCCTAGCTACGTCAGCCCACCTTTCATCTAAATAATCCGGTTCATCTTCACTCTCTGTTCTTCGCCTGGTTAACAAGTGCCTGCTCTTTCGTTTTCACTTTGACCTATGTGCTGTCATCCGAAAATTTTGATGAGGCGGACTAGCAGTCTAACAAGGAGACCACATAGCATTTGGAGTTTTGTAATTTTTTTTATATTTTCGTTAGATGAAGTTCAGAACTCAATTATGATTCATGCAATGGTGTTCCATGCAAGTCTAAAAAATTCTAGGGAAAAATGGCTTGTAAATTATTAAAGGAACTTGAGGAACTGTAATTCTGTAAAATAAAGGCGATTTTTATGAGACGCCCGGCAATCCAGTCGGAAGCCCAGCCTTAGCAGCCGGACAGAGCGGACATGCTGTGTGTTTCCGCTTGCAGCGCGAGCACGCTAGCTTTATTTACTTTCTCCGGTCGACACTAAAGCTACGCCGTGGAACTACAAGGTCATGGCGAGTCAATAGAGGAAACCAACATTGTAATTCAGACTTCTAAAAGACTTTGCCAGACCAACAGCACTCGAAGTCGAGCGCTTTTTAGAGGAAGAGGCCAACATCCCAACTTTTGATCTGAGTATTATGGTCTGTGAGAAACTTATCAACGACGCTACATGTGACAAAGTTCTTCGAGAGATGAAACAAGGACTCCGCTTCTGTCATGCAGACAGAAAAGTTGGCAACATCGAGGTTGAGCAGCCTGGACTGGGACTGTGGACTATACGCATATTCGAACTCTCTGCGTCAGATGTCTTGTCTACGGTTAGCCCCAACGGCACGGTACAAGAACACGTCGCATAAAAGTGTGCGCAGTTTAAAACGCACCCAGTCCTCAGCGGAGTACGCCAAGTGCCGACAACTCGTACCCTCCTATTTCCAGATAGGAGGCTGCAGAGCCATAATTATTTATGATTTCCAGCCTCTAACGTTTCCTAGATGCGGCAAGGAATGTTGCCCCTACGGTACATGCGCTTCCAGCGTCGGAGAACTCCGTCCAGCTCCATCACTACCACATACAGCAAGGTGACAATCGACTCACTTATCGTACCAACCGAAGCCTTGTGCCGCTGAGACGTGAGTCAATGCTATCGTCCACAACGAAAACAGTGTTCACAGAAACGACAAAAGCGACGCCACAGGATCATGTCGGAATACGGCAGCTCTCACTCGCAGGTGGAAGAGGAACTGATCCCAAAGGACGCCAATCATGTGGCTCACCCCATTGATACTGGCTCCTCCCTGCATCCTCTGTGGCGAACATTGGTAAGGAGGAATGTTCTATTGCAGGCTGTGAAGACGCTCTGTCCGTTCCTATCAGCCACTACGATCTTACGAAACTTGAACAGACTTCCACTCCCGCGTTGTGGCACGAAGACTTCGTGATCGGAAAGGTCCCCGATCAGGGGGACGCCGAGGTCTGCATAACACCGGGAGGGCAGTTTTCGCCGGGGTGTGACGTCCGCTTCTCTCCATGACTATGGATCACGATGCACAACTACCGCGCCGCCGGGCTTACTTCGTGGTCACAACGAATTTCAGCAAGATCCAAAGATATAATACGAGTCAAAGGAGTCGACTTCACATTCCTCCAAGAAGTGGGAAGGAACACACTCCCTGACATCTATGGTTACGCAACGTAGGTGACACTTGATGGTCCCGCAGACACCAGCATGGGGATTTTAGTGCGAGACCATATCCAAGCCACCGACATCACGTATCTCCCCTCCGCTCGTGGATTAGCGGTCACGGCACACGACACCCGATTCATTTATGCACCTTCGAGCACCTATATTTATTTATTTATTTCTCAAGTAAAGAACTGCTGTCTGTTGTTATGTAGTAGGCTGTAAACTGTGTGATTTTACAAGTTATGTCATACAAATTCTGTTTTATTAGTAGCACATTTATTTGAGAATTTTACAAAAGGATTAAATATAAAAATAAAACACACACACACACACACACACACACACACACATATATATATATATATATATATATATATATATATATATATATATATATATAAACAGGGTGGTCCATTGATCGTGACCGGGCCAGATATCTCACGAAATAAGCATCAAACGAAAAAACTACAAAGAACGAAACTCGCTCTTGCTTGAATGGGGAAACCAGATGGCGCTATGGTTAGCCCGCTACATGGCGCTGCCATAGGTCAAACGGATATCAACTGCGTTTTTTGAAAAGGAACCCCCATTTTTTATTACATATTCGTATAGTACGTAAAGAAATACGAATGTTTTAGTTGGACCACTTTTTTCGCTTTGTGATAGATGGCGCTGTAATAGTCCCAAACGTATAAGTACATGGTGTCACGTAACATGCCGCCAGTGCGGACGGTATTTGCTTCGTGATACATTACCCGCGTTAAAATGGACCGTTAACCAATTGCGGAAAAGGTCGACATCGTGTTGATGTATGGCTTTTGTGATCAAAATGTCCAAGGAGCGTGTGCTATGTATGCTCCTCGGTATCCTGGACGACATCATCCAAGTGTCCGGACCGATCGCCGGATAGTTACGTTATTTAAGTGTTGAGCCACATGTGAAACATCAACCACGACCTGCAACAAATGATGATACCCAAGTAGGTGTTTTAGCTGCTGTCGCGGCTAATCCGTACTTCAGTAGCAGACAAATTGCGCGAGAATCGGGAATCTCAAAGACGTAGGTGTTGAGAATGCTACATGAACATCGACTGCACCCATAATATATATCTGTGCATCAGGAATTGCATGGCGACGACTTTGAACGTCATGTACAGTTCTGCCACTGAGCACAAGAGAAATTACGGGGCGATGACAGATTTTTTGTTCGCGTTCTGTTTAGCGACCAAGCGTCATTCACCAACAGCGGTAACGTAAACCAGCATAATATGCACTACTGGGCAACGGAAAATCCACAATGGCTGAGACAAGTGGAACATCAGCGACCTTGGCGGGTTAATGTATGGTGCGGCATTATGGGAGGAAGGACATGGTTCAAATGGCTCTGAGCACTATGGGACTTAACATCTAAGGTCATCGGTCCCCCAGAACTTAGAACTACTTAAACCTAACTAACATAAGGACATCACACACATTCATGCCCAAGGCAGGATTCGAACCTGCGACCGTAGCAGTCTCGGTGTTCCAGACTGAAGCGCCTAGAAACGCTCGGCCACCGCGGCTGGCTGGAGGAAGGATAAGTGGCCCACATTTTATCGATGGCAATCTAAATGGTGCAATGTATGCTGATTTCCTACGTAATGTTCTACCGATGTTACTACAAGATGTTTCACTGCATGACAGAATGGCAATGTACTTCCAACATGATGGATGTCCGGCATATAGCTCGCGTGCGGTTGAAGCGGTACTGAATAGCATATTTCATGACAGGTGGATTGGTCGTCGAAGCACCATACAATGGCCCACACGTTCACCGAATCTGAAGTCCCCGCATTTCTTTCTGTGGGGAAAGTTGAAGGATATTTGCTATCGTGATCCACCGACAACGCCTGACAACATGCGTCAACGCATTGTCAATGCATGTGCGGACATTACGGAAGGCGAACTACTCGCTGTTGAGAGGAATGTCGTTACACGTATTACCAAACGCATTGAGATTGACGGGCATCATTTTGAGTATTTATTGCATTAATGTGGTATTTACAGGTAATCACGATGTAACAGGATGCGTTCTCAGAAATGATAAGTTCACAAAGGTACATGTATCATATTGGAACAACGGAAATCAAATATTCAAACGTACCTACGTTCTGTATTTTAATTTAAAAAACCTACCTGTTACCAACTGTTCGTCTAAAATTGTGAGCCATATGTTTGTGACTATTACAGCGCCATCTATCACAAAGCGAAAAAAGTAGTACAACTAAAACATTCATATTTCTTTACATACTACAAGCATATGTAATAAAAATGGGGGTTCCTATTAAAAAAAAAAAACGCAGTTGATATCCGTTTGACCTATGGCAGCGCCATCTAGTGGGCGAACCATAACGCCATCTAGTTTCCCCTTTCAAGTTAGACAAGTTTTGTTCTTTGTAGTTTTTTCGTTTGACGCTTATTTCGTGAGATATTTGGCCTGGTCACGATCAATGGACCACCCTATATACATATATATTTGTGAAAGGGTCCATGGTTTTATATATATATATATATATATATATATATATATATATATATATATATATACAACCATGGATCCTTTCACAAATTGTAGCATGGTGATTGGGTCATCAAAGAAATGCTTTTTCCAATCCTCCTATCATCTTCTTCTTTCATTATATTTCTTCGTTCATCCCGAATACCTGCATCATTTGAAATAAAATTCAACAAATGACACATATCTAGTCATTATTTTTTATGAAAAATGACCTTCTTATTGTTTCTAATTACATATCTTACTCATAATTCCAAAGTTCATGGCAAGTTTACATTCTTGGTTGTTGGTGTTATATAAAATATTGCCAATAAATATTGTTCAAATTAATAAAGATCATAAATTAACTAACAATCTTTTATAAAATAACTATAGTTAAGTTATTTCCAATGATATCTGAGATTTTGCGTATGTTACATAATTAGAAACTGGAAGCGGCGCATTTACGGCAAAAGTGATTTTTAGGTGTGTCTTAAGTTGAAATTTATATGTAAATATTTGGTCTTTGATGATAATTGGCTCCAGTTTTTAGCATTAAATTTCCTTAAATGCCTTAGAAAACTTCAAAGTTGATTTTCTGGAAAATGTTGAATTGCTTTGGTAAATTGAGATTTGAGTTCTAAACTTCATGTACCATAAATACAAAACAAAAAAAATACAAAAATCCCATTGCTGACTGTTCTCCTTACAGGTAATAATTTATCCTGTTGTGTAGGACATCACTTGTGATGGGCCCGTAGCTTTCTATTTTAGCACTGAACTTCATTACTTTGTTTATTTAACGTTAGTTGAGGTAAGGTTCCATGACTCTGTCCACTGAAATTTTGCTTTTTTTCTCAATTTGCCTTAAAGTCTCGATGGCGCATCAATAACAATCTTATTAGTTTCTCTACATGACTTTGTTCTAACTCTGAATGTTTTCATATACTCAGCATGCACTTGTATTCACTACTGGCGATGCTTCCCATTGTTTGACGTTGCTTCAGTGCCCCACTCTACTGCACCAAATAATAAGTGGCCCAAACGACCTTCTCACGTTTTCCACTGGCTGTCTAGCGGGAAGAGGTAAAAGGCACCATATTAAGACTTGTCCAAGCGTTGCAAGTGATTTATTGTCTCCAATTACAGTGCTGCGTTCCCCTTGGTCTGCATCACACGGTCCCACAATGCTGAGGACGCCACCCCAGCGACCCATCAAGCACTCTGCTAATGTGTCAGCTTTGCACGGCTGTAGTGATATGACAGCGTCAGGGCTGTGCTGGCAGCCGACTTAGAAGCCTTCATCCTGCGCTGCCTCAGCTCCACCCATTGACAATTGCAAGGTGACTCACGCTGTGCGTCCCTGCCGGCATGGCTTTAGTCACGGCGACAACAAGCGCCTGCAATCCAGCAGTTGAATCTGCGGCCCTCGCCCTGGATGTCTCCAGTCCGTGTTGGGAGCCAAGACGACTGCCCGTGGTAGCGAGCCATGGAGTGGCCCACCGCTGGCTGGCTATGGACCCTGTGTCGGCCTCAGAGGCTCGAACCAGCGACCCACTGTGGACTGGTATGCTGGCTCTCCATCTGCTGCTGTGTTTAGCCGGCGGTGTGACAAGCCCCGCCGTCTAGGACAGCTGCCACACTTGAATGTTTTGTTAGTGAACCGGACCTATTTATATGCGGCTGTGCGCCTCTGTTTTGCTAAACAAGCTGCTCGGCATCACATACTCATAACACTTACGTTGGCCAGTGGGTTCCTTCTGTCTGTGACTTGCGCCATGCAAACCGTTGTGTGTACTTTTTCAGGTGGTTCTGCGACCCTGTGGCCTTTATTTTACTTTGCAACTGTTGTGAGCGTAACTCACTGTAAACAGGCCCACACCTGGCTGTAACTTGTGTGCTCAATAATATTGCACCAAATCTGGCTTTTCCTATCCCAAACGGTAAGGCCGCTACAGCTGCAATCATAGTAAGAGTATCAAATATTGCATTAGTCTCTGCCCCTGGCAAGTGTCATGATTCCTACACCTGTGTGTTCCTCATCAGTACTGTGTGTCCCAGCAGATGCACTTTAAAACACCACCTGGCCTTCCCTTGTCACCCCACCCGGGGTTGTAAAGCATACAGAAAAGGCTAGCCACCCCACAGTGGGCTGGAAGTCAATCAGGCGGGCGATTTTTTCTTTTCACCAGGACAATACACGATGCGGAGAGACATGGCTACAAAATTTACTGTATAAAATTTTATGTACAATACAGGCACTCTCCCTTCCAACTCTTACTATGAGCGCAGATGACAGAACAGCAGTGGAGAAAATGAGACCTTGAAATCAAGCCCAATCATATACAACAATGACGAAAATTAATAATAGCCTTTAATGAATTTCCCACTCCAGTTACTGCTGGTGAGAGTAATGGTGGATCTAGCAACAAGCCATACCAGGAACGTCCACATACTTACGTCTTCAGGATGTAGCTCTTTGGGCAACAATATCATTCCATATTTTACACGTACTATATTTCCTTAACCCATCAAAAGCGGTTCTAATGCTGCATTACATCGTTAATGGCCGCTATTAGATGGTGACCCTTTAACCCTATGCAGTTACTGTCTTTTTCCCAACATGGTAGCAAAGTCACATTCATTTCCCAAGAAATTTATGATTGTAACCCTAACATATACAGCCTAGAGATCACGAGCCGATTAATCTGATGTTTCTGGCTGGAGTCTCCAAAACCAGCGTCTGAAGTCAAACAGATAATAGCTGCTGGAGATGATGTGGTGGACCCTGTTGTTAGATGACGAAACATGATGTAGCAGCCTACTTAAGTGTCTGCCACTGCAGCAGGTCGCTTCTTTCGTACCATGACACCTTTTCGTGCAGGGGTGGCCAAGAATTCGGCTCATAGAGTGCTACAGCGCTCAGCCTGGTTGGCACACTTCCCCCACTACTGCGCCACACTATTTGAGTGCGAGGATTGAGAAACTGCTAAAGCGTCACATATAAATGGCAAAGTAGTCATAATGCGTACGACTTGGTTTTGTATTTCACGTTTCTCAACAACACAGACCAAAAACAAAACAAAAATGGTTCAAATGGCTCTGCGCACTATGGGACTTAACTTATGAGGTCATCAGTCCCCTAGAACTTAGAACTACTTAGAACTAACCTAAGGACATCGCAAACATCCATGCCCGAGGCAGGATTCGAACCTGCGACGGTAGCGGTCGCGCGGTTCCAGACTGTAGCGCCTAGAACCGCTCGACCACACCGGCTGGCAAAACAAAACAAATTTTAAGTATTATTGAATTAGTTTTGACGCACTGAAGGCCTAATAAAGTCTTTTTCCAATGAAAACCGTCTGTATATGGAAAGACGCAATCAATTTCAGAGAGCTGCGCACACCGGTTGCCATGTAATCGTGGCTTATTTAGTTTCATAATCGGAAAAACGCCTTTCACACGCATATGTTGACCGAAATACTGTAACGCTTTTGCGACCTCGTTGCAGAGACGTGGAAACTACTTGAGGAGAGCAATGCACATGTCTTGGACAGTTTTAACGTTAAAAGGATTTGTCTTTAAAACGGGAATTACCTTGCAGATCAATCAGTTAGATCTGCACCTGCTTAGGGGCGCTTTCAGCTGAAACACTAAACGGTCTCGAAAGCAGCTCGAGAACAGACGTAGGAATCGCATTGTCCTCAAAACAATGAGGACAGTATCCTTGTAATTCTTTCAAGGCCTCAATTAATTCTTCAGACTTCCCATTTTCTCTCACGTCAGTGACATTGGCGAACTAGAATGTACCTGTGAAATGTGTCCCTTTTATAACGCGATTTCCATTTTCAGTGCATCCACATCAAACCAGAAGAAAGTTGTTCTAACCTTGCAATGTCTTACTGTTGGCAGCGCGCTGCAAAGTCCACATAAATTGTGAGATCTGCAATCCGTTCCGACTGTTCTAATATTTGTTCCTGCTCTCTTGTTTCCTTCATAAATTCAACAATAGCGAGTTTTAAATCGAAAAATCGTCCCATGCATGGCCCGCGTGGGGTAGACGTGCAGGCTGGGGTGCGTTGTCACGGTCCGTGCGCCCCCCCCCCCCCCCCCCCCCCCCGCGGAGGTTCAGATCCACCCTCAGGCATGGGTGTGTGTGTTGCCTATAGTGTAAGTTAGATTAAGAAGCTTGTAGGCTTAGGGACTGATGACCTCAGCAGTTTGGTCCCGTAAGACATTACCACAAATTTCCGTCCCATGCATGGCCCTTGACTTGACCAACGTACTTTGCTGTATATACTTTGAGAGGTGGTAGTACGCATCGAAACAAGAAAAATAAGTCGAATAAATATGGCTCCAGAAACGCGTACTGTCAGAGATAAACATGCATTTATAGGAAGGGCTGCTCGATGCTTCGTTCACAAGAGATGGTGTTGTGAATTTCCTTAAGCACCATATATAGGCAGGTGTAAATCCCCAACCATTTCAGGACAGAGGGCGCCAACACCGATTCTCAATCAACGTATGGGCAGGTGTAATTGGCGATAGACTAATTGGGCCATATGTGCTACCACAAAGGTTAATTGGGGTGCGTCATGTGGACTTTGTCATTAATGTATTGCCTACCTCGCTGGGGGCTGTGCCATTGCAGCAAAGAATAAAAAAGTGGTTCAAGCACGATGGCGCACCAGTACACTTTCGTCTCAATGTGCACGAACATGTTACACAGACATTTCAGGACCTCTGCGTTGGTCGGGGAGGGGGGGGGGGGGTGATGGGAGGGGAGAAGGGAGGAATGGGAGGGGGGGACATACGCTGGCCTGCTTGTTACCCACACATCAAATACCTAGACTTTTGGTTATGGGGACACTTGAAGAAATTGGTATACGTCACGCCAATCAACAATATGAGAACACTACAGACTCAGTCGTCAATGCGTGCCAGCAGGTACAACTACAACCGGGTGTATTTCAAAGGGTGCATCACTGCTCACGCCAGAGTGCACAGGTGTGTGTTCACATGAATGGACGCCAAGTTGAACACCTCCTGTAAATACGTGTTTATCGCAGTAAGTATGCGTTTCCGAACCCATGTTTATTGGACTTATTTTTCTTGGCCGGCCGCTATGGCCGGTTCTAGGCGCTTCAGTCCGGAACCGAGCTGCTGCTACGGTCGCAGGTTCGAATCCTGCCCCGGGCATGGATGTGTGTGATATCCTTAGGTCAGTTAGGTTTAAGTAGTTCTAGGTTCTAGGGGACTGATGACCTCAGAAGTTAAGTCCCATAGTGCTTAGAGCCATTTGAACAGTATTTTTCTTGTTTCGATGAGTACTGCCACCTTTCAAAGTATTTGACACTTTTTTTTACACCCAGTTTAAAGTTTCCATATTCTTCTTTCACTTTCACACTTTCATCGAAAACTGTTACAACTGACTGTGGAATAATGCGTGCGACTTGAAAAATTTTCCTGCTCGTCTCAACAATTTATTCACGTGCTCCATTCCTGCAAATTTAGCACAAAGTGCTTCCTGGAGTATAGGAAAATGAATGCCGATTGTCGATCGTTGTAATTTTTTGCTCTCTCATTGCCAATCAAATCATTAAATTCATTCTGCACGGTGCTGTAACGTCGTTTCTTAGCAAATCTGGAGTACCCGTCGCTTATGTGACTGCATACTATATACCGAGAATTCTTATCCCTCTCTTCTGTCTCTCCCGTTCATTTTAAAGCCTTGTGACGATAAATCGCTAGAGTGCCTCATTTGGTGCAAACACCAACTTGACCTGTGTACTTCCTTCACACCAGGAACAAAAAGTGAGACACTCATTGCGCGGAACTGAAGAGATTTATTTATTTATTTCATTTCACTAACAGTAGAGAGTAGCCTACAGCCTTGAAATGTAAGGTGGGTGGGATGCTTCTGAATCAAATTGCAAAGACTTCTCATTGTTACTATCTTACTGGCATACAGTTGTTAATGGTTTTTTAAAATAATATAAAGAACATAATATATAAAGATTGAGGTTACAGCGAGTTGAATGCTTAACAATCGTTAAGCCGAACTGAAGAGTTGTGCCGACCTAAAAATGCCACACCGCAATGCTAAATGAAATGTCGCGCTGTACCGGCTACTTTCGGAAAGATAAAGAGCAAACCCAAGACCCGCCGGGTGTTTTCCAGCGCAGGGCTCGCACACCATGCACGTGTGAAGACTCGCAGGCCGCGTCCGACCCTGGTAACAATGACCCTGGTCTCAGGTAATCTTCGACCTGCGTCTCCCTCATTAGCAACGACCGCAGCGTCGCTTCCTGCACGCATTCCCCCAACAAAGGACCCTCTCATTGCTTGGTTTTCAGCCTTCTTGTTACATTAACCATTGTAAGCCTTGGTTGGTTCCGAAAATTACGTATAGCTAATACAATGAAGCGCCAAAGAAACTGGTATAGGCGTGCATTTCTTCAAGTGTCCCCATTTTTCGATTTAAAACTCGCTATTGTTGAATTTATGAGTTTGAACGTTGTGTTATAGTCGGCTCACGAGAGATTGGACAAGCATCTCCGAGGTAGCGATGAAGTGGGGATTTTCCTGAGCGTGCCGTGAAAATCAGGGATCCGGTAAAACATCAAACCTCCGACATCGTTGCGGCCGGAAAAAGATCCTGCAAGAATGGCACCAACGATGACTGAAGAGAATCGTTCAACATGAGAATATTGCTGCAGATTTCAGTGCTGGGCCATGAACAAGTGTCTGCATGCGAACCATTCAATGAAAAATCATCGGTATGGGCTTTCGGCGACGAACCTCTACTCGTGTACCGTTGATGACTGCACGACACAAAGCTTAACGCCTCGCCTGAGCCCGTCAGTACCGACACTGGACTCTTGATGAGGTCATGACTCTTGATGGAAACATGTTGCCTGGTCGGACGAGTCTCGTTTCAAATTATATTGAGCGGATGAACGTGTACGGACGGGTATGGAGATATCCTCATGAATCCATGGACCCTGCATGTCAGCAAGTGGCGGCTCTGTGATGGTGGGGGTTGTGTGCAATTGGAGTGATATGGGACCCATAATACATCTACATACGACTCTGACAGGTGAGGCGTACGTATGCATCCTGTCTGATCACCTACATCCATTATCTGCAGTGATCATTCCGACAGACGTGGGTAATTCCAGCACAACAATTCGACATCCCTCACCTCCAGAAATGCTACAGTGTGGTTCCAGGAACACTCTTCTGAGATGAAACACTTCCGCTGGCCACCAAACTTCCAGACATGAACATTATTGAGCGTATCTGGGATGCCTTGCAACGTGCTGTTCAGAAGAGATCTTCACTCCGTCATACTCTTACGGATTTATGGACAGGTCTGCAGGATTCAAGGTGTCAATTCCCTCCAACACTACTTCAGACATTAGTCGAGTCCACGCCACGTCGTGCCGCTGCACTTCTGCGTGCTCGCGGGGGCCCCACGCTGTATTAAGCAGGTGTACCAGTTTCTTTGGCTTCTCAGTGTATTTACGACCTGTGACTGATATCTACCATTCCCCTGTCTTAAATTCAACATTGTTCTCTGCAAATAAGTACTTGAACGTTCCTCACGACGCCTCCACCAGTGACAGGTTTGTTGCTTGTTGTTGAGGACGCTCGCCTTCCTGAGTCTTGGTCGCGATGAAAAACCTATTAAGTCGTCTATTTTCGGATCCTTGACGACGCATTCCACAACATTAGTAAATATTACGAAAAATTACTTCTACCCACGTATGATAACCATTAAATACTCTTGCGAAACCGTATATGTACGTATTTTGACTCCCGTAAAAATGAGTTATGTTTCTTTAGTTCTGAAAAATTAATGTCATGACACGTCAATTCTCCTTTAAAAGTGATCCACAGATGGAGAAAACTTTGCTACTACTATTTGTTCAAACTTCACATTAATGAGATACGCTGTATATTATCTCTAGGGTCTTTTTCTACTGAATATTTTCCATTTCCGAAGGCTTACTTCCGTCTCGTATGCTACATGGTCAGGAAAACTTACATGCAAAGTCTTAGAACTTAACATTTCCTTCTCGAAGCGTTTAGTCGCTTCCAATCCGCTTACTGAGTCCCTGGGGCGCCATAAATGTTCGAAGTCCAAATATCTGTCAAATGTAGATCGTGTACCAAGGTGTTCAGCTCCACAGAATATTATTAATCTGATTTTTGATCGGTCCCATTCAATACACAATTAATATCTTTACTAAGGACCATACGAATAGTTTTGCACTGTGGTATTGGGATAGATTCGTCTCTGGTGTGCTCTGCACAACATATTCTGTGTTTTGGGTCCATACATGGCAGCACGCTTGATAACTGTTTACTATTGACTAATTGGCTCAAACAGAATATTCTCACTTTCTACTTTTACGTAGCACGAGTCCATTTTCTTTTTTTCTTTTATTTTCCTTTTTTAACTCGGTGCGAGATACTTGGTGCAAAATATATTTTTTTATTACTGAGTATAAATGGCTCTGCAGATGCAGATACTTTTAACTAACTAAATATGAAATGTATTTCGTATTAAATAATTACCTGTGTTAAACTACAACATAGTTGATTGTTTTTAAAATTAAGTATATTAATGAGTTCCACGAGAATTGTTTGCATAAAAGGTGCACATAGGTCGAGTCGAATGCAGTGGTGGCTAAGAATAACTAGTAGGTAGCGGTAAGGCCATTGTGAGAATAGCAATGTGGATGTACAATAGCTAAGACCATTGTGAAAACTGGTAATACACACATCAAAAAAAAGTTTTTCATCAGCCCGGAACTCCTGAAGATAAACGTTGACTGTCGATATTGTGTCACATACACAGTCCTTTTGACTGTTCAGAGAGGTCACTATACCCTCCCAAAAATGTAAACAACCATTCATGAGCAGCGCCTACTAGACGGAGGGGGTCCGACAGCCGATCAGTTGCAGTCATTCCATCAGGAAGGATACACGGCTAGTGTTGTCTGTAGTTCAACCATGCCTAGACGGTCAATGCCGCTGTTCGATCGCGTCCGCATTGTTACTGTGTGCCAGGAAGAGCTCCCAACAAGGGAAGTGTCCAGGCGTCTCGGAGTAAACCAAAGTGATGTTGTTTGGACATGGAGGAGATACAGAGAGATAGGAACTGTAGAAGACATGCCTCGCTCGGGCCACCCAAGGGCTACTGCTTCAGTGGATGACCGTGTTGCTAAGGATTATCGCTCGAAGGGACCCTGACAGCAACGCCACTTTGGTAAATAATGCTTTTCGTGCAGCCAAAGGACGTCGTGATACGACTCAAACTCTGCGCAATAGGCTGCATGATGCGCAACTTCACTCTCGACGTCCATGGCGAGGTCCTTCTTTGCAACCACATCACCATGCAGCGCGGTACAGATGGGCCCAAAAACATGCCGAATGGACCGCTCAGGATTGGCATCACGTTCTCTTCGCCGATGAGTGTCTTATATGCCATCAACCAGACAATCGTCGGAGATGTTTTTGAAGGCAACCCTTAGACACACCGCTCAGCGAGTGCAGCAAGGTGGAGGTTCAGTGCTGTTTTGGGGTTGGATTATGTGGGGCCGACGTACGCCGCTGGTGGTCACGGAAGGCGCTGAAACGGCTGGTGCAAACATATCGGCAGCATATTGACGAGGCATTCGTCTCCATGGACGACAATTCGTACCCCCACCGTTGTGAACTAGTTTCTTCAGGATAACGACATCGGTCGACTGGAGTGCCAGCAGTTTCTCCAGACATGAACCCTATCTAACATGCCTGGGATAGGTTAAAAAGAGCTGTTTTTGGACGACGTGACCCACCAACCACTCTGAGGGATCTATGCCGAATTCCCGTTGAGGGGTAGGACGATCTGGACCAATAGTGCCATGATGAACTTGTGGATAGTTTGCCAAGACGAATACACGCATGCATCTACGCAAGATGACGTGCTACTGGGTATTAGAAGTACCGGTGTGTACAGCAATCTGGACCACCACCTCTGAAGGTCTCGCTGTGTGCTGGTAGAACATGCAATGTGTGCTTCTCATGAGCAATAAAAAGGTCGGAAATGATATTTATGTTATCATATATTCCAATTTTCTGTACAGATTCCGGAACTCTCGGAACGAGAGGTGATGCAAAACTTTCTTTGATGTGTGTAGTAAGAACTAACAGAAAGTGTACCGAAAGTACTGGTCACTGTAATCACTAATGTCCATGTATGAACTGTGTGTGAATAAGGGTAATAAATTAACAGTGATTTAATCACAGGGTGATAAACTGTTCCAGCTGTTCACGGCAGAACTACTAGGAAGGCCCTGAGCACAATGGGACCTAACTTCTGAGGTCATCAGTCCCCTAGAACTTAGAACTACTTAAACCTAACTAACCTAAGGGCATCACACACATCCATGCCCGAGGCAGGATTCGAACATGCGACCGTAGCGGTCGTGCGGTTCCAGACTGTAGTACTAGGACGGGATCAGTGAGGCAGTAATTGTAAGAAATTCTCTCCTGACTAAGTTGTTTTTTAAATGACTACAAATAACCTAGAAAGAATGAAGTTAATCCAAAAATTAACTTGAACAAATTTTGATTCACATAAGATTTATCAGATAGTTAAATCCTGTGAAGTTAAGTGTAGATACAGGGCAATGAAACTGGAAGTGCTACGCAAGAAATACAAATAAGGAGAAATATCGTTTTTCCCATTTGTTATAAAATAAGATTTACAATTGCATCAAAATATAGTTGCTACAACTATTTTATTTGGTATTAACTATACATGTGGACATACAAAGCAAGATCTCTCCTCTGTTATTGAGTTTCACTAAGATTTTACAGTGTTGATACGTTCGCAAGTTTCATATACAAAGCTTCTGGACGATTTCAGTGATTTTGTTTCGAATGGTACCAAAGCAGCAACTGCTTCCCGAACCGTACGCACTCTGATATTTAAGGCAACGATCCTATGCCGCTGGATGCTGTAGGTAGTAGTGTAGTGCGTAAATCTGGAGTAATACTCCGTCATTCCGTTTGTCGGTAATTCAGAGAGCACTTTCTTTTGTTTATTTAGGTGTTTTTTGTCGAATACGTGTCAAACAGAAGTCTCGCATCGTTGACTGGGGAGGCCAAACGAGCACTACGAACGCCGCTCTCAGTTAATTGGATGACTAAATTAGCTCGTCTGACGGCGGGGGTCGGCCCGAATAAATCCCGATTAAGCAGACCATTTTGCCTGATGTGCAGTGACCTGACACGGGCTGCTATTAGGCTGGGATATTTATTGCTCCCTGAATTCGGGTGTTTTAATTAATTGCCCGGCAGAGAAGGGTAATCCTTCTCTTCTTCTTTTTTTCGGGAGGAGCAGCCCAGCTGGTGAAAAGGGTTCGGCAAGCGGGTGGAGCTATTAGTGCAGATCGAACAGTAGCTGGCCTGCACGTCTCTTACATAGTAACGGCGGCGTTTGACCGTTTAACAAGGGGTTCGTAGCAACTCGTGACTGCGGTTCCTCTGTTAACGCGCGCAGGCGTCCAAGGGCTGCTTCACTCACGTGTTCTGTAGTCCATTACCGATTATTTAGATGCGAGAAGAGATATTTTTAATTAGATTCGTTAAGATAATTGCTGATGCTCGGTGAAATGTGACGAAAGCAGGGACTCGTCCTTTGATATTATTCTTTCACTACGTGAGCTTTGTGATTCCAGTTAATTCTATTGCCTTCTGTTTTAAAGGCTTAAAATTAAACTACAGTTTGTCTGCGGACTTTCTCTCTTACGCCACATGCAGTGTCTAACTAACGTGCCAGAAAGTATTATTCATCCAGTCACGGGGAAGATCGTTTCAAAACGGGAAACGAAAGTAAATTAAAATCCTCTCGCTAATAAAACTTCTCGGGTTACCAGCTATGTATTGTTAATTGGCACTATATTTCGCCACGCTACCTCCTCAGAGTGGTCGACAGCCATAGAATCTCTGTAACGAAACTAATAAGAGGATATTTCAAATTAAACCCATCAATTTTCCTATGTGAAACTCTTGTCTCGACGAAAAGGACACAGTGCATTAGCCTAACTGCAAAAGGAATTGTACGGTAAGCGTACGTTAGTAAGCGTCCGGCATCACTAGCATAATTTCTCCCCCCTTCCAGTCACGTGGCTACGCTACAGCGTAAATATTCCCCATAAGCGCTCTGCACATTTACAATGTCGCTTCGTAGCTAGTAGAGACAGATACCGTTCACTAGTATCGCGGATTTTCTACAGGCGCTTCATAGCCATCTCAATAGTTTGCAGTCGACGTGTGTAATTAGCTTGGTTTAAAAATTTGGATATGCAGTAGCATTTCGCTTATTTGTGGCGTGTGTTTCTTTATTACAGAGAAATATAGGATAACCACCGCCATTTTTTAGTTTTTTGCATTGCTCCTATTCGCATTACTGAATTGCTGTTCTAATAAATTACTAACTGACAAACACAGTGCTGTCCGGATATTCATATTGTCAATTTTCTATTAGAAACGAAAACAAAAAAAAGTATTGTGTTCGTACTGAAGTATCGAAAAAATGCCATTGCCATGTATTCGTGACAACATCTTTGAAATTATGAAATAGCCATGCAAAGAAATATGCATAATGTATGAATGTATAAATACAGTATCCAAATTAAGGTACGTGTCCAGGATATTTTCTGTGAGCTGGGCCCAGTTGTTTTGCGTGTCTACAACGCGATTTTGTAAACATCTGTACGGCAACGCGTCTTCGTGGCTCTGTAGAGGGCTATTGCGTTCGCATACAGCCGTTTTCTCTTCGCAGTTGAAAGCTGTCAAAAGCGCTACCAGGTGTCAGGGATTTCCTTAAGTTGACTCGACTGTAGGAGCAGCTTGATAGTAAAGAATAAACGTATTAAAACCTCTTGCATCATACGGCACTTTTCACGTTTCTCATTTTTTCTGACGTCATGTTAATTGACTTCCGTGTTTTACATCGATGTATTTTCGTTCGTACATTCAGCCACATACGTGGGTACAGATAACGAAATGTGTTGCGAATATAATTAACCCCGAAAGAAGTAGTAAACTTAAACGTGTTGTACAGTGCGGCAGTTTTTCACACGTCTCAAGGCTTATGAGTAATGTTCATTCAGTCTTAGAGCAACTAAAATGTTACTCGTGCATACTCACTCTCTTCGTTATAGGTAGTAATGCTGCAGTTTCCTGCTATGACTAGATCAAAAATAAGCACAGCGTTGCGAAGATCTGTGTAACTGTGGATAATCACTCGTACTAGTAGTAATGTAATTGCGCTTCGTGACCAAAAATGAGCTTAAAGTGTGGTTATCGACGTTGAAGGCGTGATGTCTTCGTGTCTCAACCTACTTCCCCATCCCCTTTTCCCTCCACTCTTAGAATCACAACCCAGTATTTTGCCAGTTATTAAAATTAAACGCCCAATCACAGCCCAGTATTTTGATAGGTTATCAATATGCAGCCCCAGAGCTGCCATTCTGCTCCATTAGCTCCGTGCACAAAAGCATCTGAACAACCTCAATCCCATAAACGCAACAGGCAATCAAACTTTAGCCCCAGAGCAAAATCTTCTTCTATTAGTGCAATGATCAAAGGAATCTGAAGGACCTGAACTGAGTAAACAAAACAGGCAATTATGAGGGCAATACCAAAAGTAAAGTCTCGTATATTTTTAGATATACAAACAACCGTTTATTTTTCATATCAGTTATATTATGTTAAAAGTAGAAGAATGTATGATTTTTTACGTAATCGCTATTTACTTCGATGCAATTTTGTAGATGCAATGGCAGTTTTACAACGTCTGTGGCATACCAGCTCGCTGCTATGTCCTTCAGGAAGCGTTTAACCTTAAATTTCATCTTATAGTCGTTGCAGAACCGCTTTCCAGACAAATGTTCCTTCGACTTACGGAATAGGTAGTAATCTCTCTGTCCAGACTGTATACTGAGGTGATAAAGGTCATGGGATAACATTTAATATCGTGTCGGAACTCCTCTGTCCAGTGTAGTACAGCAACTCGACGTGACATGGTCTCAACAAGTCGTTGAAAGTCCACTGCAAAAATATTGAGCCATGCTGCCTTTATAGCCGCCCATAATTGCGAAGGTGTTGCCGGTGCACGATTTTGTGCAAGAATTGATTTCTCCATTATGTTCCATAAGTATTCGATGGGAGTCATGTCGGACCACCTGGGTGGCCAAACCATTCACTCAAGCTGTCCAGAACGTTCTTCAAACGAATCGCGAACAATTGCGAGCCGATGACGTAGTGCAATGAAATCCATAAAAATTCCATCTTTGTATGGGAACATGAAGTCCATGAATTGCTGCAGCTGGTCTCCAAGTAGTCGAACATAACCGTTTCCAGTCAATGATCAGTTCAGTTGGGCCAGAGGATCCAGTCAACGCCATTATGGAGCCACCACCAGCTTGCACAATCCCTTGTCGACAACTTGGGTCCATGGCTTCGTGGGGTCTGTACCACACTCGAACCCTACTAACATCTCTTACCAACTAAAATCGGGACTCATCTGATCAGGCCACAATTTTCTCGTTGTCTAGGGCCCAAACGATATGGTCTTGAGCACAGGAGACGCGCTAGAGGCTGTGTCGTGCTGTCAACAAAGGCACCCGATTCGGTCGTCTGCTGTCATAGCCCATTAACGCCAAATTTCGCCACACTATCCTAGCGGATATGTTCGTCGTACGTCCTGCATTGATTTCTGCGGTTATATCACGTAGTATTGCTTCTGTGTTAGCACTGACAACTCTACGCAAATGTCGCTGCTCTCGCTCGTTAAGTGAAGGCCGTCGGTCACCGCTTGTCCGTGGTGAGAGGTAGTGCCTAAAACTTGACATTCTCGGAGCACATTCGACACTGTCCCAAAAAACAGTTCCCATTGCTTTATTACAGAATGTGTTTGTTTGAATTTTCGCTGCTTGGGAGAAGAGGTATGCCGCCACTTACGTGATTGTGGTTTCTTCTTAGGTGCAAATTGGAATTCCCAGCTTTCGACAACCGTGACAACTAACTCCCAGAAGTTGTCCTTATCGTCTGCTTAGTGGCGAAGAAACTTACGGGAAGAATCAGTTGGTTACCGTTTGCGGTCTTCTGTCAGATTATGTGACGTCTGCACATGACTGTCAAAATCTGCTACAACTTGAGGCGAGGAGAGCAGTGGTATGTTAGCAAAACCACAGCTTTATCAAGTCTTCAATTGTCTGGTTTCGCAGAAACATACGTGGCTTCAGCAGGACCATAGGTCTGTCGAATCTGGACGAGATCCTGCTGACTCCGCAGAAGAATCCTTAAACATTTACTCTCTGAAAGCTATCACATAACATAATCTGTGTAGTTCATGATGTAGGCGGATATTCTGTCGGTCATGGAGATTCAAAGAGGCATGAAGTGATGTATGGGAGAGTCTGTTACAATTTCATGGGGGATGGTTGCTACGCTGCAACAGCCCACCACCATTCGTGTGCAGTTTATAATAACGCATTTTCCAGTACAAAGCACAATTAAATTTTCCTGTATCTAAATTGTTTATATTATTTATCGGAATATACATACTCCTGATTTAAGTTATGGGCTAAGCTGCAATTGGCAGTGAGCAAAGTTTGATCTTGTGCCACACCTGGTGCAAGACATGAACCCACAAATTAAATTCTTCCATATCTGAACAGCCTGTTTTATTGTTTGATAACAGTTAAAACAAATTACACGAAAATAATGTGCTCAGTAGTCAAGGCAGTAACATTTGACAGTTGCTTTTAGGGCTAAATGAATGATAACATTGCATTATATAGGTATGAAATGAGAGTAGTTGTGCCTTCAGCCACCCAGTTTCAACTACTTTTCAGGCTTACACAGCGCCTGACGTCACACGCATGAGGCAAGAACGGAGGGAAGAGATAAAAGAGGGCCACACAGGCCTCCAAAAGGTGTGCCTCCCTTAGAAAATGACAGCACGAATGTCCATTGGTGTGTGTGTGCGTGTGTGTGTGTGTGTGTGTTATTAACGATAAAACTCGAGCATTTATACTTTTTCCGGCCATGGCATAGAAAGTTGAGGTATTTTTCAACGTTGTGTGGCCATATCCATGTGATTTAATGATGAGGCAGGGATGGAAATTTGGGAAATTTATTGTGTGGTCTATGAATCATACAAATATACTGTGCAAACACAGACGAATATGAGGTAAGAAAAAAATATATTTTGTGCAATGACATTTATATGAGAAGGCAGTACAAAGGGAATTTGTTACAAAATCGCCAGATAAACTGTTATTGTTTAGGAGTAATTTATCATGATTTTTAGGAAATTTGTTTCAGTTGTGGGATGGGGTTGGGGGAAGAGGTAAGGTGATACAGTTTGGGAGTAAGTGGCTACATTTGGGAGCGAGTTAATACAGTTTCAGGACAATTTGTTACAGTTTTCGGACAACTTGATACAATTTTGGATAAATATTTTGCTGGTTTGGGGCAGCTTGTTACATATTTGCTGTAACTCGGAGGCAATGTTGTTGATCTGTTCCGTTTTGTAAACAGCAAACCTAAATATTTTCTTAAACAGTGAGCCGTTCCATTTCCTTAAACAGTAAGCCACAACGTTTCTTTAAATGATGACAAATTCCGTTTCCCCTTATTCCGTGACCCATTGTACTTGTTTTAGTTCGTCCACCTTGGATTAAGATTGGGTGTTTCTTTTAAATTATAACTGGCACAGGCTGGAGAAGAGAGACCATGGGGCAGGCGGGGTGGGGGGGGGGGGGGACGTGGCTTGTCACATGATAGATTACGTCGCTAACAAGATTTTTCCCTGCATGTAGACAATCAACGTGACTCCTCTCAGGCACTAGTCGCATGGGGTGTGTTCCAGAAGGCACACTGCCGCTTGACTCAGACTGCCATATGTAAATCATAGCTGCTGGTGAAAAATTGTTCGAAGTGTGTACGCATTCAGCAAATTGACTCGTAGGACACTGTGAGAGTAACGCATTTATTTCGCTGTTGCCTCATAAACAGTATATATTTTGTCTTATATATGTATGGCGTACATGCTCTTTAACCCATTGTTTATTGTCCTTCCAGTTCCAACTATCGGCACGCATGCGATAGCATACTCTACTTAATACGTTCGAAAATGTGAAGCATAAAACAGGAGTCTTTTCCGGGGCTCTCACTTCTGGTTCCATTGGTGACTGAAAGATTGGACCAAATGATCTCGATAGCCGTTGGGCTAGGGGCCGTTTGTATACCCAATAGTGGGATCTTATTACTGTAAATATCGTACAGCATAGGGTTGAAGTTCGAATAATACACATTTTCCCCATCTTACGCAAATGGAGCAAATAGGTTGATTCATCTTGCATTATATGTAGTTTATGATGTGATTTAAGAGCTTTTTGGGAGCACCATATAGTTGATATGTAGTTCCTGAAAAAAAGCAGAAAAACAAAGTTTTGGGTACCAAATCCGACCAAATATTTCATATGTGGTTCCTGAAAAAATTCGGAAAAATAAAGTTTTTGGGCACGACATCCAAGATGCATATGAAATAGCTAAAATTTTTACGGTATAGTCCTAAAATTCTGATCTCGAATGACTCTGAAAATTTTCTTGATATATTTATCCGTTTCCGAGACACAGAGGTTCAAAGTTACTCCGCTTGCACACACAAAAAATATGCATGTGATATCCTGTGTAAGGCCAAAACGTAGTTTTCTAAGAGACGTAGCACCGAGAAATATGCTGTGAAGTGCCTGCATTGTCATAAAAAGATTCTGAGAATCTCATGTTATAATACTGAAGGACATGAAAAATTTTTGTGCATTTAAGAGTCAGTCTGAGGTGTAAAATTAGTTTTATGTTATTTCAATTCGACTTAAGTAAACTACTAAAATTTTACTGATCCATAGCTTTCTTTTCATTTGAGTGATATGCCCTGCTCTAATATGGAAAAAAGGAAACCAGCGAAAAACTACTCCAATCAGAGCACAGAAAATGCGAATGTACCCCTGTTTAAAAAGACTGACAGAGCAGTACCAGTTGCCTCAGTCTACCTTCCTCAGCTCCTTTAAAAATGTTCCTAAAATTTTTCGATGCGAACATATTCGGGCCTTTTTATGGTGAGAGTGTGGTACAGTGGCTTTGGGGAAGAGATGAAAATCTAGTAAATACTTGAAGACAGTAGACAGTGGGTGACTGTAGACAGTGGTTGTGGAATAGGTAGCGTGGGAGACAGTGGTAGTATGAGAGAGAGACACAGTGGCAGTGGAAAATAGTTCACAGCGACAGGGTAGCGCTAGAAAAACATTGAAGGAGACAGTGCCAGTGGGAGGGGAATAAAGGGAAGGAGAAAGGGGACTGGTTAAGAGCCAGTGATAATGAGAGGCAGAGTCTATGACGGTGACAAAGAGGAAGAAAGAGATAGGTACAAGTGAGAAGAGACAGAAGCGGCGGGAAGGAACGAATGAGATAGTAGCAGTAAGAGAGAGCACAAGGGAGATATCGACAGTGAGAGGGGACAGTAGCTGTAGGACAGAACGAACGAGACTGTGGCTGTAAGAAGGGAGAGTGACAGCGAAACACAAAGCGATAATGACAATGAGTTGAGCTGCATGAGAGAGTGGAAAAAGGAATGTAGGAGTGGATGGGTATGAGCGATAACGACGCCGGACTAGTGGATGTAAGCAAGTTACGGTTAGGGGAGTTTGTGGGAATGAGACGCGAATTGCAGGTTAAAATTAGCGCGATTATGTTCGCGAGTCAAAAACTTTGGGAAATTTTTTAAAACTGCTGAGGAAGGTAGAATGAGGCAGCTGGTGCCCTACTTTTCTGTAAGAGTCTTTTAAAATAGGAGCCTATTAGTCTATTTTGTGCTCCGATACGGGCATTTTTCCACCGGTATGTACAATGCCTCAACCACACCTTACTTCACAAACTCCCGCACGACAGGCATTAGTATCTCATCGACAGAGAGAATTCAGGACGTTCGCAGCTGTTTATTCAACAGCTCCCTGACAGGAAATGCAGCTTCAAAAATGGTTCAAATGGCTCTGAACATTATGGGACGTAACATCTGAGGTCATGTCCCCTAGAACTTAGAACTACTTAAACCTAAGTAACCTAAGGACATCACACACATCCACGCCCGAGGCAGGATTCGAACCTGCGACCGTAGCAGTCGCACGGTTCCGGACTGAAGAGCCTAGAACCGCTCGGCCACAGTGGCCGGCAAAAAAAGCTTCGCATCGGCCTCTGTTCATAAAAAAAGATCTTTTGGAAATGACAATCCCACAGAAGTGTAGAGCACAGTTCATTGCGGATGATGTCACGTCATAAATTGTTATGTGAATATTTCCATCAGAAATTTCATAAGGAATTCCAGTATAAAATCGTGTAACGTCCACGCAATATTATCAACAATATCAGATTAAGTAAATAACTAAATGCGACTTCACTCACACATCACTGACGTAGGCTGCATGCGGTAAAGGCGAATACGTAGGCCTTCGCTAACTGTGTGAAAGTTACACCGGATGTGAGACCGAAAAGAAAAAATAATTAGTATTTTCTACAGCCAGTCCTTATGTAGGGTATGTCAGAAAGGAATGGTTAAACTTTCAGCTAATATTTCTCACATTTACAAGAAGAAAAGGTTATACGGGGGCATGTGGTCTGTTACTACTTCCAGTTCTGCTATGTTTGTCATTATTAATGCAGTGTGAATAGGTGTGTGTGAGGAATAAGTCCTGAAAATCTGACCGTGCCTTTTTGTTAGGTGTACATAGTGTATAGTGCTCCAGGGGGCAGTTAATTCAACCAACCACCTAATGGAAAAGAACTTATTGAAAGAATTGCTTACAATGCGCGAGTTAAAGTGTCTTCTCTACACTGTCATATTGAAAGTATTCGGACACCGCTGCCTATTGCAGAATTGACCACTAGATGTAACGAGAGGCGAAACTACGAGAACAAAAGGGGGCGAATTGTGTTGTCGGAAGACAAGCAGTGGTTCGGGCAGGAGAGTTGAGTGTCTTCGACCATGGATTAGTCATTAGATGTCAAATGTATAGAGCAGCCGAGCGGAAGCACCTCTGCATAAAGCCGTGATAGCAGTTCGGTACCTGTGAAGCATCTCTGACGCTAGTAAAACATTTTTGAGTTCAGTTATTTATTAACCATCTGTACAGCCTTGCAGCTGATACCTCATTCAGCTGCGTGTTGGATTCAGCCCCTCGTCTGCAGGCCCAGGCGAAAAATAGTGACCTCGCGCCGCTGAATGTTGCCAGGGAGGCTACAGTCCAGCACGGATGGTCTCGTACTAACTGCTGGAGTGTGCTCGATCCCACTCCGAATTCTATGTTGACACTTGATGACCCATCCGATATGTGCTGTTGTCGGAATTCGTATGGTTGGTCGATCTCCTTAACGCCTGCCGGATAGGTTTCAACACCAGGAGGCGCCTAGGTGTTGAACAGGAACGTGGAACCCACGAGGCCCTGCTGCCGGTTTCTGCTCTGAAGTTCGGTGCTGTCAGCGCTCCGCAGTGTCGTGTTGTCGGAAGACAGTCAGCTTCACCATCAGCAATGACTTTTGACACTGTACCACCCAAGCGGCTCGTAGTGAAATTGCGTGCTTATGGAATATCGTCTCAGTTATGTGACTGGATTTGTGATTTCCTGTCAGAGAGGTCACAGTTCGTAGTAATTAAAGGAAGGTCATCGAGTAAAACAGAAGTGATTTCTGGCGTTCCCCAAGGTAGTGTTATAGGCTCTTTGCTATTTCTTATCTATATAAACGATTTGGGAGACAATCTGAGCAGCTGTCTTCGGTTGTTTGCAGATGACGCTGTCGTTTATCGACTAATAAAGTCATCAGAAGATCAAAACAAACTGCAAAACGATTTAGAAAAAATATCTGAATGGTGCGAAAAGTGACAGTTGACCCCAAATAACGAAAAGTGTGAGGTCATCCACATGAGTGCTAAAAGGAACTCGTTAAACTTCGGTTACACGATAAATCAGTCTATTCTAAAATCCATAAATTCAACTAAATACCCAAGTATTACAATTACGAACAACTTAAATCGGAACACATAGAAAATGTTGCGGGGAAGGCTAACCAAAGACTGCGTTTTATTAGCAGGACACTTGGAAAATGTAGCAGTTCTACTAAGGAGACTGCCTACACTACGCTTGTCCGTCCTCGTTTAGAATACTGCTGCGCGATGTGGGATCCTTACCTGATAGGACTGAGGGAGTAAATCGAAAAAGTTCAAAGAAAGGCAGCTCCTTTTGTATTATCGCGAAACATGGGAGAGAGTGTCACTGAAATGATACAGGATTTGGGCTTGACATCATTAAGAGAAAGGCGTTTTTCGTTGCGACGGAATCTTCTCAAGAAATTCCAATCACTAAATTTCTCCTCCGAATGCGAAAATATTTTGTTCACACCGACTTATACAGGGAGGAACGATCATCATGATAAAATAAGGTAAATCAGAGCTCGTACGGAAAGATATAGGTGTTCGTTCTTTCCGCGCGCTATACGAGATTGGAATAATAGAGAAGTGTGAAGATGGTTCGATGAACCCTCTGCCAGGAACTTCAATGTAATTTGCAGAGTATCCATGTAGATGTAAATGTGGTAGGCGGTGAGTGGTATGATCAGGCAAAGACCATCACGTCACGTACATCTCCGGCTGGTTAGTAGACTGTTCTGGAGTTTCTAGGACATAGATTCTCTGCAGTATCGTAATCACGGAATCAAGCGCTGTTTCTGTGAACGCCGTCGATCCCAGTGATCAACTCCTTGAGAGCTGGAAAACTCGGCTATTTAAAGGGAACTAAAGTGAGGCTATGACACGATGCTCGGTTAGCAGAGACCGCATGTGTACTTCTTATTCTACTATACTCGCTTAACAGGGTCTTAAGGGCTATGTAGGTTCTCTGATGTTTGTTCTTATGAAATAGGTACAGTTTCTTTCGACATCCCTTACGAGCTAACGAATCTGCATGTCACAGTTCCGTTGGTTTTCTGTCCCGTGCTATTTTCTGCTGATCTCGTCCTCTCTCTCTTGGCGCGGTGTTGTAACGTGCCGAGGCCTGACCTACTTGAGACGTACCGCTTAGTTCCCTGATCTGTCTCTGCCTTTGGTACGACTGCACTTTCATTGTAGCAAGAAAAATGACTTTTAGTAAAATTTTCTAATTAACCCTTTACTGCTGTGTGCCGTAACAAATAGTTGGTTGGTTGGTTGATTTTGGGGAAGGGACCAAACAGCGACGTCATCGATCCCATCGGGTTAGGGAGGGACGGGAAAGAAAGTCGGCCTTGCTCTTTCAAAGGAACCATCGCGGAATTTGCCTTAAGTGATTAAGGAAAATCACGAAAAACCTAAATCAGGATGGCCGGACGCGAGTTTGAACCGCCGTCCTCCCGAATGCGTAGTCCAGATTGCTAAGAACTGCGCCACTTCACTCGGTAAGTAACACATAGTTAACAAATGTATCAGAAATGTTTCAACCGCTCTAAAGCTGCCGAAGACAACTGTTGGTGGCGTGATTGTGAAGTGGAAAGGAAAGGAATAACCACACCTAAAACAAGACCAGCAAGACCACATGCACTGATTGGCAAGAAGTGTCGAGCACTGGAGAGGGTGACTGTAAAACCTTGCATGAAATCTGAGGGAAGAATCAATCGTGAGTTGGAAAGTGTTACCAGAAATCCAGTTATCTCAATGGCTGTGCGTGGCGAGTTATAAACACTGAAGTACTATGGTCGAGCAGCTCCTTATGTCATACGTTTCTGCAATCATTGCTCGACGATGGAAGTGGTTTAAAGAGCCACACTGCTGGACAGTGGGTGACTGGACGCGAGTGACTGGAGTGATGAATCGCGCTAAGGGTTTGAGTTGCCGAATGCCTCGAGAATCTTACCTGCCGTCATGTGCACTGCCAACTCTGTAGGCTGTCCCCGTCGGAGGTTCTTGTCCTCCCTCGGGCATGGGTGTGTGTGTTGTCCTTAGTAAGTTAGTTTAAGTTGGATTAAGTAGAGCCATGCGGGATTAGCCGAGCGGTCTACGGCGCTGCAGTCACAGACTGTGCGGCTGGTCCCGGCGGAGGTTCGAGTCCTCCCCCGGGCATGGGTGTGTGTATTTGTCCTTAGGATAATTTAGGTTAAGTAGTGTGTAAGCTTAGGGACTGATGACCTTGGCAGCTAAGTCCCATAAGATATCACACACATTTAACATTTTTGATTAAGTAGTGGGTAAGCCAGGGACCGATGACCTTAGCAGTTTGGTCCCATAGGAACTTACCACCACCAACTCTGTAGTACATAGGAGGTGATGTTACACTATGTGAGTGTTTTTCGTGCGTAGGCTGTGGTACCATTATTGCGCTTATGAACACATTTTACAACGTTGTGTAATCCACCAAGTAGAGCAACAGTTCGGAGACGATAATTGTTTCTATCAGCATTACATTGCACCGTCTCATGAAGCAGTGTCTGTGAGGCAATGGTTTGTGGACAACAGCAATCCTGAAACGGACTGGCCTGGATAGAATCCTGACCTGAAACCAATGGAATATCTTCTGGTTGAGGTAGAACGTTGACTTCGCTCCAGACCCCAGTGGCGAACATCATTACTTTCTTTGGTTTCGTATCTTGAGGAAGAATGGACCACCATTCTTTGACAAACACTCACACATCTCATTGAGAGTGTCTGAAAATGAGTTCAAGCTGCCGTAATGGTGAAAGGTGGACACATCCGATATTAATGTCCACTAACTAGCGTCCAAATACCTTTGTTCAGGTAGTGTTTACGGATAAAATTAAATTATATGTCTCAACATAAAAGCATGTGAACCCTGTCTACAACCAGTGTAAATGGTTTCTAAAAATGTAAGCATGTCATTTGGACTGGATAAATGCAAGACAGTGAACGCAAAGGAGGTTAAGATACAAGGTTCTGGGTTTAAAGTGAGTAATGGAAAAATATTTTAAAGTTTTGAATGTATACAACTACAAAAATCTTTAAGAGAGCACGGTCGGTGTAGAAACCCATAAAACAATGAGTTGGACAACAAGATTTATACCACACACAGGGATAGCGGAAAAAAGGCATCCGCTAAGTCACAACGCAGGCGAAAGTGTGTGTCGAGTGATCGTGACAGACGGTCACTGAAGAGGATTTTGACGAAAAATAAGGGGACAACAGATAATAAAATCACTGCAGAACCGAATGTCGTGCCCGCGAACACTGTCAGAACCAAAACAGCACCAAGGGAGCTTCACAAGCACTGAATTTCAGGAATTCCATAATCACTCGGCAATGATGCAGACGGTCGTAACAGGAAAACGTGTGGCCGAAGTCATAAAACCTGAAGTATGGAACAATGGAAGCGGAATTTGGTCGGATGACTCTCTTTTCACACTCCTTCCTACCTCTGGCCGGGTTTACGTCCCAAGAGTGATAAACGGCGAAGTTTGGATAATAATATTCCAAGGGTCCCATGTTACTTTCCAAGGTCTCGTTACTTCCAAGGCTTATATGACTATTTTAGCTTATCAGATGCATCTCACTGTTTGTTCCCCAATCGCTATGTTCTGAGATGACATCGTCCAGGACTGCGTTTGTGAGCACCGGGATGACTTGCCGCATCTACATTGACCTCCATAGTCACCGGGTGCGTGACCGCCTCTATTATCGCTAGCTAAACTCGCTTCTATTTTGCAGGAACAATGGTGCAAGATTCCCTTGAAAGCCATACATGTCCTGCATTTATCTATACCGAGATGACTGGAAGCTATTTGGAATGCCAACGTGTTTCCTATCCCGTATAAGGCATTTTAGTGAAGTGTTTTTTGTGTTTCCATATTTATGTCCACGCCATAAATATCAGTATAATTTCCTAACGAAACTTGGTGAAAAAAGTAAAAATCTTCAGTATCATTTATACATGGTAAATAATCACGAAGTATGATGTCCATCATTTTAAATCGGCTGTTGATTGACTGACCATCACATGTCAGAAAGAGAATAGGAGACTAAAGGAAGTGCGAGAAAAGCGACTTTGAAATCTGAAGTATTTCCCCAACGGCAGATTATCAGTCCATGAGGCAATAATAGAAATTAAAGGCATTTAATTTGGTAAAATTATCTGTAATAGTCAGAAGGTCTAAGGTAGAAACAAATGACATCAATATGGTAACGTAAATTAGAAAAGAGCTGCACGAGAGATATGTGAATGAACTCAGATAGAATTATGTCGATTTACACTGAACAGATAGTAACCGCGCCTAGATTTGTATGCAGAAACTGAGGGCTATGTGACAGTAATACAAGATCGGGTCATGGACGCCAGCGACTACAGGAATTATATCCTGCAAGAGCAAAAAATGTAAGATAGCTGCAAGAAGCATTGAGATCAGAAGGAAACTATATCGCACAATACATCTGGATGTAAAACTCTGCCACCCAAAGACTATCTGAAACAGCATGATGAGAGTGCCAAAATATTTCATGACCGGAAGTATAAGTTACTAACGGCCTTGCCGCAGTGGTAACACTGGTTTCCATCAGATTACCGAGGTTAGCGACTGTCTTCTGTTGGGCAAGGCTAGCACCTGGATGGGTGACCATCCTGTCTGCCGAGTGCTATTGGCAAGTGGGATGCACTTCGCCCTTGCTAGGCCAACTGAGGAGCTCCTTGACTGAGAAGTAGCGGCTCCGGTCTCGTAAACTGACGTACGGCTGGAGGAGCGGTGTGCTGACCACATGCCCCTCCGTATCCGCATCCAGTGATGCCTGTCGGATGAGGATGACACGGTGGCCCGTCGCTACCGTATGGCTTTCATCGCCCGTTTGGGTGAAGTTTAGTTTAGTTTTTTTAGAAGTGCAAGTTAATGAATGGTATTCCTTGGTACTGTAGCTACTATTCTCACTGTTGCGGGAAATGAACAAAACATGAGCTTTTATTTGTGTGTGGATTTGAGTATGGACTTTACTTCTCCTGTGCAATGGGCATGTGTTCACTCTGTTACAAAGCTTGATATTGCAGGAGAAACTATTGTGACGTTAATACAGCCATCTCACTTAAAATACATTCTATCTCTACCAAAGAGCTAAGTGTAATTCAAATGTCTCAAAAATATGAAAATTTCATTATACAATACTATTTCTATAAAAATCATCCGCAGCGCATCAACCATTGAACTAAATTAACACGATTAATCTGTCCGTAGCAATGATCATCCTAACACAGTCCACTGTAGACCAGCTTCGCGATACTTAGATTCTTCCTGCCGCGAAATGTATCTTGGAAGTCTAAATGCGAACATGCATGCATCTATTAGAAATAATGTTTGAGAATTGGTGTAACAGTGAATTTAGGGGCAGCAGACGGGAAGCGAGGAACATTACACTTGGTAATTCCATCGTATATTACAGAAAGAAATGATAACTGTGGTCCAACATACAGCATTTCTTTTAACACAGATGATCAACAGCTAAAGGCTCTCAATCACATAAGTAACAACGTGTTGCTTTAGCGATATGTGGTTAACAACTTGAACTAAGTATTCGCTCAAGAGCTACCGCGAATATGTGAAAACTGACACTAAACAATTTCAAACGTATGGAAAAGGTATATGAAGCTTGTATTCAGGACGTTTTCATTCAAATGAAACTACATGTTATCTGTTACTTGAATTTCATTGCGAGTGAATAGCACGTGGCTGGTACTTAACTGCTAAAACTACAACTGTAATTCCGCTTAATGATTGGCAAAACAGAGCTGCTTATATGCGAGAAGTAGGGGCACCCCAAAACCATGACTCGCTTTTCGAAATAACAAACGCTCTCGACGAGAAGCAGCTGGGACTGAGAGCCGCTGGCTGCATTACAATATTAAAATGAGTCGTATTCGTCCGCTAAAACAAGACAGCGCTAAGGGCCGTTCAGTGACTCTCGTAACACTACAGAGTTTTACAAGATTCCAGTGACAGGGTGGAGGCTGCAGCTGGTGACCACAGATGATCAGACGAGGTATGCAGTCCCCCATCCTCGATATTGCAGCACCAAGTGTGTGTGTCTTATACACAGAAGCGTTTATCTGCCTAGTTACTCTGACGTCACAACCAGCTGATGACTTACAAAGTGACTCCGAGAACATTCATAAGACAATGGAAATACTTCCTTCGCCTCGACTCAAAGACATTCCTGCTTCGACAGAGGAAAAAGCAGAAATCTGCCTAAACGTGCACAATAATGCGTCTTAATCGTAGGAGTAACGATGTTTTCGTACAGAAGCTCCCAATCTTTGATTATAAGGCATGTGTTAGACTGATAAAAAGCTGTGAACATACAGCCACCTTACAACATAGCAATGATTAGTTTTTTTGCAAATCACCTGGTATCAGAAGTTGATTAAACAAATGTGCTCATGGGCCATATGACTCCGCCAAGTTCATTAAATGGTGAGTATCACACCTTGGAGAGTGTCTTTATCGAATGTCAAGTTCTTTCGTTATAACTCCGACAGTTTAGGTAAAAACGATTTAGAATTAGAAATCTATGCATAGCAGTGCGAAGCATCTACAAGACGTCAGCAACTGTAAAAGACAAATATGATGAAAACCTGAAGAACAGTTCGTCACATTCTTGAAGAACATAACTAAATTACTAATATGTTTTATTTCAATCATTGTCATTAAATCAGTAGCATGTAAAATGAGTTAATGAATAAGTAATAATAATAATAATAATAATAATAATAATAATAATAAATAACTTATCCAAGTGTTGTAAATCCCTCGCCAAATTCTTAGCAAAATACGAAATCGCCCACATAGTAATGACGCACAAGAGCCGTAGCGAAATCACGAAATTACAAGTCAGAAGGTGGGCAAGCATAGACTCCTAATATTATCTCACCGGAATCAAATTTTGGTTTATACCATACAAAGTGACTTCCATATGACATTAAAGACCAGAATCATAGTGTACGAATCACAAAATTTATGTCTGATAAAAAAGGATGGAGAATTGGCATCGAACAAGAAAGAGAACTACGAGACGCTGGCGAAGTACTTCAGCAAACTACTGAACTGTCTGACGCTGTCGAAGAACTTTAGTGAACTATTGAATTGTCCTGGACCCGTTGAGTGATTCCCAAGAAGCCAAGAGAAATGGTAAATCAAAACTCAAGAAGAACTGAAGATCTCGGCTGTAAACAGTGATAAGCGGTGCCTCAGTTGTTTTGGGAAACAGCGCAGTAAAGTTTCAATAGCTTCTCGTGAGTAAGATATTGCAAGTATTTCCAAATGTGTCTTTTTTATCCAGACACCTCATTTTTTTCACGTTCATCTACTGCAAAGACATATTTTTCAAATGATAAATTGTATTCACAATCATATTCCTAAAATTTTGTCACTGGGTATTTAATATTCTTCACTTGCTAACCGAATGTAATTCACATCAGTTACCTTTGACGTTGACTGACAATGACTGTTTAGTCTCTTTGCGTGTTAACGACACATTACTGCGAAACCTCTCCAAAATACAAATTTAAAAATTCTTTTTACAGATAACACTTTTTGACCGTAAGCAACCATGTAGGAACGCGTTTAGCGTTTAGTAACAATTCAACTGACAGAACTTCCTGAATATGTATAGCTTGTCATCTCCGTTTATACACTCGAAACACTTTTTAGGACCTGTGTATTTTCACACAAGGCCACCAGCCTTGCCCTGTATGCTCTATATCTCTTTTCTTGATTACCCTTTTTGTCAAGCCCGCGTCCGGACAACCTGATTTAAGTTCTCAGTGATTTCCCTAAATCGCTTCCGGCAAGTGCCGGGATGGTTCCATTGATATAACACTGTCGACTTCCTTCCCCATCCTTCCCTCGTCCGGTGGGACCGATGATATCGCTGTTTGGTCCGCTCCCCCGAATCAGCCAACCAACCAACCCTTTTTCTTCATTTTTTCTTGGGTGTCTCCATGTTTTACCCGCTTTGAACCTCTCTGTCGGCTGTCCTGATCGTTTGCATCAACCGTATCTGCCTGTACAGTGTCAGAACCTGGTGCATATTCGGCAGGGTGTATGTCTGTGATGTTCCCTGAACCTAAAAAAAAAAAAAAAATCAGAGCTTTAAGATTAACATCCTCCACATATCTTAGAATAATTTGACGCACAGAAGTAAAATACATCCATCGACAGTTTGTAGCAGGCACACATTAATACCCTCATACATACGCCAAATATAAGTCTAGACGCAACACAGAACTTAAAAGATACACTGAATCACCAAAGAAACTGCTATAGGCAAGCGTATTCAAATACAGAGATATATAAACAGGCAGACAGAATACGACACTGCAGTCGGCAACGCCTGTGTAAGACAACAAGTGTCTGGCGCAGTTGTTAGATTGCTTCCTGCTGCTACAATGGCAGGTTATCAACGTATAAATGAATTTGAACGTGGTGTTTCTGTCGGCGCACGAGCGATAGGACACAGCATTGCCGAGGTAACGATGAAGTGGAGATTTTTCCGTACTACGATTTCACAGTGTACCGAGAATGTTAGGAATCCGGTAAAATATCAAATCTCCGACATCGCTGTGGCCCGTAAAAAATCCTGAAAGAACGGGACCCACGACGACTAAACAGAATAGTTCAACGTAACAGAAGCGCGACGCTTCCAAAAATTGCTGATTTCAGTGCTGGGCCATCAACAAGTGTCAGCGTGCGAACCATTCAACGAAACAATCACCGATATGGGCTTTCTGAGCCGAAGGCCTGCTCGTGTACAACTGATGACTGAACGACACGAAGCTTTACACACCGAGCGAGGTGGCGCAGTGGTTAGACACTGGACTCGCATTCGGGAGGACGACGGTTCAATCCCGCGTCCGGCCATCCTGATTTAGGTTTTCCGTGATTTCCCTAAATCGCTCCAGGCCAATGCCGGGATGGTTCGTTTCAAAGGGCACGGCCGACTTCCTTCCCCGTCCTTCCCTAATCCGATGAGACCGATGACCTCGCTGTCTGGTCTCCTTCCCTAAAACCAACCAACCAACGACACGAAGCTTTACACCTGCCTCAGCCCATCAACACCGACATTGGACTGTTGATGACTGGAAAAATGTTGCCTGGTCGGATCAGTCTCTTTTAAAATTGTATTGAACAGACGGACGTGTACAGGTATGGAGACAACCTCGTGAATCCATGGACCCTGTATGTCAGTAGGAGCTTTTCAAGCTGGTGGAGGCTCTGTAATGGTGTGGTGTGTTGGAGTGATATCTAAGCAACCTGTCTGATCACCTGATTCCATTCATGTCCGTTGTGCATTCCTACGGACATGGGCAGCTGAAGCAAAACAATGCGACAATGCTACAGAGTTGCTCTAGGGCCAATCTTTTTAGTTTAAACACTTCCGCTGGCCACCAAACTCCCCAGACATGAAAGTCGTACTCTTAGAGATTTATGAACAGCCCTGCAGAATTCACGGTGTCAGTTCCCTCCAGCATTACTTCAGACATTAGTCGAGTCTATGCGACGTCATGATGCGGCACTTCTGCATGCTCGCGGGGGCGCTGGGGTGCTACTCGATATTAAGCAGGTGTACCAGTTTCTTTGGCTCTTCAGAGCACATAAATGCAATAATAATTTGCGTAAGCAGTTAAAAACATAATTGAGTATGTTCGCATGGTGTTTAAGATATAGATCTAGCTGAAAATAATTTACTGTAAGAAAACAATCCAAGAATCATACTAAAGCGTGCCAACAACCTTAAGGGCGGCATTTAACATGCCTACCATCGCACTGTCACGTAAATGTAAATGGATAATGGTGAGTGAGAAGATTCAGCATACTTTATTTGGTTAAAAAAAGCGCATATTAACCTGTTTGGTAACCCTTTGTGATGGGCACTTCCCTTCAGGAACTTATACAGGATCTTTATCGGAGTGCACATGATCCTCCGATTCGCACTCTTTCCTGGAAAACATTTATTTGGGACGAATACCGCACCCGTTACGACTACAGCAGCCATGTTTGTGACATTTACTATCGTCTGAAAGCGCACCTCCTGCCGAAGTCGCTACTATCTAGAATCTGAATTTAGAGAGAGTGTTGCTACCCGTCGGGCTATCGTGGAACTATCAACTAATATCTCTGAAGCGTGTTTTTTACTAAGTTTTCCATGCAATACTTCAGTTTGCCAACAAGTATCGCTTACCATTGTCTACAGCCGAGGTCTTAAGTTTAAGGCCAAGAAATAAGTAATTAAATACAAAAACGGTAGAATAGCAGGAGAAGATGACAGTGTAGCTGAACTGCTAAAGAGGGCTAGGCCCAGTACCATCAGGGAAATAACAAAAGTCATACACAACGTATGGGAGATCGAAGTAATAACAGATGACTGGAAGTGCGCAGTTAAATACCCTCTACATAACAAAGGTTATAGGGCCGATCTTAACAACTTCAGCGGGATAGCATAAATTTCTATCACATACAAAATTATATCACAGATCTGTATAAGAAATAGGACGCAGTTCCAGCTGGAAAACGAAACAGGATAATTCCAAGCAGCCTTCAGTCCGGGAAGATCCTGTACTGAACTGATACTCAGTTTAAAGACAGTCTTTAGATACCAACTGATGAGAAGCAGAGAGACCGTGTGCACTTTATAGATTTCAAAAGCGCATGCGACTCTACCCATACACCACCACTCATCCAATAACAGGAAGCGAGGGGCTCAACGATAAGACAGTGAACATTATTAAACAGACACAAACAAACACCAAATCCTACATTAAATTCATAGGAGAATTATCCGAGCCCTTTGAGATTAGGAGAGAGACAGAGTGATAAAATTTTGTCACTATTGTTCAATTTACTATTAGGCAACGTTGTCAGCTACCGGGGATAAAACAGAAGATTTATAAGCCAATCACGCTATGAACGAAAACCGAGGGACTTGATATTAGCTGTTTGGCATTCGCTAAAGATTTGGCGGTACCAACAGATAGCACAGGAACTGCTGTGAAGGAAATCGAGGTCCTGGAAGAGAAGGGTGAAAAGGTCGAACTATAGATGTCCTTCGAGAAAACAGAATGCTTGTCAAACCAAAAAGATGCACCAAAAAAGATAACGGTAAAATATGGTGAGATGAAGGGAGTTTACAGATTAAGTATGATACAGGCAGATGTTACACAGAAAGAAGCGCTCGGACAGAGAAATAAAAAGGTTACTAAAGCGTTCTGGAAGACTGGAAACACTGTACAATGACTCATGCCTATCACGTAACATAAAAGTGTGACATTACAACACTTGCATCAAACCAGAAACCTCAGACGCATCAGAAACATTTGTCATTCATCGGATGGATGCACTAGAAAATATCAAGTAACTAAAAAGAAGAATCTTCAGAAAAATCTTATGTTCCAGTGAGACAGAAGAAGACCGGAGACTGAGGACAAGAGACCGAACAGATGTCTAACATAGCTCACGGCATGAAGAAATTTTAACTGAAATTTCAGGGGCATGTTAAGAGAATGCCGGACATCTGACAAACTCAATAGCATTTTCAATACACAGAAAGCATTAACAACTGGAAGTGGATCACCGAAGTCAGAAAAGACCTGAGAATGATGGCATAACAGACTCGGATATACGAGGTAGACGAACAACCAACCACAAAATAGTCATATGGAAAGTAACCCAGGAGATCAATAAATTCATGACAGAAATGCGTAGTAAAAAAATAAAAGGAGTGTGGCGTCTGAGAAAATCTCACATCAAGTAGACGCCTCGCATGGTCGTCTTGCTGGCTATAAGTGTATAACAATAATAATAACAATAATAATAGCAGAAAATACAAATGTACGAGGTGTCCCAACTAGAGGCATACAGAAACACTTGTTTCTATTTCACTACCTAATAAGATCTATAACTTTCTTTGTCCAAAAATATAAACAGGACCTGAAACATTTTTATGCATGTTGGTACAGTTTAGTGTGGACACAGATTGTAGCTCGACAGATATCGAAACGGTACTCCACTTCCTACCACATCTTCATAAACATGACAGGTGTTATGGCCTCTACCGCAGCGTAGACCCCTTGTCTCATATCTACCATATCTCGAACCATTGTCGCGTAAACAATGTCTTTGATAAACTTCCAGGCACTGAGATCTAGGGGAGTCAGATAGAGAGACCGAGGTGTCCAGGCAATGGTAACCCCCCACATAACTTGTCTAATGGATTCACGTGGCTTTCTAGGGAATGCTTCGCTCACACGTGCCTCGGGCTCTTCATTCGCATATGATTTAGGATATTTTCCAGCATCTGAAATAAAACTTACCATATGTGGGAGGATCCATGTTCCATTCTCTTCTTGCTCGCCTCTGAATACGTATTGTAGATTATAAATTTACTAGCCATGGCACACAGTGCACGTTTCGTTGTGGCGTATAAATGTTAAGTGTCAGGAATACGTACGCCTGTTGCTCAGTAAACAAATGTGCTCATGGGCCATATGACTCCGCCAAGTTCATTAAATGGTGAGTATCACACCTTGGAGAGTGTCTTTATCGAATGTCAAGTTCTTTCGTTATCTTTTTATGTGTTCCTCTAGCACGGACACTTCGCATGCACGTGTACAAAAGTGAGATACCTAGGCAATACGATTTCGATGTGAAAGAGATTCAGGTGGACTGCCCCATCTACACATTTTGCGAAAGGTGAAAGGGGTGCTGTGAAGGATAAATAAAGTGTTCAAAAGCAAGAGCATTCTGTACATATTCACCCACCTCTGTGACACATTTTTGCCAACAATGGAACTCTTGGTGAAGATAATGGTGTGTAAATCATCATTTTGGTTGTACAGGAAACGATCCACCTCGAAAATCTTCTCGTGTCGTTCTGCAAATCCCTAAAACGCAATAGTTTCTTCATCTGGGGACCCTGGGTTCCAAGTCAGGAGAACATGCAAAGTGAGATAAAATCTGATACCACAAAAAAAGGAGTAAGTGCGACATTTTCCTGTGCAGAATGAACTGTGGCATCGTTGCATGGCAGAAACACTCCATTTGACAGGTTCCCACAACACGTGGGGCAGAAGCATCCACTTTAATATGTTCCCGTTATGATTGTAGCAAAAACATTCCCCTTGACAGGTTCCCGCAACTCTTGGGGAAAAAATATTCCCTTTGACAAGTTCCTGCGACGCTTTGGGCAGGAACATCACCTTTGACAGATATCTCGCCATGCTTGTAGCAAAAATATCCCCTTATATAGGCTCCTGGGGCACTTGGAGCAAAGCCTTTGACAGATTTCCACGTCCCCTTTGACAGGGTCTCGTAACACTTGGAGCAAAAACATCCCCGTTGACAGGTTCCCGTGACACTCATCCTTGATAGCGTCCCGTAACCTTATCAGAAGATTTCGGTAGTATATTTCTGTTACGCTTTTCCAAACCTCACTCAGTTTCACCTATCCCAATGATTGTTGGGTCTTGGCCTTTCTCGACATGTTCCCACTACTTGTTTCGCTTCACCTATTTACTTAGAACTCGACTATGGTGAGCGACCTCAGTCGTGTTCAGAATGTCGTGTAATGTGCTGAAGTCCCATTCGTAACTTACTGTCACTGTTTCCACTGTTGCTTCGATTGGGATACGTCGGGCTCAGAGCACCAGAGCCTCCACTTCTCATTCTTCGTAATTTAGACTTGTTTGACCAAACGCGGAGCGTTTGCGCCAACTAACCACTGTTTCAGACGACGGTGCGTTGCTGCTGCACGCATCCAGTAACTCAGCATGGATTGTTGCGGCATTGATTCGAATGAAATGCAGAAAACAAATAATCGCAGTGTACTCCACTTAATGGGAATGCTCTCAGCCTCGAGCGGCCAATTGGGGAGGCACTTGACGGTTCAGTGGCGGCTCCAAGATAAAGACTTGATCGGTTAGTAGCGGTTTCGAGCTAAAGAAATCCGACAACAATATACAGCAGGGCTAGAGACATGTGGTATGTAAATGATGTGGAAACAATCTGGCTTTCATTCCCATAGTAGCAATACAGCACATCTCACAAGCATCGGTGCAACAACCAGACTAATGCTATTGTTCTACAACCGAGAAAAATACACGCACAGGGTTGCTATGACATTTAACTGACGACCAGAAAGTGCGATCATGTCTAGCGTAGAACTTACTACTAACGAAAGACGTAAAATTATGCATACTATTTCTTACAAGTAGAGGGCTTCAGACACTGCCAAAGATTTGCCTCATTTTGGCAGGTCGCTTGTATGTAAGCTATAATGACAGACTCTAAGATACTTTTTCTCAACATCTTCCGTATTCGGGAAAACCACACCTAAATTTCACGATTGGCGGTCGACTCAGAATTGACAGGATCGATACGTAGTTGGAAATTGAGCATTTGTCATCACGATACGGCGCTTTTTCAAACGATATTTTCGTAGAAATTAAGAAAAGAATCTGTTACGACTGCCACTTACATGTTCATAAGGCACATGCTGTAAGCAAAAGCGCCTGTGGCGTAGCGACCAAAGTATTTGACTGAATAGCGAAGAACCCGTTTCCAATTCTTCGTCGAATTCCGCTGTTTTTTTCTTTTAACTGTATCTTTTCCGTATCCAGTTTGGCAGGAACTGGGTACGAAAAACAATAACAAATAATAACGAGCTAGGCAAATAAATTTCTCAAACCTGTTTCATTTACTGAATTATAATCCTGCTCGCCTTACAACGCTTCTCTCACTCTCTGTGTTACATGTATTAACTTTCTTTCGAACAACTACATGGATGGTATGTGGCATGTAAACAGTAGAAGCAAATACGCTCCTGGCTTCAACAGCGTCTAATGAAAACTATATTAACGCAACTGTATTGTTCCTTCCGAAAATTCGCGAAAAACAGAATTGGCTTGCATTTAAAATATTTGTTTTCCGGAAATTAATTTTGATGCGTGCCAGACATACCACAGCATCGCCTGCAAAATTAGTGCTGACAGTTGAATATAAATTATGCTGTGAGTCGTTATGATATTCGTGTGGTTGGGAAATTCCCGCAAGTTTTCCAGAGAAGCATCAGAATTCCGAAGCTTCAAAGTGAAATTCCGACCGTTACCTGACTGTAAACAGGCATCGCGAGGTTGAACCGCCTGTGGTCTCTCTTGACAAATTCACAGCAGTCAAACTCGGAATTTTTTTCATACGATGAGGCTTAAAATTGTAATTCTTCACTAATCGAAGTCATTAGACAACTTTATTTGCCTAACTTTATATTACTGCTGGCCGGAGAGGCCGAGCGGGTCTAGGCTCTTCTGTCTGGAACCGCGCGACCACAGGTTCGAATCCTGCCTCGGGCATGGATGTGTATGATGTCCTTAGGTTAGTTAGGTTTAAGTAGTTCGAAGTTCTAGGGGACTGATGACCTCAGATGTTAAGTCCCATAGTGCTCAGAGCCATTTTATATTACTTCTTACCGATTTAGTTACCTTATTAACTCTCCTGTTCCTGCCAATTTCGAATTCATTTAGAAATCGAACACGGGTTCTACGCTCTCCATCCAAACACCATGTTCGAAAAACCAACGACACTTTCGTTTACCAGCGGGTACCTTATGCACAAGTAAAGGGCAGATGTAATGTTTCTTGCCTTCATTGCGTTTGCGGACAACGTATATGACGCTCAAAAATGCTCAGTTTTCAATTAGCTATCGATCCCTTCAATTCTGAATCTATTGTGCGGCATGATATTTAGGGGTGGTTTTCTCAAAAACGGAGGGTTTTTGGCCAAAATATCTTAGAGTCCCTCATTTTAGATTTACACAAGCGACCTGACAAATATGAGCGGAATTGGGTGCCAGTGTCTGAAGCCTTACCCTTGTTAACATTGGACCAATCAAAATACGAGGTGGGAAAAAAGGAAGAACAACAGAGGAAAAAAATAAATAATAGTATAAAAGTCCTGTCATCGGAGTATCTGTCTGGTTGTCTGCTGCTGGTGGTTCCCTCCGTAGTATTTCCGTCTATGCCTTTCCTAATGGACACAATATCTCCAAAGACATGCTGCGTGGGAAAACAAATGTAACAGCTGAAGTGGACGTTAAAGTTGTGCCTGATCAATTTCCTAGGCTACCCAATGGCACTGATAGTTCTGAGCAGCCATCAACTTAATTTGAGAACAGGGCAAGTGAATATGTTTTTAAGCACTGCAGGCTGAACCGAGAAAAACCAAAAGAGGTTGCTCGGCAACAAACTGTTGACACAAATACAACAGAACAGCGAAGCTGCCAAGACGAAAATTCCAATGGACACTCCATACCAGCAGTACACAAGTGTTGACATCACCTGGGAAATACCAGCAGGAAAAGGTCATAGTCGGGGAGGTGATATTATATTTGTCATTGATTTTTGAGTACTTTATATGCTGTGATTTGTGAATACTCATGCATTTTAAACTCCTTCTCCATTTCCTTTTGGCCCACTCAGGGCCACAGAACTAGTTTTGACTCTTCACAAGGATATTCCATTTCTTCTTAGCCCAGAAACCTATTTAAGCTAACAAGTAGCTACTTTTTGCGAAAGTTGCAAGAATAATTACGTAACTTTACTGTTTAGAGGTGTTAAAACTTCTTGGCCATCTCTCGCATTGTTGTTTGAAGTTACAGATGCTATTCATTTCTTTGATGTTCTGAAGCAGAATATTCCTTAGACTTGTGTGTGATGCCGTAAATATCTCAGAAAAGGCTGCCATGCAATGGTGTGGGGACAGAAAGATTTTTGCGCTGAGTTACTTGTTTTCGTTGTGTGTGTCTCTCCTTGAGGCTCCATTTTCGATGGTTTGTGAACAGCAGGTGTGTTTGGAGTCCATGAGTATACGTTGCCTTTCCAAGGAAGGAATTTTCTCATTTTCTGCCGGTCCCACCTTGTCCTGCTCCGCTTTCATCTGAAGCACACTTCAGATAAAAAGGGTCGAACTTGCGGAGTTCTCTTCTCATACCAGTGGCGGAGGCAGAAAACTGCCGTTTGTGTGGAACACGGTGTCGCAGGAGGTGAGTGATGGGGTGCCAAATTAGGTTTGAAGGAGACAAACACACGGAAGAATTTCCCTCTGTCTTTAACCTGTCACCTCACGTGTCACGTGTGAAGAGAAAGAGCAGTACATTATTACAACCGATTCTCACTCATATCTTCGTAGCTATTGCAGCACTGCTGTTCACTCTTCACACTGTTAACCTATATCAGCAGTTAAAGACAGTGATTTTTAGGTCGAGAAAGTGTTGATGTATTTCAAAATAGTTCGCTTGTTGCTCAGTGCGTTATGACTTGCGTTTTTCCATTGAGTGATTTCCATTCTTGAACTTTACTTCTGGAAGCTCTGAAAAACGCAGCTACACCAGGTGTAACCGCTTCACGTAACTAAATTGTTTCTCAGCCCCAAATTTTTGTATATGTAGTGACAAGTATACGAAGTGGAACAGTGGTATCCCACCACACAGAATTCCTTTTCTTTGTTATAATAACCCATACGAATACCAAGACAAATTGAAAACGCTTCAGATTTTGCAGAGCTGAAACAAACGCACCCATCAATTAATTCGTATATGTCGGTTGTCCCATGTGAGGCCATCAGACACATTTCCTTTGATTTTCGGCAAATGGTTGCAATTTCGTTTTCGGTATGTGTAAGTGGACTCAGCCCGAACAAATGTTGTTTGTTGTTCGGAAAATTCCATCGACACATTGCAGAAGTTAAACTGTAAATATCTGCCGAAGCTGGAGAGAAAATACATCTGACGACTCTTATGAAAGATACCCATTATACATGGTGATTCTCATTAACGCTTAAAAAAAATCCCGAATAGATGTAGATATTGCTGAGACAAGTAATTTAATATAAGACGATTGGAGCCGCAAATGTAGATAAATACCCCAAAAGAGGATGACAAATTAAGAACGTGTCACCAGATGACGTATCTCACATCATGTGCAGTAGATGGGCCTGTCGATCCCACTCTCGCTTTTCTAGGCTACTCTGTTCCCATTCTAGCATTATTAGATGTTATATGATAGGAATCGTGGTAGTGGTAATATAAGACTACGATGAATCGCTTTGTATTTGCAAGAAAACAGTAGCCTAGTGGAGCGATGTGCAGCACCGCCCCTACCAGCGAAGCAGGATTGACAAGCCCAACATTAGCAAGAGCGGCGAAATACTAGACCTGTTGATGTCACATGTTCAATATTTGTTAACCACTTTTGGGGTCAAACACTTTTGGGGTCACATATGTCTTATATAAAATTACTTGTCTCAGGCTCATCTATGTCGCTTTGAAGGCTTTTAAACGTTAGTAAGAATTAATTTCTATAGTGGAAGAAATTTTAACAACGCAAGGACAAATTGTCCTTTTTTTATCTTACTGCCTCATTGTTATCTCACTCAATTATGTGTAAAGGTTTCGTTGATAATTCTATTAGTTTTTGTTTACAAATCATCAGATATTGTTTGATCCTCTGTTCCGTTACTATTGAATTTAATTGGAGTAAAATCAGTGATTTTAAGGTAATGAGCAGATATGCTGACCACCATTAAACGTCTCAGACGCTACCAAGATCTGTGACTCGTTTGTAATTATATGAGAGCTGTAGCAGGCTCTGTGACCAAGTTTGACAGCTGATGAACACGTGTTTCGCTGTTTACGTCTAAATCTTACTTGCGTTGTTTTACATAGGCATTGTTTCTTCGTAGGCCACCGAGCGGGGTGGCGCAGTGGTTGGCACACTGGACTCGCGTTCGGGAAGACGACGGTTCAAACCCGCGTCCGATCATTCTCATTTAGATTTTCTGTTATTTCCCTAAATCACTTCAGTGAAATGCAGGGATGGTTCCTTTGAAAGAGCACGGCCGACATCCTTCTCCATCCTTCTCTTATGCCATGGGACCGATGACCTCGTTGTTTGGTCCTCTCCCCTCAAACCACAAGCCAGCCTTGTAGACCAGCTCACTAGGGAGTTCATGATATCATTTTACCGATTAACATTTATGTTAAATCTCTTTGAAGTAACTAAATTTAATACTACTTAAGAATAATCTAGAAATATTTTTTCTGTGTTTTTGATGAGTAACGAACAGTTTTGGCTGTGTGAATAAGTGCAGGCACATAGAGCTAGAACCGTCACACAGTCTCGATTTCCTCTTCTTTTTTTTCATTTTAGAGACATATTGAAACAGAAACATTTTCACAAAGTGAACTTAGGTTATACGTACAACCAATTCTGCTTTTAGAATTAAATCGACCAAATGCATTTTGTTACAGCACGTTCGTAGAAGAGTCAACCGACATATTGCTTCCTTCTCCATGTATCACATGAAAATACCATAAAAGTAAAATAAAAGACATTGGATGTCTCACCAAGGGCTACCAACAGTTGTTCACAAGTTTCTGAGCATACCACAGTAGCTGCTTATGGTTCTTCTTCTAGCGTGAGTTGACTGATTAAGAAAGGCCTTGATATTTTACTGCAGTTGATTCACAATTTGTATACAATTTCTAAATGTAGCTATGGACGTTTCAGGAAAGGGGTCTTTGTTTTGCTGTCTTAGTCAGTAACCTAGAAACCACTTTCGAAACAAATTGAAGCAGGACGTTTCCTTAGGCAGACAGGTAATCGAAGCACCTCGTACACGTAACACAGAATCGATTACCTTGATTCGACGAAGAAGCAACGTGCAGTACGAGTATGAAAGAAACCGCGACGCTGCTGAAGTTTCCAAACACGCTTACATCATATTAAAAATGAAGAAGTATTGCACTCCCTTCTCTGGAAATAAATGTCGAATCAACACAAAAAACAACTTGACTGTGCAACACCTTTAGATAAGGTAGTCAAGGGTGTAAATCGCATCGGAAACTAGGTTGAATTTTAGTCAGTGGATGACAATAAGTTATTGCAATGAGTAACTCGTTAGCTCTGAAAATGCTTAACTAACGCTAAGTTCCATGTGGATAAAAAAGGTCTAACCGTTTCTCCACTGCATGGGAATGGAGTGACAACATAGAACTATTCGCAGGAAGGACAGATCACAGACTGGGAGCCAGAGGAAGGGTAGTCCAGTCACGAAAGACGTAGCTCACAGATCACTCATTCGACCGCTACTTGAGTACTGGTTCATCGTCTGACATCCTTAACTGGTAGGGTTAACAGACGAAATAAAGAAGATCCAATGAAAAGCAGCACGTTTCGTCACGGGTTTTTTTGGTAAGACTAAAAACGTCACGCAGATGAACATCCAACTCCAGTGGCAGACGTTAAAAAATAACCGATATGCGTCACGGAGTGGTCTGCTTTTCAGATGTCAGGGTTGTAACGGTCGTACTGGTCGACAAAGCTATGATGAACGTATGGGAGTATTTCTACTTTATTTTTCTGTATCTGACTTTGCCATAGTCGTCAGTAATGTCGTTAATTATTATTTGTAGTTTAATCTGTTACATCAGAGAATATCGATGCATGGATAGGTAATCTTTGTTATGAGAACTTGTTCAAGACTCGAGAATGAACAATGGATAAAGGCCGTCTGGCACGGATTCGTGGCTGTAAGCGGTTTGTAATTCGTGGGGTGACTGTAATCACGTGGAAAGTAACGACTGAACTGGATAATTACAAATGAGAGGAGGACAATGATTAACGATGATCAAAGTGTTTACTGTAACGTACAACCGATTAGGCGAAGGCGATTTCGTGAGCACTTTGCGCTGTGGTCGTATACTAACACTTGAAAATTTGCGAGCGGAATAAACCGTTCTCAGTTTGCAAGCCGCGTCAATTCGAATAAAATCCTCGAGCTTCCGATGACCATCTCCGCCATTGTCGTCAGGAGTTCACTGACTGCCGCGGCTCCTACTGTTTCTCGCTTATATAGGCATGATGACATCATCAGCAGCCAATCAGATAGACCCAATGTGGCGCGCGCGCGTTAAGCCGATCCGGGCAGGTAGCGGAGCTATTGCCCGTGGCAGCACCGGTGACGTCAGGTGGCGTCAAGGGCAGGCACCACGTTTGAAACTGCAACTCCCGCGTCGCGCATATGTATTTCCTTTCTTTCGATGTCCAACGCCCGCCCCCATGCCCTGCTGAGTATATACCACAGGTCCCTTTTGAAATTGTTGTTGTATAAATGAATCTCGGCGTGCCCCTGCCGCATGTCCGTCTCTTGAAATCCTACCTCGCCGACAAAAGCTTCCATGTACGTGCCGTCTGGTCAGGGCTGCAGTTCCCCAAGACTCTGTCCTTGGCCCCCTACTCTACATCCACTACACTGCAGACATGCCCCAAATGGACAGGCTCCACCTCGCACTCTACGCAGATAATACGGCGCTGAACCCATGGAGTATGACTACAGCTCTGCTCTAGCGATGTATGCAGGCAGCAGCTGACACATTTAGTCCTTGGGCGAGAAGGTGGCGCCTTAGCTTCAATGGGGCTAAGACGCAAATCCTACTCATTACAAAGAAGCACGTCCCAGCCGACCTCTCGCAGATCACCATCAGGGGAACCGCCGTACCTTGGGAACCTACAGATAAGTACCTGGGTGTGACCCTGGACAGAGGACTCACATGGCGACAGAATGTTGATAATTTTGTCAGAAAGGTCAGGGGTAGATTGAAACAACTGTACACCTTCCTCAATCCGTCGACTGCACTACCACCTGAATTGGGTGTTGCACTTTACATCACTCTTATACGCCCGCTCATCGACTACGCCACTGTGGTTTGGGGCAATACTGCAGCGACCCATGTCGGACGACTACAACGGCTCCAGAACCGGACCCTGCGGCTAGCGCTTCACCTGCCTCGGGACTTCCCGTCAACCGACCTCAACTGGGTCTCAAACATACCTACTGTCCGTGATAGGTTCCACCAGGCCGAACGGCTCTTCTATGAATAGTCCGCTCCGTCCACAAATCCGCTCCTCCGAGCACTGGGTTACCGGGTGCAACGACTTAATGCAACCAGATGGCCCCACCTGCTTCGCGACCAATAAGTCGCACATGCGTCCAGAAGACACCGTCCAACGACATCATCATGAAGTCAGGACAACGTACGACCACTCGGCCACCTTGGAGGCATAGCTCTCCCGCTTGGACTCCATCGCACAACAGGGGCCCACCTCGTATAGTGGGGGCGGGCCAGAACACGGGTCTAAGCCCATGTTTCTACAGCAGACGTCCTAACCTGCTGCTAGTTGCTCCACAAATGGCAGGAATGCAGTCCGTTTGGCCTATTCTACTGATTCACCAGTTGCCTTTCGTCATCGGCTCGTGAAAGCGCATGCGGTGTCTCTTTTGCTGTATCCATTTTCCCCGGAAACACGTTTTAAGTTCTGCAATTCAGACTGTAGGTGGTCGTCGTCAGAAATAATGTTGGCTCTATGAACCAACATGTTCAGGACCGCTTTCTTGTGTACAGAGTGGTGTAAACTACTGGCATTCAAGTACCAATCAGTGTGTGTTGGTTTCCGGTACACTGAGTGGCCAAGCTGGCCTCCTGCCTTCGCGACTTACGCTCGCGTCACATTGGGTCTATCTGATTGTCTGCTGATGACGTCATCATGCCTATATAAGCGAGAAACCGTAGCAGCCCCGGCAGTCAGTGAACTCCTGACGACGATGGCGGAGATGATTATCGAAAGCTCGAGGATTTTAATTCGAAGCAAGGCGGCTTGAAAACCGAGAATGTTTTATTCTAGCATGACGTCGCGAAAGACTCCGAGGGCACAAATTTGCAAGCGGCATTAGTCAGAACAATGGGCGGCTTCTCTTGTGTGATTGGAGCAAAAGAATTTTTGTCACGTGACGTCCTTTTCGTAACTAAACGATTTTTCTTAATTACGTATATGACGTTGAGGGAATACGCGCGCTCACTGTACCAAGATCTGTTTTGCACATTACGTAACAATCAAGAAGCTCCGATTACCGTTATAGAAACAGGAAATTTTGTTTTGCTGCTCGTTATTATTCTATTCTTTCGGGTTTGTTCGTTCTTCCCATTAATAATGTCGAATTTGGCTAATTCTTTAAAACTGTATTCAAGAAACTCATTCTAGTTTTCCCATATATACTGAAAAATGAGATCAGGAGGTGGATCTGTATAAGAAGTGACGGCATTAACGTAAAAAGTGTACCATCTGTAGAACAATTTTAAAGAGTACAATAATTTACATGATGTCCAGGCCGAATTACTGATTCCGCCACAAACGAATATCGTAAAGTACACTGTAGTGACTGTAACGGACCTTACTGAAGCCAGTTCTGCTACTGTGCCATTCTCTAGCCTAGGCGTGTTAATAGCCCCGCTAGTGTGAGCTGATCCGCGCTCACAACTCAGCAATCAACATCCGGCCGGCTCAAGACGAGTTATGCAGAGGAAGAGGAGGGAAGGGAAGGACGAACCGGACCAAGGCAACTCGCCACGAGAAACTGTTGTCAACGAATCTATTTTACGACGTCTAATACAAGGGGCATTCAGCAAGCAATGAATCTTGCTTTTTTTTTAAAAAAAAAAAGTACGTTGGATTTATACAGTACTACGAGGTGCATTCAAGTTCTAAGGCCTCCGATTTTTTTTCTAATTAACTACTTACCCGAAATCGATGAAACTGGCGTTACTTCTCGACGTAATCGCCCTGCAGACGTACACATTTTTCACAACGCTGACGCCATGATTCCATGGCACCGGCGAAGGCTTCTTTAGGAGTCTGTTTTGACCACTGGAAAATCGGTGAGGCAATAGCAGCACGGCTGGTGAATGTGCGGCCATGGAGAGTGTCTTTCATTGTTGGAAAAAGCCAAAAGTCACTAGGAGCCAGGTCAGGTGAGTAGGGAGCATGAGAAATCACTTCAAAGTTGTTATCACGAAGAAACTGTTGCGTAACGTTAGCTCGATGTGCGGGTGCGTTGTCTTGGTGAAACAGCACACGCGCAGCCCTTCCCGGACTTTTTTGTTGCAGTGCAGGAAGGAATTTGTTCTTCAAAACATTTTTGTAGGATGCACCTGTTACCGTAGTGCCCTTTGGAACGCAATGGGTAAGGATTACGCCCTCGCTGTCCCAGAACATGGACACCATCATTTTTTCAGCACTGGCGGTTACCCGAAATTTTTTTGGTGGCGGTGAATCTGTGTGCTTCCATTGAGGTGACTGGCGCTTTGTTTCTGGATTGAAAAATGGCATCCACGTCTCATCCATTGTCACAACCGACGAAAAGAAAGTCCCATTCGTGCTGTCGTTGTGCGTCAACATTGCTTGGCAACATGCCACACGGGCAGCCATGTGGTCGTCCGTCAGCATTCGTGGCACCCACCTGGATGACACTTTCCGCATTTTCAGGTCGTCATGCAGGATTGTGTGCACAGAACCCACAGAAATGCCAACTCTGGAGGCGATCTGTTCAACAGTCATTCGGTGGTCCCCCAAAACAATTCTCTCCACTTTCTCGATCATGTCGTCATACCGGCTTGTGCGAGCCCGAGGTTGTTTCAGTTTGTTGTCACACGATGTTCTTCTTTCATTTAACTGTCGCACCCACGAACGCACTTTCAACACATCCATAACTCCATCACCACATGTCTCCTTCAACTGTCGATGAATTTCAATTGGTTTCACACCACGCAAATTCAGAACACGAACGATTGCACGCTGTTCAAGTAAGGAAAACGTCGCCATTTTAAGTATTTAAAACAGTTCTCATTCTCGCCGCTGGCGGTAAAATTCCATCTGCCGTACGGTGCTGCCATCTCTGGGACGTATTGACAATGAACGCGGCCTCATTTTAAAACAATGCGCATGTTTCTATCTCTTTCCAGTCCGGAGAAAAAAAATCGGAGGCCTTAGAACTTGAATACACCTCGTACAGTACACGATATTGTTACCCACTCTTTAGGCTACATAAGCTCCGTTCAGTGCGACAGCCTTATGCCAGATTACTGGCAGGATCTGTATGCTACTTGGTACCGCTGAACTGGTCGACGTCGGAGTCGACGTCGTGATGTGTCAATAACCTCCCCGTCATCCACGTAATGCTTCCTGCGGTGGGCAACGTTCATTGGGTTGAAGAGATGGAAGTCTGGAGGTACGAGATCCGTGTTGTGGTAGGGATGGGAAAGGGTAGCCCAATGAAGTTTTATCAGCTGCTCTCGGATGCGCCGACTGGTGTTAGGCCTTGCTTTACAACGAAGAAAGAGAAGTCCGTTCCCATACACTGAAGTTACTTTTCAGAATACTGAGGGTAGCACAGTAAACTTCAGAGTTGATCGTTGCACCGTGAGGAAGTACATCAACCATAACACTAGAGGATTTGTTTTCTGTTTGTTCATTTATTTCCGTGCATTTAACCTGTACATGATTCTTCCCGCTGCTGGATCCGTAGTGCTTGCAGTACTGGGTAACTGCTTAAGGCTTTTAATATAGCTTTGTAATAGTAGTTGTTGTTCTTGTAGTTTGTTTTTTAATCTGTTTTTGATTAATTAATAAATACTTAATACACAATTTATAACTGTCCATGGAAATGTGATTTGAATGGCATATTTTAGCTTTTTAGATAATAGGCTGTAATTATGAAGAATAAATAAATGAATCAAACATAATAACCCCTTCAGAATCCCAGAGGATTATCGCCATGACTTTTTGGGTAAGGGTGCGGCTCTGAACTTTTTTTTTCAGAGTGGAGAGAGTATGGCGCCATTCCGTGGATTGCGGTCTTGTTTCCTGTTCGAAGTGGTGAGCCCATGTTTCATCGCTTGCGATTATGTTTGACGAAACATTTTCACCATCAGCCTCGTACCGCGCAATCAATTCCGCACGGATGGTCCTTCGTTGCTCTTTGTGGTCTTCTGTTAGGTGGCGAGCAACCTAGTGTGCACACATCTTTCAGCACCCCAACTGGTGAAAGAGTGTGTCAGCACTGCCAACAGAGACGTCCATTTGTACAGCGAGGTGTTTCATTGTGGTCCATCTATCACCTCGAATGAGAGTACACACGTTCCAGCATACATAAGTCACAGCTGTGTCCGGCCAGCCGGAACACGGGAGATTGGAGAGGTTTGCGCGACTTTTTTGGTATGGTGACATGACGCCTCGCCCAACGACTAACCGTTCATGCCAAGTCACTGTAGACATTCTACAAGAGCCTATGTATATCTACGATGCTCTGGTTTTCTGCCAGAAGTAATTTAATGATAACTGTCTGCATAGAACGCACCTCCGTTCTAGACGCCATTTTGAAGAATACGTATAGCGCTGTCACCAATCCGAACTTCCTGAAACTTTAGGGGCTGGAGCGGTGATATACCACAATGTCCTACAACAAATTCCGCGTTATTTCAATAGAAATTGACGAGAGAGGAAAAAGTGTGCTGTATTACTTATTGAACACCTATCGTAGTTCTACAGAGATTTAGTTCTTCACGATTACTAATTAATGCCTTCCGTGACTAATTTATTTCTTAAAGCTGTTGCGTTGATGTGAAATGACAATGAAATGAAACTTATATTTCTTTCAATTGATGAGGCAAACAACGAAGGCAGCAAAGTACGAACCGTGATATTTGTTTCCTTTGATGCAGTTTTATGATGGATATCGTTTGCAGGCGAAGTTTAAATTGATAGCAACATATATTGCGTTACCATTTTATTCTCTTTTTAAACATAGAAACACCGCATGTAAGTGAATGCTTGCTATTTTGCTTTTCACAAGCATCAATGGCTGGTTCCATTTTAGGAGCACTAGAAACACCAAGATAATCTTTTAAATTGAAATCTGTCAGTCAGATTATTCGGGTGGGTTTCGTCTTCTTCATTGGGGAAAAATGTTACCCGCACAAATATGTAAGTCTAAGCTTTGACATCATCGTACCTTCAACTTGTGAAGTTGTAAAACTTCAGTCTGCAAGACTTATAATACAACTTATCAGTCAACTGCCTGTCACACTGTGGGTCTATAGGTTCTGCCTGCGGCTAGGCATCCTGCACTGACTTGTTATAAATTGATACAGAAGTGTCTGACCTTTGCTTTGAAGTTCATAAACTGGCTGTGATGCAGCTTTCGATCGAACTAAAAAGAGCTACTCCCCGCTTTAAATCATAGAAGGAAAGCTGGCGAAACTCGTAAGCGTGCGCTTCACATGCTAGGCTGACCATCACCGAGTACGTAGAGAGTGGAGGAAAGAAGAGAAACAGATAACTGCCACATCAAGAACGAAATTAATGAACGCTACTGAGAGAAAAAAAATTAGCGTTCCATATTAGAAAGCAATACACTGAGAAAAAAAAATTACTGGATAATGCTTTACAAAGACAGAGGAAGCAATACCACAAATAAATTTAGAAACTAGAGCGTTCATAGATTCCCGTTAGAGACTTATAGGACATGTAGACGAGAGTGAGTAGACAATATTTTGAACTGAAACCCGTGTGCGGAAACGTACCATTTCCATTCCACAACCATTTGAAAATATGTTGGTAATGCGGCCACTTTACAAGTAATTGATTAGGCGTGACCCGGTACATCACTTGTGTTACATTTCCACTCATTAATAGCCAAAGGAATTGCTCGTGTACTCGTTGAAAGATTCTCTTCAACGTGCTGCAGTACAGCCTCTTCCAATTGGAGTGTGCAGCATCTCCTTGGAGCGCCACAATGACGCCAGCTGACGGTAAATGCACCCTTTCTCGGAGCCGTTGCGCAATTGTGGCAAGAAGGGTATGCGATGGAGTCGTCCATATTGGAGAACGATGTGATAAAGTCAACGAGCAGCTCTTCCGTTAACATGACCTTCATCTTTCAGAAGGATCACATCGGTGCATTCTACGAACGTGTACTCAGTCATGTTGCTCAAACACTGGTAGACACGGGAATGAGGTTCGAACCAGGTTAGAGAGGCAAGACAGATGTAAAATGAGATCAGCCAATCCGATGCAAACACCCTCAACTATAACTACGCACACACGTTTTCAAATAGCTGTAGTACTCCCCTCTGCGAGTCCTAGAAGTTTATAACGGAAATTTCCAAACACCCTGTGTACGACACTGGAAGCAGAAGCGGTACGCGGCAGCCTGCTGCAATGTTCTAGTGCAGGCCTTTCTGTATACGGGAAAACTGCAGTCATACAATACGTGAATTAATGTATACACGTCATCTGGAAGGTGAACTCTCTTTCTAGCCTCCATGTCTCTGTTACAAGTACGCTCAAGCACGCATGGAGTGGCAGTGAGTGCAGTAGTCCAATGACGTAATGCCATCCAGTATCAGATGCTCCAGGGAGTATCAATAAAACCCGCAGATGACTGCATTCGAGTCGTATTGCAGCAAGAGCTCTTGTGATGTTTTCGGTACGCGGAAATATGATTGTTTTACCAGAATCGAAGACCCATACCACAGGACCGTATAATTTGCTGTACACGCTTTTGGAAATGCATGGCAGCATTGTTTCATCAGAACTGCTTTCCACAGAAGTGGAAGCGATCGCGGAAATGTTTTAGCGGAAACGCTTTCCACACGTGGGCACGCGAACTTGATATACATGTCGGCTTTTTAAAAGCGGTGGCTCGTTTTATTTTACAGATTATTGTCCTTTGCTGTAGGGGCTGTAATTTTTATATTTTTTCTAGACAAACAAGGTAAAACAGAGGCCGCTACTTCCAACACATCAAGTGGATTTAGTGCTCACGTACTCACACTGAGCCGTGAACACATCCCTGTTTATCAATGGGTGTAATTGAAAATTATTATTACTATTATCGGTACCATGCCTGCAATGATCGTGTGGGCGCGCGATATTGAATCTTTATCCTATCATTAAAGGCGCGAGACCTGCACGACCTTAGAGCACCCGTTACAGTTCTGCATTATTATACTGGGATACTAAGGGTGATTGCACGTAATGAAAGGGATAATGTGAAGATTAAACGACTCATTTATTTAATATTTGAATATTGAACAATTATACAATCAAATGGGGGTGGCGGAGGAAAGAATTGAGTTCAGCATCCTGCCCCAACGTACGTTCGTAATAAGCCACGATAGCAGGAGAAAAGGAATTTTAGGAACGATCTCCGTATTATCAAATGGAGTTCAATTTACTAAAGGAAGGGATTGCAGGCATGCAACAACTACCACCATGAATCAGCCAAAGTCTAAGAAAGATGCTACTCGGGGTGAATCGCTAGGTAGCTTCCTGTACTAAAGGAATAAAACCAGCAAGACGCGAAACTATTCATACAGGCGATACTAGATAACTTTGGCTCGCGGTCCGACTACGTTAACGAAACATGAAGGGGCGCCAGACACTCACCACATGGCGTAGGACAAAGGGCACAAGTCTTCAAGCTAGGAAGACCTAAGTTCTGAGTCAAATCTTGCACGGGAGAACTGAAAGAGCTACTGCCAGATGAAGCGGCAAAGTGAGAATGAAAATATACACTTTAGTGCCGAACTCCAAGCTGCTGTGACTAACCTATATATCGCGCCCATTATGCCCAACTATACAAGAAAAACCTACAGTCCTATAACCCTCAAAAAAATTGCGTAAACCGTAATTTAAGGAACGCACATCAGTAAAAATTACCTATAAGGTTCCCTCTGGGCAGGGGCGCAGCTACAGTGCACGTCGGCGCTCATGCTTACTGAAACTTCATCTCCTGGAAGCAGCACCTCCAGTCGCAGGCACGGTCGCACTAGAACTGAATTACTGCCCCTTTGTCCACTATCCAACCACGGAGAGTGGTTGGCGCCCAACTTCAAAAAACGGGCGTGCACCTGAACTGGCCAATCAAAGGGCCGGAATCTCACAAGGAGGCGCCCTCTCTACGTTAAAATCGAGCAGAAATAGCGGTTACAAGGTTGGTAAGGCAGGTTAGGGAACTGAGAACAGGAGAAACGATGGCCACTACTGAGCGTTCAAACTACACCACGTGCTACCCTGACGATCGGAAAAAGAATGGGAAACGGGAAGACATCATGGCTGCTAGGAAGACTGCTGCCCTCGCCCATAAATAAAGAAAATTCCTGGCTCCAAGCCCCTCTCACACATCAGTGTGAGACAAACTGTAAACATTGTCAAATAAATTAGAAATATGAAACACGGTGTAGCGTTGCTCTTGGGGGACAAAAAATAAAAAGAATTGTTACTTTTTTTTTAATGTCGAAAAAGTGAATATTTTGGTGGGCCACTTGGCAACAGAATCAGGGATTTATTACGCTATTATAATAACATACGTTGACCATTAAATACCTGAATAAGAGCAGCATATTGATATATATATTTGAGATCGCTCGGAAGAAACATTATCATTTCTGTGCATTTTTATAGTCGCGATGTAGTCATACCCGGATCAACACTAAGGGACCAGAAGATTTATAGACTTTAAAAGAAATGCAACACTACACAATTAAAAAAAGTTGGTTCAGAAATAATAGGAAAACGATAATGTTCCTTCTGCCTCATGCTGCGTTCGGCCCATCAGCGTGATCGTAATTTCTGATGATGAAGTAACACAAAATAATTAACAGTTAAGTAAATAAGGAGATGGACTCATCAAGGTTAATTTACGAAAATAAGCACACTTATCTTTAACACACGTTTTTTTTTAATGCTACGTACCTTTTCATATTAAATTACAATAGATGACCATTGTGGTTAAATACTTTATACATAACAGTCAAAATGTCCTCTTGATTCTGTCTGTTCGATATCAGTTACAAGAAACTACATCTTTTGTGATTGGAAAAAATAACAATTAGCATATTCACTCAATATTTTCACATCAAATATAAAATACAGTTGTGGAACGCAGCAAGTCTGCGTCCGCCTCTCATGGAACACCAACAGTAAAAGGTGAGGCGCCAAAAGCCTCATTTGTCTTGAAAACAACAGAATTCTTTTTTTATACCATTAATCGATACATGTACATAGAGATTTACTGGCACCGCGCAAGAACGGTAAAGATAAAGAATAATAGATTCTGTCGCTGCTATGCGATGATTCATTTCTTTTGCTTTACAATTGTTCGATAACTCTAGGCCATCAGGCGTTTACTATTGAGCGTATATTAATGTTTGTGAGGCGAAAATTACTAATATTACACTGCCTCCCATGAGGAGGGAAGGAATACCGAAGGTATTACTTTCATCCTCATGCCCATTGGAATATTTGTAATTTTCGAGTGTAACATACAGGTTATTAAAAGTTTCATTTTATATTCATTCCATAATAAAAGAATTAACGTTTCAATTTGTAATTACTGACGGTGGATCATTGTGAATTTGTTCTGTATGTCTATCAGTGTTTGTATGGATTCAGTCTATCTTGATGATTCTTAAAATTAAGGCTATAAGTACACATATTTACAAGATTTATAAGGAAATAGAGTCACACTTCATTTTTCATCGTTGCAAAAGTAATTTGACTATCACAACTGGTACACAACTTTCTGTTTTGACAGTATTCATTACATTGTCATCGTCTTGTCGATTGATTGCCTTGTCCGTCGTCGCACTTAATTATACATTTATTTTCGTCGCACATACACTATTTATGATAGACTTTGATTGTAGAGCGGCCACTGGTGATGGCTTCGAAAAGAAAGTCCATATCTTTCACTTTCAGGGCTCGAGTGTGGCTCTCCGAATTATTTCACATATGAAACAGATAAAATGTCTTATATTAGAATAGCTTACAAAACTAATTTTATATACATGTGGGATGGGATATAGGAAGGATCGGATCCTTTGACGTATTTTCGTGTGCTTATTTTCATTCGTATCGTGACCTTTCGTTAAAGTTTACATTTCAACAGTGTTCAGAGGTGACCTTGTGACTTGTCTCTGTGTACAATCAGTCATTATAATAATTACGTTAACTTCTCTATCTTAGAGTCTCTCGGAAGGTTTATGATACATACAAAATGTTTTCAGTACTGGGTGTGAATGTTTTTGCTACAGAATGTAGCGCACAGCAACTGTGTTGTCGGTTGAACGCTTACATTATTTCGTCACGTGTGGCTGTCCGCCTCCACTGTTGCGAGCAATCTTGAAATTCAGTCTGTGCGCGCGCACGTGACCGGAGCTTTCTTGCAGAGCGTTGATTTCGCGCTTGAGGTGCCGTGCGTCGCTTTTGTTCGGCGGATCGTGGCTTTGTGCTTTTTAGATTGCTGGAGGGAGCTTCTGCCACCGAAACTGCCTCACATCACTTCCTGTCCACTATCCAGTTACGGATTCACAGGTAAGTGGTAGCTACCGCTGCAACTGCATGTGTGGAATGACACTGATTATTACACACTGCACACATCAACGAAATTGTTCACACATATGGTGCAGTAGAATACTGCCACTGAAAATCGTCGAACTTTAAAACTTCACTTGCACTGTGGTGAGCGTCTGCGTGAACGGTGTATTAACAGAAATTCTCGCGTCATAACATCACACGGTGTTTACAAGTTGATTTACATACTAATATTTACAAGAGTTCATTTAAATCGATAAATAATCTAATTGACCACTTTGAATCAAAACAATTGTTTCTTAATTAGTCTTTTTTTTTTATTTATGCCTGCGGTCACAGGTAGGCTATTATAAGTACTTTTTCTTTGACCAAATCCATTCCAATCTCCTTTACAAATTAATTTCATTCATAGTAATCTTTATCACGCTTGCTTATTCATTTTGTAGGACCAATACTTTTTTTTTTTTAGTGCTCGTCTTGTTTAGTGTCAAAAGTTTTTCTCGTATGTGCTTGTCTTTAAAGAAAGTTCGAGGACAGATTTGAAAATAGCAATTCCGCCTCTGAGTTTCGTGTAGAAATACAAACAGTCGAAAAAAGAAAGGTGGGAAAAGCGGGTCTACTCGCTGATCGTCGACAGAATTTAAATTACTCCTCAACCAGGTCGAAAATTTAATTTACCTTGCGCATTACAAAAGCAATATGCGCGTCGCGAACCTACTCATTTTTATAAGTAGTGCCTCACTTCCTAAGCACACGTGCATCTTTACAAGTTGATCCTGAGGAGTGGATAGGATCAAGGATCTTAAAGGATTTGCACTTAGGAAAGGGATTCAATAATCACATAATCACAGAGAAAACAATAAATATTGCAGTGCACACTTAAAATAAAATCTATCACTTCAAGCATGTATATCTAATATGTATCTTGCTGCAGCTTGCTTACTACTCTTTGCTCATTTCTTAGACTAAGTCAAGTTTATGCATTACGCATTTGGGTATTAATTATCATTTGTATATATATAAGCCTCTCACTAGAGTGTTGTTTTTTGCTGCTGTCGCTACCTGTGAAGCTTGGGCGAGATCCTTATTATATGTGCTGCTAGCTTGTGAATTTGCAGTATCGCTAATGCTCAATAGTACCGTGAAGTTGGCATAATAAACCATGTTACTCATATCTTCTTTGACTCAGCTTGTTTATAGTCTGGACTCATCTTACTTTGCGTTATACAATAAACTTCCTTTTTATTCCATCACGCTTTTACTTAAGGTTAACGTCAGGCCTTTTTAGAACAATTGCACTGCGTCATCAATCTGTTCATGCTTAATCCTAGGTATCTGTTCACTTCAAAGAGATGTTATTTTATCGCTGGCACAGCACTGTGCTGGAATTTACAAGTTAAATCTACCGACTGTTTTACGCTAACAGGTGGTGCCTTATTTACGTCACATTTGAAAATAGGGAATAACCTCATGGAATCGAATCTTTTCTTACAACTTTCCTATTTTGTCTGGACGTTTAAGTATTTCCTTTTAAAACAGGTAATTAATTTGTCCTCGATTAAATTTCACTTACTAATACTAAGCACATATAATCATCATTTTCATATTACTATTTAGTGAGAGAAGTGCATTATTCGCTCCTTCCTGCTCATTCTCAAATTACTATTTAGCGAGAGAAGTGCATTATTCGCTCCTTCCTCTTTCCTCATTTTAGTACCTCGGGGCTAATTAATACCTCTCGAGTACATCATTTTCCTTACATACTAACTTATAACTAAAATTGAAAATCGCCTCTAGGACATGTCCTCCTGTTTACATAAAGATTATTCATGTAAATACTTGTCTGCAACTTATTCTGTATTTTATTTTCCAGACGCGTTGTTTTAATACACAAGGTTTCCTTTCAGCACCGGTTAACGTCCGTAGTCAGTTCAGTTCCGTTCTTGTTACTCATTGGTTAATCCTGATCTCCAATACCTTAGAATTTTCTTACAGCTTAAATTAACTTAATTCCTGGCGTTATAAAATTTTCTTAAATCTTGATGGTGGAACAATCCTTTGATTTTATTCGTGGCAGGGTCAGATAACAAATAGCTACCAATGTGTGGTTTCCTCATTATCACAAAGGGACCTTCATAAATGTGTTGCCACTTACGATTCTTCTTTAACAACAGGGATGGTTTAAAGTGAGTCCTGACTAATACCTTTTCTCCTTCTTTGAAATCTATAACTCTGTTTATCTTCTTATCAAATGCCTTTTTTCGGAGGTTAGCATACGTTGTCAATGATATGAGAGCTTGCCTGATTTTTGCGTCTAGGTCCAATTCGTTGTCTTGTAACTTTGGAAGGGGGTCTATCCATTCATTCCTCTCTTTTGATCTTGACATTAACTCATGTGGCGTGAATCCGGTCGACAGATGAGGAAGGTGGTTTACAATCTGTTCGAATGGTGTTACGAAGTCTACCCACTTAGATTGCTTATTCGGAATGTACGTCCTTATAAATCTGTTAAATTCTTTGAAGATTCTTTCTGTCGGATTCGATTGCGGTCGAAACAGGGATATCAAAATTTGTTTGTTTCTATGGCGAGCAAGAAATGCACGCCACGGGCGTGATGTGAAATTTGAAGCATTATCAGACAAAATTGATTCTGGAACCCCGAATCGTGGGAAATAATCATTTTCAATGCGACGAATTATTGGATTTGCACAAGAAGATTTTACTGCGTACAGTCTTATGTGCTTAGAAAAATTGTCCAGGATTGCTACTAAGTATTTAGCGCCTCCCCTACCGGTGGGTAGTGGACCTGCTAAATCAATACTAAGAAGCTGGTTTGGCCTTTCAGCAACTATTGGATTTAGTGGAATTGAAGTGGAAATGTTTAAGGATTTTGCCTTTTGACAGATGACACAGTTTCTCAATAATTTATGAATTCTCTGGTGTAGATTCGGAACATAACAGTAAGTCGAGATTTTCCTTTTACATTTTTCTGGTCCGTAGTGACCCCATGAAATGTGAGTGTACCACAGAAGATGTTCAATGAAATTTCGAGGGATGCAAACACACCACCTCTCAGATGACTCAGACGTCTTATGAAATAGCACTTGGTTATGAACTTTATAAAACTTGGACAACTTGTGGGCTGGATTTTCGTGAAGAATTTGTATAACCTTTTTCCATTTTGGATCTGTATTTTGAAGAATCTGAATCTGCCTACATAACTGAAGAAAATACTTTCTGTGAATTGGATCTTTCATTAACAAGACTTTATAATTAGACATTTGTTCCACCAGTTCGCTGGTTTCTAGTAAGCCCTCAGGTGAGCGAGAAAGTGCGTCTGCTATAACATTATCTTTACCATTTATGTATACAATGTCAAAGTCATATTCCTGCAGGAATAAGCACCATCGAGTAAGTCGAGGGTGTTGCAACTTGCATGTAAGGAGGAATGATAAGGCTTGATGGTCTGAATAGACTTTAATTTTTCTTCCATAGATATAATAGTTAAATCGCCTAAAAGCCCATATTACGGCAAGTGCCTCCAACTCCGTAACCGAATAAGACTTCTCACACTCTGATAACACTCGACTCGCAAAGCTAATCACTTGGATTTGCTCGTGTCCATTTACTAATTGAATCTGGAAAAGACAAGCGCCGATACCCACAAAGGAAGCGTCTGCAGTAATACAAAATTCCTTATCCATCTGAGGATGATGGAGAATGTTACTGTTAACCAGACTGTCTTTAATTTTCTTAAATCCGTCTTGGCATTCCGGCGTCCAATTCCAATGTGAATTCTTTTTTAAAAGGTTGTGAAGAGCGGGATTGTTCAATACCTGATTGGGAACAAAACGTCTGAAAAATGACGTAAGACCGATAAATCCTCTCAGTTGCCTTTTTGTAACAGGGGTTGGAAAGTTTTTTATAGCAGATAATTTTTCCGGGTCGGGTTTAATTCCTTCAGGGGTGATGATGTGCCCTAAAAATTTAATTTCACTTTTTCCAAACTTGGATTTCTTAAGATTTGCTGTAACACCATACTCTCTGAATCGTTGAAATATCTTTTGCAGAAGGGCCACATGATCTTCCCAATTTTTCGATGCTACATGAACGTCATCCACATAGACTGTTACCTCATCTAAAAGTTCAGGACCTAGTACATAGTCAAGGGCAGAAATAAAAATTCCGGAACTCACATTTAGTCCAAACGGTACAACTTTGAAATGGTAAGATCTACCTGCAAATATAAACGCAGTGTACTTCCTAGACTCCTGCGCAAGTTTTACTTGCCAGTAACTGCTTTTCAAATCAAGGGTACTCAAATACTTAACTCCATGAAACTTCTGCAGATGCTCTTCAAGAGCCTCTGGTCTCGTTCTTATGGGTACTATAATTTTATTGATTAATCTTGCATCTAGGACTAGCCTTACGCTACCATCTGATTTTAGCACAGACAATAAAGGACTCGAATAAGGTGAATGAGATACTTCTATCACATTCCAGCGTAACATTTTCTTGATCTCGCACTTGACAGCTTCGCGTCTCGCATATGGAATGGAATAGCTTGTTCTACAGTAGGTTGAATGGGGCAGGACATCCATTCGATATTCAAAGCCTTTTATTAGTCCAGGTTTCTTAGAAAATACTTGAACGTAATCTGTTAACAAATTGTAAAGCTCATTCTTCTGTTGTTTGGATAATTCAATGGACTCACTAGCTTTACCGTATAATTCATTCTGACCGGGAATTAGGTCTTTATACTCATCGTCATTAACACTTTCAAGATCTGTCATGTCTTCTGTCTGACTGTACTGTTGTCTTTTAGTCCATGGCCGTACTGCTGTTTGAAGCACCCCAAAGTTTGTCTTCACCTTACTTCTTAACAAATTTGCAGTTACTTGTTGCTGGCTCGCTACTAGAGTACAGATTCCACACTCGATGTCAATTTTAGCTTTCGTCTGCCTCAAGAATTCCATACTCAGGATACATGTCACTGATAGGTTTTTAACAATAAGAAAAATGCACGTTACTGAAATAGACTCTATCTGGATTTGAAGCTGAGTCTGAAGATTTACACGTTGTGTTAGTGGACCAATTGCTCCCGATATGGTGCAACCTTGAATTGGAAGTGATAAAACTTTGTATACAGAGGATATTTGCTTAAATAAACATAAAGATAAGACATTTATATTAGCTCCTGTATCTACAATAGCTGTTACTGGTATGTTGGCAATTGATACCCTTATGGTAGCTTGAACTTGTTCGTCCCATACGTCATCATTGTCTTTCGTCTCAGTGTCTGCTACTAGATCATCCCGTAAGTTTGTCTCTTTGTCATACCTAATTGCTTTAATTTCGTGTGGACTAAGGGACAGGGTGCCCCCATTCAAACCTGCAGCATCCTCTAGGAGGCTCAAAGGTGCTGCTTTTAATTTTCCGCTCGACGCTTACTTTCCTGCTGATTTATATTTCTTAATGTTTCTTCCGTCTGGAACTGGTGTTGGTTTTGTGGTACGAACTCTGTTGGAAACGGATCTTGTTGTCCTGGCGTATTCGCTTGCGCATAATAAATTTGCGTATTATGCGGGCGTTTAGGCTTCAGAGTTCCCGAAGGTCCGTTCGCTTGTTGCGTGAAGTGTATATTTTGTGGCTGAAAGGTATTTTGCTGTGGCTTGTGTTGATTGTAACCGTTACTGAAAGGTGTACATTGGTCTCCACCTTGATTATGCCATTTATTTCTTTTCCACTGACGATTTGAATCGTAAGACTGATCGTTTTGATAATTACCGTTGATCGGTTGCGTGTTTCCATATTGCTGGGGCTGTGTGCTATAATGTGTATTTTCGTACTGAGGTGGTGACGAATTATATATTGGATCGTATCTCTGGCCGTTATTGTACTTATTTTTGTATTTGCTGTTGGAGTACGTAGTGTGTTTATTTTTGAAACCGTTGTGGGGTTGGTACTGGCTGTCGCTGTGACGCGCTTTCGCTCGGCCACCATTGTTGCCTGCGTATTCTGTATTGTGCTGGCCGCCTGCACTGAAGTGGGCGTTGCCAACATCAACTCTAGCGTCCTCGTAAATCAGATCTAACGAGTCTAACACAGATAGGAAAGTGTCCGTATCGTCCTCAGACACGTTTACTAACTTTTCTCTGATCGCAATCGGTAGCTTAGTTTTTAGAATCATAATAACGTCTTTGGCGGTGATCGGCGAATCCCAGAACTTGATTTTCGCTAAATACTTTTCAAAATATCTTCTCAAACTACCGCGCTTACTGTTAAACACTTCGGCGTTGTAAACCTCTTTTCTCAGGCGCTGCTGCACACCAGAACTCCAGAATTTAGCTAAAAACATCTGTTCAAACTCTTTGTAACTTTTACAAGAGTCGACCATTTCGGTTCCCCATAAGGCAGCATCGCCTACGATAAATCCACTAACAAATTGAATTCGCTGGCGGTCACTCCAGCTACTCGGGAAAATTCCTGAAAAATTTCGGAGGAACACTATAGGATGAATTTCTCTTTTCTGTGGGTGAAAGGTCGGAAAAAATACGATGTTTGATCACGCTTTCCTCCTGCATCAAACTGACAAAAGTGGATGGGCTGGTAGTCTGGTTAACTTGTGCTTCTATAGAACTATGAGTTTGAGCGTTAACAAATGGTGAACGGTAATGTACCTGCTGTTGTTCATTACTTCGTGGTGAATTATTCCAGTTTCCTGACACGGGAGGTGGGGAATTTTCAACTTGACATTTTAGTGTACGAACTTCATCAACTATCTGTTGACGCCATTCAGGTAAATCTTGAGCTAACGTTCGTCTTATCTGGCCTAATTCTGACATCACCGTGTCTCCTGTTTCTCCAGGGGCTGCCAATATTTCAAAGGTCATGTTTTTGACAGTTTCCCTGAGTTCGTTCTTGACCTTGTCTTCTATGAATCCGTCTTTGTTTCTAATCCACTGTTGGTAGTGGTCGGACAATGCTTCAGCATGTGCCTTAACAGTATTCTTTATTTGGTCCTCTACATTAAGAGTCTCAATCTGTTTCGAAAGATCATCAACAACATTCTCGATCGTGTCTACTGCGGTTTTAACTCCTTTGACCTCATCAGAGATTGCAGTATAATCTTCTTTTAAGGTCGCAGCTTGTTTTTGATATTCTATCACTTTTGAATTTATCTCCCCCTTGGCTGCTTCGATTTTTTCATCTAACCGTTTTGAAATATCTTCTATTTTTGACTCTACTTGTGTGTCAATTTCTAGCCTCATGATCGTGATCTGACTGCTGATTTGGCTTTGGACATTACCCAACAGGGTATTTAAATCAGCTGTCATGTCTGCCTTTAGTTCGGCCTTTACCGAATTTAACCGTGTATTTAGGTCATTTATCTCCGTTTGCAGATCTGTTTTTACTGAATTTATGTCTGTTTTTACCGAATTTATTTCTGTTTTTACTGAATTTATGTCTTCTTTTACTGAGTTGCACAGATTTGTAAGGACCTGATTTTTATTATGCCGTCTTTCGGCCTTCTCTTTTTCTTCGCGGGCCTTTTCATCTAATTTTTCCTGCTTTTCACGTTCCTGTCTTTGCGCCTCTCTCTGTCTTTGACTTTCGAACTTGCGTTCCATTATTGCTTCGATCATTGCAGCCAAGTCATTTTTTTCAAAAGCGGGAATAGTTTGCACACTAGGACCAGCTTCTAAAACTTCGGTCGAGGCTGCTTCTGCCTCCGCTCGTGTACCTATCGCGCGTGATCGTAATGGATAGTGAGGTCCATTCGCATCACCGCTGTCGTCTGGTTTTGTTTGTGTCCGCTGTTTACCGTCAGCCATGTTCATGAATTATTTGTCAAACGTCAAAATGCTACAGATATTGTCACTGCCGTCAGTCGTTTGTCTGTGACGTAGTGCTATGGCTTACTGGGACCTAAGATGAAATTTTAACTCTGGGTAACAACTGACGTTCATTTACGCCAAGAAGACAAGATGGTTCCTACTAATTACAAACAAATGAAATATCACACGTTTTACCAGTTTTGAGCGTAGTTATCCGCCATATCGTAATTTTTTTTATGCACTGACAACAATGTTACACTTTCACTGAATTTAACTACGTAAGAATGGACTATGGACAAATTGAAATAAAGCTGTTTCAAGGCAAGGAAAGACAGGTTTACGTTCTGATCAACTCGAAAGATGCTACGTCACTACGAAAGCTTGGCTACTGCGTATAAAAATTTGACTTACTATGGCTGTCTTGATAATGATACAGCTGGATACTCGCGTTTTTTGGTAATTTCATCAATCGTTCTTCTGAATTAATTAAAAGGTTTTCCCACTTCTCTTTCTCGGTTGAATTGCATCCACATGAAAAAATGAAACAGTTATTAGAACAAGCAAAGAAAATTTTTTAAACACATACATGAAATGATTTTTTCATCAAGTCCCTGTTCGGGCGCCAAGTGTAGCGTTGCTCTTGGGGGACAAAAAATAAAAAGAATTGTTACTTTTTTTTGATGTCGAAAAAGTGAATATTTTGGTGGGCCACTTGGCAACAGAATCAGGGATTTATTACGCTATTATAATAACATACGTTGACCATTAAATACCTGAATAAGAGCAGCATATTGATATATATATTTGAGATCGCTCGGAAGAAACATTATCATTTCTGTGCATTTTTATAGTCGCGATGTAGTCATACCCGGATCAACACTAAGGGACCAGAAGATTTATAGACTTTAAAAGAAATGCAACACTACACAATTAAAAAAAGTTGGTTCAGAAATAATAGGAAAACGATAATGTTCCTTCTGCCTCATGCTGCGTTCGGCCCATCAGCGTGATCGTAATTTCTGATGATGAAGTAACACAAAATAATTAACAGTTAAGTAAATAAGGAGATGGACTCATCAAGGTTAATTTACGAAAATAAGCACACTTATCTTTAACACACGTTTTTTTTTTAATGCTACGTACCTTTTCATATTAAATTACAATAGATGACCATTGTGGTTAAATACTTTATACATAACAGTCAAAATGTCCTCTTGATTCTGTCTGTTCGATATCAGTTACAAGAAACTACATCTTTTGTGATTGGAAAAAATAACAATTAGCATATTCACTCAATATTTTCACATCAAATATAAAATACAGTTGTGGAACGCAGCAAGTCTGCGTCCGCCTCTCATGGAACACCAACAGTAAAAGGTGAGGCGCCAAAAGCCTCATTTGTCTTGAAAACAACAGAATTCTTTTTTTATACCATTAATCGATACATGTACATAGAGATTTACTGGCACCGCGCAAGAACGGTAAAGATAAAGAATAATAGATTCTGTCGCTGCTATGCGATGATTCATTTCTTTTGCTTTACAATTGTTCGATAACTCTAGGCCATCAGGCGTTTACTATTGAGCGTATATTAATGTTTGTGAGGCGAAAATTACTAATATTACAACGAGCACTGAATGATTGAATGATAAATGAAATGCACGTTTTTCATTTTGATCACACCAGAATCAGCAACATGGGTACACGTCGACAGTTGCGGAAATGCGTGCCGGAATCGGCGACATGTGTGCGAAAAAAAAATCTGATGAAACCTTTACCAGAGGCATCGCGTAGTAATTTTCACTGAAATACTCTGCATGTGGGCGGTAAAATCATTTTCGGCGAATAGACTATTTGAGGGAAATGGCAGCCCGCCTGATGACTTCTGCAGAAATGGTTTCTCTTTGTACACGTGTACCCACGCCGGATGCACGCGCACCCTAACCGCCGAACATACTCCGGATATGTCTTCTAAGAGTCATAAGCCGTATTTTCTCTGGTATTTCCGCAAATTCGTTTATTCAATGTGGACCTCTTTTATACGACTCCCAGTACCGTCGAAAAGCGTCAGTTTATTTACCTTTACGAAGGGAATCAATTTTACGTGGTCATCGGATACAGTGGACCCACATTAGCCCAGTGTGATATTTTTTTATGATAATGTATTAACAGATCCAAACAATTACAGAGGCATTTCGCTACTACCAGTTACATACAAAATTTTCTCTAAGGTGCTATTAAACAGACTAGAACCACAAGCAGATCTGCAAATTGGGGAATACCAGGCAGGCTTCAGAAAAGGGAGATCATGCATCGAACAGATCTGGAACTTGAGAACACTTTTGAAAGTCAGACAGGCAAGAAACACTGTAGTTACCTTTGTGGACTTTAAAAAAGCATATGATTCCATAGACAGACAGACACTCTTTGACGTACTGGAAGAATATGGTATCGACAGAAAAACCAGGGCACTTATACAACAGACGCTTACTGACACTACCTCTAAGATTAAGTTCATGGGAGAAATTTCGGAACCCTTCCACATACACACAGGTGTCCGACAAGTAGACGGGCTCTCACCAATCCTGTTCAACATGGTGTTAGACAAAATTATCAAGCAGTGGGAGGAACAAGTTAAAGGAATACAGCTGGGAAGAACACGTGAAACCAAAACAATCATAAAATGTCTGGCATTTGCAGATGATATAGCCATACTCAGCAATAATACACAGGAGGCAAAGGAAGCACTGGAATGCTTGCATGAAATAGCTGCCAAAACAGGTCTGCAGGTATCTTACGAGAAGACACAATATATGGAACGACAGACCAACAATGTACACACCATGCATACGGTATATGGATCCGTAGAAAGAGTCGAAAAATTTAAGTATTTAGGGGAGTACATACAAATGGGAGGATCAAACAAGGCGGCTAACATGGAACTAACGAAGAAACTCCAGAAGGCATACAAACTCACATGGTCACATTATAATAAGAAAAGCATATCGAGGCAGGCCAAACTTAGGCATTACAAAACAGTTGTATTACCAGAAGCATTGTACGCGTCAGAAACAACCACAATTGGAGCATCAGGCATCATAGACACAGAAAAAATAGAACGCAAAATTCTCAGAAAAATATTTGGACCAATTCACAGAGATGGCGTATGGATGAAGCGACCTACCAAAGAGCTGTACCAGCACACTGACAGACTAACTGACGCGATCAGAAAACGCAGATTAACTTTCTATGGGCACATACAGAGAATGGACAACAACCGACTTACAAAGAAAATTTTTGATGTAGTAAACAGCTCAAGCAAGAAAACAAATTGGTATCATGAAATACACGAAGACTTAAGGCAGATAGGGATCAACAGGCAAATGATAGGAGACAGGAAATACTTCAGAAACAAAGTTAGGAGTGCAAAATTTATTGTAAAGGAGAGAAAGAAGAAAGGAACATTATGGACAGAGCAAAGGAAACAGGAGCACAGCCAAAGGATGAAGAGATTTTGGGAAGAGAAGAGGAAGAAAGGAAAGAAGTGAAAATTGTGTCATCATGTGATTTTCGAGTTCAAACACTGTCCATAAGGGCAACAATGAAATGAATGAATGAATGAATGTATTAACAGCGAAAGTAAAACACGAGAAATAACGAGTACTCAGGAAGCGACTGAGCAGCACTGCTGCATAGGGGTATCAATCAGCATGGGCCAGGGCAGTGCTGTAGCTGCTGGAGTACTCGTTACTCTTCGTGTTTTACTGTGTCTTTAATGTATGTTCATAAAAAATCGCGCTGGACTAACGTGGTCCACGCTATCCAATAACCACGTAAATGTCCGCTTTAAAAATCATTATGTTTGGAAAGGAAAACAAACTGGCGCTTTCCTACTACACTGATTGTCGCATGAAAGACGCGGTGGGCAGTATTTGTCTGCGTTGATTCCAGCTACACAGCGAAAAAAACCAAATTGCAAAAGTCTGCCAGACACCAGAGAAAATGCGCTTAGTAGAGACACCCTGCATAATTAGCAGTGAACGGCTGCTATCCATTTCAGTCTGATCAGCGTCTAAACGTCAGTCATGAAATGTTATTCAGTACATGCTGGTGATGACGGAGTAAGTAAGGTCTCCCACTCCAAGGAGGGGTTGGTGATGGTGAGACTCCTTCTCGACGAAACATTATGTGCAGAGTTAATGCAGGATTAAGATAGAGTTAGTAATAGTTATTTTGTGTGTCTGTCTAGATTTTTTTCGATACTTATTGACCTTTCTGTTGTTTTTAGGTTTGGCTGATAGTTGTTTGACCAGTCCCACAAAATATGAGTCGGAGGCCTGATGTAACTGATCCTCGTATGTAACATATTCTATAAACATGTGTGAGTGTTTGTATTTTTGCCGTACTAAGCCAGTACTCTTTTCCGCACCATTTCAGAATCAAAATGGTTCAAATGGCTCTGAGCACTATGGTACTTAACTTCAGAGGTCATCAGTCCCCTAGAACGTAGAACTACTTCAACCTAACTAACCTAAGGACATCAAAAACATCCATGCCCGAGGCAGAATTCGAACTTGCGACCGTAGCGGTCGCGCGGTTCCAGACTGTAACGCATAGAACCACTATTTCAGAATCCGTTGCTTATGATCCTCCACCGCCTCTGAAAGAATCAGGGGGATAAGATGTAGGTATACGTTCGTTTATTGAGATATAAGCCACGCCACCCCAGATATCCACCAGTGATAACAATATATATAGTGTGTGTGTGTGTTTGTGTGTGTGTGTGTGTGTGTGTGTGTGTGTGTGTGTATGTGTGTGTGTGTGTGTGTGTGTGTGGTGTGTATGTGTGTTGTGTGTGTGCATTCACATGTGCATGCTGAGTGCTGTTGTTGTTCCATGTGTACTTAACCAGCGCCCTTGTTTGTTCTAGTGATCCAGATGAGACAGTGGCATATGCGCTCTTATTTTGGTACATAGATGCATGCTAGCCATACATCTGTGACTGGTGATGATGCACAATTTTTATGTAAGTATCTATTTTTCCTTACTTGACAGTCTGCATAAATTTTTGATACTTACAAGCTGCCACATTGTTTCAGGACTGTTTAACAAATACGAGGTACCATCTACATCACCTCCACCACCCTTAACGGGCCCTCTGATGAACTGAGTGATACGATTCTGGTAGAGCTTTTGTTATACTTGCTTGTCTTTGTATGTGTGTGCATAATGCCACACGATAATTGTATATTTTTGTGATGTGTGTGTTTCAGAATTGTTTGACGATCTCAAACTATCACCTTCACAAGTAGTGTCTAGAGGCTGGCTTGCTGCACCTCAACTACGATGGGTCTGACCGTCATGAGCAGCATCAGTGCCAACAACACAGCTGCCAGAACCATCGTGATGCGGCCACGGACGACACACATGTGTATGCTTTCGCTGTCCTGTTCTCGACGACTGGGACCGTCTGCATCGCATCACAGTTGGTCATTATCATCTCATCTGGGCCCATCTGGCTGTAGTCCCACGCCTTGCAATAGCAGCCCCACAGCCCGTCTTGTTAAGGAACACCAAGTAAATCGCACAGCTACAATTTACTACTCTGTGCTTGCTCGTGCTTTCAGGGATAGGATCTTGCAAATCACACACTGATAACGCCGACACAATATCCAGTTACTTTCCTTCGTACTTGCCAAACAGCAGTGGAAAGGAAGTTCTCTGAAATCATTAATGACCTGCAATATCCGATCATCAGCTCAAAGGCAGCTCTGTGCTAAGAGGTGAGGTACCCCACAAGGAAGGCAGTAAAGCTGCAAAGAAAATAATTGTCGAAATTTGGAGGAAGAAGTTATATCACGGCATCACCTGATGGAACGCTTTTAGAACGTCGACTCTGTTCCAGACCTCAGCGTCTAACATCACTAACTTCTCTGGTTTTCGCTTGTGAGGAATAATGGACTGCCATTGCACAGACATTCATGCATCTAATTGAAAATGTCTCCAGCAGATCTGAAGCCGTTACAAGGGCGAAGAATGGGAATACCGCACATTAATACCCACTAATAGGTGTCCAAATACTAGTGGTTAGATCGTGTACAAGTGACTGGCTCACCTGCACCACTTCATCGCCCTAAACGGTTGAAAGTCACATGAGCACCCGATCTTACACTGCGGAAAAAATTAAAGGATCACTTTTTTGAAATCAAAATTGTCTAACATTGCAACACAGAAGTTGTAAATTTGACTCAAATATGCCTACAATCTATATCCGTAGCGGTACAGAAAAATGGTCCCCGCGACGTCAGCATCGGGCTATGCGACGCTTCAGACGACAATGGGTCGTCACATGTGAAATGAAGACCAGAGCTCAAAAATTCATGTGAGGAATAAATTCGGTTAATGATGTCACACTGGCACCGACTGGACAACTCTGCACAACGCCACGGTGAGCGCGTCACGCAATGAGAAGGTCGTCACAGCCCTTCTTACCCATATTTCACCCCTCCTTTTGTTGCCTCTGCGGTGGTGAGGACCGCGATGCCCAACGTTGAACTCCCAGGTTTCCTTACGAGTGGCAGAGGGAAACATTTCAGACACACTGACGGACAGAATCGACACGATAAGGCCCCAGCAAGTGGCCTAAAAGGCATCAGTGAAACCACCTCTTCTCGTGGCGCGTTCTTTTACACATATTTCGCGGTCCCTCAAAGACTACCAGTTCGGCAACACCCTCGGTGACATCCATGCGCTTTTGCTGAGCGCATTAAAAAAGAACGGGTACAGATAGTAGCAGCTATCCTAGCTTTAGGTGCTTGCATGCAGGTAACCACTGGATGGATACACTGCTGCTGTAGCACCTGGTAGGAGACGTGCAGTACCTTCTCTGGTCTCGGCTTTTGAGGAAGAATGAACTGCGATTCCGCAATCATTGAGACATCTAATTGAAAGTGTCCTCAGCTGAGTTGAAGTCGACATAAAAATTAAACGTGGGCACGTCCACTGATAGTTGTCCCGGCACTTTCTATAAGGCAGTGTACAACAGATTGGCTCATACACACCACTTCACTGCACGAGGTGCATTCAAGTTATAAGGCCTCCGATTTTTTTTCTAATTAACTACTCACCCGAAATCGATGACACTGGCGTTACTTCTCGACGTAATCGCCCTCCAGACGTACACATTTTTCACAACGCTGACGCCATGATTCCATGGCAGCGGCGAAGGCTTGTTTAGGAGGCTGTTTTGACCACTGGAAACTCGCTGAGGCAACAGCAGCACGGCTGGTGAATGTGCGGCCACGGAGAGTGTCTTTCATTGTTGGAAAAAGCCAAAAGTCACTAGGAGCCAGGTCAGGTGAGTAGGGAGCATGAGGAATCACTTCAAAGTTGTTATCACGAAGAAACTGTTGCGTAACGTTACCCCGACGTGCGGGTGCGTTGTCTTGGTGAAACAGCACACGCGCAGCCCTTCCCGGACGTTTTTGTTGCAGTGCAGGAAGAAATTTGTTCTTCAAAACATTTTCGTAGGATGCACCTGTTACCGTAGTGCCCTTTGGAACGCAATGGGTACGGATTGCGCCCTCGCTGTCCCAGAACATGGACACCATCATTTTTTCAGCACTGGCGGTTACCCGAAATTTTTTTGGTGGCGGTGAATCTGTGTGCTTCCATTGAGGTGACTGGCGCTTTGTTTCTGGATTGAAAAATGGCATCCACGTCTCATCCATTGTCACAACCGACGAAAAGAAAGTCCCATTCATGCTGTCGTTGCGCGTCAACATTGCTTGGCAACATGCCACACGGGCAGCCATGTGGTCGTCCGTCAGCATTCGTGGCACCCACCTGGATGACACTTTTCGCATTTTCAGGTAGTCATGCAGGATTGTGTGCACAGAACCCACAGAAATGCCAAGGAGGCGATCTGTTCAACAGTCATTCGGCGATCCCCCAAAACAATTCTCTCCACTTTCTCGATCATGTCGTCAGACCGGCTTGTGCAAGCCCAAGGTTGTTTCGGTTTGTTGTAACACGATGTTCTGCCTTCATTAAACTGTCGCACCCACGAACGCACTTTCGACACATCCATAACCCCATCACCACATGTCTCCTTCAACTGTCGATGAATTTCAATTGGTTTCACACCACGCAAATTCAGAAAACGAATGATTGCACGCTGTTCAAGTAAGGAAAACGTCGCCATTTTAAGTATTTAAAACAGTTCTCATTCTCGCCGCTGCCGGCAAAATTCCATCTGCCGTACGGTGCTGCCATCTGTGGGACGTATTGACAATGAACGCGGCCTCATTTTAAAACAATGCGCATGTTTCTATCGCTTTCCAGTCCTTAGAAAAAAAATCGGAGGCCTTAGAACTTGAATGCACCTCGTACTGAGTGGTGGAGAGTCACATGACCACCTGATATTAGATCAACACCGTCTACAGCGTTCCAAACCCAACAGTGTGCATTTTTAAAATTAATGAGTAATAATTCTTCGAGTGACATCACTTATCTTCTCTACTTTAGACCATTACCACACTGATGTGAAAGAATTCATGAGATAATTTCTATTATCATGTCGGGCCCCATTTTTCCCGGCGTAGTGCAGCCACTCCACGTGGCGTGTACTCAACAAGTCGTTGGAAGTTCGCTGCAGAAGTACTGAGCCATGACGCCTCTAGAGCAGTCCATAATTGCGAAAGTGTTGTCAATGCAGGATTTTGTGCACGAACTAGTCTCTCGCTTATGTCCCATCAATGTTGGATGAGATTCATGTGGGGCGATCTGGACGACCAAACGCCGGCCGCTGTGGCCAGGCAGTTCTAGGCGCTACAGTCCTGAACCGCGCTGCTGCTACGGTCGCAGGTTCGAATCATGCCTCAGGCATGGGTGTGTGATGTCTTTAGTTAGGTATAAGTAGTTCTAGGTCTAGGGGAATGATGCCCTCAGATGTTAAGTCCCATAGTGCTTTGAGCCATTTGAACCATTTGGGTGACCAAACTATTCGCTCTAACTGTACAGAATATTCTTCAAACCTGTGGTGAACAACTGTGGCCCAGTGACATGTTGGGGAACATGAAGTCCACGAATACTGCAAATGACCTCCAAGTAGCTGAACACATCAATTTCCAGGCAATGATCGCTTCACTTGGATCAGACGACCTAGTCGATTCCACGTAAACACAGCCCACACCACTACAGAGCCACCACCAGCTCGTACAATGCCTTGTTGACAAACTGGGTCGATGATCTTGTGGGGTCTGCACGCACTCTCGAACCCTATCATCAGCTCTTACCAACTGTAATCGGGACTCATCTGACACGGTTTTCAATTCTTCTAGTGTCCAACCGATATGATCACGAGCCCAGAAGAGGCGCTGCAGGCGATATCGTGCTGTTAGGAAAGCCACTCGCTTCGGTCATCTGCAGCCATACCGCATCCACGGCAGATCTCCCAGCATTATCTTCACAGAGGCGTTTGTCGTACGTCCCATATTGATTTCTGCGAATATTTCGCGCAGTGTTGCCTGTCTGATAGCGCTGACAACTCTACGCAATCGCTGCTGCTCTCGGTCGTTAAATGATGGCTATCGGCCACTGCGTGTCCGAGGTGAGAGGTATTGCCCGTAATTTGGTATTCTCTGCACAGTGGATATCGGAATATTGAATTATCTAACATTTTCCAAAATAGTATCTCACATGCGTCTAGCTCCAACTTCCATTCCTCATTCAAAGTCTGTTAATTCCTGTCGTGCGACCGTAATCACAATGGACGCCTTTTCATATGAATCACGCGAGTGTAAATGACAGCTCTGCCAATACACTGTCCTTTTATAGCTGTACCTGCGATACTGTCACCCTGTATACGTGTTCATATCGCTATTCCTTGAGTTTTTGTCACTCCCGTGTGAACTGTTGTTGTTGTTGTTGTGGTCTTCAGTCCTGAGACTGGTTTGATGCAGCTCTCCGTGCTACTCTACCGTGTGCAAGCTTCCTCGTCTCCCAGTAACTACTGCAACCTACATCCTTCTGAATCTGCTTAGTGAATTCATCTCTTGGTCTCCCTCTACGATTTTTACCCTCCACGCTGCCCTCCAATACTAAATTGGTGATCCCTTAATGCCTCAGAACATGTCCTACCAACCGAATCCTTCTTCTAGTCAAGTTGTGCCACAAATTTCTCTTCTCCCCGATCCTATTCAATACCTCCTCATTAGTTATGTGATCTACCCATCTAATCTTCAGCATTTTTCTGTAGCACCACATTTCGAAAGCTTCTATTCTCTTCTTGTCCAAACTATTTAACGTCCATGTTTCACTTCCATACATGGCTACACTCCATACAAATACTTTCAGAAACGACTTCCTGACACTTAAATCTATACTCGATGTTAACAAATTTATCTTCTTCAGAAACGCATTCTTTGCCATTGCCAGTCTACATTTTATATCCTCTCTACTTCGACCATCAACAGTTATTTTGCTCCCCAAATAGCAAAACTGCCTTACTACTTTCAGTGTCTCATTTCCTAATCTAATTCCCTCAGCATCACCCGACATTCAATTATCCTCGTTTTGCTTTTGTTGATGTTAATCTTATATCCTCCTTTCAAGACCCTATCCAGTCCGTTCAACTGCTCTTCCAAGTCCTTTGCTGTCTCTGACAGAATTACAATGTCATCGGCAAACCTCAAAGTTTTTATTTCTTCTCCATGGATTTTAATACCTACTCCGAATTTTTCTTTTGTTTCCTTCACTGCTTGCTCAATATACAGATTGAATAACATCGGGGATAGGCTACAACCCTGTCTCACTCCCTTCCCAACCACTGCTTCCCTTTCATGCCCCTCAACAGTTACAACTGCCATTTGGCTTCTATACAAATTGTAAATAGCCTTTCGTTCCCTGTATTTAACTCCTGCCACCTTCAGAATCTGAATGAGAGTATTCCAGTCAACATTGTCAAAAGCTTTCTCTGCGTCTACAAATGCTAGAAACGTAGGTTTGCCTTTCCTTAATCTAGCTTCTAAGATAAGTCGTGGAGTCAGTATTGCCTCACGTGTTCCAATATTTCTACGGAATCCAAGCTGATCTTCCCCGAGGTCGGCTTCTACTAGTTTTTCCATTCATCTGTAAAGAATTCGCGTTAGTATTTTGCAGCCGTGACTTATTAAACTGATAGTTCGGTAATTTTCACACATGTCAACACCTGCTTTCTTTGTGATTGGAATTATTATTAGGTTCTTTTTGAAGTCTGAGTGTATTTCGCCTGTCTCATATATCTTGCTCACCAGATGGTAGAGTGAACTAACGTGTGCGTTATCCTCATGTACGTGGCGGGACAGCCCGGTCAGTGTGTTTTTCAGTGTGCCGGTGGGGACCACTACTTGTTGCACGGGGCGTGAGCTTTGCTGCCGCGTGGAGCTGCGGCTGGTGTCCGGCTGGGGTCGGCTAAGGCTATTGTGGGCCGCGGCGCCGGCGGCGGGCCGTCGCCGGCCGCTAACTCGATTGCGGCGGTGCAGCCGCCTGCAGCTCGCAGCCAGCGCCCTAATTCCATCAGGCGCGGCCCCGCCCGCGACAGCTTACGTAGCGTCGCCCTGGGGATGCCTCCAACACAGTCTCCCGCTCCCCGAGGTCTGCGGAGCGCGTTCAGACTGTATTCACTAGTCCTTGCAGCACTATGGATAACAGCTTTCACAACCTGTTGTCATAGCTGTTTTCTTGTCTTCCACCTTGTACGGCCGGGGTGTGTGAATTTTTTTTTTTTTTTTTTTTGTTGCTGACTTTTCGTCCAGAGCTGGATTGGTCATCCCCGTAGGCACTCCTGATTCCGATGAATCCTGTCAATAGGCGGATCGGACGTTGGAGAACACCGTAAATACTCAGGAAAGGGGCATGATGGAAATTTACATGTGATCAGCAGGGTTACATTTTGTCACTTCCTTGGGCACTACCCAAATTACCTTTCCATAAAACTTGTCAATTTATTCTGTAGAGCTACTGTTGACCTGTCACTAAATTTCGTCCGCAGCTCGTGGTCGTGCGGTAGCGTTCTCGCTTCCCACGCCCGGGTTCCCGGGTTCGATTCCCGGCGGGGTCAGGGATTTTCTCTGCCTCGTGATGACTCGTGATGACTGGGTGTTGTGTGATGTCCTTAGGTTAGTTAGGTTTAAGTAGTTCTAAGTTCTAGGGGACTGATGACCATAGATGTTAAGTCCCATAGTGCTCAGAGCCAGAGCCACTAAATTTCGTGGCTTCTTCTTCTCTGATACTAAAATGTAAACGTTCACGGCCGGAAATATCATGTCCATTATAATTATCCGGGCTGTTATGCCGTGGTCGGTTGATGAATCAGCACAGAGTTCATCAACCGACCACGACATAACAGCCCGGATAATTATAATGGACATTATTCTTCTCTGTTAACATTATTCCCATATTTTCGCAAGCTGCTTGACAAAAAATGTGGTGCACTCAGAAGGGGAGGAGGAAACGGAACGAAATTTCACTATGTTGTGGTATCTGGCGCCAAATGCTGCGCATTGACACCAAATGTAGTTGGTGGGCGCCAGGAGGTGCTGTATTAAAGCTCGGCGAGAACTTTCCGAATGATTTATTCGTTTCCTCTACAGAGCTCCTTTCACCTCGGTCTGTGTCACAGGCCCTGCAATGCTGAGGCCACAGCCCTAGCGACCTGTGCAATGCAATGCTGTGTCGTGCTGGCCTTGTTCGCCAGCTGTAGAGTTCCAAATACACTCCTGGAAATTGAAATAAGAACACCGTGAATTCATTGTCCCAGGAAGGGGAAACTTTATTGACACATTCCTGGGGTCAGATACATCACATGATCACACTGACTGAACCACAGGCACATAGACACAGGCAACAGAGCATGCACAATGTCGGCACTAGTACAGTGTATATCCACCTTTCGCAGCAATGCAGGCTGCTATTCTCCCATGGAGACGATCGTAGAGATGCTGGATGTAGTCCTGTGGAACGGCTTGCCATGCCATTTCCACCTGGCGCCTCAGTTGGACCAGCGTTCGTGCTGGACGTGCAGACCGCGTGAGACGACGCTTCATCCAGTCCCAAACATGCTCAATGGGGGACAGATCCGGAGATCTTGCTGGCCAGGGTAGTTGACTTACACCTTCTAGAGCACGTTGGGTGGCACGGGATACATGCGGACGTGCATTGTGCTGTTGGAACAGCAAGTTCCCTTGCCGGTCTAGGAATGGTAGAACGATGGGTTCGATGACGGTTTGGATGTACCGTGCACTATTCAGTGTCCCCTCGACGATCACCAGTGGTGTACGGCCAGTGTAGGAGATCGCTCCCCACACCATGATGCCGGGTGTTGGCCCTGTGTGCCTCGGTCGTATGCAGTCCTGATTGTGGCGCTCACCTGCACGGCGCCAAACACGCATACGACCATCATTGGCACCAAGGCAGAAGCGACTCTCATCGATGAGGACGACACGTCTCCATTCGTCCCTCCATTCACGCCTGTCGCGACACCACTGGAGGCGGGCTGCACGATGTTGGGGCGTGAGCGGAAGACGGCCTAACGGTGTGCGGGACCGTGGCCCAGCTTCATGGAGGCGGTTGCGAATGGTCCTCGCCAATACCCCAGGAGCAACAGTGTCCCTAATTTGCTGGGAAGTGGCGGTGCGGTCCCCTACGGCACTGCGTAGGATCCTACGGTCTTGGCGTGCATCCGTGCGTCGCTGCGGTCCGGTCCCAGGTCGACGGGCACGTGCACCACTGGCGACAACATCGATGTACTGTGGAGACCTCACGCCCCACGTGTTGAGCAATTCGGCGGTACGTCCACCCGGCCTCCCGCATGCCCACTATACGCCCTCGCTCAAAGTCCGTCAACTGCACATACGGTTCACGTCCACGCTGTCGCGGCATGCTACCAGTGTTAAAGACTGCGATGGAGCTCCGTATGCCACGGCAAACTGGCTGACACTGACGGCGGCGGTGCACAAATGCTGCGCAGCTAGCGCCATTCGACGGCCAACACCGTGGTTCCTGGTGTGTCCGCTGTGCCGTGCGTGTGATCATTGCGTGTACAGCCCTGTCGCAGTGTCCGGAGCAAGTATGGTGGGTCTGACACACCGGTGTCAATGTGTTCTTTTTTCCATTTCCAGCAGTGTACGTGAGGATTGCTGCACCAGCCTCGTACTCAGCGGCCACCATTCCCGTTGACTCCGTGCTGCTCCGCCGGGAGCCGTAGGCTGGCCCCACTGCTGCTTCTTCCTCGGCTGGCGTAGCTGGGAATGTGGCAGCAACGACCGCCCACAATCCAGCGTCCGAATCTGCAGCCTCTCGCCTCGAAAATCTCAGGCGTGTGTCGGGAGCCGAGAAGACTTCCCGCTGTAGTGAGCCGAACAGTGGCCCGCCTTACCTGCTGCAGACCCTGCGTTGGCCTCAGAAGGTCGAACCAACGATCCGCCGTGAACTGGGATGCTGTCGCTCCATCTATTGCTACGTGCAGCCTGGTGGAGTGACGTGCCCTGCCGTCCAGGAGAGCTGCCACACTTGAATAAATCTCTTTAGAAAACAACACCTATTTATACTCGGCTGTGCGCCTCTGTTTCGCTAGTGCGTCGCTTCGCGTCACGTATGCATCACACCCCAGTTGCGCCAGTGGGCCCTTTCTGCCTACAGCTTGCGCCATGCAAACTGCTGCGTTTACTCTTCTCAGCGGTTCGACGGCCCTGTGGCCTCCATTCCACTTCGCAACCGCTGGTCAGCATAACTTACTGCAAAAAAATGATTCAAATGGCTCTGAGCACTATGGGACTTAACACCTGAGGTCATCAGTCCCCTAGAACTTAGAACTACTTAAACCTAACTAACCTATGGACATCACACACATCCATGCCCGAGGCAGGATTCGAATCTGCGTCTGTAGCGGTCGCGCGGTTCCAGACTGAAGCGCCTAGAACCGCTCGGCCACACTGGCCGACAACTTAATGCAATCCTGCTTGCACTTGGCTGTAACTCGTGCTCCGAATATCGCACAAAACTAACTTTTCCTATCCTAAACGGTGGTGCTCTACAACGAGCTCAGAGGGTAGGTGACACTATTTAAGTGATTACAAAATCAAGTGAAATTTTACATTGACGTTGGTAGTATGAGCCCAATTATCAGGAAGACGTTGCACACGCTCAGGCATGGAATTATGTGCTGATTTGGTTGGGAAATGTATCATTAAGTCTTTGTGTACCCTCCCGAGGCAAGTTGGGCCACAATTGTTGTGCCATCTAGATATAGTTCATACCCTACTAGCCACGTAAGAGAGTGTGGCGGAGGGTGCGTCTGGTGCCCCCTCTCCCCCTACCATCCATATTCCACTCGTGAATAACACTTGAGAAGAATGAATGTCGGTCAGCCTCAGCATTAGCTCCAATTTCTCGATTTTTTTCATCGTATTCACTTCACGCGATGTATGTGGGAGGATTTGAAATGTTGTACGAACCTTCCCGGAAAGTACTTTCTCGAAATTTCGATAGTAAACCACTCCGTGATGCACAACACCTCTCTTGCAACTAGCCCGCCGGAGTGGCCGAGCGGTTTTAGGCGCTACAGTCTGGAACCGCGCGACCGCTACGCTCGCAGGTTCGAATCCTGCCTCTGGCATGGATGTGTGTGATGTCCTTAGGTTAGTTAGGTTTAAGCAGTTCTAAGTGACTGATGACCTCAGCAGTTAAGTCCCATAGTGCTCAGAGCCATCTGAACCATCCATCTCTTGCAACGCCTGCCACTAGACTTTGTTGAGCATCTCTGTTACGCTCTCGCGCCGACTAAACGACCCCCTAACGAAACTCGCCGCTTTTGTTTGGCTCTTCTGTGTCTCTTCTATCAGGCCTACCCGGTAATGATCCCAGATACATGAACAAAGCTCAAGAATCTGTCTAACATGCACCTTGTAAGCCACTTCTTTCGTTGATTTGCTACATTTCCGTAAGATTCTATCTATGAATAAGCTTTTCCTACTATTTGTTTTATCTTATCATTTCACTTAAGGTATCGCCTACAGTTATTCCTAGATCTTTTAAGGTACATACTGTTTCCAGGAATTTGTCATCAACAGTGTAGTTGTACAGTAGCGGATTTCTTTTTCTATGAATGCACATTATGTTACATTTATTTATGTTCAGGATCGACTGACACATACTGCACCATTCATCAATCGTCTGTAGGGCATTTTGCAAATCGATACAGTCTTCTACCGTTGCTACTTTCTTATAGGCAATCGCATCGTCTGCGAAGAGTCTTAAACAGTTTCGCACGCTTCCTACTAGATAATTTATGTACACTGTAAACAATAACGGTCATCTAACACTTCTTTTGGTACTACCGAAATTACCTTTCGATTTATCGATTTTGTCCCGGTAAGAGTGAAGTGTTAAATTCTGTCTGCAAGGATGTCTTGAATCCAGCCGTAAATCTGGTCTGATACTGGGTAAGTTCTCTCTCTCTCTCTCTCTCTCTCTCTCTCTCTCTCGCTAAACGGCAGTGATGGGCCTCTGAAGTCAAGCAATACGGCATAAACTTGAGCGTCACTATCTACAGCACCAGGCGCGTTGTGGAGGAACAGAGCGAATTGAGTTTAGCATTATCACTGTTTGCGAAATCCATGTTGATTTTTAGAGAGGAGATTTTCATTCTCCACACATTTCACAATTATTGAGTATGAAACATGATCAATAATTCTACAACAGAGTGAGGTCAAAGATACAGGCCTATAATTATGTGCTACGATCCAACGATCCCTCTTGAAATCGGGAAATTGCTCTATCAATTTACGGTAACCTGCTGCTAGAAGCAGAGCAAGTTCTTTCGCGTCGTCTTTGTAGAATCTTACAGTTATCTCACCTTGTTCTAATACTTTTTCACCACTAAGGATTCATACATTATTCTGAACATCTTGACGGAATATTACTTCGAGCAGATAATTAGAGAACCAACTCGTGAAGGTAACGTCTTAACTCTCCTAGCAACAAACAGTTAACGTAGAGGAAGATGGTGTTAGAAGGAATTTTAAGAAAGGTAGGAAAATATTTTTTCATAACAGGAGTGACAGGACACAAATCGCATAGTATCTGAGTAGTCATCATTAAATATTTAATGATGTGGACGAAGATGTGAAGCACAAATGGAAAAAATTCATAAGCATCGTTCAATATGACTTAGACAAGTATGCTCCAAGAAAGGTTTTAAGGGATGGGGAAGACACGCATGGCTTAATAGTCGTATCAGAAAACTGTTCCGTAAACAATGAGAGCTTGATCACAGACTCAAGAGGAGGTGAAACTTAGACGACAGGCAAAAGCTGAACGAAACGAAAAGAAGCGTAAGTAAAATTTTATCAACAGATCTGAGAAAAGAGGTTTCGATCTTACGTAAAATCAGTGAGTGCCTCAAATGAGACACCTAGAAGATTTTGCAAAGATTATGTGAGAGAACTTGCTCCCCTTCTAGCAGCAGTTTATTATATATTGCTACAGCCACTGGAAAACAACGCAGGTCATCCCCGTTTCCAAGAAGGGTCGTTGGACAGTTCCACATGTTTATAGGCCTATATCCTTGACGTCAATCTGTAATAGAATTAATAGAATTAAGGAACATGTTTTATGCTAAAGAACTATTATGTGTTTGGAGAATGAAAATCTATTCCATAAAAGTCAACATGGATTCCGCAGATAGGTTGACGCCGTATTCCTTGACTTCAGAAGGCCGAGCACTGCCGTTTAGTGAAAAAAATACGAACTTTCCGAGTATCTGACCTGATTAGCGAGTGCGTTCAAGCCTTCCTTGCAGACGGAAGTCAACTCCTTGGTCTTAACGGGACAAATTCGACATATGCAAAGTCAGAGAAACATTCCCCCCCCCCCCCCCCCCCCCCGGCCCTTAGGATCAGAGATGAATTGCCTGCGAAAATCTAAATTATATCAGTCACAATATACTCAGAGAATGCTCGTCCTCGCAGATCGGATATAGAGAATTTTACTATCATATTAGTAAGCTGCAGGAAGCGGAGCAAGTTCTTTCACGTAGTCTTTGTAGAATCTTACAGTTATCTCACCTTGTTCTAATACTTTTCCACCACTAAGCGATTCATACATTATTCTGAACATCTTGTCGGAATATTACTTCGAGCAGATAATTAGAGAACCAACTCGTGAAGGTAACGTCTTGGACAAGCTCTGGGATGTGCTGAACGCAAAAGGGACAGATGAAGAGATAACACGAAAAGTCAGAAAAATGTATGAGGGAAGTGAGAGTTGTGTGAAAGTGGGGAGGGAATGTACTGCATGGTTCAAGCTGGAAAATGGGCTGCGACAGGGAAGTGCACTTTCGCCTTTATTGTTTATTATTGTTATGGATGAAATCCTACAGCAAGTATCAGATGCAATTGGAGATCATAAAATGAAAGCAGTGCTTTTTGCCGATGACCTGATGTTATGGGGAAATTGCGAGAAGGAGGTACAAGAGCAGTTAGATGCATGGGAGGCAACGGCAGCACAATATGGAATGCATTTCTCTGCAAAGAAAAGTGAAATAATTGTCACAACAAGGAAGAAGAATAGGCCAAATGTGGATATAACTTGTGGAGGGGAAAAACTACAAGTGGTAGAGAACTTCAAGTACCTGGGAAGCGTGATTGAAAGTAAGGGGGGAAACGCAATGGAAATAAATGAAAGGTGCAGAAAAGCAGGGCAGTTCTACAAATGATTTAGGGGGCTTATTTGGAGCAAGGAGGTGCCACAGAAATCCAAGGGAATTATATACCGAACCTACTTTGTCCCCATATTGGGATACGGAAGTGAGACATGGGTAATGCACAAAAGCGACAAAAGTAGAATACAGGCTAGTGAAATGAAGTTCCAGAGGAGCAGGTTGGGTGTAACAAGACGAGACAGATTGCGAAATGTGTATGTGAGGGAAAGACTAAAGGAGGAACCAGTACAGGACAGGATAGAAAAATCAAGACTGCAGTGGTATGGACACATGAAGAGAATGGATGAGGGAAGAATTCCAAAGAGGATGTTTGATATGCAACTGGAGGGGAAGAGGCCCAGAGGAAGACCAAGAGATAGATGGGTGAAGGGAGTGAAGGAATGTGTGATGAGAAGAGGAGAGAACTGGACGAAGGTGGAAGAGGGGGAATGGTGGAAAGACAGAACACGATGGAGAGGCTTGTGTTCCCGACAGACCCAGCCAGTGGCTGGAAACTGTCCAAGATGATGATGATGATGAGGAGCATCCAAGGAAATATTCCACAGTTAGTATCGCTTACTGAAGGTTATAATACCGAAAGTATTAGAAATAGAAAGGTGAATGAAACCAGAAATGAATAGCAACGAAATCCTGCTTACGGGTTGCAATATTTATCGTTAGGCTGGGATAAGCGGCAATGGTGGCGGCGTATTTATTGCAGTAAAGAATTCGGTACGGTCTAGAGAGCTCATCACGGATTCCGAATGTGCATTACGCTAATCTGGGTTAACTTAACCATTAAACGTCGGCCAAACATGGTAATCGCACGCTTTTACACACAACCTGGGTCAGAATCTGTAGTAGTAGAGCGCTTCACAGAGAACTTACACAGCCGTTAATAATTTTCTCGGTCATGCCGTAGTAATAGCAGGTGACTTCAAGTTGCCAGGTACGGATTTGGGAGTCATCCCAGCGAAATTGGTGTCAATCCGGCAATCCGCAGGAAGGTACCGAGGACGGCCTCAGAACGGAAGCAGCAGGCGCCATTCGTGCCACTGTTTGTAGCCGGTTGCATCCACTGCCCTCAATAACCGCCGGCAGAGCCTTCTCCACGTCTCGGGCGTGAGCAGCCCGGTAAACATACCTAGAGCAAAATGGCATTCTTTCCCGCCCTGATTGCTATTTTCCTAAGAGGCTCCGCTACTCACCCCTCGTTGGATCTCCCAATGACTGGTGTACCAGCCCTCTGTACCTGTCCAGACTGGGAGAAAAGTCGACAACTGGTCCAACGGAAGAGGCATCTCATGCTGGCTCAGATGTGTTATCAACACTGGGTAGCACATCATACACTATGTGATCAAATCTATCGAGACAACCCACCAAGAAAATACATTTTTCATATAAGGTGCATTGTGCTGCCGCCTACTGCCAGGTACTCCATAACAGCGACCTCAGTAATCGTTAGACGTCGTGAGAGAGCAGAATGGGGCGCTCCGCGGAACTCACGCATTTCGACCGTGGTCACGTGATTGGGTGTCACTTGCGTCATACGCGTGATTTCCACACTCCTAAACATCCCTAGGTCCACTGTTTCCGATGTGATAGTGCAGTGGAAACGTGAAGGGACAGGTACAGCACAAAAGCGTACAGGCCGCCCTCGTCTGTTCACTGACAGAGACCGCCGACAGTTGAAGAGGGTCATAATGTGTAATAGGCAGACATCTATTCAGACCATCACACAGGAATTCCAAACTGCATCATGATCCACTGCAAGTATTGTGATAGTTAGGCGGGAGATGAGAAAACTTGGATTTCATGGTCGAGCTGCTGCTCATAAGCCACACATCACGCCGGTAAATGCCAAACGGCGCCTCGCTTGGTGTAAGGAGCGTAAACATTGGAAGATTGAACAGCGGACAAACGTTATGTGGAGTGGCGAATCACGGTACACAATGTGGCGATCCTATGGCAGGGTGTGAGTATGGCGAACGCCCGGTGAAAATTATCATATGGTTAAAATGGCTCTGAGCACTATGGGACTGAACATCTCAGGTCATCAGTCCCTTAGAACTTAGAACTTCTTAAACCTAACCTAAGGACATCACACACATCCATGCCCGAGGCAGGATTCGAACCTGCGACTGCAGCAGTCGCACGGTTCCACACTGAAGCGCCTAGAACCGCTCGGCCACATCGGCCGGCTGAACGTCATCTGCCGGCGTGTTTAGCGCCGACAGTAAAATTCGGAGGTGGTGGTTTTATGGTGTGGTTGTGTTTATCGTTGAGGGGGCTTGCACCCATCGTTATTTTGCGTGGCACTATCACAGCACAGGCCTACATTCATGTTTTAAGCACCTTCTTGCTTCCCACTATTAAAGAGCAATTCGGGGATAGCGATTGCATCTTTGAACACGATCGAACACCTCTTCACAATGCGCGACATGTGGCGGAGTGGTTACACAACAATAACATCCCTGTACTGGACTGGCCTGCGCAGAGTCCTGACCAGAATCGTATAGAACACTTTTGTGATGTTTTGGACCGCCGACTTCGTGCGAGACCTCACCGACTGTCATCGACACCTCTCCTCAGTGCAACACTCATTGAAGAGTGAACTGCCATTCCCCAAGAAACCTTCCAGCTCCTGACTGATCGTCTGCCTGCAAGAATAGAAACTGTCATCAAGGCAATGGTGGGCAAACACCATATTGAATTCGAGCATTACCGATGGATGGCGCTACGAACTTGTCATTTTCAACAAGGTGTCCGGATACTTTTGATCACATAGTGTACCGGGCGCGAAGGCATAAGGAGCCGGCAGTGCATCCGCCCAGTGACACACGAACCCACCACTGGCCACCACTCACTCTCGAGTGAAGGCGAACCGGCCAGATATTGTGTTTCAGAAGACGCAACGAAAACCTGGTCACATGAGTATTCCAATGGCGTCAAGGGTGTCACAGGTCTCGTGACCGGCACTCTCATGCCGCCGCAGCGTTGACCAGTAACTAGAAGCCTGCTGACCTGGGTCAGCGCAGCCCCCAGCTGTTTATGGACAGCAACCAGTTCTCCTCATGTCCGCTCCCAAGAATCGCAGTCGCTATACCTATCGTACTGTGAATGAAAAAAAAGAAAAAAAACTGAATAAAGTCTGAAAAATGTAAAGAAAGGAGTGAGGACTGAGTAAGAACAAACACATCCCTGCACAAGAGAAAATTACACGACAGTGGCGCTGCTTATGTTGGAATGTATGTAAAATATAAACGAGAAGAATAAACAAATAAACAAATAATATTCACACTACAGCCTAAGTTCACAAAATCCGCTAGCTCTTAAAACATAAACAAATTTCTCTTCTGAAAATCGTTGTAGCAACAGTTACTTTTTAAATTCTTGAAAATTGGTCCGAATTGGCAACTGCATAAATCTGAGTGGGTTGAAAAAATCAGCCAACCAGTTGCCAACCAAAGGTTTATTTAGCCCTTGACTAAGCTTTCGATATTTCTAAAAATAGCTTCATCAGAAGGAGTGGGCTTGTTCCATCACATGGTGGTAAATTACGTTAGCTGAGGCCGAGCTGCTCTTGCCATATCTAAAAGTGATATAGAAACCAGAAACATCACATGGCATTACCTTAAGCATTCAGCGTACCAGTACGTCAGAATAAATGCACAACTGTACTCGCCCACTGGTAAAGGCCTTTGTCAACATAAAATTATAACAGGAGTCCAAAGAATAAAATATTTGCACAACGTAAGTAATCACCACGTGAAAGACTAAGGTATTTAGCATGGTAGCCTTTACTAGTGGTCGAATACATTTGTGCATTTATTCTGACTTAGGCTGAATGTAAGCTGGCCGCTTTCTTAAGCCATGGCATGTAATGTTTCGGGTTTTTATATCTTTTTTTTTTTTTTTACATGACAAGAGCCGCTCGGCTTCAGCTTATTAGTTTACCACTACGTGTTGTAACAAGGCATGCTCCTTCTGAAGAAGATATTTTTTGAAGTATCGAGACCTTAGTCAAGGGCTAAATAAACCTCTGGTTGGCAACTGACTGGCTGATTTTTTTTTAAGCTCTTCGAGCTATTTTTCACTAGAAACTCAGCTTACACAAGTCACAAGAAATAAAACGCAAACTCTAAAGCACTGATCTAATCTATATGCTGTGTACTAACATGAGATTTAGACGGAGTCACGTGACGTGGCTCTTCAGCCGGTGGTCGCCTGACATTGATACGCCCAAAGATTAAAGCAGAAAATCTTAGTGTAAGTTAGTAAATCCTAGTCCCCACAGTAAAATACACACAAGTCACTTCGTCGCCGAAATACGTGAGAAAAATAAACTAAACTGAACTACTGTCTATACAGGCGTCCTGTCTGTTCTGCAACTGCGGCAACATCGGTCCTCGAAATCCTGGATGCTTGCACTGAAACTGAGTCGTTATCTAAGCTCATCCCACATATGTTCTAGTGGGAACAGATCAAGGGATCTTCCAGGCAACAAGAGTGCCCAAAAATCACACAGATAGTTCATAGAGACAAAGGCAATTGGCATGTGTCATTGTCCTATAGAAAAATTGCACCACGATGCTGTTAAAAGGTAACACATGAGAACGCAGGGTACCGCTGTGCCGTCAGAGTTCCATCAATTACTATCAGCATTGACCTGAAATCATATCTGATGGCTGCCCTCTCCGTAACAGAAAGGGTAAACAACCGTGCCTCTCGGAAACATCCGCGGAATGGGACCTGTCCCTTGGATGCCGCCATACTCATCATGAACGATGGTGTAGTGGAGAACCGCTATTCAGTGCTCAACACAATGCGACCCTATTCATCAGCAGCTCACGCTTCTCAGTCAAGATACCAACATGGCGATCTCCCCATGACATGATTGACAGAAACTTGACGATGAGTATGCTTGCCCTCACTTTCCTACGCATTCTATCTTCCGGCCTCTGTCACATACGAATACCCTATATATACAGATATCGGATGATTAACTCAGCTGGTCAAACAGAGATTCCCAATGAGTTCCCTTTCAGGCTCTATATGTGGGGCGGTGGGTGGATAGTATAAATTGCTGCTCGCCGTCTTTTACTAGAGCCTGAAAGCTATTTTTTCGGTCAGCCAGAAAGCGATGGAAAACATACGGACCACAGTTTCCAGTCTACAAGTCCACATTCTTGTTTTACTCACTGAAATAAATGTTTCTACTCTCTATTTACTCAGCGGAATCAAGCACTATGACTACAAAAGAAATTTTTGAGTTCTAACGCATTAATGTATTTAGTAAAAGTTCGCACATACACAGTAATATTCCTGATAATAATAATAATGAAGTCTCTATCCTAAAGATCACTACGAACAGTTCAGAGTCGATCTCTACGGCAAGTTCCCATGAAAAAGGTTTTTCGCTTTGACTTCTGAGCATCAAAGTTAATTGCACGCCACAAAAGTGAAAAATAATATCACCACTTGCCATGCGGTATTGTTACCATTAAGGGGGTCACACAAACAGTTACTTCAGTGAAATCTAAGCGATCCAGGATGGTGTACATTCCTCGCAAGTTCACTTCTGATCTATACCGAAAACATGCATATAGCAGCATCTTGGCTGTGACGTCATCTGCGGCAGCGCGTAAGCCGGCGTTTGACTGACGCGGACCGTATGATAGCTGGGTCCGAAGTGTGTGCCGCTGCCTCTCAGCCCGTATTTATATACGCGCGCAGCGGCCGAACGAAGGGAACATCCGCCATCATCTGCCGTATGCCCAGATAGCAGCCTCTAAATGGCCGCTTTCTCGAACAGATATATTTTAATAATTCCGTCATTAATCAATTTACGATCTCCATAATTATTATATGCATAGAGTTAATATTGCTTTAATTAGAGAATTTTTTTTAGCTCAACTCCATTTAATCTTTGCCAGCTATAATTTTTATAACAGAACCGACAGTAGAACATGACCTCTGAACTACTTCTTTAAGACAACTTGTATTGATTGGTATAAACATCAAAGTCTTCAAACTTGTTATAGCTTTATTATTTTATGGGTATATTCAAGTGTTGTAATGAGAAGTGTCTATCATTAATATAACTGATACTTAATCTACTACAAATAGAGACGTTTTTGTTCCAAATTTAGTTTTTGTCAATTACTTAAAAACTGTTAGAGGAAGTTTCATGGGGTCACATGGTTAAGGTTTTTACATCAAACCGATGCTTCATACCAATTTTCACATTTATATGTCTAATATTCAGCGGCTTCAATTTTTAGTAAAAACACCCTTTTTGACCAAATTATTGTTCCGATCAATTTGAGACTTGTAACAGTTTATTTTGACTTACACTTGCTCATCCTGAACAATTTTTGGCTTTCTAGCATTACTATTTAGCGCAACTTGATTTCTTTAAATAATGTATTTAGAGAAACATATTCATTCGATCATTCTGAGATTTAACAATTTTAACATTGATATCCTGAATCATATGATGACAAAGTTTGGATAAGCTACTTTAATTTTTAACTTCATTCTTAGGTTATGGCGCAATACTCTGTAAGCTAGTAGCAGTGAACTGGGGTAAGCTCAAGGACACTCACTCGCTACTGTATCTCTAAAATAATACAGCGCTTCTTTCGCCATACTCAGTGTGCTGATAATACTGTCTTACACCTTTACTGACAACAATAATCACAAAGAAGACTAATGCACTCTGGTGGCCGTTCTAAGAGTCGCAGAGAATTGCAACTATAATAATTTACATGTCAGTCAATGCTGTGTACATGTATGGAGTTAAATTGACATTCAACCATATATTACGTTTGCTTCAAATTTTTATCAGGAAGCCAATTTTGACGACTTTCCTATATGGACTTGGATAATCGTTCGTCACTGTAGATAAAATTTTGAGTTCGCAGAAGTTCATTAAATTATATGACGATGGAAGAGTTATCTCTGCTCCAGCCGATTATTCCACTACCCTAGTCTGTAAAGCCCCCCCCCCCCCATGAACCATGGACCTTGACGTTGGTGGGGAGGCATGCGTGCCTCAACGATACAGATAGCCGTACCGTAGGTGCAACCACAATGGAGGGGTATCTGTTGAGAGGCCAGACAAACGTGTGGTTCCTGAAGAAGGGCAGCAGCCTTTTCAGTAGTTGCAGGGGCAACAGTCTGGATGATTGATTGATCTGGCCCTGTAACACTAACCAAAACGGCCTTGCTGTTGTGGTACTGCGAACGGCTGAAAGCAAGAGGAAACTACTGCTGTAATTTTTCCCGAGGGCATGCAGCTTTACTGTATGATTAAATGATGATAGCGTCCTCTTGGGTAAAATATTCCGGAGGTAAAACAGTCCCCCATTCGGATCTCCGGGCGGGGACTACTCAAGAGGACGTCGTTATCAAGAGAAAGAAAACTGGCGTTCTGCGGATCGGAGCGTGGAATGTCAGATCCCTTAATCGGGCATGTAGGTTAGAAAATTTAAAAAGGGAAATGGATAGGTTAAAGTTGGATATAGTGAGAATTAGTGAAGTTCGGTGGCAGGAGGAACAAGACTTTTGGTCAGGTGAATACAGAGTTATAAATACAAAATCAAATAGAGCTAATGCGGGGGTAGGTTTAATAATGAATAAAAAAATAGGAGTGCGGGTAAGCTATTACAAACAGCATAGTGAACGCATTATTGTGGCCAAGTTAGACACAAAGCCCACGCCTACTACAGTAGTACAAGTTTATATCCCAATTAGCTCTGCAGATGAAGAAATTGATGAAATGTATGATGAGATAAAAGAAATTATTCAGATAGTGAAGGGAGACGAAAATTTAATAGTCATGGGTGACTGGAGTTCGAGTGTACGAAAAGGGAGATAAGGAAACATAGTAGGTGAATATGGATTGGGGGTAAGAAATGAAAGAGGAAGCCGTCTGTTAGAATTTTGCACAGAGCATAACTTAATCATAGCTAACACTGCAGATTAAAATTGAAGAAACTGCAAAAAAGATGGGAATTTAAGGAGATGGGACCTGGATAAACTGACTAAACCAGAGGTTGTTCAGAGTTTCAGGGAGAGCATAAGGGAACAATTGACAGCAGTGGGGGAAAGAAGTACAGTAGAAAAAGAATGGGTAGCTCTGAGGGATGAAGTAGTGAACTGAGTTTGACAGAGCACTGAAAGACCTGAGTCGAAACAAGGCCCCGGGAGTAGACAACATTCCATTAGATGGCTTTGGGAGAGCCATTCATGACAAAACTCTACCATCTGGTGAGGAAGATGTATGAGACAGGCGAAATACCCTCGGACTTCAAGAAGAATATAATAATTCCAATCCCAAAGAAAGCAGGTGTTGACAGATGTGAAAATTACCGAACTATCAGTTTAATAAGTCACAGCTGCAAAATACTAACGCGAAATATTTACAGACGAATGGAAAAACTGGTAGAAGCTGACCTCGGGGAAGATCAGTTTGGATTCCGTAGAAATGTTGGAACACGTGAGGCAGTACTGACCCTACGACTTATCTTAGAAGAAAGATTAAGGAAAGGCAAACCTACGTTTCTAGCATGGTAGACTTAAAAAAAGCTTTCGACAATGTTGACTGGAATACTCTCTTTCAAATTCTGAAGGTGGCAGGGGTAAAATACAGGGAGCGAAAGGCTATTTACAATTCGTACGGAAAGCAGATGGCAGATATAAGAGTCGAGGGACATGAAAGGGAAGTAGTGGATGGGAAGGGAGTGAGACAGAGTTATAGCCTCTCCCCGATGCTATTCAATCTGTATATTGAGTAAGCAGTAAAGGAAACAAAAGAAAAGTTAGGAGTAGGTATTAAAATCCATGGAGAAGAAATAAAAACTTTGAGGTTTGCCGATGTCATTGTAATTCTGTCAGAGACAGAAAAGGACTTGGAAGAGCAGTTGAACGGAATGGACAGTGTCTTGAAAGGAGGGTATAAGATTAACGTCAACAAAAGCAAAACGAGGATAATGGAATGTAGTCGAATTAAATTGGGTGATGCTGAGGGAATTAAATTAGGAAATGAGACACTTAAAGTAGTAAAGGAGTTTTGCTATTTGGGGAGCAAAACAACTGATGATGGTCGAAGTAGAGAGGATATAAAATGTAGACTGGCAATGGCAAGGAAAGCGTTTCTGAAGAAGAGAAATTTGTTAACATCGAGTATTGATTTAAGTGTCAGGAAGTCGTTTCTGAAAGTATTTGTATGGAGTGTAGCCATGTATGGAAGTGAAACATGGACGATAAATAGTTTAGACAAGAAGAGAATAGAAGCTTTCGAAATGCGGTGCTACAGAAGAATGCTGAAGATTAGATGGGTAGATCACATAACTATTGAGGAGGTATTGAATAGAATTGGGGAGAAGAGGAGTTTGTGCACAACTTGACTAGAAGAAGGGATCGGTTGGTAGGACATGTTCTGAGGCATGAAGGGATCACCAATTTGGTACTGGAGGGCAGCGTGGAGGGTAAAAATCGTAGAGGGAGACCAAGAGATGAATTCACTAAGCAGATTCAGAAGGATGTAGGCTGCAGTAGGTACTGGGAGATGAAGTAGCTTGCACGGGATAGAGTAGCATGGAGAGCTGCATCAAACCTGCTTCAAGACTGAAGACCACAACAACAACAACAGTCTGTAAAGACATGTGTTCCTTCGGAAGTGTATTCATACTTATGTTTCTAGTCCCAGTGTAGACTTTACCACAGGTACACTGAACTTTTTATGCAACCTATTGTCGACAGAGAGGACTATTTATCACTCTAGAGTTTGTTGGTTTAAAATCGTTTTGATTCTACGTTTCCTTAAATCTTACGGATTTGACCTATTACGTACCTTACGAAATAGCCATTTTTCTTAAAAGCATCATAAACAAAAAAGCTTCGTGGACCACGACCATTCAACTTAGAAGATTCTGCCAGCAGCCGTGATAGAAACTCAATATGTATAAATCATGCTGTGACTGACAAGTCTTGTACCAGAGAAGTGCAAAATTCTTCAAGATATTTACGGTGTGCAGTGACGTGCTTGTTGCTACAGGCTATCTCTAGGAATTAGTAGTATCAAATACGGTCTATAGTAAATGAAGGAAAGTGATTTGTGCTCAGGTATATTCGTGGGGAACTCGAACTCTACGAACATTTAGAAGGCTGTTCATGGACATTTTCTGATTATTTTGGTATAAGGGACCCGTGATCACCAGTGGCTCATTACAATGTAAAAACGTAATTATGATTTTCCTGGTTTGTAATCCCAATTTCTTGGTTTTTGTTGTGAAATAACAACACAAAAGACGCCTGTAATACGCCAGCCCCGTAACATCGAGGATCGTGTGTCTCGTGGGTGCCTAGATAGAGATGTAAACGTACCCTGTCGTTGTTGTTGTCACTAAGGTAACAGCTCTGCAGAGGGTCGGTGTGCTTCTATTCGATTGCATTCCTACACGTGGTGCCTATCGACCATTTCTACATCAGTAAACCTGTCCATACTCCTGTGTCTCACTGATAACGCGCTGCTACCACTGTTGGAAAAACTAACCTGAGGAGCACTAAATGCAAGCTTGTAACCTCCCCGCAAAATTTCGAATGACAATATTTAAATGACAATGAAAATCGTGCTAAGTGTAACCTCCCAGCAAAAAATGTTAGTCAATGACAATAAATGTGAGAACTAGCAACCTGAGCTATGTGTAAGCTCCCCACAAAAATGAAAGTCAATTCAATAAAAATGAAATCTCAGTGACAATGAAAACGCAAATAGACCGAAATGTCGATCTTAGGCCGTGTGCAACTTTGAATTTAAGTGAAACTTTTCTTTAAGGAAATGCATGGGAAACTTTCTTTCAATTCAAATGATTGTTTTCTTAAAAATTTGCTTTGAAAACAAAATTATTATTGGGGCGATTCTTGAACAAATTAATTACAGTTAAAATACATTACATTATCAGATGAGCGCAATGCTGCTTCATTACCTTATTTAAAAAAATATACCTCGTCCTGAATCTTGACCAGAGCCCCATGTCGACGCCCGCCGACTCCTCACACACAACTCCGACTGTCTCGCGCATGCTACTAGCACTGACAGAGTGCAACAAGCAACTACCACTATTGACTCCCTACATGCAACTGAACTCTCGGGCGGTCAAGCGCAGACTAGCAACGATAAATAACTCTCTGCTCAGAGATTCTGTCATGCCTCGCCATTGCTGTACTAAATACATACGCGTTTCTTACCCCTCCACTGGGGGGGGGCAAAAATTTGGCAGCGATGGTGAGTCATTTGGACTTGCCATGAGCAATAAATTTTTTCTTAATTAATTAACTTTTACAATTTACAGAATACTCAGATGTAGTACATGAATTAAATGTGGTGCACATGCACCGAGTACAAAACATTTCAGACAATGCCAATGAGTACAGAACATATGACATAAGTGCATAGTTACTGACGTTCAGCACAAAACATATTAACACATGACATAAGTGTACATGCACTGAAAAACTCTTTAGCATTTTCATAACAAATAAACGCTATGGTAAAAAATCATGTTGACAAGTGACATAAGTGCACTTGCACTGCAGTTGAGAATATATCAGCAAATCACAAAATGTATTAATAAATGGCAAAAGTGCACACGCACTGTAGTACAGAACATATCAGAAAACCACAAAATATATACTTAATGAGTACAAATGGCATGAAGTGCACATGCACTGAAAAACTCTCTAATATCTTTACGACAAATAAACCTAATGAGTACAAATCATATTGACAAACGACAAAAATGCACACGCACTGTAGTACTCCCTAGTATTTTTCTACAACAAACAAACAAATCAAGGAGTGTAATAAAGTGCACATGCACTATAGAAGACACTAGTAATTTCAGGATAACTGATCTTATTAACAAATGAAAGGAAGTGCACACACACTGTATATGACTTTTTCATTTTACAAGAATTAGGGAAGGAATAGGAAGGATTGCGTCATGGTTGTAGCACTTAGGTTGCACGCAGCTGCACTGAAAGTCCATATCTTTCCACAGAAATACAACACCAAGTGAGACATTTTGCAGTTCTTTTCCCAGAAGTATTTATCAGCGTATCCAAGACACTGAAATGTCGTAGTAATATTCCCTGTTATCATTTTGGTAGTACATCAGGTACACCAAACAGTGGGACCATAATAACGTCTTCATCGCTGACGGTGGTGGACAGCATGTCGTGTCAACACCACGCTTTTACAAGGCACCCCAACGTAGAATTAGTGCAAAAACCAAATATAGTGCTCCATGATCATGAGGATGGACAGGACAAATGGATATTGCAGTAATTCAGGGTAGTTAGCTCAGAAGGTGAAGGACATTAAGTCACATAGTAGTCTTCATTGAGAATTACAGTAGTAGTTTGCGGCATTCATAGCCCAGTTATTGAACATTTCTGTACCATGTATTTAGTATTACAGAATAATGTTCATAAAACTAACTGATTATAGCAATTATTGGCATCATGGGTAATCGTATTACTATAAACAGTGGCAGTCCTTGGCCAGTTACAAAGCATATTTAGTCTGACAGAATAATGTTCATAAAATTAACTGATTATAGTGAACATTGGCACTTATTGGCCAATTATAAACCATCAGAACTCATCATTGAAAAGGAGAGTCAATTATTGGCATAGCATTAACATAATTCATTTAGTTATACTAATTATTGGCATTCATTGGCCAGCAAGTATTGAAGAGTACAACATTTTTAATTATTGGCAGTCATTGGGCTGTTACAAAACATCAAAAGTCATCATTGAAAACAGGAGCTAATGAATGGCATAGTATTAACATAATTCATTTAGTTAAACTAATTATTGGCACTCATTGGCCAGCTACAAAACATCAAAAGTCATCATTAAAAACAGGAGCTAATGAATGGTATAGTATTAACATAATTCATTTAGTTACACTAATTATTGTTACTCAGTGGTCAGTTACAAAACATCAAAAGTCATCATTGAAAACAGGAGCTAATGAATGGCATAGTATTAACATAATTCATTTAGTTATATTGATTATTGGCACTCATTGGCCAGTTACAAAACATCAAAAGTCATCATTGAAAACAGGAGCTAATGAATGGCATAGTATTAACATAATTCATTTAGTTAAACTAATTATTGGCACTCATTGGCCAGCTACAAAACATCAAAAGTCATCATTAAAAACAGGAGCTAATGAATGGTATAGTATTAAAACAATTCATTTAGTTACACTAATTATTGTTACTCAGTGGTCAGTTACAAAACATCAAAAGTCATCATTGAAAACAGGAGCTAATGAATGGCATAGTATTAACATAATTCATTTAGTTATATTGATTATTGGCACTCATTGGCCAGTTACAAAACATCAAAAGTCATCATTGAAAACAGGAGCTAATGAATGGCATAGTATTAACATAATTCATTTAGTTAAACTAATTATTGGCACTCATTGGCCAGCTACAAAACATCAAAAGTCATCATTAAAAACAGGAGCTAATGAATGGTATAGTGTTAACACAATCCATTTAGTTACACTAATTATTGTTACTCAGTGGTCAGTTACAAAACATCAAAAGTCATCATTGAAAACAGGAGCTAATGAATGGCATAGTATTAACATAATTCATTTAGTTATATTGATTATTGGCACTCATTGGCCAGTTACAAAACATCAAAAGTCATCATTGAAAACAGGAGCTAATGAATGGCATAGTATTAACATAATTCATTTAGTTATATTGATTATTGGCACTCATTGGCCAGTTACAAAACATCAAAAGTCATCATTGAAAACAGGAGCTAATGAGTAGTATAGTATTAACATAATTCATTTAGTTACACCAATTATTGGCACTCAGTGGCCAGTTACAAAACATCAAAAGTCATCATTGAAAACAGGATCTAATGAATGGTATAGTATTAACATAATTCATTTAGTTACACTAATTATTGTTACTCAGTGGCCAGCAAGTATTGAATACTACAAAACATTGTTCATCATTCAGTATTATTCAGAACTCTCTTAAATGGGTAGCATTATTTGGAACTGGTGATACACACTTTTTTTTTGGTTAGCAATGCATTGCTTTGTGTAATTATAAGGGAAAGCAAGACCAGAAAAAGAAAAAAATTTGCTTCTAGGTTGTTCCTGTAAATGAAAAATATGGAACGTCATTCGTCATGAGTCAGCTGTAGCAAGGTTGTGACACAACTGGGTAAAAAAAATGCAAGTACTAGTATAGGTTTAATAAGTAACAACTTTAGTAAGTATCATGAAAGGCTTCTCCTGGAAAAAATACAAAATGGCTTATTGAGCTGAAAGAAGAAACGCATACTATGCTGAAAAGTAGTGAACTTCGAATTAACAGGTAATGAAATGTGTATAAAAAATGTGTTCCATAGCTGTCCTTTCCAAAACCTTCAGTCATCATACCATACGATATAAAACATACTGTCAAAACAAACTGCAACAAATACTTAAATAACTACATAGCATAAATACATAAACTTCAACATCATCCTCATCTGTAAAGAAAAAACTTCATTATCCATATTATCATAACTTCATTATTATCGTCACCTGTAAAGAAAAACTTCATTATTCGTAGTAGCATATTCTTCATCATTACTCTTCATCAGCATTCATTATCATCTGCAAAAAAAATCACTTCATCACTCATTACACAACTATTCCTTATCCCTAGCATATTTCATCACTGAAACTAAGATGTGTAGTTCTGTCTGACAGCCTGCATCAATCGCCTTGTATTCTGAAAGAAAAAATTAGTTAAGAGTGCTATTCTACGATGTGTATAGTATATTCTTGTTAATGCTTGTTAATTCTGATCCATTTACTCTTCCTCATAAGGTTTTTGTATCTTCTTTCGTCTATTCCGTAGTTGAAATTCCCATTTCTGTTTAATTTATTTCCTTTAGGCATCATTTCGTTCTGAAATTGATGAACAAAGATTAATGTCTTGCATTTAAATCATATACCCACTAAATAATGACTGATTTATGGTGACATAATTAAGCATACAGCATAACATGACATAAAACGTAATATGTCAAAAGCATAGACAGTGTTCAAAGGCAAAAATGTACAGAGAATATCACAATGCAGCAGCAAAAAAAGAAAAATGTAAAACAGTCACCATGTTGAGATATCATAGGGCAAAAAAATGTCAAAGTCAACTGGTGTGTGTTATACCTTAACTATTTCACAGTGCATACAAACAAAACATGAAAACAATCGTACATACGTAAGAAAGACAAAATGTGACGTTCGTTATGTTCAGCTTGTATGTATTGTAGTTAATAGAGGCGAGAATTAAAGACTTTAATGGAGAGAAAATTTGATAAAATTAATACGTCACTACATAGAATTGCATAATTATTCGTAAAATACGTAAGTTTGTCTGGAAAAATATGCACGGTCTGATGTGTAACGACAAGAAGAGCGACCTGCTAACCTTACCTTGCCGGGCACTTGCCAAGAAAAAATACGATAGTCATCAATAATTAATCACGTGAATATAATTGTATAAGTGGTCATCAGTGGCATCATAGCACGTTAAATCATAAAGTGGTTTCATTCAATAAAGGGTTTAATGTTCGACACATGGTGGTTGCCCTTACTTTTCCTGGTTCTCAAAGTAGCGACGTGTACAACATTGGGGTGAGGAATGCTGCGAATCCGATATGGACCTGCGTATAGAAGTTCAAATTTACTGCACTTACCTTTTATTCTGCTGGATAAATAGTGTGTATGTACTAATATCTTCTGTCCAATGTGAAAGTCACGGCGTGTACAAACCTGTTTTTGCTGTCTTCTTCGGCGCTCTGCGGCACGTTTGATGTTGTTTAGCGCAATGTTAATTATTTCGTGGTGTCGTAATCGACGAGATGTAGGAAAGTTTACTAATTCTTTAATTTTGTTACGTGGTTCAGCATTTTTCAGTATAACAGACGGAGATAGCATAGTGGATTCATTTGGTATGGAATTAATTACATCTTGGAAGGAGAATATGTGTGTATCCCAATCAATATGTCTTTTGTGGCAGTATATTCTACACAGTTTACCAATTTCTTTCATTAATCGTTCACAAGGGTTCGAAGAAGCATGGTATCTGGATATATAGATCGGAGAAATGTTTCTAGCTCGTAACATGCGTGTCCATATAGCAGAACGAAATTGTGATCCATTATCGGAAATTACTCTCATCACATGCCCTACATGAAATAGAAAATGTTTTACAAATGCTTTCGAAACAGTTTTAGCAGTAGCTTTGCGTGACGGAGTGAAAGTAACAAATTTTGAAGTGAGTTCAACAGCGACAAAGATGTAGCAAAAACCTCTGTTAGTTCTCGGAATTGGACCAAAAATGTCTACTGCGGCCATATATCTTAATTTAACAGGTACCATGGGATATAATGGAGGAATATGTGAAGTGGTGTCTGACTTAGCTTTCTGGCAAATTTTACATGACGCTAAAACTCGTCGTATACGTTTTTCCATATTGGTAAAATAACAGTTCTGTCTCAGTATAAGAAAACATTTTCTGGCTCCGTAATGTGTATAACTTAAATGAGTATACCATATTAATTTGTTAACCAGTTCGTCAGGAATGCATAACAACCAATTGTTGCTGTCAGGATGAGAGCGGCGAAATAGAATGTCATTGCGTACAGTGTAATGGTTTCTAATCGTAACATTATTCTTGTTGTGCCAGAGGTGTTTAATTTCTTTCAACACATTGTCTTTACTTTGCTCTTTTGCTATGTCCTGTAATGACGACGATATAAAATTTTCAAATGCAACTTGCTGAATGTACATAACGCTGAAATTTGCTTTGCAGAAGTTGGTTGCGACGTCTTGCTGATTGTTGCTGAGAGAACGAGATAGTGCGTCTGCTATAACATTTTGTGTGCCGGGAATGTGAACAATCGTAAAATTAAATTCCTGTAAATAAAGTTTCCATCTGCTTAATCTGTCGTCAGTGAATTTAGCCGAAAGTAAGAATTGTATAGCTCTATGGTCTGTGTAAACGGTGGTATGTCTGCCATAAAGAAAGTGCCGAAATCTCGTAAAAGCCCATACAACACATAATGTTTCCAGTTCTGCAACGGAATAATTTCGTTCAGCAGGTGACAGAATGCGACTTGCAAAGGCGATGTTTTTAATTACTGTAGAGCCATCTTCTTCAATTTCCTGGAAAATATGTACACCTAAAGCGGTGTTAGAACTGTCGGTGGCAATGGAAAAATTTCTGGTAAGATCTGGGTGCGATAAAAATGGTACATTCAACAAAGCATGTTTCAGGTTCATAAATTCAGAATGTGCTTGCTTATCCCATGACCAAATAGCGTTTTTACATGTTAATTGGCATAATCTAGGTGTGTCTAAAGCAGAGTGATGAATAAATTTAAGAAAAAAGTTAATTAAGCCCAAAAAACAGCGTAATTGCTTCTTCGTTGTAGGAACAGTAATGCCACGTAGAGCTTGAAGTTTTTCCGGATCAGGCGCAATGCCTTCTGCTGAAATTACGTGTCCAAGAAATTTTATAGAAGTTTTGCCAAAGTGCGATTTACTGAGATTAACTGTGAGTCCTTGAGCATGAAAAGTTTGCAACAGTTGTTCTAGAATCATATTGTGTTCAGACCAGTTAGCTTCTGCGATAAGAATGTCGTCTACGTACATCGTGATTCTGTCTTTAAGTTCTGTCGGAAGTATAGTATTCAAACCGTGAATAAAAGCTGCAGAAGAAATAGTTAAACCGAATGGTAATTTACAAAATTGATAACAGTCGCCAAAACAGAGAAAAGCTGTATACTTTCTGCAATTCGGATGAAGCTGAATTTGCCAAAATCCCGATTTCAAATCTAGTTTGGAATAAATAGCTGTACCGTGAAATTTCTGTAGAAGTTCCTCTAATGTCTGTGGTCGATCTGTTTTATTAATAATAATGTCATTAATGTGACGTGAATCAAGTACAAGGCGAAGTGAGCCATCTTTTTTCTTAACAATATGTAGCGGGTTTATGTACGGACTAACTGCTGGTTCTATAATTCCTTGGTCAAGCATATCCTGCAATTCTTTCTTAACTTGTTCTCTATGGATATACGGAATGGGATAATGTTTGGATTTAAATGTGTCGTGCTGTTTGACTTGAAATTCATACATAAATCCGGACATAGTACCAGGAATGTTGTCAAAAACTGGAGCTTGCTGTAAAAGAATTTTGCGTAGTTGCGTGCGTTCGTCGTCTGTATTTGCACTGCTTTGTTTAACTTTATCAGAAATCATCTGTATTACGTCGTAGTCAGCTTCGTCTGGAGTGTTATAGTTATGTACGTACGTATCTGTGAACAATGTGGAATTACAGTCTATGTTACGTGACGCAGAAATGACCTCTGTACGATTAATTGTTTGTTCTTCCGCAGATAAAGAATGCTGAAACTCCAAAGCCAATTGCACATTTTCGTCCTTCAACATTAAATAGGAATTTTGAAAATCAACCACTGCGTCGTGTTGTACGAGAAAATTAGTACCTAAAATAACGTCTGTTGTCAACAAAGGAACAATCCAAAAATTTGAGTGAAATGTGTGACCTGCAATACAAAATGATAAATGCGTCTGTAATTTAACGTCTACACCTTTACTCGATACTGCTCCTTTTACTTTCGTTTTGCCTAAAGGTCATGTATGATGGGTATTCTCTTTGTTACACTCGTTAAAAGTTTCTTCATTTATAACTGACATAGGTGATCCGGAATCGATTACTGCTGAAAATTTCGATGAACCAATTTTAATTTCGATAACAGCTGTGAAATGGTTTTCTGAATGACTGGTCTTTCTTGTAAAAGAGTGTCTCTGATATCGTCAAAAGTAATAACATTTTCGCGAACAACATTTTGCGTGTCAAAAGTAGTGCTTGTGTTACTGGAAGATGCGATCTGTACTGTATCTAGTCAAATTCTATCTGACGTGTTATTATTGTCGGGACGATTCTGAGGCATTTCGACTATTTGAACTGTTCTATTATTTCTTCCAAACGTGTTACGCTCTGGATGATACCTACTGTCGGGTTCATTCATGAGAATATGTTCTTGCGGATGATTTTGCTGTTGGTAAGACCGACTGTTATTATATGTACGCTGATAATTGTGCTCATCGTTTTTACGTCTGTCGTGATAGTCATTCCTATACGGTGCATTGCGATAGGAATTGAAATACTGTCTTCTTTGTACGTAGTTGTTTCCTTGCTGTCGTGCGTTACTATTTGTTGGATCTGGGACTATACGAGCACGCGGCGGAACATTAAAGCCTGCTTGACCTTGTGCATTACATTGTTGGTTAGGTATTCCAACAGGTTGACTTTCATGCTGTTGTGGTGGAAAACGTCTATTGTTACTAAAATGTGGTTCCTGTTGCTGACAATTTTGACGATATTGATAATTGGAATTTTGTCTGTTATTGAAGTTTTGGTGGTTGTCATTCCTTAAGCTTCTGTTACTTTTACTATTGAAATTACGTGACTGATCGTAATTACTGTAAGTTTGTTGGCCATGATTATTATATGAAAAATTTTTGTTTACAAAAGAATAATCAGATTGTTGAACTTCCAAGAGCTGTAACAGATCTCTGAATGCTGAAATATTTTCTTTTTGTTGACCCGTTAGAAGTGAAACTCTTAATGGCAGTGGTAATTTAGAGATGCATAATTGTATAAGTGCAGATTCACTATGAGGTTCACTTAAATACTGGTTTTGTTGGACCATATGCTCAAAAAATTGCGTCACACTGGGAAAATTGGTGGTTTCATAATTTGGTAAGCTAATTAACTGATCTTTAATTCCGCGCTGTGTCGTCTTCAACCAATACGCTGACAGAAAAGCATTCTGAAATTCTTCTACTGAATAACATTGCCTCGCGATCGGTCTCATACTAGTTGCCGGTTCGCCTTCCAAAAAACTGCAAATAAATTCAAGTTTGTGTGTTACAGGCCAAGTCGGTGGAAAAGCAAAGCTAAACTGTTGCATCCAATCCAGTGGGTGAATCTGTGGTCTGTCATTTTTAAACACTTTAAATTTTCTCACTGACAGAAAATGTTTGTAATCAAAATTATCGTCTCTGTATGACGGAACAGGTTCTGCATTGTAAGAGAATCTATTTGCTTGTGTCTGTTCTGAATCTAAATCCCGTACTCTCTGTAGATTACCCATATTATACGCGCTGCGAGAGTCTGACAATTGTTCACAAAGTGGCGACTGCTGTGATATGTTATTAACTGAAATATTTTTTATCTCTGTTACCTCTTGCTGTAAACTTGACAATTTTCTATGCAATGTGTTATTAGATGAATCGATCTCATTAATTGTCTGTTGTAGATTTTGAAATTCAGGTGTTTGATTAAATGAAACCGGTGAAGTATCGTCTGATTTGCTGTCATTATTACTTTCAATAACGTCAATACGACTGGCCAATTCATCATATTTTTCAGTCAGAATTTTTTTCCTGATCATCGGTTTTAGTGTCAGTGGCATTAATCTGTTTCTGCAATTTACGTGTAGTTTCGTTCAGTTTTTTAACGTCAGCTTTGACGACATCGGAATCCTGTGTTAGTTCTAATTGTTCGAGTCTGTCGGTCACTGTTTGAATATCTACTGTGTGTGTATCTGTTTTTGATTTAAGATCAGAAATTTCGTCACGTAATTCGGTATTCAACTGTTCGATGGTATTAATTTTGTCCGACACTGTAGCAATATTGTTGTCTACGTATGTCTTTGCTTTTGCAAATAATTTACGTTTGTCTTCTTGTCTCTGTGCAGTGATTGTTTCCATGACTTGACGTTTTACTTTATTTTGATCCTGAATAAATTTGCGGAAACGCGTATCACTGTTTTGTATGTGATGATTAAAACGTTCGTCAATCTGAGTATTCTGTTGGTCGAATTTCGGGTCTATCTTTGCATACATTGTGCGCGAAAGTTCTGCCGTCATTAATTTAAATTCGTCGCGCAATTGTGTAGCCTTTTCAGAGCATTGTTTAGCGACTCCGCTAATTTCCTCTCTAAGTGTTTCTGTTGCAGCTATTTGCATATCCCTTAATTCTTGCGCAACAGATCTAATTTCTTCTCTACTTTTCTTTGAACAAGCCTCAATTTCCTCGCGTAACTGTTCCTTAGTGTCATGGCACTGCGCAGCAACGGCTCTAATTTATTCACTAAGCTGCCTGGAATTGTTGTCTAATTTTTCATTAAGCTTGTCTTGTTTTTTGTTCTGTTGTTTCACCTGTTCACTAAGTTGTATTATATCTTCATTATTATTGTGTAATTTTTCATTAAGCTGTTTAAGATCTTCATTATTATTGTCTAGTTTTTTATTAAAGTGTTGTTTGAGATCTTCACTCTGTTGTTTGTTTGATTCAAGAATTTGTAGCAATAATGCCCTAATTGGATCTGACACAAAATTAACGTTTCTATTCTCTGTGCTGTTTAATGGTGGATCTGGAATTGTCTCGGTTTCTGTAACCATTTGGTCAGACACTATTTCGGAATTAAATAAATCTGTCGTACTTTCAGTACACTGTCCATTTTCATTAGACAAATTTGTGTGTTCATCACGTGAATTTAGTAAACCGGTTGTGTTAGGCTGGGCAGCGCTAATTACAATAGGGCGTCCCGCATCATCAATTGTCCTCAAATTAACAGAGGAGACAATCGAGTTCGTTTGTTCATCAGTAAGATAATAATCATCATCAGTGGTTGGAATGCACTGATTGTCAGTGAACGCAGAATTGTCATAATTACACTGCGTATCACAAGTTCTATCAGTAAAGTTGTTTAAGTCGGTAATTTCGTTCATAATACCTCGCAATACACTATTCACAGTCTTTCGCAGCATTTTTACTATTGTCACAATTATTCACAAATAAAATAAGCACAATGCAAAAAGCAACAAACACAAATACAACAGAGCAACGAATTGCCAATGATCTGAGGAAAGAAAGTCACAAAATTAATAAAAGCATTGCGCCAAAAGCTAATTGTATTTTAGTAAATAACAGCAGATATCTGGCTACGTTTCAGAAGATTCTCAACGAAATACGATCCTGGCAGGGTCGCCAAGTGTAACCTCCATGCAAAATTTCGAATGACAATATTTAAATGACAATGAAAATCGTGCTAAGTGTAACCTCCCAGCAAAAATGTTAGTCAATGACAATAAATGTGAGAACTAGCAACCTGAGCTATGTGTAAGCTCCCCACAAAAATGAAAGTCAATTCAATAAAAATGAAATCTCAGTGACAATGAAAACGCAAATAGACCGAAATGTCGATCTTAGGCCCTGTGCAACTTTGAATTTAAGTGAAACTTTTCTTTAAGGAAATGCATGGGAAACTTTCTTTCAATTCAAATGATTGTTTTCTTAAAAATTTGCTTTGAAAACAAAATAATTATTGGGGCGATTCTTGAACAAATTAATTACAGTTAATATACATTACATTATCAGATGAGCGCAATGCTGCTTCATTACTTTATTTAAAAAATATACCTTGTCCTGAATCTTGACCAGAGCCCCATGTCAACGCCCGCCGACTCGTCACACACAACTCCGACTGTCTCGCGCATGCTACTAGCACTGACAGAGTGCAACAAGCAACTACCACTACTGACTCCCTACATGCAACTGAACTCTCGCGCGGTCAGGCGCAGACTAGCAACGATAAATAACTCTCTGGTCAGAGATTCTGTCATGCCTCGCCATCGCTGTACTAAATATATACGCGTTTCAAGCTTCAGATATTTATTTTTAGACTTCTCCACATTTCTCGTGCAGCATTAACTCCCCTGCACTTTCTGTATACGAGGGTTGGAACTTTAATAGTGGTAAGTATTTATTTACAGCTTGTACATAATAGATATGTTTCAAAGTTTTACTAACCTTCGAAGTAGTCAGCAGCATTGTGCACAACCCATTGCCAGCGATGTGGAAGTCGTAGGATGCTCTTAGCAGTGCCAGTTGTGTTGACAGCTCGAGCGGCGCGGGCTATTGCCCGACTAATTTGTAGCATGGTTGCAACAATGGATATGGAGTACCTGAAATGATTACATTTACAGATCAATATTGCAAACGGTTCTGAGGTAACAGATATCGAGCCATGCTGAAACGCCCATATTGCTATAAGGTTTAACCCCCATGGGCGGCAATGCAGGCGCTTACTCCGTCATCCGCTCGGTCCTACAAATGGCGAATACTGACGTGTGATATTTTATTCCATGCCTGCTCGACTTGTTCCAGAGTTGTTGGTTGACGAGTCACACAAGTTGCTTCTCGTCCCATCATATCCTACACATACGCATTGGAGACAAGTCCGGAGATAGCGCTGGCCAGGAAAGTTGCTGCACGTTTTGCAGAGTATCGTGAGTTCCAGAAACAGTGTGTGGTGAGTATTATCCAGTTTAAAGACTAGCAAAAGAACAAGATAATAACATTCTGTACGTACCAAAGGCTGATTAGCGTCCCCTCCAGAAACGCCAAAGATGACAAAGTTGCAGCTTATCGCACACCAGACAATTAGACCAGGGTAGCGCTCAGTCTGTCTCTGATGAATGCACTCTACGAGACAGCACTCAACAGGTCTATGTCGTATGAACAAACTACCATCACTTGGATGCATGCAAAATCTGCTTTCATTGCTGAAAACCATCATTATCGTTGCACAACTGATGCAGCACGTCCAATTTGTGTGGAAAGTCTCCGAAATGACCAGATCATTACTCGGAAGGCCAGCCCTTTCAAACTCGCTCATTTGGATGTAGCAAGCACGGGTGCATCTCTGTGGCATGGTTGCCTGCTCGCTTCACACGTTTGCTCCACACTGACCCTTTTGGCTCTGCCCTGGTAGCTACGCCACTACTCTGTCTTTTGGCGGACGACGTTGAAATCGCTATCAGTACATCTACTATACCCGAAATGGCATATGCCATCATCAGATCAAAATGGACTTCGTCTTTCCAAATGTACTGATCTTTTCTTTCAGTCGGTATGTCTTAAGAAAGGAGGAAGGATTTATAAAAACACCAATCGTTGTCTCTGGTGGTTCTGGCCGGAAATGCTGACATCATCACGTTTTTTTGTCAGCCTTCCAGGTGTTGATGGCGTCATCGCAACTGTACAACTGCACTAAGGTCATGACATCATCAAGATACTTCCCTGTGTTTGCCATTCCCATCCCGCCCCCGCTGCCCCCAAACGCCCATCACCCCACACAATTCTCCACCCACTCTTCCTACTTCATTCCCCATGTCCAGCATCCATGCACTTGCAAGCGTCTGCAGCCCCACGCCACAGGATTCGCATCTGACGTGATCCGGCTGTATGCTTGTGGAATGCAAGCTTGGTCGCCATCCTTCGAGAAACTTTAGCTTTTATAATAAACATTTGTTGTCTGCACTTTGTCGACTATGAAGTGCCGCAAACAGCAGCAATGATCAGCCAAAGAGAAGATGTCTGACAGTATTTTGTCCATCCATTTCTAATTATTATTATTATTGTTATCTTTCCTTTCTCAGACGCTATGTCTGGTTAAAAATGGAAAGTGACGTGGACCTTGATCAAGCGTGACTTCCTTTTAACTGTACGGTATATGTTGCGTTGCATTTAGGAACTTTTGGGTTATTGAACATGTGCCAATAATTACAGATTTCTGTAGGTGTTTACATACGTTTGGATGTAGCTGTATTGCGTTGATGTACTGGTGGATATTGTGTGGTATGACTCCTGTAGTTGATAGTACAATTGGTATAATGTCAACTTTATCCTGATGCCACATGTCCTTGACTTCCTCAGCCAGTTGGAAGTATTTTTCAATTTTTTCTCCTGTTTTCTTCTGTATATTTGTTGTATTGGGTATGGATATTTCGATTAGTTGTGTTAATTTCTTCTTTTTATTGGTGAGTATGATGCCAGGTTTGTTATGTGGTGTTGTTTAATCTGTCATAATGGTTCTGTTCCAGTATAATTTGTATTCATCATTCTCCAGTACATTTTGTGGTGCATACTTGTATGTGGGAACGTGTTGTTTTATTAGTTTATGTTGTATGGCAAGTTGATGATGTATTATTTTTGCTACATTGTCATGTCTTCTGGTGTATTCTGTATATGCTAGTATTGTACATCCGCTTGTGATGTGATCTACTGTTTCTATTTGTTGTTTGCAAAGTCTGCATTTATCTGTTGTGGTATTGGGATCTTTAATAATATGCTTGCTGTAATATCTGGTGTTTATTGTTTGACCTGTATTGCAATCATGAATCCTTCTGTCTCACTATATATATTGCCTTTTCTTAGCCATGTGTTGGATGCGTCTTGATCAATGTGTGGCTGTGTTAGATGATACGGGTGCTTGCCATGTAGTGTTTTCTTTTTCCAATTTACTTTCTTTGTATCTGTTGATGTTATGTGATCTAAAGGATTGTAGAAGTGGTTATGAAATTGCAATGGTGTAGCCGATGTATTTATATGAGTGATTGCTTTGTATATTTTGCTAGTTTCTGCTCATTCTATAAAGAATTTTTTTAAATTTTCTACCTGTCCATAATGTAGGTTTTTTATGTCGATAAATCCCCTTCCTCCTTCCTTTCTGCTTAATGTGAATCTTTCTGTTGCTGAATGTATGTGATGTATTCTATATTTGTGACATTGTGATCGTGTGTGTGTGTTGGTATAGCATAAGTATTTATAGCTTTTGTCTTGTTTCTTGCTGTCAATTCTGTTTTCAGTATTTATGTTAGTCTTTGTCTATATTTTTCTTTTAGTTCTTCTTTAATATTTGTATTATCTATTCCTATTTTTTGTCTCTATCCTAGATATTTATAAGCATCTGTTTTTTCCATCGCTTCTATGCAGTCTCTGTGGTTATCCAATTTGTAATCTTCTCGTTTAGTGTGTTTTCCCTTCACTATGCTATTTTTCTTACACTTGTCTGTTTCGAAAGCCATATTTATATCATTGCTGAATACTTCTGTTCTCTTTAGTAATAGGCTGAGTTGTTGGTTTGTTGCTGCCAGTAGTTTTAGATCATCCATGTATAGCAAATGTGTGATTTTGTGTTGGTATCTCCCAGTAATATTATATCCATAATTTGTGTTATTTAGCATGTTGGATAGTGGGTTCAGAGCAAGGAAGAACCAGAAAGGACATCATGAGTCTCCTTCGTATATTCCATGCTTAATCTGTATTGGCTGTGATGTGATATTATTTGAATTTGCTTGGATATTAAGTGTAGTTTTCCAATTTTTCACTACTATGTTTAGGAACTGTATCAATTTAAGATCTACTTTGTATACTTCCAATATTTGTAGTAACCATGAGTGGGGTACACTATCAAAAGCTTTTTGGTAATCAATGTATGTGTAATGTAGCAACCTTTGTTTAGTTTTAGCTTGATATGTCACCTCTGCAGCTATTAACAGTTGCTCTTTACATCCTCGTGCTCCTTTGCAGCAGCCTTTTTGTTCTTCATTTATAATTTTGTTCTGTGTTGTATGTGTCATTAATTTATGTGTAATGACTGAAGTTAATATTTTGTATATTGTTGGTAGGCATGTTATGGGGCGATATTTTGCTGGGTTTGCTGTGTCTGCTTGATCTTTAGGTTTCAGATAAGTTATTCCATACGTAAGTGTATCAGGGAATGAGTATGGGTCTGCAATGTAACTGTTAAATAATTTAGTTAGATGTGAATGTGTTGAGTTGAACTCCTTTAGCCAGAAATTTGGTATTTTATCTTTTCCAGCGGCTTTCCAGTTGTGTGTAGAATTAATCGCTCGGGTGACTTCATGTTGCAAAATTATCACTTCAGGCATTTGTGGTATCATCTTGTATGTGTCTGTTTCTTCATGTAGCCACTGTGCATGTCTGTTATGTTGTACCGGGTCTGACCATATGTTGCTCCAGAAGTGTTCCATGTCTGTTATGTTTGGTGGATTGTCTATTTTAATGTGTGTGTTATCTACTGTCTGGTAAAATTTCTTTTGGTTTGTGTTGAATGTTTGGTTTTGTTTCCTTCTATTTTCACTTTTTTTGTATCTTCTAAGTCGTTTGGCCAATGCTTGTAATTTCTGCTTCTTTTCATCTAATTGCTCTATCTCTTCTTGTTGTGAGATTTCACCTAACCTTTTTCGTTTTTTTTCTGATATTTCATTTCTTATAAATTGTGTTAGCTGTCCGATATCTTTTCTCAGTTTTTCTATTCTGATCTGTAGCCTGTGTTGCCATGCCAGTTTTGCGGTGCGGGTTTCTTCTGTGTGTTGGTTGGTTCTGATCTCTGCCTAGTGTGTATATTTAGTGTAGTGAGTGCTCCTATATAAACCAGTAGTTGTAATTCTTCCATAGTTGTATTTTCATTTAATTTCTTGTGTATGATTGTGTTGATAGTTGTTGTTGTTGTTTCGACTTGTGGGTTATTTGGTGGTCTATGCAAGAATGGTCTAATGTCTGTATTTGTGTGTTTGTATTCTATATAAGCCGGCCGGAGTGGCCGAGCGGTTAAAGGCGCTACAGTCTGGAACCGCACGACCGCTACGGTCGCAGGTTCGAATCCTGCCTCGGGCATGGATGTTTGTGATATCCTTAGGTTAGTTAGGTTTAAGTAGTTCAAAGTTCTAGGGGACTTATGACCACAGCAGTTGAGTCCCATAGTGCTCAGAGCCATTTGAACCAAGCCATATTCTATATATGTAAGCTGAAATTTTTCTTCCATATCTATCGTGTGTGTCACTTCGTGTTCTATTATTATTATTATTATTATTGTTTCAGTATTACAGTAACATTCATATTGAAGGGATTGGGGCCTTTTATAAATATTAGGTTGTGTGTGTTTGTTTGGTTAAAATTAAAACTTTGTTATAGTTACAGACAAGGATCCGCAGATAGTTTTACCTCAAGCACCATAGCAACAGCAGCCACTGCTCACAGGATGTCTTCCTGGGCTTTTAGACCTGGTGTCATTCCACTATGTCGTAGCACAGCCACAGCCAGAACTTAAAACTCAACTAAGTGCTTGCAGAATACTACCATTTACCAATTATGTTGCTGCATAAGTTCGTAGCGTTTATCCATAAGTTTAATAAACACAACAGATAACAAAGAGCCTTTATTCATCAACAATATATACTGTCTCACTACTTACAACAGTCTGCCAACGGTGGGGTGATGCATAACATTACCTTTTATGGCTGTGTAGTGGTCTTTGTATGAGAATTTCTGCTTTGTTTAGGCTCTAACACATCTTTATTTTCCTTATGTTAGCCTAAATACATCATTTCTCGTCACCAACAAAGATATAGAACACGAATGTTTGGTGCTGCTCACAAGCCAATTGATGACGAGCAAGCAGTGATGCACATATGGGCACGAACTGATTTTTGTGTTTTTTGCGTAGAGTACACGGTACATACACACCGTATTTTTGAACCTTCCTCATTGCAGGATGGTGTTACGTGCAAACGATCTTCATCAAACTCTGAAGGTCTTCCTGAATGTGGAGAGACACTTAAGTCAAAAATATCCTCCTTAATACGAGTAAACCATTTCCTTTCCGTGCTCTGTTGAGTAACATTTTCCCCATACACGACATAAACGTTTATGACTGCCTCCACTGTTGTTATTTCCCTATTGAACTCAAGCAAAAGAATAGGTCGGAAATGTTCCGATTTCTCCACTTGTAACTCTATTTTCTAGCGTCCACAACTCCACTCATTATCTCGAAATGACAACATAACAATATGTAAACTCAAATAGCAACAATGAAGTACGAACAAGTAATGAAGATCCGCAACTAAACCCATAGTAGTCACAATACAAACATGTAAAACAAAAACACCTCGAAATTATGCTCCAAGTAAATGATATCACTGATGTAAGGTATCAAATTATGGTTTATTATCATTAACAAAACATTTCTCCATGTTATTTACAATTTTAAAAAATAAGTTTTCTTTTCTCTCCAAAAAAGATACGTGACGCTAATACAACTCATTATTTTATACTTGACTAGTAGCATCTGATTGCTTACACACAGAAATATGTCATACAAATACATTTAGTCGTTTTTAAACATGACTAGCAGCATGTAATTGCTTATATGCGAAGATATAACAATTCTAAGAGAGGAGGAGAATGATTTTATGCATAATACTTACACAAGAACAACTAATGCTTGTATGTTGAGATACATTGTACTAATACTATTCCTACGTATTTTTATATGCAGTAATTACATTGTATGGGGACTAACATTTGCCGATGAGGAAGAAAGAACCAGTCTTCATACAAAGACATATACATATAGTTTATACAAGTACACATAGTGTACAAAGAAGTGAACATTGTACACATAGTAATAATATGCACATTTCGCAGGCACACATAGTGTGCAGTCATTCATATGTATTCGCACATACACAAAACTGTTACAAAAGTTTCATACATATCTCCCACATACACACATGTATGCAAACACACACACACACTCAGTCAGTCTCGAGTGAACAGAATGAGAATGGAAGTGTCATGAACACATCTGTTTAAATGAAGCACTTGTTGCCATGGCACGACAGACTGACTTTGACTTCCAGGTAAGTCTGCACTTCTTGCGCTTGCGACCAGTAGACTACTTGGTGCCCCATTTGTGGAGATGCATCACGTTGTAGTCTTTTCGATCATAAGAACCTGTGCGATCACATGGTGCGCACCATCTTTGCTTGGCTTATTTGGCTCTAAGCACTTTGGGACTTAACATCTGAGGTCATCAGTCCCCTTTGCTTGGCAACTGCATCTGTATGTGATGCATATATTTTGGCTCTGAGCCCCACAAACTCCACAATCTGTGAGCCATTCGTTTAGTCTTTCATCAGGCTATAACCTTCATGTTCTGAGGTGTTAAGCTGTAAGGATTGTCAGCTGCATATCTGGACCTGTCGAATTTCTTGGGGTTGTACCTAAATACTTCACATGGATTGTAGCCTTCCAAAGTGTAGATGAGTCTATCTGTACCCATACAAAGCAACTTTACATCAACGAAATTTGGTTTTGCAAACTCATAGCGAAATCGGTACTATATGTGGAGTTTGGATAGGCTCAGAATACACGTACCACTATAAACAGGCTCCGCACCATAGCCATTACCACAGTGACTAGTCATTCATTAAAGATTGTGGCATACCTAATTTTGGCCTGGCAGTGTAATCTCTGGCGCCAAAAAGCCCATTCCAATGGTAAACTAAATAATTTTCGCGATGGTTTCTAAAATTCTGCATGGTTTTTCCAAAAACAGAAATATTCGTTAGTTCATAAAAATTGTTTTCAAAATCACATCTTCACAGAGTCCTCATTGCGGTATTAACATCAATGTACTCCTTCAACCATTGATGTTCATTGAGGGAGATGCCAACGGTAATTCAAATAATTCTCTTCCCCAACCTGAGATACTGCTGGCGGTTTCCATAGTATAGAATTTATCCCTTCTTGTTCCCCAGCATTGTCATCAGCTTGGTGACATAACCATTTCACAGGACTAGGTGCTCTGGAAACGGCAGCAAGTTTCTGTGCGGGTCATGAGAAGTGGGGTGACACTTTTTTTTTTGAGCCTGATGATGTTCTATTTGGACACCCACTGTAACACTACAGACACAGTTTGTTGTATGGTGTGCCTGTACAGATTGTTTATATTCAAGTAAAGGATGTAACTTAAGTCGCCAGATAGCCTGTACTCCTCCTCAGTCATTTGCCTCTTATTTGCCTTGATGTCCCTATGGATGCGCTGACAAAGCCCCGTATGCATCCTGTGCTCGAAAACAAAGCAACATTCAACATCGATCAACTGTTAGATGATGATATGTGTGTTTTTTGACATTGAGATCCACGAAAGCCCTGGTATGGGGTAATAGAATGTAGAATCTACAGTGTATATTCCCAGGCATATACCCTGGAATCTCTGAAAAACATCTGTGATCAAGCGTGCATCTGTCTTCAAGCACAATTTAGCATAGCCTTCTAAATTAGAGAAGTTGAACGCCTGCCGAACATTTACACATTCCTATACGCCACATCCATTATGACAATGCCTGAGAGTTTGCTGGTGAATTCATTGTGTCAGGCAGTGAGGTTTCATACAGTCTCTCTACTAAATCCAGGTATTTATATGGGAACATCCACTTCTTTGTAACAAGCTGAAACTTTGAATCATCAAGATATGTGGCTCTGGTGATACGTATATCATCCTGATGCATAGTTTCAGCAAGTTTCTGCAGGGCTGTGTGCATGAGTCTGATCCAATCCAGGAAGGAGATTGCTGCTCTTCTCGTGGTACACTTGGAGAATGAAATGTATTTTTCTATATTGTCAGGCATGACACCGGCCTTATTATCCTTCAACCCAAAGTCACTCAAGTGATCAAGAAGAAAGTGAGTAACATACCCTCTCAAATTATGGAAGAAGATAGATACAAGTCATGGCATTGGTACTTCAAGTTGTGCATTGTGAGGCCTACCACATAATTTCCCCATCAGATGACAATTGTCTGTATGTGGAATTTCTGCTTTTGTATCCAATGGCAGCCAACAAATATGATTCGAATTTGTTGAGACTCCAGTCATAATAGCATACAACCAGATACAATGCAGCATATGGCACATGTCCTTCTGTGAAAGTGGTATGAGGTGCTGTGGGGTCACCTTCACAATGTGCTACAGAAACTAGCAGGCATTCAAAGTCAGAATATACAATGATGGGACAAAATTCCTGCTGGTGGGCATTCTTAAACTTTAAGTGCTTTTTATCCTCAGTGGGCATTTCCAGATACACCAGTTCCTGGATTAGTCAGTCAATTAGATGCCTTTCTAAATACTCACACTTAGTGGAAAATTTGAGGTATCTGTGACGAAAATGCCGCTTGTGTTCATGTTTGTTCAATTGTGAGGAAAGTCAGTAGGACACATTCTTGATCCAAACATAGTGATGGTACTCACCTTTGGAGAATAGCAGTAAATCTACATGTTTCAGACGTCGACCACCTACTTTAGAAAAGTAGAGGGGATCCAGCTACTTTGTGCTTCACATTTCCTTACATTTCCTTGCCTCTCTCTCTCTCTCTCTCTCTCTCTCTCTCTCTCTATCTCTCTTCTTTTTATTTTCATTTATTTTAGAATCTTGTAGACCGAAAAATGTGAACCAATGTTCTGCTTCTCGAATTTTGGTGTGCCTGAAGTTGTAATGAGGAATGAGATGTCTTTTTTAAAGTTATAATGCTTGCTGACGCTAGTTGTTTCATATATATACATGCATTCTTTAGTAATTTCTATCACAAGCCAGATGTGAGCTTTCGAAGCAATATTAATTCCCCGCCTTGGTACTTTGGACATTGATACGTGTCTTTTAGCAGCAGCGTCTTTTGAAAGTGGAATAAAGCTGCATCCTCGTTAACTGGATCAAGAACATGCGAGTACATATCAGTAAGGAGTACACAGCTGAGCACCTTACCAGATCGCCTTCCTGTACATTGGGACAACAAATCTGTATGAGACTCTCTGTAAAAGTTCCATACCACCTTCAATTGACACACCTTGTCGGGACTCTCGGCAGACCAGACCATTTTATGAATCTTATTCTCCTCAGACTAATAGCACACAGATAATATTTTATAACAGGGTGCATTGTCAAACTACTAAAGGCACCTAGTACTCAATGCTGTAAAATGTGCTTACATCTTTACATACTTGGTGCTTCCTATAAGCAACGAGTGGACCACACCCTAACCACGAAAAATATCCCCATTCCGTGACACCATCACTACTAATGTGTCATAAAGCCGTTTTATACCTTCCCGAGGCAAGCTGGTCCACAACTACTACAGCTGCTCCTCATAATCCTTGGCCTGACGTTGTCCCACACATGATCCTGTGGGAACAGATCTGGGCGTCTTACTGTTCGTGGCAGTGCATCTAAATCATACATACAGTTCATAAAGATACGTGAATGTGTGATTGAACATTGTCCTGTTGAAAATTACACCATAATAATATCGAATGAGAGGCAACTCATGAGAACGCAAAAGTCCATGATGTATTATTGTGCTCTCATGTTGCCATCAACCACTATTAGCCATGACCTGACGTCGTATCTGATGGCTCCCCACATGACGACGACAGGAGTAAACTGCTGTGTCTCTCCAAAATATTCGAAGAATAGATTCTCTTCCATGATTGCCGCCACACTCACGAATGATGGCCATCTGGTGTAATGTGGAAGTGCTGTTCATCGGTGAAAACAATGCAGTGCTTTTCATCAGTAAATTTTGAGTTCAGAAAAGTTCACTTCATGGCTTTCTGACTTAAGATCACGTTTCCCTTCAGATGTGTATTCACGCTACTCTTTGTAGTTCCAATGTAGGCATTAATTAGCATCGATATACAGAATTTTACACAATCTCTTGTCGACTGACGAGGGTGTTTGTATTTCATTGAAATGACGGCTTGATGTATTTACCTCGTTACTTTAAAAACCGCTTTGATGTTACGTTTCCTTATATTTTACTGATCTGACCAATTCCATAGTTTCTGAAATAACCACGTATCTCGATAACGTTTTCGTAGACCGAGCCACTCAACCTGGAATATTTTACCAGTAGAAATCATCAAAATTAACTAAACATAAGTGGTTCCAGGACTGATAATAAGTCTTGTATGAGTGCAGAGAAGAGCTCCTCAACAGTTATACGGCGCGCTGTGATGCTCTAGCTGCTACACTCTATCTGTAGGAATAGTTAACTTCACTGTTACACTACACATGATGGCAGGTAATATTTTTCAGCTATTCGCCTAACCAAAGCCTTCCATCGGTGTCACACAAGATATATCGTGATTCATCAATCCAAATCATCCGTTTCCAATCTTCCACTGTCCAGTGGCGTCCCTCTTTAGACCACCTCAGGTGAAGCTTAGCAATGACTACAAACATATATAATTATGAGCAGTTGATCGACCGTTGTACCCCATTATTTTTAAATCCCTACGCACTCTCCTTGTGGTACTGCCATTGTACAGTCTGGATTGCTAGCCGCGCTTTCGAACTCACGAGTCATTTCTTCCGCTAATATCACGCGATTTTTTACACCCACTCTCCTTAATACTCGACGGTCCCTGTCCGTGAGTACATGAGGTGTCGCTGGTTTTCGTTTAGCTGTGGTTATTTTTTTCACGTTTCCACTTCACAGTCACATAACTACCAGTCGATTTGGTCAACTTTCCAAGGGTTGAAGAGTCCCCGATGGATTTGTTATTCATGTGACATATAATGTCTAGACCACGTTGGAAGTCACTTAGCACTCCTGGCCGACTCGTTCTGCTGTTACTGCTGCTCTACTGACAGCACAGTAGTCCACATCCTTTTCTTTCCTGTACTGGTGAGTCCGCTTCTCGTGACATCTGGTGGCCAATTCCGCGTTACATAGGTGTGTCCGGATACATTTGATCAGACAGTGTGTTCTTACAGGAAATATTAATGTTTTAAACTAGTCAAAAACTCGTAAACTGGACGGGGAAAGAGAACGATGGTAGCTTTCCAGAGTAGTAGATAGTACATCACTTGTACCAGGCTGTCATGTGACCCTCCACTGCTGACGCAAATGAAGTGATGTACGTGAGACAATCAGTTGTGTGCAATCACGTCAGTTACAAGGGGTAACATTTTTTTTTCTGAAAGCAGGTTAGTTTCACTAAGGATTTCCATACACCATCTTATTCCCACTCTTTGAGCTACAATATCCTGTATTTCAACATAATCTCCGCTCAGTGCGACAGCTTTACGCCACCTCAACATGCCCGCATGCTACCACTCTATCGGTCGACGTCGGAGCCAACGTCTTGCTACATCAGCAATTTCCACATTATCCACGTACTGCTCCCCGCGAAGGGCATCCTTCAATGAGTCAAACGGATGGAAGTCGGAAGGTGTGAGATCCAGGCTGTAACGTAGATGAAGAAGAACAGGCCTGTCAAGTTTTGTGCTCTTCTGTCCCGTGCGCAGACTTGTGTGACACCTTGCGTTTTCATGGAGAAGGAGAAGCTCGCTTGCGTTTTTGTGTCGTTGAACACGTTGAAGTCGTTTTTTCAACTTCCTGATGGAATCCTAATACGCTTCATAGTTAATCGTTTCACCGCGAGGGAGAACAACTAAAAAATAACCCGTGAGAGTCCCAGAAAAGCATCGATATGACATTTCTAGCTGAGAGTGCGGCTTTGAACTTTTTCCTCGGAAGAGAGGTGGTGTGGAGCCACTCCATGGATTGCTGTTTTGTTTCCGGTTCGAAGCAATGAGCCTATGTTTTATTATCTGTGACTATGTTCGATAAAGAATTAGTACGATCAGCCTCGTAACGCCCATTCAGTTCTGGACAGAGAGGTGTGATCCGTAAATCACCTTGACTGGCAGTGTCCGCGAGTTCCAATACTGCAAAAGCCACAGTTGTGTGCAGACGGCCAGCACACTGGAGATCGGATGTGTTTGCGCGACCTTGTTACGATGACAGACGCCTCGCCCAAAAACTCACCGTCCTTTTTTCACTGCCAGGTCTCCGTAAACATTCTGTAGGCGCCTACGAAAGTGTTTCATTACTTACTGAATGCCCCACGTAGATGAGTCAGTGTGGAAACGTAGCACAGTGACAGAGAGGTGCTATAGAGTTTGGAATTGCCCAGCACTGTGCCGTAAATAATGTTGGTCAATTTGTTACTGTACCAACTAGAACTTTCCAGTTGTTCTACTCATAACCAAGTAAAACGGCATAATAGTAATGGTTCCAAAAAAATCTCAGTTGGCGGGCATCAGAGACAAATGTCACACCTTTTCAATGACATAGTTTCAAATCCAACAGGAAGTCTGCTGTCAGTGGTTGCGGACCCACCTCATTCACTTTAAAGACAACATCGCGAAGACAAATGCATGCAGTTTGGAGTTTGCTTAAGCAGTACATCAGCTGCACATCTTCAACAGACCAAACAACCAAAACAGTATTTCTTTGATGGTGGGTAGTAAACTGTAGTACGGTCCGATTAATCCAGTGTTTGTCGCTTACCAAATGATGTAAGGCATCTACGCGATCGACGACTCAATGAGATTGTTCAACCCGCAGCCTGAAGACAATATACACTACTGGCCATTAAAATTTCTACACCAAGAAGAAATGTGTATGATAAACGGGTATTCATTGGACAAATATATTATACTAGAACTGGCATGTGATTACATTTTCACGCAATTTTGGTGCATAGATCTTGAGAAATCAGTACCCAGAACAACCACCTCTGGCCGTAATAACTGCCTTGACACGCCTGGGCATTGAGTCAAACAGAACTTGGATGGCGTGTGCAGGTACAGCTGCCCACGCAGCTTCAACACGGTACCACAGTTCATCAAGAGTAGTTACTGGCGTATTGTAAAGAGCCAGTTGCTCGGCCACCATTGACCAGACGTTTTCAATTGGTGAGAGATCTGGAGAATGTGCTGGCCAGGGTAACAGTCGAACATTTTCTGTATCCAGAAAGGCCTGTACAGGACCTGCAACATGCGGTCGTGCATTATCCTGCTGAAATGTAGTGTTTCGCAGGGATCGAATGAAGGGTAGAGACACGGGTAGTAACACATCAGAAATGTAACGTCCACTGTTCAAAGTGCCGTCAATGCGAACAAGAGGTGACCGAGACGTGTAACCAATGGCACACCATACCATCTCCCCGGGTGATACGCCAGTATGGCGATGACGAATACCCGCTTCCAATGTGCGTTCATCGCGATGTCACTAAACACGGATGCGACCATCATGATGCTGTAAACAGAACCTGGATTCATCCGAAAAAATGACATTTTGCCGTTCGTGCACCCAGGTTCGTCGTTGAGTACACCATCGCAGGCGCACCTGTCTGTGATGCAGTGTCAAGGGTAGCCCCAGACATGGTCTCCGAGCTGATAGTTCATGCTGCTGCAAACGTTGTCAAACTGTTCGTGCATATGGTTGTTGTCTTGCAAATGTTCCCGTCTGTTGACTCAGCGATCGAGACGTGGCTGCACAATCCGTTACAGCCATGCGGATAAGATGCCTGTCATCTCGACTGCTAGTGACACGAGGTCGTTGGGATCCAGCACGGCGTTCCGTATTACCCTCCAGAACCCACCGATTCCATATTCTGCTAACAGTCATTGGATCTCGACCAACGCGAGCAGGAATGTTGCGATACGATAGACCGGAATCGCGATAGGCTACAATCCGACGTTTGTCAAAGTTGGAAACGTAATGGTAAGCATTTTTCCTCCTTACAAGAGGCATCACCACAACGTTTCACCAGGCAACGCCGGTGTACTGCTGTTTGTGTATGAGAAATCGGTTGGAAACTCCTCATGTCAGCACGTTGTAGGTATCGCCACCGGCGCCAACCTTGTGTGGATCCTCTGAAAAGCTAATCATTTGCATATAACAGCATCGTCTTCCCGTCGGTTAAATTTCGCGTCTGTAGCACGTCATCTTCGTGGTGCAGCAATTTTGATGGCCAGTAGTGTATTTCACGCCAAAGAAGGTTGTTTGATGTTTTGGATATGCTTTTCGTACCATTACTTGTGCCTATTCATTCAAGTTACCGTGAACATGAACCTCTTCGTTAAGGCTTTCGTGATCACTTATTGACAAACTGCGTATTAGCTTCTGTCTCGGGTTCTTCGGTTGACATTGGTTGATGTTTCTGACCTTTCCCCAGCACGAGTGGCTGATATTTCCTAACCTTCGGCCTCCACTGCTGGTGGCGGACTGGAATCGAGCTCGCTGCTGTAGATTGTATATACCTGTCGCATAAACGTCAGAGCACTTTCTCGTGGTTGTTAGAACTGTGTAGTTCTCCATTTGCTACTTGCAATGGTCGTTTGCTGCAGCACGAAAACCCAAGACCCGTTCACCTTGGGGATTTATTCTTTCTTATTGAAGGTATTCTCACGTCTGTGTATTCTGATAGCTTCTATGAACAAGCGAGTGTGATAGCTCTTCTACACAGCAAGAATTTCCTTGTAGTCGACTTTTATTACGTGGTTGGTTTGACGCAGACCGTACTCCACCATAGTCGATTTCTTCACTATTCACAACCTGCAATGCCGTTCATATTCGGTGATCCTGGTGATGATTGATTGTTCACTCATTCCAACGTAGACTTTTCTATATTTAAATGGTAGACGAAATAGTCTCTACATAACAAGTGCTGCCGTTTTGTCCTTTACCGATCTGAGACGATCTTTTATCTTCTTTGTCAGTTTATAAATATCCTTCACGCCCTGCTACCACATCATGGCGCCAATTTTATCAGTCAGCCTCACGAAGAAATGCCGTACCTCACATTTGTTCTTCCAATGTATCGCTCCACCAGACGTTACATGTTGTGAAACTTCTTACGTAATTGGTGGTGTTCCAGTTGCTCCCCAGAACGCTTTCTACATGTTCCATCTTGCCTCAAGGGTGCTCTGGCTCACATATTCGTCTTGAGCGCGTTACGAGCGTAATAGTTGTTCCTCTTTCCTCTCTACGCTGCTTATGTGATATTTTGTGCTGTTATTGGACACTGTGTATCAGTTTTCGGTACATGCTGTGTCCCAGGTTCTCACCATCTTTCGTAAACAAGACATCTAGAAAGGGTAGCTGTTGGCCCTTCTTTACCTGCGTGATAAATTTTATGTTGGCATGGACATTGTACAGATGTCTTAGAAATTCTCCGAGCTGTGCTTCACCATAGCTTCACACAACGGAGGTGTCGTCGACTTCGCTGCACCATAGATTTACAAGGGGCCAACTCCAGCACCTGTGTTTCAAAATGATCCAGAAAGAAGTTGGCCACTACTGAACTAAGTGAATCTCCCATGGTGATGCCATTCCACAAGAAATAGCTCTTGGTGAGATATGCATGAAAGAGTTTCATGATGTCATGTGGGAAAATGGAACCGATGTACACCAGAGAATCACTGATTGGCACTTTCGGAAACAAAGAAACGACTTCAAAGCTGATCAGGATGTTGTCTGGTCAAAGTTTTAGTTTCTTCATCTTCTCAATGAAATGTCCTGAGGTTTTTATGTACGTGTCTGTCTATCCCACGTGCAGCAGAGAGGACAAATGTTCCGCCAGTTTATTCGTGAATAAGCAAGAATTGCTTACGATAGTATTAGTGGAACGTCATCCTTACGGATTTAAGATAATTCATGTAGTGGCTGTGGTAGGGCTTCAGTGTAACGTAGCTTCCTCTGTACATCGGTCGCCCGATGTGGCCGAGCGGTTCTAGGCGCTACAGTGTGGAACCACGCGACCGCTACGGTCGCAGGTTCGAATCCTGCCTCGTGCATGGCTGTGTGTGATGTCCTTAGGTTAGTTAGGATTCAATAGTTCTAAGTTCTAGGGGACTGATGACCTCAGAAGTTAAGTCCCATAGAGCTCAGAGCCATTTGAACCATTTTTTCCTCTGTACATCCGTCGATTGAGAATATCCCTTGATTAACCGATTCGTACTCAGTGCAATCCCCTACATCGCGCAGACTGTTCCCGTGAAAGAAAGATGAAGTATTCGTCAGTCGGAATACTTCCATGAGATCGCAACTAGATGTAATTAAACTTTGTTTATTTGAATAAGTAAACTTAGAACACAAACAGACCGCTGTTTCTGATGCAGTACAAAAAATAAGATGAACGTTCATCAGAAATTCTTCTTAGTAATGCAACTAAACTGAACGTCCACCAGAAATTCTTCTTAGTAATGCAACGAAAAAATTCGTCAGAAACAACTGTTTTCGACAATACATTAACAGATTCTTGGGTGTACATTACATTCTCATAAACAATGAAAAGTCTATCTTCATAACAAATTACGTATTCAAAGTTGTATCTCACGAGCAGCACAACTTGCCCACGGCGCAGAACAACGAGGTTTGGAGCACAGGTCGCGGGAAAGCAGCCGTCCGGATGGCGAATGCGACGTCAGATCCGATGCGGTATCGAACGGTAATGGTACATCACTCAATGGCTGGCGAAGACGGAAGCGGCTCTAGCCGACCCCGCGCAGGCAGAAATACTAGAGCAGCTGAGGGTTACCGTTTTCCTATTGGCTATCGAAGTTGCGATGCGTGCAGCAAAAGGTCCCAGTCTGAGGCTAGTCCTGTCCCTATCTTCTGCGACCTCTAGCTGGCAGCCGAGAGGCCAGAGGCGGGTACCGCGGAAACAAGCCTGAATGCAGGAGCTGTGCTGACGATAATTCTATAAGCTCAGATGCGTTGCGGGTTGCCGGTGTCGAAGGCAAAGCCGAGAGAGATGTCAGAGGGAATTTCGCTATCGCCCTAGAATTGCACTTCAGGAGCATAGCTAACACTGAAGCGGGAATTCGAATCTTTCCTTGTGAATGAGCAGAAAAAATGCCTACTGAGACCGCAAGGACACTGCGTGGAGCAAAACTACCAGCTTGCAGCCTGACGAAAGACGAGTAAAAAGCTACTAAAAGCCAGGTACACCTGCCTAATAACGTGTGGGGCCCCCGCGAGCATGCAGAGGTGTCGCAACACGACGTGGCATGGTCTTGACTAATGACTGAAGTAGTGTTGGAGGCAGCGGTACTATGAATACTGCAGGACTGCTCATCAATCCGTAACAGCACGAGGGAGTTGAGATCGCTTCTGAACAGCACGTTGCAAGGCATCACAGATATTCTCAATAATGTTCATGACTGGGGAGTTTGGTGGCCGGCGGAAGTGCTTAATTTAACAAGAGTGTTCCTGGAGCCACTCTGTAGCGATTCTGGGCGTGTGGGCTGTTGCATTGTCGTGTTGGAATTGCCCAAGTCCGTCTGACTGCACAATGTACGTAAATGGATGTAGATGATCAGACAAGATGCTTATGTGTCACATTACAGGGTTGTATCTAGACGTATTAGGGTTCAAATGGTTCAAATGGCTCTGAGCACTATGGGACTCAACTGCTGAGGTCATTAGTCCCCTAAAACTTAGAACTAGTTAAACCTAACTAACCTAAGGACATCACACACATCCATGTCCGAGGCAGGATTCGAACCTGCGACCGTAGCTGTCTCGCGGTTCCAGACTGCAGTCCCAGAACCGCGCGGCCACTTCGGCCGGCAGACGTATTAGGGGTCCCATGTCACTCTAACTACACACGCCCCACATCATTACAGAGCCTCCACCAGCTTGAATAGTCCCCTGCTGATATTTAGGGTCCAAGGATTCATGAGGTTGTCTCCATAGTCGTACACGTCCATCCTCTCGACTTAATCTGAAACGAGATTCGTCCGACCAGGCAACATTTTTCCAGTCATCAACAGTTCAATGTCGGTGTTAACGACCCCAGGCGAGGTGTACAGCTTTATGTCGCGCGGTCATCAACGGTACACGAGTGGCTCTCGCCCCTGAAAGCGCATATCAATGATGTTTCGTTGAATGGTTCGCACGCTGACGCTTGTTGATGGCCTAGCATTGAAATCTGCAGTAGTTTGCGGAAGGTTTGCACTTCACTCCCGTTGAACGATTCTCTTCAGTCATCGTTGGTCTTGCTCCTGCAGCATCTTTTCCGGCCGGAGCTATGTCGGAGATTTGATGTTTTGCAGAATTCCTGATATTCACGGTACGCTCGTGAAATGGCCGTACGGGAAAATCTCCACTTCATCGCTACCTCGGAGATGCTGTGTTTCATTGCTCGTGCGCCGACTATAACACAACGTTCAATTTCACTTAAATCTTGATAACGTACCATTGCAGCAACAGAAACCGATCTAACAACATTTCTTGTCTTATATAGGCGATGCCGACCGCAGCGCCGTATTCTGCCTGTCTACGTATTTCTGTATTTGAATTCACATGCATATAATAGTTTTTTGGCTCTTCAATGTATGTTGGTACCGTTTGCTGACTCTAGTACTGAAGACAGAATTTTATCATGAGAAGATTCTGGGCCTATTAGTGAAAATCCGACCCATTACATCACGTCCAATACTGATCGGTTAATTAAGGCTTCTTCTCTTTTGGCGGAACCGTACAACAACGAAGCTCTACCATTACGTCTGCATGTGTTACCAAAAACCATTAAAGAAGATGTTCCACTGAGACCAATCGTGAGCGCTCCTGGCTCATCAAGGTATAAGCTTGTGAAACACTTGGCCTTCTGCGTTAGTTAGACGTGGGAGACTGACACACGCATAAAGCTCTCGGACCATTTCATTGAGAAGCTCAAGAAAATCTTGGACCAAACACGTCTGGTCAGCTATGACGCTGTTTCTGTGTCTACCGAAGTGCCACTATTTCACTCGGTCGATGACAAAACAATACTCTTTCATGTCTGGCTTAGCCCGAGCTATTTTGAGTGGAATGGCGATTTCAGCAAACAGCCGGAAGGCATCTCCATGTGTAGCTACGTCAACAACATCTTCGTTATGTGGAGTCGTGATAAGGAACAGTCTTGCGACTTTCTAAGACGTTTTCACAGTGCCCATGCCAACATAAAATTTTCTATGTGCAGAAAAGGATCAACTGCCATTCTTTCTAATTGCGCTGTTTACGGGGGATGTGGAGAATCTGGGTCACACCGTGTTTCGAAAACTGACAAGCTGTCAGCTGATTTTGACATTACTTCCACTTACTGATGTCAAACTCTTTCTATTTCCTTTCCTGTCAACCTCTCTCGGCCAACGGTATTAGATTTCGAGCCCTGAGGGAGTCTTTCTATTTCTGTCCTTAATCTGAACTTCGAAGCTGCTGCATTGAGGAATAGGGTATTGGCTCACTAAACGATAAAGGAAGAAACCCCTGAAGGATACATAAGCGCATCTTGTTGCCTTGCAGGATTAATGGTATGGGAGCACCAAGCGCTAGGAGATGTCAGAAAACCAAGATAAAGGCTGGTGGGGCAGGTTGGGCTCCTATGCCATGGTGAAAGCAGCCAACCTAGGGATAGGAAAATCTTGAAAACAAACCCACGGAGAGTGAGGCCAGCGACCTAATGGAGGTGTAATTACGCTGCTCAGAGTACCAGTACTGTGCCTCAGAAAGGACGGACTACAAATATGTAGAATAGGTACAGGTCTCAGATATGGAGAAATAAAAATTTTCTGAGAATTGGAACAGGGAATATAAAATCCGTTAATAACAGACATAAAGACCTTACGGAAGAATTGAAACATCATGAAATCTCAATATGTAGTATCCAAGAGACAAAAAAGGAAGGCAAAGGGCAGAAGGAATATGACCAGTACCTACGCATTTATAGTGGGGTCGAGAAGGAGACAAGAACTAAAGCAGGACTTAGGATACTTATCTGCAAGACATACAAATATCTTACTGAGGAACGAAAGTATATCTCTGACAAAATAATTATACTAGAAATCAAATGAATCATCACTAATTGAACATTATCTCTCTGTACACCCCAGAGTTCTGTAAACCGAGAACAGAAAGAGAGGCCTGCTATGAGCAATTACAAGAAATTATCAGTCTGATAACTTCAAACGAACTTACAATCATAATGGGGGATTTTAATGCTCAGATTGAAGTAATCTCAACTCTGAAGTTAAACAACGATTTAACAAACACTTTGTAGGTGATAATAGTGATATTATGATCAAATTATGCTCAAGCAACGAAGAAGGAAAAAATAATACCTTCTATGACCACAAACACACTTTGCAGAACACGAGAGGTCATAGATCTACAAATAGATTATACTGTCATAAACAGGAATATCCATCCTCACTCAGTGCTAGGCTTAGATTTTTAGTCCTTGTCATCATAGGGAGTGATTACAGTCTGCTCGTGGCAAAAATCGATAGCATGTAAGAAGGAACAAGACTGCTAAAGAACCAATCTTAAAAGAAGTAAATTTAACGTAGAGTCATTAAGGAATGAATCTACAAAAATTCTACATCAGAAACAATTAGCAGAGAAAATAAAAGAGGAACCAATTTATGCAGAGGATAATGCAGTTCAGGTCTGGGATAAAATCAAAAAACGTATTGAAGTGGCAGATCAAGAAGCATTAGGTACACGAGTTATAAAGCAAGAGAGGGGAAAAAAACGTAACATGGTTCCGCAAAGAGGTTAAGGAAGTGCGTAAAAGAAAGTGATGTGGCTACTTGAAATATACACTCCTGGAAATTGAAATAAGAACACCGTGAATTCATTGTCCCAGGAAGGGGAAACTTTATTGACACATTCCTGGGGTCAGATACATCACATGATCACACTGACAGAACCACAGGCACATAGACACAGGCAACAGAGCATGCACAATGTCGGCACTAGTACAGTGTATATCCACCTTTCGCAGAAATGCAGGCTGCTATTCTCCCATGGAGACGATCGTAGAGATGCTGGATGTAGTCCTGTGGAACGGCTTGCCATGCCATTTCCACCTGGCGCCTCAGTTGGACCAGCGTTCGTGCTGGACGTGCAGACCGCGTGAGACGACGCTTCATCCAGTCCCAAACATGCTCAATGGGGGACAGATCCGGGGATCTTGCTGGCCAGGGTAGTTGACTTACACCTTCTAGAGCACGTTGGGTGGCACGGGATACATGCGGACGTGCATTGTCCTGTTGGAACAGCAAATTCCCTTGCCGGTCTAGGAATGGTAGAACGATGGGTTCGATGACGGTTTGGATGTACCGTGCACTATTCAGTGTCCCCTCGACAATCACCAGTGGTGTACGGCCAGTGTAGGAGATCGCTCCCCACACCATGATGCCGGGTGTTGGCCCTGTGTGCCTCGGTCGTATGCAGTCCTGATTGTGGCGCTCACCTGCACGCCGCCAAACACGCATACGACCATCATTGGCACCAAGGCAGAAGCGACTCTCATCGCTGAAGACGACACGCCTCCATTCGTCCCTCCATTCACGCCTGTCGCGACACCACTGGAGGCGGGCTGCACGATGTTGGGGCGTGAGCGGAAGACGGCCTAACGGTGTGCGGGACCGTAGCCCAGCTTCATGGAGACGGTTGCGAATGGTCCTCGCCGATACCCCAGGAGCAACAGTGTCCCTAATTTGCTGGGAAGTGGCGGTGCGGTCCCCTACGGCACTGCGTAGGATCCTACGGTCTTGGCGTGCATCCGTGCGTCGCTGCGGTCCGGTCCCAGGTCGACGGGCACGTGCACCTTCCGCCGACCACTGGCGACAACATCGATGTACTGTGGAGACCTCACGCCCCACGTGTTGAGCAATTCGGCGGTACGTCCACCCGGCCTCCCGCATGCCCACTATACGCCCTCGCTCAAAGTCCGTCAACTGCACATACGGTTCACGTCCACGCTGTCGCGGCATGCTACCAGTGTTAAAGACTGCGATGGAGCTCCGTATGCCACGGCAAACTGGCTGACACTGACGGTGGCGGTGCACAAATGCTGCGCAGCTAGCGCCATTCGACGGCCAACACCGCGGTTCCTGGTGTGTCCGCTGTGCCGTGCGTGTGATCATTGCTTGTACAGCCCTCTCGCAGTGTCCGGAGCAAGTATGGTGGGTCTGACACACCGGTGTCAATGTGTTCTTTTTTCCATTTCCAGGAGTGTATATCACTCAAAACAGAAGAGTGAACCGTTTTAAACTGGAACATTGGGAAATCATTTTTCCAAATTTAGAACATGACTTCTATGGATAGCAGAAACAAGTTTCGAGACTGACACTATGAAGTGCGACAATAAAAGTAATGAGACTGATTTTCTTTCCAAGATGTGGCAACCCTGCAGGCCTGCTTAGGTACAATATCTTTGACCTTCGTCCATAAGCTGCTTCTAGTCCAAGCGGCACATCGATGCAACTGCTCAGTCATTAGTTGTGCTGTAATAAGTTAACATGTGTTTGTGTCTCTCGTCATGTTTATGGAACCGCATAATATTGCGCAACGGTATGCCATTTATTTTTGCGTTAAATTGGTTGAAAACGAGACGACAACTTACAGTAAGCTTCAGAAGGATTTTGGAGAGGAGGTTATGTCAAGAGCTCAAGTTTTTCATTGGCATAAAATGTTTAGTGAAGGCAGAACGAATGTTGAAGGTGAAGACTGCAGTGGACGACCATTAACCTCATGGACGGATGTCAACTTGGCCAGGGTGCGTGGACTTGTACAATTTGATCGAAGATAATCCGTGAAAATGATTACAGAATAACTCAGTATCAATCGAGAAACGGTTCATCTAATAAAACTGAAGATCTTGGTATGAGAAAGATTTGTGCAAAAATGGTTCCCAAAACTCTCACACCACAACAGCTTGTATAGTAGAGAAAGCATTACATGGAATTTTGAAAGTGAACGACATAAATGAGGAAACATAGGTTAAATATTTAACTGAGTTGTATAAAGGTAAAAGAACACTATAAAACGATGAGAGATCAGAGAATAATAATCAAGTAAATAATGATGTAAATGTTTCACATACATAGATGGAAGAACTGTGAGTCTGTTAAAACATAGGAAGTCTCCAGGGAAAGATAGATTCCCAACGAATTACTGATGTATAGAGGGTATCCACTACCTGAAGAATTAACCAGTTTGAATAACAATGTTATAACTGGTAACAAAATTCCAAATGGCTGGTGAACTAGTATTACAAGTCTCATGTTCAAAAAAAGAAGAGAAAAGCTGCAGGCAGATAAATCTACTAAGTCCAGTTCTTAAGCTGACAACAAAAATAATAGGAAATGAAGTGGGAAGCACTACTATGTTTACAGAGGAGCAGTATGGTTTTAGATCCAGTAGGTCGTACACAGATGCGGGTTTTAGAGAAGTCCATTGAGTACCACAGACCAGCTTACGTTTGTTTCATTGCTCTACAGAAGTTTTTAGATAGGATTCGGTTAAGAGTTGTTTTAAATCTGCTCTACAGGAGAGGATTCCTTCCAACATAATAGAAAAAATTGAAGACATTTATTCCAACAACTAAATCCAGGCGAAATTTGATTCCAGGTTAACTGTCTGCATAGCAGACAATAGGGGTATTAGGCAAGGTGACTCTTCAGGTCAGCTGGTTTAACACTGTCAAGGACGAAAACGAAAGAAGATGATTAACATTGCAAGATCATAGGTTAACACAAGGGAGAGATAATCCATTGAGTATGTGAAATACTGGTACATTAATAACCAGTGTAATCACCAGAATGTTGAATGCAAGCATACAAACGTGCGTGCATTGTGTTGTACATGAGCTGGATGAGAGTTTGTGGGCTTGAGCTCCGTGTCTGTTTTAACTTATTTCGTCCATACTAGGATGGTTAATGCTTATGTGGATGAAGCTTGAGTTGTCGTCGTCGATGTGTTCGATGGAGACAGGTTTGGTGATCGAAAAGACCAAGGCAATCTGCCTACGCTCTGTAAAGTATGTTGGGTTATTACAGCGGTATGTGGGCGAGCGTTATCCTATTCAAAAACAACCCTTGGATTGCTGTTCATAGCTTGGGGAGTTGTCTACCAACACAACTGCACACTGTGGTACATGTATTGATTTTAAGTATTTTTTAACACCCTGAATAAACCCATCAAGAACCATTCTTTAAGCAAATTACTAGTCATCCAAGCAGTTTCTGAGCTTTGTAATAAACTGGAAGTGCTGATATGCCAATGTTTTTGATGGTTCTTGGTTTCTTAGCTTTGCCGATTACAGACAGCAGCCGTTTATGGTCACTAATTGTTTTACTGCATGCTGCAAAAGTGAGACTGTCCATTACTAATTTCATTCTTGTGACTCTTTCATTCATTAAGGCAAAGGTCTTTTGAGGGATCATTTTATAGTTTAGCCCAGTCTCGTCAATGTTGCATAACAGATCAGCTCACAGTTTCTTTCTTGAGACTATCTTTTAGAAATTTTTCAACAGACTCCCTTCCTGCATTATTATAGGCATAAAGTCTTTCAAGTGAAGTAGCAAATTGCCTAAGACCGTGACAAATTTTCCAACGGTGAAGCCAACGTTCACTTGCATGGAAATCATCTTCTTCATCTACCCCAAACCTCATACCCAGTTATTGGTGCAATCATCTTTTACGATACAGCCTCAGAGTGGGTTACATTAAAGTCTTTCCTGACAAAACCAAAACCACACAGCGTCATCCAAAAGAACAGTTTTTTTTTTTTATTTCAATGCGTTTCTAGTTTTTAAAGTAGTTTCACCATTTACTGGAAAAGCTTCAAATTCTTTTTGATTATTTTTCCAGTCTTTAATGACAGTCACCCCACAATTTAAAAACTGACTCACCTTTTTAAAGTTTTTGCAGAATACTTAGTTTCTTTTTGATTATGTATATATTTTTCCTTTCCTAATTTTTAGCAAATTTAAATCTTTCAGAATCCTTTAAACATCTTAATCATAATTTAATAAATTATATAAAACTACAGTGAGACTTTAAAATTAACAGAAACACAATTATAAACTTAAAAAGTGCGCAGATAAAACAACAGTTTAAAGAGTGCAGCAAAGCTAAAAGTCTGGCAGTAGAGGCTGTCAGCTGAGTATGTGTGAGGATCATGACTCAGACGATCATCTGTTGAGAAAGGAACAAAGTCGATTGATAACTCTGGCGCGCTGTTCTGTGTCGAGTGCAATCGAGTGGTTGGACACAAGGTGAATGTGAGGAGTCGATTGATCACGCAATAAAAGGAGACAAGAAATTTCTTGTTGTGTAAATGAGCTACCTCGTTCGTTTGTTAAGGTATATTATACTGTCCACAAACATGACAATAGCTTCAAGAAGAAAGAGGAATTCCTCACACTGCATGGATCCTTGGGATGTCGTGGTGCAGCAGATGATAGTTGAAGGTAGCAAGGATCAGGTGAATGAGAAAGCCATGCTGGCTGGATGTGCTTGACAAATCCATTACTCATTAAACATTAGAATCACTGATACGACTAAAACACGTATCATCTTTGGCAGACAGTAAACATCTAATACGCTTAATACTGTATGGCTATTTTTGACAAATATTTACTAAATAAAAAAATTGCTTGGATCAAACTAATATGACAAGCAAAATTAGAAAATTATGAGTACTTTTTCACTGTACCTCAGGAGTTAGCGTATTCTCCAAGGTTTCTTTCCATGCTAATTATTCATTATCATGATCTGTATCACACATTAGTTTACTTTATAAATAATCTTTCATTTCTAATTAATATGTTTATTTAACAATAGAAAGCTTCTTCTTACAACTAGATCTCTTTCATCTCCTGGAATAATTTTTGGACATTCTTCAACTTATATTTATTCAAACTAGACATAATTTCTCAAGTGATGAAGTCATAAACATCTAAATGACTATAAACCTTATTTTTAATTTCTTTTCTTTCTTTCCAAAGCTTGTATAATCATTTGAAATTATCAATTTTTTCCATGTCATATCCAAATATTTATAAAAGAGACACGCATATAATCCTCAAAGAATACATTGGTATGTGAATACATAGTTTGGCAACTGATACACCAAATTACAATAACTACATGTTGCATCTCTAAATTCACAAGTTAGGTGATGATGATGCCAAACTTTTCATTCATATTTTCTATACTGTCTAACTTTCATCTACTCTTTATTATTTTCTTTCACACTGTTTTTAAATCTGCTGACTATTTGCGGAATACTTCAAGGTTTTGGGTACTTTGTTGCAAGTTATTGTTTGATTTTATTTGTGAATCTTCTCCATTTTGCTTCAAAATTTTCTCAATCCCCACAAACTTTGTCATACATTTTTAAGTATTTTATATTGTGTTCCACATTATACTCAAGTCTGATAAGGAATCACTTCAGTAATTGAAATTTCCTTCACAAATAAGACAAACTTTAGTTTTTGATATTATTATCTTCATTTGAATGTTTCCATTGACTTTTATTCTGAGAATATTTTCCAACTTTTATCTTTTTGCTTCTAACCATTTCTGTAAGTTTCTTAGCTACATTTTTTACTGTGAGCACTGTGTCATATTTATAATGCCCGTGAACATAATTCACATAATAGTAGAATCTAAACTCTTCATATTTTGTATATTTACTTATACAAGATTTTCCTGGATGTAGTTGATATGAACCTATTGGTTTTAATATACTTACAAAGCCAGCTTCCATTTCTTACTGATAATTCTACAATTACTTTATTTTGCATTTTGTTGTGATTGCACTCTTACAAACATGTTATTTGGACATCCTTTTTTTTATTAGTATGACTAACTGACAAACCTGATGTTGCCCACATATTCATTTTGCCAATTTTCTATTAGAAATAAAAAGTTATCTGTACTTTAGTGTAATATGAGTATATTTCATTTCCATGTATTCATGAAAACCTTTCAAATTACGAAACAGTTGTACAAATAAATATGTGTATTGTACAAATGTATTAATACAATACCAAGATTAAAAAAGATGGTTTTCAAAATACTAATTCTCCATAACATTTACTTAACTCAGAACTTGATTGTAAACAATATTTGTAGTTACATAGCCAGGCAACTGGGTGCACCCTCTTTGCCTGTCTATAACAAGATTTTGTAAAGGTCTTTATGGTAAAACCTCTTTGTAGCTCTATAGATGGATATTTTTTTTCTCCTACAGCCATTTGTGATTTGCAGCTGAAAGCTGTCAAAAGTGCTGCAAGGTGTTAGAGATTTGTGTTAGAGATATCCTTAAACTGACTCGACTGTAGGAGTGTCTTAGTAGTAGAGAATAAATGTATTAAAGCTTCATGTATAATTCGGCATTTTTTCAAGGATCTTAGTATTTATGAGGTCGTTCACACGATCTATGTGTCATATAGTGATATAATTTTGTGGTATACTCAGGTGCATATTTGGGCACTGTTTGCAAAATGTGTTGTGAATAGAGTTAGTAACAAACAAGTACTAAATTTAAACATGATGCACGATGTAGCAGTTTTTCACACATTCAGTGTTTATGAAATCACACCTTTTAATTATGTGTGGTACCATAATATAATTTGGCAGGTGTATTTAACGGCATACCTGGATCCTGTCTCCGAAATTTATTGTGGATGGAGTTAGCATCACAGAGGTAATAAATTTGTATGCTTGATGCAGCAGTTTTTTTTTGCGCATCTGGTTGCTTATGACGTCTTGTCTCCTTAACTACGATAGTTACGTGGCTATTACCAACACAGCAATTGTTGCCTGACAGTACGGATATGTGATACAAGTTTTGTAGAAATCGGTACAGTGGTTTAGTAGGAAATGTGGAATGTACGCATATACAAACATACGTGCATACATAAATACATTTTATGATATCTATGGCTACCATAAATAAGTATCACAAATAAGAATTCAATCACTTTGATTTGTGAAACGGCAAGATAGAACATTTGATTGATTTATAATTCAACACTAATGTGAATTTTCACCATTTTTAAGTATAAAAGACTGCTGTGCTTACATTTCTTCTGGTATGTAAGTTTCAGTGGATAAACATTGTTTTTCATCAAAAGGCTCGACACTTGTTGATAGCTCAATTTCGATTCGACCTTTACAGCACTGAATTTTGATTGGGTGTTGAAATGTGCTTAACTTTTTACTGACTTCTGCTGCTGATTGTTACTGTATTTGTTTACCCCTCAAGGATTCTTCTTATTTTTTGGCTAAATAATACAGATTTTAAAGACCAAGGAAGTCATTTGTGGTTTAGATTCTTCAAATTATGGTTCCTTTTCATTTTCAATTACTTCTGGAAATTCGATAAAGGAGATCTCTTAATAAGCTGTAGCAGTTAATAACTAGTTGTAAAAGTATATCTCAACGTACCTAAACCCTGTCCAGAACCTCAAGTTCGTAATACCATTAAACTTGTTGGTATTTATCTTTTTCACTCTAATAAAACGTTTCTCTTTCATGTGCAGCTATATGATGGTGTAAAATAAAATGTATTTCTTCTTTTGGGACATATTAGATAGTATAAAGGAACAATATGAGTTCCTTAAACTTTTAATCCATTCTGAATCACCAAATTACTTTTAACCATATACAGTGAAAATGTGGTTTTCAACATTGTACTTGCCTTATACCTGTTTGACTATACATGAAAGGCTTATTTCAATAGTGGTACAAGTCCATTACCTCCACTTTTCTATCTGTAATGCTTCTGACATTAATGGTCCAAACAAACAGAAAGAAAGTTTCATCTCTAGCAAGAAGCCATATGCTTGAATATTTATGGCATCTCAACAGCAGATTTTTCAGCGCTCATTTAACCTTAGGACTCTGTATCTCAAAATGAACAAAAGTGGACTTGTACCACTATTGAAATAAGCCCTTCACATACAGTAAGTTGACACAATTACTATATAGCACTTTCTTTTGTTTTTACGTTTTTTTAATTCCAACATCTTTTAATTTAAATAATTATTTTAAAGAAAAGGAATCTTGTTATTTCAACATATTCTGATTCAGATTACTTCTTTTCCATAATTACATATAGAAATGTATATGCTGCATTGTTTAATGTGCTAGTTGGATGTAACTCCTTCCTTAGGATTTATACAGGTACATTACGATTATATATCTATATGTATAAATTGCCACCTGCTGGTAGTTTGTGATATCTCAATTCTCAGTCTACTTTCGTCTGTTAAGTGAATATGAACTAGTGCAGTCGATGCAACATGCATGACATTTTATGTAAATCTAGTTTTATTATTGACATGCTCATGTATCACTTTCTTCACGTTCCTGGAATGATGTGTTACCACTTGACACTATATTTTGCACATAATATGGAGATTTATTCAGGTGTATTTGAATAACGTATGTTGTTCACATCCATTTGTTTAATTGTATACACACCTAATTTTATCTGATTTGATTATGCTTGTAAAGTTCGATCTATATGCTTTATAGGTCCTACACCAGTCATCATTAATAAAGTTATAATTAGCAACATTGGCTGTTGGAGTTTTTACTTCTGTATTCCAAGGATTTATTTATAATCAGATCTTGAAAATTCTGTATTATGACCTTTTTTAAATACTTACGAGCTGTAGGACACCACTTGCGAAAAATGTGTATTCCTCTTCTTATTTTGTGACCAACATTGCTTTGTTTCCCATGAAAGTTTCTTTGTCTGCAATATTTTCCACCTAATGTGGATAGCTAAAATATTTCTTTTTGTTCTGAGGAGGTCTTAGGGCGTACACCCATACTCATGTTGGATGTGTAGCACGCTACTGTTACTGCTTGTATTATAACGTATGGTGTACGCATGAGGCTTATGAGCACACCAGACAGTACTGCATGGCCTAATTGCAGTCATGATCATGGTGGTGTTAATTTCCATAACCATTACCTGAAGATTACATGAAATCTCTTTCTGCATTGTATACTTATGTGAAACTGGATGTATGTGAATTGTACTAACTTAAACCCACCTACTAACTTTGTGTCTTTTGTAATTTAGCTACTCTCGTCGATATTCACAGGATACGTATTGCATGTCTTTATATCTCGATTTATCGATAAGTTTACGATTTGTAGCGACACTTTCGGTAAACCTCCCTCACAACGGTAATATTTTGGTTTATCCCAGTGCTAATCATGGACTAACGGCTCCCCCACTTGGGCCTACACGGGTAAACCAAAATGTGCTGCAATATATGTATGAAAATAACATGTCGTTACGTTACACACTGTGATCTATGATGAAAAGTGGAGGTCTGTTGTCACAGATTAGCTTTTGTACGTTGCGTACGTGTCTTTATATTCGTCTGTCATATGTTCTACACAAGGTCGATATTGCATTTGGACATTCAGTCAACTTTTGTGTTTATTTATGATAGCATTTACGGTCTGTGGTCACCGTCATAACTAGTAAACAATACATCCTTAGCCCCAGGTAAAATCTCAGACACTGCTTAAATGAAGAATAAGAATCATCAGAATTGTCGGCCAACGATTTACGTCATAAGGAGTCATCCTCTTTCCAAAGGCATTATGAAAGAAGGCGTAGGGGAAGGAGGAGGAACACGGCACCCTCTTGGCCTTGGACATGGGGCGGAAGAATCAGCAACTATCAAAGGCATGAGTATACAGAAGGCAATAGAAGCTGCATTCAAGATACATAATATGTATCCACAGGACACGTGGTCTGTAATTGAAACAGGGTCATGACGATTTCTCTATGGCAAGGGATTCCGGACTAGTCCTCCATTCAGATCTCCGGGAGGGGACAGCCAGGGGCGAGACGATTATGAGAAAAAGACTTAATAACCAACGAAAGGATAACGTTCTACGAGTCGGGGCGTAGAATGTCAGAAGTTTGAACATGGTAGGGAAGTTAGAAAATTTGAAAATGGAAATCAAAGGCTCAGTCTACATATACTAAAGTTGTCCAGGGAAGGTAAGGCGAAATGGCTGCACGAAAAATGTGAAGAAATCAAAAAGGAAGCGATCGTATAAAGGATCTGTGACATTAAAAGAATAAGCTTCAGAATTAAGATGCAGAAGAAATTCAACTCTCAAATGGAAAGGAGAGAGCAGGTAGTGAAAGGAGTACACTGAAGGACTCTACCAGGGGTAGGAACTGTCTGCTGATGTGACTGAATAAGAAATAGAAGTCGATTTGGAAGACATACGGGATCCAGTATTGCAGTCAAACTGTGACAGACCTTTGGAAGACTTGCCATCAAACAAGGCAGAAGCGACAGATAACATTCCTTCCTAATTTCGAAAAATCGTATGGGCAAATGGCAGTCAAACGACTAGTCACGTTGTGTAGAATCTATGACACACGATCTATACCATCAGAAACTCGCCAAAAATATCATCAATAAAATCTCTAAGAAATAAGAAAAGATAAATGTAATAATTATCGGTTAATCAGCTTAACGTCTCATGCATTCAAGCTGTTGACAAGAGTAATACACATAAGACCGGAAAAGAAAATTGAGGATCTGTTAGATGACGATCATTTTGTTTTTCGGAATCGTAAAGGCACCAGAAAAATTAAGAAACGTTCATACGATTTGTCGACCTAAAAAAAGCGTTCGACAATGTACAGTGGTGCAACATGTGCGAAATTCCCGGAAAAATAAATGTAAACTACAGAGAATGACAAGTAAAATACAAGATATTTAAGAACCACGAAGAAACAATAACACTGGAAGACCAAAAATGAAGTGTTCTCATTTAAAATGGTGTAACCAAGGATGCATTCTTTCTCCCATACTGTTCAGTCTGTACACAGAAGAAACAATGACGGACACTAACGGTTCGCGTGTTGTAAATCAAATTCAGGGTGAAAGAATATCAACGATAAGATTCTCTGGTGACATTGCGATTTTCAGTGAATGAGAGGAAGAATTGCAGGACATACTCAACGGAAAGAATAGTCTACTGGGCACAGGATCTGAGTGATAGTAAATCGAATAAAGGCGAAAGTAATGAGGAGTAACGGTAAAGATTAATGATAATCTTAACGTCAAAATTGGAAACCACAAATCGGACGATGTGAAGGAATTCTGCTTTCTCCGAAGCAAAATATCGTAGCGGGTGTCGCAGGACCTATAGCATACATCTGCAGCTGTAACAGTTTGATGGACAATAATTTATTTTTTGTTTCCAAACGTAATTCTGGGAAAAGGTGTATTGGCGGGTGTGTATTTTAGTTTGCTGACTAGTGTTTGATAACTTATTGTAAAGATTTTTGTGTAAATTCTAGCACATCAGGCGATTTTCTCATGTACTTTTCCGCCGGTAGAAGCGCCACATCACGTGACTCAGATTTAATATCATGAACATTGGGTATAGCGCCTGTGCAGTCTGCGAACCAGCTGACGCGGAGCTGAGAGGACGTTTGTAGAAGTAAGACAATAATTTTGTTTTTGTTGTCAAACGTTCTTTTGCGAGTAAGTGAATCGCGCCTGTGTAATTTAGTGTGCTGACTTGTGTTTACTTACTTGCTTGGAGCTGCAGCTCAGAGCAGCAGCAGGTTATGATTTGTACACAGATTGTATAGGAGCCGTAAGCCATTAAGTTAGCAGCCTGTTCTGTCTGGCGCCACTAGCTCAAGGGTAGTATCGACTATCCCTCTTGCGGACCCGTTGCCAGTATCTATGAGGAAGAGTTAGTCTCTGTGGATTGTGTCTTCAGAAACTCTTTGCTTGTCGATTTATATACGGTTTCGCTGGACTGAGAAAGATCACCCTCGACGGCAGCCTTTCCTGGACCCCCCATCTCTGACCAGTCCAAGCCAAGGCACACATCCGACTCCGCCTCCTTAAACTCCAGTCTGGCCGTACATGGGGTCTGGAGCCCTCCACCATCGTCTACACTTATAAATCCTTCATCCACTCCATCCTTTGCTATGCCCATCCCGCCTGGATTTCCGCCGCTCCCACCTACTACAAGTCCCTCCAAATCCAGGAATGCCATGCGTTCCGCCTCGCCTATCCCACACGGATCCTATACGACTTGATTTCCTTCCCGCACCTCCTCCTTTTCCTCGGATGGATTCAGATTCTTTATACCTCCCGCAAGGTTGATTCCTCCCATCTGCTTGTCTCTTCCATCCTCTCCCATCCCACCCCACTGCCACGCCTGTACCACTGCATCCCATCTGCTCTCCATCTTCACACTCTCCATACCCCTGCCTAAGGTGGCTTTCGCCAACTCCCCCTCCCTGCTGATGTCCTCGTTCCTTCCATATACCCCTCCTACCAGATCTAATCATCCCCTTCCCCTCTCCCTTCCACCCTTTCCTCCAGGGCTCCCTCTCTCTTCTTTCTCACCATCCTTTCTTCCTCCCGTCTCCCATTTTTCCCACTTCCTCCCCCAACCCCCCTGCTTCCACACCACACCCAAGCCTCTCCCCTCCCCTTTCCCTTCTTTTCTTCCATTGGCTTCTTGCCCCCTCCCTCCCCCCCCCCCTGCCTGTCCCCTACACCCAGTGGCAATCCCCTCATCTCATCAAATGTGTTTGGTTTTTTCTGTGCCAAAGATCGTCACCAGTGTTTAGTGCAATGGTGCTTCTTCATTTCTGTGTGTCAGTGTTGGTGTGCTTCTTTGTTCGAATGTAAAACTGATTACCTCCGTTTGTGCACACTGCATACCTTGTTTCTGAAACCAGTGCCTTCCGACTAACACTTTTATCACTCTTCTTGTGTGTGTCTTCCATTTTTAACATTCATGTGTTTCTGCTTCTATGTCTCCATGTTTGCTATATGTTTTTTTCTGTTGGCCGCAGAGCGGCATCTGTATGCCTCTGCCGGCCCACCTTTGTATAAAGGAAAAATACAATAAAGAAAAGAAAACTAGAAAGGAGACACCAAGTTTGGGGATTGGGGGTAGCGTCGCAACAAGAGGCAGTCACGAGGTCCGAGCAGGCGAAACCACGAGCTACGCAAGGGGGGCCTGTGCGGAAGAAGGATACCAGAGTACTTCACCGGGGTCAGCGTCGACTACAAGCAGCAGGCCGACATCCCGTCGGTTGGTTGGCAACATCTGTGTCCGACGACCGCTCGTGGCCTGGCTGTCCACTTCTACCTGGCTGTCTCAGTAACCGCCGCGACTCACCGTGGGTCCATGGATCCATGGAGCTGCTTGATGATAAAAGGCAGTAACATTCTGTAATACTCGTGGTGATTGGTATCATTGTCTACCCGACCTCCCAATTATTTTCTGGTTTGAACCCGACCCTCAAAGTTTTACTCGGTCGGCTCTTTGGTCGTAAATATAAGCCATAGTATTGTACTAAGACACTGGTTATTGTTTAAAAAATTGCCCCGTTACTATATTGCCTTTCTTTATTATTTCCTGGTTTGTACAGGACCTGCAGAGTTTTACTCGGTTGGCTCTTTGGTCGTAAATACAGACCGTAGTATTGTACTAGACACAAGTTGTCGTTTGAAAATTTGTTCCGATATTATATTGACCTTCCTTTCTGGTTCATACCCGATTATTAATGTTTTAATGAATACAGTCGGAACAATTGTACCAAGGGACAGGTTGCCGTTAAACAAACAGGGGTCTTGTGGTCAGATTAGATGTTAGGTGGTTCAATACATTGATTGTAATTGTATTTGAGTTAATCTGAACTACCTGTTGTATTAAGCTGTGCGTACCTGTCTTTGAAAAATCAAGTCATTACTGGTGTATTTTTATCTGGATCTTGTGGTTCCGCCGAGTGAGTTCTCTTGTAATAAGTGCTCATACGCAATGTTTTAAAATGTTCCTTCAGACCGGCATTCATAACTGAGAAGCAATTTAACTTTTGACATATTAACAGCCAACTGTCACTAGGGCTTTAGTCAAAATAAGATTGTCAAAATGGATGGCTTGGCATCCAGTCGCTCCTTCTTTCTGATTGAAATGAATCGGCTACTCGCTCTGAAGTAAGCCTTATCATTGTCATAATTGTTTCCTAATTTGTATAACCTTTAAGCATAGGTACGCATCTCAACCCCGAACCTTTCGAGATGCAGTTTCCAAATAAAAATAAATCATCACGTCATTTGTTGAGTAATTGAAACACTCTTGTCATAAATGTTACGTGTATGTTTTCATGTGTTGCAGAAGGGCATTTAATAGGAGAAACTGTGTCCACCGTGGTAGTAAACACCGCTGTTTCACCCGATAACCGGCGGGCTGCAGGTCCGGATCCTTGTAATTTTTGTCATGTTGTTCTTGTTTTGACTTCTCTTGTAAAAGTTTATTCATTTCACGAATTTGTTAATTTGTAAGGGAAACAAATTTATGATTATATATATTGTTAAATAAACAGTCTGTTTGAAAAGAAAGTTACATTGGTGGGTCATCCCCTCCACGTTTTCCTCAGTACCAGTAAATACCACGTCTCAGTATATATCGTCTTTTTTCCTGAGATTCTCACTTATTTCAGAGTAGAAGTGACCAGTAGCTGACTATTCAGCTGTTTTCAGCAGTGATATTTATTTTTGTTGTAAGAGTTTGCATGTTTTTCTATTGCTTGTGTTGAGTGAGTTCGGTTCTTGGATTAGTGTTGCATTATCTGTGGTTCAGACAATTACTGACTGAAGGTGATTAGGAACTGCGCCTGTTGTCCACGGATGCAGGGGAATAGGCCGCTGCCATAATCACCTGGAAGCAGTACTGGCCACGATCGACTGGCTTCAGGCGGCTGCCCTGCACTGTGGTAGCGTTGGGCCATCTGAGACGGATTCCATGACACCTGTGGAGCCTGTAGCGTCACCTGGGATTCTTGATGACGCTGCGTCCTCCAATTTGCTCCTCCTGGCGGATCGATACTTACCTGACGATGATTGGTGAACAGTGGCCGTGTCCCGAATCTATGTGCGGAAGAGGAAAGTAGATACAGGCTACGCGGCTGTCACATTGTGTTTTAAAAACAGGAATGAGGTGTCGCCTTTTGCTGAAGGTACATCTGATAAGCATTTCACGGCTTGCATTTTGGGGATTACTTGACAAAAAATGGTTCAAATGGCTCTGAGCACTATGGGACTTAACTTCTAAGGTCATCAGTCCCCTAGAACTTAGAACTATTTAAACCTAACTGACCTAAAGACATCGCACACATCCATGTCCGAGGCAGGATTCGAACCGCTCGGCCACGATTACTTGACACTGGAAGCTCCAATGTTAAGCCGGTGATGGAGCCGTTCAGGAAAATAGCGAGCAGACTGGAAGGGAGGGCCCATGTCCACCACACGGTCTCGTCCGACACGTGGAGGAGGTTCTGCCGGCAGCAATTGACACACTGCGTGCTTCCGGGTGCAGATCGTGGTGCATGTCGACATGAATGACGGCTGCCACCTGACTTCAGAGGGCATAGTCTGTTCGTACACTTGGCTGGCTGATCTGGTGTATATTGCTAGCTTGTTTGCAGGCTGGAGGCAGAGCTATCGTTTCTAAGCGTCGTTCCCAGGACCGATTGTGACCTCTGGTTCGGAGCAGAGTCGCAGGTCTAAAGCAGAGGCTCGGACGGTTCTGCGATTGTATCGGATGTAAATTTCTCGATCTCCGCAGTTTATAAATAGACTTCTGAGGTCATTAGTCCCCTAGAACTTAGAACTAGTTAAACCTAACTAACCTAAGGACATCACACACATCCATGCCCGAGGCAGGATTCGAACCTGCGACCGTAGCGGTCGCTCGGTTCCAGACTGCAGCGCCCAGAACCGCACGGCCACTCCGGCCGGCCATCACTGCTCTGGTTTCGTGCGACCCGCCACAAATGACTCTCCTGTGCTAACCTTTTGATCTAAAAGCAGCACTCACACCAAACGTCCTCAATTATTTGTTGGGTATATTCCAGTCTCTGTCGCCTTCTATAGTGTCATCCTCTACCGTCCCTCTATTACCATGGAGCTTATTTCCTGGTATCTTAACTCATGCCCTCTCAACCTGTCCCTTCTTCTTGTCAATTTCTGTTACTATAGGATATCCGTCTTGAGCTGGACGTAATCTAATTGAAAAGAATTACCCCAGACGCGTTTTTCTTCTATTTATAAAGCATCTTCCGTGGTTATTCTGTAAATCGGATACATACGTTTGTACATTTTTGATTGTTTGAAGTTAAAAATAGCGTTTCTTTATAAATATGGTCTGCAAGCTACTTATGGTGTTTCTGTACATAATCTGCACTTTCCCTCCTTGCTAGCAGCGGTTGGTGTCGAAAGGCTTCATTTCACGTCTGTATTTGGTAGTTGGCATTCTGCAGTATTTCCTGCGCTGCACTGTTTACAGCTGACTTTCCTAAAATGTTTCTCATTGTGCACTGCCACAGTGCTTATGCCTGTTCGTTTGTTTTCGTTCAAGTTGTGAGTGTTGCCAACCTGTGAAACGTATTCTTGTCAATGATTTGCAACGTACTTCTGTCCCCACCGATTTTGCGGAGCACCTCTTCTTATCTTGTCAGCCCACCTAATTTTCACAATCCTTCTATAGCACCATACCTCAAGTGCTTCGATTATTTTCTTCGTCTGTTCCGCTACACAGTTCATGATTTACTTCCATGCAATACTGTCCTCCAGGCTTACAGCGTCAGAAATTTCTCCCTCGTATTAAGACTAACGTTTCTCTTGACCAGGAATGGCCTTTTTCCCAGAGGTAGTTTGCTTTTTATATCCTCCTTGCTTCGTCCGTCGCACATATATATCTATACTCTGCGGGCCACTTTGTGGTGTGTGGCAGAGGGTACTTCGTGTACTGTTGTCGAGTGCCCTCGCTGTCCACCTCCACCCTCTTCCTTGAACAGTCGCGAATAGTTCATGGAAAGAACGATTGCCGGTAGTCTCGAATCCCTCTAATTTTATATTCATGGTCTTTTCGCAACATATACATAGGAGGAAGCTTAATATTTGTTGACTCTTCCAGGAAAGTACGCTCTCGGAATTTCAAACCGTAATGCAGAACACCTCTCTTACGGCGTCTACCATTGGAGTTTGCTGGTCATCTGCGTGATCCTTTTATGCTTATTAAATAAACCTGCAACGAAACTTGCTGCTCTTCTCTTTTTCCTCTGTCAATTCTATCAAGTAAGGATCCCATACTGACGGGCAGTATTCAGTGATTAGTCGAACGAGTGTTTTGTAAGCTACCCCTTTGCTAATGCACTACATTTCCCGACGATTCTTCCAGTGAATATGTCTGGCATCTGCCTTCCTTTGGGCTATATTTACGTGGTCGTTCCAGTTTCAATTGTCTTAAGCATACTCCTAGACAGTTTATCGAAGTAACTGCTTCGTCTCATTGCTCTGCAATCGTTTAATCATGCAATAACGGATCTTTCTGTCTGTCTATACGTAATACCTCACATTTGTCTATGACGACGGTCACTTTCCACACCCTGGACGAAGTGTCGGTCCTCTGCAGGGCTTCCTCCATTCCACTACAGTTTTGTAGCGTTGCGACTTCAATGTATAAGATAGCGTCATCCACGAAAAGCCTCAAGGAGCTTACGATGTTGTTCACTATGTCATTTGTGAAAAGTAATGGACCTATAACATTCCCTTGGGTTACGCCCGAAGCCACTTTTATGTCTGAAGACGTCTCTCGATTGAGAATGAGATACTGTGTTCTGTTTGCCAGAAATTCTTCAGTCCAGTCACACAGTTTGTCTGATATTCCATAAGCTCTTATTTCCTCATTAGGTGGCACTGCAGAGCTGAATCGGACGCAATATAGAGGTCAAGAAACACTGGATGTACCTGGGCACCCGTATCTACCGCCTTCTGGGTCTCGTAGACGAACAGAGCAGCTTTGTTGCAAACAATGGTTGCTTTCGAAACTCAAGTCGATTCCTACAGAGGAGATTTCAGTCCCCAGAAATATCATAATGCACAGGCATGAAACGTTCCAAAATTCTACAACTTCCCGACGTCATAGAAATGGGTCTATAGTTTTGTACGTCTGTTGGCCGACCCTTCTTGAAAACGAGCATGACCCGTGCTCTTTTCCAGTCATCAGGAACATTTTGCTCCTTCAAAGACCTACGGTACATTGTTGCTAGGGAAGGGGAAAATTCTTACTCTTACTCTGTGTAGAATCGTACTCGTATCCCGTTCTTTCCAGTGACCTTCCCTCTGCTGAGCGATTTCAGTAGCTTCTCTATCCCACGGTCACTTATTTTGGTATCAGACATTTTTTCGTTGTGACGATATTAAGGACGCATTACAGTGCCATCGTCCTCTATGAAACAAATTTGGAAAAATTGCTTCGACCCGTTTACTGATTTAAGATCAGACAAAACTTTTCAGCATTTTATGTCAAGTCCGTAGACAGAATAATACTTTAGAATTGCTGAACACTTCACGCATGGCTCTTCTTACTGCAATTTGGCTTCGTTCGATATTTGTTGTTTGTGCCGTATTGGCTACATTTAAATTTACCATGAAGCACTCTTTGCTTTCGTGGCAGCTTCCTATCAAGGCCAACAAACCACAGCGGATCTCTTTCGTCCCTCACAACGTTTCTCGGCACATACACGTCTAAAGCGTATTGTACAATGCCCCTGAACTTTGTCCATTGATACTCAATATTGTCAATGCTGGAGGTGAAATTTTCGTGCTGGCCTATCAGGTAATCTGAAGTCTGTGTCTTGTCGCTCCTGCTAAACAGAAGGAGCTTCGCATGTTTCTTTGTATTCCTATACACAGCCTTATTCAGTTATAGTGTAACACCATTAAGATGACTGATTCCTTGTTCTACTTTATAAGTTCGCATCTGTCTGTCACCAACAGATCTAACACGTTGTCATCAAGAGACGGTTCTCTGATTAACAGTTCAACTCAACTTTTTGATAAGGCATTTAAAAGAATTTTACAGGATTCCTTGTCTCTGCTACCCGCATGTTCGCTTGATTCTCTCAGTCTGTAGCTGGTAAGTTGAGGTCTCCACTTAACACTACAGAACGACCGGGGAAAAATACGGGAAAAAATTCTCCAAGTTTTCCTTCAAATGTTATATCCCTACTGTTCCTTATGCAGGGGGTCTGTAAAACCATACGACGACAATGTTTGATCCACCTTTAATACTTGGCTTCACCCAAATTATTTCGCACTCGGAATGCGTAATAATAATAGATATTATCGTATTCCTTTATGCTATAAAAACGCATCCATCACCAGCGTTCACCGTATCTCCCCAATATACATTCCAGTCAGAATGTAGAATTTCGTTGCTACTGACGTCTGGATTCAGCCAGCTTTCTGTCCCTAGTACTATGTGGGGATTGTTTCCGTTTATAAGTGTGACTTGTTCCTGGATCTTTCCACAGAGGCTCCTGTAGTTAATTCATACCATGTTAAAATTTTATTCCTCCAAAATTCTGTGACGGATACTACTCTGTCTGGAAGCAGAACACATCTTATCGGGTCTGTGGATGAATTTCTTTAACTAAAAAGTCCACATGTGCACGCCATTCAGACTGTACTAGTCTAGTAGCCACTTCCTACGTGTAGAGAACGCCAAACTATAAAGGGAACCTTACATTTCTCCATTTATAATAGTTTTTAACCTAAAGATTTATAATATTATGCATGCGTTAGTGGTCTAGTGACTCGATTTTGAAAACTGATTCATTTACAAATCTCACTTGATTCTGTGCTTTCCTTTTTTAGAACTGCTCAGTACATACAGGAGATCAAGCTTGACGCCGTAATTTCATTGACTTCGCTGAACTTGATAGAGGAGACTCACCTGGTACGACGGCCAAAGCCTGTATCGAAGACGAGGAAAAAGTATAAAGAATGCAAATGCTATGCTAAAGTAAACATCTGTTTATTTACATAATTCATTATACATCAGCTTTAGTCATTAAACAAATTACAGAAGAGCAGAAACAGAGCAGAAAACACAGCAGTTGGCAGTTACTCGCTGGTCGGAGCGCCGCTGATACGGTTTCGGGACGTGGGTCTCTTGTTTCACAACAGCCACTTTATTCGCACGTAATTTCCTTTTAGCCGCGTAATGCGTTCCACCTGAGTAACAAGATTTCCGTAATCTCCGGACCGGTGAGCTGCCGGCTGGTATTCTGACGCGCAGGCGCAGAAGCGGCTCTGCTGGAGTTACCGTAGCCAGCTTAAGCAATCAGCTGCAAGAGTAGGGCCATCAATCGTCTGCTGCTCTGCTGAGGGCCATATCCCGAAGCTGAAATCTTTATTAGACAAGGCATTCCATCCAGGAGCGTCTTTTGTAGTTTTAAGGGACATACCATTTCCATATCTTGCAGAGCAACTATAGATATAGTTTGGTATCATTGACGGCGCTCGAAGCTAAGTATACAGGAAGCTCTTAAAGGGGAACAAAAAAAATGAGGGAGAGGGTAAGAGTGCAGAAAAACAAAACATGTATACAAAAGGTATTCAAATTAATTGTGAAAACTGTCACATGTGCAACCACACGATAGTAGAAGCAAAACGTTCCAGCAATCTTAGATCCGCAGGCGAGCCTTTATGAGGTAACTACGAATAGTGGTCACCAGCTGCCTATGAGTTCAATATGAAATACTGTGCTTTGTAGTATAAATGTGCTTTTATTGTAAAATTTTCGATTAAGTAACCACCAAATTTGGCTCAAATTACAACCGTGGCCTATGGTTAGGAAATATGGTACATGCATGCACTAGAAAGTTTTGCTGCCAATGACTCTAACACTCCAAACTTGTCCAAGATGTAGAGGTCAAGCAGTACCTGTACTATACTTTGGCCTCCGTGATCACCTGATTTTTTTTTTCTTTTTTTACAGTCAGCAGACAATTTAAGTGCACAGTGGAGAACTGGAGCAGCCAATCGTGCACTGTACGAGATAATCTGCTGGCGACTGTAGCTCATTGCGGAAACTTGTATCGTATTGCTTCCAAACGCAAGCGCGATACCTGGAACACCTGCTTCAATTGGTAGAAGTAGTCCTCAGTACATTGTACCATCGAGCATGATGAAGTAGTATTGTATGTCTTGTTAGAATATCCCACGGGTGAAATACAAGCTCACTTATATCAAGACTTAATTGGAAACTCTACATTTCAAACATACAGGTGACGTAGATGCCCGCACTCAGAGGTTTTATGCAGCCCAAAACCTCTTCAAAAATCACACGCAAGATTCTTACATTCTCTCACCTGCTAGTCGCAAACTACTAGTCCTATAGGAAAAATGAACGGAACTTTTTTGTAGGAAATTTAATGTAGCTGAATTTTGTACTGGAATACGTTATAGCTGGAGGCCACAGTTTTTCACTTAATCAGGAAAAACGCGTTTGAAGATGACTTTCACCCGTTTTTGTTGAATAATTCGAAAATCGTGGCTTCCACCCAAAAGTCATCACAGTACAAAATTTAACCACATGAAATTTCTTAACTACATTAAATTTCTTAGAAAAATGTGCTTTTCATCTTTTTTAGGACTAATAGTTCACACGCAGTGAGCGAGAGAATATGAAAATCTCGTGCGTAGTTTTCCAAGGTGATGCGAGTTGCATAAAAGCCATAGATAGGGACAGCTGTGTCACCTTGTATTTCTACTAACTAGACTATATTTCATACTGAAGTCTGCGGTGGCTGTATACCAAATTTCAACAACGATCTAAACAGACATCTAGTTTGCAGACATGTGTTTACTGGAAGGTTTTTGCTTCTATTATGATATATTTTCAGCCGAGTCCGTTGTTGCTGTTAATTATGATGGAATCTATCTATTATCACCAAGTACCCGAACTCCATACTTCTGAACTTTCCTGCCACCTGTGGCACGTGTGGCAAGAACTACACAGACATTAAGTTTCTCCAGCTGGAAGGGAAATATTCCCAAATCATAATGTATCTCTGACATCATATTTACAAAATATGTGGGTTATCACTTTCAGTAGGCAACTCTTTCGCTATGAGTTTACATGTGTCATAACGAATACAGAGATAGAGTGAGAGGTAGAAAGAGAAGAGGTGATATTGATGGAAAGACACAAATGTTTATAGGTAATATTGAACAGAGTGTTCGATTTTGGGAAGCAGCCACTGACAACCAAAAGCTGTCCAACTGTGCTCTTGGGATTCTCGCAACACTGCTTAATTTGCGATTGACACATATTGTAACCAGATAGTCCTCGTTTCCTAATCCAGATAGTTCATCCACAAATCGTACTCGTGCAAATCTACATTGATTGATTCTACTTGATGATGGAGGTACAAAATAGTCCGAGGCTCTTGGTTTAGTAAAATAAAGTTTCTGGTGAAACACATCTGTGCATATCAATTGCTATTCATATCAGTTCTGTTGGGCTTAACCTCGTTTCGAGCTAACAGGATGCTTTCTTAATCAGACTCATAGAGTCTGGAAACACTGTCGTAAATCTTGCTTATATATTAGGATGAAGTTTTGCAGTTCAACAAAGAAAATAAACTGCTTATCTATATCAGAAGGAAAAGAAAAATAACACAACAAAATAACACCACGAGTTACATGCTTCGCTGCTGCGTAGAAATAAGCACCTTCACTCGCTAGCGCCAGTGCGTTATGCCTAAATTCTAAACTAAATTATAATTTAGAGCACCATTATTCATAGCGTTATTACATAATTACAATGTAAGTACATATGTGAATATCCTTTTCTACTAAGGTCTACATTCGTCTCTGCACAAATTGTACAATGTTCAGTTCTTGAGCAAATATTCTCGTTTCTAATCAAAATAGTCGCCTCTGTTCACACCAATTACATGTATAATGTATTAGTAAAATACATTCATGATTTTCATTACCTTCGGTAGCTCGTTTAAATAAAACTTTACAGCTTCTCACTACGAAATTTCGGTAGTTTTGATGTCCTCGTTACAGTATGATACATAATGAACTGTATTCCCTTAGAGTGTATTTCAAATTTTCATAAATGGAATATGGCCTTGTTACCTAAGTGAAACAATTTTGAGCACTACAGCCGTAACAGATTAAGTAATCCAAACAATCATAGTAATGCATCAGTCATCATTCTTCACTCATTTAATTTTTTCTTTACATCTCTATTTCGTCAAAAGTGCCTTAAAAGGATTTCTGTTCTGGAGAGACCCAAAAGCAGTGGGAACAAGAATTGTGTGTGATCCGACGAGGTTCTGGTGGAGTGCAACCTTTTGCAAAAACAGAAGGCACAATTGCTATAGGAAAACACATCGACTCCAGTGATGACAAATTTTAGTGAAAAGCTGTTACGCAGAAGTGTTGATCACCTTCGAAAATCCCGAAATCATTTCCCGTAAATAGAAAATGAGATCTCACCATCAGGCGCATGACTTCAGTCCTGATAAAATTAATGCTATTAAAACAGCGTCCATTAAAAACTTGGCAAGTAGATTGGAAAGATTAAGTGATACTAGAGTGGTGGAGTGTATTGAGTAAGCACTTCGGAATTTAGAGAACTGGATGACGGCGAAAATCATCATTCAGCCAAGTTATTATCCGGGTTATTCTTCAAGGTGACATTGCAGTAAGCTTCTTATCTCATACAGTACTTCAGAGGATATCTGACACAATTCGCAACTTTCGAAGTACTCACGAGGTACTTCTGTATCAGTTTTCTCCATGTGATACATATTCGATGCTCGGTTGAGAAGCTTAATTAGGCCTAAAAATGAAAGAGGTGACATAACAACTACAATTTTTGCAATTTTTGGCGCAGTCCTTACAAGTGGCCCCTGATAGTTTTCTCCTATGTTATCAAAGAATACAAAAGTATTTGACTGGTGTCCTTCATTCAATCTCCAGCAACAAAAACCACGTAGGAATGTCTTTACGGGAACTTAAAATACTAAAACAACCTCTAAATGACTCTCAGATCCCCATAAAACCCTTATTAAAGTCTTAACTACTGAATTATAGGATCATATCTGATTCTTCTTCGTGATGAATATTCACCTCCCTTGTTGTTTAACGAAATATCGATCTTAGTGTCTATAAGTACAACTGATACGTAGTGGCCGACAGCAGAACCACATCCAACAAAATTTGCTTAAAAATAGAAATGACAGCATTTACGACACATTCAATATATTAATCTGGAATGAAAATGTTTCAGTTTCACATTTTCCTTGTACACCAAGCAGCTTCTCTCGCATGTAAATACTGCAGGATGTAGCACTGCCCAATGATGAAAACAGGATTAATGTAAGAAACAGGAAGTATCCGTTATATTGAGCTTAATTTTCTCCATAAACTAACGCGACCATACCACACAAGTCGCGAACATCGATCAGTAGTTGAGAATTCTGACAATATGTATCCCAACTACTTAGAAAATCGCGGACTTTTCCGAAGCAAGTGAATTCAGTGAGTCACAGCTTGCTGTGGGCAGCAAAATGAGTTCTCGGTTATTCTCTGATGGGACTCAGCAGTAGAAAAATTCAGTCGTGAGGCAGAAACTCTTCGCAAGTGAGACGGATTCACAGTGGAGCATTTACCCAGTCATCTGGAAGTGAGCGGTAGGTATTACAACCAGTCGTGTACGTCGCACACCTCCGCCTTTGAGGGACCGAAACAACGGTTCCAGATCCAGAACAGAGATAATTCCGCACAGCAACAAGCAGTAGGTGTTGGGAGCGATGGCCTTTAGGGATGACTCCGTAAAGTGTGTCCCGTCGCGCAGCTGGTCGATATCGGGCAGCACGTGTAGAATGCACCCACGTGTCAGGTGGTCGATGCGTTCCAGTCCCTCGCTCGTGAACGCCTGTGATCTTGTTGGGCCGCTGCTTACGAGCAGGCGTAGCAGCGCACCAGGCCCACCTCGTCACAGTGCATGCACTTCAGCGCGACGAACTCGGAGGTGAAGTGGTTGCGGTGCATCGACTTCTTGGAGCCGTTGCAGACGGAGCAGGGCAGCAGCCGGAAGCCGCCGCACACCTGGCACGTATGGCATACTGTGGGGTCCTGCAGAACACACACAAGTCTTGTAGCATTCTCCCATCCTACCAAAATAAAATAATTGCATATTCGTTTGGTAAGATCTAGAAAAATCAACTTTTACATCTACAGCATGCAAACGGTAACTGTTTACGCACTAAATACGTCCGCATTCTGCTTCTATGCATTGACGTCAGCTGTTTGCGACCGGGTCCAAGGACATATATGGGCTCTGTGGCGTATGTCACAGCAAATGACATTATACAGGGTGGTCCATTGATCGTGACCGGGCCAAATATCTCACGAAACAAGCGTCAAACGAAAAACCTACAAAGAACGAAACTCATCTAGCTTGAAGGGGAATACCAGACGGCGCTATGGTTGGCCCGCTAGATGGCGCTGCCATAAATCAAACGGATATCAACTGCGGTTTTTAAAATAGGAACCCCCATTTTTATAACATATTCGTGTAGTACGTAAAGAAATATGAATGCTTTAGTTGGACCTCTTTTTTCGCTTTGCGATAGATGGCTCTGTAATAGTCACAAACATATGGGTCACAATTTTAGGCGAACAGTTGGCAAGAGGTAGGTTATTTAAATTAAAATACAGAACGTAGGAACGTTTGAACATTTTATTTCGGTTGTTCCAATGTGATACATGTACCTTTGTGAACTTGTCATTTCTGAGAACACCGTGAGTGTCTGTAAATACCACATTAATGCAATAAATGCTCGAAATGATGTCCGTCAGCCTCATTGCATTTGGCAATACGTGTAACGACATTCCTCTCATCAGCGAGTAGTTCGCCTTCCGTAATGTTAGTACATGCATTGACAATGCGCTGACGCATGCTGTCAGCCGTTGTCGGTGCATCACGATAGCAAATATCCTTCAGCTTTCCCCACTGAAAGAAATCCGGGGACTTCAGATCCGGTGAACGTGCGGGCCATGGTATGGTGCTTCGACGACCAATCCACCTGTCATGAAATATGCTATTCAATACCGCTTCAACCGCACGGAGCTATGTGCCGGACATCCATCATGTTGGAAGTACATCGCCATTCTGTCATGCAGTTAAACATCTTGTAGTAACATAGGTAGAACATTACGTAGGAAATCAGCATACATTGCACCATTTAGATTGCCATCGATAAAATGGGGGCCGAATATCCTTCCTCCCATAATGCCGCACCATACATAAACCCGCCAAGGTCACTGATATTCTACTTGTCCCAGCCATCGTGGATTTTCCGTTGCTCAATAGTGCATATTATACCGGTTTACGTTACCGCTGCTGGTGAATGACGCTTCGTCGCTAAATAGAACGTGTGCAAAAAATCTGTAATCGTCCTGTAATTTCCCTTGTGCACAGTGGCAGAACTGTACACGACATTCAAAGTCGTCGCCATGCAATTCCTGGCGCATAGAAATATCGTACGGGTGCAATCGATGTTGATGTAGCATTCTCAACACCGACGTTTTTGAGATTCCCGATTCTCGCCCAATTTGTCCGCTACTGATGTGCGGATTAGCCGCAACAGCAGCTTAAACAACTACTTGGGCATCATCATTTGTTGCAGGTCGTGGCTGACGTTTCACATGTGACTGAACACTTCCTGTTTCCTTAAATAACGTAACTATCCGGCGAACGGTCCGGACACTCGGATGATGTGGTCCAGGATACCGAGCAGCATACATAGCACATGCCTGCAATTGGTAAACGGTCGATTTTAACACGGTTAATGTATCACGACGCAAATGCTGTCCGCACTGGCTGAATGTTACGTGATACCACGTACGTATATGTTCGTGACTATTACAGCACCATCTATCACAAAGCGAAAAAAGTGGTCCAACTAAAACATTCATATTTCTTTACGTACTACACGAATATGTAATAAAAAATGGGGGTTCCTATTAAAAAAAACCGCAGTCGATATACGTTTGACCTAATGCAGCGCCATCTAGCGGGCCAACCATATCGCCATCTGGTTTCCCCCTTCAAGCTAGACGAGTTTCGTTCTTTGCAGTTTTTCTTTCGTTTGATGCTTATTTCGTGAGATATTTGACTCGGTAACCATCAATGGACCACCCTTTAGATCTTACAAGTTGCAGCGGCCGTCTACATGGTGGAGCGAGTTACTCCTTGAGACCACTTTAATACTTCGTAGCTGCGCGTTTAGATAGACTCACCGTCTCGATAAGGTATTGCAAAGTTAAGGATTACAGTGGGTACCTTTTCAATGACATACTGACTTCCCACCTGGTTCCAGAGGTAGTCGAGGGCTCGTGATGTATGTCGGGCCCGGCAACTAGTGTCAAGTCAGAACTTAGTTGTGGGACCCGTACTTCCCCTGGCCCCGTATTTCCCGTGGGCCCCGTTTGCAGCATATGAAAATTTGTCCCGGACCGGGAATCGAACCCGGATTTCCCACTTATCGTGAGCGGTCGCCGACCACTTGGGCTATCCAAGCACGCCTCCAGGAACGATCCAAACTTACACCTTTCAGCCGTCTAGTTTCCAATCTTATTTGATTTGGCAGCCAGTTTCAGCGTTTTACTACGCTGTCTTCAAGCCCCTCATCGGCGTGTCGGAAGAATCTGCCTCGGTAGTGACCAAAACAGGACCCAGAAATACTGCTATTTGTAGATTTTTGCTACAGTGATCACTACAGCAAAAATCTTCAGCCGTGTTGAAGTGATCACTAGAGCAACAATCTACTAATACCGGTGTTGCTGGCTCCTGTTTTGATCACTAGCGAGGTAGATTCTTCCGACACGCCGTTCAGGGGCCTGAAGATGGCGTAGTAAAACACTGAAACTGGTTGCCAAATCAAATAAGATTGGAAACTAGACGCCTGAAAGGAGTTTAATTTGACATCCTCTATCGAGCAGCCGAGTCCCGCAGCCATCTCTAAAAAGATGGATATACAGAGACTTACATGTGTCACGCAGTCTGAAGAACATTGCACTGCGAAGATTCACACACTTTATAAGCACAGACATTATTACTAGCAATTATGTAACCATGCCTCGATGGGCTAAAATGACGATATGTTTGTCTCCCTGGGCGGGAATCATGAACTGTGCGACCATAAGAATTGGGACAACGTGACGTATGGAATTTTGGGTCGGTCCTGAAGGCATGGTTAAGTTGACCGCTCGCCATAAGTGGGAAATCCAGCATCGAGTCTCGACCCGGCAAAAACTTTCATGTGTCACAAACAGCTTACATCAACGCACAGTCGAGATTGCGAATCTATTCGGTAATTTTTAACACAACTGTAATCGTCAATGATAGTGTCTGCGCCTTCAGAGATGCATGCATATCTGAAGAACATTTTATTGTGAAGATACAGAGTTCGTATAAACAAAGAAACTGTAACCATCAATGATGTTTGCAAAGTACCACGTTGGTGTTTAGGAAGTAGAGACGACCGGTTTGATGTAGGAGACTTGCGGTCAATCACGCCTGATAACAGCCTCAAATTCGCCTACTAAAACTACCTAAGTTACAGGGCACGCGCGCAGCGTGAGATTTCCAATAGCCTCTCCCATTCTTTAAACCAGTCGGCTATTTCTTTAACATTATTAACTTAAACTTTTCCGTGAGGATATTGAAACGAAAGTGACTTTTGTAAGCTCTGTGTAAAAACTAATTAAGTTTGCAGTTCGAGCTAAACTTAACCCTCACAAGAGTAGTAGTTTCGTAATACGAAGGCCAGACCAAAGAAACGATTTTATTCCAATTCAAAACACTTTGAGGTAAAATGTACAGAGATGTCAATTTTACGTTTTCAATATTCAAGGATAGTTTTAATCCAAATCTCGGGCCGGACGCAAGCACCAAAGCTTAAATACCATTTGTAGGCCAGTTTCACAATGTTTCCCAACTTGATAGACCCCGAGTGTCTTACATGAATTTTTCGTCTCTATTTCACCTATACAACAGTAGAATGTTGTAAACAGTTACCGTTTACACGCTGTATACTCTAAAAATAACTGTGAAGTGCAAGACTGAGGGTACTTCCGATTGTAACAATTACAGCAAGTAATAGTGAAAATATAAAATGTATAAAGCAAGCTAATTCTTGTCTTCTACCGTACTGAAAACGAATATCACAAAGAAAAATTAAATATAGCTGTGGTTTTAGTTCATAAAGCAAAATAGAGGAAATGTATTGTCACAGTGTGTATAAAACGACAAAAACAAAACACTACGATAAAAATATTGTTCAACACTGAAGTCATACCATTCCAGTACCTTACCTCAGTTGCTATTGTAGGTAGTAGTTGCTTCAGTTCGTTCTAGAAAATGTTCATGTAATTCACGAAACATTTTGTTAAGAAAATAAATAAATATGGCAAGGCCTAAAAGCAAGTAAGAGAAAAATTCCCACGATTGGGTGAACCAAAAATAAAAGTAGATGTCATCGTTCACCAACAGAAGTCAGAGATTTTGAAACACAAGAAATTCGGTGAAATGTTAAATGGTGATAAGGAGGAGACTTGAATAAATTTTGAAAATGTTTGTTACTGTTTGTTTAAGTTTCTTAGGAAATAAGAGAGAAAAAAATTATAAGGAGTATGCAGGTGAATTGTTGTCATGTTATGAAAAGTCTGAGTGCACCATGTCTCTGAAATAAGCATCCTTCATGCCCATCTGGTGCAGTTTCTGACGAATATATCGAGGAATTTCATCAGGATATTGCAACCATGAAGAAGAGGTATTCAGGGAAGTGGTCTCCTGATGTTTTGGCAAGCTACTGCTGGGGTACTGCTGCCGATGCTCGAGATGTAGCTTACAAGAAATAATTCAAGCAAAACCGCGTAGTGTAGCCGACTTTCAGTTTGATTAGAAACTCTTCAAAATGTTATGTGAGAACATTAACTATGGTAAAGGCATCTATAGTACTGAATGCTATGAACTCTAACGGTACCTACAGTTATTTTCGTTATGCATTATAAATTAAAGAATTATTTGTGTATGTTTGCTAGTTTTCATACGGAACTACAAAGTGGTTCGTTGGAAATTCTTCAGTTTTTATTTGGCTTACTCTTTCTAACTTTAAGAATTGTTGTTTACTGAACTTTGTCACTGCAAGAGTGTCACATTGTTCAGTTGATTTTTCATTCCATGGATTCACAATTATGAACAATATTCTCACTTATTTAAAACCTCTAGGGTATATTGCTACTTAAATAAATATCTCTAATGATGATATAAAACAGGTCACGTACTAGCTGGAAATACATATTTCTATTATTGGTTATTTTTCATCGTATTATATTTAAATAAATGTAAAAACGCTAAATAAAAGTAATTTACAAATATCCAATGAAAGTTTGTTGCACAGTGTTATCAGGGATTCTGCCCCTACCAATCACGTATGGAGTGCAGGAACAATGATTACTTAAACGCATCTATGCGTGCTGTAATTAGTCTAATATTGCGTACGAGATCCCTACGTCGCGATATATACGAGTAGTTAGTACACTCCTCGAGTCCTTATTTGAGGCTGGTTCTTGAAACTTTCTGATTTTCATATGATAGGTTGTGTCAAGTGCCTGCTATTTAAAGAATTTTCAGCACCGCCGCGATGCTCTCCCATAAGTCAAACTTGAGATCATTAGTAGTACTGTTCTTTGAATAGTTCAATATCGACTGCGATACTGTTTGGTACACGTTCCACACACTTGAGAAATATTATAGGGTGGGTCACACTGGTGTTTTATGAGAAATATTCTTTATAGGTGAAGATTTTTTTCTGAAAGAGGAAAATACTTTTTTATGTATTTGAGCAACTTGCTACAAACTTCGCTGGCTACGTTCTTTGTAATCCATATGTTACTCGCACGTACCACGGTTGGATAGGTGACTTGGACCGCATGACATTTTAGCACTGCAATAGACGCGATAAACATTGTTCCATCAAAGTGTTGACTGATACAAATTAGCTGGAATCTGTATTTCTAGGTTCAAAGTTGTTACATTTGCCGCGTGGAGTGGCCGCGTGGTCTTTGACGCCACGTCACGGATTGCGCGGCCCCTCCCGCCGGAGGTTCGAGTGCTCCCTCGGGCATGTGTGTTGTTCTTAGCATAAGTTACTTTAAGTAGTGTGAAGTCTAGGGACCGATGACATCATCAGTTTGGTCCATTATGAATTCACATACATCTGAACATTTGTAATAGTAGTTTCTGATGTTATTGTCCCAAACAATCAGTTAATTATAAAAAAGTAATCAAATACACTGTTGTTCTATTACTATACAACAATGTTTTTTATAATATGATCTGTTGAACAAAGAGTTCAGCAGGAAAACTAATCAGATAATTAAAAATTGGTTCAGAAAGGTATTTAATTGTCAATTCAAGTCTCGACGAAATGATATTCAAAACGCATACTTTATTTTTATCACGGATATTTCAGTTAAAGTCGCTAACATTATGGAACTAATAATCCCTGTAATACAGTTACGGGTTTTGTACGGAGACAGCAGAATTATCAATTTATTTGCATAATTACATGTGAATGTTTTTAGGAACAGGTATCTTTAATACGAAATTCGGGTTTATTAAACTATAGATTTGACGGCTTTGGAAAAATAGTACTTGTTCCGTCACGTACGTTTAAACTGCGACAGTTTCGTCGTGATTTGTAGAATCGATTTGTGATTTTCCGTACTAGGTTAATATTTTCAGAAATTCGTAAACTGTAAGTTGTTGTATGTGTCATGAGCTGAAATACTAAACACCTTTTTCCAAAGCTGTTTCACAGAGGAAGACCGCACTGCAGTTCCTTCTCTAAATCCTCGCACAAACGAAAAAATGGCTGACATCGAAATAAGTGTCCAAGGAATAGAAAAGCAACTGGAATCACTCAATAGAGGAAAGTCCACTGGACCTGATGGGATACCAATTCGATTCTACACAGAGTACGCGAAAGAACTTGCCCCCCCTCTAACAGCCGTGTACCGCAAATCTCTAGAGGAACGGAGGGTTCCAAATGATTGGAAAAGAGCACAGATAGTCCCAGTCTTCAAGAAGGGTCGTCGAGCAGATGCGCAAAACTATAGACCTATATCTCTGACGTCGATCTGTTGTAGAATTTTAGAACATGTTTTTTTGCTCGAGTATCATGTCGTTTTTGGAAACCCAGAATCTACTATGTAGGAATCAACATGGATTCCGGAAACAGCGATCGTGTGAGACCCAACTCGCTTTATTTGTTCATGAGACCCAGAAAATATTAGATACAGGCTCCCAGGTAGATGCTATTTTTCTTGACTTCCGGAAGGCGTTCGATACAGTTCCGCACTGTCGCCTGATAAACAAAGTCAGAGCCTACGGAATATCAGATCAGCTGTGAGGCTGGATTGAAGAGTCTTTAGCAAACAGAACACAGCATGTTGTTATCAATGGAGAGACGTCTACAGACGTTAAAGTAACCTCTGGCGTGCCACAGGGGAGTGTTATGGGACCATTGCTTTTCACAATATATATAAATGACCTAGTAGATAGTGTCGGAAGGTCCATGCGGCTTTTCGCGGATGATGCTGTAGTATACAGAGAAGTTGCAGCATTAGAAAATTGTAGCGAAGTGCAGGAAGATCTGCAGCGGATAGGCACTTGGTGCAGGGAGTTGCAACTGACCCTTAACATAGACAAATGTAATGTATTGCGAATACATAGAAAGAAGGATCCTTTATTGTATGATTATATGATAGCGGAACAAACACTGGTAGCAGTTACTTCTGTAAAATATCTGGGAGTATGCGTGCGGAACGATTTGAAGTGGAATGATCATATAAAATTAATTGTTGGTAAGGCGGGTACCAGGCTGAGATTCATTGGGAGAGTGCTTAGAAAATGTAGTCCATCAAGAAAGGAGGTGGCTTACAAAACACTCGTTCGACCTATACTTGAGTATTGTTCATCAGTGTGGGATCCGTACCAGATCGGTTTGACGGAGGAGATAGAGAAGATCCAAAGAAGAGCGGCGCGTTTCGTCACAGGGTTATTTGGTAACCGTGATAGCGTTACGGAGATGTTTAATAAACTCAAGTGGCAGACTCTGCAAGAGAGGCGCTCTGCATCGCGCTGTAGCTTGCTCGCCAGGTTTCGAGAGGGTGCGTTTCTGCATGAGGTATCGAATATATTGCTTCCCCCTACTTATACCTCCCGAGGAGATCACGAATGTAAAATTAGAGATATTCGAGCGCGCACGGAGGCTTTCAGACAGTCGTTCTTCCCGCGAACCATACGCGACTGGAACAGGAAAGGGAGGTAATGACAGTGGCACGTAAAGTGCCCTCCGCCACGCACCGTTGGGTGGCTTGCGGAGTATAAATGTAGATGTAGCACGAGGTAAGTCAAATATGATTGTAAAACCGCAAATTCCAAAACCATTGTTTAGATACAAAACCATTTGCTATCTGGTAAAACTAATGCTAAAAATTGCACATAAATATTAAAAAAATTATGATTTTAGAAGGGTTTACGAGGCATAAGGTAGAGACGTCGCCCTACGCTAAGACATCACGTTGCAAATCAAGAGTGGTGCACACACATACATCCATTTTCCAGTGTCCACATTATATCCGTATGTCCAAGACAACAGACAGCTCTCGTCAATAACAAGGACAATCAGTCATAGGAAACATCATTTTACATGAAATTAGAATTTACATTTCAAAATTACAACAAACGTTTCAACGGGAATCCTGCACAGCTATGACTTTTTTGTGCTCGTGGAATTACATTCAAACTCACTTGACGCATAAGTAAAACATCGATTGTTTAGATATCCCAGCATCTGTTTTCCCTCTGTTGAACTGACGATTTAAAATTATTTTCGTACACTTCTCCTTTTAAATATGCCCACAGATAAAAATCACAAGCAGACAACGAATAGTGGAGTTCGTGAATTATTCACGAAACGTTCCACGAGTGTCCTTCAATAGACCAGTGCGGATGCAGGCCTCAACTGACACAACACGTGATATATCATTGAATAACTCAGGGAACGACGAAGATACACTCACAGTGCGTTAAAGCAAAAAGCAATGACAGATGCTGTGATAGCGAACCACGCCCTTGACGTGACCAGAATACTGGCGAGCGGGCAACAGTAAAATAACAGCGTGTTGTTTGCACGGCGGGGCTGCTTTTATCTTGAACATTTACCGCATTTGTACAGTGCTGGTCATTAACACTACAAAACTAGGAGAGAAAGCAAATAACGAAATTTTACTTCTTGCGCTTATACGGCTTAGAACGAATAATGCATAAATAAATTTATATGTGATTTGGGTGCGAAAATTTAGGTCGGAAAGCTACAAACTCTGGCAAGAATAGTGGCTCTAAGCCGTATGGGTATCAAATCGATCAGAGCCGGACAAAGCGAATCCATCTTAACAATACCGTTCTCGACAAGGCGAGAGGAAGTCTTCATATCTCTTATCATGAGAAACGAGTTAATGGAACACATCTGAATAATCTTCGTTTTTCATAAATGGTGCCACGCAGTGTTGGGAAAAGCGTGAGCACTGCGACTGTAACGAAAGAAAACACCGTTTGATGTCACTATATTTAGATTTGATTTCTGGTTTTGATCCTGTGAAGAGATAATCTAAAGGCCGTGTTCTGAAATACGCAAATTGTCCAAATGGGTGTCAAGCGTGAGTAACTTTAAACTCAACTTCCTTTTTGTTGATTATACTGCAGTGTTTATAATTGGTGTGGATAAATTGAACTAGAACTAAAAATAGGACATTAGAACGTTGGCTTGAAAATCAACTACAATCAAACTAAAACAGTTTGATATTAACGCAAATAAAACTGTACAAGTTATCAGTTAACTCATACAACTATATCAGAACCTTTTGCATTTATGGTCGTTTATGATAATGACTGAATGTTAGAAATAGAAAACGGAGTGCATATGGCCTAGAGTGTTTTCGGTAAACTAAATATTATCTGGAAAGGAAGTGTGAGAGTCAGTGTGTATTAGCAGTTCTGAGCTACGGCAGTGAAACATAGACTTACAACGTAAACAACCCTGTCGAATCCACAAGTCAGATTTGCTATAGACCTATAATCTTATTTCAGCTTATTCCAGATTGTAGGTTACTAGCCGAGTACTCGGTGCTGCTCGGGTATGTATTTATTCCAATTCTATTAGTCCTTCTCCTTCCTCCTCTGTCTGTCGGTCTCCTCGGCCTCCCTCTCTATCCATCTCCTCCTCCTCTTCCCCCTCCTCCTCTTCCTCCTCCTCCTCCTCCTCTTCCTACTTATTCCAATTCTATTAGTCCTTCTCCTTCCTCCTCTGTCTGTCGGTCTCCTCCGCCTCCCTCTCTATTCATCTCCTCCTCCTCTTCCCCCTCCTCCTCTTCCTCCTCCTCCCCCTTCCTTCTCTCGCTACGTTATCACCCCCACTCGTATAGGACGTCGATGGTTCTCCCACGTTATTTCTCTTTCCAGATAGTGCCTAGGTTGGTTCAAATCTATGCGGAGGTACAGGAGGAACTTTTTAATCGCGCCTTTGCCCGTATACGCATTTGTCACGTATATTTAACATATATGTAACACATTTCACACATATTTCTACACATATTTCACCTGTATTTCTAGCGGATTTCGCCCTGCAGTTTCGTTTTCACGCAGCTCAATATTTATGACATCATATCTTCTGAACTAAATGTTGTACAATGACATAACTTTGTATATTCATTGAGCGGCATATGTCGATACTGTCTGCGAAATGTGTTGCGAATAGAAGTAGTAGAAAAGAAGTAATAAATTTTAAGATCACGCATGTTGCTGTAATTTTTTATGTGTCTCAGTATTTATGATGTCACATCTCCTGAACTATGCGTCGCACAATGATATAATTTTGCAGGAACATTCTGTGGTACATATCAATACTGTCCGCAAGGTGCTTCGCGAATACAGTTATCAGTGAAGAAGTAATAAATTAAAACGTCATGCTTGATGCGGTAGCTTTACTCGATAATTTTTTTTCATTTCATCATTTTGTGGGAGCAGTCAGGAATAAATGCTTTCGTAAAGGTTTCATATTAAGTGTAAACCTTGTCGCAAGTCACTAAATGCTCTTATTGTCAAAAACTGGATGAATAAAGTCTGGACAGTCGCCCGTCGTGGTCTACACTCTCTTTTCCACCCCCCACTCCGCATCTTTAATATGTGGGTGGCTCTTACCCTACAGTGATTCTTTCAAGACATTTTTACAACGTTTGGTTGAAAACTGGTCAAGTGGTTTAGGTCGAGTGTGGAACAACTGACATTTACTGCTGTTAGTAAAAACTGATATACCAGGAAGAATAGCAAATAGTGAAATTTTGCTTATTGTGTGAGCACAATTGGAATACACGATTAAAGATAAAGGTTATTTGAGGGTACATAGGTTGCTGAGTTTATTACGCAGAGCAAGCGCCTCTGGCAGCAGCATCTCGGCCGGCGTCGACTCAAACTGAGTCTGAATGATGGATACAGGAACACCAGTCCATCCTGCTCCACTCCCACGCAAGAGTTCCTCAGTCGTAGTGGCTAGATATTGGTGATCTGCCGACCTCTCGACAACCCTGTGTATAGATGTATATATGCAGGATGAAGGTACGGAAACTTGTACCAAGGTCGCGATTCGAACCCTTCTACTCACAAGGCAGATGCGCTAACCGTTGTGGCGCCCTGGCACAGTGGCTTTCCACAACTGCACGGACTACTTTAGCACGCCTGCCTACTCGGTCCAAACTCCCATTCACGCCCCATCCCAATTAGTATTCCCCTTAGCTCGAACAGCATTGCACAGGCTCTCCAACTGTATTCGAGTAGCGCTTCAGCATCAAATGAAACGAGGGACCCCGCCTGTAACGCAGACATATGTGCTTTAATTAGTTTGCATATACTCGTATAAATAAGAGATGTTTGAGACTCGAAAAGTTCTCTGGAACCGTATAGTTTCATTCCTCTGTGTCGAGTTAGGTTTGGTCAGCGTGGCTGATATACGGGTTTACGTTTTCTTGTTGAAAGTTTACGTTACAGGGACATCGAAGAAAGGACACAGCTATATTTCATGCATCAAACACTTAACGGCTGCTGTGAAAGTTACCGGTTAAGATTACCAGAGGTGATACTGTTGCATACAGAATGATAGTCCTCCTGTTATTGAGCCCATAAATGACGATGACCAATGCAATCTGGTCCTTGCAGCCTCTACACGTGATGGATATACAGGGTGTCCCAGAAGGTATGGTCAATAATAAGTGATATGAAAAGAACGACCATTCGAATAAAAAAAGTCTAGTAACCATGGACTCTAAACTGCATACATTAAGAGCTGCGAGTAATTGTTTAGTACAAGAGACATGTTTCACAGTAGACGAACGAGTACTCACAGCTCTTAAGCTACGCGATGTAGAGCCCAAGCGTAATGGACATTTCTTTATGTTTCGGTCCAAACTATCACTTCTCAAAATGTGGAAAGCAAAGAGCTTGGAGTAGAACAGATTTTTTTTTCACTCTATCGAAGATGAAGAAGTGCTCAAAGCCCTTAAAGTACGCATTTTAGATCCGTGTTTACTAGGCTTTTTTGTTTCGAACTATCGCTCCTGCGATATCCCTGATTTCTGACCAATCCTCGTACGACACCCCGTACTGTGATGTACGCAGAATCGTGTGTCGTGTGAAGAGACGGCGTGGTGTCATCATGTGTCCAGTGTTGTCGTTCGGGTCATCGTTGTCGGCGAGCGTCTTCTTTCTTCCACGTGAACTGAGGCCGTTACACTGGTCGCCGCGTTGACAATCCGTGCTGATCCAGGCGTCACAGCACGGTCTGCGTGGATATTCGTTTTCCTTCAGACGTCCTCATTTCTGATGCGAAGTAAGTGAGGTGGCTGTAGGGTCCTGCATGGTAAAGTAAACAATGTCTAGCCTCTCAGTCATGCGAATGCTGTACGCAGGCCCAAACACGGAATTACTTTCCGAGGTATGAGGGGGATTCGGAAAGCTAATTTTACCTAGTAAGACTTTTTATATTATAAATTTAATTCGATTACACCTTTTAATAGGTCAGACAGGAGAACGAGAAGTGGTTTGCTGTTTTCATTCGTCTTAAATATCCATAAACTTGCTTAACAGCTCAAATTTCCGCAAAATTACTATACAAATATCTATTTAATTTACAGCAGTGTTACGGAAGTATCAATCTCTCATACTACTCAGTAGAGAAGCAAATACCTCGATAAATAACAAAGAAACTAGCAGAAGATTACAAAGGAAAGTCAAAATTATTCGCTTTTTTCCCTACGTGGAAAGTATCTATTTACTTTACACAAGTTTTCGAACGAAGATACTAACCTTGAGTCTGTTCTGTTCTGTTCCGAAACAGCGCAAACACAGCAATGTTGCATCTAAATTTTTCCATGTGTGGTTACGTATGACACTGAGACTGGAGAGAAACTAAGAGAATTAGCTCAAACCTGTTCTTGGATGATCCATTTTCAACTACATGGAAATCTTCGCGCAAATACAGATTCAGTAATGTTACGAAACTGTTCACCATGTACTCTGCTTCAGGAGAGTTGGAGCCTCATATGATTTCGTGAATCTTCCTCTGCTGTTTATCATCAACTTCTTTTCACCGGAAACTCCTTTCACTCGACTTTCAATCATAATCAAAAATGAACAATATTAAGGAAGCATTTTGGTACTACAAAATTTCCATTGCGTCTAGTATTTCGGGCGGGGGGGAGGGGGTGTCACGCGCCCCTGCCTTCACTCCACCCATTGCCCCCCATCCCCCAACCAACCTGCGTGCGGGTCTGGCAGTATTGCAGTGAGAATGGCTCTCTGGAAACCATCGACTCCATATTGTCATTACAGTCGTGAAATCCTGACAATACTACCGGCAATACCACGCAACGATGAAGTCGAGTTTCGACCGTCCACGATCCTAACGCTGTGGAATTGCAGCATACGCTGGCAGACGACCCTCCTCCCTAGGTGAGGCATAACATAATCTTCTCACAAACAAACAACATTCAAATGCGATTCTGAATGAGGAATCTGCTAAGTACTCTACTCTTACGTGCAGAATGCAAATGTTCTTACAACTATCTACTTCGTGCGGTTGTGCTGAGAGGCTGTTTCCATATCCAGTGTATTACACTTCTTGCCAGTATAACGTTTGTCGCATGCTACCTTTGTGGTGTTACAATTTTAATGGGCAATAGTGTAGATGGTGACGTCCGCATCCTACTATGACGCACCCAGCCCATAACGACTCCCTCCGTAAGCCATCATGCTTGCCACATATATGGCGCACTACGTTAAGTTCTATCGAACTGTGGGCATAGCTGCAGAAGCGCTGGCCTCGGTTCGCGCAGGCGGACCCATGGCGCGGAAACTACAGGGTGTCACACGCTTGCATGCGTAAGCAGTCGGGTGGCGCCTTTCGCAGTCGATCTGTCCGGGATGTAAGCTGGTGGCTATGGCCGCCACGGCTCGCACATCGTTCACGGACGCCGCAGGCTTAGCCGGGTGCGGCGTCAGCGTGAAATGGACCTCACGAGACCGGCACGCCACGGATTTACTCTCTCGGGATCCGCCGCTGCTGCTAGTATGTAGCCTGCCCTGGCTGATTCAGAGGAAGTGGAGCGAGAGAGAGAGCGAGAGAGAGAGAGAGAGAGACTGTACCGTCATCACTCCCTCATATGACTAGCAGAAGTCTGCTGAAAAGCCAACTCTGCTTTTTGCATCAACACTGCTTCTCGGTACTGTCTTTTCTTTGCAGTATAATTCCGCTTTCACACACCAGTGTCATTAACTTCAACATCATCAGCCACTCGACTCCGCCTTGTGAATGTATCTCAAACCAGCTATACGTATATATGTTCCTACTGCAGATTCACTATTTTCTATCCACCTTCATTTAGGTCGTCAAAACTGTGTCTTCACGTCTGTTGGCATCCGCCAGAGAACATGCTTGCTCTATGTATCACCCATTTGCCTGGCTACACCTTGCGCCAGTTTCATTGTTATCACAGTATGTCTTTCGCTCCAGTCTATTCCCTGATCCACTCATCTGGATTTCTCTTGCTGTTAACAATTCCGTACACTGTTGAGCCAAAACATTATGACCACCTGGTCAATAACGTTTAGATCCACCTTCCCAAAGCAATACAGTAGCGATTCTGTGTGGCACGTATTCGACAAGTGCTTGGTAAGGTTTCACACGCATATGGCAGTACGAGGCCATGCACACTGAAGAATTACTTGAAAAAACTCATCTCTTTCTTAAATTTAAAATATATTTCAAAGTGATTTTGTTGCGTGAATGTGCGCTCCTCCCTTAAAGAAATATTTCATGCTGCCTACGAAAAATGTAATAAAAATTGTATAAACTATGAGTTCAGATAGAAGATATAAGAGGAATCAGCCTGTGGCTGAAACGAAGCGAACGGATTGTGTTTTCAAATGTTTTATAACGAAATGCAAGCGAGTAAACTGTACTCTTTTCTCTCGTCTACATCGAACTGAGCAGACGTATTTTATGTCGGCCTCTCTGTAGTAGAATTACTTTAATTTATTATTAAATATGACAAAACGGGTTATATTTATGTTTCATTTAAAAGGAAGTGTATTCCCTGCAGTTATGAAGTGGTGCATGATTCGTAGCGTTGGTTTCAGAAAATTGCAAGCTCAACGTGAAACTTCTGAAAGCAAAGGAGGAGGCAGTTTTATGGTCCGGGGAATGTTTTGGTCACATTTCACGGATTATCTCGCCATTTTGGAATGCACAATGAATCAACACGAGTATGCATCTATCCTTGTGGACCATACGCACCCCAACACGCAGTTTGTTTCCCCTCGGTACGATGGCATCTACCACCAGGACAACGCAATGTGTCAAAAGGCTCTCAGTATACGTACGTGGTTCTAAGACCACCAAGATGAGTCTAATATACCCCTCCAGCCACTAAACTCGCCGGATTTAATCCCAATAGATAATCTGTGGGACCATTTCTATCAAGCTGGATAGAGGATCCGGCATCTACCAGCAGGACAATGCAACCTGTCAAAAAGCTCGCAGTACACGTACGTGGTTCGAAGACCACTAGGATGAGTCTACCGTACTCCTCTAGCCACTAAACTCGCCGGATTTAATCCCAATAGATAATCTGTGGGACCACCTCTATCAAGCTGGATAGCGGATCCTCACCCAGCAAACCCAGCGCAGCTGGCTTCAGTACTGGAGTCGTCAAGATCCCATATCCCTGTCGGTAACTTCCAGAACCTCACTGACTCTCTTTCTGCACGTGTCGCAGCAGTCCGTGCTGGAAAAGGAGGTTATTCAGGCTTTTGACAGTTGGTCGCATTAATGTGAACGGACAGTGTAGTTCAATAATTTCATTGGTAACTTGAACATTTTTTTTTGCATTAATCTTAGATTATTTTAATATTATTATAGCTGGTTTTCAAGCATACTTTCAAACATCGCCTATTTAGTGAATGATTTAAGTTTATCTACACCACTGATAAACACTGTAGTATTATCAGCAAAACGAAAGTAAAGTTTAAAGCTACAATTTCACGCTTGGCACCCATTCTGGCAAATTGCGTTTTGCATGGCGCAGTCTTTATATTATCTCTTCACACTATCAAAACTGGAACTCAGAACTAAATACAGTGATCCAGGCGGAGTTTTCTTTCATTACAGTCGCACTGGTAGCAATTTTATCGTTTATGAAAAACGAAGACGATTCAGATGTGTTCCATTAACTGGTTTTTCAGGTTAGAGATATGAAGACTTTCTCTCCGCTTGTCGACAAAAGTACTGATGAGGTGGAATCACGTTGTCTACAAATTTGTTTCTCTTTTATTCGTACTAAGCTGTGCAGGTACTCTACGTAAAATTTCGTTATTTGACATCTCTCCTGGTTTTGCGGTCTTAACGACCAGAGCTGAACAAACGTTCAAGATGAAAACTGTCTCGCCCTTTCTAGAGCACGATGTGATTTTACTGTTCCCAGCTCCCCAGTCGTTTGGTCACGTTATGGGCGTGGCTCGCTACTTCAGTCGCTGCTTGTTGCTGTAAAGTGCTGTGAGCGTCTCTTCGTCGTTCTCTGATCTATTCATATAAAGTATGATATCTTCTGTGAGTCGAAGCCTATATATGTACTGGTTCATTTAAAGAGACTCGTGGAATGTTTCAAAATGTTCAAATGTGTGTGAATTCCTATTGGACCAAACTGGTTAGGTCATCGGTCCCTAGACTTACACACTACATAAACTAACTTATTCTAAGAACAACACACACGCCTGTGCCCGAGGGAGGACTCGAACCTCCGGCGGTAGGGGTCGTGCAGTCCGTGTCATGACGCCTCAATCCGCGCGGGTGAAATGTTACATGAACAAATGAGGAACTCAAGTATTCCTGTTTGCAATTAATTTGTATGGGGATACTGAAAAGGAAACGTGATTTCTCGAGCACAAAATCATATAGCGGTGGTGAGATACAATTTAAACATTCGTTGGAATTTTTAAGAGAATTCTCTGATTTGAAGTTAAATTATAACTTCTTGGACATTATCTTGGGCGCTACTGTGTGTGTGTGTGTGTGTGTGTGTGTGTGTGTGTGTGTGTGTGTGTGTGTTCCAATATAGTCACTGAACTAATGATTTCCCATCTGTTGACTAACATATAAAATACATATAATCTGTCGCCGTGAAATAAAACAGATGCAAACAGGTAACGAACTGATGACAGGACGCTATCCCAGAAAAATGGATATTACTCAAAAGATAACTAAAGACGTCATTAACATGAGGTGTAATTAATACGGCACTCACTAAACAGAGTTTCGCAGCTGATTTATTTACCAGCCTTCGACCTGAGAACCTACCACCAAACGATTTGTTATCGTGTAAAAACTTGTGCGTGGTCCATCTTATCATTTTTTACAAACGTAAGAGATGAAACTCAAAACAAACTTCAGATACAGTTAATAGTCCTAGAGGACCTAAGAAGTGTAACCTTATATTCACCCACACAGCAAGCAAATATACAGCAGTTAATTAAAGTTATATTAAGTCAGGTAATTGATATTGTTACTTGGAAATAGAAGATTGGACCATTTCAGTTATATTCCAACCGATGGTGGCGCAGCCATTGATATCACGTGAAATGTAAACAAAGCTCTTGTAAATAAAACTGTTATTTACACTCTCATGTTATTGCAGTGACCGTGAATTGTAAATTGAGCAACAATTTTTGTAAGCAGTCATAAAAATCTGACGTCTTTTGACGGCGCAGTCTTTCAGAATTTGTGCTTGTTTTCTTTGTCACTACCGGTGCAATACCATTGCTCTTCCTCACTGCATTGGATATTTGAAGAAACACTTGGTAATTGCTACTTAGTGAAATCTGATAATAGTACACAAGTTAATGATCAAATTTAAAAGATCTAATTTTAAACACTGAAAGCTGTGAGCTGTGGTAAAAAAACAATTTTAGGCTCGTGTGCTGTGGGTGTTATTTTGACCGTAAAGGTTTTGTGAGACCCAGTGTGACTCTGAAGCTCCATCGGCAAAACGGAAGACGTATTGCCAGATGCGAGGAGGGAACCCGCTCTCTGGTTTCCTAGGAGGAGCGACTAATTAACTAATTCATTAGGTAAGTCCCTCTACTGGCATCACAACCACGTCGTCGACACTTGACGTACGAGTTTAGAGGGAGAAACGTGGTTCATTGCAGTGTATTTGCTTTGGAAATGAAATTATTAAAGCGAGTCGTAGAGGCGTTGTGACGACGCGAGACCGCAAAAGGAGCCGATCTGGAGCTGCAGAGGCCTCAGCACTATCACATGGCCCAAACTGAGAAGCCGACGACAACTGGAACTATCCGTTTATGCATTTCCTCAAATATGTTCGAAGGGACACGTAATTGACTGAAATGCGATGATTATGAACAGAACAATTACAATTTGAGAAGATAGCGAATGAATGTTTCGGACACGAGGGTGGTCTTTTCTCTTTTATTATCCAAATGGAACGGTGAAACTGTAGCAGTACGATTGAAGTAACGAACATTATGTATCCAAGTACAAGATGACATAAAGTAGCTGGCACCTGACGTTTAAGGTATAATGTTGCTCCAGGCACTTGTCATATGATTCCTCTAATCAATCAGTTAATTACATAATGACCCTCAAATACAATTCTGGTATGATGTAATCTGTTCAACTGTCAAATTAATGCAATAGTTAAGATTTTAATAAGTGAGATATTTTTTGTCAATTCATATTCTCAGTGAAATTATATTCAATACTCGTGCTTCATTTCTCAGCTCAGAAATTTCTGTGAAATTTGCTAACTTTTTTTAAAACTAAATGTAAAAATCATCGTAATATACTAATGGGTTAAGTGGAGGGGAGGGGGGGGGGGGGGGGGGGGGGGAACTACAGCAATATCAAGTTATTTGCATAAATATGAAATTGGGATTTTCTTAAACTACGTACTTGATATTTTCGCAAAATGCTATTTGTTGACTCATTTATGCAGAAAGTGTGACAATTTGCTTTGGTTTCTAGCATAGAACTGTCATTTCTCATACTCGCTTAATATCGTAAGTCATTCGTAGAGTGTAAAAATAAGCATCTATCGTGAACACGCCAGTCAAAATATGGCTGTAAAAACGTAAATTCGAAAGGATTGTCTGGACAAAACATCATTTGTTATCTAGTTACTTTTGTTATATACGATGCACATAAGTGTTATAACATTGTAATTCAGATCAGTGCTTTAAGTCAGTTAGTGCAATAATCTATTCAGACGTCTGCTTTACGACTTCTTATTCTAATACTGAATAAATTGTTAATTATAATCCAGAGGGATTATCAGTTTCGTCTAGAAACCAAGTGGTATACAGAAGATGAGGCAATTCACGTTTCGTTCTAAATAGAAGTTGGTCTAGTTTCATGCAGTAAGTAATAGGTGAGTTCCAATATTACTTTCTACATCATTGGTTATTTTCTTATTTGCTATTTTTACATCACTAATTCCCGAAATTTTGCAACTAATGAACGTCAAAATCTCGAGTGAATGGTGTAAAAAATACACAGTAGGAAGACAAAGTTCCGAGTGGTACTTGTATTACACAATAAAATTAGCCAATAGCGTAATGATATTCATGAAAAGTTTCAAATTTAATCGCTTTAATTTAGGTTTTAACATTTAGTTTCAAATCCGTCTATTGCAGGGGCGTTCCTTTAGTCTACCTCTGCGACCCCGCCTGCACGGACCGAGCTATGCATTCCCTCTATGCAGTACTGAAAGGCGGGTTGCCAATACCGAATACGGCAGGCGCCCCCATTAATCAGAGCGGCGTGGCTTCCGTCGCATGGCAGGCACCGAACATTCCAGAGGCAGGCGCCGAAGCGGGCCTTTCGCTCGCTGTCAGCACATTAATTCTCCGACTGGACAAAAAGAATTTTCAGTTCCCGTTTTCTCTCTCACCACGCAACAGGAGTGTCTATACAAGCGGAAAGAAGGACAGAGGAATACCCGGTTCGCTAGTCAAGCAAGGAACACTAAGAGTACTGATTAAAATTTAAAGAAAAAGTAAGTTAAAAACCAGCGCAACACTCCAGCTAGCATATCTTCAGTTTCATGATGAAGTAAGTCAATCTGTAGCGGCTTCAGGAACCATCTCACTGTTTCATATCTGTACTTCTTTGCAGTCTGATACCAACGTATACGATCAGCTACGAGACACCAGCAGCAGCATCACGGCTCGATCTTTTAGGCTGTTACGGCTCCTTGTTTGTCCTGGCATCTTTTCCAGGGACATATCTGCCTTCGCCGACTGATCTGTATCGCCCATGCCTAGATCCAGGCATGCTTTGTGACCAGTTGCAGTATTTCATTACGTCAGTGATGCTTTGAGCTCCCAGCTCTTCTACCTTGTCTTCACACCTTTCGATGTCAAGCACTGAACATTTTTGGTCGTCTCTGTTCATTTCAGTGCAGTGAATTTTAGACTAGTAGAAATTACTTCAGCAACAAACTTATAACCAAAATTGTTGACAGTGTAGTGGACAATGTGAAGGAATTCTACTACCTTGGTAAAAATAAGGTATGACGCACGAAGTACAGGAAAAAAGAACATTCCTTGTCAACACAAAATTGCTAGTATCAAACGTAAGTGTTAACTTGAGAAGAAAATTTCTCAGAACAGAGTGGCAGTGTGTAGCAACGACTCTGGGAACACCAGGAAAGAAGCGTATCGAAGTCTTTGAGATGTGGCTGTATAGAGGAATGTTGAAAAAAGAACGATAAGATTAGAAGTGATGTAGCCCTCAGCAGAATCGACAGAGAAATGAACTTGTTCTACAAGTCAACTATAAGAAAGCATCACAGTGATACGAAATGAGCTGAGCGACATTGGAATAGCTTCCGTGGAACTACAGGGAAACATAGAAGGAAAAAATATAATTGAGGACGTAGTGCATCTCTGGCATGGAGATATTACTACAGGACATGCAATCGAGGCGGTTCTCATCAAACCATTAAGATGATGATAATTTAAAAGAAGTTAAGTCCTATTTATTGCCATACAGCATTAATCACACCCCGGCTACCCTTCATACCTTAACATTTCGGATTTCGTTCCTTACACCTGATTTTTCTAGGTGCAGGACTTTTGATCCGTGCGAAAAGAAGAGGGTGTTTTGTATCGGCAGGTATGCAAAACTTAACTATGTTGCGAATTTGTGTTTTCCCAGAAAAAGAAACCGCAAGCGCGGTAACTACTCAGTCCACACCTGCTGTCTGGGGAAGTGTTGTTGCTTTAAAGAAAGTGTTACTTACTGTACAGTATTTATGGATTGCGTGAGAGAAAAGAAAAGGAATCTCCTGGGTTTGCTGTTAGCTAATCATACAACGGACGGTGAAAAAGAGGGCTATTTGCTCCCGACATACGCCAAGCGCAGAAAAATAGTCGACAGTAAGTTTTTGATAGTGTGTCGACTAATAGCTCATCTTCCTCGCCACTGAAACGCACTTGTAGCTTTTTAGCACAAGCTAAATGACGTAAAACGCTTCACTGCACATCTGAAGGGACTTTCACATTCGTCCCAAGAGAGCAGTGAACGATGTTTCACCACTAGGTCTAGCGAGCAACTTGTGTTGCGAAAAAACTCCCGGCATGAATACATGTCGCCTTTCGATGGACGTAGTAGAAGTCCGTCCTCTACGGTGTGACCAGATGGGAGGAAGAGCAGATGTTAGCAAGACAAACGAGAAACTAAAACACCCAGTAAAGATGGTTTTAGTATGAAATGCGAAACGAATCAACACATTCGTAAATAATCCTTATACTGCGTCAAGAAGAAAACGTTGTCAAGTTGGGAAAAAAACGAATAAATGCGAGTAGGACTGGCTCTGTCAGGATTCCTTATGAACGTGATTATCTATATACATCCCCATAATAATCATAATAATTTGGTGTGGTTCAATGGGCTAGTGCAAGTGTCCTTGTCACTTCTATGTCCTTAAGCCACGCCAATTATCCAACTGTGGAAAGGGGACTTACCGTTTGCGATGAAATCCGAACCACGTGTCGTTTCTGGCGACTCTTCAAATCGTTTAGAGATGAAGGCTAAGTGCAAACGAAAACTGAAAAATCGGTGTCCCGACCGAGATTTGATTCCACGACTTATCACCTTCCAAACACGCGGTTTACCGTTAGAACACCAGGACCGACATTTATAGAGATAGCTGATTGAGTTCGCGAGTATCAAAATACGAGTATGTGATATCAAAATATGCGGCACATAAGGGCGTATCTTTTGATTGTACTCAGTTAGAAGCTTAAATGTTTCAAGCCGCCAAGGAACCGTACAGCTTAGACTTTGACATAAATCTTAACTTCATACCTCCACCCGTTCCTGAGAAAAAGATGTCTTAATAGCCGCAGACGCAGATAGATTGGCAACAACTGGGAAAAAAAATATTTTAATGTAATATACACTTTAATATAAAGAAACGTGGGACCAAGAAAGAATTATACCAATGGGACGGAAATTGGTAGATGTGACGAACATGTACAGAGAAACAAGTGATTACAGTTGCATAAAAATTGGATGATTTATTCAAGAGAAAGAGCTTCACAAATTGTGCGAATCAATAGCGCGTTAGACCGACTCTAGCTCTTAAGCAAGCAGTTAGCCGACATAGAAGTGACTGACAGAGTTATTGGATGTCCTCCAAGGTACATCACGCAAAATTATGTCCAATTGGCGTGTTACATCGCTAAAATCCCGAGATAGCTGTAGTTGGAGGGCCCTGCCAACAAGGTGCCAAACGTTTTCAACTGTGGACAGATCCGGGGACCTTTCTGGCCAAGGTAGGTCACGGCAAGCATGAAGACAGGCAGTAGAAACTCTCGTCGTGTGCGGGTGGGTATTATCTTGTTGAAATGTAAGAAGTGGATGGCTTGCCACGAAGAGCAACAAAACGGGACATAGAATATCGTCTTCGTACTGCTGTGCTGTAAGGGTGGTGCAGATGACAACCAAAGGGGTCCTGCTTTGAAAAGAAATGGCATCACAGACCATCACTCCTGATTGTCGGGCCGTATAGCGGCGACAGTCAGCTTGGCATCCCACCGCTGTCTGGTGTGTCTCCAGACATGTCTTCGCTACTCATCGGGACTTAATTTGAAGCCAGACTGAAGATAATTCTACTCCAGTAAATGAGATTCCGGGCCGAAGACGTGTCAAGAGACGCCCCGGATAGTGGTGGGATACCAACCTGGCTGTCTCCGTGCTTGCCATAGCCTACATCGCCCAGTAAGGTCGCCGAATCTCCCCCAATTGAAAAGTTTGGAGAACTGTTGGCAGGGCCCTCCAATAGCTCGGGATTTGACGATCCATCGCCCCAGTTGGACGTAATTTATCACAATATTCCTCAAGAGGACATCCAACAAATCTATCAATCAGTGCCAGGCTCAATAAATGCTTGCATAAGGATCGCAAGTGGGCCAACGCGTCGCTGGCTTGCACAATTTGTGAAGCTCTTTCTCCTGAATAAGTCATCCAATATTTCTTAAATTGTTATAATTTGTTTTTACTTTACATGTATATCACATCTACCAACTGTCGTCCCATTCAGATAATTCCTTCGAGGTGCGTCTTATTTTTGTCCCGAGAGTGTAATTACAAGTCAACAATTTTCAGATTCTTTCCTTTGTTTGCACTTTGAAACCTTGTTCCTTTTCGAACTTCATGACTCAGGGTCAATACCCTACAGGTTTTCACGAGTGAGTTTGGGAATATCGAAATATGTAATAAACGGCCGTATCTTTTGATTTAATTGACTTAAAATGTTAAATTTTTTCACACCGAAATGTGTGACATGAATTTCAACTTGATACCTCTACCTGTTCCTGAGAAAAACTGGCCTTAACTGGTCGGACAGGTAAACAGAGAGCAAAGTGATCATCTAAGCGTTCCTTATTCACCGATTGAGGCAAGAAATGCTAAAAAACGAATACAAAAGTGACGTACAGACGTACAGACTACGCAGTTTGTGAGAGTGTGGTACATATCTTGTGTGTGTGTGTGTGTGTGTGTGTGTGTGTGTGTGTGTGTTTGTGTGTGTTTCCGTGGTGGCCGACGAAGCAGCTGGTGTACCGCGCGCAGCATCCCAGAGACAGCAGCGGGAATAACACAAGCCTGGTACTGGCATCCTATGCGCATGCGCAGTGTGACGCTGCGCGCCGCCGGCAGTAGCAGCTGTGCTCACCTTGAACGGCTTCATTATTCTGCGCAGCTCCCCGCTCTCGTTCAGCCTCTCGATCGTCTCGGCGTCCTGCAACAAGACAGCGCGGAGTGAGTAGAAGTAGGCGCAGGGCGGGAGGCTATTACCTTGCAAAACAACGCGCGTGGGCACTGGTGAACCAATTCCCGAGTTCTAAAGCAGAACAATAACGATCATCATCACCAGAACAGCAAACTTGCAAAATAAAGAATTACAGCGATAGACAAGGTCTGTCACCGTTCTTACACATCCTATACTTAGACGATCGGCTTGAAGCAACGAAAATCAACAAGCACAGAAGTACTAAAATAATAGAGCAATAAATCTTTTAGGACATTATTCTTTGACGATGACTCGGCTGTTATGGCCTCTTGTGAAAATGACTTACCGAATGCGGAACATATGTTGTTGCTCTACAGGTATTCTACATCTACATCTACATCCATACTCCGCAAGCCACCTGACGGTGTGTGGCGGAGGGTACCTTGAGTACCTCTATCGGTTCTCCCTTCTATTCCAGTCTCGTACTGTTCGTGGAAAGAAGGATTGTCGGTATGCCTCTGTGTAGGCTCTAATCTCTCTGATTTTATCCTCATGGTCTCTTGGCGAGATATACGTAGGAGGGAGCAATATACTGCTTGACTCCTCGGTGAAGGTATGTTCTCGAAACTTCAACAAAAGCCCGTACCGAGCTACTGAGCGTCTCTCCTGCAGAGTCTTCCACTGGAGTTTATCTATCATCTCCGTAACGCTTTCGCGATTACTAAATGATCCTGTAACGAAGCGCGCTGCTCTCCGTTGAATCTTCTCTATCTCTTCTATCAACCCTATCTGCTAGGATCCCACACTGCTGAGCAGTATTCAAGCAGTGGGCGAACAAGCGTACTGTACCATACTTCCTTTGGTTTCGGATTGCATTTCCTTAGGATTCTTCCAATGAATCTCAGTCTGGCATCTGCTTTACCGACGATCAACTTTATATGATCATTCCATTTTAAATCACTCCTCTACACTGAGATTCAATCGCCATTCCCTGTACCATGCGTCAGTTCGCTGCAGATCCTCCTGCATTTCAGTACAAGTTTCCATTCCTCTCGATATACCACAGCATCATCCACAAAAAGCCTCAGTGAACTTCCGATGTCATCCACAAGGTCATTTATGTATATTGTGAATAGCAACGGTCCTATGACACTCCCCTGCGCCACACCTGAAATCACTCTTACTTCGAAGGCTTCTCTCCATTGAGAATGACTTGTTGCTTTCTGTTATCTAGGAGCTCTTCAATCCAACCACACAATTGGTCTGATAGTCCATATGCTCTCACTTTGTTCATTAAACGACTGTGGGGAACTGTATCGAACGCCTTGTGGAAGTCAAGAAACACGGCATCTACCTGGGAACCCGTTTCTATGGCCCTCTGAGTCTCGTGGACGAATAGCGCGTGCTGGGTTTCACACGATCGTCGTTTTTGAAACCCATGCTGCTTCCTACAGAGTAGATTTCTAGTTTCCAAAGCTCTAATAATTTTTGTGGAAATTAGTAATCCTCGTGTAGGGTAAGTAGTGGCTTTGGGTGTTTATTATTGAGATGAAATGTCACTTGTTACGTGAATGAGCTTGCTCACGCGGGTACCTAACCATTAGAGAAAAAGCGCAGGCTACTCCCGTCGTAGGGTCGTGGCATGGATACAGATAATTACCGACTTGGAGGGGAGAGCCGAGCAAAGTGGCGAATGGGGTCCCGTGAGTTACAATGTGTCGGCAACGCGCAGCACATGCCTCGACTTATTCTGCCTGGAAGGTACAGTCACCTCGTGAAGCCTCGCCTGTTTGCTGTGCCGCTCCTCAAATCTCTAATAATTTTTGTAGATTTTAGTAATCCTCGTGTAGGGTAAATAGTGGCTTTGGGTGTTTATTATTGAGATGAAATATCACATCTTTTTAATGAAATTATGTTTAAAATGTCATACATTGACTCCATAATCCTACTTTAGTTATCGAAAGTTCGTCCATGCTATTAGATGGGAAGCAGCTTTTCAGTAAAGGCCACAATGCAGGAATGGTGGCCATCTTGACGATGGCATCTGGCCACTTTGAGTGGGGGGAAAACGTAAAACCAGGGGTCAAAATAATAGTGGCCTAGTAGCAGCAAATAAAGAAAGAGAAGAAAAAGAAATTGAAAAGGAGGAAAAACTGAAATCAGTCGAAGATAAGCAAGCAGCAAAAATGTAATAGAGAACTTCTGACAACTTGGATAAGATCATAGAGTACATGTACGGCAAAAAAAAATGTTCAGATTCAAGGCCAGACGAGCAATGGATTAAATACCAATTGTGCTCCCTCTGGGTTCATGAACTCTGTACAGGTGTTGAGCTACACAATTCGATTTCTACGTGAAACGTGTGATTTGTATCATGTTTCACAATAAAATATGTTTAGTTCTTTGTTAAATAGTTTTTATCCCTCATTTTTTAATTTTTTCCACTTCGTGAACATTGAATTGTCTAAAGTACTTAATTACTGATTTCTATACATTTCTGTCCATTTATACTCAGCTTACAAAAATGGAATACTTTAGCCTGGCCACTTAGTCTGGCTTTCACCTAATGCTGAAGCTAATTTGTGTTGAAATATGGAACATTTTTCACGCTCACCCATTATGACATTTTTGTTGGAGAATGAAATTCTCCTCTATCTGCCGTCAAGAGTGGCCGAGCGGCTCTTGGCGCTTCTGTCTGTAACCGCGCGACCGCTACGGTCGCAGGTTCGAATCCTGCCTCGGGCAAGGATGTGTGTGATGTCCTTAGGTTAGTTAGGTTTAAGCAGTTCTAAGTTCTAGGGGACTGATGACCTCAGATGTTAAGTCCCATAGTGCTCAGAGCCATTTGAACCATTTTTGAACCATTTTTTTTGAATCTCCTCTATCAAAAACAATATGGATTCCATAAACGTGGGAAACATGGCCCGCTCTGTTCGTCCGTGAGATCCACAGGCCCATGGAGAACTGCATTCAGCTTGACGCCACGTTCCTGATTTCCGAAAGATATTCCATACAGTTCCGGATAGCCGTGTAAAAATTTGAGCTTACCGGTTATCGGGACACTTCGGGAATGATTCAGGTATTCCTTGCAGAGAATACTCAACACGTCGTTCTTAACAGGATGAAGTCGACGGATGTTAAGCTAACTTCTGAGGTATCCCAACGGAATGCTGCAAGTCCATTACTTTTACATTAGGTGTGCCATGAGAAGGAGACAACAGTTATGTGTAAAAAAAATTAATAAGAGTATTATAATTACACTTCAAGTCGAACAGTGCAACTGTACACAACAGCCATTATCTCTGGAAGAGCGAGATGAATGCGTAGGAATGGAGTGGATGCTGACGTACCCAGGTTTCAACTGTGCCCTCCATTTCCTTGTCACAGTTGAATCTCTGGCCTTTCAGAGTTTGTTTTAAGGGGCCCAAGACGCGCAAGTCACATGAGGAGATATCGGGTCTGCAAGGACAGTGTTCTAGGACCTCCCATCGAAATGTTTGAAGAGCTGGAGGGTCGTCTTGGGCAGACGACCCTCGACATAAGGCTGCTACCACCGGAATATTAATCAACGTACGAGACACTGCTCTCTGTACACCTCTTTCATCTTACGACGTACTTTCGAGTCATTCTCCCCTTCTGCGCAAAGAAATTGGATCATAGCTCTACAATCTGATTGGGAGGAATCACGCAACCAACAGCATAAACAACTCTCCAGAAATGAGCAAATTGCTGCAAAACCGTTAACTCCGCTCATGTAACAGATACTATTTCGGCCCCTGATTTTACTTTTTTCCCCTACACAAAGTGGCCAGATGCCATCGCCGAGATGGCCACTTTTCTTGCATTGAGGCCGTTACTCAAAGCTGTTTACCATCTAATAGCATGACAGAACTTTCGATAGCTGAAGTAGGATTATAGAGTCAATATATGACACTTTCAACATAATTTCATTAAATAGACATAAGTGATATTTCATCTCAATAATAAACACCCAAAGCCACTATTTACCCTACACGAGGATTACTAAAATCCACAAAAATTATTAGAGCTTTGAGGAGTGGCACAGCAAACAGACGAGGCTTCGCAGGGTGACTGGACCGTCCAGAGAGAATAAGTTGAGGCATTTGCTGCGCGTTGCCGACACATTGTAGCTCGCGGAACCCTATTGGCCACTTTGCCCGGCTGTCCCCTCAAAGTCGATAATTATGTGCATCCATGCCACGATCTTATTTAGGAACGGGAGTGGCCTGCGCTTTTTCTCCACTCGTTCGGTACCCGTGTGAGCAAGCTCCGCGTAACAAGTGACATTTCATCTCAATAATAAACACCCAAAGCGACTACTTACCCTACACGAGGATTACTAATTTCCACAAAAATTATTAGAGCTTTGGAGACTAGAAATCTACTCTGTAGGGAGCAGTATGGGTTTCAAAAATGGTGATCGTGTGAAACTCAGCTCGCGCTATTCGTCCACGAGACTCAGAGGGCCATAGAAACGGGTTCCCAGGTAGATGCCGTGTTTCTTGACTTCCGCAAGGCGTTCAACCATGTCTCGGTAAACACATTCAGCCAATGGTATTACATGCAAAGAGGCTTGAGCGAATGTCTCCTTTTACAGATGGTCATATTTTATAATACTCGTTCATGTTAGTGACATGGCAGATGACGTTCGAAGAGTATTGAGGCTGTTCGGTGACGAAACTGCTGTCTACAGAAGTATTACAACGTCATGAGAGTAGCAAGACCTGCAGAAGATTGGTGATGAGTGCAGGGGTGTCAGTCGATCCTGAACGTAAATAAACGTCATGTACGCTGTATAAATGAGCGAAGAGATACATCAGGTTACACTGTTCGCAATAAATCATTGCAAACAATAAAATACACAAAAGTAATTTCCCGGAACAATCTAAAGTGGAATGATCACATAAAATAAATTTTAGAGAAAGCAGCAGCCAGAGTGAGATTCAGTGTGAGAATTTTAAGAAAATATAGATCGCTTACGAAACAAGTGGTTTACAAAACACTCATTTGACAGATTGTTAAATATTGTTCATAAGTCGGAGAATCTCCAGGGTAGGCTAACGCAAAGATAGAGAAGGTGACAGGAAGTGTGACACGTTTCGTCACTGGATTGTTTAGGAAGTGGGAGAGCGTTTCAGAGTTGTACAATGAACTTCAGTGTCAGATGCTACAAGAGAGGCCTTTTGCATCACGGAGAGGTTTACTGTCGCAGTTCCGCTATCTCACGTTCCACAAAGAGTAGTACAACGTATTACTTACTCCAAATTAAGTCTCGTGAAAGAAACATGGTTCAAATGGCTCTGAGCACTATGCGACTTAACTTCTAAGGTCATCAGTCCCCTAGAACTTAGAATTACTTAAACGTAACTAACCTAAGGACATCACACACATCCATGCCCGAGGCAGGATTCGAACCTGAGACCGTAGCGGTCGCGCGGTTCCCGTCTGTAGCGCCTAGAACTGCTCGACCACCCCGGTCGCAAAGAAACATGAATAGGGAATTAGAGAAGTTATAGCTCATATGGAGGAGTTCGCTGACAGTCGTTCTCAGGACGGCCCATTTGCGAATGGAAGAGAGAAGGGGGCGAAACGTCTGTGATGTCAGAAGTACCCGCCGTTTCATACCCTGATGCGTCTTGCGGATCATAGGTGTAGATGTGTATAACATAGTCAAAACATGCTATGGCGAAATTTAAAAATATAAGAAAAAGTTACGGCCTCTAAGGGAAACGATATTACAAGTTGAAAGAATTATAGTTAGACGGCACTTGTGTCCAACAAATATCTCACTTCGATCATCTAGGGTACAATGTCACACATGAATAAGATCGATATGTCGAGAGCAATCTGGTTAGACTAGTATGGCACCATCAGAAAAAAATATCGAAGAATCTTTTCAAAGACGTAATTTCCACTTTTAGTTGTAACTGTTTTAATGCGCTATTGCAATTTCGGCTTTTGAGCTTTTGTCAAGCATCAAACTTGAAGTTACATTATGGCGTAAAAATGGTACAAATTCCAATGGCTCAATAAAAACATTTACACCCGTCGACAAAGCTCAAAATTTTAAGTGCTTCTCCCAAAACTCTAATGCATTTTCCAAAGTTCCACACGGTTTATTTTACTGCTTGCACACTGTTCAGATTGAATAACACCGGGGACAGACTACAACTCTGTCTCATTCCCATCTCAATTACGATTTTCCTCTCATGTCTTATAACTGCAATCAGATATCAAATGGCTCTGAGCACTATGGGACTTAACATCTGTGGTCATCAGTCCCCTAGAACTTAGACCTACTTAAACCTAACTAACCTAAGGACATCACACACATCCATGCCCGAGGCAGGATTCGAACCTGCGACCGTAGCAGTCGCGCGGTTCCGGACTGAGCGCCTAGAACCGCTAGACCACCGTGGCCGGCTACAATCAGATATCCGTACAGATTATGGATAATCTTTCGCTGCCTGTACTTCCTGCCCCCTAGCTTAAAAATTACAAAGAAGCTATACACAACAGGCATTCAATGCAGTTTTGTGATAGTAATGTATGGTCAAACTTTGCGCAAACATTCTTCACACAGAGTAAGTAAATGTGTGTTATAGACATGGCTCTGGAAAATGTATCCCCATGTTGGATATCATTTTTTACTTCTTTTTATAATCACATTAATCATTAGAAACACTTAGCAACCAAACCTACAAGCATGACATGAAACGTTATCTTACATGTAATGTTCAAAATACACTCCTAGTTACGTATGATTAGAATGTACAGTAAGTTGTCAAAACTCCTGTGACAGGTAGGTAGGAAGGGGTGGACCAGTCCCTTGCGCTCCACATTCTCCGGTCCTAAGACCACTAGACTTTTATTTTTGGGGGTATTTGAAAGCTCTTGTGTACGGAACCCCGGTACAAGATGTACATTCTTCGTGTTCCTATTGTAAACGCTGTGAAACAATACGCAGGTCACATCAGCCCAACAGGGATTGATGGTTGTATCCTCGCTATGGGAGGGCATTTTGAACATTTCATGTACAAAACTGATTTATGATCTGGTGATACGTACTTTACCTGTTTGTTTACCATCATTAATGTGATTATGAATGGAAATAGAAACCGAGCTCTACCATAAAAATACAGCGATTCCAAACCCAATGTCGACGTAATACATTTTCTTCATCTACGTGTGAGGAATTTTCCCTGAACTGTAAGCCAAACATTTCGTCGCATCCTCTATATCGTCATTACAATATCGGTGCTTGATTATCGATGTATAAACGTCTATATTTCTTGTTCATAATATCGACATTTTCGAAATTTTATGGTTGGTTCGTTGATTTTTGGGGAAGGGACCAAAAAATGAGGTCATGAGTCCCATTGGATTAAGGAACGTTGGGGAAGGAAGTCAGCTGTGGCCTTTCAAAGAACCATCACGGCATTTGCCTGGAGCGATTTAGGGAAATCACAGAAAATCTAAATAAGGATTGCCGGATGCGGGTTTGAACCGTCATTCACCTGAATGCGAGTCTAGTGTGCTAACCACTGCACCACCTCGCTCGGTGATGTTTTATGCATTATTATCTCTATATCCACTCGCCCAGCAGCTGTGAGTGTTCATGCGCCGTTTCCGGGGCGGGAAGTTGCGTCGGACCCTGACTGAATCCGCCTGGTGAATTAACGACGAGGGGAGGTGTGCCAGAAAACGTGGATATGGTTTTTAGGCGGTTTCCCACATCCCACTAGTGAATACCGGGTTGTTACCCAAGTAACACCTCAGTACACTATTCGCAAACATTTCGGAAACTTTCGCTCATTTCCGCCTGAATAACACTATTCGCACGCAGTTCGGATACACATACTCCGTCCTGGGGGGTAACGGGGTCGTGACATGTTGTGCATGCGGAAACAATATAACCTCATCAAGTCCGTTAATAACCATGCCTACAATGCACCGATGCGGGGCAAAGGCAAAAGCAAAGGAAGAAGTTACCATCTCCAGATCCGATCCGAGCTTTACAATTGACTGAGATCTCTAATCTCACGCCCTCTACGCTAGGAGAGGGAGTGGAAGCGAACAAAAGATAAAACGCAAGGGCCAAGGCCCGTCGCTCTACAGGTAGAATCAGGGAATGGCCCCGCCACCGTGTCTGCCTGTCTGCTGTGTGTTGCTGCGGTTTGGCGAGGCCGACGCTGCGTGCGGCCGTCCGGAACGGCCCCAGAGCAGACAGGCACCGTTAGGACACACGGAGACACCGCCCTCTGCTCCAAGGACTCCAGCAGGCTCGTGGTCTACGTCTAATTCTACAGCCTGTGGCTCGTCAGAGTGTCATTGAAGTAATTGGGATGAGCGGCGCCCAGGAGAAACAAAACATGGAGAACACATAGCCCAGAGTCTTTATTTCTTGTAACAATAAAGCTATTCCTTATTCATTGTTTAATTTCGATCAATACAAAGCTGTACCGAACAAAACAACAAATACAACATATACTCTTTACATTCTCGTTATCTTGTCTCACTTGGCGTGACGAGAAAGGCTTCATCTAGTTACCAAAAACAAGAAACAAGTGTCTCCGTCAAGTTAAAATCTTCTAGGTTATTAGGCCGTGTCATTTTTCTTCTAAAATGTTCGACGTTTCGACCCCTCTTCCGGGATCTTCCTCATGATGTTTTCCTGTCCACTACTGCTAGTAGTGGACAGCAAAAGATCATGAGGAAGATCCCAGCAGAGAGGTCGAAACGTCGAACATGTTAGAAGAAACATGACGCGGCCTAATAAACCAGAAGATTTTAACTTCATTGACAACGGCCACGAAAGCCTGCAGACTTACATAAGTGTCTCAGTATCTGCAACAGCCAATACTTATAAAACTGTGGTTGAGTATCATTCGGTAGAATTTTTTCGTCATTTCCTTTGACACATGGCCACCACCTTCCCATTGTTCATGTCCTCCATTCCTTCCGTCTTTCATTGTCATCTTTTTCTTCTTCTACCTCTTCTTGGTCTTCTTTCTTCTCCTGGCTCCTCTCATCGTATGACAAGCCTACTTCCATTCCATATTTCCTTTTTCTTTTGCGCCTCCTTACTGTCTTTTTTTCCTGTCAGAAAATGCGCCTCCACGGAATCGACGCGCAGGGCACGCGCCCCAGGTTTTATATTCTAATTGCGCCCCTATGAAGGATACTTTTTATTGTATCATTTGTTAAGACTTCTTCCTGTTTCACTCGCAGATAGGGCGTTGGGAGAAAAACGGCTTGTATACGTTGTATGAAGTGCTTTAACTACACAAAATAAGCTGTAGATGATGTAGCGTTACAGTTTACTGGTGGTATACTAGGGAAGTGCAGTTTGTCTTCAGGGTGACTCTGATAAATGATGACACCCTGCAGGAAATGATCCCTGAGATGATACGCAGGAGAAAAGGTTCTATGGACCTCTGGCCGGAAATGCGTTGCAAAAGAGTCACACCCACTTGAAGGTAGGGGTGAAAACTCTTTGACAGAGTATGTTTCAGTGATCGAAAGCATCAGGCAAGAAGGAATGTTTTATCTGTACTAGTGTTTTAGCTCCACTCTCAAAAGCGCAGTGAACAACGGCACATTCATGTAGTAGCCACAGTACCTTGCAACCACCAAAGGCACGACTTTCAGCAAGAAAGGTAGAGTCACGCGCATGAAGTGCAGATATGCCTCCCCTGCGAGAGGTTGTGGAAGGGTGACTGGTCCCTCGAGGCTGTCGCCAATAATGCCCCACTCACACACTAAGACTGAACAGGAGTTGATGCTTCGCTGCCATGATACTGTGGGGATTCTCTGTAGGCCACAGATGGGTGTTACGAAGCTTGACAATACCAGCCCTCGTAAGGGCAGCCTCAACTGTGAGTGCGGCGGATGACAGAGTTAGCAGCACCGTAGAGGCCTGTGCGACGAATCAGAGACAAAACTGTCGTCGTAGAGGCAAGTCCGTTTGCAACAAGGCCTCCAAGCATTGTAAGTGATACGGATAATGGCAGGAGTCACAATGTTCTACCGAGTTGTTTACACCATCATCCTGGCGGGCACTGGTGCTGATACTTGGGTCACTGTAAGAGATATGTTATCTCTATCTTCATGTGGTTGTACCTCCCTTGGAACACATATTCGGCTATAAGTTCTTATTACCTTTCTTGCGCCTTATCCTCTCAGGCACAAGTTTCCTGCAATTTGTATCTCATTTACCAAACTCGCCGTGTGTAAAAAATATTTGATACAAAACACTCTAGAGTTTCGTACTGGAATAACACTCTATTGTGTGGGCCTCATAGCAGACAGGACCAGTAAGAGGCATCCAGCGTACAAAAAGAAGGGCGGTGCGAATCGTCGAAGGTTTCTTTGACTGACGAGATAATATAACAAAAATGTTAAAAAAATAGGGTACTCTAAGTAAGACGGCGTACATTTCTCGAGAATCTCCTTACGAACCTTTGAGATCATTCTTCACGAAAGAAAGTACGAATACCCTCTCTTATGTATTTATGCCGTGGAGATGGAGCAGAAAGAAAGAAAGGTTTGGAATGTAGCAGTTGATACGGAATAATCAAAGGAGCCATTCTTTCCACGCTCCATCCTTGATTAGAATGGGAAAATCCTTCTACATCTCCATCTACATACATGCTCCGTAAGCCACCGTACTGTGGTCGCTGTATCCGTACTTGTCCTTTCCACTCCTGTTCCACTCTCGAACATTGCGAAGGAAAAAGGACTGTCTATAGACCTCCATATCAGCCCTAATTTAGTGACACCCCAATTGTAGAACACATAATGAACACCCTTTTGTTGCAAAAGAAATAGAAAAATCAGTCATCCTGAAAGTGATGACAGCCACTGAAAACAAAATTTACGCTCTTGACAGTTTGATTAACAAGAATGTTATGTAAATACTAATTCTTATCATAAAGAAAAGACTGAATGAAAGAATGCCATATGATACGAAAGAGAATCTTTAAAGAAAGAATTCAAAAAGTTACTATTTACGGAAGTTAAAAGCCCAGATCATAAACTGAGCAAAGATAACGTTTATCCTAGAAGAGAGTTGCAGCCGTATCGAGCTGTAAGTTCGCTGTGACTGCAATATAACTCGTCAATGGAGATATTAACTTCACTTCACTCTTGTACTCTTGCAATAGTAGTACACATGTTAAGCGCTACTAGATTGTTTTAAAACCGATCTGAAGTTTAAAAGTTTTACGGCTGGAAGTATTAGTCAGAAGTCGGACTGAATTAAAATCATCTTTACGGTTTAGACAGATAACGGGATATGATATATGTGACAGAAAAATAACTCGTGTGATTGGTGATTTGTGATGGGACTTAGCCTCCGTGATACTTAATAGTCACGAACATCAAAGGACACAGAAAGAGACTGACCGCCGACATAAACTCAATTATTAGACTTCAGTAGGCAACAGATAAACGCAATCACGAAGAACCCACAATTGCGCCGTGTTGTCAGAAGCTATCGTCAAAGTCAGAATTGCTGATGCTAACAGACGCAAATCCCTGAATGAAAAATCGGTGTGTGTGTTCAGTGTAGCGAAAAATAATTACGAAGAATAATAAACTTTAATTGAACTTTAATCCTTCGTGTTGCATACATCATTTAATGGACATTAAAAGTGAATTTGTGAAATTAACTGATTCTTCGGATAACATAAAAGTGAAAAGTGATTTAGTCACAATGTAACTGTAAACAGCAATAAATTCACACCGAAATACGACGCATTCTGAACATTGCTCAAGGGTATGTTATCTCTGGAATTACGTCGTGTAGTTGTTAAATACGCGACGTAGCGACGCCTTGACGACGGAATAATAATTAACAACTCAATATCCTCGCAAAAATCATGATGCGACATCGGCTTGCGTGATGGACTGATCATTCAGGACATTATATTTTCAACGTTTGAATACTCGATTTCAAACCGGGCATAAGAAATACAGGCAGTAAGTTGGCGTAAACTTAAAAAGTCTGTCAAGCCCCCCAAAGGACTTTTGGTTATCATTTCAGATCAAGGGAGTCATCGCGTTATCGAGTGGTGCAGTCGTTACGTTTATAAGTGGAGAAGATCGATAGACATCGAACACCATTGCTTTAATTACAAGCAAGGGCGGCGCGTGCTGCTCCATCGAGACGTTGATATCAGTTTTGAGAGACAGTATCTGAAAAATAACCAAACCGTGTGAGGAGTTTGTTTTTATAACAGTTACAGATTAGCGTTGTCGTGATCGACGGTCGCCGTTCCACGTCATCTCGACTGGGACAACCATCACCATCGAACCGAGACAAAACGAGACGTCACAACTTCTTTTGTCTTAACTTTGCAGTCCTTACGCGAAATATGTTGGCAGCAGTAGAATCGTTCAGTAGTCAGCCGATTCACTATTTTTTTTTCACTACTGTTCGTCGAATAGAGCGTCGACTTCCCTCCAGAGATCCCCATTTGAGTTTATGAAGCATCTCTGCAATACTTGCATGTTGTTCGAACCTACCGGTTCAGCCAGCCTCGAAACTGCTTCGATGTCTTCCTTTAATCTGACCTGGTGTGCGGATTCCAGACGCTCGAGCAGTATTCAGGAATAGGTCGCACTAGTGACACCACACTTCCCTAAAAGTCTCCCAATAAACCGATGTCGACCATTCACCTTCCCTACTACAGTCCTTAAATGCTCGTTCCATTTCATAGCGCTTTGCATTGTTACGTCCAGATATTTAAACTACCTGACTGCGTCAAGTAGCACACCACTAATGATGTATTCGAACATTACAGATTTATATTTCCTACTCATTTGCACTAACCTACATTTTTCTACATTTAGAGCTAGCTGCTATTCATCACAGCAACTAGAAATTTTGCTTAAGTTGTCTTGCATCCTCCTACAGTCCTCAACGACACCTTACCGTACACCACAGCTTCATCAGCAAACAACCGCAGAAAGCTGCACCCACGCCCCCCTGTCCACCACATCATTTATGTATATAGATAATAACAGAGGTCCTATCACACTTCCCTGAGGCACTCCTGACGGTACACTCGCCTCTGATGAACACTCGCCGTCGATGGCAAAGTACTGGTCTGTACTTGAGAAGTCTTCGAGCAATTTTCATACCTGGAAACCTACGCCATATGCTCTTAGCTTCGTTAACACTCTGCAGTGTGGCACCGTGCCTAAGCCTTTTCGCAAATCAAGGAAAATGGAATCTACCAACGCCTTTCATCTTTAGGTCGCAGGATAGACGGTAAATCATCGAGTAGAACAGAAGTGATATCTGGCGTTTCGCAAGGTAGTGTCATAGGCCCTCTGCTGTTCCTGATTTACATAAATGATCTAGGTGACAATCTGAGCAGCCCCCTTAGATTGTACGCAGATTACGCTGTAATTTACTGTCTAGTAAAATCATCAGACGATCAATTCCAATTACAAAATGATCTAGACAGAACTTCTATGTGGCGCGAAAAGTGGCAATTGGCACTAAACAAAGAAAATGGCGATGTCATCCACATGGGTAGTAAAATATATCCGATAAATTTTGGCTATACGATAAAACGCACAAATCTAATGGCTGTCAATTCGACTAAATACCTAGGAATTACAATTACGAGCAACTTAAATTGGAAAGACCACATAGATAACATTGTGGGGAAGGAGAAAGAAAGACTGCGCATTGTTGGCAGAACACTTAGAAGATGCGACAAACCCGCTAAAGATACAGCCTACATTACATTTGTCCGTCCTCTGCTTGAATATTGCTGCGCGGTGTGGGATCCTTACCAGATAGGATTGACGGAGGACATCGAAAATGTGCAAAGAAGAGCAGCCCGTTTCGTGTTATCGTGCAATAGGGGTGAGAGTGTCACTGAAATCTGCGGCGAGATCTATTTGCGAAATTTCAATCACCAACTTTCTCTTCCGAATGCGAAAATATTTTGTTGACACCCACCTATGTAGGGAGAAATCATCATCATAATAAAATAAGACAAATCAGAGCTCGAACGGAAAGATTTTGGTGTTTCTTTTTCCCACGCGCCATTCGAGAGTGGAATGATAGAGAAATAGTATGAAAATGGTTCGATGAACCCACTGCCAGGCACTTAAGTGTGAATTGCAGAGTAACCATGTAGATGTAGATGTAGACGTAGAAAAGGGCAAGCTGATTTCGCACTAGTGATTTCTTTTTTTAAAAACGAGATTATCTGTGGACTGAAGCTTTTCGGTCTCAACGAAATTTATTATATCCGAACTCAGAAAGGACACTCTATCATGCGTTTCTCAGCGATTCCCAGGATATCAATGTATATGAAGGTGCATTTAGCAGAATATCCTGTCCTAACACTTCGTGTGCCTGTTACTTCAGACAGACGTTGGAGTCGGAGAGACTTGTGATACCTTTGATGAAATAGCTAGCGTTTCCCGGAACACAGTCAAAATGCCACTAGCCACATCCGAGGTGCTCAGTTTCATATATTCATGGATTTGCAGGGTACGTTTTGGCTGTTTCCGAAGAGCCCAACAGGTAATATACGAATCGTCCACTAAAACCTCAACGACTTCAGTAGGAAGCATATTCTTATGTTCAACGATGCGAAATGAAAGCGAGCGAATGGTAATGTACGTAAGCAGAAAGAGGCAGCGGTTATTACGGTTTCAGGATATCCCAGCTCACATTAGTCAGTCAACACACGACAGCTTCACGGCGTTCCTCAGCGTTCGCAACATCCACTACAAAGTGAGCAGAGAGTGCCGTTGAAATATCGTCATTAGCACTTCAAAGTCACCCGGCTGACGGAGAACTCCCCCGTCTGCAAACGCTCTCAGAGGTGAGGTGCATTACTTGCACGCCAGATCTGCAAGTGATACTCGAGGAAACAGGGAAGGACAAAAAGAACGAAGTCTTTTGCGAAAGTCTACAGTACTGAAAACCGAATTATTTACCGTCTATTTCACATTCTGATGCTTCAAAAATTCACTTTCGATGTATCTACAAGTGATTTTGGTTCTTAATCTTGTAAGTTGGCCAATCGTTTGACTATTGTATAAACTGTGCCTTTGCGCAGTATGACTTTTAATCTGTTGCTTGCTGTCGTATTGATTCGACAGCGGACTATTCGTAGTCAGGACGGACTTTCTCCCGTGATGCACGGATCACTGTCATAATTTTTAAATGCAATGACTTCCGCTTTTGACTGTTAAAAATTATTTATTGCGACTGCAATTTCAACATGTCATTTTGAAGCAATCTGAAAACAATTAGTCGTCTAACATAATACACGTAATTATGACATTGACAAATACTGAAACTGAAAAGTTTAAAGCTGCTTGTGTGAAGTTGTCAGTGTCAATAAAATTCACCAACAGCCGTGTATTTTAAGGTATTATTTTGTTTTACTGTGAAGGCTGCCAGTTTCGGCATTTCATTATGCCATCTTCAGGCCCCATAAGCATCTATCCAAATAAACGAACTTGTCGTATAGTGCCGTAAATCGCTAGATATCGTTATTCAGTTTCTTCTTCGAGTTGCTATCACGTCTTCAAATGAAGAAATTATACGCACAATGCTGGTGCAGCACAAGTGTTTGGGGCACACCGATCATCGTACATTGTTGAATACGGAGTTCCGCAGCAGACAACTCCTACGTGTTTACTTGTTGACTCTTCGACATCGTCAGTTACTAGTGCAGTGGACACGGAACTATTGGCATTCGACCGTCGATCAATGGAAACGACTCGGCTCTTCGGGTGAATCACATTTTTGCTACATTAGGTCGAAGGTCGTCTTCACAAACGCCGTCATCGACGTAAACTGCGGCTCGAAACGTGCAGCAAGCCACGGACGCAGGCTTGTGGGAGCAATATTATGCTATTGGAGATATTCTCCTGTGCTTGCATTGGTCCTGTGGTAGTAATCGAAGGCACGGTGATAGCTAGCAACACCCTGCCTTCTTCGTGACTGATGTCTTCCCCGACGGAGATGTCATCTTTCAGCACTATCATTGTCCGTGTCTCAGAGCCAGAACAGTGCTACAGTGGTCTGAGAGGCATTATAGTGAATTAAATTTTATGTCTCAGCGACCAAATTCGCCCGATGTAAATCGTATGGCACCCACCAGGGTCGCTATCCGGCGCTTCCACCGCGTACGCAAACCAGCGGCCTGTTATTTACGAGAGTTACAAGAACAAAGAAAAGTGCGAGGTCATCCACATGGGTACTAAAAGATCCGATAAATTTTGGTTATACGATAAAACGCACAAATCTAAGGGCTGTCAATTCGACTAAATGCCTAGGAATTACAATTACGAGCAACTTAAATTGGAAAGACCACGTAGATAATATTGTGGGGAAGGCGAAACAAAGACTGAGCTTTGTTGGCAGAACACATAGAAGATACGACAAACCCACTAAATAGACAGCCTCCATTATACTTGTTCGTCTTCTGCTGGAATATTGCTGCGCGGTGTGGGATTCCTACCAGGTAGGATTGACGGAGGACATCGAAAAAGTGCAAAGAAGAGCAGCTCGTTTCGTGTTATCGCGCAGTAGGGGTGAGAGTGTCACTGATATGATACGGGAGTTGGGTTGGCATTCACTGAAACAAAGGCGGTTTTCTTTGCAGTGAGATCTATTTACGAAATTTCAATCACCAACTTTCTCTTCCGAATGCGTAAATATTTTGTTGACACCCACCTAGGTAAGGAGAAACGATCATCATAATAAAATAAGAGAAATCGGAGCTCGAACGGAAAGATTTAGGTCTTCGTTTTTCCCACGCGCCATTCGAGAGTGGAATGGTAGAGAAGTAGCATGAAAATGGTTCGATGAACCCTCTGCCAGGCGCTTAAGTGTGAATTGCAGAGTAATCATGTAGATGTAGATTTACATGTCTTGTGGGTCGACATCTAATGCCACGTACCTCAGCAAACATACCAACAAACAGTCGGATTCCTGATACGTTCAATCTGTGACGTATTTCGTTACAAAGAAGGAAAAACAATCTATTAAGCAGGTGGTCATAAAGTTTGGATCATCAGTGTACAACAGCAAGAAAGAAACTGCTTCGGGAGGGGCTCAAGGAAAGGTGTGATGAACGAGTTGTGACACGAGGAGAGGGAAGAAACGAAAACTGCTGTGTTTAATCGAAACAAATGGCGGGGAACGGGAAGTAACTGGCAGAAGTTGAGCGAGGAAAAGTTGGCCATCTGCTTTAAGCCGCCGGGCGAGAAGACACTGCGCCACTAGCTTTAAAAGCCTCATCCATCTCGGCCGCCTGTGATGTAGCCGCGGCCTCTCGGCAGTCGATACAAATAAGCTGCCGACTGCACGATCTCTGGGAGGCGCCATGCTCCACGCCTCCGTCACGTTACCGACAGCGAACCCTCCAAGCGTCAGGCTGTCGCTGCCAGGGCAGCCTGACGAAGATACAGTACATCCGCTTCACTCTGAGGCCTCAGGCGCGGATCCAGCGGGATGGAGTGGAGGCGGACAGGGGAGAGGGGTGCCTGGAGGTAAATCATCCCCAATCCTCATCTAAATACACTACTGGCCATTAAAATTGCTACACCAAGAAGAAATGCAGATGATAAACCGGTATTCATTGGACAAATATATTATACTAGAACTGACTTGTGATTACATTTTCACGCAATTTGAGTGTATAGATCCTGAGAAATCAGTACCTTGAACAACCACCTCTGGCCGTAATAACGGGCATGAGTCAAATAGAGCTTGGATGGCGTGTACAGGTACAGCTGCCCAAGCAGCTTCAACACGATACCACAGTTCATCAAGAGTAGTGACTGGCGTATTGTGACGAGCCAGTTGCTCGGCCACCATTGACCAGACGTTTTCAATTGGTGACAGATCTGGAGAATGTGCTGGCCAGGACAGCAGTCGAACATTTTCTGCATCCAGAGAGGCCCGTAGAGGACCTACAACATGCGGTCGTGCATTATCCTACTGAAATGTAGGATTTCGAAGGGATCGAATGAAGGGTAGAGCCACGGGTCGTAACACATCTGAAATGTAACGTCCACTCTTCGAAGTGCCGTCAATGCGAACAAGAGGTGACCAAGACGTGTAACCAATGGCTCCCCATACCATCACGCCGGGTGATACGCCAGTATGGCGATGACGAATACACGCTTCCAATGTGCGTTCACCGCGATGTCGCCAAACACGGATGCGACCATCATGATGCTGTAAACAGAACCTGGATTCACCCAAAAAAATGTCGTTTTGCCATTCGTGCACCCAGGTTCGTTGTTGAGTACACCATCGCAGGCACTCCTGTCTGTGATGCAGCGTCAAGGGTAACCGCAGCCACGGTCTCCCAGCTGATAGTCCATACTACTGCAAACGTCGACGAACTGTTCGTGCAGATGGTTCTTGTCTTGCAAACGTCCCCATCTGTTGACTCAGGGATCGAGATGTGGCTGCACGATCCGTTACAGCCATGCGGATAAGATGCCTGTCATCTCGACTGTTAGTTATACGAGGCCGTTGGGATCCAGCACGGCGTTCCGTTTTACCCTCCTGAACCCACCGATTCAAAATGGTTCAAATGCCTCTGAGCACTATGGGACTTAACATCTATGGTCATCAGTCCCCTAGAACTTAGAACTACTTAAACCTAACTAACCTAAGGACATCACACAACACCCAGCCATCACGAGGCAGAGAAAGTCCCTGACCCCGCCGGGAATCGAACCCGGGAATCCGGACGTGGGAAGCGAGAACGCTACCGCACGACCACGAGATGCGGGCCACACCGATTCCATATTCTGCTAACAGTCATTGGATCTCGATCAACGTGAGCAGCAATGTCGCGATACGATAAACAGCAATCGCGATAGGCTACAATCCGACCTTTATCAAAGTCGGAAACGTGATGGTACGCATTGCTCCTCCTTACACGAGGCATCACAACAACGTTCCACCAGCCAACGCCCGTCAAGTGCGGTTTGTGTATGAGAAATCGGTAGGAAACTTTCCTCATGTCAGCACGTTGTAGGTGTCGCCACAGGCGCCAACCTTGTGTGAATGCTCTGAAAAGCTAATCATTTGCATATCACAGCATCTTCTTCCTGCCGGCTAAATTTCGCGTCTGTAGTAAGTCATCTTCATGGTGTAGCAATTTTAATGGCCAGTAGTGTACAAACCAATACAGTCTCACTCTAGATACCTTTCCGTAGAAAGTTCTGGAGTTCCACTTTGCATATTCATAGGGCCACTCTTGATTTTAACAACCACAGTCAGTGTAGTGTAGTGGCAGCTGGACGCGTAGCCTAATGTTAATCAGAGGTTAAGCAGTGAACTTTTTAACTCACTAGTTTTCTGTTATAACGTCTTCGTTTCGTTAAAAAATATTAGTAGCGTAGATTATGTGTCATTCGTAGTCGTACAATGCCTTAGAAATAATTCAGGGATTACACAATTTTGCGTAATACACTGGTGATGTAAAACGTTTATGTACTAACAATAAATGTGCCGTGTCAGCAGACCTGGACATTTATTCTGTATGTTACTCACATAGCTTGCGGTCTGTAGATTCTTTTTTGTTCTATTCATAAGTTTGTTCATTTTCTTCAAATGTAGTTTATTAGTTTTTTTGTAATATGCTACGTTAACAGTACGTGTTTAAGTACTTGGAGCTCTAAAATCATCTAAAACATGAAACAGTTTATATAATGAGAACTTGGAATCAGTTTTAGATAATAAGGCAATGAGTTTACCATATAAAAAAAGAAAAGAAAATTCCATTTTCCGACTTCCGATCGTGCACCAGCTCGTGCCGAAACGTTCTTTAATAAGACAAGGGCCTTTGTGCGCTTCCACTGATAAATACTAGTATTCTCTGCGACTCTTGTGTCAACACGGCGTGATAAGTCACTTTCACCCAATACAAGTAAACGGCAAGGTGAAAACTAGTATTAGTCGCGTACGAAAAGACGAGGTCAGTGCTGTTCCAAATGTTTGTCTCATTGTAGCTGAATAAACAGAAGACATACGAATTTCAAGATTAAAAAACCTCTGAAGAGTACAAGTAATACTAGCTTCCGAAACACAGCGACAGCTGACTAATATCTGTAATATCGTGAATATGACGCTTTCGAAGGGAGCACTGGTAACCTCGGCATTAAGCGTCCGTAAGCTCCGAATACACACACGCGCTTTCGAGCGGAATTCAACGAAAAATTCGTCATGGATGGTATATCAATGTCTTCACAAGAATACTTATCATTCCTCTTCATTACATAGCAATCGCATTTCTGATGTTCATAAGCTCAACCAGTTGTTCATCAGTTGGCACGAATTAGTCAAGTACTAGAGAATAACGAAGAAATAATGCAGTTTGAATGTTTTACGTACTATCACAATTAGTAAAACACTTTGCTGTGGAAGTAGGATATGCTTCGTGGAAACTGTTATGGAAAATATGTACAAAGTGGACATGAAATTATCTCCAGTTACGAGTGAAAACTGCCTCCAGTTTATCGCCTACGATTCGCTTACTGAAGGGTCATTTATCACTGAACACTACACACCAGGAGAATGCAAGTTTTTATTTCGTGTATTACGGCGAATCCGTCCTTCCCCCTCCCCACCTTCAGCCCATCTCGCCAAAATCTGGTGATTTACGTTACCCACGGGTTTAAAATTCCAGCAGCAGTTCCTCGTGCATTTGCATTCATTCCACTAATTCCAGCGAAATAGGCAGGGTAAAAGGAAGGAATTTAGAAACAAAACACGTACTCCAAACGCTGGTATTGCGGTCAGTTATAGAACATTATGTGAGCGAGAACATTAATCACTGCGCAGAATTCAGAAACTTGTAATTTGCCGTAGACACGAATGTTACTTAAAGCAAAGGGATTTGACGAGACTGATAATGGGCTAATAACTTTTTCAAATTGAAACTGATGATCCACGTTTGCTTATTTCCCTGAATTCCACGAGATTTGCCAATTAAATTCTGCACCCTTTATTGTTGACCAATATTTTATCCTACGCTCTCTTGTGCGATTCTTACTTTTATCAAGACAATATTTTTCACGGTCACATACGTAATCCACTTTTTTGTGGAAGAAAGGCTTTATTACTATTATTACTGCTTTAAAAAGGTCACGAATTAAATGGGTTCTTCCACACTCATTCTCTCTATTACGCAGCATTAGGCTAGAGAACTGCTTTTAAGAACATTATGTACATCTGTCTGATCTTGATGAAATTTCAAATTGCTGCAAAGACTGGCAACTCGTCTTAAATGTTCAGAAATGTGAAATTGTCTAACAAACGAAAAAAAGTTTTATCCTATGGCTACAATATCAGTGAGATACAACTGGAATCAGTGAAATCATACCAATGCCCAGGTGTAGCAATTTGTGGGAAGATGAAATGAAATAATCGCATGGGCTCAATAGTAGGCAAAGCAGGTTGCAGACTTCAGTTCACTGGAAGTATACTCGGAGAGTGAAGTCAGTTTGCAAAGGAGATTGATTACAAAACACTCCTGCTAACCATCCCAAAATATTGCTCACGTTTGTGGGACCCATATCAGATAGGAACAACAGGGAATACTGAACGTATATAGAGAAGGGCAGCAGGAATGGTTATAGGACTATTTGATCCACAGGAACGTGTCACGATGATGCTGAATAAACTCTTGAAGATAGACGCCAATAGCCTACTTGAAAGGTATCAAGAACCAGAACTAAGTGAGTTCTCTATAAATACACTACAACCACCTACGTATCGCTCCCTTAGAGACTGCGAAGACAAGATTGGATTGATTACGACGCACAGAGAAGCATCTAACGAGTAGAACACGGGCAAGTGCTATAACCCGATTTCCCAGATAATTTGCTCAGTGGAAGTGGGTCAAAATTATTAAATAATTTGGTTGGTTGGTTTGTTTTGGGGTCGGGGACCAAACAGCGAAGTAATCGGTCCCATAGGATTAGGGAAAGATGAGGGCAGGAACCATACCGGCATTTGCCTGAAGCGATTTAATGAAATCACTCGAAACCTAAATCGGAATGTCTGAACGCGGATTTGAGTCGTCGTCCTCCCGAATGCGAGTCCAGTGAGCTAACCACTGCGCCACATCACTCGGTAGCTATGTGAGTGTCTCAGATTATCTGTAGGTAATCGACCATTTCTGAGAAAATGACGGTCAAAGGTTTAGCATATTTCACGCAACTTTTAGCACGTAACTGATTGAGCCGAAGTTGTGGCACAGTGACTAGCGTCACGGTTTCACAATTTTGTGCTCCTTGTTCGATACCAGATTTTTTTCCCCTACCCATATCCGTAGAAGATTACTACAAAAATGTGTAAAACAATAAATCAGTAAATAAACTGAAATTGTTTTCAGTGGAATTCCTCTTGTGTGTCATGTCATTGATGGTGTAGCATACTTGTTCCCGAGAAGTGGGTTTCTGTCGGCCAGCCACCCATTTACTCCCGAAGCCTGCAAGGAGGGTCTTATATTCAATCGATCCTGACCTACCCAGCTGGTTTTCTCCTCTTGACGGAATCAGTAATCAGTCCTCAAAGTGAACAGACAGCAATGGACTATGCAGACATATATTTTATAATAAACGTATGACACGCTCTGAGAAACCCATTTGTAATTTTACAATTCATATAACACCCTTATATCCCATTAGTTGATAAGAATCATTCTTGTGGTTTCCTTCTACGGATATCGGCAGATAAATGAAAAGGGAAAAAAAAGAAAGTAACAATACTCGGGTTTCGAACATGGGGTGAAAAATTGTCAAGCTGGTGTGTTATCCACGGCCCGGCCCGACAGTTCAGTTGAACTTACCGCATGGTAAAAGGCCATGGCGCGCCAAAACGCATGCGGGCCGAACGTGCGGGCCGCGTGCGGACCAACGCGCGGCGTATCTCGGCTTTGCTCGGTCCGTCTCGGAAGTACCCGGTGCTGCGCCACATTTCATTTAGTCTTGTGGTGCGGCATTTTTCGGACGGCACAGATGTCTTCAGTTCGGCAGAATCGTGGTGTCAGCGCTGCTTAACCTTCACTATTTGTTCGTGCTCTGAAGGACGAATTCTCAATATTTGTTATAAAGTCGCATAACTGACGGCTACTGTAAATTTGCTATGAAACGACATTGCAGAACCATGCAGAAAGTCTCTAAATATTTAGTTCACAATGAAAGAGCAAATAATTACAATGATTGCTGGACAGGATTTATAGCTCTGTACATCAAGAAGCACTTTGTGCTAAGTTTGGGGACGTGGAGAATATGTAGGATTTAGTGGTCCCAAAAGTAATATTTCTAAAGTTAAACGCATTATTTCACTGTCAGTTGCAATAGTTTTCGATGTAAATGAACGAAGAGTATGGACACTTTATATTGGCAAGTTTGGTTAAGCCAAAGGGCATGCCTGGAGTAATTTTTCGATTTAAATCCCACTAGTTCTGAATTTATGGAGGAAAATCTAGTGAAGGAAAGGAAATTGCAGCCTCCAGAATGGATTGTATAGCTCTCATTTTAAGTGATCTTGACTGTAGACAGCCCACAGTAAAGCACTGCAAAGTGCGAAACAACTCGTTTCTGATCTGAAAGGGAAGCATTTAAAAAGGAAATAGAGTTGTAGAAGGGACAAATCCTGAATAAGACAGTCCAATTCCCTAAACCCACTGGCGATAAAGAAAAAGTAAGGATTGAAGATATCATTGTGGCTTTCGAAAAATTGCTAGGATACTTTTCTAAACGTTTTCTGGACACTGCCAATATTAAACCTTGTCTTGAGCTGTTTTAGAGACCGTTTGCTGTTTCAGTTGAAATCGCCCCCGTGCATGTGCAGATGTAGCTGAATGATCTGCATTGTAATTCCCCATTTAGAGACAAATATCTTTAGGATGAAATTGTACAGGACGTCTACATCGTTTCCCTCATGTAGATACCCCATGTCATCATAAAGGATTGGAAAAGTGCCACAATATTCCGACGAACGTGGGTGCGTATGAAAGACCATTTTTCGATTATGAAACTAAATAGGTCACAATAACGCGGTGACGTGAGTGCGAAAATCTGTGAAATAGACCGTGTTTGTACGTGCAGTTTGTACCACACAAAAATTATCCCTTCAATGTGGGGAAAATAATTATATAATACTGAAAATTTGTTTTTTTCTTTGCAATCTATGTTGTTGAGAAACGTGAAATATAAAACCTCAGCGTATTCAGTGAGACTGCATTGCCATTTAAATGCATCACGTTCGCGTTTTCCCGCTCGTCACGCTCAAACCGCGTGCCGTGGTGGTTGGGGAAGAGAGATCTAGGTTAAGAACTATGGCACTCAGCCCGCGAGCCCAATTCTTGCCTGAATCTGAAACAAGCAGCCATTCTTCCCATGCTCCATAGGCCGATAGAATGAGAAGAAACCCTCACTGGCTCGAAACAGGGCAAATATATTGATTCTTTTTTGCAAGACACCTGCAATGTCTTATTTCTGGCACTCCAACGCAACTAGACAGAAACAGGCACCAAAACTGTTACTGTTTACAGTAATAAGATTGTCTACTGGCAGTAGTGGGTAGCAGAAGGGTTTCTTATGTTCAAATAAATATTGCTCCCAACTTAATTTTTATACCCCTTTTTAAATCAACTTATAAGTCTGACTCATTTTTCAGACGTTCAGATTTGAATAGTCACTTTTGTAGTGTGTGATGAAATGAAAACTACTGGAAAATTTTATCTTCAACAGTTGTCTATGTAGAATTTATAATTCCCTCTCAGTGTCGCAACTTATTCTGAACATTTCATCAATATTACTGCTTCTGGAGGTGGACACTCTAAATCTACTGTCAAGGGAACAGAAAACAGGAAGTGCGCTCATGACAATCAATAGATGTCTTGGGTGTTGCGTTAGGAAACACAACGTAGATTTCAGCTGTTGCTTTAAAAGGTGCACTACTTGTTTGGAGGTCCAAGACAGTTTTAGAATTACATACATCAAAAACTGTTTTGCATCACCCCGGTTCCCAAAGCTGCTGAAGATAGACATTGCCTGTGGATATTGTATCACAGACACTGTCTCTTTGACTGTTCAGAGCTGTCACTAAACCCGCCCGAAGATATAAACAACCATTCACGGGCAGCCCCTATTAAACGGAGAGGGTCCGACAGCCGATCAGTTCCAGCCATTCCACCAGGAAGGAGGTACACGGCTCGCGTTGTCTGTAGTTCAACCATGCCTAGACGGTCAATACCGCAGTTCTATTGCATCCGCATTGTTGCTTTGTGGCAGGAGGGGCTCTCAACAAGGAAAGTGTCCAGGCGCCTCGGAGTGAACCAAAGCGATGTTGTTCGGACATGGAGGAGATATAGAGAGACAGGAACTGTCCATGACATGCCTCGCTCAGGCCGCCCAAGGGCTACTACTGCAGTGGATGACCGCCACCTACGGATTATGGCTCGGAGGAACCCTGACAGCAACGCCACCATGTTGAATAATGCTTTTCGTGCAGCCACAGGACGTCGTGTTACGACTCAAACTGTGCGCAATAGGCTGCATGATGCGCAACTTCACTCCCGACGTCCATGGCGAGGTCCACCTTTGCAACCACGACACAATGCAGCGCGGTACAGATGGGCCCAACAACATGCCGAATGGACCGCTCAGGATTGGCATTACGTTCTCTTCACCGATGAGTATCGCATATGCCTTCAACCAGACAATCGTCGGAGACGTGTTTGGAGACACACTGTCCAGCGAGTGCAGCAAGGTGGAGGTTCTCTGCCGTTTTGGGGTGGCATTATGTGGGGCCGACGTACGCCATTGGTCGTCATGGAAGCCGCCGCAAAGTATGTACGATACGTGAATGCCGTCCCCCGACCGATAGTGCAACCATATCAGTAGCATATTGGCGAGGCATTCGTCTTCATGGAGGACAATTCGCGACCCCATCGTGCACATCTCGTGAATGACTTCCTTCAGGATAACTACATCGCTTGACTAGAGTGGCCAGCATGTTCTCCAGACATGAAACCTATCGAAAATGCCTGAGATAGCTTGAAAAGGGCGGTTTATGGAAGACGTGATCCACCAACCACTCTGAGGGATCTACGCCGAACCGGCGTTGATGAGTGGGACAATATGGACGAAAAGTGCCTTGAAGAACTTGTGGATAGTGGGCTATGCCACGACGAATACAGGCATGCATCAATGCAAGAGGACGTGTTACTGGGTATTAAAGGTACCGGTGTGTACAGCAATCTAGACCACCGTCTCTGAAAGTCTCGCTGCATGGGGGTACAACATGGAATATGTGATTTTCATGGGTAGTAAAAATGCCGGAAATGATGTTTATGTTGTTCTCTATTCCAATTTTCTGTACAAGTTCCGGAACCCTCGGAATCGAGGCGATGCAAAACTTTTTTTGATGTGTGTAATTTCCCTGGGACTGGAAACACGGCAGGCATGGCATGTAATTCCTTAGGAATCTTGACAGTATCCGCAAATATTAGCACCACTTAGCAGCATGTCTGTCTAGTGTTCGTTTGCTGAGCACAGACCAAGAAAGAAAGATAGTATCAGAACTGTCGTTGACAGTTGTTGAGCACGTAGCAAATCTACGTTGTTTAATGGAGTACTGGATGAAATGGTGGCTGTTATTACTAGAGTACTAAGCCAAACGCCATCTCACACAAAGTGATAACTAGAATATAAGAGCGGAACTACTGTACTGTGCTTGTCGGGTTCCTTTGACACACACAAAATATTCAAAGAGTCTAAAATCATGCTCACTTTATTAGAAGAATTATAGAGCCTTCTGATATGGACGTCAAAGCTGCACGGCAGCTACTCTCTACAGCGACTAGACGTAATTAATTCTGAAGCAACGCACCCGCAGATGTAGTTACAGGTTCTTCTGGATTACGTCTGATTTCTAACGCATAAAAATTAATTAAGGAGATGGCGCACTTAGCCATCGCTGCAAGATAGTACGAAGTTCGACATTTCAGTACCATAGGACTACAAATGGAATTGTGTATCTGTTGTGAAGACATCTCCAAGTTAAGTAAAATACTTTGTCTTACCGGCTCAGTGTCAGACTCGATTAAATAACTAGAAAATTTGAGATATACAGTGGCGTGTCAAAAATTTCCTTTCATTAATAAGCAGGAAAAGATCTCCTGCTAAAGTCAATGATAGACTCGAAAGGTAGTAACTAGTTAGCAACGTAGGCGTCCTGAAATGAAGTACAATGTAAAAGCGCATTGAATGAGCAATGTATCGTTCCTGTTCTGTATTATCAGTAAGAAGTACTTAAAAGTCAGTGTTTTATAAACCACGATCCTTGTATGAGAACCGAGTTCATAGATTCACGACAGCCTTAACACCCATGTAGACGCTGAAACTCGATAAGAGCACACAAAAAGCCTATTACATCACTGTATATGAACACAATGGCAACTTGTGACAGAAGTCCGAGAAAACACGACGACAAAGCTGCAGCCCTTGCATCTGCAAACAATAGCCACAGAAGTTAGCGTAACGTGAGGATGTAAACGAATCATAAGGAAGTTCATTCGCAGCTGTGCTGGAGAGCAGAAAAAGGAGAACTAACATGAAGGTCATATATGATACGTGCATTCTGACTAACATAAAGATATCATCAGCAAAAAAATTATCTTAGGACGTAAACCAAAAGGGTGTCGAGGGACAATGTTATACCAGAATGTAAAATGGTCATGCTGTAGCACAAAGATGGCCAATTTGTCCTGGAAAGAAGTAGGAATGTAAAAGAAGGGAACTAGCTCTTCGAATTATCTGGTGGCTTCAAGGACATATAAATCAAGACATCTTGATTTACATACAACATCTTGACATATTCACGCTTCTGATCCACCCCAGAAATTTTATCCCCCCTGAAAAACTCTTTTAGCTATTACATGTATGCTCTTCAGTCATATGATTTTATACATTCTTTACGAGTACAATGGCTCTCAAACCTTTTTTGGGCACAGGATCAGGGACTTTAGCCTATAAATTGAAAGCTGCAGGTGTGAGTTTCTATACCCTGCAGCTAAGAGAGCTCACTGCGTTCCTATCTTTTACATCCGTAACTCTGCCCTGGATATATCTCATTTTTCGTGCTACTTTAGAACATTTTTCATTCTGGTTCCAAACTTTTACTTTGCCATAATTTTGACATTAGACCACCACGGCTTGGCAACCGGTGTACAGTTTTGTTGACTCTGGGGACAAATGATACGCTATAGGTTTTTTATTGTTTTTCTAAGCATGTTGCGTATATCGTGGTAACGGATAAATCTTACACAAAACAACAGGACGATCATTAAACACGTATTTTTCTACCTTCTTCCAAAATACGAACCGATTCGCACAAGTCTGAAAAATATAAGTAGCGCGCGGGAAAAAGTTCACAAAAACACGTTTTTTGTACCTAAAATCCGAACGAAGCTATATTTTTGAAATCGAGTTTTCAATTTTATCTTAAGAAAGCATTTCCTATTCATCTGAATCAGTTTAAACTCTTTCCGCCAGTTTGATTCACGTAAGAATGAATTCTGCGTACTACATTTAGCTCAAATTTAAACTATTGTATCTCGACAACTGATGTAGATTATTGGATAAAAAAATTCTTTTTGACTTTAGCACGTATCTACCTTAGTGCAAAGTTTGAACAGATTCGTACATGTTTAAAGCGTAGAAGTATCGTGTTTCAAAAACCTCACAAAAACGTGTTTTTGCACGGATTTGCAAGTAAAATCTGAAGAGTGCACATACAAATGGTACCATTAGCTGAGCATTAATTTCAGCCCAATTAACATCTTTTACAAAAGGAATTAATAGATTCGCACAAATTTTACTCCAAGTTCCTAGCTCATGCAGAAACCGAGTACCAAGATCTCCCCCTCTCCCCTCCTTCCCCACCGCCACCCCACCCCCAATCAACCCTCGATTCCGCTGCGCGGCTTTCTCAAACATATGTGTTACAGCGCTCCCGCTCTGTAATGACATGACCTTACAGATAACGACTAAACCTGTATAAGACTGTTCCCGGATACTGCTGTTGTATATAAAGAAGTCACAAAGCTAAAAAATTGTAGTGAAATGGAGGAAGACCAGCAAAGATTCCACAGTTAGCGTAGGGAGTGGCAGTTGAGTTTCAACATAAACTAATGTAGCGTATTGCGCATAAATAGTGAGAAACACCCATTATTGCCTCATTACAGGATAGAAGAACAATCAGTGGAGGCAGTTTGAACAGATTCGTACATGTTTAAAGCGTAGAAGTATCGTGCTTCAAAAACCTCACAAAAAATAGCCATAAAACATCTAGGAGCATGCGTATGGCGCGATTTAAAGTGGAACGGCAGCGTGAAACTAATCTCAGGTACGGCAGACGCCGGACTCCGATTCATTGGTAGCAGCCTCAGAAAGTGTAAGTTAGTCGCGAAGGAGATCTTGCAAAACCCTCGTTCGACCGATATTAGAGTCCTCAATCTGGAACTCTAACCAGATAGGAATGACAGAGAGCAAATAGAGAAAATCCAAATAAGAGCAGCACATTTTCTCACAGTGTGACGTAATTTTCTGGAATTCTCTGCGGTTTGCATAAATCAAGTGTGCCGTGAGAACACTGTACCTATACCAATCAATTGCTTCTGAAGTAAGATCCTTTGTTCATCATAACCTAAATTTTTGCGCAAAAAAGTTAGTTATGATGTATCACAACAGACGCTTTCAGCTATTGCACAGAATTGTTTGCAATTATCCGTCATTGTGCATCATTTTATTTACATTTGCTGTGTCAACTCTAGCCATGTTACTCAAATTTTCGCGTTTTGTTTCCTGTTAGGAAATAATCCTTAACATTACTTACATTATGTGTCGAAAGCACCTCTTATTCACAGTGACAGCTTCCATGAACAAAGCTTTGTATGACAGCACTGCTCAACCTACTTTCTGATATTTTCTCTGAAGAATTTTCTGAAGTATTTTAAGTATCACAGTCGATGTAGAAGATCGATATGCCGCAGTACAGGTAACTTGTTTCAAGCAATCGACGATGTGTTAATCAAAATATCGATACAGATGCATAGATAATTTACGAAATACTGTGACCAGGAAAATCCACGTCCAGTTTTGTAATCTATGGATCAAATACAATCTATTTTGATATTCATACGAATGACATTGAGTTTAGTTCTGTTTCTGACAGTTCCGTAGCGATTTTCTGTTGTGTATGTTGTTCGACGTTGGGGTCTGCAGCGAAGTCGACCGTGTAATTCATCCCTAAGGTGTACGATTGGGTTCGGTCAGAAATCCTCCTAATCCAGTCAATTTCAGGATTTTTATTATCGACAAACCACTGCTCACAGACGCCGCTTTATGACAGGGTGCATTGTTATGCTGTTTTAAGAGTCATCGTCTGTGAACTGTTGCTCTACACACTGTTGTAAAATATGTTCATGTCCTTCCACAGTCTGTGTTTTCACAAATGTAAAAATAGAAATGAGCGCATGGCGTCACTGGCCAGGAGGCCGCTATTCGGGGAAGCTCGGCCGCCAAGTGCAAGTCTTATTTCAGTCGACGCCACATTGGGCGACTTGCGCGCCGGAGATGAAATGATGATGAGGACATCACAACACCCAGTCCCCGAGCGGCAAAAATCTCCAACACGGCCGGGAATCGAACCCGGACCCGCTTGCATGGGAGGCGAGCACGTTACCACCCAGCTAAGCAGGCCGACTTCGTAAGTGTAATAATATTACCATACACTACACACCAGAAACACACTCATAGCGTAACATCACCTGCTCTGTACTACACTGTTGGCATTGCACACGATGTCATTCTCCAAACCCAGACCCTTTTATCGGATTGCCACACGGTACAGCGTGATTCATTACTCCAAGTCACTTGTTTCCAGTCATTCACGGTCCAGTTGCGTCCTCTTAACACCGTATCAAGCGTCGCTTAGCATTGGCTACAGAAATGTGTGGCTTTTGAGGAGCTATTCGACCCAATCTTTTTAAATCCTTACACACAGTCATAGCGCTAGGATGACTGCTGGTAGCACATTGGAACTCACGAGTGATTCCTTCCCCTGAATATATGCGATTTTTGCAGCCACTCTCTGCAGTGCTCGCTTGTCCTTGTCCAGTCAGTAAATGAAGTCTTCGTCGTTTTGATTTAGCTGCGGTTGACCTTCCACGTTTCCACTTCTCAGTCACGCCACCAATAGTCGACTTTGGAGCCTCCAGAAGGGTTCATGTGTTCCAAATGGATTTGTTACTCATGTGACATCCCATTCTACGTCCGAAGGCAAGCTGTCTTGACGGACCCATACTGCTCTCAGTGCTTTATTACTGACAACCTAATACCCTCCACCTCCTTTCATACTTGTCGGTCCGCCTCTTGTGACATCTAGCGGCCAGTTCCACGTTACCTAGCAATGTCCGGATCCTGTCGGTCAGATGGTGTAGATGGAGATGTATCGCGCAGTGCACAGGACGGATTCTCGTATCCCATTAAAGAATTAACTCTCAGGCGTGCTGTGTGTGGAGCCCGGTTTTGTAGCGGTTGGCTGTTCCCTTTTGTTTCGGGAAGGTCTGAAAAGCCGCTAATGGAATTGCAGCGCTCTGGCTGTGACTGTGCGTGTTTTCGCCCGTCCCGATCCGACCTCACAGGAAGACGGCACACTACAATTAGGGGCTAACATCACCGCACAGTGGTCAAGGATGCCATTCTCTGAACAGCGAGATGCTGCCATGTGCCTCCTAAGGCGAGACTCATGACATGGTGATAACTGGTATTACAACTACACATCTAGAACTACATTTGCATCTACATCTACGTGATTACTGTGCTATTCACAATAAAGAGCCTGACAGAGGGTTCAGTGAACCGTCTCCAAGCTGTCTCCCTCCCGTTCCACTCTTGAACGGCACGCGGGAAAAACATGCACTTACATTTTTCTGTGCGAGCCCTCATTCCTCTTATGTTATCGTGATGATCATTTCTCCCTATATAGGTGGGTGCCAACAGGATGTTTTCGCAATCGGAGGAGAAAACTGGCGATTGAAATTTCATGAGAAGATCCCGTCGCAATGAAAAACGCCTTTGTCTTAATTATCGCCACTCCTATTCACGTATCATGTCTGTGGCAGTATCTCCTCTATTTCTCGATAATACAGAACGAGCTGCCTTTTTTTGAACTTTTCGATGTCATCCGTCAGTCGCACCTGATGCGGATCTCACACCGCACAGCAATACTCCAGAATAGGGTGGGACAAGTTTGGTGAAAGCAGTCTCTTTAGTAGACCTGTTGAACCTTTTAAGTTTTATGCCAATGAATCGCTGTCTTTGGTTTGCTCTACCCATAACATTATCTATGTGATCGTCCCAATTTAGGTTATTTGTAATTGTAAACCCGAAGTATTTAGTTGAATTAGCAGCCTTCATATTTGTGTTACTTATCGCGTAATCGAAACTTAGGGTATTTCTTTTAGTACTCATGTGAATAACTTCACACTTTTCTTTATTCAGGGTCAACGGTCACTTTTCGCACCATACAGATATCTTATCCAAATAATTTTGCAATTCGTTTTGGTCATCTGATGACATTACAAAACGGTCAATGACAGCATCATCTGCAAATAATCTACGATGGCTGTTCAGACTGTCTCCTATGTCGGTAATATAGATCAGGAACCAATAGAGGGCCTATAACAGTTCTTTGGGGAACGCCGGATATTACTTCTGTTTTACTCGATGACTTACCGTCTATTACTACGAACTGTGACCTTTCTGACAGGAAATCATAAATCCAGTCGCACAACTGAGGCGATATTCCACAGGCACGCAGATACTTCGAGAGTAACCTGGTTGACGAACACATCTTCATCGATGTCTACAACAAAAACGTAGATGGAACAATGTTTCATCTACATTTATATATACATCATTCTCCACAAGCCACCTAACGGTGCGTAGCAGAAGGTACTTTTGATACTAGTAACTGATCGCCCCTTCCCCGTTCCATACACAAACGGCGCGTGGAAATAATGATTGCTGGAAGGCCTCAGTACTGCCTCTAATTTCTCGAGTTTTCTCGTCGTGGTTAGTTCATGACTTATATGTGGAACGAGGTAGCAAAGTACTTGTCTCGACACGAATGTGTCTGATGTTAGAGGTTTGCAACCTCTGAATCGCGTAGTGGAAACCATTATCGATTACCACAAACTTGTAGTATGAGCTCATATAAGCGAAGCCAAAATAAAGCGAAGAATACAGCAAACCGCGTTATAAAGTTACGCAGTGAATTCCCTAGCATTTTTCGTAATCCGTGTAGTTAATCTGCACCGGCGCCAACGGCGTTGCCACGTGTCCGACTCTCACGGAAAGTGTTCACTCGAAATTTTAACAGTAAACCTCTCCGTGATGCACAACGTCTCTCTTATAGCGTTTGCCACAGGAAAAATGGACATGAACAGTAACAACCGCAAGACACTCCTTTTTAATGAGGTTACCGGTTTCGGTCTTTTCTAGGCCATCTTCAGACCTGCCATCATGATGGTAGACGGTGGCGCTAAATGGAGCGGGCGCTACGATTCCACGCTACACTAAGTTACGACAAGCAGCTAGCGTTCGTGAAATCGTAGTTCCTGCTCCGTTCAGCGCCACCGTCTACCATCATAGTGGCAGATCTGAAAATGGCCTAAAAAAGCTATTGTGACTCTTCGTGTTCATTTTTAAGCAATAAAAAACCGCAGTTATCCAAGAGAAATGTTCCCAAAAATTTCTGCCACTGGAGTTTGTTGACCACCTCTGTCGCTCTCACGCCGACTAAACAACCCCTGAAAATGGCTCTGAGCACTATGGGACTTAACATCTATGGTCATCAGTCCCCTAGAACTTAGAACTACTTAAACCTAACTAACCTAAGGACAGCACACAACACCCAGCCATCACGAGGCAGAGAAAATCCCTGACCCCGCCGGGAATCGAACCCGGGATAAACAACCCCTGACGGAACGCACCACTCTCCGTTGAATCTCCTCTACCTCTTCTATCAGTCCTGATGGTAAGGGTGCCAGACTGACGAACAATACTCAAGAATCGGTAGAACAAGCACCCTGTACGCCTCTTCTTTGTTGGATGAGTTACATTTCCCGAAGACTCTAGCTGTGTACCTCAGTCTTGCATCTGCTTCTCCTACTCTTTGTGTTATGTTGTCTTTCCACTTACGGTCACTCTGGATACTTACTCTTAAGTTTGCAGTAGATGCTGTTTGCAGTAATTTGTCATCAATAGTGTAGTTGCACAATAACTGATTTCTTTTCCGAAGTATGGGCTATATGTTACTTTACGTTCTCGGTCAACTGCCAGAGCCTGCACCACTCATCATTCCTCTGAAGGTCGTTCTAAAAATCGGTACTGTCTTCTGGCGTTGCTACTTTCTTATAGACAATCGCATCAGATGCGAACAGGCTTAAAGAGCTTCCGACGCTTTCAACTAGACCATTTATATCCATTGTAAGAAGTAATGATCCTATCACACTTCTTTGAGGTACTCCAGAAATTACCTTTACAACTATCGATTTTGTCCCGTTAAGACGGACGTGTCGAGTTCTACCTGCATGTAAGTCTCGAATCCAGTCGCAAATCTGGTCCGATACGCCATAAGCTCGGACTTTTTTCAGTGAACAGCAGTAAGAGACAGTGTTAAATGCCTTCCTGAAGTCAATGAATGCAGCATCTTCCCCAACTGCTGTATCTACAGCGCTGTAGATCTCATGGAGGAACAGAGAGATCCGAGTTTCGCAAGACTTCCGTTCACGGAATCCATGTTGATTTTTATAGAGGAGATTTTCGTTCTTCAAAAACCTCGTAATCCTTGAGTATGAAACATGTTCGACAATTCTACAGCAGACTGACGTCAAAGACATAGGCCTATATTACGTCCATCTGTCCTACGAAATTGGGCATTACCTGCGCTTTTTTCAAGTCCCTAAGTACCCTTCGTTGCTCCAGTTATCTACCACAAACTGCTGCTAGTAGGGGAACAACCTCTTTCGCACAATCTTTGTAGAATCTTATAGATATCTCATCTGATCCTGATGCCTTTCCACTAATTAAGAGATTGTAGTTGCTTTCCTACTCCGCGAACGGTTCGACATTCGTTCGATGACTGAAAGGAGGGACAGTGTTACGATCTTCCGAGGTGAATCAACTTCGGAAGACCGAATTTAGTATTTCGGCTTCCTCTCCGTTATCACCCGTTTCGGTAGCAGAATGGTCAATGAGTGAATTATTAGAGATTTTAAACGGTTTACTGATTTTACATAAGAACAAAATATCTTAAGGATTTACTCAGATCGGTTGACAAAATTTTACTCTCAAAGTCATTGAACGCTTATCTCATTGTTCCCCTTATACTCACTTTCGCTGCACTTTGGTCATTTCGACTTCTTTTGAGTCTATGATAAAGCTCTCTTGATTTACCTAGCAGTTTTCTGATATGGCTATTAAGCCACGGTGCGTCTTTTCCATCCCTTAAGAACTTTCTAGGAATATACTTGTCTAAGGCATACTGAACGAAGCTTTTCAATTATTTCCATTTGAGCTGCACATCTTCCCCATCAGCACTTAATATTTGATGCAGATTATTCAGATGCCCTGTGATTTGTATTCTGTCACTCTTGCTAATCAAAAATTTTTTCCTAGCTTTCTTAGCATTCCTTATAAAACTACAGTAGTTACACTTGTTACCACACTCCTATGTTCACTGACACCCTCCTCTACGTTAACTGATTAGATAAGTTCAGGTCTGTTTGTTGTTAGGAACTCTAAGAAGTTACCTTCTCGAGTTTGCTCTATAATTATCTACTCGAAGTAATTTTAGGACAAGACATTCAGGACAATTTCACGCCAATCCCTATCTCTAGCACCAGTTTTGATGGCACTACCCCCAGTCTGTAACTCGCAATTTGAAGTCACACTTACACGACGGCGTGATCAGGAAAATTATTAATGTTGCTCTGCAATTTCCCCCAAGCACTCTACCACTTCAGCTCCTGACCCAGGTGGTATATAAAAACGTCCAATTACCATTTTTGACCGGCCTTTTTTGTTTAACTTCACCCAGATTAATTCACATTCGGTATTCGTGATAATCTTCCTAGATATTATCGAATTATTTACTGCTATAAATGCTCCGCCATTGGTGACTAACCTATCCTTCCGATAAATATTCCAATCTGAACATAAGATTTCGTTGGTATTCACTTTCGGTTTCCACCAACATTCTGCTCCTAATACTATCTGGTAATCATAACCGTCAATAAGTGATACTAATTTTTGGACCTTATCTTGGATGTTCCTGCGGTTTGCTGGTATCACATTAACATTTTCTACATCCGACCTCTGAGGACGAGCATTTTCTGAGAACACTGCGGCTGATGTATCTCCGATTCGGGCAGGAATTCGTCTCTGATCCTAAGTGGGAGGATGGTTTCTCTAAACTAAAAAAAAAGACCATGTGCACGCCACACGTACTTCACTATCCTAGCTGCCGGTTCCTGCATGTAGTGCACTCCTGACCTATTAAGGGGAACCACTCAATTATCCACCCGATAGCTGAGGTCGAGAAATTCACATACGGTACCGTCGCAGAATAGTCTGAGCCTCTAGTTTATACCTTCCACTTTGCTGCAAACCAGAGGACCGTCATCTACCATGAGTCCGACACTGCAAGCAGTAAACTTTGCCTGCATCCCGTCTGCGACGCTGGTTACCTCCATCAGATCAGTCATTCACCGAAAGGAACCGAAGATGGTCTCAGAACCCAAGCGGCAGGCATCATTCGTGCTGACATATGCCACTATTTTCAGTTGGTTGCACGCAGTGCGGTCGATAGCCGCCGGAAAAGCCACCACGTTTCGGAAATGACCCACCCGGCGAACATACCGAGTGCACAATGACGTTCTTTCCCGCTCTGCCTTCTATTTCCCTGATTATCCGTCCCATTGGAGCTCCAAATGACTAACATACCAGCCCTCTGCAGTTTTCCGGACTGGGCAGGAAAACTTGTCGCTGGTCCAACATGAGAGGCGTCTCGTGCTATCTGTGAAGTATTGTCAACATTGGAAGCAGCTCGTACCTGTTTCTAAGGTATGATCTTCTCCTTAAGGAGCAGAGCGGTGCTGCCCGTTTCCTCTTTCGCCTTCCGCCCAGTGACACACGAACCCACCACTACCCGCCGCTCACTCTCGAGTGAAAACGAATCGATCCGATGTTGAGTATAGGAGGACGCTGCGAGAACCAGATCACGAGGGGAGTCCAAAGGAGCCATGATGTCGCCACAGCTTTAACCAACAGCCAGAAGCCCGTCGACCATGGAAAACGCAATTTCCAGCTGTTTACGGGCAGCACGCAATTCTCCATGTGTCCGCTTACAACGAGAACGATTCCTATCCATACCGTGCTGTGTACAACACTGAAAGATCTCGAAAAATACGAACACAGCAGTGAGAAGCAACAGAGAAAGAGCAAACAGATCACTGCAAAAGAGAAAATTACCCGACTGTGGCGTTACTGAGGTTGGAATGTACACAAAATATAAACGAAGAGAGAGTTTTCATTCTACCTTAAGATCGCGAGATCCACTAGTTCTAAAAACAAAAATAAATTTTTGTACGGAGAATGGAAGTGTCAACAGTTACATTTTACTAGTAACTCTGCTTACACAAAAGGTACTGCAGGAAATAAATACGCTAACTCTAAAGCACTGATCTGAACTATCCGCTGTGCACTGGCACGAGATTTAAACGGAGTAACGTGACGTGGTGCTTTTGACGGGAGGAAGTTACCCAAGAAAGTTTCCTCACACAAAGATATGCACTAAAATTTACTCAAAAAAGAAACTTTCAGTAGGTTAGCAGCCATTAGTCTACACAGTAAAACACACAGGTACAATTCACTTCCTCGTGGAAGTACGTGAGAACAGCTAAATTACTGTGTTTTAGACAAACTAGTACTGCTACAGTCGTGTCCTCTGTGGTCCGTGTCTGAGTCTACACCGTTTATTAATTAGCATATATTTAATGAATTTTGTATTTAGATGACGTAGGTATTCGAACTGATCGGGAAAAGAGGAATAAATAATGACCGAAACTGGCTTAGAACCAGTAAGCACCTTCTCGAATGCTTCCGACATGTCCCATCTTCATGTATTTTACGTTCACACTACTAGGACGTGCAATTTTGTTTGAAAATTTGCATCACTTAGGAATCAAAACCAGGCCACCCACGTGGCAGATAAGCACTCTACCGAAGAGCCATGCTGCCTACCGAGGAGAAGACCTTTTTTTAGGATATTAAGGATCCTCTGAGAGCTCCAAAGTCGATTTTATCGAGAATTTTTCAGAGTCACCCTGGACTACTATGGTAGATTCATATTTGAGTTCTGAACTTTACGCAGAATAATTATAAAAAATTACAAAAATTCGTTTGACGCGTGGTCTTCTTGTTACTTGAATTCAAGTGTGAAAGCTTTGTTAGAAGAATGAGTAATTAATGAATGTGTACAACAGTGAAAACTTCTATGTGTTTCCGAGACAAGGGATGGGAGAGACAAAAATTAAATCGTGCTATTGGTTATGTGCAGAAGTATTTTTGAATACTTTTAATGTTGTTGTAGCTCCTCTCAATTCGTATTATTGAACTTCAGCAGAGGACAGCGTCTGCTAGACAGCTTCCCACGTGTAATGGAGGAAACTATGCACGCAAGGATACGCCTGCTGGGAGGCAGTTGGCTGTTAGGAACAACTAGGTATTGCACGGCAACACAAGGCATACGTTAACACAGAACTCGTCTCTAAAAGTGACCTACTTCGCCGGCCGGAGTGGCCGAGTGGTTGTAGGCGCTACGGTCTGGAGCCGCGCGACCGCTACGGTCGCAGGTAGGAATCATGCCTGTGGCATGGATGTGTGTGATGTCCTTAGGTAAGTTAGGTTTAAGTAGTTCTAAATTCTAGGGGATTGATGACCTCAGCAGTTAAGTCCCATAGTGCTCAGAGCCATTTGAACCATTTGACATACTTCTTTGCAGGAACATTTATGTTGAGTGGCAGTTCTGGGACACGGTGAGATATTTCTACGTTGCCGTCGCATTTTCGATCATGCTCAGCAGCTCTGTCCCATTTATATAGTGAGTTAAGAATGAAGGGGACCTACCGATAGGTATGAAAGGAAAAAATAATCCATTAGTAGAGCAGCTGACTCCAGCTTGACGTCGTGCGAGATGACGTAGACAAAGGACTCGCACTCGGAACGGCAATGGTTCATATCCGCTCATCCAGATCAGATTTTCCGTAATTTTCATTAATCGCTTAACGTAAATCCGGGCTGGTTCCATTGAAAGGGAACAAGCTTATTTCTATCTCAATTCTCCCCCATGCTACTGACAATATTGACTGAAATACACTCTAAGAAATTCTAAAGTGAGAAGATATAACACAGGGTTGTCTACAAATCGTGCAGAAACAAGAACACTGTTGCAAGAGTTAAAAGGAATCAAAGGAAATCAATAGCTGAGAAGGGACTGAGACGAGGTTGTAATGCATCCCTCATGTCAATCAGTTTTTACACTGAACAAGCTGTGAATGAAACTTACGAAAAATTTGGAACAGGCATTAAAGAGCCGGAACAACAAGTAAGGACACTGAGATTTGCCAATGTCATGGCAACACCGTCAGGAACTACAAAGGACTTCGAAAAGCAGTTGAACAAACTGGATACTGTCTTGAAAAACGGGTTGTAAGATAACGTCTACAAAGCTAAAACAAGAATAGTGGAATTTAGTCAAATTAAATCAGGCGATCCTGTGATAATTAGATTACGAGATTAGCCGTTATTAGTGATAGATAATTTTTGGTATTACGGTAGCCAAATAACGGACAATGGCCGAAGCAGGAAGGACACGTAATACATACTATCAGAATGTAGCGGGACTTTGAATTTCGCCGCGCTACACTCTTTCCCTCAGACATAAATTATACCGTCGCAGCGGTATGAGCGCTCGACGGCAGAGAAAATACTAAAATTGTAACTCTTTTTTTCCTATCCGTCTATTGTCTCTCGAGGGCGGAAGCTTAATGCAGACGTAAAAAACTTTTAGCTTGTCTTGATCTGATTTTAATGTGTAGACATATTGTGGAAGTTGTTATGACATTTGGAGGAGGGAAGCAACGTAAAATAAGTTGCATTTAATATCAAGACGGTTTTGTATACATTAGAAATTCCTGGACGATGAAACTTATTGCAAGATTTCGGAGCAGACTTTTCACGCAGAAATGAAGTAGGAGATTTTTGAAGACCTGGACGCCGCACGAAAGAAGGCATGTTAACATGGTAAAGGATGAACTCTTATCTACGCCATTTCCCCCTGTCAGTTACATTTTGTTATTCTCTGTTCTCTTTCAATAATTTTTGTAGTGGAAATTGGTTTAACTTTTGCTCAAAAACGTCACAAGGACCACCCCAACAATAGCTTTTCCGAATCACGATGTCCGATAGCTTTTCTGTAATACGAAGTCCGATTTGCTTTTCATTCTTTCCCTTTTTCACGGTCATTTACGATTTTAAAAACCCCCTTTTTATTCACCATTTCTTCCCACATTTTCAACCTTTTCTTTTCTTTTCTTCTCTTATTATTTTTTTTAATTAACCACTACATGAAGGAAGAAAAGAGAAGAGAAATTTGCTAAAGGTTGTGGAGCCTCGTATGGAGGTAAAAAATAACGAGAAAAATTGTTGACAGCTACACAAGAATGTTAGATATTAGATGGCTATAACGGGTAACTAATGAGGAGGTCCTGAATCGAAATGAGGAAAAAGCTCGAGAGATCCGTTGATAGGGTACGTCCTTAGACATCAAGCAAGGTGATTTTGGGAATGAACGTAAATCGGGGCAGGGGGGTGGGGGAGGAAATTGTAGATGGAGACCAAGGCTTACCTACAGTAAACGGGCTCAAAGGGATGAAGGCAGCATTAGTTATGTAGAGATGAAGTTGGTTGCACAAGGTGGACTAGCGTCGAAAGTTGCATCGAACTGCTCTTCGAAGTAAACAGCACAACAATTACAATAACAACAACCTCCCCTAGTCCAAATTCGTGATCCGCCTGTAATGCCCTCGTCGTCGACACTACTTAAACCCTAATCTTCTTACCTTCTCTCAGGTTTGACCTGACGCGTTCGTTCGGTTTCCGAGTCGCGTTGCCCTAACTGAAAAAGTGGGGCTTCCTCTCTCGATACTCCCCCGTAAGCTACAGTTAAGTCGTTAAGTCCGAATGCAGTCTTAACAGCGGACGGACGGAGGAGCTGGCGAGGTAGGTGGGAAGGCTGGAAGCCATTTAGCAGAGCCACCCCAAGCGGCTGGCCCATTAGCACTGCCAGGGGTCAGAGTAAGAGAAAGAGTAGCCAACGGCAGAGTCCGCCGAACCCGAGAGCACCGGCTGCGGGGGGCAGCTACTCTCACATCGATCGCAACAGCTGCGGACACCACCTCCGGCCTTGACGCCGAGGCAGCTGTCTTGTGACAGTGTCGGCAATACAGAAGGTTGGGACTGGTGGGCTGGGAGGTGGGATATTGCATTTGGAATAAGGGGTTTAAAAAACCACTACCGACTAACATACACATTGACAACAGTCTCCATTACTGAACGAAAACATCCCTTTATTTTAGTTCCTCCGCTACTGCATAGTTTCAGCTCTCCAGCAGTAAGTAATATCATGTTGATGTTGTTGTGGTCTTCAGTCCTGAGACTGGTTTGATGCAGCTCTCCATGCTACTCTATCCTGTGCAAGCTTCTTCATCTCCCAGTACCTACTGCAGCCTACATTCTTCTGAATCTGCTTAGTGTACTCATCTCTTGGACTCCCTCTACGATTTTTACCCTCCACGCTGCCCTCCAATACTTAATTGATGATCTCTTGATGCCTCAGAATATACCCTACCAACCGATCCCTTCTTCTAGTCAATTTGTGCCACAAGCTCCTCTTCTCCCCAATTCTATTCAATACCTCCTCATTAGTTATGTGATCTGCCCATCTAATCTTCAGCATTCTTCTGTAGCACCACATTTCGAGAGCTTCTATTCTCTTCTTGTCTAAACTATTTATCGTCTACGTTTCACTTCCATACATGGCTACACTCAATACAAATACTTTCAGAAACGACTTCCTGACACTTAAAACAATACTCGATGCTAACAGATTTCTCTTAATCAAAATATCCACGGGTGTACTGCCGGTCTATAGTGTCCAACGGGCACAATATTTCGGGGATCATACATGTCGCCATCATCAGGTGAACTGACGGACTGAGCTCCTGTGAACGTGCCGGTACGGAGATCAGTACGCTATGGCTGCTCAGGGGGAACTGGGTTCGGTCGCGGCGGCGGCCGATTTAAATACCCCCCGCCCGCGGTGTGCTCTCTCCGCCGTCCGCGCCCCGCGCCACGGTCGCGTGGTGGAACAGATTGCGACGGCGTCTGAGATGACGTCGGAGTGATGGCTCGGTCCGCCGTGGTCGTCACAACTATACGTTTGCTCGATTTACTCTTGATTACCCCAATCGCTGGTTCCCAAGCCTTGCTAAGATTGTATCCGCAGTCACGGTTTAAGAGGTCGTCATTGGTGCGAATTTTGATGGCCTCTCTAACAACGCTGTCCCAGTATCTCGACGTCTGTACCAGAACCCTCGTGCGTTCATACTCCATAGCGTGATTTTCCGACAAACAATGTTCAGCGACCGCCGACTTGCTCGGATACATCAGTCGAGTGTGCCTCTGGTGTTCACGGCATCGATCCTCGACGGTACGCATCGTCTGACCAATATACGACTTGCCACATTGACACGGAATCTAGTACACGCCGGCCTTCCTCAAACCGAGGTCATCTTTGGCGCTCCCCACCAGTACACGAGTTTTATTCGGAGGACAAAACACGGTTACGACCCGGTGTTTCTTCAGAATGCGGGCAATTTTCCCCGAGAGTGCGCTTGTGTATGGAATAAACGCAGTGCCTACCTCCTCCCTCGTGTTTTCATCCAACTCCACAGGTTGTGCTGTAGTGATTCGGCGGAGAGCACGTTGAATCTGCCACTCTGAGTACCCATTTTTTCGAAATACAGCTCTAAGATGTTCCAGTTCCTGGGGTAGACTCTCTGCGTCAGAGATAGTGCGCGCCCTATGTACTAGAGTTCTAAGTACCCCATTCCTCTGTGAAGGGTGGTGGCAGCTGTCTGCGTGCAAATACAGATCAGTCAGGGAAAGGTAATTTACCCTCCGTTTCAGTCTTGGTCAAGAGAAGGGCTGACGGAACCCTAGGTCATGGGGTGTATTGGAAGACAACCCAGTCTCACTCCCTTCCCAACCACTGCTTCCCTTTCATGTCCCTCGACTCTTATAACTGCCATCTGCTTTCTGTACAAATTGTAAATAGCCTTTCGCTCCCTGTATTTTACCCTTGCCACCTTCTTAGAACACTAATATGAAACAGATATTTGTTGTTGTGAGTCGGGATAAAAACTGAAAATTAAATAAAAATAAAAAGAGGACTGAGATACAGATTTTTGTGGGTTATAGTAAATTCTTCCCTTCGTTACACATTGCTATAATGCCGTTGGTTAGTGTAGTCTGCAGCGACGTAAGGTTCACTCCCAGTCTGCATAATGTAGGGAACGCAAACTGCACATCAGAGCTTGACAAAATTTAGTCATAGTTAATGTCGTATTAGATCATCTTAATAATGGTTAAATTGTGTTTATTAGGCGCTGACGTTTGGTTCGCGTTTGACATTTGGAGAGCGGTGTTTAACGTCATGTACACTGAGCTGACAAAAGTCACGGAATACCTCCCAGTATCGTGTCGCACCCCCTTTTGCTCAGCGAGAGCAGCAACTCCATGTGGCATGGACTCAACAAATAGTTGTAACTCCGCTGCAAAGCAATAAGCCATGCTACCTCTACAGCCGTCCACAACTCAAAAACTGATGCCTGTGCAGGATTTTGTGCACGAACTGACATTTGGATTATGTCCCATAAATGTTCGATGGGACTCACATCGGGCGATCTGGGTGGCCAAATCATTAGCTCGAACTGACCAGAGTGTTCTTCAAACCAATCGCAAACAATTTTGGCCCGGTGACATGATGCATAGTCAGCCATAAAATTTGGATCGTTGTTTGGTACATGAATTACATGAATAGTTGCAAATGGTCTCCGAATAGCCGAACCTAACAGTTTTCAGTCAGCTATCTGTTTAGATGGATCAGAGAACCCACTCTGCCGGCCGAAGTGGCCGTGCGGTTAAAGGCGCTGCAGTCTGGAACCGCAAGACCGCTACGGTCGCAGGTTCGAATCCTGCCTCGGGCATGGATGTTTGTGATGTCCTTAGGTTAGTTAGGTTTAACTAGTTCTAAGTTCTAGGGGACTAATGACCTCAGCAGTTGAGTCCCATAGTGCTCAGAGCCATTTTTCTCGGCACTTTGTTAACACTGTAGATCTCTCAATATTGAATTAGCTAACGATTTCCGAAATGGAATGTCCCACACGTCTAGCTCCAACTGCCATTTGGCGTTCAAAGTCGGTTAATTCCCGTTGTGTGGCCATAATCACATCGAAAATCTTTTCAGGTGAGCCACCTAGTACAAATGACTACTCATCCAAGGCACCGCCATCTGTATATGTGCACATCGCTATCCAGTGAGTTGTCACCGGTATATTTCCCTGCTGGAAAAACTGGAACAGGTTCCACTCAGCCTCGTGATGCCAATTGAGGGGTACTTGAGTGAGAAGTACCGACTCCAACATCTGCAAAGCCGACAATGGCGGGGAGAGCGATGTGATGATAAAGCGTCCCGCCATACCGCGCCCGAATGCTGCCATAATTACATAGGATGACCCGGTGCTTGTCTGGTCCGGATTTGGCTGTCTGTGATTATAGCTATTCAGTTTAATTCTTCTATTGCTTGGCGAGACTACCGAGAACGCGGTATTTACGGCACAACAGTCAATGTACATTAACTCATAGAAAAAGATATACACTCCTGGAAATTGAAATAAGAACACCGTGAATTCATTGTCCCAGGAAGGGGAAACTTTATTGACACATTCCTGGGGTCAGATACATCACATGATCACACTGACAGAACCACAGGCACATAGACACAGGCAACAGAGCATGCACAATGTCGGCACTAGAACAGTGTATATCCACCTTTCGCAGCAATGCAGGCTGCTATTCTCCCATGGAGACGATCGTAGAGATGCTGGATGTAGTCCTATGGAACGGCTTGCCATGCCATTTCCACCTGGCGCCTCAGTTGGACCAGCGTTCGTGCTGGACGTGCAGACCGCGTGAGACGACGCTTCATCCAGTCCCAAACATGCTCAATGGGGGACAGATCCGGAGATCTTGCTGGCCAGGGTAGTTGACTTACACCTTCTAGAGCACGTTGGGTGGCACGGGATACATGCGGACGTGCATTGTCCTGTTGGAACAGCAAGTTCCCTTGCCGGTCTAGGAATGGTAGAACGATGGGTTCGATGACGGTTTGGATGTACCGTGCACTATTCAGTGTCCCCTCGACGATCACCAGTGGTGTACGGCCAGTGTAGGAGATCGCTCCCCACACCATGATGCCGGGTGTTGGCCCTGTGTGCCTCGGTCGTATGCAGTCCTGATTGTGGCGCTCACCTGCACGGCGCCAAACACGCATACGACCATCATTGGCACCAAGGCAGAAGCGACTCTCGTCGCTGAAGACGACACGTCTCCATTCGTCCCTCCATTCACGCCTGTCGCGACACCACTGGAGGCGGGCTGCACGATGTTGGGGCGTGAGCGGAAGACGGCCTAACGGTGTGCGGGACCGTAGCCCAACTTCATGGAGACGGTTGCGAATGGTCCTCGCCGATACCCCAGGAGCAACAGTGTCCCTAATTTGCTGGAAAGTGGCGGTGCGGTCCCCTACGGCACTGCGTAGGATCCTACGGTCTTGGCGTGCATCCGTGCGTCGCTGCGGTCCGGTCCCAGGTCGACGGGCACGTGCACCTTCCGCCGACCACTGGCGACAACATCGATGTACTGTGGAGACCTCACGCCCCACGTGTTGAGCAATTCGGCGGTAAGTCCACCCGGCCTCCCGCATGCCCACTATACGCCCTCGCTCAAAGTCCGTCAACTGCACATACGGTTCACGTCCACGCTGTCGCGGCATGCTACCAGTGTTAAAGACTGCGATGGAGCTCCGTATGCCACGGCAAACTGGCTGACACTGACGGCGGCGGTGCACAAATGCTGCGCAGCTAGCGCCATTCGACGGCCAACACCGCGGTTCCTGGTGTGTCCGCTGTGCCGTGCGTGTGATCATTGCTTGTATAGCCCTCTCGCAGTGTCCGGAGCAAGTATGGTGGGTCTGACACACCGGTGTCAATGTGTTCTTTTTTCCATTTCCAGGAGTGTATTTCTGCTTAAAGAACAATTATAACAAATTACAAAATGTTGAAAACCGCTGAACGTACAAGAAAATAAGCAAAATCTAGTACAGAGGTAAACCAAACCCTAATTTAGAGAGTATTGCTGTTACAACTAGCCTGAAGAGAGAAACTACTGGCCATTAAAATTGCTACACCACGAAGATGACGTGCCACAGAAGCGAAATTTAACCGACAGGAAGAAGATGCTGTGATATGCAAATGATTAGCTTTTCAGAGCATTCACACAAGGTTGGCGCCGGTGGCGACACCTACAACGTCCTGACATGAGGAAAGTTTCCAACCGATTTATCATACACAAACAGCACTTGACCGGCGTTGCCTGGTGAAACGTTGTTGTGATACCTCGTGTAAGGAGGAGAAATGAGTAATATCACGTTTCCGACTTCGATAAAGGTCAGATTGTAGCCTGTCGCCATTGCGGTTTATCGTATCACGACATTGCTGATGGCGTTGGTCGAGATCCAATGACTGTTAGCAGAATAAGGAATCAGTGGGTTCAGGAGGGTAATACGGAACGCTGTGCTGGATCCCAACGGCCTTGTATCACTAGCAGTCGAGATTACAGGCATCTTATCCGCATGGCTGTATCGGATCGTGCAGCCACGTCTCGATCCCTGAATCAACAGACGGGGACGTTTGCAAGACAACAACCATCTGCATGAACAGTTCGACGACGTTTGCAGCAGCATGAATTATTAGCTCGGAGACCATGGCTGCGGTTACCCTTCACGCTGCATCACAGACAGGAGCGCCTGCGATGTTGTATTCAACGACAAACCTGGGTGCACGAATGACAAAACGTCATTTTTTCGGATGAATTCAGGTTCTGTTTACAGCATCATGATGGTCGCATCCGTGTTTGGCGACATCGCGGTGAACGCACATTGGAAGCGTGTACTCGTCTTCGCCATACTGGCGCATCACCCGCCGTGATGGTATGGGGTGCCACAGATTACACGTCTCGGTCACCTCTTGTTCGCATTGACGGCACTTTGAACAGTGGACGTTACATTTCAGATGTGTTACGACCCGTGGCTCTACCCTTCATTCGATCCCTTCGAAACGCTACATTTCAGCAGAATAATGCACGACCGCATGTTGCAGGTCCTGTACGGGCCTTTCTGGATACATAAAATGTTCGACTGCTGCTCTGGCCAGCACATTCTACAGATCTCTCACCAATTGAAAACGTCTGGTCACTGGTGACCGAGTAACTGGCTCGTCACAATACGCCAGGCACTACTCTTGATGAACTGTGGTATCGTGTTGAAGCTGCATGGGCAGCTGTACCTGTACACGCCATCCAAGCTCTGTTCGACTCAATGCCCAAGCGTAGCAAGGCCGTTATTACGGCCAGAGATGGTAGTTCAGGGTCCTGATTTCTCAGGATCTATGCACCCAAACTGCGTGAAAATGTAATCATATGTCAGTTCTAGTATAATACATTTGTCCAATGAATACCCGTTTATCATCTGCACTTCTTCCTGGTGTAGCAATTTTAATGGCCAGCAGTGTAGTATGTTGCTCATGACACTCCGTGTATTATGTCGACAATCCCATACAAACCTAACCATCAAAAGCACAGTAGTTTCGTAGTCAGAGGGCCTGACCAGTATAATGAGCAGTTGTTTATTTCAAGCTGTTAAAATTCACGGAATTGTTACGAGCACTTACAATTTGTAAGTGCTCCACTAAGCCTGTGACGTACTATGGCTAGTCAATGATGACTAAAGAAAGTCGAATGTGAGGAATAATTCGTGGAGTCGAAAATACGCGTAAAGCGCTAGCAAGGAGTGCCGTAAACAACATAGTAGAAACCCTGACCGGTGGGGCTGAATGTGGGAGTAGCGGTGCGTTTGGAAGTCACTTTTGTACGTTTTTCTAGAATGACTCGAAATGGTTCAAAAATGGTTCAAATGGCTCTGAGCACTATGGGACTTAGCATCTGAGGTCATCAGTCCCCTAGATCTTAGAACTACTTAAACCTAACTAACGTAAGGACATAACACACATCCATGCCCGAGGCAGGATTCGAACCTGCGACCGTAGCGGTCGCGCGGTTCCGGACTGAAGCGCCTAGAACCGCTCGGCCACACCGGCCGGCACTCGAAATGAATCCCAGTGCAAAATTTAATTACGTTAAATTACCTACACAAAGGTCGTATTCATTTTTACTGTGGGACTAATTCTTTGCGAAAGAGAGAATATGGAAATCTCTTGCGTGGTTTTTGAAGGCCAGGCTAGTTGCATAAAACGATGTCGGTAGGTGCAGCTGAACACCCTGTATAGCTCTGACGTTCACTGTAAGATAGTAGGTTCTTAGCCAAGTACGTTGGACAGTAAACTACAAAAGTTACAGATCGTTCTTCCTTCCTGCAGCAGTAGCAGGTGGTCGCGTACAGCGAGAGGCCGGGCTGCAAGGGAAACTGGGCGCCCAGGGTGCTCCACGAAGGAAGAGGACTCGCCTCGCCTTCTCACTCCTCCTTTTGCTTTTTGCGGGACCTCTCCACGCTCTCCTCTTTGCCTCGCCCACCGCTTTCACTGTACGATTGCAGAGCCAGCGGTTTCTTCAGTCCACCGCAGAGATGAACGCTCAAGCTCTCGGGCTAATCTCTCCCGCCACAGCCCGAAACATTTGCTTCCAATTACTAACTTCTTTCCAGTGACAACCACGAGAAAGGTGTGAGAAAAACGAGGGTGATTTACAGCAGGTAAATGTATGTGTATCTACGTATGAAAAAGAACAGTCTCTGCTATATGACAAACAGTTTGGCTTTAGGAAACGTAAAGGTACCAGAGAGGCAGTTCTTAGGTTCCGCTTGATAATGGGAGCAAGGGTGAAGAAAAATCAAGATACGCTCATAACTTTCGTCGACCTTGAGAAAGCGTTCGACAGTGAAAAATAGTGCAAGATGTTCGACATTCTGAGAAAAACTGGGGTCAGTTGTAGGGAAAGACTGTTTATATACAATATGTACAAGAACCGAGATGGGACACTAAGACTGGAGACAAATATGAAGCGTTCAGACTAAAATGTGGGTAAGATAGGTCTGCAGTATTTCTCCTATACTGTTCAATCTATACATCGAAGAAGCAATGGCGGAAATAAAAGAAAGGCTCAAGAGTGGAATTAAAATTTTGGGTGAAAGGATATTCATGATAAGTTTCGCTGCTGAAATTGCTATTCTCAGTGAATGCATGGGAAGAATTACGGGGTCTATTCAATGGAATGAACAGTATATAGTGAGTATAGAACACGGGTTAAGACTAAACCGGAAAATGATATGCAGCAGAAATGAGAATAGCCAGAAGCTTAACATTATAACTGGTGATCACGATGTAGACGAAGTTAAAGAATTCTGCTACCTTGGAAGCAAAATTATACTGACGGGCGATGCAAGAAGGACATAAAAAGGAGACTAGAACAGACAAAGAGGGTATTCCTGGCCAAGACAATTATACTTGTATCAAACATTGGCCTTAATTTGAGGAAGACATGTTTTATAATGTGTGTTTGAAGCAAAACATTGCATGGTAGCGAAGCACAAATAGTGGGAAGAGTGAAACGGAAGAGCATCGAAGCGTTTGAGATGTGATGCTACAAAATAATGTTGGCAATCAGGTGGACTAATAAGATAAGAAATGAGGAATGCTCCGCAGTATCGACGAGGGAAGAATACATACGGAAAACACTGGCAAGAAGAAGCGACAAGATTATAGGACATGAGGCGTCAGGGAATAACCTCAAAGGTATTAGAGCGAACTGTGGAGGGTAAAACTGTATGAGAAGACAAATATTTGAGAGATCTGAAACATCCAACAAATAACTGAGGATATAGGGTGCAAGCGATACTGTAAGATGATGAGGTAGGTGCAGGAGAAGGAATTTGTGGCAGGCCGCATCAAACAAGTCGGAAAACTAATGAATAATAATAATAATAATAATAAACAAAAAACCGGAGCCGCTACGAAACATTGAGAGAAATAGGGGAGGGAGAGAGGGAGGGAGGAAAAACAGGATTGGATTACGTACTCTAGTTCTCATCGACTGCCCCTCCAACGTTTTTTCCTACTAACTGTTTGATTGAAATCCAGGTCTGTGCTCGACGTCTTAAAGAGACTAGTAGAGAAGTTGTGGAAACATCGCTTAAAGGAAATGACAGTTCGGCTCCAAAACCAAAAATATGTAAACAGCCAGTTTAGCCTAGAAAACCTAAAAGACTAAACAGCAGCATTTTGAAGAAATAGAAGTACATTTGTGAACCAAGTGGCATAAAGACACACGGCAGAAGGACAAAGACAATGGTGATTGTCATGGGAGAAAGGAAGACAAATACGGTCACTGGTAGAAAACAACAAAGCAGGAAGACAGCTTACAACAGTTAGATTTGTGGAATTTGAACCGTCTTTGAGTCCAGGGATTTTAAAAATTAGATTATTAGTTTATTAGTTTTTATCAATGATGATTATTTTTCAGGTCAATCTATATTAACAAGACAGTATAAAAAAGTAAAATTCTAGGCCTAGAATCACGAAAGATTTATAAATATTCGAACACTGAATCGCTGCTCTCTTCCGTGGAACTGTGTCACTTTTCATCAAAAACTTGGGGTTCTGAATAAGCAGCGATCAGCGATGCGAAGAAGTAAATGGAAGAAGAGCGATAGCAAACTTGCAGATAAACGAAACTTTTCTGTTGATCCTTAGACAAGCCACCAAGGAAAGAGACTGAAAACCGTTTCGTGAGGAGTGTGGCCCTATATGCTGCAGAAAAATGGATGCATCGGAAACATAAAGAGCGACTTTTTAGAAGTCTTCAGAATGTTTTTTTAATGGTTAAAAAACGATTGAACTCGAGGGCCAAAATCCAGAACAGAGGGGACGCAACATCGTATTGATAAGTGGACTCATACTTGCAAGTTCTTCGTGAATTTGACTCAATTTTGATATCACTCAAGTAACATCACATACTCCACGTACTCTCTCACCCGTGAAGCTTCATATCGTTACCTGCTTGCTATGTGGATGCTTCACTTTTTGGTCAGTTGCTATATTCAGCTTTCTTCTCGTTTCGTTCACGGATGCAAAATCGAAAGAATAACTACTTGTATGCCTCTCTGTCAGCAATTATTTCTCAACAGACAATGAAGTTCAATCGTTTAGCGTCTTTTATACGAAGAACATGCACAGAGAATTTGTGAAGTATGGGAGTGAGCAACTACTTTGGGCACACCTGAATATTACTTTCACATTTGACAATTTCTCCTTGTTCAGAAATAAATATTGAGTCCTATTTGGTATGATGTCCTCTAACCAGTCGGAAAATTCGCTCAATATTTGTTCACTAGGCAAAAGTGCGGAACTGTATCGAGCTGCACTCTAAACGTCGTGGATGAGCGAAGTGTTGAGAATAATTACAATCACTTGATTTTAGTTTGTGCACTTCTCCGTAACGTATACGCTCGTTTTACACTGATCAGCCAGGACATTATGACCGCCTACCTAATAGACGGTATGTCCACCTTTGGCACGGATAACAGCGGCGACCCGATGTGCCATGGAAGCAATGAGGCCTTGGTAGGTCGCTGGAGGGAGCTGAACACACAAGTCACCTAATTCACGTAAATGTCGTGGAGGGGGGTGATGAGACCTGAGGCCACGTTCAGTCACATACCAGGTGTGTTCGATCGGGTTCAGGTCTGGCAAGTTGGAGGGGCGGGGGGGGGGGGGGGGCAGCACATCAATTTGAACTCGCCACTCGGTTCCTCGAACCACCTATCATACTTCTGGCTTGTGACATGGAGTATTGTCTTGTTGAAAAATGGCACTGCCGTCGGGAAATACGATCGTTACGAAGGGTCTGCAACCAGTGTACGATTCTTCTTGGCCGTCACGGTGTCTTGCACGAGCTCCACTGGACCCATGATTGTTCACTTGAATGTTCCCCAAAGCATAATGGAGCCGCCATCAGCTTGTCTCCGTCCAGCAGTACAGGTGTCAAGGAGCTGTTCCCTGAGAGACGACGGATTCGCGCCCTCCCATCGACATGATCAAGAAGGTATCGGGATTCAACAGACCTTGCAATGCTCTTCCACTGTGACAACGTCCAGTGCCGATAGTCACGTGCCCATTTCAGTCACAGTTGTCGATGTCGTGGAGTTAACACCGACGCTTTGGTGTTTACATTGGGACGTGTATGGCTCGTCGGCTGCGCAGGCTCATCGTTAGGAGTATTCGATGCACAGTGAGTTCAGACACACTTGTACTCTGCCGAGCATTAATGTCTGCTGTTGGTTCAGTCACTGTCTGCCGCCTGTCCTGTTTTACTAGTCTGCCCGCCTACGACGTCCAACATCTGCAATTAGGTTTGGCCGCCCAAACTCACGATGTCTGGACGTGGTTATATCTTGGTTTTCCCATGTGTTGAAGACACTCACCACAGCACTCCTCGAACATCCGACAATTCGAGCAGTTTTCGAAATGCTCGTGCCGGACCTCCGGGCCATCGCAATCTGCTCTCAGTCATAGACAGATCGCGCGCCTTCCCCGTTCTACACACAGACAGCAGGCTCACTGATACTAAACGCACCGTGCGTGTGTCTGACTAGCAGTCATTCCTCGCTACGTGAAGCTGCTATCGCCTGGACGGGTTTATGTCGATACCAGGTCGGTGGCCACAATATTCTGGTTGGACAGCGTACGTTCTGAGCCTCCAGTGGAGCTCCGGTCGTCTGTTCCTCCAAGACTTTGCCTCCCGTCTGCCTGGTTGCGACGCAGACGTCGGGAGCGCCGGTTAGGACTTGGCCGTCTCCACGCGTCTGCATTATTCACTGCTGGCCCACGGCGGCGGTCGAGAACTCGGCGAGCGGTCTCCCAGGAATTGCAGCCCTGCTCACCGCCGAGTTTACTGCAGTCCGCTCAATTAGTCACGAGCAGATCGCCTGGCGACGCATCACCGGACTGCTCAACGCGACGACCTGCCGGAACGTGAGTGAAGTACCAAAACTACTCGAACCATAACCTCTTTACCCTGAGGCAAATACAGCAGCCTCGTAATCTTTCTTCAGCTCACTTCAGAGGTACACACAGGATGTCCCAAAACTGTTGCGGCAAACTTCAAGGGGTTTTAGAGTGTGTTTTGAGGAACAAATCGAGGACAGAAACCCGCGTCCGGAAACGTCATCCAATGACGCTACATACAGACCTCACGTACTGACGGACAGGGACTGTCGAGCAAATGAGCGGAACGGACCAGCCCTAAGATTGCTAAGTGCTACGAGCAGTCAAGATAGCAAAATGACTGTGCGTAGGGAGGTAAGAAGAATGCGGTACAATGGTCGAGCAACTTCTCATGGGCCACATATTTCTGTAGTTAATGCTAAGCGATGTTCAGGGTAAAGAGTGATGTATCTGCATAGTGGATGAATGGAAACAACTGATTTGGAGTGATAAATCACGCTATACCGTGTGTAAATGCGATGGAATGTTTTGCATTTGGCGAATGCCTGGAAAACTTTACCTGCCGTCATGCGTAGTGACAACAGTGAAGTAGGGAGGAGATAGTGTTAGGGAAGAGGGCGTCTTTCGTTGTTAGGGTGTGGTCCTCTTGTTGAACTTAAAAAAACCGCTCAATTCGGAAGATACAGTAGCCGAACAATTGATTGTGTCAGCAGCACAATGCACCCTGTCATAAAACAGCATCTGTGAAGCAGACGTTTGTGGACAGTAACATTCCTGAAATGGGTTTCCTGCCTACTTTGAGACTTTCATTCATTTTCATACGGTAAGTCTTTCAATGTAGTTCTGATAAGTAACCAGCTTTACAGAATTTGTATTACTGTAATTTTCTTTATTAAATATTTTACTGGTGTTTCAGCAGATAGGTATACTTCAAACTTTTCTTTGTTTATTCTTAAGCCATGACCCGTAGTTTCTATGATATCTGTTAATTTCAGAATATCTTCTAAGTCTTCTTCAACTGCGAACGGAAGTGCTAAGGGTACGTCGTTTGTAAATAATAGTATTGGAACCTCTTCTCCTTGCTCTTTTACTCCTGTTCCGAAATTTTCTTTCGCTCTTTTCATTGCTTCTGCAACATAATAATTGTTAAACAGTAGCGATAAGCTTGAACCCTGCCTTACACCCTCCTTACTACAATCTCATCTCCCTTACTTTTTCACTTTTAGTACTGTTACTAGAGTTTTGTATGTATTGTAGATTATTCTTCTGTATCTGTACTTCAGGGCAATCTTCTAAGGGTTGTAAGGTGTCTTATTCTATATTAAATTATCGAAGACTTGCTGTATGCTAACAAATGCTGGCAAAATATTTTTCTTCAGTGTGCCTTCTATTACTTATCAAAACCTCAGAATTGCCTCTCTTCCCTTCTTTCCTTTGTTGAAACAAATCCTGATCTTCAACTTTAAAGTCTTCTTTGCCCATCTATTCTTTTGTGTTTTAGTTCGGTCAGGTAGGCTTTTTAAGTAAAGCAGTTCCGTGTATGCTGGGGAACTGTCCATGACTGTGCTTCTGAGCGCAATAGCTGTCGCAGCCACTGCTTCCAGCACTAGAGGTCGAGCTCAAACTTGGCTGTAACCAGGAGCAACTGTCTGCCTGGGAATGCTAATGCTACCGACACACACACACACTCCACACGAGACTCACAAAGCAGCAGCTCGCCGCTAAACATACAGGGTGAGTGCGAAGGAAAGGTGCGTGCTTTGAGGAGTGACAGCATTGGTGATTCTGAACTAAAAGCTTCAAATAAACATGTCCTTTTCTTGACAGCATCCGACATACATCTATTTGAATATCACTGGTGTCAGTCGCATGTCGTTCTTCAGCAGCATTCACATGCAAAACAATCAGGGCGACGTTAGTCTACGTTGTGTGTAAAGACATTCACAGACCATTTCAATTCGCACTTCTCTTCCGCATGGTTGAGCGACGAGTCCAGCAAGCGTACACGTTGTTTATCTCACCTCTCAGAACTACAGTTGTTGCACCAGCCGCCACTATATTACAGTGTCGTTACAGGTACAGGCAAATCTGTGAGGATCGGTATAATGAAAATGTCACAGGTCTTCTCACATGAGCGGTATGTTAACATGATCTTTGCTTACAAGCTTTTTGCAATGGGAATTCGAGAGTCGCTGTTCACGAATACGAACGACGGTTTCCTAATCGCAGAGTCCCGGATTCAATGTATTTATCATAGTGTTTGACCGACTGCGTGAGCTTGGTACGCTCCCAGCGTATATGTTCACCTGGACGTCCCATCCGACAAGATCTAAGCGGAACTGAAAACATTTCTTAAATGATAGAACGCAGCAGAACTACCAGCTGTAGAAGAATTGCTGCACAGCTTGGTGATAAACGAGTGATGCGCACAGTACATGAGCGGGGTCTGCATTCGTACTATGAGGAAAGCAATTCTGTCAATGGAGAACGGATAAAGGACGCTGTATCCCACATATTCTGTTCACTGATGAGTCAATATTTATCAGCAACGGCATCAAAAACACGTGCAACTCAAACGAGTGAGCCGATGGAAATCTGCTGGAGAGAAATTTTCAACGATGTTTCTCAATGCACATGTGATGAGATGCTATTGATAACAACTCATAGATCGAGCTGTTTCGGGTACCGTGTTAATGGAGTATGATGTATTGATTTCCTACAAAATGTGTTAGCAGAATACCTGGAAGATATTGAAAGGCGGCTACACTGAGCCACTGCGCCAGAGATTGCGCCAAAGAGTATTATTAAGCCGCCTCCACAGTGCTTGTCGAGAGCTCGTAGTAGTCAGTGCCTGTTAAGAACTCGTAGAAGTCAGTGCTTGGAGAGAGCTCGTAGTAGTCAGTGCCTGTCGAGGTCTCGTGGTAGTCTGTACTGAGATGTTGTAGCAGAGAGTGTTTGTTGAGATGTGCTATTAGGCAGTGCTCGCTGAGACGTGATATTGGAGAGTTCTGGTTGAGATATAATGTAAGGATTAGAATGATTTTCATCAATATAAATGAGGTAACTAACTCAGTTTGTTTTTAATTTCAGTATCCTAAATAATGCGTCATTACAGGTTCAGTCAACAAAGCATCTGGCGTGTGTTCTTGTATTAGAGTTCAATTCTGCTTTCCTTACGCAATTATAGTATTTTAATTTTCTTTTATCACGTCAGTAAAATTGGTATTTAAAAATTCTTGTCTTCTTGAAGAAGAACCGTGCCAGATGTGCGTTGAGTCATACTTCCACATACAGAACAGTTATACTTATGCTTTGGTTTCGTAGGTTTCATAGTTGCTGGGGACTTAATTAATTAATTGTGTTAACGAAAATTTTCATTTCATTCTTTGTTGTTGTTCTTTGCAGTCAGATAGCGTAATAATACTAGTCAGGGCCAACCGATTACGAGACACAGCGTAATCGGACATACAGCTACTAAAAACCAAAAGTATTTCGAATCATATTTAATTAAGCCCCCATGCAATATATCTTGGCAACACGATGTAAGGTACTTTCAGCACGATAGAGTTCTTGCATATTCCGTACTGTCAGTAACGCAATACCTCACTGAAACGTATCTTGGTCCTTTAATCTCTCGCCGTGGAGTCTTTTCTTGGCCACCGAGGTAACCCGATCTTACTCCATTACATTATTGTTTGCGGTATTGGCTTGGGAGGAAACTCCTAGCTAGTATTTTACAAGTGTGTGCTCAAATAGAGGACCATATTAATGAGCTCAGACCAGCAACGCAGCAGCTGTCTACAAGAGCTGCAGAAAGGATTGCAGTTTCTGAGCATCTTTCATGAAGAAATTTACACGAAACAGATCACGGCGTTTCGTGTACTGCCACCTGTATTTGTCCTGTTTCCTATTGTTATTAGTTTCCTCGGAAACTGTTATGAACCTATGTTCATGCACCGTTTTTTGTGCAGAATCACTAATACTATCACCCCTCAAAGTATGTACCTTTCCTCCCGGCTCACCGTACATGGTAACTGAAATAAGGCACAAAGCATCTACAACCGTCTACCTGCTAGTTTTCTGCTTGGCTGTGGTCATAATCTCGTCTTTCTCAAAACCCATAGAATGGCCAAGACAGTGGGGACAGTCTCGCTCTAATTGAATTCAACAGTCAAGGAAGCTGTGAAAAAAAAAAAAAAAAAATGGCAGACAACTTCGTTAAGCGGGACTTTGTCTTCCATTTCGACAATCCACTTCACGTCTACGCTCTCACAGTAATTACGATTCTGAGTCTTTGCTGTCCGGCATTCCAACGCCTGACGTTCATTTTACTACTTCACCACGTCAACTATAAGCACTGTGGGTTTTCTAACCCGGCATTTGCTACAGTTTTGTCTTATGGGGGGACAATAAAGACCGTTCATTTTCAATTTTCTTCATAACTAGAAAACTTGAAGCTCAGTGTTTGGACAACAGTTTCCTAAACCAGTACAACGCAATTTTCAGAAAAAATAAACTCTAAAAAAGGCATCTGTAATTTAGATATCAAGTAATAAGAACTTGTAAACCATAAACGTAGTTTTCAGTAGATGAGTGTTCAGCATCATACTTTTGTTATCTTAAAGTCACTGGTTCAAATATCGTTTTTAGCAACACTTTTTGACTAATATTTATGTTCCATATTTATTAACAAATATCGAATCATAATTTTCAATAAAAATAGCACGTTTTGATTTTTAATTACTAATTCCACAGGAATGCCAGTATTAACAGTAGATTAAATTTTGGTGTAAATATACAAAACCCCAATAGAAAATAAAGACTTTCTTATTTGTAGAGATTGTACGCTATTATTGACGTAGTTTTTTCGTTTAACTATAAGCCATTTCGGATGTCTGCACCAAATTTTAATCTATTTCCACGCGACCAGTAAAGAAAAATGCAAATATTGAATTTTTTTAAAAATTATGATTCAGTATTTGTTAATTAACACTTATGTTTATCAGTAAATATCGAATATAAATAAAAATTTAAAATAATGCTACTGCTAGTGAGGTTTGAACCAGTGACAACACAATTACCTGACTTTCACATAACGTGCTCAGTTATTGATGCTAACGTTAACGTAATACAATATGTTTTGTGCTTACCAGTCCTCGGAAACCTAAGTTTCAATGACAACGATTTTTTTCGAGATTTTTGAGACTTGTGCCGTACTGCTTCAGGAAATTAGTCTCCGAAAAATGAACTTCCAGTCGTTTGAACGTTGAAAATGGGTAGTTTCATCTAGTATAGTTGTAAAGTTATTAAAATCATAATTTCTAATGGTAACACGAACATCTGAAAACAAATTACAGCAACAGTTGCAATTTTCTGGAACTGGAGGTGTAATTTGCTTCCAATTAATTATTGAGGCTGCAGATACCCTGAAGCACTATACTCTGAGCGCGAACAAAATCGAGAAATAAATAAAAAAAAACAGTTAGTTCGTGGAAATGCAGTGTAGGTCGGGAGACGGCCAGGTGCGCCACAGTACGGCGCCTGCACTCACCCCCAGGTGCTGGCCGTCGACGAAGACCTGCGGCACGACGACGCTGGCGCAGCGCATGCGCTCCCGCAGCTCGGTCTGCACCTCGCGGCTCATGAAGACGTCGCGCTCCTCGCAACGCACCAGCAGCGTGCGCAGGATGTTGCGCACCTTGAGGCACGCCTGGTACGTCTCGCGCACCACGCCCATCGTCGTCGTGTACACCACCACCTTGCCGGCCTCTTTCTCCTTGTAGTTCTGTAACACAAGGCGAAAAAAATCTCATTACTATCGGCGCGGGTGACAGCAAAAAATTTTAATTCTTCGCCCTCAAAAGCAAGCTCAAAAAACATCTATAACAACAGCAAATTTTAAAAACTGTCGTGTCTGTCTGTCTTTTTGGACGCGTTTCTCCAAAACTACAAGACGAATTTTCATGGGATTTTCGGAGTTAACTTGGACACAGTTTGGGGCACTTTATACACTACTGGCCATTAAAATTGCTATACCACGAAGATGACGTGCCACAGACCCGAAATTTAACCGGCAGGAAGAAGATGCTGTGATGTGTAAATGATTAGCTTTTCAGAGCATTCACACAAGGTTGGCGGCGGTAGCGACACCTACAACGTGCTACATGAGGAAAGTTTCCAACCGATTTCTCATACACAAACCGCAGTTGACCGACGTTGACTTGTGAAACGTTGTTGTGATGCCTCGTGTAAGGAGGAGAAATGCGTACCATCACGTTTCCGACTTTGATAAATGTCGGATTGTAGCCTGTCGCTATTGCGGTTTATCGTATCGTGACATTGCTGATCGCGTTCGTCGAGATCCAATGACTGTTAGCAGAATATGGAATCGGTGGGTTCAGGAGGGTAATACGGAACGCCGTGCTGGACCCCAACGGCCTCTTATCACAGCAGTCGAGATGACAGACATCTTATCCGCATGGCTGTAAGGGATCGTGCAGCCACGTCTCGATCCCTGAGTCAACAGACGGGGACGTTTGCAAGACAACAACTATCTGCACGAACAGTTCGACGACGTTTGCAGCAGCATGGACTATCAGCTCGGAGACCATGGCTGCGGTTGCCCTAGACGCTGCATCACAGACAGGAGCGCCTGCGATGGTGTACTCAACAACGAACCTGGGTGCACGAATGGCAAAACGTCTTTGTTTCGGATGAATCCAGGTTCTGTTTACAGCATCATGATGGTCGCATCCGTGTTTGGCGACATCGCGGTGAACGCACATTCGTCGTCGCCATACTGGCGTGTCACCCGGGGTGATGGTATGGGGTGCCATTGGTTACACGTCTCGGTCACCTCTTGTTCGCATTGACGGCACTTTGAACAGTGGACGTTACATTTCAGATGTGCTACTACCCGTGTCTCTACCCTTCATTCTATCCCTGAGAAACCCTACATTTCAGCAGGATAATGCACGACCGCATGTTGCAGGTCCTGTACGGGCCTTTCTGGATACAGAAAATGTTCGACTGCTGCCCTGACCAGCACATTCTACAGATCTCTCACCAACTAAAAACGTCTGGTCAATGGTGGCCGAGCAACTGGCTCGTCACAATACGCCAGTCACTACTCTTGATGAGCTGTGGTATCGTGTTTAAGCTGCATGGGCAGCTGTACCTGTACACACCATCTAAGCTCTGTTTGACTCAATGCCCAGGCGTATCAAGCCCAGAGGTGGTTGTTCTGGGTACTGATTTCTCAGGATCTATGCGCTCAAATTGCGTGAAAATGTAATCACATGTCAGTTCTTGTATAATATATTTTTCCAATGAATACCTGTTTATCATCTACATTTCTTCTTGGTGTAGCAATTTTAATGGCCAGTAGTGTAAATATAGTTTATCAAAATCGGTTCAAATGGTTCAAATGGCTCTGAGCACTATGCGACTTAATTTCTGAGGTCATCAGTCGCCTAGAACTTAGAACTACTTAAACCTAACTAACCTAAGGACATCATACACATCCATGCCCGAGGCAGGATTCGAACCTGCGACCGTAGCGGTCGCTCGGTTCCAGACTGCAGCGCCCAGAACCGCACGGCCACTCCGGCCGGCATCAAAATCGGATTACGGAAAAAAATAACGTAGTTGAAAGTTTTATTAAATTCGTCTGGTCTGTGTCTCTGAACAAGCTAATCTCCAAGACAACAAGACGAATTGTCATAGCGTTCTCACATGTAACTTGAATATAGCTTGAGAAAGTTTGCAGCACTATGAGCAGCGCCCTTCAACCAGCTCGGGATTTTGAGATCTAAAGCGGCAACTGGACCCAGATTGGCACAATATCCCGCAGGAGGATATCCAACAACTCTATAGAGCAATGCAAAGCCGAATAACTGCATGCATAAGTGTCACAGGTGTACCCAGTTTGTTATTGGCTTCCTCAGTTCGTGAAGCTATGTCTCTTCCAATTTTTTCTGAAAGTGTTATCATTTCTTTGTCTGTACGTGTACATAACATCTGTCTATTTCCATCCCATTCAGATAATGTCTTCGTGATGTGTTATCTTAGATTCTACACATAGGGTTCAAGTGGATGAGAGAAACCTCAAAGGCCGTGATCTACCTTACCACCAATTGTGAATCCAGTCCCGAACATTACCACTCATACTCTGTCATTTACACCCTTAGTTACGGAAACAGAATTATTTCCTTTGGGTCTAGAGAGATGCGAATAAGAAGCAAAACTGGCGTTGAACTGATGTAGGGTTGAAAAGAAAGATCATATTATTGCCAGCCATAGCTGCAGTGAAGGCAATGAGGGAACTGTATTAAAAAATACAGGGGAATATTATAAAACTAGTCGTGGTGGAAATATTTACATTCAATTTAAATTTCTGAGAAATTGCAATATAAAAAGGCTACAAAATTCTACGCTCCTGATGTCTCTGAGGGCCGAGACCGGCTTTAGTCGATTCACACCATTTCCCTTGTCCGAACACGTGCCAACGTTAAACTCGTCCTGCGAGGTTCGCCTGCGTACACATGCTTGACCTTTGTAGCCGTTCGCTAGGGTTTTGTAAAATGTCACGAGCAGCAGCAGTTGGCACGAACACCAGCGAATCTACTAGTGTCATTTTCCTGTGAGATGTTAATCTGTCTCTTCCATCCCTTTTTATGTTTGATCAATCTAATAATTTCTATAATTAACGAAATAAATAAAATTTTAACGTACCGTATATTCTCAGACGAACTATGTTGTGACTGTGCTGTATGTATGATTGACTTTCCTACGATTCCCGCTGTATAGATTAGCCAATGACAACCCTTAGTACTTTAATTTTATTCATCATATAAATATAAAAATAGGAGACTGTGAAATGTACCGAAGTGTCAAAAAAACTGGTAAGGCATGCGTATTCAAATACAGAGATATAGAGATATGTAAACAGGCAGAATATGGCGCTGCGATCGGCAACCACAAAGAGTCTGGCGCAGTTGTTAGCTCGGTTACTGCTGCTACAATCGCAGGTTATCAAGATTTAAGTGCGTTTTAAGGTGGTTTTATGGTCGGAGCGCGAGCGATGGGACATAGCATCTCCGAGATGGCGATGAATTGGGGATTTTCCCGTACAACCATTTCGCGTGGGTTCCTGGAACATTAGGAATCCGATAAAACATCAGATCTCTGACATCGCTGTGGCCGGAAAAAGGTCCTGCAAGAACGGGAACAACGACGACCGAAGAGAATCGCTTAGGCGACAGAAGAGCAACCGTTCCGGAAATTGCTGCAGATTTCAATGCTGGAGCATCAACACGAGTCAGTGTGCGAACCATTCAATGAAACATCATTGATATGGGTTCTCGGAGCCGAAGCCCACTCGTGTGCGCCTGATGACTACACGACACAAAGCCTTACGCCTCGCCTGGGCCCATCAACACCGACACTGGACTGTTGATGTCTGCAAACATGTTGCCTGGTTGGACGAGTCTCGCTTCAAACTGTATCGAGAGGACAGAAACAACGTCATGAATCAATGGACCCTCCATGTCCACAAGGGACTGTTCAAGTTGGCAGATGCTCTGTAATGATATAGGTCGTGTGCAGTTGGAGTGATATGGGCCCCGTGATACGTGTAGATACGACTCTGACAGGTGACACGTACGTAAGCATCCTGTCTGATCACCTGCATCCATTCATGTCCATTGTGCATTCCGACGGACTTGGTCAATTCCAGCAGGACAATGCGATACTCCACACGTCCAGGATTGCTATAGAGTGGTTCCAGGCACACTCTTCTGCTTTTTAACACTTCCGCTGGCCACATTATTGAGCATATCTGGGATGCCTTACAACACGCTGTTCAGAAAAGATCTCCCACCCCCCCACCCCCTCACCCCCTTGCCCAGCGTACTCTTACGGATTTATGGACAGCCCTGCAAGACTCATGGTGTCAGTTCCCTCCAGCACTACTTCACACATTAGTTTAGCTCTTGCCAAATCGTATTGCGACACTTCTGCGTGCTCGCGGGGTTCCTACACGATTTTAGGCAGGCGTAGCAGTTTCTTTGCTTCAGTATATTGTATCACATTTCTGTGTCTCAGTGTCTTCATCGCAAGCATCCAAACAAAAACTGTCATTTGTCACTATAATGAATTTTATGTGGATACCTTTCTTTGAGGTTTCTGTGGCGTGTGTTTCTATGTCGAAATAGTTTAAGAGTACATTGCATTTACAGCACGTCGAATCCCTTGTATAGGATTTATTTAGAGCTCTTCCACCTTGCTTCTCATCCATGATCACCTAACATTCCGATTTTAGTAGTCTGTTATTTTTATTGAATGCTGATTTATCGCGCGCAATTCTACATTTCGTTTCCACGCAAACTCTACAATCATCGACTCATTCTGCCGAGGGGGCAGATCATGCCACGAGTTAAATGAAGGAGTTAAACCATCACGTTTACAGTAAATATCAAAACGGAAGTGAACCGTCGAAATTGCTCCAAATCAGCGACTTAAACGGCTGTTACTCTACTTCAAAACTTAAGACAATGGAAAATCACTGGCTGAATTTCCGGTACTGATTACATTGACGTGATTCGGTCATTATCTTATAAGTACAAAGTGTTTTTTTCTAAAATAATCGTAAGTCTAATTGCATCACTGGAATTGCATCACTATAATTAGCACGATTAGGACGCGAAACTGATGTACTTGCACATTGGTTCTCCAGTACTGCCCCAACACTGAGCGCGCTGCTCTTTGCCAGAAGGCTCCCTCTCCCGTTACTCGTGATTTATTGCCTCCCTGGTAGCCATAAGGACTTCTTGCGGCTTCTCCGTTTACGTAGAGCTAAGTGAGGTGTTTACTTGCCGTAGAAGACTGCATTAGGTTAAGCAAGGTAGCTTCTTTCATTCTCAGCACCTTGGATACTGTTTAGTACGCGAACACGCAATCATTAATTTTATCTTTGCCAACCTGCATCTTTGAGTCACTTACGACCTTTCTCAGCCATCAAATTAAATTAGGAGTGTTCGCTGATTAACGATATTTACAGAACGTAAATTAAAAACAAAGATATTTCAATATTCATACTGAAGTCTTTGATAAATCGTAATACCATTATTAATAGTGTAAATAGGCTGTTTAGGTTTTTATGTTGGTAGCGCCACGTATGAAAATCACTGACTGTGCTCTGTGCAATCTGTAGCTGGTTTGCATTGTTGGAATATTTGCTATTGTAGTGTTGGGCAGTTGGATGGGAACAGCGCGTAGAGTTGCGCAGTTGGAGGTGAGCCGCCAGCAGTGGTGGATGTGGGGAGAGAGATGAGAGAGTTTTGAGAGCGGACGATCTGCACGCGTGTCCGCCGGAAAAAGGAAAATTGTAAAGACGGATGTCATGAATTGATATATATATATGAGATGATTTTTGAACACTATTAAGATAAATACATTGTTTGTTCTCCATCAAAATCTTTCATTTGCTAACTATGCCTGTCAGTAGTTAGTGCCTTCAGTAATTAGAATGTTTTATTTAGCTGGCAGTATTGGTGCTCGCTGTATTGCAGTAGTTCGAGTAACGAAGATTTTTGTGAGGTAAGTGATTCATGGAAGGTATAGATTATTGTTAGTCAGGGCCATTCTTTTGTAGCAATTATTGAAAGTCAGATTGCGTTGCGCTAAAAAAAAAAAATATTGTGTGTCAGTTTAGTGTTGATCAGAAGAAGTAAAGAGAGAAACGTCTGAGTACGTTCAGTTATGCTCATCTGCTTGAAAATCAAATAACGTAAGAGGTTTACCAGCACTGTCATTCTTAATTTTTCTAAGGGGATGTTTCAATAGTAAAGAGAAAATATCGACATTCGACGATGGCAAAAAAGCAAGCTACTTGTTACCATTGTCAGTATTTTTTTCCTGTCATTTAAACGAATATTTTTCTGATCATACCTGATATAACGACGATTGCACTCCGTCTTCATGTCACAAATGGCCTACCGGGACAATCCAACCGCCGTGTCATCCTCCAAGGAGGATGCAGAGAGGAGGGGCGTGAGGTCAACACACCGCTCTCTCGGTCGTTATGATGGTATTCCTGTCCAAAGCCGCTACTATTCGGTCGAGTAGCTCCTCAATTGGCATCACGAGGCTGAGTGCACCCCGAAAAATGGCAACAGCGCATGGCGTCTGGATGGCCACCCATCTAAGTGCCGGCCACGCCCAACAGCGCTTAACTTCGGTGATCTCACGGGAACCGGTGTATCCACTGCGGCAAGGCCGTTGCCCCTGACATGATGACAATAGTTCAGCACATTTGCGACTTATCAAACGTTGCCATGTGGTTGGGGGTGAGAGATGGGCATAGAAATTTTGAAGGAAGATTGGATACTGTCACAGGAAAGCGTTGACTAGTGCCTTTTATTGTACATTGTGGAGAATACGTTTACACATTACGGGAGAAACAGAGAAACCAAATTTGATTTATGGAGTGAACAGCAAAATAATTTGCAAACGAACATAGAAACGAACCTATAGTTACAACTCAGCTAAATTTACATCTACATGCACAATTTGCAAACTACAGTACGATGTGTGGCGAAGGGAACGCTGTACCGTTGCTATCTCTTTCCTTCCTACTCCACTCGCAAGTAGAGTGAGGTAAAGCAACTGTCAACATCCCTTGGCACGAGCCCCAATTTCTCATATCTTATCTTCGTGGTCCTTATGCGAAATGTACGGAAGTGGCGGAAGTTCTATAGTCAGCTTCTAATGCTGGTTCTCTACATTTTCGCAATGGCGTTTCTCGAAAATAACGTTGCCTTCCCTCCAGGGATTACCATTTGAGGTCCCGAATCACCTCCATAATACTTGCATCTTAATCGAACCTATCGGGAACAAATCAAGAAGCCCGTCTTGAATTGCTTCGATATCCTCCTTTAATCCGACATGATGAGGATACCAAACACTCGGGTAGTACTCAAGAAAGAAGTCGCACTTGTGTTTTCTAAGCGGTCTCCTTCACAGGTGAACCCCACTCTCTCAAAATTTTCCCAGTAAACCAAAGTCAACCACTCGCCTTCCCTGCCGCAGTCCTCACACGCTCATTCCATTCCTATCGCTTTTTAACGTTACACCCGGATACTTAAACGTTGTGCCTACGTCTTGTAGCACACTATTAATGATGTATTCGAACATTACAATTGTGTTTTTCCTGGTCATCTGTATAAAATTACATTTTTCTGCACTTGGAACTAGCTGGCATTCGTCAAACAAACTAGAAAAGTTCTATCACACTTCCATGGGGCCCTCCTGACTCTACCCTTGTCTCTGATGAACACTCACTGCCGATGAAAACGGACAATATCCAACTACTTAAGAAGTCTTCGAGCCACTATCATATCTGCCGACATATTCCGTTTGCTCTTACCTTCATTGACAGTTTACAGTGAGACAGCGTGTCAAACACTATTCGGAACTCTAGAAACATGGAATCTGCCTGTTGCCCTTCATCCATAGTTCGCAGGATATCATGGGCAAGCTGCGTTTTGATCGTACGATGTTTTCTAAAACCGTGCTCATATGGACAGGAGCTTTCCATCCTAGGGAGCTTTATTTATTATATTCGAACTGAGAATACGTTCAAGGATTCTGCAGCAGACAGTTATTAACGATCTTGCTCTATAATTTTGGGAATCAGTCCTTTTAGTCTTCTTCTGTACAAGAGCCGCCGGCGTTTATTCCATCGCTTGGGACTCTACGATGGGCGAGACATTCGAGACAAATGCGAGCTAAGAAAGGGCCAATGCCGTAGAGTATTCTCTGTAAAACCGAACTGGGATTCCATCCGAACCTGGCGACTTAGTTTTTTTTTCATTTCTTTCAGGTGTCTCTCTATGCCGTAGTTACCCGTTACTATTTGTTCCATACCGGAGTCTATGTGACAGTCAAACAATGATATGTATGTACGATCCTCCTGCGTGAACGATTCCTTAAATGCGAAATGTAAACCTTCAACTTTCCTTTCGCTCTCTTATATTGCCACATCACACTGGTTATTATCTTCAAGATCGCCTCCTGGATGTTAAACAAGATTAGTTAGAATAAAGGAATCACATCATCGCTACTGCCACTCCAAAGCTAAAATAATTGTATTTAATTATTTAAAATATATTGCCACATCATCAGGTTCTGAAAGTCTGTTCTAAAAATCTCGTTCTTAACAACGCAGTACACCGCAGAGGATCTATTTCTCAAAAATGATAATTTACAGTCTATAGATAAAAATTTGTTGATTACTGCTGAATTTATTAATTAATAAATATGATACTGAATGTATTTCTTAATTGCTTTTGATGCTATTCTATAAATTTATCATTTAACACCGATTTTATAACATTTCTGGTTTGTGGTCTGTATTATCAGCCGTCATTGTTTAGACGTCGATGGTGAAATTGAAAACAACGTCAGTTATTTGACAACATTACGCATCCTTAAATTAAATAAACAGCATGAAAACAGTCGAAATAGTGACGACTTTAAAAGATGCGTTACTACAGGCAAATCATGTTAATTCAAATCCGTTCCTGCATTGGTGCTGTTCTCATTTCGTGGTCAATTTATGATGTAGTACCCGGAAGTAACGGGATGGACGCTTCAGTGGAATGAAACATTTCAATCGGTCGAGGAGGTGCGCAGGAGTGGTCTAAGTGATTAGGTCGACTGCAAATGCTAAGAAGAACATCCACGTTGGAATACCGATGTGACATAAATATTTATTTGCCTCGATTATTAATATCACAGACATGTTTACTTGTAGTCTTCTAGCACAAACGAGTATCGCAGACAAATTTCTGGTATTGAAAAGTACACTAGCCAGCCAGCACAAAAATTCTTGCTGCATCTTCTTCTCCACCTCCATTTCTTCTCTATCCCCATTTCTTCCTTTTGCTCATCTTTCGTTATCATCACGAACTTCTTCTTCTTCGTCGTCTTCACGCTCTACTTCTTCTTCCTGTCATCTTTCTTTCCCTTCGCGGAATATTAGGTCATATAACTTACGTCAGTTCCCCACCACTTTGTACATCATCCATACTCAAGACGAGCGATTAGCATTTAGTCGTGAAATATTTTCAGTACTTTGCTATCTGCCAACCTGTTTATGTTACTTCTACTAACTTTCCCAAGTTTTATTTTGTCACTGGTGTTGAAACTTTTAAGCTCTTCTATTTCTTATAGTATAGTGTAATGTACAACCCGTGTTCGAAAAGTAACAGAAATTTTATAATTTTGCGCGACGTATTAGTTCGAATCGCGCGATTTACTCGTTGTTGTGTTTGTAAACATATCTAAACAGTATCTGCACAGTGTCAGCCATACTGCTTATTTAATATGTTGTCAGCTGGCAAATAGTTAACTTGTGTTATGGTAGCGTTTACGATTATTTATTTTGTATAACAAAGGGTCAGGGAACATATATGAAATATTTCATAAGAACGGAATAAAAGTAGAAAAGTTTTAGAAATATAAAATTGTGCTTTCGGTGGGTATGTTATCACTAAATGAATGGTTTACGAATGGTATAAGAGTTTATAACGAGTCCGTGAAGATGTTGAAGCTGAAGGGTGCCCTTGACGAACCGAAGAAATAGTTGAACAAGTGAAGGAAATAACTATGAACGATCGCCAAATCAAAGTCACATAAGTTCTTGATGATGTTGGCATGGTTGGCATATGAACTGGCCCACGCTATTAATTTTTTCGAATGGTCTTGCTATGACACGTTAGAGAGAAAAACTTGTCCCAAAATTGTTGAATTTCGAACAGAAACAGCGGCAAATGAATGTTTCGCAAGAGTTACTAATGAACTCAACAACGATGCAGAATCACTCACATATTTCATAGCAGCTGATAAAACATTGTTTTAGGGATATAACGACGAAACTGAGGCTGAATAGTCCCAGAGGGAGCATTCTAGAACACCAAGACAGGAAAAAGGTCGACGAGTGCGGTCACTGTGAAGGCTAGGCTCATTGTGTTCTTCGATTTTAACGGCATAGTGTACCAGTGGTTGGGAAGGGAGTGAGACAGGGTTGTAGCCTCTCCCCGATGTCATTCAATCTGTATATTGAGCAAGCAGTAAAGGAAACAAAAGAAAAATTCGGAGTAGGTATTAAAATCCATGGAGAAGAAATAAAAACTTTGTGGTTCGCCGATGACATTGAAATTCTGTCAGAGACAGCAAAGGACTTCGATGAGCAGTTGAACGGAATGGACAGTGTCTTGAAAGGAGGATATAAGATGAACATAAACAAAAGCAAAACAAGAATGATGGAATGTAGTCGAATTAAATCGGATGATGCTGAGGGTATTAGATTAGGAAATGAGACACATGAAGTAGTGAAGGGGTTTTGCTGTTTGGGGAGCAAAATAACTGATGACGATCGAAGTAGAGAGGATATAGAATTTAGACCGACAACGGCAAGGAAAGCGTTTCTGAAGAAGAGAAATTTGTTAACATCGAGTATAGATTGAAGCGTCAGGAAGTCGTTTCTGAAAGTTTTTGTATGGAGTGCAGCCATGAATGGAAGCGAAAAATGGACGATAAATCGTTTGGACAAGAAGAGAATAGAAGCTTTCGAAATGTGGTGCTACATAAGAATGCTGAAGATTAGAGGGGTAGATAACATAACTAATGAGGACGTATTGAATAGAACTGGTGAAAAGAGGAGTTTGTGGCACAACTTGACTAGAAGAAGGGATCGGTTGGTAGGAAATGTTCTGAGGCATCAAGGGATCACCAATTTGGTATTGGAGGGCAGCGTGGAGGGTAAAAATCGTAGAGGGAGACCAAGAGATGAATACACTAAGCAGATTCAGAAGGATGTAGGCTGCAGTACGTACTGGGAGATGAAGAAGCTCGCACAGGATAGAGTAGCATGGAGAGCTGCATCAAACCAGTCTCAGGACTGATGACCACAACAACAATAAGTGTACCATTAGTTACTGGCACTCGATTGTTTGACCAATTAGGAGCACTACTTATAAATTCAAGGGCGTTTGCTTCAAGAAAAACGAAAACATTACCTGACTTGTTGCGAATCAACTCATGGCTTTTGTATCATGATAATGCACCTGCACTTAGTGGCTTGTTCACGAATTTTTAGTCAAAGACAATTCAGTAAAGACGCCCGAGCTTCCACACTCGCCAACATGACCCCATGTGATTTTTTTTTTCTGTTCCCAAAAATAAATAAGACTTTAAAAGGATGTCGTTTTACAGGAGTATGCAAAATTAAAAGACATCGCTAAAAGAGCTAAAAGGTATCCTATAGTTCGAATTCTAGAGTATTTCTAGGATTCGGAAAAAGCGATGGTGTAAGTGTACGACACGTAATGGGAACAATTTTGGAGGTTATACCGTTGATCTAGACGACTAGAAACCAAAAATTTCAGAAACTTTTTAACACACATTTCATACGCTGTATTCAAATTAATGAGCTTAATCCCTAGCTCCTCAACATGGTAGAGGAGTACAGCCAAAGAAGTTACTTTACAAAATTTTGGGCGAGTTTCTATTCTGCTTTTCTCAACGAAATTACCTTCAGTTGCATGAAATGTATCTTGGAATCTATTTAGATTCTTGTGTTTACTTTTATCTCTTTACTGTTGTTACTGATGTAGCTAATACAGCAACCTAAATATCTAAAATGATAAGCTTGTTCGACTGCGTTTTATGAATATTTATTTGTAACAATATGCCTATATTATTAAGACTGTCAGTACCGTTGTCTTTTTGTTTTCTGAGATAAGTAAACTGCAGTCAGAACAAATCGAGGTTGGTTTATAAATAACAAAATGACTTGTACATCTAAACGATCATCACAGGAAGAACAATTGGTAGTGTCACGCTGTCGCCATTGTTTACTCGTTTGGCTTTAAACAGTTTTCCCACGATTGTGAGGCATCATCTAAGTAAACAATAAACAAAGTTAGTGAATGGTTGCATCGCAAAAGAATCGTGCTCCATCACTAAATTTTGTTCCTCGTTGGAAACTACGGACTTCAGTCGATCTCCAACTCGGCGAACAGTAAAGTAGGATTACTCGGTGAAGATTATGCTTCCAACGAGTGTCACTTTCAGTGCCACTACGTCGTTTGCTAAATAGGATTCTAAATTAATCCATGACCTGAGTCTCTGAATGAAGTATAGAACATGCTCACTTGTTAACTAATAATGTGAGGTCGCTGCATAGAGGTATCGAGAAAGTGGCAACACCATCGTGCGACGGTTTCTTTGAAAAACGCTGGAAGCTACGGGTCCGTGTGCGGAAGTATAGGTGAACATTTCGGACAGTTAATTGAAATTGCGGGAGAGGACAGTGTATCAGTACAGACAGAAGTGTTTAGTGTTTTGAGGCGAGTCCGCAATTCCTTGTCACAGCCGTTATTACGCTTTTTACAAATGTAAAGAAGTTTTGAAACTGGTGTTTACTTACGACACAAGTCCTATTCCGCACACTAATTCCAACCTTCAACCAAAGTAAGAGTTTCCTAATCACCACCAGTACTCCGTAACAACCATGTAATAAACGGGCATACTCTTTCAGTCTTGTGGCCATCTTCTCCTCTGTGACGAACATTACAAAACTGTTTCAGCACCTTCCGGAGGAAAACAGTGTCTGTTGATTTTTAGCGTATTGTTGATGGAATATTTGTTATGAACGTCAAAACGTACGGCCATACTTAATACGAGCTGTTTAAATCCTGCTACAAATCACATCATCCGCTGGATTACAGGCCGTGGTGTATGTTCAGCGCCGAACGGCACATTGCTACTATGCATTGATAACGCAAAAAAAAGAGGATGACAAATGTAATTCTGTAATTAACTGACACGTTAAACGGAAGCGTACTTTTCAGTTGGAACCAGCGTATTATCTCGGTCGGATAAAACAGGCATTAACGTGATTGCTCCACCTGAACGCGTGGCTCTCCAGAGGCTGCAATGATTGCAAACGATTTGCTATCGACTGCAGAACTAAATGTTACACGTGGATGACATCAAGTTGAATGGCGCTATTGCAACGTCACAAATACATCCGAACATGTGAGTCTACGTATGATGAGGGTCACAAAGCACAAAATAAATTTTAGAATCAAAAGAAAAAACTGCTACGAACGCTACAACAATTTTGACAGTGGTACCAAATCCTTAAATTATGTAAGTCGGAATAAGATAATTGCTCTTTTTATGTTATTTTGGGGTACACAGGTAACTTTCATATAAGGACTAGCTTCTGGGTTGCAGAAACAACCCTAACATATTCCTTTTAAGCGCGGTGTAAAAGACGTATTTAAAGTACGAATTATTATCCTATATAAATGCTAATATAAGTTTCCAAAAATGAACAGCATAGAGACAAAAGTTCATTTTTGGAACACAACCTACGACCAGCTTAGAGACGGAAGTGATGACACTTTCTGCAAGAGCTGACCATCATTTTGCAGGACAATGCTCAAGCACGCACAATGCAAGCTGTTATTGATTTGTTTGACTGATGGGGCTGCTAAGTGCTATACCACCTACTGCGCTCCCCTGACTTAAGCCGTCGTAAGTTCAACTCGATTTCTAAACTGAAGGAAATACTTCACGGCATTCGATTCAAAACTGCTACAAATTCGTCGGGCAACAGACCACGCCACTCGAGCTGTCAACACAACTGGCACTGCTGAGAGTATCCTACGACTTCCACATCACTGGCTTCGGGTTACACACAATGGTGGTGACTACTTTGAAGGTCAGTGACACTTCGAAACACGTATCTATTTTGTACGAGCTGTAAACAAATAGTTGCCATTACTAAAGTTCCAACCCTCGTATTTGGTTTAGAGGTCTACTTCCAGACACTCTCTATTTGGATCGGTCGTCCATTCGTTATTGTAGTGTATCAGCACTAGAGACATACAGTATAGCACCATCAGCACGAAGATTGTTCAGATATATTCAATTAATACGTATCGCTTCTTCGTCTTCCCAGTTTAAAGTTCAGGAACTTCATCTTGGACAAGGGCGAAATTTTTCAGTGATGCTTCTCCGACTTTTCTATTTCAATTTTGAAAAGAGTACAGGCGAAAATAAACATATAGACGAAGTGGAGCGCTTTTCGTAAACTAAGAATGATTTATGAAGTGCATGTAAAGGAATGTTTCCTATTGGTGTACACTGTGATAAACTTATGGCTGTGAGACATGTAAATATAATGCCCAAATATCAAAAACTGAGGTTCGTCGAGCGTGCAATGAAGACATTGGTGAATATCCCGTCAAGTACCTACCTCCGTAAACGAGGCCGCTAACACAAACTTGAGCGGTGACCCCTGGCTCCGAGGTAAGCCGCTTCGAATCCAGGTGGTGGATGAAATTTTCACCGACAATATCTCACCGGCAAGAGGAGGAAAGGTGGTGGCTTAGACTTACTGATCGCGGTTCTTCGCGAAAATGTCCTGGATTAAATTCCAGTTCTCTCCCCATTGGCTGAAGAAGTGAGGGCATGAGACTCTGTTACATGGAAATCCGTCCGTCCGTTTAATGGGGACGTTAAATTGGGCGGCCTCGAGATGTTTAGGCTACGTCCCGGCACCGAGTTTGAACCTCTCCCTTTCCTCATCATCTTACAACACAAACGTAACACGACACTATACATACATCCATAGCACTCACCTACACTCTACAAATACACATATGACATGCCTTTCACATATCCGCACGGATAGGGGTCAACATGCGCGGCGGAAGAACACCCTTTACAGCACACGGCTGAATCCACCCCGCGGGGTATCCCAACCAACAATGGGACACCTCATTTACATTTTTCCTTACCGCTAAAGCTGCAGGAAAATTCTTTACTTTAATTTTACACACTTACATGTACATCGCACTGTTATAGATACCTTCCTTTGAGGGCACTCTGCAATTTCGTAGCTGAGTTCACGTGTTGTTAGCAATTCTCTTACCGACCATTACACGGCTGCGGCCTCTGTGTTCTAAGTGTTTTTCGTTCATATACCAGGACGTAATTTTACGCTAGACCAGCGCGAACCGTCGGGTGAAACTATTTTAGAATTGAATTAAAATGTAAAAAAAAAACTACTTTTAGCGTTTCATTGGTAAATCATACAATTTAAAATTTCTAATAAGTCAAAATATTATTCCTTTTAATGCTAACGCATTAACTCCAACACTTTTAATTTATTAAAATGTACTGCTTTTATAATCATGACACGCCAATATTTCCTACCATGTTAGTGCATACATCACTTTTAAATCCATCCGACTTTTATTTTATTTCTCAGTTCTACCCCACAGCACAATGTAACCTTTTTCTCTTTTTTGTGCTCGTATACTGTACATATATTAACGTAATGCTTTTTTCACATCCGAACTCCTACATTCCTGTTAAGTAAATAACATAAATATTCATTTACATTTTGTGCACGCTTAGTTGCACTTACAACGTCAGTTTCAGATTGAACTAGAAAATAGGTTCAGCATACTGTCTCAATGCACGTTACAATTTATTGATGGCGGAGTTCGGACGGAATTTTTATCACAGAGTGGTAGCTTCATCACTATTTCAAACTTGATAATAAATGTTCGTCGGCCGGAACTAATTGTCAATAAATTGTAATATGAATACACTGCATACTAAGCACTACATTCTTGTCATCTGCTATTGCTCTAAACCACTGTAGCACATACTACCGTGATTGTCAAAAGGCTGATGATCATAATGATGATGTTGACAATGAATACTTCATTTAAAGAAAATTTACTGGAATGAGACTGCAATAATAATAATAATAATCAGAACAGATCTACAGATATCATGAAAACGAAATGCATGGAAAGACAGAACAATGGTATACAAGCCATGCATACCAAATACCAAATACGGAAAGGATCATAGAGTGGAAAAGTACCTTGTGGAAGATATACTAACAGGAGGATCAAACAAGGCATCCTACATGGAACGAACAGAAAAACTTCAGAAAGCGTACAAATTGACATCGACGCACTATAATAAAAGGACGTTTCAAGAGTTGTGAAACTCAGGCACTGCAATACAGTTGTAATACCAAAGGCACTGTACGGATCAGAAACGACCACAATCGGAGCATCAGGCATTACAGAGACAGAAAAAATAGAACGTACTGAGCATCAGGCATTACAGAGAGAGAAAAAGTAGAACCTAAAGTCCTCAGAACATTTTTTGGAGCTGTACACAGAGACAGTACATGGATGAAGAGACCAAACAAAGAATTATACGAACGCACAGTCAAACTCACTGACACCATCAGGAAACGCCAACTAAAGTTCTATGGAGACTTACATAGAATGAAGAACAACGGACTGACAAATGGGATTTTTGATGTTGTAAACAGTTCAATAAAAAATTCCTTTCAATAGCTAGAAGAAAACCTAAAACAAGCAGAGATCTGTAGAAAATCATAAATGATAGAGAGAGATCCTGAAACAAAATTGTGAACACGAAATTTGAAGTAAAAGAAAGGAAGAAAACAGACCAAATAGGAACAGAGCAAAGGTAACGAGAACGAAACCAAACGTTGAAGAGGTTTAGGGAAGGGTAAAAGAAGAAGAAAACAAGGAAAATATGAATAAATATGTAAAATTGAAGTTAATCACTGTCTTAAGGGCAAAAATGTGTAATAATAATAATAATAATAATTTCGTGTTGTGCGAATGTATGGTGCCCGTCTTTAAAGCAGACGCCAGTCAAGAAACCTGCAAGTCCCTATCCAGCAACAGTAATCGTACCAAGGAAAGGGGAGCTACAGCTTAAAATAGAATGTGAGCCACGCTTCTTTCCCGGCGAATCACCACTGGAAAAGACGAGGTTAAAGCCAGACTGAAATACTCCGTTGATCGAACAAGCTTAGGCCACATGATCTTTCGGTTCCCTGACAAGCGCTTTACCGCTAGACCATCAAACCTGAATTGAGGCTATAAATTCTTCCACAAACTGTCTAGCCACTCAAGTGACTGAAAAAGGATATCTTCCAAAGGATAGCAAAGGCGCCTGTTTCACCGTCTTGGGCGACATTTCCATGGCTGAAGAGAGGAAAATTAGATTATCGCTTCCATTCTTAGACGAAAGTTTATTTACTGTTTTATAATACAGACAGCTACTCAGCTACCAGTCTTATGTCTGACACACTTATTTAGTCAACCTTGAATCATAGAAAATTCCCAACATGTTGCAGCACTACAGTACGAAGGCGCTCTAAGACTGTACGCTGGACGGCAGGTTGCACAGGAGTGCTTCGGTATGCGAAACAATGAGAAAAGGAGGAAGCAGTTTTGAGCTGAGTAGTGATTGCGCAGCCCAGCGAGCAGCTAGCGAAGTCCTCTCTGGTCCTGGGTGACGTGACGGCGCAGGTACGCTGGTGTAAGGCGTGTCCAGTTTCGCTGGCGGTACGCTTCCCGCGCCGCCTACTTTTGCTGAGCCGCGAGTACTTGGTCAGCACGCAGCATCCTGGTAGAGTCGGAACGGCAGCACCAGATGCCGCAGTATAGGACAGCTGCACCGTCTCATTAAAACAATATCTCCCCTTTGGAAATATACATTACGACTCATCTGCTCGTCGACAAGTTTCCATGAGAATGTCGTTGATGCTGAATTTTGCGACGCTCAAAAGCATGATCATCAGGTACCTTACTGGACATAAACATAAACATATTACGATTTGACCATAGTCCGTTGTCATACACGAAATTGCGGCGGCAGTTCCCCAGAAATACGTAATGTCTAGTAACATTAATGCGACCATCTTTCAGAAGCCTGAATAACCAAATTTTGCATCGTAAACCGCTGAGAGACGTGCAGGAAGAGAGTCAGTGAGGCTCTGGAAGGTACTGACAGGAACGTGGAGCCGTGCCAGCTCCACTGTCACGGCCAGCTATGCCAGGTATCTTAGTTTCAAGACCTATGGCGCGAAACTCCCGATTGAGGTGGCCCACTGAATCTCTATTGAGCTTTAATCCGGTGAGTTTAGTGGCCAGGGGAGTATGCTAAACTCATCCTGGTGCTCTTCGAACCACGCACGTACACTACGAGCAAAGTGATACTTTGCATTGTCCAGCTGCTAGATGTCATAGTTCCGGGGGGAAAACAACCTTCATGTAAGGGTGGACATTACCCCAAAGGATACAGGCATGCTTGTGTTGATCCGCTGTGCCTTCCAGAATGACTAGATCGCCCAGGGAACGCCCCAAAAACATTCCCCAGACCACAGCGCTCCCTCCTCCGGCCTGGATCCTTCCCACGCCTGTTGCAGGGTGCTTGCTTTTAGCCCTTTCGCGTCCGATGGAGCACAAAATGTTATTCGTATGAAAAGGCCACCTGTCGCCACTCTGTGCACGTCTAGCTGCGGTACTGGAGTGCAAATTCCAGTCTTCGTCTCCGATGAACGGCAATCAGCATGACCGCATGAACCAGGTGCCTGATGGCAGAGCGCCATACGCAGCAACGTCCTCTGAACAGTCGTTGAGGGGACACTATTGGCAGCCACTTGGTTCGTCAGGGCGGTCAGTTGCTCTGGAGTTGCATGTCTATTCGCCCGTCCACATCTCTACAGTCTTCGTTCAGCTCTGCCACCTACTGCCCGTGATGCACAGCAGATGTCCCGGCGTCGGTTTTGAATAGCGTCGTTTTGCCTTGCACGGCATATTGTAAACACAGCAGCATGCCTACGGTTTACAAACTTAGCCGTTTCGGAAATGGTCCGAAAGCCAATGATCAAGCACTTTTGACGTTAGATAAATCGATCCGTTTTCGCATTACAACAGCGACTGCACTTTTCCCGCGGCCTCCAGAACGCTTTATACGAGGTTTCACTCCAAAAGAAATGCACACTATTTTTGTAAAAACACAGTTTTGATTCTGCATGTGTGAAACTTTTACAGTGTGTATATACATCCTTCCCGCTCGTTTTCAAACTTAGTTCAACCTGTTTCCGTGAGTGGCGCCGTCACAGCATGTCTTCATGGTGGCTGCTACACTTGACGTTCGTTAGAAGCAACGTGCCGTCATAGAATTCCTGTGCTGTGAAAACGAGACAGTGGGAAACATCCACAAGAGGTTGAAAATGATGTGTGGTGATGCTGCTGTCGATCGCAGTTCAGTTAGTCGGTGGGCAAGCAGGTTACGTAATGAAAGCGGTCACGGCAATATTGAGGATTGTCCTCGCAGCGGCAGGCCTCGTACTGCTGACAGACGCATCACAGTGAACGAATTGTCACGCTACGTTGGGATAGGGAAAGGAAGTCTTTGCAGAATACTGAAAGTGTTGGTGTTAAAAAAGGTTTGTGCCAGGTGGGTTCCCAGGATGTTGACAGTGGCTCACAAAGAAACAAGAAAAACGGTATGCAGCGAACTTTTGGAACAGTACGAGAATGGTGGAGATGAATTTCTTGGAAGAATTGTGACAGGTGATGAAAGATGGCTCCATCATTTTTCACCAGACACGAAGAGGCAATCAATGGAGTGGCATCATGAAAATTCACCCAAGAAAAAAATCTCAAAACCACACCTTCTGCTGGAAAAGTTATGGCTACAGTGTTTTTCGATTCCGAAGGACTCTTGCTTGTGGACATCATGCCAAGTGAAACCACCATAAATTCTGATGCATATGTGACGACACTGCAGAAACTTCAAGCTTGACTGAGTCGTGTTCGACCACATCGGCAAAAGCAGGATGTTTTGCTGTTGCACGACAATGCACAGCCACATGTCAGGCAAAAAACCATGGACGCGATCACAAAACTCGGATGGACAACACTGAAACACCTGCCTTACAGTCCTGACCTGGCTCCATGTGACTATAATCTCTTTGGGAAACTGAAAGAATGTCTTCGTGGAACAAAGTTTGAAGATGATGACTCCCTTGTGCACGCTGCCAAACAGTGGCTCCAACAGGTTGGTCCAGAATTTTAACCGTGCAGGTATACAGGCGCTGGTTCCAAGATGGCGTAAGACAATTGAGAGGGATGGAAATTATGTGGAGAAATGAAAATATTGTTTCTAAAGGATGTGTCTACACACTGTAAAACTTTCAAACATGTAGAATAAAAGATGAACTTAAAATAAAAATAGTGTACATTTCTTTTGGAGGGACCCTCGTACATTTTCCACTACTAGTGGTGCCACCTGCCGTCTGTGAATGGTTATTTTACATCGACGTCGGAAATGGGCGGCCGTCACATTAATGTGGGTGGACCGTGTATTAGCAGTTATCTTCAAAACGTCTGGCTATGGCGCCACAAATACTGAGGATAGTCACCAATACAAACAATTACCTCGTCATATATTAATATTTAACAATCGTTTGAAAATTCATCCTTGTGTCGCAGTGAACTATGACACTTCAAACATTTAGCTCACTGTTTCCACAATTGGTGGTTAATTTTTGTCTTCACTCAAACTGACGGCGTAGTACTTGAAGAAAACTGTAGTGATCCTGATTCAAGATGCTGTTCTACGGAACGAGGATCGGCTAAATACCATCTCTGAAGTGGCTCTCACAAACAGTATCTCAAGGAATTTGTAAATATCTTAGGAGATGGGTGCATGGATCAATTCGAACGAAAGACCCCGATTTGTTTATTGTAAAGGTACAGCTGGTTACAGAGATAATTTTTTTTAATTTCGACCTTTGGTATGCTTCTAACTTTTATTATGAAGTTCAAACGAAATAATGCTGTGGGGCACTGCACCAGCTCCATAACAGTTTAGTGAAAACACCAGTAATCCCTCTTTAATCCGCCACTCTGTGGTTAAAAAGCTGTCTGTTATATTATCTACATTAGCAGTAGTATCTCCACTATAAAGACTTACACAAATGCCATGTCAGTGTATAAGAGATTTTGTACATACACTACCGGTATCTAATCAAAAGTATCCCCCAATCCGTATGTAACGTCGAATTGATCAGTAGATGTGTCGATTAGCGGACCCGGCAGGGTAAAATGAGGCGGGGAGTGCTGTGCGGTCGGTAGAAAAATAGTAACAACAAAATGGGTCGCTCAGGAGAGTTCAATGACTTCAAAAGTGCACGGATTATTGCTTGTCGCATGAATAACTACTCTATATAAACTCTTGTACAGCTTTCGAATCGACTACTGGTTATGTAATTATGAAGAGTAAACGCGAAGGAATAACACAGCTAAAGCAAGACCTGGCAGACCTCACTTCTGGGCGGAACAGGGACTATCAATTATTACAGAAAGTGGCTGTAAAAATCTAGATGAAATTAGCGAAAGGAATCGCTCGCGAGAGTCAAACTGCTACTGGTAGTCCAGCTGTGCGTAGTGAGTTAAAAGTAATGGCGTACAGTGGTTGAACAGCACCTGGTAAGCCACCTTTTTTTGTAATAAGTGCTAGCGACACTTGAGCTGATGTAAATAACAACGCCAATGGACATTGGATGACTGGAAATGATTTGGAGAGGTGAATCATGCTATATCATCCGGAAATCCGATGGAAGGGTTTAGGGTTTGGCGAATTTCTGCAGAACGTTACCTACCACCATGTGTAGTACCAGTAGGGAGAACGTTTAAGGATGTTTTTTTTGTGGTTGGGGTGTATATCCCTTATCGTGCTTAACAAAGCACCAAATGTGTAAAGATATGAAGACATTTAATAGTATTGTGTACCGTCACACTAGAGGCACAGTTTGGAGGCGATTACTGTCTGCATCAGCATAACAATGCACCCTGTGGAAGAGCAGCAACTGTGAGGCAGTGGTTTGTGGGCGATAACACCCCTAAAATGGACTGGCCTGCCCAGTGTACCGACATAAAAGCAATGGAACACCTGTGGGATGAGTTAAAACGTCAGCTTCGCTCCACACGCCAGCATTCAATATCACTGCTTTCTTTGGTTTCGGCTCTTGAGGAAGAATAGGCTGCCATTCCGCCACGGACGTTCAGACACCTCACTGAAACTCTCAGTGAGACAGCACACGTGCAGCATGTAAAACGCTACAGTGGAATCACAGAAAACTGAAAAATGTACGGAACGCGTAAAGGTCTGCAGGTGACTGACGGGTTGTTTTGAGACTGGCAGCTGAATGTTATCATAAACTTATGATGATTCACGACTGTTAGACTACACTACTTGTATAACTCTGAAAGATTATTTACTTGCCCCGACAACCGGCGATCCTACAGGCTGCAAGCACACAACAAACAGTTGGATACACGCCCTCAGCCGCGCTGCAGTCATGGACTGTGCGGCTAGTCCCGGCGGAGGTTCGAGTCCTCCCTCGGGCATGGGTGTGTGTGTTTGTCCTTAGGATAATTTAGGTTAAGTAGTGTGTAAGCTTAGAGACTGATAACGTTAGCAGTTAAGTCCCATAGGATTTCACACAAATTTGAACACGCCCTCATGCTCCACGTCACATGACATGACGCGACCCGTGGTCTCTGGAGCGGGATATGGTTGCCTACGCAGCTACCACAAACTAGTGTCGTATTCGGTCTACATACTTACACCATACGTGGTGGCTACCCCCCTACTGACGAACTGCTCTGCGTGCTGGGACTAGACTTTCTGATCAAAAGTATCCGGCAGCTACGGGACATTTGTATGGGATGTGTCCCCTTTCCCATTATAACGGCTTCAACTCTGCTGGGGACGTTTTCAATCGAGTGTCTGTGGAGTCAAGGCTGCCCATACTTCGTCAAGAGCTGAAAGTAGAGAAGGTAATGATGTTGGACGCTAGGGTCTGGCGAGAAGTCAATGTTCTAAGCCATCCGAAAAAAAAGGTGTTCCATTGGCTTCAGGTCGGGATTCTGGGCAGACCAATCCATTTCAGACATGTTATTGTCCACAAACTATGCCTCACAAATACTGCTTTATGAATGTGTCCATTTTCATGCTGATAGAAGTAGTCATTGTCGTGGAAAGCGTCCTCTACAGCGCGCAGTAGAGAATGTTGTAAAATGAGTTCATATCCTTCAGCATTTAGCATTTTCTCAAGCGCAGTAACAAGACAACACCGTTGGAATAAACACGATGACAGGTAAAGTGACCAGTAATCGCCAAACTCAAAACCTTCCATCTACTTACCGTAGGGTACAGCATCATTCATCACTGCAAAACATTCCAGTCACCCATAGGCCACCGCCGTTGCTCTTTACACCACCTCAAGCGACGGTTGGAAATTACTACAGGAATGTGTGGCTTGTGAGGTCTGCTCAACCTTTGTATTCCAATATTTTTAACTCCCTAAACAAACTCATTTTGCCAACTGTAATGCTGGTAGAACTCTGAATTCAGTAGTGATTCCCGGCGCTGATCTCTCACAACTTTTCATAAGCGCCGTCCTGAATGCTTACGATCACCATCCGTCAGTACATGTCTGGTCTGGTTTAGTCATGGCTGTTCATTGGTGTTTCCACTTCACAATCACATCACCAACAATTAACTTGGGCACTTATAGAAGGGTTGAGCTATACCCGAAGGATTACTCAACCAAATCCAATGATAAGTCCACGTCCGAAGTTACTGAGCTCTCCTGACCGACCCGTGCACTGTTACTGTCACTCTACTAAAACAACTGTCACCGCCTCCTTTTATACTGGCTGGTCCGCCTCTCGTGACATCAAGGTGTTGGTTGGTTGGTTCATTTGGGGGAGGGGACCAAACAGCGATGTCTTTGCTCCCTTTCAATTAGGGAAGGATAGGGAGTGAAGTGGGCCGTGCCCTTTCAAAGGAATCATCCTAGCATATGCCTGAATTGATTTAGGGAAATAACGGAAGATTTAAATCAGGATGACCCGAGGCGAGTGGAGCGAGTCCGATGTGCTAACCAATGCGCCATTTCGCTCGGTATCAAGGTGTGAGTTCCACGTTATACAGGTGTGCCGGATACTTCTGACCAGACAGTGTACAAGGTGTGATAAGAAAGCAACGGGAATTTTTGTATTTCTTAAAGAGTCTTTATTTATTCAGCAACATTAACTTTCTCCACTTCACAATAACGCCCATCGGATTTAATACACTTGTCCTACAGCTTTTTTCAATCTTAGAAGCACATCTGGAACTCACTTTTCGTTATGGTGTTCAGATCCTTCAGCTATTCTGTTTTCATCTCGTCACCGGTGGCCAAACGACGTCCTTCCACGGTTCTCTTCAGCCTCGAGAGTGGAAAGAAGTCGCAGGGGGCCATGTCCGGCGAATACTGTGGCTGAGGCAACATAACGGTTTTGTTTGTACCAAAAAATTACGAACAAGCACTGAAGTTTGAGCGGGAGCATTATCGTGATGAAATTTCCACGAGTGGCTTTCCCAAAATTCTGGTATTTTTCTTCGGACTGTTTCACGGAAACAGCGCCTCACTTCCAAGTGGTATTCCTTATCGACCCTACGACCATAAGGCAGAAACTCATAATGCGCTGTTACACTGTAATCGAAGAAAACAGTGACAAGAACTTTCACATGTGATCGACATTGTCGATTTCTTTTCTGTCTTGGCTCTTCACGCAGTTTCCATTGCGACGAATGCGCATTAGTTTCAACGCCATACCAGCATAACCATCTTTCGTTGCCATTTTTAGAAGTTTTGGATCGTTGTCGACTTCATTCAGCAATTTCTGAGCGATGTCTACTCGATGTCGTCTTTGGTTTAAATTCAACAGATACGGAACAAAATTTGCTGCTACACGTTTCATGCCCCAAATGACCAAAACAATTGCTCGGCATGAGCCAAAGGATATACTGACCTCATCAGCAATCTCTCTGATGGCGATTCGGCGATTGTCGACAACCATTTTCTGTCGCCAGTAATCGATGTGCTAGGCCGTCCAGGGCGGTCGTCTTCAACGTTTTCACGAACCTCTTTGAAGCATGTATACCACTCGTAGGGTTTTCTCTTACTCATAGTAGATTTGCCAAAAGCCGCAGTCAACATTTACAATGCGATGCAGCCTTTTATTCCCGTTTCCAAGCACAATTTACTGCAAAATCTTTGATACATCCTTTTCGGAAGTAAAAAATCGCCGAGCACTCGAAAACACGTATAATCTTTGCGATTATCAACAATAAAGTAACTATTCAAAACACCTGAAAATGCAAAACTACATCAGGGAAATGTGTACCAGCAGGATGAAAGTAAAATTTGAAAACTGTATGTATAAAGCCAGCGAAACTGAAAAATTTCCGTTACTTTTCGATCAAACCTTATACGTGTGAATCTTGCTACATTTTTAGAAGTAGTACAACGGAGTTGGACTTTATTCAGTAACTTGCAGTATTTCCCAGTGTTCATTATTTGTGTAAGTGGAGTCGGGCAGAAGACTGCTTTATGCACTAAGCTCTCAACGTTTTCTTTTCAGGTACGGGGAACAGAGGAACTGTTCCAACAGTGCAAAAAGTAATAACAATAAAATATCTCGTAGCAGCCTTCCAGGGCTACCAGTGCTAGAAACACGTATAACCCTTTAGATGGATTTCTGAGAGCTGTTCGTCTGTCTTGGGTCCTTACTAGGAATTGTTAAGAGGAGACAGAGTAGAGAAGAGATGCGCCCTTATTCACTGGTTCGTTCAGTAAGCGCGAGAGGCTAACGATGAAGCTCATCTGCAGTTGCAGACGCTAGAGGGAGTGTTGTGTATCACGGAGAGGTGTTGTACAACACGGAGAGGTTTACCGTTCAAATTGCGAAAGTGTGCGTTCCAGGAAGAGTTAAGCAACACATTAATTTCTCCTACAAGCATATCGCAAATTGACCACGGCTGCAAAATCAGAGACATTACAGCTCATCTGGAGGCTTACCGACATTCGTTTTTCTCATGCACTATTCGCCAGTGGAACGAGAGAGACGGAAATTACACTGTTACGAGAATTACACCCCACCAACCACTGTGTTTTGCGGAGTGTAGGTGGAGAAGTAGATGCAACAGATATCCGTGATTTCCGGGAACAGACTGCTTAAGTTAGTGACAGATGCATCCCTTCAGGAGGTTTCTTTTGGTTTCCGCGTATCGTAACAGCTTTTTGCGAAATGACATTTTAGAAACACCTTGGAGACGGTGAGTATCGATTAGTCTGTAACGTGTGGTATTTCAAGCCAGCGCTGCGCTGCACAGCAATATGTCAGCGAAAGTTAGCCCTTCACCATCGGGCGGTTAGGAAAAAGTGGCGAGCCGTTTATTTGTGAGACCAGCGAAAGCGTCTGCGGCTGCGTTTGGCCGCTTTGAGGAGTAGAGGGCCGTCTGAGTGGTGGCAGACTTTCCTTTGCACGTCCGCTCTGTAAGAGAGCTCATTACTGTGCTTTACGAACAGCATACGATTTGTGAGGATGCGAACCTAGCTTGGATGCATTTAAAATAGTTTCACTCTAATCAGCGTATTTCACAAAGAATGTAGGTACTTAAGACATTCGTTATTTTTGTGCTACCTAGGCGAACTCGTATGTCCGTTGTTGCTTCTCTAGAAGCGGACTCCGTCGTTGCCAATAGTTATGAAATAAGGCGACAGAAGTAATGAGGCAGGTAGATGGATGTCGACAGTCCCCAAGGATTCAGCATGACTCACGAGGCGCCCATCCCACATCGGCCCCAGCCTTGATCCGACGTGGTCAAAGTGTTGAAGTGTTGAAGATGGAAGTAGAACCCATTCTCTCAGAGGATTCATTAAAAGCTGTTCAGTTGATCTTCCGTCATCAGCTATTGTGAAGGATAACAATATTTAAGGTCTTGTATTCCTCGGAGTGTTATATGGAGGGCTCAAAAAAAAATGTGAAAAAGGATAAATGCATTTGAACGTAAAAACGGTTATTTTGAGGTATGATTACTCAAAAAAAGATGCACGGGTAAGGGTAAAAATGTTAATTAGTCTCACGCTTATTGAACAAACCCGTGGATAATAGCACAGCTATTCTCTCGAGAACCTCTATCTTCTCATAACTATTTCTAGAAAGGCCCAAAGAATGAGCAGTTCTCAGGAATCCATAGGACGAGTTTTATGTGTTTCCCGCGTTTTTGGTAGTCCTGGAAGGCTGCTATAAAGTATTTTAGGGATATTATTTTTTGTACTCTTGGAATAATGCCTCCGTGCCACGTATTTGGGCCGGCCGTGGTGGCCAAGCGGTTAAAGGCGCTACAGTCTGGAACCGCGCGACCGCTACGGTCGCAGGTTCGAATCCTGCCTCGGGCATGGATGTGTGTGATGTCCTTAGGTTAGTTAGGTTTAAGTAGTTCTAAGTTCTAGGGGACTGATGACCTTAGAAGTTAAGTCCCATAGTGCTCAGAGCCATTTGAACCATTTGAACCACGTATTTGGGAAAAATGAGAAAGAAACGCTAGTTATAAATTCGGTAAAAGTTGAGAGTTTGGCGCAAAACACAGTCTTCTGCCCAACTGCCCTTACGCGAATAATGAATACTGGGAAATATTGCACGTCACTGAATAAAGCCAAGTCCGTCGTAGCATTTCGAAAAATGCAGCAAGAGTCACATCGTCTTGTGTTCGTTGCAAAGTATCAGTTTATACCAACTTTTGGTATCTCGCAGAAACAAAGAAAATATGTATCCTGGATTACTCAGTTAAGACTAATATTTGGAACATTGACAAGGGAACAGTCCAATCCGAAATGTCGAAACCGCCCTGTTTTTTTATACACCAAGAATACACCAAAAGAAACGCGATGTCAATCAGCATTTTAGCTTCTAAGAAATACTGCAAGTATTTTCTAAAAAAATGTGAAACCTGTCAAATTCCTAGCTCGCCCAGTGGCTGAAGGAATGTGACACCTACCGTAGCCGTAGCAACAGTGCACGCGCAACACGGCAGGTATGTAGCCTTGGCTGACAAAGCATCGGTAAACAGGTAACACGAAATAAAGTGACTGTAATTTGTAAAGTGAATTTCAGTTTCTGTTGATAGTTTCTCTGGAACCATTGTTCACAATTACTGTTCACTGGAATTTCGAACTCATTTAATATCCATAATAATTAGCATCTGCATCGTTAACAGTTATGGACATACGTATGTGTTAGTTAGTAATTAATTTCTCGGACATTTTTTCTAATGGCGTCGATTTTTCGTTAGAAAATGTGGAGACATTAGAACAAATAGGGAATACTTCTGATTACTGTGCTAGTCAAAGTCCAGAACAAAAACACGAAACCATCCTAACCCATAGAAAACATTAAAGTAATAGTTTTAAGTAACCAAAATAAAGGCCTAAAATTGTTTGGTTAAAGAATGATCTAAAACTTCTCGTGAGAGTCAATGAATCGTAACTGGGGAGACGTATAAGACGGTCCCTCTGAATTGCAAGTGATATGAACATTACTGATTTCCAGGTTTCTTCGGCCAAGTTAAACAGATTCACGAAATTATACAGATAAGGAAGCCGCAAAATTACAGAGTTTATTTCAAGTATTGTACAGAGGATATATCATTAATGGATAATACTGTAGGGAAATTCGTAACTGACCCAAGAAAAATCTTGTTATCCCCTAAAATACTGTGTATATGGCATATCAGTCAGGTTTCGTGCAAGAATTGTGAGCAAAGCACACTTTACCATTTCGAGCGAGAAAGACAGAGTCACGTCGCAGTCGATTAATGCTATGACACAGTCGTGTGCAACAATGTCACTGATATATACCAGTGGGTTTCTTTTTCCGCGGCTTCATAACTTTCTTCAGGAACCTCAGCGTAAATAAGAACTAAAAATTTAAAGAACGACTGTTTGGTTGCGAAAACTTTATAATCAATGTAGGAAAATATGCAAAAATGGAAGAGAATGAGTGTCAGTATTACATCCGATTCGTCTTCCTACCGGTTGCAGAAATTAATTCATTGCCTTTGTTGGATTCTTTGCCAGGAAATAACAATACCTCTATCTCTAATAGGGCAACGAAAACACTGTTATTACTAGCATAATTCGGTTTCCACACTGAACTAGTAGGATGATCCAGCCTCCCGATATAGAAATTTTTCTACATGGAAAAGCATTTTTTCAGAAAATAGTTACACAATATGATTTCTGAGAACTCTTTGTCCCTTCAGGTTTATCGGCGGACCGATATTGTTAAATTTCAGACATCTGTGCATTGTCAGTTTGCATCAACACGTCTTACAAATTTGATCACGTATGCCTCGTACGCAGCATTATATGCAGAGCAACGGCCGCGACCAGTTCTTCCTCCATCCCAATTTTGTCTAAATAAAACTATTAACAACCGTGAAGTGCCTGAATACATCAATTATTCTTTTATTTAGGTGTGGCTTGTATAAGGAAAATGTTTGTTTTTGTCGTTCGAGAGACAGTTCGCATTTCTGTGATGACTACAAGTGAATAAACAAGAGATTATTTCATTGCTACAAAAATATACATTATTTAAAAACTATAATAATGGTGCCACAGGAATTGTAATAAATATTTCATGTGTACAAATGAAAGTCCCGATTGATGGAAGACGTCTGTTGTGTAACAAAGTGCACTGCCGTGGTTATCTTTTCTCTGCTAGTTACTTGTGTAACAAATACATCTGCAAAAGTTCTGCTGTCGATATAGACTGCAAGTTATTTAAAAGATCAGTGATTTTGAGGCTTTTTTGTCATGCTTTAAGTGGTTAAAATTCGCATGTGAGCACTGTGGACTTCGCGCTACACAGCACTAAGTTCTCTTGTCACGGCAGCGTCTGCTTAGTCGCCGATATGCGCGCTCGGCAGAACGGTCTGCACACATCGCTGTTACAAGCGGCTCTTCGTACGGCAAATGTAACTTCGACATTTAAAAAAAAAATTGCAATGTGCTTTAGCAGCTAAAATTCTGACAGTGCATTTCTTTCAGTGTACTCTTCCTGTGAGGAAAACTTCAGCGTAGGTTTCCACATGTAGGATTGGACCATTCTCTTGTGAGTATCTTTTGGTAGATACGAATATTATGACTTGAGTCGTACGGCTGATATTTCAACGCAGTTCTAAGATATTTATTCTTGACAACTTCAGTCTTGTGGCGATCTGCAGTGTACCATAACTGAAGAAAACTTCATAATCCGAGATCACTGAAAAAACAGTTTATTGGATGGCCGGTTTCGACAGAGCTCAGCTGTCATCATCGTATCTTATGTTGTAAAAAAGCGAAGGCATTACATCCAATGATGACAGCGTAGCTGTTTAGAAACTGGTCATCCAACGTAATGCTTTTTTAGCGATCTTGGCTTGCGAAGTTTCCTTCAGTTACCAGAGAAGAGCTCTAAGACCTTTAAATAAATCTGAGTTCGGAAGCATTTGTGAACTGTACGAAACATCATAGTTCGTATAAGCGATAAAACAGTCACGGTGATGTATTTCAAGATGTGTTTGAAAATAGACTACACGAAAACGTTTTGGGGTCGCTTTCACGATTTGCGCAGTTTTTGTTTTTTGATCGGACGCTTCTTTCTCAATACTCCTTTTGCCACAGTAAATCGCTGTGTACAGTCATGTGTGTACTAGAGGTAAAAATAAACCTGCATATTCAGGGCACTTCAATAGCGCGCGGTGGTTATCCAATCGAGAACGGGTTGAGTGTGGCTTGTGTACAGTGTTCTGTCTCTCAACCAGTCTCGAAGGGATATTTCAGGCTTAGACCGTACGCTCCTTAAGTTCCACCACTCTTTTTTAAACTTTGTCTGCAGTAAAGTTATCAGTAAAACGAATATGGTTCAGATGGTGTCCATTAAAAAGTATTCCTTCTTCGTTTCCCTTAGTTAAGGAATCTGAAAAGTGCCTCTAAGGCTGATAAAAATAGCTTATTTGACTCTCTCACAATCCTGACGATTTCGGATGGAAGCCGTAGGTATTAACTGCGTAATGACGACTACTAGAACGTAGATGGAACAATGCCTAATATCCAAGGAGTGGTTCATACCAGTTTTATTGAAACTGGGTCAAAACTTTATCAAAATCTACGACACTTACGAAACGGTGAGGGATCAGTCTGTGCCATACTAAAGCAACGTCAAAGACGCCTTAGTTGCAGACACGACACTCCACTTTTACGAAATGTTCTTTCACAATCAACTACTGACATTCCACAACTATAGATAAAGCATATTCAACAATGAGGCGGCAAATTCTTCCAGGGCTGTAAATATTAAAAATTAACAAAAAAGCGAAACATGCAGCAAAAGGGCCATCAAGAATTCGTGTTGAACGACCAAACGGACTCCGGTTAATTAACCCTTTTGGATACTTCCAGAACAGATTCAAGAAAACCAACCTCACCTCCCCTTCCCCTTCACTCCTATGCGTCTTATTTGTATAATTTGTACCATAAACACGATATTGCAAAGCGTGTGTTGTTGAGAGGAACTATGAAATGTCAGTCCGGAACCGCGAGACTGCTACGGTCGCAGATTCGAATCCTGCCTCGGGCATGGATGTGTGTGATGTCCTTAGGTTGGTTAGGTTTAAGTTGTTATAAGTTCTACGGGACTGATGGCCCCGATGTTAAGTCCCATAGTGTTCAGAGCCATTTTTGAACGATGCAATGTTTCTTCGGACATGTATGCATACCGTATTTATCCATCAATACCAGGCAGCGACTTTCCATTAAAATTCCTTCCCTGTATGGGAATTACATAATGTGTGTACGAGTACGCAGGAACGACGACATATGAAGTTTAGGTTTGGCTGTGAGTTGTGCACAGAGGGCAAAAGCTGTTAAGGCGACCGCTCTAGTAAAGTGGGAAATCCGGTTTCGAATACCGACCCCGCACAAAGTTTCACTGTCGTCGTTCCCTTATATAACTGATGGTTGTTCACATTCACAAACGCTATACACTTTTAGTTAATGCTGTGAAAATTAGAAAACGAACTGCTGTGTAGCTGTTATTACCTCATCGACGATACGATATAGCGAGAAGCTAATAACATAGCTAACTGGTAATCTAGGACTTAGATATTACACCAGTCAACAACTAATCAGTGTCCTCTTTGTGTACTATGATATGTCGATATTTTTCTCATTGGTAGAGCCAGGGATGATAGAACTATTCCACTTCGTAAAATATATGAGATAACCGAAATACCATCGCACTTCAAGAAAAACAATCCCTAATCCAAACGAAGCAGGTATTACAGGATTGCAGGTGTGAGTGTTAATCTGATAAGTTTAAGACGTCATCACCGCAAAATATTGACACGAACTATTTAAAGCGGACTGGACAATACGATAAAAGACGATCTCTGAGAAGCTCAGTTTGGGTTCCGGCGAAATGCATAAACATGCGAGGCGATACTGGCCCTACAACGTAACTTAGAAGACTGGATAAAATGAGGCGCACCTACATCTGTAGCATTTATAGGTTTAAGGAAAAGGTGTGACTGAGCTTTGCTCTTTGAATCTCTGAAGTTAGCAGGTGTAAAATGCAATGAGTCAAAGATTCTTCGTAACTTGTACAGAAAGCAGACAGAAGTTGTACGGTAAGAGTAGAAGGACTGCCGGGGTTATTCTGGACGTTGAACAACCAGTAAAGAAAACCAAGGATAAATTTAGAAATGGAATTCGGGAAAGATATAAGAGCTTTGTGGCTTTGTGGTTTGCTGACGACATTGTAATTGAGGGAGCTGCGACGCGAGGTGATTGAAAAAGATACTGTCTTGACACGAGGTAATAAAATGAACATCTACAAAAGTGAACAAGGGTACTAAAACGTAGTCAGTGAAATGAGGCGATGTTGAAGGAATTAAATTAGGAAATGAGACGCGAATAGTAGTGGGCGGGATTTGTTATTTTGGCAGAAAACTAGCTGACGATGGCCGAAGTAGAGAGGAAATAAAACCCAGGCTGCCAATAGCAAGAAAAGTATTTTTAATGGAAAGGAATTTGTTAATTTTGAATATAAATTTAGGTGTTAAGAGGTATTTTTCGAACATATTTGCATGGTGTCTGCGTGGACGCAAATCTGTTGAGACAAGTAGAGGCATTTAAAATGTGGTACTGGAGAAAAACGTTAGAAATGACACGGCTAAATCGAATGGCTAATTAGGAGATGCTGAGCTGAAGGAAATAACGAAGAAATTCGTTACACAACTTGACTAAAAGAACGAATCGTCTGACAGGACATATCCTGATACGTCAAGGAATCACTAGATTGGTAACTGAGTGTAGTGTGGTACGTTAGAATTGTGTAGGGGGACAAAGGCGTGAACACTGTTAACAGATTCAAATAGAAGTAAGTTGAACGGCTTCACGCATGTAGCACTAAGTGTCTGTGGCCAGATGACTTGTTCATAACACGCAATGAGGAGCAATATAATGCATAAGGCTCCTGATCAGAGGTACGTCGTGCCTCGCTTTTAGGAGTTTCCATAGAGCGAGTAAAAGCCTAATATTCCCGAGCCACAGCAAGTCTCGCCTCAAGATCTTCATTGAATTCTTGAGATCACAAAGTCCTCAGTTTTTTAGCAATTCCGGTGTATTTAGAAAGACGGTACACTTTGCTAGGCATTTTTATGCGTAAACAGAACGGAATAAAAATGTAATTAATAGTCACACACCACAAAAAATACTAAATATATTCGTTTTTCCCCCGAACATAAATATAACCTATGGAGAGAAGCAAAGCAATGTCGTTAAGTTTTTAATATACAAAGCGAAATCAGTAAACCCGCTTGTCCCAACCAAGTAATTTCAGTGTTTGTTTGTATTCGTAAAGATAAGAATGCGGGGCTCAATTCTTATGAGACTGACGTAAACTTCCGAAAATATTGTAGTCAGTAGGTAAAATAAAAAACAAGTCAAATACAAATAAAACCTATCGAAATAAGCAAAGCAATGTCATTAAGCTTTTAACATAAAAAGCAAAATCAGTAAACCCGTATATCCTAACCAAGTAAATTAGTTGTTAGTATGTGCTCGTAAAACAAAAGACTGCGGCGCATAATTCTGTCACTGACTTAATCTTCCGAATACACATTTGTTACTGAGTTAAAAAATAAAACTAAGATCGGCGTCTATTGGTTCTTGGTGCACTATGAAACTAACATAGCCATATATTGTTTCTCTGGTGTACTACGCCGTGATAATCTTGTCGTCAAGGCAAACATCCGAACTACTAAACTGAGCAGACGGTTTCTTTCTGTGCTCCGGTTATGATTAAATTAAGCCTTCATGTTTCCCCAAGCCACGCTCAAGTTACCTGTGAACACCACATAAAATTCGTCTGCAAGTTTGGAAAATTAGCATGTCCAAACAGACAGACACTATGGTTTTATAATTTATATTATTAGTATAGATGAAGGAGCTTGCACACGAATAACTAACATGCTGTGCTGCATGAAAGCAGTTTCCCGACTGAAGACCTTACTGTACTGTAAGACACGAGCAATATCTTGGCAACAGTAACACTAAAATTGGGATATGAACCCAAAATGTAGGTCATCAAAAAATTGTGGAATATAAGTCAAATGGTTTGTTTTCTTGTGTAATGAATCAAAACTGATGTTGTCATAAACGATTCAGAGAACGCAATGAAAATGAACTTCAAAATTTTTACCAGCCAGCGGTATTTTACTGAAGTATTCCCCATAACTATCTCACGAGGTGCAGCCCTCAGTGGTGCTGGTCCGGATGTTTATTCGTTCGCCCCCCGAAATGAATCGAATCTCCACTTAGCAACATCCCGGGAACTCCAGCCATTACTTGCACCCCGACAGCTCTTCCAATGCTCTTCCTTCTCCTTCATCTGGGCTCTCGTCGGAGCTTTCAGCCGTCCGCATTCCCATCTTGCAATTCCACAGTGATATATTACCCGGCAGATGGAGTGGAGCTGTTTCTGAACGGAAGGAGATGATGCGTGCCCGACACCTAGAATCAAGCGAGTACCAGCTGAGCGGTTTTACTCTCTCGTGCGATTACCCGTTTCATGCACTCCTTCACAGGCAAATGAAGACTTTTACAATGCACTGCTCCGTCCTAAAAGAAAACTGTGGCAGTCTTCGGCGTTTTTTGATCAGGGTTGTATGGAAACAACACACGACTGTCGCGGCTACTGTACTACACGCGCACTGTTGGGAGACAAGCAGCACTGAAGCTGATAGGAGTTGGTCAATAGGTATCAATCGTTTCTCATTGGAGGGTGCTGGCCGCTGCTTTTCGGTCGCTGCCAGCTTCAGATGATAGACAACAAACTGTTTAAAATGTCTAAAACGCCCATAAATTCCGTGATTTCAGATTCAATTATACAGGGCTATTCTAAAAGATGGACCCATTTTCAAAAGCTCGTATGTATTCAAGTACAAATCCAAAATGAACAAGGTTCATACCAATGAAAAGAGGAAGTTTCAAAGTTTTTGGCGGGCAGTGGCGGGTGGGCGGTGATGGTTTCAGAAACGCCCGGTAGAGTTCGCCCGGTAATAGGGCCGTCATTCCATTTCACTGTCAGTTGTGAGTGAGATGGCGACTGTGGAGCACAAGGTTTTCTGCGTTCTTGAGTTCGTGAAAAGTGAGTCGCACATTGCAGTGCAGCGGGCATTTAGTACCTAATTCGGTATTCAACCACTAACTCGCAAAAGCATTGGCCGTTATTTTGAGCGGTTTAAACAGAGTGGGAAAGTGTGCAAAGGAAAAAGCACAGGCCGACCGCGTGTGTCAGACGGTGATGTCCGACAGATTCAGGGAAGTTTTGTGCACAGTTCCAGCAAGTCTACCAATAGAGCCAGTCAAAAACTTGGAATACACCAACCAACTGCATGGAAAGTTCTGAGACGGCGTTTACTGTACAAGCTCTACCGATTACAACTTGTGCAAGCTTTCAACCCCAACGACAAAGAGAAGCGTCTCGCATTTTGTGATTATGTGCTATAAAAGGTGAAGGATGACGCATTTCTGCGGCGTGTAATTTTTAACGATGAAGCGACGTTGCACCTTAGTGGAAAAGTCAGCCGGCCGGAGTGGCCGTGCGGTTCTAGGCGCTACAGTGTGGAACCGAGCGACCGCTACAGTCGCAGGTTCGAATCCTGCCTCGGGCATGGATGTGTGTGATGTCCTTAGGTTAGTTAGGTTTAATTAGTTCTAAGTTCTAGTCGACTGATGACCTCAGAAGTTAAGTCGCATAGTGCTCAGAGCCTTTTTGGAAAAGTCAGACAGACACAATGCTTGCATATGGGGTTTGGAAAATCTACATTCACCATTGCAACTCGAAAGAGACTCACCGAAATTCAACATGTTCTGTGCCATATCCCGTACAAAGGTTTATGGAATATTTTTCTTTGCGGAAAGAACTGTAACGGAAATCACATACCTGGACATATTGCAACAACGACTGTTCCCTCAAGTTATGGAAGATTCGCAGGACTTCATTTTACAAAGGGCTATAACTCCGACCCACTGCCACCGTGTTGTAAGAGGCTTTTCGGATGACTCCCTTCCTCAGTGCTGGATCAGTCGCAGTGGTTTGCGGACCTGGCTCTGCACTTCTAGTCACCGAGATGTCCTGATCACACACCCTGCGACTATTTATTATGGGGTTATGTGAAGGAAGCTGTTTACGTCCCGTCTTTCACCCACTGGCAACGGCTTTGCCACAGTGGACACACCGGTTCCTGTGAGATCACTGAAGTTAAGCGCTGTCGGGTGTGGCCGGCACTTGGATGGGTGACCATCCAGCCGCGATGCGCTGTTGCCATTTTTCGGGGTGCACTCAGCCTCGTGATGCCAATTGAGGAGCTACTCGACCGAACAAAGAAAACCATCATAACGACCGGGAGAGCGGTGTGCTGACCACACGCCCCTCCTCTCCGCATCCACAGTTGAGAATGACACGGCGGTCGGATGGTCCCGATGGGCCACTCGTCGCCTGAAGACGGAGTGCTTCTACCAACCACTCTGAACGATCTGCGGATCTGTGGAAACGCTATTATCGTAATTCTGAATTTTCCTTAATACAGACTGATGAGGCTGATGTTCGATTGATATTCTCTTCCCGAAAATGGTCAGAGCAAATTTGCTATGTTTCGTCTGTTCCCAATTTTTGTTTCTCACGACGTTCACCCAGCCAATTTTCGAGTTCGTCTGATAGAAAACCTGTCAAATGACAAACAAAACCTCAGAAGCGAAAGTAAACAGTTCAACTAAAATTCTTGTATAGAACACAAAATACCACTTGCTTGAGTTCTCTTACGAATGAATAGCAAATCTCTTAGACTTTAATCAGAATAATTAGAACACGCGTAAATGACGCAGTCTGACATTATCGATGCTTCCACCGGAACCTAATGTTTGGGGCAACTAGCATGGCGGACATCGGCTTCCAGTTTGTGACGTCACAGCAGTCCCATGGCAGACACAGCCATTCATATTTATCTGTAATTCGCAAAAGACGTTCAGCTAAACTTCTGTTATGGAATATTAATGTGTTTAGTAACACCATCGTAAAGACCGCACATCGGCACACGCAACGTGAGGTTTATTACCAAACGCTGATGGGCCAGCTGGAAGTTTAAAAAGAGCACCATTCTTCATGTACTTGCCGCGTGGTAGCGGGAGGAGCCAGCATAGAAGGGAAGGGTGATAACGCGAGCCTGATCGACCGCTAGCGTGCCGCAGACGGATTAACCTGGCCTTGCCTAATGAAGAAAGATAGTGGCCGCTGTTGGGCGCTGTTCAAAACTTTAAGCTTTGTTAACGCGTAAATAGTGTTATATATCGTCGTGAACACAGCAGCTCAGATGAAACCTGCAAGTAACACAGTACCCATCTAAATGGATGCGAAATTTACTCATGCCCGGCGTTTTGAGGCGAGCAGCGGTCAGATTTTCTGAACATTCATTCACCTTTCAAACTGCACAAGTACTCATAAATGCGAGTACGGTTTCATATTTAAACCATAGATGAAGTGTCTAACAACCTTACCACAACAAAGGTCAAAATTTAATGATTGTGGTGTTGCTCACGCTGCTAAATACTGCATTTTCGGGCAACAACTAAGTTATTATGTGGCAGGTGTCATTAGAGCACAGTTAATAAAGTCATTTCATGTAATAATGAATAAACTAGGCACTCATCTTTTCGTGTTTCCAACGCTGGTCTCGTTGTAAAATCATGGCTCAATCGTCGAAAATCTAGGTGGTGATGATTCCAAGCTCGGATGCAAAGAGGCCTAGGTTTTATTCTGCTATATTCAAAAGTTTTGTAAATATGTTTCACAAACCATTCTTGAAGATTACACTTTCGCAGGACAATGGTGATGTAAAAAAGTAATCAGCACTCCGAATTTAAGTTACACTTCCTTTTTATTGCTTTTGTCGCAATATCACGTAACACACAAAACATCGCTTCACAATACAAAACATACTTGAAAACATCTTCCTCACATTTTATAAGCTAACTACAATATGCGTCTTTCCAACATGACGTCCAAGACTTGACTTTTTTAAGGTCCGACTCTCTAACAACTAACTAATAATCGCTTAAGCACCCAAAAATCAGAGTTACAAGTACGTCAAAGATCATAGTGACAAAAGAAAGAATATGCATAAGAATAATATCATTGCAATACAAACATATCGATGTATCAAAGTACCTCTACATTAATGAAATCAAATCTGAATGTTGTCTCAGAAATATGTCAACTACTTTACAGAAACACAGTAGAATATTGCTAGTATCGAGAGGTTGAGTTGAGGTGCCGTAATAGTTCCGTAATTCAAGTACCATTACAAGTGGACAGTACATGAAGAGATGGACACCTACTTCTCCATGAGCCGATGAGTTGATATTGCTGGCAGGCGGCTCTTGGAGCAAAAATTTAATTCTTCTTTGTTGTAATGTTAAAAGTAAAGTTTCTTTTATTATAGTGGTGAAACCTCATACAGCGACTGGTTACACGGACTACATGTGGAAGAAAGCGTAATTTCGTTCCATAGGTCAGGCTGCTTCAAAGATACCAAATTGTATACCAGTTTCATAAAAGCACAAGTGAAAATGTATGGAATATTAATTAAATTGTCTTTCTTCGTAATTTATTTCATATAATCCTTAATACAGATAACAGTTCTTCTCACTGATGTAGCTCGAAATTTCCATTTATTACGCGAGTTAAAACACAGGTATTCATCATTTGGAGTTGCAGCTCCTTGTGTTGACCGTGTTTTCAGTTAAAATTGTATAATGTCAGGTCCGTCAGTTATGGAAAACACAGTTTCCTCTCAGTACCCAAACATGTTTCAGCACCATTATGCCATCATCAGTGGGTTTCCGTTTTATTTATTCTTTACACTTGGTGTGCATGATTTTTCCGGATCACTTGTGTATTATTTACTACCGTCGTGTTTTCGTGTAGCAAGCCCTTTTATTCTCCGCATCATGTTGAGGTGTCGTGATGCACACGTAAACATAACACGTATATTGCACAAATAAGGTCGTAAAAGCACTTTTCACTTCACCAAAACAGTGTCTACATATTTATTTCTCAACACATTTCTGCCAACGTGAGACCAGTTTGTTCATACCGTCACTGTAAAATACACTCCTGGAAATTGAAATAAGAACACCGTGAATTCATTGTCCCAGGAAGGGGAAACTTTATTGACACATTCCTGGGGTCAGATACATGACATGATCACACTGACAGAACCACAGGCACATAGACACAGGCAACAGAGCATGCACAATGTCGGCACTAGTACAGTGTATATCCACCATTCGCAGCAATGCAGGCTGCTATTCTCCCATGGAGACGATCGTAGAGATGCTGGATGTAGTCCTGTGGAACGGCTTGCCATGCCATTTCCACCTGGCGCCTCAGTTGGACCAGCGTTCGTGCTGGACGTGCAGACCGCGTGAGACGACGCTTCATCCAGTCCCAAACATGCTCAATGGGGGACAGATCCGGAGATCTTGCTGGCCAGGGTAGTTGACTTACACCTTCTAGAGCACGTTGGGTGGCACGGGATACATGCGGACGTGCATTGTCCTGTTGGAACAGCAAGTTCCCTTGCCGGTCTAGGAATGGTAGAACGATGGGTTCGATGACGGTTTGGATGTACCGTGTACTATTCAGTGTCCCCTCGACGATCACCAGTGGTGTACGGCCAGTGTAGGAGATCGCTCCCCACACCATGATGCCGGGTGTTGGCCCTGTGTGCCTCGGTCGTATGCAGTCCTGATTGTGGCGCTCACCTGCACGGCGCCAAACACGCATACGACCATCATTGGCACCAAGGCAGAAGCGACTCTCATCGCTGAAGACGACACGTCTCCATTCGTCCCTCCATTCACGCCTGTCGCGACACCACTGGAGGCGGGCTGCACGATGTTGGGGCGTGAGCGGAAGACGGCCTAACGGTGTGCGGGACCGTAGCCCAGCTTCATGGAGACGGTTGCGAATGGTCCTCGCCGATACCCCAGGAGCAACAGTGTCCCTAATTTGCTGGGAAGTGGCGGTGCGGTCCCCTACGGCACTGCGTAGGATCCTACGGTCTTGGCGTGCATCCGTGCGTCGCTGCGGTCCGGTCCCAGGTCGACGGGCACGTGCACCTTCCGCCGACCACTGGCGACAACATCGATGTACTGTGGAGACCTCACGCCCCACGTGTTGAGCAATTCGGCGGTACGTCCACCCGGCCTCCCGCATGCCCACTATACGCCCTCGCTCAAAGTCCGTCAACTGCACATACGGTTCACGTCCACGCTGTCGCGGCATGCTACCAGTGTTAAAGACTGCGATGGAGCTCCGTATGCCACGGCAAACTGGCTGACACTGACGGCGGCGGTGCACAAATGCTGCGCAGCTAGCGCCATTCGACGGCCAACACCGCGGTTCCTGGTGTGTCCGCTGTGCCGTGCGTGTGATCATTGCTTGTACAGCCCTCTCGCAGTGTCCGGAGCAAGTATGGTGGGTCTGACACACCGGTGTCAATGTGTTCTTTTTTCCATTTCCAGGAGTGTAGAACGCCCCTTCAGCTGTGCACAGGACAAGGTGATCAGAGAGTGGCGACAAGAAATCGAAGTACAAAACACAAACGGAAGGGACTAGTAGTAGACTGTTTAGCTTTCGCAGACGGTCTGCACTTATAGCAAGCTCAGTGGAAGTAGCAGTAAAGCAGCTCCTTATGCTCAAACTCCAGGCTGACAAGGAAGGACTTCAATTGTTACTGGGAAAGACAAAATACCTCACCAACATCAGTGATACTCCCAGTGAACTACAGCTGGAACAAGGTCAAATTCAGAAAGTTGACAGATTCAGGTATCTAGGAGAACGGTTCGAACCTAATCTCTCAGAAGGAACAGGACTAACAACTGGGCTTAATAAGTTAAAATTTGCATATCGATTAGCCAAGAACATCTGTAATAAGAAATGCCTATCTTGCAATTCAAAACTAAAACACTACCAAACATTGAAGCGCTGTATGCCTCAGAATGCTTGAATCTGAACAGGGAAGGCTTGACAGATAAACTAGAGATTCAGGTAGATCCTGAGAAAAATACTGGGACCGGTAAAAAAAACAGATGGTAAGTACAGAAGACAATCAAACCAGGAGCTATACAATCACACTGAGAAAATCACAGATGTAGCCAGGAAGAGACGTCTCGCTTTCTACGGGCATATCACGTGAATGGACCAAACAAGACTGAACAACCGACTTCTCAACTACTGGAAGAGCAGGAAGACCGTGACACCATGGCTGATAGAAGTCAAGAAAGACATCTAGGAACTGAACACAACTGAAAGTGACATTAGAAACCGAGCACTTCTCAGAAGAATACTAAAAGAAAAGAGGTTTCAGGACAGATCACCCCGTAAAAAGACCGGTGCCCTTTGGAAAAAGGATAGAAAGGACAATCATAGCCAGAGAATGCGGGATGACTGGGCAAATATCAAGTCCCTCTCCAGACTGAAAAGTTGAATATCGTGGTTCTTAGCTGGCCCATTCGAAACAAGAAGAAGAAGAACGGCCCTCGTAGATAGAAATGTAAATAAGTGATATGCCACAACATTATGACCAATGTCCAGTGCGAAACTGAATGCCCCCAGGTGGCGCTACAGGCATGGTTAACATATTGTTTGTCAGTCTTTGGATCGAAATACATCACTGATTCTGCGTACCAGGGATCCGTAAGTTTATTGGTATGTTTCTGGAGGTATTAGATGTCTACGCATAGATCATGTAATTCCCGTAAATAACGGGCCGTTGATTTCCTTACACGGTGATGGCACCCGATAGTGACCCGGATGGCTTCCATAGCATCTACATCAGGCGAATTTGCTCGCCGAGAGTTCGCTGTAACGCTCCTCAAATCACTGTAGCACGGTTCTGGCTCCGAGACACGGGCAGTAGTAATGCTGAAAGATGACATCGCAGTCGGAGAAGACATCAAGCATGAAGGGACGCAGGAGGCTTTCAGTGTGTCTTCTATTACTACCACAGGTCCCATGCAAGCGCAGGATAATATCTCCCATAGCATCATACTGCCTCCACAAGCTTGCGTCCATGGCGCGCTGCACATTTTGAACCACCGTTCACCTCGATGATGGCGTTTGTGGAGACGATCAGCGACCTTGTGTAGCAAGAATGTGGTCCACCCGAAGAGTCGACTCGTTTTCATTGGTCGACCCTCGAATCCCGATGGCCTCGTGCCCACTGCAGTCGTAATTGACAATGTCGTTGTATCAACACTTGAACGGTCTGTCCCGATAGCTGAGTGGTCAGCGTGACGGATTGCCGTCCTATGGGCCGGGGTTCGATTCCCGACTGGGTCGGGAATTTTCTCCGCTCAGGGACTGGGTGTTGTGTTGTCTTCATCATCATTTCATCCCCATCCGGCCCGCAGGTCGCCCAAATTGGCGAGGAATGTAATAAGACCTGCTCCAAGGCGGCCGGACCTGCCCCGCAAGGGGCCTCCCGGCCAATGACGCCAAATGCTCATTTCATTTCCAACACGTAGGTACGGTGTGCTGCGGAGCTCCATGTTCAACAATGTACGATGAACGGTGTGCTCCGAAACACTTGTCCGTGCACCAGCATTGTGCTCTTTAGGCAGAGATGCCACAGATTACCATCTGTCCAACCTTACAGAGCAGACGAGCCTCCGAACCCCACGTCGTGTGAAGAGTCGTGGACGTTCAACCATTTAGCGCCAACTGGTAGTTTCACTGTCGTTCTAACTCTTTCCGTAGACGCTCACGACGGTATCTCGAGAACATTTGACCAGCTTCGCCGTTTTCAAGACATTCGTTCACAGGCCCTGCGTAATAACAGTCTGCCCTTCGTCGAAGTCGCTTATCTCAATGGGTTACCCCATTTTCAGCCCATACCTTCGATGGGGTGGTCCCCCGTCTGTGTCTGCTCGGCTTACTTTTGTTACCACATCACGTGACCGCAGTGGCAGCAGGGGGCATCAATCGTCGCGGTGGGAAGTGGTGATATAGCTTTGGCTTATCTTTGTATAAGTAGAGTATATCGAATGGAGAATCACTATAACGACCATTTACTTACTAACTTATTCATGGCTTGGGCCTTAGTGACCATATACCTGCTCAACACTCCTCCTACATCGTTCCAGATTGCGAGCCTCCTGTCACCACTCGCCCGCTCCTAGTCACATGTCCTCGGTGTCCTTGTCAATATTGGCCTTCCATCTTGTCCGCGGTGGGCCTCGGTATCTCCTTCCAGCTACAGCTCCCAAAAACATATCATGGGGTATCCTCCCTTGATTATCCTTGCTACATGTCCAGCCCAGGCCAACCTTCTTCTTCTTATTCTTCTTATAATATCAGGCTGTGCGCAAAGCTCTTTTAATTCTTGTTTTTTTTTCGAATTCTCCATTCCCCTGTTTGTGACTCTATCGCAGGACCATATATTTTTCTGAGGATTTTTCATTCGAAAATAAGTAGCTTCTCTTCGTCTGTTCTCCTAAAGGTGAGGCTTTCACAACTGTACATAACCACTGGCATAATCATACTTTGGTACAGCCTGATCTTAAAACTTCTTGACAGGGATCTTTTCTTCAGCACATCCAGAAGGCTAAAGTATGCTCTGTTGCCTCCAACAATTCCTGCATTTATTTCAATTTCACAGTGGTTCTGATCACTGCAAAAACTACCAAGGTATTCGAAAATATTTGACATTCTGAATTGGAGACTGTCCACCGTGCGCGGGTCCCCATCTCTCGCTGACTTGCTCAGCACCGTATATTCTGTCTTATCTTCACTGACTTGCAGGCTTGCCCTACTGGCAATCTTGCAGTACGAGCCTGCCATTCTTCTGAGCTCTTCTCTACTACCGCTTATTAGGATTATATCAACCGTGTATTGAGTCAGTGGTATGTTGTCTAGGCGTATTCCAATGGGGTCAGTTTTCATAAATTCCCGGTATATTTTTTCTAGCACAGGGTTGAATAATTTGGGGGAGATGGCGTCTCCCTGTGTGAGGCCGGTTCGAACTTCGAACTGTTCTGATAGAACGGTACTTGTATGCACTTTACAGAGTGTTTGTTCTAGAAACATTGCCACCAAGCGAATTATTTTGGATGGAAACTGAAATTCTTTTAGTATTCTGTTTATAGTACTTGTGAGTACGCTCTCATGGGCTTTTTTGAAGTCAATGAAGAGCATGTGCATGTCTGTATTACACTCCCAGCATGCCAAAAATGGAGCAATGCAATGACATAAGCAACTTTGATTGAGGGCAGACTGTTACAGCCTAGCGCGTGGAATGGAGCTTCTCAGAAACGGCGAAGCTAGTCATCTGCTCGCGTACTACTGTCGTGATCGACTGTGGAGCGTGTTTGGCAGACGGTGACACCAAGACCGGGCGACAATGTGTTGGGCGTCCACGTTTCAACACAGAACATGCCCGGAGGCTTCGCCGGTCTCTGAAGCTGGTCAGGCGGTGATATTTGGCCCGTGTGACGACAGAGTGCAGTGCAGGAGCAGGTACAAGTGTTTCATAGCACGTGATACAGTGCTCATTGTCGAACGTCGAACTCTGCATGTAGACCAAGTTACATCATCAGTTATTGTTGCAGTGGCATGTTACCATCCAGACTCCAGACTGGACCTTGCATCAACGGAAATGAGTAGCCTGGTCGGATGAATGACGTTTCTCGTTACGCCTGTCGATGATCGTGACCGCATACGCCGTCGTCCAGCTGAAAGACTGCTCGAAACGTGCATCGCGCCTCGGACGCAGTCGTGTGTGTGTGTGGGGGGGGGGGGGGGGGGGGGGAGGTGGGTCCACCTGCACCTCTTCGTGCCTTATGTCTTCCTCGATGGCTCTGGCATAATCCAGCAGGCTGTCACAAGAACAGAATGGCGCTACAGTGATTTGTGGAGCGTAATAGTGAACTGACACTGTTATCTTGGGCACCACATTTGCCTGACCTCAAACCGATGAAAATCATCTTGGTCGGCACCAGAAGTCAGCTTTTCGTTCACAGACCACAGGCACGTAAATTGCAAGAATTACGTAAACTGGGGGTGGACCTCCCCGTATATCGAATACATACCACGCAGAATCGCCGGTGTCCTGCGTTACAAAGGCAGAACAATACGCTATCAAGCGTACGGCGATAACGTTTTGGCTCGTCAGTGTAAGCTGTCAGACAGGATGGAAAAGAGAAAATAACAGCACCCACATGTGCTTCGTCGACGTCACAGAGCACAATTTCAGCTTATGAGATGGAATCGGGCAGAATGATGCTTCGAGAAACTGTTACGTGACAGTGGTAATTATCAGTTAATATGCTAAAATAACTCTGTGATTGTATTTACAATTTACATAGAAGAATGAGTGATGGTGATGATGATGAGGTCCCATACTCTGACAAGGGAATCTCCCCATCGCACCCCCCTCAGATTTAGTTATAAGTTGGCACAGTGGATAGGCCTTGAAAAACTGAACATAGATCAATCGAGAAAACAGGAAGAAGTTGTGTGGAACTATGAAAAAATGAACAAAATATACAAACTGAGTAGTCGATGTGCAAGATAGGCAACATCACGGATAATGTGAGCTCAGGAGCTCCGTGGTCCCGTGGTTAGTGTGAGCAGCTACGGAACGAAAGGTCATTGGTTCAAATCTTCCCTCAAGTGAAAATTTTAGTTTCTTTATTTTCGCAAAGTTATGATCTGTCCGTTCGTTCACTGACGTCTCTGTTCACTGTCATAAGTTTAGTGTTTGTGTTTTGCGACCGCACCGCAAAACCGTGCGATTAGTAGAGTAAATGACCGAAAACATTTGATCGCAACCGATTCCTCCACAGGAAAACATGTCTGATACATTCTACACGACACTGGTGACGGCATGTGCGTCACATGACAGGAATATGTTGTCGACCCACCTAACTAGTACACTTGGCGAATGGGTAAAAAGATTCTTCTACCTTGCCCGATTTAGGTTTTCTTGTGATAATCGCTCCCAAAAAAGTGATGAAAACATAAGAGTTTGTCACATAAACTGAAAATAAAGAATTAAACTTTTCCACTCGCAGGAAGACTTGAACCATGGATCTCTCGTTCCGCAGCTGCTCACGCCAACCACGGGACCACGGCGCTCCTGAGCTGACACTAACCTGGATGTTGCCCATATTGCGCATGAACTACTCAGTTTGTATATTTTGCTTATTTTTTTCGTAGTTCCACACAACTTCTTCCTGTTTTCTCGATTGATCTGTGTTCAGTTTTTCAAGGCCTATCTACTGTGCCAACTTATAACTAAATCTGAGGGGGGTGCGATGGGGAGGTTCCCTTGTGAGGAGCGTAGGGGTCGATGCGGGAGACCCGCACCGTTGTACTAGGCAAGGTCCAAGTGGAGGTGGTTTGCTATTGCCTTCCTCCAACAGTAATGGGGATGAATGATGATGATGAAGACGACACAACACCACCCAGTTTTTCGAGGCAAGAAAAACCTCTGACACACCGGGGATCGAACCTTGGACCCCGTGCGCGGGAAGCGAGAAAGCTACCGCAAGACCACGAGCTGTGGACAAAAGAATGAGTACGAAATTTAAATTTAAGAACATATTCTCACGTCATACGTTAAAAGCGTATCACCCGATAGCCTTGCAGGCCTGTGTAGCGTAGACCAGAGAATACAAGGCAGGATCGGGCCTGTACGTAGCCTGTCACACGGACTATGTACCGGGCTTCCTTCTATGGTCTGATATACTATACTGAGGCTCAATACTACACCGATCAGTCTGAAGATGACTTGTATTAGGCGAAAATCGCGTTATGAGAAAATTAAGCAATTAAATCAATTCTGCAGCAAAGGCTGTTCTTTGCATCACATTCTACACAAAGGTTGTTGTATCAACACGACATGAAGCTCAAACCCTTTTACATAACATTTTATTATCCAGATTTTAGAAAATACCTTTCGGTAATACGTCCACTGTAATACAGAAAACTAACAAAATTATCAACTCGCAGACGATGTAATTTCATTCAATGTATCAGCGACTGATGAAGACCACTGGAATAATTTTCCCATAAGCATGAAACAAGTTAAACTATTATCATAAGCAAATGAGTATTTCGGTCAAGTAACGAAAATGCTAAGTAAATACATTAGCTCTGCCCCAACAGTTGTGTTAGTTGTATTTTCAATTTTACAGAGTTATCAACTTAAAAATAGTTTTTTTATGCACTGGGTCTCTTGAAGCATTCAAAACGGTTTAATCCACCAGCTTTGCACACGTACTGTATATCGGACACCCCTCACATATCATTCTTCAGTTTACTTTCTGTACAATAAGATGCGAATGAAAGTGAAAAGAACCTACCCTAGTACACAGAGTCTTTTTGCTAACAACGTAACTGGTGGCATCAGTCGGTGGAAACACCAAAATGCTTTCAGCAGGAATGTAACTGCGCGCACCACTGTCCCGAGGTACTTTGAAAACGCGCTTAGGGGACCATTAGCTAACTATGAAAGATTATATCAGAGAGAAGGCCATGGACGAAAGCGAAAATACGATCTGGAAGCGTAAGACTCGGTTTTTCCATCGAGACGTTAACACGAAGTCAGCGCCACGGTGAGTGAGAATTTTCTGTTATATCTGCAACGCCGCTGTAGCACTCATTTTGTGTCATTTTAAAACGTTTCGGATGTTTGCCGTAACATTAGCCATTTGAGACAACTGCTATAAAATCTTACAGTTCCCTAATTATCGTCCCATCTCCGGAGAATACTGTCACTCAAATTTATCCACGTGAGATTTTATGCACTATTCCAGACGATTTTGGTTTCCATTTAATGAAAACTATTTCTCCACTTTTAATGCCCAAAAATCATACATAAACTACTGGCCATTAAATTTGCTACACCACGAAGATGACGTGCTACAGACGCGAAATTTAACCGACAGGAAGAAGATGCTGTGATATGCAAATGATTAGCTTTTCAGAGCATTCACACAAGGCTGGCGCCGGTGGCGACACCTACAACGTGCTCACATGAGGAAAGTTTCCAACCGATTTCTCATACACAAACAGCAGTTGACTGGCGTTGCCTAGCGAAACGTTGTTCTGATGCCTCGTGTAAGGAGGAGAAATGCGTACCATCACGTTTCCGACAATGATAAAAGTCAGATTGTAGCCTATAGCGATTGCGGTTTATCGTATCGCGGCAATGATGCTTGCGTTGGTCGAGATCCAATGACTGTTAGCATAATATGGAATCGGTGGGTTCAGGAGGGTAATACGGAACGCCGTGCTGGATCCCAACGGCCTCGTATCACTAGCAGTCGAGATGACAGCCATCTTATCCGCATGGATGTAACGGATCGTGCAGGCACGTCTCGATCCCTGAGTCAACAGATGGGGACATTTGCAAGACAACAAACATCTGCACGAACAGTTCGACGACGTTCGCAGCAGCATGGACTACCAGCTAGGAGACCATGGTTGCGGCTACCCTTGACGCTGCATCACAGACAGGAACGCGTGCGATGGTGTAATCAACGACGAACCTGGGTGCACGAATGGGAAAACGTCATTTTTTTGGATGAATCCAGGTTCTGTTTACAGCATCATGATGGTCGCATCCGTGTTTGGCGAGATCGCGGTGAACGCACATTGGAAGCGTGTATTCGTCATCGCCATACTGGCGTATCAGCCGGCGTAATGGTATGGGGTGCCATTGGTTACACGTGTCGGTCACCTCTTGTTCACATTGACGGCACTTTGAACAGTGGACGTTACATTTCAGATGTGTTACGACCCGTGGCTCTACCCTTCATTCCATCCCAGCGAAACTCTAAATTTCAGCAGGATATTGTTTCATGAAGTAACTGGCAGTTACAAGATATCGTTTTGGTCACATAACATTAAAGGCTAAAGGTAATCTAAGTCACATGAAATAATCAGAACGCACGGGCTATAATAAATGTGACAGACACATTCTTAAGAAATACACAGATCTTATATTTCATAAATTTCTTTAATAGTGTGATATTTTAAACAGTTATTGTAGCGTAATAACTATATTTAGCAATTCACGTAAAAACCTGTAAAACTGCCCATTCAGAACTAATACTAAAAGAAGCATGAGCATAAAATTAGTACTACACATAAGAAAAAGCTTTTTGATGGATATAACTACACTACAACACTACAACTAAAACGCTTCAATGCAACCTTCTAAATATAATATGGCAATTCAGTGGAGAGTCCGATGTAACAAATTTATTTCCTGCATCGCTGTACGGAGCAGAGTTTGTAGAACATTGGTTACAATTTCCAATTTACGTTACAGTTATCCGGTCTTTTTCTAAAGGGTAATATGTCAATGCTCCTGAAAATCCAGCGAAGAAACGATTCCAGTCATGCAAAATGAAATTTCGACAAGCTCGACAAGGAGAGCGCATGTGTTGTCTTCCTGAAATGTTAGCTCAAGAAGGTCCCGAGAAAGAGTGTAGAATTATTTTCGTCAGTAATTATCGAGTCATTGCAACTGATAATCATTGCATTGCTATTGGTAATATAAGCAATTGAAAACACATGAGAGAAAATTGTAGTCAGGTGCTTAGCGTCTCTGACTAACTAAGCAAAGTTCCCGGTTTTGATAACCAGTGACAATCTCATAATTTGAGAATGTCAGAATTAGGTTCCACCCAGCTTCGGAAGGTTGAATACCGAGACACTTGAGTAAACTAGTTACGGAACAGACAAGCAAGCTATCACACTTTCCTCAAATCTAAAGATTTGAAGGACGACTGTCGTACTCAGTTAAAGCATTCCGAAGAGTCTGTAGACCCACATCGGTCGTGTAATACTAAGAATTTGGAGCAATCATAAAGCCGAAGTTTTGTTTGTACATGAAATTACATTGTGCGCATGGCATTACTTCTTTCTGTTCCTACTACCAGAAAACCACCTCACGCTGCCATTTAATAAGGAAATCTACAATGTAATTAGGAATTCGATGTAAAATACAAGCTGTTACTTGTCACGTATACATATAGCATTAATCTAGAAAAAACTGAAGTAAAGTGTTTCTAAAAGACTACAGCACCGACCGGAAATCGAACTTTAACCAATCACACCTGTAGTTCTGACATTTACACACGGAGACAAACCAGGTACATATTGCACCCACCAAACCTAACAAGAGAGACGCGTAAGGCTAAGCTACCTGTTGCTGGCCCGCACGATATTAGAGGCACCCATACGCCAACGACCGTTGTTTAAGAAAAAAGATGGTAAATCTAATTAGCATGGGAGGCTTCTCTCGAGTGAGAGACCGGTCTTTCCCGTCTCTTCTACATACACACACGTATACAAATAAGGAGAAGTCAAATGAAAACGAGACAAACGGAAACAAAGTAAGTAAACTGTTTATTATTTCAAAAGTGACAGCCGTAACTGTTTGAAAATGTTTCCCGCTGTGAAACAAGACGGTGAATGCCCTCAAGAAAAAATGTTTGCTGTTGACTTTGGGAGCACGATTTTACCCAGGTGTGCACCTCTTCGTCCGAAGCAAATCGATGGCCACGATTCTTCAGGGCCACAGAGTATGAAAGTCGCATGGGAAGAGTTCGGGGCTGTGTGGAGGTTCCGGAAGGGCCCTGAGGCTGTCGAGTCTGTTCCGACTACGCTGCAGGCGTTTCGCTGGGAAGCCCTTACACATCCTCCATTCAGTCCCGAACACTGCCCTTGCGATTTCCATATTTTTGGAGCCCTGAAGAAAGACGTTCATTGCCGTCGATTTGCTTCTGACGAAGAGATGCACGCCCAGTTACAATCATGATTCCGTTGGCAACCGCAAACATTTTCCGATGAGGGCACTGACCGTTTTGTCTCACAATGAGATAAATGTGTTAACAGTTACAGTGATTACTTTCGAAATATTAAACTATTCACGTATTTTTTCATCTACCTTTTATCACTTAACACTATATATACTCACCCACGTGGATTTAAAAAAAAATATGCAGGAGCTCTATGCTTTTACCAGTAACAACAATGGTTACAGCAGTATTTTGGTAATAGCACGGATTATTCCATGTTGTGTCTCCTACATTCTTGTATCCTTCTTCTCTTCTCCCCCCCAGCACCTCCCTCCACCCACAACCCCTCCTCCTCCTCTCTCTCTCTCTCTCTCTCTCTCTCTTTCTCTCGTTCTTTCTCTCTCCTTTCACCCCTACCTCCCACTGTGCATTTCTCTGTCCTTCCTTTCGTCCCTCCCTTCATCTGTCCTTACTTACCTCTCTCCCATCCTGCCACCCTCTTTCGTTCATTTTCTCTCTCCCTTCCTCCCTCCACCTATCCTTCTTTCTCTCTCTCCCTTCCTCCCTACATCTCTGTCTCATTTCCTTCCTCTCTGAATTTATCCTTCCTTAACCCTCTCCCATCCTGCCTCACTCTTCCGTTCCTTTCTTCTCTCTCTTCCTCCCTCCCTCTCCCCCACCCCTTCCTTCCACCCTCCCTACACCCCTACCTTTTTTCCTTCTTCCTTTCCTCTTTCCCCCTCACCATTCCTCCCTCCCAGCTTCCTTCTCTCTTTCCCTCCACCTCTCCTCTCTCTGTTCTTACCTCCATCCCTCCTCCCTCCCTCACTTTCTAGTTTTTTCGTTCCTCTCTCTCTCTTTCTCTCTCTACTTCCATCCCTCGTTTCTCGTGCACCTTCATCTCTCCTTTCCCGCTGTCCTCCTTTTCGCCATAAGAATTCGAAATCTAAGATTTCTAACAGACCAGTTCAGTGCTCCAGAAATAACAGGGGTTGTTGTTTGTAAAGCCAAAAGTTAGGAGAAAGACATCCTCCTCACTAAATGCTATTGTTTCCTTTTAAAGTACCAGTATATGCAACAAACTGTAATATGATGCAACTGTCTCCGCCGTATATCCCACGAACAATATGACGTAGATTAGTGCAGTACAGAATCTCCGTTCGAGAGTGGGACAGGAAGTGGAGGGGGTACTTGGTACCTCCGCTCACGCACTCTACCCTAGTTTGAGGTGTATTTATGCGGATGCAGAGAAGACCAGCGGCCGTATTGACAGCTGGCCGCCACTGTGATCGCACCGGTAGTAAACAGTTTACGGTGGCGAGCTGTTGATGTGCGTGCGGCTTCCAAGGTATGGTGTCGGCAGGACAGGTGACGTCAGCACGTGCATGACCCGTGTCAAGGCCGCAGCGCCGGGTCGCCGCTGACCGCCGCCCACGGGGATCGATACGGGAGCCGGCCACCGCAAAAAAAGGAAGAGTGGGGCTGATGGCCGGCAGCGCTCAGCCCCCTGATGGAGTCCAGCCCAAGGAGCTGGGCCGCGCTGCCCCCAGATGTGCCCACACATTGCCCTCAGTGCTCGTGCCCGCCCCCAGGGCCGCGAATCTACTTTCCTGGGGAATACGACGGACAAACAAACTACAGTTCTGAGCCATTAGGGATGCATAGTACACTGCACGCTCAGCTGCATTGCATTGCATTGACGTGGTATTGAATCAAAACTCACGTGGGGGTACTGAACCCGATCTTTCGTTGAGAATGCAAGATGTAGTGTGTTTTTTGAAAATTACGTCGCTGGTAGAACACTCCATCATCTTTCGGGCGTGCATCCATGACAGCAATATCTCTTCTTCTGAAATTTCGGCTAATGACCATAAGTATTGAAACAGACTGCATCTAAGGCGGGCACTATCGAATCTGAAGGAAGAAAGATAAGAGTTTTAACATTCTGTCTCCGATACGGTCATTAGAGACAGTGCACAAGCTCGGATTACGAAACGATGGGAAGGAAGTCGATGATGCACTACACGCCGGAAGCGGCTACAAGGGTAGCGGAGTACGTGTGGAGTGCACATGTGGGTTTTTTAGGTTATAGAATTCCCTCCCTAGGTCCGACAAGACGCCTCCTGAGACGCGGCAAGGTAGGAGTAGGCAAAATGCAACAGGGAATAACAATATTAATGTGCTAATAGTAAACTGCAGGAGCGTCTATAGAAAGGTCCCAGAACTACTCTCATTAATAAACGGTCACAATGCCCATATAGTACTAGGGACAGAAAGTTGGCTGAAAAAATGGTTCAAATGGCTCTGAGCACTATGGGACTCAACTGCTGTGGTCATAAGTCCCCTAGAACTTAGAACTACTTAAACCTAACTAACCTAAGGACATCACACACATCCATGCCCGAGGCAGGATTCGAACCTGCGACCGTAGTGGTCGTGCGGTTCCAGACTGTAGCGCCTTTAACCGCTCGGCCACTCCGGCCGGCGGTTGGCTGAAACCAGACGTAAACAGTAATGAAATCCTAAACTCAGATTGGAATGTATACCGCAGAGACAGACTGGACAGTGAAGGGGGAGGCGTGTTTATAGCGATAAGAAGTGCAATAGTATCGAAGGAAATTGACGGAAATCCGAAATGTGAAATAATTTGGGTGAAGGTCACGGTTAAAGCAGGCTCAGACATGGTAATTGGATGTCTCTATAGGCCCCCTGGCTCAGCAGCTGCTGTGGCTGAGCACCTGAAGGATAATTTGGAAAATATTTCGAGTAGATTTCCCCACCATGTTATAGTTCTGGGTGGGGATTTTAATTTGCCGGATATAGACTGGGAGACTCAAACGTTCATAACGGGTGGCAGGGACAAAGAATCCAGTGAAATTTTTTAAGTGCTTCATCTGAAAACTACCTTGAGCAGTTAAACAGAGAACCGACTCGTGGCGATAACATACTAGACCTTCTGGTGACAAACAGACCCGAACTATCTGAAACAGTTAACACAGAACAGGGAATCAACGATCATAAAGCGGTTACTGCATCGATGATTTCAGCCGTAAATAGAAATATTAGAAAAGGTAGGAAGATTTTTCTGTTTAGCAAAAGTGACAAAAAGCAGATTACAGAGTACCTGACGGCTCAACACAAAAGTTTTGTCTCAAGAACAGATAGTGTTGAGGATCAGTGGACAAAGTTCAAGACCATCGTACAATATGCGTTAGATGAGTATGTGCCAAGTAAGGTCGTAAGAGATGGAAAAGAGCCACCGTGGTACAACAAACGAAGTTATTAAACTGCTGCGGAAGCAAAGGGAACTTCACAGCAAACATAAACATAGCCAAAGCCTTGCAGACAAACAAAAATTACGCGAAGGGAAATGGAGTGTGATGAGGGCTATGCGAGAGGCGTTCAATGAATTTGAAAGTAAAGATCTATGAACTGACTTGGCAGAAAATCCTAAGAAATTTTGGTCATATGTCAAAGCGGTAGGTGGATCAAAACAAAATGTCCAGACACTCTGTGACCAAAATGGTACTGAAACATAGGACGACAGGCTAAAGGCCGAAATACTAAATGTCTTTTTCCAAAGTTGTTTTACAGAGGAAGACTGCACTGTAGTTCCTTCTCTAGATTGTCGTACAGACGACAAAATGGTAGATATCGAAATAGACGACAGAGGGATAGAGAAACAATTAAAATCGCTCAAAAGAGGAAAGGTCGCTGGACCTGATGGGATACCAGTTCGATTTTATACAGAGTACGCGAAGGAACTTGTCCACTTCTTGCAGCGGTGTACCGTAGGTCTCTAGAAGAGCGTAACGTTCCAAAGGATTGGAAAAGGGCACAGGTCATCCCCGTTTTCAAGAAGGGACGTCGAACAGATGTGCAGAACTACAGACCTATATCTCTAACGTCGATCAGTTGCAGAATTTTGGAACACGTATTATGTTCGAGTATGACTTTTCTGGAGACTAGAAATCTACTCTGTAGGAATCACCATGGGTTTCGAAAAAGACGGTCGTGTGAAACCCAGCTCGCGCCATTCGTCCACGAGACTCAGAGAGCCATAGACACGGGTTCACAGGTAGATGCCGTGTTTCTTGACTTCCGCAAGACGTTCGATACAGTTCCCCACAATCGTTTAATGAACAAAGTAAGAGTATATGGACTATCAGACCAATTGAGTGATTGGATTGAAGAGTTCCTAGATAACAGAACGCAGCATGTCATTCTCAATGGAGAGAAGTCTTCCGAAGTAAGAGTGATTTCAGGTGTGCCGCAGGGGAGTGTCGTAGGACCGTTGCTATTCACAATATACATAAATGACCTTGTGGATGACATCGGAAGTTCACTGAGGCTTTTGGCAGATGATGCTGTGGTGTATCGAGAGGTTGTAACAATGGAAAATTGTACTGAAATGCAGGAGGATCTGCAGCGAATTGACGCATGGTGCAGGGAATGGCAATTGAATCTCAATGTAGACAAGTGTAATGTGCTGAGAATACATAGAAAGATAGTTCCCTTATCATTTAGCTACAAAATAGCAGGTCAGCAACTGGAAGCAGTTAATTCCATAAATTATCTGGGAGTACGCATTATGAGTGATTTAAAATGGAATGATCATATAAAGTCGATCGTCGGTAAAGCAGATGCCAGACTGAGATTCATTGGAGGAATCCTAAGGAAATGCAATCCGAAAACAAAGGAAGTAGGTTACAGTACGCTTGTTCGCCCACTGCTTGAATACTGCTCAACAGTGTGGGATCAGATGGGTTGATGGAAGAGATAGAGAAGATCCAACGGAGAGCAGCGCGCTTCGTTACAGGATCATTTAGTAATCGCGAAAGCGTTACCGAGATGATAGATAAACTTCAGTAGAAGACTCTGCAGGAGAGACGCTCAGTAGCTCGGTACGGGCTTTTGTTAAAGTTTCGAGAACATACCTTCAGCGAAGAGTCAAGCAGTATATTGCTCCCTCCTACGTATATCTCGCGGTGAGACCATGAGGATAAAATCAGAGAGACTAGAGCCCACACAGAAGCATACCGGCAATCCTTCTTTCCACGAACAATACGAGACTGGAATAGAAGGGAGAACCGATAGAGGTACTCAAGGTACCCTCCGCCACACACCGTCAGGTGGCTTGCGGAGTATGGATGTAGATGTAGATGTAGATGCTCTGTTCAAAAGAACCATCCCGATATTTGCCTTGAGCGATTTAGGAATATTACTGAAAACCTACATCTGGATGTCTAAAAGGGTATTTGAACCGTCGACCTCCAGAATACGATTGCCAGAGACGGGAACTGCATGTATTACTACCTCCTCTATAAGTCGATATCAATGGAATAGAACCGTGTCAATGTTAAAAGAATGTGTTGTAACAAGCTAATTTTGTCCATAACCAGAATTCGAACCCAGACATGGTGCTAATCGCGAGCAGTCGCTTTAAGCAATCAGACCAATCAAGTGCGCTTCGAGGACCGGCCCAGATGTTCAATGTTACTACTGTTTTACCACATTTCTTAACAACCAACTGGAGATTATGTCTTTGGTGGTGGTTGTTGGTATGTTTAAGGGGGACTAAACAGCGAAGGTCATCAGTCCCCCATTATGTCTTTGAAAACAGCATGAACAGAGGAGAGGATATGATGGAAGAAGGCAGCTTACTCTGACGTAGTGAAGTACATGGACTGAATTAGATCCTCTGAAATTTCTTAGTGGCATTGAATATTAGCGTAATTCTGGGGATGTGTTCGTACGTCCCCGTTGGTTCAACTTATCTCCGTGCGATCTGGTCTCGCATCTCAAATGGTTCAAATGGCTCTAAGCACTATGGGACTTAACATCTGAGGTCATCAGTCCCTAGACTTAGAACCACTTAAACCTAACTAACCTAAGGACATCACACAAAGCCATGCCCCAGGCAGGATTCGAACCTGCGACCGTAGTAGCAGCGCTGTTCTGGACTGAAGTGCCTAGAACCACTCGGCCACATCGGCCGGCTATGAAAAGCGTCAGTTTGTTCTCCCATCTCAAGTTTTCACAAATTTTCACATGCCATAAAAACCATACCAATGTGCGAAAGTAACTGTCTGCTATGTTTACACAACTAACAGCTGAACCGATTTCTATGAAACTCGGTATGGAGATATCTTGAACCCTGGCGTAGCGCTCCTTTGGAAAGTATATATATATATATATATATATATATATATATATATACAAATTGACGCCTAAGAGGATTAGGTGAAGTAAGGGTCATCTCTTTTTACATCAGTGAACATAAACCATGTCAAAAATTATTTAATTTGTTGCATGATGTACAGCTACGTCAATACCACGACGCATACAAGAACTCTCGTGCCACGCCCCACGTACTGCTCGGTGCTGCCCTTGTCGTTCTGTTGAGCGAGTGACGGGTGGGTAGGCACACATCACGAGCCTGTCCCCCCTAACACGTAGACGTGTGAGGTCAGCTGACGTCACTGCACGAACAACAGCCTACTTGCTCGCAATCACTCATCGTAACAGAGCTATTAATATGCAAGAGTAGCTACAGGTAAGAGCTATTATTTATTATATTGCACGTTCAGCGCAAATGAACAAATTTCTCTTCAATCCATTTTATTCATTAATTCTTCTATTCATTCATTCGTTTATCACGTCCTGTCGATCCCACTTAGAGGACAAGTAACCAGTCAACATACGTGCTAACAAAAAATAAGGAAATCGCAGAAATTTAATCCATTTATCGCATTAGCAGTACTATTACTATAATATTACTGCATTTGAAATAAACTGTTTCGACACTTGTTAGTAGTGTTCATGTTTATTGTAGTTAAATGTAAACAAATACGTTAGAAGAAAGGCTGCTGCCTCCACAGTTATAGTAGACAGTCGATGTTGACCTGCTATTGGTAGCTTAATAGTTGTTTGATTATAACAGCATTTTAAAAAGGAAATAGTTACCAGCACCTGTAAATACTGAGTCATGCACCTTTAGAACAAACGCTGCCACTTGTCATAACTTTTTAATCCTTCAAGTTATGTGTTCAGATAATTTTTAGTTCGCTGTTGAACATGTAGGAGTACTCAATTTCTTGCTTTGTATTTGATCAGAGATTGTTGAATATCTTACTATCAGAATATTTAACTCCACTTTGAACTTTAGACAGGGAGGCAAAGTTTTAAAAAATGGTTCAAATGGCTCTGAGCACTATGGGACTTAACATCTATGGTCATCAGTCCCGTAGAACTTAGAACTACTTAAACCTAACTAACCTGAGGACATCACACAACACCCAGTCATCACGAGGCAGAGAAAATCCCTGACCCCGCCGGGAATCGGACCCGGGAACCCGGGCGTGGGAAGGAGAACGCTACCGCACGACCACGAGCTGCGGACGAGGCAAAGTTAACCTGTATGTTCGCCACTACATGATTTACAAATGACATTATATTTCGTTGATTTCATTCTCATCGATTCTATTCATTCCATGTCAGTGAAAAAAAAAAAAAAAAAAAGAAGTTCAAATGGCTCTAAACTCTATGGGACTTAACATCTGAGGTCATCAGTCCCTTAGACTTAGAACTACTTAAACCTAACTAACGTCACACACATCCATGCCCGAGGCAGGATTCAAACCTACGAGCGTAGCAGCAGCGCGGTTCCGGACTGAAGCGTCTAGAACCGCTCGGCCACAACGGCCGGCCCATGTCAGTGCACTTAGTTAAAATGTTACATCTGTTCTTAGTTCGATACAGAAGTTATCAGATTACAGAATACAACACATCCACCGGAGTCACTCGTTCAAAGCACTGCGACAGTAACTTGAATTAAAAGCATGAACCACTGGGTCGCCGGCCGGGGTGGCCGAGCGGTTCTAGGCGCTACAGTCCGGAACCGCGCTACTGCTATGGTCGCAGGTTCGAACCCTGCCTCGGGAATGGATGTGTGTGATGTTCAAAATGGTTCAAATGGCTCTGAGCACTATGGGACTTAACATCTGAGGTCATCAGTCCCCTAGAACGTAGAACTACTTAAACGTAACTAACCTAAGGACGTCACACACATCCATGCCCGAGACAGGATTCGAATCTGCGACCGTAGCGGTCGCGCGGTTCCAGACTGTAGCCCCTAGCACCGCTCGGCCACTTTGGCCGGCTGTGTGTGATGTCCTTAGGTTAGTTAGGTTTAAGTAGTTCTACGTCTAGGGGACTGATGACCTCAGATGTTAAGTCCCACAGTGCTTAGAGCCATTTGAACTACTGGGTTACAGACCTATGAGAAGAATAAGGCTTCAAATTAAGCTAAGCTACGTGGAATTCCTACATAAAAGGCACCTGACCCGAAAGTTATAAAAGTTGTGGCTTGAGCGTTGTTCCTTCGACGTGCTGTTAGGCGCCTGTCGGACGGTAACGCATCAGCAAACAGATGAACAGCTAGCCTGCCGTCGCTAATTGGGGAGCTCGATTTGCAGACACGGACGCGTCGCGTGGTACACAGCGCGCGTGCTCAGCTGCCGTCAGCGAACAGGACGCCGTTGCGGCAAAGGCAGGCCAGGCGTCGCTTCTCTCTCTCTCTCTCTCGCTCTCTGTGTGTGTGTTTGTGTGTGTGTGTGTGTGTGTGTGTGTGTGTGTTTTACTACCGAGTGTAGACACAGCAGCACCGAACTCAAAGGGGTCGGCATTTGCCAGATGCAGAAGTAGAGCAGTGACAGCAACTTTGGAAACGAACCACCCAACAAAAGTATGTTGCCCACCAAGGGGTCGACTAAGGGTCACACGCTAGTGATAAACCCCAAAGCGAAGGATTTATTTACTCTGACAACAAGCAAGCCACAACAGGATTCTACAAAATAACCCAGCACATTGCCTCGTTTTTCATGGCGACCTACAAATGTAGTACTGTACACTGTTACAGTGGCCTTATTCGCCAACTATATTTTCAGAAATACAAAATTAGGAAAATTATTAATTTCTCCTATCAAACTACTAGTTTTCTATAACGTTCTGGTTGTCTCAGATGCCACGGTTTTAGTAAGTATTTCAGTCTTTCAGCTAGTTTGATCACGTATCTCATTCCGTTCTGCCTCTCATCAGCAGGTCTGGAGCCAACCCCAATCCCCAGAACTACGTATGCTAGGAGCGTCTTACACCCACGTAACTATCTTCTTCCTATAAGTCATACGATTCCCAAGTTTAGATGAAATTAACAGGCCGGCCGCGGTGGTCTAGCGGTTCTAGGCGCTCAGTCCGAAACCGCGCGACTGCTACGGTCGCAGGTTCGAATCCTGCCTTGGGAATGGATGTGTGTGACGTCCTTAGGTTAGTTAGGTTTAAGTAGCTCTAAGTTCTAGGGGACTGATGACCACAGATGTTAAGTCCCGTAGTGCCCAGAGCCATTTGAAATTGACATGCACACAATTATCTGTTTTTATATATACAATCTTCGTAAGGAACTCGAAATGTGGATTTAAATCGTTTGCAGTCACTCCTCAGATATCTATGGCCGATGAACGCTGTTAGCACGAAGTCATTCACAGGCAAATAGCGTAAACAGAAGAGATATGAAAGACGCTCCTCGAACAAATTAGAATTCATGCTCAGCACACACACAATATTGATTGGGGCTATAGTTCTAGAAATTAATGAAAATAGTCCCAGTGCCCCTGCTCCGACCAACGTTTCCGCGAGTTATTAGGTGAATGTCGAGCGCTGAAGTCTCCTCCGAACTATTCCCAATTGGGATCCCCCACCCGCCGCACTCCTAACTGCTCGGTCAATTAACAGAACAGAACGAAGTTTACAACAGCCACCCATTCCCAACCCCACCCCAAAAAAAAGGTTCCCTGTATGTCGCTACCAACTCGCCTGGTATTTAGCTGAAAAGTCCCCGACGTTTTAATAGTTTAATGGACAATTAGTTTAACAGCCCACTCTACCTTTGGGATAGGGAGTGAAAAGCAATAAAAAATATTAAAGCAGCAAAGGAAAGGAAACGCTTCAGTAGATACTGATTGAGAGCTCTCACACACGTTTACATCTACACTTTGCCAAACACTGTGAAGCCCATGGCGGAGAGTAATTCCAATTACACCACTTATTGGGCTTTCTTCCCGTTCCACCCGCCAATGGACAGCCTGAAAAAACTGTGCTTGAATACCTCTGTGTCGGCTGTTATTCTACATCTGTATCTATAACTATACTCCACAAGCCACCTTATGCTGTGTGGCCGAGGGTATTTTGTGCATCAGCGTCACTATACACTTTTCCTGTTCCAGTAGCGTATAAGTCGTGGGAAGAATGATTGCTGGTAAGCCTCCACGTGACTCGAATGCCTCTAATTTTATCTTCATAGTCTTTGCGCGTGATACACGTAAGAGGAAGCAATATGTTTGCCGATCATGTAGGAACATACGCCCTCGTTACTTCAACAACGATCCACACCTCGACGCAGAACGCCTCTCTTGCAGCGCCAGCCATTGGAATAGTGACGCTTTCGAGCTTACTAAATGTGACACACACCGCTCTTCTCGGGATCTTCTCTGTTCCCTCTATCAGTCCTCTCTGGTACGGATCCCGTGCTGACGATCAGTATTCAGATATTTGTCGAACGCTAGGTACATCCGTTGTCGAACGATTACTCGTACATTTCCTAAGGATTCTTCTAATGAATCTTAGTATGGCAACCGCCTTACTCGCGGTTAATTTTATGTAGTTGTTCCTCTTCACACTGCTCCGTAACACATGCTCCTAAATTTTGTGGAAGTAACTGCTTAAAGTGACTGTTCTGCGCCGGCCGGTGTGGCCGTGCGGTTCTAGGCGCTTCAGTCTGGCACCGCGTGATCGCTACGGTCGCGGGTTCGAATCCTGCCCCGGGCATGGATGTGTGTGATGTCCTTAGGTTAGTTAGGTTTAAGTAGTTCTAAGTTCTAGGGGACTGATGACCACAGATGTTAAGTCCCATAGTGCTCAGAGCCGTTTGAACCATTTGACTGTTCTGCAATTTTTTTAACATACCGTGGTGGGCTCTTCTGTATATGTAGTCGCGATACCTTACATCTGTTTATATTGAGCGTCAGTGGCCACTACCTGCACCAAGTGTCGATGCTCTGCAAGTGTTCCTGCATTTTCTAGCGTCGCGACTTCTGTATATACGACAGCATCTTCTGCGAAAAGTCTCATGGATCTTCCGACATTATCTGGTAGGTTATTTATACACAGGGTGTTCAAAAAAAGTGTCGAATACTTTGAGGGGTGTTAGTGCTCATCGAAAAAAGAAAAATATGTCCAATAAATGTGGATCCGGAAATACATACTCTCTGCGATAAACTCGTGTTTACGAGAGACGTTAAAAATGGTACAAATGGTTCTAACCACTATGGGACTTAACTTCTGAGGTCATCAGTCCCCTGGACTTAGAACTACTTAAACCTAACTAACGTAAGGACATCACACACATCCATGCCCGAAGCAGGATTCGAACCTGCGACTGTACTAGCAGTGCGGTTCCGGACTGAAGCTCCTAGAACCGCTCGGTCACAGCGGCTGGCACGAGAGGTGTTCAACTTGGCGTCCATTAGTGACAATGCACCTCTATGCCCTCCGGCGTAAAAAAGACGGATCCTTTGAAGTATACCCGGTTGTTGTTGTACCTGCTGGCACGCACTGAAGACACGACCCTGTAGTGTCCGCACATCGTTGATTGGTGTGGCGAACACCAATTCCTTTAAGTGTGCCCATAACCAAAAGTCTAGGGGATTGGCAACGAGGGCCACCCCTCCCCCCATTTCCATCCCCCCCAGCCCCACGCCGACCAATCCAGGAGTCCTCAAATGCTTGTGTCAGATGTTCGCGCACACTGTAATGTATGAGTGCTGGTGCGCCATCACACATGAACCATATTTGTATTCGTTGCTGCAATGGCACAGCCTCCAGCAATGTAGGAAATACGTTAATGGGAAAGTAATGCAACCTAGTTAACCTTTGGAGTGCAGACTTTGCGGGTCCTACTACCGTCAGTCATCCTAGGTGCAAGGGTACCTGTCTTCCTCAGACGCTGGAAAAGTCTGCCAAACAGATCTTCAGAGGGCACCCTGCGCTGTGGACATTTTTCAACGTAGAGGGCATGACTCGCAGGATACGTCCATTTGCTAAACCATAGTAGAATATCATATCCGCCATTTCACTTGTCGAGTAGCGGGCTTCATTTGCTAACAAGTGGTGGAAGAGAGAAAGTGTAAATGTAGTACACCATTTGTACGGCCGCGCGGTATAGCCGTGCGGTCTGAGGCGTCTTGTCAGGGTGCGCGGGGCTCACCCCGCCGACGGTTCGAGTCCTCCCTCGGGCATGGATGTGTGTATGTCTTTAAGTTAGTTTAAGTTGGATTAAGTAGTGCGTATGTCTAGGGAGCGATGAGGTCAGCAGTGTGGTCCCATAGTCCTTACCACAAATTTCCAATTTCCGTTTGTACGTACAGACAGCGCAATAACAGTAAATACACAAGTGAATCCGCGTTTGGAAGAAGGTAAAACAACATGATACGTACCCAGGGTCGACAGCACTGTGCAATAAGGCAGATAAAGACGACGAAGAGTAATGAAGCCTACAACACGACTCGAACAACACAACTGACTGCAGACCACCTAATAGGCAGAGTACTGTGAGTAAGACATCATATTACCCTGCCGACACATTTGATGGAACGTCAATGCAACTATTGTGCTAATATCTGCAACCAAGCGTCGCGCAGACCTTTCTATAAGCACGTGTTTATCTCGGAAAGAAGGCATTTCCGAACCCATGTTTATTGGACTTACTTTTCTTGTATCGATGAGTATTATCAGTTCTCAAAGTATTCAACAATTTTTTAACACTCTATATATTGTGTAAAGTAATGGTCCTATAACACTCCCCTCTGACGCGTTCGAAATTACTTTTACATCTCAAGACTTCCCTCCATTCAGAATGGCATGCTGAGTACTATTTGCTAGAAATTTTTCAGCCCAGTCACACAGTTCGTCAGGTATTCCATACATTCGTATTTTGTTAATCTAATCTTGCCTTTCCGATCCGTGCCCGAGCGATGTATGCAAGGCTTTATTATATTCCGCGAGTCCTCACTTAATACTGGATCATGAAACAGTGTAAGTAGTTATGGGAAATTACGGTACTCAAAGCAAAGTTACGAAAACGAGTAATCTATTAAAAGTAAATGAAAAAGGAGGCACACTAGGCTTACTTGATCACCAAACGCCTCAGATAATCACAACTAATAACTTCACAATATTTCTCCGCCGCGTACGCTGTTTCACTTATAACTTCCGAGGCTCGGGACGGTTCAGCCCGAACTTTCGCGTTATATCCGCGCAATTAATTATCCTGTTGTGTAAGTGAAACTCGTCGCTGCGCCCCGCATGACGGCGGAGTTGGCACGCAGTTTTGCGCCGCCAGCAAGTAAACAAACACCTCGCTCCCTAATGAAGCCATCCCGCAACTTGCCGCCTTTCGCGTCGTTATCCGTCCGGACGGATTTCGGTGCCTATTACTACCTTCAGAGTAGTACCTAAATTAGAGCTGATTCACCTCGTAAACACTACAGCAAATCTTCGTTACCAGCCGAACTACTGAAACCTCCACTGCCACCACACTCAGCTGGTACGTGCAGAGAAGATAACCGTGCGTAAATCTCGACCCCTATTTTTAGGCAGCTAAATGCTCTTCTTGACCTCGTTTTCGGCGAAGATAGTAAGTTAACCAACCATGGCTTTACTTGGAACATCATCAGACTTTATTCGAAATGATCCTCTTAAAAGGAGTGTGTATTTCATTTTCTTCAAATGTGAACCAATTCATCGAGTCAGTAACAGGTGATGAACAGTTAAATGATAGAATCAACACGGATTAGGATGGAAAGTATTAGAAGGACCGGAAAGTAATGTCGTTACTGCGTATGCCGAAATTCGTTTGTCACTGCATACTTGAAGTTCAGCTCAGGACATTTTAAAGTTAGAGTGTGTTGTTTACTTGTAAATAATTAAGTCTTTTTTCAGTTTATCGTGAAATGACCAGCCAGATACCAGAGGATGTGTATATCCCGCCGTCATTGTTTGCGTTTGAGCTTCATTTGCTACCAAAAACATTTGCGATATTTATCCAAGTGCATTAGACATTCGTAACCACCAAAGATAATTTTCTGAGTTCAAATCCGTTAATTTTGATCTTTCCGACTCATATCGATCAGGATGACCAACAACTTTAGACAATGACATGTTAAGGGCGGAAGTGTGGAGAAAATCCGTGTCAGACATTCAAGGAATTGTCAAACAGCTATAAACCTTCTTTGTCGACCATCCACGAACATTTGCAGAACATCGGTGATGAGAAACAAAGCTAACCGACCCACCACTTGCAACTTAATGCTTCAGCGGCACAATGCAGAAGCGTTTTTTGATCGCTTTATTACTGGACATAAGAAATGAGTCCCCACAGCAATCAAAAAATGCAAGACGCAGTGGCTCTCTCCGAATGAATGTTTAATGGAACATTCGCGCGGTCGTTCATTTTGAAGTGCTGAAACCTGCACAAACTGAGAATGCATACCTTTATTGTGAATAACTGGCTCGAGTAAATAAGTCTGTAATTGAAAAGTGCCGAACGGTTATCAACAGAAAAGGTGTTATTCTGCTTCACGATAGTGCAAAAGACCGCACTGTGCAAGACGAGCACTGGAAAAAATTAACTGGGATGGGACCTACTGCCTCAATCATCACACTCACCCGATAGTGCGCCATCAGATTTCCATTTGTTCCGATCGCTACAACATTTTTTAGTGTGAAAAAATGTGAAAATATGCATGACGTCCAAAATCCCATCTCTAGATACTTTGCTCAAAACTCAATTGACTTTTATTGATTCGGCACTGATAATTTCCATACTAGATGGCAAAAAGGTTGTTGATAATGAGGCTGATTAAATCACTGATTAAAAATAGAAACTTGTTAACCATGTATTTGTTTGAATTTAATGTAAAAATAAATTACCTTTCGGTCCCGCTCATATTCATCCACATACTCTAACAGATTAAAATGGCCTGAGAGCAGTTTCCAACCCAGAAAGCTAACTAAATTACCAATACAGTTGTTTAAAAGAATGATACAATTACGAGCCTACGCGCTACGCGAAATAAAAGAGCGAAATGCATCTGTCATAAACACAGCTGTCAATATTCCGTTACGCAAGTTCTGATACAAAAGTTCCATAGAATTATTATCAAGCATCCGAAGCATAAATACGTTACCAATACACGGGAAAATTATCAAGTCATGGTTTGTTTGATTTGTATACTTCAATAAGATGAACTAATTATACCGTATTTTTCCGATGTTGGTAGAACAAAGCTTTAAAACTGAGGAGAGGTTCCATTAATCATACACAGCAACGAAGTTTTCACTTGAAGCTATATTCCATATTTTCCATACAGAAATTACCTAAAGTAGAGCTTCAAGACACACATTCAAGGTATTCTTAGGTATAAGCCGAAATCTAATAATTGGGTCGTTCTGTATAATTTAAAGCGAACATGTCTCTCTGAGTAAACGTTTAATGCAAGTTGTAATGCATTGCCTCTTTCAGTCCACAGAATAGCTTCTGCAGTGTACTGTTATAATCATCACGATCGGTGAAGTTAGGCTTAATTTCTACGGAGTATCCATAATGCGAAGTCACGAAGAAATGTGTATACTTTAAATTGCAGAACTTTCTTGAAGTGAAAATAATGATAGTAAGTTATTTTGTAGAATATATATGTCTTCTTGGAAATGCTGACCGAACATTGAAATGAATGAGTTTCAGACTGATATGTACTTGTTTCAGGTCGTTAGCAACCTTTGCTTTCAATAATGCGTTGAAGAGTGTCTTCACTGAAAAAGTTGTCAGCACCGATCGAGACCATTTCAAACGGCTACTCCTATCAGTCACCGCAGCGAAACTCTTCCAGAAATGAACCGGTAATCGCCTGTAGTTTGGTTGAATCTCACCTCTCTAAAGTGAGCTGCTAGATCCCACCCTAACCACCTCCTTAGAAATCAGATATATTACCGAAAAACAGTCAAATATTTGTGACAGACTAAGATAACATGTTTCATTCTTGCTCGTTTTTAAAAGATGTAGGTAATTATATTCTTCAAAAATATCTACGCCCTCATGCAAATGTTAAACAACCAGCAGAAGCTGAATAGCTGCTACTGACCGTAACTGGAGAAACAGTAAAATATAGTAGTGGCTTTCGTGCTAAATTATTAGGTTGTATTTAGCTTGCAAAACTACAGATAATGGTATGCTATTTGTTGACAATATATTGCTAACATATTTTACAAAAAATAGCTGTGAGCACTATGGGACTGAACTTCTGAGGTCATCAGTCCCCTAGAACTTAGAACTACTTAAACCTAACCAACCTAAGGACATCACACACATCCATGCCCTAGGCAGGATTCGAACCTGCGACCGTAGCGGGAGAGTGGTTCCAGACTGAAGCGCCTAGAACTGCTAGGCTCATATTTTATAGATTATGTTTCTAAGAGTTACTTTCCTTTTAGGATAATTTCCAAATTCCAATCATAGTTGTCGACTCTGACCAGTGACGTGCGAACAACCGTCAACCGAAGTCAAACACCCATATCCTTTATCATATTTCGAAACCAAAATAGAACAGCCAGTTTTCATTACGAGAATTTACTGGATGGGTAAATAAAGATTTCGATGCACAACTACGGATTAATAAGAGAAATACCAGGTGTAGAAGTATGAAACTTAATTTCCCTAAAGATGGTACTAGCCGTCAGTGTAGGGCCCGTGAGATCGAGTCTGCAGCGCCATCTGCTTCTTTTAACGCCTGACGACGTTTGTCAACACACAGTAACCCACCTTCCATACATCGGTATCTGTTTCAACCCCGTAAACATGTAGAGTTTTGTGCCCACGAACTACGACAACATTGGTTTTGTGTTATCATTAGAAGAAAACTGCTCCAGAACCGCGTCGAATGCTTGTCGAAGCTTTCGACAAACGTGCTCTTGGGAAAACGCAGTGAGTCCAGTGGTTGAAAAAATTCAGAAGTGGTGATTTTGACGTGAGAAACGGCGAGCGCGGGAAACCACCGAAAAAGTTCGAAGACAACGAATTTCAGACCTTATTGCATGAAGATGATACTCAAACTCAACAGGACCTCGCGGAACAATTGAATGTAACGCAGAAAGCCGTTTCTCTTCGGTTGAAAGCTAGAGGAAAGATGCAGAAAGTGGGAAAATGGGTTCCGCAAGAACTGAATGAAAGACAGTAAGCAAATCGAACGACCACTTGTGGAATGATGCTCGCCAGATACAAAAGAAAGCCTTTCTCCATCGAATAGTGATAGGTGATGAAAAATCGATACATTTTGAGAATTCTAAGCGTCGTAAATCATGGGCGAATTCAGGCAAACCATCGAGATCCACTGCAAGACCAAATCGCTTTGCAAAGAAGACAATGCTCTGTGTTTACTGGGATCAGAGGGGTGTTATCTATTATGAGCTGCTAAAACCCGGTGAAACCGTTAACACTGATCTATACCAACAGCAAATGATCGATTTACATCGAGAATCACGTGAAAAACGACCGGAGTATGGAAAAAGGCAACACAGAGTCATATTTCCCCACGACAACGCCCCATAACACACAGCAAAACGCGTCCAGGAAACGATCGAATCGTTCAGTTGCAAAATACTAGGGCACGCAGCTCATTCTCCAGGCTTGGCTTCGTCCGGTTATCATCTATCTGCATCACTGGGACACGCTCTCGCTGAACAACGCTTCAATTCGTATGAAAATGTACGAAAATGGCTCGCTGACTGGTTCGCTTCAAAAGCAGAACTGCTTTTTGGCGTGGCATTCATAGCCTGCCGAAGAGGAGGGAGAAATGTATTAATAGCAATGGAGATAATTTAGAATAAAATATTGTTTATCAGTTTCAGACAATATACGTGGAATTATTGCAACCAAACTCCGGTTTCATACTACACCTGGTATTCTTTTTTAAAAAAGAATCGACTACTGTAAAAACAGCTCAACAGCAGTAAGAGAGACCCTGGTACACGGTACGAATATAAATATATATCTTAGAGGTTATATAAAACTTTAATCGCACTTCCTGCCACGCATCAAAAAGACGTGTTATTTATAAACGAATAGCCCTCGACAGCCGTTTTCTTAATGTATTCCTTGAGTTGTTTCACCTTTCTAATGGTTATCGTTCTAGATAGAATCTCGAAACACGAGGAATGATTCAACTGATAGTCTTTCGGTTATCGTCTCTGCAAGCAGTGTTTACTCAAATAAATCCTGTATTTCCATACTCAGATTCATTATCCTTCTTTTGATGTGTTCTCGCGAGAAATTATCTTTGTATGTAATGGATATTCAGACGATTTTTACTTGGTGGCAACAGCAATCACTGCCTCATTACAGTATTTTGTAGCTACCGTATTACTGACGTTAACAAAGCAAAGTACGTCTATGACATCATATTATTTTAACTAGGTTGAATTAAATATTTCGTTATAATAACAGGAATAATGACAGTCGTGCTAACCTTTCGGTCCCTATGAGTCTGTCCGGCTCGGCGAAATGACGAACGCCTGACGTCATCGGCTCTTTCAGCTCTTCTCAAGGCTCGGAAACGGTCACCGCATAGCGCTTTGTTGCCCTGGCGCGTACTCATCGCTGCTTTGTACAGCTCCAGCTGTAAATCAACGCCCTCCTGTTCTAGCGATTGTCGTTTTCAACAATCCTCCTGAAGCAGGTACTGACAGCGGTTCGTACTTACTATTCTCATTGTCTGTATGAATGGTTTTGCTCTTGTACAGCTTCAGCCATGTGGTACTTACATAAATTTCTATACGGCAAAACTAATACTTCAAAGGCATTTTTTTGTGGCACGCTGCTTTGTCCCGCGGCAAAGTTTCATTCCTATGTCGTCAAAGATAATACGCGAAAACGGCAAAGACGTTACCCATGAAAGTAATTATCTTCAGCAGCAATATTTATTCTGTGCTTTATGCGTCTAATTGACGCAAACTCGATAAATTATATCACCACAGAAGGTGCCGATTATATGCATTCGCCGTGTCAGAACAATATTTACAAACAGATGAAAAGCCGTTCGAGCTTCTAAGACTTAAATGATATTTCTAAATATCGATAATAATCATGGTTAATAGTTGCACAAAGAAAAGCGGTAGAAATTGCACTGAAGTTGTCACAATGAAGTATACTTAAGTTCAACAATTTTAATTCATCTAGCACTAAATGATCAAAATTTCTCTTTTACTTCATTTTTCGTTACCTTCCAGAATATATATATATAGTAGATTTCTTGAGTTCATACCGTCATTTAACCATGTGAAGCACTGTTAGGTGCGAATATTGCAGGAGAACATACTTGTATTACATTCATAAGAAAGTTTCAGAATCTCTCACCAACGCTTATGTATATCTCAGGATATATAAATATAGTAAAAAATGAGTATGGCCCTATCGCATCGATTGTCGATATTGCGTGTGACGTCAAAATGACGTCACGTTCGCGGAAAGTCTTGTGAGATGAATGTTACCCTCCCAAGTGCCAAATCATGGAAAAAATTCTTTAAATATTCATTACTAGATGACACATGGTGGGAGAATTGTGACCAAGGCCTCTTTTCTGCAAGATTTACACACGACAGTCGAGTCGAATAAAACTTCGATCCCATTACGTGTAAATGCAATCCACACAACTGATTTTAATGTTTTGTTGAAGCATTGTTGTTAATGTAGGAATGTAAGATATTCAAATGCACTGTGAGCGAAGTGTTTAATATCCATCCATCTCAAACAGCTATTAAAATCTGCTCTGAAATAAAGATTGGAAAAATTTCTATGTTTTCAAAAGAGGCAAGAGCTGTCGTAATTCACGTGAAAGACCAACGACCCCCTTATCGATGCAAAACAGAAAGACGTTTTGAAGACATTGCCATTTTTCCTCAATGGCACAGGGAGTTCTACAGTCTACTCGTAAGACCAGCAATGTGACGTGATGTGACGTACGCACTACAGCCTGTCTTTCTCGTGGGCCTTGGCAGCCTTAGTACTTCTGACATCACCTCGTCCACCTAACGAAGTAGCGCAGTGGTTAGCACACTGGACTCGCATTCGGGAGGACGACGGTTCATACCCGCGTCCGGCCATCCTGATTTAGGTTTTCCGTGATTCCCCTAAATCGCTTCAGTCAAATGCGGAGATGGTTCCTTTGAAAGGGCACGGCTGACCTCCTTCCCCATTTTTTCCTAATCCGACGGGGCTGATGAGCTCGTAGTTTGGTCTCCTCTCCCAAATCAACTAGCCAACCGTGATTACGTCCGTGCTAGGCGGCAGATCCGAATCACTGTCGTTTACGTATGAATTATTTATCGCGCCACTATCATGTCTATGTCAAAGCAGACTTTTCATTGCTAAGCCTTATCGTTTCGTTCTCTGTTCCCCTATAAGTTGAATTATACACTTTCACAGATATGCTGGTGAGACATGGATCCACGCTTGTGTTCTGTGGGTGGCAGGGGGGGAGGGAGGGCGGGGTGGGGGGGGGTGCGTTCCAGTTTGTCACTTTATTCCCCCTCTCCCCTCCCTCCCCCTCACCCCATAATAACTAGAATAAAATATGTAAAATATTTTAATATCGTAATAATAAATCGATTCTTTGGCTTTTTCGGAGGAACTTACCATTTTCGTTTAACCTATAGAAACTACAACAATGCTGATAAATCTCCTCCAAGAGACAGCCTCAAAAGCAGGCCTATGTGTCTCTTCTGAAAAAAAAAACACCGGAGAATGTGATGGGCGCGAAAGACGTACCAAAATATGTTACGCAAGAATATAAAAAGACTACAAAATTTAAATAGCTACTTTGGACAAAGAAGCTAACCCAGCGAGGGCAAGAAATACGAAGTGGTGTTTCAGTTAACAAGAAACTAGTGCAACGAGAAATCTTTATCCATAAATATAAAACTCCCGCACCACAACATAGTCGTTAGACCATAATGATTGTATGCATCAGAATGCCTTTCGTTACGTGCAAACAAACGATTAGTTGAAAAAGGAAGAAGGAATTGAACAATGGACGTTGAACAACGTACTCCGAAATCTTTATTCCTACGCCAGAACTGTATTCTGCCGCCAAAGGTGCCGAGGAGTGCCACCTACCCTGCTTCATAGAGTGGTTAAACCTGCAGCCTCCACTTTCTGTGATACGCTTTGACGTCCAACACCTTGTCTTCAACTCCTGAATTCAATGTTCTTCAACCACCTTCCACAGATGCTCACGACAGTACTGCGCCAACAGAAGACCTACTACGTTTTTTCTCAGATGCTTCTTTCCAGGCGCTGGACAGGGACAACGTGTTCTTTGTCAAAGTCGCTTATGTCAGTCAATTACCCTATTTGCGGCCCCTGTCGTCGGTAGAATGATTTCCCGTTCTCTGCTTCGCATACTTGCATACTTCCCTCATCGCCTGACGTGGCCGCAACACTATCAGACACAATTCAATCTTGTGGAGATCTGTGGTCATAATACACGGTCCAGTCATCGCCTACGTTCGACGTCAAAGTGCAATAACAACTCACAGGCAGCAGGTGGTAGCACTGGCAATTGAGGTTGTAGAAACGTGTATAGTAGACACGGAGAAACAGTGGAGTCTTTGTTGTATTGCGGAAACCGAGCGACTTATCTGACGTCTAGAAAGCTACGATCACTGACTTTCTGGGAAAGGAAGGACGCTTGTCCGAAACGACTAAGTTTGTAAATTGTCCGGGTGCCGCCGTGGTTAAAGTATGTCGTACAAGGTAAAATGATGCTATCCAAAACAGTCGCCGAGGCAATTGTAATGCACCACAGGCCATATATGGCAGGGATGAACAACGACTGCGGAGATGTGTACTGGTGAATAGACGTACCACTGCTGACTTTCTGACTGCCTAGATGAACCAAGGACAACCAACAACGTCTCCTCCATGACCGTGCAGCGAACGTCTTGGCGTATGGGCCTCAGCATCAGGCGCCTGGTTCATGCATCCGTACTGGTTGCTGTTCATTGGCTACAAAGGTTGGAACATGCACGCGAATACCACAACTGGACATTTACTGAGTGGCTACTGGTTGTCTTTTCAAATGACTCACAGTTTATGCTCCATCGGACAGATGGCAGAGCGCATGTATGGTCCTGCAACAAGCGTCGGAAGTGTCCATGCTGGAGGAGGGAGCGTTACGGTCAGGATGATTTGGGTGATCTAGTCATTCTCGAAGGCACAGTGAATCAACATAAGCATGCACCTATCCTTGGACCTTTCCCACCTCTGCACGCAGCTTGTTATCTCCTCGGCACGATGGCATTTACCTGCAGGACAATGCAATATGCCGCTACGGCTCGCTATGTACGTGCATGGTTCGAAGAGCACCATGATGCGTTTACTAGTCTCCCCTGGCCACCGAACTCCTTGGACTTAAACCCAGTCGACAATCTGTGGGCCCACCTCTATCGGGCTGTTAGCGCCATGAATACTCAACCGATAAACCTAACCACTGCTCTGGAGTCGGCATGGCTCTACATCCCTGTCGCTACTTTCCAGAACGTCACTGACTCTCTCCCATGCTGCAAAAGTTGGTTGTTTAGGCTTTTGACAGATTGTCACAACAATGTGACTGGACTGTGTATTTCGTGTCATGAGCGTGAGTGCTTTTCTGCATGTGTTCCAACGGTCTCTTGATTATGTACATGAGGCCGTAATTGGATAACCGTTACGTCACTTCTTCGACTTCACCGAAATAGTTGAGCAAGGTGGCGCAATGGAATGACACTGGATCCGCACTGAGACGACTCTAGTTTCAGTCCACCTCCGACGATCAATGGGTTCCCTAAATTGCTTGACGCAAATGTCGTTATTGCATGTTCACGAAGAAAAAGGTTGCTTTCTTTCATCCAACTGTCCCTGTGCAGAGTTTCTAATAACTGAATCGTCGACTGGACGTTTAACCTCCATCTTCCTCCCTTTCAAATCACAGAAGGAAAAAAATGCAAGAAGTAAAGATTTGTGCATACACTGGACGAGAGTAGGGTCAACTTGTCGCCTAAGTAGGTGAGATCATCAGAATATTTTCATTTGACGGGTATCTCCTTTTCTGAGGTAGCCTCTTTGTGTAGCGGTGTAGAAGAAAAATTTCACCTCCAGTAGGTGATGGTAAGGGGCTGGAGGGAGAGAGGTGGAGGATGGGGAATGGGTGAGGGGGGGGGGGAATCATCACATCATAAAACTCGACTCATTCTTTTAGAGGAAAGGGCATTTGCCGCTGTTGATGATCTTCCCGCCTTTCGAATGGGGTTCTTAAAGTCGACGATCACCTCGGGGCATTCGAATCGATGACGATTGAATTGCTTGGACACTCCATTGATAATTACTGCTTTCCTTGTCGGTTATGGACTGTTTCATACTAGTATTCTACGATAATCGGTTAGACGAAGATCATTAAACACAGCAGATCGAGATATCACTACGAGGTGCATTAAAATTATACTACCACTGATTTTTTTCCTCACAAACTAATCACACGAAAACTGCGAAACTTGTGTCACTTCTGCCCGCATCTCGTGGTCGTGCGGTAGCGTTCTCGCTTCCCACGCCCGGGTTCCCGGGTTCGATTCCCGGCGGGGTCAGGGATTTTCTCTGCCTCGTGATGGCTGGGTGTTGTGTGCTGTCCTTAGGTTAGTTAGGTTTAAGTAGTTCTAAGTTCTAGGGGACTGATGACCATAGCTGTTAAGTCCCATAGTGCTCAGAGCCATTTGAACCATTTTGTGTCACTTCTAGGCGTAATCTCCCTGCAGTATAAGACATTTTTCGAAACTTCCTGGCAGATTAAAACTGTGTACCGTACCGAGACTCGAACTCGGGACTAGAAGAAGTAAGGCAGTGTGGACGGGGCGTGAGTCGTGCTTGGGTAGCTCAGTTGGTAGAGCACTTGCCCGCGAAAGGCAAAGGTCCCGAGTGCGAGTCTCGGTCCGGCACACAGTTTCATATCAGCGCACACTCCGCTGCAGAGTCAAAATCTCATTCTGAAGACATTTTTCACTGTGTCGATACCATGATCGTGGCCTCTGCGAAGGCTTTTTTAGGAGTATGGTTTGACCACTGGAAGACCGCTGATGCAAAAATGACACAGCTAGTGAATGTGCGACCACAGATAATGTCTCTCACCTTTGTAAACAGCTAGGACTCGCTAGGAGCCAAGTCACGTGAGTAGGAATCATGAGAAATCGCGTCAAAGTTGTCACGATGAAACTGCGGCGTCGCTTTAGCCCTATGCTCTGGTGCACTGTCTTGGTGAAATGGCACACGTACAGCCTTTTCGGGCCGTTTTTCGTGCGATTCTGGAAGGATATTGTTTTCCAAAACATCTCGGTAGGATGAACCTGTCACCGTAGTACGCTTTGGAACGGAATGAGTACGAATTACGCTATCGTTGTCCCAGATCACGGCCACCTGCAGTTAAACGAATTTTTTTTATTACCGATTGAGTGTATGTGCTTCCACTGAACTGACTGGCGCTTCGTTTTAGGATTGAAACACGGCATCCATGTCTTTTAAATTGTCAAAGTCGATGAAAAAGTTCCATTCATGCCGTCATCACGCATCAACATTGCCTAGCAACATGCCATGGGAACAGCCTTATGGCTGTCCGCCTGCATTCGTGGCACACACCTGGAGGACACTTTTCACATATTCAGGCCTTTAAGCAGGATTGTGCGAACAGATCCCAAGCAAATTCCAATTCTGTGGACGAGATGCTCCACACTCATTCAGCGATCCTGCAAAACAACTTTCTACATTCGCTATATTGTGTCGTCAAACCAGCTGGTGCGGAGCAAATAGTCTTGATTTGTTGTCACACAATGTTGTACCTTCTTTGAACTGTCGCACCCACGAAAACACATCAGACTATCTATCCCACCATTAACACAGGTCACACTCAGCTGGTGATGAATTTCAATCGGTCTCACAAAACGCAAATGGATAAAACGAATGATTACACGCTGCTCTAATAATGAAATGTCACTTTTTTTTAATATCATAACCAGTCCTCTCTTCTGTCACTGCTGCTAGAGTTCTGTGTGCTCTATAGTGCTTCCATCTCTGTCACGCACTTAAAACCAGTGCACACGTATTTTAAAACAAACTGCATGTTTCTGCATTGTTCCAGTCCCGAGGGAAAAAACTCAGAGTTTTATTTTATTTTAGTTTATTGTATGCTTTATCGATAGCTATTACTGCATTATAGTAACAAAATCGTGACACGAGATTCGAATAAAAATTCAACCGTCATGAATGCTTCAATCTTGGACGACATTCACTGCTTACGAATTACTGTTCAACATTCTTCCGACATGCGACCATAAAATTCAGTGCACTAACTGGGTAACTTTCAACTACTTCTTTGGACCAAGTATTCATTACTGACCACATCTGTAGACTCCTCTTTATAGATAGCCGTTTTGGCGCTCGCTCAGAAATAAGTAATCGTAAAAACTTATTTTTGAGCCCAGAGCTGTTTAATTGCGCTTTGTAGCATCTCACAAAAGAGGTGATAAATATCATACCGATCGAACTACAGTAACGACAGCGTCTCAATTTCACAAGGCTACGTCTCAACGCCGGATTTTATACTCTCCATCTTCCTCCTCCTCTTCGTCATATTTCAGAAGCACTCACCACAGTCGCACTTACTCCTCTCACAGACGCCGAAGAGGGAATAGCTAGAAACGCTTACAATAGACCGCGTCCTCAGAATTATACATAAAATACCACGACTGCAAAATCCGTGTGCGACATTCTTACAGCCTGTGTTTCTCACTATTGCTTCACTCATTTCGCTACACGTTTCCGGTGATAACTTCTGTGACTTTTTGCAGGATCGGTGAAATTTTGAAGAGAAAATGATATGAAAATTGTCACTGAAGCTACTCATAAGAACACGTTTTGTTTTGTGTATGTGCGGAGTTCCCGTAGTCTAAATCTGGAACGTATATTTATGACATGAGAGACTACTAGATGGACGATCCGCACTTAGACATGTGTATTGGGACTTTATCGGTGGGTAATTTGCTAATGCCTGAGTAATTCTGGTAATACCGTTAAGTGTTGGAGCTAGTTTCGATTTAACAACATTAAAACATCGGTAACGACGCTTGCTACTCTTCGAGCGAGGGAACATTCAAGTTTTAATCACCCAAATTAAAAGCTCACTCTGCACGATTATTACGGTTGTTTGCTAAATGACGTCTTGTGAGCAGACTGTACTATTATAGTGATGATTACACTAATATTACTTAATGTCCCACTTCTTCAGCAATAACATACAAAGCTTAATTGCGTAAGCCTCAATAGAAGACAACCATAAACTTCCTTTAATGAAAATCATTATAGCGCATTACAGAAAAATCGACAGCTAATCAGGTGTTTTCATGGCGTTAATGTGCCACTTGCACATCCTCCCACGCGTAGGAATATTGTTTCAACAACACAAGCTGTCCCACACAGACTAGCTGTGAGGTCACATGCGTACTGAAACTGTCATTTCCCAAATGATTGTTCATTACCATTGCCGCTGGTTATAACCTCAATTGTCTCCCCTACAAAAAAAAAAAAAAAAAAAAAAAAAACGGGTAAAATTTTCGTACACACTGTTGACATAAATGCCCCACTTTAAGAATACTAAGCGATCTCAAAAATGTTGTGTATGCCGTTTAGAAGTAAACTGAATAAGGTAAGAGAGCCTAGCGTTGAACATCTTGTCGATGTCTACATCATGGTAGATGGAGCACTAAGTAGTTAGAATCAGACTACATAAAAAAGAAGGATTATAATTGAAGGGAATCTGTCATGCATTCACCTGAAGGGACTAGGTAAAGTGCTGAAATATCTCTTTCGTCGATGGAATAGGGATTTGAATACTAACCTACCAATGATGCAGAATACGAGTTCAGTGTTCAACTCATCGATTCCATACTGACGCTGAGATGTTGAAATCTTAATTGTTTGGGTCAATAAATGCACCAAAAATCTGTACCCGAATATAATACATGGATACTGCAGAACTTACAGGGAAAATTACTCACATATCAGAGCAGAAAATACTACTATCAGCACAGTGATCCGAAATCACTTTATTTCCATCTTAGAACCAAATTTGTACAGCTCTTGTAAAGGAACGTAAGAAAAGAAAGTAACAGCAAGCGATATGAAACTCTTTCCTACATGACATATTCAAAATGCCGTCCGTTAGCAGTGATACACGCAAGAACCCACCATCGCACGGAATCCAGATTGTGCTGATGTAGACAATCTGATCAAAAGAGCTAATAGTGGACATTAATATTGGGCGCGTCCGCCGTTCGCCTTCATGGAGGTTCGAACTCTGCTGGAAACACTTTCAAGGAGATATTTGAGTGTCTGTGGAGGAAGCGCAGTCGATTATTCTTCAAGAACCGAAAGCAGGGAAGGTAGTCATGTTGGACGCAGGGGTCTGGAGCGAGGTCAACTTTCTAACTCATCCCAAAGCTGTTCCAATAGGTTCAGGTCGGGAATCCGGACAGACAAGTCCGTTTCAGGCATGTTGTTAGCCACAAATCGTTGCCTCACGGATACTGACCTATCACAAAGTGCATTATTACGCTACTACAGTCATCGTCTCCGGACTGTTCCTCTACTGTACGCAGTACACGATAATGCAAAATGTGTTCACATCCTTCCGTATTTAGCGTTTTCTTAAGCGCAGTAATGGGACCACAACCCATCCCCGAAAAACACGCCTCTACTGAAACACTGCCTCCTCCATACCTCACTGTTGCACACAAATCATGCCAGGTAAATTCTGCAGGTACCCGCTAGGCCTAAACACGTCCATCGGATTGCCCTAGTGATAGCATGATTGGTCAGTCCAAGTCACTCGTTTCCAGGAGCGTCACTCTTTGCGCCACATCAAGCGCAACTTCGCACTGGCTCTGAGCACTATGCGACTTAACATCAGAGGTCATCAGTTCCCTAGAACTTAGAACTACTTAAACCTAACTAATCTAGGGACATCACACACATCCATGCCCGATGCAGGATTCGAACCTGCGACCGTAGCAGCAGCACGGTTCCGGACTGAAGCGCCTAGAACCGCTCTGCCACAGCGGCCGGCGCTTACCACTGAGTACAGAAATGTGTGGCTTATGTTGTGCCGCGTAACACTCGACGGTACATGCCTGTCAGTAAGTGAGATCTTGGTTTTGGTCTTGGTTTAGCTGAGGTTGTCCCTTCGCGTTCCACTTCGCAATCATATCACCAGCAGTTGACTTGGACAACTATAGAAAGCCAACAAATTCTTCTGTGCTGATTTCGGCCCAAAGCCCTGAGGATGGCCACTTGCAATAGTGGCCGATACGTCGGCCAATTTTATATACTGTTAATGCGTTCAACAGCCCAGAAGAAAATGATAATTAAATCGACATCCTAGCTGCAAAGAGGCGTTGATATACATCACTGGGGGCATGTGGAAATGTGTGCCCCGACCGGGACTCGCACCCGGGACCTCCTGCTTAAGCGGCAGACGCTGTATCCATCTGAGCCACCGAGGGCACAGAGGATAGCGCGCCTGCAAGGACTTATCCCCCGCACGCTCCCCGTGAGACCCACATTCCCAACATGTCTACATCAATACATTCGTAGTGCGCCTAATAGATGCTTGCTCATCACACTCATTACTCGTGGTATATTAAGCTACCAAGTCCCGTACGAGCGTCTGCCATGTAAGCAGGAGATCCCACGTTCGATTCCCTGTAGGGGCACACTTTTTCAACATGTCCCCAATGATGTATATCAACGCCTGTTTGCTGCTAGGGTGTCGATTTAATTATCATTTCATTCTAGAGAAGCTGCACACTCATCAATGCTATCTGTTCTTTCGGGAACAGATACTACACTACTGGCCATTAAAATTGCTACACCAAGAAGAAACGCGGATGATAAACGGTTATTCATTAGAAAAATATATTATACTAGAACTGACATGTGATTACATTTTCACGCAATTTGGGTGCATAGATCCTGAGAAATCTGTACCCAGAACAACCACATCGGGCCGTAATAACTGCCTTGAGACGCCTGGGTATTGAGTCAAACAGAGCTTGGATGGCGTGTACAGGTACAGCTGCCCATGGAGCTTCAACACGATACCACAGTTCATCACGAGTAGTGTCTGGCATATTGTGACGAGCCAGTCGCTCGGCCACCATTGACAAGACGTTTTCAATTGGTGAGAGATCTGGAGAATGTGCTGGCCAGGGCAGCAGTCGAACTTTTTCTGTATCCAGAAAGGCCCGTACAGGACCTACAACATGCGGTCGTGCATTATCCTGCTGAAATGTACGGTTTCGCAGGGATCGAATGAAGGGTAGAGCCACGGGTCGTAACACATCTGAAATGTAGCGTCCATTGCTCAAAGTGCCGCCAATGCGAACAAGAGGTGACCGAGACGTGTAACCAATGGCACCCCATACCATCACGTCAGGTGATACGCCAGTATGGGAACGACGAATACACGCTTCCAATATGCGTTCACCGCGATGTCGCCAAACACGGATGCAACCATCATGATGCTGCAAGCAGAACCTGGATTCATCCGAAAAAAATGACGTTTTTTCATTCGTGCACCCAGGTTCATCGTTGAATACAACATCGCAGGCGCTCCTGTCTGTGATGCAGCGTCGAGGGTAACCGCAGCCATGGTCTCCGAGCTGATAGTCCATGCTGCTGCAAACGTCGTCGAACTGTTCGTACAGATGGTTTTTGTTTTGCAAACGTCCCCAACTGTTGACTCAGGGACCGAGACGTGACAGCACGACACGTTACAGTCATGCAGATAAGATGCCTGTCATCTCGACTGCTAGTGATACGAGGCCGTTGGGATCCATCACGGCGTTCCGTATTACCCTCCTGAATCCACGGATTCCATATTCTGCTAACAGTCATTGGATCTCGACCAACGCGAGCTGTAATGTCGCGATACGATAAACCGCAATCGCGATAGGCTACAATCCGACCTTTATCAAAGTCGGTAACGTGAAGGTACGCATTTCACCTCCTTACACGAGGCATCACAACAATGTTTCTCCAGGCAACGCCGGCCAACTGCTGTTTGTGTATGAGATGGTTCAAATGGTTCAAATGGCTCTGAGCACTATGGGACTTAACATCTATGGTCATCAGTCCCCTAGAACTTAGAACTTCTTAAACCTAACTAACCTAAGGACATCACACAACACCCAGCCATCACGAGGCAGAGAAAATCCCTGACCCCGCCGGGAATCGAACCCGGGGTTTGTGTATGAGAAATCGGCTGGAAACTTTCTTCATGTCAGCACGTTGTAGGTGTCGCCACCGGCGCCAAACTCGTGTGAATACTCTGTAAAGCTAATCATTTGTATATCACAGCATCTTCTTCCTGTCGGTTAAATTTCGCTTCTGTAGCACGTCATCTTCGTGGTGTAGCAATTTTAATGTCCAGTAGTGTACATTCATATATGTTGTTGTTGTGGTCTTCAGTCCTGAGACTGGTTTGATGCAGCTCTCCATGCTACTCTATCCTGTGCAAGCCTCTTCATCACCCAGTACCTACTGCAACCTACATCCTTCTGAATCTGCTTAGTGTATTCATCTCTTGGACTCCCTCTACGATTTTTACCCTCCACGCTGCCCTCCAATACTAAATTGGTGATCCCTTGATGCCTCAGAACATGTCCTACCAACCGATCCCTTCTTCTAGTCAAGTTGTGCCACAAGCACCTCTTCTCCCCAATTCTATTCAGTACCTCCTCATTAGTTATGTGATCTACCCATCTAATCTTCAGCATTCTTCTGTAGCACCACATTTCGAAAGCTTCTATCCTCTTCTTGTCTAAACTATTTATCATCCATGTTTCACTTCCATACATGGCTACTGTCCATACAAATACTTTCAGAAACGACTTCCTGACACTTAAACCTATACTCGATGTTAACAAATTTCTCTTCTTCAGAAATGCTTTCCTTGCCATTGCCAGTCTACATTTTATATCCTCTCTACTTCGACCATCATCACTTATTTTGCTCCCCAAAGTGCAAAACTCCTTTACTACTTTAAGTGTCTCATTTCCTAATCTAATACCCTCAACATCACACGACTTAATTCGACTACATTCCATTATCCTCGTTTTGCTTTTGATGATGTTCATCTTGTATCCTCCTTTCAAGACACTATCCATTCCGTTCAACTGCTCTTCCAAGTCCTTTGCTGTCTCTGACAGAATTACAATGTCATCGGCGAACCTCAAAGTTTTTATTTCTTCTCCATGGATTTTAATACGTACTCCGAAATTTTCTTTTGTTTCCTTCATTGCTTGCTCAATATACAGATTGAATAACATCGGGGAGAGGCTACAACCCTGTCTCACTCCCTTCCCAACCACTGCTTCCCTTTCATGCCCCTCAACTCTTATTACTGCCATTTGGTTTCTATACAAATTGTAAATAGGCTTTCACTCCCTATATTTTACCCCTGCCACCTTCAGAATTTGAAAGAGAGTATTCCAGTCAACATTGTCAAAAGCTTTCTCTAAGTCTACAAATGCTAGAAACGTAGGTTGGCCTTTCCTTAATCGAGCTTCTAAGATAAGCCGTAGGGTCAGTATTGCCTCACGTGTTCCAACATTTCTACGGAATCCAAACTGATCTTCCCCAAGGTCGGCTTCTACTAGTTTTTCCATTCGTCTGTAAAGAATTCGAGTTAGTATTTTGCAGCCGTGACTTATTAAACTGATAGTTCGGTAATTTTCACATCTGTCAACACCTGCTTTCTTTGGGATTGGCATTATTATATTCTTCTTGAAGTCTGAGGGTATTTCGCCTGTCTCATACATCTTGCTCACCAGATGGTAGAGTTTTGTCATGACTGGCTCTCCCAAGGCCATCAGTAGTTCTAATGGAATGTTGTCTGCTCCCGGGGCCTTGTTTCGACTTAGCTCTTTCAGTGCCCTGTGAAACTCTTCACGCAGTATCATATCTCCCGTTTCATCTTCATCTACATCCTCTTCCATTTCCATAATATTGTCCTCAAGTACATCGCCCTTGTATAGACCCTCTATATACTCCTTCCACCTTTCTGCTTTTCCTTCTTTGCTTAGAACTGGGGTTCCATCTGAGCCCTTGATATTTATACAAGTGGTTCTCTTTTCGCCAAAGGTCTCTTTAATTTTCCTGTAGGCAGTATCTATCTTACCCCTAGAGATAAGCCTCTACATCCTTACATTTATCCTCTAGCCATCCCTGCTTAGCCATTTTGCACTTCCTGTTGATCTCATTTTTGAGACATTTGTATTCCTTTTTGCCTGCTTCATTTACTGCATTTACACTCCTGGAAATTGAAATAAGAACACCGTGAATTCATTGTCCCAGGAAGGGGAAACTTTATTGACACATTCCTGGGGTCAGATACATCACATGATCACACTGACAGAACCACAGGCACATAGACACAGGCAGCAGAGCATGCACAATGTCGGCACTAGTACAGTGTATATCCACTTTTCGCAGCAATGCAGGCTGCTATTCTCCCATGGAGACGATCGTAGGGATGCTGGATGTAGTCCTGTGGAACGGCTTGCCATGCCATTTCCACCTGGCGCCTCAGTTGGACCAGCGTTCGTGCTGGACGTGCAGACCGCGTGAGACGACGCCTCATCCAGTCCCAAACATGCTCAATGGGGGACACATCCGGAGATCTTGCTGGCCAGGGTAGTTGACTTACACCTTCTAGAGCACGTTGGGTGGCACGGGATACATGCGGACGTGCATTGTCCTGTTGGAACAGCAAGTTCCCTTGCCGGTCTAGGAATGGTAGAACGATGGGTTCGATGACGGTTTGGATGTACCGTGCACTATTCAGTGTCCCCTCGACGATCACCAGTGGTGTACGGCCAGTGTAGGAGATCGCTCCCCACACCATGATGCCGGGTGTTGGCCCTGTGTGCCTCGGTCATATGCAGTCCTGATTGTGGCGCTCACCTGCACGGCGGCAAACACGCATACGACCATCATTGGCACCAAGGCAGAAGCGACTCTCATCGCTGAAGACGACACGTCTCCATTCGTCCCTCCATTCACGCCTGTCGCGACACCACTGGAGGCGGGCTGCACGATGTTGGGGCGTGAGCGGAAGACGGCCTAACGGTGTGCGGGACCGTAGCTCAGCTTCATGGAGACGGTTGCGAATGGTCCTCGCCGATACCCCAGGAGCAACAGTGTCCCTAATTTGCTGGGAAGTGGCGGTGCGGTCCCCTACGGCACTGCGTAGGATCCTACGGTCTTGGCGTGCATCCGTGCGTCGCTGCGGTCCGGTCCCAGGTCGACGGGCACGTGCACCTTCCACCGACCACTGGCGACAACATCGATGTACTGTGGAGACCTCACGCCCCACGTGTTGAGCAATTCGGCGGTACGTCCACCCGGCCTCCCGCATGCCCACTATACGCCCTCGCTCAAAGTCCGTCAACTGCACATACGGTTCACGTCCACGCTGTCGCGGCATGCTACCAGTGTTAAAGACTGCGATGGAGCTCCGTATGCCACGGCAAACTGGCTGACACTGACGGCGGCGGTGCACAAATGCTGCGCAGCTAGCGCCATTCGACGCCCAACACCGCGGTTCCTGGTGTGTCCTCTGTGCCGTGCGTGTGATCATTGCTTGTACAGCCCTCTCGCAGTGTCCGGAGCAAGTATGATGGGTCTGACACACCGATGTCAATGTGTTCTTTTTTCCATTTCCAGGAGTGTATATATATTCTCCTTTCATCAATTAAATTCAATATTTCTTCTGTTACCCAAGGATTTCTACTAGCCCTCGTCTCTTACCTACTTGATCCTCGGCTGCCTTCACTACTTCATCCCTCAACGCTACCCATTCTTCTTCTACTGTATTTCTTTCCTCCATTCCTGCCACTTGTTCCCTTACGCTCTCCCTGAAACTCTTTACAGCCTCTGGTTCTTTCAGTTTATCAAGGTCCCATCTCCTTAAATTCCCACCTTTTTGCAGTTTCTTCAGTTTCAATCTACAGTACATAATCAATAGATTGTGGTCAGAGTCCACATCTGCCCCTGGAAATGTCTTACAATTTAAAACCTGGTTCCTAAATCTCTGTCTTACCATTATATAATCTATCTGAAATCTGCCAGTATCTCCAGGCTTCTTCCATGTATACAACCTTCTTTTATGATTCTTGAACCAAGTGTTAGCAATGATGAAGTTGTGCTCTGCGCAAAATTCTACCAGGCGGCTTCCTCTTTCATTTCTTACCCCCAATCCATATTCACCTACTACGTTTCCTTCTCTCCCTTTTCCTACTACCGAATTCCAGTCACCCATGATTATTAAATTTTCGTCTCCCTTCACTACCTGAATAATTTCTTTTATTTCAGCATACATTTCTTCAATTTCTTCATCTGCAGAGCTAGTTGGCATATAAACTTGGACTACTGTAGTAGGCGTGGGGTTCGTGTCTATCTTGGCTACAATAATGCGTTCACTATGCTGTTTGTAGTAGCTTACCCGCATTCCTATTTTTTTATTCATTATTAAACCTACTCTTGCATTACCCCTATCTGATTCTGTATTTATAGCCCTGTATTCGCCTGACCAAAAGTCTTGTTCGTCCTGCCACCGAACTTCACTAATTCCCACTATATCTAACTTTAACCTATCCATCTCCCTTTTTAAATTTTCTAACCTACCTTCCCGATTAAGGGATCTGACATTCCACGCTCCGATCCGTGGAACGCCAGTTTTCTTTCTCCTGATAACGACCTCTTGAGTAGTCCCCGCCCGGAGATCCGAATGAGGGACTATTTTACCTCCGGAATATTTTACCCAAGAGGACGCCATCGTCATTAACTATACAGTAAAGCTGCATGCCCTCGGGAAAAATTACGGCTGTAGTTTCCCCTTGCTTTCAACCGTTCGCAGTACCAGCGTAGCATGGCCGTTTTGGTTAGTGTTACAAGGCCAGATCAGTCAATCATCCAGACTGTTGCCCCTGCAACTACTGAAAAGGCTGCTGCCCCTCTTCAGGAACCACGCGTTTGTCTGGCCTCTCAACAGATACCCATCCGTTGTGGTTGCACATACGGTACGGCTGTCTCTATCGCTGAGGCACGCAAGCCTCCCCACCAACAACATGGTCCATGGTTCATTGCGGGGGGGGGGGGGGGGGGGCAGAGGGGGAGCCAACAGCATCCGGTGTTCCCAGGTGGTCACCCATCCAAGTACTAACCGGGCCCGATGTTGCTTAACTTCGGTGATCGGACGAGAACCGGTGTATTCACCATGGTATGGCCGTTGGCAAATTCATATATAGCCCACAAGTCCACAAGAATTTTAATGTCAGCGACAACGGCCCCGGAACCCTACGCTTCCATTTGCAGAACAGCTGAAATGTCACAGACGAGTCTGTCACCCAGGTGACATCCAAAGATTAGTCCACGTTCGAAGTCACTGAGCTCACCTGTCCGATCCATTCTGCTGCTACTGCTTCTCACAACAAAAGACTACGCCCCTCCTGGTACACTGGTGGGTCCGTCACTCGTCACGTCGAATGGTCAATTTTGTATTACATACCTATGTCCAGAAATATTTCATCAAGTAGTGCAGTCCCTATGTTATAAGCAGACGGATCCATAAACGCTTCGTTTCTATGTTATAATTGTTTTCTACAACTCTTATTAGTACATTATTCGTGAGAAACATATAGGAACCGAAAGGACTAGTATACCACACGAAACAGTTTGTTACAGGAAATAGTCAAAATGCTCTATGCTATCACTGACATGTGCTTCAACTCACTGTCACATCGAATCCTGATGCCACGCCATTAAACTACTTACTGCGTGATTGCGTCAATCATAACACAACATCAGTCAACGAAACTCCTGCCGGCCGCTGTGGCCGAGTGGTTCGAGGCGCTTCAGTCCGGAACCACGCTGCTGCTACGTTCGCAGGTTCGAATCCTGCCTCGGGCATGGACGTGTGTGATGTCCTTAGGTTAGTTAGGTTTAAGTAGTTCTAAGTCTAAGGGACTGATGACCTCAGATGTTAAGTCCCAAAGTGCTTAGAGCCATTTGAACCATTTTGAACAAAACTTCAGAAAAGGACAAAGGGTAAAAACAAATTTTGAGAGCTGCTAAACATTTTACGACAAACCACGATTTTCGGTCTTTAACAGTTTCTGTGTTATGATATTCTAAAGCGATTAGCGGGATTTTATGGCAACCCTTTACAGAGCACTGACCTGTAAAGAACGGTGCTTCGCCAAGTACTTCCTCACGGCTTTCCACATCTCTACGATGAACTGGAAGGACGACGGTAAGCTTTCGCTCGCTAACCGTTATTTCTCGCCCACGGGGCAAGGGCGCTCTTTTGTAGCGGAACACTCGCCGCCATCGTCCTGAGACGGAGCTGCGCAAAGCGCGCCTCCCTCGCGAAGAAGGATTCCGGGGCGGCCTGCTCTTGCAGCAGACGCGCCTCTCGTATTGCAGATCTCCCGCCAATTGTCGGCCGCGACTTCCGAAATGAGAAACCGCGCAACTAATTACAGAAACAGCGCCCGCCGGTTGCTACTTCATGGCTCCGAAACAGAAGAACCACTGGCGCAAACTCAATTTCGTGCTTACGCAGTACAGCGGTTTTGTAACCAGCTCCTCAATTTTGAGTACACGACTCGACTTTACAGATCCATTCTTCAATAATGACTCTTCTGAACGAAAGATGGTAGCCAACTTGCAACGGCGTACATTCATCACAACTAATTTGCTCTAAAAAATAAAGGCCGTTTACGCTACTAGGATTACAATCTCCCAGTGACTTACAGAAATTACTAAACCGAAATGTGAGCTGCAGTGCAGCGTTACCTGAGGGCGAGTGCACAACGTCTTAGATGTCCCGCCTTCTCACAAGTGTGGTCGTACACCGTTGCTTTGAACCCTATTCTCATTCAATAAATACACTTCTGGCAAATGAAATTTCTACATCAAGAAGGAGTGCAGATGATAAACGGGTATTCATTCGACAAATATATTATACTAGAACTGGTATGTGATTACATTTTCACGCAATTTGGGTGCATAGATCCTGACAAATCAGTACCCAGAACAACCACCTCGGGCCGTAATAACGGCCTTCATACGCCTGGGCATTGAGTCAAACAAAGCTTGGATGGCGTGTACAGGTACAGCTGCCCATGGAGCTTCAAGACTATACCACAGTTCATCACGAGTAGTGTCTGGCGTATTGTGACGAGCCAGTCGCTCGGCCACCATTGACCAGACGTTTTCAATTGGTGAGAGATCTGGAGAATGTGCTGGCCAGGGCAACAGTCGAACATTTTCTGTATCTAGAAAGGCCCGTACAGGACCTGCAACATGCGGTCGTGCATTATCCTGCTGAAATGTACGGTTTCGCAGGGATCGAATGAAGAGTACAGCCACGGGTCGTAACACATCTGAAATGGAGCGTCCATTGCTCAAAGTGCCGTCAATGCGAACAAGAGGTGATCGAGACGTGTAACCAATGGCACCACATACCATCACGCCAGGTAATACGCCAGTATGGGAACGACGAACACACGCTTCCAATGTGCGTTCACCGCGATGTCGCCAAACACGGATACGACCATCATGATGCTGTAAACAGAACCTGGATTCATCCGAAAAAATGACGTTTTGCCATTCGTGCACCCAGGTTCGTCGTTGAGTACACCATCGCAGGCGCTCCTGTCTGTGATGCAGCGTCAAGGGTAACCGCAGCCACGGTCTCCGAGCTGATAATCCGTGCTGCAACAAACGTCGTCGAACTGTCGTGCAGATGGTTGTTGTCTTGCAAACGTCCCCATATGTTGACTCAGGAATCGAGACGTGGCTGCACGATCCGTTCCAGCCATGCGGATAAGATGCCTGTCATCTCGACTGCTAGTGATACGAGGCCGTTGGGATCCAGCACGGCATTCCGTATACCCTCCTGGACCCACCGATTCCATATTCTGCTAACAGTCATTGGATCTCGACCAACGCGAGCAGCAATGTCGCGATACGATAAACCGCAATCGCGATAGGCTACAATCCGACCTTCATCAAAGTCGGTAACGTGAAGGTACGCATTTCTCCTCCTTACACGAGGCATCAGAACAACGTTTCGCTAGGCAACGCCAGTCAACTACTGTTTGTGTATGAGAAATCGGTTGGAAACTTTCCTCATGTGAGCACGTTGTAGGTGTCGCCACCGGCGCCAGCCTTGTGTGAATGCTCTGAAAAGCTAATCATTTGCATATCACAGCATCTTCTTCCTGTCGGTTAAATTTCGCTTCTGTAGCACTTCATCTTCGTGGTGTAGCAATTTTAATGGCCAGTACCGTAATACGCCAGCCTATGAACAGTCAAGGAATAATTTAAAGCACGTTTGACAACGAATTTATGAAGTAATCTGGGAATGGTCCATCTGTACAATAATGTATCCTGACGAAGGTTCAGATTGAAGTTCAGTTTTATTTAATCAAAACACGTTCTCTCAGTTGATGGCCATACAGAGGCTAATGTTCACAATTAATAAATGATTTTTTTGTAAGCAATGCAAGCAAACATTTCGTACACAGACAGTGCTTTCGGATTCACACAGTCTAGTGGAGAGATCAGCAACATTTGTTCGAGCTAACTAAAGGAATAAACGCATCTTCACAATTGCAAACTATTGCATCAATATTGAATAAGTCCAAACTGCCGACTACATTATCACACACTACCACCAGCGTCTCATACCACCCACAGTTCTTATCCTTACTACGAACGCCGACAAAAGCTCGCGAAAATGCATGCTTTCTCCCTACACAATTTGAGTCATATCAGTGTTTAACTCCGAGATCACCAACTGAAATTATTTACGGTTCTTAAAAAATAATTTACATTAAACACATAAGATAGAGTCTTACGCTACTTCTGCATTTCATTATTATACAGATTAACAGAGTAATTCTATAGCCAGCTGAAACTGTCTTTTATGCAGGGTGACTCAGAAGTAACTGTATACACTTCGTGTGTTTAACGTATGGATCAAAATAATAGTAAAATGATAAATTTGTCTGAAACTGCTTTATTTCCGAGCTACGAGGCATAATATCGTTTGCGATAGGCGTTATATCATGGGCCAGTACAGGCTTTTGGCGTGTAGTGTTCGCCTGCTTATTGACTTATGTTGCTTTGTATACACCTCCACACTGCTCAATTGATTCTGGCACTAAACGCCTTTAGTTAATTGACTTCAGTGTGGTCCGTTGTCCAGAATGAGCTGAGCGGAGCCTGCAACATTCCGAGAGCGCTAAGACGTCGAGTACGTCACTGTCTTCGTCTACATGCACATGATTTTGAACATGTCCTGGAGTAAACATGCAGCACGTAGCCGTGTTGAATTTCGGGTCTCTTCGTATCATTGCTTTCTGAGAAGGATTAATTTTGTGTTGTTTGTGCTGCATTTGTGATATTTACTCTACTGAGTAACTGAGAAATAAAGAAATTTCAGACAAAAACATTATTTAACGTTTCAGTCTTGTTATGTACATCCAAAAATTATGTACAGCTAATTTTGAATCACCCTGCATACTAGTTTTCACACTATGAATCGGAATTGCGCGACACTAGTCAAATTCGAAGCTTAATTCTTTATGCTCGTAGGTTGCTGCCATAGTCAAATGATAATTGCACAAAGTTCTTTTACTAAAATGTCTTACTAATACATATAAACAATAAAGATAACAATAACTATTTATGCAGAGGCTAATCCTTAAGTGTAACTGTGGCGTACTCTTTGCCGTAGCACAACCTTTATATTACGATATTTTTTATTTGGTTAAGGCTATGTACTCGCAGGTAATTTTATTACAGACATCATGTCTAAACTTCAATAACATAACTAGTATCTTTATAGTGCATGCACAATTCAACTGTAGACACATTCAGACTCTCGTCATATTAGCATTCCCTCTGCTATCGGGTAGCCACGCGGTGTATTTGACGGTGCAGGATTTCCTGGAATCGGTTGCAGTGTTGTAGCCATCTCGTTCATCAGCTACACGTCACTCAGCCTGAACTTCACATTTCATAATTAGTGTATGCATATAAACCCACAGCCTGTAGCATTCCAGTAGTAAAAGTAATGCCAAAGAGATCATATGCTTGGGATGAAAGACAACGCTGTTAACAAGAAAACCTATCGGGTAACAATTATGTTTTTTTTTCTGTCTTAAGTGAACTCTGATGTAACATTGTTAGATCACACGTGTTTCGCTTCTACTGACAAGGTATCATTAGTACTGGTTCTGTAAACTGGTAAAAATTACAAGCTTTTACAGTTTTGGTGACTTACCTGTATTACTAATTGCCTAACTGGTGTCCCAATCCCAGTTACACGATGCTTGCCTGACGGCTTCTAGGCGCAAGGAAAATTTGACGTTCAGTATTTCATATAACTATTCACCGAATTTTAAAACTTTAATATTCTGTGAATTTACTCATTAAAATGTGTAATCTTATGGTATAAGTTCAATTCAGAAAGTCAAGTATTAAAGTGAGAGACCATGTGTATCTCTTGCGGCAGTGTAACAAATGGCGTGCGAACTACCCACACTATATTCATCCGCTATTTGAGAATGATAATACTTAGTGACTTTTTCAACAAACTTACATGTAATTAATTTCAGGCCTTTTACTAGCTGACCCCCCCCCCCCCCCCCCCACACACACACACAAAATGATTAAAAGAAGAATGTTTGCCGCTAACTGCATTTGCGCTGTTCATACAATAAAACCCCGTAAGGCATGACATTTTAGCCCTGTGGTACACACGTCCACTGCAATGGACAGCTATTGATGGTCGATTTTTTGGCGTTTTTAGTCAGTCGTGAGGTTGCAAATACACTCAGGGCATAGCATCAGTAGAGAGTGTCCACTGAATTGGATTGCGCGCATCTGCTGCCTCAGGACTGACTGAAAACGCCAAAAAAAGCGACATTAACAGCTGTCCACTGCGGCGGACATGTGTAACCCAATACTGTATATTACTTCTTTACAAGTAACTCTGTTCACAGCAAGTTTTGTAGACAGTACCCACATATACCATTGAATGCACCTGCAAAATTTTACGGCACTTAGTTCCGGAGATATGACGTTTTATGCACGCGAGTTCGATTCTTTAAAACATTGGAAATGTGGGGGAAAGGAGAAGGGATTTTGGTAAGCACTTAAACAGTTACGCTTATGAATATGATGTACACGTTACTTACGGTGCTTATTAGCTTCATTTACATATTTTCAAGGCAACAAAAAAAATGGTTCAAATGGCTCTGAGCGCTATGGGACTTAACTTCTGAGGTCATCAGTCCCATAGAACTTAGAACTACTTAAACCTAACTAACCTAAGGACATCATACACATTCATGCCCGAGGCAAGATTCGATCCTGCGACCGCAGCGGTTGCGCGGTCCCAGACTGTAGCGCCTAGAACCGCTCTGCCACTCCGGCGGGCTTCAAGGCAACAGGTGTATCTTAGTTTTTAATATAGGTTGTAGTCGAAATCAGCTTGGGTTCGCCCTCAGTATTTGCGTGTTTGCCACTTTTTGGAACCTGCTTTTCTTTTGCTGTATTTGTTTCTCGTGTCCTTCTCTGTACTTTTCTAAGACTTCGCACAAGTTGCTTTCATACAAATTTAACTGCGGCGTTGCTTGTTTTGGATTCAGCACCGTATTTTTGCATGTTCATTTGTTTGTTTTGTATGTTACTAGGACTGTCTACATCATCAGTGCAGTGGTTTCACGTACATTTTCGTATTCGTGTGTGTGTGTGGGGGGGGGGGGGGGACGCACGTATGTGAACGTTCGTGGGGGTAGTGTTGTGTTAGGATACATGGATACATACATGTGAGTCACACAAATACGAAGTCGTATCATGACCCCCAAGGCACCTCGCTTGATAAAATAAAGCAATAGAATTGTTGCATATCGTACATATTCGTTACTGAGTAAAGTATATCTCATGAATATCAAAGTACAGTTTCGTTACTGCCTGAAAAGTTTCATTACTAGCATGTTTTCTTCCCCTATCTATATTCGTGCCACATTCGGACCATGTCGGTAGTTCACATACTTTTGCAATTCGTCGCTCTGAGCAGGAATGTTTAGAGAAGAAACGCAAGGATACAGAAGCATGTGTCACTACGGGAAAGATGGACAACGCCTACAGGACAGTAATATTTAAGAGGCTGTCGGAGAAAAGAGAAACAGCTGTGCGAATATCAGCGCTCAGACGGAAAGCTACTAACAAGTAAGGAAGGAAAATCTGGTAAGTGGAAGGATTGTATAGATGATTTATGCGATGGAAATGAACTTAATGGCAATATCATAGAAAAGGAAGGAGATGTAGATGAAGATGAGATGGAGGATCTGATATTAAGAGAAGAATTTGACAGTGCACTGAAAGACCTGAGTTGAAATAAGCTTCTAAGAGCAGGCGGCTGTCCATCAAAACTACTGACACCTTTGGGAGAGCCAGTATGGAAAGAACTATTCCACCTGGTGTGCAAGATGTATGAGACAGGCGAAATACCCTTATACATCAAGAGAAATCTAATAATTCCATCTTCAAAGGAAGCATATGCTGACAGGTGTGAACGTACCCGAACTATCAGTTTCATAAGTTATGGCTGCAAAATACTGACATAAAGTATTTGTAGAAGAATGAGAAAACTGGTAAAAGCCAACCTAGGAAAGTTCAGTTTGGATTCCTAGAAACACGCGAGGCAATATCAACCCTACGAATCCTCTTCGAGGGAACACAAAGCTACGTTAATAGCACTTGCACACTTAGGGAAAGTTTTAGACAGTGTTGACTGGAATACTCTCATTGAAATTCTGCATGTGGTAGAGGTAAAATACAGGGAGAGAATAGAGACAGGGTTGCAGCCTGTCCCCAATGTTATTCAGTCGCTACATTGAGCAAGCTGTAAAGGAAACGAGAGGAAAATTTGGAGTGAGAATTAAAGTTCAGGGAAAAAAAGACTTTGAGATTTGCCAATGACATTCTAATTCCGCCAGAGCTACCAAAGGACTTGGACAAGGAGCTGAGTGGGATGGACAGTGTCTTGAAAGCAAAACAAGGGCAATGGAATGTAGTCCAATTAAATCATACGATGCCGCAGGTATTAGATGAGAAAACGAGAAACTCAATGTAGTAGACGAGTTTACTTATTTGTGCACTAAATTAACTGATAAAGGCTGGAGTAGATAGGATATAAAATTGATACTGGCAATGGCAAGAGACTCGTTTCTGAAGAATAGAAATTTGTTAACATCGAACATAGATATGAGTATTAGGAAGTCTTTTCCGAAGGTATTTCTTTGTAATGTAGTCTTGTATGGAAGTGAAAGATGGGTCTATCATGTAACAAATGGGGGGGCACTGAAGAGACCAGGAGAGAAAAGAAATTTTTGCTACAACTTCACTAAAAGAAGGAATCGTTTGATAGTACAATTTCTGAGACATGAAGGGATGATCAATTTAATGAGGTTTGCGGTAAAAACCGTAGAGGGACACCAAGACATGAATACGGTAAGCTTGTTAAAAGGTACGTATTCGGTAATGAAGGGGCTTGCACCGGAATGAGAAGCATGGGGAGCTGCATCAAATCAATCTTTGGACTGAAGACCACAACAACAGCGGAGTTGCAGTAACGGAAAGCTTTCGTTGCTAACCTGTTCACCTTCGCGGTTGTTCGTGCCGATGACGCAATTTTCGTATACCTCCAATTTATTATTTTCGGCGAAGCATGTTGTTGCTCACATGGAGTACCGAACACACTTCGTTACTCGCCAAGTTTTCTTTTCGCATACGCGATTCGTGTCCGACTCCTGTTGCTTCTTTATAGAAGCTACGTCTTTTGCCATATGGCAAGCCGTCAGCTTTACGATAGCTCACTGCGTTAAATGGAAATATTCTCTTTGTACGGCAAGTGGCCGGAGCAAACCTTCTGCTGTCCGACGACCTTATAGCGCAGTTCGTAGCAGTGCGTTGCCATCGCAGGGGCGCCCGCCGTACGGGAGAATTTCCATATCTGCACTAAGCGGCGTACGTGAGGCAATGAAGTGGAGATATAATTAGTAATTATTCTGATATGACAAGAATCTCAACTCTTGCAAAATCAGTTGTTTTCGTTAAAGCCAGTATAGTCATGGTGACTCTTCATAAGCATATACTTTCAGAAAAGAAGAATCTATTCAGGAAAGAGATCGCACTCAAGTGGTGAATTGACAATCACGCTTATACCCGTAACTAGATATGATAACGAAAAAATATTTGTAAGTAATGGCTACATCAGTAACAACGTTCAGTAACGGCAGTTCAAATGTTGAAATGTGTGTGAATTCCTAAGGGACCAAACTGCTGAGGTCGTCGGTCGCTAGACCTACACACTACTTAAACTAACTTATGCTAAGAACAACACACACGCCCATGCCCGAGGGAGGACTCGAACCTGCGACGGTAGGGGCCGCGGATTCCGTGACATGGCGCCTCAAACCAGGTATGAATACGTTGTAACGGTTATTTTTCGTGGCAATACTGTACCTAATCAAAAGTGTCCGGACACTTATTTGTGGACATTAATATGGGATGTGTTTATCTTTCGCCTTTATGATGGGTTCATCTCTGCAGGAGACACTTTCGATGAGTTGTCTAAATGACTATGAATGAATGATAGCCCATTCTTCTTCAAGGTACAAAACCCGAGAAGTTAGTGACGTTGGACGTTGGAGTCTGTGGCGAAGCTGAAGTGGTAACTCATTCCAATGTTGAATCGTTGCAGTTTATGTCGAACCTCTGGGCGGGTCAGTTCATTTCAGGATTGCTATTGTCTACAACCCATTGTCTCATAGATGTTGTTTTATGACCGAGTACGTTATCATGCTGATATAAACGTTTGTCGTCTTTAAACTCTTCCTCTACTGTGCCCAGTACAGAATGCTGTAAAATATATCTACATCTTCATCTACGTGGATACTCTGCAAATCACATTTAAGTGCCTGGCAGAGGGATCATCGAACCACCTTCAAAATTCTCTATTATTTCAATCTCGTACAGCGCGCGGAAAGAATGAGCACCTATATCTTTCCGTACGAGCTCTGATTTCCCTTATTTTGTCGTGGTGATCGTTCCTCCCTATGTAGCTCGGTGTCAACAAAATATTTTCGCATTCGCAGGAGAGAGTTGGTGATTGGAATTTCGTGAGAAGATTCCGTCGCAACGAAAAACGCCTTTCTTTTAATGATGTCCGGCCCAAATCCTGTATCATTTCTGTGGCACTCTCTCCGATATTTCGCGATAATACAAAACGTGCTGCCTTTCTTTGAACTTTTTCGATGTACTCCGTCAGTCCTATCTGGCAAGGATCTCACACCGCGCAGCAGTATTCTAAAAGAGAACGGACAAGCGGAGTGTAGGTAGTCTCCTCAGTAGCTCTGTTTCATTTTCTAAGTGACCTGCCAATAAAACGCAGTCCTTGGTTAGCCTTCCCTGCAACATTTTCTATGTGTTCCTTCCAATTTAAGTTGTTCGCAATTGTAATACCTAGGTATTTAGCTGGATTTACGGCTTTTAGATTAGACTGATTTATGGTGTAACTGAAGTTTAACGAATTCCTTTTAGCACTCACGTGGATGATCTCACACTTTTCGTTATTTAGGGTCAACTGCCAATTTTCGAACCATTCAGATATCTTTTCTATATCGTTTGGCAGTTTGTTTTCGTATTCTGATGACTTTATTAGTCGATAAACGACAGAGTCATCTGCAAACATCCGAAGACGGTTGCACAGATTTTTTTCCCAGATCGTTTATATACATAAGGAACAGCAAAGTGCCTATAGCACTACCTTGGGGAACGCCAAAAATCACTTCTGTTTATTCGATGACTTTCCGTCGATTACTACGAACTATGACCTCTCTGACAGGAAATGGCAAATCCAGTCACATAACTGAGACGATAATCCATAAGCACGCAATTTCACTACAACCCGCTTGTGTGGTACATTGTCAAAAGCCTTCCGAAAATCTAGACATACGGAATCGATCTGAAATCCCTTGTCAATGGCACTCAACACTTCACGTGAATAAAGAGCTAGTTGTGTTTCACAGGAACCCATGCTGACTGTGTGTCAATAGACCGTTTTCTTCGAGGTAATAATGTTTGAACACAGTATATGTTCCAAAATCCTGCTGCATATCGACGTTAATGACATGGGCCTGCAATTTAGTGGATTACTCCTACTACCTTTCTTGAATATCGGTGTGACCTGTGCAGCATTCCAGTCTTTGGGTACGGATCATTCGTCGAGCGAACGGTTGTATATGATTATTAAGTATGGAGCTAATGCATCAGCATACTCCGAAAGGAACCTAATTGGTATACAGTCTAGACCAGAAGACTTTATTTTATTAAGTGATTTAAGTTACTTCACTACTCCGACGATATTTGCTTCTACGTTCCTCATGTTGGCAGATGTTCTCTATTCGAATTCTGGAATATTTACTTCGTCTTCTTTTGTGAAGCGATTTCGGAGGGCTGTGTTTAGTAACTCTTCTTAGGCAGCACTGTCTTCGATAGTATCTCCATTGCTATCGCGCAGAGAAGGCATTGATTGTTTCTTATCGCTAACATACTTCACATACGACGAGAATCTCTTTGGATTTTCTGCCAGGTTTCGAGACAAAGTTTCGTTGTGGAAACTATTATAAGCATCTCGCATTGAAGTCCGCGCTAAATTTCGAAATATGTACATATTCGTCAGCATTTAGTGTTTTTCTTAAGCGCAACAAGGAAACCACAGCCTAACCACGAAGAACATCCTTGTACCACAACGTCACCTCCTGCACTACACATGATGACTGTTTGCGTCCTACAGGCATTCGTCAAACCCAAACGCTTCCGTCAGATTGCCACAGGATATACCCTGATTCGTCACTCCAAATGAGTCGTTTCCAGCGATGCGCTGTCCAGGAGCGTCACTTTCACACCACTTCAAACGGCGCTTAGCATTTACTACTGAAATGTTGGGCTTATGAGAAGCTGAATCCTATCTTTTTAACTCACTACGCACGGTCTTTGTACTAGTTGGACTTCTGTCAGCACTTTGAAACTCACGAGTGATTCCTTCCACTGAGTTCATGCGAGTTTTCACCCTTCGCAATGCTCGTCAGTCCCTGTCCATCATTCGTGAGGTCTTCCTGGTCTTTGTTTAGCTGTTCTTGTTTCTTCGTATTTCCGATTTACAGTGACATAGCCAACAGTCGAATAGGGCAGATTTAGAAGGGTTATTTAGGCAACGGATACATTCTGCTGTTACTGCTTCTTCACTGACAAGGCAATGCTCCCCGTCTCGTCTTACGCCGGCTGGTTCGCGTCTTTTGACATCTAGTGGTCAATTCCGCATTACACAGGCGTGGGCGCATGCTTTTGGTCAATTAGTGTATGGTACAAAATTTAGTCGTAACTTTTGCAGCTCCATAATAGAAGTTAAGAAAGCCGCTGTACGGTTGTAGATGGCACTCCGTGCAGGTGAAGTTTCCCTGCACAGTGATCCGTGAAACGCGCAGCGCGGCGTCTGGTAGGGCGTTCCGGTTGTTTTTCCGCGTTTCGGCCGCTGTTTTCCACAGACTCCCCGGCGCGCCGCACCACAAGTGGGTTGGCAAGGCCGGCACGAGACTGGCACCGCGCTTTATGTAACCAAAGTGAAAGCCAGCCGGCCGGGTAAGCACCCGCCGGCTGCCGATCAGCGGCCCGCGCCGAACCCGCTGCTACTGCCTGCGCAGCACTCGCCTCCTAACCAGATGGTCCGAGTTCCATTCTAGGCAATGGACACACACTTAGGTAGAGCATGCGTACGAATCTCGCTCCGGCTAACCAAATGTACGATTTCCGCTGCTCCATTAACACTATGGTTTGCCTGAGAATACCATTTTACCAAAATTTTTTTGTAGTACCAGTGTCTTCAACATGAGACCATCAATGTTTTGAAAGACAAAGACATCTGATTGTACGCTGAGATACTTCCATGAATGTAGTGCATTGTAGCAACCACATGAGCGTCCAAAGCAACAGTCGGGCCGCGCGGGATTACTCGAGCGGTCTGAGGCGCTGCAGTCATGGATTGTGCGGCTGGTCCCGGCGGAGGTTCGAGTCCTCCCTCGGGCATGGATGTGTGTGTTTGTCCCTAGGATAATTTAGGTTCAGTAGTGTGTAAGCTTAGGGACTGATGACCTTAGCAGTTATGCCTCATAAGATTTCACACACATTTTTTTTGCATCAGTCGGCGTGGAGATGGTTCTACGTGATTATAAAAGATACTGACATGGGATATTTTCTGTAATGGCTGTGTTGAAAAGATCATTGAAAGTCAAAGAAAATATATTTAAATTTAACCTAACGTAAATTTGAACTACTGCTTTTATGAGTGATTTCAAAATTAAACTACTGGTGCAATATGTAGTTTTGATACAAAACTTCTTAAATGTTAGCAACCTTTTTGCTCCTTATTTAGGACCATAACCTGTTACAGGTATTATGAAAGTTTAGAGATTTGGAAATTTGCTTTCAAATGCGTTACATGAAATGATGGGTGGTTGAAAACAGTGTGTCATGCCGAATCTGTAGTGAAAATGAAGAGTTTTTATTGTAGGTTTAAAGTTTTATGTAGCTGCTGGCTAGCTCTTTCTAGCTGCAGCTAACTGAGAACACTTCATGAAATCTACCACATTGATTCCCTTGAAGTAGAGGTCCTGCTAATAAGTGGCTCTGAAATCCCGTTTGTAGTCCAGCAAAGGCTTGACATCTTCGCGTTCTGCAGCTATTACTGGAGCAAAAGAAGATAATTTCTACTTATATCACGAGAAAGCACGTCCACTACTTTCCTTTCACAAACGGATATTTCCTTGAATGGGTCTACAGATCATTAGAGTGACTCCCGAATTAAGAGTAGTACACAACTTTTCATACCACATACGTCTCGATGGCTCAACATGATTACAATACATTTTATTTCTCACAAAACCATCTTCTCTTTTGTTTTCACTCCCGGAGAGTATGGTTGCTCTTTGACGGTCAAGCCACCGCCGAGCAGCGACACCAAAACGTAAAAAGCGCCGCCCACAGCATGTGAAGCCGTTTATTTGTCGTCCACCCTTGACGTTTTCTCGTATTCCACATCTCCCACTTAGTGTCTGCACATACGAAAGCAAACACCGGCGCACAGTGTATGTTCCGCGACCTACTCCATGCTTAATATTATTCTGTCACGATCACCTTTCCTTGTCTACACAAGCAGTGTGAGATGCCTTTTCACTAACTGGCTTGTAACCCTTCAAAACCACCTCCTCAAAACAACTGACTGTCTACTTTTTGCCAATTTCTCCTTGTATTCGTTGCTTACTCTGATAACAACGGTAGCTTTTGCCAAAAAATTTAAAATTAGGTTTGTTTTCATATTGTTGGACTCTAAGGATAAAACTGCCTGTGGAGAAGGCTGAAATAACTGTTCTTGGGAAAACTGAAAGGTGACTCCACGTTCAAAATCTCTCGTTGCTCTAGAAGTTGCCTTGAAAGAAAAGTTGAACAGCATCTACACTGATCGGTTCAAAATGGTTCAAATGGCTCTGAGCACTATGGGACTTAACTGATGAGGTCATCAGTCCCCTAGAACTTAGAACTACTTAAACCTAACTAACCTAAGGACATCACATACATCCATGCCCGAGGCAGGATTCGAACCTACACTGATCGGTCAAAACGTTATGACCACCTGCTTCGTAAGGTGTTGCTCCATCTCCGGACCTCAGTACAGGTGCGATTCAGCCTGGCATTCCAGTAGTCCTTGGTAGGTTGCCGGAAGTATGTGGCGTAAGATATCAGCGCACAGGTCACGTTATTTCCGCAAAATACAGGCCGGTTGTTGGCCGGCGCGGTGATAGTCCCCGATAGCGTCCCAGTTGTGCTCCGTCGGAAGACAATGTTTCTTTGACATCGAGATCGTTGGAGACAGAGCGCGAGCTCAGATTTTTTCAAGAGTGGGGAAGCAAATCGGCCGCGTCCTTCAGAGGAACCATGCTTGCATTTGCCTGGAGATACTTAGGGAAATCACGGAAATTTAAAGAATTCAGATTGAGTGTGGGTAAGAGCGATACAGTGACAATGAAGATGAGTAGGACCCTCATCCCTTATAACATCATATTGGAAGGAGAGTAGGCTGAATGTCTCAAAATTTCCAGTTATCAGGGTAGTGTTATGTCAAATTAAGCAACTGCATACTAAAAATTTTAAACAGAGTAGGAAAAGCACCCAACTTCTTCCACCAGGTATGAAATCTAACATGGGACAAGGCAGTCCTTCTAAGAGCTAAACAGACCAAGTATAACACCTATCTGCTGCTAATCATGACATATAGTTTTGGTAAACATTTTTGGAATACAGTGATCAGTATATTATTAGATTTTGACTAAAGTTCAGTCTTGATCACACAGTTTATGTTTCAATGACATAGGTAACCGGTTTCGGTTATCTTTACGCAACCATCATCAGACCCATGGCTCCCTTAGGATGGCGTGCGGAGCTCTCCTCAGCTGCTACGAAGTCAACTGATCAGTCATCGTCTTTCCTCATCCGGGGTCCACACACGGTGGCCGGAAGGACTCAGAGAGTCCGCACAGCGGCTATTTGCCAACCTAACGGGGCCTGCGGGGAACTTATGTCTCTCTGGTCCAGTGCAGTCGCACTGTACTTAATACAAAGGTTAGCTAAACTGCCACTGCACCTTCATAGAAATGGAGCCGTTACAATGCTAAACTATACTGCACTACTGGCCATTAAAATTGCTACACCAAGAAGAAATGCAGATGATAAACGGTTATTAATTGGACAAATATATTATACTAGAGCTGACATATGATTACATTTTCACGTAATTTGGGTGCATAGATCCTGAGAAATCCGTACCCAGAACAACCACCTCTGGCCGTAATAACGGCCTTGAAACGCTTGGGCATTGAGTCAAACAGAGCTTGGATGGTATGTACAGGTACAGCTGCCCATGGAGCTTCAACACGATACCACAGTTCATCAAGAATAATGAGTGGCGTATTGTTACGAGCCAGTTGCTCGGCCACCGTTGACCACACGTTTTCAATTGGTGAGAGATCTGGAGAATGTGCTGGCCAGGGCAGCAGTCGAACAGGCCCGTACAGGACCTGCAACATGCGGTCGTTAATTATCCTGCTGAAATGTAAGGTTTCGCAGGGATCGAATGAAGGTTAGAGCCACGGGTCGTAACACATCTGAAATGTAACGTCCTCTGTTCAAAGTGCCGTTAATGCGAACAAGAGGTGACCGAGACGTGTAACCAATGGCAACCCATACCATCACGCCGGGTCATACGCCAGTGTGGCGATGAATACACGCTTCCAATGTCGCTTAACACGGATGCGACCATCATGATGCTGTAAACAGAAACTGGATTTATCAGAAAAAATAAAGTTTTGCCGTTCGTCACTCGTTGAGTACACCATCGCAGGCGCTCCTGTCTCTGATGCAGCATCAAAGGTAACTGTAGCCATGGTCTCCGAGCTGAAAGTCCATGCTGCTGCAAACGTCGTCTAACTGTTCGTGCAGATGGTTGTTGTCTTGCAAACGTTCCCATCTGTTGACTCAGGGATCGAGATGTGACTGCACGATCCGTTACAGCCATACGGATAAGATGCCTGTCATCTCGACTGCTAGTGATACGAGGCCGTTGGGATCCAGCACTGCGTTCCGTATTACCCTCCTGAACCCACCGATTCCATATTCTGCTAACAGTCATTGGATCTCGACCAACGCGAGCAGCAATGTCGTGATACGATAAACCGCAATCGCGATAGGCTACAATCCGGCCTTTATGAAAGTCGGAAACGTGATGGTACGCATTTCTCCTCTTTATACGAGGCATCACAACAACGTTTCATCAGGCAACGCCGGTCAACTGCTGTTTGGGTATGAGAAATCGGTTGGAAACTTTCCCCATGTCAGCACGTTGTAGGTGTCGCCAACGGCGCCAACCTTGTGTGAATGCTCTGAAAAGCTAATCATTTGCATATCACACCATCTTCTTCCTGTCGGTTAAAGTTCACGTCTGTAGCACTTCATCTTCGTGGTGTAGCAGTTTTAATGGCCAGTAGAGTATATTGTATCAATTCCTTCTACGTATAGTGTAAGTTTCATCGAGTTACATTACTTGGCAGTGACGCATCATGAAGAAGTTACATTGGCCGTTTAGTTTACCCAGCCATTGCGTTATTAAGTGCGCTGTGTAAGAGATGCTACAGTGCCCTCACGTGTCATCCGTAGTCATCTTTATTCGGGCTGATCTTGCCTTTTAGAGGAGCGCTAAATCACAAAGCGGGCGAGTGCGGCGACTTCAGCCTTCTTCGCGCGGCTCAGGGGCGGCGCTTTCTTCGCGTCAGCGGCGCGAGTGGATAATCGCACAAAACGAGCACCGCGAAGTAAGCTCTGCCCGACCTGGCGTGGCTTTCTCTGCACGCCGCCACCGGCTGGCTGCCCGCTGGGAGCTGGGCTTCGCTCGCTCACAAGGACGGCGCCCATCGCGAGAAATGTTGCCCTTCCGCCGCAGGCGAGGACGCCGCAAGCTGGAGTCTTGTATAGAGTACTGGCATCGGCACTGCATTACACAAATTGTTAACTAAACTCCTGCTACAGACTTTGAGGACAGTTTTTTTTACACCAAAACATGAAGGAAATCTCTAGTAAACGTGGGCTCTAAAAGGCATACCTTAAGGGCTATACACTGAGGTGAGGAAATCCGTGGGATACCTCCTAATATGGCATTGGACCCCTTTCAGCCCAAACGCAACACTGCTCCGGGTCACGACCGTGTTACCTATCATCACCTCCGTGAAGCTCCTGCCTCCTTCCTCTCCACCCTGGCCAGGCTATATAATATGATCATGTCCACCGGCTTCTACCCCGACCTGATGTTCCTCAAACCCGATAAACCACCATCCGCTGTCTCCTCCTACCGTTCCATCAGCCTTACCTCGGTCTTCAGCAAGGTGCTGTAATCCGTCCTCACCCAACGCATCCGCCAGCATCACCGCCAGCGCCGCCTCCTTCCCGCTACCCAGTGTGTCTTTCGACCGTCCTTCTCTGCCGATGACCATCTCCTTCTTCTCACTCACCTCCTCTCCGAACAACTCAACTCCTGTCGCTCCGCCATCTTCCTCTCCCCCGACCTTGTACGTGCTTACGACCCTGTATGGCATTCCGGTCTCCTCTTCAAGCTCCAAACCTTCGCTCTTCCTATTAACTACGTCCGTGTGACCGGGTCCTTTCTTTCCTACCGTCCTTCCTATGTCACCATCCATAACACTAATTCCTACACCTTCTACCCCTCCGCCAATGTGCCCCAACCTTCCGTCCTCGCCCCTCTTCTCTACTTTCTATATACGGCGGACATGCCGCCGCCCTCACCCCCGTCCACCTTCTCCAGTACGCCGATGACACCGCCTTTCTTGCCCTCGTGCCCACCCTGCAACGCTCCCAACACCTTCTCCAATCCCATTTTGACCGGTTCACCACTTGGTGTAACTAGTGGTTGCTCAAGGTCAATCCTTCAAAGACCCAGGCAATCATTGTAGGCAAAACCACCCGTTCCTTCCGTCTCCTCGAGTTCTGTATCACCATTTACGGCCGTCCTATCAACCTCACCCCCACCCTCAAGTACCTTGGCGTCACCCTTGACCGTCGCCTCTCCTGGACCCCCCATCTCCAGACAATCCAAGCCAAGACACGCTCCCGACGCCGTCTCCTCGAGCTCCTTTCTGGCTGCACATGGGGTCTGGACACCTCCACCATCCTCCACACCTATAAATCCCTCATCCGCCCTATTGTCTGCTATGCCCACCCTAACTGGATCTCTGCCGCTCCTACCTCTTACAAATCCCTTCAAATCCTGGAATGCCATGCACTCCGCCTCACCTACTGCATTCGCCTCCCTGCCCCCGTGTGGATCCTTTATGACCTAATTCCGTTCCCACACCTCCTCCTTTTCCTTGGACGGGAATGGATCCTCTACACCTCCCCCAAACTTGATCCCCCTCACCTGCTTGTCTCTCCAATCCTTTCCCACCCTCATCCGCTGCTGTGCCTGTATTCCCACATCCCACCCTCTCTCCATCTCTCCACCCTCCATACCCTTGCCCAAGGTGGCTTCCGCCAAATCCCCCTCCCTGATGATGCCCTCACCCCCTCCATCTACCCCTCCTACCAACTTTGATACTCCCCTTCCACACCCTGTGTTTTTCCCAGGGCACCCTCTCTCCCTTCTCTCCCTCCTCTCTTCCTCCCTCCCTTCTCTCCCCTGGGCTTCCCCTACCCCCCTACCTTCCTTCCTCCCCATCCCCTCTCCTCTGCCACTGGTATGTACACCCTCCCCCTTTCCCTCCTACCCCCACCTTTTCCCTTTGGCAGGTCCCCAGATTTGTACATGAACAGTGATCCTCGCCAACAGTTTTTGTGTGCCCTCGTGTTAGTGCTTTAGTGTTTCACCGATTGCACTCCATCGTTCACATGTGTCATTTCTGTCGTCTGTGTTCGTGTACAGCTGCTGAATGTTTTTTATTCTGACACTGCGCCTGTGAACGGCTCTGTGTGTTTTACTTTGTCTGCCTAGTATTTTTTATTCACCATGTTTGTTTATTTTTCTATGTCTCTCTATGTACTACTTGTATTATCTGTGGCCGAAGAGCGGCGTAGTTTTGCCGCTGCCGGCCTACATGTAAAGGTTTGAAAATGACAATAAGGAAAACAAAACCTTTCAGCCCAACGTAGAGCAGCAACTCGACATGCCATGAACTCAACAGATCGGTGGAAGAAGTTCCCTGCAGGAACATTGAGCCATGCTGCCTCTATAACCGTCCATAATTCTTAAAGTGTCGCCAGTGCAGGATGTTGTCCACGAGAAAGCTCCTCGATTATGTCCCAAAACGTTCAATGAGATTCACGTGGGGCGATATGGGTGACCAAATTATTCCCTCGAATTGTCGAGAATGTTCCTCAAAGCATTCCCAAACAGTTATGGCTCGCTGTTATGGCAAATTGTAGTTCATAAATGTTCCATAGCTGTTTGGGGGTACGACGTCCGTGAATGACTGCATATAGTCTCCAAGTAGCCGAACATAACCATTTCCAGTCAATGATCGACTCCATTCCATGTAAACACAGTCCACGCCATTATGGAGCCACCACCAGCTAGCACAGTGCCTTGCTGACAACTTGGATCCATGGCTTCCTGGGGTCTGCGCCATACTCGGACCCTACCATCAGTTCTTACCAACTGAAATCGGGACTCATCTGACCAGACAACAATTTTCCAGTCGTCTAGGGTCCAACCGATAAGGTCACGACCCCATCAGGGACGCTACAGGCGATGTCGTGCTTTTAGCAAAGGCACTCGCGTCGGTCGTCTGCTATCATAGCCCATTGTCACCAAATTTCGCCGCACTATTCCTAACGCATACGTTCCTCGTACATCTCACATTGATTTCTGAGGTCACTTCACGCAGTGTGGCTTGATGGTTAGTGCTGCTCTCAATCGTTAAGTGAAGGCCGTCGGCAACTGTGTTGTCCGTGGTCAAAAGTAATGCCTGAAATTTGGTATTCTCGGCACACTCTTTGACACTGTGGATCTCGGAATATGGAATTCGCTAACGATTTCCGACTTGGAATGTCCCATGCTTCTAGCTCCAGCTACCATTCCGCATTCCCGTCGTTCATCTATAATCACCTCGGACACCTGTTTACATAAACCACCTGATTACATATGGCAGCTCTGCTAATGTATTGCCTTTATATACTTCGTGTACGCGATACTACCGCCATCTGCATGTGTGCATATCGCTATCCCATAACTTTTGTCACCTCAGTGTAGGCATCGTTTCTGCCGCAAGCTCTTTGCTTTCCACATTCAAGGACGGGGTACTATGGACCAAAATAATAAAAAATGGCCAGTAGACATTCTGAAACGCATACTTTAAGAGCTATAAGCAGCTGTTCAAATTCTCCCCTACTGAACAAGTACTCATCTCTCTTAAGGTGTGTGTTTCACAACCCATTCTTAGTGGATATTTTTCTTGTTTTGGTTCATACTACTTATTTCCAAAAGTTTGAAAGCAAAGAGTTTAGAACAGACAAGATGCCGTTTACAGTGTCGAAGATGAGCAAGTGCTTGTAGCTCGTAAGGTATGCCTTTCAGAGCCCATATTTACTGAACATTTTTTCTTGTTTTGGTGAAAGGAATCTATCCTTGAAGTCTATAAAGGGACTTTAGTTACACCCTATATGTACATTTTTTATAGTCGTTAGCAGGATCGTATTCCACATTTACCTACTCTTTCTGTCTCCGTGCAGGCTCGTATTTCACATTTTATGGGCTCATTCAGTGTCACTACAATCTACGTCTACATCTACACGAGGATTACTCATAAAGTTTTGATCACCACTTCGAAACAATAAAGTTGTATAATAATTTATTTTTTTTTTGTTTCTTTCGACGTTCAAGGCTACTGTCCTGATACACATCGAAGTCGAAGTACCGTAGCACGCTACCAGGGGAGCGAAACAAAAAATGGTGCAGACCATTGATCAAGACTAGATACCTTAGGCCATAGATCCAGAGAGACTGCGCATGCCCCTAACTTTGCTGTGTTTAGTTTTACAACCAACATTTGAGCCACGTCATGGAGTGCGACGAATCTAATTCCTGTCATTGCTCACTATAGCTGAAATCTATCGCGGATTTTACTGAGAGGCTTCTTGTATTAGTATTGAACATGTAGTAGCACAATCAAACAATGGAAACTCCAGGTTGGGAATATCAAGAATATAAGAAAAGGATAGACTGATGCTTACCGTAGAGATGGCACGTCGAGTTGCAAACAGGCACAACGAAAAGACACTTATACGTTAGATTCTAGGCCGGCCGGAGTGGTCGAGCGGTTCTAGGCGCTACAATTTGGAACCGCGCGAACGCTACAGTCGCAGGTTCGAATCCTGCCTCGGACATGGATGTGTGTGATGTCCTTAGGTTAGTTAGGTTTAAGTAGTTCTGAGTTCTCGGGGACTGATGACCGCAGAAGTTAAGTCCCATAGTGCTCACAGCCATTTGAACCATTCGTTAGCTTCCGGCCAAAGCCTTTACAGGGAAGGAAACACACACACATTCGTTGATACAAGCAAGCACAGCTCACGCACACTTGACTGCAATTTCCGATCCGAGGTGCCGGAGATGGCAGTCTTGTGTACGTGACGTGTTGTTGCTTGCGTGAATGAGTGTGTGTGTGTTTCCTTTTCTGACGAAGGCTCTGGCCGAAAGCTAATATGTAAGTGTCTTTTCATTGTGCCTGTCTGCAACTCAACGTGGCGTCTTTACGGGAAATAACACGAAGCAGCACAGCTGACCTAATTACTTCTAAACTCTCAATGTTAATGTGATGCTTATCGTTTTTTCTCCACAAGGGCACGAAACACGAAATATCAATTTGGCAGCAAGCATTTAGTTTACTGACGATTCCTCAAAAATACATGCGATATATTTTACTATGTTTTTACAAGAAATGACTTCCACTTCTGTCCGTAATGCCCGCTCCTTACGCGAAATAAGTATTTATATTATATGACTTTTGTTCAATACAGTACAGACACAGAAATAATATCGATATAAAAAGCAAAATATATTTAAAAAACTGATTATAGAGACGTCTCTCGTAGTGAGTTAGATGCTAACATTCTATTGTCTCGAAATGCTCGTCATTCATAGAGCTTTCAAAAAAATTCTCTGCAATTTTTTTTTTTTTTTTTTTTTTTTTTTTTTTGTATTCTTAGAAATGTCTCATCTGCGGATCATCTGTGGAACGAAATATTATCTGCCTTCATACATCTTGCGGTGCAACCAACGCTGCATAACATTTCCCTTTTGTAATGAAGAAATCTTTCTGAAAATAACGTAGGTAACATAATAATAAGCTGACCAGGCAGCAAATGGATGGTGCCACTACTCAGCTAATGGAGTTGTTGGTTTCTATGTTATGACATCATGCGCGACTATACTCATGCACGGTCTAATGTAGGTGGGCTGCGCCATTATCTACTGCCCCTCTACTGGAGTGCTACGGAATTGTGATGCACGGATTTTAGAGAGTACTGGGACTGAAGGCGTACACCTGCGAACATTAAAAGAACTATTATTCTGACTTTATATTTTCTAAGTAATACTGAAACTGTACTGATTACCTCTCGTATTCCGGAAGCCGTGTAACGGTGCATGACGAAGAGTATTACGGGTACTACTATCAGACTCCTATCCCTCCACCCCACCCAGTCTTCCCTGTCCCAGTCACGAATGGCGCGCGAGAAAAGCGTCTAGTGGTGAACTTCTGCATAAGCTCGAATGTCTCTAATTTTGCGTTCATGGACTCTTCGTGCGGCCTGCCATCACTGAAACTACCGACCCCGGACAAAGGTTCGAAAACCCCGAACATACACTGAAGCGTCAGAGAAATTGGTATTGGCATGCATGTTCAAATACAGAGATATGTGAACAGGCAGAATACGGCGCTGCGGTCCCTAACCCCTGTATAAAACAACAAGTGTCTGGCGCAGTTGTTAGGCCGTGCCCTACGTGAGTGACAGAAGCGAGCGACAGCGAGCGACTTCTGTGTAAGCGACACTCAAGCGACAAGCAGCAACATCGGGAGAAAACCTTGGGTTCAAAACGGTTCAAATGGCTCTGAGCACTATGGGACTTAACTTCTGAGGTCATCAGTCCCCAAGAACTTAGAACTACTTAAACCTAACTAACCTAAGGACATCACACGCATCCATGCCCGAGGCAGGATTCGAACCTGCGACCATAGCGGTTGCGCGGTTCCAGACTATAGCGCCTAGAACCGAAAACCTTGGGTGTTCTCCTTGCGAGCGACCATGTCGCGCTACAAGATGGCTGCTTAGAGCCAACCAGATGTTTCTATAAAACGGCGTCCTTAACCTGTAGAATACTGTAGCTGGAGAGTATGGCTACAGAATTAGGTTTACTTAAGAAAATAAAGCGTAGAGGAATGCTGTGCATGAAATTTGCAAAGGGAGGAATCTCCATGAAGAATTTCATAAGTATCGTCAACTATGAAGATCACCAGACAAGTTCTTCAAATACACGTGAATGAGCAGAGGAGCATTCGACTATCTCATCAATAACTTAAATACAAATGTGTTTTTACATGATCAATAACTTTTAACAGCTAATAAATGTGGAGGAATGATTATTACATGACTAAATACACTAAATACAAAAATAAACACACAGATTGATTCTAGTAAACAATAGCTAGCTGTGGTGTAGGAATAGCGTATACAGTTCATAATTACGTGTGATGAAGAGGTCCTGAGTTCGATTCCCGGCCATTCTTATAAATACTGACACAGTTACGATTCTGTATACTAAGTTTTATGTATACTGTTTACACTGCATCGCTAAGTATATTTTTTAAGGTCTTGCCAAAGAACTTGATCTTAACATCTATTCCAGTATATCACACACACTTAATTTCTAATAAATTACAATGAAAAATGAAATTTCACAGATATTTGATGTTGCGAACGTAATTCATCAGCAGTCAGTTTTAAGGTCAGGTGTTTCAATTACTCTAAATAGTCTGTAAAAGTAAAGCTTACAAAATTTTTGAATAGAAAGTCAAACGTTTTGTGTAATGATTTGTCTAAAAGTATGAAATAAAAAATATAGGGTAAACGTTTAGTGCACCACATTTTCTGTTCATGATTTCGAGCATCCCTCAAAGGCACGTAGAACGTTTCTCTCATCTACTTATTTCTTTTACACAAATTATTTCATAAAATATTTGATTGATTTCTTCCATTTTTGAATTTCAAATTTTATTCAGAAAGCATGATTTTACTGACTCGTCGTTTGCCTTCCTAACGTACTTGATTCGAAGGAAGCCTTTTTCACATTTAAATACCGCACCAATGTATTTTTTTATGTGCAAAATAGCTAGGTCTTTAACAGATGGCATTTTTGACACTTCATTTACAGTAGCTTTTCGTAAAATATTTAAACTTTTCCTCAGCTTATTAATTAAGTTTTTGTTCATTACCCTGATTACTTTCAAGCAGTTAAATATTTTCATGCCAAACTAGACCTCATGCTGGTCACTTTTATACCCCATTTACCTGTCTCTTTTCCTTTCTTTGGTTATGAAAATCTGGACAAAACCTCATTGTGTAAGGCATAGGGAGTCTTGTTTCCGCTCTGCTCACACGTTTACAAAAACGTATCAAGTGTTAATCATATGATAAAATAGTCCCTTCTGCATGCTGTCATTTCCAAAATTCGTCGTTTCGATATCTTTTTTTTTTAATTAATGTGTGTGAAATCTTATGGGACTTAACTTCTAAGGTCATCAGTCCCTAAGCTTACACACTACTTAACCTAAATTATCCTAAGGGCAAACACACACACACACATGCCCGAGGGAGGACTCGAACCTCCGCCGGGACCAGCCGCACAGTCCATGACTGCAGCGCCTTAGACCGCTCAGCTAATCGCGCAGGGCTTTCGATATATTGAACCTTTCATGAGATACGACGATTTTTACGACCACTTGATTCCCGAAGCACAGGAAAGATTCGGACGCGCCTCGAGCGACCCGTCCGCGGATATAACAACCAATATCTCAAGAATGAAAAGTGTCTCAACTTTAAATATAATTTAGATATATTGGTTACATTTCATACGCAATAATGTATGGCATTAAATGAACTGTACGTAAAGTCTACACAATGTGACTTTACCTCTGCAAATTCTTAAAAATTTCGTGCAGCCATGTACTCAATTTCATACAGCACAGTAACGATGACGAATAACGAAAATAAATTCTGAGCTTTATCATTTAAGGATATCAAGCTATAGGTTGCAGAAGAATAAAATTTTTTTCACCGAATAGTTTTCTTAAAATCGGATGTTAAGTAATTCATACCAGGCATCGCGTCCGCTCCACTGCTTTGCCAAGAAGACACATGGCTGTCGCTCTGTGTCGCGCGTGCTGCAGCGACAAGATTCAAGCACGTCTGAGTTCAAACGTTGCCAGTTGCAGCAGGAGACAGGCAGCGACACAGATGTCACTCACATAGGACACTTCCATAAATACACTTGCGGTTGCGTCTTGTCGCTTGAAGCTGTCGCGCGCTGTCGCTCGCTTCAGTCGCTCACGTAGGACACGGCCTTAGATCGGTTACTGCTGCTACAATGGCAGGTTATCGAGATGAGTTTGAGCGTGGTGTTATAGTCGGCGCACGAGCGATGGGTCACAGCCCCTCTGAGGTAGCTACAAAGTGGGGATTTTCCTGTCCTACCATTTCACGAACGTGTCTTGAATATAAGGAATACGGTTAAACATCAAATCTCCGATATCACTGCGATCGGAAAAAGATCCAGCGTGACAGAAATGCAACCCTTCCGCAAACTGCTACAGATTTCAGTGCTGGGTTATTAAAAAGTGTGAGCGTGCGAACCATTCAACGAAACATCGTCAGTATGGGCGTTCGAAGCAGAAGGCCCACTCGTGTACCCTTGATGACTGACATAAAGGTTTCCACCTCGCCTTGGACCGTCAACACCGACATTGGACTGTTGATGACTGAAAACATGTTGCCTGGAGGGACCAGTCTCGTTTCAGAGTGTATCGACCGGATGGATGTGTACGGATGTGGAGACAACCTCATGAATCCACGGACCCTACATGTCAGCAGGCGATTGTTCAAGTTGATGGACGCTCTACAATGGTGTGGGGCGTGTGCAGTTGGAGTTATATGGGACCCCTGATCCGTCTATATACGAGTGTGACAGGTGACACATACATAAGCATCCTGTCTGATCACCTGCATCCATTCATGTCCATTATGCATTCCGACGGACTTGGGCAATTCCACCAGGACAATGCGACACTCCACGCGTCCAGAAATGCTACAGAAGTCGGCCGCGGTGGCCGAGCGGTTCTAGGCTCTTCAGTTCGGAACCGCGCGACTGCTATGGTCACAGGTTCGAATCCTGCCTCGGGGATGGATGTGTGTGATGTCCTTACGTTAGTTAGGTTTAAGTAGTTCTAAGTTCTAGGGGACTGATAACCTCAGATGTTAAGTCCCATAGCGCTCAGAGCCAATTGCTACAGAATTACTCCAGGAACACTCTTCTGATTTTGAACACTTCCGCTGGCCGCCAAACTCACCAGACATGAACGTTATTGAGCATATCTGGGATGCCTTGCAACATGCTATTCAGAGGAGATCTCCACCCCTTTGTACTCTCACGGATTTGTGGGCAGCCCTGGAGGATTCATGGCGTCAGTTTCCTCCAGCACTACTTCAGAAATTAGTCTGGTACATGCCACATCACGTTGCAGCACTTCTGCGTACTCGCGAAGGCCCTACACGATATTAGGCAGGTGTACCAGTTGCTTTGGCTATTCAGTGTATAAATACATACCCCGACGACGCCGGGTATTGAGCTAGTTATGTAGGCTTAATAAGAAAATAGACCGAACAGACACTGATAACTGAGAGTAAACAGTGAAACACAGAAGTGTTTACAGACCTCGTGAAGATGCCTGTCCGTCGAGAAGGCCTGCGACACAGGCGGCGGCTCGGCTCAGAGAGAAACGGATCCGTCCCAGGGCTACGAGAACGCTACCCGCGCGTTCGCTGACCGGCCGAGCCCGGCGGCGCACTTTCACTGTATTCGGCGCAAAAAGACGATCGCGAACGGCGAACCTCGCCTCTGCTTCCGTGTCTCACGGACGACGGCTGCGTCACAGCTCGCGGCCCAATGGCGTGTCCACCACTGTCCTCGAGAATGCCTTCTCCGACAATGGCCAAGAGCTACCTGAGTTCACCCCAATGGATCTAAATAGGACGATATGAAGACGGTATCTTTTCTTTCGGACTTGTCCGAAAGAACGTTTTCCATCGGTGACCATGGAGCCCTCGTAGAATGGAATGGTGATTAAATCAACACCCTAAGCTGTCGACAGGCGTTGATATACATCAACGGGGACAGTTGAAAATGTGTACCCCGACCGGGACTCGAACCCGGGATTTCCTGCTTACGTAGCAGACTCTCTATCCAGCTAAGCCATAAAGGGCACAGAGGATAGTGGTACTGCAGGGATTTATCCCTTGCACGCTCCCCGCGAGACCCACATTCCAAACTTAATGTCCACAGACTACATTCGTAGTGCCCCTGCCCATTACATTCATTACTCGCTGCAGACAATCTTACCGACTCCCGTAAGAGTTTAGGCAATGCGTGTGCATCCAGCACAGAAGAAGAAGGTCAATGACTGGTTAGCCTTAACTATATAAAGATCGTATCTGTTGTTTCGGACATGTGGCTAACCGGCAATTGGCCTTCTTCTTCTGTGCTGGATGCACACGCATTGCCCGAACTCTTACGGGACTCAGTATGATTGTCTGCCGCGAGTCATGAATGTAATTGGCAGGGGCACTACGAATGTAGTGTGTGGACATCAACTTGGGAATGTGGGTCTCACGGGGAGCGGGCAAGGGATAAATCCCTGCAACTGCTCTATACTCTGTGCTCTCGGTGGCTCAGATGGACAGAGCGTCTGAAATGTGACCTGGATTAATTTCCAAACCTCTACGCAGCTAGCCGGCCGCTGTGACCGAGTGGTTCTAGGCGCTTCAGTCCGGAACTGCGCGACTGCTACGGTCGCAGGTTCGAATTCTGCCTCCGGCATGGATGATTGTGATGTCCTTAGGGTTATTTAGGTTTAAGTAGTTCTAAGTTCTAGGGGACTGATGACTTCAGATGTTAAATCCCATAGTGCTCAGAGCCATTTGAACTATTTTTACCATAGTAGTATCAGAGGAATGGCCAAAGATAGATGACCATAGAAAGCCATAGAAAGTTGTGCTCACGCCCCTATCTTTCAGTAAAGAGCAAACAAGACGTTAAGTAGGAAGTTTTACTGCTGACAAGAAAATTATAAATCAGACAAAAGAAGGAATCTAAGATGTAGCAGCAGGGACAACCACAAACAAATTACTTTGTCCCTCTACCCTACTTCACCTGGCCTCTTTTTGCCCCACCATAGCATTTTAGCATAAGAAAGTATTTCTTCTTCCTCTCTAATTAGCTCACTGAAATATTTGTTTGTTTTCCTGATTCTGCAAGTCGCTGAACAATCCTCACTTTGTTATATGGTGTCCGTGTTAAAAGTCTACATTTTACTGCCATAATTCAACACCAGATGTCTTATACATTTCGGAGTGAAGGTGTCACTGAACTACAAGTTACCGTGTACAAAAATTATTTGATGTAAACACCGCAGAATAATGAGCCTTTGACCACGGGTGACTGTGTCATAGGCTACCCAAAAACCACACACATAGTACTAATGTGCCTTTTTAATTGACATAAATCCACGTGATGGTAGAAGTTTAACACTCCGAAGCGTGAAGTGGCAATAAATATAAACTTTGACTAGTTACAGTAACTTTTAGTTTCAACTGAGAATCATAACAGTCACAGTACTGTCTAACATAAAATGTTTGCATTTAAAAGAAGAAGTTTGTTACTGCTACATTAAATTTTAATATTTATGCACCAAATTTTTTTAATTATTTGAGCATTGACGTTTAAACACATGCGTTCTACGCTTACTTGATGGCAGGGGTTGCCTTCATAGTCAACGAATATTTCTGACCATACTACCTGAGCAGCACTCATTGAATCACATTCGTTCTTGGTTTATTTATTTGGTTCAAAAATGGTTCAAATGGCTCTGAGCACTATGGGACTTAACATCTGTGGTCATCAGTCCCCTAGAACTTAGAACTACTTAAACCTAACTAACCTAAGGACATCACACACATCCATGCCCGAGGCAGGATTCGAACCTGCGACCGTAGCAGTCGCGCGGTTCCGGACTGCGCGCCTAGAACCGCTAGACCACCGCGGCCGGCGTTTAGTTATTTCTTGACTACAATAGGTTTTAATTTAGTACTTCTCTGCAACATATACACCCTCTTAATTTAGTCATAAACTGTTCACACGGAAACAAGGTTTTATACAGGTGATAATACCCAAGACATTTTTATGTATGTGTAGCGATAACTTGTTCACCTTCTTAGACTCTTAAACAACTATGGTTTCTTAAAGGGGGTGGTGTCTTTTGTTATCGGAATAGAGATCTCGTGAAATGGTTAATACGCTTACAGGAGCTTCAGGTAAGAGTAAGCAGTTAATGAAAAATGAGGATATTTACTTGATCTTTTATAGTAATTTAACTGAGTTATTGCGCGAAAAGAATTAATGCACTTCAACTTTGAACATACAGAGAACGCCAAAAAATAGTTTACTGTATTATTTGATAAAACGAAGTAGATTTTGTTTCCAACTTTCCTGTAACAACACTGCACTACAAATACAGCTACATTCAGTCAATAATTGAGCTAGTACATGAAAACATGGGATTGTTTTTGTTTACCTTGATTGAGTGATAAGACTCGAATGGTGCGCTTACCTGAAACAAAAGATACAGAACGACTATTAGTATCAATTACATTAAGAGGAACAGTTAAAAATATTTATAGGTACCAATACTGAAACAATGCATATGATTACTGCTAATCACTTGTTTCCGATACAAAATCTTTAGTAAGAGTTTGTAATTATTTGTACTGTCGGTCCGGTTGGATACATATTCTGTGAGAAGAAATCTAAAATATCCATCGTCAGCAGTAACGACAGCGACATAAAATCATTAATTATGATTAAAATATATCTGATTTCGCCACTACGTGTAATAATTAATGTTGATATAAAGTTCTGATACTTATAGCAAGGCGGGAAGGAACTTTGCCACGTCAAACTTACCACACTTGTACCGGTGCTCTGGGATCATTCTTTCTTACTCCGTAAAATTGACAGTTGATCTGGGGACTGTTCTCAATGACACCTCTCTATTCTGAAGGTATGTTTACGACAAAAATCCTTTCCAATAATCTTTCAATAAGCATTCTGATACTTGTAAAGCTGAAATGCACCATTTCACCGTGGAACACGCTGTGAGTATTGGTATCACAAATTTCATATTTAGAAGTGGATACAAGTACCACTGCTCTAGCTTCAGCGGGGACAAAACAACGTGAATTTCAGTAAACCCTCACTAAAGGCAGAAGCAGAGCATAGGAAATACGAAGTACATTTTTTTTTGCTGTAATACGATAGATCGAAATGGCAAAATATATTCAAGCTATATACAATTATCTTTCCATACCAAATAGGATTATTTTTTACATCCAACAGTGCTAAAACAGAATTAACGGTCAATCTAGCCAACTCATGCCAGTGACAATGCAGGTAAGCCTCGTTATTCTGCGGGCTGCATTATTTAAAGAAAAAAGTAATGACAATGGAAATGAATTTGCTGTCGTCAATATGCCAATGAAATGATGTCGCAGAAGGTTGGAAATAAGCGGTTGCTCCACCGTCATCTGCGCTGGTGCTGGGAACTTAAGCGACAATGTTTTTTAATCTCCTGCTGGTAGAGTCAGGTTTGTGTGTGATGGAGGGCGATGTTCTAATTTGAATCCACCTTGTAACATTTAGGTTTCGTGTGACCTCCCAAAATCGGTTGCAGTGAAAATGAGGATAGTTCTTTTCCGTATCCTTATCCATTCCAAACATCGAGCTCAGAATCTAATGGTTTCATCGTCGACGGGATCTTAAACCCTAACCTTCCTTCCTTACAAGTCCTGGAATGTTAACCAAAGTAAATGTCTGATGATTGAGAATTAGAGGTGAAACCAGTGACATTTCCTGATGAGCTTGTTGTTTTAATGCTACTGATACCTGCTGTGGCTTGGTACTTGACAGTGAGGTTTGACGTTTTGCAAAGTGAAAGACTTTAATGTAAGGTTATCTTAATTAATGTCATAGTTAGAAGTAACAATAAAAAAATTTCCCGCCATTTCGTTCTGCAACACGTGAAGGGATGGGCCGTAGAGGGTTATCCACAAGCATCTCCTGGGTTTCATAAAAGGACTGCGTAAAAACTACAAGACAGACAGAAAATAGACATACAGTGGTGAATAGAGTTGTGTTGAAGGCTCCAATGTGTGTTCCTTCAAATATGTTAGTAAATGTTTTGAAAATGTATCGTCCAGTGGCTTTCCCCTCAAGAACCACTTTATCCAAGCTATCCCGCTCCCATGATAAATGATCATTTTATATCACACAATTTGCTATCAAATGTACAGTTCGGCTTTAGAAGTGGTTTAAGAAATGAAAATGTTATATTCTCTTTTCTCTGTGAGGTACTGGATGGGGTAAACGAAAGGTTTCGAGTGCTAGGCATATTTTTTAATTTAACTAAGGCGTTTCATTGTGTTGATCACAAAATATTGCTCAAGAAGTTGGACCATCATGGAATACGGGGAGTAGCTCACAATTGGTTCGCCTCTTACTTTAACAACAGACAGTAAAAGGTAATTATTCACAGTGTTGAGAATGGCTGTGATGTGGTGTCTGAGTGGGGTACAATCAAGGTGGGGGGGGGGGGGGGGTGCCCCAGGGATCAGTGTTGGGGCCACTCTTGTTCCTTATTTATATAAATGATATTCCCTCTAGTATCACGGGTAACTCTAAAATATTTCAGTTTGCTAATGACACTAGCTAGTTAGTAAAGGATGTTGCGTGCAACATTGGCCCAGTTTCAAATAGTGCAGTTCATGACCTACGTTCATGGCTTGTAGAAAATAAACTAACGTTAAATCACAGTAACACTCCGTTTTTACAGTTTCTAACACACAGTTCAACAAAACCTGACGTTTTAACCTCACAGAACGGGCATATGATTAGTTAAACTGAACAGTTCGAATTTATAGGTGTTCAGATAGATAGTAAACTGTCGTGGAAAGCCCACGTTCAGGATCTTGTTCAAAGACTTAATGCTGTCATTTTTCCTATTCGAACGGTATCTGAAGTGATTGATCGTTCGACACTAAAATAAGTCTACTTTGCTTATTTTCATTCGGTTATATCGTATGGTATTATATTTTGGGGCAACTCTTCCCATTCTAGAGGGATATTTTCGGCTCGGGCGATAAGTGATGTAAGTTCACGAACCTCTCGTCGACTCCTGTTCACGAGTCTAGGTATTTTGACATTGGCCTCTCAATATATATATATTCCTTACTGTCATTTCTTGTTAACAATATTAGCCTATTCCCAAGAATAAGCAGCTTTCACTCAATTAATACTCGGCAAAAATCAAACCTGCATTTGGATCGGACTTCCTTAACTCTTGTGCATAAAGGTGTGCAGTATACTGCTGCATCCATTATCAATTAGCTACCACTCGAATTCAAAAATCTTAACAGTAATCCTTAAAAATCTCAGCAGTAATCCACGCGCTTTCAAATCGAAACTGAAGTGTTTCCACATAGGTCAGTCCTTTTATTCTGTCGAGGAGTTCCTTGAAAAATTAATCTTATTAGTGTTGTATTGTTGATTTTGTCTACTTAAAGTTTTGGATTGCCTTTTTTTCGGACTCACAAACATTTTATTTTTGTCTGTTATCACTTTTATCTTGTAATTTCATGTATTGACATGTTCCACGACCTTGGAGATTTGCCCTTCAATTTGGTCCTACGGAACTTGACGTGTAAATAAATAAATAAAAGGTTTCAACAGGGTTGTTAGTTACAAAGTAATTGGCTCAAATGGCTCTGAGCACTATGGGACTCAACATCTTAGGTCATCAGTCCCCTGGAACTTAGAACTACTTAAACCTAACTAACCTAAGGACATCACACACATCCATGCCCGAGGCAGGATTCGAACCTGCGACCGTAGCGGCCGCGCGGTTCCAGACTGTAGCGCCTAGAACAGCATGGCGACACCGGCCGGCTTACAAAGTAATTCCACGTACCCTCACCGATTCCGAGCTCCCCCCACCCCCCCACCCCCCCAATTTCTGTTGGTAATAACCTGCAGTACCACTGCTTTCTGATAACTTATCGTGTACCACATACGTCCCAGAGGTAGTGAAAGGGTTAATGTGCGCAGGCCCACAAGGTGCAGTTGTCTGTCAGAGGCACCGTTGCGTAACCGTGTACAGTTTAGCGGTCTCTGGCTCTTGCGTGCAGCAGCCGGGGCTCCGTCGCATGACGACACGGCAAGACACGCCAAGTGTGGCCACCCAGCCACGACTCTGTTGCCGTAAGACGGGGGCCAGCGTGGTAACAGCCTGCTATCTGTCATCCCTGCCGCGCTAGTTAACAGCGTACACACACACACACACACACACACACACACACACACACACACACACCTACTCTCGACCTGCCAGAGGTCCCGTAATTGGCCAAAGATAAAAACTTTCATTCCAAGGCAAGGTCACGACGCCCATCTTCACGGCCGTGCAGCCAGCATGTAAGAGCACATCTCACGGCCACAGAGGCGAACGGTCCCCGTTTTAGTAAACGAATTCCTAAATCGTGAATTCAACACCCACATCATCATCAGACTCCTGCCCTAGCGCAGGTCTTCTCATCTAACTCTCCGCGCACGCCTGTTATTTGCTACCATCTTTGTTATCTCATAATTCTTTTCTGTTCCTATACTATCCACCATCTGTTATCTTCTGCACCTTGTTCTTCTTCTTCCATTTACCATTACTTCCACAACGCTCATCAGTAAACAATCTCTTCAAGCCAGGTGTGTTTCCTCTTGCTGATTACTTTTAAAATTTCTTTCTCTTCCCCCTGTTGTCTCAACACCTCATTTCTCACTTCGTCAACCCATTTTATTCCTTCCATCCTCCTCCAAATCCAGATCTCAAATGCTTCTAATCTTCTTTCTTCCTCTTTCCTCAGTGTCCCTCTCACATCCTTGTAACGCCACGCTTAGTATAGAGCACTTCGCCAGTCTCTTCCTCAGACACCTGTCCATGTAACCACCCAGTAGCCTCCTCATATTAAATACCTTCTTGGCAACTGCTATAAGCGTTTTCGCCTGCTTATCTTGCATGTAATGTCTTCTGTGATTATGCTTCCGTGATATTTGAAATCACTAACTTGTTCCACATCTTCCTGTCCTATGCACTTACCCCCATATATTTTGTCTTTTTCTTATTAATTCTCATCCCGATCTCCTCATAGGCCTCCTTTAATTTTTTTAACATTTCAATCATAGTTCTTTCGCTCTCTGCCAATAACACGATATCATCCGCAATTTGAATACATTCTATCCTCTGGCCACCAACCCGCACTCCTCTTTTTGGTTTCAAACATTTCTGAATAATATGCTCCAAATATATGTTAAACAGTATTGGGAAGAGACAGCAACCTTACCTCACTCCCCTTCCAGTTCTGCTTTCCTCTATCATCTCATTCCCAATCTCAACTCGTATCTTTTGTTGTAGTTATACATCGTTAGCCATCTATCCCTCTAGCCGACCACAATTTTTCTTAGAATGATCCATTAATTTATTCCATTGCTCTGCCAAGGGATTTCTCCAAGTCACTGAAAACAATATAAACTTCTCTTCCTCTTTCAACGTATCTCCCACCTACAATTATCAACAGTTGAATTGCATCTCTTGGAACTTTCGCTCTTCTAAATCCAGACTGTTCCTCTGCAATATTATTTTTTCCAGTCTTCCAGGAAGTCTTCTGTTTGTCACTCTTAGTAGCAATTTTGCTGCGTGAGATATCAAACTTACGGTTATAAAATCCTTACATTTCTTGGCATTGCTTTTCTTCTCAATCGGTAGCATCCAAACACTATAGACTGAGACTAAAGCAACAGAAACACGAATATAATGACTAGCAAAAATTAGATTAGCAACACACCTTATATCGAAATTGGGACTCACGAAATAGAAGAAGAGAAGAGGGATTCCTCTACTCTGGAAGTAGAGTAACACATAACGGGCGAAGCAAGGAGGACATAAAAAGTTGCCTAGGAAAGGTAAAGAGGATATCCTGCAAAAAGAAGTCTACAAGCACCAAACATCGGCCTTAATGTGAGGAAAAAATTCCTGAAAATGTCCTTTTGAAGCACAGCATTGTACGAAAGTTAAGCATGTGCTGTGAGAAAACTGGACAAGAAGAGAATCGAAGTGTTTCAGATGTGTTGTTCTAGAACGATGGTGGGTTGATAAGCTAAGAAATGAGAAGATTCTTAGCAGAGTCGAAGAACAGAGGAACATGTGGAAAACACTGAGAAGAAGAAGGGGCAGGATGATAGGACATATCTTAAGATATCAAGCAATAACTTGCATGTTACTTGAGCGAGATGCAGAGGGTAAGAAGTATATGGAAAGACAGAGACTGGAATATATCTAACAAATAATTGAGGATGTTGGTTATAAGTGCTGCTCTGAGATGAAGAGTTTGGACTAGAGATGAACTGCTTTTGGGCGTCATCAATGCACTGAATATACATGCTAATGTCTCCTGTCAGTCAACGGGACTGGGACCACAAACCACTCCAGAACGCCTGTTCATATGTCTCACTTCGTGTCTTCCACCTGCCATACATCGAAACATGTTTACTGGCGGACACATTTTAAATTCAAATGGCTCGGAGCACTACGGGACTTAACAAAAAAAAATGGCTCTGAGCACTATGGGACTTAACTTCTGAGGTCATCAGTCGCCTAGAACTTAGAACTACTTAAACCTAAGTAACCTAAGGACATCACACACATCCATGCCCGAGGCAGGATTCGAACCTGCGACCGTAGCAGTCGCGCGGTTCCGGACTGAAGCGCCTAGAAACGCTCAGCCACAGCGGCCGGCGGACACATTTTAAGATCTCGGCCGAAAGCAGTAATGTGGGATAGTCGATGAGAAACAACGATTACGTATAAAACTTGGCAAGTGGTATGCTTTATTTATATTAGTTGGTAGTTCCACGATGCTTTATTTATATTAGTTCTTAGTTCCACGATCATTCTAAAAATGGCAGATCTAGCTCTAATTTCAGATTGTTCGTAGCTATTGGTCTTGCGGCCGCGTTCTCGCTTCCCGAGCACGGGGTCCCGGTTTCTATTCCCGGTGGTGTCAGGGATTTTCACCTGCCTCGAGATGACTGGGTGTTTGTGTTGTCCTCATCATTTCATCATCATTCATGAATGTGGCGAGTTTGGACTGAGCAAAGGTTGGGAATTTGTACGGGCACTGATAACCACGCAGTTGAGCGCCCCAGAAACCAAAAATCATCATCTAATTTCAGATTCTCTCTAAAGTAGACATGGTCAAGCTGCGCGCACGTAAAAAAAAGAGGAAAAACGTGCGTGTCAGTAGTAGTAACGTGTCAGGAAAATAGTTTGTCAGGGATGATTTGAACAAATCTGAGAATGATGTGGACAACTGTAACTCAGATAAAGATCCTGAATATGTTTCTGAACGCAGATTTGCGTCAACAGTTGTTGCTAATCAAGTAAATATGAATACTTATTCAGGGAAGTAAAAAACGTTAATTTGCGTGTCACGGTGATGGTAGAAATGTTGAAGGTCATCCTCAACATTGTTCATCTGCTGTAGTGCACACTAAAATCGATTTTATATTCTGCTGAACCGTAGATTAATTTTTGAGCTTGTTGTACTTTATTATTGCCAAAATTGGTAATGCATCTCTTAGTATCGAAAATTGAAACAATTAGTACATTTAAAATTTGTATTTCTGATAGGTTTTGAGGTGATTTTCCGTCAATTGTCCCAGCAAGTAAACAGTGGGAAGTCAATTCTAACGGATGTTAATTGCATTCAGTTTGCAGGTAAACGATGTAAAGTAACCATAGACAAATTTTTAAGAATAAACTATTGGGTAGGAATTACCATTTTAAAAATACGTCGTTACATTTTGAAATCATCGACTTACCTGAACAAAAAAACCCCATTGCATGTGCTTGAAATATTTTTTAGATTTTATTGAAACTTTACTGTGCAATTTCTCAAAACATCCAATCACTGTTTACAGCCGAGGTCTTCATTTCAAATCATACATTCATGCCACTGTCACTAGCATCATCGTGAGTACTGGAGCTACTCGAGCTATCTCTGTCGGCCTGTCTACAGAAAAGGCTTATGAGGAACTGCTTTACCTTTTTACCGCATTCTTCTTAACTGCCTACGCACTGTCATCGTGCTACCTGAACTGCTGGTAGCAATTTGGAACTGACAAGTGATTTCTTCTGCTGATTTCGTAAGATTTTTTACAACCACCCTCCGCAGCGCTCGGCGGTCGCTATCCGTCAGTAGACGAAGTCTTCCTGATTTGCCTTAACTGTGGCTGTTCCCTGGCGCTTCCACTTCATTATCGAGTCTCTAACAGTCAACTTCGGCAGGTATAGAAGTGTGAAATGTTCCTGGTGGGTTTCTTACTCAGGTTGCAGTAAATGAATAATCCACGTTCGAAACTCTGCAGACCAACTCATTGTGCTGTTACTGTTTCTTTACAGATAACACAATATTCGTGGCTCCTTTTATGCTGTCGAGTCCGCTTCCCGTGACATATAGTATTTCATTCTGCTTTACATAGAGATGTTTTAGTACTTTTGGTCAAAAAGCCTATTCACTTGTAAAGGCGGATTCTTCCTGTGTAATTAATGACAATTTTAGTAAGTATTTCCTAGATCGCAGAAATCAGGATGATGGGTATACACTTTTAACTTATGTGCAGATGCCAGAAAGCCCCTAACTGCGCAATGTGCTTTCAAGTTACGGCTTAAACAACGTTCCACATTGTAGTCACTCCCGATATATCCCACTCAAATGCACTGAGGTTGCAAAAGTCGTAGGATACAGATATGCACATATACAGATGGCGGCAGTATGGTGTACACAAGGTGTAAAAGGCCAGTACATTAGAACTACCACTTGTACACTGGTGACTCACGTGAACAGGTTTCCGACGTGATTATTGCCACACCACAGGAAATAACAGACTTTGAACGCCAAATATTAGTTGGAGCTAGACGCGTCGGACATTCCATTTCGGAAATCATAATTCAGTATTCCGAGATCCATAGTGTCAATAGTGTACCGAGAATACCATATCTGAGGCATTACCTCTCACCACGAAAAACGCAGTGGCCCACGACCTACACGTAACTACCAAGAGTAGCGGCCTTTGCGTAGAGTTGTCAATACTGAAAGACATTAACCACAGAAATTAATGTGAGACGTACGACTATCGTATACGTTTGGACAGTGCAGCAAAACTGGCCTTTAATGGGCTGTGCCAGCAGACGACCGACGCGAGTGCCTTTGCTAACAGCACGACAACGCCTGCAGCGCATCTCCTGAGTTCGTGGTCACATCACGTTCAATTTCTGACTAGAAAACCGTGGCCTGGTCGGATGAGACCCGATTTGAGTTGGTAAGAGCTGATGGTAGGGTTCGAGCGTGGTGCAGACCCCACGAAGCCATGCACCCAGAGATGCGAACAAGGCACTTCGGAAACTGTTGGTGGCTCCATAAAGGCGTAGGTTGTGTTTACATGGAATGGACTGGGTCCTCTGGTCCAACTGTACCGATCATTGACTGGACATGGTTATGTTCGGCTACTTGGAGACCGTTTGCAGACATTCATGGACCTCATCTTCCCAAATATGTCACCCGGGCGAAGTTGTTCGCGACTGGTTTGAAGAACATTCCGGACAATTCGAGCGAATGATTTGCGCACCCATATCGCTCGATATGAATCCCCTCGAACATTTAGGGGACATTATCGAGAAAATCATTGACTGGAAATGGTTATGTTCTGCTACTTGGAGACCGTTTGCAGACATTCATGGACGTCATCTTCCCAAATATGTCACCGGGCCACAGCTGGTTTGAAGAACATGCTGGACAATTCGAGCGATTGATTTGCGCACTCATATCGCCCGATATGAATCCCCTCGAACATTTATGGAACAGCAATATTTTCGCAATTATGGACTGTTATGAAGTCAGTATGGCTCAGTATTTATACAGGGTACTTCCAACAACTTGTCGAGTCCATGCCACGTCGAGAAGCTGCACTACACCGGCAAAAGGAGGTCCGACACGATATTAGGAGGTAACCAATGAGTTTTCTCATCTGAGTGTACATTCAAGAGAAAGCGCAAATGTCTTCAATATTACAGAAATGACTACGTTTGTCCATAAGTCCAAGATAAAACTCGGTAATTTCAAGCTACGGCTTAAATGACGCACGACATTGTATTGAGTTTCCATACACCACAGTGAAATTAATTCAAGAGGAAGCAGGAATGGGAGGAAGAAGAGAGGAATACCGACGGCCATGGTGCTTTTGCTGAGATTACAGCTTGCTTGCATCTGTTACCGCCGGTTCTGCACCCAGGCACACCGCTGGGCTGTCGCCCTGGCTATTCCGTGAGAGCCTAGAAGGGATCTACAACGGGACACAGCTGTCTCGGTTGACGGCCGCTTAACCCAGTTGTGGTAACGCGTAAACGGCCCGCCCGCAGCGTAGGATATCTGCTTACACGCAGGGAGGTAGCGATGCTGAACTGCAACTACAAGACATAAATGTCGCGCACGCCTGCTCAGGCAAAGCGCACTCAAACTGATCACCTCTCACGTTTGTAGTCCGAAATAAGGCCGGTGTTACACGACAAACCTAACGTGTACAAGTCAGGTGTAGACGGCCTGCCATCTAGCGGGAGAAGGGTGAAGCTACGATTTTAGCAGCACGTCTATCCACCGTAGAGAAACAGGAGCCGTTCTATTCTGCAGTGGATCCGCGCATGCGCAGAACGCAGTGTTTCGAGCGGACTTTTCTGCTTCTCATTGTTTTCACACGTGGTCAGCAGACTAGATGTACGTGCTCTCTTGAAGACTCTTTTGGCTATTGCACGACATACACGACATGATCAAAAGTATCTGGACACCCCCAAAAACACACCATTTTCTTATTAGGTGCATTGTGCTGCCACCTACTGCCAGGTACTCCATATCAGCGACCTCAGTAGTCATTAACATTGTGAGAGAGAAGAATGGGGCGCTCCGCGGAACTCACGGATTTCAAACGTGGTCAGGTGATTGCGTGTCACTTGTCTCATGCGTCTGTACGCGACATTTCCATACTCCTAAACATCCGTTTTCCGATGTGATGTGAAGTGGAAACGTGAAGGGACACGTACAGCACAAAAACGTACAGGCGGACCTCGTCTGTTGATTGACAGAGTCCACCTACAGTTGAACCGGGTCGTAATGTGTAATAGGCAGACACCTACCCAGACCATCGCACAGGAGTTCCAAACTGCATCAGGATCCACTCCAAGTACTATGACACTTAGGCGGGAGGTGAGAAAACTTGGATTTCATGGTCGAGCGGCTGCTCTAAGCCACACATCACGCCGGTAAATGCCAAACGACGCCTCCCTTGGTGTGAGGAGCGTCAACATTGGACAATTGAACAGTGTGGAATGACGAATCACGGTACGTGGTCGTGTTTTGTCACGGAGGGGCTTGAACCCCTTGCTGTTTTGCGTGACACTATCACACCACATGCCTACATTGATGTTTTAAGCACCTTCTTGCTTCCCACTGTTGAAGGGCAATTGGGGGATGATGATTGAATCTTTGAACACGATGGAGCACGTGTTCATAATGCACGGCCTGTAGCGGAGTTGTTACACGACAGTAACATCCCTTAATGGACGAGCCTGCACAGAGTCCTGACCTGAATCCTATAGAACGCCTTTGGGACGTTTTGGAACGCTGACTTCGCGCCAGGCCTCATCGACCGACATCGATACCTCTCCTCAGAGGAGCACACCGTGAAAAATGGGGTGCCATTCCCCAAGAAATCTTCCAGCACCTGATTGTACGTATGCCTGCGAGAGTGGAAGCTGTCATCAAGGCTAAAGGAGGGCCAACACCATACTGAATTCCAGCATTACCTATGGAGGGCGCCATGAATTTGCAAGTCATTTACAGCCAGGTGTCCGGATACTTTTGATCACATGTTGTATATTACACATTTTTCAGTGTGTAATTTTATTATAAATAATGTAATAAAACAAATGAAAACTGTTTTTGTAGCTGTTGGGAAAGATTATGTATCTAATGATAACTTCTTACAGAAAATTACGAAAGGAACGCCGAAAGTATAAGCGTTGTGATCCACAAGATACACTGTACCATGGACAGTTACGTCTACAAAAGTTTAATTCTGAGTTTATATGTTTATACGTAAATTTGTATATAATTTTACATTCATTGCGTCTACATATTGCTTTCATTACTGAAAGTACTTTGATTTGACTTCACATTTTGTATTATTTCAGTATTCCAGGAAAGATAGTATTGAGAGAAGAGCCACAAATGCCATAGCACAGGCACGATAAAAGTGCATAAACCTGGTTTGTGACGCTTTCCTCGTTACTGCGTTATTTGCAAGGATCCCGCCATGTAAATCAACAGCAGCTCGTCAAAACAAGACACATCTATTATGGCGAAGCTCCCAGATTGCTGTGAATTTTAGAGTCTCAGCTCTTTCATTAATAGGGGTACATGTCCCTACCTTCATCCCGCCCTGCCAGCCAGGGTCGAACGCAGGTCCTACTCCTGGCATTACGTTGTCAAAAATGGTTCAAATGGCTCTGAGCTCTATGGGACTTAACATGTGTGGTCATCAGTCCCCTAGAACTTAGAACTACTTAAACCTAACCAACCTAAGGACATGACACACATCCATACCCGAGGCAGGATTCGAACCTGCGACCGTAGCAGTCGCGCGTTTCCGGACTGAGCGCCTAGAACCGCGAGACCACCGCGGCCGGCATTACGTTGTCGCTCTGCTCTTCTCCCAGCGATTAAGGCGGTCACTGTCACGGGAACTGCTGCATAGATAATTACGTTCTCCACGTCCAAAAGGGTGTAAAAGTAAACTTATCATATACTTGCAACAGCGTGATATAAAACGGGCACTTTAGCCCCCAATACTGTATAATCACATCGTAATTTCATTCTGGCTGCAGAATATAACAAATACTGCTCAATAAAAACGATCCTAGGACTCTCAGAAGTATCAATGCGACTAAATCGCAGCTTTACAAAATTATAAAATTTCACACTCAGCAATGTAAACAAGCCTGCAGTTCCGAATAAGTATCCTAGGGGCGCTGGTGCAGACTTACACGTTGTGTTCCTTGTAACAGACCTAACTAACGAGTTCGCAATTCCAGAGTCGTAAGCTTGGAGAGGTGATGCAGACTGGTAAACGATAGGTGTGTTGTGTAAGAGTGCCTAAAGACAAGAGCTTTTGCTGAGAAGCGGAATGAATGCATCGTAGGACGTTTTCCATGATCGTCATTTCCCTGAGAAACAAATTTCATCACTGCTGTATTCTTTATCCTGTTAATTTCAAGGTGTGTCGATTTTGCGTCCATATGATCCCGTCATCAAGCATCTGGTAGATGTGCATCGTCTAATCAACGTCAACAAAAAATGGTTACTCGACTTTCCCAGACACTTACAATAAAGATGGAAACCATTGAATTAGAAGTACATAATGTGCATCCACAGCACCTGTGTCCTGCAATGTTCTCACCATTGGCATAAGTTTCCAGATTAGTGCCACACTCTATAACTTTATGTCAGCAAATATTCTAAAATAATTGCAAAGTCAATAAATTCATGCCAAGCCTGCCCGAGCTGCTGCTCCAGCAGACAAAAGATGTAATTGCTGATACTTGTTTTATGGCCAGAAAACAAATATTAACAATTAAGCAGCTATCGGCCTGCATTCTGAAGGACATAACACTACAAAAATCATAAGCCAACACTCCAGGCTGACCCACTTTGTAGGAGGTTACGTGAAAATTACCGAACTATCAGTTTAATAAGTCACGGTTGCGAATTACTAACACGACTCCCTTTCAAAAGAATGTAAAAACTGGTAGCAGCCGACCTCAGGGAAGACCAGTTGCCGGCCAGTGTGACCGAGCGGTTCTAGGCGCTTCAGTCTCGAACCACGCCATCGGTACGGTCGCAGGTTCGAATCCTGTCTCGGGCGTGGATGTGTGTGATGTCCTTAGGTTAGTTAGGTTTAAGTAGTTCTAAGTTCTAGGGGACTGATGACCTCAGATGTCAAGTCCAATAGTGTTCAGAGCCATTTGAACCATTTGATTTGAAGACCAGATAGGATTCCGGAGAAATCAAGGAACACGTGAGGTAACACTGACCTTACGACTCCTTACGACTCCTCCTAGGATATAGGTTAAGGGAAAGCAAACCTGCGTTTATCGTATTCGTAGACTTAGAGGAAGCTTTTGACAATGTTCACTGGAATAATCTCTTTCAAAATCTAAAGGTGTCAGGTGTAAAATACAGGGAGCGAAAGGCTATTTACAATTTGTGCAGAAACCAGATGGCAATTATAAGAGTCGAGGGGCACGAAAGAGAAGCAGTGGTTGAGAAGGGAGTGAGAAAGGGTTGTAGCCTATCCCCTATATTATTCAATCTGTATACTGAGTAAGCAGTAAAGAAAACAAAAGAAAAATGTGGTGTAAGTCCAGGGAGAAGAAATATGAAATCTTAGGTTTGCCGATGACATCGTAATTCTACCAGAAACAGCAAAGGACTTGGAACTGCAGTTGAACGGAGTGGACAGAATATTGAAAGGACGATACAAGATGAAAATCAACAAAAGCAAAACGAGGATACTGGAATGTAGTCGAATTAAATCAGGGGATGCTGGCAGACTTAGGTTAGGAAACAAGACATTTACAGTAGTAGATGAGTTTTGCGATTTGGGAAGCAAAGTAACTGATGATGTTCAAAGTAAGGATAATATAAAATGTAGACTGGAAACGGCAAGGAAAGCGTTTCTGAAGAAGAGAAATTTGTTAACGTCGAGTACAGATTTAAGTCTCAGGAAGTCCTTTCTGAAAGTATTTGTATGGAGTGTAGTCATGTATGGAAATGAAACATGGACGATGAACAGTTTAGACAAGAAGAGAATAGAAGCTTTTGAAATGTGGTGCTACAGAATAATGCTGAAGATTAGAGGGGTAGATCACGTAATTAATGAAGAGGTACTGAATAGAATTGGGGAAAAGAGAAATTTGTGGCACAACGTAGCTAGAAGAAGGGATCGGTTGGTAGGAGACATTCTCAGGCAGCGAGGGATCACCAGTTTAGTACTGGAGGGAAGCGTGGGAGGTAAAAATCGTAGAGGGAGAGAATGAGATGAATACAGTAAGCAGATTCAGAAGGATGCAAGTTTCAGTAGCTACTCAGAGATGAAGAAGCTTGCACAGCATAGAGTTGCATGGGAAGCTGCGTTAAACCAGTCGTTGGACTGTAGACAACAACAACAACAACAACACAACGTTTCTCTGATGTGAGCAGGTATGCTGATGTAAGGTTGTAGAGTGGCAGCTGATGAACATTTGTCACAAGGTTGTCGGGCAGAATAATTGGTTCAAGGCACAGATTTCATCGATTTCACGTACAACACGAACCGAAGTGAAAATCTCACCACCTCATTCTGAAAGAGAATGTCTTTCAAAAACGCACATTTTTAACTTAATCCTCTTAATTTAAAATATATTCTCAAATCCCTTGCCGCGGTTTCAGGCGTCATGTCACGGACTGCGCCACCACTGCATCCGGAGTTTCGAGTCCTCCCTCGGGCATGGGTGTGTGTGTTGTTCTTAACGTAAGTTAGTGTAAGTAGTGTGTAAGTCTAGGGACCGATGACCTAAGCAGTTTGGCCGCTTAGGCATTCACACACATTTGAACATTTTCAAATCACCTCACTGAGCGTATGTTGTACTATGACACGAGGAAAAAGTCATCTATGGCTGCCAAACAATTTTCCTCGGAATCCAAGTATTTAACAATTACGAATTTCCTTTCACGTTTGAATATGTAAAAAGCAGAGCGTGCCACAAATTTGGGAAGAGGGTGGATTGTCACAAATGAGACGATTCAGGCCTTATAATCTTATAATGCATCCCACTGCCAAAGCATTTGGGTAGCCAGCTGCATTGCCCTATCAATAGACAATTTATTTACGTATTTATTTATTTACTTTATTGTAGGTCCCTTGTCACTTCTTCACTAAGTTAGTCCAGAAGACTAGCCTAGTATTCGGTAGTTTTACCCTCTGCAAGAGATCTATAGGAAAAGTCGCTTTTGCGTTCTATAAAACTCTAGCCTTCACTTTATCGAAATATGAGATTACTTGGGCTGAGTTGTGCAGGGCCAGTCACTGCTGCGATTGCTATTTCGTTCTGGCCGTGGTGAACCTGGTCTCACCCACATTAGCAAACTGGGCTCAAAAATCTGTTATAAGTTCTTTTTACAGTAGTGTAAGCGTTTCTGAAAAATTCGTTTCCCAGTTTGCTTCTGGTCAACTATCAACAAATTGCAACACTAATACCGCAGGAAGTTTTGTCGTAATCATTTCATGTCTACAAATTCCCAGCTCTGTTTCTTATGATGCGTCTATGGCGTCATCCGTCTCGTATAAGCTTTATCATGGATCGGCTTACACCATGTTGCGAAATTTCACGATGTTATCACTTGCGATTGCAAGTTCGGGACATCGTTCACGTCGATAATTCAAACAGAAATTACGTCCACGTTTGCATAGACTCACCAATTTCTTACCTCCATGACTTTTGTACGAATTCAAAACTATGAATTTTTTAGAAGTGCAGCGATCTAGATTCGCCTCTTAAACGAAACGTACGTAATAATACTACACTAAAATTGCTTGTGACAACTGAGCAGCAAATTGAGAATTCACATACGGTGTACTGCTACCTCCACCAGCCTAACGGAAACAAAATGTGATAGATATCAACCCTAACACTGTACCGGGCTGGAAACTTTTAATCATTCTATCTCCGACGCCCTCGCCTTAGTCGGCACTCCATGGTTTACAGGTCAGTTGCGAATTAAGCTCATGGAATCATACTTAGGAAGAACACGACGCCAAGAAAAGTGAGATCAGTTGATGGCAGCAACACGACGCCAAGAAAAGTGAGATCAGCTGATGGCAGCTGCCAAGTAAGCCGTGATGAGAGGGCGACCGTCTGGCAACGCTGCGCCCAGGCAATGAACCCGCGCCCTTCAGGCTGTAAGCGCCTCAGCACTCCGCCTCACTTTCCTCAGGCGATCTGGCCGCTCGTGCTACAATCCACTGCCGGCGAGAGAGTCTTATCCTACAGTACAGCGCCTCTACGTGGCTTCACAAGGAGCTGACATTGTGCGATACACTCACAGCGACGTTAAAGTCGTGTATGCCCAGTGAAAGTAATGCTGTTTTGTCTCACTACCATCTCACGCGGGATATATGACACAGGCGAAATACGCTCAGACTTCAGTCATAATTTAATAATTCCAACTCCAAACAAGGCAAGTACTGGCACGTATGAGTAGTTTATTATCGAACTATCAGTTTAAAAATGAGTTAGTCACGAGAGAATAACATAAATTATCTACAAAACAACGGAACGACTGGTAGAAGTCAATTTGGGGGAAAATCAGTCTGAGTTCCTGAAACGTGTGGAAACACGCGGGGCAGCACTGACTCTACAGCTTACTTTAGAACACCGATGAAAGACACAATTATAGCATTTCGACGTTCAAAACTTGAAGGCAATGTTATAGAAAGGGAAAAGCACGCAGATGAACACGAGATGAGAGATATGATCCTGCGACTCGAATTTGACAGAGCGTGAAAGAACCCAGTCGAAACAAGGCCCCAGGAGTAGACGTCATTCCGTCAGAACTAGCGAGGGCCTTGGGAGAGCCGGCCACGACAGAACTTTTCCATTTGGGCTGCAGGTTGAATGAGATAGGCGAAATGCCCTCATACTTCAAAAAAATGTAACAATTCCAGTTTCAAAGAAAGCAAGTGCTAACAAGTGGGAATAATACCGAACTATCAGTAAAAGCATAGTTTATCTGAAAAGGTTTCCGACGTGATTATGGTCGCATCACGGAAACTAAGAGATTTTGAACGCGAAATGTTAGTTGTAGCTAGACGTATGGGACATTCCAATTCGGAAATCGTTAGGGAAATCAAATATTCTGAGAACCACACTGTCAGGAGTGTGTCGAGAGTACCAAATTTCTTCCATTACCTCTAATTACGAACAACGCATTGGCAAACGGCCTTCACGTAACGACCGAAAGCTCTGAGCACTATGGGACTTAACATCTGAGGTCATGAGTCCCCTAGAGCTTAGAACTACTTAAACCTAACTAACCCAAGGACAGCACACACACCCATGCTCGAGGCAGGATTCGAACCTGCAACCGTAACGGTCGAGTGATTCCAGACGGAAGCGCCTAGAGACGTTCGGCCACAGCGGCCGGCGTTTCCGTAGAGTTGCTATTGCTAATACACGAGCAAAACTACGTGAAATAACAGCAAAAATAATTGTGGGACGTATGACGAACGGAACCTTTGGGAAATTGAGTCGAAATGTGGCGTTAATGAGCTACGGAAGCAAACGACCAACTCAGATGCCTTTGGTAACAGCACGACATTGCCTGCAGTGCCTCTCTTGGCCTCTTGACTATATCGGTGGGACCCTAGACGAGTGGCCACGCCCGGGTTCCCGGGTTCGATTCCCGGCGGGGTCAGGGATTTTCTCTGCGTCGTGATGGCTGGGTGTTGTGTGCTGTCCTTAGGTTAGTTAGGTTTAAGTAGTTCTAAGTTCTAGGGGACTGATGACCATAGATGTTAAGTCCCATAGTGCTCAGAGCCATTTGAACCATTTGAACCTAGACGAGTGGGAGACCGTGGCCTGGTCAGATAAGTCCCGATTTCAGTTCGTAAGGGCTGATGGTAGGGTTAGAGTGTGGCGCAGACCCCTTGAAGCCATGGACCCAAGTTGTCAGCAAGGTACTGTGCAAGGGTTGGTGGCTCCATAAAGGTGTGGGCTGTGTTCACATAGAATGAACTGAGTCCTCTGCTCCAACTGAACCGACCATTGACTGGGTTATTTTCGGCTACTTGGAGACAATTAGCAACTTTTCATGGACTTCATTTTGACAAACAACAATGGAATTTGTATGGATGACAATGCGCTATTCACCGGACCACAATTGTACGAAGACCATTCTGGACAATTCGAGCGAATGAATTGCCCACCCATATCGCACGACATGAAACCCATCGAACATTTATGGGACATAATCGAGAGGTTTGTTCGTGCTCAAAATTCTACAGGGACAACATTTCCGCAATTATATACAGCTGCAGAGGCAGGACGGCTCAATATTTCTGCAGGTGCATTCCAACAACTTCTTGGCCCATGCCACGTCTAGCTGCTGCAGAGGGAGGTCCGACGCGATATTAGGGGGTATGCTATGACTTGTCACCTCAGTGTATGCTTCTACAAATTATTTTGAAAATTTTATTTTCTAAGATTATACCAGTTAGCATTAATTTTACATGCCGTACGTCAAATCTAGTTCACAAATATTGATTTCATACCAAGGTAACTGGAATCGCTGGCATTACCACTTACGGCTGTATTAAGTTTATTTGTCTTTGAATCTGGTCTCCATCGAACTACAAAATCAGTTAACTGTCCTATAACTTGTAAATTACGATGGAGTTACTGGATGATTAAGTGTGACCTCTTCGTACGAAATGTTGGCATGTATTGAAATTTCTTTGAAGAAAACGTGTGTCGTTTATTCCTGTCTGTCAGAATTTATTTGTGCAATTTTAGTTTGACGATATGTTGGTTTAACCGAAATGTAGACAGTAGCGACGTGTGTATTTCTTTTTCCCTGTGTTTACATTAATTAACGAGTTATCCCCCATCAGACCGAAAATCACAAACAGAGAACTTTTCAGCCTGCAGCTGTAGACTATGCAAACGATGACAGTGAGAAGTATTTACAACTATTTTGCAGATTGACATTTTGTTACTGTAACATTTACTAGCTTTATACTGAAAAAACGAGTAAGAATATCACAGTCTGAAAAAACATTGTGACAGGAGCGGTTTATCGATGTATTATTGGAAGCTGACCTTCACACTACACGTACACGGTTTGTTAAACTATGTCCCATGCTCTATGTAAAGAACTGATACCCCAAGGAAACTTTCGTGATATTCAGGAAAAATTGCGCTGAATTTACAGCGACTAACGGCTGACTGAAAATCTAACAGCTGGAATATAAAATGCGCGATAAGCATAGAGAAAACAGTCTTTATAGAATGCTATCGTTGTTTATAAATACTTGATTTTTATGAATGTTCAGAAATGAGTACACCGTACTCAACATATAATGCATGTAGGCAGTTATTATTAGTCACCCCTTGTGACTGAGGGTACCCATGAATCAAAGAATCTGCTATTTTCAAAATAGATCATGCGAATTTTTCTTCCAATTGGAATTACAATCATTTCCACGCCATTCGTTGACAATACTAAAGAGCATGGTATTGTCACAGATTTTGTTAAATTCTGGCGCACTCCATTAACCTGCGAGTATCGCACTGAGCAACGAAAAATCAGAAGAGAAAAGCTTACATTAATGCTTCGGTAAAAATCGTTTTGTTAACAGTTACTTTGATTTGAGGACTTTTGCTTTAAAGTTTTCAAAATTTGGTGTTTACACAGATATGCGAACATTTATTTTGTGAAGCGGATGCTACATTTTTTACTCCAGTGTAGTCTACTTACTCCAGTATGCTGACGACATCGCCTTCCTTGTAGTCCCCCTTACCCTCACATCATCACAACGAACTCTGCAACTGTGTCTCGACAACTTCACCTGCTGTTGCAATCAATGAAACCTTTTCACCAGTCTACAGATATCCAGGCAATCATTATAGAAAAACTACTTGAGCGCTTCGTCCCAGAGGCTTTTACCTGACAGTCACCAAATTCACTACCGTCCAACCTAATTAAAACACCAAAATACCTCTGACTAAGACTAGATCGAAAATTAGCATCGAACACCAACCTGCCAATGATCCGAAATACACCTCACAACATACATACTGCTAGAACTGATGACTGGCCAAACACACGAATGAAATCTCACAACCATCATGCACACACATGAAACCCTCATCTGTCTCGACATAACCTATCTTAATATAGTATGGACTTCCGCTCCTCCATTGTTTTATCGCTCCCTCGAAGTTCCGAAAAAGCATCCATTCCTCACCGCTTTCCGTTTCTGTCTACCTTCTCCCACTCGTATCCTGTACCAAATGGAAGTTTCCGTAGCTCCTCAAGCACCTAGAATTCCTTCGCCTCTCCTTGCTTCTCCATAAACTCGAGTTCCAACACTATACAGTCTTCCTCATCCTTGAAAACCCTGCTTGCGCTGCCTGTGCCATTATCAACACATCCCACCTTCCCTCAAACACACCATACCTCCCCACTTTCAGTAGCCTTCCCTTCCCAGACCATGACGTCATTCCTGAAATCTACCCATTCTTTCAATCACAACCTACCTTACCCATTCCATTCGATCCCACCCCGAATGAAGGCCTACTCGCACCCTTCCCTCCCAGTAGGCATCTCGCTCATTTCGTAACGTGTGCAATCTATCTATCACTTCCTATCCATATACTCTTCTCACATGATTTTCCACCATTTTCTTCAATACTTGCCACGTTCCAATGCCTACCAACAGGAGTCTCCATGATATCCTGCACATTATAAAGTGACTGTAGGTCTCCATCAAATCTTTATCGTGTTGTCTTATACACTATCTAGCCACACTAGTGTGACAACCTTACAAAAGCCAGATAATCAACTTTTGCAGCGCCGGGTGCTGCGAGAGCTGTGGGAGGAGAGTCAACGAAATTCTGAAAAGTACCAACAAGGATGTGGAATCATACAGGCTCTAGTGCCGTGGTGTGGTGCTGTGGATCCATGGCGCGAAAAGCCCGATCGGAGTGGTCCCACAGATACTCGACTGGGTTTAAATCCAGGGAGTTTTCTCGAAGAAAAAAACAAACTGGATGTAGGGTGGACACAGTCTGAAAGGATAAATGCATATTTTTGTTGATACATTGTGCCTTCCAGAACGCCGATATCTTCGTGGAAATGCTACGAAAATATTCCTCAGACTATAAAGATCCCCCCTCCGGTCTGGACCCTTCTGACGAGTGTTGCAGGGCCTTAAATGCCAACTGGGTGCATGGACGTTAGCTGAAAGGTCGTTGCCGGAAGCTGTGACCGAGCGGTTCTAGGGGCTTCAGTCCAGAAGCACGCTTCTGCTATGGTCGCAGGTTCGAATCCTGCCTCGGGAATGGATGTGTGTGATGTCCTTAGGTTAGTTAGGTTTAAGAAGTTCTAAGTCTAGGGGACTGATGACCTCAGATGTTAAGTCCCGTAGTACTCAGAGTCATTTGAACCATTTGAAAGGTCGTTGACGGGACACTGTTGGTAGCTTATAGGTTCATCAGAGTGGTCAGCTGCTCAACAGTTTCACGTCTATTCGCCCGTCCATATCTTCGCAGCCGTCAGTGGTACAGCATAGTTGCGTGGGCGACGGTTTTGGAGAGCACCATTTTGCTACGCAGGATGTACTTTAACCACGGCGGCACGCGAACAATGTACAGACTTATTCGTTTCGGAAATGCTTTCACCCTTGGCCCTAAAGCCAATAAGCATGCTGTTTTGGACATGAGATATATCGTGTTCCCCCCGACCCGCCAGGGTAGCCGAAAGCGCTAATGAGCTGCTTCCTGGACTCAGGTGGGCGCGCCGGCCCCGAATCGAATCCGCCCGGCGGATTAACGACAAAGGCCGGTATGCCAGCCAGCCTGGATGTTGTTTTTAGGCGGTTTTCCACATCCCACAAGGTGAATACCGGGCTGGTCCCCACGTTCCTCCTCAGTTACACGACTCACAGACATTTGAACACATAAGCACTATTTCATGGATTACACTAGATGCAGACAGCTGGGGTACGCTACTTACATCCTGGGGAGGGGGGGGAGGGAGTTGGGGTGGCGGCAGGAAGGGCGTCCAGTCGCCCTCTTCAACTACCACTGCCAAATCCGTAGTAACAAGGCCGATCCCGCGTTGGTGCGGGAAAAGGCCCGAGAAAAAAAGAAAGATATCGTGTTCCCCCAAACGTTTCATGTAATCTCCACTGCTAATGCTGCCACCTGCCGTCTATGAGTGGCTATTGCATGCTGACGTCCAACATATGCGGTGGTCACATTAATGTGACTGGACTGTGTAGATGATCCATTTTACCTTTTAAAGTTTTTTTTTATTAAAACTGTAAAATTTTATATCGTAATCGGTGAAGACTAGCCATTTGGCCACAGCAAACCCGACTCGCGTAAGGGTAACGTAAATAACTGGTAAATAAAATTTTGAAAAATAGTGATGTACGTACTTCCTCTAGGACGTTTAGGGATTTGTTCTTACTATAAATGGTACCGAGATTAGTGGAGCAGCGTCCCTGTGAAGACCGGGTTTCAGACGACAGTGGAGACAGCACTGTACTCGTGCGAGCAATCCGGAGGAACGGGACGGCCGCTCCAGTGACCGCGCAGTACTGTGCGGTTCTTCTCCGTGACGGCGCCGACTCCCTGGCCTAATGGCAGGTCTCCGGAATGCGGGTCACCGCGCTGCGTTGCGGGGGCGGAGGCCGCCTCCAGCAGTGTGTATACCGCTAGGAGCACCGCGGCCTGTCGTTCCGTGAACAACCAACCGTCATGCAGCCACACAGCGAGACGAAAGAGTCACGTGGAACGGTGTGCGGTTCATGTCAGCAGGTACCGTCTGCTCTAGAAGTGATCTCCATGCGCGATATGGCACGGAACCTCGTACAATTTGGTCGGGGACCTATCCATCAACATTACTATTTAAACTGAAGAGCCAAAGAAACTGCTACATCCGCCTAATATCGTGTAGGGCCCGCGCTAGCACGCAGAAGTGCATGGACTCGACTAATGTCTGAAGTAGTGCAGGAAGGAATTGACGCCATGAATCGTCCAGGGCTGTCCATAAATCCGTAAGAGTACGAAAGGGTGGAGATCTCTTCTGAACAGCACGTTGCAAGGTAACCCAGATATGTTCAATAATGTTCATGTCTAGGGAGTTTGGTAGCCATCGGAAGTGTTTAAACACAGAAGAGTGTTCCTAGAGTCATTCTGTAGCAATTCTGGACGTGTGGGGTGTCGCATTGTCATGTTGTAATTTCCAAGTTCGTCAGAATGCACAATGGACATGAATTGATGCAGGTCAGCAGACAGGATGCTTACGTACGTGTCACCTGTCAGAGTCGTATCAATCCTGCCTCGGACATGGATGTGTGTGATGTCCTTAGGTTAGTTAGGTGTAAGCAGTTCTAAGTTCTAGGGGACTGATATCTCAGAAGTTAAGTTCCATAGTGCTCAGAACCATTTTTGAACCAGAGTTGTATCAGGAGTCCCATATCACTATAAATGCAGATGCCCCATACCATTACAGTGCCTCCACCAGCTTGAACAGTCCCCTGCTCACATGCAGGGTTCATGAAATCATGAAGTTGTCTCCATACCCGTACATGTCCATCAGCTTGACAGAATTTGAAACGAGACTCGTCCGACCAGGCAACATGTTTCCAGTCCTCAACAGTCTGACGTCGGTGCTGACGGGCCCAGGCGAGGCGTAAAGGCTTGTGTCGCGTTGTCATCAAGGATACACGAGTGGGCTTGCGTCTCCGAAAGCCTATATCGATGATGTCACGTTGAATGGTTAGCACGCTGACACTTGTTGATCGCCCAGCATAGAAATCTGCAGCAATTTGCCGAATGATTGCACTTATGTCACGTTGAACGATTCTCTTCAGTCGTCGTTGGTCCCGTTTGTGACGGACCTTTTCCCGGCCGCAGAGATGTCGGAGATTTTATGTTTTACTGTATTCCTGATATTCACGGTACACTCGTGAAATGGTCGTATGGGAAAATCCTCACTTCATCGCTACCTCGGAGATGCTATGTCCCATCGTTTGTGCGCTGACTATAACACCACGTTCGCACTCACTTAAATCTTGATAACCTGCCATTGTACTAGCAATAACCGATCTAACAGCTGCACTACACACTTGTTGACTTTTATAGGCGTTGCCAACCGCAGCGCAGTATTCTTCCTGTTACGTATCTCTGTATTTGAATACGCATGCCTACACCAGTTTCTTTGGCACTTCAGTGTATTTTTTATTTTAAAACCTCCAAGTACTGTGTTTGGCATTAAAATTACGACACCCTGAAGTTGGCAAGCAAGAAACGTCAAATTTTATGTAAACAATTACCCTCCTCTTTTCTGGGGGTGAGGGGGGCGGGGGGTGGTGGAGGAATCATGTATATAAGTTTTATAAAGGCAAGGATAAAACTATAGATTTCTAATAGAAACATAAAGACACCTACCATTATACAGGGTGTTACGGATATTGTGACAGTTGGCACGTTAACATATAGCAGCTTCAGGGTGTTGGTTGTTTTCTCTCTGCATCTAATAGTCTACACGCAACCACATCACATAATCTACTACTTCATGTTTTCTGCACGGTCTTAACTACACGGACACGATCTCGTACACCACTGGTCTGGAAATATTTGTCACGTTACCGAAATGGTTGGAAAACATGGCGGTTATGTAGAAAAATAACAGAAGTATCGTACAATGTCAATAAAATTGTTTCAGCATGATAAATTGTGTGTAACGTGTTTTTGTAAAACGTACAGGACGCACCTCGTTTTGTTTTCTAATTCTGTGGATACGTTACTTTTTAGGATTTTTTCTGCAAAGCTGTGGGAAAAGCCACGTAAGTATCGTGAAAACGCTGGGTTCCGAGGAACTCCGATTAAGAAACATTGCATTAGACCGTGGCCAAATGTCCGTAGGACGTAACTAGCTGGGATTTTGTATTAAGTGACAATATATAGCGTCACAGTGGTTACACAGTTTAGGGTCACAAGTCTCCCCATATGATGTCTACAGTGTGCAAATGAATCATTCACCGAGCGAGGTGGCGCAGTTGTAGGACAGTCGATTCGTTTTGGAGAGATGACGACTCAAATGCCAGTCTGGCCACCCACCTTTACGTTTTCCGTGATTTCCTAGATCGATTAACTCTTTCACTATCATTGGGAAGCTTGTGTCCCATGTTATCCGAGAAGTAATAGGATTTTATCGCATACCGTTGCTGGTGTACGGGCTGGTTATAATTAAGGTGCAGTTACCAAAGAAGATCCTGTGTAAACTGCAATTACCGTACGCCAATGGAACTTGGTAGTAACGCTAATACGTTAATACGGAACCGATCTGTAGGTTCGCTGTCATCAATTATTTTTAGTTCTGCTCGCTAGACGTACCATTATAAAAAAAATGATGATGACTGGTTTTCCTGTGCCACTTACAGAGGATATGATTGCTCTGGGAAAGAAAGATGTGACCGTCATAAGAAAGGGAGCTGGTGGAAACCCAAGTGCTGCGTGTAGATCTATGGTGAATGTTGGGGACCATCTGCCAACTGCAGGTGAAACAATAAAGACGGGCATAGGATGTGAAACAACAAATAAGGAAATTAGAACGAAAATGGTTCAAATGGCTCTGAGCACTACGGGACTTAACTGCTGTGGTCATCAGTCCCCTAGAACTTAGAACTACTTAAACCTAACTAACCTAAGGACATCACACACATCCAAGCCCGAGGCAGGATTCGAACCTGCGACCGTAGCGGTCGCGCGGTTCCAGACTGTAGCGCCTAGATCCGCTCGGTCACTCTGGCCGGCTAGAACGAAAACATATGTACCACGAGTTACATTGCTTTACGCAAAAACTGTTACACACCGTATCACATGTAAGACGATCAATGTGACTGTCATATGAGGTAAACAGATTTGCATGTCATGATAAAGAGCTTTATCATTTGGAATAATCAACCGACATGTCCAATATTTGTAATCTATATCTATGACAAATTTGTGAAACTGCCGTGTCTGGTTGTCTGTTTCAGTACGCTTCTCGAAAACTATTACACGAATTTTCATGGAGTTTTCGCTGGTAATTTGAGCGTGGCTTGGGGCACCGTATAGTCTTTAGTTCATCAAAATCAGAACCTGAAAAAAACATATTCTTACATATTAGCAAACTGTATGTATTCATGTATGTCCCACATCTCCTTCGAAATCACCGAACCGTGTTCAACTATACTTGGTACACATATCACTTACTGTCTGGAAAGAGTCGCTTTGGACGTATGAAGCATCTACCTATCAAGAAACATCTTCCTGACTCTGAAAACGGAATTTAGGCCACGACGAGCCGATAGCCAGATATTACTCATCCGTTATTTGAGAACGAGAGCACCCAGTGAATTGCAACGATCTTCACTCGTGATTTCAAATCTTTAAAAAACTTTCTAGCTTAGATTCCTCATAAAATGATGAATTGCTTATTACATTTTAGCTGCTGATTTTCACATTAGGCATGACGTCAAAATTTATTATTTCTTTATCACTTACCATATTCGCGACACATTCTGATGACAGTGTTCACCTATACTCGTACTAGGCAAAGTACCTGCAGAACAATATCATTGTACGACATACAGATCAGGACGTATGACGTCATAAACAATAAGATGCCTGAAAAACTGCAGCATCAGGTATCACTTTTTAATTTATTATTGTTAACCCGTAGAAGCGATTTCGACGAAATTTGGTAAGGAGGTAGCTGGAATCCTGAGGAACAACGTAGGCTACTTTAGGAAGCGCGTAGTACAAATACTTATTGAACTGAAGAATATTACGCGAATTTTGGAAAAATATTTACTTTTTGAAAACGCTGTTTACTCTTTGCCTTTTGAACTTTATTGCATTGGGATGGTGCATAAGTTCGTAGCGTTTTACTACAAGTCTAACAAAGATAACAGGTAAACATAACAGAGGGTTTAGTAATCAATAACATATTCTCCTTCACTATTTACAACAGTCTGCCAACACTGAGGTAACTTTTCTATTCCGCAACGGCAGAAATTGTGTGTTTTAGCACTATCGTTTGTGAATGCGCCGAGGTCTTTGTACGTGGAGTTGCTGCTTTCTTCGGGCTCAACCATTCCTTTTTTTCCTTACGTTAACTTAAAGACCTATTTCTTGACACCAGCAATGTAAGCGGTCAGGAATGGTCGGTGTTGTTCACGAGCCAATTGGTGACGAGCTACCAGAGATGCACGTGCTGCCAGCTTCTGATTTTTGTGATTTTGGCTTAGAGGACGCGGTACTTATGCACTCGATTTTTAAACCTTCCTCATTGCATGCAAATGTCGAACGATGGTGGAATGAACGCGTTTCCCCATATATGCCAGTTCTCGACTACACTGACGAGGATAATTGTGGATTAATGCGTTTAAACAAACTTTATCAATCCGTCGAAGATCTCCCTGAACGTGGATAGTCGCTAATGTCAAAACTATCGTTCTTAAAACGACAAATCTTGTTCCTTTCTGTGCTCTGTCCAATAACACTATCCCTACACACGGCGCAAATGTTTCTGGCTACCTCCGCTGCTGTCAGCCCTCTACTGTACAGAACTCAAAGAGAAGACCATGTCGGAAATGTTCCGATTTCTCCATATGGCACTGCATTTTCTAGCGTCCACAACTCCATTCACTACCTCCAGAGGACGAGATGACAATATGTAAGCTCAGATCAACAGTGAACTACAAATGAGAAATGACGATAGATAAATAAACCCATAACGACCGGAATAGCAACATGCGAAGTAAAGATGCTACGAATCTATACACCAGCCTAATACTTTCTGCGCAGATATTTATGAATAACACTATATGTTTTACACCTCTTCGCTGGCGTGAAATATTTTTGTCTCGTATTGCTGCTTCTGACTACGACATTAATCGAAATAACTATACATTAATGCCTTTCACATAAAAAAACGCGTGTTAGTAAGAGGATTAAGGCGAATGCCGAACTGTTCCCTTTGAAAGGGTCTGACAGATATCCTTTCCGAGCATTCCGCAATCCGAGCTTGCATTCTATCTCTCTGCCGCCCGCATCGTTAACAGGCGTTACATCCTAATCTTCCTTCCCTGTTTCAAACGAACCGTTAGTCCTCACAATGCCAGAGCTTGCGGCAATCTCCTGTTATTTCTTCATGAGCAGCCGAGTTGGGGTGGCTAAAAGATATAAATTATGCTGAGCACTTCAGCCGGCAACGAGTCTTGGGAATTTGCTCACTAAGCTGCTGAAGCACTGGAGGCCTCGACGTGCAAATATTGTCCGCAGCCGGGCGCCGAGGGAGAAAAAAACATCATCCCCCGCTGGGGGAAACTCACAGGGGCGCGCGGCATTACTTATAATTTCATTAGAAACGAGACTCGTTTGTACACAGCGCACACGGTGGGTCTCTCCGCGGCTGGGCGTTATGAGATCCGGCGCGCAGGGCCGGCAGGACAGCAGAATAAATGGAACAGCGCACTGTTGCGGCTGAACCTGCGTTTAGTCCCCTGTACCGCCAGCGTACGCCGCGCAACTCGTTGCGCGGAAAAATTCGCTCGTGGTCCCTCGCCGGTCTTTCGAGATTGGAACAATGTCGGTTTGTCCTATTAGTTTAGTAGGCAAAACAGTAGTAGTAGTTCGGGCAAAAATATAAAAGGCGATACAAAAAATTTCCATGTGAGAATACTGCTGCAGCGTATATGCAACCCAGCTCAACTCCTATGCGGATATACTCTGAAGCGCCAAAGAACTGGTATATGCATGCGTATTCAAATACAGAGATATGTAAACTGGCAGAATGTTGCGCTGCGGTAGGCAGCCTATATAAGACAACAAGTGTCTGGCGCAATTGTTAGATTGTTTACTGCTGCTACAACGGTAGGTTATCAAAATTTAAGTGAGGTTGAACGTGGTATTATAGTCGGCGCATGAGCGACGCCACACAGGATTCTCCGAGGTGGCAATGATGTGGGGACTTCCCCGTGCCACCATTTCACGAGTGTACCGTGAATATCAGTAATCGGGCTAAAGAACAAATCTTCGATATCTATGTGGCCGGAAAAAGATCCTACAAGAACTGAACCAATGACTACACAAGAGAGTCGTTCAACATGACAGAAGGGCAACCCATTTGAAAATGGCTCCAGATTTCAATGTTGGGCCATCAGCAAATACCAGCGAGCGAAGCGTTCAACGAAACATCATCGATAAGGGTTTTCTGTGCCGAATGGCCACTTGTTTACCAATGATGAATGAACGACATAAAGCTTTACGCCTCGCCTGGGCCCTTCAGCACCGACGTTGGACTGTTGATGACTGGAAACATATTGCCTGGTCGGACGAGTCTCGTTTCAAATTGTGTAGAGTGGATGGACATGTACGGGTATAGAGACAATCTCTAATCCCTGGATCCTGCATATCATCAGGGGACTGCTCAAGCTGGTGGACGCTCTGTAATGGTGTGAGGCGTGTGCAGTTCCATATGGGTTCCCTGATACGTCTAGATACGATTCTGACAGGTGGCACGTACGTAAGCATCCCGTCTGATCACCTGCATCAATTCACGTCCATTGTCCATTCTGACGAACTTGGGAAATTCCAGAAGGACAATGCGACACCCCACACGTCCAGAATTGCTACAAAGTGACTCCAGGAACACTCTTCAGAGTTTAAACACTTCCGCTAGCCACCAAACTCCCCAGACATGAACATTGTTGAGCATATCTGAGATGCCTTGCAATGTGCTGTTCAGAAGAGATCTCCACTCCTCGTACTCTTACGAATTTGTCGACAGGTCTGCAGGATTCATGGTGTCAGTTTCCTCCAACACTACAGACGTTAATCGAGTCCATGCCACATCGTGTTCCAACACTTTTGCGTGCTCTCAGGGGCCCTACACGATATTGGGTATGGGTAATGTATATAAATCAACATACACTCCTGGAAATGGAAAAAGAACACATTGACACCGGTGTGTCAGAACCACCATACTTGCTCCGGACACTGCGAGAGGGCTGTACAAGCAATGATCACACGCACGGCACAGCGGACACACCAGGAACCGCGGTGTTGGCCGTCGAATGGCGCTAGCTGCGCAGCATTTGTGCACCGCCGCCGTCAGTGTCAGCCAGTTTGCCGTGGCATACGGAGCTCCATCGCAGTCTTTAACACTGGTAGCATGCCGCGACAGCGTGGACGTAAACCGTATGTGCAGTTGACGGACTTTGAGCGAGGGCGTATAGTGGGCATGCGGGAGGCCGGGTGGACGTACCGCCGAATTGCTCAACACGTGGGGCGTGAGGTCTCCACAGTACATCGATGTTGTCGCCAGTGGTCGGCGGAAGGTGCACGTGCCCGTCGACCTGGGACCGGACCGCAGCGACGCACGGATGCACGCCAAGACCGTAGGATCCTACGCAGTGCCGTAGGGGACCGCACCGCCACTTCCCAGCAAATTAGGGACACTGTTGCTCCTGGGGTATCGGCGAGGACCATTCGCAACCGTCTCCATGAAGTTGGGCTACGGTCCCGCACACCGTTAGGCCGTCTTCCGCTCACGCCCCAACATCGTGCAGCCCGCCTCCAGTGGTGTCGCGACAGGCGTGAATGGAGGGACGAATGGAGACGTGTCGTCTTCAGCAATGAGAGTCGCTTCTGCCTTGGTGCCAATGATGGTCGTATGCGTGTTTGGCGCCGTGCAGGTGAGCGCCACAATCAGGACTGCATACGACCGAGGCACACAGGGCCAACACCCGGCATCATGGTGTGGGGAGCGATCTCCTACACTGGCCGTACACCACTGGTGATCGTCGAGGGGACACTGAATAGTGCACGGTACATCCAAACCGTCATCGAACCCATCGTTCTACCATTCCTAGACCGGCAAGGGAACTTGCTGTTCCAACAGGACAATGCACGTCCGCATGTATCCCGTGCCACCCAACGTGCTCTAGAAGGTGTAAGTCAACTACCCTGGCCAGCAAGATCTCCGGATCTGTCCCCCATTGAGCATGTTTGGGACTGGATGAAGCATCGTCTCAAGCGGTCTGCACGTCCAGCACGAACGCTGGTCCAACTGAGGCGCCAGGTGGAAATGGCATGGCAAGCCGTTCCACAGGACTACATCCAGCATCTCTACGACCGTCTCCATGGGAGAATAGCAGCCTGCATTGCTGCGAAAGGTGGATATACACTGTACTAGTGCCGAGATTGTGCATGCTCTGTTGCCTGTGTCTATGTGCCTGTGGTTCTGTCAGTGTGATCATGTGATGTATCTGACCCCAGGAATGTGTCAATAAAGTTTCCCCCTCCTGGGACAATGAATTCACGGTGTTCTTATTTCAATTTCCAGGAGTGTATATAGGAAAGGAGTTAGCGTGGCCTTCAAACTACAAGCAAATATTTCGATATAGTTTGACCTAAACTACTGCTATTATATGCCTATAGCAATCGCTGGTGTGAATTATAATGTTCTTTTGCAAATAAGAAAGGCACGATTCGCCTTGTATTTTTTTGTGATTTCTCTTCTGGTTCTCTCTCTGCAGCAGCTTAGCATGTAAGCATCCTTGACATTACAGCTAATAAGTTTCATAATAATAACAGTAATCACTGTTTTTGTCCATCTTTCATTTGCAGACCACTGTTGTTACCTTTTATCACTAAGGATATAAGAAGTTCAGTGTAATCCAAGTTGGAAGGAGAGCAGTTTGGTGACGTGTCAATCTGAGAGCCAAACACGTACATTACGTGGTGATTTGTACATCACAGAGAAGTCGACCTTTGCGATCTAAATTTATTATACGATGTCCGAGTTATGTTATTCAACGTAATACTAAATTATTAGTCGCACTGAATTTAATACGAACGCGGTCCGCTATCACCAAATTTATCTACTCGCCAACCACGATTGGGAGCCTGAAAACTAGCAAAGCAGATAATCCAGTTAATTACGAAAGCTATTCGCAAACGAAGGTCCGATCTTTCTCGAAATGGAAACCATTATGAAAATGTAAAATGCTTTATTTGCGATTGTCAGTTACACCTTCCAGCAACTTCTCTACATAGTCGTCGCTTCGACTTTAGACATTTGTCGTAGCGTTGCACCAACTTTCAATACCCTCGTCATAGAAAGCGGCCGGCTGTGCTTTCCGCCACTTCTCTACTCTTGTCTACAGCTCGTTGTGTCTACCAGAATGTTATCTTCATAGCCAGCGGTTCGTGTGTATAAAGATGAAACTCAGGGGGAGACAACTGTATAGTGAGTGATCGAACAGTTTCCATCGAAAACGCTGCAGCAGTATTTAGATTGCCTCTGCAGTGTGCGGCAGCGAATCGTCATGAAGGACACGCATGCCACTTATGTTATGTGGGCTACATAACATGAGGCGAAATACGAGGGCTATTCGGAAAGTAAGGAACGATCGGTCACGAAATGGAAAATACAGTGACAATCTGATGAAGCTTCACGCAGATGCGTTGGGCACTGTGTCTAGGACGCCTAACGACCGCATCATGTCGCTCTTTTCAGTTCTGAGCTCGCAGTGGGAAGGTAAAGATGGCTAGAAATTAGCGTCTCCCGCCAAGTATGAGGGCCTGGCGAAAGATTTCGCCTGAAGCTATGCAATCCACATAATGTAACTGTCATGCGGTTCGTTCTACATGACAATTCTCAGCCGCACTCTGCAGGGGAAATGAAGCGTTTTCGATGGGAAGTGCTTGGTCACCCACAATACAGCCCGTAATTGGCTACCCCTGAGGTTCATCTCTGCTCAAATGAACCGCTGGCTATTAAGACAATATTTTGACAAAGACAACGAGCTGCAGTCCAGAGTAGAAAATTGTCGAAAAGCACTGGCGGCTGTCTTCTATAACGAGGGAATTGAAAAGTTGGTACAACGCTACGACAGATGTCTAGGTCTGAGCGTCGAATGTGTGGAGAAGTAGCTGGAAGGTCTAGCTAACCGTTGGAAATAAAACTTTTGATTTTGACTGTGGTTTCCATTTCGCGATCTATCGTTCCTTACTTTCCGAACAGCCCTCGTATCTCACCAGGCTCTCATAATTGTCTGGACACTATTATTCTAGGCATCTTTACGTGCTCACTGTACGCTCATAACTGAAAAGAGTGACGTGACGTGATCTACGGCAGTACTAGAGGCACTACCCAACACGTCTGTGCAAAGCTTCATCGCATTTTCCCTGTAGTTTCCATTTCGCACCCAATCGGATCTCACTTTCCGAATAGCCCTCGTAAGTTAACAGACATTATGGATCTAATGCGAAACGAGGTGTAAGAATTTGTCCGAAATATCTGCGTCTACATCTGTGCCTGACACAGGGCTTTCCGGACCACCTTCAAGCTATTTCTCTATCGTTCTCCTCTCGAGCAGCGCGCGGTAGGAAGAAACACTTAAATCTTCACGTGCGAGTTCTGATTTCTTCTAGTTTATTGTGATGATGCACGTGAGCGCCAACAATATATTTTGGCATTTGGAGGTAAAAATTGTTCAAATGGCTCTGAGCACTATGGGACTTAACATCTGAGGTCATCAGTCCCCTAGAACTTAGAACTACTTAAACCTAACTAACCTAAGGACATCACACACATCCATGCCCGAGGCAGGATTCGAACCTGCGACAGTAGCGGTCGCGCGGTTCCAGACAGAAGCGCCTAGAACCGCTCGGCCACACAGGCCGGCCAGAAGTTAAGTCCCATGGTGCTTAGAGCCATTTGAACCATTTTCTTGTGATGTCTGAGACTGTGTCTGAGCAGGAGTTGGTAATGATTATTTACATCATGGTACATATTAACAAAAAGTCATGGAAAGTCAATAAAAAACGAACCCTTAGAGATTCGTGTTGTTGACCGTCTGTCTGTCTGTTAAAACCCCTTTCCTTCAGTAACGGAATTGGCTTATCAAGTTCGCATTTGTCACACACAAAGATCTACGGCCACATTGTCCGGCACGGATAATAATACTCCTGAAAGATGACATCGCCAAAGGTAGGACGTAGGGATGCAGATGGTTCGCAGTTGTCAACGTGTCTTCGATTACTACCACAGATCCAATATAAGCGGTGGAGAATATCCCTACTTCCCCCCCCCCCCCACCCCACCCCTCCAGCACAACTGCTCCCACCAACCGGCGTCCGTGGCGCCATGCATGTTCTCGAACTGTCGTTCACCTCGATGACGACATTTGTGGAGACGGCCATCGACCTAGTGTAGCAAAAATGTGATTCACCCGACGTGCCGACGCTTTTCCTTTGATCAACGGTTGACTCCCGATGGTCCTGTACCCATTGTAATCGTATCTGACGATGTCTATTGGTCACATGTGAACACATAAGGGTGGTCTGCTGCGGATCTCCGTGTTCAACAATGTACGATGGACAGTGTGCTCCGAAACATTTGTCCGCGCACCAACATTGGCTCTTTCGGCAGAGATGCCACAGATCACCATCCGTCCTACTTTATAGAAATAGTTCAAATGGCTCTGAGCACTATGGTCCTTAACATCTGAGGTCATCAGTCCCCTAGAACTTAGAACAACTTAAACCTAACTAACCTAAGGACATCACACATCCATGCCCGAGGCAGGATTCGAACCTGCGACTGTAGCAGCAGCGCGGTTTCAGACTGAAGTGCCTAGAACCACTCGGTCACATCGGCCGGCTCCTACTTTACAGAGCAGACAAGTCTCCGAACACCACGCTCTGTGAAGAGTCGTGGACGTCCAAACATTTAGCGTCTAGTGGTAGTTTCACTGTCATTCTACCTCTTTCCGTACATGCTCACGACAGTAGCACGCGATCATTCGACCAGCTTCGCCGTTTCTGAGATACTCCTTCACAGGCTTCGCGTAATAATAATCAGACCTTTGACAAAGTCGCTTATCTCATTGCATTTTCCCTTTTGCAGCCCATGTCTTCGCTAAGGTGGACCCCATCAGTCTCTGCAACGCATACGTACTTGCCATAGCGCCTCACGTGCTCGCGACGTCCTTATGCGGCACCCTATCTCATGGTGGGCAGTGGTCATAATGTTCTGACTTATCAGTGTTTATACATCTGCATGCGGAATTTTCGGTAAGAGTAATCGGTTGTGAGCGCAACATAAAGTAAAAACAAAAACTATTAACTGCTGGAATTTTTACACACGCGTGTGTGGGTAAATGCGAAATATGAGAAATAGTTTTATTACTATGAAAATTTGCTCTTCGGAATACTGGAGAAGTAATTTTTTAAGTCAGCAAATATGCTCTGATACCAGTTCCCCAGATAGCTGATACTGCGGCGTGATCCAGACAACATTCCACCATCCAGCACTGCATTGCGAAGACCCGACTGCGAAAGCGAAGCGGACGGAGAAAATTAATAGGCAGGAATTTGGGGCCGCGCGCGCGCCAGAAGAATGCTGGATCGGCGCCCATCAATCATGGCGACCGCATTCTGCTGTGCTCCGGCATCCCCCTGCCGCCGCCGTCCCCCTCCCCCCCTGCCCCACTGCCGCCTGCCCAGGTAATTAATCCTGCGGTGGCCGACATGACGCGCCACTACCCTGTAGTGCGGCAGCTGGCGCTTCGCCCTCTAATGTCCGGCAGGGCAACAAGGGCCGGTCACAAACACATAATAACACACTATGCGCCTCGTGTTGTCCGCACCTTTACATTGGTTTCCAGGTCCGCACTTACGGCAGGCTGTCTAGACTACCGTTCAAAGGCGCGCAACACAAATAGTTAAACTAAGAGGTCTTTGTTTTAATACTGTTAGATTAGATTTATTTTCATTCCAATTGATCCGTAGTGAGGAGGTCCTCCAGGATGTGGAACATGTCAGAAAAACAACAATACATGACAAATATTTACAACTAAAACAAATAAGCTAATGTACCATTCCACAGGTCCCAAGTGGAATGTTCATCATTTTTTCATGAACACTATATGAAAGAGTCATTTTACAAATACTAATGCACTGAATTTAAAATAAAAAAGTTTTTTATTTGTTTATAAGGTAATAAACATGTAATACAACTACTATAATACTTATTTACAATGAACACATTACTGCACTGAAATGGTGCAGAAGTTAGATTGCACTTACACACACACACATTTACAATGAATACATTACTGCACTGAAATTGTGCAGAAGTTATATTGTACTTATATATATATATATATACAAATCAGTTGGTTTTACTGTGAAATTCATCAATGGAGTAGAAAGAGTTGGCCACCAATAAATCCTTTAGGCTTCTCTTAAACTGAATTTCATTGGTTGTTAAGCTTTTTATGGCTGCTGGCAAGTTATTGAAAATGCGTGTTCCTGAATAATGAACACCTTTTTGTACAAGACTAAGTGACTTTAAATCCTCGTGAAGATTATTCTTATTTCTAGTATTGATTCCATGAATTGAGCTGTTGATTTGAAAAAGTGATATATTTTTAATGACTAATTTCATTAAGGTATAAATATATTGGGAAGCAGTAGTTAGTATCCCTAGTTCCCTAAACAGGCTTCTACAGGATGTTCTTGAGTTCACACCACATATAACTCTTACTGCACATTTTTGTGCCCGGAAAACTTCAGATTGACTTAATGAACTACCCAAAAAAAAAAAAAAATCCCGTATGACATTATGGAATGTCATATGGGATGTGGTGTGGGCCTCATCATAACCGTAAAAGGCGCATTAGCATTTATTCTGAATGGGCTTATTCGGCTTAATTTTTCAATTATCAACTGCAAGTGACCTCATGTGTTGAGAACTGGTCTGCTATGATAAGTAGTTATACCAACCTAGACTAGCCCTTGATTAACTGAAACTATGCCCTCTTCCTTCCTATGGGACCCAGTAATCAATATGATAACGCAATCTGTTCAAAATGGCTCTAAGCACTATGGAACTTTGTGAACTTGTGTGATTTCCCTAGACTTTACTCACAATATCTCAATCAGAAAACGGTTAATTATTATTAATACCTCACCAAAGCGATGCGGTTCGAAAGATAAACTCTACTTGTACTAATAAAAACTGGTGATGGCATTAATTTCATGGTTGGTACAAATTATTTCAAGGATACATGAGCAGATACACACTACAGAAAGTCTGCAATAGCAATCCTGCACTTCTGGAACGAGTGACAAAACGTACCTTCCACAACTCGAAAATTGCGCTTACAAGAGAACGAGAAGTTGGTTTCTATTGCTGTGCAAAAATTGTAGCCGCGTTGTCTATGGCGCCTTGCCACGGTTCGCGCGGCTGCCCCCGTCGGAGTTTCGAGTGCTCCCTCGGGCATGAGTGTGCGTATGTCCTTAGCGTAAGATAGTTTAAGTTGGATTAAGTAGTATGTAAGCATAGGGACCGATGAGCTCACCAGTTTAGTCCCATAGGGACTTACCACAAATTTCCAAAAAATTTCCAAATATTGTATACGAACTCACTTATTTGATTGCCTACGTAAATGGCAATCAACAGCTAGAGAAAGGGACTGCTCATAACAGGTGTGAACACGGTGACGCTACACACAAAATGCTTCACAATTACATAGGTAAAGTTCAATAAAAAGTTTAAGAAGACAGAAAAGAGTAACAGGAAATTTGAACTGATACTCTATATTAATTTTATAGTAATCAAATAGTGAACAAAAGCCACGTGGGATTCTCAGTACGCATGAAACGTAATCGAAAGTCTAGCAATCTCGTAAGCATGAGACTTCCATACACGATTTTCAGTAACGCATTGAACAATCTGCAGGGCAGGAGGGAATGACGAATTTCAGTGTCTTATACTCCGTACTGAACGGCTATGACACGGTTGTGTAATCAGCTTCCAACTTACGAAAAACAGACAGCACCTGACCTTTTGCAATATTTTGTGTGCCTAAATACCAGATCACGTTCGCTATTCATTACAAGTTCAGTATGCGAAATGGCTGCTAAACAACGGTGCGAATACGAATACGGCACATTGGAACTGAATGGAAAAGTCTCCCCTTAATAAGTACTGCAGATAAATGAAACCATATCACGACATTTCCAAACTGCGACCGATATCTCAGAACTGCGACAACACCTCGTCTCGACATTCCGAAAGAAACTGTGCGTGTAAGTCGCTCGGAAGCATGGCCATTCTAACCGCCATGCTCTCTCATTGGCTGCAGGCGTGCGAAGTTTGCCAGAGGTATAAGCGCTGCCACCGCTTTATCACAAAGAGACATAACTCGAAGATAAAATATTATATAGAACAGTCCTGACCGCATAAAACACTTTTATGCATAAGTGGTGACCGTTTTCGACTCCTTGTGGATCACTTCGGTCCTTGCTCTGTAATTCAGAATACAACAAAATAGAAGGAAAGATGTATTATATCAACACCGAGTTAAAATAAATTATTCCATGTTGTACCCGTATCCAGTGATGAAGTTGGCACCGGGTAGGCGATGTGAATACCACCCACTGTTGTCGACTGCGATTATGTGGCGGTGTCATGGCGTTAAATAGCGGAAGCCCCGCCCTCTTGCCTGTCATCTTTTGCCAGCAGGATACAACATGTGTGATACAACGTGCGTGAACATGAACATAAAACTAATACTGTGATCGTTATTATCGTTAGTTATACGTAAAGAGCATTCTGTATATCATGCAGTTAAATATTGTATACACCAGTACTCTTAACAGGCGGAGCGCTGCCACATGCTACTCGTCTACATCTACATCTACACACACACTTTGCAAACCACTGTAAAGCGAATTCCAGGGGACCTTCACAATGTGCCAGTTTCTTCCCGATCCATTCCTATATGGGACACGTGGATAACGATTGCTTAATTGCATCTGCACGCTGTACTTAATCTAATCTTGTCTTCGCGGTGTCTCAAGGGAGTGATACGTATGGATCTGTAAAATATTCCTCACGTAATGCTGTTTCCTAAAACAATGTAAGTGAGCTTACACATTATCACCCAAGTCCCTGCTCACGACTTGATCATTGGGGTCAATGGGTAACAGGGACTAATTCGGCAAGATTGGCTAGACAAGAAAAAGTTGCAACAGAAATATAAACAACTTTCCTGCAATTTTCTGTAAGTATCTCTTAGTGAAATAGGGCGAGGTCTCCGTACAAGTGTAACAGAAAGGCATAGCCAAACCTCAGTAAACGTTGCTCACACGTAGAGGAAGAAAGTATATTATATGGACATGAGGTTCGGAAATGCTTTACTTCCATGTTAGAGCTCAGCTTCTACACCGCTTCATCACACAGGCAAAGAACGTATCACTACAGAATGAAGCACTTTCCTACATATAACGTTCGAAATGCTTTCAGTTACCATGGAAACGTGCCTCAACCCGCTGTCGCACTGAATCCCTTGGCGCTGACGTATCCCTGGAAAAATGCGTATTGCTTCACAGACTTCGACATTTCGGACGGGAAGACTCTGCACATCTTGTACAGAAATTCCGTAAACAAGAGATTTCAACCGCCCCTAGAAGAAAAGTCTGTTGAGGTTAGGTCCGGAGACTGTAGAGGCCACGGGATCTGGAGGACGATGGTTCAAATCCACGTCTGGCCATCCAGAGTTAGGCTTTCCGCGGTTTCTTTAAATCGCTTCAGGCGAATGTCCCGCTGGTTCCTCTGAAATGGGCACAGCCGAATTCATGCTCCATCTCTAATTCGTGCTCCATCTCTAATGACCTCCCTGTGGATGGGACGTTCAATTCTAATCTTCCTTTCATCCTTCTTTTCTTCCTTCCTTTAGTTCTCAGGGCGTCGAGGGCTCACTGAGGAACATTTCATGTGGAAACAGTTTCATGTAATGCAGAGAGTAGAAAATGAGCTCTAACATGGAAATAAAGCGTTTTGAGACCCATGTGCATATAATATATTTTCTTCCTGTACGGCCGGCCGCGGTGGCCGAGCGGTTCTAGGCGCTGCAGTCTGGAACCGCGCGACCACTACGATCGCAGATTCGAATCCTGCCTCGGGCATGGATGTGTGTGATGTCCTTAGGTTAGTTAGGTTTAAGCAGTTCTAAGTATAGGGGACTGATGACATCACAAGTTAAGACCGATAGTGCTCAGAGCCTTCCTCTACATGTGAGGAATGTTTATGAAAGTTTGGCCATACATTTATCTTACAGCCTGGATTTTTTTTCTTTTACTATTCGAAAAGAGTCTTGTTTTATCTCAAGAAAAGTTTCATTACTTATCGTCATGAATATTTGCACTTACTGTTTCTTTCCGAGATGTTTTAATTGTTTCTTTTTTCAAGAAGAGTTGCTATTGGTCTCTTTAAAAGAGTTCTCACTGTTGTTGCCTTCCAGAGTAATTTGTTATAACTTCTTTCCCTCAGATGATGAAATTTGTTCTCCAAGAGGATAAATACTTATTTTTGTTTCCACAAAGAGACTGTTTTATTCGTTTATATGAAGAAGTTTTTTCGTTATGTTTCATAAAGAAGCTCACCTTCCACGGAGACGATTTATTTAAAGCGTTCGAAAAGTACCTTGCCGGCCGATGTGGCCGAGTGGTTCTAGGCTCTTCAATCTGGAACCGCGCTGCATCTACAGTCGCAGGTTCGAATCCTGCCTCAGGCAGGGATGTGTGTGATGTCCTTAGGTTAGTTAGGTTTAAGCAATTCTAAGTCTAGGGGACTGATGACCTCAGATGTTAAGTGCCATAGTTCTTAGAGGCATTTTAACCTCTTTTTATTTTTTTATTTTTTAGTAACTGAGATCAAGTTCCGCGAGGAAAATATCTTACCGAACAACAAACATAAGCTGAGTGAGGCGATTTTTTATGGCGGGAGTAAAGTGGGGCTAGAGGAGTGGACGGCTGTCCTTAAAAAATGACAGCCAACTCACGCCTGTCGCTTGTGCCGTGGCGCTCGACTCTGTGGTAAGCCGGTTCGAATATTGATGGTGAAAAATTTCACTGCCTGGTACTTGACCGATCAGGGGAGGAAAGGAGTTCATGTAAGGGTCTTAGACCGCCCGGTTAGCCGTGCGGTCTAACGCACTGCTTTCCGGGCGGGAAGGCGTGCCGGTACCCGGCACGAATCCGCCCGCGTACGCGTACACCATAATTACTCAACCACACAATCATTGAGGTTACACTCCTCTCGTGTGAGACGTAGCCGGGTGGGTCCACTGGGGGCCGAACTGCACAATAACCCTGGGTTCGGTGTGGGGGCGGCGGTGGTGTGAGTGGATTGTTGTAGCCTGTTGTAGGGTTGTGAACTACTGAGGGCTACGGCGGGGACGAAGCCTCTCCGTCGTTTCTAGGTCCCCGGTTCCATACAATACAATACAATACAGTACAAGGGTCTCAAGCGTCTCATGAAGCGACGGCATGTGACACTGTTGATTGCAATCCGTCCGTCGGATGAGGACGTTAACTCGGCAGCCCACTTCGTCCTATTCCCTTCATCCATAACAACTCCAACTCAACAGTACAGTCTGCTGGTACCCATCAGTCATGAACGAGACACAGATACACACTTGACACTTCATAACAGGTCGGAAGAAAGCAACGGCAATCCACCTCCACTAAGACATTGCTAAGAGCGGTGAAGCAAGAGTCCTGAGTCTGGTTTCTTACGCTCATTTGCTTATAGACGTTTGAAAACTCCATCCTCCCTTCAGGATTCTTCTTGGGATATTGGAATTTGAATATTGATCGAAACTGTTCGAAAGCCTGCGTGGTGGCTAAAGGAGTTCTAAAGTGCACAAGCTCCAGGAAGTGTGGAAAAGTAGTGCCGCCGCAGTCTTAACAGAAATAGCGACAAGCAATCGCCGAAGATTTCACGCTGTAACAGCAGCAAACGGAGGCCCTTCTCGCTATTACTCACAAGTTCTGGCGTCCTGAGAACGAACAGCTGTGGTTTGTGGTCTGGCGATGCATTGTAGCCTACTTGTACGTTCCAGCAGTAGCTGCAGACAACACGAGCTGAATTATCGACACCGCCGCGGCAGAGACTTCATTAGCTAAAACTCGCCGCCCGCCGGCAGGCCACATAATTAATCCCCGACACTAGGCCACCGTCCACCGCCTGCCATTACGAAGCAATTAACTAATAACTGAGCCTCGTCCGTTGCCCCCAACTCCACGACGCTACAACACCCGCCCTTTGTTATTGTGCAGAGATGGTGACGACCGATCAAAACCCGCGCTCCAAGCTGAGATGGTGCGCTAAGAATGCAGGACCACCTTCCCCTAATTATGTTTCACGCATTCACTTCGACAGAGTTGGTGAAGGGAACACTATTCGTCCATAAGACTTTTTCTCTTGCAGAGTGTAAAAAAAAAAATGGTTCAAATGGCTCTGAGCACTAGGGGACTCAACATCTGTGGTCATCAGTCCCCTAGAACTTAGAACTACTTAAACCTAACTAACCTAAGGACATCACACACATCCATGCCCGAGGCAGGATTCGAACCTGCGACCGTAGCAGTCGCGCGGTTCCGGACTGAGCGCCTAGAACCGCTAGACCACCGCGGCCGGCTTGCAGAGTGTACTTCTGGAAACAAAGGTAGGTATCCGAGAAGCAGAAGAAACGCAGAATTAATCCAGAAGAAACTGAATATTTAACTTATTATAACTTCCAAAAATTTTCTCAATATATTTTCAATCTGCAGAGAGGAGTGCGCCCATTTGAAACTTCCTGGCAAATTAAAACTGTTTGCTAGACTGAGTCTCGAACGTCGAACTTTTACCTAGGTATTTCTGTGCAGTGTTCTCTATTCAGTTAACGCCAGTCCCTCAATCTGAGAAGGAGAACTACTATGAAGTTTCGTAACTGGAGAAGAAGTGCTGGTGGAAATAAAGCTGAGAGTTCAGGCCTTATTTTACTGAAGTTGTGTTACAAATTTCTTTTCTCCTCAGTTCTCATTAATTATGCGATTTACCTATCTCATCTTCAGCATTCCTCAGTAGCACCACATTTCAAAAGTTTCTATTCTCTATTTGTCTAAACTGTTTATAGTCCATCTGTCACTTTCATAGATGACTACACTCCGTACAAATACCTTCAGGAAAGATTTCCTGACACTTAAATCAATATGGAATTTCACAAATATCTCTTATTCAGAAACGCTTTTATTGCCATTGACAGTCTACGTTTTATATCCTCTCCACTTCCGTTATCAATTCCATTATCATTGTTTTGCTATTGCCATTGTTCATCTTATAGTCTCCTTTCAAGACAGTGTTCATTCCGTTCAACTGCTCCTCCAAGTCCCTTCCTGCCTCCGACAGAATTACGCTGTCGTCGGCAACAATCCCCAGAGTTATTATTTCTTCTCCCTGAACTTTAATTGATATTCCAAATTTTTCTTTCGTTCCCTATACTGCTTGCTCAAGATACAGACTGAATAACATCGCGAACAGGCTATAATCCTGTCTCACTCGCATCTCAACCACTGCTTCCCTTTCAAGCCTCTCGACTCCTCTGACTGTCGTCTAGTTTCTACACAAGTTGTAAATAGCCAACAGCCTTTCGCCACCTGTATTTTACCCATGCTTCAGAATTTCAAAGAGAGTATTCCAGACAACACTACTTTCTCTAAGTTTAAAAATGCTATAAACATTGGTTTGCCGTTCCTTACCTATTTTCTAAGAGAAGTCGTTGGTTCAGTAATGCTTCGCTTATCCGTACATTTCTCCGGAATGCAAACTGATCTTCTCTGAGGTCAGATTTTACCAGTTATATCTTTCTTCTGTAAGGAATTCGTGTTAGTATTATGCAGTCATGACGTCTTAATATATAGGATGAAAATTTCCTGTGGAGATATCCGAGGATGAGTCGAATGAATGACGTCAACCGGAACCGCTGAAGGTTACGGGGACTTTCGTCACGGCACAATACAAACGAAGAACACTGTTGCACCTGAATCTGTTACGACATAGTTACACACAAGTCACTAGAGGTGGTTACTTAATGCGTGGCGGAAAGCCATAATTTTCTCGATTTTATTGCTACTTTGGTTCCTGGACCCTTCACGCTTTCCATCTCTTCGAGTCTCTCTTTCGCACCCGTCTTTCTTTAGACAATGCATGAGTAAAAACGCAAGCTGTCATTTTGTATTTTTGTGTTTCATACGTCCCTGGTACTTTCTTGCACTTTCAGATTTAAAACTGTATGTTGTTTCGACACAACACTAATACTGTTCTTGTCCAGTTGTTGTCGTACCGCTTACAATCTCTTTATGTCTGTTCGTTTCTCTTACTATCTCCCGCAGTTATGTCATGGGCATGTAGAAAGTGTAATTCGATTTGTAATGCCCGATTCAGATTCACGGTAACAGGCAGAACTAAGCGCTCAATAATTTTACTGTATCACATCATCTTGTATCGAGTCTGTTATACCCAAACAGTTTAAATGAGCAACTTCCTACTATTACAGCACCATTAATATGGCTATTTCAGAAACCGCTTCAGATCTCTTACGTAAGTCATTCATAAGCTGTCGTAATCGTTAAACTAGGGTGTAAAAAGCATTGGTCTGTTGTTGTTTGAGACATTTCATAATCGCAGCATTTGTATAGAAGGTGGACATCAGTTCCTTCCAGCCTTATCAATTACTGCTTTATGCAGTCGAAATGGCCAGATATGTGGCAAATGTTAAACATGACGTATGCGGCGCTCTCTTCTTGAAACGGAAATGATAAGAAAAGTGGCTATATTTGAAGTACAAAGATTATAACTTGAACAAATCAACCAGTTCTAGTGTTCTATAAAATGTTATTTACATGTAGCTCTTAACGGTTTCGATTTTTTAAAATTCTATCACAGGTGACTCTTAAAAGGTTTCAGACTGGAGCCTCGATTTGTGCTACTTAATTGTTTGATGCTACAAGACAAAAAGTGTTCAAATGTGCGTGAAATCTTATGAGACTTAACTGCCAAGGTCACCAGTCCCTAAGCTTACACAGTACTTAACCTAAATTATCCTAAGGACAAACACACACACCCATGCCCGAGGGAGGAATCGAACCTCCGCCGGGATCAGCCGCACAGGCTACAAGACAAAAACTCAGTAAACATATGGGAAAGATTTGTTACTTGATTTTTGGTATGGGATATTGTCCTGAAGTTAATCAATATACTCGCATAATTTGGTGCAGAATTACTTGTGTATGATACAGATCGATGCATTCGTCCACTGTTAATATTATACCTTTTTAAAACTGCTCTCTGCTGCGCATGCACTATATTCGTGTTGCAGAGTTCAGTAGTAGTGGATCAAATAAAGCCGCACGGCTAACTATAATCCTTGCAAGTTGTGCGTGTTTCAGATACGATAGACGTGAGAGGAGAGAGATTCCCTATGAACTCCACTTGTAAATATGATAAGAAAATCATCGCATTTCACGTAAAAAAATTCTGAAAACTTTTATTCACAGCTGATTTTAATAATGAATTAGAATGCATAAGGATTGCTATGGTACTAACACAGATGGTCTCAAATTCAAGGTAAAATAGCGCTGACAGAGGTAGACAGACAGTCAGAGACTAGCAGAGCTCTGAGTTCGGGACGGGTAAAGGGGAAACGGCGGGCGGGAAAGAATAAATACTCTGAGCACCACAGTGTTGCTATAGTTGTAGATCTGTTAGTTTCTCTTGCTATCATGGTACGCTCTTCGTCTCTTCACCGTTTTAAGGAGACAGTATGCTGCTAGTGTGGGGCGCAAGAACACGTCCACAGAAATCTGTTCGTTCACCGAAATTGAGTTTATCTGTAGGAAGAGAATCTGCTGAACCGCCAGGAACAGTTCAAGGTCTAATAACTGTTGCGCACTAAGACGGCACGACAAACAGTTCCCTAGTCATGCGCGAAGTCGGATTTCTTTTTTGTCAGACTTCCTACCATCAGCTGAAGAAAGATTTCATCCCACGAAACGCTTCTTGTAGATTAACATTCCGAAAACAGTTTCTTATTTTCCCTCACGGCCTGTCATCACTTTTTCCGCGTATATTTATGCACATCCACGTATGCAACTGTCCAGCGTATTTGGCTTTCATATATGCTCTTGATACACAGTGCTCTGTTTTTGATAAGAACGGAGACGGAAACGAAAGCAAGATGAGAGCGAAAGTATGTATCGGTATGTGGAATACTCATCTTCAAGGCCACAAAATAACGACGTGGCTTAACTTCCTGCTGCTGGGGGGCAGTCCGTCGTTAAGGCTGGCTGTCACTCTGGTCTTAACCGGAATGAGCAAGGTATGCGTTGTCATGGTGTTCCTAGCTCGCCCTACCACCCGCATCCCCCCTTTCCGCTCTTTTCTCACACCCGTACATCAGCTATAGCGTAAAACATGATACCAGACACAGCGCGCTCTGTTTACGATCAGTCAATCTGAACAGTAAGCCTTACCTTAAGTGTCAACACTCACATCTGGCAAGGAGTCCTGCCTAAAGCGTAGTTTACAGAAAATTGCAGATTACATTTCGCCAAGATATGAGTCGCTTATGTAGATCTGTTGCATCTTCTAAGTGTTCTGCAAATTAAACACGGCCTTTCTTTTGTCTTCCCCAAAACATTTACTAATGTAATGGTTCCCATTTCAGTTGTTCGTATTTATAATTTCTACATATTTAGTTGGATTCCTCAGATTGAGGTCATTTTCGGTACTAATGGGCTGTATCTGGTCAGGAACAAAATATGAACTAATCGAGAATCGGGACATAATTGTGACTGCATTCATGACTTTCTTCACGACATTGTTTATAACAGGACGAAATCGACACATGTGAAGGTAATTTTGGAAGTGTTTCTTTTTTTTTTTTTAATGTGTGTGAAATCCTATGGGACTTAACTGCTAAGGTCATCAGTCCCTAAGCTTACACACTACTTAACCTAAATTATCCTAAGGACAAACACACACACCCATGCCCGAGGGAGGACTCGAACCTCCGCCGGCACCAGCCGCACAGTACATGACTGCAGCGCCCCAGACCACTCGGTTAATCCCGCGCGACAATTTTGGGAGTGCCCCAAGGGAGTGTCATAGGGCCATTACTGTTTACAATATACACTGAAGCGCGAAAGAAACTGGTACAGCCATCCGTATTCAAATACGGAGATATGTAAACAGGCAGAAAAGAGCACTGCATCGGCAACGCCTATATAAGATAACAAGTGGTTCAAATGGTTCAAATGGCTCTGAGCACTCTGGGACTTAATATCTGAGGTCATCAGTCCCCTAGAACTACTTAAACCTAACTAACCTAAGGACATCACACACATCCCTGCCCGAGGCAGGATTCGAACCTGCGACCGTAGCGGTCGCACGGTTCCGGACTGCAGTGCCTAGAACCGCTCGGCCACTGTGGCTGACGATAACAAGCGTCTGGCGTTATCAAGACTTAGATGAGTTTTAATGTAGTATTACAGTCGCCGCACGAGCGATGGGACACAGCATATTCAAAGTAGCAATGAAGTGGGGATATTCCCGTACGACTATTTCACGAGTGTACCGTGGATATCAGGAATCAGGTAAAACATCAAATCTCCGACTTCGCTGCGGCCGGAAAAAGATTCTGCAAGAACGGGACCGCCGGCCGCTGTGGCCGAGCGGTTCTAGGTGCTTCAGTCTAGAACCGCACAACCGCTACGGTCGCAAGTTCGAATCCCGCCTCGGGCATGGATGTGTGTGATGTGTTTAGGTTTAGTTAGGTTTAAGTACTTCTAAGTTCTAGGGGGCTGATGACCTCAGATGTTATGTCCCATAGTGCTCAGTGCCATTTGAACCATTTGAAGAACGGGACCAACGACGACTGAAGAGACTCTTTCAACGTGACGCAGGTGCAACTTTTCCGTAATTTGCAGCAGATTTCAATGCTGAACCATCAACAAGTGTCAGAAACTATTCAACGAAACATCATCGATACGGCATTTTGGAGCCGAAGGCTCACTCATGTACCCTTTATGGCTGCACCAACACAAAGCTTTACTCCTCGCCTGGCCCCGTCAACACAGACATTGGACTGTTTATGACTGGAAACATGTTGCCTGGTCGCACGAGTATCGTCTCAAATTGCATCGAACCGATGGACGTGTACGGGTATGGAGACAACCCCAAGAATCCCATGGACCCTGTATGTCAGCAGGGGACTGTTCAGGGTAGTGGAGGAACGGTAATCGTGTGGGGTGTATGCAGTTGGAATGATAAGGGACCCCTGATACGTCTAGATACGACTCTGACAGGTGACATGTTCGTAAGCATTCTGTCTGATGACCTGCATCCATTCATGTCCATTGTGTATTCTGACGAACTTGGACAATTCCAACATGACAATGCGTCACCCCACACGTCCAGAACTGCTACAGAGTGGCTCCAGGAACACACTTATGAGTTTAAACACTTCCGCTGGCTACCAAACTCCCTAGACATGAACATTAATGAGCATATCTGGGTTGCGTTGCAACGTGCTGTTCAGAAGAGATCTCCACCCCCTCGTAATGTTATGGATTTAGGGACAGCCCGGTAGGATTTTTGGTGTCAATTTCCTCCGCACTACTTCAGACATTAGTCGAGTCCATGCCACGTCGTGTTGCGGCACTTCCGCTTGCTCGCGGGGGCCACACAAAATGTTAGGCAGTTGTACCAGTTCCTTTTGCTCTTCAGTGAATAAACACGTATGATCCGTGACTGGAATTATAATAAAATAAATATGACTTCAGTCTCTCGGCTACACTGAGAGTATCAAATTAAAAATGTCAGATCGGGAGTTGGATTGCACAAGTAACGCACTATAATGGGTATGTACCATGTGTAGATGAGCGGGAAACGCTGGAAGGCAGTCACTCCTCAAACAGATCAAGTCCGTCGGCCAGACGCGGCTGGCTGGTGTCATTGTAACACCTCTACAATGTCGCCACGCTAGGCGCCATCTACCGCCCTGCGCGCTGCTGCGGCTCTGTGTAGAGGGCCGGAGCCAGGCGGCTGCAGCAGCAGCGGCGGCTCACTTTCGCTGTCGGAGTCCTTCGGCCGCCCCTTCACTCGCCAGGAATGCGGCAAACAGGATCCTACGTCGGCACGCGGCCGTGCCTTGCTGTGCTGCGCGGCTCGCGCTTGACGGTCCAGCTGGCGTTCAGCCGCGTTCACGCACGCAACTAAAATGGCGCCACTGCTCGTGGCATACTGCACGGCAATCAGCAGATATAGGTCGCACAGGACGCCACAAATGTTGTTTTGAATATGACGTCAGCTGAGATAATTCGGGCGGATATTAATGTTAAAGCGCGGTTAACTGCATTAGGGCAAGAGCTGAACACGAGGTAAGGAATATGTAAATGTGTGGTGTCACCGCCAGACACCACACTTGCTAGGTGGTAGCCTTTAAATCGGCCGCGGTCCGTTAGTATACGTCGGACCCGCGTGTCGCCACTATCAGTGATTGCAGACCGAGCGCCGCCACACGGCAGGTCTAGTCTATAGAGACTCCCTAGCACTCGCCCCAGTTGTACTGCCGACTTTGCTAGCGATGGTTCAGTGCCTACATACGCTCTCATTTGCAGAGACGACAGTTTAGCATAGCCTTCAGCTGCGTCATTTGCTACGACCTAGCAAGGCGCCATATTCAGTTACTATGTCTTCTGAACAGATAATATTGTGGCTCATGTACCGTCAAGAGCGACGTACATCATTAATGGATTAAAGTTAAGTATCAAACTAATTACGTCCGCTTTCTGAATTCTAATTCCTTGTCATGTTCCAGACCTTACGTTCTTCCCTCCTCACGCCAGCCTGCGTGAGCTAAAACGCGTGCATTTCGGCCTCCACTAGTAACACGGTGTTAGCTCTTCAGCTAACACAACAAAATGTTGGATCAGAAAATGCAAGGTCCAATCATATTAATGTGGCCGTCAGTCAGTAGTCTAAATAACCGCCTTTTGCAGCATAGACGTGAAGGAAGTGAGTCAGTGAGGTTCTGAAAGGTGTCGACAGGGATGTGAAGCCATCTTAACTCCAGTGATACGGCCAGCTGCGCTAGGTTTCTCGGTGGAGGATCCATGATGCAAACAGCGCTATCGAGGTGGTCCCATAACAACTCAGTTTATTTTAAACTGGGGAGTTTGTTAGCAGAGGAGGGGAGTGAAGCGGGGGGGGGGGAGGAAGGGAGGGTGACTGTCGAGGAGGTAGACTTATGCTGGTGCTCTTCGAACCACACAGGTGCACTGAAAGCTGTGAGACACGTTGCATTGTCCTACTGGTAGACGCCATCGTGCCAAGGAATAAATTGGTCCCCAAGGATAGGTGCATACTTCTGTTAATTCACTGTGCCTTCCAGAATGACGAGATCACGCAGGGAATGCCACGAAAACATTCCCGAGACCATAACACTCCCTACTCCTGCCTGGACTCTCAACGATCGTTGCAGTGCTGAACGCGATGTAGTACAATACGTGATTCAGCTGAAAAGGTCACCTGTCGTCACTCAGTGAACGCTCAGTTGCGGTAAAGTATAATGAAAGAAACGTTGAAATTGAATAGTCTACTACACTAACTCTTCCAAGGATGAAACGAAGGTGTTTCGAAGTACAACCACCAAGGCCGGCCGAAGTGGCCGTGCGGTTAAAGGCGCTGCAGTCTGGAACCGCAAGACCGCTACGGTCGCAGGTTCGAATCCTGCCTCGGGCATGGATGTGTGTGATGTCCTTAGGTTAGTTAGGTTTAAGTAGTTCTAAGTTGTAGGGGACTGATGACCTCAGCAGTTAAGTCCCATAGTGCTCAGAGCCATTTGACCCATTTTTGAACATTATTACTCCTTGATAAACCAGACAACCAGACCCTTATAAAAAAAATACTATGACAATATCCGTGACCAACCTCCGAATTCTGGTTCACCCTGTGGTTTTAGTTATGGCTGTGCACGCTTTGTGTTTTCTGCAGACTGTCTGAAGCAAACTATGTTCCGTCGGCGTTCGAGTTATGGCATTACACGTCAGACATCCACTAGCGTTTTCTGTCAGCGATTTCATGTTTTTTTTATCTATTTACCGATAATTGGACATATGAGGCAGGAAAATAAAACGATTGGATGAAATTCTCATCTATCCTTCGAACGACCCGTGCAGCAAGCAGCTAACAACGTGTTTACGGCTCCAGGCTGCAGCGGACACCGGCTGCTCGGCGAGCGACCAAATCGCGTTAAGCCTGTTGACGCCTGGCTAATGCCCATACAGCCCGTGTATGCACCATTTTATGCCTAGGTAGCTTAAGAGCCGGCTTACAGGGTTCACATCAAGCTCGTATACCTCGCTACTAACTTTCATTGCTTTGCATGCAGCTTGCGAGTCTCTGGAACCGCCTCCTGCGAGGTGTAGTGTTCCTGGCAACGATTTAAATGGTGATTTCCAATTAGAACTGTCCAGGAATTACGCCTTATGAAAGACACTGTTTTTTGGTTTTGTTAACATATAGGTATGTTTCAGCACTCGTTGTGGTATCTTCAGTGAGTTTGTTAGTTTATGTTCTTTCTAAAAAGTACTTACACGTAAACTTCTTATGTGTGTTACACGAACTTTTAGTACAAAAGTACCGTACATTTCGGCTGATAAGACGACTTTCAGGTAAGTCGAGGTATAAATTTTCGTCAAAGATATGTAGTTTTACCATACTCCCGTGCAATAAAACCATCCCCAAACTATCAATGAACCGTAAATTTACTTTAGAACAGTGATCATCTGGATAATAATGTGATTTGCGTAATGCCCTTCAGCGTTTATACAAGCGTCGTATTGGCTATTCATTTTTGCGAACGTACCCGTTCTCTATTACTAAACAATTGGTACGGTTGCACACCTTTCTGCCTGTAGATTGCTTCGTGTGTTCAAACAGTTTGTACTGTTAGTGTAATCCGCGTAAAAAATTGTAAAGTGTGTAAAACAAAGAAATTAAATTGGATGGAACACATAGAAAGTGTTGTGGGGAAGGCTAAACAAAGACTGCGTTTTAGTGGCAGGACACTTAGAAAATGTAACAGATATATTTAAAAGACTGTCTACACTACGCTTGTCCACCCTCTTTCACAATACAAGCCACGAAAAGACCAGGCTTACAGTAGTATTAAGGTGCATGACATATTTTCATTTTCAAGCGGAAAACCATTCCTAAAATAAAATTTCCACCAGGTATTTTTTACATTTTCACGAAAAGGGATAGATGGACGAGAATGATGTATCATTGTGGATGGAAAATGTGTGGCAGAGGCAACCAGGTACTCTCCGAAATCAATCAAGTTTTCTGGTGTGGGTTATATTTTGCAGCCACATAATCGAGTATCATACAGCAGGAAGCAAAACAAAAATTCCTGTTTTACTGGGTGGTTTGGCTTCGACGCTACAACTTTTAGACATCTCTCTAAATAAACCAATCAAAGACCACATGCGTGAACAACAACTGGATAATAGGTGGCGGAAAGTCGTAAACGAAAGGTGAAGCTTTGCTGGCTGATTCACTTGAAGTTTTATGTGATTTCGTGATCAAATCTTGGAAAAAAGTGAAAGTAAAAATAGTGAACAGATCCTTCAAGAAGTGCTGCATTTCCAGTGCCATAGATGACACTGAGGACGATTTGTTATGGGATACTGATGACAAAGCGGAAACTGATTCACAAGATGCAGAATGGGACCCACACAGGGAGCTTCTCAACAAAAAAAAATGGTTCAAATGGCTCTGAGCACTATGGGACTTAACATCTATGGCCATCAGTCCCCTAGAACTTAGAACAACTTAAACCTAACTAACCTAAGGACATCACACAACACCCAGTCATCACGAGGCAGAAAAAATCCCTGACCCCACCGGTAATCGAACCCGGGAACCTGCTTCTCAAGAACGAAAATGAGGATGTACTTGAGGAGATGCTTTCCTTAGATGACGGTTGTGAGGATTTTGCAGAATTTAAATGCATGATGAGTGATTTACTCTATAATGGTTTTAATTTATATAATTTTCAATCTATGTTTTGTATCTGTCGTATAAGATGCCCCTATTTTCGTCCCTTTTTATGCTTCAACTACCGTCTTATCTGTCAAAATGTACATTTGCCGAAGAAGCGATTTTTATGTGTCAAATATTTTGTATTAGTCTGCATACATTACGCAAATGAGACATATCGCTGAACTGAAGCGTTATATATTGTTCATTTACGATGTGTATAAAGTTATGGTTTCGTAGTAATTTTGTGAATAATGTGGATATATACATTTCTTAACATACCTCACATGAAGCTATTAGTTTTGTACAGTGGTAGTTCTACATCTGCTATACACTCTACAACACGTCATTTTCAAACAACAAAACTTTTTTTCCGTTTATTACTCCTCTCCGACTGGGAATCGGTGTATATTGGGTTACTTACAGATTTTAGAGTTGTGTTTTCCCCCTTGCTTGTGTCGTGTTAACCCACTTACTACTTTTAACAGCTGAAGATAGCTCGTAAGTACTGAAACTTGTGCCAGAAATTCTAAAAGGACCTTGTCTCGCATAAGGCAGAATTCCTCTACCTTTTTTTTTATTTTTTTCATTAGCAGGCACGGAAGTAAGAACTACAACATCAACAACATGATCATGGCTTCCAATTAAGTCATACATCACTAGTGCTATTTCTTCAGTGTCTTGTATTACAGTGTATCGCGAAATATTCTCTGAGTATTAAAGTGTATTGAGCCGTATAAATTATATTTTCCGCGCTAGACGTTACTAATCGAAATGAATTTTCCTATATATTTTATTTCTAATTCCATTACTGAACAGCTTTGGCTGCGAAGCAAATTTCAAACGCGAAAATGCGCACAATTTGCTATAGTGGCCATTTTTCGTTCAGAGCCCAACAAGTCAATATGTGTATAAAGCAGTGGAATAGTAAGGTACCAAACCCATTACCAGGCACCACTTACAAACGCTTGGTGATGACATACATGTCCAATACACACTGTTTTATTTCATTTAACTAGCCTTTTTCCCACGGCTTCGCCTATGTATGCGTTCGACACATATATTAAACACACCTTCTCTTCCACCTCTCTGTGTCCACCCGTTCCTCGCACCTCACTGTCGATCTCCTTCTCCCAACTCTCTCTGTCTTTTCATGTCCACCTCCCCTCGCTTTGTCCACTTCTTTCACCTCCTTTCCCTGACGAAATCTTCCTATACCCTCCCTCTGTCCATATCCTCCTTTCCTCTCTCTTGGACCATATCTTCCTACCCCTCTCTCTCTCCATCTCCATCCCCTCCTCTACCTTTTCCACCTGCCCACTTGCCTCTCTACAACTTCTACCTGCCTCATGTAACTCCCCCCACCTCTCACCCCTCTGTCTACTTCCTCCTCCTCTCACTCTGTCACTCCCTCCAACATTCTGATTCACCCATGCTCATTGGCACATGTACCCCCACAATACACTTCAATAAAGCAGGCCAGTAATACTGACACAACGTGCTTGTCCTGCAGGGCAGCCTACATGTTATGTTGGGACCTCCAAACCGTTTGTTATCCCTGACATGTAGGCTGCCCTGCAAAGCAGATTGATTTGGCAGGCCAATATTATTCCTACACAACATAGCTATTGTGCAGGGCATTCTATATGCCAGAGGCTGGGAAAACACGTTTTTTTCTCACATCCCCACTCCTACTGGAGGTAGGGGAATATAATCCCCACAATAGTGATACTCATTAGACCTGCTGTTTCTTTGGGAAATTTGGTTCAAATTAATCCAGGAGTTTGGTAGGAGAGCCCAGACATACACATATACACTGTGCTTTGCAAATATAGCAGGCATTAACTAGCGTGGAAATATGTCAATATTTCACAGCTGTTTGTGACTCTTGAGATAATCACAACTAAAGTAAGTGCTTTCGTAAATGGCTAAGGATGTATACACCTAAACTCCTAACAATATCGTTCTTAAGAACTTGGTTTATTTTCTCCAATCGCTATACCTTCGATAAAAAGCTGAAAGATTTAAGAAATATTATAAAACTATGTTTTTGCTTTGTAAAATTCTAAAAAAATAACCTGCTCATCAAGCATAACATGCAGCACACTAGCATGCAAAGCATAGAAGGTTTCGTGTAAACTGGAGCGGCACCAATCGGTTCCGTTATCTGCATTGTTTCTCTGTGCGGTCTGGTTGTTTTACATGACAAGATATCTGCAAAAGTAGCGGAAGTGCGCAGAAAAGTGACAAGGCTATTGGCCTCCCTCTGAGCGAACGCAGTGCTATTCGTTAACGGGGAAGACCGTGTATTGTGTATGACAGGGGCGGAAATAGACAGCTGTTGCTGCTACAGCAATACTGTGCGCGCTGTTCAGTGGGAACAACCACCATCTCATCCTTCCACGGTCCAATCATTTCGTTATTTTGATCGAAATATTGAGTTATACTTGAGCTGTAATGGCTGCCTGTGGGAGTGACCGAGAGCTTAAGATCAACCCCTCCTCTTGGTATTCGGAGTTTAGCGTCCCTCTCCAACGAAAATCACTATCAACATACGCCTTCTCTCACTGGATATTAGCACTCAATATTATGATTAAAGACTGTACGTCTGCCTTCCCCTTTGTCACCCACATCATTTCATAGAAAAATTCCACAGATTTGAAATCACATACAGCCGTTTTACGTAACATTTTCAATTTTTTAGTGATCAGATACGTTCTGTTCTAGGAACGATATTTAGCCAATCGATAGACAACTGTTAATACTGTCTTTCTCGGCAACTGACAATAGCGAACACGGAAATAATTTTAAAAGTAGTAGTGGCAGTTTGTTTAAGAGAAACACTATATTACCCGATGCGAAATGTTTAAATGGTCGGAATTTTTGTGGCTATTAAGTATGATGCTGCTTGTAGGAGTGACCGGCAGCGGTAACGTTGTCTTTCTGCTGTTCTTCCTCGCGAGTGAGCGTCACTGTAACAGCAGCCAATGGTCCGCTGCGAGAAATGAAGCCGTACAGGTCTCTGCACTATTAGTCGCTCACACTGATGGAGCGCCACAAACGTGATCTCTTCTGCGCAGGCCCGAAAGCAACGAGGCAGCCTCGGCCTACACGTAGCACGACTGATGCTCAAGCGCGAAGTTTTGTGTAAATGCTACTGTGTTTTACGTTAGCAATGCACTTCATGAGTAACCCGGAATACAAATAACAGCATGTCGTTTTAGCGGATCATTTCTGCGACTGTCAATTACACTTAGTAATATACAGTGAAGAGTATAATCAAAACATAAACATTCATTGTAGTCCCATTCCCTTTTTTTGTGTGGTCTCTCTGCTTTGTTGTGACTGCTAACAGGTGTAATTGAGCTAGTGGATGTGAACAAAATACAGGTTGATTCTCGCAGAGAAGATAACAGCAACCAGCCACTTTTTATAATGCCGTTTATTTACATAAATAGCGCCGTTACCGGTTTCGAGCAGACAGGTTCAACATTAGCCGTCTGATGATGAACCTATCGGTTCGAAATCGGTAACGGCGCTATTTATGTAAATAAACAGCTTTTTAAAATATGGATGGTTGTTTTCATCTTCTCTGCAAGTAGCAACCTGTATAAAAACCAAATTGCAAATATCTGCCGAAACTCTAGACCAGATGCGCCTGACAAATCTTGCGAGGGACACTGAATATACGTATTTACAGGGCGTCACAGAAATGTCATGACAGACTTCTAGTGGAAGTGGGGTACATCGTAAGAATCAAGAATTGCATAGCAACCCATGCGCGCAAACGTCGTCGTACGCCGCTAGGTGGTGCTGTACACAAGAGTACCAGATGGTGCTATACACAAGAGTACGGGAGGGGAGGATTCCCTCAGCCGGTCGGAGTGGCCATGCGGTTCTAGGCGCTACAGTTTGGAACCAAGCGACCGCTACGGTCGCAGGTTCGAATCCTGCCTCGGGCATGGATGTGTGTGATGTCCTTAGGTTAGTTAGGTTTAATTAGTTCTAAGTTCTAGGCGACTGATGACCTCAGAAGTTGAGTCGCATAGTGCTCAGAGCCATTTGAACCATTTTTCTGAGGATTCCCTCATTCGATCGCTAGCCAGCAGACGAGGAGCAGGCAGCAGCATACGACGGGTGAGGCTGCGGAAACGCCCTTAAACTCCGTCCAAACAGGCCTCGGGAAGCCCAGTAGTACCGACCGACCGCCGTGTCACCCTCAGTCAATAGACGTCATTGGATGCGGATATGGAGCGGCTTGTGGTCAGCACATCACTCCACCGGCCATTGTCAGTTTTCATGACCGCAGCCGCTGCTTCTCAATCAAGTAACTCCTCAGTTGTCCTTACAAGGGCTGAGTGCACCCCGCTTGCCAACAGCGCTTGGCAGACACCCGCGGTCATCCATCCAAATGCCAGCTCAACGTCTCGCTCATTATATAGGGATGCTGACTCAATTTGCCAGTATAACAAATGGGAAGTTGTGGTACAGAAAATGGCCCAGAGATCACCCCAGCGTGTGTGTGTGTGTGTGTGTGTGTGTGTGTGTGTGTGTGTGTGTGTGTAGTGAGTGAAGTGTTATGAAACAATGCGTATATGGTATGTACAGTGACTGATAGTGACATATGAGTGACCAATGTGGCAATACATTATGTAATAATTATTTGTAAAATAAAGTATTGTATATCAGGAGTAAATCTAATGATTGTCTGTAACTAGAAGTCGGTAAATGTATGTGTATACGAATTAGCTCATTTTAAATTGGTCCAAACTTGTAAATACTTTGACATGTCCTATATCAGTTGACTGCGTAGCAGCGAGGAGAGCTCCGCCTACCATCCTAAGGGAGCCATGGGTCTGATGATGGTTTTGTAGAAAGAACCGAAACCGGTTACCTACACTCCTGGAAATGGAAATAAGAACACATTGACACCGGTGTGTCAGACCCACCATACTTGCTCCGGACACTGCGAGAGGGCTGTACAAGCAATGATCACACGCACGGCACAGCGGACACACCAGGAACCGCGGTGTTGGCCGTCGAATGGCGCTAGCTGCGCAGCATTTGTGCACCGCCGCCGTCAGTGTCAGCCAGTTTGCCGTGGCATACGGAGCACCATCGCAGTCTTTAACACTGGTAGCATGCCGCGACAGCGTGGACGTGAACCGTATGTGCAGTTGACGGACTTTGAGCGAGGACGTATAGTGGGCATGCGGGAGGCCGGGTGGACGTACCGCCGAATTGCTCAACACGTGGGGCGTGAGGTCTCCACAGTACATCGATGTTGTCGCCAGTGGTCGGCGGAAGGTGCACGTGCCCGTCGACCAAGGACCGGACCGCAACGACGCACGGATGCACGCCAAGACCGTAGGATCCTACGCAGTGCCGTAGGGGACCGCACCGCCACTTCCCAGCAAATTAGGGACACTGTTGCTCCTGGGGTATCGGCGAGGACCATTCGCAACCGTCTCCATGAAGCTGGGCTACGGTCCCGCACACCGTTAGGCCGTCTTCCGCTCACGCCCCAACATCGTGCAGCCCGCCTCCAGTGGTGTCGCGACAGGCGTGAATGGAGGGACGAATGGAGACGTGTCGTCTTCAGCGATGAGAGTCGCTTCTGCCTTGGTGCCAATGATGGTCGTATGCGTGTTTGGCGCCGTGCAGGTGAGCGCCACAATCAGGGCTGCATACGACCGAGGCACACAGTGCCAACACCCGGCATCATGGTGTGGGGAGCGATCTCCTACACTGGCCGTACACCACTGGTGATCGTCGAGGGGACACTGAATAGTGCACGGTACATCCAAACCGTCATCGAACCCATCGTTCTACCATTCCTAGACCGGCAAGGGAACTTGCTGTTCCAACAGGACAATGCACGTCCGCATGTATCCCGTGCCACCCAACGTGCTCTAGAAGGTGTAAGTCAACTACCCTGGCCAGCAAGATCTCCGGATCTGTCCCCCATTGAGCATGTTTGGGACTGGATGAAGCGTCGTCTCACGCGGTCTGCACGTCCAGCACGAACGCTGGTCCAACTGAGGCGCCAGGTGGAAATGGCATGGCAAGCCGTTCCACAGGACTACATCCAGCATCTCTACGATCGTCTCCATGGGAGAATAGCAGCCCGCATTGCTGCGAAAGGTGGATATACACTGTACTAGTGCCGACATTGTGCATGCTCTGTTGCCTGTGTCCATGTGCCTGTGGTTCTGTCAGCGTGATCATGTGATGTATCTGACCCCAGGAATGTGTCAATAAAGTTTCCCCTTCCTGGGACAATGAATTCACGGTGTTCTTATTTCAATTTCCAGGAGTGTATATTATTAAAACATACATGATGTGATCAAGACTGAACTTTAGTCAAAATATTGTAAAAAGAGATCTACGGATGAATAAAGCTACTACTACTACAGCCAAGCTCGACAGCGCCTAACTTCGATGATCTGACGTGAACCGTGTTACCACTGCGGTAACGCCGTTAGCGCAGGCATGTACTTAATGTAGAGAATAGTTGAGAGCGGTGGATGACCCGGTGGACGCATTTGTCAAGGACGCTTCCCCGACAAACATAAACCCAACTTTTTTTTTTTTTTTTTTTTTTTTTTTTTTTGCACTTCTACATCGAAATTTGTGTGACTGCGGGTCACTGAAAGGTGGCAGGGTTAGTTAGCGCAGGCCACGATCGGCGCATTCGGTCGTTAGCGAAGAAACTATGTTGGATGCAGTGGAGACTAACCCGAGCAGCAGCATATGTGCCGTTGCCTCTGGTTGAAGAATGTCTGGGAGCGGTGCCCAGTTTCTTTTGAACGCCGAGCCATTACACGCCTTTCATCTCAGAAGTGTGCAGTTATTGCACTCCGATAACCATCCCGAACATATATGCATTTCGCACAGTGGTTTCTGCGACAAAGTGGACGAGACGTGCATTTCCCATGTTGTTCAGTGATCGGGAGTCGTTCACCTATGGACGGTGTATTCACCTCCACAAGGGGCATTTGTGGACGCCAGAAAACCCTCACCGCGAGTGGCACCACACAGCACAGGCATTGCTTCACAGTTAATGTGTCAGTGGTTTGGTCGGCGACTATTTAGTCAGGCCGTACCTTTTACCATCTCGCTTTAACGCCGCGAAATATCGGACCTTTCTGGAAAAGGTTCTTCTTGGCTTGCTTGAAGATGGTTCAGCAAATGCGAAAGGCACGATGTGGTTCCAACACGATGGGGCGCCTGATCATTTTGGACTGGCTGCTTGTAGGCATTTGAACATGTATTTGGTGATGTGGAGTGGTTCTCTGGCCCCCACACTCGCCCGATTTCTCGAGCCTTGCTTTCTTTCTGTGGAGATCAGTGCAATCTCTCTTGTATCGCGATCCTGTGGAGTCTGAAATGGATCTCGTCGCAAGACTCGTGTGCTTAGATGACGCAAGTTACTTTTACGTATAAGGATTTCCCTACGTTAAGAATGACGTACTCTGGTCTGTTTGCTAGGAACTGTACAGTCTAGTCACACAGCTGGCCTGATAGTCCGTACGCTCGTACTTTGTTCACTGGGCGGCATTGTGGAACTATATCGAACTCTTTCTGAGCGTCAAAGAACACGGAATCTACCGTTCTCCGTTATCTGTTGCATTTTGAGTCTTTTGGGCGAATAGAGCGATCTGACATTCACACGATTATTGTTTGCAGAATCCATGTCGATTCCTACAGAGGAGACTTTTCAGTGTCCAGAAATATCGTAATACCCAAATATGAAACGTGTTCCCGAATCTTACAACACACTGTAAGTCAGCGATATAGGCATATAGTTTCGTGTCAGTTCGACAATCGTTCTTGGAAACAGGAATGAACTGCGCTTTTTCCTGTCACTAAGAACGCTTGGTTTTACATCTACAGTGCAGCCATACTTACATTTTCCAGTTCCCTCACTTCTCGGAAACTTTTTCCGATGCTGCCAAGTAAAACATGCATTTCTCCAATAGTCTATTTCTCCGATAAGCTATTCCTTGTTTTCTAATAACTTTCACGTTATGAGCCCATGTATAATTGCAGTCCAGGCATCACACACACTGAAAACAAACTTACAACTTCCAAAACATCGAGAGCTCTGAAAACCTACTTAGTTTACCAGAAATACTGAAGGTAAGTCTTCGTCTCCAACTGCTCCAACTACAAAATATTGCCAAGTACTTTTGTGACTTCTTTGGTACTTTTTACTGAGATTCCTCGAATACGTGTAATATTATATTTAATTTTCTTGTTTGCCATACCCTTGCCAGCCGCAGTGGCAGAGCGGTTCTAGGCGCAACAGTGTGGAACCGGGCGACCGCTGCGGTCGCAGGTTCGAATCCTGCCTCGGGCATGGATGTGTGTGATGTCCTTAGGTTAGTTAGGTTTAAGCAGTTCTAAGTTCTAGGGGGCTGATGACCTTAGAAGTTAAGTCCCATAGTGCTCAGAGCCATTTGAACCATACCCTTGAATTTTCGCCTTGCTATGTTCCTCTGTACTTAAACAGACATTCCGATTTTAATTCTATTTGGTTCTTTTTTCCGCGCTTTGCATAACCTAACTATACATCATACAGCGTTATTTACGTCTTCTCACAACTTCAGTTTCCTGTCATCGTAGCCTGAAGTTATGTAACTTATTGAGCCTAAATTAAAAATGGTATGGGCGATGGCGTGCTTAAGGTCTGTATTATTGTCTGCTTTCCTCAAAGTCGTGTCGTAAGGTGCTGGTGCAAAAGTAGCAGATCGTTCCCCATGTCCTGACGTTATTCCTCAAACTCCGTCAGTCCGGTACTCCCAATATTCTTTCTATCCAGACCGGGATGACGACTTCCCAGGAATTCGTATGTGCCAACGGGACGTCGGACGTTCCTACTAACAGTACATTAGCTTGGCAGGGCCCAAAGCGATTGGCGACGTACGTGGACAGTGGTAATCCCATGCAGAGTTATGTCCACAACAGTTTCTAGATCTCAAAATCTCGGATCATCACGGCTTGATGGCGTACTGATCATTTGACGGCAATGACCTCTTGTCTCCAGACAATGTCGTCATTTAATTGTCTCCAAACTACATTTAGTGTTAGTCATTAGACTGTGCATTGAGCTGATTGGCAAGTAGCTCACTCGTATTTGTTTTCCGCGAAGTGATCCATCTACGTCTGTATGTGATTACTGGACTCGCACTCGGGAGAAACACAGTTCAAGTTCCTCCCGGCTGGGCATCCAGGTTTAGACGTTCTGTGGTTTTCTTAAATCGCTTGTGACGAATTCCAGGATGGCTGCTTTTTATAGAACACGATCGTTTTTACAAACCGATCTGCATCAAGTGACCTAGTGCTCCTTCTTTGATGAGCTTGCGGTAGACGGGACTTAAAACCCAGTCTTCCTGTATTTACATGTTCATGAACATCGTATTGTCATTTGAACGAACAGCGTACATAGTGACAACACACGTGAAAATACACTCTCAGTCACACGAAAATTGAATTACACTTTGTTTAACTTCAGTGATTTTGTGTGATGTTACTACTGTACCCTTACTGGCGTAGTAGTATTCCGTGAGTTTTACGTCGCTGGAAGAGAAAACTAAATATTTTTTCAAATAATATTCCGTCCTTTCTCCATCATTTCCCGTAGAATAATATCTACATTCGCATACACTGCTGCTGCGTATCTCTCTCTCTCTCTCTCTCTCTCTCTCTCTCTCTCTCTCTCTCTCTCCCTCTCTCTGATAAATGTGTAAATACGCGGGTTAATTATAAACTCTGTAAAACAGTTCAGAAAACCGTTGCAGATAACGGGCCAGGAACAAAGTAACAAATGGTGCTGTACGTGAAAGGCGAACTCTCAATGCTTTTCACAATGTTCGTAAATGTGATTTGTGGCCAACCTATGTCACGTGGCTCACTTATAATCGGAGGTCCTCCTGTGCCCATAACCGACCCAACGTATGAGAGGTATCAGTGAGAACTTCTGCTGCGATGCGTTGTCGCAACTCTCTGAGATTCTGTGTCAGAGGTGTAGCAAGAGACGTGCCAACGTCCCTTTTCAGGTAATCTCGTACACAGTTGTGGAATTCTGGACCAGGTCGATAGGTAGACTTTGTGGGGCTTCGCAAAATCACGTCCCTCGCACTGTCCGCTGCCTGTTCTGAAACGCCCAGTCGGCCTGAAGTATAGCCTCACACTAACAGCAATCCTGCCCTAATTTCTTGTACCACTTCACAACGCCGTTGCAAACCGGTAGTGTTTTGTGAAACCTCTCACGGAAAGCACTTTCCACACACACTGCCGATTGGCAACGGGCAAATTCTAGCACATAAAACACATACACTGCCTGGTTCGTCGGCATTTTTAGCAACTACGGTCGGTGATGCCCTGATTGACAGTTTTGCAAACTAATATAGGGGGAGCGGGAAGAATAAGAGAGAGGGAGAGAGAGAGAGAGAGAGTTCCCTTTTCACGTACTGTATCAAAAAAGAATTGGTTCAAATGGCTCTAAGCACTATGGGACTTAACATCTGAGGTCATCAGTCCCCTAGACTTAGAACTACTTAAACCTAACTAACCTAAGGGCATCACACACATCTATGCCCGAGGCAGGATTCTAACCTGTGACCGTAGCAGCAGCGCGGTTTCGGACTGAAGCACCTAGAACCACTCGGCTACAGCGGCCGGCACGTACTGTATCATATGTTTTGTTATGTTCAGGAAGCTTTTTTCAAATGAACTATGTAATTATACTTGTAAACCTGTACGTATTATAAAAATGTGTGTGTGTGAGTGTACGTTCCACATCTCCTCCTAAACCACTGGACCGATTTCAACAGAACTTGGTGCATTTATCCCTTACAGTCAGGCAACAATCGCTATGCGAGTAAGAATCACCTACATATCATAGTTCAGAAAATAGGACATCATAAACACTGAGGTGCGTAAAGTCTGCTGCATCATGCATGACATTTAAATTTATTACTTCTAAGATACACGCCCTATTCGCAATAAATTTCGCAGACAGTATCTCCTAAAGCCGCTAAATGTACCCACACAGATCTATCATAATACGAAACATAGTTCAAGAAGTGACGTCACTGATACTGAGAGACGTGAAAAAATGTCTTATCATGTATGAAATTTTAATACATTTGTTCTTTACTACTATGACAGTCCTACACTCGTGTCGACTTGAGAAAATACCTGACATCTGGCAGCGCTTTTGACAGCTTTGAACTGAGAAACGAAAACAGCTAGAGACGGAAAAAGTAGCCGTTATAGAGCTATCAAGAGGCGTTGACATTGAGTTCACAAAATCGTGTTATAGGCTCGCAAAGCAACTGCGACCAGCGTACAGAAACCACTGGGGATCATCTGTCACTGACTCTACTGCAGGTGTGCATATAAGGTTTTGTCTGTAATAGCAAATTGAAAAAACGGATACTCGAGCAATGCCGGGTTTCTCAGCTCATGCGCACACACCCACCAACCCCCCCCCCCCCCCCCCCCCCACACACACACACACATACTCTATATGAAGTGGCTTATCCAAGTACTGAATTCAGGTACGTCTGTAACTTTAACCATTTACAGAGCTGCAAATGGTATGTAAGTGCACGAAGTTACAATGACATACGAGCATATCATCTGGGTGCTTCTGTCAGGCAGTGTATAAAACACAACTTTTAAAACTATGAAACTAAGCTGACTGCATTATGATGCAGGCGCGACGTGAGTGACACAACCCGTTTCAACACCAGCGTTAAGAATGTGTGTGGCCGAGCGGTTCTAGGCGCTTCAGTCCCGAACCGCGCTGCTGCTACGGTCGCAGGTTCGAATCCTGCCTCGGGCATGGATGTGTGTGATGTCCTTAGGTTGGTTAGGTTTAAGTAGTTCTAAGTCTAGGGGACTGATGACCTCAGTTCAAATGGTTCAAATGGCTCTGAGCACTATGGGACTTAACATCTTTGGTCATCAGTCCCCTAGAACTTAGAACTACTTAAACCTAACTAACCTAAGGACATCACACAACACCCAGTCATCACGAGGCAGAGAAAATCCCTGACCCCGCCGGGAATCGAACCCGGGAACCCGGGCGCGGGAAGCGAGAACGCTAACGCACGACCACGAGCTGCGGACGATGACCTCAGTTGTTAAGTCCCATAGTGCTTAGAGCCATCTGAACAATTCGAAGAATGTATATAACAAATTACTGGTCTATTGAAGAGATTTCGAACACCAATCAAAAAGTATGTTTTTTGCAGTTAAAAAAAGCTTTATTGCTTCTATATCTCGCTTCACGCAAGAGTGTCATATAACATTTAAGAAACTTAAGTAACATCTTTGCACTATTGTTTTCCGAAAACCACGTTTCGATTATCCTGAGCAGCTCGCGAAGTAAATGACGTCTAATAGTGGTGCACAAAGTATGTTCCGCCACATAACGTAAGATGTGTTGGAGAGTATGAATCAAAAGGGAGACGCAGTTGTTACGAGACTCACACTGTTCAGTTTTCCTGATTGCCGGGTGAAAACCCAAGCAACCACGAGAAACAGCGAAAAACAATGTTTCTTCCTGGGTATTTTTGAGCATCGTCGTGATTAACGTCTTAGATTGCAAATAGGGACCACAGAGGCGATAGGAGGAACACAGTAGACTGTGGAAAATTTATCGCCTCAATCCTTATAACGGTTGGCTGCGAAAATCTCACCCTGTATCTCTGACGGTCTGCCTTGACAAACGACTTTACAGAACAGTTCCGTTCTCAGAGTGCTGCAGGAACTCTAAACAAAAGCCGGAACTAGTCTTTGCTCTTTATTCGAACACTCTGTCAGCCGAGTTCGCCGGCGTCTTGTTTCCCAAAACGGTAGCGACCAGTAGTGCTCGGTCTTGTTCTCGACAAACAAGGGGGCACATAGGAAACACACTGGAGCCGTATTCCGGAGGAGGCCGGTTCACATGCTCCCCCTCCCGCGGTCAAAATTTAGGTTTTGATCTTTCTCTGCATCCGGAAGATACTGCTCCTTCCCTGATATCGGCTACTGTAAACTGGAACATGTATCATCGCATCGTCCATAACTCCTCGCTGAAATTGCTGAAACTTGCGCCACAAAATAGAAAATGCCTTATCTTCCAAGGGTAGCGGGCTACACTAAAATGTCGTCAAATGAACACAAAGGCCAAGATCGTACGACAGATGATCTCTGCGTTAAGAATACTCGGATCGAAAGACAGGCGTTGCTGCTATGAGCCACGCACCAGTCCCCATCCACTACATCCTTTCTGCACCTCGGGGTGCCATCACTATAGTACCGAATCAGTCTGACTATACCTGTGGTATGCAGCCCTAATACGCCACAGTATGTGCTACAGCGGACGTAAGTTGCGTAACAGCTCCCCCCCCCCTCCCCCCTCCCCCTAAGGCACGTTTCAAGGCCTGGTCTTTTGACACGTAGATGAGCGTATTGCTTAAGTCAGCATTCCTCTCGTATTTACGAACGATGTACAGTTTCTTTCTTTCAACTGGCATTCTCACTTTACTTACTTCTCCACTTCTTGCCACAGTAGCATTAAGTGCTCCCACGAAAGCAAACTGCTACCAACAAATTCGAAAAACTTATGGATGATACATACCTACATTTTCCCCGTATTGTCTCCTTCCGCCAGTAAAAATTATGAGGAGACTTGGAAACGGTTCAGATTGTCATTAAGAATTTGTAGTAAACCATATTACGCAATCAAATGATATACGTAAAACCAATCAAATACGTTTAAGTTAAGGTCATGACACACATTCGCAGTAGTTGGCAGATATTTGGTGGAAATTTAGGTCAGCCAGCAGCCCAAGATTACTTGTCTCACGTCTTTCTGAAGCTTAAACTACTAATGTGAGGAAACGAGATGACTTGGAGACACCTGCATTAGTCTTGTCTGTCCAACGGAAATAGCAATTTCAACTTTGGGGTAATGTTGTATAATCCTTATACATAAAATTCTCGTGTCACAGTGTTACTTGCCATACTCCTCCGAAACGGCTCGATCGATTCCGATGAAATTTTGCATGTATATTCGGTAGGTCTGAGAATCGGTCGTAATCTATTTTTCATACCCCTAAGTCATAAGGGTGGTCCACCCCCAAAATGTTTTTCTTATTTTTCGGACAGAACATATTTTTTTATTTTTTTTATGATGTGGCATTACAAAACATGCAACCCTAAATTTTGACCCTACTACCACCAACCCCTATTTTAATAGCGATTTTACCAATTTAATAATTTTCAACCCCGGTCGATAACTGATCAATTATCACTTGATCAGTTATCCCCGCCAGGTGTCTACCGGTGGTAGTCTTTCACTATTTTAGAGATAGGTAATTGAAGAAATCGTACCAAAAGCAACGACTCCAAAACTCCTCTTTGAATCGACGTAACTAGACCGAGAAGTTTAACTAGGTAGCACGCGTCATTCGCCAAACCGACATTTAGGCCTAGCGCACATGCATAGATTTTTATCGTACGGAAATATATCATACGATCAAATTCATTTAGCGGAACAAAGAAGTTCCTAAACTCTCCTCTGTTCCTGTAAAATAATTTAATCGTACAATATTTTTACGTACGATAAAAATCGATGCGTGTGCGCTTGGCCTTATTCATAATGCTCGAGAACACGTTTCGACACGAAATTGTCACTATGTGTGTATGTTCATGGACGAGCCGTGTATCGGCTGCAATTGTGAAATCCACGCGATCTACCGTAGAAACGCTAGAACTAATAGTGGGCGATACTGCCGGACTTCCCCCTAAGCCTTTTCTCATTCCCTACAGAGTTTTCGGGCATTTTTATTGTTTGTGTCACGAGCTCCCGCCAACAGCGGATATTGTGTTACACGTATACATGCATTATTCTTATAGACTATGAAACGTCCCCTTTCAACAATTATACACGACTGTGCTTAAACTGATACACAATATTTTTTTTTTTTATTTTTTAGCGCAACGCAATCTGACTTTCAAAAATCCCTACAAAAGAATGGCCCTGACTAACATTAAACTATACCTTTCACAAATCACTTACCTCACAAAAATCTTCGCTGCTCAAGGTACTGCAATACAGCGAGCGCCACTACTGCCAGCTAAATAAAAGATTCAAACTGCTGAAGGCACTAACTACTGATAGGGATAGCTAGCAAATGAAAGATATTAATAGAGAACAAACAATGTATTTACCTTGATATCATCATATATAAATATAGCAGTTCATGACAAATTTCAAAACTCCGCCATCTCTCTCCCCACATCCACCACTGATGGCGGCTCACCTCCAACTGCTCAACGCTACGCGCTGTTCACAGCCAGCTGCCTAACACTACAATGGCGAGTATTACAACAATGCAAAGCAGACACAGACTGCCCACAGCACAGCCAGTGATTTTCATACAGAGGTGGCGTTACCAATAAAAAAACCTAAACAGCCTACTTACATAGCCCCCATGCTCCCCACAAAAAATTTTACAAATTTTTTTTGGGCAGTGGCCAATAATGATTTGATAAAATTTTTCATAATTACAATAACAAAGAAATCAAATGCACACACTTATTGATACAATGTTGGTCAAAAGCTCTAATTTTCTCACAGTCCAGAAAGACAGTCCTGATCGTTCATCACGGTAAAATAGTAGTGTTTTTCTCAAAGTCTGAGCAGTAGAAGAAAATGCACACGGAAGTAGTGGATTTCCATGCAGTCTTGAAGAAGTAGCGTTGTCCTTCCAACGGAAAGACAGTGCTGACTCTTGACATGCTGACGGGTAATGGGCCACAACAGAGTAAACCCACAGCAGAGTCAGTTGACGTTTTGAAGAATATTGGTAGTTAGGTCATCACAGAGCAGACCCACTGGAGTCCTGGTAGAGATTGTGGTATTGGTGGGCCACCAGAGGTGCAGACCCACTGCAGTCCTTGTAGAAATAATGGCATGGTGGGTCATCAAAGATACAGACCCACTGTAGTCCTTGTAGAGATGATGGTATTGGTGGGTCATCAAAGATGCAGACCCACTGTAGTCCTTGTAGAGATGGCCAGCAGCCATCTGTTGCGATCTGTTGCAACTGTGCAGGTGCACAATCACCATCGAAGAGTCTTGCGAATAATATAGCAAGTCCATAACCACCACTTGTGCACTCACAAAGTTTCTGGAATTGTCCTTAGATCCAGCAATGCTGTTATCCAGTCCCTTGCTGAATCATTAACACACGTGCAAACACTATCAGTCCCTACTTCTCACATATTGTCCATGTACTATGACCAACAGAAACGTGTGCAGTGAAATGTAACTAACAAGTTAATTAGTTTGATAAACTGGTGTCAATTACAATTTTATAACATGAGAATACAATAACAAAGGTACAGAATACATCATTAAAGAACATAACAATACAGATAACATTTGTAGTAAAACAGGCTTTACAAAAGAATAGACATATACATCAGTGTTACAGGAATTATGGCATGAGTACATACATAGAAGATCAGAATAACTTGCGAAACATCAACTTCACACATGAGCATTTAAACAGAATGAATAATGTCTAACATCTTTACAAAGTAAATAACATATTATTAATGCCAATTATATTTGAGGATAACAGTATTCCTCATCATAGTGAATGTAGCTTAATATTAAAAGAGGAAAAAATTCTATGAAACTACACAGAGACAGGAAGAAAACAACTACACAAGGGTACACAAACACATAGTGGGATAACACCAATAGGAAAGGACAGGGTTCGTTTTCAGTGTAACATTTGGTACTGCAGTCCAACCCAAAACTTCATATATCTTTCCTCTTATTTCATCCTTTGTTTCCACCAAAAAAATTCTATCTAAGCATGCTTTCTGTATATATATGTTCACACAAAAAATGCCAATTTGCAAAGCACACAGCAGCAAATCTAAATTAACAGATAAAATGCAAAATTACAACTAATATGAGCCAATGTGCAGCAACAATAAAAATAAATCAATAGCAAAACTAGCTTAACAGAGTAATACAAAGTGAAATTTAGTAGCACTATGCCTGGAAAATAGCAGCAGAAATAACTTATATCTAAACATGACATAGCTCAAGCAGAAAAAAACATTACACTAAAGACAACAATGCAGATAAGGGAAATGTATATTCACATCTTAATGTCTACGTAATTAAAGTGGTGCACCACAACAACTTATTGTAAAAGAAATATTACCATGTAATTGAAAAGAAAATTATGTGTTACTGTTACTAGTTCCTTCTTATTGTTCTTTCCTTTCCAAGTGCTCCTTTTTTAAAGAATGTGGATCATAAAATAATTATTTAATAGATCTGTTGACAGAAAGTGTTCACATTAGCAAATGCATTTCATTTTATAAAAGCAATGCTGCAACACAGCTGGAAACCAGATATCAAATGAAATAAGCAACTACGCAAACCAAAGCATAAAAACATCATTCAATAGTCATGTGGCATTTCGTAAGTCAGTAGCTCTCAACTCTCACAGAAAGACACTTGTCATAATCAGGTGTGCAGATGTACGAATATTTCCCATCAATTCATAAGCATTGCAGTAATTAGCACAAAGTACGAGTAATCATATGTTTTCAGGTAATGAGCGTGTAATATTTGCGATGCTTTCTACAAAGGAATGTCAATAGCAAGGTTAATGGAAGTAATGAGGGTGTCGCATTTGCAATATTTTCTCTAAAGGAATGTCAATGGCGAGGATAAAGGCCTGCCTTTTTTCTTTTTTTTTTTCTACCTGTGCTTCCGGAAAGGCACACCCTAATGGCTTGTTTCCCAGGTGTTTGACACAGCTGCGTGCCCACAACGCATTACGTGCAGGTGGTCACTTAACTTTCTTACGGAAATATTTACGACACCAGTTTCCGCTACAGTGACAGTCTCACATAAAAATATTTCACAGGTCAAGAATTAGCGTTGCAAATCTGTAGAAAGAAAATCCTATAAATATAAGTGTCCAAATAAAATATTCGTCAGCATTGTGATACAGTCACGCATTTACACACATTTCATAACTCTTAAAGTACGATTCTTGGTTTCCAACATCCTGTTTCACAAGTCAAGAGTCCCTACCCACTATTCATTACTCCTTACCTTATTACACATATACGTATCCATCGACACTCGTCAATATTTCTTCATTATAAATATGAAGCATAATCAAATAACTCATATAGCCTGAGCCTATTAATCATAAACATACCTCAGCAGCATAATACACATCATCGTCGTAAAAATAACATCATAACACCTCAGTCAAATCTCAAAATTGTCGTAGCTTCCTCCAATAATTAAAAAAATTCTTTGCTCATGTCAAAAGTGTCATCTGCTCAAACGTACTTTAAAAATCATGAATCCATACCAAATACATCATTCAAAGCTCTCATAGTATCACAATGGTTCCGAAAAAATATGAACAGTTTACAAAGTACAGACAAAATACAGTTTCATAAGTGTGAAGTTATCCAACTGTGTAATTACGTAAACATCTGTCACTGATATAGTAAAAATAAATGTTTGTCTCTCTCAGTTAAATGATCAGATAGCTGTGTAATTTGTGTGTTAGAGAAATATGGTACCAATGTGTAAAGTTGTATAAGCAAATACCATATTAGCTAGGGTTCCTTGTGCTTGCCAAACACATGGTACACAAAGTAAGTGTGTACCCCCCTGAGGATTAATGTAATTATACCCTCAGGTGTTACAGATTACAGCAGTGGAATGAAATATATCACGGAAAACCCTTGTATCATTGTACTTCAAATGTCTAAAAAAATGCATGTTTTAAGTGGGAAATTAATCACTCAAATACGTGTCCAGTAGCGCTAAATGTGCGTCTTGCTGTAAGATAATCTCTGTGGAAGTGTCGTAGTTATCGTCCTCCGAAAGCTAAGTTCTGCAGAAGCCAATGTACTTACCTCATGATACACCAAATTTCAAGTAAACCAAAATGTTGCATTAAAATCTCATTAGCAGTACTGGTAAATGTTCTAAGTATGTGAGCCTTATAGTCGTTACGTAATCGTGCAACTAACAAGCAAGAATGCACAAATAACAACATTGCGTCGTCTGTTCACTATAACAATGGATTCGTAATTTCTGTTTAAATAAGTTATCTTGGTTCTTGACTGGATATTTAACTTCAAACATTGTTGCATGGTAACAGATTCTAAAGCATACTAGTAACGTGAAGTGAAACGTTTTATGGCAAAGACAAACTTAAAAAGCAGATTCTCTTTCAATAAACGGTTTTACATGTGAAATGTGGTGTAAACCTTTACTCTTCCTAGTGCACAGAGTTTCAACTTCAAAGCAATTATCATGTTGTATACATCGGTAAAGAATGCTAAAATTTTTCTCCAGGCTAGCGTCTTATGTTATTTTTCTCGGAGCCAGCGGGCGCATGCGGCTGCCTGCTGTGCGAGTCATTGTCTGTCTCTTTGTTGGCGCGCGCCGTTATTGGGATTAGGAGACCTAACTTCTGCAAATTCACTCTGACGAGAAGGCCCTGCCCTGTTTGAATCCCGCCAGTTCTGATGCAATTCAGGTCTGTCGTTACGATCACATCGTCTGTCGTCATGTCGGTAGTTCCTGTAATTTCTTTCTTGTCGGTTCAGTGGAGGAGAACTTCTCCCTGAATCGTAACTGCGCGCTGGACCGTTGCGTCTAAAGTTATTCTGTCTCCCATAATAATAATTATTTTGGTTCCCATATTGTCTGTTTCTCTGATTGTCTCTGTGATAGTCACTACCGCGGAGAGGTGATCTTTCCCTGTAATTATTACTACTCTGCCAACGGTTGTCGTACGTGTGGTGTCTATTTTGGTCACGATTTGCGTTGTAAGAATAGACCTGTCGTGTCCAGTTATTGTTTCTGTCGTCACGGAATTGTGACGGATGTGACCTGTAGTGATTGTTTTCCTGTTTTCGCATCCCGCGACTGTCTGTGTCAATTTCCAGTTCTTGTAACAGTCCCTGAAAAGCCTCAATGTCTTCTTTGCAACGTCCTGCTAAAATAATATGTCGTAAACGTTCAGGCAATTTGAGTAAGCAAATGCGGATGAGTTCTGAGGGGCTGTATGGGTTTGAAAGATACTGATTCTTATGCAACATGTCTTCAAAATATTTCATAAGACTGGAAAATTCAGATTGTTCGAAACGTTTCATCATTACGATGCTATGTTTTACTCGATCTTGTGTGGCTTGAGACCAATATGCTGAGAGGAAGGCATGGTAAAACTTTCCTTCACTGTGGCAATCGTGAATTACCGATCGCATTCTTACAGCTGGTTCATTCTCCAAGTATCCACACATAAATTCTAATCTGTGTTCTAACGACCAGTTGGGAGGAAAACAATGCGAGAATTGATGGAGCCATGCTTGTGGATGAATGTCGTTGCCAGAATTCTTAAATGTTTTGAATTTTCGTGTAGTAATGAACAGCTTATAGTCAAAATCATCATGTCGCCGAGTCGCATATCGGTCATTGTTAGGTCGTGTCGGCCGTTCCATCTCAAAATTCGGTGCACATTGCCAATTTCTTTCATAACTTCCGAAATGCCCTGTGTTATTATTTTGTGGCTGTTCCGTATTTCTGTGTCCCTCTTCCCGTATTGGGGCGCGAGTATCCTCTGAAATACGTAATTCTTGTATTACCTGTGTCAGCTGATCTTGTACCTCCCGGATTTCTCTTTTGTACTGAGTATTGATTTGATTTTGATTCTGTTTGAATTTTCTAATTTGTTCATACTCTTCTGTGTCAGTGAAGGCTACAGGTCTTGTGTCATTCAGATCATCATCTCTTTGTAGATAAGTTAGTGACCTGATCCGAAAGTTCGGCTACTTTCTCCGATAGTGAACACATTTCCTCAGTGTGTTTTTCTGAACCAAGTTTCAGAGTGTCCATTTGTGTTGAAATCGAATCTACTGTGTCCTTTAAGTTTTCCTGAGTTTTTGCAAGTTGCGTAACCGAATCGGTAGATGCAACTGAGTCAATTTTAGCCCACAAGGTCTCATGATTTTCATGAACAATGGTTTGCAGTTCTTTTATGGCTGCTTCGTGATTCTGTAATGCATTTTCATGCCGCGAAAAAATAGGTTGAAAATGCTCACAAATTTGCGTTTTTACGTCATTACAGACTTTTTGACATTTCGATTCAATGTTATGTAACTCAGTAGTTAAATCTTCACGTGTTTGTTCAAGTGTTTGTTCCAATGAGTCTAACTTTTTAAGATTTTGTTCCATTGTGTCTAACTGTTGCTGTGTTTGTCTCTGATGTTGTTCCATTGTGTCTAACTTTTTAAGATTTTGTTCCACTGTGTCTAACTTTTTAAGATTCTGTCCCATTTGTCTCTGATTTTGTTCCATTTGTTGCATTAATTGCAATAATAATGTATTAGTGTCTGGAATCTGTTTCTCTACGCTTTTCGGCAGTGCATTTGCACCGGCAACATTCACATTTTGACAAGCAGAAAATGTGTCTTGACTTATTTGAGAAAAAGGTGATGACCCAAAACCTGAATCTACAGTATTTGCGAAATTGTGTCCTGTCATTTCGGATTTCTGAGGCGAGCTGTTGCCGACCGATCGATCGATAATGCTTCCCTGTTCACTACCTGTTTCACTGTCTACACCATTGTTTGCAGCCCGCTCCATTTCCCTATGCACAATTACCAAATTACTACTTTGAACATCAGTTAATTCATTACTCGGTGGCGCTAACACACTGCTTTCATTTTCACTGTCATTTCTCAGTTTACTTTGGAGCCTAGTATTACGTTTTTCACACGCCATTATTGTCACAGTATTTCACACGACAACACAGAAAAACACAATTTGAAGATCAAAAATAAGAGAACACATTAACATAGCACTGAAAATAATATCTAGTTAATTGCAGCTGCGAAATACTTGATGCAAATCTACATGCATGCCACAACTGTTTTACTGTACAACAATGAAAGTCTGCAACTACAAAGGAGATTTTCTCTACAATTACGCGCTAGCAATAAACAAAATCTACACTAATTACACAAACTACAAGAAAAAATTAGAAGATTCCAGTGAGGTATCCTAGGCTAAGGGTCGACATATGAAACGTCCCCTTTCAACAATTATACACGACTGTGCTTAAACTGAGACACAATATTTTTTTTTTTTTTAGCGCAACGCAATCTGACTTTCAAAAATCCCTACAAAAGAATGGCCCTGACTAACATTAAACTATACCTTTCACAAATCACTTACCTCACAAAAATCTTCGCTGCTCAAGCTACTGCAATACAGCGAGCGCCACTACTGCCAGCTAAATAAAAGATTCAAACTACTGAAGGCACTAACTACTGATAGGGATAGTTAGCAAATGAAAGATATTAATAGAGAACAAACAATGTATTTACCTTGATATCATCATCTATAAATATAGCAGTTCATGACAAATTTCAAAACTCCGCCATCTCTCTCCCCACATCCACCACTGCTGGCGGCTCACCTCCAACTGCTCAACGCTACGCGCTGTTCACAGCCAGCTGCCTAACACTACAATGGCGAGTATTACAACAATGCAAAGCAGACACAGACTGCCCACAGCACAGCCAGTGATTTTCATACAGAGGTGGCGTTACCAATAAAAAAACCTAAACAGCCTACTTACAACTATAGATAATTTATATGACGAAACAAAGTTTGCCGGATCAGCTATAACACATAAAGATTTTCAGAGGTGGGACGAAGTTCGCCGGGTATAGCTAGTAATATTATGTATTAATCGTTAACATCTGATGTAAATTTAAATACCAACAAGTCCTTTCTAAATATATTTGTCTGGAGTGTAGCCTTGTACGGAAGTTAAAAGTGGACGATTAACAGTTCAGACAAGAAGAGAATAGAACCTTTAGAAACGTTGTGCTGTATAACAATGCTTAACGCTGAGAAAAGAAATGTATCGCACAACTTGTCTAAAAGAAGAAGTCGGTTGAAAGAACACATCGCCGCGCGGGATTAGCCGAGCGGTCTTTGGCGCTGCAGTCATAGACTGTGCAGCTGATCCCGGCGGAGGTTCGAGTCCTTCCTCGGGCATGGGTGTGTGTGATTGTCCTTAGGATAATTTAGGTTAAGTAGTGTGTAAGCTTAGGGACTGATGACCTTAGCAGTTAAGTCCCATAAGATTTCACACACAAAGAACAGATCCTGAGGCGTCAAGAACAGTCAGTTTGGTAATGGAGGGATTGTGAATGGTAAAAATTGTAGACGGATACCTAGTCATGAATGCTGTAAGCAGGTTCAAATGGATGTGGGCTGCAGCAATTACTCATAGATGAAGAGGCTTGCACAGGACAGACTAGCGTTAGATCATCGTGGACAGCTACATCAAACCAATCTTCGAACTGAAGACAACAACAACAACCACAACAACAACCTTCATGCACTACATGGAAGGTCGAACGAAGACACTATTATGCGTCATGAAGGTGACTAAACAGTGCCAACATAACAACATGCAGGAAAAATACACCGACCGAAAAAAGTCGCAACGCGAAGAAGGAGTGTTATGTGACATAAAGGAAGTTGGTAGGCGTGTTTCTACGTCTGAAAGAAGATGTTTATTCAGATTTCGCACCAGTCGCATAAGAATGGCGCTAGTAGCACCACTCTGAAAATGCAGATAAGGTTTATTTTAAACACACTCTCTAAGGGTCGTGAGTGTGAGTTACCTTTGAGATTGCTCGTGGTAAGTTGATGTTGGTCAAGAATGGCTTTAAGAATACAAAGCCGTAGTTGTCAACACCAAACTGATTTTGAGCGAGGTCGTGTAATGGGCTACGAGAAGTTGGATGTTCCTTACGTGATACTATAGAAAGTCTTGGCAGGAATGTACATTATGCTTATCCATTACGGATATTTTAGAACCGTGACTGTATATTGAATGTAAATAAGTTATACACAACTGCAACCAGTCATTTTTTTCAATAATAATGCTTTATTACATTAAACGGTTTTCGAACCCTTTCGGGTTCATCTTCAGATGATTTTGGGAGGATCCGGGAACTTACATCATTACTGGTAGTAGCATAATGCTGGGTGCTGGTTTGCGACAGTATAGGCGGCTTTTTTCGTATCTGTCTGCCTCCATTTTGATGTCCAGAACACTTTCACACGAACTATATTAGTTTAGTCTTTGACAGTGACACCTTACCGGCACCCAGCATGCGCTTTACAACTGTTGTCACTATCAAAGTGTAAACTAATATAGTTCGTGTGAAAGTGTTCTGGACATCAAAATGGAGGTATACAGATACGAAAAAAGCCGCCTATACTGTCGCAAACCAGCACCCAGCGTTATGCTACTACCAGTAATGATGTAACTTCCCGCATCGTCCTGTAATCATCTGAAGATGAACCCGAAAGGGTTCGAAAACCGGTTCATGTAATAAAGCATTATTATTGAAAAAGTGACTGGTTGCAGTTGTGTATAACTTATTTACAGGAATGTACATGTTTGCTGGCAGCCTTGGTCACGAGAACGTACAGTCGCAAGATGACCGGACTCCGGAAGGCCACATGGCACTAACGAGAGGGAAGGTCATCGTCTTTGGTGTATGGCCTTGCAGCATCGTACTGCATCTGCAGCACCCAATCTGTGCAGCAGTTGGCACCGCACTGACACGACAAACTGTTACAAATCGGTTACTTAAAGCTCCGAGCTAGACGCCCTGTAGCGTGTATTCCACTGACCCCAAACTGCCGTCACTTGCGACTTCAGTGGTGTCAAGCGAGATCTCATTGGAGGGCGGGCTGAAGATCTGTTGTGTTTCCTGACTGACTGACTCACTCATGCGATTTATAGAACTAAACGGCGAGGTTTTCTGATGAAAGCTGGTTCTGTCTCGGTGCCAGTGATGGTCGTGTGTTGGGTAGAAGGAAGTCAGTTGAGGGCCTGCAACCAACCTGTCTTTGTGCTGGACACACTGGACCTACACCTGGGGTTACGGCCTGGGGTGCGACTTCGTATGACAGCAGGAGCACTCTGGTGGCTACCCCATCCCATCCTGATTACAAATTCATACGTCAGTCTGGTGATCATGCACAGTTCACGTAAATACCGTGATTCCGCATCCAATATTTTGAATAGAAAGTTAATACACAATACAAAATCGTCCCAGGCAACAAATTATTAGAGGTTAAATGCTGGGAAAAGAAAAACTACAAACGTGTCGTGTAAATAAAACAGAGTAAGCCAACTGTAGAATTTCTCTCCTCAGAATATTACCGCTATAAGCAGCTGTGTATACAGCTAGTAAAGCAGAACTTCGTGAACAATGCAGAACTTGCCAAAATATTTATGGAACGACGTCCACCGCAGCTGTTTAATGAGTCACTTCAATTACGATTCGTGGTTGGCACCCTCAATTTCCTTCATTCTTTGCTATAGGACAACTCTCTCAGAGCAGGAAGTGCTAAGAAATTAATGTGACCTGCTACCAAAGTGGAACGAGTATTACGGTGTCATAGTCACACTGCTTAACCGCTCATTAGAATAAAGTGCATGTGTGCGGTAGTTAATGAAAATGATTTAGCAGTAAGCACGGCGACGAGAGATTCTTTTCCATGAAGTTATTACGAGTGAAAATGACGACCACGTCGTAGCTGACGCTCTAACAGTTCTTCTTCGCAGGCCGGTTCCAATGCTACCAAGAAGCCTAACAACTCCCGTGATTAACTTGACTAGGAATATAGGCAGTGTTCTACACTTGAAGCTCTTGAAATATCCTAAGATGTTCCGCCTGCAGAGATACCAAGATCACAACAGCTTTTCTTGGAAACAGCCACTCAAGTATAAGTCTAGGAAGAAGTAGGATCATTATATTAGACTGAAAATCAAACCACTTAGACGTAAGCAACGAGAGCATTTTGGCGGACAGAGTTACATAATTTTCATGCAATATTATTTGCTCATTTTTAATTACTCTATCTGAGATGTTTCTATTATTTGTTACATTTTTTGCTTTCTTTTTTACAATGAAGCATACTCCTCCATGCTCTTTCCCTCCCTAATAAAATATGTGACGTGATTCTGATTTTATTTGCTCTTCGTTTCTTCGCCACACTTCTAACAATCCTGCTGTACACAACATGATGTTATTTAACTTCTCTTCCATCACTATAAACACACAATTGCGTCGGATAAAAAATATAGACTATTACTAGCAAGAAAGTCATTTCTGAAAAAGAGAAATTTGTTAACATAGAATATAAATTAAAATGCAAGGAAGTCTTTTTTGAAGGTATTTGTGTGGAGTGTAAATTTGTATGGAAGCTGAACGTCGACAATAAACAGTTCATAGAAGAAGTGAAGAAAGGTTATTGAAAGGTGGTGCTACGGAAGAATGGTTAGATAGTTAGATCGAACAACTAATAAGGAGATAGTGAACCCAAGTGGAGAACAAGTTAATTTATCGTACAATCTGACCAAAACAATGGTTCGTTTGATAGTGCACATCCTGATTACCAAAATATCATCGATTTGACAACGGCGGGAATCGTGGCGGGTAAAAATTCTAGACCAGTGCTCGATTACTATAAGCAGGCCCCATCGGATGAGGGAGGGATGAGGAAGGAAGTGAGGCGTGCCCTTTCGAAGGAACCATCCGGGCATTTGCCTGAAGCGATTTTAGGGAAATCACGGAAAATCTAAATCAGGGTGGCCGGACACGGGTTTGAAGCGTCATCCTCGCGAATGCGAGTCCAGTGTGCGAACATGCCACATCGCTTGGTACAACTCTACGAAAACGCTGCTTCTCTCTGTCATTAAGTGAAGGTCTTCAGACACTACGTTGTCCGTGGTGCGAGGTAATGCCTGTAATTTTGTGTTCTCGGCACACTCTTAACACTATGGCTCTCGGAATACTGAGCTACTTAACGATTTCCGAAACGGAACGTCCCATGCGTCTAACTCCAGGTACTATTCAGCGTTCAGAGTCTGTTAATTCCCGTCGTGAAGCCATAATCATGTCGGAACCTTTCCATACAAATCACCTGAGTACAAATGACGGCTCTGACAATGTACTGCCCTTTCATACCTTGCGTACGCAGTACTACCGTCATCTGTGTATCTGCATACCGCTATCCCACGACTTTTGTCACCTCATTACATGTAGTTTCCAGTAAGAATGTAGTTTTCAGTAAGTACGGATATGCAGAAAATGCCAGGCTGCTTAATGTCGTGACGTAATCTTTTGAACCACACAGACGCAGGATCGTACCAAGCAGTAGACAACGAACACTATCTCGCTCTGTCTTTGCACTCTGGCCTCCACCACTTACTTGACAACTTCTGTCAGGATTTACGAGCGGTGCAGCTGTCTAGTCCACCATCAACATATCACAACTAAAGAAAGACAACGACCACACCCGCAACTTTTACCGCAGTGTACACTGTATGCTTATATCATAGGGACAAGATCAGTCATCATAATTTCTGAGGTCTTCAGAATTCCTTACGGTGAAGTATGAGATGAAATAGCCGTTAGCTTCAACAGTACAAGCAATCCCGAGTACACTGAAACCGTAACTTTTTTTTCTTTTATGTAAAGACTGAGAAAGACCTGACGCTGCAGGACATTCTAAGAAACAAAATTTTGTGGAGGTGTGAGTGGAATCCAGCCTAATTTGCTGATCATCCAGTCTTGCTGAGTAGAACTAGCAAGAGCGTGATTTGGAATTCTACAACGGCCATTGGAAGCACTTCATTATGTACTAATTTTACTTGGGTGATATCCTGCGATGCCTGTATGTGAAGTGAAATGAAAATAAAAAATGTCTTCATATTTGGTGAGCAGTATCGGCAGACGATTAAACGGTACGCTTTTGATTCACGGGAGACAAGCGAGCTGTTGTAATATAAAGAACGTTTAGCAAATAAACAGCAACACTTCTGAAAGAAATTCAAACTGATGCAGACGCGCAGCGACAACTTGCAAACGTTTCTCAGTACCGTAGGCGTCAAATTCACATCATCCCCAACGCCATCAGCATACTACCACACAATAACAGAGAGCCCAATTGAAGAAGGTACAAGTGGCCAGAAGTAGTCCCACACTGCACCTATAGCAACGAATTTTCAAAATAATGTGTCTTACACGTATTACCTATCACCTGCACCCTCCGGACCAGCTAGGTACGTTAGGACGCCGGACTGACGACGAAAGCCGGTGCCCGGCCAGCCTGGATGGGGTTCTAGGTGGTTTCCCACATCCCATTAGATGAATACCGGTCTGGTCGGTCGCAGTATACCACTAACATTACCAAATCCGTATTAACAGGCCGACCCTGTGTGCTTACGGAACTAAGGCCAAAGGAAAAGAAGAAACAAAATTAACTTATCAGCTAGGAATGGCTGACGCATTCGATCAGTAATCAGGGGAAACAGAGTTCAGATTACCATCTGGACTTTCAGACTTAGGTTTCTCGTGATTTCTCCAGATCGCTTAAGTCAGAAGCCAAGACGGTTCCTTACATAAAAGCACACCGTCCGTTTCCTTCCCAATTATTTTCAATCCGAACATGTGATTGTACGCTAATGACCTCGTCGTAGACGTGACGCTAAACTGGGTTTATCTTTTCGCATTAATTAAACAACAATTAACGAAATCTCTAAGATGAGAAAAACGAGGCACCACGAAGGAATTATCCGAATAGGATGGAAATCACTAGATGTCTTGTGCACGTACAGACAAATGATTTCAGTTTCAAACAAATTGGAAGATATATTCAAGAGAAAGAACTTCACAAGTTGAACAAATCAATAACGCGTTGGTCCACCTCTGGCCCTTATGCAAGCAGTTATTCGGCTTGGCATTGATTGACAGTGTTGTTGGATGTACTCCTCGTGTCAAATTCTGTCGAACTGTCGCGTTAGATTGTCAAAATCCGGAGCTGCTTAAACAGCCCTCCCACAACGCTCCAAACGTTCTCAATTGGGCAGAGATCCGTCGACCGTGGCTGGCCAAGGTAGGGTTTGGCAAGCACGAAGACAAGCAGCAGAAACTCTAGCCGTGTGCGGGAGGTCGTTATCTTGTTGAAATGTAATCCCAGACTGGCTAGCCAGGAAGGGCAACACAGCGAGGCGTAGAACATCGTCGACATCCAACTGTGCTGTACGGGTGTCCGGATCACAACCGAAGGGGTTCTACTATGAAAAAAATGAGACCCAAGATCATCACTCCAGGTTGTTGGGCCGTATGGCGGGCGACAGTCCGGGGCGTCTAGAGGCACGTCTTCGCTTGTCGTCACCGACGAGAATCCACTTCATTCAATAAGATGCAAGGCCAAAGACGTGTCTGGTTCAAATGGCTCTAAGCACTGTGGGACTTAACATCTGAGGTCATCACTCCCCTAGACTTAGAACTACGTAAACCTAACTAACCTAAGGACATAACACACATCCATGCCCGAGGCAGGATTCGAACCTGCGACGGTAGCAGTCGCGCGGTTCCGGACTGAAGCGCCTAGAATCGCTCGGCCACAGCGGCCGGTGACATGTCTGGAGACACCCCAGACTGCGGTGGGATACCAACCTGACTGCCGCCCGATAGCCAGGAGTGATGGTCTGGGGAGCATTCTTTCTATAATAGGACCCCTTTGCTTGTCATTCGCAGCACCCTTACAGCATAGCGGGACGTAGGTGATATTCTACGCCCCGTTTTGTTGCCCTTCATAGCAAGCCATCCTGCGCTTACATTTCAGCAAGATAACGCCCACCCGCACACAGCGAGAGTCCCTGCTGCTCGTCTTCGTGCCTGCCAAACATTACCTTAGCCAGGAAGATCGCCAGACCCCTCCCCAATTTAGAACGTTTAGAGCATTATGGACAGGGCCCTCCAGTCATATCGGGATTTTGACGGTCTGACGAGCGAATTGGACAGAATTTGGCACGATATCCCGCAGGAGGACATCGAACAACTCTATCAGTCAATACCAAACCAATAACTGCTTGAATAAGGGCCAGATATGGACCACCTCGTTACTGAGTTGCTGTGCATGTACATCACATCTACCGATTTCCGTCACATTCGGATGATTCCCACGTGGTGTGCCTATTTTTTTGGGAGAGGGGGCGGGAGACATGTATAGGAACCAATATAGTCTGTGAACTTAACACATGAATAGTTATCCAGACATCGGCCCCTCATTCTTAATTTGGAAATGACACTCGCTTTACTCACACAGGTCTGAAACTGGTAACATTAAACAGCTGCGTCACATATGTGACACCTCATTTTACCATACTCTGTCATTTCTGACAAGAGATAAAATTTACTTTTATGTTAATATACGAATACGAATTTTTAATGCCGTTGCCACAAATTCGTACCTGCTTGAGCTTAGGATAGCAAATGCCGAAATGTGTTTGAGTTCTTTACAACCAGTACTGTATCCTAGCAAGAATCTGGATCTCTAGAAATTATTTCCTTGAGACACTGTGAAGAGGAATCAAATATTGCAAAGATTCAGTAACTGACTGACATATGTATCACATAATTAAGTTAAGACACACCAAACATTAGAAATTAAGAAGATAAGTGTAAGAAAAAAACAAAAATGCTGGGAAGCAGATACAACAGAAATGCTCACGTCCCACGCACACTTTATGCGTTAAACGGGTAATCAACTCAGACAAAGAGCATTTCCTAACAATATTAAAAGTAAACCAGGAAAACTAAGCAAATCGAGTTTTGTTTTGTTTTATATAGAAAGTCTTTATGAAGAAACACAGAAAGGAAAATAAAAAATGACGCACTTACGAATACAGGCGGACATTATGCAAATTTATCAACAGATATAATGAGAAACAAAAATAATTACATGCTACGTAGCAATACTGGGTAAACTTTGTGAGAATTACGTTTATGAGTGGAACAAATCCCAAGAGCTAGCCAAAGCAAGAAAGGTATAAAAGAAAATGGAAAAGATAATTCTCTAGTGAAGTTAATTCCAAACGAATTTTATATGTAAATGGAGATTTAGGAAGGCAAGGCTTGAAATGGTCCCTCTTTAGAGTATACAAATTACGGATTTATTTAGACAAACAGCACAACAAGTGAATCATTTGGAAAACGCAGTGAATTCTTGCTAGATGGAATATTGTCCTTTTCCCATTTTAATGGTTATGTAACTGATGCATAAATGGGAAATTCACTTCCAAAGGAAAACAAATCAAACTGTTTTCTACACGTGCCGTCAGCCACATTAATTTTTAGCCGGAACACCATCGCTCTACTGACATTGTTAGTACTTGCTGTTGTCCGTGTTACGCAGAGGCGATAAACGAAAGTGCATTACCAGCCATACGCTAACATAAGATGCCAAAACAAAGACTCACCGCACACAGACATCATGACGGGTACTGGCTTACCTGTAAAAAAACGGAAAAGAGCATTAAATAGTGCTTTTTAAGTGCAAAATGAACAGAAATTGACAAAATTGTATTAGTCTCAAACTACAGTGTACTTGCAACCAATGAAGAAACGTTTCTATGAAAAGTTCCAAGAACATACCATACATCAGAAATGTTGTCTAGAAAATCGTCACATATTCTAAACAGGATGTTCAAAAATGCAGTGTCCAAACTAACAGATATTACGACGAAACCCAAAACAAACATACGCTGCCGGAAAAAACTAGTACATCTGGAAAGACGAGGTCGATTTTGATCCGATAACGATATTTGCCACCTGGGGGTTAGTAGATATCCGCCGCTACAGAATATATTGGGGCATCTAGGATTGCCCAGTCTGAAAATAGAAGTTCAAGCCATGCGGCTACGCCTTCCATAATAAAAATTGACAATAAAACAATAGATTTTTGGATGTCTTGTTTTTATCTGCTTTTAAATGATTTAAAATGACATTGGCTGGATGGTTTTTCTTATTTTTTATAATTTTTTATTTTTTTATATTTTTTATTTTTTTAGGTATCCGCCAAATGTGTCTACCTTTTAATAGGGAATACTCACAGCCAGAAGGCTCAGTGAGAGTGAAGGTGTGAAGAAAGCATGTAATCATGCCACAGAGAACCACTCGTGCCTCCTACAGCCGAATGACTGAGTTTGAAAGTGGTCAAATTGTGGCCTTCCGCAGAACTGCCACACAAGTTGGATATGCTGTATCAGTTGTGCAACGATGCTGTTGTGAGTGGTTACGTGAACATTCTCACACCTGTAGACGAGGTGCTGGACATTCACGCAGCACAGACTCCTGCCAGGAATTTTGTATTGCAAAGGCAGCAGTGGCAAATTATAAAGCTTCCACATTGCGGAAAAGAGGGCTTGGGATCGCAAACGTGTCAGCAGGAGCTGGTTACTAGCAGTGGTTCAAAATGGTTCAAATGACTCTGAGCACTATGGGACTTAACACCTGCGGTCATCAGTCCCCTAGAACTTATAACTACTTAAACCTAACTAACCTAACAACATCACACACATCCATGCCGGAGGCAGGATTCGAACCTGTGACCGTAGCCGTCGCGTAGTTCCGGACTGAGCGCCTAGAACCGCGACACTACCGCGGCCGGCTACTAGCAGTGGGACGACTGGCACACACAACTCTAGCCCGTCTTCCACTCACGCCATAGCATCGCCGGGCACGCTCAACTGGTGCCCTCAGAGGAACTCTTGGAAGATGGAATGACGAGATATGATCTTCAGCGATGAAAGCAGACTCTGCCTGCACACAAGTTATTGTAGTTTGAGCTTATTATGTAGACCTGGTGTGAGTTGACCCATAGGGTGCATTTGTCGAAGATACGCTGGTCCCACCCAAGGCTTTATGTTCTGCAGTGCCATAAGCTACAACTCTCCTCCGTCTTTAGTGTTTCTGGAGGGGACGCTCGGTACCTGCAGAATGTTGTTGGGCCCATTCTTTTGCCGTCCTTGCAACAGGAAACTGATGTGTTGTTCCAGCAGGATAATGCTCGCTCACACGCTGCCCGTGAAAGTCAACGTGGCCTGCAAAACGTGCAGCAACTTCCCTGACAAGGACGATCTCCAGACTTGTCTCCAAAACGAGCACGTATATGATATGATGGGACGAGAAGCGAATCATGCGACTCGTCAACCAACAACTCGTGAACAGGTCGGGCAGACGTGAAATCACGTATCCGAGGTCAATATTCATCATCTGAACGATCGAACGAATGCCAGAGTCAGTGCCTACATTGTCGCTCGTATTGGCTACACCACGTACTAATATGGAAGTTGCAGGATGGGCAATACCTGGTATCTCAGAACCACTTGTGATTGATTTGTAGCCGGCCGAAGTGGCCGTGCGGTTAACGGCGCTGCAGTCTGGAACCGCAAGACCGCTACGGTCGCAGGTTCGAATCCTGCCTCGGGCATGGATGTTTGTGATGTCCTTAGGTTAGTTAGGTTTAACTAGTTCTAAGTTCTAGGGGACTAATGACCTCAGCAGTTGAGTCCCATAGTGATCAGAGCCATTTGAACCATTTTGATTGATTTGTAACTGTAATCATTTCATGTTCTCCATATGCACTGCTGCATCAATAAATGCTGAGTAAAATGGTAGCCTGTAGAGGCGCGTGCTAATTTGTTTCCGGAAGTGTATTTCGTTAAGCAACTGAGTGGCAACTAAGCATGCGTGAGTACGCGAAGGCGGCAAAAAAGTACCTTCTTCGAACTACTTTAAGCCAAAGCTGAAGTACGTAGCATAGTGACGTCCTGACGTTAGCATTGAGAAGGTAAACAGCATGCAGCGTTTTAACGCGTGCTTGACGGACTCCGTCATATCTGTCAGTTCGGGTACTGAATTTTTGAACCACCTGCATACGATACGTATGACCAGAGAAGATCCATGACACATAAAGTGGGCTTTGTACGGCTGCTTTCCATGTCTACCACGACCAGTCACCGAGTGAGGTGGCGCAGTGGTAGCACACTGGACTCGCATTCGGGAGGACGATGGTTCAATCCCACGTCCTGCCATCCTGATTTAGGTTTTCCGTGATTTCCCTAAATCGCTTCAGGCAAATGCTGGGATGGTTCCTTTGAAAGGGCACGGCCGACTGCCTTCCCCATCCTTCCCTAATCCGATGAGACCGATGGCCTCGCTACGGTCGCAGGTTCGAATCCTGCCTCGGGCATGGATGTGTGTGATGTCCTTAGGTTAGTTAGGTTTAAGTAGTTCTAAGTTCTAGGGGACTGATGACCACAGATGTTAAGTCCCATAGTGCTCAGAGCCATTTGAACCATTTGATGGCCTCGCTGTTTGGTCTCTTCCCCTAAACAATCCAACTACCAGTCACGTAACGCGATGTTGTTTACGTCACTATGACAACGCCTCAGTCTTGCTGCATTTCTAGGAGAACTGTCGTTAGTCAGATGCTTCCAACACAGCTCAAGAGCGGTGGTAGAAAGAATGGAGTCATGACGTTATTGACGGAATTTGTGCTGTGGTTATTCAATGGACTTGTATTCGGAAGTAGTGGATTTCAATTTCCCCTTCAACACTTCGGAAAGAAAGCAGGAAAGAAGAGCACGGTTTAATGTACGAAATCATTAAAGACGGAGCCGGAGCTCTGATTGGTGACAGGACTGGAGAGGAAAGCGGCCATGTTCTTTTCATAGGGACTGTACCGGCTTTTGGTTAAGTGATTTAGGGAAATCACGGAAAATCTAAGGCTGCTTGTCTGTACGAGGATTCGAACCGCCGTCCACCTGAATTCGAGTCCACTGGCTAAACACTAGACCATCTCGCTGTGTCGGCTTTTCTGATTTAGGTATTCCATGGGAACCCGGCAGGATTCCGTGACGGTTGCCCAAGCAAGTCCCCTTTCCACTTGTAGTAACGGAGAAAATGTTTGGTTTCGGAGGGCATCCTAGAGAAGAGAGCGTTCACAGTGTTTCGCGGTGTCAGAAAGCCGCAGTGTCTATGAAATAGAGCCTCATTACTGCACTGCCGTCTGCAGTTGGAATGAGACTCATTAGGGAACAAAACGCGACGCTCTGCTTGCTATTTGCGACGTTGACTGCTACAAAATGCGAACGGCGCGGAAGATGGCTGCTGCTTTGGTTGATAAATCCCGCGAGACGTGAAAATGAAACGATGGCACCGCTGCTGGTGAAAGGTGGTTTCCAGACCTGGTGTTTCCGGCAGCTCTGAGAATAAGGCGGTAATTAAACAAGATGAATCAAACTTTGCCCACACGGGCGTCACAATGCAGTACCTATCGTACTATCTGTACAAAAATGTCTGTGATAAAATTTCATACCGTACATTTCTCAAGAAACTGAATGTCAAAGAAAGGTAATTTGGCTACATGTAGCCACATGTACGATAATTCATTGAATACTGTGTAGCTCTTCTGCCCAATTGATGCTGTGGCTTGTGTTTTTCCTTTGAATACTCTGGTTTAAGATTTCAGTTAAATGTTCTGGTATAATAGCTTCCTTACGTTCTGAAATGTCGAGTACCGCTGTAGTATACACTGTTCCTTAAACGATACGTATCCTCAACAATGGTTTTCCTTTGACGTTCAATGTAACACAGTTATTGATGAGACACGTCGCAAATATTCATGAATAGTAATAACCAGTTAAAAATAAAATATCAGCCATAGGACAGAGATAGATACAAACCCTGCCAATCTCGATATATTAAATATACATGCGAGGGTATTTTGATAAGTCTTACAAAAAAGCAAGAAAAAATCTGAGTTTTGTAAACAACTCTTCTCGACAGTATTCTTTGAAGCGATCCTTCACCTTTTTCATCCCACCTGAAAAATATGTTCTGTCAGACTCCGCAAGGTACTCGTTGACTGCAACTATCGTTTTCTCATTTGACGAAATTTTCTTCCCAGCAAGCCAAAGTTTCAAGTTAGGGAACAGCAAGAAGTCACTTGGGGCTATTTCTGGTGAATAGGGTGGATGAGGGACCGGTTCAAAGGACAGTTCATGCACTTTCGCCATTGTTATCGCTGATGTGTGGGATGGTGCATTTCGCACCAAACTTCGTTTTCTGCAGCCAACGCAAGTTTTCCAACAATGAAGCACATAATAGGGTTTAGTTATTGTCCTGCATTTTTCCAAGTAAACTATGAGGATTATTTTTTCAGAATCCGAAAACACAGTCGCCATCACCTTATCAGCTGACAAAATGGTCTTTAGTCTTCTTCGGTGCACTTTCAATAGGCCTTTCCCCATTATTTTGACCGCCGTTCAGACTCTGGTTTGTGATAATGGATCCAGGTTTCATCAACAGTCACAAATCGGTGAAAAATGTCTTACGGAGTGCTATTAAACATCGTCAGTCATTGTGCTGAAATGTTGTGCCGGACACGCTTTTGGTCGACTGTGGTAACCCCGGCACCCACGTCGCTCACAGCTTCTTCCTACCTAACCCTCCGTGCAGGATATTATGGACTCGATCAGCTGAGGCGCCTACAGTCTCAGCAATCTCAAGAATTTTTGTTTGGCTGTCTTGCTTTACGGATTTTTGTCTGTAGTTTCCTTTGTGGTGACCTCAGTTGGATAGCTGGAGCGTGCTTCGTCTTCGGCGCTTGCCCGACCACGTTTAAATTAATTAATCCAAAAGTAAATGGTCTTAAGTTATGGTGCAGAGTCGCCATGAACGTCATCGAATTCGATAGTCCAACCAGCTGTCAACACTATTGTGTTCGCTGTACATTGTTCGAATTCTTTGTACAATCCTTGGAGTAATCAAGCTTATAACCATGAAGGCACAGCAAAAAAGTTCCATTCTTTCATGGAAATTTACCAGACTTATAAAAAAAAAGTTCAACTGCTAAGGTTATCAGCCCCTAAGCTGACACACTACTTAACCTAAATTATCCTAAGGACAAACCTCGAACCTCCGCCGGGACCAGCCGCACCAGACTTATCAAACCAACCTCGTACTATATTCCATTCGAAATGCTAGTTGTAATAATTTAATTATGTTATCAGTGCCTGCATATCAATGGACTAAAAAGCAATAAGGAAGCAGTGTGTCGAAGAGAACAGAGTAAACGTTTAAAGACAAAATAGGTTTTTAAAAGAGTAGAATCATTTCTGTCTTACAAGGGGCCAGTGCCTACTCGTCACCACCGATTTCGTCCACATTTATGGAATAGGCAGGGCTTGGGCAGAAACGGAAGTGACACAGTTGGGAGCTCCAGATGGCCAAGCGTTGCCATTTCACTGGAAAACATTACTGCAACCTCTTGCTTCAGTACGCTGAACTCTTTTCACAGTTCAACGGTGGGACTGATCGCTCTGAGCTGCGGCACATTATTTATAGGCACTACATGCTGCGATTACCGTGCCATCTGGAATCAGCTTTTAGAACTACATCGAAATTTCTCTATGACATCTGTATAAAACACTTACATCCTTCACAATAAGCGTACCGTTTGTTGCACTTGTCTGTCGAGCTTAGTTTTCGAGGTATTTAATTTCGAAATCAGGGTTTCCTGACTGCACACAGCGCAGCTGGAGGGGCAGAGGCGGCTCTGACGTCACGCGAGGTGTTGAGCTGCGGCGTGTGCTATGCTGGCAGCTAGAGGCGGTAAGTGTGCCAGTGTGCCGGCACGCCTCCGGAACAGTCTGCTCGCGACCGGAAGCGGACGCCTTGCCACCGACTGGACTGCCTGCTGCGCGGTCACTGACCTCGGCGGACACGTCGCGACTACGCAACTGCCGCTCTGCGACTTCGCCTTACACCTGACCGCGGCATCCACCGCAGCAGCAGACAGCAATGGCCGCCTTAATATGCGCTGTTATTGGGATATTCTCTCTCTCTTTCCTAGCATTAATCCCGACGTGCGGGGTCTGCTATTATGATTAACCGGATTTGGCGTGTTAATTTTAAGGGGTGGCCAGATGCCCTTCCCGTCGCCACCCCGTACACACACTAGTGCAATCCATGGAATAGTGCAAATGTCTGCGATTCGTGTAATTGAGGCGGAACGTGGGGACCAGCCAGGTATTCACCTGGTGGCATGTGGAAAACCGCCTAAAAACCACATCCAGGCTGGCCAGCACACCGATCCTCGTCGGTAGTCCGCCGGGCGGATTCAATTCAGGGCTGCCGCTCCTACCTCAGTCTGAAGAAGCGCGTTAGTGGCCTCGGCTACCCTGGTGGGTGCTGTTACTGGGATATTATCTCCCCAAAAAGTGTTTTGCACCACCCTCTTTCTCCATACTCTGTGGATCACAGTAAAACGTTAAGTAAAACCACCCACGTAGTGGAGGTTGAAGTAAACAGTTATTTTCAGTGCAACACACTATACTGCGCTGTATCTCCAGTCGAGAAAGGGTCAATGCGGCTTCCACACACTGGTCGACTCACAACATCTGCATCTCATCTCCAGTTCACACTTAAGTGTCTGGCACAGGGTTCATACACCCACTTTAAGGCTATTGCGTGACTGCTCCACTCTCCACTAGCACGTGAGAAAAATGAACAGCTAAATCTTTTCCGTGCGACCTCTGACTTTCGATTGGTTGGTCGGTTTGGGGTATAAAGGAACCAAACTACAGGGTCATCTGATCCTTTTTCCTCGTGCAAACAAGGCTCAAGTTAAAACAGGAGTTGGGGAAAGGAAAATGGCGGAAAACTAACAGGGAACGACACAGAAAGAAAAAACGAAAGAAGGTAACCAAAAGGGGGAAACGTACACTAAATGGAAAAGTAGTAGAAGGTATTAAAATAATATAGCAGATGGCTGAAGCTGGCTGATCACAAGAATAAAAAAGGATGATCCAGCCACTCTGCAGCACACTATAATCTCCAGCCTAAAAGGGAAGGTGAGCTGAACACAGATAGGGACAAGAACACCAAGGCAGACAAACGGCAAAGAAAGAGTGAGGAAGAGTTAAAACGGAGGGATGGTGAAGGCCTGGGAGAGAAGGCCAGACGCCCATCCTTAAATTGTGTGAAAAAAAAACCTTACAAATAAAACGTGAAACAGCACCAGCCATTAAGGCACTGTAGCCCAACACCTGGGACGGGGTGCTGGGAAGGTTAAAAGTCCGCACAATGGCTAAAATTGGGCATTCAGACAAGATGTGGACGACAGTCAGGTGGGATCCAGTCTCTGGCAGCTCATTCTCCAGAGTTGGTTTGGCCAGGTAGTCAGCAAGTTTATTGCCCGGGATCCCCACATGTCCTGGAATCCAAGCGAAGGCTACTCAGCATCCAGTGTTGCCGAGGGCATAAAGAGACTCCTGGATAGTCAGTACCAAAGGATGGCGAGGGAAGCACCGGTCGAGAGCTTGTAGCTTGCTTAAGGGTTCACTATACGTGACGGAGGACTCCCCGGCGCAGGAGTGGATATGATCAAGAGCGCGATAGGTGACTACCAACTCTGCAGTGAAAAGACTGCAGCCAGTCGGCAAGGAGCGCTGTTCAGTATGTCCAACGTGAACGTAAGAGAAACCATCAAGATCGCCGACCATCGATCCATCGGCGTAAAATATTTCTAAGCTCTGGAACTCGCTGAGAATAGAGAAAAATTTCCGGCGGAGGGCCTCAGGTGGAACTGAGCCATTTGGGTCTTACGATAGGTTGTTGGTTCTTGTTTGTTGTTTTATTACGACACTCTATGTAGGTTGGAGTCAATTCAGTGCCATTCAGAGGAGAAAGTTGCTAGTTGAAGTAACGTGAAAAGATTTCGCCGCAATGAAAACCGCATTGTTTAATGATTGTCACCCCGAATCGCTTATCACAGCCGTGACACTCTGTGCCACATTTTGGTAACTCAAAACGAGATGCCCTTCTTTGAACTTTTTCGATGTGTTCTGTCAAACCTAACTGGCAAGGATCGCACATCGCGCAGCAAAACTACAGAAGAGGACGGGCAAGCGTAGTGTAGGCAGCCTTTTTAATAGATTTGTTACATCTTCTAAGTGTTCTACCTATAAAACAGAATCTTTTATTCGCCTTCCCCACAATATTTTCTGTGTGATAATTCAATTTACTCTGTGGTGCACTGCGTCCGCAGCAGTGGACGGTTGTTAACTGTCGCTTCTTTGGCATTTTAAATCAGTGCTGAAGCCTCAAATGCACGCACTGCACAGCAAAAGCAGTGAGTGCCGACGGCAATGCTCTGTGCCCATTAGCAGCCTCAGGGCTGATTGAAAATGCCAAAGCAACGACTATTAACAACTGCCGACTGCAGTAGAGGCGGCACACAACAGGGTTAAATTGTTCGTAATTTTAACCACACGGGCTTGTACTGAGTTGAATAGATAGCCTTTCAATTTGTTAGATTTAACGCGTAGTCGAAATGTATCGGTTTTTTTTTTTTTTTTTTTTTTTTTTTTTTTTTTTTTTTTTTTTTTTTTTGGTACTCGTAAGGAAGACTCCACAGTCAACTGCCGCTTTTCGTGCCGTACGGGTACCTTGTCTAATTTATTTTGCGATTAGTCTTGATGTTCTGATAACTTAATTAGACGGTAAACGGTGGCGTCATCTGCAAACATTCTAAAAGGGCTGCTCACATTGTCTCCTCACCTCTACTCTTCTCTTCTCTGTATATAATTTATGGTCCGTCTGTGTATGCAACCTAATCTCAGGAGCTGCTGTGGCGAGTTTGACCCGGTGTCGAGTAATAAGTACACTAGTTCACGCAAAAGTTTTTTGCATATAATTTGTAAATAATTCGTACATTTTGTCTGAATTATGATGATTTGAAGTAAATTTGTGAAAACGATGTAATTCTCACCTAGCAAACAACTACCGATACTCGAGACAGCAGCAGTGGCTTGAGAACGTCGGAAACGGGAATTAATTCGCATTTGGTGTTGTAGACCAATGGCAGGACGTGTGGCTAAGGCTGTGGGATCGAATCCCGGGTAGGTCCCTCCATTTAGGTGATTGACGATTGGAGTCTTACCGTCTTAAGGGTGTGCTAGCAGCTCAAGCGACACCTCATACTGTATACTTATAATTACGATTTTAATTCAGTATGCACATAGGCAGTATCATTAATGTACAAAATAGTTTTCTAAGAACATGTCATAAGCTGTTACTCAGCTGCAGTGTGAAAAGTCACAACAGTTTTGTTTATGGAACTATTTAAAGCACTCGTGTGAATACAGTTGAAATAGATAAACTTAAATACTACTCTGTCACAAATCTACTTTTCTATGGATTGTGAGCGGTTCTAGGCGCTTCAGTCTGGAACCGCGCGACCGCTAAGGTCGCAGGTTCGAATCCTGCGTGGGGCATGGATGTGTGTGATGTCCTTAGGTTAGTTAGGTTTAAGTAGTTCTAAGTTCTAGGGGACTGATGACCTCAGATGTTAAGTCCCATAGTGCTCAGAGCCATTTGAACCATTTTTTCTATGGATTGTCTCTAAAGTTAATTTACTAATAGCTGGTGAAGGTCGTTTCAAGAGCACAGAAAAATCCAGCTTTTTTCAAATGTGGCCGTACATCATTTGAAGAAGATTAATGTGAAAGATATCTCAAAACTGAAACAACAGACAAAACAATCTAGAAACTGCTTTGGATGGTTGGTGATAAACGATTTATTTAAGAGCTGACGCCATAGGCATACCAAAAGGTAGAAAAGGGTGCGTTTTTCGTAAAGAATGAGCTGCGATAAAGCCTTGTGCCAGTGAGGTGCCACATATAATAGATGCTGGTCGAAAGCAAACGCGAAATAAAGGAAGACTTAGTAGCTATTATTTCCGTATGTTTTCCTCGCTGTATTGCCCCTATCATACAGTGATAGTGATAGCGACTGTTACATAAAAAATCAATATACTGTACAAACAATAATGTGTAGCTTCCTACATTTCTAGGAGAAAGTTTTCGCACAATGCGTTTCGCTCATTAATTTTCGGTTTAGATGCTTTATGACATCGGTTCCTGATATCAGATTAGTACATTTGCCGTTTTCCATCTTCTATGATAATTCATACTTTCATCGCGGAAATTTGCTGCATGCACTGTGTATACATTATCTGATCAAAATTATCCGGACATCTATTAGGGAACATTAATATGGCGAGTGTTTATTCAGTGCCTTAATGACAGCTTGAATTCTGCTGGGGACACTTTGGGTGACGTGTCTTCATGTGTGTGTGTGTGTGTGTGTGTGTGTGTGTGTGTGTATGGAGGAATGGGAGCCCATTCGTTCTCAAGAATCGAAACCAGAGAAGACGGTGGTATTGGACGCTAGGATCTCAAGTGAAGTCAACTTTCTAAGTCATCCCAGAGATTTTCCATTGGGTTCAGGTCAGGACTTCGGGTACGCCAGTCCATTGCAGGAACAGTATTGTCCCCAAACAATTGCCTCACAGATGCTTCTTTATGACATGGTGCGTTGTCATGGTGCCACATTCATCGTTTCTGAACTGTTCCTCTGCTGTATGCAGTACACAGTATTGTAACAGATGTTCATATCCTTCAGCATTTAGCGTTATTTTAGGAGCTAATAACTAAAAACACATTTTCCAAACCCAAGCCCTTCCATCAGATTCCAACAGAGTAAGGCATGTTTCATCAGCCCAAATCACTCGTTTTCAGCCATATAGCGTCCAGTGGCGACGCACGGATATACCAAAACAAAGTACCCTCACAGACAGCGACCACATCACGCGACATTTCAAGCCCCTTTTGGACTTTTGTGTATTCATGGGTCCTTTCAGACAGACGAACGTGCAGGGAGGTGGCGGACTGTGCGTACACCAAATCTGGAGGACCCGGTTATACAGGATACTGAAATGAATCCTAGTACAAGCACCAGGCAAGAGGCACGCCAACATATTGTAAGCCAAAGTACTATCTTGTGTATCCTGAATGACAACCGCTATTATTCCTGTCAGTTTCAACGAGTACAAGGATTATCAGCAGCGGATTTCCTTTTACGGGAAGTATTCAGTAGATAGTTTTTGCACCAGACCATCACAATTGCGGGATGTCTGTCATCAGTCCTCTTTACCGACGAATTAATCTTTACCAGACCTGGTATCATCAGTCTGCACAATCATCATCTGTGGGCTGAAGACAATACTCGGCGGATGGTTGAGGCATCTCATCAGCATTGGTTCAGCATCCATGTGTGGACAGGGATTCTTGGCGACCAGTTACTTGGACCGGTTATTATTTCACAACGCCTCGATGGAAGAACGTACCTAGACTTCCTGCGGAATACTCTGCCTGGGCTGCCTGAGAATGCGTATTTGGCAATATGACAGATTATGTGGCTTCTGAACGACGGAGCACCACACTACTTCGGAATCACAGTTCTGGCGAACCTCAACAATATCTTCGCAGGACGTTCCTAGATTTTTACCTCTGGAAGCATCTGAAAAGCGTTGTATATGCTAAACCAGTGCCTCATGTGCAGACGCTATTCAGAGAGAGGCCGGAACGTGTGAAAGATGACGGCAATCCACGATGCGACATGTGAACGCATGGATTGCATCTCATGCAGGCCACTTTAAGCATCTGCTATGATGTGGATGCGATGCAGCTCTGTACTGTGTTCCGGGACGATTTGTTCTCGTTGAACGCACTTCGTCCATTGCTAGACACATGTTCATAGGACCTTTTTTCCTCCATTTCCAGTCAGGAATCCGTCCGTGCACTCTTTTGGTTTCATTAATGTTCACCCTATAAATAATGACGGGCCAAAACAATATGGACACTACCCACAGGGAAAGTGCTTGCTGCGTGGTGGCGTTGCGGGCACTAGACGCCGCAAGGAAAGAATACACGCGGATCGGAGACGTATGGGGAGACATTCAAGAGGAGATGCAAAAATCCACTGACATAAGCGACTTTGACAAAGGATACATTAAGTTTCCTTTACTTTACGTCTATGGTCACAAACTTTTTGTTAACAGATTACCGGTTTCGGTCTATAATGACCATCACCAGATTTGCATCAAAAATGGGAAAAACATAAATACATTCGCAGATTGTCTACAGCTTAAAAACAATACTGTAGTACGTTCTTGTTCCTTCTCCGATCATTTCATAAACTGCATTAACCAGATAATGTGGGTCATCCACTGTTACGGAATTTTATCATTTTTTATTGCAACGGAGTGCCGTACGATACGAGGGGCCCTCTGCCGGTCACGTTCCTCCAACCACTTCCCGTCTATGCGGAATTCTGGCGTTAGCGCTAACAGAGGGCGCTGATTATGTGCAGCCCTATGGTTTGTTTCATTTGTGGCTTCTTTAGCGATTTGTTTTATGGTTGTTTAATATTATCCGGTGCACTATCAAAGATGTTTAATATTTATGTCATTACCTAGAATATTGGTACTAGAGCATATGTCAACTGCTAGTTCTTAATTCTTCCTCTTTTTAACAATCTTACTTTTATCTTGTTCTTTTTATTGCTTTTTATTACTGTAATGGCTTTTTTACCTTATAAGCTCATTACACACTTCAACTATTGTATATCCCCTTTGTGCATATGTTGTCAGTAGTATTTTTCATTATGGTCTATGTATTGTTTTTAAGCTGTAGACTATCTGCGAGTGTATTTATGTCTTTCCCATTTTTGCTACCGTCATTATAGACCGAAACCGGTAATCTGTTAACAAAAAGTTTGTGACCATAGACGTAAAGTAAAGAAAACTTACTGCATATACGGGTCACTGTTTTATTCGCGACAATGTCGCAGCTTGTGAAAGGATGCATTGTTATGGATGGCGGAAGCATGTCGGAAACCGGGAAGCTGTTCGACTGTTCACATGATACTGTCATCAGCATCTACGAAATGGCTGAATGGCGGTGATACCACGGGTAGGAGATTAGGTGCTGGATATATAAGCCTCATAATAGGACATGGAGGTCGGAGGCTACCCTGCTCTGTAAAGCACGCTGCGGAGCGATTTGTGGCAGATTTGACGTCCGCGTACAATGCTGATGCAGATATACGTGTTTCGTAGCAATGTTCAGAGCAAATTGTTTAATATGAAGCTCTGTTGCAGTCGACGCCTACGTATTTTCAAGTGTACGGAACAATATATTCAACTACGGTTGCATGGAGCACGTGATGAGCTACATTAGACCATGGATAATTGGAAACGTGTGGTGTGGTCGAGTGAATCACGTTTCTTGTTACAGGTGGTCGACGATCGTGTCCAGACACACCACCCTCCAGGCGAACGGCTGACCGAAAGATGCATTGCTCACAGACGTACGCCACTTGGAACAGCATTATGTTGCGGGGGCAGTTGCCCTCGGTTTACATGGAACCGATGCTAACAACCAAAGCTACAACAACAGCTGTGCACTATTTGAACATTACTGCAGACCACTTCAATTCCTTTATGCCAGATGTCTTCCCCGAAAGCGATAGTATCTTGCAGCAATTGGTCATAATCACGCTACAGTGGTTTGAGGAGTATGGTGATCAGTCGAAATACAATCGTCCGGCTACAGCTGTGGGTGCTTTGATTGTCTGCTTAAGTGGCACAATAAACTAGAACACATGAAATATTAGTTCACTTTATAGCATAAATGAATAAAAACTATGTACTTAATTTCGATACAGATCTTTGCCACAGGATTGCTTGATGAGTTAGAAGTGATATTGATTATTAAACCAGCACTTGACGCACAGATTAACAAATTGTTATCTTGCAGTACAATGTTTCACATTTAAACGAACAAGTCGATCAGAAACTTTAAACTATCATGTTGGTCATATACAATGGATGGTGACTGCAGTAGCAGAATTCTCAGACTGGGCAGAGCTCTTGCATACTCAGCTCTGTACTTCCCCCAGTTCCAGGGCGCTCCTGTTCCTGAGGAGGAGACTTGTAAGGAGTTTTGCTATTTTGGGAGAAAAATAACTTACAATGGTCGAAGTAAAGAGGATATAAAACGTAGACTGGCAATGGCAAGGAAAGCGTTTCTGAAGAAGAGAAATTTGTTAACATCGGGTGTAGATTTAAGTGTCAGCAAGTCGGTTCTGAAAGTATTTGTATAGAGTGTAGCCATGTATGGAAGTGAAACATGGACGATGAATAGTTTGGGCAAGAAGAGAATAGAAGCTTTCGAAATGTGGTGCTACAGAAGAATGCTGTAGATTAGATAGGTGGGTCACATAACTAATGAGGAGGTATTGAACAGAATTGGGGAGAAGAGGCGTTTGTGGCACCACTTGACCAGATGAAGGGATCGGTTGGTAGGACATGTTCTGAGGGATCAAGGGATCACCAATTTAGTATTGGAGGGCAGCATGGAGGGTAAAAATCGTAGAGGGAGAGCAAGAGATGAATACAGTAAGCAGATTCAGAAGGATGTAGGTTGCACTAGGTACTGGGAGATGAAGAAGCTTGCACGGGATAGAGTAGCATGGGGAGCTGCATCAAACCAGTCTCAGGACTGAAGACAACAACAACAAATAACAATGAACCCAGAATGAGATTTTCACTCTGCAGCGGAGTGTACGCTGATATGAAACTTCCTGGCAGATTAAAACTGTGTGCCGGACCGAGACTCGAACTAGGGACCTTCGCCTTTCGCGGGCAAGTGCTGAGACGAGGTACTGGCAGAAGTAAAGCTGTGAGGACTGGACGTGAGTCGTGTTTGGGTAGCTCAGTTGGTAGAGTACTTGCCCGCGAAAAGCAAAGGTCCCGAGTTCGAGTCTCGGTCCGGCACACAGATTTAATATGCCAGGAAGTTTCAACAATGAACCCGATGGAACACAGCTGGGACCATATCGGGCGCCAGCTCAACAGCCACAAACCCCCTAACCGTAATTTAAAGGAAAAGCGTGACCTATGGTTAAACATCTGCAGTCATATTCCTCCGGAAAGCTGTCTAGGACTTGATCAATCCATGCCACGTGCGACTGCTGATGTATTCCACTCCTGATGTGGATCAACACCCTAGTAAGCAGGTGGTCATAATGTTCTGGCTCTTCAGTTACGTGTGTGTGTGTGTGTGTGTGTGTGTGCGTGTGTGTGTAGTGTGTTTGTTTGTGTGCGTATGTGTAAGAGTGCGCTCCGGTGCCTGTTGCAAAGAGCCGTCAAGATGGGTCGGCTACTGGTCGTTTCCCCGGTCGGGATGATCAACAGCGTCCAGGAGAGCACCAGGGTACTGCAAAGCCCTTTCGAGTGGCTCCCCAAAGAGCTCGCGGCCCGGCTGGCGGTGCGGGCCGCTCCCAGCGCGTCGGCCGCAGGAGCGGCGAGTTTCTCCGCGGTGTCCGCATGTGGGATGTGGGATGTGGGTCGCCTTTGAGGAGCCGCTGGCCGCGCCGGCTTTCGCGGCCGCTGGCGACTCTGGAGAGCGCGGATCGGGAGCTCGTCTCGTCTCCGCCGCCGCTCCAGCGACAATGACACTTCCGCGAGTGCCCCGTTCCACTGCCTGTTCACTGTGAAAGCGGCCCGCCGGGCGCTTCATCACTTATACGGCCGGGGCAAGATAATACTGCCATCCTGGTACCAACATCTCGTTTCTAGAGCCTACTGCGTGAGCTGCTCTTGACGCTCAGGCCGTACATTTTGCTCTCCGCCTGTCCTACAAGTTAACTACGAGTCGAGACAACCACACTGGTGTCTAAAATTAAAGTAACAAACCGAAATTTTGCCAAGTTGCGTTTATTTTGCCTCAAAATAGTATAATCGGGTGACAGTAAATGTGGTTCAAATGGCTCTAGGCCCTATGGGACTTAATATCTAAGGTCCCCTAGACTGAGAACTACTTAAACGTAACTAACTTAAGGACATCACGCACATCCATGCCCGAGGCAGGATTCGAACCTGCGACCGTAGCAGCAGCGCGGTTCCGGACTGAAGCGCCTAGAACCGCTCGGCCACAGCGGCCGGCCGTGTCGACTGTTCCACAGCGACCATCCCAGAGTTGTGACAGTACTGTTGCCGGATGAAGTGTTGTGTGAATGGATGACTGATTAATAACAGTAACTATACTTAGACTTAAATGCATTATGGAGTATGAGACACAATCATAAATGTTTACTAGAACCGCTCGGCCACGTGATAGTAAAGTAGAAACGATATAAAGAATGATGATGATGATGAGGTCCCATACTCCGAGGAACGTAGGGGACGATGCGGGGGAACCGCACCGCCTTACTAGGCAAGGTCCTAGCGGAGGTGGTTTGCCATTGCCTTCAAATAGTTCAAATGGCTCTGAGCACTATGGGACTTAACATCTATGGTCCCCTAGAACTTAGAACTACTTAAACCTAACTAACCTAAAGACAGCACACAACACCCAGTCATCACGAGGCAGAGAAAATTCCTGACCCCGCCGGGAATCGAACCCGGGCGCGGGAAGCGAGAACGCTACCGCACGACCACGAGCTGCAGACCCATTGCCTTCCTCCGTAATGGGGATGAATGACGACGATGAAGTCGACACAACAACACCCAGTCATCTCGAGGCAGGAAAAATCCCTGACCCCGCCGGGAATCGAACCCGGGTCCCCGTGCACGGGAAGCGAGAACGCTACCGCAAGACCACGAGCTGCGGACGATATACAGAACGTAAATAACTGCAACACGCATAACGGCATGCAAAAATGTTCTTAGTTTTTTGCAACTTAATTGATCTACCCAGGCATTCCGACAAGTGGTTAATGCATTCAGGGTGGGGTGTAACCATCTCTGGCACCAACACAGGCCGCGAGCTCGGCTCCAGTTGAAGCTTTGACAATGCCAGCCACTCGTGCTGGCGAAACACCAGAGAAATCATTAGATGAACGTCGGCCGAAGAACCCGAGACAGAAGCCAATAGGCAGTTTGTTAACAAGTGGCCACGAAAGCCTCAACAATTTTATACTATTATCATTCCTTTACGTGTCACTATAGCGTATCTCGGAAAGAAAAGGCATATAATGCTCTCATGGACCTGCTGTTCAGTACTACTTGAACGTCCGAAATGCTCTAGATCTCATCCTGAAGAATGGAATTTAAGAAAATCGAGTACTTCTTGCTAAGGTTGCAGTTGACCAATCGAGTCAATATGAAAACGTAAAGCACACCGCATTTCTGCAATATTTATTGCATAACTAACCAGTTTTCGCCTGTTATTCCTCATCAGCTATACATAGTAAAGTATAAATTGCCATATTATACTTTATTTCACTTGTCCTATATTTTATTTTATGTTATTACAGGATTTTCTATTACCGGTTTAATCTTATCATGTGTCCTGCTTGTAATATTACACTTGTTTAAGACGATATTACCTTGTTCAGTTATACTCTTTAAAAATGTCATCAAAGTTTACGACACTTTACTCAGTATATTCTTCTTTTCTGAAATACTTTTCAAATTTGCCATACAGTTCATTAACTCAGTGTGTCATATATTTCATCAAAGCTAAAAATCTTTACTTCACATGCTTATCTAAATTATTCTTCTCACTTTAGTTTTTTATCGAACGTCAAGAATTGTCGTCTTTTACAGACAAGAGAGAGGCTCTTTGGATGCATATAGTTTAAAGTCTCTGTTATCATAAAATTCACAGCAGTACATACCTTTGTACATGGTGATGGCCTAAAAGCCAAAAAGCTGTTAGTTAAATCTACATAAATAAAAATGTGAATGTTTGTTTGCTTTGAAATTTTGACACAACCCTGCATTCTAAAATTGGCTTGTTTCCAGGTACCCAATTCTTAAATACATTAATGTTTTTAATACATATAATATATAAATTAGTATGTCATATATAATGGGAAAGCTTTGTTACCAAAAATCCCAAAATGTTCCTTCCGATTTACTTCAGTTTTTTACATGTTATTGCAATAAACTTTTAGACATGTATAGATTAGATACTTTTTAATATATAAATATATGTAGTGTGGAACATTTTAACCCATAATGGCGAATAATACAGGATAGAAATGAGACACAGCAAAGTGTTTTAGATAAAAGTTGTAGGTGAAAATAAGGATCTAGAATTGCTGCCAACAGCCGTCTCCTTAAACGTGATTTTCAAGGTGATTTGGAGGTTAAAGTCATTTAAAAAAGAATGGGACCGTAATATTTGATTTAAGGTTAGAAAAGAGCAGCAAAATGATAAACTATTCAAGGTCAAGGCCAGATTCAATTAAGGTCAAATAAGAAAATATCTGTTTAGTTGTAAAAGAGATTAATTGGAAATGCAGGAGGGATACAGGAAAATACAAAGTTAGATACAAATTAGAAGCGGCATCCCGGGGAATAAGAGGAGAGGGGACTCATTCAACGACTTATAAATTAATGATCTACATTTTGTAATGTTTTTGTGTCCTGCAAATGTCAAAGTAACGTTTATACGTTGTGATGTATTTATTTTTGGCAATAAACAAGTTAATTTATACTTAAAGTTCAAATCTCTTTTCGGTCTTTACAAATTCGACGTCACATAAATGGGTTGCCATGAAACTAAACTTAACCTTCGAATGATCTTCGGTAATTATCTTTAAGATCTTGGTTATTGGTAAAGATACGTGATCTCTTATGCTCCTTCCAATTTGTATCTAACATTGTATTTTGCTGCATCTCTCCTCTATTCCAAGTTAATCTCTATAACTAATAACATATTTGCTTACTTGTCCTTCACTGAACCTTGTCATGATCTTGAACAATGTAAAATTTACGATTCTTTTCAAATTTTAAATCAAATAGTAGAGTTCCCTTGAAAAAAAATCACTTTCACCTCCAAATCATCTTGAAACATCATGTTTAAGATCACTACCACTAGTAGCAATGCGTGACTCTCTTTGGAACTTACAAATTATATCTAAAACATTTTGCTGTATCTCATCTCTAAACCGAGTTATTCGACATTAAGGGTTAAAATGGATCACACTGTATATGAAATATACAACAGTGAAATGTTTTTAGCAAACAAGGAAGTTGAATTTATGGCTTATTGGTTTACGATTAGAACACTACTACTAAATTTCAATTAATAATAATAGTGCAACGACACTTCAGGACGAAGTTCAACAAAGATCCACCAACTGCTAACTCCATTCGGCGATGGTGTGCGCAGTTTAAAGCTTCTGGATGCCTCTGTAAGGGGAAATCAACGGGTCGGCCTGCAGTGAGCGAAGAAACGGTTGAACGCGTGCGGGCAAGTTTCACGCGTAGCCCGCGGAAGTCGACGAATAAAGCAAGCAGGGAGCTGACGTCTGGCACGAACTGCCCTTAGTGCAGTCGGCACACACAACATCTACATTCATACTGCCTAGTGAACCACACTTTAAAACTCAGAAGATAATTCGATCTTTCATTACTTCTCCCACTTCATGTGGGGAGGGGGTCGAAGAGGAGATGGGCAGAGAGGTGGGAGGAAATGGATATAGAAAACGGGAAGGAGGAAGTGGGTAGCGTGAGAGGACAGGAGGAGATGATGGACAGATAAAGGGGGGGGGGAGGTGAAGGACAGAGAGTGGGAGAGAGATGGGGCAGGCGGAGATGGAGAGAGAGAGGGGGAGAGGAAAAGGTGGACAGAGAGAGGGGAAGAAACTGATGGGCAGACAGACAGGGAAGGAGGAGGAGATGGACAAAGCAAAGTGGAGGGATAGATGGACGGAGATAGGGGAGAGAAGGAGATTAGGACGTATATTCCATTCCCATACGTATTAGAAACTTGTGCTTTCTCTTTTCTTTCGTTTTCCATTTATGCAGACTCAGTGACAGCACGCCTTACTGGGTACATCAAGTAATAAACGTTACACAAGTGACGTGCTTTTTTCATTCATTGTACATAAAATATTCTATCATGAACCAACAGCCATAAACTGATGCTGTCCTCAATGTGAAGTTTGGTAAAAACCTAGCTTTTGTCTTATTGGAGGTGGTACACCTCGGATCTTTGAAAGGACTTACTCAGCCACTTACGAGGGACGATACATCTTAACGTGGCTTCCGAAGCATGGCGAGACTTGGTATTTTGCCTATTAACAAACAACTTCCATGGGTGAAAAAAACTTAAAACCGGAAAACGCAATAATTCGACATCTGGTGAAAAGAGGCTTGGGTCCTACAGACTATCAGTATCTCACGTGCGCCATAATTCTTCTACTGTCACCACGGCGCTTTCCGCATACGGCTCACAGAACCGAGTTAGGAGGGAATCTGCAGGGTTATTACAAATGATTGAAGCGATTTCACAGCTCTACAATAACTTTATTATTTGAGATATTTTCACAATGCTTTGCACACACATACAAAAACTCAAAAAGCTTTTTTAGGCATTCACAAATGTTCGATATGTGCCCCTTTAGTGATTCGGCAGACATCAAGCCGATAATCAAGTTCCTCCCACACTCGGCGTAGCATGTCCCCATCAATGAGTTCGAAAGCATCGTTGATGCGAGCTCGCAGTTATGGCACGTTTCTTGGTAGAGGAGGTTTAAACACTGAATTTTTCACATAACCCCACAGAAAGAAATCGCATGGGGTTAAGTCGGGAGAGCGTGGAGGCCATGACATGAATTGCTGATCATGATCTCCACCACGACCGATCCATCGGTTTTCCAATCTCCTGTTTAAGAAATGACGAACATCATGATGGAAGTGCGGTGGAGCACCATCCTGTTGAAAGATGAAGTCGGCGCTGTCGGTCTCCAGTTGTGGTATGAGCCAATTTTCCAGCATGTCCAGATACACGTGTCCTGTAACGTTTTTTTCGCAGAAGAAAAAGGGGCCATAAACTTTAAACCGTGAGATTGCACAAAACACGTTAACTTTTGGTGAATTGCGAATTTGCTACACGAATGCGTGAGGATTCTCTACCGCCCAGATTCGCACATTGTGTCTGTTCACTTCACCATTAAGAAAAAATGTTGCTTCATTACTGAAAACAAGTTTCGCACTGAACGCATCCTCTTCCATGAGCTGTTGCAACCGCGCCGAAAATTCAAAGCGTTTGACTTTGTCATCGGGTGTCAGGGCTTGTAGCAATTGTAAACGGTAAGGCTTCTGCTTTAGCATTTTCCGTAAGATTTTCCAAACCGTCGGCTGTGGTACGTTTAGCTCCCTGCTTGCTTTATTCGTCGACTTCCGCGGGCTACGCGTGAAACTTGCCCGCACGCGTTCAACCGTTTCTTCGCTCACTGCAGGCCGACCCGTTGATTTCCCCTTACAGAGGCATCCAGAAGCTTTAAACTGCGCATACCATCGCCGAATGGAGTTAGCAGTTGGTGGATCTTTGTTGAACTACGTCCTGAAGTGTCGTTGCACTGTTATGACTGACTGATGTGAGTGCATTTCAAGCACGACATACGCTTTCTCGGCTCCTGTCGCCATTTTGTCTCACTGCGCTCTCGAGCGCTCTGGCGGCAGAAACCTGAAGTGCGGCTTCAGCCGAACAAAACTTTATGAGTTTTTCTACGTATCTGTAGTGTGTCGTGACCATATGTCAATGAATGGAGTTACAGTGAATTTATGAAATCGCTTCAATCATTTGTAATAGCCCTGTATAAACGAGTTCGCAATTTGAAAATGGAACATGAAGTGGGAGAAGTAATGAAAGATCGAATTATCTTCTGAGTTTTAAAGGGTGGTTCACTAGGCAGTATGAATGTAGATGTTGTGCGTGCCGACTGCACTAAGGGCAGTTCGTGCCAGACGTTCAGTTCGCACCTGCTCTTCTTTACCTGTCATAATTCGTATGTAAATCACAAGCATGTTGTTGCAATTTCCAAACAATCCTTCAGACTGTTGAGAAGGTTGGATGAACGCGATTATGCATCAGTACATCTCCAAAATAAGGAAATGCATGAGCTCAAAAAGATTTGGAAGGAGTACTTTGAAGATCTGCTGAATGCCGCCAAGCGGGTAACTAATAGCGTTGGAGAGCCTAAGGCAGCAGACGATCATAATAGTGGGGAAATTGTTGATCTAACGTGGAATGAAGTGGAAGAAGCCATAAGGAGGATGAAAGGGGGCAAGGCACCAGGTTGGGACGAAGTAACAGTGGATATGATACGAGCAGCAAGAGAAGTAGGAACCCAGTGGCTATACAGAGTGCTGAGGGTGGTGTGGAAGGAGAACAGAATTCCTGAGGATTGGAAGAAAGGAATTATAGTCCTGACCTTCAAGAAAGGGGATAAAATGAGATGTGAGAACTACAGAGGAATCACCCTGCTATGCCACTGTGGAAAAATCTATGAAAAGATCCTGGAGAAGAGAATAAGAAGCAGTATTGAAAGTAGACTGCAAGAGGAGCAGTATGGTTTCAGACCGGGAAGATCAACAACGGACCTCATATTTGCGGTAAGGCAACTGCAGGAAAGGCACTATGAGTACGGGAAGGACTTAATCATGGCCTTTTTAGATATTGAGAAGGCGTATGACAGTATCTGTAGGGACAAGCTCTGGGATGTGCTGAACGCAAAAGGGATAGATGAAGAGATAACACGAAAAGTAAGAAAAATGTATGAGGGAAGTGAGAGTTGTGTGAAAGTGGGGAGGGAACGTACTGCATGGTTCAAGCTGGAAAATGGGCTGCGACAGGGAAGTGCACTTTCGCCTTTATTGTTTATTATTGTTATGGATGAAATCCTACAGCAAGTATCAGATGCAATTGGAGATCATAAAATGAAAGCAGTGCTTTTTGCCGATGACCTGATGTTATGGGGAAATTGCGAGAAGGAGGTGCAAGAGCAGTTAGATGTATGGGAGGCAACGGCAGCACAATATGGAATGCATTTCTCTGCAAAGAAAAGTGAAATAATTGTCACAACAAGGAAGAAGAATAGGCCAAATGTGGATATAACTTGTGGAGGGGAAAAACTACAAGTGGTAGAGAACTTCAAGTACCTGGGAAGCATGATTGAAAGTAAGGGGGCAAAAAGCAATGGAAATAAATGAAAGGTGCAGAAAAGCAGGGCAGTTCTACAAATGCATTAGGGGGCTTATTTGGAGCAAGGAGGTGCCACAGAAATCCAAGGGAATTATATACCGAACCTACTTTGTCCCCATATTGGCATACGGAAGTGAGACATGGGTAATGCACAAAAGCGACAAAAGTAGAATACAGGCTAGTGAAATGAAGTTCCAGAGGAGCACGTTGAGTGTAACAAGACGACACAGATTGCGAAATGGGTATGTGAGGGAAAGACTAAAGGAGGAACCAGTACAGGACAGGATAGAAAAATCAAGACTGCAGTGGTATGGACACATGAAGAGAATGGATGAGGGAAGAATTCCAAAGAGGATGTTTGATCTGCAACTGGAGGGGAAGAGGCCTAGAGGAAGACCAAGAGATAGATGGGTGAAGGGAGTGAAGGAATGTGTGACGAGAAGAGGAGAGAACTGGACGAAGGTGTAAAGAGGGGGAATGGTGTAAAGACAGAACACGATGGAGAGGCGTGTGCTCCCGACACACCCAGCCAGTGGCTGGAAACTGTCCAAGATGATGATGATGACATCTCCAAAATAGCTGCAGGGTGATAAGGGAACTGAGTATTGGCCTCACGGTTTTTTTAAGTATCGCAAACCGCCAGTTCGCGAAGAAAGTCGACCAGTCGACTCAGTTCCCGAGCGTCCTTCGTTTCTCGTCTCTTCTGTTTTTCATATTCTTGGTAACCACACGTAGCTATTAAGTTTTTTTGAACAGCAGCAGTCGACTGGTCGGAAGTTTCCATGGACCACTTTCGCGGAACTGCTTAATGAAAATAAGAGGTGGTGATTATTTACCACCAAACTTTCTTTCGTGACTTGATGGTAGAGTGTAACGTTGGCGTCAAGATATAAACAGTGGAAGAATCTTTTTACCAAGCCTTTCATTTAGGACTGATGCTTTACCACTTAGTTACGCGAATATTTTCCACGGAATGCCCTACCATTACAAGTTAGTCCGAGAAATTCCGAGTAATTTCATTCATGCTTCGCTTATCCAAGTAAATTATAAGGTATACTTAGTTAATTTATGAGTATAATCACTGAAATTAAAGTTCAATTGCCGTCCGGTGTGGCTGAGCGGTTCTAGGCGCTTCAGTCTGGAACCGCGCGACCGCTACGGTCGCAGGTTCGAATCCTGCCTCGGGCTTGGAAGTGTGTGATGTCCCTAGGTTAGTTGGGTTTAAGTAGTTCTAACTTCTAGGGGACTGATGACCTCAGACGTTAAGTCCCATAGTGCTCAGAGCCATTTGAACCATTTTTTTAAAGCTCAATTTCCATCTTCCTTTAACTGTACATGTATTAGCCAGTACACAGAGGTGACGAAAGTCATGGGACAGCGATACGCACATGTACAGATGGCGGTAGTAACGCACACACCAGGTATAAAAAGGCAATGCGTTGGTGGAACTGTCATTTGTACTCAGGTGATTCATGAGAAAACGTTTCCGACATGATTATGCCCGCTCGACGAGAATTAACAGACTTTGAACGCGGACTGGGTGCTGGAGCTAGACGCATGGGACACTCCATTTCGGAAATCGTTAGGAAATTCAATATTCCGAGCTCCACAGTGTCAATAGGGAGCTGAGAATACCAAATTATAGGCATTACCTCTTACCATGGACAACGCAGTGCAAAGGCCTTCACTTAACGACCGAGAGCAGCGGCGTTTGCGTAGAGTTGCGAGAGCTAACAGAGCGGCGTTTGCCTAGAGTTTCCAGCCCTAACAGAGAAGGAACACTGCGTGAAACACCAGTAGAAACCAATGTGGGACGTACGACGAACGACGAACGTATTTGCTAGGACAAGCGGTGAAATTTGGCTTTAATGGGCTGTGGTGGAAGACGAATGACGCGAGTGCATTTGCTAACAGTACGACATCGCATGCAGCGCCTCTCCTGGGCTCGTGACCATACCGGTTGGACGCTACACGACTGGAAAGCTTTGGCGTTGTCAGATGAGTCCCGATTTCAGTTGGTAAGAACTGATGATGGGGCTCGAGTGTGGCGCAGACCCCACGAAGCCATGGATCTAAGTTGTCAGAAAGGCACCGTGCAAGCGGGTGGTGACTCTGTAATTCTGTGGTCTGTGTTTACGTGGAATGGACTGCGCCCTCTGGTCCAACTGAACCGATCATTGACGGGAAATGGTTATGTTCCGCTTCTTAGAGGCCATTTACTGTCATTCATCGATTTCTGTTCCCAAACAAAGATGGAATTTTTATGAATGACAATGCGAATTTTTATGAATGACACTGCGCCATGTCACCAGGTCACAATTTTTCGCAACTGGTCTGAAGAACATTCTGGACAATCCGATGGCATGATTTCGCCACCTAGATGGCCCGACATCAATCCCGTCAAACATACGTAAGACATAGCCTAGAGGTCAGCTCCTGCGACAAATCCTGCACTGGCAACACTTTCTGCAGTTCTGGACAGCTATAGAGGCAGCATGGTTCTATGTTTTTGCGGGGAAATTCCAACGACTTCCTGCACGATATTAGGAGACACCCCATGGCATTTGACACCACAGTGTGTGTTTTAGCGTTTGCAATTGTAATATAAAAGTAGACTAGAGTACCATTGAAGTAAGTGGGGTCAATGGTTAACTGAAGCCAAATCATTCTTTAAACAAATACTAATATACTTTCAGTGGCGGATACATATGGGGGGGGGGGGGGAGGGGAGGGGAGGCGCGGGGCGGCTTTGTGAAGTATGTATGTGAACTAGCAGATTAGTTTTCTTCCAACATGAACACTTCCACCCAGAACTCAATAGGCTGGAGTCATAGGGTGTAGCAGTTGGGACGCAATGACTTCCTCTCCCCCAGTTTTCCTGTATAGCGGTCTCCTCCAGAAGCCCTTCCAGAGCTGTGAGATATCACAAATTTGACTTTCAGAGGTACTCTGTGGCATCTTCCACTTTATCAACAACCTGAAGGAGTAATCTTGCATTCTGAATACGGCTTCGTGCTCAGTCCTGCCTAGAATTCATTCTGTCGTCACTTCCCACTCTATGACCTTCTTTCACTGATGGATGCAGGAATAGTTCAAGCAATGTTTCCTGGATACCTTGAGCAGAATTGAGGACGGAAGCTCTTTCAGTTCAATTCTAGAACAATACGCCCAGATCAAACATATGGAATGCTATTGCACATTGAAGCGCCAAAGAAACTGGTATAGACATGCGTATTCAAATATGTAAATACATAAACAGACAGAATACAGTCCTGCGGTCGGCAACGCCTACATAAGGCAACAAGTATCTGGTGCAGTTGTTAGGTCGGTAACTGCTGCTACAATGGTAGGTTATCGAGATTTAAGTGAGTTTGAACGTGTTGTTACAGTCGACCACGAGCGATGGGACACAGCATCTCCGAGGTAGCGATGAAGTGGGTTTTTTCCCGTACGACCATTTCACGAGTGTACCTTGAATATAAGGAATTCGGTAAAACATCAAATTTCCGCCTTTGATAGCCGGCCGGTGTGGCCGTGCGGTTAAAGGCGCTTCAGTCTGGAACCGCGTGACCGCTACGGTCGCAGGTTCGAATCCTGCCTCGGGCATGGATGTGTGTGATGTCCTTAGGTCAGTTAGGTTTAATTAGATCTAATTTCTAGGCGACTGATGACCTCAGAAGTTAAGTCGCATAGTGCTCAGAGCCATTTGAACCATTTGAACCGCCTTTGATGCGGCCAGAGAAAGATCCTGCGAGAACGGGACCAACGACGACTGTAGAGAATGTTCAACGTGACAGAAGTGGAACCCTTCCGAAAATTTATGCAGATTTCAGTGCTGAGCCATCAACAAGGGTCAGCGTGCGAACCATTCAACGAAACATCATCAATATGGGCTTTCGGGGTCGAAGGCCTACTCGTGTCCCCTTGATGACTGTACGAAACAAAGCTTTATGCGTCGCTTGGGCTCGTCTACACCGACATTGGACTGTTGATGACTGAAAACATGTTGCCTGGTCGGACGAGTCTCGTTTCAAATCGTATTGAGTGGATGGACGTCCACGGGTATGGAGAAAACCTCGTGAATGCATGGACACTGCATGTCAACGGGTGGAGGCTCTGTAATTGTGTGGGGCGTGTGCAGTTGGAGTGATAAGGGACCCCTGATACGTCCAGAAGTGACAGGTAACACGTTCGTAAGTATCCTGTCTGATCACCTATATCCAATCATGTCCATTGTGCATTCCGACGGCCTTGGGCAATTCCAGCAGGACGATGCGACACCCCACACGTCGAAAATTGTTACAGAGTGGCCACAGAAACACGCTTCTGAGTTTAAACACTTCCGCTGGCTACCAAAATCCCCAGACATGAACATTATTGAGCATATATGGGATGCCTTGCAACGTGCTGTTCAGAAGAAATCTCTACCCCCTCGTACTTTTACAGATTTGTGGACAGCCCTGGATGATTCATGGTATCAGTTCCCTCCAGCACAACTTCAGACACAAGTCGAGTCCCTGCCACGTCGTGTTGCGGCACTTCTGCGTGCTCGCGGGGGCCCTACACGATATTAGGCAGGTTCATCAGTTTCTTTGGCTCTTCATTTTATATGTGTATGAAATTTGCTTATGCGTTTACAGAGTAAAACTGATTATTTATTCGATATTTGCATTGTACAAAAGTCGCTGCCATCGCAGTTGATGTGATCGACCGTGTACGGTGACTTTTCATTATTTCATTCACTTTTTGAACTACGTCATCTTACCTGCATTGACTGTAATGCTTTATTTTTCAACACGTAGTTTTGATATTTGTGGAAATTTTGGTACTTATAGTATCACCAGGTGCTTAAAACAGTGCTTCGGCGGAAGTCAAAAGTGTCCAGACAAACATCAACATACTAAAGACCATTGTCAAAAATGTCACTATGTTTCTATAACGGCAGATATTTTTGATCTTACTAAGGCACTGTTTTAAGCACTAGCCAATGGCCTAAGTGCCGAAATTATAATTGTGCGTTTTATGCTTTGAGGAATTACTTCGTAATTCTGAAATGCAGTCAATGGCAGATTGGTAATGTTCTTCAAAAAAATCTCTTTGACTGTGGATCCTAAGCACCAGAAGTTACCAGTTTGTCCTCCTGTTATTGTAGCTCCTTTGGTCTTGGTAATGATACTTGTATTGTAATTCAAAAGCAATATTTTTGCTTTATCAGTGTAAGACAAAATGTCTTTAATATTTATCGCCAATTAGAGTGGCAACAGAATTGAACCCTATGGAACGTCATTTTATCCATTCGAAAGAAGATTCATCAAGAATTGTGGGTGAGTTATCTGACACGATCCTTAATGCTCTCAGTTAAATATGAAGCAAGTTGTATCTTGAAGGGCATAAACTTTACGTTAAGACAAGGTACCTCCTTTACTTAATAAACATTCCAGCTAATAAATGCTAGATACCGAAAAGTCCACTGTTAAATAGGAAAAGGGCAGTGTCAATGGTACTGCAGAGGAAAGCACGCCGCTGCGTAAACATTGTTTCACAGTTCTGCAATGTTGCGGTCCAGCGCCGCGTTCGTGCTGAGCGCTGCCTTCTTGCTGCGACTGTACTTGCGTCGCAACAACGCGAGAGAGAGAACAAGTGTTCCCCTGAGAAATCATATCGGCAGCAGCTCGCCCTTTGTCTGCAGAAGCCCGGTCGAATGCCTTAATGCCTCTGCGGAATTCCTCGGAAAATACGGGCTTTGCGTCACAGCCTGTGAGACCCTCACAACAATGAAAGGACGGTCCACAGAAATATTATTGTAAAGATACGGCTCGTAGCTGGTCACTGCTCCACTCGTAGGTAATGCACAGCTCATGTTCCGAGATAGCTTCGCCCGAAACGTCAAGATAAACACCTTCACAGACTCTCGACTGCTTTCTCACAAAACATTAACAAGATGTCATCTACCACGTCACTACTGCTCCTGCAACGCTAAAAACGTGAGACAATTGCAATTTATTTCACGCATTTTCTGTAAGAGCGGTAGAGGTATTTTAAGCAGTGACAAAAGATATCGTTAGCGTCTGCCACTGTGAATGAACTTATTCATAAGCTAAATTTCAGAAGGCTAGCTTCGACCAACACATTGTGTAAAGTGAATAATTAAACTATTCCCATAAATCGGTAACTGAGGAAGATCATCAGCGAACCATATTGGTTATGGATTCATGGATAGTTAAATTATTCACCAGTTTAGAACAAAATGTTGTCAGAGTTGATCTGACTTGCTTATAGATTTACGGGAATGGTTTAATTATTTATGTGATGGCAGCTAGCCTTTTTAAATATGCAGTGTGGTGAATAAATAAACTCACAGTGGCGGAGGCTGAATTTTCCTTTTATCATTACTTATTCTCAGGCTCCCACAGTCGTCGTCATTTCACCATTTCTAGGCAGATAAGTTTATTATGTGTAATTTACATGGAACCAGAAATATGGTAAGTGCATAAGGAAATTCATTGGCATCTAATATCCTTTCGAGAAGTTTATCATTCAAATTCCTCTAGGCTTTTTATAATTAAGTACTGCACACATCTACTGGATTTTATTTATTTATTTATCTACTCGTATTTTATGGTTTGTTAACAACAATAATAAATAAAACACTAACAACAACATAAGTAATTTACAGAGATATATTTAAAATTGTAATGTAGTCAATTGCGTCGTTTATTTCCATCAGGAAATTTGGGAATTTGTGGTAAGTTCTATGGGACCAAACTGCTGAGGTCATCGGTCCCTAGGCTTACACATTCTTAATCTAACTTAAACTAACTTACACTAAGGACAACACAGACGCTCATACCCAAGAGAGGACTCGAACCTCCGACGGGGGAACCGCGCGAACCGTGGCAAGGCGGATGGACCGCACGGCTACCCAGCGCGGCTTTTCCGTCAGGAAATCATCGAAATTTCCAGTATACACCCTATTGAGGCATTCGGCAGCAATGTGCCGAACGGTTTGCTTGGCTACTACACAGCCGAATTTTAAATATGGAGCTTCATCCCATCGATGATTTCTGTCTAGGACAACCGCATCTTGAAGGGTAGGCAGTTGGGGGTTGCTTGTATGCGTTTAACTCACGAAGAACAGCTTCTTACCTTCGGAAGCCAGAGAGCAGAATGTGATTCAGTACGTGCAGCCATTCGACGGCGGTTAATCTTATTGTACCACTGACATTTCTCATTGTCTTGTTCAGCTGTGTGTCGAGCAGTTGTGTATGTGCGCTATGGAACCATACAGGAGTACCGTATGCCTTATTAGAGTAACGTAGTAGTTCGAGTGCTGAACTCCACAGAGTTTCAGCAGCGGAGACAAAGGTTTTTCCGCACAGCTTAAGTAAGATGTCCGTAGGTCGTTTCTTTACTGCGGTGTTTTCCAAGTGCTTCTTGTAGGACAGTGTCCGGTCCAATGTGTTGTTGTTGTTGTGGTCTTCAGTCCATAGACTGGTTTGATGCAGCTCTCCATTCTATTCTATCCTGTTCAAGCTTCTTCATCTTACTGTGGGGTCCAATGTAGCCTCTAGATATTTTGGCTGCTTATTGTGGTGAAGTAATCTGTTACCAAAGTGGATTTGGAGCTGTCTATTAATTTTTACAAATAGATGTTATCATAAGTGTATACTATACGACTTCGCTCTGTTCAACATCGCGATTACTTTATGCTGAACACAGAACATGGAGTACAAGGGCAACAAACCGAGTGAGGGTGCGCAGTGCTTAACACACCGGACTGGCATTCTGGAGGACGACGGTCCAATCCCGCGTCCAGCCATCCTGATTTAGTTTTTCCTTGATTTCGCTAAATCGCTTCACGCAAATGCCGGGATGGTTCCTTTGAAAGGGCATGGCCGACTTCTTTCCCCATCCTCACCTAATCCGATGGGACCGATGACCTCGGTGTTTGATCTTCTTCCCCCAAATCAAGCAACAAACCAAGACCAGCAAATATCTTTGAATATTATACTTTTGCCTATGATTTATAAAGTTCCGAACTCGCGTTACGACAACTGTGTTGTTACGCCTTGCAGTTCCCCACGTACTGCACTCTTTCCTTCATCGCTGCTACTGAGTTGTCAGCAGTTATTATTATTTGCCGTGTCCACCACCACACACGGCACAAAGCTATAATCACACAGTGCGCTACACACCAGGCATTCCCAAACGCTGTGCCACAAGCAAGGATCATTCCCCACACGCAAGGCGCACATAGCAGGAACCTTATTATGCTTTCGTACAGGACACTAAAATTATTCTATCTATCCGCTGATAATTACGGCTGACGCCATAGAACGCGCTGAAACCAGGGACTACATCCTAAATCTGCCAAATAGAGCGCACATTACGATTCACTCTCCTACGTCTGATGAAGGCGACCGCACACCTTAACTCTGCCAGTTACATACCAGTTACCTACCAGTTACCGAGTAGTTACTGGCCAGTTATCAATCAATTTCTACACAGTTACCAAGTAGCTGCCAGCCAGTTATCAACCAGTTACCGACCAGCCCCTGCAGTAACAGCCCAGCGGCCATCAACGAATGATCATAGGACTGTTAACGCCGACTGTCGAAGTATTTATCAGTTATTCAAGCCTGCCCTACAAACTGATTACTGGGACCCAGACTGAATAACTGTTACTTCAGTTAGTTATCAATTATCAATGAGTTAGCTTTAGATCAGTACTCATATCTTTTACTACTGTGCCACGAGCGTTCACATCAAACTAGATATGAGTATCTCGTACATAATTTTAATAAATGATCGGTAATTTTTGGTTTTTATGACGTATCTATTATAGCAAGCAGTAATTTAATTTAGTGGATTATTTCGTATGTGTCTTCTTTATGCATTTATTTGGAATTTTTGTACTACAGCCAGTCATTAATTAATTGTATTTTATATCATGCAGTATCCCGCTATTGAAATTACTTCATGTACACCATTCAGGTGTTCGTTTATTTCCCTCTCTGCAGTTACGAGAGATGTCTACAAAATAGACTGTTTTACCATTTAGCCATCAGATGACGGTATTGTCTTGAAGTTGCCGTGGCGCACAAGTCACATGATGCTTCAGTTTTCTGTTGACTGTAGCAGAGGACACATGGCAGTCCTTAGTGGCTTGCACCTCTGTTGCATTTTATTTTAATTCTGACTATCTGACGCAGTCAGGCATGACCGCAGCTTTCGTATTTTTTGGTACGTTATACTGTAACATTTATTTTTAATTTTGTCCGAAGGTGTCCCTTGTGACACCGAAACCTAAGTCACAAATTAATTGTGTTCGCGACTGAGGGCTACGTTTTTCAAAATTTTGATTGGTAATTGTTACTTATGATGTTGCCAACGTCATGTGTGACTTAGTTACAATAGAGCCGTGACGAGATTAGCTGCAAGCGTGCAGCAGCTATTTTTCAGTTGTAGGGGACTCGCTTCCTGCTACCTCCTGTGTTGCGCGCCAAACTTATTTGATGAACCCAACATCAGTGAGACAAAAAGGAAGAACGGTTACTATTTTACCTGCCTAAGACAAGAACGTCATGAAAGGCAAAACGCAATACCACTGTCGCTCCCGAATCCACGTCCAGTGTCTCACTCGGTGTCATTAAAACGACAACAACAAACATTACCAATAGTGACAGGTAGTTGATAATACAGGGTTATTCGAAAGCACTTCCGCTGTTTCAGAACACAACTGTGTGAAAACTACAAGACACACAGAATAATGACACACATTAGTCGATGAACAGCTCTCTACGTTTCGATTCGCAATACGCAAGGTGGCATAGTTGCAGGGCGCACCACAAGGAGGCAGGGGCATTACAACGTGTAGACACGTGATACGCCCTGTATTGTCGCATCGAATTACTTCAAACCAGCATAGAGGAAACCCAATTAACAAATTTACAAAGCGGTCTGCTGTCGTAGCAGCAGCATTGACTTCAATTAACTGCACACGTGTTTTCCTCCGCCCAGTACTGGCGTTAACTGCGTCACAAATGGTGTCGATACTGAACACCTGTAACGTGAGTTAAGAACTTTCGAGAGATGCTTTATCCACTGATGTGTGTCATTTTTTGTGTATCTTACTGTTTTCATGTAGTCGTTTTGCCGGGAGGTGTGGCCGAGCGGTTCTACGCGCCTCAGTCTGGAATCGCGCGACGGCTACGGTCGCAGGCTCGAATCCTGCCTCGGGCATTGATGTGTGTGATGTCCTTAGGTTAGTTAGGTTTAAGTAGTTCTAAGTTCTAGGGGACTGATGACCTCAGATGTTAAGTCCCATAGTGCTCAGAGCCATTTTTTTGTTGCATAATAGGGCCCTCATGTTGGCGAAATTATCACCGAAATTAGTTTTGCTGCAGCAGACAAGGAGAGCCCGCAAATTTCCAGGTCGAACCCCGACTCAACCGACAAAAAATCGCAGACCATTTAGGGATATTTTCTGAGTATTTCTGTATTAGAGGCCCGTGGTCTCATGTAGCTCGGTACAGCTTAATCATGATTTATTAGACTTGTTACCCCAGTTACTTATATTTCTGTGTAATGCCTTCACAAGAGACATTTGTAGTCGTTTTCTAAAACCGCAGAGGTACTTACGAATAATATTCTATTAGGTGCATTCAAGAATAGGGTCTAGCATACACAATCCAGTCACATTAATGTGATCACCTGTCTAAAGCCCGAATAACCACGTTTTACAGGTCGGACATATTGGAATAGAGACAGCGGGGTTCTGGAAGGACTTACATGGATGTGGAGCCATGTCGACTCCAGTGCCGTGGCCACTTGAGGTTGAGGTGGTCCCACAGATTCTTGGTTGAGTTTATACCCTGGGAGGTTCTCTTCGAACCACACACCTACACTGCTAGCTTTGTGACACGTTGCGTTGTCCTGCTGCTACACGCCATTATGCTGAGAAAACAAACTGCATGTAGGGGTGGATAGGGTCTCTAAGAATAGATGCATACTTGTGTTGATCCATCGTGCCTTCCAGAATGCCACGAAAACATTCCCCAAACCATAACGCTCCCTCCTCTGGCCTGGGTGCTTCCAACGGTTGTTTGCAGTGCAGTACACGCCAACAGCCATCTGTCCGATGAAGCACAAAACTTGATTAACCTGAGAAGGCCACCTGTCGCCACTCAGGGGACGACCAGCTCTGTTCTTCGCCTTTGAACAGCAGTCAGCGTGGGTTCATGAAACAGGTGCCTGCTGCTGGGGCTATACGCAGCAACGTTCGCTGAATGGTCGTTGAGGAGACACTGTTGGTGACCCCTTTGTTCATCTGGGCGGTCAGTTGCTCAACAAATGGGTTCAAATGGCTCTGAGCCTTATGGGACTTAACATCTGAGGTCATCAGTGTCCAAGAACTTATAACTAACTAACCTAAGGACATCACACACATCCATGCCCGAGGTAGGATTTAAACCTGCGACCGTAGCCGTCGTGCGGTTCCAGATTCAAGCACCAAGAACCGCTCGGCCACACCAGCCAGCAGTTGCTCAACAGCTGTGCATCCACACTACTGGCCATTAAAATTGCTACACCCAGAAGAAATGCAGATGATAAACGGGTATCCATTGGACAAATATATAACGGCCTTGACACGCCTGGGCATTGAGTCAAACAGAGCTTGGATGGCGTGTACAGGTACAGCTGCCCATGCAGATTCAACACGATACCACAATCCATCAAGAGTAGTGGCTGGCGTATTGTGACGAGCCAGTTGCTCGGCCACCATTGATCAGACTTTTTCAATTGGTGAGAGATCTGGAGAATGTGCTGGCCAGGGCAGCAGTCGAACATTTTCTGTATCCAGAAAGGCCCGTACACAACCTGCAAAATGCGGGCGTGCATTATCCTGCTGAAATGTAGGGTTTCGCAAGGATCAAATGAAGGGTAGAGCCACGGGTCGTAACACATCTGAAATGTAACGTCCACTGTTCAAAGTGCCGTCAATACGAACTAGAGGTGACCGAGACGTGTAACCTAGGGCACTCCATACCATCACGCCGGGTGATACGCCAGTATGGCGATGACGAATACACGCTTCCAATGTGCTTTCACTGCGATGTTGCCAAACACGAATGCGATGCTGTAAACAGAACCTGGATTCATCCGAAAAAATGACATTTTTTCATTCGTGCACCCAGGTTCGTCGTTGAGTACACCATCGCAGGCGCTCCTGTCTGCGATGCAGCGTCAAGGGTAACCGCAGCCATGGCCTCCGACCTGATAGTCCACGCTGCTGCAAAACGTCGTCGAACTGTTCGTGCAGATGGTTGTTGTCTTGCAAACGTCCCCATCTGTTGTCCCAGGGATCGAGACGTGGTTGCACGATCCGTTACAGCCGTGCGGTTAAGATGCCTGTCATCTCGACTGCTAGTGATACGAGGCCGTTGGGATCCAGCACGGCGTTCCGTAATACCCTGCTGAACCCACCGATTCCATATCCTGCTAACAGTCCTCCGACCTGATAGTCCACGCTGCTGCAAAACGTCGTCGAACTGTTCGTGCAGATGGTTGTTGTCTTGCAAACGTCCCCATCTGTTGTCTCAGGGATCGAGACGTGGTTGCACGATCCGTTACAGCCGTGCGGTTAAGATGCCTGTCATCTCGACTGCTAGTGATACGAGGCCGTTGGGATCCAGCACGGCGTTCCGTAATACCCTGCTGAACCCACCGATTCCATATCCTGCTAACAGTCATTGGATCTCGACCAACGCGAGCAGCAATGTCGCGATACGATAAACCGCAATCGCGATTTGCTACAATCCGACCTTTATCAAAGTCGGAAACGTGATGGTACACATTTCTGCTCCTTACACGAGGCGTCACAAAAACGTTTCACCAGGCAATGCCGGTCAACTGCTGTTTGTGTATGAGAAATCGGTTGAAACTTTCCTCATGTCAGCATGTTTTAGGTATCGCCACCGGCCAGTAGTGTATTCTCCCGTAAACATCTCCGCTGCCGTCGTTCACGCCTGTCATCTGTGGTCGGTGAAACTTCAGAGGTGCCTCGGAATCGGTTTTGGATAGCGCCGCTGTGCCACGGCCGGTGTACTTCAACCATAGGGGGAAGCAAGTAATTTAAGAACTTAGCCATTTCGGAAATGCTTACACCCTTGGTTCGGAAACCAGTGATCACGCCCTTTTCGACGACTGATAAATCGTTCCGTTTCCACATTACGACAACGATGGCACCGTTTACTTCGTCCTCCCCCCCCCCCCCCCCCCCCCTATGTGCTTTAATGCTTTATGTGCTGCCAGTGCTAGTTCTGCCACCTGTCGTCTGTGATTGATTATTTCACGTTGACGTCGAACATAGGGAGTGGTCACACTAGTGTGGCTGGACTGTGTATTTGATCTAGAACAGTAACTGTGCAATGTCCTCAACACAAAGTCAGAATAGTGTTCTGAGTAGTTGTGAGTGTAATATGTCGGATCTAACGGAATGCGAACGTGGTGAAACTGTTGCTGCTCATGTTGTTGTGGTCTTCAGTCCTGAGACTGGTTTGATTCAGCTATCCATGCTACTCTATCCTGTGCAAGCTTCTTCATCTGCCTACTGCAATCTACATCCTTTTGAATCTGCTTAGTGTATTCATCTATTGTTCTTTACCCTCCACGCTGCCCTCCAGTATTAAATTGGTCATCCCTTGATGCCTCAGAACATGTCTTACCTACTCATCCCTTCTTCTAGTCAAGTTGTACCACAAACTCCTCTTCTCCCCAATTCTATTGAGTACCTCCTCATTAGTTATGTGATCTAACCATCTAATCTTCAGCATTCTTCTGTAGCACCACATTTCGAAAGCTTCTATTCTCTTCCTGTCCAAACTATTTATCGTCCAAGTTTCACTTCCATACATGGCTACACTGCATACAAATACCTTCAGAAACGAGTTCCTGTACTGAAATCTATAATCGAAGTTAACAAATTTCTCTTCTTCAGAAACGCTTTCCTTGCCATTGCCAGTCTACATTTTATATCCTCTCTACTTCGACCATCATCAGTTATTTTGCTCCCCAAATAGCAAAACTCCTTTACAACTTTAAGCGTCTCATTTCCTAATCTAATTCCCGCAGCATCACCCGACTTAATTCGTCTACATTTCATTATCCTTGTTTTGCCTTTGTTGATGTTCATCTAATATCCTCCTTTCAAGGCACTGTCCATTCCTTTCAACTGCTCTTCCAAGTCCTTTGCTGTCTCTGAGACAATTACAATGTCATCGGTGAACCTCAAAGTTTTTATTTCTTCTCCATGGATTTTAATTCCTACCCCGAATTTTTCTTTTTTTTCCTTTACTGCTTGCTCAATATACAGATTGAATAAGATCTGGGATAGGCTACAACCCTGTCTCGCTCCCTTCGCAACCACTGCTTCCCTTTCAAGTCCCTCGACTCGTATAACTGCCATCTGCTTTCTGTACAAATTGTATGGTTCAAATGGCTCTGAGCACTATGGGACTAAACATCTATTGTCATCAGTCCCCTAGAACGTAGAACTACTTAAATCTAACTAACCTAAGGACATCACACAACACCCAGTCATCACGAGGCAGAGAAAATCCCTGACCCCGCCGGGAATCGAATACAAACTGTAAATAGCCTTTCGCTCCCTGTATTTTACCCCTCCTACCATGCTGCTCATATCGTGGGTAATTCTGTAACCAAGGGAGTCGATGTATTTGATCTTTCAGGAGGCACAATATCCGGGATTTACATCGCGTATAGGACAGACAGAGAAACATCATCTCATAAGTGACAACGTGGACGAAATCGTTTGTTGACTGCTCGTGAAAGATTGTCACTGAAGGGGATTCTGACAAAATATAATAGGACAAGAGGTGAATGTGGCACCGAAGTGACACGAAGGGAGCTCTATAAGCAGCGAATTTCAAGGTTAGGTGGAATCCCAAAACCATTCATCTGTGATTCAGATAGATGCAACCGGGAAACGTGGTGCCGAAGTCACGAAACCTGGACAGTGGAGTAATGGAAGAATATCATTTCGTTGGACGAGTCTTGTTTCACACTATTTCCAACTTCTGACAGTGTTTAGGTACCAAAAGTGAAACATAGCGGTGTTTGATGATGATCTGGACAGTCATATCGTCGTGGAATTCCACGGACCGGTGGCTGCTCTTCGAGGTTGGAATTCCTGCCAAGGGTAACGCGACTGTTTTGTCTGATCAGGTCCATTCCACGGTACGGTGTTCGTTCCCAGATGCTGTTGTTGTGTTCTAAAACCACAGGTACACTGCTGATGCAGATCGCATCCACCAGGACCTGTTTTGTGAGCACGAATATGAAATGTCGTATCTCTCCTGGACACCACAGTTGCCAGATCTCAATATTATCCCATCTCTTTGGAGGGATCTCCATCATTGTTACCTGAACTTCCCACTATTTTGCAGGAAGAATGGTATAACATTCCGATCAAAATCGTGCAGGGCCAGTATTTATTCATTTAGAGACGTTTGGAAGCTATTTTCAATACCAACCGATTCAAAAATGGTTCAAATGGCTCTGAGCACTATGCGACTAAACTTCTGAGGTCATCAGTCGCCAGGAACTTAGAACTAATTAAACCTAACTAACCTAAGGACATCACACACGTCCATGCCCGAAGCAGGATTCGAACCTTCGACCGTAGCGGTCGCTCGGCTCCAGACTGTAGCGCGTAGAACCGCACGGCCACTGCGGCCGGCACCAACCGATTCCCTACACCATATTAGACACGGTAATGTGTTGTAGCTTTGGTGATTCCATATTTTTGCCCAAACCCTGTAATTATAGAAAGCTACTCTGGCAAACATCGAAGTCTCCCACCGGCTAGCTTCAATTTCAGCCTGCAAAGTTCGATTCACGTGCGAACTCTACTGAGGGTTGAAAAATGGCTCTGAGCTCTATGGGACTTAACTTCTGAGGTCATCAGTCCCCTAGAACGAAGAACTACTTAAACCTAACTAACCTAAGGACATCACACACATCCATGACCGAGGCAGGATTCGAACCTGCGACCGTAGCGGTCGCGCGGTTCCAGACTGTAGCGTGTAAGGTGTCCGTAGGCCCTTACTATAAATTTGCACTCGGCACAGGTCGATAGGGCGAACAATCGATAGTGTCGTGTTGCGAGAGCGAGTGTGGAGTTGAGCGAGTGCCATGTTGCGGGTAGAGGTGTGTGGAGGTGTTTGTTGAAATACAAGGCTTTAACGGAGAAGGGAGTCGCCATCGCCGTGGTTAGACCCCTTGTACTAGAATAAGACCGGGAAGGTGAAGAAGTATTATTACGAAAGTGATCAGTGACATTTCTAGGGCCGATATTTGGTTTCGCGTCTACAGCGCCGGCGTCTCCTTGGATTGCAGTGTTGGATTGCAGTGTTGGATGCAGTGATGGATTAGCGTGTGACGATAATGGAAAATGAAGAAGCCCTTGCTGAGATTAGCCGTAATTAGATATGTATGACGAAGGCAGTGGCTGTCTCCTTTTTTGTGTTTTTGAGACGAATATAGGTTCGTAATTAGTGAAACTGTGTTGGTGTTTTTCTTGTTACCAGACATTTCATTATCACAGTATTGAACAGGACGAACTGGAAAGTAACAACTTCCAAAGCAGTCAATTCCGATTACCAGCCTCATTAGGTACACGGTCATATTTATAATAAATATTGGGCTGCTATTCGATCAGATCGAGTCGGGACACAACGGAGGTTTTACAAGCGCCTAGAACCGCTCGGCCACCCCGGCCAGCGCTACTGACGGGTAGCACCTCCGTGCAGAATCCTTTCCTTATTTCCTTCCAGCCTTTCAAATTTAGGTCGCCCTCTTTCAGCTCACGACATCGACTGTGCGTCGCAAATCCCTTTCGTCCAGATTGAGAGAAGGCGCCGGTCTGCAAGGCGTGGGTGAAGAGGCAGGCGGCGTGATTTTGCGGCATGAATGGCCCGGCAGCGGCAGGAGGCCCCATTGAGGCCGGCAACACTTTCCCCTCTGTCGGCTCGGCGACCCCGAAGCGGCTCGGCTCGTCTGACCCACGCATGCGCACAGCGCACAGGCGGGTCAACCCGTAAGTTCCGCATGGCGCGGCCTCCAGCCTGTCCACGTGCTTCACAGGGACGGGTGGGGCCGTAATCGCTGCTTCGTGCCAGCGCGCGTGTCTGCACCCACGTCTCCATACACACTCGGCAAACTTCACGACAGAGGGTACTTCCCACCGCATCTTTCTCCAGAGATACTCAAAGCTTAAATTATCACCTCGAAAATTTGAAGTTACATTGTAGAACTCTGGGAAATATATGTCTGTTAATTGAATGATGTGTCATTAGCGAGCCGGCGCTCCGCAGCACCGCACCACGTTACCTCCGCTCGTCTATCCTAACCTCACGTAGGAGGCCGCATCCGGCATCTGGTCGTCGGGTGCATTCCTCGATGCAACTCATTCTGCACCCAATGCTTCTTTGGGCCATCGAATTTTGGCAGACCCAACAGGTGTATTCCCGAGTCACAGCACCCAGTGACTTCCTCCTCTCGCGGATGAAGAAATATTCCGTGGCAGGCGTTTCTAGAAACACGAGGAGCTGATTTTCGACGTGGGGCGTTTACTGATTAGATTAGATTAGTTTTTCGTTCTATAGATCCGTACTGATGAGATCCTCGTGGATGTGGAAAATGTCACCTTTTTTTTAAGCTGAAATAACAATACTAATAGTATGAGCATATACAATACATCGTTTGTTTCTATTAAAAAATTCGTCAATGGAGTGGAAGGAGTTGGCCACTAGTAAGTCTTTCAGGCTTCTTATTAACTGATCTTTATTTGTAACTAAATTTTTTATGTTTGCTGGCAAATTATTGAAGATGAGTGTTCCTGAGTAGTGGACGCCTTTTTGAACTACAGTAAGTGCTTTTAAGTCCTTGTGCAGATCATTTTTGTTCCTGGTATTATATGTGTGAACTGAGCTGTTTGTTGGAAAAAGAGATATATTATTTAGGACTAATTTCATTAAGGAGTAAATATACTGAGAGGCAGTTGTTAGTATATCCAGTTCTTTGAAGAGGTTTCTACAGGACGTCCGTGAATTTACTCCACAAATAATACGTATTACACGCTTTCGGACTCTGAAAACTTTTGTTTGACTTGAAGAGTTACCCCAAAATATTATACCATATGACATTATGGAATGAAGGTAGGCAAAGTATGCAAGCTTTTTCATTTTTATGTCGCCTATGTCTGCTAACACTCGAATTGCAAATACAGATTTGTTAAGGCGTTTCTGCAGTTCTGTGGTGTTCTCCTCCCAACTGAATTTATTATCAAGTTGTAATCCCAGGAATTTAAGACTGTCAACCTCTTCTATCTGCTCTTCTTCATACTTTATCCATATGCTGCGTGGAAACCTCTTACAGGTTCTGAATTGCATATAGTGAGTCTTTTCGAAGTTTAATGTCAGTGAGTTGGCTTTAATCCATTTATTAATATCCATGAAAATATCATTAGCAGATCTTCCTAGAACTACACTCGACAGACTGAACAGCCTAAATGCAGACTTCTACGACCGTATACTTCGCCAGGTCATCCATCGCTGGGAAAACCGTATCGCACTGAATGGTGAAAACATAGAGAAGGACTAACACCACCACCAAATTTTAGAGCCACAGCTAAATTTTTTCGAGATGACAATTAATATTCTATGACAACCCCACCTAAATGCCAGCTCCATTGCCTTTTAACCGGCCCCAGTAAATTTTCGTCCCCTTACTTGCTCCAGAACTTGGAATTAGGATTTCGAGCAGATTAATTGAAGACGCAGACATGGAAAAAAGCTTAACAAAAAGTGAAATAATGAAAATCAGCGCGAAAAATGAAAAAAATCAAGGATGTAAGTTGCAACCGAAAAATTGATACATCAAGGACGAAATTTTAAAGAGAGTAATAAATTGTTCGAAATTTTATTATTATGTATCAGATACAATATAAATTGTAAAACATCTGCCAAACCAAAGATCATGATATACAAGTCATGTCATCTGCCAATTTCGACCTAGGAATCAGAATGCTGGGCTTGGACAAAGAAAGACTTCCCTTATTATCTACCACTTTTGACCTACGGATAGGATGTTAGACCTAGACAAAGAAAGATCTGAGCAGAATACAAGCGACAGAGATGAGCTTTCTGCTATAGATTCTGGGTAAGACAATAAGGGACAGGATAAGGAAAGGAACATACGGAACATCCTGCGGATCAAGACCCTAATGGGACCAGAATGACTTCCCAGAAGAGTCCTAGAATGGACAGTATCTGGACGAGACCAATGTAAATACCAAGAACAAGATGGAGATACAAGGTAAAGGATGACGTGAACCAAAGAGGACTGCAGTGTGAGGACATGCTGAGTAATAGAGGACGGGAGGAAATAGAAGTCTGAAAGAGGTTCTGTGAACGACCTGCATAAGCAGAAACGTTTCAGGAGGAGGAAGAAGAAGATTTTGTTGGGGAACTGACCCGTTGGCTCAGTGCGTATGAATCTGACTACAAATCCAAATACGCAAGTTTCTACCTGTAATAAACACAAGGATTTACTCCTTGCTCATTTTAAGTCGAGTAATCTTTGTTAATGTGAAAAATTTCAGGTTGCCGTTGATTGGTGTCCACATTAAACTGTGGGTTCCCCGCTGGGTAAATCACCTCAACGATAGGAAGAAGGCACAATGACATAACAATCCCAGCAGCTCCATTCCAAGTAAGCAGCTGTGGTGTTCAAACCTTCGGGTTAAGGCCAGTTTTAATTCATACACACACACACACACACATATATATACACACACATATATATATATATATATATATATATATATATATATATATATATATATATATATATATATATATATATATATGTATACTACTGCCCATTAAAATTGCTACACCACGAAGATGACGTGCTACAGACGCGAAATTTAACCGACAGAATGAAGATGCTGTGATATGCAAATGATTAGCTTTTCAGAGCATTCACACAAGGTTGGCGCCGGTGGCGACACCTACAACGTGCTGACACGAGAAAAGTTTCCAACCGATTTCTCATACACAAACAGCAGTTGACCGGCATTGCCTGGTGAAACGTTGTTGTGAGGCCTCGTGTAAGGAGGAGAAATGCGTACCATCAAGTTTCCGACTTTGATAAAGGTCGGATTGTAGCCAATCGCGATTGCGGATTGTCGTATCGCGACATTGCTGCTCGCGTTGGTCGAGATTCAATGACTGTTACGAGAATACGGAATCGGTGGGTTCAGGAGGGTAATACGGAACGCCGTGCTGGATCCCAACGGCCTCGTGTCACTAGCAGTCGAGATGACAGGAATCTTATCCGGATGGCTGTAACGGATAGTGCAGCCACGTCTCGATCCCCGAGTCAACAGATGGGGACGTTTGCAAGACAATAACCATCTGCACGAACAGTTCGACGACGTTTGCAGCAGCATGGACTATCAGCTCGGAGACCATGGCTGCGGTTACCCTTGGCGCTGCATCACAGACAGGAGCGCCTGCGATGGTGTACTCAACGACGAACCTGGGTACACGAATGGCAAAACGTCATTTTTTCGGCTGAATCCAGGTTCTGTTTACAGCATCATGATGGTCGCATCCGTGTTTGGCGACATCGCGGTGAACGCACGTTGGAAGCGTGTATTCATCATCGCCATACTGGCGTATCACCCGGCGTGATGTCATGAGGTGCCATTGGTTACACGTCTCGGTCACCTCTTGTTCGGATTGACGGCACTTTGAACAGTGGACGCTACATTTCAGATGTGTTACGACCCGTGGCTCTACCCCTCATTCGATCTCTGCGAAATCCTACATTTCAGCAGGATAATGCACGACCGCATTTTGCAGGTCCTGTACGGGCCTTTCTGGATACAGAAAATGTTCGACTGCTGCCCCGGCCAGCACGTTCCGTAGATCTCTCACCAACTGAAAACGTCTAGTCAACGGTGGCCGAGCAACTGGCTCTTCACAATACGCCAGTCACTACTCTTGATGAACTGTGGTATCGCGTTGAAGCTGCATGGGCAGCTGTACCTGTACACGCCATCCAAGCTCTGTTTGACTCAATGCCCAGGCGTGTCAAGGCCGTTATTACGGCCAGAGGTGGTTGTTCTGGGTACTGATGTCTCACGATCTATTGCACTCAAATTGCGTGAAAAAGTAATCACATTGCAGTTCTAGTATGATATATTTGTCCAATGAATACCCGTTTATAATCTGCATTACTTCTTGGTGTAGCAATTTTAATGGCCAGTAGTAGCCAGATACTAACTCTTCGTTCCGCGTCAGTTAACCGTGGAATACTTCACACCATCCTTTGTTCCCACTGGTGATGTTTTCCAGTTGCTACCCTCCTTTACTGATCTCATGCTGATATTATGCTTGCGTAATTTAATGTTAAAGTACAGTCACTTCTGACAGATTCCTGAGGCGAGTAATAGGTATTCACTAAGGACGTATACAATACCTGGATGACTTTCCTACTGAACACGTCAAACTCTGTAAAAAAACGGAACTATCTGCGTACTGCCTTCACAACAGTGACGCGGCCAAACCGTACAACACAAAACATAGAGCAATGCAATAGTACTCCGGCAATAGGAAAGCCCTGCGATGTGGTTGCCACCGCTGCGAGAACAGATCAGCAAGGCGTCATTGTACACAGTTTATGGTTGACGATATAATTTACGTTACAATGTTAAAACAGTGACGAATCATGGATTTTATAATCTGACGTCAATGATGTTATATCGCCTAATATGATGTAAATGCTTTCACGAAACTGATGATGGTCCGCGAACCGAGTCTGGTTGTGAAATAAACAAGTTTTGTAAACAGCTCTTGGTGGTCATCATGTCGTTCTTCATATATTTAGGAACTGTGGGACACCTTCTCATGAAAAGAAATCAAATTAGGTGCATTTATTCTTTAACGAGGCAGCAGAGACCACAGGTACCTGAATACCAAATTACTCATAAAATATCCCTGAACAACGCTCGAAATTTAACTCCTGAGTTTGAGTTCAGCCTGTATCCTGTGTTACGAGGTGCTCAGCTCGAAATATCGTTCTGCTTCGGAGAGCACCAGACCGTGAGCCATGTCTTACCCCCTTCTCTTTCCCGGTCGTAAACAAGGAAGCATCTGCCACTCATCCCGGGATTTGAGGTCACCTCGGCTGGCAATAAACACCCGTCTCTTTCTGTTACGAAATGCCATCTATGAAGCACTTTGACGAGTAAACACGACTTCCTTTTGTGTAACACTTCCCTAGGTCCGTTATTTTACTTGTTATGCTGCGTCCTGTTTTTACCGGACGGGTCGGTCACCTTGGGCACAAACTCATCAGAATTCACGATCTACTTCGCTGACATTAATGTGTTTTCTGACATTTCTTTTAACAGTTTGACTTAGTAGCTAATGTAGAACAGAGAATGAAGGAAGGGGGCGGTGGTCGAATTTAGGGGAAGGGTTGATTTTAGTTTAATGTCCCGTTGACATGAAGGTTTATATCTGGATTGTGTACGGTTTGTGGCTGAGGGTACAATGGGCACAAAAGTATTTTCGCCGCTTCTTACTGCATTTGCGGATGGCATAGCCTTTCGGTAGTCCTACGCATTATTGAGAAAAGGAAACTGATAATGATAACGTCAGAGCAGAGTATGTGAAATTCGAATGTAAGAACAGTTTCCAAATAACCACAGGCAGAAAATCTATCGCTGTGCAGCTAGGATAATAAAACGACAGAAAATCAAAAATTAGCGCGCGGAAGTGCTTGCAGTTAAGCTTGTAAATGCACAGTTATATACGTTTTTTCATTCCCCAGTAAAATATTAATTTCAAACATAAGTTAGGAGATATTAATTTCATATCGTAAGGAGAAGGGCAACAAGTGAGGAAAAGCCCTTTTGTTAATATTTCTGGAATGAAATCTGTTTCATGCTAAGAACTTCGAAACCGCCACCTAGCTTCCAGTTCCAGGGAATGCAGTACACAGAAGACGGGAGAACGTAGGCATGCGATGTAGACGCAGGGCAATGGAACGAGGAGGACGGAGTACACAGCCCGATGTTGCTGTGTGGAAACAAGAAACTTTTTTAGATGTACGACTCAGTCTTTGATTTGTATCCATTCCATACTGACGTATTTTTATCTGCGCCGGGATAGAGCTACTATAGTTGTTACTGTAACTGTTTTATAGACTGCAAGAAGTTACTCCGACGAGTTGCAAATCTCTGTAATTTTATTTAAAAAAACATATTATTTGTTGTTAATTCACTAGTCAGTCATTCAAATTAACCCGAGTTAAAGGAAGATTATTTTATTTTCAAGCAACTTGCAGAGTGTACGGCTTTTATTAATAACTATATGGAATTTAAAAACTTGGTTATTCTTAGCCTTGGCGTTTAATACTCTTTGCAATTTAGCTCCTCAGGAATGGCGGTAAATTGTAAACGTAAGTCAGACCCATAGGGCCCTTGTAATGCTTTCTATGCAGGCAAATCAGTATTTCGAGAGGATTTTTGTTATGGGCCCCTAACAAAGGCGGCTCATCCGAGGCAAATTATAAAGCCTTCAACTCTACAGCTCGGGTTACTATCCTCATTTAGTTCGTTTAAAAAAGCGTGCCGCGACAAATTAACGTGCCTCAGCGACAGCTAATACCTGTTACGCCAAAGACCGCTGTTCCTAATTAAAGTAGCTGAAGATAATTGTCTCAGTTGAGCAGCCAAAGTTAATCAAACCTTATATTCCTCTCCATGGATGGCAACGTTAGACGGGAAATTTCTACGATATTTACTCAATAAAGTTCGACTATTAAATTATCTACGCTCAAACTACCCTTACACCATTAATAATTATCTGTTTTGGAGAAACAGCACTGCAGTATCATAACCAGCATGTGGTACATAAGGGTAATGTTATTAATAATGGAATATAAAGGGCACACGTTTCAATTTTTGATAAAGTCCAGGGAGCATGAATGAGTTTTCATCCTAGCAAGTACAACAGATCAACAAGTGTGAACTAAGGCAATGATGAAAACGTAAAAAGAAATTAAATTTTAAACATCCTTCCCTTTCTCAGATCACATTTTTACAGCGAATACTCGAAATTCCTGCTTCCAACATTTCTAAGTAAGTTAATATCGTTCATGAACCGTTTCGCGTACTCTATCGAAAACGTACGATTGAAACAGCCAAATACAGCCAAACAAGTTCGCATACCTGACCAACCTCTGCGCGTTCTCGGTGATTGGCTACCGTTTCAAGGTCACAGCAACGCAATAGTGCGTTTCCTACATTTGGTTATTTGTAAACTTTGGCTCGACTCCACAATATCATCTGGCTCTTTTTCTCCTCCGACAATATGAGGACGATTTTTTTCTCGTTTGAGCGCTGTGGTATTACCAAAGATATACGCAGGAGGAAGTTGTGTGTTTACTGTATCATTTAGGAAAGTGGGCTCTGGGAAATTTTGAGTAAGGCACTGCGCAATACTCCCATTTTTGGTATCGATAGTCAGTCAAGTTTGTCAGAATTTTTGTGACTCTCACACGCCGACTAAACAGGGCGGTGACGCAGCGTGCAACTCTTCCTTGAATATTTTCTGTTCCTTCAACTAGTCCAATTTGGTGAGGATCAGTGTACGAAAATTGATCGATCCAGGGTTTTGTTAGTCGGCTCTTCCGTGGTGAATTACATTTCTGTAGGGTAAATTAGAGTCTGGATCTGATTTCCCCGCGGACAGTTCTACAGAGTGAACCAGAACTCCTCTGACAGACTTACAGAGGCGGTAGTATTGACCAAAACATGAAGAAAAATGAGGCTCTAAAAAGCGTGTCTTAACAGTTACGAGCACTTATTCGCCTTCTCCACTGTGAAACACGTATCTTCTACTGAACAAGTGCTCATAGCTCTTAAAATATGCATTTTTCGAGACATGTTTACTATACCTCTTTTTCTTGTTTTGTTCCTTACTACCACCTCAGCAAATTTACCTGTGGAGTTCTGATTCAGCCTGTATGTGTTCGTTCCACTTGAAATCTCTCCGGAGAGAAATCCTTGTCAATTTTAGACTGTGCCTTCTTCCAGATCTGAAGGCCGACTGCATTGTAAGGCAATATGGAATCGTTTCGCCGGTTTGCGCAGATGGTGATATATTTATTTCATACTTGTAATTTCTAGGTTGTTAGAGGCAGTGATCTAGCTCAATCTGACAGAAATGCTCGTGAAAATCGCAGCATACTCAATGTGTTATTTAGGAAGGCCTCAGAGAAACTAAATAAAGAATGCTTTATCCTAATCAGGCACTACCGCTCACAAGGTGTTCCACTTAACGTTAGCACAACTAATATCTCATGAATGTTCAAAAAAACAGGTACAAGGTTTTTGGAAAGCGATCTACGTTGTAACTTTTGTGAATATAAATGTTTATTTGTTGTAAACTAAACGTGGACTGGTTTCCTATCTTAAGCTTCGTGTGTCTGTATTATAATCCTGAACAATGCAAGTGGTGTATTACGAAAACGCTGTATGGTAAAATATGAGTCGCCAATACTGTCTGAAACTGTATAACTGTATTTTATTTAACTTTTACCAAAATAATCATAAAACCTAACGCTGTATGCTAAAGAAATTGTCCTGTGAAACTGTTTACTATGCAGTACAGTTAACAGTGCTACAATAGAAGACATCACAGTAGGTGATTTGTAATTCTAACACACAAAATTAACAACAGAAATTCTACATAAAATTAGAAACCGAAATTTGAACAAATAAATAACCAAAACGTTTCTATAAAAGTGCTCTGTGAGTCTACGTTCGCAAAACTGACTAAATAAAATCCCAGCCACTCCTTGTATACACACAAATGTAACACTGTATCGCGGAAATAAAACTGCCTGCATAAACTATTTTACCTAAACTGAACCTGATATCAGTTTTAAAAATCAAATCTAATTGTGAATGATCTTACTGTCATAGCAATTTAAGACTGGCCCTAAAAAATTTTCATGACTTAACTGTGGTAACGAAAACACGGTACCGTGCGAAGTGATGGACATAAAAATGCAGCGCAGCAGAAAATAAGCTAAGTGCAACGCAAGGACATGCAACTACTCTAAGTAGATCATGCTTCACTTTTAAGAAACTGTGTTCCGCTCAGTGCAGTGCGGCGAAACGTAAATAAAAATCCAAATTTTCTTGAGGAGACGGTGGAGGAATTTAAACTTTCTAAATAACTGAAAAGAGACTAATCTTTAAGGAAACTAAATTGTGAAAAATAAAACTCATTATCTGACTATTACAATCAGATTTACAAAAATTACCTATTATTTAAAACTTGTCTGCCGTGAAATTAATTGTTGAAATGGTAAATGAGTAGTAAATCAATAACATCTGAGTGCAAGCCATGTGAATAGATAACTACTTAATAATGTTTGAAGAACAAAACCAACTAATCTGAACCCATAAAGAAAAAATCCACTAACTTGCCATTTTCCAAACACATAAATTATGCCCAAGCAAGCAATGCTGCAACAACATCACCTGGAAACCTTCACTTCTCAGATTAATCTTTACCAAATAATATTTTCCAAAATTCATCATCTTCTGTATTTTATCTCTATGCTCAGCAAGCTATTACCAGACCGCTCAGTAACAAGACCAACAACCGACTCAGTCATTACCTTCTCTTAGAATACCACAGCAACGACAGCGCTACTAGCAACCACAGATCACATTGCTTGTACTCATAACATCTGTGGCATAACGTATCAATTATTGAAAACTTATGTTTGAAAAATATCAGATATACAGAAATGGAATGTGACACATCGAATGAAAATAGAGCCTACATCACTTTCCTTGAGTGCCAAAAATAAGCTGGAAGCCTTACAACGTAATCGATCTCTCCATTCAGTATTTAGAGATGAACCCCTGTGTCCCCGTTATCACTAGTCTAACGTAACAATCGCGACAATCCGTCTCACTTTTGCTACCCACTGCGACAGCAGCACGCCGAGCGGCCAGGAACTTACACTGTTGAGTGCGGCGAGATCTTGTGGAAGCGAAAGCGAATCGCAGTTGTTTATATTGGTCCTTAGAGTGGTTTTTACAAATGGGAACGTCTGTAGTGCTATAAATTCCAGCAACAATAAGAAGAAGACACCACATTTGTCTTCTTTTAGGTTCCTATTGCAGAACAGTTTATTTATGATTTTGACGTAACCTACAGATATTTACTGGAGAATGTCGTGTTCTCCCCACTGACCTTCTGCAGAGATGCGTCGTATGTGTACCAAAACACGTGAAGTTTATTCGCTACACTTCCAGTCAAACCAGTGAATGTAGAACATGGGAAACGTGTATAGAAAGCAATACGTACATTATTTAACGCAGCAGATAAGTTACCACAACTATAGATGAATAAAATACCACACAGACGTGATAATAAAAGAACGAAGCAGTAAAAGTGTTTCTCATTACAAAAGCAACCAATTTCACAATTCTTGCTGAATTTGAAACACGAATGGCACGAATCGTCAACACATTCGCTTTTGAAGCAAAAGTAATTACATTCACAAAAACATTTATGTATTACAAAGTCGAGTGAAGTGTACGAGCCGGCCGCGGTGGTCTAGCGGTTCTGGCGCTGCAGTCCGGAACCGCGGGACTGCTGCGGTCGCAGGTTCGAATCCTGCCTCGGGCATGGGTGTGTGTGATGTCCTTAGGTTAGTTAGGTTTAAGTAGTTCTAAGTTCTAGGGGACTTATGACCTAAGATGTTGAGTCCCATAGTGCTCAGAGCCATTTGAACCATTTTGAAGTGTACGACTGCGAAACATTAGCTTCCTAGAAAGTTTAGCGTGTTAAGGGAAGTGCCTGTCATAATAAGAACAGACAACAAGAGTAATATATTCTTCTCACACATGAAGTATGTGTTTATATTCTCTTGTTTTTAGAGTAGCAAGGTGCAGTTATACATATATTCGAAAGTATTTCTATATCACTAAGTTATATTTTATGTTACTGAATCAGGGAGGTCTGTTGGTAATTTACAATGCTTTGAAAGCAAAAATGTATTTCGCTAACTAACTAGAAAAATAATTTTAAAAAACTTTAATTTAATGGCTTCTTTCTCGCCGCTTGGGGCGGGTGTCGCACCAACTGTCAGACGGTAACAGTTTCCACACTAATGAGTGTCGCGATTGTATATGTTAGACCGTGATATTAATTTTACAAGGACCATACACACGACTCACTTCTGAGAGCCGCTACCTTTCAATCCGATTCCATTGTACGCTATTTATCAAATACATCTGACCCGGAAGGGAGTGATCTGCATATCGAGAGGTTTCATTCGATTCAGGTCAAAGACGCTGTTTATTTTTAGCCATAGCCCAGTGGCGCCTTACAACTGTAATGGTTTCGGCTCTTGACGAAGAGTGGGCTGCCGTTCCTCCACAAACAGCCAGACACACCGTTGAAAGTAACTCCAGCAGAGCTCAAGCCGACATAAAGCCTCATGGTGGACACACCACATATTAATGTCCACTAATAGGTGTCCAGTAATTTCGAGCAGATAATACACACGACTAAGTCATCTGCCATTAGATTCCCTGCCGTATAAAGCCCTCCGGTAGACTTGTGTGCTGCTGGACACATTCATCTTGCCCCTGAATGTTTTCTAATGTCGTCTTTCCTCCGTCCATTAAGTCGTCTTCTGGGTCTTCTTATCAGATGGATTTCGACAAACAACTTCCTCGGCCCGCCTCCCATCCATATAGTGGGCTACAAGTTCCGCCCATCTCCATTTCAGTTATAGTTACAGCTATGTAATCGATTCCAGCCAGGCCCCTGATGAACTTTATTATTTTCCGGCCTTTCCGTTAATTTTCAGTATGCATCTCTCCATTGCTGGACGAGCATCTCTCAAGTTTTCAGTTGCTTTCGCAGTAAAACCCCGAGTCTAACTGGCATACATGAAAACTGATAATATAAACTTTCCTTTTGAAACACGTCGAAAGTTTAGTTTTTAAAGCTCTATGTTGTTTCCAAAGCACACCGTCACGTCGTTAGTTATCTGATTATTTCTTTTCTTCCGATCCAGTTGTTGTTTTCAAGCGTGTTAAATAAAATAACTGAGCGAATGGTTTCTTTTACTTCATTGTCAATCAGCAGTGTTTTCCTTATATAACTTTTTTCGTTGTTCCTTGGTTGCTTCTGTACTGTTATTATTATTACTATTATGATGTGGTATGTCTATGGAACTAAACAAACGGCTGTTTATTTTTATACACTGAAGAGCCAAAGAAACTGGTATAGCCATATGTATTCAAATACAGAGATACGTAAACGGGCTGAATACGGCGCTGCGGTCTTCAACACCTAAATATGACAACAAGTGTCGGTGCAGCTGTTAGATCTGTTACTGCTGCTACAATGGCAGGTTATCAGGATTTAAATGAGTTTATACGGGCTGCTATAGTCGGAGCACGAGCGATTGGATGCGGCACCTCCGAGGTAGCGATGAAGTGGAGAATTTCCCGTACGACCATTTCACGAGTGTACCGTGAAAATCTCCGACGTCGGCGCGACTGGAAAAAGATCCTGCAAGAACGGTACCAAGGACGACTGAAGAGAATCGTTCAATGTTGAGCTATCAGAAAGTGTCAGCGTGCGAACCATTCAACGAAACATCAACGATATGGTCTTTCGGAGCCGAAGGCGCACTCGTGTACCCTTGATGACTGCACGACACAAAGCTTTACGCCTCGTCTGGGCCCGTCAACACCGACATTGGACTGTTGATCACTAGAACCATGTTATCTGGTTTCTCTAGTCTCGTTTTAAACTATATCGAGAGGACTGACGTGTACGGGTATGGAGACAACCTAATGAATCCATGGACCCTGCATGACAGCAGAGGACTGTTCAAGCGGGAGGAGGTTCTAAAATGGTGTGGGGCGTGTGCAGTGATACGGGACCCCTGATACTTCTAGATGAGAATCCGAGAGGTGAGACGTACGTAAGCATCCTGTCTGACCACCTGCATCGTTTCATGTCCATTGTGCATTCCGACGGACTTGGGCAATTCCAGCAGGACAAAGCGACACCTCACACGTACATACTTGCTACAGAGTGGCTCCAGGAACACTCTTCTGAGTTTCAACACTTCCGCTGGCCACCAACTGCCCAAACGAGAACATTATTGAGCATATCTGGGATGCCTTGCAACGTGCTGTTCAGAAGAGATCTCCATCCTCTTGCACTCTTACGGATTTATGACAGCCCTGTAGGGCTCATGGCGTCAATTCCCTCCAGCACTACTTCAGACGTTAATCGAGTCCATGCCCCGTCGTGTTGCGGCACTTCTACATGCTCGAGGGGGTCCTACATGGTATTAGGCAAGTAAAGCTGTTTCTCTGGCTCTTCAGTATATCATATGCGTTCCGCTTCGTTTTACCTGCACAGGATCCTCAGTAACCTGTAGGCTACGATAGTTCATATTCAGTTATCCATTCCATACTTTTATTTGCTATTTACTAGTGGTTGATAGTGTTGTATTCGGCACTAAAGGTATTGCATGAGGGCTTAATTAAAAAGAAAAGACTAATATTAATGAATAAATGCAATAATTTTAGTAGCTGTGTGACCGGTTACGAAGTCTCGTAACTGGTTGGCCCTGACTATTATTAGCACGCAATCTGACTGCATAAAATAAAAATAAAGGATGACAAGGAATTTCCATTAACAAAACTGATTAATTAAGTCCCCTGCAACTACAAAAGCTCGAAACAACAAAGCACAAATGTAACTGTTCTGTGTGTGGTAGTGTGACTCAATGTACATGTATCTGGATCGGTTCTTTCTCAATACGACAAAATATTTTAAACACCATTTACAATGAACTAATTGAAAAACCAGAAATACTGTAATTGCACATAGAAACCAGAATTACAAGTCTAATAAATGAACACGAGCCAGATGCCTTGTTGACTATACCTGTGAGCAAGAGGCATTGTCGTTAAAGAAAAAAGTAATACCTTTTTACCTTATTATATATTGACGAAAATTTTCCATTACACCAGCATCATAAATCAAGGGCCCATCTCCTTTCTCAAATATATTCTGATAGTTGCAACTTCTTCCATCTATACATTACACCAACCGAACAGCATCTGCTCTCTCGCCCAACAGAACAACAACTGCCCTCGACATCCTCTGAACTACTACAGCACCAATGGAGGTGGCGGAATAATAATCTTTGGCGCAATCTCTGGCGCTGTGACTCAGTGTAGCCACCTTTCACTATATCCTTCCCTTTTTTATTTCAATTTTTTGACCGAGCGAGGTGGCGCAGTGGTTAGACACTGGACTCGCATTCGGAAGGACGACGGTTCAATCCCGCGTCCGGCCATCCTGATTTAGGTTTTCCGTGATTTCCCTAAATCAATCCAGGCAAATGCCGGGATGGTTCCTCTGAAAGGGCACGGCCGACTTCCTTCCCCATCCTTCCCTAATCCGATGAGACCGATGACCACGCTGTCTGGTCTCCTTCCCCCAACCAACCAACTCAATTTTTTGTTGCTATGTGTTTGGCGATAAAACTAGCACAAATCTTGTATATTACTACGAAGATTAATTTTTATAACGTGTCTACCTCTTGTTCAGTGAAGCAGAATAACTACAGCTTTGTCCAGATTATGAGGTAATGTCATCCTATTCTATTAATACTTCTACAAGTCTTGCTAGTGTTTAATGTGCAACTTTGCCCCAAGTTTTATCCACTTCACATTAAAAACTGTCATCTGGTGCCTCTCCTTATTACATAATTTGAATGGGCTTACGTTCCTCATTTGGTATTACTTCCATGGTATTAGTATTCTCTCTGTTAATTCTCTGTGATTTTGATTCGTCTCTTGAGCTGTACACTTACGTAGACCACCAAAGGGGACCACCTCTCTCTCTCTCTCTCTCTCTCTCTCTCTCTCTCTCTCACACACACACACACAGAATGTAAATGCCCGAAATCTTAGAGTGACATCTGACAGTGGCAACGAGAGACGCCACCTAACGCTCTGGCAGTTAATCCTCGTGTACGATCAGCGAGGTGGTGGTGGTGGTGGTGGTTAGTGTTTAACGTCCCGTCGACAACGAGGTCATTAGAGACGGAGCGCAAGCTCGGGTTAGGGAAGGATTGGGAAGGAAATCGGCCGTGCCCTTTCAAAGGAACCATCCCGGCATTTGCCTGAAACGATTTAGGGAAATCACGGAAAACCTAAATCAGGATGGCCGGAGACGGGATTGAACCGTCGTCCTCCCGAATGCGAGTCCAGTGTGCTAACCACTGCGCCACCTCGCTCGGTGATCAGCGAGGAGTAAGCCTTAAGCGCTGAATATGACGAAACATGTAGAACTGTGAAAAACGCAGCGCGCATTTATTTTTCGTCTCGGTATCAAATACCCCTTTTGAATATCACGTGTCAGCGAATATATGCAAATTGCAGCGATATGTTGAGGTGGCTCTGTGTAATTAACTCGCGTGACACTGTGTCCGGCTTTCGGCTGTACATGGCAGCGGCTTTTTGTTCCCGCCAGCTGGCCGCAGGGTGCCACGGCTCTGTTTTTTACCTCTGACCTACACGTCCACTGGATCGTGTGCCCCGTGCAGCCAGCGATTCATCGCGTCACATCACGACGGCGCTCTTCCACTGCACCGTACGTCATGACAGCGCTTCTCGAGCTTCGCAGATGCACTGCGAGACTTTCATTTTTGGTGGCACCGCGCGAATCACAGTCTAGGTTACGGCTTAACAGCCTTCACACAGTGATATAGTAACGGTTACTTACTGAAGTGATATCAGGTGTTCCCCAGGAAAGCGTCCTGGGACCTCTGCTGTTCCTGACCTATATAAATGACCTGAGTGACAATCTGAGCAGTTCTCTTAAGTTGTTGGCAGATGATGCTGTATTTTACCGTCTAGTAAGGTCATCCGAAGACCAGTATCAGTCGCAAAGCGATTTAGAAAAGATTGCTGTATGGTGTGGCAGATGGCAGTTGACGCTAAATAACGAAAAGTGTGAGGTGATCCACATGAGTTCCAAAAGAAATCCGTTGGAATTCGATTACTCGATAAATAGTACAATTCTCAAGGCTGTCAATTCAACTAAGTACCTGGGTGCTAAAATTACTTACAACTTCAGTTGGAAAGACCACATAGATGATATTATGGGGAAGGCGAACCAAAGGTTGCGTTTCATTGGCAGGACACTTAGAAGATGCAACAAGTCCACTAAAGAGACTCGTTCGTCCTCTGTTAGAATATTGCTGCGCGGTGTGGGATCCTTACCAGGTGGGATTGACGGAGGACATCGAAAGGGTGCATAAAAGGGCAGCTCGTTTTGTATTATCACGTAATAGGGGAGAGAGGGTGGCAGATATGATAAGCGAGTTGGGATGGAAGTCATGAAAGCAAAGACGTTTTTCGTCGCGGCGAGACCTATTTCCGAAATTTCAGTCACCAACTTTCTCTTCCTAATGCGAAAATATTTTGTTGAGCCCAACCTACATAGGTAGGAATGATCATCAAAATAAAATAAGAGAAATCAGAGCTGGAACAGAAAGGTTTAGGTGTTCGTTTTTCCCGCGTGCTGTTCTGGAGTGGAATGGTAGGGAGATAGTATGATTATGGTTCGATGAATCCTCTGCCAAGCACGTAAATGTGAATTGCAGAGTAATCATGTAGATGTAGATGTAGATGAAACTCATCATTACTGTCACCTAGGACACAAAGATTTATTGAAGGCTGTCAGGAAGAAACTGAGTAACATAGCTCACATTAGAGTGGCGTTGTGACTGTAGGAGGTGTGCCTATAAAATGACGGAAGTATTGCCGTAAAACATTTTATTTCAAAAACATATAAAAAAGCACCCTCCGGAACAGGCCTTGAAGGTCCAACCGTACTGACTGGCCGCCGTGTCATCCTTAGCGTTACGGGATGCGGATACGAAGGGGCACATGGTCAGCACACCGTGCTCCCGGCCGTTGTCAGTTTTCTTGGCCGGAGCCGCTACTTCTCACTCAAGTAGCTGCTCAAATGTCCTCACAAGGGCTGAGTGCACCACACTTGCCAACAGCACTCGGCGGACCCGGACAGTGACCCATTTCAAAAACATATATGAGGCGTGTTTTTTAAGTAACTACCGTTTTGAAATTAAAAAAAGACGTGCTAAGATATCTCAATAATTTTATTTTTACATGAAAGCCTGTACCTTAATGGAAAAAATGGAAAAAAGAACACATTGACACCGGTGTGTCAGACCCACCATACTTGCTCCGGACACTGCGAGAGGGCTGTACAAGCAATGATCACACGCACGGCACAGCGGACACACCAGGAACCGCGGTGTTGGCCGTCGAATGGCGCTAGCTGCGCCCTTAGAAAATCAGTGAATTACTGTGCTGATAAACCCCTTAAGTTATTTGATTTTCAAACAGCTGAGCAGAACCGAACGTACTCAGACATTTCGCTCGTTACTCATTCTGATCAACACTAAACTGAAACACAATATTTTTAGCGCAACGCAATCTGACTTTCAATAATCTCTACAAAAGAATGGCCCTGACTAACAATAACATAGACCTTTCATGAATCACTTACCTCACAAAAATCTTCGTTGCTCGAACTACTGCAATACAGCGAGCGCCAACACTGCCAGCTAAATATAAGATTGTGACTACTGAAGGCACTAACTACTGACAGGCATAGTTAGCAAATGAAAGATTTTGTTAGAGAACAAACAATGTATTTACCTTAATAGTGTTCAAAAGTCATTATATATATATATATATATATATATATATATATATATATATATATATATATATATGTTCATGACATCCAGTCTTACAAATTTACTCTCTCTGATGGACATACGTCCAGATCATCCGCTCTCAAAACTTCGCCATCTCACTGCCCACATCCACCACTGCTGGCGGCTCACCTCCAACTGCGCAACGCTATGCGCTGTTCACATCCAACTGCCCAACACTACCATAGCGAATATTTCAACAATGCCAACCAGCCACAGACTTCACACAGCACAGACAGTGATTTTCATACAGAGCGCTACGTGACGTTACCAACATAAAAACCTAAACAGCCTACTTACAACATGTTACGGTAACTGCTGATAGATGTGTGTCGAGTGTTCGGCCGCCACAATCAGGGGACATTTGGCTGTACATTATGAGCATCAATAGTTTGGAGTTAACTCAGAGCTGCTTGACGTAACACGTACCAATACCTTACACTACGGCATAAAACACGACAGAGGATTGTTTCAACTTGCATAACCGTCATTGCGGTGTTGCCTCTCTGTGGTGTTCTGCCTGTTTGGGTCTAAGGCTCTCCTAGTGAAACAGGCCCTAGCAGCAGCTCGCCACACGTGGTAAGCAGAGGCGGCTCCTCGGCCGCCACAGAGGGGCAGAATCGGGCGTCCGCATTCCGGCGGCGTGCGAGCGGCGCGGTTGTGGTTCCGCGGGATTTCTCCGCACTTTTGCCGTCGTTCCAAGTGGGACCCGTCCCGGCGCGGCCGCGAGCAGCAGCAGAGCCTGCGCAGGGGCCGGCGTCGGCCGAGCCGGCGCTCGCTTTCTCGGGAAAAGTCTCCGGGATCCGGTTTGGTTCGGCGCGGCGCGGCGCCTGCCAAGGTCGCGGGATCCGCGGCCAGCGACCGACAGCCGCCATCACCTGCCCTGCTGCTCCGCCCTGGACGCCTCACCAGCTGCTGCGCCACTGTCTCCGCTCCAGCCGCTGTGCCACATTCGTCACGTACAAATAAAAGCTGTCACGCCAAATCTCATCAAGATTAATTTTACTCGTTGTTTATTTTGCTAATCGCTGCAGTATATAACACTATCAGACTAATTTCAACTCGTCCAGTTTCGTTCCGTCAAAAATATTCCGCCTCCTATTAACCTTCAAGACGCAGTCATATAAACTGCAGCCGCATCAGGTCCATGGAATGCTTACATTCAAAAATAATCACCACACGCGTTAAGATGTTTATTTCACGGGGAGACGCTCAGTTAGTGTTTCGTAGAACACAGTCGGTTGCTGACCGCTCCACAACTCCATCCACTCGTGGAGTTCCTCGTCCGACTGCAACCGACGCCCACGAATGTCTTCCTTCAGGTCACCAAAGATGTCAATATCACACAGTGAAAGGTCCCAACTCTACGAGGATGTTGTAGTGTTTTGTGGTGTTTGAAAAGTCTAATCAGGAAACATCGCGTCTCTTCGCCGCTCGAGCGACGCCAGGTAACAAATGTTAATATATATATATTTATTTATTTATAGTATGTTAAGTGGAGACTTGTTATTTAAAAATATTTTGTTTCTTTTCTTTCATGTCGAGCGTGGCAGCAAGATGATCCAGTGGGGACTCCAGACACGGCGGACGACGAGAGCTAACCACTATCGCATCGTAGTCGACGGCCGGCGGCTGGAAGAACCGTTGGAACATCATGCCGACTGTTATTGTTGCGTACATAGTTCCGCGTAGTCAGCGCGTACACAACTTTCCCACTAGAGCGCGCCCCGCTAAGCACAACAGCGCAGGCACAGCGCTCGTCCGTCTCCGCACTACGAGATGGCGCTATCTTAGAGACGGACCAAATTCTGCTTCCGCCGATCCGCGTATTAATATGTGACGCAGCCAATGAGATTGCTGCTAACGTAGAACCTTTTCTCCTCGCGGATCACACTCGCGCAGTGATACCTGAACGCTCCAGGAATTATAACGTGTGTACAGACCTCCGATTACTCAGTCTGCATTAGTCTGAATTTGCCTGTACCAGTCTATAGTCAAGTTTCAGTCTGCGCCTAATAATATTACCATATATCTGCACATAGCCATGAAGATAAATGTATAGACACTTTGTCAAGTATGAGAGATATGTGAGAATAAGATTAACGTAACAAGACCAAAGGAACTTCGGATTGTCAATTGTAAATAGCATCCAGAATCAAGTTAAGTAATTTTATGCTTTTTATTATTTTAATAAATGTGTGTGAAAATTAATCAAGTTCTGTTTAAAGTTGGTCACCGTCAATCTGCTACTCTAAGCGTGCAAGTGTCATTTCTATCGTCTGACCTAAGGGCAGAAGATAAACACGCCACGATAAGACCACGAGACATATTGCTGACACTCGCCTACTTCGTTAGAGCGACAAGTCAAATAATCTCATGGTGTGTGTACCGAAGATCTTACAGTACGCACATCACAATTATTAAAATACGTTTTATGTCTTTTTATAAAAGGAAAGGGGGTTCAATGTTGAAAGGGAAAGGATAAAGTTTGTAATTGGATGTCATTTGGTTATCAACTGTTAAATAAACTTCGAGTTGGAAGTTGGAACAGTCAGTTGACTCTGTTGTTACGACATGCATCGTAAATATTACTTATGTGTGAGATTTGCAAGTTTTATTAAAATTCAGACTTCTTGAAGAGGTACTGGCAGGGTTTTGTCGAGAGTGTGGACGATCTTCAATGGTTGACAGGTTTGAAGTTTTATTGGTGAGAGGTCGACACGTATTGATATTTTGAAAATAATCGATACTGTGAAGTATGTCAAGATTCTGTTTTGAAACTTTATCGGCGGTTGTGATCGGGAGGATCAGTTTTAAAGTGGACTATTTCGTTGAATGAGAACAGGATTCATTCTTTAGTGACATTAATTAATTATGTGCGGAAAATCAGGAGAATTTCAATTTATTCTGGCAAAGATATCAAGGAGTGTCAGACCGCACAACGAATATATAGAAACTCTGTCACTTTGTTGGGCTGTCAAAAATTTCTTTACGATAAAACTTTTCTACTACAGGGACTGGTGAATTTTGCTGCGTCTATCCTTATCTTATAGGTTGAATCTGCTACAGCTTAATGTTTTTCTTCATAGATTTTTCAAGTAACTGGGAAAATAACTTATAATTTGATCTGCGGCGGACCGTCGATATTGGGTACACGGTTAGGCTGTTGTGAAGCGTGTTGGTTTGCAGATTGCCTTTCTTTCTCCTGCTGCAGTCATTGTTGCTGAGTTGCTGTGACAGGATCGGCGGTTCAGTGCAGTTTCCAACCAAATCTCTGAGGCGTAGGCTTCATACGATTGGCGGTGTGCGAGCAGGGTTTGTCGCGCAACAGGATGATTCTGTCCGACAGATTACGGACAGCCCAAAGGCAAAAGGCATTGCCAATAGTGGAAACACCCCACATCAACATCTCGCCAAGAAAAGAAGTCCAAAGCTGTCAGTGCTAAGAAGACACGTCGCAGAAACTGCGACGCGCCATAAAGTCAAAACGACCAGCAACGCTGTCGGATGGACTCATCCAGCAGCACGATAACACCCGCCCCCTTATTGATATTCGGACGAAGTTATCGCTTCCGCGATTTGGGCGAGAAACGGTGCAACCTCCTCCGTACAGCCCAGATCTTCCGCTGAGCGATCGTCACATCTTTGGTGAATTGATCGTCTAGTCTCGTCTTCCAGTGCGATAAATGTCTTAACGCCCGTAGTCGTTACTTTTGGAATGGAATCATTCCATGGTCCAGTTATCGCGGGTGTTCGGTTTTCATTTGATAGCCGCTCATAATACAGAAAAGATAACGTTAACGTCTGCGGCGCACACCCTGTGGCCACGCTACTGACATGACTGTATATACGAAGAGTGCAACGTTTCTTCGCTGTGGATTAGGAGGGAAGCGCGCTCTTCACCTCATCATCTCTTACCCCCATAAAATATCACCTATATTCATTTGATAGCAGAATAAAGGGAGCTGCAGACGTCCAGAAGGGATTGGAACTAGGAAATACCCCTACCCCTATCCAGAAGTGAACTCGGGTCCTCCAGAGCTGGAATCTAATAATCCACCCGCTAGGCCACCACAGCCACATTAGCACAGTGTGTTGTTGTTGTTGTTATTGTTTTTGTCGTCGTCGTCGCGGTCTTCAGTGCGAAGACTCGTTTGATGCAACTCGCCGCGCAACTCTATCCTGTGCAAGCCTTTTCATCTCCGGATAGCTACTGCCACACGCACCCATTTGAACCTGCTTACTGTACGCGCCTCTGGCCTCCCTCTGCAATTTTCATCCCCAGCACTTCCTTACACTGCTAAATTAGTGATCCCTTGTTGTCTTAGTGTGTCGTATCAGCCGGCCCTTTCTTTCAAACAAGTTGTGCTACAAATTCCTGGCCTCCTCATTTGTATTCAGTACCTCCTCATTTGCTACACAATCTACCCATCTAATCTCCAGCATTCTTCTGTAGTACCATACTTCAACAGCTTATATTCTTTTCTTATCCGAACTGCTTATCGTCCATATTCCACTTCCGTATAAGGCTACACTCGAGACAGATACTTTGGATAAGTCTTCCTAACACATTTACATTCGATGTTAATAAATATCTCTTCTTCAGAAACGCTTTCCTGGCTATTCCCAGTCTACATTTTATATCTTCTATATTTCGGCGATCATGACTTATTTTACTGCCCAAAAGCAAAACTCATCTACTACTTTTAGTGCCTCATTTCCTAATTGCCTCAACATCATCTGATTTAATTTGACTGTGTTCCGTTACCGTTGTCTTGGTTTTACTGATGTTCATCTTACTTCCCCTTTTAAGACACTGTCAGTTCTTTTCAGCTGCTCTTCAAAATCCTTTGCTGTCTCTGACGGAATTACAATGTCATTGCCAAACCCAAAGTTTATATTTCTTCTTCTTGGACTTCAATTCCTTCCCCAATTTTTTCTCTGGCTTCCTTTATTACTTGCTCAATGTATATATTGAATAACATCGGGAATACACTACAATCCTGTCTCACTCACTCCTCAATCACCGTTTCCCTTTCATGCCATTCGACTCTTACAACTACCGTCTGGTTTCTGTACAAGTCTATTCGGAAAGTAAGGTGCGATCGGGCGCGGAATGGAAACGACAGTGAAAATCCGCTGACGCTTTCCACAGATGTGTTGGGAAGTGTCTCTAGTATGCCTGTCGATTGCGTCACGTCGCTCGTTTCAGCACTAAGCGCACAGTGAGCACGTAAAGCTGTACTGAAAATGTCTCCCACCAAGTGCAAAGTCCCGGGGATGTGTTTTGCCTGATTTCATGCAACCCACATGCCGTAATTGTCATGCGTTCCCTTCTTCATGACAGTTCTCGGCCACACTCTGCAGGGGCGATGAAGATACTGCTGCAGCGTTTTCGATGGGAAGCGTTTGATCACCCACAATACAGCCCATAGTTGGCTTCCCCAGAGTTTCATCTCTGCTCACATGAACCGCTGACTATGAAGACAACATTTTGGCGCAGACAACGAGCTGTAGACCAGCGTAAAGAACTGGCGGAAAGCACAGACAGCTATCTTCTATGACCAGGATGTTGTAAATTTGATATGACATTAAGACAAATGTCTAAACCGGAGTGGTGATTACGCAGAGAAGTAGCTGGAAGGTGTAGCTAACTGCTGCAAATAAATCAGTTTTGATTTTCACAGTGGTTTCCATTTCGCGACCTATCGGAACTTAGGTTTCCGAATGCCCCTCGTATGTTGAGGAGGGGGTGGAGGGGGGGGGGGGGAGGGCAAGAAATTTGTGGAACATCTCGGCTAAAAGAAAGGACCGGTTGATAGGACACATTCTAGGACATCAAGCGATCGCCAATTTAGCACTGGAGGTAGGTGCTGGGGTTAAAAATTGCAGATGGAGGCAAAGAGACGAATGCCGTAAGCAGGTTCGAATGAGTGTGTGTGGCAGTGACTATTCAAAGATGAAAATGCTTGCATAAGCTAGAGTTGCACGGGGCATCAAACGAGTCTTCACACTGAAGACCACGACAACGACAACAACAACATACTGTGCTAAAGTGGCTGTAGTGGCCTAGCAGGTAGAGTACTAGACTCCGGCTTCGGAGGACCCGAGTTCACTTCTGGATAGAGGTGGGGGTATTTCCTCGTTTCAGTTCCCCCGGGACGGCCACAGTTTCCTTGATTCTGCTATCAAATGAGTGCAGGGGATGTCTGCTAGGGGTAAAAGCGAATGAGACGAGGGACGCGCTTCCCTCCACATCCTAGTCCCGTGGAGAAGAAAGGTTGCACTCTTTGTATATAAACATTCATTCCCTATATTTTACCCCTTTTGCCCCCAGAATTTAAAAAAAAAACTAGTACAGGAACATGAAATTTTAAATAGGATAGCAATTTTTGGTTCTTAGGTGAGCATATCGGTGAAAACTTAAGAATCATATGGTACACTGGCTACAACTTTTAGATTCGGTTACTTTTCACATAAAAATAACTGCCTGTTTTGATCATACATAAGTTAGTAAGTTAAATATTTTGCGTAATTTCTTTCACTGATGTTGTACAGTATAGCATCCCGAGGAATTCCTACTTTGGACAAAATGTATTCATTGCACAAAACAGAGTAATTGCAATCAGGAGTGGAGTCCACACGCGTACATCTTGCAGGCATCTCTTTAAGCAACTCCAAATACTAACCACAGCCTCAAAACACACTTATTAGCTTACGAAATTTATTATAAATAATTCATGTTTGAGAGTGACAGAGACATTCGTAAGTACAACTGTAGAAGAAAAAATTATCTGCATTACCCATTAATGAGTATAACTTTGGCAGAGAAGAAGGGTGCATTGCAGGTACGGAGGATGGATAAAAATACGGAAACATCACAAACGCAACACATTACAAAGTCTAATAGGGTGCAGGAAAACCGTTGGCTTCCAAAACAGCCTCCAGTCGCCTCTAAATGGATAAATACAGTTCCTGTATGGTTTTCAAGATAATCGTATGTCATTCTTCCTGCAAAATAATGCAAGTTCAAGTAACGATGATGGAGGTGGATAGCGCACCCTTCTCTCCAAAGTAGAACACAAAGCTCAATAACATCGAAATCTGATGGCTATGGTAGCCTGTGGGACGCTATAATTCACCCCCGTGCTTACAAAACCAGCCGTGGTCGATGCGAGCTGTGTGAAAGGGGCCCTGTTGTCTTAGAACACAGCATAACCTTGGGAGAACAAACAATGTAAGATAGGATGGACTTGAATAATGAAAATGGTCCCATAATACTTGGGACTAATGCACCCTTGCAGAGGGGCCTGTGAAATAACACAATATGGCTGCCCAAAACGTCATCGAATCTTCTGCTATGTATCGCTCTTGGGGCGTAAAATCACCCAGAAGTTGGAAACATTGTGAAACAAGACTCATCCGACGAAAAGCCTTTTTTTCCATTGTCCCATAGTCTAGGATTTATGGCTTCGGCAAAACGTCTTCCTCCTACAGGTATTTGCCTTACTGATCAATGGTTTTGAAACTGCAGCTCGAGCTGCCATTCCCAGTTTATGGAGCTCCCTTCTCGTGGATTTGGTGTTGGCATGATTCGCGAGTGCGACAGGCAGTTCTGAAGTGACTTTTGCAGCTGTCGTCCTTATTTTTCGTCAAAATCCTCTTTAATTATAGCGCGTGAGAATTACTCAACCCACACTTTCGTCCCCGTTTCGAGTCATAGGATGATGTTTCCTCCGTTTTCCCTTTATGCGGTATAAATCTTTGATACGGTGCCTCTTCAGGCACCAAACACTGCCACTACCTTGGTTACTGAAGCATCCACAATACGAGCACCAACAATTTGCCAACTTTTGAATTGACTCGGCTCCGACATAATGCACTCGCGACTACACAGAATTGTGTTTTGACGACTGACATTTGCAGCCTACTGAGGATATTGCACGGGTGGCGCTCGTGTCAGATACAACAGCATAACCAGCACGCTTGGCTATCATTTTTTGTCTAACCCCTGTATAAAATTCATTGACAATTATCCATAGAAGTAAAAGGCCTGAAAGACAGAGAAGTGTTTTCGAGTGTAGATTATAGGTGCAGCTCCTTAACAACTCCTTCCGTATCATAGAGGAATTCTTTAATTGATATAGTTAGTAATTTTTACAGAAAAGATCTGTAAATGACTGACACGATATTTGTTTTCATTTCATATATACGAGGTGCGACAATAAAATAATGAGACATGTGAAAAAATTGTTGCTTACCGTTTTTGTCAAGTTTAGTGTCTCCTTCAAAGTAGTTCCCTTCTGATTCCACACACTTTTTCCAGCGCTTCTGCCATTGATGGTAACATTTCTGGAACTCATCATCTGTAATATCCTCCAAGATCCTCGTCACAGCTTTTTGAACATCTTGTGTTTTTTGAAAATGGTGTCCCTTGACCGCGGTTTTGACTCTTGGAATTAGAAGAAAGTCGCACGGAGCGATATCTGGTGAATAAGGTGGCTGTGGTAGTACTGAAATTTGTTTTGAGGTTAAAAATTGCTGTAATGGCAGAGCAGTACGGGTTGGCGCATTACCTGCACAAATCTTTCTCGTACCAAGATCTCCAGTTATTGTTAGACAAACTCTTTCTCGATTGACGTTCAGTTCTTCTGGACTCATTTTCACGGATAATCTTCTATCAGATCGAACGAGTCCACGCACCCTGGCCAAGTTGACATCCGTCCGTGAGGCTGATGGTCGTCCACCGCGGTCCTCATCTTCAACCTTCGTTCTGCCTTCACTAAACATTTTATGCCAACGAAAAAGTTGAGCTCTTGACATAACCTCCTCCCCAAAAGCCTTCTGAAGCTTACCGTAAGTTGTCGTTGCGTTTTCACCCAATTTAACGCAAAAAGAAATGACATACCTTTGCGTAATATTATGTGGTCCCATTTCCGTGACGAGAGACACAAACACGTGTTAACTTATTACAGCACAACTCACGACTGAGCAGTTGCATCGAAGTGCCGCTTGGAATAGAAGCAGCTAATAGACCAAGGTCAAAGATATTGTGCCTACGCAAGGCTGCAGGGTTGCCACATCTTGCAAAGAAAATCAGTCTCATTACTTTATTGTCACACCTCATATACAGGGTGTAAACGGTAGCAGTTTATAACATTCCACAGTGGTATAAGTGAAACCGAGATGAGCGATTTGACGCAACCTATTTGTGGTCTATCAATCAGAGAAACAACCTCAAATTGCCCTGTGTAAGCAAGTTAAGCTACAGCATGTGTGCGGAGCGCGATATTTCAGTTGAAATCCTCTGTGAAAAATTTCTTGCACTTACGAAGTGTAAAAATAAATTTGTATAAATTTTATCCCACAATTTTGTAAACTGTAACGGTGTAAAATTACAGATTAAATTGTAGTGTTTCTCTGGTCTTCTTACTCTTATCAGTGTTAACGGAAGTCGAACTGGCGAAAAAATAAATTGACGGCACAACTTGACTAAAAGTAGGGATAGGTTGATAGGGCGCATCCGAAGATATCAAAGAATCGTGAGTTTTGCAATGGAAGGAATGGATGTGAGAGGGGTTGGGGAGGAGGGGTGAGAGAAGAAGGAGATTTGGGCTTGATTACAGATAGCAGATCTAAATAGATGTAAGTTTGAGCAGTCATGCAGTGATGACGAGGCTCGTACAGGATAGATTAGCGCGGAGAACTGCATCAAATCAGTCTGTAGACCACAACAACAACAACTACAGGGGACAGAAAAAACAATGTGAACAGTGGTAGAAATGGGATGGCTGTGTTTGACGGTCAACAACACAGGTAAGGTACGTGTCGTGCTGGGCTGTGTGTGTTCAGTACGGACTAGGCATCAGTAAAGGTTGTTTACGAGTAGTGCATGCTTTGTATTGCATTCAGAGGCAGAGGTCGACGTGCAATGAAAGACTAACAGGGTTCCAGAGAGAACAGATTGTGGGGGCCCGATTAGTTGGAATACCAGTAGCCAAGACAGCCAGCTTATTGAACGTTTCAAAAGCAACTGTTTCAACAGTCATAACAGCCTACACAAAATATGGAAAAACAATTTCGTGTAAACATAATAGTGGCCGCTTATCAAAACTAAATGACAGAGATCGTCGTAAGCTAACACGAACCGTGTTACAACAACACAAAGCTACGGCGGATAAAGTGACTGCACAGTTCAATAGCCATCTTCCAGCCCCGTATCTATCGACACTGTCCGCCAACAACTCCATAAAACGAATATTCATGGACGAGCTGCAATACCGAAACCATTAGTGACGACAGCCAACGCAAAGAAGCGTAAGACATGGTGTCAGGAGCATACATCCTGGACGGTTGATCAGTGGAAACACGTCATATGGTTTGACGAGTCAACGTTTTCGTTATTTCCAACATCGGGCCAGGTTTACTTCTGGAGTACGCCAAAAGAAGCCTACAATCCTGATTGCTTGATTCCAGCGGTTAAGCATAGAGGTGGAAGTGCGATGCTGTGGGCAGACATATTATGGTATTTTGCTGGTCTCATCATTATTCTCAAAGGCCGTGTTATAGCCGATGATTATATGAACATTTTTAGGTGATCAGGTGCACTCCAGGATTCAAATATTGTTCCCCAATAATTATGCCATATTTCAGGATGATAATGTACCCATTTACACATCTAGGACAGTACAATCGTGGTATGAGGAGCATGCAACTGAACTGCAGCACCTTCCCTGGCCAGCACAGCCCCCGGACTTGAACACTATAAAACCCTTGTGGGTTGTATTGGAACGCAGACTCCGGAGCAGATTTCCGCCTCCCTCGACATTACAGGAGTTAGAAGAGGTTCTGATCGAAGAGCGGCATAACATTAAAGTGGAGACTACACAATCGTTATATGCTAGTATTCCAAGAAGAATCACAGCTGTATTACGGGCAAATGGGGGTCCAAACTCTTATTAATACACTACTGGCCATTAAAATTGCTACACCAAGAAGAAATGCAGATGATAAACGGGTATTCATTGGACAATTATATCATACTAGAACTGACATGTGATTACATTTTCACGCAACTTGGGTGCATAGATCCTGAGATATCAGTACCCAGAACAACCACCTCTGGTCGTAATAACGGCCTTGATACGCCTGGGCGTTAAGTCAAACAGAGCTTAGATGGCGTGTACAGGTACAGCTGCCCATACAGCTTCAACACGATACCACAGCTCATCAAGAGTAGTAACTGGCGTATTGTGACGAGCCAGTTGCTCGGCCACCATTGACCAGACGTTTTCAATTGGTGAGAGATCTGGAGAATGTGCTGGCCAGGGCAGCAATCGAACATTTTCTGTATCCAGAAAGGCCCGTACAGGACCTGCGACATGCGGTCGTGCATTATCCTGTTGAAATGTATGGCTCCGTAGGGATAGAATGAAGGGTAGAGCCACGGGACATAACACATCTGAAATGTAACGTCCAAGTGCCGTCAATGCCAACAAGAGGTGACCCAGACTTGTAACCAATGGCACCCCATACCATCACGCCGGGTGATACACCAGTATGGCGATGACGAATACACGCTTCCAATTTGCGTTCACCGCGATGTCGCCAAACACGGATGCGACCATCATGATGCTGTAAACAGAACCTGGATTCATCCGAAAAAACGACGTTTTGTCATTCGTGCACCCAGGTTCGTCGTTGAGTACACCATCCCAGGCGCTCCTGTCTGTGATGCAGCGTCAAAGGTAACCGTAGCCATGGTCTCCGAGCTGATAGTCCATGCTGCTGCAAACGTCGTCGAACTGTTCGTGCAGATGGTTGTTGTCTTGCAAACGTCCCCATCTGTTGACTCTGGGATCGAGATCTTCAAAAAAATGTTTGTGCTATCTTATGGGACTTAACTACAAAGGTCATTAGTCCCTAGGCTTAAACACTACTTAACCTAAATTAGGGATCGAGACGTGGCTCCACGATCCGTTACATCCATACGGATGAGATGCCTGTCATCTCGACTGCTAGTGATACGAATCCGTTGGGATCCAGCACGGCGTTCCGTATTACCACCCTGAATCCACCGATTCCATATTCTGCTAACAGTCATTGGTTCTCGACCAACGAGAGGAGCTATGTCGCGATACGATAAACCGCAATCGCGATAGGCTACAATCCGACCTTTATCAAAGTCGGAAACATGATGGTACGCATTTCTCCTCCTTACTCGAGGCACCACAACAACGTTTCATCAGGCAACGCCGATCAACTGCTGTTTGTGTATGAGAAATCGGTTGGAAACTTTCCTAACGTCAGCACGTTGTAGGTGTTGCCACCAGCGCCAGCCTTGTGTGAATGCTCTGAAAAGCTAATCATTTGCATATCACAGCATCTTCCTGTCGGTTAAATTTCGCGTCTGTAGCACGTCATCATCGTGGTGTAGCAATTTTAGTGGTCAATAGTGTAAACCATTCGGAAATAAGTACAGGTGTTCACATTATTTTGCCTATCCACTGTATGTATCTGCTGACTTAATGGAATTTGGGTCATTGTGTACAATGACAGCCATCTGACAGCAGACACCCCACGAATGGTTTCTTTTGATTACCATCGCTTTCTACACATCGTTTCCAGATCGGTCACGCTTGATCATCATCAAAAGAAATTTTATTCATTCTGCCTTAACAAGTTGGGTTCTCCTGCAGGTGTCCAGACACCTGTAACTAGAGCTCCACAGTTCTGCAAAAGCTTCGCCGGGCTCCATTCTGCAGCCGCGGTGCATATACCGCTGCACAGATGCCGCCGGGCGCGCCTTACGCGAAAGGCACGTGCGAACGTAAGGGTGTTTCGATTGCCTTTATATTCAGGCCGGGACGCGGGACAGCAGGCGCTAACGAGTCGCGACACAGCGGCGCGAGCGAGGGGCGCGGTGGGGGAATTCTAAGCAGAGGCGGCGGCGGCAGCGGCGTGGGCTCTGCTCGGTGGCCACTCGTGGCTGCCGCGGTGGAATCTGCATCCACGGCGTGCCTAGCAGAGCTGTGGGTAGCTGCAGCCGGGCGTGCTGTAGCGACACTGCAGCGAGAAGTAAGCGATTCAGGAGGACACTACACTGCAGTCGAATTTAGTGAATGTACGTTAATTCTTACAAAGAAGAAAACAGCAACCAGCCACTATTTACACTGCTATTTACACTTGGACACAACTCTCAAAAGTTCTCGAAGAAATCGACTTTGAAGATTTCCAAACATCTTTAATGCCCTGTAGCAACGTTATCTTTTAAAAATATATTCGCAGTTGTGAATAAGAGCAATCGTCATCTGTGTAATGGAATGAGGACAGTGGAAATTGTACCGGACCAGGGCTCGAACCGGGATTTCATTCTTTACGCAAGAGGTCTCCTTAACCTGTTTGGCTGTCCATAACGACTCAGGCTCACAGCCATACTTCCGTATGTCGGCGCTCCTGCAGTAAGAATCTGTATTCGTAGACACACTGTGTAATTGCCGTACAGGGGAGGACATTTTAACTGAAAATCGCTACGCGGTATCGGCAGATAAATATGACATTGCAGTGCCTAAGTTGTTTAAAAGGCTTATGAAGTGTATCTTTGGAAACGCATTTCTCCCAAAAGGAATACTGCACCGTTCTTCTTAACAACATAGGTATTGGAATATCGTAATTTTTGTTTTCATCTGCCATGAGGCTCATTCTTAGATTACTTGTTTTCCATGTGGACGGCCCGGTTCCTGACCCGACTGTGGCAATGTTTTTAATAACGGTGCATGTTCTACGAGCATTTCTATGAAGAGTAAAATAAATAAAGATGTAAAAAAAGTATTTTCGAATCTTTTTTATAATTTACATGGTATGCATTAACAATCTTTCCTAAGAGACTGGCGATTAACACTTTATATTTTAAATGAAAACGTGGTTTTTGTGTACGATATGTAATCAGAAATAAAAAAAGTTGCATTTTTCATAAATATGACAGGTATTTGTTAATGTACAGGACTACAACTTTGAGAATTGGTAAAAACTTGTTAATACCACTAACTTATTCTAGATGTCATCTTGAAGGAAAATAAATCAGGTTTTGACTGTTTGGTAAGACGTCCAGGATTTCCTAAATTTTTCGCTTTCTACGTACGTGAATCGGCCGAGGTGCACCAACTGCGTGGCCCCCACCTTCACTGAACCTGACACCTCTTGAATTTTTCTTTTGCGGAGTTATCAAGAGTACCTTGTTTCTTCCTCCGTAACCAGCATCTCTACCAGAGCTCGCCGTACCGAGACTCGAACTCGGGGCCTTTGCCTTTCGCGGACTGTAGTTCAATTCTTTTATCTTGGCGGCTCGCGCATGCCCGCCCAGACACGGGAGATTGCTGCGTTGCCAGTTGCACACGACGCACGCGCCAATAGAAGCAGCGCCATAGTATAGCATAGTTCGCAAGCTTACGTTTAGGGGGGAGCGCGCAGTTCATGAAGTAAAGCCACCACGGCCGCATTAACCCTTTCGCTGCTACAAAGACGTGCTCCCTGCATTCCGCGCTGTGCGCGATTTTGTCACTGCACTGCTCGCCTGTGCAGACACATCGTGTTCCAACTGCTTTGACACTCTTATCATTCGATTCCAGAAAAACTATTTGGCCCAAAAATTAGATTTTTACACATCTTCTTGACTGATACCTTCCCCCCATAAATGACTTAATTTTGTTTCGATGTTCAACGCAGTTATTATGCAGCATTAAATATAGTAAACGCGTCCAGTGTAAATAAAACTTTTATTACAGTCGCGAAAGACGGAATATTTCTCAGTATTACATACGTGAAGTAAGGCACTTCGATATTGTTTTTAAACAATGAAAATATTAAGCACCACACAAGGTTTGAACTCATAACCTTTCATGCAGAAGCCAAACACCTTCACCGTTACGCTATCGTGGCTCGTTCGCTTACATGATGCCATGAGGAGCATAACACGTCATGCAAAATACTGACAAACACTGTTGGTATAACTATGAATTACTCACGCTTCGTCGAAGTACAATAGGAAATAAACAAATAAACAATTACCGCTGTTCTTTATTGCGAAAATGCAGTATAAAAGAAAGTCTGCTATCAAGACATTGCTTTTGTTCTATTACTTTATTTATGACAACGTTTCTAAAACTGAAGACACTCGTCCATGCTCTGCACTGCAGTCGAGATCTGGCAACGTTGTTCTCTGTTCATTGGCTGACTGTGTTTTGTGGCGTCAGATGCGCAGAACGAACCTAAACTCGGCCGCCAACATAAATGACGCGCACTTTAGTGCAAGAGCACTTGCCCTCGGTTCGGCACAGTTTTAAACTGCCGGAAAATTTCATATCAGCGCACGCTCCGCTGCAAAGTGGAAAACTATTTAGGTATATGGGGTAAGAAAAGTTATGTATTTTGCTATAAAATGACGCCAAAACCATGTCTGTAGCTTAAATGAATAAATCAGTATGAGTTTTCAAGTTGTAAAGGCCTTTTTAATACACCCCATATTTGATGAATTTCATATTTAAATGCTGCAGATATTCGAACTGAATGGAACAAAACGAAAAAGTTATGACCAAAACGAAACTCAAACCAGCTATTCATCGATTACCAGCCTCAAGAGCTACAGAATATTTTTCCATCTTCATGCATTTTACGCTTTACGGAAATTCTCGCAGGCATGTATCTCTGTTTCAAAATTTGCATAGGCCAGGAATCAAACCCACGCCACCTACGTCGTAAGCAAGTACTCTAACACAGAGCCACAGTTATTGGCAAGAATTCGACCTTACTTAAAGGTACTACACACTCTCGGAAAATTTAAATGCCAATTTTGTCGAGAATTTTTGAGTGTTGCACCGAACTGCTTTGGTTGATAGATAGTTGAGTTCTGAATTTTGTGTACCATAGGCACAAAAATTACATAACTCTGATTGTCTAATGGTTTTCTTGTTAGATTAAAAGGGCGCATAGTCCAAGAAGAAAGTGTAGGTATTACTTGCAAAGAAACACTCCTTGTATATTTGGTGTTCCACAGTTTAAAGGTAATTGACAAAGGACGTCTTGTTGCACACCATGCGTTGCACTTCATAAGTATTTGCCAGACTGGTATTCGGGCATATAGCCCATCATCAGTGGCACCTGATACAGAGGAGAATCATGTCGATACCGATAACACAAGAACATTCAGTAGACGCTAAACAAGAAGCATAAGACGATTTACATACTGGGCATGGCTACTGCAATCGGCGTATCTGTATAAAATCTTCATGAGGTAAAAAAAAATGATGAGTATCTAGATGGGACTCAGTATGTATCTTACCTCTGCAGTATACAGATCGTGTTGTGTTCATGTTATATCTGTAAAAAGGTAAACGGCCAAGCTTCCATATCATATCTCACATTATCGTCACAGTAATAAAACTCGGAACTGGTGTTAAAGACAAAGAGTTTTATAATACAGATCGCTTGTTACCTCTGAGAACATACGTAGATAAGAGCTGTGCCAAGAGAGCTGTTTGTACTGAATACCGCTTTTGGACAAATACGATAGTACGCCGGGTGTCCCTCCTAAGAGCTGTCAGGAGCATTTTCTCTGGTGTTTCAGCAGGTATTTGCAACGCTGCTCGGTCACAACTGGGATTCTTCGTTTCTCACTGTCCCTGTTAACACATGTCGACAAAATGGTTAGCGTGGTAGACTAATGTGAGACCACTCCATCGAACTGCACGTAAAATTCTGCTTTAAAGATCATTTTGTTTGCGACGGGAAACAAGCGGACGCTTTCCATCGACACTGGTGCGTCACATGAGAGACGTGAGGAGCAGTATTTTTTTGTTTGGGTTGACTCCAGTTAGATATTGCAAAAATGAAATGGTAAATACCTGCTGAATCACCAGAGAATATGTACATGAACATTCTTAGGAGGGACATACGGTGTGCAATTTGTCCAAAAGCTGTATTCGGTGGAAACAGGCAGTCTATGCCACGTGTCAACTGAGGTATGGTCTCAGAGGTAACAAGAGACCTGTGCTATACGATCGTCTGTCCTGGCCGCAAGTTCCATGTTTACTTTCTGTGGCAGTAGTGCCCGATAAGTCCTGGAAGTGTGGCCATTTACCGTTTTGCATTTATAATATGTACAGACGTCCAGCTGTTTACCGCAGAGGCAAGAGACATAATGGAACCCATCTAGACACTCAGTATTTTTTTACCGTCCTAAAGATATTATACTTAACAAATATGCCGTTTGATGTAGATGTGCACGGCATGCAAGAATGTTTGCCGGCCGGAGTGGCCGAGAGGTACTAGGCGCTACAGTCTGGAACCGCGCGACCGCTACGGTCGCAGGATCGAATCCTGCCTCGGGCATGGATGTGTGTGATGTCCTTAGGTTAGTTAGGTTTAAGCAGTTCTAAGTTGTAGGGGACTGATGACCTCAGAAGTTAAGTCCCATACTGCTCAGAGCCATTTGAACCACTTTTGCAAGAATGTTTATCTTTCAATTTTAGTGTCTACGAAATGTTGCTGTGTTATCGACATCGATATGCATACACCTGTTCGTTTCTCCTCTGTATCAGATGCCACTGACGATAAGCTACATTCCCAAATACCGCCCTGGCAAATAAATACTTTTGAAGTGGAGCTCATGGTTTACAACAATATGTCGTTAATCAAATAGTCTGCCCACATAGGACATTTTGTGAAGTGCTGCGAGTTTGTAAGATCATATTTGAAATGTAGAATTGATGTACTACATGAGTAAATTTTATTTATAATTGTTTACGCTTTCGAGTGGTCACATAATCATCATCCATTGGCTTTAAAAGTCTTTACATCTTTGAATGCAACCTCATCGACGACTTACGGAAACAGTGCTGTAAAAATATGTCGACGTGGAGACGTGACAGAATGCCACAAATGACAACCCATGACAACAGCGCAAAAGAATTTGGGTGATTTGTTGGTGTGTCAAAGGGGCTACACAGTGTGTCTAGAAGGTTCAAATGGCTCTCAGCACTATGGGACTTAACATCTATGGTCATCAGTCCCCTAGAACTTAGAACTACTTAAACCTAACTAACCTAAGGACAGCACACAACACCCAGCCATCACGAGGCAGAGAAAATCCCTGACCCCGCCGGGAATCGAACCCGGGAACCCGGGCGTGGGAAGCGAGAACGCTACCGCACGACCACGAGATGCGGGCGTCTAGAAGGAATACTGTACCACGTGCAGCCGTATAACACGACGTTTTCGGGGTACACGACTCCAAATGTCCATTGAATTCAGTTCACATGGCAATATTCACTCGGGAACTTATTAAGATCGACCAGATTCCAGCGATAAAAGCAGTTTCTGTCAGATTTGAAACTGTCAGTGGCAAGGCGCGACAGTTGTCCGATGTCCGTTGCAAGAACCACTCCCCCCACCACTTGTACTAAACCTCCAGAAATGTCTCAGATCAGCCAGTAAGTCCGTAGCAGATGGTGTAAGAGGCGTACAGTATCACTGGCCGTGCTTTTCCATCCGAGTTTTTCTCGGATTATAATAATACGTTCTTGGACTACCTTAGTGAGTCATCGTGTAGGATCCTTTCAATCTCTTTGCAAGAAGCTCTCGAAGTTTTTGTCCCTCGCAGAAACTGTATCAGCTCCGTCGGTTTTTCTGCAAAATGCAGTTCTACTTCCTGTGATTCTAAGTGATAAAATGGAAAGCTATACTATCAGGAATAATGTTCAAAACGGATGCTGTTATGACGTATATGTGCACTAACCTGCATAAACTGATAAAATCGACACAGTTAATATTGATTAACTGAAAAGTAACTATTTTCTGACGACTGGTCTGACGACAGAACTAGTTCGGTAGGCATTGTGTCGGCGATTGACGACAGCCTGTACCTCGTATTTACAATCGTGATATTTCGTAACCGTTCGTACATTTTCGTTAGCTTAAAGATTATTCATTTATTTATTAAGATGATCGATTTCTGGCGTAATAATATTGTTGTGAGAAAGTGCTTATGACCTGTGGGCTTCTCCAAAAATCTGCGCTGGAAAAGGCTACTCTTATTAGCAAATATTTCTTAGGCATGATTACCTACTCCGCGCCAGAGTAACTGTGCTTTCCCTACGTACCTCGGTGCTAACGTAACGAGCGTCCTCTCATGTCTAGCCACAGTGCCTCGCACCACCGTCTTCTGGCAACGCCATACTGTCCACCGGCTCCTGCAGTCAGCGTGGGAATTGAAATCGTACTTCCGAGTGTGTGCGTTGTGCGGTACCGCTTTACTCACTGAATTCTACGTAATATATGCAGACACGACACAAAATTGTAAAACTGAAAATTATTTTTTTTATTTTATTTACTGAGATTTTCATCTATACAAAAGTTTTTCTCCAACATAACAAATACCCGGAAATTATTACATCTTTTACGTAAGATCATAATTTATCTCCTCAGGATGTCCCTCCACGTGTTTCGATCTTGTACATCTTCTTCCTCTGAGCCAAGTCTTCTCATTGTTAACCGTACATTTTGAAGCCAGGTGGTCATAGGGCGTCCTCTTCTCTTCTCTTCTCTTCTCTCTCTTCTCGTCTCTTCTCTCCCTCTGGTTCCCATTCCAGAATCATTTCCGGAATACTGCCTTCCTCTATTCTTCTTAAATGCCCGTACCACTGTAACATCCTTCTATCCTTCAGGTGATGTATTCTTTCTCTTACTTCCATTCTGTTTATTATTTCGTCGGGTCTTACTTTCTATTTTCTAGAGAAAGTAGGAAAGCTAATAATAAAAAACTGAAAATGAGGAAATAAAATGTAGCTTGAACAGGAGGGCTACCTTACACCTTGTCGGTCAGGATATTTTTACGTCCATTGTTCTTAAATCGAGTAACATGTCCCGGGTGGTTAAAAAAATGGCTCTGAGCACTATGGGACTTAGCTCCTGAGGTCATCAGTCCCCTAGAACTTAGAACTACTTAAACCTAACTAACCTAAGGACGTCACACACATCCATGCCCGAGGCAGGATTCGAACCTGCGACCGTAGCGGTCGCGCGGTTCCAGACTGTAGCACCTAGAACCGCTCGGCCAACCCGGCCGGCCGGGGTGGTGCATTATTCCTTGCAGACAGGTTACACTGTCCGCGCTGATCAGGAAATGAGAAAACTCACTCCAGTGTATGGGCACGCACACGTCCACATAGGGTGCTCCTTGTCGCAATTGTGCTAAGTGTCCATGCTAACCTATACCGCTGCGATAATTCCATACACTCGACTGGCACGTACACTCGACCTCAGTGCCGTAAATTACGTCAGCGCTGGAGGGCTACTAGCACTTCTACACCATATTACGCGCTCCAAAACGAGCTCCGAGCCCTTTTAAGGGGATGAATAACGTTTTGGCGGGTGAGCTTACAACATATTACTACGATCTCGACTCCAGACTGTCTCCAGCACTGGATGATGAATCTTTGACGATGGTAGTCAATCGTTTTGGCGAAACGTCGGAAAATCGCAAACCAACCGTCGGCCGAAGATCTCAAAAACAGCAACTCGGCTAATTACAAAAAAAAAAAAAAAAAAAAAAAAACTGTGCACCATTAATTCTTTGCCTGGATTTTGGAGCCAACTGCTAAATTGTTCGTACGACAAACGAAGAACTTCTTGAAAGAATCGTATGCGGAATATTTGATTTTATAACGCGAGAGGTAACTATGGCCAACGCGAGGGTGGTGCTTCGGCGGTCCCCGAGGAACGGTAATGACTGTAATGTAGTGGAGTGAGTTTGGTTTTCACTGGTCACGCACGCGGCCTTGGTCCACTCTGGCGCACGTCACGGACCTGGCATACTGTTATGTTGGAAAGCGACGGCTGGCGGACCGGTCTACCGGCCTGGTGCCAGAGGTGTCGGGCGGACTGAAGGCTGAAGGCTGTTCCGGACACCGTTATGTGGGCGGTCGGCAGCAGGGGGCACGGTGGCCTTGTGGCGCAGTCTCCGTCTGTGTCTGCGTCTGCAGATGACAGCCCCGCTGTACGAGCAGTGAACGATAATTGTTCGCAAAGTACCTCAGTGGTGTACAACAAGTACAGACTGTTATTTTGATGTAGGGCAGTGTCTTATCAAGTTCGGAAACCACGTGAAACCGACCAGTAAAACCACCTAAGCTCCAGAGCATACCCGGCGAGCTAGATTTTCAGTTCTGTCCCTCTCTCTTCGAGCAAATTATTAGTCCCAGAGAAAAAATGAAAAGGGCATTTTTTGCAGATTATTTAACGTAGTTTAATTTTATACTGGAATTCGTTTTCCATACAGGCCGCGATTTCGAGCTATTAAAAAAAAGTACAAAACTGACCTTCAAACGGCCGTCCGGAGTGGACGAGTGGCTCTAGGCTGGAGCCTCACGACCGCTACGGTCGCAGGTTTGAATCCAACCTCGGGCATGGATGTGTGTGATGTTCTTAGGTTAGTTAGGGTTAAGTAGGTCTAAGTTATAGGGGACTGATGATCTCAGGTGTTAAGTCCCATAGTGCTCAGAGCCATTTGAACCATTTGACCTTCAAACGAACTCATCACCACACTCATCCCCGATCGGTCACGATTTGTAGGATATTGTTCATGGCATTCTCTCCTGTCACTGTACACAAATCTGCTACTAATCGAATTATTTCCCATATTCAACCTTTTGTAGCATTCATTGATTGGGCTATTACGCCACCGGCTTAGTCGCGCTCTTACAGTTGTAAAACTGATGGATTTGGTTTTGCAGAGGGTACACATTCAGAAAAACGCAATTTTTACTAGCATTTTGCTCAAAGTAGACCCTCTCCAAAAAGAAATCTATTTATAAGCAAACGCTGACAGAGCTTCTGCTTCAAGATGTAAAACTGATGTTTGAGTATACTTTACCTCAAAATTTTGTGGAATTCTAGCAGCATAAAATTAACAACAAATCTGTTTGGTTAGCTTTCTTACTACGAAACTGCTGTACTTGTAAAGGGTTAATTTTAAATCGAATTGTAAACATACTTAATTATTGCATAACATTTACGAAAGTCTTTTTTATTTCATTATCCTCATGGGAAAGTTTAAATAAATAATATTAACGAAATATCCGTGTACGCCAGTAACATAACAGTGCAGTCAGTGAAGACCACAAAAGATCCAATATGGGAAATAATTCGTGCGGTCCCGATTTCTTGTACAGTGGGATGCGGGAGTGCCAAGGACAACATATGAGTACTAAAAATCCTAACCTGTCGGTGGCAAGGGAAGGGGGAGGAGGAGTGGAAGTGTGTATGGACGGGGGAGGGAGGGGGAGGGAATTCGTTTAATAGTCACTTCTGTACGTTTTTCTTGAATTACTCTAAAATCACTGTCTCCACCGCAAACGTATCACAGTACAAAATTGAATTAACGGTGCATTAAATATCCTACAAAAATTCTCATGTTCATTTTTATCTAGGACTAATAATTAGCGCGAAGAGAGCGAAAGAATATTGAAAATCTCGCGCGACACGTTAGCTATGTAGCTTAGATGGATTTTCTAGCCCAACTTGGGGAAGTTTGCCGACTTGACAGACCGCAAGCGTCCTATCTGAAAATGTTCGATTAGTGTTACTCTGCATCTTAAACAGTAATCGTTTACTCCTTGTATACTACTGGTAACGCCGCCCGGTGTGACCGGGCGGTTCTAGGCGCTTCAGTCTGGAACCGGGCTGCTGCTACGGTCGCAGGCTCGAATCCTGCCTCGGGAGGTTAGTTAGGTTTAAGTAGCTCTAAGTTCTAGGCGACTGATGACCTCAGATGTTAAGTCCCATATTGCTCAGAGCCATTTGAACAATTTTGAACTACTGGTAAGGACAGGCTGTCTGCAGGCACTTCCCACGGCGTTTTGCTGCACAACAACCAATCTACACAGTTATACTGCGGACACTTGCCGTTGTTGTAGCATTCGTACTCACCGACTCGTGGAGGCATCTTCAGTGCCGGAGGATGTATGGACCTGGTAGTGGCACACGTATCAGTGGAAACTTTTACAGAACTGAAGGCGTTACTGGCTTTGCAGTATTCAGACTCTGACACGCCCTTCCAGACACCAGAAATACTGTACTAATAGAGGCCATTAAACCGGCGGTGTCTACTTTTTTAAGTATGATGCACGTTTACGTTCGACCTCCAGGAGGAATCAAAATCAGCGAGCACGGAAGGGATGGACGGAGACTGCGAATAAGCAGTGGCACTGTGTCGAAGTGAGGGTCGGCTCACAGCGTGCCGAGATAGTCCGCGCATTTTCAGCTAACACTGTGTCCAGGTGGTGCAGTGGTTAAGACACCGGCCTAGTAAACGGGAGATACTGGGTTCGAGTCCCGATCCAGCACACGTTTTCATTCATCGCAGCTGATTCCACATAAAGTCCTGATGCTGCTGATATCATTAGTTCCTTTCCTTATTGTTCTGTTCCCTCCCTCCACCTTCAATTAACATAATGAGGAATCCACAATCGCGTTCAGCTCAAATCAGAAACCAACCACGTGAAGTCCATTGCTCGCTACTTTTGAGACGCCATATTGTGTTCGTGATATTTTGTTCTTCCCATATTAGAACTTGCGTGTCATGACTGTATGCCGTTTCAGGGCAACGGCGCATTGAAGATTTATCACACATACACGTCACTCTAGGTCAGTGGTTCCCAAACTTCTCCTCTGATGGAACACTCTCAGAATGTTGGTACTATTCATTACATTAAGTGTTACCACCGTCACGACAACATACGTAACCATATACGCAGGAGGTATAAAGGGAAAACTGTCGCATCATAGCTAACTCAAACAGCCATCTCTTGTTTCTTGCATTAAATACACTTTCAATAAATTTAAAATACATCCACAATCTATTATGTATCTTATTATCAGTATTTAAATTAGCAACAAGTTTAAGCAGAATTGTGTACATGCATTTGTACTTATTATATACATGTTTTTTTCTGTTTTTTTTTAATTTGTCCTTTTGTAAAATGTTCAACATAAAAAATGTGCTAGTAGTAAAACTGAACTTGTATAACACGTAAAATCACACAATGTACTACCTGCTATATAATAACAGGCAGCAGGTCTTTACTGGATAAATAAATAAATAAACTTTGATGGAATACCTTGCTTATATGGAAAGGGTAAATTTTTAAACAGAAAAACACTGGTTTTATTCAGTGGTTATTTCAATTTTAAATCATAACTAACGACATAGAAATCATAATAAAATTGAAGAAAAATATCAAAAATGTCAGAAAAAAACACCATGCTGTTAATAGTTTTCACGCAACACTTACTCACTTCCCGCAGAACATCAGTGTTCCACGAACTCAGTTGGGGAAACCCTGCTCTAGGTTATAATAGTCAGTTGCTAGCCCGTCAGCTCGAAAAGTGCTTAGAAAATTTTGAGATGTACGATAATAATATTATAAATTATTTGCGTTTGCTGGTACACACTGTTTTTTTATCATCGTCGTATTTGTAACACATCCTGGGACTTTTTAAATTGATGTAACAGAAATATGATCTGCATTATTCGATGTTATTTACATGTCAGAGCGTAATCTCTCAGGAATAGTTCAAATGGTTCAAATGGCTCTGAGCACTATGGGACTTAACATCTGAGGTCATCAGTCCCCTAGAACTTAGAACTACTTAAACCTAACTAACCTAAGGACATCACACACATCCCTGCCCGAGGCAGGATTCGAACCTGCGAGCGTAGCGGTCACGCGGTTCCAGACTGTAGTGCCTATAGTCCGCAGCTCGTGGTCGTGCGGTAGCGTTCTCGCTTCCCACGCTCGGGTTCCCGGGTTCGATTCCCGGCGGGGTCAGGGATTTTCTCTGCCTCGTGATGACTGGGTGTTGTGTGATGTCCTTAGGTTAGTTAGGTTTAAGTAGTTCTAGGGGACTGATGACCATAGATGTTAAGTCCCATAGTGCTCAGAGCCATTTGAACCATTTTTTTGTAGCGCCTAGAACCGCTCGGCCACTCTGGCCGGCTCAGGAATAGTTCCTTCCATTTCGTGACCAAAGACGAAATTTCGGCGAGTGAAACAACCAGCAATGACATTTATATTCCTGTCTGTCACAAATATTAGGCTGTTTATTACGAATATGGCGCGTTCCGAGTGTGGATTGGCAGGAACCTAGAGCACAGCTCAAAACTGTTGTGGAGCCGGCGAAAAACGCGGGCCACGCAACGAACTTGTGACGTAACACAAGACGGCTTTTAGGCCACACTTCGGCGCATGCTCGGCTCCGTGCAGGGCCCACGGGAAATCAACCACTTGGTACCCACTAAAGGTCTTATCTTTGACGTGTGCTGTCGACAGCTCCCATTCAGTTACACGCACAGTCAAACATTTTTAAATTCGTCTTAAATAATTACTCGCTCGCCGCAGGAGAGGGTTGCTGGCACTCTAGACCTGCAGTGTCAGGTGCTGAGACGTACGCGCCATAGCCTGTCTTTCTCTTAGGCCTCCATTTGTTGTGAGTGAAAACGAGGAGCAATCACATTTATAGTCTTACTTGTCACAAATATTTAGCTGCTATCAAATCGTTAACAAAGCTTTCGTAAATTTGGCCGTCTAGACAAGGGTCGCACCAGACAGCGAGCGAGGAGCGTCACGTGTCTGAATGCCACAGGGACGCGGTTGTAGCTTCCTCATCTTACAAGGGAACCTCCCCATCGCACACCCCTCAGATTTAGTTATAAGTTGGCACAGGGATAGGCCTTGAAAAACTGAACACAGATCAATCGAGAAAACCGGAAGAAGTTGTGTGGAACTATGAAAAAATAAGCAAAGTATACAAACTGAGTAGTCCATGCGCAAGCAAGGCAACATCAAGGAGAGTGTCAGCTTACGAGCGCCGTGGTCCCGTGGTTAGCGTGAGCAGCTGCGGAACGAGAGGTCTTTGGTTCAAATCTTCCCTCGGGTGAAAAGTATAATTTTTTATTTTCAGATAATTATCAAAGTTCAAGCACTCACACATAATCAACTTCGCTCTCCAAAATTCCAGGACATGTTCAGATTTGCTTGGACATATGCAGGATTCGACAGTCTACGCACGGAAACATTTGAAAACGTAAAAAACATATGTTTTGACAGAGCACAAAGAAAACTGTGCGACTGTGAAACTGTTGCATTCATTTGTTGCAGTTTATGTGACAAACTCTTATGTTTTCATCACTTTTTTGGGAGTGATTATCACATCCACAAGAAAACCTAAATCGGGCAAGGTAGAAGAATCTTTTTACCCATTCGCCAAGTGTGCAAGTTAGGTGGGTCGACAACATATTCCTGTCTTGTGACGCACATGCCGTCACCAGTGTCGTAAAAAAATATATCAGACGTGTTTTCCTGTGGAGGAATCGGTTGACCTATGACCTTGCGATCAAATGTTTTCGGTTCCTATTGGAGGGGCACGTCCTTTCGTCTACTAATCGCACGGTTTTGCGGTGCGGTCGCAAAACACTGACACTAAACTTATTACAGTGAACAGAGACGTCAATGAATGAACGGACAGATCGTAACTTTGCGAAAATAAAGAAAGTAAAATTTTCACTCGAGGGAGGACGCGAACCAAGGACCTCTCGTTCCGCAGTTGCTCACTCTAACCACGGGACCACGGCGCTCCTCAGCTTATCTTTTCCTTGATGTTGCCTATCTTGCACATGGACTACTCAGTTTGTATATTTTGCTTATTTTTTCATAGTTCCACACAACTTCTTCCTGTTTTCTCGATTGATCCGCGTTCAGTTTTTCAAGGCCTATCCCTGTGCCAACTTATAACTAAATCTGACGGGGGGGCGGGGGGGGGGGGGTGCGATGGGGAGGTTCCCTTGTTAGTAGCTCGTATCGGCGGGCGAATCGCGCGAGTCGGGTGCGTGACGTCACGTGCGACCGCCTGGCAGCGGCCGGCCGCCGTGGGCGCGGTCGCCGGTCGCTGGGGGCCAACCTTTGGCGCGGCGCGGCCCTTGCGAAACGCGCAGTGCACCGCCACGCCGCAGTCTGCAGAACGCTGACCTCCGTCCGCTGGCGTGTCCGCTCTGACTCAAGTCTCGGCGTGATCCGAGTGCAGCCTGCTGCAGTCACGTGCGGTACCACCACCTTCCAGCAGGCTGTCCCAAAACGTCAGAGTCAAAACCAAGCCCGTTCCGCACGATTCGCATAAGGCTGCAAAAGTTATGTAGTGGCCACTTTTACCGTCCTGGCCACTTTGTCACACCTTCCCCTACCGATCTTACTATTAACTGGTACCTTAGATAAATTAGTACGTTGTTGTTGTTGTGGTCTTCAGTCCTGAGACTGGTTTGATGCAGCTCTCCATGCTACTCTATCCTGTGCAAGCTTCTTCATCTCCCAGTAACTACTGCAACCTACATCCTTCTGAATCTGCTTAGTGTATTCATCTCTTGGTCTCCCTCTACGATTTTTACCCTCCACTCTGCCCTCCAGTACCAAATTGGTGATCCCTTGATGCCTCAGAACATGTCCTAACAACCGATCTCCCTTCTTCTAGTTAAGTTGTGCCACAAACTCCTCTTCTCCCCAGTCCTAATCAGTACCTCCTCATTAGTTACGTGATCTACCCATCTAATCTTCAGCATTCTTCTGCAGCACCACATCTCAAAAGCTTCTATTCTCTTCTTGTCCAAACTATTTATCGTCCATGTTTCACTTCCATACATGGCTACACTCCATACAAATACTTTCAGAAACGGCTTCCTGACACTTAAATCTATACATGATGTTAACAAATTTCTCTTCTTCAGAAATGCCTTCCTTGCCATTGCCAGTCTACATTTTATATCCTCTATACTTCGACCATCATCAGTTATTTTGCTCCCCAAATAGCAAAACTCCTTTACTACTTGAAGTGTCTCATTTCCTAATCTAATTCCCTCAGCATCACCCGACTTAATTAGAGTACATTCCATTATCCTCGTTTTTCTTTTGTTGATGTTCATCTTATATCCTCCTTTCAAGACACTATCCATTCCGTTCAACTGCTCTTCCAAGTCCGTTGCTGTCTCTGAGAGAATTACAATGTCATCGGCGAACCTCAAAGGTTTTATTTCTTCTCCATGGATTTCAATTCCTACTCCGAATTTTTCTTTTGTTTCCTTCACTGCTTGCTCAATATACAGATTGAATAACATCGGGGAGCGGCTACAACCCTGTGTCACTCCCTTCCAACCACTGCTTCCCTTTCGTGTCCGTCGACTCATATAACTGCCATTTGGTTTCTGTACCAATTGCAAATAGCCTTTCGCTCCCTGTATTTTACCCCAGCCACCTTACGTTGTGTTACTTACGTTATAGTACGTTACGTACTTAGTATTATTAATTAACACAACGTACTATCATAAATATGAGACACGATCACAAATGTTCACTAAACTTTTTAATGTCAATTTTCCTTTACTCAATGCGGTGTACCACAAACAGCCTTAATCTGATTTCATATGACTTGCTACAAACGTGTACCACATCAGAAGATGATCGTCTCTATAATGCGCACTCACAGATCCATGTTACTTCCCTTTGACATTTATATCATAGCAGCTGACGGTTCCCATTACAAACGCTCGTGAGCTGTGAGTGTTGAAAGACAAACAATAAAATATTCCTCTACTCACTCTTATTAACTCCGCTCCTGACATAAGCGGCCAACTTTACTTAGCACACGACCGAATTCACCATTGCCAATTAATATTAAGCGCATCTCATTATACTGCTGTCCCTTTTAGTATTTTTGTTTGTTTCGGAGCAAGAAAAGTACGCTCTTACGAATCTCCTGACGTTAGTCGACGCGTCTGGATTCTGCTGTTGCTAGAAGCATATTATTATAAAATATGGCTGAGAACCGCAGACCACACGCACACTTGCGCAGTTTCACGACCACTACTTCAGATGGACTATGGTAAGACTGACGGCTCTGGTTGTACCACCTACCAAGAAAACAGCCCATGGCGATGTCACGTATGATATGTTACAACAGTAGTAGTTTCATCCATCTATGGGGTCAATTTTACGAGATTATTGTACACATGACGGTATTACAGACCAAGAAATGATTAATATTGGTTCAAATGGCTCTGAGCACTGTGCGACTAACCTAACTAACCTAAGGACATCACACACATCCATGCCCGAGGCAGGATTCGAGCCAGCGACCGTAGTGGTCGCTCATGATTAATATGTACAGGCATTTGATACAGATGTAGTTTGTCAAAGGTGAGACAGCTAGTTGGCTGTGGCATTATCCCAGCATTTGCCTGAAGTCATTTAGATAAGTCTTGGAAAACACGCATGCAGAGTACAAGGACGAAATCTTGTTATGTTTATTTCTAGTAAATCCCGTTTGATTCATTCTTCAATAACGTTATTTCCTACTGTAAGAAGCTAGCGTTAGTTAAGTCTGTTTCGACTATACCACTCAGACGCCTGAATATAATAACTGTCAGCAAAATGAAGTGGTTCATCTCTGCAGATAACAGCGTTATCCGACGCCCGGGTTCCCGGGCTCGATTCCCGGCGGGGTCAGGGATTTTATCTGCCTCGTGATGACTGGGTGTTGTGTGATGTCCTTAGGTTAGTTAGGTTTAAGTCGTTCTAAGTTCTAGGGGACTGATGACCTCAGATGTTAAGTCCCATAGTGCTCAGAGCCATTTGAACCATTTGAACAGCGTTATCAACGTGACTTTCTTTAACGCTCATTGTTTGTAACTTCACAGCTAATCCTGGGCACACTACCTATTTCTCTCCGGATGGTCTAGTGCCATTTGCCATGGATACGCAACACAGCTATTCACTCTTTAACTACCTCCTGCAGTTCCTTCACAGGGGGAGCAGATTTGATGGAGGTTGAAGAACTCTCTGGCAAAAGCTGTAATCCGTCAAAATACGTTCAGTGAAATACCTATAATTTTTTGTGTGAGTTGTCGGGTAGAAATACAATGATTATTAATCCTAACATTCTCTATTTACATAATGCTACATGACGACTAGAACTACCACTACCACAATAATAAAACATTCACTTTCGCTGAGTGCGGTTCACAGCCACACAAAATTTCTTGAACGACGCCATTGTTGCCTTTGAATCTTAAAAGTACTTTATCGACAAATTTGACGATTGCAGTTTCAAATGGTTCTGAGCACTATGGGACTTAACATCAGTGGACATCAGCCCCCTAGAACTTAGAACTACTTAAACCTAACTAACCTAAGGACATCACACACATCCATGCCCGAGGCAGGATTCGAACCTGCGACCGTAGCGGTCGCACAGCTCCGGACTGAGCGCCTGGAACCGCGAGACCACCGCGGCCGGCTTGCAGTTTCAGTCTTTGGGCCATGCTCAAGAAGTAGGAGAAGGGAGACCAGAGTTTAACGTCCCGTCGACAGTGCTGTCATTAGAGACGGAGCACAAGCGGATGTCGGAAGGGTGAGAAATCGGCCGTGCCCTTTCCAAATGAATCATCCTGGCATTTGACTGGAGCGATTTAGAACAGTCACGGGAGATCTAAATGTGGATGACCGCACGGGGACTGAACCGCCCTCCTGAATGTAAATCCAGTATGCTGACCTCTGCACCATCTCGCATCGGTCCATTTTCGACCAAAACAGTTTCGAGCTTTAGCGCGCGTCAAAATTCAGAAACAATAAGACAATGTAGTAAATTTCATCGTCACATAGTCCACTTCCATTTACTCTGAAAGCAACTGATGCCAGTCAAGCGAAGAATACGTGCAGTGGTTTACTGTTGTTTATACGAAGGAGTTCGAAATATTATAGTACAGATAGTTATTGGAGATGATCTATGTGACAATGACATGCAACACATTGCAAGTAAAACCTTCTTAGGTTTCTTGGAGCGGCGTTTCGCAGTGCGTACGCAACCTATCGCAAGGAATAATCTATCCTTCCGTCTTCTCAGAAGTGACGAACTGACGCTGCAGGAAACCCGAGACTGATAACGCTGCGAAAATCGTCATCCTCTTATAATAATTTGGATGATAGCTTTTTTAAAATTTTAACAGCTCATAAATTACGAAAACGATGTGTTTATAAATGGCATAAAGGTTCATACTGCTGTGTCGTCCGAACAAGACGCAGCCAGGGCAAAAGCACCACAGGCGCAAAGATGCGAGCTGGTGCCAGTGCCATAGAGACTCGCCACTTGCATGAGCTGTTTAGTCCCCCTTAAACATCCCAACAACCACCACCACTTGCATGAGTTCCACCACCGCCACGGGCGGCACTAAGGATGGAGATAGCTACTTAGCCTCGGCCAATCGCCGGCCGAGTACAATCCGCCAATGACTGGACGACCACCGACTGAAGCCTACTCGGAAGACAGAAGAGCAGCTCTCGCCCACTTGGTTACAGATCATCGACCAGGGCTGGCTTGGACAGGGAACGTCGTTTAGTGATCTCTTACAAGTGAACAAACAGTTGCATTTGCTTTGTACTGTGAAGTTCACCTACTATTATTTGCACTTAGCCATTGAGGGTCTTTTTGTGTTATATTACGAGCAATGTTGCAGACTTCATTATTCAACAACTCACAAAGATAAGCAAACCTTTTTAACTCATTTGTGTGACTTTGTTACTAATTTATTGGAGTGTTGTAGAACCTGTTATGCGACCCTGGACATAGCTGTGTAATAGTGGCAGTGAGAAATTGTCTTAGCGGTGTACTGCACCGTTTCACGAACTCACAGACTCGGCCTGTAGTAACAACAGTAGCAACTCGGCCTCCACAGCAGTAGCGACGAGGCCTGAACAAAACTGGCGACTAGGGTTTATAAAAGAAACAGCAACCGTTTATTCTCCAAATAAAATAATTTTAAAATTTAAGGCGACAAAGATTTCATTAAAATATGGTATTTGCTGTCCGTGCAGGCCGCTGTGGGCGAGTAGTTCTAGGTGCTTCAGTCTAGGGGACTGATGACCTCAGATGTTAAGTCCCATAGTGCTTAGAGCCATTTGAACCATTTTACTGTCCGTCGTGCCCATTATGCATTGGTCTGCAAAACTGAAGGACGAGACAGATGACGTAACATCACATATTAACCACTCATTGGAAATAAATCAAAGTGCGAGAATATATTGCCGGCCGTGGTGGCCGAGCGGTTCTAGGTGCTACAGTCTGTAACCGCGCGACCGCTACGGTCGCAGGTTCGAATCCTGCCTCGGGCATGGATGTGTGTGATGTCCTTAGGTTAGTTAGGTTTAAGTAGTTCTAAGTTCTAGGGGACTGATGATGTTAAGTGGATGGGACGCCACGCGTTATTTGGCTCTTGGGCTGGCTTTGCGCTCACGTAAGAGGAAAAGAGGAAGCTAAAGTGGATGAACAAGGGGTATAAGAAGAGAGGAAGACTGACACATGAAAATTTACTAAGTGACTTGAGTATAAGCGAGCTTATTGATTATCGGACCTTTATGAGGATGGACACTCACTCTTTAGATGTACTTTTGCAAATGGTTACAGCTAAAATTGTATTTATATCTGCGTAATAATATTTATTTAGATACAATTTTAGAAACAAGAAGTAGACATATTTTTATTTAAATTATGGTATAAAAAGTTTCTTGCCCTTGCAGTAAATTCAAAGCATTAAAGTATCGAAGTGTTGACTGCAGTATCTCGTGAGCATCTGCCGCACCTTTCGATCCACAACAGTTTCTTTTGAGTTCTTTCCTGTAATTTGTCCACAATGGATTTCATGTCTTTGCTGATTAAAGTTTATGTGCTGTGGGATACATTTCCTATATTTCGACAGCTTATCGTATTGTTCTTTCTTTTGCGGTTACTATATTCATTTCATTTAACTCACCATAATCCTGGAAAACTCCTAAATACTTCCAATAATTCTCAAATGAACGTCTGTTCAGCTGATTTCAAACTCATTTACACTTCGCAACATAACAAATCGCGCAAAATGGTCAGTTTAGCAGACGAATGTGAGCTGACAAAGATATATGATGTTAGACAGGGACAATTTGTAAGCAGATTGCTCAGTATCATCTAATTACAGTATATCCGTCAATATATTGAACAACTTCCAAACTTACCTATAGACGCTTCATAATACTGCGCAATATTATTAACAATCTAGGTGCTGTTTAGGACAATGGACTCTCAACAGGGAGAACGACGATTCATATCCTCCTACGGTCGGGAGTTAGATTTCACGTGGTTTTCAAAATCGCCAAAGGCAAATACAGGGATTGTTCCTGGCAAAAGCACGCTGTATCGTTCAAATGGCTCTGAGCACTATGGGACCTAACTTCTGAGGTCATCAGTCCCCTTGAACTTAATCTAAAGACATCACACACATCCATGCCCGAGGTAGGATTCGAACCTGCGACCGTAGCGGTCGTGCGGTTCCAGACTGTAGCGCCTAGAACCGCTCGGCCACTCCGGCCGACAAGCAAGCTGTAGATTCATTTCCCAACCTTTCTTAATTCGAGCTAGTGCCCCTCTCTAATGACATCGTCGCTGGCGCAAGTTAAACCATTGTCTTCTTTCGTTCCTTCCTTCTGCATACTTGTGCAAGACAGTGATACAGAAGTTACTCCTCACGCCGGAAACGGAGACATTGATTAGAAGATTATTATCTACAGAGAAAGCTCATCTAGTGACAATGCCCACAAGCGAGAAACCAGCCGCCGGCTGCGGTGGTCTAGCGGTTCTAGGCGCTCAGTCCGGAACCGCGCGACTGCTACGGTCGCAGGTTCGAATCCTGCCTCGGGCATGGATGTGTGTGATGTCCTTAGGTTAGTTAGGTTTAAGTAGTTCTAAGTGACTGATGACCACAGATGTTAAGTCCCATAGTGCTCAGAGCCATTTTTGAGAAACCAGCCAATCATTCTACAGATCCCGTCCCGACTAGCTGAATGGACTCTCACCTTCAACAAATTTCGAGAGTTGGTCTGAGGTTCGCGTTGTGGAGCCTCGTAGAAGTGTTGGTTGGTTGGTTGTTTGGGGAAGGAGACCAGACAGCGTGGACATCGGTCTCATCGGATTAGGGAAGGATGGGGAAGGAAGTCGGCCGTACCCTTTCAGAGGAACCATCCCGGCATTTGCCTGGAGTGATTTAGGGAAATCACGGAAAACCTAAATCAGGATGGCCGGACGCGGGATTGAACCGTCGTCCTTCCGAATGCGAGTCCAGTGTCTAACCACTGCGCCACCTCGCTCGGTTCGTAGAAGTGTGAATGCAGGTCTATCGGGAGCAGGACGACAAACACCATATGTATTGGCAGTTGCGAATATGAACCATTATCGGTTGTACATTGGAATGACGACGATGAAAATTTATGTCGGACCGAGACTCGAATCCGGACTTCTCGCTTTGCGCAAACGGTCGCCTTAACTGCTTCAGTTACCCATGCAAGGATCACCGCCCGACCCAAACTTCCATATGTCGTCTTCTATGTGTCACTCGTATATTACGTGTATTCTTGTCCAGAAACGACATGTTTATTGCGAGTCGAGGGTCTGGTTTTGCGAATAAATACGAAATAGCAGTATCTGTGTTATTAGGAAATGCGTTATTGACATTGTATAGTACTTCTCAATAACGCAGACAATGCTATTTCGCATTTATTCGCCAACACCAAGCCCTCGACTCTAAATAAATATGATATTGCAGCGCTTGTGTTAATCTGATTACGACACACTGTGGCGACTACAGCCGTTACAGAACACTTCAAATGAATTCGCAGTTGCCAATAAGGACTACCATCAGCTGTCGAATGGAATGACGACAACGAAAATTTGTGCCTGACCGGGACTCGAACCCGGATTTCCCGCTCATCGCGATCGATCGCCTTACCATTTGGCTATCCGTGCACAACTCACGAGCATCGATGCATGCCCAAAGGAAATTTGCATCGTAATCAGTATAACACAGCCTCTGCAATATCGTATTTATCTGCCGATACTGGACAAGCGACTTGGTGTAGGGTATATGCAACCCAGCGCGATTCCGATGCGGGTATATAAACACCGATATGTAGGCAAAGCATTAGTGCGGCCTTCGAACGGAAAGTTGTGGTCGCTCCTTATGTACACAGGGTGTTTCCGCAAGATCGTGAAAAATTTAACAGGCCATAGAGGATGCTCCACAGAACAATTTGAGGTAGGAAACCTCGTGTCGGAGATGCCAACTTAAGGAAATATGAAAATAAACTTGCCTATCGCTTTGTCTAACGTTACTGTTTTCCAGCTTATTTCCAACTAACATGAGTACAATTACTGTGACGAGCCTGATTATGAGGAAGTCATGAAACAGGTTTTGTTTACTTTGCTTGTCCATAAGATGGCTCTGTTGTGTCCGTATGATCGAAAACTTGATTAAAGGTATCCGGGCACACCTCTGTAATGCGGAGATGCCCACTAAGTGCCACAAGAGGAGGATCCCCCAGCCTAAAAGAGGCATGGATTATTGCGCTGTCAGTAGAGAACAGAATGGATCAGTTGGGAGTCCTCAGCGACTTAGAACGTGAATTAAGCACTGGATTAAACTGCGTAACAGATACGCAAGGGATATTTGAAACCTTGTAAAGCTGCCGAAATCGATTGCTGTTGACGTGATTGTGAAGCGGAAATGCGAAGGAACATGTAACACCGAAAATACAGGATGCATGGCACCTGCTACGGATATATAATTTTTTTTAATTGTATGTAAATATTTGTAATTTAAATGCTTTCTTTTAATAAGTAAGGACATTGCTTCACTGTATGTATACATTTAGGTAGAAGTCTGTTGATGTTTCATTGTATTTAAATGTGTTTTACTGTGAAACTTATAAGTTCTGAGAAAAAGCCAAAGGAATTGTTATCTGCATCGACTATCAAAGATAATAGCAATGTTTGTGCGTTGTAAAATCTTTGGGTAGGGTTGTTGCGCAGAGCGCGCGGAGAGAGCGGGAGACGGGTTACAGCGCTTGTAGTGCGCGGAAGTGTGGTGTTCACGCTCTCGCAGTAGAGTGTACCATTTCGGCGGCATCGTGTACGCGCGCCGGCCAGATGACTAGAAGCAGGAGGAAGGACAGTGGACGGGCGGAAGAAGCTGTATTAATTACGAAGGCCCATTCCTGTAATTAGCTGTGGCCCCACAAGGTGCTACCGTCTTCAACAACAGCAGCAGTTCCAGCAACACAGATTCGTCACCGGCCCCGAGTTTCGTTGTACGCACAGCACTGAAGTAAGACTGTTCATTGGTAGAAAATATTAACGGCTAACCCAGCAGCACAACTGAATGTGATTTGATTAATGAACTTTATATAAATAAGAATCACTTAAATTCAGAGCGATTATGTCCTCAAAAAAATGGTTCAAATGGCTCTGAGCACTATGGGACTCAACATCTGTGGTCATAAGTCCCCTAGAACTTAGAACTACTTAAACCTAACTAACCTAAGGACATCACACACATCCATGCCCGAGGCAGGATTCGAACCTGCGACCGTAGCGGTCACGCGGTTCCAGACTGAAGCGCCTTTAACCGCACGGCCACACCGGCCGGCTGATTATGTCCTCATTGCCCCCAGACATTGTTAACAAGCAGGGTCCTTGTTCCCTTTTTTCCTTATATGCAACCAAAGTTTGAGAATCTATCACTGGAAAAAATCCAAATCTAAAGAAAATGCACAAATTAAGAGTGCGGAAGTTTTATTTATTTTATTTATAGCTTGGAGCACATGGCTGTTTGGTTTGGTGCATATTCTAGTATTTAATTCTGTTCAAGCTAGTAAAAATGGCTCAGTTGTTCAGACAATAATATGAAATCCAATTTGAAAATTAAGTAACTGCATAGTAAAAAGTGCTTGCCTTTCCCTAAATTTCTTTGATGACATTATGTTGAGGTCTCTGTAAGTCATTGTTCACGTAACGAAGTTCAATACTAACATACAGTTTAAGCGGATATTTTCAAATCATTACTCTATTGTCTATTTTTTCAAAATTTAATGACAAACTTAACGTAAAAGCGACTTCTCAGTTTTCTTTATCGTTACATACTCACTTAAAATTAGTGTCAAAAAACGTGACAACCTTCAGTTTCCACGCCTGTGTTTAATAATAAATGTTTTTCTTTCCCATCATCTTGTACAGGATTTTGGATGTAAATCGCTCTAGTGAGCCGTCGACCGTAATTATTTCCTTTTCGTTCATTAGTGTAACTCTTGGATTCATGATCAGTGGTACCACTTTTCCGTCCAGTGTTGTTCGTGAGTAAATGCACAAAATAACTTTCATTTTTCCAAATTGTAGCCCTGTTCGGGTTAATTACCTTTTTTATTTTTAGTAGACTTTGTATCAGCAAGATCGCTTGTACACTTTCCCCCTACTTATCGGTATTACTACTTCGGGAAAGATAGCCTCATCCAATTAGAAAAATTCCATTAGGTACACACGCGATCCACGGTCATATTTTATACCGCAAGCAGGATAGGCCGATTAGTAAGGGGGAGGTTACAAACAGACATAGCTGAACGAAGACCAGCACTTCGGAGAGTGGTTGTAAAAAATCGTATGAAGTCAGCCGAAGGAATCCTTCGTGAGTTCTAAAGTGTTATCGGCAGTCTACTCCATGGATCCATGCTTGGTCGTGGACCGTGTTACGCAAGCGGTTTCGTGGCACCGGTCGGTTAGGAATAGGAGAAGCAGGTAGTTACTGGCGATTTCTTAGGAACTGCAGGGATTAGGCGGACCTCTAAGGATCTGTGCTTTTTCTGGAAGCACAGAACTAGAACCACGTCAGCGCGCTGGATCGCGGAGCTGGAGAACGTTCCGGGCGGAGCCGGCGGCTGACAAAGGAGCGACCACTGCGCACGGTGCAAGAAACCCACCGGGCGCGCGGGCGGTTTCTTGCACCGGCCGCAGTCACGGCGCCTGCGAAGGGCCCTGCATTCTGCCTGCTCGCAGTACCCGCTTTGTCTACCAGTGCCAAAGAGTTGACCGGAAACGCGCTGCGAGTGCCCGTTCATACACTTAGGCCATTGCCACCGTTTCGACGCGCACGAAAAGCGAAGTCGTTTTCTGGGGAAACGGAGACCCGTGGCACACCGCAGAGATCGGCATTTAGGAGGAAGGTGTGGCTTGCGCTGTAAAAGAATTGCGTCCACATTGGGAGCTCATGTTTTTCACGGGATTTACTAAAGCCAAAGTTGAAATTCGCATCATGACGTTGTACTATTACAAATATTTTGATGCAGAACCAAAATACGGATGCAAGCTGCTAAGACAGTAATAATTATTTGCGGTGAAATGCTAGTCTTCTAGAAAAATTACACTCCTGGAAATGGAAAAAAGAACACATTGACACCGGTGTGTCAGACCCACCATACTTGCTCCGGACACTGCGAGAGGGCTGTACAAGCAATGATCACACGCACGGCACAGCGGACACACCAGGAACCGCGGTGTTGGCCGTCGAATGGCGCTAGCTGCGCAGCATTTGTGCACCGCCGCCGTCAGTGTCAGCCAGTTTGCCGTGGCATACGGAGCTCCATCGCAGTCTTTAACACTGGTAGCATGCCGCGACAGCGTGGACGTGAACCGTATGTGCAGTTGACGGACCTTGAGCGAGGGCGTATAGTGGGCATGCGGGAGGCCGGGTGGACGTACCGCCGAATTGCTCAACACGTGGGGCGTGAGGTCTCCACAGTACATCGATGTTGTCGCCAGTGGTCGGCGGAAGGTGCACGTGCCCGTCGACCTGGGACCGGACCGCAGCGACGCACGGATGCACGCCAAGACCGTAGGATCCTACGCAGTGCCGTAGGGGACCGCACCGCCACTTCCCAGCAAATTAGGGACACTGTTGCTCCTGGAGTATCGGCGAGGACCATTCGCAACCGTCTCCATGAAGCTGGGCTACGGTCCCGCACACCGTTAGGCCGTCTTCCGCTCACGCCCCAACATCGTGCAGCCCGCCTCCAGTGGTGTCGCGACAGGCGTGAATGGAGGGACGAATGGAGACGTGTCGTCTTCAGCGATGAGAGTCGCTTCTGCCTTGGTGCCAATGATGGTCGTATGCGTGTTTGGCGCCGTGCAGGTGAGCGCCACAATCAGGACTGCATACGACCGAGCCACACAGGGCCAACACCCGGCATCATGGTGTGGGGAGCGATCTCCTACACTGGCCGTACACCACTGGTGATCGTCGAGGGGACACTGAATAGTGCACAGTACATCCAAACCGTCATCGAACCCATCGTTCTACCATTCCTAGACCGGCAAGGGAACTTGCTGTTCCAACAGGACAATGCACGTCCGCATGTATCCCGTGCCACCCAACGTGCTCTAGAAGGTGTAAGTCAACTACCCTGGCCAGCAAGATCTCCGGATCTGTCCCCCATTGAGCATGTTTGGGACTGGATGAAGCGTCGTCTCACGCGGTCTGCACGTCCAGCACGAACGCTGGTCCAACTGAGGCGCCAGGTGGAAATGGCATGTCAAGCCGTTCCACAGGACGACATCCAGCATCTCTACGATCGTCTCCATGGGAGAATAGCAGCCTGCATTGCTGCGAAAGGTGGATATACACTGTACTAGTGCCGACATTGTGCATGCTCTGTTGCCTGTGTCTATGTGCCTGTGGTTCTGTCAGTGTGATCATGTGATGTATCTGACCCCAGGAACGTGTCAATAAAGTTTACCCTTCCTGGGACAATGAATTCACGGTGTTCTTATTTCAATTTCCAGGAGTGTAGGTTAAGTATTCCATTAGAAGTCTGAAACAGACTTTACTCTGATCTTAAGTCAATTTTCAGGAATGATTTCCTCGTAACACCACCTGACTCCGAAATTTTAATGGCAGTGGTAGCGATTTCGCAAGCGCAATGGGAGTTTCATTGAAAAGGTTTCGAAGAAAACATATTGATAAATCTTAGCCAACAGTACTGTTCCAGTAATGAAAAGATGAGTAACGAGGCATCTTGTAGATGTTAACCGGCCGCTGTGGCCGAGCCGTTCTAGGCGCTTCAGTCCGGAACCACGCGGCTGCTACGGTCGTAGTTTCGAATCCTGTCTCGTGTGTGATGTCCTTAGGTTAGTTAGGTTTAAGTAGTTCTAAGTCTAGGGGACTGATGACCTCATATGTTAAGTCCCATAGTGCTTAGAGCCATTTGAACCATTTTTGTAGATATTACTTGTGCAAGACAAATTTATTTGCCACCTGTTCAATCTGAAACTAAGAACCCGTGGCAAGAATTTTTAAATACTAATAAACAGTGACAAATGTTCTGTTACGAGACTGATCTGAAGATGTCATTGCTCCGAACTGCGTGCATCAGTAACGCTGTGACTTGACTGATTGCTGTATTACAGAATGGAGAAGACGAAGCAAGGAAAGTGCATTTCTTATTGAAGTAGAACCTGTAAATGGGAACACATACGAGGAGGAAACTCAGTGATTGTGAATATTCGTACTGGGTGATTATTCTTAACAGTCGGCGGCCTTGCCGCAGTAGAAACACCGGTTCCTGTCAGATCAGCGAAGTTAACCATTGCCGGGCTTGGCTTGCACTTGGATGGGCCATCATCCGGGGTTGCCGAGTGCTGTTGGCAAGCGGGCTGCACTCAGCCCTTGTGAGGAGTTACTTGATTGAGGAGTAGCAGCACAGGTCACGAAAACTGACAACGGCCGGGAGAGCAGCGTGCTGACCACATACCCCTCCCCATCCGCCTTCGGTGACGCTTACGGGCTGGGGAGGACACGGCGGCCGGTCGGTGCCGTTGGGCCTTTAAAGGCCTGTTCGGACGGTGTTTTTCTTTAAATTCTTATTAACGTTCAAAAAACCTCGAAGCGACGTAGATGACTCTGACACAAGTAATTTAATGTAAGACATACGGGGTCGTAAATGTCGGGAAATGTCCCAAAAATAAATGAGAAATGCTGGAGCCGGCCGAAGTGGCCGTGCGGTTAAAGGCGCTGCAGTCTGGAATCGCAAGACCGCTACGGTCGCAGGTTCGAATCCTGCCTCGGGCATGGATATTTGTGATGTCCTTAGGTTAGTTAGGTTTAACTAGCTCTAAGTTCTAGGGGACTAATGACCTCAGCAGTTGAGTCCCATAGTGCTCAGAGCCACTTGAACCAAGAAATGCTGGACATGTGGCGTCACCAGAAGATGCACCTCGCCGCACGCGCAGTGGTTGGGCTTGGGTGTGAAGGAATGATTGAGCGATGCAATGCTTGTATTCGACCAACAGGGCAAATTTCAAACACCTTTTATAAATGTAATCTGTTGGAAATGTAGAAATTACAAAATTATTGTCCTTGCTGTAACCAAGATAAAACTATTCTTCTTGTGTGTTTCTTCCTATTTGTCCCTTTTTTCTATTTACAGACAGTATTTGGTTAAGAAAATGTAGGTCGTTTACTGTTTTAGGCTTATACTCATTTACTTGTGACGCAATACTGTATGATTTTTGTTGTAATGTACTTTACAATAAACCACCCGATACCGCCAGACCGGCAAATAGAATAATACGAGGGTTATTCCAAAAGTAAGGTCCGATTGATTGCCAAATTGAAACCACAGTGAACATCAGAAATGTTTTACTTGTAACAATTAGCTACACCTTTCAGCTACTTCTCTACGTAGTCGCCGTTCTGACTTAGACTTTTGTCATAGCGTTGTACCAACTTTTCAATAGCCTCATCATAGAAGGCAGTCGCCAGTGCTTTCCGCCAATTCTCCACGCTGGCCTACACCTCGTTGTCTGTGTCAAAATGTTGTCTTCAAAGACAGCGGTTCATGTGACCATAGATGAAACCCAGGGGGAGACAATTGCGGACTGTATTGTGGGTAATCTCACATTTCCATTTGAAAACGATGCAGGAGCATCTTCATTGCCCCTGCAGAATGCGGCTGAGAATTGTCTTGAAGAAGAAACAGCACGACAGTTATGTAATGTTAGCTGCATAGCTTCAGGCGAAATTACTCACCAGGCCCTCGTACTTGGCGGCAGACACTATTTTCTAGACATCTTTACGCACTCACTGCGAGCTCAGAAATGAGAAGAGCGACGTGATGCTAACTGGGGTTATACTAGAGACACTACCCAACACATCTGTGCAAAGCTTTATCGGATTTTCATAGTCGTTTCCATTTCGCGACCGATCGGACCTTACTTTTGGAATAACCCTCGTATATCTTACTTCAATGTAAACACATAATTGTATCACGCAATGTAAAAATTACTGCCTGCCAAACGCAAGACTCGAACCCTCAGCTCCATGCGCTGAAGTAGCGCACGTAGGCCCGGACCCGCACTGAGGTGAACACTTGGGTGGGATGATCAGTTGCCACAGATCGATAGGTTCAACTGCTACAAGTGCGGCGAGGTACGCCATGTGGTGATGTCACATGTCCAGTATTTGTCAAATCACTTTTGTGTTGTTTCCCGACATTTGCGAACCCATGTGTCTTACGTTAAATTACTTGTCTTACAAGGGAACCTCCCCATCGCACCCCACTCAGATTTAGTTATAAGTTGGCACAGGGATAGGCCATGAAAAACTGAACACAGATCAATCGAGAAAACAGGAAGAAGTTGTGTGGAACTATGAAAAAAATAAGCAAAATATACAAACTGAGTAGTCCATGCGCAATGTAGGCAACATCACGGAAAGTTTCAGCTTACGAGCGCCGTGGTCCCGTGGTTAGCGTTGGCAGCTGCGGAGCGAGAGGTCCTTGGTTCAAATCTTCTCTCGATTGAAAAGTTTAGTTTTTTATTTTCAGACAATTATCAAAGTTCAGGCACTCACACATAATAAACTTCGCTCTCCAAAATTCTAGGACATGTTCAGATTTGCTTGGACATATGCAGGATTTGACGGTCTACACACGGAAACATTTGACAGAGCACAGGGAAAACTGTGCGACTGTGAAACTGTTGCATTCATTTGTTGCAGTTTATGTGACAAACTATTATGTTTTCATCACTTTTTTGGGAGTGATTATCACATCCACAAGAAAACCTAAATCGGGCAAGGTAGAAGAATCTTTTTACCCATTCGCCAAGTGTGCAAGTTAGGTGGGTCGACAACATATTCCTGTCATGTGACGCACATGCGGTCACCAATGTCGTATAGAATATATCAGACGTGTTTTCCTGTGGAGGAATCGGTTGACCTATGAACTTGCGATCAAATGTTTTCGTTTCCTATTGGAGAGGCACGTCCTTTCGTCTACTAATCGCACGGTTTTGCGGTGCGGTCGCAAAGCACAGGCACTAAACTTATTACAGTGAACAGAGACGTCAATGAATGAACGGTCAGATCGTAACTTTGCGAAAATAAAGAAAGTAAAATTTCAACCGAGGGAGGACTCGAACCAAGGACCTCTCGTTCCGCAATTGCTCACTCTAACCACGGGACCACGGCGCTCCTCAGCGTATACCGCCCTTGATGTTGACTATCTTGCACATGGACTACTCAGTTTATATATTTTGCTTATTTTTTCATAGTTCCACAAAACTTCTTCCTGTTTTCTCGATTGATCTGTGTTCAGTTTTTCATGGCCTATCCCTGTGCCAACTTATAACCAAATCTGAGGGGGTCGCGATGGGGAGGTTTCCTTGTTAGTATCATCTTCGTCACCTCCGAGGTTTTTAAACGTTAATAAGAAGTAAGTCACGTGGGAGTGTGGTACAATGAAAAGACGAACGCAAATTTTGGTGAGAAGATATTCTAATATTCAGAAGGATTGAAATGAAATGATCCATCCGGAGAAGTTCGGCAGCCGGGTGCAAGTCTAACTGCAGATGCCGACACAGTGGGTCAATTGCATGCTGGTGATGATGAAATAGTGATGATGACAACACAACACTCACTCCGCGAGCGGAGAAAATCTCCAACCCGGTCGGGAATCGACGCCGGGCCCGCTGCATGGTAGGCAAACACGTTACCACTTCTTTTTACTTTTCAAGTTCATTTTTGATTCAGCCACTCAGTTTTTTGTTACAGAGACCAGCTAGCCCTCTGACCGTACACGCTGAACTACCACGCCGGCATTCAACTTAGCGGGCGGACTCAGAAGGATTAATTACAGGATGGACAACTTCATGCGAGCAACTACAATTTGTCTGAAGTCCAACACGAAGTTATCAGTAGTCTAGCTACTTATCACAACTACATATCTCAATGTACTCGGGCACACGGTTCCGAACTAATCACACAAAGGAAAGCTGGTCTTCATTACCTTTTCAACAATTACGCAGTACCAGAATTCACTCGTATAGACATGACTCGAAACCTATAAAATCTGAAAGAAACAAAAGTGACAAACGAGTGAAATCCACAGACGAAGCTGGACGGCTGCAAGATGACGCCCGCCCACATGTTGCGAAGGTAGTTTCGATTATGCTGCAGAAGTTTCGCTGGGAACCCCTTACGCAATCTCTGTACTGTCCCGACCTTTCACCATGCGACTTCCATATTTTCGGAGCCCTGAAGGACGACATTCGTGGCCGCCGATTTACGAAGAGGTACACGTATGTAGATACTATAATGGTTTGGTAAGCAACCGCAAACATTTTTACGCAAAGGCATTCACAGTCTTGTCTCACCACGAGACAAGTTTATTAAAGGTTATGGCGATTACTTTTGAAATAATAAACAGTTTGCTTACTTTTTCTCATGTGTCTCATTTTCATTTGAATATCCCTTATACCAGGTGTCTCCCCTATGTGTAGTCAGTAGGGCTGTTTATAAAATATCTATATATCGATGTTGTTGTTGTGGTCTTCTGTCCTGAGACTGGTTTGATACAGCTCTCCATGCTACTCTATCCTGTTCTAGCTTCTTCACCTCCCATTACCTACTGCAACCTACATCCTTCTGAATCTGCTTAATGCATTCATCTCTTGGTCTCCCTCTACGATTTTAACTCTCCACGCTGCCCTCCAATACTAAATTGGTGATCCCTTGATGCCTTAGAACATGTCCTACCACCCGATCCCTTCTTCTAGTCAAGTTGTGCCACAAACTCCTCTTCTCCCCAATCCTATTCAATACCTCCTTATTAGTTATGTGATCTACCCATCTCATCTTCAGCATTCTTCTGTAGCACCACAGTTCGAATGCTTCTATTCTCTTCTTGTCCAAACTATCGTCCACGTTTCACTTCCATACAAGGCTACACTCCACATAAATACTTTCAGAAACGACTTCCTGACACTTAAATCTATACTCGATGTTAACAAATTCCTCTTCTTCATAAACGATTTCCTTGCCATTGCCAGTCTACATTTTATATCCCCTCTACTTCGACCATCATCAGTTATTTTGCTCCCCAAATAGCATAACTCCTTTAGTACTTTAAGTGTCTCATTTCCTAATCTAAAGCCGGCCGCGGTGGTCTAGCGGTTCTAGGCGCGCAGTCCGGAACCGCGTGACTGCCACGGTCGCAGGTTCGAATCCTGCCTCGGGCATGGATGTGTGTGATGTCCTTAGGTTAGTTAGGTTTACGTAGTTCTAAGTTCTAGGGGACTGATGACCACAGATGTTAAGTCCCATAGTGCTCAGAGCCATTTGAACCATCCTAATCTAATTCCCTCAGCATCACCAGACTTAATTCGACTACATTCCATTACCCTCGTTTTGCTTTTGTTGATGTTCATCTTATATCCTCCTTTCAAGACACTGTCCATTTCGTTCAACTGCTCTTCCAAGTCCTTTGCTGTCTCTGACAGAATTACTATGCCATCGGCGAACTTCAAATATGGTTCAAATGGCTCTGAGCACTATGCGATTTAACTTCGGAGGTCATCAGTCGCCTAGAACTTAGAACTAATTAAACCTAACCAACCTAAGAACATCACACACATCCATGTCCGAGGCAGAATTCGAACCTGCGACCGTAGCGGTCACGTGGTTCCAGGCTGGGAAATGCTACGTGTAAGTCCATCACGCAGAAGTCAATATGAAGTGTTCCGGATGAATCGGATATGTGATGTAACCGAACAACGGAACCATCGGGCACATTTTATTGTGTCGCTCACCTGCTATTACCATTGTCAGCAAAGTGGATATCGCCAAACGTGATCGTGCATCGTCTTCGTTGCTATAAGAGGGATAAGTAGGGTGCTAGCTAGTTGATGTACAGAATATCTAATAATATATCAGTACTTAAATATACAGCTCTAAAACTAGCAGTTTATTACGATGTTCAGCCGCTATTCTTTTTTTTTTTTTTTTTTTGTCCTGTACATTGATATGCTGTCGTCGATATATCGATAAGCTTTCTCGACATATCGGTGGTCGTCAACGGCATTTAAATATCGATATATTTTTTAAAATATCAATAGTCCTAGTCGACAGGCCCATTTGCTCTGGTGTTACAGCAGATATCTGCGGTTTCGTTTTCGCAGCTTGTAGCAAGCCAAACAAGTTCTCATCACTCTTTCATATGACGCCCAGCGCCGGCTGAATGTTTCGGTTTATTTCCCATTTCAAACAAAACTTATTCGAGAGAGCGCTGCCAGATTAGTCTAGTGCCATATTCGTTTTGCCGATATGTTTTATTAACAGGAACAGTAAAACACGCAGAATAATGAGTACTCCAGCAGCGATTGAGCAGCGAGCTTCTGCATGGTGGTAGCAGTCAGAGAGGGCCAAGGTGATACCGTCGCCGCTGCAGTACTCGTTTCCACGTGTTTTACTGTCCCTGTTAATACATATGAATAAAACTAATATCGCGATAGACTAATTTGTTGATGAAGATGATAATAATGTTTGGTTTGTGAGGCGCACAACTGCGCGGTTATCAGCGCCCGTACAAATTCCCAGCCTTTGCTCAGCCCAAACTCACCACTTTCATGAATGATAATGAAATAATGAGGACAACAGAAACACCCAGTCATCTCGAGGCAGGTGAAAATCTCCGACCCCGCCGGGAATCGAACCCGGGACCTCGCGCAGACTAATTTGGGCCGGCACTGTCGAATGGGCACGTAAAATTCCACTTTAAAAATCATTTTGTTTGTAACGGGGAACAAACCGGCGCTTTCCATCGATGCAGGGGTATCATGTATGACGCGATGAGGAGCATTTCTTTGGGCTCAGTCCAGCTACACGTTGCAAAAACCAAATTGGAAATTTCTTCCGAAACACCAAAGAAAATGTGCCTAACGAACGACTCTGATGAGAGACACCCTGTATATTATGGAAAGAATGACGGTATAACACTCTCTTGCAGTACGCCCCAAGTTGCTTTTACGTCTGAAGATTTCTCTCTTGTGAGAACTATTTTTTTTTTCAACTCTTCAGTGTAGTCACAGAATTTGTCTGATATTCCGCATGCTCGTATTTTGTTCATTATGCGCCAGTGCGGAACTGTGTCAGAAACTTTCCGGGATTGCGGGAGGAAGTGAGGAACTGCACTTCAGCCACCAGCTCACGAGCACCCTAAGTACTGGAGAACAAATGCGCGCTGCTGTTTGGGCCGCGGACGAGACCAGAGCCCGTCAAGTGCGCACAGAGCGGATCAGCATTCCCCGAATGCACCAGCAAAGGCGGCGGGCAGCGTGCAGGCGGCCGCGCTTATTCACTGTCCGTTATCGGGAGTACAAAGCCGCCCGGTCCGGTGTTTGCACGCGCTGTTCCGGCGCCCCATCGGACCACCCCCGGGACCGACGCCGTCCTCGTAAGCCCCTCAGAGCGATCCTGTGCGGGGGCGTGACGGAGGGAGGGGGGGAGGAGGCCACGTGTCTGGCCTTCACCTCGGCGCTCTTCGCGTCCGCACGTGTCGCCCCAGGGCACTCTCGAATGCACGGGCACCGCCTCAGCCTCTCCGCTAGCAATCTCGTTCCCTCCGGAATGATTGCACTTTCATTGCATTTCCTGCTGGCTGCTTCGGAAATGATACCTAGATTTATACCCCTACCCCCCGTCCTCGAAAGTTAATATATTGGGAGCGCGTTTCTGTTCCAAGCCAGTCATTTCAGGTAGACAGACTAATCATCTTCCATGAAAGCATGTTCCGTCATTGCAATTAAATGAAAGGCAGTTTGGTTTTTGCCACACGCATTTCGCTTCTTTTATTTACGAATCATCTTCAGTTGTGTAATACATGTTTGTTTCTATACATATGATAAATGCATCATGTTGTAGTTGCAAGTTAGTTAATTTGGTATGTTTTCCCTTGTCATTCTCTTTTTATCTCAGGCTAGGAACAATTATTGTAGCACATGTCCCGTAAGGTTAAATTATCGCTTGGTGTTACGATTTCAAATATTGTTAGTTCATGAGTGTAATCAAGTAGGTGTGTTTACTCGGTCTCCGTATTCCAGATGACCAATTTTCGGCGTTTTTTTCGAGCATATTTGTTACAACACTTCAACTTTTCACTGTGTGTTGAACGTGTCTGTGTTTACAATGAGTAGTATTGCCAACTGTCATTGTGTGTTTATCTTTCGTCTTTTGTGTGTGTGCGTGTGTGTGTGTGTGTGTGTGTGTGTGTGTAGCTTCATGTAGCTACAGCTTTCCCTTACACTTATTTCTGGTTCGTCATTCAGCTGTCAAAAGCAGTTTGAGAGCTGAGAGAGAGCCACTAAAACAAAGAAAAAGATAAATGTAAAACATAACCACGCTAAATAATTAATTAAAACTTTCTCTCTCTGTCTCTGTCTCTGTCTCTGTCTCTCTCTCTCTCTCTCTCTCTCTCTCTCTCCCTCTCTCTCTCCCTCTCTCTCCCTCTCTCTCTCTCTCTCTCTCTTTCTCTCTCTCTCTCTCCCTCTCTCACTCATCCACGGCCACGCACGCACGCGCGCGCGCGCGCGCGCACACACACACACACACACACACACACACACACACACACACACACACACATGTCGTCGTCCATGTGTTACAGGCTGCACTCGCGCAGGCATGCATGTCCGAAAGAACTTTACAGCGTTCTTCGCAGTAACACAGGCACTGCTGTTCCGGCTTCATTCGCCAATGACCAGACCCCGACACTCAATAAAATGCAGGGTGACAATTACTGAACTGTATAAAAAAACTTAAATTAGTTACAAACTACGACGTGCACACACTTCACTCAACATGTAAACGTCACCTCATATATTCGGTTTTAGGTTATGACATGTTCGATATGCCTGCCATCATTGGCGATGATGTGGCGCAGACGAATAGCAGAATTCTGCATAACCCGCTGAAGTGCCGAAGCATTGATGCTGTATGGCTGTTTTCAGCTCAGCTGTGGTTTTGCTGTTTTTGCTGTGCACCTTGTCTTTAGTAATAGCCCCACAAAAAGGAGTCGCATGTGTTCACATCCGGAGAATATGGCGCCCAATCGAGGCTCATGCCAGTGACCTCTGGGTATCCCGGATTCAGGATGCGTTCCCCAAAGTGCTCCTGCAAGACATCAAACACTCCTGCTTCGGTGGGATCGAGCTTCGTCTTGCATGAACCACATCTTGCCAAATCAGGATCACTTTGGGAAATGGGGATGAAATCATCTTCCAAAACCTTTACGTACCGCTCTGTAGTTACCGTGCCGTCAAGGAATATCGCACCAATTATTCCGTGATTGGACATTGCACATCACGCAGTCACCCACGCAGTCCCCCAAATGCGCCAATCTTTCTTATTGACGAACCCATCCAAATGAAAGTGTGCGTCGTCGCTGAACCAAACCACATTCACATCAACAATTGCCAATATCCTCCGCGCCAACCGTTCAGTTCGAACTTCTTAACGGAAACCGTTCAGAAGTTATGCCGATATTATGTCATATAATTCAATAATTGTCACCCCTTATATCCTTCCTGGACAGAAATATTACGGATTGTGACAGAGACGACGACGTATGAAGTTTGGATCTGGTCGTGAATCATGAATGGATAGCCGAAGCAATGCCGGCAAGGTAGCTTAGCGATAAAAAAAAAAAAAAAAAAAAAAAAAAAAAACCTGAGTTAGTGGATCAACGATGAACTTGAACAAGCGTCATGGGACGACCGCCCCGATCAAATACAACGCCCATTAACAAACATAATGAGACCAATAAAAAAAGCGGTTGAGGTGACCGCTTGCAGGATGCGGGTAATTCCGGTTCGAGTCCCGGTGCGTCGTCGTGCCACCACGCCACCACACAGACGATGGTAGTTCATATTTGCAATATTTCTTGATGGCTGCAGTGGCTGTTACTTTGGACTTGCATGCGTCGTATTTTACTCACAATGGACCAGTGTCAAAAATGGTTCAAATGGCTCTGAGCACTATGGGACTCAACTGCTGTGGTCACCAGTCCCCTAGAACTTAGAACTACTTAAACCTAACTAACCTAAGGACATCACACACATCCATGCCCAAAGCAGGATTCGAACCTGCGACCGTAGCAGTCGCACGGTTCCGGACTGCGCGCCTAGAACCGCGAGACCACCTCGGCCGGCAGGACCAGTGTCCACGTGGCTGTTGTAGGAGTGATAATCACCAGCTAAAACACCTAGAAAGCTGAACCTGTTTAGTAAACCAGGTTAAGAATCAGAAGCGTCGTGCCTCGAGGGGGAACTTCAAACATTCAGCTCTTGACAAGAGATTGTAGAGAAACTATGGCTCAAGTTTAGAACAATAGTTGACCAATCAGTGGATGGATATACAAGGCCGTCCCTACGGTAGTTTTTGGGTTGGGGATGTTGCGGTTCCTACCCTGTTAAAAACCTGCGCCATTCCAACTTTTAAACGACTTTCTTGAAAGAAGAACACTAGACAGTTCGTGATAGGACTCTCTGAGTATAGCAACGCAATAAAGAAACGTCTCAAGGGACAGCGACAACTGTTCGATACATCCAAAAGAAAATACAGGGCGATAGACATATGGGTACTAGATGAAATACGTTTATCAGTGAAAGGGAACTTTTAACGTCTACCCACAGTAGCATTTGACCCGGTACCAGACTAACGCTTAATAACAAAAGCATTGGGGCGATGAAAAAGTTTCCCTTCGAAAGCCATACTATGCCCACATGTCGATGCTTATATACTCTCATCGGAGTCGGGCTGGGTGGCATATACGCAACAACAAAGTCCTCAAGCGAAAACGTTTTGATTGCTCCATTATAACATCATACTGGCTATCAAACGTATTTGTGATGGGGTTTAGGATTCCTTGGTAGACAGACGCAGCATGTTTTCTCAGAGGTGTTCATTGACAGAAGTAGAAATAACTTCAAACGTGGCCCGGTGAACTGTGTTAAGACACTTACTGTAGATACTGGGTACTGATAACCTGGAAGACAACAGTATTCTCTGAATCATTTGCTGACGGTGCGGCAACATTAAATGAAACACCACCAGAAAAAATTGTTATTTGTCACAGTCAGGTGGTCTGTTTCTAATTAGTAAATGTAATTAACTTAAAATTGCTCCCTAAGCTGGACAGCAACTTGCTCAAAGTGCGGTTAACAAAAGGGCACTGTAAGGTGGAATGATGCCAGCTAAATAACACGTCAACATTTTTTTTTTTTCTGTTGACTGCGTGTGAACTTCGTAAACTCGAATAAGTTACATGGAGTAGTAGATACAGCACGCCGAAAACTAAACCGCGAAGAATTTGCTAATGGAATTAGAAAAATGTCGATGCCGGCGAAATCATTTGTATCAATGGCCTCCTTCGTGCATGACTGGAAATGAAAATGTCTCGTCAGAGAGTTCGTCATTATGATCGGTTCTTGTTAAAACTTGTAAGTTAACAACTTTTCATCGCAGCAGCAAGTGGTATCATCCAGATGGACCAGTGTATTTCTTGTCAGAAAGAAAACTTTGGTAAGCAGCTTCCGACGCAAATCAATAACCGAGGGAGCGTCACCCTTGTTAGGTTTACCTGAACTATCGGCAAGGTAGCGACGTCCCGTTCGTGGCAAGTTATTACTTGCGAATTTTCCACGCTACGTAATATTAAATTTCTGTGCTCCGAGACCCGTTATAATACGTCCAGGAACATAGCTCCGCGGTCGGTCGATGTTGTGAGATGCCATGTCACCCTGACAAAGTTCTGCTGCTCCTGTTAGGGAAAAAAATTAAGCACCGAAACATGACATCGTATATAAACTTCAACCTGTTCAATTAGCACGCTATGTCAGTTTTTGCTCAAAGCCACGAACATGGCACTTCCTGTACTTGTTTTCATCTTTTCGTGCTTGGTAAGTGAAAGGATATATTGCCTCATTGGTTAAGTAGCACCTGCTCTATTCTGATTTTCTGTTACTGCTGTCGTCTAACAACTACACGCAACGTATCTTACTGCTTTATCTTAATAGTCCTTCATTCAGCGTGCACCAAGGAAGCCACATAACACCATGCAGAACTAGCACTCCTGAAAGAAAGGATAGGTTCGCAGGAGAGCTTCTGTAAAGTTTGGAAGGTAGGAGACAAGATACTGACAGAAGTAAAGCTGTGAGTACCGGGCGTGAGTCGTGCTTCGGTAGCTCAGTTGGTAGAGCACTTCCCCGCGAAAGGCAAAGGTCCCGAGTTCGAGTCTCGGACGAGCACACAGTTTTAATCTGCCAGGAAGTTTCATATCAGCGCACACTCCGCTGCAGAGTGAAAATCTCATTTTGGAAAGCTGAAAGATTTTTTAGGTTCTGCATAACTTTTTGCACATGGTTTTCTATAATTGCTACTAAGATTAAATCGTCTACAAAAATCAGTGCGCCTAGGTGTATCTTTCTGTTGATAGGGATACAACCCGGTTTTATAGCGAAGAAACCTCTTATTATATGTAGTACTCATATGCATGTTGAAGATAAGGGAAGATAGTCTACGTCGTAGTCTGATTCCTGTAAAAAATATGTTCGAATCTCATAATTTGTTCTCGTTTCGAACTGCGATTACGGTTTCATGTACATATTGTAAATATTCGATGTGATTTGTTGTGGCATTTGACCATGCTCTCGTATTTATATAGTTTACTGCGGTTTATTTTGCAAAAAGTAAACATATATTCTGCAAAGGCAAAACGTGTTTCAATATTATATTCTCCATGACTCTCGGAAGCAGATGTGACACTGTTAGGCTATATGACGATGGTAAATTTATTGTTTATCAAACCAGCGTGTAGATGTAGCACAGAAAGTGACTGCACTGAATTGAAATATCCAGAGCTGGTTTGCTATCTGGTATTACAAGCAACAGAAGCAGGTTCTGAAGATGACGTACGAAGCATCTCTGGCGATGTGGCGATGGGATGATTTTGGTGGTGTAAAACTGCGACATCGGCGTTGAATACGTTACTTGATACACTGTGTTATGAAGTGCGTGTGATATGAAGTGACATACGGCACAGTACGTAAGATAAGATTACACTGCGTCAGTCTCTGGCCATCCACTCAGAACAACTGATACCCACTTCCGCCATCCAGGTCACCGCATTATTACCCAAAGAGTACAAAAATGTATAAGCAAAGACTTCGCCGTTGGATGTAAAAGCACGTGAAAGCCTGCAACAACATAGACGGTCTACTAAACTGCCTGGAACATGGCTCGAGAATTTGTCAAATAAAACATTACGGTAGCTACTACGCTTTCCAACTCTGCAGTCAACGATACTCTGCAGATTTTTTTGGGATTGTCTTTTGACAAAATGTGATCTTGTTCATTTGCAGCTTCGTCTAGAGTGGGCAGAGCAGAAAATTTTTCTAAGTCTGGATTCACAGATGTCGTCCTCAGAGTAACCCTACTTAACCTTATTGCGTCAGCATCTGGAAACCCCAGCACTCAATTTATTGAGTTTTTACTGGTGTATGAAAGTAGTGCTCGCCTGCCACTTTTGTCTTGTATACCGTACTATGATTTTCTGGGGATCAATTTTTTCAATGTTGAACACGTCTGGCTGTCGGGTAACATCCAGCAATCTGGATAAATTTCTAGCTACAGCCGCGAAGTCCAGCGGATACGCTGCACCAGCAAAAATGGTTCAAATGGCTCTGAGCACTATGGGACTTAACATCTTAGGTCATAAGTCCCCTAGAACTTTGAACTACTTAAACCTAACTAACCTAAGGACATCACGCACATCCATGCCCGAGGCAGGATTCGAACCTGCGACCGTAGCAGTCACGCGGTTCCGGACTGAAGCGCCTAGAACCGCTCGGCCACCGCGGCCGGTCTACTGCAGTAGCAGTTTCTGTTTGTACTCAGTATTTGGATTATTTTTTCTTCTCAAGGGCTTCTGCGAAGAACTGAATTGAATCTGTGTATTTTACTACGTTTACTAATGTTTACTAACTTATCCTAAGCGTTTGTGTAGATGTTAGTGAGTCTGCATTGTGTGAACTGACTTTAGGGGACAGTAAAAACCATAAGTAGCGAATCAGCGGTCTTCGCGTATAACCATTATTTGGTTTAGTGTTATATTATTTGTGGTATATACACTGATTAAAGCTGTATAGGGACTGCGTCAATTGTGTACAAGTACATAGGTCCGTAAACAGTAGGGAGCTGTTCTGACCTCTGTCGCCGTCTGTAGGCCTCTGCCCTTAGCTGTGGTGGCGCTGGGGCACATGAGACAAATGCGTTGACGCTCTGCCAGCGATGTTTAATGTCGCAGCTCCTTCCGATTCGCACGTTCTGGCTGGTCTCACATACTTGACGCCAAATAGCGAACAATAGCGGATTCGCGAATATCTGGGCGGAAGACGAAAGTGGATACTGCCCCACGGTTGCTCCTTTAAGCTTTGAAACCAGGTTTGAGGTACTGACCATTATCTAAATTACATCTGAGTCAGCAGTCTCGTCTGTTGGGATCGTGGCCGATTTTCTTTAAATGTTCGGACAAGCGCAGATGGTGGGATTGCTTGTCACTGCGAGCCCCAGCGTTAAGCACGTGATGAAGTTCCCTTAGCGAAATAGAGGGCAGGCTGGGAAGGAAATCCAACCTGTTTGCTTGACAGGGGCCACCAGTCATGTCCAACATGTGGAGAAAGAATTGCCGGCAGCGGCTGTGCGCACTGGCTGCAAATTGTGGCTCATGTTTCCAAGAATGATGCCACGCCTGCTGCATGGGTTCAGAAGCCGTACTCGGTTCCTACGGACGTCCGACTGCTTTGGTGAAGACAGCTGACCTCGCTCGCGGAGTGAAATTGGAACTGGCGTTCTGCAGCATCGTACCCAGAACCGATCGCAAGACTGTTTTAGAGCCAAGTGGAAAGCTTAACCAGACGCACAGGCTATTCTGTATCTTGGACGCGGATTTCTCGACCTCCGATATCACATGGAGAATTGTAGGAACCACTAAATGGAGCAACCATGCACGCAGGAAATGGCCGCTACGTGTGCAGTGAACATGTGGACTTTTCAGGACGGAGAAATCCCTCCAAGGGCCCGATAAGATACGTTTTGATTACAGACAGACAAGAATGTTATCCCCGTTAACTAAAACCAAAGGACGAAAGTGGGTTTCTTGTTGGGGGCACTCGCAAATGACGGGAGGGAAGAATGACTGTCGGTAGTGCTCTGTATTAGCTCTAATTTCTCGAATTGCCAGTAAACCTCTCTGTAATGCAGAACGCCTCTAATTTAAAATCTGTCACTGGAGATTGTGGAGCATCTCTGTAACGCCCTCGCACCGCCTAAACGAGCCAGTGACGAAACGCGCTGCTCTTCGTTGTCTCTGTCTCTTTTATTGGTCCTACTTGGTAATGATCTCAGATTGATGAAAAATACAGGGTTATTACAAATGATTGAAGCGATTTCACAGCTCTACAATAACTTTATTGTTTGAGATATTTTCACAATGCTTTGCACACACATACAAAAACTCAAAAAGTTTTTTTGGGCATTCACAAATGTTCGATATGTGCCCCTTTAGTGATTCGGCAGAAATCAAGCCGATAATCAAGTTCCTCCCACACTCGGCGCAGCATGTCCCCATCAATGAGTTCGAAAGCATCGTTGATGCGAGCTCGCAGTTCTGGCACGTTTCTTGGTAGAGGAGGTTTAAACACTGAATCTTTCATATAACCCCACAGAAAGAAATCGCATGGGGTTAAGTCGGGAGAGCGTGGAGGCGATGACATGAATTGCTGATCGTGATCTCCACCACGACCGATCCATCGGTTTTCCAATCTCCTGTTTAAGAAATGCCGAACATCATGATGGAAGTGCGGTGGAGCACCATCCTGTAGAAAGATGAAGTCGGCGCTGTCGGTCTCCAGTTGTGGCATGCGCCAATTTTCCAGCATGTCCAGATACACGTGTCCTGTAAGGTTTTTTTCGCAGAAGAAAAAGGGGCCGTAAACTTTAAACCGTGAGATTGCACAAAACACGTTAACTTTTGGTGAATTGCGAATTTGCTGCACGAATGCGTGAGGATTCTCTACCGCCCAGATTCACACATTGTGTCTGTTCACTTCACCATTGAGAAAAAATGTCGCTTCATCACTGAAAACAAGTTTCGCACTGAACGCATCCTCTTCTATGAGCTGTTGCAACCGCGCCGAAAATTCAAAGCGTTTGACTTTGTCATCGGGTGTCAGGGCTTGTAGCAATTGTAAATGGTAAGGCTTCTGCTTTAGCCTTTTCCGTAACATTTTCCAAACCGTCGGCTGTGGTACGTTTAGCTCCCTGCTTGCTTTATTCGTCGACTTCCGCGGGCTACGCGTGAAACTTGCCCGCACACGTTCAACCGTTTCTTCGCTCACTGCAGGCCGACCCGTTGATTTCCCCTTACAGAGGTATCCAGAAGCTTTAAACAGCGCACACCATCGCCGAATGGAGTTAGCAGTTGGTAGATCTTTGTTGAACTTCGTCCTGAAGTGTCGTTGCACTGTTATGACTGACTGATGTGAGTGCATTTCAAGCACGACATACGCTTTCTCGGCTCCTGACGCCATTTTGTCTCACTGCGCTCTCGAGCGCTCTGGCACCAGAAACCTGAAGTGCGGCTTCAGCCGAACAAAACTTTATGAGTTTTTCTACGTATCTGTAGTGTGTCGTGACCATATGTCAATGAATGGAGCTACAGTGAATTTATGAAATCGCTTCAATCATTTGTAATAGCCCTGTACTAAATAATCAGTCGAACAAACATCTTGAGAACCACTTCTTTCGCTGATGATATATATTTCCTTAAGATTCTTCTTATTAATCTCAATCTTGCATCTGATATTACTACTATTTGTTTTATGTGGTCATTCCACTTAAGGACGTACTGGATAGTCAGACCCATCCAAAAATATTTTACTGTAGATACTTCTTCCAATAGTTTATCAATAGTGTAGTCGTACAGTAGTGAATTTTTGCCTATGTATGCGTAATACGTTACACTTGCTTACGTTCAGGGTTAACAGCCACAGGCTGTACCTTTCAACAGTCCTCTGTAGGTCATTATACAAATCGATACTGTCTTCTCGCATTGCTACTTTCTTATAGACAACCGTATCATCTGCGAACATTCTTAGTAGCTTACTTTCTACTAGATCATTATGTTGAGATGATAAGAGTCATGGGTTACCGTTATGTCCGTGTGCAGATGGTGGTAGTATCGAGTACACGAAGCACACAAGGGCAGTGAATTGGTGGAGCTGTCATTTGTACTCAGATGATTCATGAGAAATGGTTTCCGACATCATTATGGCCAGACAACGGGAACCAACAGGCTAAAAAAGCGGAATAATAGTTTGAGCTAAGAGCATGGGACAATCCATTTCGTAAATCGTTAAGAGTTTCACTATTCCGAGATCCACGGTGTCAGGAGTGAGCCGAGAATATCGAAGTTCGGGCATTACGTCACACCAAGGACAACGCAATCGCCAACGGCCTTCACTTAACCTCCGAGAGCAGCGATGTTTGCGTAGAGTTGTCAGTGCTAACAGGCCAGCAACGCTGCATGAAATAACTGCAGAAATCAATGTGGGAAGTGAGACGAACGTATCCATTAGGACAGTGCGACGAAATTTGGAGTTAATGAAGTATGGCAGCAAACGACCGTGCTAACAGCACGACAACGCCTGCAGCGCCTATCCTGGAGTAGTGACAATAGTGGTTGGACCCTAGACGACTGTAAAACCGTGACCTGGTCAGATGAGTTCCGATTTCAAAAATGGCTCTGAGCACTATGGGACTTAACTTCTGAGGTCATCAGTCCCTTAGAAGCTAGAACTACTTAAACCTAACTAGCCTAAGAACATCACACACATCCATGCCCGAGGTAGGATTCGAACCTGCGACCGTAGCGGTCGCTCGGCTCCAGACTGTAGCGCCTAGAACCGCACGGTTTGAGTGTGGGACAGACTCCACGGAGATTGGACCCTAATTGTCAATAAGATTCTGTGCAAGCTCGTAGTGGCTCCATAATGTTGTGGGCTTTGTTTACATGGAGTAGAATGGGTCCTCTGCTCCAACTAAACCGGTCATTGACTGGAAATAGTTATGTTCGGCTACTTGGAAACCACCTGCAACCATTGGAAGACTTCATGTTCCCAAACAACAATGGAATTTTTATGAAGACAATACTCCATGTAACTGGCCCGCAATTGTTCGTGATTGGTCTGAAGAACATTCTGGGCAATTTGAGAGAATGATTTGGCCACCCAGATCGCCCGAGAGGAACGCTATCGAAATTTACGGGACATAAGCGGCAGATCTGCTCGTGCATAAAATCCTGCACCAGCAATACTTTCGTATTTATGTACGGCTATAGAAACAACATGACTCAGTATTTTTGCAGGGTACTTCCAACAACTTGTTGAGCCCACGCCACGTCGAGTTGCTACACGACGATCCGAAAAGGAGGTCCTACGCGATACTGGAAGGTATCCCATGACTTTTGTCACCAAAGTGTGTGTCTTGCGGAATGATAAGCTGCAGTTTCGATAGATCACTATCCGGCCACTATCAAAATGGCTCTGAGCACTATGGGACTCAACTGCTGAGGTCATTAGTCCCCTAGAACTTAGAACTAGTTAAACCTAACTAACCTAAGGACATCACAAACATCCATGCCCGAGGCAGGATTCGAACCTGCGACCGTAGCGGTCTTGCGGTTCCAGACTGCAGCGCCTTTAACCGCACGGCCACTTCCGGCCACTATCGATTTACTTCGGTGCTGCTGCACGTTTCTTCTTCTTCCACGAGACGTAACATGATCTCCACACAGAAAAATAAGATTCAAGTGCGACATTTGAATGCCGGAACCGCTGCGTAATGTTGCAATATATACAGAATCTTGATGTTTTTACTCTCACCTGAAATGCTAATCATTTGTATATCAGAGCACGTAGTACATTTAATGCCAATTTAACGTATGTTGCTTACTGTCTCCAAGAAGTTATAGTTTTAATGGCCACCAGTGTATGGATGGATGAAGAAAGATACTATTTATTTTTAGGTTATGGTTTAATCACAGGAGACACTAAATTGAATAATGTACGAAAATGCATCTGTGGTTAACAACATTGTGGTTATGAAATGTTGTACAAGTGTGTACTTTAAACATTAAAATTAATCTATTTATTGTAATTAGAGAAATATAACTACTGATATCAGTAAAAATCACTTATGCTGTCTGTAAGACTTTCGATAGCAAGTTTGTTGCTTGCATCTGTTTTACTAGTTCGTATCCCACATTTCCTTTGAAACTATTTTAAGGTTTTTCCCAAATATGTACATTCGAACGTTCACACTAAGAACAATAATAAAACATCCATTTCAGTTGTTATGTCTAGAAATGTCTTGCTACAGCTACTTAAGAAACATGTAATATTTTGCTCTTTTTATTTAGCAAATTTTCTCCATTTCTTTTACTTCATTGATAATGCAAATATTATGATTTTAATGCAAGCATGGAGAACAATAAACGTTATTTCCCAAGTTTTTTTCTAAAACTGGAAGAATAATCTATTGATAATCGACTGTTATTTTGTTGTTAATTAATCTCTTTTCTTATATTCAAGGATGCAGAAGAAAAATTTAGATTTTTTTAGATAGGTTGATGATCTCCTTTACCTTTTGTCAGCGAACTTAAAAGGATGGATAAGGAAGTGAACCACTGTGACAAACGCGAAGAAAGACAAAGAAAAAAATTACCACATTTTCATGGATAAACAACAAATGGCAGACGTGCATCGCTTATTAACGGCATCGATGCGGAACATCTGGCTCATATAAATTACCAATATTAACCCTACAGACAAAAGCTTCTTTACATGAATGATTACCACATCCGAATCCGACTATGTCACACTGCGATAATTCATTCTGTTTGACAGAGGTACATTTCAAAAGCTTGTCTCTGGAAATCCATATTAATAAAACAGTAGTCGCAATGTCGCTTATTGCGGTGAAGCACATATTTAATTCCGGGACAGACAATACAACGTTTCAGTTTCGCCATTGAACCAGCAATAATTTTCGAAATATATTGTTAATAATATGTCTTTCGTAGAGAATGTGCTTTGAGGAAGGGGACAGGGATGGGATTGGCACCTCACTATTCACTTTCGCTTGTGAATTTATATGATCGCTTTACCTTTTAACGTCGGGGTTACAGCAGATCATATGTATGCCATACTGCAGTAGCCAGAGAAGATAACTATGCTTTATATGAGAAACAACGATTGCTAATAGCTTTAAAGTAAAGAAATTTGATACTGAGAATGAAGAGAGCTTTTCAGGAGCAATGCTGAAGACAGAAATGTGGGAACGACTATTCACAGGACTAAGAAAAAAGACTTGTTATTGGCCACTTAGCCTCGTATTCAGAATAAATTTGTTTTCGCATTCAGAAAAAATTGGTTTCTGTTCGAGATTTGTTCTTGTGTTTCATTTTGCTCCTCAGAATTCTTAGAGCTGGGGTTCGAAGTGGAAAACAAACAAGGAATCGAGGTTTACCAATAACTTTAGTTTGCGACAAGTGAAATCGATGACAATATTGTCACTTAAACAAGGCACCATAGCGCTCAAATTACACATATTTATGTTTTTATTTAACGACAGACATGATCTGCTTCGCTTTATTAGGAGCTCTCGAGCTACCTCTGACATTAACAAATTGTGTGTTGTATGTTCACACATACATTGGAGAGTTCAGGAACAGTACTGTATTAAATGTAGACGAGCGAGAAGCAACCTGCCTTTACCACTCAGAGCGAGGACTGGGAATAGCAGTTGTTAAGGGGCAATCATGAAGTCTCCGTCCGAAGACAGTGCAGTCCAGAATCGGTATGCCAAACAGGCAAAATCGCCCTGAATATTGTAGCAAGCATCCTACGGACGCAGTAAGCCTGAAGATACCCGTTTGGTAAAATGCGGTGTCGCGCTGCGCGGAGGGGGCCGTGTCTGATGTGTATCCTCGTCCGATAGGAAACTGCAAAATGGTTCTGAGCACTATGCGACTTAACTTCTGAGGTCATCAGTCGCCTAGAACTTAAAACTAATTAAACCTAACTAACCTAAGAACATCACACACATCCATGTCCGAGGCAGGATTCGAACCTGCGACCGTAGCTGTCGCTCGGCTCCAGACTGCAGCGCCTAGAACCGCACGGCCACTACGGCCGGCTAGGAAACTGCATCTCCTTCTGTCGTCTGTAACTGGCAGATATTTCGGTATTTAACATTATTTAAATACGAAAAGGACATTAGATAATTATTCCCGAAACTATTTAATTGAATTACGTATTACTATAAAATTTGTTTATATCGTGGCTATTAATTTTCGGTAAAAGTAAAATGGAATTTTCTGTAAATATTCAACACTGTTTCATTGTACCATCGTTTCGTGCTGTATTTGTTTTCTACGAGTTATGAAGAGTATTTTATGTGTGCTGAGAGAGGACAGATGTGGTGTGGCATAGCTGGAACTGCGTTCTATTTAAGGTGGAGCATAATTATTATCTTGTATACTGAATTCTGTCAAGTTTGTGTGAAATCAAAACGTTAATTTTTGTAAATCTATAATTTTGAGACAGAACACAATTTTTTCAAGTTGGAAGCCAGAGCTTATTTCGAAATTAATCAATTTCATTCAGATTGTTATATCATAATAATACGAGTAACTACGACTTTTATTTACTGACAACTAAGTGTCTTCACGGAAACGCATCAGACCTGAGCCTCTCGTGATTCGTCCCCTAGGAGATTACTGGACGGCGAGTGAGCCAGCGATTCTCTAGAAAGTCACGACAAGTATTTACAATGGTTGAAACTTTACATAACGACATTTTAAATTAAGTCTACAGTGCCGTTTCCCATCAAATGCTATCACACATTTCTGCGTTGGACTGGACCTATAGGAAAATATGTGAGAACTCGAACTTCATGAATTTCATTATCTGACTGTTCATTAGTTGAAGGAGTCTGGCAATTTAGAAGCTCCACATTCAAAAGCTTTTAAGCTCTTCTTGTCTGAATAGTTTTCTTGTCCACGTTCCGCTTCCGCACAAGACTAAACTGCAGATAAACACCTTTAGGAAAGACCTCCCAACTCTTAAAATGACGGTACATGTTAACACATTTCTCTTCTTGAGAAACGCTCTTCTTGCAACTGTCAGTTTGCATTTTACAGTCTCCCTACTTCAGTCCACACCTGTTATTTTGCTGCCTAAATAGCAAAACTCATCTTTTAGTGTCTCATTTCCTAAGGTAATTCCTTCAGCGTCGTTTATTTCAATTTGACTACAGTCCATTACACTTGTTTTACTTTTGCTGAAGTTCACTTTATAACCTCTTATTAACACACTCTCCATTCCGTTTAACTGCTCTTGAAAGTCCTTTGTTACCTACGAATATTGCAACGTCATCGTGAAACCTCAAAGCTTTCATTTCTTCTCCATAAATTTTAATTCCCTTTGCCGATCCATCATTTCTTTCCTTTTTGTCTGTTCAATGAACAGATTGCATAACATCGGGTACATCAGTAAATATATCAGCACTTTTGTATCTTTTTCTGTATCGTAAATAAAAACATGGCCAGATGCGATTGCGATTCGGAGAATGAATTCCGTAATAACGTTAATTACGTATATAGATAGTTTATACATTCCGAGAATCGAAAGTGTCAACTATATTTTCCTGTAATCCATATTGATACTGGCAAGATATCGGTCCCAGGAGTTTCAACGCTTTTGAGAATGTTTTGACTTCAAGTTTGACGACTGATAACAAATGACAAAAGATTATTTTATCGTGTGATATAATTACAAATTAACTACTTTCTGATCTTTCCTTTTACTTATATTTTGAAATCTTGCTTCTTCCCAAATTTCATGATTCTACATCAACCATAAGTACCCGACAGGATTTGATGAGTGAATTTACGAGTATCAAAATATGTGACATACACAACCGTATCTTGTGATTGCATTAATTTAGAAGGTTACCTTTTTACACACCCTCAGTATGCGACATAAATTTCAACTTGATATGTCTACGGTTACTGAGTAAAAATGGTGGGGGGGAGGGGGGTGCTAACAGACTGACAATTTTTTTCGTGAGATATAATTACAAGTTCACAATTTTCGGATTTTTTTTTCCTCACTTGTACAGTGAAACCTTGTTTCTTGACAAATTTCCTGATTCTAGTCCAACGGGAAGTACCCTACAGGGTTTGATCTGTGAGTTGGCGGGTCACCAAGCATGTGGCTTTTGGTTGCACTGACTTACAAGCTTACATTTATTACACCCCCAAATGAGTGTAGACCTTAGTACAAGACGTGAATTTCAATTTGATACATCCAGCAGTTCCTGAGAAAAAGGGGTCCTAACAGACGAACGTACGGACAGTCAGTCTGATAACAAGTGACACAAAAAAATATTTGAAGACATTAACTGTTCTCGAAAGAACAGATACTATTGATGACCGTGCAGCTTTCAAAATGGTTCAAATGGCTCTGAGCACTATGGGACTTAACATCTATGGTCATCAGTCCCCTAGAACTTAGAACTACTTAAACCTAACTAACTTAAGGAGAGCACACAACACCCAGTCATCACGAGGCAGAGAAAATCCCTGACCGCGCCGGGAATCGAACCCGGGAACCCGGGCGCGGGGAAACGAGAACGCAACCGCACGACCGCGAGCTGCGGACCCGTGCAGCTTTCTATGGAATAAATGATCCCCATCGAGGTATGTCAACAACACCTGTCGGCAGCCGAGGGTTTCAATTAATTATCATTTATTCTAGAGAAAGCTGCACGGTCATCAATAGTATCTGTTCATTCGAGAACAGTTACTGTCTTCATATATATAGTTAAAGGCTACCCAGCCATTGACCTTCGTCTGTGCCTATGTGCACAGGTTGCCCGAACTCTTACGGAAATCGCCAAAGTGTGCGCGAGTAATGAGTGGATGGGCAAATATCTATTAGGTACATTACATATGTAGAATTGTGGACAGTTGGGAATGTGGGTCTCACGGGAAACGTGCAAGGGATAAGTCCCTGCAGTCGAGCTATTCATCTGTGTTCTCAGTGGCTCAGATGGATTTGCCGGCACGGTAGCTCAGCGTGTTAGATCAGAGGCTTAGCTGCCCTCTGTAATAAACAAACTGAGTTAATCGATGAACAACGAACTTAAACGGGTGTCGTACGACGTTCGCCCCGAGCAGATGCAACGAAAGAAAGCAATCAAAATGAGAGTGAAAAAAAAAAAAAAAAAAAAAAGATGGATAGAGCGTCTGTCATGTAAGCAGGAGATCCCGAGTTTGAGTTCCAGTCGGGGCACACATTTTCGGCTGTCCCCATCGAGGTATGTCAACAACACCTGTCGTCAGCTGAGGGTTTCAATTAATTACCATGAGACCAAAAAATGTTTTTATGTGATTACAATTTTCGGGTTTTTTCCTTTGGTTGTACTGTGAAACCTTGCTTCTTGCCAAATTTCATTAATCTGGGTCAACGGTTCTGATGAGTGAGTTGTCGAGTATCAAAATACGTGACATAAACGGCCGTATCTTTTGATTGCACTGAACCGGACGCTTGAGTTTTTTAACCGCCAAACTACTGTGGATCTGAGTACGATACATCAATGCGTTTATGAGAAAAAGGGTTTTTAACAGTGGGACAGACACACGGGCAATAAAGTGATCCTACAAGGGTTCCGTTTTACCGACTCAGGTACAAAAACCTAAAAATGAGCTTCTTTTCATCATTTGAACAAAGGAATGAAACGAGTAACTTTTCCATTGAAAACTTCTTTTCATTGATTGCACAAGAAATCACTTTGTCGAACCTCATCCCCGCGTTAACGCGGTAGTCGTGGCGCGTTTACATGGAACGGAACCGGTTTCTGGAAGCTGAAACTTGAAAGTCAAATCAGCGTTTCCAAACTCGCTCTTTGGTAGCTCCCATCACCAGCCAGAAATTGTATTGGAACATCCCTTCACAAGAACAGTATTTGGGAGCCCAGTATAAACGTAGAGACCGGTCAGTGGGTGTTGCGGGAAGTGGGCGCTGTGGGATTATGCGCCGCTCCCTTCCAGACAGCAGCCGGCCGCAGCTTCCGGTAAGGCCTCGGCGGCTGCTGCAGTTGAGTATTCTCCGCACACCGGAGGCGTGCAGTGCATCCGGTCTTCTCTGCCTTACGGCTGGTGGGTAGCGCTCGCCTTCCACTGTGCTGCCGCAACGATTGTCAATAAATGCTGTATCTGACTCTCCCTCTAGGATACCGGTCGTCCATCCGTAGCCTCAGGCCGCGATGCAGCCCGCGGTTCTCAGCCGCATGTTATAATAAGCAATCAAGCAACTGATGGACGCACCCACTCAGGTAACGAAATACACTACTGGCCATTAAAACTGCTACACCAAGAAGAAATGCAGGTGATAAACGGGTATTCATTGGACAAATATATTATACTAGAACTGACATGTAATTACAAAATAGTTCAAATGGCTCTGTGCACTATGGGACTTAACATCTGGGATCATCAGTCCCCAAGAACTTAGAGCTACTTAAACTTAACTCAACTAAGGACATCAGACACATCCATGCCCGAGGCAGTATTCGAACCTGCAACCGTAGCAGTCGCGTGGATCCAGACTCAAGGGCCTAAAACCGCTCGGCCACCAGCTGCCGGCCATGTAATTACATTTTCACGTGATTTGGGTGCATAGATCCTGACAAATCAGTACCCAGAACAACAACCTCTGGCCGTAATAACGGCCTTGATACGCCTGGGCATTGAGTCAAACAGAGCTTGGATGACGTGTACAGGTACAGTTGCCCATGCAGCTTCAACACGATACCACAGTTCATCAAGTGACTGGCGTATTGTGACGAGCCAGTTGCTCGACCACCAATTACCAGACGTTTGCAGTTGGTGAGAGATCTGGAGAATGTGTTGGTCAAGGCAGCAGTCGAGCGTTTTCTGTATCCAGAAAGGGCCGTATAGGACATGCATCATGCGGTCGTGCATTATCCTGCTGAACTGTAGGGTTTCGCAGGGATCGAATGAAGGGTAGAGCCACGGGTCGTAATACATCTGAAATGTAACGTCCACTGTTCAAAGTGCCGCCAATGCGAACAAGAGGTGAGCGAGACGTGTAACCAATAGCACCCGATACCATCACGCCTGGTGATACGCCAGTATGACGATGACGAATACACGCTTCCAATGTGCATTCACCGCGATCTCGCCAAACACGGATGCGACCATCATGATGCTGTAAACAGAACCTGGATTCATCCGAAAAAATGACGTTTTGTCATTCGTGCACCCAGGTTCGTCGTCGAGTACACCATCGCAGGCGCTCCTGTCAATGATGCATCGTCAATGGTAACCGCAGCCGTGGTCTCCGAGCTGATAGTCCATGCTGCTACAAACGTGGTCGAACTGTTGGTGCAGATGGTTGTTGTCTTGCAAACGTCCCCATCTGTTGACTCAGGGATCGAGATGTGGCTGCCCGATCCGTTACAGCCATGCGGATAAGACGCCTGTCATCTCGACTGCCAGTGATACGAGGCCGTTGGGATCGATCACGGCGTTCCGTATCACCCTCCTGAACTCACCGATTCCATATTCTGCTAAAAGTCATTGGATCTCGACCAACGCGAAGAGCAACGTCGCGATACGATAAACCGCAATCGCGATAGGCTACAATCCGACCGTTATCAAATTCGGAAACGTGATGTTACTCATTTCTCCTCCTTACACGAGGCATCACAACAACGTTTCACCAGGAAACGCCGGTCAACTGCTGTTTGTGTATGAGAAATCGGTTGGAAACTTTCCTCATGTCAGCACGTTCTAGGCGTCGCCGCCGGCGCCAACCTTGTGTGAATCCTCTGTAAAGCTAATCATTTGCATATTACAGCGTCTTCTTCCTGTCGGTTACATTTCGCGTCTGTAGCACTTCATCTTCGTGGTGTAGCAATTTTAATGGCCAGTTCTGTATATGGGGTAGCGATATGCTATGTATATGCATATACAGATGGCGATAGTACTGCGTAAGCAATATATACATAGGCAGTAAATTGCCAGAGCTGTCACCTGAGTTAATGCTTCGAGTGAAAAAGTATGCGACGTTATTATGACGGCACGACGGGAATCAACAGACTTCCAGTGAGGAATTGTACTTGGAGCTAGACGCATGGGACACTCCATTTCGGAAATCGTTCCGGAATACAGTATTGCGAGATCCGTAGTGTCAACAGCTTGCCGCGAATACGAAGTTTCAGTCATTATATCTCACCACGGACAACACGGTGCACGATGGCATTCTGATTAACGACCGGGAGCAGCAGCGTTTGCGTAGAAATGGTTGAAATGGCTCTAAAGACTATGGGAATTTAACATCTGAGGTCGTCAGTCCCCTAGACTTAGAACTATTTAAACCTAACTAACCTACGGACATCACACACATCCGTGCCCGAGGCAGGATTCGAACCTGCTACAGCAGCAGCAGCAGCAGCGCGGTTCCGAACTGAAGCGCCTAGAATCGCTCGGCCACAGCGGCCGGCTCTTTGCGTAGAGCTGTCAGCGCTAACAGACAAGTGATATTGCATGAAATAACCACATAAATCAGTGTGGGACGTTCGACGAACGTATCCGTTAGGGCAGTGCGGTGAAGTTTGGCGTTAATGGGCTATGGCAGCAAACGACCATAGTGAGTACCTTGCTGATAGCACGACATCGCTTACAGCGCCTCTGCGAGACTCGTCACCATATCGGTTGGACCATAGAAGACTGGAAACCGTGGCCTGCTCGTATAAGTCCAGATTTCAGTTGTAAGAGCTGATGATAGTGTTCGAGTGTGGCGCAGACCTCCGGAAGCCATGGGCCCAAGTTATCAAAAAGCCACTGTGCAAGCTGGCGGTGGCTCCACAATGGTGTGGGCTGTGTTTACATGGAATCAACTGGATCCTCTGCTCCAAATGAACCAATCATTGACAGGAAATGATTATTTACGGCTACTTGGACACCATTTGCAGCCATTCATAGACTTCATGATTCCAAACATGTCACCAGGCCTCAATTGTTCGCGGTTGGTTTGCAGAAAAATCTGGACAATTCGAGTGAACGATTTGGCCAACCGTATCGCCCAATATGAATCCCATTGAACATTTATGGGACATAATCGAGAGCTCAGTCCATGCATAAAATCCTGCACCGGCGGCACTTCCGCGTTTATGGGCGGATAAAGAGGGAGCATGGCTCATATTTCTCCAGAGGACTTCCAACGACTTCTTGAGTCCGTGCCACGTCGAGTTGCTGCACCACGCCAGGCAAAACAAGGCCCGACACATCAGAAAAACCACACCATGTAGTAAAAAGATGAAACATAAAAGCCCACTAAAGATGCTACAACTGCAGTGAAACATGTTTGGCCTAAAAAACAAAATAGTGTTTTGCTAAAGGCGGATCCTATCCAAAAACATACGTAATGATATTGGGAGTTACTTCACGACTTCAGTCGGCTTGAGTTACTTCACGACTTCTGTTGGCTTAGTGTGATATTAAGAGCTTCTTAAGAGTGTAATTTTCCTGCTCAATAATAACCAAAAATACTTACGAGGTGCGGCTAGAAAAAAACCGGACTGATGCTGGAAAAAACATTTATTTACAATTATTTACAATTTCATGTTATCTCCTTCAATGTACTCTCCTCCTCGGTCTCTACACCGCTCCATACGAATTTTCCACTGTTCATAGCAATGCTGCAGATCATTTTCGGTAAGTCCATACATTACTTCCGTCGCTTTTTCTTTTACTGCTTCAACAGTCTCAAATCTAGTTCCTTTCAAAGCTGACTTGACTTTAGGGAAAAGAAAAAAGTCACAGGGGGCCAAATCAGGTGAGTAGGGTGGATGATCTAAGATGGGAATGTTGTGTTCTGCCAAAAACGTCTTCACTGACAACGCACTGTGAGCTGGGGCATTGTCTTGGTGAAGGATCCATGACGTTTTTCTCCACAAATCGTTCCGTTTTCTCCGTACTCGCTCACGTAGGGTAGCCAGGACGCTAATGTAGTAATGCTGATTCACTGTTTGTCCCTCTGGTACCCAATCAATGTGCACAATCCCTTTGATGTCAAAAAAACAATCATTATTGCCTTGAATTTCGATTTTGACATTCGTGCTTTTTTTGTCGTGGAGAACCAGGAGTTTTCCAATGCATTGATTGGCGTTTAGTTTCGGGATCGTAAGTAAAAAACCACGATTCATCGCAAGTAATAACATTTTGTAAGAAGGTGGGATCACTTTCAATGTTTTCCAGGATGTCACAACAAATCATTCTTCGGCGTTCCTTCTGTCCAATTGTGAGACACTTTGGAACCATTTTTGAACACACTTTGTTCATGTTGAAACTTTCATGAAGAATCTGCCTAACAGTTTCCTTGTCAACTCCTGTTAACTCAGACACTGTTTGCATCAGTTTTTGCTGACAATGGTCTGCCAGTGCGAGTGTCATCACTGGTGTCTTCGCGGCCATCTTTAAATCGTTTAAACCACTCAAACACTTGTATTCGCGATAAACAATCATCGCCGTACACTTGTTGTAACATTACAAACGTTTCACTTGCAGATTTTCCTAGTTTTCCTAGTTTGAAGTAAAATTTGATGTTAACACGCTGTTCTTTCTGTACACTCAACATTTTCGGACGCACAGACAAAACGTCAACTCCTTAAAACAGACGCCACGGGCAGACTGAGTGTAGGAGGCAGATGAAACTCGAGCAGTAGGCGGAGCGAGAGTCACGTGACAGGCCACGCGACTTTCAGCCTTATTGCATTCGTTTTATTATTTCACCAGTACTAGTCCGGTTTTTTTCTAGCCACACCTCGTACAGAGACACTAATATCCTAAGACGTGCTTAATTTTAATTGACGTTGGTTAATTCGGCCGTGACCTCACGTCAGGTGCAGAGGAGTCAGTATCGTGGCCATTGCTGTGTTAGAGGATGTGAGAGGCGAAATGTTTTATTGCTTGTCTTTCAGTGCCGACAGCTCACAGTCTTGGTTGGCTCGTACCGATCAGTTGCTAATGTTAAAAATTTTCCACGGAAGTAAGGGATTCGTGAATATCAATTACAGAGTAGGCCACCTGCGGTACATATTTGCAGCAACGAATATGAAGTGAAATTAAGGGATGAGTAGAAAAAAGACTTTTAAAACATTTCGTACACATTTATGATCGAGTTTCATAGTCCATAATGCAGTTAAGTATAGTTACTGTTATTAATCAGTCATCCATTCACACAAACAACACGACAACACTGCATCCGGCAACAATAATGTCGCAACTTTGGGATGATCGCTATAGAACAGTCGACACGAAGTGTTGCGAGTGATGACAACTTTTAACCACCAGTACTTAGGGGGCAGCGACCAGCTTATCGCGCCCTTATTGTACGAAGTATACTGAGGTGGGGGGCGCATACCATACTGATTTATGTAGGATATCTATTAATAAAAAGATTGGCACATATACGACCAGAGACGCCACCCCATAACGTCGGTTTCGAGTTTGAGCAAAACAATTTGACGTTTGACGACCGTGGCTCTAGAAGGAATCCGCCTGATTTTACACAAGCAAGAAAAACTAATGCTGGATGAAATCCACATACGTTTCAGTGACGGTTCATAACTCTTAATGCTTTTTAAATAAAACGAACATTATTAACATTCTACAACTTTATTCTCCCTATCTACATTTTTATTTCTCAACATAGCCTCCCAGCAAACGAACACATTTCTCCCTACGAGAGACCAGTTTCTTCATACCGTCACTTACAATGTTTGACGTTGTTCGCGGAGTCACAGCCTCACCTCTGCTTGCAACGCTTCATCACTATCAAAGCGAAATTCATGAAGGTGTTCTTTAAACTTCTGAAACAGACGAAAATCGGATGGTACCAAGCCTGGAATGTAAAAGATGGTCGATGACAATAAACCCAAGGCGTTGGACTGTTGTAGGATAGATGTCGCAGAACTCATGTGTTTTCTGGCATATTCATGCTGAAGGAAACGGAGCTCAGTGTGTGGACGAACTATTCGAATTCGAAACTCGGTTACAGCACGCTGTTTCTCACGCACCGATGTACTGATGCTACACACCGCCATGGTATGCAGTGCAATTCGGAGTCCTCTAGCGGCAGAGAGCTGAAACTATGCAGAAATAAAAATAAAGATGTAGAATCTTACACTCAAGTGCCAAAGAAACTGGTACACCTGCCTAATATCGTGTAGGGGCCCGCGAGCACGTAGAAGTGCCGTAACACGACGTGGCATGGACCCGACTAATGTCTGAAGCAGTGCTCAAGGGAATTGACACCATGAATCCTGCTGGGCTGACCATAAATCCCTAAGAGTACTAGGGTATGGAGACCTCTTCTCAACAGCACGTTGCAAAGCATCCCACATAAGCTCAATAATATTTATGTCTGAGGAGTTTGGTGGCCAGCGGAAGTGTTGAAACTCAGAAGAGAGTTGCTGGAGCCACTCTGTAGCAATTCTAGACGTGTGTGGTGTCGCTATGTCCTGCTGGAATTGCTCAAGTCCGTCGTAATGCATAATGAACATGAATGGATGCAGGTGATCAGAAAGGATGTTTACGTACGTGTCACCTGTCAGAATCGTATCAGGCGTCCCATATCACTCCAATTGCAACAGGCCCCACGCCATTTCAGAGCCTCCAACAGCTTGATGAATCCCCTGCTGACATACAGGGTCCACGGATTCACGAGGTTGTCTCCATACCCGTACACGCCCATCCGATCGATACAATTTGAAACGATACTCGTCCAACCAGGCAACATGTTTCTACTTATCAACAGCCCAATATCGGTGTTCACGGACCCAGGGGAGGGGTAAAAATTTGTGTAGTGCAGTCATCAAGGGTATACGAGTGAGTCTTCGGCTCCGAAAGCCCATATCGATGATGTTTCGTTAAATGGTTCGCACGCTAACATTTGTTGATGGCCCAGTATTGAAATCTGCAGCAATCTGCGGAAGGGTTACACCTCTGTCACGTTGAACGATGCTCTTCAGTCGTCGTTGGTCCCGTTCATGCAGGATCTATTTCCAGCCGCTGCGATGTCGGAGATCTGATGTTTTACCGCGTTCCTGATATTCTCGGTACACTCTTAAAGTGGTCGTACGGGAAAATCCCCACTTCATCGATACCTCGGAGATGTTGTGGTCCATTGCTCGTCCGCCGACTATAACACCACATTCAGACTCACTTAAATCTTGATAACCTGCCATTGTAGCAATAGTAACCGATCTATCAACTGCGCCAGACACTTGTTGTCTTATATAGGCGTTCCATCGCCGTATTCTGCCTGTTTACATATCTCTGTATTTGAATACGCACGCCTACATCAGTTTCTTTGGCGCTTCAGTATAATAAAGTTTGTTTTACTTAAAAAGCATTAAGAGTTTTCACATAAAAAAATCAGAGGCATTACCTTTCAGGGCGCCTTCGTAGTCAAACGAAGCAGAGGGTTGCACGCGGCCCGTACTGTAGGAACTCTCAGAATTTGCTAAGGCGCTGGCGCACGAGAATGCAAAGGCGAGCCACATAAAATTTGAATGCAATCAGCATAAGAAAAGACGCTTAGGTAGGCGTCACATAATCGCCTCGCATACCTCTCAGGCATCGCCTACTCGCTATAGGTGGGGCAATGTTTTGCTAATTACAGTCAACTGTTGACTCGGACGTTCTCCTGCAGCCACATTCTTGCGCTCACGTCACTTACGTTGAAGGAAGGTAAATATAAACCATTATTTATAATAACGATGAATTTGTAATACATGGAAATTGGAAAATTGTGGTAGAGTCTCATGGGACCAAACTGCTGAGGTCATCGGTCCCTAAGCTTACACACTATTTAATCTAACTTAAACTAACTTAACGCTAATGACGACACACACACCCATGTCCGAGGAAGGACTCGTACCTCCGACGGAGGGAGCTGCGCGGACCGTGCCAACACGCCACAGACCGCGCGGCTACCCCGTGCGGCTGTAATATATGTATTGTTATCTGTTGCATATTCAGTTGGCGTTTGGAGTGACATCTCGGGCTGGTCTGCTTCCGCGGAGGCGCTGTCTATCGGGAAAGCAGGAAACAGTTGCAGCAGCAGAGAGAGCGTAGCTTGACCGGAATGTACTGGGTGTCCCAAAACAATGCCGACAAACAGGAGAGGTCCCTTACACCAAAACGAAAAAAATGCCTAGTAAACAAATATGAGCACTTGTTCTTCTTCGATACTACGGAACACATCTCTTGTACTGCAAGCTCTTCGCTTTTCACATTTTGGGAAGACGTGGTACGGATTAAACCAAGAAAAAAATACCTAGTAAACATGGGCTCCCAAATGCGTACCTTGAGCCATGAGCAGTTGTAGTTTACACTAGCGAAGATGAATAAGTGCTCACAGATCTTCACGTAAGCATTTTGCAGCCCATGTTTACTGCCCATTTTTCACTTATTTCTGTATAAGGAACTTATCACTAAAATTTATCGTTGTTTTTCGTGACATCCTGTACACATATTGCCGGCCGGTGTGGCAGAGCGGTTCTAGGCGCTACAGTCTGGAACCGAGCGTCCGCTGCTGTCGCACATTTGAATCCTGCCTTGGGCATAGATGTGTGTGACGTCCTTTGGTTAGTTAGGTGTAAGTAGTTCTAAGTTTAGGGGATTGATGACATCTTTACGAGGTAAATAACATAGTATTTGAAAAATTTTACAACATAAATCTTATTAGCTAAACACTTAAAGACAGGAAAAAGACAAATACACAATGGTACATAAACACATAGCAAAATAATACAAAAGGAAAGACAGGGTTCGTTTTCAGTGTGACATTTGGTACTGCAGTCCAACCCAAAACTTCATTCCATAGATATTTCGTCTTATTTCAACATTTGTTTCCACCAAAAAAATCCTGTCCAAGCATGCTTTCTGTATTTATATGTTCACATATTTCTTACCTCATTATTTATTTTCCATTATCTTACATCATTTATTTCCAAGAAAATCCTACCTAAACTTGTTGTCTCTAAAACCTACTTTTTTGTTCATATCCTCTTTCAAAATACTTTGTTGGGTAAACCATATTCTTATAGCTTCTCAATGCATTTCTTCCAATTCATCACAACTCGTTCTCTTATATAGCCTACCCCATTTTAAGCTAACTTAAATCTACTGAGCTCAGATATATATACTAAGGGACGAGGCAATGCAGCAGCACAAAACAATTAACACAAACAGCAACGACAAAAAAATGCAGAGCGCAAAGCAAGCAGCAGTAAATCTAAATTAACAGATAAAATGCAAAATTACAACTAATATGAGCCAATGTGCAGCCATATCATGACATCCAGTCTTACAAATTTCAAAACTCCGCCATTTCTCTCCCCACATCCACCACTGCTGGTGGCTCGCCTCCAACTGCGCAACGCTACGCGCTGTTAACAGCCAACTGGCTAACGCTACAATGGCAGACAACAATGCAAACTAGCCACAGACTGCACACAGCACAGCCAGTGATTTTCATACAGAGCGCTATGTGGCGTTACCAATATAAAAACCTAAACAGCCTACTTACAAGTGGTCCACCTTAGATAAGTAGTGCTACCCGTGCAAAGTTGGGGCGAATATTTATTTAACCAATGCTGCAAATTCTAGTACATTATTTGCAACCATAATCCTCTGACTCAAATAATTCCATAATTTTAGAGCGTTTGTGCAGTTTCATACATAACGTCAGGCTCTTAGTAAATATCCATGTTTTGCCAAATACAGTGAAAGCTGCTGCTGAAGTACCGTCAAATTCCAGATTCAACAAATCATAAATACGACATGTTGATGTTTGACGAATAGCGGGTTACAACATAATTTGACAATGAAATCAACACTGTAATTCTTATGACCACTACTATAGAAATTCGGAACATTATGAAAATCTGCACAAGTATTTCGATGCGCATTCGAATGGCAAAATGAACAAAATGGTGATCGGTGTAGAACGATAAATTTGCCGTACATCTGAGGCTGAAAAATGCCCTATACAATATAGTAAGAGATTCTTTTCTCCTAAAGACCATAATAAACAGTACATAGACTTTCAACATAAAGTACGTACCTACAAGAGTAAATTTTAGGAGGGGATTGGATTACTGTACTGTAATAAAATTCGACACGATTAAAAATATACAGTTTTTTGCATGTATTGTTTAACACTATGTTCTTTTTAACATGAAAGGTGTTTCGGGCCTCTCTGTTCCACTATAATCGTTTTTCTCTGTACTTGAATTTACATCGGGCAGGAGCTATTAGGTGTCGATAATCTCCAGCCGAGGTGTGGCATTCACTGTTATCGCCTCGCACCTCTATTGGAGATACCATAGAAGTTTGCGCGTCGCCCCAGTGAGGATGTCACGCGATCGTTAAGCATATTTCCGTGGAAGTCTGTTACGACAGCTCGCGTGACACGAGAAGTCTGAAGCAAGAGGCACGCGATAGACGTACGTAGCAGCTCAACCTGTGGCGTGCCGCCACCAATGTCGCTCATAGCGACACGCGGATCGAATTTTGTTCCGAGCAATAGTCTACCTCCTGCTCCCTTAATGACGGAGGACTGTATCTTTTTTTTTTCATTTTTGAGACAGCAAATTGGGAAATACACGCCTGGAAATTGAAATAAGAACACCGTGAATTCATTGTCCCAGGAAGGTGAAACTTTATTGACAGATTCCTGGGGTCAGATACATCACATGATCACACTGACAGAACCACAGGCACATAGACACAGGCAACAGAGCATGCACAATGTCGGCACTAGTACAGTGTATATCCACCTTTCGCAGCAATGCAGGCTGCTATTCTCCCATGGAGACGATCGTAGAGATGCTGGATGTAGTCCCGTGGAACGGCTTGCCATGCCATTTCCACCTGGCGCCTCAGTTGGACCAGCGTTCGTGCTGGACGTGCAAACCGCGTGAGACGACGCTTCATCAACATGCTCAATGGGGGACAGATCCGGAGATCTTGCTGGCCAGGGTAGTTGACTTACACCTTCTAGAGCACGTTGGGTGGCACGGGATACATGCGGACGTGCATTGTCCTGTTGGAACAGCAAGTTCCCTTGCCGGTCTAGGAATGGTAGAACGATGGGTTCGATGACGGTTTGGATGTACCGTGCACTATTCAGTGTCCCCTCGACGATCACCAGTGGTGTACGGCCAGTGTAGGAGATCGCTCCCCACACCATGGTGCCGGGTGTTGGCCCTGTGTGCCTCGGTCGTATGCAGTCCTGATTGTGGCGCTCACCTGCACGGCGCCAAACACGCATACGACCATCATTGGCACCAAGGCAGAAGCGACTCTCATCGCTGAAGACGACACGTCTCCATTCGTCCCTCCATTCACGCCTGTCGCGACACCACTGGAGGCGGGCTGCACGATGTTGGGGCGTCAGCGAAAGACGGCCTAACGGTGTGCGGGACCGTATCCCAGCTTCATGGAGACGGTTGCGAATGGTCCTCGCCGATACCCCAGGAGCAACAGTGTCCCTAATTTGCTGGGAAGTGGCGGTGCGGTCCCCTACGGCACTGCGTAGGATCCTACGGTCTTGGCGTGCATCCGTGCGTCGCTGCGGTCCGGTCCCAGGTCGACGGACACGTGCACCTTCCGCCGACCACTGGCGACAACACCGATGTACTGTGGAGACCTCACGCCCCACGTGTTGAGCAATTCGGCGGTACGTCCACCCGGCCTCCCGCATGCCCACTATACGCCCTCGCTCAAAGTCCGTCAACTGCACATACGGTTCACGTCCACGCTGTCGCGGCATGCTACCAGTGTTAAAGACTGCGATGGAGCTCCGTATGCCACGGCAAACTGGCTGACACTGACGGCGGCGGTGCACAAATGCTGCGCAGCTAGCGCCATTCGACGGCCAACACCGCGGTTCCTGGTGTGTCCGCTGTGCCGTGCGTGTGATCATTGCTTGTACAGCCCTCTCGCAGTGTCCGGAGCAAGTATGGTGGGTCTGACACACCGGTGTCAATGTGTTCTTTTTTCCATTTCCAGGAGTGTATATAGATGAATTAACTTTAGCACTGACGTTGGTGATGCATCCTTCTCCCATCAGACTTGCCTTGTGAACAACAGGGCAACTCAGCTGCATAGGATGAAGGCAAAACTGACGGTTATTGGTACGTTCGCCGAATGAAAGAGCAGCGGTATAACGGTGACCTATTTATTCACTTATCGATGCAACAGCTTATGCCATTTTTAGCACGATAGCATGCAAATGCTAATCTATACGAAATCGTAGCATTAACAACAGCAAAATAAACATATTCATTAAACTATCTATTATTCAGGGTAACCAAAAGGAAGGAAAGGGAAGGAAGATTAGGTTTAACGTCCCGTCGACATCAAGGTCATTTAGAGACGGAGTACAGGTTCGGCTCGAGTCTAGGATGTGGAAGGAGATCGACCGTGTCCTTTCGAAAGAACCATCCAGGCATTTGCCTAGAGCGATATGAGGAAATCACGGAAAACTTAAATCTGGAAGGCCGGACGCGGCTATGAACCGTCGTCCTCCAGAATGTAAGTCCAGCGGGGTACTGCTAACGACTGCCTCACCTCGCACCGTGTAGCCAAAAGCATTCACTGTTGGTGGAAAACGCAGTCAGACATAAATACTTCTAGAAAGCTTAATTTTAATGGCATTAGGCTTCGGGCCGAGCTATCTCGTCTACATTCAGATGGTTAAGTACGATCATGTACTGAAGCGACAAAGAAACTGGTATAGGCATGCGTATTCAAATACAGAGATACGTAAATAGGCAGAATACGGCGCTGCGGTCAGCAACGCCTCTATAAGACAACAAGGGTCTGACGCAGTTGTTAGATCGATTATTTCTGCTACAATGGAAGGCTATCGAGGTTTAAGTGAGGTTGAACGTAGTGTTACAGTCGGCGCACGAGCGATGGGACACACTATCTCCGAGGTAGCGATGAAGTGCGGATTTTCCCGTACGACCATTTCACGAGTGCACCGAGGATATCAGAAATCCGGTAAAACATCAAATCTCCGACATCGCTGAAGCCGGAAAAAGATCCTGCAAGAACGGGACCAACGATGGCTGAACATCATCGTTCAACGTGACAGAAATGTAACCCTTCCCCAAATTGCTGTAGATTTCAGTGCTGGACCATCGACAAGTGTCAGCGTACGAACTATTCAACGCAACATCATCGATATGGGCTTTCGAAGTCTAAGGCCCACTCCTGTGCCCTTGATGACTGCACGACACAAAGCTTTACGTCTCGCCTGGGCCTGTCAACAACGATATTGGACTGTTGATGGCTGGAAACATGTTGCCTGGTCGGATGAGTCTCGTTTCAAATTGTATCTAACGGATGGGCGTGTACAGGTATGGAGACAACTTCATGAATCCATGGACTCTGCATGACAGCAGGAAACCTTAAAGCTGGTGGAGGCACTGTAATGGTGTGGGGCGGAGAGATATGGGACCCCTGATACGCCTAGATACGATTCTGACAGGTGACACCTATGTAAGCATCCTGTCTGATCACCTGCATTAATTCATGTTCATTATAGATTCCGACGGACTTGGGTAATTCCAGCAGGACAATGCGATACCCCACATCTCCAGAATTGCTCCAGGAACACTCTTCGGAGTTTAAACACTTCTGCTGGCCACACAACTCCCCAGACATGAACATGATGAACATATCTGGGATGCCTTGCAACGTGCTGTTCAGAAGAGATCTCCACCCCCTCGTACTATTGCGGATTTATGACAGCCGTGCAGGATTCATGGTGTCAATTTTCTCCAGCACTACTTCAGAAATTACTCGAGTCCATGACACGCCGTGCTGCGGAACTTCTGCGTGCTCGCGGGGCTATTCAGTATAATTAAAGCAGTCTACGCATCAGCAGCATGCACTGCATAAGAATGTTTGAGTTTTTAGCATTCATTTATATACTCTTTGGTCAAAACTATACTGACATCCCTATGTGATGCAGAATTGACCACTAGATGTCAAGAGAGGCAGACCCAGCAATGCAAAAGGAGGCGGGATGTATTATATTGTCGGTAGAGAAGCAATTAGAGGAATGTGGATCAGTCAGGAGATGTCAGTGGCTTCGAACGTGGATTAGTCATTGTATGTCACTTGAGGAACATATCCATCGGGGGCATACCTTTCCAAAGCTGCCCATATCGACTGTTGGAAATCTGATTGAGATGTGGAAACGCGAAGGAACAAGCATAGCTAAACCAGTACCAGCAAGACCTCGAGTACTGACGGACTAGGGACCGTCGAATATAACCGAGGGCGGTTGTAAATGATTGTATGAAAGCAGAGGAAGAAATTGCTCGTGAGTTTCAGAATCCTACCCAGCGGTCCGGCTAGCACAATTAATGTGTCGGAAGTTTACAAAACGGTGTACAGTGGGCTACCAGCTTCTCATAAGCCACAAATTCCTGTAGTCAATAATAAGCGACGCTTGAGGTTGTGTGAATAGCGACGCCACTGGGCAGTGGATGATTGGAAATGAGAACTGTGGAGTCGCAAACCAATGGAACGGTTCGGGTTTGGCGAATGGCTGGAGAAGATCACCTGTCTACGTGTTTAGTAAAGAGTAAATGGTATTACGGGGAAGAGGAGACGGGGTGTGGTCCATCTATCGCGTTTAAGTAAACGCTAAATGTGGAAGGATATTAACAAATTTTACCGCATTTTGTAACGAGTACAATAGAATAATACTGCGGAGGCGGTGACTGTATCAGCATAACAATGTACCCTATCACAAAGCAGTACCTTTAGGGCAATGGTTTGTGGACAACGACATTCCTAAAATCGACTGGCTTCTCCAGAGTCTCGACCTCAACCCACTGGAACACCTTTAGGATTATTTAAGAAGTCTAATTCGCTTCAGACCTTACGGTCCAGCAGCACAACGTTCTCTGATTTCGACTCTTGAGGAATAATGGGCCGCCGTTCCTTCACAGACACTCACATACCTCACTGAAAGTGTCTGCAGCAGTTCAAGCCGTCAGAAAGGCGAAGGGTTGACACAACCCGTATTAATGTCGCGTAATAGCAGCCCTGATGCTTTTGACCGATTAGTGTGTGTCGTGTGGGTAACAAGAACGTTTTAAAGTGCTTGTATTAGATAAAATACAAAGTGAAATTATTCGTGGCTGGTTGCGCTCTTCACCAACAATCCTTAACAGCTGCAGAATTCAACAAGAACCATCCAAGGTGGAAAAGTACGCAAAGCAACAACATAGAGAAAAACCATTCATATTGTCAGGCTGCATCTAGAAAATGTCTTTAGCGTCGGGAATATGGCAGCACGGCAACCAACTGAACAGAACCATCTTCGTGTTCTATTCCCCCCCCCCCCCGGTTTTGTCATACTTTCATTTAAGCAATAAGCTATAATTTAATAACGCAGATCATTCATCACCATTTTATTTGGAAGCGATATCTGTCCGACTGACAGCGTAGTTTATCGCTACCCGTCGGGTAAACTACGCTGTTTTCACCTGCTAAACACGCAAAAAAATCTTACGGCACTCGAGAATTGGTTGTTGTCCTCAGATCTTTAATATGAAGTCATTATTGCATTCGCTTTAAGTTGATCTTATTGTAACGACGCTCATTACCACTAGATACCAAAGCCAGGCCTTCTATCCACAGCAGTGCCAAAACAGAATACATGAGACAACTCTCTGAGCATCATATACAGCTTCTAGACGCCACTTCCTGACCAGTACTATATCTGCCTGCTCGCAACGACAGCAACAAACACACTCCTCTTACCTGGTCCTCTCCAACTGCCACTTCCTTATTTGGATGCCTAGTCTGCCCAACGGAGACAGAGCCAAAACTCACTCCAAACGCCACAGGCGAAGACCTAAGTAATGTAGCAGAGAAAATGCGAAAATCAATCAATGTGTTATCGACACGAAAGCGTAAGTGCGTGCCAGTAACCCACATATAAATAAATGTAACATACGAAGCGTGGCTAATTAAACCAGACACCTTTCAAGCTGAACTTGAAGATCTTTAGGTATGAGGCGCAGTCAAATGAAAACCAAACACCCACCACAACGGGACAATGGACTAGTTCCATCAAAAGTAATCACGACGTGCGTTAAGACATTTATCCCACTGAGAAACGAGGCAATCAAATCCTGTTTCGTAGGACGGAGTCGGTCGCTGACCAATCCACAACCACACCCACACTTGCATGTCCTCGTCCGACAGAAACCGACGTCAACTCATGTTTTTCTTCAGGTCGCCAAAGATATGAAAATCACCCAGTGAATTATCCGGGCTGTGCAGAGTATGTTGCAGTATTTCCTAACCAAATCGCTGAATCGTAGCATTTGTCTGATTGGAACTGTGGGGGCGAGTGTTATCATGCAACAGGATGAATCTCTCTCCGCCAAAGAAATCCAGAGCTGTTTACACAAGTTCCAGTAAGGTCATGATGACCTTCTCCTCCGATTATAGGGGCCCTTTGCTCGTCGGGTTCGTCGAACGTTGAACCACAATCAGTGCACTGCGCTATGGAAACACTTTACAGAAACTGTGACGCGCCGAACTGTGACACGGTGAAGTGGCGCATTTTCATCCACAAAAATTCCATTGTTATTTGGAAACATGAAGTCCTTGAATAGTTGCTAATGGTCTCCAAGTATCAGAATATTACCAGGACCCAGTCCATTCCATGTAAACACGGCCCACACCATTATGGAGCCACAAGCAGCTTGCAAAGACCTTCGTGGGGTCTGCACCGCATTCGAGCCCTACCACCAGCTCATACCAACTGAAATCAGGACTCATCTGATCAGGCCACGGGTTTTCAGTCAGGATCCAACTGATGTGGTCACGAGCCCACGAGAGGAGTTGCACGCTACGTCGCACTGTCAGCAAAGGTGCGCGCGTCGGTCGCCTGCTGCCACAGCCCACTAACGCCAGATTTCGCCGTGCTGGTGTAACGGATACGTTCGTCGTACGTCCTACATTGATCCTGAGGTCACTTCACGCAGAGCTGCTTGTCTGTTAACACTGACATATCTCTCCTAACGCCGTCGCCCTCGGTCGTTAATTGAAGGCCGTCGACCACTGCGTTGCCCGTAGTGAGAGGTAACGCCCAAAATTCGGTGCTCTCGGCACAATGTTGACATTGTGGATTTCGGAATACTGAATTCCTTAACAGTTTCCTAAATGGAATGTCCCATGCGTCTAGCTCCAACTATCATTCCGCGTTCAAAGTCTGTTAATTTCCGTCGTGTGGTCATAAAACATCTTGGAAACCTTTTCACATGAAGCTTCTGAGTACAAAAGATAGCTTCGCCAGTGCACTGCCCATTTACGCTTTGTGTATGATATACTGCCGTCATCTGTGAACCGCCAGGGTAGCCTAGAGCGCTAACGCGCTGCTTCCTGGACTCTGGTAGCCGTGCCGGCCCCGGATCGAATCCTCCCGGCGGATTAACGACGAGGGCCTGTGTGCCGGCCAGCCTGGATGTGGTTTTTAGGCGGTTTTTCACATCCCGCTAGGTGAATACCAGGCTCGTCCCCACGTTCCGCCTCAGTTACACGAGTCGCAGACATTTGAAACACGTTCACACTATTTCACGATTTACACTAGATGCAGACAGCTGGGGTACACTGATTCCATCCCTGGGGGTACGGGGTGGCGGCAGGAAGGGCATCCGGCCACCCCTAACACTAACCTGCCAAATCCGTTCTAACCAGGCCGACCCTGCGATCGCTGCGGGACTATGGCGTAAGCGAAAGAAGAAGAATACTGCCGTCATCTGTATATGTGCGTATCGCTATTCCATGACTTTTTTGTCACCTCCTTGTAAAAAGGTAAATAAAAGCGAGTGATGTCTTGGAGGGCGCCGTCGGTTTGTAGAGAGGTGCGGAGCGCCCTGGGCCCGCCGAGTGAGAGCTGGCGAGAGGAACCTAACACGGCGGCTGGGAGCTGGAGAGGGCTCGTGTGGTACGGCTATGCGTGCGACACACGGGCCAGCTTCGCGACACTTGTGATCGGCGCGAGGAGGCGGCGCAACGCGCGGAATGCCAGCCGCCAGCCGGCATGAATAATTCAGGCGGCAGGCGGACTCGCCGCCTCGCACACACGAACCCCCTCCGCACTGGCCGCCAACCGCTCTGCCGTGACGTACCTGAATTACCGGCGGCCGCGGGGCAGCGCAGATGTATTCCGTGCAGCTGCACCAAATATCTAACACAGTCTCTGCGGAGTCGGCCGGTGTGGCCGAACGGTTCAAGGCGCTACAGTCTGGAACCGCGCGACCGCTACGGTCGCAGGTTCGAATCCAGCCTCGGGCATGGATGTGTGTTATATCCTTAGGTTAGTTACGTTTAAGTAGTTCTAAGTTCAAGGGACTGATGACCTCAGAAGTTAATTCCCATAGTGCTCAGAGCCAATTGAACCATTTGAACCAGTCTCTGCGGAACTTCGTGAAATGGGGGCCTTCACGCCCAGTGTTTACGTCTTTGGTGATACGGTAGGTAGAGACTGCGGAACCATGTGTCTATTCATCTTGAGGTTCAGGCTCCTATTTTTCTGCGCTTCCTTTCAAGTACGTACGTCTCGAAAAGGATCCTGCCTTGAACAAATACAGTATTCTTCACTTTCAGCCGTACATATTCTGGCGACATTTCACCGCTGTGGCTTCATTTTGGCCGCAGCTCGTGGTCGTGCGGTAGCGTTCTCGCTTCCCACGCCCGGGTTCCCAGGTTCGATTCCCGGCGGAGTCAGGGATTTTCTCTGCCTCTTGATGACTGGGTGTTGTGTGATGTCCTTAGGTTAGTTAGGTTTCAGTAGTTCTAAGTTCTAGGGGACTGATGACCATAGATGTTAAGTCCCATAGTGCTCAGAGCCATTTGAATTTGGCTTCATTTTCTACCAAATAACAAGTAAAAATTGTATGATAACATACATACAAAAATGTTCAAATGTCTCTGAAATCTTATGGGACTTAATTGCTAAGGTCATCAGTCCCTAAGCTTACACACTACTTAACTTAAATTATCCTAAGGACAAATCACACACACTCATGCCCGAGGGAGGACTCGAACCTACGACGGGAGGAGCCGCACGGACCGTGACAAGACGCCCTGGACTGCACTGCTACCCCGTGCGGCTAAGAATTTTTAATTTAATTTCCAGGACAGGAGATTTTCACTTTCGATAGTAAGGAATACAAGTACTGGTGAGAACAGATTCGTTGTGTCTGTGAAAAGGTATTTTCCGGCAAGAGCAAAAAAGTTTTACTTTCACAACAGAAATTTTTTATTAATGTAACCGTGCAATTGTAGTTTCAAGTGGAAAAAATCATTTTCGAAGGATGTTCATTTGTGTCCTGGAGAAACACTATTAAGCTAATGCCAGGAAGAGTTGGCTAAAATACAAGGCGAAATTTACATATGTAACATTGTATTAAAAGGTGAATGAGTGACGAAAAAGTAATCCTTATTGCCTGTGTTATGCCCGGCAAGAGAAGATAATATTGTGGTATATATTCGTAGTTCCTGGTTACCGATATCATATACATCGTATATTAAATCCCACTCCTTTCCGCATTGCCTCACGGAGGGAGGATATATGGCATTTGTTGGCGGTCTTGTTGTTGTATGTGGACTTTAAAGTCAGCGGCTCCCTCGATGACATTCAAGTGGATTTTCACTGGGTTTTATCGACTTCTTTGCTCCTATCTTCAGCACAAGGCAACATCGCACATCACTTAGCCCTCATGCCAATCGCCTACATTATACAGTTACCCATGTAATATGGCGGACACGCTGGCCACTGAAATGATTCGATGAAGAGGATTGTGTTAAGGATTGGGCCACATTGAAAATAAGTAAGTAACGAAGATACAGAGGTTAAGCAAATTTAAATACCGTTTCCTCAATTATGCTACTACTTCTTGAGATACAAATAATCCTCTTCGCTATACACCTGTATGTCCATCTTGATTCTCCGAATCTCTGTTGTATCATGTTACACTTTTCACATTGTAAGAGTAGTACAATTTCTCTCAGGTATGGTCACGGTCGGAGTGTGAACATAATGCTTATTCGTGTACCTTTTCTCTTACAGATGAACTTCATTTTCTGCCAATATGAGACGAATGAACTGTTTTAATATTCTGATTTATTGTAAGCAACTATGTTATTACTATTGTGGGCACAGCTTACGAACTTAACAGTTAATCGCCAAGTAACAGGATCTTATGTTCCTATGATACCAGATAGTCTTAGGATTACAGAACGAACGTCCACGTCACAAAAAGGCAGCTTTGGCACCTGAGCTTGCAATCCTGCTAGCAGACACTAATCTCTTGGCCACAACTTCTGCCAGACGCTAAGCTCTGGTAATACGAGTAGTAAGAACAAGGTAAACTGTTCGTCCTTATCTGCTACAAACAGTCAACACCCTCGGTCCTAGAGCAGACGCCCTTCTGTCTAGCCCACACCAGTTACAACTAAAGATACATGCCCTTGGGCATAAATTGTAGGATATTTTTATTAAAAAATAAAGCACGCTGAGCTGTTTATCTGTTTTTATGACTGAAGGTGATGTAGCAGAGAAGTGCTGAAGGAAGTATTACATTTTCCTGTAAATGTTCGTGTGTTAAAGCACAACACCTCATTATAATTGTAGTCGCAGATGCGAACATTTCTCAAAGAATTCGATGTTATTTTCCCGGGGAAAGATACTGACCCGTCATCGTTAAATGAATGATGCGGATCGACGCCATAAAATAAGGTATGGTCACATAATTCAGCAAGTATCCACATAAATACGTGATGTTTCCTTTTCGATTTAATAACTTTTCCGGATTTAAGGACCGACGAACGACGGATACGTGCCATTACCAAAATGACATTAGGACCCCCAGTCGAAAGTCAAGTGATAAAATTCTTTACAATAGCCAACAACTAGTCTTAAAATTTTCGCTGCTACCGTTCCACTGACCACACCACCGTCTGAGCAGAACCACTGGCTAAAGTAAGAGATTTTCTTCTCTCTCTGAAAGAATAATACTTTTTACGGAGTTCTAGCAGAAAAAGATATCAAATGTAAGCAAAAGTGGTGGTCGAGGAACAGGATCTTACTCTCGCTCCACTGTTCAAATCACGAGCGACTTACTTGCTCGAGACCATTGTGTTGAATTCATACTGCGTCTACATACACGAGGGCTGTTCGGAAAGTAAGGTCTGATCGGTCGCGAAATGCAAACAACAGTGAAAACCAGAAATGTTTTAGTTGCAACAGTTAGCTACTTCTCTACATAGTTACCGATCCGACAGAGACATTTGTCGTAGCTTTGTACCAAATTTCTCGTGACAGAAGGCAGCAACCTGTGCTTTCTACATCAGAGGGAGCCAAGTCCTGGCTGTACGGCGGGTGATCAAACGCGTGACATCGAAAAAGTTGCAAGAGCCTCCTCATTGGCTCTGCAGTGTGCAGCCGAGAATTGTCATGAAGAAGGAAATCTATGACAGATAGCGTTGTGTGGGCTGCATGAAGTCAGGGGAAATCTCTTACAGGTCCTCATACTTGGCGGGAGACGCTATTGTTCTTGACATCTTTATGTGCTCACTGTGGGCTCAGAACTTAGAAGAGCGAGTGATGCGATCAAAGGGCATACTAGAGATACAGCTAAACACATCTATGCAAAATTTCGTCAGTTTTTCACCCGGGCCTGACTTTCCGAATAGCCCTCACACGTAGCTCCGTAAGCCTTATAGTGTGTGACAGAGAGTACTTTGTGCATCACTATCACCCCCGCCCCTTTCCTGTTCCAGCGAATGGTCCGCGGTAAGGAGGATTGCTGGCAAGCCTCTGTGTGAGGTCGAATATTTCTAATTCTACCTTAATGGTCATTTTGCGAATATGCGTAGGAGGAAGCAAAATACTGATTAACTCTTCTATGAACGTACGCTCTTGAAATCTGAACAGTAAATTAAGGGGCTCCTGAACGCCCTATACTTGTAATGTTAAAATAACGCTTATAAATTACATCTTTCCTCACAAAGTATTTGAGGTAGGAAGTTGAACATTTTACAGATTATTTATTGGAATATGGGCTACAACTTAACACAGGGATTTTACAAAATTTTAGTTCAGTTATTAAAGATGATTTTTTTTCAATTGTAATGAAAATTCACAACATTTTTTTGCAATTTTTTATTTATATATTCAAAAATATACAGTTTTTTGGAAAAAGGCTGTGTTAAATTATGCAGAAGGTACTGTGTAACATTTACTGAAAGTTTGAAACAAATATGTTTGGAAGATCCTTAGAAAACATGTAATTAGTATGAGAAAATAAAAGTTTTGGGAATCGAGCGACAAAGATTGGATTAACTTTTTAGTGCATTACAGATCCATAGGATGGATTATCTTCATCCTCTGCAAACTCCTCCTCCAGCTTCCTCTTGTTCCTCCTCCTGTTTACTCTTGCTTGTATTTCTAGACTCTTTACAGCCCTGTCTGCAGCCCGAAGGCGTTCCTTGTCTAAAGCAAGCATCGCTCATACCATGTTAGAACCTATCTTCATTCCCATATTTCTAAATACCTTGCACCTTACAATGTTGCCATCATTGAAAGTCGCAACAGCATCATACACACCAAAGTGAAGTGTTTCTATTCCAACAAATACAGTCTTGGGGATTCTCGACCATATAACACTATTTACACTTTCATTGGGGTTTTGAGTTTTTCCGTGAATACACTTTTTCAACAGTTCAGGTGCTGCTAAGTCTCTGAAAATAGGTTTTATCACCTCCATTATTGCTTGAGGCAGACTATGCTTATGAGTGTACACTTCACCAGTTAGCAATCCTTTCTTATATTTACACCAACTGTCTTCTTCTTTGGGACACAAGCTATGTTGGGGATTTTCATCGCTTGAAGAAGTATGAAAAAAAAGAGCCCAAACAGCCTTCTTCATTTCGTCGACACTTTGTGTATTTTGCCTAATAGCCATTCCATAATAGTTCTGTATTTTGTCAATTACACTGTCAGTTAACCCTTCCCATCCAACCCTTTACCATCACTGAGTTTTTGTTTTTTGTACGAAGCTTTCAGTCGCCGAAGTCTTGTTCCCATTCGCTTCTGTACGTGTCCAATACACTCAAATTTCTGCACTACAACATCATCGCCATAGGGCTTCAGTCCTTGAACATGTTTGAAACTTTTAGAATCACCGTCACCAAGGTAATTAACATATCGCACTTTATCACACGCCTCAGAACGCTGGAATATACTGGCAACACCAGCCACTTCCATTCCTCCACTATTGCCACTATAGTTAGCTTTGCAATTATTTTCATGTGTACCTTTATATTTTTGTGGACATCTACAATACTTTGATATTACTGCTACATCTAAAACTTTCCCTGTATACATACTGGTGGCAGATACTACACCATGAAGAGATGTGTGTCCCCGTTTATGCCAGGTACCATCGAACGCTGCAGTCAAATCTCTGTTACCATTATTTTCCATTACTGCCTCTTCCACAGCGTTCTTCATAGATTCTATACAGACATCTTCTACTTTAGACCCTATTAATTTATTATAGGTCGTAAACTTGGTTGGGGGATTTGGAAGATTCATGATGCCACAGAAAATTGCACCTGCAGTAGCACCCTTACCAACTGAACGCAAGAAATAAACAAATCTAATGTTGTGTTCGTAGATTTTGCTACCATTTTCTTCAGTTGCAGTTACTGCAACACTGTTCCAAAAGGTGGTCATGTATGAACACTTATCACATTTCAGTTGTATTTCACTAGCAAGTCCTACGTGCTTTATTATGGAGAGTTCCAGACCAACTTCACTACAATGAATACATCTTACACAGTTTGAAAAAGTTCCTTTGAGAACCGACGTATCAAATATTTCATTCACATCCGATTCGCCCATAAAACATTCATAGTTTTCACTCATTGAACCAAGCTTCTTCTGTGAAGTATTTTCTTTCCCACTTTGACTGCTATGGGCAGGTGTACTTGAGAGGTTAGGTTCACTCACTTGGTTATCGTCTTTATTGTTTACAGTAATAACACATACCTTTGGCTTTCCAACATTTCTCCTTTTCTTAAAAGCCTTCAGAGGATTTCTAATAACTTTACTTTTACTCATTATTATACTTCAACAAAACAGAGACTCCAGAAATAGAATTAATTAAGAATATTTTCGAGATAACGACAGAGTAAATAAACATGAAACAATCGACAATCACACCAGCGATATATATTGAACCATCACAGGTTAGCCACAACACATACTTTATCTCACATCACTAAAATGTACCTGATGAACACGGACGTTAATAATAACACCATTTGACAGCAGTTTAACAGCGCCACAGTGGGTCACGCCCATGTAGAACACGTTTCAAAAAAAATTTAAAAATAGTTGCAGTCTTCGGAATTGAATAAATTATATATCTATTAAAAGGTAATAGTCTGCATTTTCAGAAAACTCAAAAAAGTAAAAATTGAACTTTTCATGATTTTGAGCCTTTCCGGAGGCCCTCAAACCGTGATTCAGAACGCCTCTCTTGTAGCACCTGCCAACTGAGTTGGATGGGCATCTCCGTAACACTTTCTCGCTTACTAAACGAATCTCTAACAAAACGCGCTGCTCTTATTCGGATCTTCTCTATTTCTTCTTTAAATCTTACCTGGTACTCATCCAAGACTAAAGAGCAACATTCAAATATTAGTCGATGGACGGTTTTTTACCGTATCTCCATTCAGGGTGAAACACACTTTCTGAAGATCTGTCTGGCTTCTGCCTTACCTTATATTAGTTTTATGTAGTTTTCCCTTATATATGTGACTGCTTCCCTTGACTGTTGACTGCTTCCCTTGACTGTTCTGCAGTTGTGTAATCGTATCCTAATCTTTGTACCTCTTTAAGAGCAATGCGTTACATTTTTTCTTTTTTTTTATATTGGGGGTCAACATCTAATACTTGCATCAAGTGTCGATCCTCCGCAGGTAGTTCTACATTGAGTGACATATTCACTATATATTTCGCCCGCTTCCCATACATTACCGTCATAATGATTCATTTCACTCCTGTTTCTTATCTAAAATATTTATTTACTTTCCTCTTTCTCCTCATAACTCCCATGCATAGCTCGAATGAACAACAAGCAGCTCATCTTTTTTGAATGGTTTTCGCATTAAAAATTCATGTGTCACTGCTATAAAGCCGAAGTAGTGACAGGGGCCGACTCTAAAGTTACGCTTTCAGATATATCAGAAGCTTGAATACGGAAACTCCTATTTAATTTACGAAGATCACGTTGGTCTACTTTTACTGCACTATAAACTTTTTTCTACTGTACAAGTATAGGTATGCATCAACTGTCCCTGCGATATTATTTTCAAATTCATCAAAATCCATCTTTGTGTACTGCCAAGTCACCTTATAAAATACGTAAATGGTAAAACACTAAAATAGCCGTCGTTTCGTCTGTATTAATGCGCCCTTTCTTACGATGGTGAGCTTCAGGGTATTGCATTTCTAATTATGTCATAAAATCCTCGACGTCATATTTCTCAGATTTTTATTGGTTGTCAAATATAATTGTTTGATGTCACATGTCTTACTTTGCTTCCTTCATGATTCACTTAATTATGGGCAACAATCTGTCGAAATGTGAACATTGCAAGGTAATACTGGGCAAGTTCATGCAGACAAAAGGATAGGTGGAGTTAATTTGCGAATGATAAGGGCAATACAGGTTGAAGTTTTTTGAAACTCAATACTAGTATTCAACATTAGTCTGTAGATGACAGGAGGCAAAACTAACTACAGAATGCAGTTTAACGATGTTGGGTGGCGTCATTAGGTAGTTACGAAAAGCAGAAGTGTAGGGTAGTTGTATGTTATTGTACACATTTTGTGTAAAAACTGAAAATTTGGTCGGAGGATTAACTTGTGAACTCTGAATAACTGTAGTGCAATCCTCGCTAACGTTTAACGACTGACTCCAAAGCGCCTGAAGCAAACACGGTTAAGAACAAGCTATTTGTAGTTCGTGTTATATCGCAATACAAATTTGAAATCGAACAGTGGTAAATTACTTGCAGGAGAGAAAGATATTTTTGACTCGGAGACCATTATAATTTTGAGATGCAGAAATCAAAGAGTATACTGAACAATACTGATTCAGAAGTTGCACAATAACACAAAAGAAGCAACAATAGTATAAAATGAACAGAAATTAAAAGACGAATTGAGACATGCCAAGAATGTGCAATATCGAAAATTAGGCTTGGATATGTTTTATACCACAAATTTATCGTGGGATGAAAACATTGGCATCACTTTGTGAACCAGTAAAATTTCTTAGTATTGCTTTGCATTAAATAAGTATTGTCGTGTTTCGGAACGAGGAAATACGTAATATCAAATGGTACTTCTCGTGTACCAGCTTCTGGTCTGCTGAAAACATATAGTGGGGCTCTAACAGAAAAGAAGATTTGTAAAAGCGAACAAATCATCATTGCGGGGGAAAGGTTATTTCTCCCCTAGATTGTTAGTACGTTACCTCTGACCGCAGTCCGAAGCCTTATAACAGCTGCTTACCTGTAACAAAAAAGAAAGCAGTGTTATTTCACGTAACAAATGCACAGAAGCAACAATAAGCAAAAGTATGTCTCTCTCTTCGTAAATGAGGAACGTAGCAGAAAACAAATCTTTCTTTATTTCGACACTGCAATACACAGCTGTCAGGCCCTGTTACGCGAGTTCCAGAGTAAAATGATGGATGACGGGCTATTGTCATGGTAAGACTGCTTTCAAGAACCGGTTATAGCGAGTGCGATGGAGAAATACAACGACCACACACTGTGTTAGACTACGGCCACATTTAACAGCACTCAAGGAGTTAGTATGGATTTGCTAGACACTTGCGTCATGGTCGTTACAATCAAGAAAATGAAAGACTCGAATTAACTACTTTTTACTGAAAAAACTTAAGTTCCTCTATCTTATATAAAGATTCTAGTGAACCTTCACATAAGAAAAATACACTGTGAGGCTATTGTCAGTACGTGTAACTGTTTAAGGAGCTGTTAACAAAATGTTCTTGAGTGGACATATTATGCTAATTACGTGCTTCTGTATCACTAGCACTTACCGAAGACTTGTCCCAGAATATGATGCCATAAGACATAACAGGAAAAGTAAGTAAACTATCTGGCATTTTCATCTCGAAAATGCACAATAATCCGTAACGCAGAAGTTTTATAGCTTAGTCGTTAAATAATATCTGTAACACATGACTTTCGGTTCACGTTCTTGTCGTTGCAAATTCCTAAGAATTTAGGATACTCTGTTCCATTCATTAGTTTTCCCTCATGCATTATTTGTAATTGTGCAGTCAGTACTTTTGCGGTACGGTATTGCTTGGATTGTGGTTTGACTAAGTTCAGTGACGTTATAGTTGTAGGGAACCAGTTTTTCATTTTCAGAAAAAATCTGTTTACGTTTTCCAGTGTTGGCGGTTCTCCATTGCATAACAATAGCAAAACCATACTTCCACGGAAGTAGTATACGTAAAAATACTACATAATATATGATATGTCCAGAAGACAGATAAAAGTGACAGAGTAGTTTATTTCTATGGTGGATCAGTTACAAGAACTATTTTACTTTCTTTTTAATAAAATGGTTTTATCAGGTGAACCTATTTTTAATATGCATCTGCACCACAATTAAATCGACCATCATAAAATTACTATTATCAAACTTAAAATAAGCAAAAGAGTACATGGATAATAAGAAGTAAAAACACTGCATAAGTGAAATTATATGGAATATATGTTGTCATGTTGCACAAAGTATGGATACCATACGTACACTATACAGTATGGTAGATGTTCACTATATTTCCTGTCAATCCACATGGACTGGGTTTATTTTTATGATCTCATTTTTCTACTGTTCTTCTTAAGAAAGGTTGTGCTATTTTTAGATTTTCGGTGGAAGTCTTGTAGTATGATTGTTTTATATCTATGTAATGTCTATTATTTTCACTTAAATCCTTTGTTATATTTGTAGTCTTTAATACATGTGTATCTCTGAGTTGTTACGAAACTGATTTGAAGTTTTTTGTTCATTGCATGTTAGCCCTCTGTGCAGTTTACAGCGTCTTCTACATCAATCACTGTTAATTAAGTTGTTATTGCCACTCATACACTTGGTAAGAGCTATTGAAACAGCTCTGTTGGGAGTCTGTTATTTGTATTTCTGCGATTTCTACATACTTTAGAAGTCTCAGACACTCTAAGAAAACTTTGAATTGCTAATTATTCGCTCGCAGCCTTTGGTCATCGTAGCTGTGTCGCAGGAAAATGTGCTTGTTTGTCACCGCTGCTTGGCAGCGAGGAGCGCGGGAGTTCTATCCTTAGGGGAATCGTGACAACGTAGACATTAAGTTGAGTGCATCTGTGTTTAAGTAAAATGATTGGTGTTTCAGTATTGTGAAACAGAGGAGAAAGATTCAGTTAGTGATTAAGAATGAAATGAGATTTAATATGACCAGAAAAGCATATTAAGAGGAATGAAGGAAATATTTTTTATTTAGTTGCATTGCAGTCGCGCGTAGCTTGGAACCATTGCTGAATGAGACGTAGATGTCAGAGAACTTCAGATTTTTCATTAAAGACTGAGTAGTTTTCACTGTAAGGTATTTTTCATTTTTATTAAGTATTTGCCTGACTTTGTGAGAGTAATAGTTTGACAACAAGTTGATATTTCTCAATGTTAATGAGTATTGTAACATGAATTTCATACAAGAAATAATATAGGAGGTCATTTAAAAACAGTTTGTTAAGGAAATATTTCAGGTAAGAGCATTGTTCACATCCTTGATTCAAGTTATTTTTATTTAAATAGTGTCTCAATGATGTGTACAAAAAAGTTTACTTGTTGTCTGGAGACTGCACTAAGCTCTCAGCAGTTGTAGTTAGAAATTTGTAGCTGGTGCACTGGGAACAGCAAGCACGACGTTTCCAAGCAACTACATTACGAGGTAAGATATTTCTATTTCAGGATCACTTTGCTACGAAAATTATCAACGCACAGGGACCATTTCATGAACAGCAGATCTTTAACAGACAGGAACCACTTTGTTTAATTAGAGAGATTAATAACAAAGTTCAGGATTTAATCAGTTTCCACCTTTTTAAAAAGATTATAAAGCAGGGCCAAATTCACGTTTTCACGTTGTATTCTCGCAGGCAGATATATTTGGTTTCCCTCACAGCTGAAAATGCACAAAGTCACCCAGAGTTGAACAACAGCAAGGTTACAACCGAGCAAGCCAGAACGAGTTTAAAATCAAACGAAAATAATTTTTAAAGGAAACTTTCACGATGAAGTTTGAAATAATTATAGACTGCTCATCTAGACCTATCTCTTGAATATTTTTGTTTACGTTAATGCTTGGAATGTTCAGTTCATGTTAGATATTTTTATAGATAAATTCTTCTGACATTCCAACTCTTACTAAAAACACCATTAAATCCATAGAGATCAGTTAAGTATGTCAGATATTTATGTAAATTTATGATGAGTCCATCTCATAAAATAATTTCTGTTTGAATATTGTGAAACAGAGGAGAAAGATTCAATTAGTGATTTAGAATGAAAAGAGATGTAATGAGACTAGAAAAGCATATCAAGAGGAATGAAGGTAATATTTTTTATTTAGTTGCAGTGCAGTCGCACTTAGCTTGCAACCATTGTTGAATAGCTATTGGTATTTCATATTATCCATTTGCGCTGTTGCTTCTTTTAATTTGTACGAATATTTTGATACAAGAAACTTAATGACACACGATATTAAAAACTGAAACCAGTTACATAATTTAGATTATTTCTTCTGAACTGCTGAGTGACACAGTCATAATATTCAAATGCTATTTTACAGCTGTCAACAACCGTCTACTAAAATTTTTAAGTGCCGGACTGTCAAGTTTTATTCTAGGAAAGGTGGTAGGACACTTACAAGAATATTACATAGCCATGGCGTGCCAGGATGCACACTACGCCGGGCTGTAATAAGGTTTTAACTGTCGCATCGAAAAACTGAAGTCGCATAATTAATGCTTTGTTTGTCCTTGGAGTCTTTTTGCAGTGGCATGCTACAATAAAACGTCCCAGTTTACAAGCCGCGTCAATTCGAATAAAACACCGGAGCTTTCGATAGCTGCCTTCGCCATCGTCTTCAGGAGTGGAAATCACTGTTGCCGGAGCTGGCACAACATTGAACGAAAGGTTTGACGCTTGTTGGGACGCTGGAACGCCAATTTGAAATATGGCGGTAACGGCTCGCGCCGTGTTACGTCACTCGCTCCTGTGGCGGGACGCAGCCGCTAGGAGCTGCCCGGCTTCCCTTCCGCGCATGCACCACTCCGGCCCTCTCTGGGAGGTTCCAGACGCTGCCGCCATTGCATCTATATGAAGAGAAACCGTGCCAGCCCCAGCACAGTGATTTCAAAAAGCTCGAGTGTTTTATTCTAAATGACACGGCTTGTAAACTGAGAAGATTTTATTGAGTGTTTTGTTTGGCTGCAGGCACATGTCTGCAGTCCTGGTACATACTCCAAAAACTCGTTTACGGTAGAGGACTGCAGCACCATTCCCCCTTTCAATTATCGAACAAACGAAAGGATGGCTGACATAGTGTTTGGTGTATCTGCGATTGTAAAACAGTTAAGATCCTTAGACGCCAGGAAGGCATCTGGCCCAGTCGGTATCCTCGTAAGATTTTATGTTGACTATGTTACAAATATAGCACCATTCTTATCCATCATCTGTCAGAGATCATTGGAAGAGCGGAAAGTTCCACGGGACTGGAAGAAGACCCAGGTCATAGCAATCGGTTGCACATAATTACCGGCCAATTTCACCGACATTGATTTGTTGTAGAATCATGGAACATATTTTGTGTTCAGACATAATGACCCTTCTAGACTCTGAGAAGCTCATCTGAAGAAACCAGCACGGTTTTAGGGAACAGCGGTCATGCGAGACACAGCTGGCCCTCTTTGTGCATGATACACAACAGGCTCTAGATACTGGCTCCCAGGTTGATGCCATATATCTCGACTTTCGAAAGGCGTTCGACTCAGTTCCGCACTGTGGCTTGCTCCAAAAATGCGAGCTTACGGTCTATCCGATGACATATGCGGGTTGATAGAAAGTTTTCTGACAGACAGGGAGCAGTATGTCGCCTTGAATGGGGTGGCTTCAACAGATACAAGCGTTAACTTCAGGTGTGCCCCAGGTTAGCGTAATAGGTCCGCTGCTTTTTAAGATTAACATAAACGATCTGGTTGATGGTATTGACAGCGGCATTAGACTGTTTGCCGATGATGCTGTAGTCTGCAGGAAAGTAGTATCACACGAAAGTTGTGAACAAATCAATGAGGATATGCAGAAAATAAATGCATGGTGTAATTACTGGCAGTTATCTCTCAATATTAGTAAGAGTAACCTATTGCGTATAAAAATGCGAAAATTCCCATTAATCTACGAGTACAAAATAAGTGCCCAGTCTTTGGAAGCGGTAACATCCGTCAAGTACCTGGATGTGACTATTCGAAATGAGCTCAAATGGAACGATCAGATTACATAAGTAACGGGTAAGGCGAACTCTAGATTTCGGTTTATTGGTAGAATCCTGAAGCGATGCAGTCCTTCAACAAAGGAAATGGCTTACAATACGTTAGTTCGTCCAATCTTGGAGTATCGTTCGTCTGTATGGGACCCTTACCAGTTGGGTCTGATTCAAGAGCTTGAGAAGGTCCAAAGAAAAAGAATGCTTCAAATGGCTCTGAGCACTATGGGACTTAAGATCTGAGGTCATCAGTCCCCTAGAACTTAGAACTACCTGAACCTAACTAAACTAAGGACATCATACACATCCATGCCCAAGGCAGGATTCGAACCTGCGACCGTAGCGGTCGCGTGGTTTCGGACTGAAGCACCTAGAAGCGCCCGGCGGTCCAAAGAAGAGCGGCAAGATTCGTGACTGGTACATTTAGCCATCGCGAGAGCGTTACAGATCTCATAGAAAGTTCGGAGTGGGACACACTTGCAGATAGACGGCGCGCTAAACAGAAAAGGTTGCTCACTAAATTTCGAAATCCGATCTTCACCGAGGATGTAGAGCATATATTATTACCACCAACATTCAAATCGCGCAATGATCACCATTCAAAGATAGGGGAAATAAGAGCTCGTACTGAGGCGTTCAAACAGTCGTTTTTGCCTCGCGCGATCCTCGAGTGGAACAGTGGGTGGGTGGGTGAGGGTGGGGCGGGGGCGAATATGACTTGGGCACGAATTGTGCCCTGTGTCACACACCGCTTGGTGGCTAGCGGAGTATATATGTAGATCTAGATGTAGATGTACTTTTCAGGTTTAATTATGAGCACGTTTCTCCTGTGCGCCGTTCGAGAGTGGAACGGTAGAGAAATAGCTTGAAGGTGGTTCGATGAACCCTCTGCCAGGAACTTATCTGCGAATTGCAGGGTAATCATGCGCAGATGCTTGTAGATGTAGATGATCCCGAAATAATACTCTCCCATACTTAATTTTTGCTCTAAGCAATAGTACCGTAGCCGGTAGAGAAGCCAAAATTAAAGGGGAGTCGGGGTACGCGCTTTAGTTTTGCTTTCTCTAGCGTCGTGCTAGGGTGTTATGGTGCAGGGATTTCAATGTGAACCAAAACTGAAAACGCGTATCTGCAAACAAACAAACAAACAAAATTGTACTGCGTATCCTTATTGTTGCCGAGATGGTAATGACAACTTGTTCGGAAGTGCAGTGGCGTCGCTTCCGCCCCGCGATCCGTCGGCCCGGCAGCGAGAAAGTCGGGCGGGCGAGAGCAGGAGTAGCGGGCTTAATCTGGCGACTACGCAACAACCCGTCCGGCTGGCGAGGCGGCCCGCTCGGTGTGCACGTTTCGCTGCGTACCAGGGAGCGGGGAGGGAAGGGAAATGGCGATCGCTGGCGGCCATTTAGCACGCCATCATCCCGCTCTGTCCCAAGAGCGCGCCCGCGCTGCTCCACGAGCTGGACCGAGCGCTGCGGCCATTGTAGGATTCGCAGAATGAAGCATGGCCCATCCTTCATGCTAGCCCCAGAAACGTCTGTAATAACAGCTGGATTATTTGCCGTAATGTCGACAGTATGAGCTTCGAGGTGTAATATGTAACAAGTGTATGTGAAATAGAGAATGGGGAAAGAAAGGGAAAGGATGGGTGGTAGTTTGTGACTACGTCACACAGAGCTTTGTGGTAATGCTGTAACCTCCCAATAAAAAAATTCCGAAACCTCCCAACAGTAAAAATATAAGTATATATAATTCGCATTCAGCGTAACCTCGCACAGATAAATTCCGTAACCTTGGAACAATAAAATGTGACTAATCTCCTAATAAAAAAAATGTGACTCATAGATAACCTTTCAATAATTGACTGTGAATTCAAACTGGTAAATTTTGGACGTGAGCAGTGCTGCGTCATGGCCGTGAAAGATCACACTGAATAAATTGAAAATTCTTACCTCAATGAAGTCACCGGATAACGCATATACATCTGCTCTTATAATAATTTTTTCTGGCATAGCCCAGTGCAATGCTGGCCGATAGATTTGTCATGTATAAAAGGAAACAACTGATTTTTCTTTACAAGAATCGGGATGACCATGGATTGGAGAAATTAGTAAATTCTTTAAATTGAGATGAATGATTTTCAAAAGTTAATTTTTATAAAAAAGATTATTATTAAGAGTTTTTTAAACATTTACATGGGACTTGATATAACAATTCTACATATGCGCGAGGCTCCTTTTACCTTATATTATATCGCTCAGGCTCAGCCATCGCTCCCCACGACCGGCTCAGACAGCTTCATACACACGACTGCAAGCTACTACTGCTACTACTGCTGCTGCTGCTGCTGCTACAGACACTGTTCTTTCTGCATAAAATACTGCTCTTTGGTCTGAGATTCTCTTATAGCTTACATATCGCAGGCAGCGCGTGAACAATCCATCGAAATTACATCTGCTCGAGTGCGCTAGCAACAAATTCCTTAATCATGGACCTCTTATAATGCAAAGGCGAAAGCTGAAAATTTCTGCTGGACTGGGACTCGAAACACGATTTACCGCCACTGATGAACGGTTGCCTTAACCGCTCCTGCCATCCAGATACGGTCACTGCACGACTCAAATTTGCAGCTTACCCCACGCTGCAAGCAGCGTCTCTCACCCAGTAATACCCATACTTGCAAATTATTGATTCCCGTAGAAGTTGGGTGGATACCAGTGCATCCACACTGAAACAAACGTCAAGGAGCTGTCGCGCTTTTATAGAAATGAGACATTTGAGTGGTGTCTGTTCTGTCTGCTACCCAACAGAAAAAACACCACTCAAATACATAGATCTCATTCCTGGTTGCGCTCCTAGGCTCATTTCGTCGGCTCTTGTAGGCCCCAGATTCAGAGTGGAAGGTGTCAAAAATGGTTCAAATGGCTCTAAGCACTATGAGACTTAACATCTGAGGTCATCAGTCCCCTAGGCTTAGAACTACTTAAACCTAACCAACCTAAGGACATCACACATCCATGGCCGAGGCAGGATTCGAACCTGCGACCCCGCTTCAGTCCGGAACCCCGCTGCTGCTACGGTCGCAGGTTCGAATCCTGCCTCGGGCATGGATGTGTGTTATGTCCTTAGGTTAGTTAGGTTTAAGTAGTTCTAAGTATAGGGGACTGATGACCTCAGATGTTAAGTCCCATAGTGCTTAGAGCCATTTGAACCATTTTTAAAGCGCCTAGAACCGTTCGGCCACAGCGGCCAGCGGAAGGTGTCCTTGTCCGGGTAGACACCCATTCCAGAATTCAGAAAAGATCGAGGAACGGTCCACTGTTACCCCTTCAGGTAAGGGAGTAAGTTTTCCGTCAAACAGGTGCGTTGAGCAACGTCACCTTTGCCTCAGGTAGCTTCTAACTCACAGTAGAGACGATCAAAGTAGCTGTGAATCAGAGCCGAGAAAGTAATCTACGAAAAATATCCTGCTACACAGGTACTATAGTAATACTGAAAACAGTGTAAAACTAGCTTGTAGCAAAAAGTGCCAAAATCTCTTACCGCGTCCGTCTCGCCCACTTCAAACCGTCCCCGGACTGTGCTCAGCTGCTACCCGCCAGCCTTATTGATAGTGTTTTCACATATTTTTATTTCTATTTCTTCTTTTATAACGCTGTCCTAAAATCCCTTCGTTCTCATAATGACAGAAATGGAAACGAAAGTATGGCATCGTTGGCCGGTAGGCCCCTGTTCGGGGAAGTTCGGCCACCAAATGCAAGTCTTATTTCATTCGGCGCTACATTTGGCGACTTGCGAGCCGTTGATGAGGATGAATTGATGATGAGGACATTACAACACTCGGTTCCCGAGCGGAGAGAATCTTCAACCCTGCCGGGAACGAACCCGGGCCCGCTTGCATGGGAGGCGAGCACGTTACTACCCAGCTAAGCAGGCGCACATAATAACAGATTTTTGATGGAATAGAATTAGGTATCGATTTTCTAAAGCACGTCTTGCCATGGCTGATTTTTCAGGATAGCGTAAGCGTAAGCACCTTTCATGTTACGTCTAGCGTTGCTCCACAGTGAGTACTGTAGTAGCAGCCGAACTTATGGTATTTTCTACACTCCAGGCGTTACAAGCCCTAGATTGTCCTTCACAGGCCTCATGAGCAGTAGTATTTTTTTCTGGGAGCCTGAACACTGAGGGAGTATTGGCTCTTCAGGAGCCTGCTAATCTTTCCCAACACTGTGCCACAGAAGGGCAAAAACGCAAGTTTTTTCCTCTCTTCTTCAGTGGATTTTCTCCTGCGCGACTCATCAGAAATAGCCCGTGATACCTAGCGATGATTGTAGTCATTTTCCTAGAATACTTTTCGACGGTGGCTTAGTTCTAGTGACTGATTTTCAGCGTCTGAAACGACTTTAGCACGATGGACGAGGGTGTTCAGAACTCCGAGTTTTTGTGCCGGATGGTAGTGACTGAGAGCGTGCAGATGCCAATGCATGTGTATACTTTTAACAACCTAATACGGCTGGAAGCCCGAGGTGATACTGTTACTTCATAACGCCGTGACACAATGCATTCATACAACAAGAACTGTATTGGCATTTTTTTTTCAATAAAGTGAACCCGTTTTGTCTAGGTGCGTGGGAAACCACTATCACCATCTGTCTTCAATAAAAAAAATAAAAGAAGAGAAAGAGAAATGAGTGTCAGAAAAAGAAAGTGACCTCATTATTACTTCTCTCTAGTTTACCTACAAAATGAAGAACATGCGTTTTGTGACCTGTAATTTTATGCCTCTGTCGTTTGTGGGAAAATCTGGCACGCGATAGCGTCCCTAATGTATTTCATCAGCTTCAGAGCAGACGAAAATTTTTGGCCAAGTCATAAAGTTCACTCTCATGCGCCTAAAACAACTGTTACGAGATACTGGCCTTGTGGTAGCTTTAGAAATTTTGCTAGAAGAAATCCTAGTCGGGGAAGAAATCAAGCAAGATAGGCGCAATGATGTTCACGTCCACAGCTCACATGGTGCCTTAGATAACTATCTGCGACAGGTCCCATGGATGCCCAACTCCGTGTGCACCATAACATAATTTTGTCTACACCAGCCTCTGTTATGGCCCGGAGCATATTTTGAGCAGACATTAGCTTGGATGATGACATTTCCGGATACGACCATCATCATGATCGAATAAGCAATGTGATTCATCCGACGACAAGACACGTTTTTACTGATACACAGTCCATCCTCGATGATCTCGTATCCAATTCAGTTGTAACTGACGATGCTGTTAGGTCAATATGGGAATACACTATGTAATCAAAAGTATCTGGACACCCGCAAAAACATACATTTTTCATATTAGGTGCATTTTTCTGGCACCTACTGCCATGTACTCCATATCAGCGACCTCAGCAGTCATTATACATTGTGAGAGATCAGAATGGGGCGCTCCGCGGAACTCACAGACTTCGAACGTGGTCAGATGATTGGGTGTCATTTGTGTCATACGCCTGTACGCGAGATTTCCACATTCCTAAACATCCCTAGGTCCACAGTTTCCGATGTGATAGCGAAGAGGAAAAGTGAAGGGACACGTACAGCACAAAATCGTACAGGCCAACCTCGTCTGTTGACTAACAGAGACCGTCGACAGTTGAAGAGGATCGTAATGTGTAATAGGCAGACATCTATTCAGACCATCACACAGTAATTCCAAATTGCATCAGGATCCGCTGCAAGTACTATGACAGTTAGGCGGGAGATGATAAAACTTGGATTTCACGATTGAGCGGCTGCTCGTAAGCCACACATCACGCCGGTCAATGCCAAACGACGCCTCGCATGGTGTAAGGAGCGTAAACATCGGACGATTGAACAGAGGAAAAACGAACTTAATCCTGTTTTTTTTTTAGATGAAAATTACTCAGTCTTTCCTAGGTGCAGTAGTTCTAAAATGGACATTCATAAATTCTTGATATTTTGAGAAGGTGCGAGTGTATCGATTTTTGATTCCACTAGGGTATAGCACAAGTTAGCTTTTGATCTGATGAGTATTATGTGAATTAGTGAGAAGCAGTTTGTGACATTACTGCCACAATGTGACGTTACTGTCACATGTCACTAAGTGATATTAATTCATTTTCTGCTGCTTTTTCGTGGTTATTTTAGTGAGTATACTAAAGCGATGTGTTTGGAAAGGCACCCATGCAGTCGCCACACCAGACTGGTGTGATACTAGAAACGTCTCCACGGCTTCTTTTGTCGGCAGAAAGCAGTCTGTGAATTTCATTAGTTCAGGAGGGTCTCCTCTATGGATAAGTCAGTTTCGCGAAAATCCATAAGTGACGCCTCCCCAGCTGTTGAATAAAGGACAGATACCCTGCACCTCCTGTCTCAGTGAATACCGCGGCCACGCCGCTACCCCCATAAAATAATTGAGCAAGACATTTTTATCTTTCTGTGCGTACTTCAAAGGCCCAGACGCCACTTCTCCATCCATCCAGCATGGGACAGTCAGTCGTATTTTCTCTAAAAATTTGGTTTAGCCTATAGTATTGAATCACTCTACACAGTCTTCTTTCCGTACAAGGTTGCTCAATGGTGACGACACTGCTTCGGCATAGTACTAGTACCAACTTCGCGCTCAAAGATGTGCAACTTTTATGCAGAGGGAGGGAAGGTGCCTTCCCCTGATTTTTCATGAATTTAGCGACAAATTTCACCTGTGAGACTGGCAACAGCATATAGTCGCCCTTCCATGTAGAGTATTTTGAAACTAGAAATTCCGGGGCTGTGAATTGCGATTTTGGGCATCCTACACCATGCTGCCGAAGAGAGGGGAGTCTATCTGGCCGCCGTCTAGTGTTAACCTGCACGTTAACTGTCTTGGGGAATGTATGTGTCGCAACTGTGGTAGTGTGATACATATTCTGTGCAGCTCGTTACTTGCTTACTTTTCCACGCAACTTGAATTGCTTAGTTTGATTATAATTTGTGGATCCTGTTGTAAGGATAACTTAGATTTCACGAGCTGCCCGATAAGTAGATCTTGTTGCGCGTACTGCATACAGTCTTCCACACTTTTTGGAATCACTCTACTCTGTTAGCGTCATTTTGTAATTTGATTCGAATTGTATAGAACTTTGATCTCTGTTCACGTCATTGTGACTTACGTTAATCATTAGAGCAAGTAACTAAATTTCAACCTTAATCTTGACTTAGACTGCAAGCTCCTTTTACTTGTCCTACAACTAGCCCTGGTCAGATCTATTAAAAAAAATAAAAAAACCGATGTATACTCAACTGGTTCACTTCACTGGGTCAGGGTTGTCATTGTGCGTAGTGGGCAATATCAAGGATAATTTGTGTATTATTTTGTGAAAGCAACGGGCGTTCACTTGCTCCTCTTGCATCAATACTATTTGGTTTTGCATGTTATGACGACAACGAGAATTGCAATCATTCGTCTTGTATTACTACAAGTTGGCTTCATTAACTATGGGCCAGAACTTTTAAGTGCTTTCAAGTGCTATTACTCTCGTAAATTGACCTATAACCATTGTAACGATCACGCAATATTTAGGGCCTCAAGAAGACTTAAAATAATTATCCTTTGGGTATTATTGGGGATTTTATATGTTACGCCCCTTTTTGATGGGCGACTCACTCAAGCCATAACTGTATTATTTGTGACGTGCACACAGGCAAGTTATTGTACCTGCACCAGAATAACGAAGTAATGTTAGTTAGTTGGTTAGGCAACAGACGATCACCGAATGTGTTCGGTCGCAGTATCTGTTCTGTTCACCTTTGCCATGCCACTCTGCTGACTCAGGTGGCGATAATATAACTGTCCATTTATTATTTTACGTGTGCTTTGTTTCCCTGTGCCGGCCGTTTATTTTATGTTGAAGATCGTGGGAGGCTGTCAGCGAAATTGCGCAAAAGAGTAATAAAGCTCTAAGGACCCTGTAAAGCGAACTGTGCTGCACATTAATAGGGACTGTGTTAGTTGTAGTCACTGCAGAAGGAAATATCTGTTGCCCAAGCACGCAACTGCACAGCGCCTAACGGCAAACCGACAACGTAACCCTCTTTCATGTTCAACTACTCTTCGGTGTCGATCACATGGTTGTTTTGACTCAGATGCAGGAACTGAGACACAGTCCCATAATGTTCAATGTGTCAGAGCGACGAGGAAACTTGATGAAGCAAATACTAGGATATTGTTTTTTCAGCCTCCGGTCGGTGACGATACTAAAAACATGGTGAAAATTCGATGTAGTTCTGCGGAGTCGTGTTACCCAGGGTTTTTAGTACGCCTGTCCATCGCACATTTCAGATCTAAGTGCACCGTCATGACGTAAATGTGCTAGAACAATAGTGTCTTGTGCCAAACATAAATTGCCTGGTGAGGGATTGCGCCTGATTTCATGCAACCCTCGTAACGTAACAGTCATCCATTTCCTGCTTTATGACAGTACTCGGCCCCACACTGCAGGTACAACAATGACACTCCAGTAGCGTTTTTGGTGGAAAGTGTTTATTCACCCACTATACAGCCCGGATTTGATTTCCTCTGACATTTATCTCTTTGTTCACATGAACCGCCGTCTGCAACGACAGTATTTTCGCACAGACAGCGAGCTGCAGACCAGCATAGGGAACTGGCGGAGAGCAGTTGGGTTCTATGACGAGGGTATTCAAAAGTTGGTAGCAATATACGACAAGCGTCTAAGTCTGACTGGCGACAATGTAGAGAATCAGCTTACCGTAAGATGGTTTGTGGGCGAGGATTTGGCACCCAATAGTGCCCCAGATGTGTTGTATAGAGTTCAATACAGACGGATTTGTTGCCCAACACATCTCCATGATTTCACTATCGTACTTATCAGTCTACTGTAGCACTATTCTGGCCTTGTGACACGTATGTTATTCTGCTGGAAGACTGCAGCAGGCCCAGCAGGCAACAAACACGGATGGATGCAGGTGGTACACAATGATGTTCACATAGGCAACAGCTGTCCTGGTGTCTTCGATTACTCCTGCCAGTCCCACAGAAACCCTACTGAATGCCTCTCATTCTTTGGCGTGACGTCACAAGTGTTGGACTGCTGTTAAAATCGCTCACCAATATTTTCTAAAGTTTTAGGTTTCAGATACCTATTTTAACGATTATTTGTGACAATATTTAATGTAAAAGTAATGTATTAGTGGATTTTCATTCATGTCAATCTTTCTTGTTGTGTTATTGTTTCGAGTGGCCTGTTATTCGTGAGTGTCCTTACGTCGTTCAAAGTCTCAGCAGTGTGTTTACATTTTGCGGCGAGCAGTTGCAGCTGTCGCGGTTCTAAAGTACTGGTAAAGTTGTCTGTGCACTGTATTTGGTTATGAAATTTAGTAGTTTTCAACGATGACTCGTGCTGTTTCCAGCGAAATAACTGTTGAATAAACTTTCGAAAACTTTGGTTCAAATGGCTCTGAGCACTATGGGACTTAACTTCTAAGGTCATCAGTCCCCTATAACTTAGAAGTACTTAAACCTAACTAACCTAAGGACATCACACACATCCATGCCCGAGGCAGGATTCGAACCTGCGACCGTAGCGGTCGCGCGGTTCCAGACTGCAGCGCCTAGAACCGCTCGGCCACCCCGGCCGGCTCGAAAACTTTATTTCACTGTGTTTTATGAAGTTGTTTGTGCGTCGTAGTCATCAATTAAATTTAGTACGTTAATTGTCAACCGGTGATTCTTGCTGTCTCCAGTGGAACATTTCAGTAATCCCTTTCGCCCACTGTGTTTAGTTTCGTTGATTGTTCCAGTGGTCGCTTGACTTTTTGATTTTAGACAAAATATTGTGTGAAGTTTCTATAGTACTGGTATTAGTTGTGATTTAGTAGTATTCATAGAACTAGGTGCTTTTAGTAAAGAGCAAAATTCGAGATCACTGTTCTTAGTGTTTTAAATCGTTCTACTGTAGTAACTGAATTTAGGTAACGTACATATTTAGTTTCTTTCAGTAATTGTTAACATTTTACCATGAGCGAGAAGTGTGGGCTTTCTCGTAGGTTTTGAGTCGTGGGTTACTGTGTGAGATTTGTTGAAATTATTTTAAATGGGGAGGGGGAATGCAGTGGAGAAGTCAGTGGGCATTCTAGCGAGATTCCCTCGTGGAAATGCAGAATTTGTAACAGAAATAAGTTAACAGAGTAGCAAGAGCGTAAGATCTTTGCCCTTCAGGTGCAGTTATAAAGCGCGTAGGAGGAGCTAGATAGAATGAGGAGGGATAAAGGCGCTGGGAAATTGGAACTGGCAGTTGGTAAGGCTTCTAGGAGGAGGAGATATTCAGACAATTATACATTGCCTATAACCAATAGATTTAACCAGCTGTCAGAGTTTAGTGGAGAGGAGCCTGTTGTAGGTGTACGTGTGGGGAACATGAGCCAGACCTCAGTAGTTAAAGACCCTACGACAGTTACAGTTTCAAATAGAAAGAAGAAGGTTCTGTTGTTAGGTTGTTCACATGGCAGAAGTGTAGGCCAGCAGCTGTAGGAAGTGTTGGGGATTGAGTACCAGGTCACCAGCATTGTGAAATCTAGAGCAGGGTTGGCTAAGGTAACTGTTGACTTAGGGGAGTTATGTAGGAATTTTGCGGAAGAGGATCAGGTAGTGATTGTGGGTGGAACTGGGAACAGCCTCGACAGGAGTGGAGAGTATGATGAAGGTGGTGACATGGAAAAGGTAGCTACTCAAACTGGTGGCACATACGTGCACTTCGTGCAACAGTTCCAGCATCATGATACACCTCATATTAATGCTGCTGTTAAGCATGTTAACATGGAGCTTGAGAAGGCTCTGATGGCAGAGGGCATGATTCACATTGCAGTGGTGCCAGTTGAATCTGTCAATAGCTCGGGTTTCATTAGTATGGGCTGCACCTCAATAGATTTCAGAAACGGACATTGGCAAATCTTGTAGGTGACTGTAGTGGGCGGTGGTGGGATCACTCATGAGAAAATTCCTATAATAGTTGGTGTTAAACGAAGTCTCTCTAACAAAGGAACCACCTTCAAAGAAAATCAGGAATCAAATTAGTGAAGGAATTAGCATATTTAATCCAAATGTAAGAGGTATTAGAGATAAAGTTAGTGAACTGCTTATAGATGTGGACTCTGACATTATTCGTATATCAGAGCACCACTTAAATAATATGACAATTCAGAGGCTTCCTTTACCAGTATACAGATTAGTTGGCTGTTTTTCAAGGAGTTCTTTGCGGACTGGAGGAGTGGCCATGTACGAGAAACAGTATTCCATTTGAGTTCGTAGTTGTGTCAAAGCACTGCACTGAACAGGTATTTGAAAGTTGTGCAGGGGCAGTTGAATTTAGTGAAACTAAACTGTTAATTATAGTTTCTTATAGATCCCCTAATTGTGACTTTAGAGCATTTCTGGTCAAGCTAGAAAGGTTTCTTGGTTCACTTTATAGGAAGTACCTAAAATTAGTTCTATATGGTGAATTCATTATTAATTTTGTGTGTGATTGTGCGAGAAAAAGGATGTTGAAAGATCTCCTAAAGTAATATGATCTGATGCAGTCTGTATTTTTTCCAACTACTCGCGCTACAACTGTACGACTACAATAGACAATATTTTTATTCATTCTTTATTGTTTGTTGGGCATTCTATTAGTAAAAGGGTGAATGACCTTTCAGACCATGACGCATAAATTTTGATACTAAAAGGTTTTTGTTCTGAAACGCGTGTTATATATAATTACAAACTATGCAGAAAGCTAATCCAACGGCAATAGATAGTTTCTTAAACCTCATATAGGTACAAGAGTAGCAGGATGTTCGTAATGCTGAGAACATAGATGACAAATATAATACTTCTCTAAAACATTTCTGATGATCTTTTGAAGTTGCTTTCCATTAGAAAGTTCAAAACAGGGTACTAGCAGTAAAAGGTAGTCTTGGTGGCTGACTAGTGGGATAAGGATTTCATGTCAGCAGCACAAGGTCGAGGTTATGAAGTCAGTAGGTAGTAAAAATGTTTCTGTTACTGATACGTCAGATACATATAGAGTATTTTTAATCACTTTCTGATCATAGCTGGTGAATTAAATAAAAACTTAGTCTCTACAGGGAATCATACAACTATTTTGGAAAATGGCTTTCCGAGCAAATATCTGAAATGCCCCTCCGTGATACTGACAAGAGGGAGATTGAGCTAATAATTAAATCACTCGAGACAGAGGACTCTCGTGGCTAGTATGGCGTAGCTGTCAGAACACTAAAGAACTGTGCTGCACGTGTTAGCCCTGTATTTAGACATATTTGCAACTTTTCCTTTAGTAATCGTCAGTTTCCTGAACGATTAAAGAACTCTGTACTAAAGCAGCTTTGTAAAAAGGTAGAAAGGGATAATGTATACAATTTTAGAGCTATTTCTATGCCATCAGTGTTTGCTAAAGTTATTGAAAAAGCTGCATTTGTAATGATAATTGATCTTTTTATTTCACATAATTCGCTGTCAGATGCATAGTTTGGTTTCAGAAGTGGTTCAACAACTGAAAATGCTATAGTTTCTTTTCTCTGTTAGCTAATTTTAAACAAATGGTTTCGAACCCTAGGCATATTTTTTGATTTAACAAAAGCATTTGATTGTGTTGATCACAAAATATTGCTCCAGAAGTTGGACCATTATGAAATACGGAGAGTAGCTTATAATTACTGTACCTCTTACTTTAAGAACAGACAGCAAAAGGTCATTTTATACAGTATTGTGAATGGCTATGACGTGGGGTCCGAGTTGGAGCACGGTTAAATGGAGGTGTCGTAGGGTTCAGTGCTCGGAGTACTCCTGTTCGTTATTTATATAAATGATATGTGCCTTCTAGTACTACAGGTAATTCTAAAATTTTTCTGTTTGCTGACGACACTAGATTGGTAGTAAAGGATGTGCAGCGCTGGCACTGTTTCAAATAGTGCAGTCCAAGACATAATTTCATGGCTCGTAGAAAATAAACTAACGTTAAATCACCTCTACTCAGTTTTCACAGTTTCGAGCTCACAATTCAACAAAAACGGACATTTCTATTACACAGATTGGGCATATGATTATTAAGACCGAGGAGTTGAAATTTCTAGGTGTTCAGATCGATAGTAAACTGTCGTGAAAACTCCATATTCAGAATCTTGTTGAAAGACTTAATGCTGCCATTTTTACTATAAGAACACTATCTGAAGTAAGTGATAATTCGACACGAAAAATACTCTAATTTGCTTATTTTCATTCGCTTGTGATGTATGATATTATATTTTACGGTCGCTCTTCCCATTCTCAAAGGGTATTTTTGGCTCATAAACGGGCGGTAAAAGTTCGGGAACCTCTTGTCGACCCCTGTTCATTAGTCTTGGTATCCTGAGAGTGGCCTCTCAGTATATTAATGTCGTTTCTTGTTAACACCATCAGCTGATTCCCAAGAATTAGCATCTTTCACTCAGTAAATACCAAACAGAAATCCAGTCTGCATTTGGATCGCACCTCCTTGACTCTTGTGCAGAGAGGCGTGCGGTATTCTGCTGCATCCATTTTCGATAAGCTAACACAAGAATTCAAAAATCGTAGCCGTAATCCACGCGCTTTCAAATCTAATCTTAAGAGTTTGCTCACATGTCACTCCTACAATGCTGTTAGAAAGTTCCTCGAAAAATGAAGCTAATTCATTTGTTACATTTTTGATAGAGTTTATGTAAATTTATAGCTTGTCGTCTTTTTAGGATTCGTAAACATTCTGTTTTATTTATTATTACTTTTCTGCTGTAATTTCATGTTCCTAAATTTGGTCCTATGGAATCAGACGTGTAAAATAAAGAAAATGACGTAACACTGTATCCGTTTCTCTGTGTCCATGGCATGGTGCACGTTTCAAGCAGCCATTCGCCTGGACGGCGGAGTATCCGGACACGATCATCGGATTGGTGTAACAGTAAACGTGATTCATTCGACCGTACTTTCCATTGATACACAGTTCAGTCCCCCGATGATCCTGTGGCCACGGCAGTTATATCGTACCACATCATTTGGTCAATATGGGAACACGTAGTGGTCGCTGACTCCAGAGCTCCATATTCTACTAGGTGCGTTGAACTGTTCATTGTGAAATACTTGTGTCTGCACCAGCCCCCTATTCTGTCGTCATATTCGACTATCCTGCTTTAAAGCGCGGGCATGCCTACACGTCTTGTGATAACGCATGGATAACCCAAATGTTATCGCCTACTCGTGGTTTCAGCGTCCTTGAAATACTTTCCACGAATTCTCACGACAGTAGCACGCCAACAGTCGACCGACTTCGCTGTGTTTGAAATAGTCGTTCCCGGGCGACGAGCCATAACAATAATTCCCTTTGTGAAAGTCGATTATGTCAGTGGATTCCCCTATTTACAGTGAGTATGGATCTCTTTTCGTCTTTGCTCCAGTGGTTGCTTGTTCACATTGCTTACAGTGTCACATACGCTAACGCCATCAGGTGGCGTTCGGTCACGAGGTGTGCGATGGTCACATTGTTTTCGCTCGTCAGGAGCGTGCATTGGTCATATAGTCCAGTCCAGGTGCGGAGTTCGTGCCCAAATTTCTGATGACTTTCACAAAGGTGGCTAATATTTAGTCCGGCAAGCTTTAACATTGCTGGGAACCTTGAGAAAAGGCTGTAAGTAATCGCATGCCAAATTTGGAGGGGGGCCCATCCCATTCCCCCCCCCCCCCCTCCCCTCCCACCCCGACGCACAACAGAAACTTTCAAAAAGCAGAAGCCTGATTTAGGGTACATCAAACGCTATGTTTCAGACAGTTTCTTGCCCTAAATGAATAAGATATGTTTAACTGATCATATATTTATTTTCATATTAAAATTAATCCAAAATATGTTTTTCAACAAAGAAAACTTCTTCAGCCTCAGTGTCACTCACATCTCTAATGAATGTGACGGTGTACCTCCTACGGTACATATATTCATTTCTGCTTTTTTTTTTATTTTGTTTTATTTTATTTTTTGTTCCACCGCTATTTCGTATGGTGACAAACTCGCTGATGACCGATTTTTGTAAAGTCAGCTAATGAATCCTCTTGTAGTTATGGTTGACAAATTCGTAAATTTTGCTTATCCACTCCAATTCGTAAAGCAACATATGTAAACGCAACACCCAACACTGTTGTTGTTGTTGTCTTCAGTCCTGAGACTGGTTTGATGCAGCTCTCCATGCTACTCTATCCTGTGCAAGCTTCTTCATCTCCCAGTACTTACTGCAACCTACATCCTCCTGAATCTGCTTAGTGTGTTCTTCTCTTGGTCTCCCTCTACGATTTTCACCCTCCATGCTGCCCTCCAATGCTAAATTTATGATCCCTTGATGCCTCAGAACATGTCCTACCAACCGGTCCCTTCTTCTTGTCAAGTTGTGCCACAGATTCCTCTTCTCCCCAATTCTATTCAATACCTCCTCATTAGTTATGTGGTCCACCCATCTAATCTTCAGCATTCTTCTGTAGCATCACATTTCGAAAGCTTCTATTCTCTTACTACAGAGCTGAAACCAACACTAGCGCTGCGTAGCGGCGACCGCTATGGTCGCAGGTTAGAATTCTGCCTCGGGCATGGGTGTGTGTGATGTCCTTAGGTTAGTTAGGTTTAATTAGGTCTAAGTTCTAGGCGACTGATGACCTCAGAAGTTAAGTCGCATAGTGCTCAGAACCATTTGAACCATTTTTAACGACATAGCGGTGGAACACTGGTTTTGTGTAGCCAAGATGACGACAATATGTCGCCTACATCGGTAGTCCAGTACTAGCCACGGACCATGTTGCAGAACATGTTTCGAACTCAGTGTAAACGTGCCTTTAGGAATCCTTGGTGAAAGGAAATTATTACACTCTGCAAAACATTTTAGTAGCACATGATTAGCGAAATATAAACAGTACCTTTCCCGAATTTTTTACAAACACCTGGTTGAAAAATGTCTATTTTCGTTAATTTATAGTATCATTCCCGGAACGCCGTAATTAAGGTGATGGATTCGTAACTATTAAGCATAATCCGTGTTACGTTGAGGTAACAAAGTCATGGGACAGTGATGTGTACGTATACAAATAGCGATAGCATTACGTACATAAGGTATAAACGAGTAATGCATTGGTGGAGGTGTCATTTTGACTCGGGTGAATCATTTAAAAAGGTTTCCGACGTGAATATGACCCCACGATGGGAGCTGACAGTCTTTGAATGCCGAATGGTAGTTGGAGTTAGGCGCATGGGACGTCCCATTTCTAAAAGCGTTAGGTAATTCAATATTCCGAGATCAAGAGGGTGCCAAGAACACCAAGTTTCAGGCTTTAGTTCTCACCACTGACAACGCAGTGGCCGACTGTGTAGAATTGTCAGTGCTAAGAGACAAGCAACACTGCTGGAAATAACCGCAGAAATCAATGTGGGACGTACGACGAAAGTATCTATTAGGGCAGTGCGGCGAAATTTGGCGTTAATGGTCTATGGCAGCAGAAGAAGCGTCTCTCCTAGGCTCTTGACCATATCGGTTGGACCCTAGACGACTGGAAAACCGTGGTTTTGTCATATGAGTCCCAGTTTCAGTTGTTAAGAGCTGATGGTAGGTTTGGAGCGTGGAGCAGACCCCACAAAGCCATGGAATCAAGTTGTCAACAAGGCATTGTGTAAGCTGGTGGTGGCTTCATAACTGCTATGTTGACATGGAATGAACTGGGTCCTCAGATCCAACTGAACCAATCTTGACTCAAAATAGTTACGTCCGGCTACTTGAGACCATTTGCATACCTCCCTTTTATGGATGACAGTGTGCCATTTCACGGGGACATAATTGTCCAGAACATTCTGGAGAATTCGAGCCAATGATTTGGACACCCAGGTAGCCCGGCAACAGTCACATAGAACATTTTTGGGACATACTCGATACGGCAGTTCGTGCATAAAATCCTGTATCGGTAACACTTTCGCATTTATGAAGCTGTAGAAGCAGCAAGGCTTAATTTTTCTACAGGCGTTTCCAATCACTTGTCGAGTCCGTCCCACATCGAGTTGTTCCCCTAGGCCGAGGAAAAAGAGGTCCGGCACGATATTAGGAGATACCTGAATGTAGTCTGAAGCCATGATTTAAGGTGGGAAAAGCAAAGCTGTCGGTGCGCTTACGGGCGCCAAGGGTGTCTGCGAGGTGCGATCCTCCCTGCTCCTACAAGTACACTCACTCCAGAGTGTGGGCGAAATGAGGCACGGCGAGAGGGCGGTCGGCCCTGCCCGGCGAGAAGAAGCGAAAGCGGACGCGGGAAGACGGCGGAGCTTCCCGCGAGGAGTGAGTGACCCGCTTTCTCTCTCCGGCGCACCTGCGGCACATCGCGCCGCAGCCTCCCAGCCGGCAGCCAGGGTGAACGCCTGCTATCCGGGCCACGCATCGCCGCCCAAGGTCGCAGGCGCGACTCATCTCTCGCCGATGGAATGCCCGCGCAGACGCGATCCGACACCCGTGAACGGACGTCTGTAGGCAGTCGATCCTACAAAACTGTCGTCGTTGTCTTCATCGTTGAGGAGTAGTATCACCCGATGTCCCAATTCTCGCGGGATGTCCCGGTTTTTAGAGGTTTCATGAACATCTCGCATACCCGCCCGGATGGCCGAGCGCCTTAACGCGCAGTTTCCGGGATTCGGGGAGGCGAGCCGACGTCGGATGGAATTCGACAGGGGCAGGTGAGCCAGCCACAGTGGATGTGGAGTTTCCCATATCCAACTAGGTGAATACCAGTTTTGTACTCTCTTCCCATTTCAGACACACATTGGGCATACATTTAGAAAAAGTCGTCACTCCAGCGTATGAAATTTACTCTAGACGCAGATAGATGGGGTACACACGTTCCGTCTTCTGGGGAGTGGTGGTTCCCAGCCACTAAGTGTCACTAGAACTGCCAAAACCCTTATAACAATGGAGACCACGTAGAGACACGGGAAAAGGGAAGGAAGAAGAAGATGAAGAAGAAGAAGAACAAGATCATTATTATTATGATTCGTCCCGCATAAGCCTTGCGCGGGACGCCAAATGTCTGAATCGTCGCCTAGTCACTTCTAAAATGATCGAGTACAAGAGTTATTCGGAAAGTGAGGTCTGAATCGCCATAGCTAATCGAATGTCGCGCGAGCATTGAAACGCGCATACGCACCGACTCCCGGAAAGTCCTGCTCGTAAAAAAAAAATATCAAACGTGTGTGAAATCTTATGGGGCTTAACTGCTGTCATCAGTCCCTAAGCTTACACACTACTTAACCTAAATTATCCTAAGGACACACACACACACACACACATACATAACAGAGGGAGGACTCGAACCTCCGCCGGGACCACAGTCCATGACTGCAGCACCCTAGACCGCTCGGCTAACCTGCTCGTCAAACGACGCCATTTGCATCGGTTTTGTCGCAGTGTGCTGTTTACAGCGTCAGTTCAAAATGTTTAAAACAACTGATCATCGCGGTGACTGTGAAATACGGTCGGTGAATCGACAGTTAGGCGAGTTGTATGGCGTACGGCACCAATGGAATGAGTGACAGCAAAGAGCGCAGGTGGGTGCTAGCTTTCAAGGATGGGCGGAACAATGTCCACGATGAACCGCAGTCAGCTCGTCCACCAAACATCTCAGAAGATTTGGTCAAAGCCGTGAAAGAAAAGATTCATGAAGACAGGTGGTTTACAATTTGCTGCTACTGCAAAGGTTGAGAGCATGCTAAATAACGTTCCGTAAATTACAAAAACATTTGCCTGTATTTTGAAAGTGTTTCATTCAAAGTATTCAGTTACATATTACACAGTTGTATATATGTTGATTTACTGCTGGTCATTACAGATTAATGACAAACCATTACTGTAGTTGTAAGTCCTGTGTGTTCCACTGTAGTTACGAGAGGTTCCATTTTTTATTCATATAATCGTACCTCCCCGATCTGACGCGTTGAATACACGTGTTTTGTTTGTATGTCTGATCGTATTACGAAAGTATATCAGACTTCGCACTGTAAGTCATACGCTTCTGTACTAATGTGCTCGTATTCCAGGCGTCTCGGTCGTAATACAAATTTTGATGTAATTGTATTTTCGACCAACTTCTTCTCGTGGCGTGTCGGCCGTGTAGGAGCCAACCTAAATATATTCAGATGCAAGAAGGTTTTTTTCTCACACAAGGCACGAAACTTTACAGCAGCGCTGCCCAAGATACGAGAGCGCAGTAGAATCTGCGTCCCCACCACTGCACTATTCCGAGCAGGTTTGTGAGTGAGACGGCTATATGCCGCAGGCTGCACACTCCGGAAACTTACGGAAGATCTGGTTTCGACAGAGTGCAGCTGCTCCTAAGAGGCGAATAAACTTCTAAGAGGAGACGTTTATCACGTGTGTTGGTCTACAACTTTTTATTTTTGTGCCAAAGCAATAACTTTTCTTGCCTGATTAGTGCCAGCACGGTGACAGGAACGAAGGAAGATTTACATACAGTCATTTAACATTAAATTGGGATGTTTTTAAATTTATTCACATTTCGATTTTAGAATATATGATTATATGGTCCTATGGCTTCGTGATACAGGCAAACACATGGATTTACGCAGATTAAAATCTGTTAAACATGAACGTTGACGGGACGTTGTCAGTTCCACAACAAGAAAAAAACAGCGTTCGCACACATGTGTTTAACCAAACGTTGAAGAAACTTCAGCGGCTTGTCAGAGCAGCCGCGGCTATTGATCTTGAGATAACATTTTATAAAAGTTTTGTAAATTTCTGGAATGGACTAACAGGTCGTTGAACTGGATGATGGTATGTCTATCAGCTCAAGTTGGAAGTAATGGGGTATATACATTAGCAGCCAAAAGCAAGAAAGATCTGAGAAATCTAAATCCGTCTCCAGTCGTGCAATGTCTTAGAACCTCTTTGAAAGCTCATTATGAAATATTTCAGTCAGTGAGACGTAGTCAGTCATGTCTAGTCCTCAAATGACAGCCTGGAGTTACGAGAAATATTCCAAGCCATGAGCTTGTAGCTGATTTTTCCGTAGGATTACATTTTGTTTCATAGCATCAATCTCGTCCGCCATATCTGTTACCAAATGATTACCCCTTTCATAAAGGTAATCAATGAATTCAAATCATTGGTGACATCAAGCATAAAAGATTTTGACACCACTCTACATACTCATAACTCAGTTTTCTCCTTAAAGATCGCCTTTCAGATCAGCCAGCATTCACTGTGGTTCTTCAGAAAATGAGTGCATCATACTCTCTTTGTGGTGCTGTAATGACGTTCCAAAACATTTCTCAGCTAATGATAGTGCAATGGCATATCAAGCACTTTGCATGGCTTTTAAACGATACGTAAACTAAGTCATTTCCCATCCGAAATTTAACGGCGTGGTTTTTTTCACTTTTTCCTTTTTGGACAACTGCATAGACTCCGTGAACCTAATTTAAAATAAGTAGTAATGTCATCAAACTGCTTGGCGTGTGACAAGGCGACAGCTTTGCGTCCGTCTGCACCCATCATTTTCCTCCCGCTCCTCACTCCTCCTCCAATGGGCCCGGAGCGCCAGACACAAGCGAGGTAGGGAAGGGAAAGACCGACCGCTTAAAACCGATACTGATATTTTAGTTCTGAATAACCGGTATTTTTCGGTATTTGTTTGTTCTCGGTTGTAATAGGTGTTTCAGCGTTATTATAGAAACTGGGAAAAGAAATCAGTGCTACTTTAATAACAATGCCGACAGAAACGAGCAACAAACAGATGACATAAGAACTGTACAGCACTGCTGAGAGTATTTGATGCCATGTGTTGTGGCTTGAGGTATGCGTGTACTTGCCCCCAGCTGGTCTACCTAGCGAGGTGGCGCAATGGTTAGCACACTGGACTCCCATTCGGGAAGACGACGGTTCAATCCGACGTCCGGCTATCCCGATAGGTTTTCCGTGATTTCCCTAAATCGCTTCAGGCAAATGCTGGAATGCTTCCTTTGGAAAGGCACGGCCGACTTCCTTCCCCATCCTTCCTTAATCCAATGGCACCGATGACCTCGTTGTTTGGTCCCCTCCCGAAAATCAACCAACCAACATCCAACCATCTACTCTATACAGCAGTGTTTCGCTGTCATCGTAGGACGCCCGTTATACTGCAGGGCACCAGCCCTAGTCTGCAAATATTTTCACGAAGTATCGTAGCAGTGAAGTACAATGCTTCATATGCTTTAAAAGATCTCTTTGAAATAATAAAAGAGCAAGAAAGTTACGTTAACAGTAGTAAATTAAAAACTTAACAACGATTCTTTCGCAGTATGGAATAAAAATAAAAAGTAGCTGATCTGCTACCTGTGTCCACATAATATGCTTTTATGTGCTTATAGCCCTCGGTAGCAGACAAATTAACACGATAATCAGAGTCGTTCAACCTCGGTTTTCGCCCTTTAGCACTGACTACTCGTAATACCCACAACAGTGATATCATTCACGATTACAACGTGATTTTTGACAGGGTTTCAAAAAATTAAAATCAGCACGAGAATATTGGAAACTTTCCGTAGTATTCAGCCACTTATCACTTTTCGAGAACAGCAGCGAACTGCGGGCGTACTAAGTTGTCTTTTATTAGGCCATTTGATTTAATATCCTTATTCTATGTACCTTGAAATCAGTAAAAGTTTATCAGTCTCTGTTTAATTTCTACTATTATTACAGAAAATAATAGGAATAAAAAACCGAAAATCGTTTATTTCATAAACAGGTTGCCGGCTGGGGTGGCCGAGCGGTTCTAGGCGCTACAGCCTGGAACCGCGCGACCGCTACGGTCGCAGGTTCGAATCCTGCCTTGGGCATGGATGTGTGTGATGTCCTTAGGTTAGTTAGGTTTAAGTAGTTCTAAGTTCTAGGGGACTGATGACCTCAGAAGTTGAGTCCCATAGTTATCAGAGCCATTTGAACCATAAACCGGGTATTTTGAGCAGTTCTAAATCGAGAGTCGCGCGGGATTAGCCTAGCGGTCTAGGGCGCTGCAGTGATGGACTGTGCGGCTGATCCCGGCTGAGGTTCGAGTCCTCCCTCGGGCATGGGTGTGTGTGTGTTTGTCTTTAGGATAATTTAGGTTACGTAGTGTGTAAGCTTAGGGACTGATGCCCTTAGCAGTTAAATCCCATAAGATTTGACACACATTTGAACTTTTTTTTAAATCGAGCGTAGAACGGCGTGGGAAAGAACCGATATAAACGAAAACCGGCATTCCTAGAGGGCGGCCGGAGCGGTTATTGGCCAGGCCTGCTTTATAGAGTTCAGAACGATTATCTAAAAACTGCTCGGAATTCGTTTCCCAGATAAGCCACACAAGGAGCGGTAGTGACAAGGGCACATTTCTAGTACAAACTCAGTCACAGAGTCGGACTCGGACAGAGTCGAACACGGCTGCCGACTCGTCCTGCGTTCCCGTGCTGCCGAGCTGAGCCATTGCCCGCGAGATGGGTGGCGGAGCGTTTGGGAGGGGCACAACAGCGGCAGTGCAGAAGGAGCGCTCGCTCGCCCGCTCTTCTCACATTGTGGGTGCGCCGCGCTGATTACTCGCTGCCTCTACAGAGCGCCGCCACGCTTTGTTGCGGCCAGTCAATACGCGGCTGGCTTGCGCGCCGGGCCGCTGCAAACGCCAGCGTTTTGGCGCCAGTGTGTCTCCGCCACTGCGGAGGCGCCCGGTCTGAACCGCATGCTGGCTTACTCCTCTTTGAGGCGGGGTTAGTTCACGAAACGTCACCCGACTCAGGCACGCGGAACTACATTCACCTGGTTAAATTAAAGATTACAGCAGTTGTTCGAAAATAAATTTGTATTTAAATAAGTTTTTTATGCTTATTCCAAAACTGTTTCCTTCTATCGCGTATAGTTTACTCTTAAGGGGATAAAGGCATTTTATTTTTTATTTTATTATTATTCACGTATGGACCCAATAGGACCATGCGAGGTACCATCAAGCAGTGTCGCTTTTGATGGCTGGCCTTCCTTTATATCCAAATTTGTTTCATTCTTTCAGAATGAAGTCTCTTTTTTTCCTTTTTTTTTTTTCCTCAGGCTACGGTGTTCCAGTCCGTTTTCTAATTTCCCTATGACAACTTTCCAATCAAATATCTTTTATCTGGATGTTTCTCTATCTGTAACGTCTGTCTGTGGTTTACGGGTCACTTTAAGATCATCCTTAATCCCAGCAATTCATTTATTGGCTCGGTTTTGACCTTCAAATGGTTCAAATAGCTCTGAGCACCATGGGATTTAGCTACTGAGGTCATCAGTCCCCTAGAACTTAGAACTACTTAAACCTAACTAAAGGACATCACACACATCCATGCCCGAGGCAGGATTCAAACCTGCGACCGCAGCGGTCGCGCGGTTCCAGACTGTTGCGCTTAGAACCGCTCGGCCACCTCGGCCGGCGGTTTTGACCTTACTTCTGTTATCGTTGAATTCTACTATTGTCAACCTAGTGAGTGCCATTCTTTTAATGTGCCCATAAAATTTAAGTCTTCGTTTTCTCATATCACTAAGTATGTCTGTGTATTCTTCTGTTTCCTTATTATTTCTCAGCCCGTAACTTTCTCCTTCAGTAATTTTGGGGCCTAAAATTTTCCTAATAATCTTTCTTTCTTTCTTTTGAATTTCTTTAATTTCCCTCTTTCTATTTAAAATTAAAGATTCTGCTGCATAAAGAGATTCAGGTTTGATTACAGTGCTGTAATGCCTAAGATTACTGAATTTAGAAAGTGATTATTAACAATTTCTATTTGTCTTTGAGCTGTGGCAATATCCCTAGTTAAAATTGTCACACCATCTGAAAAGGCGAGGCAGTCTGCTCTAATATTACTTCTAACTAACTTGACTGGTTGATCTATATTTTGACTCGACTTTTGCTCTTGCCATTCTGTAATTACCTTTTCGAAAACACACTTAAAAATTGACGGAAAGAGTCCATATCCCTGTCTAACATCAGTCTTTATATCAAATGGTTCAGAAATTTCTCCTTTGAATTTAACTTTAGAGCCAGTGTCGGTTAGCGTTTCCGTAATCAGTGTTTAGAGTTTTATTATCTAACCCTTGTTCCTTTAAAATTTGGGAAATAGATGCTCGGTCAACTGAGTCGTGGGCCTTTTTAAAATCCACAAATGTACATACAATTTTGTTACTAGACATCCTTTGGTGCCTAAGGATTAGTTTTAAAATAAGAATTTGTTCCTGACAGGACCTGCTTGGTCGAAAGCCTGCTTGGTATTCACCAATTTTAGGTTCTAACTATTCTTAGGCTCGATCGAGAAAACGTTGCGATAGAATTTTGTTTGTGACCGGGAGAAGAGAGATTTCTCGGTAATTATTAACATCTGTTCTATCCCTTTTTTATGAAATGGATGAACTAGGGCAGGTTTCCAATACTCAGGTATTTTCTCCGTTTGCCAGATATGTCCTATTAGTTGAGTGAACTCTTTTATAGTGTTACGGCCACCTGATTTTAATAATTACTTTTTATTTTGCTTATTTATTTATTCTATCTCCGTATTGACCAGCTAAGATCACATAAGAACTCCAACTTGTCTTTCCTTGTTCTTTCCTATTTTTCCAGTACACCTTCATCTTCTCCTCACGTTTTCTTCTCCTTCCTTGTGTCCATGTTGTGCCAAATTTCTTATATCTTCTGCTTTGAAAGCCTTCTAAATTTAATATTTTATTCTTAAGAAAGGCTTCTTTTCGTTATTTTCGATTCTTTGATGTTGTTTGTGTCTAGTTCTTCACTTATTTCTGTAATCCATGCTATTGACGATTTCTTCTTCCAGGAACACATGAATATTTGTTTTATTCATTCATTCGGCAGAGATGTCCAAAAGAGAAGAATCACCTTTTAACCATTACTTCTGATATTTACTTTTTATTTTTTTAGGTCTTATTACTCCTCATATTATAAGAATTTATAATTTGTAGTGCACCCATTATTTTTGTAACCATCCGTCGTTCAAGTACCTCTGTTGTGTCTAGATTATAGTTCATTATAAGACATTCACATACATGTAAAAGTTATGGTCATCCACCATGCTGTAGTGTTTTAATTTTGTTTTTCTGCACATGCATTTTTTGGTGTAAATATTCTTTGTCAAGCCATATGCTCTGTCCATTTTGTTTATTCTTATACGAGCTGCAGTTTCATTCATTTATTTTGAAATTTCGTTTTGTTTTGAAAATGATATAGACACCATCACTACTGACTGTCACAATTTGAAAGACTCTAAACATTCAGGTAGCTGGTGGTCAATATTGCAGAATGAAAGTGAGATAGAGAAGGGAACTCAACGAAGAATAATAAATGCGAGCCAGGTGTACTACAGCTTAAACCACCTGTACACATCATGCACAGTATTCCATGAAAGCAAGATACGACTGTGCATGTCAGTAGTGCGACTGGTTATATTGTATGGTTGTGAGACATGTCCAAGTACAGAGACAATGGAAGAGCGCATCCATGCATTTATGGTGCGGTATTCATTACAGAAACTAGAAAATGGGAAACAAGGCACAATGAAGATCTGTATCGACGACTGAAGTAAGCTGATATTGGGACAGTGATTGCAAGAAGACGACTGCAGTGGGAAGGACATGTTTTCCGAACAGAGGTATATTAGCATATCAACCAACTGCTGGACGTCCAAGAGGTCGTCCGCAAACGAGGTGGAAAGACGAAGCTTAGTGACCCTGTAAGAAGCAGATCTAGCAGCCAGCACATATGTAGTCAATTTTTGAGATATTACAGTTCTGTTTAGTCATGATTCGTGGATTGGATGTGTTGATTATTTCTTTATGTTTTATGTTTATGTATGATATTTTCTCTTCTTCCATTGACATGAACAGCCTGTTTACGTGCAATAAATAGCGATGATGAAATTTTGTTCCAGGCCAGCTACGGACTACATTAAGGTAACTATTTTCGTCTCATCTGATCATTTGACTCCAGTTGTTTTTCTGTTTCTTTTATCTTCCTGACAATCTTCGAATTTCTTGGCTTCCAGTCGGGATTTTTTTCTGTTGAGTAGGATCTCTTGTTCAATCTGCATTTCTTCTTAGCCCTTTTTTATCTTCCCTACACACCCATTTTCTTTGCCTGTCTTTCTGTTTTGGAGGAATGTGTGAATCTTCTTCGTTAGTCTGTCTTCCTTAGTTCTGTGTAGACGTCCACAGAGCACAACAGGTCTCTTCCGATCCCACCTGTTTTTTTATGGCAGAGTGAGAAACTCGTATTTCCATATTTGGTCTCAAAACCGAATTGCTATCTTTGTTCTTGATTGGACCTACTATTTTTGTGATATTCTTCTCTGTTTATTTCCTAAATCTTCTAATGCCATTTTGCAACTAGGTAAAAGTAGTGTTTCCAACGCATAGATGACTTCTGGTTTTACCTTTGAATTGTAACTCCTTATTGTAATACCTTTAGAAAAACGTTTTTAATGTACTAATTTCTCAGTTTCATGTATGCTTTTTCCATTTTTTTCAGTTCTGATTTCAACTGCTTCTTTTTCACTTTTTATACTTTTGTACTTTTTATACTTCACATATTACAAGTTTTCTGTTTCCTTGATGTTGAGATACGTCGTTTTTTAAAATTTTAGGTGACTTTAATTGGTCATCTATTGTCTCTTTTCAAAACATGTAAATTTTATTTTTAATATTAGGAATTTTATTAGGAAAACAAACTTAGTACAAGGAAATGCCCTGCTTTTTGTGTAATTGGGGTATCCAGGCAAAGCACAAGCACTGGAGTGTAAATATTTGTCCAATTTGTAGTCATTTTGTGCCTGGGACTAAAAAAATCTTACAATAACAGTTTACAGACCACAAAAAAGAACTGCTCAGAGAATAAAAACCCAAAATTACAAGAACATCATCAAAAACACGTTCGAAAATTACAAGAAATTCAGTTGTAACATGAGTGTAAAAGTTCACTTCCTACAGCTACATATTGACAACTTAACATAAAATCTGGGGCGTTATAGAGAAGAGCAAGGACAATGCTTGCATCTACACGCTAAGAAAATGGAGGTCTCAGGCATGAAGGAGTGAAAGTTTGACGGCGAGTGTTATTGGAGGTTGAAGAACGACACTAAAGTTACAGATTCTCCGAAGAAATAAAAATGGGAAAACGTTAACATTAAAACAGCATAGTAGGCATAAAGTCGCTAAGACAACGGTTTTCAGCAATTTTAGTATACGAGTAACAAGAAAACAATAATTATAGAAATATAGACATTGTCTGAAATTTTATTTTAATATTTGTGCGTCGATTACTTATACGCTTTAAATACGATATCTTGTGAAAAATCTTGATGTGACGGAACAAAATGAAAGCAATGATTCTAGGACACTTATTTCTGAGAAAATATCTGACAAAATTTTTTAAAATGCAGACTTGTAGTGTCACAAAAATAATGAGAAGTCAAAAATTCAAGTTTTTTTACGATCCGAGAAAATATGTTTCCCCGGATTATAACGATTTTCTCACCACCTTGTGCTTTTTCCGTAATGAAATATTCCCGGGCACCATGCCTTGCAGGTAACATACGTTTCTTGAAAAACATCAGTCTCAGAAATACCACAAAGCTACATGAAAGTCCCATAACATGTCCTCCGCCGGACTTCTACAAACATCCAGATTATAATCAAATTCTACGCCTGCAGAGTCACGCTGACACTTTTTGATGGCCCAGCACTGAAATCTGCAGCAATTTGCGGAAAGGTTGCACTTCTGTCACGTTGAACGATTCTCTTCAGTCGACTTTGGTCCCATTCTTGGAGGATCTTTTTCCAGCGCAGTGATGTCAGAGATTTATGTTTTACCGGGTATTTCACCGGCCGCAGCGATGTCGGAGATTTGATGTTTTGCCGAATTCCTGATATTCACGGTACACTAGTGAAATGGTCGTACGGAAAGATCCCCACTTCATCGTGACCCGTCGCTCGTGCACCGACTATAACACCACGTTCAGACTCACTTAAATCTTGAAAACCTGCCATCGTAGCAGCAGTAACCGATCTAAGATCTGCGCCACACACATGTTGTCTTATATAGACGTTCCCGACCGTATTTTGCCTGTTTACATACCTCTGTGTTTGAATACACATGCCTATACCAGTTCCTTGGCCATTCAGTGTACTTTACTATCCCCCATTTTCTATCATTTTAAAAAGATCGTTTAATGAGGACTTGTTAAGAAGTCGAAACGGATAATGATAGTATTTGTATCACAACCAGTGCTGAAACACATATTACAAAAAAATTTCGAATCGTTTCGGTTAAGTATTTTAGGAAACGACGTTGCCAAATATATTTTTGCCAGTACTCTGCAATAACTGAAACAGTATTTGTTCATCTGCGACACTCATTCAATACTGCAACTTTTCTTTTTCCTTTCGGTATCATATGCGCCGTGCTCTTCGCGCCGTTTGGAGTATGGGAACTGTGAATAATCCGGCAATCGGGATATGATGCACTGACAACGGATTCTGCGCTTCCCGTCAAGCGGAAGGTCAGGGTTACACAGCGACAAAACTCCGTCTTTATACAGGCCGTAGAGCTATGACGCAGCCTTTACACGATGAAGGCTGTGTATTGTCGGGGACTGTGTCTACATACGTAGCCTGTCAAGTTGAGGGCAGGGTACTATGCCGACAACGAGAGGCGGCATGTCATATCTTTGTGGTTTACTAGCTTTGGAGTAGGACCATACCGATCTGTCACACTGTATTTCTGATGCAACACGACCCTAACCTTTAAAACGCTGTTTGAAAGAAATCCTTTGTAATAGATTTGTCCGTAATGTGTGACACAACGGGAAAACCCGAAGTAAGCACCGCACGCTTTCTCTCAATGCGGTGGACCGCGCCTACAGTCTCCTTTCTTCCAGTGAACTGAACGGAACCGGCGCACACTAACGGCAATACTGAGAAATGTATTAAACGTTTTTGATATTCACCTCAGAACTGCTTAGACTGACAGTAAGATATCCGTCATTAAAAGTAACTATTTCCACCAATTAAATTTTGTAACGGTTGCATTATATTTACCTAGCCGGATTTCCTATTCTTCCTGGTACCGAAATTCACCAGTTGCCACTACATCTGACTTCAAACTATCCATTACCACGTTCATAGTCTCTCACCTCCTGACCCGATTAAGTGATCTAATATTCCACGACCCACAGAACGCTAGTTTTGTTTTTCCTGATGACAACATCCTCCTGAACAGTCCCTGCCCAGAGATCCGCATAAGGGACAATTTTACCTCCGCAATATTTATCCCAAGAGGATGCCATCATCAATAACCTCTACAGCAAAGTTGCATGCCCTCGGGAAAAATAGCCGCTGCAGATTCCCCTTGCTGTTCGCAGTACCAGCCCAGCAAGACCACGTTAATTGATGTTGCAGGGCAAGTTCAGGCAATTATCCACATTGTTGCAACAACTGAAAAGTCTGCTACCCCTCTCCAGGAGTGCCCCTCTCCACAGATATCCCTCCCACGGGGCTGCACTTGCGGTAAGGCAATCTGTATCGTCTAGGCACACAAATCACCCACATCCGCAATTCCACTTAGTTCGTATACTGCTCGGCACGGAAAGCTAGTACGTTAAAATTTTCACAAATATCGTGCAGAATTAATAAAATTTACATAGAAAAAAAGAAGTGTTATGACATGCTACATTACAGAAAATATCTGCAAAAGGAAACAGTGAGAACTCAACGAATAATTAAACGGCATAACTGCTTCGCTTAGTACCTGCATCAAACTGGTGGGTAGGTCCCTCAAGTTCGTACTTTGTAATGAATAAGACATTGTCAAGTACTGGCGTCTTCTGCTGACTCGTGAAAAATTACAACGCTACAAAACTGAAATACTACATTGGTAAGTTCGAAAACAAATAACTATCGTTCTTGAGACCATTATATAAAAAAAAAAATCTTTATTTGATTTACTACTGAGTGGTTGAAATAAGACAGTTTTCCATATTTAGTCTTTGTACACCTTGAAAGGCACTCTTAATATTAGCATTCCGCAGACGCAAAAAGAAGAATGGACGTATCTGTGTCCTTCATCGGCAGGAGATCCTGCTCACCTCTTGCCAAGAAGCATCGAAGCGACGCGGCGGAGAAATGACCTGGCAAGGTACGACAGCTTTCCTTCCACTAACTGGTGACTGGTTCACAGGTAAAGGCCTGCCCTACTTTTCTACAACCTCGATGAAGAGGAATATGTATTACGTCGAGAAGCCGATATGCGAGAACTTCAATGTTCTGTCGGGGCTGTATTAATAATGTACTCACCCTGGGCTGTGTTTGTGGAACGAGCCCTGCCTGGGGAAATGTTGTGGTACGCAACCCGCAAATATAGCAGTTCAGACCAGGTTTCGAGTTCAGTGCCAATAGCGTAGCATTAAGGTTTATTATTTAGCTCTATAAAATTTTTGTATACAGTTATATGATTTATGTAGTCATGAGACAAAAAAAGTAAATTCATTCATTAAGGTGTTTAACACGAATTATTAACATTACTGTGAACGACAATATTTTATTAAAAAGAAAGGACTAAAACAAGTTGAGATCAATGATCTTACAAAAAAACTGTATTTCAGTTTCGCCGGCCGCAGTGGTCTCGCGGTTCTAGGCGCGCAGTCCGGAACCATGCGACTGCTACGGTCGCGGGTTCGAATCCTGCCTCGGGCATGGATGTGTGTGATGTCCTTAGGTTAGTTAGGTTTAAGTAGTTCTAAGTTCTAGGGGACTGATGACCACAGCAGTTGAGTCCCATAGTGCTCAGAGCCATTTTTTTTTGTATTTCAGTTTTAAAAATGAGATAGTGTAACTACAAAATATGACAAAGGTGACGAAGCACCCAAAAGAGTAAGAGGAAACGAAATGAAACTTTATGGAATGAGAGGGCATGTGACGTTATTTCGATGTTACCAACATCGCGTCAAATTTATAAAGAACTTGCTAGTATCACTCGACTTATCAGTATGACGTTACACTCTCTGCGGCCTAGATGCACACATACGCGCACTACTTCTATTGATAAGTCTTTTTTCTTTTTTTAAGTCATCCGTCGTCTGACTGATTTGATGCGGCTCGCCACGAATTCCTCTCCTCTGCTAACCTCTTCATCCCGGAGTAGCACTTGCAACCTACGTCATCCATTATTCGCTGGATGTATTCCAATATCTGTGTTCTTCTAGGTTTTTGCCCTCTACAGCTCCCTCTAGTACCATAGAACTCATTCCCTGGCGTCTTAACAGATGTCCCATCATCCTGTCCCTTCTGCTTGTCAGCATTTTCACATATCATTTTCCTCTCCGATACTGCACAGAACCTCCTAGTTCCTTACCCTACCAGTCGACCTAATTTTCAACATTCGTCTGTAGCACCACATCTCGAGAGTATCATAAAGTTACTGTGCTCTTTCCTGTAGCATTCTGATATTCAGTATACTGGCACTGGGATGGAGTTGGCGTCTGAGCTGACTCCACACATGTTGCATCGGGGATAGACCTGAATATCTTGCTTGCCAGGGGAGTATCTCAGCATCACGTTGGTAGTTTATTGAGACATGTGTCATGTGCGGGCGACGGTTCCCCTGCTGTAAAATGGCACCGCGATAATGTGTTACAGAAGTAACACACAACAACGCAGGATGTGCGTGACATAGTGTTAAGACATCAGAATTCCTCAGTTACTAGCAGCTGTGACTAAATCATATCCGACGGCTCCCCACACCACAACGCTAGGAGTAACACCGCTGTGCCCCTCCAAAACAGTGGAAAAATGGGACGTCTCCATAGGCTGCCCTCATGCTAGCCGACAGTGGACGCCCGGAATAGACCAAAAATGAGATAACACAATTTTCTAAGTGTGGCGCCAATAAATCGCTTTCTTTGGTTTTCTTTACCCACAACATTATCTATGTGATCGTTCCAACTGACGTCATTCGTAGTTGAAATCCCTAAGTACACTACTGGCCATTAAAATTGCTACACCAAGAAGAAATGCAGATGATAAACGGGTATTCGTTGGACAAATATATTATACTACTACAAATCTATTATACTACTGACATGTGATTACATTTTCACGCAATTTGGGTGCATAGATCCTGAGAAATCAGTACCCACAACAACCACCTCTGGCCGTAATAACGGCCTTGATACGCCTGGGCATTGAGTCAAACAGAGCTCGGATGTCGTGTACAGGTACAGCTGCCCATGGAGCTTCAAGACGATACCACAGTTCATCAGGAGTAGTGACTGGCGTATTGTGACGAGCCAGTTGCTCGGCCAACATTGACCAGACGTTTTCAATTCGTGAGAGATCTGAAGAATGTGCTGGCCAGGGCAGCAGTCGAACATTTTCTGTACCCAGAAAGACCCGTACAGGACCTGCAACATGCGGTCGTGCATTATCCTTCTGAAACGTAGGGTTTCGCAGGCATCGAATGAAGGGTAGAGCGACGGGTCGTAACACATCTGAAATGTAATGTCCACTGTTCAAAGTGCCGGCAATGCGAACAAGAGGTGACCGAGACGTGTAACCAATGGCACCCCATACCATCACGCCGGGTGATACGCCAGTATGGCGATGACGAGTACACGCTTCCAATGTGTGTTCACCATGATGTCGCCAAACACGGATGCGACCATCATGATGCTGTAAACAGAACTTGGATTCATCGGAAAAAATGACGTTTTGCCATTCGTGCACCCAGGTTCGTCGTTGGGTACATCATCGTAGGCGCTCCTGTCTGTGATGCAGCGTCAAGGGTAACCGCAGCCATGGTCTCCGAGCTGATACTCCATGCTGCTGCAAACGTCGTCGAACTGTTCGTGCAGATGGTTGTTGTCTTGCAAACGTCCCCGCCTGTTGACTCAGGGATCGAGACGTGGCTGCACGATCCCTTACAGCCATGAGGACACGATGCCTGTCATCTCGACTGCTAGTGAAACGAGGCCGTTGGAATCCAGCACGGCGGTCCGTATTACCCTCCCGAACCCACCGATTCGATATTCTGTTAGCAGTCATTGGATCTCGACCAACGCGAGCAGCAATGTCGCGATACGATAAACCGCAAATCCGACCTTTATGAAAGTCGGAAACGTGATGGTACGCATTTCTCCTCCTTACACGAGGCATCACAACAACGTTTCACCAGGCAACGGCGGTCAACTGCTGTTGGTGTATGAGAAAGCGGTTGGAAACTGTCCTCATGTCAGCACATTGTAGGTGTCGCCACCGGCGCCAACCTTGTGTGAATGCTCTGAAAAGGAAATCATTTGCATATCACAGCATCTTCTTCCTGTCGGTTAAATTTGGCGTTTGTAGCACGTCATCTTCGTGGTGTAGCAATTTTAATGGCCAGTTGTGTATCTTGTTGAATTTACAGCCTTTGAATTTGTGTGATTTATCGTGTGTCAGAAATTTAGCGGTTTCTTTTCGGTACTCATGTGGATGACTTGGCACTTTCCATTATTTAACCTAGAAAGTCAGTCTTGCAAAGCACCCGACCCGAATCCAACACCACTCCTGATGTGGTCCTTGCCTCTCCCAACCTCCTTGGGCGCATCACCGCATTATCCTGTTCTCCTCACTATTTCTAATGGTCGCCATCCCCGCAACGCTCCTCGCCCTGACGTCCCTCCTAAACTTGTCCATGATTACTCCCGTGCCAACTGGGATGCCTACCGGGACTCCATTCACACCCAGGTTGACGACCACGACCTTACCCTCCAATCTCCTGATGACATCTCTCGCACTGCTGCCTTCCTGCACCAGACCTTGTCTGACGCCGTCGCCACCCACATCCCCACCAAAGCCCTGCTTCCACAGGCCGTCCTCCTCCTTCGAGAGTCCCGCCGCCTCTACCGCTCTTTTCTCCGCACTCGTGACCGGGATACACTTACCCGCCACCGGCAATTACAACGACAAAAAATGGTTCAAATGGCTCTGAGCACTATGGGACTTAACATCTGTGGTCATCAGTGCCCTAGAACTTAGAACTACTTAAACCTAACTAACCTAAGGACATCACACACATCCGTGCCCGAGGCAGGATTCGAACCTGCGACCGTAGCAGTCGCGCGGTTCCGGACTGAGCGCCTAGAACCGCTAGACCACCGCGGCCGGCCTACAACGACACATCCGCAACCTGCTTACTGCGAATAAACGCCGTACCTGGCGCTAGACATGTACACAACTCAACACCACGCTCCCCATAAACTCTTCCAAGTATTGGTCTGCTTTCCACCGCCTTACTGGGAACAGCCCCACCCCCCAGTATCCTCTCCTCCTTAATGACCGTCCCTTTCCTGACAACCTCAGTAAGGCCAACCACTTTGCCTCTCACCTCTCCGATGTTTTTTCCATCCCAGATGATCCCCACTTTGATTATTCCCTCTTCCCTGATGTCATGAACCATACGAATACCTCTGTTCCTCCCCTTGCTTCTAGCTTCCAGTACTTGGGCCACATACCACCATCTGAACTTAACACTCCCGTCACTACACAGGTCATCAGCCTCACACTCCACACTAAACGCAACACTGCTCCCGGCCACTACTGCATTACCTACCGCCACCTCAAACACTGCCCTCCCTCCTTCCTTTCAGTCCTTGCCACCCTCTACAACGTCATCCTTGCCACTGGCTTCTATACCGACCTGTGGAAAACCTCCCGTATCCTGATGTTCTCCAAACCCAACAAGCCTCCATCTGATGCCCCTTCCTATCGTCCTATCTGTCTCACATCGGTGTTCAGCAAGCTCTTGGAATCCATCCTTTCCTGGCGCATCCATCACCACCTGCGCCAAAACCACCTCCTCCCCAACACCCAATGTGGCTTTCGACCTTCCTTCTCTGCCGATGACCAACTCCTCCGCCTTACTCATCTCCTCTCCCTCCAGCTTAACCCCCATCGCTCCGCCATTTTTGTCTCCCTTGACCTCGAAAAGGCCTACGACCCTGTCTGGCATCCCGGTCTCCTGTTTAAACTCCAAACCTACGCCCTTCCTATCAACTACATCCGTTTGGAGGCCTCCTTCCTCTCCCACCGCCCCTCCTATGTTACCATCCATAATGCCAATTCCCACACCTTCTACCCCTCTGCAGGCGTGCCCCAGGGCTCTGTCCTTTCCCCTCTCCTCTACCTCCTGTACACTGCAGATATGCCCCAACCCCCCCCCCCCCCCACCAGTACACCTCTTGCAATATGCTGATGACACCGCATTCCCCACCCTCGCTCCTACCCTCCAACGGTCCCAACGCCTTCTCCAGAATCACCTTGACCTTTTTGCTGCATGGTGTAACCAGTGGCTCCTGAAACTCAACCCTTCCAAGACCTAGGCAATTATCGTAGGTTGTACCACTCGCTCCTTCCGGCTCCTGGATTTCTCCCTTACTGTCTGCGCCTGTCCTGTCCGCCTTACCCGCACCCTCACCTACCTTGGCCTCACCATTGACCGTCACCTCACCTGGATCCCTCATCTCTGCTCCATCCAATCCAAAGCCCACAACCGCCTCCGACTCCTCAAACTCCTCTCTGGCCGGACATGGGGGTTGCAAAAAAAATGGTTCAAATGGCTCTGAGCACTATGGGACTCAACATCTTAGGTCATAAGTCCCCTAGAAATTAGAACTACTTAAACCTAACTAACCTAAGGACATCACACACACCCATGCCCGAGGCAGGATTCGAACCTGCGACCGTAGCAGTCCCGCGGTTCCGGACTGCAGCGCCAGAACCGCACGGCCACCGCGGCCGGCCATGGGGGTTGCACCCCTCTACCATCCTCCACACCTACAAATCATTAATCCGTCCCATCCTCTGTTATGCCAGTCCTGCCTGGATATCTGCCCCCCCCCCCCCCCCCAAATTCTATAAGTCCCTCCAGATCCTTGAGCGTCATGCACTCTGCCTCGCCTTCTGTATACACCTCCCGTCCCCCATGCGGATCCTCTATGATCTCATTCCTTTCCCCCATCTGCTCCTATTCCTCGAACATATCCGCATCCTCTACACCTCCCGCCGTCTTGAACCCCCTCACCCCCTGGTTGCTCCTCTCCTCTCCCATCCCCGCCACCTGCCACATCTTCACCGTTGTGTCCCCCCTACCCTCCATCTCTACACCCTACATCTCCTTTCCCAAGGTGGCTTCCATCAACTCCCCCTCCTGGATGATGACCTCTCTCCCTCCATTTATCCCTCCTATCAACTCTGATCCTCACTCCCCCTCCTTTCCTCTGTCCCTTTCCCGGGCTCCCTCTCCCCCTTTCCATCCTCTTTCTTCCCCACCTCCCCTCTCTTTGCCCCCTTCTCTCCCCTGAGTCCTTTCACATTTCCCTCCTATGCCTCCTCTCGCGTCTGCCCTTCTCCCCCTTTATTAGTCCTCTCCCTCCTTGGTTCCCCCCCCTTTTCGTTTTTTCCTCTCCTCCCTCCTTGTTTTTTCCCCCTCCTCCAGGTCCCCCCCCCCCATCTGCCTTTGGCTCGAGTGCCATATTTGTGCCGCCACTTTCTCTGCAATGTTTTACAGTGTGTGCTTTTCCAATGAGTGTTCCGTGTTGTGTCTTTTGGGAAGTGTAGCGAACAGCCATCATACTGTCGCTGGGTGTGATTTTTTATCTCTTGCAAACAGAAACCAGACTGTCGCCCTGTTTTTAAATTGTGTGTCTACTATGTTACTGTCTGATTCCTCTGTATTTTATCAACATTGCCAACCCCCTTTTGCTTTCTGTTTTAACTTTCCGAATTTTTACGCCACTTTACACTTTAAGTCACGATTTTATCGCCAGTTTTTCCTTGTTTCTTTCTTCTTCCTTTTTTTAAAAAAAAGTCTGTAGGTTGTAGAGCAGCGTACTAAGCTGCTGCCAGCCCGCCCCCTTCGGGGGGAATTGAAAATCAATAAAGGAAAAAAAAATCTTGCAAAGAAGGAACAGGAAAGAATGATATAACTCATCTGAATGAACTGAGTATGGTCCTGTCTAGAAATGACGCCAGCCTGGAGCAAGTGGCACGGCTGGGTTGTAAACACGACAAAATACGACGACGACCGCAAAAAAACGCTGACGTAAAAACAGGCTCGGCCACGACAGACTGCAACACTGATCCTGTGGTTTAGCAGCTAATAGAACTAAAACTAAGTGGTAGGGGGTTTCCATACTCGGTTAATACCGATTTATGAAAGCGAACTGCTGTTCCAGACCGCGTGAGAAAACTAGAAGCACCTTCGCTGTTAAGTGAAATTCACAGCAACGGACCGTTCCACTTCCAGTAAACATGCATAAATTTCTCTTGTTACCAATACATTTTTTTCTCGCGGAGAAACATCATCAGTTCGATTTCATATTTTAGGGAGAAAAAAGCGCACTTGCAGGATATCAGCTCTAGCGAGCGATCCCGCGTGAAACTTGGGCCATAATTCTGAATGTGCTGGTTTCAAACTTCGCTTGCACTGGCTCTTCTTCATTAAAGGCTCCACCCCACTAATGTCCGCGCGCGAAGAACTGTACGGCGGAGTGAGTACGAAGTCGGTGAACAAACAAGCCATAGTGCTTTGTTCGTGGGTGTAAAAGTGCGCGGTTTCTGAACTGTAGTAAGTGTTACAGATCTGTTCGCTTTGCACACTTTATGTTGCGATTCACAAATACAGTGTAAATTAGTGTAGCGCTATTCACATTGAAGAGCCAAAGAAACCGGTATAGGCCTGCGTATTCAAACATAGCGATATGTTAACAAACAGCTGTCATCAATGCCTAAATAAGACAACAAGTGTGTGGCACAGTTGTTAGATTGGTTACTGCCGCTACAATGGCATGTTGTCAAGATTTAAGTGAGTTTGAACGCGGTGCTATAGTCGACGCACTAGCGATAGGACACATCATCTCCGAGGGAGCGATGAAGTGAGGATTTTCCTGTATGACTATTCCACGAGTGTACCGTGAATATCGGGCATCCGGTAAAACATCAGATCTCCTACATCGCTGCGGCCGGAAAGAGATGCTGCAAGAACGGGACCTACGACGACTGAAGAGAATCGTTCAACGGGACAGAATTGGAACCCTTCCGCAAATTACTGCAGATTTCAATGCTGGGCCACCAACAAGTGCCAGCGTGCGAACCATTCATCGAAACATGATCGATATGGGCTTTCGGAGCCGAAGGACCACCCGTGTACCATTGACGACTGCACTACATATAGCTTTACGCCTCGCCTCGGCCCGTCAACACCGAAATTGCACTGTTGATGACTGTAAACATGTTGCCTGGTCGGATGAGCCTCGTTTCAAATTGTAACGAACGGATAGGCGTGTACGGGTGTGGAGACAACATCGTGAATCCATGAACCCTTCATATCTGCAGGGGGCTGTTCAAGCTGTTGGAGGCTCTTTAATGGTGTGGGGGGTGTACAGTTGGAGTGATATGAGACCCCTGATATGTCTAGATACGATTCTGACAGGTGACACGAACGTAAACATCCTGTCTGATCACCTGCATCCATTCCTTGCCTATTGTGCATTTCGACGGACTAGGACAATTCGAGCAGGACAATGCGACACGTCCAGACTTTCTCCAAGAACGTTCTTCGGAGTTTTAACGCTTCCGCTGGCCACCAAACTCCCCAGACATGAACATTATTGAACTTAGTCGAGTCCATGCCACGTCGTGTTGCGACACTTCTGCGAGCTCACGGGGGCCCCACACGATATTAGGGTGATGCACCAGTTTTTTTGGCTCTTCGGTGTAATTATTAATATGGTTACTATGGTTATTGTGCGTTATTTTCTTAATGTTGGAAAGCAGCAACTGTTAAAGTGAAATAGCTTGTAGGAGTTGCGCTGTTCTTCAACGTGGCTGGCATGATTAAACTGTAAATTGGAAACCATTAACTCCATTCCATAATTATTCTGGCTCTTAGTTTTATTCCTTTTGACGTTCAGGCATATACAAGGTGAGTCACGTAATACGGAACAACCCTTTTATTTCCGGAACGGTCACACAAATCAAAACGCGGTTTTCGGCAAATGTTAGGGCGTTGAGGGGCACGTATGTTTTTGTTTCGTTAATGCTTTCGGCGTTGGTATCAACGGAGATACAGAAGCAAGTACGTTTGCAAGTAAGTTTTCTTAAGCGGAACCGTATACTTTTTATAACTGCATTCCATAGCTCTTGAGAAGACAATTACTGTGACACACCGTTTGGTAATGACGTTGAAACCTGTCGTAAAAATATTCGTGAAACGCCCTAGAAAGTGAAAGCATGGTGGCCGGGAACGTAATTTGCGGTGCAAACATTGCCAGGCAGGCGTCTCGGACAACGCTGTGTATTTCTATACCGTAAGATAGGCCTGCGCTACGAGAATAAAGCTTTATTTCCCCTTGAACCAATTTACGACCTAGATGCAAGTTGACCTGTAAATGTTGTATATGGAAATAACGACATAGGCTAGAATCTAGCGCATCATAAAGGGTTTATGAAATTTATTTCACATATTTTGTGTATCCTCCCATATTTTCATTAGCTGAAACACAGAAATGAACTGTTCATTCTTAACCATTAAAGAGTTAAAGAGGTCTTACACGCTCGCAAAAAACAACTACTGTATTCAATATCTAAATGTTAGAAGGAAGACTTCACTTACTTTTTCTGTGCGCGGCTGTTTGCTTCTTAGAAGTAAAATACGTGCTGTCTGACAACTGTCTCTACCGACCCTGCTCTAAATTATATCATATGGGGTACATTCTTTGAAGTAAACATTTTATTTTAAAAGAATTTTGGTGACCACCTGTAAACCGCAAAATAAATATTCTTTTGAACGAAACTTCGTATCATACTGAGCGTAAGCGCGTTATGACTGTGTTACAAGCTAAATGCAATACACGATGTCGAGTTATTTGACACTGCAGTGTAATTTCGTACACATATAAAAGATATAAACAACTTACTAACAATGATTTGGTAGCCACCCAAATCACATACCATAAATTTTGTCTTCCTACCGCGCGACTGCTACGGTCGCAGTTTCCAATCCTGCCTCGGGCATGGATGTATGTGATGTCCTTAGGTTAGTTAGGTTTAAGTAGTTCTAAGTTCTAGGGGACTGATGACCACAGATGTTAAGTCCCATAGTGCTCAGAGCCATTCGAACCATTTTTTTTTTGTCTTCCAAAAAAATAACTTTATCCTTTATTTAAGTATGTGTTCAGACTGTTGACAATCGAATGAAAGGTACATTTGCAATTGTCGTTCGAAAGAACGATGAGTATGTGTAACTACAGTGTGTGATATGGTAGAGCATGCTCTGGCGATTCGATGACACATATCGTCTGGCGTAGTTGTGGATTCTTCATAGACTGCATCTTTGAGTGCTCCCCAAAGAAAGAAAACAGAGTGTCAAATCGGGGGACCTCACAGGCCATTTGAAAAAATAATTTCTTCCCATCTGTCCAGAAAATTTCTCATTCAATATTTGCGTTTCAACACGGGACGAGTGATCTGGACAAACGTCGTGTTGCAGCCACACACACTGTCGAATATCTAGTGGCATCTTTTCTAGAAGAACTGGCAAAATGTTCGTCAGAAAGTGTGAATAAGAATATTCACTTAGAACGTCTCAGATGAAGTAAGGGCCCACAATGCAATTTCCAATGATACCGCACTATAGATTTACGCTCCACGGCCGTTGATGTTGCACCTGAAGAAACCAGTGTAGATTTTCGGCTGCCCAGTAGCGCATATTATATGAATTTACATTAGCGTGGTTAGTAAATGTTGCTTCATCGGTAGAGAGCACACGTTGGAAGAAAGTAGGTTCAAATGGTTCAAATGGCTCTGAGCACTATGGGATCATCAGTCCCCTAGAACTTAGAACTACTTAAACCTAACTAACCTAAGGACAGCACACAACACCCAGCCATCACGAGGCAGAGAAAATCCCTGACCCCGCCGGGAATCGAACCCGGGAACCCGGGCGTGGGAAGCGAGAACGCTACCGCACGACCACGAGACGCGGGCAGAAAGTAGGTCGTTCCTCATTTGCTGAAAAGCAAACCGACAAAATTCTGTACGACGGTTAGAATCCAGGTCGTCGAGTGCCTGATGTAGTGCGGGTGGAAATTCTCTCGATGCGCGATACGAATGGCACTCGTCTGAGTGATTCCACATACATTGGCAGTATGTCTTGTCCCACTGTGCGGATTCATTAGAGTCGTAGCCAGAAGAGTTTCTTCAGCTCTTTGTCAGTTGCAGTCTTCTTTCTTGTCCTCGTTTTGACTTCAAACAGCCTGTCCGCTCTAGCGCCTTAATTATTCGTGCAGTTGCCTGGCGCGTTCGACGCTGCTGATCCGGATATATAGCCTTATACCGGTGTACTGTGTTCATGGTATTTCTTTTACATTCACCATATAAAAGTAGTGTATCCAACTTCTCCTCATTGTGTACATGTCTACACGCAATGAATGTGGTGCTCTCAAATTCTACGACATTTCTGCAATTTTTTACGGCAGGTTTGAAAGTCAACGTTAAGAAACGCTATATCACTGTAATTATTTTCTCAAAGATATTGTTCCATTTAAAAAAAAACGTACTTGGTTCACTGTCTCCGTTGATTACCCAAACAAGAAAATACGTTCCCCTTCACGTTCTAACATTTGCCGAAAACCGCATTTCGATATGCGTAACCGTTCGCAAAAGGAGAGGGATGTTACGTATTACGTGACTCACTCTACATATATATCAGATGAGCAGCAACCGAATGGGAAATCAAAGGTTTTTCGTGCACTGTGAATCTGGTATTGTTTTAGATCACAGAAGTTTTCATATATTGTTAGGCTGGCGTATTGTTTTCCTTAAACATTTCTCCAGTATTCGTTCAGTCTACACAATACGGGACGACAATATTACGAGTCGCTGAAGTATCTCCGCAAATACTTAATGGGTTGCTCTCATAGTTAACATTTCAAGGTTGTTTTTAAGTGCTTGAAAGGTTCTCGCACGATGGGTCGAATACTGCCATGGGAACTGCACAATATTTCATCGAGGCAGCTGCTCCTCATCTTCAGGCGTTTTTGTCCCTGGCTGTTGTGTCCCTCCAATTCAAAAGTTGGTTCGCTACAAAAGTACAGGTGCCAGGGGGCGGGGCTACAGCTTGCGTCACCTAGTAATGAACTCTGAAAACATTTTCTCCGTGATTTGACTGTTGGAGCAATGGTATGGATATGCAACAGAGTACCGACAACACAATAGCACTGAAAGCGCTTTTTGTAAAAAACGGAAGGCACATAGAACGTTTGACATTTCCACTTTTTATCTGGTCTCTCCGCAGTTTATATAATGTGCCGTATCAATACAATGGTCAGAAATAGCAGATCATTCTGACTGACCTAGTCTGGTGTGACGACAACACTCATCTATCTTTAACAGTGCGACATTTGTGGACAATTTATGGTTTCCCACACAGGTACGGTATCTTGCATATTCATGATCTCCTTAGAGCTAGCTCGTCTCATACGGAACACAGAATCGTTTCCTTCACGCTGGTCGACGGAAGCAGCTGCGTCGCACAAATTCTGTTCTGTTTCCACAATACCATTCGAAGCAACGTCCGTGAACCTTAAAAAGAGTCATTAGTCGGAAAAGACTCAAACAGCATATGTTTTAAGTAATTTAGGTATGTTTCTTTGCCCACAGATGACAACTGCCCTAGTATCGCGCCTTCTAAGCTCAAATTACCAATAACTTGACCAATTAAAATAAAATCGCAGCTGTCTCGTCATTGGTATCTAAAATCCCGTAGCCTAAAAGTTTGATACATTGTATGCAGCAGAAGTTTCACATAACGTTCACGTTTCGGCCTATTGGTGCCGACAGAAGTTATCATATCTAACATGTGATGTGTTTACATGCAGAGATGATATTACTAGTCGGATAGTTCGCTTACTGGAAGTGTACTCCGGCATCTGTTGCGACACTTCGCTGCCCTGAGACACTAATAGGTCAATAATAGTTAAGTCACGCTGTGGAACGCCCTACAGTTTCAGTTCCTTTGCAGAACGTCAGCAGCTGTGCAACAGGAGAAGACTCGTGTTCCTGGGGTATTTCTATGCCAGGCGTTACAGAGCAAACTGAGCGAAGATCTTCCGTAGAACAGTTGAAAACTAATCGCAATCTGATTAGCTACCTAGCCACGGCTCAGATCAAACAACATCTCGATATGTATTGGAGTGTCCAATAAATTATAATGCTATCTCATCAGTCAACAGTTTTTTGGCCGGAAAAAATAGCTAACAAGAGCAATGCGATTTTTCTCCTCCGTATGTAAACTGATAAACACTAGTCAAGGAAAGGTCTCCAGATCTCGCCGAAAGATTAGGCGCTAATTTCCCATCATTGCAATTGTCCGTCTTTATCTTTAACAGAGATCCAAATCTGTTTCGGACTATGAACCTCTTGGCCGTTACCATTAGTTTTTTCCTTGTTTTGGATGACGTCCCTCACGCTCTACTTCTCCAACGCTGCTACGTTTCGTTCAGTCGTTTAATATCAGACAATACGATATACATACATACATGCAAAACAGTTTTACTGACTGACCACCGCCATCAGCGTTTCTGAGTCGAAAGAACTCAGTATTTCCAGCTTTTTTTTTTTTTTTGTCGAGTATCTCAAAGAACTTTCAGAGATTTCTGGATTCTTGTTAGTAACGAAACTGTCTTCGTACTACAGGTGGAACTTCAAACTTGCCATTTTGTCTGTCTTCAACTGGAATTCAGTATTTTGGTTTTAAACCAAAATAAAAGAAGAATACCAAAGCAGAGCAATCAAATTAAATCAAACTAATGGCACATGATTTGGTACAGACCAGTTTAGGAAACTATGTTTTACCGACGCAAAAACGTTAGTTCCTTAACTGCAACATTTGACGGACAATACATATATGAATTTTGTTGGACTTTTACGATGACACACACTGCTATAACAGGAAGCGAGAAATCACCGTCTGTTCAGAAAGACGACCTCTCGTGGTCCTTAATTCGCAAGCATACTAAACTGGTTTCCACAAAAAAGGGAAAAGTCATATATATAATGAGAGCCTATTAATTTATGCAAACCATTCACCGACAATGGAGAATGAATCATTGACAATCTCAGCCACTCATGCTGGCGAAACGTCAGAAAAATCATTATAGTAACGTCAGCAAAAGATGCAGGCAATATGTTATAAAATTTAGTCATTAGTGAAACATGTTTTTAGTGAACATTAGTGAAACATTATTTAAAACGTGATACGAGAATTCCCAACAAACTACTTATGTTCGAAATTACAAACTATATGTACTGTACAAAATGATTATATTACAATTTCGATATGAAAGTCTGTTACTAGAGGTCTGTACGGGTTCCGTAGAGGGTCCATAGCGCTTCCTTTGTAAAGCTCACTACACTGGAACAAGGTTCTAACTAGGTAGGAATGCCAACTAGTAAGCAGAATGCACCTCAAACGTGCTCCTACGAATTCACATAAGGCGGTCGAACTGAGAGCTAACACGCTAATTTTTTTTTGCTGTTGCAGATAGAATCATCATTTTCTTTAAGATAAAACAACTACGTGGTCTTGAGTCTTGGACAAAATCATCCCACTGTCGCAGCATATTGATGCAAATAAATATCGAAGATGCAGATTTATAGATTTACACATTTAAGCTTTCATACGCAAAAACGTAGAAGTCTGTTGACGCGACGATACATGCCGCCCGTTCCGGATATTACCGTGTCCGTGGGAAAGAAAAGAAAATTAGGATTTAACGTTCTGCATACGAGATAAGAGCCGAACCTCAAGCTCTCTTTAGACAAGAGTGATTCAGGAGATCAGCCACCTCCGTTTTCAAAGGAACTCTCACAGAATTTGATGAAAAGCTCTCGAGTTTCCAGCTGGGTTGCAGTGCAGAGGTATCACGACGTTTCTATGAATGTCATAAAAATCAACTTCGTCAGAAGAATTGCCATTCACGTAACATTAAAAAAATGTGCTCCCAACAGCTATCGTGGTGAAGAAACGACACTTCCGAGCCGTGCGGTATGAACAGAAGTATGAGCTGATGCGAGAGGAGTAGTCCGCACTGCACGACCAGCACCCTTCAAGAGAGGATGCAAACGGTACAGGAGAGCCAAATCTTTATTCGTTGTTTGGATTATGTGCTTGCGCCATCTATGGCGCCTGCAGATGTCGAGGTCCAGGTACGAGATCGAGTCACGCCAGGGCGAGGCCTCGTCCGTCAGTCGAGAGTTGACGGTCGGGAAGCTTAATTTTTGTCGTAAAATAAAAAGCCCGCCATTTGGTAGGACTAATTTTTTCCTTCAAAACATTACACCATTACGTGATTTTGTGGAGATGTTCCCGTTGTCTGCGGTGTGTGAGACGCGGCTGCTCATGCAGATGGCAATGTCATCAGAGTATAAGGCTACTTCACCGCCGACTTCCTTGGGTGTATCGTTGGTGTAAATGGTGTATAGGACGGGACCTAAGACTGAACCTTGCGGAACTCCGGCGGCAACTGGATCGCGTTCCGTTTCTTATGAAAAACTGACGTCTCTCAAGAAACGAATCAATGATCCAGATTTAGTGTTATGGTCAAAATCGAACTGATAAAATTTGTAGATAAGGCCATCGTGCCAGACGCGGTCAAAAGCTTTTTCAACACCCATGGAAACTGTTCCTGTTGACTACCTCTTCGCCGTGGCCAGACGTATGTGCTCAACCAAGCGTAAGGAACAATGGATGGTGGAGTGATCAGCGCAGAAGCCAAACTGCTCACTGCTCAGACATGGGGCGGGGGGGGGGGGGGGGGCAATTGTCATCGGTTAGAAACTGCCGAAGGGGTTCTAGGATTATTAGTTCGACGATTTTGCTGAGGCCCGTTAGCAAGGAAATGGGTCTGTACCTATCAGGAAGAAGCAGGTCTTTATTACTCTTATGACGTGTGATAACGCAGATTTTCACATTGAGGGAAAGTATGTTAATTTGAGGGTAGTATTATAAACACTTGCTAGGTTGTTATTGTAGGAAGCGGAAGACGGTTTAAGAGTGGGGTGCGGATTTGATCAGCGCCAGGGGCTTTGTGGTTCGTTTGGAGCTTGATTACGACGCAAATTGTTGGAGCGCGCTGCGGTCGCATATGATCACGTAGCGGTACGCGTGCCGTAGGGGCAAGCCGTGTCGTACCCGAGCGTTCAGCGCCGTGCGCGTTGAACGCCACGTCCCGTGGATAGCGGCCAGAGCGGCACGTCTGCTGCTCGCCCGCTGTGGCGCAGTGTGCTCCAGAGAGAATAGCCCGGTGCTGTCGTAACGGCCGGAGTTGCCGTAAGCGGCCCGAGTGCAGCTGCTATCGGCCGCCATCTCAGCGCGCGCGTGGGTGGCGGTGGCGACTGCTTTGTCTGCCGCGCGCCTGCCAAACCACTGACCTTTCCTCTCCGACGGAGACAGCCAGCTGACTTGCTTACAGAACGATGTCCTTGCTACACCACATAGAGTGGCCCATTTCTCCTGCACGCGGGCGGCTGAGAATTGTAAGTTACCAAGACGTCCCACGAGAAAACTTTATTGCACACGTAGTAAAAATGGTACGCTATAGCCTGTGTAAGCACAGGTACTTACCACTGCAGACGCCGCGCTTCGCCAGGCCTTTTGTTACACCAGAGCACTAATGTTTCGACACAAGAATGCAAGGCAGCTGCGCGAAGTCCATGCAACCTCTCATAAAGACGCGCGGAACTATAAACGTTCGTTTCTTCGCCGTTCGTTGAGTCACGTAGAGTTTGGCGCGTATCCGCAGCAAGACCAAGTACAGCAAATACAAATGAAGCGGACGTAGATGAAAACTTAACAATACGTAAAACAAGAACATTCACAGTTGACGAAAACAGAAGAGCAACAGCACAAGAAGACGACGACTAGAAAAATCAAACCGGGCGGAGTGGCCGAGCGGTTCTAGCCGCTACAGTCTGGAACCGCACGACCGCTACGGTCGCAGGTTCGAATCCTGCCTTGGGCATGGATGTGTGTGTTGTGTCCTAAGGTTAGTTAGGTTTAGGTAGTTCTAAGTTCTAGGGGACTGATGACCTAAGAAGTTAAGTCCCATAGTGCTCAGAGCCATTTGATTTTTTTTTTTTTTCAGAAAAATCAAACCAACACACAAAGAAACGTAAATCTGGAGACCCTTGTTGAGGTTTAAAGCGGTTTCCCTCTAGCACTCAGGTGATTCTCAGGTTCATATCATTCTTCCACGAACAACATACAATCCGCGTGAGCGAGTCAGGAACTCAGATATAGTGCAATCTAGAAAAATTAGCAATATAATAGAAAATAAGAGAAAGAACTATACCCACAGAATAAATGAAAGATATCAAAAATGGTTCAAATGGCTCTGAGCACTATGGGACTTAACAGCTGAGGTCATCAGTCCCCTAGAACTTAGAACTACTTAAACGTAACTAACGATAAGGACATCACACACATCCATGCCCGAGGCAGGATTCGAACCTGCGGCCGTAGCGGTCGCGCGGTTCCAGGCTGAAGCTCCTAGAACCACTCAGCCACACCGGCCGGCGAAAGGTATCCCAACAGCATAAATTAAGTTAACAATATAAGCCACCAAAGAACCCTAAGTTATTTACGTGCCTGCCTTCCTCCATCTGGGGCTGGGGAAAAAAGAAAGAAACGGAATCCATCCGCTCCTGGTGATGATGAGCGGCGCTCGAGACAATCTATGCTAGTAATCTCACTGGACACATTGGTCACTCCTTCAGAAGAGCAGACTGGTCCCACTGTAGCGCTGTAGATGGTGCACTGGGTTGGCGCATAAGTTCGCACCATTTTTCCGTAAGTTTAATATACACAACAGATACACACCACAGAGACTTTAGTCACCAGTAATATGCTCTCCTTCACTATTTACAATAGTCTGCTAACGCTATGGTAACCTATCGACTGCGCGGCAGCAGAAATCACCTGGTTTTGAGGAGAAGAACTCGCCGTGCCATGTTCGGAACGCATTTTCATCCGGAAAGGAATTTCGCTGAAGGTTGTTCGATAGGGAACGGAGAAGGTGAAAATCTGGCCCGTTTTTGTGTACCATGGAGGACCAATGCCATCATTTATTAATTTATGTGGTATTTATCTCTGAATTGCCGTTGATACTATCTCTGAAATCATTCCACGTCTTTTCTACGCTTACGTGATCAGATCGGAAGGAGTGAAGACTGTCTCTTAAAAGGGCGTCAAGAGCATTTCTTTCAGCTTTTTTAAATAGATGTACTTTGCGTTTCTTTTTGATGCTTGTACGTGTTACTGTATTCAACGTAGCAGCAACTGCCTTGTGGTCGCTAATCCCTGTACTCGCCATGATACTCCCTATTTGACCAAGATTATTTGTTGCTAAGAGGTCAAGTATGCTCTCGCAACCATTTACGCCTCGAGTGGGCTTATGAACTAATTGTTGAAAATAATTTTCTCAGAAAGCATTCAGTACAATTTCGGATGACGGTTTATGTCTGCCACCGGCTTTAAACGTATAATTGTTCCAGCATATCGAGGGTAAAAGTCACCACCAACTGTAATTGTATGGGTGGGGTACCTATTTGAAATGAGACACAAGTTTTCTTTGAACTTTTCAACAACTATATCTTATGAGTCGGGGAGCCGGTAAAACGATCCAATTAATAGTTTAGTCCAATTGTCAGGTATAACTACCCATACTATTTCGCAGGAACTATCTACTTCAATTTCACTACAAGGCAAACTACTTATGACAGCAATAAATAAACCAGCCCCAACTACATTTAATCATTCCTTTCTAAATACTGTTAGATCGTTTGAAAAAAATTCGGCTGAACTTATTTCCGGCTTTAGCCAGCTTTCTGTACCTATAACCAATTGAGCTTCAGTGCTTTCTATTAGGGCTTGGAGCTCTGGTTCTTTCCTAACACAGTCACGACAGTTTGCAACTACAATACCGATCGTTTCTACAACTACCTTACTGTGTTTTACCTGCCCACTTTTAGACGGACGTCCTTTCTATGGATACCTGAGACCTTCTAACCTAAAAAACCGCCCAGTCCCTTCCGCCCAGCCCCCGCTACCCGTGTAGCCGCCTCCTGTGAGTAGTGGACTCCTGACCTATTAAGCGGAACCCGGAAATCCAACGAACGGCGCAATTCAAGGAATCTGCAGCCTACAGGGTCACAGAACCGCCTGAGCCTCTGATTCAGGGACTTAACATCATAGGTCATCAGTCCCCTAGAACTACTTAAACCTAATTAACCTAAGAACATCACATACATCCATGCCCGAGGCAGGATTCGAACCTGCTACCGTAGCAGTCCCGCGGTTCCGGACTGCAGCGCCTAGAACCGCACGGCCACCGTGACCGGCTCAGACCCTCCACTCGGCTCTGCACCAAAGGACCTCAGTCTGTTCTACCGATGATGCTGCAGATGGTGAGCTCCACCTTAATCTCGCAAGTAAGACTGACAGTCTTTACCACTTCCGCTAACCGCCCGAAAGCAGAGAGAATCTCCTCCGATCCAAAGCGACACACGTCATTGGTACAGACATGAGTCACCATCTGCAGTTGGCTGCATCCTGTACTTTTCATGGCATCCGGAAGCACCCTTTCCACATCCGGAATGACTTCCCCCCGGTATGCACACGGAATGCACAATGGCTTCCTTCTCCTCCTTGGCAGTCATTCCCAAATTGGAATATGTGGGACCGGATTTACAGTTCCAACATTCGCCTGATGATGAAGGGGGAACTTCCGAAAACCTTGATCTCAACTGGGGGACAGGACTTATGTTTAATTTATTTCTGGAACAGTGTCATCCATTGTCCCAGACAAGTGACAAAAAGATACCGATAAACTTCGAGGGGCTTGAAGGGTGTGTCGAGGAGCTAACTGCGGCGTTAAAAGGTCTTGTCTCGTATAAAAGCGATGCTCTGTTGCTTCAGTGGATGACGATTTCGGACAAGGATTTCCAATCATAGTTCATTTTTCTTCTGGACCCGTCTAAAATTTCCATTTTTTTTTCAATTTACACGAGAAAAAACTGCAGATGGAACTCCGTGTCAGAAACCATCATCCACCTAGGCAAAAGAGCATCGCAGTCGTAGGAGACAAGGCCTTTCTAAGCAGCAGCTTTCTCTGTCTTGTCCAATGGAGATCGTGGCAGTCTGTCGCTGTCGGTGAATAACAAACAGCACTGCGAAAGGTTCTGCCTTCGTCCGTCAGCGTACGATGCTTGCTGCCGAAAGGATAGCCCAGTAACTGGCGCGGAGCCTCTTAGACGCCCTCTAGCGTCGTTAGATGACATTTCTGGGCAGGTAACATACTACGTCTCTACGGAATTCTAATGCGTTCTCCATACAGCTATTGAAGCAACAATGGCCTCATTTCTGATACTGTAGTGTTTAAATACAAAACTACTGTTTACCTCAGTTTGCAAAAAATTGTCGTCGGGACAAAAAATGTTATATGAACAAGCTGCTTCGCTTTGTCTTCATCGCATACATTCGATGTGATAATTCCTAAAAAGAACTACCTGTCGCAAACGACAGCTCTAAAGTTGTTAACTAGAGAGGAAAAATTCGCCACAGTCGTGATGTACTTTGAACAAAGATGAACAAATCAATCATATAAAGTACGTATCGATCAGCCAATAACGCAACGAGTGCTTCCGTCAACGCTAATAAAGTACCCGTATCTAAAGCACAGTCAGTCTTTCTTATCTTCCACTTGAAACTGTAAGTGTTTTGCTTGCTTAATACAGACCGTTCCGTATAAGAAACTGAAAACTTTTAGAGCTAAAGTAATTAACCGTGCACTTAAAATCAAACTACTTTTCAGACTGCAGTTTCTTCTCACCCATTCCTAACTTTTATAGACACGTGATCAGACCTCAGTGGCTGAGTACAGTGCGGATCACGTAATTCCTGTGTGGCACGTTGACCGTGAGGGGAAAAAACAGCTTTTTGGATTACGCTTTCTAATTTACTTTTCTAGACATACATGCGTATTTCGCAATGCACCGGATGCTGTATGGCACAGGTCATATTGTGTTCCAGTGCCTGTCTCCCTACACCACTGATTCGCGGATGGTACACTGCAAGAAAATATATGGGTCTTCTTCTGTATGATACCGAATTCATTTAATTTTAACAACATAGTCATTTCGCAAGATATACGTTGGAGGAAGTACACGGGAAGGACGGGCATAACGCCCATTGCTGGCATAACGGCCATTTGAATTCGTATGTCTGTAAAATGCTGCGGGAACTGCAGAAAGGCGCCCCTCGAAATCCATTCAGTGACGCACAATCATCTCAAGTAGCCAAGATATTACGTTGCCGCACAATCATGTTTTGTACGGTTCTGAGACATTTATTTAAATTCTCATTTTATGCAAACTGAGAGAAAGAAACCGCAACACCGAGAAGGAGTTGTGCGACATAAACGGAACTTGGTAGACGACGTCTATTCAGATTACCACCAGTCGCATAAGAGTGGCGCTAACAGCGCCTCTATGAGGATGCAGATCACGTTTGCTTTAAATACACGCCGTAACGGTCGTGACCGTTAGTTACCTTTGAGATTTGACGTAGTGAGCTGTCGTTAGTCAAGGATGGCTTTAAGGCGACAAGGGTGCTGTTATCAACACCTCACTGAGTTTTAATGAGGTCGTGTAATAGGGATACGAGAAGTTGGATGTTCTCTCTGCTGTAGTGCAGGAAATACGTGGCAGGAATGTAGCCTCTGTGCTGACTGCTGGCGGCGGTGGCCACGAGAATGTTTGCTTGCAAGATGACCGGACTCTGGACGGCCAACCGTCCCTATCGCGAGAGAGGATCATCGTGTTCTGCGTATGGCTTACTGGCGTATCGCACTGCATCTGCAGCAGCAATTTGAGCAGCAGTCGACACCACTGTGCACAAACTGTTGCAAATCGGTTACTTGCGCCAGTCTCACGACAGTTAGAAACCCGTGTCATTAAGCCTTTTATGCGGTTTTTGTCCGCAGGACAATTGTAACAGACGTCGTTCTGCTATTATGCGGTTTTTGAACCCAGGGCATTTAATACAGATGTCATTTTGCTTTTTATGTGGTGTTTGGCTTCAGAACAATTAGAAACCGATTTTTCCCATCCGATGTAGCACGACCTTGTCGTGGTGTATCGGTTTACGTAACTAACAGTGCCACAACTGTTGACTGCCGAACTTGGGCTGCCATGCTCATTGAACAGTACGGGCGATGTACATCTGTTTCGACGATTACGGATTCCTTTTTTTCCCATGAGGTTTCCTACATCATTCTGAGCTGTAGTTCTCTTTTTATACCATTTTGAAACTGGGACGTTAATACAGCCACTCTATAGAATGAGGTGAATACCAAGGGGGCTTCAGACCTTGGAGAAGCTGTGAGGAACAGACCATCACTTTAAAATTAGCCATAGATTATTACAAGAAACTAAATAAACCTCTTGTAATAACCTTCGTGGACTTAAAAAAAGCATTTAACTATATCCATACACCTTCAATGTTAATAATCTTAAGAAATTTCGGGTTCCATGCAAAATTAATGAAATTGATAGAACTCGCCTTAACCAACACTGTGTCAAAAGTCAAGTTCAGGGGGGAAATCTCTGAGCCATTCATCACAAAAACAGGTTTAAGACAAGGAGATTGTGTGGCACCCCTGCTGTTCAACTGTGCTTTAGAATACGTCATGAGGGAATGGTACAAGATTAACCAAAAGAACATCCAAATCGGAATACCCATTGACAAAATAAGTTTAAATTGTCTAGGACTTGCTGATGACCTTGCTCTCTTGTCCAACAGTATTCAGGAAACCAAACAACAAGTTATCTCACTGCAGGAAATAGCACAGAAAATTCGTCTTGGAATATCCAAATGTATCAAATGGCTCTGAGCAGTATGGGACTTAACATCTGAAGTCATCAGTCCCCTAGAACTTAGAACTACTTAATCCTAACTAACCTGAGGACATCACAGACATCTATGCCCGAGGCAGGATTCGATCCTGCGACCGTAGCAGTCGCGCGTTTCCAGACTGAAGCGCCTAAGAACCGCCGGCCACACCGGCCGGCCTTTTAATATCCTTTCAAAAAACAGTCATCACGTTAACTGACCCACCACTCATAAACAAAATAGCCATAGGAAACCAAGAAATCAAAATTGTAGATAAATTTAAATGTCTGGGAGAAATCATAACATTGAAACGTCCCCTTTGAACAATTATACATGACTGTGCTTAAACTGACACACAATATTTTGTTAGCGCAACGCAATCTGACTTTTAAAATTCCCTACAAAAGAATGGCCCTGACTAACATTAAACTATACCTTTCACAAATCACTTACCTCACAAAAATCTTCGCTGCACAAGCTACTGCAATACAGCGAGCGCCACTACTGCCAGCTAAATAAAAGTTCAAACTATGGAAGGCACTAACTACTGATAGGGATAGTTAGCAAATCAAAGATATTAATAGAGAACAAACAATGTATTTACCTTGATATCATCATATATAAATATAGCAGTTCATGACAAATTTCAAAACTCCGCCATCTCTCTCCCCACATCCACCACTGCTGGCGGCTCACCTCCAACTGCGCAACGCTACGCGCTGTTCACAGCCAGCTGCCTAACAACTACAATGGCGAGTATTACAACAATGCAAAGCAGCCACAGACTGCACACAGCACAGCCAGTGATTTTCATACAGAGGTGGCGTTACCAATAAAAAAACCTAAACAGCTTACTTACAACATATAACCTCAATGAAAAACCAACATGGCATAACAGAACAAACAAATTGACTAGAGCATAATATATCACCAAGAACACCTACAACAAAAACAGCCTGGCAATAGCATCAAAATTAAAACACTACAAAACAATCACTCGACCAGAAATAACATACGCAAGTGAAAATACCTTCAAAAGAACGAACACTGCACCAGTAGACAAAATGCTCCGAATAGAGAGAAGAAACATCAGAACGTGCATCAACAAATCGTACCAGAAAGATGGACACTGGAGAGGAGCTAAAACTGAAACAGTCTACAAGGAAATAGAACCGATAGTGAGTACAATCAGGAAGAAACGCATTTCATTTTTCGGACATCTAATCAGAACACCAGAGAAGAGGATCATCAGGAGAATAATTGAAAAATTATGGAATAGTAAGTACAACATTAAGTGGATTACAGAAATCAAAGAAGATATGAATGAGCTACAGATTACATTGGAGGACCTAAGAAACGAAACTGACAACACCAGGAAACTCACAGACAAACAAACCAGACTGCAAACGAGAATCAACAAACAGACAATAGGAAGAGTGATTTCCGATGAAGAAAGGTAGGGTAAGATCCGAGAGAATGAAGACGTACTGGGCTGACAGAAAACTGGAAAATTCTTTGTATAAAGTTGGCTAGAGTGGTCCAATGAAGGCCATAATGTAAATAAATAAGACACTCTGTATACCACGCAGTTTTATTTCTGCACTCGCTGCGTTTCTCAAACCGTTGAGATGTGGTCGGAAGTCCCTAACAGAGACGAGTATCGTCACCGAACGGAAGTAACACCGGGGACCTGCCACTGGCGACGGATTCCATTCGAGCAGTGGGCGCCCTTCGCGTACAGTTAGACGGCATGACCGCGGCCGCTAGCGGAGCAACGACCGCCGCTGCGTCACACCGACTGCTGGTCACCTAACGCAAATTAATGGCTGCCGACTTGTGCTCGAGTCCTAGCGTGATCACCCCCACCTGCAGATTACCTGATTCCACCGCTTGACGACGCTACGGCTGAATTTTCATAGCGTGACAGTTACTGAACTATATGAAAAAAGAGTAAATTAGTTAAAAACTACGGCGTGCACACACTTTATTCAACATGTAAACGTCACTACAGATTTGCAGATTCAGGTTATGACATATTCGATATGCCTGCCATCATTAGCGATGAGGTGGCGGAGGCGAATAGAGAAATTCTGCATGACCTGCTGAAGTGTCGGAACACGCATGTTTTCGATGACCCCCTGAATGTTTTCAGCTCAGCTGTGGTTTTGGTGTTATTACTAAACACCTTGTCTTTAGTATAGTCCCACAAAAAGGAGTCGCAAGTGTTCAGATCCAGAGAATAGGGCGGCCAATCGAGGCCCATGCTAGTGGCCTCTGAGTACTGCAGTGCCAGAATGTGGTCCCCAAAGTGCTCCTCCAGGACATCGAACACTCTCCTGCTTCGATGGGGTCGAGCTTCGTCTTGCATGAAGCAAATCTTTTTGAAATCAAGGTCACTTTGGATAATGAGGATGAAATCATCTTCCAAAACCTTCACGTGCCGTTCGGTAGTTACCGTGCCATCATGGAATATCACACCGATTATTCCGTGACTGGACATTGCACACCTCACAGTCACCCGGTGAGGGTGAAGAGACTTCTCGATCGCGAAATGCGGATTCTCAGTCCTCCAAATGTTCCAGTTTTGCTTATTGACGAACCCATCCAAATGGAAGTGGACTTCGTCGCTCAACCAAACCATGCATGCGCATACTAATTCCCATCGTGTGCCGCAGCCAACCGTTCAGATGTTATGACGATTTAATTTCATACAGTTCAATAATTCTCACCCTGTACCTCATTACAGGAAAACCCAAGTTTATAGAGTTTGTACACTTAGAGAAAGCTTTTGAAATTGTTGACTGGAATGCTCTCTTTGAAATTCTGAAGGTAGCAGAGGTAGAAATAAAAGGAGGGAAAGGCTTTTTACAACTTGCATAGGAACCAGGCAGCAGTTAGAAGAACCGAGAAGCATGGAAGGGGAACAGTGGGTGGGATGGGAGTGAGACATGGTTGTAGCCTATCCCTGATGTTGTTCAATCTGTACATTGAGCAAGCGGTAAGAGAAACCAAAGAAAAATTCTGAGTAGGAATTAAAGTTCAGGGAGATGAAATCAAAGTTTTGAGGTTTGTCGATGACGTTGTTATTCTGTCAGAGACGGAAAAGGGCTTGGGTGAGTAGCTGAACCGATTGGATAGTACCTTGAAAGGAATATATAAGATGAATATCAACAAAATCAAAACAATGATAACGGAATGTAGTCGATTTAAATCAAGTGATGCTGAGGAATTAATCTGGGAAACGAGACACTTAAAATAGTAGATGCATTTTCCTATTTGGGCAGCAAAATAACTGATGGCCGAAGTAGAGATGATATAAAATGTGCACTGGCAATGACAACAAACGCGCTTCTGAAGAAGAGATATTTGTTGACATCGAATATACAGGGTGTCCAAAAAGTGTCGAATACTTTGAGAGGTGGTAGTACTCATGAAAACAAGAAAAATAAGTCCAATAAAGATGGTTCCGGGAACGCATACTTTCCGAGATAAACACGAGTCTATAGGGAGGGTTGCGCGACGCTTGGTTGCAGATATTAGCACAGGCATTGCATTGGCGCTCCGTCAAATGTGTCGGCAGGGTGTTACGATGTCTTACTCACAGTACTCTACGAACCATTAGGTGGTCTGCAGTCAGTTGTGTGGTTCGAGTCGTGCTATAGGCTACGTTAGTTTTCGTCGTGTTTGTGTGCCTGATTGTATAGTGCCGTCAGTCCTGGGTAAACATTGTGATGTTTTACCTTCCTCCAAACGCGGTTCAAATGGTTCAAATGGTTCTGAGCACTATGGGACTTAACAGCTGTGGTCATCAGTCCCCTAGAACTTAGAACTACGTAAACCTAACTAACCTAAGGACATCACACACATCCATGCCCGAGGCAGGATTCGAACCTGCGACCGTAGCAGTCGCGCGGTTCCGGACTGCGCGCCTAGAACCGCGAGACCACCGCGGCCGGCCTCCAAACGCGGAATCACTTATTTTGTTCACTGTTATTGCGCTATTTGTAAGTACAAATGGTGTAGGACATTTATATTTTCTCTGCTGCACCACTTGTTCACAATGAAAGTATACATTTGACAAGTGAAATGGCGGATATAATACTCTGCTATAGTTTAGCAGTGGATGTAGCCTGCGAGCCCTCAAAGCTGTAAAATATACACAGCACAGAGTGCCCTCTGGTAAGCTGTTCGGCAGATTTTTCCATCTGAGCGACACAGATATCCTTTCATCTCGGAAGACTGATGGTGGAAGGCCCCCCACAGTCCGCAAGCCTGACATGGAGGAGCGTATTCCATGCTCAGTGGAAGAAATCCCTGGGATCAGTGTGCGACGATTAACAGCAACAGAAGGCCTGTCTCACTATCTTATCTAGGAGGGGGAGGGTCTTCATGAACAATTGCTGTACCCATATCATCTAAAGCGCGTTCAGGCCCTAAAGCCACAGGATCATCATGGCAGACGGCCGTTCTGCGATTCTATCAATGGCTATTGCAGAAGTGTGCCGCAGATCCACTGTTCCCATTGAAGATTTTATTTACCGATGAGGCAGGTTTCACAAGAGATGGTATTAGCTGTTTCCGCAACCAGCATTAACAGGAGCGCCTTACCTGGACTTTCTCATTAATTTATTGCTTACCTTGATGGAGGCTGTGCCATTGCAACTACGGATACAACTGTGGTTCTTGCATTATGGCGCACCAGCACACTTTCGTCACAATGTGCATGAACATCTAACGCCGACGTTTCAGAACTGCTGGATTGGTCGGAGGAGGAGGAGGGGGGGGGGGAGGGGCACATCTTGGCCTGTGTTCCCCCGACCTCAATCCCCTAGACTCTTTGATAATTAAATCGAAACCCTTAGCTGCCGACAGGAGTTGTTGATATACATCAACGGGGACAGCTGAAAATGTGTGCCCCGACCGGGACTCGAACCCAGGATCTGCGGCTTACATGGCGGACGCTCTATCCATGTGAGCCACCGAGGGCACCGAGGATAGTGCGACTGCAGGGACTTATCCCTTGCACGCCTCCCGCAAGGCCCACATTCCCACCTGCCCACAACCTACATTCGTAGTACTACTAATAGATATGTAGGTTGTGGACAGTTGGGAATGTGGGCCTCGCGGGAGGCGTGCAAGGGTAAGTCCCTGCAGTCGCACTGTCCTCTGTCCCGTCGGTCGCTCAGATGGATAGAGTGTCTGCCATGTAAGCAGGAGATCCCGGGTTCGAGTCCTGGTCGGGGCACACATTTGCAACTGTCCTCATTGGTGTATATCAACAGCACCTGTCGGCAGCTACGGGTTTCGATTTAATTATCATTTTATTCTAGAAAAACTGCACGGTCATCAATGATATTTGTTCTTTCGGGAACAGATACCATCTTCATACCCCTAGACTTTTGGTTATGGGGACACTTGGAGGAATTGATCTACGCCATGCTAATCAACTACACTACAGTGTGGGATCTTCGACGCGTGCTAACTGTTAGAACAACAGCCGGGTGCACTTCAAAAAGTGCGTTATTCCTTACGCCGGAGGTCAGGGGGGTGCACTGTCTTGAATGGACGCCATGTTGAACACCTCCTGCAAAGACGTGTTTATCGCAGAAAGTTTTCGTTTCTGGACCCACGTTTATAGGACTTAGAAAGTATGCATTTACGGACCGACGTTTATTTAATTTATTTTTCTTGTTTCGTTAGAGTATTACTATCTCGCAATATATTCGACACTTTTTTTTAACAGCCTGTAGAGCTGAGTCTCAGGAAGTCGTTTCTGAAAGTATTTGTATGGAGTGTAGCCATGTATGGAAGTGAAACATGGACGATAAATAGTTTGGACAAGAAGAGAATAGAAGCTCCTGAATGCGGTAATACAGAAGAATGCTGAATATTAGATAGGTAGGTTACGGAACTAACGAGGAGGCACTCAGCAGAACTGGGGAGAAAAGAAGTTTGTGGCACAACGTGACTACAAGAACGCTCGGTTGATAGGACACGTTCTGAGACGTCAAGGGATCACCAACTTATTACTGGAGTGAACTGTGGGGCGCAAAAATCGTAGAGGGAAACCAAGAGATGAATACACTAAGCACATTCAGAAGGATGTAGGTTGCAGTGGTTATTAGGAGACGAAGAGGTTTGCACAGAATAGAGTAGCACGGAGAGCTGCATCAAACCAGTCTTCGGACTGAAGGCCACAACAATAACAACAATTTCAAATAGGTTCTGTGTCGCCCTGATATGTTTACGAAACATTTTCACAAAATGTAAGGTCTGTTTCAATTACAATTACTTTTCTAATGTTTATATGAATGATAAGCACAGTGATAACACATCGCAGTACAGTACCTCAGTACACGTAAATTTTTGTCAGCTCCGCAATTCGGCTTCATACACAGATCTCTGCTTCTTCTTCTTCTTCTCCAGTCTGTTTCAGTTTGGAGACCCTACTGCAATTTAACTGCCATTGCATAGTTTCTGATGTAATTTGCTCTCAATTAGTGCGTTTATGCATTGCGAAGTGAATAATGAAGCATTTAATTTATTTCGGCTTCGTAGCCATTCTCAACTGCATGTTGAAATTTTAAAGTATGTGTGATATGTCATTGTCGACACGTCAGACATATTTTAATATTTCAACACGCAGTTGATAATGGCTACGAAGCCGAAATCAGGATTGTGTACAATAAATGAACAATTAACAGTCTGATGGCGGAAATTTCTTTCAAAATTTTGTATATGACTGTGGTCCAGAGTAAAGGGGAGATCATTAAATAACGAATCAGTTCCTGGTTTACCGCGGGAGCTACCTACAAATCGGAGAAGGCATTTTAGTATGTGATATACGAGAAGTACATGTCACAAGTTTACCAAGTTTACATTCATAAAAACGTGATACAAATTGTGTGTGTAGTGGGTGGGCTGTTGGATTACGAAGACGTTCATACATTCGTCTCCAAGCTGTAACCTCCACCACGTTGTGTCACACTTTACTGCTATTATTTGAAACAAAAAAATCTTCTTTTTGGTAACTTATGTAATCAGTTTTACAGTCTTACAAAATAGTAAAGTAGTAAACATCTTTTAAAAACAATTCAGTTTAATGGGTGAGACACAGCCGAAGCCTTTGTTTTAACCCCTCATAAAATTACATTTTATCAAATTCAAATGGTTCAAATGGCTCTGAGCACTATGGGACTCAACTGCTGTGGTCATAAGTCCCCTAGAACTTAGAACTACTTAAACCTAACTAACCTAAGGACAGCACACAACACCCAGCCATCACGAGGCAGAGAAAATCCCTGACCCCGCCGGGAATCGAACCCGGGAATACATTTTATCCCTCACGAAATAATTACCCCAAGTCTGGAACCACTTCACTAAGGTGATTGATTTTGACGAGACTTATCACAGCACTGGGACACAATTCACTGTCGAGATACCGTCACACTCCAATACTTAACGACAAATAGGTCGTTAGTGTGAGCGAGTGTGTGTATGTATGTATGTACGTGTGTGTGTGTGTGTGTGTGTGTGTGTGTGTGTGTCATGTTGCTATAGCTTTTCCTTGCACTTATTTCTGGTTCGTTACTAACCTGTCAAAAGTAATTTATTTAGTGACCAAACATTTGCATTTTCCGAATCATATATCAGAACAGCTCTCGATAGTAAGCGGACTGTAGATTTCTAAATATACTAAATAAATGTAAGTGTGAAGGAGATCCAGGCCAAGCAAAACACACACACACACACACACACACACACACACACACACACACAAATGGTTCAAATGGCTTTGAGCACTATGGGACTTAACTGCTGAGGTTATCAGTCACCTAGAACTTAGAACTACTTAAACCTAACTAACCTAAGGACATCACACACATCCATGCCCGAGGCAGGATTCGAACCTGCGACCGTAGCGGTCGCGCGGTTCCAGACTGTAGCGCCTAGAACCGCTCGACCACTCCGGCCGGCCCCACACACACACACACACACACACATACGCACACACACACACACACACACACACACACACACACACACACACACACAATGAGAGAGAGGGGGGGCGGAAAAGAGAGAGAGAGGGGGGGGGGAGAGGTAAACCATTAGTCGAGAAAACTCTTTGAGTAGAAAGTAACTAGTACAGTGACGGATAGCAATAATTAAGAGAAGTAAGCCACAACAGGATATCAATGACTGAAGCAATACAGGATGGGATAGTAACGCTCAAAGAAATAAGTCGGGCGAGTACGTGCCGACAGTACCTTGAGAAATCCGTCGGAGAGTTAAGTGTGCAAGACCCTGGAAAAGTGTTTGCTATCTTGCCGCGAGGTCACTTCCTCATGCGCGGCTGACGACGTGAGGCAGCGTTCTTTCCAGACGCGTCACAAGTTTGAAGAGCTGTGGACCGCAAGCTTGTGTAGTCTATATGGTAGCTTCGGAAACGACAACAATGAAGACTTTAACCGCTTTTCCTCTGTTCTTGCTTTATTTGTAATTGCCACCAGAAAAGTCTCACCTCTTCCCACGTATTGAAGAATCGTCTCTCCCCATTTATAACGCAAGATGAAGTCGCACACACTCACTACTGTCCCGCATCGTTAAACAGCAACACAAGCCTTCAAGGCTACCAAGAGACGTTCACGATAAGTACTGGTGCTAAACAGGCATTATGTAATTCCTAAATTTCATTTATTTTCATTTCCTCTTTACCATAATTTCACGACAAGGCACCATCGCAAACAAAACAAAGTCCGATTAGCAGCTGATCTTATAATTCAGCCACCTGACGAAGAACCAAAGTTCGAATCCGGTAATGACATTGAAAAATAAAATGTGTTTAAAAAATTTTTTTTCTTTAATTAGTGGTTGGTAGCTGTTTTTATACTGTAGTTTATAACACAACCACGGGAGCCTCAAAATGTCAATTCCTGACAAAACAGCTTCATAACTTGGCCGTCTGATTCCGACTGACGGTATTTTAAATGTAAATCATGGTTCTCGATTCAGTGAACCTCCATCTTTTTCCTGTGCTTTGGATCTCAACGAACCTTTCAACTATTTTATATTGTTAATATTTGTCGACAGGACGCTGGTTTAAGATTGTTAAACATCACAACAGGGCGAAAGTTCCGCTGAGCAGGTATCCTAGATCTTGTTAATTAGCACAATCTCGTCTCTTTTGAGGAAAAAATATTAGGCAAACGTTGTCATCGTTGTGTTGTGTCATACTGTTGTCTTACTTCCGTTATTATTAGTTACATTTTATTGTATAGGAAAGTAACGATAGTCATCTGTAGTGTAAAAAACCGTCTCCATGAGCATTCTATCAGTTGCTGAAGAATATGTAGTTTTAATATCTTGAAGCATTTACACCCAGTGAGATGGCGTGCAAATTAAGGGAGTGGGCTCTTGTCTGGAAGGAGAAGGTCGAAATTCCCGTAGGGCCATCCTCGTTTAGGTTATGTGTGGTTTCCCTAAATGACTTTATATGAAAATTGGGATGATTCTTTAAACAAGCCATGACCAACGAACGTCCCCAACTTTATCCTATCAGAGGTTATTTACTGGGCCATCAGACCCTGAGGAAAGCGCGATGTTGACCGGCCACCATGTCGTCCTGTGCCTAATGCTTCCTTGAATGCAGTTGGGGGGGGGGGGGGAGGAGAGGCATGGGCCCACCAAACAGGTTATTGACCTGGGTCATCTGCATGGCAGTCATACACACTGACAGCTCAGTTACAGATGCTGTCAGAGGGTACATTTAGTCTTTAATAACCTGGACTCAACTAGGCGCTAAGCTCCATCCAGAGAGAAAGAAAACAATTAAATATTAAAATACATTTTATTATTGTCAGCTTACCATAATCCTCATTGTGTTAATTAATGTGCTCTTACAGTGATAGAACACGCCCTTATTATTCCTTCGTTCAAACGTGTTCTATCCATAGCTACCGCTGTCCGACTGAATGCTTCGTTTACTGTTTCTGAGTGTTATAGTCTCGAATATACTGTAAGAACATAATCGATAGCCGGCCGAAGTGGCCGTGCGGTTAAAGGCGCTGCAGTCTGGAACCGCAAGACCGCTACGGTCGCAGGTTCGAATCCTGCCTCGGGCATGGATGTTTTTGATCTCCTTAGGTTAGTTAGGTTTAACTAGTTCTAAGTTCTAGGGGACTAATGACCTCAGCAGTTGAGTCCCATAGTGCTCAGGGCCATTTGAACCATAATCGATAGACGAGTTACAAGTTTCTACATGATCTACATGATTACTCTGTAATTCACATTTAAGAGCCTGTCAGAGAATTCATCGAGTTTCCTTAAGTTTCCTGTGCTTAATTTCTAGTGCTTTACGTAAAAATTATAAAATGTTCTTAGAACCCCTGTAGGACAACACCTTGTTTGACGTCCAGAACAAATATGTCCACAGCAAATAATGAAATCACCCGACACTGTATATAAACAAATACCCCCCACAATAAATGATTTCAGTAAACATGCTGTTATGTAAGCTTCATATAAATTTATTGGTAGGTATAAAAATATTTCATATAGAATTGGTACTGCCGCCATTGAAACTGCTGGGAGCCGATATGTTTCCATATCAAAAGTACTTCTGAAATGTTTCAGCGTAAATGCTCGAGAGAAACTCCCGATTATTCTGCTTCGTTACGATTCCCCTTCAGTCGATAGCGTCACATTGCCTCGTGTTTGCCCAGAAGGTATTTGTGCGTCAAGGTCCTATGTTAAATATCAAATTTTATCACCGTGCATTCGTGAGGAAAGTACCACACGCTTACGTTGCTGTCGGTCTAGAACGTAAAGTCTAGACCGTCAGGAGAAGTTGTCCTTTAAGTACCGAAAGCCGGTTTCTGTGTTCCTACACGCCATCTCACCCATTTCACCCCCCACCCCCTCTCTCTCTCACACACTCTCTCTCCTCTCTCTCTCTCTCTCTCTCTCTCTCTCTCACACACACACACACACACACACACGCACACACACACACACTGTCTCTCTCTCTTTCCTCTCTGTTTCTCTCTTTCATGTGTCCACTGCTTCGCTCTCAACTCGCGAAGCAAAGGGAAAATTAAAGGACCAAACGACACAGTGAAATCATTCGTTTTACCGTGTGAACGACCCTTAAAGGACTTACATAACATCGATTAGCATGAACGTTATTTGTGGCCTGAAAAACTGACTGCAGCGATTGAATAAACTAATGACTTAAAATGTTGCAAGGCATGGTTTTGTTCATCGAAGTCATTTTCTCACTTGTTTCTTATAAACACTTTATTCCATATCGTTTGCTGTTAACTAATTTTGCCCCCTCGAACATCATCAAGCAAAAAACGTGTTACATCCTTACAGCAAACCGTAACAGACACAACAGCGTGGAGAGAAAAACACATAATGGAGTCCTCAATAAGTATGCAAGACAACGATAGTAAATACGGGCCAACAGTCACAGATATGAGGTCCCGAACGTAGAAAAAAAAGAAAGTGCAATCGACATGCGGGTTTAGTCACAGTACCAGCATACACTAAGCATCTAATGAGGTCAGCATATCACTTGAAGTGAGTGATAGCGAGTGGGGACGAAACTAAACGAATCGCCAATGAAATGAAATGAAGAGTCTATTTCAGAAAAAAATAAGCTTCGCGCAGAAAAAGTAATCTGTCTCAAGATGTTTTAATGGAGTTGTGGACCAAATCATAATAAAGATTACAATTGTTTTCATTCTTCAGTATCAATATCGTTCTCCATACTGCACTTCTCCCTTAAAAGCGGTTTCGGTTCAAATGATTCAAATGGCTCTGAGCACTATGGGACTTAACTTCTAAGGTCATCAGTCCCCTAGAACTTAGAACTACTTAAACCTAACTAACCTAAGGACATCACACACATCCATGCCCGAGGCAGGATTCGAACCTGCGACCGTAGCGGTCGCGCGATTCCAGACTGTAGCGCCTTTAACCGCTTGGCCACTCCGGTCGGCGCGGTTTCGGTAGAAGCTATTATACTTTAAGGTGATTTTGTGCAAAAGATTAAAAATATAAATTATATAATCAAGTGCCCGGGCATATTTCGTCTTTGTGGTTGTGCCCTTCCCCCACTCCCTACCCCTCGCACAGAAACACACACACACAAATATTTTTTCCAGGTAGCATATGATGCATGTTTGGTTGTTATCAAATGTTTTTATGTCATGACTGCTCTTCCCTTCCCTATGAGTGGTAGCGCTATACTGTCCACATAATATTTTTATACAAAGAATGCAAAAGCGAGTCCGTACATTAACAAAATTTGGTTGAAATTGACACACAGTCAGGTGTTGAAGTATGTACATTTTGACGCAAAACGGGTAGTCTGTACTGACTGGCATGGCCCACTTAGTGGTGCAGTTACGACCGTACAGAAAACATCAAGCAATAAACTGTGTGACGTGTTTGCGGGAAGACTGTTAGACGCACACAAAAAACAACTAACACACTGAAGTGGGTACATATTAAGGTACCAATGATCAAAATATCTGCACTTGGAACCCAGCATACGTACAGGAAAAAACTACCAACAGGGTTTCCCTCACCCCCCCCCCTTCCCCCCCCCCCCCCACCCCCGCCACCCAGGGTTATCTTACTCCCACAGTATTTTAATATAAGTATTGGTTCACGTATATATCAAATTGAGTTGAAATAGTTCCAGAGGTTCTTGAGTTATGTTTCTGTGTCACTCCTTTTCATTCCCATCCTCAGCCATATTGATTCCATTCTGTCACATTAACTTTTTCCAGATAACACGTAATTCATGTTTGGTTGTTATGAAATATTTCTACATGTCACGACTGCTAATCAGCACTCAATAAGTGGTAGGGATATTTTGCCCCCACAGTAGTATTTTTATACATATAAAACAAAAATGAGTTGCACAATCAGCTTAACAGCTCATGCATCGAAGCTGCTTACAAGAATAATATACAGAAGTATGGAATACGCTAGGTGACGATCAGTTTGGCTTTAGGAAAAGTAAAGGGACGAGAAAGGCAAAAAAAAAAATAAATAAATAAATAAAAAAAAATTAAAAAAAGACTCAAATGGCTCTGAGCACTATGGGACTTAACATCTGAGGTCATCAGTTCCCTAGTTCCCTAGAACGTAGAACTACTTAAACCTAACTAACCTAAGGACATCACACACATCCATGCCCACGGCAGGATTCGAACCTGCGACCGAAGCGGTCGCGCGGTTCCAGACTGTAGCGCCTAGAGCCGCTCGGCCACTTCGGCCGGCTGCTGAAAATTTGGTTGAAGTTGGTCTAGACTTTCCTGAGTTGTGCTTATATGTCACACGCTTCTCACACCCACTCCTATGGGAGGTAGGTGGTTCTTACCCCAACAATACGCGTTATGTGTACCAAGTTTGACAGAAATCGATCCAATGGTTTGTGAGGAGGTGTGGAACGTGGGTAAGTAAAGACACACATAAACTACGAATGTACAGTGATTTTTTTAAAAATATAAATCCAGAAAGATAGTGCCCTCAGTATTAGGTTCATTATTAGAAAGCATTTCACGTTGGAAATAGCATGTGGTTTATACTGTACGTGTGACGTTGGCTGATTTCCTATGTGGTACCACCACTTTAAGGAACATTCACCGCAACGAAAATCGGACAAAATCGCACATACAGCATAAGCTGCATGCATTTTTAAATGTTAAAAATCATGATCCCATCTCTGGGAAATCGGTAATGTCGACATTTGTTCGAATAAGTGGCGCTAATAGCAATAACTGGTTGCTGTTGCTATTTCATTGTAAGAATTAACCTGTTCAGTCCCGTCATTTCATTTAGCATACTGAAACTGGGTTCATCCAGTAGCCGAAAGTATAAAACAAGCGTCTCCATACCAGGGAGATGAGAGGTGTTACGGAACTTTGCTGAGCGTCCTCCAGGTCCACGTCGGCCGTTGTGGCCGAGAGGTTCTAGGCACTTCATTCTGGAACCGCGCGACTGCTACGGTCGCAGGTTCGAATACTGCCTCGGGCATGGGTGTGTGTGATGTCCTTAGGTTAGTTAGGTTTAAGTAATTCTAAGTTCTAGGGGACTGATGACCTCAGATGTTAAGTCCCATAGTGCTCAGAGCCATTTGAACCATTTTTTGCAGGTCGACGGAAACGGGGCCCAGCGTTCGCGCTCCAGAAACCATACCCTAGTTGCGCCTCTGTATGTGATTTTTTTGAGAAAAGAAAGATTATGTTTTGATGTTATTGAACAACAGTCATACAATAATTTTTAACTGAACACACCGTCATTTGACTGTATAGTTGTTTATTGAATTACTGCCCAGGATTCGTCGAGGCATGGCATAAAAGGCCGAAACCTGACATAAACTCAATCACGTGAAAATGGCATTAAAGACCGAAACATGGATCATAATTAAACAAACAACTACGTAGTCAAATGGCGGTGTGTTCATTAAAAAAATGAATGATAATGTTTTGAGGTCTCGTCGACGACGGGATCACAAGTGAAAACCGAATATCGGAATGAGGAAGGATGGCTAAGGATTTGGTACGCGTCATTTCCATATGAAAACATTTCCCATAACATTTTCACTACCAATTTTTTTCGAAGCGAAAGACAATACTGTGCGGTTATTTAACTAAATATCATTGTCAAATGTTACTATATGAGAAGAATATCCTCCTATGAGGCGTAGGAGAAAGCTAAGAAAGAGTTATTCAGAAATACCACTGCGGTTTCGGAAAATGACTGCCAAACCACTACAAGACACACAGAAAACATACACACATCAGCGGACAAAGCACATCTCCACGTTTATATCTCACTCTGCAGGTGCTCAATATGGGCACCTTTTGGACGCGGCGGACGTCAAGACATGTGTGCAGTTCATTCACACGAATTTTCCGTGGAAGTCGCGACAACCGCCTGCTTTGCAACTGTGTTGACTTGGTTGCTTGTCTACATGTGCAAACTGTAATTATAATAATTGTGAAAACCAGTAGCGGGCTTCTCTTTACCAGCAGACCATGAATGTGTGGCAATAACATGCAGCGAATTCCGACCGGTTTTCTGATAAGCTTTCGTGGCATACATACAGAGGGAGGATAAAATATGTAAACAAGAAAAACACAACGCTCTGCCATGTCTGACACGGTGTTAGAAAACCGTTGGCATTCAAAACAGCTTCTAGTCTTGTCGGAATGGATAAAATACAGGTCATGTGTGGTTTTCTAGAGAATGTTATACTCGTACCATCATTCCTGCAAGACAGTAGCAAGTTCAGGTCACGGTGAGGGAGGTGGATAGTGAGTTCTTTTGACTGTGGTGACCAGAGGAGATGCAACAGTTCATCTGCGTGCGCACAAAACCAGTCCTGGACCATGCGAGCTCTGTGACTAGGGTCCCTTACGTCACAGAACACACTATTACCACTGAGGACGCCGGCCGGGGTGGCCGAGCGGTTCTAGGCCTAACAGTCTGGAACCGCGCCACCGCTACGGTTGCAGGTTCGAATTCTGCCTCGGGCATGGATGTGTGTGATTTCCTTAGCTTTGTTAGGTTTAAGTAGTTCTAAGTTCTAGGGGACTGATGACCTCCGAAGTCCTATAGTGCTCAGAGCCATTTGAACCATTTTGAACCACTGAGGAACAAACATTGTACCATGGGATGGCCCTGATCAGCGAAAATGGTCACATAATTCCTCGCAGTAATGGGAGCTTGCAGAGTAACCACTGGACCCATGCAATACTACGGCAGTGCCACATGAGTAACGTAGAAGTAGATATCCTCGGGGTACTGAAGCAACTTAAATCACTTAACAAAAGTAAGTCTTCCGGTCGAGACTGTATACCAGTTAGGTTCTTTTCAGAGTATGCTGATACGATAGCTCCATACTTAACAATCATATACATCTACATCTACATACATACTCCGCAATCCACCATACGGGGCGTGGCGGATGGTACCTCGTACCACAACTAGCATCTTCTCTCCCTGTTCCACTCCAAAACAGAACGAGGGAAAAATGAGTGCCTATATGCCTCTGTACGACCCCTAATCCCTCTTATCTTATCTTTGTGGTCTTTCCGCGAAATGTAAGTTGGCGGCAGTAAAACTGTACTGCAGTCAGCCTCAAATGCTGGTTCTCCAAATTTCCTCAGTAGCGATTCACGAAAAGAACGCCTCCTTTCCTCTAGAGACTCCCACCCGAGTTCCTCAAGCATTTCCGTAACACTCGCGTGACGATCGAACCTACCAGTAACAAATCTAGCAGCCCGCCTCTGAATTGCTTCTACACTCCTGGAAATGGAAAAAAGAACACATTGACACCGGTGTGTCAGACCCACCATACTTGCTCCGGACACTGCGAGAGGGCTGTACAAGCAATGATCACACGCACGGCACAGCGGACACACCAGGAACCGCGGTGTTGGCCGTCGAATGGCGCTAGCTGCGCAGCATTTGTGCACCGCCGCCGTCAGTGTCAGCCAGTTTGCCGTGGCATACGGAGCTCCATCGCAGTCTTTAACACTGGTAGCATGCCGCGACAGCGTGGACGTGAACCGTATGTGCAGTTGACGGACTTTGAGCGAGGGCGTATAGTGGGCATGCGGGAGGCCGGGTGGACGTACCGCCGAATTGCTCAACACGTGGGGCGTGAGGTCTCCACAGTACATCGATGTTGCCGCCAGTGGTCGGCGGAAGGTGCACGTGCCCGTCGACCTGGGACCGGACCGCAGCGACGCACGGATGCACGCCAAGACCGTAGGATCCTACGCAGTGCCGTAGGGGACCGCACCGCCACTTCCCAGCAAATTAGGGACACTGTTGCTCCTGGGGTATCGGCGAGGACCATTCGCAACCGTCTCCATGAAGCTGGGCTACGGTCCCGCACACCGTTAGGCCGTCTTCCGCTCACGCCCCAACATCGTGCAGCCCGCCTCCAGTGGTGTCGCGACAGGCGTGAATGGAGGGACGAATGGAGACGTGTCGTCTTCAGCGATGAGAGTCGCTTCTGCCTTGGTGCCAATGATGGTCGTATGCGTGTTTGGCGCCGTGCAGGTGAGCGCCACAATCAGGACTGCATACGACCGAGGCACACAGGGCCAACACCCGGCATCATGGTGTGGGGAGCGATCTCCTACACTGGCCGTACACCACTGGTGATCGTCGAGGGGACACTGAATAGTGCACCGTACATCCAAACCGTCATCGAACCCATCGTTCTACCATTCCTAGACCGGCAAGCGAACTTGCTGTTCCAACAGGACAATGCACGTCCGCATGTATCCCGTGCCACCCAACGTGCTCTAGAAGGTGTAAGTCAACTACCCTGGCCAGCAAGATCTCCGGATCTGTCCCCCATTGAGCATGTTTGGGACTGGATGAAGCGTCGTCTCACGCGGTCTGCACGTCCAGCACGAACGCTGGTCCAACTGAGGCGCCAGGTGGAAATGGCATGGCAAGCCGTTCCACAGGACTACCTCCAGCATCTCTACGATCGTCTCCATGGGAGAATAGCAGCCTGCATTGCTGCGAAAGGTGGATATACACTGTACTAGTGCCGACATTGTGCATGCTCTGTTGCCTGTGTCTATGTGCCTGTGGTTCTGTCAGTGTGATCATGTGATGTATCTGACCCCAGGAATGTGTCAATAAAGTTTCCCCTTCCTGGGACAATGAATTCACGGTGTTCTTATTTCAATTTCCAGGAGTGTATGTCCTCCCTCAATCCGACCTGATAGGGATCCCAAACGCTCGAGCAGTACTCAAGAATAGGTCGTATTAGTGTTTTACAAGCGGTCTCCTTTACAGATGAACCACATCTTCCCAAAATTCTACCAATGAACCGAAGACGACAATACGCCTTCCCCACAACTGGCATTACATGCTTGTCCCACTTCATATCGCTCTGCAGTGTTACGCCCAAATATTTAATCGACGTGACTGTGTCAAACGGTACACTACTAATGGAATATTCAAACATTACGGGATTCTTTTTCCTATTCATCTGCGTTAATTTACATTTATCTATATTTAGAGTTAGCTGCCATTCTTTACACCAATCACAAATCGTGTCCAAGTCATCTTGTATACTCCTACAGTCACTCAACGACGACACCTTCCCGTACACCAGAGCATCATCAGCAAACAGCCGCACATTGCTATCCACACTATCCAAAAGATCATTTATGTAGATAGAAAACAACAGCGGACCTACCACACTTCCCTAGGGCACTCCAGATGATACCCTTACCCCGATGAACACTCACCACATTGCTATCCACCCCTTCCAAAAGATCATTTATGTAGATAGAAGACAACACGGGACCTACCACACTTCTCTGGGGCACTCCAGATGATAGCCTCACCTCCGATGAACACTCACCATCGATGACAACGTACTGCGTTATATTACTTAAGAAGTCTTCGAGCCACTCACATATTTGAGAACCAATCCCATATGCTCGTACCTTAGTTAGGAGTCTGCAATGGGGCACCGAGTCAAACGCTTTCCGCAAGTCAAGGAATATGGCATCCGTCTGATACCCTTCATCCATGGTTCGCAAGACATCATATGAAAAAAGGGCGAGTTGCGTTTCGCAGGAGCGATGCTTTCTAAAGCCGTGCTGATGCATGGACAGCAACTTCTCTGTCTCAAGGAAATTCATTATATTCGAACTTAGAATATGTTCGAGAATCCTGCAACAAACCGATGTTAAGAATATACAACCGTTCTCTCGACGGAAGATCCGTACACGGAGACTGGAAAGTTGCGCAGGTCACACCAATATTCAAGAACGGTAGTAGGAGTAATCCGCTAAATTACAGGCCCATATAATTAATGTCGTTATACAACAGGATTCGGGAACATGTATTGTGTTCGAACATTATGAATTACCTCGAAGAGAACTGTCTTGACGCATAGTCAACAGGGACTTAGAAAAACATCGTTCTTGTGAAACACAACCAGCTCTTTATTCACACGAAGTGTTGAGCGCTATCGACAAGGTATATCGAGTTGATTCTGTATTTCTAGATTTCCAGAAGGCTTTTGATGCTGTACCACACAAGCGGCTTGTAGTGAAACTGCGTGTTTATAGAATGTTATCTCAGTGGAGCGACTGGATTCGTGGTTTCCTGTCAGAGAGGCTCTGAGCACTATGAGACATAACTGGCGAGGTCATCAGTCCGCTAGAACTTAGAACTACTTAAACCTAACTAACATAAGGACATCACACACATCCATGCCCGAGGCAGGATTCGAACCTGCAACCGTAGCGGTCGCGCGGTTCCAGACTGTAGCGCCTAGAACCGCTCGGCCACCGCGGCCAGCCCCTGTCAGAGAGATCACAGTTCGTAGTAACTGACGTAAAGATATCAAATAATACAGAAGTGATTTCTGGCGTTCCCCAAGGTAGTTTTATAGGCTCTTTGCTGTCCCTTATCAGTACAAAACATTTAGGAGACAATCTGACAGCCGTGTTAGGTTGTTTGCAGATGATGCTGTCGTTTATCGTCTAGTAAAGTCATCAGAAGATCAAAATAAACTGTAAAACGATTTACAAAAGATATCTGTACAATGCAAAAACTGCCAAAAACGGAATCCCTTATACCTCGGTTACACGATAAAGTAGTTAAATCTAAAGGCCGTAAATTCAGTTAAATACCTAGGAATTACAATTACGAACAACTGAAAATGGAAAGAACACGTAGAAAATATTGTGGGGAAGGCAAGCCAAAGACTGCATTTTATTGACAGGACACTTGATAAATTCAGCAGATCTACTAAGGAGACTGCCTACACTATGCTTGTATCTCTTCTTTCAGACTACTGCTCCACGGTGCGGGATCCTTATCAGATAGGACTCACGGAGTACACCGAGAAAGTTCAAAGAAGGGCAGCACGTTTTGTATTATCGCGAAATAGGGAAGAGAGTGTCACTGAAATGATACAGGATTTGGGGTGGATGTCATTAAAACACAGGCGTTTTTCGTTGCGGCGGAATCTTCTCACGAAATTTCAGTCACCAACTTTCCCCCTACATAGGTAGAAACAATCATCATAATAAAATAAGGTAAATCAGATCTCTTACGGAAAGATATAGGTGTTCGTTTCTCCCGAGTGCTGTTCAAGATTGGAATAATAGAGAACTATTGTGAAGGTGATTCGATGAACCGTCTGCCAGGCACTTAGGTGTGATTTGCAAGGTATCCATGTAGATGCAGATGTAGATGATATGTCTGTCCAAACGATCACCAAACCTCCGCCACGTTTGATTCATACTGCGTAAACTCGGCCAGAAGTCGGAAACGGTGTCAAATAGTACCCATCCGGCCAAATGATTTTCTTATCTTGCTCCATAGCCTAACTGATTCGACACCACGTTCTGATGTTACGGACATTTGTATCACTGTGATCGGTTTTGGATTGCAGGTCACGATGAGTCCGCTGCTTCTGGAACTTCCTTCGTGTTATTTAGTTGCACGCAGGGTTCGCGAGTGCGACCTTCAGTTCTGCAGTGACTCTAGCAGTTGTCGTCATCTTTCGTCACAATCCTCTTTAAGGATCATCTGTCATAATCGCTCGACAAATACTTTGGTCCGCGTTGCCACTTAGCAGAAGACGTTTTCCCACTTTTTCTGTATGTGTCTCGAAATGGTGGCTCTTGAAAGACCGAACACTTCGGCTACCTTGGTTACAGAAGCCTCTGTGTTATGAAAACCAACAATTTTCCCACGTTCGAATTCACTTTGCTCCGATGTAATACACTCACAGCTGCGCAGAACACTGTTCTCACCACGACTGACTCTTCCATCGTATAGAAGGCGTTGTACAGGAGCCGTTCATCGTCAAATACAACAGCACAACCTGGAGATGTGGCTAGTATCCGCATTTATGTTGAAGCATGTATTTCTCGCGTATTTCCAACTTTTGTTCAGCCTGGCATCTCTCAGTGGTAAGCAATGGAGGGAAACTTCCCAGGTAGATGCTTTATTTCTTGATTTCCGCAAGGCGTTCGATACAGTTCCCCACAGTCGTTTAATGAACAAAGTAAGAACATATGGACTATCAGACCAATTGTGTGATTGGATTGAAGAGTTCCTAGATAACAGAACGCAGCATGCCATTCTCAATGGAGAGCAATCTACCGAAGTAAGAGTGATTTCAGGTGTGCTGCAGGGGAGTGTCGTAGGATCGTTGCTATTCACAATATACATAAATGACCTTGTGGATGACATCGGAAGTTCACCAAGGCTTTTTGCAGATGATGCTGTGGTATATCGAGAGGCTGTAACAATGGAAAATTGTACTAAAATGCAGGAGGATCTGCAACGAATTGAAGCGTGTTGCAGGGAATGGCAACTGAATCTCAATGTAGACAAGTGTAATGTGTTGCGAATACATAGAAAGAAAGATCCTTTATCATTTAGCTACAATATAGCAGGTCAGTAACTGGAAGCAGGTAATTCCATGAAATATCTGGAAGTAGGCATTAGGAGTGATTTAAAATGGAATGATCATATAAAGTTGATTGTCGGTAAAGCGGATGCCAGACTGAGATTCATTGGAAGGATCCTAAGGAAATGCAATCCGAAAACAAAGGAAGTAGGTTACAGTACACTTGTTCGCCCACTTTTTCAATATTGCTCACCGGTGTGGGATCCGTACCAGATAGGGTTGATAGAAGAGATAGAGAAGATCCAACGGAGAGCAGCGCGCTTCGTTACAGGATCATTTAGTAATCGCGAAAGCGTTACGGAGATGATAGATAAACTCCAGTGGAAGACTCTGCAGGAGAGATGCTCAGTAGCTCGGTACGGGCTTTTGTTGAAGTTTAGAGGACATACCTTCACCGAGGAGTCAAGCAGTATATTGCTCCCTCCTACAGTCGAGGTTTTCCGGAAAATATGTATAAAAGTTGAATAATGTCTTTATGTTACAAGTTACAGTCACCGCCAGGTGGGATTACTGCTGCAATCAATCCCATCAACGGTCAGTTCGAGTCAGAGACTCTGCGTGAAGGTGGGAGTGTGAGGCAGCTTGTTGACAGTTAGTCTTTTTCACCAGCCGTCGGCATGGAGCTCTCTCTGATTGAGGAACAGCGCGTCAACATCAAATTTCTTGCAAAGCTAGGCAAGAATGGCCGTGAGATTTTTGAGTGTTTGAAACAGGTTTACGGAGACAATTCTCTGAAGGAACCAACCGTGAACAAGTGGCTAAAAAGGTTCCGGGATGGCCGAGAAGAAGTGAACGATGACCCTCGCCCAGGACGCCCGTCGACATCGAGTTCCGATGCAAATGTTGAACGAATTCGGGCTTGTGTTCTTAAAGATTGTAGATTGACAGTCAGAATGATTGCTGACGAGCTGTTAATCCCCAAAACAATCGTTCACGAAATCCTGACGCAAAAACTTGAAATGAAGAAATTGTGTGCGAAAATCGTACCGAAGCTCTTGACGCCAGAACAGAAAGCAAAGAGGGTTGAGTACTGTGAGGATTGGTTGGAAGCAGAGGAACCAGGGGACTTTCTCAACCGAGTCATCACTGGGGACGAGTCCTGGTTTTACGAATTTAATGTGGAGCTCAAATCTCAAAGCAAGAAATGGAAACTAGCAAGAGAACCGAGAACAAAAAAGTCGCGAAAATCAAGGTCCAATGTGAAGACAATGTTGATTGTTTTCTTTGATTCTAGGGGCATTGTTCACAAGAAATTTGTCCCTCCCGGCCAGAGAGTGAACGGAAATTTTTACGTTGAAGTTCTGACGCGTCTCAGAGCTCGTGTGGCCCGAGTTCGACCGGAGATGGCAAAAGGGGGCAGGTGGATCCTTCATCACGACAATGCGCCCGCTCACACGTCGCTCGTTGTGCGCGAGTTTTTGGCCCGAAGCTCAATCACCGTGACAGACCACCCGCCTTATTCACACGATTTAGCCCCGTGTGACTTCTTCATGTTCCCGAAATGCAAAATGGTGCTTCGGGGGCGGCTCTTGGGAGATGTGGAAGCCACGGCGGAAACGACACGGCAACTGAACAACATCACAACTTAAGACTTTCAGCAATGTTAACAACAGTGGAAACGGCGGTGGCAGAAGTGTATCGCGTCTCAGGGCGAGTACTTTGAAGGAGACCATATTGTAATACCCGAATAATTGTAAAATAAAGTTATTATTGAACTTTTATACGTATTTTCCGGACAAACCTCGTATATCTCGCGAAGAGACCATGAGGATAAAATCAGAGAGATTAGGGCCGACACAGAAGCATACCGACAATCTGTCTTTCCACGTACAATACGTCACTGGAATAGAAGGGAGAACCGATAGAGGTACTCAAAGTACCCTCCGCCACACACCGTCAGGCGGCTAGCGGAGTATGGATGTAGATGTAGATGTAGAAACCAAGTAAAAGCTAAATCTTTACCGGTATCCTTCCGAATGGGGTCCCAGTGTGCTAACCAAGTGGTGCTAACACCGTGAGAGGTGTGTCCCGACGCCTGAGGTTGCGATTTACGGCGTCTGCACACAACGAGCGAGGCGTTCCCGCTAAGGCAGCCGGGTAGCCGCGCCACGCCCGCCGCCCACGCTGCGGCAGCGTCCTCGGCTCGTCGCCCCACGCTGGGCCGGCGCCGCCCACACCTCAGCACCTCGCCAAGGACGGGGCGGCCCCTCTGCCAGCAGCGTGCACCCTAATTACGGACTTGTGTCGCTCGGCGTAGCTCCTCCACCGGCGCTCCTGCTGCTGGCTGCACCAGCTGCTGTCGCCGAGCTGCTTCTGTATGATACGGCGTGACAGTGCGGATACAGCGCAACGTAAGTCGCCAGGTGCCTTGGTGAAAATGCCGATTTCAGTGGAACTGAAACGATACTTTCGTCCGCTGTGTGGCGTCGCGCGATATCACATTCGTGACTGTGGCAGTCTGGGGCGAGCGAGACGAATTAGGCGACATATTGCCCAGTAGATTTTATTGGAAAGGTTTGTTGGCAAACTCGGATTAGTTACCCGCACTGCTACACGTGTAAGTCAGTCTAAATTAGGGTCGCCAACTTTGATTTGGCCCGCGAGATGGCGTTAAACTTCAAACAATTAGAAAGTCAATAATAACAGTCCGCCGGCTGGAGTGGCCGAGCGGTTCTAGGCGCTACAGTCTGGAACCGCGCGACCGCTACGGTCTCGGGTTCGAATCCTGCCTCGGGCATGGATGCGTGTGATGTCATTAGGTTAGTTAGGTTTAAGTAGTTCTACGTTCTGGGGGACTGATGAGCTCAGAAGTTAAGTCCCATTGTGCTCAGAGCCAATAAAAGTCCCGTTGCTACCTAACTACAATGCGCAACACAATTAAAGAGTCTTTTTTTCGAAACCCCGTAATTGTCTCCCATTGTGACGCAGCTGTTTTAAATTTGGCTCAAAAGTGTTTACAACGTATCTCTGTAATGGTGCAAAAGCGTGGCGCGCTGTTAGGTCACACTCGAGCTTGGCAACACTTCAAACAGCAAGGTGTCGTCACATACGAAACCACCACAATAGTGGACAAAGCCATTATGGACGTTTCACACAATGTGGTCATCACACCCGCTCTTACCCGCATTTCACCCCTTCTTTTGTCGCGTATGTGATGGCAACACTCTCAGTGTCACCCAGCACATTTATTGAGAGCTTTAAAAATGTACCTGCATAGAAACAACCCATGACGGAGGGGGGGGGGGGGCAGGGGGGTTCCTAGGCGCCTGCAGGCAGGCAAATCCCAGACACGTCATCAATTCCACATGCCTGCTAGCAGGCGCTACAGCAGCAGCATAGCCCGCCTGCGCCTAGCTCTACGCCGCTGGCGTTCTTTGCACAGGTACATTTCAAAAGCGCTCAACAAAGGTGGGCAGGTGGCATAGAGGGCGTTGTCAAACTGAGTGGTCTTAGAACGACCTTGTACCAATGTGATCACGACACTGGAGGGAGCGAAGCAGGAGGGTGACAAAACATGACATTTTCCTCCCACGGATCACGTTTAAATTTCATCTAATGGTTTTGAGCTGTCCGTAGTGGGTTCACCCTGTACACTGCAATATTAGTATCTGTTTCGATAGCCTAAATAAACTTACATACAACAATCTAGCCATGTAGGTTCAAAAAACGCAACTGTGAAAAAAATTTCTTAGATCGTCGCTGAGCAGCGACCACCCGATATTTCAAAGAATACCTTACTCGCCACGGCGCGGAACACGAATTGTTCATAATTTGTACCGATAGAGATATTTTGTGTTTATTATTTTTTGACAGCTGAAGAATTGTAATCCTCTTCCGTTAACACAGTCGTGATATTTTTTAAAGACGGCGGACGCCTATATGGCGTGGTCCGCAATCACTAATTAGTTACTATAAAATATTACTATTGTGCAGTGCTGTGTAAGAATTTATGTGTGCAACTAAGATGAAATGTCGAAACTGTTAAAGGATTTTATTTAAAGAAACAGCCAGCAAGGAATAAAATTGAAATGTACGGAGCCTATTGTTAGATATACTGATTAAGGTAATTAAATTGGTAACTGTGCTCTCAAATGCTTATTACTTAAAGTATTTCTATACTATCCATCTCCTATTACTGACAACAGAAATCACGGTGTTTCTATAGTTTTCATACAGCTACCAGGGACCGACTGCATGTAGGCAAACGTCATAGTTAAGGCAGAAGGAGCATTGGTATTTACCTGGTTTGTGATTTAAATCCAACTTCTTTTAATGTGTGGTGTAGTATAGCAAAGAAAATTTCCAGCTCTGTCCGGTCCCTTAGGTTTCTCTGTTCGTAGTTGCTATGTCTCATATTCGGTCGTGATCGAACATGATCACGACGCAAGTAAATTAAGTGGCAATGCGAACTCTGTTCTTACTCTTGAGAACGCTACGCCTTCTGCAAACGATTTCAGTTGAAATATAGATAAACCATAACTTACAGTATTTAAGTTTTTTGAAAAGTCTTTGCTCTTTCCGCCAAGAATTGGTGAAAAACTCACAACAAATTTCTGAATCTTCACAAGAGAATAATAATTTGATCAAAATATAATTTAAAAAAAAAACACCACAACACCAGAGCCAAATTTCGGTCGTACTGCACTCCAAAGCGGTTTGATCCTGGTAAATGGTACAGAGTCAAAAACGTCCTTCTACGAACTTCCGTTTTCGGCTGCGAGATTTGTGGGGAACACCACCCAAAGGAAAAGGGTAGTTTCTTTCACACCCTTTGACGCCACCTTCTTAGGACTTCTAGTGTCGACTCTAAACGGAGGTGTGCCTGAAATGTTTTCCTCGGCCACGCATAAGAAAACATCGTGATTTAAAAGCTGGACCTCGCGGTTCTCACCTCCACCGCAGAAGTGTCTCAAGAAAGTGTGAATGTCGGTATAAATGGGAGTGACGATTTTCTCATCGTGTGGCACGTCCACAGTACAAATTGTTCAAACTGCTCTGAGCAAAAAATGGTACAAATGGCTCTGAGTACTATGACACTTAACTTCTGAGGTCGTCAGTCCCCTAGAACTTAGAACTACTTAAACCTAACAAACCTAAGGTCATCACACACATCCATGCCCGAGGCAGGATTCGAACCTGCGACCGTCGCGGTTGTCCACAGTGGCGTTGAGCAAATTTGTTGTGAAATTTGGTGTCAATGTGACTACATTAACCCACGTCACTTCTGAGCTCTGGCCGTATTTTCGCACATGTCGACACCTTGCTATTTGAAGCGTCGCTGAGCAGGAAGGGGACGTCGCATGACGACATGTTTTTGCACCACTACAGTCTAAGGTTGTAGGGACCTTAGGGCCAAATTGTAAACTTCTGCGTTCCATTGGGTGACAATTAAGGTTCAAAATGCCTCTGAGCACTATGGGACTTAACATCTATGGTGATCAGTCCCCTAGAACTTAGAACCACTTAAACCTAACTAACCTAAGGACATCACACAACACCCAGTCATCACGGGGCAGGGAAAATCCCCGACCCCGCCGGGAATCGAACCCGGGAACCCGGGCGCGCGCGGGAAGCGAGAACGCTACCGCACGACCACGAGCTGTGGACGACAATTAAATGGTTTCGATTAACTGGTCCTTTAATTTTGTTGTGGAATGTAGCTTCAGTTAAGATTCCGAGATCCGACAGCCAGACTGGAATATGTTAACAGCTAACAGTTCTTTACAGCACCTCCAACTTGTTTCTGCCAACTCCCGCTGATAATCACAACAACAAAACATGAACAACATGGAGCAGGTCAAGCAAAAACACCACGATTAAATTTGCACCGAAACAAATTGAATTTATTGCTAACGCTGAACCATAGCAAAGCCTGACATTCTGCTTCATACATTCCTATACTTTCTACAGTAGTTTTCAACATCCTAATCTCATTTTGTAGACAAATGGAAAGACTGGTAGAAGCCGACCTCGGGGAAGATCAGTTTGGATTCCGTAGAAACACTGGAACACGTGAGGCAATACTGACCTTACGACTTATCTTAGAAGAAAGATTAAGGAAAGGCAAACCTACGTTCCTAGCATTTGTAGACTTAGAGAAAGCTTTTGACAATGTTGACTGGAATACTCTCTTTCAAATTCTAAAGGTGGCAGGGAGCGAAAGGCTATTTACAATTTGTACAGAAACCAGATGGCAGTTAAAAGAGTCGAGGGGCGTGAAAGGGAAGCAGTGGTTGGGAAGGGAGTGAGACAGGGTTGTAGCCTCTCCCCGATGTTATTCAATCTGTATATTGAGCAAGCAGTAAATGAAACAAAAGAAAAATTTGGAGTAGGTATTAAAATCCATGGAGAAGAAATAAATACTTTGAGGTTCGCCGATGACATTGTAATTCTGTCAGAGATATCAAAGGACTTGGAAGAGCAGTTGAACGGAATGGACAGTGTCTTAAAAAGAAGGATATAAGATGAACATCAACAAAAGCAAGACGAGGATAATGGAATGTAGTCAAATTAAGTCGGATGATGCTGAGGGAATCAGATTAGGAAATGAGACACTTAAAGTAATAAAGGAGTTTTGCTATTTGGGGAGCAAAATAACTGATGATGGTCGACGTAGAGAGGATATAAAATGTAGACTGGCAATGGCAAGGAAAGCGTTTTTGAGGAAGAGAAATTTGTTAACATCGAGTAAAGATTTAAGTGTCAGGAAGTCGTTTCTGGAGTGTAGCCATGTATGGAAGTGAAACATGGACGATATATAGTTTGGACAAGAAGAGAATAGAAGCTTTCGAAATGTGGTGCTACAGAAGAATGCTGAAGATTAGATGGGTAGATCACATAACTAATGAGGTGGTATTGAATAGAATTGGGGAGAAGAGGAGTTTGTGGCACAACTTGACAAGAAGAAGGGACCGGTTGGTAGGACATGTTCTGAGGCATCAAGGGATCACACATTTAGCATTGGAGGGCAGCGTGGAGGGTAAAAATCGTAGAGGGAGACCAAGAGATGACTACACTAAGCAGATTCAGAAGCATGCATGTTGCAGTCAGTACTGGGAGATGAAGAAGCTTGCACAGGATAGAGTAGCATGGAGAGCTGCATCAAACCAGTCTCAGGACTGAAGACCACAATAGTGACAACAATCAGATTTTACGTGTATGCTCCTTAAAACTCCATTCAATTTTTTGGTTGCTTGTATACCTTAGAAAATGCGATTATTATTTTTTACTTTTATTGCAACCACCACTCCTCCAGCTAGATGACTGCTCCATGTTCTGCTCTGACGCCTCGTTTGACCAAACAAGTCCACGCTCACTAATTTATGAACACTCGCTGAGAAAAACAGAAAAGTGCCAAAGCTCCGGGACGCACTTTCAAATGCTCTGTAAGCTTTCCGTATCGGAAAAGTAATCACGTTGATCACGGAGGATCACTGATTACCGAGCTGCGAAATGATAACCGCATTAAAGTATAAATTAATCCCCAGAGAGCTCATGATTTGACACTTCAGCTCCACGAGAATTTCCATTCGATTCCTCGGCTTCGCGAGCTCCAAACCTGTCAACGAATTGATTAACGTATTGAACTTCCAGCCGAACAGGAGCAGCAGCAGAAAGTAGGCATTCTCAATGGCCATTTCCTGTTCTCACTACCACCACGTAAGACGATAGTAGAGCTCGCCCCATCAACTTTAGGTGAACAAATAACCGCGTCCACCTGCGGGCGGAAACTGGCAGAGGCGACTACAGTAGCATAAATAACACAGAATTATAGTTGTTTCTCATATTCCAGCATCCAGTCTCCTATCTTCCCAATCTTCCACTTGACAATTCGTCTTTGACAATGTTGTTTTTTGCGCGTCGCCTTCATCTTCTGTTAATTAGAATCCGTTCCAGTATTTTCTTAAGCCACCCGTTCTCACCCAAACGGAACTCATACCCATATCATGTCAGTCGTTTTGCTTCTGTTTATCCATTGCAGCGGTGTCCAGGTTCATTCTCTTAGCCGGCCGGAGTAGCCCAGCGGTTCTAGGCGCTACAGTCTGGAACCGCGCGACCGCTACGGTCGCAGGTTCGAATCCTGCGTGGGGCATGGATGTGTGTGATGTCCTTGAGTTAGTTAGGTTTAAGTAGTTCTAAGTTGTAGGGGACTGATTACCTCAGATGTTAAGTCCCATAGTGCTCAGAGTCATTTTTTCGTTCTCTTACGTATGTCTTCATTTTCAATTTTAACACATAATGTAAATCATACAGCAATATCTCCAACATCTCTGCTACCAATAAGTTCCTCTTCATTCTTTAAATTATATCCCACATTTCTGCTTCACACGTTGCTATACTTTCTACAATAGATTTAAACATCCTAATCTGATCTTATGTGTGTGTTCCATAAAACTCCTTTCCATGTTTTGGTTGCTTGTCTACCTTAGCCTATGGGATTCTTATTTTTACTTTTATTGCATCCATCTTTGTTAATAATAATTCCCAAATGTTTATAAGAATCCACAAACTTCACTATCCCCAAAATCTAATGCCAAGTCTTCATCCACTCCATCGGTAGCCAAATACTCCATTTTCTCTAAATTAATGGGTAAACCCCATTTCTGTTATTGTCTGTGCAACTTTCCAGCCATGTAGTTCATTTCACTCTCGTCCTCTGCAAAAGTGACGTGGTCGATACTATATACATGCTGAACGTAGTGCTGAAAAATGTGTTCCATTACGCACTGAATGTATTAAAATCCTAATTTTTAACCACTGTGCCGCTGAAGACGGGCATGAAGTCCAACGCCCGTCCAACGTAATGAATTTGAAATGAATCCTGCAATGCAACTGATTAACCATTAAGAAATTCCTGTAAATTATCCCTCTTTTGTATCAATTTTAGAGATTACCATTCTTTTCAATGTGCAATAGATTATTTACGAAAAGTTTCATTGTTGAACATGTATAATGTGAAAGCGCAGTTACACTATCTAGTTGCTTGAAGAGACGCCTACAAGAAGACTAATTGCAAACAGCAAGCATCGTTCTTACTGCTCGCTCTGTGCAATCATTATTTTCTCCGTTAGTGATAAGTTACCCCAGACAGTAGTGAGTGGAAATGCGCAAAACATGTAATTATGTTGATTTGTTTATTTTCCTAGTTAGCAGTTATGTGAAGCGCAGTCACACGTTTCTCCCAATTCATATTTTCAACAATATGTATACTTCAACATTCAAAGAGTTGACCCTGTTTACTGACTCCTGTTCGTGTATTCATTTTGATGTTGGTTTTATATACTTTGCTGTACAGAATTCCGCCAGAGGAATTTCAGCACCACCGATTAACAGTTTATTACTGCTTGATTAGATAGCACATTAGCCATCCCCTTTCCTCTAGCATTTCATATTTTTTCTCAAATTTTAGGCGCTTGATCACCTGGCTGCAGATAAAAGCTTAAATCCACTTAAAGAATTTGCGTGTACTCTATTGGGACAATTTGACTGAGAATCAGTCACAAACTGAATGTCGCGGACTTCCACGTTCATCCTATCTCTTTCTTCTCCAGAGCTGACTCGTTCTCTCCAGACTTTGGACTCTACGTTTTTATCATGTGTCTGAGGGCATACAAGCCATTTTGTATGTAATTCCTTTGTCCCATTCGTGTATTCTAAATCTGAGATCTGTATCACTTTTCTGAATTACCTCCTGTTTGTTTAAGTCTGCTAGCTTCTCAGATTTTTGCTTCTCAGCGTAAGTCTCGTCGGTTTTGAACTTATCAAGTATCATATCTCCTCCTCTCATGGACACTTGCTACTGAAATCCTAATTAATTCTCGTGTCTATTTATTAAAACATTTTTTTTTCCTATGCAGACGTTCACGTTTTCACTGTGGCGCACACAGCATTGCCTTGCCGCGGACACAAAGGAGTCATAAAGGTTCGCTCGCGCTTGCTCTCACAAGTAGACAAGGAAAGGGAGTGGCGGCCGGCGTGTTTTTCGTACCGTCCACAATAGCGGCCAGTTTTCCTTACAAGTATGCACCGCCCAGTCGCCGAGTCATTATATTCAAATTCCGAAGTAGAAAGCGAGAGCCGAGCTTTGTGTGTCAGGCGTCAGCCCCCTTGCTGCAGCGCCGTGGGTGAGCGCTTACAGTTACACGGGTTCCGTAACTGGACGCACCGCGCTACGCCTAGGAGCTCGCCCTGACGTCATGCCCAGTGCATCGTAACACTAATGACGTCGCTCACTATCCGTATCCACATGACTACCATCTCGGTGCTTGTTCTCAGTCTGCTGCTACGTGCAACAAGTTGCCCTGCTATTTCATCTACGACACTACTGGCCATTAAAATTGCTACAACACGAAGATGACGTGCTACCGACACGAAATTTAACCGACAGGATGAAGATGCTGTGATATGCAGATGATTAGCTTTTCAGAGCATTCACACAAGGTTGGCGCCGGTGGCGACACCTACAACGTACTGACATGAGGAAAGTTTCCAACCGATTTCTCATACACAAACAGCAGTTGACCGGCGTTGCCTGGTGAAACGTTGTTGTGATGCCTCGTGTAAGGAGGGGAAATGCGTAACATCACGATTCCAACTTTGATAAAGGTCGGATTGTAACCTATCGCGATTGCGGTTTATCGTACCGCGACATTGCTGCTCGCATTGGTCGAGATCCAATAACTGTTAGCAGAATATGGAATCGGTGGGTTCAGGAGGGTAATACGGAACGCCGTGTTGGATCCCAACGGCCTCGTATCACTAGCAGCTGAGATGACAGGCATCTTATCCGTATGGCTGTAACGGCTCCTGCAGCCACGTCTCGATCCCTGAGTCAACAGATGGGGACGTTTACAAGACAACAGCCATGTGCACCAACAGTTCGACGACGTTTGCAGCAGCATGGATTATCAGCTCGGAGACCATGGCTGCGGTTACCCTTGACGCTGCATCACAGACAGGAGCGCCTGCGATGGTGTACTCAACGACGAACCTGGGTGCACGAATGGCAAATCCTCATTTTTTCGGATGAATCCAGGTTCTGTTTACATTATCATGATGGTCGCATCCGTGTTTGGCGACATCGCGGTGAACGCACATTGGAAGCGTGTATTCGTCATCGCCGTACTGGGGTATGCCCCGGTGTGATGGTATGGGGTGCCATTGGTTACACGTCTCGGTTACCTCTTGTTCGCATTGACGGCACGTTGAACAGTGGACGTTACATTTCAGATGTGTTACGACCCGTAGCTCTACCCTTCATTCGATCCCTGCGAAACACCACATTTCAGCAGGATAATGCACGACCGCATGTTGAGAACCCTGTACGTGCCTTTCTGGATACAGAAAATATTCGACTGCTGCCCTGGCCAGCACATTCTCCAGATCTCTCACCAATTTAAAATGTCCGGTCAATGGTGGCCGAGCAACTGGCTCGTCACAATACGCCAGTCATAATCTCAATGAACTGTGGTATCGTGTTGAAGCTGCATGGACAGCTGTACCTGTACACGCCATCCAAGCTCTGTTTCACTCAATGCCCAGGCGTATTAAGGCCGTTATTACGGCCAGAGGTGGTTGTTCTGGGTACAGATTTCTCAGAATCTATGCACCTAAATTGCGTGAAAATGTAATCACATGTCAGTTCTAGTATAATATATTTGTCCAATGAATGCCCAATTATGATCTGCATTTCTTCTTGGTGTAGCAATTTTAATGGCAAGTAGTGTAGTTTACTACTGCTCAATTATGCGTAGACTTCATATCGTTTCTATTTTTACTGACGTCGACTGAGCAACTTCGCCACATTAATTCGCTCTTATTCTACACTAACTGATGGACACTAAAATCCTTACAGACATCATATATCTTAAGTCTTGATACCTAGTTCCACAATTTGAGATAAGTTGACGAATTAAGGAAACATACAGGGTGACAATTACTGAACTATATGAAAAAGAGCGTAAATTAGTTACAAACTACGGCGTACACACACTGTATTCAACATGTAAATGTCACTACAGACTTTCGGCAGCCAATCGGGGCTCATGCCAGTGGTCTCTGGGTATCCCAGAGCCAGAATGTGGCCCTCAAAGTGCTCCTCCAAGACATCAAACACTCTCCTGCTTCGGTGGGATCGAGCTTCGTCTTGCATGAACCACATCTTGTCAAAATCAGGGTCACTTTGGATTATGGGTATGAAATCTTCCTCCAAAACCTTCACGTATCGTTCGGTAATAACAGTGCTATCAAGGAATATCGCACCGATTATTCCGTGACTGGACATTGCACACCTCACAGTCACCCGGTGAGGGTGAAGAGACTTCTCGATCGCGAAATGCGGATTCTCAGTCCCTTAAGTGGGCCAATTTTGCTTATTGACGAACCCATTCAAACGAAAGTGGCCTTCATCGCTAAACCAAGCTATGCATGCGCATACTAATTCCCATCTTGTGCTGCGGCCAACTGTGCAGTTTAACACTTTTCTGGGCATTTTAAATGTGTTGGTATCGTACCTCATCTCAGAATCTACGGTTCTGATTTCTTTTTTTTTTTTTTCCATTACAGTGCACCGATGTATGCTGCTATAAATCAAGCACTGGATAAACTAAAGCCGTTATTGTTAGTTGGCTGTGTGGTCCAAATCTAGAAGCCAGTGAGAGGAAGAGAACAAAGTTCCCGCGCTGACTGCCCGTTGCCGTCCCTTGTCACCTCCGCTGCTCCACACAGTCTGGGTACGCACAGCCGGCCCGGCCAGCAGGTGCTGCGGCGCTGTCGGTGTGGCATTTGTGGGGCCCGCGCGCAGCAGCCCGCCAGGCAGTGAAAGCCGTTGCCGGCCCGACCTCCTCGGAACCTTGCAGGCGCCCACGGCGCTAACGGTGCCCAGACTCCGCTCTCTGGCGCGTCACGCGCTTCGCAGAAGCTTCGCCATCATCCTGCAGCAGTAGCGTCTTCCCCTGAGTCAGACTAAGGCACGCGGCACGGGAAGACAGAGAGACTCGGTTAGCCATCAACGAATGCGGTGTGAGTGCCTGATGACGTCAGCATGTATTGGCTAGCAAATATATGTGAGTGGTCTGTGTGTCAATTAGTTGGTTAGCTGCTTGTTCCACGGATCATTTTCCACGATATAGATAATGATGTGGTGCGAGTCATTTTACACTGACGTTGCAAAGTCATTTGTACATTACATTCTGAACGTTCTGCACTGTCGCCTGATAAACAAAGTAAGAGCCTACGGAATATCAGACCAGCTGTGTGGCTGGATTGAAGAGTTTCTAGCAAACAGAACACAGCATATTTTTCTCAATGCAGAGACGTCTACAGACGTTAAAGTAACCTCTGGCGTGGCACAGGGAAGTGTTATGGGACCATTGCTTTTCACAATATATGTAAATGACCTAGTAGATAGTGTCGGAAGTTCCATGCGGCTTTTCGCGGATGATGCTGTACTATACAGAGAAGTTGCAGCATTAGAAAATTGCAGCGAAATGCAGGAAGATCTGCAGCGGACAGGCACTTGGTGGAGGGAGTGGCAACTGACCCTTAACATAGACAAATGTAATGTATTGCGAATGCATAGAAAGAAGGATTCTTTATTCTATGATTATATGATAGCACAACAAGCAATGGTAGCAGTTACTTCTGTAAAATATCTGGGAGTATGCGTGCGGAACGATTTGAAGTGGAATGATCACATAAAATTAATTGTTGGTAAGTCGGGTACCAGGTTGAGATTCATTGGGAGAGTCCTTAGAAAATGTAAGTCCATCAACAACGGAGGTAGCTTACAAAACACTCGTTCCACGTATACTTGACTGTTGCTCATCAGTGTGGGATCCGTACCAGATCGGGTTGACGGAGGAAATAGAGAAGATCCAAAGAAGAGCGGCGCGTTTCGTCACACGGTTATTTGGTAAGCGTGATAGCGTTACGGAGATATTTAGCATACTCAAGTGGCAGACTCTGCAAGAGAGGCGCTCTGCATCGCGGTGTAGCGTGCTGTCCAGGTTTCGAGAGGGTGCGTTTCTGGATGAGGTATCGAATATATTCCTTCTCCCTATTTATACCTCCCGAGAAGATCACGAATGTAAAATTAGAGAGATTAGAGCGCGCACGGAGGCTTTCCGGCAGTCGTTCTTCCCGCGAACCATACGCGACTGGAACAGGAAAGGGAGGTAATGACAGCGGCACGTAAAGTGCACTCCACCACACACCGTTGGGTGGCTTGCGGAGCATAAATGTAGATGTAGAACGTTTCTCAGTTTATATACATATATGAAGGCGAACTTTACTGAAACCGGCAAACTGCAGGGACTGATTCCTGACTGGTAATGGAGGAAAAACTCCGGAAATGGACGGTGTGCGTGCAACGACAGTAAATCATTCGGGAACACAGGAGAGAGCTGATCGCATCCACGTCATAACATGTATTGAAAGTGACCTCCATGGGACTGCAGGTGATAGTAGCGGCTGTCAAGCAGGATACACGCAAGCGTAGTCTGGCTTACATATGTTGGCGGACCACCTGACGGGTGCTTGTACTAGGGTCCGTCCCAATATCATCTAGAGCCCGGTCCTCCATATCTGGCGAACACACAGTCCACCGCCTCCGTCTGACTGAAAGGTCCCATGATCACACAAACGCCCAAAACGGGCTTGAAATCTTGTGAGATGTGATTGGTCTCTGCGAGGGTACTTGTTTTGGTGTACCCGTGCTGCCTCTCGACCTTTTCTATCTGCTTGGCCGTACACAAACACCACTCGATTTGTTCCCGACATGAATATCTGACCATTCTGGTGCTTATAGTACGCTGCGTCAACCACGCAGACTGCAGCACGCAAGGGACGCGGCCAGAGGAGCTATCATTCGTCAGCACCATATATCGTGGCAACGACGCTCTTCTGTACATATGTTCATAGAACATTTTTCGTGCATTTCCAGCCAGGAAACCGACCCTGCAGTTTGTCGATTTTATTGTACACCAAAAGATACAATAGATGTGAGTTAGTAAATCCTACCCAGCAACTATTATACGTTAGAATAATAGAAATTTTTCTACGGAGTAGAAGGAGCTGTCAAGGAGAAACTTTCTCAATTTGCTTTCAGATTTTACTTTGCTGTCTTTCAGACATTTTATATCACTGGATAAGTTATCAAAAATTTTTTTGCACCATTGGGCATCCCTTTTTGTGTTAAAGACAGCCTGAAAGTCGAATAATAAATGCCATTTTGTCTTCTAGTATTGTAATTACGTTTATCATTGTACCTTTTGAACTGTAGTGGATTACTTACAACAAACTTCTTCAGGAAATAAATACACTTTCAAGCAGTAGTGAGAATGCCCAACTACTTAAAAAGATGTCTACAAAATGGTTCAAATGGCTCTAAGCACTACGAGACTTAACATCTGAGGTCATCAGTCCCCTAGACTTAGAACTACTTAAACCTAACTAACCTAAGGACATCACACACATCCATGCCCGAGGCATGTTTCGAACCTGCGACCGTATCAGCCGCGTGGTTCCGGACTGAAGCGCTTAGAACCGCTCGGCCACCATGGCCGGCGATGTCTACAAGATGATTGTGAGCGAGCACCACATATTATTCTTATAGTACGTTTTTTCAAAATGAAGACTTTTTTTTTTAAAGATGAGCTACTCCAGACAGTCATTCCATATCATATTACTTAATGAAAATAAGCAAAATATACAGTATATCAACTTACCGATTCGTCTCTCCCCAAGATTTGCAGTGATTCTAAGTGCAAATGTGGCTGCTCTAAGCTGTTTTAGGAGTTCCAAAATGTACTTTTTCCAGTTTAAATTCTCATCAATACGGACACCAAACAATTATGTACATCCATATGCTGGAATCCACCATAAAGTGCGTAGCGGAGATACTTCCTATTGTACCACCGGTTAACGTAGTGAGCTCAAAAAGAATACGTGTTTAAAGACCTCTGCGTGCACTCTAATTAGTCGAATCTTGTTTATGGGAGCGATACGTAGGAGTCTGCACTAAACTATTACTGTTCTCATTTAATTCTGGTACTTGAACGTTTATAAGTGCTCTTTCACGGGATAACTATATGTCTACATTGAAGTGTCTAGTATTTCAAGTATTACAGCTGTAGTGACTTGGCAAGACAGCCAAGCCACTCGCAGGTAGCCGAAAGGCACGCGTTAAGCTCACGCAGATTGGCGTGAGGTCTGGATCAAGGTAAAGTAATTATCCTATAAAGAAAAGAACGTAGTTCTTGGAATACTTAACTTTAATCCACAATTGGAGAACATCGCTCTTGTTTAGACATTATTACACTGAATATAAACTGGTAATGGCGCCTTCCTAGGTCGTAGCTGAAGGCTAAGCTAACTATCGACTCGGCAAATGAGAGCGTATTGGTCAGTGTAGCTTCGCTAGCAAAGTCGGCTGTACAACTGGGGCGAGTGCTAGTAAGTCTCTCTAGACCTGCCGTGTGGTGGCGCTCGGTCTGCAATCACTGACAGTGGCGACACGCGGGTCCGACGTATATTAGCGGACCACGGCCGATTTAAAGGCTACCACCTAGCAAGTGTGGTGTCTGGCGGTGACATCACAACAGCATTTACATGACGCACCCTCATGACTGAAACACACCTATGGCCACATGTACTGTCCTTCTTTGAATACGTTCAGTAACCCCTGTTAGTCCCATTTATTATGAGGCCAACACTCTTGAACTAGGAGGGGACTTCAAGAAGTAAGTAATGCATGTCGTCCCACGCTAAGACGATTGCGAATCAAGAGTGGCGCATTGCCAGAAGCGAGTATAATGTTCCTCTACGGTACGGATTACAGGCGCATGATAGTGAGGGATTGAAATACAGTACAGGATAACTACAAACGTACTACCGCCAGACTGCGACTAGATTCATTACTTCTTACAGAGAGAACTCAATATGTCGGTCTTAACAGAACAAAATCTACAAATGTAAAGGTAATTGCCGGAGTACCCAGAGGAAGTGTGATAGGACAGTTATTGTTTATAATGTATATAAATGGACTAGCAGAAAGAGTCATTACCCATTTATGACTGTTCGCAGATGATGTGGCTGTCTACAAGAAAGTAGCAACGCCAGAAAATTTGTCGATTTACAAAATGACCTACAGAAACGAGACGAATGGTGCAATATTGCTCTGGCAGTTGACCATGAACGTAAGTAAATGAAGTTTATTTCGCAGACATAGGAAAAGAAATCCACTACTGTAAAACTATGCTGGCGATGAGGAATTTCAAAATGGTTCAAATAACTCTGAGCACTATGGGACTTAACATCTGAGGTCATCAGTCGCCTAGAACTTAGAACTACTTGAACCTAACCAACCTAAGGACATCACACACATCCATGGCCGAGACAGGATTCGAACATGTGACCGTAGCGGTCGCGCGGTTCCAGATTGAAGCGCCTAGAACGGCTCAGCCAGAACGGCCGGCCCGATGAGGAATTGCTGGAAACAGTATATACCGCAAAATATCTAGGAGTAACTATCAAGAGAGACCTTATGTGGAATGACCACATATAACAACTAATACGAAAAGCAGATGAGAGACTGACAATCGTAAGAAGAATCTTAAGGAAATGTACCTCATCGGCGAAAGAAGTGGCTTACAACGCGCTTGTTAGACCGATTTTTGAGTACTGTTTATCAGTCTGGGATCCTTACCACGTAGAAGAGATAGAGAACTGTAGAGCGCCCGTAAGCACCGAGAGCAGCGCATTTCGTGACGGGATCTTTCATGCGGCGTGAGATTGTTAGAGAGGGCTCAACAAACACCACTGACAGACGCTAGAAGAGAGGCGTTGTGCATCACGGAGAGGTTTATCATTGAAATTTCAGGAGAGAACTGTACGGGAAGAGCTGGACAACATATTGAAACTTCCTTGCAACTTTTCATATCAGTGCACACTCCGCTGTAGAGTGAAAATCTCATTCTGGAAACATCCCACAGACTGTTGCTAAGCCACGTCTCCGCTATATCCTTCCTTCCATGAGTGCTAGTTCTCCAAGGTCCGCAGTAGAACTTCTGTGAAGTTCGGAAGGTAGGAGACGAGGTGCTGGCAGAAGTTAAGCTGTGAGGAAGGGGCGCGAGTCGTGCTTGGGTAATCCAGACGGCGGAGCACTTGCCCGCGAACTGGGAAAGGTCCCGAGTTCGAGTCTCGGTCAGGCACACAGTTTTAATCTGCCAGGAAGTTTCATGTCAGCGCACACTCCGCTTCAGAGTGAAAATGTGATTCTGGGCAACATATTACTTCAACATACATTTCACGAAATGCTAACGATGATAAATTCGAGAGATTACAGATGCTTAACGACAATCATTCTTCCCATGTGCCATTATCGAGTAGAACAGGGAAACGGAGATCAGTTAATAGCTCCAGATGTTCCCTCCACCTCTTGCGGAGCATTGATGTACATGAAGATTTAGTTGAAGTGCGCGGAACGATGCGACTCACGTGGGCAAAACATCTAAACTGGACACAGATTCACAGTGTATGAACCAAATGCAATGTTACACCTAGCCATAATGAAATGGTGTCAACTATCTGACCGAGGCCGTACAGAAAGGAGTACACTGATTAGGAAGGTAGGTTAACGACATCGACCAGAGACGATAATGTCCAGGCAGTCGAGGAATTCATTCGCAGTAATCGCAGATTTTCCGACGATGCGGACGTACACATAGCGGTTCTCGTAGACCTTCGTGACGAAAGAGCGGATTTCTATCCTCGGGGAACTGAACGATTAGTACGGCGCTCCGACCGTTGTTTACAGGGTCTTGCAGGCAATGTTGAGCAGTAGTGTAGCATTCAACAAAAGATATTTGGCCTGCCATGATAAGGTGTAACTTAGTTTATAAAATCCCCTCGCATATTCCAAGGTGGGTAGCATCGGTGTTTCGTAAGCAATCTCATTTACAGAAAGACTGGATTCTACCAGTAGCCTACAATTCAAGTGTAACCTGCAAATGGTTTTACACACGATTGTGTCTATGTGACAGTTTCATTTCATATCCCCACAAATTGCTACACGCAGGTGTTCACGAAATTATCAGATTCCATCTGTAGTCAAAGCATACATTGATTCTTCGTTTTGTGGAGTGCAAACAATTGATTTTTTTATGAATATTTGATGTAAGTCGCCAATCTTGCTGACACGCAGGACGCAGCACTTCATCCTGGATGGAGGCGTCTGAAGACACTGAAGTGCGAGTAATATCTGGTGCACCGCAGTGGAGTGTTGCTGCTCATCTTATATATTAACAGCTTGGTAGATGATACTACCTGCAGTCTCAGGCTCTTCCTAAGTGCTGCAGTCACCCATGAAGAAATATTCCCTGCCAATATTTGCAGTTATAAAAAATGGTTCAAATGGCTGTGAGCACTATGGGACTCAGCATCTAAGCTCATCAGTCCCCTAGAACTTAGAACTACTTAAACCTAACTAACCTAAGGACATCACACACATCCATGCCCGAGGCAGGATTCGAACCTGAGACCGTAGCAGTCACGCGGTTCCGGACTGAAGTGCCTAGAACCGCACGGCCACCGCGGCCGGCGCATTTGCAGTTATATCTAGCTACGTCTTGACAAGACATCAGACTGACACCAACGTCCTCTCGAAGAGAAATTTAAAAAATGGTTCAAATGGCTCTGAGCACTATGGGACTTAACTGCTGAGGTCATCAGTCCCCTAGAACTTAGAACTACTTAAACCTAACTAACATAAGGACATCACACACATCCATTCCCGAGGCAGGATTCGAACCTGCGCCCGTAGCGGTCGCGCGGTTCCAGACTGTAGCGCCTAGAACCGCTCGGCCACTCCGGCCGGCGAAAATTTAAAGAACTGCCGTTAGCAATCCGTAAAAGAGGAGAGTGGAGTATCTTCTGCTACTTAATTATTAGTCACAAACATGAAAAGTAATGACTCCGAATTTTTTGTATGAATACTCTTTAAGATTTTTAAATAAAACAAACGTTATTACTATTCTAAATCTTTATTCTTCGTGTTTACAAATTTATTTCTAAACATAGTCACTCTGGCGACGAACTCGTTTCTCCCAACCAAAGACCAGTTTTTTGATACCGTCACTGTGGAATGCTTGACTTTGTTGACGGATCCACTACCACCGCTCTGCTTGCACTGTTTCATCGCTATCAGAGTTAAGTCATCCAAGGTATTCTTTAAGTTTTGGAAACATACAAATATCGGATGTGACCAAGTCGGGACTGTGTGGAGGATGATCGATGACAGTGAACAAGGCGTCGGGTTGTGGCAGTTGTAGCGCTTGTGTGTTGCCTCGCATTGGCGTGCTATAGTAGAGGGAGCTACATGTGTGGACGAACTGATCGAATGACGAATAAGGAGTCGAATGTTTATAACGTTTGTTTTGTTTCAAAAGCTTTAAGACCTGTCACGCAAAAATTCGGAGATACTATTTTTCAGAACGCACTCTAATTCATTCTCTTTCTTTCTGTCCCGTGGCGGCTCGCCGTCGAGTGCATGTCTTCTTTATACGACGCCGTTTATTCGATTTGCGCGTCGGTGATGGTGTAATGATGATGATGATGACAACACGACACCCAGTCCTCGAGCGGAGGAAACCTCCGATCCAGCCGGGAATCGGACCCGAGCTCCTTCAGTTGGCATTCAACCATGTTGATTCCACGACTACCGACGCAAACAGAAATATTTTTGATTAACAATGCGTCGAGATATGAAGTGAAATGGCTACGTACACTCAGGTGTAAGGAAAGCCAATGGCAGGCTAAGATGTTGCTCGAATACTAGGAAACTGCAGTTTGTCTAGCGAAAGTGACAGAGCCCAAACATGAACACACCTACAGTGTGTGAGACCAATATGACATCGGTCTAACAGGGGGCATCGACTGCGTACAATGTGTTTCAAAGTCTTTGCATCAAATGTCTAGGGACGATAGATCAAGCCGCTGGGAACAACTTTTGTTAGAGACGAAATGTTCGTTTAAACGCCCCCGGGACATTATGCGTCCTTTTGTATTGGTCGTGCTCCTTAGAGGCGGCAGGGCATAGGTACACTGCGGCATGAATATGCCTTATGTGTTGTCTATTATCCAGTCATCAGTTCCGTGTGGAAAGGAGTAGGCCTAGCAAAATTAAAATTAACAGTGTGCTTTTGGGTGTCTGCCGAGTTGTTCTTTCTATCTTATGGATGAAATTGGAAAAGGAAACAACCCGGAAGAATTTGCACATTATTAATCAGTCACGCCGAGAAAGCCTGAAAGGTCACAAAATTAAAGTTATGATTCGCTTCTAGCAGCAAAACATCTTTCTTTCGTTAGAGACAATCATACCTGATGTTTCCTTGTTGAAAATGATGTAGTATGATGCACACCTAATTGCCAGTTCGGTGAAATCTTGGCGTCCCAGGACGGGCGAATACTGCAGGACCACTAGCGTCAGCCGGCCGAAGTGGCCGTGCGGTTAAAGGCGCTGCAGTCTGGAACCGCAAGACCGCTACGGTCGCAGGTTCGAATCCTGCCTCGGGCATGGATGTTTGTGATGTCCTTAGGTTAGTTAGGTTTAACTAGATCTAAGTTCTAGGGGACTAATGACCTCAGCAGTTGAGTCCCATAGTGCTCAGAGCCATTTTGAACCACTAGCGTCAGTGGGAAACGCTAGCGAACATATTGTCCCCAACAAAAGTTTTAGTTGTTCCCCATGACGTGATAAACCACCCCTAGACGTTTGATGAAAAGACTTTGAAAGACGTTGTATAAGGAACGGCAATGGGAACGGTGACTGGCCTAGGTAAGAAAGAGTGACGGAAGCTTTAAAAAATCTTATCTGGCAGAAGCTAGATGGAAAAAGTCAGACATCACACAGTAAATTGCTTTCGAAATTTCTAAGACCCTCTTCCACGGCAGAATCCATTAATGTTCTTCTGACATCTACGTGCATGTAAAGATCGTGCAGGAAATATTAACGAAAAAACAGCTTGATCCCTTTATGAACTAAACTACGTCTGAATGAGGATTACACAGAGGAAATGGGCAGGAATGGCGGATAAGTGATGCTCGGTGGGAATGTGGGTCGTGCCGAGATAGTCCGCGCGGTTGAGATGACATTGTGCCCCGGATACCGGAGTGGTTAACACACCTGCCTAGTAATCAAAAGATTCAGGGTTCGAATTACGGTCAGGTACACATTCATTTTCACTCGTCGCCCTTATTCCGCGTAATGTCCCGATGCAGCTGACGTCAGTAATCCCCTCAATTCCTTTCCTTCTCTCCCCCCTCCACCTTCAAATTGCATGTTACGGATGTATTATTTGAAGTCTCCTGAGTGAGCGCGGCAAGCTTCCGTCACTTACGACAATAGCGTAGCTGCAGGACTGTTTCAAAATGGCGTCTGTAGGTGACGTACGTTACAAGAAACATGTCGTCATTGAATTTCTCACTGCAGAGAAAGAAACTGGGGAATATTCACAAACGATTGTACAAAGTCTATGGAGCGTATGCTGTCGACAGAGTACAGTTAGTCGCTGGACACGACGGATGAGATCATCAGAAGGCAGTTAGGCGGAGTTCCGCGATTTGCAGCGGTCGGGGAGACCAACCACAGCTGTCACACCCTACATGCTGCAGTGGACTGATGACGTCATTCGCGAGGACAGACGCATTACGGGTCGGCAGTTGGCGCTGCATCTGTCAATCAGCAAAGGAAGTGTGGATGCAATTATCCGCACTCTTGGATCTTCAAAAGTATGTGCAAGATGGGTTCTGCGGCGTTCTAACGGTACATCACAAATCGCACAGAGAAAACGTTTGCAATGATTTGTTGCAAAGTTTTCAAGCTAAAGTGGAGTCCTTTTTGTGTCGGGATGTGACAGGTGGCGAAACCTTGATTTACTGTTTTGAGCCCGAAACAAAATGACATTCGATGGGATGGCGCCATTCCCAGTCCTCACAGAAGGAAAAATTCAAAGCAACTGCTTCCGCCGGTAAGGTCGTAATCACCACTTTCTGGGACTGAGAAGGTGTGATTCTCATTGACGTGATGTCAAGAGGCGGTACCATTAACTCAGAAGCATGTGGTAACACATCAAAAAAACTCACTACGCGATTCCGGCGACTTCGGTGCCACAGCAACCCAGGAGATGTTTTGCTGCAACACGATAACGCTCGGCCCCACACAAGTCTGAGGACTGCTGAACACATCGCAAAACAGGACAGGACTGTGTTACCCAATCCACCCTACAGCCCTGACCTAGCCCCCTCGGACTTCTACTTGTTTTGGCTGGTAAAGGATGCCATTCGTGGAGGATATTTTGAGGATGATGAGGAGGTGATCCACACACTGAAGCACTGGCTGCGCCACCAGGACAACGATTGGTACCGAATGGCATACATCCCCTTGTTTCGCACTGGAGGAAGGCCATAGGACAGGATGGAGATTATGTGTGCAGATAAAACACCATTCTTTTGTTTGTGTAAGTTTCATTATTTTCAATAAAGAATTGTTGACGAAAAAAATGTAGTGCTTTAATTTTTGGGCAACCCTTGTATTATTATTATACTAAGCTTCTGTGAAATTAAAATTTTATTGCTTCAGGATAAGTTACCCCAGAATATATATTATTGAATGAAAATAATCAGAGTACTTTAACTTGCTGATTTGTCTATCTCCAAGTTTTGCAATAACATAAGGTCTCGAAGTGCTTAACTGAGTTATTTAAAAAACTGTCAAATGTGTTTTCTTTTTTTCTTCTTTTTTCAATTTAAATTCTCATCAATATGTACGCCCAAAATTCTGAACAGTGTGGTCTGTTTTTCAACTCCTGCCTACGTTTTAAATTTATGACTGATATTGTATCAACGTATCGTTTAATGTGCAGAATTTAATATGCTGCGTTCTCTTAATATTAAGAGAGAGAAAATTTGCAGACAACAACTCAACAATTCTTCTAAACACTTTATTTATAATTTCTATTGTTACAGCGTGTCTGTTGGTATTGATTACAATATTTGTGCTATTATCTGCGAAAGGAGCTAAAGCTGCTTCATGTGCATCAAATAAATCATTAACTTAGACAAGAAACAGCAGATGACTTCGTCTAAGCTTCTTCTCTTTCGGAAACACTCTTTGTTGGCACATGAATGAGACTTTGCAATTAAGAAGCACGGTACATTGATTTTATTTGCACTGCTGAGATCTGATTTTGATTGCATTAGGTGTTTCAATATCGCCCTACTCTGACATTAAATTAGATGTACTCCAGGCTGCGTGTGCCTACGGTGTCCTCTTCCGTGCTTCAACCGAATGAAATCGTTAAAGATCAAGAAAAATACAAGGCAAGCTCACGATCTCCACTGGACATTAATACACACAGCATTAGGTTAAGACTTGATGTGATGACGGCTGGGGCATCACGGGTTCCGCTTTCCTTCCTGACAGCGCAGTGTTAATTGGCTGCTAATGCCCACGGAAAGTACTCAAGATCACGGGCGCCTACTTAGGAAACCGTTAGATCCGTTAAGAGCTATTAGTTAATTTCCGTTCATTCTGCAGAGAAACTAGTCTACATAGGTTCCTTTATGGTCTAACTTACCAACTACCCTATTATAATCAGTTTTTTGTTTCCAGCAATTTTTTATTTTTTATTTTTGTATCTAGCGTTTAGGGAGACGCAGTTTTGCCTTTTGTTTCGCTACAAAATGCATGTGCAAAGTATATGCGGAATTTGCAACGTAGGTGCACTATCCGAAGTTAAACACCTAAGTCTAGTCATACATTAATCGACGCCAGTCGTGACAGTTGCTTAATGTTAAAACGTCACAGATCAGTCGCGGACAAAACAATTAATTTATCATCCCTACGATCACTGGAAAGAACTCTATCTTAACAATCTCTGGCAACAAAATTACCAACTCAGATTCTTCCTGTGGACAGAGACTAGACTGTCTCAGGGTAACACAGTGATCGTCTCGCAGCGACAGTCTGTTACAAATTTCAGCCTGAAGTCACACATATGTTTCATTACCTGTTTCGACTTCTTAGAAAGCCAGCACGAGATAGTCTGCTTGAAAATGTAATAGTGAAACAAACCGTTTAAAACTGAAAAACTAAAGTTCTGGGGAACTTAGCTACAAAATCAAACTATCGTCTACACACGACTACATGCTGAATACGTTCAGAGCAACTCGTAAAAATACAGCTGAAAAGGCCAGGAGAAGCACTCAGAGTTTAAGCATATCTGTGCTTTTATTTGTGTAACTGAACGCTACAGGTAACTACGTAAGAGTATAAAATTGGGAACTTTTTAAATCGCAAGTATAAGATTAAAAACATTCAAATGGAAAATAAATTATGAGATACACCTTCTCACACACCATGTTTGATCCGAAGCCGAAGAATACGGTAGAACAATTTCTTAAGATTTCATAGACATGGGTACACACCAAGTGTTCTAACTATAAAACTCCGCAAAGAAAAAGTAAAACATTTCCAGACAAATGTTATGGGAGCTAATGCTAGACTAATACGATTCGTAGCAATGTGTAGCACACATCGGCTCTAAAGTGCTTACCTTAAGAGCTAGGAGCACTGGGCCACCTTCGCTAAAGACACACATATCCGTTATATTGAAGAAATGCTCAGAGCGCTTAAGGCGTGCGTTTTGAAGCCCATGTTACAAGACAGTTTTTTCTTGTTTTGGTCCACACTACCTCCTCGCAAAACATGGAAAGCAGAGTTTGCAGTAAAAGAAATTCGTTTTACAGTATCGAAGATAAGTAAGTGGTCTTAGCTCCTAATATATGCATTTTCGACCCCATGTTTAATTGATTTTTTGCTTCGAATGATCGTTGCTTTCATATCCCTGAATACGCCTTAGGCCTCTGAGCCACGGCTAGTTCTATGGGATATGACTTTTGAATCACGAGAAAGAAAGAGAGAAAGAGAGAGAGAGAGAGAGAGAGAGAGAGAGAGAGACAAAGAGAGAGAGATTCAAAAGTCTTATTGCCCTCCACTTGTTCGCGTGGAGGCAATTTGCATCTAATTTTTTGATTTGCATCACGCTTGTATTTTGAGTCGCTGCTCTCTCTGTTTCTCTCTATAACATTGCTACACCACGAAGATGACGTGCTACAGACGCGAAATTTAACCGACAGGAACAAGATGCTGAGATACGCAAATGATTAGCTTTTCAGAGCATTCACACAAGGTTGACGCTGGTGGCGACACCTATAACGTTCTGGCATGAGGAAAGTTACCAACCGATTTCTCATACACAAACAGCAGTTGACCGGCGTTGCCTGGTGAAACGTTGTTGTGACGCCTTGTGTTAGGAGGATAAATGGGTACCATGACGTTTCCGACTTTGATAAAGGTCGGATTGTAGCCTATCGCGATTGCGGTTTATAGTATCGCAACATTGCTGCTCGCGTTGGTCGAGATCCAATGACTGTTAGCAGAATATGGAATCGATGGATTCAGTAGGGTAATACGTAATGCCGTGCTGGATCCCAACGGCCTCGTATCACTACCAGTCGAGATGACAGGCATCTTATCCGCATGGCTGTAACGGATCGTGCAGCCACGTCTCGATCCCTGAGTCAACAGATCGGGACGTTCGCAAGACAACAACTATCTACGCGAACAGTTCGACGACGTTTGTTGCAGCATGGACTATCAGCTCCGAGACCATGGCTGCGGTTACCCTTGACACTGCATCACAGACAGGAGCGCCTGCGATGGTGTACTCAACGACGAACCTGGGTGCACGAATAGCAAAAAGTCATATTTTCGGATGAATCCACGTTCTGTGTACAGTATCAGTGTTTGGCGACATCGCGGTAAACGCACATTGGAAGCATGTATTCGTCGTCGCCATACTGGAGTATCACCCGACGTTATGGTATGTAGTACCACTGGTTACACGTCTCGGTCACCTCTTGCTCGCATTGACGGCACTTTGAACAGTGGACGCTACATTTCAGATGTGTTACGAACCGTGGCTCTACCCTTCATTCGATCCCTGCGAAACCCTACATTTCAGTAGGATAATGCACGACCGCATGTTACAGGTCCTGTACGGGCCTTTCTGGATACAGAAAATATTCGACTGCTGCCCTGACCAGCACATTCTACAGATCTCTCACCAATTGAAAACGTCTGGTCAATGGTGGCCGAGCAACTGGCTCGTCACAATACGCCAGTCACTACTTTTGATGAACTGTGGTATCGTGTTTAAGCTGCGTGGGCAGCTGTACCTGTACACGCCATCCAAACTTTGTTTGAATCAATGCCCAGGCGTATCAAGGCCGTTATTACGGCCAGAGGTGGTTGTTCTGGGTACTGATTTCTCAGGATCTATGCACCCAAATTGCGTGAAAATGTAATCACATGTCAGTTCTAGTATAATATATTTGTCCTATGAATACCCGTTTATCATCTGCATTTCTTCTTGGTGTAGCAATTTTAATGGCCAGTAGTATATATATATATATATATATATATATATATATATATATATATATATATCCCTGCGAAACCCTACATTTCAGTAGAGAGCAACAGCGACTCAATATACAAGCGCGATGGTGGAAACTTTAGATGCAAATTGCCCTCCACGTGAACAAGTTGGAGTGAGGCGCTGTGAAAGCTGACGTGTCGGGGTACGCGTGCTTCTCACTTAGCAGCTAACTCCGTGAGAGATCGACCTTCACTGGTGCAGCGTTTCGGTTCAGAAGCGTCATCTGGCGAAGCGCGACCGCTGCGGAAAGACGCTCTGTCACCGGGAGGTGACGACCGGCAGCAAGGCCGCTAACAGAAAGGATCGGAAAGGCAGAAAGAGAAAAAACAGTAACGTTATCCTACAATTTTTTATCCTAAGGGCTTTGCGGTTTGCACCTGTCGGTAGATGACGGCAACTACGTGTCCACTAAAATTCTAACGCATAATGTTCAACAAGACACTTCTTTCTCAGCTCTTAGCGCCTTCTGAAAAGTACGAAAGTAAATCCTTTCAAGTTTCAATATGTCTGCGAAAATAGCATTGTTTTAAACTCCCTCTCACAGTCAAAAAGCACGGAATTAGGACACCACCCAATCAGACAGTGATAATGTGTCTTATATTGGCAGCGGAATAGGTTGGTTGGGTCATCGGTCTCATCGGTTTAGAGAAGGATGAGGAAGGAAGTCGGCCGCGCCCTTTCAAAGGAACCATCCCGGCATTTGCCTGGAGCAATTTAGGGAAATCACGGAAAACCTAAATCAGGAAGGCCGGACGCGGGCATCGGAATAGGTATACCACACTTATAGGCTAAATGATCAAATTTACTGTGTATACACATATACTACAGGGATTGGACAGAAGTGCAGCCACCAAAAACACAACGCATTACCAAGCTTAATATGATTTGGAAAACCCATTAGTATTCGAAGCAGCTTCAAGTCGTTTCGGAATGGATAAACACAGGCTCCGTATGGTTTTTAAGGGGATACCTGCAAAATAGTGGCAACATCAGACAACGGGGGAGGAGGAGTATAGCAGTTACGCAGCCTTCTCTCCAAAGTAGACCACAAAGGCTCGATAACATTGAGATCTGGTGACTGCGATGGCCAGAAGAGACGCGACAATTCATTCTCGTGGCAACAAATCCCGTCCTGGACGAGGGACACAGCGTCAGCACCGGGGAAAAAACATACATTGTACCATGGGATGGACGCGATCAGCCATTAAGGTTCAAAAATGGCTCTGAGCGCTATTGGACTTAACACCTGATGTCATCAGTCCCCTAGAACTTAGAACTACTTAAACCTAACTAAGGACATCACACACATCCATTCCCGAGGCAGGATTCGAACCTGCGACCGTAGCGGTTGCGCGGTTCCAGACTGAAGCGCCTACAACCGCTTGGCCACGCAGGCCGGCAGCCATTAAGGTCACATAATCCTTTATAGTAATGGTACCTTGCAGAGTAACCATGCGGCCCATAGAATAGCACGATATGACTGATAAACCATCACCGAGCCCCGCCATGTATCACTCTCAGAACGTAAACTCGAACAGAAGTTGGAAATAGTGTGAAAGAAGACTCATCAGAGTAAATTGCTTTCTTACATTTCTCCATAGTCCTGGTTTTACGGCTTCGGCCTCAAGATTTCCTGTTACGGACACCTGCATCAGTGATGTGTGGTTTTGGAACGCCAGCTCACCACGCAGTTCCCAGTTTATTGAGCTCCATTTGTGATATGTTGGTGCTGACAGATATCGAGAGTGCGAAATTCAGTTCTACGGTGATTTTTGCAGCTGTTTTTCGTCACAGTCCTCTTCAATGATCATCTGTCCCGATCACTCAACATACACTTTCGTCCACATTGTGACTTAACGGATGATGTTTTTGCGCTTTCCTACATTTGTCTTAGATATGGTGCCTCTTGAAAGACCGAACACTTCGGCTACTTTGGTTACTAAAGTATCTATGATAGGAGCACCGACAATCTGCCCACGTTCGAATTCACTTAGTTCCAACATAATGCACTGACAACTTCACATAACACCGTTCTGGCAGCGACTGACACTGCAACGATTGAGGACAGTGCGCAAGTGCAGTTCGTGGTCAAATATAACAGCGCAGCATGAAGTTTTCCCTAGCATCTGCATTTATGCTCGAGCAGGCATTTCTCTGAGTATTTCCTGGCAGATTAAAACTGTGTGCTGGACCGAGACTCGAAATCGGGACCTCTGCCTTTCGCGGCCAAGTAAAGCTGTGAGGACGGGGCGTGAGTCGTGCTTGGGTAGCTCAGTTGTTAGAGCACTTGCCCGTGAAAGGCAAAGGTCCCGAGTTCGAGTCTCGGTCCAGCACACAGTTTTAATCTGCCAGGAAGTTTCGTATCAGCGAACATTTCGCTGCAGAATGAAAATCTCATTCTGTAAATTTCTCGGAGTATTTCGATATTTTTCTCCTACCCTTTTATATGGCAAACGTATCTGGACACCTGCTAGAGGGCATTAATATGGAATGTGACCACCATTCGCCTTTACGACGCATTGGACAGTGCTGGGACACTTTCATTGAGGTACCGGAACGTTTCTGGACGAATGACAGCCCGCTCTTCCACCAAATACGAAACCAGAGAACGTAGTGATGGACGCTGGTTCATGGAGCGAAGTAGATGTGATAACGTATCCCAAAAGTGTTCCAATGGATTCCGGTCGGGACACTTGGCAGACCAGTATAGCATCGTACCCAACATCCTTGCTTGAGGGTGATGGACGTTTGCTGTATGACCATCCAGGCAAGGTAAAAGTGTAATTTAAAGTGAAAGTCAACGTATGGCATGAAACTTGCGGTGTTTTCCTAAGAGATGACAGCTCTACTACATTTATAAGGCTTCTCAATAAAATTCTGTATATAAGTAAAGTAGTAAAGTCCTTTTAGAGTCACCCTGTAGTTTGGAGAAGAAAATCATGTAACTGTTGGAGGGTTTTGGTCGCGACTGAGTGACTTGTACTGATAATTTCCATATACCAGTGATACAGGAATTACATGATGAGATTCGTTAAGTGATACTCTGCGTCACTTTAGGAACGTGCTGGAATACCGATTTTCGATGTCAGCTAAATTTGTCTTTTGGAACTGTTTTTAAAACTGTCATGAATATCTGTTCAACAATGCACAACATGGAACCTTCAGCACTTGTCCTACAGCTGCTGCTGTTATCAGTAACAATAGCACGTATACCTGCAGAATTGTGGCGACACGAAGTACTGTGTTCCTTCCTGTAAATGTCATTAATGTTGAGGACCTAAAGTCATTCACCTTAAAAAAACTGAGAAAATATTGCATAAAAGGTGGACACGCTCATTGCACAAAGGAAATTTCACCCCATAAAAACAGTCTGTATTATGTATAAATTGAATTTCAGCTTGCTTTCGCTTTAAATTTTCTTGTAATGGAACAAGTGTGGAAATGCGCTGTGGTGACAGAAGTTATAGGATAGCGACAGGCACATATATAAATGCCGGGAGTATAGCGTACACAGGATATAAAAGGACGGTGCTTTGGTGACGCTCTCATTCGTATTCAAGCGATTCGTGTGAAATGGTTCCCGACGTATTTATGGCCCCACGACGGAGATTTACAGACTTTGATCGTGGAATGGTAGTTGATGCTCGCTTGCGGATGATGGGTATGAAACCCATCGAAACGTTGCGACGAGAAGACGTCACCATTCGGCTGGTCACCCGAGAAGAGCTCATCACTGGAATACGCCGACGAAGCTTGCAATCACAGGAAAGTTACTGTCCACAAACCAATGATTCACAGATCCTGACGACCGTGGTGCCCGAGCGGTTCTAGGCGCTTCAGTCTGGAACCGCGCGACCGCTACGATCGCAGGTTCGAATCCTGCCTCGGGCAAGGATGTGTGTGATGTCCTTAGGTTAGATAGGTTTGAGTAGTTCTGAGTTCTAGGCGACTGATGACCTCAGATGTCAAGTCCCATAGTGCTCAGAGCCACTTGAACCATTTTGAACCAAAGATCCTGGCTTTAGACGGGGTCCACAGTCATGCTGATAGAAGCAGTCAGCATCTTCTGAATGTTCCTCAACTGTACGAAGTGCACAATGGCCTAAAATGTGTCCATATACTTCCACATATAGCGGCTTTTAAGTACAATAATGATAAAACTTCCTGACCACCTTCTCCGTACATAACTGCTGGCACTACACATACCTGCAGGTAACTTTCTCCAGGCATTTGCCAAACCCAAGCCCTTCAGTCGTATTGACGAAGGATATAGTGTGATTTATCATTCAGAATTACTCGTTTCCAATTATGCACTGTCCACTGACGTCACGTTCAGCACCACATCACCTGTCGCTTAGTACTGATTAGAGAAACGAGTGGTTTATGAGGACCTGCTCGACCATTGTACCCCATTATTTTTAATTCTGTACGGACAATTGCTATGCTAGTTGGACTGCTGGTAGCTCTTTAGAACTCACGGACGATTCCTTCTTCCGATTTTATGCGATTTTTTTACAGTCCTCCGCAACGCTCGACGACAATCTCTGACCATCAGTACCTTGTCTAGATTTAGCTGCGGTTATTCCTTCGTGTTCCCACTTCACAGTCACATCACCAGCAGTCGACTTGTATGGCTGTAGAAGGGCTGAAATATCGCTGTTGAATCTGGTACTCAAGTGACTTCCAATGACTAGTCCACGTTCGAAATCAATGAGCTCTCCTGCCCGGCCCATTCTGCTTGTGCTGTTTCTCTACTGACAACACAGTTCTCCCCGCCTCCTTTTATGCTGGAATGTGCGTCTCTCGTGGCATCTAGTGCTCGATTCCACAGTACATATAGTTGTACCGGTACCTTCGAACAGATACACGCTTATACATATCCAAGGCTTTGCTGCTGTTTTTCTGCAGTGAATTGTCCCAGAATTATATTAAAAATAGTTCCCGGTCCCTGCTTCTGAGCAAGATTTTCAGTAAATTTCCCTCTCTTCTAAGGAAAATGCCGAATGTGTCAAGCCCCTCCTAGGTATATGTAACTGGGACTGTTGCGACCTTTTTTACGAAAGTTTTTCGTTAAACAATTTGCGATATAATGAAATATGGACATCGATTTTGAGCTTCAAACACCACATGTGACAGTCTAAAATACACTGACGAGCCAAAGAAACTGGTACACCTGCCTAATATCGTGTAGGAGCCCCGCCAGCACACAGAAGTCGCTCAACACGACGTGGCATGGACTCGACTAATGTCTGAAGTAATGCTGGAGGGAAATGACACCATGAATTCGGCACGCTTGTCATAAATCCGTAAAAGTACGACGGCGTGGAGATCTCTTTTGAACAGCACGTTGCAAGGGATCCCAGACATGCTCAACAGTGTTCAGGTCTGGGGAGTTTTGTGGTCAGCGGAACTGTTTGAACTCAGAATGCACAATGGATATGAATGGATGAAGGTGATCAGACAGGATGCTTACATGGGTGTCACCTGTCAGACTAGTGTGTAGACGTATCAGTTGTCTCGTATCACTCCAACTGCACACGCCCCAGACCATTAAAAAGCCTCCACCAGTTTGAACAGTCCCCTGCTGACATGCAGGGTCCATGGATTCATGAGGTTGTCTCCATATCCGTACACGTCCATCCGCTCGATAGAATTTGAAGCGAGACTCTTCCGACCAGGCACCATGTTTCCAGTCATCAACAGTCCATTGTCGGTGTTGACGGGCTAAGGTGAGACGTAGAGCTTTGTGTAGTGCAGTCATCAAGGGTACACGAATGGGGCATTCGTTGAATGGTTCGCGCACTGACACTTGTGGACGACCCAGCATTGAAAACTGCAACAATCTACGGAAGGGTTACATTTCTGTCACGTTGAACGATTCTCTTTAGTCGTCGTTGGTCCCTTTCTTGCAGGATCTTTTTCCGGCCGCAGCGACGTCGGAGATATGATGATTCACCGGATTCCTGATATTCACGATACACTCGTGAAATGGTCAACTGGAAAATACCCATTTAATCGCTACCGTGGAGATGCTGTGTCGCATCGCTCGCGCGCCGGCTGTAACACCACGTTCAAACTCATTTGCATCTTGATGCCCTACCATTACGGTAGCAGTAACCGATCTAACTGAGCCAGACACTTGTTGTCTTATAGAGGCGCTGCCGACAGCCGTACCGTATTCTGCCTGTTTACATATCTCTGCATTTGAGTACGCAAGCCTGTACCAGTTTCTTTGGTGCTTCAGTGTATGACGTTAAGGCGATCACTGAAGGCATTAACGACGAACAGAACAAGAAATGAACAAGAAATACGGAAGGTCTCCATAGAGTTGGAAAGAAATAATACTTCGGAGAGAACTGCATGGAAGAAATCTTTCCTGAATTTGGCATACACTGTGGCATGCAGCAGGAGAACGAGAGTGCTGGAAGGGGAGCGGGTTTTTTGCGTGGAGCTATGGAAGACAGGATGAAAGGGAAAATATAAATGGGGCTCTCGGCAGACATTTATAGCCCGCTGAAGAGAACTTGGAGACATGAGTTCTGATAGCAGTTATTTTTGGAGGGTATTTGCTACAGAAGCAGACAAGCCAGAAGGCTAAAATACTGAATGACAATGACGATGAAGCCCTTCGTCGTTTAGTTGGTTTACATTTATATTACACTGCAAGTCATGCGTTTACTGTACCATACACAAAAAGCCAAACCAATTTTCTGAGTCTGGATTGCACAGAACCGTGACTCAAGTCTTTGTCGCGTTCAGCTAGAGCACTCCAAAGAAACTTTCTTCCGCCTGCTCGTAAGAAACTGAATTGCCGTGTGATCACGGTGTTTGAGTTATCTGAGAATGAAAGTCCAACTCGCGACAGCTGATGCAACAGTAAAATGGCGTCTCAAAGAACAACCTCCGAAACAGCCCATTATTTCCTTTCTTGCCATTCCTTTACCGTTATAACAGCTTGTTTTCTTCATCTCCTATCTTCTGACATGCTTCAGTTGTTGCCTCTTTCTTGCTACTCCTAAAATTACTTGGCTTTCCACTTTATGTATGGTGAATTCACAACACTGTATGTCGATCATAATTAATAAGCCTCATTTAACATGAAATATGATAGGACTAATTATTCAATAAACCAGATTTCAAAGCAGACAGTGAAACACCAATTGCTTACCTGTTTTCCGGTAAATCTATTCCTGGGAAAACACATTGTAATACAAATCTTATATTCAGCGTTTGTTACTACCTATGTAGCTGCAGTTAGTGTGACAAAGGAGCTAGTACTGTATGATTGGTAGTAATTGGGAACAATTTTTATAGACAAGGAGTGGTATTTAGATTCTTGGAATTCTAGAAATGATTATCATCCTCCTGTCCATATGACGACTGAGATACAGTTGGCCATTTTGCAACGCCATCAGAAATCCTGTACGCCGTAGCATGTCATAAAACAGCAAACACATTAAGAATGTAAATGAGGAACTACTACTCATGATAATAATGTCTGATTTTAAACATATCTACCCACAACATATTTTTTTTTAATAATGAAAGAAGAAAATTTTGACATAACCAGTAGTCAACACGTTGGGCAACTGAAAATAGTAAGTTAGAAACTCAGCGATTAGAACGAAACTGGATACTAAACACAATGACGAACTGGTATTTACAGTCAACGCTTCACAGAATAAAAAATCGTAATTACAAAATATTTAGCTATGACAAGCACCTTCGACAGATCTACTATAATCTGTTTTAGTTTAGAGTATGTTTCACTACAGCTACACCATCGTGAAACAATGAACAAATCAAAATAAGTTATTGTAGATCTCCCACAATTCCTTCTTTTCATTCCAAGATATTTATTTATCTTATCGAAGTATGATAGATGTTATCTATTCGTTGTAATAAGGTTTCCTCATATTGGTACATAATACAATGTTGTCTTCTGTAAGACAATGGGACTTTTGGAAACAGCAAATAACGTTACGTTAAATGAAACATCACTAAAAACAGAATAAAATAAAATAACAATAACTTACAGCTTCAGGAACAGATGTAAATATATTACACAGCAAAGTACAGGTAAACTGCTGTGGAGAAAACTAACAAATTACAAAAAAAAATCGAAGAAAAATGAGGAAATACTACAAAAAATACTAAGAAAAATATCGTCCTGCGAATATAGAACAGCGATAATAGAAAAATATCAATGAGAAGCTATTAGGATCAACTACAGAAAGCACCCAATTATAATCAGAAAATTTATAGGTCCTTCTACAAGAAGTTAGTTGCTTAAAGCACAAGCGAAAACTTTTGTTACACAGACCAAGCAGGCATGAGATTCGAGATCAACCCAAGCCAACGTGCTCTCCTTCGAACTTACAACCAGTGAAAGGTATTCCATATCAGCAATAAAAACAAAAAATAACGAGGAAATTAAACAAACGCAGCTAGCCAGTCAAGTAATATCGATTACAATAAAAATTCAGCAGTCCAATGTCAAGTATAAAATAGACTAATAACAAATATTTTCCGAGTGCAAAGTCACAATCACAGAAAGAAGAATATGTATTCAAAAATAAGAATATATTCAAGTTAATACTAACTGCGTTTAACACACTTTAACACGACAAACCCTACATAAGTTGTCTACAAACACATTAATGTCGAATGCTATAAATTTTCCTCAGTTACGCCAACACATGATCTACTGGCTGATAATTGTGTACTCATCATATTGGCATTTACTTGCCTATACAGTACTTCAAGGCTACTTGCAGTAGGCCCAATTTCTTAACATTATTATTTGCTACAGGTAACAGCCACTCTACAAAGTTTTGAGTACATCTCCTGGTGGAAGTGGCATAGAGAGTAAGTAACTTGAACTAATCTTCCACCCCATTACATATAAGTAAAAGTTATAATTCCGTCTTGAAATTAATTACTAAAATTCAAAGTAGATTATGACTTAATTTAACAAAAACAAGTAGTCACGATAATTGTTAATTGTGACTGGCAGAGCTTTCGTTCAACTAAGGAACTATTTGATTTTAGTTGTCGGTCACTTCTAACATGCTGGTGAAACTGTTATTATTGAAGGACAAGAAAAGGAATTTTTTTCCACTAGAGAAAAGTAAGCATTACACATATCTCTGCGGAAGCCTCTTTGTTCAACTGGTCCGTAACAAACAAGGCGCTTATGATATGAAACTGCGCAAGAGATGCTGAATTTTAATGAAAGTTGACACTTCTGTCAGCCAACTGGATCACGGACAGGAAAGTAAACGGCTGAAGTAACTTATTAGTGATCGCAGAAACGCTCTAAGATATGGCAAACTATGTCTAATTAGTATGCCACTGCGAGAAGCACTGAAAACTTAATAACGAGATCACAGTATGGAAAAGTAAAGCCTCAAGTTGTACGAAATGTCCTGTTCCATATTTTTTCCGTTAAATGGGAGGAGAATAAGAAACATACACATCACTAAAAGTACGTGTCCTAATTACTGAACAAAATTTTCATTCATGAACGAGTATTTGAAAATATCTCTTCTGCAAAATTCATATTCCACCTTTTGATTAATACCTTGCTGTTACGCTGCCATATTTGTTGAAGGTAAACGTAGTAGTCAGAATGAGGTACATGGAGACGAGCATAAACACACTGAGAAACAGTCGAATTTCTTCATGTACCATTATACCTTATTGCGCAGCGGATCTTTGGCAAATTTTACCAACAACAAAACGCCTATTTGTCTTGATAATTTCACTCGGCCAATTCACATTTTGGTAGCTGTGAGAGGACGACTTATCTGTAAAGAATATCCAGTATCAGGGAATCATTTTTTAAAATGTTGTAAACTCTTTCCCACAATACGTGAAGCCTCACAGAAGCCAATGTACACGTTCTACAGGCAGTTGTGATACTACAACAATGAATCCCATTATTCACTCCTGTCGAACAGATGAGTCAAGTCAAGCTGTTTTCTCACAATGCATACAACGTACCCCGTTCATATAAGTTTCACTACGAATTCAGTATGCCGCTGAAGGAAGCAACCCTCAGCCATTTGCATTAAATTTAGCTGTCATCACAAATGACCAGTGAGCTGATCATACTTTTCGGTAGGTTTCGTAATAGCAGGAAACGTGAAGCGGAAGATGGTTTAAGTGTAGGATACGCAGGAGAATACTGATGAGGTAAGACGTTTAAGAACCAAACGTAACACTTTAGAATATTTATGGATTTACACAACAGTCTGCAAGAAGTGTGAAGAGTACGGATGAAATATAGTTCCGTTTGTAATCAAGAATAATGCAAAATATTTTCACCTTTTGGATTTTCAGCGCTTGTGTTATTTCCATGTTGGCAGTTAAAAACATGTCGAACTGATGAGTTAAGACAACCACTACGAATTCAGTATGTAGCCGAAGGAAGCAGCCCTCTGTCATTTGCATGAAATTTAGTTGTCGTGACAAATGGCCAGTATAATGGAAAATACAGTTCAAATGTTACTGAGGACCAGCTAGACAGAAGGCGTTACGTAACCTTGAAAACTCTTGCGTAGTTACAGATATAGCAAACTACCTGCATCATGTCCGCGATGTAATTGATAGATAGTGCCAAGCTTAAGCACAAGCTAGGCTATGATTGTCCTTTAAGGAAGTCACAGAATTGTCCTTACACCGTGGTAATCATAGAATGCGTGAGGAATGTAATGTTCTTAGCGTCAACAAGTAATACAACAGTAGGACAGCAACGTACAAAGGTACAAAGTGAGTATTAGCAAAAAATTCCGCGGAACCGACAGCAGAGCATGATTCACAAAGGCGGCTGAAAGTGAAAGGACGCAGGTGGCACCGCGCAAACAAGATTTTTTAATGAGCAGCAATACAGCTGCTGCGGGGGCCGCGCCGTGTAATCGATGATGATGACGATGGCATCGTAATGAAGTGATACCCAGCTTCTACCGGCGTCGTTAGTGGATTCTCAAGACAGGCGTAGTAACTTATGGTGATTACAATCTCAACGCGGGTTATAACCTTTTCGGCAGCAACGATCGAAAGCCTTTAGCAGTGGATGTGGTGTTAAGCATCTGGACATACATCAACGAATTCCTTGAATAAGGATTACCGATGAAAGCTGTTTTCGCTAGTGAGAACAATAAAGGAAAAATATCTTTAATTATTGTTGATAGATCACATCTCACTTTTACAACACTGTATGATTACCTTCAAGGCAGGGCTTCAATATACGAAACGCTCAAATTTACAAAAAAATATATAAATACTGCTTGATAATTAGTAACTACGGCGAGTTACATAAAAAAACTCAAATTTCTCTTCTATTCGGCACATTCATTTACACAAAATACGATAAAGAACAGGGGATGTAGCGAACTCTCTAATGACGCGTAAAGTTCGACTAAACTATAAAACTAGAGATGTAATGATATTTTAGAAAAGATTGTGATAGGAAATGATACTCAGTGAAGAGGTGACTGTATTGTACCGGCTCAGTTTGTACTACTGCTATAAAATTCGTACCTCTTGTAGTCTCCGACATTTGGAGGACTCAGCGTGAACTTCGTACTTCTTGGAGACATATTATCAGCTATGATTTCTGCATGGTGATTAACAGATCGTCTGAAGACAGCGTTGATTTAGTCGTAGTTTTCATCTAACATTTTGTGTTCATAGCGAAGAGAATTAATGTTCTAAAGTAAGTGGCAACGTAATGTTACACTTGTGAGTGAATATAAACGAAATAACGTTACTTTTCAGATAGCGAGGACACTGTTTTCGTTGGAAATCGTTTGTAGCAAATTGGCACACAGAAAACGGCGGTTTTGCATGTAAAGTACCGCTGTCAGTTTCCAATATTGTATGCAATTGAAAAAACTTGCTCGTGTAGTGGGCTTTATAACAAATACAGTTGGCGTTATCAGTGCGACAATGTTTAGAAAGGATGTGATGAATTTTTAATGCGTTATTTATCCTATGTTATTAATTAAATGGCTTTTTGTATTACAACATGGCACAACAAGGACGTTTTGAAAAGTGGAGCACCGATGAACTCTAACACACTGAGGCACACTGAAAATAAAAATGCAAACGGAGATATGAAAATTTTTGGTTGCAGAAAAAGTATTTTCCAAAGAAGTTAAAAATGGATTGGAAGAGCATATTCTTAAATCTGAAGAGATGATGTTCGGTTTATGCATGTAGGACCTAAGAAACCTTGCTTTCGACAAAGGTGACAGAAACCGATTGCCCTATAATTTCAATGCAGAAGAAACCATGGCAGGCAAATAGTGGGCTAAATTTGTCCATACAAGAAATATAACGGAAACTGAGGGAAATGATGGAAGTTAGAAGTAAAACTTCAAGGCCTAGCCCAAGAAAATGTGAACTGATGAGCATTCTATGCGGAAAAAAAGTTAGCCGAAGCAAATGAGAACAAATCTGAAACCACAAAAAAATGGCTCTGAGCACTATGGGACTCAACTGCTGAGGTCATTAGTCCCCTAGAACTTAGAACTAGTTAAACCTAACTAACCTAAGGACATCACAAACATCCACGCCCGAGGCAGGATTCGAACCTGCGACCGTAGCGGTCTCGCGGTTCCAGACTGCAGCGCCTTTAACCGCACGGCCACTTCGGCCGGCTCTGAAACCACAGCTTCACCTCTTAGAAAGGATTGTTTTGGAGACTATGTGGGGGAGGCCAACACAGAAACTCATACTTAAAACAAAAGAATGGTATTGCGACCTGTACGAGGAAGATAGAATGAGAAAAAAAAAATGATCAGGCGCATGAAATGCAAAATGCGGATTCAGGAAAAATGTATAGGTTTGGGAAAGGAGTAAAACATTTAACACTGGGATGCCTGCAAAAGGCGACGTAGAAACTAATATATCAAACACCCCCTCAAACTTGGACTTGTACATATCTTTAAGCTGAGGGACTTAGTTTACAAAGGTGGTACGCTATGACACCTCCATTCGTGCTTCTTCCACGTTATATCGAAAGATGGACTCTGCTTCTTCCTTCATTGATTGTAATGAGTCTTAATTCGCTTGGAGAAATACAAGTCACGTAAATCTTCTGTCTAATGAGCTAACTTGTTCACTAATCATTTCTGGTCCTGTTCAGCTTTCCTACGACGACAGAAGCCGCACCACTCTGCAGTCCACCTCTCCTAACTGTCGTGTGAGAAGTCGTACGTAACATGTACCACTTGCAGATGTTTAGAAAATCAGTATAGTGTGTTTATTTTCTTCAGAATTCCATGATAACAACATCCTGCTTTTGACGATAGCATTGTTTAAATAGTTTATAACTCAATTTAGGCTACAATGAATAAAATTTCAATAGTGGTAAAATATATGCAACTCTCCCCTACACCTAGTTATCTAGCGCTTTTGACAAGAAGCAAATGGACGATTTTGCTTGTTTCTGAAAAAATTATCTGTGCCCATGCTGTGGCATGATAAAAAAAGAGTCGAATACCATTGTTCGTTGGGAGACCCCCAGGAGTAGCTCAGTTTCCTAACTCGGATCGATTTTCTTTCTCTGTACACAATGTCCCTTTTCCACGCAGTAAACGATAGTTGGGTCTTAAGTCCATCTGATGAGCGTAGGCGATTGTAATGGGTATGTGTTTAGTGTGGTGTCATATTTGTGTTGTACAGTGATGACAGGAGGAAGAGGGCGAGAGCCGGTGCCTTCACGTTGTCTACTCATCCACAGTAGCATGAAGGAGACCGTTGGTCTGCGGATCCGAAAACGACGAAAGGGTAACCATCGACAGTGCCACATAACCTCAGTACAAGAGACGCCTTGGGCTGGTTTGGAATTTAGTTCATCGCACTGGCACACAGTCTGGAAATTGGGAACTTTACAAAACCACACCCCCTCTTCTTGTCAGTTTTGTTCCTTAACGGCGTGTTTAGTCCATCTGCAGGGAAGTCTTGTGTCCGGTCATAAAGCTGGTCCGATTCTAGGCAGACGCTTAAGTGACAGTGCGGAAGTCTACGGAATAGCCGGACGGAGTGGCCGTGCGGTTCTAGGCGCTACAAGCGACCGCTACGGTCGCAGGTTCGAATCCTGCCTCGGACATGGATGTGTGTGATGTCTTTAGGTCAGTTAGGTTTAATTAGTTCTAAGTTCTAGGCGACTGATGACCTCAGAAGTTAAGTCGCATAGTGCTCAGAGCCATTTGAACCACTTTCTACGGAATACCTTCTGGCAGTCGAGGAACACGCCTAAGGTGCCCTGGACTTCTTGAATGAACAGTGCGAGCTGAGTTCGCAAGATATCTGCTTGCGGCATCCATCTTGATTTGTGATCTGTTATAATCTGCGAGGACAAAAATGTTCTATAATCATACTACACGCCCAGCGACCCAGAACTACAACGGTTGCCCAGAAAGTAATGCACCGCATATAATTTTTTTTTCCTCGGCCGAAAACGATGCTACGAATGCGAAACGGTATGTTTGTACTATCTGAAGTCTCCAGAGAGAACGCTCCAAGTTTTGTCGCTTCCGACAGATAGCGTAGCTGCAGGCCAGTTTCAAAATGGCACCTGTAAGTGATGTACTTTACAAGCAAGGTGCCGTCATTGAATTTCTCACTGAAGAGAAAAAAACCTATGGAGCATCTGCTGTCGACAGAAGTATAGTTAGTCGCTGGACACGGAGGGTGACCATCCACGGCTGTCACACGTGACATGTTGCAGCGAGCTGATTTTGTCATTCGGGAGAACAGACGCATTACGACTCGGCAGTTGGCGCTGCATCTGTCAGTCAGCAAAGGAAATTCGCACAGTGAAGCACGGGCTCCGCCACCAGGACAAAAATTGGTACCAACCGAGCAAACACGCCCTTGTTTCGCGCTGGAGGAAGGCCATAGAACGGGATGGAGATTATGTGAAAAAATAGGATGTGTAGAAAAAACACCATTCTTTCATTGTATTAAATAAAGAATTGTTGAAAAAAATGCAGTGCATTATTTTCTGGGCAACCCTCGTTTAATTGTGTATCGAAGAGATACAACGTTTGGGTACGTTTTACGACACGATTCGTTGCTGAAACCTGTAGACGGGTCGATAGTGGAAGGAAACAACTTCGAGGACAGGCGTAGGAGTAAGCACCTATCGCAGATCGTTGATGTTGTGGAACGCACTAATTACGCTGAAATAAGGAGTACACCTGCAGCAAGGCCTGCAGGGGACTGACATTTGGAGCAAGGAGTGTCAGTTGACTAGAACACAAACAAATGTAACATATTGCAACCACACAGGCATAAAGATGCACTACTGTGTGATTACGCGACTATAGAACAACCACTGGAAGCAGTTATTTCTATAAAATATCTAGGAATATGTGTACGGAGCGATTTGAAGTAAAATCACTACATATAATTAATCATGGGAAAGGTATACGTTAGATTGAGGTTCAATGGGAAAATCCTGAGGAAATTTAATCCGCCAACAAAGCAGGTATCTTACAAAACGCTCGTTTGACCAATAGCTGAATATTGGTCGTCAGTAAGGAATCCGTACCATATAGAACTGATAGAGGAAACAGAGAAGATCCAAAGAAGAGCAGTGCGTTTCATTACAGGTTCATTTAGGAAATACTAAAGCCTCGTAGGGGTGATCAACCAGCTCCAGTAGCACACGGCGCAAGAGAGGCATTCTGCATCACTGTGTGCTTTACTGTTAAAGGATCCGAGAGTGTCAAGATTCAACAAATATTTTGCTTCCACCTACGTATATCTTGCGTAAAGGCTATCAAGATGTAATTAGAGAGATTCGAGTAGCACGGAGTCGTACCGGATATTGTTCTTCCTGCGAACCATACGCGACTGGGATGGGGAAGGGGGGAAATGACACAAAGTACCCTCCGCCACACACCGCAAGATGGCTTGCAGGGTATAGATGTAGACGCAGGTACCCGACAATTATGGAGAACTGCCTGAAACCAACGGTAGAGCTGATGACCGAAAGCACAATTGCTAGTTAAGATAACTTTGAGCCAGTCATATACTTAAGAAAATATTTTCTGTTGCCGTGTCTTCGTTATGGGTTGAATGTGTAACATGGCACACAAACCATTACAAAGCCAGTCACATACTTAAGAAAATACTTTCTGTTGTCGTATCTTCGTTATGCGTTTTATGTGTAACATGGCACAAAAATACCTTACAGACGCGTAAAGAGACGGATCCGAGCAGTGCGCCTGTATGTGCAGACAGCGAGTTGTGTTGTAACTCGGCATTGTCAGTACTGACATCTTCCTCTCCCTATAATGTGCGAGCTGTGTTGTAACTTGATGTTATCAGTACTGACGTCTCCCCGGCCCTTTAATGTCCCTCTTAAAATAATTTTTTTATTTCATTTTACTTTTTTGCGAAAGAACTGGATAGTAGTTAACAGTGTTATCAGACAATGTATAAACGTGAATGTAGTTTGGGATGCTGACATCTCAAGAGTATCACCTCCATGATAACTTTATTCGACGAAAACACATTACGTCGGTACTGTTGGATGATTAACCGAAGTGGTACATGTGAATGCACTTAATACCCAATTTATAAATAGATAGAAATACTGATACAGCGGACAAAGGCATGTCTTCATCAAATTTAAGGTATTTAGTAGCTCTTTAACTGGAAGAGAAATACGGTAACAAACTGCGCACTATGTAACCAGAACACTAATTTCGTTCAAGGTCGAGGCACGACACTGATTCAACAGTTTCTACCTCTACAGTGTTGAGTATTGTAAGGAATCTGTTGTGGGAATGACGCAATCCATTTTTAATGCGATCTAAATCTCTCAACAATCGAGATACCTCCAATGAAGTTATCTCCAGTCACTAATCGAATATAGTCCATGCTAGAGAGGCGTAAACGGGGAACCGTTATCTCGAATTGTGAAGAAGGTGCGGTATCTCAGATTAGACAAAAATTAAAAACGAGCAGCACAAAGAACAACGGCATCCGCGCTCTACGACTTCCAGAAAATAAGTTTAGGACGAGAGTTAACAGAAAACAGGAAAAGAAAGCACAGCAGATAACAACAACTGAGATTTCTCCTGTGCAGTTATCTCCAGACACTAATCTAATATAGTCGGTGCTAGAGAGGCGCAAACGGGGAACCACCATCTCTGGTCGTCGCCGTTTGTGATGAAGGTGCGGTATCTCAGATTACACAAAAGTTAAAAATTAGCAGCTTAAAAAACAACGCAATCCTCAGTTATGACTTGCAGAATATAAACAGAAGACTGGAGTTAACAAGAGAGCAGGAAAGGAAAGTATCGCAGATAAGGTAAAATAATTAGCTCTGTCTACCTTAGGGGTACTAAAATCTGGGAGTGGTAGACCAGATATAGACTACAATAAGCAGGTTCAAATAGATGTGGGATGCAGCGATTACTCAGACAGGAAGAGGCTTGCGCAGAATAGACTAGCGTGGGGAACTGTACCGTCAAAACAACTTTCGGACAGGGAATCACAACAAATAGTAGGGTAGTAAAAATGTAATACATTATAAAATGGAATATCTGTGTTTTCCCAAGTGCTAAGCATAGAATTATGAATTATAACCCTAGAATTATTAGGAAAAATTAAGCCCACCAACAGTCTCGAAAGTCTGGCAATGACAACTATTAGGAACACCAGAACAATCCTTATAAGTGCGAAGAGGATTAGCGAACCGAGTGTTAATTATGCATAGGTAGTTCATCAATCCTGGAAATCGCTCAAGTTATCTCTAGTCACTAACCGAATAAAATGGTTCAAATGGCTCTGAGCACTATGGGACTTAAGATCTGAGGTCATAAGTCCCCTAGAACTTAGAACTACTTAAACCTAACTAACCTAAGGACATCACACACATTTATCCAGAGGCAGGATTCGAACCTGCTACCGTAGCGGTCGCGCGGTTACAGACTGAAGCGCCTAGAACCGCTCGGTCACTAATCGAATAACTCATAACTGAGGTTTCAGTTGGTCTTTGTATCTCATTTTTGATTTTTGTGTAATCTAAGATACTGCTCCGGCTTCACAAACGGCATCGACTCGAGATAGTGGTACCCCGTTTGTATCGGTCCGGCGTATTCCAAAACTTGCGAGAGTCAAAAGTAAATATTATTTTCGTGTGATGTAACTATAAATCAACAATTTTGCTGTTTTTCCCTGTGCTTTGACTTGCTTTTATTTGCGTCATGCCAAATTTCATAATTCTAGGTCAGTGGGAAGTACCCTATAGGTTTTGATGGATGAGTTGTTAGTATCAAAATATCTAAAATAATATAAACGGCCGTTATCTTTTGATTGCACTGACTCAGATGCTTCAGTTTTATACACCGAAAGGGGACCGTAGACGTTAGTATGTGACAAATTTCAACTCGATATGTGTAGCCGTTCGTGAGAAACTGGGCTTTTAACAGTCGTACAGACAGACAGACAGCCAGACGGACAACAAAGGGACCCTAGAAGAGATCCGACTGACGCACGGAACGCTAAAAATAAGAATCTCTGTAAACAGGTACATTCCAGAACGAGTGTGTTAAACATCAAAAGATTTTAAGGCAGAGTGCGTACGAGCACGAATATAAAATGATTACTGATTACGTAAAAGATATTTGAGAAAAATAAACGAGAAGCAACTAAAAGTGGTAAGCGCGTTTTACATGACACTGATAAAGTTGTGAAACACCGAAAACGTTTCTGCAGTCGTACCGAATCACTGCTGATTATTTTAAGTACCCCAGGAGTGAATTAACTGTGTTTTGGACACGGCTATATTATCTGATGGACGTGAGATTCGGTTCCTCACCAACGAAAGAAGAAACGGTTATTCGAACAATAGTTCAAATGGCTCTGAGCACTATGGGACTTAATATCTGTGGTCATCAGTCCCCTAGAACTTAGAACTACTTAAACCTAACCTACCTAAGGACATCACACACATCCATGCCCGAGGCAGGATTCGAACCTGCGACCGTAGCAGTCGCGCGGTTCCGGACTGCGCGCCTAGAACCGCTAGACCACCGCGGCCGGCATTCGAACAATAGTTGAGCAGAGGCATAAGTTATTCGTACCGCTGACTTACCTTAATTTTTTTTGTTGCATTATCATTGGTAGTTCTAAGAGAGGGTCCGGTATGTAATTTACTAACGTTGTCCGTCGAACTCGTGTCCTTTCTTAATTTTAAATATTAATAGTAACTGAAGAGAAGGATATGACACCGCTGGTTGCAACTGAATCCGCTAACGTTTGGGAAGACTGACGCATATGCTGGTAAATACAAACACGCTAACCGTTTTTTTTCCTAATTAGGAAGGTACATAAGTCAAGGATCAAAACTTCTTGTCATCGTTACCAACGGTCGTGCAACCCACCTAGTTGTTGAGAATGTACCATTAACACCCCACCACCTACAATTATTTAAATAATCTAACTCCCATGTATGAAACATTATCAAACACTGGATGAGTATACTCTGGGTAACTCGCTAACCGTTTTAAGAAAAAATGGATTTCACGGAACTCGGTGTTTATGACATCATATTTCCTGAGTGATGTCTCGTACAATGATACATTTTGCAGGTATTCTGAATGATATATATGAATATTGTCCGCAAAATGTTGGTAGTAAATCCATCCCTACATATTATAAAAATGTCCATATGTATGTATGTATGTTCCTCATCTCCCCCTAAAATACTATACTGATTTCAGCCAAACACAGAGCACATATCCCTGTCAGTCAACAATTGCTGTGGAGGGTAAGAAACACCTAACTGTCATAGTTCACGAGGTATGACGTCATAACCAATGAGATGCGAGGGAAACGGCTGCATCATGCCTCACGTTTAAATTTATTGTTTTTGTGTGACTTAGAGTATTCGCAATAGATTCCGCCGGCAATATTCACACATGCCGCTAAATGCACCTATAAAATTATATCATGCTATCACGCGTACTTCCGGAGATATGAAGTCATAAACACTGAGATGCATGGAAAAATTCCGCATAGTATGTGAATTTTAAGTTATTACGTCTTTAGTACTTACAAATTTCGCAGACAGTATCCAAAAGACGTTGTCTCAAATAGAGAGAGGAGGAGATACACAGATAGTGGGAGGAGGAAATTGACAGAGAAAGGAAGGAGGATGAGATGTACGGAGAGAGGAGGAAGGGGGAGATGGAGACAGAGATAGTGGGGAGAAGGATATGGACAGTGAAAGGGGAGCGGGGGGGGGGGGGGGGGAGTGAGAAGATGGACAGAGCAGGAAGGAGGAAATGGACTAACAGGACTGGAATACGTACCGGGCAACGCCAGGAACACAGCTGGTAAGTAATAGATTAAACGTCATGGCTGACAGCGAAGTTTTACTACAAAAAAATAGTAAGTGATCACCTTCTTTCCCTTCATATTATTTTGGAGAAGTGTCAGCGAGGAAAAGTTTCAAAACGGTTTGAAATTGTGTGTGAGGCTTGTTAGAAGTCACCACGTCCTCCCATTCTCAAATACTGAATGAATATAGTCCGTGTAATTTCCGTGCGGTGAGTTCCTCTGCCGCAACAGATATAAACAGTTTCTAAATTTAATGCTTGACTTATTGTGTTAAACCTCTGACCTAAGGTTATACTGCTTAATGAGTAGATTATGACAGCATTTTAAATTATTAAATTCGATCAATAATTAGGTGAAGTACTGGAAGTGACATTTTTGTTGCTCCTGCAAGCCACTAGTTAGGCAACCTGAAATTGGTATTGGGCGACTGCTTTAGTCGTTTAGTACTCAAGATTACATGTTCTTTCAGATAAAACGCTCGTAACTAAAACAAAATGGCAAAATCGAAAAGAACAAACATTTCTAACGAAATACTCCAGAATCTTCCACAACATCGTGCTGAGTCTTCCTTGTCGGAAACTGTTTAATTAACCCTAGAACGCTAAAGGAAGAGGGACGTTACATGGTTACTAAACCACAGTAAATCTTACTACTCCATATTTTATTCAAAGGAGATCATAAATTATATTTGATGGACTAGTTAATAAGGTCTCCAACGATATGTCACATGCAAAGTAAGTACAAAATGTCCTGTTTTACACGCTATACTGACAATACCAGATGGGCGGGAACCGCGAATTACTACCAACTGCAAACGTATATTTTAAGTAGACTTAGTAATCAGTGGTTAAAACTGATCATATACCCAGTACGAACGTACTTCCTTTCACTGGCGCCCATGTGTTACTGAATCAATAGCTTTAAGAAAGTCTAAACACGACGAATCGACCTGATTTTCTCTATCCGTGGCTCTGGGGATATTGTGTATGAAGAGTTCAAGTTCGTATGACCAGCCTACATCCAAGTGCCGCCAGTTCTGTGGTGAAGGAAATAACTCAGAATGGGATTAACTGGCGAAGTAAGAGCAGAAAAAAATTCACATAAGAGCGCTGGTCGTTGAAAGCACGTTGCAGGGAGAAGAGTCGCTGTCGTTTTCGCAGACATTACTTACCTATAGCCTATTATCGAATGAGGACGGCGGCAGTGTCAACACCGTTTTACAGTATAGGGAAGTGACGCAAGGCGGTATCACAGACAAAGAAAATCACGTCAGCTGCGCATACAAATATACATGCGACGCGAGCACGAAAACCCACGTGCACAAACTAAAACAAAAATGAATTCTCCTCACCTTCAGTTTAGTGCCCCACGCCCCGCTTTCCCCCATCCCTCACCCCCAACGCCGCAGCTGCTTCTCTCTTGCTATCAGTCTATACTCATCATTGTAGATAGATTAAACTACATCCAGTTAACTAAGTACCACTAAGGGGCAAACGGAATTTGTTTTGATAGAGTGTTCGTACATAGCTTGAACACAAATCTGTTATTATAGGGTTCTCGACTACAATGTCGCATACTTACAACGTCCGGCGCTCGGCTCAAGAAACTTCTGAATTTCTGACCACTTTGAGATTGAGGAAGACTCAGATAATACAACACTGAACTTTGAATGCAGTTCAGAAATGTATACATATTACCCATGCGTTCTGTAACAAGTTCAGAGAAAAGGAATTCTAAGCAAGCTTATATCAATACAACATTATACGGCAAACCTGACATCTATTGGTGGCGACACATCTACAGGAGCAACTTATCAAAGTAAATTTATGAGAGGCAAGACACTCCGTAAACGCTAGTAAATTTGTAGGTATTTACGAGGCGTTTCTTGCACTAGGGTCCCATTTCTTTAATTTACTGACACGAAACAAATAAGGCTTGGACACTTTGATAGAGGTTGTATTTGTGTTCAAACGTCAGTTTCATAGAGGCTCTTAATCGTTACTGAACTGCACGATATCAGTGGACTACAGCTGTGTTTGTAAAGTGGGATTACCTTACAGACGACGTACATTTGGAAATTATTCACGGGTGTGAAGACAGCAAAGTAGCAAAAGAGTGTTTTATATGTTGCTTCATATTTGTGCCATTGTATTGGCTCATCGATTACGTCTTATGTAAACCCTTTCTGTACCACACCTGTTTAACTGGTGTTGTACGAGTACGTGTCAAGTGTGTATGATATTGGTTTTGTCAAGCTATGTTTCCGTTATTATAAAGAAAATATGTGTTATCTTTTTCAGAATTCCAAACTGTAATGAGAGATCATAATACGACTACGCCTACTATTTCTGAATGTGATCTTACATCACCCAATTACGGAAAGTACAACGCATTTTACTTTAGCGCCTTTTCTGGCCTTGGCCAACAGTGTCACCGGACAAATGTGCGTCAATCGTGGCCAGACGTTTGTGAAGAAATTTGTACGTAGATACCCGTAGCGAGCGGAGGTGTTGTGGAGCGAACAGAGTTCAAAGAAGGATTCACATGTGGTTAATTGCTATAGAGATCGTCTCTTTTGTATTGTTGCATCGGATCCATGATTCTGAGGCTCTAAAAAGCTAGTGTTGCTCGCTACACTTTCAATAAACATGATAGTTAATGGAAAATCAGTATGGCGAGATGGAGCTATCTTTGTGGTAAGAGACGTGTAGATACTGTAATGTGTTTACTAATTACTGTTCATAAGTCTGAGAATCATTAACAATTAATAACTTTTTCATTTCTGTAGAAATGCGACAGGAACATCAGTTATAGCTTATAATCAGTTTTGTGCAACATTTTTGTTTTGTAAAATGTATGCTATTCTCAGTGTAAATTTTTGTGTACTGATCATTTTCTTTAATCTTCATTTTCAATATTCAAGTGTTTCTTTAAAAGTACTTTATTTGTTGCGTAATATCTGAAGAGTAAAGTAATTGTTGTACATCATAAATATTAATTGATTGAGCTATGTACTAAGTGAATAAGTCTTGTTGATCTTCTAATGCATATTACTATTCTATTAACACAGCAAGATAACTGAAAAAGCTACAACTGCTCTCCTTACAAAGAATGGCCACTGTGTTACATTTTCATGGTCATTGGCTCTTATTGTCTTGGAAAAGTAGCTTGAAACGATTAAGGTTTACATTTGCTCGTTATGAGACAGAAAAAAGTGTTGAAATTGTATTTGCTTGAATCATCTTGGTTCTCATCAACATAAACATGCGCCGAAACAAACGTGCACCAAAGCAAACGTGTCAACTCTCTTTCCAGGTACAGCCAATGAGTTTTCAGTCGAGATCCAAAAATATTTTCCATTTGTTCCTTCAGGACGAGCGACTATTTCTTCATTAATTCATATTTTCACAGAAGGAGCTTTGTAAGGTAAGGTTTCACTGGTTCTCGCCCCAGTTGTGAACACTGGTTTTGTTGTTTAGCGGATAGCCCACAGTTATCTGAGAGATAACTCGGGTAAGTGGTGAAGTGTTTGTGAAACTTGTTTTGACAAGGGCCTCACCGGACGCTTCGGTAAATCGCGATAGCCATTGCGATAGCTTGGTCAGAACTCAGAATACGGTTAACCTTTTTAACAGTGAAGTAATTAAATTAATTGTTAAATAAGTAATAGTTTCATCAAAAGTAACATTCAGTAGCGTCACTTTGCCAGGCTGTTCATGCGTATAGCTTACGCATCTGTAGCAACTCAAGGTTGCGGCAAGGTCACGAAAGTTACCACGCGCGACTTCACACTCGGGAAGGAACAGTGAAACAGTAACAAAAAATAGTGACTAACAGGAGTCGTTAGGAGGTAACTAGTAGCTCAGTCTACACCAGCATGCCACCAGTATTATTAAGAAGCTAATGTCAGCACAAAAATACAGATATTCCCCTCAATACGAGGAGTTAAAGTAAATACAGTTTGTAACCTCATACGGTGAGATTTTATATTTACACCAAAACTATTATTATACCTGAAAATCAAACTCTGTCAAGCTCTCAAAATAAAGTATATTCATAATGGACGTCCACATTGTGATTATAATTCCGTTACAGGACTCTCGGCTGACGGAGTGATGGAAAAATAAATGGAACAGCACCACATTCTTCTGCAAGCCTAACCTCATGCTCCACGTCAATTGGCACTAAACATCTCACAAAGAGATGCTGTATCGGTTTTTTTACTTGAAATGGGATTGTAGCTAAGAAAAATCGAGTAAATATATTTTGAGAATTCCCTCTCAAGAAAAGTACAGTTTCTTGTTATTCACTATTTCCCGCAGATGTTTTGGTGATGGGTTTTTTCTTTATTTTGCAGTAAAACGTAAGAAATATTATACAGAAATACATAAAGGGTGAACTTATGCTTATAAAACTGATTAAACTATCTTTGCATTAACATAGACGCATCATCAATATATTTGGATGTTTATGACGCTGTATGTGTTGCCTAACACAGGTGGTAATGTTACACAGTTCGTCGTGTGCAACTATCAAGGATACTTTTAACTTGGTACACTTCCTACGAAAAGAAAGTTTAAATTCAAAGTGGGACCTATTGTCTGAACTATTTTCTAGCTTTATTGTGGTTATTTACTAGACGCAGTTATTTCCTTGCTAATATTTTTACCAAATCACAATAACAGATTACAAGCTAAATAAAAAAAATCGTTATCAGTTGCAGGTGTCAAACAGCAACACGAGGAACCAAATGTCCTGATAATGCATGTTTTGTACACAAACAGTTTTGTGAATTTTGACCGCAACCTCAAGCTATAAGTATTTTAATCCAATTTTAAATATGTTTTACAATAAAGTAAAGGGAAATTGGCTGATGGTGGCATAACATTGCTGAGACGTGAATGAAAAATACGGAAGAACAAGAAACTCTAACCCTCAAAATAACAGCTGTTGTTGAAGCAAACATGGTGAGGTCCAGAAGAAATTCACTTCAAGAAACGGCGTGCCGAGGCAGAGACACTAGCGCAAGCATCAAAGGGTGACGATGAATACGAGCGATTTAATTAAAAACTATCGGGCTTAACAGAGTTGACGAAAAACCGCAGGCACGCTCCTCCGAAAAATTAAACCTTTCGTCGCCTTTAGCCGTAACGAGCGACAAGGGGCGCGTCTCTCGCAATATGGCATCGTAAAAGGCGCGCACGTCGGATTAACGGTTCCGTAATTGCATTTCACGGGTGCCCAGGTAAGGGGCAGCGCGGAAGCTTTCTCCTGGATTAACTGCATAATTGCCGCTGGAAAGGCAGCCTGCAGCCCACACTGAATGCCGCGTGGAAGCCGATTCGGTCCACTAAGCGGATTCGGAGAGAGCCGCCTGGCCCGTGAGACAGAACAGGACAGAACTGAGCGGAGCCGCGCCGCTGGCTGGTCGCGCTTTTTCGCGGCGGCGAATCGACTCGCTCACTTTCGATCCGTGCCTACACCGCGGCTGTGACGCTGCCGCCGCTCGACCCAAGTGAAATGACTTTCACTGGCAGGTTGCAGGTACGAACAACAACAAAGTTCCAATACAAAATTCTATACGAAATTTGGTATCGATATAACTGTCAATAATTGTATCGATACATCGGTAATACAGTACAGAAAGTATTGATACCATAACGTAAAATTGCACGGCTACCTTAGTAATGCATGACCGAAATATACCTAACATTGTTTCGATTCTTCGATGATAATGGGAAAAGAGTATCAATATCGAAGTATCGCAAGGTATTGATTACTGAAGCATTTCGAAGCTTTTCTTTAACACAACATGACTTATATGGGATAAAAGGTGAAACATGGAAATTACACTATGTTTTCTTCGATGCAACCGGTACCCATACACTGATATTTTTAGTGAAGTATGAAATCTAATTCTTGGTATACATGACGATACCACAGCTACCGAAACTAAAGCGTCGATACTTACTTATGTCAGTAACATCGGGGCTTAGCGCGTGGCGAAAGCAGCACTTGATTCTTGAGTGGATTTGTGAGGCGGCGCAGTGGTAGGCACAAGATGCGCATTTGGGAGGACGACGGTTCAAACCGCCCTAGGCCACGTTCCCTGAGTCCCGAAATTTTTTTAAGTCAAACACTTTGAAAGGGCACGTCCAATTTCCGTCTCCCTACTTCACCAATGCTCCGTTTCTAATATCCTCGTCTCCAACGTGTGTGACGATTGCCGAGAGGAAGGTTAGCTGAACGAATGAAGTTTAAATATCAGCGCCCTGTCAACGCTGATACTGGAGACGGAGCAGAGCAGCAGCTCTAGCCTGGCATAGAGAGGCGAAGGAAGTTATCGCTTTGTTGAAAGCGTGAGCTACAACTCCACCTGAAGCGGTGTAGCGAAATCACGATAGTAGCCTGGTGTTTCAATCCACTTTCTCCAAGATGTGAATCCAGCGTCTTAACCACAGCGAATCTCGCACCAGCACGAACCGCCCGAGATAGCAAGTAGTATGGGCAGTTTAAGGAAATGACGGATGATATGATCCTCGTTGACGCAAGATCATCCCAAACAGTAATTTGTCTCAATCAACATGAATAACACTTCGGTACATCAAACATGAACGGTGTAGACCATACGTCCTTGTCAGGGTGCTTCTCGCAACCCACTATTTACAGAAATATAACACGCCTGAATACCTCTTTACAGATCGAGATAATAAAGCGATATGGTCTTATGTGCTACGTTGCAGAAATCGCTTGTGTTACTCAGAAGTCAATACTAGGGCCAGAACGAACACGTATAACGGCGACACATGTAAGTAATACGTTTATTAAAACAAGAAGTGCCCACGAAGAATATGAAAGGATGATGCGCTATCGGAGGGCTTCGCATTACCTCATTTGGCGAGGACATTCATGAATAATCGACGATGCATGTTCATAATGCCCTCTGTATTATCCGTCCCACCCGCTAGTCAAAAACTTCCCGTTCCACTACTGATCCATGGATTGCGACAGTGCACAACGAGAAGTCTCGAACATTCGTGCACTCTATCTGATGTGATGTAAGTACAGAAAGTTTTCAAGAAGAAGGAAAGACAGAACATTCGAGTCAACTTTGCGGCCACTTTTAAGTTAGTGAGTCGATAGCACATAGGTATGGTATGAAACGAGGGAAAAACTGAGGGTAATAAATCGAACAGTACCACATAAAACTGAAAAAAAAACCAGACGTTTTAAAGCCGAATTTGCGACGTTTCCTTAAGATCAGGCATAACAGCTGCCTGTGGTCGGCCTGATACGTAGATCATTCGCTAACCATTGCCAACAAGATATCTGAGATTCGTCTATATGTTCCGCCGAATCATGAACTGACTCCAATGCAAGTATCGGGACTCCTTGGGGTACTACTTGCGTATCATTTCATGTCACGTAAAAGTGTGATGGTTTTCAGGTAATTTCGTATTTTTTTTTTTTTTTTTGTCTTCCAGAGTTTCAGTTATCCTTCTTTTACCATCAACTATTAAACCCACAGTCCTCCCAGAAAGTTTTTCGTTTAAACCCATCAAGTTTGCGCCGGGAGGGCAGTCACTGGCAAGAACAAGTATTTTATTTAGTAAGGTATCCTCTATATATTCTTCATTACGATTCACACTTTCTTTTATGCATCATAAAACTGCTGTTGTTGCGGTCATCAGCCCTAAGACTGGTTTGCTGCAACTCTCCATGCTAGTCTATCTGCGCCAGCAATCTCTCCCATAACCCGTTTGAAGAAGACCAGGCTTCCAGAGACGATTTTGGTTTCAAGACAAGAACTTGTCCCGCAGAAAACGGTCAATGACCGAAAACATTATCGGGAGAGAAGAGCGGAATAACGCATAATTTGACAAAAAGACGAGTGTGTGGTCTAAGCTGCTGTAGTGTACAACGATCGAGCGTGAGAGAGTTTTGAGTTCCATGTGAGTACCTTTTACGTTAGCTGTTGCACGTATTACTCTGGATGCGCGGTGTACTTCTTCGCATATGCTATGGTTGGCTCTGAAAATAGCCATTTGTATTGTGCCCTGAGTTGGAGTGTTGAGTGGTTTAAATGTATGGATATCCTCGTCACAAAAGGCTTGCCGCTGCACAATAGATTACAATGTCTTTCCTTGCGTTAGAACCGACATTCCTTGACGTCAGTAAACAAACTAGTGAGAAAAAAAAATCACAGCACTATATCACGTAAGACTTGCCAATTTTCTATCCTAAGATCAAGGAATACCGAGCAAGAAAAGGTGCTGTGTAGTATGCCGAAAGAACTGCAGATTTGTGCAGCAGACGTCTGTGAAATCGAGCGGAGGGAATTGGGACGCCAAACATCGCAGAGAAAGTAATCGAAGTGATCTCAGTTACCACCACTAAAATACAAGGAACATGTTTCAGATGTTAGTTGCAAGTAAAGTAAGACAAGGTATTGATTAATTGCATTATTTGGCTTAATCTCCTCGGAGGTTTCATGGCCCTAAGACCAGAAACGTGGCAGCTGTCAGCTTAGGACAGAGATGCGCTTATCATGGATCACAAACATGATGCGCTTGACACATGCACACTTAAAGAAAGAAATTGGGCAGTCGGCTATGGGAAACCGATTGTTAGAATTTCAAACCAACTGACAAATTTCCTAAATGCCGACAAGGATTTATACTTATTTAAACACATCAGGCGAAAAATTTATTCCTCAGAGTTCTGTTGAAAATTCGTTAGTTCATTAGTTACAAATGTTCTGTAGTGATAAACCGAAAGATATTTCGGAATACAACATAGCTACTTTGTATTCATTCCAAGAAAGCCAGTCTGACGCAATTCTTGCACCAAATCACCATTTTCTAGTTTATGGGATTTAGATGTAATAGTTGAATTAATTTACGTATCTCCCTTACCTCCGAATGTGAAGCATTTGAAAAAGTAAGGCTGCAGCTGTCCTACTTTCTATGAGGAAATTTCCTTGTCACTAATAACATCCCGTCTTTAGAGGACAGAGTCATATATTTGTGACGAATGCATGCTGATATTGTCAAGAAGTAGTGTAATGGTCTGACTACAGCTTACCTTATAAAAGCGCAGTGCAAGGTTCAGTGACAATGGAACAATGTTTCACATCAATGCTTGCTCTTTCCCTTCGCCGATCGAGATTTGTGCAGCGTTTATGATTAAGTGGACGCTAATGGATGTTATGCTAGTGACGTCTATCGGCTGAGAGTGAGAGGGTGGTTGTCGGTACCGTTGGGCCCTTTGAGTCCTGTTCGGACAGAGAGACGGAATGGATGTTATTGTGGATAAATGATTTCTCGGGTTTTCTTATAACCGCTTTACACAAATTACAATGTGGATCGCAGGCGGAGTGCATACAAACTAGGAAAACTTTGTGAACGACCAAAAGTATTTGTGTCTTAGAACACATGAACAAACATGAACTGATTCGACAAGTAATCCAGCAGTGAAATTTTGATTGTAATCGAAGGTCGAAATCATGTCTTCATAGCCCATGAACTGATGGAGGGTGACATGTGACTAGAGAATAAACGGCCTAATCTTAACAGAAGAAGTGCTTCTTTTGGTACTGAACACGAGTAAACACGATAATATGAGAGGAGTTGCCAAACCAATTAAACTACAAGATGCAGAAACGGGTTATCCAACAAAATATTAAATTTTCATTCTTTTTAATCAACCGGTAGCTGTTGTTTAACACCATGCGTTGTGCAGAAAGATCACACATATACCTACTGGAACATCATTCCGCTGGCTGTTGATTATAACAGAAGATGCAGAACCGACATATCTAGCACGATTGTTTCCTTCCTGCAAAGTAAAAATATTCTTTCTGCATCTGGCAGTTCAACTACGTAGCACACTTGCCGCTTATGTCACAATGCTGAGAAGAGTTTGTTGTGGAGGTGCCACAGAGCTACAGTTTCTTCATAAAAGAGGTGAATTCAGAGAGTATATTAGATTTCAAGGCACGTTGGTCCACGCACTATAAAACAGAGGCGATCAGATGAGACAGCAGGAAGAGGTATTGGTTCAAATGGCTCTGAGCACTATGGGACTCAACTGCTGTGGTCATAAGTCCCCTAGAACTTAGAACTACTTAAACCTAACTAACCTAAGGACAGCGCACAACACCCAGCCATCACGAGGCAGAGAAAATCCCTGACCCCGCCGGGAATCGAACCCGGGAACCCGGGCGTGGGAAGCGAGAACGCTACCGTACGACCACGAGATGCGGGCTGAAGAGGTATTAAAGCGAAGCTTTTTTTTTATTAGAAAAGCACACATTTTCTCTTATATACTACAACAACCTCCGAGCCTCCTCACTAGATAGCATACATCACTGGTAGCTGATAAAAATGAAGGATCTGTAAAAACGTGCACACCATATTCCTGCTGGGTGCTAAGAATTTTATGAGACACTTTTCAAATGTCCCACAACATACACAAAAGGAGAGGACAATGAATGAGATGAAAAACTTCACGTAATTACTATATTCATAAGTTTTTCTTAAGGCTCTTTTTAGTTTCACTCAATTCCTAATTCCATCATGTGAAATAATATTAGAAAATCTTTTTGTCGTAGTTTTTTGGTTACTTCATTACAATTTTTAAAATTCCTTCGGATTTAAAAGGGCACATGCACAATAAAAAATGCACGATAATAGTCTGATATGACACACGTCAGAGTAGTTTTACTTTCAATATTTTGATTAAACGTGATTGCAAAGCTGCGGAAATTTTTCATGTGCAAACTTTGGGTTTCAAACTATGACGTTTATCGCGTTTGCTGAACATTTTAATTTTTGTTAGATATGTTCTTTCAGCATCTTGTACTTTAATTAATATATAGGAAATTTCGTTAGAAACACGTGGACAAACAGTCCGAATGCATGTGACATCGTTACCACGTCTGATAAAAACTGTCTTTAAGAGTCGAGGCTTCAAAACTTAACTCACGAATACAGCTGAAAAGCTTTCACAACGTCTCGTGTCTGTCAGCCATGCAGATATCTGTTAGCGGTATGTGAGTCAAACAGTGAGCAATTAGGTGCGTAAAGAATGGAAATTGGAAATCCGGCTTTTCTCGGAACTGTGGCGATTGAGTTATATTATATTAAGTCATTGAAAGTTCTGTGACACGAACAATTTTGGTGGACTCGTTTCGGAGCTAAAGTCGCTAGCGCACGCATGTAGTGTGGCTCTGGACTCGCAGGTAAGCCGGTCCGATTCCCAGTGATGGATGAAATATTCAGTGTCAGTACTTGGCTGGTAGGTGGCGTAAAGTTCCTTACCACCAGTCTTTGCGCCAATGTACTGGATAAAATTCCGGACGCCTTCACAGTGCCTCAAGAAATGAGGGCATGCGACACTGTTGATGGTGATCCGCCCGTCGGATGGAAACTTTAAGCTCGGCATCCCTTGGTGCTATTCGAGAGGAGCAGGCTATGTGCCGGCAGCTGTTTCACCCTCTCGTTTCTCTCAGCATCATACTACAGCACGAACGTAACACTGCACTGTAGACGCATCCACTACACTCACCTGCACTCTAACAAGTACACATACGACACAACTCACACATATCCGTAAGGAAAGGACTCTGTGTGCACGGAGGAAAAACACACTTTCCGCTAGGTGGCTGCACCCACCAAGTGGGATATCCCAGCCAAGAATGTCATACGGTACTGATATTTACTGGTGAGAATACATGAAAAATCGGTGACGCGGTCCCATATGACATCTCTCCTAGCTGTAACGTAAACTGGCCAGTTTAGTGTCCTGATTTACAGTAAGATTTTTATTTTTTTACGTTCTGGCGTATTTTGCTGCTGATTTTGCGCTGACCTGAGCATTTATATCTCTGATTCCGATTCAGTATCATTTGTAATCACAAAGAGAAAGAAGATGTCGGGGTATAAATTAAATCACTCTCTGTTTCGTTACATGTGAGACTGGCAAGATTTCCAAAACCTTTGCAGAACTTGAATAACTGTCAAGCGGCAAATGAAAAAACGTGTTAGATAAGTTCTTATCGATCACCTACGTTGTTTCATGGGAATATTTTAATATTTCCCTCCAATTCTGCTAGCTCCAGATTCGCAGTGCTGCAATACGGGTTTAGTATGTCTGCCTATCGAAACTGAAGAAGACATCGAATAAGCAGAAATCCCTTACGATAACAAGCGCCACGGTCATTCAAAAGCAACCACAGAAGTACAGCGGTCCAGCTTACATCGGAGAGTGTCGCGCAGTCACGCTCGGCTCGCTAATCGAGGCCAGTGGAAAGTCTCCGGTTTCGGAAGTTCCTACGTGGCAGCAGCAGGTGGTGGCAACACAGCGAGCGAATTCGACACTGTCACTGCGCACGGCACCGCTGCCAACAAGTCAGGATAACATTTAAGCATCCGGCCACAAACTCGCCCATTGTTGCTAGAGTAAAAGATTAAAAGTAGTCTTTCCTCCCCTTAAATCGCCTGTAAATTAGATCCTGAAGCAATGTATGTTGCAGCCAAAGTATTCGAACAAATTTCAGATCACGTCAAAGATGTTCGAATTCGTATGTGTACATGCTACACGGTGCATACAGTTCTACATCTACATCTATACTCCTCAAACCACCTGACGTTGTGTGGCGGAGGGTACCTTGAGTACCTCTATCGGTTCTCCCTTCTATTCCAGTCTCGTATTGTTCGTGGAAACAAGGATTGTTGCTATGCCTCTGTGTGGGATCTAATCTCTCTGATTTTATCCTCATGGTCTCTTCACGAGATATACAAAGGAGGGAGCAATATACTGCTTGACTCCTCGGTGAAGGTATGCTCTCGAAACTTCAACAAAAGCCCGTACCGAGCTAATGAGCGTCTCTCCTGCAGAGTCTTCCACTGGAGTTTATCTATCATCTCCGTAACGCTTTCGCGATTACTAAATGATCCTGTAACGAAGCGGGCTGCTCTCCGTTGGATCTTCTCTATCTCTTCTATCAATCCTATCTGGTATGGACCCCACACTGCTGAGCAGTATTCAACCAGTGGGCGAACAAGCGTCCTGTAACCTACTTCCTTTGTTTCCGGACTGCGTTTCCTTAGGATTCTTCCAATGAATCTCAGTCTGGCATCTGCTTTACCGACGATCAACTTTATATGATCATTCCATTTTAAATCACTCCTAATGCGTACTCCCAGATAATTTATGGAATTAACTGCTTCCAGTTGCTGACCTGGTATATTGTAGCTAAATGATAAGGGATCTTTCTTTCTATGTACTCGCAACACTTGTCTACATTGAGATTCAATTGCCATTCCCTGCACCGTGCGTCAATTCGCTGCAGATCCTCCTGCATTTCAGTACAATTTCCACTGCCACAACCTCTCGATATACCACAGCATCATCCACAAAAAACCTCAGTGAACTTCCGATGTCATCCACAAGGTCGTTTATGTGTATTGTGAATAGCATTGGTCCTACGACACTCCCCTGCGGCACACCTGAAATCACTCTTACTTCGTAAGACTTCTCTGAACTCGAAATACTGGGTCAATGTCAGTGAAATACCATGAATTTAATTCATTTTCCTCACTATTATCCATCGTGTTTCAGTGGATTTCAGGGACACGCTCTTAATTCGAAGGAATCAAAATCGATTCTCGGGAGTTTTAAAATTTCTTCCCGTGATGAACTTGTACTTCACTTCTAGCACTTATACTGAACGTGCAAATTGTTAACCGCACAGTGGTTGAGATCCTGCACTAACCGTGTACGTTCTTCTCATCATTGCTGTGACAATACACGGTAAAACAATACGGGCTCTTAAATCGCTTACTGACTCATTTACTCATGTTTAACGCGTGTGAATAGTAACGAATGACAACCCTTCAAGATTAGAAATCGTTTTCACTACGTCCGAGCATAGTTACACAGAAGTACTGACCAAACTGACTACGGTTTACGGAATATCGTTTATACTCTGCTGGAATAATGCTGCGATGGGGCTTCATTATCACCCCACCTGCGCTGTTTACAATGAGAGATAACATTCGCGGATACACATTTCATTTGAACTAAACTTATTCCTTCCATGTTCTGGCAAACAACATTGCTTGCAGTGAGTGCCGCATAGCGTGAGATGCAACGTGGTATAATTTATCTACAGTAACAGCACAATAAACTCCAAGTATGTGCAGAATGACCACAAGGAAGAGCAACCTACGATTTTTTTCGACGTTGCAAACCATTATTTCTGTTTAACGACAATTTTCTCCCTCGACTCTCGCGCGAGGTGACTGGACTCGCATTCAGAAGGAGAACGGTTCGAATTCCTTGTCCAGCTGCGCGTATTTAGATTCTCCGGATTCCCGACCTCGATTAATGGAAATGTCAGGATAATTTCTTTCAAATGAAAATTGCTGATTTCTGTTTCCGCTGTTCTTCCAGTTCGAGATTGTGCTTCGTCTCTAATTAAATCGTCGACGACGTACGTTAAATCCTAATATTCCTTCCTTCCGTCAGTCGGATTTGGGAGGATTAGCTAGGCGCTCCCGTTGCAATTCGAGAGAAGCAGGGTACATGCCAACACTGGGTTTCAAGGTCTATCGCTGTCTTTACCAACACAGAGCCACGATCCACACATCTTCACGGAACTCACATAACACACACAAACACGGTGGGTTGTTGTCAGTGTGTGGAAGGAAGAAAACTTACGTAGCTAACTTCTTCATCTCCCAGCCAACAGTCCCATAGGATTTTATAATCCTCTTTATTGGTTATTGTAACAGAAGGCACCGTTCACGTAACACAGGAAGAACGGAAGGAAGATTGGGTTTAACGTTCCGTCGACATCGAGGTCATTAGAGACGGAGCGTAAGCTCGGATGGTGTCAAGGATGGTGAAGGAAATCGGTCTTGCCCTTTCAAAGGGTTCCGGCATTTGCCTGGAACTGTTTAGAGAAATCAGGGAAAATCTAAATCCGGATGCCCGTACGCTGGTTTGAATCGCCGTCCTCCCGAGTAACAAGAGATTGTAATTACACTGTTCAAGCTTATCGAAGGTGTCACTTGTCTTTGGCAGTTGTTAACTACATTAAATTAAATTCCATCTTTGCCACGAAGTCTTTTATTAATAATGAAACCAGTTTCGGGGATTAACTCTCGATTTTCAGCTATTTTAACGTGGACAACTACTGCCACACGGCAAAGAATATACCACTAGCATGCCGTTTTGGCTTTCATTGTCAACGTGGAACGCCTGATGATGGAAGCTTAAACTTCTGAAACTACGTCGTAAGAGGAACTTGCAACACAGATAGAACTTTGTTTACTGCAATACTGTTTAAAACTGCAATATCCACGGTGAAATGAACTGTACTAATTCTGAACCATTTATAAACAGAAGTAATAAGCTTTTAATAGACACTGCACACGGAAGTAAAGCGATCACCATTCATATATTTGCTTGTGCGGGGAGGCGTACACCTTCGCCTTGCTAAGAACCATAAACAGCCCAACCCCTTTAGTTAAGGAGGAATTATTTTTAATAATTTCTTTAAACTGGGCTAAACGACCTGTACAAAATTATCAAGTAAAGCCAGTTTTCTTTTTATTTGGCCGTATTAATTAAGTAAAAGTCTATACATCCAACGCAGTTATCTAATTTCGGCCACCGTGGTCATTATCATCTGATCACTAGGCACACGTAACACAGAAAAATTCACGTAAAATAGAAATTTTTTTGCATGTGTGTACATTTATTTATTTATAAATAAATAAAAAAATCTGTGCGTGAAAGAGATTGTCTATAGAAATATACTGTTTACTGCTTAATCCAACTGGACTGAATTAGGAAAAAGAGTAAGACAAGACTTGCCTGTCCCCTAACATTTTCGGGGGGGGGGGGGGGGGAGGGGGGGGAGACAGACATGAATAGGAAGAATAACGTGGTGTTTACGGTTTTAGACACGTTTATTTTCCAGCAACGGATGAACAACTGTGCCAGGGAATGTTGGAGCTGATTACACCTAAAGAATGGAATTAATGTATGCAAAGAAAATAAAAGTAACGGTAGTACGACGAAATTAAAAGGTAAAGATATTCGTGTAGGAAAAATATTAGAACCTGTGCAGAGCTTCAAATACCCAGGAGTAGAAGAGAAAGCGACTGGACTTGTAGCACAGGAATTAAAATCGGGATAGCAGTGATAAAAGAAATACTTTGTAGAAGAAGATAGTTTCATGCAGCAGCATGGACAAAGATTTGACGGAAAGGCCGCAAAATGTTTTGCATGAAGTGCCCTCCTCTAAGGAGCTGAAACGCAAACAGTGAGGAAAGAAGACAAAGATAGGTTTTCGAGATGTGGACGTGATGAAGAGTGGAGAAAATAAGTTAGAAGGGTACGGGGAAGCGGAGAGGAGGCGACATAGGAAGATATTTCAAATCCTGGATGGTGGGTTGGACGGCAGCACCTACGGGAGCATTGAGAAAGAAGCGAAGGACCGCCTGAAATGGAGACGCAAACGGCCTGCTAACATGATAACGACGGTGACTTATGAATCAAGTGTAAAATATGTGCAGGTCGCTGATACATTTGTTTGTGGAGACAGATGTAATTTGGACTTTACGACTTGCGTTGTTCTGAGAAATGTGTAGGTATTTATCACTTCATTGGCCATAGAGATCTAAATCACGTTATTGTGTTGGTCGTATGGACTTTTGTCAAGTAATTGAAGTCAAATAAGGAGAATATGACGTCATTTTTGAATCGGTATACGTGTGCGCTATCTAAACCATGACTCAACGTCGCACTTCTCACATTCACACAAACCATTTCCAGCCACACTGTAAGGTCTGGAAAAAAAAATACCCTCACGACAAAGATCGAACACCGTACTTTTTGACTTGTGCAACACGAGTCGACAACGACACAACACTTACGCAGATTGTCACGAGTAAAACAAGTCGCGCACTTGTAAGCAATGGCACACTTTTGAGAAAGGGACTGCAGACACGGCAGGCAGCGGTGTGGTAGGTGTTGCCCTGAGGGCGTTAGGCAGCACAGCAGGGCGCATCCACTCACCTTGGTGTCTTGTATCTGGAGGAAGGTGGCGATCCCGGCGCGCACCCGGTTCTTCACTCCACGCACCGTGCCCTTTGCGCTGCGGATGGTCGACGAGGCGCTGATGTTCTTCAGGCCGGCGAACGTCTCTTCGGCGTCGGGCAGGCCGTCGTCTTGCAACAGGACGGAGGAGCAGTTGGAGCTGATGGAGTCGCGTCTGCCCGTTGGTGTGGTGGGCGACGTGGGGACGATGACACTGTCGTCGGGCGCGTGCTCGTTCAGGTGGAAATTGTAGAACCGGTCAGCCTCGTATTTGAAGGACCCTCGAATTGCCGCGAGCTGTTGTTGACGCGCCAGTTGCTGCTGCTTCTCTTCCCACTCTTTCTTGCGGTCTTCGTACGTGCGTTCCTGGACCACGCAGTTTATCTTCTTATCCGATGTTGGCGAATTACGTTCCACTATCACCACATTCTTCGTAAGGGGTGCTGCCTTCTGGTCGACGCCGTTCTGTTGGGCGTGACTCGGCGTCGGCTTCTTCGGCACTGGCGGAGGCGGTTGCTGCTGAGGTTGTACCACTTGTTGGGGTGTCCCGTCGGTCTCGGATTCCTCAGTCTCTGGCGTGGCTCCCAGTGCCGGCTTCTTCACTGGCGTCGAGTCGTCGTAGATCGGGACGATGCTCAGCGGCTTGAGCTTCGGCTGTACCGTCGCCTTTTCCTCCCCAGTGGAGGGCGAAGAGGCTGGCGTCGCGTCCTTCCAGGTCCTGGTGACCTTTTTCTTGAGAGAGCCACTGCCATGGTTGGCGATGCCGCTGCCGTTGGTCACGCTGTTGAGCTTGGCAGAGCGCTCGCGGATATCGTTGAGCAAGCTCTGTGGCAAGATGCAGCCGCCTTCCGGGCGCTGCCTCTTGGCAGGGGGCGTCGGAGTGGCCGGAGAGACCTCTGCCACTGGGGGCGGCGGTGGAGGCGGCGGCGACGTGGTCACGGGCATGCTGGCGACTGGCGGCGGAGGCGCGTCGCGTTCGATGCCGCTATCTGTCAGAGACGGGCTGCAATCCTGCGCGTTCACTGTTATCTTATCGACGGAAGCCCCCAGCGAGAGCACAATGCCGCTATCGCTGGTGGCGGTCGTGGAGATGACGGAGAGTGACGACAGCTCGCGGCTGTTGAGTGAGTCGCAGCTGATGCGGTCGTCGTCCACTTCTTCGTCCTCGGAGTCCACCTCGGCGCCGCTGCTGGTGAGGCTGCCGTTGCGCTGGTGGAAGGCTGTGAGCGCAGAAGTGCTGGCGCTGACACCTCCGTTCACCGTGACGGTAACTGTGTTCCCGACCACGGTGGAGCCCCCCGGAGCTGAGGAAGTATTGACGACGGCGGCGACCGGTCTCGGGGGTGGCGGCGGCGATCCGGACGTCTTCTTGGGGAGCGGTGGCGGCGTGCTGCCGTCCAGGTCGCTGCAGGTGCCGCTGTCCAGCGTGTCGCTGGGAGAAGACTGGCCGCTCGATATCACCATGCTGGCCGACGGGAACGAGTTGTAAAAGTAGTACGGCGCCCCGGGCCCGCGGTCGGGCGTCGACGTAGTCACCACTGTCGCGGACGATTTCTCGCCGGTGCTGCGGCGCAGTATCGCGTCGTCGCCGCCGCCGACAGATGTGTCTATGACTGTCTCGTGGTGGTGGTGCGAGCTGGTCCCGTTGACACTGATCCTTATGCAGCCGTCCGTAGGCGTGTAGTCCACAGACTCCTGCTCCGGATTGATGCGTATTTTCACGACGTGCCCCTGCGGTTGCTGTTGCTCTTGTATCTGTTGCTGTTGCTGCTGTTGGGCGGTGGAGACCAGGTTCACGCTGCGCATTTCGGGGAAGGTGAACGTGGTGAGGATCTCGCCGCTGCTGCTGCTGCTGTTGGACGAGTTGGACAGCTGCTGCGTCCTGTTGCGTGTCTTGGGAGGCAGTGGTGGAGGGATGCTGCTGGATCTAGCCACTACTTCTTCCATTGTAAAGATCTTTTGCGTTTATGCGCACTGTTGAGAGGAGGAAACTGCTCAATGTCAGGAGCACACTTTGCCTACAGACATTCCACAAACGAGAGACAGTCTGGCCCAAACGACACTGGCCTTTTCCGATTACCACAGTTTCACTGACTTTGGAACTCGAGCACTTTCACACCGGCCGCTGCGCGTTTTCAGCGAGAACAGGTGTGAGCACACGATCACAAATGAGCTGCTGCTGCTGGTGGAGACTGTTCACTTCTCTCGAGAGAGACGCCAGAGCAGTTTCCAGAGGAGAGCACCCGCGGAGACGGGGTCAGCGAACCTGGTGGCGAGTGGTGCCGGCGCAGGCGGCTCGGAGGCTTGGTCGCAGCGAGGCGGCCACCCAGTAACTGGCGACTGCTGTGGCTGCGGTTGCCGCCGCCGCTACCGCCTGCTGGAGAGAGCGCTCGGCGCGGTCATGTGACCAGCCAGACGGCTGTAGCCGCCGCCGCCACTGGGTCGCCCCGTGCAGCGCAGCGCCAGCTATCCTTGTGGACAGCCGGTGGGCGCCTGCAAGGACAGCTGCTGGCGGAGCAGCTATCTGCCGCAGGCACGCAACGTCCGTATCCTCCGGGGTGCCAACACTTCCGCACCCTCTCTGATCCTTGTCGCCGTTCTTGACACCATCTTTCCAACTGACCTGTTGTCATTTCCAGATCCCACCTAAAGAAACTTGAAATGCATCAAGATGCTTCTCAGCCGGCCGCTGTGGCCAAGCGGTTCTAGGCGCTTTAATCCGGAACCGCGCTGCTGCTACGGTCGCAAGTTCGAATCCTGCCTTGGGCATTGATGTGTGTGATGTCCTTAGGTTAGTTAGGTTTAAGTATTTCTAAGTCTAGGGGACTGATGATCTCAGATGATAAGCCCCATAGTGCTTAGAGCCATTTGAACCAAGATGCTTCGCCCATTTACTTAACCACCATCTACGTCATCTACTGTACTACCAGGATTTTCCTGTTACGCCTGCTTGCAGAGATTCGTCCAAGTCCTTCCAATTTCAATTTTTTACACTTCGCCTTCTGCAGAACACAGTTTCTTTCTTTCTTATATGTATCCAGATATGTTTCAAGACCGCAACTGAATCCGGGATTATGGTATGTGTGTCGGGCCGACGGTGTGGCTTCACTCAAGCAAATTTAGTTCGTATCAACCTGCCGTCTCCAAATTCTCTAGAGTAAACAAAAGCGTTTTCTTAATTTATTAGGCTGGCACCTAAGTTCGCACCGTTTTTGTTTTCCGTGTTTACATTTCCGTTACTGTGGGTTTATTTATCGATAGCTATTTTTTAAATTGTGGTCCACTGTTGCTGTTTCAGTTTACATATGGTGATTTCGTTATTTGGAGATAGTGAGTGGAGCTGTGGACGCTATAAAATGGAGTGCCACGTGAAGAAATCGGAACATTTGCCACATATTCTTCTGTTTGAGTTCGGTAGAGGGGTACCAGCAACGAAGGCAGCTAGAAACATTTGCGCCCTGTGTCAGGATAGTGACGGATAATGCCACTGTACAGAGCAAGCCGAGAAAATGGTTTTCTCGTTTTAAGGAAGATCGTTTTGACATTAGTGACTCTCCACGTTTGGGAAGACCTTCAGCGTTTGATGAAGATCGTTAAAAGGCAATAATCCACAATGATACAAGTCAGAGCACTCGAGAATTGACAAATGCGATGAACTGTGATGATTCCGCCATCGTGCGAGATACGCATGCTGTGTGGAAGGTTGGGTATCGCATACTATAAGCCAAAATTACAAAAATCAGAAGCTGGTTTCCTCGTTATCAATTGGCTAGTGAACAACACCGACCATACGTATCCTGTATCGTTACTGGTGACGAGAAGTGATGTCTTTATGCTAACTTAAGTACAAGAAAGGAATGGTTGAGCTCTAACAAAGCAGCAGCTGCACGTACAATGACCTGCGTGCTTCCACAAAAGGTAACATTATGCAACTGGTGGAACAGCGACAGTGTGATGTACTACGAATTGTTTCCCCGAGGTGCAACAGTCACCGCTGACATTTACAGTCAACAACTGAGACGTCTTGCAAAAGCAGTTCAAGAACAACGACGAAGAATGCGTGAAGAGGCCCTTCTCCACGATACACTGCAAAAAAACACTATGCAGGAGTTCTATTGGGAAGTCATTCCACACACACGTCATTCACCTGACCTTGTGCCCTCCGATTTTCACCTTTTCCGCTCTCTATCGAACAACGTTCAAGGAACTTACTTTTCGAATGAAAATGCACTCCTAACATGGCTGGACGAATTCTTCACAGTGATTTCTACAGTCGCGGGATCGAAAAATTATCCCTACGTTGGCAGACAGTTGTAAACAGTGAAGCAGATTGTGCTATTAATCGCCGTGCGGGGTAGCCGCGCGGTCTTGGGAGTCTTGTCACGGTCGGGGTGGTTCCCCCCGTCGGAGGTTCGAGTCCTCCCTCAGGCATGGGTGTGTGTGTTGTCCTTAGCGTACGGTACTTTAAGTTAGGTTAAGTAGTGTGTAGGCTTCGGGACCAATGACCTCAGCAGTTTGGTCCCTTGAGAATTCACACATATTTGAACATTTTACTATTAATGACTAAAATTTGTTATATGTGTGTGTTGTGTTCATTACAACTTATGGAGAAACGCTACGAACTTATGCACCAATCTAATATTATAGTGTCAGTTACGATGGCGAGAGACTGTGAAGTCTAAAAGCTATGTTACAAAGAGTCTTCTTCTTCATTTTTTCTTATTTTAGCAAGTGAATAATTCTTGGACCCCATGACCATTCTTAGTGCCTCCTCATCAGGATTCGTCTCTATTCGACACATATGCTTCATCTTCTGTGGCTCTCGACTTAATCCTGTAAAAATATTATACAAAGCTGGGAGATGTTTTTCTGTTTTAAGCATAAAAATTATAACATGTGTGGTATATTTACTTTGTTTCGATTGCTCATCTGAAATTCTATTAATTTGAAAGAGGAACTGCACAGGTAGGTTTGCAGTTATGCCTCTTTGTGATTTGACAGTATTTATTATCTGCGAAGATGGCAGAATTTGGGTACAGAGTTATTAATGTTGAAATATTTTTCCCGAGAGCAGTAGTGGTGTATGTCCTGTACTTAATTTTTCATTGTGTTGGGCATTTTTGGTGTGTTTTCTTTTTGTTTATAATTGTATACACCGTTCTTCACGCTTTTTACGTTCCACCTCACCTGGTATCAAACCAGATTTGAGAATAAATTTACGTCGTCAAACTCTTCGACAGACGCTATGGTTTTGTCGCCACTCACTTGTTCCTCGTTTCGGTTTTGTTCAATGTGGTGTTAATTTTGAATATTTGTTGCGGGGGGCTGCCGGCCGAAGTGGCCGTGCGGTTAAAGGCGCTGCAGTCTGGAACTGCAGGACCGCTACGGTCGCAGGTTCGAATCCTGCCTCGGGCATGGATGTTTGTGATGTCCTTAGGTTAGTTAGGTTTAACTAGTTCTAAGTTCTAGGGGACTAATGACCTCAGCAGTTGAGTCCCATAGTGCTCAGAGCCATTTGAACCATTTGTTGCGGGTTTCGGAAGGGTTGTTTGTTGGTACAGAAACCTATTTGTTTTGTAGCCACCGAGAGGCTGTGTGTGTGTGTGTGTGTGTGTGTGTGTGTGTGTGTGTGTGTGAGAGAGAGAGAGAGAGAGAGAGAGAGAGAGAGAGAGGAGAGAGAGAGAGAGAGTGGTGTGGGAGGGGGGGAGGGAGAGGCGGGAGGAGGCCAAAGGGTTGTGAAGTATGTGTCTTTGGTTCATCGAGGATGTGGGGTGTACTGTGTTTTCTTTGACAAAGTGTCTTTCTATTACCCTTTCCACTCTGAGAGAAAATTTCTTAAACTTTTATCCGATATGTTCCAATTTCTTCACATTACGACCTGTAGAAAGAAGTAAAAATACCGTAAAAATTTTCATGGCTATAGTTAATTTAAGATGTCACTAGCATGGTAGTACTATTCAAAATATAAACATATAAAATCCAAGTGGCTCAACATGCACATTACGTACGTTAAATGAAACATTCTAAGTCTAAAATAATGCTGGAATTGCCTTAACCTAACGAAATGTAGGAAAGTATATTGCATTTATATCGGTGAGCATGGTTTTGCCTACTCGCTGATGTTTGGAGAGGACACACCAGATGTGAAAGTCGAGTTGAAAAATGTTGTGACCACCATGAGCCTACAGGACAGTCGTAAGTCCAGAAAATTGTTGCGAAATGTAGGAAGACTAGAGAATCAACGCATGATTTAGGGACTGGCCGTTGATACCCAACATTAGCAGTTCTAGAATATTACGTTCCACCTCACCTGGTATCAAACCAGATTTGAGAATAAATTTACGTCGTCAAACTCTTCGACAGACGCTATGGTTTTGTCGCCACTCACTTGTTCCTCGTTTTGGTTTTGTTCAATGTGGTGTTAATTTTGAATATTTGTTGCGGGGGGCTGCCGGCCGAAGTGGCCGTGCAGTTCAATTCAGCCGGCCGCGGTGGTCTAGTGGTTCTAGGCGCGCAGTCCGGAACCGCGGGACTGATACGGTCGCAGGTTCGAATCCTGCCTCGGGCATGGATGTGTGTGATGTCCTTAGGTTAGTTAGGTTTAAGTAGTTCTAAGGTCTAGGGGACTGATGACCACAGCAGTTAAGTCCCATAGTGCTCAGAGCCATTTAGTTCAATTCAACGATTCGCAATTAACCACCGCAAGCGCTAACGGCAGTAAAACATCTGTAAGTACACTATCTGATCAAAAGCATCTCGACACTGCCACGTAATGGGGAATTGAACACTAGATGTCACGCGGGGCGGTCCCGCTAGAATAAAATGGGAGGAGAGGGGCGTGGACGTTATCGTCAGTAGAGAAACATTATCAGCGGAGTGGGTCGGTGACGAGAACTCAGTGGTTACGAACTTGGACCAGTCATTGGATGTTAGTTGAGTAGCAAATCCTTTAGGGACAATTCAATCCTTATGAAGCCGCACAAATCCACTGAGGGTGATGTTACTGTAAAATGGAAGCGGGAAGGAACAATCATAGCTAAACCAAGACCAGACGGACCTGATGTACTGGTACACAGAGACCGTGGAAATCCTATGAAATCACCGAAAGGAATCATTCGTGAGTTCCAAAGAGCTACGAGCAGTTGAGCGACCACAGTGACTGTGCGTAGGAAGTAGTGATGTGGGCCGCGAAAATGCCCAGTGGGCAGGACATCTATGTATGGGGAATTCGCCCAAAGCAGTTTTAAATACACAAAATCTGGGCATTTATAAGAAAAAGTACTTTTTAAAGTTTTTACTGCCAGAATGCATAATTTACCAATGAAAGTAAGGGATGGGATGATATCCCTGATATTGAAACTTATTAAATGTTTTCACTTAAACCTGACTACACATTCATTGGCTTTATTACTAAGAACAAAAGGAAAGGAGAGGCAAGCTTTTTTTCCTTTTCTGTTTTTTTCCTGGCATTCCAACTTGCTGTACCAAGGAAGTGCGCGTGTTGCTAATGACTGCTATTCATTTATAATGTTACCAGTTCTTCTCTTTGATCTTGGTCTCTCGGCTTGTCTATGTCGCACACACACACACACACACTCAGACACACACCCCGCATTGAACAGCAGCGTAGTGACAAACTGGTGGAAAAATACATCGTCCTTAAGTCATCGCTTTGTAATGTAACGCACTTTATAATCCACGCTAAATCTCTGAATAATATTGAAGAATGATTACTGATAACAAAATTATTACTGAATGTATTAAACAACTGACATGTGTTTCTCGATGGGAAATTTATTCTTAAATGTTAAACAGCTTTCATTGCAAAAACAAAATAGTGCTTTATAATCAATTGCATCGACATTTGAGAAACATTGTAGTTTTCTATTCTACTCCTTCCTTTCTTTACTGTCGTATGACTGCACTCCTATGAAGAAAAAATGAGGACGCCAACACATATTTAATAACAAAGAATCGATGCCAAACTTGCAGCTAGTTTTCTTGATCCAGCAGTGCAAGGTAGTAACCCGAAGCCTATCAAGATGCTTGATGCAATAAGCTTTGTTTGTGGCACATCAAAGAAAATTGAACTAAACGTCATTCAAGTTAGAGAGAACTTGACTGATTATAGGGACAAACGAGGAATTTGATCCAGACAATTTACGTCGGCAGGAGTGAGTCCTCACCCTCAGGATGATAAAAATCATCGCGTAAATCCTTTATTGTGTTGGCGAGGTTGAAGAGAAACTTGTGAAATGGCGGAAGTGCCATAAACATTCTGGGCACATCAGTTACATCTGCTGCTAAAGAGCGCTCCTCGAGCGCGTTTGGATGGAACCACTGTAAAAATAAATAAATAAATAAAATAAATAAAAGAAGGGAGCACGTTTGGATGGATCGAAAAAAAAAAAAGTTAGACTCACATCGGAGAGCTGCGAAACTAACCTACCTCTCGTACAACTGGAAGTTGATGAATGGAGCAGGAACACGAGATAAGTCTGTTGATCCCAAGGAAAACCCCATATTGAACAGTCCAGTCAAAAACAGTATGGAAAGGAACACAGTGGTCAGCGAGGAATCAGATTCAGGTGAATCCGATTCAGTGTCGGAACTCCATGCTTCTTCTTCAAGTTATGAAAATCGAGAAACTGACTGACATTTTTTCAAAGTTTTTGCAGTAATATAATATATGTAAAATTACCAACTATAGGCTAGCTACTTAATATAAACTAAACTTTTATTTCAAAAATTACTTTTAAACTTAAGGGTTGTTTTCTTTATTTTTAATGCACTATCCCAAGAATTGACCTCGTTAAAGATGTAAAAAGTTATGTTTACGGTCCAATTTATTTTCCGTAATAGCTCTTCCGTAACTCTCAAGCAACTTTATCAACTTGAGTACCCGACCACTAAAAAAGCAATGTTGTAAAACACGTTTTCCAATACAAATCTTAGCTTAAACATTTTTATAAACGCCGCTTATAAATTAATCTTCAACATGCATAAATATCTTGGCATTTACGAATTTTGCGTAGCTTCCCAGGCAGTTATCCCGAGTATTTGCCCCAAGTTATTTTACACCACAAGGAGAGAGTTCAATGTAATGGGGTGCGATGGTAGAACATTTCCTCATAAACCACACATTTCTGAAGTCAACAGAAAGCGTTGCTTGAGATGGTGTAAAGAGCGACACCACTAGCAAATGTATCACTGGAAACGAGTGAGCTGGAGCGACGAATCAAGCAACATCCTGTGACATCGCTGTGGAAGGGTTTAAGTTTGCCGAATCCCTAGAGTACGTTACTTGCTATAATGTGTAGTGCCAACAGCGAAGCACCGAGGACCTGGTGTTATGGTATGGTGGTGTTTTTACGGTTAGGGTGTGATCTCCTTACTGGGATCAAGAAAACGCTAAATGCAGAAAGATATGAACAAATTTTAGAATTTGTTGTACTGCGTACACTAAACGATCACTGCAGATCACTGCGGAGACGACGCCTGTTGGTATCAGCATACATTGCACTCTGTCATAAAGCAGCGTCTGTGAGGCAACAGTTTGCAGACATTAACATTCCTGATACCTGTTGGCATACCCAGAGTCTCATCCGGGACATAGTTGAACACCTTTCGAATGAGTTAGAAAGTTTACTTCACTCCAGACGCCTGCATCCAACATCACTACCTTCTCTGTTTTTGGTTCCTGAGGAAGGGTGGGCTGCCATTGCCCCACAAACGTTTAGTCACTCGCTGGAAGTGTCTCCATCAGAATTCATAAAGGTGAAGCAGGTTCAAATCAAATGGCTCTGAGCACTATGGGACTAAACCGCTGTGGTCATCAGTCCCCTAGAACTTAGAACTACTTAAACCTAACTAACCTAAGGACATCACACACATCCATGCCCGAGGCAGGATTCGAACCTGCGACCGTAGCAGTCATGCGGTTCCGGACTGAGCGCCTTAACCGCGAGACCACCGCGGCCGGCCGGTGAAGCAGGAACTCACCCCTATTTCTGTCTATTAATAGCTGTACGGATATTTATCACCAGACAGTGTGCGTTTCCTTACCGATTTAACTCAAATTCATTGGGACTCTAAGGGAATTCAGTTCTCTCATGAATGAAATACCGCACATGATATTCGTTCGCCCTATTACCGATAATTTCTCGTAAGTGTTCGATCCTTACCTGCTATGACTACAGAAAAGCCCGAGAAAAGCCAAAGAAAGACAGCACATTACATCAGGGGCTGGTATAGTGAGGGCGATAGCGGAAATGATTGGTTGGTTGATCTGCGGAAATGGGACCAAACAGCGAAGTCCCATCGGATTAGGTAAGGACTGGGAAGGAAGTCGGCCGTGCCCTTTCAAGGGAACAATCCTGGCATTAGCCTGAAGCGATTTTACGAAAATCACGGAAAGCCTAAGTCAGGACGGCCGGACGCGGGTTTGAACCGTTGTCCTGCCGAACACGAGTCCAGTGCGCTAACTGCAACACCACGTCGCTCGTTAGCGGTAATGACATGCTCACCCAACTCCAGCGACAGAAACTGCGAGTGAAGTGTATTGCCTTACACAGGAAGTGCATCTCGCAAAACGACCATGGCGCTAAGAACATACTACTTACAATTCCATTGTTGTCGGGTATTCCGGCGGATAGCGACGTCCAGATGGTGTGATATTTCAGCGTGTAACTCGAATAGGGTATCTTTGGACCCCGCCCCTCCATAAATATAATCCGTAAGTTACTGGATGGTATTGGCGGAGGGTACTATGAGCACCACTATCCCTTATCCTCTCCACTTTTTCACTAGCGGATGATGCGTGGTAAAACAGCTATCGATAACACTCTGCAAGACCATAGATTTCTCTGTTCTGTAGAAAGCAGGACAACAGTCCAGAATCATAAAACGCTTCGGACACATACAATTACAAGCAGAACCATCCTCTTTTCTAATTCTAGAGGGGGTATGTCTGTTCAGTTCTCTTGTTAGCTGTAATTTATTTGCTCATGTGCGTATCCAATCGAGATGAAATCATAAAACTAAATCACGAAATGTTCCAAACCGGTATTTTAATATGGCTTGTGAAAAGCAGTGCAGTTCATAATATTCTATTACGCACAGTCTCGCAGTCTGCGCTTGTTGTTGTTACACAGGGTTTCGGAGGCTGAGGATTAATATTTTAGGAGACGGTAGTACGTACTGATTCGAATAAAACATTCATATAACATGTGTCCAGTTTGTATTGGCCACAGAGGTACATCTTTCGGAATGTAACTCAGACAAGTATTTATACATGGTGTACAACTTTGCTTCCGCCGTTTGCCGATAGGTGGAGACAACGGTAAGTAGCCCTCGAAAGACACAGATCACAGACGTCAGGCTGTTAGCTTGGACCTTGGCCGACATAACCTCATTCAAACATTAGTCGATTTGTGTCTACATCATAAAGTTGTTCTTGATTGAAACTGTCAGTTTACGAGCCTAGTTCTCGTCATTTGCGGGATGTGTTACTGTTTCGTTTCAATATGAAGAAAACAGCGGCTGAGTCTCATCGAATGCTCTCAGGTACGTATGGTAAGGACGCTATTAGTGAATGAACATATCGTGAGTGGTTTCAACGCTTCAAGAACGGTGATGTTAACGTCGTAGCTCGGCATAGTGGTGGAAGAGAGAATGTTGTCGAAGATGCAGAATTGGAGACATTGCTGAGTGAAGACTCAAGAATAATTGGCACGATTAGTAGGAGTGACACAGCAAGCCATTTCAAAACGTCTCAACGCTATGGGCATGATTCAGAAAGAAGGAAATTGGGTCCCGTGTGAGCTGAAACCAAGAGACGTTGAACAGCGATTGTGTGTGTGTGAACAGTAGCTTCAGAGGCAAAAACGGAAGGGATTTCTGCATCGCATTGTGACCGGAGACGAAAAATGGGTTCATTACGATAACCATAAAAGCAAAAAATCATGGGGATATCCCGGCCATGCTTTCACGTCGACGGCCAAACCGAATATTCACGGCTCTAAGATCATTTGGTGGGACCAGCTCGGCGTTGTGTATTATGAGGTGTTAAAACCAAGTGAAACAATCACAGGTGCTCGTTATAGAACGCAATTAATATGTCTGAGCAGAGCATTAAAAGACAAACGACCGCAATATAGCGAGAGGCACGATAAATTGATTTTGCAGCATGACAGCTCTCGACCTCACGTTGCAAAAGATGTCAAAACGTACTTGTAACCGTTAAAATGGGAAGTCCTACCCCACCCGCCGTATTCTGCAGACATTGCTCCCTCTGACCATCACCTGTTTGGATCAATGGCGCATGACCTGGCTGACCAACACTTCCGATCTCATGAAGAAGTCACAAATTGGACTGATTCGTGGATCGCTTCAAAAGATGAACAGTTTTTTCGACGTGGGATTGGTACACTGCCAGAAAGATGGCAGAAAGTAGTGGCCAGCGATGAAAATACTTTGAATGATACATGTGCAACCAGTTTGTTTCATTAAAGGCTCAAATGTTGGGGAAAAACGGCGGAAGCAACGTTGTACACCTTATAGTATACGATAAGCAAAGGCAAACGACTAAGTTCAAAGTTGATTTTCATAAATTCCATCTCAGACTTCAGTACACATTCGGAATTCTCTTGACAACACCACGTGTAGCTCTTCTGAGGTCGTCTTAGCATTCTTTCGTGAGGGCAGTCCTATTCATAATCCGAACATTCTACTCGTCTCTCGTGTTCACTTTTCATTTGTACACTTCCTTTTTAGATCCATCCATATGTAAGAATGTAAAGGCGTAATGTTCAAAAACCTTGGTATCCAATAAACCAGATCATTTCTGCCTATTCATCTTCTGTGGAACGTTAGATTTACGAGGAGCGTTCAATAAGCAATGCAACATTTATTCAGGATTGCAAACCACCATGTTATTCCTCACTCTTTTGCTTACAAAACCCTGCTGGCCAACATAATCTCCGTTCAACGTGAAAGCCTTACGCCACATTTCTGGGAAGGCTTGTGTGTCCCCATGGTACCACGCTACTCAGCGACTCGAAGCCAGTGCCTCGCTGTATCAGTAACCTCCGCATCATCCATGTACTGCTTCCCGCGGAGTGCATCTTCATTGGACCAAACACATGGAAGCCGGGCTGTAGGGCGGATGAGGCAGAACAGACCATTTAAATTTTGCGAGCTCTCAAGTACGCAGAATTGTGTGAGGCATTGCGTTGTCATGGAGAAGGAGAAGTTCGTTTGCATTTTTGAGGCGACAAACACACTGCAGGGAACAGCTGTGTACTGCCGGTCAGCATGAGGGAGACCGGACAGGTCTGTGCGACGTTGTTGCGACGATGACAGACGCCTAGCTCAACGACTCACCGTGCTTTTGTTCGCTGCCAGGCCTCCGTAGACATTTTGTAAGTCCCTATGGATATCTGCGATGCTCTGGTTTTCTTCCAAAAGAAAGTCAATGACAATTGTCTGCATGGTACGCACCTCCATTACAGACGCCATTTTGAAGACTACGTATAGCGCCACCAGCTATCGGCACTTCATGAAACTATAGGGGCTGAAGCGGGAATGTTCCACGATGTCCCACAACAAATTCCTCATTTTTCTAAATCCAAACAGACCAAGAAAAAATAGTCTTGATTATTTATTGAACGCCCCTTGTAGTTGATGTGCCACTTGACGACTAAATTATGCACGGGTTATACTGAAAGATCGTTTTCAAGAAATTATTTATAACGGTGCCCCGTAAGACGATGCGTTAACACATCAGTCCAAATCAACTGACTGTCTATCATATCACACTATACATTTACAGAGAAGCGTTCTCCAAAATGCGTCTGCCTAACAGAGGTGTAGATATGTTTTCTTTTTTTTCTTTTATTTTCCTTCTGTCAGGGTTTCAATTCCGTTCAAGATGTTAATTCAGATCAGTATTTCAAAATATCCGCAGCTGAACTCTCATAAACTGCTTCAGTGTTTAGAATTGGAGCTCAGATTGCATGTAATATCGAAACTCTTCTGAAGATCCTCAGAGGAAGCAATCATGTGTACTATAAATTTGGAATAGTGGAGAACTGCCACATAGTAAAAGCAGCAACACGAAGAAAGAAAGTTCTGATACAAAAAAATTGACATGAAAGCGGTTTAGTAGAAAAATTGCGAAGCGTATTGATATTGACGTAAATCGCTCCGTGATCTGGGAGTATTTGGCGTCTAAAAAACTGCGTACCTTGCGACAGTCCACTTCAAATGATTTCCTTCTCAGCGAAGTTGATCTGGAAAGACAGCACTTTATAAAACAAGGCACGCACTTGATTAAAGGGGCAAGTCGCCTGAAGATCAGCGTTTCCGAAAAGTGTTTATCATAGTAGTATAAAGAGGCATTATAAGAAGTATTAATGACATCCACGCCAACTATATTGCTCTATAGATGTATAAAACAATAAGGATGTCTTAAAGCAATAGAAATTAAAGCATAGGTAGTGTATCATCTCCAGTGGTGTAATAGATACTGAACGGTGAATGGACATTACAGCTAACATACACTCCTGGAAATTGAAATAAGAACACCGTGAATTCATTGACCCAGGAAGAGGAAACTTTATTGACACATTCCTGGGGTCAGATACATCACATGATCACACTGACAGAACCACAGGCACATAGACACAGGCAACAGAGCATGCACAATGTCGGCACTAGTACAGTGTATATCCACCTTTTGCAGCAATGCAGGCTGCTATTCTCCCATGGAGACGATCGTAGAGATGCTGGATGTAGTCCTGTGGAACGGCTTGCCATGCCATTTCCACCTGGCGCCTCAGTTGGACCAGCGTTCGTGCTGGACGTGCAGACCGCGTGAGACGACGCTTCATCCAGTCCCAAACATGCTCAATGGGGGACAGATCCGGAGATCTTGCTGGCCAGGGTAGTTGACTTACACCTTCTAGAGCACGTTGGGTGGCACGGGATACATGCGGACGTGCATTGTCCTGTTGGAACAGCAAGTTCCCTTGCCGGTCTAGGAATGGTATAACGATGTGTTCGATGACGGTTTGGATGTACCGTGCACTATTCAGTGTCCCCTCGACGATCACCAGTGGTGTACGGCCAGTGTAGGAGATCGCTCCCCACACCATGATGCCGGGTGTTGGCCCTGTGTGCCTCGGTCGTATGCAGTCCTGATTGTGGCGCTCACCTGCACGGCGCCAAACACGCATACGACCATCATTGGCACCAAGGCAGAAGCGACTCTCATCGCTGAAGACGACACGTCTCCATTCGTCCCTCCATTCACGCCTGTCGCGACGCCACTGGAGGCGGGCTGCACGATGTTGGGGCGTGAGCGGAAGACGGCCTAACGGTGTGCGGGACCGTAGCCCAGCGTCATGGAGACGGTTGCGAATGGTCCTCGCCGATACCCCAGGAGCAACAGTGTCCCTAATTTGCTGGGAAGTGGCGGTGCGGTCCCCTACGGCACTGCGTAGGATCCTACGGTCTTGGCGTGCATCCGTGCGTCGCTGCGGTTCGGTCCCAGGTCGACGGGCACGTGCACCTTCCGCCGACCACTGGCGACAACATCGATGTACTGTGGAGACCTCACGCCCCACGTGTTGAGCAATTCGGCGGTACGTCCACCCGGCCTCCCGCATGCCCACTATACGCCCTCGCTCAAAGTCCGTCAACTGCACATACGGTTCACGTCCACGCTGTCGCGGCATGCTACCAGTGTTAAAGACTGCGATGGAGCTCCGTATGCGACGGCAAACTGGCTGACACTGACGGCGGCGGTGCACAAATGCTGCGCAGCTAGCGCCATTCGACGGCCAACACCGCGGTTCCTGGTGTGTCCGCTGTGCCGTGCGTGTGATCATTGCTTGTACAGCCCTCTCGCAGTGTCCGGAGCAAGTATGATGGGTCTGACACACCGGTGTCAATGTGTTCTTTTTTCCATTTCCTGGAGTGTATTTAATATCCTCTGAGAGGATAAAACACAATTATCAAGCTTACTGAACTGGTACAACAGCATACTTCAGTTAATTTTAGAACTTGTAAATATTAATAATTGATACTCTACTAGGGTGGTTTGAAAAGTTCTAAGAACGGAATAGAAAAAAAGTACTTACAACACTGAAACTCCTTTTATTTTTCAATGTAGTCTCCTTGTAGATCAATGCACTCGGTCCAGCGTTGTTCCAGTGCCTTGATCCCATCTTGAAAATGAGTTTTCTCCAGGCCTTCAAAATAGTTGTCAACCCTGGCTATCAGTTCTTCATTTAAAGTGAATCTTCGTCCACCAAGAAAAATTTTCTGTTTTGGGAAGAGATGGGAGTCTGATGGAGCCTTTTCAGTTGAATAAGACGGGTGTGGCAACAATTGATACATTAATTCGTCTAATTTTGCCCTAGCGACGGCACATATGTGCGGGCGCGCATTGTGTTCATGGAAGATGACTTTCTTCCTTGCTAAACCTGGCCTTTTTTCGCGTATCTTTTATTATAATTTGTCCAGGAGGTTAGCACAATATTCTCCAGTAACTGTTTGCCCAAAAGGAAGATAATCTACAAACAGAATCCCCTTTGCATCCCAGAACACTGATACCATGACTTCTAACGCCAAAGGAATTGTCTTTGACTCCTTTGATGGCGGAGAATCAGCAAGTTTCCACTGCTTTTACTGTTGTTTTTTTTTCTGGGGTATAGTAGTGCACACAAGTTTTATCTGTGGTCACAAAGAGGTACAAAAAATCTTGTTCGTTTCTCCTAAAACGGGCCAAACATTGTTCCGATATGTCCATTCTCGCTCGTTTTTGATCCAGCGACAAGTCGCGGCACCCATCTTGCAGACAAGTTTTTCATTCATAACTCTTCAGTTAAAGTGTGATATACCCTTTCAGATGACGTCTCTCAAGTGTGAGCAATTTCACGCATTTTCAATCGGTGATCCTCCATGACTGTTTTGTGCACTTTTGCAGTGATTTCTGGAGTAGTGACACATGTTGTCCGACCACTGCGCGGATCATCATCTAAGCTCTCCCGACCAACTTTAAATCCATTTGTCCACTTGGCAGGAGTTGAATATGAAGGAGCAGAGTTTCCCAGTGCATTCTGGAAATCGGCATGAATGTCCTTTGCTTTCATAGCTTTCTTTACGAAGTACTTAATCACTTCTCGAATATCGATTTTTTCCATCTTCGCAAATCACTACGTGGGAACAACAAAAGAGCCACGTCACAGCCACAGCTCTCTTCCAAGAGCACTGACGTGGCACGTGTTTACAGGCAACAGTCCAATGAATATCACGTGAACAACTCGTTGCCCTAGCGCTGACCTCTCGTAGTGATTCCGAGAACTTTTCAAACCACCGTTAAACGACTTAACGTGATACAATAAACCTCCAACCTTTCCTGCACTGTTGGATTTTGCTGGTCTTGATTCTCTTTCAAGTGGAGAATGTGCCGTAGCTGTAGTTGTAAGAAGTGTGGCCATTATCTTCAGCCTTTGTTCCATACTTGCAATGCTTCCATGGCAAATGAAGGTCAGGAATGCTCTTTAACAGATTATCTTCTCTGTAACTGTAATTCAGCAACAACACCTTCAACTCCACATTTCATATATTGAATGCAGAATTCAACTAAGGTCTTGAGATCTTGTCATTCTTCACTATTTAAGAGTACTTTACTGACTGAAACTGGGAACACTGAAGAAAATCCAGACAGCACTTCTTTACGCTCCGTAAACTTTAATTCTGTTACAAGACTGTCTAAAAACAGGATAAAGCCTGCCACTCGGTATTACTCTTCAGCACAGGGGCGCCCAGAGAGAAAGGGCTGGGGAGAATCCGCTCAGATTACGACTATGAAAAAACCTGTAACTGCTGGGCCCAGATTTCAATAACCTAAAATACCTTGAAAATTATCACTAAAATGCCCGTAAAATAGCGATTAAGTGACGTAACAACGATGTAAAATATATTTAAAGTGAGTTATATAATGAACTAGAGTAATGAAAAATTATATAAGAGGTTATAACTTAAACTACAAAAAGGATAATTAATTTAACATCGCAATAATTTTCGTACGAAAATTATTGTATAGCCATTGTAGAGCCATTGCAGTGTATGACAGTCAACATCCAGACATTCTCGAAAGTGAGGAAATGTCTGTTGTCTGCCAACACATGCTAGTAGTTACAAAATCTTGTAAAATTTCTGAAACAACTATACTTCTTCCCCACATTCGTCTTTCCAAGGTTGCATTTGGCCCTGACTCCATTTTTGTGGATGGCAATGTGCGACCACACCGAACAACGTGACAGTGTATTCAGCGAATGGACTGGCCTGCTGGCTACCCCATTCAATTAGCGTCGAGCACGCGTGGGATGGGTCGGGAAGACTTACCACAGACACCAACGACTATGCAGCAGTAGTAAACCTCTCTGGTGCAGGAACGGAACTCCCTACCACAAGGACTCATTACATACTTTGTGGCTAGAATGGACCACATCTCAGACCATCCAGTACCATCCGTGTTGATCACAAATCCCACTAAGAACCATGTCCCGCCTTTTCCAATGTCCAGGGGACCATCATGAACCGCGGTGACTTCAGTGTAATTATTGTCTTTGAATAATAGTGTCATTTCTGTTCATCTCATAGAGTATTGATGATGATGATGATGATGTTTGGTTTGTGGGGCACTCAACTGCGCGGTTATCAGCTCCTGTACAAATTCTCAACCTTTGCTCAGTCCAATGTCGCCACTTTCATGAATGATGATGAATTAATGAGGACAACACAAACGCCCAGTCATCTCGAGGCATGTGAAAATCCCTGATTCCGCAGGAAATCGAACCCGGAACCCCGTGCTCGGGAAGCAAATACGCGACCGCGATACCACGAGGTGCGGATTCATTGCGTATTTCTTGCAGTTACCTTCTGTACTGTACTATTTCTATTTATGGTCCAAGTTTCATCGAGCTATGTTAATTAGCAGTGACACATCATGCGAAAGCTACTTTCATCCTTAAGTTTGGCACACTAGCGTATCTTCGACATATCAACAAACATAGCCTTGACCAACATTGTTGCGTTTTTCCCAGAGGCACCTGCATTTTTTGTTCTTGCCAACAATAAATGAATGGATTACGTCATAAGTGGACGTTAAACAACAACAAGAAAAAATTGAAGTGAAATCTTAAAAAGACATCATCTTTGAAATATTAAATACAATACGGCGCCTATGTTACGAAAACATCAAAATTAAATTTGCATTCCTATAACAAGAATATTTGTGATTTTATCACTTTTAATCTAAGCATAGCTCATAAAGGAAGAAAGATTGATGCAGATGCCAGTCGACTGAATGACAATACTACTACATGCGTACATAGTCCCAACCCTCCCCACCTAAGAAGAGGCGTATTCATGTGACAGTTGCGTTTCGAATATGTTTCCTTCCTAGGAAACACAAGTCACCCTTCTAGTTCCCACGTCACTAGGTTCGCACATCTTCATAAATCTCAAATGGCTACTGCCAGTTGGCGTTTACTTCAAGATTGCACTCCAAGCTATGGCGTTAACTAATCGGACACTGATCTATATGGCATGATGATAGTTATTGGATGATGATTATCGAGATAATAATGGCGTGGATGTGATAGTTTGTAACGTCATAATATGATTAAAATTAGTGCTAAAACAAATCTGATGTAACGTCACAATAACCGTCGTTACATGATCAAAATTAGTGCTAAAACAAATCTTCATACTATCTGCTGTACAAAATCAGAATTAAATCTATCTTTTATGCAACTAATTAACAGTGAAAAAATCTCAGCCCCAACAACCGCATGCCTGTAGAAACAATATGGGTCGACGTGTTTCCTTTTTCTTTTTCATATGCACGTCTTGTGTCCTTATTTCCGTTATTTTTCGCCCTTCCTTAAAGTGTATGGTCATGTGTGAGTAATTTGAATGTAGTAGCCGACGAACAAGAGAAGTGGTGGGTTTCCTAATCTTCTACCAACCTAAACGGTGTCGGTGGAAGGCAGAGATGTGTAAAGCTAAACGTTTTCCTAGCAGAGGTTGGTCATGGGTCTCCCCCACCACCTCTGGCTGCTCGGAGAGAGCTCCGCGCGACTGTTAGTCAAGAATGTGTTTGAAGATAGGTAAGCGACCAGACGTTCCCTCAGAACGGCTGCGTCGAACACGGGAGAAAAGGTATTTGAATCTGTTACTTGTTAAACTCAACAATTCTTCTCGTAGCTATTTTTGCAATGATCATTTAGGTACCGGTTATAATTTTTAGTTCAATTAATCGGGTGCAGAGTAATGTGATTTCCGTTAGGCGCGACCACGTTGTCTATAAATTCAGATCTCGACCCAAACCTTAAAAGTTACAGCTTGTCTTCTTATTTTTATTTGTGATGAACATTATTAAATTATCAAGAGAAACTGTATCGAGTGTTCAGAGTCGATTGGTGTCCAGGAGCTTCACGCTGAAAATATACCTGCTCGATGCCAGCCACGAGATGTATACAATTCTTCTGACTAAAAATGCTGTCAACACTCGCTAGCCCGTGTGGATTTGTTGCATGTGAATGTCGGTGTTTTAAAATAGAGCAGTGACCACGTGCTGCCCAGATCTTCCGATCCCCACAGGGCTATGCAGATTAAAGCAAACGCGGCTCGTAATTCTCAAGTGAGAAAGACATAGGATCCCTTATAGAAATATCATGAATGTTTGTCCATTTGTTAAATGCAAAAAGATTACTGTTAAAAATGGAAGAGATTAGTCGAAAATAAAGATTTTGTCATTTGAAGCCAATTTCCGTTATCGCTAATTTATTTCTCAACATGCCGGAAAAGAGTGTCTTATTAGTAGCATTTGATGAATACGCTCCCCATATCTAAAGTTAAGTTCTTGGCACAAGATTAGTTCACAGCACATAGTTTTCACTGACTGTCCCCAAAAATATTTTTGCGTTATCCGTTGCTACCTTATAATATCCGTAGGTGAACAGGAACACCCGGGAATAATAAATTCAATCGGTATGAAGTCCGAAATGTCGCTACTTGACAAAGGCTTAAAATATAACCTAACTCCCCACTAAATAATACGAATGTTAAACACATAATTGCTGATGTTAAAGCAACAAGCAAAATATCGAAAATAAATAAACCTGTAAAATGTAAGATAGCCCTAAAAACCAAAGATTTAATTCTAAAAGAGAAAAATAAACCGCATAGAAAAACTGAAGATAAAACACTTAAAAATATCAATAGTAAATTACTAGCAGAGAAAGCAATTGTAGTGAAGGCCGATAAAGGAAAAACCCTTGTTATTATTAAAGAAGACGATTACATATCTAAAATACTCTCATTTTTTAATGAGAACGGTATAAAGATTGTTCTGAAAACTTATGTGGGCCTAAACCTTAATCAAATAACGGGCAAAATAATCAGAGAAGGTCACGTCACCAAAAATAAGACTGTGCCCAAGATGTTCTGTCACAGCAGGCCGGAACAAAAAGAATAAAAGAAATTCCTGCTAGCAAAAATAAGCAACCTCTTCATAGCCTCCCAATAGAAAGTCTATAATATTCAACACAGGTGAGTTGCAATTTTAAAATGAGAATGACTTGCAAGCGAGTGATCTCAACCCCGTAGCAAACGAAGGCCCGCTTGAGTTTCCAGGTTCGTTGCTGTCGCACTTTCCGAGGTTCCGCTTATGCCGGCTTCGAGACGTACCACAAAGAAGATGAAAATTGGTTGCCAGCATCTTCTGTCTGTGGAACAAGGACGGCACACCTGCATCGTGGGTGACTCAACTACTCTAATGTTGTAACAGCCGTGTAACGCTCGCTGCAAGGCAATGTTCTCTAGCACTTGGGCCGGCCGCGGTGGCCGAACGGTTCTAGGCGCTTCAGTTCGGAACAGCGCGACTGCTACGGTCGCAGGTCGAATCCTGCCTCGGGCATGGATGTGTGCGATGTCCTTAGGTTAGTTAGGTTTAAGTAGTTCTACATTCTAGGGGACTGATGACCTCAGATGTTAAGTCCCATAGTGCTCAGAGTCGTTCTAGCACTTGCAGCTTCTCTGTCTTGTCCTAAGCAGCCTAGAACCACTTTTAACAAGCACGCTCCAAAAGGGGTGACATCACTTTTAAACATAGTATCCTTTCAATGCGATGGCCGTTCGCTGCCTTATTGAGAGGGTCTGTATGCCCGCATGGTAACACTCTACTGATCCACGCCGGAGTCATCTTGCTGCATCAATAATCTTCACATCATCCACGTACTGCTTCTCGCCGAGTGCGTCCTTCATTGGGCCAGACAGATAGAAGTATGAACGTGCGATATACGGAGTGTAAGGCGGATAAAAATTACCAGTCCAATACGGTTTTATGAGCTCCTATCGGTGCGCATGTTTGTCTGAGGCCTTGCATTCTCATGGAGAGGGAGATGGTATAAGAACGTAGGCTTCCGCGGCCGGTGTCATAGTGATTGAAATACTTCTGGGTATTATGCCGCGCCATTGCTAAAAACTAACAACAATAATAAACTAAAACCGCATTCTACAGGATCAGATCCCACCAGACAGCTGCGGTCTGGTGCGCTTATGCCTATCATCTACGTACTTCACCTGGCGGCGAAAATATTACGAACAGTTAGATGGAGTGGCAATGGGTTCCCCGCCCTCCCCTGTAGCTGTAGACATCTTCACGGAAGCCTTTGAGCAAACGGCTCTAGCTTCTGTTCCGTTACGTCCCAGTTGTTGGCTACGATATATGGACGACACAAAATGGCTCTGAGCACTATGGGACTTAACATCTGTGGTCATCAGTCCCCTAGAACTTAGAACTACTTAAACCTAACTAACCTAAGGACATCACACACATCCATGCCCGAGGCAGGATTCGAACCTGCGACCGTAGCAGTCGCACGGTTCCGGACTGCGCGCCTAGAACCGCTAGACCACCGCGGCCGGCTGGACGACACATTCCTTATCTGGCCTGACGGTGAAGCGGATTTGGGAAACTTCCTCCAGCACTTAAATAGCCTGCACAAAAATATCAAATTCACACATGAGACTCAAAACAATGGTAGCTTGCCATTTCTTGATGTGGAAGTATGCAGAGCTGCCGAAGGTAAACTGGGACACAAAGTATACCGGAAACCGACGCACAGTAATCGGTACCTGCATGCGGAGAGCCACCATCACCAGCTCAGAAGTATTCTACATACGTTAACTGCCCGATCCTACCGGATAAGCGATGACAATAACATCAAAGAAGAATTAAAGGAGCTACAACACACGTTTCGTGCCAACGGCTATGATGACAACATCATAAGAAAGGTAGCTAAAACCAAAGGGAGCAGAACACGAGAAGATGGGAAAGAAGAGAAGCTTCCACTGGTACACTTACCGTATGTAAAAGGCGTCAGTGAATGGCTAGGCAACATCCTCCGCCGACGAGGTTTCAAACCGATTTTTCGAAGCAGTTACAAGACCCACGAAATGATAGGTTCCACCAAGGATGTGGTCAACAATCTTAACGCTGCAGGTGTTTACGAACTACGGTGTGAGTGCGGAGCTACCTGCATAGGAGAAACAGGGAGACCTGTCGGCTTACGAGTAGCAGAACACGAGCGCTATGTACGATTACAACAACATAATAAATCGGCGATAGCGGAACACCACCGTGACTGTGGACAACCTATCAGGTTCCAGGAAGCCCGAGTACTGGCGAAAGAATCGTGGATGCGAGAACGCAAAATACGGGAGGCGATCGAAATTATTAAGCAGCCCGACAACGTCAACAGAGAAGATGGCTACAAACTCCCGGCGTCCTGGCTGCCGGCCATCCCAGTCCAACGGGCGGCGAGCGGTCGTGGGGCAAAAGCTTCACGGGACACGGACGTATCTGCACAAACAGCTGTAGAGCGACTGTCAGTCCACTTCCGCGCACACCAGGAGGAAAACTTGCCTACCAGAAGCCGAACGCTGACTGGCGGAGAGCTACCAATCGTTGATGACATGAACATCCACGAACAGCCTCTTTCCATTCATCTTCCCTTACGTCATGACTAGCGAATCATATCAGAGGGCCAATTAAAAGTTTTACAACAGTGACGTCAAACATCGATAGTGTGTAATAAATAGAAGCACCTATCCCCATGTAAAACCAGTCGTACCCTGAAGAAGGCCGTTACAATTCGGCCGTAACGTCGGTTTTAGTTTATTATTGTTGTTAGTTTTTAGCAATGACGTGGCATAATACCCAGAAGAATTTTAATCACCAAGGAGATGCTCGTTTGCATTTTTGTGGCGACGAATTCAGTGAAGTCGTTCTTCAAAATTCATGAGGGTATCACAATACACATCAAACGCATTAACCCCTACAGAATTGCAAAAGACCATCGCCACGACTTTCCAGCTGAGGATAAGGTTTGAACTTTTTCTTCGAAGGAGACGTAATTTGGTGCCACTCCATAAACTACCGCTTTGTTTCCAGTTCGAAGTGATGAATCATTTTTCATCGCGTGTGACGATGTTCGGCAAAAAGCTCTCACGATAAGCTTTGTAACACCTAAGAAATTCCGCACAGATGGTCTATCGTTGCTCTTTATGGTCTTGTGCTAGGGGGCAACGAGCCCAGCTGGCACACCATCTGGTGGACGAGTGTGTCAGCACTACCAACAGAGACGCTCAGTCGAGCAACGATGTGTTTGATTGTGATCCTTCGATCACCTGCAGTGTGAGTGTCCGCACGTTCCAACATTGCAGGAATTTCAGCCGCGTGCGGCCGGCAAGCACGTGGGAGATTGCACAGGTTTGTGCGACCTCGTTGTGATGATGACAGACTCCGCACCCAGTGACTCGCCGTGCTTTTGTTCACTACCAGGTCTACTTATCTCCGTAGATATTCTGCAATCGCCTATGAATATAAGCGATGCTCTGGTTTACCTCTAAAAAAACTAAATGACAGCTATTTGGTTAGAAAGCACCTCCTTTACAGTCACCATTTTGAAGGAAACGTGTAGCGCTGCCACCTATCGGAACTACATATTCCACCACAGTGTCCTACAACAAATTTCACCTATTTTCAACCGAAATTGTCCGAGGAGAAAAATATGTTGCATTACTTATTGAACGCCCCTTGTAACTGAAGAACGTTGTGGTTAGGTAAGTTCGACAAAACTTTCACTGCAATGAAAGCACATTTAACCGTTTATGACTTGAGTCTTGTGTCTTGTTTCTTTCGCGACCTGTTAATATAAACACATTCACTGCTTGAGCGGATAACTCCATAACCACATTTTGGGAAAAAAAATACATAGATACAACTAAAATTTCATGTGTTCAAAAAATTTTTAATCGTAGGAAAACAATTTATTGAGGGAATAGTGCTCATCACGGACAACAGAAATAAGATAAATAACGACAAAACGTAAAATCTAGGTATGTAATAACAGTTTTTATGGCCAGATAACAATATCTTCGTGCGCCAATGATTCAGTATCATGCATCAAGTAATTGGGTCTGGCTTTTCTTTATCTTAACCACATGGGAAATCAAAATTGAGATGTCCAGCTGTTGACAAATATCAGTTGCTCTCTCAAGAACAGGCCTGAAAGCTTTTGTAACATCAGACTTCAGAGTTTCTGATTCTTATCTTGTGCATTCAGTTACTTTCATGGCTTCTCTCAAACTGAGTGTTCTTTTCTGAAGAATTTTGTTTGGTGTACAACCAAATGCAAGCATCTTACCTATCATTTAGAGAAGGGTGACAAGTTCACGCCGCAGAATAGAACAAATTAGAGAGCTTGCCTCCGTTGCTGTGACTAAGGAATCATTAGGCCAACCCGACATAGCAGTCAACCCTTCAATCAAAGGCTCCAGCAGCTACAAAAAAGCGGTGACAGCATCAAATCTTGCAATCCACCGAGTTGTACAGAGTTTTTTCAGAACTTTTGCACAAAGTGATCCACCCCAATTGATAATGTAATCTGGAAGTTGTCAGTGCTACGTTAAACTCCCACATCACTGGATCGTGAGGTGCGGAGAGAGCAGGAAGGGGAACTTTGTCCCTGTGTCGAGGAGGCGTGAGAGAAGGAATGTTAACTTATCTGCCTGCTACACAATGATGATGCTGTAGGCGTGCGTAAGGGGAGATATCAGCAAACTTATCTGCCTGCCACACAATGATGTTGCTGTAGCCGCGCGTAAGGGGAGATATCAGCAGCTATGGTGTAAATTAAACAGGGAAGTAACGAGGCTATGTGACAGCCAGTCATAGAGTTATCCGTGTTCAAACAAACTGGCCGGCCGGAGTGGCCGAGCGGTTCTAGGCGCTGCAGTCTGAAACCGAGCGACCGCTACGGTCGCAGGTTCGAATCCTGCCTCGGGCATGGATGTGTGTGTTGTCCTTAGGTTAGTTAGGTTTAAGTAGTTCTAAGTTCTAGGGGACTGATGACCTCAGAAGTTAAGTCCCATAGTGCTCAGAGCCATTCAAACGAACTCGTTGCGCTATTTGTTTTTGAGTTGACACACACAACACGAGTTCGCTGCGCTGCTCTTGTGCTGCAGCTTTTAGATCACTGAAGCTGGCTGCAGTCGTAAACATAAGACAGTCGACACGAAGTGTACTGAGTTGCACCGATTACAAGCGCGGAGAAGAAGATCAGTTTAGCATCGAGAACTTATAAATCTGTGCCACTTCTCACTGCTCCTAAGCTGCAGTCAGTTTATAAGTAAATCTCATATAGTTACAACTAATAACTGCCGTATTTGAACTGAAGCGACTTCAAGCCCACGAAAAAAAAAGAAAAACCTTCATGGCTTGGGGGTGGGGGTTGCCACTCCCCCTCGTTTCTATGCCCTTGTTTCATAAAAGCGTGTGAGCATTCGTCGGACTACCATTGTGAGTCACGACTATTATTAACACCGTCGCGACTGAAATTGATTTCATCAGCAAACAGCATTATTCTGATTACTCGGCCATTTGCAATTGATTAACGACCAAATTCGAATCGTCTACATCTACATCTACATCTACACGGATACTCTCCAAATCACATTTAAGTGCCTGGCAGAGGGTCCATCGAACCACCTTACCAATTCTCTATTATTCCAATCTCGTATAGCGCGCGGAAAGAATGAACACCTATATCTTTCCGTACGAACTCTGATTTCCCTTATTTTATCGTGGTGATCGTTCCACTCTATGTAGATCGGTGTCAACAAAATATTTTCGCATTCGGAGGAGAAAGTTGGTGATTGGAATTTGGTGAGAAGATTCCGTCGCAACGAAAAACGCGTTTCTTTTAATGATTTCCAGCTCAAATGCTGTATCATTTCTGTGACACTCTCTCCCATATTTCGCGGTAATACAAAACGTGCTGCCTTTCTTTGAACATTTTCGATGTACTCCGTCAGTCCTATCTGGTAAGGATCCCACACCGCGCAACAGTATTCTAAAAGAGGACGGACAAGCGTAGTGTAGGCAGTCTCCTTAGTAGGTCTGTTACATTTTCTTAGTGTCCTGCCAATAAAACGCAGCCTTCGGTTAGCCTCCCCCACAACATTTTCTATGCATTCTTTCCAATTTAAGTCGTTCGTAATTGTAGTACCTAGGTATTTAGTTGAATTTACGGCTTTTAGCTTAGATCAATTTATCGTGTGACCAAAGTTTAACGAATTCCTTTTAGCACTCATGTGGATGACCTCAAACTTTTCGTTATTTAGGGTCGACTGCCAATGTTTGAACCATTCACATATCTTTTGTAAATCGTTTTGTAATTTGTTTTGATCTTCTGATGACTTTATTAGTCGATAAACTACAGCGTTATCTGCAAACAACCTAAGACGGCTGCTCAGATTGTCCCCCAAATCGTTTATATACTGCAGATAAGGAACAGCAAAGGGCCTATAACACTACCTTGGGGAACGCCTGAAATCACTTCTGTTTTACTCGATGACTTTCCGTCAATTACTACTTAGTGTGACCTCTCTAACAGGAAATCGCAAATCCAGTCACATAACTGAGACGATATTCCATAAGCACGCAATTTTACTACGAGCCGCTTGTGTGGTACAGTGTCAAAAGCCTTCAGGAAATCCAGGAATGCGGAATCGATCTGAAATCCGTTGTCAATAGCACTCAGCACTTCATGTGAATAAAGAGCTAGTTGTGTTTCACAGGATCGATGTTTTCTAAACCCATGTTGACTGTGTGTCAATAGAGCGTTTCCTCCGAGGTAATTCATAATGTTCGATGACAATATATGTTCTAAAACCCTGCTGCATATTGACGTTAACGATATGGGCCTGTAAATTAGTGGATTACTCCTACTACCTTTCTTGAATATTGGTGTGACCTGTGCATCTTTCTAGTCTTTGGGTACGGATCTTTCGTCGAGCGAACGGTTGTATATGATTGTTAAGTATAGAGCTAATGCTTCAGCATACTCCGAAAGGAACCTAATTGGTATACAGTCTGGACCAGAAGACTTGCTTTTATTGAGTGATTTGAGTTGCTTCACTACTCCGAGGATATTTACTTCTACGTTACTCATGTTGGCAGCTGTTCTCGATTCGAATTCTGAAATATTTACTTCGTCTTCTATTGTGAAGGCATTTCGGAAGGTTGTGTTTAGTAACTCTGCTTTGGCAGCACTGTCTTCGATAGTATCTCCATTGTTATCGCGCAGAGAAGGCATTGATTGTTTCTTGCCGCTACCATACTTCACATACGACGAGAATCTCTTTGGATTTTCTGCTAGGTTTCGAGACAAAGTTACGTTGTGGAAACTGTTATAGGCGTCTCGCATTGAACTCCGCGCTAAGTTTCGTGCTTCTGTAATGGATCGCTAATCTTGTGGATTTTGCGTCTGTTTAAATTTGGCATGTTTGTTTCGTTATTTCTGCAACAATGTTCTAACCCGTTTTGTGTACCAAGGAGGATCAGCTCCGTCGTTTGTTAGTTTATTTGGTATATATCTCTCAATTGCTGCCGATACTATTTCTTTGAATTTAAATCACATCTGGTCTACACTTAAATTATTCATTTGGAATGAGTGGAGATTGTCTCTCAGGAAGGCGTCTAGTCTATCTTCATCTCTTTCTTGGAGATGTTGTATCCGCAGCAAATAGTAAGGACAGAGGTTTTCATACATAATGTCTCATATTCTTGTATGTGAAACATAAATAAGCATAGAAATTCTGCATGTGCTTGTTGAAGAACTACATTCTACCAACTGAATAACGTCTCGTACTTCTTCCACATTCTGTTGATTTGTACGTTCAAATGCGATATGTGTGCTGGGCACTGCATCAGGCTCATTCAGTTTTCTGTAGTCAGAAAATTGCGTGGTCAGGAAACTGTCTGCCGTATTGTTTACGAGGAGCACTAGAGTGTCCATAACAAAACCCGTACACAAACACCGTATCGGAATAGTCGGCGTTTGTAAGTACACTGAGAAGCCAGAAGACTATGATCGCCGACCTGCTATCGACATAAGCTCGTCCAGGGAATAACAGCGTCACCTGGCAAGGAATAAATGCTACTCGGACATATGTACGTTGCGTGTAATATCAGTGAGCGGGTTGTCCGTTTGTAAAATGGGGAAGGCGCGCGATCTATCTGAGTTTGGCCGAGGGCAGTTTGTGATGGCCCGGAGGCTGGGCACGAGCATTTCAGAAACTGCACGACTTGTCGAGTGTTCGAAGAGTGCTGTGGTAAGTGTCTTCAACACGCGGCGAAACCAACGTTACGTCCAGATGTCGTGAGGTTGGGCGGCCCTCCCTCATTACAGGTGTCGGACGTCGTAAGCCGGGCAGACGGGGAAAACAGGACAGGCAGCGAACTGTGACGGAACTGACATCATACTTTAATGCTGGGCAGAATACAAGTGTGTCGAACACTCCTAACGATGGACCTCAGTACCCGATCACCCATGTATGTGCCAATGTTAACACCACGACATCGGTAATTACGACTGAAATGGGTACGTGACCATCGGTATGGATGTCGGCGCAGTGGCAGAGCGTTGCATGATCTGATGAATCCCGATACGTTCTTCATCATGCCGATGAGATGGTGCGAATACGTCGTCTTCCTGGAAAAAGCTCCTTGACATCTGTACTGCGCGACGGAGACAAGCTGGCGGCGGCTCCATTGTGTTCTGGGGAACATTCACGTGGGCGTCCATGGGTCCAGTGGAGATCGTGCAAGGCACCATGGCGGCCAAAGAGAATCGTACACTGTTTGCGACCACATACACCCCTTCATGACGGTCATATTTCCCGACGGCAGTGGAATTTTTCAACCAGATAATGTGCCATGTCACAAGACCAGGAGTGTGATGGAGTGGTCCGAGGGAGACAGTGGCGAGTTCCAATTGATGTCCTGCCCCTCCCGCTGCCCACAAATCGCCAGATCTGAACCAGATCAAACACTTCTGGGATGTGATTGAACGTGGTGGCAGACTTCATCGCCCCCCCCCTCCCCACCCCCTCTCCGGAGGAATTTACGGGAATTACCAAGGCCTCATTGCTTCCATACCACGACGCCGCTGTTATTCGTGCCAAAGGTGGACATACCAGCTATTAGGTAGGTAGTCATAATGTTGTAGCTGATCACTACACGTGCGGCATGCTTAAACGATGGAGTAGTGTTGGCCAACTAATAAGTCGAAAACGCAGTTGAGAACTTCAGTTATGTAAACTCAAGAACTACTTCACAGCTTTAAAAGAAATGCTAGTCGCTATGTCGCTATATAAACCCGTAGGAGGTGGAGTAACGAAACGCGAAATCGCAACTCATGTTTTTGACCAGCTGTATTTCTATGATCAATCACAAATGGACATGCATTATATAAATTTTTTTCTTCAGATCAGTCCATATCACCACCTCTAACTGAAACATCCTGTATGCAAGTGATATCGATGTGACATATGTTCAAGAAGCCAAGGTAGATTTATTTATTTATTTATTTATTTATTTATTTATTTATTTTTTTTTTTTTTTTTTTTTGCTGACGATACATTTATGGTAATAAAGCCTGATGGAAATACTTTAACATTTGATAATTTAAACAATATATACTTGGAAAATTAATAACTGCTTCTCTACAAATGGGCTGCCATTGTACTATGGTAAGAGGCAATATATTTACACCTTTATTGCAGTCCATTGCATGAGGATGTATATTAATAAAGGACACAAGATAATCTAAATGCACATGGCAGTATAGATGTACGCTGTACACTGTTTGAAGCCACAATGGGCTGGGTCTGCCGCCATCTTAACTAGCCCAAAACATTAGCAGATTACTATTCATGATTGCATCTTGTTCATTATTTCTATCGTGTGCACACAACAGCTTTTTTAAATATCATAAATTATACTGATTACATGAATAACTTAGTGTCTGGAAGGTAGTTCCGAATGTTTTTCTGTTCTTGAATGCGTATTTGCTGTAGTAATATGGCCTCGTTAAAGTAATTTTATTTTTGCTGCTGCAATTACGGATAACCAGAAAGAGAAGGATGTAACGTGAAAAGCATGCTTTCATAATCCATTTAATTCCACTTTTACTGTATTTGTATCGACTGCAAATGAAACTGAAACTCCGAAATCAATGCTTGTTTGTTCACTGGTATCGGTCTTGCTTCTTTTCGTTACATATTCAGCTTTCAACTCATATGCACAACATTTTTAGAGTTCACGTTTGCAAAAAAATTACCTATGTATTCTTTGCTAGCCCATAAATGTGTGCAATGATTAAAGCAGCAAGGCATGCTGTCGTATCTTGCGCATGTCAAAACAATTAATGATTATCGAAATGTCAAAGAAACACAACTGCAGAGAGGTATGCCTCTATGCAGAATAGAGTTCTTGTTTCATTAGATAGTCAGTCCATTAGTCTCACTCTAGTTTACCCCTCTTCTCACTCTGAAATCTTACCTCGGATGCGTCGTCCAATGTGTGGCTACTAACAGCAATTTACAACGTAAATAACGATAATTTTTTTTAAATACGTATCTTCCAGCACTGTGGAATGCTACAAATGTGATTAAGGGAACAGCCTCAAACGCTTAAGCCCCGTAAAATGGATATTTTGGTTTAATATGCCTGCAAGTAACTTTTTAGCAATGACAGCGTAACCTGTATAAGATGTAGGCCTACCTAACTTCTTTTCCCGGAATATTCTTCGCGAGTAACTCTGTCAGTTTTTTGGACATAACCAAAATGATTACAATTGGAACATATGTCTACTTTGATCATCTGCTTCATTTTATTTTTGAATTTCATTTTAAGATTTTCAAAGTATGTAAGCCAATACTACGCTTTGTGATATACCAATAGTTACTTTGTTAGTTCCATGTTCCATGTATGATTTGCACGATAAATTGTAATGATATGGAACGAGTCGTTATATATTAACATCAGTTGTCTTTGTAAATATGCCTCCATGCTGATCATATATTAGTTTGTACGTTTTTTAATTAAAGTCAGACATATGTTAGTCAACCTTCACAATTTACACATGACAGCAACACATAATCTTTCTCGGAAAAGGAGAGGTTGTCAAAGAAAAACGTTTTCAGTTTAGCTCGAAATTTTACTTTGCTGTGTGTCAGGCATTTTATATCAATGGGTAAGTGATCAAAACTTTTGATTGCAGCATTGAGAACCCCTGCTTGTGCTACAGACAACATTAATGTCACGTAATGAATGCCTCTTTGTTTTTGTGTTGTAATTATGTACATCGTTGCTCCATAAAGTGCAGTGCATTATTTACAGCAAAATTAAGAGGGAATAACTATACCGTGAAACTGATAGATTGACACTCACACATCGAGCACAAGACAGGCACGGCGAAAAAGGTGTTCACATAAATTTTCAGACAAAGGAAAGGAAGCAAAGCACACATACGCGTTCATACGGTAACACACACTGAACTGCATGACACATGGCCGCTGTCTACGGCTGTTCCAGGCAGAAATCTTTAGAGGAGGAAATGTGAACAATATATAACAATTATCGCCCACAAAAATTTAGAGCTTCAGATGCTGTCCCAACAACCAGTGCGGTTACGTAGCCGTGTGTGGTGCGGGGGAGACCGTTGATACGATGCAGTGACGGATACATATGGCCGCCTACATTGCAGCCCGCGCCGCCCCCGCTTGTCAGCCAGCACGCTATTCGTTCGTTTCTTTCGTCAGTCGGCTCGACTGAATTGAGTTATCGAGTAGCTGTACTTTCCTATGTAGCACTCGCATCCGCGTCATCGTATTTTATACGTTTCTGTCTGGCACATAGACAGCTAACACATACCTACGAGAAAAGTCGCGGCCATCCTAGTCATCTCGATACATTATACTGTCTGGCATTTGTTCGAGAAAAGTCACGAATATTTTATTTGTTTTCTTGTACAGAGAACCTTCCATACGTAGCGTTATAAATACGGACCATTCGCCGAATAGGAAGCTAATTTACATTCAGAAGCAGAAATATTAAGACTGAAGAATGAATAAGTAAAAAGTCCTAGTTGTAGCAAGTGCAAGCTTGAAGAATTAGTCAAGAGTGAGAGTGATCACTTGATTGTGAAGTATTAATAATAGTAATTCATAGTAATTTCTCAGTGAAAATATTGTTACGAGACTCGTAACTTATGGAAGAGTTAGACGTGGCGATGAGTGTTCCTCGTCTTACAGGCAGACAAAGACACAGGGAAAACTGCGATCATAATGATGCTATGACATACTGGAAAAGAACTGTTTTTATTCCAACACTGGACCATGTTACGACTGACACAAGAGAACCTTTTGCTGAAGAAAATATTTATCATTTAAAATTCAACATACTTTTGCCCTCACAACTACTGAAACATGACGGAAATGATCTGACACATAAGTTGAATGAGTGCTTAACTGAACTACCGTTCTTTGAATAAGAATCACTCTTTGTGATTAAAAAGAGACTAATGGGAAATATTTTTCAATACAAGCAAACGATCATAAACGCTCTTAATGATTGTGATTCAGCTATGCAAGCGTTGTCTGTTTGTCCAAGATCTGACTATCCTACTTTGCACACGCTGTACAAGATATTTGCTTGTCTACCTGCATCTCTTGCTACAATAGAAATAAGTTTTCAACATTGCGATGTACAAAGACATGGCTGAGGTCGACAATGAAGCAGGATAGACTTAATGACTTAGCTCTGTTGAACACTCACCCTGACAGTGATTGTCCCATTGACGATGTCGTAAACCAATTTTCCAGGAAGAATGGGCGCATAGAATTCTTCCTTTAAGGAGGAGAACCACAATTGTAACTTTGTTATATCATTATATAGTATTGCCTTACATATGTGTATAATCAGTTTAAATAAAACTTCCTTAAACTTTTCGTGTGACGACTATTTTTTTATTAGGGTAACAGTATAGGTCGGCTCAAGACATCTTTACCGCCCTCTTCTGTATCCGCCACGGATACGGTGTGACGCGGATGTCGGAGCGTCTGCGACTCGGAAAGCAATGAAAAACACATGCAAGAAGAGAAAGAACGGACACTGAGTGAAGTACGGTAAATTTAAAAGTCAAACGATATAAATAAAAACACTACGATATAAGTAAACAATGCCACAATAATTCGTGTACGCTAAAGAAAATATTGCTTGAACGGCTCCACTTATGAATGAAATTCGATTCCTTTAAACTTTAGATTACGATCGGATCCATTAGTACACACGTAAACAACGAAAGCTAACTTTTTTGATGAAACAATCACGTTTCCACACAAGCACTCAGCACTATCGAAACTGGGCACGGGCACTTCAGAAGACGTCATGGGGTAGTATCACCGCGGTGAACCATGAAGGTACGAATGCAGTGAGTCAAATATTTTAGGTTAGGTAAGATGGCAGACATCGGCTTCAAGCTTGTGACGTAATGACACCTCCATTATTTTTTCACCTCCATTATTTTTTCACCTCCATGTTTTGGAAGCCTGCGATAGTGATAATCTTTGCTAAAGAAGTTTCATGCACGAATTTTGAATCTTTGCCGGCTTTCTTCTTTTCCCTCGATCCATTATCCACACCTAAAATATGAACTCTTGACAAGTTTTTGACCGATTTACTTCAGACATTTACACGATACTCTAATAAACACTTGGACTGATATGGGCTATTTATTTTTTGAACAATAATGTACATGTTTCCTGTGAAAATTGACTGCTAGAAAGGAATGCTGTGTCGTACTGTGCGTTTTTGTTTTCTTTCTCTTTCAACTACGATAGCAGGGCATTTAAACCAATAGACGAATTGTTTTTCCCATATGGCCTATTGTTTCTCCATTTACTATAATAAACAAAAACTGTATACACATCTCTGTACTGTTTTGCTTTCTTCCTCGCAGTCGGTTTGAATAGTAAACCTCAGAAGAACGAATGTTCAATTTGTGATAAGAGTGTTTCTCGCGTGGTCAATTCTATGCCTTCAAAGTAGACGAAGTCGCAACGAGGAACAGGAATATTTGCGTTACCGAGTAAAGTAATGGAGCTTATACACGACTGACTCTCATATACACCATACTGTAACGTACAGGACCCCAAAATATATTCAATCTTGTTGCTCAGCTAGGTAAACAAATTATGATTTTATTATTTCATTAACCTGATTCATCCTAATAAGAGGACATCATTTTCTCTGTTTCATGGTAGACATTGCGGGTATTAGTAAGTGTAACGATTAAACTAACCGAGATTTTCAAAGCTCATCCCTTAATTATTCTTTTAATTGTATTAACGAATCTGCATCATCGCTACAGTTTTCCAAAGATTATTGTAACTTACTAAGAAAATTTATATTTCGTTTTTATCAGTTGTCAGATAGAACAGACAAACATCTACACTGCAACTACACTATATGATCAAAAGTATCCGGACACCTGGCTGAAAATGACTTACAAGCTCGTGGCGCCCTCCATCGGTAATGCTGGAATTCAATATGGTGTTGGCCCACCCTTAGCCCTGATGACAGCTTCCACACTCGCAGGCATACGTTCAAACAGGTGCTAGAAGGTTTCTTAGGGAATGGCAGCCCATTCTTCACGGAGTACTGTACTGAGGAGAGGTATCGATGTCAGTCGGTGAGACCTGGCACGAAATCGGCGTTCCAAAACATCCCAAAGGTGTTCTATAGGATTCAGTCAGGTCTCTGTGAAGGCCAGTCCACTACAGGGATGTTATTGTCGTTTAACCACTCCGTCACAGGCCGTGCAATCAGTACTTTTTTAATCAAAACTGGATATCATGCAATAGGTGCACTCGAGTATGCACAGATGGAGCTCGCACTCGATGGCTTTCTAGGGGTAAGGTTGTAAAAAGATCTAACTGAGGAATGAGGTATTCTGCTTAATAAAGGAGTAAAGCTACTCTCTGGGAGCCAGTTTCCACAACGGAGATTTTCTATCGAAAATGGCTCACCCCACTGACATTTTTGAGGAACTAAATAGTCTTAATACTTTAAGAAATGTGATGGCATTCATAAAGAAATTAGATGTGTAACAAAACCGAATGGAAAGTGGCATGGGAGATATGTTCCCTGCTCTATTGTCGCTGTAGGCAATCCAGTACTTCTAATGGAGATAAAAGCCTGCCTTCTTCATCATCTTACAATACTAGAAGTTCACTTCGAAAAGCATTTCAGCAACGATAAATTTAGTCGGATTAAAATCCCTTCAAAATGCTCCTGAACCATCACGTCTAAATATAAAAGAGCAAGAGCAACTTACTGAGCTCACTTGTCATACTTCAGTGAAGAGTAAATTTAATGAAGTGTGTTTGCTGGGGTTTTGCATACATAGGGGAAGGCGGTGCAAGACGGGGAAGTGGGGTAAGGCGGGGAATGGCTATAAGCTGCAGTTAGAGTGCTGCCATCTCTGGATAGCTACGTCAATATCATCAATACACAGGTTCCAGTGTGTTGACGTTGCTGAACCTTAGTTTCGGGGCGGTTTCTGTGAGCTTTGTAAGGTACGTCAATTGTTATTCTGATTTGCAATTTTTACACCTTTCAAGGCCCTAAAACATGTGTTTCTTGAACATTTGTCCAGACTGTATGTATAGCACTGAACAGAACGTCTTATTAACAGTAATCTGCTATGTCAGTAGTCGATGTTCACTAAATAGTGTTCATGTAGGCGTAACATAACCTGACACCATGGTAGGGGGCAAGACGGGGTGGGGCAAGATGGTGAGCTTCCCCGTCTTGCCCCTGCTATTTGTCCAACCATTACGTTCTTATCGTCTCATTGTTTACCTGGCTGCGGGTTTTGAACACGTACATTATACGTTGAATACAATTGTAAATAGAATGCTATTAATTATTCCAGCGCTTCCTAATTAATTACAAATTATGCCTTAGGCTATATGGTGAATAAAAATACACAAAACGTGCAAAGTCAGTATTCTTGCTATGCTTTAACGACTGACTATTGGAAATGTGGTATTTACTATATAATATAGATTACCAGGAATGGTCTGATTCAATGGTACGTTCCACGTGTTTTATTTCAGATGGTTCGCAAGTACCGGCGACAAACGTCTAGGCAAGATTGGTCATTGGAGTCAATGGAAGGGGCTGTAAATTCTGTTATAGAAGGTCATATGGGTTCTTTCAGGGCTGCTCGACAGTTCAACGTGCCACGACATGTGGCAAAGAAACGTGCTAATCCTGGCTATACAGTTGTGAAATGGTTAGAACCAATCACTTGTGTGTTTATCATCTAACAGGCGTGTAAAACCGAATCTCCTTATAGGAGTGAACTATCTGAAGAAATTAAACGAAAAGGAGTCCCCAAACGTGCTGCATGTACATGAAAACTCTTCTCAAAGACGTTTAATAAACCTGGGAGACCACCAAAAGGACATAATGACAACGGAAAAGTGACGAACGTTACTGACGTCTTGACCACTCCTTCATGCTCAAGGGGTGGTCAAATGACAACGAGGAAGAGAGTGAAGAATGTTTATATTGCTATGACTTCTCTGAAGGAGGCTGGATACGGTGTATTAGCTGTGGACGCTGGGCCCACGACACTTGTGCATGGATAGAAAGTGATGATGACGAGGTTGTCCACACTTGTGTACTATGTGAAAGTAAGAGGCCTGAATAAAACGTAATACCTGATTCTACAAGTCGCAGAACCATGTTTCTAAACCTTATCGTCACATGATTTCGTTATTCCAGTCCTTATTTAAGCTTTAGGGACGAATTCATGCTAGTTCCCCATCTTACCCCGCATATGGGGCAAGACGGGGAATTGGTAGTTTATGTTTCAAATCGAGATATTTGTAACTAAATGTAACACGTTTGCAGGTTTCTTTGCATGCTATTGTAATTCAATGGTTAAGTAAACAAATGATAATCAAACCTATTTGAATTTGTTTATTTTTGTCCCTTTTGTAAGGGTTTAAAGTTAGCTTCCCCATCTTGCCCCGCCTTCCCCCACTAGCAAGGAATTCACAAAGTCATGACATCGAACTACCGTTCAAAGCTAGATGTAAGCAAATAACTTTGAGTGGCTGTTTCTGCTGTTACATAAAGTCTTGAGAAAATGTCTTCTCCAAAGTAAGCCCATCCATCACGTTGAACTTCGTAATTCAAATTTTTAATTCGCTTGTAATCCTTGTTCGATGAATTTTTAAATATTCTTCATTTTATAGTTCTTGAGTAAATGAAAATGTGATAAAGAGAAACAGTTTGTCCCATAGTTTCTTTGTAATAATTACAATTTTTATTACTAAAACAGACTTGGGTGCTGATCCTATTTTTACCTCGTGAAGGGGCCCCAGAGGAAAAAAGTTTGGGAAACACTGGTTTAGAGGGTTGAGTGCTAGACTCTGGCTTTGGAGAACTGGTGGTCAATCCCGAGCGGGAACGGGGACTTTTGCACCTTCCGGTGCTTCCGGGATGGCCACAGCCACTCTCAGTCTCCTAACAAATGAAAGCCGAGGTCTTTTCTCGCGAATAAAAGGTGGCTGGGGCGATGGGCTCACCAACTTTCCCTCCTAGTGGCACGGCAAGCTATACCGAAGCGCCAAAAAAACTGATATAAAAATGTTCAAATGTGTGTGAAATCTTATGGGACTTAACAGCTAAGGTCATCAGTCCCTAAGCTTACACACTACTTAACCTAAATTATCCTAAGGACAAACACACACACACCCATCCATGCCCGAGGGAGGACTCGAACCTCCGCCGGGATCAGCCGCACAGTCCACGACTGCTGCGCCCTGACCTCTCGGCTAATCCTGCGTGGCGAAACTGATATAGGCATTCGTATTCAAATACAGAGATGTGTTAACAGGCGGAATACGGCGCTGGGGTCGGCAACGACTATATAAGACAACAAGTGTCCGGCGCAGTTGTTAGCTCGGTTACCGCTGCTACAGCGGATGCTTGTCAAGATTTAGGTGAGTTTGAACGTCGTGTTACAGTCGGCGCACCAGCGATGGGATACAGCATCCCCGAGGTAGCGATGAAATTGGGACTTTCCCGTACGACCATTTCACAAGTGTACCGTGAATATTAGAAATGGAGTAAAACATCAAACCTCCGACATCGCTCCGGCCGGAAAAAGATCCTGCAAGAACGGGACAAACAACGGGTGAAGAGACACGCTCTACGTGACAGTAGTGCAACCCTTCCGCAAATTGCTGCAGATTTCAATGCTGGGCTATCAACAAGTGTCGGCGTGCTAACTATTCGACGAAACATCATCGATATGGGCTTTCGAAGCCGAAGGTCCACTCGCGTACCCTTAATGACTGCACAACACAAAGCGTTACTACTCGCCTGGGCCCATCAGCACCGACAATGGACTGTTAATGACTGGAAACGTGATGCCTGGTCTGTCGAGTTTCGTGTCACATTGCTTCGAGCGGATGGACGTGTACGGGTATGGAGACATCCTCATGAATCCATGCACCCTGCATTTCAGCAGAGGAATGTTCAAGCTGGTGGAGGTTCCGTAATGGTGTGGAGGATGTGCAGCTGGAATGATATGAGACCCCTCATACGTCTAGGTACGACTCTGACAGGTGACACATACGCAAGCATCATGCCTGATCTGTTGCATGTATTCATGTCCATTGTGCATTCCGACGGGCTTGGGTAATTCCGGCAGGACATTGCGACTTGCCACACGTCCAGAAATGCTACAGAGTGGCTCCAGGAACACTCTTCTAAACATTTCGCTGGCATCAAACTCCCCGGAGATGAACGTTATTGAGCATATCTGGGGAGCCTTGCAACGTGCTGCTGAGAAGAGATATACCCACCGTGGTACTCTTACGGATTTACGGACAGCCATGCATGATTCCTGGTATCAGTTCCCTCCAGCACTACTTCAGACATTAATGGAGTCCATGCCACTTCGTGTTGTGGCACTTCTGCGTGCTCGCCGGGTCCCTACATGATATTAGGCAGGTGTACCAGTTTCTTTCGCTCTTCAGTGTAACAGACCGGTCAAGGGGCTGCACCACAGTTCTTACCTGATACTGCAGTGTAGTGTCTGAGACACTGCGTTGACGATCAAGAGCCGCATTCGATTAATAATGAACTAGCAAACTGCGAATACTATTCCATGTCAACTGTAGTACACTTGAGAATGAATGCAAATTTGTGGCAGACTGGCATTCGAACCAGGATCTCCCGCTTGTCGCGGACGATCGCCTAGACATTTTCACTATCTGAGCACGCTGCCATGAGCAGACCAAGAATAGATTTGTCCTGCTGTCTACAAGAGTGACTAGACACTAGGACAAACGAGGATTTGGGCCGCTCCTGGAACCGAATCCCGCGACAAGAGGAAAATCCGGGTTCGAGTCTCGGTCTGGAACAAAATTTCATTTTTTCTGAAACACGCCTATCCTACAGCTGATGCGGAACCATAATCGGAATTTGCGAGTTCATTCTTTATCTATCAGCTGCATTGTGATTTAGCTGAAGGACATAGCCCTTGACTCATACTGCTTTCGGTATTTTCATTGCAGGCTCATCTGAATAAGTTACTCTAAGAACCTTTAACACGCCTGAGAAAGAGAGGCATTAAGCAATCTTGAGGTTCAGCAAACCCAGCAGCAGATCGCTGTTAAAGTGGCAGCCTTAATTCCGCTAAACTGCAGCAGAACTTAGAAGTGGAAGCTGCAGCGGCTACCTGGCGCAGGAAACAGGTTTCACTAAGCTCTCGCGCCCTTGACATTAGAGGCGCGCCAGATAAACAGCGGCAGAAACGGCGCCGGTCGCACCTCTGCAAAGGTTAGCGACTGGTCCGGGCAGGAGCGAGCCGTGGCGAGGCGACGCGGGGCGGCGGGTCCCAGGCGCCGCTTATCTCGCCGCCGCCAGATTACGGCTGCCGATAGTGGGCGCTCAGGTGTCCGCGCAGCCACTGCCGCGAACTTCCCCACCGCCGCGCACCAGGCGTGCTCTGCCCAGGCGCCCAGAGGGCCGATACGCAGCCATTAAACTGAGGTGACAGAACTCGTGGGATAGCGATATGCTCATACACAGACGGCAGTAGTACCGCGTACTCAAGGTATAAAAGAGCAATGCGTTGACGGAGCTGTCATTTGTACTCAGGTGAATCATATGAAATGGTTACCGACGTGATTACGGCCGCACGACAGGAATTAATAAACTTTGAACGGGGAGTGATAGTTGGACTAGACGCATGGGGTATTCTGTTTCGGAAATCATTAGGGGATTGAGTATTCCGAGATTCACAGCGTCAAGAGTGTAACGAGAATAAATGTAACACATTGCGCATACATAGGAAAAGAAATCCACCACTGTACAGCTACACTATTGATGACAAACAGCTGGAGGCAGCGTCTGCCGTAAAATATCTAGGTCTAACTACACTACTAAAATTGCTACACCAAGAAGAAATGCAGATGATAAACGGGTATTCATTGGACAAATATATTATACTAGAACTGACATGTGATTACATTTTCATGCAATTTGGGCGCATAGATCCTGAGAAATCAGTACCCAGAACAACCACCTCTGGTCGTAATAACGGCCTTGATACGCCTGGGCATTGAGTCAAACAGAGCTTTGATGGCGTGTGCAGGTACAGCTGCCCATGCAGCTTCAACACGAGACCACAGTTCATCAAGGGTAGTGACTGGCTTATTGTGACGAGCCAGTTGCTCGGCTACCATTGACCAGACGTTTTCAGTTGGTGAGAGATCTGGAGAATGTGCTGGCCAGGGCAGCAGTCGAACATTTTCTGTATCCAGAAAGGCCCGTACAGGACCTGCAACATGCCGTCGTCCATTATCCTGCTGAAATGTAGGGTTTCGCAGGGATCGAATGAAGGGTAGAGCCACGGGTCGTAACACATCTGAAATGTAACGTCCACTGTTCAAAGTGCCGTCAATGCGAACAAGAGGTGACCGAGACGTGTAACCAATGGCACCCCGTACCATCACGCCGGGTGATACGCTAGTATGAAATCGCGATAGGCTGTAATCTGACCTTTATCAAAGTCGGAAACGTGATGGTACGCATTTCTCTTCCTTACACGAGGCATCAAAACAACGTTTCACCGGGCAACGCCGGTCAACTGCTGTTTGTGTATGAGAAATCGATTGGATACTTTCCTCATGTCAGCACGTTGTAGGTGTCGCCACCGGCGCCAACCTTGTGTGAATGCTGTGAAAAGCTGATCATTTGCATATCACAGCATCTTCTTCCTGTCGGTTAAATTTCGTGTCTGTAGCACGTCATCTTTGTGGTGTAGCTATTTTATTGGCCAGTGGTGTATCGAGAGTGACCTTAAGTGGAATGACCACACAAAACAGACAGTGGGAAGAAGACTACCAGACTCAGATTCATGGGAAGAATCTTAAGGAAATGTAACTCATCCGCGAAAGAAGTGTCTTATAAGACGCTTGTTCCCCAGATTCTTGAATACTGTTCATCTATCTGGGATCCCTATCAGGGAGGACTGATAGATAAGAGAGAGAATATTCAACGAAGAGCGGCACGTTTCGTCACGTATTCGTTTAGCTGGAGAGAGAGCGTTACGGAGATGCTAAACAAACTCCACTGGCAGACGATGCAAGAGAGGCGTTGTACATCACGGAGAGATTTACAATTCAAATTTCAGGCCGGCGTTTTTCAGGAGGTATCGGACAACATATTACTTCCCCCCACATACATCTCGCGTATTGACCACGTGGAGAAAATTCGATAATTGGAACCAGTAAAGAGGCTTACCGACAATCATACTTCCTAAGCACTATTCGCTAGTGGAACAGGGCTGGAGGGATCAGATAGTGGTAGCGAAAGTACCCTTCGCCACACACCATTAGGTGGCTTGCGGAATATGATGCTAATATAGATGAATATCAAATTTCAGGAATTACCTCTCACCATGGACATCAGAATGGCCGACGGCCTTCACTTAACGACCGAAAGCAGCGGTGCTTGCGTAGAGTTGTCAATGCTAACAGACGACCAACACTGCGGGAAATAACTACAGAAATCATGATCGCGACTCAGCAAAGCTATCCACATGACCACGAGCTGTTCGCACAGAATGGAGCGCAACGCAGAAGTTATAAGAGACAAATGACGCTCAGCGGCTAAACTGCGACAGGCTTGTTGCTGATATTAGTATGGAAATATGTATTAAAGGATTGTAAAAGCATTGTTCATTGAATCGCCATATGTGGAGCATATGAAACAATAAAAGTTAAAAAAGCAAAGAGTAAAAAGCTTTTTCAAAGAGTAATTATTATTCCGTATTTCACGTTATATTCCTCAAACCAAAAGATACGTTACACTACACACTTTCTAAAGTAGTCTATGTTCTTCTTTGAGGTTCAAGCCGTCTCCGTACCAAATTTTATCCAAATCGGTTGATTCGTGAAAACGTAAGAGCTGTTTTCGCATTTTTCAATATTAGTACTAGCTGTTAGCCGCGGCTGCGCTCACATATCAGTAGCATTGTAATGATGAGTGCCGGTGAGAAAATATGCTAGCAATTTATAAATATCCGTTTATCTAATAGTACAGATAAGTACGTGTGTAAGAATATATATTTCTAGTGCTTGTTTATAGGTACATAATGAATGATTAGCTGAATATCAGATACCGTCTCTTTTTACACGCCTTGGATATCACACCTACAGTCTACTTCGCTGGTGATGAGTATATATGGTGGAAGCAAAGAACCAAGTCTATAGTAAATCTGAACTTGTAAAAGTCATCGAAAAATCTAGCAAACTGAGCTCTGCATCCACACCAACTGAAGTAATCTGAAAACATGCATTATATGAATACATAGGAGTTTGGACCATCTCTGGAGGTGCGTGAAGAGGAACATGGTTCGGTGGCCTTTCTTCCTTATGCTGAAGGCATATCGTTTAAGATTGGACGAATTTTAAGGAATTTTAACACTAAGAGTGTGTTCCGTCCACCTTCTAAGGTTAGGGCTCTGCTCGGCTCTGTGAAAGATGATTAGGGGCTTAGGAAACCCGGTGTGTACAAAATGCAGTGTCAATGTGGGAAAGCTTATATTGACCGTTAGGTTCGCACAGTGCAAGACAGGTGTGTGGAACATCACCGTCATACGAGGCTACAACAGCTGGAAAAATCGGCAGTAGCAGAACACTGCTTAAATGAGGGAAACAGTATGAAATTTGATGAAACTGTGGTAGTTGCCAACATTTCCGGTTTTTGGAACAGTGTCTATAAAGAGGTGATTGAAATTAGGTTGGCGGATAATTTGATCAAAAGACAATGGGTTTCCTCTTAGCAAGACGTGGAATCCTGTATTATCTCGCATCAAACTGAACGTTATTCGGTGCGGCCTTGAGTGCGATATATCGTTGCCAGCAGTGTTCCACTAAGGGCGGCGCCACCTCCCTGTCTTGGAGGGCACCAACCGTGATGAGCGGCGCATGCGCCGTGTACTAAACGGTGGCCTATATAGGACGTCGATTTGCGGCCTGACGTCAGTTCTCAGCGGGACTCATCAGCAGAAGCAGCATTTTCCTGAAGATGGCGACCAGTTGGATCGCTGAAATATCGAGTCAAGTTGATTTTAGGGTCCGGCAGCAAACCCGAAGAGACTTTCAAGATGCATTATATTTTCTAATTATGTTAAAAAACACCTCAACTCATTACGTTTGTACAGACGTAGAGTTTATACGGGTTCTACTGGCCCATCTAGTACTGAAAGTGAGATTTTGCCACCAGAGCATCAGATAGCAACCGTTTCTTTCTTTCATTTCAACGTACAACAATGATTATATTTTTGAAACATTCCCCCTAAGATCATTAATCGATGATTAACCTAGTTAATGGATCACAACGAAATTGTTGTATCTCCACAAAAACTCTCCTGGTATGAAGGGGGTGTAGCACATCAGTACCAAAAACTGCGCTCACAATAACATTGGATACTAAATGTCACGGAATAATCTATAAATACTAAGAGTCGCCGGCAGTCGCACCAGCGTCGTTTGCATCCCGCTCGCGTACACCATATTTAAGAATGTTAATAATACTCAGAAACGTAATACAACTTCCTAAAGTAGCCTGTGATCTTCCTTAGGGTTCAAGTTCTCCATACTAAATTTGATCGTAATCAGTAGAGTCATGAAAACGGAACACACAGAGCTACTTTCGAATTTAAAAATTTTGGTATTAGTAGGAGTATGTGGATTAAACAAGCTGAAAATTGTGTAAGCATTGTATTGATTACATTGAATGATATTACGTAGGTCATATGAACCAATAAAAGCATTTTCACAAATATGATAAAGTTCAAAAGTCAAAGAGTAAATAGCGTTATAAAGAGTAATCATTGTTCCATATTTCCTGTTATATTCTTCTAATCAATAAACATTTTATAGTATATAATTTCTAAAGTTGCCTATGTTCTTCCTCAGAACTCAAGCTATCTCCATACCAAATTTCTTTAAAATTAGTTCAATGGTTTAGTCGTGAAAACGTATCAGACAGAGCTACTTTTGGATTTTTAATATTATTATTTTAGTATTACTTGAGATGATCAGACATAACAGGGAGCTTTTTGATTCTCAGAAACTAAAGCAGAAAAATCTTTCAAATTACCAATTTTCCTTTGATAAAACTGGGTAAAACAGCTAAAAACAAACAACGGAGTACACCAACAAAACATGCTTTCTAGTTACTAGAAAAAACTGTAATCATGAACAGAGTACTTAGCTTTCTCTAGTCGTTCGGCCAGCTGCGGTGAAAAGTCGCTCCGTTCCGCCTTAAAAATTCTTCATACTAATTTTGTTCTTCAAATGGGAACTCGAATTTAAGATGGCCAGTTAATAGGTCGAAGTACAGGCCGTTTCAGAAAGATTCATCTGATTTCAAATGGGTATATCTTCTACGTGAGTAAAGATAGGGACTTGGAGTGAATTTGAAGTTACACACTGAAACTTAACGTTTACCTTGACGTCATATTATATCTTGACGGTTTATGTCGTTGGCAATAGTAATTTCCCTCAGCTGTCTCTCTCTCTTGCTCGTGCGTCACGCAATGTGCGTCAAGTGGAGATGGCGATAACACAACAACAACAACGCATTTATCGTTCTCCGTTTCAAAAGGTGCAGCTCAGCTACAGCTGTGCGGCATGATTTTCGTAGCGGATACAGCGCTACACCTCCTGTCACACAAAGCTTTCGACGATGGCATCAGCGTTTTCAACGCACTGGTTGTTTATTTAAGAGGAAATCCACAGGTCGTTATCGTGTGCTTGTTCAGGGCGTACAGCGCATGTAACAGTTTTACAGCGTTTTACGGACTGTAAGACGCTACGGACTATAAGAAACACCTTAATTTTTAAGTACACTCCTGGAAATGGAAAAAAGAACACATTGACACCGGTGTGTCAGACCCACCATACTTGCTCCGGACACTGCGAGAGGGCTGTACAAGCAATGATCACACGCACGGCACAGCGGACACACCAGGAACCGCGGTGTTGGCCGTCGAATGGCGCTAGCTGCGCAGCATTTGTGCACCGCCGCCGTCAGTGTCAGCCAGTTTGCCGTGGCATACGGAGCTCCGTCGCAGTCTTTAACACTGGTAGCATGCCGCGACAGCGTGGACGTGAACCGTATGTGCAGTTGACGGACTTTGAGCGAGGGCGTATAGTGGGCATGCGGGAGGCCGGGTGGACGTACCGCCGAATTGCTCAACACGTGGGGCGTGAGGTCTCCACAGTACATCGATGTTGTCGCCAGTGGTCGGCGGAAGGTGCACGTGCCCGTCGACCTGGGACCGGACCGCAGCGACGCACGGATGCACGCCAAGACCGTAGGATCCTACGCAGTGCCGTAGGGGACCGCACCGCCACTTCCCAGCAAATTAGGGACACTGTTGCTCCTGGGGTATCGGCGAGGACCATTCGCAACCGTCTCCATGAAGCTGGGCTACGGTCCCGCACACCGTTAGGCCGTCTTCCGCTCACGCCCCAACATCGTGCAGCCCGCCTCCAGTGGTGTCGCGACAGGCGTAAATGGAGGGACGAATGGAGACGTGTCGTCTTCAGCGATGAGAGTCGCTTCTGCCTTGGTGCCAATGATGGTCGTATGCGTGTTTGGCGCCGTGCAGGTGAGCGCCACAATCAAGACTGCATACGACCGAGGCACACAGGGCCAACACCCGGCATCATGGTGTGGGGAGCGATCTCCTACACTGGCCGTACACCACTGGTGATCGTCGAGGGGACACTGAATAGTGCACGGTACATCCAAACCGTCATCGAACCCATCGTTCTACCATTCCTAGACCGGCAAGGGAACTTGCTGTTCCAACAGGACAATGCACGTCCGCATGTATCCCGTGCCACCCAACGTGCTCTAGAAGGTGTAAGTCAACTACCCTGGCCAGCAAGATCTCCGGATCTGTCCCCCATTGAGCATGTTTGGGACTGGATGAAGCGTCGTCTCACGCGGTCTGCACGTCCAGCACGGACGCTGGTCCAACTGAGGCGCCAGGTGGAAATGGCATGGCAAGCCGTTCCACAGGACTACATCCAGCATCTCTACGATCGTCTCCATGGGAGAATAGCAGCCTGCATTGCTGCGAAAGGTGGATATACACTGTACTAGTGCCGACATTGTGCATGCTCTGTTGCCTGTGTCTATGTGCCTGTGGTTCTGTCAGTGTGATCATGTGATGTATCTGACCCCAGGAATGTGTCAATAAAGTTTCCCCTTCCTGGGACAATGAATTCACGGTGTTCTTATTTCAATTTCCAGGAGTGTATTTTGTAAAGAAATAACATTTTTACCATTTTTATTATTAGACTCCAAAACCAGACTAAAAAAAATCTTATTTTATAAAACTGATTTGACCTTTAAAATCCCTGAAAATCGTTATCTGAACTTTCTTCTCTTTCTTCTTCTTCTTCTTCCTCTTAGACGTCATTGTTGTCCTCTTCATATATAACATGATCTCCACTGCCATCGACAGCGTTACTTACGCCGCCCTTCTTGAAAGACTCGACAAAATGTCTTCCCTCACATTAGACCACGGCTGTTCTATCCACTGACACACTTGTTTGACTGTTGGTCGTTTTAAAGTTCCTTTCGGGGTAAATTATTGAGTTTCATCCATCATCCTTTTCTTCCATTATTCTCTCACATACACTTTAAATGGTTCATTTATCGAGACATCAAGAGGTTGCAATTGTGAAATAAGTTTTCCCGGAATAACAGCAAGCTTTGTATTTTCCTGTCTGTTTTTCTTTCATACAATTTTTCAAATGACTGCTAACTGATCTAGTACAAGAAGAGAACTTTTCTTCAATAAAGCACCTTTCCTTCTCTCCCACACTCTTGATCCATAATTTCAAACCAGTTTCGACCATCCGACCCTTGTCATGTACGTGAACAAAATCTGGCGGTATTTCAGAAGGTTTTGCCATTGTTTTGTCCTTCAAAACGATCATTGCATTAAGTTTAGTACCGTCAACACAACATGAAAAGACAACAGTGAGTGCATTCTTTCATATCCATTTGTTTTTATAGTTACAGTATTAGCACCTTTTATGGAAACAGTTCTGTTACTCGTCATATCAAATGTCAGAGAAGTTTCTTCCATATTCGCTATTTGGCATAGTTTCATTCTAGTTTTCTTTCGGTGTTGAATAATAAAGCGACGGAAAAATAATATTTTCTGTGCATATTCTTGTGGTATTTTCTTAGATATTTTGATTTTGGTTTGCAAGGTAAGTCCATGATGCTTCATAAACCCGTAGCACCAACCAGCTCCACTCTTGAGGTTTGTTAGGTTCCGCTGTAGCGCTAGCTTACGAGTGTGTATTTGAATCATTTATGTATTAATTTCAGTGCCATTTTTATGGTGATCTTGAATACATTTCAATATATCTTCTAGTTTTCGCCGTTTTGCATTCAGTCCTCTATTAGCACATTTAGTATTCCTAATATTAGCAGTCGTTCTTTACTAGCCCGCCAATCGAGAATGGTTTTTTCTGTTGGCGGAGGGCTGAAATGTCGCTCAGCTGCTCTGCTTCCATGTTCTCATGTATATTCTATTACTTTCAGTTTATAAGCCGCATCCTATGAATACCTTTTATTTTTTCCATTACGGAACTAGTTACTAACAAAAATATTGTACTGTTACCGATAACACAAATCGCTTTCAGTTAAAGTTTACTGGCACTGTAGACTGCAATGATGCATTATAGGCTAAACAATCTTCTGGGTTTGTGATGGCGGTGCGGGAGGGAGAGAGTGTTAGCAAGCTTGTGAGTCCCAGCAACTCATGTTCGACGTATCGGTGCACTGCTGCTGTCGGTCGAATCTGATGTTGCCAGGTGGAGATAGGTTTCCCGCTGCATGAAACATATGGCCAGGCTTGAACTGGCGGAAATCTTATATAAAACGCCAGACATTTTTGTATTAATTTCAACTATAAAACGCACCTGAATTTTGGAGGTATATATTTCGAAGAAATAAGTGCGTCTTCTAGTCTGCAAAATACGGTGTACGTAGTCCACAAGACTTTTCGTCGTGACAGCCGAGAGCTAAGTCGTCGGCACACAGACCGTGCATTTGAAAGTCAAACCGAGAGAGGTAGCGAAGTGCTTATCACACTGGACTCGCAACCGGGAGGACAACGATTCAAACCCGTGTCCAGTGCCGCTGACGGAAGTTCGAGTCTCCCTCGGGCATGGGTGTGGGTGTTGTCCTTAGCGTAAGTTAGCTTAAGTCAGATTAAGTAGTGTGTAAGTATAGGGACCGATGACCTGAGCAGTTTGATCCCATAGGACCTTACCACAAATTTACAACTTCCAATTTCCCGCGTCCAGCGATCTGGTTTCGGTTTCCCGTGAGTTCCCTACATCGCTTCACGCAAACGCCGGATGGTTCCTTCGAGAGGACACGGCCGATTTCCTTCCCTGTCCTTCCCTAATCCGTACTCGTGCCTCGTCTCTTATGACCTTGTTGCCGACGGGTCCTCTTGCTCCTACTCCTCCGCCTCCTCCTCCTCCACCTCGTCGAAAATCAACGTTCAGAGTGCCGAGTATCTGCGTAATACGTTGGAAAAAGCACGTTTGGGAGTTTTTCCGAACGTGCAGAGCAATACCTAGCATGTCAGATATTCTGAATGTGCGTCTGACGCATCTCGTGGTCGTGCGGTAGCGTTCTCGCTTCCCACGCCCGGGTTCCCGGGTTCGATTCCCGGCGGGGTCAGGGATTTTCTCTGCCTCGTGATGGCTGTGTGTTGTGTGCTGTCTTTAGGTTAGTTAGGTTTAAGTAGTTCTAAGTTCTAAGAGACTTATGACCACAGCCATCTTTTGTGCGTCTGAAAAAAGACCAATGAGATGGAGGACCGCCACCTACGTCAGATGACGCCGTCTCTCTGCAGTACAGAGTCGCAAGACGCCATTTTGGCTTTCAGTTGAAGTATATATATATATATTTTACAAGCTACAGTGAAGTGAGAATCTCTTGAAAATCCATCATTAGTTGTACGATTTGTTGAAATGAAACGACGAGACACATTACATTGATGGTTAAAGAATTGTAGTAATTTGCGTATTATGAAAATGTGCCGTTTTAGGGCAACAGCTCATTGAACATTCATCGAAAGTGCATTGTTCTTGGTACATTTTATTGTAATTAAATGCCAGTTAAGATGATATATATGATTAAAGCTTTTAGGAGATGGTAAGATGTAGAGTATGGTGGTGTATCATTTATGCAGCGTAGCGTTAATGAGTGGAGATTTACAATTGTAAGATAACAAATTGAGATGTTGCTGCTTCGCTCCTCACTAGACGACTATGTTTTTTACTAACCTTGGCATTTTCTTATAAGGTCTGATACTTTTTTATTAGTTCAGTAGCAGTATATTGCATAATATTTGCTGTTATGCAAATATGAGTTCGCCCTTTCTGAGGTGTAGCATATCTACGAGTTGTTTCAAATTTTGTATTTCACATATTGCAAAGATTGTGCTGCTCGATAGGAACAGTCAGAAAGTAACAAAGACCTTAGGGTTTTACTATAAAATGAGAACAATGAAATAATTTTTATCTTGCGTGGAAAACTATTATAAATTTGTTAAATTTGTATCGCACTATTTCTAATGGAACTTTTGTAATCCGATGTCCTTAATGACTGGATATGATACTTTCAATTTTGGCTTTTACCACGCTTATGAATATTGAAGTTTTTTGTGTATGTTGTATTGTATTGTATTGTATGTTAACCGGGGGCCTAGAAACGACGGAATGGCTCCGTCCCCGCCGCAGCCGCAGTGATCCACAATCCCACGACGACTACCGCAGTCCACTTCACCCCTCCGCCGCCCCACACCGAACCCAGGGTTATTGTGCGGTTCGCCCCCCCCCCTCCCCCCCTTACTTCTAGCAACGTCTCACAGCAGACGAGTGTAACCCCTACGCATGCGTGGTAGAGTAATGGTGGTGTACACGCACGTGGAGAACTCGTTTGCTCAGCAATCACCGACATAATGTAGCTGACGCGGAATAAGGGGAACCAGCCCGCATTCACCGAGGCAGATGGAAAGCCGCCTAAAAACCATCCACAGACTGGCCGGATCACCGGACCTCGACACAAGTCCGCCGGGCGGATTCGTGCCGGAGACCAGGCGCTCCTTCCCAGTCCGGAAAGCCGAGCACGGCTAACCGGGCAGGCTTGTGTATGTTACTGACAGAACAACATGGATAGGACATGGACAAGAGATGACATTTGCGTTTTAGTAGAGGTATCGTAGGAATTTAAGGCCCGTCTATTTCATAAACAGTGTGATTTGCGAGCCAGATACAGCCGTCAGGTGCCGCTGCTGCGGACTGCGATCGCGTATACGACGTTGAGGCACACGCACTGTATACACAAGTCACATCGTTTCTGAGCGTTGGCAACATGTTGAATTCGGCACGCTCAACATCGGCGTTCGAAAACACTGCCCGTGTGCCAACGGCTTTAGCCATTCCTCGTATGTATGGCGCGTGTCGCGGCAACGCTTGCGTTTCAAGCCACACGTGTAAAATTTTATAAATTCATAATGGGCATGATGATGAAACATAACAATTTCCTTTCAGGTTTAGTGTTCAGTGATGAAGCTACAGCCATCTACGTGGCCAAGAGAACCGCCACAGTGTAAGAATGTGAGGAACGTAGCGGGCGCATATCACAGTCGAGAGAGAGCCTTTCCAAAGTTCATGTGTTTTGTGCCGTTTCCCTAGAGAGGATTTGCGGCCTCTCCCTGTTCTGCGAGAAAGACGGTTCCAGACATACCGTACATGGTTAAGCCAAAAATTTCATTTTCCGACAGGACGGAGCACCACCGCACTGCCACGTGCCACAGGTAAGATCATTTCTTTAACTGTTATCTCAATGATGTTTCGACAGTGAGGGCGCCGCCAATATCGCATTGTACCGTTGGCCTCAGAGTTAACCTGATCTCAAGACATACTTTTTAAGGGGTTTGTGGAAGACTCCCATTATGTGACTGCCGTAGAAACAACTTTGAATAAACTGGAACGCAGCATGGCAAATACAATGTTGCAGTAACACCAAATACGCTCAAAAATGTATGAGAGGAGTTGCCTATCGTCCGGATGTTTGTAGTGTCCAGTGGAGGGCACACTGAACCTTAGAGGAAAATAACTGAAAGCATTTATCCTGTATACAGTTCTAAATAAGTTCACAGGACAAAAAATTAGTCACTTCCGTGCGCAAACACAGACGAATCATTAAGTCTTTACAGATGGCGCAGAGATCGAGCCCAACAGTATGCGCACTGACCCTAAGTGACAATAAGGCAGTAGCGATCAGAGAGACATTTATATTTCAAATGATTCAAATGGCTCTGAGCAATATGGGACTTAACTTCTGAGGTCATCAGTCCCCTAGAACTTAGAACTACTTAAACCCAACTAACCTAAGGACATCACACACATCCATGCCCATGGCAGGATTCGAACGTGCGACCGCAGCGGTCGCGCGGGTCCAGACTGAAGCGTCTAGAACCGCTCGACCACATCGGCCGGCTTTATATTTCAAGCTGACATTGTACGTAAACACGAATGAATGTAAGGACGTGCCACGGTGGAAAACAAGGGCAATCGTGTTTGGCCGTACCGATGGCCGTACGTAGTGTGAAGTTGCTGGATTTGTTGGAGTTCCGCGGCAAGTTGTTGAACGTGTTGACAAACAGTATAACACACATGGTCACAAAACACGAAGTCAAAATTGTGGTCGGAAAAAGATCCTGACTGAGAGGAACCAGAGAAGCATTTCACAGCTTGTGTTTCAAAATTGCTTCCAAACCTGACAGGAACTGCTGCAGGCAGTGAATGAAGATCCATCTCGAGGTGTCAGCGACAGAACATTGCGACGGGGACAGCGTGCAATGAACATTTGCAGTCGGTCGCCTCCCAAGAGGCCATTGCTCAAAAATGATTCAAATGGCTCTTGCCACTGTGGGACTTAACGTCTGGGGTCATCAGTCCCCTAGACCTAGAACTACTTAAACCTAACTAACCTAAGGACATCACACACATCCATGCCAGAGGCAGCATTCGATCCTGTGACCGTAGCAGCAGCGTGGTTCCAGACTGAAGCGCCTAGAACCGCTCGGCCACAGCGGCCGGCGCCATTGATCACACTGGCACGTAAAGACAACAGGAAAGTTCATCGGGCTACTGCAATATCTGACTGGTTTTCTAAGCACTCCGCCGTCCTCGACAGGTTTGCAAAATCGCCTGACTTGAAGCCCGCAGCCGGCCTGGGTGGCTGAGTGGATCTAGGCGCTTCAGTCTGGAACCGCGCGACCCCTATGGTCGCAGGTTCAAATCCTGCCTCGGGCATGGATGTGTGCGATGTCCTTGGTTAGGTTTAAGTAGTTCTAAGTTCTAGGGGACTGATGACCTCAGAAGTTAAGTCCCATAGTGCTCAGAGCCATTTGAACAGTCATTTGAAACCCACAGAAAATCTGTGGGAAATGTTGGAACAGCGGCTGAAACGCCGACATTAGCTTCCCTGCAATTTGGTGGAATTGCACAATCAGATCCTTAGCAAGTGGCTTAACCTGGATGCGACGTGCCTGAACAACCGAGTGGACTCACTTCCTAACCGAATCCAGGAAGTTATCAAGTCCAGGGTCGGAATTACACGGTACTGTGTGATATGATACTTGTAATGATTTCTCTAGGCGTGACGATTTTTTTGTCCGTTGATCTTAGTTGCCCAAGGTTGTACGCTTGAACATGTAAATGTTATACCTCTATAAAATTGGAGGGGTCTTTTGAAAATAAAAACTTCATAGACCCACACCTTAGATAAAATTCACTCAAATTCCTGTCTTCATATATGAAATATAGACTTTTCAGCCCTTCACAACTCGTCGGCATAAAAAGAAATACTCGCAATAAGTTTATACTGGAGAACAAAACAACACTGCAGACCAAGGAGCTTGTAATAAGATAATGGTTGGGATAAATTTGATAGCATAGCCGCACAACTGCAAAAACTGACACGTCGTAACTACCACGATTGATTTCTCTCTCAGGCTGGCTCGCTTACCAGCATCTTATAACGTTCTGGTTGACTCTCCCAAATTCTTTGCAGTAAAGCAGAACTTTCAGCACACACAGCTCCTGGCCAATCTACTAGTACTTAGTTTCTCTCTCGAGCTATCAGCAGAAGTCATTGGACATCTAACGACGTCAGCAAATCAGTGGTGACCAAGAACTAACTTACCTTCTTTTTTTCACCTTATCCTCCACACAAAGGATGTGTGTGCATTTGGGCTGCCAAGTCGCTCTGCTTGTACCATTTCACATAGTAGTTGTTGTATATCGTTGTGTATCGCTCACTGAAGATTTAGAACAATGTATATAAAATATGTACATATATAGTTCGTCCATCCTGGGAATATGGGAACGGTATCAGTACTGGCAGGATATTGGTCCCGGGAATTCTAAGATCGTATCAGAATCTCTACAGTAGTTCCTCAGACTAGTCGAGACATATAAGAAGAAGCGAGGACGGGTCTTCATTTTACATACACAATGTGATCAAGAGTAACCGGACACCTGGCTGGAAAATGGTTTACAAGTTCGTGGCGCCCTCCATCGGTATTGCTGGAACTCAATATGGCGTTGCTCCACCCTTAGCCTTGATAGCAGCTTGCACTCTCGCAGGCATACGTTCAATCAGGTGCTGGGAGGTTTCTTAGGGAATGATAGCCCATTCTTCACGGAGTGTTGTGCTGATGGGAGGTATCGATGTCAGTCGGTGAGGCCTGGCACGAAGTCGGCGTTCCAAAACATCACAAAGGCGTTCTATAGGATCCAGTCAGGACTCTGTGCGGGGAAGTCCATTACAGGGATGTTACTGTCGTGTAACCACTCCACCACAGGCCGTGCATTAATTAACAGGTGCTCGATTGTGCTGAAAGATGCATCCGTTGTCCCCGAACTGCTCTTCAACAGTGGGAAGCAAGAAAGTGCTTAAAACAGCAATGTAGGCCTGTGCTGTGATAGTGCCATGCAAAACAACAGGGGATGCTAGCCCCTTCCATGAAAAACACGACCACACCATAACACCAACGCCTCCGAATTTTACTGTTGGCACCAAACAAGTTGGCAGATGACGTTTACCGGGCATTCACCATATCACACCCTACCATCGGATCGCCTCATTGTGTACCGTGATTCGTCACTCCACACAACGTTTTTCCATTGTCGAATCATCCAATGTTTACGCCACTTACACCAAACTAGGCGTCGTTTCGCGTTTACCGGCGTGATGGGTGGCTCTACCATGAAATCCAAGTTTTCTCACCTCCCACTTAACTGCCACAGTACTTGCAGTTGATCCTGATGCAGTTTGGAATTCCTGTGTGAAAATAATAATGGCGTGTGAAGAGGGCCTCCTGTGTGATGGTCTGGATAGATGTCTGCGTATTACACATTACGACCCTCTTCAACTGTCGGCGGTCTCTGTCAGTCAATAGACGAGGTCAGCCTGTACGCTTTTGTGCCCTACGTGTCCCTTCACGTTTCCACTTCACTATCACATCCGAATCAGTGGACATAGGGATGTTTAGAAGTGTGGAAATTTCGCGTACAGACGTATGACACAAGTGTCACCCAATCACCTGACCACGTTCGAAGTACGCGGAGCGCCTCATTCTGCTCTCTCACGGTGTCTAATGACTACTGAGGTCGCAGATATGGAGTACCTGGCAGTATGTGACAGCACACCTAATATGAAAAAACCTACATTTTTGGGGGTGTCCGGATACTTTTGATCACATAATTTAGGTAGAGAGGGAAGAGTTAACCAATTTTTATTTGCTTACTAAGACATAACTGAAACTTACATTTTATGTTTACGTCTAGTAATATTCGTCTATGTGCTTTTGAAGGATGTTGAAAGCAATGTATGTTCAAATGCCAAAATATATTTTTGTGTGATATAATAACAATTTAACAAGTTTCAGATTTTGACTTCACTTTAATGTGAAACCTTGCTTCTTCCCGAATTTCATGATTCTGGGCCAGCGGGAAGTACCCTACGCGTTTTGGTTAATGAGTTTTCGATTATCAAAACATGTAATATAAATGGACGTATCTTTTGGTTGAAGGGACATAGAAGCTTACCAGTTATTACACCGTCAAGGGACCATAGACTTCAATATGTGAAAATGCCAAGAGAAAATACTAAATAAATCGAAGATTTGCATATTTTAAAAAATCATAAAAGGTTCCTAATTAACGACCTACGTCAAAAGCAGTCACTATGACTGAGTCACATGAATATAGCCTTATTACTCACAGAAGTGCTATACGTCACCGATAAATAATAAAAGGAATGGTGTCTGTTTATTACTAGTCAGTACCACTCACAGTACTGCCGACAGTCTCCAACTCCGGCCTCATTTTCCTTTCATTAAGATAACCTGAACCGTGCTGAAAATAGACTTTGAATGCAAAGAGTTGTATTTATAGCGAGTCCACCTCAATCCCAGCTTTGCAAAGTATTCCTAACATTAATGTCATTCTGACAATCTGATACTACATACAAGTGCACAATAGCATAATAACGCTTCTTCCAAACGTATTGCTACGACTTACTACATTGGTGTGAAACCCATGAGTTGGTTGATGTTCATATGTTTAATTAATGGCCAGGGAATTTGAAACTGCTGCGAGAATCTCCAAAAGACAATAACATTAAGCAAACGTAGATCACACACTGTCCCTTATCTCAAGCAGCAGTCAACCGATGTTCGGAACTGTAGCTTACAGATTTAGATTGTTCAAAACTAAATAACACATTAAATCAACTGTATCATTCGGTGTTGAGAAACTAACGTATTGCATACTTCTCTCACTCTGAGTTTATCTTTCTTAGTGGACAACAAGGAAGAGTAACAGCGATAGTTACTGCGTAAGGAAAGTATCCTTTATTCATCAGCAGACAGCAGTGATGAGAAATGGAAACCAAATTCCTTTTCTGTTGCTGTGGTTTACAGTCTAAAGACTGGTTCCATGAAGCTCTCCGTGGTACCCTATCCTATGCAGGCCTTTTCGTCTCTGAGTAACTATTGCAACCAGTATCTTCACTGAAGGCAAAACAAAACAAAAATCGCAACATTAAGAAGGAGTTGTGCAACATTAACGAAAGTTGGTGCGCGTGTTTCTACATATGAAAGAAGATATCTATTCAAATTTCGCACCAGCCACCTATGAGTGGCACTAGTAGCGCCACTATGAGGATGCAGACCAGGTTTGCTTTAAATACAGGCTGAACAGTCGTGAGCATTAATTATCTTTGAGTTTGGACGTGGTGAGTTGATGTTAGTCAAGAATGCCTTTAAGGCGTCAAAGAGGCCATTATCAACATCTCTCTGAGTTCGAACGTGGTAGTGTAATAGGGCTATCAGAATTTGGGTGTTCCTTCTGCGATATTGCAGAAAGACTTGGTAGGAGTATAGCCACTGTACATGACTGCTGGAAACGGTGGTCACGAAAATGCACAGTCAAAAGAAGACAGGGCTCAGACGGCCACGTGGCACTACGTCGTCTCGTTCGCCATGTGGCTCTGGTGCATCGTAATGCACCTGCAGCGGCAATACGAGCACCAACTGGCACTACAGTGACACAACGAACTGTTACAAATCGGTTACTTCAAGGAGAGCTACGAGCCAAACGCCCTGTTGCGTTCATTCCACAGACACCAAACCACCGTCATTTGCTTTCTTTTAGTCAAGTTGTGCTATAAATTTCTTTTCTCTCCAAATCGATTCATTACCTCCTCATCAACTATTCAAACCCACCTGCCTAATCTTCAGCATTCTTGTGTTCTTTCCGAACTGCTTACTGTATGCGTTTCACTTTATTCTACACAAACACCTCGGGAGAAGATTTTTTAGCTGGTAAATTTACAGGAGTTAACAAAATATCGGTTTCAGAAATGGTTTCCTTACTAAATCCAGACCTCATTTTTTATCCTCATAATTTCGGCTATCATCAGTTATATTGCGGCCCAAAGAGCAGAGCTCATTCACTGCTTTTAATACCTCACTTCCTAATCTCATTTCCTCAACTTCAAATGTTTTAATCTGACTACATTCCATTATCCTTGTTTAACTTTGGTTGATGTCCATCTTATAACTTCTTTTCAAGACGTTCCATTCAACTGCTCTTCCAAGCTCCTTGCCTGTTTGGGAGCATTACAATGCCATCAGAAAACCTCAGAGTTTTATTTCTTCTCGCTGAACTTTAATTCCGTTTCCAAATTGTCTTAACACTGACACTCCCTTGAACGTAACATAGATTCTGCTTTTTTATTTTAATGACTGAGTTGTTACATTGACGCTGCGGTACCCGAATTTTATTATTCTCATCCACTACATGTAGACTTAGTTTCGTTATTCGCTTGCCTTAGTTCTAGGTTAGAGTTCCTTTTACGTACTTTTCGCCTATTTCTATAACGTTCGGTACCATGTCATGCAACGTTCTGTTTTATATGTCCACATTGACTTTCCTGTTGTGTGTATCAGTTTCATCACTAGTAAGTTTTTTGTATTAACATCCTTTTTACCCCTGTTTTTGTTCTGTTTTTATCTTTTATCTTTTTACCGTCCTGCGTTCCGTCGTGTTGACTTTGAGGTATTTTCCCCGAACACTTACGTTTATGTATTACTGTAATTAGTACTTTAATAGTGACGCTCCCCTGTATATAATACACTTTATGCTATTTCATTTCAACGACTATGTCGTTGCATTGCTCCTATTGTACACCAAAGTTAGCATTTTTGTTCCAGTCCCACGTGTGTGTTTTACGTGCGTGTGATTGCCAAATAGGTACAATGTCCTATACTGGATTAGATATACGGATGACATCTTATGCCTGATAGATGAACCAAGCAATAAAATTGACCAGCTACACACAAACATAAATGATGCTCATAACAAGGTACATTTTACAATAGAGAAAAAGCAAAATAGGCAGTTAAATTTCTTGGAAATTACCATAAAGATTCAAAAAACCACACACATTTGACACACACCGAAAACTGACAGTAACTGACACAATTATACAAGACACACTCCAATACCTCCGTTCTCAAAGGCAGACAGCGCTTAAATACATGCTCCACAGACTAAACACAGTACCATTAGATACAGAAATTACCCAAAAGAAATGAATACCATAATACGAATAGTCACAAACAAAGGATACAAAGAAAACCTAGTAACAAAGCTGAACAATAAAATCAAGAAAAAGAAAAGAACAAACTCTCAGCTGTCACCAACACAAGGACAGAATCCTACACAAACAAACACACAAAATTCAACGACAGGGACAACACGAAGTGGGAAAGAAACACAAAACGAACGATGGTACTCAGTGACACTCAACCATAAATACACAAATAGAATGTCCAATATTTTCAGAGAAGAAGGCATAAATATTGCCCATAAAACCAACAATTCAATCCAAAAATATTTCCCAAAAACAATAGGAAAAATTGATCTATATCAGAAATAAGGAATATACCATCTGAAATGCAATACATATGGTGGAAGGTACGTAAGTCAAATCGGGAGGCCATTTGACATCAAATTAAAAAAACAGGTAAGAGCATGTAAGTATACAACAAATCATTTAACTTTTACTGAACACTTACAACAACACCAACATAAAATTACCATCAGATACACAGACATGGAAATCATAAGGATAAAAAACAACAAAAATCACCTCCTCACCTAACAAGAAAACTATCACATTCGAAAAACCATGCCAGGAAAGAAACAACTCATAAATGATCAGACCAACCTGGCAACCCACACTGTCTTTAAACTGATTGGCCACTGAATATGAGCTTAAATATACATATATAACCACAGGCTCCATTTGCCACTACCATCTCCTCCCAGGCTCTGTCCTATTAACACCATCCAGGCCTTCCCCCCTCAAAAACAAGAAACAAAATGGAAAGTCACTCAACCCATCTCCCCCCCCCCCCTCCCTCCCTCTCTCTCTCTCTCTCTCTCTCTCTCTCTCTCTCTCTCTCACTCACACACACACACACACACACACACACACACAAACAGACGCGCGCGCGGACAACAATGTAGTTTCACAGGTTGGCAATGCTCAAATGCTCTCAGCCTGCGCGAAAACAAACGAGCAGATGGAAACACTGTAACACAGGGCAGAGTGAGAAACACATAACTTCTGTTCGATTTACGGAAGCGAAATTTAAGTAATCTAAATACAGCACAAGTAATAATGCAGAATGACAAAAAGTGCTAAGTGTGTATGTGAAACGAAGTCTTTCTACGCCAGTCGCCGCTAGATAGGAGGGAAGAAAAAGTGATTTGGAAAATATGTAAAGAAACACTGTAAGTAACGTTATCAACAGAACGCTGTTTAATCTAAAACAACCAAAAATGCACAACCATACATAACTAGTTTGCAGAATAACCACGGAAGATGCCTTACAAATAATGGCGAAATGCGTCTGGCGTAAAATTATCTTTAATGAAATTGCTTTAAGCTCAATACGGAAAAACTAATAATGACTGATTTTAACGGCTGCTGCGGAAAGAGGCCAAGGAAACAAACGTATTAAATGCAAATTGGCTTTTAAATTTCTGCACTCATTTCACTGCGCTATTTAGAGATTTCTAACTAAAGAATATTTCAGTGTCATATTAAAAATTAAAAACCCTCCTCGATTGCGAAAAAAGCACCTAGTGTTAAATGTTAGCCCAGGTTTCGGTGTAGATAACTACACCTTCTTCAGAACAACAATAAAACCCACAAGTGCCTACGAAGACCTACGTCAATGATTAAAAGAACACCATAGCTATACAAAACCACTACTTAATGGTGTACGTTAAGTAGTGGTTTTGACTCTGTACACACGATCGAACAGCGGAGGAGTGGTACTCAAGCGTCAACTTTAGGTTACAATATGTCCGGATGTAATTAACATTTTACAATGCAACAAACGGCACTGATTACGTATTTGTTTATATGTTCAGATGTGCTAACAAAACTAACGTGGTTTCATTTAAAAAAACGTAGGTTTGTGTTAAAAAACCATACTTCCGTGCATTTTTGTATGGTTTGTATTAAACAATTACACTAGCCCCTCTCCTCACGTTCGGTCTGTGGAATCGGTTCGTCAGTATTTGATGTGGTTTACGAAATATATCCAGCGGTAACGTTAGGTGACTCACCCTGTATAACGAAAAGTGTGAGGTCATCCATATGAGTGCTAAAAGGAATTCGTTGAACTTCGGCTACACGATAAATCAGTCTAATCAAAAAGCCGTAAATTTGACTAAATACCTAGGTATTACAATTACGAACAACTTAAATTGGAAGGAACACATAGAAAATGTTATGGGGAAGGCTAACCAAAGACTGCGTTTTATTGGCGAGACACTTAGAAAATGTAACAGACCTACTAAGGAGACTGCCTACTCTATGCTTGTCCGTCCTCTTTTAGAATACTGATGCGCGGTGTGAGATTCTTACCAGATAAGACAGACGGAGTGCATCGAAAAAGTTCAAAGAAGTGCAGCACGTTTTGTATTATTGCGAAATGTGGGAAAGAGTGTCACAGAAGTGATACAGGATTTGGGCTGGACATCATTAAAAGAAAGGCGGTTATCTTTGCGACGGAATCTTCTCACGAAATCGAATCACCAATTTTCTCCTTCGAGTGAGAAAATATTTCGTTGAAACCGACCTACATAGGGAGAAACGATCACCACGATAAAATAAGCGAAATCAGAACTCGTACGGAAAGATGTGGGTGATCGTTCTTTCCGCGCGCTATACGAGATTATAATAATAAAGAATTGTGAAGGTGGTTCGATGAACCCTCTGCTAAGCACTTAAATGTGATTTGCAGAGTATCCATGCAGATGTAGATAGATATAGATGTATCTGTAGCCCCATACTGTATATATTAACATTTACGAAAAGCTGTCTCACCAATTTCTCTGATATTTATCTCCATATGGACCCAAGGTACAAAGCATAATTTTGTTGCTCTGCGCTGATCAATTCTTGTCGATGGTTGACAACATAATTTAATGTCTTACATCATGTAGGGAGTAGTAATTCTTCATAATTGGAGGTGAATTGGCAGTTTTATCTGAACCTCGTTCCACGAAATGTGCTTAATGAAAATGATGCTAATGTCGATCATGAAGCGGTAGGTCATAATTGTGTGTTTGGTGCATTTAGTAACTGTTCTTTATGTTCTGATTCTAGTTTCACATTAATTACAAACGTTACGACTGTTAAGACACTATTGTCACTAGCCCATATATGGGAATTTAATGAATTAACGTTAATACTAGATACACTGAGGTGACAAAAGTCATGGGATACCTCATAATATCGTATGGGCCCCCCGTTTGTCCTGCGTAGTGCAGGAACTCGATATGGCATGTGATCAACAATTCGTTGGAAGTCCCTTTCAGAAATATTGAGCCACGCTGCCTCTTAATCCCATCCATAATTGCGAAAATGTTCGATGGGATTCCTGACGTACGATCGGGGTTGCCAAATCATTTCCTCTAATTGTCCAGAATATTCTTCAAATCAGTGACGAACAAATGTGGCCCAGTGACATGGCGCATTTTCATCCATAAAAAAATCCATCGTTGTTTGGGAACATGGAGTCCATGAATAGCTGCAGATGGTCTCCAAGTAGTCGAACATAACCATTTCCAGTCAGTGATCGGTTCAGCTGGACGAAAGGACCAAGTCTATTCCTTGTAGACACAGCCTGCACCATTATGGAGCCACTACCAGCTTGCACAGTGCCTTGTTGACAACTTGCGTCAATGGTTTCGTGGGGTCTGCGCCACACTCGAACTCTATTATCAGCTATCAACTGAAATAGGGACTCATCTGACCATACACGGCTTCCCAATCGTCTAGGGTCCACCCGATATGGTCACGAACCCAGGAGAGGCGCTGCAGGCGATGTCGTGCTGTCATCAAAGGCACTCGCGTCGATCGTCTGCTGTCATAGCCCGTTAACGCCAAATTTCGCCCGCCGTCATAACGGATACGTTCGTCTTAAGTGCCGCATTAGTTTTTGCGGTTATTTCACGTAGTGTTACTTTTCTTTAGCACTGACACCCCCACGCAAACGTCACTGCTCTCGGTCACTGAAGGTTGTATGCCATTGAGTTGCCTGTGGTGAGAGGTGATGCCTGAAATTTGGTATTCTCGGCACGCTCTTGACACTGTGGATCTGTGCGTGTGTGTTTATGTGTGTGTGTGTGTGTGTGTGTGTTCAAATGTGTGTGTGAAATCTTATGGGACTTAACTGCTAAGGTCATCAGTCCCAAAGCTTACACAGTACTTAACCTAAATTATAGTTGAAATTTATGAGAGTGGTGGCCTGTCTATAAATTTGGTTTTCAGAAACTGCTACTTTTCTTATAACTTTCTTTGTGTGTTTTGGACCTTCATGGTTTTCAGTGTCTCAGTTACATTAAAAATGAAATCGACTCAAAAATATACATCGTTGCTGCTGGAGAGACCAGCAATGATACGACAGGATATTTCTACAGTTCCTTCATAGGTCCTGCATTTCCTTGAAACCAGAACCGACCTTCTTATGTACGTAATAGAAAAACGGTATGTACCTAAAAATGCCCTAAGTTTCTGTAAGCAATTTCTTTCGTAGCTAAATTGAAGCTTTATTATAACTTAAGTCACGAAGTGAAATTTGTCAGCTGTTAACCCACATCTTTCATGGCACTCATTTCCTTTGTTCGCGGCTGTGATGACAGCCACGAAGTCACAAATTTTTCACCACTACGGGGGAGAAATTAATCTGGCTCGCTTAGTAGTCATAAGAGCGGTTCACTCGCCGCCGTGAGCGTGACGCAACAGAGACAGAGCTGCCTCCTGCTCCACATGCTACCTTCCCACGCCGCATTATGAGATCTTGCCCACGACAAAGCGGAAAATTGCGCTATACAATTACACCCGCGTTACCTGGAAGAAGGCAGCGCGCTGGCCTGGCCTCGTTAAAGCAGCCGTAACTGCTTACTGCCGTGGCTGAAGCTGTCTGGCGAAACAAATCTCTCTCTCTCTCTCTCTCTCTCTCTCACACGCTTCCTAGTCGCTGCGTCTCTTAAAGAGAGAGGAGCTGCCCAGCGATGCTGAAACCAAACGGGTGCCTCGTGGAGCGGGTTACGATGCACTCTCAGAACAGTGGCATGTTTCCGAAAATTACAGCAACCATTCGCCTTTTGTTTTATCCTTCAATGTTTATTTTCGATTACCTGTTTAAAATCACCTAAGAATTCATCATCAGATGGTACATGTTTATTGCATGCTTGCAGTATTGTGGGGGTCGCGAAGCTTTTTACAGTTGAACATTATACCTAACCGTAACAAACAAATATTCCAAATCTGTAGGAAATCGACCACATGGGATTTCATTATAAAAGCCAACCGAACAGCATCCACAACACAGTCCTCATTACCAGACGAAGCTAAATATATCTCCATGCATTTCCTCTGTAACATCTCGTATCAACTTGCAAAGCTCTTTAAACACCACAGAGTCAAAATAAGTTTCCACACAAACAACAAAATACAAAACAAAATAGTTCATAACACTGGAACAGCCAACGAACCTTTTCGTAAATCTGGTCTATGTAAATTAACGTGTGACAGCTGCTCCTGCTACTACCTGGGGCAAACAGGAAGAAACTACGCAATTCAAACCAAAGAGCACACAGACGCACTGTTCAAAAAATGTAAATGAGTTAAGTTTTGCGGCCCACCTAGCACAAAAATGTCCATCAATTACAGACATCAAAACGAACCTACATATTCTGCATATTTTAAACAATGGAATAAATATGGATCTCCTAGAACAGTTCAAGATTTTCACCCATAACAATAAACCACCCCACACTATCTTAAACGCACAAACTGACTTAGCAAAAAACACGTTTTCAAACTGTCAAAAAATCTTTAAACTTGAAAAACTAACCAACCCAGGAAGAAAAAGAAACCTTTCTCTCTCTCTCTCTCTCTCTCTCTCTCTCTCTCTCTCTCTCTCTCCCTCCCTCGCCCTCTCGCTCTCCCTCCCTCTCTCTCTCTCTCTCTCTCTCTCTCTCTCTCTCTCTCTCTCTCTCTCTCACCCACTCACTCACTCTCTCTCTCTCTCACACACACACACACGCACGCACGCACACACACACACACACACACACACACACACACACAAACACACAAAACACAAAGAACTAATGTTTATTTCATTAGTAATGATCAATGTTCATTACACATAAAGATAAATATCAAACTTAAATTCAGCATTAAAATTGTAGACGAAATAAAATCCAGATTCATTGCTTAATATATTTCGTAAATAGCACGAGTCAAGTTGGTAATATAAATAAATGTTATTTTTGCACTAATGAATATACTACAGATTCACATTTACTGTCGTCGATATGCAATGGAAGTGCCGAAAAAAGAAACTCTCTTCTCCAACACAAACTCTTAGAACATAACTTCAATCCTACTCTTTCGTTTGTTTACATTTTGTAAAGCACGTAGAAGTTATTACCTGTGGATAGAATTGTGAAGTGGTGTAAAATTAATGTCGCTGAAAATACATACGTTATGTTTTTCAAAACAATGTGTGCATCAAGAACAAATCAGCAGGTACTAACAACTATAAGTAATACAATCAATCAATCTCATAATGTTAAAAATTCTCGCCACATTCAGTGCTGACATGTTTCATCTATACAATTTGCCACAGCTACACGACCCCTACAATGCTGCAAACATGCAATAAATATCCACCATCTGACGATGAGTCACAAGTAATGGAAAGTAAAAACATAAGAATAAAACAAAAGGCGACTGGTTGCAGTGATTTGGGGAAACATTTATGCATCAAAGTCTTAGTGATCCGCATTCGTAATAGACAAAACTTTTAGCGGAATGTTTTCTTATTTACCAGGTGATTACCCGGTGTTGCCTTGTTGCTTACTTTCACGTCATTCCATATCCACCCCAAACTAGCCATTAAGGGGTGAAACGTCAACGAGACTGGCACCAATAAGTCGCTGACCCCGAACGTCTTTGAATACGGCTTCAAGTTTGGAATGTAGGAGAGGAATATCGGGAAATCGTGCGGCTTCAGCAAGCACTGGAACCTCAGGAGACACGCCGAAGACAACTGCCATATCATGTTGTATAAATGGAGATGATGTTTTAACTAATGACGACACCTTTGGCACAATTGTTTTATTAATTTCCATTGCAGGACGTAATTTTAGGTATTTTACTTCTGATGAAGGTATATTTATATATACGAAAACCGTGGTCAAGAATTTTAATAAATCTTTATCCTGCAAATGTTTTGGCTGTCTTCATTTACCGTGAGGAATTTCAACAGTTGCTGTTTCAGCCATGATTAAAGTCTGAAACTACAAAGAACTTTATTGTAATTACGTCTGTGTCTTCCTTGAGAGGGCATTGTTCTAGAACCAGGAGGAGGGAGTTCGGCAGTCCTTGTGTCACAACCACTTAAAGACGATAAAAGAATTTTAAAACACAAAGAAGTAACTACACTCCTGGAAATTGAAATAAGAACACCGTGAATTCATTGTCCCAGGAAGGGGAAACTTTATTGACACATTCCTGGGGTCAGATACATCACGTGATCACACTGACAGAACCACAGGCACATAGACACAGGCAACAGAGCATGCACAATGTCGGCACTAGTACAGTGTATATCCACCTTTCGCAGCAATGCAGGCTGCTATTCTCCCATGGAGACGATCGTAGAGATGCTGGATGTAGTCCTGTGGAACGGCTTGCCATGCCATTTCCACCTGGCGCCTCAGTTGGACCAACGTTCGTGCTGGACGTGCAGACCGCGTGAGACGACGCTTCATCCAGGCCCAAACATGCTCAATGGGGGACAGATCCGGAGATCTTGCTGGCCAGGGTAGTTGACTTACACCTTCTAGAGCACGTTGGGTGGCACGGGATACATGCGGACGTGCATTGTCCTGTTGGAACAGCAAGTTCCCTTGCCGGTCTAGGAATGGTAGAACGATGGGTTCGATGACGGTTTGGATGTACCGTGCACTATTCAGTGACCCCTCGACGATCACCAGTGGTGTACGGCCAGTGTAGGAGATCGCTCCCCACACCATGATGCCGGGTGTTGGCCCTGTGTGCCTCGGTCGTATGCAGTCCTGATTGTGGCGCTCACCTGCACGGCGCCAAACACGCATACGACCATCATTGGCACCAACGCAGAAGCGACTCTCATCGCTGAAGACGACACGTCTCCATTCGTCCCTCCATTCACGCCTGTCGCGACACCACTGGAGACGGGCTGCACGATGTTGGGGCGTGAGCGGAAGACGGCCTAACGGTGTGCGGGACCGTAGCCCAGCTTCATGGAGACGGTTGCGAATGGTCCTTGCCGATACCCCAGGAGCAACAGTGTCCCTAATTTGCTGGGAAGTGGCGGTGCGGTCCCCTACGGCACTGCGTAGGATCCTACGGTCTTGGCGTGCATCCGTGCGTCGCTGCGGTCCGGTCCCAGGTCGACGGGCACGTGCACCTTCCGCCGACCACTGGCGACAACATCGATGTACTGTGGAGACCTCACGCCCCACGTGTTGAGCAATTCGGCGGTACGTCCACCCGGCCTCCCGCATGCCCACTATATGCCCTCGCTCAAAGTCCGTCAACTGCACATACGGTTCACGTCCACACTGTCGCGGCATGCTACCAGTGTTAAAGACTGCGATGGAGCTCCGTATGCCACGGCAAACTGGCTGATACTGACGGCGGCGGTGCACAAATGCTGCGCAGCTAGCGCCATTCGACGGCCAACACCGCGGTTCCTGGTGCGTCCGCTGTGCCGTGCGTGTGATCATTGCTTGTACAGCCCTCTCGCAGTGTCCGGAGCAAGTATGGTGGGTCTGACACACCGGTGTCAATGTGTTCTTTTTTCCATTTCCAGGAGTGTATATGGAGCGAAAGAAAGGACACTTGGACTACCTCCACTAACCTAAGTCACCTGACCGCCACCTCCTCCTAAGAATTCGTGGGAAAAGGACTTGACCAGTGCTGGACTTAAGTCTTTATTTTGCGTGCACCAGCCTTTGTTTAGACAATTTCATGTAGTAAAGCCATCCAATGTGTTCACCACGAGGTCCGGACTCCAACTTACCTGGTACACACTACCACCAGCAGAGGATGTTGTCATCCAAGATGACGGACATGATGTCAGCTAATGATGCGAGTACCTTTATCCAAGATGGTGGGAAACAGTGTGTTCACCACGAGGCCCAAGTGGTCTAATACACAGTACCACCAACAGAGGGCGCTATCGTATCCATGACGTAATCCAAGATGGCGTTCTGGAGTGGGGGAAATGGCAGGAACCAATAGGAGCCCTTAATCCAGTCAGATGCTTGACTTCAGCTAGTAGGAAGGTAGTACCTGGTGACGTCTTTGTAGGAGATACAGGTGAGGCTCAGCAGCTTAGGGACCTCAGTCTTGTCCAGTCAGTCGGCAGCAGCAGATTAAGAAACACTATGAAGCACCAACAGCAGTCGCACTCCAGCACAGTCATCCAGAACAGGATTAAACAGAAAAGTAAGTATCCCATATCACATCTTCGTCTCTTGTTAGCCTTGGTATTATTATTACTATTATTACTCAAAGTTTTCGCGTCTTGGTCTATGTCTAATGCTTCCTCGTGTTTGTTCAACAGGGTCGAGGGCCAACATGCCAAGCTCTGCTGCCACGTCCGGATCTGTAGCAACCTTGGCTATCATCTTGTCGAGACCTGCAGCAACAGCCTCCAGTACGTCTGAACCAGTAGCGGCCACGTGGGATACGGTAGCACACATAGCCCACTTACTGGAGCAGGACAAGGAGTTGCTGTTGTCTGTCCCACTCATCGATTTATGTGATGAGGACATACGATCTGCCCCCAACACATCGAATGCTGTCGCTGGTGGTGTTAAACAACAAGATGGAGGTCAGTACTGGTCACCTGTATATGACCCATCCCAGCAGAACACCCCTGTGATACTGCAACCACAGAATGAAGATACTATGGATAAGAAGATGTCGAGTGCACCTATGCTTTTCACGTCCACATACAATTTAACTCCGAGTGGATCGAAGCGTGTGAACATTGCTATAGAAGCGCATCATGTCTATGGGTTTCATGCGAGAATGGAGATAGAAAATGTATCAAAGTGTGATAAAGTGCCAATTTCCGAGTTCGAATGGGATGAAGTATGTCGTGCAGAGTGCTGCATCAATCAGCAGATGACTACAGAGTATTATCCAAGTCCTCCCCCCCCCCCCCCCCCCCCCAGACATTCGCCTTACTGGTGTTACACTTTCTATTACAACGGTGTATGATGACTGTGCATTATGTGTGAAATCGGCTGACAACTGTTTTTATATAAGACATGCCTCAGTTATGAAGTTATACGAACTAGACACTGCCATACGTCTTGCATTGGACAGACTGATCCGATGGTTGCCTAGCATAGACTCTGCATACAATGATGTAAACTCCCTACGTGTACATATTGTACATGTTGACGATCTTAAGCAGCACCTTTGTTCGCACATGAACGCTGAAACTAAAGAGAAACAGATTAAATGCTCGTGTGAAAAACCTGAGTACTGTGAGGCATCTATTGGCTTGAGGGAGATACGCACTGAATTTATTGCATGTCAGAAAGCTTTATTTGGTAAATACTGTTCAGGTGCGAAGAAGAAGATACATACAGATTGTAATGATATTCCTGAAATATTACACAACATGTATGATATTTAAATAAATAATTTATGTATATATAATCTCAAGTTGTGTTTGTGTTTTGTTTCATACCTCTCCCATCATAATCAAAGTATTACGATTATTAATTTTATTTCAACGCTATACGAGTTACTGAGATGATGATTGATCAAGTTATTCTTCATGGGTAAAATGTACAGCTGTTTTCTTTGTGTAGTCAATATAGCTCAGTCGGTTAAGTGATGGAACTATAGTGGCTACACATACTGTTATTATCCGTTCCAGAGTATTTTCTATATATGTCAACTACTTGTCTGTACCTGGCATAGTTATTATCATAGGGTGGGTGAAACAACCTCATCACAATGACTTTGTCGTCGGTGACTGGTTCTGTGAAGAAGAAAAACGGAATTCTCCTTCCTGACAATATTCGATCAATTATTTTACGTCCATCCAATTGTGGGAAAACTAACGTCCTCATGACTCTGATACCACATGTAGATGGAGTCCGATTGGAACATGTTTGTGTATTCTCAAAAACATTGTTTCAACCCAAATATCAGCTACCGCAGGAGATATTGCGAGGTGTAGATGGTGTTACATACACGACATTCAGTGAAAGCGGTGATATCCCTCCACCTGAGAAAGCAAAGCCAAACACCGTCTTCATATTTGACGATGTTTCTGTGGAAAACCAAGACCAAATACCAAAATATTTCTTTCTCGGTCGTCATATGGATGCTGATGTATTTTATCTAAGCCAAACATATTCCAGAATTCCCAAACAGTTGGTTAGGGATAACTCAAACCTCATTATAGCCTTCAAACAAGACAACCTGAATTTAAAACACATTTACCAGGCGCATGTCGGAACTGACATGTCTTTCAATGATTTTGTGAAGATATGTGCAGATTACTGGAATTATTCACAGTATGGGTTTCTCGTTATTGACAAAACAAGAAAACTGAATGATGCTAGGTACAAGCAAAACTTTCAAGAGTTTTTGCACATATAGCACGGTAAGAGAGGTAAAGTACATCAGTATACGCTGCACCATGCACAAATTCGCCCGAATTTCTAGCTCTCAACCCGAGAGAATGGGTGTACACAGGAAGAACGTTCGTCTGTACATGGATGCGAAAATTCAAGCTATTGTGCACAAAGTTGGAGGTATGCGCAGGGAGCTAAACACATACTACCAGACTCTTTTGAGAATCGTGAATGCGTTAAATGAGTTAGTTAATGAAATCAATAGCAAAGTAGCCGACTTAACTGAAAAGGTCGAGGCTATTGAGTGGAAATAGATGTAGAGTTCCTTGTTGTTGAGAAGGGGGAGCAGGTACATAGTGAAAGGAAGAAGAAAATGACCAGATATATAAAGCCTCGCGCTGCGGAAATGACTGATTAATATACACCGAGATGTCGATGAAGCAGAAAGTGATTCAAGCGCGGAAAGCAGTTCGTGAGAAATTGCGATTGCTGAGGTTAGGGCATATGGATCGACAGCAAACACTAAGAGAGACCTTTAAGCCGGTTACTGAATCTCTCCGACAGCGCTCAACAAAAACAAAAACACAGGATAACGAGGGTGTTGCCATTGAGGAATTCATTATCCGTCACACCGCCGGTCAGATAGACAGAACATTCGGCGTTAGCAGGGGAAGACCGTACATGTTGGGTACGCATCCAATAACTGTAACTGATGACACAATACAGATTGGTGAAAGGGATGTGTCTAGAGTACCACCGCCTCCTGTAATGGGTCTCCTAGCATGCATATTATGCTACTGTGGTGGTTGTGGACTATGCACACCCATTATGTAGCAAATAGTCGGCACCAATCCAGCTGTTTTGTGTAGCAGGAAAACCAAGCCATTTGACTAGTGATTGATTTCCCCGACGTCTTACGACTCTCTCCAAGAGAAAAATATCCGGTTCTGAGCTTTTCTGCAACTCCTCGGTGTAGAAGCAGCCTGCAATTTCTTTACCTTGACTATCCTTCAATATATAAGTTCTAGGATTCGTTCGTTGCACAATTGAAACTATAAATATCTCAGTTGACCAGTTTGGTAGGTATGATGTCCCAAACGCCGCCTTGTGTTTTGAGATACGCACCAAATCACCTACATTAAATTTCTGTTTGCGTGGATCCAGAATCTTAATGCGATAGTACACTGTATCCATGAGTCCATTATCACGAACATCGATTGGTCTAATTTTTATTGTGCTATGCTTGGTTCGTTTATACTGAGCAATTATTTCTGGGAGGATATCTGTCCATTTATACGAGCCGCGAAGGTTAAAACGCATCCACATTCGACCTTTTACTGTTCTGTTCAGACGCTCCACGATACTTGCCTTCAGATGAGTGAATGTTGAGTAGTGATGTATTCCGTACCGCTGAATCACGGTCTTGAAATTATTATTGTAGAACTCCCCACCGTGATCGGTTTGGAGGTTGTCTGGGCATCGATTCGTCCCTGCCTGTAGCAAACGCTCAAAAATATCGGCGACATTTCTACCCGTTTTTATTTTGACAGGTCATGGCCAGGCAATTTTGGAGTATGTATCAGTAACTATTAAAATACATTTGAATCCATTATTCTCATGTGAATATTCCCTCATATCTACAAGATCAGCTTGCCACAAGTCATCCAACCCTTTAATCGTAACAGGCCTACGAGGGTATGTTTTGCGTGCTGGTTTGTGCAGTTCTCGAACTTCTGTCTCATACTTATTCGATGATACCTCTTTCTCTAAGCTCCAAGATTATTGAAACAACCTCATTCGAATGAGCTGTATTACCTGCAGCAGCTGATGCCATTAACAGCCATAGTCGATCCATTAGCTCGCTGGGGTGGTCATAATACATATACTGCGGGATTCGAACGTTCACTGCTTTATGCACAATGTCAATACCATCACCGCTGCTGCTGCTGCTGTTGGTGTTGTTTTCGCCTTAAAGTACTGGTTTTATAATGGTTTTATATTTCTTGTTGCTCAGGCTTTTCGTTATCTTGTGTACACCAGTCACGTGCAGTATTTCTCGGTATGTTTCCCTATCAGTAACTGAATAATTTATAGATTTTTTGGTAGGTCTTAGGATAATAAGATTCATTAAGCCGGGTGTTCTCTCAAACCGTCTTTCACCAATCTGTATTGTGTCATCAGTTACAGTTATTGGATGCGTACCCATCATGTACGGTCTTCCCCTGCTAACGCCGAATGTTCTGTCTGACCTGGAGCGTGACTAATAATGAATTCCTCAATGGCAACACCCTCGTTTTCCTGTGTTTTTGTTTTTGTTGAGCGCTGTCGGAGAGATTCAGTAACCGGCTTAAAGGTCTCTCTTAGTGTTTGCTGTCGATCCATATGCCCTAACCTCAGCAACCGCAATTTCTCACGAACTGCTTTCCGCGCTTGAATCACTTTCTGCTTCGTCGACATCTCGGTGTATATTAATCAGTCATCTCTGCAGCGCGAGGCTTTATATATCTGGTCATTTTCTTCTTCCTTTCACTATGTACCTGCTCCCCCTTCTCAACAACAAGGAACTCTACATCTATTTCCACTCAATAGCCGCGACCTTTTCAGTTAAGTCGGCTACTTTGTTATTGATTTCATTAACTAACTCATTTAACGCATTCACGATTCTCAAAAGGATCTGGTAATATGTCTTTAGGTTCCTGCGCATACCTCCAACTTTGTTAAAGACTTGTAGAGTTACATATTATTGTTGTTATTTTGTATGGAAAACATTGATAAGAGCCGGCCGGTGTGGCCACGCAGTTATAGGCGCTTCAGCCTGGAACCGCGTGACCGCTACGGTCGCAGGTTCGAATCCTGCCTCGGGCATGGATGTGTGTGATGTCCTTAGGTTAGTTAGGTTTAAGTAGTTCTAAGTTGTAGGGGACTGATGACCACAGCAGTTAAGTCCCATAGTGCTCAGAGCCATTTGAACCATTGATAAGAATGCAGCTTGGAGTACAGTATTCTTTATTTCTAATTATATAAACCAGTTTGTGAATTTTGATGAGAAATTAATGTTGAGTGGTTATTTCATATATGATGACTGTAGCAAGCAAAATGGATGTCCTGGCATTTATAATGAAGTCTATTTTGAAATATTTGGTAATATGCAGACTACTTTCTTCCCTATGGCAACTGGACATTGCCAAAGCATTGAGATAGTAATACATTAGGATAAGTAACATGCATGTGACTAACATATGTCTGACTTTTCTCTGCAATGATGATATTTGTACTAATGGTGTGCACATTTTATAGCTACCAACACCATAGTGATCCCTATTCAATTTCCCCCAAGCTTGAGCTGCATATCTGTTGTAGTCTGTTACAACTGTGTAGTTAGATATAGTGGGTAGAAGGTTACCCTCAAAGTATTTATAACATAATTATAATACAATAATTTTCGTTGTGGCTGTTCATGAAAATAATTGGAAATCCAACAAATTATGTTGATATGGATACAGACAGTACAATAACATGCATTTTATTATACACATTTAATGTTCATGTCATTACACACCTTCATTAAGCAATATATGTACAGCACTCATGATTTCACTGTACAAGATACCTAGAATATTATAATTTACGTATTTTTGTTTCAAAAACGACTCTCTGTATATAAATCAAAACATATTTCTTCAACAAATATTCTGTTCCAGTGTGGACTATATATGTATTTAACATTGTGTCTACTTTCCAGTGGGTTATGTTTCATTTATTTTGGACAAGCATGGTGGGTACTCACCACTGTAGGGATGCACATGCATACATTACCTTGACAGGAGTTCTTGTATGGACATTATAATCATTGAAGTCTAAATTTCATTTCTGCATCATTTAATCGAAAATCAGAGACCTCTAGGTGGCCATTCTCAGATTTCTGGCCCATCACTCTGCCTCAGGGCCTGTCTTTTCAGAGAAAATGAACGACATCAACTACAAGTGACAATAAATGACGAAAGATCCAACACTGCTGTGACACCATTGTCAGTGGAGGAACTGACTTAACTCGTTGGTCCTCCTTAAGTCTATTCTTATCACCACTACTGTAATATCGTCATATATCATCAAAATACACTCCTGGAAATGGAAAAAAGAACACATTGACACCGGTGTGTCAGACCCACCATACTTGCTCCGGACACTGCGAGAGGGCTGTACAAGCAATGATCACACGCACGGCACAGCGGACACACCAGGAACCGCGGTGTTGGCCGTCGAATGGCGCTAGCTGCGCAGCATTTGTGCACCGCTGCCGTCAGTGTCAGCCAGTTTGCCGTGGCATACGGAGCTCCATCGCAGTCTTTAACACTGGTAGCATGCCGCGACAGCGTGGACGTGAACCGTATGTGCAGTTGACGGAGTTTGAGCGAGGGCGTATAGTGGGCATGCGGGAGGCCGGGTGGACGTACCGCCGAATTGCTCAACACGTGGGGCGTGAGGTCTCCACAGTACATCGATGTTGTCGCCAGTGGTCGGCGGAAGGTGCACGTGCCCGTCGACCTGGGACCGGACCGCAGCGACGCACGGATGCACGCCAAGACCGTAGGATCCTACGCAGTGCCGTAGGGGACCGCACCGCCACTTCTCAGCAAATTAGGGACACTGTTGCTCCTGGGGTATCGCCGAGGACCATTCGCAACCGTCTCCATGAAGCTGGGCTACGGTCCCGCACACCGTTAGGCCGTCTTCCGCTCACGCCCCAACATGTGCAGCCCGCCTCCAGTGGTGTCGCGACAGGCGTGAATGGAGGGACGAATGGAGACGTGTCGTCTTCAGCGATGAGAGTCGCTTCTGCCTTGGTGCCAATGATGGTCATACGCGTGTTTGGCGCCGTGCAGGTGAGCGCCACAATCAGGACTGCATACGACCGAGGCACACAGGGCCAACACCCGGCATCGTGGTGTGGGGAGCGATCTCCTACACTGGCCGTACACCACTGGAGATCGTCGAGGGGACACTGAATAGTGCACGGTACATCCAAACCGTCATCGAACCCATCTTTCTACCATTCCTAGACTGGCAAGGGAACTTGCTGTTCCAACAGGACAATGCACGTCCGCATGTATCCCGTGCCACCCAACGTGCTCTAGAAGGTGTAAGTCAACTACCCTGGCCAGCAAGATCTCCGGATCTGTCCCCCATTGAGCATGTTTGGGACTGGATGAAGCGTCGTCTCACGCGGTCTGCACGTCCAGCACGAACGCTGGTCCAACTGAGGCGCCAGGTGGAAATGGCATGGCAAGCCGTTCCACAGGACTACATCCAGCATGTCTACGATCGTCTCCATGGGAGAATAGCAGCCTGCATTGCTGCGAAAGGTGGATATACACTGTACTAGTGCCGACATTGTGCATGCTCTGTTGCCTGTGTCTATGTGCCTGTGGTTCTGTCAGTGTGATCATGTGATGTATCTGACCCCAGGGATGTGTCAATAAAGTTTCCCCTTCCTGGGACAATGAATTCACGGTGTTCTTATTTCAATTTCCAGGAGTGTATAAGAGGTATAAAAGATAAAGTTAGTGAACTGCTTATGGATGTTGATTGACATTAATGGTATGTTGGAGCATCACCTCAATAATCTGACAGTTCAGAGGCTTTCTTTCCCAGGACCAGATTAGCTGGCTGTTTTTCAAGAAGTTCCTTGCATGGTGGGGGGGCTGTGGCCATGTACGTAAAAAACAGTATTCCGTTTGAGTCCATAGATGTATCATGGCACTGAGCTGAACAGATATTTGAATGTCGTGCAGGGGCAGTTGAATTTAATGGAACTAAACTTCTAATTGTTGTTGTTTATAGGTCCCCTAACTCTGACTTAGGAGCATTTCTGCTCAAGCTAGAGAGGGTTCTTCATTGATTTTATAGGAAGTACTTGAAATTAATTATACATGGTGGCTTCAATATTAATTTTGTGTATGATGGTGCAAGAAAAAGTATGTTGATAGATCTCCTAAATTCATATGATCTGGTGTAGAGTGTGTTTTTTCCATTTAGGGGGCAGGGGAAGACTAGCACAGCCACAGGCAATATTTTTATTCATTCTTCATTACTAGATGGGCATTCTGTTAGTAAAAGGGTGAATGGCCTTTCAGACCATGATGCACAAATTTTAATACTAAAAGGCTTTTGTACTCAAACATATGTCACATATAATTAATTACAAACTATGTAGGAAAGTTAATCCAACAGCAATAGAGAGTTATCTGTACCTGTCCAAGGATCAAGAGTGGCAGGATGTTTACAGTGCCGATTACATAGATGATAGACGGCCGCAGTGGTCTAGCGGTTCTAGGCGCGCAGTCCGGAACCGCGCGACTGCTACGGTCGCAGGTTCGAATCCTCCCTCGAGCATGGATGTTTGTGATGTCCTTAGGTTAGTTAGGTTTAAGTAGTTCTAAGTTCTAGGGGACTGATGACCACAGATGTTAAGTCCCATAGTGCTCAGAGCCATTTGAACCATTTGAACATAGATGATCAATATAATGCTTTCCTTGACACATTTCTCATTCTCTTTGAGAGTTGCTTTCCATTAGAACGTTCTAAACGGGGTACTAGCAGTAAAAGTCAGCCTGGATAGCTGACTAGTGGGGTAAGGATATCATGTAGAACAAAGTGGGAATTGACACTTGCCCGTGAAATGCAAAGGTTCCAATTTCGAGTCTCGGTCTGGCACACAGTTTTAATCTGCCAGGAAGTTTCATATCAGCGTCCACTCCGCTGCAGAGTGAATACTTAATTCTGGAAAGTGGGAATTGTATAAAAATGATAGAAGAAGTCACAATCATGTTACTGTAGCCTATTCACCCAGTCCTTTAAGGTGCTTAAAAATGTTATTAGGAAGCCAAAGAATATGTGGTATGCCAGTAGTATAGCTAATTCACAGGACAAAATTAAAACGATATAGTCAGTTGTGAAGGAAGTGCCTGGGCAGCAGCACAAGGTCGAAGAGTAATAGTAAAAATATTTTTGTTACTGATAAATCAGATATATATATATATATATATATATATATATATATATATATATATACAGTAATTAACAATCATTTTCTGAACATTGCTGGTGAATTAAATAAAAATTTAGTTTCCACAGGGAATAATATGACTCTCATGGAAAATGCCATTCCAATATTGATGTCTGAAATACTCCTCTGTGATACAGATAAATGGGAAACTGAGACGATAATTAAATCACTGAAGACTAAGGACTCTCATGGATATGATGGAGTGTATAGAAGAATATTAAAGTACTGTGGTGCACATGTTAGCCCTGTATTTAGCCATATTTGTAATTTTTCCTTTAGGGATGGTCAGTTTCCTGAACGATTAAAGTACTGAGTAGTAAAGCTACTTTATAAAAAGTGAGAAAGCGATAATGTAGGCAGTTTGAGACCTATTTCTATGCCATCACTATTTGCTAAATGCTGTGTATGTAAGAATAATTGATTATCTTATATCACACGATTTGCTATCAAATGTACAGTTCCGCTTTAGAAGTCGTTAACAACTGCAAATGCTATATTCTTTTTTCTCTGTAAGGTACTGGATAGGTTAAACGAAAGGTTTCGAACGCTAGGCATATTTTTTGATTTAACTAAGGTGTTTGATTGTGTTGATCACAAAATATTGCTCCGGACGTTGGACAATTACAGAATACAGAGAGTAGCTCACAATTGGTTCACCTCCAAACAGACAGCAAAAGGTCATTATTCACATTGTTTAGAATGGCTGTGATGTGGGGTCTGAGTGGGGTACAGTCAAATGGAGGGTGCCCCAGGGATCAGTGTTGGGTCCACTCGTCTTCCTTATTTGTACAGGGTGGTCCATCGATCGTGACTGGGCCAAATATGTCACGAAATAAGCGTCAAACGATAAAACTACAAAGAATGAAACTTGTCTAGCTTGAAAGGGAAAACCAGATGGCGCTATGGTTGGTCCGATAGATGGCGCTGCCATAGGTCAAACGGATATCAACTGCGTTTTATTCAAATAGGAACCCCCAGTGTTATTTCATATTCGTGTACTACTGAAGCAAACCAAGCGCTGTATCATGTGTGGGATACAGAGGCGAGCGAGTGCGCCGGGACTTACCCCAGTTCATTGCTAGTAGCGCCACGTCACCTTAACGCATCTGCATGTAGTGCACAAGTATTGCACCACAATTTAGTATGAAATTAAAAATCAAAATCTGTGTTTAAAACTTTGTTAAATTGTAGTTTAGTGTAATAATGTTTTAAATACCAAGTCTTGATGTTCTAAACTCAATAGTTTACCGAAAAATGCCGCTTTAAGAGAAAAATCAGAGGCGCTAAATAATGACACTAGGAAGCCAGAATTTAGTCAGAAGGTGCAGTTAGAAGTTATAAATAAGTGACGCTGGTTTCGGAAACCATAATACAAAAATTAATGCCAGAAACCACGTTATCCAGAAAAATCAGAGGCGCTAAATAATGTACTTAGAAACTTGAAAATTTGTTTTATGCTTCAGTACACCCCAAAAATAATAACAGAGAGTCCACGTTAATCTACCTCTTATAGTTTTTGAGTAATTAAATAAAAACTGATTTTGTAACTAAAATGTACCTAAGTGTTGTAGATTAAGTACTTGATATTTTAATGATAGACGATGTAAGGTGTCAGGCAAATCCAACACCTTCCATGAAAACCCTGACATGATAAGCAAATCCAGCAGTATGTCACATAGCTCCGAATAAATCGTGACATTAAATTAACCAAAGTAATACGGTCAACGAGTGAGCAAATGGAATACCACAGACAAACACAAGAATGCCTAAATGGATGTCTTACCTTCCCACCGTAAAACAGACGCAGTTCCGAGGGGAGAAACGAGAAAAGAAGCCGAGAGCAGAAACGTGTTAAGCTAGAAGGCCCTACGATAAGGGACGGACACGCACGTCGCCAGCCAACCGCCAGGATCACCCCCCAGCCCATGTTAAAAGATAGAGCCCTCCAGAGGAACAGTACAGATCTTACGATAACACTGAAAGGACCACACCAGCTGCAAGCTTTAGCGCGAGACTTTTTCGTGTCTCTGTTACGTTGCAAACGTTAAAAACATTGCCCCACCACAAAGAGTACAACGTTTGTCATTGGATAGACAGAATTTTGTAGGCAGAGGTTAAGGTTAACATTGAGCCTGTGATTGGTCAGTTGAAAACACAGCCAGATACCTTTTTTTAAACCAACTTCAGTAAATTGTAGTAAGGAGAAGTTAGGAGAGAGTTGCATTCGAGACGGCGAGCTGTATGGAGCTGCGCCGCCCGCCACCCCCTGACGCTGCCTAACCAACGACAAGGTAATGAATGCACGCAATGCCACATAACAGCGCATAAAGCTTCACTCAGAACTGCAGAAGTCTCATCTGTTACACCCCCTTTTTACGTAATACTAGTGTCGATCGTCAATTAAATCTCATGGTGTTCACATTTGCTACTTGAAGTAAAAATCCGAAACGCGATGATTTTTCTGTTATATAATTATTGAGAAGCCACATCAGCCACTGTAATTTACGACAAGTTAGATAAGTAATTAAAGATAATTGAGGGTCACTGTAGACCATTTTGATAGTTTTCTCTTTTGTGAAACTTAATTTAAACCTAAATTATAGATGTGATATGGCATAGGTCATCCTTCGATCCAGTGTAGAACTTGGAAACCCATTCAGGGAATATTCGTTCACATTTTTGTTGAACGCAGTTGGTTTTTATCTTCCTGTATTAAAATATTTCCTTTTATCAATAGTGCAATTTATAAAGGATGTTTTGTGAGTAGAATAAAATTTCCAATGGTAAACTTAACTGCTTTTCGACGTTATTTTACCAGCTAACTAAAAATAGGAAAGCCTTGAACCCCTTCCACTAAATTTAGTTAGTATTAAGATTCTTTTACAGGGAGTGCAGTGGAGCTGACGATAAAATCATTAAGTATTTGGTGATATCATCGCTAGTCTCACTGAACTCTTCTGAGCTCTACATGTCATGTGTGGTCTGGCGTCTCCTTACCAGCAACAGGTCCCAGGTTCAGATTAGTCAATTCCCTAAAATACACGCTCAGAGCGTCGTTGCGTGAAAGTGGTAGGGAGACACGACTTACAACAAACAGACACCACGCAGAATGTTAGAGGATGGCGATCCTGCCAGGTTGGTAAAATACCATGATTGAAGGTCGACCACATGCTCAACTAGGTCAGAAAAATGTCCTGTTAAAATATTTCGTAATAAAATAATTTTTTTGAAAGGCATAGATAGTTGATAACAGTAGCTGCAGCGACACATAGTAATAAAGTATTCAATAGAAAGTGAGACATTCTAGCAGAGACAATAGCATAATTAAGTTATGAATTTTAATACTGTTAGAATTAAGTTTTCTCTCCGATGCAAGCGCACAGGTGGCGGACACATCGTTGACAAGTTGGTTCTGACCCAACAAGCAAGCGAATGGATTGTCAGTCTTGGGTATAATATGTGTCAAGTCGTGTGAACAAAAAGTTTATGAAACGCATGAGATCGTATGAGCGCATGTTGACTCGAAGTAGGGCGCGTGAATTGCTTTTAAAACAAAAAATAAGGGATTCGGAAACATTAGCAATGGCAGATCGAGACCTTGACCGAATTGAGGTAGAGACCCAGCATGAAGATGGACAGAGAATAGAGGACAGTACAACAGACGATACAGCATCGCGAGAAATAGGACAGATAACGCACCATAACGAGAATAATGTACGTCAAGGCATAGAAAACGTAAGTCAGCATACGACAGAGGAGCAGGAAAGTAGAGAGACAGTCGATGAGGAGTCTAACTTGCATCTTGAATACGTAGAACGCATAGTACAAGTAATCAGAGCTCCCTCACCACAGAGTACAAGGAATTTGAGCAGAAACGTGTCACCGCACAGTTCAATGCAATCGGTTGCGAACCAACACTTGGACGAAAACACAGAGCGTAGGATGTCGGAAGAAAACGCAATAGGACCCACCAATCTGGCAGAACTATTACAACAAATTACGGAAACCATGACAAGGCAAAATAAAGAAATAGCGAACCAAACTCAAATTCAGAATGCAGAAACCACGAGACAAATGCGTGAGATTAAAGAACAAAACAAAAAAATTCAGTTACACCTAAGTCATATTGAAGACGAGGCAAAAGAATCTCGAGAAGTGATAGGAAACTTAATAACAGGTCACAATCAATTGAGAGCAGACACTGACAAAGTACAAGCGGACGTACAAACATTGCGTAATGACACTCAGAACGAGATCAAAACATTACGTAACAACACCCAGGGAGAAGTCAAGAAACTAGAGAAACAGATAAACGTAATTACTAGACAAGCAGCAGGTACAGCGCGTGAAATTGTTGAAAACAGTGTGTTACACAAACGTATCACAAAAGCAGCGCTGAAAAGATATCGCATGGTCAAAATAGAAGCGCAAACGAAGCGACAATTTCAGAAATTGCGAACAGAGTTGTTGCAAACTATTGAAGAGCGTAGTGAACAGGATCGAACAAGCACTGAGTCTGTAACCACATCCGTATCTGTAACAGAACCGGAAAAACAAGCAATTAACGAAGATATTACGCATTTGCGATTCCAATCCCAGGCGGAAAGTAACATACACGAAATCAGACAGCCTGCACCGCAACAAACACGTTTCGAAATTCTTGATGAACAAACGTCATCACAAACGCATGCGGAACCACAAATGTATGTTTCAAGACAGTCTGGATCGTGCAGTGAAGCGGCAAGGTTACCCAGACAAGATACCGAACCAATACCTGGCAATGGAAAGCCAGGTCGCGAAGAGTACAGTGCAATGCATTTAGCTACACGTTCACAACCGATAGAAGGATATTATTGCGTACCACTCCAACGATACTACGCAAGGGTACGCGAAAGTTGCAGTGGATAATATCCAATGGATCTACCACAACCGGAAAGAACGACAGGAGAAACGATCAGAAACAAAAGTGGCGAAGAACTGCGAATTTCATATGAAACTATGACGAAGTACGACAACGATCATTTCCTCACAGTCAGAAAATTTCAACACTTTCGAGAAGGAAACTCATTACATCCACGAACTTTTAATGATCAATTCCGAGTAGGGTTACCAGAACACTGGACGCTAGCACACAAATTAGACGTTATATGTGCACACATATCAGGAACAGTCGCAGAAAACACGCAGAATGTTGCAGCGATATGCCGATCGTACGAAGATTTCAGAGAGAAGTTTCTCTCATGATATTGGTCCAGCAAAGCACAGAACAGAGTGATCTACGAATTATTACAGAACCCATATTTTGAAAATTCGGGAGAGAAGAGTCCCGTGAAGTTTTTCGAAGTAATGGCAAAGAAAAGTCAAAGCTTAGATGTACCATATAGTGACGGAGAGTTGATTAAATTATGCGCGATGAAGTTACCACTGAAATACCAGCAATCATTAGTAGGTCGCGGAGGCAATGACGTCGAAGCATTTAAGGGTTATCTAAGGGAACTAGAGTTTATATTTTCGGAAGATGACGCAAGAAAAAGACGAAGCGCACGTGGAAACGAAAGCAAAAAGCAGTGGAATCCACAAGACACAGTACGAAGAAACAATAATTACGAACCACGTGATAACTTCGCACCAAGAAACGACAACAGATTTCAACAAAGAAACGGTTATAGATTTGGAAGAGAATACGGCAATAACTATAATTCACCCAGGAACGGCAACAACTATTACAGAGAGAACAATGACAACTGGAATGGGTATTAGAGAACCAATAGACCGAGAAATTATCAACAAAGAAACCAATATCAACAAGCGGAGCAAGAAAAGAGAATACAGATAGAAGAGGTGGAGGTAAGAACACCAAACCCCGATAAACGGTCGAATTGACAGCTAAGCGCCCAAGCCAAAGAGAATGACGCACCGACCCAGGACAATTGCAGCACCTTGAACAGAGAAGTAAATACCTTATCACGAGAAGAGAAGAAGGAAGAAACAAATCCGTAGGGTCCAGATGAAAACGAAGACAGGAAAATAACAATATCGTGTTGGGACGAAATTAATTGGGAGAATACTGACGAGGAAGATGAATTACCAGAGGCATGCACAACGAATATAGGAGGAAAGGACGAAGTAATGAGTATTGCAGAGGTATTTGAGATGGAAACCAGGGAAAGCGAATTCAATGACGATAATGCGCAGTCGATAGAAGTTGAAAATAAGTTACTGGTGGGCACACAACCCAACGTATATAATGAAGGATGTTATGAAGCGATAATTAGAGCATTTAGATGCGATTATGTAGAAGTAGCGACGAAGAAGGAGAAGATAGATGAGGATGAGGAATAAGTAGAGGATGTTGAAGAAAGCGTAAATGAAGGAAGAAATAGAAAAGAGGAAATAAAAGAGAGAGAAGTAGCAGTCGAAGCTTATCCTATAGAAAGTTCGAATTCACAAGGGAAATTCCTGGAAAGACTCACATATGATTCAGTGGAGGATTCGTTGATGCAAAAAGAAGAAGAACAGAACCAACCCTTTCAAATTCAACCAATTGTAAAGGCCATGGTAATGCGTATCCCAGTCAATGTTGTAGTTGATAGCGGAAGTGAATTGACAGCGATCTCAGAAAATTCATTCATGCAGTGTAATGCCAATGAGGAATTGCCAGTTCTGAAAACATGTAAGATTAAAGTAAGAGGTCCTATTAGAAACAATTCTGCGGAAGTTACGAGACAAACAAGGTTATCTCATCGTGCCAAGGTCAAAATATCGAAGCCAACTTCGTGATTATACCTAAACTAACTGTAGATTTGATTATAGGTGCACATTTTTAAAATGAGAGACGAGCAATAATAGATATGGGGAAAGGTAGCGTAACATTCGGGAATGTCACACTTCTCTTTGAGCAAAAGCTAAAATTAGATGAAATACCAGTTATAAACAAACAATTAAGAATGATGCGAGATATGCACAAAAGGGGGAATCGCCTCAACTCATGTTAGAAGTCGATAAAGAAAGTGATGAAAAATTGCAAGAAGTTCAAGTAAATAATCAGCACAATATTTGAAGTTTATGTTGCAGATAAGATGGTCAGCAGAAAGATGAATGAAGAGAGAGGAGGGTGGGAAAAATAAAGTAGTTTCAATAAAAACAAAAACAAAAATAATACCAACAGTACCATAGATTAAGGTGAAGGGATAAAGCGTAGATAGTCTAACAGCATTAAATACTAAAATTCTATACACCATGACACTACATAAAAATAAAAAACGAATTTGAGGATTCTTGTAGAACTTAAGTCTCAAAATATCTTAGAATTGTAACATGGAAAGGGTGCCGAAATTTGTAAAGCTTTTTAATAAGGCGTAAAACAATGTAGATACTAGACATATGTTAGATGAATATAAGTAAAACTTTTTGTAAGAACCATTGTAAAAAACTCCAGCAAAAAACCAGATGCAACGACCCACAAGATGCAACCCGAGAAGTATCAAGAAAGGAAAGGACATAATTAGCAAGACATGATTCCTACAAGGCAGAAGCGCCGAGAGAAGGGAAAGGACAGTGAGACCAACAAAGGGCAGTTGTAAATCTACTGCTGAAGTAACCGGTGCAGGGATGGACAAGCAAACACCAGACTTTCACCGTTCGTAAACCCCGGGATGCGCGACTCAGCGGAGTGAGCAAAAAACGACCGATGTGAAGACCGCTTGGGCAAGCCACCACTGGCAAAAAAAATGTGTAAAAGTCACACTACTGCTATTAAACAGCATGGTGATGCACGAAACTGAAGAAAACTTCCACAAAGTAAAAATGACATGTTCAAACAATTTATCAATTTGTTACTAAGAGGAGAACTTCAAAGCGACTAGTTATCAATAAATATTCCGATATCCTGCCCAGAGAAGAACCAAGGATCAAGTAAGAGGCAGAGAAAAAGCAGGGAGAACAGAAGTTGAAGATTCGCAAGATTGAGACCAAGAAAGAAGATGGGTGAAGAACAGACGGCATACCTTCCCAAATCCCTATCCTATTGTAAACTAGTCGTCTGCAAAGTATTACAATGAAAAACGACCGATTTCAGCGACACATAACGATGACTTGCACACATACAAAGCCAGTAAACCACGAAATTCTGCACTCACAGCTCCGTTCCATTATGGGACCTCCACAACAGCAACACACAGTTGCAAAGCCAACAAGGAACGACGAACGAAGCTGTACATCAAATACTTGCCCACATCCATCTCGCTCAAGTCCATCACCTTCATCCAAAAACATTCGCCAACCTCATGCTTAAACATTCATAGGATTGTGTGAATGTGTGAAATCAAATTACGTGATGTAGGAATTGTGCAAAAGAAATGTGTGAAAAACTAAATAAGTTAAGCACACCAGACAGCTAATAAACTACAAAATAACAGTCATTGACTATGGACTTAAGTCAAAAATAGACTATCGATAAAAATAAGTCATTAGTTCTGAAATGGACAGTATATAAAGAATAAAAGTAAGGCATAATAAACACTAAAACTATAAGACACTTATTCTCTCCTCATAAAAATAAAAGAATAACTAGATTTTACTTATTTTCTCCTTATAGAAACCAAGAATAAAAAATTATCTTGTTGGATGTTTTCCCTTTTTTTAACATTTGTACCATTTGTTAGGATAATATCTCAATACATGTGTATGTATATTTCTTTGTCAAAGCAATTCTTGGAAATAATTCTTATTTGTTAGTGTAACAATGTTGAAATGAGTGTCTAGAAACAAAAACATTTTACTTGTACATGTTATTTAGAAAATGTGTTAGGAATACGTTTTACTTAATTACTACATTTACAAAAAAAATATTTCTAAGAAAATCGATGTGAAAGACTCCTCACTTTCGATAACAAACTTCTTAAAAAACAAACTTCACACTTAAATAAGTAAAGAAAAAATTAAAAACTAATAATGATAATAACATAAAAATATTCTTCTCTTGTCAATATAAACATATTTTTGGGAATAATGTAGAAGAATATAAAAATATAAATTAGTAATATAAACTAGCATAGAACTAGAATAATGTGGCTGAACAGTAGGCAACAAAATTTAGATAAAGGAATAATTTTTGACTGACTTAGACAATGAATCAATCATTGCCTAACTTCAGTGCAAAAAAACAACTATTCAATCATTGCCTAACTTCAGTGCAAAAATTAAGTTCGAAGGGTGGTGATATGTAAGGTGTCAGGCAAATCCAACACCTTCCATGAAAACCCTGACATGATAAGCAAATCCAGCAGTATGTCACATAGCTCCGAATAAATCGTGACATTAAATTAACCAAAGCAATACGATGAACAAGTGAGCAAGTGGAATACCATAGACTAACACAAGAATGCCTAAATGCATGTCTTACCTTCCCACCGTGAAACAGACGCAGTTCCGAGGGGAGAAACGAGAACAGAAGCCGAGAGCAGAACCGTGTTAAGCTAGAAGGCCCTACAATAAGGGACGGACACGCACGTCGCCAGCCAACCGCCAGGATCACCCCCCAGCCCATGTTAAAAGATAGAGCCCTCCAGAGGAACAGTATAGATCTTACGATAACACTAAAAGGGCCACACCAGCTGTAAGTTTTAGCGTGAGACTTTTTCGCGTCTCTGATACGTTGCAAACGTTAAAAACATTGCCCCACCACGAAAAGTATAACGTTTCTCATTGGATAGACAGAATTTTGTAGGCAGAGGTTAAGGTTAACATTGAGACTGTGATTGGTCAGTTGAAAACACAGCCAGATACCTTTTTTTTAAACCAACTTCAGTAAATTGTAGTAAGGAGAAGTTAGGAGAGAGTTGCTTTCGAGACGGCGAGCTGTATGGAGCTGCGCCTCCCGCCACCCCTTGACGCTGCCTAACCAACGACCAGGCAATGAACACACGCGATGCCGCATAACAGCGCATAAAGCTTCACTCAGAACTGCAGAAGTCTCATCTGTTACACCCCCTTTTTACGTAATACTAGTGTCGGTTGTGAATTAAATCTCATGGTGTTCACATTTGCTACTTGAAGTAAAAATCCGAAACGCGATGATTTTTCTATTATATAGTTATTAAGAAGCCACATCAGCCACTGTAATTTACGACAAGTTAGATAAGTAATTAAGGATAATTGAGGGTCACTGTAGACCATTTTGATAGTTTTCTCTTTTGTGAAACTTAATTTAAACCTAGATTATAGATGTGATATGGCATAGGTCATCCTTCGATCCATTGTAGAACTTGGAAACCCATTCAGGGAATATTCGTTCACATTTTTGTTGAACGCAGTTGGTTTTTATCATCCTGTATTAAAATATTTCCTTTTATCAATAGTGCAATTTATAAAGAATGTTTTGAGAGTAGAATAAAATTTCCAATGGTAAACTTATCTGCTTTTCGACGTTATTTTACCAGCTAACTAAAAATAGGAAAGCCTTGAACCCCTTCCACTAAATTTAGTTAGTATTAAGATTCTTTTACAGGGAGTGCAGTGGAGCTGACGATAAAATCATTAAGTATTTGGTGATATCATCGCTAGTCTCACTGAACTCTACATGTCATGTGTGGTCTGGCGTCTCCTTACCAGCAACAGGTCCCAGGTTCAAACTAGTCAATTCCCTAAAAAACACGCTCAGAGCGTCGTTGCGTGAAAGTTGTAGGGACACACGACTTAGAAGAAACAGACACCACGCAGAATGTTGGAAGGATTCTGGTTGAACCAGATGATCAAATATATCAAATAATAGAGCTACACCAAGTTTAAGACTTGTAACATAAGTAGTAACTGATATAAGTCTTAGCAAAGGTATGGTTCCACTAAATAAATTCTATTAAGCAAAGTTTTCATTTTAGCGAGCTGAAATTTTCTACGTGCTTTCAAACTTCTGATGTGCATACCAGCAAAAATTAAGAAGTTTCTCAAATAATTGGTAACTATATTATTAAAGATTATGTGCCCGAGATAGCCGTCGGTTGTAGACTGCCGCCGTATGAAAATAGAGACAACGGATGTTTCCTCGGCAGTCCGCACCGGCATCTTATAAATACAGCCCCTGAAGCAGTAGGAAGGTTCACTTCGCTCTCAGACACTGTGAGGTCCACGCCAGTTAAACGTCTGGTTGCGCCCTGCCTCGGATGACGCCAGAGCCGAGCTGTGATAAGCGCGTATTTGGCAGTGAAAACGGATAGTGAACTCGCGAGGACTGTACACCGTCCTGGATCTTTTAGAATTCGGTAAAATAACTGTTAGTGTGCCATCCGTGTGAAATTCAATTCCGCGCGGCAAGTGGTGAATTTATTTTTAGTTTTATAGCGAGCATTAATTTTTGAACATTTATTGCGAACTTTGAATTGAGTGATGTTAGTCAGGGCAAAAACAATCAGGTAGGAAGTTACCGTAGAGGTCGCCTCTGAACTGCTAAAGGTACTGTTAGATTAGAAAGACTTGCTTTCAATTGAACATAACGCAATTTTAAGTGTTGTTTGTGAGAAACTATAATTAAATTAAATCTTGATTGGAACTTTTACTGAAGTCATAGTCCTGATCCCGCAAAGAAATGGGAAGTAGACACTTTTCTTTTAGTGGACTGGACCGGAATGTGGCCGTGCAGACTGGAAACAAAGGTCAGTGCGTTTCCTGTCGCTTTCTGGCTGACCACCAAATTAGTTGCCAGGCTCACGTGATTAAAGACGGCATCAAAACTTTAAATCAGTAAAGTAACTTACTCGCCGCCCCACAGTACGTGAAGAAATATGAATGTTTTAGTTGGACCACTTTTTTCGCTTTGTGATAGATGGCACTGTGATAGTCACAAACATATGGCTCACAATTTTAGACGGAAAGTTGGTAACAGGTAGGTTTTTTAAATTAAAATACAGAACGTAGATACGTTTGAACATTTTATTTCGGTTGATCCAATGTGATATATGTACCTTTGTCAACATACCATTTCTGAGAACTCATGCTGTTAAGGCGTGATTACCTGTAAATACCACATTGATGCAATAAATGCTCAAAATGATGTCCGTCAACCTCAATGCATTTGGCAATACGTGTAACGACATAGCTCTCAAGAGCGAGTAGTTCGCCTTCCGGAATGTTCGCACATGCATTGACAATGCACTGACGCATGTTGTCAGGCGTTGTCGGTGCATCACGACAGCAAATATCCTTCAACTTTCCCCACAGAAAGAAATCCGAGGACGTCAGATCCGGTGAACGTGCGGACCATGGTATGGTGCTTCGACGACCAATCCACCTGTCATGAAATATGCTATTCAATACCGCTTGAACCGCGCGCGAGCTATGTGCCGGATATCCATCATGTTGGAAGTTCATCGCCGTCCTGTCATGCAGTGAAAAATCTTGTAGTAACATCGGTAGGACATTACGTAGGAAATCAGCATACATTGCATAATTTAGATTCCCATCGATAAAATGGGGGCCAATTATCCTTCCTCCCATAATGCCACAACATACATTAACCAGCCAAGGTCGCTGATGTTCCACTTGTCGCAACCATTGTGGATTTTCCGTTGCCCAATAGTGCATATTATGCCTGTTTACGTTACCGCTGTTGGTGAATGACGCTTCGTCACTAAATAGAACGCGTGCAAAAAATCTGTCATCGTCCAGTAATTTCTCTTGTGCCCGGTGGCAGAGCTGTACACGATGTTCAAAGTCGTCGCCATGCAATTCCTGGTGCACAGAAATATGGTACGAACGCAATCGATGTTGGTGTAGCATTCTCAACACCGACGTTTTTGAGATTCCCGATTCTTGGCAATTTGTCTGCTACTGATGTGCGGATTAGCGGCGACAGCAGCTAAAACACCTACTTGGGCATCATTTGTTGCAGGTCGCGGTGAGGTTTCACAAGTGGCTGAATACTTCTTGTTTCCTTAAATAACGTAACTATCCGGCGAACGGTCGGGACACTTGGATGATGTCGTCCAGGATACCGAGCAGCATACATGGCACACGCCCGTTGGGCATTTGGATCACAATATCCATACATCAACACGATATCGACCTTTCCCGCAATTGGTAAACGGTCCATTTTAACACGGGTAATGTATCACGAAGCAAATACCGTCCGTACTGGCGGAACGTTACGTGATACCACGTACTTATACGTTTGTGAGTATTACAGCGCCATCTATTACAAATTGAAAAAGTGGTCCAACTAAAACATGCATATTTCTTTGCGTACTACACGAATATATAATAATACATGGGGTTCCTATTTAAAAAAAAAACGCAGTTGATATCCGTTTGATCTATGGCAGCGCCATCTAGCGGGCCAACGATAGCGCCATCTCATTTCCCCCTTCAAGGTAGACGAGTTTCGTTTTGTAGTTTTTTTCGTTTGATGCTTATTTCGTGAGATATTTGGCCGGGTCACTATCAATGGACCACACTGTATAAATGATATGCACTCAAGTATTATGGGTAACCCTAAAATATTTCTTTTTGTTGATGACACTAGCTTGGTAGTAAAGATTGTTGTGTGGAACATTGACTTGGTTTCAAATAGTGCAGTTCATGACATAAGTACATGGCTTGTAGAAAATAAACTGACGCTAAATCACAGTAAGACTCAGTTTTTACAGTTTCTAACACACAATTCAACAAAACCTGAAGTTTCAGTTTCACAGAATTGGCATATGATTAGTGAAACTGAACAGTCCAAACTTCTGGCTGTTCAGATAGGTAGTAAACTGTCATGGAAAGCCCAAGTACAGGATCTTGTTCAAAGACTTAATGCTGCCATTTTTACTATACGAACGGTATCTGAAGTATGTGATCGTTCGAAACGAAAATTAGTTTGTTTTGCTTATTTTCATTCGCTTATGTCATATGGTATTATATTTTGGGGTAACTCTTCCCATGCTAAAACGATATTTTTTGCTCAGAAAAGGACGGTTCGGGCAATAAGTGATGTAAGTTCACGAACCTCTTGTCGACCCCTGTTCACAATTCTGGGTATTTTGACAATGGCCTCTCAATTAATATGCTCCTTACTGTCCTTTCCTGTTAACAATATTAAATTATTCCGAAGAATAAGCAGCTTTCACTCAGTTAATACTCGACAGAAATAAAACCTGCATTTGGATCGGACTTTCTTAACTCTTGTGCAGAAGGGAGTGCAGTATACTGCTACATCCATTTTCAATAAGCTACCACAAGAGTTCTAAGATCTTAGCAGTAATCCATGTGCTTTCCGATTGAAACTGAAGAGTTTCCTTATGAGTCACGCCTTCTCTTCAGTCGAGGAGTTCCTTGAAAAATTGAGCTGATTCTTGTTTTATTGTTGATTGCATTTACTTAAACTTTTGGCTTCACTTTTTCCAAGTTCATAAACATTTTATTTTTATCTGTTGTTACTTTTAGGTTCTAATTTCATGTGCTGACACGTTCCATGACCTTGGAGATTTGCTCCTCAATTTAGTCCTGCGGAACTCGACGTTTAAAAAAATAAATAAATATAATCATTCTGTTGTAAGTGGAGAAACTGATCAAAATTTACTGAGTCTGTCCTCAGTCCACAAATATGTATCTTTCCGTTCAGATGTGATTACGTAAATGAACTGATAATGTGTCCTTCATAAAATGAAGTGTGGTTTGTGTTATTGTATTTTCTCCTTCATTTTAGCAAGAGAGTTTACAAATTTTTAAGACATTTAATTTTTTTCTGTGAACATATTGTCAATATCTGTAGGTTATTCAGCTTATTTCTCTGCTCAAGATGTACAATTTTTTATTATTTTTTTCATTTATTATGTCATTATTTTGCACTTACGAAAATGTATGAACTTCAAAAGTTTATATAGGTTATTCTCTTTTGGAGGATGGCTTCTTAAACTGCTCATAAACATAACATCCTTGAATGAAACTTTCATTCTGCAGCAGAGTGCTGATATGAAACTTCTTGGCAGATTAGAGCTGTGTAATGGACAGAGACTCGAAAGGCAAAGGTCCAGATTTCGAATCTCCGTCCACCACACAGTTTTAAGGCAAAGGTCCCGAGTTCTAGTCTCATTCCATCACCAGTTTTAATCTGCCAGGCAGCTCATAGCATTCTTAGTTCTCTTTTCAATTTCTAGAGACATTATTGATATTTGATTGTCTACATTACATTAGCGCTACTCACGCTTATTAATTACATTTCACACACTTACTGCTTTAATACACAATGATTTTTATATTCTGTGTTGTAATCGTTCTTTGCATTGCTTCATGTACTTTTGGCTCTTTTCTTACATATTCACACATCAGTACTCCTTTTTCTTCTTTATGTTACTGTGAAAAAATTTCTTGAATATTCCTTTCAATATTTTTTAGCAAGAAACAATCTCTTGATTTTTTTTTTGTTTGGTATGGTGGGAGTGATGAAAGGTTGTTATATAATGAGAAATGGCAGTTTTGTTTGTGGTATTTGGTACATCTACAAAGGAGACTCTCTGGATTGTGAAATTTACATTGTTGGCAGGTAATCAGTTCGTCTGGGCAAACCTTTGGTAACTCGCTTTTGTTGAAGTAGGTGTTTGTATTAACGTGGAGTGCTGATTTCAAAATGCTGTTGTTGCAGCTGGTGTATATTACCTAAGATAATATGTGGCATTGCAGAAAGTGAAATCTCATATTTAGGAAACATTTTCCGTTTGGTTTGTAACTTCTCGTTACTCACATTGTTTGAAATTTTGGTACTGTTATTTCGCATAGTGCTGAAGATGCATGAGCTCAGGAGACAACCACATCACTCTGAACTCTTTTTGTTTCAAAGTAATCACTGTGAAAAAATTTTCTTTAATTTTTATACAACGAAATTTATGTTCAGTGTTCGAAGTTATTGCAAATATTCACAACAAAGATGAATAATATATTGTTGTTCATATTCTCTAATCTGCTAATGAATAGAAAATTGAAGTTCAATTACTCTTTAAATTATTCGATATAAAGTCTCCACATCCCACTTGTTACTTAAAAAATTTTAAAACGTAGAAATTCAGACTCACATGCGAGATCCGATTATCAATGGGTGCCAGCATTGCAGAAAGTGGGATGTTACGTTAACGGAACTCTTCAGTCTTGGTTTGTAAATTTTCGTAACTCCCATTGTCTCACTATTTTGTATTGTTGTTTCAAGTAATGTGCAATACGCATGATCTCAGGAAAGAACCATATCACTCTTATTCCCTTTTCTTTTAAAGTAACTATTGTAACCGAAATTTTATTTAAAATTTTAATATAACGAAATTTGTGTTCAGTGTATTTTAGTAATAGCAAAAGCAGCTTGATTTCTTTCAAGTTGTTTCAGAGAAATGCCTTCACATTGCAGTAGCCTAATTATCCATTGTCAGACAGGTAAGCCAAGTAGTTATTAGGACCAGCATTAAACATTATTTTGTTCAGTTAGGGAACAGTGAGTATCTATGAAATTACGTTCAGTGAAATCATAATTGGTCTCACATACATTCTAATACTATTTAGTTCAGTGGTTGTATAAGTACACACTACTTTGTAGCTGGGGTTGTGTAGGTGTTGTGCGTAGGAGATTATTCATAAAAATTTTACAGTAACATAATATTGAAATGTAGTACGTCTAATGAACTGTGCTCATAAGGATTGCATGAGATGTACATAATCATGCATGCACATATTCTGAACACAGATGCTTCATATGCAGTACAATTAATGGTTACAGACAGTTACTAATGAGCATATTGTTACACTGCATAGACGGTCACACAGGTAGAAAAGTTTCAAGCATAAAAGTTATACGGTTTCAACAGAAAAATTAGAGTTTAAAGGCTACACTTACTAGCATTGGTATAAATTCTAAGAAAACTTTAAGAACAGAAAAGTTACATACGTCTGTGCAATAGTAAGTAACGAGGCTTAGTTGTTTGATGTTTTATTCAATATTTGATTCTGCTGCTCTTGCAGTGACCATTTTTGTGGAAGTATTCCATAATATTTTAGGTCTGTTAGCATGTAAATTATTTATAGGATATTTTTGCCAGTGTAAATGTTTGGTTATCGGAGGGCATATGGGCAAGTGTAAATGTGTTAGGATAATTGTATCAGAAAACTTTCTTTGATATTTTGAGCTCTTAAAGTATTAAAAAAGCAATTTTTTCGCTGGTAACAAATGTTTTTTTATCTCACACGGGACGACCACCTACATAACATGCTAGTAGTTGTGCAGATTAACTGTTCCGACTTTGACTTGAAAATTTATGAAGTTCCTTTCGTTTGTTTCTAGGTTATGAAGACAAGTGCTGACCCTCTCATTCAATAGTTTTATTAATATTATATTTCACAATCACCAGTTGATTGCTTTGGGGCGTCAATTGATTGCACTCTGTCAAAATGTGGAGCAGTGTGTGAATGAAATCAAGGTGCTCGGCACACAGTATAATAACAGCCTTGTGAGACGAAAAATGGTTGACAAACTAAATTAATGCTGTAGAACTTACACAATATTCATAGTTATGAAGTTGTTCTATCAAGAACCGACGTAAGCGTCACTTAACCGTTTCAGAAACAAATTATATAGAGTGATATGTAGATTGAATTAATTTGATTTGAAAATAACGTATTCCTTTATTTTTGTTAACTATTATTCAACAGTGACTGCAAATACGTAATGTACTTGTAGGTGTTTTACTTCTTGAGAATTATGTTTGCCTGGGCTGGCAGTTTCACAAACAGACAGCAGATAAAAATGGGCCAAAGGGATCTATTAACTTAACGCACGTTGTAAAAGGTGAAGCTGATGCCAAATAGGTCAGAGTTCGCTAATGGCTGTTGAGTGTAGAGGACAGGATGAGGGGATGCCCGTTGCAAGCCGACACAATGCAAACGGCATTTAATGCCGTCGAAGTCTGGACAGCCACAGAGGAGTCGTAATCCTGCATGAGATGACCGCTGGTCCCACGTTCCCAAAGCGTTTTTTCTGTTCTGAGGGTGTTGTAAAGTACAATAGAGTTCTCAGAAGGTGGGCAATAATGGGCCTTGGGTGGAGAATGCGTAGAAGACGATGCCAGTCTGTCAATACGAGAGCAATGTACCGGTGGACACTATGCAGGCTATGTGAAAGCTATAGCTATTTGTGGGTTTATGCTCAGGACAGGCGAGGTGTGATGATTCAGATGGAAAACAAGTCTTAAGTAATGAAGGGAAAGCAGAAAGGTTTCTGGCGTAGGAACTTACTTATTCTGTATAAGAAATAGTAGCAAATAATAATAGTGATGCTGTCACTGTTGGTTGGTAATATTTACTGGCAAAATGCAACCTAACACCAGATTGTGTACTTACGGCTATCCTGTGTGGCCGTTTTTCTGTACAACTTGAAAAGAGAGAGAGATTATTAACTGATCACCGATGCGTCGGTTCTCGATTGTGTTCAGGAGACGTACGGACTGATTACGAGAAGGGTTTTTCTTAATTGACCTTTTGACCCGGGTTGCCTTCACGCAATCAGAATCTTCGATGAAAATACCTAAGGGACCTATTTGAATATGAAAATGGAAATGAAAGCAAATTACTGGAATTTCGTAAGAAAAAGATTAACAGATCGGAAGTTGAACACATTAGTGGTCTCCCAAATACAATCGAGAAACCGCGATAAAAAGCGAACCTATAACAAAGCTCATATACATTTGAACATCATTTTGGGTTAGTAAAATAAAAGAATAAGAAGAAAATTACTGCATCGTAAAATATTAATATATTTTGAACAAAATGGCTTTAAACTTCTAGACATTGATAAATATACAATGAATACATGACTAACATTTTCTTTTGTACATGGCGCAGTCCAATAATCGCTGCTTTGTCAGTCCGTTCCTTCATAAAATGAAATGTCCTTGCGTGAGCGTAAGTACATTATATCTTCACCCGAGTTACTGAAACGTTTGTTCGTCGTTTCACATAATTTTTACACAAAATAAAAATGCAACTTGTAGCAGTGTTATGTAGTACGCCTTAACATGTCGGCGACAAAAAGTACAAAGGATAATTAAGACTCTAGAATATTTCTTAACAAAAGATAGATTGTTCTTTCTTCTGTTTCGCAGCTTCTTGCTACCAAAAGCTGTGGCAATGATTTTAAATATCTACGCCCATCGGGTCATAGTGTTTATTTAAAGTATTTAAACGCTGGACGCGCGTCTTGGTATAGGCGCACATTAAAAAAAATATTTCTTCTCTTTACTCTCGCGCTGTGATGCTTAGCATTTTTACTAACTACATTTCTATGGCTGTCCTTTTCTTTTATGACCAATACCTCATATGGAAAGTATCTGAAATCCAATAATATTACAGGTTAAATGAGTATATAGTTGGGATATGCAAAGGTAATGTACTTCCAGGCAATGTTATGGAAATGGAAGAGGACGTAGATGAAGATGAGAAGGGAGATATGATACTGCGTGAAGAATTTGATAAAACACTGAAATACTTAGGTCGAAACAAGGCCCTGGAAGTAGACAACATTCCGTTGGAGCTACTGATAGCCTTGGGAGAGCCAGTAATGACAAAATTCTTCCATCTGGTGAGTTAGATGTAGAAGACAGGCGAAATACCTCAGACTTCAAGAAGAACACGATCATCTCACTTCCAAAGGAATCAGGTGCTGACAGGTGTGAAAATTACCAAACTATCAGGTTAATAAGTCACGAATGGAAACTACTAACATGAATCTTTTACAGAAGAATGGAGAAACTAGTAGAAGACAACATTGGGGAAGATCAGTATGGATTCCGGAGAAAGGTAGGAACGCGCGAGGCAATACTAAACCTACGAATTCTCATAGAAGACAGGTTAAGGAGAAGCAAACTTACGTTTACAGAATCTGCAGACTTAGAGAAAGCTTTTGCCAATACTCTCTTTCAAATTCTAAAGGTGGCAGAACTGAAATACAGGGAGCGGAAGGATATTTACAGTTTGTACAGAAACCAGATGGCAGTTATAAGAGTCGAGGGGCACGAAAGGGAAGCAGTGGTTGGGAAGGGAGTGAGAGAACGTTGTAGCCTATCCCCGATGTTATTCAATATGTGTATTGAGCAAGCAGTAAAGGAAACAAAAGAAAAATTTGGAGTAGGAATTGAAGTCTAGGGAGAAGAAATAAAAACTCTGAGGTTTGTCGATAATTATGTCTCGATGCTCGTCGTCAAATATGGGTTCAAAATGGTTCAAATGGCTCTGAGCACTATGGGACTTAACTTCTGAGGTCATCAGTCCCCTAGAACTTAGAACTACTTAAACCTAACTAACCTAAGGACATTACGCACACCCATACCCGAATCAGGATTCGAACCTGCGACCGTAGTGGTCGCGTGGTTCCAGACTGTAGCGCCTAGAACCGCTCGGCCACGCGGGCCGGCTCAAATGTGGGGTCTAAGAAGCCTGTCTTATCGGTTCGCTACACAAAACAATTCAAACAAACCGTATTAATGAGTTTTATTACAAAATGAAAAGAGACATCCTTAACTTTTATAGTTACATAGAAGTGTTGCAGGAAAAGGGTGACGGGAACAATAAGCAATTTTCTTCATTACAGACGGTCCCAAGTCGTTGCTATACAAGTGCCTAATTTTGAAGCTATTATACAACTGGGCCGCGACCAGTCGGACGGGGCGCTTATTTCCTCTTCCCATAGGGGCCGCTGGTGTCGCGTTGTCGTCCTGGAGAGGGGTCGGTCACCGTGCGATTGGCTGACGTCTTCTCACAGCCACCTCTTCTGTCTCTTTCCCGACTGGCGTGCCGCCGCTTGACTTTACGCCGTAACACCGATGACGTTGTAATTCTGTCAGAGACAGCAAAGGACTTGGAAGAACAGTTCAACGGAATGGACAGTATATTGAAAGGAGGATATAAGATGAACATCAACAAAAGCAAAACGGGGATAATGGAATTTAGTCGAATTAAATAAGGTGATGCTGAGGGGATCAGAATAGGAATTAAGACACTTAAAGTAGTAAATGAGTTTTGCTATTTGTACAACAAAATAGTTGATGATGGTCGAAGTAGGGAAGATATAAAATGTAGACCGGCAATGGCAAGAAAATCTTTTCTGAAGAAGAGAAATGTGTTAACATGGAGTATAAATTTGTGTCAGGAAGTCCTTCCTGAAAGTATTTGTATGGAAGTGAAACATGGCCGATAAACAGTTTAGAACAGAAAAGAATAGAAACTTTTGAAATGTGGTGCTACAGAAGAATGCTGAAGATTAAATGATTAGATTACATGAAGGCACTGAATAGAATTAGGGAGAAGAGAAATTTGTGGTTCAACCTGACTAAAAGAAGGGATCAGTTGCTAGGACATGTTCTGAGGCATCTAGGGATCACCAGTTTAGTACTGGATGGAAGCGTGGGGGCCAAATATCGTAGAGGGGACAAAGCTATGAATACAGTAGCATGGAGAGCTGCATCGAACCAGTCTTTGAACTGAAGACCACAACAACAACAATAACTAGACTGCATCTTTTTCTTCTCAAATAGACCTGTAACTAGCCCCTCACATACAAATAGCACACATGAGGATCATAGGAAACAACATGCTGTAACACAATAACGTGCTCCTTTAAGACACAGATAGGACAGAGGCTGTAAGAGGTATGCGCTGTCTGCGATATGAGAATCGCTGACCAGAGAGCGGTGTTGACTGCAGTACGAACTGTGTAACTGTAGCAGTTAGTTGTTGCTAGTCGCTTGTCTGAGGCTGTTTGCGCTTGTCTGCAGTCTGCTCTGATCGAGAATCTGGAGATGGAGTATTTTTGTATAAGGTAAAGAAGCAGCGTCGCGCATATCTAGTAATGTATCTGAACTGTCATCCAAATGTTTTAAAAATGTCCTAATAATAATTTTGGTAATATAAAGTAATTTTTTTTAAAAAAAGCATTCATTTAAAAAAAGCTTCCTTTCACAAATCACAAATGTATAGGCCAGCATTGCACGGAGCTGTGCCGGAAAAATGTTAAGTAAGAGCAGATATATTCGCCGTTTATATTGAGGTAAGAATTTTTGCTTTTTTATTCAGAATGATCTTACAGGGCCACGACGCAGCACTGCTGTCGTCCAAATTTTACCAGGTTACTGAATTTATTTTTTTATTATGAGGTTTAAGAATTTTTCTGTTTCGAGCTTATATTAAATGAGAAAAGAATTTTGTGGGTACATTAAATGTGAATGCATTTGTGCACGGAGATTATAAATGGGAACAAATTTTGTTCTGAGGTCAGGCAAAAATAAGAGTCGCTATCCATAATAATTACTTTTAATTTCAATTTTATATTTTGTGGGGAGGTTACAAGGCAAAACAAATTCCTTTCTTTAGCTGTAGGACACTGGGCGCGAAAAAGCGGTAATTTCATTGGTCAGCCTGGTCTTACGTAGAACTACTGAAAAATTATTGAGTTTTCGGAGAACAGGAGAATTGATTCTTATCGTTGGATGACTGCTCAGGAGAGGCTAGGATCGGCTGTTGAATAAGGGGTGAATGCTACGAGAGAAGGCAGGAGCAGCTAAAGTGACAATTTATCGGCTGCTAGTGACACAATCACTTCATAGTCATTTCGCTTTGCAGCGCCAATTGGCGTGGGATGTAAGGTTTACGTGTGGTAGCTTTTTGGGATTCACGGGCATCATCCGACACAGCGGTCACTAACAGCACCACTGGCGGACAACACAACGACGCTGCTAAAAAAAGGGTAAGTGAAACGTCCCCTTTTGAAAAATTATACATGACTGTGCTTAAACTGACACACAATATTTTTAGCGCAACGCAATCTGACTTTCAAAAATCCCTACAAAAAAATGGCCCTGACTAAAATTAACCTACGCGTTTCACAAATCGCTTACCTCACAAAAATATTGGTTACTCGAACTACTGCAATACATCGAGCGCCACTACTGCCAGCTAAATAAAAGATTCAAACTACGGAAGGCACTAACTACTGATAGGCATAGTTAGCAAATGAAACATTTTAATGGAGAACAAATGATGTATTTACCTTAATAGTCATAATATATATAGCAGTTCATCACATCCAGTCCTACAAATTTCAAAACTCTGCCATCTCTCTCCCCACATCCACCACTGGCGGCTCACCTCCAACTGCGCAACACTACGCACTGTTCACATCCAGCTGCCCAACACTACAATGGCAGACAACAATGCAAACTAGCCACAGACTGCACACAGCACATACAGAGCGCTACGTGGCATTATCAATATAAAAACTTAAACAGCCTACTTACATAGCCCCCATGCTCCCCACAAAAAATTTTACAAATTGTTTTGGGTAGTGGCCAATACAGATTTGAAAAAATTTTTCATAATTACAATAACAAAGAAATCAAATGCACACACTTATTGATGCAATGTTGGTCAAAAGCTAAAATTTTCTCACAGTCCATAAAGACAGTCCTGATCGTTCATCACAGTAAAATAGCAGTGTTTTTCTCAAAGTCTGAGCAGTAGAAGAAAATGCACACGGAAGTAGTGGATTTCCATGGAGTCTTGAAGAAGTAGTGTTGTCCTTCCAACGAAAAGACAGTGCTGACTTTTGGCATGCAGACAGGTAATGGGCCACAACAGAGCAAACCCACAACAGAGTCATTCGAAGTTTTGAAGATTATTGGTAGGTAGGTCATCACAGAGCAGACCCACTGTAGTCCTGGTAGAGATTATGGTATTGGTGGGCCACCAGAGGCACAGACCCACTGTAGTCCTGGTAGAGATTGTGGTATTGGTGGGCCACCAGAGGTGCAGACCCACTGCAGTCCTTGTAGAAATAATGGTACTGGTGAGTCAGCAAAGGTATAGACCCACTGTAGTCCCTGTAGAAATAATGGTATTAGTGGGTCATCAAAGATGCAGACCCTCTGTAGTCCTTGTAGAGATGGCCAGCAGCCATCTGTTGTGACTGTGCAGGTGCACAATCACCATTGAAGAGTCTTGCAGATAATATAGCAAGTCCATAACCACCACTTGTGCACTCACAAAGTTTTTGGAATTGTCCTTAGAACCAGCAATGCTGTTATGCAGTCCCTTGCTGAATTATTAACACACGTGCAAACACTAACAGTCCCTACTTCTCACATATTGTCCATATACTATGACCAACAGAAACGTGTGCAGTGAAATGTAACTTACAAGTTAATAATATGATGAACTGGTATCAATTACAATTTTATAACATAAGAATACAATAACAACGGTACAAAATACATCATTAACAACATAATAATATGGATAACATTTGTAGTAATAGGGGCTTTACAAAAGAATAGAAATAAACATATACATCAGTGTTACAGGAATTATGACATAAGTAAATACATAAAAGATCAGAATAATTATTGAAACATCAACTTCACACATGAGCATTAAAACAGAACAGAATTAATAATGTCTAACATCTTTACAAAGTAAACAACATATTATTAATGCAAATTATATTTGAGGATAACAGTATTCCTCATCATAGTTCATGTAGCTGAGTATTAGAAAAATTCTACAACATAAGTCTTATCAGATAAACATATAAAGATAGGAAGAACATAAATACACAAGGATACACAAACACATAGTGGGATAACACAAGGAAAGGACAGGGTTTGTTTTACTGCAGTATTTTGCAAACAAAACTTTCTTTACTTCTCAGAGATCTCCCTTTGTTCTTCATTATTTCCAAAAGTCCTATCTATACCTGCTTTCTGTACTTTTCTCGTATAGCCTCTCAGTGCATTTCTTCAAATTCATCGCAACTCATTCTCTTATAGGCTATCCCCTCTTAAGCTAACTTAAATCTACTGATCTCAGATGCTAAACTAAGGGACAAGGCAATGCAGCAGCACAAAAAAATTAACACAAACAGCAATGACAAAAAAATGTAAAATTGCAAAGCAAGCTACAGTAAATCTAAATTACCAAGCAATGCAACATTACAACTAATATGAGCCAATGTGGAGCAACAAGAAAAATAAATCAGTAATAAAACTAGCTTAACAGAGTAATACAAAGTGAAATTTAGTAGCACTATGCCTGGCAAACAGCAGCAGCAAATGCAATAACTTATATCTGAACATGACATAGCTCAAGCAGAAAAAATATTACGCTAAGGACAACAATGCAGACAAGGGAAATGTATATTCACATCTTAATGTCTATGTAATTAAAGTGCTGCACCACAAGAAGTTATTCTACCAAAAAAATTACCACGTAGTTGAAAAGAAAATTCCGTATGCAATTCCTGTGAAGGGAAATGTCTTTTTATGCTCCTTCGTTTTTTTTAATAGATCATAAACTTATTTACTGGATCTGTAGGCATAAAATATTTATATTAGTACATCTATTACATTTTATTTTAACCAATGCTGCTGCAGCTAGAAACTTGATATTAAACAAAATGAGCAAACTCTCAACTAGAAAGACAATAGATGTAAAATGTTTCTCATCATTTCATTAGGCATTTTAGTAAATATCATAAATTAAAAGCTCCACAGTATAATCATATGTTTTCAAGTTTGAGCGTGTCATATTTGCGATGCTTTCTACGAAGAAATGTCAATAGCGAGGGTAATGGCCTCTTTTCTTTTTTTTACCTGTGCCTCTGAAAGGCACACACTAATGGCTTTTTTCCAGGCAACTGTCGCGCAGCTGCCCATGATGCATTATGTGCAAGTGGTCACTCAACTTTCTTACAGAAATATTTACGACAGCAGTTTCCGCTACAGTGACAGTCTCACATAAAAATATTTCACAGGTCAAGAATTTGCGTTACAAATCTGTAGAAACAAAATCTTATTGATATAACAGAGCCCAAAAAATTTTCGTCGGCATTGTAATACATTCACGCATTTACATACATTTCATAACTCTTAAAGTACGATTCTTGGTTTCCAACAACCTTTTTCACAAACCAGAGTCCCTAACCACTACTCGTTATTCCTTACCTTATTCGTCGACACTTCTTCAATATTTCATCATAACAGGTACGTAGCATACTCAAATAACTCATATAGCATCAGCTTATTGATCATAAACATACCGCAACAGCATAATACACATAGTCATCGTAATAATAACATCATAACACCTCAGTCAAATCTCAAAAACGTCATAGCTTTCTGCAATAATGTCTAAACCTAAAAAAAAATTTCTGCTTATTTCAATAGTGTCATCTACCTCCAACGTACTTTAAAAATCATGATCCCATACCAAATACATCATTCAAAGCTCTCATAGTATCACAATGGTTCCGAAAAAATATGAACAGTTCACAAAGTACAGACAAAATACAGTTTCATAAGTGTGAAGTTATTCAACTGTGTAATTACATAAACATCTGTCACTGATGTAGTAAAATAAATGTTTGTCTCTTCCAGTTAAATGATCAGATAGCTGTGTAATTTATGTGTTAGAGAAATATGGTACCGATGTGTAAAGTTGTATAAGCAAATACCATATTAGCTAGGGGTCCTTGTGCTTGCCAGACACATGGTACATAAAGTAGGCATGTACCCCCCTGAGGATTAATGTAATTATACCCTCAGGTGTTACAGATTACAGCAATGGAATGAAATGTATCACGGAAAACTTTCTTTGTAATTCAAAAATCTTTAAAAATAAATGTTTTAAGTATAAAATTAATCACTCAAATACGTGTGCTGTAGCACTAAACTGTGCGTCTTGTTGCAACATAATCTCTGTGGAAGTGTCGTAGTTATCGTACTCCAAAAGCTAAGTTCTGCAGAAGTCAATGTACTTACCTCATGATAAACAAAAGTGAAATGCTTTGCGTATAGCTATCGTAGTTATTATGGTTATTGGCGTGATGAAGAAAGTACTGTACAGTAACGTATTGTTGTGCCACGAAAAAGGGTGTCTCATTGTTGCTATACTACAAAAGTTACTACTAAAACATGTTTTACTTTCCAGAAGAATTCAGAAAACTGTGCAGATATAAAACAGATACACTGCAAAAACAACATTGTAAATTGTCACTCATTAGTAGCGTCGTGATAAAACCGTGTAGCTGTCACATAAACTAACCACTGTGTCATCTGGTATCTCACAGAAAGTACTTTAAATCCGGAATGTATTTTCAAGTAAACCAAAATGTTGCATTAAAATCTTATTAGCAGTACTGGTAAATGTTCTAAGTATGTGAGCCTTATAGTCGTTACGTAATCGTGCACCTAACAAGCAAGAATGCACACACACAATAACACTGTGTCGTCTGTTCACTATAACAATGCATTCGTAATTTCTGTTTAAATAAGTTCTCTTGGTTCTTGACTGGATATTTAACTTCAAACATTGTAGCATGTTAACAGATTCTAAGTCTGACAAAGCATACTAGCGATGTAAAGTGCAAAGTTATATGGCAAAGACAAAGTTAAAAAGCAGATTATCTTTCAATAAACGGTTTTACATGTGAAATGTGATGCTATCCTTTACTCTTCCTAGTACGCAGAGTTTCAACTTGAACGCAATTATCATACGGTATACGTCGGTAAAGAATACTGGAATTTTTCTCAAGGTTAGCGTCTATGTCATTTTTCCCTGAGCTAGGAGGCGCACGTGGCTGCCTGCGGTGCGAGTCATTGTCTGTTTCTTTGTTGTTGCGCGTCGTTACTGGGATTAGGAGACCTAACTTCTACAAATTCACCTTGTCGAGAGTGCCCTGCTCTGTTTGAATCTCGCCAGTTCTGATGCAATTCAAGCCTGTCGTTACGATTATAGCGTCTGTCGTCATGTCGGTAGTTCCTGTAGTTCCTTTCTTGTCAGTTAAGTGGTGGAGAATTTCTCCCTGAATTATCACTGCACGGTGGACTGTTGCATCTTAAGTTATTCTGTCTCCCGTGATAATAATAGTTCTGGTTGCCATATTGTCTGTTTCTATGATTGTCTCTGTCATATTCATTACTACGGAAATGCGATCTTTTTCTGTAACTATTACTCTGCCAGTGGTTGTCATATGGGTGGTGTCTGTTTTGTTCACGATTTGCGTTGTAAGAATAACCTTGTTGTGTATTATTTCTGTCATCGTGGAATTGTGACAGATGTGGCGTGTAATTGTTGTGCTCCTGTTTTCGCGTTCCGCGATTGTCAGTGTCAATTTCCAGTTCTTGTAACAGTCCCTGAAAAGCTTCAATGTCGTCTTTGCAGCATCCTGCTAAAATAATATGTCGTAAATGTTCAGGTAATTTGATTAAGCAAATGCAGATGAGTTCTGAGGGGCTGTATGGGTTTGACAGGTACTGATTCTTGTGCAACATGTCTTCAAAATATTTCACAAGACTGGAAAATTCATATTGTGCGAAATGTTTCATCATTATGATGCCATGTTATACTCGGTCTTGTGTGGCTTGAGACCAATATGCTGAGAGGAAGGCATGGTAAAATTCTCCTTCACTGTGACAATCGTGAATGACCGATCGCACTCTTACAGCTGGTTCATTCTCTAAGTAGCCACACATAAATTCTAATCTGTGCTCTAATGACCAGTTGGGAGGAAAACAATGAGAGAATTGATGGAGCCATGCTTGTGGATGAATGTCGTTGCCAGAATTCTTAAATGTTTGGAATTTACGTGTAGTAATGAACAGCTTATAGTCAAAATCATCATGTCGGCGAGTCACATGTCGGTCATTGTTACGTCGTTTCGGCGGTTCCATCTCAAAATTCGGTGTGCCTTGCCAATTTCTTTTATAATTTCCGAAGTGTACTGTGTTATTATTTTGTGGTTGTTCCTTATTTCCAAGTCCCTCTTCCCGTGTTGGAGCGCGAGTGTCCTCTGAAATATGTAATTTTTGTATTACTTGTGTCAGCTGATCTTGTACTTTCCGGATTTCTCTTTGGTGTTGCGTATTAATTTGATTCTGATTTTGTTTGAATTTCCTAATTTGTTTGCACTCTTCTGTGTCATTAAAGACTACCGGTTTTGTGTCATTCAGATTATCATCTACCTTCGTAGATAAATTTTTAGCTGATCCGAAAGTTCAACTACTTTCTCTGATAATGAACTAATTTCCTCTATGTGTCTTTCTACTGTGTTCTTTAAGTTTTCCTGAGTTTTTGCAAGTTGCGTAACCGAATCGGTAGATGCAACTGAGTCAATTTTAGCTTGCAAGGTCTCATGATTTTCATGAACAATAATTTGCAGTTCTTTTATGGCTGCTTCGTGATTCTGTAATGCATTTTCATGCCGCGAAAAAATAGGTTGAAAATGCTCACAAATTTGTGTTTTTACGTCGTTACAGACTTTTTGACATTTCGATTCGATTTTATGTAACTCAGTAGTTAAATCTTCACGTGTTTGTTCAAGCGTGGTGTGAAGATTTTGTTCCATTGCGTCTAACTGTTGCTGTGTTTGTCTATGGTGTTGTTCCATTGTGTCTAACTTTTGAAGATTTAGTTCCATTGTGTCTAACTTTTGAAGCTTTTGCTGTGTTTGTTTCTGATTTTGTTCCATTTGTTGCATTAGCTGTAATAACAATGCATTAGTGTCTGGAATCTGTTCCTCTACGCTTTTCGGCAGTGCATTTGTACCGGCAACATTCACATTTTGACAAGCAGAAAATGTGTCTTGACTTATTTGAGAAAACGGTGAGGACGCAAAACCTGCATCTACAGTATTTGCAAAATTGTGTCCTGTCATTTCGGATTCCTGAGGCGAGCTGTTGCCGAGCGATCGATCTATAATGCTTCCCTGTTCACTAATTGTTTCACTGCCTACGTCATTGTTTGCCGCCCTCTCCATTTCCCTATGCTCAATTACAAAATTACTATGTTGAACATTAGTTAATTCATTACACGGTGGCGCTAACACACTGCTTTCGTCTTCACTGTCATTTCTCAGTTTACTTTGGAGCCTAGTATTACGTTTTTCACACGCCATTATTGTCACAATATTTCACACGACAACACAGCAAAACACAATTTGAAGAGCAAAAATAAGAGAACACATTAACATAGCACTGAAAATAATATCTAGTTAATTGCAAGCGCAGCTGCGAAATACTTGCTGCAAATCTACATGCATGCCACAACTGTGGATGTAAAGTTTACGTGTGGTAGCTTTTTGGGATTCACGGGCATCATCCGACACAGCGGTCAATAACAGCAGCACTGGCGGACAACACAACGACGCTGCTAAAAAAAGGGTAAGGTCTGCAACCGGCTTGAACGTGTATAGGTCGCAATGTACTCTGTAAGGGACTGTTAATGAATAGGAGGAAGGCTCCCCTTTGGCATGCATATTTTTACGAAATCAAATTCTGGCAATGACTGTCATCAGATCGTGGAAACGGATCAGTGTGCAGTAACGTACCTATGAGTTCCTTGTCTTGAATCTCCGCCAACGTTAGTTACTCGTAACAGCTACATGTTCTTGTGACAGTTTGTCAGTGAATAGGACGTTATTAAACACGTTCCTGCTATACTTCAGTGCAACTACTGCACTCGTTTCGTATGAGCATTTATAGTGAAGATCGGAACTTATGGTAACTTTGACTTTCATTACCTACATATCTTACCAGGTCACAAAATTAAATTACAGTGTCACTATTCCACCATCATTTTGAAGTCTGTAAGACAATAATTAAGCGTTAATAAAAACATCCTTGCATAACAAATGATAGTTTACATCTTGTTTGTGGATCTACACACTGACACAGGTTAAGGGAGCCGCGTAGTTCCTTTTCAGTGGACCCGTGCCAGGATCATGACAGTGATTGGAGACCTTGTGATGTAGCCAGGAACAAAAACTTGCACATATAAATTTTCAGGAATATTTTTAAAACATTTTGCCTAACGTAATGCTCATAGAGCAAACATAGAAGTACATTTCTGACTATTAAAATTAGACTGGTTTAAAATCACATATCTAGAGACATAGATACGCGTTAGCCACAGTTTTTAAACCAGTGCGAATTAAATAATTCATGTCTGTGATATTTCAGCATTCTGTGGTTTTGTGGAATTTGCTCCACGTCCTACCGATCTATCAGCATTGGTACAGCGTCGAAAATATTTTGGATGGGTTTAATAATACTTTATCTACCTGACGAAATAAATCTCGGCTGAACAGCCTGGTATTAGTGTGCATAGGACACAATATTTCGGCAATCGACCACGTTGCCATCAGGCCAAAAAGATATTTCCCAGAGTGTACCGACTTCGTGGGAGGAGGGAAGAATAATGAGAGCGGTGCCGGCATACCCTCCTGAACCAGAAGACCTAGGACGCAGCGCCCAGACGGCGGGAGAACGGACGCTGTACCTGGACCGCGCGCGGGGCGCGGACCGCACCGACTCATAGGAAGCGCCTGAGGGAGGAGCGGGAGGGGTGGTGTCCTACATATACATGGCGCCGGCGCATCACTAGGCACTGCATACCAAATGACATCCTGAGACCGGAGCAATTCGGCTTCATGAATCACCACTCCACAACACAACAACTCCTACGGGTCGTTGAACATATAACATATGGCTTCAACATAAACAAAGCTACAGGGGCGGTGTTCCTGGATATTGAAAAGGCTTTCGACCGTCTATAGCACAACGGCCTCATCCGCAAACTCAGCGACGCGGGATTCCCCGACGGGCTGCTGCGTCTAATACACTCATACCTCACAGACAGGAGTTTCAACACTGACGTGCAGGGAAAACAATCAACACGACACGGTATACACGCGGGAGTACCCCAGGGAAGCATCCTAGGGCCCCTACTGTTTAACCTCTACATAAACGATCTCCCAACCACACACAACACAACGATGGCAATCTACGCGGATGACACAGCCATCCTTGCGCAAGATTGGAAACCATCAAACATTACGTCACGCCTACAGACTGCACTCAGAGTGGCCGAGCCTTGGTTGGAGAAATGGCGTGTTAGAGTAAACGTCGACAAGTGAGAAGCCGTTCTGTTCACTAGAAGACCGAAGCAACTGCGCAAACACCGCCACTGCAGACCAATAACTCTACATGCACGTCCAATACGTTTCCGCGAGAAAGTCAAATACCTCGGTGTCTGGCTGGACTGGAAATTACTCTGGGGGACCACATACAACACATGACCAACCGAGCTAGCGCGAGGCTCAAACAGCTCTATCCTATGCTCAACAGGCGTAGCACACTGAACAGAAGGGTGTCGAGGTCCATGTACATGACACTTATCCGACCCCTGATGACGTACGCAGCTCCTGTCTGGGGATACGCTGCGCCTACACGCCTGCGCCGTCTGCAGCTCATACAAAACAAAGTACTCAAAATCATAAGCAATGCTCCACGATACACACGCATCGCGGAACTTCACCGGGAATACCGACTTGAGACTCTCACGGAGGTAATCCACAAACTCACCACAAGACTATACAGAAACTCCAGACACTCGCAGAACCCGTTTATTCTGAATCTGGGGAACTACGACCACAACCATAGATGGAAACATAAAAGAGCAAAAGACATACTTGTAAGGACCTATCATCTATGGCGAAGTTGACGCAAAGACAACAGTACAGGTGAGCCCCTGTTAAACAGCCACCATTACTGGATATCCAGCTGGAACACACTTGCCGAATAACTGTCACCACACAGGGAAGCCGTACCGTACACTGCATGCAGACAAGCTCCACACATCCCCCACACAGTGAGATGATCTATGGCCGATCTCCCACTACTGTATAACGATCTTGATTGTTCCAGGAATGTAGCAGCCGCAGCAACTGGGACACATCGCCATCGCTTGCCACGGTAATGATGCATGATACCTATACTAACAAATCCAACCTTGCATGAACTATCGCAGCTAGTAAGCCACTACTGCTCTTACTACCCACCCCACTGTCGCAGAGGTTTTTTTTGCCACGGCACGAGCCATGGCACTTTTTTCCCTCTGCTCTTCAAATCGCTACCCTCACTCGCGTTTCGTCCACTATCTATCACCTGATGGACCGTGTTAATGCGTAGTCTTACCCAGACGCACGGACAACATCACAGCCCAGCATCCTGTGATCCACTTACTAGATAACTAACATGTTTAAGGAGGTGACAGTAGAACTTTTGGCTTGGTCACCACGTTGGTGCGGGCGTGGAGGGGCCCCATCTCTATTTCACCGCCGGTCTATAGCACCCGCGCGAGCCGCCGAGCAGCACAACCGCACAACTTCAAGGTATCGGCATGCATGATACCCACTACTAACAAAGCCTATCCTTGCTCGAACTATCGCAGCCAGCAAGACAACCGCTACTGCTCTTACCACCCGACCTAACTATCGCAAAGGTTTTTTTTCCATCGGCTCTTGCCTTGTTGCCTTGGCACTTTTTTTGCTCTGCCCTTCAAACCGCTACCCTTCGTACGACTTTCGACCCAATCTATCTCCAGATGAGCGCGTATTAATGGTTAACCCTGACCAGACGTACGCAAACATCGCAGTACCCACATCCTGCGACACCTCACTTTAATGAAAACTAACCCTTATGCAGAGATGGCAGTAGACCTATTGTGTTGGCCATCATGCCGGTGTGGGCGTGGAGGGGCTCCACCTCTTGTTAAAAAAAAAAAAAAAAAACACCCACCGCCGGTCAGTACATCAGCGCACCTGATGATGGCAACGTGGTCGATTGCCGAAATATTGTGTCCTATGCACACGCATACCAGGCTGTTCACCCGAGATTTATTTCATCATAAGATACGCCTGGAGAAATTGAAGAATCACATCTTTATCTACCTGCACGTGAGGTGTTTTGAACAAGTGTTTGAATGAGGACTAGGAGTCAGACGAGAGCACCTTATGAGTTACTTAAGTTAATAGAAATTTCGAATATGGAGCGACATCAAGATAGAGAATTATCAGGCATACTGGAAGAGGTGATAACGTTTCCCATGGAACAGACATTTCGGAGACCATCCTTGTTTCAAACTGAACGGACGGAGAATTTCGAGTAAGAGGGTGCGATCAATACGACAAAGAGAACGAGAAAGATGGCGCGGACGCGGTGAAAAGCGTTCCATACATATCACAAAACCTTCAAGACATGTGACAACGCATCGCATCACGTGTTCTCACCATGTCTCCTAATCTGCAAGGTGTGGTATGAATAGAATTCGACTACCAATTAGATGTGTGACATGTGACGAACATTGGACATGTAGAGCTTTCATTAACATTGTGAAAAATATTTTAGAATCTGTCTTTCAAATAGTGCATCATTTGTTACATTGTTCTTCCCCATTTATCGGTACAGATTTTTCCTAAAGATTTCATGGACTTTATAATTATCCTGTATATGTCTTGACACAGAAAACTCACGGCGTGCAAATTAACCAGACTATATTCACCCAGTATTTGAGGAGAAGAACGTCTAGTGACTTTCAACAAACTAGATATAATTTAAACCTTTCCAAATATTTTTCTCACTGTAACATCCAACAAAATGATAAAGCGAAAGAAGTTTATCGCTTACTACTGTTTCGCTGTTGGTTTTAACTTTTTCATTAGCCTATCGGTGAAAAATCCGAAACTAATAAGGTCAGCATAATTAGGATTTCCCGTCTTAAGCTATAAAGGTTTTACTTGCTTGATGTCAAATACCGAACACATTAACTCATTTGTAAAGCTATCAGACACGGGATAACTATAGTAACTGCGACAACGTTTGCGTTGAACAGCTACAACAACAAAACTTCTTGTTTAACATCAATTGCTTGTTTATTAAGCAATTTAGGTGAGCCAGCGAAAGAAATCTCTTGGAAATATTGGCTGCTGTGGCATGGCAATCCTGTCTGATACATCACGGGCGGCAGGTTCGCCACTTGACAAGTACAGATACCGGTAATCAGTGTACACTGACGCCAGAGCTCCTCACCCACGTAATCCGGGTTTAACCTCCATCTGTCGGATAGCTGTCATACGCTTCTGATTCATTTACGCATTTCAGACCAGCAATTACTCGCCGTATTTTTCTCTGCCGATAAAAGCTTTCCATACGCGTAAACAGTGACCCACTCACTAAAAATCCTAGAACACCGGTTTGAATAGGCAACACACTCAACTGACAGTCATTGCTCACGCAAAAGGCATGTGAACAACTGGTTAAACTGTACAGCTTGTCTAAAAGCTGAACGAATTATAAAATGTGTTGGCACAAATATCACATCAGTTTTTAGGTCTACAGGGTGCTGGATTTGATACTTGAATTCTCTTAATAGGGATGGCTAAAGAAAATAGTGATTTGCTTATTTGCTGCAAGTAATTTTTGAAAAACAGTAGATCCCGTAAATAAATCTGTCATCATAGTCGATTTCTGAGAATAAATGCGTCTAGATCGCTTAATATGTTTTCATTTATTACGACGTTTCGGCAGGTGCCGGTATCAGATCCGTAATAAATTTTAATTACGGATTGAGAGGTGTTAAGATAAATTATCAGCGACAAAGACAAAAAGTAAAAGAAAATACAAAACTTTTAAGTGAGTGAATATTTTAATTTTTTTCCTTTGTTTTGCATTTTCATAGTAATTTATACTTGACATTTCCCTTTCTTGTATTATTTTAATCGCAATTTAATACGGCAATAATTGAAATATTGTATCCGAGACGTCCTGCGGAACCAGCGGGACAGGACAGGTAGTTTAAGTTGTGGAAAGGGGCCAAAACAAGCGGCTGTCTGTTACACTCGAACATACAACCTTTTATTTGATCAACCATTACAAGAACCAAGAAAAAATTTAAAAAAACACACAGCTTTAGTTTTGGAACTTAATTAGCGGATGAGTGCGCAGTACAATCTCGTGCCTTAAGGGCAAGACCACTTTAATTTAAAAACAGCTGAAAGCCAATAACTTAAAGCTCAAACAAAATCAGAAAATTAAAAAGCAAAGCCTTATATTAAAACAGTTCCTTAATTAGGCTGAAGGCCCAAAGAACCTAACACTTTAAGAGCAAAAAACTTAAATTCAAAATCATCTGAAGGCCCAACACTTAAGACTCAATAGCATTAATTTAAAAAAATGCCAAAGGCTTTGGGTAAAGCAGTTCTTAAATTAGGCTGAAGGCCCAAACCATCTGACGCCTTAAGGGCAAAACAACCTTAATCTAAAAATCGGCTAGAAACCACACAAGTACTAACAACAAGAACAAACAAGAAAAGGCAGAACACCCAAGGGCGCTCAGAAGTTCCGAGGGTCGGCCTGGAATTCAAACACTAACGCTCGCTTAGGTGAGACAGGCAGTCGGCCCAACTATTGTCGATCCGACGACAACACAACCGACAGACAGTCAACGGACCCATCAAGAAGATAACCTCCGCCTCACCCGACCAGCACATAACAGGGAGGGTCAATGGAACAATGTGGAAGGTATTGGCGCCCACAACCAATGATCCATTGCACTGTCAAACTACACACCGTGCTGGACAGCGACAACACGATGAGGAAAATACACTGCCTGAATTTACGTCAACGGCCAAGGCAGGTAACCACAACGTTAATGGCCACAACGCAGAAGATTCCGCTGGTGCACTTCAGTTCAAATAACCAGGTACAGTTACACTCCACTGGAGGGCGGCTAAAATTTGCCAACTTGAAAACACACATTGTTGCTCGCGGGAATATTCCAACAGCCGACAACGAACTCCAAACGACACAATGTGAACAGTCGTGACTCGCTGGTAGATTCAGTCAAAACTCAACTTTCATGCACAGAATCGGTGAGCCACGAACCTCGTAGCAATGGGAACAGCATCACACACTCCGACACTGCATAGAGGCCGCCAGAAGGCCCTGCCAAACCATGGGCCGTGGAGATTTCCTCGCTGCTCCACACCAGCCGACCAACTCCCCAGGCCCGGAAACGGTGAAAGGACCAAGTATACGTCGGCCAATGAGAGGACCAACCGAACGACCAACCAACGGTTGTCCTGCTCCAATCTCCCTCCGTCAGACAGTTGTGTGTCGCCAGTGGTCGGCGAGCACTGGCTGTCAGCGCTTCACCGGCGCTCCGTCCAAATGTTCAAATGTGTGTGAAATCTTATAGGACTTAACTACTAAGGTTATCAGTCCCTAAGCTTAAACACTACTTAACCTAAATGATCCTAAGGACAAACACACCGAACCTATGCCAGAGGGAGGACTCGAAGCTCCGCTCCGTTCCCCGACTTCTCCGCTGCTGCGTCCCAACTGCACTGCTGGTCCATCCCGAACTGTTTGCCAGACACACGACGACCCGGAAATATTATCAGTCGCTCTAGCGATGGTACGACAGTGCACTTATCGATACGCGCTGCTGCTGCCGCTCACGGGCAAGTGAGGCAGGATGTTAGTGACCCCAGTAAATGGAATAAGAAAACGAGGTGACATTACCGTAATAGAAGATGACAATGAATAAATGACGTGAACACAAGCTGTGCATGGCTCAGTAACTAATCAAAACATATTATGTTATGGCTTTCTTATGAATAAACGGGCAAGTGCGAGTAGGACTGGTGCTCTGAGTGTTCCGTAGGAACGTAATTATGTATGTAGGTAAAAATAACAATTTCATGTGGCTCAGATTGTAATATTTACAGATGAAACATTCATGGGACATTAAGCATAAAATTTCCGCTGAGCGATGCCAGTTAATTTCTGATATATAGGGTGTTCGGAAATCCCCGTTACAAATTTCAAGGAATTTGTAGACGGGAGTAAGTACATAATATTTTGAGTAGGAACCCATGTCCAGAAAAGTCATCGAGCAACGCTACAGTGAGTCGAAGTTATAGGTGCCGGCGCCTGTAAATGTATATATGCAAAGTGTTTCCGTAAGAGCGTGAAAAAATGTAACAGGACATAGAGAATGCTCTACTGAACAAATTGAGGTAGGGAACCTGAGCTCAGAGAAGCTAGCTTGATGAGATATGGAAGTAAACTTGTCTACCACTTTGTCTAGCATTACTGTTTACCAGCTATTTCACAACTAACATGCGCACGTGTTTACATGTACTGTGCTGTTTATTTACATGTACCTTGTTTATTTCCTGCAAGGAAGCAAGGAGGACGAGCGCAATTACTAGGAAGTCTACCTGGCCATCTGTACTTGAGCTTCGTGCAGAGAGTTCTGCCTGAGTTGACGGAGAACGTGCCCCTGGCTCGTCGAGAGAGGATGTGGATATAACATAACGGTGCACCGCCTATCTTCACAGTGGATTTCCGCAACCATCTCAATGCTGTATTTCCTAGTCGCTGAATTCGGAGGGGAGATGCTACTCCATGGCCTGCAAGGTCATCTCACCTGAACCCCCTTTATTATTTCCTAAGGGTGTTATCTGAAGTCGCCTGTGTATGAGACCACAGTTGATACGGAGATGGAATCAGTTGCCAGAATTGTAGCTGCCTGTCATGTGATTCGAAACACATCAGGAATATTTGTCAGGGTGCGTCTGAATCTTCTTCGCTGAAGTAATGCTTGTGCTGAGGTCAGTTTCAGCACATTTTGTAAGATACAGTACAAATGGTATGACCATTGTGTCAGTGAGGGTATTTCAGTTAACTGTAACTAATGTAAATAAAAAAGTACACAGTAATGTGTTTTTATTCCTGTAATCTCCTTAAGCTGGCTTCTTCGACCCCAGGTTTACTACCTCAAATTGTTCAGTGGACAGTGGAGCATCCTCAATGTCCCGTTAGATTTTTGCACGCTCTTACGGAAACACCCTATATAAACTGTGATTCCGTAATGATGTTACAAACTTTCAAGGATGATGCAGGAGGATAAATGTATCAATTTGAGGTAAGGATCTCTGTACCGGAAACGAACGAGTCGAAAGTTGTAAGCGAAAACCATTTTGATAGCTCTGACAGTGGACTATACTTACCGGCAGTGTTGTTGCTGAGATTGTAGGATGGGCAATTTTCTGAGGTGATAGTGTGGACCAAAGCAAGAAGAAATGTCTGCTAAACTTGGGCTCTAAAATGCAGCTGTCCGATAGAGGAGATGTGTGTTTCACATTACCGAAGATGAACAAGCACTCATAGCTCCTCAGATGTGCATTTTACAGCCCAAATTTACTAGATATTTTTTCTTGTTTTGGTCCACACCACTATCTCTGAAACTTCCATACCGTACAGTATTAGCAACAATAGTAGCAGTATACGTATTCCACTGTCAAAGGGCACAGAATAATTTTTTTTCTGCTCGGCTTTCCTACAGGCGATATGCTGCGACGAGTTGTCAGGCAGGTGTTGGCAAAAAGGACAAAAGAAACCGTTCGACTCGTTCATTTCGATACCTCAAATTGATACTTATATACTACATAATTGGTACTTCTATACTAGAAACTTTGTAGCATCATCACGGACTCACTCTGTATTTACTGACATTTACAATCGGCAGTGCCTATAGCTTCGACACTCTGTAGCGTCGTTAGATAACGTTTCCAGACATGGATTCCTGTTCAAAATATTGTATACTCACTCCCCTCTACAAGTTCTAGAAGTTTGCAAACGGAATTTCCGAATAACCTGTATGTTTGTGTGATTACGTTGTTAATGTTACTGCAATTGTTGTATTGATTCTGTATATACGATTTATCTGTTTCACGTCCATCATGAGAGTCAGCAAGGCGTTCCAGCCGGCTATGGGCGTCGCTTGTCGGAGGTTGTGGGGCGATATTGCTATCCGTCCTACGGCCATCGGGCTCCTACCAAGTTTGACGACATTGTCGTGCTATTCCTTTGATTAAAACTAAAATAAAATGAAACATAAAAATTTTGTCAATAGTGTTATATCTGAGCTAGTGAAAAGATCATTAAAAAGCTGTTCTCTCTAGAAAAAATATCTTCGTCGCATGACTAGGAGTGATTGGAGATGGTTATGAAGAGACGTACTGTGGAGATTCGAACCACTGAGCAGATATAGTGAGAAAAATTATTCAAATGGTTCAATTGGCTCTGACCACTATGGGACTTAACATCAAAGGTCATCAGTCCCCTATAACTTAGAACTACTTAAACCTAACTAACCTAAGGACATCACACACTTACATACCCGAGGCACGATTCGAACCTGCGACCGTTGCGGTCTCGCGGTTCCAGACTGAAGCGCCTAGAAAAATTATTATACTTTCAAAAGATTTCACGAGCTAATTTTCACAAGGTGCACGGACAGTCTGAAGTTTTAAGTTTAGTTTCTCATATTGACCATTTACATGAAATACGAACATTTTTAGACGCGAACTATTACGAGCGTATATCTCTAACTTGAGCGAATTATGCTGTTGTGTAACCTATGTAACTAGTTACTTGGTACTGGAGATTTGTATGATCATGATAGGTTTCGGTGATGTGTCAGGGGAATAATGATTCACCGCCAGTGACTGTATTAGAGGATTTCATATGTGTTGTCAAGTAATAACATACAAAGTTACGAAATCGGTAATCGTAGTTATAATGTTACTACTTTGATGAGAATTCAGTAAAAGATACTGCTAATAGCCTCCCGATTTCCTAAATCCTAGTAACTATTCGCAGGTAAATAATACGAAGAACTTTGAAGAGTATTGGTAACTATTTGTGGAGAAAGTCGTCAGTGTATTTGTGACTCACAACATAATCGTTGGCTAGCTGTGCTCTATAAATACATTTTGAAGTGACTTTGAGGATTGTTAAGGCAGGCGTTTGCTTCACTTTAGGTCTAAAGGGGTGCGCTGGTGAGTAATTAACTGATTGAACTGGGACGATGACCTTAAATGGAAGTTAATTTACGTGTTGAAGGAACCAGGGATATTAACAGAGAGGCTACAGCCGATAACAATAAATCCTGATGTTTTTCAAAATATTTGCAACTGCAATCCACGGGTTTTAACACGCATTTTACGTCCAGGACTTTTTCTTATTGCTTTTGGTTCTCAAAAAGGAGCTGTAGCCCACTAATTTGAGGAAGATATGAGTACGAAGCGGAGGAGGATTGCCTATTTGCAGCGAAAGCACGTATTCCGGTGTTTTAGGTCCACTTGCAGTTGTTAGCAACACGGTCATAAATTATGCAGTTAAGGTATCATTACGAGTCCGTACCCATTAAGCAAATTTATCGCGAGTGAGAAAGAATCGGAGTGTTAGGGTGAGCACGGCAAATGGCCTGGTGCAAGTGTTTCTATTGGACGCCACTTCTGCTAGTTGCGTGTCGCTAACCTACCCCAGTGATCCAACCAGTGAAAGCGGACCTACGCTTTAACGCGGAATCCGAATCACGTGTTGTTTCTGAAGGCTCCTCACATTGTTAAGAGGTGAAGGCTAGGTTAACACGAAGACTGAAAAATCAGTGGTCTGACCGAGATTCATTGCGCGACTTCTTGATTTCCAGGCCAGCACTCCACTGTTAATCCCCCAAGCCCGACTTGTGTACAGATTGCTCATCAATAGGTTCTGACTACTAAGTTTCCGAGTAGCAAAATATGGGACATGTGTTGACTGCGCGACCGCTACGGTCGCAGATTCGAATCCTGCCTCGGGCATGGGTGTGTGTGATGTCAAATGGTTCAAATGGCTCTGAGCACTATGGGACTCAACTGCTGTGGTCATCAGTCCCCTAGAACTTAGAACTAATTAAACCTAACTAACCTAAGGACATCACACACACCCATGCCCGAGGCAGGATTCGAACCTGCGACCGTAGCGGCAGCGCGGCTCCGGACTGGAGCGCCTAGAACCGCACGGCCACCGCGGCCGGCTGTGTGATGTCCTTAGGTTAGTTAGGTTTAAGTAGTTCTAAGTTCTAGGGGACTGATGACCTCAGAAGTTAATTCCCATAGTGCTCAGAGCCTTTTTTGTGTTGACCGCATTGACTCAGTGCGATAACAATTTAAACCGCCAAATTGAACTTGTTACCTTTAACCGTTCCGGAGAGAAAGGGAACTTTAATAGATGTATAGGCGGACAGACGAACAACATATTGCAGAAACTGTGTTTTTTATGTGACGTTGAGCCGTGGCGCGGCTCTCGGGCGCAAGACGCTATCGATTACTCCTCTGGTTGAGGCTGGCACTATGTGCGATCGCGAGCGCCTCCTGTCGGAGTGGGTCCTAACGAGGGAGTTAGTGCGAGTACGGGAGTCTGGGGCGGACAGCAGGGGAGAACGGACATTGCGGCCGCACTCTGAGGCGACAAGAGAAGAGTTATTGTGCACGGCCGAGAAGGGAGCGGGGAGCGTTGAGCAAGGCGGCAGTCAGCATCGCTTTCCGGGAGACAGAGAGTTGCGGCAGTCCAGCGAGCAGACACCAGCTCCGGGAGCAGTGCTCCGGTTTGTGGACGTGTGTTGTTCTGTCCGTATGTGCATTGAAAAGGTTACGCTCCGACTGGAACAGTGGCTTGGGCTTTACGTTCATGCACCCTGACTCATTTGTTTTGCTGCAGGCAGCTGTAATTTCAGAGTTTTTTTGTCGCGATTCTCTTAGCTCTGTGGTGCCTAGTATCGGAGAACAAGACAGCTAACGTGTGACCTGTTGTTTTGGGTTTTGGAGTCTTGTTTGGGCAACCTAATCATCACGCACACAAATGTATTGCTGCCGAGTGAGGTTAGTCCTAATCTTGTGGAATTAATTAATTTAACCTTTGTGGTGTGTTGTTTTTTGCTTTCAATGGTGAATTTCTTGTCATTCATTTGTGTATGTTTCGCCGTTAATGATAACTGTGAGTAAGATAGCAAGGTCTTGAAGGGCTTGCGTATCGTGACTGCATTTTTGGCAACTGTTTAATTTGATTTCTTGTTTATCGGTCTGGTGAAAACTTATGCCAAGTTTACTAATTTCCGCCTGTGGTCCGGAAGTTGGTTTGAAGGTAAATCCGTTGGTAAATCTTTACTGGACCTAACTGTTAACTGATCTTGCGTTGAACTAATGTCATTATTAAATCGTTTCTTGTGTGCTATAAACTGTATTACCATAGACAAGGAGACAGGGCACATTCTGTGGTCGAGGGGTAGGCACGGTTGCTGCTTTGCGCATGGCGTCTTGTCGCTCGCTATCATTTCCCGCGTTAGCACTGGCGGCGTGAGATTTGTTTGCTCGCGGTTGTATGACCGCTAGTCAGCTGTGCCTGCTCCCGCTTCAGGGTGTGCCGTGTTTCGTAAGCAGTCCTTTATCTACGTTTTATTGATTGGTAATTCTTTATTGGGGTTATTCACTGGTTGAAGGTTAACATATGTTTGTAACCAAGTTTATGTCCTTGCTTAATTAAGATTTGTTAAGAGCGTTTATTGCTGGAAGATCATTAAAGCTTGGGTGCTTGTAATTGTGAATACTGTTGTCTATGCTGTGGGCTACCCTTCCACTTCCACAGCCAAGCTGTCCTATCTACCAGTACAGACGTAATTACAAATTAATATTTTTCCTTTACTTCTAATGTGAAACCTTGTTCCTTGTCAATTTTTGTTGTGGCGTAACAAGACAGCCACGCCACTCGGAAGTAGCCGAAAGGCACGCGCTAACTCACGCAGGCTAGAGATGGGTCTGAAACAGGATACGTAATGAATGCTATAAAGAAAAGTACGTAACTGCTGGAATACTTAACTTTAATCCATCCTTGTTGTACATCGCTATTGACGATACAAGTGAGACTCTATAGTTTCAGACAATATACTGCTAATGGCGCCTTGCTAGGTCGTAGCCATTGACTTAGCTGAAGGCTATTCTAACTATCTGCTCTGCAAATGAGCGAGGCTTCGTCAGTGTGCATCGCTAGCTACGTCGTCCGTACAACTGGGGCGAGTGCTAGTAAGTCTCTCGAGACCTGCCGTGTGGTGGCGCTCGGTCTGCGATCACTGACAGTTGCCACACGCGGGTCCGACATGTACTAATGGACCGCGGCCGATTTAAAGCTACCACCTAGCAAGTGTGGTGTCTGGCGGTGGCACCACAATTTTCATATTTCTACGTCAATAGGAAGTACCCTATAGGTTTTGATGAGTCAGCTTGCGAGTATCGAAATATGTGACGTAAATAGTGGTGTCTTTTGACTGCATTGATATAGAAGCTTACATTTTTCACACTACTAAGAGACAGTAGACCTTGAAATGTGACATGAGTTTCAGCGTGATACCTTGAAGCATACCTAAGAAAAAGTGGTCTTAACAGTCGGACAGAAAGCCAAACATGCGGAAGGACGACGCTCGTATAATGGTTCCGTTTCTACTGACGGAGGTACATAATCATAAAAAGGGAAAGAACTGAACTCATTAAGGTATTCAGCTCGAGTTATTAACAATGCTGTGAACAGTTGTATTAAAAAAAATAAAGACCTAAGGTCGAGATTCATGTCCATTCAAAATCAACATTTCATTTTTTTAAATAACGTAGTGTAACCATAAGCAAACATGTTAGTTTGGCAAATACACGACACAAGCGTAATGTAACAAACAAACTAATTTTACTTATTTCATCCAAATGCAGTAATTCCCGAAACAATTAGTCTTACAATGAAAGTTTCAAACTATCTTACTGCCTAATTGGTTTGTGGCTACTATTTCTACTAATGAGGGTACTTATAATATCTTCAGATCTTAAAATAACTCATTCAGTACTGAGCGAAATCAGAATTTTTGTCCGCTAAAACGCCAACGGAGATCGCTTTACTATGCTATGACGTCACAAGTCAGCAAACGAACTGCCAGACCCCATGGATCTTACCGCAAATATCTCCTTAAAGAGTAAAGTTATGTGAAAATGCTTTCCCCAGGCGTTTAGTGGGAACAAATCTGGTCCCTGTTTGGATAAAATTATCTGAGCAATAAATTGGGGTTTAGCTACAGCAAATCCACTTCGTACTGCCAACATTCCATTAACTGGTCCTTTAAAAGTCATAGCGATTTTGTGAACTAAAGTGTCACTCGTTGGTTGAGCGCCACCAGCCATTTGTCGTTGGGCGACGTGCTAATTTTATTCACCACCGAAAAATGTAGCCGAATAAGCCTGTACAAAGTAATTACTTCTTGTGGTGACATCGTCATGTCTTAGTCTTTGCTTACTAAATTTTTTTTCTCCGAGTCTGTTGAACACATCAGTTCACTTAGCAAAGATATCCATCAAAGGTCTGTGTTCTCTGCACAGTACGAAAATTTCTCGTTGACTGATAATATTAATTTCTATTTTTAGCTTGGTAGATTCGGCTCTGTACAGTGTGAGATGGAATAGATAACAGAATACGTAGAGCAGGTATAACGACTAGAAAAATTTGGAAACTATTTGTCGTCAATAGAATTCACGAAATCGTCCTGATTGGCACAGAACCCCTACGGATGGATCAAAAATAATAAATCATTTTATTCTCTCATAAAATTACGTCAGTAGGTGTAATACTTCATTAAACTTCTATTTTACGACCGAAAAACATCTCTCCAGGCTCCAGCGTATAATAAAAAATATATGTTTTTCTGATCAAATGAATTTCTGTCACTTTCACAAAATTAAATATATCAAAATCCAGAGAAACAACAATATTTCTTTTAAATGTTGAATAAACATTTGTTGGTGTTATACGCTTTGTACATTAGAATGAACACGCCCGTGTGGTAAAATGAACTCCATTTATACCAGATCCATGAACATGAAGCTGCAAATGCCAATAAAACTCTCACGCTCCCACGTAACACACAGGGAGAATGAGATCGTTGCTCTGAGTGACGATGGCCTTCGACGCGTTACAGCTTGCAACCATATATTCGCCAGCACGGCACGTCTTCAAAGGCGCCATACATTTTCCCCGTGATCAGCCGTCACACAAAAACAGAAAAATTCTCTACGTAGTCACATAAAAAATATATATTTTAACATGTTAAACGACTGGTAAAACGGCTTGTATTGGGTACTTAAATCTTGCTGTTCGTTGGACAGAAAACACATGTTTATTTCAACAGAATAGTATAAGATAATTTACTGAAGATAGTGTTGTTCGATCGATGCAACATTTTCCCACTCTTCGGATAGCAAAAGGATTACACGATGAAAAAAAAATTCAGGTTCTTTTGAGGTGATCCACTCAAGAGACTGTTTTCGTGAGCGTTTAAGGATGTGAAGTGTTGCTCAGAAAGACCATGCTGTATGGACCGGAAAAATAATTGTAGGAAGGAACGGTTTGGTGAATATGGCAGGTGGGATAAGACATCGCATCGAAGTCCTTTCAAGATCTCCTGCAGTTGGTTTGCAACGTATGGCTCGGCATTGTCATGCAGCAGATTGGCTTTCTCATGTCTCTGAGCATATTGCGGACATGTGTCTTGAAATGCAGATTCAGCAGATTGAGGAGCTGTGCTTTGTCGCGTTCAGCATTCACCGTCTGACGAGGTTGCAGCAGCTCATGGTACACCACACCGTATTGAGTCACTCACCTGAAAATCGTTGTCTTTGACTTGTCTAAACCAATCTTCGCACGTTGTTTCCAACAGAGCATGTGCTCCGTAGGCTTCTGCTGGCTAACGACGACTTGCTGCAGCAGATTTCTTGGGAGGAAAGCAGAAGAATAACACTTCCCACAAATACTGTTTTGTTGGTGCCCGAGATGTTCAAGACACTAAACAAGTAGGTTCTTTTCAGTCTACTCGAAAGTCACACAGAGATCCCGAAGCCTAATGTTTCTACTGTTAAATAGGTCTCGTGTCACTGTCCGCTATGATACACTAGTAAGCCTCTGTCTCTCTTCAACACACCGAGCGAGGTGGTACATTGGTCAGCACGCGGCTCTCGCATTCGGAAGGACGAAGGTTCAAATCCGCATCCGGCCCTACAGGATTATGTTTTTCGTGATTTCCTTCAATTGCTCCAGGAAAGTGCCGGGATGGTCCCAACGACCTATTTCCTTCCCAATTCTTGAGACAGTCCGAGCTTGTGCTCCGGATGTAAAGACCTCGATGTCGACCTGATGTTAAACCCCAATCTTCCTTCGTTCTTCCTTCTTCGCCAACAACGAGAATTAAGCTCCCATCACATTCTCTGGCTCGGCGATTACAGACCGCGAGTCTGCGTATTTTGCAATTATAAGAGGGTCCACACCACAATATGACTGAAACGATATTTTCTGATCTTAAATTTTAGCTTAGGCTGCAGCCTAAGTGGTCTACACCTCAACGCGGCCCTGTGTTCACTAAGACTTGCGGCGGCGGACCCTGATAGTTTATAACAATTGGTGAGATATTTCGTTTTTCGAGGTCTTGCTGCTTTAGTCTTCCCGCCTGATACACATTTGTAGTCTGGCAGTTTGAGTTTATAACATATTACATTAAGACAGGAACATACATTAAGCCTCACAGCCGGCCGGAGTGTCCGATCGCTTCTAGGCGCTTCAGTCTGGAACCGCGCGTCAGCTACGGCCGCAGGTTCGAATCCTGCCTCGGGCATGGATGTGTGTGATGTCCTTAGGTTAGTTAGGTTTAAGTAGTTCTAAGTTCTAGAGGACTGATGACCTCAGATGTTAAGTGCCATAGTGCTCAGAGTCATTTGGGCCATCTTTAAGCCTCACAATTGAAGGGTCACTTTTTTGAAACTCTGTAACTGAGTCTCATTGGAACGCTTAAGTTTGAAATTTAACTCAAGGATTCCTACTTCCTTCCTCTTTAATTATGCAAAAGCGTGGCACCCGCGACATCACCTGCGGGCACCGAATCGCTTCAAACAGCAAGGTGTCGACACATGCCAAAAAAAGAGCACAGAAACTCATGTGTTAATGATGCCACATTACCACCAAATTTCACCAAAATTCAACTCAAAGCCATCGTGGACGTGTTACATGATCAGAAGGTCGTCACACTTTCTCTTGTCCACATTTCACCCCTTGTTTTGACACCTCTGCCATGGATGTCAGAAACTGGACGCCCAGCGTTGAAATCACATGGCTTTCATATGAGTGGCCAAGGGAAACACTTCAGACACACCGCCGCACCAAATCGACATGGAAAGGTCTTAGGGATTGGCATATAGGACGTCAATGAAACCAGTCCTTCCCTTGGGGTATTGATTCCCACACTATTTGCGGTCGAAGATGACAATTGGCATGAGCAACAGTACAAAAAATGGCTCTGAGCACTATGGGACTTAACATCTCAGGTCATCAGTCCCCTAGAACTACTTAAACTTGACTAACCTAAGGACATCACACACATCCATGCCCATGGCAGGATTCGAACCTGCGACCGTAGCGGTCGCGCTGTCCCAGACTGAAGCGCCTAGAACCGCCTGGCCACCAGCGGCCGGCGAGCAACAGTACGACGTTCTTGACAACATATGACACTGCTGACATCCTCTGTACGATTCCACCCTTATGTAAGGGTATTTTGGGCCAGCGATCACACTGCATTTGATTGCACCACATTGGAGTGTGGTGTGACTGCGATTTTTGTTCTGGTGTACAGGGGTGGAATCTCTAGTGACCCTTCAAAACTACTCGACGAAATCTGAAACCGATCCGAAGCAGCAAAGGGTGCTTATCCTTTTCCAGCCTTCCTATTGCGCATTCTCCTGTGGCGTGATCACAGAAGGACAGAATAGCGACACATGCATGAATAAAATGGCAATGGCGTCCTCTAACATCCCCCAGTTCAGCAACACCCTCAGTGTCACCCACGCATCTTAGGTCACCACATCAAAACCATACATCTACACAGACAATCTCCGATGGAGTCTCAGGTGCTTGCCAGCAGCTAGCCCCGTGATATCCCCCTGATCCCACACGCCTCCTCGCAGGGGCTAGATCAACAGTGTAGCCTGCCAGCAGGCGCCTAGGTCTCTGTCACTGTTTGCCTCTGTACAGGTACATGTTTAGTGTGCTCGACAAAGGTGGACAGGCGGCACCGAGAATGTTGTCAAACTGGATCGTCTTGGGACACTTTACCATTCTATTCTTACACGTGTCAATGACGCACCTCCCCGGCCAACTGTCCATGGTCACGCCACAGGAGGCCGTGGAACAGGATGACTGTAAAAGCATAGACACACTTTTCTGCTTCGAGGCAGTTCAAATCTTATCTAGTGGTTTTGATCAGTCCCTAGTGCTTCCACCCCGTACATCAGAACAAAAATTGCGGTCGTACTGCGCTTGAAAGTGAAGCGATCACGTTTGATGGGGTTGCTGGCCCATGGTGTCTTAGAGAAAGGTTGAATCGTCCAAGAGGTGTCAGCTATGTCGAAGGTTGTGAAGAAAGTCGTCTTGTTGCTCACCACACAGCGAACTGTCGTTTTTGACCGCGAATTGTGTGGGAAACAATGTTCCAAGGAAAAGTGGTTCATTCATATGCAACCCCCTGAGGCCCTTTTGTGCCGATTCTGAGCACCTGTGTGTTTTCCTCTGGCACTCATAACAAAACAGCGTGATTTCAGTGCTGTACGTCGAGGTTCTTACTTCCATCGCAGAGGCGTGAAATACGGATAGGAGGGGATTGACGACCTTCCCATAGTGTGACTCGCCCAGGAATGCGTTGGGCAGAATCGTGGTGGCGTTTGGTGGCAATGTGACATTATTAATCCGCCTTACACCTCACATGAACATCTGATCTCTTCTCTTTTTTCGCATGAGTCGACAACTTGCTGTTTGAAGCGTCGCCACGACTTACGGTGGCATGGCAGGGCGCCACGCTTTTGCACTTCTACAGAGGAATCTTGTAGGCACCTATGAACCAAATTTCGAACTTCTACGTCACAATGCGAGACGATGTGTGTTTCGAAAAATTAACTCTTAAATTCTATCGCGCCGTAGCTCAAGTAAAGTTAGATACGGAAATGTAATTTTTGGTTAACATAGAGGCATTAATAAAAACAGTGATTCGTTGACTTGGCATTGTTTACTTTGGGTTGGGAATACGGTTGCAACCTTGGTGCTCTTCTAGTCCCTCCTGATGTTGTTTTACACGCCGTACACAGTGTTTGTACATGTATCCGATATGCGACAAGGCACAGATGTGAAGGTGCACGAGGGTATTGCTTCTGTTTCTGTAGCATAAAGCTGTTATCGGGCCTTCGGTTTTCTCAGGTCGCGGGTTCCAGACGCACATTCACGCGAGCAGTAGAAGGAATCCGTTAAATTCCGGTTACACGATAAATTTCACAAATCTAAAGGCTGTCAATGCTACTAAACACCTAGAGATTACAATTACGAACAACTTAAACTGGAACGATGATAGATAATAATTTTGTAGGGAAAGTGAACCGACGGTTGTGTTCCATTGGCAGAATCCCTAGAACGTGCAGCATATCTACCAAAGGGACTGCCTACCGAGTATTGCTGTGCTGTATGGGATCCTTACCAGATAGTCGTAAAAGTTCAAAGAAGGGCAGGTTGTTTGTATTACCGTGGATTAGGGGAGAGAGTTTCATGAATATGATAAGCGAGTTAGGGTGCCAGTCATTAAAAGGGCAGTCCTCTTTGAAGGCATGAGAAATAGGTGAATACGTGTTTTTCGTGATTTTTTAGTTTAAATGAAAGGTAATGCTAAATCTTGAAACGTCCCATTTTTACAAATTTATATACGACTGTGCTTAAACTGACACAATATTTTTAGCGCAACGCAATCTGACTTTCAAAAATCCTTACAAAAAAAATGGCCCTGACTAACATTAACCTACGCGTTTCACAAATCGCTTACCTCACAAAAATCTTGGTTACTCGAACTACTGCAATACAGGGAGCGCCAATACTGCCAGCTAAATAAAAGATTCAAACTACGGAAGGCACTAACTACTAATAGGCATAGTTAGCAAATGAAAGATTTTGATAGAGAACAAACAATGTATTTACCTTAATAGTCATCAAAAGTAATAATATATGTAGGAGTTCATAACATCCATTCTTACAAATATCAAAACTCCGCAATTTCTCTCCCCACATCCACCACTGCTGGCGGCTCACCTCCAACTGCGCAACGCTACGCACTGTTCACATCCAACTGCCCAACACTACAATAGCGGACAACAATGCAAACCAGTCACAGACCGCACACAGCACAGTCAGTGATTTTCATACAGAGCGCTACGTAACGTTGCCAATAAGAAAACATAAACAGCCTACTTACAAAGCCCCCATGCTCCCCACAAAAAATTTTACAAATTGTTTTGGGCAGTGGCCAATAATGATTTGATAAAATTTTTCATAATTACAATAACAAAGAAATCAAATGCACACACTTATTGATACAATGTTGGTCAAAACCTAAAATTTTCTCACAGTCCATACAGACAGTCCTGATCGTTCATCACAGTAAAATAGCAGTGTTTTTTCTCAAAGTCCGAGCAGTAGAAGAAAATGCACACGGGAGTAGTGGATTTCCATGCAGTCTTGAAGAAGTAGTGTTGTCCTTCCAACGAAAAGACAGTGCTGACTCTTGACATGCAGATAGGTAATGGGCCACAACAGAGCAAACCCACCGCAGAGTCAGTCGAAGTTTTGAAGAATATTGGTACGTAGGTCATCACAGAGTAGACCCACTGTAGTCCTGGTAGAGATTACGGTATTGGTGGGCCACCAGAGGTGCAGACCCACTGCAGTCCTTGTAGAAATAATGGTAATGGTGGGCCATCAAAGATGCAGACCCACTGCAGTCCTTGTAGAGACGGCCAGCAGCCATCTGTTGCAACTGTGCAGGTGCACAATCACCATCGAAGAGTCTTGCGGACAATATAGCAAGTCCATAAACCACCACTTGTGCACTCACGAAGTTTTTCTTTAATTGTCCTTAGAACCTGCAATGCTGTTAACCAGTCCCTTGCTGAATTATTAATACACGTGCAAACACTATCAGTCCCTACTTCTCACATATTTTCCATATACTATGACCAACAGAAACGTGTGCAGTGAAATGTAACTTACAAGTTACTTAATTTGATGAACTGGCGTCAATTACAATTTTATAACATAAGAATAAAATAACAAAGGTACAAAATACATCACTAAAGAACACAACACAGATAACATTTGTAGTAAAACAGGCTTTACAAAAGAATAGAAATAAACATATACATCAGTGTTACAAGAATTATGACATAAGTACATGCATAAAGATCAGAATAACTTTTGAAACATCGACTTCACATATGAGCAACAAAACAGAATAAATAATGTCTAAACATCTTTACAAAGTAAATAACATATTATCAGAAAAATTCTACAATGTAACTCTCATCAGATAAACACATAAAGACAGGAAGAACACAAATACCCAAGGGTACACAAACACATAGTGGGTTAACACAAGGAAAGGACAGGGTTTGTTTTACTGCAGTATTTTGCAAACAAAACTTTCTTTACTTCTCGGAGATCTCCCTTCGTTCTTCATTATTTCCAAAAAGTCCTATCTATACCTGCTCTCTGTACTTTTTTCGTATAACTTCTCAATGCATTTCTTCCAATTCATCGCAACTCATTGTCTTATATAGTCTACCCCCTCTTAAGCTAACTTAAATCTACTGAGCTCAGATGCTAAACTAAGGGATGAGGCAATGCAGCAGCACAAAACGATTAACACAAACAGCAATGACAAAAAATGCAAATTGGCAAAGCTAGCAACAGCAAATCTAAATTAGCAGAGCAAATGCAACATTACAACTAATATAAGGCAATGTGCAGCTAGTAAGAAAAATAAATCAGTAGTAAAACTGGCTTAACAGAGTAATACAAAGTGAAATTCAGTAGCACTATGCCTGGCAAACAGCAGCAGCAAATGAAATAACTTATATCCAAACATGACATAGCTCAAGCAGAAAAAATATTACATTAAAGACAACAATGCAGACAAGGGAAATGTATATTCACATCGTAATGTCTATGTAATTAAATTGGTGCACCACAAAAACTAATTCTACAAAAAATTACCAAGTGCTTGAAAAGAAAATTATGTATGCAGTTACTGTTATTAGTCCCTTCTTATTGTTCTTTCCATTCCAAGAGCTCCTTTTTCGAAGAATGTGGATCATAAAATAATTATTTAATAGATCTGTTGACAGAAAGTGTTCACATTAGCAAATGCATTTAATTTTATTTTATGAAACCAATGCTGCAAGACAGCTGGAAACCAGAAATCAAATGAAATAACTGCACACAGCACAGCCAGTGATTTTTATACAGAGCGCTACGTAACGTTGCCAGTAAGAAAACATAAACAGCCTACTTACAATTTGATGACGTACTTTTGTTCGTTACATCTTTGTCTGCAAAAAAACATCATTTTTGTGACCATATCGTACGTTCCCTGTAACCGCTACACCAGGTGGAAGGATTCCTTGCAGCCAGGATGTTGGTCATCCTATTCGATCCTAAACAAAATGATTTTATGTAAGTTATTTTCAATATTTTTCTGTGACCATATATAGGATAACTGAAAAAGATTAAGTTCTGACAAAATGGTGACATTTTCCCCAAAAAAACTGGGACAAAAGCGTGCACCGAAAAAGACATTTGAATATATAGCGAAATGGCTACGTATGCTGATAGAGAATTGCTTTTATAAATCCAGCATCAAATTCTGATCAAAATAATATATACCGTTTTAATGTTATGTTTCCCGCCAATTTGAAAAATACTGTTTCGAGAAAAACGCATTTAAAGTTTTGGGTCACATTTTTTGTTGTGGAGCTAAACATACGTTCAGTCAGCGAGCCGTGTACCGTACAGAAATCCTTCAGATCCGAAAGGAGGTCTTTCTTCATATTCTTTGTGATCGTGCTGGTCCTGTGGGTCTGTTTGGCGCTTATGTCATCCGCTGCCCCGCTCGCTCGATACGCTCTTCGTTCGCTCTTGTGCAGAAGTTGTAGCAGTCTGGTCTGGTCTCGAGTTAAAGAAATTTCATAATTTTCACAAAGCCAGTTAGGCTGTCGTTGAAATTACATGTTGCCATATTGGCCGCGATGTAAACTATTTTTTCTCTCTATGAATGGTTTTCGGAGACAGTGCTTCACAAATCACCTGGTAACTGTATTTCCGGCGAACTGTAGATAAACACTAGAGTAAATTAGACGTTCCAGAGACCATTTTAAGCAAAAAAAATAGATTTTGTTCAACATTTCAAAGAGGATTTCTGCATTAAAACAAAGCCATTTTTCGTTGTGGCGAGATCTTTTCACGTAATTTCGCCCTCCGAGTTTCTCCTCCGAATCGAAAATATTTTGTAGACGCCCGCCTAAAAGGGGAGAAAAGATTATTATAATAAATTAAGAAAAATCAAAGCTCGCACGGAAATATTTAAGTGTTAGCATTTCTGGTGAGCCATTTGTGAGTGGAACTGTAGACAAGTACTGTGAGAGTGATTCTGCCAGGCATTTAATTATAAACTGCAGTCATGTGAATATAAATGTACAGCACACCATACTTTATCCTCGCACTAGTGTGGGAAAAGTTTTTACATCAGTTACAAACAGACATTCTTCTTTGACTAGGATAAATGTCGACGCATCAACCAGAGACCCAATGCATCAACCAGAGATGGCTTGAAGTTATGACACAGCTTGATGGGAGTGAAAAAGAACTGAACTTTTCCCCTTCCCTGTCGCATGAAATGTCACTGTACCCTACAGCGGGGCAACGTAATACTGACACTTCACCAATTAGTCAACACCGTTCCAACTGTAGCCGCTCCGGTTTCCAATTAGTTCTGTCGCCGGTTTACGACGCTTCTGTTGCGTGTCGCGCCAATCAAAGCGGAGCTGGTCAGCAGTTTGCTTGCCAGCCGCCGCTTTGGAACGACCAGTTAACTTTTAATTCTGCGCCCGCGCTTCTGATTAAATGGCAACAGTAATTAAAAGTCATGGTGGAGATTCCCGCTTACCACCGGTAAGGCTGCATGCTGACTACACACCTCACCCTTAAGTGTGCTCTGCATCTTCACTGCGAGAAACAGGAGGTTCCGCGCGGGGGCGATAACATATAGGTGTGCATAATATTTCCGGTATCGTGTTGAAAGGTCTCCTGTATTTGTAGTCATGAAGTACCGGGAATGGCAGAGTATGCATTTTAAACAGCAAGAAACTGTATTAATGCATGTTGTCCAGTACAGCGAAGACTGGGAGTACAGGAGCCCTAATACAGCGTCGAACATTCACAGAATATTTCGATCTAGGGAAAGACCACATACCTTTTAATGGAGAACTTATAGGCGTAACAATTCCTGTAACTCACCTATAGATTGTGTTATTTACTGAGGTAATGAATTTAAGGTACTCAAAACCAGTCATATTAGTTATTTATTACATAATGTATTCAGTCAATTACCCATCACTTATCACCGTAGCAAGTAGTCTGGCTATGGCGACCATGGAGTGGGGGCGTGCGCTGTTGTTGTGGCCGGGAGGGGGAGGGGGGCAGCGCGGTCAGCAATCCAATAGTGCTGGTGAGCATGAAGTGCTGTTGCGCTGCTGACTATTAATGTGGCCTCACCAGGAAGGATAGCAAGTGACTCGATTGATTATTGTGGGTATTCCATGGGGTGGGGCCGATCCATGGTAGAATTTTGGGGTAAATTGGCGGTATGAGGGGTGTGGCTTGTGGCTGACGGAGCTGTCGTGTCTGGTGGCGGCAGTGACTCTAATAGAGCTTAGCAGTTGGTTCAACTGACCCGGGCATCACAACGAAGGATGCTGAGTGCCTTAATGGATAGTTGTGGGCATGAGTGTGTCCTTGGCTACTGAATGCCTTAATGGATAGTTGTGGGTATGAATATGTCCTTGGCTAAAATTTTTGATGGTTTGGCGCTGTGGTGTTTGGTAATGGCAGTGGCTCTGAATTAGGTTGGTTTTTTTTTTTTTTTTTTTTTTTTTTTTTTTGCGAGATAATCCCATCGCCCATAGAATTAACGAAGTAATAATCCTCTAAGATAGATTACGTGTTTTCTAATTTTCCAATAATTTTTTCATACAAGGTTCACACAATTCCCATGTTACCAATTGTCATATTATCAGTATCATAGAACAGTCTACTCTAGTGATGCCCAGAAGGCCAATGTCAAATCTTGGGTATAGGCAAGTCAAGGGTGGTTTGAAAGTCCGAGTGACAAGGATCCAGGCGTAAACTCAGGCAATTCCTGGACGGGGTGCCTTAGTCAACCCGGAACACCTTTTGATAACCATGAACCATTGCAACTTTCAGAAATCTTGCAAAAGTAATGGTATATTTCCGGTCAGATTCCGCCAGGCGATGCTGGCTCCACAGGTATTCCATGTAAGAGACATAATCGGTGAGGGAAAGGTCATAGATCGTGAAAATGGTGTGGCCGAATAGCCACACCATTGCGTTACGTCGTGTTCGGGGGTTGGTCCGAATGTCAGGGGTAATGAACCAGTCGATTGACACATTGTCTGGTGTCGTCCCACCGATCAGCGCTAATAGCACACGTGCAAGGTCCCACACTTCTGTGACGTGAGGGCATAAGAGACGATGCTCTCTGGTGTCTACATCACCACACCGGCCGCAAGCAGCCGAGGGCCGTAGGCGGATGGCCGCCAGGCGATGATTAGTGGGTATTAAATTGCTTACGACACGATACCATAGCGCTGAAACTTCCGTGGGAAGGGCTGGGTTGTTGATATTAGCCCAAGCTTGGTGCCAGATGACCGACGGTCGTCTGTCCTCTAATTTATGTGGTGCGGGCTGGCCTCGAAGGTAATAGTCCTTGACTGTCGTCATCCGGAACGGAATATGTGTCAAACATACTGGTGCACGCGCCGATCGTGGGCGAAAAGAACCGCTGTTGTCCCACCTGGGTCAGTTTCACGCAAGGTGGCGATACGGTGAATCAGGAGGGCCGCACATTTGCGGGGAAAGTCAATGAGTCCAAGGCCACCATCGACCTTTGGCAGTGTACAAGTCTGCGCATCAACTTTGAACAGTGCATGCCGCCACAAGAGCCAATATACTGTTTGTGAGATGGCTCTGCCGGTTTGTTTCGGTAGCGTAAGGAGTTGTGCTACATACCATGCCCGTGATAGGATGTGAGTATTAATCAGTTGGATTAGTTGATGGAGGTCGAGTCGTCGATCAGCGTGACTCACACAAAGTCCTCTGATGCGCGTGAGAAGCCGCCTCCACGTGAGTGTTAACATGCGCTGCGGACAGGCAGTCACCTCAAGGCCCAAGATACGTTGTTCCCCCCACAATTCGGTACCATGGGCGTTCGATGGTCAACGATCGTGGTCCTAGCGGGATCAGCACCGTTTTGTTGGAATTTAACATGGCACCGGATGCTCGTTCATAAACGTTGAGAACTCGGCGAACTGGATCGATGTCCCTGGCGTTTGCGACGAACACACCGACATCATCCGCATATGCCGCACTGCGGAAGGTGACGCCTGGGAGAGCTACACCATCGACCATCCTTCCGATGTCACGCAGCATGCGGTCCAGCGCTAAAGCGAACAAATACATTGACAAGGGACACCCTTGTCGAACTGATCGTCTGATGGGAATAGGTCGTGATCAGCAGCCGTTCACAACGATTGTGGAATTTGCTCCATCCAAGAAGTGCCGGATGATTCTTATGAAACGCTCCCCAAAACCAATCCGCGACATAACGGCCAGCAGGTAAGGGTGGGAGACCCTGTCAAAGGCACCGGCGAAATCTAGGGAGAGAATTGCAGCCGGGGTTCGAGTGTCGGCGGTGAGTAAGCATCTCTGTATATAGAAGCGCCGGTGAAGATGGTTCGATTCGAAACGTCACATGATTGAGTGGGGCAAAGTACCTTATTCATTACCTGTTTAAGACGAGAAGCCACGCTTCATGCCACCAACTTATAATCAGTGTTAAGAACGGTGATAGGACGTAGGTCTTTAGCTCGACAGTGACCTGTGACCTTTGGAATAAGGGCAATACGTCAAGCTAGAAATTCGGCGGGTAGTTCGCAACCCCCCCCAGGGGGTCCACAACTCTTTCGTGGATACGTGCGTGGCGAGCACGGGGCCCCGAGCCATTGCAGCCTTCTTTCTCTCCCGGGCTGCATTTCCTTTCCCTTCCCCTCCTTTCCCCTCCATACCCCTTTCCCCTCGCCCTCTCCTCTCCCTCTATTGGTGTCCTTGCTTATGTTGGCCCCCGCTATCCTCCTGGTTCTGTTGGTTTACACTCTGGCTTTGTTGCGTAATCATCTCCTCCTTTTGGCATTCCTTGGTCCCCCCTCTGGGGTTTGACCTCCATTCCAAAATTTCTCTTCCGTAGTGTGAGCCATTTGGGGAAGAGCACCTTACCTAGTGTCTCCGACGTGTGCCCTCCTAGTATATTCCACCTTTTCTTCTACGTCGTTGTCTGATGCTAGGGTGCATAGCCAGCACGGTAGCCAGCCCGTGTGGTGGGGTCGCTATGTACCCTTTTGGTTGAGCCCCCTGAACACACAGGGATCACACTTCTGATACCTGAGCTGTGACCTCCTCATGCATGCCTTGGAGTGGTTGCTCGTCATCCTGGAGCATCGGAACTCCCGGCAATGGCCGCCGTGCCAGACGGCCCTTGCTGTGGCTGGGTGGCGCCCGTGAGGAGAGCCCCTGATCGGAGTGGGTGGTATCAGGGCGGACGCTATGCAGATGAAACGCATACGGGTCCAAAACTCTGGCCGCTCTTCTGCGGCCGTCTCTCTGCGTGGTACTGATTCCTCAAGTGCTGCTTCTCTTGCCCCTTCGGCCTTCCCTTCCGTGGCTACCCCCTGGGAGGAGGGTCAGGCCCGTCGTCTAGGGGCAAAACCTTTCCCCCGTTATCTAGTTTGCACCAGGACTGATGGAGATACTTTCACCAGTGTCAAACCTTTATTCTTTGTGGAACACATTGAAGACAAGTTCGGCGAAGTGGACTCCCTGAGCAAGATGCGGTCGGGTTCGTTACTGATAAAAACTGCTTCAGCTGCCCAATCTGCGGCCCTTCGTGCCTGTACCCATCTTGGCACAATTCCCGTGTCCATTACCCCTCACCAGTCTCTAAATATGGTACAAGGTGTGATTTTTCACAGAGACCTCATCCTTCAAACTGATGAGGAACTTCGGGACAATCTCGGACGGCGGGGTGTTCACTTTGTTCGGCGTGTTCAGAAGGGTCCTAAAGATAATCGTATTGATACTGGTGCCTTTATCCTGGCCTTTGAAGGGGATACCCTTCCTGAGAAAGTTAAGATTATGGTCTATTGCTGTGATGTGAAGCCGTACATCCCACCTCCTATGCGGTGTTTTAAGTGCTTGCGTTTTGGCCACATGTCTTCTCGCTGTACCCAGGACCCTCTCTGTGGTGACTGTGGACGTCCACTCCATGAGGGGAGTCCCTGTGTTCCCCCTCCTGTATGTGTAAATTGTCATGGTAGTCATTCTCCACGTTCAGCAGATTGCCCAGTCTATAAGAAAGAAAAAAAGATACAGGAGTATAAGTCTCTTGATCGTTTAAGCTACACAGAGGCCCGTAAGAAATATGCACGATTGCACCCTGTGTCCATGACATCTAGTTACGCCTTGGTTACATCTTCATCCCTTCCTCCCCCTTCCTTACCCCCGTCCCGGACCCCTCTCCTTCCCCCCTCCCCTGCGGCTCCCACACCTTCTCCTCTGGGCGCCGCTCCCCCTCCCCAGCCGGAGAAGTGTCCCACTCCTTCGGCGTCTGCCGGTCAAGGGCGCCTCTCCCGGGATGCCCCTTCCCGGCACCTTCCAGGTCAAAGGTCTGCTGCAGCGCGGCGACCGCGAGAGCCGCGGTCTATCGGCCCCCAGGTCGCCCGGTCTCTTTCTGTTCCTGATCTTGCTGCAGCTGGCTCCATTATGCCACACAGCCCTCCTCGATCTCAGCCTGAAAAGAAGAAGAAACATAAGTCCCGGGACAAAGAGCCTCTGGTGTCACCGGAGGTCCCTTCCCCGGCTTCACAACCGGATTCTGACCTGTCGTTTATGGATGTCGCCCCCTCCTTGTCGGTGACGGGTGGGGACCCGGCGGTATGACTGGATTTAGCGTGTTCAGCCCTCATTTAAACCATCGTTCTGTGGTTCTCCAATGGAATTGTAATGGCTACTATCGTCACCTTCCGGAATTGAAATCCCTTCTTTCGTCCTACTCAGCAGCTTGTGTGGTTCTCCAGGAATCTCATTTTACTGATGCTCACTCACCGACCCTCCGTGGGTTCCGTGTTTTCTGTCGAAATCGGGTCGGACCCTTGCGGGCTTCTGGTGGCGTTTGTACGTTGGTCCGTACAGACATTGCTAGCACGTGGATTCCTCTCCAAACTACATTGGAAGCAGTTGCTGTTAGGGTCCACTTAGACTCTGCAGTCACAGTATGCAATCTTTATCTCCCTCCTGACAGGACTCTTACACCTGCTGCCTTAACCACCCTTCTTCAGCAACTTCCTCCTCCCTTCCTCCTCCTTGGGGATTTTAATGCTCATCATCCTTTGTGGGGCAGTGCCTTTCCATCTAGACGAGGTCTTCTTATCGACCAATTTATTGCAGACCACGACCTGTGCCTTCTTAATGATGGCTCCCCTACTCATTTCAGTGCTGGTCATGGTACCTTTTCTGCCATTGATCTTTCTCTTTCTTCTCCCTCTCTCCTCCCTTCATTACACTGGTCGCCACACGACGACCTTTGTGATAGTGACCATTTCCCGTTGATTATCACGCTCCCTTCCCGCTCCCCGATGGAGAGGTTACCTCGTTGGTCTTTCCACCGCGCCGATTGGCCTCTATATACTGCACAGGTCGAGTTTTCTCCCTCTTTGTCGGGTTGTATTGATGACGTCCTACGTGACGTGTCTGACGCGATTGTTCGCGCTGCTAACCTTGCTGTCCCGCGCTCATCTGGACAATTTCGTCGTCGGCAAGTCCCGTGGTGGAGTACGGCCATTGCCATTGCCATCCGTGATCGCCGTCGAGCTTTGCAACACTTTAAGAGGCACCCATCTGTAGCCAGCCTTTCTACCTTTAAGCGCCTTCGCGCTAAAGCCCGTTATTTAATCAAACAGAGCAAGCGGATATGTTGGGAACGATTCGTTTCTTCCCTTGGTTCCACTGTCCCTCTGTCACGGGTATGGGCTACACTTCGCTCTCTCCAAGGTTGCCATCGGCAGTCCACCCTCCCAGGCCTTCACCTCCCAGATGGCATTTGTACGGACCCATTAGTTCTTGCAGAACATCTTGCGACCCATTTTGCAGTGGCATCAGCGTCGGCCTCCTATCCAGCTGCTTTCCTTCATCAAAAACAGCAGGCTGAAGCTGTCACCTTATGTTTCACCACTTGTGAGTCAGAATCTTACAACGAACCTTTCACTGAATGGGAATTTCTTTCTGCTCTATCTTCTTCTCACGATACGGCCCCTGGCCCAGATTCCATTCATAACCAGCTGCTTCAACACCTCAGTGCTCCACAACGGCACCATCTTCTTCGGGTGTTTAACCGTATCTAGCTCCAGGGTGACTTCCCTTCTCAGTGGAGGGATAGCATTGTGGTTCCTGTCCTTAAACCTGGTCAGAACCCCCTATCTGTTGACAGCTATCGGCCAATTAGTTTGACCAATGTTGGTTGTAAGTTACTTGAACGGCTGGTAGCCCGTCGGCTCACTTGGGTCCTCGAATCTCGGGATCTATTGTCCCCTTACCAGTGTGGCTTTCGAGAGGGACGATCTCCAATCGATCATTTGCTTCGCTTGGAATCCGCAGTTCGGCAGGCTTTTTCCCAGCGCCGCCATTTGGTTGCAGTGTTTTTTGACCTTCGCAAGGCCTATGACAAGGCCTGGCGCCATCACATCTTACTAACCCTTCATCAGTGGGGTCTTCGGGGCCCACTCCCGATTTTTATCCGCCAGTTCCTGATCCATCGGTCATTCAGAGTTCGAGTTGGTACTGCTTTTAGTTCTCCACGGACCCAGGAGACGGGCATCCCACAGGGTTCTGTCTTGAGTGTCCTTCTTTTCCTCATTGCTATCGATGGACTTGTGGCCTCTGTCGGTCCCTTGGTCGCCCCTGCCCTGTATGTGGATGATTTCTGCATTTGGGTTAGTTCCTCCTCGATGCCATCTGCAGAACGGCAGCTCCAGGTGGCTATACGGCGTGCCTCTGCATGGACCCTCTCCCACGGGTTTCAATTCCCTCCTTTAAAATCGCGGGTGGTCCACTTCTGTCGCCGTACTACGGTCCACCCTGATCCAGAGCTCTATCTCGCTGCACAAAGATTGCCTGTGGTTCCACAGTTTCGTTTCCTAGGTCTTCTTTTCGACAACAAGCTCACTTGGCTGCCCCATATCAGACTCCTGAAGGTAGGATGTTTCCGTAAACTCCATGTCCTTCGCTTCCTTGCCCACTCCTCCTGGGGTGCGGACCGTTCCCTCCTCCTCCGTCTTTATCGTGCTCTAGTTCTGTCACGTTTGGACTATGGTTGTCAAGTTTATGGTTCAGCTGCTCCTTCCACGCTGCACGTGCTGGATCCAGTCCACCATCGTGGTATCCGTTTGGCCACCGGTGCCTTCCCTACTAGCCCTGTTGATAGTCTCCTGGTTGAAGCTGGGATCCCCCCCCTTTCTGTTCGGCGGTCCCAGCTTCTGGTGTCTTATGCCCTTACTATCCGTTCTTCTCCCGCTCATCCTTCCTATTCTATCCTATTCCCAGACCATGGACGTCGCCCGCCTGACTCCCGCCCTCGGGCGGGTTTACCGGTTGGGCTGCGCCTTGCGTCTCTTACCCGTGATTTTCGGCTTCCTTCTTTGTCCTGTCTTCCTCGCTCCCTCCCCTCCACCCCTCCTTGGTTAGTTCCTCGGCCTCGAATTCGGATGGATCTCCGCCGCGGTCCGAAAGATTCCATCCCCCCGGTGGTGTTCCGTTCCTTTTTCCGCCAAATTTTATGGGAGTTTCGGGATGCTGTTGTTTTTTACACTGATGGCTCTAAATCTGCTGATCATGTTGGGTATGCCTTCACGTCCTTCGTTGGAACGGAAAATCATCTACTGCCACCCTCATGTGGGGTGTTTACTGCGGAATTGATGGCAATTTCCTGGGCCCTTACCTATATTAAACAATCCCAACACAACCGCGTTTTGTTATGTACGGACTCGATGAGTGGCCTTCTTGCTATTGACCGGTGTTTTTCGCGCCATCCCTTGGTCTCTGCCATCCATGACCATCTCTCTGATCTTCACCGTGCTGCTTGTTCCATTGACTTCTTATGGGTCCCGGGCCATGTGGGTATCCCGGGTAATGAGCTCGCTGATCGTTTGGCTGGGGGAGCAGTTACTTACCCCCCGTTTTCTGTAACCCCTCCTGCAGCGGATTTACGGCTTCACATCAAATCCCACTTTGCACAGTCATGGGCCAATTCTTGGGAGGCTACTCCACTGTCTAATAAACTTCGTGCCATTAAGGTGAATACAGGCCCATGGCGTTCTTCCTTTAGCCTCTCCCGCAAGGACTCGACCACACTGTGTCGTCTCCGCATTGGCCATACCAGGCTGACCCATGGTTTCCTTTTGCGTGATGAGCCACCCCCGCTATGTGGTTGTGGAGCCTTCCAGTCAGTGGCCCACATTTTGGTTGAATGCCCCCTTCTTTTGGCTCTGCGTGCTAAGTACAGACTCCCCCACACTTTACCTTTAATGTTGGCTGACGATTCCCGGATGGTCTCTCTGGTTCTAGGTTTCCTCCGGGAGAGTGGTTTTTATTCTCAGTTTTAAAGTTTTTAATCTCCCTCTGGTGTTGGGGCAGGGCGGTGAGTGTTTGGGTGTCTCCCACTGTAGGCAGTGTTCAGAGATTCCCGATTCACCTCCCTGACCGGAATCCTCTTTTCTTTCCCTTTTACTCTGTTTTTACCCCTTCTTTTTAAGGCTTGGTTAGTTTTTCTATTCCCATACGTACTTTCTGCATTATAGCAGTTGTACCTTTTAAGTCACAGGTGGTCTTGCCTATGCTGTTTCAGCATAGTGTTGGGTTCGTTCTCTTGCCAACTTCCCTCGTTTGTTTTTACTAATGACAACGTGACTGCCCTTTTACGTTTCCCCTTTATCCGTTTTATTTTTCTGACTATACTGAGATGTCCCGTTAGCAGAATGGAGTCTATTTGAAACAAGGGACTGATGACCTTGCTGTTTGGTCCCTTTAACCTCAAACAACCAACCTAGTTTGCAACCAGCAAAAATCTCCTCGCACATTTTGCAGAAGCGCTCTCCTAACAGGTCCCAAAATTGTTGGTAGAATTCATAAGGGAGACCGTCGGGGCCAGGTGATTTTTGTCCCGGACAGGCACGGAGGACAGATGTGAGGTCAGCGAGTGTGAGTGGCTCGGTTAAACAGTCGCGGTCTTGACGATCCAATGAAGTTGGGACCCCATCGATAAGTGCTCGTTGGGCATCCTGGAAGAGGTGCGTATAATGGTCTGTTAGGTGTTTAAGGACTTCACGATGGTCTGTGAGGCGCGTACCATCGTCTGTTTTAAGGCGTAGAATGGTGTTCTTCTTTGCATGATTCCTTTCAGAGGCAAGGTGATAGATGGATGGCCTCTCGCCCTCAATCAGGGATGCGGAGCGGCACCTCACCACCATCCCCTCGGCCTTCTCCCGAGAGAAGCGAAGGATTGTCGCTTTAATTTTGTTGAGGCGCATGCGTAGCTGGTCATACCTGTCAGCAGGAAGGGTTAGTGTATCGTTTAGACATTGTTGATAGAAGTCTAATGTGCTTCGCTTCCAGTGTGCGACTTCGCGACTATGTTGCTGGATAACACGTCGCAGCCGCGGCTTCGCACAGCGGAGCCACCAAACTACAGTGGTAGGGAACTTCGATGCAGTAGCAATGCAATCCCGCCATGTTTTCGTGACAAATGTTGCCGAAAGGAAAAAGTATTTCTTGTGCATTTTCAGCTACTCGCGGCGTTAAGAATAGTCCATTAAATTTCGGGCATGCAGCCGCGGAAGTAAAATTTCCTCTACTGATATTTCGACCTTGTATCGTCCGGCCATCCTCAGAGAGGGTCACAAGACTGACGACAAGATGCCAAGCGCGGCCTTATATGCTCCACTGCGGCGGTACTGCGCATGCGGGTCACAGATGCTGGTCGGCGGCAAAGAAATACGCTTACACATACGCCGCCTGTGGCGAAGGCGTACAGACATTCGAGTCGCTTATCGATGTATGTTCGTCGGCGGTGATACCACGACGATTTTTCTGCAATTTAATTACACCAAGAGCCGAATTCCATACTTTGTCCAAATTAAAACCATTATCTCTATTTATTAAATTATTAGCTAATCTAATCTCTACAGCTTCCTTGACGACAGATTCCGAAAAGGAAGAGATGGATGTTAAAATCTTCACATCACTATAATTCATGGCATTCCCTGTATCAATACAATGCTCGGCGGCAACTGACTTGTCTGGCTGCGATAAGCGTGTGTATCTTCGATGCTCCACAGATCTCTCGTGAACGGTGTGTGTTGTTTGACCTTTGTTTAGTCTTTTCATTGCTTAGACAACCAACAATAATATTTAATCTGGCGCCCAACTAACTTCCGTGAATTCTATCAGTCATTTGTGTTAAATGATATTCGTCTATGAGGAAATATGTTTTTATTCAAGAATTGTTCCACAACTGGTTGTGGTCAAATATACAAAAGTCGATCTTGAAAAGTGTTTATTTCAAAAGCCTACAATTTTATCCGGTCACATTTTATGTAACTGAACAACCTCTCATTACCGACGTGTTGATTTCAGGAATTCATTACCACGAATCATCGTTACCAGGCTACTGTTCTACTCTGAAGTCAAGACCAGGGGTTTAGAAGAATCAAGAGTATATTTTTTTGCTTTTTCCTTTATTGCAACAAACAACACTGGTGTCGCCTATCTAAAAGTCTGATTCCTGAATTGTAGTGCTGCACATTTGTATGTCTCTTAATGCCGACAGAAACGTCCAGGAACTAATTTTGTGTTGAGTTAATCACCTTTTTGATTATTGGACAGAGGGAATGGAGGTGTTAGAACGTCGAATATGATAGTTCTAAAACCATTGATGCAATATTCGCAAGACAAGCATGGGAACCAGACCAACCTAAATCACAATGGGCCACGATCTCGCCATTGTCGAATTCCGACAGTCATGTTACTACCCGGTTACCGTTTTTACATGAGCCGTAACACGATCTTCTCACGATCAACCAACACTGAAATGCAGTTTCTGACCGATAAATTCTTTGCATAATATTTCCTTATGTACAGATTGTAGATAGCATTACTCCAAAACTGTGACTGTACTAAAATGTCTGTTCAAGCATGTAGCACACTTCATACCGACTTAACGTCTTCTGCATGCTGAATTCATAGTGTTGCATTTTTAATGCCCAGCAGTGTGCTATTATGTTCAACTGTTGCTCAGTAAATGGAAACAGCCACAAGAAGTAATATGATGAGCTTTCGTCTTCCTCATGGTCACGAAATTCAGAGAATTAATGATGCTGATGAGTGGTTATTCGAGAAGATAGATTCGCGTGATAACAATGTAGGCGCTTTAGAGTATGATATTCTTACTGACGCTGTCTCATTAAAGTGAAAAGTGATCACGTCTACCTACGTACTAAGCCATAGTTTAATGGAGAAGTTGTTCTTGCAAGATGCACGAAGTATTTCTGAACACAGTGTCCACGGCGGGCAAGTGGAGGATGGGAATTCTACACCAAAGGAAAAATACGCAGACGTCAGCGCATGTACCCGGTGGTCAGAAACAGTCTGAAAAGTTTTTAAGATTGTAGTAGGGTAATCTGTGCTGAGATATAATTGCTAAGAAAAAAAATTCTATACATTGAGTCGTTTCTACGTTAATTAGCATTGAAGTTAGCTAATCAGACCGTTGGGCGCGCAAATTCAAGTGCCCCCCAGACATATTTGGTGTCAGTTGTTCTCGTAGCGTAGATAATAGCCCACGAGACTGCTCAGCCATGGGCTTGGTTTAGACGCTTGCTACGGATCTGTGTGCAATTTTTTTTTATTGCTCTCTTAATTGGTTTTGGCAAACCGAATGGAGAACAGGTTTGGCGACACCGTCTCTGGCGGGCCGCTTGAATTTGTGCGTGCAGTGGCCTCATTGGCTAACTTCAATGCAAATTAATTCGGAAACGAGATAAAGTTTCAATTTCTCAGCACAGTCTGTAATGCAACACCCTTAAAAAGTTTATCAGACTGTTTCTGACGACTCTGTATAACGATGATGATGGGGTCCCATACCCGGAGGAGCGTAGGGTACGATGCGGGAGACCCGCACCGTTGTACTAGGCAAGGTCCTAGTAGAGGTGGTTTGCCATTGCCTTCCTCCAGGCGTAATGGGGATGAATGATGATGATGAAGACGACACAACAAGACCCAGTCATCACGAGGCAGGAAAAATCCCTGACCCCGCCGGGAATCGAACCCGGGACCCCGTGCGCGGGAAGCGAGAACGCTACCGCAAGACCACGAGCTGTAAGTAGCTAATAAGAATAGTCGCAATAAATCATGGCAACCACTGTATCATGAGTAGACTTACGAAAAATGTTACTTGATATTAATTCTCGCACTTAAAAATCGCTAGTAAAATGCTTTGGACACACATTCTGCACAGGCGAGTGCTGCAGGAACTTTAATGCTTTCATCTCACTGCCACCGACGCTTCACAACCGCAACACATTGAAGAGTAGGCAACAACGCGGTGGGACCTACAAGGGCCCTCATAGGCGAGTACGTCAGGACGGGAAGGACAAGATGGTAAAGCAGCTGAACCAAAGTAGAGAGAGAAGATACGGATGCCCCAAGTCCCGAGCTCGGAGTGGGCGAAAAGGCGACCCCACCGTGCCCAGTACAACTGGCAAGTGAGAGTTCTCTACCAGTATCACACAAAGCAGTACAACTGGCAAGTGAGGGTTCTCTACCAGTATCACACAAAGTCGGTCCAAGCAAACAACCGGGACTGTAGTAGAAGTTGTAAACCTAGAAACTCGCCAAGATTCTTCAATCTCACAAATAAGTTGCCTCAGGGGTGCTAAATAAAGCAGAAGCACAAATGCTCGCCTTAGCACATCTGTTCAGTGTTAGGCATTAAACCTAACCGGCCAACAGTGTGTAGCAGTCATGCAAGAAGCACACTCCCCATAGCACACCTGTTCAGTGTTAGGCATTGAACCTAACCGGCCCACAGTGTGTATCAGCCATGCAAGAAGCACGCTCCCCATAGCACACCTGTTCAGTGTTAGGCATTAAACCTAACCGGCCCACAGAGTGTATCAGTCATGCAAGGAGCACACTCACCATAGCACATCTGTTCAGTGTTAGGCAAGAAACCTAACCGCCCAGTAGTATGTATCAAGCACGCAAGAAACACGCTCAGAGGCATGGAATACAAACCTGATTTAATCAGGATACAAGGAGGTCGCCAGGTACCCAGATATAACTTGCTGTTAAGGACACGTTTAACGAACTATAAAATTATTTTTAAATGGCGTAGATATTCGAACTTAACAGAGAAAACAGACAAAATAAAGCACAAAACGAGATTCCATCGAGTGATTACCAGTATCGAGTGCTACAGATTTTTTTTCCAGTTTTGTGTAATCTAGACTTAAAGTAAAGCTCGTAGAACACCCACCTTTGTTTAAAAATGTGGCTGCGCTAGGAATCAAACCAAGGCCCCCAGCGTGGCAATTGTGTACGATTTCAAGAATTATAACAATAAAATATATGAAAATGTTTTATATAGTAATAATAAAATGTTTAATTAACATAAAATATTGTAATGTAGTAATAATTATAATTTGTTAATATTAGTGAATAATGCAATGTTTTTTCATAATGTCCAAAAATGACAATTCAGAAAGATACAGATACCTATAGAAAACTATACATCTGAAAATGTGTCAGTCTGTCACGTGTGCGTGTCACTTCGATTTTTGTAAGTTACCGATGTACACACGAGAGAGAGAACAAGTTACGTTACTGTTAAAAAATCGTTTCTTGTGGCATACCCCTCCGCGCAGTCTGATACGTTCTCAGTTGAAGTGTGGTAGGTGATGGTCGTATTCAGCAGTGCTGTGTTGACTTGTGATTCCATCTATTAGATGAAGAAAAATTTATCGTAGAGTACAGGAAGAATGAATATGATGTATATATTGAAAGGTAATAGTAATAATAAAGGTGTGTGACGAGGGCCTCCCGTTGGGTAGACCGCTCGCCTGGTGCAAGTCTTTCGATTTGACGCCACTTCGGCGACTTGCGCGTCAATGGGGAGCAAATCATGATGATTAAGACAACACCCAGTCCCTGAGCGGAGAAAATCTCCGACCCAGTCGGGAATCGAACCCGGGCCCTTACGATTGACAGTCTGTCGCGATGACCACTGAGCTACCGGGGGCGGACATTGAAAGGTGAAAAGAGTATAAATTTTGATTAATGTTATTTTCTTGAAGAGAAGAAGTCTGTAATAGGACTGCAGCACTGCGCAACCAGTTGACAGATCGTCAACTTTGTGTATTTGTTGAGTGCTCAGAAAAAGACAACCTCATTTCCCTGAATCACGCATTAACATATCAACTGATTAAACTCTTTGTTTTTTTGTAGAAATTCTCAGTTAACATTGTATCCTTTTTAAATCATTGTGACTTTGTTAAGCTTAATATTGTTCAGACCAATGTTAACTGTGTTAAGGTCATCCGAAGTTTGTCTTTTTGAACACGCACTTCATTCTAAAATCGTTGTCTTGGTGTATCATTTCACAGAAATATTTACTGTCCCCATCCCACTGTTAAAAGAAGGTTTATCATTATGCATTGCCACATTGCACCATGTGGTATGCAACAGTATGGATACTGTTTGGAAGCCGGCCGCTCGCGGTTCTAGGCGCGCAGTCCGGAACCGCGCGACTGCTACGGTCGCAGGTTCGAATCCTGCCTCGGGCATGGATGTGTGATGTCCTTAGGTTAGTTAGGTTTAAGTAGTTCTAAGTTCTAGGGGACTGTTGACCACAGCTGTTAAGTCCCATAGTGCTCAGAGCCATTTGAACCATTTGAAGCCGGCCGATGTGGCCGAGCGGTTCTAGGCGCTTCAGTCCGGAGCCGCGCGCCTGAAACGGGCGCAGGTTCGAATCCTGCCCCGGGCATGGATGTGTGTGATGTCCTTAGATTTAAGTAGTTCTAAGTCTATGGGACAGATGACCTCAGATGTTAAGTCGCGTAGTGCTTAGAACCATTTGAACTGTTTAGAAATTTCATTTAAAAATAAAAATATAGCTTAGCCGCTGTCTGCTAGCTCATGTGCTTTCAAGAAATCTGTAACAATGTTGTCAAGACGTGAGATAATTGTTTTATTTCAGATGGGCATTTAATAAAAAAATAAAAAAAACTTGTATTCAGACCAGTTACAGCTCAATGCAAATTAGGTTCTGTTAGTAAAAGGTTAGCATACCAGTGTAAGTTGGATAACAGTTTGTTGGTACACAGCTTTGGAAATACGTAGACTTGTGAGAGGTAAATTTGGGCTAAATTTCACACAGAAACACGTAGTGGGAAGCTTACAACTCAGTTAATTTAATAACGGTAATAATGAAAAGCTCTCACAGCTTTGACAGCATCATAATTTGCGTAATATAAAATCGAAATGGGCTCTCACTATTATCCATATTTCACCATCCACAACTATTGTGAATAAAGGACTGCAAACTACGGCGTGTAAGTGAGGGAAGAAAGTGAAGCGCATCTGTAAAGGAGAAAGCGTATAAACGCTAGTGCCACCCTGTCTTGAATATTGCTCGAGTATTTGGGATAGCCACCACATCAGACGAAAGGAAGAAATCGAAGCAATCCAGAGGCGAGCTGCTAGATTTGTTACCGATAGGTTCTACCAGCATGTAAGTATCACGGAGATTCTTCGTGAATTCAAATGGAATCCCTGGAGGGAAGACGAAGCTCTTTTCGCGAGACACTGTTTTTTGAGAACCGAAGTTTGAGGCGGAGTGCAGAACGATTCTGCCGCCGCCAATATGTGTTTCCCGTAAGGAACACAAAGGTAAGATGAGAGAAATTAGGACTCGTTATGAGACCTGAAGGCAATCGTTTTTTCCCTCGCTCACTTTGTGAGTGGAAAGGAAACGATTAGTTCAAATGGTTCAAATGGCTCTGAGTACTATGCGACCTAACTTCTGAGGTCATCAGTCGCCTAGAACTTAGAACTAATTAAACCTAACTAACCTAAGGACATCACACACATCCATGCCCGAGGCAGGATTCGAACCTGCGACCGTAACGGTCGCTCGGTTCCAGACTGTAGCGCCTAGAACCGCACTCCCACTCCAGCCGGCAAACGATTAGTAGTGGTAAATAGCGCTGAGGGAGTATATATGTAGATGTAGAATGCTCTCTTTTTCAGTCGTTTTAAGCTGCGCTATGGAGGTCAGCTTTTCTGTATTTGTTTCTTCTTAGAGCAGGATCTTTCCCTTTCTGTCTTCACTTACTCATCTCCTTGTCATTTGCTGATTCTGTCGGTGGATTTGTGACTGGCCGAACGGCGTGTTCTTTCTCCAGACATTCATTTTATCTGAGTGCCGCGTGGAGGCTTCTACACTGAAGTATGTGGTTATCGAGTGACAAATTTTCAATGTTTATTGACGGTACACGGAAGTGCGGGTGTGTGTGTACTGTGAGCGAGAACAGTCCTTCTTGTTAAGTACACGATTTGAGTTTGTTTACTTGTCTTAATAACGAAGTGTTTTGTTTAAACTTTGCTGTGAGCGTGGCTGCTGAGAATTCATCGTGTTCCTTGTCCTACGTGAATAATCACATGACTGCGTTGCTGAAGGGGAACACTGTGATACACGCACAGGGAGTAAGGTAAAGAGTTGTATGTGGCCTGTTATGGTAGTTATCTGGTGGCGGTAGTCGCTAGTAATAGGAGTACACCAACGCGTAGTTGCATGTTATGATCCTAGTTTAAAAGTTGTTTTGCCATCAGATGTTTTACTGCTGGATTAGTCTGACGGGGAGACCACACGGATCGTTGTAATCTTTTACATTTACGGTAGGCGAATTTCAGAACTCAAAATACCAATCCACCAAAGCAGTTCGACGCAATTCTCAAAAATTCTCGAGAAAATCTACTTTGATGTCTCCCGACGATGCTTATAATGATAAAGTAAGGTCTATTTCTTTACAACAAGCAGCGTGGTTTTGAGGGAGAGTGTCTGCCTGATCCATGTGAGACCTGGGTTTTGATTTACTGTGGAATAAAATTTTTAAACAAAGGTGCATGTTATTTGAGCATTTCCGTGAATTTTAAAATACATACGATGGAAAAACTTCGATTTCTAATATTATTTTTGAATTCAAACACTAACAATAAATAACCTTTTATAAAAGACAGTATTTAAGAACAGTTCGCAGTGGAAATTGGATTTTTGTGTGCTTATGTAATTAGAAATAATAAGAGAGCATTTCTCATAAAAATGTCAACTTGGTGTCTTAATTATCATATATTTCATGAACTTTATATTTAAATAACGTTGATATTCGATCTGAACAGCAAAAAACAAACAAACTAATGATCAAACGAGACTCGGTCCAGCGACTACCAGTCTCGAGCGTTACCCATTTTTTTCAATTTTTATGTACTCTATGCTTCAAGCAGAGCTCGTAGAATACGCACCTGTGCTTAAAAATTTGATTGCGCTAGGAGTCAAACCAAGGCCACCAGCATGCTCTCTACCTCAGCTTCACGTTTTTCGAGATCTACCTTATTTTAGCATATTAAACAGAGTCGGAAAAGTTCGAAGTCGATTACCTCCAAAATTTTTCAGAGTTGCATTGATCTCCTTTGGCGGACTGATATTTGGTTTCTGCACCTAACGTACCATAAACATTTTCTTTCTAATGTAGAGCACAGCAGTCAGTCGTCCTTTTCTTGCCGGTTTTATTCGGCAAATCTAGATTTCGGTTAGTGCGTAGCCATTATCAATTCACCATTTTATAGTATCAATACATGTTCTAATACGTCAGTCTCCTGTCGTTCGTGCTTCTGTCACATTTCTTTCAAGTAGTCTTGAAGGAAATGCGACAGAAGCCCGAAAATCAGGGGACTGAGGTATTAGAACATATATTGATACAATAAAATGGTGCATTGAGAATGGCTAGGCACTAGCCGAAATCTAGATTTGCGAATAAAACAGCCAAGAAAAGGGCGACTGTTTGCTGTGCTCTATTATTTGAAAGTCATATCACAGTTTCTGAGTGCAACCACGTTCCTAATGGAAGGTATCCCGATACCATAAATATAAAAATTACAAAAATCCCCTTGCTTGTATAGTCCCCTTGTCAGATATGACGACTTGTTATGACCGAGGACCATGCATCGTAAATTGTTAATGTTGTTGCCCAGAATATTAGGGCAAAGGGTGGGTTTTCTTTTTTCATTTAATTTCTGTAGTGATTGTGTGAATCGCTACTTAAGGACAGTCATGTGTTACAGAAACAGTTTTTTGGTTAAAATGTATTTCTGTTCTGCTGATGTCAAATAAAATAACTGTTAAATTGATTCCCACGTCGTCAAAACCCTCATCCCGAACCTGACTCCAGCAAAAACCTGCGCTACACATTTACAAACGTTGTCAGGTTTGTTGTTGACAGCAGCTAGGTCAGGCTGATCATACGCAGCTGTCCCTCCATGGAAAGCTAGTGGTCGAGCCGCAAACCCATACATGTGGGCGCGCCCGCAAGCAACAGACTGAGAAGTACGTTGTGTTAAACGCAGCTTGCAATTTTCGAGACGGTTTTTTTTTTTTCAATGCTACTTTATTCTCCAAAAGTAAGTTGCGAAATTTAGCAATTAAATTACGTAAAAGTATAAAAACTTGTATAATTACTTTGGGGGCGGGGGGAGGGGGAGGGGAGGATGTCAAGAACACACATAACCGCTCTCCCCTTTCTCTCCATTGGGTGCACGCCTGGAGACTACAGTGCTATTCTGGCGATACATTTCAATTTCCAGAGAGACCTAAACTTGTTTGTGGCATCCGTTGCCGAGGTCGCATGTGAGTGCTGTTAGGCTATAGTTGCACTCGACTCACAATTAGCCGCTTCGAATGTTGGTCATGCGAGAAATTTTCGCCACCAATGGATTATAGGTGATGGCGCCAATTCTTGATCATCAGACTTTGCACCGATGTACAGCATTAAATTCCAAATCTCTCCGGAGTGTCTCGTGAATTGAGGGTAATTTGTTATTCGGCCGTCGAACGTTAAGCTCAATTGCTTCTTGGTGTTTTTCAAGGGAAGTAGACTGCGTGTCAACATCACGTTTTGCTCTCTCCCGTCTCTTCGCCCATCACAATACGCCACCATAACATGTTAGAGAAAGCCAACGGCAGACGATCTCCACAATGACTTTGCCTTGAACGGCAGTGCCAGATTTCTCCATCTAACCCCAGCGCCCATTTCCTGATTACAGGGCAATCAGTTCTACCGGTACATTGTGTGAACGTTGTTACACTCACAAGACCACACAACAATGATGTGCGAAAATAATGACCACATAATGCTTTCCACAACAATTTATTGTGGAGATACGGGTGTAATAAAGTTCACACAACGTAGAGCAATTTCAAAGTGGTCTATTAGCGAAGGAGAATTTCAAAAAATTCAAGTGTAGCTGCTTCACCAAGCCCTAATAACAAGGTGCGATTCAAACTAATAAATTCTAAAAATGATCTTTGGCTCCGAAATATGGGTAGGTACATATATAACTGGAATATAAACCGTTGACAGAGTTCTATTCATAAAATTTATTGAACCACTCTCTCTCTCTGTGCCAGATGAAACTGTAAAGATAAAAAAGACGGTGTTTCATGAACTCACCGACAATATTTGACGAATGGGCACATGAAGATTATAATTTTTACGGTTATGTACCTCAGTAGGACACCGTGAACAACTGAAGCTTCTAAGTCAGTGCAATCAAAAGATACGGCCATCTATGTAACATATTTTGAGTACCGCAAATTCATTCATCAAAACCTAAAGGGAACTTCGCTTTAGTCTAGTGTCATGAAATTTGGCAAGAAGCAAGGTTTCACAGTAGATCCAAAGGATAAAAATCCGAAAATTGTTACTTTGTCATTTTATCAAACGAAAAAAATTTCTGTCGTTTGTTATCAGACGGTCTGTCTATCTGTCCGTTTGCTAAGTCCCTTTCTCTCAGGAACGGGCAGATGTACGAATTGTAATTTATGTTACACAGTGAGGTCTACAGTCCTTTGGTGCAGTAAAAATGTTAAGCTTCTAAGTCAGTGCAACCAGAAGAGTGGGCCGTTTATGTCACATACTTTAACACTCTCAAACTCAGTCATTAAAACTTATAGGGTACTTCCCATTGACGTAGAATTATGAAATTCGGTAAGAATAAGGGCTTCACGTTACATGTAAAGGAAAAAATCAGAAAACTGTTACCGAGCGAGGTGGCGCAGTGGTTAGCACACTGGACTCGCATTCGGGAGGACGACGGTTCCATCCCGCGTCCGGCCATCCTGATTTAGGTTTTCCGTGACTTCCCTAAATCGCTTCAGGCAAATGCCGGGATGGTTCCTTTGAAAGGGCACGGCCGATTTCCTTCCCCATCCTTCCCTCACCCGAGCTTGCGCTCCGTCTCTAATGACCTCGTTGTCGACGGGACGTTAAACACTAATCTCCTCCTCCTCCTCCTCCAGAAAACTGTTAATTTTTAATTATATCATAAGAAAAATACTTGTTTTTTGATTTGTTATACGACTTCAAACTTGAAATTAAAACATTCTCGGAAGTCTTGGAATTCCTGGAACCGATATCTCACCGGTACCAATGCCAATAACAGGAAAAAATCTTGGAGGTCTTCGATTCCCGAAATGGATGAAATGTCTGTGCACATAATCAAGTTTGAACGGAACCCTCAGTGAACGGGTCCTACTCACACTTGGCTAATATTTTATTTTTTATTTTTATTTATTTAATTTTTAAAATTAAGGAACATTAACGCACCCTTACGGTTCTAATGATGTATAACGACAATTGCACAAAATTTGTCGTTTATTATCATTAGGCGTATTCTGACAGTTTACTCGTACATGTATGGTTCAAACAATTTGACCTGTACGTTAATACGTGCTGCACCCCTTCGTATCATTGCCCGTATAACTTTGCAGTGCACGCCGGGATTGTGGCGGAATTGGTGCAAAGCATCAGTGATTCGGACTATCAGCTCAGCTCTAGTGGCGATTGGAGTAACGTATACCATACCGTTGACATGTCCCTAAAGGGGCATCTAGTTAGAAGAAAGCGTACGCCACGCTAAAGGTCCTCCTCATCCTATCCATTGTCCTCGCAAATCATCAGTTAGCCGTGTTCGGCGCTTCAGCACTGATGTGTGCTGGGAGCAGAGGCCTCTTCGAACAGTAACCGGTACACCGTCCAGCTGTTCCTGAAGTGTGGTCTGCAGGAATTGTTAAGTAATGTGTTTCATTTAACATAGTTGCCAAGTTCTAGAAGATGATTATCCACAAATCCCGCCCACATTTTTACGGAGAACCTTCACAGTCTTACAGCCACATAAGCTGAATGACAGGACTGGTACGACTCCACAGAGCAATAACCTCACTGGAATCTGCACAGCAGGCCACTCGGTAGTGGTACGCATCATCACCACTTGCGTAAGTCGTAAACGGCTGACAAAAAGGTTTATGTTCCTTAAAAATATTAGTCGGTGAGGTCCTGTAACATCATGGCTGATCAAATAACGATCCAGCTTACTGTCCTACCTGCAAGAATTCTAACATATTACTAGTACATATAAGAAACGTATATTGCCTGACAAGAATGATGAAATACCCAGAAGATATGTCAATGAAACTTCATATACGTGTTCAACATAAGAGGGTACGTCACAATTCTCTGTGACAGGTAGAACGGCCACCGTGGTGCATTAGTGTTGTTGGTGTTAAGTGTTGTTACCAGAGTTGGTATGATTTATGAAGAGCGTGAATAGCGCCGGTTGCTGAGTGATCACTGTTAAGGACACAGAGATGTCGCGAACTCATGTAAGACAGCATTATCAGCACCTGACTGAATTTGGACGGGACTTCCTTGTACGTTTCCGTTTGACCGCCTGATCGTATCGTGCAATACCCAGATCTGGGGGACTTTCATACGTGATAGTGGCCTGAAATTGGACTACAAGGGAAAGCGAGAGAAGGTACATTCTTCATCAATGTTGGGTCGTTCGCGTCCGATCACCGCAATGGAAGATAACCTATTGTGATCCAAGCACATAATAATTCCTTCACACCTGCGCTGCAATCCAAAAACAAGCGATGGACTCCCTGCAACAAATTGTGTCATCCCACGGCTGTAGTCGAAGACTTGCAGCAGCCGGACGAGGGAACTACCATCCCATGCGTACACAAACGGCTGCGTTTGGTGTGGTGTCGAGACCAGGAAGCATGGACTACTGACGACTGGCGTCACACTGCGTTCAGCCACGAATCATGCTCTTCACTAACACGGATGACCATTTTCAGCAAGTACGGTGGATGCTTGAGGAGAGGATTCCATTCTTCCAATGTTTTGAGTGGTGCAGTAGAGCTACTACTGGCACAGTGTGAGGAACCATCGGTTATGACTTCAGATCACGGCTGGCATTGATGGAGGGAACTCTGACGGTACAACGATCCATTATCGACATCATGTATCCTCATGTGTCCCTCCTCAGGCGACATTTTGTGCCATTTTTCAACAGGACAAAGCTCCTCCACACATGGCAAGTGGCAAGTGGCTAGTGCCTCTAGATACTGTGCCTCTAGTACTCTCGTGTTCAGCTAGGTTCCCAAATCTGCCACAAGAGAATCTCTGTGGGACCAGGTCGGACGTCAACTCCGTCCCATTGTCAGTATCCAGGATGTCAAGGTTCTGTTACAACGGTTGTGGGCCAGCGTGCCTCAGGAGAGGATAAAGCGGCTTTGCGACACCTTCCCTATCCAATCAGTGCAAGCATCCCGGCCACATGGGGTGCAACGTCTTACTGATATGTTGGCTCATATTGCTACGTTCTCTGCAAATTTGACTCAATTTTGTAATCGGTGAAATAATATCACGTTCCCTCTCAACCATGAACTTCCACTTCGTTTCCTACTGTCCTTGTGGGTGCTTCATTTTCTTTTCAGGTAATGTACACTCCTGGAATTGGAAAAAAGAACACATTGACACCGGTGTGTCAGACCCACCATACTTGCTCCGGACACTGCGAGAGGGCTGTACAAGCAATGATCACACGCACGGCACAGCGGACACACCAGGAGCCGCGGTGTTGGCCGTCGAATGGCGTTAGCTGCGCAGCATTTGTGCACCGCCGCCGTCAGTGTCAGCCAGTTTGCCGTGGCATACGGATCTCCATCGCAGTCTTTAACACTGGTAGCATGCCGCGACAGCGTGGACGTGAACCGTATGTGCAGTTGACGGACTTTGAGCGAGGGCGTATAGTGGGCATGCGGGAGGCCGGGTGGACGTACCGCCGAATTGCTCAACACGTGGGGCGTGAGGTCTCCACAGTACATCGATGTTGTCGCCAGTGGTCGGCGGAAGGTGCACGTGCCCGTCGACCTGGGACCGGACCGCAGCGACGCACGGATGCACGTCAAGACCGTAGGATCCTACGCAGTGCCGTAGGGGACCGCACCCCCACTTCCCAGCAAATTAGGGACACTGTTGCTCCTGGGGTATCGGCGAGGACCATTCGCAACTGTCTCCATGAAGCTGGGCTACGGTTCTGCACACCGTTAGGCCGTCTTCCGCTCACGCCCCAACATCGTGCAGTCCGCCTCCAGTGGTGTCGCGACAGGCGTGAATGGAGGGACGAATGGAGACGTGTCGTCTTCAGCGATGAGAGTCGCTTCTGCCTTGGTGCCAATGATGGTCGTATGCGTGTTTGGCGCCGTGCAGGTGAGCGCCACAATCAGGACTGCATACGACCGAGGCACACAGGGCCAACACCCGGCATCATGGTGTGGGGAGCGATCTCCTACACTGGCCATACACCACTGGTGATCGTCGAGGGGACACTGAATAGTGCACGGTACATCCAAACCGTCATCGAACCCATCGTTCTACCATTCCTAGACCGGCAAGGGAACTTGCTGTTCCAACAGGACAATGCACGTCCGCATGTATCCCGTGCCACCCAACGTGCTCTAGAAGGTGTAAGTCAACTACCCTGGCCAGCAAGATCTCCGGATCTGTCCCCCATTGAGCATGTTTGGGACTGGATGAAGCGTCGTCTCACGCGGTCTGCACGTCCAGCACGAACGCTGGTCCAACTGAGGCGCCAGGTGGAAATGGCATGGCAAGCCGTTCCACAGGACTACATCCAGCATCTCTACGATCGTCTCCATGGGAGAATAGCAGCCTGCATTGCTGCGAAAGGTGGATATACACTGTACTAGTGCCGACATTGTGCATGCTCTGTTGCCTGTGTCTATGTGCCTGTGGTTCTGTCAGTGTGATCATGTGATGTATCTGACCCCAGGAATGTGTCAATAAAGTTTCCCCTTCCTGGGACAATGAAGTCACGGTGTTCTTATTTCAATTTCCAGGAGTGTATATATATGGTGAAAACTGACACGGGTGAATGTATAATGTAGCCCTAATAGAAAGAAAAACACGTTCGCAAACAAGCCGTTTGTAAGGCAGTTGCAGTCCTTCTGGTATGAAGTGGCAACTGCAATTCAGTACAAAGAAAAATACGTATATGTAGTGTACATCAAAGAGTAAACACGTATAAAAGCGGGAAAGACAAGAGAAGAAGCTCTCTGTAGTCATAGGAAACACAATCCAACACATAAGACTTAATAGAATATGTGAAAAACGTGTCTTCTCCGTTGCTGCCCATGTCTGCGTCATTTTGTAATACTAGTGACTCGTACACCGCATACAGAACTACTTATGCAGAGAGAAACTTTGAAGCAATTTGGTAGATCATAGGAAGAGCTTAAAGGAATGATTAACGTCAGGCACTTACTGCACACGGTAAACGCTCGCAAACACCGATATATACACGTCTTTTTCACAGCTGACCGACGACTAACGGATCACAGAGAAGAGCAGAAGGGCGTTGGCAGAGATCACATCCATCGAGATCACGTGTGATCTATGCAGAGAGGCTACAAAGAGATTGTTACGCTGTGATATTCAGTACTAATTTACATAGTACACTCTGAATAACGTATCAACCGCTAAGGTCCGCCTCGGTAGCTAAGCGAGAAGGCCCAGGTTCGATTCCTGGTCGGATCGCAATTTTCTCCTCTCGGGGGTTGGATGTAGTCTTATATCATATCGTCATAACCGACATTACTATTGAGATAGCTGAATAGTCACAGCCCAAAAGCCAATAAATTGAAAAAAATTAAGACTAAAGCTAAAATTAAGTGAATAAAGTCTTATTTAAAAATATTCTTGACATTATTTTCGTGTCGGCGTGATGGCTTAGCATGCAAAGTATTGCTTCACGTAAGATGTGTGTGAAGATTTCCACGAACCTCCTGTGGCATAGATCAGTTTCATCACTTACAATATCTTCGCGAGCTCCTCCAAAATATTCATTACATTACCTTTCTTCACTTCGTCCTGTATTTGTTATGAAGAAGCTGGATTTACTGAAACTTGTCCAGACTGATGCAAATGTGACATCACCATAGAGTCACTATTTCCGTATTTCCAGCAGGCTCTTTACACCTAATAGTGAACGTGTGTTCTGTCTGTCCTATGTCATCAACATCATCATCATCATCAACAACAACAACAACAACAACAACAACATTAACAGTTCAATCACTTCGTGATTCGGCCTCTTTGAGTCGGCGTGCAACACAGGATCCCTCCAGATTCTTCCTTTTCTGCCGATCTTGAACTCCCATTGACAGTTCAGTCCTGCTGTCTTCTTTAAGTCTCTGTCCCATCTGTCCAATGGCCTTCCCCTTGGTCTTTCCTGGAAAATTGGTCTCCAATCTTATACTTGTTTTGACCACCTGCCGTCTTTTTTTCTGGCAACAAAACCAGCAAAAAATGTTCAAATGTGTGTGAAATCCTATGGGACTTAACTGCTAAGGTCATCAGTCCCTAAGCTTACACATTACTTAACCTAAATTATCCTAAGGACAAACACACACACCCATACCCGAGGGAGGACTCGAACCTCCGCCGGGACCAGCCGCACAGTCCATGACTGCAGCGCCGGAGACAGCTCGGCTAATCCCGCGCGGCACAAAACCAGCCCACTACCATTTCAAGGCATTCACTCTTTCCATTATGTCACTGACTCTTGTTGTCTGCCTCGTATCAACTGCTTTCTCTCTGTAGCCCGACATTGATCTTTTCATTCCTTTTTGGGCTAATATTAATTTTCTAGAAATAATGTCCATGCCTCACAGTCGTAAGTTATTATGGTTAGTATACATTGGTCAAAAACTTTTTTCATCTCTGTCCACATCTTAGACATAAAAACTGAAGACTATCTTCCATAAGCCTGCAAGCCTAATTTAATACGTCGAATCATTTCTGGCTTTAGGTCTCATATTTACAAGTTGATCCAGACAGACATATTCTGTGAGGCTTTGCAGTTGCTTACTTCCAACAGATGGACGAGTATTTCCCTCCAGTCTTCAATCATTCATCATGATCTTGGTTTCATCATAGTTCATTTTTAGACCAATTTCAGAGAAGACTAATGCAAGTTCACTAACCAGTATTTGAAGTTCTTCTGTACTATTTCCAAATAGAACAATATCATGAGCAAACCTCAGGTTATTTAATCTCTTTCCCAGACTTTTCTATTTGTCTTCCAATCCAATACATGCATTGCTTTTTATAGGACGGCTGGAAATAATTTTGTGGATGTAGAATCACTTTACACCCTTTTCAATGGGAAATTCACTGTTCTCTTAAACAACATTCAAAAACGATGTGAATATTTTGTGTTTATTGCATGAGACTTTAGTATAGGCCTATTCTATTCCTAGTTCTGTTAGGATGTCAGACACAGCTGGTGACAGATCGAATCCAATGCCTTTTCAAAATCTATAAAGGAAAGGCAAAGCGATAGATGGAACTCATTTGATCTACTAACTGCTCCGGGTATACTGAGGATATGATGAATTGTATTAAACCGTGTGCGGGACCCAACTTGCTCAACGGGTCGAGCCAGGTCAAGTATAGTGCTCAATCTAGCAGTCAAAATTAGAGTAAAAACTTTGTATGCTATGGACAGGAGGCTGGTAGGGCGATAGTTCTTTTTATATATTTAGTGCTAGCTTTCTTATCTATCAGGGTAATTTGGACTTTATTTTAATCTCTTGGTAGTTTTCCACAGTGCAAATAACTTGAACATATTTTAGCTAAATGGTTTATAGATTCCACGTCGATCGGCCGTAAAATATCGACTGACGGGTCTTCACCACCAGGAGGAATTCCTTTTTTTAACTTGACTACAGTATATTTGACTACTGAGATGAGTATTTCTTGGATTCGGAAAACAGGGGTATCCAATTCGTTTAAGATATCAGATATGGCTTTACTATGCAGGTTACTATAAAAATTCTCAATATATTCGAGTATTCCTCTCTTATACCCATTTCGGCCTCAGTCTGTGTCTAACACAGTTAGCTGATTCTATCCAGCCATAAACTTCCGCGTAACCATCTTTAAACTATATTTATTTTCAAGACTGTTACCTTCCTCGCACTTCTTGATGTCTTCTTTCATGCTCCAGGCCTATTTACCTCATTAAACGTCTTGCAGTTAATTCTATACACTCTTGATTTACTGTGTGGTTCACTTTTCGCACTTTTATACCTCGTAATACCTTGCCAATTATTTTCGGTTCGAAAGCAAGTTCCTATCTCAATACACTTAAAATACTAGTGCAGTTCTACTGCATATACTACCTAGTTACGGTAAGGACACAAATCTCTATTTGTTTTCCCCCTCTCTTCTTTAATGAATGTAATTTCTCTATTAATAAGACTCTGATTGGTATTCATTTTCCTGTTGCACATTCCTATAACCATAGAAGGCAGAAAGTCATTTTCACTGCTGAATCCGCAATGCGATTAGTTTTTTTCTTCATCTCGTTTTGATTTAAGAGCATATGAGAATTAAAGAGAATAATGACTATACGGTGGCGACGCATTCGTTTGAATCTACATGTAGCTTTTCACAATAATTGCACGTGGCTAAAAATGGTGAGGTAATGAAACATTTTCGAAGAACTTGAAATCTGTGATATCTGTCACGTAGGTAAAGAAATTAATGACATAGCGAGTTGTCTCTCTATCAACTGCGCTTAGATCACTTGTAATACACTCCTGGAAATGGAAAAAAGAACACATTGACACCGGTGTGTCAGACCCACCATACCTGCTCCGGACACTGCGAGAGGGCTGTACAAGCAATGATCACACGCACGGCACAGCGGACACACCAGGAACCGCGGTGTTGGCCGTCGAATGGCGCTAGCTGCGCAGCGCTTGTGCACCGCCGCCGTCAGTGTCAGCCAGTTTGCCGTGGCATACGGAGCTCCATCGCAGTCTTTAACACTGGTAGCATGCCGCGACAGCGTGGACGTGAACCGTATGTGCAGTTGACGGACTTTGAGCGAGGGCGTATAGTGGGCATGCGGGAGGCCGGGTGGACGTACCGCCGAATTGCTCAACACGTGGGGCGTGAGGTCTCCACAGTACATCGATGTTGTCGCCAGTGGTCGGCGGAAGGTGCACGTGCCCGTCGACCTGGGACCGGACCGCAGCGACGCACGGATGCACGCCAAGACCGTAGGATCCTACGCAGTGCCGTAGGGGACCGCACCGCCACTTCCCAGCAAATTAGGGACACTGTTGCTCCTGGGGTATCGGCGAGGACCATTCGCAACCGTCTCCATGAAGCTGGGCTACGGTCCCGCACACCGTTAGGCCGTCTTCCGCTCACGCCCCAACATCGTGCAGCCCGCCTCCAGTGGTGTCGCGACAGGCGTGAATGGAGGGACGAATGGAGACGTGTCGTCTTCAGCGATGAGAGTCGCTTCTGCCTTGGTGCCAATGATGGTCGTATGCGTGTTTGGCGCCGTGCAGGTGAGCGCCACAATCAGGACTGCATACGACCGAGGCACACAGGGCCAACACCCGGCATCATGGTGTGGGGAGCGATCTCCTACACTGGCCGTACACCACTGGTGATCGTCGAGGGGACACTGAATAGTGCACGGTACATCCAAACCGTCATCGAACCCATCGTTCTACCATTCCTAGACCGGCAAGGGAACTTGCTGTTCCAACAGGACAATGCACGTCCGCATGTATCCCGTGCCACCCAACGTGCTCTAGAAGGTGTAAGTCAACTACCCTGGCCAGCAAGATCTCCGGATCTGTCCCCCATTGAGCATGTTTGGGACTGGATGAAGCGTCGTCTCACGCGGTCTGCACGTCCAGCACGAACGCTGGTCCAACTGAGGCGCCAGGTGGAAATGGCATGGCAAGCCGTTCCACAGGACTACATCCAGCATCTCTACGATCGTCTCCATGGGAGAATAGCAGCCTGCATTGCTGCGAAAGGTGGATATACACTGTACTAGTGCCGACATTGTGCATGCTCTGTTGCCTGTGTCTATGTGCCTGTGGTTCTGTCAGTGTGATCATGTGATGTATCTGACCCCAGGAATGTGTCAATAAAGTTTCCCCTTCCTGGGACAATGAATTCACGGTGTTCTTATTTCAATTTCCAGGAGTGTAGTTACGGAAGCGATGTTTGCGAATGCCCTACTGCTCTCCGTGAACCGCTAGTCCTCCGTACTTATACCCACACCCTTCTGTCGTACTGAAACCTCAGCTTTTTTCTCTCCAGCAACAAATAATTTTTGCTGTGGTAGGTCCTTCAAGTTCTGTGACAGCGTAGCGCTTCCTTTTTAGGGTCAACATTTGTAGATTGTATTTTAAACATTTTAAATGTATTTGCATTGCGTTTGTTTCGCCTTTCATTCCCTGTTTCATACTTAGCGAGGATGAAAGTGGGGTATCTTTTATACACGGTCCAGTCAGATTAACATGATTATCGTGTATGTTCGACGTCAACGTGCAATAACCACTCACACACGGCAAAGCACGTCGGGTGGAGGGGGAAGGGCGAGGAGAACAGTGCAGCCGTTGTGGCAATGCATGAACGGAGCGATTTACCTGACGTCCAAAAGGGCACGATCATTGGTTTTCTGCCCAAGAGTGGAAGCATTGCGGAAACGGTTAAGTCTGTAAACACGCTTGTCGCTGAGGTTAAAGTATCCGTGTATGTGAAAATGGCGCTATCAAAAACTGGTGCTGAGGCAACTGTGATTCACCATGGGACGTAGATGACAGGGACAAACGACGGGTGGGGAGATGTCCCCAGGGAACAGATGTGCAACTGTAGAGTAATTTACCGCCCAGATGAAAGAAGGGGTACCAATGGCGTCTCCTTAACGATCTTACAGCGAATGTTGCTGCGTATGGGCAAGGGCAGCATGAGCTTGGGTCGTGCACCAACGCTGACTGCTGTTAATCGGCGACGAAGGCTGGAAGTTGTACGCCAGTGCCGCAACAGGATGTCCATTGACCGGCGACTGGTGGCCTTTTCAGGCGCATCACATTTTATGCCCGTTGGCGCGTGTGGCGTGAAACAGCTGCAGTTCTGAAATCAAACAAGGAGGAAGCGATATGGTACAGGAAATGTTTTTGTGATATTACCAGGGTATCTCGTCATTCTGGAAGGCACAATGAATCACCGCAAGAATGCATCTATCCCTGGAAATCGTGTTCGTCCTTACGTGCAATTTGTTTTCCCTGTGTGCGATGGCATCTACCGGACAGTGCAACGTGTCACACAGTTTGTAGACCACGTGCTTGGTTCTTAGTGTGCACCGGGATGAGTTTATCGTACTCCCCGGCCCACCAGACTCGACGGATTTAAATCCAGTCGAGAATCTTCGGGACCACAACGATCGGACTGTTCGCGCCATGGCTCCTCAGACGATAAACCTAACGCAGCTGACCGCGGAACTGGTATCTAGATGGCTCCACGTCCTTGTCGGTACCTTACACAACCTCACTCTCTCTTCCTGCACGTCTGAAGTCGGTCCGCGCAGCAAATGGTTGTTATTTATCCTTTTTTGCAGGTGTTCACATTAATGTGACTGGACGATGTATAAAAACTTTCATTATATTCATCTGTACAATTTCTAAAATCACTTACACATACACCACCTTTTTATTTCTTGCGTTTTCGTCTTTGTGTGTACTACGTATACACTATGTGATCAAAAGTATCAGGACAGTTGGCTGAAAATTACTTACAACTTCATGGCGCCCTCCATCCGTAATGTTGGAATTAAATATGGTGTTGGCCCACCCTTAGCCTTGATGACAGCTTCCACTCTCGCAGGCATAGGTTCAGTCAGGTGCTGGAAGGTTTCTTGGGGAATGGCAGCCTATTCTTCACGGAGTACTACACTGAGAACAGGGTATCGATGTCGGTCTGTGAGGCCTGGCATGAAGTCGGCGTTCCAAAACACCCCAAAGGCGTTCTATAGGATTCTGTGCAGGCCAGTCCATTACAGAGACGTTATTGTCATGTAACCACTCCGCCACACGCCGTGCATTAAGAACAGGTGCTCGATCGTGTTGAAAAATGCAGTCGCCATCCCCAAATTGCTCTTCAAGAGTCGGAAGCAAGAAGGTGCTTTAAACAGCGATATAGGCCTGTGCTGTGATAGTGCCAGGCAAACCCAACAAGAGATGCAAGAGCTCTACATGAAAAACACCGCCATACCATAACACCACCGCCTCCGAATTTTACTTTTGGCGCTACACAAGGTGGCAGGTGACGCTGAAACGTCCCCTTAGAAAAATTAAAAAATGGCAGTGCTGGGAAACCTCTTACGTTATTTGTTTTTCAAACAGCTGAGCAGAACTGAACGTACTCAGACATTTCTCTCTTTACTTATTCTCACCAACACTAAACTGACGCACAATATTTTTAGCGCAGCGCAGTCTGACTTTCAATAATCTCTACAAAAGAATGGCCCTGAATAACAATAACCTATACCTTTCATGACTCACTTACCTCACAAAAATCTTCGTTACTCGAACTACTGCAATACAGCGAGCGCCAATACTGCCAGCTAAATAAAAGATTTTAACTACTGAACGGAAAAATTTAAGATTTTGATAGAGAACAAACAATGTATTTACCTTAATAGTGTTCAAAAGTCATTTTTATATATATATATATATATATATATATATATATATATATATATATATTTCATGACATCCAGTCTTACAAATTTACTGTCTCTGATGCACACACATCCAGATCACCCACTCTCAAGACTCCACCATCCCTCTCCCTACATCCACCACTGCTGGCGGCTCACCTCCCACTGCGCAATGCTACGCGCTTTTCGCGTCCAACTACCTCCAACTGCGCAACACTACACGCTGTTCACATCCAACTGCCCAACACTACAATAGCGAATATTCCAACAATGAGAACCAGCCACCGACTGCACACAGCACAGCCAGTGATTTTCATACAGAGCGCTACGTGACGTTACAAACATAAAAACCTAAACAGCCTACTTACATAGCCCCCATGCTCCCCAAAAACAATTTACAAATTGGTTTGGGCAGTGGCCAATAAGGATTTGATAAAATTTTTCATAATTAAAATAAGAAAGATATCAAATGCACACACTTATTGATACACTGTTGGTCAAAAGCAAAAATTGTTCTCATAAAGACAGTCCTGAACATTCATCGTAGTAGTAATTGCATTGTACAAAGCCTGATCAGAAAAAGAAAATGCACATGGAAGTAGTGGATTTCCATGCTGTCTTGAAGAAGTAGTGTTGTCCTTCCAATGGAAAGACAATGTCGACTCTTGACATGCAGACAGGCAATGGGCTACAACAGAGCAAACCCACAGCAGTCAGTCGAAGTTTTGAAGAATATTGGTAGGTAGGTCATCACAGAGCAGACCCACTGTAGCCATGGTAGAGATTATGGTATTGGTGTGCCACCAGAGCTGCAGACCCACTGCAGTCCTTGTAGAAATAATGGTATTGGTGGGCCATCAAAGGTGTAGACCCACTGTAGTCCTTGTAGAAATAATGGTATTGGTGGGCCATTAAAGGTGTAGACCCACTCTAGTACTTGTAGAGACGGCCAGCAGCCATCTGTTGCGACCGTGCAGGTGCACAATCACCATTAAAGAGTTGCAGACAATATAGCAAGGCTATAAACCACCACTTGTGCACTCACAAATTTTTTGGTATCTCCTCAGAACCAGCAATTAACCAGTCCCTTGCTGAATTATCAACACACGTGAGAGCACTAACAGTCCATTTTCTTCGCATATTGTGCATATACTATGACCAACAGAAACGTGTGCAGTGAAATGAAACTTAATCTGAAGAACTGGTGTCTATACAATTATAAATTTATGACATAAGTATACAATTACAAAATTACAAAATTACAAAATACATCATTAAAGAAGATAATAATACAGATAACATTTGTAGTAACGCAGGCATTACAAAAGAATGGAAATAAACATATACATCAGTGTTACAGGAATTATGAGATAAGTAAATAAATAAAATAATGAGAATAATTTTTGAAACATTAATTTCACACATGAGCATTAAAATAGAACAGAATAAATAATGTCTAAACATCTTTACAAAGAAAATAACATTATTAGAAAAATTCAACAACATAACTCTTATCAGATAAACACTAAAGACAGGAAGAACAGAAATACACAAGGATACACAAACACAGTGGAATAACACAAAAGAAAAGGACTGGGTTTGTTTTCAGTGTAATATTTGGTACTGCAGTCCAACCCAAAAGTCCATTCCACAGATCTTACCTCTTATTTCAACATTTGTTCCCACAAAAAGTCCTATCCAAGCATGTTTTCTGTATTTATATTTTTACATATTTCTTACCTCATTATTTACTTTCCATTATCTTACCCCATCATTTATTTCCAAGAAAATTCTACCTAAGCCTGTTGTCCCTAAATCCTACTTTTTTGTTCATATCCTCTTTCAAAATAATTGTTCTCCACTGTACACTACTTTTTTGGCTAAACGATTTTCTTATAGCTTCTCAATGGATTTCTTCCAATTCATCACAACTCATTCTCTTATAAAGTCTACCCCATTTTAAGCTAACTTAAATCTACTGAGCTCAGATTCATTAACTAAGGGACGAGGGAATGCAGCAGCACAAAACAATTAACACAAACATCAATGACAAAAAAATGCTAACTGGAAAAGCTAGCAGCAATAAATATAAATCAGCAAAGCAAATGCAACGTTACAATTAATGTGAGCCAATGTGCAGCAACAAGAAATGTGGTGTCACCACCAGACACCACACTTGCTAGGTGGTAGCCTTTAAATCGGCCGCAGTCCGTTAGTATACGTCGGACCCACGTGTCGCCACTATCAGTGATTGCAGACCGAGCGCCGACACACAGCAGGTCTAGAGAGACTTCCTAGCACTCGCCCCAGTTGTACAACCGACTTTGCTAGCGATGGTTCACTGACAAAATACGCTCTCATTTGCCGAGACGATTGTTAGCATAGCCTTCAGCTACGTCATTTGCTATGACCTAGCAAGGCGCCATTACCAGTCATTATTGATACTGTAATCATGTACCATCAAGAGCGACGATCATCATTAATGGATTAAAGTTAAGTATTCCACCAGCTACGTCCGTTTTTCTAAAGTCTAATTTCCTTGCCTTGTTCCAGACCTCACGCCAGCCTGTGTGAGCTAAAACGCATGCCTTTCGGCTTCCTCTAGTACCCGGTGCTGGCTCTCCTGCCAACCCACAACAAGAAAAATAAACCAGTAGTAAAACTGGCTTAACACAAGGTAAAATTCAGTACGACAATGCCTGACAAACAGCAGCAGCAAATGCAATAATTTATACCTAAACATGACAAAGCTCAAGCACAAAAGTTATTACAGTAAAGATAGGAAATGTCTAATACCTATGTCACATCTTAACACTAGAGTGATGCATCACAAAACGTACTCTGACAAAAATGTTACCAAATCGTTGAAAAATTATGTATGCAATTCCTGTGAAGGGAAATGTCTATTTGTGCTCCTCCCTTTTTTTAAAGAATGTAGATCATATAATTATTATTTAATGGATATTTAGGTATAAAATATTGATATTAGTAGATCTATTACATTTTATTTTAACCAATGCCGCAGTGCAACTAGAAACTAGATATTAAACAAAATAGGCAAATATATACATAAAGCAAGGCATGAAACATCATTCACTTGCCATATGGCATCTCCTAAGACAGTAAAAAAATCTCTCAACTAGAAAGACAGTAGTCATAATCAAGTGTACAGACATAAAATATTTCTCATCATTTCATTAGGCATTACAGTAAATATCAGAAAGTATGAGCTCAAAACTGTAATCATATGTTTCAAGTATGAGCGTGTCTTATTTGAAATGCTTTCTACAAAGAAATGTCAATAGCGAGGTTAATGGCCTCTTTTTTCCCACCTAATGGCTTTTTCTCCAGCCGACTTGCCCAGCTGGGCGCCCACAATGCATTACATCAAGGTAACTTAGCTTTCTTAACGAAATATTTACAACAACAGTTTCCGCTACAGTGACAATCTCATATAAAAAAATTTCACAGGTCGAGAATTTGCATTACAAATGTGTAGAAACAAAATCAAATAAATTTAAGAGTGTCCAAAAAATTTTTGCCGGCATTCTAATACATTCACACATGTACACACATTTCATAACTCTTAAAGTACGATTCTTGGTTTCCAACATCCTTTTTCACAAATCAGAGTCCCTAACCACTACTCATTATTCCTTACCTTATTACACATATACATATTCGTCGACACTTCTTCAATATTTCATCATAATAAATATGTAGCATAATCAAATTCCTCATACAGCATCAGCTTATTGATTATAAACATACCTCAACAGCATAATACACATCATCATCGTAGTAATAACATCATAACAGATTAATCACATCTCAAAATCGTCGCAGCTTCTTTCAGTAATTTCAAAACCTTCAATAAAGACATCTACCTCAAACGCACTTTAAAAATCATGATCCCATACCAAATACATCATTCAAAGCTCTCATAGTATCACAATGGTTCTGAAAAAATATGAACAGTTCACAAAGTACAGACAAAATACAATTTCGTAAGTGTGAAGTTATCCAACTGTGTAATTACGTAAACATCTGTCACTGATGTAGTAGAAAAAGGTTCTTTCTCTGTTAAATAGTCAGATAGCTGTGTAATTCTGTGTTACAGAAGTATGGAACCGATGTGTACAGTTGTATAAGCAAATACCATATTAGCTAGGGCTCCTAGCGTTCGCTATGCTTAGTACACAAAGTGTGTAACCCCCTGAGGATTAATGTAATTATACCCTCAGATGTTACAGATTACAGCAATGGAATGAAATGTATCACGGAAAACCTTTGTAGCTTTGTAATTCAAAAATCTTTAAAAATAAATGTTTTAAGTACAAAATTAATCACTCAAATACGTGTACTGCAGCGATAAACTGTGCGTCTTGTTGTAAGATAATCTCTGTCATTACTTAAGGGTAACATATGTGCCAAGTGTCGTAATTATCGTCGTCCGTAAGCAAAGTTCCATAGAAGTCAATGTACTTACCTCGTAATAAACAAAGTGAAATGCTATGCGTATAGATATCGTAGTTATTATGTACATTACCGTGATCAAGAAAGTACTATACTGTAATGTATTGTTGTGCTACGAAAACGGCTGTCTCATTGTAGCTATACCACAAAAGTTACTACTAAAACATGTTTTCCTTTCCAGAAGAATTCAGAAAAACTGTGCAGATATAAAACAGATACACCGCAAAAGCAACAATGTAAATTGTGTCACACATTAGTAGCGACATGATATAATCATGTAGCTGTCAAATAAACTAACCACTGTGTCATCTGGTATCTCTCAGAAAGTACTTTATATCCAGAATGTATTTTCATGTAAACCACAATGTTCCATTAAAATCTCATTAGCAGTACCGGTATATGTTCTAAGTATGTGAGCCGTATAGTCGTTACTTAATCGTGCAACTAACAAGCAAGAATGTACACATACAATAACACTGTGTCGTCTGTTCACTATAACAATGCATTCGCAATTACTGTCTAAATATGTTCCCTAGGTTCTAGACTGGATAGTTAATTTCAAAACATTGTTGCATGTTAACAGTTTCTAAGTGTGACAAAGCGTACAAGTAACGTGAAGTGAAAAACTTTATGGCAAAGACTAAGTTAAAAAGCAGTTTATCTCTCAATAAACGGTTTTACATGTGAAATGTGGTGCAATCTTTTACGCTTTCTAGTGTGCAGAGTTTCAACTTCAAAGCAATTATAATGTTGTATACGTCGGTAAGAGCTGCTAAAATTTTTCTCAAGGTTAGCGCCTATGTTATTTTTCTCTGAGCCAGCTGGCGTACGTGGCTGCCTGCTGTGCGAGTTATTGTCTGTCTCTTTGTTGGCACGCGTCGTTATTAGGATTAGCAGACCTAACTTCTACAAGTACACCTTGTCGAGAGGGCCCTGCCCTGTTTGAATCCCGCCAGTTCTGATGAAATTCAGGTTTGTCGCTACGATTATATCGTCTGTCGTCATGTCGGTAGTTTCCTGTAGGTTACGTGGTGGAGAATTTCTCCATGAGTCGTAACTGCACGGTGGACCGTTGCGTCTGAAGTTTTTCTGTCTCCCTTGATAATAATTATTTTGGTTCCCATATTGTCTGTTTCTCTGATTGTCTCTGTCATATTCATTACTATGTAAATGCGATCTTTCTCTGTAATTATTTTTACTCTGCCAACGGTTGTCATACGTGTGGTGTCTGTTTTGGTCACGATTTGCATTGTAAGAATAGCCTTGTCGTGTCCAGTTATTATTTCTGTCGTCACGGAATTGTGACGCATGTGACCTGTAATTGTCGTGTTCCAGTTTTCGCATCCCGCGATTGTCAGCGTCAATTTCTAATTCTTGTAAGAGTCCCTGAAAAGCTTCAATGTCGTCTTTGCAACGTCCTGCCAAAATAATGTCGTAAATGTTCAGGAAATTTGATTAAGCAAATGCGGATGAGTTCTGAGGGGCTGTATGGGTTTGACACATACTGATTCTTATGCAACATGTCTTCAAAATATTTTACAAGACTGGAAAATTCAGATTGTTCGAAATGTTTCATCATTATGATGCTATGTTTTACTCGGTCTTGTGTAGCTTGAGACCAATATGCTGAGAGGAAGGCATGATAAATTTCTCCTTCACTGTGACATTCGTGAATGACCGATCGCATTCTTACAGCTGGTTCATTCTCTAAGTAGCCACACATAAATTCTAATTTGTGCTTTAATGACCAGTTGGGAGGAAAACAATGAGAGAATTGATGAAGCCACGCTTGTGGATGAATGTCGTTGCCAGAATTCTTACATGTTTTCAATATACGTGTAGTAATGAACACCTTATAGTCAGTCATCGTGTCGGCGAGTCACATATCCGTCATTGTTACGTCGTGTTGCGGTTCCATCTCAAAATTCGGTGCACCTTGCCAATTTCTTTGATAATTTCCGGAATGTCCTGTTATTATTTTGTGGCTTTTCCGTATTTCTAAGACCCTCTTCCCGTGTTGCAGCGCGAGTCTCCTCTGAAATATGTAATTTTTGTATTACTTGTGCCAACTTATCTGGTACATCCCGGATTTCTCTTTTGTGTTGCGTATTAATTTGATTCTGATTTTGTTTGAATTTCCTAATTTGTTCGTACTCTTCTGTGCCATTAAAGACTACCGGTCTTGTGTGATTCAGATTATCATCTACCTTTGTAGATAAATTATTTAGCTGATCCGAAAGTTCGACTACTTTCTCCATGCGTCTTTCTGAATCAATTTTCAGAGTATTACTGTGTCCTTTAACTTTTCCTGAATTTTTGCAAGTTGCGTAACCGAATCGGTAGATGCAACTGAGTCAATTTTAGCCCGCAAGGTCTCGTGATTTTCATGAACAATAGTTTGCAGTTCTTTTAAGGCTGCTTCGTGATTCTGTAACGCATTTTCATGCCTCGAAAAAATAGGTTGAAAATGCTCACAAATTTGTGTTTTTACGTCATTACAGACTTTTTGACATTTCGATTCGATGTTATGTAACTCAGTAGTTAAATCTTCACGTGTTTGTTGAAGTGTTTCTTTAATTTGTTTCTGATTTTGTTCCATTTGTTGCTGTGACTGCTTTTGATTTTGTTCCATTGCGTCTAACTGTTGCTGTGTTTGTCTCTGGTGTTGTTCCATTGTGTCTAACTTTTGAAGCTTTTGTCCCATTTATTTCTGATTTTGTTCAAGCGTTGTGTCTAACTTTTGTAGCCTCTGTCCCATTTGTTGCATTAACTGTAATAACAATTCACTGGTGTCTGAAACATGTTCCTCAGTGCTATTCGACAGTGTATTTGAACCGGCAATATTCGCATTTTGAAAAGCAGAAAATGTATCTTGACTTATTTAAGAAAACGGTGAGGTCGCAAAACCTGAATCTACAGTATTTGCAAGATTGTATCCTGTCATTTCGGATTCCTGAGGCGAGCTATTGCCGACCGATCGATCGATAATGCTTCCCTGTTCACTAATTGTTTCACTGTCCACACCATTATTTGCTGCCCACTCCATTTCCCTATGCACAATTACCAAATTACTACTTTGAATGTCTGTTAGTTCATTACACGGTGGTGCTGATAAACTACGCTCGTTGTCACTATCATTTCTCAATTTACTTTGGAGCCTAGTGCTACGTTTTTCTCACGCCATAATTATCACGTATTTTACACGATAACAAGAAAAGCACAATTTGAAGAGCAAAAATAAGAAAACACATTAACATAGCACTGAAAATAGTATCTACTTAATTGCAAGCGCAGCTGCGAAATACTTGGTGCAAATCTATATGCATGCCACAACTGTTTTACTGTACAACAATGAAAAACTACAACTACAAAGGAAATTCTTTATACAATTACGCCTAGCAATAAACAATAGCTACACTAATTACACAAACTACAAGAAAAAATTAGAAGATTCCAGTGAGGTATCCTCGGCTAAGGGTCGCCATGTGAAACGTCCCCTTAGAAAAATTTAAAAATGACAGTGCTGGAAAACCTCTTACGTTATTTGTTTTTCAAACAGCTGAGCAGAACTGAACGTACTCAGACATTTCTCTCTTTACTTATTCTGATCAACACTAAACTGACACATAATATTTTTAGCGCAACGCAATCTGACTTTCAATAATCTCTACAAAAGAATGGCTTTGACTAACAATAACCTATACCTTTAATGAATCACTTACCTCACAAAAATCTTCGTTACTCGAACTACTGCAATACAGCGAGCGCCAATACTGCCAGCTAAGTAAAAGATTCTAACTACTAAAGACACCAACTACTGATAGGCATAGTTAGCAAATGAAAGATTTTGATAGAGAACAAACAATTTATTTACCTTAATAGTGTTCAAAAATAACTATATATATATATATATATATATATATATATATATATATATATATATATATATATATATAACTGTCTCTGATGGACACACGTCCAGATCATCCGCTCTCAAAACTCCGCCATCTCTCTCCCCACATCCACCAGTGCTGGCGGCTCACCTCCAACTGCGCAACGCTACGCGCTGTTCACAGCCAACTGCCCAAAATTATAATAGCGAATATTCCAACAATGCCAACCAGCCACAGACTGCACACTGCACAGCCAGTGATTTTCGTAAGGAGCGCTACGTGAAGTTACCAACATAAAAACTTTAACAACCTAGTTACAACGTTCACCGGGCACTCGCCATACCTACACCCTACCATTGGATCGCCACATTGTACCGTGATTCTTCACTCCACACAACGTTTTCCCCTGTTCAATCGCCCAACCTTTACGCTCCTTACACCAAGCGAGGCATCATTTGGCATTTATCGGCGTAATGTGTGGCTTACGAGCAGCCACTCGACCACGAAATCCAAGTTTTCTCACCTCCCGCCAAACTGTCATAGTACTTGGAATGGATCCTGATGCAGTTTGGAATTCCTGTATGATGGTCTGGATAGATGTCTGCCTATTACAAATTACGACCCTCTTCAACTGTCGGCGTTCTCTGTCAGCCAACAGACGAGATCTGTCTGTACGGTTTTGTGCTGTGTCCCTCAAGTTTCCACTTCTCTGTCACATCGGAAACAGTGGACATAGAGATGTTTAGGAGAGTGTAAATCTCGCGTACAGAGGTATGACACAAATGACATCCAACCACGTGGCCACGTTCGAAATCCGTGAGTTCCGTGGAGTGCCCTATTCTGCTCTCTCACGATGTCTAATGACTACTGAGGTCGCTGATATGGAGTACCTGGCAGTAGGTTGCAGCACAATGCACCTAACACGAAAAACGTATGTTTTTGAGGATGTCCGGATACTTTTGATCACGTAGTGTACTTTGGCTACAGAGCAGGTTGGGTGTGCCACTGACAATCCACCTCCTGCTCATGTGAAGCGAAACGAATGAAATAACAATTAAGATAAAGGAAAAAAGTAATGTTTCCGTCCACGCGTTGGAATCCCACGTAGTATCATCTGTCGCTAGACTGGCCGGCGCCATTGTCCACTGTCGTCGTAGATTCTTATCTCGGTTGCCTGGAGATACTCCCTAGTGCTTCGCTATCGAGTAGTATCTCCAATTTCGTGTCTCCGTCGCCGCTGTGCCTCGTCGCCTGCTTGTCTACGTGTTCATTTCTTTGAAAAAAGATTTGGAAAATTTCTTTCTCTACAGTTCCTCGGTCACAGCTTCTTCTTCGTCTCTAATGACCTCGTCGTCGTCGAGAAATTAAACCCAAATATTCCTTCGTTCCTTCCTGTCCAAACTTTCCTACAGAAAAGAAATGCCAATCACAGGCAGTAAAACTGTTTTTGTCTTAGATGATGGAAAAAATATGTGCAATTTGGATGCTATATAAATATGTTGGTTGAGTCATACAGAATTATCGAAATAACTAATGATATATAGATAGCATATTCTACTAGATCAACAAAAAAATTATTAGGGTGATTCAAATGAAAACTTAAAAAGTCCAATAAAATCCCTCAAATTTGTTCTATGGATATGACAGTTGGCACGACTCATCCTTGACAAATGACCTAAAGTTCATAACCTGTTGAGGCATCACAGGAAACGGATCTTTATCAGCGCAATGATATCGACATCATTGTTGACTTAAACCGCGTTGGAGCTGCAGTCTGTGATACGGTTTCCTCAGCTGCTGAACCTGTGGAAATGCATCAAAGGATGAGAACACAACATCGTAATCCGTTTTTGTCCCTGCAGCAAGTGTACGAATGGTTTAAAAGAGACGCGGTTTCTGTGGAAGAAGCACACCGTCCCGGGCAGGCACAACTCTTAGTGACGAACAATAATCTGGTCACAGTGGAAGAGCTAGTGAAGAGAAACAAGCGTGGTGTTGTAAACTACTAATAACTGTTTTGGGTATAGTATCGGTTCAGCACATATTGCGATTCAGTTTTCGCAAGATGGGTGCCAGATCAGTTGATTACTGAATCAAGAGATCATCATATAGGTGCCTGTGAGGAAGGTAGTGGATTTCTAGACACATTGATACACGGAAAGAAACTATGGTGCACTACCACCAACCAACAAGGAAATGACTGACCAATGTAGCTCTTCGCCCAAACTAAAGCATTCCGCTCCCAACCGTCGACAGGAAAAGTCATGCTTACTCTTTTGGTGTATTACATGGAAACTGAATTAATGGTCACCATTAATTCATACTCAAATCTATTACGAAATCACCTTCGCCCGGCAGTCATCACTGAACATCAACGACTTCTGACTAGAGGTGTATTGTTGCAACACGACAACGCTTCTCCCCATACTACCATTCAGTCGCAGCAACAGTACGAAATATGAATGTCTATAATAGCCAACTTCTCACCAAGACTCAACCCGAGTGACTTTAGTGTGATTGGACGGCTCAGAGAAGCGCTCGCAGGCAAACATTTCAGAAGCAATAAAGGTGTGAAAATGGTGGTGAGCGAGTGGCTGCAAATCGCAGCTATAAGAATTCTTATCACGAGGTATCCACGCACTTCCGATGCGGTGGAATTCGTGCATTGCACGTCATTTTTGCGTTAGCTCATTAGCATAATAATAAATAATTAAGTTCTTCTTTTTAATCGTCGTAGTATATGGAGAACACTCTGGGAGAAACAGGCAATCGAAAACAAAGGACGTCCTTCACACTTTCTTACCCCACAGGGGAAAACCGAAGCGTGGTGTTTCTGGACAGGTGAAAGGGCTGACAGGATAGGAAAAAAGTGCGGCAAAGGAAAGCGAGCGGAGGAGATGGGAGCGGGCGGTGGCGCGGAGAACTGCTTGACGTCACAGAGGCCGCCTCGCAGCGGAGGCGGATCGGACAAACGTTGGCAGCAAAAGGCACCGCATTTAAGTCTGAAAATATACCTGCGCCACTTATACAGATAAGTTCGCTGGCAGAAAGAACGGGACTTCTGGCCAGGTGAGTAAAAGTTTATGGACACAAAATCAAGTAGCGGTAGAAATGCAGGAGTTAGTCACAAAATACACTACTGGCCATTAAAATTGCTACACCAAGAAGAAATGCAGATGATAAACGGGTATTCATTGGGCAAATATATTATACTAGAACTGACACGTGATTAAATTTTCACGCAATTTGGGTGCATAGATCCTGAGAAATCAGTACCCAGATCAACCACCTCTGGCCGTAATAATGGCCTTCATACGCCCGGGCATTTAGTCAAACAGAGATTGGATGGTTGTGTACAGGTACAGCTGCCCATGCGGCTTCAACACGATACCACAATTCGTCGAGAGTAGTGACTGACGTATTGTGACGAGCCAGTTGCTCGGTCACCATTGACCAGACGTTTTCGACTGGTGAGAGATCTGGAGTATGTGCTGGCCAGGGCAGCAGTCGAACATTTTCTGTATCCAGAAAGGCCCGTAGAGGACCTGCAACATGCGGTCGTGCATTATCCTGCTGAAATGTAGGGTTTCGCAGGGATCGAATGAAGGGTAGAGCCACGGGTCGTAACACGTCTGAAATGTAACGTCCACTGTTCAAAGTGCCGTCAGTGCGAACAAGAGATGACCGAGACGTGTAACCAATGGCACCCTATACCATCACGCTGGGAGATACGCCAGTATGGCGATGACGAATGCACGCTTCCAATGTGCGTTCACCGCGATGTCGCCAAGCACGGATGCGACCATCATGATGCTGTAAACAGAACCTGGATTCATCCGAAAAAATGACGTTTTGCCATTCGTGCACCGAAGTTCGTCGTTGAGTACACCATCGCAGACGCTCCTGTCTGTGATGCAGCGTCAATGGTAACCGCATCCATGGTCTCCGAGCTGATTGTCCGTGCTGCTGCAAACGTCGTCCAACTGTTCGTGCAGATGGTTGTTGTCTTGCAAACGTCCCCATCTGTTGGCTCAGGGATCTAGACGTGGCTGCAAGATCCGTTACAGCCATGCGGATAAGATGCCTGTCACCGCGACTGCTAGTGATACGAGGCCGTTGGGATCCAGCACAGCGTTCCATATTACCCTCCCGAACAATGCGAATCCATATTCTGCTAACAGTCATTGGATCTCGACCAACGAGAGTAGCGATGTCGCGATACGTTAAACCGCAATCGCGATAGGCTACAATCCGACCTTTATCAAAGTCGTAAACGTGATGGTACGCATTTCTCCTCCTTACACGAGGCATCACAACAACGTTTCACCAGGCAACGCCGGTCAACTGCTGTTTGTGTATGAGAAATCGGTTGGAAACTTTCCTCATGTCAGCACGTTGTAGGTATCACCACCGGCGCCAAACTTGTGTGAATGTTCTGAAAAGCTAGTCATTTTCATATCACAGCATCTTCTTCCGGTTGGTTAAATTTCGCGTCTGTAGCATTCATCTTCGTGCTGTAGCAATTTTAATGTCCATTAATGGAGGAAGGGGACTAATAACTGTGAACAGAATGACATACTTACTATCATACGCAAGACCAGATACAAATCCAACACCCACCAAGGTAATACAAGTTTATATGCAAAATAATTCCGACATTGAAGAGATTGAACGGATGTTTTCTCAGATAAGGAAATTATTCGGATAGTTAAGTGAGAGGAAAATTTACAAATAGTAGGAGAACATTGGTTAGGGAAAGGAACTGAAAGGGAACCAGCAAGGTAATATTTTATACAAAGCACAATTTAGTCATTAGTGACGGTATTTATGTTATGTTGCATGTTACAATGTTCGAGTTTAGGCAACATTTAAACATACGGAAAAATAAAACTCAGATGTATGATCCCAAAATGAATTTCATGCAGAAATAAAATGGGGGCAAACAAATACTTAAAATAAAAAACACTCGAAGACTATCTGCTGTCTGCTACCAGCCAACAATAAATTTCAAATGTAGACGCACTACTCTTCCGAGATTTTAGAATTTTAATGTATTCGTTAACGTAAGCGCTTTGAAGACCTCTAATTCTTTCTTTAATAACCATCACATCACACTCAGTGGATATTTTCTTCATTGACTGAACACTTTTTACAGGTTTTTGTCTCTCAGACCACTATATTCATACGACTAGCTTTTTAGCGTTCTGTATATCAATCGGTAAAAACGGAATCCTTAGAGGATGACATTGATGTCCGTCTGTCTGCCTTTCCGACTGTTAAAAACACTTTTTCTCAGGAACGTGTAGTTCTATCAAGTTGAAATTCATGTCACATAATAAAATCTACCGTCCCTATGTGGTGTAAAAAATTGTACCATCTAAATCAATGTAGTTAAGACATACAGCTATTAATGTAACATACATTCATACTCGCAAACTCACCCATAAGAACGTTTATGGTACTTTCCTTGGCCTAGAATCATGAAACAGGGCAAGAAACGGGGTTTCATAGTACACTTACAGGAAAAAATCCGAAAACTGTTAATTTGTATATACACTCCTGGAAATTGAAATAAGAACACCGTGAATTCATTGTCCCAGGAAGGGGAAACTTTATTGACACATTCCTGGGGTCAGATACATCACATGATCACACTGACAGAACCACAGGCACATAGACACAGGCAACAGAGCATGCACAATGTCGGCACTAGTACAGTGTATATCCACCTTTCGCAGCAATGCAGGCTGCTATTCTCCCATGGAGACGATCGTTGAGATGCTGGATGTAGTCCTGTGGAACGGCTTGCCATGCCATTTCCACCTGGCGCCTCAGTTGGACCAGCGTTCGTGCTGGACGTGCAGACCGCGTGAGACGACGCTTCATCCAGTCCCAAACATGCTCAATGGGGGACAGATCCGGAGATCTTGCTGGCCAGGGTAGTTGACTTACACCTTCTAGAGCACGTTGGGTGACACGGGATACATGCGGACGTGCATTGTCCTGTTGGAACAGCAAGTTCCCTTGCCGGTCTAGGAATGGTAGAACGATGGGTTCGATGACGGTTTGGATGTACCGTGCACTATTCAGTGTCTCCTCGACGATCACCAGTGGTGTACGGCCAGTGTAGGAGATCGCTCCCCACACCATGATGCCGGGTGTTGGCCCTGTGTGCCTCGGTCGTATGCAGTCCTGATTGTGGCGCTCACCTGCACGGCGCCAAACACGCATACGACCATCATTGGCACCAAGGCAGAAGCCACTCTCATCGCTGAAGACGACACGTCTCCATTCGTCCCTCCATTCACGCCTGTCGCGACACCACTGGAGGCAGGCTGCACGATGTTGGGGCGTGAGCGGAAGACGGCCTAACGGTGTGCGGGACCGTAGCCCAGCTTCATGGAGACGGTTGCGAATGGTCCTCGCCGATACCCCAGGAGCAACAGTGTCCCTAATTTGCTGGGAAGTGGCGGTGCGGTCCCCTACGGCACTGCGTAGGATCCTACGGTCTTGGCGTGCATCCGTGCGTCGCTATCGCTATCTTTGTGCAATGCTCTTTGAAACCGTTGTTTAATTTCTTCATTTTTTAAAGTTTCTGTGTTATATTTTGGAATTTTGTAAAAGGTTTTCTTCTCTTTTCGAAATGGGAGTGGTCTGAATTTAATCGTAGTCAAATAGTGGTCTGAATCAACATCAAGGCTTTTCAGCACTTTAGTGTTTTGAATTTCTTCTTGACAATGAAGTGAGATAGCCACATGGTCAATTTGGAATTCTCCGAGAAGTGGATTTGGTGATCTCCATGTTTTAGTTTTTCGGCTCAGCTTTTTGAAATGTGTTGTCATTATTTTCAAGTTGAAATGCCTACATACCTCTATAAGCCTTTCTCCATTTTTTGAAGTTCTTTTGTGACCTGGGAAGAGGCCTACTGTTCCATGGTATTTTTTCTCCTTTCCTATTTGTGCGTTAAAATCGCCTACTAACATTTTTATGTTCTTCTTTGAGCATCTATCCAGTTCCATTTCAAGTATCTCCCAAAATTCTTCAACTTTCTCCGGGTTATTTTTGTTGTCCTGGTTTATGGGTGCATGACAGTTGATTATAGAGTATCCTTTGTTTTTACATTTAATCTCAAGAATGGATAGTCTCTCAGAACTCGAGTAGAAGTTAGTAACTGAATCTAAAATTGAGTGATGTACCAGAAATGCTGTTCCCAGGTATGGCATTTGTTTCATTAAGATTTTACCTGGTTTTCCTTTAAATAAACGATAGTTTTCAAAATCTAAAGCAGTTTCATCTAAAAACCTTGTTTGTTGTAATGCACATATTAAAATTTCTTTCTGGTTCAGCTTTTCAATCAATAATTTCAATTTTCCTACTTTAATTAGAGAGTTTACATTTAGGGTTGCAAACATAGTTGCTTTCTTAAATTTCAGTGTTGAGGGCTGTATACATGTTGGTTGGGGTCCTCCAAAATCCTTTGACCCCTTTGCATTGTTTCTACGAACAACGGAGGATTTGCCATTCGGTCTACCTCTTGGAGTAGTGTCTATCTTTGACGACGTTCCCATCATGCTTTGCAGTAATTGTTGGATAATAAATTGGGGGATCGGGCTGCCCCGAATCCGAAATTAAAACCAAGGTAGTAAGCCCTGGAGTTAGCTCTTCCGCTCTCTCTGCCGTTGGGAAATTGTTCCTCTTCCGCCATTGAGACCGTTGGCTGGGTTTCACCTAGTAACCCTAGGCAGGGTTATTCGCCTTTCTTTGTTTTCATTTTAATTTTGTCATCTTCATCATCTTCACTTCCAGGGATCAAGCTAACTGCCTGTTCCATGTCCAAAGATTATTGTTGAGGCCATCTCATTTTGGACCTACCAGTGTTTCTCCTTCCTCTCGGACTGTACCTCATTGCTTGTTTCGTCGGTCTTTCTTCAGGCTTTCTGTTCACAAGTTATTTCCAACCGTTTATAAACATCCCTACGATGGTGTTTATCTCTGCAACCTTCAGTTCTTCTTTAATTTGTTCGTTCCTAATCCGATCTTGGCTGTGTGGCTTTTCACTGTTGTTAGAAATCTCATTTTAGATGCCTGAATTTTACTCTCATCCCTCTTTGTGAGAACCTTTGTTCCACCTCTGCTCAGCAGAGACTTCACAGCCATAGTTTTACACAACTTCTTTTTAATTTCCTTTCCAACTCCGTTCTCTAAGGTTCAGTTAGTAGTGCACCATACGAAATCATACAGTCTTTGCCCTTACATTTTGTTAGACAAAACAAGGTACATACAGACTATTACAAAATATACATATTATTGTACGTACCATACACTATTTTTCATAGTCCACACACGGGTTCAGGGATTTTTCCCATCCAAGCCTAAATTTGAGACGCTCCTGTGATAGAATTTGTCCAGCTGACGTTGTCGAACCTCTGTCTTGACTTCACGTGAATACCTGCCCAGCCAGGAACTTCATCAGCGAAACGAAAACATGAAAATCACTAGGGGGCGAGATCCGGTATGGTGAATAGTGATATCTTGACTTGTCGGCGGTTCCGATTGCCACATGACGTCTCGCATTGTCGTAGAGGTTAACCACGTTGTTTGCACTGAGAACCCCTGAGCACTTCTTCATGATGGCAGCCAACAGACGTAACAGAGCGAAACAATAATTGTCGGCGTTGATGATTGCACCAAGTGGCATGAAATCCAGCAGGAGTGGTCCACGGTGATCCCAGAAGACCCTTAACCTCACCCTTAACATCACTGTTACAGGCGAACCCAGATGTTTCCACACCATGATGTTTTGCTTCGATCCCAGCGTGATATGCAATGTCCACATTTCATTTCCAGTAACAATGCGTTCCAGGAAACTGTCAGCCTTTTCGGCATACCGTCACAGGTAACGTGAAGCAATCATTCGCTTGCACTTCATTATGTTGTCCAACAGCTTAGCTAACCATAGACAAGAATCTTTCCGGTACTCGAAGGACCGTGGACGATCTCGTAAACACTCCCACATGACAGGCTAGGCTATCAGGAAATGGCCTTGAGATGCACACGCCGATCCACTTTCACTACTGCATCCAGGCGGGAAATGTCGCCAGTGAGCGACGAACCCGGAGTCCCCGAACGCTCATTGTCATGCGAGTCTTCATGGCATTTTAGGAACAGACAGCACCCACCTCACACTTCTCAAAGCTAGACACTTTTCTCCATACGTAGGCTGCATTTCCTGTGGGTTTCGATGGGCGTTCGTCCCTTGCTCCATAGAAAACGAATACCTCTTCGTCATTCGCCACGGACGCGTGAAGTATGGATGTTGACTTCGCATTACACTTGTTATTTGACAAAAAATGGGTAAAGACTTTTAATTGCCCTCGCATCAGGTATGGCTATAAAATAATGTGATTGTTGCTGTAAAACAGTTGTAAGTGAGTAGCCTTTACTTGTGTGTGCGTGTTGTCGTAAATACAAACCTGGGAATGTGAACTGACAACCTAAATGTGCTACTGAGCTCAAAGCCACATCACTTACATCAAACTGAAAATAATCATGTGTGTGAAAACCGATCTTATTCGTAAACAAATAAATAAGCAAACCAATAATTTCACTCTCAGTAGACATGGTCAGTGCAAACTGTTTGAAAAAAAAACGTAACTCCATAAAAAACAAACCAAATTGTAATGTTGACCTGTATAAGAACGTAACCTAAAGCACATGAAAATTTCTGCACTGGCATATGGCCCTAGTAAAATAAAGAAACTGACAGAACTTGCATTGCGCAAAGGAAACGAAACAGCAAGACTCGGAAAAAACCTGTTAAAAGCTAACTACTTCGGTCAAGGAAAATTGGGTCCATAACCTTGACACAGAATGCCAATGAAACACGTGACTCAACCTTTACGTACTGAAATTTCAGTCAGGAAGGAACTTATTAAAAAAATTATAGACTCTAATATGAAAATTCATTTAACCTAATAACTTCCATGGTACACTAAATTAGAAGATAAATCAATAGAATAATTATCAAAAACTCAACTATGACGAGGGTGAAGTGGACAGTACAAGGATACTAAAATAAAAATAAACTTTTTACCCCATTAATTAATACCGCGTTCTTCATTCCAAAATCTTTTTTATGTCAGTATGCTATCCAACCACAGCCATGAGTCATCAGTCCTCCTCGTAATAAATCTGCAGCTCACATACTTCCCATAGTACGTCCATGCATTACACTGTACACTCAACGAAAACCCGCCTGCTGCACTCCGCAGCTTTCCACTACCGACAGTCAAAGATTCTACGACTCCATACTGCTGCCATCGCAGACACAGATATCGTTCTCTAATAACTGTTTCTCTGACCACAGTTCTTCGTATATAACATTTTCCTTTACATATATTAACTCATCCAATAGCATCGTCAGAAAACAGCTGACTTACACAGTTTATTCCAAAAACATACATATTACGTTATCTTCATCCTCAATATATTCCATCCTTTATTCGCACAACGCCCCATGCGAATTTTCTATTGATGGATACTGCTGGAAGTCTTCCTCTGTGAGCTCTCTGATGATGCGTGCTGCTTTTTCTTTGACTGCTTCAACGGAGTAAAATCTAGTTTCTTTTAATGCAGATTTGACCTTAGGAAATAGATAAAAGTCACATGGTGCTAGGTCAGGGGAATAAGGTGGTTTGCTGTACTATCTAGGAATCTCGCAAGCCGATACGTGGTCCTTTTTCTTTCTTCTATTTTCACAGAACTGAGAAAGAACATCGAGGTATCAAGTTTTATTAATAGTTTGATTTTCAGGAACCTAGTGAAGATACACAAATTCACGAATATCTAAACCAAAATCATCATCTCTTTGAATCTTGATTTCTTCATTCGAGTATGTTTCGCTCTCAGTGAAGTTAGCCCCTTCCAGTGCGTGGACTGGCGCTTAGTTTCTGGATCAGTACTGCAAAATCAAGATTCGTTACATGTGTAATGGTTCTTTACTTGCGTGACCATTACGGCACTCCAACCCCAGTTCTCGATACCAGTAATATCGTACTACTTTTCTGCGAAGTAACAGACATTTTTGTGACAATACTCACATTTGATTTTATTAATGTATAGGTACTCCGATGTACCGATATATTACAGTAATATGGTTATTGTGTGTATTCATTTCTGTGAGACTGTCATAATCTTTGACTTGCTTGTAACCGTTTTGGCGCGAATGCGCACAGGGCAGTCTTTGTTTCACTTTACAGAAGTTAAGTTGTTATTTCGCTTTGTAAAAGAACAGTCAAGTCTTGTGTTTGGTTAAAGTGGAAATTAAATATATGAAGATTGATACAAAACTGTTTTCTTGATGATGTGACAATTAAGAAGAAGTATATGTTAATTTACAAGAAGTTCAATAAAATTGTGAATCGTGAACACCAAGTCAAAAATTATTTCTACCATACCATTGTTCTGATCTGGGATTGTTTGATCATTAAGAATTTCGTGAAAAACGCATTTGTTAGGTCTTCAAATATTGCTAAAATACAGATCTGGACCTTCTAGCAGTCAAAGTGGAATCACCCTAGAATCAACAAGATGAGCCATAAGAACTTCGACGAAATCTACGTGGGAATCCATACAAGAGAAGTGCCAAAATTAATGACTTTTTTACAGTGACTTCATTATTTCGATTCTGACGATACCATCCACAGTCAATAACTTTGTTGTTGCCCGATAAAGCGAACATATGCTGCGTGAGCAACATTATTAATCTGATTTCTAACCTACTTTGCAAGTAGTGGTATTGTTAGACATGTTATTTACCGTTCCAAGGAATTAGGAGCATTTTCAATTGTATTCGAAGTGTCGGTGCAAATATTTTCACGAACTGCTTTTTGTTCGATCCTGAAAGTTTCCGGCACTAGTTTCGCTTACGTTTCCTTTATGTTAAATTGGTTATGTAAATTTTGCGTTGTGCATTCTTTGCCAGTTCCTACAGTTTCAGCAATAGATTGACAGTCAACTGACAGTCAGATCGGATCACATATCCTACTTTTTCGATATTTTCATTCATTTTTTGATGCTGAAGAGCGTCGCAAGCGTTTGTCATCTTCAACCTCTTCTGGACCATCTTGGAAATGTCTGAATCTCTCAAAAACTTGCTTATCTGATAAACAGTCCACACAGTTCCTGTAGAGAAAGATAAGTTTCAGTAACAGTTTTTGTAAGTTTAATGTAAAACTTGACAACAATTCGTTGCTCTATTATCTTACTTATCATTTTTCCGATGAAAAAAAACAGCTCTTACGCAAACGAGGCCACCGCCACACCGATTTGTCTATAGACATTAAAGACACAGCATTCGAATGATGAGGCTTCAAGATTCAGAACTGCAGTCGTTCATCTTTGGCTCATGTGTTCTTACAGTATCAATCCCGTTATTTTATAGCTACACCTCGTATATGCTAAAACTGCTGAAGCTTGTTGTCTATATCTCTGTTATGCTGATAACTTATTTGGTTTCTGATATAATTAAAACTTAACTTGTTCAATTATTGTGTTACTGGTTACAATTTTAAATCTGAACGGCTCAGCTCCTTCAAATACATCTACTTACACGTCAAAAAACCATTCCAGATTGAGGGGTATATCGCTCGTTTATAAATATTGAGTATACACTTGAACACGGAAGCACACACTTACTTCACAGAATATTAAAAAAAAAAGTATCTGGTCAGTCTTCGTATAGTTCCAGACCCTGTCAAACGGTACCTTCAAACTGTAATTCAAAAACGATCACTAGAACGTGAAACCACTCTGAAATCGAACAGAACACAGCATCAATTATGCCCCGAAAACTGGCACAGGACGAAAATTCCTGGAAGATTAACACTGTGTGCCGGACCGAGACTCCAACTTGGGACCTTTGTCTTACGCGGGCAAGTGCTCTATCAACTGAGCTAACCAAGCACGACTCACGTCCCGTGCTCACAGCTTTACTTCTGCCAGTATCTCGTCTCCTACCTTCCAAACTTAACAGAACCTCTCCTGCGAACCTTGCAGAACTGGCACTCCTGAAAGACATGGCTTAGCCACAGCCTGAGGGATGTTTCCAGAATGAGATTTTCACTCTGCAGCGGAGTGTGCGCTGATATGAAACTTCCTGACAGATTAAAACTGTGTGCCGGACCGAGACTCGAACTCGGGACCTTTGCCTTTCGCGGGCAAGTGCTCTACCATCTGAGCTACCCAAGAACGACTCAAGCCTTTCAAAAAGACAAAGGTCCCGAGTTCGAGTCTCGGTCCGGTACACAGTTTTAATCTGCCATGAAGTTTCATATCAGCGCACACTCCGCTGCAGAGTGAAAATCTCATACTGGCACAGGATGCTAGTGTTCCGAAATACACCCACAAGGGAGGAGTCGAATGGCTATGTCCAATGATGATGAAACGTTAATGGTGCAGATAAATACAACCGAGTGGAACTTTTTGTTGCGTGGCAAAAAGCAGCACCAAAGCTGTGAGACCACTGAAAATTAGACGTACGCACACGCTACTACGGTGCCGTTACGGTATGGCACGACCAATGACGTCACTTTCATTCGGGGTGTGGACGCGGCTTAAGAGGCTGAGTAGTGTGGACACGTGAAATCCGCAGTGTGTCTGCCCGGACACGTAGCGTTGCGAGCCGGCCTGTAGGCCGCGAACCCACGACACGGAATCCATCAGCAGGGCCAGCAGCGGCCAGGAAACTCATTAGCAGGGGCGGACGCGCCGGACACTTGTTGCTTGCGCCACACGAGACCTCGGCAGGTCTCGCCCTCAGGTGGCTGCGGCTGGCTAAATCCCCAGTCCGTGCACACTTCTCCCAGCGGTGTCGGCTGGGGTCACCCCACCCTACTTGCAGGTTGCCTTTTAACAGCCTCCAGGAGCAACAAAAATCTGATTTTCGGTATTTCGTATAATTATTGACCGAATTTCAAAATTCAAACTGTTGTCCTAATCTACTCTTTAAGAGATATTCATTGAGGTGACAAAAGTCGTGGGATAGGGATATGCCAATATACAGATGGCGGTAGTATCGCGTATACATGGTATAAAACGGCAGTGCATTGGCGGAGCTGTCATTTGTAACCAACACGGATTCAGAAAATATCGTTCTTGTGCAACACAGCTAGTTCTTTATTCCCATGAAGTAATGAGTGCTGTCGACAAGGGATCTCAGATCGATTCCATATTCCTAGATTTCCAGAAGGCTTTTGATACCGTTCCTCACAAGCGACTATTAATCGTCTCAGTTGTGTGACTGGATTCGTGATTTACTCTCAGAGAGGTCACAGTTCGTAGTGATAGGCGGTAAATCATCGAGTAGAAAAGAAGTGATATCTGGCGTTCCGCAAGGTAGTGTCATAGGCCCTCTGCTGTTCCTGATTTATATAAATGATCTAAGTGATAATCTGAGCATATCCCTTAGGTTGTTTGCAGATGACGCTGTGATTTACCGTCTAGTAAAATCAGACGGTCAATTCCGATTACAAAATGATCTAGAGAGAATTTCTGTATGGTTTGAAAAGTGGCAATAGGCACTAAACAAAGAAAAGTGCGAGGTGATCCACATGGGTACTAAAAGAAATCCAATAAATTTTGGGTATACGATAAATCGCACAAATCTAAGGGCTGTCAGTTCGACTCTATCTAGGAATTATAATTACGAGCAACTTAGATTGGAAAGACCACACAGATGATACTGTGGGGAAGGCGAAACAAAGGCTGCGCTTTGTTGGCAGAACACTTAGAAGCTGCGACAAATCCACTAAAGAGACAGCCTACATTACACTTGTCCGTCTTCTGGTGGAATATTGCTGCGCGGTATGGGATCCTTACCAGGAAGAATTGACGGAGAACATCGGAAAAGTGCAATGAAGGGCAGCTCGTTTCGTGTTATCGCGCAATAAGGGTGAGAGTGTCACTGATATGATACACGAGTTGGAGTGGCAGTCACCGAAACAAAGACGGTTTTCTTTGCGGGGAGATCTATTTACGAAATTTCAATCACCAACTTTCTCTTCCGAATGCGTAAATATTTTGTTGACAACGACCTATGTAGGGAGAAATGATCATCATAGTAAAATAAGAGAAATCAGAGCTCTAACGGAAAGATTTAGGTGTTCCTTTTTCCCACGCGCCATTCGAGAGTGGAATGGTAGAGAAGTAGTATGAAAATGGTTCGATGAACCCACTGCCAGGCACTTAAGTGTGATTTGCAGAGTAACCATGTAGATGTAGATGTAGATGTACTCATGTGTTTCATGTGAAGAGATTTCCGGCGTTACTATGGCTGCACGACGGCAGTGAACAGACTTTCAACGCGGAATGGTAGTTGCAGCTACACACATAGGTCATTCCATTTCGGAAATCGTTAGGGCGTTCACTATTACGAGATCCACAGTATCAAGAGTGTGTCGAGAGTACCGAATTCCAAGCATAGTCTCTCATCACGGACAACGCAGTGGATGAAAGCCGACACTTAATCAAGAGCACGTCGTAGAGTTGTCAGTGCTAACAGACAAGCAACACTATGTGAAATAGCCGCAGAAATCAATGTTGGACGTACGACGAACGTATCCGTTAGGACAGGGCCTGAAATTTGGCGTTAATAGGCTGTGGCAGCAGACTACCGATGTGACTGCCGTTGCGAACCTCACGACACTACCTGCAGTGCCTCTTCTGGACTTGTGACCATATCGGTTGGCCCTAGACGATTGGAAAAGTCTAGCCTGGTTAGATGAGTTCCGATTTCAGTTGCTAAGAACTGATGGTAGGGTTCGAGTGTGACGCACATCCCACGAAACTATGGAGCCAAGTTCTCAAGTTGGTGGTAGCTCCACAATTGTGTGGACTGTGATTACATGGAATGGACTGGGTCCTCTGGTCCAACTGAACCGATCAGTGTCTACAAATAGTGATGTTCAAGCTACCTGGAGACCATTTACAGCTATTCATGGACTTCAGGTGCTCAAACAACGATGGAATTCTTGTGGATGACAACTGTTCGCGATAGGTTTGGTGAACATTCTGGACAATTCGTGCGAACTATTTGGCCACCCGATAGCACGATGAATCCCATTGAACATTAAAGGGACATAATAGAGACGTCGGTTCATGCACGAAGTCCTGCACAGGCAGCACTTACTCTGGACGGCTATAGAAGCAGCTTTATTGTGGCGATCTGTAAACAAGAGCTTTCTACCGTTAGCGGCGTGCGCCACTGTTCTCAAACTCACTCTGTTCCTGTAAGACTAACTGTTGCGCTGTTGCTCCAGGACAGGTACCGCACAGCTCACCAGAATTTATATAGTTCAGTGATTTCTAGTTACTTCATCTCGTTGTAGGAAACAACATCTGACTTCACAAAAAAAATTCCAGGGTGGCAGGGACAACCAGGAGTCATTATGAAATGAGGATAACTTGTTGGACGTAAGGCCGAAATGTTAATTAAATGTTGTTCTCGTGGACTTCAGTCCAGAGACTGATTTGATGCAGCTCATCATGCTACTCTATCCTGTGCAAGCTTCTTCATCTTCCACTACCTACTGCAACCTACATCTTTCTGAATCTGTGTAGTGTATTCATCTCTTGGTCTCCCCCTACGATTTTTACCCTCCATCCTGCCCTCCAGTATTAAGTTGGTGATCCCTTGATGCCTCAGAATATGTCCTACCAACCGATCCCTTCTTCTAGTCACGTTGTGCCACAAATTTCTCTTCTCCCCAATTCTTTGCTCTTGATACTCATGCAAGTGGTTCTCTTTTCTCCAAAGGTCGCTTTAATTTTCCTGCAGGTAGTATCTATCTTACCCCTAGTGATATACGCCTCTACATCCTTACATTTGTCCTCTAGCTATCCCTGCTTAGCCATTTTGCACTTCCTGTCGATCTCATTTTTGAGACGTTTGTAATCCCTTTTGCCTGCTTCATTTACTGAATTTTTGTATTTTCTCCTTTCATCAATTAAATTCAATGTCTCTTCTGTTAGCCAAGGATTTCTATTAGCCCTCGTCTTTTTACCTACTTGATCCTCTGCTGCCTTCGCTATTTCATTAATTAAATAGCTTGTGCATAGTCACTTCTGTGTCAGTGATTGCACTTCAAGAAAAGCAGCTATCTATAGTGTGTTTAAGTATTCCAAACAACGTCAGCGGAAGTATATGTACGCTATCTTCACTCTAGACAACCATTTACATCGGCCTGCATTGTAATCCATTTTTAATTGAAGGCAAAATCGGGATAAGCATTCAGATTCGCGGGACAAAACGAACGTTAAACACCAAGTCCCAGCTTGCAAAAGAATTCCGTAACTGATGTAGACAAGTCTTTCAATTGTTTAATTTCCTGAGCATGTCGATTGTCAACAAGATTTCTGTAGGTAGGTCAGCGATCACAAGCGTGTGCTGTATTGAAAGTATAATTATTTCTTTCGTAATATTCACTTAAGTGAAACTTAAGTCCCTAAATATAAATATATTACAAACCATCTCGTCAAATAAACCTGACATAGTCGAGATAACTCTTAATAAACTAGCTTTCGTAGTAAAGTGTTCTGTCAATGTCAATCAGAAAATAATTTCGTAAAAGTATCAGTTAATCAGTCTGCTTAAAACAGTCAGTCGCTATCTTTAGATCGTTGCTTTCGAATTTAAATTTCCTATCTGTCACAACACTAAAATATCAGAGTTGATAGACATTGTAACAATTCAAAGAGTTATCTCAAAACATTCTAACTAATTCTCTCTTCAAATTAAAGCACAGTAATATCGTTTAACCAGGTTGAATACTGTCAGTTCGTTATCAGACGAATCGTTATCTTTATCTTCCAAAGATAAACTCTCTCTTTAAATTTTCCTACTTATCCGTCAAAAGAAACCATTCCATTATTTCGCACCAAATTAAATAATAACAATCACTATCACATAATGCCACATAGTTATAAGGCAGATTTAATTCTCTTTTGGCCAGCATAGTAGCCCTTTTTTCAATAAACTCAAACTACTATAGATTTTCGTAGATTATAAAGTGCGAGTGCTGCGATCAAAGCTAAATACTCTTTCCTACTCTACGGAGGAGAACTACAACAAGCAATACAACAAAAACAAAACAAAAATCTTAAATGCCACCTCCGCTTTGGACCATAATCTTATGTTAACATTCATTCAAAAATTACAGAGCTAAATCTCTTCAGACGTTGGCGTTAAGCGTACCTTTATAATCCTCAGTGAAACAATTAAACAGCAACTCGACTTTTATTAACTTCCAAGTCTCAATATTGCTAAGGGCTTTGCATTGATGAGTCCCTGAGTTCTGTAAACATTCAAACAACCAAATCTGGTGAACGTGCGATTTCAGTTAATGTTGGGCAACAACATGAACGCAAGCCAAGAAAAGTATTTGAGTGTTTCTATCAACGCCACATCCAGACCACAGCCACTACCGAGACACCACTTTTCTCGATGCATTAATACACTACACTATCCAATAACATAAACTGGCAAATACCCAATTTCTTCTGGGAGCGCGAAACGGCGAAGTAACAGTTCATCGCAAACGATCTTACGATTACGACATCCTAAAATACCACTCCAAGAGCAAACAGTAAGACTTGGACCAGCAATTCTATGCACGTGATACACGTCTCTACAAAAATTAATGTACCTTCTCATCAACTCAAAATCTTACAAATCGCCCTTGCCACAACTAAGATATTTCGTAGAAGCGGAACTCTAGTTTTGGAACCCAGCCAAAAAAATCATAGGCCTTTCTGCGATATAATTCTAAGTCACTAAAATCCGCGGTAGTCATCTCCATCTCGACTCGCCACACAGTAAACCTGAACTATAACTTGTGCGGTCCCACCTGACGTCAGTTCCAAACCTCTGCTAAACTCCCGCCTATGATTAGCGCTACGCGCAATTCTCCTGTGAAATTACGCTAAGCACCTCTCTTCTGCATCTCTATCGAACAACTCTCTAGCCTCCACGCAGAATACAACAGGAAACCAGCAAAACTGACAAAAATGTTGATCATCTTCGACTTTTGATAACCCATTAAGTATCAGAATCAGGCGTCGGTGATCTCGTGTAGCGGCCAGCTGCTCCGCAGTTTCATATCATCTCTGGAGTCTGGGCTATCCAGTGGCTTATTCCTGCTGAGTCCTGCGTGCTTTCAATGGACAACATACAAGAGGGTGGATGCAGAACATGCTCACATACGTACAATTAACAGCTTACACGGATGATTACAATCATACCGCAGAGGTTTTCCGCACGCGAGCGGCGGCGGATCTCTCAAACGTGCTTGACACACCTCACAGCATGGATGAATATTTCTTCAAGGAACTGCCAGGACTTGTGGAGTCCATGCCATGCCGAGTAGCTGCGCTACCTGGGCAAAAGATGGTCTGACACGACGAGGTATCCCATGACGTTCACAGTGTACAACACCACAAGAAGACTGATATCTCACCATCAGTGCCCGCAGACTTCCATCAAGTACTGCAGGTAGCCTTGCTCGGGACCTTACCGCAGGCATTGGAACTGTTGTCTCCAGACACACCGTCTACAGACGACTGAACAGACGTGATTTATTCACCCGGAGACCTACAAAGTGCCATTCCACTGACCCCTAGTCACAGGAGAGCCCGTAAAGCCTGGTGTCAAGAACATAGTACATGGTCATTGGAACAGTGGTCCAAAGTTATGTTCACGGTCGAGTACAGGTATAGTGTGATCAGTGATTCTCGCCGGGTTTTCATATGGTGTGAACCAGGAACCAGATACCAACCCCTTAATGTCGTTGAAAGGGACCTGTATGGAGGTCGTGGTTTGATGGTGAGAGGTTGGATTATGGTTCAAATGGCTCTGAGCACTATGGGACTTAACATCTATGGTCACCAGTCCCCTAGAACTTAGAACTACTTAAACCTAACTAACCTAAGGAGAGCACACAACACCCAGTCATCACGAGGCAGAGAAAATCCCTGACCCCGCCGGGAATCGAACCCGGGAACCCGGGCGCGGGAGAACGCTACCGCACGACCACGAGTTGCGGACGTGGGATTATGATTGGTGCACGTACACCCCTACATGTCTTTGACAGAAGAACTATGACAGGTCAGGTGTATCGGGACGTCAATTTGCACCAGTATGTCCGCCTTTTCAGGGGTTCAGTGCGTCCCACCTTCCTCCTGATGGATGATAACGCACGGCCCCACCGAGCTGCCATCGTGGAGGAGTACTTTGAAACAGAAGATATCAGGCGAATGGAGTGGCCTGTCTGTTCTCCAGACCTAAACCCCATCGAGCAGGTCTGAGATGCTCTCGGTCGACGTATCGCTGCACGTCTTCAAACCCATACGACACTCAGGAGTTCCGATAGGCACTGGTGCAAGAATGGGAGGCTATACCCCAGCAGTTGCTCGACCACCTGATACGCAGTATGCCAATCCGTTGTGCGGCGTGTGTAAGTGTGCATGGTGATCATATGCTACATTGATGTCGGGATACATGCGCAGGAAACAGTGGCGTTTTGTAGCACATGTGTTTCGGGACGGTTTTCTCAACTTATCACCAAAACCACGAACTTACAGATCTGTGTCGTGGGTGTTCCCTTGGTGCCTATGCTATTAGCGCCAGTTTTGTGCAGTGCCACGTTGTGTGGCACGACGTTCTGCAATAATCCTTAATTCATGAACACGAGTGTATTAACTTCATAAATTGCGTAAACGTATTGAGGCAGTGTAACTTACCTTAACCATATTGGAAATGATGTCCCGTGCTTCTTGACAGAGCGTGGGGGAACGATGCGGGAGACCCGCACCCCCGTACTAGGCAAGGTCCTAATGGAGATGGTTTACCGTTGCCTTCCTTCGACCGTAATGGGGATGATGGCGAAGACGATACAACAACACCCAGTCATTTCGAGGTAGGTGAAAATCCCTGATCCCGCCGGGAATCGAACCCGGGACCCTGTGCTCGGGAAGCGAGAACGCCCCCGCGAGACCACAAGCTATGAACTTTCCCATATTACCCGTATTATATTTATCCTGTATTTCAGGATGAGAGCGCCTAGCAGCTTCCAACGAACTTTACGCATGATTACGATCCTCTTCGTAATTGTTTCTCGTTGACACACCCAAAAAATTAATAAAACCAAAACCGTTTATCGCTTACTATAATTCATTCAATAAAACGTCAGTACTTTATATGAAGTTTAAATTTATTACGAGGGGTGTTCAGTAAGTAACGCAACACATTCTTTTCGACTGAAAAGATGCAGAATTTGCTGTGGGACATCGTGGAATAAGCATCACAGATATTCATATGCACTTGGAAAGTGCCAACGGAGACTTGGCAGTGAACAAAAGCACGGTGAGTTAATTGGGTCAGGCATCGTAACAAAGTCGCCAAAACCTGTCCAATCTCCCGCCTGACGCACACAGCTGAGACTCCTACAAATTTGGAACGTGCGGACACTCACATTCGAGGTGATCGACGGATGACAATCCAACGGCTCAGTACACAGCTGCACATCTCTGCTCCTTGTGCTGACACTGAGATGCACCATTTGAGGTACTCAAAGGAGGGTGTCCGCTGCCTTCCTCGCCGCCTGAAGGAAAACGCAAAGAGCAACGACGGACCCTCAGTGCGGAATTGCTTGTGCGTCACGACGATGTTCGTCACGTTTTTTCGTCTAACATCGTCACAGACGATCAAATATGACTTCATCACTTCGAACCGGAAATAAGATGGCAATCCACGGAATGGCACCACCAGCACCTCTCCTCCGAAGAAAAAGTTCAAAGCCGCATCGGCAGCTGTTAACATCACGGCGACTGTCTTCTGAGATTCTGAAGGGGTTATTTTGTTTGATTTCCACACTCATGGTGCAACGATCGACTATGAAGTGTATTCTGCTACCCTCAGGAAATTGAAGAAACGACTTCAGCGTGTTCATCGCCACAAGAGTGCAAACGAACTTCTCCTTCTCGATGAAAAAGCAAGGCCTCACACACGTCTGCGCACCGGAGAGTAGCTCAGTCAACTTCACTGGATCGTTCTTCCTTATCGACCCATAGCCTGGATCTAGCACGTTCCGATTTCCGTCCGTTTGGCTCAGCGACGGATGCATTGAGTGGCAAGCAGTACGTCGATGACAGGGAGACGGCGTTAGGCCGTCGCATTGAACGGGAATTATATTTAAAAGTAGGGTTTTATAGACCAAAGAGTGGGTATTAACATGGCATATTGGAGTCCTCAACAAAACCGACCTGCATTCAGAAAAAAAAAAGTTTTACGTTGCATATTGAACGACCCTCGTACTTCTTAATTACTAACTCTATTCGAAACACATTTTGCAGACTATATCCACATATACCCGTGAATTTATCTGCAAGATATGTCACTGTACGACACATACATCAGAAGATACGTCATCATAAATATTGAAATACTTGACAAACCAGGTTTTCTTTTTGAGCATTTATACGCTTTCGTCTAGTAAGTGTTAGTCAATTTAGAATAAGAAGAGAAGAAATTACGAAGAAACGGAAATGCATGACACTAAAGTTTGATTTTTTCATTAGTCAATGGGTAAATTAATCGAAACTAATAAAACCAAAAGAGTTAGAGTTTTGCGTTTTCAGTCGTAAATGTTTTACATGATCAACGTTAACTATTGAACACAATAACTCATTTGTAAATTACCAGACGTTTGCAGCTCTTTTATGCGTGGAGTTCAAGTCTTTTAAGAATTAGGGTCTGGGGGTTACTGGTCTCGTCTGCCTGGATAAACATTAACACCCTCTGCGGGGCATATTACGAACTTACCTGTGCGAAGATGGTCCTAGAAGTTCTCGGACTGATACAGAAAATGATAACTCCTCTTATCAAAAACATTTTATTTCTATACGTACTGACCCAGCGGTGGCCCAGTGACATTATTCCATCTCTGTAATGTTCCAAATGGTTCAAATGGCCCTGAGCACCATGGGATTTAACATCTGAGGTCATCAGTCCCCTAGAACGTAGAACTACTTAAACCTAACCAACCTAAGGACATCACACACATCCATGCCCGAGGCAGGATTTGAACCTGCGACCAGAGCAGTCGCGCGGTTCCGGACTGAAGGGGCTAGAACCCCTCAGCCACACCGGCCGGCTGTAATGTTCCTGTGGAAGCTGTAATCTCTTGTTGGTTGGACGAAACCCGCTGACCAGCCAGGAATATTTTGCGCTGTGGGACGGGATGGCTGCTTGAGGGTGCGATATTTATGGAATAAGGCACATACAGGGCGTTTCAAAAAGAAAGAGCAGATTTCAAACATTTATTTCTCAAAAACTACAAATGATAGAAACACAATTCCAACGGTCCTTCACTCAATATGAGTACCAAATGTTACACAACAAATATCAAAACTGTACCTCAATATGAGCACCATTTGTTACACGACAAATATCAAACCGGTATCTCATTTCTTGCCACACACGACGCAACTGGTCTTTAGTTACCGAATTCACGGCCGCAACAATTCGATGTCGTACCTCTTGAAGAGTAGCGGGCATAGGTGGGACATAAACACAGTCCTTTATGTACCCCCACAAATAAAAATCGCAGGGAGTAAGGTCTGGTGACCTGGGAGGCCACAGACGATGACATTGATCTTGTGCTCCTGCTCTTCCAATCCACCGTCCTGGAATGGTGTTATTTAGGTACCGTCGTACAGGTTCAGAGAAGTGTGGTGGGGCGCCATCTTGCATGAAGATGAAGTGATTTGAATCTTCCTGAAGTTGAGGAAATAGCCAGTTTTCTAACATGTCCAGGTAAATGGTTCCTGTGATAGTTTTCTCCATGAAAAAGAAAGGTCCATAAACTTTGTTTACCGAAATTGCACAAAAGACGTTAACCTTTGGTGAGTCTCTTTCATGTTGAATAACGTCCCTCGGAGTTTCACTCGCCCAAATTCGTACGTTATGCCGATTAACTTTACCAGAAATGTGAAACGTTGATTCATCTGAAAAAATTAATCGTTCGGCAAAATTGTCCTCTTCCATGTCCTGTAGAATTGCAGTTGAAAATTCGAACCTTTTGTTGTGGTCGTCAGGACGCAATGCTTGCAATAACTGCAGTTTGTACGGCTTCATGTGCAGACGCTTACTCAGAACGCGCCATACCGTTGTTTTAGACATGTTTAGTTCGTGACTTGCCCGTGTCGTGGATTTTCTAGGGCTCCTTTCGTAAGCTGCACGGACACGCTCGACATTTTCATCCGATGTGCGTGGACGACCCGTGCTTTTTCGCTTGCAGATGCAACCATCTTCTACGAATCTGTGATGCCACTCATAAATTTGCTTATGACGAGGCGGCTGTTTGTTGAATTGACGGCGGAATGCACGTTGCACACCAACAATGGACTCTAACTTTGCAAATTGCAGCACACAAAATGATCGTTCCTGTGGTGTCGTCGCCATTTTCCTACAAACAAACGCCAGCGCCACTGCGGATTTGCATGGAACTTCTGCGCGGACCATTGAAAAACTTTGAACCTTTCTCTGACAAGAAACGTTTGAATTGTGTTTCTATCATTTGTAGTTTTTGAGAAATAAATGTTTGAAATCTGCTCTTTCTTTTTGAAACGCCCTGTATAACAACACTTCGTAGCGTAGATCCCTCAGTTTTTTCACTGACAAGACGGTTCTGTGGGTAGGTCCATTATCTAAAAGACTTATTTGTTTTTTCCAGCAGATAAAGACACTTTTCCCGAATTTTTTATCCAGACCAGTTAGAAATTTACTCTTGTTTTACGCTCTTGAAGACGGTTAACAGAAATCTTTTCTCTTCCCAAAACACCAAAGCCATTACTTCTGCCGCAGATAACATAATCTTCGCCTTATTAACTGGCTTCTGCCCACGTTTGTTTTCGCTAAAACGAGCCAAAATTGTCGTCCGAATTCTTTTCTGATCCGCCATGGGCCACACGTGACACCCATTTTGCAAAAATCTTTCTCGGATGCAATTCTTCATACGAAATGTAACTGTAATTTCTGCAGTTACGGTAATTGCACACATATTCGTATGCCGATTTTCCAAGATGATATCTTACAAATTGTATGGTTGTGCTTTCGGATGTCCCCCACATGGATCATCTTGAAGACTTTTGTTCAACAGACTATTTTTTCGCGGTTAAAATCGTGGAACATTTACCATATACATTTAGGAACATAGAATGAGTTTCGGCTGACGCCAAACCCTTTACAATAAACTTCATCGCTGCACTAACTCGATTCTCTCCATTTCCGAGAACTCACGCAGTGTGCCTTACTCAGACAGCTACCTACAGCCAACTGTTGGACGAAGTGACTTGCTACTTCGCAGGGATCTTGTTGAATGTTGTCCTCTGGGTGTAAAACACACAGACACCTAATACTGCTATCTATGGGCAAGGCAGAGGACTCTTCAGAGCAACGTAAAATGTGTGGTTTAATTGCCAAGCACTCTGTTTCTGTAAACAATAAAAAAAGTCTGTGTTCAGCGGGAAAAGTTCCTATGTCTCGAACATCTTACTACAAGTATCGACAGGTCCCAAGCACGCTCGATTGGATTTACGTCAGGAAATACTGTACGGGGTGTATCAAAAAGAATCATCTGAATTTTTATAAAAATCACAGCTATTATGTTATTTGAGATACGTGCATGAACAGCATACTGGTGGACAGAGCAGACTCCCGAGTTTTATATGGTTCCCGCTAGTTAGCAGCAGTGTGCGCCCACTTCAGTTCTAGTAAAAACGATGTCGCCACCACTGAAAGCGTTTTATGCTCTATGTTTTGCGCAGTGCGGGTCGGTAATAACTGCTCCGAGAGACTTTCGTGTTAGGTATGGTGTAGATCCTCCTACAACACAGAGCATTAGACGATGGAATGAACAATTCCGAGAAACAGGTTGTTTGTGTAAAGGCACATCGTCGGGGCGTCCTCGAGTGTCTGACATAGACGTCGAACGCATCCGCCATAGTTTCACAAGGAGTCTGCAGAAATCCGTTCGCCGTGCAGCTCGACACCTCAACATGCCCCCGATGTCCGTCTGGCGTGTGCTGCGTGTACATGAAACCATACAAAATTCAGCTACTGCAAGCTCTTCGTGAAGGTGACAAACAACGTGCGGAGTTCTGTAATTTCGTTCTTGGAAAGATAGAGGAAGACAGTTTTCTTCCGCGCTTGGAGTTTAGTGACGTGTCAACATTCAATTAAAATGGAGAGAAGAACCGTCATAAAGTGATAATGCGTGATGCGGAACAACCACATGAAGTTGTACAACATGAGAGGGACTCTAAAAAATTTTATGTTTTGTGCAGTTTCACAGAAAAATGTGTGTAGTCCATTTTTCTTTGCCGAGAACACTGTTACAGGAAGCACATATCTCGATATGTTTGTGAACTTTCTTCTCCCACAGTTGGAGACTGATTCGAACGACTTAATTTGCTGGCAGCTGTAACCGAGCGGTTCTAGGCGCTCCAGTCCGGAACCACGCTGCTGCTACGGTCGCAGGTTCGAATTCTGCCTCGGGCATGGATGTATGTGATGTCCTTAGGTTAGTTATATTTAAGTAGTTCTAAGTCTAGGGGACTGATGACCTCAGATGTTAAGTCCCATAGTGCTTAGAGCCATTTTTTTCGACTTAATTTACCAGCAGGATGGGCACCGCCACACTGTCATCTGGAAGTGCGGGAATTTGTAAATCAAACGATTACTGAACGATGCATCGGCCGCACTGGACCAAATGATTCAGCCTTACGTTACTGGCCTCCAAGGTCACCGGACCTGATTGTATGTGATTATTCCTTGTGGGGGTTCATAAAAGATTGTTTATGTGCATCCGTTACCAACAACAATAAACGAACTGAGACATCACATAACAGCAGCTATAGAAACTTCCTGGCAGATTAAAACTGCGTGCCGGACCGAGACAAGAACTCGGGACCTATTGCCTTTCGCGTGCAAGTGCTCTACCATCTGAGCTACCCAAGCACGACTCACGTCCCGTCCTCACAGCTTTACTTCCGCCAGTACCTCGTCTCCTACTTTTCAAACTTCACAGAAGCTCTCCTGCGAACTTTGCAAAACTAGTACTCCCATTCGGAAGGACGACGGTTCAATCCCGCGTCCGGCCATCCTGATTTAGGTTTTCCGTGATTTCCCTAAATCACTCCAGGCAAATGCCGGGATGGTTCCTCTGAAAGGGCACGGGCGACTTCCTTCCCCATCCTTCCCTAATCCGATGAGACCGATGACCACGCTGTCTGGTCTCCTTCCCCAAAGCCAACCAACCAACTAGCACTCCTGGAAAAAAGGATATTGCGGAGACATGGCTTAGCCACAGCCTGGGGGATGTTTCCAGAATGAGATTTTCACTTTGCAGCGGAGTTTGCGCTGATATGAAACTTCCTGGCAGATTAAAACTGTGTGCCGGACCGAGACTCGAACTCGGGACCTTTGCCTTTAGCGAGCAAATGCTCTGCCACTTGAGCACTTACCTGCCAAAGGCAAATGTCCCGAGTTCGAGTCTCGTTTCGGCACACAGTTTTAATCTGCCAGGAAGTTTCATATCATCTCACACTCCGCTGCAGAGTGAAAATCTCATTCTAGCAGTTGTAGAAGCTGTAATTCAAGACATGCTCCCTGCAGTGTGGAGCAGTTTCAAAGTTTGAATACCACATCGACATATGCCGTGCATCTCAAGACGGGGGAGGGGGCGGAGCGGCATATTGAACCCTTATGAACAGGTATGAAAAAAAGCTTTTTGAGTTTCCCGTTCATCAAGAAACAAAATTCATTGTATATGTTTATTAGTTTCAGAAATAAGAAATATAAACGTGGAAATCGGATGACTCTTCTTGATACACCCTGTATATCAGGTCACTCTATTCAGTTGATTGCTGCCTCCTGGAGGAAAGTGTTCACGATATGGGTACAGTATTATTGTCTTGAAAGAAGAACCCGTCACTAACAGAAAACAGTGCTATGCATCGCCCCAAATGTGGTCACAGTTGCTTATGTTCTAAACATTTTGAAATTTGCAGTAGGGCACCACGCTAACCTACCCGACAGCTTATTCACATTGGGGACAAGTGTGGGTCCCAGAGGAACATCCACAGTTCCACCACATTATCGACAGCGCACTGAGGAAAGTATCTACTAGCGAAACTACACTACGCATTTTTTTGTCTACATTTATTCTGTCTTTTCGTTTACAAACCATCTATATGAAATGGGAAGGTAAATGGAGAACTGTTGGGTTGTCGGCCGCGGTGGCCGTGCGGTTCTAGGCGCTCCAGTCCGGAGCCGCGCTGCTGCTGCGGTCGCAGGTTCGAATCCTGCCTCGGGCATGGGTGTGTGTGTTGTCCTTAGGTTAGTTAGGTTTAAGTAGTTCTAAGTTCTAGGGGACTGATGACTACAGCGGTTGAGTCCCATAGTGTTCAGAGCCATTTGAACCATTTTTTTTTTTTTTTTTTTTTGAGAACACTTGAAACGTATGTGGCTTTTAGAGATATTCGACAGATTCATAAATATATGCTCGAGAAGTAAATATACTCCACCAGACTGGAAACAATATAAAAAAATTGACAGGTGCGAGTAGGTCGTAATTATGTATGCAGATAGCTCATCTATAGATTTTCATGAAAGAGTTTGCGATTATGAAAATATGCGATCGCACTGACTTCAAAACTTAATTTTTTACACGCCAAGGCACGGTAGATATTAGTATTCAATATAAATTTCAACTTGATTCCAGCGAATTAGGGATCTTAACAAACGGTTAGCCAGACATTGTAACGACTCCATGTGAGCAGCTACATGGCGTGACACGATAGTCGTACACGTCTGGGTGCACTTCTGACGCTCAGGGAAGAGAAATAAAGATTTATTATTCGGAATTATGTTACATTATCACTCTGCAAGTGTGAATGCGGGTCGTCTGCTTACGTATGCGTAGGCTGTCTGCTGTGGGTTCTGTGAATGTGGAGATGCAGTTTAGCCAACCATCGTATTTAGTAGAGTGTGACTGCACTGGACCAGAGAGACGTAAATTCCCCGCGCGTTAGCAGGCCCTGTTAAGTTGGCAAACAGCCGCTGTGCAGACTCTCTGAGCCCTTCCGGTCACCGTGTGTGGACCCTGGACGAGGAAAGACGGTTAGGCATTCCCTGCTGAGACTCTGGCGAGTATAGACGCTCGCGTGATGGCTGCTATAGTCATCTTTCTTAGGAGAGATAGTCAGATTGGATAAAATTGCTATTTTTATTTTGTATTACTGATGATGGGCCAACATTACATATAATCGTACTATTAAGTAAAGAGGGTGATCAAGGAGTATTTTTGATGATTTTTATTAAATAAATGTTGTTGTCATATAAAATTCTTAACTCACATCAACACCATATTTCTGTTACCATTCCTATTAAGTTATTCAAACTTTCAACTTAAAGTTAACCAATAAGCAGAAAGCTTGTGTAGTGATGTTTGCCCATGCAAACGGTCGTAGGCGTCTTTCATTAAATTTCCACAGGTGCCATTTTCAAATTTAGGATGCCCGCCAAGGCTTTGCAGAAAGCAAGAATCACGCAACATATAGTCAACAAAGTGATACTATAACGTTTCCGTTTTAACCGATTGCAGTACGGAACTCAAGGTTGAAAGCTTGTCTGTTTCTGATGAGTACAGAGCCATTAGGAATTAAATACTGACTACAATATATACTCAAAGCATGTGACAAGAAGTTTCGTAACAGTTAATTGGTCATCATAGGAAAATAAAGTCTTTTTTCAGGAAAGGAAAGAGTTGCACGGAGAATACAACAGCACTGAAACAAATTAGTCCGTGATGACAGTGGCCAGTACCAATACGTTGAGAAAAGCTGTGGGTGTAAATGTGATTTATCGTGAGATCATATTTCGTGTTCTATAGATCACAGAGGTAAAGGTTCAAGTCTTTTGGACAGGCTTTGGCCTAGCGACGATTTCCACTCCTATCGAAAGAGCAGGCACACTGTAACTATCCTGCAGTACATGACCAAATTTAAACATTACACACTTCGTCCAGCCAAGGCAATTGAACAGATCAGTTGGTTCGCTGGCATTTGTTCATAGTCGGTTCCCGAGGAAACCTCGACAGACCATGATTTTTAGGTACGAAAAGTACCATTTGTGAGGATGGCCACTTCTATTTTATCTTTTCACGGGAGATCTTCGAATATGTTCTTAAGATGAAATTCTCGGATAACTTCGAAACTCTTTTCGATATTATTACCTGTTACCGAGATTCAGAGGTTCAAAGTTATCTTGCTTATGCAGAAAACCGCAAAAGTCTTTTCTTAGCCATTTTTGTGCCATGAGCTTCAATTATCTAAAAAACTAACCGTAGTAAATTGTTCGAATTGTAACTGACACACTTTAGACATTCATCTATAAACGCCATTTTACCATTTTCGAGAATCTGCATCTGTTATCAACACACTCTCGAAGAGCCATGATTTTCGGATACCAACACTACTAATTGTGGAGATGGCACTTCTATAATTTCTATTCAGGGAAAATCGTCGAAATTTTTATCATATGTTCTTAAGATGATGATCTCGGAAACACAAAATCTTTTGCGAACTTATTATCCGTGACGAAGATCCAGAGCCTCAAAGGTATCGTAATTATACACGTAATATGTCGTAAGAGGCGGAAGTGCAGTTGTAAACTGACGTAGTGAATACATGGGAAGACTTCTATGGTAATTGCAAAGGTGCTGTGGTCACTAAACAATGTTTTCAGTCTGCATTATTTCTCCAATAAAATTTTATAATATGCTGTTTCTGTGTAACTGGGACTCACACCTACACAAATATGCCCAAAGTGGCACTGCGGTGACAAAAAAGGGCTAATAAGAATCTTAACATGCCTGAAAAAAATTCAAAATGACTTCAAAAAATTATGTGCAGCTGGATAGACTGCAAATTCAGTAACATATTTTTAACAACATTTTTCATTTTTTAAGATACACATCATAAGCGTGGCGTTTCCTAAGTATTGCGAATGATGATAAAATCATCCAGGAAAAATGCAAAGTAAACGAGTATACGCTAACGTTATATTATGCGTACTTATTTGATGTCTGTATGTGTCAAAGTATATAAATGTATCGGGATAAATAAATAAACTGTCAAAACTTTACTGACCCATAGAATTCGTTTTATATAAGCAGACACCCAGTTGCAGCAGTGGAAAGAAGGAAAAGAGCAAAAATATGCGCATTTCGGAGCACAAAAAAGGCAAATATGTTGCCTTTGAAATACACTGACAGAAAAGTGGAGAATCAGCTGCCCTTACTCCACCTACGTCACCAAAATTTTGGCATGCGGACATATCCGCGCTTTTTATGCGGAAAGAGAGGAGCAGAGAGACAGTGGGACTGTGACGGTGAATGAGAGAGGGGACTATGCTGACTGGAGAGAGAAAGTGATAGTGAAAGAGAAAGAGAGATGGATGAAGACAATAGCTGTAGAGGCCAAACATAGAGGAGATAATGATGGTCAGTGGGAGACAGCGGCAATACAAAAGAAAGAGAGCTGGATGGATATAGTAACACTTGGAGCAAAAGAGAAAATACCCCTTCCCAGACCGGTGAACTTCAACACGTAGGCACAGGGGAGGGCGCACTTTGTACCGAATTTTTTTAACACATGGGTGTAGGGGAAAAAATAAGTTGGACCCCCCTCCCTACACCCTCCCCTCAAAAAATATTCGAACTGCGAGGTATGGAGAAAACAGTGGCGGCAGGAAGGAAGTCAAAAGGAGACAGTGTAAGTGAGAGAAGAGGCAGTAGCAGTGGAATGTGCCTTAAATCGATGGGAGAAGAAGGAGACGTCAGGAGAGAGACATATATAGACAGTGGCAGTGAGACGGAGATACTGATAATGAAAATCTAACTACTAAGAGAGACAAGGTAAAAGGATTTAAATTGTTCCGTGTTAAAAGAGCGTGAACACGTTCCCATGTCGAAATTTTTGGTGAAGAAAGCAGAATGAGGATTGAGGGTGCTGGTTCCTCACTTTCTCGTCAGAGTCTTGTTAAGAGGAACATTCTCCTTTTTTGTGCTCCGACAGGTGCATTATTTCGCTGGTTTATTAAATATACACCACAACATAGAGAAGAAACTCTCTTGTTATTCACAGATTACTTAAATGCAATTCTTTAAAGAGGAGTAAACTTTGCCATTTACAGGAGAACAGATCACCTTGTAAGTAGGCTGTTTACGTTTTTTTATTGGTAACGCCACGTAGCGCTCTATATAAAATCACTGACTGTGCTGTGTGCAGTCTGAGGCTGGTCGGCATTGTTTCAATATTCGCCATTGTAGTGTTGGGCAGCTGGCTGTTAAAAGCGCGTAGCATTGCACAGTTGGAGGTGAGCTGTCAGCAGTGGTGGATGTGGGGAAGTGAGATGGCGGATTTTTGAGAGCGGATGATCTGGACGTGTGCCCATCAGAAACAGTACATTTGTAAGAATGGATGTCATGAACTACTATATATATTATGACTTTTGAACACTATTAAGGTAAATACATTGTTTGTTCTTTATCAAAATCTTTCATTTGCTAACTATGCCTATCAGTAGTTAGTGCCTTCAGTAGTTTGAGTCTTTTATTTAGCTGGCAGTAGTGGCGCTCGCCGTATTGCAGTAGTTTGAGTAACGAAGATTTTTGTGAGGTAAGTGATTTGTGAAAGGTATAAGTTAATGTTAGTCGGGGCCATTCTTTTGTAGGGATTATTAAAAGTCAGACTGCGTTGCGCTAAAAATATTGTGTGTCAGTTTAAGCACAGTCATGTAAAATGTTTCTAAGGGGACGTTTCAACCTCAATGTACCTTCAGGTCACAATAGTCATGGGAGAACTATATGCACATATACAGACAGTCATAGTATAGCATACACAAGGTATAAAACGGCAGTGCACTGGCGTAGCTGTCATTTGTAGTCAGATGACTCACGTGAGAAGGTTTCCTCCGTGACGATGACTGCACGACCTGAATTATCAGACTTTGGCTAAGGAATGGTAGATGGAGCCAGACACAAGGGGCATTCCATTTAGGAAATCTTCAGGGAATTCGTTGTTCCACAGGATCAAGTGTGTGCCGAGAATACCAAATTTCAGGCATTACATCTCACCAATGAAAATGGAGCGACGGAAGGCCTTCACTCAATGACCGAGAGCAACGGCGTTTGCGTTGAGTTATCAGTGCTAACAGACAAGCAACAGTGCTTGAAATAACTGCAGAAATCAATGTGGGGCGTTCGGCGAACGTATCCGTTACCACAGTGCGGCGAAATCCATCGTTATTGGGTATGGCAGCAGACGGGCGACTAGAGTGCTTTTGCTAACAGCACGACATCGCCTGCAGTGACTCTGCTGGGTTCGTGACCACATTTGGTTGCACCCTTAATTTTCAAGTAAAGAGTGTTGGTTCTGCAGAAACATAAGAATACTTTTGGGTATAGCATAATGTGCTTGACCTTATTCATTTCTTTTCTAGTTAAGTATATACTATGATGTTTTAATCAACATTAAATAATAAAACTTGAACAAACGTGAATCGGTAAAGTTCAAAACATTTGTTCTTGATAAAATAGCATTTCACATTTGTACTGTACTAATAAAACACATTCTTTTGGTATACTCGTACATATCAATAACATTCGGTTCAATTTTTATTTGGCAAATTTATGATGATTTTTGCTTTTGTATGTTTTTAGCCTTCTGTTCCTAAGTCAGCCTAGTTTAATCAGAGTATCATCTGAGATCAGCATCTCATTCATTTCAGGAGACTGCTGACTCACTTTTTCAGGTAAGCAAACGGGAAGTAGTGGTACACTACACGGAAACCAAACGTCGTCGCCATGGTCCTGATGCCAGTTGAGAGTACATGTGGCATGAGCAGTGAGTGATGTCGGGAACTGAATGAACTGTTTAACGCTAGATTTTTATATTATGAAACAACTTCTTTTCAACATTGTGTAAACAAAACAGCATTAAACACTAGTAGTAAACAGAACATGGGTTGCGCTGTTGTTAACGGACTATCGTTGTACTTCATAAGGGCCAATGGGGTTCTAAGCGCAAGCCGGCTATACCGATTTAGGTTTCCCATAGTTTCCGTAAATTGCTGCAGGCAAATGTTTCCTACTGTAAGGCTTCGTCAGACCAGATAAGTAGGGGAGAGTGTTGCACTTGGCCTTTTCAGATTTCCGCTTCTGGTTAGCGCTGCAATAAAAGTTAACAAATTTTAAAGGATAGCTTTCACCTGCAATCTTTTTCTGAAATTACAAAAATTACTCCGAAAAACCAAGTATTTCCCAAATGTAAAGAAATGTTCCTGGGTACAACATGGTTATGTACCTAGGAACAATTATTCTACTGAAATCGAAAACACCTTATCAATAGTGTGTCTAGTACTCTTTGTGTTACATTATTACTCTACTACACACAAATAACTAATCAGTAAGTGAAATCAGATTAAGAAAAAATAGTGTCCAAAAACACATTTTCATATTTCATTTTTAAAAGATAGCTTTCACCTGCAATCTTTTTCTGAAATTACAAAAATTACTCCGAAAAACCAAGTATTTCCCAAATGTAAAGAAATATTCCAGGGTACAACATGGTTATGTACCCAGGAACAATTATTCTACTGAAATTGAAAACACCTTATCAACACTGTGTTTAGTACTCTTTGTGTTACATTGTTACTCTACTACACACAAATAACTAATCAGTAAGTGAAATCAGATTAAGAATAAATAGTGTCAAAAAGCTGTTATAAGTTAAAAATATTTTGAAAGAGAAGCCATCGGCAGCTAACACGTGCTTCCCTTTATGAGGACGGGAAGATAGTCGAGACGTTAAAGAAACACAGCAGATTTGCAAATATCACGTGTTCCGTGGCAAAAAGACCAGTTTCAGTGTTCAAGATGGTGCACGATTAACGAAGTGTTGCTTAACCACCCACACGTTTAGTAAACAGTTTTAAAAATCTACAGGATTTAACACACCACAAAGCCCTGTAACTGAAGACTTACAACATCTTACAAATAAGTCAAATATATTACACATCACTTAAACCTGTATAATTTGTAATACTTACTAACAAATTTGTACATGCTTGTGGTTATTTAATATAATACACATCACTTACCTCAGTAAAATTTGTAATACTTATTAACAAATTTGTTCATACTTGGGGATACTTATTGATACTACCGTTAACTATACAGCGTAATTTGAACTTACTAGTGCTTGTTCTTCTAATAGCATTCGGTCTACAACCACTTCGATTAAAGATTAGCACTTGTCAAGAAAGCCACCGTTTTTACATTTTGTAAAGTGCCTCCGATGATTTAACTGCGAGAGATGTATGCGATTCATCTGTATCTCTGTTATTAGTAAAGAAGTGACTAAAGCAATGCAACGAGTTTACTGTGTGAATTATGATATTATTATCTTTCGGTATCTCGACGTGAGAGAGAAGGGATGAATGTTCTTTTTAGAAGGATCCTACCTGTTGTTAAGGAAGCCATTGAAGTAGATAAAGTTAATTAAAACATTTTTATGCCTCTAGATGCGAAAAATGGCAGCTATTATACAAGGAATTGAGTTTCATGCGACTGTGGATTACGAACGCTTAGGACTTTCAGAAAATGAATATTGGCTGTTTCTTGACGGTAGTATTGCGAAGGGAGGGGAGGAGGTTCGAGGGGGTCCATCATGCACCTGACAGTACTTGCAGAGAGGCGCCGAATGGACTACAAGGCAGCCCAGATTTTCCGGATAATATATTATTATTACAGTAGATACAATATATTTGTTCTTCTTATTTGTTACATAGTTTAATTCTTAATTTCTTTGCGTGTTTTTGGGTACTTGCATTGTTTAATTCATAATTTTCGGGCGTATTATAGTATTTGAGAGTTGTAGCATCGCGCTTTAGTGTTTACTTCGTAGATTCTTACTTACATTGCGTGTGAGTTTCGTATAGGAGGTGTAATTTTGAGTTTTAGTTACTGTAATCGTAAATTCAGGCAGATTGTAGCGCAGTCGTTAGGCATTTGTACAGGTTAGTTAATACATTCTTTGCGTGTTTCCCTTGCGTTATCTAGGCACTGACTCGTGTTTCAGTAACTGTTGTTCAACATCGATTAGAATGGACAGGGACTGTGATTGCTGTGTTCGGATGAGGGCTGAGTTGGCATCCCTTCGCTCACAGCTATAAGCGGCGCTGACTTCGCTCGTGCAGCTTGAGGCTGTTGCCAATGGGCACCACTGTGGGGGGCCGGACTTGGGTATCACGGGGATGTCAACCTCGTCCCGTCTGTCCCCAGATCGGTCTGCCGCTGTGGTTGCCCCGGTTGCTGCCCGCAGTGGGGCTGAGCCCTCGCCTGTGGTTGATTGGGAGGTCGTTCCAAGGCGTGGCAGGCAGCGAAAGACGTCCCCGGAGGCTGATCAGAAAGCCTCCCCGGTGCGTCTGACAAACAGGTTTCAGGCACTGTCTCTGGCTGAGCCAGATGCAGCTGCCTGCCCTGTTTCAGAGGATGATTCTCAGTCTTCAAGGTCCGGGCAATCACAGAGGGTGGGCTTAATGGTAGTCGGGAGCTCCAATGTTAGGCGCGTAATGGGGCCCCTTAGGGATATGGCGGCTAAGGAGGGGAAGAAATCCAGCGTGCACTCCGTGTGCATTCCGGGTGGAGTCATTCCTGATGTGGAAAGGGTCCTTCGGGATGCCATGAAGAGCACAGGGTGCAGCCAGCTGCTGGTGGTGGCACATGTCGGCACTAGTGACGTGTGTCACTTTGGATCTGAGGAAATTCTCTCTGGATTCCAGCGGCTATCTGATTTGGTGAAGGCTGCCGGTCTTGCTTACGAGATGAAGGCAGAGCTCACCATCTGCAGCATCGTTGACAGAACCGACTGCGGACCTTTGGTGCAGAGCCGGGTGGAGGGTCTGAATCAGAGGCTCAGACGGTTTTGCGACCGTGTTGGCTGCAGATTCCTTGACTTGCGCCATAGGGTGGTGGGGTTTCGGGTTCCGCTGAATAGGTCAGGAGTTCACTACACTCAGCTGGCGGCTACACGGGTAGCGGAGGCTGTGTGGCGTGGACTGGGCGATTTTTTAGGTTAGAAGGCCTCGGGAAAGTACGGGGTGGGCTGCAATCTCAAAGGGTACATGGCAAATACAGGACGTGCTTGGATCAAGGAACAGTCGGAATTGTAGTTGTAAATTGCTGTAGTTGTGCTGGGAAAGTCCCTGAGCTTCAAGCGCTAATAGAAAGCACAGAAGCTGAAATCGTTATAGGTACAGAAAGCTGGCTAAAGCCTGAAATAAGTTCTGCAGAAACTTTTATGAAGTCTCAGACGGTGTTCAGGAAAGATAGATTAGGCAGAATTGGTGGTGGAGTGTTTGTGTCTGTCAGTAGTGGTTTATCTTGTAGTGAAGTCGAAGTAGATACTCCGTGCGAATTGGTATGGGTGGAGGTTATACTTAACAGCCGAACTAAGTTAATAATTGGCTCCTTCTACCGACCCCCAGACTCCGATGATATAGTTGCGGAACAGTTCAGAGAAAATTTGAGTCTCGTAACAAATAAATACCCCACTTATACGGTTATAGTTGTTGGGGACTTCAACCTTCCCTCGATATGTTGGCAAAAATACTTGTTCAAAACCGGTGGTAGGCAGAGAACATCTTCCGAGATTGTCCTAAATGCTTTCTCCGAAAATTATTTCGAGCGGTTAGTCCACGAACCCACGCGAATTGTAACTGGTTGCGAAAACACACTTGACCTCTTAGCCACAAACAATCCAGAACTGATAGAGAGCATCATGACTGATACAGGTATTAGTGATCACAAGGTCGTTGCAGCTAGGCTCAATAGCGTTTCTTCCAAATACACCAGAAACAAACGCAAAATAATTTTATTTAAAAAAGCGGATAAAGTGTCACTAGAAGCCTTCCTAAGAGACAATCTCCATTCCTTCCGAACCGACTATGCAAATGTAGACGAGATGTGGCTCAAATTCAGAGATATAGTAGCAACAGCAATTGAGAGATTCATATCTCATAAATTGGCAAGAGATGGAACTGATCCCCCGTGGTACACAAAACAGGTCCGAACTCTGTTGCAGAGGCAACGGAAAAAGCATGCGAAGTTCAGAAGAACGCGAAATCCCGAAGATTGGCTAAAATTTACAGACGCGCGAAATTTGGCACGGACTTCAATGCGAGATCCCTTTAATAGGTTCCACAACGAAACATTGTCTCAAAATTTGGTAGAAAATCCGAAGAAATTTTGGTCGTATGTAAAGTACACAAGCGGCAAGACGCAGTCAATACCTTCGCTGCGCAGTGCCGATGGTACTGTTACCGACGACTGTGCCGCTAAAGCGGAGTTATTGAACGCAGTTTTCCGAAATTCCTTCACCAGGGAAGATGAATGGAATATTCCAGAATTTGAAACACGAACAGCTGCTAGCATGAGTTTCTTAGAAGTAGATACCTTAGGGGTTGCGCAGCAACTCAACTCGCTTGATACGGGCAAGTCTTCAGGTCCAGATTGTATACCGATTAGGTTACTTTCAGATTACGCTGATACAATAGCTCCCTACTTAGCACTCATATACAACCGCTCGCTCACCGATAGATCTGTACCTACAAATTGGAAAATTGCGCAGGTCGCACCAGTGTTTAAGAAGGGTAGTAGGAGTAATCCATCTAACTACAGACCTATATCATTGATGTCGGTTTGCAGTAGGGTTTTGGAGCATATACTGTATTCAAACATTATGAATCACCTCGAAGGGAACGATCTATTGATACGTAATCAGCATGGTTTCAGAAAACATCGTTCCTGTGCAACGCAGCTAGCTCTTTATTCGCACGGAGTAATGGCCGCTATCGGCAGGGGATCTCAAGTTGATTCCGTATTTCTAGATTTCCGGAAAGCTTTTGACACCGTTCCTCACAAGCGACTTCTAATCAAGCTGCGGGCCTATGGGGTATCGTCTCAGTTGTGCGACTGGATTCGTGATTTCCTGTCAGGAAGGTCGCAGTTCGTAGTAATAGACGGCAAATCATCGAGTAAAACTGAAGTGATATCAGGTGTTCCCCAGGGAAGCGTCCTGGGACCTCTGCTGTTCCTGATCTATATAAATGACCTGGGTGACAATCTGAGCAGTTCTCTTAGGTTGTTTGCAGATGATGCTGTAATTTACCGTCTAGTAAGGTCATCCGAAGACCAGTATCAGTTGCAAAGCGATTTAGAAAAGATTGCTGTATGGTGTGGCAGGTGGCAGTTGACGCTAAATAACGAAAAGTGTGAGGTGATCCACATGAGTTCCAAAAGAAATCCATTGGAATTCGATTACTCGATAAATAGTACAATTCTCAAGGCTGTCAATTCAACTAAGTACCTGGGTGTTAAAATTACGAACAACTTCAGTTGGAAAGACCACATAGGTAATATTGTGAGGAAGGCGAGCCAAAGGTTGCGTTTCATTGGCAGGACACTTAGAAGATGCAACAAGTCCACTAAAGAGACAGCTTACACTACACTCGTTCGTCCTCTGTTAGAATATTGCTGCGCGGTATGGGATCCTTGCCAGGTGGGATTGACGGAGGACATCGAAAGGGTATAAAAAAGGGCAGCTCGTTTTGTATTATCACGTAGTAGGGGAGAGAGTGTGGTAGATATGATACGCGAATTGGGATGGAAGTCATTACAGCAAGAACGTTTTTCGTCGCGGCGAGATCTACTTACGAAATTTCAGTCACCAACTTTCTCTTCCGAATGCGAAAATATTTTGTTGAGCCCAACCTACATAGGTAGGAATGATCATCAAAATAAAATAAGAGAAATCAGAGCTCGAACAGAAAGGTTTAGGTGATCGTTTTTCCCGCGCGCTGTTCGGGAGTGGAATGGTGGGGAGATAGTATGATTGTGTTTCGACGAACCCTCTGCCAAGCACTTAAATGTGAATTGCAGAGTAGTCATGTAGATGTAGATATTTTATTACTGTGTGTGTTTCCGGTGGGCGGGGGCGGGGGGGGGGGGGGGGGGGGGGTCGACGGCGCCAATATGTCTAGTGTCGTACGTCAGTCGTCAATACAGTGTCGTGCCCCGGGCCGACAGTGATATTCGCTGTGCCACTGTTTCCTGGCTTTCCCTTAACCACAGCCATTTTGTTGGACAGAATAATAGCCCGTGATTTTAATTGAGTATTTCCTTGATACCAGTAGGACATCCACGCTTCAGTTTTCACGAACTGCATTGCCTTCAACCAGTCCCTGAGAGTTCGAGCAGTGAAGTTATTCCACGTTTTAAAATTTCAGGCGACCGCAAATTCTTTGTACCTGCTCTGATGCTGAACGACGGGAACGTCCAGATCATCATTGCAGCCTTTATTCATGTTCAGGTTTCATCTCACATTACTCGACGAATGACAGCTACCGTACATGACATCATCATTGATACTGTTTACTTGTTTAGTGTTAAAAGCCAACTTAACTATGGAGTATCGTCTCAGTTGTGTGACTGGATTCGTTATTTTCTGTCAGAAAGGTAACAGTTCGTAATAACTGACGGAAAGTCTGCGGGTAAAACGGAAGTAATATCTGGCATTTCCCAAGGAAGCGTTATAAACCCTCTGTTGTTCCTGATCTATATAAACAATTTAGAAGCCAATCTGAGCAGTCCTCTTTGACTGTTTGCAAATGATGCAGTCATTTATCGTTGCGTAAACTCATCCGATGATCGAAACGAATTGCCAAATGATTTAGACAAGATAAGTGTATGGTATCCAAAATGGCAATTGACTCCAAAACACGAAAAGTATAAACTCACCCACATGAGCACTTAAAAAATTTTTTAAAAATTTTAAAAGGTCTTCTAAATGTGAGCAACACGACAAATCACATAAATCTTAAGGATGTAAACCCAACTAAATTCCTAGAGATAACAATTACGAATAACTTAAACTGAAACGATCACACAGATAATGTTGTGGGGAAAGCAGACCAAAAGGGGGAGGGGGTTATCGGGGAGACTGATGATAGTAAAATGGAGGGCCGTCATTCTTCAGTTCTTGGCAAGGGCTGCAAAACATCTAGCAACAGCCCTGCGTTCTTTCTTGTCGCACGCTGTTCGAAAGTGGAAAGGTAGAAAAGTAGCTTAAAAGTAATTCGACGGACACACTGCCAGGCACTTAATTGTGAACCGCAAAGAAATAATGTAGATGTAGATGTAACGCAAAACCAAAGAATAAAATTCCAAACTTTAAATAAGAGATCATTTCTGTCACAAATAATTGCAATTTGTGTCATCTGGCTTCTTCATATTTCAACAAAATAATTCAACACTACCTCATGTCTCACAAAAACAAAAATAGCAGAAAATCGAGGAAATTGCTTATGGCTGTTTTTAATGCGCGAATGCTTCGTGCGATTCGAAAAGCTGTCACTCGATTGAGACACCGAGCAAGAAACATCACGTGTTCGTATGCACACTATCTATCCTCCAGGTGCAACAACTCCCCTACGTAAATGCTTGTAAATGAGTATTATATTTTTTTATCCTCAATAACATCACATTTTCACTTAGTCAAAGTGATCGACGAGTAAATACAGCAACTGTTATTACAATTGCCATTTCCTTGTGCGCGCACAAAATCATGCCTGTTAAGTTTTTATAAGGGTACAGTGAAATTTCAATGGGATGTAACACTTACATCACAATTGACAGTGTCACTGTACACATAACGTCATCTGTCTACATGTTCGACTTTCCCTACTTTTCAAAGCTAGCAGCTACGTGCAATATAAATTAGTTTATTGTATCGTAAAAGCGATTCGTGGGTTCCTGTATTCCAGTGACCAGTATTATCTTCTAAGACAGTGGGCTTAGTAGCTTTAGACTCGGTAGTTCCCGGATCACAGTTCCTTCACTCAAAGTGATAAATTAACCCATCTCAAATATGCTGTAAGAAAAATAAAGAGGATGACGCACCACGAAGAAATTATCCGAACCGGACGCCGTCTGGAGAGTACTCAGAAACGTCTTCAGCCTAGATTTAAATGACTATAGTAAAATTGCCTTCAGTGATGATTCCCGATTCGAACTGAGCCCCGATGACCAGTGAAGATGTGTCTGGAGATGTCCCGGCCTGTGGTGGGCTATCAACTTAACTGTTCCCTGCCGTATGACCCGAAAACCATGATTGATGGCCTGGAATGTCATTTCTTTACCCCTTTGTTGATATCCGCGGATCCCTTCAGCACAACTGTACGTCGATGATAATCTACGCCTCGATTTGTTACCCTTCATGGCAACCCATCCTGGGCTTACGTTTCAGCAGGATAAAGCTCGCCCGCACCTGGCGAGAGTTTCTACTGCTCGTCTTCGTGCTTGCCACACCGTACCTTGGAGAACAAGGTTGCCGGTTCTCTTCCCAATTGAGAATGTTTGGGGCATTATGGGCAGGGCCCTTCAACCATTCGCGATTTTGACGATCCAATGCACCAATTGGACAGAATTTGGCACGATATCCTTCAGGAGGACATTCATCAACTCTACCAATCAATGCAAAGCGGAATAACTGCTTGCATAAGAGCTAGAGGTGGACCAAGGAGTTATTGACTTGCTCGATTTGTGAAGCTCTTTCTCTTGAGTAAATCATCCAGTTTTTCTGAAATTGTAACCACGGTAATTAACCCATCAACACATCGGATTAGTGCTTGGTACTACAATCTTGAAGACCAGAGGTATTTCACTCCTAAGCTACCCGACCTTGCTTAGCATAGACGCAAAGCAGCTTGGTACCACACTCACTGCTTCGCCCACACACGGTTCTCCTTTCCTCTTGCGGTAAGAGTTCGTCGACTGTACGCGCCCACACTCGTGGCGTACTTAGCGAACTGTCCACAGCAGCGCTCGGCAAACTAATTTGCGGTTGCCTCGGCGTAGTGGAGTGCCAGGTAACGCTGTAGCGGGCGAGCGCTTGGCTTGTAGAACGTGACGCCTCCAGCTCGGGTGACAATAACACACGTGTACCGGAACCCGCGCGATCGAGTTCTGCTGATACCCAAGGCGAACCGCGTCTCTCTTCTCCTCTTAACAAAAGACACGTGCGCTGACACAAATGTGCAGCATGCTAATCCATGTCTCTCTAGCAGCACTTGGATGCAAAATGTAGACCACCGTACTGTGAAATTTCACTAGAGTGCACGCAGGGCTTTACCGCGATGATGAGGTGGTAAAAAGGGAGGAGGGTTAGGGCTTATCAGTCCGTCGACGACGAGGTCATGAGAGATGACGTACAACCGCGGATTGTGAAGGCTGGGGAAAGGAATCAGTTGCGCCTTTTTCAAGGGAACCATCCTGACATTGGCCTTGACACACACAAAACATAGGCTCGTGACAAAAAATAACAACACCTACAGCCGTCCTTATGATTTGATTTTATTTTGTCGCTACCAGTTTCAACGCTTCATTGCGTCATCTTCAGGCTGTTTTGATGCGGTACAGATTGATACGATCCCCATGCATAACCCATCAGTTGCCAGCATTGCTGGATTCGCAGATAGTGTGTCAGCACTCCAACCATCAACTGTCAACTCACAGTTTCAGAAATGCACTCTAAGACAAAGCGACGCACCACGAAGGAATTATCTGAATGGGACATAAATCGGTAGATATGATGCGAAAAATATATATCTGCTTAAGAAGGAATTCCGCTAGTTCCTGATCAGGTAGCGAAAATTATGGGCAACCATATCAGTTGTTTCACAACTTACAATATCTGTTCGTCGTGAAGAAATCCAACATTACTAAATGATATGCAGATTCTTTTATTTCTTAATCATTACACTGTTTTCAAAACATTATCCATTTCTACCTCTCGTTGACTATCTTCAGACTGCAGTAAAAGAAGCAGGACACTTAAAACCTGTTTTCTCTGCCTCGTGATGACTGGATGTTGTGTGATGTCCTTAGGTTAGTTAGGTTTAAGTAGTTCTAAGTTCTAAGGGACTGATGACCATGGATGTTAAGTCCCATAGTGCTCAGAGCCATTTGAACCATTTGAACTTAAAACCTTGCTACTTGTGAAAGCCGCACATTGTCAACCCAAATTACATTTAACTTGGTGAAGTTCGGAATAATATTTCCGATTGGTTTGCTGCGAAGAGCCACGAATTCCTGTGCCAACCTCCTCAACTCAGAGAGCCCTTGCACCATGCGTCCTCAATTGTTTCTTGGATATACACAACTTCAAAAACTGAGCAAGTCAGTAGCCCGTTGATCCACCTCTGGTTCTTATGCTAGTAGTTACTCGGATTGACACTGACTGATAGAGTTGCTGAATGGCCTCCTGACGGGTACCGTGCCAAATTCTGTCCAAGTGAGGCGTCAGACCGTCAAAATCTCGAGATGGTTGAACGGTCCTGTCCTTAATGCTCCAAATGTTCGCAAATGGGGAGAGATCCGGCGACCTTTCTGGCCCAGGTAGTGTTTCGCAAGTAAGGAGGAAATCAGTAGAAACTCTCGTCATGTGTGGGGTGGCACTGGTGAAATGTAAGACCAGGCTGGCTTGCCATGAAGGGCAACAAAACAGGACGTAGAGTATCATCTACTTACCGCTGCTCCATGTCCGTCCCTGGTAGCTGAGTGGTCAGCGCGATGGAATGTCATCCCTAACGGCCCGGCCGGCCGAAGTGGCCGTGCTGTTAAAGGCGCTGCAGTCTGGAACCGCATGACCGCTACGGTCGCAGGTTCGAATCCTGCCTCGGGCATGGATGTTTGTGATGTCCTTAGGTTAGTTAGGTTTAACTAGTTCTAAGTTCTAGGGGACTAATGACCTCAGCAGTTGAGTCCCATAGTGCTCAGAGCCATTTTGAACCTAACGGCCCGGGATCGACTCCCAGCTGGGTCGGAGATTTTCTCAGCTCAGAGACTGGCTGTTGTGTTGTCCTTATCATCATCATTTCACCCCCATCGACACGCAAGTCGCCGACGTGGCGGCAACTCGTAAGATTTGCACCAGGCGAACGGTCTACCCGACGGGAGGCCCTAGCCACACGGCATTTCCATTTTACTGTAGCTCAATAAGGGTGCCGCGGATGATAACCAAACACACCCAAGGGTGTCAGGCCCTTCAGCGGGCGAGTCACGTCTTCGCTGGTTATCAGAGCTCATTTAACAGTGAGACTCATCACTGAAGACAATTCTACTGCAGTCAGTGAGATTCCAGGCCGAAGACATGTCTGAAGACATACCCAGCACTCGGAGACCTAGATAGTCCTTAACATTACACAGAATAGTTGAAGGGAACGACATACAACGGATGCCATGTTTCCGTAGGAATCTACCGATAGTTTTGAAGATTGGGCCAGCATATGACTTGGTCTCTTTTCTTCCTTGGTCTCACTCTGAACGTGTTTGTCAGGCGTTCTTGACTTTGACTGCGTCGCCTATTTAATTTTCGGGCCAACTACCTGCCCGGACGTGTTAGTTAAGGGGCTCCGGAAAGGCTCAAAATCATGAAAAGTTCAATTTTTACTTTTTTGCGTTTTCTGAATCTGCAGACTATTACCTTTTAATAGATATATAATTTATTCAATTCTGAAGACTACAACTATTTGTAAATTTTTTTTGAAATGTGTTCTACATGGGCGTGACCCACCGTGGCGCTGTTAAACTGCTGTCAAATGGTGTTATTATTAACGTCCGTGTTCATCAGGTACATTTTAGTGATGTGTGTGGCTAACCTATTTTCAGAGACTTAGCAGAGACTTAGCAGCACCTGAACTGTTGAAAAAGTGTATTCACGGAAAAACTCAAAACCCCAATGAAAGTGTAAATAGTGTTATATGGTCGAGAATCCCCAAGACTGTATTTGTTGGAATAGAAACACTTCACTTTGGTGTGTATGATGCTGTTGCGACTTTCAATGATGGCAACATTGTAAGGTGCAAGGTATTTAGAACCTATCTTCATAGATAGGTTCTAACATGGTACGAGCGATGCTTGCTTTAGACAAGGAACGCCTTCGAGCTGCAGACAGGGCTGTAAAGAGTCTAGAAATTAGAGATGGGGGGTGCACTCTTGAACTAATTCATAGAGTTGAATCTTTCAAAGGAGTGAACAATCAGTGATTCAGAAAAAAAGAACGGTAGCTCCAAACGTTTCCGACGGCAGAGAGAGAGAGAGAGAGAGAGAGAGAGAGAGAGACGGAGCATATCAGCGGCGCCTCTGCTGGTCACAGCACAGTGCACGCCACACAACACAGCCAGCGCCGGCCTCTGCCCTGCTTCTACCTTGGCTGCCTGCATTGTGCAGTGCCCCATTGGATTTTGTGTTTCACATATGCCGTGCCGTCCATGTGCGTCGTCTGCCGCGCGCAGTGTCTGGCGCAGCTTGACTTCGCATCGCACTCTGTCGGCGATCGTTTCAGTCGCACGTCCTGCCCTCTGGGCAGTTGATGCGAGCAACAGGACAGAGAGCCACCTAGCGGATAACATAGGAACTACTTGCAACAACCTGCTCGCAAGAGAACAGACGATTTGTCTCGGAGCGGGTGAGTTCACCGCTCCCCCCACCCTCGGAACTCGCCCGCTCAACGCTCACTCCACCGTCTCGACTCTAGCCAGAGCGTTGAGCAAAGCGACTCAGGTGTCACTCTGGTCTCTGCGGTCTCGGCTCACGCAGTAATACAGCTCGGGGCTCGACCTGCTCGACTCAGCGGCTCTGCATCGGAGTTCGTCTCTACTGGATATTGTTCTTCGTAGTAATACCGCTACGTATATTACATTATTATGTTATGTATACATCATTTGTTTTTATTTTATTTTTATTTGTTTAAACTGATTAGATTAGGTTCCTGACGACTCCTCTTACTATAGGATTTTTATTATGGACACTCGAATTTATGCTTTAATTACGAGCGAACCGATAAACGTATCGCAAAATGTGATACACCAATATTTTCCTTGTTTTATTCTGCGTAAGGCTATATGCAGCACTTTCGTTTTACAGTCAAATTTATAGTTTTTTTCTTATTCTGGTACGGATTTTGCGATTTTAGGCGTCTTCGGAAGGAAACGTTCACTTTAAAAATATATGGCTTGCGATGTATTTGTATGAGGTTAATGAAATTTTAATACATTGTAGCCAAATATATTGTTAATGTAAATCTGAAGTTACAACATTTTCCGATCACCCAAAAAACCACGATAGTGCAAAATAAATCAATAATCAAAAACTTTGTCATATCATGGAAATTTCAATAAACAATACAAAATTCTTACTCATTATCTGTGTTACTTCAAAATAGGATCAAATAAGATCAAAATACAGGTATAGTAGTGAAATAAACCAAGTTTAAAGGGCAATGTGCCTTCCATTTATTTTCTATTGTAAATGAGTGGTGAGTCATGAAAAAGATCTAATTCATTTCAGGGAGTGAACAGTTCTGATCCGATCTCCGAAAAGAACAGTTTTGCCCATCTCTACTAGAAATACAAGCAAGAGTAAACAGGAGGAGGAACAAGAGGATGCTGGAGGAGGAGTTTGCAGAGGATGAAGATAATCCATCCTACGGACCTGGAATGCACTAAAAAGTTAATCCAATCTTTGTCGCTCGATTCCCAAAACTTTTATTTTCTCATACTAATTACATGTTTTCTAAGGATCTTCCAAACATATATGTTTCAAACTTTCAGTAAATGTTACATAGTACCTTCTGCATAATTTAACACAGCCTTTTTCCAAAAAACTGTATATTTTTGAATATATAAATAAAAAATTGCAAAAAAATGTTGTGAATTTTCATTACAATTGAAAAAAAAAATCATCTTTAATAACTGAACTAAAATTTTGTAAAATCCCTGTGTTAAGTTGTAGCCCATATTCCAATAAATAATCTGTAAAAAGTTCAACTTCCTACCTCAAATACTTCGTGAGGAAAGATGTAATTTATAAGCGGTATTTTAACACTGCAAGTATAGGGCGTTCAGGAGCCCCTTAAGGGAGGAAATGACGGACAGTTGGGTCACGGTGTATATAGAAAACCTACACACACTGACTTCTATCTCCACGCCTCGAGCCATCACCATCCGTCACAAAGAAATTCGGAGCTAAAGACTCTGGTCCATAGAGCCCCAGCACCTTCAAACGAGGAGGACCACGACGAAGAACTGCAACACCTACGACTGGTGTTCCGAAAGAATGTGTATTTCGTAAGTCTTGCTTCGATTACTGTGGTGTGCGTACTGTAAGACCTTCAGTACACACACCATCAGATTATTTGACTGCTCGCTCTAACGAAGTAGGCGAGTGTCAGCAATATGTCTCGTGGTCTTATCCTAGCGTGTTTGTCTTCTGCTGTTAGGTCAGACGATAGAAATGCCACTTGCGCGCTTCGAGTAGCAGATTGTCGGTGAACAACTTTAAACAGAACTTGATTAATTTTCACACACATTTATTAAAATAATAACAAGCATAAAAATTACATAACTTGGCTCTGTATGCTATTTACAATTGACAATCTGAAGTTCCTTTGGTCTTAGTACGTTAATCTTATTCTCACATATATCTCTGATACTTGACAAAAGTGTCTATACATTTATCTTCATGGCTATGTACAGGAATATGGTAATCTTATTAGACGCAGAATGGAACTTGACTATAGACTGGTACAGACAAATGTAGAACTCGTACAGACTGGTAGAGACTAATGCAGACTGGTACAGACTGGTGCAGACAAATGCAGACTGACTAATCAGAGGTCTGTACACTCGTTATAATACCTGGTGCATTCACGTATCACTGCGCGAGTGTGATCCACGAGGAGAAAAGGTTCTACGTTAGCAACAATCTCATTGGCTGCGTTACATATTAATACACGGATTGGCTGAAGCAGAATTTGGTCCGTCTCTATGGCAGCGCCATCTCGTAGTGCGGAGACGGACGAGCGCTGCGCCTGCGCTGTTGTGCTTAGGGGGGCGAGCTCTAGTGGGAAAGTTGTGTATGCACTGACTACGCGTAAATATGTACACAACAATTACCAAGAGCAACGTCAGAACTGCTTCTCTAGCTCTTTTAACATTCCTAAAGCCAATTTTCTTTTACGTTTTCTGTATATTAGTTTTGTCAGTAACTTGGATGCATGCGTTGTTAAGCTGACTGTGCGACATCGCTCACACTATCTGCCCTTGTTCTCTAGGTACTGTGTGGATGGTATTTTTTCGAAAGTCTAATGATAAGTTGCCACTCCCATAGATTCTTTAAAGCAACTGGCTTGTTGTTTGGTTGCCACTTCCCCAAATGGTTTTACAAATTCCAAAGGAAATTTATATGCCTCATCCGCCTTATCTGATCGCAAATGTTACAGATCTCTGTTAAACTCTAACACAGAGTGCCCTATGTCTTCTGCATCGACTCCCATTTCTTCCTCTGTCACGTCACATCGTCCCCTGGTACACACCTTTAACATACTCTTTCCACCTACATACTTCTCCTCTGCGTTTAGCAGCTTTGCATATATTATTTACATCTACATAAATACACAACAAACCATTCCAGTGTGCGTAGCAGACGGTAATTTGCCACTATACTACTGCATTCACGAACAGGGTAGGGGAAAAGTGGCTCCACACATCCGCACGGATCGATGGAAGATAAGTTATTTGCCGATGAACATGGATTTGACATATCTAAGTGGCGCACATGGCTGATCAGCTATACATGTTACAACTTAAAACTATTTTCATTTCACCAGCACAAAAATGGTTCAAATGGTTCTGAGCACTATGGGACTTAACTGCTGTGGTCATCAGTCCCCTAGGACTTAGAACTACGTAAACCTAACTACCCTAAGGACATCACACACATCCATGCCCGAAGCAGGATTCGAACCTGCGGCCGTAGCGGTTGCGCGGTTCCAGACTGTAGCTCCTAGAACCGCTCGGCCACGTTTCACCAGCTGTAATGTTTGTTACCTTCTGCCTTCCAAGGGTGGCCACTAGAGTTATGTACTGCATAAAAGCAAGTCAAGTTGTAGGCGGACATACGGCGATAACAGCTGCTTGTTGTTCGGCGACTCGCATGCCATTGCTAGACCGCCAAGTCTGACGTCCTGTCGTATGACGAAGGGACACGCAGAATACGAAGGCGATCTGTGGACAACACACTCACATACAAGGCGCTGCACTAAGTCGCTCACAGCAGCCAGCAGCCAGTAGCAACTCTATGTGTGCTGCACAAAAGACGTCACAACAGAAATACGTATGTTGTAGAACATATTCATACAACACATAAAATAACATCAGCGAGTTATTCACAAATTACTGAGACTGCACTGCTCACAATCTACAAATTATTAAATTATTTCAAAATTAATTTCAACCAATTCGTGCATATACGTAGACGTAAGTTAGTTTAGTTTAGTCTGTCTTAGTTGCACATTCTGTGGCTCATATTCACGACAATTAGCAATGATGTCGGACATGACAGCAACAAATAGGATACATTTTCTCTGAGAAAACGGCTAATATCCGCCTATCTACATAAATGGAATTTATTATTAACTTAATTTACAACAACTTCATAAATGTAACCCAACCGTATACATACTAACCTTCTCAGAAATTCATTTAAGAAGTAGGAGTTGTCAAGTAAAAATGATTTAGATTTATTTTTCTGTACAAGAGTAAGACTAAATTGTGGATAGTGGAGGCTACTTTGGCTCCTTGTATCGTATGTATAAATGCTGTTATTGTTTCCATATTGAGTCTGATTCATCGCAACACACGTCATAAGAGCTGCAGCGGACTGTGAGGTTGTTATTAGCATGACTAGTTTTTTAGATGATTGCTTATATGAAGTTTAAAGGAGTTGCACCAGGTATAATCAGTTTCTGTGGAATGGAAACTATATGACATAAGAGAGTGGATCATACAAAGTAACCTATTTTCTAATGCTTTCGTCATCAAAATCATCAGTTGCATTTAGGGCAAGTGTTGATAAGTCCAGTGAAGACTATCTGTAATACATAATACCGAATTCATGTACTTACCGGTAAGCACATCCATAATTTTGAAAATTAGTTTTATATATTTCCTTTCACCCATACTGTATTGTTACAGTAATGGTATATCTTGTTTCGTACAGAATGAAGCGAACTGTATCTTTTTTAAGTTAAATTATACATACATCAAAAAAAGTTTTGCATCACCTCGGTTCCGAGTGTTCCGGAACCTGTACAGGAAATTGGAATAGAGATCAACATAAATATCATTTCCGCCCCTTTTAATGCTCATGAAAACCACATATTTCACGTTGTACCACCATACAGCAAGACCTTCAGAGGTGGTGGTCCAAACTGCTGTACACACTGGCACCTCTAATACCCAGTAAGACGTCCTCTTGTACTGATGCATGCCTGTATTCATCGTGGCATACTATCCACAAGTTCATCAAGGCACTGTTGGTCTAAATTGCGCCACTCCTCAACGGCGATTCTGCCTAGTTCCCTCAGAAAGTTTGGTGGGTCACCTCGTCCATAAACAGCCCTTTATAATCTTCCCAAGGCATGTTCAATAGGGATCATGTCTGGAGAACAAGCTGGCCACTCTAGTCGAGCGATGTCGTTATCCTGAAGGAAGTCATTCACAAGATGACATAATTGGCGGGCGCATTGTTGTTCACGAAGACGAATGCCTCGCCAATATGCTGCTGATATGGTTGCACTATCGGTCGAAGGACGGCATTCACGTAGCACACAGCCGTTACGGCACCGTCCATGAACACCAGCGGCGCACGTCGTCCCTACATAATGCCACCCCAAAACAGCAGGGAACCTTCACCTGCTACACTCGCTGGACAGTGTGTCTAAGGCGTTCAGCCTGACTGGGTTGCTTCCTAACAAGTCTCCGACGATTGTTATTGATTAATCAAATAAAGGAGAGGTCTGTCTTCGGTATGGTCGCCGCCACCACTGCTGTTGTATCGAAGGTCTTCCCGACCTTGTCGTTGGTGAGAGACGTTGGTGTCCCCAGTGACTGATTTTGCAGCCATTTCAGCCTCCATCTTTAGTACTGAGATCGAGCAGCAACCACGAGACGACGTGTAGAGAAACTAAAGTCTTTTTATAACATTTCGACCACTTCAAGCTTCACTCTGGAGACTTGTGTTTAGAATCAATGAAGAGTCTGCTTTCAGCTCCAATCACAGGTGTGACATTCTGTAGTATTATGTGTTTTCAGTTATCATCACGATAATCACTGGACACCTGACAAATACAGCTAATTCAGTTGCACTATTATTAGTATCTTACCCACCGGCCCCTAGCCGGCCGGTGTGGCCGAGCGGTTCTAGGCGCTTCATTCTGGAACCACGCGGCCGCTACGGTCGCAGGTTCGAATCCTGCCTCGGGCGTGGATGTGTGTGATGTCCTTAGGTTAGTTAGGTTTAAGTAGTTCTAAGTTCTAGGGGACTGATGACCGCAGATGTTAAGTCCCATAGTGCTCAGAGCCATTTGAACCACCGGCCCCTATGTCAGATACGTCTATGTCTTATAATATTAATGTCATTTATTTTGTGAATAATTATATCGGAATGAATCAAAGAAATTGCGATTCGTTTCCTTATTCATTATTTGAGAGGGAACCCTAAATAGTGCGTCGCCTTTCAGGCTTACGTTTCATTTAAACCCAACTCGCCTTGCACATTCCATTGTACCAGTTGTGAAGGGAGCATGGAAATAGAAAAACAAAAGTGCTAATAGAAGTAGCCTCCTCCAAGCACTATAAAGTGACTTGCTAGGTACAGATGCAGACGTAGATACTTCGTGTTGTGTCGGCTACTCTGAGAGTCGGCACCGACTCTAACAAGGAAGGAGATAAATTGCGACGGCCGGTAGCAGGAATCCAAATCATCTGCACAAAGCTCTTGAAGATTACTGTAACTTATTATTCCTAAAAGAAAATTTGAGGTACTGCTTGTGCCTCCTACAAGCAATTACTGTTCATTGTTACTACTCGCAGAGCGCAGGTTAGGTAACATCTTCCTATTACTCAGTACTGATGTCCTCAAAGACTGCGGCTGGCTAAAGCAGCGTTGACTGGAGCGCTGAACTCTGTCTTCTCGGAGGTGTGGCGCTGCGCCTTCTTTCCACTGGCGCGCGGTCATCGCCTTCTTGATGCCGTTTCGCGGCGCTGTGCTCGTCGGCGTGCCAAAATGGTTCAAATGGCTCTGAGCACTATGGGACTTAACATCTGAGGTCATCAGTCCCCTAGAGCTTACAACTACTTAAACCTAACTAACCTAAGGACATCACACACATCCATGCCCGAGGCAGGATTCGAACCTGTGACCGTAGCGGTCGCGCGGTTCCAGACTGAAGCGCCTAGAACCGCTCGGCCACAACGGCCGGCGGTCGGTGTGCAGTCTATGCTTTAAGATTGCACACTTTGCAATAAATATCAGTGGGGAAACTGTCAGACATGTTACAGACTATCCTGTAACCGCTAAGAAGTAAGAGGACAATGTTGCAAATCAACAGAGAGATAATGTTCACTACCGGAGACGTAATCTCTGGATGGTGTGGGCATCTGCAAGCTGTGTATGAAGAACTACACGAGGACGGTCCTGAGAAACTGTCAGCAGCAGAGAAAACGTCCAACACATTATGCAACATGAATGATGTGGAGGATACAGCTTATCACTTTACAATGTCTTACAGCAGTAGGGTCTGATAAGGGACCACAATTTGATAAATGAGCTCTCAATAAAATGTATGAAGATATTAACTTTACTACGAGAATATCTCTTACAGCAGTCAAATTTAGAGTTGATCGATAACTGTATCTTTGAATCATTCGCAGCTTACGATTTGTCAGCGTCTTCACGGTTACTTTGCGGTGATGATGTTCAGTTCTGAAATAACTGCTGTTGAAAGAGAGTGGAACCGCAGAGCGTAAAGAAATGCAAGCTATCCATCTTACGCGAAGTCTTTGCTCAATCACGAACACTTCATTTCATAATCTGTTAACGTTGTGTCCTATTGTTGTGTGAGTTAACACAAGTCTGTGTTATCTACCAAATATTTTCGTTTTAATTTTACTTTCTCATGTCGTCACTCTGTCCTCTGATAATTCGTCTTCTGTATTTCCTTTGTTCATCTCCTATCGTCACATCTCGCTATATCACCATTCCATCTTCATACTTATATGGATATGGTGTCTGTTCTTTCGGACATGACCGAAAGAACAGACACCATATCAATATACGTATATACACTCCTGGAAATTGAAATAAGAACACCGTGAATTCATTGTCCCAGGAAGGGGAAACTTTATTGACACATTCCTGGGGTCAGATACATCACATGATCACACTGACAGAACCACAGGCACATAGACACAGGCAACAGAGCATGCACAATGTCGGCACTAGTACAGTGTATATCCACCTTTCGCAGCAATGCAGGCTGCTATTCTCCCATGGAGACGATCGTAGAGATGCTGGATGTAGTCCTGTGGAACGGCTTGCCATGCCATTTCCACCTGGCGCCTCAGTTGGACCAGCGTTCGTGCTGGACGTGCAGACCGCGTGAGACGACGCTTCATCCAGTCCCAAACATGCTCAATGGGGGACAGATCCGGAGATCTTGCTGGCCAGGGTACTTGACTTACACCTTCTAGAGCACGTTGGGTGGCACGGGATACATGCGGACGTGCATTGTCCTGTTGGAAGAGCAAGTTCCCTTGCCGGTCTAGGAATGGTAGAACGATGGGTTCGATGACGGTTTGGATGTACCGTGCACTATTCAGTGTCCCCTCGACGATCACCAGTGGTGTACGGCCAGTGTAGGAGATCGCTCCCCACACCATGATGCCGGGTGTTGGCCCTGTGTGGCTCGGTCGTATGCAGTCCTGATTGTGGCGCTCACCTGCACGGCGCCAAACACGCATACGACCATCATTGGCACCAAGGCAGAAGCGACTCTCATCGCTGAAGACGACACGTCTCCATTCGTCCCTCCATTCACGCCTGTCGCGACACCACTGGAGGCGGGCTGCACGATGTTGGGGCGTGAGCGGAAGACGGCCTAACGGTGTGCGGGACCGTAACCCAGCTTCATGGAGACGGTTGCGAATGGTCCTCGCCGATACCCCAGGAGCAACAGTGTCCCTAATTTGCTGGGAAGTGGCGGTGCGGTCCCCTACGGCACTGCGTAGGATCCTACGGTCTTGGCGTGCATCCGTGCGTCGCTGCGGTCCGGTCCCAGGTCGACGGGCACGTGCACCTTCCGCCGACCACTGGCGACAACATCGATGTACTGTGGAGACCTCACGCCCCACGTATTGAGCAATTCGGCGGTACGTCCACCCGGCCTCCCGCATGCCCACTATACGCCCTCGCTCAAAGTCCGTCAACTGCACATACGGTTCACGTCCACGCTGTGGCGGCATGCTACCAGTGTTAAAGAGTGCGATGGAGCTCCGTATGCCACGGCAAACTGGCTGACACTGACGGCGGCGGTGCACAAATGCTGCGCAGCTAGCGCCATTCGACGGCCAACACCGCGGTTCCTGGTGTGTCCGCTGTGGCGTGCGTGTGATCATTGCTTGTACAGCCCTCTCGCAGTGTCCGGAGCAAGTATGGTGGGTCTGACACACCGGTGTCAATGTGTTCTTTTTTCCATTTCCAGGAGTGTAGTTCTGGCGATACCGGCCAGGACCTTCTTCTTCTTTGCGGATGCACACATATTCCCCGAACTCTCACGGGACTTGGTAAGAATGTCTTCCACTAGTAATGAGCGTGTTGGGGTGGGACACGAATGTAGTGTTTGGACATACAAGGTGAGAATGTGGGTCTCTCGGAAGGCGTGCGTGAAATAGTCCCTTAAGTCGCACTATCCTCTGTGCCTCAGATGGATAGCCGGCACGGTAGCTCAGCGTATTCGGCCAGAGGGTTTAGCCACCCTCCATAATAAAAAAGAAAAAAAATGATTGAACGGGTCAACGAACAACCTACACGGGTATCATCAGACGTCCACCACAAATAAATTCAACGAACAGTGTAGAACAAAATGAGATCACAAACAAAAAGATGGATAGAGCGTCTGCCATGTAAACAGGAGATCCCCGGTTCGATTCCCGGTCTGGGCACACATTTTCACCTGTCCCCGTTAATATATATCAACGCTTGTCAGCAGCTGTAGGTATTAATATAATTCTAATTTCAATCCATCTTCATTCCGGTTTCCTACAGGTCACTATCACATCCTCGACTTCTGTCTTTTATCTTATCCTTTTACTTGTCTTTTTAACTCTTCTCGTTCTACACAACATTCCTCTTTCCACTGCTCGCAGGGCTAATCTCAGTATTTGGACTGTATGCGCGTTTAATGCCCATTCTTCGATTCCGTAAGATGCTATGGTAGTATGTACTGGGTATAGACTTTTAATTGCAATTTAGTATTTCATGCTTTTAAGTTTTGTGCACCGTGCTTACTACAACAAACAAGCACGCTGCGAAATGAATCGAGACAACAGCGATTGATACTATAAGAAACTATGTGTGCAGTAAATCCTTAGCCGATTGCTGGTAGTAATCTTTTACCCTAGAACAATTCGATCTAGTCATAATGAATCATCTTCCAATGGGGAACAAATTCCTGCTGGCGCTCCACAGGCTTCAATTCTGGGACCACTCCCGTTCTTGCTATAGATAAATAACCTTCCTTTTTCACTCATAAAGCAGAAATAGTTGTATTTCCTGATAACACAAGCATTGTAATCAAGTCCAGTACAGCTGCAACAACAAAATCAGCAGTAAATGAAGTATACAAAAATAAATGTACAAAGTAGTAGAAAGTTCATACACACATCAAAAAACGTTTGCATCACCCCAGTCCCCAGAACCCCTGAAGATAGAAGTTGACTGTGGATATTGTATAACAGACACAGTCCCTTTGACTGTTCAGAGATGTCACTAAACCAGCGCAAAGATGTAAACAACCATGCACGAGCAGCGCCTATTAAACGGAGGGCCGATCAGTTCCAGTCATTCCACCAGGAAGGAGGTACACAGCTAGTGTTGTCTGTAGTTCAACCATGCCTAGACGGTCAATACCGCGGTTCGATCGGGTCCGCATTGTTACTTTGTGCCAAGAAGGGCTCTCAACAAGGGAAGTGTCCAGGCGTCTCGGAGTGAACCAAAGCGATGTTGTTCGGACATGGATGAGATACAGAGAGACAGGAACTGTCGATGATATGCCTCGCTCAGGCCGCCCAAGGGCTAATACTGCGGTGGATGACCACTACCTACGGATTATGGCTCGGAGGAACCCTGACAGCAACGCCAACATGTTGAATAATGCTTTTCGTGCAGCCACAGGACGTAGTTTTACGACTCAAACTGTGCGCAATAGGCTTCATGATGCGCAACTTCACTCCCGACGTCCATGGCGAGGTCCATCTTTGCAACCACGACACCATGCAGCTCGTTACAGACGGGCCCAACAACATGGACCGCTCAGGATTGGCATGAGTGTCGCTTATGCCTTCAACCAGACAACACCTTACACAGAAAACAATCGCTTCACCCTCTCTATCTGTGTGTCTCTCTCCGTGACCAGTTGAACTACCCTCGTCGACACATTCGCGCTTCTCTGTCTAGCGTGTAGTTTATTTAGATGACTCAATCCCTGCGATACTTGTGACATGTAAACATTTGTTTTTCTGAAGTCAACAAATCCAACGGTATTTCAAGTTTTCAGAGACCCGAAACTGTGGGTCCCCATTCCATTTTCGAGATCTTTATCTGTGGCATCTGGTACCGTCTGGAAAAAACTCTCTGCTTTCTGCGCTTGTGTACAATAGTGCTTTCTGTTGAAACGTTTGTGGCTCTCTGTCCTTCAGGGTAGTAAAATGTTCGTGGCTGGAGCTCGCACCACAGGAGGTTGTATCTGTGTGTCCACGAAGCTTTAAGTGCCACACGGCGGCGTCACAAAGAACTGCCTGGTAGTGCGCTATTGACTCTCGCCTCTCCCTCGTTAGGCCTTCTACAAAATAGCTCTAAGGGTGGCGTAGAACTCCTACTGTCCCTCCACCGTCCAGAATTCTTTCAACATTCTCTCATTCTACAAGGCATGTAAATTATAATGAAGAGTAAATAAAGAGTTACGTTAAGTTTCTTAGTTACCGATGATCGTTACAACTACTCTTTATCATATCCTTGGTTGTCAATTAAATATTCTGATCAAATAGTCCTTTCAGTATGAATCTGCATACGTTTCGTCACTGTTTCAAGAAAAATGGTGGCGTAACAAACGACTGTCAATATAATTCCGTAGGAGCTCTGATTTCCTAATTTTCTCATTTTGATCACTTTCTAAGGTGGATGTGAAAGTAATATGTTTCCCGACTCTTGCAGGAACATACGCTCTCGGAATGTCAACAGTAAACCTCTTCGTGACGCTGAAAGCCGCTCTTGTAGCGTCTGATACTTGAATTTATTGAGCATCTCCATAATGCCTAGGCTCATACTAAATGATCCCTTAGCCTCTATTAGCAGCATCGCTATATGGTAAGTTTTCCACACGTTTAAACACCTAGCACTCAGTCTGTACGTACGTCAGTTTATGGAAATGGAAATGTGGGCTGGAACTACCATTCCAAAAAGCAGACTGTGTAAACTGAAAGATATCTACGTAGCTTTTTACGAAAGAATCAGTACACCTATATGGTTTCGTAACCATGAACAGAAAAAGTTTCGTTTTCGCTTTCTACTGTTAGGCAGTACCATTGGTTGCTCAGAAAAACTGTCTGTGTTATGTTAAATTAAAGAAATCTATGTAATGTAGGAGGTATAATCCTCCGAAACGCATACTCAAAAGATAAATAAAAATGGCTGGTTATAGTTTTAAGTTAATGACACCCGGGTAACAACTGCCTGAGTCGACGCACTAAACCTCAAAGAAAACCGACCATATCCGTTTAACTATTTATGTAAGGTTCCCACTTAACATTCGCTGCGCACTCCTTATATTTACACAAATATGTGAGACTTCGTTTTTCCTTGAGTCATTACTCAATCACCGTCACTGCAGTTCCTGAGCTTCTGCTACTCTGGCTGGTAAAAGCCTCAATTATTTCGTTTTATTGTACCGCTTTTTCAAAACGATACGACATTTCTCTATGTTTTACGCACGCCTCGTGCGTAAATGTCAGATCCCGTTGCTGCTGCTGTCCTTCACCGAATAAAACTCGTCCATTCACTTATGTAACTGCAGAAACTGGAACTTGACTGTAGGTGGCAATTAGGAGCGCAAAGTAATCACGTAAAGTGGTCACTACACCATCTAAAATGTTTTTAGAGATTGTGTGGCAAATTTTATTCTGCGTGTATGATGCATTTACCTGCAAGGACACCACAATCTTAGCAACATTCGGCTCTATTAGTTCGTCGGAGGAGGACAGTGGGCTAACTCCACCTCTGTCAGGAATGTACAAAAGAAGGGAAAAATTGAGAAGGAGTAGTGGAAATGATATGAAATTACGCGTCTTCGAATCTTATTAATTACTAGCTGTACCCAGTCATGCTTTGCTCTGGCAGTCTGATTAAATGGAAATGAAAGAAAAGAGAAAGCACGCGATCCAGTAAGCATGTAATTGGATATATATCGTTATCTCCTTCTCTCTCCTGCCTCTGTCAAACTGCCCTTCCCCCTTTCTTTATCCATCTCCTCCTCCTCTTTCCTCTCTCTGTTCATCACCTCCTCCCCTCTCTCTGTCCACCTTGTCCTCCCCCCTTTCTCCCTCCATCTCCGCCTGCACACTCTTCTCCCTCTCTATCACCTTCTCCCGCTTCCTCTATCTATCTTCCCCTCCCCCCCCCCCCCCACCCCCTGCTCTCCATCCCATTAGGAGTGGAATTTATGACAATACCATCTTAAATGAATCCACACCCTCTCCAAACTTCAAGTTTCTGCGATTTGGGCTGGGCGATGAATCAGTCTGAATCTATTTCACCGCCTTAGTGGCTGAATTTCCGAAAACAGTATTTTTTCATCTCCCGAAAAGTCAAAAACCAGTTTTCAGAGATATAGCTCTAAAACTGCTTTTGCAATTAAATATTTTCATAAAACGTTTCTTCCCTGATTTCACTGCCCTAGGCGTTGAATTCCAAGAACAATGGAACAATGACAAGCGTATGTTTTATTACTAACAGAGAAACCAAATACAAATTTTCATGGCTTTAGCTTCCAAATAGATTTCATAATAAAATATTTCCATAAAAAATCTCATCCACTATTTCATCCCCTTAGGGTTTCATTACCAAAAACAACGAAACACTTTTTTTTTATTTGTAACCGAGAAGTCAAATACCAATGTATTTTCTTTAGTATGTATTTAATAATGATATATTTTCAATAAGGCTTTCACCGATTATTTCACCCCCATATGGTTAAATTTCCAAAAATGCTGAAACTTGTATTTCTTTATTTCTGACCGAGAAATCAAATACCATAGTTCGTAGCTTTAGCTTCAAAATTGCCTTCATAGCGGCATTTTTTCATAAAGCCGTTCATCCCCTGTTTCACTCCCTTAGGGTTGGAATTTCGAAGAAAAACTTCTCAAAAGACTTCTAAAGTATGATCATCTTCCCCAAATTTCAAGTTTATCTCCTCAGTGGTTAGGCCTGGGAGATGATGAGTGAGTTAGTGAGTCAGTCATTTCGTCAGGACACTGTATTTACACATGAAGCGCCAAAGATATAGGCATGCGTATTCATATACAGAGATACGTAACCAGGCAGAATGCGGTACTGCTTTCGGTACCGCCTTTGTAAGAAAACAGGTTCAAATGGCTCTAAGCACTATGGGACTTAACATTTGAGGTCATCAGTCCCCTGGACTTAGAACTACTTAAACCTAACTAACCTAAGGACAGCACACACATCCATGCCCGAGGCAGGATTCGAACCTGCGACCATAAAGGTCGCGCGGTTCCGGACTGAAGCGCCTAGAATCGCTCGGCCACAACGGCCGGCGACAACAAGTGTCTAACGCAGCTGTTAGATCGGTTATTACTGCTACAATGGCACTTCATCAAGATGTAGAGTTTGAACGTGGTGTTTCAGTCGGCACACAATCGACGAGACACAGCATCTCTGAGGTACCGACGAAGTGGGTATTTTCCCGTATGACCATTTCACGAGTGTAAATATCAGGAATCCGATAAAATATCAAATATCCGACATCACTGCGGCTGGAAAAAGATCCTGCAAGAACGGGACTAACGACAACTTAAGAGAATCGTTCGACGTGACAGAAGGGCAACCCTTCCGCAAATTGTTGCAGATTTCAGTGCTGGGCCATCAACAAGTGTCAGCGTGCGAACTATTCAATGAAACATCATCGATATAGGCCTTCGGTGCTGAAGGCCAACTCGTGTACCTTGATGGCTGCACGACACAAAGCTTTGCGCCTCGCCTGGGCCCATCAATACCGACATTCGACTGTTGATGACCGGAAACATGTTGCCTGGTCGGACGAGTCTCGTTTCAAATTACATCGCACCGATGTACGTGTACAGGTATGGAGACAACCTCGTGAATCCATTTACCTTGCAGATGGGCGTGTAGGGGTATGGAGACAGCCTCATGAATCCATAGACCCTGCGTGTCAGCTGGGGACTGTTAAAGCTGGCGAAGTCTCTGTAATGGTGTGGGGCGTGTGCAGCTGGAGTGATATGAGACCCCTGATACGTCTAGACAGTACTCTAACACGTGACACGTACGTAAGCATCATGTCTGATCACCTGCATCCATTCATGTCCATTGAGCACTCCGACGTACTTGGACAATTCCAGCGGTACAATGTGACACCTCACACGTCCAGAATTGCTACAGAGTGGCTCCAGGGACACTCTTCTAAGATTATACACTGACGCTGTCCACCGAATTCACCAGACGTGAATATTATCGAGCATATATGTGATGCAACTTGCTGTTCAGAAAAAGATCTCCACCCCCTCGCACTCTTACGGATTTATGGACAGCCCTGCAGGTTTCGTGGTGTCAGTTCCCTCCAGCACTGTTTCAGACATTCGTCGAGTCCATGCCACGTCTTACTGCGGCACTTTTGCGTGCTGGCGGGGACCTACACGATATTAGACACGTGTACCAGTTTCTTTGGCGCTTCAGCGCATATAAGATATTAACAGGTCTGATAGTTCTCTTATGGGACCGCGCACCTCCTGGAGCACAGATTTGAAGAGATCGGCCGCCTTCGGCCGACGTTGGTCGTCGTCGGAATCGCCGGTCGGGGTGGCCGAGCGGTTCTAGGCGCTACAGTCTGGAACCGCGCGATCGCTACGGTCGCAGGTTTTAATCCTGCCTCGGGCATGGATTTGTGTGATGTCCTTAGGTTAGTTAGGTTTAAGTAGTTCTAAATTCTAGGTGACTGATGACCTCAGATGTTAAATCCCATAGTGCTCAGAGTTATTTGAACCGTCGTCGGAATCCGTCGATGGCGGTAACACTGTGACCGCTGCGGCGCGACCTTGGAATCGCAGGCCAGTTGACGCCCGCGTGTCCGGCACCTGTTGGCTGCAGCGGGCGCTCCACGGCGGGAAAGTGTGAGCGGTGACCGGCCCAGAGCGGCGCGGCTTGGCAGCCCCCCAGCGGCTCGGCGGCGCAGGGCGTTCAACTTTCCCGGCTGGAGCGGGCGCCCTGCCACCGCGTACCACACACACCTGCCGCGGGAGCCAAGCACGTTCAGGACCGAGTCTGCGGCTTCTGCCGTGGCGGCTGTGGCTGCGACTGCGAGCTCCCGTACACCATAGTGTAGCTGCCCCACTCTCTGCGCTCCATCCGTCACAGACTCGTGCGCTAGTGCGCGCGCAGCAAGAAACTACGTTTCCTGCGTAGTAGAGGTGGTGGTAGAAGTAAAACAGTTTCTGCGTAAGCTACTTGTTCATTTTGCAACTAAGCGTTTCAATAGTTCACACATCTTGAGGTGGAGAATTGTTTATTTAGATGACGGGTGTTGACGAAGAATACAGACTAGTTGCACAGTTGCAAGAGCATCGTCTTTTGCTAACGATAAAAATTGTTTACTTAGAAACCTGCATACAATTGCCTGATGTATGCCCACTTGACTGTGCAGTGAAGAGGACACACATCAGGCAACAGTATGCAGACCTTTTACAAATTTTCAAATGAGTTTGAAATCTTATGGGACTTAACTGCTAAGGTCATCAGTTCCTAAGCTTACACACTACTTAACCTAAATTATCCTAAGGACAAACACACACCGCCATGCCCGAGGGAGGACTCGAACCTCCGCCGGGACCAGCCGCACAGTCCATGACTGCAGTGCCTCAGACCGCTCGGCTAATCCCGCGTGGCAGACTTTTTACAACTCTACCGTCCCTGTAGATACAATTCACTGTCAGAAGTGTTTCAGCCTCTGAAGTGCTTTTTCTAACTAACCAGTTTTTATCATTAGCAAAAGACGCTAAAAAACCTACACTGCCCTTGATCTGCAATTGTGAAAAGACGTCTGTACTCTTCGCCAACACCAGACATGTAAATAAACAGTTCTCCACCTGAAGTTGATGGTGTGAGAACCACTGAAACGCGTAGTGGCAAAATAAACAAGTGACTGACGCAGAAACTGTTTTATTTGTATTTATAAACAGTCGAACTCCCCCCCCCCCCCCCCCACGCCCAAAAAAATGGTTCTGATGGCTCTAAGCACTATGGGACTTAACATCTGATGTCATCAGTCCCCTAGACTTAGAACCACTTAAACCTAACTAACCTAAGGACATCACACACATCCATACCCGAGGCAGGATTGGAACCTGCGACCGTAGCAGCAGCGCGGTTATGGACTAAAGCGTCTAGAATCGCTCGGCCACAGTGGCCGGCAAAGCCCTCATAATGACGTCCTTTACGGACGAAATACTCATAGAGGTCGTGGTGACACACAATAAGGAGTAAAAACAAGACGCATCACGAAGGAGCTATGCAAATTGGTCATCAAGTGATCTTCATACAGGTATCGAAGGAAAATGCATAACTGCAAACTTTGGCGGCCAGTGATGAATGTGTGACGCTGCAGTGAATTTTCACCGCGCAGCTGGCGAAGATAGTAAACTGGGAATATGCCGGTTCCAGGTCATAAAATGTTTGCGAATTTCATTCCGTGTACTCAGCTGGACAGTAATTTTGCCTCGCAGGCAGACGCGTGAACAATATACGCAGATGTTAGCATTTGAGACACTGAGTATGTGGTGAATCGGCCGACATTAGAATAGAAGCGACGCCACAATTTTACAATACTGGCATGGCAAAAATTGGTGAACCATGGCAGTCAAGAGGGAAGCGGCAGACCTAGAGAGACGACCGAAAGTGAGGAGTAAGCAATTGTCAGAGAGACACTCAGAGCCTCTCATTCATCATTATCATCTATCCGACGAGCAACTCGTGCTTCACTGACCACATGGACCATTAATATGTGGCTCACAGGAAGGGAACTGAGTTCACGCCACCTCTTGCGCCATCAATCGTTAGCCTCCGTACACCAAGAAGACCGTTTGCAGTGGTGTCGGGCAGATTGTTCAAAAAATGGCTCTGAGCACTATGGGACTCAACTGCTGAGGTCATTAGTCCCCTAGAACTTAGAACTAGTTAAACCTAACTAACCTAAGGACATCACCCACATCCATGCCCGAGGCAGGATTCGAACCTGCGACCGTAGCGGTCTTGCGGTTCCAGACTGCAGCGCCTTTAACCGCATGGCCACTTCGGCCGGCGGGCAGATTGTGCCGGGAATCTCATTGAATGGAGTAGAATTGTCTTCAGTATGATTCCCGGTTCGAACTGAGCCCTGACGTCGAGCGGAGACGTGTCTGGAGACGCCCCGAACGGTGGTCAAATACCTAAATGCAAACGGCACGACAATCCGGAATGATCTCACGTGCCATATCTGACCCATTCGGATAATTCCTTCGCGGTGCGTCTTTTTTTGTCTTAGAGTGTATTTGGAAACAAAATCACATTTTTCTCGACAGAATCCCGCATTTCGGAACTTCCATGAACTCGAAATTTTGAAAACAAATTATAGACCTAAATAACGATCAAAATACGCCAAAAATTCAATAAATTTTTTAATCAAAGCTACATACTGGTTTCATTCCTAAACTGCTCATAAAAACAGTAGTGCAACCCAAATATACGTTACAATAACTTTAGATACATTTATTTTCACTGTCAATGATCTCCTCAATAAGGCCACTACAAAAGAAAGAAAAACGCATGTCACTATCTCCTACAATCACGTAGCAGTCTCCGGGTGACTATTGGTTTAAACGCTATAGGTGACTGCTACAATGTACTACATTCCTAAAAGTACTTCAGTGTACCACTGGATGTCTCTGTCTAACAACAGTATAGGTTGTTTCATGCTAAAGGCACTGGTCCCACAAAAAAATTAATAAAATGGTGGTTTCAGGCAGAAACCACTGGTATCCAAAGGGTTGAGTGTGGATAAATGCCTTATCGTACCTATATCAAACACAAAACACCCTACACTATCCGATTGCAAGGTTTGTTGTGAGCATACAGAACACTGCTCATAAATAAGTAACATTATATAACATTAAGTCACAAAATCAATAGTGGGGAAGGCGAATGGGAGAGTCTAATTTGTTGATAGGATTCTGCAAAATTATAGCACATTTGTTAAGGGAATCTCTAGTGCGACCGATTCCAGCGTTGGGATATTTATCAATGACGCGTGGTGGGAGACACAGAACAAGTTCAAAGACGCACTCCTAAGATTGTGGTAGGTCAGTATAGCGCATAGGAAAGTGTGATCGAAATGCTCGGAGAACAACAGTGGGAACGTTTGGAAGAAAGGCGATTTAGTTCACGGTTAACATTGTTGGATGAAGTCGGGGAACAGGTATTCGAGAAAGAATATCGGACAATTCGGCTGCAGCAGCCGTACATACAGGATGGTCAGAAACAGTCTGAAAAGTGTGTATGGGTATTGCAGCGTAGGCTATGCTAAGGAATAATTGTTAAGAAAGAAGTTCGGTACATTGCGCTGTTTCCGATTGAACTAGCACTGACGTTAGTCATTCACGTCGTTGTGCACGCAAATTCAAGCGGCTTGCCAGAGACAGTGTTATCAAACGTGTTCTTCAATTAGTTTCTTAAAATCGAACAAGAGAGCGATACAAAAATGGGACGGTAGTAAGGATCGAGCCCAACGCAACGGCTGAGCAGTGTGGTGCGCACGCTATGAAAAGAACTGACAGCAATTGTATACGGCAGGCTGCTTGAATCTGCGCGTGTAACTACTTGATTGGTTAACTTCAAAGCTAAAGAAATCGGAAACGGCGCAACATATCGAACTTTAACAGTTGTTTCTCAGCAAACCTACACTGCTACACCCTTACAAGCTTTTCAGACTGTTTCTGACCACCCCGTATATTTCACATAGGGACAATGAGAATGAGATAGAAGGAAGTAGAGCAAATACAGAGGCGAGCAGAAAGTCATTTTTTCCCTTGTTTAGTACCTAAAGAGATAGGGACACCATATCGGTAATACTGCTGCAAAGCACCCTTCTGAGTCACTTTAAAAAACATTTTATTGCTTGTGGAGTAAATTCAGAAGATAAATAAATAGATCACAAATGGCGTCTTAAGTAGAATTCCGTTTCTTTAAATGTAGCATTATAATATTTGTTTTATTAAAAGCAGGTCAAACATCTTGCGTACTGAAATCTTCCCAACTCGTTCAGCTTTAAGAAATCAACGTGGTGAAATATTTTAAAGACCTGTGCTACATTTTCAGCTCCTCACCAGGGCACGAGCTGGTTTCCTTTGTGACCTTTGGCTGCTGTTTAAATAAGAGCGGCAACCGCAGAAGGCTCCAGAAGACCCACTAACGACGGCGCCGGGTACAGTCACGACAATAATGACGCTCCAGAGCCGGCCGGGGTCTGCACCAGCGTCTGCGAGGGGGTCACGGCGTGGCTCGTTAGAAGTCTCCAGCTCCAGACAGCTGGAGGATCGTGTTTCCCCTGGCCGCATCCTTCTCTGTCGAGGTTCCTTTCAGGCCGCATTTCATTCGTGACCTCTGACAGAACAGAAACAACCGCCACTGCAACGCAGCGGTCGCACTGTGGACAAGGTGAAAATCTCTAGGCCAGTCACTAAGATGGCGTTGATAAGAACGACTTTTTGTGTTGGTATACAATACACTGTAGCCTTTTTACGGCTTTTCAAATATTTATATTGTTGTTGCCGTTTTAAACCACCAGACTCATTTGATTCAGTTCTTCATGCTAGTCTGTTTTCTGCACGTCTCTTCATCTATGCGCAACTACAGCTACCTAGAACCACCTTAAGGGGCGTAGGAAGTCAAAATAAATTCATAAAACTTTGCCAGCTTAACCAGAATGGATTCAGGATACACACTGATAGCAGTGAAAGTTCAAAAACATAGCAAATTTTTTTTTACAAAGTGAAATTTCATCATTTTTTCACTTGCTATTGGCTGCATGTGTTGCTATAAGTACACCTTTCTTCATAAGTAAGAGATTCTTCTATGGATTTTGCGCAGCATACAGGCCATACGTACAGGTGTATAAAACACTAGAATTTATTTAATTTATGAAAAAATGAATGAGCTGTTACACTTTAAACTTCCTGTTTAGAAAATGTCAAATTTTATAGTTAATTATATCAATTTTTACCACAGTTTTTAATAGGTTTGGAAAATTCTAGAGTTTCATACACCTGTAAGTATGGTTTGTACGCAGTGCAAAATTCATAGAACGATGTCTCTTACTTACGAAGAAAAGTGTACCTATAATAACAAATGCAGCAACTAGAAAGTGAAAAAATGATGAAATTTCAGAAATAAAAAAATTATTTTGTTATGTTTTTGAACTTCCACTGCTATCAGTGTGAATCCAGAATCCCTCCTGGTTATGCTGGCAAAGTTTTATGAATTTATTTCAAAAATATAGACAGTGAAAACTAAAATGTCCTGTGGTGCCTCTCCTGCTTCAAGTCAGAACATTTGATGTGCTACCCCCCTTTAATCTACTTACTGTAGGAGAGCATTCCCCCCCTCCCCCCCATGCGTCCCACAACGATGCACCCCGCTCCCCCCCCCCCCCCACCCGGTACACACACACTATTTCCAGCATTAGCAAGCATTATCAGGTTAATTACACTCCTGGAAATTGAAATAAGAACACCGTGAATTCATTGTCCCAGGAAGGGGAAACTTTATTGACACATTGCTGGGGTCAGATACATCACATGATCACACTGACAGAACCACAGGCACATAGACACAGGCAACAGAGCATGCACAATGTCGGCACTAGTACAGTGTATATCCACCTTTCGCAGCAATGCAGGCTGCTATTCTCCCATGGAGACGATCGTAGAGATGCTGGATGTAGTCCTGTGGAACGGCTTGCCATGCCATTTCCACCTGGCGCCTCAGTTGGACCAGCGTTCGTGCTGGACGTGCAGACCGCGTGAGACGACGCTTCATCCAGTCCCAAACATGCTCAATGGGGGACAGATCCGGAGAGCTTGCTGGCCAGGGTAGTTGACTTACACCTTCTAGAGCACGTTGGGTGGCACGGGATTCATGCGAACGTGCATTGTCCTGTTGGAACAGCAGGTTCCCTTGCCGGTCTAGGAATGGTAGAACGATGGGTTCGATGACGGTTTGGATGTACCGTGCACTATTCAGTGTCCCCTCGACGATCACCAGTGGTGTACGGCCAGTGTAGGAGATCGCTCCCCACACCATGATGCCGGGTGTTGGCCCTGTGTGCCTCGGTGGTATGCAGTCCTGATTGTGGCGCTCACCTGCACGGCGCCAAACATGCATACGACCATCATTGGCACCAAGGCAGAAGCGACTCTCATCGCTGAAGACGACACGTCTCATTCGTCCCTCCATTCACGCCTGTCGCGACACCACTGGAGGCGGGCTGCACGATGTTGGGGCGTGAACGGAAGACGGCCTAACGGTGTGCGGGACCGTAGCCCAGCTTCATGGAGACGGTTGCGAATGGTCCTCGCCGATACCCCAGGAGCAACAGTGTCCCTAGTTTGCTGGGAAGTGGCGGTGCGGTCCCCTACGGCACTGCGTAGGATCCTACGGTCTTGGCGTGCATCCGTGCGTCGCTGCGGTCCGGTCCCAGGTCGACGGGCACGTGCACCTTCCGCCGACCACTGGCGACCCAATCGATGTACTGTGGAGACCTCACGCCCCACGTGTTGAGCAATTCGGCGGTACGTCCACCCGGCCTCCCGCATGCCCACTATACGCCCTCGCTCAAAGTCCGTCAACTGGACATACGGTTCACGTCCACGCTGTCGCGGCATGCTACCAGTGTTAAAGACTGCGATGGAGCTCCGTATGCCACGGCAAACTGGCTGACACTGACGGCGGCGGTGCACAAATGCTGCGCAGCTAGCTCCATTCGACGCCAACACCGCGGTTCCTGGTGTGTCCGCTGTGCCGTGCGTGTGATCATTGCTTGTACAGCCCTCTCGCAGTGTCCGGAGCAAGTATGGTGGGTCTGACACACCGGTGTCAATGTGTTCTTTTTTCCATTTCCAGGAGTGTATTTCAAACATCTGTGAATATGTCCTATCAACAAATGCCTGCTATTGACTATTTCTTTTCTTCTCCCCATCTCGATCTAGTACCTCTTCATTTTTTATCCTCCATACCCACAGAATTTTCAGCATTCTTCAGTAAGACTACATTTTAAAGACTTCCATTCTATTGTTATCTGTACTGTTTATTATCTAAGTTTCACTTCCTTACATGGCTAGAGTCCCGGTTAATACTTTCAGAAAAATCCTTTATCACTTAATTTATATATTACGTGCTTACATATTTATCTATTTTCAGTACTAGTCTGCATTCAATGTTCTGTTCAAATTTGCTAAATACACTCATGCTCAAAAATTAAGGATAATGCTGATACTTGGTGAAACAACGCTCTGGTGGGCGGTTTGCGGGTTTAAATCACCTCGGGGTATGACCATGAGGTGAATTTCAACTACGATTGTCGCACGGTAGCGCTGGCAGCAGTCCACATACGCAGAGCTGTGTTGGTGCACGTCAGAGTACGGTGCAGAGAGTAAGTGTGCAGACGTTTTCAGACGTGCTTATGGTGACTGTGGGTTGAAAATGGCTCAAAGAACACATATTGATGACGTTATCAGGGGTTGAATACAAGGGAGACTGGAGGCTGGTCAAACACAGCAAGTCGTAGCATGGGTCCTCCATGTGCCACAAAGTGTGATCTCACGATTATGGCAACGATTCTAGGAGAAAGGAAACGTGTCCAGGCGCTACAGTACGGGACATCCACAGTGTACAACACCACAAGAAAACCGATATCTCACTATCAGTCCTGCAGACTTTCACCAAGTACTGCAGGTAGCTCGGGACATTACCGCAGCCACTGGAACAGCTGTCTCCAGACACACAGTCTACAGACGACTGAACAGACATGGTTTATTCGCCAGGAGTTCTGCAAGCCGCATTCCACTGACCCCTGGTCGCAGGAGAGCCCGTAAAGCCTGGTGTCAAGAACACAGTACTTGGTCATTGGAACAGTGGTCCCAGATTATGTTCACGGATGAGTCCAGGTCTGAACCGCGATTCTCGCCGGGTTTTCATCTTGAGTGAACCAGTAACTAGATACCAACCCCTCAATGTCCTTGAAAGGGTCCTGCGTGGAGGTCGTGGTCTGATGGTGTGTGGTGGGATTGTGATTGGTGCACGTACACCCCTGCATGCCTTTGACAGAAGCACTATAACAGGTCAGGTGTATCGGGACGTCATTTTGCACCAGTATATCCACCTTTTCAGGGGTGCAGTGGGTCCCACCTGCCTCCTGATGGATGATAGCGCACGGCCTCACCGAGTTGCCATCGTGGAGGCGTACCTTGAAACAGAAGATATCAGGCGAATGGAGTGGTCTGTCTGTTCTCCAGACCTAAATCCCATCGAGCACGTCTGGGATGCTCTCGGTCGACGTATCACTGCACGTCTTCAAACCCCCATGACACTTCAGGAGCTCCGACAGGCACTGGTGCAAGAATTAAAGGCTATACCCCAGCAGCTGCTCGACCACCTGATCCAGAGTATGACAACCTGCTGTGCGGCCAGTGTACGTGTGCATTGTGATCATATCCCATATTGATGTCGGGGTGCATGCGCTGGAAACAGTGGCGTTTTGTAGCACATGTGTCTCGGGACGGTTTTCTCAACTTATCACCAATACCGTGGACTTACAGATCTGTGTCATGTGTGTTCCCTATGTGCCTATGCTATTAGCGCCAGTTTTGTGTAGTGCCACGTTGTGTGGCACCACATTTTGCATTTATCCTAAATTTATGAGCATGAGTGTATTTATGGTATTTCCTTCAAATGGATCAACTAAATAAAGCGCCATATGCAGGGCATCCGTCGTAAGCGGATGTTCTCTTCTGTTTCGACAGAGATCTGCAATTTCCTTTTTTGCAGTGTGTTGCTGTCGTGACCCCAACAAATACTACCCATCACGTCTTCCATTTTACGCCCAATGCCGACGAAATGTCTACTCTTGTCTCCGGTTACAAACAAAAAGATTTCTAAAGTAGAATTTTACATGTCCATTCGACAGAGTGGTTTCAAATTAGTCTACTGAAATATAATTTTTATCGATATGTATTGAAAGAGTACAGTACCGCCCAACATTGAAAATAGGTACAACATTCTTCCTTATTCTTGTCACAACAACATATTTTTTGTAATAATAACTCAATTTCACTTAACACACCGAAGCCGGATACCAATGTAGGAAAGAATGACAATTTATTTATTTAATTCATCACATGTGCACTCCCACAAAATAAATCCCTACATCCAATTTGGAGAGATCTGCGAAATGAATGTATGTATGGTCGTCTACTAACTGCAGATAGTGAATGTGCAGTATATGAACATCTTTGAGACGGTCCTTTGGTCACCTTTGGTGGAACCAAAGAGATGAAATTTACCTGAACTTTGAGCACCTGAAATGTGGCTGACCAATACGGTAGCAAGGTGATCCCCCACCTCGGCGAGATGACCTGCAGAACGGCCATGTTTCAGCACTCTGGCGCTGGATCTTGTGTTGGTAAGACCTGTCTTAGGTGTGCTCCGTAAAGACAAAAGAGTGGAGAGATTGCATGCATGTGAAATACTTAAGAGTAGTTTGGAATAACTATTTCTCTATTTCAGGAACTTTTTTGGGGAGAATTAAATGACAGGCAGGTAATATTAAGGGGATGGTAGTAATCTACAGAAGTGACCAACAGTCACAATGAAACATAACACACAAAGGTAATATTAATATCATATTCACCTTTCCTACCACGAACTCTGGAGGATATATGCACGTCTTCTGTGCAATGCAAGCCAAGTGACGTTGCTGGATAGACGGCTGACTCACCTTTCTTCTCTCTCAGAGTATTAGAGTTTGAATCTAGTGTCACACGGAAACATAACACGCAAAGTAATATTAAGATCATATTCGTCACACACGCGAGTCCTCAACTGATACAATGGACGAGTACTTCTCTTTATCCTTTGTCTCATACACAGATTGAGACTCACACAGTACTCACCACATGGAAGTACTCGTCTCTAATTTCAAGTCCTGCACACGCCATTTCTTAAATATTTCCAACTTATAATACACACGCCAGTAATCCACTGGCAATACCACATTTTCTTTCTTACCCAACGGCTTTGATCAACACGTGGCCATCGCACTCAATATGAATGGCGCACACATTATAAATTCTGGATATCATGACTACACACTATTCCATGTGACGCTAGATTCAAACTCTAATACTCTGAGAGTGAAGCAAGGTGAGTCAGCCGTCTATCCAGCAACGCCACTTCGTTTGCATTGCACAGGAAGACGTGCATATATCCTCCAGAGTTCGTAGTAGGAAAGAAAAGTTACGAAGTGGGGCAGTGTCGTGTGAAACTGGGATGAATACTAATTGAAGTGGGAAAGCTGAAAGTGATGTGATTCTAATGTTGTGACTATTGTTTGTGTTGTATTCTATGTTGCCAGTGTGATGTATTTCATGTAATTTAAGTATGTGTGCTTTGCATGGGAGTGTAGCAAGATAGATTCAGAGGCAGTGGGTTATGCATGTTCTTTTTTGTACCGCTCGGTCTGGAGGAAATTTTCGTGATGATGCGTGTGAGAGTCGAAGTGTGAGATATAGCAAAAGATCCACCATCCTATCCAGAATGTGCACTGTAGCGTTAGATAATTACGAGACCATAAGATAGAGAATCATCAATGTAAAGACGTGCCCACTGGGCGGAGTTTCTCATTTGTAATTGTATAAAATGTAATGGTGTGTTTAGGTTGTCTTTGAATCATAATAGAATTTATCAGAATAAAGAAGATAGCGAAAAGAAAAAGATTGGTGGCCTTGTTCTTCGAATAGTGTGTAGTCATGATATCCAGAATTTATAATGTGTGCGTCATTCATATTCAGTGTGACGGCCACGTGTTGATCAAAGCCGTTGGGTAAGAAAGGAAATGTGGTAGTGCCAATGCGTAGTGAACAATCAGAGTTGTGTAAATTCCTAATAGTCAGATGTGCGTTATCCGTTTCCGTTGCGTATTAATCAAACAGGAGAATAATTTGTAGCTTCACTGTGGGTAGGGGAGTTCATAATCAGTCATTGATGTTACTCGATAAACAAGAATAAATCGACTCGCTTGGCAGACCACTCATCTTGCAGGCCTGACTGCTTGATGCCACAGTATGAGCAAGGCATGTGGGTGCCTATCAGTATTAACAGGGACCGTAAAACACGAAGAATAACCAGTATTCAAGCAACGACAGCGCAGCCCTGTTCCGCACTGACTGCTTATGCCACACAGTAACGCTGCTGAGTTGCTGCTTGAATACCAGTTATTCTTCGTGTTTTACGGTTCCTGTTAATACATATCGATAAAAATTATACTTCAGTAGGCTAATTCGGGACCGCCTCGTCGAATGAGCATGTAAAATTTTACTTTAAAAATAATTTCGTTTGTAACCGATAACAAACCGACGCTTACCGTCGACACTGGGTGTAACGTGAAGATCGAGACGGGTAGTACCTCTCTGGGACGACTCCAACTACACACTGAAAAAAATAAATAGTGCCGAAACCAGACAAATGGCCTGACAACTCGTGGGGCACACCCTTACACACACAAGATGTAATGGGTGTAAGTGCACATACATCTACGGTTGGTAGGACACGTTCTGAGGCATCAAGGGATCACCAATTTAGTATTGGAGGGCAGCGTGGAGGGTAAAAATCGTAGAGGGAGACCAAGAGATAAACACACTAAGCAGATTCAGAAGGATATAGGTTGCATTAGGTACTGGGAGATGAAGAAGCCTGCACAGGATAGAGTAGCATGGAGAGCTGCATCAAACCAGTCTCGGGACTGAAGACCATAACAACAACAACAACAACATCTATTCATCTATTTGAGACTGAGAACGGTGTACTGAACAACATTAAATCTGTCTTTACGTGTTTTGCAGACTAATGATAGTAACAGTTACAAGTCGTATGTTTTTAGATTGGTTGGTACCTCCAGCTATATGTGGCAAGAGCAAGCCATTAACGCTGTTTTCCCATGGGCAGGAGGTCAGGAGTTGAACAGTGGACACGTGGATGCAAAACGGCTAGTCTGTAGTGACAGGTATAGTCCGCTTTGTCGCGCGGAGTGGCCGTGCGGTTTGGTGCGCCTTGTCACGGATTGTGGTTCCCCTCCCGCCGGAGGTTCGAGTCCTCCCTCGGGCGTGGGTGTGTGTGTTGTTCTTGGCATAAGTTTAGTTTAAGTAGTGTGTAAGTCTAGGGACCGATGACCTCAGCAGTTTGATCCCTTAGGAATTCACACATATTTGAACATTTTAGTCTGCTTAGTAATGCAGTTACGACTATGCAGAAAAATCAGGTTGTAAAATTAGTACAGTTTCATACTGGTGATACACGTATGTCCATTTAACATGCATATCCGCTTCTCTTTCCCGCTTTAGATATCTGAATACTTCCTCGAGGACTGCTGACAGTAGATTTGGTTTTATGGATCTTCTTGCTTGCCTTGTCTTTGAATTCAGTTCGCCAGGATTCGGCCGTAAGGGAACAGTGCTCACAATTGGCAACCTGGCTTGCCACATAAGCGCAAGGAAAAAAGTGTCTCGTAGATTGAAGTACCTTTGTTTATATTTTTGTCTGGAACAATATTCTCTCGGGAAAAAATTAAAAACAGATAATTACGACATAGGTTTTCGAATGTTTTCCTTGCTTATCAGGCAAATATGGGAATATGTAGCACCCTCCTGAAAATTCACAACTGGGTTTCTTTTGCGTCACTTCCAGCTAGCTGGCCTTTGACGAAAAAGAACTAACATTTTTTTCCTATTTTATTTTTCATACTAAGTTAGGGAAAAGTTATGGAAGGAAAATAATTTACAACATTGGTTCCTGCTAGTGTGTTTGTAAGGTTTTCAGTCAAACACTGCTGTTCAAAAAACATTATTCCACTTGTTTCACTTAACTTCTTTTGTCATGATCTTAAGCCTAGGATAATAGGCGATATCGGTGCTTCCTTATACCTAGCAACGTCAAAAGCTAGTGGTGCGATCGATGCCTTTGAAAGAGAGGTATTTCTAAGAACCGTGGGCCCAGCATCTGAAAGAGTAAGAATGATGAGGAGGTATAATCATAAGCTATACACTTTGTATAAAGATCCATAAATTATAAGAATAGCGGAATCAGTCAGCTTGACATGGGCGAGACACGTGTCATGAATGAGGAATATGGTAATAGCTAGAAGGATACTAAATGCAAATGTAGGGGGTCAAAAAGGACGGGATCGACTGAGAAGCAAGCTGTTAAATAGAGTCATGGGGGACCTGAAGAAAATGGTCTGCAAGGGATGGAAAGTTCGATCGTTGGGTCGTGATAACTAGCAGAGAATTGTTGAAGAGGCGGAAGTTCACGTTTAACTGTAGAAACACAGGATAAGAAGAAGAAGAGCAATTCTGACACCCTGGCGGCGATAAACATTTCCTCTCCGTCTGACCGCCCTCATTCTATCGCTGTAGAATACCAACCCCCAGGATTCGAAGAGACCACGTCTTTGTCCGAGCTCGTTACCACCTATTTACTGACTCCATCCACACTATTTCGCTCTCTCTGCCTCACGTTGATCTGTGTGAGCCGGCAGATGCATCGCTAAACGGTCTGTCCGCAGCTGCCGCGTGCTCGGAATCGGTGTTGGGCAGCGCGGTTCGGAAGCACCCCACATCCCGACTGCTCATCGATGGCATGTCACTACCAGACAGCTGGTAGGTCGCCAAGAGCGAGAGCTTTCTGATATGGCAGAGGGAGGAGCAGATGCCAGCAGCTCTTCCTCGGTCATTGGCGGAGACGATAAATGGACTATACGGCAGTGGTGACCGGGAGACCAAAGGGATGATGATGTTTGGTTTGTGGGGCGCTCAACTGCGCGGTTATCAGCGCCCGTACAAATTCTCAACATTTGCTCGGTCGAATGATGATGAAATGACAACACAAACACACAGTCATCTCGAGGCAGGTGAAAATACCTGACCCAGCCGGGAATCGAAGCCCGGATCCAGTGCTCAGGAAGCGAGAACGCGAACTCAAGACCACAAGCTGCGGACGAGACCAAAAGGAGTATTTGGTTTATACGCCTTGCCGGAAACGGTTCTCTTCCACCAATTTCCCTTTTCCTGGCGGCATGTGAGAGTTATGCTTCCTCAAGTGTATCTATTGAGTGTAGATGGCACTGTGTGTCCGTAATATGGTGTCATGTTTGTGCCGCATGATGATGAGAGAAGGCACAGAGTGAAATCTGATATCGGCGCACAGCCTAATCCTCTCGAACAGTATCAGTGGGGCAGCCAAGTTTAATGACGACATGTGAGGGACGGATTACTATATAACAAATTCCATTAATATTTGAACGATGCGTTTATCGAAAAGGTGTGGACCGATTCATTTTACAGAATATGTACACATGATTAGCTACATTGGATGGCTTAATGCTGGCCATTTACAAGTTCCTACATGGCGCGCTGGCCTAATTTATTAATGTAGATATTACTTTTCACTCCACTCTTGCAACTACATTTAAATCTAGTTTATTGGATGTAAAATAGAAGGAGTTGTCCTAAAGATATGATATTAGGTTTCCTGCCTGTTAGACATTTTATGTAAATAGGCAAATGAGCGAGAAAAGATATTTATGCATACTGAACTCCTTTCCGAATCAGTGACAGCCTCAATAGTGAGTAATGAAGGCAATTTTTTTCTTCTAGTATTGCAGATATTGACAATAGCATGCTTCTCAAATTGTACGGACCATTTATGATGAATTTCATTAGCGAATAGACACTGTCTCACAAAAAAAAGTGAAGCACCCAGGAGAGGAGGGGGAAAAGACATGAGGCTTCACGGATTGAGAGCGTATGTGATGTTATTTCAGTGATTACAATATCTCGTCAGATTTAGAAAGGAATTGGCAGTATGAGCCCGGTTATCAACTTAACGTTGCACCCCCTCTGGCCTACAGGCATGCGATGACTTGCTTCGAAAGACTTTCATAAGGCCGTTGTATCGTGTCCTGAGGAAGGCTGGACGACAAATGTTGTAACTGGTCCTTGAGATTCTAGATACTGCCACTGGGACAGACATGACGTTCGAGCTGGTTTCATAAGTGTTCTACAGAGCACAGATCTGAGAATCTTACTGGCTATGGGAGTACGTCAACATCGTGCAGACAGTTCATGTGTGGACAGCCATTGCCCTTTTGAAAAATGACACCACGATACTGTGTCATGAGCGCTAACACATGAGCACATACAATGTTCCTGACGTATCGCTGTGCTGTGAGAATTCTCTCAGTCAGTAACCGTCGTGACTTGAAGACCTGCCACATGGCTTCCCACATCATTATGCTACGAGTAACACCGCTGTGCCTATCCAAACCATTGGAAGAATGGGGCCTCTTTTCACGTCGCTGCGATACTCGCTGATGTTGGTCATCTGGGGTAATGCATGAACTGCGATTCATCGCTGGGCACAGTGAGACGCCATTCATCAGCAATCCATGCTTCCCCGTCGCAGCTCCACTCCAGACGCGGCCGTTTGTTCTGTGGTGTTAACGGCAGCCTATGCAGAAGGCGGTAATTCCCTAGCCCAGCCGCTGATAGTCTCAAACGGTGCGGGATGACACAGAGTGTTTCAGAGGGTTATTTACTTGTTCTCGGACGACAGGCGCAGATGTGAACAGATTATGATGTGCATAATACGGTTGGCTACCCAACCTTGTGATGATCAGACTGGTGGAGTGAAACTTTGACAACGCGTATTCCTGCCCTCACGTTTCCATGCAGTCCAACATCTGATCACTGTCACTTATGGATGCCCCAAATCTGGATACCGTACGATATGATCATCCAGCCAAATAGAGACCGACAATGAGGCCCCTTTCAAACTTTCTGCGGTGCTGATAACGCTGTCTCACACGGGTACGTGGCATCTCCGGATCCTTCACAGTGACCTGGTAACACTAAACACGAACAACGCCAACACTGTCTCGTGGCCATTCTATCTGTCAAAGCGAATTGCAGTTCTAATCATTTACATTCCCGCCGACGGTGTGTACAAGTTTTGGTTACACTGATATCTGACCATGTCTCCTCGATGCATCACTTTTCTTGCTCGGCAGTGAACAAGCGCACTATTGAAGAAGTACCTGCACGATGACTGCCAGTGATCACCATGTATACCCTAAGACACAAAAAACGACACATCCTGAAGGAATTATCCGAATGGGTCGGTGATCGGAAGGAGTGATGCACATGTACAGGCGAATAACTGATAACTATTTTTTTTAAAAAAATGATGTTTTATTGAAGAGAAAAAACTTCACAAATTGAGCAAGTCATTAACGCGTTGGTCCACCTCTGGTCCTTATGCAAGCAGTTATTCGGCCTGGCTCTGATTGACAGAGCTATTGGATGCTCTCCTGAAGGATATCAGGCCAAATTCCATCCAATTAATCTACATCTACATGGATACTCTGCAAATCACATTTAAGTGCCTGACAAAGGGTTCATCGAACCAACTTCACAATTCTCTATTATTCCGATCTCGTACAGCGCCTGAAAAGAATGAACACCTATATCTTTCCGTAGGAGCTCTTATTTCCCTTATTTTATCATGGTGATCGTTCCTCCCTATGTAGGTCAATAGCACTCAACACTTCAGGCGAATAAAGAGCTAGTTGTGTTTCACAAGAACGATGTTTTCTAAAGCCATGTTGGCTGTCTGCCAATAGACTGTTTCCTTCAAGGTAATTCAAAATGTTCGAACACAATATATGTTCCAGAATCCTGCTGCTTATCGACGTTAATGATATGGTCCTGTAATTACTCCTACTACCCTTCTAGAATATTGGTGTGACCTGTGCAACTTTCCAGTCTTTGGGTACGGATCTATCGTCGAGCGAACGGTTGCATATGATTGTTAAGTATGGAGCTAATGCAACAGCATGGTCTGAAAGGAACCTAATTGGTATGCAGTCTGAAACAGAATACTTGGCCGGCCGGGGTGGCCGAGCGGTTCTAGGCGCTACAGTCTGGTACCGCGCGACCGCTACGGTCGCAGGTTCGAATCCTGCCACGGGCATGGATGTGTGTGATGTCCTTAGGTTAGTTAGGTTTAAGTAGTTCTAAGTTGTAGGGGACTGATGACCTCAGAAGTTAAGTCCCATAGTGCTCAGAGCCAGAATACTTGCTTTTATTGAGTGATGCCACAAGGAATGGTAGTTGGAGCTGGACCCATGGAACATTTAATTTCGGAATTCGTTAGAGATTTCAGTATTCAGACATCCACTGCGTCAAGAGTGTGCCGAGAATACCGAATTTCAGGCATTGCCTCTCACCGAGGACAACGTGGTGGCCGACGGCCTTCACTTAACGACCGAGAGCAGCGGCGTTTCTGTAGAGTTTGCCAGTGCTAACAGACAAGCAATACTGAGTGAAATAACTCCAGAAAGCAATGTAGGCCGTACAACGAACGTATCCGTTAGCACTGTGGCGAAATTTGGCGTTAGTGTGCTATGGCAGCAGACGACCAACACGATGCCCTTTGCCAATAGCACGATATCGCCTGCAGCGGTTTTCCTGGGTTTGTAACCTATCAGTTTGACCCTAGACGACTGGATGACCGTGAACTTGTCAGATGGGTCTCGATTTCACTTGGTAAGAGCTGATGACAGGGTTCGAATGTGGCGCAGACACAAGTTGTCAACAAAGCACTATCTAAGCAGGTGGTGGTACCATAAAAGAGTGCGCTGTGTTTACATGGAATGGACTGGCTCCTCTAGTCCAACTGAACCGAACATTGACTGGAATTGTTATGTTCGGCTACTGGGAGACCACTTCCAGCCATTCATGGACTTCATGTTCCCAAACAACTATGTCAGGTCACCAAGTCACAATTGTTCACGATTGTTTTAAAGAACATTCTGGACGATTATAGCGAATTATTTGACAACTGTGAAAGAAAAGTGAATCGTGTGATACCTGATTAACGCTGGCACTTAGCCTTCGTGATCTGTGATTGTCACGAACATCAAAGGACACAACAATATACCAACCGCAAACATAAACTATTATTAACCTTGAGCAGGAAACAGCTACACGCGACCCACTAGACTTAGAACTACTTAAAATTAACTATCCAAAGGACATTACACACATCCATGCCCGAGGCAGGTTTCGAACCTGCAACCATAGCAGCAGCGCGGTTCCGGACTGAAGCGCCTAGAACCGCTCGGCCACAGCGGCCAGCCCTGAATGACAGATCGGTGTGTTTTCAGTACAGGTTTAAATAATGCTTCGTGTCGGCTACGTTATTTGATGGAAATTTACTGTGCAATTGTGAAATTAACTATTTCTTGAGAGAACGCAGAAGTTAAAGGTGATTTAGTGATTTTATTAATAGCGAACAGCAAGTTTACACCGAAATACGACGCTTTCTGTACGTTGTCCGAAGAGTATTTTATCCCTGGAATTACGTCGTATAAGTTGTTGAATTAACACCGTGGGGACACCTTGACGACGCTATATTGATTAATAAATCAACATCCTCGCAAAACTGTGGTGTGGCATCGGCTTGAGTGATGGACTTTACAATTCAAGATATCCTATTATCTGTGTTTGAACACTCATTCGCAAACCGGGCATGATAACTGCAGTTACCAAGTTCGCGTAAGCTTATCAGCCTGTCGCTGTCACGAGAAGCATATTTGGTTAATTGTTTCAGGTCAAGGGAGTTGTTGCGGTACTGAGTGGTGCAGTCGCTGTGGGTTCGAAGTAAGGAAGGCCGACAGCCTTCGAACACCAGTGCTTCAACTTTAAACAGGGGCTGCTTACACATTCCGGCGTGCTGCTCCATCGATACGCTGATATCAGTCTAAGGGAGATAGTGTCTGAAACTAATCAACCAAGCGAGGAGTTTTTTTGTTTTAACGAGTTACAGATCGGATTCGTCGCGATCGACGGACGCTGTTCCATGTCAACCAGACTGGGACAACCATCACCATCGAGCCGAGACAAATAAAACGCCACATTAAAAATGGCTCTGAGCACCATGGGACTTAACTTCTGAGGTCATCAGTCCCCTAGAACTTAGAACTTCTTAAACCTAACTAACCTAAGAACATCACACACATGTAGCGGTCGCGCGGTTCCTGACTGAAGCGCCTCGAACCGCTCGGCCACCCCGGCCGGCGAAACGCCACATTATTTGGCGCCCAACCTGGGTCTGGGCTTTAACCTTCGTAAAGAATATATTTTGAATTATTTGTTTAAAGTTTCAGGGTATGTATCACCTGATAGTCTTTCATTTAGTCCTTTCTTTATAATAAACGTTATTAGTTGCATAGTATTCCTGTTAGTCAAACTTGCAATAGTGTTAATTTTATTGTCAGTAGCTCCCGTCAATGTCTGGTTAACTAATTTCTTTCGCTACCAAAGGGCTTTCGTTAGGGGTTCCATATTTGGGGTTTTACACCATCCAGATCGCCCGACATGAATCCCATCGAATTTTTATGGGACACAATCGATAGGCCAGTTTGTGCACAACATCCGGCACCGGCAACACTATCCCAATCATGGGCGGCTATAGACGCAGCATGGCTCAGTGTTTCTACAGGGGACTTGTTGAGTCCATGTCACCGACGGGCTGCTGCACTACGCCGCGCAAAAGGAGGTCTTACACCATATTACGAGGTAGCCCATGACTTTTGTCACCTTAATGTCTACCTGTTTATCAGTAAATGAAGAAAAGTACCTGTTGTAACCGAGACCAAATACCGAAAAATGTCGGTTATTCACAAATATACTACCGGTAACAGTTCTAACCGGTCGATTGTTCCCATCCTTACCACGCCCTGGACACTGGCTGACGCAGTACATATGTAGGTGCAGAGCACATCACCAACACTTGGTACACGAGTACTACAGGCGCGGGCTTTTGCCAGTGGAGGATGATGAGTGAGCTGGTCCAGCTAGACGGACAGCTGCACCTGCCTGTCCCGGGATGAGAGACGGTGAGGCGAGGTGCAGAGTGCAGACGTGTCCCGGCATCAGCTGTCCGAGGCCGCGGCGGGCACCCGCTCACCTTGGGCGCAGCCAGCCGCATTCCGGGCGCGCCCATCCAACGTGACGTCACCGCAACAGCCACCGCTGACGCCTCCACACCCAGGGGTAGGCTGCCCAGTTTCTCTGGAGGTGCGTCTACACGGGTCGTAGAAAGTACATGTTGTCAACAATTGTTGTTTTTGCGGTCTTCAGTCCAAAGACTCGTTTGATGCAGCTCTCCATGCTAGTCTGTCCCGTGAAAGCGTTTTCATCTCTGAATAACTACTGCAACCTATATCCTTCTGAATCTGTTTACGGTGTTCATCTCTTGGTCCCCTCTACGATTTTTGCCCCACACGCTTTCTTCCAGTACTAAATTGGTGATCCCTTCATGCCTCAGACAGAATGTGTCGTACCAACCGATCCCTTCTTTTAGGTTGTACCGCAAATTCCTCTTTTCCCCAAATCTATTCAATCTCTCCTCCTTACATCTACATCTACATGGATACTCTGCAAATCATATTCAGGTGCCTGGCAGAGGGTTCATCGAACCACCTTCACAATTCTATATTATTCCAATCACGGCGCGCGGAAAGAACGAACACCTATATCTTTCCGTATGAGCTCTGATTTCCCTTATTTTATCTTGGTGATCGTTCCTCCCTATGTAGGTCGGTGTCAACAAAATACACTCCTGGAAATGGAAAAAAGAACACATTGACACCGGTGTGTCAGACCCACCATACTTGCTCCGGACACTGCGAGAAGGCTGTACAAGCAATGATCACACGCACGGCACAGCGGACACACCAGGAACCGCGGTGTTGGCCGTCGAATGGCGCTAGCTGCGCAGCATTTGTGCACCGCCGCCGTCAGTGTCAGCCAGTTTGCCGTGGCATACGGAGCTCCATCGCAGTCTTTAACACTGGTAGCATGCCGCGACAGCGTGGACGTGAACCGTATGTGCAGTTGACGGACTTTGAGCGAGGGCGTATAGTGGGCATGCGGGAGGCCGGGTGGACGTACCGCCGAATTGCTCAACACGTGGGGCGTGAGGTCTCCACAGTACATCGATGTTGTCGCCAGTGGTCGGCGGAAGGTGCACGTGCCCGTCGACCTGGGACCGGACCGCAGCGACGCACGGATGCACGCCAAGACCGTAGGATCCTACGCAGTGCAGTAGGGGACCGCACCGCCACTTCCCAGCAAATTAGGGACACTGTTGCTCCTGGGGTATCGGCGAGGACCATTCGCAACCGTCTCCATGAAGCTGGGCTACGGTCCCGCACACCGTTAGGCCGTCTTCCGCTCACGCCCCAACATCGTGCAGCCCGCCTCCAGTGGTGTCGCTACAGGCGTGAATGGAGGGACGAATGGAGACGTGTCGTCTTCAGCGATGAGAGTCGCTTCTGCCTTGGTGCCAATGATGGTCGTATGCGTGTTTGGCGCTGTGAAGGTGAGCGCCACAATCAAGACTGCATACGACCGAGGCACACAGGGCCAACACCCGGCATCATGGTGTGGGGAGCGATCTCCTACACTGGCCGTACACCACTGGTGATCGTCGAGGGGACACTGAATAGTGCACGGTACATCCAAACCGTCATCGAACCCATCGTTCTACCATTCCTAGACCGGCAAGGGAACTTGCTGTTCCAACAGGACAATGCACGTCCGCATGTATCCCGTGCCACCCAACGTGCTCTAGAAGGTGTAAGTCAACTACCCTGGCCAGCAAGATCTCCGGATCTGTCCCCCATTGAGCATGTTTGGGACTGGATGAAGCGTCGTCTCACGCGGTCTGCACGTCCAGCACGAACGCTGGTCCAACTGAGGCGCCAGGTGGAAATGGCATGGCAAGCCGTTCCACAAGACTACATCCAGCATCTCTACGATCGTCTCCATGGGAGAATAGCAGCCTGCATTGCTGCGAAAGGTGGATATACACTGTACTAGTGCCGACATTGTGCATGCTCTGTTGCCTGTGTCTATGTGCCTGTGGTTCTGTCAGTGTGATCATGTGATGTATCTGACCCCAGGAATGTGTCAATAAAGTTTCCCCTTCCTGGGACAATGAATTCACGGTGTTCTTATTTCAATTTCCAGGAGTGTATTTTCGCATTCGGAGGAGAAAATTGGTGATTAGAATTTAGTGAGAAGATCCCGTCGCAACGAAAACGCCTTTCTTTTAATGATGTCCAACCCAAATCCTGTATCATTTCTCTGACACTCTCTCCCATATTTCTTTGAACTTTTTCGATGTACACCGTCAGTCCTATCTGGTAAGGATCCCACACCGCGCAGCAGTATTCTAAAAGAGGACGGACAAGCGTAGTGTAGGCAGTCTCCCTAGTAGGTCTGTTACATTTTCTAAGTGTCCTGCCAAGAAAACGCAGTCTTTGGTTAGGCTTCCCCACAACATTTTCTATGTGTTTCTTCCAATTTCAGTTGTTCGTAATTGTAGTTCCTAGGTATTTAGTTCAATTTACGGCTTTTAGATTAGAGTGATTTATCGTGTAACTGAAGTTTAACGAGTTCCTTTTAGCACTCGTGTGGATGACTTCACACTTTTCGTTATTTAGGGTCAACTGCCACTTTTCGCGCCATTCCCATATTTCTTCTAAATTTTTTTGTAGTTTCTTTTGATCTTCTGATCTTCTGCCTATAAACGACAGCGTCATCTGCAAACAACCAAAGACGGCTGCTCATATTGTCTCTCAGATCGTTTATATAGATTAGTGACGTGATCTATCCATCTAATCTTCAACATTTTTCTGTAGCACCACATTTCAAAAGAGTCTATTCTCTTCTTGACTAAACTGTTAACTGTCCATGTTTCACTTACATGCATGGCTGCACTCCATACAAATACTTTCAGGAAGGACTTCGTAACACTTAAACCTATAACTGATGCTAACAAATTTCTCTTCTCAGAAGCGCTTTTCTTGCCATTGCCAGTCTACATTTTATGTCCTCCCTACTTCGACCATCATCAGTTTTTTGCTCCCCAAATAGCAAAACTCATCTACTACTTTAAGTGTCTCATTTCCTAATCTAACTCCCTCAGTATCACCTGAGTTAATTCGACTACATTCCATTATTCTAGTTTTGCTTTCGTTGATGATCATTTTATAATCTCTTTTCAAGACACTGTCCATTTCGCTCAATTGCTCTTCCAAGGCTTTGCTGTTCCTGACAAAATTGCAATCTCATCAGCAAACCTAGAAGTTTTTATTTCTTCTCCCTGGACTTTAATTCCTACTCCAGATTTTTCTTTTGTTTCCTTTACTGCTTGCTCAATATACAGATTGAATAACATTCGGAAAACTACAATCCTGTATCACTCCATTCCCAACCACTGCTTCCCTTTCATGCCCCTCGACTCTTATAACCGCCATCTGGTTTCTGTACAAATTGTAAATAGCCTTTCGCTCCCTTTATTTCAGCCCTGCCACCTCCAGAATGTGAAAGAGAGTATTCCAGTCGACATTGTCAAAAGATTTCTCTACGCTACAAATGCTAGAAACGTAGGTTTGCCTTTCCATAATCTATCTTCTAAGGTAAGTCGTACGGTCAGTATTGCCTCACATGTTCCAACATTTCTACGGAATCCAAATTGATCTTCTACCAGTTTTTCCATTGCTCCGTAAAGGATTCGTCTTATAATTTGCAGCCATGACTTATTAAACTGATAGTTCAGTAATTTTCACACCTATCAGCACCTGCTTTCTTTAGAATTCGAATTATTCTATTCTTCTTGATGTCTGAGGATATGTCGCTTGTCTCATATATCTTGTTCACCAGATGGAAGAGTGTTGTCATGGCTGGCTCTCCGAAGGTTCTCAGTACTCTAACGTAATTTTATCTACTCCGAGGGCCTTGTTTCGACTTAGGTCTTTCAGTGCTTTGTCATATTCTTCCCGCAGTATCGAATCTCCCTTCTCATCTTCCTCTACGACCTCTACCATTTCCATGTTATTGCCCTCTAGTGCATCCCCCTTGTATTGACCCACTACATACTCCTTCCACCTTCCTGCTTTGTGAGCAATATTGAGCCCAGTAATGTTGCTGGGCACACGAATTGTAGCCACAAGTTGGGCACATCACCTGCCACCATCGCCCGGTAGTGTCTGCGGCAATACACAGTGCTGGTTATAATCAATCTTTCGTCACTTGAGAGGATCACCATTACAATCGAGTTATCGTAGGACAATGAAACCTTGTGGAAATACGTGTAAAGGCATGCGGAAGAGAAATAACGAATAGAACATTGGAAGAAATACGTTTTAATTCTGAAGTTTGTGTTCGCGAACTGAAGTGCCAACGCCGACCAGCTCTAACTACATGGAATGGTACCCGGTGACAGGACTTGCAGCCATGATTTTCGAGTATGGGCAAGAAAATGGAAGCAACAGGAAAGTGTAATGGCTGTACAGGACAAAATATCCTCGTAGAAGACACCCGGCTCACAACATGTTGCCAAGTCAGTCCCGACGATTAAGTGGAGTTGAACGATTGGTAGCGTAGTCCAACTACCGAGGCCGATGACGAACTAGACGGCCACCCCCGACTTACTGCTGGAAGATGTGGTGCTTGCTCGAGTGGAACAGGCATCTGCAAACAGCACTCGATCACCTGTACATGAAACGAATATTTCATAGTGGGCTGCGTAGCTAGTATTACAGGAAATGCAGCTACTCACCGACCAACCACAGAAAAATCATGTTTTGGCTCCTGCTAGTTTTGGACCTCGTGTCGTGCTGAGCCGGTGGTTCTTGCACTGCCTTACAGTCAACCATTACTTCCCTGTGTATGTGTGTGTAATATTCACGGATGAAAATGCACTAACCGACGAGAATCCCAACGCTACAGGTGTGAATAGCCATAAAAAAAAGTGGTTCAAATAGCTCTGAGCACTATGGGACTTAAAATCTGAGGTCATCAGTCCCCTAGAACTTAAAGCTAATTAAACCTAACTAACCTAAGGACAGCACACACATCCATGCCCGAGGCAGGATTCGAACCAGCGACCGTTCCAGATTGAAGCGCCTAGAACCGCTCGGCCACACCTGCCGGCGAATAGCCATCAGCACAGATTATCAGTAAACGTGTGGGCAGGCCTAGTTAGGCCCGTTTCATCTTTCCTCGCGCTTAAACGCACCAGTGAACACAGTTTTTATCAGAGATGTACTGTCCGGGTTCCTGTAATACATCCCACCTGTTATTTGTTAGCTGTTGTCGTTCCAGCATAATGGAAACTGGTACAGACAGTCCCTGAAAAGAGGATAAGCGGAGAAGGTTCTGTTTCCTGACCAGCACGTTCACCTGGTCTCTCTCCTCCCGAACGGGCCATGAAGGCTCAACGGTACCGACCGGCCGCCGTGTCATCCGCTCATAGGCGTCACTGGATGCGTATATGGAGGGGCATGTGGTCAGCACACCGCTCTCCCATCCGTATGTCAGTTTGCGAGGCCGGAGCCGCTACTTCTCAATCAAGTAGCTCCTTAGTTTGGTTCAAATGGTTCTGAGCACTATGGGAGCACTATGGGACTTAACAGCTGAGGTCATCAGTCCCCTAGAACTTAGAACTACTTAAACCTAACTAGCCTAAGGACATCATACACATGCATACCCGAGGCGGGATTCTAACCTGCGATCGTAGCGGTCGCACGGTTCCAAACTGAAGCGCTTAGAACCACTCGGCCACTCCGGCCGGCTCCTCAGTTTGCCTCACAAGGACTGAGAGCACCCCGTCTGCCAACAGCGCCCAGCAGACCGGATGGTCACCCATCCTAGTTCTAGCCCAACCCGACAGCGCTTAACTTCGGTGATCTGACGGGAACCGGTGTTACCACTTCGGCAAGGACGTGGGATCACCTGGTCTCACCCCACTTGATTTCCTCTTGTGGGGCCATATGAATAGCTACGTGCACGAGACACGCGTCTTGGCTGAAGAGGATCTACTGGAAAGAGTTCTCGCTGTCTGCAGCACTGTTCGGACGACATCGAGGACACAGAACGAGTGCAACAGAGCATTATGTGGCGATGCCATGCCTGCGTTGACGCTCGGGCACGCCATTTTCAACAACTGTTGTAAATGTGTAGAATGTAGCAGCTTGTGAAACTTATGCAGGTAAATGGAATTCATCATTACTGTACAATAGACTTAGGATTTTTCGTCTCTTTGGCATCAAGTTCCGTGCGTGTAGATAAGTACAAAATTACCCCAATATATAGCAGAGAGGTAGCAAATATTTTTTCCACCCATAAAACAATTGAACCACAGAATGGACATCAATACACTAGTCAGACGTGCACTGAACATAGTTTAAAAATATACTATGGAACTTACTCATCAAGTCACTGGAGTAAGGTCCATAGGCGTATCACACCAACAGATCGTAAAGATGGTTATAACGAACGAATGGCAGCGAAATGGGATTCTTACAACACTGTGACAAGAACAGAAGCCATAATTCCTTCCAGCAGAACCACACCACGTAAATATCGCAGGACTGTCGGATAGCTTTGAGGAATAGACGAATGGCATCACCTGTGATACATCAGAAGGGCACAGTGTCACCACAAACCGTCGGAAACAGATTACTGGAAGTTGGTTTGAGACCGCGAGGTTCCAAGCGTTGTTTGCCGCTGACACCACACCACAGCTTACAGAGACTTACGTGGTGTAGAGCAGGAGTCATCTGGAACAGAGTGTGGAATTCTGTATTGTTCCACGATGACTCTCTCTTTTATTTGTGGAATCATGTCGATGCCAACGTACCTTTAGATGACCAGATGAAACGTTCACGAAACAGCGATTCGGAAGTTCCAGGCCTGTAGTGATAGAGTGGAGAGATACTGGATATGAGAACAGGGCTGATTTGGTAACTGTTGAGGGGAGGCTTATGCTCGCCGTCATATACCAAGAATTGTAAACCCTGCTGTCATACTCTGCTTCAGCAGGTTACTAAATGGCATGTACAAACAGTTGACAACACAGGGAATGTACAGATACTTGACTGGACTACCGAGTCCTCTTGCGGTGTCACGATGAGCTCTTTGCAATGCAAGTTTGTCTCTTCTTGGAGTAGACGAATCCAGAGTAGGTACACTGCAATGGTCATTTAGGGCTCCGTGTTATCATCAACTCCACTCGTTGGTTATCGTTAAAGCGCCCCTTGACAGTCAATTATATTGGACAATGATATTGTGCCATTCTATTGACATTCTCTCTCGAGTGCTCAATAATGTTGTCAGTTGTACTGTCAATAATATGGAGCACTGACACTGTGATTCGGTGTGTTGGGTGATGAAGACGCTGCTGCTGTGATAATTGCTCTACTTCCTTACAACCAGAAAAAAATGCTGGATGAAAAATTCGTTCAAGAGGGGTCAAAGAGCTCTCAAGGTAAACGTGTTGAGACAATTGAGGTTAAACGAAAAAGAAAAAGGATATAACTTGTGTGTGTTGAAGGTCCAACATTTGACACATTTTTGAAAATGGTTCTCCCAAAACATAGGCGTCTCCATACACAGGCTGTTCCCCGCGTCCCTGTGGATAAATTTCTGTAGACACCTTTATCTCCACCACCAAAAAACACGTCAGTCCGGAACCACGCTGCTGCTATGGTCGCAGGTTCGAATCCTGCCTCGGTCATGGATGTGTGTGCTGTCCTTAGGTTAGTTAGGTTTAAGTAGTTCTAACAATGTAAGTCTAGTGGACTGATGACCTCAGAAGTTAAGTCCCATAGTGGCTAAATGGTTCAAGTGGCTCTGAGCACTACGGGACACATCTGAGGTCATCAGTCCCCTAGAGCTACTTGAACCTAACTAAACTAAGGACATCACACACATCCATGCCCGAGGCACGACTCGAACCTGCGACCGTAGCGGTCGCGAGGTTCCAGACTGAAGGGCCTAGAACTGCTCGGCTACAACGGCTGGCTAAGTCCCATAGTGCTCAGAGCCATTTGAACATTAATGTGATCTCCTGTCAAAAGCCGGAATAACCACCTTTTGAAGCACGGGTCGCTGCAGGACGTGCAGGAACAGAGTCAGTCAAGTTCTGGAAAGTACGTCAAGGGCTGGGCAGCCTTGCCGACTCCAGTGTCGTGGCCAGGTGCGGTATGTTTCTCCGCTGAGGATCCATGGCGCGAACAGCCCGATCGACGTGGTTCCACATACTCTCGGGGAATTTGTTGGCCAGGAGAGTACGGTAAACCCATCCCGGTCCTCTACAAATCACGCATGTACACCGCGAGCTGTGTAACACGTTTCATTTTCCTGTTTCTATATGTCATTATGAGGAAGAAAAACAAACTGCATGTAGCGGTGGACATGGTCCCAAAAGGATAGAAGCCACGCTTCAGACAGTCATATCTGAGTCACATGAGGGAGAACTTGATGTTGTGGAGATGACAAAAAGGAAAGACTTGTTTGATGAAAATAATAAAGAAATTATGTGTCTGATCACTGCCCACCCAATCTTTCTTCAAGATCCCTCTTCCAACGTGAAAAATTACATTTTATGGGACTTAAAGGGAAGTGACAAACACAAATTAGGGAAATCCAAAAAACTAGTGCCAACAAAAGGCTGAAGAACTGCAAACACTATCTGATGCCCATGAGCTGCAAAAACTCTATGTATGCATGAAGGATATATACAGCCCAATTCGTCCTCGTCAGAGACACTAAAGACTGCTGACAGTTCCATCACTTTCACTGATAATGAAAAATATCTTAGAGCGTTGGAAGGCAAATTTCTCTGTGTTTCTGAATCGTGCCCTCAGTGTTGCTGAGGACTTCCTCTGTAACGTCCCGCAGCAGCCCCAGAAACCATGGATGGCAATTCCATCCACATAGAGAGTTTTTCAAAAGCAGTCAATCAACGAAGTCCAAGAATGTTTGCTGATCCTGATGACATCTCTCTGGAATTGATACAAAAAGAAAAGTATAACCTTGAAGACTAGACTTTTTATACGCATCCTCTTAATTCGGGAAACTCGAGAAGTTCCTAACGATCTGAAAAATGCTACCATCACGTGTTCAAGAAAGGTGATCGTAGTGCATGCGGAAACTACCGTGGTCCAGCACTATTTGCACTGTAAATGGCTGTGATGCTGTATGAATCATCTGCAAACAACCAAGGCATTAAGTTTCCTTTTGGTTGACGTCTCTTCAGTCTTCCAAGACTTCATTCACAAAGTCCTACCCAGACTACTAGGTGGCAGAATTACAGCAAGGGAAAGAAGGGAGATTAGGGTTTCACGTTCCGTCGACATCGAAGTCACTGTAGACGGAGCACAAGGTCGGAATGTATCAAAGATGGAGAAGGAAATCAGGCATGCTCTCTCAGAGGAGCTATACCGGTATTTGCCTGTAGTGATTTACCTAAATGTGGTGGGCGGACGCGAATTTGAACCGTTGTCACCTCGAAACCGAGTCGAGTGTGCTAACAAGTTCAAATGTGTGTAAATTCCTAAGGAACCAAACTGCTGAGATCATAGCTCCCTACACTTACACACTACTCAAACTAACTTAAGATAAGAACAACATACACACCCATGCCCGAGGGAGTACTCGAACCTCCGGCGGGATGGGCCACGCAATCCGAGACATGGCCACTGAAACCGCGCGGCCACTCCGTGCGGCAGTGTGCTAACCAACGTGCCATCTCGCTCGGTAGAACTACAGTATTCTAACACCTGCAGAGCTACAACAGTCAGTCAGCTGCTTGGAAACAGCCTGTGAACGCTTTGGACTTACCATAAAAGCGATGAAAACGAAGGTAGTCGTACAACCTGTCACAGGATTAACTATTGCTGAATTCAGTACCTCCATCTTGGACACAACACTGGAGTAGACTGATCACTTTGCATATCTTGGAATCATCTTGTCTAACCTGCGAACAGGATGCTGGTAAAGTAATCGGTGCTGACCACTCAGCCTTCGGACAGTTAATACTGAATCTTCACTAACAAAGAACTAAAGATATATACCGAACTTTTGGTGTACCGAGCTGTTGTCATTTTCACGCTCTTGTATGGCTGTGCAACGTGGACAATCTATCGCCGTGATATCAAAAAACTTGAGCGCTTCCGAAAAATTGGTCAAGTGTGAGCAGGAATCGCACACTGAGGGTTCCGTGCAGGATATCGGACCCAAAAATTTCAAGACCGTATCAAAATCTCCATAGCAGTTTCTCTGACTACCCTGGAAATAGAAAACGAAGTGAGGGGTGACTTCAATTTACACTACTGGCCATTAAAATTGCTACACCACGAAGACGACGTGCTACAGATGCGAAATTCAAACGACAGGAAGAAGATGCTGTGATATGCAAATGATTAGCTTTTCAGAGCATTCACACAAGGTTGGCGCCGGTGGCGACACCAACAACGTGCTGACATGAGGAAAGTTTCCAACAGATTTCTCATACACAAACAGCAGTTGACCGGTGTTACCCGGTGAAACGTTGTCGTGATGCCTCGTGTTAGGAGGATAAATGCCTACCATCACGTTTCCGACTTTGATAAAGGTCGGATTGTAGCCTATCGCGATTGCGGTTTATCGTATCACGACATTGCTGCTCGCGTTGGTCGAGATCCAATGACTGTTAGCAGAATATGGAATCGGTGGGTTCAGGAGGGTAATACGGAAGGCCGTACTGGATCCCAACGGCCTCGTATCACTACCAGTCTAGATGACAGGCATCTTATCCGCATGGCTGTAACGGGTTGTGCAGCCGCGTCTCGACCCCGGAATCAACTGATGGGGACGTTTGCAAGACAACAACCATCTGCACGAACAGTTCGACGATGTTTGCAGCAGTATGGACTATCAGCTCGGAGACCATGGCTGCGGTTTCTCTTGACGCTACATCACAGACAGCAGCGCCTGCGATGGTATAAACGACGAACCTGGGTGCACGCATGGCGAAACGTCATTTATTGGGATGAATCCAGGTTCTGTTTACAGCATCATGATCATCGCATCCGTGTTTGTCGACATCGCGGTGAACGCACATTGGACGCGTGTATTCGTCATCGCTATACTGGCGTGTCACCCGCCGTAATGGTACGGGGTGTCATTGGTTACACGTCTCGGTCACCTCTTGTTTGCATTGACGTCACTTTGAACAATGGACGTTACATTTCAGACGTGTTACGACCCGTGGCTCTACCCTTCAATCGATCCCTGCGGAACCCTACATTTCAGCAGGATAATGCACGATAGCATGTTGCAGGTCCGGTACGGGCCTTTCTGGATACAGAAAATGTTCGACTGCTGCCCTGGCCAGCACATTCTCCAGATCTGTCACCAATTGAAAACGTCTGTTCAATGTTGGCCGAGCGACTGGCTCGTCACAATACGCCAGTCACAAACAACTCTTGATGAACTGTGGTATCGTGTTGAAGTTGCATGGGCAGCTGTACCTGTACATGCCATCCAAGCTGTTTGACTCAATGCCCAGGCGTATCAAGGTCATTATTATGTCCAGAGGTAGTTGTTCTGGGTACTGATTTCTCAGGACCTATGCTCCCAAATTGCGTGAAAATGTAATCATATGTCAGTTCTAGTATAATATATTTGTACAATGAATCCCGTTTACCATCTGCATTTCTTCTTGGTGTAGCAATTTTAATGGCCAGTAGTGTATATATATATGTAAATACAGAACATTTAATAAGATATTTTTATGCAGTTGCTAAAACATGACTAGAACTTGCATTTTATGTTTACGTGTTCCAATTATTATTAATAATTATATCATGATAATCTTTACCGACTTTGACGTTGAAAACGCAATTTTACGTGGTAACAAGGGCAATGTTTTACTGCTCCTTAGTCTATGTGCTGAACATGAACCCTTTATCACCAACACTCAGTTCGCCTGCCTAATCGTACAAGACCACTTGGAAGCATCCTCGCTGGAAGCACTGGCACATCCTTGACGATATCATCACAGGGCAATGTAGTAATACAGATGTCCTTATCATCAGGACCGCAAGAAATATCGTAAGCTGCTTGTCTGTCGCTTGAGATTCTCAATCTGTCGCAAACCTAAGAGATCATCCATAACCTGCTCAGAGAGAAACTCGTCACTTCTAAATTTCAAACTAAATCCATTGCTACAGATCACAGAAATTCAATCTTAAATAACCTGGGTAGCCACCTAGTCAGCACTAGTGAAATATTCGTCTATTACGCCTTCGACGTGGTGAATACAATGTGATCATAAGGCAAAAATACATTGTTTATGTGACATAATCACAGTTTAACAATTATCAATTTTTTACTTTACTTTTACTTCGAAACTTCGATTCTTGAAATATTCAATGACGCTAGGTCAACTGGGAGTGCCCTATAGCTTTTGATAATCGAGTTTTCGAATGTCAAAATAAGTGACATCAATGGCCTTTCTTTTGACTGAATCGACTTATAAGCTTAAAGTTTTCACACTGCCAAGTCACCATAGACCTTAATTTGTGATATAAATTTGGACTTGATTCGCCTACCCGTTCCTGAGAAAAAGGCGTGCCAACATTGGGATAGCCAGACGGGCAACAAAGCCAACCCATAACGGTTCCGTTTCTACACACTGAGCAAGGAACCCTAAAAACTAGATGCACCTTGATTATTAAATTGAAGGGCTATGTGATCAAAACTGCGGTTCTCAAGGACGCGCAGCTAAATAACACTGAGGCAACCATCATCGTTCATCCGCCGAGACACGTTCACCATATGAGTGATACGAAGTTTCTGTGCTGAGTCCTTTATGGCCTGCTCTGCTCTGGCAGTACACTTCATGGAGCCCTTCTAAGCGTTTTAAAGACCATTTGAAACACATAATAAAGACGACTGGTATAAACATACAAACATCGGAAGGATGTTCTGTGGTCCATTTACTGTGAAGGAAACTACATCCACTGCTGTCTTGAAGGAGCAAAGCGACAGGCAAGAAAACTCGGGCAGTTACAGCCCCCGCCCTCCTCCAAACATTTAGCACGATTTGAGTGGGCGCATGTTTTGTGCCAGGACTGGTCTGTTCAGTCATCAGAAACACATCCACAAGCTGTGTTGACATGTGGACTCTATGCAGGTGGAAGTTATGCATATTCAAAACATAAGAGTTAGTTGTTAATGAAACTGACAAATGAATTACTAGAGTCAAATGTGTACTCACATATGTTAGTACATTTGGTTTAACAAGCTCTGATTAATTGCTATGGCATCAACAACTGAGTGACTCCATAGTGCATACCGGAAGAAAGCAGCATTTAGACCAGTGGCTATGTGTGCCACTGTGCTCCCACTCGACTGGGTTAAATTTTTTATCAACGATGACCTCACTAATCGTCACTGTTTACACTTACAAGGAGTCTTCAGTGAATGTTCACCATAAACTGGTCTTACGTCAGGCATAGCAGCAAAGCGTCACCATGTAAGAATCCACCGAAAATCACTGTCTGGAAAGACTGGTAAGTACTGTTACGGCACAGAATATTAAGGGGTGAATATTAGAAAAAAATTGTTAAATCTCGTTCACACTGCCACAGGCAAACTCAAGTCATGCCAGATACAGAGGCAGAAGCAAGAAGCGAGCGAGTATGTCACAAGTGGGTCAGGTCGCCAACACATTACAACGCTGTCTGCCAAGTGAGGATATGCATTCAGCAGAAAGAAGACTGGGACAGAAAAACAAAGGAAGAGAAACAAGAATATTCGTTAGCTTGTAAGACATGGTGCAAGAAACTCTATCTCTTTCATAAGAGCTCATAGTCAGGAACTCGCACAGCAGTTGACAACTTGTTAAGTAAATATAGCAGAATAAGAAGGGGACAAGCAGTCAGTACGAATCGCCCTCGTGTCATAGTCTGATGCTGGCCCCCTTTAAATACCCCAGCTCTACAGCTCTTTTTTTGGTGAGTTGATCATTGGGATGATGACATTCACAGCAACAGCACTCAATTCTGTGAGTGAATCTGTGTCCTAGATGCTCCAGCACAGTTTACGAACTAGCAAAAGATGCACTCATGATGATGGCCTTCTCCTGATAAACTTTATGGTGCTTGCCACCTATCATCTGTACCATTACTGATGGAGAAACTATCTTCGGACAATGCCACATCATATAGTGCTGCCAACATGGAACTTCAGCATGGAAGACAACTAAAGGGCCTCTTGGGGTCCATGTTCCTGATCAACTCTCAGGTGCCTCCAAATGCAGAAATCTACCATGGGTATGGAGGAGATCAATCGACCACACGACTACTGACACCAGATACTCCACCGATGGATTATCAAGGGTCATCGTAGAATTCGGAATGGAAGCAAGGACACTCCAGTAGCCAGTGCAAGAATCAATTTGTGGTGGCCAATGGCTGCGCCTGATCGCCAGTAACCCATCATGGGGCCAGGGTCACTGACATCTCGTCATGGGCATCTAACTCTTGAGTTGTTCAGTAGGTGTCAGCTAGAATGTGACACACAGCTGAATGAGCAACAGGCAAAGCTGGTGGGAATGAAAGACAACTTGTAAACTTTGTGAATAAATGACTGAATTCTAATATAGTTTACTGGTGTCATTGGTGCTTCAAGGTTCCCAACAGCTATACCTGCATCACACAGTGGTGTCTCCGCTCAGCTGTCTGTTTACACTTACAAGCAGTCTTAAGTGAACTTTCACTACAAATTGGTATGATACTGGTATAGCCGCAAAGCACTTCCGCATAGGAGTCCATCGAGTACCACTGTTTGTGAAGACTGGTGAATGTAGATAAGTATACCGTTGTGCACTTATCAAAAAGTAAATATCAAGGTTTCTCAATCAGAACTAGATGCAGCCATTTCATGAAATACCTAAGAATAACTACTTATGAGGACCTGAACTGTCTAATAGATTCACTTGTTGGTAAACCAGACGGAAAGTTTCAGTTTGTTGCTAGGCGCTGGGGAAACAGCAATCCATCTGCACGTCTTCGGCTATACTAGGATACTGCTCAGGATTGTAGATTTAAAATTAGTCTCATTTTAGCTTTGATAGGATAAAATATAGTCGTATAACATAACAGGCTGCATGGGAGGCACCAAGGCCATGATACAGCTGGCTAACAGGCAGCAGTACCTGTTCTTTGCGAAGTGTGTCAGCAACGTATCTGTATGGTGCAGGTTAATGTGCTGAATTCGTGCCACGAAATGCTGTTATTGCTATTATTATTGTTGTTGTTATTGACGACGATGACTGAGAGAAAGATGAGAATGAAATCCGATGCCAGTACACAACCCACTCCTCTCGAACAACATCATGGAAGCTACCGAGCTTAACGGCCCCATACAATGCACGGATCACCATTATACCACATAGCACCCACTCCATGACACATAGTGGGAAGTCCTGGTATATGACATACAACAATGGAGAAAAGTATGACGATCAGGAACTTTACCCCATCACAACTCTTCCCTTGGCGTGCCAGTAACGGTGGCGAAAATTTCTTCGTCCTCCAGGATTGGAACCGTCATACTGAAAACTGAACGCTGCTGTATCAGCGTGTGTTAGCGACCTCAGCCACAGAGGTGATATTCGGGCAGAGTGGCATTCAGTCTGCTCTAGATGGGTCGTGATTTTTTTCTCTAGTGAACAGGCGCAGTAGTACCGTTGAATATTTCGCGCTAGACGCTGACATTGCCTTACCAACAGGTATCTCCTTCACTGTAATTTCCCTATGTTCGGCTCCCGGGAATTAAGACCCACACATGTCAGGATATCTACGTTTGAAGGGCGGAAGACTACCGCCGGATTTCCAATACGTCCACCCCCTCCCCTGCTCTTCGTTTTCTTTCGGCCGAAGCCAGGGTGGACTGTTTCAGATCCAATTCGTTGCAGAGCCTGCTTGTTTTTCTTTTTTGCTGTGGTTCTGTGCCTCAATCGGTAAAAAAAGAATCCTTATAGAATCGACAGAATCCCTTTGTTGTCGATTTGTCTGTCTGCCTGCCCGACTGTTTAAAAAAAAAACTCTCTCTCAGGAACGGGTAGACGTATGAAGTTCAAAATTATGTCACATTCTAAGGCCTATGGTCCCACCTTGGAGGTATGATAAACGGTAACTTCTAATGAACAGAACGAAAAGTTACGGTCATATATGTCACATATTTTGGTACTAGCCAAGTCATTCATCAAAACCTACATCTACTTCTACATATATACTCCGCTAGTCACAAAGCGGTGTATGGCGGAGGGCACAATTCGCGCCAAAGAGTCATATTTCCCCCCCCCCCCCCCCTGCGTTCCAAACGCGGAAAGCGCGAGGGAAAAACGACTGTCTCAACGCCTCAGTAGGTGCTCTTATTTGCCTTATCTTTGAATGGTGATCATTGCGCGACTTGAAAGTTGATCGTAATAATATATGCTCTACATCCTCAGCGAAGATCGGATTTCGGAATTTAGTGAGCAGCCCCTTCCGTTTAGCGCGTCGTCTATATGCAAGTGTGTCCCACTTCAAACTTTCAATGAGATTTGTAACGCTCTCGCGATGGTTAAATGTACCAGTCACGCATCTTGCCGCTCTAATGAAGACTTTCACACAGCTAACGTATGACAAGTGAAGATCCGTTGCTAGGTATACGTGGCTACTATGAAGTCCGTCACTGCCCAGCCAAAATAGTGAACAGTTCTTGCACAGTGTGATTCAGCTCTTTTTCATTCCTCTCTGCCAACTGGCAAGGGTCCCATACAGACGAACAATACTCTAAGACTGGACAAACTTACGTATTGTAAGCAATTTCCTTTCCTGAAGGACTGCATCGCTTCAGGATTCTACAGATAAACCGCAATCTAGAGTTCGCCTTGCCCGTTACTTGTGTAATCTGATCATTCCATTTGAGATCATTTCGAATAGTCACACCCAGATACTTGAAGGATGTTATCGCTTCCAAAGACTGGGCATTTATTTTGTACTCGTACATCAATGGGGATTTTCGCCTTGTTATACGCAGTAGGTTATACTTACTAATATTGAGAGATAACTGCCAGTCATTACACCACGCATTTATTTTCTGCAAATCGCCATTGATTTGTTCACAACTTTCGTGTGATACTACTTTCCTGTAAACTATAGCATATCGGCAAACAGTCTAATCCGCTGTCAATACCATCAACCAGATCGTTTATGTAAATCGTAAAAAACCGCGTACCTATTACGCTTGTTTCCGTTGAAGTCACCCCGTCCAGGACGACATACTGCTCGCTGTCTGTTATAAAACTTTCTATCCAACCGCATATGTCAACGGATAGACCGTAAGTGCGCACTTTTTGGAGCAAGCGACAACGCGGAACTGAGTCGAACGCCTTCCGAAAATCGAGAAATTGGCATCAACCTGAGAGCCGGTATCTAGAGCATGTTGTACACCATGCACAAAGAGGGCCAGCTGTGTCTCGTATGACCACTGTTTCCTAAAACCGTGCTGGTTTCTGCAGATGGGCTTCTCAGAGTCTAGAAAGGTCATTATGTCTCAACACAAAATATGTTCCATGATTCAACAACAAATCGACGTCAGTGAAATAAGTACTTCCCGTTGATCTATGGTGATGAAATTTGGCAAGAAGCAAGGTTTCACAGTACAATAAAGGAAACATCTGAAAAATGTTAATTTGTAATTATGTCACACGAAAAAGATATTTCTTTTCTCGTTTTTGTCCGAATACAAACATTAAATTAAAACAGTCAATAGTTCTACATTCAGGCTGACTGGATCGCAATAGTAAAATTCAAACATCAGGCAAGGTATGACTTTATTGCTCACATTACACGTTTCGGAATTTATCAAAATGGTTCAATTGGCTCTGAGTACTATGGGACTCAATTGCTGAGGTCATTAGTCCCCTATAACTTAGAACTAGTTAAACCTAACTAACCTAAGGACATCACAAACATCCATGCCCGAGGCAGGATTCGAACCTGCGACCGTAGCGGTCTTGCGGTTCCAGACTGCAGCGCCTTTAAACGCACGGCCACTTCGGCCGGCTCGGAATTTATCCATCATCAGATTCCCAGGAGCGATTACTGCACTTAGATACGGCGTTTCACGTTCAACTGGAAACTTCATCCGCGTACGTACGAGCGGTGATCGCTCCTGGAAATCTGGTGGTGGATAAACTCCAAAACGCGTCATATGAGCAATATAATCACTGTAGTTAGGCCTCCTATTTCAAATTCCAGCGAGCTGTTAGTGCGGCAGACGAAATAGCCAAGAACAATGGCAGAGAGGAATTAAAAAGAGCTGAATCACACTGTGCAAGAGCTGTCCACTATTTTGGCTGAGCTTCATAGTAGCTTCACGGATTTCATAGTAGCCATGTATACCTAGCAACGGAACTTCTCTTGTCATACGTTGGCTGTGTGAAAGTCTTCATTCTCTGCGTGCTGGCTTTACATTCTCTCGTGTTTGTAGGCCGTTGAGGAATGTCGTTTTTGCGGCTTCCTTTCACCTTGTGGAGGCAGGATGTCGCAATTCGAGTAATGAGCTATATTGCTTGAATTCCAGTGTGTGTCAGCATCTCTAATCATATAAATAACAGAGAGCCGCCTCCGGTGCTAGGTCATAAATCTGCCTTTTACTTTACTGTTGGCTTTACTGACGCCACCACAGAATTGATCGCTTGGATACGACACATTAGGAGCTGCTGTTTGCAGTGTCGATAAAGAAGTTAATGTACACTAAGCCCTGAGAAAGCGTTGGTTATAGTGTCGGCGACATACACACCTCTCAGTGTGCCATTTCGCGTCCCTTGCAGACATAACGCTTGCCGGCTGAAAAAAAATTCACTGCATGATGCCGATAACACGTCCGCATGATATAAGGAAACTCAAAATAAACATGAACTCTTAAATAGGTTTTTTATGCCGATTACAAAACAGTTCTTAACATTCTTCTATCACAAACAGTTCTCTCATACTGGGAAAAAGTTTATTTTAGTTTTAGTTTCATTGTAGATTATTTTCTAGTAATTTAAAAAACTTATGCCTGAGACCGTATATTGTATATAATCATATACAGTTTTCTCGTACTGGAACAAAGTTTATTTTAGTTTTAGTTTCATTGTACGTTATTTTCTAGTAATCTAAAAGAACTTATCCCTGAGAGCATATATTATATATGACTCGCACTATCCTTTCGTTTCCAGCTTCGGTTTGTATCGGCAAGACATGAAAAAGACAAACACGAGGCAGGCCCGCACTCCGCATATCAGCCTGCAGTATTCACGCGTATGGTGCTCAGGTGCCAACCTCGTTGTTGACAATATCCCTCACATATTTTCTCGGCAATGGAAAGGAGTATGATTCTCTTCTTATCATTAAAAACAATTTCGATATGTTAGCCGTAGTTAGTACACAGTAGTGTTTGTCATAAAACGCATCAAACGCAAACTGGCCAGCGACATTAATCGGTATAAACTTTTCCAAATACGCGTGTTTTCGTACTTTACTTTGAAGCATCACAATAGGTATGGGTAGTAACGAAAAGAAAAGAAATTCTTTTACCTAACAATTTCCGCAAAATCAAATGAGATGGATAGCGGAGAACATGTACTAATCCAAAAAGAGTGTTTTTTTATCTTTTTACGTGAAATGTAAAATATTAAGAGTTGAATAACATTTATGTGGTTTTTTGTTTTACTGATTTTTATTTGTATGAACTAGTTTTCGGCTTATTAGGCCATCTTCAGATAACTACTGGCAGTTGTTTACAAGGAGCTTGTGTTCTTATGAACCAAACATTCTGGACTAAGATACAACGCACTTAGTTGTGGTATTGTCTTTGGAATTGTCGAACGGGTCTTTTGACTTTTCGCTCTGTACAACTGGTCTTTAACATAATAAACTCACATCTTATGATTTGTCAGTAGCGTGTATGACAATAATTAGAATTATTTAGACCACACATTATTACAAAATTACAATTTTTTAGTATTTGTTATGAACAGTTGCACTGGACACTAATTGTTGGTTGTATAACTGCGATGTTTTGTTTGGGGGTTGCATTTTCTTATTAGAAAAATTGAGCATTAATATATACCAAATATTACAGTTGAGTTACAGTTAGGAATGTAAACGGATTTCGCACCAGTCGCGTAAGAGTGGTGCTTGCAACGCCATTATGAGGATGCAAATCATGTTTACTTTAAATACGGGCTCTAACTGTCGTGAGCGTAAGTTATCTTTTTGATTGGGCGTGGTGAGTTGATGTTAACCAAGAATGCCTTTAAGGAGACGAAGACACCGTTGGCAACACCTCACTGAGTTTGAACGAGGTCGTGTAATATGGCTACGAGATCCTGGATTTCCTTATGCGATACTGCAGTAAGACTAGGCAGGAATGTAGCTACTGGACTTGGCTACTAGCAGCGCTGGTCTCGAGAAGGTGCGGGCGCCAGAAGACTGGGCTCCGGACGGCCATGTGGCACCACCGAGAGGGAAGACCATCACGTTTAGCGTATGCCTCTGGCGCAATGAATTGCATCTGCAACAGCAATCTGAGCAGTGGATAGTGCCACAATGACACAAGTTACTTTTACAAATCGGTTACTTCGAGAACTGCTCCAAGCCTGACACCGACTCAAAGGAAGGCCTCGGCGCTTGTTGGTGACGTCACGTCAGCTAGGCACGGCGAACGCCAGGTCTGTTGCAGGCAGAAATGCCTGGGCGTGCTTATCACTATAAATCTTTTATTTTTGGACAAAATGTTTGGTATTTTTTTGGACTCTGCAGTTTTATTTAGATGAAAGATTTTCTTACTATCGTAAAGTTACCAATGAAGATCATAGTTCTGTATTACTGAATCCTGTCGAAACAAACGTAGATCAATATGAGAAGACGCTTTGCCCCAATGGAAGCTTCGGAAATTTTACATTCAAATAACTATATTTACTTGATCCATTTTGCTATCGAAACTTCCCCCAACCCCCTAACAATGAACTCGTTTCTTTTGTTTATTTATTTATTTTCGTTTGACATCGTCACTGGAAATGTGAACTAATTTACATGTGCAAATGTCCAACTGTTGCCAGTCATTAGATTACAGTCGTTTTCAACGAAAGGAATTCTAAACAGAAAACAAAATAGCTTCATACATCGAAAATACTACTGAGCTTAAACTTTTTTTTTAACATGCACATTAGAAAAGATAAATATTCCCCACTTTCAACTGAAAGGAGAGACTTTATAAGATAAAAAAATTTTATTTGATAAAACAAGTATCTCTCTTTTGCCTCTTCTTCTGTTCCCCACCCCCTCCCCCAACGTGTACAAGTGCAAGATATTTCATTAACATTCAGTGCTCCTCACCCCATAGTCAACCAAGATACTTAAAGAAGAGCATCAATATGTTCACAGTTTCTCGTAGAAGCAACCCAGTACAAACGTAACTTACTCAGATTTACAAATAAGGTAAAGAAGCACGAATTCTGTTGCTGCTGGACCATGAAGTTGTTTTTGTATGTCAATCCTTAAAACAGGTGGAAATTTAAGTTCAGGAGTACACTATTTGTTAAGAAGTTTAATGAATTGCACAGTTAATTGATTGCAGAAATCTCTCAGAACAATGTGTGTTGGTTAACTACCGCCAATAGTTTCACATTTTCCTGTGTCAGAGAGGGAGACACCACCATAATGAGTATGCCTGCAACAGACCTGGAGTTCGCCGTGCGTAACAGACGCGACGTCACGAACAAGCGCCGACTCCTTCCTTCGAGTCGGTGTTGGTTCCACTGACCCCAAAACACCGCCAATTGCGTCTTCGGTGTTGCCAAGCAAGAGCTCATTGGAGGGCAGGATGGAGGTTTGTTGTGTTTTCTGATGAAAGCTGATTCTGACTCGGTGTCAGTGATGGCCGTGAGTTGGTTAGGAGCCCAGTTGAGGATCTACTACCAACCTGTCTTCGTGCTAGACACATTGGACCTACATTTGGAGTTATGATCGGGAGTGCGATTACGTATGACAACAGGAGCATTCTTGTGGTTATCCCACGCACCCTGACTACAAATTTGTACGTCAGTCTGCTGATTAGACGTATTGTGCTGCCACTCATGAAAAGCATTCCTGGGGGTGCTTTCGAACAGGATAGTTGTCGCCAACACACCACTGTTGTAACCCATCATACTCTACGGAGTGTCGGCATGCTGCCTTGGCCTGCTCGATCACCAGGTCTGTCTGCAATCGAGCACATGTGGGGCATCATCCGACGACAACTCCAGCGTCGTCCACAAACAGCATTAACGGTCCCTGTATTGACAGCCCAAGTGCAACAGTCATGGAACTCCATCCCACAAACTGACATCTGGCACCTGTACAACATAATGCGTGAACGTTTGCATCCTTGCATTCAACATTCTGGCGGTTACACCCGTTGTTAATGCACCAGCACATCACATTTTCAATGGTTTATCTCGTGCTTACCTTAACCTGTGATGTTGAAACGTTAATCCCTTAAGTATGTCACCTAGGCAAATGTATTCCCGAAATTTCGTTACTCAAAATTAATTATTTTTTGGTGTTGTGATCTTTTCCCGTCATTATATTTCTATTTACTCAGTAATCCCTCGATAGTTAACATGCTAAAAATACTGTATAAAAACATTGATACATTCTACTCTCTGTCTCATCTCTGAACCTTAGCTTCTTTTATGCTCCCTGTGTTTTCTCTTTCTCCTTAACATCGTTTCCTCATCTCGTCATGCTCTTCCATGCTCGTTACTGTCCATGGTTCTTCTGCTGACCTGAAACAGAAATTAACAGTGCACCACATGCCATTTCTTTCATGCATTACATAAACCCTTAATTTTACATGTCAATTACCACACACTTTCAAGTGAAACATTATTCAAAAAAACTTGAAATTCGTCAAAAATTTATCTTGCCGCAAGCTTACCCACATGCTCTCCTGTTTGTTCAATCTTTTTGTTCCAATATAGAATACGAGTCGACTTCACAATTTCCTACACGCATCTCTTTTGGCATAATCATATGTTATCTGCGGGTCAATCTCTCCATAGCACTTCATCTAAAAAGTTAATATCTCTCTCCAGAATTGCTCGATTCCTCCCTCATGAATTCTGTGCTTCACTTCCCGATACCTTCACAGCCAGTCGGAGCGCAGGCTCAAGTGTTGCTACCAATGAAAATATTTTATATAAAATTTCAACTCCCACCTACGAAACCTGTAAGGAAAAGCAAACGTTACTGGATATAGTAAAAGTGCTCCCAGATCTGTTCCCAGGGTCTGCACTCAGGTGATGCTTTCCATCCCCACAAGCAGAGAAAAAATATGTGACTACGAGTGCTCTTTGCTTTTCCAAAACACACGAAAGATGTTATCTGTTCAAAAGAGCACGTCAGCCACAAGCAGAGAAAAAAACATGTAGTTACGAGTGCTTTTCGCTTTCACAAAACATAGGAAAGATTTATCTGTTCAAAAGAGTCCTTTAGTCACATTCCAGAGGCTCGCCTTTTTGAGCAACAGAATGCTGATCGTGCTCCCTCTCACTGTAGATTGTCCTCTGAAAAGACATTGTATTTGACGGCTGTTACCCTCGTATTTTATGCAATCGTATTTCCTGAGGAAACATCCGTTCTTTAATCTGTAAATCTTCTGTTCCTAGCAGTCTCCCTGCTGACTCTGACGTCCTGGCATCCGTCACATACGAGTTCGACACTGGCCAACTGTTCGGCTATGTCTTCCCTCCGGCGTTCTGCGTGGTCAGCCCTTACAGCGGCTGGGCTACGGCTGTAAATACCTCCCTATACCACTAAAATCGAGTCCCACGCAGAGCTTACCAGTAAACATGCATCCTGTACGGCCAAAGTCATGCACAAAACGTATGAAATGAAATGAGCGTGTGGCGTTATTAGCCGGGAGACCCCTTACGGGGCAGGTCCGACCGCCTTGGTGCATTCGACGCCACACTGGGCGACCTGTGCGCCGGATGGGGATGAAATGATGATGATAAGGACAACACAACACCCAGTCCCTGAGCGGAAAAAATCTCCGACCCAGCCGGGAATCGAACCCGGGCCTCGGCAATCCGTCACGCTGACCACTTTTTATTTTTTTTTTGTAATCTCATTTTTTTCGTTAGAGTTCGGTGCAGTTGTTCGTGGCGGACGTCCCATGACGCCCGTTGAAGTTCGTTATTGATCCATTCACTCAGTTTTTATTTATTAGAGAGGGCAGCTAATCCTCTGACCGAACACGCTGAGCTACCGTGCCGGCACCACTCAGCTATCGGGTCTGACGCACAAAACGCACGAAACGTATGATATGAAATAAGTAGGAAAAATAACCTAAAGAAACAACTACAGATGAAGTTCACTGTCAATCATGACCTCTATAAATTCAGACTGACGCCTTTCAGAGGTTGCAAGAGGTGTCTTGCATCACAGTGCGTTTTGCTGTTGAAATTCTGAGAACGTACGTTCCTAAAACAGTCAACAAAAATACTGCTTCTTCTATGTATATCTCGTAACAAGATGGTACGTTAGAGAGATTCGAATACACACGGAGGCTTACTGTACTTCCCCACTCCAAATGCGACTTCAACATGAAAGAAGGAAGTCAGCGTGGTACACAAAATACCGTCTGTCAGACACCATAAGGTGGCTTGAGGAGTATTTACGAGGTTGTAGAGCAAGTAGGTGCAGAAACATGCAGCGGTAATACAGGACCAATAAGAGTGTGAAAATTGAGATTTCTATCTTTCTATCTTTTTTGCATCCATAGACACAATCTGATACTGTAAATACTGACCTTGTTAGAATATCAGTGTATAGGGCAAGCAGTAAAGGAAAGAAAGGCAAAATATGGGACAAGGAAATTTCACTTCGGAGAGAAGAAATAATTGCTTCGAAGTTTGCTGATGGTATTGTAATTCTGCCAGAGATGGTAAAGGATTTGGAAGATCAGTTGAGGTGTCTTGGACGGTGTCTTGAAATGAGATCGTAAGATGAACATGATAGATATGAAACAAGGCTAAGAGGATGCAGTCTAATAAAGTCTGGCGATGCTGAGGGCACTAGTCTAGAAAATAAGAGACAAAAGTAGTAGGAAAATAACTGACAACGTCAGGTGTATGGAAAATGTAAAATTCAGGATGGCAACATAATGAAATTTAAAAAAAGAAATGTAAGTAGGTCAACGTCTAAAAAAAATTTAAATTTTAGAAAGTTTGTTTCTGAAGGTACTTATTTGAAGCGTTGCCTTGTCCGGAAGTGAAATGTGGATAATAAACAGATCTTACGAGAAGAGAAACGAAATGTTTGAAGTGTACTAATACAAAAGAATGCTGAAGATTTGATGGGAAGATCATGTAATTGATGGAGAGGTACTGAGACGAAGTGGGCAGAAAAGAAACTCATTGCACAGTGTGACTAAAGGAAGGGATCTGTTGGTTGAACACATCCTGAGGCATCAAAGAATCGTCAGTTTGGTAACGGAAGCAAGCGTGGGAAGCATCAGCTTTAAATGGATGTACTTTGCAGTAGCTGCGCAGAGATGAAAAGGATAGTGTGGAAAGCTGCTTCAAAACAATCTCGAGACTGAACATTACAATAAGCCAACAGTGAGGCGAAACGTCATTTTCAGTATCGTAAGCTGGCAGCATCTAGCAATACCTATGATCAGTGAAACTGGGTACATATTTTTTCCCAAAATATTTCCTTAGCGTAGGCTGTAGTACACTTGTGATAAGTAGTATATATCTCTGTTCCTAACTGCGTACAGTTTTATACTACGATAAAACTGATTATTCAAAACGGCACATCAGATACTATCCCTTAGAGTATTATGGAAATGTCTCTAACGTGAATAATCTTTGTGTTTAATGACTATGTAAGTATGTGTAGTTACAGGATTCACTACTGAAAAGACGTGACGCGCAGCTACTTCAGCACTTACTGCATATGACTCATTTCATGATAAAGAGAACACTCATGGCAGCGCAGCACCTTGGCTAGGCAGTCGCTGTTGACTGAAGTTGCTCAGTAAGACACCAAAAAACTGGATAGGGCACTATTTCTAGTTGCCACCGAGACTTCTGTCTTTAACCGCGATTTGAACATTCTGACCTCGGCCTTTGATACCAGATGAACTGGCGCAATTGTCATTTCAGTGGCAGAACGCTTCAAATTCCACCGTCACAAACTACTAAATATTGTCTGAGGCCAGGATGTGCGGCACACCCATGATAGTGAAAATGGTAGATATGGACCCAATTGTAGTGTGCGACATCGTAGATGAACGATGGGTTATGGGAAATTATACATGACATTTATTACTAACAGCCGCGTGAACCCTAAGAAGGGACGGCCAAGACCGCGTGCATCAGGTCCCATGGACGCTCTGGCATGGGTTACGAGGAAAGTTTTTTCGGCAAGACAGCCACATGCTGAACATGTATGCACCATCTCCTCAATGGCAGAATTCATTTCTGGCCAATAGATGAATCGCTAGGGCAGAGTCATCGTGCAAAAAATCGCTCATTAGTATGCACGTAACAACTGCAGAATGCGTTGACAGAACTGTTACACAACAGTTTTTGTCGAAACTGTCGTATAACAAAATTAAATTCCATTGATTTAATAAGTACAGCCGATCTAAATTAACCTCGAGCTATAAACGAGAGTAAAAGCATGATTCAAGTTAATGCCAATGATTCCTACATCCAATTATTATATGTCCACATTAAATTCTTCTTCTGGAGATCCGTGTAAATGTAGTCGGGAGTCTTATTGAATATAGGTTGAGCAAAGGGTGAATGACCAGGGGAGACAGCTAGCGTCTAGCCATTACGAGAGACCATTAAAAGCACAAACGCTACCAGGGGAAGGATCAGTACAGGTAGAAAGTTCGGAACAGTATATAACATGTGAGCCTAACTCCGCCAAACTGGCAACATCTGCATTGTGTCCTAAAGGACGCAAGGCCTTTATACCACGTTTTAACTGATGTCGCCTGCCGCCGCCGAAGAAACACGCCACAAGCATACTATAAGCGACAAGAGATTCGTGGCGCTCTGCCCTCTGCAGGAAGCCAGTACCATTGGATAATATCAATAAAGTCTTTAGTGGGGAAAAAGAAGTCACTGTATGTACGTGGTGGAGGCCTGGTTAGCTAAAGCATGGAACAGGGCATACGGTGGGAGTCAGAAGCTGCTCGTTTCTGAACACACTAACAACCCAGGCGACTGGTTAGTTATGTTTAAACTGAACATGGAAGGGAGACTGTTGCATTGCTCGAATGGATCTGATTGATCAGAACTCAGAAGAAACACTGTTAGTGGTGTGCAAAATCATTCTCAAGCAAAAATTCTGCTTCTTGCTTGGAGTGCTGCGTGAAACTTACATTCATCTAACATTTGGCAGGAGATGCTTCAGCCAAGAGAGGGACATTGATTATGTGCTCTGAGACAGTGCAGCCTTGGCGCAGGCCAGATGACTTAGAACATTCATCCACCTCAGCCACCATTCACAGGCATGGGTAATACTCAAAGTACGGTGAGCCACTGCGACATTCACAAACTGATAGGATGCACCCGAAGGTTTGAGATTGGCTTTAGAGCTTTTACATTTCTATCTCGAGTACTTTTGTTAGCAATCTCGAGCTGAGTATGTGCTCAATCAAGATAGTGGGTGCATGCATGAGTCTTTCTGTAGTTCTTTCTTTCCATCTCTGATTAACATTTGACAGTTATTCTGCAGCTTCAAGAAACTTAACTTCAGTGACATGTTAGTTGAATGTAATCACCTCAGTCTCATTACCTGATCTTTGCCAAGGTGCTGTTATTTAATTTCTTTGTAATTTATACTAACATTTTCTGAAAGTAATGAGTTCATGTCCTTGTGCATAACCTGAAGTACACAACAAAGTGTAATAAATAGGGTTTTGTAGTGGTTGTTGTTTCATTCACTACTTTGCCGAAATTCCCTATTTTTATCTTCTTGTGAGTTACAGCATCCATGTATCATGTATGTTAATCACCCTCTTCAATAAGTCAAGTTATCAGTTGTGGGACACCAATAGTTAAATTCAAATGATTCAATGGGGAGTGAGTTGATTATCAGTAGGATCAACCGGTACAACTCTTTCTGACATCCACAGGGGTATGTAGATGGCTCATCACTAGCCTCTCATAATGATGGTGGAATAACAACGCGGCATTTGTGATCTTCTGTAAATAGCAGTTGGATGGCTTCAACAATATTGAGCCTATAATGAAATCTGAAATATGCCCGGAGCATTTGGCCTGATCATGTGGGAAAATCTTGCAGCTATCATTGCTGAACTGCTGTAATTACTCTACACAAGAGCAGATCCTCTCTCGTAGCTGCCTCGACTTACTGCTCTGTGAAAGGAAATTCGTTGGTGGTATCCTAAAGGTTCTTGTTTAGTACGAAACAGATTGCCTCCTACTTATCGAAGTCTGCATTGGAACCCAATGGCTACCATGACAAGGCACCTGTATTCAAATGCTGTGACGTGGGCCTGTAATGAATATCATAGAAGTAATCACTCGTAAATAAGGCCCAACACTGTAAATGGTGTGCCATTCTGTCTGAGAGCTTTGACAGGTCAAAACAGTGAGACGAGTGGCTTATGGTCTGTAAGCATGTGGAACTTACAAAAAACATTGAACTTTTTTACTTCATATATGATCACGAGTGCCTCATTCTTCATCTGAGAATAATTTCTCTGTGGTGCCGACAAGGGCTTAGAGGTGAACACAGAAGGATGACCTGAACCATCAGGATTTCTGTGAAAGAGCATGGTACGAATGCTGTATTGAGACTCATCAGTGGCTAGAGTCAAAGGCTTACCGAGTGTGAAGGTGATGAAACACAGAGCACAGTTAAGGCATTGCTTCAATTTCCAGAACGCCAACTGACATGTCTCTGACCACAAAAATTTCTCCCCTACTTGTGAAGTTCATTTCATTAGTGACAAAGGTGAGCAACCAGGGGAATGAATTTCAAGTAGTAATTTACCTTCCCTAAAATAGACACTGTAACTCCTAAATATTCTCAGGACCAGCAATTTCTTTATTATCATAAAAAAGTTTTTAATGAGCACATGCTTTAAATACTAGACTGTAGGAGCAAAAAAAAAAAAAAAAAAGATACATTTCTCAAGCTTAAATACTAACAGTCAATGATAACCTGCCTACAACTTTTGCAGTTGCTGTTCTCTTGTGGAGCCAGTAACCCTAATGTCATCCAAATAGCTGACGCAGCACGGTATATCTTTCATATGTTGCTCAAAAAACGCTGGAATGTTCCTAGAGCTGGAATCATTCGAAAAGGGAAATGGTTAAACTGGTACGCCCCGAAAGGAGTATTTATTGCTAAATCCGTGGAGACTCAGCGTCGAATCGTAACTGCAGCCACAAGCAGATACCATGAAAGGCTGTATAGAGAGGTATACAGGGAGGCCATAGAGATTGTAAAAGACTCCAGGTATTTCAACAGGAAGGGAGAGGGCGTGAAATTGGATGACGTCTGGATTCGGATGCTGAAAAAGATGTTTAACAGTCTTCTATCATGGGGTGATAGCAACAGCTTACAACGGCAGTCGACAGCCACAAGCGAAATTTTGCCGTAGTCAGTAGCCAGCCAGAGTGTGAATCGGACATTAAGAGTAGCTACGTTCCCCGTTAAAAATGTCCTCCGCAGATGGAGACGAAACATCGTGTTTTAAGGTGAAATGCATTCGACCTCAACATAATAGTCCGGGACATTTTATTAATTGTGAAATGTCGTCTATGCCTTCTGACTTATTTGGTTTTAAGTCGTTCAAAGCTCTTTTAAATTCTGACCCCTTATCTCTTCCCTGTCGACTACTGTTTCTTCTCCTGTCACGTCATCAGACAAGCCCTTTTCCTCATAGAGGGCTTCAGTGTACTCTTTTCACCCATCCGCTCTGTGCTCTGCATTTAACAGTGGAATTCCCACTGCATTCTTAATGCTACCTCCCTTGCTTTTAACTTAATCGGAAGTTACCCTGACTTTTTTATATTCTAAGTCATTCCTTCCGACAGTCACTTCTTTTTCGATTTCTTCACATTTTTCATGCTGCTATTCCGCCTTAGCTTCCCTTCTTCCCTGCACTTCCTATTTTTTTCCTCCCTAAGTGACTTGTATTTACGTATTCCAAAATTTCGTCGGTCATCCGAAGTATCTCTTCTGTTACCCATGACTTATTCGCAGTTACCTTCCTTGTACCTATACTTTTCTTCTCAACTTCTTTTTAGAGATATCCAGTCGTCTTCAACCGAACTGCCTAGCGAGCTGTTCATTATCGCAGTATCTACAGCCTCTGAGAAGTTAAAGCGTATCAGTATCCCACTTCTTTGTGCATTCACACTTCCTCACTACTATCCTAAACTTCAACCTGCTCTTCAGCCTACTTCCTAAACAACGACGTGTGGACGTCTGCCACGACTTGACGTAAATGAAAAACACGGACAATTTGAAAAAAGGCATCAGGGGTAACAAGGTTTTTGAGTCATCAATATGAACCTACCACAGAACGACAAAGTGAAGAAATTCACATGAAGGGTCAACGCTTTGACGACACAACCGACAATCAAGTCTACGTCACGTGCAACTCGCACGTGACATAGACTTGATTGTCGGTTGTATCATAAAGAAGGACGTTTGTGACAGTTGCCATGGTTCCATGGTTTTATCAACGTATTCAAGTGGTGCCGGGGGGGAAGGAGGGGGAGGGAGATTATATAAGACACCTAGCCAGCTTCTTAATTTTCTCTGTTTATTATTAATACAGACTTAAAATTTTTTGCACTGCGTGGATATAGCTTGGCATATAGACGGTATATGAAACAAAGAGGTTTCTTGCTGTATTCCAATGGATATGAAATGACCGAAGTGATGTTCTAATGGAAGATGCGTTTATGACATTAACTGCTGCTGATGGTGAGCAAGTGTTTAAGAAGACCTAAAAGGTCGTCAGACCGATAATCAGCCCCTAGGACAGAAGCAGTGCACCCGATCTATCTGCGTATCTAGTAAATTCTGCGTGCAAATGTGAGAAAGAGTTCTAAATGTTTGAGCAGCGTGTATCTGAGGCGGAACATGGGAACCAGTCCGGGATAGATGAATTGGAGTGTGGAAAACCGCCCAAAAAACGCATTCATGCTGGCCGGCAAATCGATGGTTCCAAGAGCGTCAAACTAAGCGCCATGCTGTATCTCAAATGCCTGAAAGGACATATGTTTGTCAATATGGTGACCATTGTTACGGTTTCCCTTGACACGACAGCGGAGAGAAACGCAGTGACTTCAGTTTGCTCAAAGACAACACTGGACATATATTTGGCATCATGTCATGTTTGCAGAAAAGTTCTGGTTTTGCATGTAGCATCACAATAAATACGTCCGTGCGTGGTGTCTCTGAGAAGAATGAATGCTGCCAGATTACATTCGTCTTTTTCATATGGGCTCTCCATCCAACGTGAGAACATGGGCTAATCTTGGGTACGCGTCACGATTATCTCTGGTTCGTAGAGCAGAGTATTTGTGCAGCAGTTGCTACATTTCTGAAGAGGTCAATGACTTGCCTTATCTTTGAGGTCTCCGTGACAGTACGTTTCAACAAGATGACGCAAATCTGTATGTTTTCCGTGCCGTCCCGATCTTCCTCGATCTAGAATCCATTCGACAGTTGCCTTGGCCATCACGTGCTCCGGATATCGTATCTCATCCACAGTAAACATCTGGTCGTCGGTTATCGAAAGATTAACAAGGACCAGTTACCAGCCACTATGACGAACTCTGGGACATAGTCCAAGCAACATAGAATTGCGTATACGTAGTTGGTACCCCAGCATAATCCAGCTACATGTCCAGCCACTGATGGTACCACAAGTGGCAACTCAGTGTACGAAAATCCACACTCACTCTACCACCAAATCAGCTATAAACTTACTTGTGCGTTCTTCCTACTGTACTGTGTAAGCATAAAAACTAAAATTTCGTTATTTGCTATCCTCCATAGCGTTGCACTATTAATGGCCATAAGTTTACATCCGTCTGTGCTCCCACTCCTTCCAGTCAGAAACGGGCGCGGCATCGGCGATCAACGTACTCTAGTTTCTGTGTTACCCTGTTTACAATGCTAATACGAGGTGCAGCTAGAAAAAAACCGGACTGATGCTGGAAAAAACATTTATTTACAATTATTTACAATTTCATGTTATCTCCTTCAATGTACTCTCCTCCTCGGTCTCTACACCGCTCCATACGAATTTTCCACTGTTCATAGCAATGCTGCAGATCATTTTCGGTAAGTCCATACATTACTTCCGTCGCTTTTTTCTTTTACTGCTTCAACAGTCTCAAATCTAGTTTCTTTCAAAGCTGACTTGACTTTAGGGAAAAGAAAAAAGTCACAGGGGGCCAAATCAGGTGAGTAGGGTGGATGATTTAAGATGGGAATGTTGTGTTTTGCCAAAAACATCTTCACTGACAACGCACTGTGAGCTGGGGCATTGTCTTGGTGAAGGATCCATGACTTTTTTCTCCACAAATCGTTCCGTTTTCTCCGTACTCGCTCACGTAGGGTAGCCAGGACGCTAATGTAGTAATGCTGATTCACTGTTTGTCCCTCTGGTACCCAATCAATGTGCACAATCCCTTTGATGTCAAAAAAAGCAATCATCATTGCCTTGAATTTCGATTTTGACATTCGTGCTTTTTTTTGTCGTGGATAACCAGGAGTTTTCCAATGCATCGATTGGCGTTTAGTTTCGGGATCGTAAGTAAAAAACCACGATTCATCGCAAGTAATATCATTTTGTAAGAAGGTGGAATCACCTTCAATGTTTTCCAGGATGTCAGAACAAATCATTCTTCGGCGTTCCTTCTGTTCAGTTGTGAGACACTTTGGAACCATTTTTGAACACACTTTGTTCATGTTGAAACTTTCATGAAGAATCTGCCTAACACTTTCCTTGTCAACTCCTGTTAACTCAGACACTGCTCTGATTGTTAAACGGCGATCTTGTCGAACAAGTTTACCGATTTTTTCAGTGTTTGATCAGTTTTTGCTGACAATGGTCTGCCAGTGCGAGTGTCATCACTGGTGTCTTCGCGGCCATCTTTAAATCGTTTAAACCACTCAAACACTTGTGTTCGCGATAAACAATCATCGCCGTACACTTGTTGTAACATTACAAACGTTTCACTTGCAGATTTTCCTAGTTTGAAACAAAATTTGATGTTAACACGCTGTTCTTTCTGTACACTCAACATTTTCCGACGCACAGACAAAACGTCAACTACTTAAAACAGACGCCACGGGCAGACTGAGTGCAGGAGGCAGATGAAACTCGAGCAGTAGACGGAGCGAGAGTCACGTGACAGGCCACGCGACTTTCAGCCTTATTGCATTCGTTTTATTGTTTCACCAGTACTAGTCCGGTTTTTTTCTAGCCACACCTCGTATATACTCGCAACTTGCAACCTGAGAAGGAGTCGTATACACTTTATCTCCTATTACTTTTCTGATGTTAGTTTCATGTACGGACCCGTTCCATGAACATGGAGATTTGCTAGTCAATTAGGTCCTACGGAACTAGACGTATAAAATGAAACACAGTTATAAATAATAAGTTGCTTCTGACTGTAATGACAGTCAATCATAGGTGATGGTGAAGGGAGGGGAGAGGGGGGGGGGGCGGAGAGGGGATTTGAGAACGTTGCCCAGCCAGCGTATCCAAGGACACATACTGATCGTTATCTCTATCCGCTGCCTGGGAATGCTGCTGAGTGTTCTGCACCACGAATCTCAAAATGTCAGCAAACTGCGGCACGCCGTCCGACAGCTCACCGATAAAAGGCCACCTGCAAGCGTCCGGGTTGTCTCAAAGCAACAACAAAATTTCAGCAAAAGTAACTTTCATATTTTCGTTAATATGTTGAGACTATTGTTGTTTTCTAAGTTTTCATTATAGAAGCTTGGGGAATAAGTTAGTAACATTTTTCCGTAAGTATAATAAACAGAACAGATACACATAACAAAGACTTTAGCCATCAATAGTACACTCCTGGAAATTGAAATAAGAACACCGTGAATTCATTGTCCCAGGAAGGGGAAACTTTATTGACACATTCCTGGGGTCAGATACATCACATGATCACACTGACAGAACCACAGGCACATAGACACAGGCAACAGAGCATGCACAATGTCGGCACTAGTACAGTGTGTATCCACCTTTCGCAGCAATGCAGGCTGCTATTCTCCCATGGAGACGATCGTAGAGATGCTGGATGTAGTCCTGTGGAACGGCTTGCCATGCCATTTCCACCTGGCGCCTCAGTTGGACCAGCGTTCGTGCTGGACGTGCAGACCGCGTGAGACGACGCTTCATCCAGTCCCAAACATGCTCAATGGGGGACAGATCCGGAGATCTTGCTGGCCAGGGTAGTTGACTTACACCTTCTAGAGCACGTTGGGTGGCACGGGATACATGCGGACGTGCATTGTCCTGTTGGAACAGCAAGTTCCCTTGCCGGTCTAGGAATGGTAGAACGATGGGTTCGATGACGGTTTGGATGTACCGCGCACTATTCAGTGTCCCCTCGACGATCACCAGTGGTGTACGGCCAGTGTAGGAGATCGCTCCCCACACCATGATGCCGGGTGTTGGCCCTGTGTGCCTCGGTCGTATGCAGTCCTGATTGTGGCGCTCACCTGCACGGCGCCAAACACGCATACGACCATCATTGGCACCAAGGCAGAAGCGACTCTCATCGCTGAAGACGACACGTCTCCATTCGTCCCTCCATTCACGCCTGTCGCGACACCACTGGAGGCGGGCTGCACGATGTTGGGGCGTGAGCGGAAGACGGCCTAACGGTGTGCGGGACCGTAGCCCAGCTTCATGGAGACGGTTGCGAATGGTCCTCGCCGATACCCCAGGAGCAACAGTGTCCCTAATTTGCTGGGAAGTGGCGGTGCGGTCCCCTACGGCACTGCGTAGGATCCTACGGTCTTGGCGTGCATCCGTGCGTCGCTGCGGTCCGGTCCCAGGTCGACGGGCACGTGCACCTTCCGCCGACCACTGGCGACAACATCGATGTACTGTGGAGACCTCACGCCCCACGTGTTGAGCAATTCGGCGGTACGTCCACCCGGCCTCCCGCATGCTCACTATACGCCCTCGCTCAAAGTCCGTCAACTGCACATACGGTTCACGTCCACGCTGTCGCGGCATGCTACCAGTGTTAAAGACTGCGATGGAGCTCCGTATGCCACGGCAAACTGGCTGACACTGACGGCGGCGGTGCACAAATGCTGCGTAGCTAGCGCCATTCGACGGCCAACACCGCGGTTCCTGGTGTGTCCGCTGTGCCGTGCGTGTGATCATTGCTTGTACAGCCCTCTCGCAGTGTCCGGAGCAAGTATGGTGGGTCTGACACACCGGTGTCAATGTGTTCTTTTTTCCATTTCCAGGAGTATATATTCTCCTTCATTATTTGCAACTGTCGGCCAACATTGGGGTAACTTTACGATTCCGCGATTGTTGAAATCACGTGGTTTTGAGGTGAAGAACTCGTCAGCCATGTTCGGAGCGCATTTTCATCCGGAAAAGAAGTTTCTTGAAGGTTGTTCGATAGGGAGCAGAAAGGTGCAAAACTGACGGCGCTAGATCAGACGAATAAGGTCGGAGTGGAATAGCTTCTCAATCCAAGTTTAACAGAATGCGGGATGGCGTTATCACCTAATAGCATCACTTCAAGCAGACTTCCTGGTCGTTGTTCTTGACTGTTGTTGACAATAAATGTCAGCAGAGAAGGTTACACCTTGGGGAAGCGAGTGCACCATACCGTTCCTCTTCCAGCAGATACTTTTTTTTTGTGGATGTGATCATGTCTTTGTACGGGGAGCTGCAGCTTTGTTTGGACTCAGCCATTCCATTATTTTCCCTACGTTAGCATAAAGACTTTATATGCACATTTGGCCACACGGTGATTTTTGTGATTTTGGCTTAAAGCATGCGGTACTCATACACCAGAATTTTGACCCTTCTCCATTGCATGCAAATGTCACGCGTTGGCATGCTAACTCTCGAGTACACTGACGTGGATCATCGTGGATTCATGCATTTAAGCGATCTTCCTCGAATTTCGAAGGTCTTCCTGAACATGGAGGATCACTGATGTCAAAACCATCTTCCTTAAAACAAGAATACAAAAATACCATTTTCTTAACGTGCTCTGACCTACGGCGTGATCCCCATACAGGGCGCATGTGTTTCTGGCTGCCAGAACAGTAAGTCGGATATGTCCCGATTTCTCCGCTTGGCACTTCATTTCCTAGCGTCGATATCTCCCGATGACAAAATCTCAACATGTAAACTCAAGGCCGGCCGGTGTGGCCGTGCGGTTCTAGGTGCTAAAGTCTGGAACCGCGCGACCACTACGGTCGCAGGTTCGAATCCTGCCTCGGGCATGGATGTGTGTGATGTCCTTAGGTTAGTTAGGTTTAAGTAGTTCTAAGTTCTATGGGACTAATGTCCTCAGAACTCCCATTGCGCTCAGAGCCATTTGAACCATTTGTAAACTCAAATAACTACAGTAAACTACAAATAAAAAACGGCAATCGATAAATAACCCATAGCACCTGGAGTGCCAACATGTAAAACAAAAACGCTACGAATTCCTGCACCATCCTTATCGTGCCTGATGGTAAAATATTAATTACTTTATTATTGCAATCTTATTAGCGTATACGTCCGGTCTCTATGACTAAATGAGAGACTGATCCTATGGTTACCAAACTGGCTCATTTCTTTTATTTTGGAAGCACCTTTATTAGTGAATAGTACTTATATGAGAGCGTGCTGAAAACTACTGCCTTCGAATTTTTTATGTGAAAACTCTTAAATTTTTTAAAAGTAAAACGAACGTTATTAACAAATGGTTCAAATGGCTCTGAGCACTATGGGACTTAACTGCTGTGGTCATCAGTCCCCTAGAACTTAGAACTACCTAAACCTAACTAACCTAAGGACATCACACACGTCCATACCCGAGGCAGTATTCGAACCTGCGACCGTAGCGGTCGCGCGGTTCCAGCCTGTAGCGCCTAGAACCGCTCAGCCACTCCGGCCGACCGTTATTAACATTCTACATCTTTGTTCTTCATGCCTACAAATTTACTGCAGTCCGCCGCTATAGGACCCCGAACTGCAGTGCGTAACGTGACGGTATGTAACATAACTGTGTCGTTGCATGAGAAACAGCCTGCTATAATCGAGTTTGGAACTCAAAGTGTCGTCCGCGCGTGAAGCGCCGTCTCCTTCAGCAGAACAATGCCAGACAATCAACGAGTGCTGTGACATCTGCTACAATCCGTCGCCTTGCCTCCACCGTCATCGATCATTTTGATAATAATGAGGCGCTACAAGCAGAAGTGAGGTGTGGCTCCGTCAACAAAGTCAAACCTTCTACAACGCGCGGGGTAGCCGCGCGGTCTGGAGCACGTTGTCACTGTCCGCACGACTACCCCAGTCGGAGGTTCGAGTCCTCCCTCGGGCCTGGGTGTGTGCGTGTTGTCCTTTGTGGTGTCACCGCCAGACACCACACTTGCTAGGTGGTAGTTTTAAATCGGCCGCGGTCCATTAGTACATGTCGGACCCGCGTGTCGCCACTGTGTGATCGCAGACCGAGCGCCACCACAAGGCAGGTCTAGAGATACGGACTAGCACTCGCCCCAGTTGTACGGTCGACGTAGCTAGCGATGCACACTGTCGAAGCCTCGCTCATTTGCAGAGCAGATAGTTAGAATAGCCTTCAGCTAAGTCAATGTCTACGACCTAGCAAGGCGCCATAGCAATTGATAGTTACCGTATGAATTGTCTCATCAAGAACGCTGTATGCAAATGATGGATTAAAGTTAAGTATTCCAGCAGCTACGTACTTTTCTTTATAGCATTCATTACTTCTCCTGTTTCAGACCTCAATCGCCTGCTTGCTTAATGGCCGCCTCACTTAAAAAATATGCGTAGTGTTGGCAAACTGCCAACACTACATCCTTAGCCTAAGTTAGTTTAAGTTAGATTAAGTAGTGTGTCAGCTCAGGGACCGATGACTTCAGCAATTGGGTCCCATAAGATCTTAGCACAAATTTCCAATTTTTTTCAAACATTCTACAATGACGGTAACAACAAACTGCTCCCGCTTTGGAAGAAATGTGTTCGTCGCCTTGGTGACTATGTAGAGAAATAAATACGCGGCATGAAGAATATACAGGTAGAATAATAGTGAAGTTTGTCTTACTTAAACACCTTTAAGACTTTTCAGATAAAAAATACGAGGTGTTAGTTTTCACTAAGCTCTCATAGGTCTTGTTTTTTATTATTTTTACATGTCAGATATCTCATGAAGCAGTTTTGAGCAGTTTAATTTCAAACACGTGTGTCTGATCCATGGTTTGTAGTATTTGGAACCGCCACTAACAGAACACTAACAAAGGCGACAGGAAAACGCACTGCGGAAGTTGGCAACAATGCAGTAAACACAGGACGCAGATATATGTTTCTAAAAACAAACTGGTAAAATTGCGATGTAAGTGTGTAACATTTGCAGGAAAATGTCACGAACAGGACGTACTGCACTGCATAGAACATATTTCAGTTACAGCACATACACTGCCTTGTCACATTCATGTGAGCACCTGTTAAAGGTCTGAATAACCACCTTTCACTGAGCGAAGCGCTGCGAAACATGCAGGAAGAGTGTCAATGAGGTTGTGGAAGGAACCGACAGGAATCATGATGATGATGTTGTAAGAGGTCCGAGCAGATGTAATTTCGATCTATTGCTCACGCGCTGCCTGCGATATGTAAGGTATAAGAGAATCTCAGACTGCAGTAGGAACTGTGTAGCTGTAGCAGTAAGTTGTTGCTAGCGAGCAGTCTGGTCTGGTGTATCGTGTTGGCTGGGCCGGTCGTGGTGCAGCGATGACGAAGCCTGAGCATTATTGTATAAGGTAAAAGCAGCCTCGCGCATATGTAGTATTGTTATCTCAAGTCCCATGTAAATGTTTTAAAAAATCTCCTAATAATAATCTTTCTCATAAAAAGCAACTTTTAACAACCATTCATTTCAACTTAAAGAATTTACTAATTTCTCCAATCCATGATCATCCCGATTATTGCAAAAGAAAAATCAGTTGTTTCCTTTCATAAATGACAAATCTATCGGCCAGCATTGCACAGGGCTGTGCTAGAAAAATTTATTGTAAGAGCAGATATATATGCGTTATCCGGCGACTTCATTAAGGTAAGAATTTTTCTTTTTCTATTCAGAATGATCTTTCAGGGCCATGACGCAGCAGTGCTGATGTCCAAAATTTACCAGGTTAAATTCACAGTCAATTACTGAAAAATTATAAGTGAGCGACAATTTAATTGAGAGGTTAGTTACATCGGGAATCGAACCCGGGACCCCGTGATCCTGGGGCAGCAACGCTAGCCGTTAGACCACCTGCTGCGGACACCGACAGGGATGTGGACCCATGGCGACTCTAGTGCCGTAGACAGCTGTGCTGGGTTTCTAGTTGAGGATCCACGTCGCGAACAGCCCGATAGATGTGGCGCCACAGCTTTTCAGTTAGATTTAATCCGGGGAGTTTGCTATCCAAGGGAGTATGGTAAACTCATCCTGGAGCTCTTAGAACCACACACGTACACTGCGGGCTATTTGGCACTTTGCAGTGTCCTGCTGGTTGATGCCATCAAGCCGAGAAAAAATAACCTCGAAGTAGGGGTGAACATGCTCCGCAAGGATAGGTGCACACTTGTGCTGATTCGTTTGACCTTCCAGAATGACGAGTTCACCCAGGGAATGCCACGAAAACATTCCCTAGACCATAAAACGTCCACCTCCGGCCTGGACCGTTCCGAAGAACGTTTGAAAAGATAACCTGTCGCCAGTCCCTGGACGTCCAGTTGTGGAATTGGGGTGCAGCCTTCGTCGCCGATGAACAGCAGTCAGCATGGGTGCATGAACCAGGCACCTGCTGCGGACATATGCAGCAACGTTCGCTGAACGGTCGTTGGGGTGACACTATTCGTACTCCTTTGCTTCATTTGGCGGTCAGTTGCTCAACGGTTACACGTAGATTCGGCCATGCATATTCAACACTTTTTTGCCACATATCTGAAATATAGGGTGGTCAGAAATTCGCGTTACAGACTTCTAGGACTTAGAGGGGAGTGAGTACATCGTATTTTGAATAGGAACTCATGTCCGGAAACGTCATCCAACGAGACTACAAAACTTCAAAGTGATAAGCGTGGGCGTCTGTAAATGTACGTATACACGGGGTGATTCCGTGATGACGTTACAGACTTTCTAGGATGAAGGAGAACGATAAATGTATTAATTTGAAGTCAGGATCCCTGTACCGGAAACGATAGAGTCGAAAGTTAAAACGAAAACCGTTCTGATACCTCTGACAGTTGAATAGGTGTCCCGTTTCTTGTGTTGAGAAGAGTGTAGGACTGGTAACTTTCAGTGGTGGTAGTGTGGAAAAAAAGAGAAAAATGTCCAATAAACGTGGGCTCTAAAGTGCGTACCTTAACAGCTATGAACACTTGCTCAGTAGAGGAGGTGTGTTTCACATTAGTGAACGAATGTTCATAGCTCCTCAGGTATGCAATTTAGAGCCCACGTTTATTGGACATTTTTTTCTCGTTTTTGTCCACACTACCACCACTGAAAGTTACCAGCCCTACACTCTTCTCAATACAACAACCGGTACACGTATTCAACTGTCAGAGGTATCAGAACGGTTTTCGTTTATAAGTTTCGACTCGTTCGTTTCCGGTACAGGGATCCTTAGTTCAAAGTAATACATTTATCGTTGTCCATTATCCTAGAAAGTCTGTAACATCATCACGGAGTCACCCCGCGTATACGTACATTTACAGACGCCCGCGCCTATAGCTTTCACGCTCTGTAGTCTCTTTGGATGACGTTTCCGGGCACGGGTTCCTATTCAAAATACGATGTGCTCACTCCCCTCTACAAGTCCTAGAAGCCTGTAACGGGAATTTCCGACCACCCTGTATAAAAAGAGTAAGAAAAGAAATTTGTATTACGTGTTTCGAAAAATAAACAATAAACTGACAGCCAAACAAGCGGCTTCTAGTTTAGTCGCGGCGATAGAATTTGTATGCTAAGAAAATTCTAATAATCAATTTCGTGACAAATGGTCCACAAAAATACATGGAATCTAAGGTATTAATCGTTTCAGAATAATTTTTTTAAGGTAAACTAGCTTTTCTTTGATTTATTCATCCAGGGATCGTCTCAGAATGATACAGGACTTGTCATCATAACACAATGGAAAAAAAGCTCAAAATATATATGCTCATGGAATACTAATACATAAATATTTTTATGAGGAGACGAGAAGAGGTCGGACGTAGCCTTGCTGGAGGAACCATCCTGACAACTGCCTGAAATTATTTAGGAAAACCACAAAAGACCTAAATAAGGGTGCCCGGACAGAGCAAACTACATTCTCCAGAATATAAGGTTCATGTCTTAACTGCAGTGTCATCGAATATCTAAACTCCAAGCAAGACGTCGACAACAACAAAAATGCTGAAAGAGAGAAACATCCAAGGCGCGACCAATTCGAGCGGGGCTCGGAAATCCCAGGTGCCGCCATTGCGAGGCCTTCTCATAAGAACGGCCGCAGCAGACAAGAAGTTCTAGTGTATAAAGAAGTCACCTCGATGTGGTATTGTGTATCTGATGCTACAGCGTGGCACGTGTGTTACTGGTGAGTTACCTCGTCGAGTCAGCTTTAGAGTACTGTCGTCAGGCTGACATGCGTTATAGTTTATTGTCGTGCACAAAACATACAGTTCTTAGAAGTGTTCAGTGTGCTACTATACGTCACAGTGAAGTCTTCGAAATGTTCATAATTACTGATTATGAATAGTGTGCCTATTCATCTTCAGCATCAAGGTGGACTTGTCAGACAACCGTTACGTCGCAGCACATTTTTTAATGTGGTTGCTAAATACTCAAAACGATTCGGCCACCAAGCATCAAATAACCATATCGGGGCGATTTACGAAAGTTACGTTGCTTCTTAATACAGTGGTTAAGCTTTACTTGTTATTTGTGTACACTTATTTCTCTCCGTAGTTCGTACAAGACATTAACAATTGTACTGTCGCCGGTCGGAGTGGCCGAGCGGTTCTAGGCGCTACAGTCTGGAACCGCGCGACCGCTGCGGTCGCAGGTTCGAATCCTGCCTCGGGCATGGATGTGTGTGATGTCCTTAGGTTAGTTAGGTTTAAGTAGTTCTAAGTTCTAGGGGACTGATGACCTCAGCAGTTAAGTCCCATAGTGCTCAGAGCCATTTAAACCATTTAAATTGTACTGTCTCGTAGCGTTGGTCCTCATTGTGCGGTGTAGTGGGATTTACACACTATTTGCAGCAGAGAAGTTATAACATAAAGCGAAGTTTGAACTGCATCTTTGCACAAACTAAGAACAGCCACTGGTGAATCGGACAAACATGCTGCTACGGCATTTGTTCTCCCTCCAGATTTTTTGGAAAACGAACTTCAGGCCTGTAAATATGCAATTATGCGCCAAACACATCTTCATGCTCTCCTCTCATAGTATATCTGAGAAACTGAGTCAGCAACACTATCCCCCCCCCCCCTCTCAATAACAAGTGAGATATTGAGCTAAGGAGAATGACAAGACATTACTGTCATGCACTACAGATTTTGGCACATGATTCTCTTTTAAAAGTGTTACATTGTGATCATGTACGGCAGTGGGACAGGAAGTTGTAGTTGTTGAGATGTTCCTTATTATTTCTTTTTTATCTACATTCCCCACATTTAGTTGGTGTTGTGATGCATAATAAGAGAAAAAAGTTTCATTTATAAAAAGGGATACATCTAGCGAAAAACAGTATTCGCCGAAGATCCAAAAAACATATACCATACATCGATAGTTTCACAACCTTTATAGGTGTTGAATATAAAGCTACTGAAAAAGGGAATGTGTCTTATTCCTTTGTCTTGTCCTTGTTAATTTGTCTCTTCTTCCTGGGAGCTCAATATGAGCAAATGTAAATTAGGCAACTTCTTAACTGTTTGCAGGATAAATATTACACTAATATCGTGTAGGGCCCCCGTGAGCACGCAGAAGTGCCGCAACAAGGCGTGGCATGGACTCTAGTAATGTCTGAAGTAGTGCTGGAGGGAATAGACACCTTGAATCCTGCAGGGCTGTCCATAAATCCATAAGAGTACAGGGGTTGTATGTCTCTTCTGAACAGCACGTTGCAAGGCATCCCAGATATGCTCAATAATGTTCATGTCTTGGGTGTCTGGTGGCCAGCGGAAGTGTTTAAGCTCAGAAGAGTGTTACTGGAGCTACTCCGTAGCAATTCTGGACGTGTTGGGTGTCACATTGTCCTGCTGGAATTTCCCAAGTCCGTCGGAAAGCAGAATGGACGTGAATGGGTGCAGGTGATCAGGCAGGATTCTTACGTACGTGTCACCTATCAGAGTCGTATATAGACACATCAGCGATCTCATATCACTCCAACTGCACACGCCCCACACCATTACAGAGCCTCCATCAGCTTGAACAGTCCACTGCTGACATGCAGGGTTCATGGATTCATGAGGTTGTCTCCATATCCGTACACGTCGATACAATTTGAAACGAGACTCGTCCGACCAGGCAACATGTTTCCAATCATCAACAGTCCAATATCGGTGTTGATGAGCCCAGGCGAGGCTTAAAGCTCTGTGGTGTGCAGTCATCAAGAGTACACGAGCGGGCCTTCGGCTCCAAAAGCCCATATCGACAATGTTTCGTTGAATGGTCCGCACACTGACACTTGCTGATGGTGCAGCATTGAAATCTGAATCAATTTGCGGAACTGTTGCACTTCTGTCACGTTGAACGTTTCTCATCAGTCGTTGTTGGTCCCATTCTTGCAGGATCTTTTTCCGTCCGCAGCGATGTCGGGGATTTGATGTTTTACCGGTTTCCTGATATTCATGGTACGCTCCTGAAATGGTCGTACGGGAAAATCGCCACTTAATCACTACGTCGGAGATTCTGTGCTCGTGTGCCGACTATAATACCACCTCTGAACTCACTTAAAGCCTAATAATCTGCCATTCTATCAGCAGTAACCGATCTAACAACTGTTCCAGTCACTTGTTGTGTTATATAGGCGTTGCCAACTGCAGCGCCATATTCTGTTGTTTATGTATCTCTGTATTTGAATATGGATGCCTATACCAGTTTCTCTGGCGCTTCAGTGTGCCTGTGTCTATCTATTTTGTCGAGTTCACCATTAATCCGAACCACAACCTTGTCTCTTTAGCATTTATTCAATTTACCTTGTGATTTATATATGTTACAGGGAAAAAACAGACGAGGTTGGCGGCGGGTTGTTCGGAGACGAACTACTGCCAAAACCCCCATGAGATACTTCAGTCGATCATTTTCCTACTGTACGCAGTATTGCATAGGGAGAATTATGCAGGTCTGATCGGTTCCTGTTTCTGAACAACGATGCTTGCCAGCCTGGTCATTGGCCTGATATAATGCAAACTATTGTGAATAAATTGGAGGATGGTCTACAGTAAAGTAACTTGTTAATAAAATCATAAAAACTTTTATGAGCTGCACTGCATCTGCAATTTATGTACAAATTATCCATTCTCAATATGGGTTGCATCCATACTGCAACTGTCATACTACCCTGAGTTGTGTAACTTGGGAACTGCTACATTAACGTCGCACCTTTGAGGAACTATACAGACGCATGGTACGGGGAATGGCAATTTAATCTCAATGTAGACAGGTGTAATGTGCTGCGAATACATAGAAAGAAAGATCCCTTATCATTTAGCTACAATATACCAGGTCAGCAACTGGAAGCAGCTAATTCCATAAATTATCTGGGTGTACCCATTAGGAGTGATTTAAAATGGAGTGATCATATAAAGTTGATCGTCGGTAAAGCAGATGCCAGACTGAGATTCACTGGAAGAATCCTAAGGAAATGCAATCCGAAAACAAAGGAAGTAGGTAACAGTACGCTTGTTCGCCCACTGCTTGAATACTGCTCAGCAGTGTGGGATCCGTACCAGATAGGGTTGATAGAAGAGATAGAGAAGATCCAATGGAGAGCAGCGCGCTTCGTTAAAGGTTCATTTAGTAATCGTGAAAGCGTTACAGAGATGATATATAAACTCCAGTGGAAGACTCTGCAGAAGAGACTCTCAGTACCTCGGTACGGGCTTTTGTTGAAGTTTCGAGAACATACCTTCACCGAGGAGTCAAGCAGTATATTGCTCCCTCCTACGTATATTTCGCGAAGAGACCATGAGGATAAAATCAGAGAGATTAGAGCCCACACAGAGGCATACCGACAACCCTTCTTTCCACGAACAATACGAGACTGGAATAGAAGGGAGAACCGACAGAGGTACTCAAGGTACCCTCCGCCACACACCGTCAGGTGGCTTGCGGAGTATGGATGTAGATGTAGATGTAATGCTCTCATTGCGAGACAGGAGGTAACGCCATATTTTCCAGTTTCATTATTAACCATTATTCTCAGTCCTTTAGTAACCTTTAACTGAATATTAACGCATTAGTTATGAAGAATGTTTTAGCTCCGTTTTTAAAGTGATGTATTTTACAAATCTTTTTCTTCTCCTATGGCAGTTTATTACCAGCTTTATTTCCTGCTAGAAAATGCTGTTCTGAGCTTTTTGTTCGTTTTTCCGTGGAAAATGTAGGTCCAAACTGGCTCTTCTTCCGTTACTATGCATAGAATTATTAGTGATGTGGTCGAAAAACCTTTTTTTTTATTAATTACAAATTCCCTACTCAAGTGCCATTATACTCTTAACAAGTATAATCTATGTCAGCTGACTGCAAGTGAATGTCCTTACATAATTTAATCACTACAAAAATGGCACCTAACGTAGAGTTCAATGAATCTAATACTACAATAAGTCTTCCTTACAACTACACTAGAATGGAAAAACTTAATCATATATAATAATAATATCTATGTGACTATCCTTGAGAAATTTCCATCTCGATAACGCTACGTACATTTTCTTTTTTAAGTAGTTTCTCAGCTGGCCATACCCAAGTCCACATCATTCGAACCATTTCCAGCTAATTGGCCACAGTAGGCAGTGATTTTAGCCGCTAGACCACATAGACTGTGGTCACCGCTACTCTTGTCGCAGCCCTTTCTCTGCTCGTGTCGAATGAATGCTGGAGCGAGAGTAACGGTACTCTGCAATCAGCGTGCAGGTGTCCCAGGCCGTGGGCGCGCGACCTCTGCGAGGCTGGACCTCTGCCAGGGCCGTCCGTTGTTCGCTGCCAGTGCAGAGCAAGACGTGACTCGCGTCGCTGGCTTCACTGGGGAATCTTGTCCACTGGGCGCTTGCCAGCCGCCGGGCAGCGTCTCTGTTACGCGGCCGGCTGTGAAGCCGTCGCCCACTAAAGGCAACTGAAGCCGCCAGATTGCTGTCTCTCTGTCTCTCTCTCTCTCTCTCTCTCGCCATCCGTAAGAGGAGTAGAGGGCTGAAAAGTAATTAGCACTGCACACAGAGAGTTGAGGTAGAATTTGACAGTAGGCATGTATTCAAAATCCCCATCCCCTCCAGTCCTCACACCCGTTAACTTGTTACATCTTTGGCACAGCTTTTCTAGCACATTAAAAATCATCATATTTCCATATCAGCTCTTAGCAAACGTGCGCGTATTTTGGGTCTTCAACTTTATCCAAACGACAATCGTATAAATTTTTATTCGCGTAAGGAAACAGATGATACTCGATGGTTATTATTAAAATGCAACTACTCACAGAAGTGCAGTGTGGGTTGTAATTGTAGAATGGAAGTCAGCAACAGACCAAGTTCCGAATAATTCATTTTATTTGTTTTGACGAAAGTATTTAAATGAAAAAATCTCAACAACATTTTTGTTTATTGTCTACAGTAAGATTCCCACAACTATTGCAAAATTTGCTTAAAATTCCCTTCCTTTTACCAATGAAAATAAATATTGTATTCCGAAAAACGCAGAACGTGCACCACTACAAGAAATTTCAAGCATTTATCAGTTTACTTAATAATAAACATTTTACAGACACATTTTACAAGTAGACTATTCTGCGATTAATTTATTTTTAATCTCACTTTTAATTTTATAGAGTACAAAGTAATTTTAATTAATTAGCTAATTGATTAGCTACTTTCAAATACGATTGCATCTGTTGCAGACCATTTTTCTTCTCAGCTGACAAGTTGCTTTTACATTGTTGTGACGGTAAAACAAAGTTCTTTATTATGTAAGTGGTAACCCTTTTCTTGAAGATCTTGTAGGTGCTCCAGCCATCAAGTTCTTTCAACATTGTTCTCACCTTGATGACGTCCGCCCCCGGTAGCTGAGTGGTCAGCGCGACAGAACGTCAATCCTAAGGGCGCGGGTTCGATTCCCGGCTGGGTCGGAGGTTTTCTCCGCTCAGGCACTGCGTGTTGTGTTGTCATAATCATCATCATTTCATCCCCGTCGTTCCGCAAGTCGCCGAAGTGGCGTCAAATTGAAAGACTTGCACCCGACGAACGGTCTACCCGAAAGGGAGGCCCTAGTCACACGACATTTATTTTACCTTGACCACACAAGGTGCAATTATTTCACTCGAATCCAATTAAATTGGAAATATTTACTTTCGTTGTGTTAACTGTGTAGCGGCTGCTTTTTTTTTTTAATCAGAAATGTCCTCGGGCTGGAGCATAGTAACCACAAATGGGTTGCTATGCGTTGCATCCTCCATAAGTTTTACAAGGTCTTAGATACTTGATATTCTGACATTCTTCCAGCCTCTTACGTTTTTCAATCTGAGCAAAATCTCTGTCACACGCTCTGAACAACTACAAAGCTTAGTGGCACTTAGACCGCTTTACCCTGACCAGTGGGCCAGCACGTATCGCTCACGCTATCTTTCAGGCCTTACATGCGCCATTGGAAATGATCGTAGCGCTTAGCCGCTTTTCACGTTGTTGTTGACAACAGCGCATAGCTTTGTTTTTCCGGTCTTATAGATTTCCTCTCTGCGATCATCGTATGGGAGCGAAACTTGGTAGATATGTTTATGCGCTTTGTGGAACCTATATACGCTGGAAAACAAAGTGGTTCCATTTGTGGCTACCAGATGGAAATCTGGCACTGCACGTTGTTTGTATGACAGTATGATATCCACGCCAGGGAATGACGTGAGTGAAGAGTGTGGTTATCGAGAATAGAGACCCTGCGCTGTTAGTGAAACTATTCCGTGTGAGCAGCAGCAATTACGGAGTTGCATTGGCAGAGTGTCCCCAACTGAAGTCTCTCAGGAGAGGCACACTGTCATTAAATGGTTTAAAGAAGATGATAATGAATTCCGAAAACACGGGTGAGCTTGGTGTGGCTTCTGGATGAGGAAGGCGCTCTATCCCTGTGGAAGTTATTGACGAGGTTGCTGTTGCTTTAACTGACCACCTAGCAACTGCCCCGTATAGTGCTAACGCTATTGCATTGTCACGAGAACTGTCCATCCCATGGTCAACAGAACAGAAAGTGTTACACCGGTACCCATGCGAGACCCAGACGGTGCAGTAACTGAAACCTCATGATCTACTGTAATGTTCTGAATTCGCTCCTCGGTTTCTGGTACGATTCGAAGTTGATGACATGGGTTGGGCAATATTCTATGTAGTAACGAGGCACATTTTATACTACGAGGTGCCTTGAATGCACATAACTGCCCAATCTGGGGTACTCTTATGCCGCGAGTTGTGCAGAAAGAGCCGTAGCACTCGCCGTGTGTGACTGTGCGGCGTGGATTCACAAGAACCTATCTCGGTCCGTTGTTCTTTGAAGAGAATACACCCAGAGGGCCAATCGAGTGTACCGTGGCATCTGCACATTAAGGAAGCCTCCTTGTACAGCATGGGATTCATGCCTTGGAACAACGCAGCAGTGTGGAAATCACTATTTTCATGCAAGATGGGGCAACACCTAGCGTCACTCGCCCAGTGAAAGGTCTCGTTAATGCAACCTCCCACGAACATGTTATATCCAGCGGTTTTTCCCAAGGCACGGCCTGCAAGAACGTCTGATCTGAATCCATGTGACTCTTGGTTCTGGGGATATATAAAAGAACGCGTTTACCAGGGACACGTTCGGTCTCTACCGGATCTGAGGGGCTGTGTAGAGGAACACGTTCCACAGCTTCTACCGGAAATGCTGCGAGCAACTGTTGACCACGTCGGTTTACAGATGTGGCATCGCTCCGTCCTGTCTTGCGCTCATATTGAACAAATTGTATAGGTGGCGGTTAATAATAAGATCAATATCACGCCTTTGTCACGCGTTTGACCTTTTGTGCCCACGTCCCGTTCCTGTCTATTACGTACAGAATCATTTCCAAACGTATTTCTAGTACTTACAGCGCCAGATTCGCACCTGGTGGCCAAAACTGGGATCAACTTTTTCCAGCTTAAATTGGTTCCACATTAACGCATTAGTACATCTGGCACGTTTTACTGCCATACGTTAATTATAGCCCACATTGGACCTCTGTGAATAGCTGAACTTTTATTACAACCTCCCGTTTGTATGAAGAGGTCAAGTCAGGTGAACAGGGGGAATTGTCGACCAAATAGAAACGCAGGGCCTTCAATTTGGCAGCCACAAATTGCGATGTGTGTGGAGATACACCGTAATGCAAAAAAAATGTTTCCTCTTTGGTCGACTTTAAACTGCGTTTACTCTTAATTTGCCTCTATCATCTAGTGGAGAAGACAGACGTGTTACATTATGGCTATGAATTAGCCCTGAGAAAACTGCTCCACCAACACAAATCAATCGTTGTCCCAGATAACGGGCGTGTTGGGTTCTTGGCCGATTTTATGGGCGCAGAACTTGTTCAGCCTCGGGCACCCTTGTGCTGTCATGTCCTTGATTGTCCCTTGGTTTCAGGAATACAAATGTGGAGCCAGGTTTCCACCTCAGTCACTGAATTATCCAAGAAGTCCTCGCGACAGAATGGACCAAAACAGCTCTGGATGCCTCAACTATTGCCGCATTATGTATACTGCTTAAACGTTTCTGCACCCAGTTTACTGCAAGCTGCGTTGTATGTAAGATGGATTTAATAAGGAAATTATCATGCTCCCAAGATATGTCTCGTTCCTTGGCTATATTTTTCTGCATAATCAGGAATCAACTTGTGAATAGCATCGTTTGTTTCTGGCTCTGTTGAATTTACGAAAAAATGGTTCAAATGGCTCTGAGCACTATGGGACTCAAATGCTGAGGTCATTAGTCCCCTAGAACTTAGAACTAGTTAAACCTAACTAACCTAAGGACATCACAAACATCCATGCCCGAGGCAGGATTCAAACCTGCGACCGTAGCGGTCTTGCGGTTCCAGACTGCAGCGCCTTTAACCGCACGGCCACTTCGGCCGGCTTGAATTTACACAAACTGAGAGAAAATTACCAACAAATGGATGTACAACAAACTTTAAAGCTCTTCTGGAATGCATACATATCTCATATCATGACTAGTTTCTGTTCCAGCGAACCATCTGCTATCACACAATCTCTAAAACAAAACGCACAAGCACTACGTCATCTACAAGCCCGTCATTTTCTGTGTACAATTACGCATGTTGCGTCGTAGCTCAGTACAGAAGTGTGGTAGTATTCGCCTTTTTAATATAGAGTGGACCAAATAAAACTGGCCGGAAAATATTGACAGTAAAACTGATGTGAAGTTGACCGCTGTTATTGAAAATGAGAACTGCCTATCACAGAAAATGCAAGCAATGTTGATATTGGTGCATCAGTAGGTTGCTGACTGATAAGGAATCAATAATTTTGAATCCACAGTTTCTCGTTTCTTCAGATGAAAGATAGTTGAGCTTGTAAGGTAACGTGAATTCACAGAGCTTGTGTCATTATGCATCCTAAGATCCCCATCAGTACTAGATCAGTAAGTTTCTCTGCGAAGTGGAATCAGTACTTTTCGAACCACCGCTTTCATTTCTTCAGATGAGACCTGATTCAACTTGTAATGGTACGTGAACTCACAGAACATGTGGCACTATGCATCAGAAAATCCCCACAGTACTCTGAAGAAAGACTACGTAATCTCAAGATTGGTGTTTGGTTCGCAAAGCCTGGTGTCTGCATCATAACACGATTCTTTCACCAGACTCATCAAAATCCCCATCGTTACACTGAACAGCCGTTGCATCATCTTCAAAATTGGTGTTCAGTGTACAAAGTCCACAACAAATAAAAAAAGAACATATTTGTGTAACGAGAATCAGTAACGAGAGTAGCGACTAACGAATACTTTTTGATGGGGACTTGTGCCGACAGTATCGAATACGTACGGTACTAAACTGAACCGTTACTTTTACAGTGCGTTTGAAGAATACCGATGCGGGTGTGCCTAGAGACACGTCTGGCCTAGAAAGCCAGTGGAAACACAGGCACGCGCTGGCAGGTACGTTGCTTGTTGGAATTCTTCGGTTCGGTCCAAGGAAAAAAATTAACACGCCCGTGACGGTATTGTTTGTAAGCGTGTTCCTGGTACGCTTAAGACTACGATTAGCCACGCTCGGGGTATTCGCCTCGCTTGTTTCGAGTAAAATCTCGGTGCTGAACTCCACTAATGCCCCACTACCTTACGACCAGACACGTAGTCTGACGCAGTGCGTCCTCAGCTCTGCCGTTAAATGAGACTTTCTTTCTCTTTTCTTCGTCAGTATGTCCAGGCCGTTTCTTATTCAGTTCCACACTGCACGAATGTATATGTCGTTGTGCACAGCGTTTCTTTGTAATCTTTCCTGACCGGAAGAGACTCGTAACCGATAGCAAGTTATACGAGTATTTGAATCTTTCCGAGAAAAATGTAATAATACGGTTTAGCGCCTCGACGACGATATCATTAGAGACAGAGTATAAGCCTGCATTGGGAAAGCATAAGGAAGATAATCGGCCGTGCCTTTTCAAACCTACCATCCTGGCGTTTGCCTTGAACGAGCTGGGAAAATTAAGTAAAATCAGTCTGGATAGCCGGGCAGAATTTCAACCTCTGTCGTCCCTAATATGAGTCCTGTTCCTTTCCACTGCGCCACCTGGATTGCTTTTCTCGTATGTAGATTCAAATGGTTCAAATGGCCCTGAGCACTATGGGACTTAACATCTGAGGTCATCAGCCCCTAGAACTTAGAACTAATTAAACCTAACTAACCTAAGGACATCACATACATCCATGCCCGAGGCCGGATTCGAACCTGCGACCGTAGCGGTCACGCGGTTCCAGACTGAAGCGCCTAGAACCGTACGGCCGTATGTAGAAGGATCCGATATCTTAGTACAGTAGTATCAGTGTTTCTACAGTTGGTATAACTCAGGGCTTGTGAAATGATGTAATCCAGTCTCTGACTTTACATTTGCATCTACGTGAGGCGTTTCCATTTGCTCCCTCCTACCACAGAAACCATGACGTCGAGCGCCGCATTTGATGATCACACTCCACGTCATCATGTAATGACAGCGATTGGGAAAAATGTTATGTACTGCGCAGGTATTACACTTCTAGTGGTTGCCCTTCCATCTGCTTCATTTTTTCTGATCATTCGTGGTGCTTCATTTGACTCATCATTACAGTTGCAGGTATGTAGAACTTTGATGCAACTGTAGGTGGCAGGACAATTACTAGAAGTGTAACCCATGCACAGTAGAGCTCAGTTTCCCAACCGCGGGCAGCATGGAAAGTAATCATCAAGGGCAGCGCTGGACGATGTACTTTCTGTGAAGGAAGAAGGGTTTAATGTCCAGTCTACATCGATGTCATCAGACACGGTGCTCAAGCTCGGATGGTGTCAAGGATGGGGAAGGAAATCGGCTGTGCCATTTTAAAGGAACCATCCCGGCATTTGCCGGGAAATCACGGAAAACCTAAATCTGGAAGGCCGGCCGCGGGTTTGAACTATCGTCCTACCGAATGCGAGTCCAGTGTGTTAACCACTACGTCTCGTCGCTCGGTGTGATTTCTGTGGAACGAGGGAGTAAACACTGGGGATATTCACAGGTGGTTGGTGGCAGTGTATGGAGAGTGTGCTCCGTCACGAAAAGTGCTCGTGCAACACAGAGCTCCTTCCCATAAGAGTCGGAAGACCACAGCTGCCATCGCTGAAATAGGATTCCAGGTACTGTGGCACCCCATCGCATTCTCCTGACCTGGCCCCTTCTTATTACCGTCTATTCGGGGTTATGAAGAAATCTCTGTACGGACATCATTTCACAGACTTCCAGGAACGGCGAGCAGCTGTCCTGTGGGAGCAATAGACACCAGAAAAGTGGTTCGAGGGGACGCTATAGAAGTTAAATCAGCCAACTCAGGAGAAAACGGTGTTTGCGGCAGTTCCCGGAACCCCATTTCAGCGTTTTTTTTCCTTTATTGTTATTTTAACACCTTACATAAGGTGGGCTGGCAGCAGCATATTACGCTGCTCTTCAGCCTCGAGTTGTACAATGAAAATGCAAAGGAGACACAGAAGATACAATACAAACCGGTGGGCAAAAATACCGTAGACACAGAAACAAAGAACTCGAAGCCATTCGCACTCGACGAAAAAAAAACACCAAAAACTCTGGCACGGCGCACAAACACTGACGACTTCGACAGCACAGGTGAACGTAGGAGCTTGGCGGTGAAGAACACTAAACACAAACAAACACGATGACACACACACGAGAAACAGATGGCGATGATCTCCAGCACGCGAATGGATACGTAATGTCTGCGAGTCCACGGACCTGCCAAGAGGGGAAGAAGGGGGTGGGGGAGGGAGAGGAGAGAGCAAAGATGCCAATGGCAGAGGAGATGGTAGGAGGAATGGAGGTATGGGGGTAGGGGAAGCCTGCGGGAGGAGTGGGGAGAAAGGGAGGAGGGAGGGAAGGAGCAGAGAAGGGAGAGAGGGTGCCCATAGGAACAAACACAGGAAGAGGGAGGGAGGATCAAAGTTGGTAGGAGGGGTAGATGGTGGGGAGGAGGGCATCATCAGGGAGGGGGAGCTGGCGGAAGCCGCCTTGGGAGAGGGTATGGAGAGTGGAGAGATGGAGAGCAGATGGGATGTGGAAATACAGGCACGGCAGTGGACGGGGGCGAGAGAGGATGGGAGAGACCAGCGGGTGAGGAGGATCGAGTTTACAGGTGGCATAGAGGATCCATATCTATTCGAGGAAAAGGAGGAGGTGGGGGAACGGAATAAGGTCGTACAGGATCCGTGTGGGGGAGGGGAGACGGATGGGTTAGGCAAGGTGAAGAGCATGGCGTTCTAGGATCTGAAGGGATTTGTAAAAGGTAGGGAAAGTGGAGATCCAGGCAGGGTGGGCTTAGCAAAGGATAGGGCGAATGAGGGATTTATAGGTATGGAGGATGGTGGAGGGGTCCGGACCCCATGTACAGCCGGAAAGGAGCTTGAGGAGACGGAGTCGGCAGCGTGGGGGATCCAGGAGAGGCGACGGTCGAGGGTGACGCCAAGGTACTTAAGGGTAGGGGCGAGGGCGATAGGACGGCCATAGATGGTGATATAGAAATCGAGAAGGCGGAAGGAAGGGGTGGTTTTGGCTACGATGATCGCCTGGGTTTGGGAAGGATTGACCTTAACCAACCACTGGTTGCACCAAATGGTGAACTGGTCAATATGGGATTGGAGAAGATGTTGGGAGCGCTGCAGGGTGTGGGCAAGGACAAAGAAGGCGGTGTCATTAGCGTACTGGAGAAGGTGGATGGGGGGTGAAGGCGGCCGCACTTCAGTGATGGAAACCGTAGTTTTCCGACTCGTATGGGGACGAGTTAGTACGAGCACATACTACCATCAGTCGCCTGTGAATATCCGCAGTATTTACACCCTCCTCCCACAGAAACCACATCGTCGTGCGTTACATTTGATGATCACACTTAACATCATCACGTAATGATAGCGACTGGGGAAAACGGGGCGTACTGTGCGGGGATTACACTTCTAGTGGTTGTCCTGCAATCTACAGTTACACCAAAATATTACATACTTGCAACTGTAACGATAAGTCAAATGGCACACGATAAATGAATGGAAAAAATTAAAGTGTAAACCAATACATTTATCCTCTGCAAGCTACCTTGCAGTACGTGGCGAAACTTATGCAGAATTTGTATATCAATTAAGTAACGACAATATTTTGTTGTTACCTGTTGATGCAATATTCCATCACGAAGTATTTCTCAAGGTTTCTCTCTCGCCTCAGATAAGTGGAGGAGGTTTCACTCTCACCTTATGAGACAGACAGATAAGCGAAGGCTCTGGAGTCTAGCTGTCAATGAATGAATGAAGGTCGCGAGAGCACAGAACAATGCGAATCGGAAACTACTCTTCGAAAGGTTGACAGTGGATTCGAGTGGACGATAAGTAAAGAATTTTTAGAGTCTACCACGGCATCTACATGTACACAGTTAACAGCATGTAGGAATGTGAGAAGAAACGAACATGCCATATCAGTTGTTTGGAAGGCGACTGTAAGATTTATTCGGAGGAATCGGGAACAGTGCGGTTCACAGCAACGAAAACCGTGAAGAAGCCGTTAGTGCTATCTGTTGTAGAGTACTGTTCCAGTGTCTGGAGCCTGTTGCAGGCATGTATGAAAGCATACACCGAATGCATACAGAGCCACGCTGCTACGAACAAAACACGTCCATTTATGTAATCAAAATGAAACTGTAACAGACGCATCCGGAAACTTAAATGACTATCTCTAGGGGAAAGGCAACGTGTGCGACATACTGCATCCATGGTACATCTTACGTAGTTATCGTGAGCGAACAGTTTGATAATCCTGGTACTTTGATGGGACACCTTGTTTATTTTGAAGGTTAATAAAATTTTTAAAAATGAGAGGAACTTGTTTTATCCAGTCATTACTTCAATTTTAAACCACTACTAATATCTGGAACCGCACGACCGCTACGGTCGCAGTTTCGAATCCTGCCTCGGGCATGGATGTGTGTGATGTCCTTAGGTTAGTTAGGTTTTAGTAGTTCTAAGTTCTAGGGGACTTATGACCACAGCAGTTGAGTCCCATAGTGCTCAGAGCCATTTGAACCATTGTTGAACCATTACTAATAGCACAGAATTCATAACAATTTTAATAAATAATTAGTATTGTCAATCTCTCAAACAAACACCATATTATTAACATTTTTAATGGAGCACTTATTCACTTCCTGCGCATTACCAGTGTTCCGCAGAACACAGTTTGGAAACTTTACATTAGACAATGTGTAGGGGAGTGCGAATATAGTCATTTTTCTCTCGCTTCTTTCCCGAATAGATTGGAACAGCAGAGGAGCTAATAGGTACAACTGAACTGTTGCGCGATAGATAGATAGTTCCCCGGTCTCTAGTAGAACATCTTTGCCTTAGGAGGGCGTGGTTCGTGCGGAGGTCGGAGGCGTGAGGCAGTGACAGTGAGACGTGGAAGGCGACACAGGTCACTCGGAGTAAGGCGGCCGAGTTGGAACCTGGCGGCAGTTGATAGCTAGTACAAGTTCGGCAGTTGACAGTCACCGGCTCTGAGCGAGGCACCCACACTCCGGCGGGTTTCTGGATTGCGAACCATTATTACCTCGGTTGTGTTCGGCTGCAAACCTTCAGACGTGTGGGGCTCGTACCGAGGGAATGAGCGTGTTCCGTGCTTCTAAACTACCGACTGGAACTGGAGGCGGAAGACGAACCGCTACTGTGTTGAAGTTGTGTGTCGGCTCCACACTGCTCTTCCAGGATCCTTGTACGGGTGTGTCTGGTAAGCCTCCGATTTGGTTTATCGGATAGAGTGAGCCGAGCATCGGCAGTAACCATAGCTATAACTGCCATTTCCTGTTCCCGTACTGTCACCGTTTAGTTCGGTAGTTTTGTGATTGTTTGTTCGTAGTTCACGTCCGGTTCCATATCAGACTTCCGGTTGTTGATCTTGCTTCTGTGTCTCGGCGTGCACTCTTATAAAACTGCTGAATGTTTTTCTTATATAATGTTCCAATTTGAGTGTTCTTTGTCAAGTTCGGTCTTAACATCCTATTATATATTAGTTAGGTTCATTTCATGTGCCACGTCCTGCATCTACTATTACTGAACCGCACAATTTCATCTGTTGTGTTATTGGGTGTTTATACTACCAAGTTTGACTATATCTTTTATTGTTTGTAAGATTGGGGTCTCTTAATCTCAATTATTAAGTCCCTCTCAGTGAGAACATTTTTGCCTTGTTACTTCTTATATGGTGCTTATTTGCAAATTATATTCCTACTTTGGATTTTAAAACTTAAAGTTTGTTTCGAGAAAGAATTTTTAGCTCTTTTATTGTGCTGCTACAGTTTCTATTATTGAATTTAATCTGTTTGTTATTAATCAATCTGGTACAGCTTTATGATTGTAAATTATTCTGTTTCCTTGTAGTCAATATCACTGGAGGTGTTTTTCCAATAAATGTTTGATGAATCCGGCTAAGTGTGTTCTTTTAAAATATAGTTCACATAAGAAAGGCCAGGGCGCCTTTCAGATCTACTAGTTCTGTAGTAACTTCGAAGTTCGTATTGGTACCTGTAAAAGACAACAGTACTTGAGCAGTATCAGCGGTGTCCGCAGTCGAGGGTGATTGAGTACGAGGCGAACTTAGATGCTTTTTCTTGTATATTATTCTTAAATTACAAGCGATGTCTTCAATTCGACGTCCCACCAAAACTGCTGCAAGATTAATTGGTTTATATTGTATAATTTTTCAGGAAAGAGTTCTTAAGCTGTAACTAAAATGCCCCTCCTTATGTAATCACAGTCAATTAATTGCTTGCCTCATTTGGCAGGAAGTTACAGTCAGCAGCAAGCAAAGCACTCTTGGCATCTCTGTTATTTATGGACTAGTGAAGGCATTGCTTCTAGGGGCCTCTCTTAACCCTGCATTGCTACTGGTTTGTGGGTCTCCTGGACCCTGACTTGTGTGAGTGGTTCGTTTTCGTTAGATTCACAACACTGCACATGAGCAGCGATCCTTGTAGCTTCCTACCTTACACAGCTGTGCCACTTGCTCGTCAAGTGACGGCGGAAGTCCACTGTCTAGGAGTGCTTGTAGCGTGTTTGGGTCTGCCAGACCGACCATATCAAGTAGGTAAGTACTTGTTGGGGCTACAGGACCCAGAGTAGCAATGATGGTATCGTTTGTCCCAACACAAATACCTTTGTGGAACACATTCAAACTGCTGAATCAGTCTATTTATTTCATACGAGGGCTGGAATGGATGTAACAGAAGATCCGTGTAATGATGCATTGCGAAATGAAATCGTTAGTGACGAATCAAGTGACGAAGGTGGAGACGTAGACGTCGAACTATATAGTGAACACGACACGCAAAGCGACGAAAGTGGGGATGACAGCGATAGATATTACAACAATAAGAAATATTTTGTTGGTAAGGACAAGCGTACTAAATGCATGAAAGATATGCATACTCCTCGTATCATAACGAGGTCACATAATATTGTGTCACATATTCCTGGTGTGAGGGGAAGGGCAAAGAATAAAAGGAGAGATGTAGAAATATGGCGGCTGTTCTTCACGGATGAAGTAATGGATGAAGTAGTGATACATACTAACCGATGTATCCAATCCGCTAGGTCGAGATACTCTTCGTCTCAGACCTTCATTCATGAGACAGATAAAGGTGAAACTGAAGCATATCTTGGTCTGTTGTATTTGGGTGGACTCTACAAGGTTGGTAGAGTCAATTTAGAAGAACTCTGGGACAGAGATGGAACAGGATTGGAATTATTCTGCTCTACAATGACGGTACAGAGATTCAGGTTTCTGGCAGTGTCCGAGACTTGACGATAAGTCAACGAGGTCCGACAGGCGAAAAGAGGATAAATTGGCTCCTATACGAAATGTGTTTGATTTGTTCACCAAAAACTGCACAGCACACTATTCTCTAGGAGAATATGTCACTGTTGACGAAATGTTTGTCAAATTTCGAGGACGATGTAGTTTTCGAATGTACATTCCTCCCAAGCCTGGCAAATATGGAATTAAAGTGTTCAATCTAGCAGATGCAAGAACGACGTACACATCAAATTTGGAATTTATTTAGGTGAGCAGCCAGATGGACCGTATAAGTTGAGTAATCGTGCAGCTGATGTTGTCAAAAGGTTGTGTAATCGTATTTCCAAGACTTCGAGGATCATAACGATGGATAACTGGTTTACGAGCTTTGAACTGGCCCTGTCACTTCTGAAAGACCATAAATTAAAACCTTTGGGAACAGTAAGGAAGAACAAGACGGAAATTCCCCCAGAATTCGTGAACACAAGAGGTAGAAATGCTTTTACAATATTTTCGGCTTTCAGAAGACATTAGTGAGTTATGTATCAAAAAAAAAACAGGCGCCTACTCCTAATGAGTACTATGCATAGTGACAACGAAATAGATACAACAACTGAGAAAGAAATGAAGCCGGAGATGATAACTCGGTATAATGCTACTAAGGGTGGGGTAGATGTACACTCCTGGAAATTGAAATAAGAACACCGTGAATTCATTGTCCCAGGAAGGGGAAACTTTATTGACACATTCCTGGGGTCAGATACATCACATGATCACACTGACAGAACCACAGGCACATAGACACAGGCAACAGAGCATGCACAATGTCGGCACTAGTACAGTGTATATCCACCTTTCGCAGCAATGCAGGCTGCTATTCTCCTATGGAGACGATCGTAGAGATGCTGGATGTAGTCCTGTGGAACGGCTTGCCATGCCATTTCCACCTGGCGCCTCAGTTGGACTAGCGTTCGTGCTGGACGTGCAGACCGCGTGAGACGACGCTTCATCCAGTCCCAAACATGCTCAATGGGGGACAGATCCGGAGATCTTGCTGGCCAGGGTAGTTGACTTACACCTTCTAGAGCACGTTGGGTGGCACGGGATACATGCGGACGTGCATTGTCCTGTTGGAACAGCAAGTTCCCTTGCCGGTCTAGGAATGGTAGAACGATGGGTTCGATGACGGTTGGGATGTACCGTGCACTATTCAGTGTCCCCTCGACGATCACCAGTGGTGTACGGCCAGTGTAGGAGATCGCTCCCCACACCATGATGCCGGGTGTTGGCCCTGTGTGCCTCGGTCGTATGCAGTCCCGATTGTGGCGCTCACCTGCACGGCGCCAAACACGCATACGACCATCATTGGCACCAAGGCAGAAGCGACTCTCATCGCTGAAGACGACACGTCTCCATTCGTCCCTCCATTCACGCCTGTCGCGACACCACTGGAGGCGGGCTGCACGATGTTGGAGCGTGAGCGGAAGACGGCCTAACGGTGTGCGAGACCGTAGCCCAGCTTCATGGAGACGGTTGCGAATGGTCCTCGCCGATACCCCAGGAGCAACAGTGTCCCTAATTTGCTGGGAAGTGGCGGTGCGGTCCCCTACGGCACTGCGTAGGATCCTACGGTCTTGGCGTGCATCCGTGCGTCGCTGCGGTCCGGTCCCAGGTCGACGGGCACGTGCACCTTCCGCCGACCACTGGCGACAACATCGATGTACTGTGGAGACCTCACTCCCCACGTGTTGAGCAATTCGGCGGTACGTCCACCCGGCCACCCGCATGCCCACTATACGCCCTCGCTCAAAGTCCGTCAACTGCCCATACGGTTCACGTCCACGCTGTCGCGGCATGCTACCAGTGTTAAAGACTGCGATGGAGCTCCGTATGCCACGGCAAACTGGCTGACACTGACGGCGGCGGCGCACAAATGCTGCGCAGCTAGCGCCATTCGACGGCCAACACCGCGGTTCCTGGTGTGTCCGCTGTGCCGTGCGTGTGATCATTGCTTGTACAGCCCTCTCGCAGTGTCCGGAGCAAGTATGGTGGGTCTGACACACCGGTGTCAATGTGTTCTTTTTTCCATTTCCAGGAGTGTAGTAGATCAGATTTGTGCCACCTATGATGTAGCAAGAACAACTAGAAGGTGGCCGTTGGCCTTATTCTTTTGCTTACTGAATGTAGCAGGCATAAATAGTTTCGTCATCTTCAGAGCTAACAACCAGGGGGAGACCAAGAGGAGAGTCTTTCTGAAATCGCTTGGGAAGGCTCTTGTCAGAGGCCAGTTACTACACAGGGCTGGCAGTAAGCATGTCAACCGACCCCTCAAATGATCTGTCAACAGACAGGCGGGGGTCGAACAGAAAGATAATGGGAGTGCGAACCAGAGCACGGTGGTGCCTAAGAGAGGACGGTGCTATGAGGGTGAAGATAGCAAAACGCAATATGTTTGTTACAAATGCTCTAAGTCTGTGTGTCTCAAAAAACACTCAAGTGTAATTTGTAAAGACTGCACCCAGTGGCCTGGTGTGGTAAAATGACATGTGGAAACAGTACGTACAAAAGACATTGTGGAGACTCTCCGTTTACTTTCATCGTTTTCGTACATGTTTTCTACTCATCTGTTCATACCTGACTTTGGTTTTCGTAGCTTTCATTGTTCTACTTTGTGTGCTATGACACACGACAGTCACATTGTGTAACCATTTTTGATCTGTACGATATGAAAATTTTCGAATCACTGTCTAATTTGCTTACGTGGTAATAAAGGACAACAATTTACTTAAACCCAAAGCAAAACCTGTTTGTTTACTTCCTTTAGACAACTTACGTGAATGTGAAGCCCTTTTGTGCTCCCTATCCTTAACAAATCAGACTATACGCTGTAGCAACGCAGGGTTAAGGACCTTATACATGCACTAACCGTCCGATCGACCGACGGATTCCATATGTGCAGGTGTCTGACCGACCGACCGACAGAATGCCCTTGGCGGATGTCGGACGGGTAGGACACACACGACAGCCCCCGTCCCCCCTCCCCCACTTCGCCCAACAAATTGTGCCGTGTGTAGCGCTGTCGTGCTAAATGCGCGACAAACCGTCGTCTTTTGTCACTGCGCGCGGGGTGCAATGCTGCTCTACAGAGTGCAAGGTGGATGAAACTTTCACAGAGTTTCTGAAGAAATTTAAAGACTAGAAATGTTTAAGGGTCACGTCATGCGAATATAGCAATAGGCGTGCAAGAAATGGAGCACTTGTTTAATTTTTTACCGAATTCATAATGGTTTATGCAGCACATAGAGTAAAACATATACAGGGTGAACGACCAGATACTGCGGAAATGGAAAGTGCTCCTGAGGTGTGGTTTTCACAGAATGGTTTAGCAGTCATGGGCTCGTATTTTTAGCCAGTAAACAGATTTTAATAATATCCATTAAGTTTATTTTTTGTGCAGACATACACTATATTAAATGGAATAGTGTCTATTGACATTAACAAGTAAACGTCGTGTGACTAGGGCCTCCCGTCGATGGGGATGAAATGATGATGATTAGGACAACACGGCATCCAGTCCCTGAGCGGAGAAAATCTCCGACCCAACCGGGAATCGAACCCGGGCCCTTTGGATTGACATTCTGTCACGATGACCACTCAGTTACCGGGGGCGGACATTAACATATTAAACGTAGGGTAAATCAGAATGTCAGTGGTGTTTGTTGCAGGATTCTAGTGCGAGTGGTTTACGAGACACCATATTTTTAAAAGTTGCCACAATGACACTGGTACAGTACCTGTGGTTGCACACTCTAAGGAACATCACAAGTGTATACACTAGTAATGTCGATTCTGACCAGTAACGAGACGATTGACCATTACCGGTTGTGTTGTGACCACTGGCAGCTGCAATACCGGCATCCAGTCTAGTATGGAATGACTGCTCCACTCCTGCCACCATTGAAGAGGAGATGTCCCAGCAGGTAGCAGTAACACGGTATTGTATATCATCGGGTGGTATGTCCTTGCAGACAGCGTCTTTCAGCTTTCCCCACAGAAAAAGGTTACAGGCTTCACATGGGGGAATTGGCCGGACAAGCTACAGGTCATCTGCAACCAATCCAACGGACTGGAAACAATTCGTGAAGACATGCTGAAGTACTTCGTGCACTATCTTGTTGGTACCATAGGCTCTTCCTTGTCTGCAGAGGAACGTCTTCTAGGCATCCGTGAAAGATGGTCCGTTAGGAGGCTGCGATACTTACGCGCTTTCAGTGTTCTGTCTACGAAAAGCGAGATTATGAGCTGATGGTTTAATATCCCACACTACACATTTACACTCGCAGACGCTGACGTTCCACCTGGCGAAGCCAACGGGGATTATCAGCAGACCAGTAGTGCATGTTTCGGTGGTTTACCTGGCCGTGATTGGTAAATGTGGATTCATCACTAAACGAGATACGTGATACATCTGTCTTAATGTCCATGTATAGATGTTAATACGATTCTCATAATCTTTCCATGGAGCTCTTGATTGATAGAGATGTGATAGGAATGGAGCCTATGTCGACGGGCAACGGCCTTGCCGCAGTGTCTACACCGGTTCCCGTGAGATCACAGAAGTTAAGCGCTGCCGGGCGTGGCCGGCATTTGGATGGGTGGCCATCCAGGCCGCCATGCGCTGTTGCCATTTTTCGGGGTGCACTCAGCCTCGTGATGCCAATTGAGGAGCTACTCGACCGAATAGTAGCGGCTCCGGTCAAAGAAAACCATCATGACGACCGGGAAAGCGTTGTGCTGACTACACACCTCTCCTATCCGCATCCTTAACTGAGGATGACACGGTGGTCGGATGGTCTCGATGGGCCACTTGTGGCCTGAAGACGGAGTACTATGTTGATGGAGAACGTATAGGTCACTTGCCTGAAGCACTTGTACAGTGGTCATGTCATTTGGTTTTTGCATGTCATCAATGTGCACGTCAGAGAGAGCGTAAGTTACATTACTGTTAAACAATCTTTGGTCTTATCGTGGCACAATCGTTGCCTCTGCGCAATCTGATACTCTTGGTTGAAGTGTGGTAGGTGATGGACGTATTTAGTAGTTCTGTGTGGACTTGTGATTGTACCTGTTAGATGAAGAAAAGATAGCAAGGATTAATATTATGTAGACAATAAAAGGTGAAAGGAATATAAGTTCTGAATAACGTGATTGTTTTTGAATAGAAGAAGTCGGAGGTAAGACTGCAGAACTGCGCACCTAATTTGTCGGAATCATTATTGTCAGCTAGAGCGGACTGAAAGACCGCCCCACTTCCTTCAATCATGGATTAACATATTAATCGATTAAGCTGTTTGATTTTTATAGAAATTCCCTGTTGACACCATACCCTTTTAAAATCATTGTTCGCTTTGTTAAGCACAATATTGGTGAGACCAATGTTATGTGCCAATGTTATGTGTGAAGATCAGGCGAAGTTTTGGTCGGTCCTTTTTAATATATGTTTCATTCTAAAATCGTTGTCTTGGAATATTATTTCATAGGAGTAATTACTCTCCCCATTCCACTGTTAAAGAGAGGTTTACCATTACGCATTACCCCATGCAACAATATGAATATGTACTTAGAAACGGAAATCTATCTTAGCCGCTGCCTGCTTGTTGTTGCTGTTGTGCTTTCGAGAAATCTGCAACTATGTTGTCAGGAAACGAGGTAAGGGGAAATTTTGATTAGGATCTGATAATTGCTTTGCATATACAAAGACAAGCTGCATTCAGACCAGTTACAGTTCAGTTCATATTAGGTTCCGTTTAGTCAAAGGTTAGCATACGAGTTTAAGTTGGATAACGGTTCGTGAGTACATAGTTTTGGAAACACGTAGACTTTACAGAGTGGGAGGTAAATTTGCGCTAAATTTCATACAGAAACAAATATAATGGGGAGGTTACACACTTTCCGTTTCCACAAGATTTGCGTTGGACCTTTTCGGTGATTCATCATTTATATTTTGTTAATTAAAGTTCGCCGATCTTCTGTATTTCGGTTTTTAGGTTTCACTTCCCACACTTATCATAAACGAAATCTAAAAACAAAAATGCAAACAAATTAGATCTTAAATTACATTTCTGAAACGTATCGAAAATAAAACCGAAATATAGAGGGGAAATGGACGTTTATTTATAATATATACTTGTCTCGTTGTCATAAGAGTTTAAAATGTCCAGCCTACATCCAAGCCTTCTGCAATGAAGAGCAAGGTGTGTGGTTTATTGTACAGTTGTTAAATGCTTCATTTCCTATGTTTCTGTAGTATTATTAGATGATGTGCACCACGATCATTTGTAGTCTTTCTTCTTGTGATTTGAAATGAGTTGCTTAAACCTACAGGGGCATCTTTTATGTTACTACATAAATAAATAAATTAATGCAATTGATATGAACCTCTTTTATTTTATTTATTTTGCTTTACCGTGATGTATTTCCTCAGGCAACCATAAATCACGCCGCAAGTTTCAGGAACTATTTAGGTAATACTTGTGAGGACACAACAGCACTGAATTTAAGGTCCTCTTAACTTCTGTCAGTGGCTAGAATCAATATTGTAGCTAACAGCCTCTCTGCTCAACTAACAGCCTTTCTCATGCCTATATTCCTTTTCCTTAAGAATGGTTTCATGATGGCCAGCAGCTCCAAAAGCATGTTTCATCCATTCTTACATAATTACGAAAGTCGTCAGCTCCCAATTCGTTAAGTAACAGAGCTAGGGTGAATTCCTCTCTTTACATTAACCACGTCTTTGCCCAGAGCTTTCTCGCGGCTTTTTTTGGCCTAAACAGCCAAGGCAAAACCCAATTTTTGTTTCTTTGTAAAAACAAAGGGGGGGTCGTAAAACATACACTCAGTGAACTTAAAATAAACAAATCACAACAATAGGACGGAGCTGTAATCAGAGTGCAGTCGGTCGGGACGTGTGTAGGCTGCCGCGAAATGGGTCGGTCGGTCGATCGGCCGATAAATTGGTGCGTGTGTAGGGGGCCTTTAGCGTTAAACGAGCGGGAAGAATCGCGCGCTACTTTTCGATCAAGCGCGGCTCGGATTAAAATCTCTTGCGGGCCGGATGCGGCCCGCGAGCCGTATTTTGGTGTCTCTGATTTAGACCATTCATATATCACTAGTGTTATTTGTGGCTGGAATCAGAATTTCATTTGTTACTTCAATGCTTACGCTGGAATTGGGGGATAAACATTCCAGACTGCTAATCGCTGTCTCCCTACAGCAAAACGAGAGACTGTCACCTGCAAAGTACTGTGTGGGACGCAGGCTCGGCCGTTAACGCCTACTGGTGTGACGACGCCACACGGAGGGGTCCCACCTCAGGCCGTTTAGAAGACAAAGCTGGTGGGCGAAGGGCGTCGGCTCGGCCGTAGATTTAGGACGCCGCCAAGGACACTGTGCAGACGAGCCTACCTCGATTCTGGCCAAAACCAAGACTAGTCTATGTCCAACGTTGGTATGGGAAATGAGATAATATCTTATAATATCTTATAAGTAAATGTCTGAAGGTTCTTGATGTACTAATACGCTGAACCACTTGACAAGTTTGTGTGAAATATTGTAACGAATATTACGGTCGGTGGTAAAACGTCTCATAGAAAATGCGGATTTTATCCCAACAAGCTGCACAACGGGGTACAATAAAAGAAACTTCCCATCTTAAAGGTATGCCTGGATAACAAACACGGTGGATTTTAGTGAGAAATGCCTGTGATCACTTCCCCTAGCTCAACTGGAGGCAACTTGCTTACCTCACGTCTTCTAAAGACGCCCCGTAGCCGTCGTCCCGTTTGGTTTCTTCTCCGTCAGTCGCGAGCTCTAACGCTTGTGCACAAACAGTGCAGAATAGTGTGACAAGTTGGTAGGGTTGAATGCTAAGCATAATACAGGGTGTTTATAAACGAATATCGGGGTTGTAACGCTTTATAATATTTACTGTATTAAACTTACAGTTATAAATGATATGTCGAATGAAAGAGCAACTCAAACAGTTTTACCAAGAACCTTATAAATGTTCAGTGTGAGCACCATTTGTCACACGGCGCACATCTAGTCTATAGGCGGGTTCTTCTCAAACGTTGATAAGAGTGTCTTGAGTGATTGTAACAACAGCTGCTCCAATCCGGTTTCATGATTCAGGGAGGTCTGCTGCTAGCGGAGGCAGACACACACGATCGTTGATGAAGCCCCAAAGGAAAAAATTGCATGGCGTTAGGTCGGGTGAACGTGGAGGCCATGCAAAGCAAGCCCTGTCATTGTCGTTTGGGAAGAACTCGGCTGTAGGTCTGATGTGTGCCGTGTGACAAATGGTGCTCACATTGAACATTTATAAGGCTCTTGGTAAAACTGTTTGAGTTGCTCTTTCATTTGACATATCATTTATAACTGTAAGTTTAATGTAATAAATATGGCTCAAACGGCTCTGAGCACTATGCGATTTAACTTCTGAGGTCATCAGTCGCCTAGAACTTAGAACTACTTAAACCTAACTAACCTAAGGACATCACACACATCCATGCCCGAGGCAGGATTCGAACTTGCGATCGTAGCGGTTGCTCGGTTCCAGACTGTAGCGCCTAGAACCGCGCGGCCACTCCGGCCGGTGTAATAAATATTATAAAGCGTTAAAACCCAGATATTCATTTATGAACACTCTGTAAGAATCGTAAAATGTTAGGATGCCAACTAATTTTGTTTTATTTCATTAATCCCAAAATTAGTAACACTATTTCTAGAGCCAGTCTATGGCTGATAATCATAATAAGATTCCCAGTCATTAATCATTATTTTCCTAGCTTCACACGAACATAGAATCATGAGATCCCACAAATATATTTTCGGTGGCAACTTTAACGATCAATTCCGTCTCTAGCGCCGTTGCACTTCGCATACTAGTTCGCGTGTTGCCACCTCGAAACCGATCGGAGACTGCCTTGGATTAACACAACATCGCACAAGCACGTCATCCGAGGCAATTTTACAACAAACTGTCCCATCTTCTCATGAGATCAGAGTATTCATGTACTACATCCTCGGAAACCCATCGTAACTAGTAGTCAGCTGTCTTTAGCAGTTTAGCGCCTGCCCTGTCAAGGCGCACTTGTAATGGGTTCATCCTTTGTATTAATAAGCACTGACAGTAACATGAATTTGGTGCCACTGGAATTATCATCAACAAATTCTCAGTGCAAGGTACCTCATAAACACAGTTGGAGTTGTATATTAATATTTAAACAGTAAGTATAAGGCCCGTTTCACACAGGGAAACTGCTGACGGTCACCAGCAACGGTCACCGGTGTGATGAACACTCCTGGATCACCGGTGTCCGACACCGCAGGTGTTGCCAACTGATTGGTCAGTGAAATGGACTCGACCGAGGGGGAACTTTTGTTAGTACTTCTAAGTAAGGCACTGCTACGAGATCGGCTGGAGAAAATATTGTTTTATACTCATTGTGTCGATTTGAGACAAGACGAGAAGAAGTTCTTTCGGTATTTTCGAATGTCAAAAACTTCATTTGATGAACTGCTAAGAGAAGTGAAAGAAGAAATCACAGGAATGGACAATAATATTTTAACTGTATTTTTCGGACGGTAAGGCGGAGCGCCTTAAGACGAGAATAAGACGCACACTTAATTTTGTTATGAAAATTTTGAAATATAAATATCTTTTTAGATTTCTTGTTAATTCGCCCTGCAGGGGTGCGTTCATGGTTTCCACGCTCATCCATTTTGTCCCTTCTCACCGCATTAAGACTGTGTAAATGTACACTTAATATTGGTAAATGCGAAAGGAAAGGGGTGAGGGATGCAAATGTGCTTGAAGGTTACTACCCTCCTAGCCTTTACAGACGTAGCAACTGAATTTCGCTACTCTTTTCTGGTCCGAAAAACAAAGTATTAAATTTGAAAAAAGAACATACAACTTACCAATTTTGTTTTTTCACACAAGCTCTTCTCATTTAAATCAGGCGCAAACTTCGTTATAATTTCTTGCCAAGCATTAGTTTTCATCACTTTGTTGCTATAGTCATCGCTTTTGACATCCCAAATAGCAGGACGACTTTCTACTTCACTTATAAAGTCTTCCGTGTTAATCAAATCTAAACGCGTGGCTAAAATGTGCACAGTATAATGTAGAATGAATGTTTAGCGTCACTGTCTCAAATATGATTGCCGTCTGTTGGCAAATCTGCAGCGCTGTGCCTGCGACCTGTGTCCCAGTGCGAACACTCCAATCAAAACTAATGCATGTCCGGCGGTGACTGCCGTGAACACAGTGATCTTGTCCGTCACATGTGGCGAGGGTGCGTCACTGCTGCGTCACAGTGAGACAGTGTAGTGTCCCGGTGTGAATGCTCCAGTTCAAACGAATGTATCTCTGTCGGTGACAGTCTCTGGTGACCGTCACCAGTGTCCCAGCGTGAAACGGGCTTAAAGGATAAAAGATTCACTTCTTTGCCCCCAACGTGCTACGTGAATCAGCAGTTTCTCTCCAACAGCAAGATACTGCTGTTGCTGGCATGACCTTTCTCACGCTATGTGACCATCTGGCGCCTCGTTCGATGAGTCTACTTCGTGATCCTGCCTACTCGCTAGCCTTCTCCTCTTACAAAATATTGCCTACCAAAGAGTGAAGCCCGTGATGACACTAAGTCAGTATCAAAGGTAATAAACTGAATATGAATACATATCTGTCGCCTAGAAGCTCTTACTGTCCTACTACTACCATGGAAGTCACTCCTAACGCATCAAGCCATGAACTGGAGCAGTATGTTTCTCGAAATATATTCACTGAATTGGGATTTTATCCTGGATTTCCCGCTTATCGCGATCGGTCGCTTGGCCACTTAGTCTACCCGAGAACGCTCCCCGGAGCGACTCGAAATTCCATATGTCACGCTGTCTTCATCCTTATGTCGTAGTCTGTTCTGTTCATCTCTTAGTTGCTCGCAACTTTATTTCTATTTCCGTACCGGTAATAATGAAACTATGAGGAATCGAGACTATTGTTATTGTTATCGTCGTACACACTAAGGCTTTTAATGCATATTTTACGTGACGGTCCTACAGGGAACGTATTTTGAAAGATATTTCGACGACTGTAGGATCGTAAAGAAAAAGTGAATCACTATTATTCGTCTGTCAATAATAGTGATCAACACAACATATCTTCTCTGTAGCTCTGCTGGTTCAAAATGGTTCAAATGGCTCTGAGCACTATGGGACTTAACATCTAAGGTCATCAGTCCCCTAGAACTTAGAACTACTTAAACCTAACTAACCTAAGGACATCACACACATCCATGCCCGAGGCAGGATTCGAACCTGCGACCGTAGCGGTCGCGCGGCTCCAAACTGAAGCGCCTAGAACCGCTCGGCCACGTCGGCCGGCCTGTAGCTCTGCTGCTCGTAAACATTCATAGAAATGTACCTTGGAAGTTGAAATGTAAGATATGTGTGCCTCAGTTCATTACAGTATAGTGCAGAAGGTGAATAGCTCCGGAACGGCGGAGGAGAAATGTGGAATATTGCACCAAAGGTTGCATGAATCCATCACCAATGGCTTTGTTTAATTCACGTAAATTGCCGAAGAGCAAGGATAATGGGCGTCGACAACATCATTTCTTTTAACATACATGGTCAATAGTTGAAGACTCACAGTCAAGTACATAGCCATGCTTTGCTAAAGCGATGTATGATTAATTAGTTATTGTTTTTCAAGGTCGTGTTCCACACTTATAATATATTTCATGATAGACATATTAATATACACCGATATGTACTGTACGAATTTTATTAAAATCTGCTACTATTTTCATTCAGTGTGGGCTATCGTCAGACGCCTGATAATTGTAAACAAAATAGCCCATGGCGTCAGTATATAATTGCAAAAAAGTTGATGAATATTTACTAACATTCTTGTAATATACTGCATAGAGCTTATAGATACTTACTTGCCAGAAAATAGTTTTAGCTTTTTGCTTTCTTGAAAGGTGGCAATCAATCTACCTACCATATATTTTTGTGGTTTTATAGTTCTGTGTTTTTATCAAGTTTGACAGTGAGTCTTTTCTATGCCTGTGTTTTCTCATATTTTTCCATGCCACAGAGGTAGATCACGCTGGGAACCCAAACAGAGTGATATGTTTGTCATTTTTATTACATTTCATATTCACACCATATTCCTGAAGCCATCTGTCTTGAAAATGGATGACTGCTGGATTGAATGAATGTGGGTGTAATTACAAACGTATGCAGCTGGGTGAATTCATGTGGACTTTCTTGGTTTAACTTTGCGGCAGAGACTTGGAAACAGCATTTGGCTTGAGGCACCGTCAGGCGGTGTGTCGCGACATTACCTGTGCGGGTGCCCGTGCGAATGCGTCTTTTAGAGCAACACGTGAGAGTCGCTTTCGCTCAAATTTAAAACACAGAACCGGTGAAAAATTTTTGGAACGAATAAACTGGCGTCGTCTCTCTTGTCTTCTAATTGGACCACGAAAAATTTTGTCTTGTCCTTTGGTCAGTTCGCCCCCTCCAGGTTTCTTGGTCTCTGTTCTCGGAGACGAGGCAGACAGGATTTCACGCAGAAGTTACTGGCCATGTCCGAAACCAGTCACTGTGCAGGTGAATATGAGGTGTCGCTTCTGTGCGCACTTAGACGGTGATTTAGGATGGGAGTTTTCCATCAGGGAATTTTGTGTAATGAGTTTGTTTGCTGGTCATCCTCCACAACAAGCAAATCAATATTTGTTTTATAAATAAAAAACGCCATCTCTTGCTGCACTGTGTTTTATCTTCCGAGACGCGTTTCGCCTTTTTTCACTTTAAGACATCATCAATGGGATCTATAATGATACAGTTAAGATATACTTTGGCTTTGATATGCGTTATTCGTAGATTATAAAACAGTTCGCTTCTCGCTTTTTGTGGAAATGAGTGATTATTTACGGTTCTTCCTATTTTTAGTTGGCATCGGTGTTTTGTCTCATCTGGTCACATAGACGTCGCACTATATTTCGTAAATAGAGAGGTATTGCAGTCTCCATGTGACCACATGAGACGAAACTCCGATGTCAACTAAAAACAGGAAGAACCCTAAGTAATGACTTATTTCCATAAAAGCGTGAAGTTAACTGTTTCATAATCTACGAATAAAACACATCAAACCAAAACTGTATCGTAACTGTATCATTATAGATCCCACTGATGATGAATTAAAGTGAAAAAAGGTCAAACGTGTCTGATAAAATAAAACACAGTGCAGCCAGAGACGCGTTTTTTATTTACAAAGCAATTAACTTTGTTTAAGTTTAAAGTCAGTTATTAAAAGCGCTATAGGTTCTCCAAAGTGATAATTTTGTTATCATGCAGCTGATTTCAGATGGGGCTGAAATTGCTGTTTACCCGGTCGCGACTCCCTTCATGCATTCCACCGCGACGCACAACCTAGTTTTGATGGCTCAGCATTGACAAGAAGGTGAATATTATCTCCGGTAATTCTGTAAATGTCTGATACCTTCCACGTGAGAGACTGCGCGTTCATGTGGGGCCCCCTGGCCAGCCAATCCTCGCTGAATGATAACGATTAGTACGCTTTCCTTTTTCGGTATCACAGTGTTAGGATTTTGTGTGTGTTCCAAGTTTAATGCAATTCAGGAGTACACCTCGCTTTGTAAATAAATGACCACTGAGTTTCAATTTACTTCTTTAAACTTTGCCGCTATGTGTATACCCACACGCTATACGTATTTCTCTGATCCCTGTAAGACAGAATTAGTAGGAGACGTTGAGTGAAATTCAAATCCTGACCAGTCGATCTGAAGTCCGGTAGCGAAATTTACGATGAGCATTTTTTTTCTTAGAACGGGAATTAGCGCTTAAGTAAATTAAAATCTCTGGGAATTTTGACGACCTGGCACTCAGGTCAAGGTAAGAATATTAAGCACGAAGCTCGCTTCTAAGATCTGTCACAAGTCGAAAGATCGTCCCATCAAAGAATTAACAACTAATATTTATGCATTTTGGATAGTCAAGAAGCACTGGGCATCTTTTATCTTGATATATTGTAGTTGCTTTAATACTGATTTAAACACGCAAACAAGAGCATTTGTACATGGTCCAGTCAAAGGTTGACAGACCGCTCCATCAAAGAATTAACAACCAATATTTCTGCGTTTCGGATTCTCAAGAAGCATTGGGCCTCTTTTATCCTCATATGTTATAGTTGCTTTAATACAAATTGGAATAGGCAAACATGAGCACTTATAGAATGAGATTTCACTCTGCCTCACGGCTTTACTTCCACCAGTACCTTGTCTCCTACTTTCCAAACTTTACAGAAGCTCTTCCGCGAACCAAGCAGGACTAGCACTCCTAATAGAAAGGATATTGCGGAGACATGGCTTAGCCACAGCCTGGGGGATGTTTCCAGAATGAGATTTTCACTTTGCAGCGGAGTGTGTGCTGATATGAATCTTCCTGGCAGATTAAATCTGTGTGCCGATCCAAGACTCGAACTCGGGACCTTTGCCTTTCGCGGGCAAGTGCTCTTCCACCTGAGCTACCCAAGCACGACTCACGCCCCGTCCTCATAGCTTCACTTCTGCCAGTATCTCGTCTCCTACCTTCCAAACTTCACAGAAGCTCTCCTGCGAACCTTGCAGAACTAGCACTCCTGGAAGAAAGGATATTGCGAGGTGAAGGCTTGGGAGGTACATATAGCTATGTTTTGCTCCTCCTTCATTATTCTCTTTATTGTGCTATGGGAAAAGCTGGAGATTTCTGCAACGCTCTCAAGCACAGCTTATAATGAGATTTTTGCTTCCCTGTTTACCTCCTGTGACATAAATTCAGTGACAATCCGTGTAATCTACATCTTCATACATAATCCGCAAGCCACCGTGCGATGCATGTTGGAGGGTACCACGTACCACTACTAATTATGTGCTTTCCTGTTCCACTCGCAAATAGAGCCAGGGAAGAATGACTGCCTAATGGCCTCAGTATGAGCCCCAGTGTTTCGTATCTCCTTTATACGTAAGCCACACTTCCCCAAAAGTCTCCCAATAAAACGAAGTCGAGCATTCACCTTCCCTACTACCAACCTGACATGCTCCATTTCATTTCATACCGCTTTGCAACGTTACGCTTAGATGTGACGGTGTCGAGCAGCACACTGCTAATGTTGTATTCGAACATTACAGGATTGTTTTCCCTGCTCACCTACATTAACTTACATTTTGCTACGTTTAGAGTAAGCTGCCCTTGTAAATGCCGTGTGACTAGGGCCTCCCGTCGGGTAGAGCATTCGCCTGGTGCAAGTCTTTCGAGTTGACGCCACTTCGGAGACTTGCGTGCCGATGGGGATGAAATGGTGATGATGATAAGGACGACACAACACCTAGTCCTTGAGCGGAGAAAATCTCCGACCCAGCCTAGAATCTAACCCGGGCCGTTAGGTATGACATTCCGTCGCGCTGACCACTCAGCTGCCAGGGACGGACAGCTGCCCTTCATCACACCAATTAGAAATACTCTCTAAGTCATCTTGTATAACACGAGCCTGATTGTGAAAAACTTTTCCGTCTCCCGTGGTACGTGGAAGCTTGTGGTGCCATTCTATGTAATAAAGAGACAGTAATGCGGACGTTTAATGAGCACAACCAGCTGAGGTGGCCGCACCTTCAGAACGAAAAGATTGGACGGCCCAGCGCTCAGGGCGGGAATGCGTTTCTACATTTGGGGCAAGTTACGAGGGGGAGTAAAATACAAATGTATCATTTTTCTATACAGTCTCGCTCACTATCGTTCAACACGCTTCCGCCATCGCGTAGGAAGTTCACGAATTCCTCTAGAAAAAAGCCTTTTCGTCGCGTGAGCAGCTACCCGTGAAGCGTCTGCTCCACCTCTTCATCGGAAACAAATTCCTTTCCTGCCATCGCCTCTTTGAGTGGTCCAGACATGTGATAGTCACTCACTGCGAGGTCTGGTGAGTATGGCGGATGTGGCAGAGTACCAAAGTACGACTCATCGTTGGCTGCAAATGTTGCATGGACAGTATGAGGTCGAGCATTGTCGTGTTGCAAAATTATACCTGAAGCCAGAAGTCCACGTCGCTTTGATCTTGTTGCAGGACGAAGATGATTCTTAACGTATTGAAAAAGGATGCACAAGTGACGTAGCCTCTAGTCGTGCACCGTTCCAAGACAACGCATCGTTCATCTCAAAATAGTCACCAAAAGCTTCGCTGCAGATGGCTGCGTCCGGAACTTCTTCAGTTTTGGTGATAAGGAATGGCGCCACTCTCTTTGGCTCACTATCCTTGTTTCCGGTTTGTGGTGATATACCCAGGTATCGTCTCCTGTAACGATTCTCGCGAAGAAGCCTCCGCCTTTTGCTTGTGAGCGCCGCAGAAGTTATTCAGACGTTAACGCGTCGCTCATTCATTTCTGGGATGAGCTGCCGTGGCAGACACTTCGCGAAACTTAAGCATTTTGTGAGTCCATCTTGGTACAGGATGGTTCAGGGGATTGGGCCGTTCAATATAAAACGTAAAATCAGAAACACCTTCAGCCATCTGTATATGAAATGCAGACGGCAGAACGTGTTTTCGATTTTACGCTACATGAATGATATGAAGTGTTGAACCAGGATTAATGTTCAGAACTGCGGCTGTTCCATCAACTGTCATAGATACTTTTCCATCGCAATGATTTCAGTTGGTGTAGCTGTCTCTGGTGTCACAACGTAGCGTTCCTGGCAAAGGCGCTCAGCGTATGTTACGGAAATCACGTCTTTTCCGAAGTTTCTACTCCACCCTTACACTTGCTAGAGTGATAGATGGCCCTCATTTGCAGATTGATTTCAATAGTTTTCTTTCCTTCTCTGCTCGAAAACATATGACAACGCTGTTCTTCCTTCTAACATGTCACAAGATGGACAGACATATTGAACTGGTGTTGTGGGAACATTTCGCTTGTCTGTAGTATGCTGCCACCTATAGGACATTCCTTAAATCATTGGCAACAGTACTCCGAACTTACAGAACAGTGGCGTGAAGTGTCGATTTTTAATTACACTTTTAAGATTTTTATTTGGCTCTCATAGTATTTTCTGTGAGCTTGGCAAGCTGACACTGCTTTGGTTGTCATTTGTATTCATAGTGTGTGTTAGCTACTATTTCTTAAAAGTTATCCATCTGGTTATGACAGTTTTAAGTAAGTCCATTACTGTTACATTTTTTTCTGCTATGGAATCTCGAGTTTTCAGGGCAACAGAAAAAGTCGAAAGTGCAAACAAACAAGTGGTGGGGACAGGAGGTGAAGGCCTAGGACGCCATCGTCTGTATACCCAAGACAGTGTGCAGTGGAGGAGTATGTCGACGTGGTCGACAGCATTTGTGATTGTTGTGGGGTTTAGCCAGATGATGCTGTGCAGCAGCAGTAGCAGCAGCTGCGCACTACATACTGGCTCAACAGGGCATTCCAGTGAACGCCGCTGTCGGCAGCCTTCACACCTGACATATAATGTGTAGTGCACCAGCTGCAGCAAAGGTTGCCGCTGACACTGCCTCCGTGGCTGTCACCAGCTCGCCCTCATTGTCTGCCAAACTCCCAACGGCTCCTTTATTTTCCTACAAAAAGCTATTCGCCTGCCACTGACAAGCACTTTAAACCAAACAACAGTTTTTCTATTAACTATTTACTTTGAACGCAGTACATTCCTCTTGTTGACCAAGCGTGCCTACACTCTAACAAAGCCATACACACACACACACATAAGCGCGCGGTGACATCCACATACAGAGACAGAGACAGAGAGAGAGAGAGAGAGAGAGAGAGAGACTTAAATACACTCCAATGACAAAAAATAATCTGTACAAATGGTGCGGACATCACCAACTCTATCAACCAATGACAAGCCGAATAACTGCTTGCATAAGAGGCCAGAGGTGGACCAATGCTTTATTGACCTGCTCAGTTTGTAATGTCTTTCTCATGAACAAGTCATTGAATTTTCTGAAATTGTAATCATTTGTTTGTAAACGTGCGTCTCATCTACGATTTCCGTTCCAGTAGGACAATTCCTTCGTGGTGCGTCTTTTCTTTTTCTTTTGTCTTAGAGTGTAGTATACGTGCTCTGAATATGAATACAGTATCATCATGTGCCTGTTAACACTTTTCCTCCCTCTGTCAGCCCTGTTCCACTCAGTTTCGACGAAAACGCTTACTATGTTGTCACAAGGAGATTGTGTAGCGCAGCGCAGCAGTGGGTTTACATAGCAAATGCGCCGCGCCATAGGTGCTGTGGTGAATTGCTCGTTCATTTTCCTACTAGTTAGGTTCAATAAAAATTTGGTCGAATTAAATCAGTATGCATCACATATGTATTACACCTTAGGACTAAATAACCGATACTCAAGATGAAAAATAAATGAGTCATATGATGACGAAGCGGACGTCAATGTAGCCCTTCTCAGATTCCTGTCACCCTTTACCAGATGAAGGCATAATCCATAGCTGTTTGCTCCTTGTGGGGCAGTTCTTCATGGCTTCCAGTATAGCTTCTTGATTCAGATTCTAATCCCTGTAAGAGTTCATTTTCTCAGATAAAGAGCAATAACTATGTCATGAACCTCAAGAAACAATTGCTGCAAAATAGAGCACAGAAATTTTACGACATTTTGTTTGTTTGCTCACTCCCTTTCCACGAAAAATAACAAATTCCGCTTCAAAGTACAACACTTTGTTTTCCATTCTGGTGTTGGATATTGAAGACCCCCCACGAGATACAACTGATATTCAGCCTGTAGTAGGTTCACCTACATCACTTCTTGGTGCTGTAAAACCCAATTTACAACTATTTTGGTATTTAAACGCAGTATTGCCTGCAGTGTACTTCAGGGGGGTGGAAAAGCATCCGAGATTACGGAGTCATCGCAAATTACTCTCACATGTGTTAATAAGGTTTCTTCGACATTCAAGGCTTCTGGCATTTCTCGTATTTGTAATACATCAACATCGTCTCCTGGCGGACTGTGGTAGCTTAGTAGTTTGGGCACACTTCTCATGTGCTGAACATCGTGTGTTTGAAATTTCAGTCGCATCTCCTTTTCTACTTTTTATCTTCATCGAAGTAACTTTAATCATTATTTTTATTCAGTTAATTGGTTTAAATGTATTTTTTTTACTTCTAAACCTTTGCGACATCATTTTAATCATCGTGCTAACTTTCTTATTTGCTTCGTTTTTCTCTGAAATCTAGCCAAGTGATTTCAATTATTTTTATGTATTAAATTTCATTTGATTTCTTGCGTTTTATCGTTTACATTTTCGTCCATATTATTGCATTCATTAATTCTAAAAAATGGTTCAAATAGCTCTGAGCACTATGGGACTTAACATCTGAGGTCATCAGTCCCCTAGAACTTAGAATTAGTTAAACCAACTAACCTAAGGACATCACACCCATCCATACCCGAGGCAGGATTCGAACCTGCGACCGTAGCGGTCGCGCGGTTTCAGACTGAAACGCCTAGAACCGCTTCGCCACAACGGCCGGCATTAATTCTATTCCTCATTTTGCTTGAATTTCGCTTTATTTGTGATCCATTCTGTCACTTAAATTTTCATCTGCGTCATTTTGTCCATAGTGCAACAAGAATTTGTTTTAAATGTTTGTATGAGGATTACCATCCAAAAACCTTCATCTTGCAATGAAAATGACGTTTTTGTAACCAGTGCACAGCGGATATAAATAAATTATTTCATCTTTGTTTTGTAACCGGTTAATCAGCAGTTCCAAACATTTAAATAGAGTAATGGATAAATAAAAATAATGAAAATGACACGCATACAGATTCCAAAAGAAAAAAGAATGATAGGAAGAAAAATTAAGCAAATAAAAATGTTAATATAATTAAAACAACTCGGCAAAGGATTATAAATTTTAAAAAGAAACACATATTTACACAAATCGACTGAATAAAAGTAGTGATCACAGTAACTTCAGTCAAGGTTCAAAAATAAAAATGCGAGAGCACCTGATGCGATTCGAACCGACAACCTTAAGAATTTTATGAATTCGCCTGAACCACTACGCTACATAACCTATTGTGGTGTGCGTACTGTAAGACCTTCGGTACACACACCATCAGATTATTTGACTCGTCGCTCTAACGAAGTAGGCGAGTGTCAGCAATATGTCTCGTGGTCTTATCGTGGCGTGTTTATCTTCTGCCGTTAGGTCAGACGATAGAAATGCCATTTGCACGCTTAGAGTAGCAGATTGACGGTGACCAACTTTAAAAAGAACTTGATTAATTTTCACACACATTTATTAAAATAATAAAAATCATAGACATTACGTAACTTGATTCTGGATGCTGTTTACAATTGACAATCTGAAGTTCCTTTGGTCGTGGTACGTTAATCTTATTCTCACGTATCTCTGATACTTGACAAAGTGTCTAGTCATTTATCTTCATGGCTATGTACAGGAATATGGTAATATTATTAGGCGCAGACTGAAATTTGACTATATACTGGTACAGACAAATGCAGACTGACTAATCGGAGGTCTGTACAATGGTTATAATACCTCGAGCGTTCAGGTATCACTGCGCGAGTGTGATCCGCGAGGAGAAAAGGGTCTACGTTAGCAGCAATCTCATTGGCTGCGTTACATATTAATACGCGGGTCGGCGGAAGCAGAATTTGGTCCGTCTCTATGACAGCGCCATCTCATAGTGCGGGGACGGACGAGCGCTGCGCCTGCGCTGTTGTGCTTAGCGGGGCGCGCTCTAGTGGGAAAGTTGTGTACGCGCTGACTACACGGAACTATGTACGTAACACCTATAATACGATAGAATTATTTGTAAGTCTTTAGCCCATCACGCAAAATTGCTCATCTTTGGGATAACATTTTTCATCTTCAGAACAATATTAATGCATTGTGACACGGTGCATACTGAAATGAAATCAGTTACTTTCTTTGTGTGCACACCATGATTTCCGTTTTCTGTTGAATACGCAGGTCCCCTGCATGGTGGCAAGGCGTGCAAGCGCTTCTGAGAATTTTTTGCTCCTTCTCTTCTCGCCCTCCCCCTTCCACCCCCACCCTCACTCGGCTCATCCTCACAGATCGAGATGGCACACTGAACTCGGATTCGGGAGGACGACGGTTCAAACGCGTGATTCACCATCCTCATTTAGGATTTCCGTGATTTCCCTATAGCGCTTTAGGCAAAAGCCGGGATGGTTCCTTTGAAAGGGCACGACCGACTTCTTTCCCCATCCTTCTCTACTCCGGTTGGGCCTTTGAGATCACTGTTTGGTCCGTTCCTGTCAAATCAACCAACCAACCAACCAGCCCTCCCTCACACCCACCTCTATCTTTTTCCTCCTCCCCCCCTCTCCCCATCTCTCTCTCTTCCTTCTCCCTTTTCCTCCAGTCTCTCTTATTCTCTCTGTCTCTCTCTGTCTCTGTACCCGTTGCATCCTTTTTTCAAGTCTAATGACCGAGAATTTAATGCTGACATTCCCACTCCTCTTGTTATGTATCTCTTTATATTAATCAGCCGGCCGCGGTGGCCGTGCGGTTCTGGCGCTGCAGTCCGGAACCGCGGGACTGCTACGGTCGCAGGTTCGAATCCTGCCTCGGGCATGGGTGTGTGTGATGTCCTTAGGTTAGTTAGATTTAAGTAGTTCTAAGTTCTAGGGGACTTATGACCTAAGATGTTGAGTCCCATAGTGCTCAGAGCCATTTGAACCATTTTATATTAATCATTTCCAGTCTAAATGAATGTTTTAATCTTCTCTCAGTTATGTTTATTCTACTGTCCAAAAATGTGCCACTTCAGTGCTGGAAGATGATCTTAGCGTGTACGTCAGATTGAATTTTTTGAACACAGTCCGCATAACTTATCCGTTACCTTTGCTTGGAAAATCACCTAATTCCAGTCACTGCACGCAGATAAACAGCTTTCTCCCCCAGACATGTTAAAAGTTTGTAATAAGAGTACAAAGCACTGCTATGAAACTTCCTTCACGGAGCAAAGTAGCACAGTATTTAAGATATTGGAATCGTCTTGTGGAGGAGTTGGAATTTGATTCTGGATCAGTTTCTCTGACTTAGGTTCCTGTTATTTCCCCTAAACAATCTCAAGCCCAACGACAGCTTTTTTAGCAAGGCCAGAAGGCGACTTCTTTTCTCATATTTTTGTGTGCCTGTCCTAAAAGACTATCTTTTCCTCCAAACAGATGGGAAAATACCGGAGTATATAGATGAGCCATGTAAAACTGAAGGATGACAGCAGGATCCGCAACATAGTTTAAAACTGTCAGCCCGCAGGGTTAAGAAGCGTCAGACGTTGGGTGCACCAATGTAGCCGTGGAAGACCATTATGGATAATGATTGAGGCGGGGGAAGGGGGGGGGGAGGCAGACAGATTTATCTGAATTCACCAACGACGCAAGGCGCTTATAAACTGTTTATCAAATAGAATTAAGGGAATGGATTTAAAAAATTTAATGAGGAGCTGAGCGATTGGTCTCGGGTTTCGACATGTAGCTCGTGATGGTCACAGGGAAGTTCAGCAGACTCCAATGGGAACTGTTGCTATTTTCGTTGTTGTCTTCAGTCTGAATTGTTTTTGTGCAGATCTTTACGCTTGTCCATCCTGTCCAAACCTCTTCGTCTCTGTGTAACCACTGCAGCCTACATGGACTTGAACTGCATGCTATAGTCAAGCATTGGTCTCCCTCTACAGTATTCATGCCCCCCCCTCCCCCCTCCTACATTTCCCTCCATTTGTAAGCTGACCATTTATTGATGCCTCAGGAAGTGTCCTAGGTTCAAAGGGAAACGCCTAAAAAGAGCTGTGCTCCATTGTGAGCATTCAAATCAGAGAGCTCACATTCCAGTACCAGCCAAGTGACACATTTCATTTTTGGAACAAGGCGAATAAAGAACTTATTAGGCTTACTATCGTACTGTCTCCTTACTCACCAGTACACACACACACACACACACACACACATATAATTGGGCAGGCTAATTCTTGTTGTGTATGACTTCGTACACAACAGTAAGGAGAGGTGGGCTACAGAGTGGTGCAGCAGCTATCATCATAGAAAATTGGATAGGAGCAGAAATTATGAGCGAACAAGCAAATACAGTAAACAATATCTTTACTTGACTGGTAGCTTTCTCCAAGCGTATAAAAACTCATGAAAATAATGCAGCAAGGAATAACGTCCAGGTAATACATCAAAAGAAGTTTTGCATCAAATCGGTTCCCAGATCTCCTGAAGACAGACGTTGACTGTGGATATTGTATCATAGACACTGTCCCTTTGACTGTTCAAAGATGTCACTAAACCCGCCCAACAATGTAAACAACCATGCATGAGCAGTGCCTATTAGACGGAGGGGGTCCGACAGCAGATCAGTTCCAGTCATTCCACCAGGAAGGAGGTACTCGGCTCGTGTTGCCTGTAGTTCAACCATGCCTAGACGGTCAGTACCGCAGTTCGATAGCGTCCGCATTGTAACTTTGTGCCAGGAAGGGCTCTCAACAAGGGAAGTGTCCAGGAGTCTCGGAATGAACCAAAGCGATGTTGTTCAGACATGGAGGAGATACAGAGAGACAGGAATTGTCGATGACATGCCTTTTTCAGGCCGCCCAAGGGCTACTATTGCCGGGGATGACCGCTACCTACGGATTATGGCTCGGAGGAACCCTGACAGCAACTCCACCATGTTGAATAATACTTTTCGTGCAGCCACAGGACGTCGTGTTACGACTCAAACTGTGCGCAATAAGCTGCATGATGCGCAACTTCACACCTGACGTTCATGGCGAGGTCCTTCTTTGCAACCACGACACCATGCATCGCGGTACAGATGGGCCCAATATCATGTCGAATGGACCGCTCAGGATTCGCATCACGTTCTCTCCACAGATGAGTGTTGCATATGCCTTCAACCAGACAATCATCGGAGACGTGTTTGGAGGCGACCCGGTCAGACTGAACGCCTTAGACGCACTGTATAGCGAGTGCAGCAAGGTGGAGGATCCCTGATGCTTTGGGGTGGCATTATGTGGGGCCGACGTACGCCGCTGGTGGTCATGGAAAACGCCGTAACGTCTGTACGATACGTGAATGCCATACTCCGACCGATAGAGCTAGCACATCAGCAGCATATTGGCGAGGCATTAGTCTTCATGGACGACACAATACGTGCCCCCATCGTGCACATCTTGTGAATGACTTCATTCAGGCTAACGACATCGCTCGACTAGAGTGGCCAGCATGTTCTCCAGACATGAACCCTATCGAACATGCCTGGGATAGACTGAAAAGGGCTGCTTGACCTACCATACACTCTGAGGGATCTACGCCGAATCGCCGTTGAGGAGTGGGACAAACTGGACCAACAGTGCCTTGATTAACTTGTCGATAGTATGCCACGAAGAATACAGGCATGCATAAATTCAAGAGGACGTGTTACTGGGTATTAGAGATACTGGTGTTTACAGTAGTCTGGACCACCACCTCTGAAGGTCTCAATGTATGGTGGTACAACATGCAGTGTGTGGTTTTCATGAACAATAAAAACGGCGGAAATGATGTTTATGTTGATCTCTATCACAATTTTCTGTATAAGTTCCGGAACTCTCGGAACCGAGGTGATGCAAAACTTTTTCTGATGTGTGTACAATAGCAATAAGGATGAGACTCGCTGAACTATGCCACTAACAGTGATATCAGAGCCTCGATGAAGCGGTTTCTGAATAGCATCACATAGAGAAGTGGATCTGAGTGCGAGTGGAGCACGTGGCTGCCGCCGGCCGTTCTACACTCCTAAAAATTGAAATAAGAACACCGTGAATTCATTGTCCCAGGAAGGGGAAACTTTATTGACACATTCCTGGGGTCAGATACATCACATGATCACACTGACAGAACCACAGGCACATAGACAGGCAACAGAGCATGCACAATGTCGGCACTAGTACAGTGTATATCCACCTTTCGCAGCAATGCAGGCTGCTATTCTCCCATGGAGACGATCGTAGAGATGCTGGATGTAGTCCTGTGGAACGGCTTGCCATGCCATTTCCACCTGGCGCCTCAGTTGGACCAGCGTTCGTGCTGGACGTGCAGACCGCGTGAGACGACGCTTCATCCAGTCCCAAACATGCTCAATGGGGGACAGATCCGGAGATCTTGCTGGCCAGGGTAGTTGACTTACACCTTCTAGAGTACGTTGGGTGGCACGGGATACATGCGGACGTGCATTGTCCTGTTGGAACAGCAAGTTCCCTTGCCGGTCTAGGAATGGTAGAACGATGGGTTCGATGACGGTTTGGATGTACCGTGCACTATTCAGTGTCCCCTCGACGATCACCAGTGGTGTACGGCCAGTGTAGGAGATCGCTCCCCACACCATGATGCCGGGTGTTGGCCCTGTGTGCCTCGGTCGTATGCAGTCCTGATTGTGGCGCTCACCTGCACGGCGCCAAACACGCATACGACCATCATTGGCACCAAGGCAGAAGCGACTCTCATCGCTGAAGACGACACGTCTCCATTCGTCCCTCCATTCACGCCTGTCGCGACACCACTGGAGGCGGGCTGCACGATGTTGGAGCGTGAGCGGAAGACGGCCTAACGGTGTGCGGGACCGTAGCCCAGCTTCATGGAGACGGTTGCGAATGGTCCTCGCCGATACCCCAGGAGCAACAGTGTCCCTAATTTGCTGGGAAGTGGCGGTGCGGTCCCCTACGGCACTGCGTAGGATCCTACGGTCTTGGCGTGCATCCGTGCGTCGCTGCGGTCCGGACCCAGGTCGACAGGCACGTGCACCTTCCGCCGACCACTGGCGACAACATCGATGTACTGTGGAGACCTCACGCCCCACGTGTTGAGCAATTCGGCGGTACGTCCACCCGGCCTCCCGCATGCCCACTATACGCCCTCGCTCAAAGTCCGTCAACTGCACATACGGTTCACGTCCACGCTGTCGCGGCAAGCTATCAGTGTTAAAGACTGCGATGGAGCTCCGTATGCCACGGCAAACTGGCTGACACTGACGGCGGCGGTGCACAAATGCTGCGCAGCTAGCGCCATTCGACGGCCAACACCGCGGTTCCTGGTGTGTCCGCTGTGCCGTGCGTGTGATCATTGCTTGTACAGCCCTCTCGCAGTGTCCGGAGCAAGTATGGTGGGTCTGACGCACCGGTGTCAATGTGTTCTTTTTTCCATTTACAAGAGTGTATATTGCAGAGGCATAGGGTGCTCATGGTACAGAGCAGCCGGAGGTGTGGCTCAGTGGGGGTACACCATTGGTTCCACCAGGTCCCGCGTGACCGCTATACGTCGGTGCATGAGAAACAGCACTCTGTAATAGAGTTTCGAATGTGAAGAGTTTGTCTACACAGGGGGCACTCTCTTCTCCAGTATGACAATGACATACCACATTGTCATCGATCATCCACTATGCAGTCCCGACGTCGCCCCATCTGATTTTGATGTTTCCAAAACTTAAAAAACACATTCAAGGACGTGACTTTGACAGAGATAAAATGGTGCAAACAAAGGTGAGTTTATGGCTCCCTCAACAACTCAAACATTCCACAATGACGGTGTTAACAACCTGGTCTCTCAGAGGAGAAAGAAATGTGTTTGTTACCATGGTGACTATGTTGAGAAATATATGGATATGAAGAACAAAGATTTAGGATGCTAATAACGTTTGTTTTCCCTTAAAAACTTCAGAGGTGTTACTTCTCAGCTCGCCCTCATGCCGAGATGTTGTAATCAAAGTGCAGCTATTCCAAGGAAGTCCAGTGTGGGCTATGATTATAGCAAGGCAGCGAAACTTGCTACTTATGGAAATGCGTTAACGTGAAAACGATTTCAGCTGGAAATAAATTAGTTCCAATTTTGGCCACTGGCTGCAAATCGGGCACTGTACACTATCCCATCGATGTCTCCGGTGCTCATACTGAACAAATTGTGAAAGCGGGGGTTAATAACAAAATCAACATTATGCCTGTCTCCTAATCCATTACATATAGGATATTTCTGTACTCTTTCTTGCATTCACAGAGCCAAATTTGCATCTGGTGGCCAAAACTGGAACTAATCTTTGTTCCCTGTAAATTGGTTCCACAGTCTAGAATATCAGGCAAGTTTCGCTGCTGTACAATAATTACGTCCCACACGTGACCTCTGTAAGCGCCTGCACTACAGTTGCAGCCAATAATTATTTAGGTAACGATTTACACCAAACTGTAGTCCAAGTACTGCATGGTTGAATTGTCTGTGTACGTAAATAAGAAGTCACTGTGAACTTGGCTATGGACGAGAGGATGCAGTGTATGACAGTAAAGGTGGAACGGAACCATCCCTCATCGGTATTCGCGGAATTGCAGCCTGCACACGGGCGAAGGACCACGCCAGACAGTTGGGCACGACAGTGATTTGCACGAAAGCTGCCTTGGCGCCGGATGCGTTAAGTCACACAAGACAGATTGCACCGTATCTCCAAGTTGTGCAGGGAGGACAGAGACTGTTTTCAGCGAGTTATGTGTGGTCAGGGATGTGAGCAGTTTTTGGCAGATTGCCAGAAGCGCTGGTACTGTGGAAAGAAGTGCTGGCAGTCAGAATTTTCCGAAAAACATGGGTTGTTAAGATATCATCTTAGAAAATAGAATGGGGACAGAGATTTCAGGGCTCCTTTGGGGATCGTGAGACACTAACACCACGCTCAAGTCCCGCAAAACCGAATGTTTAAGGGAATATTTAAAGGAATGATCACTGGTTCACATAAATAATTCGGAATTGGGAGTAATGAGGACAACTGTTCCTACAGATATCCAACCTTACTGGCCAGCACACGAACATAGACACACACACAGAGAGAGAGAGAGAGTAGGACACAGTTTTGGGGCACCAAGTATAATGAATTTTGTAACTTGTTAACCACGTGAAACACGATTAATAGAGGGAGACCTGTGTCTTGTAAGACAGCTTCCTACTTGTTGACACAATATTTCTCACTTAGCCAACTGCCGGCCGGGATGGCCGAGCGGTTCTAGGCGCTTCAGTCTGGAACCGCACGACCGCTACCGTCGCAGGTTCAAATCCTGCTTCGGGTATGGATGTGTGTAATGTCCTTAGGTTAAAGTAGTTCTAACTTCTGGGGGACTGATGACCTCAGAAGTTAAGTCCCATAGTACTCTGAGCCATTTTAACCATTTTTGAACGTAGCCAACTAAAAGTACATGACGCGAAAAAACACAGAGAACAGTGTCTTTCGTGTCAGTACCGAACTGCAGAAATTCATTTCGTAGTTCACCGTCTCCGTGGGCAGGCTTCGCTTCTGGCCTTCTCTAGGTACGTCTTGATTGAGGGGCTCCCATCCGGCGGAGTTGAACTCAGACCCAGATGGGGCTTAGTTGTTGGCACACAGCCAGTGGCTGATTTTGCAGTCACTTCATCCACCACTTGCGGATTATGACTGTGGTAAGGTTCAGCCCCAACACCGGGGCGAACTGTGGGGAAAGTCGAATCAGTTTTAGAAATGTTTAACAACGTCAGTATTCGTTCTGAAGACTCGTTTGCAATTAGGAGTTTAATATGCTTCCAGCTCCGGCAATAAAGACTGAGACATATCCTTCTGCAGTATTTTCTATCTCTATGCACTAATCTTACCGTGTCCCAGTACGACTTTCTCGAATGTAAATGGTATATCACATATGCCTTCATCTGAACCGCTTTCCAGATCCTTTGCCTAGGTCTGCCAACGCATTAGCTCACTACTTTCAATTATTGTTAAACCATTTCTTTCCAATTTGTGAGTAATTAATTGAGTTAATTGAGTTCGTTGTCCAATTTCCTAGGCAGACGAATTTCTATATCGTTGTTTCCATTGGTAAGTATTTACATATGTCAAATTTAGTGGGCTGTATTAAAATATTCGATTAAAGGTTCAATTCAAGCACCCCACCAGTCTCTCACTCACACCGACAAATCCTAGCAAATGAAGTGACACAGTTTCAGAGATTTTTCTGATCTCATACAGATATGATTTTATGCATAGAGACTGAAATGACGAATGAAAATTTGTACGAAAGCCGGAAATCGAGCCAGGGTCCCCTGCTTACTAGGCAGGCGCTTAGTGACTAACGCACAAGCCTAGTAAGCAAGAGACGCAGGTTCGATTCCCAGCCTTGGTACAAATTTTCACTAGCCAGTTCAATCTATATACATAAAATCCTAGCATATCAAAACTGTGTGTCAAACGGGGACTCAGACCTGGGACCTTCGCCGTTCGTGGGCAAGTGCTCTAGGAGATGAGGTAGTGGCAGCATTAAAGCTGCGTGTGGTTGTTGTGAGTAGTGCTTGGATAGTTGAGCCTGTGGAGCACCTGCCTGCGGAAGGTTAGAGTCCCAGTTAGGCGCTCAGTTTCGGTCAACCAGGAAGTTTCAAATCGGGGCACATTCCGTTGCAGAGTGAAATTTCATTCTGGAAACGCGATGTTTTTCAAATCAGTGCACATTCCGTTCCAGAGTGAAACGCGATGTTAATCTCGCGAAAGTAAGTTTAGAGAACCGGTTTTCGAGGAAGACAGCTTGGCAATTCTATTGCCACCATCGTATATTTTGCGTGAGGATCGTGAAAGTGAGATAATAGGACTAAGGCGCTTAAGTGACACACAGACAGTCATTTTTTCCTCACTCACTAAAGGAGTGGCTTAGCACAGACAACCGCTAATACAGGTCGACATAAAGTCGACTCTTTAAAAGACGACATTGGCCGCTTTGGAGCGCTATACAGGGTAGATGGCGGAGGACTGGTTCCACACGGTTACCTGACCCTCCACCGCTGACGATGTGCCACTCGGCTGTATGAAATCAGCGCAGGAAGATGGGTCGAGGCGTGGCATGACAGAAAGAAGCTATCGTGATCGACCGCCCTTCGCTGCACCGTGAATGAGGTTGTCCAGCTCCTTGGTGTGTCAACGTGGGCTGTCTTACTGTGAAACTCCTTTAAAAAAAATTTACTTAAACTGGAATGAAATAACTGAGAAGATGAAACTTCTTAATTGTGACTTTTTACTTAAACTCCCGAGTGAAACTGACGTACTGTCTCTTTACAATTCCTTGTCATCCCAACACTGCCCAACAACATCCTAGCGCAACCCAATATGACTGCTCAAAAATGATAACCTGACTTCAAATAATTAATACAAAAGAATGGCCCTGAATTAGAAGCAATCCTAACAATAACCTATACATTACATAAGTCACTTACCTCACAAAAATTTTCATTACCCGAACTACAGCAATGCTGCAAGAACCAATACAGCCAGATAAATAAAAGATTCTACCTACTGAAGGCTCTAACTACTGATAGGCATGTGGTTAGCAAAGGAAAGATTTTGTTTCAAAACAAACAATGGATTTTTATCTTAATAATATGACATCCAGTTCAAGATAACATATAATCGTCCATGACATCCAGTTCCAGAAATTATGAATAATATTCAATCTATAAATCGGACACGTCCATATCGTCCGCTCGCGCTAATACTGCAAAACCTTCAACACTGCTAATTATTAACCAGTAACCTCCATCACTGCTGGCTGTTCACCTCCAACTGCTAGTCCGACCAGCCACAGAGTCTCTTACAGAGCGCGCACAGCGCTATCAGAGTTATTAATGCAGTCCATCGAGCAGCCAACATAGAGACACATAAACAGGCAACATCATCATTTCATCCCCATCCGGCGCGCAGGTCGCCCAATGTAGCGTCGAACGTAATAAGACCTGCACCAAGGCGGCCGGACCTGCCCCGTTAGGGGCCTCCCGGCCACTGACGCCAAACACTCGTTTCCATTTACCGGAGACGAGTGTCGCATCTTATCAGTGACACTCGGTTTTAAACACAGCTACGAGGGGCGTTCAATAAGTAATTCAACAATTCTTTTATGAAAGCAGATTTGTTTTTACTCAAGATTCAAATCCACCATGTTATTCCCCATTCTGCTGACTACAATACGCTATTTTTCACCATATCTCCCTCCGTTCAATGCGACGGCCTTACAACACCTTGCAGGGAGGGCCTGTATGCCCGCATGAAACCACTCTACTAGACATAGAAACCAACGTCTTGCTGCATCAATGACCTTCCCATCATCCACGCTCTACTTCCTGCGGAGGGCCTCCTTCATTGAGCCAAACAGATAGAAGTCGGAGGGTGCTAGATCCTGGTAGTAAGGTGGATTAGGAAGAACAGCTCAATGAAGTTTTGTGAACTCCTCTCGGGTGCTCAGGCTTGCGTTGTCATGAATAAGGAGAAGCTCGTTTGCATTTTTGCAGCGACGAATATTCTGAAGTCGTTTCTTCAGTTTCCTGAAGGTAGCACAATAAACTCCACAGTTGATCCTTGCACCAAGAAGGCGGACATCTAACAGATTAACCCCCTCGGAGTCCCACAAGACCAGGGTGCGCCTTTGAGCTTTTTATTCGGAGGAGATGTGGTGTGGTGCCACTCCGTGAACTGCCGTTTTGTTTCGGTCCGAAGTGATGAACCCATTTTTAATTTCCAGTGAAGAGGTTCGACAAAAAATTGTCACGATCAGCCTCGTAACGTGCAAGCAATTCATCACAGATGGACCTTCGTCTTCTGTTAGGCGCCGAGGAACCCAGCGGGACACACCTTTGAGTACCCCAACTGGTGACGAGTGTGTCAGCTCTACCAACGGAGACGTCCAGTTGAGCACTGAGATGTTTGATTGTGATCCGTCGATCACCTCCAATGAATGTGTCCGCATTTTCCAGTATCGCAGCCCGCAGCTCGTGGTCTCGCGGTCGCGTTCTTCCTTCCCGAGCACGGGGTCCCGGGTTCGATTCCCGGCGGGGTCAGGGATTTTCACCTGCCTCGAGATGACTGGGTACTTCGTGCTGTCCTCATCATTTCATCATCATTCATGAAAGTGGCGATATTGGACTGAGCAAAAATTGAGAATTTCTAAGGGCGCTGATAACCGCGCAGTTGCGCGCCCCACAAACCAAACATCATCATAATCATCATCCAGTATCACAGGAGTCATATCTGCGTGCGGCTGGGCGGCACGCGGGAAATCGGATATGTTTGCGCGACTTTGCTGTGATAATGACAGATGCCTCGCCCAATGACTCTCTGTGCTTTCGTTGCTCGCCAGGTCTCCGTTCCAAGCTACTATCAGTATCTGCAATGCTCCGGTTTTCCGCCAAAAGAAAAGTGAGTGACAGCTCCCTGCTTGGATCGTACCTACGTTTAAGACGCCATTTTAAAGGTTACCCATAGCGCCGCCACCTATCTGACCTTTATGAAACTATAGGACTTGAATCAGGAATATTGATCGATGTCCCACAGCAAATTACGCATTTTTTCAACTGAAATTGGAACGTACCTCTTAGAACGTCTGCTGTCAGTGAATGAAGGTGCATCTAAACTAATTTACAAGAGAAGAATGAGAACGTAATTGTATGCGGAGGACTCACAAGAAACCGTTGCTTACCCCGTGGCAAACAACGCTGTGCGTCTTCGGTGGATCAAACAATACACGAACTGTACAGTTACTGATTGAAGGATTGTAAAGTGGTCAATCGTGTAGTAACTTTGGCTCTTTCCAACTGATGTAGGGCATCGAGTGCACCGACGATCATATCGAACATTTAACCCAAAGCGTTTGGAGGGTACAGTTCATGGCGGAGATGTTTCTGTGATGCTTTGGGTGCTTGTTGCCTACCCGTTGTGATTTTTTAAATCTGTCTGCCGTTCCATGACTTGGGCCCGATCATTCAGGTTATTGTGAAAATGACCGAGGATGCTTTTACAAACATTCTCGGTTAAATAAGTATTGCCCCTGCTTTTATATCTTCGAGTACGATGTGAACAAAGATGATAAAAGCCGTGTGGTTTGACGAACACACACACCGGGACCGCGTCTACTCGTCATCATCGATTTCGTCCAAAGTTATCGTATATACAAGGCTTGGCTAGAAATGGAAGTGACGAAAATGGGAGCTCTAGATGGCCAAGAGTTAAGAAAAAACAGTATTTACGGCGCGGGGGATGGGGGGGGGGGGGGGAGGGGGGTGCGACAATAGCCCATTTGTGTTTTTGTGTTATCGCGGTTGGCGCAGCGAAAGAGTGCAGAGTGGTAATTTGCGGATCGTTGGGTCGTCTCGAAGTAGTAACATTTTTTCCATTTTCATGTTACTTACCATCCAAATAAACTGAAATCATGCTCTATATATTGCATTTATTAATGTTTTCATAGAAGCATGAAAAAGAAGGTAAGGGAAAATTTGGGATTGCAAATAAATTTCGAGAAAAGTATTCTAAGGCGTACACGACAACTTCCTGTATAAAATTAAATAATTTTAGTGTTTTACAGTTGATGGTTCACATATGCTGGGGTGACATTCATCATAAAAATAGGAAAAGAAGTAACTTCCTCGACCTCTTCCACATGTTATAAACGCGCTATTTTTACAACTCTTGGTTGTTTTAAAGTTCCTATAGCAAAATAAACTTGCTTTCGGTTCATAAAAGGTTTTCTTTCATTGCACAATTTGATGACCAACCATACGTAGCCCAACATCATATGTTGGAGATCACGAGGAGGAGGAAATTAGTGTTTAATGTCCCTCAACAACGACGTGATTAGAGACGAAGCACAAGCTCGGGCTAGGGAAGGATAGGGGAAGAAATCGGCCGTGCCCTCTCAGAAGAACCATTCCGGCATTTACGTGAAGCGATTTATGACCGGACGCGGGTCTGAATCGTCGTCCTCCTAAATGAGAGTCCAGTGTAGCAAGCACTGTGCCATCCCGCTCGGCTGGCGAGGACAGCTTGTAATACGCAGGAATGTATTTTGATGCAGTCTTCTCAGAGTGTGATTTTTATTCGCTTTCGATGAGGTAAAAACAATTTTGAAGCAATATGATCAAATTCTTTACCTCACGATAAAAGTATTCCTCGCAGAATTGCACTGCCGTAGTGCATTCTAGGGGAATCACTTCAAAACTGCAGAATGACAATCCGAAATATTCCTTTGCCTCTTCCGCTCATTCCTTTTAAGAAAATATTAACAAATGCAGTATATTGAGCATTACTTCGATTCATTTTAAGTGTAAGTAACGTAAAAGTTACCGCGTAGGAATTCGACCCAAGACCCTCGAGTTACTGTTCTGCATCTTCTCCGCTGAACCAACCGCTGCCTGGAATCTTTGGTAACGTAATTCGCTCATGCCACGCCCGACCCGCGTCACGAATCCTGCTTTGCTCTAAACGCTCGGCGATCTGCCATTTTGATTTCTGGCCAACTGCTGCTAATATGCAGTGAAGAGCCAAAGAAAATGGTACACCTGCCTAATATCGTGTAGGGCCCCTGCGAGCACGCAGAAGTGCGGCAACAAGGCGTGGCATGGACCCGTTTAATATCTGAAGTTGTGCTGGAGGGAACAGACAGTCCTGCAGGACTGTCCAGAAATCCGACAGATTACGAGAGGTTGGAGATGTCTTCTGGACAGCACGTTTCAAGGTAACCCAGGTAAGCTCAATAATGTTCATGTCTGGGGAGTTTGGTTCCCCAGCGCAAGTGTTTAAACTCAGAAGAGAGTTCCTGGAGCCATTCTGTAGTAATTCTGGACTGTGGCGTGTCTCATTGTCCTGCTGAAATTGCCCAATTCCGTCGGAATGCACAATGGATGTTACTGAATGCAGGTGATTAGACAGCATGCTTATGTACGTGTCACCTATCACAAACGTATGTAGACGTATAACGGGTCCCATATCACTCCAAAGGCACACGCCCCACACCATTACAGAACCTCCACCAGCTTGAACACTCCACTGCTGACATGCAGAGTCCATGGATTCATGAAGTTGTCTCCATACCCGTACACGTCCAACCACTCGATTCAATTTGAGATGTGACTCGTCTGACCAGGCAACACGTTTCCAGCATCAACAGTTTAATGTCGGTGTCGACGGGCCCAGGAGAGTTGGAAAGCTTTGTCTCGTGCAGTCATCAAGGGTACACGTGTGGGCCTTTGGCTCCGAAAGCTCATTTCGATGATATTTCGTTGACTGGTTCGCACGCTGACACCTTTTGATGGTCCAGCACTGAAATCTGCAACGATCTGCGAAAGGGTTGTACTTCTGTCAAGTCGAACGATTCTCATCACTCGTCGTTCGTCCCGTTCTTGCAGGATCTTTTTCCGGCTATAGCGATGTCGGAGATTTGATGTTTTACCGGATATCTTATATTCACCGTACACTCGTGAAATGCTCGTACGGGAAAATCCCCACTTCATCACTACCTTGGAGATGCTGTGTCACATCGCTCGTGCGTCGTCTACAACACCATGCTAAAACTCACTTAAAACTTGATAACCTGCCATTGCAGCAGCAGTAACCAACCTAACAATTGCACCAGACACTGTTGTCTTGCCGACCGCAGTGCCGTATTCGTGCCTGTTTACATACCTCTGTCTTTGAATACGTATGCCTATATCAGTTTCTTTGGCCCTTCACTGTAGCAAATTTGCACGAAATCGGCGATGATGAGTAGGCGCGATCCCTTTATCAGACATCCCATCTTATCTCATCTCAACAGCGCGCTTAATTATCCAACCTTAATCCTATAACAAACGCTATGCTTATCATCGATCACGCTCTGCACAAAGGCTTGAGGAGTATTTACGTAGATGAGGATGCAATCACTAAATGGAGGAATGAAGAAGGTCCGCCCTACCTCTCCTATTCAACTCCCATGAAGTGAAGGGTAAATTTCATCTTGTCTTGTTGTTGTTTGGGGGGGGGGGGGGGGGGGAGAATGAGTAACATGACAGTGGAGACTGCTGGGTGAGGAAGTTTGATTGCCGCTGCGGTAGAAACCAGCCGTGAGAGCGTCCTGGTGACCGCGAGGCCGCCTCAGTGGTGACACTGACCTTGAGGACGGCTTTCGCACGGCCAGCGATTGCTGCCGCTGCGCCAGAGAGCGATCTGAGAAAGTCGCGACACGCTGGTGGCCACAAAGTCGCACCTTCCGACGCTGAGATTGCAGTCTGCCTGATGTTACAGCCTCCTGACAGGCAGGCGTTAATTCTCTAGAGAAAACGTACAGAGAAAGTATTTCTGCTAGCAGGAGTAGATAGACATTTGTTAGTATCCCATTTAGTTGGACGCGACTTCACCCTACCGTGTATAGACGGGCATGTCTATGGATTCATTGCAAGGGGTACAAACGGACAGTTTGCGTTTTCCGAAAACTGCCTTGAGCAGCTAGTTAGAAAGCCCACACGCAATGGAAATATGATAGACCTCGCAGCTACAAAAAGGCCAGACCTTATCGACGGCGACAGTACAGAGTCAGGTATTAGTGGTCATGCTGTCATCAAGCGACTATGGCTACTAAAGATAATTCATTCATCAAGAAGGCTGGGGGAATGTTTCTGCTAGAAAGAGCAGACAAGCAGTTGTTAGAACCCCCCTTAGACAGTGAACTGACATTATTTATTTCCGGTACAATGCACGTAGATGAATTATGAGCAAAGTTTAAACGGATTGTAAATCGTACTCTGGAGAAGTGTGAACCTAATAAATGCATTAAGGACGGGAAAGACCCGCTGTGGTGTAACAACTAAATTCGAAAAAAGCTGAGGAAGCAAAGACTGTCGCACTATCGTTTCAAAAGAGAACGTGCAAATGACAACAGGCAAAAGTTAATGGAAAGTAATTCGTCTGTAAAAAGATCGATGCGGGAATCTTGCAACAACTAGCATCGTCATACCTTAGCAATACATCTTACCGAGGACCCGAGAAGATTCCGGTCCGACGTGAAACCGCTAAGTGGCACTAAGGCCTCTATTCAATCACTCGCTGACCAGCCTCGTGTGGCAGTAGAAGATAGCAAAAGTAGAGCCGAATTCTTAAATTTCACCTATAAGAAATCGTCCAAGTAGGACAATCGTACAAACATATCGTCGCTTGACCATCCCACAGACTCCCACATGAAGGATACAGAAATAAGCATCGCCCGTGTAGAGACACAGCTGAAAGAGTTGAAAGCCAATAAGTCACAAGGTCCTGATGGAACTCCAGTTCGGTTTAACAAAGAGTGTTCTACAGCATTGGCCCCATACTTATCTTGCATTTATCGCGAATCCCTCGCCCAGCGCAAAGTACCAAGGGACTGCATAAAAGAGCAGGTGACTCCTGTATATAAAAAACCGTAAAAGAACGGACCCGCAAAATTACAGATCATTATCCCTAACATCGGTTTGCTGCAGAATCCTCGAACATATTCTCAGTTCCAACGTAATAAATATCTTTGAGAGACGAAAGCTTCCCTCCACAAGTCAGCACGGTTTTAGGAAGCATCACTCGTACGAAAATCGGCTTGCCCTTTTCTCACATGAGATCCTGCCATGAATGTGGGGCAACAGGCACATTCCATATTTCTAGATGTCCGAGAAAGATTTGACACAGTGCCTCACTAAAGCTGTTAACGAAGGTACGAGCATGCGGAATACGTTCACAGGTATGTAAGTGGTTCGATGACAATTTATAGATCCCAGTATGTTGTACTCGACGGCGAGTGCTCGTCAGAGAAAAGGATATCGCCAGCAGTGCCCCAGGGAAATTCTGACATTGCCCTCACATTATATATTTCCTTTAATGTCGTTTGTTGTTAGCAATATTAGCTTATTCCCAAGAGTTAGCAGCTTTCACTCACTTAATACTAGGTAGAAATCAAATCTGCATGTGGAATGCACTTCCATGACTCTTGTGCAGAAAGGAGTGCACTATTATGCTGCATCAATTTTCAATAAGCTACCACAAGAACTCAAAAATCTTAGCAGTAGCCCAAGCACTTTTAAGTCTAAACTGAAGAGTTTCCTCATGGCTCACTCCTTCTATTCTGTCGAGGAGCTCCTGGAAGAGTTAAAAAATTAAGCAAATTCCAGTGTTACATTGTTGATTTTCTTTATTTAAACTTACGACTTCATTTTATCTGTTTCTACTATCGTGTTATAATTTCATGTATTGACTCGTTCCGTGACCATGGAGACTTCTCCTTAATTTGGTCCCACGGAACAATAAATAAATATAGGACCTCTGTTATTTTCTATGTACATAAATGATCGCGGACATGGTAAGCGGCAATCTGGCGCTGTCTACTGATGATATTGTGGTGTACGTAAAGGCGTAATTGTAGGTGGATACAAGATGATATACACAAAATTTCTTGTTGGTGTGATGAATGACAGCTAGCTCTAAATGTAAGAAAATTGTGAGTTAATGCAGATGAGTAGCAAAGACGAACCCGTAACGTCCGAGTACAGTAATAGTAATGTGCTGCTTGACATAGTTACGTCGATCAAATATCTAAGCATAACGTTGCAAAGCGGTATCAAATGGAATGAGCACGTGAGGACTTTAGTAGGGAATGCGAATGATCGACTTCGGTTTATTGGGAGAATTTTGGGAAAGTGTGATTCATGTTAAGGCAGACCCTTATAGGAGACTAGTGCGACCCACTGTTGAGTATTGTTGCAGTGCTTGGGATTCGCATCAGGTCGGATTAAAAGAAGACATCGAAGCACTTCACAGACTTGCTGCTAGATTTTTTACTGGAGGGTTCGAACAACTCGCAGGTATTACGGAGATGCTTCGGGAACTCAAATGGGTATCACTGGAGAGAAGGCGACGTTCTTTTCGAGGAACGGCATTGAGAAAATTTAGTAAACCGGCATTTGAGGCTGACTGCAGAACTTTACTGCCGCCAACGTACATTTCACGTAAGGACCATGAAGATAATATTAGAGAGATTGGGGCTTATGTGGAGACATACAGACAGTCGTTTTTCCCTCTCTGTTTGCGAGAGGAATAGAAGACTGATTGACTAGTACTGGTACAGGGTACCCTTCGCCACGCGTGGAGACTTGCGGAGTATGTATGTAGATGTAGATGATTTTTTTCTCAGTGCATTTACAAAGCCAATAGCTTTTCTTTTTTGCTATTATGGAAGACCGGGGATTGTTGATATGCAGCTTCTTTCTTATTGTACTGCTATAGAAGGCTAAGAGCAAGTATCGCAAGTGAAACTACTGACATCACATTCTTCATTATAGTCTCAATTTTAAGAGAGCTACCAGAGAGGAAGGACTGTTAAGTTCCTTGGTTGTCAAGCACGTCAGTATATTCTTTCACACAAAGTTTTTGTTATTCTGTGAAGCTCAAGAATATCGATGCTTTTTAATGCTCACACGCCAGGACTGAGAAATGTGTTTCTCACTGTGGCGCGGCACACATATTCGAACGCCCTAGACAAATATTTTAATAATCTGAGATTCTCTTTTGAAAGTCGCGTAAGTCCATTCCTTTAAAACATCTAGAAGATCACATAAAAAAGTTTTACGCTATGTTAATCATAAATTATGTCACAACTAATTTTTTCAAAAAGCTGCCTTTTGAAGGGTAACACAAAATTGTATTCGTAACTGTTCGTTGCCCTAGACTGATAGGTAATATAACGTAAGTTAGTGTATAACTGGTAGTATAGTTGGCAGAGTCGTGCATCAGTCACTGGTGGTACACGCCACATGTTGGGAGGATCTAGCATGAGGCCCACTGGTACACACTACCCAATTGAAGATCTAACGTGAGCCACCAGTGATACACACTGCCGAATGGGAGGATCTGGTATGGGCCACTGGTGGTACACGTTGCCCAATGTGTAGAATTAGCTTGAGCCACCAGTGATGCACACAGCCCAGTGGGAGGATTTAGCATGAGCACGGCCTAATGGGAGGATCTAGTGTGAGACACTGGTCATACATGATGCCTGAAGGGCGGAGCTAGCTTGAGCCACTGGTGGTACATGCTGCCTGATGGAAGGGTCTAGAGTGAGCCACTGGTGGTACACAATTTCCGATGACAGGATCCAGCATGAGCCACTGATGGCACACTTCGCCTGATGGAAGGAACTAGTGTGAGGCACCATTGTTACAAGTTCTAACATGAGCTATAAGTGACACACACAGCCTATTGGTGGTACATAGACCAATGGGCGGGACTAGCATGAACCAGTGGTACACACTGCCTGATGGAAGGACCTAGTGCGAGCCACCAGTAGTACATGTATCATGATGGGAGGATGTAGCGTGAGCCACTGGTAGTACACACTGCCTGACAGAGGGTCTACCATGAGCCACTGCTGATACACTCTGCCCAATGGTAGGATCTAGCATGAGCCACTGGTGGTACATACTGCCCAATAGATGTATCTAGCTTGAGCCACCCTACATGCTGCCCAATGAGAGGATCTAGTTTGAGCAACCAGTGGTACATGCTGCCCTATGAGAGGATATAGTGTGAGCCACTGGTGGTACACGTTGCCCGATGGATCTAGCGTGAGTCTTTGGGAGTACATGCTGCCTGATGTGAGGATTTAACTTAAGCCCCCATTGGTACATGGTGTGCAGTTCAAGGATCTGGTGTTAGCCACTGGTGGTACACATTTCCCAATGGGAGAATCTAGCGTGAGTCACTGGTGGCGGAGGGTCAAGTGTGAGCCCCCCTGCAGCACACTTTACTCATTGGGGGATCTAGCGTGAGCCACCGGTGGTACACACCGACTTGAACGTGTTAAACAGTTGTAGTATGTAGGGTCGCCAACAAGAGTTCTATTCCACTGCTTCAAAAAACTTTTTTTTTACAAACCTCAGGCAGCCATCATGTATGAATAGTCCTGCTGGTGCAAGTTGGCATCTTAGTTTAGGGGGATGTTGGCACAGAGTATGTCACAATCACCAACTTACACCTCACACACATTTCTTATGTCGATGTCTGTAACTAGTGTTTAACTACTTTTAGTTGCAGTTTTGCTACGACGAAATACAAAAGTGAGTGAAAAGGAGAAGTGCTCTACTCAGACTTTATGACTGATTCAAAACTCCGGTACAGTCCTTTAATCTAATCTCCCAGATATATACCTACTCCAGTCACACTGACATCGAGGCCAATTGTGGTATCAGAAGACAGGCACTGTGTATCACACTATGGTTAACTGTTGACATTTCGGTGACCATACGTTCTTAGAAGAGTCAACATGCTGCTATTTCCGACGTGTATCTGGGGTAAGATTATGATGGTAGGATTAGAGAATTCGAATTCAAACAGATACTTACTAACAATAGGTCATCACACAAACGATTTGTGACAGAAACGTGAAAGGAGGAAGACGACAGTAGTATAAAAATTACATTCCGCTTACTGCTAGAACATGGTTTGCAAAGCATATATGCAGATGTAGATGAAATAAAAGCATTAGACTTTCTGAGTTATGTTTATTTCTCAGATCCCACTAAGGAAAAGTATACACCAATTCACCTCACTGGCATATAACCTCATAATGCATGCAGCTAAATCGATAAATGAGACACAACATTCTAAATTCTTAGATTTTTATATCGGTAAGAACCTGAACTGTAAGTTACATGTTACAGATATCCTTCACGGTCACAGCTCTACAACTTTTGCAGTACACCAGGTTTTGGAGATGAATGTGTGATGTAGTATAACTTGCACGATGTTCATCGCTAGTGTGTTACAAAATCATATTCGTAGGATCACTTGTTAGAGGAAGGAGTATATATTGCACAGAAATGTGAAATAAGAGTAACATATGGCGTCCATTCTAGAACCCCTTTAAGAAGTCTCTTTAAACAGTTGGTAATGATAACAGCTTCAAAATACATTTATTTATTACTCATTTATTTATAACTTTGTAGCCCGACTGGATTAGGGCCTTAGTGTCCTCTCTATACATCTGACCAGGAACAACACATACAAAAATATTACATTACAATTATTTAAACTATTAATAAAATAATAATCTCCATTAATAATAATAGTAATACTAACAATGATGATAAAGTAATGGAGAAATTATTAATGATATTAATTAGTTATTGTGTAACAAAAATTTACATCATTAACAGAAAGTAATAATTTTCAATAATAATAATAGAAGCATTAAGAATGATCTTGCTTAGTTCAGCACTTCTGAAGCCCAGCTTTTATTAGGAGAAGTGGAAGGGATAATAAGAGTAGTGGATTGAATCGAAAGTGACAATGGCCGCTAGGAAAGAATTTCAACAGGGAACTCTGCAGGCAAGGGGAGGGAAAAGTGCTGTAGGACGGAGGGTTGATGAGCGTGAGCTGCAAGAAGAGGTAGCTATTGTGGTAGCTGTGTTTTGAAGTTTAAAAAGATTATAATTTCATGCAATATTTTGAAGGAGATTGTTCCAAAGTTGGGTTCCTGATACAGATAATGATTTAAAGAATATGTCGGTGTTGTGTTGTGGTACAGAGAGGATTTTGCTTTGTTGAGGACGAGTATTTCAGCAGTTTAATGTGAGGGTTGCAGATAAATAGCAAGGATTACAATGACAAAGTTTCTTGTCAAAAATTAATCACAATTCTAAGACATCAATAATATTCATAAATGTAATATTAGATGAAGAAAATATTTTCCCCCAGCCATCACTCCGATATAGTGCGGTACAGGCAAGAGTGAGGTATTCAGCGAAACAAAAATGTTTCACCCCTTAGGCAGTGATGCAAGGAATGTAACATGTAATAAAATTAACTTCGAATAGAAGTTGAAATCATGTTGATGTGTGTCCTCCCCGCCCCCCCCCCCCCCCACTCCCCCCCCCTCCCCCATGAATCATGGACCTTGCGGTTGGTGGGAAGGCTTGCATGCCTCAGCGATAAAGATAGCCATACCATAGGAGCAACCACAACGGAGGGGTATCTGTTGATAGTCCAGAGAAACTTGCGGTTCCTGAAGAAGGGTAGCAGCCTTTTCAGTAGTTGCAGGGGCAACAGTCTGGATGGTTGACTGATCTGGCCTTGTAACACTAACCAAAACGGCCTTGCTGTGCTGGTCCTGCGAACGGCTGAAAGGAAGGGGAAACTACAGCCGTAATTTTTCTCGAGGGCATGCAGCTTTACCGTATGGTTAAATAATGATGGCGTCCTCTTGGGTAAATATTCCGGAGGTAAAATAGTCCCCCATTCGGATTTCCGGGCGGGGACTACTCAGGAGAAAGAAAACTGGCGTTCTACGGGTCGGAGCGTGGATTGTTAGATCCCTTCATTGGGCAGGTAGGATAGATAAAGTTAGATGTAGTGGGAATTAGTGAAGTTCGGTGGCATGAGGAACAAGACTTATGGTCAGGTGAATACAGCGTTATTAACGCAAAATCAAATAGGGGTAATGCAGGAGTAGGTTTAATAATGAATAAAAAGTAGGAACAAACAGCATAGTGAAAGCATTATTGTGGCCAAGATACATACGATGCCCGCGCCTACCACAGTATACTACTGTGGCAGGCGTGGGCTTCGTATCTAATATCAAGTTTATATGCCAACTAGCTCTGCAGATGACGAAGAGATTGAGGAACTGTATGATGAGATAAAAGAAGTAATTCAGATAGTGAAGGGAGACGAAAATTTAATAGTCATGGGTGTCTGGAATTGGATAGTAGGAAAAGGAAGAGAAGTAAACGTAGTAGGTGAATATGGAGTGGGGGTAAGGAATGAAAGATAAAGCCGCCTGGTAGAATTTTGCACAGAGCATAACTTAATCAAAGCTAACACTTGGTTTACGAATCATGAAAGAAGGTTGTATACGTTGAAAAGGCCTGAAGACACTGGAAGGTTTCAGATAGATTATATAATGGTAAGACAGAGATTTAGGAACCAGGTTTTAAATTGTAAGACATTGCCAGGGACAGATGTGAATTATGACCACACACTATTGGTTATGAGCTGTAGACTAAAAGTGAGGAAACTACAAAAAGGTGGGAATTTAAGGATATGGGACCTGGATAAACTAAAAGAACCAGAGCTTGTAGAGAGTTTCAGGGAGAGCATTAGGGAACGATTGACAAGAACGGGGGAAGAAATACAGTAGAAGAAGAATGGGTAGCTTTGAGCGATGAAATTGTGAAGGCAGCAGAGGATCAAGTAGGTAAAAAGAAAGGGGCTAATAGAAATCTTTGGGTAACAGAAGAGATACTGAATTTAATTGATGAAAGGATAAAATACAAAAATGCAGTTAATGAAGCAGGCAAAAAGGAATACAAACGTCTCAAAAATGAGATCGACAGGAAGTGCAACATGGCTAAGGAGGGATGGCTAGAGGACAAATGTAAGGATGTAGAGGCGTATATCACTATGGGTAAGATAAATACTGCCTACAGGAAAATTAAAGAGACCTTTGGAGAAAAGAGAACCACTTGCATGAATGTCAAGAGCTCAGATGGAAATCCAGTTCTAAGCAAAGAAGGGAAAGCAGAAAGGTGGAAGGAGTATGTAGAGGGTCTATACCAGGGCGATGCTCTTGAGGACAATGTTATGGAAATGGAAGAGGATGTAGATGAAAATGAAATGGCAGATATGATACTGCGTGAAGACTATGACAGAGCACTGAAAGAGTCGAAACAAGACCCCAGGAGTAGAGAACATTCCGAGAGAACTGCTGATAGCCTTGGGAGAGCCAGCCCTGACAAAACTCTACCATCTGGTGAGCAAGATGTATGAGACAGGTGAAATACACTCATACTTCAAGAAGAATATAATAATTCCAGTCCCAAGGAAAGCAGGTGTTGATAGATGTTAAAATTACCGAACTATTAGTTTAATAAGCCTCGGCTGCAAAATACTAACACGAATTCTTTACAGACAAAAGGAAAAACTGGTAGAAGCCGACCAAGGGGAAGATCAGTTTGGATTCCGTAGAAATATTGGAATACGTGAGGCAATACTGCCCCTACAACTTATCTTAGAAAATAGATTAAGGAAAGGCAAACCTACGTTTCTAGCATTTGCAGACATAGAGGAAGCTTTTGACAATGTTGACTGGAGTATTCTATTTCAAATTCTGAAGGTGGCAGGGGTCAAATGCAGGGAGCGAAAGGATATTTACAATTTGTACAGAAATCAGATGGCAATTATAAGAGTCGGGAGGCATGAAAGAGATGCAGTGGTTGGGAAGGGAGTGAGGTTGGGTTGTAGCCTCTCCCCGATGTCATTCAATCTGTATATTGAGCAAGCAGTAAAGGAAACAAAAGAAAAATTCGAAGCAGGAATTAAAATCCATGGAGAAGAAATAAAAACTTTGAGGTTCGCCGCTGACATTGTAATTCTGTCAGAGACAGCAAAGGACTTGGAAGAGCAGTTGAACGGAATGGACAGTGTCTTGAAAGGAACATCAACAAAAACAAAACAAGGATAATGGAATGTAGTCGAATTCAATCGGATGATGCTGAGGGAATTAGATTAGGAAATTAGACGCTTAAAGTAGGAGAAGGGATCGCTTGGTAGGACTTATTCTAAGGCATAACGGGATCACCAATTTAGTACTGGAGGGCAACGTGGAGAATAAAAATCGGAGAGGGAGACCAAGAGATGAATACACTAAACAGATTCAGAAGGATGTAGGTTGTAGTAGGTACTGGGAGATGAAGAAACTTGCACAGGATAGAGTAGCATGGAGAGCTGCATCAAACCAGTCTCTGGGCTGAAGACCACAACAACAACTACATAATGTGTGTTTGTTTGTGTGTGTGTGTGTGTGTGTGTGTGTGGATGGTGATCACCTGTTCACGGTCTACGAAAGGAACTTGGTAACGCGGAGGAGCAAAATACCGATATAATATTAATAGGACCAAAAATAGATATATTTCAGTTTCATTTTTCTTGACTTATTGCTCTATTTCCCTCCACGTAAAACTAAAAACTGAACATTAAAATTTTCCTGCGGACCTAATAGCGATGCACAGCTATTCAGCCTTCGAAGTGCAGTTGTGGTATTTGAGTGAAGTGGTCAAAGCTAATTGAAGCAGAAGAATATGCGCTTGTGACTAGACCCCTTGTTCACATTCAACATAACTTTCGCATTCGAGGAGCCCGTATTATTACCCTCGTTTTAAAATTAACGAGTGAGAGGTTTGATACTGGAATACTTGAATGAAGAAGTGATGTTGAATGTTAAAAAATGGTTTAGTCGGCTGTGCATATTGTTCTCTTCCACGTTGCTTTGACAACTTCATTGAAATCCCATTCATCTAGTTTTAATGCTGAACAACTGTGCAGCAGTGTCAGATCTGTACAAAATTTTGTTCTTCAGATAGTATAATTATTTCAAACAGAGCGAAATACAGCAATAAGTCATGAGATTGACAAATGTGTGTTTCTGGTTCCATTATATCGGTGTTTTGTTTTTTCACGTAGCCAAAATTCTGCCTTAGAGCTTTAGTATGTCTCCATTCAAATATCTCTATTAGTGAGCCAAGCGGTTTTTCATGCAAATGGCTCATACCAGTGCTTTAGGAATGAGTTATTTATTTTCTAAGCGCAGTTTCGTGAGATTCTGAGCGTTCGAGGTCGCACATTTACCCAGTGAGTTAGGGTACTACAATTATAACACTGACACAGTCCACGTCATTCTGAAAGACCGTAGTTAGGAGACACTGAATATGCAGATAACTAAGTAATTAACTAAAGTGTGGACACAAAATTGCTTCACAAATTAAGCCCGTGGTAAAATACACTCTAGTTAGATGGCTGTCATAGATCGTCTGACGAAATTCCACTGGAGAGGAGCGAGAGCACTAGCCGACAGCAGACTCAACTAACGAGTTCTAGATTAAATGGACAACGGTGGATACTGAAGAGTCGAGTCTCCGAGGACACTGAGGTGGCGAGTTCGGAGACGACGTCATAGGACACGTTGGCAAGTTTAAAGCGAGCGAGCAGAGCTCAATCTGATCTCTAGCGGACAACCAGTAATACGCTGTCCAGTCAAAGTATTATGATCGGCGTCAATGTGCTATAAGCACTTGCGGACGTCCGGTAGCAGCTCTAGCAGTGCAGAGCAGCACAGACTGTACTAGACTAGTGTATTTTGCTTACTTTCAGTCCATCGTGTCTTATGGCATAGTGTTCTGGGGTAAAACTAAATCAAGCTTAACAGATATCTTCAAATTTCAGAAAAGAGCTGTACGAATCATGACACTTAACTCTCCAAGAACTCATTGTAGGCCACTTTTCAAAGTACTGCAAATACTCACAATACCATCACTGTATATTTTTAAAAGCATTCTGTGTACAAGAGCACATATGAAAAATCTACGTACAAATGAGGACTGCCATAATTGTAATACTAGAACTCGTAAGAATTTGTATGTAGAAAGGGTAAGGACAACACAAACCCAAAAGCATGTAAGTTATTTTGGAATAAAACTCTACAATGCTCTGCCAGTGTACATGAAGGCAATAATAGATGAAGGAAAATTTAAGACTGAACTTAAAAATTACCTTTTAAGCAAAACTTTCTATGACGTAGATGAGTACTTTGATTGTGTGTAAATTTATTGCAAAAAATTTTAATTTGTATGTCTAAACTTGTACTTTTAAAAAATATCTTGAAAGTGATATTCCATTATTATGTCTGTAGTACTTGTACTAGTATGATATATCATGTAAATGATATACAGGAAGATAATAAAATGAAATGAAATGAAATGAAATCGTTTTGGGGAAACGCGGTAATAGTGCAGTCGTTGTCGTAATGCAGAAACGGAGCGATTTATCTGACGTCCAAAATGGCATGGTCATTGGCTTTCGGGCCAAGGGTGGAAGCATTATCGAAACGGGCAAGTTTATAAGCTGTTCGCGTGACGCCATGGTTGAAGTGTACCGTGCACGGCAAAATGGAGCTACAGAGAACTAATGCTGAGGCATCAGTGGTGCCCCACAGCCATAAATGAAGGCGATGAACTACAGTTGCGGAGGTGTGTACGTACGAATAACCGTGTAACTATCGAGCAACTGAGAGCCCAGACGAACCAAGGGGCTACCGACAGCGTCTCATCAATGACCGTTCAGTGAACGTCGCCGAGTGTGGACCTCCACAGCAGGTGCCTCGTTCATGCATGCAGGCTGACAGCTGTTCATCGGCGACGAAGACTGGAATTGGCACGCCAGTACCGCAACTGGACGTCCACTGAATGGAGACACGTGGCCTTTTCAGATGAACTACGTTCTATGCTCCATCGTGCAGATGGTCTGGATGTGTACGGCCTTGTAACAATCGTCGGAAGTGTCCACACCGGATGACGCAGCGTTATTGTCTGGGGAATGTTTCTCTGGCATTTCCCAAGTCATTCTCGAAGACACAATAGATCAACAAAAGTATGCATATATCGTTGGGGGTCATGTCCACTCGTACATACAGTTTGGTTTTCCTCATCACGATGGCATCTACCAGCAGGACAACGCAATGTGTTACACAGCACTCAGTGCATGTGCATGTTCGAAGAGAACCAGGGTGAATTTACCGAACTCCCCTGCCAACTACATTCCTTGGATTTTAACCCAATCGAGAATATGTGGGACCACCTAGATCGGGCTATTCGCCCAACGGATACTGAACTGAGAAACGTCGGGCAGCTGTCCACGGCACTGCAGTCGTCAAGGTTCCACATCCCTGTCGGTACCTTCCTGACCCTCTCTGACTCTTTGCCTGCATGTGTCGCTGTGGTCCGCGCTGCAAAACGTTGTTATTCAGGCTTTTGACGGGTGGACGCATTAATATTGTAAGTGGGCTGCTTCTGTGTTGGCAGCGCCGTTTAGCGCTTTGCGCTGGATCTCTGACAGCGTTTTCTTTGTAAGAGACCCTGTGGCTGGTTGGACTTGCGAGAAGTTAATCGCCAGTACTGTTGGGCAGTTGGAAGTTAGTCGCCAACAGTGATAGAAATACTGTTGGGCAGTTGGAGGTGAACACCCAGCAGTGATCGATGTTAGATGCGAGAAGTTAGCATTGATGGTGGGTAGAGGTCTGAAGTGTTAGCGTAGGCTAACGATCTGTAGATGTTCGACTTGGAGATTGAATATTATTCGTGATTATATACCTTTGTACTACATGTCAATGACGATTTATATTCGTGTCTGAACTGGATGTCACATTATTAAGGTAAAAAAAACAGTGATAGAAATACTGTTGGGCAGTTGGAGGTGAACAGCCAGCAGTGATCGATGTTAGATGTGAGAAGTTAGCATTGATGGTGGGTAGAGGTCAGAAGTGTTAGCGTAGGCTAACGATCTGTAGATGTTCGACTTGGAGATTGAATATTATTCGTGATTATATACCTTTGTACTACATGTCAATGACGATTTATATTCGTGTCTGAACTGGATGTCACATTATTAAGGTAAAAAAAATACATTATTTGGTTAGCAACAAAATCTTTCTTTTGCTAACCACGTGCCTGTTAGTAGTTAGTGGCTTTAGTAATTAGAATCTTTTATTTAGCTGGCAGTACTGACGTTCGGTGTATTGCAGTAGTTGGCGTAATGAAGATTTTTGTGAGGTAAGTGCTTAATGAAATGTATAGGTTATTGTTAAGATTTCTTTTTAGTCAGGGGCCATTCTTTTGAAGTAATTATTTGAAGCCAGGTTATCTTTTTTGAGCAGTCAGATTGCGTTGTATGCCGGACACAAAGCTCCAGTTGTAAACAACAAGAAGAACCAAGAGAATAGTCGAGTGGATGTGAAACGTCCCCTTAGAAAAATTAATTAATTACTGTGCTGATAAACCTCTTACATTATTTGATTTTCAAACAGCTGAGCAGAACTGAACGCACTCAGACATTTCGCTCTTTACCTATTCTGATCAACACTAAACTGACACACAATATTTTTAGCGCAACGCGGTCTGACTTTTAATAATCCCTACAAAAGAATGGCCCTGACTAACATTAACCTATACCTTTCACAAATCACTTACCTCACAAAAATCTTCGTTACTCGAAGTACCGCAATACGGCGAGCGCCACTACTACCAGCTAAATAAAAGATTCAAACTACTGAAGGCACTAACTACTGATAGGCATAGTTAGCAAATGAAAGATTTTGATAGAGAACAAACAATGTATTTACCTTAATAGCGTTCAAAAGTCATAATATATATAGCAGTTCATGACATCCAGTCTTACAAATTTCAAAACTCCGCCATTTCTCTCCCCACATCCACCACTGCTGGCGGCTCACCTCCAACTGGGCAACGCTACGCGCTGTTAACAGCCAACTGCCCAACACTACAATGGCAGACAACAATGCAAACTATCCACAGACTGCACACAGCACAGCCAGTGATTTTCATACAGAGCTCTACGTGGAGTTACCAATATAAAAACCCAAACAGCCTACTTGCATAGCCCCCATGCTCCCCACAAAAAATTTTACAAATTGTTTTGGGCAGTGGCCAATACATATTTGTTAAAATTTTTTCACAATTACAATAACAAAGAAATAAAATGCACACACTTATTGATACAATGTTGGTCAAAAGCTAAAATTTTCTCACAGTCCATAAAGACAGTCCTGATCGTTCATCACAGTAAATTTGCAGTGTTTTTCTCAAAGTCTAAGCAGTAAAAGAAAATGCACACGGAAGTAGTGGATTTCCATGCAGTCTTGAAGAAGTAGTGTTGTCCTTCCAACGGAAAGACAGTGCTGACTCTTGACATGCAGACAGGTAATAGGCCACCACAACAGAGCAGACCCACCACAGAGTCAGTCGAAGTTTTGAAGAGTAATGGTAGGTATGTCATCACAGAGCAGACCACTGTAGTCTTGTTAGAGATTACGTTATTGCTGGGCCACCAGAGGTGGAGACCCACTGCAGTCCTTGTACAAATAATGGTATTGGCGGGCCATCAAAGATGCAGACCCACTGTAGTCCTTGTAGAGACGGCCAGCAGCCATCTGTTGCGACTGTGCAGGTGCACAATCACCACTGAAGAGTCTTGTGGACAATATAGCAAGTCTATGAACCACCACTTGTGCACTCACAAAATTTTTTTTTGAAATGTCCTTAGAACCAGCAATGCTGTTATCCTGTCCCTTGCTGAATTATTAACACACGTGCAAACACTAACAGTCCCAACTTCTCACATATTGTGCATTAATATGACCAACAGAAACGTGTGTGTAAAATGAATGCTTACAAGTTACTTAATTTGATGAACTGGTGTCAATTACAATTTTATAACATGAGAATACAATAACAAAGGTACAAAATACATCATTAAGGAACATAACAATACAGATAACATTTGTAGTAATAGGGGCTTTACAAAAGAATAGAAATAAACATGTACATCAAAAAATGGTTCAAATGGCTCTGAGCACTATGCGACTTAACTTCTGAGGTCATCAGTCGCCTAGAACTTAGAACTAATTAAACCTAACTAACCTAAGGACATCACACGGATCCATGCCCGAGGCAGGATTCGAACATGCAACCGTAGCGGTCACGCGGTTCCAGACTGAAGCGCCTTTAACCACACAGCCACACCGGCTGGCCATGTACATCAGTGTTACAAGAATTATGACATAAGTACATACATAAAAGATCAGAATAACTTTTGAAACATCAACTTCACACATGAGCATTAAAACAAAACAGAATAAATAATGTCTAAACATCTTTACAAATTAAATAACATGTTATCAGAAAAATTCTACAACGTAAATCTTATTAGCTAAGCACATAAAGACAGGAAAAACACAAATACACAAGAGTTCACAAACACATAGCAGACTAACACAATGGAAAGGACAGGGTTTGTTTTCAGTGTAATATTTGGTACTGCAGTCCAACCCAAAACTTGATTCCATAGATCTTTCGTCTTATTTCAACATTCGTTTCCACCAAAAAAATCCTATCCTCGCATGCTTTCTGTATTTATATGTTTACATGCCCTTTAAAATTCTTTTTTGGCCAAACCATTTTCTTATAGCTTCTCAATGCATTTCTTCCAATTCATCACAACTCGTTCTCACATATAGCCTACCACATCTTAAGCTAACTTAAATCTCCTGAGCTCAGATGCATAAACTAAGGGACGAGGCAATGCAGCAGCACAAAACAATTAACACAAACAGCAATGACAAAAAATGCAAATTGGCAAAGCAAGCAGCAGTAAATGTAATAACTTATATCTAAACATGACAAACCCACAAGCAGAAAAAATAGTATCGTAAAGACAACAATGCAGATAAGGGAAATGTATATTCACATCTTAATGTCTATATAATAAAAGTGGTGCACCACAAAAACTTATTCTATAAAAAATTACCGAGTAATTGAAACGAAAATTATGTATGCAGTTACTGTTATTAATCTCTTCTTATTGTTCTTTCCATTCCAAGTGCTCCTTTTTCAAAGAATGTGGATCATAAAATTATTATTTAATAGATCTGTTGGCAGAAAGTGTTCACATTAGCAAATGCATTTAATTTTATTTTATAAAACCGATGCTGCAACACAGCTGGAAACCATATATTAAACAAAATTAGCAATCTCTCAACTAGAAAGACAACAGATGTAAAATGTTTTTCATCAATTCATAAGCACTTCAGCAAGTAGCACAAAGCACGTGCTCCACAGTATAATCATATGTTTCCAAGTTTGAGCGTGTCGTATTTGCGATGCTTTCGACAAAGAAATGTCAATAGCAAGGATAATGGCCTCTTTTTTTTTCACCTGTGCCTCTGAAAGGCTTTTTTCCTTCCAGGCAACTGTCACGCAGCTGGGTGCCCACGACGCATTATGTGAAGGTGGTCACTTAACTTTCTTACCGAAATATTTACGACACCAGTTTGCACTACAGTGACAGTCTCATATAAAAATTTCACAGGTCGAGAATTTGCGTTGCAAATCTGTGGAAACAAAATCCTATAAATATAACAGTGTCCAAAAAATATTTCTCGGCATTGTGATACATTCACGCATTCAAACACATTTCATAACTCTTAAAGTACGATTCTTGGTTTCCAACATCCTTTCTCACAAGTCAGAGTCCCTAACCACTACTCATTATTCCTTACCTTATTACACATATACGTATTAGTCGACACTTCTTCACTATTTCATCATAATAAATACGTAGCATAATCAAATTTCTCATATAGCATCAGCTTATTGATCATAAACATACCTCAACAATAAAATACACATGGTCGTCGTAATAATAACATCATAACACCTCAGTCAAATCTCAAAATCGTCGTAGCTTCCTCCAATAATATCAAAACCTAAAGAAAATTCTCTGCTCGTTTCAATAGTGTCATCTACCTCAAACGTACTTTAAAAATTATGATCCAATACCAAATACGTCATTCAAAGCTCTCGTAGTATCACAATGGTTCCGAAAAAATAAGTACAGTTCACAAAGTACAGACAAAATACAATTTCATAAGTGTGAAGTTATCCAACTGTGTAATTGCGTAAACATGTGTCACTGACTTAGTAAAAAAATGTTTGTCTCTCTCAGTTAAATGATCAGATAGCTGTGTATTTTATGTGTTAGAGAAATATGGTACCAATGTGTAAAGTTGTATAAGCAAATACCATATTAGCTAGGGCTCCTTGTGCTTGCCAAACACATGGTACACAAAGTAGGCGTGTACCCCCTGAGGATAAATGAATAATACCCTCAGGTGTTACAGATTACAGCAATTATGTATCACGGAAAACCTTTGTATGACTGTAATTCAAAAATCTTTAAAAATAAATGTTTTAAGTACAAAATTAATCACTCAAATACGTGTCCTTTAGCGCTAAATGTGCGTCTTGCTGTAAGATAATTCTGTGGAAGTGTCGTAGTTATCATCCTCTGAAATCTAAGTTCTGCAGAAGTCAATGTACTTACCTCATCATTAACAAAAGTGAAATGCTATGCGTATAGATATCGTAGTTATTACGTACATTACCATGATCAAGAAAGTACTACACAGTAACGTAATGTTGTGCTACAAAAAAAGCTGTCTCGTTGTAGCTATACCACAAATGTTACTACTAAAACATGTTTTACTTTCCAGAAGAATTCAGAAAAACTGAGCAGATATAAAGCAGATACAGCACAAAAGCAACAATCTAATTGTGTCACACATTAGTAGCGTCGTGATATAATCGTGTAGCCGTCAAAGAAACCAAATACTAAGTCATCTTTAATCTCACAAAAACTACTTCAAATAAGGAATGTCTTTTCAAGTAAACCAAAATGTTGCATTAAAATCTCATTAGCAGTATATCTTCTAAGTATGTAAGCCTTGTAGTCATTATGTAATCGTGCAACTAACAAGCAAGAATGTACACACACAGTATCACTGTGTCCTCTGTTCACTATCACAATGCAGTGGTAATTACTGTCTAAATATGTTCCCTAGGTTCTAGACTGGATAGTTAACTTCAAAACATTGTTGCATGATAACAGATTCAAAGCGTGACAACGCATACTAGTAACATGAAGTGAAAAGTTTTATAGCAAAGACAAAGTTAAAAAGCAGATTATCTTTCAATAAACGGTTTTACATGTGATATGTGGTGTAAACCTTTACTCTTCCTAGTACGCAGAGTTTCAACTTCAACGCAATTATCATGTGGTATACGTCGGATTCTGTAAGGTTCATTGTAAACCAGAAAGAATTTGTGACTCAAGTGTTTCTTCTTATGTGACAATGAATGAGCTTTAATGAGAACTTTCTGACCAATATATAATTTCTTTGCATTTGCTTTACAGTGTAGTTTTCTCCTTTTGTCTGCTGCAGAATTTATATTTTTAATAGCCAAATCAATTATGTCTTTGTGTCGAAGTTTACGTGTATTCGGAAAAGGTACAAGCTCTCTGATTCTGTTCGGTGGTTCTTCATTCTTCAGTACAAGAATAGGTGGTAAAGCAGTGGAGTCATGAGGCATTTCATTCAGCACGTTTTGAAATAAGTGTAAATATCTGTCCCAATGCTGATGCTTTCTGTGACAATAAAGTCTGCAAAGCTTAATGATTTCTTTCATAATCCGTTCAGACGGGTTACAATGTGGTGAGTACAATGAAATAAATACAGGTTTGATTTTATGGTTCCGAAGCATGTGTGACCAAACACCAGATCTGAATTGCGGTCCGTTATCTGAAATGACTTTACTAACGTGTCCAACTTCACGTAAGAAATTTTTAACAAAGGCGTTGGATACTGACCGTCCAGTGGCTTTACGTAACGGAGTGAAAGAAACAAATTTTGAAGTAAGTTCAACAGCAACTAGAACGTATGAAAATCCATTCGATGTTCTGACAAGGGGTCCCAAGAGATCAACAGCAGCAAATTCTTTTAATTTAGAAGGAATGATAGGAAACAACGGAGCACGATGTGAGATAGTAGATGGTTTCGCCTTTTGACAGAGTTTACAAATAGACATGACTCTACGAATTCTCTTTTCCATATTGTTAAAATAACAAGTCGTTCGAAGAATATGATAACATTTTCGTGGATCAAAATGTGCGTAGCTGAAATGAATGTACCAAATGAGCATATTACCAAAATCGTCTGGAATGCAAAGTACCCATAGCTTGTGATCAACAGTGCAGCGTTTGAAGAGTATGTTGTTTCTAACGAGATAATAATGCTGAATCTGAGTGTGCGGCTTTTCATGCCAGTTACTTTTGATGTCTTTCCAAATCGGATCTTTATCTTGTTCATGAGCAGTGTCCTTTAAAGATGTGGTGATGAAGTTTTCAAAGGCGACTTTCTGAATGTAAAGAATACTGAAATTTTTCTCGAGGTTGCCTTCTGTGTTACTTTTCTCAAGCCCAGCCGGTGCGCGTGACAGTGCGTCCACAACAATGTTCTCCTTGCCGGGAATGTAGACTATTGTGAAGTGGAAATCTTGCAGAAACAATGCCCAACGTTTTAACCTGTCATGATTTAATTTTGAAGACATAAGAAATTGTAATGAACGATGATCACTGTATACTTTTACATGCTTACCAGAAAGAAAGAAACGGAATTTGTTAAATGCCGAAACGATAGCTAAAGCTTCCAATTCAGTAACGGAATAATTTTTTTCAGATTTTGTTAGCACTCGGCTAGCAAAAGCAATGGTTTTCTGAACAGTAGTGTCATTTTCTCTGGCTTCTTGAAATAAATGGGCACCAAGACCGACTTTAGAAGAATCCGTGCTAAGGCAAAAATCTTGTGAGAGACCTGGATGAGCTAGTATTGGCGTGTTAAGTAGCGATTCTTTCAAAGAATTGAATTCCAACTGTGCTTGTTCATCCCAGTTCCAAATAGTATTTTTTCCAGCGAGAGAACAAAGTTTTGGTGTAACTAGAATTTGCATATTCAGAAAACGACGGTAAAAATTTACGAGAGCTAGAAAACTGCGGACTTTGTGGATGGAACTGGAATGGCTCTGATTGCTTCTAACTTTTCAGGATCCCGCTGAATGCCTTCAGAAGAAATAATATGTCCCAAAAACCTCACCTTTGACCTACCGAATTCAGACCTTTCCAAGTTAACTGTAATTCCAGATTCTGCAAAAAATTCGTAACAAACTGTTGAGGATGCGATTATGTTGTTCCCATGAGGCCTCTGCTATTAGAATATCATCCACATATAAGGTGATGTGACGTTTTAAGAAATCAGGTAATATGGAATTTAGCCCGCGAATGAACGCTGCCGAAGAAATGTTCAAACCAAAAGGAAGTTTCCGAAATTGATAACAAACGCCGAAACAAAGAAAAGCTGTGTATTTTCTACATTCTGGATGAAGTTCGATCTGATAAAAGCTGGATCTGAGATCAATAAACGACAACACTGTATTTCTGTTCTAACACAGTCCCTATAATGTGCTGGAATTATGTACAGTCTAACACAAAATTTAGTATGCTCACGAACACGAAATTGGTATTGAGATCCCTTGATTGTTCCTGTTTTGTGAGTAAAAACTATGGAATGTGCTTGTAAAATCTGAAAAAGGTCCAGCCTATCAGTGTCATTACAATTCTCAATTGTTTGAACTTTATTCTGAATTAACTCATTAGTATCAAATATGCCGTCGATATCATCCCTGTCAGTACTTGCTGAGTGATTGTTAGTGTCTAGTTCTGTAGAAAATTGCGAACTGTTGTCTAACAGAAGGTAAAGCCGATTGCTTTCCTCGTCATGGTTTGAGAGCCAATCTTCAAATTTCAAAGCTATTGACTTACCTTCTTTCTCTAAACTTATTTCAGCACTGTGAAAGTTTAAGATTGCTTTGTATTCATTCAAAAAGTCTGCTCCCAATATAATTTCCTTCGACAATAATGGAACAATAAGAAAGTTCATAGAGAAGCTGTGGCTTTGACAAAATAATTCTAAGTTGGTTTGTTGGCGTACATCTACACTTTTTCCAAAGATTGCACCTTGTAATTTAATCTTACGTAACGGAAGTGTGGGACAATCGTTCGATTTGCTGCATTTGCTAAATACTGTTTCACTAATTACTGAAATGGGACTGCCAGAGTCAAGTACTGCCGTAAATTTTACGTCATTTACTGTAATGTGAATCACAGGATATGCAATGTTGTTATGTTTTACGTCGTGTTCCTGGAGTAAGATGTCCCTAATGTCATCCATTTTTACGTACTTACTAGCTACGCAGCTGCGTCGTCAGTTTGATACGTACGTTTTGTGGCTGCCAGCGGTATGAGTCATTGCCTATTGTCTCTTTGTTGGCGCGCGTCGTTATTGGGATTTGGAGACCTTACTTCTACAAATTCACATTGTCGAGAGGGCCCCGCTCTGTTTGAATCCCACCAGTTCTGATGCAATTCAGGTCTGTCATTACGATCATATCGTCTGTCGTCATGTCGGTAAATTTCGTAGTTTCTTTCTTGTCGGTCACGTGGTGGAGAATTTCTCCGTGAATCGTAACTGCGCGCTGGACCGTTGCGTCTGAAGTTATTGTCTCCCTTGATAATAATTACTTTGGTTCCCATATTGTCTGTTTCTCTGATTCTCTCTATGATAGTCATTACCGTGGAGAGGTGATCTTTCCCTGTAACTATTACTACTCTGCCAACGGTTGTCATACGGGTGGTGTCTGTTTTGGTCACGATTTGTGTTGTGAGAATAGCCTTGTCGTGTCCAGTTATTATTTCTTTCACCGCGGAATTGCGACGGATGTGACCTGTAGTTGTTGTGTTCCTGTTTTCGCGTTCCGCGATTGTCAGTGTCAATTTCTAATTCTTGTAAGAGTCCCTGAAAAGCTTCAATATCGTCTTTGCAACGTCCTGCCAAAATAATATGTCGTAAATGTTCAGGTAATTTGATTAAGCAAATGCGGATGAGTTCTGAGGGGCTGTATGGGTTTGACAGGTACTGATTCTTGTGCAACATGTCTTCAAAATATTTCACAAGACAGGAAAATTCAGATTGTTCGAAATGTTTCATCATTATGATGCCATGTTTTACTCAGTCTTGTGTGGCTTGAGACCAATATGCTGAGAGGAAGGCATGGTAAAATTCTCCTTCACTGTGGCAATCGTGAATGACCGATCGCATTCTTACAGCTGGTTCATTCTCTAAGTAGCCGCACATAAATTCTAATCTATGTTCTAATGACCAGTTGGGAGGAAAACAGTGAAAGCGTTGATGAAGCCACGCTTGTGGATGAATGTTGTTGCCAGAATTCTTAAATGTTTTGAATTTACGTGTAGTAATGAACAGCTTATAGTCAGAATCATCATGTCGGCGAGTCGCATGTCGGTCATTGTTACGTCGTTTCGGCGGTTCCATCTCAAAATTCGGTGTACCTTGTCAATTTCTCTCATAATTTCCGAAGTGCCCTGTGTTATTATTTTGTGGCTGTTCCGTATTTCTATGTCCCTCTTCCCGTACTGGAGCGTGAGTGTCCTCTGAAATACGTAATTCTTGTATTACCTGTGTCAGCTGACCTTGTACTTCCCGGATTTCTCTTTGGTGTTGCGTATTAATTTGATTCTGATTTTGTTTGAATTTCCTAATTTGTTCGCACTCTTCTGTGTCATTAAAGAGTACCGTTTTTGTGTCATTCAGATTATCATCTACCTTCGTAGATAAATTATTTAGCTGATCCGAAAGTTCGACTACTTTCTCTGATAATGAACTAATTTCCTTCATGTGTCTTTCTGAACCAATTTTCAGAGTATATACTGTGTCCTTTAAGTTTTCTTGAGTTTTTGCAAGTTCCCGGATTTCTCTTTGGTGTTGCGTATTAATTTGATTCTGATTTTGTTTGAATTTCCTAATGACTGCATGCAAGACTTCATGGAACACAATCGGTAGATGCAACTGAGTCAATTTTAGCTTGCAAGGTCTCATGAATTTCATGAACAATAGTTTGCAGTTCTTTTATGGCTGCTTAGTGATTCTGTAATGCATTTTCATGCCGCGAAAAAATAGGTTGAAAATGCTCACAAATTTGTGTTTTTACGTCATTACAGGCTTTTTGACATTTCGGTTCAATGTTATGTAACTCAGTAGTTACATCTTCACGTGTTTGTTCAAGTGTGGTGTCTAACTTTTGAAGCTTTTGCTGTGTTTGTCTCTGATTTTGTTCCATTGAGTCTAACTGTTGCTGTGTTTGTCTCTGATTTTGTTGATTTGTGTCTAACTTTTGAAACTTTTGCTGTGTTTGTCTCTGATTTTGTTCCATTTGTCGCATTAATTGCAATAATGATGTATTAGTGTCTGGAATCTGTTTCTCTATGCTTTTTGGCAGTGCATTTTCGCCGGCAACATTCACATTTTGACAAGCAGAAAATGTGTCTTGACTCATTTGAGAAAACGGTTAGGACCCAAAACCTGAGTCTACAGTATTTGCAATATTGTGTTCTGTCATTTCGGATTCCTGAGGCGAGCTGTTGCCGACCGATCGATAATGCTTCCCTGTTCACTACTTGTTTCACTGTCTAAACCATTATTTGCCGCCCGCTCCATTTCCCTATGCACTATTACCAAATTACTACTTTGAATGTCTGTTAATTTATTACGCAGTGGTGCTGATAAACTACGCTCGTCGTGACTATTATTTCTCAGTTTACTTTGGAGCCGAGTGTTACGTTTTTCACACGCCATTATTGTCACAATATTTCACACGATAACACAGAAAAACACAATTTGAAGAGCAAAATAAGAAAACACATTAACATAGCACTGAAAATAATATCTAGTTAATTGCAAGCACAGCTGCGAAATACTTGGTGCAAATCTACATGCATGCCACAACTGTTTTACTGTACAACAATGAAAGACGGCAACTACAAAGGAGATTTTCTCTACAATTACGCGCTAGCACTAAACAAAAGCTACACTAATTACACAAACTACAAGAAAAAATCAGAAGATTCCAGTGAGGTATCATCAGCTAAGGGTCGACATATGAAACGTCCCCTTAGAAAAATTAATTAATTACTGTGCTGATAAACCTCTTACATTATTTGATTTTCAAACAGCTGAGCAGAACTGAACGCACTCAGACATTTCGCTCTTTACCTATTCCGATAAACACTAAAGTGACACACAATATTTTTAGCGCAACGCAATCTGACTTTTAATAATCCCTACAAAAGAATGGCCCTGACTAACATTAACCTATACCTTTCACAAATCACTTACCTCACAAAAATCTTCATTACTCGAACTACTGCAATACGGCGAGCGCCACTACTACCAGCTAAATAAAAGATTCAAACTACTGAAGGCACTAACTACTGATAGGCATAGTTAGCAAATGAAAGATTTTGATAGAGAACAAACAATGTATTTACCTTAATAGCGTTCAAAAGTCATAATATATATAGCAGTTCATGACATCCAGTCTTACAAATTTCAAAACTCCGCCATTTCTCTCCCCACATCCACCACTGCTGGCGGCTCACCTCCAACTGGGCAACGCTACGCGCTGTTAACAGCCAACTGCCCAACACTACAATGGCAGACAACAATGCAAACTATCCACAGACTGCACACAGCACAGCCAGTGATTTTCATACAGAGCGCTACGTGGAGTTACCTATATAAAAAACCTAAACAGCCTACTTACAGATGTAATTTGTTGATATGGCATACACACGGTTCAGCTTAATACTGATCATACTGAGTGGTAAGTGCACCATGCAGCCTGTTTCCTCCCCTGTTCGCGAACAGAGAGCATCGCTAGTGCAACCACCTCTTGCGCCTCCTTGTGGTACGACCATCGACCGCAGGTTACTGTAGCTCGTAGACGTTATCGGTTTCGGTTGTGTCGTCAGGCGGCGATAAAATAGCAGTGGTTTGCTGTTTACGTCTGTAAATTCATTGATGGTGAGAAGCGGAAAGGCGTGACAATACTTACGAAACAGGTGGCAGAGTGAGCTAACGAAATATTGATGTCCAGTACGACGAAGGTGTTCATATTACAGTAGGAGCGATACGGTGCTGAGGAGAGTAGCATTCAAGTATCCACCACAAAGAAGGGGATCAAAAGTCCATACAGTGAATATGGGTAACTGTGTTATTAGACATCAGTTTCTGCGGTATTATCAACAATACAAATAATATCAAATTCTACGAAAAGAGCACAGCTTTGATCCTGCAGAACTAGAGCCAAAATCAGCTAGTAAACTCTGAAACTCATTCTGCTGTCTATCGCATTGGTTTCAAAAGCTGCGCCGGCCGTTGTGACCGAGCGGTTCTAGGCGCTTCAGCCCGGGACCGTGCTGCTCCTACTGTCGCAGATTCGAATCCTGCCTCGGGCATGGATGTTTGTAGTGTCATTAGGTTAGTTAGGTTTAAGTAGTTCTAAGTCTAGGGGACAGATGACCTCAGATGTTAAGTCCCATAGTGCTTAGAGCCATTTGAACAATTTTTTTTTTTCAAAAGGTGCCAGAATAACCTGGTTGTCACAGTTTCAAAAAAAGAGTGTTCCGTTATGGTTTTTCAATGGAAAAACGAAGCATCATAATTACAGCGGACATGTTGTTCATCCAGATGAAATGTGGATTCACGTTACACTGAATACGTGTCGTACTGTGACAAGACGCGATAAGTATCATTAAAGTTCGGGCTAGATTCTTGTTTTTAATACACTGCATTCGCGTGTAGGGGCATTATGTGTAGCAGGTCTGCATTGGTATTTACGTTATTAATACGATGGCGTGTTGGAGAGCAATGGCTACGAATTTTATTATGTGAGAACTGTTAAAGCTTCTCACATAAAACAAACTTTCTTAACGTTCGACGTACTTATTCTTCATGTCTTCATATTTATTTCTCAGCATAGTCACTCTGGCGACGAACTCGTTTCTCTCAAAGAGAGACCAGCATCTCGAAACCGTCGCTGTAGAATGTTTGACTCCGTTGACGGAGCCACAATCTCACCTCTGCTTGCACCGTCTCCCTACTATCAAAGTGAAGACCTCGAAGGCGTTCGTTAAGTTTCGGAAACAGATGATAATCAGATTGGGCCAATTCGGGATTGTATGGAGGCTGGTCGATGACATGACATGAACCCAAGACGTCCGATTGTTGCAGATGTCGCAGCGGTCGTGTGTGGACTGACATTGTCATGCTGGAGGAGAGGGTGCTTCATGTGTGGCCGTTATCTTCGAATACCTGCTTTCAGTTTCCTGAGAGTCTCGAAGTACCTTGCAAGGTTTATGGTGGTGCCTTCAAACATGAATTCCAAATGCACCGCTCGCTGAATGTCACAGAACATTTTCAATGGCGTAGGCTTCCTTGGGCAGAGTAAGTTGACGTAAGGTATTTGAGTATCACGCAGCGTCGTAATGTAAAAACCTACACTGAAGAGCCAAAGAAACTGGTACACCTGCCTAATATCGTGTAGGGTCCCCGCGAGCGCCCAGAAATGCCGTGACATTTCGTGGCATAGACTCGACTGACATCTGAAGAAATGCTGGAGAGAATGGACACCATGAATGCTGCAGGGCTGTCCATAAACCCGAAGGAGTACGAGGGGGTGGAGTCTCTTTTGAACAACACGTTGCAAGGCATCCCAGATATGCTCAATAACGTTCATGTCTGGAGACTCTGGTGGCCAGAGGAACTGTTTAAACTCATAAGAGTGTTTCTGGAGCATCTCTGTAGCAATTCTGGACGTGTGGTGTCGCATTGTCCTCCTGGAACTGCCTGAGTCCGACGGAATACACAATGGACGTCAATAGATGCAGGTGATCAGACAGGATGCTTATGTACATGCCGCCTGTCCGAATTGTATCTAGACGTATCAGGGGTCCCATATCACTCCACCTGCACACGCCGCACATCAGTACAGAGCCTCCACCAGCTTGAACGGTGCCCTGCTGACATGTAACGTCCATGGGTTCATGAGGTTGTCTTCACACCCCTACATGTCCATCCGCTCGATACAATCTGAAATGAGACTCGTCCAACCAGGTAACATTTTCCAGTCATCAACAGTCCAATGTCGATGTTGACGGGCCAAGCCCAGGCGTAAGGGTTTGTGTCGTGCATTCATCAAGGGTACACGAGTGGGACTTCGGCTCCGAAAACCCATTTCGATGATGTATCGTTGAATGCCTCGCACGCTGTCACTTGCTGACGGCCCAGCATTGGAATATGCAGCAACTTCCGGGAGGGTTGCATTTCTGTCACCTTGAGCCGGCCGGTGTGGCCGAGCGGTTCTAGGCGCTATAGTTTGGAACCGCGCGACCGCTACGACCGCAGGTTCGAATCCTGCCTCGGGCATGGATGTGTTCAGCGGTCGCACGGTTTCAGACTGTAGCGCCTAGAACCGCAAGGCCACTCCGGCCGGCGACGACTACTTGCAATGACTTCATTTAACATACTGATGTTGCGGAAATATTCCGTAGAAAAATTTACAAAATCCTTTTCCGTAATTACGACAAAATTTAGCAAAAATTTGACAGGCCATGTTGTACTACAAATTTGTGATGATCGAGCTCTGTAATGTTGTGCAGTGGAATGTATACTGAAGCGCCAAAGATGCTGGTATAGGCTTGCGCATTCAAATACAGTGATATGCAAACAGGCAGAACGCGGCACTGCGGTCGACAACAAGCATCTGGCGCAGTTGTTTGATCGATTACAGCTGCTACAATGGCAGGTTACCAGGATTTGAGGGAGTTTGAACGTGGTGTTACAGTCGGCGCACGAGCGATGGTAGCGATGAAGTGGGGATATTTCCGTACGATTATTTCACGAGTGTACCGTGAATATAAGGTATTCTGTAAAACATCAAATCTACGACATCGCTGCGGGCGGAAAAAGATCCTGCGAGGACAGGACCAACAACGACTGAAGAGAATCGTTCAACGTCACAGAAGTGCAACCCTTCCGCAAATTGCTGCAGATTTCAGTGTTGGGCCATCAACAAGTTCAACGAAACATCACCGATTTGGGCTTTCGCAGCCGAAGGCCCACTCATGTACTCTTGATGACTGCATGACACAAAGCTTTTCGCCTCTCCTGTGCCCGTCAACACTGCCATTGACTGGAAACATGTTGCTTGGTCGAACGAATCTCGTTTCATATTGTATCGAGCGGATGGACCTGTACCGGTATGGAGACAACCTCATGAATCTATGGACCCTGCATGTCAGCAGGGGACTGTAAAGCTGGTGAAGGTTCTGTAATGATGTTGGGAGTGTGCAGTTGGAGTGATATGGGACCCGTGATACGTCTAGATACGGCTCTGACAGGTGACAAGGACGGAAGCATCCTGTCAGATCACCTGTACCCAATGATGTCCATTGTGCTTTCCGAAGGACTTGGGCAATTCCAGCGGAAGAATGCGACACCCTACACGTTCAGAATTGCTAAAATGTGGCTCCACAAACACTCTTCTGAGTTTAAATACTTTCGCTGGCCACCAAACTCCCGGACATGAACATTATTGAGCATATCTGGGATGCCTTGCAACGTGCTGTTCAAAAGAGATCTCCACCCCCTCGTACTCTAACGGATTTGAGGACAGACCTGCAGGATTCATGGTGTCGGTTCCCTCCAGCACTACGTCAGACATTAGTTGAGTCCATGCCACGTCGTGTTGCGTCACTTCTGGGTGCTCTTACCAGTGAAATGTAAATTTCAGCAGACCTGAGATCCGACGCACTTAACGAATCTGTGATTCACAACATATTAATAATAACTGCACGTGCGGATGCTGATGCTACAGCCAGTTCAGGACATGTGATTCCTCCAATCGATGGTCCCCGTAGTTCGCACGACCTGTTACCATTGGTAAGAATGTTACAGGCGGGCAAAGGAGCAACACTCTGCTGATTTGAAGGAGAGGTAGAATTCAGATACCACGAATTCCGCTCCTCTGCTGTTATAATACCATCATGAAAAACATCTTATTTGTCAGTTATATTACAAGATGACTAGGTGCACTTGCTCTTTGTTGCAGGCACTGGTAGATCGATAAGTGGGAATTCAACCAACGATTTGTTATACTATTTTATTGGCTTGGATTTTAAGTCATAAAGCCCTTAACAGTACGTGAAAAACACTCTTGTTTACTCACACAATCATTGCATCACATATTCAAGTCATTTCATTTAAAAAGCTTCACGGGGAGTTAGTTATACCGTACTTGAACAACGCTAGTTAGGTTCATAGAAAAGCATGTTAGTCAAAGTAAAAAAATTATAAAAACCATTCAATACCATGCACGTGACCGATGGAAGTGGCGCAGCTGTTAGGAGACTGGACTCGCGTTCGGGAGGATGACAGTTCAAATCTGCGTCCGGCGATCCTGATTTAGGATTCCTGTGATTTCCCTAAATCGCTTCAGGCACATGCCGGGATGGTTCCTTTGAAAGGGCAAGGCCTATTTCCTTCACTATCCTTCCCTCACCCGATGGGTCCGATTACCTCGCTGTTTGGTCTCTTCCCCCAAATCAATCTGTCAACCAACCATGCACATGAACAATATCTGAAGTTTCTTTAGGATCTTGTTTCTCTGCTGTGGAGGAGCGAGGCACTCTTATATTTTCACTTCCGCTGCCGCAGTGCAATTCGACAATTTTAAAATTTTGTTGTCTGCTGCTGCCAGGAGCAGTCTCGTGCTGAATAGGCTTGTATGTTCCAAGCTGTTCATCAGCAGGATTTGTGTGTACGCTGCTTTTTTACGACGTTAACACCCAAGTTCCCATCCTTAAGAACTTCTGTCTCTCCACGCTCAAAACAGAAGAGAGTCCATTCTTCAGAGTCAGTACAGACTTTCTTTCTTTTTTTTTTTTTTTTTTTTTTTTTTTATATAATCGTCCTTGCTTGAATTTCAGGCGTGTCACCGTCACATAAAACTTGCATGGAGATAGATTTGTCTGGAATACCATTGCGAAGTTGCGAAGCAGGGCTATATCTCACTACAAACTAACAGTATTAAGCACTTATGTAATTCCAATATTGTGTTGGTATCAGGACCAGCAACTCAATACATTTGTAACATTTGTAATTTATTGTAATTTATTGATAAAGGTTTCCGTCAAAGTTGCAAATAAAGTTTCTATTATTGACTAGTTTCGAACATTTTCGTTCGTTGTGAACCTTTACCTACATTATGAGGTAAAACGTTATTAACAAAATATGGAATGTAACACTTTCAAACATTTTGTATGCACAGATTAGAGCAGTGCAAAAAATCATTCATGACATACCTGCATTTGTAATGTTTCATTGTACGTAACAGATTTATTTTTTACATTAGATCAAAATAACAGATTTTATTAGACTGTATTACGATTTCCTTGATATATTAAAAATTCGATAGGCGTTTATAGTTGTTTATACACAAAAGTTTGACGGGCGCCTTTGGCTGTTTAGTGTGTGTCCTTATGCTCTATATCTCAGAGATCATAATATTACAACTAAACACATAGTTACTGTGTAGATAAAGCTCTCTGACGTTATCGCACTGTTTCATAAATTACTGACCTGTCACAAGCTAACTATGCTACTGAACGATAACATATCAGTAATTTCTAAAATAGTGTAATAATGTCTGAGACCTGTGCACACAAAACTTTTGAAAATATTGTGCTTCATGGTTTGTTAATATTTCACCTTCTACTGTAGGTAATGATGTGAGAACGAACGAAAATGTTAGAAATTGGTCACTAATAAAAACATTAATTGCAACTCTGATGGAAACATTAATTAATATATAACAGTAGTACGTTAATAGTACGCCTTTTTCTATTCACGTCACAGACTTTTGAAACACTAGCAGATGTCGAATAAAAGATAGGCACCATCTTTGGGCACTCGCAGATAAAGGGCAAGGGATCATTGGATAGACGACACAATTGCCAGAGACTTTTTGAGGCAAAGAACTTTGACCGAAAGAGTCTGATCGTAAGCTATTCTTCAAGGCTATGAATCTGACAAAGCATCGAGTATTAGCGGAATTAGAAGGCACTACATCCTGCGCAACCATTAGTTCGATGGTCTAGCGCGATTGAATGTAACATTTGATCTGTTAGACAACTTGTTCCAACGATAAACGAAACCTTCGCGCTAGAATTTTGGGACAATTTGCTACAATCAAATGCTCAATGACGGGCTTGTTATTACTCCTGTAGCATCGGACTTTCTCATCAGTATTCTTCACTTACGTTTGGCATTGCAAATGATATATTGTCCAAGTCACATTTTGGATTTCTGAAAGGTTCTGATGTAGAGAAACCTATTTACGCTTACAGTGAGAATGTGCTTAATTCATTTGATAACAAATTACAGGCTACTGCCATTTCCTGTGACCTGTCAAAAGTCTTTGACTGTGTGAAACACAGCATTCTCTTAAGTAAATTAGAGTATTATGGTCTCACCGGCAATGCCGCGAAATGGTTTGATTCTTATCTATCTAACATGCAACAAAGGTTGTCCTTTGCGAAATACCTGTGCAGTAAGCAGTCAGTCTTCATCTGACTGCGAATTAATTACATGTGGTGTTCCTCAAGGTTCCATTTTGGGTCCATTGCTTTTTCTTGTGTATATTAATGACCTCTTATCTGTTACATTGCCAGATGCTAAGTCTGTTTTGTTTGCAGATGATACAAACATTGCAATAAGTAGCAAGTCAAGTACAGATTTAGAAATAGTTGCTAATCAAATTTTCACTGACATTAATAAGTGGTTTAAAGCTAATTCTTTGTCATTAAACTTTGAGAAGACCCACAATATGCAGTTCAGAATCTGTAAGAGATTTCCTTCCAGCATGAGTATAACGTATGAAGACATGTAGATCGAAGAGGTTGACAGTGTCAAATTTCTGGGATTACAACTTGATAATAAATTCAGTTGGGAAGGGCATACTTCAGAATTGCTTAAGCGCCTAAACAAGTCTATATTTGCCGTGAGAATGATGTCAGATGTAGGAGATATAAATATAAAAAACTTGCATACATTGCTTACTTTCATTCTATTATGTCGTATGGGATCATATTCTGGGCAACTGATCAAACCAAGTGAAAGTTTTTAGATTGCAAAAGCGTGTGATAGAATTATTTGTGGTGTAAATTCAAGAACATCTTGTAGAAATCTGTTCAAGGAACTTTGTATTCTAACCACTGCTTCTCAGTATATTTATTCCTTAATAAAATTTGTTGCAAGTAATACATCTCTATTTCCAACCAATAGCTCAGTACACAGTATCAGTACTAGGAATAAGAAGAATCTACATAAATGCCTAAACTCACTTACCTTGGTCCGAAAAGGGGTCCAATATTCGGGAATTTTTAATAAATTGCCAGCAACCATTAAAAACATGGTTTCAGATAAAGCACAATTTAAACAGAGTTTGAAAGACTTTTTCATAGGCAACTCCTTCTACTCCGTAGATGAATATCTTAACAGAGACTGTTAAGTCAGCTTAAGGAAAAATATCTGTTAGCTTTCAGTTTTAACAACACTTTCTCACAACAGTCAAGATTACGTATTTTGCGTACGATAAATTTATTAATAGTGGATAACAGTGATTCATTCAGACAGTATGTTAATTCTGTAAATATTAGCTGTCCCAGTTTACTGCATTGTATTAGCTTATTTTCGACTATCTCCTGACAAATTATCAGGGCAGTAAGTATTATATACAAATGTTTTATGCTTTTATGTCATACTTTCTGTCATGTTCTACACCCATGAGAATCAACTCATTTTTTGGGCCTATGGAACGAAAACTGAATCTAATCTAATCTTGTTCCATGGAATCGCTCGAAGTCTATGTCTGCACTGTGAAACTTATAAAATAACGGTTCCTCAGCTTCAGTTACTTTTATCAATTGTTAATTACAGATTGCTGTGAAATGAGAATAAGAATTTTTGGCGGGTTTCGGATGAATGACGTTATGTTCCGAAATCTTGTTGCCGGTGCCCAGAAAGAACAATTTATGTTATTGTATTCCATTTGTTTGATTGTGTTTTTTAAATTATCTCAAGAATATTTTTAATTAGATTTAGTGAGAATACAGGATGTATTATAATTAATGGCGTAAACCCATACAGTTGAAAGAACACGATACTAGAAGCAAAAAAGTCTCAATAAACATGGGTCGAAGCTGCATACCTTAAGAGCTGTGAGCAATTTTGCATCTTCGATACTGTGAAGCAAAGCTCTTCTACTGCAAGATCTTTATTTTCCATATTTTGGGAAGTGATAATATGGACCAAAACAAGAAAAAATGTCCAGTAAGCACGTGCTCTAAAATGCATACCTGAAGAGCACTTGTTCATCTTCGATACTTTGGAACACAACTCTTCTAATGAGGAAGTGCTCATAGCTCTTAAGGTATGCATTTTAGAGCACATGTTTACTGGACATTTTTTTCCTTGTTTTTGTCCATACCACCATTTCCCAAAATATGGAAAAAAGCTTGCAGTAAAAGAGATTTGCTTCACAGTATCGAAGATGAAAATTTTCTCGTAGCTCTTAGGTATGCATTTTCGACCATACGTTTACTGAGACTTTTTTGCTTCTAGTATCGTGTACTTTCAACTGTATTCAGGATTCAAATAAATTGCAGTTTGACGCTAGGAATATTGCATAGTGGAAATGATAGCGATTTATTACAATACATCAGAAGTATTCCTAAAGGTATCATTTTAGAGTTAATTTTCGCCTGAACTAATGCGAGGTTAAGATTTATATGACTTGATCAGAATTTTGCAGGACTCATATTCATTGCCATCAGGTTTTTTATGTCTGTTGAGATTCCAGTACGAGGCATTAAGCTGTAATATGTCTCGGTGGGTGATGTAGGATTTCGAGTACCGAAAGTCTGTTTCTTGCTATAAATTACACAGAAGCGGTACTTAGCATTGCTGTTTCTGAAGGTAAGTAACAAATATTTGTCGTCGTGTAGTTTTGCGTCTTACCTTGTTCCACTCATTCGACTTTGAGACTTTGAATAATAATTAGGTTTAAAACACTTCTGGTGAATTTTGAGACTAGTTTTATGTGAGGAATAAATAACATCTTCTCCAATATAAACGCTGTATTTTTAAGAACTTCTGGTGTGCTGGACGGCAAGTGTACTCGGGCATTAGAGCAGTGGGAAATCCAGTAGATGAAACTGTGACGTTAGTACAGTGACTCACTCTGAAGGGATAGTTCTCGGGTTAACATGCCGCCACAGTACAAGGTGATGCATATGAAGTCGGCTGTGCGCGTGATGATAACGAGTTGGAGGGAGTCTAGAATATTATCAATCTATAGTAGCATTTCACGAGCTAGCGCAAATCACTTAGCCCTAATCGGACATTACTAACTGTGAAACAACACGCAATTTGAGGAGAATGGCACCAGGGTAATTGCCAAACCAGCTACATCGAAATTGATTGCTTCGGAGTCGTGCGCAAGTAATGTTGCAAGTGCGCTGCTGTTGGGCACGTGGATAATGCAGTATAGAGGGTCATACTCTCAAGTGACTGGTGTCCAAGCCATAGGCGACTTTATGTCGCAGTTGCTTTGCGACAACACATGAACGGCCGAAGAGCCAGCAACAGGCGCTGCTTCAGCCCGCCTCACGTGCTGTGAACACGCCGTCGTCCGCTTGCGGCAATTATCTTCATTCACCGTCACCGCCTGCACCCGACTGCCTCTGTTGCGCGGCGCAACGGTACAAGTTCTGCATCTAATTTTTACTTAGCGATTTAGCTTTCATGTCCTTGCTAGTGCCCCATACAAAACTGGTTATCATTTGTTGATTTCAAATCATAATACAGAAGCACAAAAGTGATTACAAAAAATCACTTTGTTGGAACTGAACAGATACATCAGCAACGATGAGCTATGATGCAAAGTGCTTCCGTTTCCGCATCTTCATTGTGATCTTCACACGGAGTTTGTTAAGAGTCCAGAATATTTCTTCTGCCCTCCTGTTTTAAAAACAAGTTGTTTCCAATTTGTTTATGTAATTATCCTGTGTGTTCATTAAGTGATATCTTCTCTCTTCATCGAACGTAAATCTCGAGCTCCGTCCTGAATTCCTTCTTGGCTACTGACGACAGTGATTCGCCCCGTTCGATGTTGTACACCATATATCCTGTTTTGTTTAGCTCTTCAGTCTTAAGAGGCGTCTCTGAAATGACTTCAGTTTCAAATAACGTAATCTGATGTTTCATATTCCCCTCCTCTCCCCTGTCATATGCAGTTATCTTTAAGACTTCGTCCTATTATCGGCAGATAAGTGGGATAAGGCACATCTCCCACAAAAGGTGTGTCACACCATTGGAGGATAGAATGTACCATTTCATTGGTTACGAAAGCGTGCATTGTAAAAGTAGCCCATCGGTCGCATAGGCTAGCATAGAACGCGACCTGAAAGTGACGCCGAAGAAGGTCGATAGCTGGTAACACTCGAACTCTAATCTGATTGACGTCACGTGTCACCTCTCCACCTCGCCATAGGAGTCGATACTTGACTCGTCGCGCCTCACCCCCCACCACACGCACAGCCATTCGGACTCCCTGCACTACCAGCAAGAAAGCAGTCATCAACAATCTTAAACAGAAGTAGAGACACTCATTTATTTTCCAATATTTATTGACACAACGCGTTTCGGCAGCATGGTACCACCGTCTGGTGCCTAACTGTTATTTGCACACATACACAGAGTCAGATAAATACAGACAATCAGGCACATATAAGGTTCTTTATGTAGGGCAAACTGGGGGAGGCTTTCAAAAAGATCAGTGAGCACATCAGGAATTATTCTAAATCAGAGGTAGCTATCCACATTAAGGACAGTGGACACACAGTCAATGATATCAAAAGTGATCTTCATATATTACATAAAAGTGACTTATTTGAAGAATCTTCAAATTTTCATCTCTGGCACAATATTTAGTAACACGTTACTCAGTAATGCGTTAGAAATTGATGACGTAAATTTTTTTAAAACTTTCTTCAGTTTTGAATGCCTATTTCATTAGCAGTTAAGACTTAGGAGATGCTAATCCTATACATGAAGACAAGTAAGATAATTACAATTAGTGACTGTTGCCGAAAAGAGAGAAAAACGAATAATACTGTTAATAATAGATTGAAAAGTACACTACGTAAATGTGTCACAACGTAAATGTGCTAGGAAAAGAAAAATATGTGTTGCATTATTACGTGTATTGTGTTAGCAGCTGAATTCTGTATTGTCTTAGCAGCTGAAGAAACTTTGGTGTGCTCTAATTATTCCACTGTAATTATTGTGTGAAAAAGAGATGGTACTGTGTTATTGTGCGTCGTGTTCCAGATACGGATATACACGTTGTATCATAATTAATGGCGTAAACGCATACAGTTGAAAGTACACTATGTAAATGTGTCACAACGTGCTAGGAAAAGAAAAATGTGTGTTACCTTATTGCGTGTATTGTATTAGCAGCATGAGTACAGCATGAATTATCAGTAAACGTCTCTCTTTCTTTCTTTCCTTTCTGAAAAGTAGTTAAACGTAATGCATATAAAAGAGTATATTTTGCTCTCTAATGCCTTTCCCGTTTAAACACTACGTCATTCAAAAATATTCAAATGTGTGTGAAATCTTATGGGACTTAATTGCTAAGGTCATCAGTCCCTAAGCTTACACACTACTTAACCTAAACTATCCTAAGGACAAACACACACCCACGCCCGAGGGAGGACTCGACCCTCCGCCGGGACCAGCCGCACAGTCCATGACTGCAGCGCCCGAGACTACTCCGGCTAATCCCGCGCAGCACTACGTCATTAATCAGGACTTTAGAGACCTTGTCAGTTCGTCGAATGTACAGCAAAGGGAAGAAATTTTTGAATGTCATCGATAATGCGTAATTACTATATATTAAACTTCGTTACCAACTATAATTTACTCTAATGAAGTCTCAAAATACCAATCTCGTTTATTTTCTGCTACCTTTTTCTCTATCTTTTACGTTAACTAACCGAAAATATCAGATTTCCAATTGCGTATTGAGTCCCATTGAAACCCTAATTAACGAGTAATGAGCAATTGCTATTTCACCTTAAAAGTGAAACTCTTAACTTTGCCTTCTTTAGCACTTGCAGGTTACTGTATTCTTTGCAGGAATCTTTATCTTCTATCAAATTCAGTTACTGATTGTGATTACTATACCTGATTTAGGTAAATTCTATAAATAGAAACTCTCTTTCTGGGTGACTCTAACTACGTCAACCTAGCACATGTAATGCAAATTCTATGGTACTGAACTACAACAACTTTAATTCAGAACACAAGCTTCTTTTATATTTCAATCATTTAGTATCATTTAATTTGAACTTTAAAATGGTTTTCAATACAGTTTTCTCGACGTGTGATCGAGTGCCAGGAACAAGCTAATACACCACAAAACGCTAATAACACAATCAACAAAAGTAAAACAAAAATTCTAAATGCCACCGCCTCTTTGACCCTGACAGTTAGCAATCAAAGCAAAGCCCTGTCTCCTCAGGAGTTGGCGTCACAATTCCTTATTTGAAAATAGGCCACTCGTCGCTCTTCACTCGGCAAGTCTCAGACTACTTACGTGCTGTTCGTTAATCGTTCCACTTTCCTACGCTGCGCACTAAATATCGGCTAAGGCTCCGATCTATTTAACTGTCTGTGGACAGATTCAAGCTAACGAGCTAGGTGATGTATAAGTTAGGACTCAAAATTTACCAAAACGCACTCGAGGCATTTCTAGCTCGATGCACTTCGAACAGTCTAATCCACCACTGACAGTCCAGCAAACAGTCCATCATCAAAGCAACCGTAATGCTGCAGCTGCTTCGAGAATATTGCCAGCTGAAAGGATTACGGAAGGGTCCTCTTTCTCCACCTGCTGTGTGGAGCATGATGAAGTTCGAATCAACTGGGCAACTGGGCGTCACTCCAGGAAGAGGCCGACGACCGGTTGCAGCAGAGGTGGTTGATGAAATCGCTATTGCTATGGGACAACGCTGCACGCAATTCCCGATCGACATGCAGTGCGCATGCTGTGTCACGACAGTTGAACATCCCATGCTCTGCTATACAGGAGGTGCTTCGAACCATTCTCAAATAGTACCTATACAAGATCCATATAGTATAGCAGCTGGCACCAAAGGACGCACAACTACGTGCTGACTTCGCTCTCCACTTCCTCGCAAGGATTGAAGTTGACATGGGCTGTCCCTGGACCATTCTGTGGACAGACGAAGCTCTTTTTTCTCTGACGGATAAGATGAACACACACAACTGCCGAGAGTGGGGATCTTCACCTCCAGTCACTGTGCATGAAGCTCATCTGTATGGTGAACTTGCCACCGTAAGTAGTAGGGAGATGGCGGCCGCAGTACAATTTTGGTATAAAATTGATATGCAAATTAATTGAATTGATAAATTAATCACCCCCACCCAACCCGGCCCCCGACCACGCCCACCCCAGCCCGCATATGGTGTCAAGTGTTTTTCTCAGCCTGCACGTGTGCCCCAGCCCCTCCCCCTCCCACAGCATACCCTATTGGTGGAAATTTTGAATTTTGGCGGGAATTTCGAATTTTGGTGGGAATTTCGAATTTTGGAGGGAATTTCTTTGTCCCAGGGCTCTGCTGACATCCTAACCCGTCCGCCACCCGGGAATTGACGAGAAATTAAAAATGGCGGCGCTCTTTCCGGGACTCGAACCCTGATTCCCTAACAGATGGAAACTGTCCAGACCCGGGAGAGAAAGGGTAGGTTAAAGTACATTATTTATTTTGGTCAAAAAACTGACGCAAAGATCGATCCTTATTACATAATTAATCACAAAGATCAGGCCTAATTACACAACCATATGCATAGTGTTACACAAGGATAGCATAAAATCGCAATACAACATAAAAACGGACGATACCAAACAACTGGTGTTATCCTGCTGGGAAAAAATTTCGCATTTTCGGTCGAATCTACCGGCAGACACTCTCAACCTTTGCCCTACACGTACAAGCTGGCAGGAAAAAGGGAGGAGTGTAAAGTACTATCTTTATTCTTTTTGATGGGAAATACATTCAACTGATGAGATGCTGGTGTTGGACAGAGACGAGTTTAGAAAATGAATTACCTGTAAGCATACAGTATCTACCGCTGTTAGACGTCAGTTTGCTACATATGTCTCCTCAAAAACCATCCTGCAGCCCAGGTAATCGAAGCCAATACACGCTACCACAACTGATGGAAAAAAATGCACCACAGTTCTAATTACACTTCAAAATTGTCGTGAAAAAAACAGCACCCATAATGAACTGGTCATAATGCAGCACATGTACTGGGGAAAATCGTTGACCAAAAAGACTGCGGAGGGGGTGGTAGCTGAACATGCATTCTTCTTGATCTACAACCACAAACTGCAGAAAGCAAAGGCCTTCTCACTTACCCTCGCACCTCTCCCTCGCGCCTCCCCCTCCCCAGCTCCATTCATCCATCTAAGGGGAGGACACATGCTTCTTCAAACAGCCAAATGCTCCGTAGAGCTTCTCGCGTCCTCGCTGCCCGCTCTTTGATGTTTTTCTGGCGACACGCGTATGGCTCCAGGCCCCACCAGGCGCTCCGCAGTCACTCGCGATATGCGGCGTGCCTTGGAGGCACAAAAGGGAAATTTACAGACATAGCTCCGCCCATACAGTGAACGGTCCAGATGGCCCACAGCACTGGACTTTCCACCATCTGGCCGCCACCTTAAGGCGATGCCCCTACGCCAACACAGTAGCATGTATAGTCAACTAAACAATAGGAGATAAAAGGACGGCCGCCGCAAGTGCAACTTGTTCCTCTAAAGTGTAGTGACACAGCCGCCCCTAATGGTTAGAGAGCGCACTTGCGGTGGTGACTTGAAACAGACTAGACAGGCACCCAATGCCTCCAAGAGACTTGTCGAATCCTGCCTCGGGCATGGATGTGTGTGATGTTCTTAGGTTAGTTAGGTTTAAGTAGTTCTGAGTGCTATGGGACTGATGACCTCAGCTGTTAAGTCCCATAGTGCTCAGAGCCATCTGAACCATTAGGCTTCTCGTTCTGTGATGGAAAACTCTTTCATTTGATGTCAATGCATCAATAATCAAGAATGTATTAAAAAAAGGAAAACACATTTGCGACCATAATAAATGTCCTCCTTCCACGAAAACAGGCAAAGTCCATTTTCTTTTAGTTTTATGAGCAAACTCGGTGGAGTTTTTACATTCGACTGCAAAAAAATCTGTATTTAGCAACTTCTTTCAGCTTGTTGAACAAAGCGTCTCTCGTGTTCAATGTCTTTAAATACACTGTCACGCATGTGTGTATTACAGACATTTTAGACAATCTTTCACGCCATTGGCACACATGTCGGAAAAAACACATTCACTTTACGTTTGATAACAAGATGCTATAATTCAAGAGAACGTAGCTGTATAGTCCACTGACAGGTCCCCTTTTACCAATGCGATGCTATTTCGTACTAGCGCTTACAGAACAAATCGTGAGAGCCTATCCCGCGCCGTGTAGATGGGAGATTGAAATTTCGTTAAAAGATATCGCCAGAACAAACAAAAAAGTTCTTGACTAGTACCATTCCGTATCGCCTTAGCCATCTCTTCCACCTGCCAGGTGGCACGTCATTGATATCAATTTGATAGGCTAATTAATTAAATTGATCATGAGAGTTACTTAGCATGGCGAGTAATTTTTTTTTCAGCAGTCGGATTACAATCGCCAGATAGGACAACTGGGAATCCATGTAGGAAATACGATGTTTTATTCGAGGAACGCTACTGAGAAATGACATCTGAAGCTGGCCGCAGAGGGATTCTACAACCCGCAACATACATTTCGCATAAGGACTGTGCTATTAAAAACATGATCATAACTCCTATGTTACCATCAACCTGCATAAAAAGCGGTCTTGAGTCTACAGGCACACACGGTCACTGATAATGTTACGCTTTCAGGCAGAAATGCAGTCCAAAATGCTGTCCACAATTTGGAATCAAGTCTATCCATTGAACCACATATTTACGTTGGATCCTGTAGGGACGTCCTTTAATGATTACAGCCACTGGTGAATCATATTCGTGCCACTCTCGTACCTCGAAACGAGTCACCTTCTTTTCGGACCTATCTGCTAAGGATCCCATACACCAAGAACTCCAGCGCTGTTTTTAGACAGTTCCTCTGCATCTTGTAACTGCTCCTAAGTCTCTGCCCTGCCCTCCCTGCAGCTCAGTCTATGTGATCGTCCCAATTTAAGCCTGACCGGTACGGAAGTCGGAGAGCGCTATAACTAAGATCTTCTGCATCCTGTGGGGTAAAGGGATGAGTTGAGTTAATACGACAGGACCGCGTTTTGACCACTCATTGGAAATGGAAACATGGTGTTCAAAAAATGGCTCTGAGCACTATGGGACTTAACTGCTGAGGTCATCAGTCCCCTAGAACGTAGAACTACTTAAACCTAACTAACCTAAGGACATCACACACATCCATGCCCGTGGCAGGATTCGAACCTGCGACCGCAGCGGTCGCGCGGTTCCAGACTGTAGCGCCTAGAACCGCTCGGCCACATCGGCCGGCAAAAACATGGTGTCATAGCTCCGGCAACTGAGTACAGTGTGTAAGACCAGCGCCCAACGAAACGTTCCCCTGCAACACGAGGTTGTAGAAGAGATAGTACGAGCAGTTACGGTGGTGTTTGTTGTTGGGAAAATTGGGAAAACTACACATCATACATGGCATGGAGGAAGGACGAAGATTTTGTTACTGCATTGCGACACATCTCCAAACTACATACAGGTACTGCAGTTCGAAACAGAACTGTGTCTCTCAGGATGGTATTCATGTCTATCACCCAAACATATGCGGCGATCCTATTAAATATACAGGTGGTTCGTGATCGAAGTAACTTCCACAGATCGGTGTAAAATTTCATCACGTGTACTGTAGGATGACCATATCCAACAGACTATCAATCACACGAGAGGGTTCCAGCATTGTTCCTTGTTAATCAGTTTAGTACATTGTTTTTTCTTTTTTTTTCGTTGTAACACACCCCATAAGTGTACACTGCCATACACTTTGTTTTTTCTACCATGACTTTGAGATCTGTGTCAACTGCTGCTACACCGACGTTAACGTGTTTCAACCCTCTGGCTCTCACAGAATAATGAACATCGCATGGCATAAACTATACAGCTACCACTACACAGGCTCGTAGAAATAAAACACAGAGGCTCTGTTTTATCTATGTCTGCGTCTGTGCAAGTGTCACAGAAGGCTCCGACGATGTGCTCTTCCTGCTGGTGGTTCCAACTTCGAACATAGAACACATCTCTATACGTAATGCGTGATTACTCCACCTTCGAGCCCGGTCCTAGATGTGACGTGTTCTGGAGCCGCATCCCAAGATTGCTCCAGATATAACGCTTGGCGGATCCACACTCGAACGTTAGCTCGGGTCTATTGTGGGACCTGGGAGCCATCCGCGACACATGCACAGACGCAGACATAGATAAAACAGAGCAAACATACTGCAACTGTAGAATATGATAGCACAACAGTGTAACATTTCCCGCTCCTATCCCATTTCGCCACCGCAATACCAGTGGCAGTACCTGCAGCGATTTCAAGTTCATAGCCAGCCCGGTGCTAGGGGCACGCCCCCTGGGATTAGCTTGGTGGGCATGGCCAAACAAAAGTGGAATTATATATTGTCTAGCACACTTGTAACGCTGCAGGAGTGTAGCTTGGTAGAGTAGGCAGTACAGTAAGCCTTGTAGTAAAAACGTTATTGCCTATAGATTTATTTCCTGTAGCAGTAGAGAAGCTAACACTTGTCGCAATAGTTATTACGCTGCTAACAACTGTATTGTAAAAAATATGACCCACTAATGTATTAGGTGGTGGGTTAATATTGTATTGATGATATTGTTCGTGAAATAAAGAATTTTTTTAAAAAAGAAAGGAACCTTCCTGGCGCCAAAGAGAGGGGTGGAGGTAAATTAAGCAGGGTCGTAACCTGATACCTGGCCAACATGTCCCGGTCTCACCCCCCAGGAACCAAGGAAAACGTAGGGAACGCCGGCCGTTGTGGCCGTGCGGTTCTAGGCGCTTCAGTCTGGAACCGCGTGACCGCTGCGGTCGCAGGTTCGAATCCTGCCACGGGCATGGATGTGTGTGATGTCCTTAGGTTAGTTATGTTTAAGTAGTTCTAAGTTCTAGGGGACTGATGACCTCAGATGTTAAGTCCCACAGTGCTCAGAGCCATTTTTTGAAACGTAGGGAACGTGGAATAGAGATACAATGAACATCGATGATTTATTTATTTTCCGCTCTTATTTTTTAAATTAATGATAACACCACTGAGAAAGGCAGGAAACCGACGTCGCTAGGAGGAGGCAGCGGCAAGACGCCAGATTCCGTTAAACAATTGATGAGTAGTTTTTCGGAGAAGAACATTCCGATGACCAGAGAATACACCGGTTCTAAGAGAGCAGGGATGGGGATCAATTCGTCACGGCAGTAGCACCCCAGATCTTGGGTGGGTTAAGGATGACACTACAAAGGAAATTGGAGAAAAATTGCCCGTATTTGGGATTACGGACAACTGCACAATAGCGTTCATTAAGGAAGTACCAAAAACCAAGGATTTTTTCTCGCCATCAGCAAACACGTAGTGAACGGCGTGTCCTCAAATCCACTTCACGGAGTTCGTCTTCGCTTGGGAGAAGAGACCGGAAAGAGGAACAGGTGGAGAGATAGCTGATGAGGAGTCGTGCTTGTAATTAGGGCCAGCATCTGTCGCACCAAGAACCAGACACGTCAACTGATCCGCACACCAGGCGGTGCTCCTCTGCGTCCAAAACATCACAGGCGACACCCATCGGTATGTCTATCAGACCCCGAGTAGACGTGACGGGCATTCGTGCTTTCAAAAAAAAAAAAAAAAAAAAAAAGTCAAATGGCTATGAGCACAATGCGACTTAACAGCTAAGGTCATCAGTCCCCTAGACTTACAACTACTTAAACCTAACTAACCTAAGGACATCACACATATCCATGCCCGAGGCAGGATCCGAACCTGCGATCGTAGCAGCAGCGCGGTTCCAGACTGAAGCGCATAGAACCGCTCGACCACAATGGCCGGCATTCGGGCTTTCCATTGACCATAAGGTACCATGCCGGCTGGAAGTCATTTTCAAGATAAGGAGCGTACACCGATCGCCAAACGGCACGCCAGTCGACGTGGGAGATGCTTTCCCTCAACAACATTTGGAGACTTGTGCTGCTGAAAAAAAAACCATAGACTGCCTTCTAGCATGTTAATTGCGTTGGCAGTATCGTAGTAAGGGCATAGCTCAGTTCGACGAAAAATTAGTGGAAGTAAAAGAAGGGGGGCGGGACATCCGAAATCTGGATATGTGATGAGAGAGAGTGTGGTGCAAGGGCCTCCAGCAACAGGCTGAGGGAAGATGAGGGTCTCGTACTTTACCTTGAACAACAGGCCGTGGCGAGCATATCATCTTAAAGCTGCTAGCATGCGGCGGGCCATAGACGGCAGAATAGGAAATGTCTGCGCTATGTGGGAGATACCGGATGGCAGATATGCATTTACAGATTGTGTCCGCTGCAGGAGATCGAGGGCTCGTAACGGTGGTCTAGGAGCCCAGCTCGTAGTTGGCGCCAGCTGCTGAGGCCAGTCGTGCGCCAAAGTTCACGTGCGAAATAGCGTCCTAAGCATCGAATAGTATCAGCTACATGCAATGGAGCAACGCTGTCCTCAAGAAGCTCTGCATCCATCGCCAATGCGCTCGTTTTTCGGACGTTAAGGCTGCTAACAGAAGCTTTGCCGTAGGTGGTAACCCATGCCAGTTACTCCCTAACCTCATTACTGCTGCGGATAAAGACTACGAGGCCGTCCGCATAAACAGCGCAGCTGAATACAGGGCAACCGCGAGACATCCCAGACGAGCACGGACGGAGGCCGCAGAACAACGGTTCCATGGTGAAAACATACAACAGAACAGAGAGCGGGCAGCCTTGACGCACCGAACGGTGGATCAAGACGAGAGGAGTGAGACGGTCATTATAGAGTACACACGGCATTGCTCCGCGAATGAGACGCATTACGACATCGATGGTAATATCAGGGTATCCCATATTGTGGAACACCCCTTCCAGGTAGTCATGATCGATCTGATCCAACGCCTGGCTAAAGAGCTGCCAAAGTCCAGGCACACGACAAGCATGAGCAAAACGGATTATATCCCCATAGCGACAGAGGGCAGTGCGGATGTTATTGACGCATCCCAAAGAAGGTTGGTCAGACGAAACCATTTACCAGGCCGCCCGTTTAAATCACACAACCAACAGACAGGCAAACATTGTGATGTAATAAAATAAAAGTGATGTTGTTATTCAAGGAAAAAGTTGGAATTTGAAATTTCGTTTACTGTTTTATCAATCGCATTGGCGTAAGAATCATGGATTGACCATTGTCATAAGATATTGCATTATGAAATGTGAATATTCTTTACTTGCAGTTTCGCGTGGCTTGAGGCAGTCACAACTAGCGTGCTATTGATTAAAAATTGCATTATCGTCTATCTAATTACTTCATGATCGTAGATACGATCATACCCGGATGTGAAGTTATTGTTACAGTTTCCTAAGGGACCAGAAAGTTCTTAAGGGCGCAAGAACAACTGTAAAATCACACAAAAAGGAAATTCAATATTAAAGCCTGATGCAAAAAGACGACAAAACAGTTTTTTTTCGATGTAACACGCGCAGTGGACTGCTGATCTTGGTGTCTGTAATCTTAGAAAAATGCATAATTAAAATGAAAATACTGAGGAGACGATAGGAATGAACACTGCTAAATGATTCAATATTTACAGAACAAATATTTATTATAGCTACAACATATATCGTACCTTATGCTTAGTACAACAATGACGGTAGATTTTTATGTCCGTTTTATGTCTACTGAGCCCTCTTTTAAATAGCCATTGTCCTCTTGAGTCGCCCGTGCGTCGTCACGATAAGTTATAACAGTTCTTCTTTTTACACTTCACTCAAACTTAGACGGCACACGTTTTTATACATTTAGTAAAAATTAGATCAGACCGCCACAAATCTGCCTCCGTCTTACTTAAGAAAAACGGTACAAGTGTTTAGCGCTCAAGGCTTCATTTGTTCTCCAGCGAACAAAATAGTGACGGATCGCATATCGATCCACATTCTTCTCAGTTTGAATTGCCGCTCAAAGACGACGAATTATATTATTTAGCAAATTCCACCGTCGTTATGCGACTCCTTATTATACATTAATCATTCTTTATAAACAAGTATTCGCCATCTGGCTGAAAGTGTTAACTATTTGCTGTTTCAGTGAAGCCAAAAACAGCGACCATCACACCGCCCCTTCCATGAGGAGAGAGGGAATGCCGAAGGATTACCTCGATCCTCATGTCATCATGAGACATTCGTGATTTTTGGTATGACACTTACATAATATTCCTTCGGAAGTTACTGGCGTACTAAGTACATAATTTGAAATTACATTTATAAACATATACCACATATTTATCATTTTTCAAAATAAAGTTTTTCATTCTTTGTTCATCAGTCACTTCATTCCGTAATACTAAGATTCACATTTATGTGCAAATTTAAGATTGGTCCATATTTGCTTATAACTATAAGTGGCTGTTCATTTCTCACTTCGGTGGATATAATTCAGAATTTACTTCTCTTGAGCTTTACAACTAATACATGAGTACAGTGAGTGTTTATTTTCATTAAACTAAAGTGTACAATGTTCGAGCCTCTGTTGACTCATTTTGGTTCAATTATAATTTAATAACGTACCACTACACTTGGTGATGCTTTCACTTTCTGTGTTAGTTGTCTACGGCGTTCATCATGCAGTACATCTGTCCTTTCCATTGTGGTGCCAGGAATTCAAATGGCTTCCCGGGTTTTTCTCTGTACAATATGAAACAGAAGAAGTGGTAAATTATTAGTATAGCTTACAACCTCTTGGATACATTGGTTAAGGATCGGGACTGGTCTGGAGTTCAGAGTCTTCCTACAGTGCTCATTCATTTCCTTTGTCCATCAAGAAACAGGATTATACTTCATTTTAGCAATGTTCAGGAGTGCCGGTTTTAATGGCTTTAAGGTCTGAGTAATATGACAATCTACTTTTCACTCAACTTCAGCTCAAGAAAATTGCTTAATTTACGTTTAAAAATGTAGTCACACAAGTGTGCAAATATCTATCCTCCAGCATGTACGATGGAAGTCATGGCGGTTAGCAGTTTTAAGTTTGGACTGTTTCGTCACCCACACGTCAGCCACAGTGTTGCGTGAGCTCCAATACGCAGTATCCGTTCATGCTCAGGCTGCAACAGAGCTGTCGGTCATCTATCACCCCCCCAGCCTTTCCTTCTTTTTTTTTTTTACTGTGGACTTCTGCACTTCGTATCAGGCGAGTGCATCGATACACACACCTCGCGCATGTTTTCCATCGGAGGAGACGGACATTGAAGCTGCCTCCACACTTCCCTGTCAACTGCCTCTCATGAGGCTCACAGGTAAGTGACGAATATTTTAGCTGTCGCTGCTCTTAAAACAACACTGAACTTTGCGTTGCACCTATAGTCGCAGCTTAACTTCCTTTTACACTTTCAGTATAGCACTGCCACTAATACACACTGAACAGTTATTCTTATTATGCACGTCGCACTGTAGTGTGCATCTTCACGCAGCATTCGTTCTCACTTCCTTCGTCGATAGCGTTCATTTACAAAACAGTCAAATTAGTAGGTTTCCTCTATTGATACAGAAGATACAAAAGATCACTTACAAGCTAATATTTACAATTAATGGTCACTCCTTTGGTTAAGTCCAGTGAACAACTGCTCTATGAATGGACTCTTTATATCTCAAGGTTTACTTTCACTAGTGAACCTAAAAATATTCTTTCAAACCTTTTTTTTTTAAAAAATAAGGCTCATCTCCTCATTATGAAAACTACAGATTTCGCAACACTCGTTGCATTTATTCTTTAGTGCATCCGAGATCATATTCTACTCCCACGTAGCATATCTACTACTTAAAGATCACGCATTTAACGCTGAACCTTTTCTTTTGTGCTTTCCTTTGTGCTTGCCAAAATTTTTATATTTGAGGGCAGACTGGATAACAATAGATCTCCCTCTTCGCTTCATGTACGCAGCAATCGTTCTCTGAAAAAAAGAAAGGTAACCCGTGTCTACTATTTTTCGCATGAATGGAATTACCCACATTCCACTGAGTATACGCAACCCGTCCATAACAAACATTACCAAAGCTAGCGAAGTTCATCACGCTACGTGTCTCATTTCTCATAAGGATTTCTTTGCTTCCAAGCACACGTGCCTTTTACAAGTCGACCCTTGGTCTGGGTTAATGAACCAGGATCAAAAGGAACGGGCACAAGGAAAATGGGTTTCATAAGAGGAGTGTCTTAGGAGACATTTTTACAATAAAATCTGCATGTAAATAAAATTATCATTACAAATATAGACACATACATACTTTTTTAACCTCTTTCATTGCAGCATGCTTTGCTACTTCTACGTCTTACTCTCCTTATAGTCAATATTAAGTTTAAACATAACTCCATTGCTTGTTCTTCACATTAGCCTTCAACTAGGGTATTGAATGGTCGCTAGATTGCGCTACAAAGCATCTGAAGATCTTTACTTGGACTTATTTATGATACAGGGGGCTTGCTGTGTGGTTAATTAGTGCCTTGATTCTACTGAAATCAATTCGTCAGCTAACATTCCTCATATACTCTTTAGATTGGGCTCAGATCACAGGGAAACAGTTTAATTCCATGGCAATTCGGGGTGTACTTACGCTACATTATTCATGCTTCATGGTTTGTCTCTCTTTGTACTGTATTTCAACCAACTTAGTTTACTACAGCTTATTGTCTCCTTGCGTGAATATATGTGGGTTACCTCTTGTTATCTCATTTAACAGCACGCTTTAACTGAACTTTAAGCTATTTCCTCCACTCCTATTCACTGCCTGGACGTTATGAACATGTCTTTTTTAAGCAGGTAATTTGGGCGTTTAGAACATAACTTCAAGTACTTACATTACTAAATACAAATCTATAAATGTTCTTGTACCTTGAGAGAAGTGCTTATTTACGCACCCTCCTCCATTTCTCACCTTTACATACACTCCTGGAAATGGAAAAAAGAACACATTGACACCGGTGTGTCAGACCCACCATACTTGCTCCGGACACTGCGAGAGGGCTGTACAAGCAATGTTCACACGCACGGCACAGCGGACACACCAGGAACCGTGGTGTTGGCCGTCGAATGGCGCTAGCTGCGCAGCATTTGTGCACCGCCGCCGTCAGTGTCAGCCAGTTTGCCGTGGCATACGGAGCTCCATCGCAGTCTTTAACACTGGTAGCATGCCGCGACAGCGTGGACGTGAACCGTATGTGCAGTTGACGGACTTTGAGCGAGGGCGTATAGTGGGCATGCGGGAGGCCGGGTGGACGTACCGCCGAATTGCTCAACACGTGGGGCGTGAGGTCTCCACAGTACATCGATGTTGTCGCCAGTGGTCGGCGGAAGGTGCACGTGCCCGTCGACCTGGGACCGGACCGCAGCGACGCACGGATGCACGCCAAAACCGTAGGATCCTACGCAGCGCCGTAGGGGACCGCACCGCCACTTCCCAGCAAATTAGGGACACTGTTGCTCCTGGGGTATCGGCGAGGACCATTCGCAACCGTCTCCATGAAGCTGGGCTACGGTCCCGCACACCGTTAGGCCGTCTTCCGCTCACGCCCCAACATCGTGCAGCCCGCCTCCAGTGGTGTCGCGACAGGCGTGAATGGAGGGACGAATGGAGACGTGTCGTCTTCAGCGATGAGAGTCGCTTCTGCCTTGGTGCCAATGATGGTCGTATGCGTGTTTGGCGCCGTGCAGGTGAGCGCCACAATCAGGACTGCATACGACCGAGGCACACAGGGCCAACACCCGGCATCATGGTGTGGGGAGCGATCTCCTATACTGGCCGTACACCACTGGTGATCGTCGAGGGGACACTGAATAGTGCACGGTACATCCAAACCGTCATCGAACCCATCGTTCTACCATTCCTAGACCGGCAAGGGAACTTGCTGTTCCAACAGGACAATGCACGTCCGCAAGTATCCCGTGCCACACAACGTGCTCTAGAAGGTGTAAGTCAACTACCCTGGCCAGCAAGATCTCCGGATCTGTCCCCTATTGAGCATGTTTGGGACTGGATGAAGCGGCGTCTCACGCGGTCTGCACGTCCAGCACGAACGCTGGTCCAACTGAGGCGCCAGGTGGAAATGGCATGGCAAGCCGTTCCACAGGACTACATCCAGCATCTCTACGATCGTCTCCATGGGAGAATAGCAGCCTGCATTGCTGCGAAAGGTGGATATACACTGTACTAGTGCCGACATTGTGCAGGCTCTGTTGCCTGTGTCTATGTGCCTGTGGTTCTGTCAGTGTGATCATGTGATGTATCTGACCCCAGGAATGTGTCAATAAAGTTTCCCCTTCCTGGGACAATGAATTCACGGTGTTCTTATTTCAATTTCCAGGAGTGTATTTATGTAGCTCCGGGCAATCACCTCGCAAGCACAATTTTTATAGTAACTTAAAGTTGAATTGAAATTCTTTCTGCAACTTTAATTTCCTGCTTCAGCTTGTTGGAGAAATATCAGTTCATGTCCATGACTATAAACAATTTTTCCATACTTAACATTTAATACTTAAAGTTTCCATGTAGCAGCCGTTACCATGTAGTCCGGGCGCTGTTCAACGCAATACTTATCATTAACAGTTCACACAAGGAAATTTCCAGTACGCAAGAATTCATTTTCACGATAGTACTTAACCACTACCATTATAAAATTTCTTTAAGTCTTGGTGGTGAAATAAGCCTTTTACTCTCCCCGTAGCCGGTTCAGTTAATATATAACTCCCTATGTGTGGTTTACTTAAAATAAGGTAAGGACCTTGATACATACTATGTTGCCACTTGCGATTTTTCTTACATATTAAGGATGGCTTGAAATGAGTCTTAAGTAATACCTTTTCGCCTATGTGGTAATTTACAACATTGTTTAATTTTTTATCATACCCTTTCTTCCTTAATTAAGCATTGGTGGTAATAGAACTTAAAGCTTCTCGAATTTTGACATCTGGATCTACCTCAGGGCTAGGTATCTTTGGAAGAGGATCACCTGTTCATCATAAATGTCATTAAAGTCTTGAGCTTCTTTGTCACGTACAAGGTCATCTCGTAAGTCGGTATCATGGTCGTACCGAATCGCATTAATATATTCAGAACCAGAGGATTCGTTAGTGCCCCCACTCAAACCCGCAGCGACCTCTAGGAGGCTGAAAGGCGCTGCCTCTGTCCGCAGGATGTTTAGTCTGTTTGTCATTCATGGTCTTAACTGTTTGTTCCGTTTCATATTGGTGTTGGCTATGTGGTACAAATGCCGTAGTAAAGAGGTCAAATTCACTGGATGCATTCACTTGTGAATAAAATTCTTGAGACGGCTGCTGTCAACCCATCTTTTGGTTGCCGGTAAAACCATTTCCTTGTGAAGGAAAGTTCGCATTTGGTGCCGTTTGAAAATTGCTCCGCAGTCCTCTATCCTGTGAAAAGTTGTTCTGATGTTGTGCTGGGTGACCTCCGCCTTGCCAATGCCACTTGCTATTTTTCCACCTATAACTTTGATTGTACGCTGGCCCATTTGAAAAATTACCACTCGTTTGTGGAGAATTTCCATACTGCTCAGGGGCAGAATTAAATGGCCGGTTTCCATACCTGGTGGTTATAAATTGGGTGGTATCTCTGCTGATTACTGTAATTGGTTTTCTGCTTCCGTTTAAAGCTATTGCCGTTTGCGTTTTCATAACGGCTGGCAGATTGATACCAGCGATCGCAGTAGCGCGCTGTCTCCTTCGGCGCATTGTTGTCCGCGGGCGATTCATTCAGGGAAGAATTTTGCGCTGCCAACCTTGGAGCGCACATCCTCGCTAATTAAATCTAAGGAATCCAGCACAGAAAGGAATGCATCCGTGTCTTCTTCGGACACATTTTCAAATTTCTCTCTGATAGACACTGTAGACATTGGGAGTCTGCTTTTGAGAATCGTAATTACGTCATTGCAAGTAATCGGAGAATCCCAGAATTTAATTTTTGATAGATACTTCTCAAAGTATCGCCGGAGACTTCCATGCTTCTCATTGAAAATTTCCGCACAATACATCTCCTTCCTTAATCTCTGCTGTACCCCAATACTCCAAAATGTTTCCAAGAACATTTTCTCAAACTCTCTATAATTCCTACACGTGTCTACCATTCCGTTCCCCATAATGCTGCATCACCGGAAATAAATCCAGTGACGAACTGAACACGCTGTCTGGGAAATATGCCGGAAAAATTCTTTAGAAACACGATCGGGTGTATATCTCGCTTCTGCGGATGAAAAACAGGAAAAGTGCGTTGCTTAATCATACTTTCCTCTTGCATTGAACTCACAATTGTGGGCGGATCATTTATTTTCCCCACTCGGGGCTGAACAGGGCTGTTGTTTTGCATGTAATCAGGCGGTGAACCATAAGGGGTTGACTAACATTCGGCACTGTCTAAAGAGTTGTTCCCTATAGTTTGCGTAGGCGTGTGCGAATTTTCTACCCAGTTTCTCAGCATTCTGATTTCGTCCAATACTTGCTGCTTCCTCTCAGGAAGATCCCGTGTAAGTGTCCTCTGAATCTGTCCCAATTCAGACACCACTGTGTCTCCCCACTTATCAGGAGGAGCTAAGATTTCATATGTTACATCCTTGACAGTCTCCCTAAGCTCCTCCCTGACCTTCTTTTCGATAAAAATATCTTTACCCTTTATCCATTCACCGCAGTGTTCCGACAATGCCTCCTCGTGTGCTTTCACGGTGTTCTTAACTTGTACTTCGGTATTGATTGATTCTATCTGCCTCGATAGATCCTCTACTACACTTTCACCGTTAGTTACCACATTTATAACTGAGTTTATTTCTTTGGTAGCTGCCTGAAGTTTTGTGTTTAATGTTCCAGATACTTCAGCTTATTCACCTTTCATCTGTTTTTGCATTTTCTGAATTTGATTGTTGATCTTAATTTGCACCTCACCCAACAGGGTATTTAATTCAGCCGTAATTTCTTTATGCAGATCTGTTTTGATTGTGCCTAGCTGTGTTTTTACTGATTCGCTAACAGCATCTAATCGGGTATTAACAGTCTCATTTCGTGTTTTTTTAGTCTCATTTACTGCGTCAAACTGTTGTCATTAACGCACCGAATTCATTTGTAGCTGCAGCGGGAAGAGTTTGGACTTGAGGGTCACATTCCCCTGTCACAGACGTAGTTAGTTCAGTTTCCACACGGCAACCTACCGTTCGCGATCGTAAAGGATATGGAGTACTGTTAACGTCTTCATTTCCGTCTCCTTTTGTCACCTGTCTCTGTTTACTATCCGCCATTTTCATAGTAAGTCACGTGCTACTGATCCACTTTGCAAGGCTTTCGTCGTTTATCAGTGACGTGGTGCGCTGCTTGCTGGGAGTCCTCTAAGAGTACCGCTCTCGCATGAGCAAAAAATGAAACTGTATCTGGCGACAAGACAAGATGGAACCTAAACGTTTCAGGCAAATGAATGAAGGTGCTCTTCACAGCAAACTGCACACAATATCCACGACGTTGAAACTGTAATACAGCTATTCTAACAGTGGAGAAAAAGTTACTGTTATCAGACTGCGAAGAATTTTATTTTGAAAGATAAAATAAAACAGATTTTCTACAGCGGGAAGGAGATAGGAAGGATGGGGATCGACTTGGGAAAGCAACGTCGCTACTGAAGCACTACACTGCGTATGCAAAATTCTGACTAACTTTTTGATGGCTTCATTATCACTATGTTGTCTCAGTAAATTCGCGTCTCTTTTCTTTTCCTTCTTCTCGGTAATTAAATTGCGTTATAGACCAGCATATTTTCCAGCATTTACATTCTTTGGCTTCGCTAACTCAGAACCGAGCTTCCACCCTTAGACCTAATCCGCACTTTGAGCTACACTTCGGATCAGTCGGAGACCGCAACCAAATCGATAGGTTTCAATTGAATGCCAGTGTTATGCCGTCCAAGTGGACGTTGTGATTGCCAATTCTACTCTCCCATGAGTTTCTTACACGTGGGTGTGACCTCCCGTGACTGACTGAAGGCTTCGAAAGCGGTCGTGCAATAAATAAGAAGTTAGCAGCAGCTGAAGTGGATTTTTTATTTTATACTCTGAACGCCAGTTGTACCACAATCATTTTAGCGACTCGAGTGATGAGGCTGCCTTCGCTGCATCAACAGCTTACTATAGCGTCGTTGTGCCACTCTTCCGTTGCATTCAGTGGACCCATGTAACAGGAGAAAGTCGGCCAATTCCTCCTCAGTAAAGCAGAGGTTGAAAATACCGCTTCAGTTGTAAATTACTTTATTTTCACACGATCAGTTTAGAACTGTTATAAGCCCATCCTCAGGTGTCGTAGCCGTGCTTAACCCTTAATAGAAAACAACAACTTGAAGATATTCAAAAAGAAGAGAGAAAGATCATCAGGAAAATTCTACGAGGAAGACATACCCAAGACGGTTATGGGCTACAATCAATTAAAAGAAAGAAAAGTTTTCAAACATCGAAATTGATATTTGGAAAAGGCGGATGAAATTCTTTGACCATCTCAGCCGACCACCAGAAAATCGATTGACGAAGAGAATAATAGATTATGTTACCTCACTTAAGAATTCCACATCTTGTCTAAATGAAATTCGAAAGGATCTAAATAATGCAAACATAAGACCAGCGGCACTGTAGAAAGAGACAAAAAAATGGTTCAAATGGCTCTGAGCACTATGGGACTTAACTTCTGAGGTCATCAGTCCCCTAGAACTTAGAACTACTGAAACCAAACTAACCTAAGAACATCACACACGTCCATGCCCGAGGCAGAATTCGAACCTGCCACCGTAGCGGTCGTGTGGTTCCAGACTGGAGCGCCTAGAACCGCTCGGCCACATCGGCCGGCTAGAAAGAGACACCTTCAGACACAAAGTAGACAAATGGGAAGTTATATCAGAGCAACCAAAAGCAAAACAGCACAGACCAAAGCGGTCGGTTGAGCGTAAACAAACCTTTTCGGAACGAATGAAAGCCCATTGGAAGAACAAGAAGAACTCAAAGAATTATTGATCGAGTTATTTGCTTAACGTCTTCCATTTCTGGGGACAATTTGCCAATAATAATAATAATAATAATAATAATAATAATACGGTGTAGGCCCTACAGCAGTGTAGAAACCATTACACAGTTACTGTTGTGTTGTACTGTCAGTTGGTTCGTTTATTGTTGCAGAGTGAGTAATTAAGCAACTTATGATCCGTTGACAGAACTATCTACAGCTCGCCGAATTAATTCTCATTACTTATTTAAGCACATGTGATGTGTATGTTTCACTTTTACTGTCACAGAAGCCGGCCTGGGTGGCCGAGCGGTTCTAGGCGCTTAAGTCTGGACCGCGCGACCGCTACGGTCGCAGGTTCGAATCCTGCCTCGGGCATGGATGTGCGTGATGTCCTTAGGTTAGTTAGGTTTAAGTAGTTCTAAGTTCTAGGGGACTGATGACCACAGATGTTAAGTCCCATAGTGCTCAGAGCCATTTGAACCATTTTGAAACAATGTAGCGCGCGGGATTAGCCGTGTGGTCTAGGGCGCTTCAGTCATTGGCTGTGCGGCTGGTCGCAGCGGAGGTTCGAGTCCTCCCTCGGGCATGGGTGTGTGTGTTTGTCCTTAGGATAATTTAGGTTAAGTAGTGTGTAAGCTTAGGGACTGATGACCTTAGCAGTTAAGTCCCATCAGATTTCACACACATTTGAACATTTTTGAAACAATGTAATTACTGGAAATTTATGTAATCAGTATTACAGCCTTATGAAATAGTGATAGTGCTCTTTTAAAAACAGTTTAGTTTCTTGACCGAAACACAAGTGAACCCTTTTGATTTTACCCTACAAAAAATTACATTTTACCTCTAAGGAGGTAATTGTCCCCAGGTCTGAAACCACTTCTCTTGAGAGCCTCCCAGCCCGACGTGCCACTACGAATTTGTATTACGTAAAAGACGAATGGTAACTGAAGGAGAGTCCTGCAGAGATCTTCGACGAACCTCCGCTTATTGTTGCCAGTATTGTTTATACACAGCCTAGTCACTGTGTACCCAGCATGGCCACTGTTGATCACTGCTCGCTGTGAGTCGGAAGCCACAGCACGCAGCTGTAGCCGCCCGTCACCAACCACAACATACCAGTCGCCGTCTCCACAAGGACGCCGGCCAGGTGCCAGGTTTTTCTGCCACCGAGTTCCTCCAGCAAAGAGGGCGGGGCCTACCTCCCTCCAACTCTCACTCTACCTGTCGCGGTGCGCACGTCAGGCACGTAAATAAACGGAGAAACCCGCTACTGCTACCTTAAGCTAGTGGCTCAAATGGCTCTGAGCACTGTGCGACTTAACATCTAAGGTCATCACTCCCCTAGAACTTAGAACTACTTAAAGCTAACTAACCTAAGGACAACACACACATCCATGCCCGAGGCAGGATTCGAACCTGCGACCGAAGCGGTCATGCGGTTCCGGACTGAAGCGCCTAGAACCGCACGGCCACCGCAGCCGGCTAAATAGTGGCGACAGATCACCTGAAATAGTACCCCCGTAACTTGACTAGTAATTTTCGTGACCGAACTCAAATGGAATCACTACCCACAATATATTCTAGGAGAAAAAGCTGCCAGACTGACAAGGTGACAGCACCTGCTCGTCATAACCTATTTCGTTCAGATTTGTGGTATATGCAGAGCTTGGCCAGGAATGAAAGTGATAACAACTGGGAGCTCCAGATGACCAAGAGTTAAAAAATAGCTTTTTTGGCGTGCTTGTGGCATTTACCTTTCAGGCAGCGTTTGGCGCAGCGGAAAGAGTACAGCACGGTAACCCAGGAGTCGTGGGTCGAGTCCATGTTTGTGAACCTTTTTATTTTCAATTTTTACGTTACTTTCATTGCAAATCAACTGAAATAATGCTCAATATATTGTGTTTATTAATATTGTCATAAAAGGCATGAAAAGGAAAGGTCAACGAATGTTGGGGATTGCAAATAAATTTACAGGAAGCAATTGTAAGGCGTACACGAGAACTACGTATATAAAATTAGTTAGCTGCAATTTGCATGAAAATGCAAAGGATGGACATTAATAACTTTCAGACGTCTTCACCACACTTTTTATCATTTTCAAAATCACCCTACGCGTTTTGACATTCCGTCATTTTCAAATGCTAAAAAATACAGATCAAAAGTGGTATTAAAGGATACGAAAATGTTACTTTTCACCATTGATTATGGTCTATGAAACACTGCAAAGTGATTTCCATGAATTGTTTACTGATAAAATTGTGTTACGCAATGTAATTATGAAAAACGTAGTAGTCAGAAACAACTGTACCTTGTACAACGTACCCAGCGTCGCTTGGCGGTTTAGTCTGCTTGGTCTCCAGTTTGTTCCTTGGTAGCGGTTTGCACTTGTCTCGTGATTAGCAATCTTGAGGAGATACAATGTATCGAAATGCAGCGTGTTTTCCTATCTTTTGATACCAGTTTCTTTGTATGTTATAGCCACCGAGAACAACAACGTCGAAAGGCGGAAGGCGATTTTAGAAACAAGCAATAGCGCGGTTAAAACATCCTAAAGGTATTACAGTAAAATTAGATACTTTTATTATTTTACAGGTGACGGGGTGATATCCATCGTAAAAACGAGGAAGCAGACATTCTGTCGACCTCTTGTAGACGTCATAAATGCCGCATTTTTATGATTACGCCGGCCGGAGTGGCCGAGCGGTTCTAGGCGCTGCAGTCTGGAACCGCGCGACTTCTACGGTCGCAGGTTCGAATCCTGCCTCGGGCATGGATGTGTGTGATGTCCTTAGGTTAGTTCGGTTTAAGTAGTTCTAAGTTCTAGGGGACTGATGACCTCAGCAGTTAAATCCCATAGTGCTCAGAGCCATTTTTATGATTACGTGGTTGTATTAAAGATTTAACGAAAGACAAACTGGATTTACTTTCAAAAATTTCTCTCTCGTCCCATGTATGACATTAAACCTCACGTAACGCACCATTTCTCCAATTACTGGCGAGGATAGCCGGTTATGCACAATGATACGATCTTCTCGGGATGTGATTCTTTCTCTCTCTCGACAGGAGCAGTTTCTCCGCTTTTCGATCACATTCCTTACCTGACGATAAAAATAGACGTCGCCCACGTGCACTAGCGGAGTGCATTTGTGGGAGAATCACTTTAAAACTGCATCATGTCAATCGTTCTCCGTCTTGAATCTCTACGTCGAATTATGCATTTGTTTGTCCTTCCAAAGAGTCCGTTGACTGAAGAAATCTGTTCTTCTGCACGTAGGGCTTCACCAAATCAGTCAAAAAGTTTTTGTATAAGACTGTTGTATGTTTCCCAGGTTTTAGTGAAGTAATGACAACATTCCTATATTCTGTCGTGTTCTCCTCCGTCCTTTTAGGAATCTTCGGTCCAAATCAGCAACTACTCTCTTGTAAGCATAGGTAGATTGTTGACAATAAGTTTCCAGAAAGGGTTATAGAGTACATTGCGCGCTATAATGGTGGTTTCGTTGTTCTAATCCTGTAGTTTCACGAGATCCCTTTTCGCTCCTCGATCGTCCAGGATTCAGTTATAAATCAGTTGGTAATGAGAACCTGGAAAAAGAACATACGGATGTAAATAGTTATTAAATGCAACGTCAAAAAGAGCGTTTCGATTCACATAAACGTATCAGAATTCTCGACATACCTGTTTGATCGGATAATTTTGTTTCAATCCCACTTTGGAAAGTTATCTGGAAAGCCCTCCTTTCTTGGAAATTTTTTTGCACTCTCAAATTTTTCATCTGCCTTTCCTTTTCAAGCCTTTTACGAAAATATTAATAATTATTATATACTGAGATTTATTTCGGTTCATTCCCAGGGTTAGTAATGTAACAATTCAAAATAATAAAGACTATGAATAGGGTCTCGATCTCAGGGCATTTGGATCACCGTTCTGTACTTTTTCCGCAACGCTAACCGCCGCCTGAAAACTACGGTAACACTGATGACTCATGCCTCGCCCGACCCACGCCGAAAAGTTTTTCTAAGCGCTTAGCCGTCTTGAGCTCTCACTTCATTTCTGGCCAAACCCTGCATATATCGTAAATTTGGACGAAAACGGTGGTGACGAGTAGCTTCTGTCTCCTTGTGAGTGTAGTTGGAAGAATCTTCATGAATGTAATTCATCCATGAAAGAAGTTACAAAATACTTCAACGACTAGTTCTTGAGCATGGGACCGTAACCAGCTTGGATTAATAACAGATATAGAGAAGATTCAACGAAAAGTGGCGCGTTTCGTCGCGGTATCGTTTGGTCTTTTAAATGCGAAGTTCACTTTTTAAATTCCAAGAGAGCCCATTACGCTAAGAGTCGGGCAACAATCCCCCGCTTCCCAGAATTCCTCTCTCGATATGATTACTAAGAGCAAATCAAAGAATTTAGTATCTACGCAGAATTTGCCGTTGAATTAGTCGCACTCTTGATTGTTGATATTTCTAAAAATATTGGAAATTCGGTATTTCGATATTTAAATGAATATTGTCTTTGGCCCTCGATGTTTGGCAAACAGTATAAATATATCGAAGGAAAAGATAGCGATGTACTGGACTATAAAAATATCGGTTACACATTGTAAATATACTGCTGGTTTTAGAGTTGTATATTTAAGTATTGATTTGTTATGATATATTCTGTACATCAACTAGCATGCAGCCTATCCCCTTTAGAGCAAGAATTGAAAGAAAAGCATTTGATTAGAATATTTGTAAGTTGATAATCGAACTTTTTGCAGATGATAAGCTTGTATTACAATGCTTTTTTTGGTTAAGTTTTGTATTGTTAATTAACAACTGTGCACATGGTGCGTTGTCATGCAATATCTCGTTCCAGTTCATCTCTCATACCTTATTTTCTTAATTTTTCATTGGCTACATGTCCAAATAAACCCTTTTCACGCTGATGTAGGAAAACTACGTGTGAGCTAAACGTTGCAGTTTACGTTGGGTGCGCCGAGCGCCGTTTACGTCAGTATTTCCCTCGCGCGTCTCCACCCGCCGCAAAAATCGATCTTGTCATTTACATTTTTGTTCATTTCCAGCAACTGTTTTTGAAGACTGCAGATGTGAAGAAATAGGACACTAGTTGCGCTAAAAAGGAAGCTCAAAAACTAGTGACTCCTTCACATAGTGAAAGTAAAATTACGTTGTATTATGGTTTCAAAAAAACAATTTCAAATGTTTACCGAAAATTGAGAAAAAAAATATAAACTAAAATCACCGGCGCTAAATATTGCCATTTTGATATCGATATACAGATGTATTACGGAAGAAAATATCGACGATATGTATCGGTATTTCCCGGGGGGACATATCGATAATTCGATGTTTTATCAGCAGACCTACTCTTGACCACAATTTACAGAAGATTCCTTGACCAGAGATTTCTTCCGAAAGTCCAAACGATACAGGAACCATTCCTCACCTGCAGAGGCAGGGGAATAGGTGTTGTTCCGCTGCGTACAAGGGAACGCGGGAATTCAGGGAAATTAATCAACTGAATCACCGATGTCAGCAGAGTTACCACTTGACACGATACTTTGCTTCAACTTTTTCTGATATTCTAATTCCGACAAAGGGTTAATATTGTTTCTATATGAGGTAGTCTTGTTGTTATTTTGCCATCTGAAGTAACACTACTGGAGAACGTTACCATAGCTGAAAGACAACAAACGTAATTTATGCACTGCAAAACACCACCATATATCCAGTGCCTCATACGACAGCGAAGGATGTCCCATAGAGGATGCAACTCTGGAAATTCCCTCAATTTCTGTTCTACTAAGTTGGCAACAGCGAACATTGCACGATTTTCATCTGTATCCTTTTTGGTTCAGTAATGGAGTACTTCACGACGAGATATCATGTTTTGATACTGAAAATTTATTACCGTTGATAAAACATTGAAAGTACTCTACCTGTTTTGTAGTGGGAATGTCTTTCGCCTTATACCACGCACTTTTGGGTAACTGAGAGCTAACTGTTGCACAAGTACAGTGCTTAACATTTTCTGCTTGCCCCTGAATACCAAATCGTCTGCAGTTCCATGAGTATTGTTTAAATGTCGGCCGTAGTTCCCATACTATGGAGAAAAATGCACACTGGATATTTAATTAGCGAACTCCTGAGCGACCGATCAGGGTTTATACTTTACTAAACAACCTTACTAATTTTCTCTCAGAGCATAGGCCTACACGAGGCTATAGTTCACAAGTGAAGCGAAGAATTGGTGGTACGCAGTTGTGGCGAAGTGTGACGAACTAAGTAACTTTATGGCGATTTATTTAATAGATTGAGTTGTGGCGCCTTTATATCGCTGCTGTCTGGAGCCTGAGTATCTGGAGAATGACTCACGCGCGCACAGTGACAAATGGTCTGAAGCGGGTTCAATCGAGTACGTAGCTTTATTTTTCATCCACCAGAGTACAGTAGCGGACGGACACATTCAAGAAACAGATCAAGAGAATGCTTTTGTGACTCGTTCTATTTATTACTTGAAGGCTTTTTTGTTTATGTTTTTGCCGGCCGCGGTGGTCAAGCGGTTCTAGGCGCGCAGTCCGGAACCGCGCGACTGCTACGGTCGCAGGTTCGAATCCTGCCTCGGGCATGGATGTGTGTGATGTCCTTAGGTTAGTTAGGTTTAAGTAGTTCTAAGTTCTAGGGGACTGATGACCACAGTAGTTAAGTCCCATAGTGCTCAGAGCCATTTTTGTTTATGTTTGTGCAGTTTTGTATATGTTTTTAGCAGTGTGAATGACGCATGAATGTGGTCCAAAGTAAATATGTAGATCATTGTTATACTGACAAATGCTGTACGAACTAGCGTGAGAAATTTTTAAGGCTGTGAATGTAGACGACGGGAAATTTTGTATCATAATATGTTAAGTAAGTTTATGGCAAAAGGAAAGCTAATTCGAGTGCAAATGAAAATATTTAATAACGTAACGTAAAAATAAAATACCAGAATGTTAAATATTTATTTCGGAAAAAGTACGATTCGAAAGTGTTTTATTTGTTGATTGGTTTGTCATGGAAAGCGCGGACTAACTAATGTTTTTCTGTTGGCCTTAAAGAAAACTGACCAATCAGAACGGAGTTTTCTTCGCGCGTCTTTTCTCTTGGTGATAGAGGATGCTTACAGCAGTCTAAAAGAGTCCTTCAATGGTGCGGTCGTGTGTAGTGTGAACTCCGAAGGAAGTTACAGTTTGCCGGTGTTAGTTGTGCTACAGGCCTCAAAAGTGCTTTAAAGTGAAAGCATATTTATTCCGGTGTGTTTGTTTAGAAATTACGGATTTTTAAGAAATTTTGTGTATGAGAAAATCCGTGCTTAGCAACTGTTCAGATTTCGGGAAATACGTTACCATAAATTTGCTAACGTGAATTAAAGGGTTTGTGCATGACTGTGTTAGGATTACCACGTACGCGGCAGTGAACTTCTCATTCCAAACTTCAGAATATACCGAAATTTTTCCAGTATTTCCACCTTTCATTCAAAATTAAGACCTTTTCCTGATTTTTAGAATAGTTACTTTGTGTGCAGCCTGGTGCGAGTCGCTGTACGGTAGATTTCTGCTCGGCTTTCCTACCGGCGATTTGCTGCGACGAGTTCACAGGTAGGTGGTGGTAAAAATCCAAGAAAGGAACCGCACCGCCGCAAGTGGGATCCTGAAATTTCATTTACATAGCACACGCACAAAAATATTAATGCTGTGGTGCCATACGAACATACAGTAATAACGAATCAAACATTATTAACCACCAAGGATTTGTGGACTAAGGAAATGCAACATGCGCTCGTATGTGCTCACACACAAAGACTAAAACTCGGCTAGTAGTCGAAAGCAAAGTTCATGGTTTTCCAATAATAACTGAATCGTCCAAGAGGGCTCGTAAGTCACAACGAAAATTAACTGGGCGCACCGTACATAAAGTGATTCGTGACGAGTGGACCAGTTTTGGATTCATCTGAATTTATATAAGTAGAACGATGCTAAAACCAACACTCGCTAGAATCCCCCACTGCTACTAACGTTTTATATCAATCGTTCTAGAGAATCGAAACTCAAAACTAAACCAACTCCCATTCAGAAGTCACTGTTCTCGTATGCACGGTAGCAGCACGCCACACTTATGTGACCACAGATCAGCGGGTAATGCTGCGACTCGATTCATCCGCTTCCCTGTAACTTCTGTTAAAAAACCGAACTGCCTCGCCTCTGCGTACCGAGAGCGAACAGAATTGATGGGGTCGCACTAACCAGTCAGCAAGACCAATTAGGCAGGGATTCCAGGCGTTTCTTCCAATCAGAACACAGGAGAGGAAGCGCCGATTTAACGTCTGGAATTCTGAAGACAGCATCGCTACACTTATATTCGGAGGGACCAATGGCGTGGCTGTGCGTCAAGGTATGCGACAGGGAGTTGTGACAGATTGTCGCCACAGAGCTGGCTTCGAAGGTTACATTCAACCGCCTTTCCAGACTGCTACTGCAAACGTAAACCAAGAATTTCCACTTGAATTTATCCAGTTGCAAGTGTTTGTGATCAGAGCCACATTCATTCAAAACGAGCGATCATTCACGTTTAGGACAGGCGGTTATGGATAAATGTTGTGCTGACTATTAGTTGCACATTTGAAAAAAGAGACAGATGGAAAAATGTAAGTAACATTTTTATTCTTTCAAAAGTAATCACCGGGTTAATACATTTATCCAACTGTGACAAAAGAGGGCCAGTGCCTTCATGGAAAACTATTTGCGCTTGCCTGCGGCACGATGATTGTACCCAAGCGTGCAACTCTATGTCTGAACCAATCGACAGCTACGAATATCTTTCTTCAGAAGTCCAAAAATATGGAAATCCCGTGGAGATAGGTAGGGACTGTAAAGAGGATGTGTAAGGACTTCCCAGCGAACCTTGCAGCGCAGCCGAAACGCGGATTTTCTTTGACTGCTAGTGCCTGCTGCTCATTGACACGATTAGCGCCAGAAATAACTCACAGCGTCACGTGGACACTATGCAAAAACTCAAGTGTTCCATCAACTCCAAATGACCGGGAATGTTGACGGACGGCATCATTCTGTCGCAGGTTAATTCCCGCATACATATTGCCAAGGTTGTTTGCAGTACGCTGTAGAAGGTTCTCTGTAAAACCCTTAGATATCCTCCATACAGTCCCGATCTCCCCCGGTCCGATTTCCATATTTTTGGAGCCCTGAAGAAACGTATTCGTGGCCGGCGATTGGCTTCGGAAGAAGAGGTGCAGGCCCGGCTACAATCATGGTTCCGTAGGCAACTGCAAACATCCTTCTACGAATACATAGACCGTTTTTTCTCACACTTGGATAAATGTGTTAAGAGTTCTGGCGATTACTTTTGAGGTAATGAAGTTTACTTCCTTTATTTTCTATTTGACTGTCCCTTGCAGTAATACGAATAATCAACACAGTCAATTCCTCACATGGAAAATATAAACAAAAGCAGGCAGAGAAGAGATACTCTGCTGAAACTGATAAAGCAGAACCACACCGGCAGATTGACTGAGGTCTTTCAACGTCAAACGGCGTTTAAGACGAAACATTTACTTGAAATACCACGAGAGTACGACAATAGTAGAAAAATACGTCACGACCATGAAACCACTCAAGAAGTCTTTATAATAACAAGAGACAACCTTAGACAAATACAGGATAGTCACAAACAGTCTAAAAAGCTTGTAAGTGTGTTGCAGGGTAGGTTGAGCTGAGAAATAACTGTTAAGAAAAATAATTCGATACGATGCTCATTTTCCGAGTTAATTAGCATTGAAGGCAGCCAATCAGGCCGTTACTTGCGTGAAGTGAAGCGGACTGCCAGAGATGGTGCCGCCAAACGTGTTCTTCGTTTCGTTCCCTCGAACCTGAGAGTGATACAAGAATTCGACATGGGACGGTAGTAAAGATCAAACTCGAGCCAAAGGCTGAGCAGTCTCGTGCGCTGTCATCTACGCTATGAAAACAGACTAACTGTACCTGGCGGGCTGCTTGAATTTGTGGGCGCAACGGCCTGAATGGCTAACTTAAAGTGCCAGTTAACTTGGAAACGACGCAACGTATCGAAGTTTTTCTCAAGTTATTTCTCAGCACAACCTATGGTGCAACAACTTTACAAGTTTTTCGTACTGTTTCTGGTCACCCTGTATAGAACAATGCTGGAAAAACGCTTATACGTTTCCACTCTCCCTCAATCTTTTGTATACATATATGTGTGATGAAGTGAACACAGTACCAACAAGTTAGTTTGTCGCCAGTAACTTTGCAAGCAGACAAGTGGTTTAAAAAGTCCATTTGCAGTCACATATTCTACTTCCATTCAAGAAAGAGTAACACATTTCTGTAATTTACTTTTCCACACGATTGGCTATCCGTGTAGCTTTAGTAGAAGGCCATTTCTTGATAGTTCTGTGCCTCTGTCTGCACCACGATCAGCATCCCCATAAGCTCAATATTACACACTTCACTCTTCTCACACTTATGGTAAATTCCGTGGAATGTTTCGTCAACGTAATGCACCGAATAAGTAAACTGTAATGAGACTGACTGCCATACCTGAGGAAACAGGTTCAATTGTCGACATCTATGGGGCGGAAAATATCGTCATCGTGTGTGATAATGTTACTGTAAGTCTGGAGAAATCTGTTCACGGACGTTCACAGTAATATGTTATTCCCAGAACCAGCATGCACTGATTTCTGAAAAGAGATCTGCACCTTTGGGCCTATAAAATCCAACTGACTCAGGAACATAAGCCGAACGACCATGAAAAGCACCGAGCGTCTCCACATAGACTGCTTGCGAAACGAAGAGGGTACAACAATTTCTTCAGGAAAATGTTCGCTGATTATTGGCACTTTCTGTTGAATGGCATCGTGAATAAGCAAAACTGCAGGATTTGGAGCAAAGTAAACCCTCGAGTAATTGTGGAGAAGCCATTACATCCACAACGAGTGACTGCGGTGTGAAATTTCGACTGAAGACGTAATTGGTCTCATACTTCTTCGATGATTACGCCGGAAACGCACTAACAGCGGGCAGCGAACGCTACTGCCATACTTTAAGAGAGTTTTGTGGTCTGAACTGGATCATGTGAATGCTGAAAGTTTTGTTCCAACATGATGGCGCAGCCTACCACACGTCAATTACAAAAATGAACTTTTTATGAAAGAGATTCCCTTTGGCCGAGTGATTTCTCAAAATGATGACGTGTATTGGCCATGCAGATATTCTAGTTGGACACCATGTCATTTATTTCTGTGCGGGTATTTGAAATCTTGTGGGTACATCAGCAAACCAGAATCATTTGCAGAGCTCAAGGCAGAGCTTCAGCATGTAATTTCAGAAGTGGAGATGCAAGTAAATGGAAAAGTGGTGGAAAATTTCTTTCAGATAATGGGAGTGCGCCTGCTTAGTAGTTGAGCGGATTTGAGTAGTATAATATTTCATATGTAATCGCAAGTAGCATACACTGCGTTAATATGTAAATTACTAATTTTCTTCAATATATTTGCTTGTTATTACGTATTCAGAAGTTGCGTTCCTTATGTAACACCATTTATCTAACAGAGTTTTGATGAACAGCGGATTTTTGTAAGAGGCTCAGTCAGTAGTATGGCCTCACCATTAAGCTGATCTTGATCCTGAAATGACAGCATCTCTGCCGTATTCTGTAATCATCGTTTCTGTTCTACTATGGTCCACTTTCGTCTACTGTGGCATTTTCAACTGACAATTGACTCGCATAGGAACAAGCTAGCAAGCTGTTGAGCAACCAGCACATTGTGGACAAACATAACACACAACAGGTAATCCTGTGTTTGCCCGACATACGCTGGTTGCTGGACAGCTTGCTAGCTTGTCCCCATGCGCGTCAACTATCACTTGAAAATATTACAGTAGACGAAGCTGGCCGATAATGTAAAATAAACGAAAACTACAGTCAGTGGCGGCATTGCGATTCCAGAATTTTTTGCGATTCTCTTGATCTCTGGCTGTGAGGACATTTAAAGGTATGGGTATATTCTGCACCCATCAACAACAAGCTCACATTACATGAGCGTGTGCCCATCTAATTCGAATGCAGGCAGGAGTATTTGCCTGAGTTTCTGATTCTTTGAGGAAGGCTACTTAAGAATGTGTAAAAATGAACGGTAATCACACCGAGCGCATCATGTAGCGTTTACAGACAATTGGCTAACACAGTGCAGATTGGCCAAGTCTCAACAAATATTTGGCTCTGAACAGACATATTCATGGGACCTATTTAGCATATTTTTATTGGGTCGGTTACTTGTCTCTTTGCTCGATACAAATATTCAGTTGATTTTAAACTAACTTACAATGAACTAGAGACTTCAAACTTCCAACATAGCTCAGAACTGTATGACAAGGCAATATTAACTCGTTTTCTTGTCTGGTGTATTGGGATAGTACTTTGTTTACCACTATAATCTCCCAGTGGGTTGGAGACTTGAAATGTTCAACATAGCTCACAACTGGATGACACTGCAATATTAGCTCGCTTTCTTATCTGGTGTGTGGCGGAGGATACTGTGTGTATCACTGCAGCTCCCCCTTATTCTGTTCCGATTGCGAATGTTTCCTGGTAAGGACGATTGCTGATATGTTTCCACGTGTGCTCGATTTTTCTCTGTTTCATACCTTAGAGGTCTGTTCGTGACATAATCGCAGGAGGAAGCGATCTACTGGTTTCCTCGGGTGAAGAAATGAAATACTCCTGAAATTTACCACCTGTCTTTGTTGTAATCACGTTAAAATGTTTGAAACCGATTGAAAAATGACACACACAAGACTAAAACACAGAAAGTAATTTAAATAATTAACTTTTTAGTATAATGCGTTTTTGTAAATCACTGAAAAGTATAAAATAATTTCTCCTAACCACATACAGATTCCTAACCCGATAAGAGAGCCCTGAAAATTTATGCTTGTGAATTTTTAATAGCTATGGAACTATTTGGAGAATTTAAAATGGAAAACGTGGAACCAATGCAATACGTAATCCATGCATAAATAATTCACCACCTTACTATTACATATTGCATGCGCTCCACTTTTTTCGTTTTAAATTCTACAAGTATTTTCATAGCTATTACAAATTCAAGAACCCAAATTTTCAGGACTATCCGTATGGAATTAGGAATCTGTTTAGGGCTAGGAGAAATGGTTTTATACTTTCTGGTCCGTTTTAAAAATATGTTATATTAAAAAGTTTTTTATTCAAATAATTATTTTTTAGTTTTGACCAGTACTGCCTCGTTTAAGAATACGGGTCAGTTTATTTTCTCCGTGCCGGCACGTTCACAGGAGCTCAGTCCGTCAGTTCACCTCATGATGGCGACATGTATGATCGCCGAAATATTGTGCCCGTTGGACACTATAGACCGGCAGCACACCCGTGGACATTTTGATTATCTTGTGTCATACTGCTGTTGCGATCTATCAATATTGTAAAATGATGTTATGAAAAATTCCGCTTACTATTGTTTGTTGAAACATTACCGGTTCCGCGGCTTCAAGCGGCATCATCAGGTGAACCAACACGGTAAAAAGCGAAATACAGTGTCACCACATTTTATGGATACTAAAATTAATAAAGGGATGTCTAAAATATACTAACAACGTTAAATGATCCAAGGCATACCCATCGCTCCTAGTGAAAATTTGTTATTCAGAGAATATCGTCAATACTACGGCGAGCGAAAGGCAATGAAGACGTGCTCCATTCTTTAAAATTTGCCTGAACCATAGCGAGCGGATCCTAAAAGTTTTTATAAAGAGGCCCGATTGGCGATAAATGTGCAGCGACTAATCATGTTAGCAGTGACAATTCTTTATCCCCAATCCGGCCTCTTTTTTAAAACGATTTTAGCGTCCGCTCACAGCATAATATTTTCTTTTTAGATACAGGCAAAATTTAAAGAATGCAGCACGTCTTCTTTACCTTTCGCTCGCCATAGTCGTGACGATATTCTCTGAATAGTAAATTTTGACTAGGAGCGATGGGTATGCCGATGACCTTTAAATGTTGTGAGTATATTTTAGACATCCGTTATTAATTTTAATACCCAAAAAATGTGGTGACACTGTACTTTGTATTTTACGGTGTAGGTTCACCTGAGGATGCGACTTGAAGCCGCGAAAGCGGTCGTGTTTTAATAAACAACAAGTTTACCTGCTGTAAGCGGAGTTCTTCCTAACATCACGCCTTTCAACATCTGCGGTTGCCCGGGATACAAAACAGTACTGTAAAAGTTTCGTGTGATACAGAGAACCCTTCTTAGAACGAGGTCTTGGTGGTCAGAGAGTGCACCTTGCAGCGGTGGATGCCGCGTAGTAATTCCGCCAGCACCATATCCCCCGCAGAACCGTGTGGCCCGTCGAAACACTGCCAAAGGTTAGAGGGCAGGCGCTCTCCACGGGAGCAACAGGTGGCTGCCCGCCATATCCGCGGATACGAGCTGTTAAGCGCCCAAATGGGGGAGCTCGTTAAGAGACGACGCCAGACATTTACGCCGTTTGCACATGCAGGGGAAAATTTAAACAGCATTTAGCGTGGCTAGAAGGCGAAGGACGCAGTGTCATCCTGTCTGATATACTCAAAATAAATACTTCCCCACTACTGAAGTTTGACGCATTGTTTCCTGTCTAAAATCATCGGAAAGCCTGGTTCAGCTCCTTTGAACTTCTTAGTATTGGCTGCGTTAACATTTTTTTCGTCTAATGGCCACTTGCATTCGAAAGACAAACTCAAATTCTTTTGTGTTAATCATTGTACTTGGTGAAAATCGGATGAAGCTTTGCACAGATATGTTGGACAGTGTCTCTAGTACGCCTGTGGATAGGGTCACGTCGCCCTTAACAGTCCTGAGCGCACAGTGAGCACATAAAAATGCTTAGAAAATAATGTCTCCTGCCAAGTATGAATGTCTGTGAGATATTTCGCCTGATCTCATGCAATCCACACAACGAAACTGTCGTGTATTTCCTTCTTCATGAGAGTTCTCGGCCGCTCACTACAGAGGCAATGAGGACACTCCAAAAAAAAAAAAAAAAAAAAAAAAAAAAAAAAAAGGTTGAAATGTCTCTGAGCACTATGGGACTTAACACCTACACCTGAGGTCATCAGTCCCCTAGAACTTCGAACTGCTTAAACCTAACTAACCTAAGGACATCACACACAGCCGTGCCCGAGACAGGATTCGAACCTGCGAGCGTAGCGGTCGCGTGGTTCCAGACTGAACCGCCAAGAACCGCTCGACTACAGCGGCCGGCGAGGACGCTCCCGTCGCGTTTTCGCTGGGAAGTATTTGATCACCCACCATACAGCCAGGAATTGGCTCGTTCTAATTTTCATCTCTGCTCACATTAACCGCTGGCTACGAAGACAGCCTTTTGACACAAACAACCTTTTGACAGATTAGCTTAGAGAATTGGCAGAAGGCACTGGCGGTTGCCTGCTATGACGAGGGCATTGGAAAGCTGGTACAACGCTACGAAAAATGTCTGTCGGAGCGGCTGCTATGTAGAAAAGTAGCTGGAAGGTGTAGCCAACTCTTGCAAATAAAACATTTTTAATTTTCACAGCGGTTTCCATTTATCCAGCGAACGGACTTTACTTTCCAAATAGCTCTCGTAATTTGCATCAGAGACCTTGACGTTCTTGGAAACCAAATCATGAAAGTAAAAATAGAAGATAGAAAACATGTATACATCACATTTCAGTGTCAGTATCACATTTCCACTACTGCTAGATGAAGGAGCCTATTGTACTTCATGTGAATAGCCGTTAGGTATTAATGTTTAGGATAATAGTATCAAATGCCTTATGGGACAGAATAATTTGTCTACCGATAAACATTCTTTCCTGCGTACAGTAAACATTTTCGTAATTTGTTATCATTACCTGAGGATGCGGATCAACTTTCAAAATAATCTGCTGAACTTAACAACGGACCGAGAAACTGTAAATTCCGTTCTGAATCATGTACACAAAAGCAGTACACAACAATGTCTCGATGAATTTGCTCTTGCTGACACATCTATTTGATTTGGAACCCCAATGTTCTGCAATAATTTAATACCGAGGAACAGTAATGAGTTTCCTCAGTGGTATATGTAAACTGATCCTATTCTCAGCCGTAGTAACAGAAACAAGAGCATGTCGACTTCATAGTGACACTAATGTACCCAAGAAATCTGTGTAACTGTGAAATTAGATCAAGGTTCATCGAAACGACAATGTCGGAAGCAACGATTAATCACTTCTCCAGAATTTCTATTATACAAGTAATATCTGTATTTAGATCCGTGCGTCAAGTGGACCTACTGAGAGGTAGATCGGTCGTTAATTTCCTAAGGCTTAATTATCTTACGCAACCGAGTTCAGTTAACGCAGTCTTAATGAGAAGGTGGTCCTAGCATTGAATTTAAAGTAGGACATTTCCACAATTATTATATTGAATAATTTCGTGAGTCATCTACTGTTTACGAAATTAAATGCATGGTTCAGCTAAGTCATTATTTTATACACGTTATTGTGTGAGCACAGATTAACAGTAAACATTACATCATTTCATTACACACGCTTTAAGAACATTGTACTGATACATGAATTCGATTGCGAATAAATAAATAAATACAGTAAGGGTTTCGGAAGGCTATTTGAGAAAGAGATATATGACAATGATGAACTACTTACTATCAGAAACATTGAGCGTATTGGAATCGCATGAATACAGTGACTGCACGATCAAGGAAGAGAAAGAGAATTACAAGTGCACCAAGCCTGTGAATTCACTTCTGGTGAGCGTGCGTGAGGCTGGCAACGCCGCAACTGTTGCGACTTAATCCGCCGAAGCTGCCGTGCGATCTTACTGTCACTGTGACCAAACGAGATGGCTGCAAATGTGTGCGTGGAAGTCACCAGAAATCCGCCTGCTACCAGTCCAGTCGCAGATACTGCCTTCGCCTCTCTCCATCTGTCTCAGAGGTCGCCTGTCCGCTGAGTCTGAGGAAGGAGTCACTTATGTTCTGTGAACACAATGAATCAAAGAGCGAAGCGAAATGAAATGAAAGTAGCGCTCCCAACGTCTGCTCTGCCCGTGATTTCACGGTAACAACTTTGTCCTCCAATGACATGATTTTTTCCTTACTTACGCCAATGATATTTGCTGTTTTACTCCCACCACGAACTGCAACAAACGTAATTTCCTATCCAGTGCCCGTCAGCTTGCTCTGCACTGAGAACTGCGTGCCTTGAGTCTCCGTCATGAACGCATGGTTTTTGTAGCTAATGACCGGTAATTTTGCATGGAAAAATACTGAAACGGTGCGCTGTTTTTTAGTTCTCAGGACGTTTCTGTTTGTCATTGGATCGCAAAATTCCTCCCATCCGCCTGCCATGGTGATCGCTAGTTGCCTCTGCACTGGATGGTACAAACCGACTTACACTATGTCTTTCGGAATGTTTTTACACGCTTTCAGACCAGGGGAAAAAATAGGTGTCCACAGTCCCGTTATCTCTGAATTTTCTGGGTAGCCCACGTTTTCGTGTTAGAGATAACCGGAAAAAGGTAGATGGCTTCTCTGCTGGAAAGATTCGCTACGGTTCGACCTTAAATGGAGGTGAAGCTACCAGTGTTGTTCCTTAGTTGCTGAAATCGCTCCACGCTGAGTGCATTCTGCCTGCCAACGTAAGTAGCGTAGAAGTAAATATCCTCGGAGTAGTGAAGCGACTTAAATCACTTAATAAAAGCAAGTCTTCTGGGCCAGGCTGTATACCAATTAGGTTCCTGTCAGAGTATGCTGATGCATTAGCTCCATACTTAACAATCATATACAACCGTTCGCTCGACGAAAGATCCGTACCCAAACACTGGAAACTTGGACAGGTCACACCAATATTCAAGAAAGGCAGTAGGAGTGATCCACTTAATTACAGGGCCATATCGTCAATGTCGGGTGCAGCAGGATTTTGGAAAATATATTGTGTTCAAACATTATGAATTACCTCGAAGGAAACTGTCTATTCACACAGAGCTAACAAGGTTTTAGAAAATATCGTTCCTGTGAAACACAACTAGATCTTTATTCGCTTGAAGTCTTGAGTGCTATTGATAAGGGATTTCAGATCGATTCCATATTTCTGGATTTCTGGAAGGCTTTTGACACTGTACCACACAAGCGTCTTGTAGTGAAATTGCGTGCTTATGGAATATCGTCTCAGTTATGTGACTGGACTTGTGACTTCCCGTCAGAGGTGTCACAGTTCGTAGTAATTGACGGAAAGTCATAGACTAAAACGGAAGTGATTTATGGCGTTCCCCTTAGTAGTGTTATTGGCCCTTTCCTGTTCCTTATCTATATAAACGATTTGGAAGACAATCTGAGCAGCCGTCTTCGGTTGTTTGCAGATGATGCTGTCGTTTATCGACCAATAAAGTCATCACAACAAATTGCAAAACAATTTAGGAAAGATTTTTTGATGAGTCGAAAATTGACAGTTGATACTAAAAAACGAAAAGTGTAAGGTCAGCCACATGAGTGCTTAAAGGAATTCGTTAAACTTCGGTTACCTGATAAATCCGTCTAATCAAAAAGCCGTAAATTAGACTAAATACCGAGGTATTACAATTACGAACAACTTAAATTGGAAGGAACACATAGAAAATGTCGTGGGGAAGGCTAACCTAAGACTGCGTTTTATTGGCAGGATACTTAGAAAATGTAACAGACCTACTAAGGAGACTGCCTACACTACGCTCGTCCGTCCTCTTTTAGAATACTGCTGCACGGTGTGGGACCCTTACCAGATAGGACTGAAGGAGTACATCGAAGAAGTTCAAAGAAGGGCAGCACCTTTTGTATTATAGCGAAATACGGCAGAGAGCGTCACTGAAATGATACGGGAATTGGGCTGGACATCATTAAAAGAAAGACGTTTTTCGTTGCAACGGAATCTTTTCAGGAAATTCCAATCACCAACTTTCTCCTCCGAACCTACATAGGGAGAAACGAGCACCACGATAAAATAAGGGAAATCAGAGCTCGTACGGAAAGATATAGGTGTTCGTTCTTTCGGCGCGCTATACGAGATTGGAATAACAGAGAATTGTGAAGGTGGTTCGATGAACCATCTGTCAGGCACTTATATGTGATCTGCAGAGCATCGATGTAGATGTAGATGCAGATGTACCTGCAGCGTCCAGCGCTCACTGCTCCGCCTGCCCGTACCCTACGCTGTCGGCCGTGCCGCTTTCCGGGCACACTGTCTTATCACTTGTCAAAACTGGTTCACAGGGAGAATCAGATCTCTATATAAGCCCTTATTGTTTATTAGAGAAAAGGAATGTCATCTGACCTTACAATCACCGCTACTACTCTCTTAATAAACAATAGAAAGAATCTATCGTCTGTACGTGTGCTGTCGAATTAATCTTTGGATTTGCATATCAGAAACAGAAAAAAATAAGGAGAGCCAGGCCAGGGGAGGCCTGGCGCTTCTCAATAGTCTAACCTGGCTTCGTGTCTCATTGTGGTTATCAATACAGACCACGACCAAGGCAACTACAGACGTGTTCTGCAAGGCTTCAAATCATTCAGTGGCGCCCAAGTAGAAGACTCTATACAATCCGATGGAGCATTGCGGCGGGAGATCCAACAAGAAGCATGTAGCATCCTGCAGCTCGCAAGTCACCGAAGCGGAGCACATTGATCAGACAGAACATTATGACCACCTATCTAACAGTGGGTATGTCTCACCGTTGCCAGGGATAAGAGTAGCGACGCGTCGTCGCATGGAAGCAAAGAGGTCTTACTAGATCGCTAGAGGCGCTACAGTCTGGAGCATAGACTTACTAAATAAAAGTCTGGAGCCGAGCGACCGCTACGGTCGCAGGTTCGAATCCTGTCTCGGGCATGGATGTGTGTGATGTCCTTAGGTTAGTCAGGTTTAAGTAGTTCTAAGTTCTAGGTGACTGATGACCTCAGAAGATAAGTCGCATAGTGCTCAGAGCCATTTTGAAGATCGCTAGAGGGCCTTGGTATCACATCCGCACACACAAGTCACCTAATTCCTGTAAATTCCGAGGAGGGGGGCGATGAGATCTGACGCCGCATTCGATCACATCCAAGATGTATTCGATTGAGTTCACATCTGGCGGTTGGAGGGCCAGCACGTCAATTGCAACTCGCTCCTGTGTTACTCGAACCACTCCATCGCACTTTTGGCCTTATGACATGGAGCTTTAGTTGCTGAAGAATGCCACTATCGTCGGAAAACATGATCGTAATGAAGAGATGTACGTGGTCTGTAAGCAGTGGACGGCCGGGTTGGCCGAGCGGTTCTAGGCGCTACAGTCTGGAACCGCGCGACCGCTACGGTCGCAGGTTCGAATCCTGCCTCGGGCATGGATGTGTGTGATGCCCTTATGTTAGTTAGGTTTAAGTAGTTCTAAGTTCTAGGCGACTGATGACCTCAGAAGATAAGTCCCATAGTGCTCAGAGCCACTTGAACCATTTTGTAAGCAGTGCACGCTGTTGGTTGAAATGGCTCTGAGCACTATGGGACTTAACATCTGAGAACTTAGAACTACTTAAACCTAACAAACCTAACGACAGCACACATCCATGCCTACGACCGTAGCAGCAGCGCGGTTCCGGACTGAGGCAGTAGAAATTCATTTAGGAAGAATTATATACCCTTTGGAATATTATCTCCGCAGTGTGTGGGAGTCGTAAGGTTGCCTCTGATGCGATAGGACGTATATTTGTGTTTTTGTGCGAACAGTCTAATTTAGGCTTTGTTAATGTGAAAAATGGAAATACTGTACGATATACTAAAATGTGAGAAAATGTATTTACGTAGAAAATGCCGCAACAACGATCTTCAAATTTATTTAGTTCAAACCAACCGTGAGGGCCTGATTGAGATTTTCAGTTTCAAGAATCATACCCCTAGACAAGAAGAACTGGAGCCATCTCAACATGAGAAGCTAAGTAAATTTGAAAGTTTATTATAGTCTTCGCTCTTCTCAAATCTTCATAAAAGACTTTGCTTATTAATTACTTGGACTGGACATTGTTAAGTGTGGACAATAGAAGGAATCAGATAGGAGGGGGGAGATTACACACTGGACCCGTGGATGAGTACATCAGTGTTCCCCACAGCATAATCGAGTAGCCGCCAGCTTGTCTCCTTCCCGCACTTCAAGTATCAAGGAGGTGTTCCCCTGAAAGACGACGGATTCGCGCCCTCACATCGGTATGATGATGAACAACGTATGGGGATTTATCAGACCATGCAACGCCAGGCCTCAGCGGCAACGTCCAGTGCCGATGGTTACTTGCCCATTCCGGTCGTAGTCGGCGATGTCGCGGTGTTAACGTTGGCACATGATTTGGTCGTCGGCTGCGGAGGCCCATCGTTAGGAGTGTTCGATGCACTATATGTTCAGACACACTTCTATGCTGTCCAGCATTAAAGTCTGATGTTACTTCCGCCACAGTTCGCCGCCTGTTCAAAAAATGGTTCAAATGGCTCTAAGCACTATCACTATGGGACCTAACATCTGTGGTCATCAGTCCCCTAGACTTAGAACTACTTAAACCTAACTAACCTAAGGACATCACACACATCCGTGCCCGAGGCAGGATTGGAACCTGCGACGGTAGCAGCGGCGTGGTTCCGGAGTGAAGCGCCTAGAACCGCTCGGCCACAGCGGCGGGCGCCGCCTGTTCTGTTTTGCCAGTCTGTCCAGCTCACGTCGTCCGACATGTGTAATGAGATGTGGCCGCCCCACCCCATGACGTCTAGACGCGGTTCACATTGGTTTCGCCACATGTTGAACAATCCCATGCAGCACTCCTCGAACTCCCGACAAATCGTGCAGTTTCCGAAATGCTCCGGGCCATCAAAATCTACCCTACATCAGCTTCTGATAGATCACGCGCCTTCTCCATTCTACACACGGACAGCACGCTCACAGAGCGTGTGTCTGACTACCCGTCATTCCTTTCCGGGTGATACTGCTACCGCCTGGGCGGGCTTATATAGACAGCATGTCGGTGGTCATAATGTTCTGGTTGATCAGTGTCTATCGCCTGAAGAAAGAGCGTCCTACAAAGGTCTCTGGATTAACAGTGATATTGTAATCTTACAAGTGAACAAAGGAAACTCCGCAGTAGTAATGTGCAACACAACGTATGAAGCTAAAGGGAACGAGTTGCTGAGTGATCCCATTCAACGGACTGAAGAGTGACCCCACAGCGAAGATAGTAAGGAAGACGCAACCATAACTAATAGTTCCAGAGCCTAAGGAGACAAAACTAAACGAATCATGTCAAAGGTTGTAGTGTCACGTTAGACACGCTGGGTACCAAAGGTTCAAAACGACACGCCTTTGCACCATATGGCTAAATAGTTGGCCCACTCGGTACACAGCCTGGTCGGGCACACAATGTCGTACATTAAGGGTTCAACGCATTTCTTTCATGAGACTTGACATGGTCTAGTTTGCACTACACGCGATCTTAATTTCCAACATAAAATCCCCATTCCTCTAAACGCAAATGTATACAAGGAATGATCAGGCAATCATCTTCGGTAAATTTAGCTTCATTAAAACCACAAACAGCTGTTACTTAATGTTTTCGACCACCGGTTTCGCTGTGTTAAAGTAACATCTTCAGTTGATACTACATAGAAAAGAAACCATCCTTGTAACCTATATAACTAAAAACTGTAGGACAACCAAAAAAAATATAAATGAAAAGCACTTACACTCATATCAGCACGCGGCGACGCCCCAGCCCCCTCCCCCCCCCCCTCCCACCAACATTCGTAGTCACATAATCCAACCCCACGAAGAGGGGAAGTAGTCAACAAATAGTAACTGGCAGAGCATTGAGGCGAATAGTGCAGGGGATGAGGCCGTATGACAAAAAAAAACTGTAGTTAAATGTAATAAATTTGCTTAAACTGTAATACAAGATCCATTACATAAGATACCACCAATGTAAAAAAAAAAGCTTCTGATATGAAATTTTTTATTTCCTTGACAGCGTATATGTATTATACTGGATTACTAGTTTCCACAGGACTAAGCTACCATCTTCAAATCCACAGGATACTGGTAATGAAATCATGCTGTACTCTGTGGAACTGAAGATGGCATCTTAGTCCTGTAGAAACTAGTAATCCAGTGTACATACACGCGGTCAAGAGAATAAAAAACTTTCTATCAGAAAGTTTTCTTACATTGAATTAATCGATAGCTCTCCGGATAACAGTGTCAGGTATTTGCAAAATTCCGTCAGTAGACAGTCTGTATGAGGTATGTAACCTATTAACGAGCCCCCTTGCTACAAAGATAAAAACCTTCAAAAGGAAAAAGTAATGCAAGATTAAAAATCGGGCGATACCTACCAGTTTAGCATACAGCTGAGCGCCTCGCGTGCTTTACCCTCGCGACAATCACGTACAGGGTACACAAGTTTCATAAATTAGTATATTAGGACTTTCAAGTTATATTAGGAGGTTTATTAATTTGTCCCCCTGGTTTCCTGGCTTTTCCGCTATAAATAGGGTCTTGTACTATCTAATACGTTCATTATGGGTTCCCACTAGTTTGTCCTTGACGAGTGTCTTAGATAAGGCTTATAAACTTATAAGGTTTTTAATAGTTTTCCTCCTTCGCCTGCATTCAGTTTGCACATGGATGTACATGCAGGTCCAATAGCTTAATTAACTTCTCGCTACCGATTTTTAATCTTGCGTACCTTTTTCATTTTGAAGGTTTTTGTCTTTGTAGTAATGGTGTTGGTTAACGGTTTACGTTTCTCAGACGGACTCTCTACTTATTATACTATTTAAGTACTGTTTTATGCTTCTTTTACTACAATTCAATCATATTTATTACATTTAACTACTGCTAGTTTTGCCTTAGTGCCTCGACCCCTGAACTATTCGCCCCAGTGCTCTGCCGGTTATTTTTTGCTGATAACTTCCGCTCTTCATGGGGTTGGATTCCGTGATGACGAATTTTGCAGGCGTCTCCTTGTGCTAATTTATGTAACACTGTTGTAAGTACTTTTCATTTAGATTTTTTATTGGTTTTCCTTAAGTTTTAAATATTTAGATTCCTAGAATGCTTTTCTTCCTATGTGACATCACCTGATTCTGCTTTAACGCAGCGATACTGGTTGTGTGAAAAAATGATAAATTAACACCTGTTTGCGGTTTTATTTAAATTCAGTATACCTTGATTTTCAACATCTCTGGCTGCCCATGTTACAAAGTTGTAGGGAATCGTCTTTGGCTCACTAAAACCTTGCTGTAGTTAGAACCTCGTCAATTGTAGTGTACTACATGTACAAAAACAGGTTACACGCCGTGTGATCCAGATGCAGAGTTTCACAGGCTCTAAGAGCTGTATTTTGACTTGGACGCCAATCAGCGACGCACCCTCGATGAATTCCCAATTACGGTGCGCTAACTAGCGACGGGAACAGGCCGTAATCCGGTTCTCCGCAGGGTGTTGTCTGCTGTACTGCAGGGTCGGCCGGAACGCCCTCTGAAGGTCGCAGACCCAGCAAAGGCGTGTATATTTCTCGTTACGCCGCCGGCTTAACGCAACTGATGGTGTCTCATTGTTGCCCACAGACGAATCTGAATGCCGGGTGGTAATTCTACCCACACTCCGCCCGGAATACTGAAGTTCTTCCACATCGCACACTGGTTAACACGCAGATTCAAAGCAACAGCGCTGCGTTGTGTGTAGGCCTGATGACATCCACGTCTAACTGATTACTCTGCAGTTCACACTCAAGTACCTGTCAGAGGGCTCTTCGAAACACGTTCAGGCTGTTTCTCTTCCATTCCATTCTCCAATAGCGCGTGGGAAAAATAAATGCTTACATCTTCCTGTACAAGCTCCGATTTCTCTTATTGTACTATGATCGTTTCTCCCTATGTAGGCTGTTCACAATAAAATATTGTAAAATTCACGGAAGAAACCGGTGATTGAAATTTGGTGAAAAGATCTCGCCGCAACGAAACAAGCCTCTGATTTATTGATTGTCTTCCGAACTCGCTTGTCTTATCGATCACCCTCTCTCCCTCATTTCACAGTAATGCAAAACAAGCTGCAATTCTTCGAGGTTTTACGTTGTTCTCTGTTAATCCTATTTGTTAAGAAACCCTTGCAGCACAGCACACCTAGCAGAGGACGAACAAACGTAGCGCAGGCAGTCTCTTTAGTAGCATTCTGCTTATAAAACATAGTCTTTGGTTTGCCTTCGCCATAATATTATCTTTGTGATGGTTCCAGTTTGATATTGTATTCCTGGGTATTTAGTTGAATGGAGGGCCTTAAATTTGTGAGCTTCATCGCGTAACTGAAATTTAACGGATTTCTTCGCACCATACATAAATCGTCTCTTAGTCATTTTCTAATTGTTTTTCATCTTCTATTGACTTTAGTAGACGGCAAATGACAGCATCATCCGAAAACAATCTAACTGGGCGCACAGGCGTGATAAATCTTTTATGTACATTAGAAACGACAGAGGTCATCTAACACTTCCTTGGGGAACGATTATGTTGTACTCGATAATTTTCCGTTAATTACTATGAGATGTGACCTTTTCGAAGGAAATCATGAATCCAATCGCACAACTGAAGCAATACTCTATCTGCACGCAATCTGATTACAAGTCTCTTGTGAGGAACGGTGTCAAAAGCCTTTTAGAAATCTAAAAATATGAAAGCAATTTGAGAGCCCCTGTCGGTAGCACTCATTTCTTTGTAAGAATGAAGAGCTAGCTGTCCTTCAGAAGAACGAGGTTTTCTGAATCCACGTTGGCTACTTTCCTTGGAGCTAATTCATAATGTTCGAACACAGTATATGCTCCAAAACCGAACTGTAAAACGATGACAGTTCTCGAGTATTGATGTGACCTGCGCAATTTTCCAGTCTTTCGTACGGATATTGCGTCGAGCAAGCCGATTATATATGATTGCTTAGTACGGGGCTGTTTTATCAGTGCACACTAAAAGAAACCTAATTGGTATACTATCTGCACTGAAAAACTTGCCTTTATTATTTTAAGCTGCTTCGCTGCACTGAGGATCCAAGTTACACATATTGGCAGCTGGCATGGAGTCATGGTCCGGAATTGCTAGGCCTGCGTCTACAATCAGTCAGCCCTTGACCGTGCCCTGACCAATCCTAGCAAAGAGTGCATAGCGATTTAGCCTGGCCATTCCAAGGTGGAATGTGGTTGCTAGTTCTCGACGTCCTCTCTCACCTTCCATATGTGGCACATATGGCTATCACCACCACCTTCCGTGCCCTCTCCATCATTTTTGCAATAGAGGCGGTACCTTACATTCTGGTTTTCGACAACGGCTCTCAGTTCAAGGCATCTACGTTCATGAATTTTATACAATCAAAGGTACTGAGAATCTTACCGGCATCCCTTTCCATCCAGCGTCAAATTCGGGAGCCGAGCGAATTTTCAGCACCTTCGAAACGCTAATACGCAAGATAATGACCACAGGCGATTCTGCGGAAGCAGCCACCAGTTTCCTTGCAATCTATCGATCCAGTCCAATAAATGAATGTAATCGGGTCAAAATTGTACACGGTCACAGACCCTGCGCCCTCTTCGACTTGGTGCACCCAACTCGGCGCACCCACAGTCCTCACACGCAGACGTATTACAGCGAGAACCCCCACGACTGGGTCCACACTTTCGACCGGAGCCTCTGATGGACCCAAGGCATCGTCATCGACAATAGCGGACGACAAATGTTTGTGGTTGTGGCAGACCACAGGAGCTCATCGTCAGGCATCGAAATCTGCTCCGACCCCAGCGAGACATAGCTCTGCCCCCCTCCCCTAAGCAGCCGACTGGGCCTGGCTTCCACAACCATGCTCGGAGAAAGCCTGCGAATCACCCTGCCTACAACGGCTATCAATCGCCCTCGTTTTAGGAGCCAACAGGAGGTCGACAAATACCAGCGATGGCAACCGATGAAGTTGCAACTACTTCCCCCGCTTACGCCGCTACCAGCTCCCGCCAAAACCACAGAATCCCCCACCCAAGAATCGGCGGCAGCTGAACTTTCTCGGACAGAGGTGCCCTTCTGCATCTACACATCTATGTACATACTCCGCAAATCACCGTACGGCGCTTGGCGGAGGATACCTCGTACCGCTACTAGTCATTCCCTGCTCCACTCGCATATATGTCGAGGGAGAAGCATCTATCTACAGGGTGTTACAAAAAGGTACGGCCAAACTTTCAGGAAACATTCCTCACACACACATAAAGAAAAGATGTTATGTGGACATGTGTCCGGAAACGCTTAATTTCCATGTTAGAGCTCATTTTAGTTTGTTCTTCCACCTACGCTCAATGGAGCACGTTATCATGATTTCATACGGGATACTCTACCTGTGCTGCTAGAACATGTGCCTTTACAAGTACGACACAACATGTGGTTCATGCACGATGGAGCTCCTGCACATTTCAGTCGAAGTGTTCGTACGCTTCTCAACAACAGATTCGGTGACCGATGGATTGGTAGAGGCGGACCAATTCCATGGCCTCCACGCTCTCCTCACCTCAACCCTCTTGACTTTCATTTATGGGGGCATTTGAAAGCTCTTGTCTACGCAACCCCGGTACCAAATGTAGAGACTCTTCGTGCTCGTTTGGACGGCTGTGATACAATACGCCATTCTCCAGGGCTGCATCAGCGCATCAGGGATTCCATGCGACGGAGGGTGGGTGCATGTATCCTCACTAACGGAGGACATTTTGAACATTTCCTGTAACAAAGTGTTTGAAGTCACGCTGGTACGTTCTGGTGCTGTGTGTTTCCATTCCATGATTAATGTGATTTGAAGAGAAGTAATAAAATGAGCTCTAACATGGAAAGTAAGCGTTTCCGGACACATGTCCACATAACATATTTTCTTTCTTTGTGTGTGAGGAATGTTTCCTGAAAGTTTGGCCGTACCTTTTTGTAACACCCTGTATATGCCCCTCATAAAAGGATTAATTTCTCTTAACTTCATGGACCTTACGCAAAATGTATGTTGGCGACAGTAGAATCGTTCTACGGTCAACTTCAGATGCCGGTTCTCTAAATTTTTTCAATAGAGTTTCTCGAAAAGAGCTTCGGCTGCCCTCCAGGTATTACCCTATGAGTTCCCGAAGCATATCCGTGATACCTGTGTGTTATTCGAACCTACCAGTAACAAATCTATCAGCCTGACTCTGAATTGCTTCGATGTCTTGTTTTAATCTGACCTGCTGGGGATCCCAAACACTCCAGCAAGAGTCAAGAATGGGTCGCACTAGTGTTCTGCATGCAGCCCCTTTGCGGATAAACTACTCTTTAATAAAACCCTCCAAGTAAACCGAAGACGACCATTCGCCATCTCCACTATAATCCTTACATTCTCATCCAATTTTATATCGCTTTGCAACGTAATGCCTGGAAATTTAATAGACCTGATTGTGTTCAAAATGGCTCTGAGCACTATGGGACTCAACTGCTGAGGTCATTAGTCCCCTAGAACTTAGAACTAGTTAAACCTAACTAACCTAAGGACATCACAAACATCCATGCCCAAGGCAGGATTCGAACCTGCGACCGTAGCGGTCTTGCGGTTCCAGACTGCAGCGCCTTTAACCGCACGGCCACTTCGGCCGGCAGACCTGATTGTGTCAAGTAGCACATTAGTAATGCTGTACTCGAACATTATACGGTTGTTCTTCCTACCCATCCGCATTAACTTACATTTTTCCACATTTAGAGCTAGCTGCCGTTCATCCCACCAACCCAAAATTTTCTCTAAGTCGTCTTGTATTTTCCTACAGTCACTCAAAGTCGAAACCTTACCGTACACCACAGCATCATCAGCAAACAACCGCAGATGGCTGCCCACTCTGTTCATCAGATCATTTATGCGTACAGAAAATACTAGCTCTCCTATCACACTTTCCTTGAACCTACTTTTCAACAGAACACTCGTTGTCATCTGAGGTGAAAGTAAATGGCCACAACGACATAAGCTTGCTTCGCACATCTGTTCTGCCTTTACTGAATTCCTGGCAGCAAAATTTGCACTGGCGTTCCCATTTCATCTACATCATACTCCGCAAGCCATCTAATGGTGTGTGGCGAAGGGTACTTTTGGTGCCACTATTTGATCCCTCCAATCCTGTTCCACTCGCGAATAGTGCGTGGGAAGAATGATTGTCGGTAAGCCTCTGCATTGGCTCTAATTTCTCGCCGTCGTTAATACGCGAGTTGTATGTGGGGGGGAATCAATATGTTGTCCGACTCCTCCTGAAAAGTTCTGTCCCGAAATTTCAATAGCAAATCTCCCCGTGACGCACAACGCCTCTCTTGGTAATGTCTGCCAGTGGAGTTTGCTTAGCATCTACGTAATGCTCTCTCGCCAGTTACACGATCCCGTGACGAAACGCACAGTTCTTCGTTGGATCTTCTCTACCAGTCTGCCCTAACAGGAATCCCAGATAGATGAACAATACTCAAGAATCGGGCGAACAACCGCCTTATAAGCCACTTCTTTCGTGCGCGAGTTACATTTCCTTAAGATTCTTCCGATGAATCTGAGTCTGGTGTCTGCTTTTCCCACTATCTATTTCATATGGTCATACCACTTAAGGTCGCTCTGGATAGTTACGCCTAGATATTTTACGACAGATGTTATCTCCAGCTGTTTGTCATCAATAGTGTAGCTGTACTGTAGTGGATTTCTTTCCCTATGTATGCTCAATATGTTATATTTATTTACGTGCAGGGTCAACTGCCAGACCCTGCACCATTCATCAAATCTCTGCAGGTCGTTCTGCAAATTGTTACTACCTTCTGGCGTTGCTACTTTGGTATAGACAATTGCATCTGCAAGTAGCCTTAAGGAGCAGCCAACACTTCCTACTAGATAATTTATATATATTGTAGACAGCGACGGTCCTATCACTCTTTCCTATGGTACTCCGGATATTACCTTTACATCTGTCAATTTAGTTCCGTTAAGAGCCACATGTTGAGTTTTATCTGCAAGAAAAACTTGAACCCAATCGCAGGTCCGCTCTGATACTCCGTAAGCTCGTTTTTTTTTTTTTTTTCATTAAAGGGCAATGCGGGACGGTGTGAAATGCATTATTGAAATCAAGGAACACGGCATCAACCTGAGGGCCGTTGTCCGTTGTACTGTGGATCTGATGGAGGAACACAGCGTGCTGAATTTCACAGGATCTGTGTTTGGGAAATCCATGTTGAGTTTTACAGAGGAGATGTTCATTTTTCAAAAACGTCATAATTCTTGAGCTTAGAACATGTTCCATAGTTCTACAACAAATTGCGTCAACGATATATGTCTATAATTGTGTGGATCTGTCTTACGGCCTTTCTTAAAAATGGGAATGACCTGCGCTTTTTTCCAGTCGTTAGGTACCTTTCGTTGCTCAAGCGATCTACGATAAGTTACTGCTAGAAAGGAAGCAAGTTCTTTCGCATAATCTTTATAGAACCTTATAGGTACTTCACCTAGTTCTGAAGCTTTTCCGCTACTAAGCGATTGTACCTGCTTTTCAATTCCGCTATCGGTTATCTCAAAATCTGTCATTTCGATGTTCGTATGACGATTGAAAGGATGGACAGTGTTAAGATCTTGCGCGGTGAAATAACTTCGAAAGACCGGTATTTCGGTCTTCTCTCTGTTATCTTCCGTTTCGGTGCCGATGTGGTCGCTGAGAGAATGAGTAAATGATTTTGACCCACTTACTGATTTTACATACGACCAAAATCTCTCAGGGAAAAACTCAGATCGATCGACAACGCCTTACTTTCAAAATAATAGAACGCTTGTCTCATTGTTCTCCTTACGCTCATTTCCGCTTCCTTCACCTAGGTTTTTACTTCTCTTGAATCTGAGATGAAGTGCTCTTTGTTTACGTAGCGATTTTCTAACACGGCTATTAAACCATGTTGGATCTTTCCCACTCCTTAAAACCTTACTCGGAACACACTTGTCTAGGGCATATTGAAGGATGCTATTGAATTTTTTTCTATTTGTTCTCCACATCTCCGTCCTCATCACCGAATATTTGACGCTGACTGCTGAGATAATCTGAAATTTGTATCCTGCCACCCTTGCTGAGCAAATATATCTTCCTACCTTTCAACATTCCTTGTAGAACTCGTCGTCATAGGTGCTGTCACAGCCTTATGATCACTGATACCTTCGTCTACGTAAACTGATTCGGTAAGTTCAGGTCTAATAATTTTTTCATAATGCGGGGCCACGTTACGGAGGTGATAGATAAACTCCAGTGGAAGACTCTGGAGGAGAGACGCTCAGTAGCTCGGTACGGGCTTTTGTTGAAGTTTCGAGAACATACCTTCACCGAGGATTCAACTAGTATATTGCTCCCTCCTACGCATGTCTCGCGAAGAGACCATGAGGATAAAATCAGAGAGATTAGAGCCCACACAGAGGCATACCGACAATCCTTCTTTCCACGAACAATACGAGACTGGAATAGAAGGGAGAAGTGATAGAGGTACTCAAGGTACCCTCCGCCACACACCGTCAGGTGGCTTGCGGAGTATGGATATAGATTTATATGTAGAATATGTGAAGCCGCAAGTTGGGGTGCCAGCACATTGCTTTTAACAAGGCGTCCCACTGCAGACTGTTAAAGAAGCTACAAGCACACGGTACAGGTTTCCAGATAAGTGAGCGGCTCGAGGATTACTGAAGGGCCAAAGAAACTGGTACACCTGCCTAATATCGTGTAGGGCCCCCGCGAGCACGCAAAAGTGCCGCAACAGGACCTGAGTTGGACTCGACTAACGTTTGAAGTAGTGACGGAGGAAATTGAAACTATGAATCCTGCAGGGCTGTCCATAAATCCGTAAGAGTACGAGGGGGTGGAGATCTCTTCTGAACAGCACTTTGCAAGGCGCTTCAGTGTAGAACCCAGTATGTTGTCCTCGATGGCGACTGTCCATCGGATACAAGGGTATCGTCAGAAAAGCACTAGGTTAGTGTCATCTGGCCGGTATAAAACGCGGCAAATAAAAGCGGGAATCTTTCAGGGCTCATAATCTATTGGTGACAGATAGGGTCAAGCGTTTTGGATAAGCCTTGGGATAGGGACCATTTGTATATTGAGCAGAAGAATCGTCTTCGTGTCACTATCCAACAGTACAAGGTCAAATATTATAGGCATTCTCCTCCGTAGACAAACTGGAAAAAAATCACTTCTTTTTACATTTTATGAGGTGTACGTTGGGCCGTAGGGGGCTTAGCGAGGCGCCATTAGTTTATGCGCGTTTTACAATTACTTCATACTAAAACAGAGACAAGGATTCCAAAACAGCTATGCACAGTAAATGGTTCACATTTTTACTATATTCCTACGATCCCGATTTCGAACAACCTTAATTATTTTCCTGATATTTTTATCCGTGTCCGAGATACAGACGTTCAAAGTTACCCTAACTGTACACGTAAAACACGCACGTAAAATCCGATGTGAGACGAAAACATGATTTATAAAGTGATGTAAGACGGAGAAATATGCTGTAAAGCGTCTCCATCTTCATCGGAAAGGTTCTGGGAAGCCCATATTGTAGTGCTGAGGCGCATGCAAAATTTTTGTGGACGTAAAATCCGGTCTGGGGTGTAAAATTGCATAGTTTTGCATTATTTCAATTTCACCTAAGTAAACTATCTAAATTTTACTGGTCCATAAAGTTTTTTTCATACGAGTGAGATGTCCTATTGTAACAGGGAAAAAGAAGGGAACCAGTGGAAAAATGCTCCTATCGGACAAAAAAGGGGAACAGGCTCCTGTTTAGAAGACTGACTGAAAATTGGGCTATTAATTTCATCGTTCTCCCTTTCTCAGCACCTTTAAAAATGTTCCTAAAAATTTTGGCATGCTGGTTCTCGCTAAACATAAATGATCTGACGGACAGGGTGAACAGTGACCTGCAGCTGTTTGCTGATGACGCTGCCATATAGGGGAAGGTGTCGGCCTTGAGTGACTGTAGGAGGGTACGAAATGACGCAGACAATATTTCTATTTGGTGTGATGATTGACAGCCAACCCTAAAGGTAGACAAATGGACGTTAACGCAGATGTGTTGGACAAACAATTCCGTAATGTTCGAACACAGCATTAGGTGCGTGCTGCTTCACACAGTCACGTCGATTAAATACCTAGGCGTAACGTTGCAAAGCGATATGCAATAGACCGAGCATATAAGAATTCCAGCAGAGAAGCGAATGATTGACTTCGGTTTATTGGGAGAATTTTGGGTAAAATGTTGTTTATCTGTAAAGGAAGCAGTTTATAGGACACTAGAGCGACCCGTTGTTCAGTACTACTCGAGTGCCTAGGATCACCAGCAGGTAGGATTGAAGGAAGAGATCGAAACATTTCAGAGGAGGGCTGCTAGATTTGTTAACGGTACATTCGAACGACACATAAGGAAAGGCTGTCAACATACATTTCGCATGTGGATCACGAAGATAAGACAAATTAGGGCTAATGCGAAGGCATATAGATAGTCGTTTTTTCCCTCGCACTGTTTGCCACGCATCGTAACTTGGCTTGGGGAGTATGTATATAGATCCAAGTATAGATATGTAGCTCTCTGAGTCATTGTCTACAGCACAAAACTACAATTGCCTTCGTCTCATTACATTCGCTCGATAAACTTCCACTAAGTGGCAATGAATTCTGTTATGATGACGACGAACGAGTCGTCACCAATGTTGACTGGTGACCAATGCGAAATAGAAACATATAAATCACAGCAGGTTTGACAGTAACGACGGTACGGTGCTGGCTGTATGGTCTGGATCTGCAACGACTAAAATAATTAGAAATCGTTGATAAAAAATACTATGTATTGTACTTAACTTGTTGTACATGATTTCTCTTGGCTGCGTACTTATAATTATAAACATATAGCTATTAAGGCCTCACTTAGGCCATATGTTACTAAGACCCTTGTTAGAGGTTGCTTCCTATCAGCTGAAGGCTATGCTACTTTACTACTTGACGTCCCGAGCAAGAGTGGACGAGAGCTCGACAGAAACTTGATACAAGCCGCGGAGCGGCACTGGTCGCGACTCGCAAGTCCAACGATACTAATATGGACCGCGGTCGACAACTGCAACTCCTAACAAGTGTGGTATCGAACGTTGATACCACAAATTCTAACTGGGGACACTATTCTTTTAACACAGAGGCCTTATTACTCTTCGACTTCCATTCTGGAATATGATGGCGTGCAATACTTAAGGAGGAAAGCAACTTTCACATGTCATTGCCAAGTGACGTTGCTCTATGAAACTTGAACCATACATAGAAAGAAGTGCGACAGCATAGTACAGAAGGTACCTGATAGAAACACACAATGGGTCGAAAAGAAGTGACACTGAAGTCACCGCGATTAATGATGGCCCCTGGACATCACAAAAGGTGCGACGTCGTTTCTAATGCAGTGTGTGATCCCCACGGACGGCGCCGGCCGACGTGACCGAGCGGTTCTAGGCGCTACAGCCTGGAACCGAGCGACCGCTACGGTCGCAGGTTCGAATCCTGCCTCGGGCATGGATGTGTGTGATGTCCTTAGGTTAGTTAGGTTTAATTAGTTCTAAGTTCTAGGCGACTGATGACCTCAGAAGCTAAGTCGCGTAGTGCTCAGAGCCATTTGAGCCGTTTGAGCACGGACGGCAGCGAATGCTCTGCATCGTGCCGCCATGTTGGCCACAAGGTTGAAACATCCCCTTAGAAAATTATAAATTACTGTGCTGGTAAACCTCTTACGTTATTTGATTTTCAAACAGCTGTACAAAACTGAACGTACTCAGACATTTCTCTCTTTACTTATTCTGGTCAACACTAAACTGACAAAATATTTTTCGCGCATCGCAATCTGACTTTCAATAATACCTACAAAATAATGACCCTGACTAACAATAATCTATACGTTTCATGAATCACTTACCTCACAAAAATCTTCGTCACTCGAACTACTGCAATACAGCGAGCGCCAATACTGCCAGCTAAATAAAGATTCTAACTACGGAAGGCACTACCTACTGATAGTCATAGTTAGCAAATGAAAGATTTTGATAGAGAACAAACAATGTATTTATTTTAATGGTGTTCATATATCAGTTAATGACATCCAGTTTTACCAATTTCACTTTTCTGACGGACACACGTCCAGATCGTCCGCTCTTATTAACATCTCAAAACTCTGGTTTCTCTCTCCTTACATCCACCACTGCTGGCGGCTCACCTCCAACTGCCCAACGCTACGCGCTGTTCACATACGACTGCCCAACACTACAATAGTGAACATTCCAACAATGCCAACCAGCCACAGATTGCACACAGCACAGTCAGTGATTTTCATACAGAGCACTACGTGGCGTTACCAACATAAAAACCTAAACAGCCTACCTACAAGGTTGCTAAATGGCTCTTGTTCTAGTGCGCTCCATTTGCCCACCAGTGCGGTTGACATCTACTGGATGGTCGGTGGTTCATGTGGATGTGTTACAGTACCTCTACCCAACGCACTCGCACGTGCTCGATGGGATTTAAGTCGGGAGAGCGGGAAGCCCACTTGATTCGCAGAATATCCTCTCGTTCCAAGAGTTCCGCCACCTCCTTCTCCTCCTCCGCCTCCTCTATTCTGTGTGGTCGAGAATTGTCGTCTATAAAGTCAGGATCCAGTGCACCCCTGAAAAAGCACACATAGCGAAGGAGTACAGTGTCTCGATAACGTTGACTCGTGAAAGTACCGTGTTCGAAGATTTGGAGGACACTACGCTCTTGCGTTGGGGAGATGTATTGCAGCACGGCCACATGCATCAACGATCAACCAGCTAGTGGGTGAATGGAACGGCCTACCACAAAAATTTCTTACCACATGGGAGCGGTTGGAGAGCATACACTGCCGACCGTTGAGATCACACATACTATTAAGGATCACGTCCCACCTTTTGTAATATACAGAGGACCATCAGGAATCGCTTTGACTTCAGTGTATTTGGTGCTTTTGAATAAAAATAACAGATACACATAACAGAGACTTTAGTCATCAATAACACACACATCAAAAATGTTTTGCATCACATAGGTTCCGAGAGTTCCGTAAACTGTATAGAAAATTCGAATAGAGATCAACAGAAACATCATTTCTGCTCTTTTTATTGCTCACGAAAACCACACACTGCATGTTGTACCACCATACAGCAAGACCTTCAGAGGTGGTGGTCCAGATTGCTGTACACACCGTTACCTCTAATACCCAGTAACACGACCTCTTGCACTGATGCATTCCTGTATTCGTTGTGGCATACTATCCACAATTTCATCAAGGCACTGTTGGACCAGATTGTCCCACTCCTCAACGGCGATTCGGTGTAGATCTCTCGGAGTTGTTAGTGCGTCGCGTCCGTCCATAGACAGCCCTTGTCACTCTATACCTGGCATGCTCGATGGGGTTCATGTCTGGAGAACATGCTGGCCACACTAGTCGAGCGATGTCGTTATCCTGAAGGAAGTCATTCACTAGATGTGCACGATGGGGGAGCGAATTGTCGTCCATGAAGATGAATGCCTCGCCAAAAAGCTGACGATAAGGCTGCAGTATCGGTAGGAGGATGGCATTCACTTATCGTAGAGCTGTTACGCTGCCTTCCATGACCACCAGCGTCGTACGTCAGCCACACATAATGCCACCCCAAAACAGCAGGGAACCTCCACCTTGCTGCACTCGCTGGACAGTGTGTCTACGGAGTTCAGTCTTGCCGGGTTGCCTCCAAACACGTCTCCGACGTTGACTGGTTGAAGGCATATGCGTCACTCATTGGTGAAGAAAACGTGATGCCAAACCTGAGCGGTCGATTCGGCATGTTGTTGGGCCCATCTGTACCGCGCTGCATGGTGTCGTGGTTGCAAAGATGGACCTTGCCATGGACGTCGGGAGTGAAGTTGTGCATTGTGCAGCCTATTTCGCACAGTTTGAATCGTAACACGACGTCCTGTGGTTGCACGAAAAGCATTATTCAACATGGTGGCGTTGCTGTCAGGGTGCCTCCGAGCCATAATCCGTAGATAGTGGCCATCTACTGCAGTAGTAACTCTTGGGCGGTCTGAGCGAGGCATGTCATCGACAGTTCTTGTCTCTCTGTATCTCCTCCATTGTTCACTCCGAGGAGCCTGGACACTTCCCTTGTTGAGAGCTCTTCCTGGCACAATGTAACAATGCGGACGCGATCGAATCGCGGTATTGGCAGTGTAGGCATGGTTGAACTACAGACAACATGAGCCGTGTACCTCCTTCCTGGTGGAATGACTGGAACTGATCGGCTGTCGGATCCCTTCCGTCTAAAAGGCGCTGCTCATGCACGGTTGTTTACATTTTTGGGCGGTTTTTAGTCACATCTCTGGACAGTCAAAGGGACTGTGTCTGTGATACTATGCCCACAGTCAACGTCTATCTTCAGGAGTTCTGGGAACTTCTTTTGATGTGTGTATATTCTTCGTCACTGTTTACAACAGTCTGCCAATGCTGGAGTACGTTTGCGATCCGAGACCGTTGAAATGACGTGGTTTTGAGACGAAGAACTCGTCTAGTCGTGTTCGGAGCGTATTTCACTACGGAAAGCAGGTTTCTTGAAGAGTGCTAGAGAGAGGGGGGGAGGGGGAGGAGAAGGTGAAAATCTTGGGATCCAAGATCAGGTGAAGATAGGTGCCGAATGATTTCCCAACTACTGTACAGTGTTTTTTTGTGCACTCTAGCAGAATGCTGGCGGACGTTATCTTGGAGTAGCATCACTTCACGCAGTCTTTCTGGTCGTTGTTCTTGGACTGCGTCTGCAAGACGTCTCAGTTGTTGACAGTAAGTATCAGCAGTGTTGTTTACACCTAGGGGAAACAATTCGTAGTACAGCACACGGTCGCTGTTCCACCAGATTGATAACATTCTTTTGTGGATTCGGGCAGGTCTTTGTTACTGACGTCAATGCTTTTTTTGCACCCAACCACTTTTTTCTTTTCCTTACGGTAGCATGACGACACCGTATCTCGTCACCAGTAACGATGCGGGATAGGGATGGTCGGTGTGTTTACGAGCCAACTGATAACGAGCAAGCCGGCCAGAGTGGCCGAGCGGTTCCAGGCGCTACAGGCAGGATTCGCAGGTTCGAATCCTGCCGCGGGCATGGATGTGTGTGATGTCCTTAGGTTAGTTCAGTTTAAGTAGTTCTAAGTTCCAGGGGACTGATGACCCCAGATGTTAAGTCCCACAGTGCTCAGAGCCATTTGAACCATTTGATAACGAGCAAGCGGAGATACGTTTATGGTCACCTGCTGACTTTTATAATTCTGGCTTAGAACGCGCGTTACCCATTCAGCCAACTTTTGAACCTACCCTATTGCTTGCAAATGTCGCACGTTGGTGGAATGTTCATAACATTTGCCAATTCTTGAGAAGACTGACGTTGATCATTGTGGATCAATGCGTGTGAAATGTCTTCATCAAACTCTGAAGATCACTAACATCAAAATGATCCTCCCTAAAACGAGAAAACCATTTTCTTACCGTGCTCTCTCTAGTGGCATTATTCTCATGCATGGCACTGGTGTTTCTGGCTGCCTCCATTCTTGTCACCCGTCTACTAAACTCAGACAGAAGAATATGTCGGAAACGTTCCGAATCCTCCACTTCGCATTCCATTTTCTACCGTCCACAGCTCCACTCACTATCTCAAAATGACAAAATGACTCTATATAAACTCAGACAGCAGCATTTAACTACAAATAAAATATGACAATCGATAGATAAACCCATAACAGCCGGAATACCGACATGCAAAACGAAAACTCTACAAACTTATGGAGCAATCTAATATAAAATTACGTTGTGAGATCTCTCTTCTATTCTTGCTCGTAAATGAGAATTTTTTATCTGGCTCAAGTCATAGTCTATTCAGCGGACAATATACGGCTCAGAGATGGTCAGTGCCCCCCAGAGGCTGTTAATTATGTTCTTTAGCTGTACACAGCAAACTGTAAATGAACCTCAGAAGAAATGTGGAAAGGAATTATATTTCAGGGAGAGTAAATAAAAATATTAAGGTTTGACGATGACATTTTAATTCCTTCAGACACAGAAAGTAACTAGCAAGATCAGTTGAAAAAATGACCAACGTCTGGAAAAGGGGCTGTAACATGAAGATCAGTTAAAGGAAAACTGGACTTTTGTAATGTAGTCGAATTAGATCAGATATACTGGGGTAACTGGACTAGAAAATGAAGAACTGGAGACCATAAAGTGGCAGTGGGAAGAAACACATCCCTGAAAATGAGAACAATATTAGCATAGAACGTAAACGTGTTACGAAATCTTTTCTGAAAGTATTTAGTGGCGAGCAGCTTATATGGAAGTGACTTGCAGGCGGGAAACAGTACAGACAAGATGACAATTGAAACTTTCGCAGCGTGTTGCTACAGAAGAATGCTGAAGATTAGATATTAAGTCGAGTAACTAATGTAGACCTACTGAACAGTACTAGGAACACAAGAGCTTTATGGTACAATTCGACTAATAAACAAGACTGATAGCTGGCACATTTCCTGAGGCATCGCGGAATTGTGATTTTGGTAACGACTGAAAGTGTGGGAAAAGAAGTTCTTGCACTGCGCTTGATCGTATTGCTGACTCTTTGTTCTCAAAAATTACGCTGCAGCAACAACGGGAGACGTCCCAGTATACAAAAGAGAAGATGTCCCAAAAATTATCAACTTTTAGAGCTATAACAAGCAGCAAATTAACGAGTAATGCTCATTTATTAGTTTTATGGATGTTTCTTTGTTCATATTTCTCTTCAAAGTAAGGCACCCCAAAATAATAGCTTAAATTACATCACATTATTTGGTGCATTACAGATGTACACTGAGATGAAAACGTCATGGGATAGTGATACGCACATTGTAAGGTGTCAGGCAAATCCAACACCTTCCATGAAAACCCTGACATGATAAGCAAATCCAGCAGTATGTCACATAGCTCCGAATAAATCGTGACATTAAATTAACCAAAGTAATACGATTAACGAGTGAGCAAATGGAATACCACAGACTAACACAAGAACGCCTAAATGCATGTCATACCTTCCCACCGTGAAACAGACGCAGTTCTGAGGGGAGAAACGAGAACAGAAGCCGAGAGCAGAGTCATGTAAGCTAGAAGGCCCTACGATAGGGGACAGACACCCACATCGCCGGCCAATCGCCAAAAGCAGCCCCCAGCCCATGTTAAAAGATAGAGCCCTCCAGAAGAACAGTGTGGATCTTGCGATAACACTAAAAGGGCCACACCAGCTGCAAGTTTTAGCCTGAGACTATACGCATCTCTGTTATGCTGCAAACATTAAAAACATTGCCCCACCACGAAAAGTATAACGTTTCTCGTTGGATAGACACAATTTTTGTAGGCAGAGCTTAAGGTTAACATTGAGACCCTGACTGGTCAGATGAAAACAGCCAGATATCTTTTTCTTAAACCAACTTCGGTAAATTGTAGTAAAGAGAAATTCGGGAGAGTTGCTACCGAGATGGCGAGGTGTGTGGAGCTGCGCCGCCCGCCGCCCCTTGACGCTGCCTAACCAACGACAAGGTAATGAACGCACGCGATGCCGCATTTTTGAGCACATAAGGCTTCACTCAGAACTGCAGAAGTCTCATCTGTTACATCCCCTTTTTACGTAATATTAGTGTCGATCGTCAATTAAATATCATGGTGTTCACATTTGCTACTTGAAGTAAAAATCTGAAACGCGATGATTTTTCTGTTATATAATTATTGAGAAGCCACATCAGCCACTGTAATTTACGACGTTATTTTACCAGCTAACTAAAAATAGGAAAGCCTTGAACCCCTTCCACTAAATTTAGTTAGTATTAAGATTCTTTTACAGGGAGTGCAGTGGAATTGACGCTGAAATCATTAAGTATTTGGTTATATCATCGCTAGTCTCACTGAACTCTTCTGAACTCTACATGTCATGTGTGGTCTGGCGTCTCCTTATCAGCAACAGGTCCCAGGTTCAAACTAGTCAGTTCTCTAAAAAACACGCTCAGAGCGTCGTTGCGCGAAAGTGGTAGGGAGACACGGCTTAGAACAAACAGACACCACGCAGAATGTTAGAACATAATAAGATGGCGGTAGTACCGCGTACGCAAGATATAAATAGGCAGTGCATTGGCGGAGCTGCCATTTGTACTCAGATGATTCATGTGAAAAGGTTTCCGATGTGATTATGGCCGCTCGTTAGGAACTGAACGCGGAATGGTAGTTGGAGCCATACGCAAGGGACATTCCATTTTGAAAATGGGTACGTAATTCAATATTTCGAGATCCACAGTGTCAAGAGTGTGCGGAGAACACCAAACTTCAGGCATTACTTCTCACCACGGACAACGCAGTGACCGACGGCCTTCACTTAACGACCAAGACAGCGACGTTTGCGTAGAGTTATCAGTGCTAACAGACAAACAACACCGCGTGAAATGCAAAAATCAGAGTGGGACATACGACTAGCATACCCATTACGACAGTGCGGCAACATTTGGCTTTATTGGGCTATGGCAGCAGGCGACCAATACCAGTGACTTTGCTAACATCACAACATCGCCTACAACACCTCTCCTCGGTTCATGACTGTATCAGTTAGATCTAAGACGACTGAAGAAGCCGCGGACTGGTCAGATGAGTCCCGATTTCAATCGAGAATAACTGATGGCAGGGTTAGAGTGTGGTGCAGACCCCACGAAGCCGGCCGGAGTGGCCGAGCGGTTCTAGGCGCTACAGTCTGGAACAGCGCGACCGCTTCAGTCGCAGGTTCGAATCCTGCCTCGGGCATGGATGTGTGTGATGTCCTTAGGTTAGCTAGGTTTAAGTAGTTCTAAGTTCTAGGGGACTGATGACCTCAGAAGTTAAGTCCCATAGTGCTCAGAGCCATTTGAACCATTAGACCCCGCGAAGCCATGGAGCTAACTTGTCAACAAGGCTCTCTGTAAGCTGGTTGTGGCTTCATAATGGTGTGGGCTGTGTTTACATGGAACGGATGGGGTACTCTGGTCCAAATGAACCCATTACTGACTAGAAATGGTTATGTTCGGCTACTTGGAGACCATTTGCAACCATTCATGGGTTTCACGTTTCTAAACAATGATGTCGTGTCACCGGGATACAATTGTTCGTGATTGATTTGAAGAACGTTCAGGATAATTCGTGCGAAGGATTTGGTTAGCCAGATTGCCCGACATGAATCCAATCGAACGTTTACGGGACATACTCGAGAATTCAGTTTGTGCACAAAACCCTGTACCACCAACACTTAGCATATTTCTGCAGGGGACTTCCAATAGCTTGTTGAGTACATACTACTCCGAGCCAAATGTGATCCAACAAGATATTAGGAGATATCCCAAGATCTTTGTCACCTCAACTAGTGTTCACTACATTACAGAATAAATATTACGCTGAAAGATTCAAAAATTTGAATGAATGTAAAACAAAGTTAAGTGCCTCTTGCTCCCATCCTCTCACACAAATGCTCCTTAAAACTTCTCCCTATCACACATCCTACTGTAAAGTGTTTTGTACACACTTTGAAATTTTCATTGGAGGAACAAACACTTCCATTTTTATTTTCTAGTACCATATATTCATATGTATAAACTTCGTACCCCCCAAAGTGAAAATAAAATGTGAATCGCACATTATGATTCACATCGTCAGAGGTACTAGTAATATGGCTTCTTATTGTGACATTTTTAAAATTATTTTCATGATTCGAAAATCTGTAAAACACTGAGAAATGACTCTGAAACCCATATTTAAAATTTTCTTGAGCGAAATAATTTACCTGTGTAGGCTGAAGCGTTCCATCTCCTTTCTAAAGACTAAGATATTTCAATAAAAATTGTTCTCAGTAATTCACGCTATGGTGTCACCGCCAGACACCACACTTGCTAGGTGGTAGCCTTTAAATCGGCCGCGGTCCGTTAGTATACGTCGGACCCGCGTGTCACCACTATCAGTGATTGCAGACCGAGCGCCGCCACACGGCAGGTCTAGAGAGACTTCCTAGCACTCGCCTCAGTTGTACAACCGACTTTGCTAGCGATGGTTCACTGACAAAATACGCTCTCATTTGCCGAGACGATAGTTAGCATAGCCTTCAGCTACGTCATTTGCTACGACCTAGCAAGGCGCCATGTTCAGTTACTATTGATATTGTGAATAATGTACAGTCAAGAGCGACGTTCACCATTAATGGATTAACGTTAAGTATTCCACCAGCTACGTCCGTTTTTCTAAATTCTAATTTCCTTGTCCTGTTCCAGACCTCACGCCAGCCTGCGTGAGCTAAAACGCGTGCCTTTCGGCTTCCTCTAGTAACCCGGTGTTGGCTCTCCTGCCAACCCACAACACACGATATGAAGGGACAAAGAATACCGAGAAACTTTGCATAACTCGAATACCGCGACGAGAGAGAAAAAGCTCCAAAGACGATGAATAAAAGTTAATTGCTTTTTAGACAAAATGGTGTAAAATCTTGGATGATTATAATCAGCATATATTTATGAAGAAATTCATCTCCAAAATTAAATTGTGGGTCTGTGGACATAAGACCTATCAGGCGACTGCCGAGGTCATAGTTCGGTGATAGATGACCGATCAGTTTGGCAAAATTCTTACGTAACAATATACTCGAGAATGAGAAAACGATCGGAAAATAAATTTCATGGTGGTTCTGCTCTGTAATAAGGAATGAACAACGAAGGCATACGGAAGTGACCTGTCGTTATACCACAGAATGATCCGCATTCAGTCTTTTCAATACGGCCACTGAAAAAATAAATAAATACATTAAAAGATTTTATTCATACCACAGGAAACGAGTAAGGTGTAGTGTTTTCAAATAAAAATAATCTGCATTAAGAGTACAATGTATACTATTTTCGCCCAATAACTGGAGAATGTCACTTACGTGTTCACAGCTGGAGACCAGACAAGAAAGCAGCGCAAATATGCGAACGGAAAAAATTTGAGTATGGCTTCTGGATTCTTCTATAACTGTGGCTCCTCAATTACTGTCTCTGGCGAAGATACAAAAAAAATGATTATCCTAATTTGACTTCAGGTTATTTTTTAAGAGAAAATATATAGATTTCTTTTACATATTCAAGTGCTTGATTCGTATATTTCTCAAACATCAACGTGTGATGCTTTAAGGTTGTTTTATTTTGAAATTATCACTTTGTTTCATGACTTAGCTATTTTCGAACTCTTGGGCGTTTTCGAGCTACCTCTGTTACTTGCAACACAGTAGCAAGTTGTGAATATGTAGCATGACATTTTCCACACATCTGTGTAGAGAAAGCAACATCTGATGGCACCCAAAATAACGATTTCTCACAACCACGATAGTTATGGGCACAAATATGTCAGACGTGGAGACTGTGTTTGAAATTAATAAAATGCGATCCTTTTGCGGGTTTTGGGACTGGAAATGCAACTAAAGGCGGCATATAAAAACTTAGATGCATATGAAAACTACCCAAAAAAGTGTGTAAGTAGCCTGTTTATGTGTTTGTATATTGGCAGCGCTATAGACTGCATTATTATCACTGTCAGCAATATGCGCTCTCTGTATGAGACTCTGTGGCTGATCGGACTCGCATATAGAAGTTAATAGTTAACAATGTTGGAGATTAGCAGTGAGCGACCGGACGGTCTGGACGTGTATCCGTCATGCAGATTTAGCGTTGGTTGGAAATGGATTGTAAAATGATGACTGATGTATCTGCTGATTTTGGGAAATGAAATTATGACGATTATATAATTTTTGGAACTGGATGTCACATGAGTAAGGTAAAATCTAATAATTTTTTCATAATGTGGTGCCACAGTCATAATATATTTCTTTTAAGTCAGTACCGCCACTAGACTGTTTTTTATTTGCAGTCTTACATTTACACGATCATGATTATGGCTTAAAATGCCATTATCAAGTGTTTTAATGTTATACAGTGCCTAAGATGGCATACTGTCGGATTCAAAATACCTGTTAAACACAACAGTATGCCATCTTAGGCACTGTATAACATTAAAACACTTGATAATGGCATTTTAAGCCATAATCATGATCGTGTAAATGTAAGACTGCAAATAAAAAACAGTCTAGTGGCGGTACTGACTTTAAAGAAAGGTAAAATCTGTTAAATACACTGTTTGCTCTGCAACAAAATCTTTCCTTTGCTAACCGCTTGCCTATTAGTAGTTAGAGCCTATAGTAGTTAAAATATTTTTATTTAGCTTGCTGTAGTCACTGCTTTTCGCTGTATTTATTGTGCTTCGAGTCATGAAGATTTTCTGTGAGGTAAGTAACTTAAAAAATGTATGGGTTATTGTTACGATTTCTTCGAATTCAGGGCCATTCTTTTGTGTTAACTTTTTGCAGTCAGATTGCGTTGCGTTTGTATATTGTGGGTCACAAATGAATAGAATAAGTCTGAAGTGTATTCGTCAGGGAAAATTCTGTAGGTGAGTGTTAAAATAGTAAAAAAAACATGTAACGAGACAGTACGTTCAGTTGCACTCAGTAGTTTAAGAAGGTTCAGTAGTTGCATTCAGCAGTTCGGACTTTAATATAGAAGTTTCAAGTGTACACATTCAACGGACTGTCTGACAGCACAAACACACGCTACTGAATATATTTAGCATTTGTCTTGTAAATATATGGCGATAAAATTACATAAATTAGCTCTTCGATGATTACTTTTACTTACATTGTGTCTCAAAACTTGCAACACTGGAAGCGTCTCTTACTAGCATGATAACAATAACTTGACGTTTTTGGTGCTTACCTAAGAGACGTAACTTTCCCTCCTTTGATTTACATCGATACATCTATAGCAACAACAGTTACTCACCATTGCTGTTATTAATAAACAATTTTTAAGAACAGGATGAATACATTTAATATTAAATTTTCAGTATTAACTAAAAATGTAAACAAACAGCAGTCAGCCATGAGCTTAAATAAACTATAAATATTCACCTTTATGTTTCATTGGGTTTATTGAACCACACTGTGATAATGTTTGGTTTGTGGGGCGCTCAACTGCGCGGTCATCAGCACCCGTACAAAGTCCCAATTTTTACACAATCCAATTTTTATACAGGCCAAATTTTTGTGCAATCCAATCTAGCCACTGTCACGGATGATGGTGATGATGATGATGATGATGATGATGATGATGATGATGAAATGATAAGGACAACACAAACACCCAATCCCCGGGCAGAGGAATCCCCAACCTGACCAGGAATCAAACCCAGGATCCCGTGTGCCAGAGGCAGCAACGCTAGCCACTAGACCAGGAGCTGCGTTTGAGCCATACTGGCAACACGTTCTTACAAACATAAAGTTATATAAACAAGGAAACCACGCTGTAAATAGTGTGAACAATGATTTAAAATTATTTTACAGTATTCACATAATGCTTATTGTTGAGGAATCTTAACTATTATAGACAAATAGAATATGAAAACAAAACTGAGATTAGAATGCATACCATACATCTGGAAACTAGAAAGTCCATACAGGTACAGGTAGTACACCAAATTTCATGTACATATGCTATTATGGGGTATGAAATGGAAACGGGTTTCGTATACTTGAGAATCTTCATGTCAGAATAAACAAGCGGGAACTTAGAGAGCCTGAGAGTAGAGGAGTGATGCAAGGAAACAAGTTGCGCTCCCTTCTCGCAGAGATGACAATCTGCATCAATGATTTGTGCTTCTTTGAAAACAGGTCTGACATATCGCCACAGGGATCGGCGTTTACTACTGGTGTTCTGAGGCTCGTACTCGATCCTCATGATGACCCAGAATTAGGCTCTTCACTCATTTCGAAATGAGAAAAGAAATTAAGAGGCAACACACAACACAGCGTAAAGCAATGTACACAACAAAGCATTCGCTAACAGCTACCGCACAGTTCCTTACTGAGGTTGCCAGTGCCGTAAATGAAGCATTCCTGACACAGCCCCTCGAGCTTCAGAGGGTAGAGAAGAGTTTCCGATGGTGTGCTAAAATGCGAGGGTTTTGTTGCACAGATACTTTTAGAATTTGGTTATGAACATTTCGTTAGTAAAGATATGCCATCATTGTCACTTGAAGCTGAAAATGATAGGTAATCATATCATTGTTTTGCATTGCTGTTGACAATATTAAAGTGTTTCATAATTTTAGTTTAAGCGCAATATTAAATAAATGTACATTATATGGAATAAAAGTCTCTAAAATGTGGGTGCATACCAGTGGTGACATACCTCGATGTTCATTGATGTTATATATAGCGTGACGTCTCTCCATTCCACAGTAGCTGCCCTCTTCCTACCGAGTCGACATATCGGAGGGCTATAATTGAACCGACGGTATTCCGAGTGTTGCAGTGCGGACTGCTTAACGGCAGGGCGCTGAAACATCGTAGGTATGTTCTTTAATAGGAGCGCTGGTGGATTATGCTGAAAAAATAATAGTTCCACTTCCTGTCACTAGGTGAAAATATGGCGCTGTAAGTTGTCAGTATGGTGTGGTTGCAGGAAAAGGGGAGGAACGATCAAACACATGATATGGTGGTTCCGGCACTGTTATTTTGATATGGCCACATGGCAACATGGGTTCAATATGATCTCCCAACTCAACGTCCGTAACACATTATGGTCGACAATTGCTCGAAACATTTCCAGTGTAATCAGACCGATATGTCGTCGTATATTATCCTTGAGTTCAAGATACGTCCCTGGTAGGCATGATCTTTCAGATACCTCAACAACCAGAAGTCACGTGAATTTAGGTCTGGAGGTCTGGAAGGCCACGCCTCTTTAAATCACCTAGAAATGATACAGTCGTTACAGAAGGTTTCTCGAATCGAATCTTTCATCTGGCAAGCGACATGTGGTATCGCCCCATTGTTGTTGTTGCGGTCTTCAGTCCTGAGACTGGTTTGATGCAGCTCTCCATGCTACTCTATCCTGTGCAAGCTTCTTCATCTCCCAGTACTTACTGCAAACTACATGCTTCTGAATCTGCTTAGTGTATCCATCCCTTGGTCTCCCTCTTCGATTTTTACCCCCCACGCTGCCCTCCAATGCTAAATTTGTGATTCCTTGATGCCTCAAAACATGTCCTACCAACCGATCCCATCTTCTAGTCAAGTTGTGCCACAAACTTCTCTTCTCCCCAATCCTATTCAATACCTCCTCATTAGTTATGTGATCTACCCACCTTATCTTCAGCATTCTTCTGTAGCACCACATTTCGAAAGCTTCTATTCTCTTCTTGTCCAAACTAGTTATCGTCCATGTTTCACTTCCATACATGGCTACACTCCATACAAATACTTTCAGAAACGACTTCCTGACACTTAAATCTATACTCGATGTTAACAAATTTCTCTTCTTCAGAAACGATTTCCTTGCCATTGCCAGTCTACATTTTATATCCTCTCTACTTCGACCATCATCAGTTATTTTACTCCCTAAATAGCAAAACTCCTTTACTACTTTAAGTGTCTCATTTCCTAATCTAATTCCCTCAGCATCACCCGATTTAATTTGACTACATTCCATTATCCTCGTTTTGCTTTTGTTGATGTTCATCTTATATCCTCCTTTCAAGACACTGTCCATTCCGTTCAACAGCTCTTCCAAGTCCTTTGCTGTCTCTGACAGAATTACAATGTCATCGGCGAACCTCAAAGTTTTTACTTCTTCTCCATGAATTTTAATACATACTCCGAATTTTTCTTTTGTTTCCTTTACTGCTTGCTCAATATACAGATTGAATAACATCGGGGAGAGGCTACAACCCTGTCTCACTCCTTTCCCAACCACTGCTTCCATTTCATGCCCCTCAATTCTTATAACTGCCATCTGATTTCTGTACAAATTGTAAATAGCCTTTCGCTCCCTGTATTTTACCCCTGCCACCTTCAGAATTTGAAACAGAGTATTCCAGTTAACATTGTCAAAAGCTTTCTCTAAGTCTACAAATGCTAGAAACGTAGATTTGCCTTTTCTTAATTTTTCTTCTAAGATAAGTCGTAAGGTTAGTATTGCCTCACGTGTTCCAACATTTCTACGGAATCCAAACTGATCTTCCCCGAGGTCCGCTTCTACCAGTTTTTCCATTCGTCTGTAAAGAATTCGCGTTAGTATTTTGCAGCTGTGACTTCTTAGACTGATAGTTCGGTAATTTTCACATCTGTCAACACCTGCCATCTTGCATGAAAATAATGGCGTGGACACAGTTGCGTTCTTGCAAAGTGGGAATCACGTGTTGCACAGGGAGGTCCTTATAATATGCAGATGGCACAATACATTTAACAGACCAGCGAAGTGTCATCTCCTAGAAGAAAAATGGAAACACACTACACACTACACATGGAAGTTGAGTACAGTGGACGTTCCTGCATAACATGTGGCAGAGGAGAGCCCATATGCGATAGTTCTGTGCACTCACGGCACAGTGCAGAGTAAAATGTACCTCGTCCCTACAAAGAGCATTACCCGACCACATGTCAACCACTTCCATGACAAGAAACGAAGGGCAATGTAATGGCGTTGTAGCCTGTCATGAGGCTTAATTCAGCACACATTTCAATCTTGTAGGGATACCAGCGTAAAATGTGCCACAAAATCTTTTCAGCTGTTGACCAGGAGAGAGAGAATTCCCGTGAAACACGTTGAGCATTGGCTGCAGAATTTGAGGCATGTGTTGCACGGTCGGTCACAGCTAAAGCAAATTCATGGAAATGGGCCGCTTCCCTCTCACTGGTGTACCACCTAATTCGCCTGTTTCTTCAAATTTCTTGATCATATTCTTTAGCCCATTTATTGACATGGGGCAACATCGCAGCTGTTTCTGTTGGCGATACTCCCTCAATGCAGCGCCGCTATTGCTGCCCTTCTGATACAGCAACTTGACAGCAGGGCAAAGTCTTTCTTCTCAATAGCCATTGCGTTGAGTAGGGAAAACTTCTATCTTCTTAACCCTTTACTCAGTTCACAAAAGAATCAACACGCGTCGCCAAGCGACAAACAGCATGCTGACGTCAAAACGGGAAAGATTTCACATTCTGACTGCTTGCAGCGCCATATTTTCACTTTCTGGCAGAAAGTGGAACTATTAATTTGTCAGCATACTCCAAGAGCACTCAGATTAGTGAACGTACCTTCAGCGTCCTACGATGTATACAGCCTGCACAGCAGCACCCGGCGCACCGTTGATTTAATACGAACCACCCAGAATATAGAGAAAGTTGCCGACTTTACTTTGTTACAAACACACACACACACACACACACACACACACACACACACACATATATATATATATATATATATATATATATATATATATATATATATATATATATATGGGGGGGAGGAGAGAGAAATGAAAGCTATAACATGTCCATTAATTTAGTGCAATTGTCGTGGTTATGGCGCCAAGAGATCCATGGCCTTCATTTACGAACGCGCTACGCTATTGGAACTTATTGCGCCTTCCGTTCTTCGAATATCGGCCCTGGACAGTTGTTCGTATTTGTCGCACATGAACCACTTTCAGAAGCAATTCAATTGGGAATACTCTTGTCACGGGGATCTGGTTGAAGAGGCCCGATCTCTATAATAGATCGCGATAGGTTTGCAGATAAGAATTGCTAGAGGAACTAGAAAAGCTCCAAAGAAGAGCAGCGCGTTACGTCAATGCTCGTTCAATACGCGCGGAAGCGTAACGAAGATACTCATCCAGCTTCAGCAGTAGATGTTGTGACTTGGCAAGACAGCCAAGTCACTATGAGGTGAAGCCGAAAGGCACGCGCTTAAGCACACGCAGGTTGGCGCGAGGTCTGGAACAGTTAAAGGATTTGAGTCTAGCAAATAAAGTACGTAGCTGGTGGAATACTTAACTTTAATCCATAATTGGTGTACATCGCTCTTGTTGATACATTAATAACAATCTCAATATAAACTGGTAATGGCACCTTGCTAGGTCGTAGCAAATGACGTAGCTGAAGGCTATGCTAACTATCGTCTCGGCAAATGAGAGCGTATTTGTCAGTGAACCTTTCCTAGCAACGTCGGCTGTACAACTGGGGCGAGTGCTAGGACGTCTTTCTAGACATGCCGTGTGGCGGCGCTCGGTCTGCAATCACTGACAGTGGCGACACGCGGGTCCGACGTATACTAACAGACCGCGGCCGATTTAAAGGCTACCACCTAGCAAGTGTGGTGTCTGGCGGTGACACCACAGTAGACATTACAAGAGAGGCATTCTAATGCATCACACTGTGATGTTAAACTTGCGAATGAGCTCTGTCCTAGAATAGTCGACCAACATACTGCTTATACTGCTTTCTCTCGCGGAAAGAACATTAAAGTAAAATTACAGAGGTTCAAGCTCAGACAGAAGCCTACCGGCAATCGTTCTTCGCACGCGCCATTTGCGAGTGGAACAGGAAAAGGGGAGAATTACGGTAGTATACAAAGTATTCTCCAACACGCCCCATGAGGTGACTGCGGCGGTCGCTGTGGGGGAGCGGTTCTAGGCACTTCAGTCCCGAACCGCGCTGCTGCTACGGTCGCAGGCTCGTATCCTGCCTCGGGCATGGGTGTGTGTGATGTCCTTAGGTTAGCTACGTTTAAGTAGTTCTACGTGTAGGGGACTGATGATCTCAGATGTCAAGTCCCATAGTACTTAGAGCCATTTGAACCATGAGGTGACTGCATCGACAGAATTTCAGAAATTGTTCAGGGGTATTTTATGAGTGTTTTGATGTAAGATACCCGTGGTCACCGGAGGCTCGTTAAGAATAATAACCTAATTGTGTTTATTCGCTTTGTTATCCCAACTATCAATGTTTCTGTTCAAAATTCAAATGTTTGTGAATTCCTAAGGGACCAAACTGCTTTGGTCATCGGTCCCTAGACTTACACACAACTTAAACTAAGTTATGCTAAGAACAACACATATACACCAATGCCCGAGGGAGGACTCGAACCTCCGCAGGGAGGGGCCGCGCAGTCCTTGACAGGACGCCTCAAACCGAGCGGTCACTCAGCGCGCCACATGTTTCTGTGAAGATGCGTTCACAGCAGTGAAAAATTCGGTAATACAGAATAACTTGAAAGTACTACGCACAATACAGAGTGCTCTTTTATCAACATTTTTTTCACTCTCTTCTGTAGGAGCACATTACAGCGTGTAACAAATGCTTAAATTTTCCTCTTCGTAAATAAAGCCATTCCTACTGCTATGTATCACCTTCAACATATAACCCACATTACCGGAAGAATGAACCGCTGTCAGTTCCGAGCAGTAATTGGATATTTCAGACCGAAAAGCAAAGTGGGCGATACTATTGTTGACAGGAAAACAGTGAATCAATGGAACAAATTTCCAGACGAGACATACAGTTCATACTCTCTGCATCTCAACTGCTATGCAGGTATTTTCAGTGCAATGAAGGGAAATAAGAGAAAGAAAACAAATGAAATGTAATTACTCTGTAAAAAGCCTCGGAGAGCAAGAGTCCCTTATAGCAAAACAGCTGAAAAATACCTGCAAAAACTCGGAAACTTTGTCTGTGGAGTTCAGGTTCACCTTGTAGATCGCCTGCCTACGAGGGCAGAAATGAAATCTAAAAGAATTGGGTGTCACAACTCGGTAATGAAGGGCCACAGGACATACATTAGAAGGAAGCACTTGTAGGGGACATTATTTAGGAGGGACTGCACATCTGCCACTTTCCCAGACCTTCTCCTGTCAGTCTATCACGCTATCCTTTATCTGTAAACAATAATCGATAAACTCTATCAGTTACCAAGAAGCTTTTGGGATTCCGTATCTCAATCGGTAAAACACATCCCTTATAGAATCACTTTGTTGCCCGTCCATCTGTTGTCTGTCTGTACGAGTGTTCAGACCCCTTTTTCTCAGGAAGGTTGGAGGTATGAGATTGAAATTTATGTGAAATACTACATTCTACGGTCCCTTGGTGAAACGAGTACAGGTATCAAGGTGAAATTTATGTCACATACTATGGTCTGAGCTCCCCTGACAGGAAAAATATAAGAGTCTAACTCATTGACGTCAAAAGATCTGGCCGTCTGTAAAATCTGCTTTTTCTTAGAGACTAGTACAGATATCAAGTCGAAATTTATGTAAAATATCAAGATCTACGGCGGTGCAAATAATTTACCGCCAAATGTGTCTTGGTGAAGCGTATGCGTGAAACCCGAAAGGTCATGGAATCGAATCTCGTTGGGTCACAGGTTTTTCAGCCTTCTTGTAACTTAGCCTTCACCTCTCAATGATGTGAGAAGTCGCCAAGCAAGGTTAACCAGAAGTCCACAGACAAAGCAAGTGGTTCGTATTCCACGTTAAATTTTAGGTCGTTTGAGCAATGGAAGACCGTACTAAAGTGGAACTCGAAGTACGCAATCATGATGGAGACACAACAGGAATGGCGTAATGTGTACAGAATTCAGCCACCAACACATAAAACATTTTATCGTGTTCGGGATAAATTTGAAGCCGACGGTACTGTTCAGGATGTGAATAAGTTTAGGTCTCGCTTAACAAAGAAACAAACAAGTCCAACATCCAGCGCTGCTGTGATGTATTATTAGATTACCTCAAAACACTGTGAAGCATGATGCACGTGAAAGTGGGGTTAGGCGATCAGACGTACGACGAATTCTGAAGGCTGCAACGTGGAAAGTGTACATACCACGATCGCTGCAAGCTGTGAACGAGGACGATCCGGATCGAAGGACGGTGTACTGCGAGTAGTTTGAAGGCATGCTTCGCGAGGATGAACTGGTTGCTGGGATGGTTATCTGGTCTGACGAGACGCAACTCAGACTGAACGGTACTGTAAAGAGCTACAACTGCATGTACTGGGCTCCTGAAAATCACGCGGACAAACATGTTAATCGACGGGGTGTTAATGTGTGGTGTGGCCTGTCGACGTGCAGACTGATTGGCCCATTCTTCTTTGACGGTACCATAACGTGTTAGATATATCTTCATATGCTGCAAACATTGATTTTACCTGCCATCCTACAAAAAGATGGCGCTCCGCCTCACTTCCACAGTGATGTCAGAGCTTATTTGGATGAACATCTACCTCGAAGGTGGGCAGGTCGAAGAGGAGCTCTTGAGTGCCTACCACGGTCTCCAGACCTTACGCCTCTTCATTTCTTCCTATGAAGGACCTTGATAAATGAAGTTTAACAACAGCAGCCAGCTATACTGAACGAACTACAAGAAACCATCGTGGCATCCTGTGCGACTGTCACGACAGCTGTAGTTTGGTCAACAGTTCTACAACATCGACACAGTTTGGCTGCTAATGGGAGGGGGGGTGGGGGGGGCGAGACATTTTCAGCACATAAAATGACCTCACACCGTGCAAGAATTGTAACAGTATGTCATTTTGTTCCATTAATTAACACTCAGAGAGAGAGCTGTTTTCGCACTTGTGCGTTTTTTTTCCAACCTAGGTAGACATAGTCATAGACTCCAAATCATCATATTTCTTTTATTAGAGATTCCCAACGATGAGACATTTACTTATAAGATAAGACGATGTATTACAGACGAGTTTCTGCTTCCTTTTTACTTCCATCAGTATTCTGGCTGGCTTGAAGCAGCTCGCCATCATTTCCTCTCTCGTGCCAGCCTCTTCATTTAAGTGTGGACTCGCATCTTTCCTCAATGATTTGTTGGATGTATGCCAGTCTACGTCCTCAACTGCCGTTTTTATTTTCTGCAGCTCCCATAGGTTTTATCTTGTATCTTCTTCTTGTCAATTTTTCCACATATTCCTCTCCCTGTCAGTTCGGCGGAAAACCTGCTCATGCCACCTAAGTTTCAATACTATTCTGTAGTACCGCATCTGTAACGCTTCGATGCTTTTCTTCTCCTACAATCTGTGGGTCACCTCCATACAGCCTTCAACTACAAACGTTACTCTCATGAATTTCATCCTCAAATTAAGGTTAAAATGGCTCTGAGCACTTTGGGACTTAACATCTGAGGTCATCAGTCCCCTAGAACTTAGAACTATTTAAACTTAACTAACCTAAGGACATCACACACATCCATGCCCGAGGCAGGATTCGAACCTGCGACCGTAGCAGTCGCGCGATACCAGACTGAAGCGCTTAGAACAGGGCGGTTACCGCGGCCGGGACAAATTAAGGCCTATGTTTGATACTAGCCGGTTTTTTTGACCAGGAATGCTCTTTTCCTGAGCTACTCTGTTTCTTATATCCACCTTGTGCGCCAAGTACCAAAGCAAGTTGGTAACACGCAACGCAACCACGAGGGAAGATAATCGCTGCAAGCCGCAACGAGGAATGAGCCACACCGGCGCAGCCACGCCTACAAAACGTTTCGCTGAGCGGCAGCAGCCGCTCTCCAACTCCAAGATGGGCAAAGTACTGCTCAACGCAGTCCGCGGTCATCGACTAATATGGCAGCATCGTCTTCTAGTTTTCCAGCTATATGATCAATGTATTAGGCAAAGTCTCCGCGAAATTTATTTTCCAATGTACTCTCAGTGAGAAACTTCTGTTTTGTCTGCATCTTGTGATAGTTAATGTTCATAGACAGCTGCGAATACTCATGACATTCCTGTGGAAATTGATTGTGCAAAGTCAATTAATTCTTCTTATCTATGTTACAATATAGTGAGCCAATATTTTATGCGTTACAATTTCCACTGGGTCTCCTCCTGGAGCAAACCAAAGCACCCACCGTTGCACCAGCGAGTGTATTTTCGTCCGGTACGACGCCTTGCTTCGTCCGTCGTACATCATTTTGCTGCCAAGGTAAGAGAATTCCTATACTTCGTCTCCTTCGTGGCCTTAAATTTTGATGTTTACTTTATCGCTAATCTCATTTCAGCCACTAATCATCACTTTCCTCTTTCATCGACTTACCCTCAATCCACTGGCCGTTCACTCCATTCAACAGATCTTGCAATTCTCTTTCACTTTCACAGGGAAAATGTCCGCCCCCGGTAGCTGAGTGGTCAACGCGGCGCAATGTCACTCCTAAGGGCCCGGATTCGATGCCCGGCTGGGTCGGAGATTTTCTACGCCCATCATTTCATCCCCATCGACGCGCAAGTCGCCGAAGTGGCGTCAAATCGAAAGACTCGCAGCCGGCGAACGGTCCACGCCACGGGAGGCCCTAGTCACAGGACACTGGGGATAGTAATGTCATAATCGAATGTTATCATTGATATACACTACTGACCATTAAAATTGCTACACCAAGAAGAAATGCAGATGATAAACAGGTATTCATTGGACAAATATATTATACTAGAACTGACATGTGATTACATATTCACGCAATTTGGGTGCATAGATCCTGAGAAATCAGTACCCAGAACAACCACCTCTGGCCGTAATAACGGCCTTGATACGCCTGGGCATTGAGTCAAACAGAGCATGGATGTCGTGTACAGGTACAGCTGTCCATGCAGCTTCAACACGATACTACACTTCATCAATATTTGTGACTGGCGTATTATGACGAGCCAGTTGCTCGGCCACCATTGACCAGACGTTTTCAGTTGGTAAGAGATCTGCAGAATGTGCTGGCCAGGGCAGCAGCTGAACATTTTCTGTATCCAGAAAGGCCCATACAGGACCTGCAACATGCGGTAGTGCATTATCCTGCTGAAATGTAGGGTATCGCAGGGATCGAATGAAGGGTAGAGCCACGGGTCGTAACACATCTGAAATGTAACGTCCACTGTTCAAAGTGCCGTCAGTGCGAACAAGAGGTGAGCGAGACGTGTAACCAATGGCAGCCCATACCATCACGCCAGTATGGCGATGACGAATACACCCTTCTAATGTGCGTTCACCGCGATGTCGCCAAACACGGATGCGACCATCACGATGCTGTAAACAGAACCTGGATTCATTCAAAAAAATGACGGTTTACCATTCGTGCAACCAGATTCGTCGTTGAGTACACCATCGCAGGCGGTCCTGTCTGTGATGCAGCGTCAAGGGTAATCGCAGCCATGGTCTCCGAGCTGATAATCCATGCTGCTGCAAACGTCGTCGAACTGTTCGTGCGGATGGTTGTTGTCTTGCAAACGTCCCCATCTGTTGACTCCGGGATCGAGACGTGGCTGCACAACCCGTTACAGCCATGCGGATAAGATGCCTGTCATCTAGACTGGTAGTGATACGAGGCCGTTGGGATCCAGTACGGCCTTCCGTATTGCCCTCCTGAACCCACCGATTCCATATTCTGCTAACAGTCATTGGATCTCGACCAACGCGAGCACCAATGTCGCGATACGATAAGCCGCAGTCGCGATAGGCTACAATCGGTCCTTTATCAAAGTCGGAAACGTGATGGCACGCATTGCTCCTCCTTACACGAGGCATCGCAACAACGTTTCACCAGGCAACGCCGGTCAACTGCTGTTTGTGTATGAGAAATCGGTCGGAAACTTTCCTCATTTAGCTCGTTGTAGGTGTTGCCACCGGCGCCAACCTTCTATGGATGCTCTGAAAAGCTAATCACTTGCATATCACAGCATCTTCTTCCTGTCGGTTAAATTTCGAGTCTGTAGCACGTCATCTTCGTGATGCAGAAATTTTAATGCCCAGTAGTGTACTTCCTCGATGTGTAGATTGATCAGTGGGGAAGAAAGAAAGCCGTCCTGTCTTTTTAATCCGCGCAATTCATTCTTGGCCTTCCATTCAGATTTTTCCCTCATGGTTTTGGTACATACTGCATGTTGCTCGTCTTTTCCTGTAGCTTACATTCATTTTCCTGACAATTTCGAATCACGTAAGTCATTTTACACTGTCGAACGCTTTTTACGCAGCCTAATCTTTTCAAACAAAAAGTTTTATCAGGCCAACAATGCTAGGAACTTTTGCGTAACTCAATAAAACCCTATTTTTTCCCCTTAGGTACGTCTGCAACGGCAGACAGGCCGACTTACGAGTGCAGCGGCAGCCCCGCCAGTCGCAGATTCCCGACTGCCTCCGAGACATCCAAATAGACGGGCGGAAGTTTCCCGACGATACCCGACGCACGCATTTCTTCTGTCTGTTCTTTCATTTTATCGTGCAAGGATTTTCTCCGTCAGCGTCTGGCGTCGTGCTCTTGACTGTCTGACCGGAGGTCCCCCAGAAATCGAATCGCCGCCGGCCGGAAGGGGCAGCCATCCAGAAAAACGGAATGGACGCAGCGGAGGCCGGAGACGGACGCGGAATCTGCTGTGGAGGCGTCGCGGGGGCGGAACCCCGCGCGCTTTGCAGCGCTGCGCCCTCCAGATAGCTGCACAGTGGCAGCTGCTGCTGACGACAAGCTCAGCGGACAAACTTTGGAGAGTATGTATTCGATACCACCTACCCAGTACAAAATATTAATTACGAGGGTGAGTCAAATGGAAACCTTAAATTTTTTTTTTAAATATAAGCTGTATCACTTTTCAACATAATCTCCCCCAAACTCAATGCAAGTCGTCCAGCGCTTACAAAGTGCATAAATTCCTTTAGAAAAAAATTCTTTCGGTAGTTCGCCTGACCACTCATGCACCGCGTGGCGTACCTCTTCATCAGAACGGAACTTCTTTCCCCCCGTTGCGTCTCTGAGTGGTCCAAATATATGGAAATCGCCTGGGGCAGGATCTGGTGAGTATGGTGGATGAGGAAGTGAGGAAGACACTCAAAATGCAGGTCTGTGATTGTTGCAACTGTTGTACGGGCAGTGTGGGGTCTTGCATTGTCATGTTGCAAAAGGACACCTGCTGACAGCAATCCACGTCGCTTTGATTTGATTGCCGGCGGCAGATGAGTTTTTTAGGAGATCTGTGTATGATGCACTAATGACAGTGGTCCCTCTAGGCATGTAATTCTCCAAAATGACCCCTTTTTCGTCCCAAAAGAGAGTCAGCATAACCTTCTCTGCTGATGGTTCTGTTCGAAACTTCTTTGGTTTTGGTGATGAGGAATGGCGCCATTCCTTGCTTGCTCTCTTCGTTTCCGGTTGGTGGAAGTGAACCCGGGTTTCGTTCCCAGTAACGATTCTTGCAAGGAAGCCATCACATTCTCGTTCAAAGCGCCGAAGAAGTTCTTCACAAGCGTCAACACGTCGTTCTCTCATTCCTAGTCAGCTGCCGTGGCACCCATCTTGCAGACACTTTGTGAAACTGGATCACGTCATGCACAATGTGCTGTTCTGACCCATGACTAATCTGTAAACAAGCTGCAATGTCATTCAGTGTCACTAGGCGGTTTTCCTTCACTATGGCTTCAACTGCTGCAATGTTCTGTGGAGTCACAACTTGTTGTGCCTGTCCTGCACGAGAAGCATATTCCACTGAAGTCGCCCCATTTGCGAACTTCCTACTCCATCCGTACGTAGACTTGCTGCTCTGACAAACATGCATCAGCGTACTGAACCTTCATTCCTCGATGAATTTCAGTAGATTTCACACCTTCACTACGCAAAAACCGAATAACAGAACGCCGTTTTTCCCTGGTGTAAGTCGTAAGTAGGGCGGCCATCTTTATACTGATACTGCGACGCTATGTGTGCATCTACACTATGCTGCCACCTACAGGACATTCTGCACGCTGTTTATAGCACGCTTACCAACTTACAGGATAACGGCGCGAAATTTCGATTTGTTATTACAAATTTAAGGTTTTCATTTGACTCATCCTCGTACTTGTTACGTTTGTTTGTGTCTGTCATAGTATGCAATGCTTTTGACTTGCCGTCACAGATTGAAAACTTTATGTCGATACTGTGGAACAAAACTTCTTCTGTAAAAGTTGCTGGTCTGAAGTACAATATTGCGCCCGGTTTAAACTTCCTGCTTCGGCGTACTTCCTACTATTGTTAGTATATGCTATGGCAGAAGTGTAATCTTTAATACTATGCTTCTCTCAGTGTAATGTTTCATTGCGCTTCCCTACATTGCGAGCAAGTAGTGATGTATTGAGTTGGTGCATAAATTCGTAGCGTTTTTCCATAAATAAATATACTTAACAGAGACTTTATTCATCGATAGTACACTGTCCCTCATTATTTACAACAGTCTGCCAACTCTGGGGTAACTTTTTCATCCGCGACTGTAGAAATCATGTGGTTTGGATGCGAAGAACTCGTCATGTACGGAGAGCATTTCCATCCGGAAAGAAAGTTCCTTGAAGGTTGTTTGGTAAAGAACGGAGAACGCGAAAATCTGTGAGCGGAAAATCAGGTTGATGGGGTGGGTGCTGAATGATTTCCCAATCCAACTCCTGTATATTGCTTTTCGTCAGTCTAGCAGAATGTGGGTGGGCGTTATCGTGGAGTAGCATCACTTCACGCAGTCATCCTGGTCGTTGTTGTTGAATTTCGTCTGCAAGACGTCTTAGTTGTTGACAGTAAATGTCAGCAGTGATCGTTACATGTCGGGGAAGCAATTCGTAGTACACCACATCGTCGCTATTCAACTAGCTGCTTAACATTACCTTTAGTAGATGCGCACAGATCTTGTATGGGGAGCTGCTGCTTAATTTCGACTCAACCATTCCTTTCTTTTCCTATGTTAGCATAAAGACACCAATTCCCGTCAACAGCAACGATACAGTTTCGCAATGGTCGGTGTCGTTCATGGGGAAAATGAAGACCAGGAAGCAGAGATACACATATGGCCACCCGAAGATTTTTGAGGTTTTAGCTTGGACCATGCGGTACCCATACACCCAATTTCTGAACCTTCTCCATTGCATTAAAATTTCACACATTATTGGAATGACCACAGTTCATCACGCTTGCCAGTTCCCGAAGACAATGATGTGGATTATTGTGGAGTAATGCGTTTAAAATGTCTTCATCAAATCCCGAAGAGAAAGTGGAGAGTCACTAATATCAAAATGATCCTCCTTAAAGCGAGAAAACCATTTTCTTGCAATGCTCTGTCCAGTGTCATTATCAAAAGATGGTTCAAATGGCTCTGAGCACTGTGGGACTTAACTTCTGAGGTCATCAGTCCCCTAGAACTTAGAACTACTTAAACCTAACTAACCTAAGGACATCACACAAATCCATGCCCGAGGCAGGATTCAAACCTGCGACCGTAGAGGTCGCGCGGTTCCAGACTGTAGCGCCTAGAACCGCTCGGCCACCCAGGCCGGCAGTGGAATTATCCCTATAGACAACGCATCGCTCTATGGCACTCCTTTTTGTAGCGTCTACAGTTCCACTCATTATCTCCAAATGGCAAGATGACAATATGTAAACTCAAACACTAACAATGAAATGCAAATAAAAATGACAATTGATAAATAGACCTACAGCAACCGAACACCGTCATGAAAAACAAAAGCGCTGCGAATTTACGCATGCATCTAACAGCCGTGCTACTTTGAGTACAAAAATCTGCTATGTAAATTACTGAACATGAAATAGTACTGAAATTTCCTAGCGTAACACTCAAAGATTTAATCTGACAATTTTGAAAAGAAACTTAACAACCGTGAACAATTTGCATGAAAACTCATTAATGATCATTGTCTTTGTGGACATTGCGTTTTTTCTGGCGGTACGCAACGGTACGCAGTACCGGCACATTTCTTATTACGTTTTAATAACTGTGTACGATTTATTTAGAGCGAATCGTATTATAAATATCCCCGTAGAATTAAATTCCTAATAAGTAGGCATTATACTATTTTGTTTCATATGTTGGTGTCGGAAAGAGAAGGTTGTGTGCAGTTCATTGGCTAAGAGTACATCGGGGTCTCTTTTTCTGTAATGTTTTCACTGTTACAGGCAGGTATTTGGTAGTTGTTCACGGCGATTTTGAGTCATTCTCGCGTGAATCAGTGCTATCATTCTTGAAAATGACTAAATAAGTAGTTTATTTATGTCGATAAGTAAAAAAGGAAGGCCACAAAACAAGGACTTGTTGATTCTGACAAGAAATGTTTTGGTTAGGACCGGTCAGAATATTGGACACCGTTGCAGAAAAATGACTTTTGCGTGAGAAACGTGTGGCCATGTGTCAAGAATAAAATTCTGGAATGTAAACTGTGCCATGATGTCGGAAGTCTTGCTGTCGGAAAACAAATGGGTAAGAAAATTTCGACGGAGTCGGCAAATGGCAAAAGCAGTCATTTTGGAGTATCCGGAAACGTTAGCGTCACTGAAAAAAAGATACACGACCTCAGTTTGGACTTTACGATTAATGTTTTCCAAGAGCTTAGCGAACTAAGTCTAGGGCTACGATAGAGAAATATAGACCTGCAAAAAACACACAGGAGGATAATGAATACAATTCAGATTTTGAGGAAGCTGCAAATTGTAGTCCATACTACGGCATCTCTCTCCAATGGAAGGAAATCATAAAGGTCAAAAAAATTGAATTCCACAAAAGTGAAAGACACTGTCCTACATTTAGTTCGTCTGATCTTTATATAAGTCTGAAAGAAGCTATTGGAAAGCGACTGCTTCAAGGAGATGTTAATTTGCCTGGAAGTGACAAGATTTTAAATTCAAAGTATTGACAAGAAAATCCTGGGAAACACCTGATGTTTGGTGCAGCCGAAATTCCTCTTAAATGAAATATCTTCAAGGAATTAAATTCCTAGACATATTCTTTCTCTGAAGCACACATTGTGCACAATTGCAATATCTTTAAGCGAATGTGAGCATTTTTTCTCTCAAATGAATCTTATTTACCTCACCTAGGTCATCAAAGCTTGTGTGGACAGTTCATGCTCAGATATTCGTCAGCATAGTAGAATTTCCTCTCATTCAGTTCAAACCAAATAAATATAAAGATTCATGGCTGCTACAGCGTCATCATTCTGCAACTGATTGAGAAAGTAAGCAGTGGCCTAGAAACGATTCTTTTACGACGGAGGATATGTTGAAATTGCGTAAGTTGCTGGGATAACATCTTCTTTGTGATAACATCTTCTTTTATACCAGAAAAAAACTGCGACACTTCAACTTCATGTACTACAATTCGCAATAAACAGCACAGTGAAATATTGCTGTGGCTGCCCTGAGACTAGAATGCACGCCGAAATGGGGGATACGAGTACTGTCTCACTTTCATTTCATTATATTTGCGACCAAAACCGTCTAAGATCGCCCTTATCGCATTTTTATACGCCAGATTCACTTTCAGTACATACCCTGCAGAGATTTTTGCCCAGAAACGAAATACTTGGCCTGAAAATTACGTTCAACGCGGAAAAAGCGGATGTTGATCTGCATGAATAATTAGAGGCATGAAAGGACTGGTCAAAGCGGTGTCATAAACGTGGCAGATTTGCTATCCCTCGTTAATGCAGGTAATCTCCTGTCATTCGTATTACACCCCATATCGTAACAAATAGTGCCTTTAAGCCACTTGCAGTGAAGACATGAGGAAGAAGGAAGTGACTCGGATTAAGTAGCACCTAAACTGACTTCATTTAATTTGAATCTTTCTATTAGTTCAAACAAAACCTAAACTCGACGTGCTACGAACTTATGTTCTCTCAATTTCCAATGCACGAAGAAATAGTTATGATGAAAATGATTCCTTGCACTGAATTCAGGCACTTTGATTCATTTAACCTCGCACAGTACTTGTCGGTGGTGAGGAAGCGATAGTTGTGCATGAGTACAAAAACAACGAAAATTCATTTCTTCTAACATCCAGCTTTAGATTTCCACGAAGTAACTGAGATTTACCATGAATCAGTTGCTAAGATACAAAAGCTGATGAGGAGATATGAAATCGATTGCACTCGGGCATACTTTGTCTGCAAACTTAATTGGAAATAAATTCTGGACGAAGCGGCTCAAACAGAAAAAAGTGAACCATTGATGTACAACTGAAATAAAATCCCAGCAGTTTTCTACTCAGGCTTCAAACATTGATTTATGAAATAGTCACCACGTGGTTGTATCATGGGCCAAACTACAGCAGCGTTCACAATGGAAATTATTCAAAAAAAACTACAAATGTGTGTGAATTCCTAAGGGACCAAACTGCTTAGGTCATTGGTTCCTCGACTCACACGCTACTTAAACTAATTTATGCTAAGAACAACACACACACTCCTGCCCGAGGGAGAACTCGAACCTCCGGCAGAAAGGGCCGAGCAGTCCGTGACACGACGTTCTAACCGCGCGGACACTCCGCGCAACGAAATTATTCAAAAACACGAGAATCACACGGCTGTTGCGTATCATTATGCTTGTTACGACACTCGGAATCAATTGAGAACTGTTCTGGCATAGAGGCAGAATAACGGACCACATGCGTGGTTGAGGGGCACAATAGCAGTAATTTGGTTCGTAAAGAAAAGTAGTTAAACTTACGAGATTTCACCTGCAAATTGTACCCTGATGAACCAAGACATTATGACCACCTAGTTAATAGCTTGTTCGTCCGTCTTTGGAATGAAATACAACACTGAAACTGTATATCAGGGAGCCGACAGTTTGTTGGTGGGTTTGTGGGGGTTCAAAATGGTTCAAATGGCTCTAAGCGCTATGGGACTTAACATCTGTGGTCATCAGTCCCCTAGAACTTAGAACTACTTAAACCTAACTAACCTAACGACATCACACACATCCATGCCCGAGGCAGGATTCGAACCTGCGACCGTAGCGGTCACTCGGTTCCAGACTGAAGCGCCTAGAACCGCACGGCCACACCGGCCGGCGTTTGTGGAGGTCTGTGGCATTAGATGTCTACGTGCACGTCAAGTAAATTGCTTAAATAACTGCCCGCTGATTTACGTACGCTGTAATGGCACCCTATAGCGACCCAGATGGTTTCATAGGGTTTACATCAGGCGGATTTGGTCGCCGAGACATCAACGTGCATCCACTGTAATGCCCCTGAGGCAACTGTAGCTCTGTTCTGGCTCCGAGACATGGACAATTATACTGCTACAAAATGACATTGCGTCGGGGAAGACATCAAGCACGACGGGACGCAGGTGGTTCGCAGCTGTCAGCGTGTATTCGATTACTAGCACAGGTGCCTTTCGAGTGCAGGAGAATGTCACCCATAGCATAATACTGTTCTCATCAGCCTGCGTCCGTGGCACACTACACGATTTCTCTGCCTCGTGATGACTGGGTGTTGTGTGATGTCCTTAGGTTAGTTAGGTTTACGTAGTTCTAAGTTCTAGGGGACTGATGACCATAGATGTTAAGCCCCATAGTGCTCAGAGCCATTTGAACCATTTGAACACTACACGATTCGAGGAGCCATTCATCTCGATGACGGCGTTTGTGGAGGCGACCATCGGCCTAGTTAGCAAACCTTTGATTCAGTCGAACACCCGACACGTTTCCATTGATCGACGGTCGAATCCCGATGGTCCAGTGCTCACTGCAATCGTAATTGACGATGTCGTTGGGTCAACATGTGGACACACGGGGGTAGTCTGCTGCACAGCTCCATATTCAACAATGTACGATAAACGGTGTGCGCCAAAAAACTTCTGGGTGCACCAGTATTGTGCCTTTCCAGGACAGATGCCACAGATCACCATCTATGCTGCTTTACGGAGCAGATAAGCCTCCGAACCGCACGTTCTGTGAAGAGTCGTGGACGTCCAACCATTTAGCGCCTAATGGTAGTTTCACTACCTCTTTCCGTAAATGCTCACGACAGTAGCACGTCAACGTTCAACCAGCTTCGGGATACTTGTTCCCGTGCTCTGCGTAATAATAATATGCCCTTTGTCAAAGCAGCTTATCTCAGTGGATTTTCCTATTGGCTACCCATATCTTTGCTAGTGTCAGTTCCGCTTACATATTTTTGCCACACGTCACATGTCTGCAACGCCACCAGGCGGCATCCAACGCAGTGGTCATAATGTTTTGGCTTATTAGTGTATATTATAATGCTTATTATAACACACGGTATCATTTTATAATCGGGGTAGGATACAGACTAAAGACCACTTCGTTGGCTTAAAGCCATAGCAAAGATATGGATGACAAAGGAAATTAAAATTAGGAAACTCCACACGGTAATTGTATATCATCATGCTTAATATAATACAAGCAAGCATACTGTAATCCTTCTACAGTGGTAGGAAATAGAGTAAGGACAATGTGGTTGGCTGAAGCCCACAATAGCAAAGACGTGGATTACAAAGAAAACTAGTTAAAATTACAAAGTTTCAGGCGAATATCGACACGAAATATATTTTAACCTACTCAACTGTTGGGAAGTTGAAATGACCCGTAGTAAAGTCTAAAATTTGATATTTGAAACTGAAAAACGCTACGTACAGCCACGGACATTTTTCCGAAAAATTAAGAGCGCATCTGCCAGAGACCAGCACACCCTACCTGTCTAGCCGCCGGAAACATTGTGTCCCACGCGGCTGTCTGTGTTCTAACGTTCGGACCAGGCGGTGGGTGCGGGGAACAGGTACCAACTGCTCTCCATAATGCCTGCGGAAACGGTGGTTCGACCATGCCATCAGGTAACTCTCTTTGGTCCCAGCATGCCTACCCAGAGATCTGATTTGGTAAAAATACATCAAACCATACCAGTCTACCAAACGCTCTGACTGAGCTGGTGTCGGTTCTGGACTGCTCTCTTCTGCTTCTTTTCTCATTTGTATAGGGCGGATGACAGGAAGTGGGTCTGCGCAAGGGCAGAACTCCGATAAAAAGTCACGCGGCCAGTCGTTCTCCGGGGGCTCTGTGTTGGACTGGCAGAGTGCCGAATCGAAATATACGATGGTTGGAACTTCAATAGTGGCAACTATTTATTTACAGCTCGTACAAAATAGATATGTGTTCAAAAGTTTTACTGTCCTTCAAAGTAGTCACCAGCATTGTGTATAACCTGCTGCCAGTGATGTGGAAGTCTTAGGATACACGTAGCAGTGCCAGTTCTGTTGACGGTTCGAGCGGCGTGGTCTATTGCCCGACGAATTCGTAGCAGTTCTCAAGCGAATGCCGTGAAGTGTTTTCTTCAGTTTAGAAATCGAGCTCACGAGGGCTTAGGTCGGGGGGGGGGGGGGGGGGGGGAGGGTGCAGTGAGTGGTATAGCACTTAGCAGCCCCATCAGTCAAACAAATCAGATCAGTAACAGCTTGCACTGTACGTGCTTGAGCATTGTCCTGCAAAATGATTGTACAGTGCAAGCTGTTTGTAATTTGTTTGACTGATGGAGCTGCTAAGTGCTATACCACCTACTGCACTCCCCTGACTTAAGCCATCGTGAATTCTACTCGATTTCTAAACTGAAGGAAACACTTCATGGCATTCGCTTCAGAACTGCTACATATTCGTCGGGCAATAGACCGCGCCGCTCGAACTGTAAACACAACCGGCACTGCTAAGAGTATCCTACGACTTCCACATCGCTGGCTACGGGCTATACGCAATTCTGGTGACTACTTTGCAGGTCAGTAAAACTTTGATACACGTATCTATTAGGTACGAGCTATAAATAAATAGTTTCCAGCACTAAAGTTCCAACCCTCGTACACAAATCCAGCGTGCTAAGGCGAAAATCACACCTAACATTCATGACAGTGTTTCAACCCAACTATTTCAACGACATTTGTTTTCCTAACATGCACGATTTCATTACTTTAAACTGAATTTGGTATTACGTAATGATTAATAATTTTATTGAAAGTTAAGTATCTGGAAAACACTCAACGACGTCCTAAACTACATCAGTTGCGTTTAAAATTTTTACGTGGTTACAAAGTGAACCTCCTGGATTATGTGGAAAGATTACTGATGATCACTGTTTCCTAATCACAGCAAACAAAGATTCGTCTTGGCCATATAGCTGATTCTTATCCATGCAATGGAAACATTGCTCTGTTTTGCTCAGCTTCAATGTCTGAAAAGGAATCGCTGATGCCGACCGCTGTGGCCGAGCGGTTCTAGGCGCTTCAGTCTGGAAACGCGCTCCTGCTACGGTCGCAGGTTCGAATCCTGCCTCGGGCATGGATGTGTGTGATGTCCTTAGGTTAGTTAGGTTTAAGTAGTTCTAAGTCTATGGGACTGATGGCCTCAGATGTTAAGTCACATAGTGCTCAGAGCCATTTGAACCATTTTTTTGAATCACTGATGTCACTGCAGAAGCCTCGTGCTTCGCTGATAAATTATATCAAATGCGTGTGGAACAACAATAATTCACAACAGCAAAAAAATTAGGGGTTTAAATCGATATAAACAAGTAAAGCACTCTCACAATTTTAAAACAATCATGACAAGTTGTAAAATATTTCATAGATACAGGACGACCAGCACACACAACTATTGAACGTCACAGGAGATAGAAATTAAAAAAGATTCAAACTGAAGATAACACTTAAAGTGCTGGAACATTTTTGGATAATAACAAAACTTTAAAAAAGAATCTCATGTAAAATGGTAATTCTCTAAAGTTTTTCTTAGCAAGTACGGAAAACAAAAAGAGCTGCAACATCTAAAACGTGATTTTTTTCAGTTTGTCACTTGCAATTTAACATTCTCGAATTTCTCCACCTGTTTCTCACTGTAAACGAAAACGACAACACAGCACCAAGATAAGTACGGACTGGTAAGCATACCTACTTTCATCGGACACGTATTCATTCCTCGCGGAATTTAATCGTGTCAGTAAGTTTTTGTTGATTCATCACTGTATGAACAATTTTTAATAATTTGTTAATACCTCAGAAACACTTTTACTTCCACATGAGACGAGCAAAAGCTATAGGAATCAATTTACGAGAGGCGATCACAAAGTAGAGCAACAGATTTTTTTTCTGAAGGAGGTTGGCTTTATGCAGTATTTCAGTACACCATACTGTTCTCCACTCTTCTGGTGGGAAACCCTAGTTTTTCAACATAGTCTCCGTTCAATGCGGCGCCCCACGCCACCTTATTGGAAGGGCCTGTGTGACCGCATGGTACCACTCTAGTAGTTGAGGTCGAAGCCAACGTCTTGCTGCATCAGTAATCTCCCATCACTCACGTAGTACCTCCCGCGAAGCGTATTCTTCACTGGGCTAAACAGTTTGAAGTCGGAAGGTGTGAGATCGGGGCTGTAGAGTGGATGAGGAAAAACAGTCCAATGAAGTTCTGTGAGCTCCTTTCGCGTGCGCAGACTTGCGTGAGGCCTTGCGTTGTCAGGGAGAAGGAGAAGTCCGTTTACACTTTCGCGGCAACAAACACGCTGAAGCTGTTTCGTCAATTTCGTGAGGGGAGCACAGCTGTGTGCGGCCGACCGGCACGTAGGAGATCGGACAGATTTGCACGCCTCGCCCAGCGACTCACCGTGCCTTTGTTCACTGCCATGTCTCCGTAAAAGTTCTGCAAACGCCTACGAATATCTGCGTGTCTCTGGCTTTTGCCAAAACAAACTCAATCAGAGCTGTCTACTTGGAATGCATCTCCGTTACAGACGCCATTCTGCAAGCTATGTACAGCGCCGCCACGAATCGCAACTTCATGAAACTAGAGCGGCTGGAGCGGGGATGTGCCAAGATGTCCCACAACAAATTCTGCGTTTTCTAAACCGAAGCTGGCCTAGTAAAAAATGGTTTTCATTACGTATTGAACGCCTCTCATATATTCGATTTGACATTTCGTGCCTAATATCGTGATAAAAGATTATGTGTATATGAAGATTGTATCTGTTGTTTCGGACATGCCGAAAGAACAGATACCATCTTCGTATATTTATAGTTAAGGCTCACCGGCCATTTGATCGTCTTCTTCTGTGCGGATGCACAAAAAGTGCCCGAACTCTTACGGGAATCGACGGTAAAGCCGCGAGTAATGAGTATGATGGGCAGGGGCACTATGAATATAGTGTAGGACAATAAGTTGCGAATGTGGGTCTCACGGGAGGCGAGCCAGAGATAAGTCCCTGCTGTTGCGCTCTCCGCTGTGTCCTCGGTGGCTCAGATACATTATGATGATCCAGAAATTCGAATGCGCGGACGGTAGTTCTGCGTGTTCGGTCAGAGAGCTGGTTAACCTCTGTAATAAAAAAAACTGAGTGGAAGGATCAACTAACGAACGTGAACGGATGACATGTGACGTCTGCAGCGACCAGACACACAACGATAAAAAAAAAACAATGGATAGAGCGTGTGCCATCTAAGCAGGAGATCATGCCCGAGGCAGGAATGGAACCTGCGACCGTAGCGGACGCGCGGTTCCAGACTGTAGCGCCTAGAACTGCTCGGCCACCCCGGCTGGCGAGATGCTAGTCAGCTGACACAATATGATGATCTAGTAATTCGAAAAACGGTTGGTTTGTATTAACCAAATATTAGTGGAACAAAATTACACTTGTTGCTTTTCAAACTTGAATAAGAAACAGTTCTACTAAGAAATACTTAAGAGTCCATTAACATAATTTAAATTCTAATTTCATGTGGTATTATGAATTGGCATAACACAATCGAAGTTCCCCATGCCTGCGTTTCTCATTGATAGGTTATTATCTGAAGTTTCTCTTTACATGATGGGACATTCAGAGATATCACGGATATCTAACTTAAAACACCATTAAATGCTAATACATAGCGGGAAAATTATGTGTGATCACGAAAGTTCTAGAAACACAAGAGAATGATACAAAAACACACTTTAAGTCTACATCTGCACTTAGATATGATTTAATAATGACTTATTTATCTCTACAGAAAACTCAATAGAACCACGTAGGCTAGGAACATCACGTTGAAAATTTCAGAACACGTCTTGAAATATGCCATTAATTAATCTGTCGATATGTTTCATAACTCAGCCCAGATAATCTCCAACACGCGCTAAAAACGAAAGTGGTCGATAACAAGAGAAATAACTAATGTTTTGTGTACCTGAATCCACGTTTTTCTATTCCTTATCCTGTCTCAACATATGCCTTGTAGTAGGGATACTTGTTATTTATCTTTAACAGTCTCACCAATAGTTTCAAAGCAAGTAAGTGAGTAGTGTGTGTCTTGTTCTGTGTTTGCACACAAAATCACCGGGCAGAGAATATGAAAGATACCATTCAGCCAAGGTTGGCAGTAGACGTATCAGTGGTATCCTCTGAGCTATAACAGTTAATGAAACAGGTAGAGGGGCGTCTGCGAGTGGTCAACGAAAGGAGGTCAGAACCTACTGAGATGCCCTAACACGGTCGAGTAGTCTTCACACTATTTTTTGCAGTCGTGACGTCAGTAGTGGCCTTTTGACTATTGGCTTTTACGCTAGCGTGTGAACGACCTCTATGTGAACTGTTTCCATTTTGATTGCTCGTTTACTTAGTAGTGTGTGTGGCAAAGTTTGCTGCTCCAAAGTAACGGCACAATGAAAATGTATCATAGGCACATCAACCTTATCATTAAATGTTAGTTAATAACGCAGCACAGATGCAAGGCTTGAAGTACTATGATAAACAAGATATGAGACAACTGTTATATGATTAAGCCATAGCTTAACGGACAATGTCGTGATGTATAGCGTGAACATATGTATGTCCACAGCTCACTACATGCTAATATTTTATGTTTTCATCTCAGTATTAACACACTTTGCGACTTTGTTATGAATGTAATACAAGCACGTTCTGATTTTACATTTCTGTCACATTAAAGAAACAAGGATGAAATAAATACAGGGTGGTCAATTGATATAATACAAGCACGTTCTGATTTTACATTTCTGTCACATTAAAGAAACAAGGATGAAATAAATACAGGGTGGTCAATTGATAGTGACGGGGCCAAATATCTGACGAAATAAGCACCAAACGAAACAACTACAAAGAACGAAACTCCTCTTGCTTGAAGGGGGAGACCAGATGACGCTATGGTTGGCCCGCTAGATGGTGCTGCCGTAGGGAAAACGGATATCAACAGCGTTTTTTTCTAAATAGGAACCCCCATTTTTATTACATATTCGTGTAGAACGTAAAGAAATATGAATGTTTTAGTTGGACCACTTTTTTCGCTTTGTGATAGATGTCACAAACGTATACGTACGTGGTATCACGTAACATTCGGCCAGTGCGGACGGTATTTGCTTCGTGTTACATTACCCGTGTTAAAATGGACCGTTTACCAATTGCGGAAAAGGTCGATATCGTGTTGATGTATGGCTATTGTGATCAAAATGCCCAATGGGCGTGTGCTGTGTATGCTGCTCGGTATCCTGGACGACATCATCCAAGTGTCCGGACCGTTCGCCGGATAGTTACGTTATTTAAGGAAACAGGAAGTGTTCAGCCACATGTGATTTCTTTCTGTGGGGAAAGCTGATGGATATTTGCTATCGTGATCCACCGACAACGCCTGACAACATGCGTCAGCGCATTGTCAATGCCTGTGCCAATATTACGGAAGGAGAATTACTCGCTGTTGAGAGGAATGTCGTCACACGTATTGCCAAATGCTTTGATGTTGACGGACATCATTTTGAGCATTTATTGTATTAATGTGGTATTTACAGGTAATCACGCTGTTACAGCATGCGTTCTCAGAAATGATAAGTTCACAAAGGTACATGTATCACATTGGAACAACCGAAATAAAATGTTCAAACGTACCTACGTTCTGTATTTTAATTTAAAAAAACCTACCGGTTACCAACTGTTTGTCTAAAATTGTGAGCCATATGTTTGTGACTATTACAGCGCCATCTATCACAAAGCGAAAAAAGTGGTCCAACTAAAACATTCATATTTCTTTACGTTCTACAGGAATATGCAATAAAAATGGGGGTTCCTATTTTTAAAAAAACGCAGTTGACATCCGTTTGACCTATGGCAGCGCCATCTATCGGACCAACCATAGCGCCATCTGGTTTCCCCCTTCAAGGCAGATAAGTTTCGTTCTTCGTAGTTTTTTCGTTTGATATTTGGCCCCGTCACGATCAATGGACCACCCTGTATATGGGAGTTTATTTCCGAATGTATAGTGATTACGGAGTATGTGGTTAGGCAGGAAAATAAAATTCATATTCTTCCTTGTCACAAACACTTCGCTGTTTATTTCTGAATATGTGGCGATTTCATGGTATGTGTTTAGGCACAAACCATAGGGGAGAGCTTTAATTCCTGTGACTGAAATGAGCAGCATTAAAATTCGTTTTCTTCCTTCTCACAAAAATTTGGCTCTTTGTTTCCAAATATGTGGTGATTTCCTTGTGTGTGGCTGCCAGGAACCTAAGAGGAGAGCTTAGTGAAATGATGAGCAATAACATTCATATTCTTCCTTGTCATTGTTAGATGGCCCATGTATAGTCACCGATTAAGAGTGAAATGACACTCAGGGAGACAGCTGATTTGTTTTATTAACTTCTTTATTCCGGCCGTCGGCTTTAGCACATGAGGAACAGCTAGGTGGAGGCATCCAGTTGCCTGTCGTCAAAAACAACAGACAGCCGGCATTGCTGACAGCGCAAGGAGCGAGGTTGAGCACGGCATCATTCGAATACTGCTGTCAGTGACGTCACTGGCTGCGACCGTGATGACAGCACAGTAGCGTAGGTGGCGATACCACGGAGGTGGCCTTGACCTCCCTCCAGCTAGCAGATGGCTCTCTGTTCTGGCAGCGGCTGCTTTCAATACTCGGAGCAGGCTGCACTATCCTGTTGTGGAACAGCGGACCCCGCACTGCATTTTGGGATGTTGCATTGGGTGCCACAGACTCGTGACATAGGTAATGATATTGAGATGAGAACATTTCAGTACACGAGCGGCTGAGTCCTTGTATGCTCTGGACTACGCTCGATTAGGGACTTAAGACATGTACTCTAAACACTTCTGCTTTGGCAAGTGAGGAAAGGTTTACGTCCTTCCAGTAGCATATCGCAGCATCAGCTGTTGCCATAACGCCGCCAGCTGGCTCTGCTTCGCAACACCTGTCGACCGTGTTTTGCTTCACAACGCGTAATACTCTTGCCTGCCTGCGGCTGGCTGTGTTGCAAATCACTTCCTCTCTGGCGTACTTTTTGAATAAATATGGTCAACACGCTACATCACAAATACTTCGCATGTTGTGCAATCACAAACACATTTCTGTAAAGAGTTCTGGCTAAAACTGTGAGATTCTCCCTCTCATTAACACATCTATTAACATTAACTTGGTGCTATAACGACCTACAAATCGACAGTCTTGTTTTTGGTCGTCTTCAAAGCACCATTATGTCACGATTGCGTCAATTCCTGCAAAAAAATAGTGTCAAACGTACTCGACCCCCCAACCCCCCCCCCCTAACGCCGTAAATGTTAATAATAAAGTAAACTTGCGAAAAAAGGCTACTTGATTTAGCTACGGATGCGCAAACAGAAGCGAGAAATTAGTTGTTAGTCTCTGCACGTAAATACTTCAGCTAAATCCGCTCTTTTAGTTTAGATGTGGCCTTTTCATTTCGTTGTTTACACTCAATGGCTTCAAACTTTTGTAGGTTCACGAAAAACAGTGCAAGGAAAGACTTCTGGATTAAGCCATTGCTTCAAAAAGATGGCAAGAAACAAAATATGGCACAGTAGGCCCTACGTTCCGAGCATTGATGCCAAGTTGACACTGATCGAACTACGACGCCAAGCGTTCACATCACATCCTATACCATGGTTCAAATGGCTCTAAGCAGTATGGGACTTGACTGCTGAGGTCTTCAGTACCCTAGAACTTAGAACTACTTAAACCTTACTAACCTAAGGACATCACACACATCCATGCCCGAGGCAGGTTCAAAATGGTTCAAATGGCTCTGAGCACTATGGGACTTAACAGGTGTGGTCATCAGTCCCCTAGAACTTAGAACTACTTAAACCTAACTAACCTAAGGACATCACACACATCCATGCCCGAGGCAGGATTCGAACCTGCGACCGTATTAGTCGCGCGGTTCCGGACTGCGCGCCTAGAAGCCCGAGGCAGGATTCGAACCTGCGACCGTAGCGGTCGCGCGGTTCCAGACTGTAGCGCCTAGAAGCGCTCGGCCAATCCGGACGGCCCGATACCATGGATAGCATTTTTTCATACATGTAGAACATAAGAATGCGCTAATGACTACAATGTTTCAGTGTTAAATAACTATTTCTTTAACAGAATTTGATGTTAGACTTGTTTTCCTTTGCTGTTGTCAGATGGTGCTACAACAGCTGCTCACGCATTGCATATTTTAATTCAGTGTTTCCATGTGAGACAATCCAATGAGAGGATGTTGTGATTGGGCAATATACCATTCATTAAAAAATTTCGTCATGTGAATTCCTTTTCTTTTGTACGTATTAAATTGTACTCTGTGCTAATTGTTATGTTCGAAGATTTTTTTCACTTCGGAAACTGCTGCTCCAGAAAGTAGTAACAGTTTCCATGCATCGAAAACTTGACATGTAGTCCTAATACTTTATGTATCCGTTTGTTTTCTAGTGTTTCCAAAACGTGTTCCTCTCCATCCAGTCACACCGTCTCAGGCGGCCACTGTGGCCGAGTGGTTCTAGGCGCTTCAGTCCAGAACCGCCGTGCTGCTACTATCGCAGGTTCGAATCCTGCCTCGGGCATGGATGTGTGTGATGTCCTTATGTTAGTTAGGTTTAAGTAGTTCTAAGATCTAGGGGACTGATGATCTCAGATGTTAAGTACCATAGTTCTTAGAGCCATTTGAACCATACCGTCTCATGACACCGCTGTTCACTTCAAGGGGAGTGGGACACAGTGCGTGAAGTTAACATGCAGTACAGGAAGAAAATCATGCTTCTTCAGCAGACAAACTGTCGCCTCAAATGGCGGAATAGTAATTTGTATTATGTGATAAAGGACTTGCAGAAGAAGAACTAGATAGATGAAGAGGCAGTTTCAGTTCGTATGTGTCTCAGGTTCAAATGACTCTAAGCACTATGGGACTTAATCTAGTACCTCCCGCCGCGGAAGTCGAACAAGCGCCAGAACAAATGGACGTGGCCAGCCCATAGAGGGCTCCGCGTCCGCGGCGGCTCGTCCACGCAGCGGCTCTCGTGCAGCGAGGGTGCCACCGCTACACCACGTGCAGACCGCGGCCAATAGCCTCTCCCTCCGGTTTAGTATATAGAGACCCGCTCTGCCCTAATCCAGACCGACACCTCACCTGGACCCCTCATCGCCAGACCATCCAGCAGAAAGCCCATTCCCGCCTCAGCCTTCTGAAACTCCTGTCTGGCCAGACATGGGGATTGCATCCTTCTACCATCCTCCACACCTACAAATTCCTCATCCGTTTTTATGCCAGCGTTGCCTGGATCTCTGCACCCACCCGCTTTTACAAGGAACTCCAAATCCTTGAATGCCATGCGCTCTGCCTTGCCTTCCATCCGCCTTCCTTCCCCTACACGGCTCCTGTATGAACTGATCCCCCTCCCCCACCTCCTCCTGTTCCTCCAACATCTCCACATCCTTTACATTTCCGCTGGCTTGATCCCCCTCACCCTTTGGTTTCCTCCTTCCTCTCCACCCCCCACCTGTTGCCATGCCTCTATCGCTGTATCCCTCCCTCTCTCCACCTCCACACCCTCTAACTCCTTCATTAGGGCAATTTCCAGCGCATCCCCCACCCGGATGATGAACTTCGCCATGACATCTATCCTTCCTTCCAAATATAACCTGGCCTTGTTCCCCCCCCCCCCCCCTTCCCCAGGGTCCCTTTTTTCCTCTTCCCTCCTTCTCCCAGAGCGGATTTTCCTCCTCCCCCCTGAGACCCTGCACCCCATACCTGCCTCTTTCCTTCCCACATCCCTCCCTACCTGGCCCTCTTTAGCGCGCCCCCCGCCCATCGCCCCCCTCTCTACCCCTCCCTCCCTCCCTTCTACCGGTCTCGCTCATCTCCTTGCACCTGGCAGATCCTCCGCTTTGATCATCGTCAATGTGCCACGTCAGTGTTGTGTTTAGTGCTGTTTCTCCTGTGCGTCAAGAGGTGTTATTTTAATCGTGTACTGCCTTGTGGTTCGCTGTCAGTGTTTATGTGCTACGCCATCCGTCGATACTTTTTATGCTCCGGTCTTACTGTGCCTTGTGTTCTTTTACTTTTCGCAGTGTGTGGCTTTTTGTGTGTGCTACTTTTTTACAGTTCTTTATCTCCATTTTACAGTCGCCCCTTTTCTTGTCTATTGCCTTCCATGATGTTCCCCCTTTTTTTATATCTATGTTCACCATATTCTCCCCTTTGTATATTTTTCACTGTCTTCTCTTGTTTGTTCTATGTCTTTCGGCTGGAGAGCAGTGCATATGCTGCTGCCAGCCCACCCCGATGGGGAATTGAAATACAATAAAGAAAAAAAAAACCTAGTCCAGTCAGTCTGGTACTCGTTCTGTATTGCGTCTATATCTCGGCAGTACTGCCTTCTGGTCGTTGTTCGTTGCTGACATTTGCCTGGCTCTGGTTCCGAGTGGATTTACTGTTGGTGTTTGGTGTTGTGGTTTCTACAAGCCTCCGTTGTTTATCTCTTCCTTGTTGTGTCGGTCGTTGTCAGTCGTTGTCGCTCGTTGTCGGTCGTTGTCGGTCGTTGTCGGACTCGTCGTTGTCTTTACCCGGTGGTGCGTGCTCCACCGCCGGCGGCTTCCCCGCCTGGCGGCTCCGATCCGCAGCCCAAGGCGTTCCCACGGTTGGTTTTTGGTTACTACACTTAACATATGAGGTTATCAGTCCCCTAGACTTAGAACTACTTCAACCTAACTAACCAAAGGATGTCACACACATCCATCCCCGAGGCAGGGTTCGAACCTGCGACCGTAGCAGCAGCGCGGTTCCGGACTGAAGCGCTTAGAACCGCTCGGTTACAGCGGCCGGCTGTGTGTCAGGTGCAAATGAAGAGTTGTAATTTCGGTTTGCCAAGACTGCATTTTCTGTATTTACTATGAAATATGGCTCAGCTTTGTAGTCTTTTACATCATCACTTAATATTTTTTTACAAGAGCAAATGATTATGTCAGGGCTGTAAGTAAGTGGCGTTAAAGTCTGGATGATGCAGCGGGCTTCACAAATGATGCAATATGTATGTTTACATAATTCCATTGACTTAATACTGGGTGAAGTTGTTTGTGTAAACAAGACTTTATTCCTGAATTTGTGTGATACATGAGACATCAACTGTCACTTGATAATCACTCGATGCTACTGATAAAAGCCTTATTGTCTATTAAGGCTGATGTAGTGTGAGTGTTAAAAATCTTTGCCTAGAGAAATAAAAAGCACTCCGTCTTCAGGCCACAAGTGGCCCATCGGGCCTATCCGACCTCAGCTAAGGACTCGGATAGGAGGGGCATGTGGTCGGCACACAGCTCTCCCGCTCGTTATGATGGTTTTCTTTGACCGGAGCCGTTTCTATTCGGTCGATTAGCTCCTCAATTGGCATCAAGAGGCTACAAGCAAAATATGAACCTACTTCCAGAATGAAATTTTCACTCTGCAGCGGAGTGTGTGTTGATGTGAAACATGCTGGTAGATTAAAACTGTGTGCCAAGCTAAGAACTCGAGACTTCTGCCTTTCACGGACAAGAGCTCTACCGATTAAGATATCCAAGTATGACATACGACCTGTCCTCACATATTTTCTTCCGCCAGTACCTCGTTTCCTACCTTCCAAACTTCACAACACTTCTTCCGCCAACTTTGCAGCAGTAGCACTACTGGTGGAAAGCATATTGAGGAGACATGGCTGAGCCACAGCTGAGGGATGCTTCCGGAGTGAAATTTCACTCTGAAGCGGAGTGTGCGACGATATCAAACTTCCTGGTAGATTAAAACTGTGTGCCGGACCGACATTCGATCTCGAGACTTTTGCCTTTAGCGGGAAAGTGCTCTACCGACTTAGTTGAGTAGTGACAGTAAATATTTTATTAGTAGCTATAAACAGTACACAGTGAAATATATTTACCGAATAACATGTCAAGAAGCAAATTTTTAGTTTAAAAATCTACTCTTCATTTGAAGGTGTTAGCGTAACGGTCTTGCCATGGTTCATATCCTTGAGGGGAACAGAAGTAATCAGCATAATTGTCTGCGATATTTTTACCGCTATTAGTTCCATATGTCCCATGTGCAGGAATACTTTCCAATCTCAGTGTGTCATCAAAATTGTAGCCATCATGTTGCCTCACAAAACTGTCAAGTGCTCAACGTTCTCGCCGGCCGCTGGTGGCCGAGCGGTTCTGGCGCTACAGTCTGGAACTGCGCGACCGCTACGGTCGCAGGTTCGAATCCTGCCTCGGGCATGGATGTGTGTGATGTCCTTAGGTTAGTTAGGTTTAAGTAGTTCTAAGTTCTAGGGGACTAATGACCTCAGCAGTTGAGTCCCATAGTGCTCAGAGCCATTTTTTTTGCTCAACGTTCTCGAATAACGGTACCCGCCACATCCACATTAACACTAATTGGACAATGAAAATTTCTCCATTTGTTAGATAAAGTGCAAAATGCACATTTTACATAATGTCGTCCTCGTGATAGCCATTAATATGGCCGCATTAAAATGCCACTCAATACAAAAGCCTCATCACGTAAGGGTTCTCAGTCCACAGGGGACATACGGACTTGATGCTGTTTATGGCAGCTTCAATGTGGAACTGGTTTTTTTCCCAATTCAACTGCTTTGAATATATTAAAGTCTCCTTGAGGACTAAATGTCCCTACGTCTATGAATCTGAACCAATAATTGCTGCTTCCTAAGGTCATTAATACAACAGAAAAGTACTGTTTGTAATTATAATATTTGCTGTCCAATCTCCAAGGTTTAATGGATCTTATGTGTTTCCCATTTATACATCACGCACGGTGAGGGAAGTTTGCTGCCTTCTTATAATGGCGCTGACATTGTTCCACTCTTCTGCGGTCAGTGGTTTGACATATTCCTCGTTTAGCATCTTCCATATGAACGTGCGTGTGTCTCTGATAATAGAGCAATTGTAGATTGGCCGAGAAAACACTCAAAATGCAGAGAAGGAAGGAAGGAAGGAGGTAGATTTGGTTTAACGTCCTCTTTTACATCGATGTCATTAGAAACGAAGCACAAGCTCGGATTGTGTAAAGAATGGGGAAGAAAATCGGCCTTGCCGTTTCAAAGGAATCATCCTGTCATTTGCCTTGAGTGATTTAGGGAAACCACGGAAAACCTAAACCTGGATGGCCGAGCGCGGGTTTGAACCGTCGTCCTCGAAAATGCGAGTCGAGTGTGCTAACCGTAGCGAACGCATCGAATTACCAGTCCCTAGTTATCTGTAAAATACACTCCTGGAAATTGAAATAAGAACACCGTGAATTCATTGTCTCAGGAAGGGGAAGCTTTATTGACACATTCCTGGGGTCAGATACATCACATGATCACACTGACAGAACCACAGGCACATAGACACAGGCAACAGAGCATGCACAATGTCGGCACTAGTACAGTGTATATCCACCTTTCGCAGCAATGCAGGCTGCTATTCTCCCATGGAGACGATCGTAGAGATGCTGGATGTAGTCCTGTGGAACGGCTTGCCATGCCATTTCCACCTGGCGCCTCAGTTGGACCAGCGTTCGTGCTGGACGTGCAGACCGCGTGAGACGACGCTTCATCCAGTCCCAAACATGCTCAATGGGGGACAGATCCGGAGATCTTGCTGGCCAGGGTAGTTGACTTACACCTTCTAGAGCACGTTGGGTGGCACGGGATACATGCGGACGTGCATTGTCCTGTTGGAACAGCAAGTTCCCTTTCCGGTCTAGGAATGGTAGAACGATGGGTTCGATGACGGTTTGGATGTACCGTGCACTATTCAGTGTCCCCTCGATGATCACCAGTGGTGTACGGCCAGTGTAGGAGATCGCTCCCCACACCATGATGCCGGGTGTTGGCCCTGTGTGCCTCGGTCGTATGCAGTCCTGATTGTGGCGCTCACCTGCACGGCGCCAAACACGCATACGACCTTCATTGGCACCAAGGCAGAAGCGACTCTCATCGCTGAAGACGACACGTCTCCATTCGTCCCTCCATACACGCCTGTCGCGACACCACTGGAGGCGGGCTGCACGACGTTGGGGCGTGAGCGGAAGACGGCCTAACGGTGTGCGGGACCGTAGCCCAGCTTCATGGAGACGGTTGCGAATGGTCCTCGCCGATACCCCAGGAGCAAGGAGCAACAGTGTCCCTAATTTTCTGGGAAGTGGCGGTGCGGTCCCCTACGGCACTGCGTAGGATCCTACGGTCTTGGCGTGCATCCGTGCGTCGCTGCGGTCCGGCCCCAGGTCGACGGGCACGTGCACCTTCCGCCGACCACTGGCGACAACATCGATGTACTGTGGAGATCTCACGCCCCACGTGTTGAGCAATTCGGCGGTACGTCCACCCGGCCTCCCGCATGCCCACTATACGCCCTCGCTCAAAGTCCGTCAACTGCACATACGGTTCACGTCCACGCTGTCGCGGCATGCTACCAGTGTTAAAGACGGCAAACTGGCTGACACTGACGGCGGCGGTGCACAAATGCTGCGCAGCTAGCGCCATTCGACGGCCAACACCGCGGTTCCTGGTGTGTCCGCTGTGCCGTGTGTGTGATCATTGCTTGTACAGCCCTCTCGCAGTGTCCGGAGCAAGTATGGTGGGTCTGACACACCGGTGTCAATGTGTTCTTTTTTCCATTTCCAGGAGTGTATGATTTGACGCATCAGAAATAGTTGGTGGAAGCCTGCGGGTTTTCTTTTTTTATATTTTGCACGACATGTTTCTAAAAATTATTCTCATTTTCAATATCGTTTTCTGAGAGTTATGGCACTTATCATTTCTTCGTGATGTTTTCGTGTGTGAGATGCTGCATTCTCCTGTTGTCTTTACTGTAAAGTACAAAAACACGCGTAATTAAAGAGTGATCTCAATAAGAAGTTGGTGGTGATTCAAATGGTTCAAATGGCTCTAAGCACTTTTCAATAGACTGTTGTACGATAATTGCCATTTCCTTTTCTTTCGTTTATGCATGAATGGTTTGGGATGACTTTTAAGTAGACTCAAATTTCATACAGAATATTTTTCGATGGAGCCTAGCCATTTGTCATAAGCATTCTATCTTCTTTGCGAACATGTATTTAAGGAAATGATTGCTTGACGTATCTTTTCTTGATAAGATAGATTGCTCTTTTGTATTTGAGGAAGCGTATTTGTTCATTAATTTCTTGGTTCTTTGCCCAACATAAGCTCGCCTGGAATGTTACCTGTGAAAAGGTCTGACAACCACTCACGATCTGTTGAGAGTGACAGTTCTGCCCATTGGGTTTGTCGATTAGGTGTGTAAGTGTGTATAAACCGTTTAAATTCCCGATAAATCATTTCACTAAGGTTTGTTTCCAAATGAAACAAGAATGTTAAAATCTGTTTGATTCATATTCCTTTAAGGAAGTTCGCGAAGTTTTCCAGTAAAATTTGTAGCTTTGCAGATAGAATAGTTTTTGGCGTTCCGAATCGTGGAAAAAAGTCTTCTTCCAACCTTTTCACAATAGTAGCTGCATTTGTTAATTTTACGGTATATAAATTTACGTCTCTCGTGAACAGACCGTGTACTGCCACCAAGTACTTAATACGTCTCCTCCCTTGAGAGTATTTCCCCTTGCTTAGTTGTCACATTGGTGTGTAGTGGAATATTAGTGGATGCGTTCATTGACTTAGCTCTTTGGCAGTGTTGCAAGTCCTCAGCAATTGGTGTACGTGTCTGTGCAGGTTTGAGAGATAACACTACAGTGCAATCTGTGTCGTGATCACAGAAAACTTTTATGTGATGACCATAGATGCAGTAATTGAATTTACGAAATAACCACTAGCAGCAAGTGCCTAATTCTGTTGCCGAGCCAGCTCTTTCACACTCAGACAACACACTGGTCGCAAAGCTAATAACGTGTATTTCAGTCTTCCCTTCATTCTCTGTTTTTGAAAGAGACATGAGTGAAATCCTGAGCAGGACGCGTCTGACAATACGAAGATCCTTACTCATGTTTGGATGGTGAAGTACACTCCTGGAAATGGAAAAAAGAACACATTGACACCGGTGTGTCAGACCCACCATACTTGCTCCGGACACTGCGAGAGGGCTGTACAAGCAATGATCACACGCACGGCGCAGCGGACACACCAGGAACCGCGGTGTTGGCCGTCGAATGGCGCTAGATGCGCAGCATTTGTGCACTGCCGCCGTCAGTGTCAGCCAGTTTGCCGTGGCATACGGAGCTCCATCGCAGTCTTTAACACTGGTAGCATGCCGCGACAGCGTGGACGTGAACCGTATGTGCAGTTGACGGACTTTGAGCGAGGGCGTATAGTGGGCATGCGGGAGGCCGGGTGGACGTACCGCCGAATTGCTCAACACGTGGGGCGTGAGGTCTCCACAGTACATCGATGTTGTCGCCAGTGGTCGGCGGAAGGTGCACGTGCCCGTCGACCTGGGACCGGACCGCAGCGACGCACGGATGCACGCCAAGACCGTAGGATCCTACGCAGTGCCGTAGGGGACCGCACCGCCACTTCCCAGCAAATTAGGGACACTGTTGCTCCTTGCTCCTGGGGTATCGGCGAGGACCATTCGCAACCGTCTCCATGAAGCTGGGCTACGGTCCCGCACACAGTTAGGCCGTCTTCCGCTCACGCCCCAACATCGTGCAGCCCGCCTCCAGTGGTGTCGCGACAGGCGTGAATGGAGGGACGAATGGAGACGTGTCGTCTTCAGCGATGAGAGTCGCTTCTGCCTTGGTGCCAATGATGGTCGTATGCGTGTTTGGCGCCGTGCAGGTGAGCGCCACAATCAGGACTGCATACGACCGAGGCACACAGGGCCAACACCCGGCATCATGGTGTGGGGAGCGATCTCCTACACTGGCCGTACACCACTGGTGATCGTAGAGGGGACACTGAATGGTGCACGGTACATCCAAACCGTCATCGAACCCATCGTTCTACCATTCCTAGACCGGCAAGGGAACTTGCTGTTCCAACAGGACAATGCACGTCCGCATGTATCCCGTGCCACCCAACGTGCTCTAGAAGGTGTAAGTCAACTACCCTGGCCAGCAAGATCTCCGGATCTGTCCCCCATTGAGCATGTTTGGGACTGGATGAAGCGTCGTCTCACGCGGTCTGCACGTCCAGCACGAACGCTGGTCCAACTGAGGCGCCAGGTGGAAATGGCATGGCAAGCCGTTCCACAGGACTACATCCAGCATCTCTACGATCGTCTCCATGGGAGAATAGCAGCCTGCATTGCTGCGAAAGGTGGATATACACTGTACTAGTGCCGACATTGTGCATGCTCTGTTGCCTGTGTCTATGTGCCTGTGGTTCTGTCAGTGTGATCATGTGATGTATCTGACCCCAGGAATGTGTCAATAAAGTTTCCCCTTCCTGGGACAATGAATTCACGGTGTTCTTATTTCAATTTCCAGGAGTGTATATTGGAAGGTACTACCTCTCTTTTTGCTATCAAAAACTTCCTGGCATTTTCCTGACCGTACCCAGGTAGCATTTTTCTTTAACAGATATAGTAGTTCCTGATTGTTCAGCAGGTGCTTAGGAACAAATTTCCTGAAAAACGACGTGAGGCCATAAAACCCCTAAAATGTGCTCTTCGCTCGTATTCGTAGCAATCAAAAACTCGTAAGAGTATACTGTGACTTTGTGTAACAAATCAGGGACTAAAACGATGTCAATGACTGCAATAAATACACAAGAACTAACGTCTAGTCCATTATGTTAGTATTCTGAACTGCTACGAACGTCAGAAAAAAATGAACGCCGTATTCTCTCGTGTTTCTTCCGATAACGCAACGTGCCATAACGACGATCTCAAATGGATCGTTAATATAAATAAATATTTTAATCCATAAAATCTAGGACGTTGTTCTTCTAGCACTTCTGGTCTGTCAGTAACAGATATTATGATATATTTCATGTTGGGAGCGTCTAGAACCAGACGCACACCTCCTCTTGATTTAGTGACTGATAACAATGGACTGTTGTACAGTGATTCCGAAATTTCTATGATGTTCCAAGGCTAGCTAGCATTTTACGTATTTCCTGTTTGATTGTCTCTATCCGCGCCCTCGGAATGGTATAGGTTTGTTGAGTAAAAGTGTCCTGAAGAACAACGTTCCCAGTCTACAGGAAAATAAATTTACTAATAATATTTCTGAAATCTCGGTTTTCTGCTATCCGCTAAGGCACTGAGATTCTTGTGTCTTAGCTAGAATTTTACTTGTATCAGGTAAATCTTAGCTTACATCAGTTGACACGAGTTTGCCATTACCAATGCAGCAAGGTCAGTTTCTTTTTCTGGCTGTTACCTTTAATTTCAGGTCCTGACAAAATTTACCTTGATTTGCCTTGATGTGCCTTGTCTATATAAAATCAAAAGTAATTTCAAATGGTTCAAATGGCTCTAAGGACTATGGGACTTAACATCTGAAATCATCAGTCCCCTAGACTTAGAACTACTTAATCCTAACTAACCTAAGGACATCACACACATCCATGCCCGAGGCAGGATTCGAACCTGCGACCGTAGTAGGAGTGCCACAGCGGCCGGCAACGTAATTTCTTCTCGCCAACATTTAAATGGCTCTGGAGGTCGACTTTTGCATTCCCTCTTCATAGAAATTGCATACCTACGAAGGACGCAGACAAATCCTTAACTATGAAAAACGTTTATTCTATCGCTCTGCTTTCAAATAACACATCAATCCTGCTTTTCAACCCTTTGTGTTCGCGCACCAGTGGGCCATGAGACAACACAGTTATTCCCTGGCAAAGACGGGACCTTTTTTTCTTTCACATATCTTATTGGAAAAAATGTGAGGCAAGAACATTTAATTTCGCCCTGTGGTGATGTTGTACATCCCACTACAGCGTTTACTGCTGCCTGCATTTGTTCTTCATAACATTCTACAGCTAACATAGGATCGTTACATAATTCGTCTTTCATGTCCATTCCTTCGCTGAACGAATCATGTCCGCCACAGCGTTATTCATGTTGCCACCATACCATTCCGCGGTGGATATCCGTGAGCAGGATAGAACTACCTCTAGTTTAATGCCTGATTCGTGGGTTGACGTCACTCATCCGCTACCTCAGTCAAACCCATTGGTTCGTCTGGCGTGAGGTCGGTCGCTTGACGGCGTGTTCGGTGCGGCCCTGCCCGTTGGCGGCGTCGGGGGTGCAGCGGCAGTCCTCACGAGGGGAAGTGATGCGTCTCTCATAGCCTCTCCTTCCCAAGTGGCTTTTTCCGTCTTCCCGTGGTGCCAGACGTTAAGCTCGGCATTCTGCCTTGCGACAAAAGGGAGAGCTGCGACCCAACCCGATGCGAAAGCGAAGGGTGCGTGGCACAGGGGGAGCCGTGTCGAGGGACCGAACATCAGTCCCTCTCTGTTCGCAGGGCACAGACCAGCAGGTGCTCTGCATGCCGACGACCTCGTTTGTCGGCGTGGGATCGCGGCGCGAATCGGCAAGGGTGCTTCGCCGCGCCCCTGAGTAACCGGGGCGTGTTCTGCCAAACCCAGGAGGTGGTGACATCGCCTGGGCCAGGTTAGATGGGCCCAGACCGCTGAACGACTGGGTGATCGGCCCACCACCTGAGTAGGAGTTGGTCCTTGGCCGATAGGTGGAAGCTCAGGCTAGTAAGCGGCGAAGGGCCAGAGGTGCATCCGCCTCTCCGGAGTGCGGGGTGCAGTTGCCGAGGAGGGTCGGGTGAAATCGTCGACGACGGAACCACCGATGGGGACCAGTGCGCTGGCGACGGCGCGCTGAACCCAGCAGTTCGAGAGTGGCCTTGGCCTTGGGGCGAGGCCGGTGGGCGAGCTGCAGGTCAGAGGAGCCGGTCCGGGGCAAGAGACGGGATCCCATCTCTTTTTATCACTCGCTACAACTATGGCGTCCAATGATACGAGTGCGCTTTCGAGGGCTTCTCTTGCGCCTGATCCCTTTCCACAGGACGTGGGACAGGCAGAGGAGGATAATACGGTAATTAAAAGACACGCTTAAGTTACTCTGCTCTTGGAGCAAAGTATCAAGAACGGTAAAATAAGTCAAGCAGCAATATCTCAAATTAAAAACGAATTGGCTGCATGGGCTATTGCCCACGCAAAACTGGAAGGCCGCGTGGAGGAGTTGGAAAAAGAGAACAACAGACTGCGGAAACAACAACCAACCAACACCTGGGCGGCTGTGGCTGTGCAAGCGCCCACTAAGCCAAGCAATACGAAAGACACTATTGACAGGGTGACCAAAAGACAAGACATGGCGGTCTTTCTCAGGACCTTGCCTGGACAGGACGCAAGTGTTAAAAGAATTCAAGAACTTTTAACGACCACAATTGACCCTGTCAAGGATAAAATAAAAATCAAACGAGTTAAACCAAGTCGAAACTCGGTGATTGATGAAGTAGCTTCTGAGGAGGATGAGGATAAATTGCTAAAAAATCCAAAACTAAATGCAGTAGTAAAATGTGAGCCACCCAAGAAAAGAAACCCGTTAGTCATACTGTATGATGTTCCCACAATGATGACGAATGAAGAACTAAGTGAAGCAATAAGAAAACAAAATTTCGAGGGTATGAACGAAGATGACTTTAAAAATTGCTTCAAGCTAAGATTCAAGACGGGTCTTCGGGACCGTGATGTTGTACATCACGTTGCCGAGGTCTCCGCATCAATGAGGAAACAAATTACAGCCATGGGCAGACTATACGTGGGCTTCCACGCAATTAATACGAGAGATTACCTCGTTGTCACAACTGCGGCGACTTGGACCACATTCTGAGGCACTGCACCAGGGGGTCGGCCTGCTCCAAGTGTGGTGAGAGTGGTCACACTCGAAGAGTCTGCAAGGCCACAGGAGTCTGCATTCCTTGTAAAAGTCGTGGCGAAAAGTCTTGTGGAGCCACAGCACGGAACTGCCCTACCTACAGAATGCTCGAGCAAAGGTTAATTTCAAGAACTGATTATGGCTGAAAGCGGCATACCGAGCAGGATGCCTAAGCGTAAATCCCCAAGGAGGAGGGATGCTATGAGAGAAAGCAAATTTAGGGAATTCCTGAAGTCGCTTTCGAGCACTGACAAAACAACAGTCGACAAATCCATACAAACTGAGTTCCCCACAAAGGAAATTGGTATCCAAACTGAGTTCCCCTTGGTGGTCAGAACACCCTCCTCTCAAAGCTGGCATACGATGCCGACTAAAGACCCAAAACGGCAAGAGCATCCTGTGGTAGCGGCAGATAAAGCTGTACATCAACCATTGCAAGGAAATATAATAACAAGCTCCACTGCAAATTCCGTCATACAAGACACCCCAGTAGTTAGGTTGCCACCTGTCGATCCGGTAAGGGTGTACCCTAATCTCGAGTACACCATGCAACTAGCTAGGCTGGAGCAGCCGACTGCCCTGACCACTGCCTTACGACATGTAGTCCGCGTAGGACATGAGAACGGACGAAGGGTAACCTTCTCGGTGATGGAGGCTGTAGACAGAATACAGCAATAGTCGGTGGACCTCCCCACTGACTTCGGAGCACTGCGAGACCTGCTTAAAAAAGTTTTCGAAAGACGAGGAGAGAAATTTGATCTAAATGAAATCTACCGACAATCAGTTATGGCAAATGGACGACTTACATATGACTGGAATAAAACCTGGCCGAATGACCATATACACACCTATTTTCCATGACGACCAAAATAACAATAGGACAACTCAATACTCATAAGAGTCGACTGGTGATGCAGGAGCTCCGTAAGGAAGTGGCGGAAAGGAGACTGGATATACTCTGTTTGCAGGAGCCGTACTCTCTGGCTGGAAAAGTTGCGTTCACTCCCGCAACATGGCAAACCGTCAGCAGTGGGGATACCCCAAAAGCGGCTATTCTAGTAACCAACACCGCACTGCATGTAACACCCTTATCACAACACTCCAACAGTCACTGCAACGTCGTGGAGATACAATCCCGTGCTGGAATCGTAATCCTCATCAACATGTACTTCCAATATGGAGACAGTATTGAGCAGCACTTAGATCATCTTATGAGAGTGGCCACGGCGTTGCGGGGACGCAAAATCATCATAACTGCCGACATAAATGCAAAATCCCCCCACTGTGGTACAGTGGCACAAGGGACGAAAATGGCGGTAAAGCGGAAGAGATGATTATGGCTCTCCAACTAGTGGTGGCAAATAGGCCGGGCAATCCTCCCACCTATGTGGCGGGAGGGGGACAGGGAACAAACACTGACGTGACGCTGGTCATGCCGAATGCGGCTAACACGCTCCAAGATTGGAAAGTGATAGACAACGCCACCACTAGTGGTCACAATCTAATCACTTTCATCCTAGGATACAGAGAGTGCCACTGGGCCATGGGGTGGGAGGTGCAGACGAATTTCAGAAAAACCAATTGGGAGCGCCTAGCCAGAGAGTGCGACATTCCTCCATTACCAGATGGTGACGCACGACAAGACTTTAACGTAGACGACAGGGCCGAGGAGCTGGTGCGTGCAGTAACAAAGGCGATCAAATCGGCCTTACCAACCAGGAGGTGGGCCATGGCGGTCTCACCGTCACCATGGTCAGCCGAGCTACAGGAATGGCGTCATTCTGTCAGAAGACTGAGGAAGCACTACCACCGCAGTTCGCCTGGTGGGAGAAGCAAAGATGGCTGTTGCTATACCGGGAGGCAAATGAAAACTTTCGAAAAGAGCTACAAAAGACTAGGACGAAAAACTGGGAAATGTTCGTAACGAATCAGCTGGCCCTTGACCCTTTGGGAGTGCCCTATAAATTAGTAAGGAAGAAGATCCGTTCCCCAATGATGTTATCAACAGTCAGGCAGAGCGGCGGGATGACGGAATCCTGGCAGGTAACTGCTGAGGTCCTCCTCTGTTCCCTGCTGCCTGATGATGATAGGAATGATGATACTGAAGGACAGCAACAACTACGAAATGAAGACCTTGTTAGGTATGAAAATGATAGAGCGATCTTCCCCTTCTATGAGGAGGAGGTTGCCGCTCTGATCAAGTCACTAAAGAGAGGGAAAGCCCCCGGGCCAGACGGCATTGTGGCGGAGGTGGTGCAGTTCTTAGCCCCACAGCTAGTTGCGCCACTTACACACCTTTTCAATGAATGCCTTAGGAAGGGCAGATTTCCGAAGATCTGGAAAGTTGCTAACGTAGTGATTACTAAGAAAAGCCCTGAGAAGGACCCTGCCGAGGCCAAATCCTACAGACCCATCTGTCTGTTGGATGGCTTTGGCAAACCTCTGGAGAAACTATTAGCTGACAGACTGACCGCTCACCGCATGCTGCATGGGATGAGCAACAGGCAATTCGGTTTCAGGCCCTGGCGATCGGCATCTGATGCAATCGCCTTGGCGGCCGTGGTCTGCGGCTCAGCCCCGTGTAAGTATGTTGTTGGCATCATGGTGGACATCAGTGGCGCCTTCGACAGCCTGTGGTGGTCTTCACTTTTCTCCTGCCTCCGGGAGAAAGTGTGTCCAGGGCTGCTATATGGCTGTCTGAGGAGCTATTGTGAGGATCGGGAGGTATGGCTATCATCCCCTATAGTCCAGTCAAATTGCAGATACACCTTGCAAAAGGTGGGGTAAAAGATTTTATTTTTTTAACTCGTTCATATTCTTGGAAAGGTTACAAAACCAATTTTGCCAGCAAAATTCCTCTTGGGAAAACTTCCTGCAGTCAAAAAACTTCGAAAATTTCAGACTTTTTTCAGTTTTTCCAAAATATCTCAGTTCCATTTGCTCCTATCGCTTTAACGTCTATTTTCTTTTTTAAAGATCACTAAATTCTCTACAAGTTTGATTGTTACAATTTTTTTCTACTCCCAGTATCTAAGGCGCTACAGCGCGTCAAAAAATACCAATTTTGCACATTTTGAGCGTAGTGGCAAGATATCTTATTTTTAAACACTATTTTTTCAGTTTCTGTTTGTGTACTATAAATACTTTATACATCATGCTATATGTTGGAATTTATCACCTCGCTTTCAGGTATTCAATTTCTCTGTATGCAACATGAGGATTGCTGGGCACCCAACTATTGTGAGTCTTACATCACTACCTGAAGTTCACTATGGGCCACCTCAGCCCTGGTATTTGTAAAACTGTAAATATAAAAATACATCATTAAGACACACACACACACACACACACACACACACACACACACACACACACAAAATAAATTGTCTCAGGAAACTGAACTATTATTAGTGCTGTAGGTAACCTAATTAGGTAGGTAATTATTCTTGTGTATAAAGGCCACACAACTGACATTAAAAATAAGTAGCTTTATTACAATTAAAATGCATTGTCAGTTACTAAAAAATGTTGACAGTTCTGGGTGTGTAATACTTGGAATATCGCACTTTAGCGCACTTGAGACAGGTATGAGCATCACTTCCAACGTTTTGATGGGCCAGGTTACTCAGTGTCACCAGAAATACCTTGAGTTACGGATTCAGGGTCTGTACATATAGTTGATCCCAGATTGACCTCTTCTTTAAACAGCGAGTCAGCCTCAGCAAGTTCGTTGCTTTCGTCAGCGGTTTCCTCAACATCCTCCATAACATCTTCTTCACTGTCTTGATATAAAAATTTTTGGCACGTTTTCACGGTTGACCCCAATACATTTCTTGCAAACTGAAGAACATTTCAAACCCCCTTTTCTGCAGGAGCACGCTCCGCCACAGTTCAGCTTGCATGAGCATGAAACAATGTGAAGAAGTGCTTCAGGTGCTGGATATTGGCTCATTATAACGAATATTGGACCGTGGTCACTGTGATTCCAGCCACATTTCACAGGAGGTTTCCAGTTTCCCATCCAACTTTGGACTTGTTGGTAAGTCCGAAACGAATGATGTTGTGTAGCATCTTGTGTAGGTGGCAACCGTGCAAGATGCAGTTTGCTTTTTGTGGCACACTTGGCGAATAGCTGGTACCGCAAATGGTCTAGTGTGTGGGAACTGCTGACACCTCCACTATACAATGCGATAGTAACCTGTTCTCCTGCTGTTATTATTTCTTCAGGGGTAGCATGTGGTTTATTGAACGTGCAAAGCACTGAGGTTAAGTGTTCATTTTTCGCAACAATATTGCAGCACTTAATTTTTCCAAGACCAAAAAAGCGGATGTTGCATCACATCCGCTAAATTCGTGAGTGAACAGAATATATTCATTGTCAAACTTGTAAGATGCATTGGAAAACCACTTGTCTCCTGCATTTCCTCTTCCTGGCTTTAAGAAAAATAAGTTTTCAATGCCTTGCCCCAAACCGGTCATGAGCAAAAGCAGGTCGACATCTTCTCCTACAATGACAACACTTCCAAAATCTTTGGTTCTTGAAATGGCAGATGTTACAATCACAACGTCAGCATCTTCTTGTTTCAGCTATCACCACATCGTCACCATATTTCTGGAAAAGACGAGCCTTGACAGTTCGAATATCAGGACGAGGTGATGTGGGTATTTGCTCTAACAGATCGTCCATAGAGAACTGACATTCTGCCGTATTGGTTTCCAGGTAGGCAAATATAGCCTCCATGCCTTCATCTACTTGTGTTGCAGGTCGGTAACCTCGATTCTGTCCAGTAGCTGAAACAGGGTGAAAGAACTTTCTGTAGCAAAATCTGTGGTATCACCCATCTGCAGCAAGCAAATCATTTACATTTTGAATCCACTCTATCACTTGTTGACCAAATTCATCACCACGTCATTTAGCCTGTTCTAATACTGTCGATTGCACTTCCAATTTCATTACTTTGTAAACAAAATTTCGTTTGGCATATGCTTGGTTAAAAATCATCAGAATTCCCTTTTGCAAATAAAAAGCATTTCTCTTTGAAACTGAACTGACCTTTTTCCTGCGACCGACGTAGCACGCCTGTTGGTTCCTGAGGATGTCGAAGGCTAGCTGCTATCATTCTCTCATTAATGTACTTTGTAAGTAGGCTGTTTAGGTTTTTTTATTGGTAACGCCACCTCTGTATGAAAATCACTGGCTGTGCTGTGTGCAGTCTGTGGCTGCTTTGCATTGTTGTAATACTCGCCATTGTAGTGTTAGGCAGCTGGATGTGAACAGCGCGTAGCGTTGGGCAGTTGGAGGTGAGCCGCCAGCAGTGGTGGATGTGGGGAGAGAGATGGCGGAGGTTTGCAATTTGTCATGAACTGATATATATATTATGACTTGTGATGATATTAAGGTAAATACATTGTTTGTTCTCTATTAATATCTTTGATTTGCTAACTATCCTTATCAGTAGTTAGTGCCTTCCATAGTTTGAATCTTTTATTTAGCTGGCAGTAGTGGCGCTCGCTGTATTGCAGTAGTTCCTGTAACGAAGATTTTTGTGAGGTAAGTGATTTGTGGAAGGTATAGGTTAATGTTAGTCAGGGCCATTCTTTCGTAGTTTGTGTAATTAGTGTAGATTTTGTTTATTGCTAGTGCGTAATTGTAGAGAAAATCTCCTTTGTAGTTGCAGTCTTTCATTGTTGTACAGTAAAACAGTTGTGGCATGCATGTAGATTTGCACCAAGTATTTCGCAGCTGCAATTAACTAGATATTATTTTCAGTGCTATGTTAATGTGTTCTCTTATTTTTGATCTTCAAATTGTGTTTTTCTGTGTTGTCGTGTGAAATACTGTGACAATAATGGCGTGTGAAAAACGTAATAATAGGCTCCAAAGTAAACTGAGAAATGACAGTGAAAATGAAAGCAGTGTGTTAGCGCCACCGAGTAATGAATTAACTGATGTTCAAAGTAGTAATTTGGTAATTGTGCATAGGGAAATGGAGCGGGCTGCAAACAATGGTGTAGACAGTGAAACAGGTAGTGAACAGGGAAGCATTATCGATCGATCGGTCGGCAACAGCTCGCCTCTGGAATCCGAAATGACAGGACACAATTTCGCAAATACTGTAGATTCAGGTTTTGGGTCATCACCGTTTTCTCAAATAAGTCAAGACACATTTTCTGCTTGTCAAAATGTGAATGTTGCCGGTGCAAATGCACTGCCGAAAAGCGTAGAGAAACAGATTCCAGACACTAATACATTATTATTGCAATTAATGCAACAAATGGAACAAAATCAGAGACAAATGGGACAAAATCTTTAAAAGTTAGACACAGTGGAACAAAATCTTAAAAAGTTAGACACAATGGAACAACACCAGAGACAAACACAGCAACAGTTAGACACAATGGAACAAAATCTTCAAAAGTTAGACACCACACTTGAACAAACACGTGAAGATTTAACTACTGAGTTGCATAACATTGAATCGAAATGTCAAAAAGTCTGTAATGACGTAAAAACACAAATTTGTGAGCATTTTCAACCTATTTTTTCGCGGCATGAAAATGCATTACAGAATCACAAAGCAGCCATAAAAGAACTGCAAACCATTGTTCATGAAAATCACGAGACCTTGTGGGCTAAAATTGACTCAGTTGCATCTACCGATTCGGTTACGCAACTTGCAAAAACTCAGGAAAACTTAAAGGACACAGTAGATTCGATTTCAACACAAATGGACACTCTGAAACTTAGTTCAGAAAAACACACTGAGGAAATGTGTTCACTATCGGAGAAAGTAGCCGAACTTTCGGATCAGGTCACTAACTTACTACAAAGGTAGATGATGATCTGAATGACACAAGACCTGTAGCCTTCACTGACACAGAAGAGTATGAACAAATTAGAAAATTCAAACAGGATCAAAATCAAATCAATACACAGTACAAAAGAGAAATCCGGGAAGTACAAGATCAGCTGACACAGGTAATACAAGAATTACATATTTCAGAGGATACTCGCGCCCCAATACGGGAAGAGGGACACTGAAATACGGAACAGCCACAAAATAATAACACAGGGCATTTCGGAAGTTATGAAAGAAATTGGCAATGTGCACCGAATTTTGAGATGGAACGGCCGACACGACCTAACAATGACCGATATGCGACTCGCCGACATGATGATTTTGACTACAAGCTGTTCATTACTACACGTAAATTCAAAACATTTAAGAATTCTGGCAACGACATTCATCCACAAGCATGGCTCCATCAATTCTCGCATTGTTTTTCTCCCAACTGGTCGTTAGAACACAGATTAGAATTTATGTGTGGCTACTTAGAGAATGAACCAGCTGTAAGAATGCGATCGGTCATTCACGATTGCCACAGTGAAGGAGAGTTTTACGATGCCTTCCTCTCAGCATATTGGTCTCAAGCCACACAAGACCGAGTAAAACATAGCCTCATAATGATGAAACGTTTCGAACAATCTGAATTTTCCAGTCTTATGAAATATTTTGAAGACATGTTGCATAGGAATCAGTATCTTTCAAACCCATACAGCCCCTCAGAACTCATCCGCATTTGCTTAATCAAACTGCCTGAACATTTACGACATATTATTTTGGCAGGACGTTGCAAAGACGACATTGAAGCATTTCAGGGACTGTTACAAGAATTAGAAATTGACACTGACAATCGCGGAACGCGAAACCAGGAACACAACAATTACAGGTCACATCCGTCGCAATTCCGCGATGAAAGAAGTAATAACTTGACACGACAAGGCTATTCTCACAACACAAATCGTGACCAAAACAGACACCACCTGTATGACAACCGTTGGCAGAGTAGTAATAACTACAGGGAAAGATCACCTCTCCGTGGTAATGACTATCACAGAGACAATAAGAGAAACAGACAATATGGGAACCAAAATAAATACTATCAAGGGAGACAGAATAACTTTAGATGCAACGGACCAGCGCGCAGTTACGATTCAGGGAGAAATTCTCCACCATGTGACCGACAAGAAAGAAACTATGGAATCTACCGACAAAACGACAGACCTGAATTCCATCAGAACTGCCGAGCTTTAAACAGAGCTGGGCCCTCTTGGCAAGGCGAATTTGTGGAAGTTAGGCCTCCTAATCCCAGTAACGACGCGCGGCAACAAAGAGACAGACAATGACTCGCACCGCAGGCATACACGTGCGCCGGCTGGCTCCGAGAAAAATAACATTATATCTGGTACTGCTAATGAGATTTTAATGCAACATTTTGGTTTACTTGAAAATATATTTTGGATTTAAAGTACTTTCTGTGAGATACCAGATGACACAGTGGTTAGTTTATGTGACAGCTACACGATTTTATCACGACGCTACTAATGAGTGACAATATATAATGTTGCTTTTGCGGTATTTCTGTTTTATATCTGCACAGTTTTTCTGTTTTATTCTGGAAAGTAAAACATGTTTTAGTAGTAACTTTTGTGGTATAGCTACAATGAGACTGCCGTTTCCGTAGCACAACAATACGTTACGGTACAGTACTTTCTTCATCACGCCAATAAGCATAATAACTACGATATCTATACGCAAAGAATTTCACTTTTGTTTATCATGAGGTAAGTACATTGACTTCTGCAGAACTTAGCTTTCAGAGGACAATAACTACGACACTTTCACAGAGATTATCTTACAGCAAGACGCACATTTAGCGCTACAGGACATGTGTTTGAGTGATTAATTTTGTACTTAAATCATTTATTTTTAAAGATTTTTGAATTACAAAGAAAGTTTTCCGTGATACATTTCATTCCATTGCTGTAATCTGTAACACCTGAGGGTATAATTGCATTAATCCTCAGGGGGGTACACGCTTACTTTGTGTACCATGTGTGTGGCAACCACAAGGAACCCTAGCTAATATGGTATTTGCTTATACAACTTTACACATCGGTACCATATTTCTCTAACACACAAATTACACAGCTATCTGATCATTTAACTGAGAGATAAACATTTTTTTACTACATCAGTGACACATGTTTACGCAATACACAGTTGGGTAACTTCACACTTATGAAACTGTATTTTGTCTGTACTTTGTAAACTGTTCATATTTTTTCGGAATCATTGTGATACTATGAGAGCTTTGAATGATGTATTTGGTAAGGGAGCATGATTTTAAAGTACGTTTGAGGCAGATGACACTATTGAAATGAGCAGAGAATTTTTTTTAGGTTTTGAAATTATTGCAGAAAGCTACGACCTTTTTGAGATTTGACTGAGGTGTTATGATGTTATTTTTACGACGACGATGTGTATTGTGCTGTTGAGGTATGTTTATGTCAATAAGATGATGCTACCATATATGAGGAATGTGATTACGTGTTTATATGTATATGAATAATGAATAGAAGTTAGGGACTCTTGACTTGTGAAACAGGATGTTGGAAACCAAGAATCGTACTTTAAGAGTTATGAAATGTGTGTAAATACGTGAATGTATCACAATGCCGGTGAAAATTTTTTTGGACACTGTTATATTCATAGGATTTTGTTTCTACACATTTGCAACGTAAATTCTCGACCTGTGAAATTTTTATATGAGACTGTCACTGTAGCGGAAACTGCTGTCGTAAATATTTCCGTAAGAAAGTTAATTGACCACCTGCACGTGCGTCGTCGGCACACCGCGGTGTCAGACACCTGGAGAACAAGCCATTAGGGTGTGCCTTTCCGGAAGCACAGGTAGAAAAAAAAAAGAAAAGGGGAGGCCATTATCCTCGCTATTGACATTTCCTTGTCGAAAGCATACTGTGGAGCGCGTAATTTATGATATTTACTGAAATGCCTAATGAAATGACGAGAAATATTTTTACATCTGCACACCTGATTACGACAAGCGTCTTTCTACGAGAGTTGAGAGAATTTCTACTAATTTATGAAATGTCACATGACTATTGAATGATATTTTTATGCTTTGCTTTTTGTAGTTGCTTATTTCACTTGATATCTGGTTTCCAGCTGTGTTGCAACATTGCTTTTATAAAATAAAATGCATTTGCTAATGTGAACACTTTCTGTCAACAGATCTATTAAATAATAATTTTGTAATCCACATTCTTTTAAAAAGGAGCACTTGGAAAGGAAAGAACAATAAGAAGGGACTAGTAACAGTAACTGGACACATAATTTTCTTTTCAAGTACATGGTAATATTTTTTTTACAATAAGTTGTTGTGGTGCACCACTTTTTATTACATAGACATTAAGATGTGAATATACACTTCCCTTATCTGCATTGTTGTTTTTACTGTAATATCTTTTCTGCTTGAGCTTTGTCATGTATAGATATAAGTTTTATATTTTTTTATATTTGCTGCTGCTGTTTGCCAGGCATAGTGCTACTGAATTTTAAATTGTGTTACTCTGTTAAGCTAGTTTTACTACTGACTTATTTTTCTTGTTACTGCACATTGGCTCATATTAGTTGTAATGTTGCATTGCTTGGTAATTTATATTTACTGTAGCTTGCTTTGCAATTTTCCATTTTTTTTTTCATTGCTGTTTGTGTTAATTTGTTATGCGCTGCTGCATTGCCTCGTCCCTTAGTTTAGCATCTGAGCTCAGTAGATTTAAGTTAGCTTAAGAGGAGTAGACTATATAAGAAACTAACTATTATAAATTTATAAGAAATGCATTGAGAAGCTATCAGAAAATGGTCTGGCAAAATAAAAAGGATACTGTACAGCGGAGAAAAACTATTATTGACAGAGGATGTGAACAGAATACAGAAAGCAGGGAGAAAAACTATTTTTGACAGAGGATGTGAACAAAATACAGAAGGCAGGCTTAGATAGGACTTTTGGGAATAATGATGAATGAAGGGAGATCTCCAAGAAGCAAAGAAGGTTTTGTTTGCAAAATACTGCAATGAAACAAACCCTGTCCTTTCCTTTTGTGTTATCCCACTATGTGTTTGTGTACCCTTGTGTATTTGTTTTCTTCCTGTCTCTGTGTAGTTTCATAGAATTTTTTCTTCTTTCAATATTAAGCTACATTCACTATGATGAGGAATACTGTTATCCTCGAATATAATTGGCATTAATAATATGTTATTTACTTTGTAAAGATGTTAGACATTATTACTTCTGTTCTGTTTAATGCTCATGTGTGAAGTTGATGTTTCAAAAGTTATTGTGATCTTTTATGTATGTACTCATGTCATAATTCCACTGATGTATATGTTAGTTCGATTCTTTTGTAAAGCCTGTACTACAAATGTTATCTGTAATGTTATGTTTTTAATGATGTATTTTGTACCTTTGTTATTGTATTCTTATGTTATAAAATTGTAATTGTCACCAGTTCATGATATTATTAATTTGTAAGTTCCATTTCACTGCACACGTTTCTGTTGGTCATAGTATATGGACAATATGTGAGAAGTTGGGACTGTTAGTGTTTGCATGTGTGTTACTAATTCAGCAAGGGACTGGATAACAGCATTGCTGGTTCTAAGGACAATTCCAAAAACTTTGTGAGTGCACAAGTGGTGGTTTATGGACTTGCTATATTCTCCGCAAGACTCTTCGATGGTGAATGTGCACCTGCACAATCGCAACAGATGGCTGCTGGCCATCTCTACAAGGACTACAGTGGGTCTGCACCTCTGGTGGCCCACCAGTACCATTATCTCTACAAGGACTACAGTGGGTCTGCATCTTTGATGACCCACCAGTACCATTATCTCTACAAGGACTACAGTGGGTCTACATCTTTGATGATCCATCAATACCATTATTTCTGCAAGGACTGCAGTGGGTCTGCACCTCTGGTGGCCCACCAATACCGTAATCTCTACCAGGACTACAGTGGGTCTGCTCTGTGATGACCTACCTACCAATACTCTTCAAAATTTCGACTGACTCTGCTGTGGGTTTGCTCTGTTGCGGCCCATTACCTGTATGTATGTCAAGAGTCAGCACTGTCTTTCTGTTGGAAGGACAACACTATTTCTTCAAGACTGCATGGAAATCCACTACTTCCGTGTGCATTTTCTTCTACTGCTCAGACTTTGAGAAAAACACTACTATTTTACCGTAATGAACGATCAAGACTGTCTTTATGGACTGTGAGAAAATTTGAGCTTTTGACCAACATTGTATCAATAAGTGTGTGCATTTGATATCTTTGTTATTGTAACTATGAAAAATTTTATCAAATCATTATTGGCCACTGGCCAAAACAATTTGTAAAATTTTTTGTGGGGAGCATGGGGGCTATGTAAGTAGGCTGTTTAGGTTTTTTTATTGGTAACGCCACCTCTGTATGAAAATCACTGGCTGTGCTGTGTGCAGTCTGTGGCTGCTTTGCATTGTTGTAATACTCGCCATTGTAGTGTTAGGCAGCTGGATGTGAACAGCGCGTAGCGTTGGGCAGTTGGAGGTGAGCCGCCAGCAGTGGTGGATGTGAGAGAGAAATGGCGGAGTTTTGATATTTGTCATGAACTGCTATATTTATATATGATGATATCAAGGTAAATACATTGTTTGTTCTCTATTAATATCTTTGATTTGCTAACTATCCCTATCAGTAGTTAATGCCTTCCATAGTTTGAACCTTTTATTTAGCTGACAGTAGTGGCGCTCGCTGTATTGCAGTAGTTCCTGTAACGAAGATTTTTGTGAGGTAAGTGATTTGTGGAAGGTATAGGTTAATGTTAGTCAGGGCCATTCTTTCGTATGGATTTTTTGAAAGTCAGATTGCGTTGCGCTAAAATTATTGTGTGTCAGGTTAAGGACAGTCATGTATAATTGTTTAAAGGGGACGTTTCAACTTCTTGTATCATGCTTCATGCAACATCACTTCACTGAGCGTTTTCAAAAAACGCGTGTGGGCAGACTCCCTGCGTTTAGCACTACAATCGATAAGTGTGATCAGTCCTTTCTTTTTCACAAATGGTTCAAATGGCTCTGAGCACTATAGGACTTAACATCTATGGTCATCAGTCCCCTAGAATTTAGAACTACTTAAACCTAAATAGCCTAAGGACATCACACACATCCATGCACGAGGCAGGATTCGAACCTGCGACCGTAGCGGTCACACAGTTCCAGATTGAAGCGCCTAGAACCGCACGGCCACACCGGCCGACTTCTTTTTCACATTGCGTCCACCACTCACCACAGTTTTTCGCAAATGAAACACTAACTCATGTCAGACATACTCATTTTCAGCACCACAACATATACTGAAATGAAGCGACTCCAAACTGTAGGACCCTTATTGTTGTGTGCTAATAGCTGTCAGCGCACTGTGAACAATCACCAGAGATGATCGCCTTCCGCCCGCCAAAGAATAAATACGCTTTTGTCCGCTAAAGAACAATTGCTACATACTTTTTCTTATAACTGATCATTAAAATCAATCAACTGTAGAAAACATACGGCACCTGCATGCAATCGTATTACATATTGTAACATAAATAAACTTCACGCAATCCGACGTGAATGTGTTCGTAGTTACTGAATATGATGCTGTTTGTCCTGGCCCTGCAGCAGAGTGAGATGGTAAATTCCAATGAATAACATGATGAGTAATATGTTTATACTACACAAATAGAAACTGAAATAACAGTGTTCAAAAATTAGGTAATTTGCCACTTTGCTCGAAATTTGAAAAATTGGTATTTTTTGACGCGCTGTAGCGCCTTAGATACTGGGAGTAGAAAAAAATGGTAAGAATCAAATTTGTAGAGAATTTGGTGCTATTTAAAAAAGAAAATAGACGTTAAAGCGATAGGAGCAAATGAAACTGAGATATTTTGAAAAAACTGAAAAAAGTCCGAAATTTTCGAAGTTTTTTGACTGCAGAAGGTTTTCCCAAGAGAAATTTTGTTGGCAAAACTTGGTTTTCTAACCTTTCCAACAATATGAACGAGTTATAAAAATAAAATCTTCTACCCCACCTTTTGCAAGGTACAGGTTTTTTTTCTGACAGTTTCACTGGACTACTAGCGGGAAAGTCGGAAAAACTATCACCAAGGGATGACCCCAGGGCTCCGTGTTGGGTCCCCTTTTCTGGGACATCCACATGGAGCCTCTTCTGGACAGCTTGCAAGAGAGTGAAGAGGAGCTAGAGGTGATAGCCTACGCTTATGACCTTCTCCTGTTGGTCAGCGGCCGAAGTCGCGAGGACATAGAACCTAAGATAGAGAGAGCAATAGACAAATTACAACTATGGTGTCGTAACACTAAGATGACTATTTCACCTACTAAATCGACTTACCTCTTACTTAAAGGACAGCTGGTTAGAAACCCAACCGTGAGAATCGAGGGGACGCCAGTTCTTCGGAGACGGGAGACACGTTACTTGGGAATCATCATCGACGAAAGGTGGAACTTCGCAAAGCACATTGAAACCGTATCCCAGAAAGCATTACAACTATTAAATAACCTCATTTCCATTGGACATAAAAGATTTCACCTTCCGTCTCATCTAATAAAGTTATATCATAACAGTTATTGATGTCAATAGTGAGTTACGGCTCGGGAGTCTGGGCTCACAGGCTCACGAGGGTGGTGCCCGCCATGACGGTGAGAAGAGTACAAAGGAACATGCTACTAAGATCTTTAGGGGCATGGTACTGGGCCAAGAAAGACAACATTACAAAAGTAGAAGAAATCATGGGAGCACCTGTTAGGGATAAGGGGGAGATAAGGAGGAGGGGTGAAGATTTATGTCAGGAGTTATGGGAGATAGATGAAACTGGTAGAAGAACTTTTCAGTTCCTACCAAATGTAAGGGAAAGAATGGGAATGAAATATTTTGAGCCAACTCGGGGATTGCTCCACTTCCTCACTGGTCATGGTCCCTGTCCGACATATCTATGTCAGTTTGGGAAAAGGGCGACGCCCGCGTGTGACTGTGGCGCATCAGAGGGTACTCCTGACCATGTGGTTTATGAGTGCCCCCTTTTCGATGATGTAGCAGCCGCACTACGACAACAACTACCGAGTAACAATACCTACGACCTACTCAGACAAGAAGAGACCTTTCAGAGACTGAACATGTGGTGTCACCGCCAGACACCACACTTGCTAGGTGGTAGCCTTTAAGTCGGCCGCGGTCCGTTAGTATACGTCGGACCCGCGTGTCGCCACTGTCAGTGATAGCAGACCGAGCGCCACCACACGGCAGGTCTAGAGAGACTTACTAGCACTCGCCCCAGTTGTACAGCCGACTTTGCAAGGACAGGTTCACTGACAAATCCGCTCTCATTTGCCGAGACGATAGTTAGCATAGCCTTCAGCTACATTTGCTACGACCTAGCAAGGCGCCGTATCCAATTGATATTTATTATGTAAAGCATGTATCATCAAGAGAGATGTTCTACAATTGTGGATTAAAGTTAAGTATTATATCAACTACGTACTTTATTTGCAATTCTCAAGATATTGTCCTATTCCAGACCTCACGCCAGTCAGCGTGTAATTAAACGCGTGCATTTCGGCCTCCTCTAGAAAAACAGTGTTGGCTCTTCTGCCAACACTACAAATTGGCGACTCGGATACAAACGGTCTCCTTTATATATAACTAATTTACTTGTGTCATGGTTTCGCCACAATCTCCAGATGTACTGTCCGAATTTTATCGCTTGCAGAATCAACAGACGCAGGCATTATTGGATGCCCTTGGACAGCTCGTCCAGGGTCAACGTGCAATGCAAAACGATGCGGCAGCCGCCGCACCACCGCTACCGCAGCCACAACACGCAGTTGCACCACCTTTTCGTCATTTCGATGCGGCACTGGAAAGCTGGACGGAGTGGTCACGCCAATTTGGATTCCATCTCGCCGCCTACAGAATTCAAGGTAATGAGCGGCATCCTCACTTATTATCATGTGTCTGCGTCCAGACGTACCGTGTGATAGTGAAATTGTTTCCCCAACGCGACGTAGCAACTCTGTCCTACGACGAAATTTTGTCTGCATTAGATGTATATTTCAAGGAATCAGTCAATGTAGTTGCAAAAAGGTATACGTTCTTTCGTACAAAACGTACGGCCTGTCAAACTAATCGGGAGTGGGTTGCAACTCTGCAAGGCCTTACTAGGGATTGTGCTTTTGAGTGTGACTGTGGACTCCCTTATTCAGATACTATGGTGCGTGATGAAATTGCACAGAACGTTTCTGATGTTCGTATACGGGAACAGATTTTGAAACTAGTCAATCCCTCCCTTCAACAAGTGATAGACATATTGGATAGGCTAGACACACTTGACTTTGCTCAGGAATCGTTTGAACCTTCGCCAGCCGTGTGTCACATTAACCGGCCCGCACGGAACGGTAAACAGCCCTCGCGCACGTCCACGCAGCCACGTGTCCCGCGCCAGCACGCAAATGCAGTGCTAAAATCATGCCCGCGGTGTGCTGCTAGACATTCTCGTGAAAATTGCCCGTCACGCCAGGCTATTTGCTTCTTCTGTAATAAAAAAGGACATGTTCAGAGTGTTTGCCAGAAAAGCTCAGATCGGACACTCACAGCCATTCCAGGCCCTTTGCTTCACGCCGGAATCGGAATCGAACCAAGAATACTCAGGCTCGTGAACCTTCGCCCATGGAAATTCATGTAGTTAATTCCACTCCGCCCAGTGCCACTCTCTCTAACAGTGACTGTGTTCGTCCCACAAAAAGTGTGCGTCGACATCGACGGAAATCACGTCAATTAGCAAGTGATTCTCTACCAGTGTCTGTTCAAATTGCACGAGACAGTCGCTCTTGTCATCAGCAGGACAATAAACTTTTTGTAGACTTGGACATTCATGGCAACGTGATCCCATTCCAGCTCGATACCGGAGCTGCAGTTTCATTGATCAATAAAGACACGTACAAACAACTGGGCACACCTCCGTTGCGTGCCACAAATGTTAAGTTAAATAGTTATTCCGGTCAGAATATCTCTATGTTAGGACGGTGCAGCCTTCTTGCCACATACAAGGGACAAACAAAACTTGTGTCATTTTACGTACTTTGTTCTTCTTCTGCAGTAAACTTGTTTGGTTTAGATTTATTTCAGTTGTTTAACTTGTCTATAGTAAATCAGGTCCTCTCAGTGAACCAGACTGTGCCTTCAGCCAGTGTTTCTCGTCTATGCGAAGAATTTGCAGACATTTTTGCACCGGGCCTTGGTTGCGCTCAGAACTATAAAGCACATTTGGAACTGAAAGTAAACGCGCCACCGAAATTATTCAGAGCGCGCAATGTTCCCCACGCCTTGCGTGATGAGGTCGCAAGAATATTACACGAATTGGAATCACAAGGTGTGATTGAACGTGTGCAGGCTTCTCTCTGGGACACAACCTTCCAGAAAATTGAGACTTTGTGTGGACTTCAAGGCTACGGTGAATCCACAACTAGTGATTGCAACTTTTCCTTTACCCTGCCCGGAAGATCTTTTTGACAAACTGTGCCCGGGTAAATATTTTTCGATGTTGGACCTAGCAGATGCGTACTCGCAAGTACCAGTGGACGAAGAATCCCAGCGCGTTTTGGTGGTTAACACGCATCTTGGTTTGTATCGATTCCAAAGACTGCCATTCGGGTGTGCATCCGCCCCTGCATTGTTTCAGCAATATCTGCAAACTGTTTGTGCGTCGCTCCCTACTGCAGCAAACTATCTGGACGATATTGTGATCTCCAGAAAGACGGAAGAAGAACATTTAGCCAATCTCAGGACCTTATTTCAGGTCTTGCGACAAAATGGTCTTCGCTTGCAGAAAGACAAATGTGTGTTTTTTGCTCGAGACTTACCATATCTGGGCCACGTACTCAATGCCCAGTCCCGAGCACCTCCGTGCCATACAAGACTTGCCTTCGCCGCAGAATTTGAAGCAGCTACTGAGTGTGCTGGGTAAAATTAATTATTGCAACCGATATATTCCCCATGCCTCTTCAATTTCAGCTCCGCTTCATCGCTTACGCCGTAAAGGTGTTCCGTTCGTCTGGACGACGGAATGCGAACGCGCCTTTCACCAGTTGAAATCGGCGTTGCTTTCAAATACTTGCCTTACGCCATTCGATCCCCAGAAACCCCTTTTGTTGATGGTAGATGCATCGGATTTCGGGATCGGTGCTGTGCTTGCGCACAAAGATGGCTCGCATGATCGCCCTATTGCCTTTGCGTCCAAATTGCTCCTGTCTGCGCAAAGAAATTATTCACAGATCCAGAAAGAAGCTTTGGCTCTCGTATTTGGTGTTACTAAGTTTCACGATTTCTTGTATGGTCGTCAATTTACCATCATCACAGACCACAAACCTTTGACATCGCTTTTTCATCTGAACAAGCCTGTACCTCCACGTACAGCGCAGAAATTCATTCGCTGATCTATTTTCCTCTCGCAGTACCGCTACGATATCTTGTATCGGTCCACTGCTAAGCACGGAAACGCCGATGCGTTGTCCCGTTTGCCTGTTGCTGAGGATCGAGCATTCGATTCTTCCGAACTTGCTTGCATGTTCATTGATGCGGAAACCAATGACGTGGTCGACTCGTTTCCGATTGATTTTCGTCGTGTAGCTACAGCCACAGCTGCTGACGCTGTCCTTGCTACCGTTTTGCATTTTGTTGCTACGCAATGGGCCTTGTCGAAATCACGAATCGAAGATCCGTTGGTTCGCCGATTTTTTGTTCATAAGGAGAGACTTTTTGTACGACGTGGTGTTTTGCTGTTGCGTTCTGATAATGATCAGTCTCGGGTCGTGGTCCCACGTTCGTTACAGTCCTCTGTCTTACGGCTTCTCCACCAAGGACATTGGGGTATAGTGCGAACGAAACAACTTGCTCGTCAGCACTGTACTTGGTTCGGAATCGATGATGCGATTACGAAAATGTGCTCTTCTTGCATGGCGTGTGCCGAACAACAATCCGCACCACCGCGGAAATTCTTTGCATGGCCGAAAGCCACTTCCCCTTGGCAACGTTTGCACGTAGATTTTGCTGGTCCATTTTGGAATGCTCGATGGTTGGTTGTGGTCGATTCTTTCAGTAATTTTCCTTTTGTTGTCAGGATGTCTTCCACGACGTCATCTGCCACCATCCAAGCGTTATCGGCTATCTTTTGCATTGACGGCCTTCCACAGACTATAATTTCCGACAATGGCCCACAATTCATGTCCGCAGAATTCCAATCATTCTGCAAGGCCAATGGTATTCAACATCTGACATCCGCGCCGTTTTCGCCTCAGTCAAACGGTGCCGCTGAACGACTGGTCCGGACTGTCAAGTCGCAGATGTTGAAGTTGAAAGAGTCACATTCTCGGGAGGACGCGTTATTGCTCTTCTTGTCCTCGTATCGCTCTCAGCCCCGAGAAGGTCGCTCGCCGGCTGAGTTGCTCCACGGTCGTCCTCATCGAACCTTGATGTCTTTGCTGCATCCGTCGCATCAGGTTCCTGTGCAGCGACAGCCACCTGCTTTTGCTCCAGGCGACGTTGTATATTATCGCAACTATCGAGGTTCACGGCGTTGGCTCGCAGGGCGCATTCTTCGCTGCCTCGGCCGCGCTATGTATTTGGTTTTGGGGGCCTCTGGTGAGGTGCGTCGCCATCTCAATCAGCTGCGCCTCTGTCGTCGCACGGGTTCTGCCGCTCCCCGTCTGCTTTCAGCTACGGTGCCGTCCGGTCAGCGCCCTGGGGACCCCTCTACTGGCTCGCCTCATCCCCAGGTGTTACCGACGCTGCCTTCCATTTTGCCCCGTGGCGACGCGCCGCCGCCGCCGCCGCCGCCGCCTGTTCTCCCGCCGGCGACGCCCGCAGTGGACGCTTCGCTGCAACCGCCAGGCGCCTCCCTGGGTCACGCGCTGCCGATCGCTTCCCGTGACCAGCTGTCCTCCGACATGGAACTCTTGCCCGCTCCGGACCACATGTCGTCTACGCCCGTCGGGTACCCCGACGCGATGGAGGTCGACCCTTCGGCCCCTCCTGTCTCTCTACGGGCGCATACACCGCATGTTGACGTGCACCCTGGACTAGGTTTTCAGGCGTTTCCTAGCTCCCCTCGGACCGAATGGCCGGGTGCGGGTGGCACAGCCTCGCCTGTTGTTAGGCTCCCCACCTCGTCGCATACGTCAACATGGGGTCCTCCCCACGGCGGGCGGAAGCCTTGTAACACAACCGTACGCCGATTGCGGGGGAGGAATGTGGTGTCACCGCCAGACACCACACTTGCTAGGTTGTAGCCTTTAAATCGGCCGCGGTCCGTTAGTATACGTCGGACCCGCGTGTCGCCACTGTCAGTGATAGCAGACCGAGAGCCACCACACGGCAGGTCTAGAGAGACTTACTAGCACTCGCCCCAGTTGTACAGCCGACTTTGCAAGGACAGGTTCACTGACAAATACGCTCTCATTTGCCGAGACGATAGTTAGCATAGCCTTCAGCTACATTTGCTACGACCTAGCAAGGCGCCGTATTCAATTGATATTTATTATGTAAAGCATGTATCATCAAGAGAGATGTTCTACAATTGTGGATTAAAGTTAAGTATTATATCAACTACGTACTTTATTTGCAATTCTCAAGATATTGTCCTGTTCCAGACCTCACGCCAGTCAGTGTGTAATTAAACGCGTGCATTTCGGCCTCCTCTAGAAAAACAGTGTTGGCTCTTCTGCAAACACTACAGAACACACTAGCCAACGAGGTATCACGAAAAGTACTAACAATCCTTTAAAACTGCTAATTAAAATTACTGGAGAATTTCTCCTCAGGTGTATATACTTGGAATCGCCGGTGCTTCAGAAGACACTCTTCTAGAAGTGCGGCTGTCGATGTAGGTCCTGGTGCTCGCAGAATCATCGCTACATCCGGCATATAGACTATTAGGTCTTAAACTGTTCAAGATTTGCTAGTTGTACGATGGAACATTTCTGTGCGTTTGTGTCATGACTGTGAAAGCGTTGTACTATTTCTGGCTTTACTTCCATCATATAAGGTAAAAGAAGCTCTTCTTAGAGCAGTTGAGAAGGCAGCAGTAGCAAGATGGCGTAATGTGGTGAGAGGTACCGATGGCAGATGGTTTGTTCGGTACGCGTATCGTGAGAAAAACCGCCTAAAGTGTGGTCCTTCTCCGCGATTGGCTGCTGCATTCGGAAGTTGCGCGCCAAAGTGATAATCGTCTGTTATCAATGTCAGACAAACTAAACAGTGTATTTACTTGCTTTTCAAATTAAAGCATCTCTCAGTAGCATGCTATCATTCCATTATTTCACAAGTATTAATGACCAGCAGAATAATAAACAAGTGCTAAACGGAGAGGCGGGTGAAGCACTTCGGTGGTCTGCGTATCGCACCAAACTTTTTGGATGGCGGGCGAAGTGGTTCGGCTGTAAGATCAGAGCTGGTTCGGCGTGCGGAGGACAGGCACGTTGTCTGCCACGGTTGGTTTCTATTGAGACTTTACTAGCAATGTATGGTTATGTGGAATGTAATTGAGAACAGTGTGATAGTAATTACGGAAACACGCTCTTCATTATTTTTTTGAAGAATGGAAATTATTTGTGACTCTAAAGTGGAATGTAATTGTGCAGTTTCTCGAGTTCTGCCAATGATTAGTGAGTTACATCCCATATAAACAAAGTAATTGGAAATTTAATGATTCACGTAACATCAGTTCCTGACTAAAAGTTTCTTACAGCCTCAAGATAACGGATTCGCGACCTACGTGCTGTTTTCTGCACAGGGGGCAACACCTGTAAGAAGACTGCACGTTAGAGAACATTTATTAGAACATATTCATTCCTCTCGGGACGGTGGAAGCAAATAGGCATCTCGCGTGTAGTGCAGTCTTAGCACAAATGAGGTCATTGACACGTATACTCACGGCATTCACCACTGCCCGTATCTCTTTTTCCGCTTTTTCCACAATGTCTGTGTTTTTCTCAGAAATCCACTCGTCGGCTTGAGCAGTCAGACTCTAAGGAATTATCTGAGTTTGCTAAAAGGACAGTTTATTAAAGTGATGGGTAAGATTTGATACGCTAGATTCTGTTTCTATTTGTGTTGTTTATAACTTTTCACTTCATGCACTAACTGACTGACAATACCTGGTATTTTACGGTACGCGTCGATTAGATTGGAGATCTCTGTTTTGGCCTTGTATAATGTTGTAGTTATCTGCGTGTTAATGTCTTTATTTGTTGTTCATTCTTACTGATTGTTCATGGTAAAATTCAACAACATTTTCTTTCATTTCATCTGAGTGTTTCTATGAATTTGAGCAAAATTTTTTTCCATTTTATCTGTGTGTTGCTTGAAAATTTGAGCAAAATTTTCAGTCATTGTATCGGACTGTTCAGTCACAACGGGAGTAACATCCGCTATTATTCGCATAATTAATTCAAGTGATATTAATGGTCGTGTCGGTGGCTTAACTTCCGCGTAAATTTGCAGTTGTGTTCGCTTGCTTCCTTAAATAAGTCGCATACATTCACGACGCCAATTTCTGACATTTCAGTCGGAATCTGCCTTTTCCTTGGAGGACTCGACTCTATTGCCGCCATAGACTGAATTTTGCTTCTGAGTGCCGGGATCCATCTCCATTTTCTCGAGTTTCCCAAAGTTTTTCATATTATTAAAAATGAATCACCGAATTTCAGTATTATTTGCGAAACAGAAAAAAAGACTAATCACTGAATTCACGGTACACTTAAACGCATTATATTACGTAATCTAATAAGACAAGATGGTCGCTCATTTAAAAGACGAAGTATGGCTAGCACTCCAAGTTGCCGTTGCGTTGCTTTATAGCGCCCATGTTGGACGACTTCAGTCTGAACAATGCTTTGTTTAAGTTACTAATTTCAAAAAAATGTATAATATGAACCATACATTAGTTACTCGAATTTCGAGAAGCTGTCGAACATGCTAAGGTGGGCTAACTCTGCTGGCGCCTCTTAACTTTTCTTTAAAGTTCGTTGTCATGTTGATACTAAATTTTCCATTCAGCTACGTGTCCGTCCGCCATGAAGATTCTCGTCTTCCCGTAGTTTGGATACATGAAATGAATATGCAAAATTTATTAGATTCACAAATTTTTACGTCGCGCCCCATGTTAGGCGCCAAAATGACGTGTTTAGCTCCGGTATTTGAGAAAAATAGCAAAATTTGTAAAAACTGTCAAATGAATTTAATTTATTTGGCATTGAGCAATGGTGCAACGGTCACTGTTGATGGTGTGGCATATTCTGCATCTCATAAGCATCTAAAAAGAATAAAACTGGCTACTGAACATTTTACCACTTACGAGCCGTAGTAATTTAACACCAGCATCACTTTTGTGGGAACCGAGCGAGATGGCGCAGTGGTTAGCACACTGGACTCGCATTCAGGAGGACGACGGTTCAATCCCGCGTCCGGGTGTCCTGATTTAGGTTTTCCGTGATTTCCCTAAATCGCTCCAGGCAAATGCCGGGATGGTTCCTTTGAAAGGGCACGGCCGACTTCCTTCCCCGTCGTTTCCTAATCCGATGAGACCGATGACCTCGCAGTTTGGTCTCTTCCCTCAAACAACCCAACAAACTCCTGTGGGGACTGTATCTGACAGAAGAGAGAGCAGCAGATTCACAGTTCGGAATACAACTGTCAGATCATACGTAGCGTACACTTGCTTAGAATGATCGCAAATCACTGTTAAATGATCCGCAAATAATCTCAGGGACGTGCTTTGCTTACAGCCGAATGAAACAAGTGGCTGAACACGAACTGAATTCGGCACATTGTGTATATTTGCCTTGATCTGTTGAGTTCGCGGTACCAGCTAGTTTCTCTGCAGCAAATATTAAAAAAACTGTAATTCATGTCCAACAGAATAACTGCAGGGAGAACTATTAGTTATAAATGCTAACAAGAATATAGCCCAATTTAGCATATTTAATTATAAATCAGTTCTATATCCACTACCGAGACACGCAAAATACGTCTGTTCTGTTCAGTAGAGACAAGGAAAGGGAAAATTCAATTTACTGAGAGGAGCTTCACTCCTCGATTTTTTCTTTTTTTATTTTTAAACATAAGATAATAGTTTCTTCGGTTCGTTTCAGCCACATGCTGATTTCTGTGATCTCGTTGATGGGAATTTACAGTTCATACACATTTTATTACATTTTTATAGACAATTTAAAATATTTCTTTAATAAAAGAGGACACATTCACGCAAGATAATAACTTTGAAATAATTTATATATATGACATTCTTCAAGTAATACACTCAACCTACAACTTTTTAGTGCATCTTATTTAATGTCATACTTCACAAAAAGTGCTTACAGTGCACTGAAAAATCTTTTCCTGTCCGACTTTCTAATTCAAAAATGTCGAAAATGTATTTGCAAGCAACTCCCTCAAAGGACAAACGTAAATATATTATTAAACAAGTTCAACTGGAAATCGTTGTGCCGGGGCTTTCGTCCATCCTGACACCCAAGTTCAGGTCTGTAAGGAAGTGAGCAAGATCTTGTGTCATCTCTTTTCCTGTAAATTTCGGCATGCATGGTCGCAAGCTAGCAAGTATCTGTCGTCGCAGCTGAGATTAAAGCACGAAAGTTACGATTCAGTTTGAAATATTAAAATACATAATGCGTCCCCCAGAATTAACCAGCAAACATGTTATTTTAATATAGTAGTAGTGTTTTAACACTGTCTTTCTACCGCTCCACAAATTTAAATTAAATTTTGAGTTTTACATACACAATGAGTGGGAAATTATTATCCCTGTTTGCGATGGGTAATTTAAAATCAGAGGATGGGAGCGCTTAATACAGAAAAAATGGGGGGGAAGGAAATCCCACACCACCTCCCGCACGTCGCACACTGCTTGAAAGTGGAAATGATTTCCCGAAATGCGTCATGCACGATATAAATAAACAGAAAACCGTGACTGATAGCAGAAATCTTATTCCTCAACGTACCTGAGCCGTAGTAAAGTTAGCTTTGAAAACCTCGCCGCAGCGCGTAGCGTGAAGCAGTCGCCCTCCGTTTTCCGTCGGTGGCGCCGTTGTCGCAATTGAAGGCTTCGGTGTCTCCCTCTAGCGGGAAAGGGGAAAAGTGGGCTGTTCGCCTGGGATTAAGAAGTGTCTGTATGGGCTCTCGTGGAGAGTTGGCAGTAGGGGCATCAAGAAGCGACTTCTCTGCCGGTGCTAGAGGGACAGCACGCAGACCGCGGCATCAGCGTAAGCGACGCGAGCAGCGACTCCGTGGTATTGGGCATTAACTGCTCGTCGCGAAAGGAATCTTCCCGAGCGTGGGTTCGCGAGGGACCTAATCTGCGGTTCGGCCGTATGCTGTCGACCGCCGAGGAGGTTCTGAAAATCGGTGCGCTTTTCTGCGTCCGTTGAAACGGCTGGCAGCGGGCGGCTCGGCAGAGCATTTGGAGGTTCAGTCCTAGGAGTCGTAACGCGCCAGAAGTTGAGTATTGATTGTTAACAGATTTTATGAAGTTTTATTGAATTCAATTTACTTATTCTTGTTAATTATACCAGCCGTATTTTTTGGGGGTTTCCCGCCATTCATTCTCGTCTGCCCACCCGCGGTAAGGTGGTAATATTAGAAAGGGTGGTCCGTTTGTCCCCTTTTGATGACGAAAGGGGGGGGGGGAGAGGGAGTCAGAGTAAATCTGTGGTTCGGATTGCTTCTTTCCCCTCCCAGCTTACCTACGGTTTATTCGACTGTTAGCCTCTGCCATGACAGTGGAAGTCTAAGGCACCAATGGCTGTACTGTTTAAAATGCAAGGCACTAAGGCCTGATCCATTCTCTCGCCTGCCATAACTAGTATTACTAGACTCACGTGTAAAAGGCACTCTAAGAAAGAAGAAAAATTCCTTTTGCCTCGTGGTAAGAACTAGTCAATTTCATAACGAATTCCTGCTCATCTGGAAGCTGTAACTTACGTAAATTTCTGTTTACGAATATTTGGCTATAATTAAGCAAGGTTGTTAATGTACGCCGTACTGGATTTTTTTTGTATTGTTTCTAGTCAGCAAAAACTGTTGTGTGTTTTTCCAGTTCAATACCTTTTAAGGCTTTTATTCAACGTGCTTATGTGTTTTACACAGGCAGTTGGTTATTAGTGTGTTTTCTTGCCATGCAAAGGTTTGCCATTTCATTACGGGTAGAAATTGTTGCCTTGAAAGGAGAATGTTGTAAAGGTTCGCAAGTCTTACCTTGCGAGCGTGTGTGTTTGCCGTAAGTTAACTGGCAGAAATTTGTAAAATTTGCTTTTTTAATATATTTTGGAAATGTTAATGTTATTAACTGTGAGTGTTGTCCCCCCTCCCCAGTGTGCATGATTCATGCGTTTTGGTTTTTCTATTTTGAGAACTTTTGTAAACAGGATTGTCTTTATATGTTGCAGACCAGTTAGATTCTGCGCCATTTAATGAGCCTGAGTGAGGCTGTTGTGGGCGGCCGTAGCTACGGCTGTTGTAACCAAATGGGAAATTTGTCCGCCCAAAAGCGAAGCCATATATTCAAATTGTATTCATTTATTAATAGAGTGAAATTCACCTGTAATTTAGCTGTGCTTGAAATATTATACTGCGTCGCGTTGTATACGTTAAATTGCTTGCCTGTACTTCCCTTCTACTGGCGTGAAATTTATTTATAATAATTTAATAATTGAAAAGTCCTTCCATACCTTAAATTGTGACTTATTCGTTAAATGATTGATTTTTTTTTTTTAAATATCGTGAAGTCTTGCACCAAATTTGAATAAAGTGTTACTGATAATTGTGTGTAATTTCACAAGTTATTCTTTGGCACCTACTTCCACTTTACATTTTGTGTATTAATTGTGATTAATAACCTTTGGTGAAGCAGTAGTAATTTTACAGTTCAATACCTGTAATATTACTTCATTTTAAATAGCAGTTATTAAATAAGCGGCAGACAATTTCATATTTGTAACACTTTTGTTCATTATCTTTTAGAGATAGTACTACAGAACAAGTAAAAAAGCATGACAGACTCGTATAAGAAATACACGCACGAAAGATTCATATGCGAAGTACGTGGAAAACCAAGGAACAAGTGGTGAATCCGCTACGTCCAAAAGACCATATGTACACTATTGGCCATTAAAATTGCTACACCAAGAAGAAATGCAGATGATAAAAGGGTATTCATTGGACAAATATATTATACTAGACCTGACATGTGATTTCATTTTCACGCAATTTGGGTGCATAGATCCTGAGAAATCGGTACCCAGAACAACCACCTCTGGCCGTAATAACGGCGTTGATACGCCTGGGCATTGAGTCAAACAGAACTTGGATGGCGCGTACAGGTACAGCTACCCATGCAGCTTCAACACGATACCACAGTTCACCAAGACTAGTGACTGGCGTATTGTGATGAGCCAGTTGCTCGCCCACCATTCACCAGACGTCTTCAGTTGGGGAGAGATCTGGAGACTGTGCTGGACAGAGCAGCAGTCGAACATCTTCTGTATCCACAAAGGCCTGTACAGGACCTGCAACATGCGGTCATGCATTATCCTGCTGAAATGTGGGGTTTCGCAAGGATCGACTGAGTGGTCGTAACACATCTGAAATGTAACGTCCACTGTTCAAAGTGCCGTCAGTGCGAGCAAGAGGTGACCGAGACGTGTAACCAATGGCACCCCATGCCATCACGCCGGGTGATACGCCAGTATGGCGATGACGAATACACGCTTCCAATGTGCGTTCACCGCAATGTCGCCAAGCACGGATGCAACCACCATGATGCTGTAAACAGAACCTGGATTCATCCGAGAAAATGACGTTTTGCCATTCGTGCACCCAGGTTCGTCGTTGAGTACATCATCGCAGGCGCTCCTGTCTGTGATGTAGCGTCAAGGGTAACCGCAGCCATGGCCTCCGAGCTGATAGTCCATGCTGCTGCAAACGTCGTGGAACTGTTCGTGCAGATGGTTATTGTCTTGCAAACGTCCCCATCTGTTGAGTCGGGGATCGAGACGTGGCTGCACGATCCGTTACAGCCATGCGGATAAGATGCCTGTCATCTCGACTGCTAGTGATACGAGGCCGTCGGGATCTAGCACGGCGTTCCGTATTACCCTCCTGATCCCACCGATTCCATATTCTGCTAACAGTCATTGGATCTCGACCAACGCGAACAGCAATGTTGCGATACGATAAACCGCAATTGCGATAGGCTACAATCCGACCTTTACCAAAGTCGGAAACGTGATGGTACGCATTTCTCCTCCTTATACGAGTCATCACAACAACGTTTCACCAGACAACGCCGGTGAACTGCTGTTTGTGTATGAGAAATCGGTTGGAAACTTTCCGCATGTCAGCACGTTGTAGGTGTCGCCACCTGCGCCAACCTTGTGTGAACGCTCTGAAAAGCTTATCATTTGCATATCACAGCATCTTCTTCCTGTCGGTTAAATTTCGCGTCCGTAGCACGTCATCTTCGTGGTGTAGCAATTTTAATGGCCAGTAGTGTATTTCACAAGGAGTTGTCTTTCCTTGAAGAACTGCCGGCTGGAGTGGCCGAGCGGTTCTAGGCGCTTCAGTTTGGAACCGCGCGACCGCTACAGTTGCAGTTTCGAATCCTGCCTCGGGCATGGATGCGTGTGATGTCCTTTGGTTAGTTAGGTTTAAGTAGTTCTCAGTTCTAGGGGACTGATGATCTCAGAAGTTAAGTCCAATAGTGCTACGAGCCATTTGAACCATTTTGAACCTTAAAGGACTGCTTCAACAAAAGACTAGTGAAAACTAAACCAATGATGCCGGGGGACATAGGCTGTAAGTTTGTTGGTTGAGCTGCAGTAGATGTTTAAATTTGTTCACTTGAGAGAATATTTCGATAAATCATACACAGCCATATAAAAAATTAGTACAGCCTTTTAGACGTTTCCAATTCATTCAAGATTTATTGTTGCAACAGTGCATATGGAGTGCATGAAATGACTATATTTACAAATCAATAATACAAGCGGATCGGAGGTACCAGTCATCGGCCGTGAAACACCATTATTATGATGTGGTGTAGCCAACACGGGCAGCAGTGCAGGTGTTGACTCTGGCCTTCAGTCGATCATGCAGATGGTGGATACCGTCCTGGGATACGTTATCTCACGCCTGCTCAACCTGTTCACATAGTTATGTAAGAGTTGTCTGCATGTCTGGGCTCTCAAGCCCTCATACGTGTGCTGTGGTAGCTGTACGATCTGCTACAGCTGCCCTTACAATACGACGACCCTGGCGAGCGTCTATGATGCATGGACGTCCAGTACCTCCTCTATGGATGTTCACTTCACCACTGCATGGACGTCCAGAACCTCGTCTATGGATGTTCACTTCACCACTGTTACCAGCATCGTTGCATAACTGACGCCGAACGTCCAACTTTTGTGGCAATTCTTCGAAAGGTTCATCCTGCCTTTCAAACTCGCTCATTTGGCTGTAGGAAGCACGAGTGCGTCTCTGTGGCATGGTTGCCTGCTTGCTTCACACGTTCGCACCACACTGAACTTTCTCACGGTGAGCATTCCCTATTAGACATGGATAATGCTCTGATAGTTATACCACTACACTATCTGTTTGCGGACAACGTTGAAACCGATATCAATACCTCTGCTATCCCTCGGGCGTCATATGCCGTCATTGGATCAAAATCGATGTCGTCTTTACAGCTGTATTTATTTCTTCCGGGAGTGTATACAAACGTCATTTTTCAAAAGAGGTGGAAAAAAAAATGGTTCAAATGGCTCTGAGCACTATGGGACTTAACATCTATGGTCATCAGTCCCCTAGAACTTAGAACTACTTAAACCTAACTAACCTAAGGACATCACACACATCCATGCCCGAGGCAGGATTCGAACCTGCGACCGTAGCAGTCGCGCGGCTCCGGACTGAGCGCCTAGAACCGCTAGACCACCGCGGCCGGCAGAGGTGGAAATATAAAGATTGTTGAAAGTGATCAGGCTACAGAGAGCGTATTTGTACCTCAGCCTTAATCCACAGAATGTACGATGAGGTCAAAATCGATGAAGAAGGAGAAGAAGAAGAAACAGTATTCAGTCGAGGAGAAAATTTTTACAGATGTTAAAATGCCATTTGGCAGTAGCTACGCCTCTCATACATGACGTGGACGAGATGAGTCTCATGCCACATCTACCTGTATTTAGGAATCTTAAATTGAGGACAAATTAGACTTTCAGTTGAAATTCATTCAACTTTTAAAATCATATATCATTTACACATCTTCATCCTCACCGTCTCCACCAAGCTGCGGCACAGTTAATGAGTCTTACGCACAACACTATGAAAGCAATGTATCACAGCGCATCGAACAAAGTAAAGAACCTTCGTCACACTTTTTGATCTGTAATTATAAATTTTGTAAACTGTTCTAGTTCAAAGAATTTTATCACTGGAAAAAATTACTTTAATTAATATTTGTACATGAGCTGACTGAAAAAATAAAAAAAACTCAAAATTTTTCTAGTCCTTTGGGCCACCTGCGTTGTATCTGTCTTTTAATGACTTGTGTAATTATGATTCCAATAACGCTGCTAAGTCACATTGTTTTATTCTTTACAATAGACATATTTCGGGAAGTACCCGTCATCAGGTTATCTGTATGCAAATGCTACATAATTTTGGTACGATATTTCTAAGTTACAGTATGTAAATATTAATTACAAAACATTATTATAAAGTTTGTTACATACTTCAGATGGGTTTGACATCCATACGGTGTGGTGGTTTTACTGCAGTCTTTTTGTTTCATTTTGTATTTTTTAGTAGCGAGTTAATTTTATTAGATATATTTCATAGGTATGTAGTTGGTACGTACGAGAATTTCTTTTTGACTGGTGCTTCTATTGCAAATGTGATTTCCTTCCGTATATTAGCGTTTAGTGGTGTGGTATTTTTGCTGTATAGTGAGTGACTATCTGTAGACTATAATAAATCATATCTACTATAACCAACTATATTACTCCAAGAATACTAATGGACTGTAATTAAAATAGAGAGACAGCGACAGAACCATGATAAAATGTGAAAGTCAAACACAACTGACTTATGTAACAAATTTTTTGATAGTGCTTTCTAATTAATATTACCTACTATGTTTGAAATATTGTACGAAAATTATGTATTATTTACTTACAAATAATCTGAGGATGTGTGTGTGTGAAATCTTATGGGACTTAACAGCTAAGTTCATCAGTCCCTAACCTACACACTACTTAACCTAAAATATCCTAAGGACTAACACACACACCCATGCCCGAGGGAGGACTCGAACCTGCGCCGTGACCAGCCGCACAGTCCATGACTGCATCGCCCTAGACCGCTCGGCTAATCCCGCGCGGCTAGTCTGACGATGGTTATTTACCAAAAAATGCTTATTGTAAAGAATAGAACGATGTAACTTAACAGTGATTTTGGAATCGTAATGACATACCTTAAAGTTGTAGCGAATTATTCTCTGCACTGATACATACTCTCGTAGTTGTGTTCCTTTCAGAAATTCTGTCTCTGGCCATGCTCAAAAGCGTTTCAAATAACTTAAGAGACATTCTTTAGTATTCAAAAAGCTTTCTGGATTTGTCTTCAGTTTGCTGTGTAAAAGCGCAACCTTTCCCTTTGTTGATATCCCACGTAATATCCGGCGAATCCACGACTTTTTCTCATGCCGTCGCTTCTGACACCTGTGGACAACTATCGCAGCACGCAGTGCAAGGACAGCTTTCTTATTTAATGAAATTCCGCTCGTAGTTGATACTAACCGCCTACAGGAAATGTTGCCACAGCTTGCTCCGACGCGTTATTGACGGGATTTCTCTGGGCTTCACGCAACGTGAAAAATACGATCGTGTGGCCGTAACCGTAGTTCTGTTCTAGGAGTAAATCCACGTCAGCCTATAGTCCTGCTAAAAAATTTCTGCCGATTTGTAGACTAATAGGAGTTTTCTTGTAATGAGACAGATCTGAGTTTAAAAAGCTATGACTATTTTAATGGAACAATTCACACGTGCACTTTGTGAACCTGCGCTTTTCATGCAAGTGTAAAAACCTTTCCTCTGTTGTAAAAACGTTTCGTGCAGGGAACATTAGGGAAACCGTGCGTCCGGAAATTGTTAATGCAAATTTGCTAAGTTGCCTGTAGCATTTTGGTCGTGTTGAGACAGCAGTGTTCCTGTTAATTCTTTCAGAATTCCAATACATTTCCAGTCGGGAACGGCAGAACGTTTAACTAATTTTTGATTTTGTTACTTTGTTCCAGTACTTTTTGCTGAAATTTGTCTTTTGTGTCGTTTTTTGATCTGCGAACGCACGCAACAGAATTGATTAAGCGATGTAGCTTGTTTGGATTGGCACTCAGTCATTTCCTCTCTCTATTTTTCGTTTATTTCTCCCGTTCTCTGGCAGTCTGCCGCTCTCTCCCTCCAACCTCCCTCGCTCTCTCTTCCGCGCCTGTGCTAGTTGTGTGAATTACAAACGCACGGGCACTTTCAATGGGTGGAGAGAGGAAAAACGGGGAGGGTATGGGGAGGGGGCGGGGTTGACGTGAGGCAGCTCGGGTGCTCTGACAGACAATCGTGATTCAAAAAAATAAATTAAAAAATATTCACTGCGCCTGTTTCAGTCTAACAGCACAATTTCAATCTCTTTTTAGGACCGTGCCGTCGCGTTGTATGCAAGAGTGACTCTTTGCCTTCAGTTTTCTCTGGCGTTTCTCAAATATCCCTCTAAGAGTGGCGTCTAGGTACTCAATTTAATATTGTAAAATATTTCTCGTTCGGTACACACATTTTTTTAAACCCTGGAGTTTATACAGGGTGTTCGAAAATACCCGTTACAAATTCCTAGGACTTGTAGAGAGGAGTGAGTACATAATTTCTGAATAGGAACCCATGTGCGGAAACGTACCGTTTCGTGCAACAGCCGTTCGAAAACATGTTTGCTCTGTAGGTGTGCAACAGGGTAGTCATGGAGGGGCTGTTTACACTGGATCGGGTGATGTCATCCGACGTCTGTGCTAACTCTTTAACCTGCTTCGAGTCTCATTCAAGTGTCTGTGTGTGTTAGGCCAACATGGTTGAGCACAAGTTAGCAGAATACACCAACAATATCCTTCTGAATTGCGAAGCTCACGGTAATGGAAGAGATGCTCGTCGCCTTTATCAAGATCGTTCTCCACAACGTCCAGCTCCATCTTATACCCTTTTCGCCACAGTTACGCAACGGCTTCGAGAAAGAGTTCCTCCACTGTCAGCAATCCTGACTGTAATTCTCCAAGGAGACGCCACACACCCTAATTGGAAGAGGCCGTACTGCATCATTGAAGAGAACCCGACAAGGGATACACAAGCAATGTCTTTCGCTATTAATGACTTGAATTGTGAAACAGGTGATGTACTGGGTCAAGACTAATCAGTTACTTGTAAACGTGGTCACGTTACCCGTTGGTCTGATTCAAGAGACTGAGAAGGTCCAAAGATGAGCGGCAAGATTCGTGACTGGTACATTTAGCCATAGCGAGAGCGTTAAAAGTCTCATAAAAAGTTTGAAGTGGGACACACTTTCAGATAGACGACGCGGTAAACGGAAGCGCCTGCTCACTAAATTCTAAATTCTGATCTTCGCCGAGGATGTAGAGCATATATTATTACCACCAACTTTCAAATCGTGCAATGATCACCATTCAAAGATAAGGGAAATTAGAGCTCGTACTGAGGCGTTCAGATAGTCGTTTTTCCCTCGCGCGATTCGCGAGTGGAACAGAGGGAAAGGGGGGGGGGGAGGGGGTGAAAGGACTTTGGAGTGAATAGTGACCTCCACCACACACCGCTTTGAGGCCAGCGGAATATATATATAGATATAGATGTAGATGATTTCAAATGGTTGTAGCACGAAAACAGTACGGTTTCGGACATGGATTCCAATTCGAAATATTATCTATTCATTCCCTCTACATGTCCGGAAAGTTAGTAACGGGAATTTCCGAACACCCTGTGTAACATGATAGCGGCTATAGCGATTATAGCAAAAAAAGCTACACTGTACTTAGTTACTGGTTCAAACTTAATGTACGTACCTCTAAGTGTGCTTGTCAAATGGTCCTCTCATTGTGCGTCTAAAACGACTATAAAAAGCCATTCTGAAATCTGGAGCATACGATGCAAACTGTCAGCCATGTCATGCTATGCCATTCTGCGTCATTTGGATGCGTTGTGGAGGAATATGCAGTCAGCACACGAGTTTCCATACCGCCGCCAGCTTACAAGCCTTTATTACTTTTCATTCAAGCAGCTTCGCAGACAGACTCACGAGGTTGAGACCACCCCTTGCAGTCCTCCCACCATTAGAAATCGATGATATACTGGGAATAGGACCCAGATCCTCAGTCCCTTCTCTGCAGTCTCGGAATCTCTGTTATGCAGTCTCGAAGTCAGACCCCTCTACTAGGTTGATCTCTCACCTGTTATTCTGCAATGGCTTCTTTAGGTATGTCCGTGCACCCGAGTGGCCAGCTGAGGTTGTTCCTCTCGCCAGTTAAATGACAGTGTCTTATACAAGTGACCTTTGACATACTTTAGAACATAACTGGAGAGAGTCAAACCAAGGAGGGTGTGCTGTCCGAATTTTGAATGCGAAAACTCTTAAAGCCTTTTAAATCTAACAAACGTTTTTAACATTCCACATTCTTATCCTTCATGTCTACATATTTGCAGCCCTTGTAAGGTGTCAGGCAAATCCAACACCTTCCATGAAAACCCCGACATGATAAGCAAATCCAGTAGCATGTCACATAGCTCCGAATAAATCGTGACATTAAATTAACCAAAGTAATACGAGTAACGAGTGAGCAAATGGAATACCACAGACTAACACAAGAATGCCTAAATGCATGTCATACCTTCCCACTGGGAGACAGACGCAGTTCCGAGGGGAGAAACGAGAACAGAAGCCGAGAGCAGAACCGCGTTAAGCTGGAAGGCCCTACGATAAGGGACGGACACTCACCTCGCCAGTTAACCGCTAGGACCACCACCCAGCCCATGTTAAAAGCTAGAGCCCTCCAGAAGAACAGTATAGATCTTACGATAACACAAAAAGGGCTACCCCAGCCGCAAGTTTTAGCGTGAGACTTTTTCGCGTCTCTGTTACGTCAGGACCACCCCCCAGCCCATGTTAAAAGATAGAGCCCTCCACAAGAACAGTACAGATCTTACGATAACACTAAATGGACCACATCAGCTGCAAGTTTTAGCGTGAGACTTTTTCGCGTCTCTGTTACGTTGCAAACTTTAAAAACATTGCCCCACCACGAAAAGTATAACGTTTCTCATTGGATAGACAGAATTTTTGTACGTGGAGCTTAAGGTTAACATTGAGACCCTGATTGGTCAGATGAAAACACAGCCAGATAGTTTTTTTAAACCAACTTCGGTAAACTGTAGTAAGGAGAAGTTAGGAGAGAGTTGCTTCCGAGACAGCGAGGTGAGGGGAGCTATGCTGTCCGCCGCCCCCTGACAAACACCGACAAGGTAATGAACGCACGCGATGCGTATAACAGCGCATAAATCTTCACTCAGAACTGCATACGTCTCATCTGTTACACCCCCTTTTTGCCTAATACTAGTGTCGATAGTCAATTAAAGCTCATGGTGTTCACATTTGCCACTTCAAGTAAAAATCTGAAACGCGATGATTTTTCTGTTGTATAGTTATTGAGAAGCCACATCAGCCACTGTAATTTACGACAAGTTAGATAAGTAATTAAAGATAATTGAGGCTCACTGTAGACCATTTTGATAGTTTTCTCTTTTGTGAAACTTAATTTAAACCTAGATTATAGATGTGATATGGCATAGGTCATCCTTCGATCCATTGTAGAACTTGGAAACCCATTCAGGGAATATTCGTTCACATTTTTGTTGAACGCAGTTGGTTTTTACCATCCTGTATTAAAACATTTCCTTTTATCAATAGTGCAATTTATAAACAATGTTTTGTGAGTAGAATAAAATTTCCAATGGTAAACTTAACTGCTTTTTCGACGTTATTTTACCAGCTAACTAAAAATAGGAAAGCCTTGAACCCCTTCCACTAAATTTAGTTAGTATTAAGTTTCTTTTACAGGGAGTGCAGTGGAGCTGATGCTGAAATCATTAAGTATTTGGTTATATCATCGCTAGTCTCACTGAACTCTTCTGAACTCTACATGTCATGTGTGGTCTGGCGTCTCCTTATCAGCAACAGGTCCCAGGTTCAAACTAGTCAATTCCCTAAAAAACACACTCAGAGCGTCGTTGCGCGAAAGTGGTAGGGAGACACGATATAGAACAAACAGACACCACGCAGAATGTTAGAGAATGGCGACCCTGCCAGGATGGTAAAATACCATGATTGAAGGTCGACCACATGCCTAACTAGGTGAGAAAAAATATCTTGTTAAAAAAATTTTTTAATGAAGAAAATGTTTTTTGAAAGCCATAAATAGTTGAAAACAGTAGCTGCAGCGATAGATAGTGAGACATTCTAGCAGAGACAATAGCATAATTAAGTTATGAATTTTAAAAATTGTTAGCATTAAGTTTTCTCCTCAATGCAAGCGCACAGGTGGCGGATACATCGTTGACAAGTTGGTTCTGACCCAACAAGTAAGTGAATGGATTGTCAGTCTTGGGTATAATAAGTGTCAAGTCGTGTGAACAAAAAGTTTATGAAACGCGTGAGATCGCATGAGTGCATGTTGACTCGAAGTAGGGCGCGTGAATTGCTTTTAAAACAGAAAATAAGGGATTCGGAAAGATTAGCAATGGCAGATCGAGACCTTGACCGAATTGAGGTAGAGACCCAGCATGAAAATGGACAGAGAATAGGGGACAGTACAACAGACGATGCAGTATCGCGAGAAATAGGACATATAACGCACCATAACGAGGATAACGTACGTCAAGGCATAGAAGACATAAGTCAGCATCCGACAGAGGAGCAGGAAAGTAGAGAGACAGTCGATGAGGATTCTAACTTGCGTCTTGAATACGTAGAACCCATAGTATAAGTAATCAGAGCTCCCTCACCACAGAGTACAAGGAATGCGAGCAGAAATGTGTCACAGCACAGTTCAATGCAATCGGTTGCGAACCAACACTTGGGCGAAAACACAGAGCGTAAGACGTCGGAAGAAAACGCAATAGGACCCACCAATCTGGCAGAATTATTACAACAAATTACGGAAACCATGACAAGGCAAAATAAAGACATAGCGAACCAAATTAAATTTCAGAATGCAGAAACCACGAGGCAAATGTGTGAGATTAAAGAACAAAACAAAAAAAATTCAGTTACACCTAAGTCATATTGAAGACGAGGCAAAAGAATCTCGAGAAGTGATAGGAAACTTAATAACATGTCACAATCAATTGAGAACAGACATTGACAAGGTACAAGCGGACGTACAAACATTGCGTAATGACATTCAGGACGAGATCAAAACATTACGTAACAACACCCAGGGAGAAGTCAAGAAACTAGAGAAACAGATAAACGAAATTACTAGACAAGCAGCAAGTACAGCGCGTGAAGTTGTTGAAAACAGTGTGTTACACAGACGTATCACAACAGCAGCGCTGAAAAGATATGATAACCGCATAGTCAAACTAGAAGCGTAAACGAAGCGACAATTTCAGAAATTGCGAACAGAGTTGTTGCAAACCATTGAAGAGCGTAGTGAACAGGATCGAACAAGCACAGAGTCTGCAACCACATCCGTATCTGTAACAGCACCGGAAAAACATGCAATTAACGAAGATATTACGCATTTGCGATTCCAATCACAGGCGGAAAGTAACATACGTGAAATCAGACAGCCTGTACAGCAACAAACACGTTTCGAAATTCTTGATGAACAAACGTTGACACAAACACATGCGGAACCACAAATGTATGTTTCAAGACAGTTTTGATCGTGCAATGAAGCAGCGAGGTTAGCCAGACAAGATACCGAACCAATACCTGGCAATGGAAAGCCAGGTCGCGGAGAGTACAGTGCAATGCATTCAGCTACACGTTCACAACCGATGGAAGAAAATTATTGCGTACCACTCCAACGATACTACGTAAGAGTAGGCGAAAGTTACAGTGGACAATATCCAGTGGATCTACCACAACCGGAAAGAACGACGGGAGAAATGATCAGAAACAAAAGTGGCGAAGAATCGCGAATTTCATATGGAACTATGACGAAGTACGACAACGATCATTTCCTCACAGTCAGAAAATTTCAACACTTTCGAGAAGGAAACTCATTACATCCATGAACTTTTATTGATCAATTCCGAGTAGGATTACCAGAACACTGGACGCTAGCACACAAATTAGACTTTATATGAGCACACATGTCAGGAACAGTCGCAGAAACCATGCAGAATGTTGCAGCGACATGCCGATCGTACGAAGATTTCAGAGAGAAGTTTCTCTCACGATATTGGTCCAGCGAAGCATAGAACAGAGTGAAGTACTAATTATTACAGAACCCATATTTTGAAAATTCAGGAGAGAAGAGTCCCGTGAAATTTTTCGAATTAATGGCAAAGAAAAATCAATGCTTATATGTACCATACAGTGACGGAGAGTCGATTAAATTATGCGCGATGAAGCTACCATTGAAATACTAGCAATCATTAGTAGGTCGCGGAGGCAATGACGTCGAAGCATTTAAAGGTATTCTAAGGGAACTACAGTTCATATTTTCGGAAGATGACGCAAGAAAAAGACGAAGCGCACGTGAAAACGAAAGCAAAAAGCAGTGGAATCCACAAGACACAGTACGATGAAACAATAATTACGAACCACGTTATAACTTCGCACCAAGAAACGACAATAGATTTCAACAAAGAACCGGTTATGGATTTAGAAGAGAATATAGCAATAACTATAATTCACCCAGGAACGGCAACAACTATTACAGAGGGAATAACGACAACCGGAACGGGTACTGGAGAGCCAATAGACCGACAAGTTATCAACAAACAAACCACTATCAACAAACTGAACAAGAAAAGAGAATACAGATAGAAGAGGTGGAGGTAAGGCCACCAAACCCCGATGAACGTTCGAATTGACAGCTAAGCGCCCATGCCAAAGAGAATGACGCACCAACCCAGGACAATTGCAGCACCTTGAACAGAGAAGTAAAAATCTTATCACGAGAAGAGAAGAAGGAAGAAACAAATCCGCAGGGACCAGATGAAAACGAAGACAAGAAAATAACAATATTGTGTTGGGACGAAATTAATTGGGAGATTACTGACGAGGAAGATGAATTACCAGAGGCATGCACAACGAATGTAGGAGGAAAGGACGAAGTAATGAGTATTGCAGAGCTATTTGAGATGGAAACCAGGGAAAGTGAATTCAATGAGGATAATGCGCAGTGGACAGAAGTTGAAAATAAGTTACGAGTGGGCACACAACCCAACGTATATAATGAAGGAAGTTATTAAGCGATAATTAGAGCATTTAGATGCGATTATGTGGAAGTAGCGACGAAGAAGGAGAAGATAGACGAGGATGAGGAAAAAGTAGAGGAAGTTGAAGAAAGCGTAAATGAAGGAAGAAATAGAGAAGAGGAAATGAAAGAGAGAGAAGTAGCAGTCGAAGCTTAACGTACAGAAAGTTCGAATTCACAAGGGAAATTCCTAAAAAGACATGTTTGATTCAGTGGAGGATTCGTTGATGCAAGAAGAAGAAGAACAGAACCAACACTTTCAAATTCAACCAATTGTGAAGGCCATGGTAAAGCATATCCCAGTCAATATTGTAATTGATAGCGGAAGTGAACTGACTGCGATCTCAGAAAATTTATTCATGCAGTGTAATGCCAATGAGGAATTGCCAGTTCTGAAAACACGTAAGATTGAAGTAAGAGGTCCTATTAGAAACAATGCTGCGGAAGTTACGAGACAACCAAGGTTAACTCTTTCGTGTCAAGGTCAAAAGATCGAAGCCAACTTCGTGATTATACCTAAACTAACGGTAGATTTGATTATAGGTGCAGATTTTTTAAATGAGAGACGAGCGATAATAGATACGGGGAAAGGTAGCGTAACGTTCGGGAATGTCAAACATCTCTTTGAGCAAAAGCTAAAATTAGAAGAAATACCAGTTACAAAAAAACAATTAAGAATGACGCGAGATAAAGAGGATGAAGAATTAGAATGGTATGCACAAAAGGGGGAATCGCCTCAATTCATGTTAGAAGTCCATAAAGAAATCGACGAAAAATTGCAAGGAGTTCAAGGTATTTCGGAACACAGTAAAAGAGAATTAGAGGGTATTTTACGAGATAAAGTAGAGGTATTTTTACCTAAGACTGGCAGTATTAAACACTTTCAGTACAAGTTTGAAGTAAAACAGCACAAACCATTTCAGAGTGACACCCTATACAATCCCATTAAGCTACAGGAATAAAGTATTCCAGGAGATATCTAAAATGTTAGATGACGATATTATTGAACCAGCTACCTCCACATATAACAGTCCGCTCCATATTGTACAAAAACGAGATGGGAGCATCAGGTTAGTGCTTGATTCCAGACAGATCAACACAATCATAATCACTGAGACAGATCGCCCAGAAAAATTAGAGTAATTGATACAAAACTTCCACGGTGCTAAGATATTTTCATCAACTGATTTACGGAGTAGTTTCTGGCAAATGGAATTGGCCCCAGAATGTAGAAAATTTACAGCATTTGTCGTATTCGGTAGATGTTACCAGTTTAAACGATTGCCATTTGGTTTAAACATATCATCAGCAGCGTTTATTAGGGGATTTAATACTATACTCAGTCCTGAAATCTTACAAAAAATTACTTGTTACGTTGATGATGTGATTATAGCAGAACCCTCTTTGGAACATCACAACGACACATTAAATCAGTTTTTACAGATCATGAAAGAGCATGGGGTCACAGTAAATATAACAAAATCCAAATTTGGAAGGCGCGAGGTCAAATTTCTAGGACACATAATTTCCGAGAAAGGGGTAATGCCCGACCCAGAAAAACTAACGGGAATCAAAGAATTCTGTACTCCATATAATAAGAAAACTCTCAGAGGATTTCTAGGTCTCACCGGATTCTATAAAAAATTTATTTGGATCGACTCTCTCGCAACACCACGCCTATGTGCACTGACTGGAAAAAACACGCCATAGGTATGGGATCAACAAGCCAATGAAGAATTTTTAAAAGTGAAAGACGCACTAACAACAGCACCAATTTTAGCACATCCTGATCTAACACAAAATTTTTGTATGGCCACTGATAGCGCGAAAACAGGTTTAGGAGTTGTTTTATTCCACGAATACGAACAGGCAGGGCTAAGATCACATAGAACAATTGCATTTGCCAGTCGGGTACTCACAAAAAGCGAGAAAAACCATTCAGTCACGGAGCTGGAAGCATTGGCCATTGTATGGGGCTTTGAACGTTTTCGATACTTCCTATTCAGAAGAAAAACAAGAGTATACACTGACCACAAAGCATTAGGATTTCTGTTATCCGCCAAACTAACTCATGAGAGGTTAGCCATATGGATGTTAATACTACAAGAATTTGACTCCACTATTACACACATACCAGGACCAGCGAATGTATTAGCAGATGCTTTATCATGATGTTCACAGGGTGCATCCAATAACATAGGTTTGGAAGCAGCAGAAGACCAGTTTACAATGTACTCTATGAAACAAGTAACTTTCGAAAACTACATTAGGACAGCATTGAAAAACATAGGCAAAGAACAGGACAAGGATCCCGAAATACTAGGAATCAAACACAAGTGGACAAGTAAGGATTTTCCAGACATTCGACAGCACTATCTCGTAAAAAACAATGTTTTATTTTTTAGACGGAATGTTGCAACGAATGAATGGTTAATTTATATCCCAGATGAACTAATTAATAAGTACATATGGTATACACATTTAAGTAATGGCCACTTTGGACCAAAGAAATGCTTTTTAAAAATAAAACAAACAAGCCATTTTCCAAACATGGAAAGCCGAATTAGAACAGTATTAGTCAAATGCAAAAAATGTACGAGGGCTAAACACATCACTTTCCAAACCAAACCACCTATGTTTCCAATAATCCCTAAAAGATTAAAACAAATAGCTGCAACAGATTTGATGGGGCCCCTCCCACGCACAAAAAAATGGATATATATTCATATTTGTCGTTTTGGAACTTACTTCTAAATATGTTACCTTGACACCATGAAAACGGGCAACAGGTCTTACTATAAGTAAAGCATTTAGACAAGATTTTCTCAGACGAGTAGGTCGAGTGGAACGAATAATTTCGGATAATGTCCCACAATACAAATCAGTGCAATGGCAGAACACGTTAAAACAACATAAAATAAAACCCATCTACATATCTAAGTACAAACCTAGCGTAAATCCAGCAGCATGATCTATGAAGGACATAGGCACTTTATGCTGATTATATGCAGGCAAAAGACACAACACTTGGGATACATACCTTAAAGATTTTCAAGAAGTAATAAATGAAATGCCACATAGCACTACACTACTACCCCCAGTTACTGTACTTAAAAATATTGAACCCCCAAACACAACCAGAGAAAATGTTAGATTTCCTATTGTACCATGTAGACAGCACAAACAAGTCATAGCAACAGCATTCTCCAACATCAGAAAGGCAGCCAGTAAAAGAAAAGAAAGAGGAGATAGAACAGCAATTAAAAGAACATTCTCAGTAGGCCAGAAATTATTTGTAAAAACACACCATCTCTCCAGCAAACAGAAACACAAAATACATAAGTTTTACGCTGCATACAAAGGACCTGTCATAATTAGCCAAATTGCTCATGATAATGCTGTGGAACTAATGAACCCAAAAACAGGCAAAACCTTAGGACTTCACCATGTGAGCGATATCAAAAAGTTTGAAGATTAATTTTATTACTGGTAAATTATCAGCACAATATTTCAAGATTATGTTGCAGATAAGATCGTCAGGAGAAGGAAGAATGAAGAGAGAGGAAGGTGGGAAAAATAAAGTAGTTTCAATAAAAACAAGAACGAAAATAACACCAATAGTACCATAGATTAAGGTGAAGGGATAAAGCGTAGATAGTCTAACAGCATGAAATACTAAAATGCTATACACCACGACACTACACAAAAATAAAAAACGAATTTGAGGATTCTTGAAGTTAAGACTCAAAATATCTAAGAAGTGTAACATGGAAAGGATACTGAAATTTTTAAAGCTTTTTAAGAAGGCGTAAAACAATGTAGGTACTAGACATATGTTAGATGATTATAAGTAAAACTTTTTGTAAGAGTCATTGTAAAAACTCCAGGAAAGATCAGATGCAATGACCCACAAGTTGCAACGAGAGAAGTATCAAGAAAGAAAAGGATGTAATTAGCAAGACACGAATCCTACAAGGCAGAAGCGTCGAGAGAAAGGAAAGGACAGCAAGACCAACAGAAGGCGCTTGTATCGGAAGTGGGCTGTAAATCTGGCCACTAAGCAGAACCCTGCTGGGACAGGACATGGAACCACACAGTGGCGGAACCCTGCAGAGACACGACAGGACACCGAATGCCAGAAGGGACCGGTGCAGGGACTGACAAGCAAACACCAGACTTTCACCACTCGTAAACCCCGGAACGCCCCGAATGAACAGAGCGAGCAAAAAACGGCCCGACGAGAAGACCGCTTGGGCAAGCCACCACTGGCAAAAAAAATATGTGTAAAAGTCACACTACTGCTGTTAAACAGCATGCTGATGCACGAAACTGAAGAAAACTTCCACAAAGTAAAAATGACACGCCCAAACAATTTATCAAACTGTTACTAAGAGGAGAACTTCAAAGCGACTAGTTATCAATAAATATTTCCATATCTTGGCCATAGAAGAACCAAGAAGCAAGTAAGAAGCAGAGAAAAAGCAGGAAGAACAGAAGTTGAAGATTCGCAAGATTCAGACCAAGAAAGGAGATGGGTGAAGAATAGACGACATACCTTCCCAAATCCCTATCCTATTGTAAACTAGTCGTCTGCGAAGTATTACAACGAACAACGGACACTTTCAGCGACATATAACGATAACTTTCATGCACACAAAGTCAGTAAACCACGAGATTCTGCACTCACAGCTCCATTCCATTAAGGGACCTCCACAACAGCAACACACACTTGCAAAGCCAACAAGGAACGACGAATGAAGCTGTACATCAAATACTTGCCCACATCCATCTCGATCAAGTCCATCACCTTGTAAGAGGTATACGCTATCTGCGATATGAGAATCGCTGACCAGAGAGCAGTGTTGACTGCAGTACGAACTGTGTAACTGCAGCAGTTAGTTGTTGCTGGTTGCTTGTCTGAGGTTGTCTGCGCTTGTCTGCAGTCTGCTCTGAATCTGGAGATGGAGTATTATTGTAGAAGGTAAAGAAGCAGCGTTGCGCATATCTAGTAATGTATCTGCACTGTCATCCAAATGTTTTAAAAATGTCCTAATAATAATTTTGGTAATATAAAGTAACTTTTTTTAAAAAAAAGCATTCATTTAAAAAAAATCAGTTGCTTCCTTTCACAAATCACAAATGTATAAGCCAGCATTGCACGGAGCTGTTCCGAAAAAATTTTTAGGTAAGAGCAGATATATTCGCCGTTTTTTTATTGAGGTAAGAATTTTTGCTTTTTATTCCGAATGATCTTACAGGGCCACGACGCAGCACTGCTGTCGTCCAAATTTTACCACGTTACTTAATTTATTTTTTTATTATGAGGCTTAGGAATTTTTCTGTTTTGTGCTTACATTAAACGAGAAAAGAATTTTGTGGGTACATTAAATGGGAACCAGTTTTGTTCTGAGGTCACACAAAAATGAGAATCCTAACAATAATAATTATTTTTAATTTCAAATATAAATTTTTCATGGGGAGGTTACACTTGGCGACATCCGGCCGGGATCATATTTCTTTGTGAATCTCTGAGAAGTAGTCATATATCTGCTCTTATTTACTTAAATGTAGTTTGCATCTGGCGCAACGCATTTACTAATTTGTCACTCTTGCTTTCACAGATCATCGGCAATTTGTTGCTCCTTGTTGTAATTGTTTGTTCCATTTTTGGTTTGTCTTTGTTTCATTTTTGTGCTTATTTTTCTTTATTTGTGAAAAATGCCGTGAAAAACTGTTAACAGTACATCGCGGTGTGCAATGAGTGAAATAGCGGACTCGAATAATTTGACCGATAATTCTTGCGACACTCAGTGTAATAGTGATAATCCACTAATTACAGATAATCAGTGCATACTGATCATTAATATTGATTTTGATCCTAATGATGAACAAACAAATTCAATTGTGTCCTCTGTTAATTTAACGACAATTGATGACGTGGCACGTTCTGATACAATGAACGCTGCCCAGTTTGACACACCCAGTTTGCAAAATTTACGTAACGAACAGACAAATTTTTCTAACGAAAATGAACAATGTAATCAGAATACGTCAGATTTATTTAATTCCGGTGTAGTGACCCACAGTGCACATCCGATTGGCAAACCTTTTCAAGAATTGCAGAATGACCAAATGGTTACAGAAAACGTGACAAATGCACATACACCAACACACAGCATAGAAAATAAAGTCGCTAATTTTGGCTTGGATCAAATTATGGCAGTATTGCTACAGTTGATTGAAAAACAAGACAACAATCACAAACAACTTAGTGAAAATCTCAAACAACAAATTAATGAAAACAGTGAAAATCTCAAACAACATATTAATGAAAATAATGAAAATCTCAAAGAACTAAATGAAAAACTAGAAAGCAATTCCAAACAGCTTAGTGAACAGATTACAGCCGTTGCCGTGCAATGTCATGATACTAAAGAACAATTACGTGAGGAAGTTAAGGCTTGTGCTAGGAACAGTAGTGAAGAAATTAGATATGTGGCACAGGAATTAAGGAATACGCAAGCAGCTACAGCTAAATTACTTAGAGACGAAATTAGTGCAGTCGCTAAACAATGCTCTGAAAACACAACACAGTTACGCGACGAGTTTAAATTAATGTCAGCAGAACTTTCACGCACACTGGATGCGAAAGTAGACGCGAAATTTGACCAACAGAACAGTCAAATTGACGAACGTTTTAATCACCACCTACAAAACAGTGAAACGCGTTACCGTAAATTTATACAGGAACAGAATAAAGTAAAGCGACAAGTAATGGAAACAATTACTGCACAGAGACAGGAAGATAAGCGTAAATTGTTTACGAAAGCAAAAACATATGTAGACAATAATATTGCTACAGTATCAGACGAAATTAATACTATCAAACAGTTGAACACCGAATTACATGATGTAATCTCTGATCTTAAAGCAAAAACAGACACACACACAGTAGACTTTCAGACAATGACCGACAGACTTGAACAATTAGAACTAATACAGGATCCCGATGCCATCAAAGCAGACGTTAAGAAGTTGAACAAAACCACACGTAAAATACAAAAACAAATTAACGCTTTTGATAATAAAAACGATGATCAGGTAAAAGCACTGACTGAAAAGTATGATGAATTGGCCAGTCGTGTTGATGTTATCGAAAATAATAATGACACCAAATCAGATGATACGTCACCAGTTTCGTTTAATCAAACACCTGAATTCCAAAATTTACAGCAGACGATCAGTGAGATAGATTCGTCCAATAATACATTACGTAGAAAATTGTCACATTACAGCAAGAAGTGACAGAGATGAAAAATGTTTCAGTCACTAACACGTCACAGCATACGCCACATTCCGAACATCCCTCGCACTCACACAGCCTGTATAATTTAGGTAATTTACAGAGAGTACGTGAATTACATTCCGAACAGTCACAGACAAATAGATTCTCATACAATCCTGAACCTGTTCAAACATTCCGAGACAATAATTTTGATTACAAGCATTTTCTATCAGTGAGAAAATTTAAAGTATTTAAAAATGACAGAACACAGGTTCACCCCTTGGATTGGATACAACAATTTAGCTTTGCTTTTCCACCAACTTGGCCCGTAACACACAAACTTGAATTTATTTTCAGTTTTTTGGAAGGCGAACCGGCAACACGTATGAGACCAATCGCGAGACAATGCTACTCGGTAGAAGAATTTCAGAATGCTTTTCTGTCAGTGTATTGGTCGAAGACGACACAGCGCGGAATTAAGGATCAACTAATTAGTTTACCGAATTATGAGAACTCAAATTTTCTCACTGTCACGCAATTTTTTGAACACATGGTCCAACAAAACCAATACTTAAGTGAGCCATACAGTGAATCTGCACTTATTCAATTATGTATTTCTAAATTACCGCGATCATTAAGAGTATCACTTTTAACAGGTCAGCAGAAAGAAAATATTTCAGCATTTAGAGATCTGTTACAGCTTTTGGAAGTTCAGCAATCAGATTATTCCTTCATAAACAAAAATTTTTCATATAATAACCAAGGTCAACAAGCATACAGCAATTACGATCAGTCACACTACTTCAATAGAAAAGCTAATAGACGCTTCAGGACCGACAACCACCAGAATTTTAAGAACAGACAAAATTTTAATTATCAGTATCGTCAAAATTATCAGCAATAGGAACCAAAATTTGGTAACAATAGACGTTTTACACCGCAACAGCATGAAAGTCAGCCGGTTAGCATACGTAACCAACAATGCAGTCTGAAAGGCCAACCAAGCTTAAATGTTTCGCCGCCTACACGTATAGTGTCAGCTCCACCAAATAGCAACGCACAGCAACAAAGAAATAACTACGTACAGAAAATACACCATTTCAATTCCTATCGCAACGCGCCATATAGCAATGACTATCATGACAGACGTAAAAATAATGGTCACAATTTTCAGCGTACGTTTAATAACAGTCGGTCTTACCAGCAGCAAAATCATCCGCAACAACATATTATCATGAATGAACCAGACAGTAGATATCATCCCGAACGTAATACGTCAGGAAGAAATAACAGAACAGTACAAATAGTGGAAATGCCACAGCATCCTCCCGAAAATAATAGCACGACGGATAGAATTTGACTAGATACAGTACAGGTTGCATCTTACAGTAACGCAAGCAATGCTTTTGACACGCAGAATCTTGTTCACGAAAATGTTATTACTTTTGACGACATCCGAGACACTCTTTTGCAGGAAAGACCAGTTATTCAAAAAACCATTTCACACCCTGTCACTGAAGTAAAGATTGGATCATCCAAATTTTCAGCAGTAATCGATTCTGGATCACCTATGTCAGTTATAAATGAGGACACTTTCAACGAATGTAACAAAGAGAATACCTATCCTACGTTACCAATAGGCAAAACTAAAGTAAAGGGAGCAGTATCTGGTAAAGGAGTAGATGTAAAATTACAGACACATTTATCATTTTGTATTGCAGGTCATACATTTCACTTAAATTTTTGGATTGTTCCGTTATTGACGACAGACGTTATTTTAGGTACGAATTTTCTGGTACAACACGACGCAATTATTGACTTTCAAAATTCCTATTTAATGTTAAAGGATGAAAATGTACAACTGGCATTAGAATTTCAGCACTCTTTATCTGCAGAAGAACAAACAATTAATTGTACAGAGGTTATTTCCGCATCACGTAACATAGACTGTCATTCCACATTGTTCACAGATACGTACGTACACAACTATAATACTCCAGACGAAGCCGACTATGACGTTATGCAAATGATTACTGATAAAGTTAAACAGAACAGTGCAAATACAGACGACGAACGCGCGCAACTACGCAAAATTCTTTTACAGCAAGCTCCAGTTTTTGACAACGTTCCTGGTACTATGTCCGGTTTTATGTATGAATTTCAAGTTAAACAGCACGACACATTTAAACCCAAACATTATCCCATTCCGTTAAGAAAGAAATGCAAGCTATGCTTGACCAAGGAATTATTGAACCGGCAGTTAGTCCGTACATAAACCCGTTCCATATTGTTAAGAAAAAGGATGGTTCACTTCGCCTCGTACTTGATTCGCGTCACATCAACGACATTATTATTAATGAAACAGATAGCCCACAAACACTAGAAGACCTTCTACAGAAATTTCATGGTACTGCTATTTATTCCACATTAAATTTGAAATCGGGATTTTGGCAAATTCAACTCCATCCGAACTGCAGAAAGTACACGGCATTTCTCTGTTTTGGTGACTGTTATCAATTTTGTAAATTACCGTTCGGTTTAACTATTTCTTCAGCAGCATTTATTCGCGGTTTGAATACTATACTTCCGACAGAACTTAAAGACAGAATCACAACGTACGTAGACGACATTCTTATCGCAGAAGCTGACTAGTCTGAACTCAATCTGATTCTTGAACAACTGTTGCAAACTTTTCGTGCACAAGGACTCACAGTTAATCTCAGTAAATCGCACTTTGGCAAAACTTCTATAAAATTTCTTGGACATGTAATCTCAGCAGAAGGCATTGCGCCTGACCCGGAAAAACTTCAAGCTTTACGTGACATTACTGTTCCTACGACGAAGAAATAACTACGCAGCTTTTTGGGTTTAATTAACTTTTTTCGTAAATTTATTCATTACTCTGCTTTAGACACCCCTAGATTATGTCAATTGACGAGTAAAAACACTATTTGGTCCTGGTATAGCCAAGCACATTCTGAATTTGTCAATCTAAAACAAGCTTTGTTGAATGCACCGCTTTTATCACATCCATATCTTACTAGACATTTTTCCATTGCCACCGACAGTTCTAACACCGCTTTAGGCGTACACATTTTTCAGGAAATTGAAGAAGATGGCACTACAGTAATTAAAAACATCGCCTTTGCAAGTCGCATTCTGTCAGCTGCTGAACGCAATTATTCTGTTACAGAACTTGAAACATTATGTGTTGTTTGGGCATTTACGAGATTTAGGCATTTTCTTTATGGAAGACACTCTACCGTTTACACAGATCATAGAGCTATGCCGTGCTGTAAGGATGACAATTTTCTACGTAATGTATTATTGGACGAATCTATCTCACTGATTGTCTGCTGTAAATTTTGAAATTCTGGTGTTTGATTAAACGAAACTGGTGAAGTATCGTCTGATTTGGTGCCATTATTACTTTCAATAACATCAATACGACTGGCCAATTCATCATATTTTTCAGTCAGTACTTTTATCTGATCATCGTTTTTAGTCTCGCAAGCATTAATTTGTTCTTGTATTTTACGTGTGGTTTTGTTCAACTTTTTAACGTCTGCTTTGATGGCATCGGGATCCTGAAGTAGTTCTAATTGTTCAAGTCTGTCGGTCACTGTCTGAAAGTCTATTGTGTGTGTGTCTGTTTTTGCTTTAAGATCGGAGATTTCATCATGCAATTCGGTGTTCAACTGTTTGATAGTATTAATTTCGTCTGATACTGTAGCAATATTGTTGTCTACGTATGTCTTTGCTTTCGTAAACAATTTACGTTTATCTTCCTGTCTCTGTGCAGTAATTGTTTCCATGGCTTGTCGCTTTACTTTATTCTGTTCCTGTATAAATTTACGGTAACGCGTTTCACTGTATTGTAGGTGGTGATTAAAGCGTTCATCAATTTGGCTGTTCTGTTGGTCAAATTTAGCGTCTAATTTTGCATCCAGTGTGCGTGAAAGCTCTGCTGACATTAATTTAAACTCGTCGCGTAACTGTGTTGCTTTGTCGCTGTTGAACTCACTTCAAAATTTGTTGCCTTCACTCCGTTACGCAAAGCTACTGCTGGAACTGTTTGGAAAGCATTGGTAAAACATTTTCTATTCCATGTAGGGCATGTATTGAAAGTAATTTCCGACAATGGATCACAGTTTCGATCTGCCATATGGACATTTATGTTACGAGCTAGAAACATTTCTCCGATCTATATATCCAGGTACCATGCTTCTTCGAACCCTTGTGAACGACTAATGAAAGAAATTGGTAAACTATGTAGAATATAATGCCATAAAAAACATATTGATTGGGACACACACATACTCTCATTCCAGGATGTAATTAATTCCATACCAAATGAATCTACTATGCTATCTCCGACTGTTATACTGAAAAATGTTGAACCACCTAACAAAATTAAAGAATTAGTAACCTTTCCTACATCTCGTCGACTACGACACCATGAAATAATTGACATTGCGCTGAACAACATCAAACGTGCCGCAGAGCGCCAGAGAAGACAGCAAAAACAGGTTTGTACACGCCGTGACTTTCACATTGGACAGAAGATATTAGTACGCACACACTATTTATCCAACAGAGGAAAGAATAGGTGTAGTAAATTTGAGCTTCTATACGCAGGTCCATATCGAATTCGCAGCATTCCTCACCCCAATGTAGTACACGTCGAAATTTTGAGAACCAGAAAAAGTAAAGGCAACCACCATGTCTCCAATATTAAACCCTTTATTAAATGAATATACTTTATGACTTATCACACTGTAATGCTATTTCCTGATTTTTATATGACCAATGATGCAATTATATTTATGTGTCTACTTACTGATGATTATCGTATTTTTTTGTCTTGGCAAGTGCCCGGCAAGGTAAGGTTAGCAGGTCGCTTTTCTTGTCGTTACACATCAGACCGTGCACATTCTTCCAGATAAACTGACATATTTTATGACTACTTACGCAATTATATTTATATGAACACTTATTGATGATTATCGTATTTTTTCTTGGCAAGTGCCCGGCAAGGTAAGGTTAGCAGGACGCTTTTCTTGTCGTTACACATCAGACCGTGCACATTTTTCCAGATAAGCTTACATATTTTATGACTACTTATGCAATTATATTTATATGACTACTGACTGATGATTATCGTATTTTTTTCTTGGCAAGTGCCCGGCAAGGTAAAGGTACTATTTCGCTGCAATTGCCGGTCGTAGCGGCCGGCAGTGACTGCGGGCAGTTGACTACTGCTCTTAGGCACAGCAACGGAACATATGTCGTTGTAACTGCTCGGCAGTCAGCGGTCGTGACGTCATTGCGACCGCCGCGTCTCGGCCGCTGCAGAAGCAGTCAAGCAGTTGGGCCGCGACTGCCAGGTGTGTGACGACTGCAGAAATCAACGACGCGCTATGTCGAAGAAAGGTTTTCACGATGACGACGACGAACAATTAGTGGAGTATGTGAGCAGATACTCTATACTGTATGATCATAAGCATGCAGATTTCAGAAATGTGATGGCAAAGGATAAGGTGTGGAAGAAGATAGGAGGAGCAATGAAAAAAGATGGTAAGTGTTTTGCATATAGACATTCATTTATTTATGTTTTTTTTCCCTACTGTGACAAATTGTACAATATGGAGGCTACAACAATGCTTCCATTCTTTCTGTCCCCAACGATTACAACAATAGTCGTTACGAGCAGTAACAATAATTTATTTCCTTTATTTGAGCCTTAGTTCTTTTCCAAGTTGTAATCATTGATTTGTAGGTTCACAGAAGTAGAATCCCCCTGTTCGGGGCAGGGGGATTCACGTCATGGTCAAGTTCATAAAAATCTCGTCCTCTTTTTTCTAAATAGGCGTTCCTGAGGACATTGTGTAGACAGCAACAAGCTGTAACGAGATTATCACATGTGTTAGGTTGAAGGTTCAGATTTGTGTAAAACACTCGAAATACCTGACACAAAATCCTACAGCGTTTTCAGAAACTCGGCGCGCTCGTGACAGTTTATAGTTGAAGGTCGCTTTTGATGTCAGTTAATGGAAGCTTTTCATCTGCTGGCAACACGTCTCCTTTCATGATCATTTTCCCCATTGCTGACTTATTAAATATGCCACTGTCTCCTTCCTTCCCATATGAACCTACGTCTATCGCAACGAATTTACAGTTCGCATCAACCAATGCCAAAAGCACTATGTAGAAGTACCCTTTGTAATTCTAGAAAAGGGAACCACTTTTTACAGGACACCGTGTCCTTATATATTTCTCTTCAATCACAGCACAGCAGTTAGGGAAACCCCAAAGAGTGTAAAATTCTTTCGCGCCTTCCCTGAAAGATTCTCGAGATGGAGGAGGCAGGAAGATAGGTGCCAAGTGTTGGCACATAGCTTCTACTGTTTCACGAACTATGATGCACACGTAGCTTGGTGATAACCGGAAACCATATCCAAGGGACACGAAACACTCCCCTGTAGCTAGAAACATGTAACACAAACCATAATTATTATTAATACATGAAACATAAATAATGTCTTGTCCTAATTACACAGCTAAACAAATATCGTTCCGTTTTAGGTAACCAGTGTAAGAAGAGATGGAAAGACATCAGAGATCACTACTGGAAAACTATTCGAAAAGAACAACTGCAAACAGATTCTGCAGCACCAAGTTCAACAACAAAATGGGCGTTGTTCAACAGACTAGACTTTTTGAGAGATGTAGAAAGGGAGCGGTCGTCTTTTTGTAGTGTCCCGCCAAAGGAGCCAACAAGTGTTGAAGGACTGCTATCTGATGAAGACGGACAAAATGCCAATGAAACAGGGCCTGACACTCTACAAGCCATTGCTTCCTTGTCCTCCAGTGACGTAGCTGCTGCCAACTCTTCCATCTCAGCTCGCAGATCGAGGAAAACACACTGGGATTCAATCAACCAAAGGGGCCAACAACGATTGGAATTGCTGCAGCGCTTGGCTAATATTCGGGAGCCGGAAGATGATGTGGGGCTGTTCATGAGAACCATAGCAGCGTCCATTAGGAAACTACCACGTCACCTCATTAATAAAGCGAAAATTGACATTTTAAGCTATGTTACGAGACTTGACAGTTCTTCAGAATCATCTCTTGTGCCACTACCTGTCATCATCAGTCCTTCCGGCTCGTCTTCCCTTTCATCCCCTTTCGAACGAACTTCATCGGTTGGAGACGATACGTACACTTTCACCCCATTAATAAACGTCGAACCACAAGCAGGTGATACTACTTTTGAAAATAATTACTAATCATAATGTAAACACAGTGTAAAGATAATGTAAAAATAAACAACAAACTGTACAGGCCCTGAGTCGTTTCCAAATAAACCTATTATTTTAATAGAAATTTATGTTGTTTCACAGAGATACAAAATTATTCATTTTAAACCATTGTTCATGAATACGTATGTTTTTCTACAGCTACTTGCTGTAAAGTCACTGCCATTTTTTCGTCGGCTTCTATTGGAGTTTGCACTGCACTGGCAGCTGTTCCTGCTATTATCTTCTTTCACCAGACTTAAAACAAAATCGAACTGAGTCTAAAGAAATTTCTGAACCTCTCTTCATCGTTTCGCAAGTGACCGGTTACTAAGTTAGCATTAATTCCTTCACTTTTCCGTGTTTGGAAAATGCTGTGGGGAGAAGATCTTGTAAGCATTGCAATAATTTCCTCGTCTTCTTCCTCGTCCACCAAAAACCTAGAACGGTGTTAGCATCCACGTTGCGAACTCACGTGCGTGTTCATTTCACAGAGGTAACTCACTGAGTTAAAAAATGGTTCAAATGGCTCAGAGCACTATGGGACTTAACTTCTGAGGTCATCAGTCCCCTAGAACTTAGAACTACTTAAACCTAAGGACATCACACACATCCATGGCGGGGGCAGGATTCGAACCTGCGACCGTAGCGGTCACGCGGTTCCGGACTGTAGCGCCTAGAACCGCACGGCCACTCCGGCCGGCAACTCACTGAGTGGCGTGGCCGCTGCGGTCAGCAGTCTCAACGAAATTCACAGCCAGTGACGGTCGGCAGTTACGCTGGCAGTTACTGCCCGCCGCTACGGCGGACACTCGCAGCGAAATAGTACCTTTAGGTTAGCAGGTCGCTTTTCCTGTCGTTACACATTTTTCCAGATAAACTGACATATTTTATGACCAATTATGCAATTCTATCTAGTGACATATTAATTTTATCAAATTCTTTCTCCATTAAAGTCTTCAACTCTCGCCTCTGTCAACTACACAATATACAAGCTGAACAAAGAAAGGCATTTCTTGTCGTTACACATCAGACCGTGCACATTTTCCATTCTTCATGTATGTATGATTGTTTTCCTGTTTTGTTTGTATGCACTATGAAATATTTAAGATATAACAAAAACCAGTTGACTTTGACATTTTGCCTTATGATATCCCAACATCGTGTCTATTTTACATTTTTTTTTTTTTTTTTTTTTTTTTTTGTGCTGCTACATTGTGATACTCTGTGTACATTTTTTGCACCTGCACACTGCCTATGTTTTTGACACATTACGTTTTCTGTCATGCTATGCTGTATGCTCAATTATATCACTAGAAACCAGTTTTTATTTAATGGGTATATGATTTAAATGCAAGACATTAATCATTGTTCATCATTTTCAGAAAGCAACAACGTGTCAAAGAAATAAATTAAACAAACCACAGGGGAGTACTATGAAATGGAAATTTCACCTCCGGAATGAACGAAAGAAGATGCAATACCTCATCACGAAGAGTAAATGGATCAGAATTAACAAGCATTAACAAGAATATACTATACACATCGTATGTTAGCGGTCTTAACTAATTTTTTCTTTCAGAATACGAGGCGATTGATGCAGGCTGTCAGACAGAACTACACATCTTAGTTTTAATGATGAAATATGCTAGAAATAAGGAACTCTATACTATGAATAGTTGTATGATGAAGTGTCTTTTTGCAGATGATAATGAATGGTGATGAATAGTGATGAAGGATATAATAATATGGATAATGAAGTTTTTCTTTACAGGTGACGGTAATAATGGAGATATGAAACATGAAGTTTTTGTTTACAGGTGTTGATAGTGATAAACTTTATATGGCCACTAAACGCACCACTTTAAAGTTTTTCTTTGCAGATGAGGATAATGATGAAGTTTATGTATTTATGCTATGTAGTTATTTAAGTATTTGTTGCAGTTCGTTTTGACAGTATGTCTTATGTCGCATGGTATGATGACTGAAGGTTTTGGAAAGGACAGCTAGAGAACATATATATTTAATACACATTTCATTACCTGTTAATTCGAAGTTCACTAGTTTTCAGCATAATATGCGTTTCTTCTTTCAGCTTAATAGTCCATTTTGTATTTTTTTTTCCAGGAGAAGCTATTCATGAAATTAATGTGCTATAAGCAGTTGGTCATTAAACTTGTTCTAGTACTTGCATTTTTTTTTACCCATTTGTGTGTGTCATTCATGAATGTGATCACATATACTTTATTTGTTTCATAACCTTGCTACAGCTGACTCATGACTAATGACGTTACCTATCCTCATTTGCAGCAGTAAGTCAAGAGTAAATAATGTTATGCCCCAGCAATTAATTATCGATCCCAAGGCAATGCATTGCTAATATAAAAAAAAAATTTAAAAAATTTATTAACAGTCCAAAATAATGCTACCAGTTCAAGAGAGTTCTGAGTAATACTGAATGATGTTTTTCTAATCACAGACCTTGAGTAATAGCTACAGTGTGTTACATTTTAAATATGTCATATGTCACTTGAATGATGAGTTCTGAGTAATAGTGAATGATATTTCGTAATAATGCATGCATGCTCTACATTCTTTAACTCCTGTTTCGAAGGATGACTTCTGATGTTTTGTAACTGGCCAATGAGTGCCAATAATTATTTTTAAACATGTCGTATATCACTTGAATGATGAAAAATGTTTTGTAATATTCAATACTTGCTATATGTTTAGTAACTGGCCAATGAATGCCACTGTTTCTTATATTTGTATTATGTCACTTACATGCTATATATATGAATACTAGTAGCTTGATGCTACACTCATTAGCTCCTGTTTTGAAGGATGACTTCTGATGGTTTGTAACTGGCCAAAGAGTGCCAATGTTCACTATAATCAGATGACTTATGAACATTATTCTGTAACACATCATACATAGTACAGAAATGTTCAGTAACTAGGCGATGAGTGCCACCAATTACTCAAATCAGTTGACAGACTAGTGTAATTCTCAATGATGACTGGTGTAAGACTTAACGTCCTTCACCTTCTGACCTAATTACCAGGAATTACTGCAATATCCGTTTGTCCTGTCTATCCTCATGATCATGGAGCACTATATTTGGTTTTTGCACTAATTCTACGTTGGTGTACCTTACAAGAACATGGTGTTGACACAACATGCTGTCCACCACCTTGAGCGATGGAGATGTTATTATGGTCCCACTGTTTGGTGTACCTAATATACTACCAAAATGATAACATTGAATATTAATACGACATTTCAGTGTCTTGGCTACACTGATTAATTCTTTAGGGAAGAGAACTTCAGATTGTCTCACTTGGTGTTGTGCTTCTGTAGAAAGATATGGACTTTCAGTGCAGCTACGTGCAACCTACTGTGCTACAACCATGATGCAATCCTTCCCTTTCCTATCCTAGTTCTTGTAAAATGATAAAAAAAATACTACAGTGCGTGTGCACTTTATGTTATTTGTTGATATGTTTTGTACTCATTGCGTATACGTTTGTCATTACCTGATATGTTCTGTACTACAGTGCGTGTGCACTTTATGTCATTTGTTAATATGTTTTGTACTCATTGCGTATACATTTTGTCATTGCTTGATATGTTCTGTACTCAGTGCGTGTGCACTATATTTTATTTCATGTTCTGCACTTATATATATGTATATATTCTGTGACTGTAAACTTAGTTAATTAAGAAAAATTTGTTGCTCATGGCAAGTCCAATTGACTCACCATCGCTAACAAATTTTTGCCCCCCCCAGTGGAGGGTTATGTAAGAGGTATGCGCTGCCTGCAATATGAGAATCGCTGACCAGAGAGCAGTGTTGACTGCAGTACGAACTGTGTAACTGTAGCAGTTAGTTGTTGCTAGTCGCTTGTCTGAGGTTGTCTGCACTTGTCTGCAGTCTGCTCTGGTCGGGAATCTGGAGATGGAGTATTATTGTAGAAGGTAAAGAAGCAGCGTCGCGCATATCTAGTAATGTATCTGAACTGTCATCCAAATGTTTTAAAAATGTCCTAATAATAATTTTGGTTATATAAAGTAATTTTTTTAAAAAAAAGCATTCATTTAAAAAAAAATCAGTTGCTTCCTTTCACAAATCACAAATTTATAAGCCAGCATTGCACGGAGCGGTTCCGAAAAAATTTTTAGGTAAGAGCAGATATATTCGCCGTTTTATTGAGGTAAGTATTTTTGCTTTTTATTCAGAATGATCTTACAGGGCCAAGACGCAGCACTGCTGTCGTCCAAATTTTACCAGGTTACTAAATTCATTTTTTTATTATGAGGCTTAGGAATTTTTCTGTTTTGTGCTTACATTAAATGAAAAAAGAATTTTGTGGGTACATTAAATGGGAACCAGTTTTGATCTGAGGTCACACAAAAATTAGAATCGCTATCCATAATAATTATTTTTAATTTCAATTATAAATTTTGTGGGGGGTTTACAACCTTCGTGCAAAAACATTCGCCAACCTCATGCTTAAACATTCATAGGATTGTGTGAATGTGTGAAATCAAATTATGTGATGTAGGAATTGTGCAAAAGAAATGTTTGAAAAACTAAATAAGTTAAGCACACCAGACAGCTAATAAACTATAAAATAACAGTCATTGACTATGGACTTAAGTAAAAAATAGACTATCGATAAAAATAAGTCATTAGTTCTGAAATGGACTGTACATAAAGAACAAAAGTAAGGCATAATAAACACTAAAACTATATCCCACTTATTTTCTCCTCATAAAAATAAAAGAATAACTATATTTTACTTATTTTCTCCTTATAAAAACAAAGAATAAAAAATTATCTTGTTGGATGTTTTCCCTTTTTTTTAACATTTGTACCATTTGTTAGGATAATATCTCAATACTTGTGTATGTATATTTCTTTGTCAAAGCAATTCTTTGAAATAATTCTTATTTGTTAGTGTAACAATGTTGAAATGAGTGTCTAAAAACAAAAACATTTTACTTGTACATGATATTTAGAAAATGTGTTAGGAATAGATTTTACTTAATTACTACATTTATAAAAACAATATTTCTAAGAAAATCGATGTGACAGACTCCTCACTTTCGATAACAAACGTCTTAAAAAAACAAACTTCACAATTAAATTTAGAAAGAAAGAAAATAATTAAAGAATAATAATTATAATAGAATAAAAATATTCTTCCCTTGTCAATATAAACATATTTTTGATAATAATGTGGAAGAATATAAAAATATAAATTAGTAATACAAACTACCGTAGAACAGAATAACGTGGCTGAACAGTAGGCAACAAAATTTAGTTAACGGAATAATTTTTGACTGGCTTAGACAATGATTCAATCATTGCCTAACTTCAGTACAAAAATTAAGTTCGAAGGTTGGTGATATGTAATGTGTCAGGCAAATCCAACACCTTCCATGAAAACCCTGACAACCGGCCGCGGTGGTCTAGCGGTTCTAGGAGCGCAGTCCGGAACCGCGCGACTGCTACGGTCGCAGGTTCGAATCCTGCCTCGGGCATGGATGTGTGTGATGTCCTTAGGTTAGTTAGCTTTAAGTAGTTCTAAGTTCTAGGGGACTGATGACCACAGATGTTAAGTCCCATAGTGCTCAGAGCCATTTGAACCCAAAACCCTGACATGATAAGCAAATCCAGCAGTATGTCACATAGCTCCAAATAAATCGTGACATTAAATTAACCAAAGTAATACGAGTAACGAGTGAGCAAATGGAATACCACAGACTAACACAAGAATGCCTAAATGCATGTCATACCTTCCCACCGGGAGACAGACGCAGTTCCGAGGGGACAAACGAGAACAGAAGCCGAGAGCAGAACCATGTTAAGCTGGAAGGCCCTGCGATAAGGGACGGACACCCACGTCGCCAGCTAACCGCTAGAACCACCCCCCAGCCCATGTGAAAAGCTAGAGCCCTCCAGAAGAACAGTATAGATCTTACGATAACACAAAAACGGCTACCCCAGCCGCAAGTCTTAGCGTGAGACTTTTTCGCGTCTCTGTTACGTCAGGACCACCCCCCAGCCCATGTTAAAAGGTAGAGCCCTCCAGAAGAACAGTATAGATCTTACGATAACACTAAAAGGACCACACCAGTTGCAAGTTTTAGCGTGAGACTTTTTCGAATCTCTGTTGCGTTGCAAACTTTAAAAACATTGCCCCACCACGAAAAGTATAACGTTTCCCATTGGATAGACAGAATTTTTGTAGGCAGAGCTTAAGGTTAGCATTGAGACCATGATTGGTCAGATGAAAACACAGCCAGATAGTTTTTTTAAACCAACTTCGGTAAATTGTAGTAAGGAGAAGTTAGGAGAGAGTTGCTTCCGAGACAGCGAGGTGAGCGGAGCTGTGCTGCCCACCGCCCCCTGACGATCACCGCCAAGGTAATGAACGCATGCGATGCCGCATAACAGCGCATAAAGCTTCACTCAGAACAGCATACATCTCATCTGTTACACCCCCTTTTTGCCTAACACTAGTGTCGATCGTCAATTATAGCTCATGGTGTTCACATTTGCCACTTGAAGTAAAAATCTGAAATGCGATGATTTTTCTGTTATATAGTTATTGAGAAGCCACATCAGCCACTGTAATTTACGACAAGTTAGATAAGTAATTAAAGATAATTGAGGCTCACTGTAGACCAGTTTGATAGATTTCTCTTTTGTGAAACTTAATTTAAACCTAGATTATAGATGTGATATGGCATAGGTCATCTTCCGATCCATTCTAGAGCTTGGAAACCCATTCAGGGAATATTCGTTCACATTTTTGTTGAACGCAGTTGGTTTTTACCATCCTGTATTAAAACATTTCCTTTTATCAATAGTGCAATTTATAAAAAATGTTTTGTGAGTAGAATAAAAAAAATGGCTCTGAGCACTATCGGACTTAACTGCTGAGGTCATCAGTCCCCTAGAACTTAGAACTACTTAAACCTAACTAACCTAAGGACATCACATACATCCATGCCCGAGGCAGGATTCGAACCTGCGACCGTAGCGGTCGCGCGGTGCCAGACTGCAGCACCTAGAACCGCTTGGCCACTTCGGCCGGCGTAGAATAAAATTTCCAATGGTAAACTTAACTGCTTTCTCGACGTTATTTTACCAGCTAACTAAAGATAGGAAAGCCTTGAACCCCTTCCACTAAATTTATTTAGTATTAAGATTCTTTTACAGGGAGCGCAGTGGAGCTGACGCTGAAATAATTAAGTATTTGGTTATATCATCGCTAGTCTCACTGAACTCTTCTGAACTCTACATGTCATGTGTGGTCTGGCGTCTCCTTACCAGCAACAGGTCCCAGGATCAAACTAGTCAATTCCCTAAAAAACACGCTCAGAGCATCGTTGCACGAAAGTGGTAGGGAGACACGATATAGAACAAACAGACACCACGCAGAATGTTAGACCCTCCCCCGCTAGATGCCTCCGAATTGTAGCGTGTAACATGGTGGTTTGTAACTAACTGACGGCCGCTGTGGCCGAGCGTTTCTAGGCGGCTACAGTCTGGAACCGCGCGACTGCTACGGTCCCAGGTTCGAATCCTGCCTCGAGCATGGATCTGTGTGATGTCGTTAGGTTAGTTAGGTTTAAGTAGTTCTAAGTTCTAAGGGACTGATGACCTCAGATACACTCCTGGAAATTGAAATAAGAACACCGTGAATTCATTGTCCCAGGAAGGGGAAACTTTATTGACACATTCCTGGGGTCAGATACATCACATGATCACACTGACAGAACCACAGGCACATAGACACAGGCAACAGAGCATGCACAATGTCGGCACTAGTACAGTGTATATCCACCTTTCGCAGCAATGCAGGCTGCTATTCTCCCATGGAGACGATCGTAGAGATGCTGGATGTTGTCCTGTGGAACGGCTTGCCATGCCATTTCCACCTGGCGCCTCAGTTGGACCAGCGTTCGTGCTGGACGTGCAGACCGCGTGAGACGATGCTTCATCCAGTCCCAAACATGCTCAATGGGGGACAGATCCGGAGATCTTGCTGGCCAGGGTAGTTGACTTACACCTTCTAGAGCACGTTGGGTGGCACGGGATACATGCGAACGTGCAATGTCCTGTTGGAACAGCAAGTTCCCTTGCCGGTCTAGGAATGGTAGAACGATGGGTTCGATGACGGTTTGGATGTACCGTGCACTATTCAGTGTCCCCTCGACGATCACCAGTGGTGTACGGCCAGTGTAGGAGATCGCTCCCCACACCATGATGCCGGGTGTTGGCCCTGTGTGCCTCAGTCGTATGCAGTCCTGATTGTGGCGCTCACCTGCACGGCGCCAAACACGCATACGACCATCATTGGCACCAAGGCAGAAGCGACTCTCATCGCTGAAGACGACACGTCTCCATTCGTCCCTCCATTCACGCCTGTCGCGACACCACTGGAGGCGGGCTGCACGATGTTGGGGCGTGAGCGGAAGACGGCCTAACGGTGTGCGGGACCGTAGCCCAGCTTCATGGAGACGGTTGCGAATGGTCCTCGCCGATACCCCAGGAGCAACAGTGTCCCTAATTTGCTGGGAAGTGGCGGTGCGGTCCCCTACGGCACTGCGTAGGATCCTACGGTCTTGGCGTGCATCCGTGCGTCGCTGCGGTCCGGTCCCAGGTCGACGGGCACGTGCACCTTCCGCCGACCACTGGCGACAACATCGATGTACTGTGGAGACCTCACGCCCCACGTGTTGAGCAATTCGGCGGTACGTCCACCCGGCCTCCCGCATGCCCACTATACGCCCTCGCTTTAAGTCCGTCAACTGCACATACGGTTCACGTCCACGCTGTCGCGGCATGCTACCAGTGTTAAAGACTGAGATGGAGCTCCGTATGCCACGGCAAACTGGCTGACACTGACGGCGGCGGTGCACAAATGCTGCGCAGCTAGCGCCATTCGACGGCCAACACCGCGGTTCCTGGTGTGTCCGCTGTGCCGTGCGTGTGATCATTGCTTGTACAGCCCTCTCGCAGTGTCCGGAGCAAGTATGGTGGGTCTGACACACCGGTGTCAATGTGTTCTTTTTTCCATTTCCAGGAGTGTATTAAGCCTCATAGTGCTGAGAGCCATTTGAACCATTTGTAACGCAATTATGTCGATGCGTGAGAAACAACGTGCTGTAATCCAGTTTCGAATTCGAAGAGCACACACGGAGCACCCCTCCTTCAGTATGACAATGCCAGACCATATACGAGCTCTGTGATATTTTCAACAGTCTGACGGGTGGGGTTCACTGTCATCGAATTTCTCTCTGTACAGTCCCGACTTGCCGCCTTCCGATTTTTATCTGTTTCCAAAACTTGAAAAACACATTCGACCACTTCACTTTGATAGTGATGAAGCGGTGCAAGCAAAGGTGAGGTTGCGACTCCGTCAACAAAATCAAACATTCCACAGTGATGGTATCAACAAACTGATCTCTCGTTGAGAGAAATGTGTTACTCGCCAGGGTGACTATGTTGAGAAAAAAATATGAAGACATGGAGACGAAAGATGTGGAATTCTTATAATGTTTGTTTTATTTAAAAAGCGTTACGAATTTTCACACTAAAAATTCACATACGTTACTTCTCAGCACACCTTCGTACATTTACATCATTTTTAGATTTAGAGGCTTTAGGCAATGTTGACTGGAATACACACTGAAATTATAAAAGCAGCGTGGATTAATTAAAAAGAGGAAAAAGTAATGTACAACTTGTACACAAACCGAAATGGAGTTATGATAGTTGAAGTACAACAAATATAAGAGAACGGTAAAGTAATGTTGGTTAATTACATCGTACGATGGTGATAGAATTAGACTGCGAAATTGAACACTAAAATCTGCTAGATCAGTTTTGCTATTTCGGCAGAAAAAATATTGGCAATGTCAGAATTTAGATAGCCTGCATACTGGCAACAGCGAGAGAACGTTTCAGAAAACCGCAGTTTATTAACGTCGAGTATATATTCAAATGTTATAAAAGTATTTGCGTGGAAAGCAGTCTTTAACAGAAGTGAGAAGCACAAACAACAAGAGACTAGACGCGTAGGAGAAATGGTGCAGCATGAGTCGTACTGGATGTACCGAGACAGGGCACGTGGCAGTACGTCCACTCATCCCAATACAAAGACGTGGGTTAAATTCGAGAAAACTTTGGGAATAGATTTGTCTAGGTAACATATTTAACTGGTCAACATTGCAAGATCACAGGTTAATGTAAGCGCGAGATACTCCATTGCAGATGTGAAATGCTGGTACATTAATAACCGGTGTAACAGCCAGAATGTTGAATGGAAGCATGCAAACGTGCACGCATTGTGTTGTACAGGTTCCGGATGTCAGTTTGTGGTATGCGTTTTCCACTTGGTTGGTCAATACAGAGAAGGTTAATGCTGCTTTGTGGATGACGCTGGAATTGTCGTCCGATGACGTCCCATACGTGTTCGACTGGAGACAGCTCTGGTGATCGAACAGGTCAAGTCAGCATGTTCACACTCTGTACAGCAAGTTGGGCTGCAACAGCGGTATGTGAGTGAGTGTTATCCAGTCAGAAAACACCCCCTGGAATGCTGCTGTTCATGAATGGCTGCACAGCGGGTCGAATCACCAGACTGACGGACAAATTCTCAGCCATGGTGCATGGACTAACCACGACAGTGCTCCTACTGTCAAACGAAATCGCAAATGGTTCAAGTGGCTCTGAGCACTATGGGACTTAATATCTGAGGTCATCAGTCCCATAGAACTTAGAACTACTTAAACCTAACTAACCTAAGGACATCACACACGTCCATGCCCGAGGCAAGATTCGAACCTGCGACCGTAGCGGTCGCTCGGCTCCAGACTGTAGCGCCTAGAACCGCTCGGCCACAGCCACCGGCGGGTCTCGATTTCTACATCTGGAGTCTGTTCTGTCGTTTGCAGGTTTGAGCGCTGACTCGATGTGGGCTGCTCTATTACTTTATTAAAATTTTCAGATTGTGGTGTGAATTACTAAAATAAAATGTTTTGGTAAATTGTAATTTTTGGTGAAAAAACTTAAAAGAATATCTAAATAGTTTGCTTTTGGTGTTTCACATTTAATACTTTTTTTAAGAGTGAAAGCTCAGGTTTAATCTTTAATGTGTTTTTTTAGTCAAGCCTTATATTATTTGTTAATAAATTTTTGTAACGAGTACTTGGTAAGAAATTAAGTTCAGTATCTTTCCCCAACCCTTCCTCTAGGGTCTGTTGGCTTGTGCCGTCCTAAGATAAAAGCTCTTGTTACCTGTGTCACATCTCATGCACTTCGTAAAGGTTACTTTCTGGAAAACCTTATGCGATGTCTTTGCAACGTACACTGAAGAGCCAAAGAAACAGGTACACGCGCCTAATATAGTGTAGGGCACCGCGAGCACGCGTGAGTGCCGCAACATGACATGGCATGAACTCGATAATGTCTGAAGTAGTGCTGGAGGGAAGTGGCACCATGCATCCTGCAGGTCTGTCCATAAGAGTGTGAGGGGGTGGAGATCTCCTCTGAACATCACTTTGCAAGGCATCAAAGATGTGCTCAATAATGTTCATGTGGGGGGAGTTCGGTGGCCAACGGAAGTATTTAAACTCAGAAGAGTGTTCCTGGAGCCACTCTGTAGCAATTCCGGACGTGTGTGGTGTCGCATTGTCCTGATGGAATTGCTGAAGTCCGTCGGAATGCACAATGGACATGAATGGCTGCAGGTGATCGCACAGGATGCTTACGTACGTGTCACCTGTCAGAGTCGTATGTAGACGTATCAGGGGTCCAATATCGCTCCAACTGGGCACGCTCCACACCATTACAGAGCCTCCACCAGCTTGATCAGTCCCCTGCTGACATGCAGGATGCGTGGGGGCTTAATTATAAAATGAAAATATAATTTTAGTAGCTGCGTGTCCGGTTGCGAAGTCTCGTAACCGGTTGGCCCTGACTAGTATTAGTACGCAATCTGACTGCATAAAATAACAATAAAGAATGAAAGGAAATTTCCGTTAACACAATTGATGAATTAAGTCCCCTGCAATTATAAAAGCTACGAAACAACAAAGCACAAGTGTAACTGTTCTGTGTGTGGAAGTGTGATTCAACGTACATGTATCTGGCACGGTTCTTCCTCAATACGACAAGATAATTTAAACACCATTTACAATGAAGTAATTAAAAAACCAGAAATACTATAATTGCACATAGAAACCAGAATTACAAGTCTAATACATGAACACGAGCCAGATGCTTTGTTGACTGAACTTGTGACCAAGAGGCATTGCTATTTAGGAAATTTGAAATAAATTTTTTTTATTGCCTTCATATATATTGACGAAAGATATACTGTGATCATTGCAACATCTTCCATATATACATTACACCAACCGAACAGCATCTGCTGTCTCGCCCAACAGAAGAACAACTGCACAAGACATGCTCTCAACTACTACTGCTCTCGACATCCTCTCAACAAGTACTGCTCACGCCAACCTCTGAACTACAACTGCCCTCGACATTCTCTGAACAACTACTGCGCCAGTGGAGGCGGCGGAATAATACTCTTTGGCGCAACCTCCGGCGCTGGGACTCAGTGTAGCCACCTTTCAAGGGTCCATGGATTCATGAGGTTGTCTTCATATCTATACACGTCCTTCCACTCGATGCAATTTGAAGTGAGACTCTTGTGACCAGGCAATATGTTTCCAGTCATCAGCAGTCCAATATCATTGTTGACGGTCACAGGCGAGGCGTAAATCTTTGTGCCGTGCATTCATCAAGGCTACACGAGCGGGCCTTCGGCTCCGAAAGCCCATATCGATGATGTTTCGTTGAATGGTTCATACGCTCACACTTGTTGATGGCCCAGCATTGCAATATGCAGCAATTTGCTGAACGGTTGCACTTCTGTCACGTTGAACAATTCTCTTCAGTCGTCGTTCGCCCCATTCTTGCTGGATCTTTTCTTCAGCCACAGAGATGTCGGAGATTTGAAGTTTTATCGGATTCCTAATATTCACGATAAATGGTTCAAATGGCTCTGAGCACTATGGGACTTAACATGTGTGGTCATCAGTCCCCTAGAACTTAGAACTACTTAAACCTAAATAACCTAAGGACATCACACACATCCATGCCCGAGGCAGGATTCGAACCTGCGACCGTAGCGGTCACGCGGTTCCAGACTGTAGTGCCTAGAACCGCACGGCAACACCGGCCGGCCAATATTCACGATACATTCGTAAAACGGTCATACGGGAAAATCCCCACTTCATCGCTATCTCAGAGATGCTGTGTACCATCGCTCGTTCCCCACTATAACACCCCGTTCAAACTCACTTAAATCTTGAGAACCTGCCGTTGTAGCAGCAGCAACCGATCGAACAACTGCTCTAGACACTTGTTGTCTTATATAGGCGTTGCCGACTGCAGCGCCGTATTCTGCCTGTTTATATATCTCTGTATTTGAATATGCATATCTAAACCAGTTTCTTTGGCGCTTCAGTGTGTATTTCGTAGAAGCCAGATACAGCGCGGTGTTCAGAAGCATGCTTTACTCTTGCATTATAGCGAACTGCAGTATATCGAGAGTGAACTGTGAAATGACAAACTAGACGCGGAAAGGCTGGAAATGCACTTAATGCAACGTTATGTTGTACAATACAGGGTGTCCCGGGTAACTCATATATATCCGAAATGAAACGAAATGTGAAAAATACAATTGGCCAGGGACCCACCTATGTCAGGTACTCATACAATGGACAGGAATGCTTAATCCATAAAGATCAACGAGCAACACTTTCAACATTAAGTAACATTTTTTTAATGGCGCATTTATGTTTTTTTCTGCAGAAATGGAAATCAGAGGTACAATTAGTAACGCCAGACGTGGTTTCGCTTTTCTAAACCTCATACATTCTGAAATATCAGACTTTAAAGGCAGGCAACGGCACCGCGGTTCCTGCCCTAATGCGCAAGGCAAAAGTTTCTAGCACTATCCTACAGCCTGCTGTAAACAGCAGCCTGCCTACGCTGTTCAGTCTACATTCGTTTGGTACAGTGCTTTCCGTTTTGGTGTGGCTTCCGACTTTGGTGGTCGTCTCGTCGATATGCCAGTCCTCAGTAACGATGAAAAACTAGAGATGATGTTGATATACGGCCAATGTCACAGAAATACAACCACAGCTGTAGCTGTCTACATTGAACGCTACCCAGATCAACGCCGGCCTACTTCCAGAATCTGCTCAAGTCTCACGGAAACAGGGAGTTGGGCAGCAGGAAAGCGTCAACGCACAAACAGTGCAACTAACAGCGCCAACGAAATTGCTATACTGGTCGCTGTAGCGCACAGTCCTGAGGTGATTGTATGACAGATTTCACGCAGTTCTGGAATAAGCCGTAGTAATGTATGCAGAATTTTGCATAAGCATACGTTTCATCCGTATCATATCTCACTCCATCAAGGACTGTACGGGAATGACTTTGAATCCCGCATTGAATTCTGTCGTTTTGCACTTCAACAATTGTAAGGCCATCCTGACCTCGTACGTCATACATTGTTTGCGGATGAAGCTTCGTTCACAAAATTATGGTCCTGTGAATCCGCCGAACATGTACTACTGGTCCGTGCGACATCCGCACTGGCTTCGGGCGGTTGCTCCCCAGCAACAGTGGTGCGCCAATCTTCGGTGCGGTATCATTGGTACCATTATTCTAAGTCCTTTTTGTCAGAGAACATTAACCTGACGGCGATATGTATCATTTCTACAAGACACTCTAACCTTCCTCATGAAGACTTGGGACTGGAAAGGCGTCTATCAATGTGGTTCCAGAATGAGATTTTCACTCTGCAGCGGAGTGTGCGCTGATATGAAACTTCCTGGCAGATTAAAACTGTGTGCCCGATCGAGACTCGAACTCGGGACCTTTGCCTTTCGCGGGCAAGTGCTCTACAAGGCAAAGGTCCCGAGTTCGAGTCTCGATCGGGCACACAGTTTTAATCTGCCAGGAAGTTTCATATTAGCGCACACTCCGCTGCAGAGTGAAAATCTCATTCTGGAAATATACCCCAGGCTGTGGCTAAGCCATGTCTCCGCAATATCCTTTCTTTCAGGAGTGCTAGTTCTGCAAGGTTCGCAGGAGAGCTTCTGTAAAGTTCGGAAGGTAGGAGACGAGGTACTGGCAGAAGTAAAGCTGTGAGTACCGGGCGTGAGTCGTGCTTCGGTAGCTCAGTTGGTAGAGCACTTGCCCGCGAAAGGCAAAGGTCCCGAGTTCGAGTCTCGATCGGGCACACAGTTTTAATCTGCCAGGAAGTTTCATATCAGCGCACACTCCGCTGCAGAGTGAAAATCTCATTCTGGAAACATCCCCCAGGCTGTGGCTAAGCCATGTCTCCGCAATATCCTTTCTTTCAGGAGTGCTAGTTCTGCTTGGTTCGCAGGAGAGCTTCTGTAAAGTTTGGAAGGTAGGAGACGAGGTACTGGCAGAAGTAAAGCTGTGACTACCGGGCGTGAGTCGTGCTTCGGTAGCTCAGTTGATAGAGCATTTGCCCGCCAAAGGCAAAGGTCCCGAGTTCGAGTCTCGGTCGGGCACACAGTTTTAATCTACCAGGAAGTTTCAATGTGATTCCAGTCTGATGGATGTCCTGCACACGTGGTACGTATTTCCAGGGAAATTGGGGATGCAGTGTTTCCAGATAGTTGGAATAGGGCGAGGAGCTCTTGTGAGCTGGCCAGCCCAGTCCCCTGACATGACGCCGTTAGACTTGTTTGTCTGGGACTCGGTGAAAGAGTCTGTAAACCACGAACCCCCAACGACACCAGAGAGTATGCAGAAACATATTACTGGAGCATGTGCGGCAGTATCTCTGGAACGATTACAATCTGTGGAACGCCCACTTGTGCACCATATCCACAAGTATACTGGTGCAAACGGTAGGCATTTCGAACATCTGTTGAGGAGACGCAGGTTCACTGGACGTTACATTACCGGTTATTTGCGGGTACTTTTTCCATGCTGGATGTCATGTATATACTGGAAGTTTCTGTAGGGTATGTGCCACTAATAACTGTGTTTAGGACACTAGAACCATTTCTTATCACTAAATTGTACGCCTAGTTTACATTTCCGTAGAAAAACGTAGTATGTCAATTAAATAAAAGTAACTTTGTGTTTAAAATGGTGTTCGACATTCCAGCCCATCGAGTGAGCCCCAAACATACGTGTATCCCCGGCCAATTGCATTTTTCACATTTTGTTCCATTTCGGAAATGTATGATGTGGCGGAGCTAGCTGGGACAGCCTGTATATTGCACAGTATTTAAATTTAAAGAGCGTTACAAGGAAAACATAAAAAAATTGACAAATACAACAATTAGATAAACTTCACGCAAACAGCAAGTAAACTTTTCTATCACGCCTGGAAGGCGGCGCGTGGGTTGGATCACGAAAAGGTAAAACACGTCGGTACTGCTGTATGAATTTAAATCCCCTTTACTCAAGCAATAAGAATACATAACTAGCAAGGTGGTGCGAAGTTGGAGCGAAGTTTCCTGGCTGGCTGCACCTGATCAAATGGGGCGAAGCACTCGCGGAGCTCGTTGAACTCGACAGCACCGGCTAGGGGTCGCTGTCGTCTGTGTCTCGCGGTAGTGCCAACCTTTGAAACTATGCGTTGCTATCGATACCACACAAACAATAACAATACATTAGTATAAATAAAATACACAACGCTATATAAAATACAGTCACATTCAGAAAAAAAGTAACACCTTGAACCATTAAAGATAGGGCGTTCATATTTAGAGGATGCGTACATTAACATCTTCTGCAGAGAAGATTAGTATTTGAACCACGTTCAACCGCGGGTTCCATATTGCGGCGCAACACCACCAACCGGTAAAATGTGCCTGCGACACTCGTCACTATGAACCGAAGGTAAGGGATCAGCGTGACTTGAGCAGACGTGCAGAATGCCTCGCAGACGTAAGCGCTAAACGTACCTTCAAATCAGTGAGTTTGAAAGAGGGTGCATTATTTGCATGAGAGAACGTGATGCATCCATTCGCGAAATTTCTGCTCGTCTGGGACGAAGTGTTTCGGCAGTGCAACGGGTGTGTGCAGATCGGTTCACGGAAAACCATAGAACACGACGAGATGGTTCAGGTCGCATCACCCACACCACCCTCCCTTCCCGACAAGATCGACACTTCATCCGAATAACACTGCAGGGCAGATCAGGGTTGTCCTCAAATGGCTCTGAGCACTATGGGACTTAACATCTGAGGTTATCAGTCCCCTAGAACTTAGAACTACTTAAACCTAAGGACATCACACACATCCATGCCGGGGGAGGATTCGAACCTGCGACCGTAGCAGTCGCGCGGTTCCAAACTGAAGCGCCTAGATCCTCTCGGCCACATCGGCCAGCCAGGGTTCTCCTCGGCTCCGGCGTAACAGTAGAACAGTGGAACAGATCGTTCACTATCGGAGTTGACAGTGCGTTTATTGCAGCATGGTTGTATGTACGTTGTCCACTTCTCCATATACCTTTGAAGACTGCAGAAACATGCTAGACGGATATAGTGTATGGAACGACGTCACTGGAAAAAATGTTCAAATGTGTGTGAATTCCTATGGGACCAAACTGCTGAGGTCATCGGTCCCTAGACTTACACACTACTTAAACTAACTTACGCTAAGAACAACACACACGCCCTTGCCCAAGGGAGGACTCGGACCTCCGGCGGGAGGGCGGCGCAAGCCGTGACATGGCCTCTCAAACCGCGTGGCCACTCCGCACGGCGATGTCACTGGAGACAGGAATGGCATTAGATAGTATTTTCGGACGAATCCAGGTTGTGTTTGTTTGAAAATGATGGTCGCGTTTCGGTTTGCCGAAGACAGGGGGAGCGGTATCACAGTAACTGCAGTTGCGCATGATATTCAAATGGTTCAAATGGCTCTGAGCACTATGGGACTTAACATCTATGGTCATCAGTCCCCTAGAACTTAGAACTACTTAAACCTAACTAACCTAAGGACATCACACAACACCCAGCCATCACGAGGCAGGGAAAATCCCTGACCCCGCCGGGAATCGAACCCGGGAACCCGGGCGTGGGAAGCGAGAACGCTACCGCACGACCACGAGATGCGGGCGCATGATATTCCGCGCCAACTCGAGGCCTTATGGTGTGGGATGCTATTGGGTACAACGACAAGTCACAGTTGATGGATATCCAGGGCAATGCGACCAGTGTGACCTACGTGAATGATATCCTGCGACCCGTAGCCGTACCCTTTCCGCGCAATACCTCAGACATCATTTTTCAGCAAGACAAAGCATGACCACATGTTGCTACATGACCACGTGCCTTCTTGGTGCCGCTGGCCCGCCAGATCTCTGGAGTTCTTGCCAATCGAAAATGTGTGGGATATGGCGAAACGACTGGTGTAGCTCGTTGATCCAATGCCAGCCACCACAGATGGACTTCGGAACCAGGTGAATGCAGCATAGATGGCTATTCCACACGACGCCATTCGCGCCTGATAGACGTCGATACTATCACACACGGAACATGTTATCAGGGCCCATGGTGACCTGTGCCTCCTAGGGAAGAGGATACGTGTTGAAAAGAGGTGACTGAAGTGCTAATAATTTCTGCAGAACATACTGACGTACATGCTCTGTGAATATGAACGTCCTACCTCCAGTCGCTCATAGTGTCCTGTTTCTTCTGAACATGAGTGTACATTACAAAATACACGACTATAAATGACACTGAGCGCAAGCTATTGTAGATTCATGTTTTCACTGCTTTAAAGAAGTCGGTTACCTATTTTTGAAGGACCGTTTCACGTACTTTATTTTGTGCGTGTTATTTGACCTTCATCAAATGGTTCAAAAGGCTCTGAGCACTATGGGACTTAACATCTGAGGTCATCAGTCTCCTAGAACTTAGAAATAATTAAACCTAACTAACCTAAGGACATCACACACATCCATGCCCGAGGCAGGATTCGAACCTGCGACCGTGACCTTCATCAAGTGCAACAATTAAATACGGTATGGTTTACATTGTCTCTCCATCCACATAGCCATTTTGTTCATATTATCAAATATTTCACGTGTACTGGGAGCGTCTTCTGTGCTTTCTTCTTCGTGATATTGCAGAAGCACTGCATGTAGATTCTAATAATGTTTTTACACAGCATAATATCCGAATATGCGGTGTATGGGACTGCTGTATGTCGGACCAGTTACTGTACTAACATCTTAACCTCTTCTTGAGCTCAATAACTCCCTCATTATCAGTTTTCGGACAAGCAATAGGAAAGTTAGGATACATAGAATGGAAGTCAGACGTCACAGTTCAAAGATCTATTGATGGATAATCAGGATCCAGAACCTGAATATTTCTTTTAAAACTGTTTTCAGAACTGCATTTTATATCTTTCACTTACTTCTCATTTAAGTTTACCAAGTCTAATTGTCTTGAGAAAAATTAGTAGTAAAAGTCGTTATAGTACTATTGAAGAACATTTTACTATAATTAAAAAATATTATAAAAACTTTAGATAATATACAAATAGCTTAAGTACATAACATAGTTTTATGAGAAGAATTATTCACCACTTTCTTCGGAATCTACTTCACACTTGGAACATAAAACAGCTCTTTCTTTTTTTTTTTTTTTTTTTTGCTGTGTTTACCACATGTTTATCTCTTACAGTTGTTGCAGATTATTGTTATTTTGTTCACTTTGTTGTACTTTTCAGCTTTTGAACAGCTTTCACTAACACACAAATGACATCTACCTTTACCTCCATGAGTTTCCTTTGCACCGAAGTTCTGTCTGATTTTCCGTCCGAGAATACCCTCCATACTTGAAACTACAGGCAATATTTGTAGCCCTTTCTTCAATGTATGGTTTCGTGAGCTGTAGTTCCAGTTCTTGAAAATGAAGAAAAAGTCGTCGCTTATTAAATTTTTTCTTTATTCCAATCCGGAAAGTTCAACAAAAATAGTGTATAACTATTTACCGCTGCTATGTCCACAAGAGTATAGAAAACAGACAGCGGCCACCTTCTTGTAGCCTTCTTAATTGACTATTTCCTCACCATTTGATCTATGGTGTCAACGCCACCTTTAGTCTCATAATAACATAAATTTATAAATGTTTCCTTCTTGGTATCAGTAGGTGAACTAGATGCACCGTCGTAATGTTGAGATGATAGAAACAGCAGATTTCTTTTGGGTTCTTTTGGGTTGAACGTTGAATATAAGAAACAAGTGTGAATGGAATATTTCCAGAACCAGTATCGCTGGAAGCAAATTTACTGGAATATAATTTTCGTCTTGAGAGGTCTTTCAGTTCTTGACGTATATGTTTCCGAGTAGTTTGTAATGTTCCCACGAGTGTTATCCTGTGATTCCTCCATAGATATTCGGCCCAATAAACTGAAGTGTAATATATGTCTGTGGTGACATTTCGCACGGAATCATGTATAGGAACCACCAGGCGTTTGACCACAGCTGCAGCGGAATTTGATTGTTGTATACCATCATTTCTTTTCCCAGCATAAAGCTCCATGCTGATCGTGGTGTCACCGCCAGACACCACACTTGCTAGGTGGTAGCCTTTAAATCGGCCGCGGTCCGTTAGTATACGTCGGACCCGCGTGTCGCCACTATCAGTGATTGCACACCGAGCGCCGCCACACGGCGGGTCTAGAGAGACTTCCTAGCATTCGCCCCAGTTGTACGACAGACTTTGCTAGCGATGGTTCACTGACAAATTACGCTCTCATTTGCCGAGACGACAGTTTAGCATAGCCTTCCACTACGTCATTTGCTACGACCTAGCAAGGCGCCATTACCAGCAAGGCGCCATTACCAGTTACTATTGATGCTGTAAAACATGTACCGTCAAGAGCGATGTTCACCATTTATGGATTAAAGTTAAGTATTCCACAGCTACGTCCTTTTTTTGCTAGTCTCATTTCGTTAACCTGTTCCAGACATTCACGCCAGCCTGCGTGAGCTGAAACGCGTGCCTTTCGGCTTCCTCTCATAGTGGGTTGGCTCTCTTGCCAATCCACAACACTGATAACATATCTGGTTTTAACGTCTGTGAGCATGCGCATAAGTATCCCGCATTTACCAGGTTTTTCCTTCATGAAGACCTTGAACGGACACCTGCCGTGGAACAATGACATCATTTCATGAGTAACACTGTGCATCCCTACAGAATAATATTTGGCAGTAATTCATTCATTTTATCAAAAACTTCTCGTATTGCAGCAGATTTATCACGTTTCCTGCGATCACTTCGCGATTCTCTCGTCAAATCTTACTATTTTAGTAGGCTGCTGGAATCTGGTTCGGCTCATGGTAACAGTATAAACAAACCTTCCTGACGTGTAGGACCATAAATCTCTAACATGACTTACTGTCGCCGCGCGGGATTAGCCAAGCGGTCTAGGGGGCTGCAGTCGTGGACTGTGCGGCTGATCCCGGCGGAGGTTCGAGTCCTCCCTCGGGCATGGGTGTGTGTGTTTGTCCTTAGGATGATTTAGGTTAAGTAATGTGTATGCCTAGGGACTGATTACCTTAGCAGTTAGGTCCCATAAGATTTCACAGACATTTAATCATTTTTGAACTTACTGTCGCTTTCCTTCCCCGTAATAATAAATAGCCCTATATATGTCATGAATTCAAGTCTGTCTGTCGTGTGTATTTTCTGCCTCAATGCCTCTTCATTCGTATGCTTTATGATGATGTTGACAATTTCTGGTGACAGAAACTTTTCAAATGGTTCTGTTATTCTAGAATGAGATTTTCACTCTGCAGCAGAGTGTGCGCTGATATGAAACTTCCTGGCAGATTAAAACTGTGTGCCCGACCGAGACTCGAACTCGGGACCTTTGCCTTTCGCGGGCAAGTGCTCTAGCAGGGGTAGAAAGGCAAAGGTCCCGAGTTCGAGTCTCGGTCGGGCACACGGTTCTGTTATTGTTCCTACTTCATCTTCGTCTCTTATACCTTCTTTTTCTGTCAATATATTCTGTGCTACTCGTCTTCTAATGCGAGGAGTTTTGGAGGTATAAATTTGCTTGTAATATACTTGTCACTAACCTCGCAAGCTACGTGCCTAGAACTCATCTTCAGCGTGTGCAGGTACTCTATCACTGTCCACATCCTCGCACACAAAACATTCCTCTTCAGGTTCACTTCCTACATCGTCCGTTTCATCAAATTCAATTGGAGAATCTGTAAATTCTTCCAAAATCTGAGATATTTCTGTCAATAAGTGACTGTCGATACATTTTCAATCACAGTTGAACTAAGTGCCACGGAACAGGAAACAATAAAGAACCAAAGGCAAATGAATCATTGTTGAGACCACTGTTGCTGTCAAACCAGAGAAATATAATGTCCATGTGTTCTAAGGTCATGTAATGCTACTATTTGTGGAGTAAGACGACCGTTGTGGGAACTCGCATCTACTACCAAGTGGGGAGACTTTATGACCACCTCCCTTAAACTTAAATTTTCCGATTAAGCTTAAATGAAAAATGTAAAACAATCGCAGAATCTGGAAGACGACTTCATTAAAGACAATAAATGTTTTTTACAAAATTTTAAAGCATAAAGTACTTGAGTAGATATCAATATTTTCAAAAGGTGGGCATAAAGTACCCCCCCCCCCCCCTTGACATTGCGAGGGTTATACTCCGCTCGCCAGGCACAATGATGAGATGGAATGATACGAGAGCACGAAGTATTTATGCTACACCTTACCGGGTGCAGCGCCGCTGCAGAACTGAGTCGCCATTATTTACTGGCCGGTGACTGGGTGGAATCTCATTTTCCAGCGCGTCGCCCGCTGTCAGACCGCAATGCCTCACGCGTGTGCTGGAGTCTGCAACAACGAGCGCGAAGCGCCACAGCTCCACTCCCGTGAAAAGCTTTCCGCGGCGCTCTCACAGCTTCCCGTACGGCACCAGCATATCCTTTCATTTCTTACTGTCATAGTGAAAGGTTATACTAGGAGACGACTCTGAAAACACAGGTAGTTTCAAAATGGAATCAAGACAGTCATCTGCATCTGGTATAAACGAAGAACAATGCTATAACTGGTTTAGAACATAAAATATATTTAATCAGCCAGTATTGCCGTTATTATTAATTTCTTCACCAACGGTTATTTACAAAGTTGTGGTTATACGACGTATCAAACAAAACTTGTGACCTAGTTGTTATACTGAAGTCATCCCCAGAAGTTGAAGTAACATTAGGTGTGCTCCAGGGTAGTGTATTTGGACCAGTGTTGTTAATTTGTGTGTTAATGACGTGACTGACAATATTAATAGTAGCCTCATACTTTTAACAGATGATGTACAAGAGTTTGTAATTACGGTGCAACGATTCACGAAGGACCATTGTGCCTCGTAATTATTGTATTACATAGAACCTTGGTAGATATGCTGATGTGTTCATGCAAAACCGATTTCACTGCAAAACATTTTGGCGACTAGCTGCAAATCTGGCGCTGTGACTGCAGGAAACACGTATAGAAATGTTTTCATATGTAATGAATTTGGAACGGGACATGGGCAGGAAAGATCAAACCAGTGAGAAAGGTATAATGTTATTAACTGTTGTTTACACAGTTTGTTCAGTATGCGTACTGGAGACATCGATAAGATGCTGCATCCGTAAAACGACGTGATCAACAGTCCTTCGCAACAGTCCCGGTGGAATCTGAGCAACGTGTTGCTGTGTACTGGTCTTCAGATCGGGTAGAGACCGAACGTGTCCCTGGTAAACGAGTTCCTTTAGTTATTCCGAAAGCCAAAATTCACTATAATTCAGATCAGGTGATCTCGCAGGCCACGCATCTGAAAAGCCTCGATCGATAGCAAGTTCGTGGGAAGTTGCATTAAGCAGATTTTTCACTGGGCGAGCGGCATGAATCGTTGCCCCATCTTGCATGAAAACAGTGGTTAAAGCACAGTACTGCTCTTCCAAAGCAGGATTCACAAGCTGTACAAGGAGCTCTCGATAACGTACAGACGTCACAATACATCTGAATAGGCTGAGAATAAAATTGTTTGTTTCAGTCACACATAACGAGTGCAGCGGCTCTTCTACATCTATATGGATACTCTGCAAAGCACATTTAAGTGCCTGGTAGAGGGTTCATCGAACCACCTTCATAATAATTCTCTATTATTCCAATCTGGTACAGCGCGCGGAGGAAACGAACACCTATATCTTTCCGTGCGAGCCCTGGTTTCCGCTATTCTATCATGATGATCGTTTCTCCCTATGTAGATCGGCGTCATCAAAATATTTTCGCATTCGGAAGAGAAAGTTGGAGACTGAAATTTCGTGAGAAGATTCCGCCCCAAAGAAAAACGCCTTCGTTTTAATGATGTCAACCTCAAATCCCATATCATTTCCCTGACAATCTCTTCCTTATTTCGCGATAATACAAAACGTGCTGCCCTTCTTTGAACTTCCTTAATGTACTCCATCAATTCTGGCTCAAAGGATCCCACACCGCGCAGCAATGTTGTAAAAAGAGGACGGACAAACGTAGTGTAAGCATTCTCTTTAGTAGATCTGTTGCATTTTCTAAGTATAGTGCCAATAAAACGCAGTCTTTGGTTAGCCTTCCCCACAACGTTTTCTATGCGTTCCTTCCAAATGGTTGAAATGGCTCTCAGCGCTATGGGACAACGTCTGAGGTCATCAGTCCCCTAGAACTTAGAACTACTTAAACCTAACTATCCTAAGGACATCACACACACCCATGCCCGAGGCAGGATTCGAACCTGCGACCGTAGCGGTCGCGCGGTTCCAGACTGAAGCACCTAGAACCGCTCGGCCACACCGGCCGCCCGTTCCTTCCAGTTTAAGTTGTTCGTAATTGTTATTCCTGGGTATTTATTTGAATTAATCGGCCTTTACATTTGAGTGATTTATCGTGTAACCGAAGTTTAACGGACTCCTTTTAATACTCATGTTGATGACCTTACACTTTTCGTTATTTAGGGTCAATTGCCAGTGTGCAGGAATTCGCACAACACGCGGTTTAACAGTGTCCCAATTGGGCAGTTCTGTGTGTTTACTGCACTCTGTAGTGGAAAGTGTGCCTCGTCACTCCATAGAGTATTTCCAGAAACCGAAGAGCTAATTCAGAACGATGCTACGGATCATGAGGTTTTAAGTTGTTGCACCGTCTGAATCTTGTACCGGTATTATTGTAACGTAGGCCGCAAAACTTTCCGTACTGAGGAAATTGGATAATTTTTTTGTTTCGTCTGTCTCAGTTGCACTGATATAAAATTCAACTACAGTGGTTTCCGGTTTCGGGCTAACACGGCCATTCTCAAACCACACATCTTTCTGTTAAACGTAATTATTCATACAATATGGTCGACATGGCACGAACAACTTCTCTACAAGCATGTACAGAGGACAACAATTACCCTTATTGATCTTAGCCTACGTGTCCGTTGAAACTGGCTGACACAACGAAATCCCGTACCGTAGACCATGGGACGGAAATTCTCGTGATAGTGCACGAGCTCTAGCACTACCCAGGGAACATGCTACACTGTCAGTTACATCGATCGCATCAATAACTTTCGCAGAGATAGAACGCCTTTCTCTTCCAGGTGCCACACCAAAATCGGCGGTGTTTCCGAATTACGCTAACATCTTTTTTAAAATGTTTAATGACATCGGGCCTCTGCTCAGACGTTTCAGTCGGCGATACTCTCTCAGTGTAGCACTGTAATTGCTGCCGTTCACATAAAGCAATTACACTTACTGCGGTAGTCATAATGTTCGCTGATGTTATGGCTTTTCAAACGATAGGGTAGATGTCATATCGTCATAGAAACAGTGTACTGTTTGCACCTTGTGGCGAAATTTGGAACTATGTTTTTTTCCATGTAAATCGTTTCCGCATTAATACATTATGGTAATTTCCAAGATTGATTGCCTATCGACGTCGCTGAGTCCAAACGATGCATATCGAACGTGCGATCCTACATCGATCACGACTGTGATGGCGGGCGTTATGAGTATCTTTACGGTGGTCACTGCAGCAATGACAAAAGAAGACCGTTACAGAAACACCTATAATTAGAAGGGAGATGACTTACCTTACTCGTCGTCGGTGTTGTCGTCATGTGAAAGGCCATGTGATGAGTACGCTACGGGAACAATTCCCTTTTTGGCATTAAACCGCGAAGGTATCTAACTTAGAGCAACTAAGGGAACGATGGAAAATAGATAAAAATGAGGATCACCAATAATTTATCATAACACATGATCGATGTAGGATCGCACGTTCGAAATGTATCGTTTGGACCCCGCGACTTCGATAGGCAAACATTCTTGGAAATTACCCATTACCGTATCTGCCTAGTTCCTCGTAAACTGACCTACGACCGGGAGAGCCGTGTGCTGGCCACATGCCCCTCCATATCCGCATCTAGTGACGCCTATGAGCTGAGGATGACACGGCGGCCGGTCGGTTCCGTTGGGCCTTCATCGCCTGTTCGGGCGGAGTATCTACCTAGTTTCGTTGTCATACCATAATTATAGTCAACAGTGGATCTCCATAAGTTGCTGCAATTGAATTATAACCTGCCAGTAGTTATGTATAATGACGTGATGTCTGAAAAAAAACGGCAGAAATATTCAATCAGATCTTGATAAGATTTCGAAATGGTGAAAGATTGCAGCCTTGTTTTCTCTGTACAGGAATTTATAATTATGTATTTCATAAAACAAAGAACATAGTATTTTATATCAACAATATCAATGATTGACAGTTAGAATAAGTCAAATCATATAATTAAGTGGGTGCAAAAATTTGCAATGATGACCGGAATGATCACATAGGCTCAGCCATAGGATAGGCAACGTGTAGCAGTTCCCCGGTATGGTCTCTTCTAGTGAAAAAGATCGATATAGGGAACGTTCTAGCCGCTATACGTCACTACATCTAAATATGCTAAGCTGTAAGTTGTCCCTTACGTGAAGTTGTATATGGAGAGGTCTACTGGACAAATTACAAGGGTAAATCCTATCAATCTGCACTTAGTGTTTCGCTGACCGTTCAAGAAGAGCCCTGTTCACCTCGTATCTTCTAAAGGTGTCTCGCTGTCCTCATTCTCCGTAGGTCACGGCTTCTAACATTCCTAATTTTAACAGTTAAATTCACTGTGGCAGTTGGCATTATTACTACTGTCGGTAAAGTAATGTATAAATTTTTAACTTAAAAAAGGGACGCAACCTTATTTAGTAGTCCGAGGAAATATGGAAATATTTATATCTGACTAACAAAACAATCAGCCCTACGTGAGAACCAGTCGAAATTCGTAAAACAAAGTAATGATTGCAAGATTTGATCATACTATCTCGAGCACCACAGATATGAAATGTAATTTTACTGCTTTTACGTCCGAGTGTTTGAAGATCAAACTGATGTTTTCCTGGCGAAAATTATCGTATATGTCACTTTCACGTACGTGCAGTAACTAGTCCATCTGATATTGAGTGATGCTTGTTCACATCACAGTGGCTACGTGATGATTGATACCTATATAAGAGTCAGCCCAATGGAAACGATGCAGATGGGGAAGTAAGAAAACTGTTTATGTTTCAAAAGTAATCGCCATAACTGTTAATACTTTCATCCCACTGTGAGACAAGACGGTCAATGTCTTCACGGAAAACTGTTTTCAGCTGCCTACGGAACCATGATCGTACCCAGGCATGCACCACTTCATCAAAAGCGACTGCAGTGCAGTTGAAGCAACCTTGGCTACACGAGGGCGGCCGTTATCCTGCGCCAGAATAATGCCGTCTAAAAACATTCTTGGGCGTTTGTACTTGATGATGCGCTTCATTTTTTGTAAAGCACCCACGTACCGGTGCGCGTTAATTGTGGCACCATGTTCTGGAAGTAAATGAGCAGTGAGCCCTTCCAATTAAGGAAAAAGGTGACCATGACTTTCCCTGAACTGGCGTTCCTGTTTTTCCAAGTACGCTGCAGATGTTTCGCTATGGACCCTCACATGTCCTCCATATACACCCGATCTCTCCCAATGCGATTTCCATATTTTTGGAGCCCTGAAGAAAGACATTCGTGGTCGATTTGCTTCGGACGAAGAAGTGCACGCCTGGATTTTCCATTAAGCACTGACCGTGTGTCCCATAAATGTATTAATAGGTACGGCGATAGCTTTTGCAATAATAAACGGTTTACTTCCCTGCCCTTATACATATTTACATCGCTAAAATTGGTTGATCTACGTCTTCACATCATTCTGGATTATTGATGACTGAGTCGCATGTTCACACCGCAATAGCTAATTTATGACTAATGCAGGACTAGACTGTGTCTGTTTCCCACGTCCGCAGATCGTGGTCTAGTGGCTAGCGTTGCTGCCTCTGGATCACGGGGTCCCGGGTTCGATTCCCGGTCGGGTTGGGGATTTTCTCTGCCCGGGGACTGGGTGTCTGTGCTGTCCTCACCATTTATCATCATTCGTGAAAGTGGTAGATTGTACTGTGTATAAGATTGGGACTTTGTACAGGTGCTGATAACCGTGCAGTTGAGCGCCCCACGTGCCCGCGATAGAACTTTCTTTCGTGATAGCTCGGTCATCTCCGCCGAGATTCAGTGTACTGATCTAATTCAGTTGTATCTGACAATATTAATTTTTTTAACATAAATTGCGTTTATAAGGAGTCAGCACGGGTAAAGCCCTCAGAACTGTTAAACTGGTTATTGTACAAAGGCAGACATTATGTACGCATTTTAACTGGTCGTTAAGCTCCTTGGTGCCAACTTTGACACGGGAGTTCCTCCGATCTACCATCGTTTAGTGGCAAATTATGCTAATATCAGAGCTTTATCACACTGCGGGTCCACGTGTGGTTACCATCTGTCACTTGCGGAGTAGATAACTTGTGTCGTTACTTACTTTCGCAGCTGCAGCTGCGAATATAATTCTCTATGTACAACAAAGCATGACCAGAGATTAACATAAACGGCAAAAGGCGACAGACTTCGGTTGTGTGGCAGGATTCTGGGAAAATCTACAAACAAATAAAGCTGTCATTAGGATTACATTGCAATTTTAAAAAAATACCAGCAGCGAGATTCATCTCACTTATGAAACTAAGCGTTTACTAGCTCAGATGCGCATTCCTTGAATACTAGCGAGCAAACAAAAACTGGCTCAAATGGCTCTGAGCACTATGACACTTAACATCTGAGGTCATCAGTCCCCTAGAACTTAGAACTACTTAAACCTAACTAACCTAAGGACATCACACACTCCCACGCCCGAGGCAGGATTCGAAACTGCGACCGTAGCGGTCGCGCGGTTACCGGCCGGCTGTGAGCAAACAAACTCGCCTAGTATTATCAAATTGAAGTTTCTCGAAAACGGTTGAGGTTCGTCCTCCTATTTACATATGTTGAAGTCCTACTCGCGTCCAACACACTTGTTAATATGAATCAAATCGGTGAGGGAAAACCGACTGTGGGGCCGAGAGGTTCTAGGCGATTCAGTCTGGAACCGCGCGACCGCTACAGTCGCAGGTTCGAATCCTGCCTTGGGCATGGATGTGTGTGATGTCCTTAGGTTAGTTAGGTTTAAGTAGTTCTAAGTCTAGGGGACTGATGACAGGTGTTGATTCCCATAGTGCTCAAAGCCATTTGAACCATTTTTTTGGTGAGGGAAATTCGTAGGGTAGCCTTGTACCTACTATCTGTCATGCATTTTGCAGTGATTTGAGAAGTATGTATGTAGACTGGCTTCGCGCCCCCTGCTTAGATTGTATGGGCTGCAGAGATTTTTTGATTTTTTTTTATCTAATCGAATTTTATGTTGTTCATAAATTTCAACGTCTTGTAAACATTTATGGTACTTGTCATATAAGCTTGGTCTTTTTCGAATGTAATTCCGAGCAAAAAGCGATTCTGGTAATTGAAGTACAATATTTTTGTTAACCATGGCCTCCCGTCGGGTAGACCGTTCGCCGTGTGGAATTCTTTCGATTTGACGCCACTTCGGCGACCACTATTTTACTCCCTTAGTAGCTGAACTTCCAAAAATGCTGAAGCAGGTATTTTTTGTTTTCTGACTGAAAAATCAAATACCAGTTTTCGTAGTTCTAGCTTCAAAATACCCTTACTGCGACATACTTTCAAAAAGCCTTTCAACCCCTATTTAACCTCTTAGGAGTGGAATTTCTGACAATTCCTTCTTAAGCGATGCCTATAGTATACGGTCCACACCCTCTCCGAGCTTCAAGTTTCTGTCTTTAGCGTTTTGGGCTGGGTGATGGTGAGCCAGTGAATCAGTCTGACCCTATTTCACCCCATTAGGGGTTGAATTTCAAAAACAATGAAACTCATATGTTTTTCATCTCTAACGAAGAACGCAGACACCAATTTTTAAAGATTTAGCTTTAAAAATGCTTTCGCTATGAAATATTTTCATAAAACGTTTCAACTGCTATTTCGACCCCTTAGGGGTTCAAAATTCCAAAAACAACTGTAAGGAGTTGTAACCTCCCCACAAAAAAATAATAAAATAAATATTATGGATAGTGATTCTAATTTTAGTGTAACCCCAGAACAAAATTGGTTCCCATTTATAACCTCCCTACAGAAATTCATTCACATTTAACCTCCACACAAAATTTGTTTTCTCATTTCATGTAAGCTCGAAAGAGAAAAATTCCTAAACCTCGTAATAAAAAATAAATTCAGTAACCTGGTAAATTTTGGACGACAGCAGTGTTGCGTCATGGCCCTGTAAGATCATTCTGAATAAAAAAAGAAAAATTCTTACCTTAATAAAGTCGCCAAATATCTGCTCTTACAATAAATTTTTCCGGAACAGCTCTGTGCAATGTTGGCCTATAGATTTGTCATTTATGAAAGGAAGCAACTGATTTTTCTTTTGCAACAATCGGAATGATCACGGATTGGAGAAATTAGTAAATTTTTTAAATTGAAATGAATGCTTGTTAGAAATTACTTTATATGACAAAGATTATTATTAGGACATTTTTTAAAAAAATTTACATGGGAGTTCAGATAACATTACTAGATATGCGCAAGGCTGCTTTTTACCTTATACAATAATGCTCAGGCTCCGGCATCGCTGCACCGCGACCGGCCAGCCAACACGATACACTATACCAGACCAGAGCAGACACCAGACTAGTGCAGACTAGCAACAACTTACTGCTACAGCTACACAGTACGTACTGCAGTCAACACTGCTCTCTGGTCAGCGATTCTCTTATACCTTGCATATCGCAGGCAGCGTATGAGCAATACATCGAAATTACATCTGCTCGGACCTCTTACATAAAATTACATCTGCATTACATCTGCTCGGACCTCTTACATAAAATTACATCTGCTCGGACCTCTTACATAACCCTCCACTGGGGGGCAAAAATTTGGCAGCGATGGTGCGTCAATTGGACTTGCCATGAGCAACAAATTTTTCTATAATCTACTTAATTAACTAAGTTTACAGTCACAGAGTATATACATATATATAAGTGCAGAACATGAAATAAAATAGAGTGCACATGCACTGAGTGCAGAACAAATCAAGAAATCACAAAATGTATACGCAATGAGTACAAAACATATTAACAAATAACATAAAGTGCTCACGCACTGTAGTTTTTTTTTACCATTTTACAAGAACTAGGATAGGAAAGGGAAGGATTGCATCATGGTTGTAGCACAGTAGGTTGCACGTAGCTGCACTGAAAGTCCATATCTCTCTACAGAAGCACAACACCAAGTGAGACAATCTGAAGTTCTCTTCCCTGAAGTATTAATCAGTGTAGACAAGACACTGAAATGTCGTATTAATATTCAATGTTATCATTTGGTAGTACATTAGGTACACCAAAGAGTGGGACCATAATAACATCTCCATCGTTCGAGGTGGTGGATAGCATGATGTGTCAACACCACACTCTTGCAGAATCCATACTCTTTCACCAACGTAAAACTAGTGCAAAAACCAAGTATAGTGCTCCATGATCATGAGGATGGACAGGACAAACGGATATTGTAGTAATTTCTGGTAATTAGGTCAGAAGGTGAAGGACATTAAGTCTTATGATAGTCATCATTGAGAATTACACTAGTCTATCAACCGATTTGAGTAATTGGTGGCACTCATTGCCTAGTTACAAAACATTTCTGTACTATGTATGAAGTATTACAGAATATTATTCATAAGTCATCTGATTACAGTGAACATTGGCACTCATTGGCCAGTTACAAACCATTTTTTGCATTATTCAAAAGTGATCATTCAGAGCAAGAGTTAATTAATGGTATAACATTAACATAATTCATCTAGTTATAGTAATCATTGGCACTCATTGGCCAGTTACAAACCATCAGACGTCATCATTCAAAACAGGAGCTAATGTGTGTAGCATCAAGCTACTGGTACTCATATATGATATCATGTAAGTTACATAAGACAAATTAAAATACAAGAAACAGTGGCATTCATTGGCCAGTTACAAAGTATTCATATAGTTTATAAAACATTATTCAGTATTATTCAGAAGTCATCATTCAAAATGAGAGTTAATTATTGGCATAGCATTTATAGAATACAACAAAAATATTATTTACAGAAATTATTGGCATAGCATATATGCATTATTACAAAACATTATTCAGTATTACTCAGAAGTCATCATTCAAAATGAGAGTTAATTATTGGCATAGCATTTATAGAGTATAATAAAAATATTATTTACAGAGATTATTGGCATATCATTTATACATTGTTACAAAACATCATTCAGTATTACTCAGAACTCATCATTCAAGTGACATAGGACATATTTAAAATGTAACACACTATAACTATTACTCAAGGTCTGTTGTTAGAAAACATCATTCAGTATTACTCAGAACTCTCTTAAACTGGTAGCATTATATGGGACTGGTAATACATTTTCTTTGTGCTAGCAATGCATTGCGTTGAGATCGATAATTAATTGCTCGGGCATGAAAATATTTGCTTTTGACTTGTTGCTGCAAATAAGGATTAGTAACGTCATTCATCATGAGTCAGCTGTAGCAAGGATATGAACAAGTAGAGTATATGTGATCACATTCATGAATGACACACATAAATGGGTAAAAAAATGCAAGTACTAGAACAGGTTTAATAGTTAACTGCTTATAGCACATTAATTTCATGAATAGCTTCTCCTGGAAAAAATACAAAATGGGTTATTAAGCTGAAAGAAGAAACGCATATTATGCTGAAAAGTTGTGAATTTCGAATTAACAGATAATGAAACGTGTACTCAATACGTATGTACTCTAGCTGTCCTTTCCAAAACATTCAGTCATTATACTATGCGACATAAGACATACTGTCAAAACTGCAACAAATACTTAAATAACTACATAGCATCTCTTAACTAATAGTAAATGTATAAACTTTAACATTATTCTCATCTGCAAGGAAAAACTTCATTATTCATATTACCATAACTTCATTCCTATCATCACCTGCAAAGAAAAACTTCATTATTCATATTAGCATATTCTTCATATAACTATTCATCACCATTCATTATCATCTGCAAAAAAGACACTTCATTATTCATTATTCATATTTCCATTTACTTCATACAACTATTCATGGTATAGAGTTCCTTATTTCTAGCATATTTCATCACTAAAACTAAGATGTGTAGTTCTGTCTAACAGCCTGCATCAATCGCCTCGTATTCTGAAAGAAAAATAATTAGTTAAGACTGCTATCATACGATGTGTATAGTATATTCTTGTTAATTTTTTTAATTCTGATCCATTTATTCTTCATGACGAGGTATTGCATCTTCTTTCGTTCATTCCGAAGGTGAAATTCCCATTTCATAGTAATCCACTGTGGTTTGTTTAATTTATTTCTTTTACGCGTTATTGCTTTCTGAAAATGATGAATAAGGATTAATGTCTTGCATTTAAATCATATACCCATTAAATAAAAACTGGTTTCTAGTGATGTAATTAAGCATACAGCATAGCATGACAGAAAACGTATTATGTCAAAAATGTAGAGAATGTTCAGGCGCAAAAATGTACACACAGTCTCATAATGCAGTAGCCAAAAGTGTAGAATAGTCAAGATATTGATACATCATAAGGAAAATGTCAAAGTCAACTGGTGTTTGTTACATCTTAAACATTTCATAGTGCATACAGGAAAACAATCATACATACACGAAAAATGGAAAATGTGCATGGTCTGATATATAACGACAAGAAAAGCGACCTGCTAACCTTACCTTGCCGGGCACTTGCCAAGAAAAAAAATATGACAATCATCAGTAAGTAATCACATAGATAGAATTGCATAATTGGTCATAAAATATGTATGTTTATCTGGAAAAATGTGCACGGTCTGATGTGTAACGACAAGAAAAGCGACCTGCTAACCTAACCTTGCCGGACACTTGCCAAGAAAAAATACGATAATCATCAGTAAGTGTTCATATAAATATAATTGCATCATAGGTCATATAAAAATCAGAAAATGGCATTACAGTGTGATAAATCATAAAGTATGTTCATTCAATAAAGGGTTTAATATTGGAGACATGGTGATTGCCTTTGCTTTTTCTGGTTCTCAGAGTTTCGACGTGTACTACATTGGGGTGAGGAATGCTGCGAATTCTATATGGACCTGCGTATAGAAGCTCAAATTTACTGCATCTATTCTTTCCTCTGATGGATAAATAGTGTGTACGTACTAATATCTTCTGTCCAATGTGAAAGTCACGGTGTGTACAAACCTGTTTTTGCTGTCTTCTCTGGCGCTCTGCGGCACGTTTGATGTTGTTCAGCGCAATGTCAATTATTTCATGGTGTCGTAGTCGACGAGATGTAGGAAAGGTTACTAATTATTTAATTTTGTTAGGTGGTTCAACATTTTTCAGTATAACAGTCGGTGATAGCATAGTAGATTCATTTGGTATGTAATTAATTACATCCTGGAATGAGAGTATGTGTATGTCCCAATCAATATGTTTTTTATGGTAGTATATTCTACACAGTTTACCAATTTCTTTCATTAGTCATTCACAAGGGTTCGAAGAAGCATGGTACCTGGATATATAGATCAGAGAAATGTTTCCAGCTCGTAACATACGTGTCCATATAGCAGATCGAAACTGTGATCCATTGTCGGAAATTACTTTCAATACATGCCCTACATGAAATAAAAAAAGTTTAACAAATGCATTTGAAATCGATTTAGAAATAGCTTTGCGTAACGGAGTCAAGGTAACAAATTTCGAAGTGAGTTCAACTGCGACAAAGATGTAGCAAAAACCTCTATTAGTTCTGGGAATCGGACCAAAAATGTCTACAGCGCCCATGTGTCTCAGTTTAACAGGTACAATGGGATGTAACGGAGGAATATGTGAAGTCGTCTCTGACTTAGCTTTCTGGCAGATTTTACATGACGCTAAAACTCGTCGAATACGTTTCTCCATGTTGGCAAAATAACAGTTCTGTCTCAGTATAAGAAAACGTTTTCTGGCTCCGTAATGTGAGTAACTTAAATGAGTATACCAAATTAATTTGTTAACAAGCTCGTCAGGAATACATAATAACCAATTGTTGCTGTCAGGGTGAGAGCGGCGAAACAGAATATTACTGCGTACAGTGTAATGGTTTCTAATGGTAACATTATTCCTATCTTGCCAAAGGTGTTTAATTTCTTTCCATACGTTGTCTTTACTCTGCTCTTGTGCTATGTCTCGTAATGACGCCGAAATGAAATTTTCCAATGCAACTTGTTAAATATACATGACGCTAAAATTTGCTTGGCAGAAGTTGGTTGCGAGGTCTTGCTGATTGTTGCTGAGAGAACGGGATAGTGCGTCTGCTACAATATTTTGTGTACCGGGAATGTGAACAATTGTAAAATTAAATTCTTGTAAATAAAGTTTCCATTTGCTTAACCTGTCGTGTTTAAATTTTGCGGAGAGTAAAAACTGGATAGCTCTATGATCTGTGTAAACGGTCGTGTGTCTTCCATAAAGAAAATGCCTAAATCTCGTAAATGCCCATACAACACATAATGTTTCAAGTTCTGTAACAGAATAATTGAGTTCAGCAGGTGACAGACTGCGACTCGCAAAGGCGATGTTTTTAATTACTGCACAACCATCTTCTTCAATTTCCTGAAAAATGTGTACGCCTAAAGCGGTGTTAGAACTGTCGGTGGCAATGGAAAAATTTCTAGTAAGATCTGGATGTGATAAAAGTGGTGCATTCAACAAAGCTTGTTTTAGATTGACAAATTCAGAATGTGCTTGGCTATCCCAGGACCAAATTGTGTTTTTACCCGTCAATTGACATAATCTAGGGGTGTCAAAAACAGAGTAATGAATAAATTTACGGAAAAAGTTAATTAATCCCAGAAAGCTGCGTAGTTGGTTCTTCGTCGTAGGAACAGTAATGTCACATAAAGCTTGAAGTTTTTCCGGGTCAGGCGCAATGCCTTCTGCTGAAATTACGTGTCCAAGAAATTTTATAGAAGTTTTGCCAAAGTGCGATTTACTGAGATTAACTGTGAGTCCTTGTGCACGAAAAGTTCGTAACAGTTGTTCAAGAATCAGATTGTGTTCAGACCAATTAGCTTCTGCAATAAGAATGTCGTCTACACACGTTGTGATTCTGTCTTTTATGCAAAAGTGTGTATCGGATGTCGTCAAAACTAATAACATTTTCGTGAACAAGATGCTCCGTGTCAAAAGTATTGCTTGCGTTGCTGGAAGATGCAACCTGTACTGTATCTAGACAAAATCTATCTGACGTGCTATTATTTGCGGGAGGATGCTGTGGCATTTCAACTATTTGTGCTGTTCTGTTATTTCGTTCTGACGTATTACGTTCGGGATTATATCTACTGTCTGGTTCATTCATGATAATCTGTTGTTGCGGATGATTCTGCTGCTGGTAAGACCGACTGTATTAAACGTACGCTGAAAATTGTGCTCATTACTTTTACGTCTGTCATAATAATCATTGCTATACGGCGCGTTGCAATAGGAATTGAAATGACGTGTCTTCTGTACGTAGTGATTTCCTTATTGCTGTGCGTTGCCATTTGGTGTGGCCGACGCTATACGTGTAGGTGGCGAAACATTAAAGCTTGGTTGACCTTGCAGACTGCATTGTTGGTTTGGTATGCTAACCGGTTGGTTTTGTTGCTGTTGTTGGGAAAAACCTCTATTGTTGCCAAAAATGCGTCTGCCATAGCTGAAAATTTTGTACATACTGGTGATTACACTTCTGTCTTTCATTAAAATTACGCTGATAGTTCTGGAGTGTCTAAGGAAAATTGTCACTTTCGATAAAACTTGTCATACCAGGTTTTCTTCACTCATTCTTAATCCTAGATAGATCGATAGTTGAAGAGCTGTTTTGATAGATATAAAGGATAGTAAGAGAGAAGGCAGTAGTGCAGAAAACTGAAGATCAAATAGCACTACTACGGCTCGGGGCCCTGTGCACGCTATGGCACATATTCATCGAAGTGTAATGTAACCCCTGAGGTCAATTACACGCTACAAATAAATTTTAGTTTTTGCGTTACAGGCAATACCAGTGAAAATTCAAAAGCAAATTGTTGTATCCAGTCCAATTCTAGTTTCTGCGTTATAGGCCAAGCTGATGAAAATACAAAAGCAAATTGTCGTATCCAGTCCAAACGATGTATTTGTGTTCTGTCACTTTCAAATACCTTAAATTTTTTTACGGATAAAAATTACTTATAATCAACGTTATCGTCTCTGAATGTGTGAACATGTTCAGGATTGAATGAGAATCTATTTGTCTGTGTCTGTTCGGATTCTAAGTCACGTAGTCTCTGTAAATTACCTAAGTTACACTGGCTGTGTGAGTGTGACAAATGTTCGGAATGCGGCGTATGCTGTGACGGGTTATTGATTGAAACATTTTTCATTGCTGTCACTTTGAAACGTTCGTAAATGTGGCTGTTCTGTTGTTCACATTTCTTATCGACTTCCGCATCCAGAATGTGTGAAAGTTCTGGTGACATTAAATTAAACTCGTCGCGTAACTGTGTTGCTTTTTCAGAACATTGTTCAGTGACTGCACTACATTCATCTCTAAGTAATTTCGTTGTCGCTACATGTGTACTACGTAATTCTTGTGCAACAGATCTAATTTCTTCACTACTGTTCCTAGCACAAGCCTTAATTTCCTCACGTAATTGTTCTTTAGTATCATAACGTTGCACAGTAATGGCTGTAATCTGTTCACTAAGTTGTTTGTTCTGTTCGTTAAGGTTGTCGTGTTTTTCATTCAACTGTTTGGAATTGTTGTCTTGTATTTCATTAATTTGTTTGAGATTGTTGTTTAGTTTTTCATTCCACTGTTCGAGATTTTCATTACATTGTTTGTACGATTCATTAATTCGTTTGAGATTTTCATTAAGTTGTTTGTGCTCATTGTCTAGTTTTTCATTGAATTGTAGTAATAATGCCATAACTTGATCCCAGCCAAAATTAGCGGATCTATTCTCTGTACTGTGTGATGATGTATCTGCATGTGTCACGTTTTGTGTAACCATTTGGTTATTCTGTGATTCTTGAAAAGGTTTGCAAATCGGACGTGCACTGTTGGTCACTACACAGGAATCAAATAAATATGACGTATTCTGACTACACTGTTAATTTTCGTTAGAAACATTTATCTGTTCGTTACGTAAAATTTGCAGATCGGGTGTGTCAAACTTGGCAGCGTTCATTGTAATGGAACGTGCCGCGTATCCAATTGTTACATTTACTGTGGACATAATTGAATTTGTTTGTTCATCATTAGAATCAAAATCAATACTAGTGATCGGCACGCACTGATTATCTGTAATTAGGCGATTATCACTATTACCCTGAGTGTCGCAAGTATTATCGGTCAAATTATTCGGGTCTGCTATTTCACTCATTGCACATCGCGATGTACTGTTAACAGTTTTTCGCGGCATTTTTCACAAATCAAAATTAAGCACAAAATGAAACAAAGACAAAGCAAAAATGCAACAAACACAATTACAACAAAGAGCAATAAATTGCCGATGATCTGTGAAAGAAAGAGTGACAAATTAGTAAATGCGTTGCGCCAGATGCAAACTACATTTAAGTAAATAGGAGGAGATATATGACTACTTCTCAGAGATTCACAAAGAAATACGATCCTGGCCGGTTGTCGCCAAGTGTAACCTCCCCACAAAAAATAATAATAAAATGAATATTATGGATAGTGATTCTAATTTTAGTGTAACCTCAGAACAAAATTGGTTCCCATTTATAACCTCCCTACAGAAATTCATTCACATTTAACCTCCACACAAAATTTGTTTTCTCATTTAATGTAAGCTCGAAAGAGAAAAAGTCCTAAACCTCGTAATAAAAAATAAATTCAGTAACTTGGTAAATTTTGGACAACAGCAGTGTTGCGTCATGGCCCTGTAAGATCATTCTGAATAAAAAAAGAAAAATTCTTACCTTAATAAAGTCGCCAAATATCTGCTCTTACAATAAATTTTTCCGGCACAGCTCTGTGCAATGCTGGCCGATAGACTTGTCATTTATGAAAGGAAGCAACTGATTTTTCTTTTGCGACAATCGGAATGATCATAGATTGGAGAAATTAGTAAATTTTTTAAATTGAAATGAATGCTTGTTAGAAATTACTTTATATGACAAAGATTATTATTAGGACATTTTAAAAAAAATTTACATGGGAGTTCAGATAACATTACTAGATATGCGCAAGGCTGCTTTTTACCTTATACAATAATACTCAGGCTCCGGCATCGCTGCACCGCGACAGACCAGCCAACACGATACACTATACCAGACCAGAGCAGACTCCAGACTAGCGCAGACTAGCAACAACTTACTGCTACAGCTACACAGTACCTACTGCAGTCAACACTGCTCTCTGGTCAGCGATTCTCTTATACCTTGCATATCGCAGGCAGCGTATGAGCAATACATCGAAATTACGTCTGCTCGGACCTCTTACATAAAATTACATCTGCATTACATCTGCTCGGACCTCTTACATAAAATTACATCTGCTCGGACCTCTTACAAAGTATTTTTTTAATTTGAAACAGAGAAGTCAAACACCTGTGTTCATAAAGGTAGCTTTAAAAATACTTTAGTAGTTGAAACTTCCTGGCAGATTAAAACTGTGTGCCCGACCGAGACTCGAACTCGGGACCTTTGCCTTTCGCGGGCAAGTGGTAGAGCACTTGCCCGCGAAAGGCAAAGGTCCCGAGTTCGAGTCTCGGTCGGGCACACAGTTTTAATCTGCCAGGAAGTTTCATATCAGCGCACACTCCGCTGCAGAGTGAAAATCTCATTCTGGAAACTTTAGTAGTTCTTTAATAACGATGTTAAAAAAAAAAGTTCACTCATAGGGTTCAATTTCCAAATATGATGGAACACTTATTTCTTTATTTCTTCCCGAAAAACCAAATTCGTGGGTCTAGCTTCAAAACTGAATTAATAGCGACATTTTTTAAAGAACCTCCATCCCCTATTTCAGTCCCTTAGGGTTAGAATTTCGAAAAATCCCTTCTTAAACGACGCCTACAGTTTAAGATCCACGTCTTCTCCAATTTAAAGTTTCTTTCCTTAGCGGTTTGGGCTGAGCGATGATGAGCCAGTCAGTCAATCAGGACACTGCCTTTTATATACAGATATGAGAAAGCAATCTTTCGTGGACAGCGGTATTTGGATTCATCTACAGTTACTGTTGTCAAACGTCTGGGAAATTTGGGTGCGTGGTAATCTCGTAATTTTTACTGAAAGTCAGAAATCTGTCGTTGTTGAAAGTGAAACCAAAGCGTGGAAACTTATTGGTTTACTCTTACCTTTCCAGAAACCCTTAGATATAGAATATCGTAGTGTTTAGAAAAATGAAGTGAAAAAAAAAATGCTTTGCCTTCGGCAAATACGCTATGAGACATTAAGAATCTGCACAACTATTTTTTTTAAATTTGTAACTGGAAATGTGTGATGTATTTCGGTCAAAATTCTGTAGTACCTTTCCACTTTTGCGTAATTCAAGTGACACCAACAGTTCTTCACAGTCTGGTTGGAGTACGCGAAACACAGGTCTCAGAACTTGGAGAAGGCGACTGGATCAGTCACACAAATTTCTTGCGGAAAGATGGAATAAACAACTCGGCGGTAACCCTGAAAGCACAATATAAACTTTACGGCGCTTCTGAAAGTTATCACACACGAGTTCTGTTCAAAAAAAATTAGGGACATTTATTTTTTGGAAATAATTTTACTTATTTGTCTACATCAACAGTTCCTACCAAATGTCATACCACTATGCCAGCGCTTTTTCTAATCCCCGAAACATTATTGGAGGTCGATCTCCTGGATAACTTTAAGCTCCCTCGGCGGTGCGGTCTGGGTCTCATCTTGGCCTTTTACTTTTGAAAACAGAGAAAAGTCAACTGTTTAAGTCGAATATGAAGACTGGGGAATCATGCCAGTATTGCCTGCGAGCAAAAATTAACGAAAGAACAACAACGTGTGAGTTGGTGTATTAACCTACTCCAGTAGCCATGAATCTAGCCAGTTTTTAGGGTTCCTCACCTAAATCGGTAATAACTGAACCGCATTATAGTATCATTTTGTTATCTGTCTGTCTGCCTGTCCAACTGTTAGGGCAGCTTTTTCTCAGGAACGTGTGGAAATATCAAGTTGAAATTTTTGTCAAATACTAAGGTCGCGGTCCCTTGGCAGTGTAAAACTATTCAAGCTTTTAAGCCAATGCAGTCAAAAGACACAGCCATATATGTAAGATATTTTGAATATCGCAAACTCAGTTATCGAAAATTATAGATGAACTACCCATAGATGTACATGTCGGCCTAGTGGTCTAGTTGTAACACATGTTTCCTGCAAACCGACAGGTCGCGGAACAGTGTTGCCATCTAGCTGTTGGCTATCTCTATTCAGCCCTGTGACGAATCTGTATAGTGCTGTTGGTAAACAAGGCACCTTAGAAACAGCATCTACTTCGGTAAGGGATTCTGTTTCTACCGCATATATACTTTCAGCGCCAAGTGCATTCGGCGAATACGATGAAACATGTGATCTGATTGACAGCTAACAGCAAAACATTTTCGATACTTCTAAAACTGTCAGATGCTTTTATTTATTTATTTATTGCTTATTCAGACTGACCAGATTAGGACCGTAAGGTCCCCTCTTACATCTGACCGGGAACAACATGCACCAAAGATATTACGAAAAACATTCACAGGAATAATAATAATAAAAATAATAATAATAATCCCATGGAGGCCCGGGAAAAGAATAGGCCTCCGGTATGTTCTGCCAGTCGTAAAAGGCGACGAAAAGAACAAACCACTAATAGGGCTAACCCCCCTTTTAGTGTGATTAGTTGGTTCAGGACGGAACTAAAGAAGCCTCGGACAAGCGCCGTCATGGTCGGGGACGACGCTTGAACCCTATGCCCGCCCACAATGGTAACGACACTGCTAGCCAACTGGAAAATGATTTAAATCCAAATAGAGGTGTTTTGGAGGATATGCTTCCTGCAACCACCCTAGAAGGAAAACAAAGACAGAGGATGAGATGACAGATGAAGTTAATCGACACCTCATGTTCTGTTATTACCAAGCAACAAACCTAGGAACCAACACAACTGGATACAGATCACAAGTATACACAACATTTATTACCAGATACCCAGAATTAAATTTTTTAACAGAACAACGACTAGCTGATCAGATCCGTGTAATAATCAAAAATAACAGGATACCCCAGTCAGAATTGGAAAACATCAAACGACAAGTACAACAAATACTAGAACAAAATAATGTGCAATCAGAAGAAGAAGAAAATACAGTAATGGACTCAAACATCCCAGAGCAAACAAACAAAGGACAACACGCATCAATTAAACAATCAGAGGAAAACGAAATCTTAAGACAGCCAGAAGAACAAGCACAAATAGAACACGAAGTGTCACACATGTTAAATATAGAAGAAAAATTTCAGCTGACATATATAGAATACAACGACACAAATACAGACATTAGACAATTCTTGCATAGACCGCCAAATAACCCACAAGTCGAAACAACAATAAAAACTATCAACACAATCATACACAACAAAATAAATGAAAACACAACTGTGGAAGAGTTACAACTACTGGTTTATATAGGAGCACTCACTACACTAAATATACACACTAGGCACAGATCAGAACCAACCAACACACAGAAGAAACCCACAAAACCAGCATGGCAACACAGGCTACAGATCAGAATAGAAAAACTGAGAAAAGACATCGGACAGCTAATACAATTTATAAGAAATGAAATGTCAGAAAAAAAACGAAAAAGGTTAGGTAAAATCTCACAACAAGAAGCGATAGAGCAATTAGATGAAAAGAAGCAGAAATTACAAGTATTGGCCAAACGACTTAGAACATACAAAAAAGTGAAAATAGAAGGAAACAAAACCAAACATTCAACACAAACCAAAAGAAATTTTACCAGACAATAGACAACACACACATTAAAACAGACAATCCACCAAACATAACAGACATGGAACACTTCTGGAGCAACATATGGCCAGACCCGGTACAACATAACAGACACGGACAGTGGATACATGCAGAAACAGACACATACAAGATGATACCACAAATGCCTGAAGTGATAATTTTGCAATATGAAGTCACCCAAGCGATTAATTCTACACACAACTGGAAAGCCGCTGTAAAAGATAAAATACCAAATTTCTGGCTAAAGAAGTTCACCTCAACACATTCACATCTAACTAAATTATTTAACAGTTACATTGCAGACCCATACACATTCCCTGATACACTTACACATGGAATAACTTATCTGAAACCTAAAGATCAAGCAGACACAGCAAACCCAGCTAAATATCGCCCCATAACGTGCCTACCAACAATATACAAAATATTAACTTCAGTCATTACACAGAAATTAATGACACATACAACACAGAACAAAATTACAAATGAAGAACAAAAAGGCTGTTGCAAAGGAGCATGAGGATGTAAAGAGCAACTGATAATAGATGCAGAGGTGGTGTATCAAGCTAAAACTAACCAAAGGTCGCTACACTACGCATACATTGATTACCAAAAAGTTTTTGATAGTGTACTCCACTCATGGTTACTACAAATATTGGAAATATACAAAGTAGATCCTAAATTGATACAGTTCCTAAACATAGTAATGAAAAATTGGAAAACCACACATAATATCCAAACAAATTCAAATAATATCATATCACAGCCAATACAGATTAAGCGTGGAATATACCAAGGAGACTCATTAAGTCCTTTCTGGTTCTGCCTTGCTCTGAACCCACTATCCAACATTCCAAATAATACAAATTATGGATACAATATTACTGGAACATACCCACACAAAATCACACATTTGCTTTACATAGATGATCTAAAAGTACTGGCAGGAACAAATCAACAACTCAACCAATTACTAAAGATAACAGAAGTATTCAGCAATGATATAAATATGGCTTTTGGAACAGACAAATGTAAGAAAAATAGCATAGTCAAGGGAAAACACACTAAACAGGAAGATTACATATTGGATAACCACAGCGACTGCACAGAAGCGATGGAAAAAACAGATGCCTATAAATATCTAGGATACATACAAAAAATAGGAATAGATGATACAAATATTAAAGAGGAACTAAAAGAAAAATATAGACAAAGACTAACAAAAATACTGAAAACAGAATTGACAGCAAGAAATAAGACAAAAGCTATAAATACTTATGCTATACCAATATTGACTTACTCATTTGGAGTAGTGCAATGGAGTAACACAGACCTAGAAGCACTCAATGCACTTACACGATCACAATGCCACAAATATAGAATACATCACATACATTCAGCAACTGAAAGATTCACATTAAGCAGAAAGGAAGGGGGAAGGGGATTTATCGACATAAAAAACCTACATTGTGGACAGGTAGACAATTTAAGAAAATTCTTTCTAGAACGAGCAGAAACTAGCAAAATACACAAAGCAATCACTCACATAAATACATCGGCTACACCACTGCAATTTCATAACCACTTCTACAATCCTTTAGATCACATAACATCAACAGATACGAAGAAAGTAAGTTGGAAAAAGAAAACACTACATGGCAAGCATCTGTATCATCTAACACAGCCACACATCGATCAAGATGCATCCAACACATGGCTAAGAAAAGGCAATACATACAGTGAGACGGAAGGATTCATGACTGCAATACATGATCAAACAATAAACACCAGATATTACAGCAAGCATATTATTAAAGATCCCAATACTACAACAGATAAATGCAGACTTTGCAAACAACAAATAGAAACAGTAGATCACATCACAAGCGGGTGTACAATACTAGCAAATACAGAATACCCCAGAAGACATGACAATGTAGCAAAAATAATACATCAACAGCTTCCCTTACAACATAAACTTATAAAACAACACGTTCCCACATACAAGTATGCACCACAAAATGTACTGGAGAATGATGAATACAAATTATACTGGAACAGAACCATTATAACAGATAAAACAATACCACATAACAAATCTGACATCATACTCACCAATAAAAAGAAGAAATTAACACAACTAATCGAAATATCCATACCCAATACAACAAATATACAAAGGAAAACAGGAGAAAAAATTAAAAAATACATCCAACTGGCTGAGGAAGTCAGGGACATGTGGCATCAGGATAAAGTTGACATTATACCAACTATACTATCAACTACAGGAGTCATACCACACAATATCCACCAGTACATCAATGCAATACAGCTACATCCAAACTTATATATACAACTATAGAAATCCGTAATTATTGATACATGTTCAATTACCCAAAAGTTCCTAAATGCAATATAACATATACCCTACAGTTAAAAGAAAGTGAGACTTGATCAAGGTCCACATCACTTTCCATTTTTAACCAGACTTAATGTCTGAGAAAGTAAAGAAATAATAATAGTAATAACATCATAGTAGTAGACACTAATGATGACGATAAGAATCAACAATAATAATAATAATGAAAATAATAATTGGTACTACTACTAATAATAATAATAATGTGATCAGGCGAAACTGCTCTTGTCCAGCTACAATTGTGGATTCTTTGATTGCTCACGGAGAAGGCTCATGAAAGTATATTACATGGAATATCAGTTCACTTTAGTACATAAATGAATAAAAGATTTACTTAACTTTGATGCACTTGTTTGCCACAGAAGTGCCGGACAATTTACAGCTGTCATCGACTAGCAAAGCATCACTTGATGCACTAATTAACTACTGTTCTCTGCAGGCACAATGTTCAACATTACAAAGTACAGTTCACCTGAAACTTTAACTGCCACTGTTCTGTTCGATGATGCTGACTGCAGTAGCAGAGGTCTTGAACTGGGCAGAGTGTATGCATGCTCGACACTATGTTGACGTCAGTGTGAGGGCGTTGCTATTGCTGAGAGGCTGTGAGGGCGCTGCTGTTGCTGGAGCACCTCCCATACATCATTGTGCGAAATCCATACGCTACCACAATAACGATAACAACAGTGAATAGCATTATAAATTGTACAGATTAATACAGCACATTTGAATACATATTGAGTATTATAGAAGTGGAAGGGGTAAAGAAATTGGAGAAGACTGGAGTGGAATGACAGTGGCTGTTAGAAAAGAATAGGATTTAAATAAAGAACTCTGCCAACAATGGGGAATGAAACGTTGTGGGGGAGGGTGGATTGATGAGAGTGAGCTGCGGTCTAGTATATGGGAGATATCGCTATTGTGATAAAAGCTGGCACACTAAATGTTTTTTGAAGTCAAGAAGGATTGTAATTTCTCTGATATTTTGAGGAAGATTGTTCCAAAGTCAGGTTCCTGGTGCAGAAAATGATTTAGAGAACACGGCAGTATTATGTGATGGTACAGAGAGGATTTTACTTTACTGAAAGCCAGTATTCCTGCTGTTCTGTTCAGGTAGTAGAGTAAAAGTTGAAGTTAGATGAGAAGGATTGCAATGACTATAGAGCAGACACAGAGTATGATAGTCTGTACACTTATTGGCACGCAATCATCATAACTGTGCGTAGGCAGGAGTGATATCGTCAAAATAGCGTACATCACAAATGCATCGCACTCAAGCACTTATGACGGTCCTATACTGCATGAGCCTTCGTACGAAAGTCCTTGGAGAATACCATCATCATAGGTAGGTATTGGGAGTATTAGTGCCTCTCCTAGTTTTTTTTAATCTCGAAAGGAAATACTTTTTTATATTACTGTAGTGAGTGAACAGATGCTGACACCTTCTTACAGACTGCACCTGCGTTCTCAGTCCAGTCCAAGTGAGGGTCCAGAATTAGCCATAAGTTCTTTAAGGATAGAAAAAGGTTATTGCTGTGCCGTAAGGTGGAAGAGATTCTCTGAACTGCGTGGTAATAAGTCTTTCGTGAGTGACTAAAATTACTTGCATTTTAGAAACGTACACTGTAGCAACGTCTACCAAAAACAACAACGTAAAAATTGCGCGAATCTGCCTAGTACAACAAGTGAAATTACAAAATTTCCCTTTCACCTTGTGGGATCCTGCCCACTCCTGTAATATAGGGTTCCTAGGAAGCTGTTACCTCGGATAGCTAAACAATAGGCAAGCAAATCATATTAACACAGTTTATTACAGTAATTGAATTGACAATACTGAAGTTTGCCTGTTCACAATGAAGTGTCACAAGCAGTTGGCGACATGCAAATAATCAATGACTTTCGCTATATACAATTTCCATGCAAACAATTAATGTAAGGAACAAGTCTCAGCTAAACAGGATGACGGCCCGTCTTCTAGTGCCAGTCTTCTAGTGTGGCGAGGCTATCTGAAGCGGCGCTTATATTCTCTTTGGATGGAGGCCGCTCCTGTCGTGGAGCGGTCCTAGTCAGCGTACTGCACTACTGGCCATTCAAACTGCTACACCAAGAAGAAATGCAGATGATAAACGGGTATTCATTGGACAAATATATTATACTAGAACTGACATTTGGGTGCATAGATCCTGAGAAATTAGTACACAGAACAACCACCTTTGGGCGTAATAACGGCCTTGATACGCCTGGGCATTGAGTCAAACACAGCTTGGATGGCGTGTACAGGTACAGCTACCCATGCAGCTTCAACACGATACCACAGTTCATCAAGAGTAGTGACTGGCAAATTGTGGCGAGCCAGTTGCTCGGTCACCATTGACCAGACGTTTTCAGTTGGGGAGAGATCTGGAGAATGTGCTGGCCAGGGCAGCAGTCGAACATTTTTTGTATCCAGAAAGGCCTGTACAGGACCTGCAACATGCGGTCGCGCATTATCCTGCTGATATGTAGGGTTTCGCAGGGATCTAATGAAGGGTAGAGCCACGTGTCGTAACACATCTGAAATGTAACGTCCACTGTTCAAAGTGCCGTCAATGCGAACAAGAGGTGACCGAGACGCGTAACCAATGGCACCCCATACCATCATGTCGGGTGATGCGCCAGTATGGCGATGACGAATACACGCTTCCAATGTGCGTTCACCGCGATGTCGCCAAACACGGATGCGACCATCGTGATGCTGTAAACAGAACCTGCATTCATCCGACAAAATGACGTTTTGCCATTCGTGCACCCAGGTTCGTCGTTAAGTACACCATCGCAGGCGCTCCTGTCTGTGATGCAGCGTCAAGGGTAACCGCAGCCGTGGTCTCCGAGCTGATAGTCCATGCTGCTGCAAACGTCGTCGAACTGTTCGTGCAGGTGGTTGTTGTCTTGCAAACGTCCCCATCTGTTGACTCAGGGATCGAGACGTGGCTGCACGATTCGTTACAGCCATGCGGATAAGATGCCTGTCATCTCGACTGCTAGTGATACGAGGCCGTCGGGATCCAGCACGGCGTTCCGTATTACCCTCCTGAACCCACCGATTCCGTATTCTGCTAACAGTCATTGGATCTCGACCAACGCGAGCTGCAATGTCGCGATACGATAAACCGCAATCGCGATAGGCTATAATCCGATATTTATCAAAGTCGGAAACGTGATGGTACGTATTTCTCCTCCTTACACGAGGCATCACAACAACGTTTCACCAGGCAACACCGGTCAACTGCTGTTTGTGTATGAGAAATCGGTTGGAAACTTTCCTCATGTCAGCACGTTGTAGGTGTCGCCACCGGCGCCAACCTTGTGTGAATGCTCTGAGAAGGTAATCATTTGCATATCACAGCATCTTCTTTCTGTCGGTTAAATCTGGCGTCTGTAGCACGTTATCTTCGTGGTGCAGCAATTTTAATGGCCAGTAGTGTATTAGCTGACGTCTTCTCACAGCCTTCTCTGCGATTACGTTCCATACCGACGTGCCAGCGCTTGATGTTACGCCGGAACACACCTTGTACCTCGAAACTCCCAACTCCACTCTTGAAAAAGTGATTGAACAGAGATAGACATACGACGTCGTTTGCTGGCGAACCCAGAAGGTTAACACGAAAGGAATTCTTCCTCCTAACACAGGCAGCTCTTTTCACGCGGAGCATGAAAACTGAGACTTGAATACGATGTTTAAGTGAAGCCGAGTGTAGTGTGTGTGTGTGTGTGTGTGTGTGTGTGTGTGTGTGTGTGTGTGTGTGTGTGGATAATGTACTGTCATGTTTGTGTGGATTGGTTATGAGAAAAGGGACGGGGTAAAGCCCACTATCAGCACACAGCCTCCTCTGCTTTAACGTAGCCTACCCATACGAAGGACGCATCACGACGGACAGTGTCACATGGTCTCATTTAAAGAGATTCTGTGGAGTGGTTCTGTAAAGACATTTTTCAAAGACGACTCTTTCCTTTCGTCGTTGAAATTTATCTGTACTGGAGGCAACCGGGACAGTGTCATCAGTGAAAACACGGTGGTCGAATACGCTCCACTGTTCCATTAACGCCTATTCCTTATTCTTTTCCCCAACTTTAACAGTTTGAAGGTTTTCTCTAGTGCTGCAGGGAAGAATAAATCACTTATGACGTAAATGGACACACACACACACACAATGTCGTTGTTAATGTTACTAAGGTTCAGAAGATGACGAACTCGGGGTGAGAAAATTAGAATTTCAACTTGTCTTTAAAATTTAGTTCTGCCAAAAGAAACACTAATGTACATTAATTTTACAATGTTCGTGTAATAGCCAAATTGTAGCGGTGACAGCGTTATTTCCAGTTGCAAGGATTCATTATCCCTCGATTGCAAGGATTCATTATCCCTCGAAATACCTCCGATAAATTCATCTGCTGCTGCAAGAGTCGACCGGAGCTTACCTCTCTCCACAGTAATTAATTTCGAGGTAATCGCTGCAAAGTTAGTCAACTACTCGAATCCTGCTGGATTTAGCGCTTTCTCCATCTTTACAATACGGTAACTTAGGCGATTAACTGCATATACACACTCTGGAAGCCTGACGAAATTTTGCTCGCTCAAACAACATTCCGTTTATATGGTTTCGAATCGTTTTGCGATGCTATGTCAGACATGAAAAAGTTTTTGAGGACTCGATGAATTTTGCCAAGGGCAGTTGAGTGCAGGAAAACCGAAATAATGGTTCACTGGGAACGTTTTCTCCGTAATTAGGCTATTTCAGACTACTGGTCCAACCTGGACTTTTCTTTCCGTTTTTTTTATTTACCTACACACTAGATTAGTCCGAATTTTCACAACCAAATGCAGAGCGGAGAATGGAGAGATGGGATCTACTTTTTGGAAAAAAGAAGTAAAAGGATTTAATTGCCTGAAAGTAATCAGGGTAATTAACAAAAACATAATTAGTGATCTGAGGGGAAGCTGAAATATTCCACGAGCAGCTGGTGCTAGCTATGTAAACGAAGTGACAAAAAGTTATTTCCCTTAATTCAAAAAGTATTTGTCTCTGGACATACTTTTTTCAACGCGAACGGTTCTATAACGCGTCATCCAGGATGAATCTCAAGTCTCCAGCAGTAAATTGTAGAAATCATTGTCTTAGTCACATATTACTTTACAAAAAATCATGACAAATTTCGGGTTTGCAGCCACATCAAGTGTAAAAATGACAAAATCAGAACGAAAAACGTATTTAGTTCAACACTCGAAGTTGCAAATTTCCCTTTTATTTACTTGATGACTAGTTTCAGGTTGGAACCCATTTTCAAAAAATCATCCATATAGTCAAAATATTATTTCCCAGAATACAACAACCGTGTCAAGATAATAAACTTATACGTATAACGAAGTGGAAATGAACAGCTGAAGGGCATACTGGACGTTCATAAAAAACATATTAACAAATTAATGAAATAAGAAAACGGACTTTTTTGATGTGTGACAAAAGGAGAACAAGTTACCCACCGAGTGCAGCAATGACGCGTTGGCGTGTATTTTATATATAAAATGCAGCAGTCAGAGTATTTTTAAAAACGAAGTAAAACCTACAATGCTCGGCGCTATTAGCGCGAGTAAAATACAAATGTGAATTGCGGCCATGAGCCTGCTTCTACGTGAAACACTCTTATATTTTTCCCACCTAGCAACAGGTCGCAACTGCACCTTTGCCTTCCGGAAGGTGAGGAACACGGCATCAATATGGGCGGAATTGCAGACTGCCCTCTGGGCCTCATGGTCGAACAGGTCGAACTGACTTTCAGAATATCTATGTGGTGGTGTTCACGTCAGCTCTTATAGAGATTTTCAAATTCCCCTCGAAATGATGAGAGGAAAAAAATTTATCGCTTACTACATTTTCGCTGTTCGTGCAGTAAAACAGCCGCATGACGCTTTAATTTACTACTTCTTTACTGCTACCTGTATTCACGACACATTTTACAGACAGTATGCACATACACCCCTAATTACACCTGCAAAAGTATATTATTGTACGACGCATTGTTTAGGAGACACTGTAATGTTGATGCATTAATTTGTTCTGAAAGCGGTGCTTATATTCAAGACAATAAAAGCGGGTTACAAGGTGTGAGCTATCTGGGGAAGTTAACCTTGCATTACTGAGCAACTGTTTCACCAGGTATCCAGTCTAGCTTACTAAATTCTCAACCAGACTAACATTAATTATAATCTTTTGATAGTCATCTTACGACAACCGGTGGTATATAATTATACAAAAGGAGAATTTAAATTTAAAAAATGAATCAGTTCATATTTGGACATTTATTTTAACATTGATCATTGTTCCGTTAAAATTTCAGCATATTAAACGTGATTTATAACTAAACTGGTGCCTTATTTAGGATTGTGAAAATGTGAGTTTGTAATCTTACGGAACACATCAAATATGGAGCCAAGATTGGGAGACTGCATACAACACTGCATTCATAAAATAACATGAAGAACATTGAAACATATGCAAGAGGAAATTGACCACAACCAACCGATTCAATTTTCACCCAAAGAAGTTGCGTTCGTAGCGCAATCCTGTCCGTCACGAAATTACCACACACTGGTATACTAAATTCATACTAACTCTCTGTGAAATATTCCCGAAAAGAATAGCTGAGGGCTACTTTTATGATTACACCACATGCTTCACGTGGTCAACTTGGTTTACACAAAGAGTGTAACTCCACAATAATTTTGACAATTAAAATAAATTACATCGAAACGCAATTTACAAAAGAAAAACCTCGAACTGGTTACTATCGTCTTACTATTAACCTGATGGGTCAAACAATTGTATAAGCACGTGGTACTGGTCTCACAAAGTGCACCCCACGTGGGTTAAACATAAAGAAAAGTTGCTATAATGAAAAATATTGTCAAGGCGAGACGTTATAATCTCACGCACATTCGCATTTAAGATTAAAGATCTTAGCTAGAGTTACGGATCCTCAACACGTGGTTCCACTATACGCACAAAGTAGTGTCAAAGCACTACTGGAAGATATTCTGAACTTCACACTCGAATTACACTGCGTTGCAATTTAAGATAACATCTAAACCTGAAACAAAGGTGATTAAATTTCCAGTTAGGCTGAACTTAAGAAATCCATTGTCCTACGGACTTAGCAGAGACGTGCTTAGCCAGAGATCTTACCACTTTAGACGCTCGCCGCGGACAGACTGCCCGTGGGCCCCTACCAAGGGTGCTTCCAGATACAAAACGGAAGTGACCAGAGAGGCAGCTTGCTATACCAACACGACAAAGGACGGACAGGACCATACTAAGAATAGAAACCTCTTTGCTTTTATAAAGCGTAGCTACCTGTTTCGACGTTGGTCCTACTATTCTTTAGGAGACAGGCTTGTCTGCTACCATCAAGCATGCAACTAGAAATACATTTGCTCATTCATCCTTTCACACAGAAGGGAAGGGGGATGACAGCATCTTATCATATACAGTATAAGAAAGAAAGCGGATGTAGGTTCCGTATGAGACTGTGTGACATGAATTACATATAAACTGTGTTTTAATGTGTAGTAGTGTGACAGATCGTTCTTGATTATGTGTAAAAGTAACACGTTCCACTGCTCAGTCTCCTCCCAGATAGTCAGTAACACCACAGTAAATTTGGAAGTGGAATGTATGCCGTAAATGACAACTGTTTTAAGAAATTAACATGAAAGGAATCCAACAGAGACCTTTCAACACGACGTCATAAACACTGAGATGCGTGAAAACGAAACTGCGGGGCTAAATTCGCTAGAGGAACAAGTGAAATATGTGTGAAATATACTACATACACTGAAGCGCCAAAGAAACTGGTGTAGACATGCGTATTCAAATACAGATATATGTAAACAGGCAGAATACAGCGCTGCGGTCGGCAACGTCTATATAAGACAACGAGTGTCTGGCGCACTTGTTAGACGGGTCACTGCTGCTACAATGGCAGGTTACCAAGATTTAAGTGAGTTTGAACGTGGTGTTATAGCCGGCGCACGGGCAGTGGGACACAGCATCTCCGAGGTAGCGATGAAGTGGGGATTTTCCCTACGATCATTTCAGGAGTGTACCGTGAATATCAGGTATACGGTAAAACATCAAATTTCCGATAGCGCTGCGGCCGGGAAAAGATCCTGCAAGAACGGGACCAACGACGACCAAAGAGAATCGTTCAAAGTGACAGAAGTGCAACTCTTCCGCAAATTTCTGCAGATTTCAGTTCTGGGCAATCAACAAGTATCAGCGTCCGAACCATTCAACAAAACATCATCGATAGGGGCTTTCGGAGCCGAAGGCCCACTCGTGTACCATTGATGACTGAACGACACAAAAGTCTACGTCTCGCCTGGGCCCGTCAACACCGACATTGGACTGTTGATGACGGGAAACATTTTGCCTGGTTGGACGAGTCGCTTTTCAAATTGTATACGTGTATAGGTATGGAGACAACCTCACGAATGCATGGACCCTGCATGTGAGCAGGGGACTGTTTAAGCTGGTGGGGGCTCTGTAATGGTGTCGGGCACGTGCCGTTGGAGTGATATGGGACCCCTCCTGGTACGTCTAGATACGACGCTGACAGGTGACACGTGCGTAAGCATCCTTTCATATCCATTGTGCATTTCGACGGACTAGGGCAATTCCAGCAGGACAACGCGACACCCCACAAGTCCAGAATTGCTACAGAGTGGCGCCAGGCACACTCTTCTGAGTTTAAACACTTCTGCTGGTCACGAAACTCCCCAGACATCAACATAATTGAGCATATCTAGCATGGCTTGAAACGTGCCGTTCAGAAGTCTCCACCCCATCGTGCTCTTACGGAGCGATCTGGCGCCCTATGTTGTACTACTTGTGTAGACCGATGTGTTCATCTTTTCGAGATGATCAGTCCGAGTTTCAGCTCTGTACAGCAATCATGTGATTTTTGAGAGCACCATCGGTGAAATTTTATGTTGGACTTGTGGAATCTGCAAGTGTGACCCTTGAAAAATTGAAACAGGCCTGTAGGGAACATTCCATATCAAGAGCACAAGTTTTCGCTGGCACAAATCATTTTTTGGAAGGCCGAGAACACGTTGAAGATGAACCTCTCTCAGATAGACCTTCAACTTCAAAACCCGATGAAAACGTCGAACATGTGCGTGCTCTTGTGGGATCAGAATTTATTTGTTCCCTCAGGACAAACTGTCAACAGTGTTTTACAAAGGTGTGCTTAAAAGTCTGAGGGAAAGGGCGAATCGAATGAGAGTGGACATTGAATACAAGTGGATGCTGCATCAAGACAACGCCCTATGACACACAGACAATTCAATCACGGAATTTCTGACGTCAAAAGGCATTCCTGTTAGTTCATCTGATCTGAGTCCTTGTGACTTTTTTCTTTTGCTGAAGTTGAAAAATGTCTTAAAAGGACGTCATTCCCGGTCTCTGGAGAACATTCAAATAATGTGTCGGACATGTTAAAGGTCCTACCAGTTAAAGCCTTTCAGCGCTGCTACCACGACTGCGAATAACGACTCCTCCTGTATATAGCTGCTGAAATGAATAACTTTCAATGGGACAACATTGTTGTTTGGAAAAAAGTAAAAACTTTGCTAGACAAAAATTCAGTCTCATTACCTTTCTCACACCCCTAGTATTTCAGTCAAACTTGGGATAAATATTACTTACTAACCGAAAAGAAATACTGTGGCAGTAAGGCTCAGAAACCTCCTATTGGGGTGGGGATGATTATGTGGAGAGACAAGGATATGAGGAAGAAATAGACAGACAGAGAGAGGGGAATGGAGGGCATGGACACACATATTGGGGAGGAGAAGATGGACAGAGAGAGGGGAAGGTGGAGGTGGACAGAGAGTGGAGGTAGGAGGAGACAGACAGAGTATGGGGGGGGGGGGGCTGGAGGAGGCAGAGAGAGAGATAGTGGAGAAGGAGATAGACAGAGAGGTGGACACTGGAGATGGGACAGAGAGAGGGGGAAGGAGGATTTGGACAGAGATTGGAGGAGGTGGAGAGAGAGAGAGATTGGGGAGAAGGAGATGGACGGAGAAGCAAGCGGAGGAGATGGACAGAGAGAGGGAAGAGGAGGAGGAAGGGACCAACACAACTGGAATAAATACATACCTGGGCAACGCCAGATACTCTGCTGGTAGACCTACAAATTTGTAATTCTGTCTGACAGCCCTTCCTGAAAACGCGAAGGCTTGCGTATTTTTACGAGCCCTGACGTGAAGTTTTAACCATCACCTGGATAAAAAAAAGCGACGTGGATGAATTTTTTCGTGGCTTGCAGGTATTTGTCAGCAATTTTGATGCAAATTCAATTCCCTGCACAGCAGTACCGTAGCACACCACTAGAGGAGACCGAGGAGAGTGGCGTATGTAGTGACTGACATCATCTGTGCACCAAACACTAGAAGACACTACTTTCAAAGATGATCTACGGTGATGTGGAACCACAGTGGAAATAAACTAACGTGATTAAAACTGTTTAGCTTTATAGCCCTAATAACCCGAAGCAATTTGCGATATCACCGTATATACTGCGTCCAGTGCGTCGAAGTGATGGTTCTCGTACTCGTCTGCGGCGATGGAAGAACTCCAGCCACAAATAAACTCTTTCAAAAACACTAGGACCGCAGAAGGTGGTCCTCTGACTAATATACTCTAATAACGTCTCAACGTAAGTATAGTCAGAAGAAGTGCTCTCAATTACTGAACGCTGCGTACTCAAAGCCCAGAATCGTATGGGTTCGCAACAGTACAGTGCCTAACTGTTCTAACTATAAACTCTCCTGAGAGCAAGGACAGCAAGTCCGTCTGTACCAACAAAGCTGATGTTGAGCGACCATCACACATGGGCGCTCACAACTGAAGACCTCGTCTCTCCACCGCTGGCTTCCCAGCAAGGCTCGGCTCCCGCCCCCCCGCCCCCTCCAACCCTCCTAATTCCGAAAACGAATCATATTCCTGAAACCACGGAATATTCTCCCTCTCTACAGATTCTTCCGAACGCCGACGAACCGTATTTTAGTCTTTTGCCGTCCAGCGCGGAAAGTTTGCGAGGAAAAACCTATACTCGTACAATGGTACCCTTCTGAGCACAAATCCTTGTAAATAACCCAGCCTGCGTGGTTTCCGAGGTGCAGCTTCTTCGTTCCTCTCACCTGCGTCCAAGATGTGCAGAGATCCCAGTTATCCCTCCGGTCCTGCTACAATAGCGGCCGGCCGTCACCCGTTGTGCTCCAGAGCTCAGGTGCCACATCCGTCTAGCTACTTCCTGTTTTTAAGCAGGATCAACACCTGTACGGGCCTTCCACCCGGAGCTTGAGTTCTACTTGCCGTTTCATCTCCACTGGTGTTCCAACCTCTACTAGTATAGGCAATCATTCATTACGCTGTTTGATAATAAAGACAATCCGTTACCTTTCATGCAATAAGCATTAACAATTATTTACAAGACATATATAACAATGTCAGTCTCCTTTAAATATTCATATATACGATGTACAGCCTATCAAATGATAACTAATTGTGACCGTAGTTCACGGCAAAGTATGAGGATGAGTGCTTGTAAGGTGCGAAATTATAGCCACCTCACAAGTGTATAGACTGAACGGTAGGGACGAAAGACTACACCCCTGCCTTACACCTTTTTTAATCCGAGAACTTTGTTCTTGGTCTGCCACTCTTATTCTTCCCTCTTAGTTCTTATACACATTGTTTAATACCCATTACTCCCTATAGCTTACCCCTATTATTGTCTTGTACCATTTTACATTGTCGAACGCTTTTTCCAGTCTTGCTTCCCTTATCAACTGCAATCTCAGAACTGCCTCCATTAGCTTTCCTGAAGCTAAACTGAATGTCTACATCTACATCCACATTTACATAGATACTCCGCAAGCCACCGTACGGTGCAAAGAGGAGGGCACCCTGTACCACCAGTATCATTTCCTTTCCTATCCTACTCGCAAATATAGCGAGCGTGAAACGACTGTCTATATGCCTCCATAACGGCCCTAATTTTTCGTATCTTCGTGGTCGTTACGCACAATGTATGCTGGCGGCGGTAGAATCGTGTGGCAGTCAGCTTCAAATGTCGGTTCCCTAAAGTTTCTCAATAGTGTTTCTCGAAAACAACGTCGCCTTCCGTCCAGGGATTTCCATTTGAGTTTCCGAAGCATCTCCATAACACTTACGTGTTTTCCAACTTACCGGTAACAAATCTAGCAGCCCACCTCTGAATTGCTTCGATGTTATCCTTCGATCCGACTTGGTACCGATCCCATACAATCGAGCAGTACTCAAGAACAGGTCGCACCAGAGTCCTATATGCGGTCTCCCTTACAGGTGAACACAGGTGAACTCTCTTTCCTAAAATTCTCCTAATAAACCGAAGCCTTCCCTACCACAGTTTTCACATGCTCGTTCCATTTCATATCGCTTCGCAACGTTACGCCCAGTAAACAGCCTCAGATTGCTGCCCACCCTGCCCGCTAAATCATTTACGTATATAGAGAACAACAACGGTCCTGTCACAGTGCCGTGGGGCACTCCTGACGATACCCTTGTCTCTGATGAACGCTGGCTATGGAGGACAACATACTGGGCTCTATTACTAATGAAGTCTTCGAACAACTCACGTATCCGTGGGCTTATTCCATGTTCTCGTACGCTCGTACCTTCGTTAACATCCTCCGGTCGAATATATAACGTCAGCCTCAGTTGCAAATAGAAACCAATCTTTACCTAGGTTTCAGCCAAAATAATTTGGCCTTCTTCAGCAGTTACTGCATGCCGAAGTTTGGCCATGTCAAGTACAAAATTAAAGCATCGTAGTACCCAGTCATAATCTACATTACTTAGCTAAAGAGAAGCAGCAGGCACCACTGCGCTAACGGAATCGGTAGGCCGCGAGAGTTGCGCCGCAACTAATCGCAGCGAGCAGCTATGTACCGAGTACTGCTGACGGTCATGCGCAAGTGCGCGTGGAAATAAAGATGCATAACGGTAGCTACCTTTAAACCATTAAAACTGTTAATGGCGTAATATGTAACCGAACTTACTTCTGAGGAGAATGAGAACCATATAAACGGATTCGGAGCCGGTAAGAAAGACTAGCTATTACTCGGCAAAATTATTCCATAATTTTTAATACATTACTATTCGAATAAAGAAAGTGGAGTCAGGCGTCGGCGACTGTAAAAAGCAACGTAACATCAGGGCCGGTGAAGCAAATGTTGAAAACCTTCGAAAAAGTTCTTATTTCTCAACTGTAGCTGGTCATTAAGTAGGTTTTCTTTATCACGCAACAGGTGTTTAAACATTGCAGCTCTTCAAGGATGTCAAGCCTAGTGCCTTTAATCTCCAAATTTAATAGCTCTGTGTTATTTGGTGGATTGGGAGCATGGGCAGTTGAACAAGGTGCTCGGCAAAAGTCGAGCCACGCGTGCCATCACCACTTTTCGTGGGAATATGTTCTTTGTATCTAGCTGATAGGGCTCTTCCTATCTGGATGATGTAATAACTCGGGCAATGACTACAGGTGATTTTGTACACCCCAGAACGAGATAATTTGTCATTAGTATTCTTCAACTAGTGGACTAAGTTCTTTTTGAGGCTGTTATTCGTAGAATATGCAACCTTAAAGCCGTGGCTCTTTAAGAGGCGCCCTATTTTATAAGATACTTTGCCAATGAACGGAACAGGAATGAAGCTAGTGGAGTTATCCTCTTGTGCGACACCTAGTGTAGATGAGGTAGCAGTCTTTTTTACCTGTTTTCTTGTTAAAGAGCTGTTTCACAATTTCTGGTTTATATCCATTATTATAAGCGATAACTTCCAGGGTTTGTCCCGGCCTACCGACCTCGTCCGTGCAGTGGGGCCTGTTGTTTCTCTTCAGCTGAGTAATGTAGCTTACGACTGGGTACTATGGTGCTATAATTTTATACTTGACATGGCCAAACTTGGGCATGCAGTAGTTTAATGTCAATAGCTTCTGAAGATGGCCAAATTATTTTGGCTGAAACCAACGTAAAGATTGGTTTCTATTTGCAACTGAGGCTGACGTGTTATATGTTTATTTATCACAGTTGCTGACGGGGCTGCACGATGCTAGAAATTCTTATATCCTCCAATGGGGCACCGTGTCAGGTGCTTTCCGGAAATCTAGAAATATAGATCTTGCCTTTTGTCCTTCAACCATAGTTCGCAGTACGTCATGCGAAAAAAGGACAAGCTGAGCTTCGCACGAGCGAAGCTTTCTAAAACCATGCTGATTCGTGGACATAAGCTTCTCAGTCTCAAGAAAGTTTAATATTTTCGAAATGACAATATGTTCAGGGATTCTGCAGCAAACGGAAGTTACGAATATTGGCCATCTAACAGATCCTCAATTTTCTTTCCCATTCTTATGTATATTAATACTGTCAGCAACTTGGACGTATGAGCTGTTAAGCTGACAGTGCGATTAATTCTCACACTTGTCGGCTCTTACAGTCTTGGGAATCGTGTGGATGATGGTATATCGACAGACTCATACATTCCACACACCAACGTCAATAGTCGTTTAGTTACCATTTCCTCCAATGATTTTTTGAAATTCCGACCGAATGTTATCCATCCGTTCTGCCTTATTTGATCTTTAGTCGTCCAAAGCAAATACCTATATAGAAGATTAACGCTATTTATTTTGCTCGCTGTGTTCCATAGTTGATAGAATGGACACTGATATGGACTACCTTAGGTGGAGACATACTGCTCGATCAGTTGATAACGTTTTGTACATGCAGGCAACAAAAATAAAAACAGCTAATGAAAACTTTAAAACACATATTATTAATGAATAAAGCTGAAAGCCCAAGAATTCCATTTGATATAAATTATCACAAAAATATTAGTTTGAAAAATTGTCTATCATATTCAAATGTAAAACTCCGACATTCCTTAGACCTTGTGAACGACCGTTATAACCTGCGACAAAGCTTCATATTATTAGAAAAATTGGAAGAATACCGTCTAGAAAGAGGTAAACCATGTGGACGAATAAATGAATAAGAGAGTAGACAATCTATCACAGAGAATATTACGAAAATGGAATGTATTGGATAGCGCCTGTACTTAAAGTGACTGAATATTGGCTAAGTAAACGCCTTTCTGGATTCCTCTTGGTAATAAACGATCTTTTCTGCCACCCGATGGAAAACGAGTACAAGACATTAGGATACAAGGGAGGGCGAACTTTGATGAATATTTGGAAAAGCATATGCGAGCCTTTTATTCTGCAGCGGGTGAAAAATGGCTCATGATGACTTCTTCCATGCTACTAATTTAACCCTAATTCTTTTTGATAGCGTCATAGAGAGAACTCGTCTGAATACTTCCCGAAGTCCATGACCAACGAATTTTTATTCTGTCTGCAACCTATTTTACCGTTCATGTTACTTTGCGTCTAGAATTTTGCTTGAAGAACGCAGTAAATGAATTACACTCTGGGCAATCGGCTTTAATGAGTGCACTGTGCTTTCAGTTTATCATGACGTTCTTCCAATTTTTTTCACAGCCCCTACCGAAATCTATCTGAATTCCGCCTGCGAAGTCTTGTATCAGAATCTCTTTGCCCAGTCAGCACTTCGTAGTTACATAATCGTTAGGGTTACGGACTTACGGTCATACGTCACTGTTTCATCAGAAGTTTTGTTTACGCAACGTGTCGTTAGGTAAACGAGTGGCTTTCCCTGACGTCCCGTTCTTAAACGATTTACAACGCTCTCTCTCAATGCACACGGTTTACGTAACAAATGCAAAACAGTTTGTCTGCGATTATTTCTTATATAATGTGTCGACAAAAAGAAATACGGAAGCCTGTCGTCTTAATATGCTTCTAAAGTAAAATCTACGACAAAAATAACTCCCGTGCTTACCTCTTCCAATGCTCTGGCTGTAAAGATTCTGCCCATTTTTAACACGATTTTTGGCGCATGTTGAAAGTGAAGGCCGGAGCGGAACTCGAACTCGGAACCATGCATTTGGCGAGCAACGTCCTTACCGACTGAGTTATCCAGACATAACTCACAACTTCAGCTCACAGCTTTACTTCCGCCATCATTTCTCCTACCTTCCAAACCTCACATAGCTTTGTTGCACTAGAGCTTTCGGAAGAAACGGTGGAGCCGTTTTCAATACAGCGCACATTCGTCAGCAGCGTGAAAGATTCATTCTGGACATGTTGAAAATAATTATCTCTGTACTCCGTTGCATTAAAGGTCAACAAGGCAAACATGTTGCCTAACTAAAACTCAGAAACAAATTACCAGCTAGACACTGATCGCAGGTACACGTCTTAAAACGTTACTATGAATAAGTTTGACTTTTATATTGGGGTTTTGTATACTCATCGTTGCAGACGATCTGTCGCAGCGGAAGTCCTGGATAACAGCGACTGAAAGATTTAACTAAAAAGTTAAATGAATATCTAATCCGGTATAATGTTTCAGCTGAATATTTATTACAATCTCAAAGTTAATAAGTAGTAACATACTTACAATAATGAATGAATCTTGCTCAACAAGCTACAGGCTTTCTGTCCAATCCCGAACAATCCTCGGCTTGTTTAGGATCGTTTTTTGATAACTAACAATTACAAATAACATAGAAAAACTGAAAATACATATATAAACGTATGTTTACCCAGAACAGCAAGTACAATTCTATGTTGGGTCATATTTGTGACACTGTTTGAGTATAATTTATCGGATGCATAATTACAATAATGCATTTACATATACCGTTAATTACTTGAGGGTCCCTTCATGGAAACTGTTCCCTTCATTCACCGAGCTTCTACACTTTAAAGTAAATGAAATCAAACAGTTATTTTTGCAGTTATAGTTTTTTCTAGGCGAGTTACATATCTTTGTATGCATGTGTAATTCCGAATTCATCTGGAGAATGCATGTTTTAAGTGAGTCTAACTGGGCTGTTACGTTTCAGTCTGATTCGTAAGAAAACTTAGCACCAACTGCCCATTCTGTGGGACGTGGCTCTATTTTCCAACAACACTACTTGCGTTATCAGTTATGAGTCAAACGGCGTGTTAAATCTACATCTACATACATATTTCGCAAGCCACCATACGGTGCATGGCGGAGGGTGCCTTGTACCACTGCTAGTCATTCTCTGTTGTGTTCCACTCCCAAATGGACCGAGGGAAAAACGACTCTTTATATCCCTCCAAACGAGGACCTGATGACTCTTATATTGTCTTCGCGGGACTCACGCGAGATGTACGAGGTGTGTGAGAAAAGTAATGACACTGGTTTTTCATCAACTACAAGTTTTGGTTTTCTTCGAGCAACAGCATTGTCCCCTTCAAGTAGTTTCCTTCGGCAGCTATGCATCGGCGGAGTCGTCGTTTCCAGCCTCGGTAGCAGCGTCGAAAGCCTTCAACTTGTAGGAACTTTAAAATGTTGGTCACAGTCTTCTGAATGTTCTCCAGAGTCCTAAAGTACATTTACATCTACATCTACATACATACTCCACAATCCACCATACGGTGCGTGGCGGAGGGTACCTCGTACCACAACTATCATCTTCTCTCCCTGTTCCACTCCCAAACAGAACGAGGGAAAAATGACTGCCTATATGCCTCTGTACGAGCCCCAATCTCCCTTATCTTATCTTTGTGGTCTTTCCGAGAAATGTAAATTGGCGGCAGTAAAATTGTACTGCAGTCAGCCTCAAATTCTGGTTCTCTAAATTTCGTCAGTAGCGATTCACGAAAAGAACGCCTCCTTTCCTCTAGAGACTCCCACCCGAGTTCCTGAAGCATTTCCGTAACACTCGCGTGATGATCAAACCTACCAGTAACAAATCTAGCAGCCCGCCTCTGAATTGCTTCTATGTCCTCCCTCAATTTGACCTGATAGGGATCCAAAACGCTCGAGCAGTACTCAAGAGTAGGTCGTATTAGAGTTTTATAAGCGGTCTCCTTTACAGATGAACCACATCTTCCCAAAATTCTACCAATGAACCGAAGACGAATATCCGCCTTCGCCACAACTGCCATTACATGCTTGTCCCACTTCATATCGCTCTGCAATGTTACGCCCAAATATTTAATCCACGTGACTGTGTCAAGCGCTACACTACTAATGGAGTATTCAAACATTACAGGATTCTTTTTCCTATTCATCTGCTTTAATTTACATTTACCTATATTTAGAGTTAGCTGCCATTCTTTACACCAATCACAAGTACTGTCCAAGTCATCTTGTATCTTCCTACAATCTCTCAACGACGACACCTTCCTGTACACCACAGCATCATCAGCAAACAGCCGCACGTTGCTATCCACCCTATTCAAAAGAGCGTTTATGTAGATAAGATATTTTTCAGTTTCGGGAAAAGACAAAAGGCCCAAGGACTCAGATCAGGTTATTAGGAGGCTGTGAAACTTGTGATAATGCAGCATCCACTTGTCTGCAATGTCCACTCCACCCTCCCTTTCCCTTTCCCTGAACCTTTCAAGAGCATTTTTGTGCAACACCTGGTTTAGAGGTTCTCCTGGAGGAATAATCTCAAAAATCACGCACACATTCGATGTTTTCGTTGATTTCTGAAGCTGAAGGTTTGCCTGAACGAGGTTCATCTTCAGCATACTCTCAGCGTTCCAAAACTGACAGGTGCCAGTGAAAAACTTGTGGTCTTCGTAAGGGATATTCCTCATAGGCCTATTTAAACTTTTCAGATGACACACTCGTGGATTCCCCAAGTTTAAAACAAAACTTGATGGCATAACCTTGCTCTACATTCCACTGTTTCATTTTCGTAACATACAAGAAAAACACAACTTCACTGATGACGCTCTCAAAAATCATGTGATAGCTGTACGGAGTTGAAAATTGGCCTGAGCATCTGGGAGGGACGATCACACTGGTCTACGCACGTAGAACAATACAGTGTTGCCAGATCGCTCGCAGTGTTATCAGTCTCATTACTTTTCTCACTCACCTCTTCTGATGTTGGCAGCGGGATCCTTCTGCAGTCTGCAGCAAATTCCGTTTCTCTAAACTTCTAAATAGTTTTTTCGCGTAAAGAACGTCTTCTTCCTTCCAGTGATTCCCATTTCAGTTAACTGAGCATTTCCGTAACACTCAAGTGTTGATCCAACCTACCAATAACAAAACTACTAGCAACCGCTGAATTACTTACTCTTCCAGGCGAGGATCCCAAAAACACGAGTATTATTCACGAATTGGTCGCATAACTGCTCTGTATGTGGTCTCCTTATAGCTGAGCTAAGGTTTGCTCGAATTCTCCCAATAAACCGAAGTCGACCATTCGCCTTCTGAACCACGTCCTTAGGCGCTCGTTCAATTTCATGTCGCTTCGCCGTTTTAAGCCTACAAATCGTTGTCATTGTGTGGAGCAGCGCAACACCAATACTGTATCCTTACACGGCTGTTTTTCCTACTCGTCTGCATTAACTTACATTTCTCCAGACCTATATACAGGATGATCAGAAAGTCTGAAAAGATTGTAACAGTGTTGCAGGGTAGGTTGCGCTGAGACATAACTGTTCAGAAAAAAATTCGATACGTTGCGCCGTTTCCGAGTTGATTAGCATTGAACTCAGCCAATCAGGTCATTGCGCGCTCCAATTCGAACGGTCCGATAGATACAATTAGCATCAGTTGTTATAGTATAGATGATGCGATCGAGACTGCTCAGCCTTTGGCTCGGGTTCGATTATTACTACAGTTCCATGTCCAATATTTGTATCCCTCCTCCTCAGAACAACCTACCATGCAACATCGTTACAAGTTTCTCAGACTGTTTCTGACTACCAAGGTAGGTAATCATTATCATTGTGTCAAACCTCCTCGTGGCGTTAGTTTCAGACCCATTCTGCAAGAAAACTCCATTTGAATCATCATCAACGTAACATTGAGCAACATCTACACCTAAATACGCACCCCGCAAGCCACCTTACGATGTGTGATATAACACTGTCACAACTCTACTCCACTCCCCCCCCCCCCCCCCCCTCCAACCTTTCAGTTCAAGCGAATGGTGTGCTGGAGGAAAGATTGATGGTGAGCCTCCGTATAAGCTCTAATTATAATTTAGTGGTGCTTTCGCAAGATATAATTAGGCGAAGGCAATATATCGGTTTACTCTTGTAGAATCGTACACTCGCGTTGCTATTTTAACAGTGAATCTCTCTCGTAGCTTCCGCCACTGGAGTTGGATGAGCATGTCCGTGAGGCATTCTTGCCTACTACACGAACCTGTGATGCAATGTATTGCTCCTCCTTGGATCTTCTCTACTTCTTGAATCAATTCGTTTTGCTAGGGGGTCCAGACTGAAGAGCAGTATTCAAGCATCGATCGAACGATTGTTTTGGAGGCGTATTTCTTCGTGGGTAGACTACACTTCCTGATGATTCTCTCCTACAATTAGTTTTATGTGGTCGTTCCATTTCAAATCGTTCTGTGCGCTTACTCCCTGATATTTAATGGATGTGGCTCTTTCCCGTGTTTGTTCTGCAATCATACTATTGAAAGGCAACACTGATGGGATTATTTAACTGATTGAGAATGTAGGCAAAATGTAGTGTACGAACAACATTTATTTTCCCAAAACAGGCGCAAATTATGCTAAACAAGTTATTGATTGAACACTTTAAACAACTAACAGGTGATTTAAGACTACAGTAGACAAGGATCTGGCCGAGCGGTTCTAGGAGCTTCAATCCGAAACCACGCGGCTGTTACGGTCGCAGGTTCGAATCCTGCCTCGGGCATGGATGTGTGTGATGTCCTTAGATTAGTTAGGTTTACATAGTTCTAAGTCTAGGGGACTGATGACTTCAGATGTTAAGTCCCATAGTGCTTAGAGCCATTTGAACCATTTGGACAAGGATACTGGGTGGCAGAGTCAGTTTAACTAGTGGAGTGAGTCAGGAACTCTGGACCTAAAAATGTGGATAACGCAAGCTGAATTGATCTTACGCTGAGCAGACTTTGATTGGTCAAATCTACTGAAGTTTCCCTACATATGTGCAGCACAGAGCAAGTGGCTATTCAAATATGTATGCCCTGACAATGCTGGAGTGGCAGTGCGTTTCCTTGTGTACTTCTTACGGCGATGTAACTTGCAGCTGGCGATATGTGTGCGGCAGGGGTGAGACGTGGAGGTGGCACCTGTGAATCGATCGCGGACACGAAAGAAATGCACAAATCTCACCGTCAAGCGATCAGGCAGACGGATCGCAATTTACTCTCTACCAGATCCCTGAAATCACAGTAGTTTTCAGTGTGTGACACACCTGTCCACTGGTCGTACAAAGGACCAATTTGGCTCACTTATGCGAGAGAGCGCACAAGGATACCAAACGTCAAGACTGGTAAACCAGAAACGAATAAGTGTGCCCTCGGCAAACGAAGAGTCCAAGACGTTTGTAACCACACAGTAAGAACTTCACCACATGCTCGCCAGTCTTAACCACTCACAAGTGAAGTCAGTCTCAGGGCAGGTCCAAAGTACCAACCACACATGCCAGAGCTTCGACCAGAAGAGCTTACCATACCAAAGTCCCGCATCCGAGTGCCTCGCACCTCTCCAGGAAAAAAATTCCGTTTTCCTCTAAAGTGCGTGAACGATACTGCTTCCACCCCATTTTGAGCCAATCACAGAGCTCTAGAAGCGCTAAATCTCCACTCCCACACGACAGCACAAACTCATATCGAACCAGGGCAAGAGTTAAGAAACCTGTGTCTCTGCAAAAAAAAAAAGAAACTGCCAATTACTGGCTTTTTCAAGTTTTCACAGAGGGGGGAGGGAGATGAGTTTTTTCGAAGTCATGTCTCTTCCCACGGCAACAAGTGAACAGATACAATCTCAAAGATCTTTATGTAAATCACCTGTGCCTCGGAGCTTGTTAGTCCTAGCTGTGAGGTGTAATAAAGATTCTATCTCCAAACATTTCTCAGATGCCATATTTTTCTTATACAACCGAGGCAGCCAGGGCAAGTGATTCATTGGCCTATTTACACAATTGGTGAACACAAAAACAGGTGAATTTTTATTACGCCTGCCTCTGCACACAAATGCCTGGTTTACAACTCCACTGTGTAGATGCGTTCCTGCAGACCACCACCCCAGTCCAGGCTTCTGCTGGCGCCACGGCAGGTAGCATGGCATTGTTCTGTTGGAGACCTGTCTTGACGAGGGGCTGCCCTGTCTGCCCTGTACAGCTGTGGATCTGTCTGGCAAGATTTACTAAGGGTTGGGCTCGCCGACAATTGCTTTCAGCTCCCAACATGCTGCTTCTATGAGCTAAGATTCATAAAAATACCTCATGCTTTTAACGCCCTACCAGGCTCCATCAACATCTGCTTAGGCCATTAACTTTCTGGAGTCTCACTCAAGGTGCATCAGGTTGTAATGAAATCTTTAATAATTTTCTGTATGCGAAAAATAGGTGAGAGAGTAACTTGTCCTCTCTCACTATCATATGTCTTTTCGCCTAGATATGTGCAGTAGCTTACATTTCTTCACACTGAGGATCAACTGCCAATCCAAGCACAAAGCATCTCTCCTTGCATTATGCTATAGTTCTCTAGCGCTGCCATGTCTCTATGCTAAGAAATCCCAATCTAGGTACAGAACTGCTATGATGTTCCTTATGCATATATTTCGTTCATTAGACAACGGTGCAGAACTGTACCAAATCCTTTCTGGAAGTCAATGAACTCGGCATCGACAGGCCGTCTGTATTTACTGCCTTTTGGGTCTCGTGGACGAACAAACCAAGCTGGGTACCACAGAATCGTTCTTTGTGTAATCAAAATTATATAGAAACTCCCAGAAATATAACTTGTTAAAGGTAAAAACGGTTAGTTAGCAACCGTTAAGACGGAAAAAAGTAAATCACATGAAGCAACTTTATAATGGATGACCAAAAAGTTTCCGTTTGAGTGCATTGCTGCAGCTTATATGCAACCCATTGCGACTCCGATGTGGATATGTAAGAAACGACTTCTAGGCAATAGGTTAGTGTGGCCTTTGATAGGAAACTTTTTGATATCCCCTTATACAATACTTCTTCCATTGGCCATATCCTGTGTCTTCACAAGATCGGTTTGTTAATCTGGATTTGGATATGTTAATGGCAGAGTGTAGTCTGGTGCCATTCTTGTCATAGCACCTTCCACCGTCCCCCACCCTGGGAAGGAATTTGTTATCCCATCTGTCTGTTTCTAGCCTTATCAATGTGAAAGTGTGTGAACGTTTTCGAAATGGTTGTGAATCGTGTAACTGAGGCGCGATGTGGGTATCACCTAGTCGGAATTGGGAAACGGCCTAAAATCCACATCCAGGCTGGTTGACCCCATTCTTCACCCGCCGGGCAAATTCGACCCGGGGCTGGGGCATTTCTCCGAATCCCGGAAGCAGCGTGCACACGCGAGCGGCTATCCCGACGGCTCTGAAGCAGTTTTGCAATGCTTTGTGAAATAAAAATTATATTGAAATTACTTTCTTGAAAATAAGAAAATCGTAATCATAACCACAGGAAGGACGTCCGGCTACCCTACCTTTGGCAAATTCAGGTTAACATGACGACCTTTGAGGACATTGGATATGCCCAGGAAGTAGAAGGATGTAAGCGTACAAGCATTGAAATTATATGACACTAGCGGCGTGAGATGAAGGCATCACAGTTCCTATTGCTCTGTGAGAAGCGGCAGTAACCGACTGTTTGATACTAACTAAAATTAATTTTTCCCTCTCTCTCTCTCTCTCCCTCTCCCTCTCTCTCTCTCTCTCTCTCTCTCTCTCTCACACACACACACACACACACACACACACACACACACACACACACACACAAACACACACATTCAGATGTCCACATGCTCCTTAGCATCAAAGTCTATATTGTTAATGTAGACTTTGGTATAAAATCTGCTATTAAGATACAAATTCGACCAAAGATTATGCTACTTAGGGAAAAATACGAACAGATGTGACAGTTAGCATGAAGACTCCAAGGACACGTCAAGGAAGAGGACTACCCTTCCATTCCAGCAGTTGGGATATCTGTTGTTTGGATATCCAGAGACGTTTGTAATTAAGTAAGATGACACACTATATAATAACAAAAGGTGTAGTTTTCAAAAACTGCAACAGCAGTTCGAATGAACACCAGCACTTCCACCATCAATGGAGTAGCAATAATAACTCATATGCTCCTGTACAGTTTCAATCAGAAGCTGACAGAAAGTCGTTGTCGACGCTCTGAGTCGAGTGTGAAGTACGAACTTACATCACACCAGACGTGGCTATTGCGACAGCTGAATACATCATCAGGGTTGAAAGAAACCTCATCTGTGAACTGTTGTTCACAGATGAGGTTTCTGTCAACCCTCATGATATATTAGACGTTCGGCACTGCAGTATTGCGCTAGATAATCTATTGACGGACTGAACTCTCAGTATACAGTCATTTGGCTCTTTTAACTGCACGCGTTGTTTGTGATGAAACTGTATTTGCTGCTCCTCTGTACTCTGTGGGCGAAAGAAGATCGCTGACAGGTGACAGTACTTTCGCTAGCTGTCAACAAAAAGTCTGCCGTCAGCATTGACTGAATGCCATTGTCGCATATAACTGCAGAAACACTAAGGCGTTCTTAAAGAAATGTAAACAAAGTCGTGATATGCGATTCGTCATGGTAAACGGCGTGCTGACCACGTCTAGCTGTCAGAGACCTCTCATTTTACGAACCACAGTGTATTTATTATATTCTTAAACGTGTACATTTCACAGGAAAGATGACGAGTCCTTACTGTCGTCGAATCTTCTCCCACCATCATGTCCTCACACTCTACTGTGCAAATAGTTCATCAAATACCATCATCAGCTATCTCACATTTGAGAAACCTCCTTTCTTTTCATTCGTATTAAGAGCTATTATTTTTTTTTTTGTCTTGCAGTGTTGACACAGAGCCAAAATACTCCGCAGTATTGTAGGATTTCCTCAGTATACACCGTAACCATTGCTAGCATTATGTTCAAGAGTTACGAAAGACGTTTATAGTGAAAGAGACATGTAGACACTGGAAGGTTTCATATGGTGAATACCGGAGTAAGAGAGATTTTGAAACCAGATTCTAAACTGCAAAACATTTCCATGAGCAGATAAGTACTTTGATCATAATTCCATAGTAATTGACTCCAGATTAAAATTGAAGAAATCACATGACGGTAAGAAATTAAGGCCGTGGGGCCTGGATACATCGAAAGAATCAGGGGTTGTTTTGAAATGGCGCGTTAGCGCCTATTGGCTGAAACAGGAGAAATAAATACAATAGGAGACAAATGGAAAGTTCTGAGTGGTGTAACTAAAGCACCAGAGGACCTAGGTATAAAGGCAAGCCCCTGTAGAACTCTCTGGATAATACGTAATATACTGAATTTGACAAACGAAAGGAGGAAATCTCAAAGTCGAAAGGTACGGTGGCTTGCGGAGTATCGAAGTAGATTTACTTACAGAATACAGATTTATAAAGAAGGCGATTAGCAGGATGTGTGAAAGGTCAAAGCAGAAATGACTACAAGTCAAACAATAAGCAGTAGAAACATACATGAGTAATGGAAAGATAGATGCTGCATATAGAAAAATTACAGAACCCTTTGAAGAAAAGACAAGGGATCGCTTGATGAGGACGATTAGGAATACTAAGAATTGACTACAGTAAGCAGGTTCCAAGTGGATGTAGACTGCAGAAGAAATGAAGAGGCTCGCTAAGGATAGTCTAGCGAGGAGAGATTCATTAAGCCATTCTTCTGATTAAAGACCATTAAAAAAGACACTTATTGCGAACAGTCATGAACTATAAACAGAAGTGTACTATAAATTATGCGTGTCCTTTGGAAATTAGTTCTGGAAGCTGGAGAGATCTGGAGAGATTGAATAAGAGTCCCTAACCGTTCTTCCCACCAACCTGTCGTCTTCTAAACTTGTGTGCCCAGCGCAGAACTCAGCTCGTAGGTCATGGCATCTCCTTCGGCGGAGGCTGCTATGCCGTCATCTGGAACCTGTGATTGTGCCTTTTTATGGGATGCCACTTGCTCAGGTTAGTCTCCGTATCTACAAAATCTGTAGTACTGACAATGATGGTAGGCTACACTTCTCATTACTGTATCCTGTTTTGTTATATTTTATATGATCACACTTTTTACACTCTCTTTTACAACACTCGACATAGCTTTCTTAATTGTACAGCAACTTTTCTGACAACTTCCGATACAGAGAACGACATGTCCGTTCCGAAACAGAGATGCATGCCCGGCTCTGAAGAACGCCCGAAACGGTCTTACGCGTCCGGCCCTCCGAACGATCGAAACAGAGTTGCGTGACCGGACCTTCAGAATACCAGAAACAGTCTGACTAGCGCAGCCGATGTATGTCTCCCAGGCGCTTCAAAGCTACCCGAAGGTGTCCGAAGCACTTCGGTTGCAATACCGTTATTCTTATGTTTCTCATAACTAGAGTTCGGATTTTGGATATCATTTTTTTACGGTACCGGTACCTGGTGTATCTTTACGAATTGTGATACATTGAGGGTACTAGGCTACTTTAAATTCAAATTTAAAATGCATATGTTCGCATATTTTTGGCGTTTGAGCATATTATTGTCATATTTAGAGGAAATGGCAATAAAGATGCATACTTTTGACATTTAGAGGTCATATTTAGGTTCATTTTCTTCTCTGACAGCCCTAGAACCTCCCAGAATATTAGGCCAATAGTTTTCCAAAATGAGATAATACAGGACGAGCCGTTAGAATAAAAGCCTTTCAGGTAAACGTGGGAAGCTTATCGAGGGACACAGTCTTGTTTTTCCACTCCGGTAGTCTCTCGGATAAGGATGCTAAAGACTTGTGATGGTTCATTGTTACAAGGTGGATTATCGGAGTAGAAACATGCTTCGAAGTTAATGCGTGTTCAGGTCGCTCACCTGATCTCTGCAGTGCGCCAACAATGCCCTACCAGTTGTTGCTGGCATTTCGGAATATGAATCATTCTTGCGTGTGTTTCCGTGCTGTTCACATCGAATCTTTGCCACCTTCTTCAAATTACGAATACGCCCAGGCCAAAAACCAATAATTTACGAAAATGGATCGGGAGCGATTGTGCTTTCACAACGGACGGAAAAATAATTTTCTGCCAACTATGTAAAAATGAGGTAAGTTTAATTTTGTTTTGTTTCTTTTTCAATAATTTTCCAAGAAGTTAAAACAATTATTAGGTTCATTTGTAAATTTGCGTACATGTTTTCTATGAAAGAATGGGAAGGAACAAAAAAAATCCCTTTAGGAATTAGATTCGACGTTATCGAAAATTAAAAAAAAAACTGTTAATGTTGTGAGGGGATCGAAGTTCCAATTTTTAGAAACTTATTTGTGGTCTTAATTCACTTTTATGAGTGACCATCTCGCGGGTACACACTGTTCTCTTACATTTTTGTACAATTGTACGTACTTATTGATATTTATTCACTTCTCCAACGCGGTTACGGTTGAGAAAAAGTTTCAGCTGGGTCAGCATGAAAAGACATCTCAGCACCAGAAAAACGTAACCAAGACACGTTAAAAATTTTACAGCAACCATTGATCTCCTCATTTTCGGAGCATATGGACGACAAAAATGAGTTCAATGAAGATCTTTGCGAGGCTTTAATAAAAGAAAAATAGTCAAAATATAGGTAGGTGCTAAAACGGATATAGTTTGTTTTAGTGTGTACGTCTCCTACGCAGTGTCCACATGTTTGTGTATTTTTTAATTTAGTTTCTCTATTACAGACATTGGAGAATATTAGGAAAGACATTGGCGATTCTCCAGTCTGCCTATCCGTTGACGCAACCACTGATTCTTGCGGTCGGTATATGCTGCACGCCATAGTTGGAAAACTCTCTGCTGACGAGGCTGGATGAGGACACCTCATACTGTGCAAAGAAGTGGAACGAACGACACACGCCACGATTGCACGCACATTGCAGGAAGTATTGTGTAGGTTTCACCAATACTGAATAGTTTAAAATAAATTATAGGTAACATAAGAGTGCAGTTTTTCACAGCATATCCAGAGCAAATATTTAGTTTTTCGCACCATGTCGCGAACCAATAATAAAATAATTAAAAAACTGTAAAATTTTTAAATCCTTTGATTTCTTCCAGGCGTCCTATGGAGAAGTGGAGATCAGAAACATGGGGAGAAAAGGTTTTGGCCATTGTGACGGATACTGCCGCATATATGCTGAAGGCCACAGAGTGTTTCCGGGTGTTTTACCCTAAAGTTATTCACCTCACCTGTCTGGCTCATAGCATCCATCGAGTCGCTGAACAAGTCAGAGCCACATTGCCAGAGATCAACAGCCTTATATCTTCAGCAAAGAAGGTTTTCATCAGGGCACCAAGTCGAGTGAGAGATTTCAAGACTGCTCACCCTGAGACTGTACTCTGACACCTGAACCCGTCTTGACGAGGTAGGGAACGTGGATTTCAGCTGCAAACTATTATGCAGAGAACCACAGAAAAGTTGAAGAGGTATGGATGCGCATGTAGTCTTGCATAAATTAAATAAGGACAGGATTTCAGCCGAGCGGTTCTAGGCGCTACAGTCTCGAACCGCGCGACCGCTACGGTCGCAGGTTCGAATCCTGCCTCGGGCATGGATGTGTGTGATGTCCTTAGGTTAGTTAGGTTTTAACTAGTTCTAAGTTCTAGGGCATTGATGACCTCAGAAGTTAAGTCCCATAGTGTTCAGAGCCATTTTTAACAGAATTTCAATATTAAGCTTATTTCTCTGTACAGCAGTTTTCACCTTGAAACCGATATTCACTAGATTACTACTTTCTTGTTCCAGGTCTTAAAGGGCTTTGTAGATAGCTAAAATGTAACCGAACTAAAAGCCAAGGACTCCCTGAACAATTCCAGCGTGTTACACAGCCTATCTTTCATCGGAGAGCACTTGGCTGGCCTTCCAAACCTAATTGAGAAACTTGAAACGTCCCCTTAGAACAATTATACATGACTGTGCTTAAACTGACACACAATATTTTTAGCGCAACGCAATCTGACTGTCAGAAATCCCTACAAAAGAATGGCCCTGACTAACATTAACCTATACGTTTCAAAAATCACTTACCTCACAAAAATCTTCGTTACTCGAACTACTGCAATACAGCGAGCGCCACTACTGCCAGCTCAATAGTGTTCAAAAGTCATAATGTATATAGCAGTTCATGACATCCAGTCTTACAAATTTCACAACTCCGCCATCTCTCTCCCCACATCCACCACTGCTGGCGGCTCACCTCAACTGCGCAACGCTACGCGCTGTTAACAGCCAACAGCCCAACACTACAATGGCAGACAACAATGCAAACTAGCCACAGACTGCACACAGCACAGCCAGTGATTTTCAGAGCGCTACGTGGCGGCGGCGTTACCAATGTTGTTGTTGTGGTCTTCAGTCCTGAGACTGGTTTGATGCAGCTCTCCATGCTACTCTATCCTGTGCAAGCTTCTTCATCTCCCAGTACCTACTGCAACCTACATCCTTCTGAATCTGCTTAGTGTATTCATCTCTTGGTCTCCCTCTACGATTTTTACCCTCCACGCTGCCCTCCAATGCTAAATTTGTGATCCCTTGATGCCTCAAAACATGTCCTACCAACCGATCCCTTCTTCTAGTCAAGTTGTGCCACAAACTTCTCTTCTCCCCAATCCTATTCAATACCTCCTCATTAGTTACTTGATCTATCCACCTTATCTTCAGCATTCTTCTGTAGCACCAGTATAAGAACCTAAACAGCATGCTTACAAACTTGTGACTCGTAATATGGAAGTTACGAAGGCAGTGGATCTCGTCAAAGGACTCAGGACACAGAGTAAGAGTTGGCCAGGTCCGATCGGTGAGAGACTTAGAAGAGTATTGGATGCAGTTCTTCATAGAAATCCTGGTTGGCCTGCGATTAGGAAGATCGCTCAGTTACTGGAAGGAGAGAAACGCTCCGAGAATCTAAATGATTTCACATCGTCTGATGTCGCTGCTCTTAAATTTTTACCTGTAGTGTCATGTGATGTTGAACTATCATTTTTAAGATTGAAAATGTTATTATCTGACCACAAGAAAAATTTTCATGTAGAGACTAGGGAAAAAAATGTTGGTAGTTCAAACAAATTATAATTTTTCGAATTTAGCAAACTTATCGTATAAGTACCTATATTATACGTCATTTTATTCATTGAATTATAGCCATAATTGAAAATATTTGATGGTTATTCATTCATTTTCTCAAGTAAAATGCGTATTTTAAAGAATTTATTTAAGAGAAATACGTACTTACAGAATTTTAGCTGCATATTTAAAGGCATATACTGGCAGCAAGAGCATATTTTAACTGCATATTTCGAGGAGTTTTGGCGCATATTTCGTGGGTTTTAAGTGCATATCGATCCGAACACTACTCATAACTAGCGAAATTTAATAAACAATAACAGTAGACTCGTAGGTAACCATGAAAGATTGTCATACTGAAAGCTGGATTACATACAATGTAAAGTATATAAATCATTAATAATAAGTTAGGCGTTTTGGCGCCTAACACCCGAATGTGCCGACCAATCAAAAGCAAGTTCAATACAGTTGGCGCACTCTCCCACATGAGTGGTACATATTGTGTCATCTGTCGCTTATACCTCACTCCACTTTTGCACCATATGCTACTTCACGTGTATCAAGCTGCATCAAGGCGAGCCTATAGCAAGATAAAGTACTGGCGGCCACAGCCAGGAATATGACAGTACTCCACCGTTGCTTCATCATAGAAGGCTGTGTAGTGCTTTTCAAGGTACTGTTACCAATATCGATGCAATAGCTATTTTCCATGATACATAAGAAGTTTAAAAACATGTGTCACCCACTCTTTTTGCATATTGCCTGAAATATTCAGTTCCAAATAATGGCTCCTCATTTCAAAATACTCAGTCTAAGATGCTCTATCGTCAGTGTAAGTTTGATCTGAAGGTTTAGAAAAGACTCTACACCCACAGAGTTCATAACGAAATGAGAGTTTTCCAAGGAATTTCTGTCAGTAGTATCAACGCAGTGAAAGTAATTTCATTTATTTGGAATATTCGTGTCAGTGCATGACTGGAACGGTTCTTATTTACGAATAAAGGTGAAAGTGTAATTCTTTGTAGCTTTTTGCGTGACCAGCTATGCTGGAATCACCATTTAAGGACATTTTAGAGATTTTTTAATCACGTCGCAGCTATGAACAGATAGAACTGGCTTCAGGAGAACGTGTTCCAAGGCGTGGGTGATTAGGAACAGTAGGTGACAATGAGTGACGCGTATCTGATTTAGTGACGTGGAAAGCTACACTTCTATTTGGCAAAGATAGAGACACCACAGATCAGTAGGTGGAAAAGTTCTACAAAATGCTCGAAAAAATTCTTCGACAGTGCTTTGCCACTGCCGTGAAATATGCATGAAAGTATTCCTTTATCTTACTGCATCGCTTCTTGTTTTTAGTGTTAATTTATCAAACCATGATATTAACTAGTGTGATCACAAACAGCAGTGAACAGACTTTAAGCAGCACTATGACTGAAATCGTTATACGAGGTGAATTCAATATGAAATGCAACACTTTTTTTTCTGGAAGTGGGTTAGTTTTATTCAGGATACCTATATACCATATTAGTCCACACTCATTTGGTTCTATACCGTATTTTTCAACACAACATCTGGCTACGGCCTTACGTCACATTATTGTAAGCGCCTGTATGGTACCACTGTACTGGTGATATCGGAGCCAAAGTCTTGCTACGTCAGTAACCTTCGCATCATTCTCGTACTACTTCCCGCGAAGTGCATCCTTCATTGGGCAAAGCAGATGGAAGTCGGAATGTGCGAGATCCGGGCTGAAGAGTGGAGAGGAAGAACAGGCCAATGAAGTTTTGTGAGCTCCTCTCGCGTGCGTAGACTTGTGTGAGGCCTCGCGTTGTCATGGAGATGTAGAAGTTCGTTTGCACTTTTGTGGCGACGAACATACTGACGTCGTTTCTTCAATTTCCTGAGGGTAGCACAGTACACATGGGAGTTAATCGTTGCACCATGAGGGACGACATCAAACAGAGTAACCTCTTCAGAGTGCCAGAAGACTGTCAACATGATTTTGCCGGATGAGGGTGCAGCTGTGAATTTTTTCTTCGGAGGAGAGGGGTGTGCCGCCATTCCATGGATTGGCGTTTTGTTTCCGGTTCGAAGTGATGAACCCGTGTTTCATAGTCTGGGACGGTGTTCGACAAAAACCCGGACAGATGGTCCTACGTTGCTCTTTATGGTTTTCTGTCAGTCGGCGAGCAACCCCACGAGCACACGCAGCATCGTAACTGAGGGAAGAGTATGTCAGCATTACCAGCTGGCGAAACGTCAGAAAAATCATTAGATGAACGTCGGCCGAAGAACCCGAGACAGAAGCCAATAGGCAGTTTGTCATTACCAAAAGAGACGTCCAGTTATGCAGTGAGGTTTTCGATTGTGATCCGTCGTTCATCTCGAATAATGGTGTCAGCACGTTCCAAAACTGCAAGAGTCTCAGCTGTGTGCTGCCTGCCGGCACATAGGAGATGAAACCAATTTGCACGATCTTGTTGCGATAATGACAAACGCCTCGCGCGACAACTCACTGCTTTTGTTAACTGCCACGTCTCGGTAGACGGAGACATCCTACAAGCACCTATGAACATCTGCAATGCTCTAGTTTTCTGCCAAAAGAAATTCAATGACAGCTCCTTACTTCAAACGCACGTCCTCTAAATAAGCCATTTTGAAGGCTACGTACAGCGCCGCCAGCTATCGGAAATTCATGAAACTATATGGACTGAAGCAAGGCTTTTCCGCGATGTCCCACAACAGATTCCGCATTTTTTTCAACCGAAATTGGCCGAAAAAAAATTCGTTCCGTTACTTATTAAAAGCCCCTTATATACTAGCAAAGTCAGAGGACACTTCAAGATGCGCCGTCGGAGAAATTAGACAAGTCTCTATTGAAAAATTTTCTGTCAGAATGGTTGATTATTCCAGTAATATATTCAGACTGTATTCTTAACTTTGCAAAGTGCACCTAATTCGCGCTGGTAAAACATATTGGGGGCAATTTTTTTTTTGTCTTTGGTGCGTTTTAACTAATAAATCAAATGACATACCGAAATATCGATGGTTTTTGTAGAAGCAGTGAACCATCGTCACATTCCAGTACCCCTTTCATGCAGCGACTCAGGATTCAGTTACCGCATCTTTTCTGTGCTGCGGGATAACGAGCTACCAGATCACGTGTAGATGCCATCAGGTTAGTGCTGACCTTCACGCACATGCTGAGAGTCATCATCGCTGCTACGCGTTGGCCTGTACTCACAAGTGACGCCCACTGCAAGCCACATCATAGTTGAGATCTACGTGCCGAAAGGTATGTGGGTTGGACTGCTATAAGATATGACACAGGGACACTACATCATCTGCACGACTGCAATAAGGAAGAGCCTTCCATTAATTATATCACAGATCCTTCGGATTTCACAATATATAGCTGGAGTCAACCTAAACAAATACTGATCATCACGTCTTTCATGCGGCGTCCATTGCCGACGGAAACCGTCTTTTTTCCGTCACAAGCAAAATTATTTTTTAAGCAGAATTTTGCGTATTCGTTAGACAGAGGGGTCCCAAATTAGTGCGATATTCAATTTATCGACATGTGTTAACAGGAACAGTAAAACACGATACATTATCAGTATTCTAGCGGCTACTTGTGTACCGCGCTGGCCCACCCAACTGGTTGGTTGGTTGGTTGATTTAGGGGAAGGGACCAAACAGCGAGGTCATCGGTTCCATCGGATTAGCAAAGGAAGTCGTCCGTACCCTTTCAAAGGAACCATCCCGGCATTTGCCTGAAACGATTTACAGAAATCATGGAAAACCTAGATCAGGATGGCAAGACGCAGGTTTGAACCGTCATCCTCCCGAATGCGAGTCCAGTGTGTTAACCACTGCGGCACCTCGCTCGGTCACACCAACTGGTACCGCCATGCAGCAGCGCTGCCCAGTTGCTACTGGAATACTACAATGAAGTGACAGAAGTCACTGGTTAGCGATGTGCACATATACATGTGGCGGTAGTATCGCGTACACAACGTATAAAAAGGCACTGCATTGGCGGAGCTGTCACTTGAACTGAGGTGATTCACTTGAAAAGGTGATTTCCGTACAACTGTAATTAATACACTTTGAACGTCGGATGGTAGTTTGAGTAAGACGCTTGGGACATTACATTTCGGAAATCGTTAGGAAATTAAATATTTCGAGATTCACAGTGTCAAGAGTGTGCCAAGAATATAAAAATTCATGCATTGCCTATCACCACGGACAACGCAGTCTTAAGAACAGAGAGCAGCGGCGTTTGAGTAGAGTTATCAGTGCTAACAAACAGGCAACACTGGGTGAAATAACTACAGAAATTTATGTGGGACATGCGACGGACGTATCTGTTAGGACAGTGTAGTGAAATTTGGCGTTAATGGGCTATGGCAGCAGACAACTGACGCGAGTGTCTTTGCTAACAGCGCGACATCGCCTGCAGCGCCTCTCCTGGGCTCGTGACACAGCGGTTGGACACTAGACTACTGGAAAGCCGTGGCCTGTCAGATGAGTCCCAATTTCAGTTCGTAAGATCTGATCGTATTGTTCGTTTTGTGGACTGGCAAGACAGCCAATCCACTAGGACGGGAGGCCGAAGGGCACGCGTTTAAGCTCACGCAGGATGGCGTGAGGTCTGGAACAGGACAAGGTCTTTATAGTAGCAAAAATAGTACGTAGCTTCTGGAATACTTAACTTTAATCCATAATTGGTGAACATCGGTCTGACGGTACATGCATCACAAGATAAATAGCAAACGATAATGACGCCTTGCTAGGTCGTAGCAAATGACGTAGCTGAAGGCTATGCTAACTATCGTCTCGGCAAATGAGAGCGTAATTTGTCAGTGAACCATCGCTAGCAAAGTCGGCTGTACAACTGGGGCGAGTGCTAGGAAGTCTCTCTAGACCTGCCGTGTGGCGGCGCTCGGTCTGCAATCACTGATAGTGGCGACACGCGGGTCCGACGTATACTACCGGACCGCAGCCGATTTAAAGGCTACCATCTAGCAAGTGTGGTGTCTGGCGGTGACACCACAGTTCGACTGTGGTGCAACCTCCACGAAGCCAAGGGTCCAACTTGTCAAGAAGGCGCTGTGCAAGCTGGTGGTGGCTCCATAACGGTGTGGGTTGTCCTTACATGGAATGGACTGGGTCCTCTGGTTCCACTGAACCGATCATTGACTGGAAATGGTTATGTTCGGTTACTAGGAGACCATGTGCAGGCGTTCATTCCATTTCCCAAATAACGTGGAATTTCTATGGATGACAGTAAGCCATGTCAAACGTTCTGGACAGTTCGAGTGAATGATTTGGCCTCCCAGATTGACCGACATAAGTCCCACCGAACATTTGTGGAACATAATCGATAGGTCAGTCTGCGCACAAAATGCTGCGCCGGCAACACTTTCGCAGTTACAGCAGGCTATAGAGGCACTGTACCTCAATATTTCTGCAGGGGACTTCCAACGACTTCTTGAGTCCATACCACGTCGTTTTGCTGCAGTACACCGGACGAAAGGAGGTCCAACACAATATTATGGGGGTGTCCTATGACTTTTCTCACATCATTGTAGATTCTTCGTGTTTTAATGCCCCTGTTAATGCATGTCGATGAAACGAATATCGCATCTTGGGGGGTAAACTGTTGTTGGAGACAAAATGTTCGCGGACACTTCCCGGCGACTCTAAGCATCTTTTCATTGAATTCACCGGCTCTGGCACGATGAATCTACATATGAATGACTACTCTGTAATTCACACGTAAGTACCTAGCAGGCGGTTCATTAGACGACTATCACACTATTTCTCTGCCATTCCACTCTCAATCAGAGCCCGGGAGAAACGAACACTTAAATCTTTCCGTGCGAGCTCTGCTTTCTCTTATTTCATTACGAGAATTGTCGCTCCCTACGCAGGTGGGCGTCAGTAAAATATTTTCGCCTTTGTAGGGAAAAAAATGATATTATCGTATGGCATTTACTGGCCGGGATACCCCTTCGGGGTTTGGCCTCCGTATTGCAAGTCTTTATGGTTGACGCCACTTTGTCGACTTGCGTGTCAGTGATGATGGACACACAACACCCAGTCCCCTGCCGGTAATCGAACCCGGGCCCCCTTGCGTGGTAGGCTGTAACGCTACCTCTGCGCTACGGAGGCGGACACTTTTGTAGGAGAAAGCTGCAAATAGAAATTTCGTGAAATGATCTCGCCGCATAGAAAAACGCCTTTGTTTTAATGACTACCACCACAATTCACGCATCATATCCGGGACACTATCGCATTTCACGAGCTGCCTTATTTGAACTTTTTTCGATGTCCAACGTCAGTCCGATATAGTAAGGGTCACATACAACACATCCTCCAGAAGGGGATGGACAAACTTAGAGTAAGCACTCTCTTCAGTAGATCTATTGCATCTTCACAGAGTTCTGCCAATAAAACCCATTCTTTGGTTTGCCTTCCACACAGCGTTTCACCGAACTAGGAGGGTCTACTAACCAGATCCTCTGCATCAGTATACTACCTACCCCAGTACATTGATAGTCGTTTTAATTAAGAAAGCCTTAAGTTTGAGTATTGTAGCGTAAATCTCAAGTTGTTTCATTTAGAGCCTTTTGTATATGTAGTTTGTTTACATACAGTTTTCGAACGTCAAAGTCAAATTAAAAGTTACATTCTATTGTCAATAAGTTAATTAACAGATACCGCAGTTAAGTGAGTACTGAGTTTTTGTTGTAAGGGGAAATAATTAACTTTTTATGTTTACCACACCTGAGTGGCTAATCTGGAGGCTTAATCTTTGCGCCTCTAAGTAACGAAAATTCGGATAGTGTGAAATGTGCTGAGTGATTCAATCCTATTTTAAGCATGTAATCCGCGTTGCAATGCGTGAAAATTGAGGTTGATCCTGTAGGATAGTCAGAGAAGGAGCCGTATGTTGTAGACCGTGGGTTGGACTTTCACTCGGGTGAATAGTGGGGAACTGAACGTGGAACTCAGCTAGGCTCGCCCATGGAACTGTAGACTTTGCAAAAGAGACAAAAGAATCGCTGAGCAGGACGCAAAGATTCGTGTTCTTCAGGCTGAGTTAGAGTACATGAAATTTGAGGTAGACGTGTTTAGTGGTGGAAAAGATGGTGGGAACTGAGTAAATGTAACAAACAATGGGAGAAAGGGAACCAGCTCTTCAATTCTTTCGCCGACATCTGAGTTGAGAGTGTCTAATAAATCTGGCTCTGACTTGTTACCAGAAGTAGGAGGGCAAGAGCGTCATTCAGCTTTGGGTCTCAGTGGGTGCAGCAGACTTCTAGCAAAGAAACTAAGTGTAGGTCGGTACCAAAAGTGGGAGGGAAGAAGAGGCTTGCTGGTAGGCAGTAGCCATGGCAGGGGTGAAGGCCAGATGGTACAGGACAGATTAGTAACAGGGCACCAGGTCACAAGCATTGTGAAGTCAAGTAATAATCTTAGACAGGTGACAGAGGAATAGGTAATTTTTGCAAAGATTTTGGCAAAGAGGACCAGGTTCTTGTAGTACGCGGAGCGAGGAACAGCCTGGCTAAGGACAGTAATTACAGCATTAGGGTGACCTGGATGAAATAGAAGTGGCAACTACACAAACAAATGTGAGTTTTGTGGAGGTCCTACAGCGCCATGACCAACCTGGCTTAACAATGCTGTAAGCCGTCTGAAAACAGAGATGTCCGCAGCTCGTGGTCGTGCGGTAGCTTTCTCGCTTCTCGCGCCCGGGTTCCCGGGTTCGATTCCCGGCGGGGTCAGGGATTTTCTCTGCCTCGTGAGGACTGGGTGTTGTGTGATGTCCTTAGGTTAGTTAGGTTTAAGTAGTTCTAAGTTCTAGGGGACTGATGACCATAGATGTTAACTCCCATAGTGCTCAGAGCCATTTGAACCAAAACAGAGATGAGCAGGCTGGTGCGGAATGAAATTAAATCTCTTATGAGCGCAAAGGCTTTTGCTACAGTTTGGAGTTGGGGATATGCTAGACACAGCCTGTACCTGAAAAGGAGAGGGAAAGATAAGCTGGCTCAGCTTCCTGGAGAAAACTGTTGGAAACCATCACACAAAGCAAGATCCCTGTAGTTACTGGTGCCAGAGATGTGCCTTTTTTGGCTTACAATCAGCATTTAGGCACATTTTTTTTGAAAGAAATAACCACCACAGAAAATGCTTAAATGGCACAGAAAAGTATGGTTAGCCTGTTTTTTCGAAATGTTAGAGGATAGAGTAATAAGTAGAAGAGATACGTTTCTGTTTGGAAAATTTAAAGAACTCTGAAAAATATACATCCTGTGCCTGTTCGAGTACCACATAACCAAAGGGTTCAATAGGTTACATATAGAAGACTACGCTCTAGTACCTCACTCATGCAGAACTAATATGGGAAAAGCGGGAGTTGTTAGATATATTGAGAGAGAACTCAAGTTCCAAAACGTTGAGATAAGTAGATTTTGTAGTGATAAGCAGAGAGAAGTGTGTGCTTGTGAATTAACCACGGAAAATAGTTCACTTTTAACTGTAACTGTGTACAGATTTCCACTGTGAAATACTTGAACTATTTATGAGGAATCTGGATCCCTTACTATGTTATCTGTCAGATAGAAGCAGACGGTGACTTCAATGTAGATTTTCTAAAGGATTCTGATAGGAAAAATGATATGGGAACCTCACTTGGATCCTACAATTTGACCTCAGTAATTAACTTCCCAGGAGAGGTGGATAAAGACTGTTGGAATGTAGTTGATAATGATTCATATTATTATTTGCAAACATCTTTTCACATAAGATAATCAGAAAGGACATTAAACAGCCATGTAAAAAAGCATGGATCTCTAGAGCATTAAAGTATCTTATGGAAGGAAAATGGAAATGCGTCTGTTGGAAAGAAAACGTAGAGATCCTGCAGTGGTTGCAAGTTAGAGAAACTACTCAAAATTACCAAGAAAAATTACCAAAAAATCAAGGAACATGCACATAGCGTCAGAAATCAGTACTTCTGACAACAGAGTTAAGGCTGTATGGAATGTAGTGAAATGAGGAACAGGACAGCCAGCCAAAGTACATGATATCATCACTATTGAACGAAACGAAGAGCTAAAATGATGAGTCATAGATAGCAAATATATTTAATTATCACTTCTTAAATATAGCAGAAAGTGTAGGAAAAAACAATTCAAGAGGCAAATCGCAGTAGTATGTTGAAAAAACCACTCTCATAAAATTCAATCATATGATTGTATCACTATCTTCTGCTTCAAAAGTTAAGGAAATTATATATTCCCTCAAAAATAAAAGACTATCTGATATTCATGGTGTTTAGAATCGAATACTTGCGATTTGTTACCGTATAATAAGCCCTGTCTTACTGAAACATGTAACGTATGACTGATTCAAGACATTTTTCCAAGGAGATTGAAATATGACGTTATCGAACCTCTCATTAAGCAAGGTGATAGGAGGGACGTCACTAACTACCAACCTGTTTCACTGTTGATATAATTTTCTAAACTTTTTGAGAAGGTGATGTATTCTAGAAAGGTATCTCACCTGAGCAGCAATAATATCCACAGCAATTTGCAGTTTAAATTTCAAAAGAGTTGCTCTACCGATAATGCCATTCTCACGTTCACTCACCAAATTTTACAAGCATTAAATGACGAAATATCGCCAGCTGGTATTTTCTCCGACCTGTCTAAGAGATTTTGCTGTGTCAGTCACAATATTCTCCTAGATAAAATGAAGTTTAATGAAGCTGAGGGTTTAGCCAACCAGTGGACAATGTCATGTCTAACCAAAGTCATATCTAGCCAAAAGATTACAAAAAGTTGTACTTAGTAAGCCAACAAATGTAGTGCAGGTAATTATTCTCATTGTGAAGAAAACTGATGTGTGGTTCCCCAAGGCTCAGTCTCAGGTCTGCTATTATTCCTCATATACAGAGACGATTTGCCATCTGATATACAACAAGCAGAATTAGTTCCTTTTGCGGACGACACTGGCATTATAATCAGTCCAGACATACGCGCAGTAACAGAAGAAATGATAAACAATGTTCTCAAAAGTATTACTGAGTGGTTTTCTGTGAATGCTGTCACCCTCAATTTTAAAAAGACACAACATATTCAGTTTTGCACATCTAGTGAGGAAGTAATAAACAGAATGGAAGCTTCAACATTCTTAGGTGTCATTATTGATGAGAATTTAAACTAGTAAAAGCACATTTTGGAATTCCTAAAACAATTTAACTCAGCCACATTTTCACTTAGAATCATTGCAAATCCCAGGGAGACACAAATCCGAAATTCGACATATTTTGGATTATTTCATTCAACAATTTCATATGAAATAACGTTCTGGGTTAACTCATATTGAAGAAAGAAAGTCTTCATTGCTCATAAGCAGGCTGTAAGGATAATACATGGTACTCACTCCCAATCATCTGTTTAAGGAGTTGGGCATTCTGACTACTGCTTCACAGTTTATTTATTCACTCATGAAGTTTGTTCTAAATAATCTACAGCAGTTCAAAAGGAACAGTACTGTACATATTTACTGTACCAGAAGAAAAAATGACATTCATTGCTCCACATTAAGGTTGCACTTAGCACAAAAGGAATGTACAATGCTACAACCAAATTTTTTGGTTACTTACCCGGTGTTAGAAAATGACCAACAGCCAGCAATGTAAACTTTGAAGACAGACTTAAAACATTTCTCCTTCACAATTGCTTATATTCTGTAGGAGAATTTCCATTACCATAATATGTAAAAGCTAGTGGATAGGAATTACTGTATATCTTATCAAATGAAAAGAAAATTAAAAAAAAAATATTCAGCATTTATCTATATTTACATATTAATTTGTAATGTGAATGTTAAATGACTCATTCCATATCATTATAATTTATCTTGCAGGTGACCCATGTAATATGAAACAAACTAGTTAATTAATTCTAGGATGTCTTAGAAACTCAGCCTACCCCTTTTTACGCAGAGATGATTAGACTGTAGGCAACACACACTGCTTAGAAATACTGTAGACTGCCTACGTCCTACTGCCTTTCAGAGACATAACCAGTTTTAAAGATGCATAGCATTGCTGCATGGATCAACGAACATTTTCCTCTGACAAAAGTTATTCCCCTTGATGTAATTTATCATCCCCATACAGTTGATACAAAGATTTTAAAACATCCTAAAACCCAGTTTGTGTATAGTGAAAGACAACAATAAACAACTGACAACTTAATAGATGATGTTTATGCACAATTTATTAATTGTTTTGCACAAATGCACATGCTTTTTTGATGCGAAAAACCACATGTATTTTTGATCTGTCAAAACGACCACTTATTTAGTATACACAGTGTAACGACAAAAGTAGTAATCTGAGTGAAACATTATGAATTTTTGGTATGCGTGTTGATGAAAGGTTAAAATGGAAAAATGTCTGATGGGCCCAAAAAAGTAACAGATTCTGCTACTTTTGTAGTAAGAATAATCTCTGTTTTTGTAACTATGCAAATTGTACAGTTAGTAGGAGTAATATACTGAGTTTTGATGTATTCTTGATAAAGTAGTGCGGTAAATTCTCCAACAGAGACAGTATCAGTGCTTTCGCGTGCAAATAAAAATTCTTTCTGTCTGACAACTACATGACTACGGCGTCTAACAAGTAAATTATCCCTTCTCGAATACTCACAGGACAGGGAAATTTGCCGTATACATTTTCTTTATTCTCAGTCATCATCGACAGCAGTGCCACAATAGAGTACTTTTCGTATTTTTGTTAAGAATATACTACTTATATTAGTTTCAGGAGCCTACTTTAGTCGTCCAGAAATTGCACAGTAAAACTAAGAAACGATCCGTGGGTTCATATGATACGCTCACACTGCCGTAATGGACTGGAAAGCTGAAAACCGTTTCGCTTATCGAGATTGAATCGCGAATTGCCGTGCAGTCGTTAAGAAGCGTAATCTTGAGACGTAATCTGTTCATATATGGAAGAAACAAATATGTATGTTTGCGATTCCGTTTCGAGCCCCGAGATGTGCGAACTGAAATAAAGTACGCTGTAACTGGCGAATGGGAATAGTAATTTGTATTTAACAAGTGTGGTGGGCAATGTGGTACGCGTCATTTTCTGTGTGTTAGATCGGATTACCATTAAAATTAACGAAACAGTATATTTATTCATTTTGTAGCGTCATGCGCAGCTTCATGGAGTCTGTCCGCGATGAGCTTTCCCGATAAGGGCTTTGGTACTTACTTCTGTGATCGAATCCATACGTGAGAAGCTAAAACGGGTGATTATGTACAGAAAAAAATGCAAAAAAGTTTTGGTTAGGCTTCATCTGCAAACCAAAAAAAATGCAAAAATAGACAGCGTAGCATACTCCGCGAATCGTGGAATCACGTCCGTTACCTTGTCACTATAGTGAATCGTGGAATATCTTTCTGTGGGGTTCTGTACATTAATTATTTTAATAGTATTCTCCAGTGGCAGGAATTTACAACTACCCGAAACTTTCATATTCAGATGTGGAAATACACCTAAGAACGGTCTGACGTAATTGCTTAAAGTGCTAGCTTCTCACGAAGCTTATCGAGGTGTAATGTGGTAGTAGTTTAAAACAACAGCTCCTAATTAGCTTTTCAAAACTGGGATTCACAGTCATGTGAAATTTTTTGAAAGACATCACGTTTACTCCAGTAACTGTTAAACTTTTTATTTCCACGATTGCAATTTCGGCCTTACGCCCTTACCACGTGCAGCTGAAATACAAAATGTTTATAAAATATTTTGAAAAATCGTTGTGTATTTTGACATTCGGCCGATTACACAATTTGAAAACTGTAGCTATGTAACCATGTTTACTTACAGAAATGTTTTGGCTTTTAAGCCATGTCAACTTTATACAAGCTGACATATTTATATGTCGTTGTCATTCGCTGTTATATACATTCGTAACGCTGCTAAGTAGTGCAAGCACACATGTCCATGTATCGTAAAAGAGCACAGTCTGCACATACACATGTTTGTTCCACCATCACTAGTAACTTTTGCACTAAACCACAGCAGCGAACGACTGTTTACAGCGTGTATAAAGTTGACATGGCTTAAAGCTAAAACATGTAAGTAAACGTGGTTAAATAGCTGCATTTTTCAAATTGTGTAATCGGCCGAATGTCAAAATACACAACGATTTTTGTAAAATATTTTATAAACATTTTGTATTTCAGCTGCACTTGATAATGGCCTAAGGCCGAAATTGCAAGAGTGGAAATAAAAACTTTAACAGTCACTGGCGTAACATGATGTCTTAAAAAAAAATTAACAGCCACTTTCGTCGAACAGAACCCATGATCGTTTTCTCTCAACTTCATATGATGTTAACCATAGCTGCTCCTTCTTCCACTGCACCATTTCGCATACTTTCGAGAAAATTTATTTATACTGTGTTCTTACTGATGAACGAAAGTTGAAAGTAATATAGTACTCACCTGTTATTAATAGATTCGTCACGCTGTTTTGCCCTTCTGGTTTTTGCGCAATGCACCAAGGAGATGCTTTCTCCGTATGCTTAAATCATGCAACAGCTGGAGGACCGATTGTGAGGAGCCTTAGCAATTTAATGCTGTTCACGAACCACTTGCAGCGCATTTTTCAAAGTATACTTTTGACAAGGCACTTTAAAAGGCAATTCGAGTGACAATATGGAGATGGTACGTGTCGCATGGATTAAGGCACAAGCAAGCAAGAAGCAAGTTCGATTTTTCCGTTCTCCGTAAGGCAGAATTTTCTTTTTCTTCGTCTTCTTAGTATCTGAAATGGATTCGACGAATGGCCCATATTACCAAATAAAAAATTTAAAAGCGTATTACAAGATAAAACTGAAGTTAATTGGTACAAAGGATATAAAACATAATGAAAATTTCAACACTTTCCTGATCATGAATGTAGATAAATCGAACAGTTACTCTTCACCCATAATTTAATCAAATGAAAGAAGCAGTTAGATAACAAGTCAAAACTTAAATGATACAGCACTAATCACTATGTATTATCGGGGAGTATCCGAAGCAGAGACGTCCGCTAAACTCACCGCCAAGCAGCTAATAATAAGGAAAATATTCATAAAAAATGGTGCAGACAATAAAGCCGCAATTAGCTAGAATTTGCCTCTTGGAATTTACCTAAAGAGGCATATGGCAAGTCAAATAGCAAGAAAGAAGCAAGATCAATCTTCCCGTAGTCCACAAGATAGCAAACTATTGCGACCTGTCTTTTCGTAATTTCCGGAGACAATTATCTTTCCTTAGGATACCTTGACGCTGCAGCCTCGACACTGATTAGCGTTGCGCCCAAGAAAACATAAAAATGTCTATGTAATTCTTGTTGTTATTATGTACTCAACAGAAAATTCTTCATCACGATCAAAGGCAAGAGTTTCCTATTATTACTGGTAAGTGTGAAAATTGTTTATGAATAAGACAAACATGTTTTATATAAGCTCGACAAAGTACTGAAGCGTTGTTTGATATGTCTGTTTTGAGATTTTTTAAAATTTTACCTTCTTTTCAGTAAATTGCATTTTCTAGCGCAATTTGGTAAATCTGTGTTGTTTTTATTTTTACTCCAAAGCCCCTCTGTTTCACGTTACAAATGAACGGTTTTCGAATAAAACCTGAATTAAACATTGACAGTTTCAATGTTGCTATGAATACTGTTTATTTTTGAGTAAAGGAGAGGATACTTCCTATGTAGAACAAAAATGTTCCGTAGGCTACACAGCCTTTTGTATATACCCTCATTCACTTTCTAGACAGCTCACCGCTTCTGGTTTCTAGGGGAATCTAGTAAGACACTGAGCGCATACGGAAACAAAATGATAGCAATGGAGTAATGCTCGATAGGTATGAAACACACTTAACGTTCAGGTATCGCAGTTACGATCTTAACTGCCGATGCTACTAGGAAAACTGCCGTAGTCTCCGCTTACTTATGACAGGTAACAGTAGCCTACGGTAGGCTTACAACTCCACCTCTATCAGATCGCTGCACGCGAAGAGCATTTGCCCTGCGTCTCTTAGTCATCGCTAACTGGGCCGACTAATGTAGTGTTGTGCAGCGAAAACGATATTCTCTGCGTCGTCTTACTACAGTAACAGCGGCTCGTTTGCATAAAAATGTAGATATTGGGAACTAAAAGAACAGGAGATGCGTTTTAGGAATTTGAGAAATTGTTAAAGGTACCACACACATTTTGTAAGTGTTCGTCTATTGGACTCCTTATTCTATCAAGAAGTTGAAGCATACATGACAAACCACACACAAACACACACACACACACACATATGGGTGCTAAACTTAGAATTATGCAGGTTAGTATCTGCATGGTGCCATCATAGAAACATCATTACCCCGTTCAGTGATTTACTGTTCTGGAATGTCATATGTGAATAACATGGCAGAAACTCATGGCAGAGACTTCGTTCTCGATGGGTAGTAAGCCTGGATGCTAAATGTGAGTAGTGACTAGAAACCTGCTGGAAATCTTGGATGTCCAATATACATATGTGATGAATCACTTAAAAATGCAGTGCGAGATTGGACATTTGATCACGTTATGTATATAGGGAGGAGAGCTGTAGTTCAACGTTTTATCACATCAAAGTGTGTCTACAGGAATTACTTAAAAAGTAATAGTGTCATCTGTCAAGAGTGTTTGGGTCGCTATGGTACTGCTGGCTGAGAATCCTACCGTTAGGTGAAACCTATTGTAATCTGAATTCACCACGGAGTCTGCGATTTGAATCTATTGAAACTAGTACAACACGGCTGGTATGGTACTATACAAACTGAACCAAAGTGATCCACATACCTGTATAGACTATTATAACACGTTGTTCTGAACAAACGTTATTACAAATCGTCAGAAATGAGAGGTATGTGTTGTGTGAAGTGTTACAGACTTTGATGCCCCTTCTGTTAAACCTCCGACCTTAGAAATAAGACTTATATACTCAACAAGCCTGCATACAACACATTATGGAAAGTATATCACCGGTAGTTGAGCACTTATGCTATTCCACCTGCCTATGGTGCAATGCGAAAGCTTTGGAGTGTGGTGAACCAGTGCCACTTGTATTCTGCATTATGGATCGCAATGGCAGATATATCGTAACTGCTCTTCGATTGTGTTGTCAAGTATTTGTAGGAACACAAAGTAAGCGTTCCTGACTTCCGGTCGCTGTTAAACACAGGGAGCGCCGTAGTCTAGCATTTGGCACTAGTGACTGTTTTTTGTGTTGAAATGTCATGTATAAGAGGGGAATGACGCACCATCAGGGGGACGAATGTGCATCTCTTGGTTTTCTCGACACGTGCGTTGAGAGGGAGAAGAGAGAGAGAGAGAGAGAGGGAGGGAGAAAAGAGAGAGAGAGGAGTGGTTTGTCTCTTCTGCTATCCCACTTGGATATGGAGCACTGGGAGAGCGAATACGTCTCTCTGTGAGATAAGTTTAAGCGTTCAGTTGTGGTGAAATTGTGCGACTTGTACTCTGCAATAAGGATCGCTATGGAGGTATTCAGTATATGGTGTTCAAACTTAAAACTATCTTCGATTAGATTGTCAAGCATGTGTCGGAATCCTGCTCAGTGGTTTGCTGTGCTGGAGTGTCATATGTGAATAACCCGTTAGAAATTCATAGCACAGTCTTCTTCTAAAGTGTTCTGATAAATCTGAAATATTTCAGTTGAAGTTTGAGGAAGCAGGAAGTTGATCAATGGAGGCTACATAACACTTCAACTCTCCTACATGTTGCAATAAAGAGAAACATTGTTTCAAAATGTCTAAAAACTGTACTAAAATATCCACCACAAAACATGCCACCCGTAACAAAAGGCATCCTCAACTACGGCTTCCATTATTATCATTGCCTCTCTCAGCACTTTCACCATCACACGAGCGTTCCGTACTTCATCTTCCTGGTTGCCAGTCTGCGTTTTCCACCAGTGCAACTGCGTCTTATATCATGCTGGTCTAGTTGAGGGTTGTCCATTGCTTCCCGTAAGATATATGCAGTTGTGTCTGAATCTGACAGATGCTAGCTCCTGTTCCTTACTGCTATGTACAGGGTAATTATAATTAAAGTTAAACTTCCAGACCGCTGTAGAAACAACACTACTGGTCAGAATGATGTCAGGTTGCAACGGAATATTATCGGAGAAGGGGGAAAATCTATGACAGAAGAAAAATAAACAGTTACAAAATGTAGCATTATAATTTAATAGAGGTCGACTACAAATGACAAATGAATCATACAACAATGCCTGTAGTGTACATTAGACGTTAAACAAACTGTACTAATCAGTGTGTATGGGTGTACAGGTTAGCTACGAAGCCCATCCACCACGGCAAGGTCATATCACATAGGATGGGAAAAATCGGTTTTTAATTGTCCTGAGGCCAAACACAGCATAGAAACCATGAATCAAAATCAGATCGGATTATTAATTTCCGTGTGACTGGTGCAAAACATGTTCAATATGCTGTCCACCGTTTTCTGCAACAAGTTGAAATCCAGAAACAGAATGTTCCACAACTGATCGAAGTGTTTCTGGGGTCACGTTCAGAATGTGTTGTGCAATGCGTGCCTTCAATGCAGCTAAGTTTACAATCGGAACACTGAACACAACATCTTTCAGATAGCACCACAGCTAGAAGTCATACGGATTAAGATCAGGTGATTGGGACGGCCAGGCTGTAAGGAATGGCGGCTGATAATTCCAGCTTTTCCGAAATGGCGCTTCAGTAGCTGCTTCATTGGATTTGCAAAGTGCGCACGTGCGACATTTTGCATATAAATGATCCCATCCTCACATCCACGCTGTTGGAGAGCTAGAATGACCCGATTGCGCAAACGACGCTCATAGCGCTTACCAGTGATAGTACAAGTAACAGGATCAGAAGCACGTGTCTCTTCGAAAAAATATGGATCTATGATAAAAGATGCCGTAAACCTGCACCACACAGTGACCTTTCCAGGATGAAGTGGTAGTGGTTGATTTGTTTGTGGATTTTTCGTTTCCCATATTCGTCAATTCTGTGTATTGATATATCCTGTCAGATGGAAGTGGGCTTTGTCTGTCCACAAAATCTTCCATGGCCTGTAACCTCCCCACCGAAAATTATTTAAGACAAGCAAAGTTCATAAAATTGGAGCCACGAAGCAATATCGTCCCCACAGAAATATTTAAATAAAAAAATACTAAATGGGAGCCAAGTGTAACCTTCCCACAATGAATTCTACTGACAATGACACATGTGAGAATCGCAATCTGTCCCAAATGTGAGCTCCCCACAAAAATAATGAAAGACATACAAAATGTTGCAAAGTCAGTTCCCCACAAAATGAAAGATAATTCAATGATAATGAAATCTCAGTGACAATGAAAACGCAAATTGACCGAAATGTCGATCTTTTGGCCCTGTGCAATAATCCGAATTCTTACCTCAGTAAAACTGCATGTCTAAATTCTGCTCTTATTCTTCGCCATAGCTTGGAGGAAATGCATCGCAAATATTTTTTGAATTTAACTGAAACTTTTGTTAAGGGAAATAGTTTTTCAATTAAATGGCTCTTTTGTTAAAATACTTTCAAAACAAAATTATTATTGGGGCACTTCTTGAAAATAAATTACAATAAATATACATTACATTATCTGATGTGCGCAATGCAGCTTCGTTACCTTATTTAACAATATACCTCAATTAGCATCTTGACCAGAGACCCATGTCGACGCCCGCGGACTGCGTCCCACTCGCGACTCTACCCGCAACTGTACTAGACTACTACTGCCGACAGACTGCTATGTACAACAACAACTGCCGACTCCCTACATGCAACTGCTCTCTCGCAACTGAATCATCTCGCACGCGCTACTACTCTCTGGTCAGAGATTGTCATGGCTCGCCATCGCTGCTTACGTGTTTCATAACCCTCCACTGGGGGGGGCAAAAATTTGGCAGCGATGATGAGTCATTTGGACTTGCCATGAGCAACAAATTTTTTCTTAACTAATTAACTTTACAATTACAGCATATATACAGATATAGAACATGAAAAAATATGGTGCACATGTATCAAGTACAAAACATATTAGACAATAACAAAAATGTGAGTACAAAACATATTAGCAAATCAGAAAAATGTATATACAAATTATTTGAGAGATAACAAAAGTGCACACGCACTGAAAAACTCTTTAGCATTTTCAGAACAAATAAACAGAATTGCAAAAAATCATGTTGACTAGTGACATGAGTGCAGTTCAGAACAGAGTACAAACGGCATAAAGTGCACACACACTGAAAAACTCCCTAATATTTTTACGACAAATAAACCTAATGAGTATAAATCATGTTGACAAATGACAAAAGTGTACACGTACTGTAGTACTCTCTAGTATTTTTCTACAACAAACAAACAAATCAAGGAGTGTAATAAAGCGCACATGCATTATAGAAGTCTTTAGTAATTTCAGGATAACTGATCTTATTAACAAATGAAAGGAAGTGCACACGTACTGTATATGACTTTTTCATTTTACAAGAATTAGGGAAGGAATAGGAAGGATTGCGTCATGGTTGTAGCACTTAGGTTGCACGCAGCTGCACTGAAAGTCCATATCTTTCCACAGAAATACAACACCAAGTGAGACAATTTGCAGTTCTTTTCCCAGAAGTATTTATCAGCGTAGCTAAGACACTGAAATGTCGTAGTAATATTCCATGTTTTCATTTTGGCAGTACATCAGGTACACCAAACAGTGGGACCATAATAACGTCTCCATCACTCACGGTGGTGGACAGCATGTCGTGTCAACACCACGCTCTTGCAAGGCACACCAACGTAGAATTAGTGCAAAACCAAATATAGTGCTACATGATCATGAGGATAGACAGGAAAAATGGACATTGCAGTAATTCAGGGTAGTTAGGTCAGTAGTTGAAGGACATTAAGTCACATACTAGTCTTCATTGAGAATTACATTCGTAATTTGCGGCATTTATAGCCAAGTTATTGAACATTTCTGTACCATGTATTTAGTATTACAGAAAAATGTTCATTAATTGTTTGACATAGAATATTTGCACTCATTCTCTAATTACAAAGCATTATTAAATAATCGCATTCTTTTCCCAGCTACAAAGCATAATGAGTAGCATTATGTTTCTAATTACAAAGCATAAGTAGTAGCATTCTTTTCCTAGTTACAAAGCATTATGAGTTAATAGTATTCATTTTCCAGTTACAAAGCATAATTGATTAATCATTTGTCATTTCAATACAGTAATAATCAGTAGTCATGTTTTCCTAATTACAAAGCATTAATAAATAATCGCATGCTTTTCCCAGTTACAAAGCATAATGAATAGCATTAAATTTCTAGTTACAAAGCATAAGTAGTAGCATTCTTTTCCTAGTTACAAAGCATTATGAGTTAATAGTATTCATTTTCCAGTTACAAAGCATAATTAATTAATCATTTGTCATTTCAATATAGTAATAATCAGTAGTCATGTTTCAGGTGACATATTATTCATAGCTGATCAGCATTACTCAGAACTCTCTTAAACTGGTATCATTATTTGGGACTGGTAATACATTTTTTTTTTGTTAGCAATGCATTGCTTGGGGTAATTATAAGGGAAAGCAAGAAGAGAAAAAGAACAAAAATTGCTTCTAGGTTGTTCCTGTAAATGAAAAATGTGTAACATCATTCGTCATGAGTCAGCTGTAGCAAGGTTGTGACACAACTGGGTAAAAAAGAAAAAAAATGCAAGTACTAGTATAGGTTTAATAAGTAACAAGTTTAGTAAATATCATGAAAGGCTTCTCCTGGAAAAAAAATACAAAATGGATTATTAAGCTGACAAAAGAAACACATACTATGCTGAAAAGTAGTGAAATTCGAATTAACAGGTAGTGAAATGTGTATAAAAAATGTGTTCCATAGCTGTCCTTTCCAAAACCTTCAGTCATCATACCATACGATATAAAACATGCTGTCAAAACAAACTGCAACAAATACTTAAATAACTACATAGCATAAATACATAAACTTCAACATCATCCTCATCTGTAAAGAAAAAACTTCATTATCCATATTATCATAACTTCATTATTATCATCACATGTAAAGAAAAACTTCATTATTCATAGTAGCATTTTCTTCATCATTACTCTTCATCAGCATTCATTATCATCTGCAAAAAATCACTTCATTACTCATTACACAACTATTCCTTATCTCTAGCATATTTCATCACTAAAACTAAGATGTGTAGTTCTGTCTGACAGCCTGCATCAATCGCCTTGTATTCTGAAAGAAAAAATTAGTTAAGACTGCTATTCTACGATGTGTATAGTATATTCTTGTTAATGCTTGTTAATCCTGATCCATTTACTCTTCCTCATAAAGTTATTGCATCTTCTTTCGTCTATTCCGTAGTTGAAATTCCCATTTCTGTTTAATTTATTTCCTTTACGCATCATTTCTTTCTGAAATTGATGAACAAAGATTAATGTCTTGCATTTAAATCATACACCCACTAAATAATGACTGGTTTATGGTGACATAATTAAGCATACAGCATAACATGACAGAAAACGTAATATGTCAAAAGCATAGACAGTGTTTAAAGGCAAAAATGTACAGAGAATATCACAATGCAGAAGCAAAAAAAAAGAAAAATGTAAAACAGTCACGATGTTGAGATATCATAAGGCAAAAAATGTCAAAGTCAACTGGTGTGTGTTATACCTTAACTATTTCACAGTGCATACTAACAAAACATGAAAACAATCGTATATACATAAGAGAGACAAAATGTGACGTTCGTTGTGTTCAGCTTGTATGTAGTGTAGTTAATAGAGGCGAGAATTAAACTCTTTAATGGAGAGAGAATTTGATAAAATTAATACGTCACTACATAGAATTGCATAGTTATTCATAAAATACGTAAGTTTGTCTGGAAAAATATGCACAGTCTGATATGTAACGACAAGAAAAGCGACCTGCTAACCTTACCTTGCCGGGCACTTGCCAAGAAAAATAATGCGATAATCATCAGTAATTAGTCATGTAAATATAATTGCATAAGTGGTCATAAAGATTAGTAAATGGCATCGTAGCATGTTACATCATAAAGTGGTTTCATTCAATAAAGGGTTTAACATTGTATACATGGTGGTTCTCCTTACTTTTTCTGGTTCTCAAAGTTTCGACGTGTACAACATTGGGGTGAGGAATGCTGCGAATCCGATATGGACCTGCGTATAGAAGTTCAAATTTACTGCACTTACCTTTTATTCTACTGGATAAATAGTGTGTACGTACTAATATCTTCTGTCCCACGTGAAAGTCTCGGCGTGTACAAACCTGTTTTTGCTGTCTTCTCCGGCGCTCTGCGGCACATTTGATGTTGTTCAGCGCAATGTCAATTATTTCGTGGTGTCGTAGTCGACGAGATGTAGGAAATGTTACTAATTCTTTAATTTTGTTAGGTGGTTCAGCATTTTTCAGTATAACAGACGGAGATAGCATAGTGGATTCATTTGGAATGGAATTAATTACATCTTGGAATGAGAATATATGTGTGTCCCAATCAATATGTCTATTGTGGCAATATATTCTACACAGTTTACCAATTTCTTTCATTAATCGTTCACAGGGGTTCGAAGAAGCATGACATTTGGATATATAGATCGGAGAAATGTTTCTAGCTCGTAACATGCGTGTCCATATAGCAGAACGAAATTGTGATCCATTGTCAGAAATTACTTTCAACACATGCCCTACATGAAATAGAAAATGCTTTACAAATGATTTCGAAACAGTTTTAGCAGTAGCTTTGCGTAATGGAGTGAAAGTAACAAATTTTGAAGTGAGTTCAACAGCGACAAAGATGTAGCAAAACCCTCTGTTAGTTCTCGGAATTGGACCAAAAATATCTACTGCGGCCATATGTCTTAATTTAACAGGTACAATGGGATATAATGGCGGAATATGTGAAGTCGTGTATCATTTAGCTTTCTGGCAAATTTTACATGACGCTAAAACTCGTCGTATACGTTTCTCCATGTTGGTAAAATAACAGTTCTGTCTTAGTATAAGAAAACATTTTCTGGCTCCGTAATGTGCATAACTTAAATGAGTATACCATATTAATTTGTTAACCAGTTCGTCAGGAATGCATAATAACCAATTGTTGCTGTCAGGGTGAGAGCGGCGAAACAGAATGTCATTCCGTGCAGTGTAATGATTTCTAATCGTAACATTATTCTTATCTTGCCAAAGGTGTTTAATTTCTTTCCACACATTGTCTTTACTTTGCTCTTTTGCTATGTCCTGTAATGACGACGAAATAAAATTTTCAAATACAACTTGCTGAATGTACATAACACTGAAATTTGCTTTGCAGAAGTTGGTTGTGATGTCTTGCTGATTGTTGCTGAGAGAACGCGATAGTGCGTCTGCTATAACATTTTGTGTGCCGGGAATGTGAACAATCGTAAAATTAAATTCCTGTAAATAAAGTTTCCATCTACTTAGTCTGTCATGAGTAAATTTAGCCGAAAGTAAAAATTGTATCGCTCTGTGATCTGTATAAACGGTGGTATGTCTGCCATAAAGAAAGTGTCGAAATCTCGTAAAAGCCCATACAACACATAATGTTTCTAATTTTGTAACGGAATAATTTCGTTCAGCAGGCGACAGAATGCGACTTGCAAATGCGATGTTTTTAATTACTGTAGAGCCATCTTCTTCAATTTCCTGGAAAATATGTACGCCTAGAGCGGTGTTAGGACTGTCAGTGGCAATAGAAAAATTCCTGGTAAGATCTGGGTGCGATAAAAGTGGAGCATTCAACAAGGCTTCTTTCAGGTTCACAAATTCAGAGTGTGCTTGCTTATCCCAGGACCAAATAGCATTTTTACCTGTTAATTGGCATAATTTAGGTGTGTCTAAAGCAGAATGATGAATAAATTTACGAAAAAGTTAATTAAGCCCAAAAAACTGCGTAATTGTTTCTTCGTTGTAGGAACAGTAAAGTCACGTAGAGCTTGAGGTTTTTCCGGATGAGGGGCAATGCCTTCTGCTGAAATTACGTGTCCAAGAAATTTTATAGAAGTTTTGCCAAAATGCGATTTACTGAGATTAACTGTAAGTCCTTGTGCGTGAAAAGTTTGCAACAGTTGTTCTAGAATCAGATTGTGTTCAGTCCAGTTAGCTTCTGCGATAAGAATGTCATCTACGTACGTCTTAATTCTGTCCTTAAGTTCTGTCGGAAGTATTGTGTTCAAACCGCGAATAAAAGCTGCTGAAGAAATAGTTAATCCGAACGGTAATTTACAAAATTGATAACAGTCGCCAAAACAAAGAAAAGCTGTATACTTTCTGCAATTCGGATGAAGTTGAATTTGCCAAAATCCCGATTTCAAATCTAGTGTGGAATAAATAGCAGTACCATGAAATTTCTGTAGAAGGTCTTCTAGTGTTTGTGGGGGATCTGTTTCATTAATAATTATGTCATTGATGTGTCGTGAATCAAGTACGAGGCGAAGTGAGCCATCTTTTTTCTTAACAATATGCAGCGGGTTTATGTACGGACTAACTGCCGGTTCTATAATTCCTTGGTCAAGCATATCCTGCAATTCTTTTTTAACCTGTTCTCTATGGATATACGGAATGGGATAATGCTTGACTTTAAATGTGTTAGTACCAGGAACATAGTCAAAAATTGGAGCTTGCTGTAAAAGAATTTTGTGTAATTGCGTTCGTTCGTCGTCTGTATGTGCACTGCTTTGTTTAACTTTTTCAGAAATCATTTGCATTACGTCGTAGTCAGCTTCGTCTGGAGTGTTATAGTTATGTACGTACGTATCCGTGAACAATGTGGGATTACAGTCTATGTTGCGTGTTGCGGAAATGACCTCTGTGCGGTTAATTGTTTGTTCTTCCGCGGATAATGAATGCTGAAACTCTAAAGCCAATTGCACATTTTCATCCTTCAACACATTGCGATAGGAACTGAAAAACTGCGTTTTCTGTACGTCGTTGTTCCTTTGCTGCCGTGCGTTACTATTTGTTGGATCTGGGACTATACGTGCATGTGGCGAAACATTAAAGTTAGGTTGACCTTGTGCATTACATTGTTGGTTATGTATTCCAACCGGCTGACTTTCATGCTGTTGTGGTGGAAAACGTCTATTGTTACCAAAATGTGATTCCTGTTGCTCAAAATTTTGACGATATTGATAATTAGAATTTTGTCTGTTATTAAAGTTTTGGTGGTTGTCATTCCTAAAGCGTCCGTTACCTTTCCTATTAAAATTACGTGTCTGATCATAATTGCTGTACGTCTGTTGCCGTGGTTGTTATATGAAAAATTTTTGTTTACGAAAGAATAATCTGATTGCTGCATTTCTAAAAGCTGCAGCAGATCCCTGAATGCCGAAATATTTTCATTTTGCTGACCTGTTAAAAGTGTCACTCTTATTGATCGTGGTAATTTAGTGATACATAATTGAATGAGTGCAGATTCACTGTAGGGTTCACTTAAATACTGGTTTTGTTGCACCATGTGCTCAAAAAATTGCGACACACTCGGAAAATTTGAGTTCTCATAATTCGGTAAACTAATTAACTGATCTTTAATTCCGCGCTGTGTCGTCTTCGACCAATACGCTGACAGAAAAGCATTCTGAAACTCTTCTACCGAGTAACATTGTCTCGCGATCGGTCTCATTCGAGTTGCCGGTTCGCCTTCCAAAAAACTGCAAATAAATTCAAGTTTATGCGTAACGGGCCAAGTCGGTGGAAAAGCAAAGCTAAATTGTTGTATCCAATCCAGTGGGTGAATCTGTGTTCTGTCATTCTTAAACACTTTAAATTTTCTTACTGACAGAAAATGTTTGTAATCGAAATTATCGTCTCTGTGTGATGGAACAGGTTCAGTATTGTAAGAGAATCAGTTGAACTGTGGTTGTTCGGAATCAAAGTCCCGTACTCTCTGTAGATTACCCAAATTATACGCGCTACGTGAGTCTGACAAATGTTCGCAAAGTGGCGTCTGCTGTGATGCGTTATTAACTGAAATATTTTTCATCTCTGTTACTTCTTGCTGTAAACTTGACAACTTTCTACGCAACGTGTTATTAGACGAATCGATCTCATTAATTGTCTGCTGTAAATTTTGAAATTCAGGTGTTTGATTAAATGAAACCGGTGAAGTATCGTCTGATTTCCTGTCATTATTACCTTCAATGACGTCAATACGACTGGCCAGTTCATCACATTTTTCAGTCAGTATTTTTACCTGATCATCGGTTTTAGTGTCAGTCGCATTAATCTGTTTTTGCAATTTACGTGTAGTTTCGTTCAGTTTTTTAACGTCAGCTTTGACGACATCGGAATGCTGTGTTAGTTCTAATTGTTCGAGTCTGTCGGTCACTGTTTGAAAATCGGTTGTGTATGTGTCTGTTTTCGATTTAAGAACCGAAATTTCGTCACGTAATTCTGTGTTCGACTGTTTGATGGTATTAATTTCGTCGGACACTGTGGCTATATTATTGTCTACATACGTTTTTGCCTTCGCAAACAAACGTAAAATGTTGTCTCTGAGCAGTGATTGTTTCCATGACTTGACGTTTGACTTTATTTTGATCCTGAATAAATTTGCTGAAACGCGTATCACTGTTTTGTATGTGAAGACTAAGACGTTCGTTAATTTGAGTGTTCTGTTGTTCGAATTTCGCGTCAATCTTTTCATCCATTGTGCGCGAAAGTTCTGCTGTCATTGCTTTAAACTCGTCGCGTAATTGTGTAGCTTTTTCAGAGCATTGTTTAGCGACTCCGCTAATTTCGTCTCTGAGTGTTTCTGTTGCAGCTGTTTGCAATTCCCTTAATTCCTGAGCAACAGACTTAATTTCTTCGCTACTTTTTCTTGAACAAGCCTCTATTTCCTCGCGTAACTGTTCCTTGGTATCATGACACTGCGCGGCAACGTCGCTAATTTGTTCACTAAGCTGTCTGGAATTGTTGTCTAATTTTTCATTTAAGTGTTGTTTGAGTTTTTCGTTATCTTGTTTGACCTATTCATTAAGTTGTTTGAAATCGTCTTTAAGGTCGTCTTGTTTTTTACCCTGTTGTAGCAATATTGCCATAATTTGATCAAATCTAAAATGAATATCTCTATTCTCTTTACTGTGTGATGGAGTGTCTGCAATTGTCACATTTTGTGTATTCATTTGGACATTCTGTAATCTACCAGAGGGTTTGCCAGTCGGATGTACACTGTCAGTCACTGTTTCGGAATTAAATAAATCCGTCGTACTTTCCGTACACTGTCCATTCTCATTAGAAACATTTGTCTGTACGTTATTTGAATTTTCCAAACCGGGTGAGTTAAACTGGGCAGTGCTCATTACAATAGGGCGCCCCGCGTCATCGATTGTCGTCAAATCAACAGAAGACACAATCGAGTTCGTTTGTTCATCATTAAGGTCTACATCATTATTAATGGTTGGAACGCACTGATTGTCAGTGAACGCAGGATTGTCATCATTATACTGCGTGTCACAAGTACTATCGGTGAAGTTGTTTAAGTCGGTTATTTCATTCAAAATACCTAGCGATACACTATTCACAGTCTTTCGCGGCATTTTTACAATAGTCAAAATTATTCACAAATGAAATAATCACAATGCAAAAACAACACACAAATACAACAGAGAGCAACGAAATGCCGTTGATCTGTGGAAAGAAAGTTACAAAATTAGTAAAAGCGTTGCGCCAAATCCTAATTATATTTAAGCAAATAAGAGCAGATATCTGTCCGGATGTCGCCAAGTGTAACCTCCCCACCGAAAATTATTTAAGACAAACAAAGTTCATAAAATTGGAGCCACGAAGCAATATCGTCCCCACAGAAATATTTAAATAAAAAAATACTAAATGGGAGCCAAGTGTAACCTTCCCACAATGAATTCTACTGACAATGACAATTAAATGTGAGAATCGCAATCTGACCCAAATGTGAGCTCCCCACAAAAATAATGAAAGACGTACAAAATGTTGCAAAGTCAGTACTCCACAAAATGAAAGATAATTCAATGATGATGAAATCTCAGTGACAATGAAAACGCAAATTGACCGAAATGTCGATCTTTTGGCCCTGTGCAATAATCCGAATTCTTACCTCAGTAAAACTGCATGTCTAAATTCTGCTCTTATTCTTCGCCATAGCTTGGAGGAAATGCATCGCAAATATTTTTTGAATTTAACTGAAACTTTTGTTAAGGGAAATAGTTTTTCAATTAAATGGCTCTTTTGTTAAAATACTTTCAAAACAAAATTATTATTGGGGCACTTCTTGAAAATAAATTACAATAAATATACATTACATTATCTGATGTGCGCAATGCAGCTTCGTTACCTTATTTAGCAATATACCTCATTTAGCATCTTGACCAGAGACCCATGTCGACGCCCGCGGACTGCGTCCCACTCGCGACTCTACCCGCAGCTGTACTAGACTACTACTGCCGACAGACTGCTATGTACAACAACTGCCGACTCCCTACATGCAACTGCTCTCTCGCAACTGAATCATCTCGCACGCGCTACTACTCTCTGGTCAGAGATTGTCATGGCTCGCCATCGCTGCATACCGCAACTCTACCCGCAACTGTACTAGACTACTACTGCCGACAGACTGCTACGTACAACAACAACTGCCGACTTCCTACATGCAACTGCTCTCTCGCAACTGAATCATCTCGCACGCGCTACTACTCTCTGGTCAGAGATTGTCATGGCTCGCCATCGCTGCATACCGCGACTCTACCCGCAACTGTACTAGACTACTACTGCCGACAGACTGCTACGTACAACAACAACTGCCGACTCCCTGCATGCAACTGCTCTCTCGCAACTGAATCATCTCGCACGCGCTACTACTCTCTGGTCAGAGACTGTCATGGCTCGCCATCGCTGCATACGTGTTTCAGGCCAATCATTGTCCACTTCCATGCGAGCAAGAAATTCCAAACCAAAGGTCTCTTTTGCTGGCAGGTCAACAGGAAGCAACTCGTGCATGTGGGTAATTCTGAATGGATAGCAAATAAGGATATTTCGTAGGATTTTACGCACCGTGCTCACGGATATGTCCAATGTTTTGGCGATTCTCCATGCACTAAACATTTGCACACCATCACTCGTCTCCTCCCGCATTGCTGTGGACACTGCTTCCACTGACGTCGAATCAATTCGTTTCCTCTTTCTACCATGTTGCACACCAAAAGAACCCATCTTTTAGTATTTCCGAATCATTTTCTCCAGACCCAGAGCAGTCATTGGTCCAACGCCTGTTTTCAAACCCTTCAGTGTCCGGAACTTCTGCAGAGCGATGTGTGCACAGTCATCATTTTTTTTTTTAATACTCCGCAAACCACCTGACGGTGTGTGGCGGAGGGTACCTTGAGTACCTCTATCGGTTCCCCCTTCTATTCCAGTCTCGTATTATTCGTGGAAAGAAGGATTGTCGGTATGCCTCTGTGTGGGCTCTAATCTCTCTGATTTTAGCCTCATGGTCCCTTCGCAAGACATACGTAGGAGGGAGCAATATACTGCTTGACTCTTTGGTAAAAGTATGTTCTCGAAACTTTAACAAAAGCCTGTACCGAGCTACTGAGCGTCTCTCCTGCAGAGTCTTCCACTGGAGTTTATCTATCACCTCCGTAACGCTTTCGCGATTACTAAATGATCCTGTAACGAAGCGCGCTGCTCTCTGTTGGATCTTCTCTATCTCTTCTATCAACCCTATCTGGTACGGATCCCACACTACTGAGCAGTATTCAAGCATCGGGCGAACAAGCGTACTGTAACCTACTTCCTTTGTTTTCCGATTGCATTTCCTTAGGATTCTTCCAATGAATGTCAGACTGGCATCTGCTTGAAAACGGGGATGACCTGTGCCCTTTTCCAATCCTTTGGAACGCTACGCTCTTCTAGAGACCTACGGTACACCGCTGCAAGAACGGGGGCAAGTTCCTTCGCGTACTCTGTGTAAAATCGAACTAGTATTCCATCAGGTCCAGCTTAAATATAATTAGGATTTGGCGCAACGCTTTTACTAATTTTGTGACTTTCTTTCCACAGATCAACGGCAATTCGTTGCTCTCTGTTGTATTTGTGTGTTGTTTTTGCATTGTGATTATTTCATTTGTGAATAATTTTGACTATTGTAAAAATGCCGCGAAAGACTGTGAATAGTGTATCGCTAGGTATTTTGAATGAAATAACCGACTTAAACAACTTCACCGATAGTACTTTCCTCTTTTGAGCGATTTTAATTGTTACTCCATCCCTCTGTCGTCTATTTCAATATCTACCATTTTGTCATCTGTGCGACAATCTAGAGAAGGAACTACAGTGCAGTCTTCCTCTGTGAAACAGCTTTGGAAAAAGACATTTAGTATTTCGGCCTTTAGCCTGTCATCCTCTGTTTCAGTACCATTTTGGTCAAGGAGTGTCTGGACATTTTGTTTTGATCCACCTACCGGTTTGACATAGACCAAAATTTCTTAGGATTTTTTGCCAAGTCAGTACATAGAACTTTACTTTCGAATTCATTGAACGCCTCTCGCATAGCCCTCCTCACTCTACATTTCGCTTTGCATAATTTTTGTTTGTCTGCAAGGCTTTGGCTATGTTTATGTTTGCTGTGAAGTTCCCTTTGCTTCCGTAGCAGTTTTCTAACTCGGTTGTTGTACCACAGTCGCTCTTTTCCATCTCTTACGATCTTGCTTGGCACATACTCATCTAACGCGTATTGTACGATGGTTTTGAACTTTGTCCACTGATCCTCAACACTATCTGTACATGAGACAAAACTTTTGTATTGAGCCATCAAGTACTCTGAAATCTGCTTTTTCTCACTTTTTCTAAACAGAAAAATCTTCCTACCTTTTTTAATATTGCTATTTACGGCTGAAATCATCAATGCAGTAACCGCTTTATGATCGCTGATTCCCTGTTCTGCGTTAACTGTTTCAAATAGTTCGGGGCTGTTTGTCACCAGAATATGTTATCGCCACGAGTTGGTTCTCTGTTTAACGGCTCAAGGTAGTTTTCAGATAAAGCACTTTAAAAAATTTCACTGGATTTTTTGTCCCTGCCACCCGTTATGAACGTTTGAGTCTCCCAGTCTATATCCGGCAAATTAAAATCTCCACCCAGAACTATAACATGGTGGGGAAATCTACTCGAAATATTTTCCAAATTATCCTTCAGGTGCTCAGCCACAACAGCTGCTGAGCCAGGGGGCCTATAGAGACATCCAATTACGATTTCTGAGCCTGCTTTAACCGTGACCTTCACCCAAATTATTTCACATTTCGGATCTCCGTCAATTTCCTTCGATTCTTGTAATACAGCTTTACAAGCAGAGCGCGATCCTGCATAGTCATGGGGAATGCCACAGACGCGAAAGGAGGAAAAGCCGTTTAACTGCCATGTTTATACCAACTTCAGTGGGTCATGCGCATGACAGGTGCTTTCATTTACATATTCTGACTCATACAGCGCCATCTAATGGTCAATTTTCACACTATTTTTTTTCTTATGCCATACGTTTTCCCCCTTCTCCGATAATACTCCGTTGCAATCTGACCAGTGGTGCTATTTAGAAAGTTTAACTTAAATTATAGCCACCCTGTATTTTCACTGTATATAATGTTTCTTGTTACAGTGTACAGTATTTCTAGTTCTACTTACGTTCAGTAGTTAGCTTTATTTACGTTCAGGTCTCCCTCCAGTTCGCTACCGGCTTCCTGTGGACAACTACACTATGTGATCAAAAGTATCCCGACATCTGGCTGAAAATGACTTACAAGTTCGTGGCGCCCTCCATCGGTAATGCTGGAATTCAATATGGTGTTCATGACACCTTCCACTCGCGCAAGCATACGTTCAGTCAGGTGCTGGAAGGTTTCTTGGGGAATGGCAGCCCATTCTTCATGGAGTGCTGCACTGGCAAGAGGTATCGATGTCTGTCGGTGGGGCCTGGCACGAAGTCGGCGTTACAAAACATCCCAAAGATGCTCTGTGGGACTCAGATCAGGACTCTGTACAAGCCAGTCCATTACAGGAATGTTATTGTCGTGTAACCACTCCGCCATAGGCCGTTTTTTATGAACAGGTGCTCGACCCTGTTGAAATATGCAATCGCCATCCCCGAATTGCTCTTCAACAGTGGAAAGCAAAAAGGTACTTAAAACATCAATGTAGGCCTGCGCTGTGATAGTGCCATGCAAAACAACAAGGGGTGCAGGCCCGCTCCTCAAAAACACGACCACACCATAAACACCACCGCTTCCAAATTTTACTGTTGGCACTACACACGCTGGCAGATGACGTTCACCGGGTATTCGCCATACCCAGATCCTGCCATCGGATCACCACATTGTGTACCGTGATTCGTCACTCCACGCAATGTTTTTCCACTGTTCAATCGTCCAATGTTTACGCTCGTTACACCAAGCGGGGCGTCGTTTAGCATTTACCGGCGTGATGTGTGGCTTACGAGTAGCCACTCGACCATGAAATCCACGTTTACTCACCTCCCGCCTATCTGTTGCAGTTTGGAATTCCTGTCTGATGGTCTGGATAGATGTCTGCCTATTACACATTACGACCCTCTTCAACTGTTGGTAGTCTCTGTCAGTCAACAAACGTGGTCGACCTGTACGCTTTTGTGCTGTACGTGGCCCTTCACATTTCCACTTCACTATTACATTGGAAACAGTGGACCAAGGGATGCTTAGGAGTGTGGAAATCTCGCATACAGATATATGACACAAGTGACACCCAATCACCTGACCACATTCGAAGTCCATGAGTTCTGCAGGGCACCACACTCTGCTCTCTCAAGACGTCTAATGAGTACTGAGGTCGCTGGTGTGGAGTACCTGGCTGTAGGTGGCAGCACAATGCACCTAATACGTAAAACGTATGTTCTTGGGGTGTCACGATACTTTTGATCACATAGTGTATGTTACCTACGAACATCCGAGATCAAAAAAATACCCCATGGTGGATAAAAATGTGCTGGAAATGTTAGATGTTCTACATACAACGTGAAACATTAATAATTTGTGATGATACACTTAAAAATATACCGCTGGCCTTGACGTTTCTTTTTTTTTTCCTTTATTGTATTTCATTTCCCCATCCAGGTCGGGCTGGCAGCAGCATAGGCACTGCTCTTCAGACGAGACATTAAGTATATAATAGAAGATATTTAAAACAATGTAAAAGAGAAAACTTGCTGGAACATAGATATAAAATGGGGGAACATAATGAAAGAGAGCATACAAAATGGGGTGACTGTAAAAATGGAGATAAAAATCTAAATAAATGTATTACACGAAAAACCACACACTGTAAGGATTAAAAGAACACTAGGCGAAGTACGGCTGGAGCATAAAAGTTGCAGAATGATTAAAACAGCCATGTAATGGGCAGCGTAGCAGAGAACAATCATGGACAACAAAACTATATACAAGTCAAGCATATGATTAAAACCACAGCACTTTACATCAATGTATAATGGCAATGAACACAACACTGATGCAGCGCACTGATGATGAAGAATAATCTGGGAGGATTTGCCAGGGGTAGGGATATGGGGGAGAAGGGAAGAAAGGGGGAAGGGGCGGTGCTTCTAGAGGGGGGAGAGAAAGGGGGCGGGGTGGGGGGTAGGCCAAAGGGGTCCGGGGACAGAAGGACAGGCGAGGAACACAGCTGAGGAGGGTGTGCGGAGACACAGGGGAGGTAAGGAGGAAAAACCGCTCTGGGGAGAAGGAGGGGAGGGAAAAGGGGGGATGGAGAGGTGGGGGAAACAAGGCCAGGCTATAGTCGGTAGGAAGGGTAGACGTCACAGCGAAGGGTGGAGGTGCTGGAAATTGCCCTGATGGATAGGGAGCATGTGGAAGTGGAGAGAGAGGGGAGGGGGGATACACTGATAGAGGTGCGGCAACAGGTGGGTGGGGGGGATGGAGAGGGAGGAGGACACCAGGGAGTGGGGGGGGGGGGGGCTCAAGCCTGCAGACAGTGTAAAGGATGTGCATTTGTTGGTGGAAACAGAGGAGTTGGGGGAAGGGGATGAGGTCATACAGGAGCTGTGTGGGGGACGAAAGTCAGATACGGAAGGCAAGGCAGAGTGCGCGGAGTTCAAGAATTTGATGGCCTTATAAAAGTGACGGGGGGGTCGAGAATCAGACAATGCTGGCATAACAGAGGATAGGATGGCTGAGGGATCTGTTGTGGAGGATGATAGAAGGATGACCCTGACGTTAGTTCGCACTTCGTTTATAGGAAGGATGGCTACAATTTCATATGCATTGATATCAAATTCCCATCACTCTAAGGTGTAGCTACAGTGGAAATCTCTCTGTTAGTCAAAATATAATACAGCCATCCATCAAAAAAGTGTATGAGTCGCTATGGTACAGCTGACTGAGAATCATCAGTTACGAATCTACTGCTGAAGCTAGTTGTGAACCTTCTGCCATCTATAGCATGAGTCTACCTTATCGAATTCGCCATGGGGCCTACTGTTTGAATCTATTGAATCTACTACAACCGATAGTATGGTAGTAAACCAACTGAGTCAAAGTGACTCTCATGTCTGTATGAACTATTATAGCACATTTTTCTGTACAAGCACTATTACAATTCATTGTAAATGATTTACAATTCTCCTGGAAACGTTTCTAGGAATGATGTGAACATACCACAATTTTCAAACCATAATTGGACGTGAATTTCCTAACGCTTGAGGTTGTTCACCTCTGCAAACCTATAAACGAGTTGACCAGACAGAATCAAACTTGTATTTGGTGTCCAAGGTAGTAATTTCACCCTCTTAAAGTTTCTGTTCCAATGTCAATATATCGTAGAGGTTTTCTGAAACCATTTCTGTGTGCTGCTCCAATTTATCTGACATTGCATCTGCTATATTGGTTTCAGATTTTTAGTTGTCCTTCCAATATTACGACCGCTGGGAACTATGTACAGGGTGACAATTATTGAACTATATAAAAAAACATAAATTAGTTAGAAAGTACGGTCTGCACACACTTCATTCAACATATAAACGTCACTAAAACTTTTCGGATTTACGTTACATGTTCGACATGCCTCCCACCATATGCGATGATGCAGTGCAGACGAATAACGAAATTCTGCATGACCTGCTGAAGTGTCGGAGCATCGATGTTGCCGATGACCTCCTGAATGGCTGTTTTCAGCTCAACAATGGTTTTCGTGTTATTTCTGTATATCTTGTCTTTAATATAGACCCACAAAAAAGAGTCGCATGTGTTCAGATCCGGAGAATATGGCAGCCAATTGAGCCCCATTCCAGTAGCCTCTGGGTACCCCAGAGCAAGAACACGGTCCCCAAACTGCTCCTCCAGGACAACAAAGACTCTCCTGCTTCTATGGATTCGAGCTTCGTCTTGCATGAACAACATCTTGTCGCAATCAGATTCACTTTGGATAATGGGGATGAAATCATATTCCAAAATCTTCACGTACCATTCGGTAATCACCGTGCCATCACGGAATATCACATCGATTATCGCTTGACTGGACATTGCACACCTCACAGTCACCCAGTGAGGGTGAAGAGACTTCTCGATCGCGAAATGCGGATTCTCAGTCCTCCAAATGCTCCAGTTTTGCTTATTGACGAACCCATCCAAATGAAAGTGGGCTTCGTCGCTAAACCAAGCCATATATCACATACTAATTCCCATCACGCCCGTGGCCAACCGTGCAAATTGAACGTCCAACGCAAACGGTTCAGAAAAACATGGCTCTGAGCACTATGGGACTTAACATCTGTGGTCATCAGTCCCCTAGAACTTAGAGCTACTTAAACCTAACTAACCTAAGGACATCACACACATCCATGCCCGGGGCAGGATTCGAATCCGCGACCGTAACAGTCGCGCGGTTCCGGACTGAGCGCTTAGAACCGCGCGGCCACCGCGGCCGGCCTATTGTGTTCACATTCCCTCCTTCAGGTGGAGCTGGTAACCCTGATTATAGCCACAGTCATCTACCACCAGATGGCGCTGCACTCTGTTGGTGATGGCAGTCCAGTTTTTCGTCTTGAAATGTGACGTACGAGAATGGCGTAGACCATTACTCTTGTAGGAAATATAATACTTCCCCATCATATGTATATTTTGATGGTTATTGTTCAACTTGTAAATAAATATAGGTGTGTTTCATTCTCAGCTGCCGATGCTACATTGTTTCCACATATAAGTTCGCGTGTTTGAAGCTCTATAAACTGCCCCCTTTTAGAATCTTCAAGTTTTGGCGGCGCAAAGACTGTTCCATTAAGTTTCGGGTGTGCAGCGGCAAGAATTCTCATTCTTGCTCTTCTAATATTTCGGCCGTATAACGTTCAGCCATATTCAGAGTGAGCTGCAAGACAGCCGCTCCGGTGCTCGCTTCGTCCCTTTATATTCGTGTACCGCGCAGCTGCGCATGCGGCCACAGATGCAAATGCGCTAGAGTCGTTAGTCGGCGGCAGAGATGTGCACAATGCGTGAGTTACATCTATGACTCCGCAGTCGATCTGTGTTGGCATGTCGATATATCATTGTGAGCTGCAATTTGACGGCGTCTTTGTGAGTTTATTACAGCAAGTGCCGGACTCCATGATTTATCAAGGTTAAAACCACTATCTCTATCAATTAAATTCGACGTCAAGCGAATTTCAATTGCCTCCTTGACTATCAAGTCCCAAAAAGATGATGTAGTTGCCAAAATTTCGACGTTGTCGTACAACATACTGTGACCAGTGTCAATACAGTGTTTTGTCACTACCGACTTGTTATGTTGTAAAAGTCGTGTGTACCTCCGGTGTTCTGTACATATTTTTGGACAGTACAGGTTGTTTGTCCAATGTAAGAAAGGCCACATTGACATGGAATTTTGTAAGCTTCAGATTTTCGGAGCAGCAAATCATCTTTGACGGAACCCAAGAGTGCAGCTGTCTTGGGAGAAGGACGAAAAATCACTTTTACTTTGTGTCTGCTGAGAATCCGTCCTATTTTTGATGAGAGGCTACCCACATATGGCACGAACGCCATCGATTTAAAGGTTTCTTCGTCTTCTTCTGCTTTCTTTGTGGCCTCTTTCGGTTAACGTTATAAGGCCGAAATATTAGGAGAAGAAGGAGAATTCTTGAGGCTGCACACCCGAAACATAATGGAACTGCCCCCTTTTTATCGCCTTTTATATGTACAGTTTCCTTCTTTTATAAACTGTTATGTCACTTGGCTGAAGAGTGGCGGATTGTGCCACTGTCAGCCCTCCCCTGCCCATATGGGGCAGGGGAATGAAATCCCAATAAAAAATTAAAAAAAAAAACCACTGTGTTTGGCTGAAGAGTGGTTTATGTTTGCTGCCATCCCGTCCTCATTCTGAGGAAGTGAAATAACAATAAAGGGAAAAAACATCTGTCTCTTCTCCTTAATGTCCTCTAGGCTGCTGATATGCCCAAATCATCCCCACCAGTCCGCCACCTTCAGTATGCTGATGATAATGCTTTCCTCGCCTTCTACCCTACAATCCAGAAATCCCAAAGAGCCCTCCGAAACTACCTTAATCAGTTTACACCCTGGTGTAGCCTTTGGCTCCTCAAGATCAAACCCTCCAAAACCCACGCAATAATTAAAATACAAACCACATGCACCTTCCGCTTCCATGACTTCTACCTCACCATTTATGACCATCTTATCCAGCTAAGTAACACACTAAAATAACTTGTACTAACCCTCGACCAAGTACTAACGTGAAAAACTCACCTACTAACCATGCAACAGAAAACCCAAAAGACTAAAATTACTAACAGGCTGAACTTGGGAATTACACCGCTCCACTATCCTCCACACCTACAAAGCCCTGGTCTGGCCCATCCTCTGTTATGCAAATGCTGCATGGATCTCAGCCCCACCAAATCCTTGAACGCCATCCACTCCATCTCACTTTTTGCATCTGTTTACCTTTTTCCACCTGGATCCTCACCTCTGCTCACCCACAACAAACACCTCAACATCTCCTATTCTGTCTGCAAACTAGATTTCAGTCACCCATTGTCTCCCCTCTGATCACCAACCCTGGTATGCAGTCACATCCTTATAAACACATTCCCTCCATTCGTACACCTACACACACTCCGTATTCTATACCAAATCAACTTCAACCAACTCCCTCTCCCAGACAGTAAGATCTGCCCCAATATTTATCCCTCCAACCAACTTTAACTCATCCCTGCCTATCCTATTCCACATCTAGGTCCCTCTCTTCTTTCCCTCTCCATCCATCCACATCCCTTTCCAGCTGCAACCACTGCCTTACCCACACAACACACTCCTCACCCACTGACTTTCCCACCAATCGTATTTTCCACTATCCACCTCAACTCCTATCTCTCATCTCCATAGTTTTCTCACCTAACAAACCACTATCTTTCTACCCACATCCCTCAACCCTACGGAACTTACTGTCTCCTCCAGCAACACTCCTAACCCTGGTGCCAGTACTTCAGATTTTGAGTGAATGTGCAGTGCTTCAGTGTTATCTGAAGAATTTTACCCTCCTGTGATGTGTTTTTAAAATTTGTGTATTTTTGTCATTTGTAGTTGTGCTTCTTTGATTCTTTACTCTAAAACCGAAAACAGCCCCGAATTTTGTTCGTATATTCTCATTATAAATTTTTTTAATTCACTTGGCTGAAGAGCAGAGAGTTGTACCGGTAACAGCCGCCACCTTCCCATGTGGGGTGAGGGGGATGAAATAACAATTTAAAAAAAGAAAAAGAAACAGGTTTGTGGTTGTTGGTTATGTTACTACCACCATCCGTTCCACATGCATTTTTGTGATGAAATTTACAAGCATAGTACCCAAATCAATTTTGTTCAGCTTCAGAGCCTGTGCAAAAGTGTCCACCATGAGGACAATGAATGTGCATCTCCTGATTTCTCACTTTCCATCCAGACTGTATCTATGCATGTGTGGGTTATAGAGTATTGGTTCTTCTCACTAGCAGTGCTGACATTCATTCCCATTGAGTAGATGTGACTGAAGCACCACTTTGGTGCTTCTCAATCCCAGCATTCCGATCATTTGCTAGGCTACTTGGTAAGGTATTTTTTTAAATCTCTCCTGGTGTGGGAAGATCCAAACTTAGAGTTAGGAGAAGCAGTGGATAGTAGCTTCAGGAAAACATGTCATGTTGGTTACTAGACAGACCAGTACCTGCAGAAACATCCCTTGTCTCTCACAACAGTGTGTCAGTATTCCAGAACCTGGATTCGGACAACACAGAGTCTGTGCCCATATTCTGAGTCTTGGATTCTGAAGTCATAGAGCTGCTCCAGTGCATTTCAGTCGCTATCTTGTATTCCAGGTTAGCCATCTAGGATTCTGATGTCATGCAGCTGGACCAGCATTCAAGCTCTGGGGCAGTACACCACAATTCTATGCTGTTATCTACATCTACATTTAAACTCCGCAAGCCACCCAATGGTGTGTGGCGGAGGGCATTTTACGTGCCACTGTCATTACCCCACTTTCCTGTTCCAGTCGCGTATGGTTCGCGGGAAGAACGACTGCCGGAAAGCCACAGTGCGCGCTCGAATCTCTCTAATAATTCGTGATCTCCTCGGGAGGTATAAGTAAGGGGAAGCAATAAATTCGATACCTCATCCAGAAACGCACTCTCTCGAAACCTGGACAGCAAGCTACACCGCAATGCAGAGCGCCTCTTTTGCAGAGTCTGCCACTTGAGTTTGCTAAAAATTTCCGTAACGCTATCATGCTTACCAAATAACCCTGTGACGAAACGCGCCGCTCTTCTTTGGATCTTCTCTATCTCCTCTGTTAACCCGACCTGGTACTGATCCCGCACTGATGAGTAATACTCAAGTATAGGTCGAACGAGTGTTTTGTAAGCCACCTCCTTTGCTGATGGACTACATTTTCCAAGGACTCTCCCAATGAATCTCAACCTGGCACCCGCCTCACCAACAATTAATTTTATATGATCATTCCACTTCAAATCGTTCCGTACGCATACTCCCAGATAATTTACAGAAGTAACTGCTACCAGTGTTTGTTCCGCTAGCATATAATCATACAATAAAGGAACCTTCTTTCTATGTATTCGCAATACATTACATTTGTCTATGTTAAGGGTCAGTTGCCACTCCCTGCACCAAGTGCCTATCCGCTGCAGATCTTCCTGCATTTCGGTGCAATTTTCTAATGCTGCAACTTCTGTGTATACTACAGCATCATCCGCGAAAAGCTGCATGGAACTTCCGACACTATCTACTAGGTCATTTATATATATTGTGAAAAGCAATGGTCCCATAACACTCCCCTGTGGCACGCCAGAGGTCACTCTAACGTCTGTAGACGTCTCTCCATTGAGAACAACATGCTGTGTTCTATTTGCTACAAAATCTTCAATCCAGCCACACAGCTGGTCTGATATTCCGTAGGCTCTTACTTTGTTTATCAGGTGAAAGTGCGGAACTGTATCGAACGCTTTCCGGAAGTTAAGGAAAATGGCATCCACCTGAGAGCCTGTATCTAATATTTTCTGGGTCTCATGAACAAATAAAGCGAGTTGGGTCTCACACGATCGCTGTTTCCGGAATCCATGTTGATTCCTACAGAATAGATTCTGGGTTTCCAGAAATGACATGATACGCGAGCAAAAGACATGTTCTAAAATTCTACAAGGATCGATGTCAGAGATATAGGCCTATAGTTCTGCGCATCTGCTCGACGACCCTTCTTGAAGACTGGGACTACCTGTGCTCTTTTCCAATCATTTGGAACCCTCCGTTCCTCTAGAGACTTGCGGTACGCGGCTGTTAGAAGGGGGCAAGTACTTTCGCGTACTCTTTGCAGAATCGAATTGGTATTCCGTCAGGTCCAGTGGACTTGCCTCTGTTGAGTGATTTCAGTTGCTTTTCTATACCTTGGACACTTATTTCGATGTCAGCCATTTTTTCGTTCGTTCGAGGATTTAGAGAAGGAACTGTGAAACAGCTTTGGAAAAAGGTGTTTAGTATTTCAGCTTTTCGCGTGTCATCCTCTGTTTCAATTCCATTATCATCCCCGAGTGGATATGCTGTTTCGATCCACTTAATAAATAAACAGCCTGACAGGTCTGAGCCGGACAGTCACTTTGTAGAGCCAGTATTCCGTATCAGCCAGCAGGACAACGTGTCATCTGAAGCCTGGCCATTATGTCGCAATTCTGCACTGTTATTAATTGCTCGACATGTCTGAACTGGATTGTGACATCATAGAGCCGGTGCCAGTATGCCCTGATTACCATCTTGCATTCCAGTTCAGACATCTTGGATTCTGAAGTCATACTAAGGCTGGTGCTCCAGTCTTGGATCGTGATATACTAGAACCAGGGCCAGTATCTCAGCAGGCCAATGCTACTTTTTGAATTTCTTGCCAAGTCATAATTGGGACAATAGTCCTGCTCCCACATAAAACACGGTACTACAGTTGGGCTAGTTTTTTAATTCCCTGTCAAAATTTTGAATTTCACATCAGAATTTGATTTCCCGACAGTTTATACATAAGGCAATTGGCGTCTTCTGGCGCTTGGGTGAGTGGGGGGGGGGGGGGGGGAGGAATGACATTGGTGACACACTTTGGGCCACAGTTGTCCCTGTTATGTTACTGGCCCCCGCCAAAGGCGAAAGCACAGACAAAATTCTTTGAAAAAAAAGTCAGAAAGAAAGGAGATTTTAGAATTAACTTTGAAGGGATTGGGGTTTCGTCTACCCTTATCTCCTGTCTACGAGAAGGAAGGTTACCCTCGGCCTGCCACACCGAACACTCCGTGTTGTCAAGGTGTCGTTTTCTACAGTGTCATTTCGTCCATGTAGCGTCGTAAAGAAACGTCTACAACCGAACTTTTTTAAACTTACTTCCAAAATTATAAAATCTGCTTAAAAACTGCAGATAGATCGTTTTACGTGCAGCTGAGAGCAGCTTTGGCAGCTCTGACAGGGCAGGATCATCTGCGTACGGCTCTTCTGATGGCACGTCACTTTGTCGTGTGGCACTACTACCATGTGTGCTTTCCATTTCGAAACAACTGAAGTCATACTGTTTTCGCACTTCTGAATTAATGACTAAATTAGTGACGTCATTTTGCTTGCTGAAAAAGTTATTTCCTTCGAATCACTGCCCTCGTATTACCCTGGTGTTATTGATGCAGCCACAACGTCTGTACTGAAAAGACTAGATCACACTCCTATAATTCTTTGCGGTGGTAGCCATTTTGCATCGCTATATGACAGTAGCAGACAAAGTCTGTTTATAGTCTCCTTCAGTGAGAGTAAATTTCTGGTGTTGAAAAATTCTAAATGGGATGCTGCGCTGCACCGAATTGTACCAGCAACTCGCCAAATGGAGTAGGGCTATTCAGATTTCCTATAGAAAACAGTCGGAGAGCAAAATGGTCACAAAAACGTAGAGGAGACAAATGAAAACCAACTATGCATACCAACTTGCGTGAGTGAATGGATTAATTTCATAAATACAGTTGTGACATCATACTATTTTTATAGATTATAAGTACATACAATCTGTATAAGCTTCAGTTTGAAGTTCCACGATTCGAGAAATATAGAGCTGATGGAAGGAACCTGTTAAAATGAAATGCAGTGTAATTGAAATTTCAGAGTGAACCTTTTCCTGTCCAAAGTCATTCGAAACACAGGTAATTTCTGACTAAAACTATAACCAGGCAGTTGTACCCTTCATGCAAAAACAAAACCCTTTGAGCGCTGCAATTACAATATTCTATGTTTTGTTTTCCCGAAAATGCTGTATGTTGGACTTCCAATCATTGAGTCGCAGTGTAAGAGAACCTGTTAGGGTGCCGTGCCTGTAGAGCTGTTGTGGCCTGTGTACTTTCACTGTTTGCATTAAATGTGGCGTTTTTATAAGGAGGAATCATCAAAGACGTCTTGCGTTACTACTGATTGTCGAAATGTTTCATGAAGTTTCCATACGGCTGTGAAATGCACGGTGTTTACTCTGAGAACTGGAAGGAATCATCAAAGACGTCTTGCGTTACTACTGATTGTCGAAATGTTTCATGAAGTTTCCATACGGCTGTGAAATGCACGGTGTTTACTCTGAGAACTGGAATGATTCAAAGGTTATAAAACTCTTACACCGAAAACACAGCTTATCTTTGAAATATCTCGGGAACTAATTTCCTGTAAATGTTCCGCTCTCATAAACAAGCACTCAGACTTCTCGACGTAAAAGCTGCACCAGTAATGTGCATTTACAACGGTTTATTCATGTGTTGCACCAGCAAACGTGACAGGCACACCACAATGACGTGGATATTGTTGATGAATTTTTTACGCGAAACGTGTAGGTTTGCAGTTTCCCTCTACCTTAATTATCAGCTTGGTATGATGTACATGATTTATGTGTGATCATAACAATCCAGTTTTCAGTTTAGAACTACCCACTACGCGATGTATACATCCGAAAGCTACTAAATTCTTTCTTATCGATGTTCCACTATGTCGTCTGCTTTAGCCCTAGTATGGTGACTCCATAAGGAACATTGATGTCGAGACTTTTCATTACAGACCTTGTTCAAGGTACTTTACCTGCGTACATCTCTTCATCTCCGTATAGTTACTGTAACCAACATAGACTTTGATATACCTGCAGTAGTTAATATTTGGTTCCCTCCACAATGTTCGGCCCAACACTTTCATCCATTGCCCAACGACTATGCCTTGATTCTTCGAGATCTGTCCTATCAACCGATCCCTTCTAATAGTCAAGATGTACAGTAAATTCCTTTTTTCTCCAATTGGATTCAGTATCTTATCGCTAGCTACCCGATTTATAAATCTGATCTTCCGCATTCTTCCGTAGCATTGTATTTCAGTAGCTGTTGTTATCTTTTTATCTTTACGTGTTGTCGTCCACGCTTCACTTTAGCGCAAGACCACACTCCATACAAATACCTTTACAAAAGACTACCTAACACTTGACGTATTCCTTTCTTTCAGTAAAGGTTTTCTTGTGATTTCCAGTCTACGTATTACATCACTCTTACCCTTGTCATCGCTCGTTACTTCCATGTCCAGCAAAATTCGTTTACTACTTTCAGCATCTCATTCTCTGATCTAATTCCCTCGGCGTCACTTGATTTAATTCGACTGCACTCCATTACCCTCGTGTTAATTTTATACATGTCTGTCTTATAGTCTGTTTTCAAAACTCTACCTATCCATTCATCTGACCCTCCAAATCCTTTACTATACCAGACAAAAAAATTTTGGGTATACGATAAATCACACAAAACTAAGGGCTGTCATATCGACTAAATACCTAGGAATTACAATTAATTTTATACATGTCTGTCTTATAGTCTGTTTTCAAAACTCTACCTATCCATTCATCTGACCCTCCAAATCCTTTACTATACCAGACAAAAAAATTTTGGGTATACGATAAATCGCACAAAACTAAGGGCTGTCATATCGACTAAATACCTAGGAATTACAATTTCGAGCAACTTAAATTGGAAATACCACATAGATAATATTGTGGGGAAGGCGAAACAAAGACTGCGCTTTGTTGGCAGAACACTTAGAAGATGCGGCAAACCCACTGAAGAGACAGCCTACGTTACACTTGTCCGTCCTCTGCTGGAATATTGCTGCGCGGTGTGGGATCCTTAACTGGTAGGATTGACGGAGGACATCGAAAACGTGCAGAGAAGGGCAGCTCGTTTCGTGTTATCGCGCAATAGAGGTGTGAGTGTCACTGATATGATACTGGGGTGGCAGTCACTGAAACAAAGGCGGTTTTCTTTGCGGCGAGAGCTTTTTGCGAAATTTCAATCACCAACTTCCTCTTCCGAATGCGAAAATATTTTGTTGACAGCCACCTACGTAGGGAGAATGATCATCATAATAGAATAAGAGAAATCAGAGCTCGAACGGGAACATTTAGGTGTTCCTTTTTTGCACGTGCCATTAGAGAGTGGAATGGTAGAGAAGTAGTATGAAAATGGTTCAATGAACCCTTTGCCAGGCACGTAAGTGTGAATTGCAGAGTAGCCATGTAGATGTAGAATTTTTATGGATGGCAATGCGCCATATCACCAACCGTAACTGTTCGCGATTGTTTTGAAAAACATTCTCGACAATTCGAGCGAATAATCTGGCCACCCAGAGCGCCCGTATGTATCCCATCGAAAATTTATGATACATAATCGTGCACAAAATTCTGCACCTGCAACGCTTTGGCAATTATGGACGGCTATAGAGGAAGCACGGCTCAATATTTCCCCGGGGGACTCTGAACGACTTGTTGGGTCCATGCCACGTCGAATTGCTGCACTCTGTGTAAGTGCCTGTTAGACTTTTAACTAACTGGTTTTGCTTCATGGTATGCTGGCAATTTCAATTGGTACAGTGGGACAAGGCGCAGGGGGTCTGGCATTCCGTGCTTCGCTGTGTACTGGAGCGGAACAGCTGTTCGCTTTCGCTGCGCGCCAGCTGTTGCACAACCAGCTGAATGCCGGGCACAAGGCCGCCCTGATACAGGCTGAGACCGCACCACACGTCAGCTTTCGTTCCCACACCGATGTCAAACATTGCACCCCGCGCCGGCTACCTGAAAGCATCAATCGTCACGGAGATTACTGCCGCGGAGCTAGGCCCGCTGAACATCAATCACTGACTGCGAAGGCCGTGCGGCAGCGTTCTCGCTTCCCGCGCCCGGGTTCGATTCCCGGCGGGGTCAGGGATTTTCTCTGCCTCGTGATGACTGGGTGTTGTGTGATGTCCCTAGGTTGGTTAGGTTTAAGTAGTTCTAAGTTCTAGGGGACTGATGACCTTAGATGTTAAGTCCCATAGTGCTCAGAGCCATTTTTGAACTGACTGCGAGTACTCACCTTCAGCCAGTGTCAGGCTGCTCTGTTACTCCTTCCAGTTCTGCAGCATCTTCAGAGTGACAATCACCGTAATCACTTTCGGTATCACTTCCTACGCCACCTAAACGTGCTATTATTTTATCTGTTTCATCGTCGAAAGAGAGTTATCGCTGCATATATTCTCGCTCAATTTGTGTAACGTGTTCGCACAACGGAATCCAGTCTTCGTTAGTCATTAAATTAAATTTCTCCTCGCACAAATGTCTCACTGATGTTTCGCTACAAAGAACGTTCCTAGCAGCTAACCAACCTATCACAATAGACCAAATATTTCCTATTGGATTTAATTCCGGGTGGTAAGGAAGAAGGCGTAAAGCAACGTGACCTTCAGTTTGTAAAATATTATCAACGGAATAGTCAACGGTGCTCGCTTTGGCTCTTCGAACAAGCTCATATGGAATAGGTTTCGGCATGTCATCCGAGAATGGGATATGTTCCTTTGTTAGCCGCTACCTGATATCGTCTTTAGTAGAATTAAACGTTCGAGCTTTGTTTATTTTAATGTTGTGATACGGAACATTGTCGAGAATTAGTCCAGCTGTAGGTTCTAAATTGGGTCACCTTCCCTGTAAACCACGTTTCATAATGTTGTTGCTTCATGTGATTGTGATGACATCTCGTTGCTTGACTAGAGTTCACATGACAAGCGCATTAGGAATAAAACCATTTTCTCTACCCGCATAATTTATTTTTAGGAATTGTTCTTTTGATACCAATTTGAGGAGAGTATGTTGTTATTATCGCTCCACGGTTCCCACTTACGTGTGATGATAAAATGAAGGTATCATCAACGTAAACAACGTCTCTATTTTACTCCCTAAATTCTTTTAATAGCATCATACACGCAGTTCTTTTTTCTTGGGTGTCGCTTCTCTCTAACAATATAAGCCTGCTTGATTTTTTTTCTACCGAAAACGTAATTTATTTAGTAACAGCCTTACACTAGTGTTGCTACATTCAACGTCTTTACCTTCGTTCAGCTTCTTTTTAATTCCATGCACTATATGTGCTCGTATTGCGATGAAATAAAAGTTGTAAACAATTCTCATAACAACGGCCTCATTAAAACTATCAATGTCGACAGTTTGTCTGCATTGACATTTTTTATGTAGAGTTACAAATTTCCTTCCTCCGCCAGATTCCGATGGCCAGTCTTCTCTTTTAATTTTCTGGGTCCTGCTACGCGAAACTCTCGTGGCCTGTTGGGCTGTCAGTGGAACTTGCCGCACCGTAATGTTCTTTCCCTGAATAGATCCGTCTTCTACAAACATTAAAAGTTATGTTCAATCTCCCGACACAGACTCTTCAGTTCTCTGCCTTTCAATTTTTTTTGAAGTACTAATAGGCCTCATAGTTTCAATCTAAAGTCACTGCATACTAGAAATAAGTAAAAAACGGACAAACACACAACGGACACAAGTGGCATACAGAAGGCAACCAACGGCAGTTATCTCGCGTTGCAACGGTCCTATATTGTAACAGTAAATCACTGAGCAGGGTAAAATGCTATTTGCGGCAATGCGCCGGCACTTCACTTTAGCCTAATGTGCAGTACCAAGTGTCCATGATTAGAATAACATATTATTACTAAATATACCTACAGTTTAATTAATGTCTAAGTCGAGTAACGGTCTAGTTACTAAATGCACTTGTACTAGTTACTAAATGTACTGGTTCCCTGATGTGTCTGTAATTCACGCAAAATAGGTCTGCATGTTCGGGAGATACCATCTCCCCACATGAACAAACAGGTGTTTGCTTCAGACTCACACGGTTCTGGTGCGCGGGATTAGGTCCGTGTCCTGTTAAGAAGTTAAGCAAGCAGCGGCTTGGGTAACATGTTTCATTCTTAACCGTTCTGATACGTCCGCAAAGAATGTGCAGACTCTCCGTCTCTTATCACTTATGGCCCATTCATTCCCATCCCATGTTTCCATACGCCAGAGCTTGAGCTGGTGCTTGTTGTTTAAGTGTACATCGGTTATTTGGCTAACTTGGTCTAGTCTATCCATCTTTAACCAGTACTGTGCATCTGGATATCTTATGGTGATAACAATGGGGTAGATTCCGAGCACCACGCGTAGTGCTTAAACATATGTGGTGTTGAAACCTACCGATACACGAGGGACGCTTCTCTGCCCCCGCCTTACCGCGGTAATTGAACAACAAGCGTCACGCCGGTGGTTGTGTTCTATCTTCGAGATCTCCATAATGTTATCTTTCAACAAGATTACACAAGACCGAATGCTGCCCGTGCTGCCCTGACCTACCGCGATGCCCAGACCAGCTTCAGATCTTCCAAAAAGGGTTCAAATGGCTCTGAGCACTATGGGACTTAACATCTGAGGTCATCAGTCCCCTAGAACTTAGAACTACTTAAACCTAACTAACCTACAGACATCACACACATCCATGCCCGAGGCGGGATCCGAAGCTGCGACCGTAGCGGTCGCGCGGTTCCAGACTGAAGCGCCTAGAACAGCTCGGTCACATCGGCCGGCCCTGCAGATCTCTCACCCACTGTAAACGACTGCCACGCCACCAATTTTCAGTCTCCATCTCTAGCATAGAGTTGAAGTGACACGGAATGACGTACATCCTGGCTCAGTAGAAAAGATATATGGGTTCGATCTGTTGTTATTGACAGAGATGGCGGCTCTGTGCACTAAATTTCGCACATGTTATACCCCTGCTCACCCACAAATTTCATCATGTATCCTTCCTACTATACTGTACACTCACAGTAACTAATTACCGTTACTTGCTACCTTTCTTGGTGTTGCAATTTCAATAGCCCTGTTAGTGAGTTATCACACAAAGCGTTTGACTTTATGTGTTTGGCTTTCCAGATTGGCCGGCCGGTGTGGCCGAGCGGTTCTAGGTGCTACAGTCTGGAACTGCGCGACCGCTACGGTCGCAGGTTCGAATCCTGCCTTGGGCATGGATGTGTGTGATGTCCTTAGGTTAGTTAGGTTTAAGTAGTTCTAAGTTCTAGGGGACTGATGACCTCAGATGTTAAGTCACATAGTGCTCAGAGCCATTTGAACCATTTTTGAGCTTTCAAGATAGAAGTTTCTTATGTCAGTCTGTATCCTTAATCATCTTCCCTTAAAACTTTCATCGCTCCTCGGGAACACGCTGTGACAAGCTCAGACGGCTAAAAATCACTCACCCCGAGGAAATAATTAAAGTCATTATTTAATACCGTGTAATTCCGCCACTGTACTTGATAACCGCCAGTATTCGGTTAAGAAGTGAGTCCACTAGGTTGTCCAGGTTAAGCCACTCGCTGTGGGTCTGATCCCTCAGTTCTGCCAAATAGTGGGGATGCTGATGTCGACGTTTTACCCGCTTCTCCTACATGTTTCATACATCGCATTTTCTATGGGGTTTAAGTTAGGTAATTTTGCAGGCCAATCGAGATGTTATATGGTGGAGGGAGTATTCAGGAAATGAGCCACATATTTTTCCAGCCCGATGAACTTTGAGATTTGTGGTCTTTATGTGCCATTGTGAGCAATGGCCTCTTGGGAGGTGACCTACGTCGATGTTCACTGCATGCGGTTCCCGTCACAGTGTTCTCTCGCTAACTAGTGATGATGAACCTTCATTCACTGCCTGCAGCAATTCCTGTCGGGTCTGGGAGCGATTTTGATTCACAAGCCGTGAAACGCATGTCCAGTCCCTCTATAGCAATATCTTTTTCCGACCACAGTTCTGACGTTGTGTTTCGCGATCAAGTGTGTTCCGCCGCTGCTTCTGGTCAAGTTGAAACAGTCCGCCACGAAACACCAACAAATCCAGCAACTTCACTCACCGTACAGCCATTGGTGTGGCCACACTCAATTGCCCATTCTGCCACTCTGTCACAGCTTGCCTTACGGTCCGCCTGCTTAGCTGGGTGACAACGTGCTCATCTTCTATCCAAGCGGGCCCGGGTTCGATTCCCGGCCGGGTTGAAGATTTTCTCCGCTCTGGGAGTGGGTGTTGTGCTCTGATCCTCATCTCCGGCGCGCAAATCGCCCAATGTGGCGTCGAGTGAAATAAGACTTGCACTTGGCGGCCGAACTTTCCCGAATAGCGGCCTCCCGGCTATCGATTCCGTACGCTCATTTCATTTTTTTATGTCTAACGTCCGCTTGAAAATTAAATGTCTCACTTATCACTACTGCCTTAAGCCCCATTACACGATGCGCCTATGCACCAGCGCTCCAAGCGTGTATATCTGGAACTACAGCCTGATTCTCGCCGACCTATTATACCATCCACATGGGATACATCTGGCGCACATGCGCATTTCTGTGAGCTAAAGTTTCCTATTTCGTAAGAAATTGTTTCATATAATTACGAATTTATTATGTAATTGTTATTCTCATATGTAGGTTATTACTGTTCTGAATTACAGACTCAACAGTTAGTTTTATATTACGACACTTGGTTACACAGGTATGTGCATATCTAAATTTACATTTATACAGCATTTTGCACATGGAGGACCCACTTGCTTCTAGAGCTATTGCCCTGTCAGCGACAGTAAATTTTCGGATTTGGGCAGAACGACGACGAAGACGAAAAGCCAGAAGTTGTTGGGTTCGATCCTGGCTGAAAAGAAGGGTCGAAGGCAGAGAAATATATTCACGGCTTATGAAAGAACTGAGGCCCGAGAATCCGCAAGAATTTCGGAACTTCCTAAGGATGGGCAAGGCCTGTTTCGAAAAGCTGCTGCCTGTGATAGAAGATCAAACAACTCGCTTGCGAGAAAGCAATCCTTTTTCAATGAAATTACATAAGCCGTCTGACTACAAAACAAAATGGTTCTAAAAATGTTGGCCCTGACTATAGCTAATCTTTATCTTAGTCTTGTAAACAGTCACTGTACCACTTTCTGATAAAACTGCTCGAAAATTCACAAAAAATGGTTCAAATGGCTCTGAGCGCTATGGGACTTAACATCTGTGGTCATCAGTCCCCTAGAACTTAGAACTACTTAAACCTAACTAACCTAAGGACATCACACACATCCATGCCCGAGGCACGATTCGAACCTGCGACCGTAGCAGTCGCGCGGTTCCGGACTGAGCGCCTGAACCGCTAGATCACCGCGGCCGGCGAAAATTCACAGAGTAGCACTTTACTGAAATCTTTCAGTGGTCTAAATTTACTGGCATACCAGAGCGCACGGAAGGCTCGTCTACTTTGGCACCTGTTGCTATAAGGAATATTAATATGTGTGCCCAAAACCAAATTTCATTTGCCATACTTGCGATGTTTAATCCAAGACGATATGTTACCAGTTTTTACAAAAATACTTCGGAGTACATAACTCGCGATTTGCAGTGCGAGTATGCAGACAGCCATGAAAGTAAAGAATGAAGAATGAGAAACTTAACTTAACGGCTGATAAATAACCAAGCTTCCTTCAGCTATGACAACAATAAACCTTTTCATAAAGCTCTCACACCAAGACAAATTAGCAAAATATTTCTTAATAACGCTCTTGTATACAACTGCCTTCCTTGACACTTCCTCCACCTAAAAGACAAATCTATGTGCTTCACTATAAAATTTGTGCAGCAAACTTTAACTGTATACAATGTTCTAACAATAAGAAACTAAACAGTTACAAATACAAAACGACTGGATTTGCTTAAAAATTGTCCTTTTGACATTCTTGCTTTCATATCATCTCATTTTCCCAAAATCCTTCTTAAATAGTGCTGCCTCCACTGCACGGTAGGCCAGCTTCCATTCCTTTCAAATCAAGTACAGTACATAGCCAGACTGCCCAGCACGCACCACACACTGCTACTCTCTGACTTACTCCAACATCTTTGGTCTCAAAACACAGACTTACAAATATTATGATTATATCGATACTACAGAGTTAGGGTACATTTATCAGTTTCAGAATTTCATTCACATTTATGGCGAAAACTATCTGAAAATAGTCATGGCAAAAGGGATAGCTACCTTTTAAGTTTACATAAGTCGTTCCTTTCCAGAGGAAGTTTAAGTTTTCATTCAATGCGAAAATTCTGTGGACTGTTCTTAATAGCTTTCAGACTTTCTGTGTCTTGTTTCCTTGACGAAACAGTTATGTCCCGTCCTTGGTCGAATCATGTGCAGAGAAACCTGCACGAAGAGATGTTATCGAACCTGGCCTTCCTCAGGCAGCGCTTGTTCCCGAATGATTTACGGCTGTGGGTCCTGGTTGTCCAAGGCAGTGTACTGCAGTAATAACGGCTTCTCCCGTGTCTGCTTGTCCGACACAGGCCACCCAGCAGTGTGTTGCGAATGGATCGGCGTGACCTCCAGTAGCCGCTGCTCACGAACTAACGGCTTACGTAGTGAGCACCCATTCAGTCAAATCAAAAGTCACAGTGGAATTAAGGAATTTTAATTTCAGTGGAATACACAACTACCAGCGGAAAAATACTCCTATCGGAGCACAAAAATGGCGAATATGCTTATATTTAAAAGACTCTGACTTAAAAGTGGGGTACCAGCTGCGTCTTTCTACCTTCGTCAGCAACTTCAGAAGTTTTCCTAAAAATTTTGTGCTTCGAGAGGAGAATTTTTGTGTAGGTTCTGTTATTTTCCTTGTCACAACAAGGCATGTCACTCAGATGAAAAGAACTTGATGGTTCACTAAAATTTTGACAGTTTACATAAGTGAAATTGAAATAGTGCAAAACTAATTTTACACCTCAGACCGGATTTTACGTTCTCGAAACTTTTGCACGTGCTTCAAGATTACTATAAGGGGTCCCAAGAATCCTTCTGATAGTAACAGAGACACTTTACAGTGTACTTCTTCGTGATACACTACGTTTTCACTTCACACCAGATTTTTTGTGAGTACTGTAACGAACTTTGAACCTCCGTATCACGGAATGGATCAAGATATCAACAAAATTTTGAACATTGTTCAAGATCGGGATCTTCAGAAAATATGCTAAAAATTGCACCCATCTGCTGTGCATAGCGGTCTTGGAATGTGCGGGTCGGTTTTGGCACCCAAAATCCACATTTTTGCGTTGTTTCTCAATAATTCATAAAGATTTTTGAAATCGGGAAGATGGAACTTCTATATAAATTCCTAGATAATATAACGGTAAAATTTGAGAAATTTACTGCTGTTACATAATATTTATAATTCGTCTCACACCGGATTTGACTTGCGTAATTAAAGGCGCGTTTACATTGAGCTGAGAACATGTTTTTGTTCCGAACATTGTCTGCAACTTGTTCCCTCAACATGTTGCCAACATTGTTCGTTGTTCGCATTCACGTTTACACTAAAAACCAACATTTCTACGTATTCGCGTAGTGAATTGATAGGTTACTTTGTGTAGTCACATCAAGAGACACGCTATGTCAAGTGAAGAGGAAGAATTAATGACATTTGGTGCTGCATTAATAATACTTAACAAAATGAACAGACGAAGAAAACGACATAGTCGTCGTTGGTGGACCAAAACATACAATTGAAGACGTGGCGGGAATGACATGCTTTGTGAGTTGAACTTGCAAGACGGTTCTGGCTTTCGTAACTTCACTAGGATGTCACCGTCAGATTTTGAAATGTTGTTGAATATTATGGGACCAGTTGTATCAAGGAAAGACACAAATTTCAGAAAAGCAATCCCTGTGAACCAAAGACTTGCTGTTACTCTTCGTTTTCTGGCATCAGGAGGCTCGTATCAAAGCCAGCCATATCTCAAATAGTTCCATATCATCCAGGAAACGTAGGTTTTTAAATCCAAACCACTTCGTTTCGTGAAGTGTGTCAGTACCACATCCATATTTTTTACTTTCCTCTATTTTTCTTTTCTCTCGTCGGTACTGAGACAAGAGAGATTTAATTTTTTTGTCCACATAACTGCTGCTGGTGCCAAGCGCCGCAGCAACTTTTTGTAATGAATCATGTTTGATTTTAGTATTTTTGTAATCTGCGCAAAGTACATTCCTCAGGCACTCCTCTGCCTCATAGAGCTATATCAATTGGAAAATTTTGTCTCGTGACCACTCCATTTCAAATAAAATTGAAGGGACATAAAATAAACGCACCACTACACTCCAGCAAAACAAACACCAAAACACTCACTCAGAGCAAACGAACACAAGTGCTGCGTAGCGGAATTTAGTGGTAGCAGGCCACGAACAATGTTTCTTTGATCTCTACCGACGCAGCCGTGGGACATTGATTTTGTGTTGTGAACATGTTGCCAACATCTTGCGAACATCGGTAGTCAATTACTAGCCACGAACAATGTTGCAAACAATGTTGTGAACAATGTTGCGAACTCAGTGTAAACGCGCCTTTACGTGTACATGTAACGTAACTTTAAAACTCTGTATATCGGAAACGGGCAAATATGTCAACAAAATTTTCAAGGTTGTTTAAGACCTGTATCTTAGGAATACGTCGTAAAAATTTCAGCCATTCGCAGTGCATAGGCGTATTGGAACCAGCGGCTCGATATAGTACGATAAAATGGTAAAAGAAACCTTTTTTGGGATTTTCTAAGGAACCTCCATAAACCTATGGGCCTCCATAAGCCTCTTAAGCCCCATCAGAGACAAATCAAATACAAAAAGAACTGGTCGAGTTTGCTCCATTTGCCTACGTAGGAGGAAGAATGTCATTTTCAAACTTTGACCCTATACTGTAGCATAGTGACAATAAGACGATCCTCCTGTCGGATGTACGAATCGTCCCTAGCCCTAGGGCTATCCAAAACACTTGACCCTACCTTTCTATCACCAACAGAACCCGAGGTATGAGTCCCGGAAGAATCCCGTTTTTATGTGCGACGTTTTGGGACATATGAGACAGTGCATGCTGTCACATAAGTACCGATTCTGTAAAATTTGGATGAATTTTACTTTTTACAATCAAAACCAATCTTTCCCACTTTAGGGAGATAGCACTATAGACAGAGAGACGTTGGTTACGATGCTTACTGTTACAACTCATGGGGGACAGTTAGTGCTTTTTCATTTTTTTTTCGGCGAATATTGAATATGGACGCGATTTGTAATCACTAAAGAAATTCAGGACGTTAGGTAAGCCGCTGTTGGGAGGCTGCAAGCGATCATTGCTTTCCCATGGGCAGTCACCCACCGAAGTCACCTGTTGCGACGTGTGTTACGGTAGTGGGGCATAGCGGATTGAGGCATGGTGATCCTCGTCAGAAGACCGGTTGCACCTAGTTACTAAAAAAACGCTTACAGTTTCGGAGCCACAATGGAATGCTTTGATAAAAAAATATTAAACAACATAGACGACGGCCACAGATATCGACCAAGGGGTAAAGCCTAGTTTACACGACGACATTGGGTTCCGCCACTCGTTGCGTGGAATCAGTTGCACGCAAGTGGTTTCACATATGACTGTAGACACGGCGACACCAGTATACACTTCAGTTTCGTCGTTTTGTTGGTCCCTGAATCGTGTCTGAAAAGAAAGTTTCGGCAGCTGCACGTCACACGAGTTGTGATGGAGTTAAAGTTTGTTGCGTGGAATCCTACATAAGGAAAAAAAAAGAAACGTGTTTCGATTCGTGACTGAATGAAGAAAAGACGTCAGCTCGGTTGCTCAACATCCTTGCTGAAATAATTTATAATGGAAGATCACAGAAGTTCTTTTGATTATCTTAGAATGTCGCCAGAACTGTTCACATTTCTTCTAAATAGAGTTAATTACGCGATAAGGAATAAAGGTACTGTACTGCATGAAGCACTGTCGCCAGAACTGAAATTCCATATATTGCGTGCATTACAATCGAGAACACTCGGCGTGCTATAATATACGGTTTTCGTTGCTGATGACGCTATTTCATTAACAACAATAATTATTATCATTAACAGTAATAATTATTAACATTAGCAACAATAATTACTCGAAGCAGGCCGCATTAAGAAGAGAATGATCTGCAAACTATTCTCTTGAAGAGAGATCTTTACAGTGGCAATATTTCAACATTCTAACATATGTGAATGGGGAGCACTGCAGCGACGTTTTAAACAGATGAATATTGAATAAAGAATGCAGATACTTGAATTTTAAAGCCTTCCCTCCTGTCAACAATATTCCTTAAAGAGTTGGCCAACTCGAACGATGGTATTTTAGTCTCGTAGACGAGAGCATTGCCACAGCTAGAACTACACTTGTTTGTATTTTTCTTAATTCAGTTGTATATGTGCTCCTAACTCAATAAATTTTACCCTGCATCTCAAATATTGTCAAACTATCTATATTATAATCGCACATGACGGTCTCAGCGGCAGCAATATGTTGCTTATTTTTGTAATCAGCACACTGAAATCCCACAAACATCTATGCAAAGCATATAGATATCCAAAAAGCGAACATTATTCTCCGTTCCTCTCTTCATATTTCAGTTTGTCTACACTCTACGAACACACATAACCTCAAAACTCACATAACTAGTGTCGCCAAAGTTGGAACACGCCGAAAGTGTTTAGTTTCATCACAGAGTTGCGCAAACGCTCGGCGCGCGTGCGCAGTGGCCGGTAGCGTAGTTGCCTGCAACCTAGTATCGTCGTGTAAACTTGGCTTAAATCTTCTTTTACTTTTCCAGTATTATTTATGTTTCTGATTACGTAAAAAGTGAAAGTTAACGAAAGCAATTGCTGGAGTGTCACTGAACCAGAAACAGCCGAAGGTGGCTCGAAGATCGTCCAAATTATAGTAGTGAAATCTAGTGCGAAAGGGAAGTCTGTGTAGCCGGTGTAACGATAGGCCCAGTGTGTAATTATAGAGTCTGTACGTGTGTTTTAGTAAAAGAAGATAGCACATTTGGCTGCTTCAGATATCATTTAATGGCATTGCACCACAAACAGTCCGTCATAGGCAAATAAAATTATTTTCAGCTGACAAGCAACAAAACTTGATTAATCATAATAGATGTTTTTTGGAAAATCTGTAACATGTCATTCATGATTTAATAAATAACGAAAGAATGCACCAGTCACGTATTTTTTCACGCATAGTACGACGCGTTTCGAGAATTTATTCTGATTACCAAGTTCCAGTATTTACATAGGTAGTTTTTTCATGGTGTTCGAAAGTGTATTGTTCTGCCACTCTTGCCTTGAAGTATTGTTTTTTCTTCGTAGTTTTACTGCTATCGTAAAAGCTTGAAAAAATAAATCTTATGATTTTTTTAACTGCTAATGTTAGAAAATAGTATTTTCGTCTGTCTACTTACGGATACTGTGCCTCCTCCACTATGCAAAAATGCACATAAACACGCTAACCAACATTCGGCTTATAATGAATTATATAATGTTATTGGGAGAATATCTTTATATCTATATTACTGACTGATGAATATATGTGAATGCAGCTTGCCGCTAACTTGGTGTAATGTTTTGTCTGTACAGAGGTGTATCTGTCGCCTTTATTACCCCTTCACTCTCACACATAAATCGGTACAATAAAGTTAGGGCCTCCTGTTTTATCTTTAGGCTGATCCGTGATAAGACAGGCAAACAATTATACTAATGAAGGATTCTGAGTATTTTCTCGAATTTCATTCGCTCTCTCTCTCTCTCTCTCTCTCTCTCTCTCTCTCTCTCTCTCTCTCAGTCCTTTATCTATGTACAGTTTCAAATATAATATTTCATTTACGAGAAATCAGCCCAATAGAATCTCTGGTGGAGCCCTTCGTCTTAATATTCAGCGGCTGGCTTGCTGGAAAAGATCTTTACATTTGTTATTATTGTTAAGCGCTGCATTCAGTTGGGAAAATCGATCGTTTGAACAATTCGTTCATTTTACGACAGATTTAGAATTTCAGATGTGGACGAAGCCTTTTTGGACGATTTTGTAAAAACTCGGTGACTGCAGGCTCTCTTCGTCACAGCTGAAACTTCCCCACTAATTACAGGGCCAAGGCGATCGTCAATGATTCAGACAAAGAACTCATTCGTCATTCACTCTAGAATAAAAGGGTCACAAACCTTATTTCTGAGGAAAATTGTATATTCAATCCATCTCCATTACATGTTCCGTTTTCTGTTGATTCCAAGTCTTACTTAATTTGCGTTTACAGTCTTTCTCTCTCTTCAAATAACCCGCTAGTGGCACAAACGTTAATAGCTCGCTTTAGCGAGAAGAAAAGCAAATGTGTCTCTTTTAGAAGCCCGTCAATCTTCCAACAGATATTTGCGAAGCTGTCCTTCTTACCCGTCTATAATAACCATGGAGAATACATATTCCAAAGAATAAACGTACTAGAAAAATACCTTGGCGTCGACGAGCTGTCGGCGCATATATTACTAGAAAATCCGATAAATGTGGATGATTTGATTGACCATTATTAATTATTGCGTGGTAGAGGGTAATTTTCCGTGGGGAGATTACAATGCCCCTCGCAGCGAGCGAAGTTTGTGAGCTCAATTTTGATTTACCGAACACACTTCGCGAGCTATCTATTAGTGTGGATAACCCGGAAGTGATGATTGTCAGTCTTCCGACTGAAAAAGAATATTATGTTTAAGACAGACGAAGAAAAGAACTGTTGAAAACAGAAGAAATGAAGAGACAGGTACCGCGGCTGTATTGCTTTTACGTGCATCTAGGTGTTGTGTTTGCTGTGCACAACCAAGGAAGATGATCTTTCATGAAACTGTTATCAGGGTCTCCCCCTTCGGGAACTTTCTTAAGCAGGGAAACCTTGGAGAACCTCTTAAGCCTAGACCCCCAGCCTACGGTACATAGAAGATAGGAAAGCCTATAGAAGAAAAAAAAATAATTTTGAAATAGATCTCTAAAGGAAAGACAGGGATCAATTTATATCACGATTTGGAGAAGAGTGATTTGTGCCTCTAGCAAAAAAAAAAAAAAAAAAACATTTTACAATAAATAACGTGAATTTTCGTTGTATAATCTTGTTCCTAGGACAATCTCTTGCGGTGCTAAAACTCCCCCGGGTCTTGCATGTCCCCGACGTCCACATTTGTAGTCGGTCTTCTACGCGGCCCACTTTGTAGTCGGTCTTCTACGCGGCCCACAATGGGAAGAGTAGGAGGGACAGGGATACTCGAATTCACATGCAACATTCATTCCAAAAGAATTAGCAATGACCAAAAGGGAAACTCTTCCTGTAAGAGAACTGGTTAGGTTGCACCGTCCAAGATTCTCCTTTTTGAAAGCAAAATCCTTATGGCTTCATGCATCCTTTTTGTTACGACCTACTTCAAGGAATTTAGCCATTAACTAATGATGTTGCCAAAAGCATCATTATATTTACTCTCGTTTGAATACTCTTTTTGACTTTGCATCCCCACTTGTGCTTATAAGTCCAAAAGCTCTGACACATTTTCTATCACTGATTTGTTCTTCGTAATTTAAAGGATTCATGCAACTTACAATAGATTTTGGATTCAAATCATCGAATAATGGAAAGTGTAGTTCATTTTATACAAAGACATAATCCATCATTTCCTTGAAAAGTCATATAATTTATCTATACTTAAAACTTTTTATTCTAAATACATATATTTTTCCGCTTGATTGCTGTAATGTAAAAGTTATTAGCATTGAGGAATGCGGATTCACTTCTTTCATTTATTCTCTGATTCATACGGCGTTCATACATGCACATATATGGAAATGGATTTTTCAAACAAAATTCCCAAACGAATACGAACCATTAAATAACTACTAATTCTATGAATATTACTTTCTTTAATCATTCATTAATAAATTAAAAACTCTTAACTTCTAATTATAACACCTTTTCTTTTTGAAGTTCAACATGAATCAGTTTACCCTCGCGTTTGATGCGAGTCTCTTACAAAGCGTATCTGTGTCGTCTATATCGATTTTAACTCTCGCGCCGACGTCAACTGTTTTGCGCGGGAAATTATCTTTGCGGCGTTAACCGTCACTCACGATTCACTGCCTCAACACATCCCTTCACACGTTTACACATCTAAGCGTGCACTTGAGATTATATATGAACATTCACTCGGAACCTCTTTTGATTATTCAGCGTCATTTGCGGGAAACATTTCATTCTTCTTGAAGGTCAGTTAGATCCTTTATAAATCTTGATGACATTAGCAATGCTACAGTTCCATGTTCACCCAAACCACAGGTGAAGCCTATCTCCACTGTCTTCTTTACAACACTCGATAGTAATAGTTAGTCACTATTTCTATAACCTATGTCACTGATTAACTGTTTCAATTTAAAGTTTTCTAACACTACACACACAGTTTATTGTTGTTTTTTTTTTTTTTTTTTTTTTTTTTTTTTTTTTTTTTTTTTTTTTTACGAGCGTTCATCTCTGTCACTCGCAACACCATTCCTCCCTATCTTCTAATCTTCATTAATTTTTTTCAACTCGTTATGGGAAAATAACCCTTTTATTTTGTTCGATCCCGGGTATGCTAACAGATAAGCCCCAGGATTCGGAATTTGTAGGATAATGTATGGGCCAGTATATAGTAACTCCCATTTCTTTTGGTATGTCTTTTGACTAGTACCCTCTCTCCGACATGGTATGTCTGTACCCTCTTGATTAATTTGTCATATTGTTGTTTTCTCTGATCAGCCTTTTTCGTCATATTTATGATGGCTTGTCTTATTTTTTCTTCCCAAGGCATCTCAGTTTCCTGAGTTTTGGGCATATGGTCAGTCCAGAAGTTTTCCTCTTTTGCTTCGAACATCAATTCACGAGGTGCATATCCAGTTGAGGAGTGGGGCATGTTATTGTATATCTGCTCAAACTCTTCCACATAATTTGTCCGCGCAGTCTGCTTATTATGGCAATACGTCCTCATAAATCGATTGAATTCTCTAAAAATTCTCTCAACCAAATTGCCTTGTGGGTGGAAAAATGATGTTAGTATGTGTTTCGCACCGACTTGAGACAAAGTCTGTTTCCATCGGAGTCCCGTGAATATTTTAGCATTGTCTGTTATGATCGCCTTAGGTGTACCAACATGTGGAAGATAATCCCTTATCAATCTTAATACAATTACTTTGGCTGTAGCCGCCTTTATCGGGTATAGCTTTACGTATTTCGTACACACATCGAGAAATGCCAACACATATTTAACACCACCTCTTGAAGTAGGTAACGGTCCACACAGATCGCACGAAATTAATTCTTTTGGTTCTTGGACTAATATAGAGCATAATGGGTGCTTAGTCCCTTTTGAATCCGGCTTTGTTTTTTGACAGATTATGCATCTCTTTAAGACCTCATGCACTCTGCGCTTTATGTTGGGAAAATAACAGTACCCACTTATCTTGTCTGCACATTTTGTCGCACCGAAATGTCCCCAGGTTAAATGAGTGAACCATACAAGTTTCTCTATTTGCGCCTCAGGTATACAAACACACCAACGGACTTTGTTTGGCCTTCCACAGCGGAAAAATAATACGCCATTTACCAGCTTGTAATAATTTGCCATCTGATCCGAAGGTTGCTGTTGTAAGCTTTGAATGACACTTCCCCATTGAGCATCTCTTTTCTGTAATTGGGCCATATGCGCACACAAATTGACGTAGTACGTCTTAAATGGATTTTCCTGCAGCAGCAATACAGGGAATTCTGAGTTATTATTTACTTCAATCTCTTTGGTTAAACCCTGCGGTGACCTTGATAGAGCGTCAGCAATAATGTTTTGCTGCCCTGAGACATGTACGATCTTAAATTGGTATTGTTGCAAAGCGAGAGTCCATCTAGTCAGTCTGGGGTGTGACAGTTTACACGTTTGTAAAAACGTTAATGATTGATGATCGCAATATACGATAGTCTTTGACCCATATAGATAATAATGAAATTTTTTAAATCCCCAGACGACCGCAAGAGCCTCTAATTCTGTCGTCGTGTAAGTTCGTTCACAGATGGACAAAACACGACTAGCAAACGCAATAGGACAGAAGGTAAGTTGTCCATTTATCTTGCGTACTTGGAAAAGGCACGCTCCAAGACCCACATTCGACGAATCTGTTGACAAGTAAAATTCTTCTTGCATGTCCGGATGGTACAAAAGCGGTGCATTTACTAATTGCTTTTTATCTCTTCGAATGCTTCTTGACACTCTAATGTCCAGAGCCAGGGCACATCCTTCTTCAGCAAACTATTTAGAGCTGCTGCGTTCATGGCCTGATTTGTTATAAATCTTCTAAAAAATGATGCAAGACCCATAAACCCTTTTAATTGCCTCCTATTTCTGGGTGTTGGAAACTTACTAATCGCAATTAGCTTCTCCTTGGTTGGTAAAATTCCCTTTGCGTCAATTATATGCCCCAGGAACTTGATTCTGTTTAGTGCAAAATGGGATTTCTGTAGGTTAGCAGTTATTCCCATGGTTTTGAACACGTCCAACACCCGACTCAGTAAGGTAATATGCTCCTCCCAAGTCTTCGATGCTATAAGCAAATCATCAACAAACACTGTTATCCTGCTTCTTAGTTCTGGGCCTAGTGCATAATCTAGAGCTGCTATAAAGATTCCAGCACTAATGTTGAGTCCGAAAGGAACTACAGTAAATTGGTAACTTCTTCCGGAATAAATGAAAGCCGTATATTTCCTTGATAACTCATCCAGCTTGACTTGCCAATAAGAACTCCGCAAATCAATGCTCGTCAAATATTGGACATCCTGGAACTGTTGTATAAGTTCGTCTATGTTTTCCGGATGTGTTCTCACTGGAATTATGATTTTATTTATTTCTCTGGCGTCGAGTACCAGTCTCACAGTCCCATTTGCTTTTGGCACGACCAACAATGGGGAGCGGTATGGGCTTGTAGAGGGTTCGATCAAACCCCATTTCAACATGCGATCTATTTCTTTTTGAACTTGAGCCTTTAACCTCCAGGGGACAGGATAGAAAGTTCTACAATACGTTTCGTGCGGCTTAACGTAGAGATGGCATATGTATCCCTTAATAACTCCTGGCCTTTCATCAAACACGTTTTCATACGCTAATAATAATTCTTTGAGCTGCTTCTTCTGATCTTCAATAATGCAGTCGGATTCATTTAACTTCTCATACACTAATTGACCGAAATCTCCTTTGACTTGGAACTCATTAATTACGTGCTGTTTAGAATTTTGTGCCGTCCTGATTACTTGCACACTGATCCCACTATTATATTTTCTGGTAAGGCTTTCTTTTTTCAACAAGTCCAACTCAATTTCTTGTTTATTTACATTCAACCAAATTTTTCCTGTTTTAAAATCTATTCTGCATCCGTATTGACGTAGGCTGTCGACTCCGATGATGCAGTCTACCACCAAATTTTTCACAACAAGGAATGTGCTTAATGTTGCTACATTTCCGACTTCTACACTAAGTAGTGACTGCACTTTTACATTAGCCGATCTAGCCCCAACGGCGCCTATTATTCTGCAATTTTGAACTGGAAAAATTGGTACTCGTCTTATATTTCTGATCTTGTTGAATAGAGCCTCCGAAATAACATTTGTGGTTGCAGCTGTGTCTAAAACCGCCACTATAGGTACAGTCTCCAAAATGACTTGCACTTCGGCTACTGCCACCTGTTCCTTATCCTCATCTTGAGGTTCTAAGTCCTCGGTCAATTCATCTGCCAGTAATCGTCCATCATTATACGTTAGCATGGGTACACATATCCTGTTGCCCCTCAACCAATTGTTGACCGCTCCTCCGGGGCACGAGTGGGTCCTTATAAGTTTGTTGGATTTTGATTCACCTGGTGGTTGACATCGTCCGTCACTTCGGTAATTGCCGGTTGATTCGCAGATGTCCATCCTCACTGATGTTGGTTATTTGAGTTCATTCCCCCCGGTTGATTCCACTTTCTATTACTGCTATTGTTCCAGGCTTGAGGTCTGAAATTCCTTTCGTTCCCCCACACGGGATTGTATCTTTTCCCATTCCTGTTGTTCCTTGGATAGCCCCTCGCAAGACTATTGCCGGTATTACTATTGAGATTTTGAGGGGTTTCTCCACTATTTAACGATCTCTGTGCATTCCCTTGCCTACCATTTGGCGGAGGTTCTATCTCCCTATATTGGAATCTGTTATTACGGGCTTTCTGGTTGTTCTCTTCGATAATATCTAAATGGTCTAACGTCGTGAGGAACGGCTCCAAGTCTTTATCGTTGCCGTAAATTAATTGATTCCGGATGCTAGTTGGTGGTCTTGCCTTAAGTATGTTTATTATGTCTGGCAAGGGCATAGGTCTGTCCCAGTATCTAGTTTTATTTATATATTTTTCAAAATACTTCCTAAAGCTTCCTTTTGAAAAGGAGAAAGGCTCTGGGTAGAGCACCTCCTGCCTTAGGCGTTCCTGTACCCCTTCTGACCAGAACTTTGCTAAAAACGCCTTCTCAAAATCGTCATATGTCGAGCAAACAGAAGTCATGTCCGAGGCCCAGATCGCCCCCGAACCTTGCATATATCCTGTAACGAAACTGATCTTCTGCCACTCCGACCAATTTCTGGGTAGCACTCCTCTGAAACTTCGAATAAAAACAATTGGATGGACCCCCCTTTTGTCAGTGTTAAAAATCTGGAATTGCCGATGCTTTATCATTTTTTCTTCGGCATGGCAAAGGCTTTCGTAATCTCCGTTAGATAAGACTTCACGCGAACAACTAGCTCGTGGCAATTTAATGTTTGAGTTACTTACACGAGTCGGTATCGTATGCGAATGTCCAGTAACTGGCTCTATAGTCGCTGCCAACTTCTGCTGCTGGCCTGTATTCATTTGTTCTGAGCTTTGTTGTGAAGCGCGCATCGACTCTTCTATCGTTTGTTTCCAATGCTCCAAATCAGCACCTAACTGCTGTCGCACTTCCTCAAGTCCTTTCGCAAACAAACTCTCTTCCTGTTTGCCAGATAAACTCTGGAATGCTGCTTTAACATTTTGCTCAACGTTTTCGCACATTAGCCTTTTGTTTTCTAATGTGGTTTCGGATAATTTACCCGTTAATACATTAATTTGGTGGTCTATAACGTCTTGACGTTCTGTCAGATGTTCAACACTTTCCTTTAGGTTAGTCTGCGTACGTGCCAATTCAGGAAGTTGCGCAATTGCACATGACATGGCATCTTGCTTTTGTGCTAATTGCGGAACCATTTCCACCTGTTCCCGTACGGTATCTATCTTAATAGCCACATACTCCTTCATTTCTACACGTACGCGGTGAGTAGATTTCTCACATTGAGCTTTCACCAATTCTATTTGTGCAGTTAATTTTCGTTCCGTCTCTTCGGCCTGATCTTTGAGTTCCTTGGTCTTCGTCTCTATCCGCTGCTCTAATTCGGAAAAACTGTCTTGTAACTGCTGCTTAATCTCATCTTTCAGATTTTCCTGCCCTTCCGTAACTGAGGCTAACTTCGCGTTAATGTCAATTTTCAAATTTTCCTGCCCTTCAGTAACTGAGGCTAATTTCGTATTCAAATCATTTTGCCCTTCAGTAACTGAGGCGAATTTCGCATTAATGTCAGTTTTCAGATTATTCATGCTCTCGGTTATCATCTGCATCTGTCTCATGATAATTACTAATGGATCTAATCCATGTTGCGTGTCCTGTCACGGATTGGCCATTATAATGAATTATATAATGTTATTGGGAGAATATCTTTATATCTATATTACTGACTGATGAATATATGTGAATGCAGCTTGCCGCTAACTTGGTGTAATGTTTTGTCTGTACAGAGGTGTATCTGTCGCCTTTATTACCCCTTCACTCTCACACATAAATCGGTACAATAAAGTTAGGGCCTCCTGTTTTATCTTTAGGCTGATCCGTGATAAGACAGGCAAACAATTATACTAATGGAGGATTCTGAGTATTTTCTCGAATTTCATTCGCTCTCTCTCTCTCTCTCTCTCTCTCTCTCTCTCTCTCTCTCTCTCTCAGTCCTTTATCTATGTACAGTTTCAAATATAATATTTCATTTACGAGAAATCAGCCCAATAGAATCTCTGGTGGAGCCCTTCGTCTTAATATTCAGCGGCTGGCTTGCTGGAAACGATCTTTACATTTGTTATTATTGTTAAGCGCTGCATTCAGTTGGGAAAATCGATCGTTTGAACAATTCGTTCATTTTACGACAGATTTAGAATTTCAGATGTGGACGAAGCCTTTTTGGACGATTTTATAAAAACTCGGTGATTGCAGGCTCTCTTCGTCACAGCTGAAACTTCCCCACTAATTACAGGGCCAAGGCGATCGTCAATGATTCAGACAAAGAACTCATTCGTCATTCACTCTAGAATAAAAGGGTCACAAACCTTATTTCTGAGGAAAATTGTATATTCAATCCATCTCCATTACATGTTCCGTTTTCTGTTGATTCCAAGTCTTACTTAATTTGCGTTTACAGTCTTTCTCTCTCTTCAAATAACCCGCTAGTGGCACAAACGTTAATAGCTCGCTTTAGCGAGAAGAAAAGCAAATGTGTCTCTTTTAGAAGCCCGTCAATCTTCCAACAGATATTTCCGAAGCTGTCCTTACCCGTCTATAATAACCATGGAGAATACATATATGTATCTCTGTTATTCCAAAGAATAAACGTACTAGAAAAATACCTTGGCGTCGACGAGCTGTCGGCGCATATATTACTAGAAAATCCGATCAGATACTTTTCAAAAGTGAATAAATGTGGATGATTTGATTGACCATTATTAATTATTGCGTGGTAGAGGGTAATTTTCCGGGAGATTACAGGCTGTTTGTGAGCTCAAGATATGATACAAAGATATTCCGACAGTATGGCTTCCAAAGAGTATGAATACGGCCAAAAGTGTTACATTATTCGTGGATGACATTATTGATAAGGGGCTATGAGAAGTTTCCGTTCGTACAGCCCAGAGAAGTCGCCGTGAGCATCGAGGCAATCTTCCAACCGACACACCAGGTTGAAGATACCGGTTTAGTGAAACAATTCTCCTGCTGCGTAAAGAAGTCCGTAACTGCCTGCTGCACATCCTCGTCCGACGGGAACCGCCGACCCTTCAAGACCTTTTTTTACGGGTCTGAAGGCATGACACACGCTTGCAGAGAGTCCAGGACTACTGGGCGGGTGCTCGAGTGTCTCCCACTTGTCCGTAACGGATGAGGCTGGCCTCCCAGATCGACCGCCATCTTGTGTCGAAAGGCGACGGTCGTTTTCGACAGACTTCGTTCTCCATTAGGTTTCTACTGGTGTTTTCCTTCGGCAGCCTAGAAAGAAACAACAGCACGCTGGTCCTGTTTAGGCGCATTTGGTAATAACGTCACCATGTTCATGTTTTCGCATTTACCGCACGAATTCAAATGGCTCTAAGCACTATGGGACTTAACATCTGAGATCATCAGTCCCCTAGACTTGGAACTACTTAAACCTAACTAACCTAAGGACATCACACACATCCATGCCCGAGGTAGGATTTGAACCTGCGACCGTAGCAACCGCGTGGTTCCGGACTGAAGCGCCTACAACCGCTCGGTCACAGCGGCCGGCTTTACGGCACACACGTTGGAAAGATACGACTGGCACATGCTTACATGTCGGTGCTTATACACCCGCATCGTAGTCGTGCTATGTTGCATACACGCCGCAACAACACACTCGAACGGAAACTTTTTGATCAGTCCTTATACACCAGGTTGTCAGTTATTACCATTACTGCCTGTTGGTGTTATCGATTACACTTTATAGTCTATTTCATACTATTTCGCCACAGATATTGAGAGGAGAGTATGAAGAAATGAACATATTTATGTATTTTCTATTATTATATACAGAAGAAATACGAGGGTGAGTCAAATGAAAACCTTAAATTTGTAATAACAAATCGAAATTTCGCGCCGTTATCCTGTAAGTTGGTAAGCGTGCTACAAACAGCGTGCAGAATGGCCTTTAGGTGGCAGCATAGTGCAGATGCACACATACCGTCACATATCAGTATAAAGATGGCCGCCCCACTTGCGACTTGCACCAGGGAAGAACAGCGTTCTGTTATTCGGTTTTTGGGTAGTGAAGGTGTGAAACCTATTGAAATTCATCGACGAATGAAGGTTCAGTACGGTGCTGCATGTTTGTCACAGCAGCAAGTCTACGAATGGAGTAGGAAGTTCGCTAATGGTGTGACTTGAGTGGAAGTTGCTCCTCATCCAGGTCAGGCACAACGATTTGTGACTCCACAGAACATTGCAGTAGTTGAAGCCATAGTGAAGGAAAACCGCCGAGTGACACTACATTGCAGCATGTTTACCGATTAGTCATGGTGCATGAGTGGTTGCGTGGTCTACCAAAAGAATTTTTTTCTAAAAGAATTTATGCACTTTGTAGGCGCTGAAGGACTTGCATTGAGCGTGGGGGAGATAATGTTGAAAAGTGATACAGCTTTGTACCACTTCTGCACAATAAATAATATTTAAAAAATATTTCAGGTTTTCATTTGACTCACCCTCGTATTTGAAGAAATTAACCGATTCACTTTACCGACTGCTTTACTGGGCTTGGTCCTAATGCAGCTGACGTGATCTTGCCTTCTTCCGGTTACACGCATCTAATTTTTATGTGTAACATCTTACACTAGTTTATGTTATTTCTCAAACATCTGTTTATATTTAATTGTTACTTTACTTACATTTTTCAGTGACACATCAGAGAGCTCGTTTACTGCACCTGAATTGTCAATTAACGATCAAATAAAATTTATCTCCATTGATGATTCCTGTTTGACACATGTTACCGAAACGCGGCCGTATGGTTGGCCTAAATCGGCTGCATGGACTGCCTATATAGAGATCAGTGATGAAAGTGTTATGTTATACTAACAGACTTTCTCCCCAGTTTTACTGGATTCCCGTGGTGACAGTGTTTATCTATCAGACTGAAAGCAGAGGGCATTTAGTGATGAGCTTGATTGTAGTCTACGGACTTTCGGTGAATATAAGTGAGGAAGGGGTCTGCCGGCCGCAGTGGCCGTGCGGTTCTGGCGCTGCAGTCCGGAACCGCGGGACTGCTACGTCGCAGGTTCGAATCCTGCCTCGGGCATGGATGTGTGTGATGTCCTTAGGTTAGTTAGGTTTAATTAGTTCTAAGTTCTAGGCGACTGATGACCTAAGATGTTAAGTCCCATAGTGCTCAGAGGAAGGGGTCTATATCACCTCCTCATGTAATGGTGAGGCGAGGTAACATTTGGTCACTGCTTTTGGCGGTGTCTAGAAGAATGGCAGCCAAGAGATATAATGTTCTTCTTCTTGATGGCGGTAACATCATCTGTGATGCAGGATGAAAGTGTTTGCTGATTTGGAAGGATTGTGCAAAAAAATACTGTACACTGTTCGGTCCATTATTCCCTTGCGTTATCGTTTTATAAAACTAATTTACTTGAACCTTCTTTCTGTTTACTCAGTCGAACAATAAGGCATTTTTAGTCGGTAAATTTCATAATGATCAGACACACTGTGTGGGAAAGACTACGCGCATGAACGTTTTCAGGGAGCAAGGTTCCTTCACTCTATATGAAAATTTGTGATAAGTTCCTATGGGACCAAACTTCTGAGGTCATCGGTCCCTAGGCTTACAAACTACTTAACCTAGCTTAAACTAACTTACGGTAAGGACAACACACACACCCATGCCCGAACCTCCAACGGGGGAGGGGGGGATGATCCGGGGGGAGCCGCGCGTACTGTGGCGAACGCGACTTACACCACGCGGCTACACCGCGCCGCCCTTCAATATATGAGTGCATAATACAGGCACTTCAAGCCAATTTTGACAACTGTGTACATTATGAATTTTAGTTCTACACCGAAGAGCCAAAGAAACAGGTACACCTGCCTAATATCGTGTAGGACCCCTGTGAGCACGAAGAAGTGCCGCAACACGAGGCGTGGCATGGACTCGACTAACGTCTGAAGTAGTGCTGGAGGGAATTGACATCCTGCAGGGCTGTCCATAAACCCGTAACAGTACGAGGCGGTGAAGATCTCTTCTGAATAGCACACAAGGCATCTCAGATATGCTCTGAGCAGTTTGGTGGCCAGCGGAAATGTTTAAACTCAAAAGAGTGTTTCTGGAGCCAATCTGTAGAAGTTCTGGACCTATGGGATGTGGCATTGTCGTGATGGAATTGCCCAAGTCCGCCGGAATGCACAATAGACATGAATGGATGCAAGGTATCAGACACAGTACTTACGTACGTGTCACCTGTCAGAGCCGTACCTGGACGTATCAGGGGTCCCACATCACTCCAACTTCAAGCGCCCCACACCATTACAGAGCCTCCGCCACCTTGAACAATCTCCTGCTGACATGCAGGATCCATGGATTAATGAGGTTGTCTCCATAACCGTAAACGTCCATCCGCTCGACAACAATTTGAAACGAGACTCGTCCGACCAGGCAACAAGTTTCCAGTCATCAACAGTCCAATTTCGGTGTTGACGGCCCCAGGCGAGGCGTAAAGCTTTGTTCGTGCAGTCGTCAAGAGTACACGACTGGGCTTTCGGCTCCGAGAGCCCATATCGACGGTGTTTCGTTGAATGATTCGCACACTGAGACGTGTTGATGGCTCAGCATTGAAATCTGCAGCAGTTTGCGGAACGGTTGCGTTACTGTCACGTTGAACGATTCTCTTCTTTCGTCGTTTGTTCCGTTCTTGGAGGATCTTTTCCCGGCTGCTATAATGTCAGAGACTTGATGTTTTACCGGATTCCTGATGTTCACGGTACACTCATGAAATGGTCTTACTGGAAAATCCCCACTTCATCGCTACCTCGGACATACTGTGTCCCATCGCTCGTACTGTAACACTACGTTATAACGCACTTAAATCTTGACCATCTGCCATTGTAGCAGCAGTGGTATTGTCGCTAACAAATGCGTCAGACACTTGTTATCTTATATAGGCGTTGCCGACCGCAGCGCCCTATTCTGCTATTTACATACCTCTGTATTTGAATACACACGCCTATACCAGTTTCTTTGGCGCTTCAGTCTACATATGGATAGAACACGTGGCCTGGGCTACAGGTCTACAGGTTAGGCGTTGCACTTATTTTTGGACTTCGCTTCTACTTTTTAAATTGGTGGATTATTTGTATCGTAGCATTATAGGAATATTGATCCAATACAAGTAATTTTTTATTGCTCTTTCCGATTTTGTTGCGGCCACGTAGATGAGGTACCACCTTACAGTCACCTACTTTTCAACCTCATAATAATATGAGCAGACTACCAAGAGCGCGTGACATTAATGCAAACCAGTTGTCACACAATCATTTTTTTACGCCGCCGAACCTTCTCAAAAACTACAACACGAAGGATTCGACCGTAAACATTTCCTATCTGTAAAGAAATTCAAGGTATTTAGAAATAACGGCACAGATCTGCATCCCCTTGATAGGGGGCAGCAATTTTCATTTTTGCTGCCACCAAGCTGGCCAGTGACACACAAGCTCGAATTTATCTGTAGCTTTTTAGAGGGAGAACCTTCGATGCGTATGAGACCCATAGCAAGGCAATGTCTCGGCGTCGAAGAGTCTCAAAATGCTTTTCTATCTGTGTATTGATCGGAAACGACTGAGCGAAGCATTAAAGACCAACTAATCAGTTCACTCACTTTTGAACACCGGTTTTCCAACTATCACGCAGTTTTTTGAGTATACAGTCCAACAAAACCAGTACCTCACCGAACCGTATAGCCAATCTGCAATTATGCATCTCAAAACTTCCATCTTCATTACGAGTTTACCTTCTCACTGTACAGCAAAAAGAAAGTATTTCAGCATTCAGAGACGTATTACAATTATTAAAAATTCAGCAATCGCACTACTGATTTTTCAATAAGAACTTAAATAACGGCAATCGGCGGAATAACTCATTTGGTTACAACGAGCAAGCCCGCCCATTCCATAACAAGAGACATAAAAGATTTGATTCCCATAACGATTTTATGGGCATGATAATAAGAGACAACAGTTTGATAACGAGTGTATTCAGCAGCAGCAACAATATCAGAATTCTGACGCCAACAATAATAGTTTCCATCCGCAATTCTTGCCGCAGCCGCAGCAGTACGGAAATATTCAACAACAATACGGTCTACAAGCCCAACCGAAGGTCAATGTGCCACCGCCCAGCTTTGCCAGTACAGCCCAGTCTAGCAATCTTACGCAACCGCAGGGGAAAAAATTCTCCCACAAAAACCAATGGTAGCAGTCACATCGAAACGATCAACAGCACAGAAATTTTCACCACAAGCATGAAGGGAATAATCAAGAATTTTAAATTAATTTTGACAACAGCAACTTTCATCACAATCAGCCTCAGTTCATTCTTAATGAACCTAATGTTTGTTTCCATCGACCGCGGCATTCTGCAGACCAAAGCAACCGTACGGCATATATAATTGAACCATCACAGCAATCTTCTGCCACCAATCAGCCCGTTGGTAATGCATGACTACAAACTACCGACGCTGTTCAATCGGAAAACGCACATTGTCATTCTGCTACTCGTGATACCGTTGAGCAAAGCGTCATAACTTTCGACGACATTAGGAACACACTATTACAAGAGAGACACCAGACTCAAAAGAATATTTCTCATCCCACAGTTGAAATTAAAATCGGCTTGTATTTATTTTCTGCAGTTATCGACTCTGGTTCACCTGTCTTCTTCTTTTAGTATTCAACCCTGAGGTTGGTTTGCAGCAGAGCGCCATTCCTCTCTTCTGTCTGCCTTCCTCTTCATTTCCACGTATGTCTTACATCCAACATCATTCATGATCTGTCGCATGTATGATATCCTTGGTCGCTCCCGCCGATTCCTTCCCTCAATAGCTCCTACTGCTATTGTTCCAATGATGTTGTTGTGTCGTAGGATGTGCCCTACAAGTTTGCCTCTTCTTGTCTGGATGTGCCTCCACAGAGATCTGGTTTCCTGTACTCTTCTAAGCACCTCTTCATTTGTTACTTTGTCTCTCCAGCTGATCTTCATCATCCTTCTATAGCACCACATCTCCAGGGCCTCTAGCCATCTTCTCTCTTCTCTTCCAATTGCCCAAGTTTCACATCTGTATAGGGCCACACTCCAAACGAAACTTTTCATGATACGTTTCCTTATTTTCACACTCATGTTGTTGCTGGTGAGTAAGTTCCTTCTCGGGTTCCCGGGTTCGATTCCCGGCGGGGTCGGGGATTTTCTCTGCCTCGTGATGACTGGGTGTTGTGTGATGTCCTTAGGTTAGTTAGGTTTAAGTAGTTGTAAGTTCTAGGGGACTGATGACCATAGATGTTAAGTCACATAGTGCTCAGAGCCATTTGAACCATTTTTTTTTTAAGTTCCTTCTCCGATTAAATGCAATTTTGGTCTTTTGTATTCTGGTCGCAGTTTCTTTCCGACCTCTACCATCTCTTGTGATTTTGCTTCCCAGGTAAGTAAATTCCTCTATCACTTCCAGCTCCTCTCTTCCTATTCTCATTCTCAAAGGTTCATATTCTGCTCCTGTACTGCATACCATCACTTTAGTCGTTTTCTTGTTAATTCTCATTCCATACTGATTGCATAGAATTTTTCCCATTGTTCTGAGGACTTCCTCTAGATCTTCTTTTGTCACCGTGACTATAGCAATATCATCTGCATAACGTAGCATGTCTATCTTCTGTCCATTAATTTTGATCCCCACCTCAGTAGTTTCTCGAACTTGGTCTATAGTTTCCTGGATGTAAGCATTGAATATAAGAGGAGAGAGAGCACATCCTTGCCTTACCCCTCTTCTAATATTTGCTTCTTGTTCCTGGTGACAGTTCCTAATCACTGCCACCTCATTCTTATAGAAGCTGAGTATCACACGGACGTCTTTGTACTTTATTTCACTTTTTCTCAGCACTCTGAACATCTCTTGCCAGATAACGTTTCAAATGCCTTTTCCATGTCTAGAAAGGCAATATAAATTGTTTTATTTTTCTGTAATTGCTTCTCGATAACGAGTCTCAGTGCCAGAATCGCCTCTCTTCTTCCCAATCCCCTTCCGAAGCCAAACTGATCTTCACTCAGCATATCCTCCACCTTCTCTTCAATTCTCTTCAGAACTATTTTTATGAGAATTTTTGATGCGTGTGATATTAGGCTTAGAGTTCGGTACTGTTCGCATTTTGTAGCTGCTGCCTTCTTTTGTATAGGAACAGTGATACATTTCTGGAAGTCTGTCGGTATCTCTCCTGTGTTATAGATGGACCTAATAAATTTAAGCAGCATCATTTTCATGCTATCACCAGCATTCTTTATTAGTTCTGCAGGGATGTCATCAATACCCGTTGCTTTGTTGTCCTGTATTTCTTTTAGAGCTCTGTCAAATTCTTCCTGCAGAATGCCACCTCCCTTGTCATCTTCGTCTACTTGCTCTTCTCTTCCTATTACTTCTTCCGAAAGAGGTGTTCCGGCATACAACTCCTCTATGTATTCTTTCCATCTTTTCACCATGTCTTCACCAAACAGCATTTTCCCCTCTTTATTTTCTATTGTGCCTGAGAGTGTTGTTTTACGTTTGTTAAAAAATTGATTTGTTGTTCTGTAGGCTAAATCAGTTCTTCTGTTTTGCATATTTTGTGACATTTCTTCAAGAAAATTTTCTTTTGCTTTCCTAGCTTCTCTAGTAACTAAATTCCTTAGTCTTCTGTATTCAGCTTTTCCTTTTACATCATATGCATTTTTGTATAATCTCCTGTTTTCTATAAGCTCAATAATATCTGCTGTAATCCATTTCCTCTTGTTTTTGAGTTCAGTTCTTCCAACTATCTTTTCTGTTGCTTTGTATACAGGGTGTTACAAAAAGGTACGGCCAACTTTCAGGAAACATTCCTCACACACAAAGAAAGAAAATATGTTATGTGGACATGTGTCCGGAAAAGCTTACTTTCCATGTTAGAGCTCATTTCATTACTTCTCTTCAAATCACATTAATCATGGAATGGAAACACACAGCAACAGAACGTACCAGCGTGACTTCAAACACTTTGTTACAGGAAATGTTCAAAATGTCCTCCGTTAGCGAGGATACATGCATCCACCCTCCGTCCCATGGAATCCCTGATGCGCTGATGCAGCCCTGGAGAATGGCGTATTGTATCACAGCCGTCCACAATACGAGCACGAAGAGTCTCTACATTTGGTACAGGAGTTCCATAGACAAGAGCTTTCAAATGCCCCCATAAATGAAAGTCAAGAGGGTTGAGGTGAGGAGAGCGTGGAGGCCGTGGAATTGGTCCGCCTCTACCAATCCATCGGTCACCGAATCTGTTGTTGAGAAGCGTACGAACACTTCGACTGAAATGTGCAGGAGCTCCATCGTGCATGAACCACATGTTGTGTCGTACTCGTAAAGGCACATGTTCTAGCAGCACAGGTAGAGTATCCCGTATGAAATCATGATAATGTGCTCCATTGAGCGTAGGTGGAAAAACACAATCAAGACATCACCAACAATGCCTGCCTATACGTTCACAGAAAATCTGTGTTGATGACGTGATTGCACAATTGCGCGCGGATTCTCGTCAGCCCACACATGTTGATTGTGAAAATTTACAATTTGATCACGTTGGAACGAAGCCTAATCCGTAAAGAGAACATTTCCACTGAAATGAGGATTGACACATTCGCAGAAGTGTACCCGTGGAGGCTAATCAGTTGCTGATAGTGCCTGCACACGCTGTACATGGTACGGAAACAACTGGTTCTCCGTACCACTCTCCATACAGTGACGTGGTCAACGTTACCTTGTACAGCAGCAACTTCTCTGACGCTGACATTAGGGTTATCGTCAACTGCACGAAGAATTGCCTCGTCCATTGCAGGTGTCCTCGTCGTTCTAGGTCTTCCCCAGTCGCGAGTCATAGGCTGGAATGTTCTGTGCTCCCTAAGAAGCCGATCAATTGCTTCGAACGTCTTCCTGTCGGGACACCTTCGTTCTGGAAATCTGTCTCGATACAAACGTACCGCGCCACGGCTATTGCCCCGTGCTAATCTATACATCAAATGGGCATCTGCCAACTCCGCATTTGTAAACATTGCACTTACTGCAAAACCATGTTCGTGATGAACACTAACCTGTTGATGCTACGTACTGATGTGCTTGATGTACTGTAGAGCCATGAGTCGCATGTCAACACAACCACCGAAGTCAACATTACCTTCCTTCAATTGGGCCAACTGGCTGTGAATCGAGGAAGTACAGTACATACTGACGAAACTAAAATGAGCTCTAATATGGAAATTAAGCGTTTCCGGACACATGTCCACATAACATCTTTTCTTTATTTGTGTGTGAGGAATGTTTCCTGAAAGTTTGGCCGTACCTTTTTGTAACACCCTGGATACCAGACATAATTTGATCCCAGTCTTCATTTACTCCACCATGCTGAAAATTCTTAGCTAGGTTACCTGTTTCATGAGCATAGCGCTTTGCCAGTCCCTCAGTTTTCAGTATTTCTAGTTCCCATTTGAGTTTTACTGGCTTCTTCTTCAAACGTTTGAATCTCAGTGAACTTTTCATCAGGACCAGGTTATGACCACTGCCTATGTCTACAGATGGATAGCTCCTGCAATCTTTTATCTGGTTCCTAAAACGTGCTTTCACTAGAATGTAATCAATCTGTTGTCTCCTCAGGTCTCCAGGTGCCTTCCATGTGTATCTTCTTCGTTTGTGATGTTGGAAAAGTGTGTTTGCAACAACTAATTGGTTCCTCGAGCAGAACTCGATAAGTCGTTCTCCTCTTTCATTTCTTCTTCCAAGCCCATATATGCCAACAATTCCTTCCTCCGGTTCTTCACCCACAATCGCGTTCCAGTCCCCATGGCAATCAGGTTTTCATCTCCCTTAACATTTCTCATCGCATTACTTATTTCTTAGTTCACCTGTAACGGTGGTAAGTGAAACAGAATTTCAAAAATGCAGCGCCGACAATACCTGTCCTACTGTCCCACTTGGTAAAATGAAAGATCGAGGCGCATCCTCCTACAAGGGAGCAGGTGTGAAACTGCAAACCCATCTATCTTTTATACTTGCTGATTACACATTTCATGCTAATTTCTACATCGTTCCTCTCTTAACAACCGACGTCATACTTGGCATGGATTTCCTTGTCGAACATGTCGCTGTTCTCAACTTTAGGAAGTCATTGCTTAAATTGAAAGCCGATATGCAACAAATATATGTAACTTTCTCAGAATTCTTTATCAGCTGAGGTGCAAGATATTACCAGAGTGGAGGTTGTTCCAGCATCTAAGAATACTAATTGGCATACAACATTCTTTGTGTTGTTGTTGTTGTGGTCTTCAGTCCTGAAACTGTTTTGATGCAGCTCTCCATGCTACTCTATCCTATGCAAGCTTCTTCATCTCCCAGTACTTACTGCAACCTACACCTTTCTGAATCTGCTTAGTCTATTCATCTCTTGGTCTCTCTCTACGATTTTTACCCTCCGCGCCGCCCTCCAATGCTAAATTTGTGATCCCTTGATGTCACAGAACCCCTTTACAGACACGTATTTCCATAGTAACAATATCCCTGACGAATTTGACGACGACGTTGTGCAGACGATCAACAGTAAGATAAATGAATGTAAAGCTTCGACCGACGATGAGCGCCAACAGTTACAGAATATTCTTGTACAGTACTCTGAAGTAATTAACAATGTGCCGGGAACAATGTTCAGTTTTGACATATCGTTGAATCGGGTGTACTGGCGGTGGTCTGCGTGTTTCTAACACAGTATTTCGACGTCATACCTCGGCGTCTTCATCAGGTGCTGACCTTGTCCCATATTTATGTCTGGACGGTGTCTGGCGTTCCCTACGCCGTCCGCTCCCGCTTCGAACGTATCGGTTGGTCGCCAGATGTTCCGTCTTCGTCCGTGCCCGCTTCCGCTGTTTTCCCCGGTGGCGGCCGTTTCATGGCCGCCAGGCGCGTTCCTAGCACTGTCGACAGGCTGTGTTTGCTGTTGGTGACCGTTCCGACTTTCTCCCGCGCCCCTGTCGTTCTCCTGGTCTTGTGTTTTCTTCCGTTGTTTTGTAATAGGTCAAAAGCAGGGTTCCACGCTGTGCTGAGTTGGTATCCAGCTTCCCGGTTTATCAAGTTCTATGTCATCTTGATTTCCATCGATTCAGTGGTAACGCTATTCCAAAATTTGGGGGTCTGTGTGCTCAAGTACCAAGCAATGTTCTGCTATTGCCGATTTAGTGGCTTGTAGCCTGGTATGTTTTTGGTACTCTTTACATCTTATGTCAGCGGTCCTGGTGGTCTGACCAATGTAAGACGTACCGCATTCACATGGTATATGGTAGATACCAAGTTTTCTCAATCCCAGATGATCCTTAACCGTTCCAAGAAGCGCCCTGATCTTGTTTGGTGGGTAGAACACACTCTTGATGTTGTGCTTTTTCAGTAGTCTGCTGATCTTAGCAGATATAGGTCCTGAATACGGTAGAAAGGTTACCCTCCAGGTCTCTTTGTGTTCTTCTCCCTCAGTATCAGGTCGTCTGGAGGGATGTAGCGCCTTGCGGATGTCCTTTGTTGAGTATCCGTTGTCTGCGAACACTTTCTGTAGGTGTTCTAACTCTGCTGCCAAGCTGTCTGAGTCGGACAGTGTTTTGGCTCAGTGAACAAGTGATCTCAGCTTCCCATTCTTCTGTGCCAGATGATGGCAGCTGTCAGCCTGTAGGTATAAGTCAGTGTGTGTAGTTTTTATACACACACTATGGCCTAATGTGATGTCTGTCTTCCTTTTCACCGCCGTGCGGTTCTAGGCGCTGCAGTCTGGAACCGCGAGACCGCTACGGTCGCAGGTTCGAATCCTGTCTCGGGGATGGATGTGTGTGATGTCCTTAGGTTAGTTAGGTTTAACTAGTTCTAAGTTCTAGGGGACTAATGACCTCAGAAGTTGAGTTCCATAGTGCTCAGAGCCATTTGAACCAGTTTTTCCTTTTCACCAGGACATCCAGGAAAGGAAGCTGACCATTATTTTTTGGTTCCATTGTGAACTTAATGCTAGGGTGTCTCGAGTTCAGATGCTCAAGAAACTCGTGCAGTTTTTCCCGACCATGTGGCCAGATGACAAACGTGCCATCAGCCTACCTAAAGAAACAGGTAGGCTTGTAGGCAGCCGTCGTAAGTGCCTCATCCTCGAATCTCTCCATAAACAGGTTTGCCACTACCGGAGATAAGGGACTACCCATCGCCACTCCTTCAGTATGTTCATAAAATTGGCCTCCACATAGGAAATAGGTCGATGTTAAGATATTCTTGAATATGTCCAACACAGCTCCACCAAATTTTTCACTGATCAAATCAAGCGTGTCCTGAAGTGGTATACTAGTGAACAGAGATACAACATCGAAGCTGACCATGATGTCTTTGTTAGACATTCATAGGTTTTTGAGACGTTCCACGTAGTCTGATGAGTTACGGATGTGGTGGACGCACTTTCCCACATACAGTGCTAACATCTTCTTAAGGTGGGTGGCTGTAGGATAGGTGGCTGCACCAATATTGCTTACGATAGGACGCAACGGTATATCCTCTTTATGGATCTTGGGCAATCCATATAATCTAGGTGGTACTGGTGCCTTAGCTTTCAGTTGCTTGACAACCTTCTCAGGTCATCAGGGAGGATGAAAGCGTAGTGGTGTTACCGGAAGGCAAAGGGAACTCTACTGTCGTACTGTTGAAGGTCGACTATGACCAGAAGATCAGTCAGATTTTAGAGGACCCTGCTTACAGTCCTCAAGAGCACGACCACAGCAATAGAGTGGACAGGAAAACCAGAGCTCTGCTCAAGGAAACAGGATGGCCTGAGAAGGCTGTTCCCATGAATATGGAAGACTTAAAGCAGGCTCAGGGTGTAGACATGATGACAACCAGTCGCTTCTCGCTGGTTACTTTCGACGCTGTGAGTGCGGTGAACATATGCGTCTGAGAACATATGTGTCTGCTCGTCGTACTCACGATTTATTCATATGGAGTTGTAGCAAGGATTGACTATGGCGCTCAATTAGACGAAGAGTATGGTTTGAGAAATCGAAGCTGGCCTTGAGGGATATAATAAAAATTACATACTGTTGGTGTTTGAGGTATACTGTGTGTTGTGTGTGCATAAATGTCGTGTGAGTGAGCGTACCATTTTAGATCGATATTCGTTTTATAGCGAAGTTTGTGGGGAATATATAAAGTATATGGGGTCTTTGGGGGGGGGGGGGGGGGTAATAGGCGAAATCGATGAGTCTCATTTTGGCAAAACCAGGTACAACAGTAGGGTAATCTGCGGTGGAATTAGGGGTTTGGGGGGCAGTAGTATCAGGTCCACAATGTGATGATATAGTTTCTAAAGGAGTTCCTAATCGAACGAAGGAAGTGTTGCTGAAATTAATTGAAGATCATGTTGCAGAGGGTTCTGTACTTATTTCCGATGGTTTTTCTTCACATAGGGATTTGGGAAAGAGGGATTTTCAGCATCTTGTCGTGAATCCTAATACTGAATTCAGATCTTCATCAATTGGAGGTTGTACTAACAGTATAGAAGGTTATAGGTCAGCCATAAAATCTGTTGCAGAGAGGGGGACAAGACGCACTTCGACACTACAGAGCCATTCAGATGAATATACATAACGTACCCGATACATATTGCCCGTTTAGGTGTTTCCTTAAACGTGTTGAGCAAACGTATCGTCCTAAATTTGTTAGTTAATTTCAGGTTGGGATGGCGGGTGGGGAGTGTAACTGATAATTAAGGAAACGGGCGGGTTTGGTGGGGATGGTTAAAATATTGATTTGGATTTTCTGGGATTGATCCATCATTCTTCATTTTCTTAGGTAAATTTCTTCTTTGGATATTTTTTTATTATTTTACTTCATTTCGTTGATGTAACCTTTGGGTTTATATATTTGTATATATGTGTATATGTCTGTTTTTTCGTGGTATTGTCTTTCTTGTGTTTGTGGGTGTGTGATTTTTCTTGACGTCTTTCAAGGTAAGCTTTTGTTTTTTTGCGGAGGAGTTTGCGTACGGTAAGTTTAGTTTTTTTATTTTCATGTTGTACAGAATTTGTCTATTTTGATGTATTTCTTTGTCGTATTACATTGTTATGCGTTAAGCAGGGGTTCGTCAGCTGCAGTATAGAATACAAATCTTGCAGTCGTTGCTCTTTTTCCCTTACTTAGTACTAGTATCACGGTTTTTTCGGTTCTATGCAACGACTACTGAAGGCGAAAAGACCAACATGCGTAAAATTTCTATCGCATACTTCAGTTGACGTATACAGGTCAACTGAAATACGGGATACAGGTGCTAGGTAGACGAAAACAGCGACATACATGTCATTTACCTACAGAGATCAACTGAAGAACAGGATATAAATGTTAGATATGTCACTATATTTCGCCTTCGCTAGCACTAATATCCTATTCTTCAGTTGAGCTGCATCAAACCAGTCTCAGGACTGAAGACCTCAACAACAACAACAAGTTGACTTATATAGCTCAATTGTAGAATGGGGTACAAATTTTACTGTCGTCAGTTTTTTGTCGTCGCTTGCAAGACTATAATAATGTTCAGCCGATACTATTAGTATCGAAGGAATATATATATATATATATATATATATATATACAGGGTTATTACAAATGATTGAAGCGATTTCACAGCTCTGCAATAACTTTATTATTTGAGATATTTTCACAATGCTTTGCACACACATACAAAAACTCAAAAACTTATTTTTAGGCATTCACAAATGTTAGATATGTGCCCCTTTAGTGATTCGGCAGACATCAAGCCGATAATCAAGTTCCTCCCACACTCGGCGCAGCATGTCCCCATCAATGAGCTCGAAAGCATCGTTGATGTGAGCTCGCAGTTATGGCATGTTTCTTGGTAGAGGAGGTTTAAACACTGAATCTTTCACATAACCCCACAGAAAGAAATCGCATGGGGTTAAGTCAGGAGAGCGTGGAGGCCATGACATGAATTCCTGATCATGATCTCCACCACGACCGATCCATCGGTTTTCCAATCTCCTGTTTAAGAAGTACCGAACATCATGATGGAAGTGCGGTGGAGCACCACCCTGTTGAAAGATGAAGTCGGCGCTGTCGGTCTCCAGTTGTGGCATGAGCCAATTTTCCAGCATGTCCAGATACACGTGTCCTGTAACGTTTTTTTCGCAGAAGAAAAAGGGGCTGTAAACTTTAAACCGTGAGATTGCACAAAACACGTTAACTTTTGGTGAATTGCGAATTTGCTGCACGAATGCGTGAGGATTCTCTACCGCCCAGATTCGCACATTGTGTCTGTTCACTTCACCATTAAGAAAAAATGTTGCTCCGTCACTGAAAACAAGTTTCGCACTGAACGCATGCTCTTCCATGAGCTGTTGCAACCGCGCCGAAAATTCAAAGCGTTTGACTTTGTCATCGGGTGTCAGGGCTTGTAGCAATTGTAAACGGTAAGGTTTCTGCTTTAGCCTTTTCCGTAAGATTTTCCAAATCGTCGGCTGTGGTACGTTTAGCTCCCTGCTTGCTTTATTTGTCGACTTCCTCGGGCTACGCATGAAACTTGCCCGCACGCGTTCAAACGTTTCTTCGGTCACTGCACGCTGACCCGTTGATTTCCCCTCACAGAGGCATCCAGAAGCTTTAAACTGCGCATACCATCACCGAATGGAGTTAGCAGTTGGTGGATCTTTGTTGAACTTCGTCCTGAAGTGTCGTTGCACTGTTATGACTGACTGATGTGAGTGCATTTCAAGCACGACATACGCTTTCTCGGCTCCTGTCGCCATTTTGTCTCACTGCGCTCTCGAGCGCTCTGGCGGCAGAAACCTGAAGTGCGGCTTCAGCCGAACAAAACTTTATGAGTTTTTCTACGTATCTGTAGTGTGTCGTGACCATATGTCAATGAATGGAGCTACAGTGAATTTATGAAATCGCTTCAATCATTTGTAATAGCCCTGTATATGTGTGTGTGTGTGTGTGTGTGTGTGTGTGTGTGTGTACAGGTCTTTTTGCAAGGTATCATTTGGAGTTCCAGTTGTCGCACTTGTTGAGCTGAACTGTGGCTTCAACTTTACAGTTTGCTGCAGTAGCAGTGCGAAGTGTGTCGTAAAAGCTGGGAAATGTCGTTTATCGTTTGAGACACTACACAGATTTCTTTGTAAAGAATTTATTGAAGGGAAGAAATGGTCCCACTTGCCTGCTTTGATTCAAGACGTCAACATCAAGGCGGCCGCTTGTGTTTGGACCATATTCAGAATGGCAACCACAAGATTGCTCGCATCAGACGTGAACGAACGTAAATAACATGCGAAATATTTCACTCCAGCAATAAAATGAAACAAACGGGATAACAGGAAGTAGTGGGTTTTTAGTGGTGACAAACTAAATATACGACAGTAAGAAATCGTCTTTCTAACCAAAAAATGCGAAAAACGCTCAATTGAAATCGAATATTGTGGTTGACTTGTATAGGTCAAAGGGAACCTGCAGTACCATCAACCAACACAAAACTCAAAAACTCAGTACCATACAGCATATTTTGCATGATCTGTACACTTTAAATGAAGACAAGACACTCCCATTCACCCATAAAAACTAATACTGCGACTATCACTTCACTTACATGCCCCAACTGTAAAACACAATACCTTCAAACCTCAGAAACTAACAATACCAGACCACAAACCAGAACTCCCATCAATAAATATCCTAAAAATAATACCAAACTCATTGAACATAAATTACAGATCTCATTTCACAGAAAATTACTGGTACTAGTACTACTACTATAACTACTACCACCACCACCACATACACACACTCACAGCCCCCAAAGGCTCACCGAACTTCATAAATTAACAACACACTTCATGATAAAATGAATACCAATCCAATGCAGACCTATCACTCACACCAGTCTCATGTGCACAAAGTCAAAGCAAGTAGCGATAGGACCAACAGTAAGTCACCAATGCTATATTGTGCCTAGATTGCTCGAATCAGGAAACTCTCCTAATAGATCTCTAAACAGTATCTTTGTGACACCTCCATATATTGCGGGCCCTGGTCCAAAGAGAAACTCTTTAAGACAACTTCATAAGGTCCCAACACTGGCAGCACCTAACATGCTCAGTTAGCAAAAGAAGCAATTGTAGAAATTGAATGACACCAGCCATATCTTCTCTCATAGCAGCACATACAGACAGAGTGTGAAATTTTGCAGTGCAGTAAATACCTGCAATGACAAAACACAAAATTCAACTAAATGAACAAATTGCAAGTCTGTAAGTGACAGCTCAAAGCTAGAAACAAATAGACAGCTTATACGGTAACTACTGAAATTAAAAATTACTCACTAATAAAGGGACAATCACCTCAAAAATCCGAAATACTAACACCACAAAGCACACAAATGATACGGTCCAAAATAGCTTCTAATGTCACTTCATCCACCTGTCCTAATACCTTTTGGATACGACCAAATTCTAGTCCTTGTATTCTACCCTAACGTATCTAACTTTGGACAAAGTGAAGAAGGCATATATGACCTAATTGTATTTAGCTCTTAGATGATGAAGTTTTGACGATAGTCTCCCAGGCCACTTCTTCTTATTCTTCTTCTTGTGCAAGACTGTAAAAACAAGTTCTGGTTTTATGTTTAAGTGGATCTTCACCTTTAAATAAATAATCTTGGCCATGATGTCAATTTCCACCAAATGGTTTAATTGTAGATTCTGGTATGCTTTCACAACTGATAACAGTATCTGCATATTTAAGTGATGACAACAGTTTATAGAGCGACCCTTTAACACAGGTCCACTTTCGTGCATCCCTGACAACTAAGTATGTCATCTGCATTGATACGTCAAAGACTTCATAAAATCTCCAGGTTCAGACTAGGGTTGTTGTTCTTGTTTTTGTTTACATGCTTTTGACACATGGTAAATCTAGAAAATTGTGAAACATAAGGGTTGTGAATAATACTTGCAGTAACTATTGGTAATTATTTATGGGAATATGATGATTATATTGGGTTGACAATGGTATACTTAATTTGATTTGGGTGTGTTTCCCACTCCGATTGTCAAACAGGTGTTTTGCAATTTTATGTTTTTTCTAGAAATAGATTGCATTTGTTTTATGTTACCTATCATGATTCACAAATAATAAAGGTAATTTTGATGCGAACAGTTTTGATAATCAACTATGTTTTTGGATTCAAAATTATGGAATTTTGTTGCAGTCAGTGGTGAGCCAGGGTGTGAATCGGGTGCTGAAAGAAACTATGCTCCCCCTTGAAAATGTGCAATACACATTGGGACAAAACATTGGGTTTTAATGCAAATCCATCTGACCATTACGTAATAGCCCGGAATACATTATTGTGACATTTCTGGCCATGAAACTTCATATTTTATAGCCTACACACCACAAAAAGACAGAGTTATAAATATGTTAAAGTAGTAATATATTTCCACAATATTTCAAAATGATAATGGAATCATCAGTAATTTCTCTGATGGATATCCACTTACAAACATGACATAACCTTCTTGTTTATTTGATATTCTAAGAGAAATTGCACCACAAATGCCTGACATTAAGGAAGCAGACTAAATAGCTGCAAAAATTCTCATGTTAATCACAGAAATATTTTGTATGAAGTGCCTGTATCATGCACTGTATGTGAGGGGGCAGTCATATGAAAACTGAACACCCACCACCACAGGACCATGGAATGATTCCATTTGAAAATTATTAAAATGATTTGTTGAGCTCCGTGGATAAGGCCATAAATCAGCCCCATTACATCAGGGGAATGGCTCATTGGGGCTGACCTGGGCATGGATCGTGTGCCCTTCGCAAAATTTTCTGTACCACTCGCGCACACATCACTGACATGCAGTGCTCACCATACAGAGCAGACGTGTGATGATGAATTTTACATACTCCAGCATACTCAGTCACCAGAAAATGAAACACACTCCCACTGGGAGATGAGATGATCAGTTCTCATTTCAGAGAACATGGTTGCTTGTGGACAGATCCACAACAGAACCCACTCTTGCACTTCCTTGTCTGACTGAAACTGATGTCCATGAGTGTCCTCCAGGTCGCCAAAGATATGAAAATCTTGCAGTGAAAAGTGTTAGTTGCGTGGAGGATATTGCAGTGTTTCCCAACCAAACCACTGAAGCGTAGGCTTCATCTGGTTGAGAGTGTGGGAGCAGGCATTATCATGTAAGAGGGTGATAGCTTTTAATGGCATTTGTGGATGTTTTGTCTTTCTGACACATCACAGTTTCTGCAAAGTGTCTTTGTAGTGTTGTGCACTGACAGTGCATTGATTGAGGAACTTGACAAGCAGAGGGCTCAGTTAGTCAAAGGAGGAGGTCATCATGACTTTACTGAAACTTCTATGAACAGCTTTGAATTTCTTTGGTGAGGGAGATCTGAAATGTTTCCACTGTTGACTTTGTTGTTTGTCTTCAGGCTTGAAATGGCAGCACCATGTTTCATCTCGTAACGATACTGTACAAACACAGCCCTTTTCATCATACCATGGCAGATGACTCAGATTTGACACCATTTTGTTTATTTGTTGTCCCTCCATCATGTGATGTGGTAATGCAAGTGGTGTTTGATGATGGCATGCATGGAGCCGTGGCTAATGCTAACCTGAACACGAATTTCATCCCCCATGATTTGTTGGGCTCCATGGATAAGGCCATAAATCAGCCCCATTACATCAGGGGCAATGGCTCAATGGGCCTGTCCTGGGCATGGTTCGTGCGCGCTTCCTGAAATTTTCTCTACCACTCGTGCACACATCACTGACATGCAGTGCTCACCATACAGAGCAGATGTGTGATGATGAATTTTACATACTCCAGCACCCTCAGTCACCAGAAAATGAACCACACCGTTCTGTTCTTACTTACTTGCCTCCATCTCAACTGGATGAACACATTAGAGCAGCCCATCAACAAGTAAGGTCATAACCCAACAACTGCATGCACTTGTGATGTGGCACTATGTTGTTCCCCTACCATTGTGGCGACAGTATTGAAGCATAATAACAATGAGGCTATGTGTTGGATGGATTGTTTTTTATGATGGGTGTTCAATTTTCATTTGACTATCCCTTATAAAATGTGCAGTCACAAATTGTTACTTGTAAGTCCTGTTGTGGTGCATTTACTACATAAAGTTGGATATGAATTTAAGTACTCTCACATTGCTTTCCTGACATCATTTATTGTACTTGAAACTATTTCAGCTCTATTTCTGAATAAAAATATTTAAAATAAAAGCTGAATATATTTAAGTGTAACTACTATATCGTTACCAGGATGAGCTATGTTTCTGTCCACCATCTTGATTTCCGCTGAGTTTTCAGGACTCACTCCAGATGGCAGTCGTTAGGTATCTTGTTTAATGGAAATGTTCCTATCTTCAGAACGCTTGTCTGCAAGTATGTGAGTGTTGCATGAAGAAATAATGAAGGTTTAAGTGACATACTTTATTTAGTACACTGGGGTGAAAGTGTTAGATACTAATTTGTGTGGAAACTGTTAACCCAAGCATCATGTAGGTTTCCACTGTAATGTTTGCTTCATGATGCAGCCTTATTAAAAATACTCAGTACAGCTTTTTCAATTGATGGTTGTGATTGTCTAGGGAGTACAAATTGCTACATGTTCATTCAACTGGAGAAAATCATTATTCCTAAAATCCTGCAAAGCTGATGTAACCAATTTGTTCAAAGGGTTTTTCATGTTTGAATTAGGTGTTTACTGTATTACTCTCACCCATTTCACACAGATAATCATAATCATCAGCTTCAACAGACAAGCCACTGGTTTCTTAAGGCCAAGACATCTGAACTGTAAACATTAGGAAAAGAAACGTCATTTGGAAAAATTAAAGTATCTATGTAGATATGTAGCTATGTAATAGATGACATTATGCATGTAAAAGGTAAGGGAAGCTGGATGAGGTATATGATTATGGTCACAATTTTCTGGCATCCCTGGGACACATGGCAACTCACTGCAATCAAGATCCTTATTTTGTTGATTACTTAATGTTACATTAAGAAAGTGGTAATATCAGTGACAGAATAATTTACACTAGTAGGCATTCAAGTCTGATTGTGCACTAAAAATCTATAGAAAGCAGCTTCAAATTGCTGGGCTGTGGGATTATTATTTTGTCCTCCTCGACTTCTCACAGCACTGAAAAACTTAAACGTGATTTTGCCTGAGTTTCTGTGTCAATAAAAGTTATTCATGGTGCAAATCTGTTTGTAATAGCCTCGTGGACAGTCAAGGATGAATATAGATAATTGATTATACATATAAATCTAGTTCTTCTTGCTGAGTGTGCCAATAATGTCCTCTCTCCCTCCCCCTGCAAAAATTCTTTTAATACAAGTAGCCAGTCTTCTGCTTCCTTTATATATCAGCATAAAGTCTTCTGCTTCCTTAAGTATCAGCATAAATAACTTCATGTAGTTATGTTGGAGGGTCTTCTGCATCGCTTTGAAAATAAGTTCTTGCTGTTTAAAATGTCAAATCCTTTAGTAAGTGACAAATTTAACTGTTTCTTCACAGCCCTAATACCCAAATTGTTGTTACAGTGTGTAAGAGCAATGGCTACACTTTCATTTAATGTCTGTATGACAAGTTTAACTTCCATGGTTTCTTTGTGTCAATTAATATGGTGTTTAGATATTTGTTTTCCCATATGCAATCCCTATTGAGTCTGTAATTTTTCTAGTTCCATGAGTTAACTCTGTGTTATTGAGCCATCTTCACTGCCTCTTTTGGGGCTAGACAATTTCCAACCAGTGTTAACATGCGGCGAGCATATAATAGAATGTGTACTTTTAGATCTGTTGATGGGTTTACAAACCATGGTATCATACTGTCTGCACTAAGTTCAGCTTCCAAGCAACAACCTATAGACAAATTAGCAGCTGTCCCATCAAATGTTAGGGAGGGAACATTAATTTCAATCTGCTTCAGATAATCAAGACAAGCCAGAACTATACTGCCTCTTTCACTGCCACTCAAATCACTTGTCATGAAATAGTCTACTAGAATTTTCCAGTTGTCATTCAGTGCAACAACCATGAATACCAAGGCATCTTCAGCCTCAGGTAAATTATTACATGTAATTTCTGCACCATGGCCTGTGTATGCAACAAACTGTTTATTGTGAAATTCTCTGTGTTTTCTAATGGGCATTTCATCCATCATGACACACAACTACTTTTTTGTCCATGGCTGCCGTGTGGAGTGATTTCAGGGTAAGTGAAATTTTTGCTCCTGCACTTAAGTCTAGTTTCCCACATAGTTCTTGGTACCATTTTTATAGGATACTGGGATGTGGTAAAACATTGTAAAAAATCTGTCTTGGTTATAGCCTTGGCTTGAAAAAATCCTTAAGGCAAATTTACATAGATCTTCAGGGTACTCCTCTTTCCATGTCTGCCCTTGAAGCTTCACAATAGATGGAAAACTGGTGTAAGAAGATACTACAAAAAAAAAAAAAAAGAACAATTTTTACTATCACTTAAATAACATGTTTGCACAAAAGTAAAAACGCTGACACAACTTATTTGCAGTAGTCATAAGTAAATGACTGGCATATGTTACTGTCCCCAAGCTCCAACTCCTTCCTGTTTGAAAGATTAAATCTACAACACACAAAACAGTTACCACTATTGCATTATATTATTACCTTGTAGACTTCATAAGCTTGCAGCACAATATAGGCGATACAACAAAAAATATAGAAATACTGGTTTACCTCTAACAGTTCACCTGTACTTCGTGTAATCATCTGCTTCTGTTTAAACTTATAGATTAAATATAAGTGAACGCTTTCTTCCTGCAGGGTACAATTCATTGTTTTGGTGGGGGTAAGGAGGCAGTACGATGTGGGTCGGGGAATGGATAGAAGGACAGGGTTGGAGGAAGGTGTAGTGTGCTGCTCATGGGAGCATGCATGCTGATGATGGGGACAAGGTGGAGCTTCTAGTTGCAGTTGGGAGGATTGGTGGATTTCAGGGGATGTTCCCTCCTGCAGAATTTAGAAAAGCTGGTAGTGGTAGGGAGAATCCAGATAGCACAGGCTGTGAAGCAGTCGTTGATGTGAAGCACATTGTGTCAGGCAGCATGTCCAACTGTCTTTTGGCCACAGATTGTCAGTGGCCGATCATGTTGACAGTTTGTTAGTTGCCATGTCTACAGAGAAAGCATTACAGTGGTTGCACATTAGTTTGCAGACCACATACTTGCTTTCACAGATTGCCCTGCCTTTGATGGGGTAGGTGATGCTTGTTACCGGGTTGGAGTTGGTGGTGGGTGGAAGATGTAAGGGACAAGTCTTGGATCTAGGTCTATTGCAGGGATATAGGCTATGAGGCAGGGGTTTGGAACATTAGTGGACTAGGGATGGACAAGGATAATGTGTGGGTTTTGTGGTTGGTGGAATGGCATTGTGGATGGGGTGGGTAGGATAGTGGGTAGGGTAATCCGCATATCAGGGCGCAACGAGAGATGGCCGAAACCCTTTGAGTTCTCTACCCATTGCACTTTGTTTCCAGGTGTGACTAAAACTACTTACTTGTTACCACCTTCGTATCTAGTGCATCCAGTTTATTTGACAGAATTGTGTTGTCCGCTGTATCAGAGGGTTTGGTAAAGTCAAGGAAGATGCCTTTTATACAGGGTGTGGCAGAAACAACTCCGCTATTAGGGAAACTAAGAACAACAAAACCAAGTAAGATAGGACATTTTTATTTTTATTATTTAAGAATATACATAATGCCATTTAAGAATAAACAATACTAATGTGTTTTAAACTATGATACCCAAATGGCTGCCTGCATTGTTGATGGCTTGATTGAGCTGTACTTTGAAATTGTTCATTACTCCAAGAGTCATGTAGGGCATGATTGCATCAACTTCTTGAGCTATCATTTCCTTGAGGGTTTTCTAAAGTTTGAGGACAATGTTGGCATACTTTGGACTTGAGATAGCCCTACAGAAAGAAGACACAGGGTGGGTAGCACTGTGTCATCAACCTTGGGGGCTTATGTTTCAATGCAGAACCTGTATGCTGAAAATTCGAAGCCCACAAATAAACAGTTTTCTTATCAAGAACAGGGTCCCAACGACCGAACACAAAGTGAATGAGGAAGGCACGTTGAGTATTTATTGCTGATGCGCGGTTTTGAATAAACTGCTCAACAATATAAGTGTGATGTTCATCTGATCAAGCAATGGCATGTATGCAGCTATTCGAGGACACGCACACCTGCACCCCACCACCATTCTACTGCCGCTGCCCCTCAAATCTGAGAGTTCTTTGTGCCACACCCTGTATGATCTTTGTCGAGTGCTATCAGAACATTTGTAAATTGAGCTGAAGTTGAGCCGGTGCTTTTACCAGGCCTGAAACCAAACTGTTCTGCATACAGAAGATTGTACCTTAAGTACCCCTGAGTCTGATTTTCATTACTTTTGAAAATGATGACAGTGAAGAGATTCGCCTATAATTTTTCATATTTTTTGTTACCTTTGTCAGATTGAAGCAGGAACTTTGGGAAGCAACCTATGGTGAAGGATTCATTTGTGATATGCACTAAAGGGTCTCTCATATTGTCTATACAGTCCTTCAATAAGGACAAACATGTCATCTATACTTGCTAAGGTTTTATTTCTTAGTTTCCACACATTGCATAGTTCTCCTAGAGTAGTGATCACAGGATCATTGTAGTAATAATAATAATAATAATAATAATAATATTTATTTATTCAGCATTGAATAATCAGATACAATCCCTAGAAATAATACAGTTTCAGGACATCATACAGATTATTGTTCTGAATACGTCAGTTTATAAATTACAAACTAAAGATTTGTTTGTATTAACAAATTTTAAATTTTGATGCATTTTGCATTTGGTAGTATACAATCATAATATGACAAATATTGTTGATATCAACATCATATTAGTTGGAGGTTACTTAAAACTATGAGCTTGACATACTTATGAAGCACTTTTTGTATAGATATAGTAATTGTCTAGGGAATAAAAAGGATTTTCAATTAGATTTTTTTTAGCTGATCATTTAATTTGCCAGTAGGAGGGCTGTGAGACTTTTTGGTAGGGCATTGGCTAGCTTCAGCCAATCAGGAAGTGCATTTTTTTTTCATATAAAGCTGTTCTGTGGCTATGTACATGGTATCTGAACTTTTGCCCTGTATCGCATTGGTGCAGGTCGCAGTTGAAATTTGGATTTATTGTTTTCATGAGCAACATGACTTTCAATATGAATACACCTATAATGGTAAGCACACCTAATTTTGGGAACAGATTCTGGCGTGATTCACTAGGTTTGGCACCACAAATAATTCTGATAACTTTTTTCTGTAGCATTAATAATGTGCTTAGCTTGGCTTGAGTTGTTGCACCCCATATTTCTATGGCATAGTTTAAATTTGATGAGAATAGGGCATGATAAGTAGTTTTTAGTACACTCATATCCTTACAATATTTGCTAATCATATTTACAGCTTACAGACTAAGGAATTGATATGCATGTCCCATTTGAGGCTGTCCTAGATTGTAATTCCTAAGAACTTAGTCCACTTTTCTTTTTTTACAATGTCATTTCCTATGGATAATTGCATGCCAAATTCTATTTGTTTCTCTGTCTTTGAAGCACTTACATTTAGATGGCTTTCATTAAAATACTTGAATGGAATATAATTCAGTGTTTTTATAGGATGTGTGTTATGTTAAATTTCTATTGTAACTTTATATCTATGTTGCAGAAGCATTGATTTGCTAAGTTTAATAGTTACTGTGGTGCTGTTGTGAGGAGATAGTATGGTTCATTGTTTTGTCATTTCCCTTTTTAATTTTGCTTTTGTGAGGCTCTGCAGTCGCCAAAAGTTTTGTAAGGTAAAAGATGGTCCATAGTAAGCTGTAACATTCTTTACTAATTGTCCAATCAGCTTATTTAGATGTTTTAATTGTCAAGCACCTAAAACAAAAACATACCAATGTGTAACACATTGTAGAACAAGTATGCATTTTGTAAATATTACAAGAAGATGTAAGCTGTTTCCTCCACTCTCATGGATAACCAGGATAAGATATATCGTCTTTGACATGACATAGATATCAAATTATTATTCCCCATGTAGAGCTACACCTTGAGATAGTCCATGTACAGTGTAATATGTGGATGGAAACAGAGTCCTTATATTACATGACTGCACTCTACAAACTGACAGATGCAATCAGCTGTTCATTAATGTTGTCAAAGACATTCTTCACAGATAGCATTGCTGACTGTCTATGCATCAGAATGCATAACAGTCTTTGCTGTTATGCCAGAAAGTGTTGAAATATTATACATTCCACAGTAGGAAACAAATGACTCAAATTACGATACAAATGTCTATAACCAATTACATAAGACATAGCATAACATATGAACTACAGTATATTCAGGCTAATGTTGTCATTGCTTTTGATGTTGTTGTCCTCAGTCCAGAGACTGGCTTGATGCAGCTCGCCATGTCACTGTATCATGTGCAAACCTCATCATCTCCAAGTAACTACTGTGACCTACATCCTTCTGAGTCTGCTTAGTGTATTCATCTCTTGGTCTCCCTCTATGATTTTTACCCTCCACGCTGCCCTCCAATACTAAGTTCGAGATCCCTTGATGCCTTAGAACATGTCCTACCAACTGATCCCTTCTTCTAGTCAAGTTGTCCCACAAATTCCTCTTCTCCCCAGTTTGATTCAGTACCACCTCATTCAGGCTAATATGTCCATTAATATTATACTCTTGCCACTACATCAATAGCACTGTCAATTTTACATTCAAAACAAAGAACTACGTTATCATAAAGTCCAAGTTCTACAGATCGAATTCTGCAAGAAAAATAAATTAAGATATTTACAACAGTAAAAGACAGTTCTCTACATATTATTAATAATAAACAACTCTATGTTTGTACCATAATAAAATTGATATTTGCACATATTGTATGCATGTACATCCAATTTTGTTTTGTCTCCCACTGGGTGACATTTCAGGTTGCATTGATTTTATTTTCTGCTTTTACTATAAATTTGTCATTTTGTGCCTTTTTTGCTACTAGTAACACTTTTGTGTATGTCTCTTCACATATGTAGTAGTAGTTTCGAAATGTAGGCTCATTTAGGTTGTTCATGCTGCTGAGATGTTTCAGGGTTTACAGAAGATTTCCTTACCCTGTTGGTCACTCTGTTATTTTTGTTTTATGCTTTGTCATGTAGTACTCTCAGGAACAGTTCTTCAAATTTGAATTTAAATATTCATAGAAACTTTGAAATCTTCCCATCCATGATAGTCTCCACGTACTCTTCTTCAGATGTTTCATTTTTCATCTATGTGGGAGAGTCAGTTCTTTTTTTGCTTAGAAAAAGCCCTTCTGTTTAGTTCTGTTTTCTATAGATATGTTTAATTTTAAGATTGACTGGAATGATCTAAAGGCCAAGGTTATGCACATCATCATGACAACCGAGCGAGGTGGCGCAGTGGTTAGCACACTGGACTCGCATTCGGGAGGACGACGGTTCAATCCCGTCTCCGGCCATCCTGATTTAGGTTTTCCGTGATTTCCCTAAATCGCTTCAGGCAAATGCCGGGATGGTTCCTTTGAAAGGGCACGGCCGATTTCCTTCCCCATCCTTCCCTCACCCGAGCTTGCGCTCCGTCTCTAATGACCTCGTTGTCGACGGGACGTTAAACACTAATATCCATCCACCCATCATAATGACAACTTTTGCTGTGACAGATAGTATATGTCAATGATTGACACTGGATGCTTGTTTACACTAGTGGCAGTGTTAATGACGATTTTCCATAGCTATACATAATGGTCAAGACTGTGTTTCAGAATGCATCTGGGGTCATTGTGTTCATTTTTTAACCTCCAAATACCAGAATTTTTCACTTAGGATAAGAATCATGTCCAATACTTGGATTAATTTTGCAATGAAAGTATCTGTTACCACTGGGAGAAGGATAAATGTAGTATAATTAGTCTTTCAAACAAAATGTGCCTTTTTTTATCTCTGTAGCTGAAATGTCCACATGTTTTTCATTGCTTAATGAAATAATGCCTTTTCTAACATTATGCATAATTCCTCATTTTACATAATGCATGATCCACCACCAATCACAGTGGTTCTACTGTAATGCTATGCCAGATCACACTGTTCCAGAAAAAAACCATACCTTCATTTTTCTGGGGATATTGGTTGTGGTTATTATTGAAATTGGTGAGTTGAATTCAAATCCATTTTTAAATTTCTTCAATCAGGTACATTTGTGGAGTAATTCAGAATACATAGAGCTTAAAAATTAAAAATACAATAAAAATGTGTATTTTTCCATCATTATGCTTTATACATTATACCATTCATACTTTTATTTCCTTCATTTATGGTAAATGTCTTTGCAGTGTCAAATTATATTCCAGCAGTAATCAGTCAGCATGATAGGTATCCATTTCTCTTTGTACTGATCTTCTAAGGTCTTGATGTCCTCATGGAAACTTTCTTCATGTTCATTAGCTGCAGCTTTCTGGGAAGTTATCCAAATGAGAATGCATGAAATGCACTTCAAGGGACATGTTGCATCCAAATTTTTGGTTTGCGACAAGCCTCTCATTTACCAGTTCTTTGTAGTTCTGTTTCCCCAGAAAGTTGGTTGTGACATTCTTAAAAAATATCAATGCTTGTTTATCTTCTGTCGTCAGGGATTCCTCAAAATTTGGGTCTTGCTGAATTTGTCTCATCTAGAGGCCAACAAACACACCTTCCTTTATCTTTGCTTGTGTAAGATGAGTTTGAGAGGAACACAAATCCTCTTTTACTTTTATCCATTGCTGTAATAAATTGCTTTGTTAAGACTAGTTTCATATGAAGTGGAGGAAGAAACATATCTTCACCAGTTACCAGTTTCTTAGGCAGAAATTTTGTCTCCCAGTTTCCATTTTTGTAGAGGCCATATTTTTTTCATATAATGTCTCGATTATCCTACTCACATATGAAACATGTGTGGTGCAAACACTGTCGAATTTTTACCCTTCCACCAGCTTGTTAGTTTTATAAGGGGTACCCAAAAAAGGAAGTATGTTTTAAAAGCTATATGTTTCCAAATTGTTTACAAAACAACCTTATCCCCTTCAAAATACTCTCCATTACATCCAATACATTTGTCCCACTGGTGCTTCCACTGTTTGAAACATTTTTTATCATCATGTTTAGAAATAGCTGACAGCTTCACCCTCATTTTGTTCTTGACTTCTTTGGTGTTGTCAAATTGGTATCCTTTCATGCCCCTTTTCATGCATGGAAATAAGGAAGTTGCACGGAGCCCGGTCCATTGAGTAAGGTGTGTGGGACAGTGGAACCACGCTGTTTTTATTCAAAAACTGTCTAACAGAGACGGCTGTGTGTGTGTGCAGGTGCATTGTCATGGTGGAAGAACCAGTCTCCTGTCTCCTACAAATCAGGTCTTTTTAACACTGTTGCACAATCTTCATAGTACTTCCAAATAAAATGTTTGATTGACAGTCTGACCTGGGAGAACAAACTCTGAGTCAACTACACCCTTGGCATCAAAGAAGCAAAATTTGCATTGTTTTGATTTGACTTGATGGCATTTTTTTGAATGGAGTGACAATGAAGTCTTCCGTTGGTTTGACTGTTGCCTTGTATCTGGGTCATAACCACAGTACCATGACTCATCATGAGTAATGATCATCGCCGGCCGAAGTGGCCATGCGGTTCTGGGCGCTACAGTCTGGAGCCGAGCGACCACTACGGTCACAGGTTCGAATCCTGCCTTGGGCATAGATGTGTGTGATGTCCTTAGGTTAGTTAGGTTTAATTAGTTCTAAGTTCTAGGCGACTGATGACCACAGAAGTTAAGTCGCATAGTGCTCAGAGCCATTTGAACCAGTAATGATCATCGACAGAAAATCTGCATCAGTTTCAAGCCATTGTTTCAAAGCATAACATGGTTAAACTCGACGTTCCTTTTGTCAGTCAGAACCAACTTGGCAGCAACCCTTTTCATTCACAAATCTTCCATTGAAATTCATTGAACCAATCTCCAACATAATCAATAGCTTAAGCAGCATTTGTGCCTAGTAGAAAACAATATTTCACAGCTACACGTTGTTCATTTAAACTTGCCATCATAAAAAACGAATCAAGAACAGAAAAGTGCTAGCAAAAACAAACAATACAGATAAACAGAAAGCCAGGTCAACAAAACGGGCGGCACTGAACTGGCAATGAGTTGTGCTATATACACATCTAGTGGCAGAAATGCATACTACATAAGCTCTGCCCTTGCCAATGTTATTCCATTTTTTTACCTCCTCGTATGTAACAACTCACACAACAGGTATGTGTTGCCCAGTCATTGTCCTGCCCTCAATGTTCCATTCTGAAGTAATGGCTGTAAGCCTTTTGTATGATGAGTGAAATTTTCTTCTTCTATCTCTCAACTGTGTACTCTCTACAGACATAGCAGAAAGAGGCTGGATTATTCTGACATGTTCAACAGTGAGGCATTTCGTAGGAAAAAAAACTTGTATGGCTGTGGTAAAAAGTACAAAAGATGATGGGACATTTCATTTGTACCAAGAACAAAAAAGAAAAATAAATGTTCTTGATACAAAAGAAGACTCTGTAAACTTAGACTCAATTCTGGAAAGCTGTCTGGTTGTACTTTGGAATGGCAATGATTTTCTTTCTAGAAAGAGGGAAAGATTCCTTTCAGTAAGTTTTATCAGCCCCATACAGATTAATAGGTGCATCACTATGGCTGAAGAAAGATGTACTCACATGATAAAGTATTTTAACTAGTCTAACACAAACTCAGTTGTCTATCTCTAACAATGACCTCTACATTACAAATTGTAGAGCGATTCAGAAACAGTGATGCTAACTGTGGCCTCATGATAATGGCAATTCCCCATGCAAAAATGCTTGAGAAACAGTGATTTCCATATCAGAAAATTTTTCTTTGTAGAACAGATTTAAGAGTTTAGAGCTACAGACGTTATTTCAGATCCCCTACATTAATGCTCTGTTGTGCAAAATAGCAACTATCAATAGTCTACAGTTCCACTTTTAGCTCTTGCACTCCATTTCATATGGATGCGATATTTTGGTGGAGAAATGAGAAGCAGTGAACACTGCTGATGTTGGAGACTTCTTGTTTTTCTGGCCTTTGTCTAAAAAACCATTTGGATGACAAGGAGGTATTATTTTCTTGTATATCATATCACTATCCATTGTTGCTTCTGTTGGCTCAACACCATCATTGGAGATTTTGTTGACAACAATGATGGCTCCATAGCTTCTTCCTCTCTTGGAACTGCTGCTGTCCCTTTTGGGGCTGTTGATGGAGTTGCAACTTTTTGTGGTTTTGAAATTATTTTTTTAAAAATATATCCTTTATTATCAGCTTTGCCATTTTTTCCCCCAAGCTGGTCAGATGTGGTCCATGTTGAGCATGGAATTTGCCCTATATTACTTATGTCAACTCACTTAACATTTTAAAAATATCTGTAGATTTTGGTAAACTGATTATATTAAGCACTTCGTACTTACGTATTAACATATGACTGCCTCACAAGTCTGTGGCGGTGCAGAATGTTCTCATTTAAGACATTTCTGTATGTGAGGCTTCTTGGACATTATTTAAGCTCATATGAAGCACTAGCTGTTAAATTTTCATAGATATCACTTAATCCTCTGAAAAGTATGACCATCTTCATCATATAGATTTTTTTATCTATGCAGGTGCAATCATCTTCATAATTTAATCAGTTGGGGGCTTTCAGTTTCACTGCACCACTCATTTATATTAGTTTTCTCTTTTAGTTTATTTGCAAGTCTGTGACCATGGCTGTCTGAAAGCACAAGCAGTTTACTATTGTAGGTGTTTTCAGCTCCAATATTTTCAGTTTGAGCTTTGTACTGTATTGTCTCACTAACCACTTCAGCACAACTTAGGGTCAGCAAATTTTCATTCACACTTTATTTATTTGTCTGAGTCAATAAATTTTTTGTCCACCCTATTCACATTGTCCTATTTATTTTCACGTGTTTCATGAGAAATACACACTACACTTCCGTAATCTGTGGTGCAAAGTACTTGAAAGAAGATTTTGTGCACAAAACTTTTATTACTTTAATTTTTTCCCATTTTGCACTTTTGCTCTCTGCTATTGCACTTCACTTTTGTCTACTACTCTGTAAGGTTTGAACGACCATGTGGAAATCTGAGCTTGTGCAATTCGTTATTTCTTCTTGTAGTTATGCAATATCCATTTTCCAAGTTCAGATTAAAAACTGTAAATGAGTTACTAATTCTGCTCTATTGAGTCAGTGATAAAGTCTGCAGGAGCAGGGCCATGATTATGTTGGGATTTCTTAATTTTTAATTAACACATAATAAGATGGAGGTTTTGATGTGAAGTGCAAACACTTATTCAACTCAAAATTAGGTTGCTGATAGGTTTTCCAAAGTATTACCATAGGACGTTCAACTATCAGTGGAGGGGCCAATAAACTCTTTCCTCAGGAACATAGTAGTTACATCTGCATCCACAAGTGGAATCTTTGTTGGAAATAAAGCTGTGTGTGCGTATGCGCATCACGCCGCCCCCCCCCCCCCCCCCCCCCCCCCCAACATCCACACACAAATTTATTTTACTGCAGCTGTCTTTACATGTCATATTAAAAACTGTTATTTTGGTGAATGAATTGTCACTCACTGAGCCATATTATGTAGTGGTAGGTCCTCACTGTGTGTTGGTAAAGTGCATAAAATGTCCGTGGAACTTAAAATTTCTCTTGTGATAACATCCACTTACAACAGTAACTCCAACACAAGATACATGTGTAATTCACATTAATATACAGGATGATTCAAAAGTCCCTTGGCATTTAGGAAAAACACGTGTGTATTAACAAAATGGAAGTTACAGCTTCATTACACACCACGTGGGGAACACTCATCAATACATTTCAAGGTGATGACCCTGTAGATCTAAGCACAGCTACCATCTCTCTTGTGTGGCACGATACACAGTCACCAACATGTCTTGCTTCTGCTGCTTCTGCTGCATCGGTTATGTCCTGTATCAGCTGGTCTAGGCTATTAATCTTCACCTGGTACACCTGTGGCTTTATAAAACCTCAATCAAAAAAGTCCAAAGGCGCCAGGTTAGGAGAGGGAGAAGCCCATAGTCTTTGTGGTGTGCGGCCAATCCATCTAACAGAAAATGTTACCCCCATGTAATCCCAAACGATGATTGGTTTGGTTGCACACACTGTTGAACCATGTCAAGGTAAACTGTATCTGTAATTGTCTTCTTGGCAGGTATGAAGGTACTCCCATCCACACATTCACTTCAGGTGTGTCACATTCCCAATCCTGAACTGCTTTTGGCTGTTCATCCACTCAGATGTGACAGTTGTGTTTATTCATGTTCCTACACGATGTTCACACACATTTTACACTGACCACATGCACAAGATGTCAAGTGGGTAAAACTCACCACATTATAAATGTTTGTCATCTCTAAAATATTTAAAATCACACTGCATCGTGTCCAAAAGGTGATGTCCGTATACATATTGCTCCCAGACACTTGTCACATGAAAAACATATGTACACAGTAGCATATCTGTTTACATTGCCATGTAACGTGAGCATATCTAATCTGACAAAAGCAAACAAGGAAAAAATATATAAAATATACTAATTTAGTATGTAATTACTAATCATGTACAGTGGCTAAAGCAATAGCACAGCACAGTAATGAATTTGTGGTCATAAGGCAAACTAATCTAAAAATGTTTCGGATTTCATCTGTAATTGCCACACATGTGGCATCGCAGCATGTTACCTAGTTCAGAGGCATCAGATCACATTGCACTCACTATATCATAATGGACTCCATGAAGTGGATACCCCACAATTGTGAAGGCCACAGTGAGACAATGCTGAATCATTCGTGCCCCAAAATACCAGGTCAGTTATATGCCAACCAGTTCTCCATAGATGCCAAGGGAAACCTGCAGTACTGTTTGCTTAATACACACACAAAACTGGCTTGCCATTGATGTCTGCAGAAGTTGTTAGCCTGTCATGTAGCAGTATAACAAGCCATTTAGTTCTGATATGTTAATAACTTGAATATGTGAAAAAAATTATCACTGTGCTCATCATGAGGACAGCTCAGTGCCAGCATGAGAAGCGTCAGGGACTGGGAGTGCTTCCCATAGCATGCTTGCGAGTAAAACACATGCACTACATCAGAGAAGGCAGGACAGAGAAAACTCTTCACCTAGGATGCTTACAGATAGTAATCTAGTTTTATGCCAAGTGACATTTCATCTGCTATAACACATTGTCGATTGCTAGGGCAGATGGGCAGTGGCCACATACTGATAGTAGTGTGTCGCCATAGTTTGTTATGCAATGCAGTGTAATGGAACAGTGAAGTAAATTATCCTAAAAACATAAAAAAGGAAATATAAGCTATGACAACAACTCTTACCCAGAATGTGTAATGCACTCTGAAAGCATCAGATTTGTATATGTGGACACTGCAATAGTGCTTGCCACATTACGTTATTCCGAAGTAACATCAGGAACAGTGACTGCTATGTATTCTGCAGAATGAGATGCCTTTTCCACATTAGAAACTAGAACTGTGTGAACATAAACATATCACTCATGACACAAGCCTTGGCAGACAAGGAAATGCACATGTTGTAGCAGGCAGGAGGCCATTGCTGTGTATGGAGGTTACGGGAATAAAAGTTCTGCCATATGGAATTAATAACTAATTTTTCTCTTGGTGGAAGTAGCAAACAATTAATGTAATGACAGCATGAATAATTATTTATACAGAATGAAAGTATACTTAATATTTGCTAACTGAGGGCCATAAACAAGACGGCATGAAAGTGTTAAAACTGACTTCTCCCACCCATCAATAATGATTAGGACTAATAATTGCTCAAGCCAGTGGTCACACAGCACTGAGCCTGTTCCCCACAATAGCAGAATGTCCACCAGAAACATCACTAATACTGTTAGTAGTCAAGCCTTAAGGCATAACATCACGTTAACCTCAGCAATTAAGTGTTGAGGGTCATTGCCAACTAGCATTGTTATTAACAAAAGAAAAAAATAATATATTTTCTAGAATTAAGCTTCATCAGTGTTGAATACTCTGTTCACACTATTTTTGTGTGTGTAGTGTTGTGCCCATGTATCCAGATTGGTAACAAATAGAGGTGATACCATTATGTGGATAAGTTAACAAAAAACTCGGTTCTACATAATTTGCATTTTGAAAGCTTTCCCAGAAACAGTATTGCTACCATACTGGTTCTCTATACAGTCCTAAGGCATAATATCTTTTAAGCAGTGCAGCAGTAATCTCAGTGTTTATTCTGGGGAAGGATGCTATAAGAACTTTGTACAAAGTTGATAAATGTCTTCCAGATGCCTCTTCAGGTACCATGGGATTCTTACACTATCATCCCAGTATATTTGCTCCCTAATGGTACTTTGGGATAACAATGAAAGTAAATTTAGTAGAACACAGATTTGATCTACAAATTTTCTTAATGACAACACTGACATTCATGCAAACCCTTGACTTCTCTTCTTGACAGCTTCTTGTATTTGCTGCATGGCTCTTTTCACACCGCACAGTGTCTGCAAATATCGTTAAATAACTCCAGTATTCAACTACTCATTGTTTAAATGGTGGTTAAATTTGAAGAAAGCTTTCAGTAGCACTGAGGAATGTACTTTCCATAATAAAAACTAAAACTGCAAGGTAAATTTAAAAAACATGCATTAGATAACTGCCAAGTCTCAAGAGTATTTTGACGTGTATTGTGTACATGTATCATACATAAACTACAAAAATGCAAAGTGTGTCCTCTATTTAACTTGTACCTTGGTAGCAAATGTGCAGCACCACAAATTCGAAGAAATACCTTCATTCTGTCGAAAATGTGACTGCACAAACTCTGGAAACATCCATCAGCTATTCACTTGGAATGGTGAGGCTTCAAAGAGATGCATAAATACATCATGTGCATTTATATTCTATAAAAAAAATTCAATATTTTAGCTGCAGTCACTTGAACGGGTCAGTTAATTTACCTTACACAACTTGGAATGTATAGTTGGTTTTCATTTCTTCCCCTACAATTTTGCAACCTGCCTGTGTGTTTCAATGCAGTTTCCTATGGGCTCACACTTCAGAATGTTGTTAAATGTATTCTTGTGTCAACATTCATTCAGTCCTTGATTTTAGTTTCCTGTCCTGAAAGCCTGTCTTTCCCTTCACTTCCTTAAGAAGTGTTCTGTTTCTTACTGTGGCCATGTCAACACCTACATTTTTATTGCAAATTTTGCAGTTGTCTAATAAGTCATATTTATTTAGTTATTCTTTCATTATTCACAGTGCATGTGTATCCACTGAATTTCAATCTTTTTCTTATGACATGTGTTAACCTTGAAAGTTTCAGATATAGTTCTGTATTAGATCTTAATTTGTATTCTGATTCACTGCTGTCTACTATCTTTCATAGGTTTCTTCTTTCAATTTTTTTGTAATTTTTGAGCTGTCTTTTTGTAGTCATTTTAAGACTATAAATAATCTTTACAACTGTTTCATTGTGTGTTTTCCATGCTCAAGGATAAATATTTTTAGTGTACATAAGGGGCAGTCAAACAAAAAACAAGACAGATTATACAAGCAAGTTTGGCTGGGACACTGGTAATGCAGGTGGGTGTATGTATATAACTGCTCTCTGTTGGGAAGCAAGAAGGAACAGTGCAAACAATCATTCCCATGTCATTTGTCTGTTAGACATGCTCGGTGCTTGACATATCAATGTGCGCGCGTACACGCTCGTGCGCATGTGTGTGTGTTTGTGTGTGTGTGTGTGGGGGGGGGGGGAGGAGTGCGAGAGAGAGAGAGAGAGAGAGAGAGAGAGAGAGAGAGAGAGAGAGAGAGAGAGAGAGAGAGAGACTGACTTACTCATGCCTGAATGTTTTCTGTGTTGGTGAACACAGTACGTGAAGTGTGCATGTGTTTTCACGGAATATGATTTCAGGTTGGTCGGGTGTCATTGAAAGGCATTGGTTGGTCTGTGCAGGTTCATCATATCATTATTCTTTCTGTCAGTGCTGTGGTGGCTGCTCTTATCAGAAATGACCAATGGCAGGTGGTGGAAGACATTCAGTTCTTGTTGGGCATCAGTCACAGACTTCTCATGCAATCATGATGGAGCATCTGAAGTTCCAGAAAATCTGCATGCAGTGGGTTCCCCACAGCTTGACAGAGGAGCAGAACTTGAACAGAATGTCTAAATTATAAAGACACTTGTCATGGCATTATGATAAAGAGTAGTGTTTCCTGTCCCATATTGTTGCAGGAGGTGAGATAAGGTGTCATTTTGAGCCACTTGTGGAAGCATATGCATTCACCCCCACTGAAAAAAATCAAAGCCATGCGTACCAGATGACCTCCTTCTTTGATTGCATGGACTCACTGCTCACAGGCTTTCTTGAACGTGATGCCACAAATAATGCACTGTAGTATGTGGACACTGTGGAAAATTTGAGGTGCCCAGGAATGCTGACAACATTCTGTTGCAGGAAAATGCCTGTCCACACATTGCCAAGGTTGTTTCAAATATGCTGCAGAAGTTCCACTGGGAAGCACTTAAACATATTCCATACAGTCTCGATCTCTTCCATGCAATTTTTGTATAGTTGGAGCCCTGAAGACAGACATTCATGGCCGTCAATGTACTTCAAATGAGATGCACACCTGGATACAGTCAAGGTTCCACAGGCAGCCACAAACATTTTACCAAGAAGACATTGACTGTTTTGTCTCTGTTGGATAAATGGATTAACTGTTATGGTGATTACTGTTGAAATAATAAACACTTTATTTACTTTTCCCCCATCTTTCTCATTTCCATTTGACTGCCCATTATTTGTTTCTTGTTATTTGGAAGGCTCTATCTATTTTATGTATTCTACTCTCTGTTGTTGCTTCATGTTTTCTCCTTCATGTTGTTGAATATCTGTTCTAGATATTTAAAAAGAGTGCTTCAGACGTTGTGTTACTGATTTTAAGCTTTTATAGTGAGTGATGCTTCTCATGAACTGTTTTTCAAGTGCCACTCATAATCCTACTTTTGCTGCTTGACGTAGTTCTGATTTGTTCTTGTACACTTTGAAGTGAATCTACATTAATTGCATGTCATCTGCAAACTCTAGATAATAAGCAGTGATCTTGTTTGGCTTTCTTCCTATTTTTATACACTTAAATATTTATGGCCTTCCTCTGTTCTCTAACCACTTTCTCTAATGCACAGTAAAAGAGTAGAGGCAAGCAAGCCATCTGCTTGTCCTACTCCTGCTTTTGTTTCAGGATTTTCTTATAGTTGTCCATAAATTTTACTTTCAGTGTTATGCTGGTTACAGTTGGTTTAATTATTTATGTTTTTTGTATGGCTTAAGCTCTTTTAAAATGTCGAGTAACGTATTTATACCAGTGTCTTTAAAACTGGTAATCTCAAAAAGTGCTGTGTGAAGTACATAGTAAGACTTCCAAGTTCAGGAAGAATTTGTACAGTGAGGCAATTCCATGACATGGACATAATTTTAAATCTGACAATATTTGTGACAAAATATTTCTGAACAGCTGCACTTGATCACCCACTAAAATTGACAAGAATTGGGGAAAGAAACACAGTACCACTGTTTAAGGAGGAGTCAATGACAAGGTACATCTACATCATTAAATAAAGATTTTTTTTATGGCTTCAAACAAAGAAAAGGAAAAGATTATGATGAACCAGAAAAAAATTTGCAGATAAGTCACAACTACTATGGAAAAATCAGCTCATTACCAGGTAATGACAAAAGAAAAAATACTTGCAAACCAGTCAGGATAATGTGTCAGAATATTCAGTGCCTCAAAAACAAAGTGCTAGATCTAGAAGTAGCTTTACACAATCTTGATGATGTCTCTTGTATTTGTTTATCTGAACATTGGTGCAAGGCTAGTGAATTAAGTCTCATAAATATAAGCAACTTTAATTTAGCATCATATTATTGCCGAAGTGTTTTTAAAAATGGTGGGGTATGCATTTACTCTAGAGTAGGACTGCAGTTCAAAGTGAAAACAGAATTGGACCATCTAAATACAGAAAAAATTTTGAATCATGTGCCATAGAGTTAAAAACTGAGGAGAATAGTGAAAAACTAGTTGTCATAACAATATATAGATCACCACTGGGTGACAAAAACATATTCTTCAAAAAAATTGAAGCAGCATTAAACACTTTGTATAGTAATGAAGTGAAATTATTGTTATGTGGGGATTTTAATATTAACCTGTTAATTGAAAGTGATGAAAAAATACAGCTTTTGAGTATACTAAGCAGCTTTAACATGAAACCACCCTTTACAGATGCCACCAGAATAACAGAACTGTCATCTTCTCTTTTAGACAATATTTTCACAAATATGGATAATGGTATCACTGAGGCACTAAACGTAAACTTAGGTCTTTCGGATCACAATACACTATTAGCATACATAAATTCCTCTGTACCCAAGGCAGTAAAATATAAGTGGGAATACAAAAGGCTTTTCTATACAGAAAAAGTGAATACTTTCATCCAGTTGTTAGCTAATGGAACCTGGGAAGATGTCTTTTCACAAACAACATCTGAGGAATCTTTCAATGCTTTTTGTAGTACAGTCATGTCCCTATTTGAGATGTGTTTTCCAAAAAAGCTCACAAAGATCAATGTCATGCCTAAGAACACAAGCCAGTGGATAACACCTGCTATTAGAGTATCTAGTCAAACACTTAAATATATCAGTCAACTCAAAAAAGACAACAAAGATGAACACTTCACAGATTTTGTTAAGACATGTAAGAAAATTTACAGGAAGGTGATCAAAAAAGCCAAGACAATGCACAATGACAGTGTAACTGCTGGGTCAGCAAACAAATTGAAAGCTATATGGAATGTAGTAAAAAGAGAAATATGCCCAAGCAAAAATGTTAGAAATGTAGATGACTTTGTTTTAAAAGATGATCAAGGTGTGCTAGTCAGAAATCTTACTTTAGCAAATTATGTTAATGTTAGTCCAATCAATCTGAGTAAAAATTGTTCTAGGATCAGTAGAACATCAATCCCAGGAGAACAAAGTGTTAATTCAATATTGATACCTCCCACAATCAAACTAGAAGTTAATCGAATAATAAAAACAATGAAGAATAAAATGTCCTCAGGGATTGATGAAGTACCTTGTTCAGTCATGAGGAGATGTGCTAGTGTCATATCAGAACCTCTCTCACGCATCATAAACATATCATTGTCAGAAGGAGTCTTTCCACAACAATAAAAAATTGCAAAAATAAAACCATTGTATAAAAAGGGCAATATATATGAAGTGGGAAACTATAGACCAATAGCTTTATTTTCGAAAGTAATAGAGACAGTCATGAAAACCAGAATTACAAATTACCTCGAGAAATTCAATTTATTGTCTGTAAACCAACACGGCTTTCGCAAAGGAATGAGTACAGAGTCAGCCATCACCCAATTCATTGAAAATATTGTAACAGGGCTAGATAGGAACAACAGTACAATAGGAATAAACCTGGACTTATCAAAGGCATTTGATACTGTCTAACATGATATCCTGCTAGACAAATTAGAATATGTTGGTATACGAGGAGTAGCAAAAAAGTGGTTTCAGTCATATCTCCATAACAGGAAACAGGTAGCAGAAATTGCAATAACAAACAGGAAAAACCAAAGTACTGTTACAGATTGGATATTCAGACTGTGCCAATTGGGGTACCGCGGGGGAGTGTTCTAGGACCTCTCCTATTTCTTCTTTATATAAATGATATCAAGATTTCAGTAATTGGTACTCACATAACCCTGTCTGCAGTTGACGCAAACATTGTAGTAACTGACATAAACCGGGTATTGCCAACATCTGCAACCAGAATTATGTAATATTTGCAAAATTGGTTTTAAATGAATAAATTAACCATAAATATCTCTAAAACTAATTATATCCATTACAGGAAAACAAATTCACACTCAGAATACAAAATAAAGAAATTGTGAGAGTTGTTACCACAAAATTCTTAGGTGTACATATAGACGAAAATTTAGACTGGGAATCCCACATCCTGTATCTCTCTCATAAGTTAAGCTCCACTTGCTTTGCATTATGTGTTATTAGCTTTGTATGTAGTAGGGAATGTAGCAGAACTGTTTACATTGCTTATATACATTCTGCTATTACCTATGGCCTCACCTTCTGGGGTCATAGAAAAATCTCAAAACCATCTTCACTCTACAAAAATGAGCTGTTAGAATAATTACCAACAGTGCAAGGTTAACTCCTTCAAAACAATTATTTCAACAGCTAAATATACTACCCCTACCATGCCTCTATGTACAAAAAAGTGTAATTAATGTAAAAAGAAATATTGACAATTTACAATCCAACTCGGATCTACATACAACACAAGACAGTGCAATGACATTCATATTAAAAGAGTTATCAAGGCTTTGGCACAGAAACAAACAAACATACAAGGAAGAAGATTGTATAACAAACTACCGGTAAAAGTAAAAGAAATAAAAAAAAGTCTTCATTTTAAGAAGCATTCAAATTTTTAATGACCAACTGCTATTATAGTGTAAACAAATACCTGGAATAGCTTCATACGAAACAATTAGATTTATGTACTCAGTGTCAATAGTAATTTTTATCTTACTGTTACTATGATCTAAATAAATAATATGTACAAAAGTGTTAGAATTATTATGTGTTATATCTAAATATCAACTGTGTATTCCATGTAAAAAGTCTTTCTCACGCATTAATGTAAAATATATATATATTAAAAAAGATGCTATGACTTACCAAATGGGAAAGTGCTGGTAGATAGACACAATAAAAAACACACAAACACACACATGAATATCAAGCTTTCACAACCCACGGTTGCTTCATCAAGAAAGAGGGAAGGTGAGGGAAAGACGAAAGGATGTGAGTTTTAAGGGAGAGGGTAAGGAGTCATTCCAATCCTGGGAGTGGAAAGGGATTGGAATGACTAACATTACAGATGAATGGAAAAACTGGTAGAAGCTGACCTCGGGGAAGATCAATTTGAATTCCATAGAAATATTGGAACACGTGAGGCAATACTGGCCCTACGACTTATCTTAGAAGCTAGATTAATAAAAGGCAAACCTACATTTCTAGCATTTGTAGACTTAGAAAGAGCTTTTGACAATGTTGACTGGAATACTCTCTTTCAAATTCCGAAGGTGGCAGGGGTAAAATATAGGGAGTGAAAGGCTATTTACAATTTGTACAGAAACCAAATGGCAGTTATAAGAATAGATGGACATGAGAGGGAAGCAGTGGTTGGGAAGGGAGTGAGACAGGGTTGTAGCCTCTCCCCAATGTTATTGAATCTGTATATTGAGCAAGCAATAAAGGAAACAAAAGAAAAATTCAGAGTAGGTATTAAAATCCATGGAGAAGAAATAAAAAGTTTAAGGTTCTCCGATGACATTGTAATTCTGTCAGAGACAGGAAAGGACTTGGAAGAGCAATTGAACGGAATGGATAGTGTCTTGAAAGGAGGATAACATGAACATCAACAAAGGCAAAATGAGGACAATGAAATGTAGTCGAGTTAACTCAGGTGATGCTGAGGGAATTAGATTAGGGAATGAGACACTTAAAGTAGTAGAGGAGTTTTACTATTTGGGGAGCAAAATAACTGATGATGGTTGAAGTAGAGAGGATATAAAATGTAGATTGGCAATGGCAAGGAAAGTGTTTCTGAAGAAGAGAAATTTGTTAACATCGAGTATAGATTTAAGTGTCAGGAAGTCATTTTTAAAAGTATTTGTATGGAGTGGAGCCATGTATGAAAGTGAAACATGGACAATAAATAGTTCAGACAAGAAGAGAATAGAAGCTTTCAAAATGTGGTGCTACAGAAGAATGCTGAAGATTAGATGGGTAGATCACATAACTAATGAGGAGGTATTGAATAGAATTGGGGAGAAGAGGAGTTTGTAGCACAACTTGACTAGAAGAAGGGATTGGTTGGTAGGACATGTTCTGAGGCATCAAGGGATCACCAATTTAGTACTGGAGGGCAGTGTGGAGGGTAAAAATCTTAGAGGGAGACCAAGAGATGAATACACTAAGCAGATTCAGAAGGATGTAGGTTGCAGTATGTACTGGGAGATGAAGCAGCTTTCACAGGATAGAGTAGCATGCGGAGCTGCATCAAACCAGTCTCAGGACTGAAGACCACAACAACAACAACATAAATTTATTGGTATTGATGTAGTTATGTATTTGCGAAATTTAAAACTTTTCCATGATATAGATTGTTGCATAAAATTTGGTGTGATCTGCTGAATGTCAGTAACTTGCTGCCACAATATTTTGGCACAGTATTCTGGCCATCTTCAGGTGTATACTTTTTCCAGTGTGTATATATTCACTAGTATGCACCTGATGACAGCGAGAAGACTATGCAAAAATATCGTGGCAAATATTTTTCCTCAGAATTTTATTACTTCCTTATTGTTGAATTGATCAACTCAAAGCCTACCGTAATGCAATAGCTACCAGTCATTTGCCCCAGTATTGTTTTACTGAATATTTGATGTATAGAACTGTATACAGATACATAAACATGTGACACACATAATTACATTGGAATATTGCAATTCATTCTAATGCACACACTCCACTCCTTCCTTTGCTTCATTGCTATGCAGTTGAAAGTAACTGAAACAATGACGGAAACAGCAACAGGCACATTTCATCTGCACCTGTACATTAATCGAAGTAGTTGTTTGCAAAATATACACTGTCTGATAAAAAGTATCTGGGCACTTGTTAGTGGACCTCAACAGTATAGGTTGTTTCCACCTTTCATCTTTATAATGGCTTGAACTCTGTCTGTGACTCTTTAAGTGAGGTGTCTGGATGTTTGTGGGGAATGGTAACCTGTTCTTCGTCCAGACTGGAAATCAGGGAAATCAGTAATGTTGGACCCTTGGGTCTGGAGCAAAGTTGCCGTTCTAATTTCAGATGAGTTCAGTTGCATTTAGAGTGTTACTCTGGGCAGGCGAGTCCATTTCAGCAGTGTTATTGTTCACAAACTGTAGTACACAATGCTGTAAAATGTGTTCATATCCTTCTGCAATTGTTCTCTTAAGTACAATAAGAGGACCACACACAAACAATGAAAAACAACCCCATATCATAACACCACTACCTCTGTACTTCATGTTGGCACTTCATATGGTGGCAGGTAACACTCTCCACGTATTTCTCAAACACAAACCCCTCCATCAGATTGCGATGGGATGCATCATCTTTCATTATTCTAAATCACTTGTTTCCAGCCATTCGCTGTCCACTGACATCACTTTTTACAACACCTGAAGCATCACTCATTGACTACAGAGGAACTGCTTCACCTTTGTATCTCATTCTTCTTAACTTCTCCAGCATACAGTCATTGTGCTAGCTGTGCTGCTAGTAGCACTTCGAAACTTGTGAGAGATTTTTTTCTGCTGATGTCATGGATGTGTTAAAAAGAAAAACTACCTCCTCTCACAATGTTTGACAGTTGCTATCTGTCTGTATATGAGGATCCTCTGGTATTGATTTGGCAGTCATATCACAAAGAGTCAGCTTGGGAAGCTTTAGTACTTGGGCTGAAATTTCTCTTATAGATTTTCTATTGAAGTAACATCTAATGAATGGTTTTTGTACAAACTTGCTAAGCCCTCCTGACCTATGCATACTACTCTTACTGGTACTCTACTGACAACACAGTACACCCTACATCCTGTAATACTGGTTGTTTCTGCCTCTCCTGACATGTAGTGGTCAGTTTTGAACTACACAGGTACCTGGTTACTTTCATCAGATAGTATATATCTAATAACTATTTTCTAAGTATGTTTTTTGTCATTCTACAGACCATTTTGCAACTCCTATATTGAATTGTCCACTATCATTTCCACACATTCTATTCTGTGTATGTTGTTGTAGTGTATGTTACACATTTTTAGTGTTTTGTTAATTTAACTAGTCTCATTCCATAAGTTTAACAAAGTCCTACTGATATTGTTAAGGTAGTTGGTGAATACATTTACTCAATGCACACACACATTTGGTAGTCTTATTAATTTTCTTTGTCTTTTCCTTGTTTTTGAGGTATCCTGTGCAGAATGTGCTGTTTTTATTTGCTGTTTTATGCAAGACCTAAGAAGCCATCTACAATATCAGCATAGGTCACTTACTGAAAGAGAGGAAATGGTTTTTAATTCCATGGAATGTAAGGAAATGTATAAACAGTTTAACAATATCACTTTCCAAAAGGATTTACCTGCACTGTATAGAAATTCGCACCTGTTAGTCATCTTATTTTTATTTTCAGAGTTTCCTCAGTGGAAAGGAAAGAGAAAACCTAAGAAGAATTTTTGTTCATAAGGAAAGGTGTTGCACAAATAGGCAGGAGGAAGTCTGAAGCTGTGTGTCCAGTTATATATAACACTTACAGACCACAGCTTCTCTCAGAGTTCACTGCATCTTAACCCTGTTAATTGACGATTTTTGCTGATCTAATTGCAAACTGGACTGTCAGAAGCTGCAGTTTAAAAGGAGGTGAAAGCTACTTCAGATGTGTTCATTGTTAGAATGAAGAGATATGCATAACACAGAAAATATGTAAGCTGGACAGTTTTTGTTTAAACTGCGATAAAACAACTAGTGTGAAACTTTGGGACCAGCAGACTCTACACAAATTTTTTTGCAAACTTCAGAGCACAGTACAGACATTAGTTACAGTAACTATATGGTAGTTCTGTTGACCCCATTTCAAATCAAATATGTATGAATGGTCGTGTTCTACACTATATTATTATCATGCAAGAATCCCCCTGTAGCTACAATTTCTGTAGAAGTTGCTGTGGAAAAGTTATGGCCTCCTTTACCCTTGTTTTTTGATACTGACTTATATTTCCTGTTTGCTTAAGTTATTGATTCCATTACTGGACAATGAGGACCAGTTAATTCTTGATTGTAAGCAGAGCTTTTCTTCCATGATGAAATAGTTATAGTGGCTTGACTTCATTTGTCCAATGATAGAATATAAAGATGAATGTTTTCTTTGCCACCATCCAGGATATCTTTTATTATTGCACATCTGTCCATAACTGCAGTTTCTCAGGTCACAGTGCTAGCAACTGTTCATGGATGCAGTGGTGCAGTCACTACGGGGTTTGTAAATAAAGTTTCAAGACTGATTGTTTCCCGAGTAGCAGTGTACATGCAGACTGGTCTCACCACCAGCACCAAGTGGTGGTGGGTGTTGGCTAAGCGAGACAAGCATTAGTATTTGCTGGCAAAACACTGGAATGGAAACATCATGAGTGCAGGGAGCATCCGTTTTTAAACGTCATCAAGAAATTGGAGTATCCAGAATGCAGCACCTCTTGGAGCAGCAGTGTTCGATCAAATTTTGTGTAAAACTGAATGAGATCAGTACAGAACCATTTGAAATTATTCAAGAGGCTTATAAAGAATATGCCATGGTTTTCATGTGGCACAAGAGGTTCAAAGATGGCTACGGAGACTTGGAATACGATGAACACTCTCGAAGACCTTCAACGAGCAGAACTGACTAAAATCTGGCCAAAGGGTGCCAAGTTTCAAACAGTGACCAATGTCTAAGCATCAGAATGATTGCAGATGGAGTGTGTTGAGGGATCGAATCTGTCTAGTTCACCCAGAGAAGAAAAGTAACTGGGTACTCCACCATGACAATGTGACTGTTCACACCTGCTTCACCATCACTAAAGTTTTAGCCTGGTTCAACATGGCAATGCTGCCACAGCCACCCTATAGCACAGAACTAGCCCTCAGTGGCTTCTTTTTGTTCCCCCTTGTGGAGAGAGACCTGAAAGGGAAGCACTTTGACAGCGTCGCAGCGGTCCAAAAAGCTTCGACAAGTATTTTGAACGGCATTCTGGTTAAGGAGTTCCAGCGAGCTTACCAGCAGTGGAAATCTCGTCGGGAGTGGTATGTGGGTTCTCAAGGCACCTATTTTGGATAATTTTAATCCAATGTATGAAAGTATTCAATAAATTTTGTGTTTTGAGACCAGTCTTGAAACTTTATTTACACACCCTGTATCTTCTCATGCAGGGCTGTCACCCAACTTTCACTGTCTCAGAAATGACCATTCCATTTCCTTTGTGTATCACTATGGCATGAATATGCTTGCATAGTGCAATAGCTGTTCACCGTATGGCCTTTACTAGAACATGTATGAATGTGCACATACACTGGAAAAATGAAGACTAATTTATCATAAAAATCATACAAAAGGAATTGCACATAACAGTTTCACAAATTGTAGCATGAACTGACAAGGTTTGAAGTTATACTGATGCAAATACGAGGTGCATTCAAGTTCTAAGGCCTCCGATTTTTTTTCTCCGGACTGGAAAGAGATAGAAAAATGCGCATTGTTTTAAAATGAGGCCGCGTTCATTGTCAATACGTCCCAGAGATGGCAGCACCGTACGGCAGGTGGAATTTTACCACCAGCGGCGAGAATGACAACTGTTTCAAATACTTAAATGGTGACGTTTTCCTTACTTGAACAGTGTGCAATCATTCGTTTTCTGAATTTGCGTGGTGTGAAACCAACTGAAATTCATCGACAGTTGAAGAAGACATATGGTGATGGAGTTATGGATGTGTCGAAAGTGCGTTCATGGGTGCGACAGTTTAATGAAGGCAGAACATTGTGTGACAACAAACCGAAACAACCTCGGGCTCGCACAAGCCAGTCTGACGACATGATCGAGAAAGTGGAGAGAATTGTTTTGGGGGATCGCCAAATGACTGTTGAACAGATCGCCTCCAGAGTTGGCACTTCTGTGGGTTCTGTGCACACAATCCTGCATGATGACCTGAAAATGCGAAAAGTGTCATCCAGGTGGGTGCCACGAATGTTGACGGAAGACCACATGGCTGCCCGTGTGGCATGTTGCCAAGCAATGTTGACGCGCAACGACAGCATGAATGGGACTTTCTTTTCATCGATTGTAACTAACAGTTCTTGATAAAACTTTACGTAGTTTTCGTGTTAGATTTCTTAGTGTTTTCTTGATCGTTTAGAACAGAAAGCGCCCTAAAACCGTCTTTTGTTTGTTTCGCGGCCGTTAGCCACTAGTCACTTGAATCAGCAGTTGTCTTGTGACAACCAGAGCGAGAGCACCAGCAGCAGCGAGTACTGTTTGTATAAAGCGTTTTTGTACTTATTTGCTGCGCTTAGCTTTTAAATAGTTTTTCTGGGAAAACCTAGCGTAGTTTTCACGTCTCGTATTTCAGTGAGTGTTTCTTGATTATCAGAGTAGCTCATCAGAAGATTATCTTGGGAATTTGTCACCGTATAGACTAGGGTAAACATAGTCATGTGTAGGGACTGTGGTTGCTGTGAGCGGACGCAAGGAGAATTGGCCACTCTTCGGGGGCAGGTGGAGGCTTTGTCTGTTAGGCTCATCGAGCTCGAGGCGCAGGCATCGGCTCGTAGTGGCGTTGGGGCAACTGTGGTGAGACCTATGCCTACTTCGGTGGCCTTGGAATCACATGGAACCCCTGATGTCGCTGCGTCTTCCGGCAGTGAGCATCTTACCGGTCAGCCATCACTCCAGGGTGAATGGTGGACAGTGGTGGGCTCGCGTGTGCCAGGCCGAAAGGCGAAGGTGGGATCTGGCTGCGTGGCAGCTGCCTTACCCCTTTCCAACAGGTACGGGGTGCTTCCTAGTGGTGATGACATCGTTTCCGAGCCACCACAGGATGCCTCGCCTGTTGGGCCAGTGGCCGATTCTCCGGCAAGGTCCCGACAGTCACAGAGGGCGGGCCTATTAGTTATAGGGAGCTCCAACGTTAGGCGGGTTATGGAGCCCCTCAGGAAAATAGCGGGTAGGTCGGGGAAGAATGCCAGTGTGCACTCGGTGTGCTTGCCGGGGGGTCTCGTCCGTAATGTGGAGGAGGCCCTTCCGGCAGCTATTGAACGCACTGGGTGTGACCGGCTGCAGATAGTAGCACATTTCGGAACGAATGACGCCTGCCGCTTGGGTTCTGAGGCCATCCTTGGCTCCTTCCGGCGGCTGGCTGATTTGGTGAAGACAACCAGCATCGCACGCGGAGTGCAAGCTGAGCTTAATATCTGCAGCATAGTGCCCAGAGTCGATCGCGGTCCTCTGGTTTGGAGCCGTGTGGAGGGTCTAAACCAGAGGCTCAGACGACTCTGCAACTATAATGGTTGCAAATTCATCGACCTCCGTTATTGGGTGGAGAACTGTAGGTCCCCCCTAGACAGGTCAGGCGTGCACTACACACCGGAAGCAGCTACTAGGGTAGCAGAGTACGTGTGGCATGCACACGGGGGTTTTTTAGGTTAGAGGGACCCCCCCTTGGGCGAAACGATAAAATACCTGACGGCTTACCAGAGAGGACATTATCATCGTTGATAAAGAACGTCCGTCCTCAGAGACCAAAAACAGGAAAAGTTAACGTAATATTGGTAAACTGCAGGAGTATCCAGGGCAAGGTTCCTGAATTAGTATCTCTTATTGAAGGAAATAGTGCGCATATAGTATTAGGAACGGAAAGTTGGTTAAGACCGGAAGTGAACAGTAACGAAATCCTAGACACGGAATGGAATATATACCGCAAGGATAGGATAAACGCCAATGGTGGAGGAGTATTTATAGCAGTAAAGAATTCAATAATATCCAGTGAAGTTATTAGCGAATGCGAATGTGAAATAATCTGGGTTAAGTTAAGTATCAAAGGTGGGTCAGATATGATAGTCGGATGCTTCTATAGACCACCTGCATCAGCAACCGTAGTAGTTGAGCGCCTCAGAGAGAACCTGCAGAATGTCATGAAGAAGTTTCGTGATCATACTATTGTAATAGGGGGAGACTTCAATCTACCAGGTATAGAATGGGATAGTCACACAATCAGAACTGGAGCCAGGGACAGAGACTCTTGTGACATTATCCTGACTGCCTTGTCCGAGAATTACTTCGAGCAGATAGTTAGAGAACCAACTCGTGAAGCTAACGTTTTAGACCTCATAGCAACAAATAGACCGGAACTTTTCGACTCCGTGAATGTAGAAGAGGGTATCAGTGATCATAAGTCAGTGGTTGCATCAATGACTACAAGTGTAATAAGAAATGCCAAGAAAGGAAGGAAAATATATTTGCTTAACAAGAGTGATAGGGCACAAATCGCAGAATATCTGAGTGACCACCATCAAACGTTCATTTCTGAGGAAGAGGATGTGGAACAAAAATGGAAAAAATTCAGAAACATCGTCCAGTACGCCTTAGATAAGTTCGTACCGACTAAGGTCCAAAGCGAGGGGAAAGATCCACCGTGGTATAACAATCATGTACGAAAGGTACTACGGAAACAAAGAAAGCTTCATCATAGGTTTAAGAGTAGTCGAATCATAGCTGATAAGGAAAAGCTGAACGAAGCGAAAAAGAGCGTAAAGAGAGCAATGAGAGAAGCATTCAACGAATTCGAACATAAAACATTGGCAAACAATCTAAACAAGAACCCTAAAAAGTTTTGGTCATATGTAAAATCGGTAAGCGGATCTAAATCCCCTATTCAGTCACTCGTTGACCACAATGGCACCGGAACAGAGGACGACCGAAGAAAGGCAGAAATACTAAATTCAGTGTTCCGAAACTGTTTCACTGCGGAAAATCGTAACACGGTCCCTGACTTCAGCCGTCGCACGGACGCCAAAATGGAAAATATTGAAATAAACGATATCGGAATTGAAAAACAACTGCTATCACTTAGTAGCGGAAAAGCATCCGGACCAGACGAGATACCCTTAAGATTCTACAGTGATTTTGCTAAAGAACTTGCCCCCTTTCTATCAGCAATTTATCATAGATCGCTGGAAGAACGTAAAGTACCTAGCGACTGGAAGAAAGCGCAGGTCGTTCCCATTTTCAAGAAGGGTCATAAATCAGATGCGAATAATTATAGGCCTATTTCGCTTACGTCAATCTGTTGTAGAATAATGGAACATGTTTTGTGTTCTCGTATTATGACGTTCTTAGGTAATACAAATCTCCTTCATCATAACCAACATGGATTCCGCAAACAGAGATCATGTGAAACTCAGCTCGCCCTATTTGCCCAAGAAATTCACAGTGCCGTAGACACTGGCGAGCAGATTGATGCCGTATTCCTGGACTTCAGGAAGGCATTTGATACGGTTCTGCACTTACGTTTAGTGAAAAAAATACGAGCTTACGGAATATCGGACCAGGTTTGTGATTGGATTCAGGATTTCCTAGAAGAAAGAACACAACATGTCATTCTTAACGGTTCAAAATCTGCAGATGTAGAGGTAATTTCGGGAGTACCACAGGGAAGCGTGATAGGACCTTTATTGTTTACAATATACATAAATGACTTAGTTGACAACATCGGTAGCTCCGTGAGGCTATTTGCAGATGACACGGTTGTCTACAAGAAAGTAGCAACATCAGAAGACTCGTACGTACTCCAGGAGGACCTGCAGAGGATTAATGCATGGTACGACAGCTGGCAGCTTTCCCTAAACGTAGATAAATGTAATATAATGCGCATACATAGGGGCAGAAATCCATTCCAGTACGATTATGCCATAGGTGGTAAATCATTGGAAGCGGTAACGACCGTAAAATACTTAGGAGTTACTATCCGGAGCGATCTGAAGTGGAATGATCACATAAAACAAATAGTGGGAAAAGCAGGCGCCAGGTTGAGATTCATAGGAAGAATTCTAAGAAAATGTGACTCATCGACGAAAGAAGTAGCTTACAAAACGCTTGTTCGTCCGATTCTTGAGTATTGCTCATCAGTATGGGACCCTTACCAGGTTGGATTAATAGAAGAGATAGACATGATCCAGCGAAAAGCAGCGCGATTCGTCATGGGGACATTTAGTCAGCGCGAGAGCGTTACGGAGATGCTGAACAAGCTCCAGTGGCGGACACTTCAAGAAAGGCGTTACGCAATACGGAGAGGTTTATTATCGAAATTACGAGAGAGCACATTCGGGGAAGAGATGGGCAACATATTACTACCGCCCACATATATCTCGCGTAATGATCACAACGAAAAGATCCGAGAAATTAGAGCAAATACGGAGACTTACAAGCAGTCGTTCTTCCCACGCACAATTCGTGAATGGAACAGGGAAGGGGGGATCAGATAGTGGTACAATAAGTACCCTCCGCCACACACCGTAAGGTGGCTCGCGGAGTATAGATGTAGATGTAGGTGTAGATGTAGATGAGACGTGGATGCCATTTTTCAATCCAGAAACAAAGTGCCAGTCAGCTCAATGGAAGCACACAGATTCACCGCCACCAAGAAAATTTCGGGTAACCGCGAGTGCTGAAAAAATGTTGGTGTCCATGTTCTGGGGCAGCGAGGGCATAATCCTTACCCATTGCGTTCCAAAGGGCACTACGGTAACAGGTGCATCCTACGAAAATGTTTTGAAGAACAAATTCCTTCCTGCACTGCAACAAAATGGTCAGGGAAGGGCTGCGCGTGTGCTGTTTCACCAAGACAACGCACCCGCACATCGAGCTAACGTTACACAACAGTTTCTTCGTGATAACAACTTTGAAGTGATTCCTCATGCTCCCTACTCACCTGACCTGGCTCCTAGTGACTTTTGGCTTTTTCCAACATTGAAAGACACTCTCCATGGCCGCACATTCACCAACCGTGCTGCTATCGCCTCAGCGATTTTCCAGTGGTCAAAACAGACTCCTAAAGAAGCCTACGCCACTGCCATGGAATCATGGCGTCAGCGTTGTGAAAAATGTGTACGTCTGCAGGGCGATTACGTCGAGAAGCAACGCCAGTTTCATCGATTTCGGGTGAGTAGTTATTTAGAAAAAAAATCGGAGGCCTTAGAACTTGAATGCACCTCGTAATTACATACCTTACATTTAGAGTAAGACAAAGGACACCCAGGACAAGTTATCTGCAGTAGCCACAGTGAAGGCAAGATGACTTACAGGTGACAGCAACTACTGCTGTCCATCTTCAATACATGAGATCATGTTCTTCTTTATACTCTATCATTCTATGGGTCAGAGTTATTTTTAAAATGCACCCAAATGCTAAATCCTCCTTGCTATCTATGTCTTACTGACCTCTCCTCTTTAAAATAGCTACTTCCTCCTATGCAATAGGTCCTTAGTACACCTATCTACCCAACAGTTCACTTTTAATGAAAAATAATGCTTCAAAACCCTGTAAAGAGCCTCTGAGTACATATTAGTATTGAGGCAAAGCCCCAGAATGTTCACATTTTTGCATACCTAAGGTATTCACTTCTAAAATCAACTCCAAATTCCTTGGTGGCTGGGTCCTTGGCACACCATCTGAAGAAATCTTTTAATAAATCCTGAAATATGTCCTTATCTTTCTGTAGTTGTAAGGTTTTAACAGCTTTGGGAACATGCTAGTAGAGCATATCTCTCTTTCCCTCACTTATCATTTTGTCTCCATACTGGCAGATATGCCAATTGCACAAAAATCTCTGGTCACTTGGGCTCATTACTCCACATCAGTCATAACTATTAACATCAGGACTTTGTCATGCAGCTGATATACATGGTAGAAGGAGCAATTTGACCAGGGTACCACATGGCAGCACACTGCATAGTAGTGATTAAGAAGACAATAGATTAAGAAACAATAAGCTGGAGCAGCTCACAAATAATATGGTTCTAAGATTTTATAAGCAAAGGAAAAACTTAAAGTGTTCACAGACTACATACCATCGTGAATGTGAAGAAGTGGGGCATCACGTAAATAAGAAAGACAATGGTTTGCATATGATCTATTGAGTTTCTTAAATAGGTACTTTGAGGAACTAAGGAAAACCATATCAACCACAAGCAAAGGTGAGGACTTTGAGGTAAGTTCATATTAGTTAACCATATGGTGATTCATTCACATTTGGTGTGTCTGTAACTCTCTCTGTGCATGCAGATTTAATACTGAATTAAATACTCAGTGTGTTGTAAGATTTAATTTCCAAACATGTTTTAGTACTATTGTAAGATCATCAGGAAGGTTTTTTTATTCTATCGCTTTGTTTCACAATGTACTGCATTTTATAATATTTTGCATTGTGAGTCAGTGTACAGCATTTCATCCTTGATGTTGTGGTCTTTAATTTAAATTTTTTTGTGCTTGTATTCCATGTTAAGTGTGTTCCCCATATTTTGTTTAGCCGGTGCTGCCTTTATCAGCTCAAGTATCAAAACTCTTATTCTCACAAATGCAGTGAACTATTTTCTGTATTTTGTTAATTGTGATTACCTGATAAATGATAAAATAAAGGAAAGGCAGCCTTTCACTTACAGTGGATTGATGTATGGAGCACAGAAACGCACAACAGGAAACAGCATTCACATTAGCTTTCAAGCCCTAGTTCTTCTTCAAAAATAGGAAACAGGTTCATACACCCAAACAAAAAGCATACAAGAAACAATAGTTAGCATCAGCAGTGGCCATCAGAACAATGCTTAAAGTCCTTTGTAGTTGAAAACCATGCTGCCATTGTTCCTTGGATTTTGAATCACTGTCTGTTTCCCATCACAAGCCCAGATATAGTGTGAGTAGTTCCAGGAAACTGCAGAATTTTTTTTGCAGGTTTTCTGCTATCTTCTTCCGTGGAAGAAATTTAAAGAAAGTCCCGTGTTGTGTGACACCTTGTTATGGTGTGATGAACATAGTTGTGACTGGTATCACAGTTTGTTTTTCGCCATCAGAGTTGCTCATGTGCTGGTCTGGGTGATCAGTTTTGGTGTAATCTGTCTGCAGATCAATATTATGAGAAGGAAAGTTGCTAATCACCATATAGTGGAGATGTGGAGTCACAGATAGGCACAACAGAAAGACTGTTCCAAATAAAGCTTTCGATGCATAAGGCCTTTGCCATAAACACACACACACACACACACACACACACACACACACACACACACACACACACACACACACACACACACGCGCGTGCGCGCACACACGCGCATGCAAATGCAACTCCCACACATGACTGCAGTCTAAAGCAACTGTAGCCACACCATAAATACCATTACAGGATTCATAATTTGTCAGAACTGCATAGCTTCATGCATGTAACAGGTGACTTGTACATAGAGTTCTGCACTTTTGACGTACTGTGAACCAGTCCTCAGACTGAAGACCACAACAATAATAAGGTCTATTCTAATGATACTTACAGACTGCAGGTGTGTTATGCCTAAAACAAATCACCCGAAATTATTCATTAGAGATGCTGACAGCAATAAACAAATAAGAAATTACTTTACTTACATAGTTGGTTTTACAAGGTGAAGATGCAGCTTCAAGTGCTCTATGTACTACCAGCAGCTTAAGGAATTATGAAATGGTGCCATCACATACATTTTCCACTCGTGATGCAGCTCAGAGAAAAGGGTTTGGCTGTGTAGGTAAAATGTTTCTATCCCCCAAGAAGATTCAGAAGGACTGTGCATCCTACATCTCCGTCAGAACGTGAGGAAGAAATATATGCTGTCTTAAAAGCATCAGCCACAATGCATGAATGCTCAACATGACAGTGAGCTTGCTGGAAACGAGTGATGGCATTAGTCGTGTAGAGCACATGAAACATCACATAACTGTGATACTCCTAACTGCTATGGATAGATGTGATGCAGAAGATCTGCCCAACAGTCCTAAGGAAATTTTAGTTTCTGACAGCAGAAGTGAACTTCACCTTGCTTCACTGATTGAGTCCTGCTCACACAATGGAAAAATATCAAGAGAATTTGGATTCTTCTGTTCTGACTGATTTTTTATTTGGAGTAGGATCTTCATGAACTTAATAAATTCAAATGTGCTATTATGTAATTTGAATAATATTTTTAAAAACTGGAAACTATTAAAGTACCACTTTTCTAACTGAATCGCGCTCTGTTCATTGTGTTTCAATATTAGATGAAGGCAACAGTTTGCAGTGGCACTATTTTCCTACTCACATGTACAAAATCATGCAGAACATGTATTATAGCTCTGCATGCTTGGGTATGATTCTTGAAATACTAGGTTCTGCGATCTGGACCATGTACATTAGTGAAAGATAAAGATCACCAGCAGCTAAATATCTCACACACTATCATTGGCATGATTTGGTGCAGGAAGTACTTACAATCGTTCTTGTAAAATTTTTCAACAAAATTTCATTGTTACTCTTCAATTTCCATAAATCATTGCAAGATTCTTGACCATCAGCAAATAATTCTTCTCCATCTTGGTTTTCTTCTGTTACAGCAAAGAACACAGTGGCTGCTAGTTTGCAAAAATTGGTGCACTGTTCAGTGGAATTGACTGAGGTGCACACTACAGACACAAGCATTATCTTACTGCATGAGACATCAGGCAACACATTTTCTGAGCAACAGCAACTTCATAGCATGGTTTCGTGTCATTCACTAAAAAATTGCCAACACTTGGAAACATGTAGCATGTGACTTGGGGCAGCGAGTTGTGTAGTGTTGCCTTGGAGGATTCAACTTTTACAGCTATCTGAAATGAAAACCTACAACAAATTAAAAACACATGTTACAGCTAACATTGATCAGATGGTCATACAAGTGCTTAGGCAGTAAGCCATCATGCAACATGTACCAGATTGACTTGCAGTAATAAGTGTGTTTAAATGAAAGTTATACTTATGTGAAGCATGGGTGCTATCTGTTAAAACTTCATCAGAAATGAATTTACTTGCTACTGCAATTTCAGATGGTGTAGGGCTCAATTCTCCATCAGTCCATGTTGATTTAGGTTTTCCATGGTTTCTGTAAATCAGTGACAAGCAAAACACAGTTTGTGAGCCACATGTGGTCTTTGGCCCCTTAGTGTGACTCTTCCACAAAATATCACATGCACATACAGTGTGATTGAATCTTTGTGGCATATCCACAGAAAACAACTTTCAGTCTGGGCAAGTCTATTTCGAAGAAGGGACAGACACATGTATAGATGAAATTACCATTCTCTCTCTATTAGCAATGTACTCTTGCTGCCATCTGCACCGCTTTTGCTGTTTGTGATAAATGTCTTTGAATGTGGAAGGCGGGTAATGCTTCGAAGTTAGATGCATGAGAATTTTTAACTTGCTGAAGTTCATTGAAAATGACCCAGGGGAAGGAATATCTATTCCATTGAAGGGACTGCAAATTTTCCAGTGAAGAGTGAGGAAAAAGTGTGCAATTCAGATGATGATAGTGAACCACCAACAGATCATTTGGAAAGTGATTTAATAACAGCCTGGTTCTAAGTTGAAAATGAGTGAAACAGATTATGATAGTTACAGAGAACTATCAGCTTATTTATGTAATAACACATTTAATTGTTTGTGTCCTTCTCTTTAGGTGAGTGTTGTGAAGTGACTTACAGGGAAAGAATTTCCAGAAAGATAAAATGTTAACACATGTCTTTGCATTATTTTCTGCTCTAGCATATAACTTTCAAGTGCATGTCCATGCAGGAAAGACTAGATTCTAGTTAAAAATGAGTTGGCAGTTCCAAGTGGCTATGTCCTAACTACTTTGAATCCACCTAAACATTTCTCCACCACCGGCATTTTCTTCCTCCGCTCACTGCTGTTCTGCACATTTAGATGCCATGAAGTTTCAATTGTCCTCTACAAGTCAGGGAGGTGCATGCTATCCACGTAAGAATTGAGACAGCAGTCTTTGTGCAGTTCTTATAGTGCTAGTCACGTTAGCAAATTGGCTAAAAAAGTACTGTGTGCACAAAAAAGAGCCATAAGGATCATTTGTGGAGTCCATCCTAGAGCCACATGCAGGAATCTTTTTAAGAAGCTTGAAATACTTACATCCACTGCGCAATATATATTCTCATTGATGTGCTTCATAAGAAAAGAAAAATCCATCTTTAAACTGAATAGTGCATATCACAGTCACAATACTAGAAGGAAACATGATATCCACTATGAACAGCCAAATCTAAGTATGGTGCAGAAAGGAGTCCATTTCAGTGGCTGTAAGATTTTTAATGCCCTCCCTTCAAGAATTAAGTGCTTGGTAGATGATGATCTCCTGTTTAAAAAAACCTTAAGGCAGTTCCTATTGCAAGGATCATTTTATACATTAGAAGAGTTCCTGAACTACAGTGTTTAACATCTCTTGTATTGTAAATTGCAAATGTATGCCCAAATTTGTATTTGTAATACTGAATATTTTTATTGTAAACATATATTTTGCAATATTTATTTCTCTGTAAGACTTATTATTTTGTAATCTTTATCTCTCTCTAAAATGTATTTCTGTAGTGGGACCTAAGTTACTGTTTACTGTTTTTTGTTTTGTAATCTCTAGCTATTTCTAAAATGTATTTTTTTTGTAGTGGGACCTAAGTTACTGTTTACTGTTTTTCTTTTGTTTCATGTATTACCATAAATTCTGGCCAAAAGCTTGTAAAATTGACACGTTCCATATCCTGTGATACTGTCACAACATGGATCACCGGAACAAGAGATAAATAAATAAAAATAGATAAACATGCAGGTATCAAAAATATCTACTTGAAGCAAATAGTTACCCATATTTTTCCAGTTATCTGCAAATCCTACAACCGTTTTGGTCATTAATTTGAGAAATGTAGTCATTTTGTGGTGGTGGCTTTTTTACTACAAATTGAAACATTTTTAGGTTCCCTGTTTAACATAGCTACAGAGAAGAGGGAAAGAAAAATGAAAGCCATACGTGAATCTAAAGTTGAATCGACAGAGACGGGGGCATTAATTCAAGACTGGCCTGTGTTTTGTCAGGAAAAATAGGCCCATAACAAGAAATCAGGTTTGGTGAGACACTTTATAGCTAAACACATGTCCTTTAGTACTAAGTATCCTGCCAATAGCCAGAAGGAAAAAGCCATTGATGAGTTTTTGAAAAAAAAGTAAAGTTTTGTATTAAATTAGTGGGTGCACTATTAGAAGTTTTGTGTTAATCAAGATATTTCTAGAAGGGGGAAATTAAATACAGGCAGTGAATATGTAAAAAGTTATTTTCCAAATGTATGTGAGGGGTGATTTCAGAATTTTAAGTACAAAGCAAATTTCTAAAAAATTGAAGTATTTGCTGTATCCTTTAAATGTGTTAGACCTTTTTGGGGCAATAGTCCTAAAAGTTATTTTTCTTAGGGCCTGTAGATGAAGTAAATTGTTCATTAAGTGAAACTTGTACTGCATCACCTAACAAGACTTGTCAGCTGTTGTTGGTACAGCACAAACCATCACCTGTGAGCACCTGTCAACCCCGATAAAGCTGAAAACAATTAAATATCTGTGGCTTGAAGGTTGGTTATATTTGAACACATTTAGACAACTCTTTGTTTCACTGTTTTAGCATAGAAAGGTAATTCTCTGCTAAAACAGTGAGAGATAGAATAGTCAAAATATCTTGGAGTGCAACCAACCAGCAAGTCAAAGATCTTAAATTGTTTTCAGCTTTATCAATAGCAGTTGACGAAGTCTTGTGACATACAGTGCTAGTTTCACTTTTCACATCGTTTCAGGAGCATCACTACTCAAAGGTCAAACACAGTGAGAGAATATAGCAAATATTATAAATGAGAGCACTGATGAACATCGTATTCCAAAAAAGTCTCAATTTATAAGTATGACTGGTGTAAGAAACAGGGTTGCTGTTACTTTGAAATAAAGAACTGAATCAAGAGATACTTACCATTCAACAAGAAGCATTTTGTGCAGAGTAATTATCAAGAGAAATTTGTGAAGTTGTGGAATTGGTGATTTAGATAATCAACTTCATTATTGTTAAAGCTCTTTATAATCACCAATTAAAGAATTTTTATCTGAAATGTAGTGAGTACAGATTTTATGTCATACAACAAGGTAAGTATGCCATCGAGAGGAAAAGTGAAACGTTCACTTCCTTATTAACTGAAGTAAAAGCATTTCTTTGTGAGAAGGGTGTTACTATCCAGAACTAATGAATTAGTGGATCCAAAAATTGTATTTCATGGTGGACAATATATCATTTAAATCAGCTTAATCCTTAACTTCAGAGGAAAGGAAACAACGCAGTGTTAGAAGTTATTTCATTATCTCTTTTTGCTCAAGATTTTGAAAGAGTTAGTTTGATGTTCTTTCCAAGCCTATTTGAAAAACAACAAAGAAAACAATTCTGATGTTAATATTTACTGTCTCAAACAAACACTTTAAAATATAAGGGAAGCTTTTCTCAACATGTTTCAGGAATTCAGAAAAAGCAAGGTGACATTAGACTCTGTTTAAAACTTTCTCAATTAACAGAATTAAATTTTTCTCCCTGTAACAGTGACGTAGCCAAAAGGGGAAGGTTCAGGATCCCTGCCCCAAATCATCTAAATGAAATTACACACGACCTAGTTGCCTTGTGGTGAAACTGACAGATACTTTGAGTTTCAATCACATGATGTGAAAAGGAATACATACTATCAATAGTTAGCAGATTTAAATGAGTTATACATCCATAGCACTGTTGGCTATTGCCCATCCCTATTTTGGCCAAGACCAATTGTTAGCCTTTCTTGAGCTCAGTTGTTTTGCTACCAATTCAGCTCTTACTTGCAGTTGAATTTAATGTAAGTGCTTCTGTTTATTTTTGTGCTGTTGTGATAGTTTATGCATAAGTTTCTACTAAGAAAGATGAGGAAGACTGAATTTGACTCATATACTTGCATTATGATAAGTTAAAAATATGTATGCATTGGAGTCATTAATTGGAGACTGGCAGAAGTATTTCACAAGGCACTGGAGCAGTAAATATCATTACAGACAACGTTAAATTAAAATCAGTTTTGTGTTGCCCAAAATGCACAATCAGTAAAAATATTGCCCAAATAGTGATGGTTGTATTTCATTAAAACATTTGTTCAATATTCTGTCATTTGTAACCCAAATGGCAAAATGTTGTCCAATCTGGTCACCCAGGCAGTATTTAATTATGAAAACCAGTTCCAGTACAGAATGATTGGGAGGGGTTTGTGGAGAGCAGAAGAGGTACATGATGGCAGCACATGCTCTAGTTAGTTTGTTTCTAATAAATTTTTTCAGTGGGCTGCTTGAGTTTGTCAAAGGCAACTGCACCCTGCATCAGTCGTTCCCCCTCTTTTCCAAAATCTATTTACAATCTAGTAATATTATAAGGGACACTCAAAAAGAAACAAGCAGGAGGTATAATTACAGAAACCAGTACCTGTATGTTAGAAGTATTGACCCTGGCTGTTACGACAGTTGTCCCACAGTGACACATGGCAGTGAATGGCTGACTCATAAAATTCCCAGGGCTGTGATGTTAACCATTTCTGCATGTGCAGCTGGATCTCATCATCTGAGGTGAATGGTTTGCCCCTCAGAGCCTTTTTAAGGGGACCAAAAATGGCATAATCACAGGGCGAGAGGTCTGGACTGTATTGGGATTGGCCAAGAACCTCCCATTTGAATTTATGCAGGAGTGCCATGACTGTGTTAGCTGTATGACACTTTTCATTGTCATGGAGCAGAATGACCCCACATGTGAGATTGCCTGGTCATTTTGATTTGATCACTTGCCAAAGGGTGGTCAATGTTTGTGAGTAATGCCGGACATTCAATGTTGTCCCATGCTGCAGGAACTGAATCAGAAGGGGACCATCTTGGTGAAAGAAGAACATCAGCATAACCTTTCCTGCACTCGTGTGGATGGCCTTGGCTTTTTTTGGTGGTGGTGACCCTGGATGCTTCCACTGGCGACTTAACCATTTTGATTCTGGTTCGAAGTGATGACACTATGACTCATCTCCAGCCACCACTCGTGCCAGGAATGCTTTCCCTTCCTGAGCATAACGCTGCAGATGAGCAAGACCGTGAGCCATTTGACATGCTTCCTGGTGTGGTTGAAGACTGGGGCACCCATTGGGCACACACTTTGTGGATGTGCAGTCGTTCCTTCATAATGGTGTGAACACTTCCAACGCTCATGCTGACCATGGTGGCTACGGCTTTCACTGTCACTCAGCAGACCTGGGCAATGAGTGCATCCACCAGCTGGATGATGTCATCGGTAATGCAGTGTGGTGCTCCAGACCGTGCATCATCAGCTAACAACACCCATCCTACCCTGAAGCACTTGTGCTACACCTTGACCCTTGCAAGGGACATGCAGTGTTCACCGTACACTTGTGATATTTGTCGATGAATGTCTGTTTCTCCTTCTCCTTCCACTGTCAGAAAACAAACAACACCTCTTTGTTCCTCTTTTGAGCCTCCATGTCACAGTTTGCAATGTGACTGGCAGTGCTAGACAATTTATGCACGCTGCTGCTAGCTCCGTATAGTCACATGATGTGCAACCGTGCCCTCTAGCAATGGGCTGTGAACTTCCTCGCTCTGATCAGAACCACACCTCATTACACGCACCATGATAATACCCTCCTGTCACTGGTTTGCGCATTCCAGACTCCAGCTCGTTTCTTTTTTAATGCCCCGCATATAACTGAAGCCAGCAATTCCATGCACAGTTAAATCTTAAAATATGCATGCACTCATGCACTTTCAGATTACTTAAACATGCACAATTAAGGGAATAACGTGCAATGTCAGAAATTAATCTTTTGTTATGATGCTTTTTATTTTATTGCAAAACAGTGTACTAGAACAAGTTTTCTGAAATTGTCCAGCAACATGAATTAGCTTTGTATGTTAAGCGGCTAGCTAGCAATGCCTGTATTTGAGAGGTGAGGTGGTTTGAACCCACCTACTGGCAACCTTGTAAATGGTTCTCTGTGGTTTCCCATTTTCAGTTTAGGGAAATGCCAGGGTAGATCCCTTACTATAGGCCACAGCCAGCTCCTTCCGAATTCCTTTCTTTCCTGACATTCCAATTACCTTATAGAAGCAGCAACTCTGCTTAAATGGAAAGGGCTGCATTGAAGGCGAGCCAAGATTCTCTGAGGCTTCTGGCACTGAAATCCACATGATAAATAAATAATAATCCAAATTCTTCTTTGCAAGAAGTGACAGATGCATAATTAAATGAGGAAATTTGGGAAAGTGTAAGGTTGAATAATTCCAAATCCTCTGCATTTTCGCCACCAAAAATTGTTCTGGTTTCTCTGTTGAACAGAGATCTCTCTGCCGCAAAAGTTCTATCAGTAATAATCATGGAGTCACAAAACATTAGTGTTCATCTAGTCCTGATTGCTTCTTCAGCTCAAATCCAGACTAAAAGAACATGTAAAATGATCTTGGAGGGTAAAGGGAGATTGGAGTATGACTGATTCTTAGTGTTCCTCAAAATACAGCACTCTTGAGTAACAAGATTATATCTCCACTTGGTGAAAACTCAGTTCATTCTCAAATAAAATGGTTTGTCATTCTTGACCCAGATTTTCAAAGTAAATAAAAAAATGAGTTTTTAATATCATCTTTAACAAATCTGTCCCCTCCTTTGACAAAATCCTGGCTACATCCCTGTTACCAGAGATTTACCCTGCTCAATACCACCTTAAAACTGTTAACATTGGTAATTACAGACAGGATGCAGAACTGTATAGAAATATCAGAAGAACAACAAGGATTCAGGAAAACAAGAGCACAGTAGATGCTAGTTTACTTTAAGACAGATTGTGGACAAATCATACGGATCAGTAATCCAATCTATGTGTCTTGGTTAATATGCAATGTGCAAAAACCTTTGACAAGATTTTTAAGAAAAGAAAAAGGAACCCTTGTCCAGAAATGTAATGTTTCCATTCTACGGCAGTTTCAATTCAGATGTGTAATGCATTCATGTCTGCTCATGGAAAAAGAAAAGCCTTGGAATTGCTTGTCCTGGTATGGAATAGGGCGGACAGGATGGTGTATACTACATCACATGGTCACATGATGTCACTTGACATATGCAAAGTTTAATTTACGAGACTCTTGTAAAAGCAGAGGAAGATCTCCTGGAATGAGTTCAAGCTGCTGCGCCAAAAACTGAAGACAGCAGATGGGATGGAGAGTATGAACTAGAACATGCTTTATTGGTACAATGTTGGTGGTCACCACATTGAGCTGATGATGTAGCGCATCAGTACTGTTCTGTATGTACAGTATACTAGGTTCTTTTTTGTTTTGGAATAATGTAAACACGTAATGTATGTTAATACAAACAAATGTGCTAAAGTGGTAAATGGATGATTTATTGTATTTTCTTTCGAATTATTAGCTAATAATCATACTGTGTCATGCCCATTTTAATTCCTCAAGCAGAAGTGGACGAGTTAAACATGTCAACTGAAACTTCCGTAGAACGGAAAGTGTTTCCAAACATGAGTTCCTGTTTAGAATATTATGTACTCACTCCCCTCTACAAGCTCTAGAAGTTCACAATTGGAATTTGTGAACCCCTGTACACAGGTAATAAAATGACAATTAAAAGGATTCATAGATGAAATTTTGCTAGATAAAGAAACTAGACAACGACTCATTAAACCCATTCCTGTTCAACTTAATAATGGACCACATCATTGATGACATAAGAAAGAAACCAGGCTAGAAAAATGAGAAAGTTGTAAGCATTATATATTACACTGATGCTGTACTGAGGATAATTTGCAAAAGTTGCTTCACCAGTTTAGTGGAACAGCTACACAATGTAACATGGAAAACTCTTCTAAAAAAACTAAGAGTGTGCTAATGTCAAAAGCATATGCACGATGTAAATTAGAAGTAGATGGTGTGTCAATTGGATAATTGATGAATTGTAATTGTTTAGGGGCTATTATCACCAGCTATATGCAAGTGAAAAATCAAGTGATAAAGGCAGTAAGGATAGCCTGGATGCCTGCAAAATACAGTATGGAGAAACAAATTTATGACAACAGGGTGGAAATTAAAAACATGCAAAAGAATAGTGTGTCCTGTTTTGACATAGGCAGTAGAAACAAGAGCAGAAATGAAAAAGATAAAATTTAAGGACAGTGGAAATACATGTACTAAAACAGATTCAAGGAGTGACCACATGGGACAAAAGAACAAATGGATTAATAAGGGAACTGTAGAATACTGAGCCATTAGAAGGAATTCAGGGCCACCATTGTATGCAGCAGCCACCACATGGTCCAACAGGATATGTTCAAAGCACTGCCTGGTGGCAAGGTGACCATAAACTAGTTGCATAAGGCTGTCAACACTGAAGCCTCCCCACATCATCACAGAACCTTGGAAATCAGTTGATAACCTGGACAACATTTTGCATGTACCACTTACCATGGGTCTCCAAACATGAACACGGCCATCGCCTTGCAGCAGAGCATATCTGGACTCGTCTGTGAATAAGGCATTTCACTGGTCATGAAGTTGCCAACTGACTAGAGAATAGTAGAACAGAAGGCAAGCTGCAAGACATGTCAAGTGGGTACTCGAACAGGATGTCTGTGTCATAGGATTCTTTCTTGTAACCTTTCCTTTACAGTCAGATTGGACACAGTGGCTCCACTGGCCCTTCTAAGATGGTCTTGCTGTGCTGTGGCAGTATCTCTATGATGCTGCAATGCAGAGATGGCTTGTGTACTGACCTGTCTCCCTGTAGCATGTCCACAACATATGGATGACACATGGAGAGGCATTGAAATTTGCAGCAACAGTGCCAAAAGTCGATATTTTTTGGATCAAACCGACCACTGTGGCAACTAACACTGCATTAAGATGTCGTATTGCATGTGCTTGGCTGAATATCACTGTCCACAAATGACAACTGCTGTCTGTGTACCCCACTAGAAAATACTGGGACACTGGTCTTTACTTCATTCTGTGGGGTCACCTGACACTAATGCATAATAGAGTCCATACATGGTGAATGACACTAACTGTTGCCTACATTGAAAGTGAAGATATCAAGCCATGCAATTAGACCACAGGTACCGCCTGTATCAAAAACATATTTACCATACCAGACACACAAGTAGTTCCCTAATTCTTTTGAACAGTTTATTTAAGATATTCACACCTTGCTTGACTTAGGAGAGACTGGGGCACATTAATGCAGAGCACTTTCCTCAAGAACAATTCTTGCTGGAGCACTACCCTCAATGGAAAATCAGGACTGCCATCCACAGAGGACACTCACAAACTTCACAGAACCAGATGATTGAAGGCCTTTAGCATGAAGAACATATTTGTGTTTTTGTGCAAGGTAAGTAAATTTTGTTACTCAAATATTGACGCCCCTAGGGAGCATAGAAGGATACCTCTTAGGTCTGAGAATAGGTAAATATATGTTCGTTTACAGGACATTATTCTACTTTGCAAGGTACATTTGTATAATCTGGTAGCTAAAAGTTACTATTGTAGCTTCAAAACTAATTGAAATATGGCGATGGGGCATGTTTATGCGCTATTTTGCACTGACAACCACACTTATACCCTAGTCAAGGAATCTTTAAGGCTACAGCAGATGGAAGCTCAATTTTTAAAAAAAAGTGATGGCACAGGAGAATAGCAGGAAGAAAGTACCAAAAATAGCCATTTGAACCCGATGAACCTCAAGCAGAAAAAATAGGAGCAAAAAATTACTAGAAGCAAGAACAAGGAAATATGTTGATAGGCCTACTTCTGCCAAAAGGTTTTCATATGGAAACTCACCATGCTATGATTTCTTCTCCTGTCCTCTTCATGTCTGCATAATTTCCACTTCCCTTTACCTCATCTTTCATCTTGCATCTCCTCCTCCCTCTCAGTTACCTCTCACAAACTAGTCCTTCGAAAGCATATGTTAGGAAGCATCCTCATTTTAACGAACGTCCCCTCCAGTTCTTTTCTCTTATAACCTACAGCAGTCTGATAAAGGAATGAAAATTACCTTTATATTTACTTCCTGAAATGATACAGCCAATCAAAAAGAAACTAAGAATTTATTCTGTGCCTCAGATGTCAAAGTGGGTTTACAATGATTTGATTGTGCCTCAGAAAACTCATTATAAGACGAATGCATAGTTTATGTTCTTTTGGACCTGTGCTGGGTGGGAATGGAAGTTGGCCATGGAGCATACCAAGATAATCCATGGATTTGCAATAAAAACTGTGTCCAGATGGCACAGTGGTTAACACAGCTGCCTAGTAAGCAGGAGATTCCAGGCTTAATTCCCACTCTGGTACACATTTTCACTTGTCGCCACTGATTCCACATAAAGTCCCAATGCAGTTCATTGTATCAACTCTTTTGTCCTCTCCCCTGCCCTCCCCACCCCTTCCCCTCCCCTCCCCTCCCCTCCCCTCACCTCACTTCACCTCACCTCACCTTACCTCACCTCACCTCACCCCACCTCTGCTGCCCTCCACTGCCCTCCCCTCCCCTTTGCTGCCCTGCCCCCTTCCATGAGCTTAGTTCATTACTTAAGGTTTCATTTTGAGCAGTTGAAGCTGCACTCTGGGCATCAATTTAGCATTTTGAACTTTGATTAGGTTTACTAATTCAGACCAGTCTGGCCCTTGCTTACTAATTTTCATAGCCATGCCTGGTTCTGACAGTTCTCCAATTTGCTTTTCCTGATCCATATTCTTATCATATTTAGACCTAGTAATCATTTTAAAAAAATTCAACTCTGAGTATAATAATTACACCAATAAAAGTCGCTCTACTGTTTGTATCACTTCTTGCTAAGGTACTAAAGTTCTATTTTGCGTTCACCCGGTGTAGAATTCTCGTAACATAGATAAGCAGATGTGACAGCAAGTCAGAACCGGTGAACAGCAAGCTGGTGATGTCAGATGTTGATGTCGGCATCGGTAGGCAGCTGTGGAATCAGGTCAGTACCGGTTAACCGCAACTGGTGTCGGTGGCGTCGGATGTTGTTTCCTTGTTGGCATCATCATGAAGTGTGTGAGAGCTGTATACTCCCCCCACTGGATCTTCCTAGTTGAATTATTCTCGTCATATCTCTTCTTAGTCTAATAAGTCACGGTCTTCTTTCCATTCTTTTAATGTTATTCCTTCCTTATGTCTTCCCTTTTGTTGCATCCACAAATTTTTCCATTTGATTTTTGGACTTAATCCAATTACATGAAACAGTTCTCTTGTCTTGTCATATCTGGTTGCTAGGGCAACACATCATATCTTCTTCTTCAATTTCTTCTCAAAATTCCCATTTTTTCGAGTCCTTTTCACTGGTTGCCACGCTCTAGTGGCTTTTTAGATCATAGAATGTGTGGAGTAAATATACAAACTTTATGTTTTCATCGATTAATGATGTACTGGATTATGCAGAATAACATTCTCGCATTTCACCTGTAAACATCTCCATCTTCTCATATTTCACTCGTTTTTGAGCTTTAGAAATGCATTACATTAACATTCATAAGCGAATTGGTTTAAGAACCACTCATAATTTATGAATATGCCTTGCTTCTAGCAAGTCCAACACATGAATTACTTAAAAGTCTAATCTCATTTCTTTGTTTCTCCTTAACAGTCATTACAGTCACTAAAAGCACAGAATAATACATAAACACTCATTGTTCTTCTCTACACATACACTGAAAATCTATGGATCATACAGCAGGTACTTGTCAGCCACCGTTCGGCCACCATGTCCACATTTTGCTCGTGACAGTTTTTAGACCTGCACACACAAACATGCAATGTGCAGCAGGTCAGATTCATCTCTCTCACACTTCTATTTAAAATATCATGTGTTTGAAATGGAGGAAGGCCAAGTGGTTCTGAAAGCACTACAATGGTGGAAAATGATGAGCATATTATACACCTGGAATACTTCTCGCATAAACCTTATGATTCAATTACATTTAACAAGCATGATGAAATTAGAATTATCACCCAGCATCAAGGTGCTATAGCCCATCTGCCAAAGAGTTTCATGTATCTGGATGGGGCATTTAGCAAAAAGAGTGGTACTGCCTCAATGACATCAAAGCTTACATATAAGGCCTTAACACTCTTGTTTCAGGATATGCAGTATGAACTTAACAGGATCAAGATTGAACATACAAATAATGTAGGCATAGCATCAACCCTTAGAACATATATCTCTGCTTCTCCTTTAGATTTGAATGATTTATAAAACGCTGGGTGGTTTATAGATGAGCCAGTGGGTAGAACAGCATAAGAGTACAGAAGATTTACTGCATGTATACCTCTAAAATTGCTTATGGACTACTTTGAATATCCACGGCAAATTATTGTGAATGTTAAATGGGAACTTATCCTGGTGTGGAGTGCAATGGATAACAACTCCCACATTCAAGGAGCTGATGAGGCGAATAAGGTCACCATCAATAAAATAATATGGAGAATGCTACACATTATTGTACCTGACAAGCAATATTTGAAACTTTTAAAAGTTATGAATGCCATTTTGTTTCTACCATTAACATTCCATTCATGGGAGCTTTTTGAATCCCCAGTGCTTCCAACTGCAGGGAGACATACTTGGACTACTAAAACAGCTGTTCAAATGGAGACACTGAGATTCATAATACTTGCTTGTCAGACCAACAGGAGAGGGAATATAACAAATGATTCCATTATATTTGAAATTGTGTGTTAACTAATGCCAGAGTCTACCTGAACTATGAATTCTACCTGTATTATAATTTATACCAACATTGGGATGAAAATGTGCACAGTCAAGTATTTGTCATGTATGCAAGGTTCCATGCTTCTTTCTATAAAAAGGAAGGATGTGTACTCTGTCCATAAGAATCCAAGGAGCCGGCACCAATCATCGTAATAAGGTGTTCAAAACAGAACAATGTAATTAAGTCTGGGCCTACAAATGTACAAACTGCGTTTGAAGCTTCAGCAAATTTCTCAGTTCTCACTGCAGCATACACTCTAGTTCTACATGACTGTGTGATTAACTATTGTCCACTCACTGGTGTAGTGCAGTGAGCAATATAAATGAAGAAACATTATGCCATATCCAGAGCATTTCACAACAGCATCTCAAGGTGAGAACATCATTGTGGACATTCAAGGTTTCTATGAGAATGAGTGTAGACAGTTCATATTTAAAGATGTTGCTTTTGTAGCATGCATGGTAGATGCTGGTATAATAGGGACGTTCTCAGCAAGCACTGCATCACTGAGACCTTTCCAGGATGCGAGGTGTGCTAAAACATAGAAGAGAGCAAAGTGGTTAACACTTTTCTTCCATGGAATTCACTGGGATAAACCTGGCTTACTCTATAAAGATATGGTGACACATCACTTCTATTATGTAGCCATACAGATACCACCACCTGCATCAAAGATGAGGAGATCACATGGATGCATTGAATCTCAAGTTCTTAGCTGTTGAGTGCCTTGAATTCTATGGGTGTCTTGCTCTCCGTTGGCTGAAGAAGATGTGTGAGGAAAATAGTGTTGTATCTGCTCATGAAGATGTAAAATTTATTTTTAAGTTGGATGAGAAATAAATTAATTTTTTACCTCATATTCTGTACTTTTTTTTACTATATAATGGGAATTAGTGAAGTTCAGTGGTGGAAAGAACAAGACTTCTGGACAGGTGAATACAGGGTTATAGATACAAAATCAAATATGGGTAATGCAGGAGTAGGTTTGATACTGAATAAAAAATAGGAAAATGGATAAGCTACTATAAACAGCAAAGTAAATGCATTATTGTAGCCAAGATAGACATGAAGCCAACGCCTACCACAGTGGTACAACTTTATATGCCAACTAGTTCTGCAGATGATGAAGATATTGAAGAAATGTATGTAGCATTTTGTACAGAGCACAACTTAATCATAGCTAACACTTGGTTTAAGAATCATGAAAGAAGGGTGTATACATGGAAGTGGCCTGGAGACACTGGAAGGTTTCAGATAGATTATATAATTGTAAAATGGAGATTTAGGAACCAGGTGCAGATGTGGACTTAGACCACAATTAATTGGTTATGAACTGTAGATTAAAACTGAAGAAACTGCAAAAAGGTAGGAATTTAAGATGATCTGACCTAGATAAACAAAAAGAGCCAGAGGTTGTAGAGAGTTTCAGAGAGAGCATTAGGGAATGATTGACAACAACAGGAAAAAGAAATACAACAGAAGAAGAATGGGTAGCTTCGAGAGATGAAAGGGTGAAGGCAGCAGAGGATCAAGTAGGTAAAGAGATGAGGGCTAGTAGAAATCTTTGGACAACAGAAGAGATATTGAATGTAATTGATAAAAAGAGGAAATATAAAAATACAGTAAATGAAACAGTCAAAAAGGAATACAAATGTCTCAAAAATGAGATTGAATGGAAGTGCAAAATGGCTAAGCAAGGATGGCTAAAGGACAAATGTAAGGCTGTAGGGTAAGATAGATATTACCTGCAGGAAAATTAGAGAGACCTTTGGAGAAAAGAGAAGCAGCTGTATGAATATCAAGAGCTCAGATTGAAAACCAATTCCAAGCAAAGAAGGAAAAGTTGAGAGGTGGAAGGAGTATCTAGAGGGTCTGTACAAGAGAGATGTTCTTTGAGGGCAATATTATGGAAATGGAATAGATATGAGAAGGGAGACATGATACTGCATGGAGAATCTGACAAAGCACTGAAAGACTTAAGTCAAAACAAGTTCCTGGGAGTAAACAGCATTCTGTTAGAGCTGTTGATAGCCTTGGGAGAGCCAGCCATTACAAAATTCTTCCATCTGGTGAGCAAGATGTATGAGACAGCTCAAATACCCTCAGACTTCAAGAAGAATATAATAATTCCAATTCCAAAGAAAGCAGGTGCTGAAAGGCATGAAAATTACTGAAGTACCAGTTTAATATGTCGCAGTTGCAAAATACTAACATGAATTCCTTACAGAAGAATTGAAAAACTGTTGGATGCCAACCTCAGGGAAGATCATTTTGATTCCAGAGAAAGGTAGGAACATGCAAGGTAATACTGAACCTATGACTTCTCATAGAAGATAAGGTAAAGAAAGGGAAACCTACATTTATAGCATTGAGAGAAAGATTTTGACAATGTTGACTAGAATACCATCCTTCAAATTCTAAAGATTTCAAGGGTAAAATAGTGGGAGCTTAAGGCTATTTACAATTTGTACAGAAACCAAATGGCAGTTATAAGAGTCATGGGGCACGAAAGTGCAGCAGTAATTGAGAAGGGAATGAGCCAGGGTTTTACCCTATCCCCGATGTTATTCAATCTGTATATTAAGCAAGCAGTAAAGAAAACAAAAGAAAAATTTGGAGTAGGAATTAAAATCTATTGAGAAGAAATAAAAACTTTGAGGTTTGTTGATGACTTTGTAATTCTGTCAGAACCAGCAAAGAACCTGGAAGAGCAGCTGAATGGAATGGACAGTGTCTTGAAAGGAGGATAAAAAATGAGCATCAACAAAAGCAAAATGATGATAATGGAATGTAGTCAAATTAAATCAGAGAAATTTGTTAACATTGAATATAGGTTTAAGCGTCAGGAAGTCCTTACTGAAAGTATTTATATGGAGTGTAGCTGTGTATGGAAGTGAAACATGGATGATAAATAGTTTAGTCAAGAAGATAATAGAAGCTTTCTAAACATGGTGCTGCAGAAGAATGCTGATGATTAGGTGGATATATCACATAACCAATGAGGAGGTACTGAATAGAATTGGGGAGAAGAGGAACTTGTAGCACAACTTGACTAGATGAAGGGATCTGAGGCACCAAGGGATCACCAGTTTAGTATAGAAGGGAAGTGTGGAGGGTAAAAATCATGGAGGGAGACCAAGGGATGAATACACTAAGCAGATTCAGATGGATCTAGATTTCAGTAGTTACTCAGAGATGAAGAGTCTTGCACAGGATAGAGTGGCATGGAGAGCTGCATCAAATCAGTGTCTGGACTGAAGACGACAACAGTTTTGTCCAGATACCTCCTCTGAGGTTTTCCTCAAGAACAGGTGATATAATTTTAGACATGTTCACTGTAAGTTTTGGAATTGGCAGGTTCATGTACCACCTTCTCCCTTACCAAACTACGTGCTGCATGATAGGCACACTCCCATGCAACCATTACGCATATTTTGTTATTTACCATATTAAACCTGACAGCAGCAGCAGCAAACATTTTCAGAAATACTAACATCTTGCACACCACTTACATATATGAAGACTGTTCAAGAAGTAAGGCAACTTTTCAAATTGTGCAGGCAATGTACATTCGATTATCGATTTTTTTTTTTTTTGTCATGTGCACATGTCCCAAACATACACTCACAGTTTCAAGTGCACAGCATACTTTGTTTTTGACAGATAGAAAGGTTAGATGTGTTTAGTGTCCTCGGCAATTTTTGATTATTATAAAAAATGGAGCAAAGAATTTGCATCAAATTTTGTGTGAAAAATGGAATCAAGTACTTGACATGTTGACAGTGGCATATGGTGAATCTGCTCTAAGAAAAAAAAATGTTTACAAGTGGTACAAACTCTTCTTAGATGGCTGAGAAGATGCCTCTCTCTGAATGTCCCAGCACATCAACAACAGATGATAACATCAAAGGTGTGAAAAAATTTGTTTTGAAAAGTCGGCAAATTACCATAAGAGAAGTTTCTGAGGATGTTGGCATACTGGTCAGCTCATGTCATCCAATTTTTTTTTTTAAATATTTTTGACGTTTGTTCCAAAACTTCTCAATTTTGATCAGAAGAACCATCACATGAGCATCACTCAGGAGCTCTTGAATGAGATCACCGATGATCCTGATTTGCTCAAAATGGTCATAACGGGTGACAGAACATGGGTTTATGGTTATAACAATGAAACCAAAGCCCAGTCATCCCAATGGAAGCATCCTAGAGAGCCCATTCATCGTTGCTTGTGAGAGACTTTTTGGCCAAAAACAAAATGACAATCATGCTTCAGCCACCATATTCACCCAACTTGACCCCCTGCAACTTTTTCCTGTCCCAAAAATTGAAGAGACCTATGAAAGGACAAAGATTTTCAACATTTGAGGAAATAAAAACTGCATCACTGGAAGTACTCAAGGCTGTACCAAAAAGTGCTTATGAGAAGTGCTTCAAGGATTGGAAGAAGCATTGGCACAAGTGTATTGTATCTGAGGGGGATTACTCTGAAACGGACAACATGAATATTGATGAATAAATAAATATTTTTTTTGTAAAAATATAGTCACCTTACTTTTTGAACACATCTCATATGCGTTGCAGTGGGGATAGGTTTTTTGTAAATGACAACAATAACAAAAACAAATGGTAATGAGTTTTTTCATGTATTCAATTATCACACACATGATTTGGTTCTTAGTGATACAGATGTTTTTTTTTTTTTTGTGGTCTTCAATCCAAACACTGGTTTGATGCAGCTCTCCATGCTACTGTATCCTGTGCAAGCCTCTTCATCTCTGAGTAACAACTGCAACCTACATCCTTCTAAATCTGCTTACTGTATTCATCCCCTGGTCTCCCTCTGCAATTCCCCCCTCCCCCCTCCCACTCTCCCCCCTACACTTCCCTCCAGCCCTAAATTGCTGATCCCTTGATGCCTCAGAATGTATCCTACAAACTGATCCCTTCTTCTAGTCAGGCTGTACCACAAATTCCTCTTCTCCCCAATTCTATTCAGTACCTCCTCATCAGTTATGTGATCTACCCATCTAATCTTCAGCATTCTTCTGTCACACCACATTTCAAATGCTTCTGTTACCTTCTCATCCATGTTTCACTTTGATAAATGGCTACACTCCATATGAATACTTTCAGAAAGGACTACCTGACATTTAAATCTGTTACACTTGTTGTTAATAAATTTCTCTTCATCAGAAATGCATTTCTTGCCATTGGCAAACTACATTTTATATCATCCATATTTTGACCATCATCACTTATTTTGCTTCCCAGATAGCAAAACTCATTTACTACTTTAAGTGTCTCATTGCCTAATCTAATTCCCTCTTCATCACCTGATTTAATTCAACTACATTCTAGTATCCTCATTTTGCTTTTGTTGGTGTTCAATTTATATCCTTTCAAGATATTGTCCATTCCATTCAGCTGCTCTTCCAAGTCCTTCGCTGTCTCTAACTGAATTACAATGTCATCGGCAAACCTCAAAGTTTTTATTTCTTTCCCTAAACTTTAATTCCCACCCCAAATTTTTCTTTTGTTTCCTTTACTGCTTGCTTAATATACAGATTGAGTAATGCTGGGGATAGGCTACAACCCTGTCTCACTCACTCCTCAACCACTACTTCACTTTCATGCCCATCAACTTTTATAACTGTCATACGGTTTCTGTGCAAATTGTAAGTTGCCTTTTGCTCCCAGTATTTTACCTCTGCCACCTTTAAAATTTAAAAGAGAGTATTCCAGTCAACTTTGTCAAAAGCTTTCTCTAAGTATACAATGCTATAAACATATGTTTCCCTTTCCTTATCCTATCTTCTATGAGAAGTCGTGACTTATTAAACTGATAGTTCAGTGATTATCACACCTATCAGTACCAGCTTTCTTTGGAATTGGAATTATTATTTTATTTTTGAAGTCTGAGGGTATTTGACCCATCTCATAAATCTTGCTCGCCAGATGGAAGAGTTTTGTAATGGCTGGCCATCCCAAGGCTATCAGTAGCTCTAACAGAATGTTGTCTACTCCTAAGGCCTATTTTGACTTATGTCTTTCAGTGTTTTGTCAAATTCTCCTTGCAATATCATATCTCCCTTCTCATCTTCATCTACATCCTTTTCCATTTACATAACATTGCCCTCAAGAACACCTCTCTTGCATAGGCCCTCTAGATACTCCCTCCACATTTCAGCTTTTCCTTCTTTGCTTGGGACTGGTTTTCCATCTGAGCTCTTGATATTCATACAGCTGCTTCTCTTTTCTGCCACCTTTTCTGAATATCTCACCTAATCCTTTGACATCTTTTTCAGCCACACACTGAAACCTGCCAGTCAGCAGCAATTGTTGCATTGGGACCACATGTAAGTTACTCACTTCAAAGCACATAATGTAACTAGGCACATCAGATGCACTGAACATCTCACCCATCTGTGGGATATTTGCCTTAGTGTGCCTATGGATCCAATGGCAAAATCATCCACACATCACTTGCTCAAAGAAAAGAACTTGTCCACATTGGTCAATAGCTCAATGGTTTTCTTTGTTTTCTTAAGCACTGCACACCAAGACATACCTGGTGTTGTGCATTACAAGGCAGAGTCAAGTCTACCACATTGTTGTTCAGGTCAGTACTTTCCTGCAATTTCATCATGGGGATGATGTCTATGATGAGCTTATCAACTTCCCATGAAAGTTTTTTGGCCCCAGTGAGCAACCAAATCACACAATTATCCCCAATATGCACTACTGGCCATTAAAATTGCTACACCACGAAGATGAAGTGCTACAGATGTGAAATTTAACTGACAGGAATAAGATGCTGTGTTATTGAAATGATTAGCTGTTCAGAGAATTCACACAAGGTGGGCACTGGTGGCGACACCTAAAACGCGCAGACATGAGGGAAGTTTCCAACCAATTTCTCATACACAAACAGCAGTTGACCAGCATTGCCTGGTGAAACATTGTTGTGATTCCTCATGTAAGGAGGAGATATGCGTACCATCATGTTTCCAACTTTGATAAAGGTCAAATTGTAGCCTAGCGCGATTGCGGTTTATCGTATAGCGATATTGCTGCTTGCATTGGTCGAGATCCAATGACTGTTAGCAGAATATGGAATCGATGGGTTCAGGAGGGTAATACGGGATGCCGTGCTGGATCCCAATGGCCTCGTATCACTAGCATTCACGATGACAGGCATCTTATCCGTACGGCTGTAACAGATCGTGCAGCCACGTCTCGATCCCTGAGTTAACGGATGGGGACGTTTGCAAGACAACAACCATCTGCACGAACAGTTCGATGGCGTTTGCAGCAGTATGAACTATCAGCTCAGAGACCATGGATGCAGTTACCCTTGATGCTGCATCACAGACAGGAGCGCCTGCAGTGGTGTACTCTATGATGAACCTGGGTGCACGAATGGCAAAATGTCATTTTTTTGGATGAATCCAGGTTCTGTTTACAGCATCATGATGGTTGCATCCGTGTTTGGCGACATCACGGTGAATGTACATTGGAAGCGTATATTCATCATCGCCATACTGGCATATCACCCGGCATGATGGTACGGGGTGCCTCTGGTTACACATCTTGGTTACCTCTTGTTCACATTGACGGCACTTTGAACAGTGGATATTATATTTCAGATGTGTTATAACCTGTGGCTCTACCCTTCATTCGATCCCTGCGAAACCCTACATTTCAGCAGGATAACGCACGACCGCATGTTGCAGGTCCTGTACAGTCCTTTCTAGGTACAGAAAATGTTTGACTGCTGCCCTGGCCAGCACATTCTCCAGATTTCTCAACAATTGAAAATGTCTGGTCGATGGTGACCGAGCAACTGGTTCGTCATAATGCGCCAGTCACTACTCTTGATGAACTGTGGTATCATGTTGAAGTTGCATGGGTAGCTGTACCTGTACACGCCATCCAAGCTCTGTTTGACTCAATGCCCAGGCGTATCATGGCTGTTATTACTGCCAGAGGTGGTTGTTCTGGGTACTGATTTCTCAGGATCTATGCACGCAAATTGTGTTAAAATGTAATCAACATGTCAGTTCTAGTATAATATATTTGTCCAATGAATACCCATTTATCATCTGCATTTCTTCTTGGTGTAGCAATTTTAATGGCCAATAGTGTATGATCTACGATGGTTGAGATAAAACAAGGGTACATTCTGCCTCTGCCTTGTACACTGCTACATACAATATTTGCTTTTCAGTGAGAGTTGTATGTGAGGCTTTGGGTCCCCCTTCACATCATGTGACAGGTTCAAGCCAGCGTACACTACAAAGGGACATTGCGCCTGGTGGTGGTAGTGGTGGTGGTGGTGGTGGTGGTGGTGGTGGTGGTGGTTGTTGTTAAACTTAAAGAATCTGTTTTCCTCTGTTGGCATTTCAACATGTACCACACCCTTCAAAGAGCAATCAATAGTATGCTTTGCTAATGACTTGGTTGAGGAAAAGTCATTATGGCTCCTTTAGCAAAAATGATTTTTACCATTGTGTTTACTCGGTTGGGTGGAAAGGAGTTGGGACATATCCTTGGTCAACAGATAGTGTTGACTTTTATTCTCATCTGAGATTAAAAGCCTGTTGACATGCCACTTGCACTGCCTGCAAAATAGGATAAATGGAGGGGTCCAACAACCTTGTGACTGATTTTACAATCATCATCATCTGGCTTGTTCTTTTTCAGGCCAAATATGTTAACTCAAATATCTTCATTTTGCCGTTCAAATGTAAAATCAAATATCTTCATTTTACCTCTCAATTTTTTTTCTGACATGTGCCATACTGACGAGAATCATCTCATTTTTTGGGTCTATGGAATGAATAATGAATCTAATCTAATCGAATCTAATGTCAAATTTGGATATGTCCTGAAGTTTGATAGGGAAATCAATACCACCAAAGTTGTAGGATGTATTAATAACACAAACATGGTAATTGTCTGGATGCTCTGGATGTTGAGTATAATTTCTTTCACAAGCCACAACTGACCACATGAGACACGCATTGTCTGTTTTATTTTGGACATTGATAAACACCTTCTTGTCAGCTATAACTTTCATTAGTTTGATATAGCTAGACCTTCCATTTATTGGGTCAAGGAGATGTAAGTGGATGTCAACATGTAAGATACAGCTGAGTGCTTCACCAGATTCTCTACTGGCCATCTCCAAAAGCTTGGTCTGAATAGCGCCCAAGATAAGATCGTGGAACCACTCAGTGATCAAGGTGCTCTGCAACATCACAACATTTTCCTCCCAAAGATAGACAATACTTGTCTTTTCAAGAGCACCCTCCTCTTTTGAGGGATGCAGTAGTTCACAGCATAGTATTGTAATGCATTTCATGGAGAGGTATTACAGGTCATTTATGAGTTTGATGGGCTCTCTCTCCAGGAAATGGTGGCATGCCAACTGGAAACCTGTAACATGTACCATCCTGCTGGATTCTCGATCATTGTAAATCAGATGCACTCATCAAACACTTCCTCGATGACTACACAATCTATTTCTGGCATGATATTTGTAATCTGATGACCTGTAATAGGATGGAGGAGGAGGCTACTCCTAGCCATATCGCTATCACTATTACTACTAGAACTAACTGAAGGTAATGGTGACGGTGTAGGATGAAAGTGTGGAATACTGGCCCCTGGCTTGGCCAGAATGAACAGCCTGATTGAGGAGAAGCCAACCATTGCTATTGTGACTGTGGCTGTGGGTTGCATCACCACTGTTTCTCTGAGCCGTGGTGGGTGGGTCTGTCTGTGATAGGTACAGCAGGTACAGCAGGCTTTCTTGCAGGTCGTGCATGTGGCACCCGCATGGGGGTCAAGTGCAGAGGTAGCCTGCCACCAAATACTGCTGCTTGACTACTTACTAGCTGTTGAATGAAAAAGTGCATTAATTAAACACATAGATTTGTTGGCTGTAGAGGGAGGAAGAATAATGCATTGATTTAAGTTAAAGGAGTCAGCGGCACAACTAATGTCATTGTTCTGGTGCCAGAAGGCAATCATCTCCTCCAAGTTCTCAGACACTGCATGGGCTCCTTCATGTAGGGGCAGCTCAAACCTTGATTCACAGGCAATCTTGACATCTCAGAGTTCTCCTCCCTCCTATACTATAGACACATACAAAACATATTTTAGCACTACAGAAATATTTATTTCTACTTACACGAATGGTGAGATGATTGAGTAGGATCCGGACTCTGTTCCAGCACCTGTAGCTGCTGGAGACCAGCCTCCAGCTTGAGATCTAATTTTTCCAAGACATCAGTGATGTGTACTATAACAAAAAGATCACATAATGACAATGATGGAATTATTATTATTATTATTATTATTATTATCATCATCATCTATACATATGTGACTGATGCAGTGGAGAATTCACTGCTGAAGGCTGATCCACAGCATGCTGCTGCTGCTGCTTCTGATGTTGTTATTATTATTATTGTCATTTTTCAGCCTCTAACATTGCCTCCAGCTCAGCCTGCATTCCTGGCAAGTAAGCTCTATCAAGAACAAGCACAAAATAAAATTTTGAATATCAAACCTCTACTACCACAAGAACAAATTGCACTACCATGATGAAAAATTACAAATCAGTCCCGGCTGTAAGTTTTCCACAGGAGGCTGGACCCCAACAGGAACAGACTGGAGAGTCTGCCATAGTCCATCCTCGTCCTCTTCCCATCTCTCCTCACACTCCAAAATAAAATCCTGGGGCTGTGCTGTAACAAGGGAAAACAAACAGAATTACTGATGAGAAATTCACTATGGAATTAAACACATGAAAAGTTTTTTCCCATTTCTACAACATAGTCATAGATCTAAAAAAAAATTATTTACATACATGGTTGTTCACCTTGAGCAAAAGAGAGAGAGAGAGAGAGAGAGAGAGAGAGAGAGCAGACAGGAGCAGAGTGATGATGAGGTGAATGGGTGGTGTTTTATACAGACTCATCACATTTCACAGGCAGCCAATCAGAGGGCTTCATTTTGAATGGACATCCAATCAGAAAGTGAAATTCATGGAAAGTTCCAAGATGTCACACATGGCTTTGTTTGAGACATGTGTAAACAGAACAGAGTATTTTCAGGAACCAATGAGGTTCAAACTTTGAAGGAAAGTTCAGGAAGCCCCTTGTTTGACTGGGAATTGGTGTGATCTTTGACATGACACCTATTTGTCAGGACTGCAGATTGTAGTGACATCAGAGTGAGACAAGACATTAGAAGTATCTCTCTCTCTGTCCAACAGGTCTTTGTATTGGACATTTGGTCCATTACAGATCTGCGGGTGGCATCACAATGGGCAAGGACCAAACATCTGGCTGGGAGCCCATTCAGCAGTGGACAGTGCTGGCAACCGGTTGAACAGCGTACAGCATTCTTGTTGCATTCAAAAAAGCACATATGGCTGTAGGACACAGTATTTGATGCTTCTCCTGGATAATGAAGCAAGCAACTAGTGGTTATTAAGCACATGACTTTGTTTTTTCAAGAATTTCTCATCTGTAGGACAGCATTTTGAATTCTATCGTCTTTTGGGATGATGTATTTCATAATGAGGTAAGGTGAATATTAAAGAGAGATCTCAAATGTTTGATAGTGTGCTAGTTCTTACAGAATGTCTTTGTGTCATCCACAAAATGGAATCCACCATTTACCTGTGTGAGGGCAAAGGGATGGGGAAGACTGTGGTTACAAAGCAAAGTTAGAGGAAGAGGGGTGGCTGCTTCTGCCAGCACTCTCTGCTGCTTGAAATGTGAACCTACCACTTTCCACCAGTTGGGGTACTGTGTGTTTCAGTTGCCAAGGTTCTTGTTCACATGATCAGCCATAGTTACTACCTCCAGTTGCACACCAGTCACGGTTACTCCCGCTGGTAAGACGCCAGTTTTAGTATCTCCTGCTTGTTACCCACCACACTACCACCAGTTACCTATCTGTCATAGTTACTACTGCCAACTACCCACCAGTCATACTTACCCCTTAACTGCCAGTCATATAGTCATACTTACTACCAATGGTGAACCACCAGTCATAGTTACTCCTGTCAGTTACCAATCAGTCATAGTATTCCTGCCATTTACCTGCTGTTAATAGTTACCCACCAGCCATAGTTACTACTCTGATTACCATCCAGTCATAGTTACTCCCTCCAGTTACATGACTGTCATAGATACTAATGCAAGCCAATCACCAATCATAGTTGCACCCACCAGTTACCCACCAGTCATAGCTACTCTAGCCAGTTACCCATGAGTCATAGTTACGCTCACTGGTTACCTACCAGTCATATTACTACTGCTGTTTACCTGCCACTGATAGTTACTCCCGGTGGTTACCTGCCAGTAATAGTTACTACTGCCAGTTACACTCCAGTCTTAGTTACTACCTCTGGTTACCCATCAGTCATGGTTACTCCTGCCAATAAGATGCCAGTCATAGTATCTCCTGCCAGTTACTCACCATTTGTAGTTAATACTGTTGGTTACCCGCCACTCATAGTCACTGCTGTCCCTTATCTGCCAGTCATAGTTACTACCTCTGGTTACCCACCAGTCATAGTAACTACCGCCAGGTACCCACCAGCCGTAGTTACTACTGCCCCTTATCTGCCAGTCATATTTACTACTGTTGATTACCTTCGACTCATAGTTACTACTTCTGGTTACCCATCAGTCTTGGTTACTCCCGCCATTTACCCACCAGTCATAGTTCTCCTGCCATTTATCTGCCTTTGGTAGTTACTACTGCTGGTTACTCAGCAGTCATAGTTACTACCACTGGTCACCTGCCAGTTACTAACCTGTTGGTTACTACTGCCAGTTACCCTGCTGTCATAGTTACTCCTTCCAGCTGCACAATTGTCATAGATGCTAATGCCAGTTAACTGCCAATCATAGTTACTCCCACTAGTTACCCAACAGTTATAGCTACTCCTGCTGGTTACCTGTCAGTCATGGTTACACTCACCGGTTACCTGCCAATATCCCTCCAGCAGCACCTTTCTGTGTTTGATGAGGTTCTTTTGTTAGCTATAGAAGATGCTGCTCCCAAGATTGTGATTCTCACTTCCTTACTGCGGCTTTTGCATGTTGGTCATTGGGGGACCTCTCACACCAAAGCTCTGGCCCACCGGAATGTGTATTGGCTCATCATAGATGGGGACATTACATGGCTTATTGCTACTTGCACTCACTGTGTTCAGCAATATGGGGGGGTCCCACAGGCATCTATTTGCTGCTGACCTATGCTGCATCTCCCGTGGGAGCATCTATATGTTGATTTTGCTGGGCCCTTCCTAAATCAGTATTGGTTCATTATAGTGGATTCCATTCCAAGTTTCCCTACATGGCATGTTGTCCATACACTATTTTGGCCTGTCTAAGATTTTTTGCAGCTGAGAGACTTCTGTATGCTGTGGTTACCAATAACGGCGTGCAGTTTGTTCCTTGAGAATTTGCATCATTTTGTCAGGCTAATGATGTTCACCATCTCACAGCTGCCCCATTCCATTCTGAATCTGATGGTGGAGCCAAATGCCATGGTTTGGATGTTAAAACTCAGATGCGGAAGTATATATCTGGCAAGCTCCTTAAGTTGCTTTAGACCATTTTTTTGAGTTTGTACCATTTCACTCCAATGGGCAACAAGAGCACTGTGGAGCTGCTAAATGGACGCCAACAGAGAACCCTATTTCACCTACTGCATCTGACGCTGCGTCTGCTGCCACTGCCAGCTCCGTGATGGTTCCGGCTGGGTATGCCTGTCTGGACTCATGGTTTGGGCCTCTGGACAAACCGGGTTCCTGGCATCATCAAGCGTCCTCGAGGTCAGTACCTGTGTGTCATATGCATCCCTGATGGGTGGACGTCTCGTCACTTCCACCAGCTGTGGTCATGAGTGGTGGGATCTGTTCCAGAGGATCCTCTGCATTCCCCACTCCAGCTGCCACCAATGCTTGTTCCTGTGCCACAGATGGTCCAATTCACACTGCTGCGAGGATCAATGCCTACCCTCTCTCCACCCTGTCCCTGCTCGCTCTCACTAGCAGCACTTTACTGTTCTCCACCGCAACTCTCATATCCCTCTCCCTCCCCACCGGTTGCCTCTCCCATCATGGGCTGCTGCTTGCAGTGTGGCCCAGCAGCCAGAGACTGTGGGCATGTGTGTATGTGTGTGTGTGTGTGTGTGTGGGGGGGGGGGGGGGGGGGTGTTGTCACCGATGAAGGCCTTGTTGGCTGAAAGCACATTTTATTTGCCTATCTGCGACTCAGCATCTCTGCTTAATTTCTCTTATCCTATCTGCGTCGTCCTTATGTGAGATGTACACTGGTGGCAGCAGAATCATTCTGCAGTCAGATTCGAATGCTGGTTCTCTAAATTTTCTCAGTAGTGTTCCTCAAAAAGAATGTCACCCGCCCTCTGGTTACTGCGATTTGAGTTCCCAAATACTTTCTTAATACTTGCATGTTGCTCTAAGCTAGGACACCCCCCCCCCCCCCCTCTGAATTACTTCAGCATCTTCCTTAAATCCTACCTAGTGCAGATCCCAAACACTCAAGCAACACTCACAAGAGGTGAGTGCTCTAGTGTCTTATATGCAGTCTCCTTTACAGATGAACAACATTTTCAAAAATTATCCCAATAAAGCAAAGATGACCTTTCCCCTTCCCTACTACAATTCTTACATTCTCATTTCATTACATATCACTTCACAACATTATTCCTAGATGTTTAAGTGAAATGACTGTGTTAAGCAGAACACTGCTGATGATGTATTCAGAGCATTACCTGTTTGTTTTTCTAACTTATCTGCAGTAACTTATATTTTTCTATACTTAAAGCTAGCTGCCACACATCACACAAATGTGAAGCTGAAGTCATCTTGTATCATCCTACAACTGCTCAATGATGACATCTTCATGTACGCCACAGCATTATCAGCATACAACCACAGATTGCTACTCACCTTGTCTGCCAGATCATTTATGTATATTGAAAATAACTGTGATCCTATCACATTTTCCTGGGGCAGTCTTGATCATATGCTTTTCTCTGTTAAACACTTGCTGTCAAGGACAGTGAACTATGTTCTGTTACTGAAGACATCTTTGAGCAACTCACATTTCTGGGAATCTAACTTGTATGTTCATGCCTTCATTAACAATCTGCATTGGGTACTGTGTCAAGAGCTTTTCAGAAATCTAGGAATATGACATCTGCCTGTTGCCCTAGTTCTCAGTATATCATTTGAGAAAAGGGCAAGCTGAGTTTTACAAAAGTGATGCTTTTTAAACCATGCTGATTTGTGGCCATAAGGTTCTCTGTCTCAAGAAAATTTATTATTTTTGAACTGAAAATGTGTTTAAGAATGCTGCAGCAAACTGATGTTAAAGATATTGGTCTGTAATTTTGCAGGTTTGTCCTTTTAATCCTCAAACATAATGTAGTTGCCTGCACTTTTTTCAAGTTATGTGGGACTTCACACTGTACAAGTGATTCATGATCAATGTAAGCTAAGTAAGGGACCACAGCCATAGAGTAATCTTTTTAAAACCAAGTGTGATTCCATCCAGACGTGGTGATTTATTTCCTTTAAACTCTTTCAGTTGTTTATCTGCACCAGGGATACCTATTACTACATCCCCTGTATGGGAATTTGTGTAATTGTCAGAATGTTTAGACAATATTTATACAAAAAGGTACTGGCAGAAGTGAAGCTGTGAGGACGGGGTGTGAGTTGTGCTTGGGTAGCTCAGTTGGTAGAGCACTTGCCCGCGAAAGGCAAAGGTCCTGAGTTCGAGTCTCAGTCTGGCACACAGTTTTAATCTGCCAGGAAGTTTCATATCAGCACACACTCTGCTACAGAGTTAAAATCTCATTCTGGAAACATCCCCCAGGCTGTGGCTAAGCCATGTCTCCACAATATCCTTTCTTTCAGGGGTGCTAGTTCTGCAAGGTTCACAGAAGAGCTTCTTGTAAAGTTTGGAAGGTAGGAGATGAGATACTGGCAGAAGTGAAGCTTTGAGGATGGGGCGTGAGTCGTGCTTGGGTAGCTCAGTTGGTAGAGCACTTGCCCGTGAAAGGCAAAGGTTCCAATTTCGAGTCTCGGTCTGGCACACAGTTTTAATCTGCCAGGAAGTTTTATAGCAGTGCACACTCTGCTGCAGAGTGAAAATCTCATTCTGGAATATTTATACAATTACTCTGTGTGAACGATTTATCAAACACAAAATTTAAAATTCAGCTTTCCTATTGCTATCTTCTACTCCCACACCAGCAGGGGATACTTTACAGGCTGTGGTTGCACTGTTGGCCCCACAACCTTTGATACAACTGAAATGGTGGTGGAACCACTTGGCTTGACAAGCATGCTTCTTGCAAGCAATTTTGCAGAAGCTCGAATAAATTGCCCTTCCACCCACATGGCTCAAGCGTGCTCGTACAGTTCGTGTAATCATATGTTGGGATAAGTTATGCTGCCATCATTTTGACCATGCTTATGCTTGTGATTCAAATGCAAATTTAAAAAAAAAAAGACATGAAAGAGGAAACATATGTAGTCCAAACAGAAGCTATAAAATAAATTCTTATACCCTCATTAACTTACTCGATCAATTGTGAATACACTGCTGGCCATTAAGCTTGCAAAATCATGAAGACTAGTCAACAAGGTCAAAAAACACACAGAAACTGTGGTATAAAGAATGGAAACAGTTCATAGAAGAAAGATCAACTAACTCAAAAAACTCCAGTCGCAACACAATATCTTTACACACAAATACCAGTGGTTATAGGATTCAGAAAAGACCCTTTTTTAGGGTAGGGAGGACAGAAAGAAAACAAATTTTAAGAGAGGTTAGAACTGAGACAAACCTTCAGTTTGAGAAAGAAATCAAAAAACGTAATTCCAGCTTATTACATCAACATAAACAGCCATTGGTTAAGAATTTTCAACTGTCAGCAGATATTTTAACTCCATCCAATTTTAAGTCAGTCAATGTGAAATGTCAGCTATCTTTATTGCATCAAAATATTCGAGGACTGAGAAATAAAATTAATGAATTAACTATCTGCATAGATGAATTAGAGTCTTCAAACCCAGCTGACATAATCTGCCTCTCTGAACATCATGTGACCACTGGTATAGAACTTTTAAGTGTTACAGGGTTTAGGTTAGCATCTCACTATTGTAGATCAGAAATGGAGAAAGGAGGAGTTGCCACATTCATCAAGAACTGTCATAAATTTAAGAACATAGACATTCATAAATTTTGCCTAGAACAGCATATGGAAGCATGTGAAACAGAATTAGATTTTCACAAAAAGTCTTTCATAATATTAAGTGTATATCGAGCACCTGCAGGTAACTTTAATCTGTTTGTAAACCACCTTGAAGCTGTACTGGCCCATTTAACAACCAAAAACAAAGAAATAGTGGTTGCTGGTGATTTCAATGTAGATTTCCTTAAAGACTCTCCCAATAAGAACCTATTTGAGTTAGTAACACTATCATTCAACTTAATTCCCACAGTAAAGTTCCCCACTAGGATAACCACTTGCTCACAAACAGCCATTGATAATATCTTTATAGAAAAGTCAAATGAACAAAATTATATTACAAAACCAATAGTCAATGGCCTCTCAGACCATGACATGCAGTTCCTTCTGTTAAATGTTAATACTGAACATGATATAAAATCTGTTAAATCTGAGCTCAAGAGGGTAATCAGTAAGCCAAAAATTGATTATTTTAGGACACTCCTCAGAGACATTCACTGGACTGATGTTTACAGTGCTCATGGCATGAATGAAAAATATAACATTTTTGCTAATAAAGTGCTTACCTTATTTGAACACTGCTTTCCCCCAAAACTTACCAAGGTTAGAGCAAAGTCTACAAAGAAGCCATGGATTACTCGAGGAATAGGGGTATCTTGTAAAACAAAAAGAAAACTGTATCTGTCAATCCGAAACATTTCCAATGTTGATGCTATAGCACATTATAAGAAATACTGCAAAATATTAAAGACTGTAATACGGATGTCAAAGCAAATATATTACAAGGAAAAGATAGTCATATCAGATAACAAAATAAAGACAATATGGGATATAGTGAAGGAGGAGACCGGTAGAACCAGACATGAAGAGGAACAAATAGCATTAAGAGTAAATGATGCATTGGTGACAGATGTGTATAGTGTTGCAGAACTTTTTAACAAACATTTTATAACTGTTACTGAAAAGATGGGGTTGTCAGGTTCGGTAGATGCTGCTATGGATTACCTTAGACCAGACATTTCAAGTAACTTCCATAATATGAATTTGACCCTCACTACCCCAACAGAAATAATGTCCTTCATAAAATCTTTAAAATCAAAAACATCTAGTGGGTATGATGAAATATCAACAAAGTTAATTAAAGAATGTGATTCTGAGCTAAGTAACATATTAAGCTATCTGTGTAACCAGTCGTTTATCAGTGGAATATTTCCCGAATGGCTGAAATATGCTGAAGTTAAGCCACTGTTTAAGAAGGGAGATAAAGAAATAGCATCAAATTTCCGTCCAATTTCACTGTTGCCAGCATTCTCAAAAATTTTCGAAAAAGTAATGTACAGTCGTCTTTATAACCATCTTATCTCAAATAACATACTGTCAAAGTCACAGTTTGGATTTCTAAAAGGTTCTGATATTGAGAAGGCTATCTACACTTACAGTGAAAATGTACTTAATTCATTAGACAAAAAATTGCAGGCAACTGGTATATTTTGTGATCTGTCAAAGGCATTTGACTGTGTAAATCACAATATCCTTTTAAGTAAACTAGAATATTATAGTGTAACAGGAAATGCTGCAAAATGGTTCAAATCTTATATCTCTGGCAGGAAACAAAGGGTGTTATTAGGAAAGAGACATGTATCAAGCTATCAGGCATCATCCAACTGGGAACTAATTACATGTGGGGTCCCACAAGGTTCCATTTTGGGGCCCTTACTTTTTCTTGTGTATATCAATGACCTTTCATCAGTAACATTACCAGATGCCAAGTTTGTTTTGTTTGCTGATGATACAAACATTGCAATAAATAGCAAATCAAGTGTAGTCTTAGAAAGATCAGCCAATAAAATATTTGTAGACATTAATCACTGGTTCCTAGCCAATTCTTTGTCACTAAACTTTGAAAAAACACACTACATGCAGTTCAGAACTTGTAAGGGGTGTCCCAAGAGTATATGTCTAACATATGATGACAAGAAGATAGAAGAAGTGGACGGTGTTAAATTCTTGGGATTACAGCTTGATAATAAATTCAACTGGGAGGAGCACACCACAGAACTGCTGAAGCGTCTTAACAAATCTCTGTTTGCAATGCGAATTTTGTCAGACATAGGGGATATAAAAATGAAAAAGCTGGCATACTATGCTTACTTTCATTCCATAATGTCATATGGGATTATTTTCTGGGGTAATTCATCAAGCCAAGCTAAAGTTTTGCGGGCACAAAAACGTGCAGTAAGAATTATATGTGGTGTGAACTCAAGAACATCCTGCAGAAGCCTGTTTAGGGAACTAGGGATACTAACTACAGCTTCCCAATATATTTATTCCTTAATGAAATTTGTCATTAAAAATATATCACTTTTTCAAACCAACAGCTCAATTCATGGAATCAACACTAGAAATAAGAATAATCTTCACAAGGATTTAAAGTCACTTAGTCTTGTACAAAAAGGTGTGCATTATTCAGGAACACACATTTTCAAGAACTTGCCAGCAGCCATAAAAAGCTTAACAACCAATGAAATTCAGTTTAAGAGAAGCCTAAAGGATTTATTGGTGGCCAACTCCTTCTACTCCATTGATGAATTTCTGAGGAAAACCAACTGATTTGTATATAAGTACAACATAACTTCTGCACAATTTCAGTGCAGTAATGTGTTCACTGAAAATTTGTGTGTGTGTGTGTGTGTGTAAGTATAATCTAACTTCTGCACCATTTCAGTGCAGTAATGTGTTCATTGTAAATAAGTATTACAGTAGTTGTATTACATGTTTCTTACCTTATAAATAAATATAAAACTTTTTTATTTTAAATTCAGTGCAATAGTATTTGTAAAATGACTCTTAGTGTTCATTAAAAAATGACGATCATTCCACTTGGGACCTGTGGAATGGTACATTAGCTTATTTGTTTTAGTTTAAATATTTGTCATGTATTGTTGTTTTTCTGACATGTTCCACATCCTGGAGGACCTCCTCACTACGGATCAATTGGAATGAAAGTAAATCTAATCTAATCTAACAACCAAGAAAAACACACACATAAATTCTACCCAAGGTTAGTGAACCCTGCAATGACACAATTAAACAGTAAAGAAAGACAGCTGTTGGAGAAAGGGTTAAAATACAATCTGAATTCAGAGATAGGTGAAGAATATGTAGAAAATCTAATTATGGAAGCAGAAAGTGTTTTGACAAGGGAAGATAGGAATGAAAACAGCAGTGTCAACATTGGACTAACTAGAGAACTAGTAAAAAAAGAAATCCATAATATATTAATCAGTATAAAAACACAAAAACAGAATCTGCAACACTCAGAAAACTCAGGAGAAAATTTCAAAATGAAAATGTTATAATTTCAAAAGTATACCAGGGGAACACAGTAGTACTGATAGATACATTGAAGAAACACAAGAATTCATCTCACAAAATAACATAACAAAATTAAAATCAAACCCAGCAAACAGATTCCAGACAAAAGTAAAAAGCACTCTGAAAAATATAGACAGCATACTGGATAACCTGAAGAAAAGTAAGTTGACACAGATTAATCCCACTGCACCTGTCCCCAGAAGCCAACCAAAGGTCTACAAACCGAATCTTCATTTGAGACCAAACTGGATTTCAGGAATCCCCCCTCCCCCTTCCAAGCTTGCAGATGTATGTTAAAATTATTCTCCGAAAATTTCAAAGTACAAGAAGACAGAACCATTAAAAACACTACAGAGCTAATACAAGCAGATGTAGAAAATCCCAACACAGCAATGCTCCTCTCATTTGATATAGAAAGCATGCATTCCTACATACCAGTACCAGAAACAATAGAAATTATAGATAAGAACTTGAAAACTTTTAATCAGCTCCCTGACGAATAGATTAAGGAAATATGCACATTAATAAAGCTTATAACAGAAAAAAAGTACTTCCAATTCAATAATGAATTTTATTTAGAAGAAGGTGGATTACCAATGGGTTCCCCAGTTTCAGTAGCCATAGAAAATATTTTTGTAAACCACACTGAACAGATCATTTTCACAAGAAGGGTAGCAAAAGAATACAACCTACTATTCAACACTCTACACTCAAACCACCAATTCCCCCACACACACAATACAAACACAGAAAAAGGAAGTATATACACAATATTCAGGTCTCTATCTCTCTCTCTCTCACACACACACACACACACCCACACACACACAAAATCACACAATATAAGCATCATGAATAGAAGTTGTTTTTTAACATGTACTTCACTAAGTTGGCAAAATGTAGGTAAACAAACAAAAGAGGAGGAAACAGGTAATGAAGTTACAATATCTACATTGTTTAAAGCACAGTGCACAAAGAAATAGCTATGACAAGTGGCAAGAGAATAATAGTACACCACAAAAAAAGAAGGAGAAACATGGTGTACAGTGTGAAAAAGTTCAGAATACAAAATTGTGCTTATGTTTCACTAATAAAGTGGCAATGCGATCTCCAGACTAGATGAGAGGAAACACAGATCACAGCAAACAGTAAGTAATAACTTATTTACATAAAAATTTGTGAGATGAGCTATTTGATAATCTACAAATGACAAAACTGTATCTTTATAGAGCCTATTGATGATGCATTAGAGCAAGAAAAAGGTGAAACACATTTGGGAAAAATAAATTTAAGTTGCAGCAAGAAAAAGCCATTTTACTTACAAAACAAGTATATCATGAAGACTACTACAAGCTTGGATATTGCAACCTCCAAATCCTCAAAAAATAAACGAAAAATACACTTACTCAAAAAAGCAAATAAAAATTCACTAGATGCCTTCCTGAGAGACAATCTCCTCTCCTTCCAAACTAGTAATATAACTGTAGACCAGATGTAGTTTGAATTCAGAGAAACAGTATCAGCAGCAATTGAGAGATTTATACCAAATAAATTAACAAACGATGGAGGTGATCCTCCTTGGTACACAAAACAGGTCAGAACACTGTTGCAGAAGCAATGAAACAAACATGCCAAATTTAAACAGATGCAAAATCCCCAAGATTGGCAATCTTTTACAGAAGCTCGAAATTTAGCTCAACTTCAATGCGAGATGCTTATAACAGTTTCTACAATGAAACTTTGTCTCGAAACCTGGCAGAAAATCCAAAGAGATTCTGGTTATATGCGAAGTATGTTAGTGGCAAGAAACAATCAATGCCTTCTCTGTGCAATAGCAATGGAGATACTATCAAAGACTGTGCTGCCAAAGCAGAATTACTAAACACTGCCTTCTGAAATGTAACAGATCTACTAAGGAGACTGCCTACACTACGCTTGTCCATCCTCTTTTAGAATGCTGCTGTGCAGTGAGATCCTTACCAGATAGGACTGATGGATTACATCGAAAATGTTCCAAGAAGGGCAGCACATTTTGTATTATCGCAAAATATGGGAGAGAGTGTCATTGAAATGATACTGGAATTTGGTTGTACATCATTAAAAGGAAGGAGATTTTCGTTGTGACAGAATCTTCTCACGAAATTCCAATCACCAACTTTCTCCTCAGAATGTGAAAATATTTTGTTGACACCGACCTACATAGGGAGAAACAATCACCACAATAAAATAATATCAGGTTGGAATAATAGAGAATTGTGAAGGTGGTTCAACGAACCCTCTGCCAGGCACTTATATTTGATTTGCAGAGTGCCCATGTAGATGTAGATGTAGATGTTCTCTGGCCAGCAAGTTGTCCAGATCTCTCACTCATTAAAAATATGTGGTCATGGATTGCCAAAAGACTGGTTTTCCTCTATTCACCATGCTAGAGACAGCCCATAATAATCAACTGATGACAGAAGGGAGCCATGTCAAATTCTTGGGCCTAAACCTTGATAAAAGTTTAAACTGGAAGACACATATAGACTCCCTGGTAAATAAATTAAATTCCCTAGCTTTTGCAATGTTTATTTTATCTGGCGCCATTCATATGAACACAAGCAAGACAGTCTACCACATTTATTTTGAATCTGTTATTCAGTATGGAATAATTTTCTGGGGAAACTCTAGAAGCAGTACAAGGCTGCTAATTCTTCAGAAAAAAATCATTAGAAACATGTGTGCTGCCCACAAAAATGAGTCACGTTGCCCATTGTTCAAGAAATTAAAAATACTAACAATTACTGCTTTGCACAGTTTTGAAATTTTGATTTCTGTATATAATAATCAACATAATCTTAAAAAGTACTGTTTTAAGCATAGCTATGGTACTCGTCTTATGGAAAACTTCAAATTTCCTTCACATCACTTAAAGCTTTATGCTCAGACACCTCTGTACATGGGACTAAAAATGTTAAACAAATTAAAATGAAGAAACATATTAACAAAAGTCCTTGGTTTGCTGAAAAGTTTACTCCAAAATATTTTAATAAGGAAATGTTACTACACCATTGAAGAATTCTTGGAAGACAGTCTGACACTTTGAACAATAAGAATCTACAGCTAATACTGCAGTGTTGTCTGTGTACAACAAAGGAAATTGGTAAATTGTTAATTTATAGTAAATATTGTAGTGTTGTATTTATTGGCTTTATTGTTAAAATAGTGCAAAAAGAATTTCTGTAAATCATTATATTTTTGTTAAACTTGACATGTCTTCTGTACAACAGATCATATGATCTGTACAATTTATGTAATGAGACTAATAAATCACATTTTAAATTTACATTTTAGTAGTTAATGCACTCTGGCAGAAGTTGAAGCAGCATTAAATAGCGTATCTATATCTGTCCTCCGAGTTCAGTTCAAATCAATGCTAAGCAGCGTTAAAACCATTTCTGTCACCAGAGCATGCAGCTCTGTCTACTAAATTTTACACCTGTACATCCCCAAATCGCTTACAAACTTAACCTCCTCTTAACCCAGGGAAAAATATTTTTGAAAATGTTTCCATTTTGTTTCATTCCATGATAAATAACATTCTAAAAAGGTTTCAAAAATAGTTTAATAAAAAATCCTGCATCTTTACTTTTTATAAAAACTCACATCCCCAAAAGGGTACATCAGGACACTGTGAAACACAATTCCCAGGATAAGACATGATGTTTAACAATACATTTTATGTTAATTTCCTTTTATTTATTTGTGTTAATGATTGTATGAAGTGATTATACACTAAATAAAGTGTTAAACAGGAATTTCAGTGCAGTTTCCTTCCTAACCCACACATAAAGATAAAAATCTTGTAATAAACATTTTGAGATGTAACTAAAAATAGCATTTTTTTAAATCAAAGTCTTAGATTCATAATTCTGGACTGAAGTAAATGTAACACAAATTTTTCACATTTTTAACCACCAGAGTCAAAGCTCATGTTAAAGTCTGAAACAGTTGCATGTGTCTTGCAACCACAAGGACACTTTCCAAATACGACATCAATTCATGTTTTGTTAGCTGAGAATCATGAAAAATGGCAGTAGCGTTTGGTGACAGGTTCAGGAAATTCTAGCAGATGCAATGTATGCTTTGTTTGTAGAGTATCTGGTGGCTCAGGAACTATGGTCTGAAATCTGTTGCACCCTGGTGCTGGGAAGTTCATTGACTGTATCAGTATTGGATGCTTAATCATTTTGGACAGTATGGCAGAGAGATTCTCAATATTTTTCCCTCAACTTAAGACAGTCTAAAATGTCTTTCTAGGGGTTTTTTAGGGACTCCTCATCATGTCTGTCCCCTTTCCACAAAGAACAGATTGCAAAATCAATAAAATGCATAGTCACTCATGCAGTCCATTTTCTTGTTCTATTTGTTATTCTATACAGGCTAATAAGTCTATGCAAGAAGTCAATGCCATCCATATTTGTATTTTATGCCTGTATGACCTGTGTAGATATCCGCGATTTTACTCCAAAAATAAGTTACAGTGAAGCCGTTAAAAATTCGTGTGTAAGGTGCAAAAGTGAATTATTAAAGTATAATGAGCGTATTGCTAGTTTACAATGTGTAATCAGCAGTCTAAGAATAGAAATCGACAGCCTGAAGTCCGAAAATATGGAACTGAAGTCGAAGCGAAACATAGATCCATTGCTTCAAGACAGACAGAAGGACAAAAACTTTCGCCAGAACATGGCTACATCGGTGCAAAATGACGCTGATAAATCATCAGAATGGAAGGTAGTACACAACAAGCGTCAAACAATCGGCACTAAAACTTCGTCTACAGCAAATGTTTCGAGGTTCGAGAATGTAAACAATTTTGATGTACTTTGTTCTAGTAATAGTCTCACTGAAAGTGAAAACAATCGTAAGAAGAGTGTACCGATAAACTATCGGAAAAAGGTTAGGTTTGATCTTCCAAAGCCACAACGTTCAGTTAACAGCAATGAAAGTGGCAGTGGTGTGATCCAGTCTGCTGTGAGTGAAACATCAACAAATCGTTTTCACATTTTCGCTGATAGTCATGGTAGTGGCATGGCTGATATAGTGAAAAGCAGTTTTAATGCTGCCGATGTTTGTGGAATTGGGAAGCCAGGTGCTAAACTTCAAGAAGTTGTAGCGGGGTGTGATCCTGAAAAAGTAAAAAACGAGTGTGTGATCTTAATAGGTGGCTCAAACAACGTTGCCTGCAACGAGGGGAATGATGCCATACAGTCGCTCAGGAAGAAAATATCGGCGCTTCATCAGTCTAAGGTATTTGTTGTGAACATTCCACGGAGACATGACTTAATTCCACAGTCCTGTGTAAATGAGACTATCTCACAAACGAACTCGAAGTTAGCAAAGTTGTGTAAGCATTTTAAAAGTACTTGTGTTGTAGATGTAAGCAGTTTTGGAGAGAATTATTTACGAGACACGGTATGCACCTGAACAGATCAGGAAAAAAAGCATTAGGTACCCTCTTAAAAACAAAAATATTGGAAGAAGTCCACAAATGTACCCTAAAGTTGGAACCAATCGCGCTTGAATGGCTCCAACCATCAAGTCAGACTCGGTTTCAAACTCAAATGTTTCAGGAAATTGTTAGTAATGAACGTACTGTGTCTGTAGCTACAGATAATTTTTTAGGCAAAAGTTTAGACCTGTCTCTAATTCCAAAGAAATGACCATTTTTCACCAAAATGTGGGAGGACTTGATAATAAAGTAAATGACATTACTGTTCTGTTACAGGAACCACAAGGAATAAAAGATACTGATGTATTATGTTTTAGTGAACATCATGTGAAAGATATTGAAAGTTTACAGCTAAGTGGTTACTGTCAGGCAGCGCATTAGTCAAGAATCATCATGGAAAAAGGTGGAGTGGTAATTTATGTAAAAAACAACGTATCTTAAAATGCATTAGATTTAAAGACCCATTGTATAGAGCAACAAATTGAAGTATGTGGTGTTGAGATTACTGTAAATGACTTCACGGCTGTAGTGTTAGCACTGTATAGATCTCCCTTAGGGAATTTGAATGTATTTCTTAAGCACTTAGATTCTTTATTATCCATACTGTACTCAAAGTCCAAGAACTTGATAATTACTGGTGACTTTAATGTTTATTTCCTAAATGAGAGCAATAGTAAAGCTGATTTAGTACATTTAATGGAGTCTTATAATCTAATGGCAATAGTAGATTTCCCAACTAGGGTTACTGTTAACAGTAAAAGTCTGATAGATAATATATTTATAGATAAGTCTACATGCAATGAGATCACTGTACATCCAATCCTTGGCCTTTCTGATCATGGTGGTCAATTGCTTAGGCTCAATTACATCAGTGTGTGCAACAGTTCCGAGCATTCTTGGAAGTCTTTTAGGATAATAAATGAACAGGGCCTCAAAAAATTCAATGATAGCCTAAAAGAGATAGACTGGAGCCGAGTTTACAGGGAAACAGATGTAAACAAAAAGTACAATTCATTTTTAAATGAATTCATGTCTGTATTTGAGTCCATCTTTCCCAAAAAAGTAGTTAGAAATAGTCATATAGGCAATGCCAAGAAGTCTTGGATCACTACAGGGATAATAACATCTTGTAGAACAAAGAGGATGTTATACAGTTCTCTCAGGACTTGTAATGATCCAAAGAAACGACAACACTACAAACTTTACTGTAGCATTCTCAAGAAGGTTATAAATAAATCTAAAAGTATGTGCATAAAATCAGAAATTGAAAGCTCAGAAAATAAAATTAAAACTATATGGAATGTAATAAAGAGGGAAACTGGCAGGACAACAGGGAACATGTCTCAGGTAGAGATTAAAACAGGGGACAGTATCATAAAGAAACCTGAGTTGGTTGTAGAAATATTTAATAACCACTTTTTGAGAGCAGCAGAGAAGACATGCTGTAATGGTTCCATGGAAGAATCATTGTCCCTCCTACAGAAAGCTATTAGCAACAGAATCCCACAGTTATCCTTATCTCCAGTTACTGTAAGCGAAGTCATAAGAGTAATTAGATCATTAAAAAATAAAAATTCTGCTGGTGTGGACAATATTTCTAGTAAAGTACTGAAACACTGTTATAAATTTGTTAGTCCCGTCTTATGCAACATATACAATGCATCCCTACAAGATGGGATTGTCCCTGATAGACTTAAGTTGGCTGTAGTGATTCCTCTCTTTAAAAAACGGGATAAAAGCATTGTTACTAACTATCGCCCAATATCTCTATTAACTACCTTCTCGAAAATTCTAGAAAAACTCATGCACAGGAGGATTGTAGACCATCTCAACTTCCACAGTATCTTAAGCAAAAATCAGTTTGGTTTTCGTGCCGGTCTTTGTACTGAACAGGCGATATTCTCTTTCAGCAACCAAGTTTTGGAAGCCATTAACAAAAAAATGTCTCCAGTGGGTATTATTTGTGATCTTACGAAAGCCTTTGACTGTGTAAACCACCAAATTCTTAGGAAAAAGGCAGAATACTATGGTTTAGGTGGTACAGTTGGCTTGTGGCTACAATCATATCTACAGGATCGGAAGCAGACTGTAATGCTAAATGGCTCTTCTGGAGAACCTGCCTCGTCTGAATGGGGCACGATAACGTGTGGTGTGCCTCAAGGCTCCGTTTTGGGCCCACTGCTTTTCCTCATCTTTATTAATGATCTTCCTCTTTGTTCTGAGACAAACAGCAAATTTACCCTGTTTGCCGATGATACCATAATTCTAATTGACGATTTGATTGATCATGATCTTGAAAAAACTACAAATACTGTTTTTAATGACATCTTAAATTGGTTCTCCTCAAATGGTCTCTCACTCAATGCAGATAAAACTCATTATATGAGGTTCCATACATCACAAAGTAATCCCGATGAAATTGACATAAAATGTAGAGATCAACCAATACAGAAAGTTGAAGACACAAAATTCCTGGGTGCTTACATAGACAGTAAATGTAATTGGTCAGTTCACATTCTTCATCTATGTAAAAAACTTAGCTCGGCAACATTTGCATTACGGGTAATTTCTTCAGTGGCTGAAGTTGACACTATTAAGGTTGCCTACTTTGGCTACTTCCACTCATTGATGTCATATGCTATCATATTCTGGGGGAACCAACCACTTGCAAAAAAAGTTTTCACCATCCAAATAAAAAAGCAATCAGAATAATGTGTGGGGTCCATCAAAGACACTCTTGCAGGCACTTGTTTCGGAAGATAGGTATCCTAACAACTGCCTCACAGTATATTTTTTCCTTGCTGACCTTTGTGTGCAAAAATTATTCCATCTACCAAGACAACAGTAAATTCCATGGTTATAACACCAGAAACAAAAACAATCTACATTTAGAAATGAAACGTCTCACTCTGGTACAAAAAGGAGTTTACTACTCCAACATTAAGCTGTTCAATGCTCTACCACTACATATCAAATGTGTTCATACAGAACTACCAAAATTTAAACAAGTTCTCAAAGATTACCTGACAGAGAAATCTTATTATACTGTGGATGAATACCTGAAAGAAAATGTATACCATCACTAAACTTATTGTGTCTAGAAGTAGTTCAATTGATTTTATTGTGCATTTGGGCATTAGCACACTTTTTGTAACAACAGACTAGCTGTGCATGTATTTACTCTTGTAGGCCTAATATCTGATTTAACTTTGTGCTCTTATCTTTAACCTTTATTTGAAACTCCTTTTTGTGTCAAATGGTTGTTATGTTATCTAGCTGACATTGTATCTGTTACTGTATTTATAGTATGTCTTACTTAAACTATGTACAATTTGCCATTGAATTGCCCTTGTATTTATTGTAAGTTTAAATTGAAACCTGTACAATTTGACACGTTCCATATCCTTGTGATTGACTCACTAACTGGATCTACAGAACAAGAAATAAATAAATAAAATAAATAAATAAATAAATAAAGAAGACATTTCACTTTCACTTCTAAATACTTCTTTTCTTTTTGTCACCATCACTAGCACTTTGCCAACAGGAATGACTCCTTACTCCTTCTTTACTGGACATTGGCACCATAAGGTGATTATCTAACCAATTCACAATTGATGTTTGCCATCATTTCAGACTGTCTGATCTGTTGAACCCCTTTTCCTTTTCTGCATATCTTTGTCACCCACAATCTACTACTGCCTTTTTGCAATGTCCCTGTACTCTGACACTCAGTTTCACTGTGTAGCATATCCACAAGAAGTTCATATGTGATGTACCATGCATATATATTATCATCCCTGGGGGAAGAGTTATTGCAGGTTTTAAAACCACTTTTCCAACTGCATCCAAATTTTTAGAACAGCAGTCACAATCATATCACCTTTGTCTTGATAAAAAAAATAAAATAAAATAAAAAATAAGAAAATAATAAAACAATCCAGTTGTTGTATGTAAGGTGCAGGTAAGACAAAATTCTTTACACCACATAGGTTTGGCTTTGTTTTATAAGCTGCAGAGCTGGTACATGGTCCCAGAAAGGTATCATTTGGAAGTCTTGGATTTAACTTACATCCTTTCAAAACACATTGCTAAATGGGTTTAATTTTCCTAAACTTGTTCCTTTCTTTATTGGTTTGTACCACTTTGTCATCATTGACAAGTATCAGGTACTTCTTTATTATGAAATATCTGCCACAGCTGCTATTTTCAGCAACATCACCTATTCTAGTTTTGTTGGCCCAATAAATCCTAATCCTGGAGTATCTGAGGCATAATATCATTACTGTTGCAGAATTTTTTTTTTCGTTTCTACTTGTGTACACTTTACAGATTTCCTGGTTTCTTTTAATTATCTTCTGTTAGTGCAGTCAGTAACTGTAACACAGATATCTTTAGGGAGGTATTTATTTACATATGGTTGTGGGCTGAAATGCATAGGAATTGCCACTAGTTACTTTGTCCATATATATTATCATCCCTGGAGAAAGAGTTACTTCAAGTTTTAAAACCACAGTTCCACACACATCCAAATTTTTGTGACAGTCACCGCACCATAGAGCAAAGACCAGGCATGCTGGTATGATTTGTTTTTGTTCTAATGTGTGCTGCCATCTTACGCCTATGTGTTGAAATGCCTAGCAATGTGACAAGTGCTTGAATCTAGTCACCAGAATCTTTTAAAAAGTTTTTTGAAATGTTCTATGTCCCCTACGGAGATTTATTACCACTTATTACCATAGACCGGATAGACTGCCTCAGTGTTACAAGGTTAAGTTTACACAAGCATTATAATACAAAACCAAATTAGCATAAGGATGCACAATAATATAGAACAAATCTGCAAAAGTGTAACAATCAGTGGTCAAATTTGGCATAACAAATTGCAAAAAGACTTATGTGTCTATGATGGAAATATCTTTCAAACAAAACTCAAATTATTCCTGGCAAAGAAATTTTTGTAGTCTCTGTCTGAATTCTAAGTTGAAAACATGTGATCTTATGGTTTGTATTAGAAATTAGAAATATTTTGGTTGTATACCTACTTCTGTGACACTACATTCCCTTTGTGTTCTTGTATTATAGTCTTGCTAATTTACATCAACTATTTGTTTTTTCTTTTTGTATTTTAAGAACATCTTCATAATTATGTAAACAACACTGACATTTGCAATATTCATCATTTTTGTTGACTCTATGCAAAAAAATTAAATAAATAAATAATATAATGACATGTGGAGTAAGAGTACATATTCATTCCATTTCATATGGCAGTGCATTGTTTATGGAGTCCAAGTTACTGTTTCACTGTCAAAGAACTCTTTTAAACTGTACAGTGGTTTTTGGTGTAGATTTTGTGACATCTTTCCTCAAAATTTTGCCTATTCCAAGGACCGCATTTTAGTATTTGACTAGTTGAACATTTTAATAGCTACTGTTAGGAAACTGTCTCTTGTCATGGAGAGCCAACAGCTTGCAATGTCTATCTTTCCATACTGAGCATGTTATAATTGTGGATGCCACTCCTGTTGATGAATGTTCCATGATTTTCTTTCACATGCTGAGACAAGTGAAGACATATTGACTGAAAATAGTCATCATTCCTAGACATGTGAAAATGGGTTTGCAGTGATCCAGTTTCCTGCTTGATGCTATGATCCTTATTGCCTCTCTCTCTCTCTCTCTCTCTCTCTCTCTCTCTCTCTCTCTCTCTCTCTCTCTCATTCACACACACACACACACACACACACACACACACACACACACACACACCATACATACACACACACACACACACACATACACACACACACACTTTTTTCTTTACAAGTAGAATTTTCTTGAAGCCTATAGAGCGACCCCCTAGTAAAAGGGTATAGCTGATAACACCTGTGGAACAGTGAATAATGCACTATAAGCAGGTGCTGATAAGCTATCATGTGCTTGTTTCCTCAGGAGGTATATGACTTCTGACAATTTGTCACATATATATGTGCAGCGAGTTCTTGCTAAGTGAGTTTAGTATCCACCATGAGCCCCAGAAGCTTCACAGCTCCTGCATTTTTTAGATATCCTTGGTTGCGGAGGTTACATATAAATTTTTGGGTTTTTCTTCATTTATTTTCATTTTGTTTATAATAAACCATTTCTTTCTAGCATCAAACAAAGCATCTACTTCTACTTGAGCCTTGCTACCATCAATGCCTTTTGAGTACAGAGTTGTGTCATCTGTGAATTGCAAGTGCTGTCCATGAGAGCTTAAATCATTTAGAAACATTAGGAATGGAAGGGGACACATTAGTGATCCCTGTGGCGTGCTGTATTCCAACTTCCATACACGTGATTGTGGCCCTTGGACTGAGGAAGTTAATCATGTGTGCTTCCTATTGTACTGTATATGCCCACTAATTAAAATTAAATTTGAAAAAAGAAAAAAAGTATTTGGTATCCTTCCTGGAGTTGTAGTTATAATGACCAGTAGTGTACATCCACAAGATGGCATAATTAACAAAGAATGAATGAAAAGATGCATCTGAGTAATTTGTTAATCACTACCACCTTGACCTAAAGATAAGGTACAACTGCGAGAGAAGATGTAGCAACACACAATAGATTGGCAGTGGCATTGCAATTTCTTAGGATGGGAAAGAGCTATGAGAATGTCAAATAAGCAGCTGCCATTTTACGATATGCTTTGGGTTATATACTTCCTGACATGTAAGCGATCCTAAAAAATAAATAATGTACAGGGCACCGTGTGTAATGTGGGCGCTGTAGAGGAGATGGTAGTGTCACAAGCAATTGAAATACATGAACAGAATTTTGCATTAGCAGTAATATGTTTAATATTTGGATCCTCCAGGAAGATGTTCTTAATCTGCATGTCAATCTCTTGGGCAACAGGAGTCAGTGGCAAAAGCTAAAGATATTTGGGAAAAATAATAGACAAAGAATAGAGGTAGATGGCCTGTCTGCTCTAGAGCAGAATCAAAGTAGAAGATCCAGCCAAGTGCCTCTCTGCAGGCAGATGTGGGAGGCAGTTGCATGGCCTCTCTCCCACGCCTCCATATTAGATATTGAAAGAATGATGGACTATGCAACATCTTTGTATTGACTTTGTACCATCCTTGGATCACCAATTCATCACTTATGTAGCAGAATGGATGCCTGACTAGAACAACTGGGTACAAGAATGAGAAATTTAGGAATGATGAAAAATTATTAAATTCTAATGGTTCACATTGAGAGCGATGACTCTGGTTGTACAGCAATGGCACAGCATGGGTTTATACATTTTTTTCATGCTGCTCTGAGACATGAAAATATTCCCCATTTTTATTTCCTTTCTCTACTAAAATTTGTACTCAAGGAGTTAATTTTCTTGATGATGGAGTCTTTGTCAGTGGTCTGATAGATTGTTTTACATTTCAGTAACAGACTATAATATGTTGCCACACATTCAATCTTATCATTTGATTTCATTCACCAAAGACATGACTGGCATGGACATGCTCCAATAAAATCTTGGAACACATTACAACTGATCTGTTTGAAAGAAGGAAGATTAGTTTTAGTGACCACTCACAACAAGGCCATTAGAGATGGAGCAAATGCTTGGATGTGGGAAGATTGGGGAACAAAACTGGCCATGGCCTTTAAAAGGAACAATACGTTGCATTCGCCTCCAGTAGGGACATCACAAAAAGTCTAAAAATCGATGGACAGGCAAGAATTTGAACTGCTACACTCCAGAATATGAGTCCTGTGAGTCCTATGTTACTGCTGCTTCACTTTACTCAGTCTGATCTGTTTGCCATGCTGCTGTTAGTTGAGAACTGGTCTTTGCTTGCATCAACATGTACATTTTTGGCACACACACTCAAGCATGGACTCTTGCACAAGATTGCATAATTGAAAGTTGTTCATGTGTATTGAATAGTTAAAATGATTGTACAAACTTTCCCCCAAGATGATCAAGTATGCTTATGCCACATGTTTGTGCATGTGCGCTTGTCAAGCTTACAGTAACCTGTGAGTCTGCCCTTAATTTCAACTGTGACCTTATGCTACTTTCACAATGGCACAAGCAATGAATGGCAGATGTCGTCATCACCAGAGGTCGCCCAATAACGTCAAGTGACAGCTTGGCCACAGTACATACAATCCCCTTCATCAACTTTTGGCAGGATCAAGAGGGTTAGGTTAGGTTACAACCTTTTCTCATAAGGAAGTTAGAATCTAGTTTAACCTCTGTGGGCTCGATGGATATCACAACACATCTGTACTTTTAGATGAGTAATCCACTGTGGATTTTTCTATTAAAAAGATGCTGAATGCATGTGACTAGCTATATGCATATCGAAAGGAAAGAGGCAGATACTGTACACTCTTTCCTCAGTTACTGGATTAACCAGACAAATTTTAACTGTATACAAAATGAAGAGTAGAATGTTCTATTGATTTGAACAGGAATATTAAAACAACAGTGGTCCCAGCCCTTCGCTGCCTGCACTGAAACAGGTTTTTTTTGTGCAGTTTCACTTACTATGGTCTTTTAATTGCTGATATGACTCTAGCACTCCAGTAGCTTCCTGAAACATTTGAGAGAAAGCATTGACATTATGAATGAGGTTTTGTTTTGTGATTTCCTTATTTGGCAGTCTTCCAAAAAGTGCACAGATCTGTAAGACAGAGCCCAACCATTTACATTACTTATTTCTGCTGGTGTGTTCCCCTTCTTGTCATGGTATATCATTGAGATACTATCTGTGATGTTATAACACCAAATTATCTTTGTCAATAGTTTAAATTATAAAATGGCAACAGAAAATGTTTCAAAAAGTGAAATTGACAGAATTTATATGATGATGAGAGTGAAGTAGATGATTCTGATGCTGGCACAGACTTTGAAATAAATAATGATCATGATAGTAATAGTGGAATAGGTGGTGAATAAGAGGAAGATGATCAGATGTCATTATCTTTTAAACCTCAGCCTTTTTCCAGCACTGATGCACCTACTGTTGTTGATCCAAGTACAACTCCTGTGACTGCCTTATACAAGGACCCGAATGTGCCTAGGCCTACAAATTTTGATGAGCTTAAAGCATATTTTGACCTATTTTACTTAGCTGGAACATTACATGGTGGTAAAATGAATATTGAAGAATTTTGGAATACAGACGGGACTGTAATACAAATATTTTAAGCTAGTGTGTCATTGAAAAGGTTCAGAATTTTGACTTATTGTATCAGGCTTGACAACATTCATATGAAGGAAGACAGAAAATAGTAAGATACTCTTACTGCCAAAAAAATCGTTTTTTGATACGTTTATCTCCAACTGCAACACACATTTTGCTCCATCAGAAAATGCTACATTGGATGAAATGCTTATTCCATATAGAAGCAAGTGCAGGTTCAGGATGTATATCCCAAATAAACTTGCCAAGTATGGGATTAAAGTTTCATCCTGGCTAGTTCAGAAATGTAATATGTGAAATATTTGGAAGTCTATGCAGAGGCACATTTTACCAAAGAAATCTAAAAGAGAGTAATCAAGTTTGGATTTCAGGAAGACATCACATTACTTTCAAAGTGCCAAAGCTAAACAAATCATTACTGCTCCTTTCATCAGTGCATCATGATGGTGAAATTGACAGTGACAGTGACAAAAAGAAAAAAAAACACCAAGTATAACAATGTACTACAACAAAACTAAGATCTGCAGAGATATTGTTGATGCTGTGTGTGGTGGATACACTGTTGCTAGAGGGACAAAGCAGTGGTCTCTCTGTCTCTTTTTCCAGTTGTTGAACACTGCAGCTCTCAATGGCTACATTGTGTTCAAAGCAAACCATTAGAAAACATCAAAACTCTAGGAAAGTCTCTCACTACACATTTGACAATGTGCACAACCCAGCCAAACCTCCTGCATGAAATTCACAGGCTTACCTCTAACCTTGCCAGCACCCACAGCCAGGCACAAGGGGAAGGGAAGACAGTACAAATGCAGGGACAACAAAAGTAAATACTTTTGCAAAGTTTGATTATGCTTGGTGCATGCAGAAATTGTTTGTGGCTACTGTTTTGACAAGTGATGATTTTAGAGAATGACGCCTCTCCAACTATTCATTATATTCACAATTTCTGTTTATATAATAAAAATTCAACATTTTTACATCATAGTTCTACAATTTATTCTCATTTATATTTGTATTTCAATCTAATTTACTTATATTTCCTGTTTACTAAAATTTAGTACTACAAAAAGTGTGTTTTAAATTTTTTTATAAATACTGTATAATTCAAAAAGTTAAAATAATGTCACTATAGCGTTTAGTACTACGTAAACAAATTAAAAATTGGTCATTTGATGTAAATATACTGTTTGTCACTTGTTATAAGTGTTTCATTTATTGCGTCCCAAAGACCTAGCCAAACCTTTCTGGAAACTATTTTTCACCTGATGGTTTGAGGGTTAAAGACTAGAATCTCCTTTATTAGTTATTCATTAGACACAATTTCTTCAGGACTTGATGGCTCAAATATTCCATGCCTTTTGATCTCCTATGCTTTGCATTGGAAGATAAGGTGTGTTGCAGTTTCATCACCCTCACCACACAGACTAAAGATAGGAGCTTCGTTCTCTGTACCCATCATATATAGGACTTCCTCAAATTTTTCGTGGTCTGTCATTAGTCCTACCACGAGTTTAGTCTGTCTCCAGTTCAAGCCAAGGGTTACAAAACTTCTCTTAAAACATGGCTTTGGCATTGTTAACTTGACGCGTTTCTGTTTTTGGTTCATAATCCAATATTCTACACGCTGCCCTCTGGTCCAGTTTCTTAGTTTTGATTTAACCATCACTCTAGTGATGATAAGGAAAGGTTCTGGTCCAATAAATGGAGTCCTTCCACCTGTTCTGGCAAGCTATCAGCTTGCTCATTGCCATTGATTCCCGAGTAATCAAGGGCCCAAAGCAAGTTTATCCTGTTGCTTTTCCCTACTCTCACAATGGTTTTGTGCCTCTGCAACGCCTATGTGACATTACTATCATCGCCGTTGGCGGTGCATGGTTCCTGTGTACAAGTCTTTGAAAGCAATAGACATTGATCTTGCTGGCCAATTCAGTAAGCAGCAGCTTATTGGTGGCCAAGATGTCTTTCGTGGACTCAGAATGCAGTTCACGTGATGTTACTGCTGTCTTTGGAGGCAGTACATGGTTGACCTTCGCTGTTGGGTGTGTGGGGGAGGGGGGGGGGGGGGGGAGGGACCAGCAGGCTATGGTGGTGGCTTTGAAGCTTTCCGTGATGCAAATATTATACCATTACACTTGTTAAGGTCCCTTATGGTACTTTGGTTCCAGATAAGCCCTTTGTTTTGTCAACAAGGAGAAAGAAGAAGCTGAATGGTGATGAGTACCTGTTTATTTATAACAAACTGTTATAGAGTTTCCTTCATCTCAGTACAAGTTCTGATGACACATTACTGGACATTGCTTTATTAAAAAAAAGTTTAATGTCGTGTGCTCTATTATTTCAGAAAACTAGAATAGTATTATGAAGGCCAATTCACACTTTCATTTTCATTTTTTCATTTCATTTTATTATCTTCCTGTATATCATTTACATGATGTAGGAATTGTCACAACAAAGTTATCATACTAGTACAAGTACTACAGACATAATAATGGAATATCACTTTCAAGGCATTTTTTAAAAGTACAAATTTAGACATATAAATTAAAATTTTTGGCAATAAATTTACACACAATCAAAGTACTCATCTATATCATAGAAAGTTTTGCTTAAAAGGTAATTTTTAGGCTCAGTCTTAAATTTTACTTCATCAATTATTGCCTTCATGTACACTGGCAGAGCATTGTAGACTTTTATTCCAAAATAACTTACATGCTTTTGGGTTTGTGTTGTCCTTACCCTTTCTACATACAAATTCTTACAAGTTCTAGTATTATAATTATGGCAGTCCTCATTTGTACGTAGATTTTTCATATGTGCTCTTGTACACAGAATGCTTTTATAAATATACAGTGATGGTATTGTGAGTATTTGCAGTTCTTTGAAAAGGGGCCTACAATGAGTTCTTGGAGAGTTATGTGTTATGATTCGTATAGCTCTTTTCTGAAATTTGAAGATATCTGTTAAGCTTGATTTAGTTTTACCCCAGAACACTATGCCATAAGACACGATGGACTGAAAGTAAGCAGAATACACTAGTCTAGTACAGTCTGTGCTGCATACTCTAGATAATATCCTCAATGCAAAACATGCCGAATTGAGCCTTTGGGATAAGTACTTGAGATGGTCTTTCCAGCTTAAGTTTTGATCAATGTGCATGCCCAAAAACTTTGTGGATTGTACACTCTCTATCTTCTTATCCATTAGTTTTAACTGGAGGTCCATATCTTGAGTTGCTTTGCCATACTGTATATAATTTGTTTTACTTAGATTAAGTGTTAACTCATTAGCATTAAACCAATGTTGAATATATTTCAGGACTATATCAGTTGTGGTAGTTAATGATTTTTTATCATCACTTATAATTATGCTAGTGTCATCTGCGAACAACATTATTTTGGTAGAAATATTAGGATTTTTTATGTCATTTATATAAAGCAAGAATAATAAGGGACCAAGAACACTGCCCTGTGGGACACCTATTTCCAATTTCCTTGCATCTGAGACCCACTTGATTTTCTGATTTTTATGTTCTGCGATGACTTCTACTACCTGAGTTCTATCTTGAAGGTAAGATTCAAACCACTGCTTCACAACTCCCCTTACACCTATTGCCTCCATCTTGTTTAACAGAATTTTGTGGTTTACTGTATCAAAAGCTTTAGATAAATCTAAGTTAATTCCTACTACACATTTTTTAGTGTCGAGACTCCTGACAATCTCTTTGGTATAGGCATGGATAGCTGATTCTGTGCTGTGGCCCGAGCGAAAGCCATGTTGATTGCAGTTTAGAAGTTTGTGAGCATCTAAGTAATTTATGAGTCTGGTTTTCATTAATTTCTCTAGAATTTTTGAAAATGGTTGGAGAAGGGATATTGGTCTATAATTTTCTACCTTGTATGGATCTCCTTTTTTAAACAGAGGTCTAACCTTAGAGATTTTCAACCTCTCAGGAAAAACACCTTCACTGAAAGACAAATTGGCAATATGTACCAGGGGCTTTATAATTTGTTTGGCAACTTTTATTATTATTGACACAGGCACTTCATCTATACCTGCAGACATTTTTGATTTTAGACTCTTTATCACCTTTAATATTTCATTATCATTTGTGGGAGTTAACAACATACTACTGTCTACTTTTGGGGCTGTTAATTTCTCATGTTTGGTAAAGTTTTTACTTAATGACACTGGTACACTTAAAAAGTAATTATTAATGTAATTTGCCAGAGTTTCATCTTTTAATTCAATATTTTCACTATTTTTTAGTACTATTTCCTGATCCTTGAGGCCCTTACCTGTTTCCCTTTTCACAATTTCCCAAATAGTTTTTGATTTATTGCCTGATTTTCTTATTAATTTATCATTGCTTAGTAATTTTGCTTTTGTAATTACTTTTCTATATATTTTTTTGTAATTTGTTACATATTCTTTAAACTTGGGGTCAGTCCAACTTTTCAGTCTATAGTTAAGCATTTTCATGGTCCTGGAGGAATTTCTAATACCTGTTGTGATCCAGGAGTTAGCATGTGTATGCCCAAATGTGTTTGTTTTGACAAGTTTCTTAGGAAAACACATTTCAAAATTCAACATAAACAGGGAAGAAAAAACATTATATGCAGTGTTTGTGCTAGTTTGTAACAGTACTTCTGCCCATGATTGGTTAGTCAGTGTATTTATGAAGTGACTGCAACTATTTGTGGAGAAGGTTCTTTTGTACATTTGGTATGAACTATTTTTGGTCACAGGGGCTATGGAAAATTTAAGGATAAGTGCATTGTGATCAGATATTCCTAGGTCAACATTTATTACATCTATATCTGTGGCATTTATATTTGTGAAGATATTATCTATGAGACTTTTTGAAGAGTTTGTTATTCTTGTAGGGTTAGTTATATGTGGATACAAATTGAAGCTATGTAAAACATTCAGGAACTGATCTTTGGATGCACCTTCAGTCAATAAGTTGACATTAAAATCTCCACTTATAATTATTGTTGATTTTTTATGATGTAATATTTTGAGCAATGCCTCTAACTTATTTCTAAAAATTTCAGGATCACCACATGGTGATCTGTACACTGACATTGGTCGTCATGTCACCTCCAGCGTCGCCAACTTGGTGGATTTCCCGTTAAATTTGACGGAATTTCATGTTGTGTGACGGGTAAAATTTAGTTTTGATGGTTGACATATATTTTTAAAACTGGGTCTTTTTTGGCGGATTTTTCTGGTTTAATTTAATTTTGAAAAAAAAAAATTGCTTTGATGAAACTATTACGAATGCAAATCTTTATGTACCTGCAAGACAGTGTCATGGATGTATTGCACTAGTTTCACTCAATGTGTTGCAAAAATGGGCTGTATTTCTGATTTGTTCCTTCAAATTACATACATGTAGGATATAATCGAAAATTGAACAGAAATTAACTCCTTAAAAGGTACGTTTACACTGGGATACATGTATCGCGACATGTATGAGCGACATGTCAACTTGACATGTCGCGATACATCACCTCATACAAAAATTCACGGAACTTGTATGCGGACCGTCGAGTTCATACATGTCGCGTATACATTTTGTATATCGCTTTTTGGCCATATACGCGACATGTATGAGCGACATTTGAAGAACTCGCGCATTCGCAGCACTATTATTTCCTGTCGTCATGACACCTGCCGCTTATTTTGACGATTAGCGTATGCGTAGTACCAGGCGCTTTGGCGGCTGTTAGAGTTTTGGAGGTGCCGACTGTCGTTTGTTGTGTAGGTATTTGTGTATTGTGTCATGTGTTGTGCCCGCGTGTAATACTTTAAAATTTGCCATGATTCCTTGGTCAAAACAAAATACACTGCATTTTATAGAGGCAGTGTGCAAGCATCCCTGTACATGGGATGTGAAACTAGGAGACTATAAGAACACTCAGAAAAGGTACGACGAGTGGGAGGAAATTGCTAAGGCATTTAACGTGTCAAGGAAGGAATGTGAGGACAAGTGACATAATTTAAAAAGCCAATATAGTCGCGAGTTAGCGAAAAGGAAGAGCAGCAAAGGAACTGGAAGTGCTACAAGCAATGTGTACCACTCTACATGGTATGCTTTTGAAAGTATGCAGTTCATAAGAGACAATTACAAACCACTCTCTCATAGGAGCACACATGAAGTAGTACCAGTAAGTAAATTTGTTATATTATTTTATTAATCATACATTTGGCAACATTTTTTCGTGCTAATGCTTTACATAATATGAATATTTAAAATTATTTACAATTTCACTGAAAAACAGGATTCTCCATACTGCTATGGTTTGAAGTCCTGAATACTGCAGAAGAATAGAGCATATTCCTTTATGTCATCATTTAACAATGATGTGGAACTTATTTCCCATACTGCCATGGAATGGAGCCCCGAATACTGCAGAAGTATTCAGCATATTCTGTTCTGTTGCCATTCAGCAATTAAGTTCTTCGGCCAGTTCTGGTTGGTTGGTTGGTGGTTTAAAGATTAAAGGGACCAAACTGCAAAGGCCATCGGTCCCTTGTTTCAGAAACACACAGAGCACAGTGAAACCACCCATTAGTCATTGACCAGTTCCGGGCAGTGGCTCCAGCACAGTAGGGGTGTCCCTCCAGGACCCAGGTATTACGTTGCCATCACCTACCTCTCTGTCGTATGTTCCTGCTGGACAATACCTTTGAGATTTTCTGTTTTGAAGAAAATTATGTAAATAAACACAGGCTAGTGCCACCACTGTAGCCTTCTCCGGACTGAGAAGCATTTGCTTCCTCAGCATTCTGTAAACAGCACTTATAATCCCAAATACAATTTCTATTACTCTTCTTGCTCTGTATGCTCTATAGTTAAAAATACGTTGCCAACTATTTTTTTGATGCAGACCTGGAAATGGTTTCACAATATTTTCCTCTAGGCCAAAGGCTTCGTCAGCGATGAAAACATATGGAACAGGCTTGCTCCTACCAGAAAGAGGAGTTGATGGTGGTATATTTAGAGTTTTGGTTTCTAACATTTTGTAAAATGTGGTGTCTTTAGCTCCCAAACACCTGGGGAAATTCCATTTTTCTTCATATTCTTTGGCAATTTTCAGCCATTCCTTTTCAGTAGCAGGAAGCTGGAAAGAAAATTGTTACTTTTTTAATTTAATTTACGCACGGACACTCAAAAAATTATCAATACATTAAGATACTTTGATTATAATGTATGTATAACATATATCTCACTTTGCCTTAGAAATGTGTTATGTATTTTAAAGGCCATGGAAGTCCCAGCCACAGAAGGAGATGGTGAAGGAGAAGGAAGCATTAGTTTTCCTTTCGATGTAACAGAAATGGAGGAGGTGACATTTGCCACGCCCCCACAAGACATTGTGGAAGTGGAAACCACTCCAGTCATCTCTGTGCCTCCACATGAAAGTGGATCAGCAACCGTGTCACCCTGTACCACTCCAAACCTGAGTGGAAGTGGTAGATCAAGTGCACTGAAGAGAGCCTGAAGAGAGCCTGGATCTGCAACCGTGTCACCCTGTACCATTCCAAGCCTGAGTGGAAGTGGTAGATCAAGTGCACTGAAGAGAGCCTGGATCTGCAACCGTGTCACCCTGTACCATTCCAAGCCTGAGTCCTTTGACTAACTGCTCAAGGCAGTTCTTGGATAAAGCACGTAGAACAGGTTTACACAATTCCCTGTCCCTACTACCCGCTTTAGTCACTTGAGTCTCCCAGTCTATAACCGGTAAGTCGAGGTCGTCACCTAATATCACATCACCAGGAAATATACGGGAATATTCTCAAAGTTTCCCCACTACTGCTGGTGAGGCAGGGGATCCATAAAAGCATCTATTGACCACGTTTGTCCAACCTTCAATATTCCTTGTCTTCATTCAAATTATTTTGCATTCGGAATCTGTACTAATCTCACAAGATATTATAGTATCATTTCAAGCTGTCACTCCTGACCTGATCGGCAGAAGCAGAAATAAGTTCATTGAATATCACTTGGCACACAATGCACTTGTAAATTCTTTCCACTTCTCACTCTCTGACCACACTAATGTACAAGAACCGGATTATAGTCACTCAAAAATCTAATATTCCGAGTATATATATATATATATATATATATATATATATATATATATATATATACATTATTTGGATCTCCACTTTTGTGAGATGAATTTCTGAGGGCCAAGCCTCTTTGAGCAAATAATAATATCGCACCAAGTAAAACGAGAGTTTCTACACTATGTGATCAAAAGTATCCGGACACCCGAAAAAACATACGTTTTTTATATTAGGTGCATTGTGTTGCCACCTACTGCCAGGTACTCCATATCAGTGACTTCAGTAGTCATAGACATCGTGAGACAGCAGAATGGGGCACTCCGCAGAATTCATGGACTTCGAAGGTGGTCAGGTGATTGGGTGTCACTTGTGTCGTATGTCTGTATGCGAGATGTCCACACTTCTAAACATCCATACGTCCGCTGTTTCCGATGTGATAGTGAAGTGAAAACGTGAAGAGATACGTACAGCAAATTATTTACAATATTTTCAAACGGTTTAATAAGTTCTATGCATCGTGTGCTTTGTGTACTAGCATAACTTCATATAAATCGATTGGTGTCTCTGAAAATGCTTTCATTTGGGTTACTTTGAATTTGGTACTGGGATATTAACATGTGCTAAGATGTCCGTAATACTATTGTCGTGTAGAAAATCTCCCAATTTGTTGCACGTAAAATTCGATGCATTGTCAGTCAGGAATGTAACAGGCTTGCCAACTGTTGGCAAGCTATGTTAGTACACAAAGCACACGATGGATAGAACTTATTAAGCCGTTTGAAAATATTGTAGATAATTTACCTATTTACACAACACCATACACACCTGCAGAAATATTTAATAACCATAAGGAAACCAACGAACAGATGAACCCATTGCCACGACTGCAAAAAGAAGAACCCTCTCTGGAGGAAAATGTAAGGAACACAGTTGATGCACTCATTGATCATGCCAGAATTAGAAAAAAAACATACAAAAAAGATTAGGCTAGTTCAGAAATATTTATTTGGAAACACCGTACTACTTAAATCTCACCCGAAATCGTCTGCTTTACAGAAGAGAAATAGCTAAAGTTAATTACTCTATACAGAACCCTAGTGAACTGTCAACATACTACACACAAGTAGTTACATTTTGGTCTTTCCAAAAACTGGTAAAACCAAAGGACTCTATTGTATCAAGATCCGAAAAGATCTCTACATGTTGTTGTTGTGGTCTTCAGTCCAGAGATTGAAACGTAGGTTTGCCTTTCCATAATCTATCTTATAACATAAGTCGTAAGGTCAGTATTGCCTCACGTGTTCCAATATTGCTACGGAATCCAAACTGATCTTCCCCGAGGTCGGCTTCTACCAGTTTTTCCATTCGCCTGTAAAGAATTCGTGTTAGTATTTTGCAACCATGTCTTATTAAACTGATAGTTCGGTAATTTTAACAAGTGTCAACACCTGATTTCTTTGGGATTGGAATTATTATATTCTTCTTGAAGTCTGATGGTATTTCGGCTGTCTCATGCATCTTGCTCACCAGATGGTAGAGTTTTGTCATGGTTGGCTCTCCGAAGGCTATCAGTAGTTCTAATGGAATGTTGTCTACTCCCAGGGCCTTGTTTCGACTTAGGTCTTTCAGTGCTCTGTCAAACTCATCACGCAGTATCATATCTCCCATTTCATCTTCATCTACATCCTCTTCCATTTCCATAATATTGTCCTCAAGAACATCGCCCCTGTATAGACCCTCTATATACTCCTTCCATCTTTCTGCCTTCCGTTCTTTGCTTAGAAATGGTTTTCCATCTGAGCTCTTGATATTCATATAAGCGGTCTCTTTCAATTTTCCTGTAGGCAGTATCTATCTTACCCCTAGTGATATATGCGTCTACATCCTTACATTTGTCCTATAGCCATCCCTGTTTAGTTATTTTGCATTTCCTGTCGATCTCATTTATGAGACGTTTGTATTCCTTTTTGCGTGCTTCATTTACTGCATTTTTGTATTTTCTCCTTCCATCAATTAAATTCAATATCTCTTCTGTTACCCAAGGATTTCTACTAGCCCTCGTCTTTTTACCTACTTGACCCTCTGCTGCCTTCACTATTTCATCTCTCAAAGCTACCCATTCGTCTTCTACTGTATTTCTTGTGAATCGTTCCCTAATACTCTCTCTGAAACTCTCTACTACGCCTGGTTCTTTTAATTTATCCAGGTCCCAGCTCCTTAAATTACCGCCTTTTTGCAGTTTCTTCAGTTTTAATATACTGCTCATAACCAACAGATTGTGGTCAAAGTCCACATCTGTCCCTGAAAATGTCTTATAATTTAAAACCTGGTTCCTAAATCTCTGTCTTACCATTATATAATCTACCAGAAACCTTCCAGTGTCTCCAGGTCTCTTCCACGTATACAACCTTCTTTCATGATTCTTGAACCAAGTGTTAGCTATGATTTAGTTATGCTCTGTGCAAAATTCTACCAGGCGACTTACTCTTTCATTCCTTACCCCCATTCCATATTCACCTACTACTTTTCCTTCTCTTTCTTTTCCTACTATCGAATTCCAGTCCCCCATGGCTATTAAATTTTCGTCTCCCTTCAGTATTTGAATAATTTCTTTTAACTCATCACACATGTCTTCAATCTCGTCGTCATCTGCGGAGCTAGTTGTCGTTCATACTTGTACTACTGTGGTAGGCGTGGGCTTCGTGTCTATCTTGGCCACAATAATGCGTTCACTGTGCTGTTCGTAGTAACTTGCCCGTGCTCCTATTTGTTTATTCATTATTGCTGTGGCCTTCTCCACCAGACATCACGGCGCCTAGAGTATCAGCAACCAACCTGACAGCCTGCAGCCGCGGGTTGCCAGCGTCGCGGACACACCGAAGCACTACACAACCTACAGGCAATATTGATGAACGGCCACAGCAACAACCACAACAACACCACAGCAAAGACACCAGCGGACACTACCGGCCCACAAAAACATAAGGAAGAGGTCGCTGCAGATCCCGGAACTATTTTCACACGTCAAACCACGTGATGGAAAATGGTTCTGAGGTACTCATCCGCCGAAGCGCTATAAAGGTCGGCGCTCGGCCGCACATCGGGGGCGCCGGAGATCACCGCCGTCAGTGCATCGTGTGTGCTGTCATGTTTAGTGTTCAGTGTTTCACCGTCACACTCCATCGTTCACCAGTGCCGTCGTCTTCTTCAGTGTTTGTGCATCGTGTCAACCGTTCGTCGTGTGGATTGTCATCGAGTGTGAACGGCTTCTTGTGTTTTTATGTTCATGTGTCTACTGTTTTTTCCCGCCGATTTTTTTACGTGATGTCTCTTCTCTGTTTATCTCATTGTACTCTCTTCGGCTGAAGAGCGGCGTATTGTGCTGCTGCCAGCCTACCTGATTGTTCAGGTGTCAAAATAACAATAAAGTAAAAAAAAAAAAAAAAAACCGCACATCGGCAGTTCATCGACCGCCGGCAGACTTGGATAGCTGCCGCCCCGGCAGCCCCGCTTGGATCTTCTCGCTGATCTCTGGATTAGGCTTGGTATATCGGAGAAGTCTCTGGCGGAGACTAGTAGGAAATTATTTCAGTTGTTCTCTATCTTATTCTTGTATGTAGTTGTGATTCGAAGACGGATCACTGTTTTGTGTTGGTGTTATACTTGGAGAATTTGTTTTGGTTAATTGAACAGTCCAATAAATTGTTTTCGGACTTCGATCGTTAGTTTCTTCTGCTTACGCAGACATATCAATTATTAAACCTACTCCTGCATTACTCCTATTTGATTTTGTATTTATAACCCTGTATTTACCTGACCGGAAGTTTTGTTCCTCCTGCTGCCAAACTTCACTAATTCCCACTATATCTAATTTTAATCTGTCCATTTTCCTTTTTGAAATTCCAACCTACCTGCCCGATTAAGGGACCTGATATTCCACGCTCCGATCCGCAGAACTCCTGATAACGACATCCTCCTGAGTAGTCCTCGCCCGGAGATCCGAATGGGGGACTATTTTACCTCCGGAATATTTTACACAAGAGTACGCCATCATCATTTAACCATACAGTAAAGCTGCATGCCCTCGGGGAAAAATTACGGCTGTAGTTTCCCCTTGCTTTCAGCCGTTCGCAGTACCAGTACAGCAAGACCGTTTTGGTTAATGTTACAAGGCCAGATCTGTCAATCATCCAGACTGTTGCCCATGCAGCTACTGAAAAGGCTGCTGCCCCTCTTCAGGAACCATATATTTGTCTGCCTCTCAACGGCTACCCCGCCGTTGTGGTTGCACCTACAGTACGGCTAAGTGTATCGCTGAGGCACGCATGCCTCCCCACTAACGGCATGGTCCATGGTTCATGCGGGGGGAGAGATATTTACATATGTATCACTAATGATCTTGTTTCCTGATTTGAGAAAACATTAAATGTACTAACGTCTTTTACAAATGGCACATGTGAAAATTGAAGTAAACAAAGAAGGAAATCTACGTTTTTGTATTGCGAATTTTAGATTAATCGAATACGTGTAAGAAAAGTACAGAGGAATAGATCACTACTTAAAGTAATCCTGTTGCCTGTAGCGAATACTGCTTTTATGTACTGTACGAATTAATGTGGGATCAGAGGTCCTCTGAATCTTACTACATTTGTAAAGAAATTACTGTAGATACAATAAGCTTAAATGTGAAATTAACAGAAAACTGAGATGAAAAGCAATGAAGTGTCAACCTACAAAGTGTATTTATGAAAGGACTCGTGTTATCTTCATACAAAGCCTAATAAGAAGTCTTAATTTTTTTCTTACTTACTATTTATTCATTAGCAGACAGTAGATGTATATATTAATCTTTAAGTTCTTTTATGCAAAAGAATGGTCCCCTTAAGCATGACCTGAATTGATTGAAACTAGTATGAGCTCGAGAAGAGCACTAACAGTAAAATGTAAGTATTTCAGATTGAATAAGTATCTTAAGATGTAGATGCACTATTGTCTACCAATCTATTTTTGAAAAATGAAATCCTTGAGCGTAGGTTAGGCACTGATTCATTATCTTAAAGTCGATAAGTAATTTTGAATAATGCGGAATGGACGAATATTTCACTACGCAGTTGTGCGTACGCTAAGACGCAATGCTGTTCACAAGGGAAACTCCCATCGGACCGTCCTCAGATTTCAGATTTAGTGGTAAGAGGGCTCAGTTGACAGCCCGTCAAACAAGCATGAATACAGGATGAAGGTGTACTGCAGTATGAAAAAAAAATGCAAAATAGAAACAGTGAACGGTCCAAGCACAACAAGTGCAACATAGGGCAGATTCAAATATCCACGGGGTCGTTGGATACGTGGAGCGGTATGAACTGTAAAGAAGGCGAGCCGTGTTCAAAATTTCCTCGTCCCAATAATTTTTCGCTGTATTCAAATTTGTGTCTGTGTCGTGGCGTAACATCCGTTTGCAAGAGCGAGGTGTAAGTGAGGTGCCCGTAAAGAAAGTTGATTCTGCGCAGCTACTCCATTAGCAGCCGAAAGGAAGTGGCTTTCGAATGGGAACCGCAAACGTTCGAGGACAAGGCGGCAACCCAACGAATTCCTCCACCGGAAAACACGTCTGGTGTATCATACACGGCATTAGTGACAGTGGGTGTGTCATATGGTGGGAATCTCCTATCGACGCATCTAACTTGTACGACTGGTGAGTGAGTGTAGTGTACCCCCTTGCCCGATTTAGGAGTGCGTATGAATCTGAATTTGATCACTCCCGAGGAAATGATGAAAATATAGTGGTTTGCCACATAAGCTGGAACAAATGAACGCAATAGTTTCACAATCACACGGTTTTTCTTGTGCTCTGTCAAAACATATGCTTTTAGCGTTTTTGATGTTGCGTTCCGTTTTGGACGTTTTGACTCTTGAATTTCTTTGTTCACACCCATTTATTTGTTGTTTTCATTTCTGTGAGACCACTGTTTACTATCTTGCCTGCTCTCATTATACATCACTTTTCCTTGCGACAGTAATGTGTTCTTACTACATGGCTCGTATTCTATAACCAGTGTGTAGTATGACTTTTGCCAAGACTGCAGAAAGAGAACAAACACAACCTCTGCTACCCGAAATATTGGATTTGAAGTATTTAACCGTTGGTTAAGATTTTCAGCATATTTCCAAATAGAACCCAGTACGTTGTCCTCGATGGTGAGTGTTCATCGGAGGTGAGGGTATCATCTGGAGTGCCCCAAGGAAGTGTGGCAAGTCCGCTGCTGTTTTCTATTTACATAAGTGATCTTTTGGATAGGGTGGATAGCAATGTGCGGCTGTTTGCTGATGATGCTGTGGTGTACGGGAAGGTGTCGTCGTTGAGTGACTGTAGGAGGATACAAGATGACTTGGACAGGATATGTGATTGGTGTAAAGAATGTTAGCTAACTCTAAATATAGATAAATGTAAATTAATGCAGATGAATAGGAAAAAGAATCCTGTGATGTTTGAATACTCCATTAGTAGTGAAGCGCTTGGCACAGTCACGTCGATTAAATATTTGGGTGTAACATTGCAGAGCGATATGAAGTGGGACAAGCATGTAATGTCAGTTGTGGGGAAGGCGTATAGTCGTCTTCGGTTCATTGGTAGAATTTTGGGAAGATGTGGTTCATCTGTAAAGGTGACCGCTTATAAAACACTAATACGACCTATTCATGAGCACTGCTCGAGCGTTTGGGATCCCTATCAGGTCGGATTGAGGGAGGACATAGAAGCAATTCAGAGGCGGGCTGCTAGATTTGTTACTGGTAGGTTTGATCATCACGCGAGTGTTACGGAAATGCTTCAGGAACTCGGGTGGGAGTCTTTAGAGGAAAGGAGGCGTTCTTTTCGTGAATCGCTACTGAATAAATTTAGAGAACCAGCATTTGAGACTGACTGCAGTACAATTTTACTGCCGCCAACTTACATTTCGCGGAAAGACCACAAAGATAAGATAAGAGAGATTAGGGCTCTTACATAGGCATATAGGCAGTCATTTTTCCCTCGTTCTGTTTGGGAGTGGAACAGGGAGAGAAGATGCTAGTTGTGGTACGAGGTACCCTCCGCCACGCACCGTATGTTAGATTGCGGAGTATGTATGTAGATATAGATGTAGATCCTCCTGTAGTCACAATGTTGGCTCATTTTAAAGTGTACAATTTCTATGTAAGAATATTAGTCTAGGAAAGTAGCATGCCTATTCTGCATAATAAACGATGCTGTGTGGCATTCATGCATGATCCACGTTGCAGCGTTGTTTTTTGCTCGTGGATATCTCAGTATTTGTGGCTGAATGATCTCTAAAAGGTCTACACCACTGGGCGTCGTACGGTCTACCACCGACAATCATTGACGATAAAACTGGTCTCTCGTTGAGAGAAATGCGTTCGTCGAAGGAAAGAAGGAGATTAATGTTTAACGTCCCGTCGACAACGAAGTCATTAGAGACGGAACACAAGCTCGGATTAGGGAAGGATGGGGAAGGAAATCGGCCGTGTCTTTCATAGGAACCATCCCGGCATTTGCCTGAATCGATTTAAGGAAATCACGGAAAACCTAAATCAGGATGGCCGGAGACGGGTTTGAACCGCAGTCCTCCCGAACGCATCACAGATCTGCCCTTGAACTCGATGTTGCACTTATTAGCCTTGCACCGTTCTCTGTTTCTATTTTGCTTTTCTCTTTTTCGCACTTGAGTATAACTTTTTCCGTTTTCATGCTTGATCTGTGTTCATTTTTTGGCGGGTGGAGGTGCGATGGGGAGTTTCCCTTGTTAGTCTGAGCTACTCTTTAACTTTCGGTTTGCTTTACGTGTATTTCTGCACGTGCACGTGTCTTTGATCTGCTGTGTCCAGATTATCTACTTCGTAGTACAGGAACCGCCTGTTGCCCACACCTTAAATATTGATGAACCCGCCTATTACAAAACTTCAAAGAAAATCGGCTCAATCTCACCTGAACGTTTGTTCGTTAATTTCAAAGTTCAACGTAAATATTCTCGTACTGGACAAGGAGAAGGCTGAGAAATACATATGAAATACTGACTTCTTTACGTAAATACGCTAAAAACATGTTTTATTTCATGGCTAATAGCGACGTACGGAAGGACCAGTTATAATTTAAACTGTGTGACGTAAATGACAAAACTCTGAGCTATCAACTACTCACTTAAGTTACCGTGAAGTCATAACGTGTTAAAAAGGGAACCAGTAAGTGTTTGTGGCTGTGGTGGAGAACCTACGAAAGACACAAAGTTTAAGTGAAATCCTGTGTTTGGCAAGCGTTACTATGTGTAATCTAAACATTTCGCCGACACGGACGTGTAAGAAGAAGGTGAACACTTTGCTTACCTGGACTTGATCCTATGAGCACCTGGCTGGCTGTGGTTTAATATGTAGATGAGGGATGTCCTTGCAAGGTCCTGCAAGGCATTCCATATGAACGCGGTTACGCGAGCACATTATCCATTTTACGCCGGTACTGTAGAAGTTTGTCGCGCCTGCCTGGGCGAACTTTACACTCCCAGCTGTGCAATGCAGGCGAGGGTGTCAAGACAGACTGTTGCCTACGCAGCGGCGTCATGAAAATTCAAATTATGTAAATAAAATGAACACCAAGTGCAAACATAATATAGACACGAACTGCGCCTAATGTAAATTTTCGTAACATGTCACATTATCTCGGCACTTCTTGCGCTGTATGATTAAAAAGAAATTCGCTTCCCTGAATAAAACTGAGCGGATCTCCTAAGATGTTATAGAACCTCTTAAGATCGCTTAAGATTTATCAAAATGAATATAGAAATGTGTGTACATATATTTACAAGTTGTCTTAGAAACTGAAATCTTGTACCCTTTGTATTTAAAAATCTTTATTTCAGCACAAATGTCTCGAGACGTGCAAAGGAATCACTGATTCTGTCTTACAATTGATTCATGATCCCAGCCTATATAGAAGATTTGACGACTACCTAAATGGCGTCCTGGTCGCGTTGTGACATCCAGAAACAGTACAGACAAGAAACTCATCTCCTGGATCCCATTTCCCTAAGTGAAACAGCCCGCCAACCTCTGTCGGTTCCTGATATCTGACTTCCCTGGGCATGTGATGTGCCTTTTCATCCATCAGTGATAAAACAGACTGTGTCAATTAATCTAATTTACTTAAATACTGAAACATTATAAGACATGACAAACAATCTATTCAAAAGAAAGCAAAAATTTTCCTATTTACCTATTTGAACAATTTCTACCTACGCAAATGAAATCAGTATATGTTGATTTGTGTATGTGATAAAATATACTGAGTGTTGTATGTGAGTTCAAGAGAAAGAAGGAATAAACAGACATTATTTATGACTTGCTGAACAGCGTTGTCAAATCCATTGTGAAGAATTGTGCCAGTGCCATTCAAGGGGCCTCGGTAATCCCTCGTATGACAGATCTCCGATCTCAGAGATGTTGCATGACTTATTTACGATATGATTTTGTTTTATGAATAAGTCAAGTTTCTCAACGTCACCTTGTACGAGGATGAGTCAAATGAAAAACTAGTCTAGTTTCTCAACGTCACCTTGTACGAGGATGTGTCAAATGAAAAACTTAAATATGTAATAACAAATCAAAATTTCGCGCCGTTATCCTGTAAGTTGGTAAGCGTGCTACAAACAGCGTGCAAAATGGCCTGTAGGTGGCAGCATAGTGCAGATGCACACATACCGTCGCAGTATCAGTATAAAGATGGCCGTCCCACTTGCGATTTGCACCAGGGAAGAACGGCGTTCTGTTATTCGGATTTGCGTAGTGAAAGTGTGAAACCTATTGAAATTCATCGACGAATGAAGGTTTATTACGGTGATGTCTGTTTGTCACAGCAGGAAGTCTATGAATGGAGTAGGAAGTTTGCAATGGTGTGACTTCAGTGGAAGATACTCCTCGTCCAGGTCAGGCACAACGCGTTGTGACTCCACAGAACATTGCAGCAGTTGAAGCCATAGTGAAGGAAAAGTGCCGAGTGACACTGAATGACATTGCAGCATGCTTACAGATTAGTCATGGGTCAGCACACCACATTGTGCATGATATGCTCCAGTTTCACAAAGTGTCTGCAAGATGGGTGCCACAGCAGCTGACTCCTGAAATGCTTGTGAAGAACTTCTTCGGTGCTTTGAACGAGAAGGTGATGGCTTCCTTGCAAGAATCGTTACTGGTGACGAAATCTGGGCTCACTTCCACCAACCGGAAACGAAGAGAGCGAGCAAGGAACGGCGCCATTCATCATCACCAAAACCAAAGAAGTTTCGAACAGAACCATCAGTAGGGAAGGTTATGCTGACTCTCTTTTGGGACGAAAAAGGCGTCATTTTGGAGCATTACATGCCTAGAGGGACCACTGCCACCAGTGCATCATACACAGACCTCCTAAAAAATCACCTGCGGCCTGCAATCAAATCAAAGTGACGTGGATTGCTGTCAGCAGGTGTCCTTTTGCAACATGACAATGCAAGGCCCCACACTGCCCGTACAACAGCTGGAACAGTCACAGACCTGCATTTTGTGTGTCTTCCTCATCCACCATACTCATCAGACCTTGCTCCAAGTGATTTCCATATGTTTGGACCACTCAAAGTTGCAGTGGGAGGAAAGAAGTTCCGTTCTGATGAAGAGGTACGCCACGCGGTGCATGAGTGATTGCGCGGACTATCAAAAAAATTTTTTTCTAATGGAATTTATGCGCTTTGTAAGAGCTGGAGGACTTGCATCGAACGTGAGACAGATGCTGTTGAAAAGTGATACAGCATTGTACCACTTCTGAACAATAAATAATATTTTAAAAAACATTTAAGGTTTTCATTTGACTCACCCTCGTACTCTCCTCTTCTGTTGTAGCCGTCTCAGGGAACGGTTGTAATAAAAGGTTGCGTCTTACGATGTTAATTTAGATAATTTACATAACTGGAATAGTATGAACATTTATTTTATTCAGCTGTGTTATTTAATTTACCCCTTCTTATCATTTAATAATTTTTAATGTTTTTCAGCAAATATCCGTTGCTGGCCTTCTTAATACGATGATCCAGTGGATCGATCGCCATTGTCGCAGCATTAAGTGCTCACAGCACGTTCCAGAAAACGAATCTCTCTTCAGCTAATTACGTCAGAACGATGTCTGATGCCGATTTATAAGTGTCATTTTATTGTAAAGTTAACTCTGAGGCATGAAACTGATTCATCATCTTTCCACGCTCACGCATCATCCTGTTTGAAGACAAGCCTACAACACAAGCTTCGTCGATTTTCGCCATTCATCTCATCATTATAATCGCCCTTTTCTCTCTTCCGACTTCTCTCTTTTCCGATTTTTACTTAAGCAACTACAAGTCCTTCCTCAGCTCTCATTTGCAGTAGAATTTTGGAACTTATATTGTGTTCAAACATTATTAATCACCTCGAAAAAAATTATTTATTGACAAGTAGCCGACAAAATATCGTTCTCGGGAATTCCAGAAGGCTTTTGACGCCGTTCTTCACAAGAGACTTCTAATCAGATTGCGTGCCTATGGAGTATCGCTTCAGTTATGCGACTGGATTCGTGATTTCCCTTCAAAAAGTTCACAGTACGTAGTAATCGACGGAAAATCATCGAATAAAACAGAAATGATATCTGGCGTTCCCAAAGTTAGTGTTACGGCCCTCTGCTGTTCCTAACCTAAATAAACGATTTAGGAGACAACCTGACCAGCCCTCTTAAATTGTGTGCGGGTGGTGCTGTAGTTTAATGTCTAGTAGTCATCTGAAGATCAAAACCAACTGCAATATGATATAGACAAAACATCTGTATGATGCGAAAAGTGGCAATTATCTCTGAATAAGGACAAGTGTAAGGCCATCAATACGAGTACGAAAATAAATTCGTTAAATTTATGTTGCATGATAAATCACTCGAATCTAAAGACTGTCAGACCAACTAAATACCTAGGAATTACCATTACGAGCAACTTAATTCGAACGATCACGTTTATAATGCTGTTGGCAAGGCGAACCAAAGATCGCGTTTTATTGGTAGAACACTTAGAAGGTTCAACAGGTCTACTAAAGGGGCTGCCTTCACTACGCTTGTTCGTTCTCTGCTAGCGTACTGCTGTGTGGTATGGAATCCTTACGAGGGAGGGCTGATGGAGGACATTGAAAAAGAAGTGCAGTTTGTTTTGTATTATCGTGAAATAGGGGGAGGGGGGGGAGAATGTCACGGATACGATAAACGAGTTGGGGTGGCACTAGTCAAAAAAAAAAAAAGTGGTTTTTCGCTGCAGAGAGATCTTTTCACGAAATTTCAGTTACGAAGTTTCTCTTCTTAATGTGTAAACGTTTTACTGTTGGCAATCTTCATAGGGAGAAGTGATCATCGTAATAAAAAAAGGGAAATAGGAGGTCGTATGGCAAGATTTTTCCAATGCGCTGTTCGGGAGTGGAAATGTAGAGAGGTTCGGAGAACTGTCTGCCAGGCACGTAAGTGTGAATTTCAGACTAGTGATGTAGATGGAACATCGTGGTACACCATACGCAATTACTTCGCTGTCGGAGGGCGACTGATAGCTTAATGCAGAACTCTTTCCTATTGACACCCTTCGTATTGTATCAGAAAGATACGAACTGATCCATTTTGCAGTAATGCCTATTACACAGCTATATTCTAATTTACTCAAAAGTAAGATGGGCGCTCAATAAGTAATGCAAAACCTTTTTTTTTTGAAAGGGGATTGGTTTTATTCGTGATTTATATCCACCGTATTATTCACCTCTCTTCTGGCTACAAAACCCTATTTTTCAGCATAATCTCCGTTCAGTGCGGCAGCCTTACGCCGTCTTACTGGGAGGGCCAGTTTACCCGCGTGGTACCAATGTATTGGTCGCCGTCGGAGCCAATGTCTTGCTCATCAATAACCTCCCCGTCATCCACGTATTGGAGTACACCCTTTATTGGGCCAACAGATGGTGTGGGATCCGAGCTGCAGGCTGGATAAGGAATTACAGTCCATTGAAGTTTTGTAAGTTCCTTCGGAGAGCCAACCATGACAAAACTCTACCATCTGGTGAGCAAGATGCATGAGACAGCCGAAATACCATCAGACTTCAAGAAGAATATACATGTGAGTGGTCTTGTGTTGTCATAGAGAAGGAAGTTCGGTTACATTTTTGTGGTGACGAACACGCTGAAGTCGTTTCCTGAGGGTAGGCTAATACACGTCAGAGTTGATAGTCGCACCATGAGCGACGACGTCAGGCATAATAACCCCTTCAGAGTCTCAGAAAACTGTCACCATGACTTTATCGGGTGACGATCGGTCTTTGAACTTCTTCTTCGGCGGAGGGGTGGTGTGATGTCACTACATGGATTGCCGTTTTGTTTCCAGTTCGAAGTGATGAATCCACGTTTCATGGCCTGTGACGATGTTCGACAAAAAAATCATCGCGAACGTCCTAGTAACGCACAAGCAATTCCGCACGCTGCGTTCTTCGTTGTTCTTTATGGTCTTCTGTTAGGCGTCTCAGTGGGAACCCACCTTTGAGTACCCTAACTGGTGGACGAGTGTGTCAGCACTACCAACAGAGCTGTCCAGTTGAACAGCGAGGTGTTCCATTATGATCCGTCGATTACCTCGAATGAGAGTGTCCACACGTTCCGTAATTTCATGAAACACAGCTGTGTACTGCCGCCCGGAACGCGGGAGATCGGACAGGACTCCACAGACACTCTGCAAGTGCCTGTGAATATCTGCGATGTTCTGGTTTTCCGCTAAAAGAAACTTAATGATACCTCTCTGCTTGAAATGCACCTCCGCTACAGGCGCCATTTAGAAAGCTGCGTATAGCGCCGCCACCTATCGGAATTTCGTGAAACTAGAGGGGCTGAAACGGAAATATTCCACGGTGTCTCACAACGAGTTCCGCATTTTTTCAGCCGAAAATGTTGCATTACTTATTGAATGCCCCTCGTATATCCTGGATTTCCGGAAGGCTTTTGGCACTGTACCACACAAGCGGCTTGTAGTGAAATTGCGTGCTTATGGAATATCGTCTCAGTTATGTGACTGGATTTGCGATTTCCTGTCAGAGAGGTCACAGTTCGTAGTAATTGACGATAAGTCATCGAGTAAAACAGAAGTGATTTCAGGCGTTCCCCAAGGTAGTGTTATAGGCCCTTTGCTGTTCCTAATCTATATAAACGACTTGCGAGACAATCTGAGCAGCCGTCTTCGGTTGCGGATGCCGCTGTCGTTTATCGACTAATAAAGTCATCAGAAGATCAAAACGAACTGCAAAACGATTTAGAAAAAATATCTGAATTGTGCGAAAAGTGGCAGTTGACCCTAAATAACGAAAAGTGTGAGGTCATCCACATGAGTGCGAAAAGGAACTCGTTAAACTTCGGTTACACCATAAATCAGTCTAATCTAAAATCCGTAAATTCAACTAAATACTTAGGTATTACAATCACGAACAAGTTAAATTGGAAAGAACATATAGAAAATGTTGTGGGGAAGGCTAACCAAAGGCTGCGTTTTATTGGCAGGACACTTAGAAAATGTAACAGACCTACTAAAGAGACTGCCTACACTACGCTTGTCCGTCCTCTTTTAGAATACTGCTGCGCGGTATGGGATCCTTACCAGGTAGGACTGACGGAGTACATGGAAAAAATTCAAAGAAAGGCAGCACGTTTTGTATTATCGCGAAATATGGGAGAGAGTGTCACAGAAATGATACAGGATTTGGGCTGGAAATCATTAAAAGAAAGGCGTTTTTCGTTGCGACGGAATCGTCTCACGAAATTCCAATCATCAACTTTCTCCTCCGAATGCGAAAATTTTTTGTTGACACCGACCTGCATAGGGCGAAACGGTCACCACGATAAAATAAGGGAAATCAGAGCTCGTACGCCCTATACGAGATTGTAATAATAGAAAATTGTGAAGGTGGTTCGGTGAACCCTCTGCCAGGCACTTAAAGGGGGCACGACGTCAAGCGGGCCGACTTGGAGCAGGAGAGGCACCACAGGACATTTTATTTTCTATTGTCTATACTTTTACAAATAAATTCATAAAACTTTGTCAGCATGACCAGGAAGGATTCAGAAATCACACTCATAGCAGTGGAAGTGCAAAAACATAACAAAATTATTTTTTTTTAGCTATGAAATTTCATCATTTTTTCACTTACTGTTGGCTGCATTTGTTGGTATTGGCACATTTTTCTTCACAAGTAAGAGAGATTCTGCGATGAATTTTGGACAGCATACAAACCATACTTACAGGAGTATGCAACTCTAGAATTTTCCAAATCTAGTAAAAACTGTGGTAAAAATTGAGATAATTAACTACATAATTTGTTTTTTTCTAAACATAAAGTTTAAAACGTAACATCTCATTCATTTTTTCATAAATTAAATAGATTCTAGAGTTTCAGACACCTGTAAGTATGGTTTGTATGCTGTGCAAAATTCATCGGACAGTCTCTCTCACTTATGAAGAAAAGTGTACCTATAGCAACAAATGCAGCCAATAGTAAGTGAAAAATGATGAAATTTCACATGTAAAAAAAAATTATTTTGTTATGGTTTTGAACCTTCGCTGCTACGAGTGTGAATGCTGAATCCTTCCTGGTCATGCTGACAAAGTTTTATGAATTTACTTGTAAAAGAATAGACAGTGGAAATTAAAATATCCTGTGGCGCCTCTCCTGCTCCAAGTCGTCCCGTTTGACGTCCTACCCCCGTTAAATGTGATTTGCAGAGTATCCATGTAGATGTAGATATATTGTGATTTCCGCAGTCCAGTGTCTTTGCCAGATCGCAGAATATCTACATCTACATCTACAATCATATTCCGCAAGCCACCTGATGGTGTGTGGCGGAGGGTACCGTGAGTACCTCTATCGGTTCTCCCTTCTATTCCAGTCTCGTATTGTTCGTGGAAAGAAGGACTGTCGGTATGCTTCTGTGTGGGCTCTAATCTCTCTGATTTTATCCTCATCGTCTCTTCGTGAGATATACGTAGGAAGGAGCAATATACTGCTTGACTCTTCGGTGAAGGTATGCGAAACAAAAGCCCGTACCGACCTACTGAGCGCGTCTCCTGCAGAGTCTTCCACTGAAGTTTATCTATCATCTCCGTAACGCTTTCGCGATTACTAAATGATCCTGTAACTAAACGCGCTTCTCTATCTCTTCTATCAACCCTATCTGGTACGGATCCCACACAGCTGAGCAGTATTCAAGCAGTGGGCGAACAAGCGTACTGTAATCTACTTCCTTTGTTTTCGGATTGCATTTCCTTAGGATTCTTCCAATGAATCTCAGTCTGGCATCTGCTTTACCGACGATCAACTTTATATGATCATTCCATTTTAAATCACTCCTAATGCGTACTTCCAGATAATTTATGGAATTAACTGCTTCCAGTTGCTGACCTGCTATTTTGTAGCTAAATGATAAGGATCTATTTTTCTATGTATTCGCAGCACATTACACTTGTCTACATTGAGATTCAATTACCATTCCCTGCACCAAGCGTCAATTCGCTGCAGATCCTCCTGCATTTCACTGCAATTTTCCATTGTTACAACCTCTCGATATACCACAGCATCATCTGCAAAAAGCCTCAGTGAACTTCCGATGTCATCCACAAGGTCATTTATTTATATTGTGAATAGTAACGGTCCTACGACACTCCCCTGCGGCACACCTGAAATCACTCTTACTTCGGAAGACTTCTCTCCATTGAGAATGACATGCTGCGTTCTGTTATCTAGGAACTCTTCAATCCAGTCACAAATTGGTGTGATAGTCCATATGCTCTTACTTTGTTCATTAAACGACTGTGGGGAACTGTATCGAACGCCTTGCGGAAGTCAAGAAACACGGCATCTACCAGTGAACCCGTGTCTATGGCCCTCTTGAGTCTCGTGGAACTGTTCAGGATTATGTCAGAAGGCACAGCGCAGCTGTGGAAAGGACAAGTGTTTGGTAAGTGAGAGAACACGGCGTTATATTGATACGGACGTTTTATTGCTTGTACAGAGACGCAGAACTATTGCGGCCCGCTGTCGGCGGGCGACATGGGCAGCGAGGTGACGGGCAGCGCGAGCGGCGGCCGGGTGGCCCTGCGGCGCGTCCTGGTGAGCCGCAGCGGGCCGGGCTGCCCCCTGGCCACGTGCTGCGCCGCCTCGCGCCACCAGCGGCGCGCGTCCGCGCCCCTCCAGGCGCGCAGGTGCGCCTCCATGCGCGGGCACGTGACCGCGTCGCCCTCCAGGCCGACCGCTGACCGCAGCAGCGAGGCGCGCGTCGGCCTGGCCAGCCGCTCCAGCTCCGCCGAGCTGCGCCGCCTCTTGCCGCTGCTGCCCTGCGACGCCGCCGCCGCGGACGCAGCCGCCGACGCCGCCGCCTGCTCGCGCCGTCGCCGCCCGGCCGCCGACTTCTTGGCGCCCGCCGGAATGCCGAACAGCCCGCGCGACTCCGCTATGTCGATCATGTACTTGTTGTCGAGCCGGACCACCTCCTGTACACAACCACCATCCATCCTTTGCACACCCTGTGCGGGTACGTATTCACGGACTCACTGTCTTAACAAGACCATTTAGCAAAGGCTCAAATCACTTTCACGGCACACAGCGACTGACGAAGACGCTCGTCATATCGAAAACATACCATTAACAAGCGTGCTTCAAGAGAGAGGCTATTGAGATTTATATAACCGTAATGCACTACTGGCCATTAAAACTGCTACACCTAGAAGATGACGTGCTACAAACGCGAAATTTTACCGACAGGAAGAAGGTGCTGTGATATGCAAAAGATTAGCTTTCCAGAGCATTCACACAAGGTTGGCGGCGGTGGCGCCATCTACAACGTGCTGACATGAGGAAAGTTTCCAACGGATTTCTGATACACAAACAGCAGCTGACCGGTGTTGCCTGGTGAAACGTTGTTGTGATGCCTCGTGTAAGGAGGAGAAATGCGTACTATCACGTTTCCCACTTTGATAAAGGTTGGATTGCAGCCTATCGCGATTTCGGTTTATCGTATCGCGACATTGCTGCTCGCGTTGGTCAAGATCCAATGACTGTTAGCAGAACATGGAATCGGTGGGTTCAGTAGGGTAATACGGAACGCCGTGCTGGATCCCAACGGCCTCGTATCACTAGCAGTCGAGATGACAGGCATCTTATCCGCATGGCTCTAACGGATCGTGCAGCCACGTCTCTATCCCTGAGTCAACAGATGGGGACGTTTGCGAGACAACAACCATCTGCACGAACAGTTCGACGACGTTTCCAGCAGCATGGACTATCAGCTAGGAGACCATGGCTGCCTACGGTCGCAGGTTCGAATGCTGCCGCGGGCATGGATGTGTGTGATTAAAAAAACCATGGCTGCAGTTACCCTTGACGCTGCGTCACAGACACGAGCGCCTGCAATGGTGTACTCAACGACGAACCTCGGTGCACGAATGGCAAAACGTAATTTTTTCGGATGAATTTATGTTCTTTTTACAGCATCATGATGGTCGCATCCGTGTTTGGCGACAATGCGGTGAACGCACATTGGAAGCGTGTGTTCGTCATCGTCATACTGGCGTATCACCCGGCGTGATGGTATGGGGTGCCATTGGTTACACGTCTCGGTCACCTCTTGTTCGCACTGACGGCACTTTGAACTGTGGTCCTTACATTTCAGATGTGTTACGACCCGTGGCTCTACCCTTCATTCGATCCCTGCGAAACCCTACATTTCAGCAGGATAATGCACGACCGCATGTTTCAGGTCTTGTACGTGCCTTTCTGGATACGGAAAATGTTCGACTGCTGCCCTGGCCAGCACATTCTCCAGATCTCTCACCAACTGAAAACGTCTGGTCAGTGGTGGCCAAGCAACTGTCTTGTCACAATACGCCAGGCACTACTCTTGATGAACTGTGGTATCGTGTTGAAGCTGCATGGGCAGCTGTACTTGTACACGCCATCCAAGCTCTGTTTGGCTCCATGCCCAGACGTATCAAGGCCGTTATTACGGCCAGAGGTGGTAGTTCTGGGTACTGATTTCTCAGGATCTATGCACCCAAATTGCGTTAAAATGTAATCACATGTCAGTTCTAGTATAATATATTTGTCCAATGAATACACGTTTATCATCTGCATTTCTTCTTGGTATAGCAATTTTAATGGCCATTAGTGAAGTTTTAACAGAAAAGAGGGTAAGGTGTCAATAGATAAAATATGGATGTCGACTTCGCACTGACGGAATGACAATCGATTACTGTCAGTCGAGAATGTTGGCACTACCGCAGACAGTCTCATAGCCGCCGGCATGTGAAGCACTGTGGTGCCTTCTACAATGCCTATACATTCGGCACTCTCTCGAGTTTTGATTTAATTACAGGACCCACCAGCGGCACCTTCCATCTGCACGACTGCTGCTCCACCGTTTACAACCGTGCTGTCTAGCTAATTAACACACTAAAATACCTTTGACTAACCTTCCACCAGCAACTAACGTGGAAACCTCATCTACTATCCGTCTGACAGAAAGCCCACAACAGATTGAAACTACTAACTGGCCAAATATGTGGACTGCACCCAAACACTGTCCTCCACACATACAAATCCTAGTTCTGCCCCATCGTTTGCTATGAAAATGTTGCATGGGTCGCCCCACCCAAGTGCTTTAAGTCCCTCCAGATCCTCGAACGCCATGCTTTCTGCCTAGCTTTCCGCATCAGCTTATCTTCTACAAGGAGTGTTTACCAGCTCATCAATTTCCAACCTCTCCTCCCTCACATTGAACACATCCGAATAAACTACACCATCCTCAAACTCGACTCCAACAACCCTACTGTGTCCCCTCTCTTTTCCAATCCTAGTGTGCTGCCACCCCTGTATCTACACATCCCACCAACCCTCCACTAGCACACCCTCCACATCCGCTCCCAAAGGAATTTCAACTGTCTCCCTCTCTCCAACCACAGAATTTGCGCCAATTTTTGTATTACTCTATTGTACAGGTCACGATTTCAATATCCCAAGTGCTAGAAGACGTTACTACTCTTTGTAGCTGTAGCCTGACGATTCTCAAACGGCTTTGTAGGACTGTCTCAACTTCTGACCATTCTGTCTGTGGTGAAAAAGGCTCCATCCAAGAAAAATACATTCACGGAAAAGTGAGGATCGGCCATACATTACTGCACCACCCATTGACTCAACGCAACGCAGCACTCTTTTTGATACGGTCCAAGAAATAAGCAGTTAACTGTACAGTCTTTTCAAGATTTACAAGATGTTCTGGGGATGTTTGAAAGGATTTGTAACTCACTGCAGAGACAAGGGCAGTATTGCACCCAAAACGCGAGGACATAAGGTGGAGCACTTCCCTTAACTGTATAGTAAATTGTAACGTGTAACCCGTTGAAGTAATATTGCATTTCCTAATAAAGTAGGGCATGGGTGAAATTTGAGGCCTATTAGATGAGGACTTGATAGAAAAGTTTGATTTTCGAATGGCTCTGAGCACTATGGGACTTAACATCTGAGGTCATCAGTCCCCTAGAACTTAGAACTACTTAAACCTAAGGGCATCACAGACATCCATGCCCGAGGCAGGATTCGAACCTGCGACCGTAGCAGTCGCGCGGTTCCGGACTGAACCGCTCGACCACAACAGCCGGCAGTTTGATTTTCGGATACGTTTTACTGACTAGGACAATATTTCATACTGAAGCCAATGGCGGCGTGTAACCACACTTTCCACAGTTTAGGTTTTCACGGTGGGTATTAATTTCACTTAAAATTTCCAGGCTGACAGGCAGTGGTCGATATGTAAGACTTTCCTCAGACGTTTCATCTGCGACTGCGAGAGATATCCACGGTGGTGAAGTGGCGAACTGCAGTCAGAACTCTTTTTTTTTTTTTTTTCATTCACTGTTATTTCATCCGCCCTCGCCCCATGTGGCTGGAGAAATGGGCTAACAGCGGTACAATCAGCCCACTCTTCAGCCAATAGATATTATTCTTTATCTCTGACGATAAACACAAAACAAGGAGACATATTTACCATGAATTTAAAATTGTTTTAAAGGGTGATGTTCATAGGAGAACTAACTACCAAATCTGAATCCAACCCACCTTATTCAACCCCAAAGGGCTCCTCCTAGTCTTCTCCCCACACCCCCTTTTCCTCTTCCCTGACGCCTCCACCACCTTTTCTTTTCAAATTTGTAGATTCCAGTACCAGCTACATCTCTTTCCTTGTCGCCCACAGCCACCCCTGTCTCATCACCACCTCTTACTAGTCCTCTGACCTCTTCCCCACCAGTCTCCTATCTCTCTCCGTATCCACCTTTCTTTTCATCGCCGGCCGGTGTGTCCGTGCGGTTCTAGGCGCTTCAGTCTGGAACCACGTGACCTCTACGGTCGCAGGTTCGAATCCTGCCTCGGGCATGGATGTGTGTGATATCCTTAGGTTAGTTAGGTTTAAGTAGTTCTAAGTTCTAGGGGACTGATGACCTTAGAAGTTAAGTCGCATAGTGCTCAGAGCCATTTGAACCATTTCTTTTCATCAACAACCCACCATCCGAGGGAAGGTCCTTTTCCAGTTTTAGTGAGACTGTACTGTGCTCCGTTTTTAATGGTCAGTGCTCCTTCTGTCGTGTTCAGTGTTTTTTAAGTGTTTAGTGTTCTTCGAGTGTTTTTAACTGTATTGTCTGTCCACACTTTCATCAATGGTGTTAAACTACTCGTGAAGACAGTCTCCTATGAACATCACCTTTGAAAACAAGTTTAAATTCATGGTATATATGTCTCCTTGTTTTGTGTTTAGCATCAGAGATAAAGAATAATATCTATTGGCTGAAGAGTGGGCTGATTGTACAGCTGGCAGCCCACTCCTCCACCCACATGAGGCGAGGGGGGATGAAATAACAGTAAAGAAAAAAAAAAGAGTTCTGACTGCAGTTCGCCACTTCAACACCGTGGTTATCTCTCTGGCCGGCCGCGATGGCCCAGCGGTTCTATATGAATTTTCATCATCCTCAGTAGATCAAAGGAAAATTTTAAATTCTTTCATTTTCTTTGGTAAATTTCGACAGAATCGTTTCTGGATCAGGATTCCTATAATGAATTGATACATTTACCCTTATCCATTATTCTTTAATATCTGTATCATAGTAACTGAAACACAATGTAGAATTCAGAGTGTGTAAAAGCAAATAACAAATTTTAATTAAAAGCTAAAACGGCATGGTCGCGTTTCGACAGCTGCCAAAGTTTCAATCCCTTACAACCATATCTGAGTTTTTTTACTTCTGCGCCACTTCTAGAGAAGTATTGTTTCTAAAATTAAAATTATTAGTATCTGAAACTTGTTCAATGTAAAATCTTCACCACTGAAATACGTGTGGCCTGATGAGCAAAACCAGTGCTAAAAGTTTTAAACGAAAGTTTTTGGTATAATCAAAGCAAAAGACCTTTTGTGACAGGACTGTCCATGACCAATTAAATACCGTTCAGCAGTGCTATATAACACTGAGTAAACAATTATACATAACGGAAGCTACAACAATGACTCCAAGCGCTCTAAATTTCAGTCATTACCTCTCATCGCTGTCTTGCCTGTGGAGATCATTGGTAAAGTCGTCGTGCTTATTCCAACATTCCTTATGAAAGCAAAGATGTTTAGGTATGAGTTTATGGAACCCAAACATTATAATTTGTTTCTCCAGTGTCTACAGAAATGCTTACAAGAGAGCACACAACAATGGGATTTTTGTAATTTTTTTATATTTATAATACATAAAGTTGAGAACTCAAACATCGATTTGCACAATCTCCTAGAGCAGTTCGACACGAATTAAGACATTCTTGAGAAAATCGATTTTTAAGTTTCTGAGCCACTTTAATTCACTAAAGGAAGGACAACTGCCGACGTGCCGCATAGTTCTATCGATACTGATGTTTGAGTCCTCAATACCACGTAGTGGCAGAATTTTCACGTCATACCAAGGTACAACAAATTATAATAAATCATTAAACTAGTTCACTTCTTTGCATAATATTAATTTCGTGAAAACCACACCTTATTAGTATTTAATTATCTAATTTCACATTTTATTGTAAAACCCGAGAAATGGGGAGTAATATTTCACATATACAAATTAGTCGTAAATGAATATCTAACAGCTTGAACAGGATGTTCGAAAATCTCCGTTACAAAGTTTTGTAGAGGGGAGTGCGTACGTAACACTTTGAATAGGAACCCATGTCCGGAAACGTACCGTTTCCGTGCTATATCAGTTTCGTAACATGTTGGTAACGCGACCACTTTTACAAGTACTTTATTTGGCGTGAACCAGTACAACACTTGTTTTTACAGTGCCACTCACTAATAACCAAAGAAACAAAAAGAGAACTTAATAAGTTTTCACAAACACTCTTCCAATTCGGATGTTCGTTGTATTCTTGGAGTATCACAGTCACGCCTGCTGACGGTGAAGGTACCCATTTCTCGAAGCCGTTGTGTACTTGTGGTGCAAAGGGTATGCGATGGGTCGTACTTTGTGGAGGAATATCTTTATAAAGACAACGACCAACTATTCCACTACCGTGACTTTCGCCACATAGAAGGCTCTGGTCGGTGTATTCTGGAAACGTGTTTTCAACCATGCGCCTCTAACACTCACAGACGCATGAATGAGGCTCGAACCACGTCAGGGAGGTAAGATAGACATTAAATGACATCAGCAGATCCGACATAACCATCCCCACTATGACTACCGTGTTGCATACCTACCTGTCGACTTGATTTCAAACAGCTGCAGCATTGGAAGGATACGTTCTCGGACATTGGTTCCTCTTCAAAATATTATGAACTCACTCCCCTCTACAAATCGAACTCGTTTATAACGGAAATTTCCGAGCACACTGTATTTATTTCACGTACAAAATCTAGTTGTGAATGGCTTATAAAATTTTATGCTTTGCGTAAATTGCGTACGTGGTTAGCCTCGTCCTCACTGTCGACACCTGCACGTGGATTGCGAGCCGACTTGACGCACACAGTACATTTGCTCCAGCTCTATTCAAAGTAATCAAAACAATAAAGGCATTCATCGGCTTCTTTGAATTGACCACTACCGTTAGACGTAAATGAGGATGTTTTGGAGCTTCTCTTCTTAGTTATTGACGATGCAGATGTAGCTTTACACTTCTTGCATTCTTCTTCAGACTCTTTCTGGTACATGAACTAATTCAAGCTGCCTTTTTGCGGACTTAGGGCTATACGGCTTAGATTTCTTCTTAGTTTCTTCAACCTCTGCTTTTATTGTAAGGATAAGAGGTCAAAATAACTATTTTACCTGTATTTATTGACACCCTTTTGTTGTTCTTTGCTATTTTCGAAACAGGTAGTATGCTCTCTGGACGGGAAACTTGGAAACTACACACATCAAAAAACATTATGCATCACCTCGGTTCCAATAGTTTCGGAACCTGTACAGAAAATTGGAATAGAGATCAACATAAACATCACTGCTCATGAAAACCACACATTGCATGTTGTACCACCAAACAGCGAGACCTTCAGAGGTGGTGGTCCAGATTGCTGTACACACCGGTACTTCTAATACCCAGTAGCACGTCCTCTTGCATTGATTCATGCCTGTATTCGTCGTGGCATACTATCCACAAGTTCATCAAGACACTGTTGGTCGAGATTGTCCTACTCCTCAACGGAGATTCGGCGTAGATCCCTCAGAGTGATTGGTGGGTCATGTCGTCCATAAACAGCCCTTTTCAAACTATCCCAGACATGTCCGATAGGGTTCATATCTGAAGAAGATGCTGGCCACTCTAGTCGAGCAATGTCGTTATCCTGAAGGAAGTAGCCGGCCGGTGTGGCCGTGCGGTTCTAGGCGCTTCAGTCTGGAACCACGTGACCGCTATGATCGCAGGTTCGAGTCCTGCCTCGGGCATGGATGTGTGTGATGTCCTTAGGTTAGTTAGGTTTAAGTAGTTCTAAGTTCTAGGGGACTGATGACCTCAGCTGTTAAGTCCCATAGTGCTCATAGCCATTCAGCCATTCAGCCTGAAGGAAGTAATTCACAAGATGCCCCCGATGGGGACGCGAATTGTCGTCCACGAACATGAATGTCTCGCCAGTATGCTGCCGATATGGTTGTACTATCGGTCGGAGGATGACATTCACGTATTGTACAGCTGTTACGGCGCCTTCCATTACAACCACCGGTGTACGTCGGCTCCACATAATGTCACCCCAAAACAGCAAGGAACCTCCACCTTGCTGCACTCGCTGGACAGTGTGTCTAAGGCGTTCAGCCTGAGCGGGTTGCGTCCAAACACGTCTCCGTCGACTTTCTTGTTGAAGGCATATGCGATCCTCATCGGTGAAGAGAACGTGATGCCGATCCTGAGCGGTCCATTAGGCATGTTGTTGGGTCCATCTGTCCCGCTCTGCATGGTGTCATGGTTGCAAAGGTGAACCTCGCCATGGACGTCGGGAGTGAAGTTGCGCATCATGCAGCCTAATGCGCACAGTTTGAGTCGTAACACGACGTCTTGTGGCTGCACGAAAAGCATTAATCAACATGGTGGCGTTGCTGTCAGGGTTCCTAATAATCCGTAGGTAGCGGTCATCCACTGCAATAGTAGCCCTTGGGAGGCCTGAACGAGGCATGTCATCGACAGTTCCTGTCTCTCTGTCTTTCCTCCATGTCCTAACAACATCGCTTTGGATCACTCCGAGACGCCTGGACACTATCATTGTTGAGAGCCCTTCCTGGCACAAAATAACAATGTGGACGCGATCGAACCGGTTGTTTACATCTTTGGGCGGGTTTAGTGACATCTGTAAACAGGCAAAGGAACTGTGTCTGCTATACAATATACACAGTCAGCGTTTATCTTCATGAGTTCTGGGAACCGTGGTGACGCAAAACTTTTTTTTATGTGTATATATTTTGAAGGTATTGCCATTCCATAAGGAGGCACGTTGCATGAGTGTGATGTGGGTGTTTCAGCTATGGAGGAGGCCCCAGTCCCGATGTTTTAGGTCTTGCTTAAGTTTTCTTTGGAGTTTGCAGCTCATTATCAGTGGTTGCTGATGGTAGGAAATCTTCAGTTCTAAAGACATTCCTCTCAACAGTCCATATTCTAGATTTTCGAAAACCATTAATAGCGTTTAACGTTGTTGATGACTGCAAATGTGTACTGCCAAGCAAGGTAGCAATTTCAAACAATGTGATCGTTTTTTTTCGGGATATGGTCTTAACTATTTATGAATTTTATGCTCGTAACACTTGCTAAGAGGTTTCAGATAGGCTGTATTCAACTGCTAGACTCTGTGAGAGGTTGGCAGCGGCAAACGCAAAAGTATAGTCCCGGTATTTCTTGCTAGCTCGATTAGTTCCAATTTTTTTGTGTGAGAGAATTCTCGTCAAGAGTGAGAAGACCTGGATTTTATTTATTCACCCATGTCGTGAATCTCTGATAGCGAACCGGCTGGGAGACCAGTCTGGAACTCCTGCCTCACTGTTCCCTTGGAAGGACGTACATACTAAATGTGAGAAAGAAGATCGTCACTGTCACATTATCACCTCTTTCAGCTGAGGTGAAAGTCCCCAATTTCCTACGCCGTTTCAGAGCATGTATTCTTCAGTGACATCTAGGGTTTGCTGATATTCGAGCCTCAACAAAATTGCTCTCATCGACAACACTAACCTGCAAATCAAAGAATTTGTCAATTGCTGATTTATTACAACACGTAGCTCGAGCCACTTAAGTCGCTTCTGATTTCCGTAAACTCAGTGTTTCATGGAGTCGCAAAAATCCTCTTACCCACTGCAATAATACTTTTCTGTCGTTGCCAAACTGAGAGAAGTAAATTGTTACGAACAGCCAATTCATAGGCTGATTCTCGAAGTTCGTTAATCGTTAGACTAAATATTTTTAGTTTCCATTATAGCCAAATACCCGACTAATTTAGCCTTTTATTGTAAAGTAAAAACATAATTAAACATGCCACTGCTTTTTTTGATACAACAATCTTTGTTTTCACATTTTTTCTTTGCATAAGAGTCTGATGAGGTGTGAGGAAAGTTGAACTGAGCTGCTGCTTTCTTATAGTCCATTCTTCAGTTATTACAACTGCTACAGCCTCTTGCATGGATACAAATAATATTTAAACTATGTAAAAATGGTGCTTAGCATACAATCAAGAGAATGGTAATGATTTAGTTTAACTGTAACTAACCAATATTTAGTTATTTATGAGATATTAACATCTGCGTATCGCGGATACACGCAAGAAAAACACTTGAAACAAGATGCAGCCGGCTGGAGTGGCCGAGCGGTTCTAGGGCTACAGTCTGGAACCGCGCGACCGCTACGGTCGCAGGTTCGAATCCTGCCTTGGTCATGGTTGTGTGTGATGTCCTTAGGTTAGTTAGTTTTAAGTAGTTCTACGTTCTAGGGGACTGATGACCTCAGCAGTTAAGTCCCATAGTGCTCAGAGCCATTTTTTTTTAACCAAGATGCAGGAACACTGCGCGTAATGGCGTCGATGCATTGTTCGATACTTCGCCTCAGCCTCTCGATATGGTTCTAACAATATCTGAGAGATAGCACATATGAAAGAAACGCCGTTGTTCCGTTATGCTTCACTAACCTTTTCAAAAAAAAAAAAAAAAAAAACTGCCATTTGGTATCCTTGTTATAATTAGTAGAGTTACCTTTCTCTGGAGGACGGCCAGATAGCAACCCTCTTCTTCGAAGTTATGGTGATCTTCGCCATTGGGGCCCATATCAGGGAGTGTACCAACTTCGAACAGATCGCAGGGTGGCACCTGAAAGCAAGGAAAAGTGATCCTCGTTTTTTCTTGCAAAACACTGGGTTGTGTTTCGAATCTACCATTTTGTACGATGAAAGGATCATTTTTTAGATAAAGTGTTCTTCCTGTATGTTTTATATGTTACATATTGACAGGCATCGTGAAAGAGAAGCTGGCCAAGGTCTCGTGAAAGGAAAATATTAGCATTTCTTATGTTTATCCTTTATTTTACAACATAGGTATAATAAAAGTTAAGAAATGATTCTCAAATTGCGATTATGGTTCTGCATCAGCTGTAGAATATTTCAGAGCAAATTAAAATGTGTGTCGGACCCGGACACGAAACGGCTTTTCTCCTTTCGCTAGAGGTCTCCTTAAACAGCCGGCTGCTGTGACCGAGCGGTTCTAGGTGCTTCAGTCCGGAACCGCGCTGCTGCTACGGTCGCAGGTTCGAATTCTGCCTCTGGTATGGATGTGTGTGATGCCCTTAGGTTAGTTAGGTTTGAGTAGTTCTAAGTCTAGGCGACTGACGACAAATTTTCTTTTGTTCTGAAATATTCTACAGATGATGCGGAACTATAATCACAATTTGCGAATCACTTTTTAATTAAAATGCGGCTGTTGATCGTCAATGCAGTGTCTGTTCCTTCGGACATGCTAAGCAACTTTGTTTAGAACTATATAGTTCAATAGCGACATTGCACTGTCGTACAGTAATAAAAGTTACAGAAACTCAGAGTCACTGATAGTTGAGACGCAGTAGTCAGATTAAATGGATGACTAAGTTATGGGAAGTCTAAATAAATGATTCCTGGTTACTAATAAATAAATCTTCTACACAGGAATATTACTGAGCTAATTACTGGTATCAGCAAAGCTCATAGTCACTCACTCAATGGGCAGGCGGGAGCGCACGTTATTGAATTAAAACAAAATGATCCAGTGTAGTAGAAAGTGGCATGATTTTGCAACTACGTAGACCCAAAAATAAGACGTAGCAATTCACACTCAACTGAGCTCGCTACACCTCGGTTGTACATGCAGTAACCTCCATTTGTCAGTATTACGGCGTTTGAGCCAGCTGCACACAGAGCACTGACATGAAGTACCACGTGGACTGCTCGCGCTCTTCTTCTGTGTCCGATTCTCAGAGCATCTCGTTAGCAAACGCCTCAAACATGCCTCCCTTTCCAACCCTATTTCGCTATGCGGATGGAAGTCCTGCGATGTCACGTCCCTCGAGCAAAGCATGAACCAAACTTAACGTAAAATACGACCTTCGTAAAAGTATTGATACTAGCGGCGACGGTCGATCTATGTGTACTGAGGAATCTACCGACATTAATTTGGCATTTCGAAATACGGCAGTTTTTAACAACGCAGGAATGTCCAAATTTCCTAAGTATTATGATTTCTGGACCCATGAGTTTCTAGTAAATTCGAATAGGCTACACCTGGATAGTAACTTGGACAATCGATTCTATAAGTGTATAAAAGTTCTGTTTTGTCTGTTCCAGGTATCATACTCTTTGGCTGCAGTTGTACTGAAAAATCTGACCTACATACTAATAGTTATAAAAATATGCAATGTATGTGGAACTTTTTTATATTATTTAAACTGAATGCAAACGAAGAAACACGTCCCCCCAGTTTTTAAAGAAAACTAAACAGAAGAACGCAGTGTCCCCCGCCTGTAAGAGAATAACTCTGAACATTATTTTAGCAAATCCTCTAGAAAAAGTTAATTATCTACAGGATATTGCATCGTCATCCCACTCTGTATCACTGAATGGCCAAAACGGTAACCCACTTACAGCTGCAGGTAACCTAACTAACGACTTCCAGGGGCAGCAAAAATTTCTTCTCAGTCCTTCATATAATTATTGATCGTATTTTAAAATTTAAAATACTGTCATAATCTACTGATGAAGAGGTATCACCTTACGTTATAGGTTTAACAGTATTACAATCAGAAACTGTGTAAATGTATTGAGGCAGTGTGACTCACAGCTCGCAAATTACGCATGCTATATTCATCTACACCTACATCTATACGTATACTCTGCAAATCACACTTAAGTGCCTGGCAGAGGGTTCATCGAACCACCTTCGCAATAATTCTCTATTATTCCAATTTCGAACAGCGTGCGGAAGAAACGAACACTTGTATCTTTCCGTGCGATCTCTGATTTCCCTTCTTTCATTATCATGGTCGTTTCCCCCTGTGTAAGTCGGCGTCAACAAAATATTTTCGCATTTGAAGGAAAAAGTTGCTGACTGAAGTTCCGTGAGAAGATTCCGCCGAAATGAAAAACACCTGATGAAAAATATTATTTAAAGGCAAGAAAACATTTTATTAGCTTTGTAATTACACCCTGGATACGAAAAAAAACACATTTACTGTAAGAAAAAACACAGAAGTTACACACAAGCCAAGAATAAAGATATTGACACCAGAGTCATGGAGCAGCACATAAATATAGACGTCAAGGAATTTTTTCTTTTCTTTTGGAGGAAGTGTTAAAAGAAAAGAAAAAATTCCTTGACGTCTATATTTATGTGCTGCTCCATGACTCTGCTGTCAATATCTTTATTCTTGGCTTGTGTGTAACTTCTGTGTTTTTTCTTACAGTAAATGTGTTTTTTTTTCGTATCCAGGGTGTAATTACAAAGCTAATAAAATGTTTTCTTGCCTTTAAATAATATTTTTCATCAGGTTATAGGCCCAGTACACGTGTAAAGGCAAACAACACAGTTTAATTAAAACAATATTTGAAATGAGCGTATGTCTGTAAAGAAACATGACTGCTAGCGGCGATTATAAGGTCGGCATTGATAAGCTTGAAGGACCTGACGACTGGGCCAAATGGAAATGGCATATTTCTATGGTGCTACGTTCATATGGACTAGAAGATATTATTAACGGTACACGTGAACGTGTAGAGTTGCCGCAAGATGCGACAAGTCAACAAAAAGAAGCGTATGTGGAATGGCTCAAGGACGACGCAAAGGCAGCAAGTCTTATAGCAAGTGCGCTAAGTAAACCTGTTGCAGAACTCGTCTTAACGTGCAAGAATGCTAAAGAAATCTGGGACAAATTACGCGCCCGATTTCAACGTAGCAGCACTCAGCGTTTGAATATGTTGATTGAAACATTTTTCCGTGCTAAACGTGATGAATCGGAAGATATTAGTGCACATGTCGCCAAACTGTAAAAGTTATTTGTGGACCTGAACGATGAATTATCAAAACATGAAGAAAATACGCTAGCTGAAAGAATCTTAAATGGTCGAATTTTGTCTACACTGGGAAAAGACTACGACAATTTTAAGGATCTCTGGGATACGATACCGACAGAAAAGCAAAGCTTGAATTTATTGATTGAAAAACTCTATACTATTGAACTGCGTGAACAAGACGTTAACAGAAGTGCAGCTTTTGTCGTTTCTAAAACAAGAAAACGGCAAACAAGTAATCAGCAAGTAAAGATGACGAAGACACAATTAAAACAGAAGTTTCCGTGTAATAAATGCAAACAATTAGGTCACTGGGCAGCAGAGTGTCCACAGAACACTCGTGACAGCAATAAAGAACTGGAGGCTGCCCCGACATTTCTACTAATTCTGATAGCAGACGACGTAACCAAACTAACTCTTTTACTCCTTCACTAGCTGCAATTATTTCCGCCTCGGTTGTGGATGTGGCCACTACTTTCTGCAACTGACTTGTCCATGACACTGCACCACCTGAGTACTTTGCAAGAATTCCAGTTGTTGAGCGCCTTGTCCGGTTATCACCTGCGAAATCTGCATCAGCGTAAATCTTTAACTCTTCTTTTTTATTATATACAATTCGAAAATTTAAGTACACCAAATCGTGTATCATGTCAGTGATGCTCTCCTCCCTATTTCGCGTAGATACAAAAAGCGCTGCTCTTCTTTGAACTTTATGTACTCCATTCATCCTATCTAGTAAGGATCTCAGACCGTGCAGCAATACTCCAAAGGAGGACGGACAAGCGTAGTGCAGGCTGTCTCTTTAGTAGTTCTGTTACATTTTCTAAGTGTTCTGCCAATAAAACGTAGTCTCTAGTTTGCCTTCCCCACAACAGTTTCTATGTGTTCTTTCCAATTTAAGTTCAAAATGGCTCTGAGCACTATGGGACTTAACATCTAAGGTCATCAGTCTCCAATTTAAGTAGTTCGTAATTGTAATTCCCAGGTATTTAGTAGAATATACGGCCTTTAGATTTGACTGATTTATCGCGTAACCGAAGCACTCATGTGGATGACCACACACTTCTTGTTATTTAGGGTCAACTGCCAATTTTCGCACCATCTTCTGATGACTTTACTAGACGATAAACGACAGCATCAGCTGCAAAACAACCTAAGACGACTCGTCAGATTATCTCCTAAATCGTTTATATACATAACGAACAGCAGACGGCCTATAAAGCTACCCTGGTGAACGACAGAAATCACTTCTATTTTAGTCGATGACTTTCCGTCAGTTACTAGAAGACATCATCCAGTTACTTAACTGAAGCGATATTCCATAAGCACCCAATTTGACTAAAAGACGTTTGTGAGGTACAGTGTCAAAAGCTATCTGGAAATCTAGAAATACGCAATCAATTTGAAATCCCTTGTCAATAACAGTCAACACTTCGTGTGTGTAAAGAGCTAGTTGTGTTTCACAGGAAAGATGTTTTCTAAATCTGTGTTCACTGTGTGTCAATGGACCGTTCTCTTCGAGGTAATACATAACGTTCGAACACAATATATGTTCAAAAATCCTGCTGCATATCGACGTTAATGATATGGGTCTGTAACATTCACCTAGAATTTGAGAATGGGAGCACTTAGTGACTTTCAATTAAACTTAGCCATAATTTCAAGCCACTTCTAAATCTTTTCTCACTGACACCTTCCTCCCCCAAATAATCAAACGAAATTAGTTTATCACTTATTACATCTTCGCTTTTCATACATTAAAACTTCAGCATTAGACATGGCGATTTAATCTATTGCTTCTTTTCTACTAATTATATTGGCAACACTTTTGCAGACAGCATCCACTTTTATCACTCAATGTGCCTGCAAAATTATATCATTGTGTGACACACTGATAGTGTGGTGTCACCGCCAGACACCACACTTGCTAGGTGGTAGCTTAAATCGGCCGCGGTCCATTTAGTACATGTCGGACCCGCGTGTCGCCACTGTGTGATCGCAGACCGAGCGCCACCACAAGGCAGGTCTCGAGATATGGACTAGCACTCGCCCCAGTTGTACGACGACTTTGCTAGCGACTACACTGACGAAGCCTTTCTCTCATTTGCCGAGAGATAGTTAGAATAGCCTTCAGCTAAGTTCATGGCTACGACCTAGCAAGGCGCCATTAACCATTTTAAGATAAGAGTCTCACTTGTATCATCAAGGAATGCTGTATTCAAATGAAGGATTATAAGTTAAGTATTATAGCAGCTACGTACTTTTCTTGCTACCATTCATTACGTATCCTGTTTTAGACCTCTCTTTAGCCAACGTGAGATTACCCGTGCCTTTCGGCTACTTCAGTGTGGCGTAGCTGTCTTGTTACGCCACAACAGTTGGCGACGAGTCAACGGAAAGGGTCTTGTTCTTTCTAATTGCTTACATTTACTTGTGTCATGGCTTCGCCACAATCTCCAGATGTACTGTTCGAATTTTATCGCTTGCAGAATCAGCAGACGCAGGCGTTATTGGATGCCCTTGGAAAGCTCGTCCAGGGTCAACGTGCACTGCACAACGATGCGGCAGCCTCCGCTTCACCGCTACTGCAGCCACAACTCGCAGTTGCACCGCCTTTTAGGCCCTACGACCCAGACGTGGAATCCTGGACGGAGTGGTCACGCCAGTTTGGATTTCATCTCGCCGCCTACAGAATTCAAGGTAACGAGCGGCAGCCTCATTTATTGGCGTGTGTAGGGGTACAAACGTACCATGTGATAGTGAAGTTGTTTCCCCGACGCGACGTAGCAACTCTGTCCTACGAAGAAATTTTGTCGGCATTGGACGCCTATTTCAAAGAAGCAGTTAATGTAGTTGCAAAAAGGTATACTTTCTTTCGTACAAAACGTACGGCCGGTCAAACTAATAGGGAGTGGGTTGCAACATTGCAAGGCCTTACAAGGGATTGTGCTTTTGAGTGTGAATGTGGACTCCCTTATTCAGATACGATGGTATGTGATGCAATTGCACAGAACGTTTCTGATGTTCGTATACGGGAGCAAATTTTGAAACTAGTTAATCCCTCCCTTCAGCAAGTGATAGACATATTGGATAGACAGGACACGCTTGACTTTGCACAGGAATCATTTGCAACTTCGCCAGCCGTGTGCAACATTAACCAGTCCGCCGGGCGCGCTGCGCGGCCCGGTAAACTGCCCTCGCGCACGTCCACGCAGCTGCCGCCACGCTCTAAACCAGGTGTGCCACGCCAGCACACAAATGCAGTGAAATCATGCCCGTGGTGTGCTACTAGACATTCGCGTGACAATTGCCCGTCACGCCAGGCTATTTGCTTTTTCTGTAATAAGAAAGGGCATGTTCAAAGTGTTTGCCAGAAAAAGCTCAGATCAGACACTCTTCATCATTCCAGGCCCTTTGCTTCACGCCAGAATCGAACCAAAGACACTCAGGCTCGTGCACCTTCGCCCATGGACATTCATGTAGTTAATTCCACTTCGTCCGGTGCCACTTGCTCTATCAGTGACTGTGTTCGTCCCACACAAAGTGTGCGTCGACGTCGCAGGAAATCGCGTCAAGTCGCAAGTGCTTCTGTACCAGTGTCAGTTCCAATTGACGAGACAGTCGCTCTTGTCATCAGCAGGACAATAAACTTTTTGTAGATTTGGACTTTAATGGCACGGTGATACCATTCCAGCTCGATACCGGAGCTGCAGTTTCATTGCTCAATCACGACACGTACAGACAACTGGACAAACCTCCGTTGCGTGCCGCAACTGTTAAGCTCACTACATATTCAGGACAGCAGATCCCTGTGTTAGGACAGTGCACTCTTCTTGCAACATACAAGGGACAAACAAAACTTGTTTCATTTTACGTTCTTCGTTCATCCACTGCAGTGAACTTGTTTGGTTTAGATTTATTTCAATTGTTTAACTTGTCTATTGTAAATCAGGTCCTATCAGTGAATCAGACTGTGCCTTCAGACAGTGTTTCTCGTCTGTGTGAAGAATTTGCAGACATTTTTGCATCGGGCCTTGGTTGCGCTAAGAATTATGAAGCACATTTAGAACTGAAAGTCAACGCGCAACCGAAACTTTTCAGAGCGCCCAATGTTCCCCACGCATTGCGTGATGAGGTCGCAAGAACATTTCACGATTTGGGATCTAAAGGTGTGAGTGAATGTGCGCAATGCCTCTTCCTTTTCAGCTCCGCTTCATCGCTTACGCCGTACAGGTGTTCCGTTCGTCTGGACGACAGAATGCGAACGCGCCTTTCGCCAGTTGAAATCGGCGTTGCTTTCTAATACTTGCTTTACGCCATTCGATCCCCAGAAACCCCCTTTTGTTGATGGTAGTTGCATCGGATTTCGGGATCGGTGCTGTGCTTGCGCACAAAGTTGGCTCGCATGATCGCCCTATTGCCTTTGCGTCCAAATTGCTCTCGTCTGTGCAAAGAAATTGCTCGCAGATAGGGAAAGAAGCTTTGGCTCTCGTGTTTGGTGTTACTAAGTTCCATGATTTCTTGTATGGTCGTCACTCTACCATCATCACAGACCACAAACCTTTGACGTCGCTTTTTCATGCGAACAAGCCTGTACCTCCGCGTGCAGCGCAGAAATTCATTCGCTGGTCTATTTTCCTTTCGCAGTACCGCTACGATATCTTGTATCGGTCCACTGCTAAGCACGGAAACGCTGATGCGTTGTCCCATTTGCCTGTTGCTGAGGATAGAGCATTCGATTCTTCCGAACTTGCTTGCATGTTCATTGATTCGGAAACCGATGAAGTGGTCGAATCGTTTCTGATTGATTTTCGTCGTGTAGCTACAGCCACAGCTGCTGACCCTGTCCTTGCTACCGTTTTGCGTTTTGTTGCTACGCAATGGCCTTTGTCAAAGTCTCGGATCGAGGATCCGTTGGTTCGCAGATTTTTTGCTCATAAGGAGAGACTTTTTGTACGACGTGGTGTTTTGTTGTTGCGTTCTGATAATGATCAGTCCAGAGTCGTGGTCCCACGTTCGTTACAGTCCTCTGTCTTACGGCTTCTTCACCAAGGACATTGGGGTATAGTGCAAACGAAACAACTTGCTCGTCAGCACTGTACTTGGTTCGGAATCGATGCTGCGATTACGAATATGTGTTCTTCTTGCATGGCGTGTGCCGAACAACAATCCGCACCGCCGCGGAAAGTCTTTGCATGGCCAAAAGCCACTTCCCCTTGGCAACGCTTGCACATCGATTTTGCTGGTCCATTGTGGAATGCTCGATGGTTGGTTCTGGTAGATGCCTTCAGTAATTTTCCTTTTGTTGTCCGGATGTCTTCCACGACGTCAACTGCCACCATCCAAGCGTTGTCTGCTATCTTTTGCATTGAAGGTCTTCCGCAGACTATTGTTTCCGACAATGGCCCACAATTCATGTCCGCAGAATTTCAGTCATTCTGCCAGGCCAATGGTATTCAACGTCTGACATCCGCGCCGTTTTCGCCTCAGTCAAATGGTGCCACTGAACGATTGGTCCGGACTTTCAAGTCACAGATGTTGAAGTTGAAAGAGTCGCATTCTCGGGAGGACGCGTTGTTGCTCTTTTTGTCATCGTATTGCTCTCAGCCCCGAGATGGTCGCTCGCCGGCTGAGTTGCTCCACGGTCGTCCTCATCGAACCTTGATGTCTTTGCTGCACCCGCCGCATCAGGTTCCTGTGCAGCGGCAGACTTCTGCTTTTGCTCCAGGCGACGTTGTATTCTATCGCAACTATCGAGGTTCACAGCGTTGGCTCGCAGGGCGCATTCTTCGCTGCCTCGGCGGCGCGATGTATTTGGTTTTGGGGGCCTCTGGTGAGGTGCGTCGGCATCTCAATCAGCTGCGCCTCTGTCGTCGCACGGGTTCTGCCGCTCGCCGTCTGCTTTCAGCGACGGTGCCGTCCGGTCAGCGCCCTGGGAACCCATCTACTGGCTCGCCTCATCCCCAGGTGTTACCGACGATGCCTTCCATTTTGCCCCATGGCGACGCGCCGCCGCAGCCGCCGCCGTCGCCGCCTGTTCTCCCGCCGGCGCCGCCCGCATTCGACGCTTCGCTGCAGCCGCCAAGTGCCTCCCTGGGTCACGCGCCGCCGATCGCTTCCCGTGACCAGCTGTCCTCCGCCATGGAACTCTTGCCCGCTCCGGACCACATGGCGTCTTCGCGCGTCGGATACCCCGACGCAATGGAGGTCGACCCTTCGGCCCCTCCTGTCTATTTACGGGCGCATACACCGCATGTTGACGTGCACCCTGGACTAGGTTTCCAGGCGTTTCCTAGCTCCCCTCGGACCGAATGGCCGGGTGCGGGTGGCACAGCCTCGCCTGTTGTTAGGCTCCCCACCTCATCGCATACGTCAACATGGGGTCCTCCCCACGGTGGGCGGAAGCCTTATAACACGACCGTTCGCCGATTTGCGGGGGAGGAATGTGGTGTCACCGCCAGACACCACACTTGCTAGGTGGTAGCTTAAATCGGCCGCGGTCCATTTAGTACATGTCGGACCCGCGTGTCGCCACTGTGTGATCGCAGACCGAGCGCCACCACAAGGCAGGTCTCGAGATACGGACTAGCACTCGCCCCAGTTGTACGACGACTTTGCTAGCGACTACACTGACGAAGCCTTTCTCTCATTTGCCGAGAGATAGTTAGAATAGCCTTCAGTTAAGTTAATGGCTACGACCTAGCAAGGCGCCATTAACCATTTTAAGATAGAGTCTCACTTGTATCATCAAGGAATGCTGTATTCAAATGAAGGATTATAAGTTAAGTATTATAGCAGCTACGTACTTTTCTTGCTACCATTCATTACGTATCCTGTTTCAGACCTCTCTTTAGCCAACGTGAGATTACGCGTGCCTTTCGGCTACTTCAGTGTGGCGTAGCTGTCTTGTTACGCCACAACAGATAGTTCAGGAGATAAGCCATCATTAACACTGAGATGCTTGAAACACTAAGTTTTTTTTTTTTTAAATGGAGCGTAAATTACCCACAGTATACTCGGCTAGTATTTGATAAAGAGAGCACTTAGTGACTCCCAACGAACATTAAACTTAATTTCGAACATTTTATAAATTTTCCCTTTGTAATTTCATTTTGCTGTGATCAAGCCGAAAATAAACGGCTTGACACTATGCCCTATTCGCGAAAAAGGTCTTACGTGAACAAATAAAGGAAATAAAGGTGTTATCACTTTTTTGGTTTACCATTTTTGGTTCTGACTTTTTCATTATTTATGGATGAATAATCCGAAACAAATAAAAGCAAAACAAAATCAGAGTTTTGCATCTTAAAGCGTAAAGGTTTTTCATGCCTTAATATTTAATGCAGTAACTCATTTGTAAAGTAATCGGACGTTTCAAGGTGTTTTACATGTGGCACTTCGAATCTTTAAAGAATCTGAGGTGGAGAGAGTAGGTACTGGTAAAGCTTATAAGGTAATGGGTATCAAAGAGCATAGCTTACAGAAATGAGAAGTGGCGCGCCAGAAAAGTGTAGCGCAGTTGCAGCTACATTTTTTCACGTTCATTACATCATTCCCAAGTTTGTCACCGCAGTAACAAAAGGCAAACACAGAACCACCTGAGTAAGGTAAAATACAAAGGGCTAATATATACGGCTTCCACGATTACATTAGTTCATAATTATGTTCATTTTAATGAGTAACAGTTAATTTATTTACTCAGATCACAATTTGGTAGGGCTCATTTCAAAAGTACACATAATTTTCGACACTGTAATTTTTTTTATATTTTAGCACTATAAGTTCGTACCGGTAGTTTCCAAATTATATTCTATAATAATGAACAAAATGTCATTTTGTATGTTTGTCTATGAATAAAGAGAAATTAATGTTAAGACGAAGGTTCGTCTTGTTTGGAGAATTTTAAATAGTGAGTGAGGACTGATAAAATGTTTTTAGCACACGAAATTAAAAACAGTCTGGATCAGAGAAACAACCAAAAAGAGTCTGAAATGAAACAAAACTCAAAAATTAGGTGTAAAGGGGAGAGAGAGAAAATTTGTAAGAATAAACTACTACATTTAAAAGTATCCCTTTAGGGTAAATATAAGACATCATTAGCAGCGTGAATAGTACAACGGAGATGACAACACGAAGAGAAGATGAAAGAATGGTGGGAAAATAAGAAATAACAAGAAAGAAGACGAACTGAAATTGGATTCGTAATTTCGTTGGGCAACATGGGAATAAAAATGGAAATATATAACGGAGGACTTTTTATCTCCTGCAGTCTTACACATGACTACTCTACTACTACTTGTACTTATGATTGAGGGTGAATTGAAGGTGATTGGGGTAGAATGTTTTTCACAAATTTATTTGTATCCACCAAATGAATTATGAAGAACTTTCGCACTTCTTCCCAACATAACTTACACGAAATGTTCAGCACCAAGCGTCGACTACAACAAGAGCCAAGGCCCACCTGGAGGTCCTGGAAGAGGTGGTCTGGGGGCGGCACCCCGGGCTGCAGGGGCCTCCCACGCTCCTCGGCGTGCCGCTCCAGCGCCGCGTGGTTCACCTCGCGCACCAGCCTCGACACCATGTCACTGTTCTCCGCAGCCACGATAGAGTGCGTCTCGTACAGCACCACCTGGATCTGTAACGCCATACACGATCTCGTGACATAATCAACTATTGGTATCTGTGTACAGAAGACCAACTGGTACGAGTGGGACAGAGAAAATGTAGCTGTCTTCTAAGATATAGTACGGAGGGAGGAGGAGGGGGAGAGACTACAGTTGCCTCGGTGGAGACACTACCATTTCACTCGATGTGACGCGTGAGCTGTAAGGCTTGTGTGTTTGGTTGGAGCAATATAATTTTCTTAATTCTGAATCCCGAAGACTGCACAACTTATTTTCAGAAATCACTTCAACGTTGCTCATCTACATCTACATCTGCATGGATACTCCGCAAATCACATTTAAGTGCCTGGCAGAGGGTTCATCGAACCACCTTCACAATTCTCTATTATTCCAATCCCGTATAGCGCGCAGGAAGAATGAACACCTATATCTTTCTGTACGAGCTCTGATGTCCCTTATTTTATGTTGGTGATCGTTCCTCCCTATGTAGGTCGGCGTCAACAAAATATTTTCGCATTCGGAGGAGAAAGTTGGTGATTGGAATTTCGTGAGAAGATTCCGTCGCAACGAAAAACGCCTTTCTTTTAATGATGTCCATCCCAAATCCTTCTGTGACACTCTCACTATTTCGCGATAATACAAAACGTGCTGCCTTTCTTTGAACTTTTTCGATGTACTCCGTCAGTCCTACCTAGTAAGGATACCACACCGCGCAGCAGTATTCTAAAAGAGGACGGACAAGCGTAGTGTAGGCAGTCTCCTTAGTAGGGCTGTTACATTTTCTAAACATCCTGCCAATTAAATTCAGTCTTTGGTTCGCCTTCCCAACAACAATTTCTGTGTGTTCCTTCCAATTTAAATTGTTCGTAATTGTAATACCTAGGAATTTAGTTGAATTTACGGCCTTTAGATTTGACTGATTTATCGTGTAACCGACGTTTAACGAGTTCCTTTTAGCACTCATATGGATGACCTTTGGAGAGAAGAGAACCACTTGTATGAATATCAAGAGCTCAGATGGCAACCCAGTTCTAAGCAAAGAAGGGAAGGCAGAAAGATGGAAGGAGTATATAGAGGGTTTATACAAGGGCGATGTACTTGAGAACGATATTATGGAAATGGAAGAGGATGTAGATGAAGACGAAATGGGAGATAAGATACTGCGTGAAGAGTTTGACAGAGCACTGAAAGACCTGAGTCGAAACAAGGCGCCGGGAGTAGACAACATTCCATTAGAACTACTGATGGCCTCGGGAGAGCCAGTCATGACAAAACTCTACCATCTGGTAAGCACGACGTATGAGACAGGCGAAATACCCTCAGACTTCAAGAAGAATATAATAATTCCAATCCCAAAGGAAGCAGGTGTTGACAGATGTGAAAATTACCGAACTATCAGTTTAATAAGTCACAGCTGCAAAATACTAACGCGAATTCTTTACAGACGAATGGAAAAACTGGTAGAAGCGGACCTCGGGGAAGATCAGTTTGGATTCCGTAGAAATGTTGGAACGCGTGAGGCAATACTAACCTTACGACTTATCTTAGAAGAAAGATTAAGAAAAGGCAAACCTACGTTTCTAGCATTTGTAGACTTAGAGAAAGCTTTTGACAATGTTGACTGGAATACTCTCTTTCAAATTCTGAAGGTGGCAGGGGTAAAATACAGGGAGCGAAAGGCTATTTGCAATTTGTACAGAAACCAGATGGCAGTTATAAGAGTCGAGGGGCATGAAAGGGAAGCAGTTGTTGGGAAAGGAGTGAGACAGGGTTGTAGCCTCTCCCCGATGTTATTCAATCTGTATATTGAGCAAGCAGTAAAGGAAACAAAAGAAAAATTCGGAGTAGGTATTAAAAATCATGGAGAAGAAGTAAAAACTTTGAGGTTCGCCGATGACATTGTAATTCTGTCAGAGACATCAAAGGACTTGGAAGAGCAGTTGAACGGAATGGACAGTGTCTTGAAAGGAGGTTATAAGATGAACATCAACAAAAGCAAAACGAGGATAATGGAATGTAGTCAAATTAAGTCGGGTGATGCTGAGGGAATTAGATTAGGAAATGAGACACTTAAAGTAGTAAAGGAGTTTTGCTATTTAGAGAGTAAAATAACCGATGATGGTCGAAGTAGAGAGGATATAAAATGTAGACTGGCAATGGCAAGGAAATCGTTTCTGAAGAAGAGAAATTTGTTAACATCGAGTATAGATGTAAGTGTCAGGAAGTCGTTTCTGAAAGTATTTGTATGGAGTGTAGCCATGTATGGAAGTGAAACATGGACGATAACCAGTTTGGACAAGAAGAGAATAGAAGCTTTCGAAATGTGGTGCTACAGAAGAATGCTGAAGATAAGGTGGGTAGATCACGTAACTAATGAGGAGGTATTGAATAGGATTGGGGAGAAGAGAAGTTTGTGGCACAACTTGACCAGAAGAAGGGATCGGTTGGTAGGACATGTTTTGAGGCATCAAGGGGTCACAAATTTAGCATTGGAGGGCAGCGTGGAGGGTAAAAATCGTAGAGGGAGACCAAGAGATCAATACAATAAGCAGATTCAGAAGGATGTAGGTTGCAGTAGGTACTGGGAGATGAAGAAGCTTGCACAGGATAGAGTAGCATGGAGAGCTGCATCAAACCAGTCTCAGGACTGAAGACCACAACAACAACAACAACGGGTTAAAGGTTGTACAAATGATAGCATTCATAAGGAAAAGAGCTTTCAAGTACATAAAATTAAAATAGATATTATTTACTCAAAACGTTAATAGCGTCTGATGATGCTAAAAAGCTAATCGCTTTCGGTGAATGAGTTTTTCAGTTTGAAGTTTGCTTACGGCGCAAAAAAAAAGAAAAAAGGCTACAACAGTTGTTGCAAAGGAGAGCAGCCCAAATATTATCCCCTGGTCTCTACTTATGACGCTCGATATAGATGCAGTCGGTTACTATCGATAATTACCCAAATCGTAATTACAGAAATGCGAACAAAACTCATTGGCTTTTACTAGGTATTTCTCCGATTCAGTGCGGTGGCGACCACTGTTGCTGTGTCTTTGAAGTGTGAACTTCCCCAGCGCTAGATAGCTCAAGAAATACATCAGCTGAGCAAACGTATTCTGTCGCTAATCTAATGAAGAATGGGGAACATTGTAAACTATGTTTGGCAACTATTTGACCAATTATTTATTTCCTGGTAGAATCGCTCGTTATTTTCTTCTCACTTAAAATTGTGAATGATTCTCAGTTGTGAGCTAACGTAAAGGTAGCATCGTTACGTTTTTTGAGTCGAGGAAGATCGTGTGAACAAAAACTACAACTTACTTCGCCATATATATTGCGAATTCTACGTTTTAGCTATCAGTGGGACGACACGGTCGCGACGTCTGCTGCAACTGTATGCTAGCTCAGGGGCAAAGTGTTCATCCCACAAGGGGAAGACTGCGTTAAATTGTACTTACTTAATTGTGGCTCCATATGATTTATTAACTGGAATTCGTTATGTATTTATCCCTATTTCTACATTTGCATAATTTTATGGTAGACCGTCCTGTAATGCTACTTCAATATGACTGTGTAGTGAATGTAGACACCGACCATTTCGAAAGCGAAAAATGCATGTTATACTGTTAAGCTGTAACAATTTGAGATACTATGTTGTATTAAAAGACTTTTTTATACATTATTATATTAAGTTGTAATTAATTTCTGTTAGTACAGGCTAACTAAATTGCGTCTCCTTGCATGTTATGCTGTATCGGAGAACAGGAAAGCTACTCAGTTCAACATAACTTCAAGGTGAGGGGTCTCACAAATTCTGTTACCGACTGTAAAACTGTCAGTGGATTACGCACTTAACTAGACTAAAGCGGCCATCAGAGTGCGTTAGTTTTGTTCATAAGCAGTGTAGTTACCTTGCCTGGTAGTGTGTATAAGGGCTGTGAACAACCAAGGAATTATCATTGCGTGCATAGGCTGCTGTTAACACCCCAACACAAATGGCTGCATTTGGAGTGGTGCCGTGACAGAAAAGCAAGGAATGCTGATGAATGGCGTCACACTGTGTTCAACGATGAATGACAGTTCTATACTACCCCAGATTGTCGGCGAGCATGGCGGCGTACTGGGGACAGGTCCCTTGTTGACCAGTCGGCGTGGCAGTTGAAGATAGGAAAACGAAAGACGAAGTTTTAAATTTCACGTTCAAGAAGTCGTTCACACAGGAGAGCCGTACGAAAATTTCGTCATTTGACCATCTGACAGACTCCCGTATGGACGACATAATACTAGGCATCCCTGATGTAGAGAAGCAAGTGAAAGGTTTTGAAGCAAATAAATCACCAGGGCCGGGTGGAATCCCAGTTCCATTTTACAAAGAGTGCTTTATACACTGGCCCCTTACCTAGCTTACATTTATCGTGAATCTCTCGCCCAGCACAACGTCCCAAGCGACTGGAAAAAAGCGCACGTGACTCCATATACGAGGGTGAGTCAAATGAAAACCTTAAATTTGTAATAACAAATCAAAATTTCGCGCCGTTATCCTGTAAGTTGGTAAGCGTGCTACAAACAGCGTGCCGAGTGGCCTGTAGGTGGCAGCATAGTGCAGATGCACACATATCGTCGCAGTATCAGTATAAAGATGGCCCTCCCACTTGCGATTTGCACCAGGGAAGAACGGCGTTCTGTTATTCGGATTTTGCGTAGTGAAGGTGTGAAACCTATTGAAATTCATCGACAAATGAAGGTTTAGTACGGTGATGCATGTTTGTCACAGCAGCAAGTCTATGAATGGAGTAGGAAGTTTGCAAATGGTGTGACTTCAGTGGAAGATGCTCCTCGTCCAGGTCAGGCACAACGAGTTGTGACTCCACAGAACATTGCAGCAGTTGAAGCCATAGTGAAGGAAAACCGCCGAGTGACACTGAATGACATTACAGCATGTTTACAGATTAGTCATGGGTGAGCACACCACATTGTGCATGATATGCTCCAGTTTCACAAAGTGTCTGCAATATGGGTGCCACAGCAGCCAACTCCTGAAATGCTTGTGAAGAACTTCTTCGGTGCTTTGAACGAGAAGGTGATGACTTCCTTGCAAGAATCGTTACCGGTGACGAAACCTGGGCTCACTTCCACCAACCGGAAACGAAGAGAGCGAGCAAGGAATGGCGCCATTCCTCATCACCATAACCAAAGAAGTTTCGAGCAAAACCACGAGCGGGGAAGGTTATGCTGACTCTCTTTTGGGACGAAAACGGCATCATTTTGGAGCATTACATGCCTAGAGGGACGTAAGGTGCATCATACACAGATCTCCTAAAAATACATCTGCGGCCTGCAATCAAATCAAAGCGACGTGGATTGCTGTCAGCAGGTGTCCTTTTGCAACATGACAATTCAAGGCCCCACACTGCCCGTACAACAGTTGCAACAATCACAGACCTGCATTTTGAGTGTCTTCTTCATCCACCATGCTCACCAGACCTTGCTCCAAGTGATTTCCATATGTCTGGACCACTCAAAGACGTAATCGGAGGAAAGAAGTTCCGTTCTGATGAAGAAGTACACCACGCGGTGCATGAGAGGTTGTGCGGACTACCAAAAGAATATTTTTCTAAAGGAATTTCTACACTTTGTAAGCGCTGGAAGACTTGCATTCATCGTGGGGGAGATCATGTTGAAAAGTGATACAGCTTTGTACCACTTCTGCACAATAAATAATATTTTAAAAAATATTTAAGGTTTTCATTTGACTCACCCTCGTATAAGAAGGGTAAAAGGACAGATCCGCAAAATTACAGACTAATTTCTGTTTGCTGCTGAATCCTTGAAGATATTCTCCGTTCAAGAGTAATTAACTTTCTTGAGACTGAGAAGCTTTGTAAGGTGTCAGGCAAATCCAACACCTACCATGAAAACCCTGACATGATAGCAAATCCGGCAGTATGTCACATAGCTCCAAATAAATCCTGACATTAAATTAACCAAAGTAATACGATCAACGAGTGAGCAAATGGAATACCACAGACTAACACAAGAACGCCTAAATGCATGTCATACCTTCCCATCGTGAAACAGACGCAGTTCCGAGGGGAGAAACGAGAACCGAAGCCGAGAGCAGAACCGTGTTAAGCTAGAAGGCCCTACGATAAGGGACAGACACCAACATCGCCGGCCAACCGCCAAGACCACCCCCCAGCCCATGTTAAAAGATAGAGCCCTCCAGAAGAACAGTATAGATCTTATGATAACACCGAAAGGGCCACACCAGCTGCAAGTTTTAGCGTGAGACTATACGCTTCTCTGTTACGTTGCAAATGTTAAAAACATTGCCCCACCACGAAAAGTATAATGTTTCTCATTGGATAGACAGAATTTTTGTAGGCGGAGCTTAAGGTTAACATTGAGACCCTGACTGGTCAGTTGAAAACACAGCCAGATACCTTTTTCTGAAACCAGCATCGGTAAATTGTTGTAAGGAGAAGTTAGAGAAGAGTTGCTTCCGAGACGGCGAGGTGTGTGGAGTTGCACCGCCCGCCGCCCCTGACGCTGCCTAACCAAGGACAAGGTAATGAACGCACCCAATGCTGCGTAATAGTCATAAGGCTTCACTCAGAACTGCAGAAGTCTCATCTGTTACATCCCCCTTTTACGTAATACTAGTGTCGATAACAATTAAACTTCATGGTATTCACATTTGCTATAAGAAGTTAAAAATCTGAAACGCGATGATTTTTCTGTTATATAATTATTCAGAAGCCACATCAGCCACTGTAATTTACGACAAGTTACATAAGTAATTAAAGATAATTGAGGGCCCCCGCAGACCATTTTTGATAGTTTTCTCTTTCATGAAACTTCATTTAAACCTAGATTATAAACGTGATATGGCATAGGTCATCCTTCGATTCATTATAGAACTTGGAAACCCATTCAGGGAATATTCGTTCACATTTTTGTTGAACGCAATTGGTTTTCATCATCCTGTATTAAAATATTTCCTTTTATCAATAGTGCAATTTATAAACAATGTTTTGGGAGTAGAATAAAAATTCCAATGGTAAACTTAACTACTTTCTCGACGTTATTTTACCAGCTAACTAAAAATAGGAAAGCCTTGAACGTCTTCCACTAAATTGAGTTAGTATTAAGATTCTTTTGCAGGGAGTGCAGTGGAGCTGACGCTGAAATCATTAAGTATTTGGTTATATCATCGCTAGTCTCACTGAACTCTTCTGAACTCCGCAAATCATGTGTGGTCTGGCGTCTCCTTACCAGCAACAGGTCCCAGGTTCAAACTAGTCAATTTCCTAAAAAACACGCTCAGAGCGTCATTGCGCGAAAGTGGTAGGGAGACACGACTTGAAACAGTCGCAGAAATCACGCAGAATGTTAGAGCTTATGTCCACGAATCAGCATGGTTTTCGAAGGCATCGCTCGTGTGAAACTCAGCTTGCCTTTTTCTCAAATGATTTATTGAGAACTATGGATGAAGAGCAAAAGGCAGACTCTATATTTCTAGATTCCCGGAAAGCATTTGAACCGGTGCCCCAATGCGGGCTGTAGCGAAGCTACGAGGATGTTGAATAAGTTCACAGATATGTGAGTGGCTTGAAGATCTCTTAGATAATAGAGCCTAGCGTGTTGTCCTCGACGACAAGTGTTCATGAGAGACAAGGGTATCGTCAGGAGTACCGCAGGGAAGTGTGGTAAGACCGCTGTTGTTCTCCACATACGTAAATGATTTGGCGGACAGAGCGGGCAGCAAGCTGTGGCTGTTTACTGATGGTGCTGTGGTGCACAGTAGGGTGTCGAATTTGAGTGACTGTACGAAGATACAAGACGACTTAGACAAAATTTCCAGTTGTAGTGTTCACGGCAGCTAGTCCTAAATGTGGAAAAATGTAAGTTAATGCGGATGAGTAGGAAGATCAAACCAGTAATGTTGGGATACAGTGTTACTAGTGTCCTGCTTGACAGAGTCAAGTCGTTTAAATATCTGGGCGTAACGTTTTAAAACCGTATGAGGTGGAACGAGCACGTGAAAACTGTGGTGGGGAAGGCGAATGGTCGACTTCGGTTTACTGCGAGAATTTTAGGAAAGAATGGTTCATCTGTAAAGGAGAGTGCATATAGGACTGGTGCGACCTATTCTTGCGTAATGCTCGAGTGTTTGGGATCCTTACCACGTTGGATTGAAGGCAGGTATCGAAGAAGTTCAGAGGCGGGCTGCTAGATTTATTACCGGCAGGTTCGAACAACACGTGTTAGAAGATGCTTCGGGAACACAAATGGCAATCGCTGGAGGGAAGGCGACGTTCTTTTTGACAAACATTATCGAGAAAATTTAGATCTGACTGCCGAACAATTATACTGCCGCCAACACACATTGCGCGTAAGGACCACGAAGATAAGATACGAAAAATTAGGGCTCTTACTGAGGCATACAGACAGCCGTTTTTCCTTTGCTCTATTTGCGAGTGGAACAGGAAAGGAAATGACATACAGGGTACCTTCCGCTACGCACCGTACGGTGGTTTGCGGAGTATCTATGTAGATATAGATGTAGAGCTCTTGTTCTTCCAATGTTTCGGAGTGACAGAACGCTATTACTCCTAGTGTCATGATATGATGAGCCATTGGTTTTGACTTTAGGTTACAGTTGGTAGTGACTGAGGGAAATCTGGTGGCACAATGGTTACCTCTCAAGTAGCAGTATCGTGGTGCCATCTTTCAATTGGACAACATTGATGCACACAGGGCATGCGTCTCTATGAACTGACTGGCTTATGTTGCTGTACTCTTATGGCAAGATCCCCAGATCTTCCTCAGTAGGGCATGTGACGGTCCAGGTCAGACATAAACTCAAACCCAGTGCCAATATCCGGGGCTTCAAGAATCACTTACAACATTTGTGGGCCAGCTTGCCTCAGGAGGGGATAAACGGCATTTCGACACCCTTCGTAACCGAATTAGTGTATGCATCCAAGCCAGAGGGAGTTCTAAGTGATACTGATAAGTGGCTCATATAGCCAAGTTCTTTGTAAATTTGAGTCGATTCCTGTAATCTCTGAAATAACATCATGTACCCTATCAATCCATGAAGTTTCCTTTCGTTTCATCCTCCCCTACTGGGTGTTTCAATGCTTTAATTATTCGGTGTATCGCTATCTTTCGTGCTAGTCTTGAGGCTGTTCATCTTGTTCATCGCTAGGAATCTGGAATATATGAAATGGTAGGCTCATGTGAGAGCAGGATAGGGAATTATTTTCTTTTGCTATCTTGTGACACTTCGTTGGTGCCATATTGTTGTTGGGAAAGATATGGAGTAAGAGGATATTGGCCGGCACACTTCCACAGCTGGATGTCGACATATATCACTAAGTATAAAGCTGTGGTTCTATAGTGGATACAAGAGCGAGGAACAGAAGCCGTTCATGAAAAGAGAATTCAGATATTAATTTATTCTACATCTCATATAAAACCGTAATAACAGTGTAAGTTGCTAACAACAGATTTGAATGTGGAAATATATACGAGATACAAAAGATTTATGGCCGGCCGGTGTGGCCGAGCGGTTCTAGGCGCTTCAGTCTGGAACCGCGCGACCGCTACGATCGCAGGTACGAATCCTGCCTCGGGCATGTGATGTCCTTAGGTTAGTTAGGTTTAAGTAGTTCTAAGTTCTAGGGGACTGATGACCTCAGATGTTAAGTCCCATAGTGCTCAGAGCCATTTGAACCATTTGCACAAGAGATTTATAAATCTCTCACTCTTCAATACAATGTCTATTCATGAGATCTCGAGGCCTGGCCACTATGAAAGTCTTTAGATGTTATTCAACTGGCATACACACAAAAAGGGATCAGTGCGTAAATGTCCGAAGTGAAGTACACACACCGCTGCAGCTCAGGAGAGAGGCTGCTTCCATCTCATTGGCAGCGGCATAATCGTTCGTGGCAGCGCCCTCATTCCGCAGTGACGGTTATACAGGGTGTTACAAAAAGGTACGGCCAAACTTCCAGGAAACATTCCTCACACACAAAGAAAGAAAATATGCTATGTGGACATGTGTCCAGAAACGCTTACTTTCCATGTTAGAGCTCATTTTATTACTTCTCTTCAAATCACATTAATCATGGAATGGAAACACACAGCAACAGAACGTACCAGCGTGACTTCAAACACTTTGTTACAGGAAATGATCAAAATGTCCTCCGTTAGCGAGGATACATGCATCCACCCTCCGTCGCATGGAATCCCTGATGCGCTGATGCAGCCCTGGAGAATGGCGTATTGTATCACAGCCGTCCACAATACGAGCACGAAGAGTCTCTACATTTGGTACCGGGGTTCCGTAGACAAGAGCTCTCAAATGCCCCCATAAATGAAAGTCAAGGGGGTTGAGGTGAGGAGAGCGTGGAGGCCATGGAATTGGTCCTCCTCTATCAATCCATCGGTCACCGAATCTGTTGTTGAGAAGCGTACGAACACTTCGACTGAAATGTGCAGGAGCTCCATCGTGCATGGACCACATGTTGTGTCGTACTTGTAAAGGCACATGTTCTAACAGCACAGGTAGAGTATCCCGTATGAAATCATGATAACGTGCTCCATTTGAAACGTCCCCTTTTGAACAATTACAAATGACTGTGCTTAAACTGACACACAATATTTTGTTAGCGCAACGCAATCTGACTTTCAAAATTCCCAACAAAAGAATGGCCCTGACTAGCATTAAACTATACCTTTCACAAATCACTTACCTCACAAAAATCTTCGCTGCTCAAGCTACTGCAATACAGCGAGCGCCACTACTGCCAGCTAAATAAAAGATTCAAACTATGGAAGGCACTAACTACTGATAGGGATAGTTAGCAAATGAAAGATATTAATAGAGAACAAACAATGTATTTACCTTGATATCATCATATATAAATATAGCAGTTCATGACAAATTTCAAAACTCCGCCATCTCTCTCCCCACATCCACCACTGCTGGCGGCTCACCTCCAACTGCGCAACGCTACGCGCTGTTCACAGCCAGCTGCCTAACACTACAATGGCAAGTATTACAACAATGCAAAGCAGCCACAGACTGCACACAGCACAGCCAGTGATTTTCATATTGAGTGCTTCGTAACGTTGCCAATAAGAAAACATAAACAGCCTACTTACATAGAGAAAACATAAACAGCCTACTTACATAGCCCCCATGCTCCCCACAAAAAATTTTACAAAATATTTTTGGGCAGTGGCCAATAATGATTTGATAAAATTTTTCATAATTACAATAACAAAGAAATCAAATGCACACACTTATTGATACAATGTTGGTCAAAAGCTAAAATTTTCTCACAGTCTATAAAGACAGTCCTCATCATTCGTCACAGTAAAATTGCAGTGTTTTTCTCAAAGTCTGAGCAGTAAAGGAAAATGCACACAGAAGTAGTGGATTTCCATGCAATCTTGAAGAAGTAGTGTTGTCCTTCCAACGGAACGACAGTGCTGACTCTTGACATACATACCGGGAATGGGCCACAACAGAGCAAACCCACAGCAGAGTCAGTCGAAATTTTGAAGAGTATTGGTAGGTAGGTCATCACAGAGTAGACCCACTGTAGTCCTGGTAGAGATTACGGTATTGGTGGGCCACCAGAGGTGCAGACCCACTGCAGTCCTTGTAGAAATAATGGTATTGGTGGGCCATCAAAGATGCAGACCCACTGTAGTCCTTGTAGAGATTACGGTATTGGTGGGCCATCGAAGGTGCAGACCCACTGTAGTCCATGTAGAGACGGCCAGCAGCCATCTGTTGCGACTGTGCAGGTGCACAATCACCATCGAAGAGTCTTGCGGAGAATATAGCAAGTCCATAACCACCACTTGTGCACTCACAAAGTTTTTGGAATTGTCCTTAGAACCAGCAATGCTGTTATCCAGTCCCTTGCTGAATTAGTAACACACGTGCAAACACTAACAGTCCCAACTTCTCACATATTGTCCATATACTATGACCAACAGAAACGTGTGCAGTGAAATGTAACTAACAAGTTAATAATATCATGAACTGGTGACAATTACAATTTTATAACATAAGAATACAATAACAAAGGTACAAAATACATCATTAAAAACATAACAATACAGATAACATTTGTAGTACAGGCTTTACAAAAGAATCGAACTACCATATCCATCAGTGGAATTATGACATGAGTACATACATAAAAGATCACAATAACTTTTGAAACATCAACTTCACACATGAGCATTAAACAGAACAGAATTAATAATGTCTAACATCTTTACAAAGTAAATAACATAGTATCAGAAAAATTCTACAATGTAACTCATATCCGCTAAACACAGAAAGACAGGAAAAACACAAATATACAAGAGTACACAAACACATAGCAGAATAACACAAGAGGAAAGGGCAGGGTTTGTTTTCAGTGTAACATTTGGTACTGCAGTCCAACCTAAAACTTCATTCCATAGATCTTTCGTCTTATTTCAAAATTTGTTTCCACCAAAAAAATCCTATCAAAGCATGCTTTCTGTATTTATATGTTCACATATTTCTTACCTCATTATTTATTTCCAAGAAAATCCTACGTAAACCTGTTGTCCCTAAACCCTACTTTTTTGCTCGTATCCTCTTTCAAAATACTTTTTTTTGGCCAAACCATTTTCTTATAGCTTCTCAATGCATTTCTTCCAATTCATCACATCTCGTTCTCTCATATAGCCTACCCCATCTTAAGCTAACTTAAATCTACTGAGCTCAGATGCTAAACTAAGGGACGAGGCAATGCAGCAGCACAAAACAATTAACACAAGCAGCAATGACAAAAAATACAGATTGGCAAAGCTAGCAGCAGCAAATGTAATAACTTATATCAAAACATGACATAGCTCAAGCAGAAAAAAATATTGCACTAAAAATGGCCATGTCTAATACCTATGTCACATCTTAACACTAGAGTGATGCATCACAATTTATTCTACAAAAGAAATTACCAAGTACTTGAAAAGAAAATTATGAATGCAGTTCCTGTGAAGGTAAATGTCGCTTTGTGCTCCCTCATTTTTTTGAAAAAAATTATTATATACTCGATCTGTAGACAGAAAATATTTATATTAGTACATCTATAAAATTTTATTTTAACCAATGCTGCAGTGCAGCTAGAAACTAGATATCAAATGAAATAAGCAACTATGTACAAAGCAAAGCGTAAGAACATCGTTCAATAGTCATGTGGCATTTCATAAGTAGTAAAAAAATCTCTCATCTAGAAAGACAGTAGTCATAGTCAGGTGTGTAGACAAACTATTTCTTGTCATTTCATTAGGCATTTCAGTAAATATCAGAAAGTACGATATGTTTCCAAGTAATTAGCGTGTCGGATTTGCGATGCTTTCTCTAAAGGAATGACAATGGCCAGGATAATGGCCTCCCTTTTTTTTGCCTTCCTGTGCTCTGAAAGGCACGCGCCAATGGCCCTCTCTCCAGGCGTCCGACACAGCTGGGTGCCCACGACGCATTACGTGCAGGTGGTCACTTAACTTTCTTACGGAAATATTTTTTACGACAGCAGTTTCCGCTACAGTGACAGTCTCACATAAAAATATTTCACAGGTCAAGAATTAGCGTTGCAAATCTGTAGAAAGAAAATCCTATAAATATAAGTGTCCAAATAAAGTATTCGTCAGCATTGTGATACAGTCACGCATTTACGCACATTTCATAACTCTTAAAGTACGATTCTTGGTTTCCAACATCCTGTTTCACAAGTCAAGAGTCCCTACCCACTATTCATTACTCCTTACCTTATTACACATAAACGTATCCATCGACACTCGTCAATATTTCGTCATTATAAATATGAAGCATAATCAAATAACTCATATAGCCTCAGCCTATTAATCGTAAACATACCTCAGCAGCATAATACACATCGTCGTCGCAAAAATAACATCATAACACCTCAGTCAAATCTCAAAATCGTCGTAGCTTCCTCCAATAATTAAAAAAATTCTCTGCTCATGTCAAAAGTGTCATCTGCCTCAAACGTACTTTAAAAATCATGAATCCATACCAAATACATCATTCAAAGCTCTCATAGTATCACAATGGTTCCGAAAAAATATGAGCATTTCACAAAGTACAGACAAAATACAATTTCATAAGTGTGAAGTTATCCAACTGTGTAATTGCGTAAACATCTGTCACTGATATAATAAAAAAAGTTTATCTCTCAGTTACATGATCAGATAGCTGTGTAATTTGTGTGTTAGAGAAATATGGTACCGATTTGTAAAGTTGTATAAGCAAATACCATATTAGCTAGGGTTCCTTGTGGTTGCCACACACATGGTACACAAAGTAAGCGTGTACCCCCCTGAGGATTAATGTAATTATACCCTCAGGTGTTACAGATTACAGCAATGGAATGAAATGTATCACGGAAAACTTTCTTTGTAATTCAAAAATCTTTAAAAATAAATGTTTTAAGTACAAAATTAATCACTCAAATACGTGTACTGTAGCGCTAAATGTGCGTCTTGTTGCAACATAATCTGTGTGGAAGTGTCGTAGTTATCGTCCTCCGAAAGCTAAGTTCTGCATAAGTCAATGTACTTACCTCATAATACACAAAAGTGAAATGCTTTGCGTATAGATATCGTAGTTATTACGCTTATTGTTGTGATGAAGAAAGTACTGTACAGTAACGTATTGTTATGCCACGAAAAAGGCTGTCTCATTGTTGCTATACCACAAAAGTTACTAATAAAACATGTTTTGCTTTCCAGAAGAATTCAGAAAAACTGTGCAGATATAAAACAGATACACCGCAAAAACAACATTGTAGATTGTCACTCATTAGTAGCGTCGTGATTTTCATGAACCATGGTTTGCAGTTCATTTATGGCTGCTTCGTGATTCTGTAATACATTTTCATGCCGCGAAAAAATGGGTTGAAAATGCTCACAAATTTGTGTTTTTACGTCATTACAGACTTTTTGACATTTCGATTCAATGTTATGTAGCTCACTAGTTAAATCTTCACGTGTTTGTTCAAGTGTGGTGTCTAACTTTTGAAGATTTTGTCCCATTGCGTCTAACTGTTGCTGTGTTTGTCTCTGGTGTTGTTCCATTGTGTCTAACTGTTGCTGTGTTTGTCTCTGGTGTTGTTCCATTGTGTATAACTTTTCAAGCTTTTGTCCCATTTGTTGCATTAATTGTAATAACAATGCACTGGTGTCTGAAACATGTTCCTCAGTGCTTTTCGGCAGTGAATTTGCACCGGCAACATTCACATTTTGACAAGCGGAAAATGTGTCTTGACTCATTTGAGAAAACGGTGAGGACGCAAATCCTGAATCTACCGTATTTGCAAAATTGTGTCCTGTCATTTCGGATTCCTGAGGCGAGCTGTTGCCGACCGATCGATCGATAATGCTTCCCTCTTCACTAATTGGTTCACTGTCCACGCCATTATTTGCCGCCCGCTCCATTTCCCTATGCACAATTACCAAATTACTACTTTGAACATCAGTTAATTCATTACTCGGTGGCGCTAACACACTGCTTTCATTTTCACTGTCATTTCTCAGTTTACTTTGGAGCCTAGTATTACGTTTTTCACACGCCATTATTGTCACAGTATTTCACACGACAACACAGAAAAACACAATTTGAAGATCAAAAATAAGAGAACACATTAACATAGCACTGGAAATAATATCTAGTTAATTGCAGCTGCGAAATACTTGGCGCAAATCTACATGCATGCCACAACTGTTTTACTGTACAACAATGAAAGTCTGCAACTACAAAGGAGATTTTCTCTACAATTACGCGCTAGCAATAAACAAAATCTACACTAATTACACAAATTACAAGAAAAAATCAGAAGATTCCAGTGAGGTATCCTCGGCAGGGTCGCCATATGAAACGTCCCCTTTTGAACAATTACAAATGACTGTGCTTAAACTGACACACAATATTTTGTTAGCGCAACGCAATCTGACTTTCAAAATTCCCAACAAAAGAATGGCCCTGACTAACATTAAACTATACCTTTCACAAATCACTTACCTCACAAAAATCTTCGCTGCTCAAGCTACTGCAATACAGCGAGCGCCACTACTGCCAGCTAAATAAAAGATTCAAACTATGGAAGGCACTAACTACTGATAGGGATAGTTAGCAAATGAAAGATATTAATAGAGAACAAACAATGTATTTACCTTGATATCATCATATATAAATATAGCAGTTCATGACAAATTTCAAAACTCCGCCATCTCTCTCCCCACATCCACCACTGCTGGCGGCTCACCTCCAACTGCGCAACGCTACGCGCTGTTCACAGCCAGCTGCCTAACACTACAATGGCAAGTATTACAACAATGCAAAGCAGCCACAGACTGCACACAGCACAGCCAGTGATTTTCATATTGAGTGCTACGTAACGTTGCCAATAAGAAAACATAAACAGCCTACTTACATAGAGAAAACATAAACAGCCTACTTATACATTGAGCGTAGGTGGAAGAACATGCGGCCCAATCAAGACATCACCAACAATGCCTGCCCAAACGTTCACAGAAAATCTGTGTTGATGACGTGATTGCACAATTGCGTGCGGATTCTCGCCAGCCCACACATGTTGATTGTGAAAATTTACAATTTGATCACGTTGGAATGAAGCCTCATCCGTACGGAGAACATTTGCACTGAAATGAGGATTGACACATTGCTGGTTGAACCATTCGCAGAAGTGTACCTGTGGAGGCCAATCAGCTGCTGATAGTGCCTGCACACGCTGTACATGGTACGGAAACAACTGGTTCTCCCGTAGCACTCTCCATACAGTGACGTGGTCAACGTTACCTTGTACAGCAGCAACTTCTCTGACGCTGACATTAGGGTTATCGTCAACTGCACGAAGATTGCCTCGTCCATTGCAGGTGTCTTCGTCGTTCTAGGTCTTCCCCAGTCGCGAGTCATAGGCTGGAATGTTCCGTGCTCCCTAAGATGCCGATCAATTGCTTCGAACGTCTTCCTGTCGGGACACCTTCGTTCTGGAAATCTGTCTCGAAACAAACGTACCGCGTCACGGCTATTGCCCCGTGCTAATCCATACATCAAATGGGCATCTGCCAACTCCGCATTTGTAAACGTTGCACTGACTGCAAAACCACGTTCGTGATGAACACTAACCTGTTGATGCTACGTACTGATGTGATTGATGCTAGTACTGTAGAGCAAGGAGTCGCATTTCAACACAAGCACCGAAGTCAACATTACCTTCCTTCAATTGGGCCAACTGGTGGTGAATCGAGGATTCACAGCACATACTGACGAAACTAAAATGAGCTCTAACATGGGAATTAAGCATTTCCGGACACATGTCCACGTAACATCTTTTCTTTATTTGTGTGTGAGGAATGTTTTCTGAAAGTTCGGCGGTACCTTTTTGTAACACCCTGTAGAAACACGGCGGCTTAATTGGCGGAGCGCATATTTGAAACTGCGGCCGACTGGATCTCGACTGATACTGCAGAGGGAACGTCATCTACGTGTTTGCGTAGTGTGTATCTGAGGCGGTACATGCGTACCAGCCTGGTATCCATTTAGTTGGGTGTGAGAAACCACCTAAAGATCGTTCATCGTTAATCCATTAGGTAGATTTAATCTGGGGATTGCTCATGTCCCTGAATCCCGTAAGTAGTGCGTTAAAGCGTTCGGCTATCCGAGTGGGTCGAATAGTGCAGTGTGCTGCGCTAGTATTAGTCTTAGTTGTAGAAAAGGGGAATTTTGTTAAAATTCAGTAAAGGTGCGGTTGGGCGATGAAGTCTGGTGCGCTGGCAGTGTGTGGTAACAATCGCCAGCCAGTAGGCCAGACAGGGTAAACATGGCGCAGAGCTGTGACGGCGTTATTGCACGCACCATGTGTTTGGCGTGAACCAACAGCGAGACAGGAAACTGCAGCGTTGCTTGAAGTTATTGCGATGTATGAGGTAGGGGCACTAGGCCAGAGCCAGGAGAGTCATGTGTAAGTGGCTGACGTATGGGAATTGACCCCTGCCATAGTTTCTGTCTCTGACGCTACATCAGAAGCATTATAAAAAGACAGTTTTAGCTAGAGACAAGTGTGTGCCAGGTCAGATGGGAGTCGGTTCGGACCTCTGCTGGTCTACGCTTATAGGGGCCAGTCTGGCAGCAATGTTGTGAATATTCTGTGTAACCTGTTCTTTATTTCTATGTACTTGTTCGGGCTGTATTCCGTCTCTGGGGACAAAACACCAGGGTGGGACAGAATGGCAGCCGGGTACTTGAAGACTGCACAGTCTGTCTGAAGGAGGGCAGCGGCAGTGGTCTGTAGCGGGTCCAGGACGGACCACATTCGCTTCCCACCTGGCGTTCCGTGGTCTGGGCGAGGTGTACACTGCAGGAGGCGCAGCAGCGCTGGAGCAGCGCCGGAGGTGGCGGCGGGTGTTGCCAACCGGCAAGTTGCAGCACCGCATCCAGGAGGGCGCGGGTTCAAGTCTGGTCCTGTCCTGGAAGCAGCAGAGCCGAGGGCCATGGGTGACCAGTACAACATCTTCGTCCCATGGTCAGACAGAACAGGGCAAACGGGGCAGAGGGCGGTGGGGACCAGGGACTGTAACAGTCTTCGGAATTGCGGGCAGCTACACGGTGCAAGACGCGACGCATCGTGGGTGGCGACCGGGTGAGCGTGGCTGAGTCCCAGCTGAGCGGCCTTCCAGATGGCAGCAGTGGTGCCAGCATACCCGGAGTTGTTGAGCCGGCTGGACTCGCAGAACAGCGCACCAACATTACGCTTCTGTAAATTATGTGAATAAAAATAAGCTTCTGAATACCGCTGTATTACTCTGCACTGCCCCTTGACGTTATTGAACTTGCACGGCCTCATCACAAGAAGCGGCACGGTGGGCCCCAGCTTCAGCTCAGCCATCTGGAGTCTTAGGTTCGACCATCGACACCCCCGCAACAAGTGAATATCTGCTTATATACTCGTATTTCTCTGGAAACTGCTCCCTCCTGAGAAGACTTCCCGCAATATTATTTCCAACTTAATGTTAATCTGACGTCTTTAGAAAGTTTCTATCCTATGAGGAAAACCAACCAATGAGATCCAAACTGGCAGAAAAAGCGAAACCACTAGCTCACGGGCACAGGTGTCAGCAGAATCTTACCCAGGATAGTGAAGGAACGAGGGATGGCAGAGGAGTGGCAAGGCTCGAAAAATGTCACTTTTGATACAAATTAGTCGATCAGTTTCGAGACGTGTCATGCCAGAATAACTAAATTTTATACATTAAATGTATTCGCAGTTGCGAATTCGAACAACCACCAGCTGTCTAATGGAACGTTAAATCATTCTTCTTAACAACACAGGCACAACAACACCGTATTTATCCGCCAATACCGGGCAGCGACTCCAAATTTAAATGTCCTACCCTGTACAATAGGAATCACATAATGTGTGTACAAGTACAGGTTGTGATGCAGGAACGACGACATGTGGATGTTTGGATCTATCCATGAGCGGTACAGGAATAGCCAGAGTGGTTAAGGTGAACGCTCGCGTAAAGCGGGAAATCTGGGTTCGCGTCCCACTCCGGCACAAATTTTCATTGTTCTCATTTCCCTATGCACCTGATGGTTGCTCATACCTGCGCAACTACGGATACATTGCATGTCCGAAGAAACACTGCATCGTTCTTCTAAACAACACAAGCAGTGCAATGTCATAGATTTTGCAGGAGACACAAAAAACTTCTTATATTCCAGAAACGTGATGGTTATCCATTCAGTATATCTCATATATTGATTGTGTCTATAAGTATATGAGACTTCTGCGGTGAATAAAACCTCTGTACTCCAGATTCCAAGGGGGAGGGAGGGGGTGAATGGAAAAGTGCCCCTCCTTGCCTCCCTTCCCTTAAGCAAACCAATGCTCACAGGTAATATGGTAAGTTCTTGCAAGATGATGGTGACAGGAAATTCATAAATGCCAGAGGAGGGAAACAAAAAAAAAATATTCAGAAAATCCAATGGTAATTCCACATTTAAATTTGCAAACGGTGTCGCTATTTCAATGTGAAGAAATGTTATTGGTAGTTAATATTATGCACTGTCATCAACACTTTTACCAAATTTTTCATAGTGTTTCATCTTAGCAAGCGCGAATTAAAGTAACAAGGAGAAAATGTATCATGTTCTACACTAAAAGAAAATAATCTTTTGAATGTGTGCTGTTTGTCCGAAAGAACAGACACCACATGAAATCCACAGTTATGATGCACATTATGTAAACTGAATGTGGAGTGAAAGAAAGGAAAAGAAAGGAACTACTGATGGCAGCCGCATCGGACCTTTATGCAAAATCAGCAGTGATGAGTGAAAACATGTGCCAGCCCAGTATTTGAACCTGAGATCTCCCGGTTACTAGACAGTTGTGTTAATCACTGCGCCATCTGTGCACACTGTTTATCGCAGTTGGACGGGCTATCTCGACACGCCTCCTGGCCGTTCTACACTTATGCTCAGCGCCCCCTATCCGCAGACTCATCCGTGTCCTCCATGCTCGTTACTTTGAGATTACCGCAGGAGGTCCAACGCAAATGTACAACCACAGTGAGGGTGATGGATTCTTTGCCCATCGAAACGAATCAATTACAGGAATGCATGGTGTCTGTTCTTACGGACATTCCATGTGAGATCTGCAGCAGTGATACACATTAGGCATACACAGGACATGGACCTGGACTGCGCTTAGGTGATGCTAGGTGGGAATGGGGTTTGGCTGGGAGGCATGCTAAGATAGTCTGCGCAGTTCTGATAAACACTGTGTCCGGTAGATGGAGTGGTTAACGCAACTGCCTAGTAAGCAAGAGTTTCAGTGTTGGAATAGCGATCACACATTTTCACTTGTCACCGCAGATTCCGCAAAAAGTCACGAATCAGCTGATATATCAACCGTTCTTTCCCTTTCCTTTCCTTTTCACCTCTCCACCTTCAATTTACAGAATATAATCTGTGATACTGATAAGAAATTATTACTTCTTATTGCAAATATTGGGCTTAGTAGAGGTTATGTACAATCAAAATTTTCGTTGAGGATTGCCATCTTTACCAATCTGAACTACGTGACCAAGACAATCTAAAACTGTATTTTTCGTTATCAACTACTAAATAACACTTCGGTTGTTGTTAACAAGTGTTACTTAAAGTAAACGTTTAATCAGTAGTGCCAATAAGGAATCCATGCGTATTTTTTAAATCTTATAAAACTAGCAATTTATGACAGTAGTGCCATGTGTGTTTTGTGATCGAAATCTTACATATTTTGAGAGATAATAGAACTTTATTTTGCCGCAAAGTTCGAATTTTAGTTTTTGATATGAGATCTGTAATTATACTTGCATATTATATAAGTAACCTGCATTTATTTCGTACTCGATAAATTGTAAATAATTTATTTTTGCGATAAAAAAGTTTAGTTTTGAGTTATTGTACTTCTGTGTCAGTCCTGTCTCACCATTGTCTTTTTCTGTGTTTCAACTCTGTCTGCTTCCAGCACTTTCTTTGGTCATGCTGTGATGAAGAATGTAACCATGGCAGAAGCTCTTGTCATGTGTTACGAAAAAATACAGTTTAAATGGTGCATTCAATAAAATCTTGCCAAAACACCTCCTTCCGTCCTATCTTCGTTCATAGAATTATGTATCGCCAGTTTATTTGCCTTTTGGCTATGTCGAGCGTGAATGTAGTGTTTTTAGAAACTATATTTTTGTTAGATTTTGGTTTTATTTTGTAGTTGATTACAAAAAAATAGAGTTTTAGAGAGTCTTGACACCACAGTTCCGATTGGTAAATGTAGGAGAAAGTTGTTATTGTACATAAACTTGACAACGCCCATTAACTTTTTACAAAAATCGATAACTACTAATCAGTATCATAGACTAAAGTTTTCTCGTGTGGAACATGTACATTACATCCTTCCCTCTTAAGTGGTGTTTGTAAGCTGAAAAATTACGCAAAAACGTGTAGAAACGTAAGGTGATGACAGTTCTATGTACCATCAATAACATTTCCTCAGTTTGAAATGACAACAGCATTTCCGAAGGTTTCTATGTGGAGCTGCTATTGTATCATTAAACAATAATCATAGAAAAATTTAGATTCCAAAATATTTATCTCAAGGCAGTATTGTGTCCTGCACCAAGAGTAGGCGTAAATAAAGGAATTAATTCCTTTCATCCTGCACCTGGCAATAATTCAGAATACCTATTTGTTTCTGGGTTTGCTTTCTTAGCATAGCATTTCAGCAAACATGAACCGGATGCTTATAATTAAAGTGCAGCTACTCACAAAGGTCCAGTGTATGAAGCTATTTCCAATTTTTGCCACAACGTCAAATCTGGCACTGTGAATGTAAGGAAGAAGAACAAAAATGTTTCCGTATGTTATGGATTAGGGATGGGCAGAAATGGTAAAACCAGTGAGAAAGCCATAGTCTTGATTTTATTGTTGATTGATGCTTACACATTTTGGTCAACATGAGCACTGGAGACGTCGACGAAATGCTTCATCCGTAAAACGACGTAACGAACAGTTGTTTACAGTCCCAGTGGAATCTAAGCAACGTGCTCGTGTATACTGGCCTCCTGATCAGGTATGCACCAAATGTATCCCTAGTAAAAGCATTCTTTTATATATTCACAGTGCAAAAAGTCATATGTCTCCATATCAAGTGATGCTGCAAGCCATGCATCTAGAAAATCTCTGGAGATGACATGTCTGTGGAAGGTTACATTAAGCAGATCTTTCACTAGGCAAATGATCTGAGGTGTTGCAATCTCACATGTTGTACAAGGAAGTCTTGATAACGTGCAGACGTCAGGGTACACCACACAGGCCTTCTGAGTGTTTTCTCTTCAAAGAAAAATCGGCGGGGAATAAAGGTGCTTGTGAATCCACACCACAGATGTGACGAGTGCAATGGTTCTTTGTGCACAACACGCGATTTAACAGTACCACAAATCCGGCATTGCTGTGTATTCACTGTGCCCTGTGGTTTAAAATGTGTTTCGTCACGCCACAGAATATTGCCCGCCACATGTCATCAACTTTGATCCGTGCCGGAAACTGAAGAGCAGATTCAGAACATTGCTGCGGATCATGAGGTTTCAGTTGCTGCACTGTCTGGAACTTGTACGGGTACCAGCGTAGTATAGACCACGAAACTTTCTGTACCGTTGACCATCGGATGGACAATGCTTGTGGCACTGCAAAGGCACTAGCAGTATCCGGGGCATGCGCTGCATTTTCAGTTACAACAACAGCAGCGTCGTGAATATCTTCCAATGGGATAGGACACCTTCCTCTTCCAGACGCCAGACCAAGGCCATGCTTGTTTTCTTTAACCATTTAATAACGGCGGGTCTCTCCTCTGACCTTTCAGTCGTCGATACTCTCATAATGTAGCACTGTAATTGCTGATGTTCACGTAAAACAGTTTCACTAAGCACGCAGAGTCTCTCCTCTCGACATCCATAATGTTCACTCTCATTATGGCTTTTCATACGACAGTGTGGATGTCATACCGTCACGCAAAAACTGCGCAGCGGGACATCTGCACCTGGTGGTCATAACTAGAACCAATTTTTTCCAGCGTACATCAGTTCCGCATTGATGCACTAGCATATCTGCCAAGTTATGCTCCCATACGACAATTACACCCCACAGCAGATCTTCGTGAGTAGTTGCACTTTATTTAAAACTACTCAGTATTTTCTGCAGTCCTAGCCGGCCGAAGTGGCCGTGCGGTTAAAGGCGCTGCAGTCTGGAACCGCAAGACCGCTACGGTCGCAGGTTCGAATCCTGCCTCGGGCATGGATGTTTGTGATGTCCTTAGGTCAGTTAGGTTTAACTAGCTCTAAGTTCTAGGGGACTAATGACCTCAGCAGTTGAGTCCCATAGTGCTCAGAGCCATTTGAACCATTTTTTTCTGCAGTCCTAAGCCTTCTCAAGTTCGTTTTAGTACGTCGCTGTTTTAGGCCTAATTTGAAATGTCAACTGTCTGTTTAGCATGTTATTTGTAACTATTTATACATGGAAATAAGATTGGGGAATTTATTATAGAGTACATAAGCATGTGTAGCAACCAATTTGACAGATTTGTGTTTGTGTATGTGAGTGCGTGTGGAAGATATCATTGTGATATGTGATGAAACATTTCACTTTTTATGTTGGTGATGTAGTTTTGCAGACGTTTACACGTGGAAACAACATTCAGACTTGACAAGCATTAAAGAAAAATTTAGGTATAGCCACAAACCACAAATAGGCTAGGCCAAACTTCTACTTTAAAAAAATATTGTATACGTATTTTTTGAATTTCCTGCCATCTTGCATTTTTAAATTTCCCATCAACTGCCATATTTGATTTTTGAAATTCCCACCACTGCCAGAGATTGCATCGCTGCCTCTGTGGCGCCTACTAACGATGGAAACTTGGGCTATATGCTGCAATCCCCATAGAATGCTGTTTACTGAGGTGCGTAAGCAATGAGTAACTGTACTGCCCCTCACTTAGGAAATAATATTTCCTGACATATTCTGAAGAACCAAGAAATTATGACCACCTGCTTTATAGCTTCTTGGTCCACCTTTGGAACATAACACAGTAGCGATTTTGCATGGCATGAACTTGACAATTCCTTAGTAGGTTCCGAAGGCATATCTACACACAGTTTAAGAAATTCCAGTTAATTGTAGGCTGATAGTTCACGGGCGTAGAGAAGCTGTCGTACAGTGGACCAGATCTGTTCCATCAGGTTCAGAGCATGCCACCATCGGCCTGCTTCCACGGCACATTTTATGTTCGAGCAGCAGATCGTCTTGATGACACCGTATCTGGACTCGACTATCGACCTGGTGTAACAAGATTCATCCGAAGAGGCTACAAGTTTCACTGGTACACGGCCAAATCCTTATGATCCCATGCGCACTGCAGTCGTAATTGATGATGTCATGGGGCCAACGTTGGATTGCCTAGGGTCATCTGCTATGGAGTCCAATGTTCAGTAATGGGCACTGAACAGTGTACTCCCAGACACTTGCGCCTAGACCAGCATTGTAATCTGCCATCAGATCTGCCACAGTTCGCTGCCTAGCCAGCGTTACAGAGTGGGCGAGCCTCTGACCTCCACTTTCTGTGGTGGGGCATGGACATACGACACTTTGTCACCTACTTATGGTTTCACTGTCTTTCAACCACTTTCCATCGATGCTCACGATGGTAGCATACGAACAGTCGACATGCTTAGCTATTCCTGAGATGCTCATTGTGAGGTGTTGGACCGTAACAATCTGCCCTCTGTCAATGTGCTTTACGTCAGTGGAAATATCAGTGGAAATACCTCATTCAAAGCCTGTACAGTCCTAGGATGATTCGTCATTCGTCTCCGGCACTTATTAACTTGATTTACCACGTCACACACACACACAAAGCCACCAGGCGGGAGTGGATTTCCGTGATGAGTATAGGTCATAATGTTTTGGTTCATCAGTGTGTATTTAAGTGCTTTTGATGCCATGTTTTCCATTAAGCAAAGCGATGCAACGTTAAGTCTCTGGATTAGTATTGAGGAATAAGGTGGTTCAATTTCCAGTCTAGACATACAGATTTGGTTTTGTGAATCCAAGGCGTCTGATCTTATGCGGAATCTGCAGGTGTGATACATATTATGTTTATTGAATGTGGAGGGGGAGGGGAGAAAGGAAAGGGGAAGGGAAAGAACTATTGATGCCAGCTGCATCAGGACTTTACGCGAAATCAGCAGCGACAAGTGAAGATATGTGCCAGACCAGTATTCGAACTGGGGATCTCCTGCTTAGTAGGCACTTGCATTAACCACTACGCCTTGCGGATAGTTACCCACAAACTCCGACTTCATCACGTACCATTTTCGTCACTATTAAACAACGGATTCGAGAAAGGGGTAATTTCACAGACAGCAGACATGATCGTGTTGCTCCAAGGAGACGCGGCATACACGAATTGGAAGAGAGCTTATGGTAAACAACAGTGCTTGTAAAAATTTATGAAATTTTATTTTTATTTTTTTGGTTATTAATGCGTGTAAGTAACTGTTGTTCGGGTGTCAGTCACGTTCCTTTTCATGAGCGTGACCGACGCCCGAACAACAGAGACTTATATTCATCGCGAATAGAAAACAGTGCATTGATAATGGCTAGCCACTAGCCGAAATCTGGATTTAGGTAAAAAAATCTAAAAAAGGACGACTGATTGCTGCACTCTATAATTTATAAGCCACACAACAGTCGCTGAGTGCACCCACTTTCCGAATGGAAGGTAAACTGATGAACATCCGGTCTGTTCTTTTATATAGATAACAGACTAAAAGGAAATAGCATATAAATAAAAAAAGATAATAATCATATTTTTCCGGCCCAGAAACAGCGTGCCAAGTGCTATGTCCGCGGACCTAACCGAATCACGCGCGCCCTGCCGTAACACAGCCCGGCCGCACATGCGCGGTGGTCGGCCTTAGCTTCACGTCGCGGCCGCCGGAGGTTCATGGCGCTACCTCCGGCTGAAGATGTCGCGCCATTCAATAGTTTTTGCCTTCAGCTCCCTATATGGCCACAAGATATCACTGGAGCACAGACCTGACGCCACGGCCACTCGTTCTTGCTCGCTAGCTGTGTTAATATCGAAGTGTTATTGTATAGATATTTAATGACAACCTTGGGCTTAGAACTTAGTTACGATTTGGATTGCACTGTGGATTTATGAACTGTACTGTGAACTTAATTACGTAGCTACTTGCTATGAAAGCAAGAGACGGTGCCTCCTTCAGTGTGGAGAATAAAGATATGTAATCTTCCTGATCGCTGGCTTCTTACTTTGAGACTAATCTTTTCTCGGCCATCAGATCTTGCGTCACAGCCCGGTCACGTCCCGCTACCAATTACAACTTATGTCTGCCACTCCAGGCAGACATATTCGGAAGGACGACGGTTCAATCCCGCGTCCAGCCATCCTGATTTAGATTTTCCGTGATTTCCCTAAATCAGTCCAGGCAAATGCCGGGATGGTTCCTCTGAAAGGGCACGGCCGACTTCCTTCCCCATCCTTCCCTAATCCGATGAGACCGATGACCACGCTGTCTGGTCTCCTTCCCCAAACCAACCAACCAACCAACCAGGCAGACATAAAACCAAGCACGCGGCACGCCCGTGATGGCTGTTCGCAGTGCTCTGTAAACCCCGTGTCTTCACATCAACAAGTCAATTACGTCTATCTGTGAAGGTCATCATCGTGCCCTATAAGCTTAACAGTCTCCCGACTTTTATTCACCTCAAACTTTTCTGTAATATCGATTCAGAGTTGGTTGTTTACTGCTATCCACAAGTTCTGGTATTCGCACGATCTGCGCTTCGTGAATTACCGTCACTCGTGAACCAAGTCTATGAGTAACTGAAGCAGGCCTCCATTGGCCGTAACAACAAACTTTTGTATTTGGCCTCAGAGTCGCTTCAAGATGATCCTACTATCCTGGCAAAAATGACAAAGCTGCGCCCTTCCCCCACCCCTTACCCTATTAAACTACCTTTTTCTACACTTTTTTACACAGATTTATCAAATTACACAGTTTTGCCAGAAGGTTTGATTAACATGAAACATTACTGAAAAATATTACTTAAACGAACTTTACTGATGAAAAAAATTGCACACAATAAAGTAAATGCATCATTGTGTTAAATAAGTTACAAAATGTGTAACCTTTCTAAAAAAACTGAACGTAAAACAAAATCTATATCTGCTGTTTATGGCAACTACTATACAATGTCGCAAACAGGCACGACTTCCAGGCCCAATGGACCGAGCGCTGTGGTGAAGTGGTTAGCACACTAGACTGGCATTCGGGAGGACGACCGTGCAAACCCGAGTCCGGTCATCCTGATTTATGTTTTCCGTGATTTCCCTAAATCGTTTCAGGTTCCTTTGAAAGAGCACAGCCGATTTCCGTCCACATCCTTCCCTAATCCGATGGGACCGAAGACCTCGCATTTTCCTCTCCTCCCCCAAATCTACATCTACATCCATACTCCGCAAGCCACCTGACGGTGTGTGGCGGAGGGTACCTTGAGTACCTCTATCGGTTCTCCCTTCTATTCCAGTCTCGTATTGTTCGTGGAAAGGATTGTCGGTATGCTTCTGTGTGGGCTCTAATCTCTCTGATTTTATCCTCATGGTCTCTTCGCGAGATATACGTAGGAGGGACCAATATACTGCTTGACTCTTCGGTGAAGGTATGTTCTCGAAACTTTAACAAAAGCCCGTACCGAGCTACTGAGCGTCTCTCCTGCAGAGTTTTCCACTGGAGTTTATCTATCATCTCCGTAACGCTTTCGCGAATACTAAATGATCCTGTAACGAAGCGCGCTGCTCTCCGTTGGATTTTCTCTATCTCTTCTATCAACCCTATCTGGTACGGATCCCACACTGCCGAGCAGTAGTCAAGGAGTGGGCGAACAAGCGTACTGTAACCTACTTCCTTTGTTTTCGGATTGCATTTCCTTAGGATTCTTCCAATGAACCTCAGTCTGGCATCTGCTTTACCGACGATCAAGTTTATATGATCATTCCATTTTAAATCATTCCTAATGCGTACTCCCAGATAATTTATGGAATCAACTGCTTCCAGTTGCTAACCTGCTATTCTGTAGCTAAATGATAAGGGATCTATCTTTCTACGTATTCGCAGCACATTACGCTTGTCTACATTGAGATTGAATTGCCATTCCCTGCACCATGCGTCAATTCACTGCAGATCCTTCTGCATTTCAGTACAATTTTCCGTTGTTACAACCTCTCGATACACCACAGCATCATCTGCAAAAAGCCTCAGTGAACTTCCGATGTCATCCACAATGTCATTTATGTATATTGTGAATAGCAACGGTCCTATGACACTCCCCTGCGACACACCTGAAATCACTCTTACTTCGGAAGACTTCTCTCCATTGAGAATGACATGTTGCGTTCTGTTATCTAGGAACTCTTCAATCCAATCACACAATTGGTCTGATAGCCCATATGCTCTTACTTTGTTCATTAAACGGCTGTGGGGAACTGTATCGAACGCCTTGCGGAAGTCAAGATACACGGCATCTACCTGTGAACCCGTGTCTATGGCCGTCTGAGTCTCGTGGACGAATAGCGCGAGCTGGGTTTCACACGACCGTCTTTTTCGAAACCCATGCTGATTCCTACAGAGTAGATTTCTAGTCTCCAGAAAAGTCATTGTACTCGAACATAATACGTGTTCCAAAATTCTACAACTGATCGACGTTAGAGATATAGGTGTATAGTTCTGCACATCTGTTCGACGTCCCTTCTTGAAAACGGGGATGACCTGTGCCCTTTTCCAATCCTTTGGAACGCTACGCTCTTCTAGAGACCTACGGTACACCGCTGCAAAAAGGGGGCAAGTTCCTTCGCGTACTCTGTGTAAAATCGAACTGGTATCCCATCAGGACCAGCGGCCTTTCCTCTTAAGAGCGATTTTAATTGTTTCTCTATTCCTCTGTCGTCTGTTTCAACATCTACCATTTTGTCATCTGTGCGACAATCTAGAGAAGGAACTACAGTGCAGTCTTCCTCTGTGAAACAGCTTTGGAAAAAGACATTTAGTATTTCGGCCTTTCGTCTGTCATCCTCTGTTTCAGTACCATTTTGGTCACAGAGTGTCTGGACATTTTGTTTTGATCCACCTACCGCTTTGACATAAGACCAAAATTTCTTAGGATTTTCTGCCAAGTCAGTATATAGAACTTTACTTTCGAATTCATTGAACGCCTCTCGCATAGCCCTCCTCACACTACATTTCGCTTCGCGTAATTTTTGTTTGTATGCAAGGCTTTGGCTATGTTTATGTTTGCTGTGAAGTTCCCTTTGCTTCCGCAGCAGTTTTATAACTCGGTTGTTGTACCACGGTGGCTCTTTTCCATCTCTTACGATCTTGCTTGGCACATACTCATCTAACGCATATTGTACGATGGTTTTGAACTTTGTCCACTGATCCTTAGCACTATCTGTACTTGAGACAAAACTTTTGTGTTGAGCCGTCAGGTACTCTGTAATCTGCTTTTTGTCACTTTTGCTAAACAGAAAAATCTTCCTACCTTTTTTAATATTTCTATTTACGTCTGAAATCATCGATGCAGTAACCGCTTTATGATCGCTGATTTCCTGTTCTGCGTTAACTGTTTCAAATAGTTCGGGTCTGTTTGTCACCAGAAGGTCTAATATGTTATCGCCACGAGTCGGTTCTCTGTTTAACTGCTCAAGTTAAAGGAAATGAGCGTGGGCCCGGATGATATCCTCGTCAGTTTTGACGTTGTGTCGTTATTTACCATGATTCCGGTAAACGAAGCTATCTTATGCATAGCGGATATTTTTCCTACCGATATTGTGGCATTATTCCGACACTGCCTCACCACAACCTACTTTCAATACAATGATAACTTTTATGAACAGATTGACGGGGTGGCTATGGGCAGTCCTCTCAGTCCTGCTGTGGCTAACTTATTTATGGAGACTTTTGAACAACGGGCGTTGCAGACTGCCAGTAAGAGACCAGCCAGATGGTATCGCTACGTCGATGACACGTTCGTAGTATGGACACACGAAGCAGAGGAGTTGGATGCCTTCCTAACACATTTAAACAGCATTAATCCGAAAATCCAATTCACTATGGAGACGGAAAGGAATGGGCAATTGAACTTCCTGAATGTGTCTGTGATTAAACGACGGGACGGAACGTTGGGTCATAAGGTTCATAGAAAGCCCACACATACTGATCGTTATCTACACAAAGAATCAAACCACCACCCTAGACAAAAAAGAGGTGTAATGAAAACCTTGGTAGACAGGGCGTACAAACTTTGTGAACCTGTTTATTTAAAAGATGAGATTGAACATCTACGGTCAACGTTCGTGAAGAATGGCTATTCTAGCAAGGATATAGATCGAGCACTTCGCTCTAGGCAGAGAATCAGGAGTAACGACGAACAACAGTCGTCCAAGGGCAAAGTTTTTCTTCCGTTCATTAGTAAGATCACAGACCGCATTGGGAAAGTTTTAGGCAAGTATGGGGTGGAAACTATTTTCAGACCCACCAGAAAAATAAAAGAATTTTTAAGGTCGGCAAAAGATGCACGAGACCCTTTGGACAGGTTTACATCGGCACCACAAAGAGAAGTGTGAACACCCGTCTTGTTGAACATAAGAGGAATTGCCGCCTGGGTCACACGGATAAATCGGCCGTAGCGGAACATGTTTACCAGGAAGGTGATCATGAAATAAAATTCAGCGAGACGAACGTCATATCAAAAACCTCACATTATTACGCACGCTTGTATAGAGAGGCTATCGAGATTGATAAACATCGTAATAATTTTAACAGGAAAGACGAAGGTGTTAAACTGGATAAAATTTGGATGTCAGCGTTGCACCGCAAGCGTGACGATCGATTACTTTCAATCGAGAATGTTGGCATTACCAGAGACAATCTCATAGCCGACGCCACGTGATCGACTGTGGCGCCCTCTGTACTGCCTATATAAACAGCGCTTCGTCGAGTTCTCTTCGCAGTTCGCCGCTTTACCTCCGAGGATGTCTCCCGCAGTCGGAGACGAAACGTCAGGAGAGAGTTTTATACTTCGACCACGGCCTATCAGCCCGGAAGTTTTAAGTGAAGAAAAATGCTCAAGGTAGTTTTCAGATAAAGCACTTAAAAAAATTTCACTGGATTCTTTGTCCCTGCCACCCGTTATGAACGTTTGAGTATCCCAGTCTATATCCGGCAAATTAAAATCTCCACCCAGATCTATAACATGGTGGGGAAATCTACTCGAAATATGTTCCGAATTATCCTACAGGTGCTCAGCCACAACAGCTGCTGAGCCAGGGGGCCCATAGAGACATCCAATTACCATGTCTGAGCCTGCTTTAACCGTGACCTTCACCCAAATTATTTCACATCTCGGATCTCCGTCAATTTCCTTCGATACTATTGCACTTCTTATCGCTATAAACACGCCTCCCCCTTCACTGTCCAGCCTGTCTCTGCGGTATACATTCCAATCTGAGTTTAGGATTTCATTACTGTTTACGTCTGGTTTCAGCCAACTTTCTGTCCCTAGTACTATATGGGCATTGCGACCGTTTATTAATGAGAGCAGTTCTGGGACCTTTCTATAGACGCTCCTGCAGTTTACTATTAGCACATTAATATTGTTATTCCCTGTTGCATTTTGCCTACTGCTACCTTGCCGCGTCTCAGGAGGTGTCTTGTTGGGCCTAGGGAGGGAATTCTCTAACCAAAAAAACCCACATGTGCACTCCACACGTACTCCGCTGCCCTTGTAGCCGCTTCCGGCGTGTAGTGCACGCCTGACCTATTCAGGGGGACCCTACATTTCTCCACCCAATAGCGGAGGTCGAGAAATTTGCACCCCAGATCTCCACAGAATCGTTTGAGCCTCTGGTTTAAGCCTTCTACTCGGCTCCAAACCAGAGGACCGCATCGGTTCTGGGAACGACACTACAAATAGTTAGCTCAGATTCCACCCCGCGAGCGAGGCTTTCCGCCTTCACCAACTCCGCCAACCGCCTGTACGAACTGAGGATGACCTCTGAACCCAGACGGCAGGAGTCATTGGTGCCGACATGAGCAACAGTTTGCAGTCGGGTGCACCCAGCGCTCTCTATCGCCGCCGGCAGGACCTCCTCCACATCTCGGATGAGACCCCCCGGCAAGCAGACAGAGTGAACACTGGCCTTCTTCCCCGACCTTTCCGCTGTTTCCCTAAGGGGCTCCATCACCCGCCTAACGTTGGAGCTCCCAATAACTAATAAACCCCTCCCCCCGTGTGTCTGCTCGGACCTTCCTGAAGGAGCGGCCTTATGTCCACTCACAGGCAGAGCGGGCGATGCCACACGGCCAGCCTCCACATTGGCCCTCCGCCTCGTGCGCCGCGAACGCCGCTGAACCCACCACTCCCCTTGGGGAGAGGGTGGCCAAACCGTGCCCGGTACTCGCGAAGATGTCTCGACAGCAGGGACAGTGGGTGAAGCATGTAACACCTGGGGTGTACCATGCGACGCACCAGACTCCCCACTGCCGCTACACTCCGAGGCAGCAGCCTGAAGACGACTGACCGCGGCCATCAACACGCTCAGCTGTTCGCGAACAGTGGCCAGCTCCTCCTGCGTCCGTACACAGCAGTCACACATCCTATCCATCCTAAGAAATCAATTTACAGTAGAGATTTAATCAACTTTTAACTAGACTGCTAATTCACTAAAGGCGGCTGATAGTTGACTAAACTGTGGTTGCTAGACAGTTCTTGTAGAGAACAATGAAAATAGCACTACCTGTCTCTGGTCTGTATTGAAAACAAACACTAGCACTACCGGCACTATGGTTGACTAAAGGGACTCTCTCTAACTGTATTCAAAACAAACACGAAATCTATGGAACACTATTACTTTTTTTTTTTTTTTTTTTTTGGTCATCAGTCTACTGCCGGGTTTGATGCGGCCCGCCACGAATTCCTTTCCTGAGCTAACCTCTTCATCTCAGAGTAGCACTTGCAACCTACGTCCTCAATTATTTGCTTGTCGTATTCCAATCTCTGTCTTCCTCTACAGTTTTTGCCCTCTACAGCTCCCTCTAGTACCATGGAAGTCATTCCCTCATGTCTTAGCATATGTCCTATCATCCTGTCCCTTCTCCTTATCAGTGTTTTCCACATATTCCTTTCCTCTCCGATTCTGCGTAGAACCTCCTCATTCCTTACCTTATCAGTCCACCTAATTTTCAACATTCGTCTATAGCACCACATATCAAATGCTTCGATTCTCTTCTGTTCCGGTTTTCCCACAGTCCATGTTTCACTACAATACAATGCTGTACTCTAGACGTACATCCTCAGAAATTTCTTCCTCAAATTAAGGCCGGTATTTGATATTAGTAGACTTCTCTTGGCCAGAAATGCCTTTTTTACCATAGCGAGTCTGCTTTTGATGTCCTCCTTGCTCCGTCCGTCATTGGTTATTTTACTGCCTAGGTAGCAGAATTCCTTAACTTCATTGACTTCGTGACCACCAATCCTGATGTTAGGTTTCTCGCTGTTCTCATTTCTACTACTTCTCATTACTTTCGTCTTTCTCCGATTTACTCTCAAACCATACTGTGCACTCATTAGACTGTTCATTCCGTTCAGCAGATCATTTAATTCTTCTTCACTTTCACTCAGGATAGCAATGGCATCTGCGAATCGTATCATTGATATCCTTTCACCTTGCATTTTAATTCCACTGCTGAACCTTTCTTTTATTTCCATCATTGCTTCCTCGATGTACAGATCGGAGAGTAGGGGTGAAAGGCTACAGCCTTGTCTTACACCCTTCTTAATACGAGCACTTCGTTCATGATTGTCCACTCTTATTATTCCCTCTTGGTTGTTGTACATATTGTATATGACCCGTCTCTCCCTATAGCTTACCCCGACTTTTTTCAGAATCTCGAACAGCTTGCACCATTTTATATTGTCGAACGCTTTTTCCAGGTCGACAAATCCTACGAAAGTGTCTTGATTTTTCTTTAGCCTTGCTTCCATTATTAGCCGTATCGTCAGAATTGCCTCTCTCGTCCCTTTGCTTTTCCTAAAGCCAAACTGATCTTCACCTAGCGCATTCTCAATTTTCTTTTCCATTCTTCTGTATATTATTCTTGTAAGCAGCTTCGATGCGTGAGCTGTTAAGCTGATTGTGCGATAATTCTCGCACGTATCAGCTCTTGCCGTCTTCGGAATTGTGTGGATGATGCCTTTCCGAAAGTCAGATGGTATATCGCCAGACTCATATATTCTACACACCAACGTGAATTGTCGTTTTGTTGCCACTTCCCCCAATGATTTTAGAAATTCTGATGGAATGTTATCTATCCCTTCTGCCTTATTTGACCGTAAGTCCTCCAAAGCTCTTTTAAATTCCGATTCTAATACTGGATCCCCTATCTCTTCTAAATCGACTCCTGTTTCTTCTTCTATCACATCAGACAAATCTTCACCCTCATAGAGGCTTTCAATATATTCTTTCCACCTATCTGCTCTCTCCTCTGCATTTAACAGTGGAATTCCCGTTGCACTCTTAATGTTACCACCGTTGCTTTTAATGTCACCAAAGGTTGTTTTGACTTTCCTGTATGCTGAGTATGTCCTTCCGACAATCATATCTTTTTCGATGTCTTCACATTTTTCCTGCAGCCATTTCGTCTTAGCTTCCCTGCACTTCCTATTTATTTCATTCCTCAGCGACTTGTATTTCTGTATTCCTGATTTTCCCGGAACATGTTTGTACTTCCTCCTTTCATCAATCAACTGAAGTATTTCTTCTGTTACCCATGGTTTCTTCGCAGCTACCTTCTTTGTACCTATGTTTTCCTTCCCAACTTCTGTGATGGCCCTTTTTAGAGATGTCCATTCCTCTTCAACTGTACTGCCTACTGCGCTATTCCTTATTGCTGTATCTACAGCGTTAGAGAACTTCAAACGTATCTCGTCATGCCTTAGTACTTCCGTATCCCACTTCTTTGCGTATTGATTCTTCCTGACTAATGTCTTGAACTTCAGCCTACTCTTCATCACTACTATATTGTGATCTGAGTCTATATCTGCTCCTCGCTACGCATTACAATCCAGTATCTGATTTCGGAATCTCTGTCTGACCATGATGTAATCTAATTGAAATCTTCCCGTATCTCCCGGCCTTTTCCAAGTATACCTCCTCCTCTTGTGATTCTTGAACAGGGTATTCGCAATTACTAGCTGAAACTTGTTACAGAACTCAATTAGTCTTTCTCCTCTTTCATTCCTTGTCCCAAGGCCATATTCTCCTGTAACCTTTTCTTCTACTCCTCCCCCTACAACTGCATTCCAGTCGCCCATGACTATTAGATTTTCGTCCCCCTTTACACACTACATTACCCTTTCAATATCCTCATACACTTTCTCTATCTGTTCATCTTCAGCTTGCGACGTCGGCATGTATACCTGAACTATCGTTGTCGGTGTTGGTCTGCTGTCGATTCTGATTAGAACAACCCGGTCACTGAACTGTTCACAGTAACACACCCTCTGCCCTACCTTCCTATTCATAACGAATCCTACACCTGTTATACCATTTTCTGCTGCTGTTGATATTACCCGATACTCATCTGACCAGAAATCCTTGTCTTGCTTCCACTTCACTTCACTGACCCCTACTATATGTAGATTGAGCCTTTGCATTTCCCTTTTCAGATTTTCTAGTTTCCCTACCACGTTCAAGCTTCTGACATTCCACGCCCCGACTCGTAGAACGTTATCCTTTCGTTGATTATTCAATCTTTTTCTCATGGTAACCTCCCTCTTGGCAGTCCCCTCCCGGAGATCCGAATGGGGGACTATTCCGGAATCTTTTGCCAATGGAGAGATCATCATGACACTTCTTCAATTACAGGCCACATGTCCTGTGGATACACGTTACTAGCACTCGACAATTAAAGCTTCCTAAAAGCAAAAACACACGGAAGAAGAAGTGACAAGTAAGAAAAATACAGTTAATACTTAAATTAAGGTAGCTCGCTGCACAGCAGACGTGAAGCAGACGGCAGTTACGACGACACTGACACTACTGGCACTAAGGCTGACTAAAGGGACTCTCTCTGACTGTATTGAAAACAAACACGAAATCTATGGAACACTATTACTAGCACTCGACAATTAAAGCTTCCTAAAAGCCAAACCAACCAACCGGGCAGAGTGAAACCAACTGTCCAGTGAGATTGAATACAAGGACTACATGGGTTAAGCGTTTAGGATAGTGATTAGCAAAGAAACTTACAATTTTTATTGCTTTTGCATGTGACACCATTCCAGTCCTGCTCGAGTAACAACGAAATACCTACCTTCAGTGTTCAAATGGTTCAAATGGCTCTGAGCACTATGGGACTTAACAGCTGAAGTCATCAGTCCCCAAGAACTTAGAACTACTTAAACCTAACTAACCTAGGTACATCACACACATCCATGCCCGAGACAGGATTCGAACCTGCGACCGTAGCGGTCGCGCGGTTCCAGACTGAAGCGCCTAGAACCGCTCAGCCACACGGCCGGCCACTTTCAGTGTTCTTAAACCAGATGTTTGAGCAAGGCAGCCGGTAACCAACTGCAGATTATACATTTTGTTGTGTATAGGAATTCTGCGTACTCGGTTCGCTAGACAAACAATCAAACAACTCGTATTAATGTGTTTCATTACAACAAAATTGCAATACTTAACTTTGCTAGATGGGGCACAATCAAAGGGCGACATACAAAATAATCAGTCTTTGCAGTGACTGCTGGTGTCTGACAAAAGTCTGTCCTGAACTGCTATCGAAGTGCCTATCGTTGAAGCTGCTGTCCAAGTGGGCTCCACCAATCGGGCGCGGCGCTTATGTGCTCTTCACCTAGGGACCGCTGCTGTTGCGTTGTCATCTTGGAAAGAACGTAGGTCAGTGTGCGATTGGATGACTTCTTCTCACAGCCTTTCCTTCCTGTCGTTCCTGATTGGCGTGCTGGCGCTTGACTTTATGCCGTAAGACATTTATTTACACAAGGGCTCAACTTGGAAATAAAGAGTGCATCTGTACACTGGGATGGCTAGCAACTCCGGAAATATGATTAGTCAGCCACATAAGTCTTAATCTTGAACTCTGTTTCATTAACATAGTATATCGTTCCAGCAGAAACTCGGGAACACCAGAAGTTCTGCCTCGAGTGCAAGTCTTCGGTCGGAATAAATCGCTAAATAATGGAAGCCTTCGGCCATACAGTATACTTGCTTCAGCATCAGGACGCCCGCTTTTGAGATCCTACTGTACCGAAGTGAATTAGTAGCAAGAGCTCGTTGTTGCTCATGAACGAGCTGTGTAGGCGGCCGCTTGCGACTGAAATGCACTACATGAATATACGAAGATGGTATCTGTTCTTTCGGACATATCCGAAAGAACAAATACCATCTGAGGTTAAGTCTAACTGGCCATTGACCTTCTTCTGTGCGGATGCACACGCATTGCCCGAACTCTTACGGGACTTGGTAACATTGTCTGCCGCGAGTAATGAGTGTAATGGGCAGGAGCACTACGAATGTAGTGTGTGGACATTAAGTTGGTAATGTGGGTCTCACGGGGAGCGTGCAAGGGATAAATCCCTGCAGTCACACTGTCCTCTGTCTCCTTGGTGGCTCAGAAATTGACAAGAAGGCTGGGATAATGTGTTAGTCTTCCCATTCAGAATTTAATAATTGTTTGTGCTTGAACTAATTTGTTGATTTTTTTTTGCAGGTGACAATAAATGATGATTTGATTAAAGGTTGTTGATTTTCATGAAAATACCGAATCTGACAATAAAAAAAAGATGGATAGAGATCCCGGGTTCGAGTTCCCGTTGATGTATATCAACGCCTGTCAGCAGCTTAGGGTCTTGATTTAATTATTATTTCATTCAAATCACTGTTGTCACATAAACCATGTTAGGGACAGGCATCTATTCGTTAGAAGATTTATAATGTTACTTGTACGAAATGACGCTGTGAGAAACGTGTGCGTTAACAGTCGCGGGCTGGACCGACAGGTGTGGCCGAGCGGTTCTAGGCGCTTCAGTCCGGAACAGCGCTACTGCTACGGTCGCAGTTTCGAATCCTGCCTCGGGCATGGATGTGTGTGATGTCCTTAAGTTAGTTATGTTTAAGTACACTACTGGCCATTAAAATTGCTACACCACGAAGATGACGTGCTACAGACGCGAAATTTAACCGGCGGGAAGAAGATGCTGTGATATGCAAATGATTAGCTTTTCAGAGCATTCACTCATGGTTAGCGCCGGTGACGACGCGTACAACGTGCCTGGTGAAACGTTGTGATGCCTCGTTTAAGGAGGAGAAATGCGTACCATCACGTTTCCGACTTTGATAAAGGTCGGATTGTAGCCTGTCGCGATTGCGGTTTATCGTATCGCAACATTGCTGCTCGCGTTGGTCGAGATGCAATGACTGTTAGCAGAATATGGAATCGGTGGGTTCAGGAGGGTAATACGGAACGCCGTGCTGGATCCCAACAGCCTCGTATCACTAGCTGTCGAGATGACAGGCATCTTATCCGCATGGCTGTATCAGATCGTGCAGGCACGTCTCGATCCCTGAGTCAACAGATGAGGACGTTTGCAAGACACCAGCCATCTGCACGAACAGTTCGACGACGTTTGCAGCAGCATGGACTATCAGCTCGGAGACCATGGCTGCGGTTACCCTTGACGCTGCATCACAGACAGGAGCGCCTGCGATGGTGTACTCAACGGCGAACCTGAGTGCACGAATATCAAAACGTCATTTTTTCGGATGAATCCAGGTTCTGCTTGCAGCATCATGATGGTCGCATCCGTGTTTGGTGACATCGTGGTTAACGTACATTGGAAGCGTGTATTCGTTATCGCCATACTGGCGTATCACGCGGCGTGATGGTATAGGGTGCCATTGGTTACACGTCTCGGTCACCTCTTGTTCGCATTGACGGCACTTTGAACAGTGGACGTTACATTTCAGATGTGTTACGACCCGTGCCTCTACCCTTCATTCAGTCCCTGCGAAACCCTACATTTCAGCAGGATAATGCACGACCGCATGTCGCAGATCCTGTACGGGCCTTTCTGGATACAGAAAATGTTCGACTGCTGCCCTGGCCAGCACATTCTCCAGATCTCTCACCCATTGAAAACGTCTGGTCAATGGTGGTCAAGCAACTGGCTCGTCACCATACGCCAATCACTACTCTTGATGAACTGTGGTATCGTGTTGAAGCTGCATCGGCAGCTGTACCTGTACGAGCCATCCAAGCTCTGTTTGACTCAATGCCCAGGCCAGAGGTGGTTGTTCTGGGTACTGATTTCTCAGGATCTATGCACCCAAATTGCGTGAAAACGTAATCACATGTCAGTTGTAGTATAATATATTTGTCCAATGATTACCCGTTTATCATCTGCATTTCTTATTGGTGTAGCAATTTTAATGGCCAGTAGTGTAGTTCTAAGTCTAGGGGACTGATGACCTCAGATGTTAAGTCCCATAGTGCTTAGAGTCAGTCGCGGGCTAAGGGAAAGGCTCCTTATCACTAAACAGAGAGGAGGATAATGCCACTGTCTCTCCCGGTTGTCAGTTAAGCTGACTGTATTTTGTATCTTTATCTTCAGGTGAATTCCCTCCCCTCCCCCCCCCCCCCCCCACACACACACTTTTCTTGTGTTTGCGGCTCTCTCGTCGCGCCCTCGGTGCGTCCTTGAGAGCACGGTACCACAGCTGGCGTGTCGTTAGCAGCAAGGAGCGACTCTGGCCCTGAAGCCTCCTACCTGTGGCCGCGACATGGCGCGCAGCAGCGTCTGTCGCTGCTCGTCGAGGATGGCGGCGACGCGCCCCCTGGCGGCGGAGCCCGCGTCGCTGTCTGTGAGCAGCTGCAGCACGGAGAGGTCCCCGCCGCGCGAGCACGCCAGCTCCACCGGGTCGGCGACGCCGGAGTACGTGCTGGGCGGCGTCGCCAGCACCGCCACCACCGACGACAGCGGGCCCTCGTCGCCGCTCGCCGACCACATCTCCTCTGACGCCGTCAGCGCTGCGCTGTCGCCTGACAAATTTACTAACACCCCGACAGTGATTACAACACTCTGCCAGGTATTACGACGGTCATTCAATAATTAAAGAGACAAATTGGCCTGGTGAAAATAGAGGTTTTTTTTGTTTTTGTTTTTTTGTTTTTTTTTTTTGCAAAACAATACTTTTTCTTCATTAAGTAAAACTTCCGGGCGGAATTTCCGTGGTCCATATACAGGGTGTTCCAAAAAGTTATGGCCAAACTTTCAGGAAACATTCCTCACACACAAAGAAAGAAAATATGTTATGTGGACATGTGTCCGGAAACACTTACTTTACATGTCAGAGCTCATTTTATTGCTTCTCCTCAAATCACATTAATCATGGAATGGAAACACACAGCAACAGAACGTACCAGCGTGTCTTCAAACACTTTGTTACAGGAAATGTTCAAAATGTCCTCCATTAGCGAGGATACATGCATCCACCCTCCGTCGCATGGAATCCCTGATGCGCAGGTGCAGCCCTGGAGAATGGCGTATTGTATCATTGCCGTCCACAATACAAGCACGAAGAGTCTCTACATTTGGTACCGGGGTTGCGTAGACAAGAGCTTTCATATGCCCCCATAAATGAAAGTCAAGAGGGTTGAGGTCAGGATAGCGTGGAGGCCATGGAATTGGTCTGCCTCTACCAATCCATCGGTCACCGAATCCGTTGTTGAGAAGCGAACGAACTTTTCGACTGAAATGTGCAGGAGCTCCATCGTGCATGAACCACATGTTGTGTCGTACTTGTAAAGGCACATGTTCTAGCAGCACAGGTAGAGTATCCCGTGTGAAATCATGATAAGGTGCTCCACTGAGCGTAGGTGGAAGAACATGGGGCCCAATCGAGACATCACCAACAATGCCTGCCCAAACGTTCACAGAAAATCTGTGTTGATGACGTGATTGCACAATTGCGTGCGGATTCTCGTCAGCCCACACATGTTGATTGTGAAAATTTACAATTTGATCACGTTGGAATGAAGCCTCATCCGTAAAGAGAACATTTGCACTGAAATGAGGATTGACACATTGTTTGTTGAACCATTCGCAGAAGTGTACCTGTGGAGGCCAATCAGCTGCTGATAGTGCCTGCACACGCTGTATATGGTACGGAAACAACTGGTTCTCCCGTAGCACTCTCCATACAGTGACGTAGTCAACGTTACCTTGTACAGCAGCAACTTCTCTGACGCTGACATTAGGGTTATCGTCAACTGCACGAAGATTGCCTCGTCCATTGCAGGTGTCTTCGTCGTTCTAGGTCTTCCCCAGTCGCGAGTCATAGGCTGGAATGTTCCGTGCCCCCTAAGATGCCGATCAATTGCTTCGAACGTCTTCCTGTCGGGACACCTTCGTTCTGGAAATCTGTCTCGATACAAACGTACCGCGTCACGGCTATTGCCCCGTGCTAATCCATACATCAAATGGGCATCTGCCAACTCCGCATTTGTAAACGTTGCACTGACTGCAAAACCACGTTCGTGATGAACACTAACCTGTTGATGCTACGTACTGATGTGATTGATGCTAGTACTGTAGAGCAATGAGTCGCACGTCAACACAAGCACCTAAGTCAACATTACCTTCCTTCAATTGTGTAAACTGGCGGTGAATCGAGGAAGTACAGTACATACTGACGAAACTTAAATGAGCTCTAACATGGAAATTAAGCGTTTCCTGACACATGTCCACATAACATCTTTTCTTTCTTTGTGTGTGAGGAATGTTTCCTGAAAGTTTGGCCGTACCTTTTTGTAACACCCTGCATAAAATTGCTGCTCCTTCCTGACGTTTCATTGCCTACTGCGGGCAACATCTTCTGAGGTGAGTCGGCGACTGGCTGCTAGGCGCTGGAGGTCCCGCTTATATAGAGCGCTTAGATGGCGCCACCACTCATCATGTGCTTTCGACTTTAAAACTATCTCTGGCTAGTGCCATCTCTCTCGATTACAGGTAATCGACAGTCACTTCATACGTACAGAGTCGACCGCTATATCTTGTCTAGTTTTAATCCTTCTTCTTTTTTATTAAAATTATTTTTGTGCTTGTAGATCTCTGTAGCTTCTCTATACATGCAGGTATAATAATGTGAGGTTCTAGCTATCATGTTTGTCTCACTATATTTTATTTCGTGATCACCGTCTTTGAAAACGTGTTCCGCTACTCTGTACCATTGAAGTGACTATCGATTACCTATAACTGAGAGAGATGACACTAGCCAGAGATAGTTTTAAAGTCGAAAGCACGTGATGAGTGGTGGCGCCATCTGCACTTGTTCCAACGGGCTACAAGCTTTTTTATTCCGGCTGCAGAGAACTCTATATCTTGATGTTTGAACCAATGTTAAACGAACTATTTCACGTCCTCGTTGTCCTGGAACCTCTTCCCACGTAATGCCTTCTTCAGTCCAACAAACAAATGGAAGTCACTAGGTACTAAATCAGTACTGTAAGGGGGATGGGGCAATACTTCCCAGCCCATTTTGTCGATGGTTTCACGAGTTGGTTGAGCAATAAGTGGACGTGCGTTGTCTTGCTAAAGAATCACACCTCTCCTCTGAGATCCATGACGTCTATCTCTCATGGCTGGCTTCACCTACACTCATGCTCATAAATTAAGGATAATTGCAAAATATGATGCCACACAACGTGGCACTACACAAAGCTGGCGCTAATAGCATAGGCACATAGGGAACACAAACGACACAGATCTGTAAGTCCACGGTGTTGGTGATAAGTTGAGAAAACCGTCCCGAAACACATGTGCTACAAAACTCCACTGTTTCTTGCACATGTACCCCAACATCAGTATGGAATATGATCACCATACACACGAACACAGGCCTCACAACAGGCGGTCGAGCAGCTGCTGGGAAATAGCCTCCCATTCTTGCACCAGTGCCTGTCGGAGCTCCTGAAGTATCATAGGAGTTTGAAGACGTCCAGCGATACGTAGACCGAGATCATCCCAGACGTGCTCGATGGGGTTTAGGTCCGGAGAACAGGCAGGCCACTCCGGTTTAGGTCCGGAGAACAGGCAGGCCACTCCATTCCCCTGATATCTTCTGTTTCAAGGTACTCCTCCACGATGGTAGCTCGGTTGGGCCGTGTGTTATCATCCATCAGGAGGAAGGTTGGATCCACTGCACCCCTGAAAAGGCGGACACACTGGTGCAAAATGACGTACCAACAAACCTGACCTGTTACAGTTCCTCTGTCAAAGAGATGCAGGGGTGTACTTGCACCAATCATAATACCACCCCACACCATCACCTCCATACGGGTCCCTTTCAAGGACATTAAGGGATTGGTATCTGGTTCCCGGTTCACGCCAGATGAAAACCCGGCGAGAATCACTGTTCCGTGAACATAACCTGGGACCACTGTTCTACTGACCATGTACTGTGTTCTTGACGCGAGGCTTTACGGGCTACCGTGGGGGTCAGTGGAATGCATCTTGCAGGTCTCCCAGCAAATAAACTATGTCTGTTCAGTCGTGTCTGGAGACAACTGTTCCAGTGGCTGCAGTAAGGTCACGAGCAAGGCTACCTGCAGTACTCCGTGGCCGTCTGCGGGCACTGATGGTGAGATATCGGTCTTCTTGTGGTGTTGTACTCTGTGGACGTCCCGTACTGTAGCGACTGGACACGTTTACTGTCTGCTAGAATCGTTACCATAATCTTGAGATCACACTTTGTCGCACACGGAGGGCCCTTGCTACGACCTGCTGTGTTTGAGCAGCCTTTAGTCGCCCTAGTATTCTACCGCTCATAATGTAATCAATATGTGTTCTTTGAGCCATTTTCAACACATAGTCACCATTAGCACGTCTGAAACCGTCTGCACACTTACTCACTGCACCGAACTCTGACATTCACCAACACACCTCTGCTTATGTGGACTGCTGCCAGCGCCACCGTGCGACGACCGCAGGTCAAATACACCGCATGGTCATACCCTGAGGTGATTTAAACCCGCAAACTGCCTACCAGAGCGTCGTTTCACTAAGTATCAGCATTATCCTTAATTTACGAGCATGAGTACAGATTAAAAGCAAATCCGAGTAGTATTGGCTGTTAATTGTACGCTGCTCTTCGAGATAATCACTCTATGCTTTGTCGTTTTGATTCTGGTTCATAACAGTGAACCCAAGTTTCATCACAAGTTAAAATTTTGTTGAGCAAGTGCTCAGCTTTTCTTTCATAACGTTCCTTTAACTCTGTGCACACTCTCAACCTTTTTTCCTTGTGCAGCCGCGTCAACTCCTTTAGGACCCACTATGCACGTGTTTTGCGGTACTTCAGCTTGTTACAGATAACTCTATAAGCTGTACCAGTACTAAATTTAACCTTTTCAACTATCATTTCCACAGTCACACGGCGGTCGGCACGAATAATTTCATCAATTCGACTTTCAAGTGAGGGTGTTGAAACTGCGACTGGTCGGCCAGAACGGTGTTAGTCAGTCATTCAGTAGCCGCCATTTTTGAACTGCTCTACCCACTTGTAAAAATTTTTACGATCCGTAAAACCTTCACCATAAACTTTAGGCATTCTACAGTATATATTCACTGGTTTCTCGCCTTCAGCAAGTAAAAATCGAATAACAGAACGTTGTTCAACTGATGTGGTCGTTTCAAGCGGACTCGCCATTTTGAAATGTACTTTTTTGGTTGTAAACAAAACAATGTTGATACATCAGCTGATCAGGGCTCATCCCAGTGATGCCAACTAAAAGCCATAAAAGTACCAAACTTGCCCTACCCGCAGGTTTTTCCCCAGATTTTATCAGTGGGGACGATGGAAAGGCGGAGTCTACAAAGAAAAAGTAAACACAAGAGGAGAACTTATCGTTGGGATTATGAATAATGCTGCCCTTATGGAAGAACGCCAAGACGACGTAAGAACTGGATACAAGTTACATAGAATATTTTATTCGAAATAGTTTACATCAGTGGTCGTCAAACTGTTTTGCTCCTGAGCCAATACTGACATTGTGGGGCCACTCATGTACCGATCATATAATGAGTTGCTAACGTACATACATTAGTGTTATGAACCCCCAATAAACGATAAGTTGGCCGCCGAGCACTAAGTACTGATCGTTAAAAGTCGGCACCATTCGGAACACTTCGTGTCGATTGTTTTCTGTTTCATATTGCTGCCACCCTCAGCGACCCCAAAGCTGTGACACTGTATTTGGCTCATGAAGTGTTGGTGTGTTGTCTGTGTGGGCGGAAGATCAATTGATTAGTAACTAACTACTATACTTAAGTGCTTTATGCAAGATGAGACACGATCATAAATGTTTACCATATGTTTTAAATATCGTTTCCCTCCACTCACTACGTTGTATAACCTTAATTAATTTAATTTTCCTTGCTACAATTGAAGATACACGACCTAATTTACTTGGCTCACGGGTGAATTCGTCAACGTCAATTAAAATTAAGCACATTGTAACGGAACTGAAATGATGGTGGGCTGACAGTAATTTGGAGCACGCGCGTCGGAAACGGGCGCGCTGGTGTGAGACTGCCAGGGAGTGCACCCTGATGCCATCTATTGGCGAAACTGGGAATTAGCGCTGCCTGTCAGACAATGCACTAAGCTCTCGGAGTCAAATGTATTCTTTTTCTTGGTAATTATAAGTTATTACTGTATGATTTAATGTTATAAAGCGCTAGTAGTAAATTATTATGACTGGTATGAACTCCAGGGTAATAAATATAAATATTCTTAAATACTAAATGATTTCGGTGAAAAGGTGGTAGGGGAACGCCCCCACTCTTGGTGATACGAGTGTAGCTAGAGGTAGCTGGAGACACAGGGACTGAACAATGAAATGTCCTGGGGAGTGTTGACGTGATCGGACGTGCGTAACTGTGCTCACGCAAAAGTGATTGTGCAACAGCGAAGAGGCGAATATCGTCGCCGTTTGTGGAGTAGAACGCGACGAATGGTTGTCGAAACCGTCTTTATGCCACTGGGGCTGATTGTAAGAGTTCCTGCGCCCAGATTTTATGGCGGACGTGCAGTAGCTTATACGAGTGCTACAGCTCGTAGTTCCAGCCGCCATTAAGGGCATGAGGCGTGAAGAGCTGCGTTAGCCACATGCATCTCACCACCAGCACCGACACGTCTACCCAAGGCAAGACTGCTTGCAATTGTTAAGTCGAACTTTGTATACATGTAAAAGGAGAATACCAGTTTTCTTTTGTGCAAGTGCAGAAGACAGAATATAGTAATGAGTAAAATTACGACGCATGTTGTTCATTGTAAAGTGTAGTAACCTGAAACATAGTGTAGTGAAATCAGACTGAGGCCACCATCGCCTCTTTCATTTACAATTCTTTTGGGTGTAGAATACTTTAGCGTATAAGAATGTTGAAAAGAGCAATGGTCACACCAGAATGAGTCGCCTATTTATAGTTACTTAAATTTTTCTGAGTAACCTTTCAAGTAAAGTCACTTAACTAATTCTATATCAATTGTCCAAAGAGTAATATCCAAAATCATTAAATAAGTTGAAGGATAGAATTTTGTTAACCTAAGTTGCATAAGTTGTCTTGGTGGTAATTACCAAGCCAACGCACAGAAATTGAGAGAGTAATTGCTTTGTAGAATCACCTAGAATGATCAGAAATAGTAATATTCAGAATTAAGTTTAAATTCAACTCAAGCCGTTTCATTTTGAAACGAGCCAAAAAACTGATTTAGTCATTTGCTCCTTCAGAGCTGGCGACCGTAGTTATAAGTATTTTCAGGAGGATTCGACGGTAAGTCTGCTGCTCTCGTCGTGCTGATAGGATTATCCACTGCTGCTAGCAGTGGTGATTGGATACATAAGCTCACTACCAAGTTAAGTGGGTCAGGTAGGCAGTGTTACCGTGTGAACTGTAGGGCACTGTAGGCCGTGGATCGAACCCGTTCAATCATCACAGCTCTTTGGGAAATAGTCCGGTTAGGAGTGTACTTATCATTAGGTAAATACTGGCGAGTAACGGTCAAAAATGTATACGCAAGTGAATTTAGCAAGGTCCATGTAGCACCTAGTTAATGTGGTGCAATGGCGAGGGTAGGAGTGGAGTAAAAGTGAGTTGAGCTTGTGGCAGCTGTGCTGTCTTCAAAGATTAACAACGTGAATTCACTACTACCTCTTACCATTAGGACTGAGCTATTTACGGTTTAAATACGTAGCAGTAAGCGCAAAGGCGTGACAGCTACAAGTCCGTATTGGCTTTATACATACAGAATTAGGAAGCGGGTCATTCCGTCAGTGGAGGGGGTTAAAACAACCGAGTCAGTTGAGAACATACCCCATTTACTGATGGAAAGATTCGGCGGTTCGGTCGCAACATCTTAAAATAATACTGCCCCTGTCAGCATGTTTCTTTCTTACTGAGCAGGAAAACTACACACTGTTTACAAGTTCTCAACGTTAGTTGAAGTTTTTAGATTCGGCTGTTAGTTGCTACATGCATGTTATTGTCAAATACGGCTGAGAACCGTGGGCCGCAGTTAGACGACCGCTGGTCTCTACTTTCTCTCTCTTCAGTGTTCAACTCTGAGATGGGTTTGTAGCAGTACTTCATTTCCCCTCTTCAGGCTGCCTTCCTTTTCAACCCCCCGTATATAGTGCATGTCCGCAGCTCGTGGTCTTGCAGTAGCGTTCTCGCTTCCCTCACACGGGCTCCTGGGTTCGATTCCCGGCGGGGCCAGCTATTTTTCCTGTCTCGGGATGACTGAGTGTTGTTTTGTCGTTTTCATCATCATAATTCATCCCCATTACGGACGGAGGACGGTAATGGCAAAACTAGGACCATGCCTAGTACGGCAGTAGGAGTCTCCCGCATCGCCCCCTACGCTCCTCGGAGCGTGGGACCTCATCATCATCATATAGTGCACCCCACATCATTCATAATCTGCTGCGTGTACGGCATCATTGGCCGTCCTCGGCGATTTCTTCTGGTACTGTCACAGCGATGTTATTCTGTTTTAAAATGTGTCCTACGAGTTTGTATCTTCTCCTTTCGATGTGACTCTACAGAGACCCGGTTTCCTGCGCTCTTCTCAGAACCTCTTCATTGGTATCTCTGTCTCTCCAGCTGATCTTCAACATCCTTCTGCAGCATCACGTCTCCAAGTCTTCTACCCATCTTTTCTTTTGTTTTGGTATTGTCCAGGTTTCACACTCGAGCCGGCTGCGGTGGCCGAGCGGTTCTAGGGGCTTCAGTCCGGAAACGCGCGACTGCTACGGTTGCAGGTTCGAATCCTGTCTCGGTCATGGATGTGTGTGATGTCCTTAGGTTAGATAGGTTTAAGTAGTTCTAAGTTCTAGGGGACTGATGATCTCAAATGTTAAGTCCCATAGTGCTCAGAGCCATTTTTCACACCCGTATAGGGTCACACACCAAACAAATCCTTTCCTAATCCGATTTTTACGCCCAGACTGATGTTCTTGCTGGTGAGTAAGTTCTTTCTTAAATAAAATGGAATTTTGACCTTTTGTATTCGGCTCGCAATTTATTTCTCACTTATACCATTCACTGTAATCTTACTTCTTAAATAGGTTAATGCCTCTCTCATTTCTATCTCCTCTCTTATACAGGGTGTAAATTTAAAGTTGACAAACAAGAATAACTCCAAAAATAAGCTTCATACGAAAAAATGTGTAGAATCCTAAGTTGATTATTTTCGAGGGGGACATCTGCTGGTGCTAAAATTAGCCCGCCACCCCAGCCCCCTGGGGGTGGGACGAGAGGCAGCTTTAAAAGTTCAAATGGGAACCCCCATTTTTATTGCAGAATCAGATTCTACATAAAAACCTACGTAAATTTTGTGTTAAACATTTGTTTTTATTCTTGGTACTTGGCGCTGTAATTCAAGAAAATCCACGTTCTCATTTTTTGCGTGGAAAATGGTTGCGTATAAATAAAAAATACTTATTTACTTCGTAAATTTTGATTCGCTAAAACTAAAACTCTCCCTCTCTTCCCATAGGATGGGGCTTCGGTGAGAGGAATTAGAGTTTTACAAATGTTGATCCAAATATTAATTTTTTCCGTAGTCTCGGATAAGTTTTGTTTGTTTCGTGGTCATGAGGCCCCACAACTTTTAATTAACAAACAAATCATCTGACTAGCTAACTAACTAACCAAACTGAAGTAAATAAGTATTTTTTGTTTATCCGTAACCATTTTCCACGCAAAAATGAGAACATGGATTTTCTTGAATACAGCGCCAACTACCAAGAATAAAATCAAATGTTTAAGACAAAATGTGTGTGGGTTATTTTTTTTTTTTTGACTGATTCTGCAATAATAAATGGGGGTTCCCAAGCTTGCTTTTGGAGTTATTCTTGTTTGTCAACTTAAAATTTTCCATATTCTTCTTGGGTTGGGGGGGGGGGGGGGGGGGGAGAGAGAGCTGTACTGCATACCCTAACTTTAGTTTATCGCTTCTTTATTCTCATACCATATTAAGTAAAGAAAATCCTTTCCATTATGGTGAGAACCTCCTCTAGACCCTCTTTCGCCTCTGTGGTAACAGCAGCATCATCTGCACAACACATCACCTGGTCATTAATTTTGATCCCTGACTGAGCAGTTCCACAAACTTGGTGTATAGCTTTCTGGACGCAAGATTGAATATAAGAGGAAAAAGAGCACATCCTCGTCTCACGCCTTTTCTATACTATCACTTCCTAAAATATTTACCACTAGCTGTTGCCTGTAGCTATGCTCGCGTACCAGTAGTTTTGTTACGATGAGTGACGATGAATAAGTGAACTACTGTACCTGCAATAACATGCACTCCCCGCTCTCCCCCTTCCCAAGCTGTTCCACCCAACCCACGATGCGTCGACGTGCACAGCATCGCTGCGAGCAGTGCATACAAAGGGGCATGGACAGGACTGTGCACTACGCATCGTGCTATTCAAGTAGTGTGGAAGTATGGATTAAACACATCGAAGCTCGTACAAGCATTGTATTCATTACTTTGAATTGTATCACGTAGCACACATATCAAAGAGTATAAGCATTTCGACAAATATGACGTACGAGTAGTTCAAAATCCAAAGAGTAAACATTATCTCTGATTGGCATAATATTCTTCAGATCAGTAAGTATTTTTTACTACACACTTTCTCAAGTAGTCTGTGTTCTTCCTAAGGGTTCAAGCTGTCTCTTTACCAAATTTCACTGAAATCGGTTCTTTGGTTATTGGCTCTGGCTCTGAGAACTATGGGACTTAACATCTATGGTCATCAGTCCCCTAGAACTTAGAACTACTTAAACCTAACTAACCTAAGGACATCACACAACACCCAGTCATCACGAGGCAGAGAAAATCCCTGACCCCGCCGGGAATCGAACCCGGGACTTTGGTTATTAATAATAAATTTAAACTTCGTGCATGATGTGGCAGTTTTGTTGCCACAGCTCAGTGTTTATGACGTCGTATATACTGAACTAAGTGTCAAACAATTATATAATTTTGCACATGTGTTCAGTGTTATAATTGAACACTTTTTGCATAATGTGGTGGGAATACAGTTACTAGTTAAGAAATAATAAATTAAAGTGTGAGGCAGTTTCAGTGTATGTAGCGGGAAAGTCCAGTTAGCGATAAACGTTTTTCCTTTCGTCATTTTGTGGAAGATCTACGCGAGAAAAAGTTTCGTAAAGGATTGATGTTATGTGTAAGTTTATTGCAAGGCATTAAGTGCTCTCGTTCTCAAATAGTGGAAGAATAAAATCTAGGTATTCGCCTACACTTCTTTTTCATCCCCACCCTCATTCCTTTGATAGGTAAGTGGTTCTCACTCCCAAAGCTGTCCGCCCCGGTAGTGCTGACAAGGTAGCTCAGCGGGTTCGGTCGGAGAGCTGGTTGGCCTTTGCAATAAAAAAACTAAGTGGAAGGATCAACAAACGAACTTGAACGGATGTCATGTGACGTCCGCAACGACCAAACACAACGATCAACAGCGAACAAAATGTAGCTGAGTGGTCAGCGTGACGGATTGTCAATCCTTTAGGCCAGGGTTCGATTCCCGGCTGGGTCGGGGATTTTTCTCCGCCCAGAGGCTCGGTGTTGTGCTGTCATCATCATCCTATCATCCTCATCGACTGCAGGTCGCCGAAGTGGCGTCAAATTGAAAGACGGGCACCCGGCGAACGACCTGCCCGGTGGGAGGCCCTAGCCATACGGTTAAATAAAATAAAAATCTCCCAAAGCGATTCTTCTCAGAAAGGGTAGAAAATCGGATGCAGACAGTAAGTGATATGTGTTGTACCAAGTTTGGCTAAAATCGGTCCGGTGATTTCGGAGGAGATGTGCAACATATATACTTTTTTATAATATGTATGGATGTCTTTCTTTCGTGGTCCGATTTTGATTAAGTATAGCCTGTACGGTACCCAAAGCTATACTCAAAGTACTGTTTTAGAGGTTAGCGTGTTAAAACAGACAGATAGACAGGCAAGAAAGTTTTAGTAAAACTTTAAATTAGGGTATCTCTTTTTCCGCGATCTTATACAGTGCCCCAAACTATTCTCAAGTTACCTGCGAAAACAACATGAAAATGCGTCTAGTAATTTTGGACTGCAGCACCATTCCCCCTTTCAATTTACGAACAAACGAAAGGATGGGTGACATAGTGTTTAGTGTATCTGGGATTGTAAAACAGTTAAGATCCTTAGACGCCAGAAAGGCATCTGGCCCAGACGGTATCCCCGTAAGATTCTATGTTGACTATGCTACAAATATAGCACCATTCTTATCCGTCATCTATCAGAGATCATTGGAACGGCGGAAAGTTCCACGGGACTGGAAGGAGGCCCAGGTCATAACAATCTACAAAAAGGGTAGAAAATCGGATGCACCTAATTACCGGCCAATTTCACTGACATCGATCTGTTGTAAAATCGTGGAACATATTTTGTGTTCAGATATAATGACCTTTCTAGATTGTGAGAAGCTCATCTGCAGAAACCAGCACGGTTTTAGGAAACAGCGGTCATGCCAGACACAGCTGGCCTTCTTTGTGCATGATAATACAATAGGCTCTAGATACCGGCTCCCAGGTTGATGCCATATTTCTCGACTATCGAAAGGCTTTCGACTCAGTTCCGCATTGTCGCTTGCTACAAAAAGTGCGCGCTTACGGTCTGTCCAATGGCGTAAACGGTTGGATAGAAAGTTTTCTAACAGACAGGGAGCAGTATGTCTCCCTGTACGGGGTAACTTCAACAGAAACAAGAGTAACTTCAGGTGTGCCCGAGGGCAGCGTAATAGGTGCTCTGCTTTTTACGCTTTACATAAACGATCTGGTTGATGGTATTGACAGCGGCCTAAGACTGTTTGCCGATGATGCTGTAGTCTACAGGAAAGTAGTATCACATGAAAGTTGTGAACAAATCAATGAGGATTTGCAGAAAATAAATGCGTGGTGTAATGACTGGCAGTTATCTCTCAATATTAGTGAGTGTAACCTACTGCGTATAACAAGGCGAAAATCCCCATTAATGTACCATATGAGTACAAAATAAATGATCAGTCTTTGAAAGCGGCAATATCAGTCAAGTATCTGAGTGTGACTATTCGAAATGATCTAAAATGGAATGATCAGATTACACAAGTAACAGGAAAGGCGAACTCTAGATTGCGGTTTATGGGTAGAAGCCTGAAGCGATGGAGTCCTTCAACAAAGGAAATAGCTTACAATACGTTAGTTCGTCCAGTCTTGGAGTATTGTTCGTCTGTATGGGACCCTTACCAGTTGGGCCTGATTCAAGAGATTGAGAAGGTCCAAAGAAGAGCGGCAAGATTCGTGACTGGTACATTTAGCCATCGCGAGAGCGTTACAAATCCCATAGAAAGTTTGAAGTGGGACACACTTGCAGGTAGACGACGCGCTAAACAGAAGGGGCTGCTCACTAAATTCCGAAATCCAATCTTCACCGAGGATGCAGAGCATATATTATTACCGCCAACTTTCAAATCACGTAGTGATCATCATTCAAAGATAAGGGAAATAAGAGCTTGTACTGAGGCGTTCAGACAGTCGTTTTTCCCTTGCGCGATCCGCGAGCGGAACAGAGGGAGGGAAATATGACTGTGGCGCGAATTGTGCCCTCCAGCACACACCGCTTGGTGGCTAGCGGAGTATATATGTAGATGTATATGTAGATATTAGCGTGTTCAAAGCCGAACAGACAGTCACGATGGTTTTACAGCTTTATTTTTGGTATGGATTCTTCCAATACTGAAAGATCTGAGTATCTAATGGAGCTGAGGCGAGTGAAACTCTTTGGCCTTTGGGCAAAGTGAATACGTTTGTAACAGTTTGATCTCTCCTTTTATGTGGTGGGCGCCCTCTCACCGATGTCTTCGGAGACGGCGGTCTCCGTGTCCTCCTCGGCAGCCCTGGCAGAGGCCGTGTGCTGCGCCGCCGCCTCCACGAAGCTCTCGGCGTGCACCTCCACGTTCTGCACTCCCAGCGCCCGCAGGTACGCCTCGTACTCCTCCTTCCTGAAACACCGTCACTTCCTTAGCTAGGTTGTCCAGGTTTATTTTTGGTATGGAATCTTCCAATACGGAATGATCTGAATACCTAATGGAGCTGAGTTTGGGTGTACAGCCGTCAGTTACGCTGTGGCAGTAGTGCTCACTGTAATCGAAGTCCAGATATTTTATTCCCAAATCATTCAGCTGAAGTAACTGGGGTCGCATTCCTGGATCTCAGTGCCGCATATGACACAGTTAACCATAAGTTGCTTACCCAGAAAGTGTATAATGTCATTAAGGACCACACTCTTTCTATGTTCGTGCAAAGCATGCTACAGAACAGACGCTACTATGTAACCTTACAGCCGGCCGGAGTGGCCGTGCGGTTCTAGGCGCTACAGTCTGGAGCCGAGCGACCGCTACGGTCGCAGGTTCGAATCCTGCCTCGGGCATGGATGTGTGTGATGTCCTTAGGTTAGTTAGGTTTAATTAGTTCTAAGTTCTAGGCGACTGATGACCTCAGAACTTAAGTCGCATAGTGCTCAGAGCCATTTGAACCATTTTTTTGCAATCTTACAATCTAAAAAAAGCCGATGGAGGACACAGAAAAATGGACTTGCACAGGGTAGTGTCTCCAAAATTATTTAACATCTATACGAATGACCTTCCCATCAGCCACCAGACACGAATGTTCATTTATGCCGATGATGCAGCAGTGGCCACACAGGATAAAACTTTTGAAGAAGTGGAGGAGAATCTCACAGGAGCCTTAACAGAACCTGCTATCTACTACGAAGGCAATAATCTCAAACCAAACCCTAGTAAATCTCAAGCATCCGCCTTCCATCTTAGGAACAAACAAGCCAAACGGAAACTCTGAGTCATGTGGCAAGGGGAAGAGTTGAAGCATACAAACACCCCAAAATGCCTGGAAGTAACATTGGATAGAGCGCTTACTTTCAATTAGCACTGTCACAACACTAAAAAAAAAGGTCTGTGCCAGGAACAGTATACTGCGGAAGCTAACAGGTTCATCGTCGGGAGCTCAACCACACGTTTTGCGCACCACGGATCTGGCGCTGAGTATCTCAGCCAGTTTGGAGGAACTCTGCTCACACTAAGCAAGTTGACGTCGCCGTAAACGAAACTGTACGTATTGCCACAGGATGCCTCAAACCAACTCCTAACGACAAAATTTATCCCATCATAGGCATAGCACCACCCACTATCCGCAGAGAAGTAGCCGCCGAGATCGAAAGATCAAAACAAAAGAAGGATCCTCGACACCCGATGCATATGCGCCGAAAACAACGTGTCTGGCTGAAATCCCGCAGGAGTTTCATTGAAACTACTGAAGAGCTCGCCACCAAGCCCGTCGCAAGGCGGCTTTCTCTCTGGGAAGAAATGGTGCCACACTCCACAATGGAACTACTCGAGGAGGGATCTGCAGGATTTCAACTACCTTTTACAACTTGGAGGTCATTAAACCGGCTGCGCACTGGAGTAACTGGGTGCAAATCAAACCTATTTAAATGGGGCTACAGTGATATCGATAGGTGTGAATGCGGAGCAATACAGGACTTGGACCACCTATTGATTTGCACAGATATGTCTATAACATGCACTAAAGACGATATTTTGAAAGTCAATGACAAAGCAACCTCCGTTGCTAATTACTGGGGAGGGAAGATATAATTGGTGCATACGGATACGGAAGAAGAAGAAGAAATCATTCAGCTTAAGAGTCGCCTCCGGAAGTTATAGTATGAGAGCCCACGACAAAAACCGTGTCTCATCGTTTTACGGCTAAAACCGTACAAAATCGTTAGACAGTACAACCGAAAAACAACTTAAGTTATGAATTTCACTTTTATTTACTTAGTGACTGGTTTCAGGTCGATACCTATTTTCAAATTATCCCGACAGTCAAAATGATATCGTCCAAAATATAAGAGCCATGTCAATGTAACAAACACATATGTAAAACAAAGTGCAAATGAACAGTACAGACCATACTGACTGCACCTCCAGAGTTATCTGTATGCTCTACACTCTGTATGCTCTGGAGTGTTCATTTATTAGCGCTTTGTTATACGTATATGTTTGTTATCTTACATGGTTCTTATATTTTGCGAAATACCATTTTGATTATCTGGATGATTTTTAAAATGGATCCCGACCCGAAACCAGTCACCAAGTAAATAAAAGTAAATTCGCAAATTCAGCTGTTTTTCAATTGTATTGATTAACTCAAGTTGCTGCCCTGCAATCGTAAAATCATCAGACCAGTTGATCCTGAATCCGACTATGTGGTCAGTAATGGTCAAAAATATCACAGTTCTGCGGGGGTCCATTTCTCTTACGTCAGAAAAAAAAATCACAATACGTCTGATATTAAAAATGTAGACAGATTCTGTCGTTTTACTACGGAAATGTTTGTTTTCAGCCATTTTCGAAGTCGCCTATACTTCTAAAAACGAAAATAACGTTCCAGCGCCCTCTATGTTGAGAGCTACTATCTACTTGTGAAGTTCTTGTCCCTCGACTCATATCTCACGATCGCAACAAGTTAGATCCCCGGATTTCGCAGACGAATTGAAAAATATAAAATTTAAAATAGCTCTGTCGAATCTTTATTTAATATTGGGTCACAACAGGTCATGGCACAAATTATCGCGAACAACACCATCTATAATCGCGACAAGTGCTACGAATACTGGGTTGAATATGTTACTCAAAGAATTAATGAAGATCTTGTCAGCAACACGAGGAAGCAAACACTAAGATTGTTATTTGTCAAATTACTTAACGAGGTCGAGTATCTACTCAATATTCACATCTGATATTTTAATTATTAAACTTGGGAATATGGAATTCGTAAAAAGTTTCTTAAAGATTCGGACTGATGCTGGCATTTGTAATTCCCGCCGTTACATTGATGTTTCGCGTCTGTGTGAAACAATCGCACTGCTCTAGCAAAATCTTTACCTGCTTTTCATGCTACGGCTGGCTGCGATTGCAGTCCTGCATTCTCTCGCAAGAGGGAAGAAGCTTTACATATTTGGCAGATATACTTCTGACAATGGAAAAGTGCTAAACGTCTTAGAAGAATTCACGTGTAGATTGAACGACGAAAAAAATTATTGATGTCAATTCGGTTGGATTAAACATTTTTACGCAAGAATATAAAATGAATAGTGAACATTCTTCTGCAGCTCTAAATCTGGATTTACCTATCGCCGTGTAAAACACAATTGAAATAGCGTTTAGTGAAAATAACATATATATCGTAAATGTGGAGCAACGCTCACACGAAAAATCTTACAGATGCAAAACCCAAAGCTTTCGAATTTTCGTTATTATCAGGTAGGCAGTTACGAGAAATAAGCGACATTATGTTAGAGGAAGATCGACATCCACAAAAGGTATAGCTGACATGAATTTTACTATAAGATTTTTATAAAGAAATGAGTAATTTTGACAAACTATATATGTTTTTCAGAAGAAGGCATAGAAGATACTAGTAATGACCTAGAGAGCGATTTTGGTGATGCTTATAATGTTGATGAGTCCGAGAATGATTAAAGGCGTTCAATTTTTTGTCTTTGAATAAACTGTATATTCAGAACTTTATCCCAATTAATTTTTTGCAATTTGTTTAAAAAGTTCTTTATTATTCGTATCAGAATTTGAGGGCTGCAGCTTATTCATTGGTTTACAACATTATCTTTCATACATCTTAATCTGGTAATGATTTTTGAGTGTCGAAAAGTTATCTAATTAGTACGGTGTCTCACTAAATTTGTATCAGACCAATTTTTTCTGCATATGGACAACTTATCACATCCACCAGTTTTCTAACGTAATGCTTTCCTACCGATCGGTAATTTTTTTAATGTCTTCGCCTCAAAATGGAAGGTGCTCATATTTTCTTCTGAAAAATTATATTTGCCCATTAATCGACGAAAATTAACTAGTGGAACAGATTTTCAGACGGTTTGCTAAGATTTTGCTTTTGTTTTCTTTTTTTATTTTACCAAATGATTTCTCACGTTTGTGCTATGCTACAGGGGTCTGAGAAACGTGTTTTTGATGTCTTAAAGCTATTATTTAACTATATTCCAAAAATCGAACGTATACGTATGATATCGCTTGATAAAATTTCTTGACATTTTTGAAAATGCCATCAGATCAAATGTGACGCGAAAAAATTCTGAAATTAGTATTTTTTGGTTTAAGGTAATCGAATCTAACGATCTGATATGGTTTTGACCGTACCATTATAAGTCACAAATTTTGGTCGTGATGAGCATCTGTGTGTAATCTGGATAGTTACGAATGATATATTGGTCCTGAAGACAATCTGCAGCTGATCTGAACCATTTTTCTTTCAAGGTTCGGCTGTACTCTTCAAATCCTTCCATTATGTTTTCTGGCTTCTCTGAAAGTATTTTATTTATCAAAGCACTCAAATGGTCATACAGACTAACGCCCGATTTTGAGAGCTGATTCTGAAGGAACATTTTAGCATTCAAGACTGCTGGGGCTAGAGCCGCAGGTGAGCTTATGTCCACAGGCCTCTTTTTCTTGTGCAACGAGCTTTAACTGCAATGTCACCAGCCTCCAGCAACGCTGCTGCTTTTCTATTAACCGTTAATCCAACATCCAGCTCTGATATGTACGCGTTGTATTTTGACGCCTCCTGCAACCAGCATTGGCTCGACGGGCATTCGAATTCTACGGCCGTCGAATTTATTTCTCAGCATAGGAAGCAGATAGAAACACGCGATTTCTCACGCGGGCATTCTTTGTATATGCGAGCAACAGATGGGTCCACTGTAACACAGGGCACTAGCGGCTGCGCCGAGAGTGAGGAGCGATTTTGAGGCTAGAAATGGTGACGTACTAAGCACAAGAACAGCGCAGCACCATACGTTTCCTCCACTTGCGACCCATTGAACTCCATCAACAGTTAAGTGAGAATTGTAATGGACGTACGTCCGTGGGTGCGGCAGTTCAAAGAAAGCCGAAGGTCGTGTGGCAATGAACCAAAACGATTTAGGCCTCGCACCAGCCGGTAAGACAACATGGTCATCACGTCAGGAGAGACTTGATTTGGAGGAGCACCGATAAAGTGTGAAAGATAAAGCGTCCATAGTTGGCATTACCGTGGTAACTGTGTACACAGTCCTGCATGAAAATATGGAAGAGGCTCTCGTGTCGGTTTTCACGATGCTTGAATTAAAATCGATTCCAAGTTTCTCTCTTCGTTCATGCAGAAAACATGCTCTTGTCAAATTGTATAAACGTTCTTATTCTCTGATTATTTGAGTGGGCTGCCTATAATGACATACCATGAAACAAACAATACTTCCAACTTTTATTGTTCCCTCTAAATCCTGGAGTGTCGCGCACGCTTTCATTTTCTGTATCCGACAACCGTCTCCCGTTCGCATCCTGTACCCGTATTTCCCCAAAAGCCTTCGCCTCTTCTGCATCTTCCATAATCATGAGACGGAACATCCCGTAGTCCACCCTCCCAAACCTTGAAAACCCTTACCTGCTGGTGTGCCTGTGACAGGACGTCCTACATTACCTTCAACTCCAAACTCTCTCTGTCTTCCCGCGTGTAATTTGGATCGATAACCTTTCTACCTATGCCTTCAGATGTGGAGACTCGGACCCACTCTCACCTTGCTGAAAAGATTCCACTCATCTCCTCAAACCCACATCAAATCAGTTCTTTTACACATGGATATTTCACATCCTTATTCAGATTATATCCTCCCAATACTTACCACAGCAGGTTGAGATAAGTATCCGCCATCACATCATCCTCATAATAAAGAAAATATAAATGGCATCACTATAATATTGGCATAAACATACTCTCATATTTTTCTTCCTAAATGTTTTCTATGGAACCTACCTGTTTCCAGTCAATATTTTCTGCGGCTCAGTCTCGTTAGAAGGAAAAGAAAAAAAATTTGTAAGGAAATATATGGGATATACGTTGTAGTCTTCTTCACCAACCTGCCACGGTCCTTTCCTCCTCGCCCTTCTCTTTGTCCATTTTCTCCTTCCCCCCCCCCCCCCTCTCTCCATTTGCTACTGCCCCCTCTCTCTTCCACTCTTTCTATCCATCACCTCCTACCCCCTTTTTATGTCCATCTTCGCCTCCTCCCTCACTCTCCACCTCCTCCTCCGACCTCTCTGTGTTCATCTTCTGCTTTCTGTGTCCATTTCCTCCCACTCTTCTATCCGTCTCCTTTTCCCTCCTCTCTCTGGCCTTGAGTCTTGTTATTGTTGTTGCAATTTCAGATTCTGTAGTAGTATTTTAATCATAAGTGATAAACCATAAACACAAATTCCCTGTTTGCCTACAACATAAAGGTATTATATATTCATTTATTTGTTTATTGTATATATTAAAATATATAGCTTGTACGTGTCCAAATGCTTATTACAGTAGCGTGTAAAAATTTGAAATAAATCTGTCGAGTACTTTCTAAGGTTTTTTGGTAATAATGTCTCCCGTTTATATATTACAGGGTGAACAGAAAGTATGAGAAGCTTGTAATGGTGTTGCAGGTTAGACTGTGCTGAGAAATAATTGTTCAGAAAAAAGTTCGATACGTTATGCCGTTTCCGAGTTAATTAGCATTTACGTTAGCCGGTCAGGCAGTTGCGTGCGCAAATTCAAGTGGACTGCCAGATGGAATTAATGACAGTTGTTCTCACAGCGTAAATGACATCGGACGACACTACTCAGGCTTTGGCTCAGGTTCGATCGTTATTACTGCCCCATGTCCAATTTTTATATCGCCCACTTCTTCGGTTTTAGGAAACCAAGTGAAGCACACGCTTGACGATACCATCTCTGGTGGGCAACTTGAATTTGCGCGCACAACGGCCTGGCTAACTAACTTCAATGCTAATTAACTCGGAAACGGCGCAAATCACCGAAGTTTTTCTTAACAATTGTTTCTCAACACGACCTAGCCTGCGACACCGTTACAAGTTCTTGAGACTGTTCCTGACCACCCTGTATTTTGATTTATTGCATACGCTGATCAGCCAGAACATTATGACCACCTACCTTATAGCCGGTATGTCCACGTTTCGCACGGATAAAAGTGGGGATGCCTTGTGGTATGGAAGCAATAAAGCCTTGCTAGGTAGCTGGAGGGAGCTGGCAACACATCTACACACACAAGTCACCTAACTCCGTAAATTTCTGGGAGGGCGTCGATCAACTCTGACGCCACGTTCAATCACATCTCAGATTTGTTCGATATGGTTCAGGTCTGACGAGTTAGGGGGCCAGCACATCAATTGGAAGTCTCTACAGTGTTACTCAAACAACTGCATCACACTCCTGGCCTTGTGACATGGCGCGTTATCTGGTTGAAAAATGCCACTGCCGATCGTCATGAAGGGGTGTACGTGGTCTGCAACCAGTGTACCATACTCCTCGGCCCTCATGGCACCTTGCACGATCTCCACTGGACTGGACCCATGGATTGTCACGTGCCCATTTCAGTCGTAGATGCCGATGTAGTGGTATTAACATTGTCACTAGCATGGGTCGTCGTCTGTGGAGGCCCATTGTTAGGAGTGTTGGGTGCACTCTGTCTTCAAATGGTTCAAACGGCTCTGAGCTCTATGGGACTTAACTTCTGAGGTCATCAGTCCCCTAGAACTCAGAACTACTTAAACCTAACTAACCTAAGGGCATCACACACATCCATGCCCGAGGCAGGATTCGAACCTGCGGCCGTAGCGGTCGCGTGGTTCCAGACTGTAGCGCCTAGAACCGCTCGGCCACCCCGGCCGGCGCACTGTGTGTTCAGACACTCGTACTCTGCCCAGCATTAAAGTCTGATGTTAGTTCCGCCACAGTTTGCCGCCTGTCCTGTTTTACCGGCCCGTCCAGTCTACGACGTCTGGACGTGTTTTCACCTTTTTCGCCACGTGTTGAAGCCACTCACTACAGCACTCTCCGAACCCTCGGTAAGTTCAGCAGTTTCCGAAATGCTCATGTCATGCCTCCGTGCCATCATAATCTGTAACCGCGCTTCCCATTCTACACATGGACAGCACGCTCACTATTATTACATGCACCGTGCTTGGATCTGACTAGAAGTAATTCCCCGCCAGGTGGCGCTTCTATAGCCTGGATGAGTTTATATCGAAGCAGGTCGATGCTCATAATGTGCTGGCTGATCAGTGTATATTTAAAATATGTAGCCTATGTCTATCCAAATGTTCATTAGAGTATTGTGTAAAAATCTGAAGTAAATCGGTAGAGAATCTTTCGAGATTATTGGTAATAAGGATTTACCTTTATACATATTATTTGCACTGAAGCGCCAAAGAAACTGGTATAGACATGCGTATTCAAATACAGAGATACGTAAACAGGCAGAATACAGTGCTGCGGTCGGCAACGCCTATATGACAACAAGTGTCTGGCGCAGTTCTTAGATCGTTTACTGCTGCTACAATGGTAGGTCATCAAAACTTAGTGAGTTTGAACCTGGTGTTATAGTCGGCGCACGAGCGATGGGACGCAGCATCTCAGACGTAGTGATGAAGTGGGTATTTTCCCGTACGACCATTTCACGAGCGTACCGTGAATATCAGGAATCCGGTAAAACATCAAATCTCTGACATCGCTGCGGTCGGAAAAAGATCCTGCAAGAACTGGACCAACGACAATTGAAGAGAATTATTCACGTGATAGAAGTGCAATCCTTCCGCAAATTGCTGCAGATTACAATGCTTGACCATTAACAAGTGTCTGCGTGCGAACCATTCAATGAAACACCATCGATATGGGCTTTCAGAGCCGAAGGCCGACTCATGTACAATTGATGACTGCACGACACAAAACTTTACGCCTCCCCTGGGCCCGTCAACACCGACATTAGACTGTTGACGACAGTAACGTGTTGCCTGGTCGGAGAGTCTCGTTTCAAATTGTATTGAGCGGATGGACTTATACGGGTATGGAGACAATCTCATGAATCCGTGGACCCTGCATGTCAGCAGCGGGTGCAGTTGGAATTATATGGGACTCTGATACGTCTAGATACGACTCTGACAGGTGATACGTACGTAAGCATGCTGTCTGTTACCCTGCGTCCATTCATGTCCATTGTGCATTGAGAGGACTTGGGCTATTCCAGCAGGGCGATGCGACACCCCACACGTCCGGAATTACTACAGAGTGGCTCCAGGAACACTCTTCTGAGTTTATAAACTTCCGATGGCCACCAAACATATTGAGCGTTCCGGGATACCTTGCAACGTGCTGTTCATAAGAGATCTCCACCCCCCGTACTCTTACTGATTTACGGACAGCCCTGCAGGATTCATGGTGTCAGTTCCCACCAGCACTACTTCAGACGTTAGTCGAGTCCATATCACGCAGCCTTGCGGCACGTTTGCGTGCTCGGGGCCCTATGCGATATTAGGCAGTTGTACCAGTTTCTTTGGCTCTTCGGTGTATACAGGGTGGTCCACTGATAGTGACTGGGCCAAATATCTCACGAAATAAGCATCAAACGAAAACACTATAAAGAACGAAACTCGTGTAGCTTGAAGGGGAAAACCAGATGGAGCTATGGTTGGCCCGCTACATGGCGCTGCCATAGGTCAAACGGATATCAACTGCGTTTTTTTAAAAATAGGAACTCCCATTTTTATCACATATTCGTTTAGTACGTAAAGAAATATGTATGTTTCAGTTGGACCACTTTTTTTGCTTTGTGGTAGATGGCGCTGTAATAGTCACAAACGTATAAGTACCTGGTATCACGTAACATTCTGCCAGTGCGGACGGTATTAGCTTCGTGATATATTACCCATGTTAAAATGGACCGTTTACCAATTGCGGAAAAGGTCGATATCGTGTTGACATATAGCTATTGTGATCAAAATGCCCAACGGACGTGTGCTATGTATGCTGCTCGGTATCCTGGACGACACCATCCAAGTGTCCGGACCGTTCGCCGGATAGTTACGTTATTTAAGGAAACAGGAAGTGTTCAGCCACATGTGAAACGTCAATCACGACCTGCAACAAATGATGGTGCCCAAGTGGGTATTTTAGCTGCTGTCGCTGCTAATCCGCACATCAGTAGCGGACAAATTGTGCGAGAATCGGGAATCTCAAAAACGTATATCGATTGCACCCGTACCATATTTCTATGCACCAGGAATTGCATGGCGACGACTTTAAACGTCGTGTACAGTTCCGCCACTGTGCACATGAGAAATTACGGGACGATGACAGATTTTTGGCACGCGTTCTATTTAGCGACGAAACGTCATTCGCCAAAAGCGGTAACGTAAACTGGTATAATATGCACTATTGGGAAACGGAAAATCCACAATGGCTGCGACAAATCGAACATCAGCGTTAATGTATGGTGCGGCATTATAGGAGGAAGGATAACTGGCCTCCATTTTATCGATGGCAATCTAAATGGTGCAATGCATGCTGATTTCGTGCGTAATGTTCTACCGATGTTACTACAGGATTTTTCACTGCATGACAGAATTGCGATGTACTTCCAACATGATGGATGTCCGGCACATAGCTCACGTGCGGTTGAAGCGGTATTGAATAGCATATTTCATGACAGGTGGACTGGTCGTCGAAGCACCATACCACGGCCCGCACGTTCACCGGATCTGACGTCCCCGGATTTCTTTCTGTGGGGAAAGTTGAAGGATATTTGCTATCGTGATCCACCGACAACGCCTGACAACATGCGTCAGTGCATTGTCAATACATGTGCGAACATTACAGAAGGCGAACTACTCGCTGTTGAAAGGAATATTGTTACACGTATTGCCAAGTGCATTGAGGTTGACGGACATCATTTAGAGCATTTATTGCATTAATGTGGTATTTACAGGTAATCATGCTGTAACAGCATGCGTTCTCAGAAATGATAAGTTCACAAAGGTACATACACTCCTGGAAATGGAAAAAAGAACACATTGACACCGGTGTGTCAGACCCACCATACTTGCTCCGGACACTGCGTGAGGGCTGTACAAGCAATGATCACACGCACGGCACAGCGGACACACCAGGAACCGCGGTGTTGGCCGTCGAATGGTGCTAGCTGCGCAGCATTTGTGCACCGCCGCCGTCAGTGTCAGCCAGTTTGCCGTGGCATACGGAGCTCCATCGCAGTCTTTAACACTGGTAGCATGCCGCGGCAGCGTGGACGTGAACCGTATGTGCAGTTGACGGACTTTGAGCGAGGGCGTATAGTGGGCATGCGGGAGGCCGGGTGGACGTACCGCGGAATTGCTCAACACGTGGGTCGTGAGGTCTCCACAGTACATCGATGTGGTTGCCAGTGGTCGGCGGAAGGTGCACGTGCCCGTCGACCTGGGACCGGACCGCAGCGACGCACGGATGCACGCCAAGACCGTAGGATCCTACGCAGTGCCGTAGGGGACCGCACCGCCACTTCCCAGCAAATTAGGGACACTGTTGCTCCTGGGGTATCGGCGAGGACCATTCGCAACCGTCTCCATGAAGCTGGGCTACGGTCCCGCACACCGTTAGGCCGTCTTCCGCTCACGCCCCAACATCGTGCAGCCCGCCTCCAGTGGTGTCGCGACAGGCGTGAATGGAGGGACGGATGGAGACGTGTCGTCTTCAGCGATGAGAGTCGCTTCTGCCTTGGTGCCAATGATTGTCGTATGCGTGTTTGGCGCCGTGCAGGTGAGCGCCACAATCAGGACTGCATACGACCGAGGCACACAGGGCCAACACCCGGCATCATGGTGTGGGGAGCGATCTCCTACACTGGCCGTACACCACTGGTGATCGTCGAGGGGACACTGAATAGTGCACGGTACATCCAAACCGTCATCGAACCCATCGTTCTACCATTTCTAGACCGGCAAGGAAACTTGCTGTTCCAACAGGACAATGCACGTCCGCATGTATCCAGAGCCACCCAACGTGCTCTAGAAGGTGTACGTCAACTACCCTGGCCAGCAAGATCTCCGGATCTGTCCCCCATTGAGCATGTTTGGGACTGGATGAAGCGTCGTCTCACACGGTCTGCACGTCCAGCACGCACGCTGGTCCAACTGAGGCGCCAGGTGGAAATGGCATGGCAAGCCGTTCCACAGGACTACATCCAGCATCTCTACGATCGTCTCCATGGGAGAATAGCAGCCTGCATTGCTGCGAAAGGTGGATATACACTGTACTAGTGCCGACATTGTGCATGCTCTGTTGCCTGTGTCTATGTGCCTGTGGTTCTGTCAGTGTGATCATGTGATGTATCTGACCCCAGGAATGTGTCAATAAAGTTTCCCCTTCCTGGGACAATGAATTCACGGTGTTCTTATTTCAATTTCCAGGAGTGTATATCACATTGGAACAACGGAAATAAAATGTTCATAGGTACTTACGTTCTGTATTTTAATTTAAAAAACCTACCTGTTACCAACTGTTTGTCTAAAATTGTGAGCCACATGTTTGTGACTATTACAGTGCCATCTACTACAAAGCGAAAAACGTGATCCAACTAAAACATTCATATTTCTTTACGTACTACACGAATATGTAATAAAAAAATGGGGGTTCCCATTTAAAAAAAACGCAGTTGATATCCGTTTGACCTATGGCAGCACCATCTAGCGGGCCAACCATAGCGCTATCTGGTTTCCCCCTTCAAGCTAGGCGAGTTTCGTTCTTTGTAGTTTTTTCGTTTGACGCTTATTTCTTGAGATATTTGGCCCGGTCACGATTAATGGTCCACCCTGTATAATACCTTTTTAAAAATAGTATACATAAACACGAGAATATTCAAAAGCGATGTTGTGTCAAAGTTACGAAGCAATCGGTGAAGAACTTTCGAAGATTTACGGTACTGTACAAATCAACGTTTACATGTTTTTTTGTACAGATTGTAATTGTTTCAGTGCAAAGGCTGCAGCGCGGCCAGCCCGCCCTCCGTGGAGTGGTGCTATAGCGGCAGACCTGTCTCCGGCGCCGAAGGCGAGCAGCTTGTGGACGCTGTCGTCGTCTGAGAGGAGGGCGGCCAGGTAGGCGGTGGTGCGCGCCGAGTTGATGTGCGTCTGCGCCACGCTGCCGCGCAGCTCCAGTTTCCGCAGCGTGCGCGCCATCGCGGACGGGCCCAGGCAGAACGTGCGGTCCTGCGCACACAACAGCAACAGTAGCAACACCTGCGGCCTTCCAAAAAGCGGAGGGCGCACTCTACCGCTGGGGCAGCATACACTACTGGCCATTAAAATTGCTATACCAAGAAGAAATGCAGATGATACACCGGTATTCATTGGACAAATATATTATACTAGAACTGACATGTGATTACATTTTCACGCAATTTGGCTGCATAGATCCTGAGAAATCAGTACCCAGAACAACCACCTCTGGCCGTAATAACGGCCTTGATGCACCTGGCCATTGAGTCAAACAGAGCTTGGATGGCGTGTACAGGGTCAGCTGCCCATGCAGCTTCAACACCATACCACAGTTCATCAAGAGTAGTGACTGGCGTATTGTAACGAGCCAGTTGCTCGGCCACCTTTGACCAGACGTTTTCAATTGGTGACAGTTCTGGAGAATGTGCTGGCCAGGGCAGCAGTCGAACATTTTCTGCATCCAGAAAGGCCCGTACAGGACCTGCAACAAGCAGTCGTGCATTATCCTGGTGGAATGTACGGTTTCGCAGGGATCGAATGAGGGGTAGAGCCACGGGTAGTAACACATCTGAAATGTAACGTCTAATGTTCAAAGTGCCGTCAATGCGAACAAGAGGTGATCGAGACGTGTAACCAATGGCACCCCATACCATCACGCCGGGTGACACGGCAGTATGGCGATGACGAATACACGCTTCCAATATGCGTACATCACGATGTCGCCAAACACGGATGCGACGATAATGATGCTGTAAACAGAATCTGGGTTCATCCGAAAAAATGGCGTTTTGCCATTCGTGCACCCAGGTTCGTCGTTGAGTACACCATCGCAGGCGCTCCTGTCTGTGATGCAGCGCCAAGGGTAACCGCAGCCATGGGTCTCCGAGCTGATAGTCCATGCTGCTGCAAACGTCGTCGAACTGTTCGTGCAGATGGTTGTTGTCTTGCAAACGCCCCCGTCTGTTGACTCAGGGATGGAGACGAGACTGCGGGATCCGTTACAGTCATGCGGATAAGATGCCTGTCATCTCGACTACTAGTGATACGAGGCCGTTGGGATCTAGTACGGCGTTCCGTATTACCTTCCTGAAGCCACCGATTCCATATTCTGCTAACAGTCATTGGATCTCGACCAACGCGAGCAGCAATGTCGCCATACGATAAACCGCAATCGCGATAGGCTACAATCCGACCTTTATCAAAGTGGGAAACGTGATGGTATGCATTTCTCCTCCTTACACGAGGCATCACAACAACGTTTCACCAGGCAATGCTGGTCAACTGCTGTTTGTGTATGAGAAATCGGTTGGAAACGTTCCTCATGTCAGCACGTTGTAGGTGTCGCCACCGGTGCCAACCTTGTGTGAATGCCCTGAAAAGCTAATCATTCGCATATCACAGCATCTTCTTCCTGTCGGTTAAATTTCGCGTCTGTAGCACGTCATCTTCGAGGTGTAGTAATTTTAATGGCCAGTAGTGTATTAGGACCACCTGTATACATCAGTGTCTGTCGCAATAGTGTTAGTCGTGAGAAAAAATTCTCTTTGCTGACGAGAGCAAAGGGCCGTGAAGCGGGGGCGGCGTAGATACTGTTAGCTTGTCGGCTCCTGAGGACTCGCCCGTGCCAATTGTCGGACTCCAGTATGGGCGTACCAGAACTTTTAAACACACTAGTGTGCAAAACTTAAAGATGAATGTAACATTCACACGCTGTATCACTGCAATGATTCATACTACCATGAAATCTGCCGGCCGCGGTGGCCGTGCGGTTCTGGCGCTGCAGTCCGGAACCGCGGGACTGCTACGGTCGCAGGTTCGAATCCTGCCTACGGCATGGGTGTGTGTGATGTCCTTAGGTTAGTTAGGTTTAAGTAGTTCTAAGTTCTAGGGGACTCATGACCTATGATGTTGACTCCCATAGCGCTCAGAGCCATTTTTTTCCATGAAATCTGGATTGTACAGAGAAAGGAATGCTACAGTATAGAAAGTCCTGAACTTAACAATACGAATATGTCATTTATTGTGAAAGTCAGCCCCACAACTAGGACTTAAATTTTGGCTTAAGTTTTACTCAAAAAATTAAAACAATTACGGAACGAGTACAAGAAATTTTTTTTTTTCAAAATTTTAAAATATAAAATACGTAACTACATTACAATGTCTTCAAAAAGTGGGGACAAGTACCCCCTGCCCCCTTAGTATTCTGAAGGTTAAAAACAGGAAGTTCAATAAAAGGGTATCCGTTTGCATCTATGGCCCGAGTTAAAATATATTGAACCTCTTGCGCCTGAAAAGTCTTCAGAATGAAGCCTGAAATTACCGAGTCTCAATAAAAATGACTTGAGTTTCCCTATAGCTCATCTCGCTATAGCTGCTACATCTCACCATGCTAACCTGCAGGTGGAAGCTGAAGTAGTGGCAAAATCAGTTATTGGTTTCGTAGCAACAATTTGCATATGCACCTGAATTCGAATCAGCCAGAGAAATGCCTAAGTCGCCAGCTCATCAAGTGCTCACTGTGGGACCTAGCTGCAGAGACACCTGGCTGTAGAGAGGGTTTGGTGAAAAGACACCTGGCAGATGAGACTTGGCTGAAGAGTGATTTTGTGCTGTCTGCTTTCTACAAGGAAGACTCGTGTCTCTACATTCTTCTTTTAACATGTAACTTGATGGGCTAAGCGATAGACACTCCAAGTGCCGACCAGTGGAAAGCTGTCTGAAAAGACCCTGGTCTCCTTCCCTCTCCCCAATGTCACGTGCGTAACTAGCAACAAGAGCTACCTAGCACCTGGAACTGACAAAACTATGTCTCACTGTCTTTCTGTCTCTGTTGGGTTGGATTGTTTTGGGGAAGGAGACCAGACAGCGAGGTCATCGGTCTCATCGGATTAGGGAAAGACGGGGAAGGAAGCCAGCCGTGCCCTTTCAAAGGAACCATCCTGGCATTTACCTGGAGCGATTTAGGGAAATCACTGAAAACCTAAATCAGGATGGCAGGACGCGGCATTGAATAGTTGTCCTCCCGAATGCGAGTCCACTGTGCTAGCCACTGCGCCACCTCGTTCGGTTTTCTGTCTCTGTCTGTGGCCAATGAGGATGGACCTCAGTGAGCACTGCCGTGTTTTTCTCCACACTTCGAATTGTTTATGTTACCATTAATGGCGGTTTTCAGATTGTGTTAAACATTTTGTCTAGCAGTGCCTGAGCTCGGTGGTCACGTTCCATAACTTCAAAGGTGTCCAAAACTGTGCTGTTCCTCATTGCACTCTCAGATGTTATCTACAGCGGTCTGTGTATTTCAAAGAAATCCGGCTTTCCAGCGTTCCATCCGCAAAAGCATTCTTCCAGGTCTCCGCCGAAGATGGCATACACCCCCCCCTCCCCCACCACACACAGCTCATTAAAACATATTCTGGGGTCATAGTGTCACCACATGACATACCACCTGTTCTGTTTCTTTTAGTATCTGGTACTGAGGGGCGGCTTTCTTAAAGCATGGGACACTCTGCGTAACGTTCGGTTTTTCCAGGTGTCAGAGCCCCTTCCGCGAATTTTCCTGCTCCCGGCCCAGAGTAAGATGCTTTCACAGAGCTTTTTATTTGTGTATTGTGTATTAAACTGGGGACCTAGAAACGACGGAGAGGCTTCATCCCGTCGTAGCCCTCTGTGGTTCACAACCCCACAATAGGCCACGGTAGTCCACCCACCCCACCGCCGCCCCACACCCAATCTAGGGTTATTGTGCGGTTCGGCCGTAATTATGGTGTACGCGTACGTGGAGACAGTGTTTCAGCAGCAATCGCCGACATAGGAGCTTTTTATTTAGACGAATATGTAATTAAGTATGAAAATGTAACCTACGCTAATTGAGTACTGTTAAGCAGTAGGAGTGAAGAAGAATTACATGACTTCCTGAATGTAATGAACAGTCTAATGAGTGGTTTCCATGTATATACGCAACCAATTGCCAACTGTCCTTTGTTCATTACGGTCTTTGTGTACATTACTTTTCGCGGAACGTGCTTAGTGGCCGCGCGGTTTGAGGCGCCGTGTAACGGAATGCGTGGCTTTTCCCGCCGGAGGTTTGAGCCTTCCCTCGGGCATGGGTGTGTGTGTTGTTCTTAGCATAAGTTAATTTAAATAGTGTGCACGTCTAGGGACTGATGACCTCAGCAGCTTGGTCCCTTAGGAATTCACACAGCCGGCTGTGGAAGCCGAGCAGTTCTAGGCGCTACAGTCTGGAACCGCGCGACCGCTACGGTAGCAGGTTCGAATCCTACCTCGGGCATGGACGTGTGTGATGTCCTTAGATTAGTTAGGTTTAAGTGGTTCTAAGTTCTAGGGGACTGATGACCTCGGAAGTTAAATCCCATAGTGCTCAGAGCCATTTGAACCATTTGAATTCACACACATTTCAACATTTGAAATTTTTGCGGCCCATAGCTCTGGTCGTAGTTGTGTCGCATTTATGAAGTTCATGGTTGTCTGTTCTGTTGGACCAAAGCAAAATATCAACGCAAACATTTCATTTTTATTTCAAACGCCCTTAACACGTTGAGCATGGAGCCGATTTTCCTGGGCTTTCTGTTTTGGCGGCAATGGCTTTGTGGCGAATCGATTATTCTTGCGGCCTGCGCCTCTCAGCTCTATTTTATAATAAAATGCATCTAGCAACTAACAGCCATATCCAAAAACTCACTAAAAGTAAGAGCTTTTTAAGAGTGAAGTTTTCCTGCTCAGCAACAAACAAAAATATTTACAGAGACAGTAATATTTTAAGTCGTGTTTAACTTAAATTAACATTGGTAAATTCGGCCGTGAGCTAATTAAAACCCACCGTTTGCCTCAAGGATAGAGGTTAAGCGGTGCTGCCACTGCGGGGGTAGAGGATATGAGAGGGGGAATATTTTACTCTTTGTCTTCCAGTACTGACAACCCACGGATGTGAGCGTCTCATACCGATCAACTGAAGTTGTACAAATTTTGACACGGAAGGTGTCTTTAGTTGAATTTCCGGCTTTTAGATTAGACTGTTTTATCGTGTAACCGAAGTTTAACGAGTTCCTTTTAGCACTCATGTGGATGACCTCACACTTTTCGGTCTTTTTGGTAAGCTACCACTTTTTGCACCATTCAGATACCTTTTCTAAATAGTTTTGCAGTTTGTTTTGATCTTCTGATGACTTTATTAGTCGATAAACGACACCGTCATCTGCAAACAACCGAAGACGGCTGCTCAGATTGTCTCCCAAATCGTTTATATAGATAAACATTGCTCATTTCACTCTAATGTTTGCTGGAAAGAACCAAAACGTTTATTTTGTCTTTCCATTTCATGACCGTAATTCCCTGATTATTCTCTTTTGCAATCAGTTCCTCGCGTTTCATTTTGGTTGTTACAGTTTCTTTGGGTTTTCCTTTGCGATTTAGTCGAAGGGTACCAGCCAAATGCATGCTCTTTGTTACGAGCTTTCTTGCCAAATCTACAAGTTTATATGAATTAACAGTATTGTATGGCCTTTACTGAAAACGTCATGACACAATCATCCAATGTAGGTTTTCACGGCTGGCGTGTTCTTCAGTAAAAACTCCCTGGCTGAGATGCCGTGGTCGATGTATGAAACATCTTCCTGACGCTTGGTGTCCCACTGCGGGACACATCTTCCGAGCTAAAACGCCTACTGACACTTAGGCTTGAGGGGGCTCTAGCATTAATATCCCGTAAGTTTTAACCGAACATTCTGACACAAATTCATCACAACATTTGTTGGTGTGGTATTTTTTTTACTATTCGAAAACTATCGCAGTATCTACTATCGTCCACAATTTAAGCATTTTGATGCCACGCTTGAGTCTCTTTTGTTTCAAGTATTGCCTGAATGTAATTCGTCCTTTGAATGGTCGTAGAGACCCATCAATACATATAAGAGACGATAAAAAAGTTTCCGTTTCGGGGCGTTGCTGCACTGAATATGCAACCCAGCGCGACTCTGACGCGAGTGTATAAGCACCAAAATGTAGGCAATGGGTTAGTATGGCCTTCGAACGAAAACATTTTGGTCGCCTCTTACAGTGTTTCACCAGGATCATAATACTTTTGTTAAAATTTTTGTTTGGTTCGTCGACGAGGATTGAACTTTTGAGAGACGATCCAAAGTAGTGGTCATCAAACATTTTTGCTCAGGAGACAATTCTGACATTGTTGAGCGGCACTTGGCCCGCATATATACTCGTCTTATTATTAATTAGTAACATACATAAATTAATACATTACGAATCCCAAACAGACTCCACAAAGGGCGCTATAAATTGGCCTCCGGCCCCAAGTACTGATCGTTAAAAGTCGGCACCATTCAGAGCATTTTGTGTCGACTTATCTCTGAGACAGATGCCACCTCAGCAATCCCACAGTTGTAACAATGTAATTGCCTGACGACGTGTTGTTTGTCCTCTCTGTGAGCAGATGTTTAGTTGGTTTATAACAGTAACTGCACTTATATTTAAATGCATTATGCAAAATGAGATACGTGCATAAACTTTGGTTAAAATAATTTTTGGTACTGAGTCACGTCGTTGTAAACTAGTAAAACAACTAAATTGCAGAAGTTTCTACAGAATCGCTGCAATTCTCTTCAAGGCGGTTCACTGCCGTGCAAGCCTACGAACGTGTATAAATGTTTACTATATGTGTTCAGGGTCATTTTTCTTCTACTCAATGCGTTGTTTTGGAACGGGCTTAATTTAATTTCATGTTCCTTGCTACAAATAGGAACTGCATTGAAAGATGATAGTCTATCTAACGCGCATTCACGAATCCACTCGCGAACTTCCATGGGTTGTCAATACTGGAAGACAAACAGTAAGACGTTCTACCTATTATATCGACTAATACGGCAGTGACCCTCTGCCAGTGAATTTGGCTGTTAGTTTCTAGACGCATACTATTATAAAATATGGCTGACAATCGTGGGCAGCACGAGTAATTGATTCGGTAGCATTCGACCTGCAGGCCGAAGTTTGACGACGACTGATGTACGGTCATGGTTTGAAGATTGGACGTAATGGTCCAAAAGCAATCACCACAAGGAAATCACTGTTCACGCAACTATGACGGATATCGGAAGAAAATCCGGCCCTCTCCCCCTCCCGGATGATGCCCTCTCTCCCTCCATTTATCCCTCCTATCAACTCTGATAATAATTTTCCCCTCCTTTCCTCTGTCCTTTCCCGGGGCTCCCTCTTCCCCTCCTTCCATCCTGTTTTTTCCCCACCTACCCTCTCTCTGCCTCCCTTCCTCCCCCCCCCCCCCACGATTCCTTTTGCAATTCCCTCCTCTGCCTTTCCCAACTCCCTCTCCTGTCTGCCCAGTCCCCCCCCACTCTTATGAGTCCACGTCCTCCGTTGGCTCCTCCCCCCCCCCACTTCGTTTTTCCTCTCCTTCCCCCCTTTTCTTTCCCATCATCTCTCCAGGTTCCCCCCATCTGCCCTCGGCTGTGGTGTGTCATATTTCTGCATACTTTTTAGTACAGTGTTCAAGTGAGTGTTCAGTGTTGTGCGTCTTTCCAAAGTGTTGTGAACAGAAATCATGCTGTCACTGGGTGTGATTTTTATATCTCTTGCAAACAGAAACCAGACTGTCGCCGTGTTTTTTAATTGTCTGTCTATTATTTTACCTCTCTGCTTCCTGTGTATTTTATTAGCATCACCAACCCTTTGTTTTATGTTTTAAGTTCCAGAATTTTCCGCCATTTTACCGTTTAAGTCACCAATTTCATTGCCTGCTTTCATTATTTATTATCTTCGTTGTTTTAAAACAAATTCTGTTGGCTGAAGAGAAGCGTACTAAGCTGCTGCCGGCCCGCCCCATTCGGGGGAATCGAAACTCAATAAAGGAAAAAAAAAAGGTTGCTGGCCCTATCTTCCATCAGTATGCTGGAACTTCAAAAATTTGTTTTTTACTCTAGACAATGGCGTTCCTACGCAATGACGTCTTCTTAACCAAAAGTGTGCTGTCAGTCCCCATGGACTGACTTTGCCTAAACGAAAAGAACGCTGTCAGGCCCAGGATACTCATGGCATACTTAACATGTTAATGAATTCCTTGATTTTTTCCGCCAAAGATTTGCAAATGTCTGGTCCCAAGAGACATATAGGTCAGAAGTGCACCTAGAAAATGCACAACGAACTTTTGCACGAATCACGAGTAGCGAAAAATGGGAGGGTATCGCCAATCAGTTTGTAAGCTGATCTACAGTCTTTCATATTGGTATTGGTCTTCACAATTTCCGGACGAACTCCTTTACGATGTTTCCAGAATGAGATTTTCACTCTGCAGCGGAGTGTGCGCTGATATGAAACTTTCTGGCAGATTAAAACTGTGTGCCGGACAGAGACTCGAACTACCGAGTTCGAGTCTCGGTCTGGCACACAGTTTTAATCTGCCAGAAAGTTTCCTTTACGATGTATTCAAAATCCTACTTCAGTATTCTTTTAAAGATACAGGAGTTGGACGAAAATATGGGAATACCGCGAGAAATGCAAGCGTGAACATTAATGCATAAGCTAACCAAACCAGAAGGTGGCGGCTCTGTTGCATTAGACTACGAACGGCATTGTGCAATGCCCTCAATAGGTTGTGTCAGTCGTGGTTCGAACAGTGTTCTGCGTAGCTGTGAGTCCATTATGTCAACGCTAAGAGGACTGGAACGTGGACAGATTGTTTCTGCTCGTATGGTGGGCACTACTGTAACAATGGTAGCCCAAATATTCGGTGTTTCAAGAGACACAGTATTGAAGATTAATACCTCATACAGCGAAAGCGGAAAAACATCATCCGCTAAGTCACAACGCGGACGAAAGTGTGTGTTATCGTGATGGACGGTCATTGACGAGGATTGTCACCAAAAATAAAAGGACTACAGCTGCAAACTCAATGGAACTGAATGTCACACTCGCGAACCCGGTCAGCATAGAAACAACACGAAGGTAGCTCTATAAGATGGGAATTGCAGGACCAGCAGGAATTCCACGACCACCCATCACTGATATAAATGCATGGTGGTGCCAAAACCATAAAGCTGCAACATGGAGCCATGGAAGGAGGATATTTGGTCGGATGAGTCTTGTTTCATACTATTTTCAATTTCTGGCCGAGCTTACGTCTAAGAGTGAAACATGGCGGAGATTCAGTGATGGTTTGGCCAGCCACATCGAGGCATTGCCTCATTTGGGCCCCATTGGTAATCTCTGGAGTTGCATTACTGCCATGGGCTGATCAGGTCCATCCCTTAGTACAATATTTGTTCCCAAGCTGTGGTGCAAGACAACAAGGCTCCTGTCCACACAGCTCCCTTCGTTCAGGACAGTTTTTGTGACCGTACTTCTACGCAGCTACTCTGGCATACCCCCGTCATCAGTGTCGGTTAGATCGTCATCGAGAGCGCACAGCTAGTTCCTTCTACTAATAAGGCGAGTACGCCGTTCGCTTGTTACATATTTTTACAAGCTTCAAACAGGAGCGACTTATTAAGGCTTTCGGCACCGTTCCTCACAAGCATCTTCTAACCAAACTGCGTGCCTACGGAGTATCGCCTCAGTTGTGCGACTGGATTCGTGATTTCCTGTCAGAAAGGTCACAGTTCGTAGTAATAGACGGAAAGTCATCGAGTAAAACAGAAGTAATATCCGGCGTTCCCCCAAGGAAGTGCTGTAGGCCCTCTATTCTTCCTGATCCATATTAACGACACGGGAGACAATCTGAGTAGCCGTCTTAAATTGTTTGCAGAGGATTCTGTCATTTACCGTCTTGTAATGTCATCAGATGATCAAAATGACATGCAAAATATGAAACCTCCTGCTCTACCATCCGAGCTACCGAAGCACGACTCACGGCTTTACTTCTGCCAGTATCTCGTCTCCTACCTTCCAAACTTTACAGAAGCTCTCCTGCGAACCTTGCCGAACTACCACTCCTGAAAGAAAGGATACTGTGGAGACATGGCTTAGCCACAGCCTGGGGGATGTTTTCAGAATGAGATTTTCACTTTGCAGCGGAAAGGCAAAGGTCCCGAGTTCGAGTCTCGGTCGGGCACACAGTTTTAATCTGCCAGGAAGTTTCATATCAGCGCACACTCCGCTGCAGAGTGAAAATCTCATTCTGGAAACATCCCCCAGGCTGTGGCTAAGCCATGTCTCCACAGTATCCTTTCTTTCAGGAGTGCTAGTTCTGCAAGGTTCGCAGGAGAGCTTCTGTAAAGTTTGGAAGGTAGGCGACGAGATACTGGCAGAAGTAAAGCTGTGAGTACCGGCCGTGAGTCCGGTAGCTCAGATGGTAGAGCACTTGCCCGCGAAAGGCAAAGGTCCCGAGTTCGAGTCTCGGTCGGGCACACAGTTTTAATCTGCCAGGAAGTTTCATATCAGCGCACACTCCGCTGCAGAGTGAAAATCTCATTCTGGGACATGCAAAATGATTGAGATAAGATATCAGTATGGTGCGAAAAGTGGTAATTGACCCTGAATAAAGAAAAGTGTGAAGTTATTCACATGAGTACTAAAAGAAATCAGCTAAATTTCGTTTACACGATATTTCACACAAATCTAAAGGCTGTAAATTCAGCTAAATACTTAGGGATTACAATTACAAATAACCTAAATTGGAACGATCACATAGACAATATTGTGGGTAGAGCAAACCAAAGACCGTAATTTATTGGCAGAACACTTTGAAGGTGCAACAGGTCTACTAAAGAGACTGCTTACACCACGCTTGTCCGCCCTATTCTGTAGTATAGCTGTGCAGTGTGGGATCTGCATCAGGTGGGACTGATGGATGACATCGAGAAAGTGCAAAGAAGGGCAGCTCGTTTTGTATTATCGCGAAATAGGGGAGATAGTGTCACAGACATGATACATGAATTGGAGTGGCAATCATTAAAACAAAGGCGTTTTTCGTTGCGACAGGATCTTCTCATGAATTTCAATCACCAGTTTTCTCCTCCAATATCGAAAACATTCTGTTGCCACCCACCAACATAGGGCGAAATGATCGTCATGATAAAATAAGAGAAATCAGGGCTCACACAGAAAAATTTAAGTGCTCGTTTTTCCCGCGTGCCGTTCGAGAGTGGAACACTAGAGAGACAGCTTGAAGGTGGTTCATTGAACCCCCTGCCAGGCACTTTATTATAAATAGCAGAGTAATCACGTAGATGTAGGTGTAGATGTAGATTTTCAGTTATCTGTGTAGTTACTAGTTTATTTTCCTAATTTCTTGTGTGTTCGAGAGCTTACTAGGCACAACCTTTTATTTCAATAACAGTGTAGTGTACAGTACCACCGTTGCTATCGACCGTTGTATCTACCCTCGTATCGTACAGGCTTCTGTTTGTTTGGTTAGAACAGCTCAGTGTCAGACTGTCAGTGAGAGAGCACTTCGATTTCCCCCCTGCTAATAAGGCGAATACACCGTGCGTTTTTGCACATTTTTACGAACTTAAAACAGGAGCGACTGCAATAATGGATAGGAACTGTGATTGTTGTGTAAAGATGCGGGCTGAGTTGGCGACCCTTCGCTCACAGCTCCAGGCTGCGTTGGCTTCCGTCACACAGCTTGAGGCTGCTGCCAGGGGGCGCGGCTGTGGGGGATCGAATGTAGGGATGCGAGGGACGTCGACTACGTCCCACGTTTCCCCCGATCGGTCCACTGCTGTGACCGCCCTGGGTACTGCCTCCTCTGAGGTTGACCCCTCACCCGTGGTGGAGTGGGAGATCATTGAAAAGTCTGGCAGGCAGCGATAAGCTCTCCGAGGAGCGATTGTAGGGCCTCCCCGGTTCGTTTGATGAACAGGTTTCGGGCGTTATCTGTGGCTGACGATGTCTCTGAGCAGGATGCAATCGTCCACCCTTTTCCACGGGAAGCTTCTCGACCCGCAAGGTCTGGGCATTCACAGAGGATGGGTTTGCTGGTAGTTGGGAGCTCAAACGTTACGGGCATAATGTGGACCCTTAGGAACATGGCTACCAAGGAGGGGAAGGAAGTCAGTGTGCATTCCGGGGAGAGTCATTCCGAATGTGGAAAGCGTGCTTCCGGATGCCATGAAGAGTACAGGGTGCAGCCAGCTGCACGTGGCGGCTCATGTTGGTACCAATGACGTGTGTCGCTTTGGATTGGAGCAGATTCTGTCTGGTTTTGGGCAGCTAGCGGAAACGGTAAAGACTGACAGTCTTGCTTCCGAGATTAAGGCGGAGCTCACCATCTGCAGCATCGTCGATAGAACTGACAGTGGTCCTTTGGTGCAGAGCCGAGTGGAGGGTCTGAATCAGAGGCTCAGGCGGTTCTGTGACCGTGTAGGCTGTAGATTCCTTGACTTGCGCCATCGACTGATGGGTTTCCGTTTTCCGCTTAATAGGTCAGGAGTCCACTACACACAGGAGGCGGCTACACGGGTAGCGGCGGCTGTGTGGAAGGGACTGAGCGGTTTTTTAGGTTAGAGGGTCTCAAGGAACCACAGAAAAGGCGTCCGTCTAAACGTGGGCAGGTAAAACACAGTAAGGTAGTTGTAGAAACGATTGGTATTGTAGCTGTAAATTGTCGTAGCTGTGTTGGAAAAGAACCAGAGTTCCAAGCCCTAATAGAAAGCACTGAAGCTGAAATAGTTGTAGGTACAGAGAGCTGGCTAAAGCCGGAATTAAGTTCAGCCGAAATTTTTTCAAACAATATAACAGTGTTCAGAAAGGATAGATTAAATACAGTTGGTGGTGGAGTATTTATTGCTGTCAGAGGTAGTTTGCATTGTAGCGAAAGTGAAGTAGATAGTTCGTGTGAAATAGTATGGATAGAAGTTATACCTGACAATCGGAATAAACTATTAATTGGATCGTTTTACCGACCACCGACTCAGAAGTTATAGTTGCTGAACAGTTAAAAAAACTTGAGTCTCATTTCAAATAAGTACCCTGCTCATACAATTATAGTCGATGGTGACTTCAATCTACCCTTGACATGCTGGAAAAATTATACGTTTAAAGCCGGCGGCAGGCATAAAACGTCATCCGAAATTGTGCTGAATGGTTTCTCAGAAAATTATTTTGAACAATTAGTTCATGAGCCCACTCGAAGCGTAAATGGTTGCGAAAGCATACTTGACCTTTTAGCAACAAATGATTCTGGACAAATAGTGAGTATTGTGACGAATACAGGGATTAGCGAACACAAGGCAGTTGCTGCTAGGCTGCATACCGTAACACTTACAACCATCAAAAAGAAACGCAAAGCATATCTATTTAAAAAAGCTGATAAAAATGGTCTTAACGCCTTGGAGTCTTCACTCCTTCCGATCTGATCATGTAAGTGTAGAAAAGTTGTGGAATGTTTTCAGAGTATCGACAGCAATTGAGAGATATATACCACATAAATTAATAAGTGATGGTACTGATCGCCCATGGTACACAAAACGGGTCAGATCGTTGTTGCAGTAGCAACGAAAAAAAGCATGCAAAATTTAAAAGAACGCAAAATCCCCAAGATTGGCTAAGTTTTACAGAAGTTCGAAATATAGCGCGATGCGAGATGCTTTTAATAATTTCCACAACGAAATTCTGTCTCGAAATCTGGCAGAAAACCCAAAGAGATTCTGGTCATACACAAAGCACACCAGTGGCAGGACGCAATCATTACCTTCACTGCGCGATAACAACGGTGAAGTCATTCAAGGCAATGCCACTAAAGCAGAGTCATTAAACATGTTTTTCCGAAACTCCTTCACCAAAGGAGACGAAGTAAATATTCCTGAATTCCAATCAAGAACAACTGCCAAGATGAGAAACATAGAAGTAGATATCCTCGGTGTAACAAAGCAGTTAAATCACTTAATAAACGCAAGCACTCCGGTCCAGATTGTATACCAGTCAGGTTCCTCTCAGAGTATGCTGATAAAATAGCTCGATATTTAGCAATTATATACAACCACTCGCTCACAGAAAGATCCGTACCTAAAGACTGGTAAATTGCTCAAGTCACACCAATACCCACCAAGGAGTAATCCGCTGACTTACAGGCCTATATCACTAACGTCGATTTGCAGTAGGGTTTTGGAACATGTACTGTATTCAAACATTATGAAGTACCTAGAATAAACGATTTCTTTACACATAGCACGGATTCAGAAAATATCGTTCTTGTGAAAAACAAATAGCTCTTTACTGTCATGAAGTAGTAAGTGCTACCGACAGGGGATGTCAAATTGATTCCATATTTTTAGATTTCCAGAAGGCTTACGACACCGTTCCTCACAAGCGTCTTCTAACCAAACTCCGTGCCTACGCAGTATCGCCTCAGTTGTGCGAATGGATTCATGATTTCCTGTAAGAAACGTCACAGTTCGTAGTAATAGACGGAAAGTTATCGAGTAAAACAGAAGTAATATCCGGCGTTCCCCAAGGAAGTGCTATAAGCCCTCTATTGTTTCTGATCTACATTAACGACATAGGAGACAATCTGAGTAGCCGTCTTAGATTGTTTGCAGATGATGCTGTCATTTACCGTCTTGTAAAGTCATCAGATGATCAAAACGACTTGCAAAATGATTTAGATAAGATATCTGTATTGTGCGAAAAGTGGCAGTTGATCCTGAATAAAGAAAAGTGTGAAGTTATTCACATGAGTACTAAAAGAAATCAGCTAAATTTCGATTACGCGATAAGTCACACAAATCTGAGGGCTGTAAATTCAACTAAATACTTAGGGATTACAAATGCAAATAACCTAAATTGGAACGATCACATAGATAATATTGTGGGCAGAGCAAACCAAAGACTGCGATTAATCGGCAGAAAAAAAAAGGTTCAAATGGCTCTCAGCACTATGAGACTTAACATCTATGGTCATCAGTCCCCTAGAACTTAGAACTACTTAAAGCTAACTAACCTAAGGACAGCACATAGCACCCAGTCATCACGAGGCAGAGAAAATCCCTGACCCCGCCGGGAATCGAACCCGGGAACCCAGACGTGGGAAGCGAGAACGCTACCGCACGACCACGAGCTGAGGACCATTTGGCAGCACACTTAGAAGGTGCAACAAGTCTACTAAAGAGACTGCTTACACCATGCTTGTCTGCCCAATTCTGGAATATTGCTGCGCTGTGTGAGATCCGCATCAGGTGGGACTGACGGATGACATCGAAAAAGTACAAAGAAGGGCAGCTCGTTTTGTATTATCGCGAAATAGGGGAGATAGTGTCAACGACATGATACGTGAATTGGAGTGGCAATCATTGAAACAAAGGCGATTTTCGTTGCGACGGAATCTTCTCATGAAATTTCAATCACCAGTTTTCTCTTCCGATTGCGAAAACATTCTGTTGGCACCAACCTACGTAGGGAGAAATGATCATCACGATAAAATAAGAGAAATCAGGGCTCGCACAGAAAAATGCTCGTTTTTCCCGCGTACCGTTCGAGAGTGGAATGGTAGGGAGACAACTTGAAGGTGGTTCATTGAACCCTGTGCCAGACACTTTATTGTGAATAGCAGAGTAATCACGTAGATGTAGATGTCAGTATTATTGAGTCTTTGTGCACCACTTTGGAGAGAAGTGCGCGTGAACGCTATCCAACTCAACGTTACGTGAACTTGCCATAACCTTAGGGGAGAATGGCGTAAGATTCCCCTGAAAATCGTACAGATCCCATACTTATCCAATCCGAGACGACTGAAAGGTGTTTTGAACGTCAGCGGTTCTCCTACACCGTATTAGGCAGGGTAATGAGCTGAGTTTCTGGTGTATCCAAATTTTTGCCATCTCTGTATGCACTGAGCATCGTTCCGCCAGGAGTTAGTCTCGGAAGCAATCCGCGAAGTTGGAAAAACTCGTTTTCTCTTTTTCTTGTTAACTTTTTTTCTCGTGGAATGCAAATACAGAAGAGCCGGATTCATTTCTACATCTACATCTACATTTATACTCCGCATGCCACCCAACGGTGTGTGGCGGATGACACTCTACGTGCCACCGTCATTACCTCCCTTTCCTGTTCCAGTCGCGTATGGTTCGCGGGAAGAACGACTGCCGGAAAGCCTCCGTGCTCGAATCTCTCTAATTTTACATTCGTGATCTCCTCGGGAGGTATAAGTAGGGTGAAGCAATATATTCGATACCTCATCCAGAAACGCACCCTCTCGAAACCTGGACAGCAAGCTACACCGCGATGCAGAGCTCCTCTCTTGCAGAGTCTGCCACTTGGGTTTGCTAAACATCTCCATAACGCTATCACGCTTACCAAATAACCGTGTGACGAAACGCGCCGCTCTTCTTTGGATTTTCTCCTCTGACAACCCGACCTGGAACGGATCCCACACTGATGAGCAATAATCAAGTATAGGTCGAACGAGTGTTTTGTAAGCCACCTCCTTTGTTGATGGACTACATTTTCTAAGGACTCTCCCAATGAATCTCAACCTGGCACCCGGCTTACCAACAATTAATTTTGTATGATCATTCCACTTCAAATCATTCCAATAGCTTTCGTCCATTTCGGGGCCACAATGTTATCCTTGGAAATACTTCTCGCGCAAACATTGCCGGCAACAGTTGCCGACAATGTTGCCGAATATGTAGCTGCAGTTCTATTACCGGCAATGTTGCTGGGCTATATTTTTGTCAATATGCAATTTCTGTGACCCATGTGAAGATACATTTACAACATAGGCTTAAAAATGGAGGCTACTCAGGGACAGCACATCCCTGGTACCTGCAGGATGAGCTGGTAGTCGCGCACGACGCGGCTCTGGGCCAGGTCGGCGCGCCGGTCTGGGTGGAACAGGATGACCCTGGGACAGGCGCCGTCGGCCGTGAAGGTGTCCCGTGTGAGGTGGAACTCGCCCACCGCCAGCGGCCGCAGACCCGCCTCCTCCAGCAGCTGCAGGGGCACCTTGTCTCTGTAACATATACCACGCGCTCTCATTTTGTAATCGATGCCTGTCACGTAGACTTTGCCCTCCAACAGTCGAGGCAATTTCGAGCATTTTATCGGCCCACAAGTGACAGCGAATGCTGAATACGTCTACAGCGGTGGCATGCCCTAAGCCAGGGGTTCCCATCAAAATTTTCTCGAGGACCCCCTCCTCGAGCATGACTGGTACCTTGTTACATCACAGTATCAATTATTACCTAAAACAGCCAAATTAAGTCTTTTTATACTTTTTCCATTTTTGGTACTTAGAAAAAACATTGACATATTCATCATTGGAAAAATATTGAGCTTAAAACTTTTTCAATTTAGCCCTCATTGTTATTGTTCAATTTTTGATTATTGCTCAAAATCTTTGTCTTCAAATCTGGTTGTTTAGTATAACAAACTCCTTAAAAAAATAAAAATTGAGTATGAACTGAAAATGACAGGAAAAAATTAAAACTGAGTGTATTGGTCTTTCAAGTGCGCTACACTTGAGATTGCATTGAGTGGACACGTGTGAAAAATAAGAAAATACTAATTTCATACAAGGTATTATTTATTTGAAAAAATACAGTTACAACAGAGTGCCCAATCAGTAGACACTTAGTTTTAATTTTCAATTCTTAATGAGATGAGTTCAATCTGACCTTGAGTCCATTATTTCTGAAATATTAGGTTCCAATCTTGAAACTTTCACTCTGAAATCCGACCGCATGTCTGCCAGGCAGACTACACTCAAGACACCCCTGTGTACCATATAACATACACAAGCAGTTGCAGGCGCAACCGAGAGGAAGACAATTCTTCAAAATAAACAGAACTTCCTAGAGACTAATGCGAACCTTTTTCTGCAGAGGTCGCCTCACAGACACAGGGAAAGATGGAGTACTCCGCCGACCTCTGCCAGCTTTATAAGGCCAGCGCAACAGCAGTACAGTCAGTTCCTCGCCGAGCTAGGACCAGCTCCGACGGACCTCACCGACGCTCTTGATGAATAGTCGTCTACATGATATTTGTTTTCTTTGTGTGTATATAGTGATTGTTCGAGAAGTGCAGTTAATTTTCAATAAACGACCTTATACTGAGTGTTCTACAATACTGAGTATTCTTCAACATGGAAGAAAATGCTTGCTCACACCGATATGTGGTTGCAAATGTAAGGATCTTTTTCATTGCCTTATCTCCAAGTTTCTTGTAGTTCGTGAGTTCTGATGCCCAGAAGTCCGTAATTTTGTCACTGATGAAAATGTTTATCATCGTACCACAGCTGGACAGATCCACAAGTTGATCTTGCTCTTCTTCAGTGAGGCCTTGGATTTTGTCTATTTCTTCACAGCTGAAGGGATTTCTAATCCAGTCGTCAGAGTCAGGTTCAGGGAAATACTCTCCAAAAGTATGGCTACGCTGCGTAGATGCTCGGCTACAATGATCTTGATCTGGTCAGTCAAACTCCCCTCTGATGACTCCAAGAGTTGTTTTAAAGTAGAAAAGTTAGTTAGTGACTCGTTTTCTGTCCTTGACGCCCAGATCTGACGCTTTTTGACCATAGCACTAATCTTATCCTCAGCTTTGAACATGTCTACATTTTTCCCTTGTAAACTGAAGTTTAACACATTCAAGTGTTCAAACACATCAGTTAAGTACGCAAATGAGCAAAGCCAAGAGAAATTAGTGAGAATATCCGCGTACTTTGTGTCAAGAAGGAAGAAACGAACCTCGTCTCTAAGTTCAAAAAACCTTGACAAGATCCTACCTCGAGAAAGCCATCTTACTTCCGTATGAATAAGAAGTTGCTCATGCACACTGCCGATCTCCTTACACTCTAGGAAGACGCTAGACGCAGAAGTTAGCGTTCGCTAAAGCTCTGCTCATGCAGGAAGCGGCCAAAACAAAAAATCTGTTATCATACGAAATATATTTAATATATTTTTTATTCTGATAGCATCTTGCGGACCCCTTTGGCATAGCTCGCGGACCCCCGGGGGTCCGCGGACCACCTTTTGGAAACCACTGCGCTAAGCAGCACTGGCCGGACCGGCCGCAGACAGGGATGCGGAATTTCAACTAGGTGTTGCGTGGAATTCGCCACTGGCGGCCATTAAATTAAAACGGGAGACACAAAAACCTCCAATTTTTGACCCGATGCAGAGCATTACAAAGTTATTTCGGCTTTTAACCGCAGCAGCATTCTGCAGCACCGTCATCGCCTAATACGCACGGAGGGATGGCATCTTTTCGTCTCCCGACAACTGGCCCTGTGAACACTACTTTCGTGCAACTGTGAGCACTTTTCCGTGTACCCACAATTCCTGCTTGCAGATACGATAAATTTCGACGCCGAGGCGCGATTACCATCACTCGAGCGTTGCAACAGTGACGAGAATGACCACCACCACCCGATAACATCGAAAAGCTGCTTCGAAGAAATATTGTGGGAGATGCACAGTGTTAATCCGGTGGCAAACCCGAGAAGTGTATCTGCAGTAGGGGCGCCAAGAAAGCCTGACAAACCACAACTCAAATGCTGCTTAAAGGTAAACTTAATACAAATACGAGCGCTTTTTCTTTCGTTCAACCTACAATCGGTCGCGAAAGTAAAACCACAATGAAAGTCCGATGAAGCTTTGTGATTTGCTGCGCAGCTTCTCTAGTGTCCTGTCGATCGCGTTACGTCGCACTTTTCAGCTCTGAGAGCACAGTGAGGACACAAAGATGCGCAGAGCAACAGAATCTCCCACCAAATGCTGTCATTCGGTTCCTTCTGCCGGAGGCTTCCGCCTGATTTCAAGCAGCCCATATAATGTAAATGATATGCGTGTTCTTCTTCAAAGCAATGCTTGGCTGAACACAGCAGGTGCAACAGAGACGCTCCTGCAGCATCTCGGTAGGTAGTGTTCAAATGTGTGTGAAAACTTATGGGACTTAACTGCAAAGGTCATCAGTCCCTAAGCTTACACACTACTTAACCTAAATTATCCTAAGGACAAACACAGACACCCATGCCCGAGGGAGGACTTGAACCTCCGCCGGGACCAGTAACTAACTGCAGGTGCTGGTGGATATTATGAACGCTGAAGACCAACATAAGTAGCGCACAACATCCAATGTGCAGACATGTGAAATGCACTCACCAGTCAACAAACTGTTACATACTGCACACTTGTGTAAGGAAATGACACGTGCTGAACAAGGTCAGGGTCTCGAATCTAGAATCGCTGTGAACAGGAGCAGTGCTAAACAACTGCACCACTTAGTCCTGTACTATTGGTTAGAAATACGTTGACAGCATTGTAAAGCGCCGCTCAATGCCACTGGAACCATCAGACAGATACCGGAAAAATCGATAACAGCGTGTTCCAAGCCCTACTGGAGCGCCCAGGAGGATCTGATGGAGATCCAGCGCCCATTTTCTTATGTGGTTCAAGACAATAAGATCCCAGTCAAAGTGGCATGACAAACTGACTATTCAGCAGGACCCACTGTCTGCAGATGCAGCAGAAACAAGAAGTAACTTACGATAATGCAAGAATGCTTTGGATGGGGAGTTTTATTCCAAGTATATGTGTCTGTCACTTTGGGAAAATATAATGTTATGTCGACGTAGGGAAAATAATTCGACTGCGAGATGAAGGATGGGAGGTGGCCTACACGATGCAGCAATTTTGGCAGAATGCTACGGGAATGGTAGAGACTGCCGCTGGGCTCCGTGAGGGACATTTCGCTGCTAGGACTGATGCAGGGCGTTTCTTCTCCGAGGAGACTATGGACTTTGAATCTGAGCACAATGAACACCAAAGCAAGCAGGAGTCTGGCTCAGTTAAGTGCGACAGCTGCTTTAGCCACAGTTGCCGCCTTCACACTACGTCAGCCGATAGCATTGAGTGGATCGGGCTGTTTAGTATTGGTGATCAAGAGGTAGTCGATGTTGTACTTCATTAAACAGTATTGAGCTCTGACGACCTGTACAGGAGATTAATAACCAACAAAACTCTGACCACATGTAAGATAGGGGTCCTTCCCTGTAATTCAATCATATTTTCTTGAACTTGTGTAAAAAATTTAAATAAACACTTCTTTCATAAATGAAGTTCTATTAATTTAACTGTTGTGTCACGATATATTTTTTCTCAGTAGATGTATAAATTTTGCTTATTTGTAAATTGCGCTTTTATTGTTAATTTTTAAAGAGAAATGTGTCATTTGGAGACGATTTACATAACGCCCCTGTGAAATTGTACTTTTCATGCTATTTTATTAGTAAATGATACCGAAATATGTAACCATGTCGTTCGTCTGATCAAAAACTTTATATGTGAAAATAAATAAACTCGTTGTAAAAACCTATTTAAAATTGTCAGAATTGAATATGTGATCGTAAAACATGAACACAGTTAATGACAAAAAGCTGTAAAATTCAGAAGTCAATATTCTTAAAAAAATGGTTTTTTGTATCTATTTTCTTGCTTTTGAACCCGTCAACAGCCGGCCGTTGTGGCCGAGCGATTCTAGGCGCCTCAGACTGGAACCGCGCAATCGCTACGGTCGCAGGTTCGAATCCTGCCTCGGGCATGGATGTGTGTGATGTCCTTAGGTTAGTTAGGTTTAAGTAGTTCTAAGTCTAGGGGACTGATGACCTCAGATGTTAAGTTCCATATTGCCCAGGGCCATCATTTGAACCATTTTGAACCCGTCATTGCTGAGAGACATGTGTGTGAGCTTATAATCAACGGTTCTAGGTTGAAGCCCATCTTTGAAAGAGAAGGTGGAGAGATAATAGAAAAAATGATTGAATTCAAAAAGTAGAATTCTTCGCGACAAGATGCAAATGATTTCTGTGAGGACATTGGACAGCGAAGTGTAAAATGGAACAAAGCGAGATACAAAACTTGAATTTTATTTGCAAAAATATTTCTTCAGTTTTTGCGTGTTTCATACACCTGTATGTTCCCAGGACAGTGGCTAACAAACCAGGCAAGTACTCTACAGAGGTGAATCCAGAGGAGTGGCTATAGGGTTTGAACCTCCTCCAGAACTACACTCAATTCTTCTTAATCTAAAAAGAAAACTGTCTCGAAAATTACTCGCAACTGTAGTTAGTATTGTAACTGATTAAGAAGACTCTTCGTTTACTCTAGAGAATTTGGTGACACAAATTTTCTATGAGCTCTGCCGCCTTTCCCCAACCACCCTCCGTCAAAGTCCTGCATTCGACTCTGGTACTCAATTGTAATTGTATTGAATTAATCGAACTTCAGAATTTCGAACATTTTTTTCGCGCCTTCTCCCTCTGCCTGCGCCCTCTCGGGGCTTTACTACGCGCCTCCTAGGTACTTTCCTATGGCACAACGGCCACATTCGCAGACTCAGCGACGCGGGGTTCCCTGACGGGCTGGTGCGTCTCATAGACTCATACCTCACAGACAGGCGTTTCAACACTGACGTGCAGGGAAAACAATCAACACGACACGGTACACACGCGGGAGTACCCCAGGGAAGCATCCTAGGGCCCCTACTGTTTAACCTCTACATAAACGATCTCCCAGCCACACACAACACAACGATGGCAATCTACACAGATGACACAGACATACTCGCGCAAGATTGGAAGCCATCAAACATTACGTCACGCTTACAGACCGCACTAAGAGTGGCTGATCCTTGGTTAGAGAAGTGGCGTGTTAGAGTAAACATCGACAAGTGCGAATCCGTTCTGTTCACTAGAAGACCGAAGCAACTGCGCAAACACCGATACTGCAGACCAATAACTCTACACGCACGCCCAATACGTTTCCGTGAGAAAGGATCTCGGTGTCTGGCTGGACCGGAAATTACTCTGGGGGGGGGACCACATACAACACATGACCAACCGAGGAAGCGCGAGGCTCAAACAGCTCTACCCTATGCTCAACAGGCGTAGCACACTGAACATAAGGGTGTCGAGGTCCATTTACATGACACTTATTCGACCCCTGATGACGTACGCAGCCCCTGTCTGGGGATACGCTGCGCCCACACGCCTGCGCCGTCTGCAGATCATACAAAACAAAGTACTCAAAATTATAAGCAATGCTCCACGATACACACGCATCGCGGACCTTCACCGGGAATACCGACTTGAGACTCTCACGGAGGTAATCCACAAACTCACCACAAGACTATATACAGAAACTCTAGACATTCACAGAACCCGTTTGTTCTGAATCTGGGAACTACGACCACAACCGTAGATGGCAACATAAAAGACCAAAAGACATACTTGTAAGGACCTATCATCTATGGCGAAGTTGACGCAAAGACAACAGTACAGGTGAGCCCCTGTTAAACAGCCACCATTACTGGATATCCAGCTGGAACACACTTGCCGAATAACTGGCACCACGCAGGGAAGCCGTACCGTTCACTACATTCAGACACGCTCCACACACACCTCACACAGTGAGATGATCAATGGCCAATCTCACACTAATATATAACGATCCTGATTGTTCCAGGAGTGCAGCAGCTGCAGCAAACTCGGATACCTGGCCATCGCCTGCCACGGTAATGATGCATGATACCAATACTAACAAACCCAACCTTGTATGAACTATCGCAGCAAGTAACCCACTACTGCTCTTGCTACCCATTCCACTGTCGCAGAGGTTTTTTTCCCACGGCACGAGCCTTGGCACTTTTTTCCCTCTGCTCTGCAAATTGCTACCCTCATTCGCGTTTCGTCCACTATCTATCACCTGATGGACCGTGTTAATGCGTAGTCTTACCCAGATGCACGGATAACATCACAGCCCAGCATCCTGTGATCCACCTATCCAGTATCAGTTGCAAAGCGATATAGAAAAGATTGCTGTATGGTGTGGCAGGTGGCAGTTGACGCTAAATAACGAAAAGTGTGAGGTGATCCACACGAGTTCCAAAAGAAATCCGTTGGAATTCGATTACTCAATAAATAGTACAATTCTCAAGGCTGTCAATTCAACTAAGTACCTGGCTGTAAAAATCACGAACAACTTCAGTTGGAAAGACCACATAGATAATATTGTGGGGAAGGCGAGCCAAAGGTTGCGTTTCATTGGGAGGACACTTAGAAGATGCAACAAGTCCACTAAAGAGACAGCCTACACTAGACTCGTTCGTCCTCTGTTAGAATATTGCTGCGCGGTGTGGGATCCTTACCAGGTGGGATTGACGGAGGACATCGAAAGGGTGCAAAAAAAGGGCAGCTCGTTTTGTATTATCACGTAGTAGGGGAGAGAGTGTGGCAGATATGATACGCGAGTTGGGATGGAAGTCATTAAAGCAAAGACGTTTTTCGTCGCGGAGAGATCTATTTGCGAAATTTCAGTCACCAACTTTCTCTTCCGAATGCGAAAATATTTTGTTGAGCCCAACCTACGTAGGTAGGAATGATCATCAAAATAAAATAAGAGAAATCAGAGCTCGAACAGAAAGGTTTAGGTGTTCGTTTTTCCTGCGCACTGTTCGGGAGTGGAATGGTAGGGAGATAGTATGATTGTGGTTTGCCGAACCCTCTGCCAAGCACTTAAATGTGAATTGCAGAGTAATCATGTAGATGTAGATGTAGATGTAGATAACTAACATGTTGACGGAGGTGAAGTAGAACTTTTGGTTTGGTCACCATGTTGGTGCGGGCGTGGAGAGGCCCCATCTCTCTATCAGGTACTTTTCCCGCTTAAGGATCCTAACACACTTGTAGACTGAAACTGCCACACGACCAGCAGTGGCGGTTGAGGAGGTTCAGGCAGTGAGGTGCGGCTGAGGCTCACCTGGTGCGAAAGGGGTTGAGCCAGGCGGAGACGAAGGCGCTGTCGATGGCGACGACGCGGTGGTCGCGCAGGTGCGGCGGCAGCAGCAGCTCGAGGCGCGGCGCGCGGTGCTTGATGCGCATGCGCGCGAGCGCGGCCGCCAGGCGCACGTGCGCCGCCCACAGCGCAGCCTCGGCGTCGGCGAGCCCGGCCTGCGCCAGAAGGGGCGCCGGCTCCCGCGCTTTGAAGTCGCGCTGCCACAGGTCGAACAGCAGCAGCCACACCTGGCTGCGCTGGCCCCGCAGCTGTCGGCAGCATGTGGCGTTAGTGCCATGCCCCACGACCCACTGTATAACAACAACATACAATTTCCTAGCCGCGCTGTAGACGAACGTAGGACCATTTCCCGCTGTCCGGGAGACGGGGGTTGTTTGTTCGGCTGACAGATGGTTGGCAGTCCGTCCCGAAATATTTCTAATGGGTGGTGCTCGAGATGACTGGATTAAGGGTTTCTGATGTCCCTATGACAACAGGTGTTTGCCAGTGCACACTATCTGATTACAAGTATCCAGACACATATTATGTTAACCGGGGACCTAGAAACGACGGAGAGGCTCCGTCCCTGCCGCAGCCGCAGTGGTCCACAACGCCACGACGACTACCGCAGTCCACTTCACCCCTCCGCCGCCCCACACCGAACCCAGGGTTAATGTGCGGTTCGGCCCCCGGTGGACCCCCCCCCCCCCCCCGAGGGATCGTCTCACACCAGACGAGTGTAACCCCTATGTTTGCGTGGTAGGGTAATGGTGGTGTACGCGTATGTCGAGAACCTGTTTGCGCAGCAATCGCCGACATTGTGTAGCTGAGGCGGAATAAGGGGAACCAGCCTGCATTTGCCGAGGCAGATGGAAAACCGCCTAAAAAGTATCCACAGACTGGCCGGCTCACCGGACCTCGACACAAATCTGCCAGGCGGATTCGTGCTGGGGACCGGCGCTCCTTCCCGCCCGGAAAGCCGTGCGTTAGACCGCACGGCCAATCGGGTGGGCCAGACACATATTAGTGGACATTAATATGGGCTGTGTTCGCCCTTCGCATTTATAACAGCTTGAAATCTGGCAGAGGCATCTTTCAATGCCTGTGGTGGGATGGTAGCCCAGTTCTCAGTGAGAGATGAATCCAGAGAAGGTAGTGATCTTGGACTCTGGGGTCTGGCGCGAAGTCAACGTTCCAACTCATCCCTAAGATGTTCCATTGGATTCCAGTTAGGACGCTGGGCAGGTCGGTCAGTTTCAGAAGATTCCCTCACAAAATGGCTCTGACCACTATGGGACTTAACTTCTGAGGTCATCAGTCCCCTATAACTTAGAACTACTTAAACCTAACTAACCTAAGGACATCACACACAACCATGCCCGAGGCAGGATTCGAACCTGCGACCGTAGCGGTCGCGCGGTTCCAGACTGTAGCGCCTAGAACCGCTCGGCCACTCCGGCCGGCAAATTCCCTCACACTTACTGCTTTATGTCAAAGTGCACTGTCAAGCTGTTGCAAACTGTCATTATCTCCAAATAGTTACTCTATTGTACACAGCACACATCGAACGTTTTCTCAAGTATGGTAAGGGGATCACACATCCACCCAGTTAGTTTTGTGTGTTAAAGAGCTGCTTCTGGGACAATGAGGTGTAGCGGCCCCGGATTGAAACCACCCAGAAGATTAACGACGCGAATCCGCGTGCCAGCTAGCCTGTATGTGGTTTGCAGGCGGTTTCCCACATCTCACAAGGTGAATGCTGGGCTGGGTCCCAGGTCCTGCCTCAGTTACACGATTCGCAAACTTTTAGAACAATTTCATTTATTTTCACGTGCATACAAGTACACGAAGGCAGTTAGGGTGTAAATCTTCCGTCCTAGGGTAAGGGGGGGGGGAATCGTAATGGGGTGGAGACCGGGAGAACATTTAGCCACTCCTTAAATTAACCATGACAAATCAGTCAATAGCCATACCGAACCTCCGCCGATGTCACCAGGAAAAGAAGAAAATAAGGGGACCACACCCTAACCACGAAAAACACTCCCACACCATAACACGACTTCCTCTGTACTTCACTGTTGGCACTACACGTGATGGCAGATAAAGTTCTCCAGGCTTTCGCCAAACGCAAACCCTTCCATCGGATTGCCACAGTATATAGTGTGACTCATCTTTCAAAATCACTCGTTTGCAATGATCTATGGCGTTACTCTTTCCAGCACGTCAGGCGTCACTTAGGACTGACTATAGAAATGTATGGCTTTTGGGGGGTTGTTCGACCATAGTACCCCATTCTTTTTAACTCCACACGCAACGTCATTGTGCCAACTGGACTGCTAGTAGCAGTTTGGAACTCAAGAATGATTCCTTCTGCTGATTTCTTGCAACTTTTTACTACTAATCTCAGCAATGCTCGGCGGTCCCTGTCCGCTAGTACATGGAGTCTACCTGGTCTTGTTTCAGCTGCGGGTGTTACTTCGCGCCGGCCGGTGTGGCCGAGCGGTTCGATATTTTAAATAAGTCGAAAATTTATAGAAGCATTTTCCAGTAGCTGCAAAGACGGATTTTAAATATCTTTAATAAAGTTAAGCAATTTAGTGGGCTAGTTTGGAACCAGCGAAACCGAGTAATCGGCCACAAGTCGTGGAATGTAGAAGTCTCTTGCCCTCTGCGCACAGGTGCTGCTTCCCTATATTGTTTCTGAAGCCGGGGATAGGTGATCTTTTATGATCAACCGAGTTATTTGTTGCAATATGGAATTGCAAGTACAGCGATGCAAGAATTAATCTGGGTCTGCCATTAACCGTTTCCGATTTAGTCTACAGAGACAGTCTGATCCGAATACTAGAAACCAGGAAGGTCCTTAGCTGCACTCAATGTGGACTCAGGGGGCATTGATTCAATTTCGTGAAACTGAGCCTGCTGTAGGTGCTGTGCATTAGGCTGTCTTACAAAGATAGCATTCAACTGTGATATCTTTCGATATTTAAAACCGGTACAACAATAAGTGGAGGCACACCACTGTAAGACAGCTCCATCGATGGGGCTTCCATCCCCCTCTGCTTACATTCCTATCGTCCTACAACACCTTCCACTCGTTGGAGTAACGCAGATTAGCCGTGCACGCGAGGGAGGTTGTTGGAACTGAAGTACATCAGAACCATCTCGCACTATTTATCTGTAAGGTGCTGACCACGCATCTTGTACAGACGTCTCTTTCACTGTAGTGGACACACCTGGTCGTGGCATCGTTGAGAAATGGCGCTGTAACAGCGAGGATCGTAGGAAAATCCTTAACTACTTTCGAGTAAACAGCAAACAAGCATCGTTCCATGGGACAAGGTCACCCATACACAGGGGCAAGGGGAAGACGTACATCCTCCTTCCTGGCTCCCAGGGAAAGGAAAAAATATAGGTACTCCGCTGTTCTCCTTTCAAGGAAATTATTTAAATGTCGGTATTACGCAGTGTTTCAACAGAGTCGAAACTGAAACTTTTTTATGGCTTTTTACAAATCGCCATTCGTCTTCCAAAATATTAAAAAGCACTCCACACCCCCCACATCTAGTCCCTCCTCCCTTACAAACTACTGTATGGGCACCCAGAGCAAGGGATGCCTTTTATTAAGTGTTAAACAATGGAAAATCCAGGCTGGAATAATGACAATATTATGAAAACAATAATTGCTACTCACCATAGAGCGAAGATGCTGAGTTGCAGGTAGACACAACAAAAAGACTATCAGCAAATAAGCTTTCGCTCGAAAAGGCCTTCATCAGTAACAAACACACACACACACACAAATACACTCAATGAAACGCAACTCACCCACACACGACCACAGTCTCTGGCTGCTGAGGCCAGACTGTGCGCAGCAGTGTGTGGTGGGAGAAGCAACTGGGTGGTGGGGGTAAGGAGGAGGCTGGGGAGGGCAGGGATAGCAGCTGGGTGGTGGGGGTAAGGAGGAGGCTATCCCTGCCCTCCCCAGCCTCCTCCTTACCCCCACCACCCAGTTGCTTCTCCCACCACACACTGCTGCGCACAGTCTGGCCTCAGCAGCCAGAGACTGTGGGCATGTGTGTATGAGTTGTGTTTGTGTGAGTGCATGTGTGTGTATGTTGTCTATTTCTGATGAAGGCCTTTTTGGGGGGAAAGCTTACTTACTGACAAACTTTTTGTTGTGCCTATCTATGGCTCAACTTTTACTAACTGTTGTGATTTTTAATGTAGGATATTCAGCATTAAACATGTGTTTTGCCCAACATTGCACATATGTTGATCTGTACAGTGCATTCGTAAATAATGATGACCTCGAACTCTGTTTATTACTAATAACTGTCCATTTATGCTGCCGCACTCAGATCTGGTCTATGCCTGAATCACATCATTAACCTGTATCTCAACTTCTGAACAGTGACTGGTGCAACCGATCACTGCGGCCACCGTCAGCCAACTCCTTAGTAACGCAATAATGAACACATTTTGCAAGCTTTCAAGCAACGTCCTTACATGAGTGACCGTTCGCTGTGGCCATCACCACTAGACTCTTACATAAAACAATATTTCATAAGAATCGACTGGAGCCATAACCGATGCTAATTTCCTCCTTGGCTGTCGCCTCCCAACTTCAGCTGCAGATACAAGGGAGTTTCTAGCTCGAGTGTTTTACCCAATTGCAGCAAAGGAAATTTCATGGCGGAGCTTTGCTTAGCCAATATCAAGCAAGGACGCTCTTACCAGGTGGATGGTGACGCCGCAAACGTCAGCAAAACACCTCCCAGTGAACACCACATTGTCGTTCTGCACGTCATAAAAAAGGCACGCTGACCTTCTGCCCAAACTGTAGGTCTTATGACACATCGCACCATATTACTATTATTCAATATCTGTTTTAATATAAGTGTTATGTCCCTTGTATCCAAACATTTTTTGAAATATTATCTCATAGGTCAGGAAATGATGTCCTTGGAAGAACTATTTTAATTGCTGTTCTCTTCCCAATTACCATTATTAAATAAATGAAATTTTGCAATTCAAACAGCAGTAGAAACTTGCCATTGAAGATGTACAGTTAGGAGGTTGGACAAGTGGACTAAAGGGACTGGTTTTAGCTTTTCTACAGATAAATATTTGTGTGTGTGTGTGTGTGTGTGTGTGTGTGTGTGTGTGTGGGCGCGTGTGAGGATTTTAACCACTCAATTTTTACTTTGCCTGACTTTAAATTTAGGGATGCTGCTCTGAACTGGAAGATTTCAAATCCTGCTTCATAATTGCTATCGAAGATCTGCTCTGAACTGGAAGATTTCAAATCCTGCTTCATAATTGCTATCGAAGATAGACTTATGATGAATTTTGAGACTAGGTGACGTTTTTCGGACTTGATTCTAAGCTTTTGTGATTACTCTGCGGGAAAATGACCTGAAGGATAGCCATTTTAAAACGCAGAACACCTCGAAGTGCCATAACCACAGATCTTGGAGAGCATACAAGGCATATCTGCTGCAGTTTTATAAGGCTTTGGAAAGTCTCAGCTAGATTATGGGTGCACAGCACATACATCAGTGAGGCCTAAGGGACTGAAAATCAACTACGCCATCCGTCTTGTGGGAATTAGGCTGGTCAAGCGTGCCTGTTGGGCCATTTCCGTACTTGACTTCTGTGCTGAGGTCTGATAGCCGCCATCTGGCATTTGCAGCAGTTTCTCAGCGTGTTTGAGTTGCACAGGGTACCATAGAATCCTTGCAAGCGAGAAAACTGAACGTCCAATCCTTGTTGGGCTATCTAGATTTATGGTTTCATGCTTTTTCTAAATCACTTAAGGCATCTACTGAGGTGGTTACCCGGCCAATTTCCTTCTTCATCCTTTGTCATACCAAGTTTACGCTTCTTCTCTAGTGATTTCACCATCGACGAGACACTAGAGTTTAACCTTGTTTCCTCCCTTTTGTCCCAGAAGCGTCAGAATACAAAACTGTTGCTTGCCCTACTACAAATTTGTTCCCATAAATTGGTTGTGAACAACAATGCCATTTAAAGCAAGGTAGGAAGATTATGGTTTAACATCTCGTCATTGACGAAGTCATTAGAGTCAGAACACAAACTCACATTGGGGGAGAATGTGGACGACAATTTGTAGTGTTCTATTTCAGAGGAACTGTCTTGGCATTTACCTTAAGTGATTGAAGGAAACTAACATTGGCAGCGCTCTCTTTCAAAGGAACTATCTTGGCATTTGTCTTAAGCGATTTAAGGACACGAGTGAAGACCTACGTCTCGATGGCGAGGTGGGACATGGTCCTCGTCCTTCCACGTCACAAGATGAGGCCTTTTGAGATCTGCCCAAAGTGCAACCTACTGGTATTTGGTGTGGTAAAAATAGCAACCCTTAGCTATGGTAAAAACTGACTTCTACTCTGGTTCCCGAAGGAAGTCAGATTATTTTAAATTTATTGAGGTACAAAAATATGACATTCCTGAACCCATTTTCGTCTCTGTATTTCAGAAAATTTTGAATCAGAATCTGAATAATAAGCCTGTATTTACAAAAGGGTATAACAAGGAAGACTCTCTTGTCTTCTCTGTCGTTTTCCCTTAAGATGTCCTCAATATTAGTTTATCAATTCAATAGACAGTAAATGATACACAGATACATCCAGCCTTAGAATCACTCTAGCGAATGAGATGGGCTCATATAGAAAAATCTCCCATGTATCCTGGTTCCCTGGGTACCATTCACTCTATACAACTCGTGTACACAGCAGATAAATAATTCCTGATTTTGGACATTACTCTTCATTTATAAACGCTGTATAAGTAATTGTTATTCTACTGGGCACTAGAATTTGTAGACATTCAGGAATACGAATTATCAGATGTACCTACCAAGGATGCACTTGTTGAAAATTGTGTGGCTCAGTGACCCATCCCCCTAGGGGCATGCTGTCATTTCACTGTTGGGGTACAGCTGCGTATCATTAGGGAAAAGAGTGGCTGTGGGTGACGAAGAATAGGTTGTGGCTAGATAAATCAGCTGCTCAGCCGCTTTCTACTCTCTCCTTAGCCTAGGTCAAGTCCTCCTTACTCGACTCTGAGTAGGTTATCATTAAATGACACATGACTTCCTGCTCCGGTAAAAGGAATCTCCACTATGTCGTCCTTTTGGAATGCAGATTTCAGTACGCCGTATTTTAAAAGAGAATGTACTGTAGGCAGAAGCTAACTTATCGCATCCACTATTTTAGAAGATGTAGAGTTGAAAGTAACTTGACATTCAATATCACGAAGAGTCTAAACATCTTCCTAAAGTCAAAAATGTTTTGCAAGCGACTATCAGCAGCATCGATATACATGGAGAAATGCATGGTACAACTGTACTGTCTTATATTTACTCACAACCAGTTTCGATCATTGATTATCTTCGCAGTGGAAAAATATTGTGACAGCTTCACATCTCATATATACTATTTAACCAGAATAGACACCATAGCTGACTTGCAAACGACAAAAAAAGATACTTTACGCCATAATGCCGGCTTAAGGAAGCAGAGAAATTGAAAATATGAAACTATGTAACAACAATAAGTGCACAAGTGGTTACTTGTTTTCAGTGTTTTCTGCTTACTTAAGTCGGTATTATGGCGTGAAGTGTCTTTTTCTGTCGTTTGCAAGTCAGCTATAGCATCTTTTCTGGTTAAATAGCATCTATATACATGAAGCTGTCACAATATTTTTCCACTGCGAAGGCGATCAATTATCGAAACTGGTTGTGAATAAATATATTGTAAGACAGCGCAGTTGTACCATGAGTTTCTCCGAGTCTTCCTAAAGTATTAGAGACGAGAGTATATTGTTTTTTCAGTTTACTCGGATGATTTGCTTGTTTTTCCCCCTTTGCGACAGTCACAAATTATTGAGTGTATTTTAGCTTCCACTTAGTTACGCTATTCATTTTCAAACACTGATGATGTTTGCAATTTGAGCTAATGAATGAATGTTTCGCTGGATGCAAGTGAAAATAGGAGACGCTGAGTACGATTTTAAACGACTTTGTATTTTATATTTTTTGTGAGTGGGGAGGGAGTCTACGCATTTTAACCTCTTTATCCCAAACAATATTTTTAAGTGGGCTGGTAACTTTAATGTTGAGCAATCTCGATCCATAAACACCCCCTCATCCCAGCCTCTATTATTTTGTGAATCAGCGCATTAGTTTTAACTCCAGAATCTACCAAATGGAAGAGGCTGTGGCTCTTGAATCTGTGCAACAGTCACCTGTTATAAGTACTCTGAGCCACATACACTTTATGCTACAATCTCTTCCACTCGGTGACACTGACTGCTGGCACATCTACTAAGAGTGATTTGGACAGAGGCTTCTCAATGAGACTCTCTGTTAGTGATTGGTTGAATATATAATGGGTACTAAATATTTCCATCAATAGTGTACATACGTCGGGATTTCACGGAGTATTGCTTCTCATTGTTAGAACTGGAAGATTTCAAACCCTGCTTCATAATTGCTATCGAAGATCGACTTTATGGTGAATTCCGTAAATGACGTAGGTCTCTGAAGACTACTAACCACTTTCGTGTCTTCTTAAAATATTATTAGTCAATTTTTGAAAACTTTATACTTGCTCTGGGCTCTGCTCCTCTAACATAATTCGCAACTAATAGGATCTGGAACAAAATGCTTCACGTCCATGTACCATAGCCTCGCTGATGACTTATTAGTTGTACCTTTGCAGAGAAAATAGTGACAATTTTATGTAGTCTCAGATTTCTTTCAGTTGTGAGATATAATAGCTTCATCTAGTTCCATTGATCTACCTGGAGAAACTAAAGTGCTATAGTGCCATTTAAGATTTCGATGCATCTTGTAACGCAAAAAGAGATACTACTACTTTGTTTAGTATGAGGGACTCTACCTTCAGTGTTGATTAGAAACCTCGATTGCTAAGATCAATAGTTTCCAATAAAATATTACAAGGAAAGGCTCAGTGGCATTAAATGAATGCTTAAGAGGTAACACTCAAAGTAACTGGAATATGTGCAGTCATACCCACGAGGGGGAAGTAATTTGATGAAACATGACAACAATTAGATATATGTTCCAGTTACATCACGATATCTCTAAATACTTACATGTGGATTAAGCTGGAAGAACGACACGTCTGTGAGGGCTTGGTCCATCACACTCTTATCTGTAAAACAAAAACAAATCTGTAACAAGTGTAAGGGAATAAAAAATTGACAGCTACAGAAGAGAACTTACCAATAAAGGAAGCGGCAAAAAAATTGTTAAATGAACAAACAGTAGTAAGGCTGGTAAAAAACTGTCAAACAAACGGAGGCTCTACTTGAAAAGGATGCTGCACTCATCGTATGACGAGCTAGATTAATTAGAAATACAACATTTAGAAAATTTTGAAATATTTTCATGATTCGTAATGTAATTATATTGTATGGCATGCAGACATTGGATTGTAAAATGCTTCTCTTAGAAATTATTCTTGGCTTCTGATCAACATCATCATTTGTTTCCATAATAAATAAAAAATTAATTTCTGCAATGGCTCTCTTGAGTACTGTAGAAGGGATTTAGTATTTGCATCACAGGTGAATCTGAAGAAATGATATTAGTAGGTTTTTGTTCAACACGTAAACTTGATAAAAGTAATAATTAGCTACAACAGAATGACAAAATCATTGTAATTCCTGTAGGATGCTACGTTTTTACAGAACCAATAAATCTGTTCCAAAGAGGAATTCAAAACTTACTTAACTCTAGACAAATCACTCAACAAAATTCTTTTATAAACTTATATGTCTGTAAATCAGTGTAGGAACTTGGTTATAAATTTATAAAAGTGCTGTTGCACATTGTTAATGATGGTTTTGGATAATATTTTCAAGGTTATTACTTAGGAAACAATTTCATTCTAATCTTAAGTGATATCACTTCTTTCAGAAAACAGCTGAATTAGATTTCACAACATCTATGAAGAAGTGTATCTTCAGTTTGTGACTTTTCATGACAATGATTGGAATATTATAGTATGCATTCTATATCATTTGAGAATCTCATTCAAGTTCATAGTGTTAATGGAGCAAATGTCACAATGGTCTTGAAGATCATGTAACATAGATGTTTCTCTTACTTTTCCCCATATAAGTTATTAAAAACTATAGCTGGCATTCTGAATAATTCTTCATAATTGGGAACATAATGAAAATTATTAGTGTTTTCTCACTAAAGAGGATTTGTTATACCATAATAATGCTCAGTTATGTGTAATATTTACTGTTCTGATAGTTAAGTGGAAGAGATGGAGTGTCAAAACAAGTACAATGTTTAACTCATAGACAGTTTATCATCAAGTCTGTGAGTTTTTATCACAATCAGGAAAAATTATAATGTTTTGCAATGAGCTTAACATCAACACATTTTTTACTATTTTTCTTTCTTTGAAAACATGTATACAAGACAAGACAAGTAGTGGCTATAATGAGTTATTATAGAAAGGTGATATAAAAATTTTCTTTACTTGGAATTCATGTAATGGTGGTTGTTTGTCATATTGTCATTAACAACTGATGATGGAATTTATATTCCTGTCTCTTACATACACAAGATATGATTTTATACAAAAGCGAGGAATTTTGAATTATAGTTCTTAAATATGAACCTGAACATGAGTTAGAAGTAAAACAGAATGATCTTAAGGAGTCACAAATACAAATTTTACTAACTGATATGCAGAGGCAAGGGACTGCTAGGCTCTAACGAATAAGCTATATTAAAGTCAAGAGTGGAAATAACTACAATTAAATGTAGTTTGACATATCACAGTTTGCGCTGATTGATTACCAGATAGATAGGCATAACAGGCAAATTAAAGTCTTATTATTGTATGCTAATGTTAAACTTTCAAATGTATTTCTCAAAAATGGTAATAATTAAGTTATCCTTGTAGAGACATGGAGTTTAGAGTCTTCTGAATGATGTCACAGAGATTATGATAGCACCATATACATTAAATCAATTTCTCTTTTGGAAGGAAGGTGTGCAAGTACCAAACAAAGGACTCCTGGGGATGAAAAGATTAAAATGATAGAGAGTGACAGAGTATTTGGATCAAATTACCTGAGGTATCTGAAAATCAGTGGGGCTCATATGATACTAGCCACTGAAAGCTGGCTAAAACTCAGAATTGAATGCACTGCGATTTTTGGGTTAAGTGTGAATGTATATTCAAAGGACAGGCCGATGGCAAATTGAGGTGGCATATTTCTCACATTAGATAAGAAACTTAAATTCATCAAGCAATAAAGTGAAGCTGCATGAGAGAGTGTTTAAGCACGACTCAATATCAAGAAGAGTGGTCACAAACATAGTTGGATCTACGTCACTCACCATACACATGCTCTACATGTTACTGAAAACAGAAAAAAACTTCAGTTCATTATAGCACTATCTTCGTTAATTATACTGTTATCACCGGAGGAGACTTTAAAACATCCAACAGTTTACTGAGGTAGCTTTGAATTTGGATGACGTGACAAGACATCCTGCGGAACATTACTACATGGCATTTCTGAAAACTACGTAGAACATGTAGTTCGAAAACTAGTAATGACGGAGGTGTGTTGGACCTCAAGGCTACAAACCGACCTCACCTCTTTGAGGAGATCCCTATTGAAACTGGTGTCAGTGACAGTGAGACTGTTGTATCAGCCATGTTTACTGACGTACAAACAACAGCTAAAACAAACAAGTAGGCAAATTTGCATGTTTAATTAGATATACAAAGAGGGAATCATGTCATATCTTAACGACAGACTCAAAACCTTTACCTCTGGGAAGGAGCATGTAGAATCGTGGCTCAAGTTTAAAAGAATAATTGTCCATGCAACATATAGATAATTATGTACCTAGCAGCACCTTTCATAAAGGTCAGGAGCTTCCTTGGTGTACAGTCACTATAAAGAATGCAGTGTGTTTACATTTCGCGGCGTGCTATTGCAGCTGTAACGGTTATAAAGCTAAGTACAGGTACTGTCAAAGGTGTGCACTGTATTCGAATATTTAATTCAGCAGTTGTCTGCCGCCGGTAGCTGAGTTGTCAATCCTAAGGGCCCGGCTGGGTCGGAGATTTTCTCAGCCCAGGGACTGGGTGTTGTGTTGTCCAAATCATCATCATCTCATCCCCATCGACGTGCAAGTCGCCGAAGTGGCGTCAAATCGAAAGACTTGCACCCGACGAACGGTGTACCCGATGGGAGGCCCTAGTCTCACGACATTTTATTTTATTTAGCAGTTTTCAATCTTCATCCAAATATTAGCAGTGTGTTTACGTATCGTGGCGTGCAGTTGCAGCTGTAGCGGTTCTTAAGTTATGTTCTGACAAAGTTGTTTGTGCACTGTTATACAGTTATTAAATCTAGTAGTTTTCAACGGTGTCTCGTGTTATTTGTGTTGAAATAACTCAGTTGAGTGTTCCAGTGGCCGCTTGAATTTTTGGTTTATCTATAAAACTGTGTGAAGTTTTGATACAAATGGTATTAGTTGTGGTTTAGTAGTATTAATAAAAGTCGTTGCTTTCTTAGTAGAGAGAGAATTTCGAGACCACTATTGTTAGTTCTATAAATAGTTCTACAGGTGTAATTAACTTAGGTAATGTTTAACTTTTCCAGTAACTGTAAACTGTTACCATCAGTGAGAAGTGTGGGCTTTGTTGTAGGTTTGTGAGTAGTGGGTTACACTGTGGGATTCTAGCAAGATTCTCTCCTGGGAATGCAGAATCTGCAGCCGAAATAAGTTGATAGAGGAGCAGGAGCGTAAGGAGGCACTATATAGATTGAGGAGGGTGAAGGGTGCTGGAGAATGGGAACTGGCAGTTGGCAAGAAGGCAGCTAGCAGGAGGAGGTATTCAGACAGCTGTACTCTGCATAGATGCAACAGATTTGACCAATCGTCAGAGTTGAGTGGAGAGGAGCCTCTTGTAGCTGTAGCTGTACGAAACATCCAGCAGTCCTCAGCAGTTAGGAAGCGTAAGTCAGTTGCAAAGTCTAACAGAAAGAAGAAGGTTCTGCTGCTAGGTAGTTCGCACGGCAGAGATGTGAGTCAGCAGCTGCACGAAGTGTTGGTGAGTGAGTACGAGGTCACCAGCATTGTGAAGCTTAGTGCAGGGTTGGCTCAGGGGAGGTATGTACGAGTTTTACGAAAGAGGATCAGTTAGTGATTGTGGGTAGAGCAGGGAATAGTCTTGATAGGGACGAGGAAAATGATGTAGCTGGTGACCTGGTAAAGATAGCTACTCAAACTGGTGGCACTAATGTGCACTTTATGCAGCAGTTTCAGTGTCATGATCGGTCTCATCTTAATGCTGCTGTTAGGCGTGTTAGCATGGGGCTGGAGAAGATACTGATGTCAGAGGGCATGGGTCACATTGCATCGGTGCCAATTGAGTCTATCAATATATCAGGTTTCACTAGGCATGGTCTGCAATCTTAATAGGTTTAGGAAGAGGAGGCTGGCAAAGCTTACAGGTGACTGTGTAGTGGGTGGTTGTGGGATCACTCATGGAAAAATTCCTGTAGTAGTTGGTGTCAGAGCTGCACCTTTTTCAGATTGAAGTCAGCTGATAGAAATACCTGCTTAAAGGAAGTCCTTCTAACAAAGGAACCACCTTCGCAGGAGGTCAGGTATCAAAGTAGAGAAGGAATTAGCATATTTCATCAAAAAATGTGAAGTATTAGAGATAAAGTTAGTGAACTGCTTGTAGATGTTAACTCTGACATTATCGATACATCGGAGCACCACTTAAATAATTAAAAGGTTTGCTTTACCAGGATACAGATTAGGTGGATGGTTTTCAAGAAGTTCCTTGCGGAGTGGGGGAGTGGCCATGTATGTTAAAAGCAGTATTCCATTTGAGTCCATAGACTTATCATGGCACTGCACTGAACAGATATTTGAATGCTGTGCAGGGGCAGTTGAATTTAGTGAAACTAAACTTTTAATTGGTGTTGTTTATAGGTCCCCTAACTAACTTCTTCAGAACATTTCTTCTTAAGCTAGACAGGGTTCTTGGTCCACTTTATAGGAAGTACCAAAAATTAGTTATTTATGTAGTGACTGCAATATTAATTTTACATATGATTTTGCAAGAAAAAAGATGTTGGTAGATCTCCTAAACTCATATGATCTGATGCAGACACTGTTTCTTCCAACCACGGTGCAGGGGAACAGTAGCACAGCCATAGACAATATTTTTATTCATTTGTCATTACTAAATGGGCATTCTGTCAGTAAAAGGGTGAATGGCCTTTCAGACTATGATGCACAAATTTTAACTCTAAAAGGCTTTTGTACTCAAAAAAATGTATGTAGGAATGCTAATCCAATAGCACTAGAGAGTTTTTTAAACCTCGTTAAGGAACAACAGCTGCAGGATGTTTATAGTGCCGATAACATAGATGACAAACATAATGCTTTCCTTAACACATTTCTCACGCTCTTTGAGAGTTGCTTTCCATTAGAACATTCTAAACGGCGCAATAGTGGTAAAAGGCAGTCTCGGTGGCTGACTAGTCGGATAAGTGTGTATGTAGAGCAAAGCGGGAATTACATCAAAATGCTAGAAGCAATCACAATCAATCTACAGTAGCCCATTACAAACAGTATTGCAACATGCTTAAAAGTGTTATTAGGAAGGCAAGAATAGTTAATTCACAGGATAAAATTAAAACCATATGGTCAGTTGTGAAGGAAGTGTCTCATCAGCAGCTCAAGCTGGGCGATATAAAGTCAGTTCGTAGTAAAAATATTTCGTTACTGATAAGTCAGATGTATGTACAGTATTTAACAGCCCTTTCTGAGCATTTCTGGTGAATTAAATAAAAACTTAGTTTCTACAGGGAATTATATAACTTTCTTCGCAAATGCCTTTCCAAGACTAATTTCTGAAATACTCCTCTGTGATACTGACAAGGGGGGAGATTGAGTCAATACTTAAATCACTGAAGACTAAGGACTCTCATGCACATGATGGAGAGCCTAGCAGGATATTTAAGTACTGTGCTACACATGTACTTAGACATATTTGTGATTTTTACTTTAAGAATGGTCAGTCCCTGAATGGTTCAGCACTCAGTAGTAAAGCCGCTTTATAATTAGGGAGAAAGGGATAATGCAGACAATTTTACACCTATTTCTATGCCATCAGTGTTTGCTAATATTATTGAAAAGACTGTATATGTAAGGATAATTGATCATTTGGAACACATAATTTGCTATCAGATGTACAGTTCGGCTTTAGAAGTCGTTTAACAACTAAATATGCTATATTATCTTTTCTCTGGGAGGTACTGGAAGGATTAAACAAAAGGTTTCGAACGGTAGGCATTTTTTTTATTTAACTAAGGCGTTTGATTGTCTTGATCGCAAAATATTGCTCCAGAAGTTAGACCATTATGGAATACGGGAAGTAGCTCACAATTGGTTCATCTCTTACTTTAACAACAGACAGCAAAAGGTCATTATTCATAATGTTATGAATGGTTGTGAAGTGGGGTCTGAGTGGGGTAAAGTCAAATGGGGGGGGGGGGTACCCCAGGGTTCAGTGTTGGTGCCACTCCTGTTTCTTATTTACAGGTTGTTTCAAAAATGACCGGTATATTTGAAACGGCAATAAAAACTAAACGAGCAGCGATAGAAATACACCGTTTGTTGCAATATGCTTGGGACAACAGTACATTTTCAGGCAGACAAACTTTCGAAATTACAGTAGTCACAATTTTCAACAACAGATGGCGCTGCAAGTGATGTGAAAGATATAGAAGACAACGCAGTCTGTGAGTGCGCCATTCTGTACGTCATCTTTGTGCTGTAAGCGTGTGCTGTTCACAACGTGCAAGTGTGCTGTAGACAACATGGTTTATTCCTTAGAACAGAGAATTTTTCTGGTGTTGGAATTCCACCGCCTAGAACACAGTGTTGTTGCAACAAGACGAAGTTTTCAACGGAGGTTTAATGTAACCAAAGGACCGAAAAGCGATACAATAAAGGATCTGTTTGAAAAATTTCAACGGACTGGGAACGTAACGGATGAACGTGCTGGAAAGGTAGGGCGACCGCGTACGGCAACCACAGAGGGCAACGCGCAGCTTGTGCAGCAGGTGATCCAACAGCGGCCTCAGGTTTCCGTTCGCCATGTTGCAGCTGCGGTCCAAATGACGCCAACGTCCACATATCGTCTCATGCGCCAGAGTTTACACCTCTATTCATACAAAATTCAAACGCGGCAACCCCTCAGCGCCGCTACCGTTGCTGCACGAGAGACATTCGCTAACGATATAGTGCACAGGATTGATGACGGCGATATGCATGTGGGCAGCATTTGGTTTACTGACGAAGCTTATTTTTACCTGGACGGCTTCGTCAATAAACAGAACTGGCGCATATGGGGAACCGAAAAGCCCCATGTTGCAGTCCCATCGTCCCTGCATCCTCAAAAAGTACTGGTCTGGGCCGCCATTTCTTCCAAAGGAATCATTGGCCCATTTTTCAGATCCGAAACGATTACTGCATCACGCTATCTGGACATTCTTCGTGAATTTGTGGCGGTACAAACTGCCTTAGACGACACTGCGAACACCTCGTGGTTTATGCAAGATGGTGCCCGGCCACATCGCACGGCCGACGTCTTTAATTTCCTGAATGAATATTTCGATGATCGTGTGATTGCTTTGGGCTATCCTAAACATACAGGAGGCGGCGTGGATTGGCCTCCCTATTCGCCAGACATGAACCCCTGTGACTTCTTTCTGTGGGGACACTTGAAAGACCAGGTGTACCGCCAGAATCCAGAAACAATTGAACAGCTGAAGCAGTACATCTCATCTGCATGTGAAGCCATTCCGCCAGACACGTTGTCAAAGGTTTCGGGTAATTTCATTCAGAGACTACGCCATATTATTGCTACGCATGGTGGATATGTGGAAAATATCGTACTATAGAGTTTCCCAAACCGCAGCGCCATCTGTTGTTGAAAATTGTAACTACTGTAATTTCGAAAGTTTGTCTGCCTGAAAATGTATTGTTGTCCCAAGCATATTGCAACAAACGGTGTATTTCTATCGCTGCTCGTTTAGTTTTTATTGCCGTTTCTAATATACCGGTCATTTTTGAAACACCCTGTATATAAATGATATGGCCTCTAGTATTACAGGTAAGTCTAAAATATTACTGTTTGCTGATGACACTAGCTTGGTATTAAAGGATGTTGTGTGTCACATTGGCTCTGTTTCAAATAGTACAGTTCATGTCATAAGTTTATGGCTTGCAGAAAATAAACTAACGCTAAATCACAATAAGACACAGTTTTTACAGTTTCTAACACACAATTCAACAAAATCCGACGTTTTGATTTCACAGAATGAGCATATGGTTAGTGAAACTGAACAATTCAAGTTTCAAGGTGTTCAGATAGATAGTAAACTGTCGTGGAAAGTCCACATTCACTATCTTGTACAAAGACTTAATGCTGCCAATTTTACTATTTGAATGGTATCTGAAGTAAGTGATCGTTCGACACGAAAATTAGTCTACTTTGCTTATTTTCATTCGCGTATGTCATGTGGTATTATATTTTGGGGTAACTATTCCCATTCTCAAAGGGTAGCCGCGCAGTCTGGGGCGCCTTGTCAAGGTCCGTGCGACTACCCCCATCCGAGGTTCGAGTCCTCCTTTGGGCATGGGTGTGTATGTTGTCCATAACGTAAGTTAGTTGTAGTTACATTAAGTAGTGTGTAGGCTTAGGGACTGACGACCTCAGCAGTTTGGTCCCATAAGACCTTACCACAAATTTCCAAATTTCTCAAAGGGTGTTTTTGGCTCAGAAGCTGGCAGTTCGGGTAATATGCGGTGTAAGTTCGCGAACCTCTAGTCGACCACTGTTCACTAGTCTTGGTATTCTGACATTGGCCTCTCAATATATATATTCTTTACTGTCGTTTCTTGTGAACATCATAAGCTTACTCCCAAGAGTTAGCAGTTTTCACTCAGTTAATATTAGGCAGAAACCCAATCTTCATTTGGATCGCACTTCCTTAACTCTTGTGCAGAAAGATGTGCAGTATACCGCTGCATTCATTTTCAATAAGCTACCACAAGAACTCAAAAATCTTAGCAGTGATCCACGCGCTTTTAAATCGAAACTGAAGAGCTATCTCATGGGTCACTCCTATTCTGATGAGGAGTTCGTTGAAAAATTATGCTGATTCCTATGTTGTTGATTGCGTTTACTTAAACTTATGGCCTGACTTTTTTTGGGTTCATAAACATTTTATTTTATCTGTTATTACTTCCAAATTTTAATTTCATGTATTGACACGTTCCATGACCTTGGAGATTTGCTCCTCAATTTGGTCCTACGGAACATGACATGTAAATAAAAAAAAATAAAATGGTCTAAAAAACAAGGACTACTGCTTAATGGCTATAAAAAAATAATATGACTATAGACAGAGAAATGATGAATAAAGCGTATTTGGCTGTGAAGAGTGTAATGTTTGAACCCTTTAGTGGCTATTATGACAGGATCTTTTAGAAAGAAAACTAAAAAAAGTATAGTAGTATGTACAGACTGCCAGTGGCAAGGAAGTCATTGATGATAAAAAAACGAAATTTAAGTTAGCAAATCAAAAAACAAAACGTTAATTCCATTTTCAAATGATCCTTTATCAAGGAAGACATAAATACTGACTCTGATTACTTCTCGTAAGACTGCTGTTGATATTAATGTCACAGGCACTAAGAAACAGCTAAAATCGCTAAAACTCAACAAGGCTCCAGGCCGCGAAGGAATTCCAGTCAGATTCCATACAGAACTAGCAGCTGATTTAGCTCTCGTTTTTAACTGTAATTTACCGTAGATCCTTTGATCAAAAAACTGTGCCCGGAGACTGGAGAAAAGCACAAGTCAACACGTCTACAAGGGGATGGCTGAAGTGTTACACAAAACTACCATCCGGACTAATTGACATTCATCTGATGCAGAATGTAAGAACATATTCTGAAATCCAACATAATGAGGTATCTGGAACAGAATTTCTTCATCCATGCCAACCAACAAGGATTCCGAGAGCGTCCATCATGAGAAACCCAACGGCACTTATCTTACGTGTCATCCTGAAAGCCACGGGTCAAGGAAATTAAGTGGACACAGTATTTTGTGAGTTCCCTCAAGCATTTAACTCGCTATCATGCCAACGATTATTAATAAAGGTACGATAATACATCTTCTTTCCTTTAGCGTTTGGCTCATTTGAGTTACAGGCTCCACTGCACTCAATTTTCGTAATTGTACAGTACTGGCCATTAAAATTGCTACACCTAGAAGAAATGCAGATGATAAACGCGTATTCATTGGACAAATATATTATACTAGAACTGACATTTGATTACATTTTCACGCAATTTGGGTGCATAGATCCTGAGAAATCAGACCCAGAACAACCACCTCTGGCCGTAATAACAGCCTTGATACGCCTGGGCATTGAGTCAAACAGAGCTTGGAAGGCGTGTACAGGTACAGCTGCCCATGCAGCTTCAACACGATACCACAGTTCATCGGGAGTAGTGACGCGTATTGTGACGAGCCAGTTGCTCGGCCACCATTGACTAGACATTTTCAATTGGTGAGAGATCTGGAGAATGTGCTGTCCAGGACAGCAGTCGAACATTTTCTGTATCCAGAAAGGCCCGTACAGGACCTGCAACATGCGGTCGTGCATTATCCTGCTGAAATGCAGGGTTTCGCAGGGATCGAATGAAGAGTAGAGCCACGGGTCGTAACACATCTGAAACGTAACGTCCACTGTTCAAAGTGCCGTCAATGTGAACAAGAGGTGACCGAGACGTGTAACCAATGGCAGCCCATACCATCACGCCGGGTGATACGCCAGTATGGCGATGACGAGTTACACGTTTCCAATGTGCGTTCACCGCGATGTCCCCAAACACGGATACGACCATCATGATGCTGTAAGCAGAGCCTGGATTCATCTGAAAAAATGACGTTTTGCCATTCGTGCACCCAGGTTCGTCCTTGAGTACACCATCTCAGGTGCTCCTGTCTATGATGCAGCGTCAAGTGTAACCGCAGCCGTGGTCTCCGAGCTGATAGTCCATGCTGCTGTAAACGTCATCGAACTGTTCGTGCAGATGGTTGTTGTCTTGCAAACGTCCCCATCTGTTGACTCAGGGATCGAGACGTGGCTACACGATCCGTTAGAGCCATGCGGATAAGATGCCTGTCATTTGGACTGGTAGTGACACGAGCCCGTTGGGATCCAGCACAGCGTTCCGCATTACCCTCTTGAACCCACCGATTCAGTATTCTGCTAACAGTCATTGGATCTCGTCCAACGTGAACAACAGTGCCGCTATACGATAAACCGCAATCGCGATAGTCTACAGTCCGACCTTCACCAACGTCGGAAACGTGATGGTACGTATTTCTCCTCCTTACACGAGGCATCGCAACAACATTTCACCAGGCAACGCCGGTCAACTGCTGTTTGTGTATGAGAAATCGGTTGGAAACTTTCCTCGTGTCAGCACGTTGTAGGTGTCGCCACCGGCGCCAACCTTGTGTGAATGCTCTGAAAAGCTAAGCATTTGCATATCACAGCATCTTCTTTCTGTCGGTTAAATTTCGCGTCTGTAGCACATCATCTTCGTGGTGTAGCAATTTTAATGGCCAGTAGTGTATGGTTATGTAACGTTGCGCCCTGATGCCCTTCCTGTCGAGCAGTCGCCAGATGCATCAGGGAGGGAAGTCGTTGGGCCATCTGTCTGTGAATCGTACTAACTTTGCTCTGTGTGTGTTTATTTTAACTATTTGTATGACGTACTGTCTGAAGCAAAAAGGGGGGGTCCAGCTCATTATTTGCCTAAACATTCGTGAAAAAGGCATTAAAACGCTCCGCCCTGCGGGTTCGATCTGGACCTAGCTCACCTTGCAGTCCCACAAGCTAGTGCAGTAGGCGTTATGCAATACAGGCAGATACGATAGTATGAGCGATCAGATAACATTCGTGACTGGACTGCCGATTTCGTGGTAGGGAGGGAGGACGCATCATGTTGTCTTGGGTGAAGACTCTGAAAAGAGACGAAGCGCAATGCCATGCCTCTTTTTACTTCAGCGATAAGTTATTATGCAAGTTAACCACCTTTTTACATGCAAATTAGTCAATTTGATATCCAAACCAATCACATTTCATACCAAATCCAGTCGAAATCTGGGAGACTGCGGAAACGCACGTTTATTTTCAATTGCAATAGAAGAACAGTGATTGTGTAGGTGATTTCTTTCTTTTCTTCCATCTAGTCACTTGTAGATATTCCACTGCGTGTACTGGGTATGGACTAAGGCGATTTCTACGGGCTGTGCCAGCCGCAGAGTAGAAAGTGCAGTCCAACAGAAGAACCGTTCCAACCCCCACTACTTTGTGTCCGCCTCTGCTGCCGGAGTCAGGAGGTGGAGGACGGATGCTGCAAAAAGTGCCTTGTCGGTTTTCTGGAGAGACTTTTCTGTTAAAAACGTCTGTGAAGTGTTGCCGTCGTGGAAAGAGGATTTGGTAAGTAACATAGCCAGGTTTCTGAGGCACTGACAAGAGGAAACTTTCTAGGAGAGATACCGTTCTCGAAAGCTTTCTAAACGACAAGAACATTCCCTGGAAATAACGGTCAAACGCTCTGACCTCCTGTTAGGCATCTAGCCCAACGTTTATCCGTTTTCTTTTCATTTTTCTCTTTTTATCTTCCCGCACTGAAATCAGAGCGAGAGAGGTACCAAATATAAGAGACTGTAGTATCGTGATGTGAAATCTTTAGACTCAAGTTTCTGGAAGAAGAGTTAAGCACACTTCATTGGAGGGGCCCCATTTTTCATACGGCGGTGGGAGTACAGTGACGTCTGCTTAAATTTTTTCATTGGTGGAAAAAAATGCTACATTCTGATAGGTAATTGTTGTTTGAAATAAGGGGAACGTCCACAGACCTGACGGCCTCTTCGCTTTTAACTTCACTTCGGCTTTTGCTCTGAGTAGAGCGACTTTAGGCTCCTCTTACAGAGGGAATACTTCGGCGTCTGTTTCCAGCGGAGTCACTCCGCGTCTTACACTCGGTAGAGACACTTCAGGTGCCATTCGCAGGCACTCCACGTGGATATTTCGACAGGCAGACTGCTGGGTCAGACATCGTCCAAGGGCGCTGCAGCAGTGGCGACCACATTGGTTCAAATGGCTCTGAGCACTATGGGACTTAACTTCTAAGGTCATCAGTCCCCTATAACTTAGAAGTACTTAAACCTAACTAACCTAAGGACATCACAAACATCCATGCCCGGGGCAGGATTCGAACCTGCGACCGTAGCGGTCGAGCGGTTCCAGACTGTAGCTCCTAGAACCGCTCGGCCACCGCGGCCGGCGGCGCCCACATTGCCTTGTTTAGCGAGTCATGGTGCATTTACACTCCAACGATGATGAGGTTTACGAGCAGCATCGGTGGTACAGGTCACCATGAATTTAATAACCCTCAATAGTTTCACCTGGTTACTGAGGCTGCCACAGTTGCACAAACAACTTCACTTACGAAATGATAATTAAATCGAAACCCTTAGCTGCCGACAGGTGTTGTTGATATACATCAGTGGGGACAACTGAAAATATGTGCCCCGAACGGGACTCGAACCCGGGATCTCCTGCTTTCATGGCAGACGCTCTATCCATCTGAGCCACCGAGGGCACAAAGGCTAGTGCGACTGCAGGGACTTATCCCTTGCACGCTCCCCGTGAGACCCACATTCCCAACTGTCCGCTACCTACATTCGTAGTGTTCCTAATAGATATTTGCCCATTTACTCATTACTCGCGCCAGACTGAGCTGACGAGTCCCGTAAGAGTTCGGGCAAAGCGTGCGCATTCGCACAAAAGGTCAATGACCGGATAGCCTTTAACTATATGAAGATTGTATCTGTTCCCGAAAGAACAGATACCATCTTCATATAACTTCACTTACGTTCCAAGCATGAATACAATCACCGTTGTCGAGTCGCGGATTTTAGAAAGTTAAAATTTAATATGTTTGAGAGCTGAACGTACCATCACATGTTTCTCTCCCTGAACTTTGCCAGCCGTGAGTCACTTTCATTTTACCTTGTTTTGTGTTTGTCATTACGTTCATTGCATCTGGATTAACGTTTACTGAATTACACAACAATGTTTTCAGCGAGATCAACTTGTACTAACAAATTCAGGAATTAATCGCAGCTTTGAATTTAATTTCATAGCTTATCATCCTTGTCCATAAATAAGGAAACTATGTGGTTGTCCTCTCCCCCCTCCCCGCCCCCCCCCCTACCCACTCACCCTCGTTGATCATTAGTCCGTTGTGCACAGTTAAATTATCACTGTTCATTGTGGGACATAGATAAGTAACTAGCACCTTCCCTCACTCTCTTTAACAGCAAGGAGGTGCTTTGCAAATCATCGACAGAAGCAAATGTAACTACAGGCATGCCCCAGGGGAGTGTTCTGGACCCCTTGTACATAACGTATGTTAATGGCGTGGCAGACAATATTAATGGTAACCTGAATATTCGCAGATACTGTAGTTATTTTTAATGAAATACTATTTGAAAAAAGCGGCACAAATATCCAATCACATCTTTTAACTGAAGGTGGTGCTAAGAGTGGCAATTTGTTTTAAATGTTCAGAAACGTAAAACTGTGTACTTCACAAATCTCAGGGAAGTACCACAATGTGAATGAGTCGCAACTGGAGACAGTAACTCATATAAATACCTGGGTGTAATAATTTGTAGGAATATGAAATGGAATGACCATATAGACTCAATCTTAGGTAAGGATTTCGGTTCTGTGGCAGGATACTGAAAAAATTCAGTCAGCCTACAAAGAAGACTACTTACAATTTGCTTGTGCGTGCCATATTAAATTATTGGTGAAGTGTATGTGGTCTATACCAGAGAGGACTGACAGAGGACGTTGAATGTGCACGAAGAAGGTCGGCACAAATGTTCGCTCGATGTCGTGACTCACGGTAGAGGGCCACGGCGATGAGCACCTGAATTGGCTGACGCTTCAAGATGGCACTAACTGTCCCACAGAAGAACTGAACGATCTAGATATATTATGAGTCTTCCTATGTGTTTCTCTCAAAGGTACAGTGAAGATAAAATCAGACTATTTGCTGCAAGGACAGAATCACTTACGCAACCACTTTTCCAGCGTTCATTACATGACGAGAACGCCGGCCAGTGTGGCCGAGCGGTTCTAGGCGCTACAGTCTGGAACCGCGCGACCGCTACGGACGCAGGTTCGAAACCTGCCTCGGGCATGGATGTGTGTGATGTCCTTAGGTTAGTTAGGTTTAAGTGGTTCTAAGTCCTAGGGGACTGATGACAGCAGTTAAGTCCCATAGTGCTCAGAGCCTTTTTTTTTTAACCATGACGAGAACGGGAAGCAATCTAAATATGTTTTACCATCCTTGGCGCCCTCTACTATGCACATCACAGTGGTCTGCAAAGTACCTATGTCCGAGGGACGTAACGAAGGGAGGTTTCGTCATTGTGTTTGAAGGTCACACAAATAAAGGCCATATGAATGTACACCAGTTGCTGGTTCGACGACGGAAGGGCCATCAGGAAAGATGAAACGAGGCATGCGCAGAGAGCCGAAGAAAAGAGAGTAGCAGCAGACCGCCGTGCCCGAGGTTATTCGTGTACACATCACGATGGCAGACGGACGTGCATGGACAACGTGGTCACCAATGCTGCATGCTGCTATCTGGTACGAACGGGCATGTGGGACTGGTGAGCCTCTCATCCATGAACGCCTACAGACCGTGTGTAGTGAGGAGGTCAGTCTCGTCAAATACTTGGCTGCTGGTGTTGCATGTTCAGAGAAGGAAGGTACGGTGTTGAGAATGAAGGTCGAAGTGGGCGTCCCTCCACATCTGTGAACGAAAACAACTTGCCAGAGTACAGGACATGGCATTAGCGGACAAGCGCATATCCGTGTCAGATGTGACGTCCACAATGCGTATTGGCCCTTTTCAGGCCCATCACATGCTCCATGATGTGTTGGGTTACCGGAAAGAGTCTGCAAGATTGGTGCCGGGAAACCTGACCCTGGACCACAAGAGTGCAAGAATTGGAGTCAGTCTCGATCATGTGTGGGGCGCCGGGCGCTGTGGCCGAGCGGTTCTAGGCACCTCAGACTGGAACCGCGCGACCGATACGGTCGCAGGTTCGAATCCTGCCTCGGGCATGGATGTGTGTGATGTCATTAGGCTAATTAGGTTTCAGTAGTTCTAAGTTCTAGGGGACTGATGGCCTCAGATGTTAAGTCCAATAGTGCTCAGAGCGATTTGAACCATGTGTGGGGTTTATGCACGAGAGGGAAATGAGTTCCTGTTGAGAATCACCACAGACGATGAGACATCGGTGTACCACTTTATCCTAGAATCCAAAGCGGCCTCAGTGACGTGAAAGCACCGCAGTTCACCAGTGATGAAAAGAAATTCAAAGTGTCACACTGTGCGACAACTGCTTGTATCACAGAGCACCGAGTTGTACTAGAGTGGTTTGTTCAAATTGATTTCACGCTACGATAAATGTTTCAAAGTCGGTGACGACTATGGAAATTATATAGTTCGTGATGCTATGGTATATTTTGTTTTGGCAATAAAGTTCACGTGTGAAAAACAGTGATGAAACTTACTTTCGGGACGTTCATCGTAGATGTACACATCGTAGCTCCGTCCAACTTTGCCGGCCGGTGTGGCCGAACGGTTCTAGGCGCTTCAGTCTGGAACCGCACAACCACTACGGTCGCAGGTTCGAATCATGCCTCGAGCATGGATGTGTGTGATGTCCTTAGGTTAGTTAGGTTTAAGTAGTTCTAAGTTCTAGGGGACTGATGACCTCAGAAGTTAAGTCCCATAGTGCTCAGAGCCATTTGAACCGTCCAACTTTGTAAACAACTATTCAGTATGTGTGACCAACATGAGTATTGGAAATATTTGTTGGTAATAAGCTGGAACTATCTTCAACATTTTAGAAGAACATTTGTAATTATCATTTGCAAGCTGCTGAATATCGTAAATAGATTCTTAATAATGGTTTTCGATGCAGAACCTTAATTGAAGAATTTTGAAAAAATAATTATTGTCCTGAATGAATTATAACTAAGTAGACTGATATATTTCTACGAAAGTATGCTGAAATATAACGCCTCTGAATTTGTTGTGTGATAACTCTCAGAGCTTTTTCTGCTTGCTCCTTTTCTTTCTGGCTGATGTGCAGAAAGCAACACTAGAGACTGAGCTGTTAACTCTCTGGTAATCTCAGAGCGAGCCTGCCGCCCTGCTGTGCCACTTCTCCGTACAGTGCTCACAGCCGCAGCGTGACGTTATCGCGTGATTCTAGCCTCTCGTGTCTGCCGTGCGCCGCCACCCCCCACGCGACAAGTTCTCACGGCCTGGCACGCCACTTCACTGCCGCTGCCATCAGATAGTAACTGGCGAGCCCAGCTGGCTCGTCTATTTTCATTGTGTATTTTATTTATTCCTCTCGTCTCAATTACTCCTTGTAGGAACGGGATGCTGAAGACGTTGCTCGACGTCGTCTACAACATACGAAGGCAATGTGGGAAGTAGCTTCCCTTTTGTTACTACACTGCTCTGTAAAACTTAGATACAATAACAACATATTAATCGTTAGGTGGAAATAAATGAATGTGCAGGATCGTGTTGCGAGAGGTCTTCCAGTCGTGCACATAAAGCTGGACATGACATGGCTTGAGGTCAGCGAGACTGTAGCGCCAAATGGTGGTGGCTCTGCAGCACGAGGCAGTTCAAGGAACAGGAAAAAACTGTACGTGTCAATCATCGAGTATTTACGGTGCACTATGGTGGTATTCTTCATTACTAAACGGCTCGGAAACAATGTATGGATGACAAACTGCTTATTGGCTACTGCGCAACACAGAAGCCCTACCACCTCGGCTGTATGGATTACCCAAGATCCATAAGAACAACGTTCCACTGAGACCGATAGTTAGAGCTCCTGGATCACCGACGTATAAACTGGCAAAACACTTGGCCTCTCTACTCCAGCCACACGTGGGGAAGACCGACACATTCATAAAGGACTCAGGACATTTCATTGAGAAGCTGAAGAAACTGAAACTTGCACCAAACGATATCCTTGTCAGCTTTGATGTTGTTTCGTTGTTTACGAAAGTGCCACTCAGTGACGCTCTGGAGCACATCGGTTCCATTTTCCCGCAAGACATCAAAAAGCTCTTCCATGCATGTATCACCACGAGCTATTTCACGTGGAATGGCGATTTCTACGAACAGCTGGAAGGCGTCGCCATGTGTAGTCCTCTCAGTCCAGTGGTGGCCAACTTCTTCATGCAACAATTCGAAGCACAGACACTGGACTTGGCGACTTGATCACCTAAGGTGTGGTACAGGTACGTCGATGATACTTTCGTGATGTGGAATCATGGTGAAGAACAGCTCGGTGACTTCCTAAGACACTTGAACAGCCTCCATGCCAACATAACATTTACCACGGAAGTAGAAAAGGACAAGAAACTGCCATTTCTAGATGTGCTGTCATAAGGGACGGCGAAAACATGGGACACAGCGTGTATCGAAAACCGACACACACGGACCGATGCCTGCACAAACTATCAAACCACCATCCGAGCCAGAAAAGAGGCATGATTAATACGCTCGTAACGAGAGCGGGACGAATATGTGAGCCGCAGCACCTCAGACGAGAAATGCAACACCTGGAAAGTGTTCTGGGTACTCCACAAATTATATTAGAAGTGTAACAGAGCCAAACACTCGGCGAAGTAAGGAATCAGGAAAAGAACTGTCGGGTACGACCTTTCTGCCATACATTGACAGAGTGAGTGACAGAATCGGCCGCATATTGCGCAAACATCGGGTAAATACGATTTTCAAACCTACAAAGAAGATCAAAGAGTGTCTTAGATCGGCGAAGGAGAAAAGGGACCCACTTGCAATGTCGGGAATATACCGTATACCATGCACTTGCGGAAAAGTTTATGTTGGAATGGCTGGAAGATCAATTAACACCAGGATCAAAGAGCATAAGCGACATTGCAGGTTGGGGCAGGTGGAGAAATCGGCCGTGCCAGAGCACGCACTGAGTGAGACCGACCACATAATAAAATTCGCAGACACGGCAGTTCTGGCTGTAGATAAGCACAATCACACGCGCTTGTTCAGAGAAGCTGTAGAAATACAAAAACACGCCAACAGTTTCAACAAGAAAGAGGAAATCCTTAAGGTAAACGGATACTGGCTTCCCGTACTGCAGCGAACGACCGTCTCAGGTAGCAAGAGGAGAACCACACCGGAAAAGACCGCGGAGAAGCCCTCGGACGTTGGCGCGCCAGGTACATATAGTCTGCGGCCGCGAGCTCGGCTCCAGTTCACCACCGGCAATGGAGGGTGAAGCTTTGACAATGCCAGCCACTCGTGCTGGCGAAACGTCAGTAAAATCATTAGATGAACGTCGGCCGAAGAACCCGAGACAGGAGCCAATAAGCAGTTTGTCAACAAGTGGCCACGAAAGCCTTAACAGTTTTGTAATATATGGATGACTTCACACGGGGAAGAATCATCGGGAACAGTAAGACTGAAGTGTGACGAGTGCAGCCAGAAGTTTGGTATTGCTCGCAATATTTTTCACGTGCATGGGGAGAGTTCCGAACCACAGGTACTGCTGCCCGAAGCAGAGGAGGTGGTCGACCACGGTTAACTAAAGCAGCAAATGACCGCTACATTGTGTAACAGGCAAGAAGGGACCTTTGTCAAACAGCGGGTGCAATTGCTACCACATATAACGGGACTGCAAGGCACGCAATCTCACGCTTCACAGCGGCAAGGCGACTGCATGGAGAGGTATCTTTTCCCGACGACCAGTACGTTGTGTGTCGTTGACATCCCACATCGGTGCCACCGTTTGCGCCTGACGGTTTCGAGAGCGCAAGGACTCGATCGTGGACTGACGTTGCGTGTTCTTCTCGGATGAGAGTAGATTCTGTCTGACTAGTGTTTCTGGACGTACCCTCATGTGGCGTGGGAATACGTAATGCGCCCAGGAACATTGTCAATCATGATCGTTTTCGTGGTCCAAGTATTATGATGTTTAGAGGCCTAATGTTGCATTTGCTTACTGACCTCCAGATCTCTGAACATGGTACAGTCACGAGTAAAAAATATTGTGACAGTGTACTGTTTCCCCACATGCGTCTTTTCAGGTGTGATTCGGCCCAGATTTAAGTATTATGCATGACAATGGGCGACCGATTCGAACAACGCACATAGAGGATCTCTTGGATCGAGAGGATATTTGATGAATGGACTTTCCCCGACTTAAATCGCGTCGAACACGTATAGGATGCGTTGGGTAGACGTATTTCAGCACATCCACATACACCAGCGACCATCCAGCAATTTTCAACCGCCCTGGTGGAGGAGGGAAACGCGAGCGAGCGCTCGCGCGCGCACACACACACACTTACGTTTACATACCACATCAGTCCAATACGTTTAGAGGCTGCATTAATACAAAATAAGTTGGTAATAAATGTAAATGTCGTGTGACTACGGCCTCCCGTCGGGTAGACAGTTCGCCGGGTGCAAGTCTTTCGATTTCACGCCACTTCGGCGACTTGCGCGTCGATGGGGATGAAATGATGGTGATTAGGACAACACAACACCCAGTCCCTGAGCGGAGAAAATCTCCGACCCTGCCGGGAATCGAACCCGGGCCCTTAGGATTGACAGTCTGTCGCGCTGACCACTTTTTTTTAAGTAGTGCAAATCACAAATTTAAAGGAACAGGGATGGTTTTTTTAGTTTTTTTTATTTATTTACAATAAAGATCACTCTGTTAAAAGGAACATGTAGATCATTTCATGGTATAGTGCATTACATATTGAGTGATGAGAGAAGCGTGAGGTTCATTATCAGCTGTCAAATGTGCACACCGACTGCACCCGGCACATCCCAACTGCGTGGTGGGTCGAGGAAGACTGCCTGAAGATAGTTGGCAAAGGTTTTCCGATAGTGTGACCATCTATGAACCTCATTGTGAGCTTGCTGCAAGAAATACCAAAAGTCAAGTCGCGACTTGGCAGGATCCCCATAGAGGTACGCGATCGTCCAACCTTTGGCCCAGATGATCGACTGTGATTTAGTCGCCGGAAAGTAGTCACCCTTCGGATGTAAGAAGGAAGCAGGTGTAACATGTTGCGGGGTCACACGGAGGTAGCAAGCTACCATCTGTCTTCCTAGGAGCCAGACGTCCTCCACCGCGATACAAGTTAAGCGGTGATGGTCGTCATCCACTTGGCGACATTTCGGGCATAGTGGAGTGTCCACTAGTCCAATTGCACGGAGCCGTTGGTTGGTGTTGAACTTGCCACAGGCGACAGAGAACCACAGTGCTCGAACGAACGTAGGAAGGAATTTTTGGTGCACATGTCTCCAAATCGTCGGCCAATGCAACCTGGGGTGTTTGAGTTCAATGACATTACGACTTATCCGTCGTAGCAGTCAAACATAAAAATCCTTCGCGCATGGCGGTCTCGTGCGCGGAAGCTCGTCTCTGATACAACTAAATTCCACGATAAATGTTGATTCATGCGCAAAATGTGGCGTAATGTTGTCCACCGCCACCGGAGGTGTGAGGGACGCTGGAACCAGGAGATCCAGTAGGCGGGATGTAAGGGAATCACCCTCGCTACGCCATTGCTTGTACATCGTGGCGAGAAGGAGCGCCGTCGCTCGGCAGTGAACATTCGTAAGTCCGAGTCCCCCCTTGTCCGTAGGTAGCGTGAGCGTTACGTATCGCATCTTGAGGGGTGATCCAATCATCGCAAAATAGCCTAGTGCTGATTGAAGTCGACGTCCGAGCGTGAGTGGTAGGGGCAGGATCTGCGAAATATGCACCATTCGAGAAACCACATAAGTGTTCAGATACGCGACTCGTTGCAAAGAATCAAGGCGCCGTAGGAGATGTTGTCGGACCAATCACTTAGCTGCCGGAAGCGGACAGTAAGTTGGAAGTTGTAACGGTTCAGATGTTCTACATAGATCTCCGTCCCCTCCTCCTCCCCCCCCCCCCCCCCCCCCAGTTTTGTAAAATGCAGAGAATGTTCTTATTTATAAACAAATGAAACTGTCAGAAAAGTTCTTCTTTGGGATGTTGTTTAATACATTGGTTTGAATGTCGGTTATGTAGTCGACGGGTGCACCTCTCATGTAAATTTCTAGACTTTTTTTCTTTTCGTAGTAGGTTCAAATGGTTCTGAGCACTATTGGACTTAACATCTGAGGTCATCAATCCCCTATAACTTAGAACTACTTAAACCTAACTGATTTAAGGATATCACACAATTCATGCCCGAGGTAGGATTCGAACCTGCGACCGTAGCTGTCACGCGGTTCCAGACTGAAACGCCTAGAATCGCTCGGCCACACCGACCGGCCGTAGTAGGTTCCTACTGATTATACGCTGATGATTTTTTTCGGGAGAAGAAATGTCCACGTTTTACAATGCAATCAAGTCGTGGCAGACGTCTGCGCACGGTTGTCTCTGGTCGGGAGTCAAGGTGTGCGAGACAAACTTTGCACACATCTTTCTCTTCTTCAAAACGTTATAGAGAATTTCTTCGACACGTACTACACGAACATGTAATAAAAAATGGGGGTTCCTATTAAAAAAAAAAAAACGCAGTTGATATCCGTTTGACCTATGGCAGCGCCATCTAGTGGGCCAACCATAGCGCCATCTGGTTTCCCCCTTCAAGCTAGACAAATTTCGTTCTTTGTAGTATTTTCGTTTGACGCTTATTTCGTGAGATATTTGGCGCGGTCACGATCAATGGACCACCCAGTATAAAGTCTGGGTATTCGCGTGTCGTCGGCTACGCTGTTTTTTCACCCCATTACTTTGATATGTAGATGGTTTTACACCTACAGAGGTTATTTACAGATAGTAGATGATATATGTACAATGGTTGGTTGAAATCAGTCCAGTGGTTTAGAGGATGTGGGAAATACATACATTGCTACACACATGTACATCGAATTTTATAATAGTATAGATTCCTGCTTAGTGCCTGCAGTTACAGCCAGTTACCCAGTTAAAGGTAAGTTCGTCAGTGCTGCTGCTAGGAAAGACGCTATTCCAGTTTTTTTTCTTTATTGTACACTCCTGGAAATTCAAATAAGAACACCGTGAATTCATTGTCCCAGGAAGGGGAAACTTTATTGACACATTCCTGGGGTCAGATACATCACATGATCACACTGACAGAACCACAGGCACATAGACACAGGCAACAGAGCATGCACAATGTCGGCACTAGTACAGTGTATATCCACCTTTCGCAGCAATGCAGGCTGCTATTCCCCCGTGGAGACGATCGTAGAGATGCTGGATGTAGTCCTGTGGAACGGCTTGCCATGCCATTTCCGCCTGGCGCCTCAGTTGGACCAGCGTTCGTGCTGGACGTGCAGACCGCGTGAGACGACGCTTCATCCAGTCCCAAACATGCTCAATGGGGGACAGATCCGGAGATCTTGCTGGCCAGGATAGTTGACTTACACCTTCTAGAGCACGCTGGGTGACACGGGATACATGCGGACGTGCATTGTCCTGTTGGAACAGCAAGTTCCCTTGCCGGTCTAGGAATGGTAGAACGATGGGTTCGATGACGGTTTCGATGTACCGTGCACTATTCAGTGTCCCCTCGACGATCACCAGTGGTGTACGGCCAGTGTAGGAGATCGCTCCCCACACAATGATGCCGGGTGTTGGCCCTGTGTGCCTCGGTCGTATGCAGTCCTGATTGTGGCGCTCACCTGCACGGCGCCAAACACGCATACGACCATCATTGGCACCAAGGCAGAAGCGACTCTCATCGCTGAAGACTACACGTCTCCATTCGTCCCTCCATTCACGCCTGTCGCGACACCACTGGAGGCGGGCTGCACGATGTTGGGGCGTGAGCGGAAGACGGCCTAACGGTGTGCGGGACCGTAGCCCAGCTTCATGGAGACGGTTGCGAATGGTCCTCGCCGATACCCCAGGAGCAACAGTGTCCCTAATTTGCTGGGAAGTGGCGGTGCGGTCCCCTACGGCACTGTGTAGGATCCTACGGTCTTGGCGTGCATCCGTGCGTCGCTGCGGTCCGGTCCCAGGTCGACGGGCACGTGCACCTTCCGCCGACCACTGGCGACAACATCGATGTACTGTGGAGACCTCACGCCCCACGTGTTGAGCAATTCGGCGGTACGTCCACCCGGCCTCCCGCATGCCCACTATACGCCCTCGCTCAAAGTCCGTCAACTGCACATACGGTTCACGTCCACGCTGTCGCGGCATGCTACCAGTGTTAAAGACCGCGATGGAGCTCCGTATGCCACGGCAAACTGGCTGACACTGACGGCGGCGGTGCACAAATGCTGCGCAGCTAGCGCCATTCGACGGCCAACACCGCGGTTCCTGGTGTGTCCGCTGTGCCGTGCGTGTGATCATTGCTTGTACAGCCCTCTCGCGGTGTCCGGAGCAAGTATGGTGGGTCTGACACACCGGTGTCAATGTGTTCTTTTTTCCATTTCCAGGAGTGTATTTCGATTTCCTCCCGAGGGGAGACATAAAACGGTGACTATTTAAAAATGGTACATGGCAAAAAAGTTGTGAAGAAAACATAAAAAACAAAGGTGATCAGTGATGCTGATTAAACACACTTAGGAAATGGACAGGCAAAATGAAAAAACATGGCGACAGTCTGGTTTCTGTTCGCAACACTTGAAAAAGGGGACCCACAACACTGAACACTCACAGAAAGCACTGCACTATAGAGTATGAAAGCATATGTGTAGGCGGGAGGAGGACCTGCAAAGATAAGGGGGGGAAGGGGGTAGCCGAAGGAGGGAGAGGAGAGAGAAAAGTGGGGGAGCAGAGCAGAGGCGAGAAAGGAGTGGGGAAGACAGTGGAGGGGAAAGAATAAGGACTCGGGGGAGAAAATGGAGTCAAGAAGTGGGTAGGTGGAGGAAAAACACGATGGAAGGGCCCCTTAGATCGCCAGTTTTATCCGTTTGTGATTTTTTTCTCGTGGGGCTACCTCAAGAGCAAAGTCTACACGACACGATCAAGAACCCCGGATAAATTAAAACAGAGAATTCGCGATGCAATTCACCGTATCTCAGCTGAGATGTTGCAGCGGCCAGTGAGGAATCTCAACAGCAGATTTCACGAATGTATTCGTACAGGAGGATGTCATTTAAAGGACGTAATTTTAAAAAAATGATAAATTCCATCTATGTTTCTTAAATGGCAAAGCTGTAAGATTTAAAATGTTATGAACGCAATTTCTTTCCTTCATCACTTCTAGTTTTATTGGATTGTGGAAATGTTCCCGTTTTTGTGTGTCACCCTGTATTTACATAGGTAATTACTGGTTTCTTCATAAGACAGATTGTTCTTATCACGGCAAAATCAAGGGGCGATCAAGATGTTTCCGTTTGAAGGCGTGGCTTAGCGTATATGCAACGTAGCGCGACGCCGATCCGGTTATATTAGCATCGACATATAGGCAAGGAATTAGTGTGGCATTGGTGTATTAGCGACGTGCTTTCGGTACAAGCGTAAAGATGAAATGTGCCGACGTATTACCAAATGCGTGAAAACCAGACCAACGTGCTGTTATTCTTTTTCTGCCTGTCGAAGGACAAATAACGGTAGACACCGATCGATGAATGAAAAATGTGTAAATACGGTCTGCTATTGAGGCGAAACGTCGGAAAAACTGCCAAAAGGGCAACTCGTTATAACGCACGCCCCCATATCGCAAATGTCGTAATGCAGAAGTTACGCTAACTCAAGTGAAGGATGCTCCAGCAGCTGCCCTTTAGTCCTGTTCTCTCCCCGGGCGATTATCACACCTTCTGTCCCTTAAAACAAGAGGCCGACGAGGATGTGCAGCAAGCATTTACGGACTTCATCACGCAGCAGGACTCGTTTTACCAAATTGGTATTTTAGACCTGGAGCGAGGGCGAGGTGACTGCCTCAGTGCTCATGGCGACTTTGATTGATTGGCATACCGGGTCCGGACTGTACGGCCTTCGAACGAAAACTTGTTTGATCGCCCCCTATAGGTTCACTTAGCACTTTTAAAACGGATTTTTGAAAAGAGTAGACACCTTACACATATACACAGGGTGACAATTATTGAACTACACTACTGGCCATTAAAATTGCTACACGAAGAAGAAATACAGATGATAAACCGGTATTCATTGGACAAATATATTATACTGGAACTGGCATGTGATTACATATTCACGCAATTTGGGTGCATAGATCCTGAGAAATCAGTACCCAGAACAAACATCTCTGGCCGTAATAACGGTCTTGATACGCCTCGGCACCGAGCCGAACAAGGCTGTGATGACGTGTACAGGTACAGCTGCCCATGCAGCTTCAACACGATACCACAGTTCGTCAAGAGTAGTGACTGGCGTATTGTGACGAGCCCGTTGCTCACCCACCATTGACCAGACGTTTTAAATTGATGAGAGATCTGGAGAATGTGCTGGCCAAGGCAGCAGTCGAACATTTTCTGCATCCAGAAAGGCCCGTACAGGACCTGCAACATGCGGTCGTGAATTATCCTGCTGAAATGTAGGGTTTCGCAGGGATCGAATGAAGGGTAGAGCCACGGGTCGTAACATATCTGAAATGTAACGTCCACTGTTCAAAGTGCCGTCAATGCGAACAAGAGGTAACCGAGACGTGTAACCAATGGCACCCCATACCATCACGCCGAGTGATTCGCCAGTATGGCGATGACGAATACAGGCTTCCAATGTGCGTTCGCCGCGATGTCGCCAAACACAGATACGACCACCACGATGCTGTAAACAGAACCTGGATTCATCCGAAAAAATGTCGTTTTGCCTTTCGTGCACCCAGGTTCGTCGTTGAGTACACCATCGCAGGTGCTCCTGTCTGTGATGCAGCGTCAAGGGTAACCGCAGACATGGTCTCCGAGCTGATAGTCCATGCTGCTGCAAACGTCGTCGAACTGTTCGTGCAGATGGTTGTTGTCTTTCAAACGTCCCCATCTGTTGACTCAGGGATCGAGACGTGGCTGCACGATCCGTTACAGCCATGCGGATAAGATGCCTGTCATCTCGACTGCTAGCGATATGAGGCCGTTGGGATCCAGCAGGGCGTTCCGTATTACTCTCCTGAACCCACCGGTTCCATATTCTGGTAACAGTCTTTGGATCTCGACCAACGCGAGCAGCAAAGTCGCGATACGATAAACCGCAATCGCGATAGGCTACAATCCGACCTTTATCAAAGTCGGAAACGTGATGGTACGCATTTCTCCTCCTTACATGAGGCATCACAACAACGTTTCACCAGGCAACGCCGATCAACTGCTGTTTGTGTATGAGAAATCGGTTGGAAACTTTCCTCAAGTGAGCACGTTGTAGGTGTCGCCACCGGCGCCAACCTTGTGTGAATGCTCTGAAAAGCTAATCATTTGCATATCTCAGCATCTTCTTCCTGTTGGTTAAATTTCGCGTCTCTAGTACGTCATCTTCATGGTGTAGCAATTTCAATGGGCAGTAGTTTATTAGCACCGACATGTCGGCAAGGGACTAGTGTGGCATTCATGTATTAGCGACGAGCTTACGGCACAAGTGGAATGGTGATCTACGGCGACGTTTTACCAAATGCGTGAAAACAAGACCAACGTGCTGTTATTCTTTTCATGCCTGTCGATGGACAAATAACGGTAGACACCGATCGATGAATGAAAAATGTGTAATTACGCCAACGTATTGAGGGGAAACGTAGGGGAAAAGTGCCAAAATGGTAACTTGTTATAACGCACGTCCCCGTACCGCAAATGTCGAAACGCTGAAGTTACGCTAACTCAAGTGAAGGACACACTAGCACCTCCCCTTTATTCCTGTTCTCTCCCCGAGCGATTATTACACCTTCGGTCCTTTAAAGAAGGGCCGACGATTCCTGTCGGAGGAAGATGTGCAGCAGGCATTTCAGGAGTTCATAACGCAGCAGGATTTGGTGTTTTACCAAATGGGTATCTTGGACCTGGAGCGTGGGTGACGTGGTTGCCTCAATGATCATGGTGATTTTGACTGGTTGGCATACCGGGTCTGGACTGTACGGCCTTCGAACGAAAACTTGTTTGATCGCCCCCTATAGATTTACTTAGCACTTGTAAAACGGATTTTTGAAAAGAGTAGACACCTTACACATATATACAGGGTGACAATTACTGAACTATATGAAATAAAATCTTCCGAACGGTTTGCGTTAGGAACTGCAAACTGCACGGTTGGCCGCGGAGCATGATGGGAATTAGTATGCACATGCACGGGAAGCCCACTTCCATTCGGATGGGTTCGTCAGTAAGCAAAATTGGCGCATTTGGGGGACTGAGAATCCGCATTTCGTGATCGAGAAATCTCTTGACCCTGAGCAGGTGGCTGTGTGGTGTGCAATATCCAGTCAGGGAATAATCGGTGCGACACTCGTAGATGGCACGGTGACTACCGAAGGTTTTGGAAGATAATTTCACCCTATTATCCAAAGTGCTCCTAATTTTGACAAGATGTGGTTCATGCAAGACGGAACTCTATGCCATCGAAGCAGGAGAGTGTTTGATGTCCTCGATGAGCACTTTATGGACCGCATTTTGGCTGTGGGGTAGCCAGAGGCCACTAGCAAGGTCCTCGATTGGCCGCTATATTCTCTGGATCTGAAAACATGCGACACCTTTTTGTGGGGCTATATTAAAGACATGTGTACAGCGATAACCCCAAAACCGTTGTTGAGTTGAAAGCAGCCATTCAGGAGGTCATCTACAGCATCGATGTTGCGACACTTTTAGCGGTCATGCAGAATTTCGCTATTCGTCTGCACCACAACGTCGCCAATGATGGCAGGCATATCGAATATATCATAACCTATCCGAATACCTGTAGTGACGTTTACATGTTGAATAAAGTGTGTCCACGCCGTAGTTTGTAAGTAATTTGCGTTTCTTTCATATAGTTCAGTAATTGTCACCCTGTACATACTGCTAGACTGCAGGTGAGTGTACAGAAATCTGTGTCGGCAAGCAGCGCTGTGCGGTGACTTACAGCGGAAGACGTCGTAGATGAGGGCGTAGACGCGTCGCATGTCCTCCTCGTCCTGGAAGTGCACGGGCAACGGCGGCGCGGCCAGCAGGCAGCCCGCCTTGGCGATGTCCTGCACGGGCCTTCCCGCGGGCCTGCGCTCGCGCGCCTCCGCCAGCGGCCGGCGGGTCGCCACCCCCGCACACCCCCACAGCGGCTGCGTCTCCGCGGGCGGCGCCATCACCACCGGGCTCGCCATCCTGCCACCATCGCACACAGTCTCATCTACATCTACATCTACATCTGCATACATACTCCGCGAGCCACCATGCGCTGCGTGGTGGACAATGTCTTGTATCACTGCTAGTTCCCTTCCCTGTTTCACTCGAAAATACATCGAGGGAAAAACGACTATGGATATGCTTTCGTACGAGCCGTAATTTATCTAATCTTGTCTGTGCGATCATTACGTGAGATGCACTCTGGTGGCAATAGAATTGACAGCTACAAGAATCTGACAATAATGCACAGTTTTCTCTCTCGCTGGGAAAGAAAACATCGTTCAAATATCTTTTGACCTGGTCAGGCGTTTGTTTACCAGATCTCGATGCTGTCACAAGGTCATTCGGGGCTTCAAAAAGAAATTATCGAATTCTCATTCCAAACTCACCAAAAGTGTACAACTATTGTGAAGCAGGTGGTCAGAGCGAAAAAAAAAACGTTTTGACCATCATACCCGAGGACGAGCATCTTGTTCATCTGATGATCTCAAAGCGCTCGACGGCACGGGTACAGTCGTGAGATGTATACGGTTTCGATGTCGGAAGAACTTTGTTAGAAGATTTTCAGATATAGTTCTCTCAAACGATTATGTTGTCAGTCTCCACTTGAGAAATAATATAACCAAGCTGCAATGACTAGTATATAATAAATTATTTTCGCCAAGGATTACCAAAGTACTGAAATATGCCTGATACAGGTCAGGATATTACGTGAAGAAATTTCATTCCCTTCAGGTGTATGGCGTAAGAAAAGTTACGTTTTAAACACTTATTTACATATTATCATTACTGTAATGAATCTATATCATAATAATCAGTTTCTCGTTACTTTAAGCTAACAAAATATACGTATTTGAAACGGTAAATTGAAAAAAGAAAAATGAATGTAAAAGTTAAAATAACAATACGTAAAACCAACATAAGTAAAATAAATAATCAGACTAATAATGAATCTTGAGATATTTTAATTAGGTATGTTGAAAATGCTCTGAAAACAGATGGTGTACAGTTTATTTTCCAAAAATGGTATTTCAGAACCCAGCTTTATTACACAAGTGTGTATGTAACTTGAAAGCTTCTTAATTTATGTTGTAACAAAGGTTTTCACTTTTCAAAATTGATTAATGTTGGTGAAGTATTCTGCAAAATTTTAATTTATTACAAAATTCGATTATGCGGTTTACATGAATGTTAAGTGCATCTTAATTTTTATGTCAGAAACATTTTTTATATATGATCGTTTAGAATATATTCCCTCCAAATCCAATATGACAAATTACCCTTTGGGGTATGTTTTACCCTCTAAAAGTGAAATTGGGCATTAACAAAAAAAACTTATTACATTATTTTGGCCCCACTACACATACACCAAATTTCATCAAGATCGTTTTGACACTTGGGAATGTTCCCTTGTGAGTCTTTTTAATGTCTTAACAATTTTACCTGTCTTGAAAATGGAAATTTGTGTTAATTTCCACCAGATAATATAACAGATAGACGGTTAAATACAGCACTGACAAGATTTGATTGTAGTTATGTGATCATGTTGTGTCTTGGAACACGTTTTGATATTTGAAAAAAACTTAATTTTCTGTAGTAATGTTTGTAATTTCAAAAAGACTGATGCACTTAAAAAGTGAATATCATCGTTGAAAAATGGAATATAAAATATATGAGACATCTACTGCAAAGCTGGCTACACGTGGAAGTCTGAAAAGTATATCAATGTACAACACTATCCTCCGCTACGTTTTTTGTAGTTGTGAGCCAGTGAGATTAGGTGACGAAGTTCTTCCTCCTTGATATCTCTAAAGCCTTGAGTCAGTATGCCACGCCACATGCTCATTTTTAGGTGAACTATACAGATATGGTATTAGGGGGAATGAAGTGAATCTAATTAAGCCACGCAGTCTCGGCCTTCTATCGATTTCGCCCCTCGATGACGATCTTTGTCTGGATAACTATGGAGGTACGCCTTTGGCGTCATCTCTGGGGACAAAAGTCGCGAAGCAGTAAGGTTTTGGGGAGTGAATGTGTGGTGTGTGGTGCAAGGAGCGAGTCAGCCAGAGGAGCGAGAGGCTTGGAGTTTGGATGGTACACGAGAGAACGAATCGGCTCCCGTGAAGGCGCAGAGTCTGATTTCGACTGTCGGTTATCGCATGTCCTGCGGAGCGATTTCTATAAGCGGGCATGCTATTTTGGAAAACATAATAGCGACTTGAAGGTTATTTGACCAGTTCGATGTTAGTGAAGGCAGTCCGGTCTCTTGCAGGCACAAGCAATGGAAGGACTGCGGCCATCCTGTCCAAGTTAAGTAATCAATTTAAGTAATTTCCATGTATGTCCTTACATGACGCTCTTCCCCTTCCAACCCCTTCCCCTCCCCTCTCCCCCCCCCCCCGGGTGAGGTTTATGCAATCACCATTCATAATTAATAACAACTCTTTAAAAGTCAGTTGGTTCCACCATTCATAATTAATAACAGCTCAATAATGTCATTTGGTTAAAGGCTGATCAGTGAATTGTGGCTAACTGTAGCTGCCAGTTCAGTAACTGTTGATTGCTTCTAAAATCCTGTACCTCTGCTGTCTACTGAGTGACAGTAGGTTAATAATTAATGGCGGATGTTAAAGGTCATTTAGTTAACAAACTGTCTGTTTTTAATTGTTTTTAAAATTCTGCACTTTTGATGTATAGTTGATGGCTGGTGGCTCATAATTGGTGGCAGTTGCTTAAAAGTCATTTTTCCAAAGTCCTTTCAGGTAATTTTACTGTTGTAAATGTAAATGTCGTCTGACTAGGGCCTCCCGTCGTGTAGACCGTTCGCTGGGTGCAAGTATTTCTATCTGACGCCACTTCGGCGACTTGCACGTCGATGAGGATGAAATGATGATGATTAGGACAACAGAACACCCAGTCCCTGAGCGGAGAAAATCTCCGACCCAGCCGGGAATCGAACCCGGATCCTTAGGATTGACATTCTGTCGGGCTGACCACTCAGCTACTGGAGGCGGACAATTTTACTGTTGATTGGTTTTAAAACTCGTTTGGCTTTATTAAAGACAACTTATATATTAGAAATGATGAACGCTGAAGCTGTTATGTGGGGACCCAAGTCCTTCCATTAGGGTGACCCGATCTCGTCTGTAGAAAACAAAGAACAAAACACGGAACCAAGATTCAAGGTAAACAATATGCTGGAAACTTTCCAATGTGATTTTCAAGTGGCAAGGCTCGATACTGGGTCAACTACTGTTTATATCATACGGGCATGATATAGGAGTGACAGTAAACGAAAAATTAAATATGTAAATACATTACACGTCACTTCTTGTAAGTAATAGCTCAATAAATGACTTAGAAATATGAGCAATCTGGGACACAGAAAGGGCAAATGAATATTTAAGTGAAAATACAGTCCTTATAGATTAACAGAAAACAAATTACATCAAAATACTTTAACAAGAATTGGGAGTAAAAATTACTAGGCTTGACAATAAACAGATTTACGATTTGAGAAAATTATATAGAAAAAATATCTTAAAAAATAAACAGCATTGTATTTCAACGCAGAAGGTGTAGATACCCTATTAAAGATGTACTATGGACTAAATGATCCACATTTATTGTATTGTATAGATGGATACTGACCGCATGGACCGAGGAATACAAGGATTCTTTAGCTGTGTTCGTGTGATACCATTATTACAGTGAATACGTATTACTTAACAATTACTATTTTCTCACATTATCGGTTTTCCTTATGTTATCCAGATAACAGCTTTACTTGGCAATCTTTATAATGACGAATCCATAAGGGTAACTGGAGGCCGCTCATGATACATTTCTTAAAGTTTTGCTCCGTAGCATTTTTACTGCTGTGAACTACATCATATTTTGTAAATCTATTAAATAGATTAAACAGTATAATGGTAGGACAGAGATGTCGAAGCCAAATTTCAAACTACACAACATTTCTAGGGCAGATGTGGACTCCGTCCGGTATTTATTGGTCGTGAAATGTAGACTAAAATTGAATAAGTTGCAGAAACGGAGTCAGCTAACGAGACGGGACCTGAATAAATTGAATGAACGACACATTACAGAGCATTTCAAAAGGAGCATTAGGTGACGACTGACTAAACTACTGGAGAGGAATACAATAGGAGATGGATGAGTAGCTTTAAGAGAGGAAATAGTGAAGACAACAGACAAAAAGACAAACCGAAGATCATGAATAACACACGAGCTATTGAATTTAATTGATGAAAGGAGATAATAAAAAATGCAGCTAATAAAACAAGAAAAAGAGAATACAGACTCTAAAGAATGGGACTGACAGAAAATACAAAACTGCAAATCTGGAACGGCTACAGGGGAAATGGAAAGTTGTACAAGTATACATGACTATGAGAAAGATAGATGCTGCGTATAGGAAAATTGAAGAAACCTTCGGAGTAAACAGAGCCAGATGTGTAAATATCGAGAGTTCAGACGGCAAACAAGTAGTAACCAAAGTAAGGAAGGCTGAAATGTGGAGGGAACCTACAGAAGGAATATAGACAGGAAACTAACTTGAAAACAGCATTACGTAAAGGGAAAAGGACACAGAGGAAGATGAGATGGGATATATAGTACAGATAGAAAAATTTCACAGAGTATTGGAAGACCAAAGTCGAAACAAGGCATCTGGAGTAGCCGACATTTCCTTGTTCATTTATTGAGACCCTTGGGAGAACATACACTATATGATCAAAAGTATCTGGACACCCCAAAAAACATACGTATTTCATATTAGGTGCATTGTGCTGCCATCTACTGCCAGGTACTCCATTTTAGCGACGCTCAGTAGTCATTAGACATCGTGAGAGAGTAGAATGGGGTGCACCGCGGAACTCAGGGATTTCGAACATCGTCAGGTGATTGGGTGTCACTTGTGTCATACGTCTGTACGCGAGATGTCCACACTTATAAACATCCCCAGGTCCATTGTTTCCGATGTGATAGTGAAGTGGAAATGTGAAGGGACACTTACAGCACAAAAGCGTACAGGGCGACTGACAGAGACCGCCGACAGTTGAAGAGGGTCGTAATGTGTAATAGGCAGACATCTATCCAGATCGTCACATAGGAATTCCAAACTGCATAAGGATCCACTGCAAGTACTATGACAGTTAGGCGGGAGGTAAGAAAACTTGGATTTCATGGTCGAGCGGCTGCTCATAAGCCACACATCACGCCGGTAAATGCCAAACGGCGCCTCGCTTGGTGTAAGGAGCGTGAACACTGGACGATTGAACAGTGGAAAAACGTTGTGTGGAATGACGAATCACGGTACACAATGTAGCGATCCGATAGCATGGTGTGGGTACGGCGAATGCCTAGTGAACGTCATCTGCCAGCGTGTGTACTGCCAACAGTAAAAGTCGGTGACAGTGGTGTTATGGTGTGGTCGTGTTTTCCATGTAGGAGGCTTGCACCCCTTGTTTTCCGTGGTACCATCACAGCACAGGCCTACATTAATGTTGTAAGCACGTACTTGCTTCCCACTGTTGAAGAGCAATTTGGGGATGGCAGTTGCGTCTTTCAATACGATCGAGCACCTGTTCATAATGCACGGCCTGTGACGGAGTGGTTACACCATAATAACATCCCTGTAATGGACTGGCCTGCACAGAGTCCTGACCTGAATCCTATAGAACACCTTTGGGATGTTTTGGAACGCCGACTTTGTGCCAGGCCTCACCGACCGACATCGATGCCTCTCCTCAGTGCAGCACTCCGCGAAGAATAGTCTGCCATTCCCCAAGAAATTTTCCAGCACCTGATTGAACGAATGCCTGCGAGAGTGGAAGCTGTCATCAAGGCTAAGGGTGGGTCAACACCACACTGAATTCCAGCATTACTTGTAAGTCGTTTTAGTCAGGTGTCCGGATGCTTCTGATCACATAATGTGTCATGACAAAAGTATTCCAGCTGACACGCAAGATATATGAGACATGTTAGATATCCTCCAATTTTCAAAAAATATAGTAAATTCAAGACCAAAAAAGGCGGTGTACATATGTGTGAATAAGACTTAACCATCAATTTAATAACTGTTGGCTGCAAAAATACTGACGAGTTATTTAATGAAGAAACACAGACCATAAACGATTCACACAAGATAAAAATAGCAGCTTATGAAATGGGGTGCTTTAGAAGAATGCTGAAGGTTAGATGTGTATATCAGATAACTAACGAGGTACTGAATCGAATTAGGGAAAAAAGAAATGTAAGGCACAACTTGATTAAAAGAAAGGATTGGTTGACAGGACACATTCTGAGGCACCGTGCAATAGTTAATTTGCTACAGGAGAACGGCGTGTTGGGAGTAACGTGTAGAGGGAGACCAAGAGATGAATACACTTGACAGGTTCAAATAGATTCAAGCTGCAATACTTATGCAGAGAGGAAGAGACTTACATAGAATAGAGTGGCGTCAAGAGTTTCTTCAAATCAGTTCTCGGACTGAAGACCACAACAACAACATGAATTAATCGTTTTTTATACCATTTCCGGCCAACTAAGGACAACGTCAAGATAACTGTTTACGTCTTTCTTTCATTTTTCTCAAAAACTCTTTCATTTTCGAAGAACGAGAGCTTTTCCTCTTATCTGACCATTTTATTCCAACTGTTTTTCCGTTTCTTCTATTTCCTTTAGCTTCCTGAAAACTTTTGAATTTATTGACTTCTAGTCTGAAATTGTCTGCGTTGAGCAAGATCTCTTGGCAACCTACATTTCTTTTAAGTCCATTTTTTACCCGCCCCCCACGCATTTTCTTTGTTTGTCTTGCTTTTTTCGAAGAATGTGTTGATCTTCTTTGTTAATAAGTCTTCCTTCGTTTTCTCTACTTGCCGATCTTTACGAAGTCCATAGAGTGTAACGCATCTTTCCCTCATCTCATTTGTTATTTTAGGGCAGAATGATTATATTTCCTTATTTGGTCCCTAAAACTAGTTGCCATTTTTGTTCTTGATCGAATCTAATATTGTTAGTAAGATACTTCTTTCTTTATTTTCTAAATCTTCTGATGACATTTTGCATCCAGCTAAAAGTAATGTTTTCGGCTTGTAGAATTCCGTTTTTACATGTGTATTGTAATGCCTTAAGTAACATCCTTAGAAAAGCAATTATCTTTTACAGATTTCTCTCTTTCGCGCACGCTCTTTTCATTTTTTTTATTTCTGATATTAATTGGTTCATTTCTCACTTTTTTGCTGGTATTTTCAACCAGATACTTAAAGGCGTCTGTTTTCTTGATGTTGCCATACTTGGTTTTTAAAATTCTTGGTGAAATACTTTCATTAGTCATGTACTCTGTGTTTTCAATAGGTATTTGCAGACCTGCCTTTTCAGCTGCCTCGTTCAGGGGGTTTCACAGTATCGTACGGCATTGACGGTTTCACTCACCTCTGAGAAGGAACTCAACAAGCAGACAACGACGCAAAAAAGGGCCCTTATCTGGCTCCCTATACAATCTGAAAGGGAGTAGAAGTTTTTCGAAGAAATTAAACTTTATATACTGTGTTTGTTAGAGCTATTTACTTATTTCCAGAGTTTTACTGTGTACTGCAAGTTCCTTAAAGTTTTTGTGGAGGGATCCTTTGTCTATAGAATCATACGCCTTTTTAAAATCAACAAATATTAACACCATATTTTGATATTTTCATGTGCCTTATAATTTAAGGTTTCGAATTTGCTTTTGACTGGGTCTGCTACTTGGTTCTCTTAAAATTGTTTATATAGAAGAATATTTAACATGTCAAGAAGAACTTTCAATAAAATTTTATATTCTAAACATAGTAATTAAATACACCTAATTCATTACATTTGCTTATACATTTATAAGTAATATGTTTCGTTACAATGACGATCACTGTTTACTCCTCTGCAATTATCTCTGTTTTTGAAACCTTTATATTTCTTTCGTGTAAGGATTTAGAACCGTATTGTATTTCGGTTATTTTCATCCCCCTAAAGCAATTTTCTTGAAAATGAACTGTAGTCAGAAACTATCAGCAATGACATAAAGGGACAAAAAGAATGTTTGCTACTGTGATCTTAGTTTTTGTTCATAAGAGTTATCAGAATCGGAAAATGTCAACGGCTGTGGTTGCCAGTATAAACAAATTATTACCAAAGGCTCAAAAATCTAAGGAAGCAATTATCGCTGACCCGCGCTGCACGGCCTAGAAGAATTTGAGCCATAGTAATGCGGCGGAAATGGGGATTAGCTAATGCTGGTTTGTGTCGCCTATATATGCCTTTTCAATAGTGATATTGAAGATACAATCTAAGATAAAAAAAGACACATCACGAAGGAATTATCCGAACGGGACGGAAATCGCTAGACGTGACATACAAGTATAGATATACAAATGGTCACAATTTCAGCAAAAATGGATGGTTTATTCAAGAGTAAGAGTTCCATAAATTGAACAAGTCAATAACGCGTTGATCGACCTCTGGCTTTTATGCAAGCAGGTATTCGGCTTGGCGTTGATTGATAAGAGTTTTTGGATGCCCTCCTGAGGGATAACGTGCCAAATTCAGTCCAACTGGAGCGTCAGATAGACAAAATCACGAGATGGTTGGAGGACCATGTACACAATGCTCCAAACGGTCTCAGTTAGGGAGAGATCCGGCAACCTTACTGGTCAAAGTACGGTTTCCCAAGCACGAAAACAAGCAGCAGAAGCTCTCGTAGTATCCAGGTGAGCATTATCTTGCAGAAATGTAAGCCTAGGATGGCTTGCCATGAAGGGCAAGAAAATAGGGTATAGATATCGTTGACGTACCATTGTCACGGATGCTAACCAAGTGGGTCCTGCTACGGAATAAAATGGAACCACAGACCATCAGTTTGGTTGTCGGGCCCTATGGTGAATAACAGTCACGTTGATACCCACCCGCTTGCCAGGGAATCTCCAGACACGTCTTTGCCGGTCATGAGGGCTCATTTCGAAGCGGGATTCATCACAGAAGACAATTCTACTCCAGCCAATGCGATTACAGGCCAAAGACATATCTGGAGTCGCCCCGGAGAACGGTTGGATACCAACATGACTGTAGCCAGACAACAAGGCCTGATGGTCTGTGGTTTCATTTCATATCATAGCAGGACTCATTTGGTTGCCATCCACGGCGACCTTTCAGCACAGCGGTACGTCGGCGATATTCTACGCCCCGTTTTGTCACCCTTCATGGCAAGCCATCCCCACCTAACATTTCAGCAAGATGATGCTTGCTAAAATACGGCAACAGTTTCTACCGCTTGTCTTCGTGCTTGTCAAACCCTAGAGCGTGGCCAGCAAGACTGCTGGTTCTCTCCCAAATTGAGAACATTTGGAGCACTATAGGCAGGGCCCTCCAACCATCTCGAGTTTTGACAATCTGACGCTCCAATTGAACAAAATTTGGCACGATATCCCTAAGCAGAACATCCAACAAATCTATCAATCAATTCCAAGTCGAATAACTGCTTGCATCGAGGACAGATATGGACGAACGCGTTATTACTTGGTCAATTTGTGAAGCTCTTTCTCTTGAGCCGGCATGGTAGCTCAGCGTGTTCGGTCACAGAGTTAGCTGCCCTCTGTAATAAAAAAACTGAGTTAATTCGATCACCGACGAACTTAAACGGGTGTCTTACGACGACCGCCACGAGCAGATGCAACGAACGAAAGCGAACAAAATGAGATTAAAAAAAAAATAAGTGGTTAGCGTGACGGATTGCCGTCCTACGGGCCCGGGTTCATTTCCCGGCCTGGTCGGGAATTTTCTCCGCTCAGGTAGTGGGTGTTGTGTTGTCTTTATCATCATTTTATTCCCATCCGGCGCGCAGGTCGCCCAATGTGGAGTCGAATGTAATAAGACCTGCACCAAGGCGGCCGGACCTGTCCCGTAATGGGCCTCCCGGCCAATGACACCAAACGCTCATTTTTTGCGACTTCCCAAACAAACACTGATCAGCGTGAGTTTAAATTCATTCTGAATGTCTCATTACAGACACAAAGTGGAATTTTATGTGCCCTGAGGGAGCACGCAATAGCCCAGGGAGCAATTTTCACCTGAGATGAATCTCTTTTTTTTTTTAACTGAATAACTACAGAACTATTAAGATAAGGTGTGTGAATAGTCTTATGCCTGGATCGGAACGTTTACTGAAGTTTTAATTACACGACCTAGTTGATGCTAGTGGTAGCAACAATCATGTACTGTGTTTTCGGTAACTAAGCACATTTAAGCATTTATGTTTTTCATATATTACTATAAATAGCTAAAAAGGTATAGGGCAAGCAATGTCTTTATTTCTGCTTATTCTATTTTACACTTGGATAAGGGCAAACTCCGCCGAAATCGACAATCAGTTACGGAAGAGATAATCTAGAATGTTCGCTTTACGAAAGAACGTATAATACGCTACAATTTTTTTTGCAGATGACTGTTACCTAATCAGTCAGACGAGGAACCATTTTATAACGTGTACCAGTTAAATCAGGTGATTCTGATCAATATGGATTAGGAAATGACACATTGAAAGTAGTGAATGAGTTTAGCTGTTTGGACAGCAAAATAAATGGGAAGAATTTACTTGAAAGGATATAAAGTCCAAAATGGTGATAGCATGAAAAGCTTTACCGAAAAAGAAAAATTTCTTAACGGTGAAAATAAGCTGTTATGTTAGAAAAACTTTTCTGATGGTGTTTGACTGGAGAGTGCCATTATACGCAAGTGTAATATGGACGATAAAAATTTCAGTCAAGAAAAAAATATAAGCTTTTGAAATGCGAGCCCACAGAAGAATGTTGAAAAGTGGTTGAGTAGATGGAATAACTTATGAGAAGATGAAGAGCTGAAAAGGAAAAAGTAAAATCGTGAACAACCGAACGAAATGATTGGATATGTTGACAGAATACATACTGAGGTATCAAACAACAATCAGTTTGATAATAGAGAGAAATGTGGGGCCGGCCGCTGAGACCGAGCGGTTATAGGCGCTTCAGTCTGGAACCGCGTGACCGCTGCGGTCGCAGGTTCGAATCCTGCCTCTCGCATGGATGTGTGTGATGTCCTTAGGTTAGTAAGGTTTAAGTAGTTCTAAGTTCTAGGGGACTGATGACCACCGATGTTAAGTCCCATAGTGCTCAGAGCCATTTGAACCATTTGTTGTCACAGAGAAGGAGGAGTTCTTTGCATTTTTGTAGCGACGAACACGCTTAAGTTTTTTCTTCAGTTTCCTGAAGGTAACAAAATACACATCAGAGTTGATCGTTGAATGTGGGGCTTTGAACTTTTTGTTCGGAGGAGAGGTGATGTGACTCCATGGATTACTATTTTGTATCCGGTTCGAAGTGATGAATCTATGTTTCATCGCCTGTGACGACATTCCGCAAAAAAATTGTCCTGGCTAGCCTCGCAACGCTCAGGCAATTCCACACAGACGGTCTTTCGTAGCTACTTATAGTCTGCTGTTAGGCGGCGAGGAACCTAGCGGGCAAACAGCTTTGAATGCCTCAACTGGTGGACGAGTGTGCCAGCACCACCAACAGAGATGTACAATCGTGCAGCGAGGTATTTGTTTGCGATCCGTCGGTCACTTTGAATGAGTTTGTCCGCACGTTCCAACATTGCAGGAGCCATTACTATGTGCTTCTGGTTAGCATGCGGGAGGACGGACAGATTTCGGCGGCCTTGTTGCGATGATGACATATGTCTCTCCCAACGACTCACCGTGATTTTGTTCTTTACCGGGTCTCCACAGACATTTTGCAAGCACATATGAACATCTGCGAAGTTCTACTTTTCCGCCAAAAGAAACTCGATGTCAACTCTCTGCTTGGACCGCATCTCGGTTATAGCCGCCGTTAAGAATGCCACGTATAGAGCTGTCAAATGTCGGAATTTTATGAAACTACATGGGCTGAAACGGGAATATTCTACGGTGTCCCACAGCAAATACTGCATTTTTCCAACCGAAATTGGCCGAGAAAAAATGTGTTGCATTACGTATTGAACACCCGTCGTAGATTTCTTTTGTTACGAAGAGGTGAAATAATTTTTACAGGATAGAATAGTGTGCAGCGCTGCATCAAACCTGTCTTCTGGCTGAACAGATCAACTAATATATAATCTTAACATCCGTTTACCGTAAACTAAAGTAAGTGCAGGATTACTTTGTACACTTCTTAATTGCTTGGATAATATGTACAGTGCATTCCAGACAGGAGCTAGTGTTACGTTATGTTATGTTATGTTAACCGGGGTCCTAGAAACGACGGAGAGGCTCCGTCCCCGTCGTAGCCGCAGTGGTTCGCAACCCCACGACGACTACCGCAGTCCACTTCACCCCTCCGCCGCCCCACACCGAACCCAGGGTTATTGTGCGGTTCGGCCCCCGGTGGAGCCCCCAGGGAACGTGTCACACCGGACGAGTGTAACCCCTATGTTTACGTGGTAGAGTAATGGTGGTGTACGCGTACGTGGAGCACTTTTTTGCGCAGCAATCGCCGACATAGTATAGCTGAGGCGGAATAAGGGCAACCAACCCGCATTTGCCGAGGCAAATGGAAAACCACCTAAAAACCATACACAGACTGGCCGGCTCACCGGACCTCGACACAAATCCGCCGGGCGGATTCGTGCCGGGGAGTGGCGCTTCTACCCACCCGGAGGGAGCTAGTGTAGTAAAATTATTTAACAGTGATGGTGCAGTATACTGTAGGTGATAGGTTCCATGACGCAGAATGGTTTTCATTTTATTTTTCGACGCCACAATAAAAGCGATAGCATACTGGCTGATGTAAACAATTTTATGTAGCCTAATAATGATCGGTTGGTCAAAACCGGTGATGAATAAAGCTATATCTCAGCATCAGCTCTTGGCGGTTCTAAAATAGGACTTTTTTCAAATATTTGTCACTTTTTTCTTCCACTAGTAAAGAGTTTCTGGATTCTTGTATTTGGTGGATACTCCCTCTCGCTGTCCCCCCTCCCTCCCCCCTCCTTTCTATATATAACTTTCTATCAGCCCGGCTTTCAAGGTACTAAGATGTCTACGATTTTAACAATAATAATAATAATAAAAGATACAAAAATATTGTAATATACTAGTTTGTTTACATGACTGCGTATTACATCGCTTTAGTATAACGCCCAAGAAATTACAATTTACAGAAGCGTATGAAAAGTATTCATTCGAAAATTTGAGAACTCATGTGTTATGCAAGTGATTTAAGAACTATAATAGCAACAACTTTTCATAACTTTGACAGCTTCGTAACATACACAACATAAAATCTAAGTGTGCGCGCACCATTATCAATTTTTTAGGAAGCACTACAGTTATGAACAAAGGTCTGCGGACTATTATTACGCGGCGCGTTAACGATAGGAATGCTGTCTCTTGCAGTACTTTCAATCTCCATTTAGGAAATCAGTTCTTCAGTTTTTTTTTCTCTCCTCGGAGGGGCCAACTAAGGACCCCGTGTCAATTTCAATTCTTTATTTGTTTTCTCTTCTTTTTTTCACCTCTCATCTATTCACTATGTTTTGTCTTTCTGTCCTCTGATAAATTCAGACCAGTTTCTTTCACTTTTCCATCCTGGCATCTTTACATGTTCAATTCTTTTTCGCTTATCACTTTTCTTTCAAATGAAACTGTATGGTACTGTAGACTTTTTCATGTCTCAAACATCTATGATGTATGTATGCATACTGAAGTGCCAAATGAAAATTTGTACCAAGATAAGAATTATAAGCCAGGTTTCCTGATCACTAGGCAGATGCGATAACCACTATTCCACCCTGACACAGTGGGTTTGCACAACTCCACGGAATACCATAGCACGTTTCCCTTCTCAGTCCAATTTCTCATTCACGTCGCACTCCATAAAAGCATTGAAAAGGCCCTCCAACTGCATTGTAACACCACTCCCAACTAACGAAACGAGGGATCCTGCCTGAAATCTAGGCATAGGTACTTCAACCAAATGAAACTTTATGGGGCACTCTGCGTAGCCGCGCGGTTTGAAGCGCCTCGTCACGGTTCGCGCGGCTCCCCCCGTCGGAGGTTCGAGTCCTCCCTTGTGTGTATTATCCTTAGCGTAAGTTAGTTTAAGTTAGATTAAGTAGTGTGTAAGTCTTCTTTTGTCTTAAATTTTCATTTGTTTTCTATGTTCAATGAATTTCATTATCACTTCGTAATTTCCAACCTTCCACAATTTTTCATGGGCCTAACATTCTGCTAATGATTCGCCTTTCTAGTGTTTGTAATTTATCTAAATCATAGTTTAATGGTAGACATTCGGTTGCATATAGACATTCTGGCTTCACTACTGTATTGTAATGTCTTATTTTAGCATTTCTAGACAGGAATTTTTTGTTGTAGGACTCATAAGTTACACCATACACCTTTCTCAGCTTATGGTGCCTTTCCTTCACAGCAGTTTTATCCAAACCACTTTCTTGGATTATCTCCCCAAGAAACTTCAATTTTTCACCTTTCAAATTTGGACGACATATGTTTTCAGAGATTTTGGTGCACTTTTAAAATTTGTAAATCATTTGTTTTTTCTTCTACAGAAATTCTTAAGCTGGTGCTACTAGCTATTTCGTCCATAAGATTAATTTATCTTGCAGCGGGTGGCAAATTATCAGAAAGTATGGGAAGGAACCTGCAAATGCGAGACAGTTTATTTCAATGTTTTTGTTTCTTCTTCACAGCCTTGTTGGTGAAATCACATTCACTCAACTTCTCATTCAAAATTGTAATTGCTTTTTCTAGGACACAATTACAAAGAACTGGGGATAGATCATCTCTTTGCCGTACACCTGTGTTTTATTTCGAAGGTCTGAGATATTTCTCCCGTAAATTTCACTATAGATACGATGCCTGTATTTGTTTCGCGAATAGATTTGCTAATTTAGACTTAACATCAAATTCTGTATTATTTCTCTGTATAGCCTGTTAATGGAATCAAAGGCCTTTTTGAAATCAACACATATTTTTTTATTTTGTGGTCTTTCTTTACACAGCTTCTGTCTTTCTTTACACAGCTTCCTGTGGTTTTGCCGGTTCTACTTTTAGACTCACGAACCGAATCGGATCTGTGGTTGACATCAGGTTCTGTCAGCGTGTGCGCCTTTACCTTGCTGGAACTTGACTGACATAGGATCACGACCCCGTCCGTGGGGGCAAGTCCGCAGACAGGCAATTGGAAAGTAACCTGTATTAGACGTGGTTTCTAATTTCTAAAAAAGCGATTTCCGAGACGCTTAGATTCCATGTAACTTTATCCTACGAAAGTTACTTGTGATATCTGGAAATTTATAGGCATATCAAAATGGATCCGCACCTGGATCTACCCCAACGTCCTTGTAGTGAGACAACTCAGGGATGGTTTTGATGTCCATGCCAGACGGTAATAACGACGCCAAAATGACAAAAAGCCGTGAGTACCTTTCGATATTCTGTCGTCCTAGGCAAACTTGAAATCAGTTAATCAGACTGGAGCTCATATTGTGGCTAAGTTTGGCCGGGCCTTTAACAGAGCTTCGTCACGCAAGAGCCTGGCGGCCAGGGGAGCTACAAAGTCACCTGCCACCGGCCGTGACCTGCACCTCAACTTAGCTCTGATAACTTCTGGAGCACCACCTCTACCCGATAACTTCGATTGTTTCCGGCTCACCTGTTGTTCTCACTATCGTGATGCTTTTTTAATGGCCTCACGCCCATTATGCGAAGTTCATCAGCAACCACTCGACAATAAGCAGGGGACAACACCTCTCTTTCTTTATTGTATGCTATTGAATCTACAGTGCATTCACAAACTATTCAGCTACACTGGTGGCTGTTAAAATTGCAACACTATGAATAGGGCCTGCAACAAACGTAAATTGACACGAAGTGTGTTACATGCTTGTTAAGTGCAAATGATTAGCATTTCAGCGCAATCGCACAATGTAATTAAGAGTAACGTGAGGTTCATTCTGTGTACCGGGTGTCCGAGGGGAAATTCCCTACTTCCGAATGTTTTAGAGATAGAACATATTTAATGTGCATTTGTTTTCCGGGGCGCGGGTTCCCCCGTTGGAGGTTCGAGTCCTCCCTCGGGCATAGGTGTGTGTGTTATCCTTAGTGTATGTTAGTATAAGTTAGATTAAGTAGTGTGTTAGCTTAGCGACCGGTGACAGCAGCAGTTTGGTCCCACAGAACTTACCACAAATTTCCAAATTTTGTTTATTTTGTTTTTCGGGTAGACGTGATCGAAAAACCTGTCTTACCCACGCAGCCCCTTTGACGATTTATTCTAACCCTATTTGCCTTGCTGCTTTCAGCCTCTTTGTTCAGGGTATGTTCTGCCATTAAACTAGTCCGTTGTACGCGCAGTTGTCCATAGCGTGTTGTGAGCGAAGTAGTCGGAGGGACTGAGAGTGTATCAGAGAGAAGCGTCGGTTACGTGTGTTTGTACACGCGCTGGCTAAAATACCACGCATCCACACTAATGAAGAATATGCAGATATAGTGTATGTTTATGGCTTTTGAGATGTTAATGCTCCTGCTGGTGTCGAAGAATACCGTCTGCTCTTTCCGACACATCGAATTCCTGATCGTAGAGAGTTTACCAGTGTTTCGGCACGTTGAGTGAAACAGATATTTTTCCAAATTTGCATGTTTCTTCTGAACGTGTAGTTCATCAGCCTCCGCAGGAACAGCAACATGTTGTCGAGACGGTGCAGTGTAGTCCCACACCAGCACTGGCGACTTTCTGCACGTATCAAAGTCCCACGAACGCGTGTATGGCGGACTTTACACGTGGAAACTACAAGCCAACGCTGCAGCGTGTCCACAAGTTTCACATTTGCAACAACGCCACACGAATTGAATTTTGCATTGGTTAAACGCCAATCGTCATTTGGTTCCATCAAAACTATTCACTTATGAAGCCATATTTACACGGAGTGAAATGCGCAACACCCGTAATAACCATCGATGATCGCAGTGAAATCCACGCGCTACAGTGGAAACCAATTTCCAAGTTAGTTTTTCGATCAATGTTTGGTGCAGAATGATCCGTAACAGATCGACAGGTCCAATCATTTTAGAAGAGTGAAGGGAACAGGATTACTTGAATTTTTTTATAATTCGTTTACTGAGCACCTCGCGAACGTTCCTTTGGCCACGCGGCCTGCAATGTACTTCCAGGGTGACGGAGCGCGTCCACATCCTACCGGGCGTGTATGGGAACATCTCAGCTGCTCTTAGCTTAATCGGTGGTTGGGAGTCGTATAGAATTAACTGACCACGAACACAGTTAGACCTTACGCTATTAGATTCTTGTTTATGGGGTTGGATGGAGTCCGAGGTGTACAAATAAAAAATGAATACATGGGATAAATTGCTTGGTTGCATAATTAACCCTTCTACAATCATTAGCGAACATACAGAGGCACTCAGACAAGGAAGAGTGCACAAATGTACTGATGTTGACGGTGTGGTATTCGAAAATTTATTGTGAGCTGAACAATAGCTGTAATGTGACGTGTACGTTAATGCTTAGTAGTGTATGTTAAAAATACGTATTTTTCAATTGATAGTTTGTACACACATGTTGCAATGTTTACTAATAGTTTGAGATAAATTGAAACTAGATCTCTTTGGCCGTTCCTGAGAAAAATGAGCATTAACAGACGGACAGTCCGATGGACGGACAACAAATGGCAAAAGAAACGTTTGTTATGTAATATACTTACAAATGAACAATTTTCGAATTTTTTCCTTTACCTTTACTGTAAATCTTTGATTACTGCCAAATTTCATGATTATATGATTCTAGGTCAACGGGAAGTACCCTAATAGTTCTAATGAAAGAGTTTGCGAGTATCAAAATATCTGATGTAAATGGCCTTATCATTTGATTGCATTGACTTATAAGCTTACATTTTTCACACCACCAAGGAACCCTAGACCTTAGTATTTGTCATAAATTTCAGTTTCGTACCTCTACCTGCTCCTGAGAGGTTTCGTGCGCCTTCTAAAAAAGCGATTTCCGGGACGCTTAGATTCCATGTAACTTTATCCTACGAAAGTTACTTGTGATATCTGGAAATCTGTCGGACAGACTGACGAACTACGAAGTGACTACGACGTTTGCTTTTCTACCGTTTAAGCCATGGAACCCTAAAAGGAAAATAAGAGAAATAGCACTACCGCAGACTTGTAACAACATTCGGTAATATCCAGCATTTTACTCAGCATTTCACAACAAATATTTTAAAAACTATACAGTTAGATATCTCTCATGACATGATGTCATCCATTATCAAAATCTGCTGCTGACCAGCCATGTAACTCATAAAGATATGAGGCCGTTAATAATCTCGTTGTTGAGCGCCACAAACCCACAAACATGCATACGTTATACTGTGTTTTAACCAGCTTTCGATATAAATATCGTTCATTCAAAGCATGATGCAGTGGTATCTGCTTTGTAAAGAGGAACATTAGCAGAAAAGACTCGATTCTAACTTGTTACCATAGTGTGGTAAGAATATTATTGTGTATAGTGCTTTCACAACTGCTGTGTTAATTTTAACACCGAACAAAACTAGTGGTCTGGTCTCACAAAGTAGGAAACAGGTCCATCAGCCCTACCTCACATCATCACCCACAAATTTTATTGTCATTATAGTAAAAGCAAGAAATACGGATTGTCAGAATACCACAATATATACACAAATCAGAAAACCACAAAATTCGCCACGGTTCATTACTCTTTGTAATCAGAAAAACAGCCACAAGTAATTCAGTCTAAAACCCAAGAGGACTTGCCTGACGTCTGATTCCTCAACAAACTTAAGCAACTAAAGTAATACTAGCTTGTCATTAATGAAACGTCGAAGAGGGCACTGAAGAGTTGTCTAAAGTTTTATGTGATGTTCTTACCTAAATATATGAAGTACATCTTCATCTATTCTATATCTATACTCAACATGTTACCTTATATTGTGTGGCGGAGGGTACTTCTGGTAACACTATTTTTCCGCTTCCCTGTCTCAGTCGGTAATGGGTCGAGGGAAAAATGACCGTATGTAAACGACAGTGAAAGGTATACTTTCTCCGATTTTTTCGGCGTGATCATTTTTCGCTACGTTTGTAGTAGGAAGTAATGTTTGCAAGAGGTTACCTGGAACGTCTGATCTTGGAATTACAGCAGTAAAATTCTCTGTAATACACAACAACTTCTTGTAATGTCTACCACTAGTGTTCGTTGGGCATCTCCACAACGTTCTCGCGCCAATTAACCGATAGCGTGCGTGTCTATACGTTGGATTTTCTCTCTCACTTCTATTAACGCAATTTTATAACGGGTCCCACACTGATGATCAATGCTCAAGAATCGATCAAAGTAGTACTTTCTAAGACACTAGTACAAAGAAATTTTTCACATAGATTACACATATCATTACACTTATCTTTACAACAAAGACAGGGAAAACCAAAATAATTATCAGACAGTTTCCAAACTGATATTTTTTCTAGTTAATAACGTACTAGTGATGTTTGTCATAATAAAATAGAAACAATTTATGTAATACACTAATTGAGTTCTTGAACAACTATTTGACTGTGAGTATTCGTTACTCACTTATCCATAAAAATTACGGGCCTTATGTAACAATATATCACCATTTTGTTTTTTATGATCTGTTCAAATCATTACACAGGTCATAATACTTCCTTATGAAAAACTTACGTTTGATAAAACTAATAGTTTAGCGAACATATGGTTCGAATAACATTAAAAGATGCAAAATATGGCACAAATAACTCAAACAGTAGTGGAAGAAGAGAAAATTTTAATAATTAGAGGGAGGAGAGGAAATCATGAAAAAAAATCAAAAAGCACTCGATTGCCGGCCGAAGTGGCCGTGCGGTTAAAGGCGCTGCAGTCTGGAACCGCAAGACCGCTACGGTCGCAGGTTCGAATCCTGCTTCGGGCATGGATGTTTGTGATGTCCTTAGGTTAGTTAGGTTTAACTAGTTCCAAGTTCTAGGGGACTAATGACCTCAGCAGTTGAGTCCCATAGTACTCAGAGCCATTTGAACCATTTTGAGCACTCGACTGTGGAAAGATTTGAGCAGATTTAATTTTTATTCGGATGATAAAAGTCCTGTAATTAATCACATTTGAGCGACAGTAATAAAAGAAATTTCCACTGATGTTTTTCAAAGAGTTATTTAGGGTTCTCTGCAAAAGAACTCTGATTCAATTTCGAAACATGCGTTATATACAGTTCTGCTAACTGGAGAACTTGAACAGGGATTTGTGAATATCTCACACGACTTCTTATACAAATGAATGACTTAATGTATGACGTATACCAAATACAATAGGTGCTTTTTGTATAAGACACATATATTGTAATTAATCCTTTTGGAGAAACAGCTAGAGAATAAATTGCTAACATCTTACAAATAATTATTTTGTGCTTTCCAAATAAACGCACTATATACAATATTACTAGAGAAATGCTCCTTTCTTGCTGACCACTGTAGTTGTTAATGACTCAAAAAAGTGTTCAATATGCATCCACAAAAATCCATAATCATTTGCTTAATAATATCTAACGTCTTACAAGCAACAAAGCAGTCTTTTATCCTAAACTAAAATCGTTTCTTTTCACCAGTACTCATTGTAATATACAAGAATTATTAATTAAATGCTAGTAGTAAATAAAACAAATATGTTCACTTTGTTGTTAAATAGCATCTTCACTAGTGAAAGACTCAATTCCAATGTTTCATATATTCATTGTTATTAAATTTAACCCATTGTTCTACTGAGTAATCTGTAAAAGGCTAGGTGTATCCATACACACACATCGGTAAAGTATGTGCGGCCTGTAAACTAATTAATTCGATATGAGTCCTAAATAATAACTTAAAGTATATTATGGAATATGGAATTCTCTAAACAACTAACTACCTAAATAATTATATACCTGTATTCATGATGAAATGTCTGCACTTGTGGGATACTACAGTAGACCCCATTCGAGCCTACCGGAGTACACCCTCTGACTGATTCTGACACAGACGTCCATGTGGTGGAGCGCTTATATAAACATCGACTGCCCATATACAGATCACATTCAGTACAACACGCATACTCTTTTGTACGCATTGTGTACTGGGAGCATCCTTGCCATCACCTCGGAAGATTGAGATAGCGCAAAAACGCAAGAAGAACGTATAAAAGCTTACAGGTTTCGATTGTGGAACATCCAAGAACTTTGAAAGGATAGCCAACAACAATGTTGTTTGTAGAGGTGCTGAACATCAGTCCGAGTACTTTGAACTTAAAGAAGCGATATTGTTGAAATGTTTCAAATTTTACAATCAGAATGTCAGAGATAAAACAAACAAGTATAAATTTTAGATTCTAAAAAGACGTGAACATCACCGTAACAATTTCAAGATTAGAAAACTAAAATGTTAAAGATCAATAATCACTGGAGATTCATGTTGATGCAGGAACCTGAATTATTTTTACGACACATTTCCGCGTCGCAACCATTCGTCAGTTCCTTCCATTTTAATGTAATCGTAATTTCCCTTTCCGATTTTTCGAAGTAGCTAACAACGTTGTGTATGCAATCCGAAATAACCTAGCCACGTTTATACATCATTCCTTTGCAGGCAGATTGCTAACTTTCCCTACAGACTATTTTTTCTTCTTCAACATCTTCATTACAAAAGAAACTGTTTGCAGGAGCTGGGTTTGCATCAACCTCCCCAGTTCACAGTAATGAAGGCAGAAATACTTTTTAGGCTTTGTGTTAACACAGGCATATTGACTTCCGAATAATGAGTTCCACGAGATGTAGCTACTGCAATTATTGTACTATAAACTGTCGCTATCAGGCAGCATATTTGATTTTATCCATAACACATATGAGGCCATGGTCGTTAAACTCAGCATTCAAATGTGTTCAAGTGCTCTGAAAATGTGGTCGAGCTAACATTTGAACGGTAGGAATATTCATTAATTTTAATTTACTTTCGTATACTTCTACAAGCAATAAACATAAATTAGTCTTCCTTAAAAACCATGTAAATGCTTCCCATATGAAGAGCTGACGACAAAATAAATTGCTTTGTTTCCTCTAAAAAGATTCTTCTTTTGGCTGGAAAACACGAAACAACTAACCATTTGTCGTTAAGAAACAACGTTTTCCACCTCCATAATGGAACTGAAAGCACTGTCATTGTTATATTACTTAAAGTATGCTAATTATGGGTGAGATAATTGTTGAGGAATGCAACATCAGCAGTGCGACAGTGGAGGATGTGATTAACACAGGAATAAGCTGTACCTACCTGAGTGTAGATTACGGTAAAAAATTTCTTGCAGTTTTCAGCATATTTATGTATCGATAGATTCCACGGCAAAGTCTTCTTGGCCAGATAATTTCATCGTCCTTGAACACATACTGGTATAGTGTAAAAAGAAAAAAAGTAAAGGGATGAAGATTTCTCTCCGTTAAATTAAACTAACGTAACAGCTACGATATCGGTAAACATTGATTAAGTTAGTGATCTCACTGATGAAGTATGTCTTTGGTAAAAAAAAACATTTGGCACCAGAGATAGCATTTGTTAAGAGATCGCAGTGCGGGAGAAAATCTGTGGAAACGTTTTATTGCATTAAATACTATTATGTTATTGAAAGATATGCATAAGATGTACTGTTGTCAGAGAGAAAATTAGTAAATGTGCTTGTTTAGTGGACAAATTTCTTTAATAATGACATGTAAGGATATACCAACAATATTCTAAAAATCTAAATGATTATCACGTCAAAGAGCTTATACCACAGGGGTAGACAGGATTCTTGATAAAAGCTTTGCTCTTGTTCCACAAGGAGTTTTGTAATAAGATCACGAGGGTAACACGGCGGGGTACAAACGTGCAGATAGGAGAGGAGTAATATGCAGATGAGCTCTGTTATTGTGCTAAGCCCCACTGAACTCCACTTTACTCGCTAATGTATCGCGCACTTACGCTTATTTATTAGAGCACAACTGGCTATTCTTATGAGTGTTGTATTAGTCGCGCCTGTGTGAGATTTTACTGCTATCTTAACGAAAGTTCTATACGCAAATTGAATCCGTAATAAGATGCGAAAGGAATTAATCTTCTTTTTTTTTTTTTTTTTTTTTTTTTTTTTTTTTTTTTTTTTTTTTTTTTTACTGAGACGCATGTAATATTCTCCATAATTCTCTTAAGAAGCACTTTGCAGTTAACGCATAATAGGAGTAGATTGTAAACAGCGGTCTGTACTGCTTTGTAAGCAGACAGATTCTGCCGAACTATCAGATTCAGGAAAAGCTGGAGGCAAATAACTGCTGCTCCGCATTCAAGTTAAATATTGTATTCTGACGGAAGTTTGCTATCAGGGCTTTCATTCATTCATTTGTTCCATAGCCTGCAGGCTAGTAAAGTTAGATCGCACTGGTACTTAGTGTTTCTTGTTACAGCGCTTTCAGAAACATTCTGAAAATATCTAAATTGAGAATACTTAATCATAGATGGGTGTAAAATATTATATGGCTTTTTCATTCTGATTTCGAGTTTAAATATGTAACGTTAACGTATACGTCTTTATTTACTAAGTGTGTGCATGTAAGTGTGGCAATAAATGGATTGCGACGCACCTGCCAAGCTATTTAAACGTCATATATAGCTTTCAGAGCAGCAATCACATAAAGTCACGCAATCCGGTAACGGAATGGCGGTTGCGAAGAAGAGCCCACAAGTCGATCGTCTTAAAGGTGAGCTACTCAAATCTCGAGATCTACGTGTGTTACGAGTTTGTTGTTTCCTCGGACAAGAAATCCGTTCTGTCTAGCAGTCTTTATCATCAGGTTTCAGAATCCATTACGTCCTGGTTTCTTTCTTTCAACAAATGAGCGAGAGAAAAAATAGCAGCTGGGTCGTTAGAACGAGAAACACGCATTTATCACAAAATACCATTCGGTCATTTTTGAACAACGTAATAATTTTTACCCGATTATTAGTATCAATACGAATGAAACTCTTACTACATCGCATCTTCAGTGTCTTAAAAACTGCACATAAATAGGTTTAATAAGATTTTTCATGTGGACTGAAGCTGAAAAATATCATTCTGTTTTGACTCTAAACCCGTTGAAACTCGGTTAAAGTCCAGTATTGTATTCGAGCAACAATGTTAGATAATGATTTCGCAGAACAGAGTCAAAGTTTTAGCTGCAGCTCACTTTTTCTACAAAAGATGAAAATGCTGTGTCAGACCAGTATAGCGTAATATCAACAGTATGTGAAAACGGCACAACGGCCGTAGGACACTTTATGAATAGGAAGGTAAGGCAAAGAGCGAGGTACGAGAACAGTTTAGCGTTAGAAAACGTATATCCAGAAGCTATAGCAAATCAACACCATTAAGTATAGTCCGGTACTGAGAATGTTACGCATCAGTTGTCAAATGTGTGATGTATTTACCACAACATATACGCTATCCCATTATGAAATGCTACAAAACAAGGCCTGCGATATTACAGGATAGCACTATCATTGGTAAGCGAAGGCAGCTGTCTTTAGTTTACATCTGAATCTTAAAAAAGATCGTGGAGGATAGGAAAGTGTTAATGGTAAACGGTAAGTTCCCGATTTTTATGTGGAACACAACCATTTCTTGAATGACTCAAACCACGTGACGTATTGTACAAATTCTGACCTAAAACTAATAGTTGTGTTGCGCCATGATACAATAAAAATGAGCTACCAATTAAAAATCAAGACGCCTTTCTTAGTAACACAAGAGGAGTGTTGGGCAATGTGCATGTCCAGTGGACTGAACCATCTGTTGCCAATGCAACAAAAAGGGGACACAGGAAGAAAGGTACCATCATTTTGATGACCACACATGACGAGCAAGATCATTTAAGCTGAATGCAAGAGTAATTATGCAGCAGATTGAGATCGGAGAATACACCAGCCAGACGACAGCAAACAAATTTAGAACATCATGGAGCGTTCAGGAAAGCTGACCAGATGGGAAAGCAGGCCAAGTGATGACATCATTACCTCACAGTAGCGTGACGAAAGCAGGCCAGTCTCACAGAAATATTTCTCTTAATCCAAAAAAAAAAAAAAAAAAGCGAGTTCCATCCTGTGGACTTCAATGCTGCTAGCCACAGCGCTGTCATCCTTGCAGAGTCTGATGGGAAGAACTTCGGTGACCGTTGGGCTGTTTGAGGTCCACTTTACTACGACTACTGCCACTTTCCACCCTGAGGACCTCTGGTTCCTGACATGCAGCTCCTCTTCTGCCATCACAAGGGCAAGCTGTCTCAGCCCACCACCTGTTCCTATGGACAGACCCTACTGCTGGTGGCTGGCTTCCCTGTATGCAGCCTACAATGTGATCATGTGCGTCCTGGTCATCCACTTCTGAAACTGTTAGTTGTCTTACACAGTTCAGGTGCCACTGTGTGTCGGCTGTGGGGGGGCCGATGGCTTCATGATTTCGCTGGAGCTGACACCGCCACTATGGCTGCCTTGATCAGCACATACCAGGCAGGTACCTTCTGCTGGTGCATCCCCCAATACTAGCCACCTGGAGCGACCACCTGCTTAATGTCTTGCTGATCCAGCTTTGGAATGCAATACAGACACTGCGTGATATAGTTTCGACAAGCCCTTGGGAGATTTCCAGTGATATGTGGCACCAGATGTGTAGGCACAAGTCACTTAATTCCTGTAAATTACAGGCTCCACCGGGTTCATACCTGGTAAATACGGTCGTCAAAACATCAACGCGTGTTCACTATCAAGCATTTCAAACCACAGAATCACTACTCTGGCCTTGTGATACAGACAGTTAACCTGCTGGAAGATACTGAAACATCACAACAGGGGTCGTTACATGATTAAAAAAATGAGTGATGCAACTAATTAATCTCAGCCCGAACAACCGCATGCCTGTAGAAGCAAAATGGATCTACACATTTCTTTCTCATTCTTATGTGCACGTCCTGTGTCCTGATTTCCATTTTTCACCCTTCCTCAAAGTGTGTGGTCAAGTGTGAATGATTTGAATGCAGTAGCAGACGAACCAGAGAAGTGTTGGGTTTCTTCATCTTCTACCAGCCTAAACGGTATCGACGGAAGGCAGAGAGCAGGAACAGGAGGGCTTGGCCAAGATGAGTAAAGCAAAGCGTTTTCCTAGCAGGGGTTGGTCATGGGCCTCCCCCACCACCTCGGACGGTTCGGAGAGAGCTCCGCGCGACGGTTACAGGAGGAGGAGGAGGAGGAGGAGGAGATTAGTGTTTAACGTCCCGTCGACAACGAGGTCATTAGAGACGGAGCGCAAGCTCGGGTGAGGGAAGGATGGGGAAGAAAATCGGCCGTGCCCATTCAAAGGAACCATCCCGGCATTTGCCTGAAGCGATTTAGGGAAATCACGGAAAACCTAAATCAGGATGGCCGGAGACGGGATTGAACCGTCGTCCTCCCGAATGCGAGTCCAGTGTGCTAACCACTGCGCCACCTCGCTCGGTGACGGTTACAGGCTGAGTTGTTCTGAAGACAGGTAAGCGACCAGACGTTCCCTCAGAACGTCTGTGTCGAACAAGGGACAAAAGGTGTTTGAATCTGTTAATAATTTGTTGATCTCAACAATTTCTTCTCCTAGCCATTTTTTTGAATTACCATTTAGGATCTGGTAACAATTTTTAGTTCAGTTTATCAGGGTCATAATTGCGTGATTTCCGTTAGGCGCGACCACGCGCTCTATAGACTCAAAGCACAGCCCAAGCCTTAAAAGTTAGTGCTTGCCGTAATATTTTATTTGTGCGGGACATTTTAAACTATCAATAAAACTGTACCGAGGGTATATTCGGCAAGATGAATCGATTTGGTTCCAAGCGCTTCACGCAAAGATATGCAGCCACCAAAATCCTGTCGATGCCAGCCACGGGGTGCATACAATTCTTCCCACTAATAAACGCTGTAGACATTTTGTTTGCCGTGTGAATTAATGCATGTGAATGTCTGTGTTACAAACTTGAGCAGTGACCACGAGCTCCCCAGAATTTCCCAACCCACTGGACTCTACAAATTAAGGCCAAAGTGGCTTGTCATTCTCGTATGAGGAAGCCATAGAATCGTTTTAAATGCACCAGGAATGTTTTGTCCATCTATTAAATACAAAAAGATTACTGTTAACAAGCGAGCTATTAGTCAAAACTAAATATTTTATCATTTCAAGCTATTTCCGTGATCGTTAATTTATTTTCAATACGTCTGAAAATAGTGTCACATGTGTAGTATTGATGATTACGCTCCTAAAATACAAAGTGCTTGGCTCAAGTTTAGCTAACGGTAAGTAGCTTTCTCTGACTGCCCCACAAAATACCATAGCATTATCTGATGCGACCTTAATAAATTCAGTCAGCGAAGGAATGGTTCCTAAAATTTAGATGGACACATATCTATTTCAAATAACGGGCAAAACTATTCAGAGAAGGTTACGTCGCCAAAGAAAAATGAGAGTGAATGTGGACAGGATATGCCATCATAGCAGGCTGGAGCAAAAGAAATAATAATAATCAAAAGAAGCTCCTGCTAGTGAAAGTAAGTAACCCTCCATAAGCTGCTACTCAATGAATAGTAAGATGCCAGTGGTGAGTTACAATACTGTTGCCATCAGGGAAGGTATCAATCGGGACTGGATGTTGGCAGTCCACAGTATGTTCACGTAGTACACAGCTGCCATGGAACCTTCGATTACTACCACAGATCCCATGCAAGCCCAGGTGAATGTCCCCATATCATAACACTGCTTCAACAATCTCCGCCCGTGGCCGAATACACGTTTCGATCAGTCGTTCACCTACAAGATGGAGCATCCGGACACAATCATCTATCTGGTGTAACAAGAAAAATGATTCCTCCGAGCAGGTGACACGTTCCTATGGTCCAATCTCGATTATCATGTGTCTAATGAAATTTTAACTGATGATATACACCCATGCTCATAAATTAAGGATAATTGCAGAATGTGGTGCCACACAAAGTGCACTACACAAAACTGGCGTTAATAGCATAGGCACATAGGGAACACACACGACACAGATCTGCAAGTCCACGGTATTGTGATAAGTTGAGAAAACCGTCCCGAAACACATGAGCAACGAGACACCACTGTTTCCTGCGCATGTACCCCAACATCAATATAAGATATGATCACCATGCACACGTACATAGGCCGCACAAGGGGTTGGCATACTCTGGATCAGGTGGTCGAGCAGCTGCTGGGCCCAACCGCAAGTTTTAGCGAGAGACTTTTTCGCGTCTCTGTTACGTCAGGACTACCCCCCAGCCCATGTTAAAAGATAGAGCCCTCCAGAAGAACAGTATAGATCTTACGATAGCACTAAAAGGACCACACCAGCTGCAAGTTTTAGCGTGAGACTTTTTCGCGTCTCTGTTACGTTGCAAACTTTAAAAACATTGCCCCACCACGAAAAGTATAACGTTTCTCATTGGATAAACAAAATTTTTGTAGGCGGAGCTTAAGGTTAACATTGAGAACCTGATTGGTCAGATGAAAACACAGCCAAATAGTTTTTTTTTTAAACCGACTACGGTAAATTGTAGTAAGGAGAAGTTAGGGGAGAGTTGCTTCCGAGACGGCGAGGTGAGCGGAGCTGTGCTGCCCGCCGCCCCCTGACGAACACCGACAAGGTAATGAACGCATGCGATGCTGCATAACAGCGCATAAAGCTTCACTCAGAACTGCAGAAGTCTCATCTGTTACACCCCCTTTTTGCGTAATACTAGTGTCGATCGTCAATTAAAGCTCATGGTGTTCCCATTTTCCACTTGAAGTAAAAATCTGAAATGCGATGATGTTTGTGTTATATAGTTATTGAGAAGCCACATCAGCCACTGTAATTTACGACAAGTTAGATAAGTAATTAAAGATAATTGAGGGTCACTGTAGACCATTTTGATAGTTTTCTCTTTTGTGAAACTTAATTTAAACCTAGATTATAGATGTGATATGGCATAGGTCATCCTTCGATCCATTGTAGAAATTGGAAACCCATTCAGGGAATATTCGTTCACATTTTTGTTGAACGCAGTTGGTTTTTACCATCCTGTATTAAAACATTTCCTTTTATCAATACTGCAATTTTTAAACAATGTTTTCTAGGACACATAATTTCAGAGAAAGGGGTAATGCCCGACCCAGAAAAACTAACGGCAATCAAAGAATTCTGTACTCCATATAATAAGAAAACTCTCAGAGGATTTCTAGGTCTCACCGGATTCTATAAAAAATTTATTCCGATCGACGCTCTCGCAACACCACGCCTATGTGCATTGACTGGAAAAAACATGCCATGGGTATGGGATCAACAAGCCAATGAAGAATTTTTAAAAGTGAAAAATGCACTAACAACAGCACCGATTTTAGCACATCCTGATCTAACACAAAATTTTTGAATGGCCACTGATAGCGCGAAAACAGGATAAGGTTTTATTCCAAGAATACGAACAGGCAGGGCTAAGATCATATAGAACAATTGCATTTGCCAGTCGGGTACTCACAAAAAGTGAGAAAAACTATTCAGTCACGGAGCTGGAAGCATTGGCCATTGTATGGGGCTTCCAACGTTTTGGAAACTTCCTATTCGGAAGAAAAACAAAAGTATACACTGACCACAAAGCATTAGAATTTCTGTTATCCGCCAATCTAACTCATGGGAGGTTAGCCAGATGGATGTTAATACTACAAGAATTTGACTTCACTATTACACACATACCAGGACCAGCGAATGTATTAGCAGATGCTTTATCACGATGTCCACAGGGTGCATCCAATAACATAGGTTTGGAAGCAGCAGAAGACCAGTTTACAATGTACTATATGAAACAAGTACCTTTCGATAACTACATTACGACAGCATTGAAAAACATAGGCAAAGAACAGGACAAGGATCCCGAAATACTAGGAATCAAACACAAGTGGAGAAGTATGGATTTTCCGGACATTCGACAGCACTATCTCGTAAAAAGCAATGTTTTATTTATTAGATGAAATGTTGCAACGAATGAATGTTAATTTATATCCCAGATGACCTAATTAATAAGTACATATGGTATACACATTTAAGTAATGGCCACTTTGGACCAAAGAAATGCTTTTCAAAAATAAAACAAACAAGCCATTTTCCTAAAATGGAAAGACGAATTAGTACAGTATTAATCAAATGCAAAAAATGTATGAGGGCTAAACACGTCACTTTCCAAACCAAGCCACCTATGTTTCCAATAATCCCTAAAAGATTAAAACAAATAGCTGCAACAGATTTGATGGGGCCCCTCCCAAGCACAAAAAATGGATATGTTTTCATATTGGTCGTTTTGGAACTTACTCCTAAATATGTTACCTTGACACCATTAAAACGGGCAACAGGTCTTACTATAAGTAAAGCATTTAGACAAGATTTTCTCAGATAAGTAGGATGAGTGGAACGAATAATTTCCGATAATGGCCCACAATACAAATCAGTGCAATGGCAGAACACGTTAAAACAACACAAAATAAAACCCATCTACATATCTAAGTACAAACCTAGCGTAAATTCAGCAGAACAATCTATGAAGGACATAGGCACTTTATGCCGATTATATGCAGGCAAAAGACACAACACTTGGGATATATACCTTAAAGATTTTCAAGAAATAATAAATGAAATGCCACATAGCACTACACTACTACCTCCAGTTACTGTACTTAAAAATATTGAACCCCCAAACATAACCAGAGAATATGTTAGATTTCCTATTGTACCATGTAGACAGCACAAACAAGTCATAGCAACAGCACTCTCCAACATCAGAAAGGCAGCCATTAAAAGAAAAGAAAGAGGAGATAGAACAGCAATTAAAAGAACATTCTCAGTAGGCCAGAAAGTATTGTAAAAACACACCATCTCTCCAGCAAACAGAAACACAAAATACAAAAGTTTTACGCTACATACAAAGGACCTGTCACAATTAGCCGAATTGCTCATGATAATGCTGTGCAACTAATGAACCCAAAAACAGGCAAAACCTTAGGACTTCACCATATGAGCCATATCAAAAAGTTTGAAGATTAATTTTATTACTGGTAAATAATCAGCACAATATTTCAAGATTATGTTGCAGATAAGATCGTCAGGAGAAAGAAGAATGAAGAGAGAGGAAGGTGGGAAAAAGAAAGTAGTTTCAATAAAAACAAAAACAAAAATAGCACTAATAGTACCATAGATTAAGGTGAAGGGATAAAGCGTAGATAGTCTAACAGCATGAAATACTAAAATGCTGTACACCACGACACTACACAAAAATAAAAAAACGATTTTGAGGATTCTTGAAGTTAAGACTCAAAATATCTTAGAAGTGTAACATGGAAAGGACACCGAAATTTGTAAAGCTTTTTAAGAAGGCATAAAACAATGTAGGTACTAGAAATATGTTAGATGATTATAAGTAAAACTTTTTGTAAGAGTCATTGTAAAAACTCCAGCAAAGACCAGATGCAACGACCCACAAGTTGCAACGAGAGAAGTATCAAGAAAGAAAAGGATGTAATTAGCAAGACACGAATCCTACAAGGCAGAAGCGTCGAGAGAAAGGAAAGGACAGCGAGACCAACAGAAGGCGCTTGTATCGGAAGTGGGCCGTAAATCTGGCCGCTAAGCGGAACCCTGCTGGGACAGGACACGGAACCACACAATGGCGGAACCCTGCAGAGACACGACAGGACACCGAATGCCAGAAGGGACCGGTGCAGGGACTGACAAGCAAACACTGGACTTTCACCACTCGTAAACCCTGGAACGCCCCGAATGAACGGAGCGAGCATAAAACGGCCCGACAAGAAGACCACTTGGGTAAGCCACCACTGGAAAAAAAAAAAAATTATGTATAAAAGTCCCACTACTGCTATTAAACAGCACACTGAAGCATGAAACTGAAGAAAACTTCCACAAAGTAAAAATGACATGCCCAAACAATTTATCAAACTGTTACTAAGAGGAGAACTTCAAAGCGACTAGTTATCAATAAATATTTCCATCTTCTGCCCAGAGAAGAACCAAGAACCAAGTAAGAAGCAGAGAAAAAGCAGGAAGAACAGAAGTTGAAGATTCGCAAGATTGAGGCCAAGAAAGAAGATGGGTGAAGAATAGACGACATCCCTTCCCAAATCCCTATCCTATTGTAAACTAGTCATTTGCGAAGTATTAGAACGAAAGACAACTGCTTTCAGTGACACATAATGATGACTTTCACGCATACAAAGCCAGTAAACCACAAGATTCTGCACTCACAGCTCCATTCCATTATGGGACCTCCACAACAGCAACACACACTTGCAAAGCCAACAAGGAACGACAAACGAAGCTGTACATCAAATACTTGCCCACATCCATCTCGCTCAAGTCCATCACCTTTGTGCAAAAACATTCGCCAACCTCATGCTTAAACATTCATAGGATTGTGTGAATGTGGGAAGTCAAATTATGTAGTATAGGAATTGTGCAAAAGAAACGTGTGAAAAACTAAGTAAGTTAAGCACACCAGACAGCTAATAAACTACAAAAAGGCAGTCATTGACTATGGACTTAAGTAAAAAATAGACTATCGATAAAAATAAGTCATTAGTTCTGAAATGGACAGTATATAAAGAACAAAAGTAAAGCATAATAAACACTAAAACTATATGCCACTTATTTTCCCCTCATAAAAAATAAAAGAATAATTATATTTTACTTATTTTCTCCTTCTAAAAACAAAGAATAAAAAATTATCTTGTTGGATGTTTTCCCTTTTTTTAACATTTGTACCATTTGTTAGGCTAATATCTCAATACTTGTGTATGTATATTTCTTTTCAAAGCAATTCTTGGAAATAATTCTTATTTGTTAGTGTAACAATGTTGAAATGAGTGTCTAGAAACAAAAACATTTTACTTGTACATGATATTTAGAAAATGTGTTAGGAATAGATTTTACTTAATTACTACATTTATAAAAACAATATTTCTAAGAAAATCGATGTGAAAGACTCCTCACTTTCGATAACAAACTTCTTAAAAAAAACTTCACAATTAAATAAAGAAAGAAAATAATTAAAAATTAATAATTATAATAGAATAAAAATATTCTTCCCTTGTCAATATAAACATATTATTGATAATAATATAGAAGAATATAAGAATATAAATTAGTAATACAAACTAGCATAGAACAGAATAATGTGGCTGAACAGTAGGCAACAAAATTTAGATAACAGAATAATTTTTGACTGGCTTAGACAACGATTCAATCATTGCCTAACTTCAGTACAAAAATTATGTTTGAAAGGTGGTGATATGTAAGGTGTCAGGCAAATCCAACACCTTCCATGAAAACCCTGACATAATAAGCAAATCCAGTAGTATGTCACATAGCTCCGAATAAATCGTGACACTAAATTAAAGAAAGTAATACGAGTAACGAGTGAGCAAATGGAATACCACAGACTAACACAAGAATGCCTAAATGCATGTCATACCTTCCCACCGTGAGACAGATGCAGTTCCGAGGGGAGAAACGAGAACAGAAGCCAAGAGCAGAACCGTGTTAAGCTGAAGGCCCTACGATAAGGGACGGACACCCACGTCACCAGCTAACTGCTAGAACCACCCCCAAGCCCACGTTAAAAGCTAGAGCCCTCCAGAAGAACAGTATAGATCTTACGATAACACAAAAAGGGCCACACCACCCGCAAGTTTTTAGCATGAGACTTTTTCGCGTCTCTGTTACGTTAGGACCACCCCCCAGCCCATGTTAAAAGCTAGAGCCCTCCAGAAGAACAGTATAGATCTTACTATAACACAAAAAGGGCCACACCCCAGCCGCAAGTTTTAGCGTGAGATATTTTCGCGTCTCTGTTACGTCAGGACCACCCCCAAGCCCACATTAAAAGCTAGAGCCCTCCAGAAGAACAGTATAGATCTTACAATAACACTAAAAGGGCCACACCACCCGCAAGTTTTTAGCATGAGACTTTTTCGCGACTCTGTTACGTTAGGACCACCCCCCAGCCCATGTTAAAAGCTAGAGCCCTCCAGAAGAACAGTATAGATCTTACAATAACACTAAAAGGACCACACCAGCTGCAAGTTTTAGCGTGAGACTTTTTCGCGTCTCTGTTACGTTGCAAACTTTAAAAACATTGCCCCACCACGAAAAGTATAACGTTTCTCATTGGATAAACAGAATGTTTGTAGGCAGAGCTTAAGGTTAACATTGAGAACCTGATTGGTCAGATGAAAACACAGCCAGATAGTATTTTTTTTAAACCAACTTCGGTAAATTGTAGTAAGGAGAAGTTAGGGGAGAGTTGCTTACGAGACAGCGAGGTGAGCGGAGCTGTGCTGCCCGCCGCCCCCTGACGAACACCGACAAGGTAATGAACGCATGCGATGCTGCATAACGGCGCATAAAGCTTCACTCAGAACTGCAGAAGTCTCATCTGTTACACCCCCTTTTTGCGTAATACTAGTGTCGATCGTCAATTAAAGCTCATGGTGTTCCCATTTTCCACTTGAAGTAAAAATCTGAAACGCGATGATGTTTGTGCTATACGTATAGTTATTGAGAAGCCACACCAGCCACTGTAATTTACGACAAGTTAGATAAGTAATTAAAGATAATTGAGGGTCACTGTAGACCATTTTGATAGTTTTCTCTTTTGTGAAACTTAATTTAAACCTAGATTATAGATGTGATATGGCATAGGTCATCCTTCGATCCATTGTAGAACTTGGAAACCCATTCAGGGAATTTTCGTTCACATTTTTGTTGAACGCAGTTGGTTTTTACCATCCTGTATTAAAACATTTCCTTTTATCAATAGTGCAATTTATAAACGATGTTTTTTGAGTAGAATAAAATTTCCAATGGTAAACTGCTTTTTCGACGTTATTTTACCAGCTAACTAAAAATAGGAAAGCCTTGAACCCCTTCCACTAAATTTAGTTAGTATTGAGATTCTTTTACAGGGAGTGCAGTGGAGCTGACGCTGAAATCATTAAGTATTTGGTTATATAATCGCTAGTCTCACTGAACTCTTCTGAACTCTACGTGTCATGTGTGGTCTGGCGTCTCCTTACCAGCAACAGGTTCCAGGTTCAAACTAGTCAATTCCGTAAAAAACACGCTCAGAGCGTCGTTGCGCGGAAGTGGTAGGGAGACACGATAGAGAACAAACAGACACCACGCAGAATGTTACACGTGCACCAATCATAATCCCACCCCACACCATCAAACCACGACCTCCATACAGGTCTCTTTCAAGGACATTAAGGGTTTGGTATCTGGTTCCTGGTTCACGCCAGATGAAAATCCGGCGAGAATCACTGTTCGGAATATACCTGGACTCGTCGGTGAACGTAACATGGGACCACTGTTCCAATGACCATGTACTGTGTTCTTGACACCAGGCTTTACGGGCTCTCTTGTGCCCAGGGGTCAGTGGAACGCACCTTTCAGGTCTCCGGGCGAATAAACTATGTCTGTTCAGTTGTCTGTAGACTGTGTGTCTGGAGACAACTGTTCCAGTGGGTGCAGTAAGGTCCCGAGGAAGGCTACCTGCAGTACTCCGTGGCCGTCTGTGGGCACCGATCGTGAGATATCGGTCTTCTTGTGGTGTTGTACACTGTGGACGTCCCGTACTGTAGCGCTTGGACACATATCCTGACTGCTGGAATAGTTGCCATAATCTTGAGATCACACTTTGTGGCACACGGAGTGTCCATGCTACCACTTGCTGTGTTTGACCAGCCTCCAGGCGCCCTAGTATTCTATCCATTATAACGTCATGAATGTGTGTTCTTTGAGCCATTTTCAACACACAGTCACCATTAGCACGTCTGAAAACGTCTGCACACTTACTCGCTGCACCGTACTCTGACATGCACCAACACACCTCTGCGTATGTGGACTGCTGCCATCGCTACCGTGCGACTATCGCAGGTCAAATGCACCGCATGGTCATCTCCCGAGGTGATTTAAACCCGCAAACCGCCCACCAGAGCGTTGTTTCTCCATGTATAAGCATTATCCTTAGTTTATGAGCATGGGTGTAGTTGGATCATTATTCCAACACATAGGGGTCATCTGCTGCAGAGTCCCGTGTTCAACTATATATACTGAGAACATTGCGCCGTTAAACACTCGTGTTGGCACCAGAATAGTCTTCTGTTGACAGAGTTGCGACAGATAACCCGCCAAGATAACTGCGCTTGTTAAAGCACCGCTTCCGTGATGAAGGGATGTGCCAGACCCAGATCTAATCCAAGCAGCTGATTAACGACGAGGATCGGCGTACCGAATAGCCTAAAAGTGGTTTTTGTTGGTTTAACACATCCAGCTTGGTGAATATTAGGCCCGTACTCAAGCCCTGCCTCAGCTACACGATACGCAAACATTTAGAAAACTTTAACTCACTTTCACACGAATACCGCTGAATGAAAAAAGTTAGGGGTGCACATATTTCGTCCCAGGGGGTGACGGCGTGGCGACGGCCATTCCGCCACCCCTTAAACTACCCACCCCAAATCCGTTAACAACTATGTGGACCCTGCGTGGATGCTGACCAAAGGCACAAGTGTAATAAGATGAAGATTTGCCACAGATCGCCGCCTATCCTACTTTAAAGAGCGGGCAAGCTTCCGACTTTCCCTTGGTGTGATGAGGCGTGGATGTCCAACACTCTGTCGCGCACAGGTAGTTGGGGTATAATTGGATATGAGGGTAAAATCAGGAGCCCTCATATTTCTTTTTAAAAGTCGGTAACATTCGACCATGAACACAGCCGGAAAGGAATTTTACAGAGAAGGTACAGTTGAGGTAAACCTCGGTACAAGCAATGTGGTAAAACCGGAACTACGTGATATTACCCCTTGACTTCGTTATGTACTGGTTGACTCAGGAAGAATGTCACATAATTTGTAAATTAATTGTACATGTGAAAATAAAATGGGAAAGTCCTACGAATATATGTCCGATTTTCGATCCTTACGGAACTGGAATGGGCTGAAGACTACACACATCCATGAAGGAATATGAAGACAAGCAAGAACACTACTTGCCGAAATGCTGTGTGGGCACTGTGGTGGACAAAATAATGGTGTGATAGATGACTGATCCATCCTACAAGTTGCAGAAGGTGTGGGGATTCTACAACGATAGCAGCACTTTGATGTTGTGCTGAGGCAACGGCTGGAAGTGTGCTCAGTGTGCAATCGTGAGTTGTGTCAGTGAGCAGTCATGAGGCCGTTTTCGTGTAGTGCTTGAGTGTTGTTTTCTCACTAAGCAAGTTCATTGCGTCCATGAATACTGACATGCCACATACGTCCACCTATGCAGAATACGCAGACATGTGGTTTGTGTACAGGTACTGTAATGGTGGCAGTGCCCGTGCCGCTGTGACAGAATACCAGGGACGTTTCCCTGATCGATGAACCCCCTGTGCCAGGGTAAGTCCCAAAGTTTCTCGAACATTACGTGTATGTGGAACACTGCCCACTGTACAAGTAACATCAGAACGTGAGGCCTTTCACTCATTTGAGGAAAACGAAGATACTATTGCAAGGGTACAACGGAGTCCCGCCAGCAGTACACGGCGCACTGGCCGACAGCTCGATATTCCACAGGCGCGAGTGTGGCATGTGTTACATTCCGAGAGACTGCACCCATTCCATGTGCAGACCGTGCAAAATCTGGATCCAGTTCACTCAGTGAGCAGACAAGAATTTTGTGAATGGTTGGTGGAACACAGAGAGTGTGCAATACACTATATTTAGAAAATGGTTCAAATGGCTCTGAGCACTATGGGACTTAACTGCTGAGGTCATCAGTCCCCTAGAACTTAGAACTACTTAAATCTAACTAATCTAAAGACATCACACACATCCATGCCCGAGGCAGGATTTGAACCTGCGACCGTAACGGTCGCGCGGTTCCAGACTGTAGCGCCTAGAACCGCTCGGCCACTCCGGCGGCTTTATTCACAGGTGAGGCTACATTTACACGAAGTGGTATCATGAACACCTCCAATTCTCATACATGTGCGATCGAGAAACCACGTGACACTAGGGAAATACGATCCCATGTTAGATTATCAGTGTACGTCTGGTTTGGTATGATGGATAACCCGGTGGTAGGGTCTATGTTCCTACCAAATCGCAAGACGCTTCCTGGCAAAAGACCTACCTGCACTTTTGGAAGACCTGACATTACAGCAACGGTGGCAAATGTACCTGCAACATAATAGATCACCCATTCATTGTACCAGATAAGTATCCCTGTATTCGAATAACAGATTTCCTCAACGGTGGATTGTCTGTGGCACACCCATTAACTGGTCTGCCAGACCTCCTGACCTCACCCCACTTTATTTATGTTTAAGTGGCTGGTTAAAGGGGGATGCGTACACTACGAAGGTGGATACACATGAAGAACTTGTCACTCGTATCACCAATCCTGTTGGCCACATTAAACCCACTGAGATGGTGTTTAATGTGCAACACAACACACCCTCCAATGCGTTCACAAGTGCATTGAGATGGGTGGGGTGATTTTTGAACACCTGTTGTGAGATGGATTAGTCTTCTGGCCAGTCATTATTCTGTCCGCCATAGCGCCTACGCAGTATTGCGGGACGGCCCTAACCTTGGCCTGCTCGTTCCCCAGATCTCAATCCTCTAGACTTTTAGTTACGGGGACGCTCGAAGGAGTTGGTCCACGCCATGCCAGTCAACAATGTGTGGACACTACAGGGTCGCGTCTTCAGTGCGTGCCAGCAGGTACAACAACAACCGGGTATACTTCAAAGGGTGTGTCATTCCTTACCATGGAAGGCGGAAGGGTGCATTGTCCTCAACGGACACCACGATGAACACCTCCTGTAAACATGTGTTTATCACAGAAAGTATGCATTTCGGGACCCCCATTTATTGGACTTATCTCAGAAAGTATGGATTTCTGGACCCATGTTTACTCGACTTATTTTTCTTGTTTCGATGAGTACTACCTCCTCTCAAAGTATTCGACACTTTTTAGAACACCCTGTATGTGCTTTTAACGGCACGTTTTAAGAACTACAATATACTCTCCTGGAAATTGAAATAAGAACACCGTGAATTCATTGTCCCAGGAAGGGGAAACTTTATTGACACATTCCTGGGGTCAGATACATCACATGATCACACTGACAGAACCACAGGCACATAGACACAGGCAACAGAGCATGCACAATGTCGGCACTAGTACAGTGTATATCCACCTTTCGCAGCAATGCAGGCTGCTATTCTCCCATGGAGACGATCGTAGAGATGCTGGATGTAGTCCTGTGGAACGGCTTGCCATGCCATTTCCACCTGGCGCCTCAGTTGGACCAGCGTTCGTGCTGGACGTGCAGACCGCGTGAGACGACGCTTCATCCAGTCCCAAACATGCTCAATGGGGGACAGATCCGGAGATCTTGCTGGCCAGGGTAGTTGACTTACACCTTCTAGAGCACGTTGGGTGGCACGGGATACATGCGGACGTGCATTGTCCTGTTGGAACAGCAAGTTCCCTTGCCGGTCTAGGAATGGTAGAACGATGGGTTCGATGACGGTTTGGATGTACCGTGCACTATTCAGTGTCCCCTCGACGATCACCAGTGGTGTACGGCCAGTGTAGGAGATCGCTCCCCACACCATGATGCCGGGTGTTGGTCCTGTGTGCCTCGGTCGTATGCAGTCCTGATTGTGGCGCTCACCTGCACGGCGCCAAACACGCATACGACCATCATTGGCACCAAGGCAGAAGCGACTCTCATCGCTGAAGACGACACATCTCCATTCGTCCCTCCATTCACGCCTGTCGCGACACCACTGGAGGCGGGCTGCACGATGTTGGGGCGTGAGCGGAAGACGGCCTAACGGTGTGCGAGACCGTAGCCCAGCTTCATGGAGACGGTTGCGAATGGACCTCGCCGATACCCCAGGAGCAACAGTGTCCCTAATTTGCTGGGAAGTGGCGGTGCGGTCCCCTACGGCACTGCGTAGGATCCTACGGTCTTGGCGTGCATCCGTGCGTCGCTGCGGTCCGGTCCCAGGTCGACGGGCACGTGCACCATCCGCCGACCACTGGCGACAACATCGATGTACTGTGGAGACCTCACGCCCCACGTGTTGAGCAATTCGGCGGTACGTCCACCCGGCCTCCCGCATGCCGAGTATACGCCCTCGCTCAAAGTCCGTCAACTGCACATACGGTTCACGTCCACGCTGTCGCGGCATGCTACCAGTGTTAAAGACTGCGATGGAGCTCCGTATGCCACGGCAAACTGGCTGACACTGACGGCGGCGGTGCACAAATGCTGCGCAGCTAGCGCCATTCGACGGCCAACACCGCGGTTCCTGGTGTGTCCGCTGTGCCGTGCGTGTGATCATTGCTTGTACAGCCCTCTCGCAGTGTCCAGAGCAAGTATGGTGGGTCTGACACACCGGTATCAATGTGTTCTTTTTTCCATTTCCAGGAGTGTAATAATGACATATAAAATTTACAATTATTTTGCACAACTTTTTTCGTTATTTTGTCACTAATAATTTGATTAATTATCCCTTATTGAAGAGGTATACTTTAGTTTGAGATGGGATCATTAAGCGCTTTATACTGTCAGGAAATTGAGACATGCCTCAACAGCTGTCCAAGAAGAATGCAGTCCAATATCAAATAGCTAAGTTGTTCGGACTTGCATATATTAGAACAGCACCACTGCAGAATGACCTATCTGGTTTTAAAAAGACGTGTATTTTCCCGCTTAATGCAAATTCATTTTGTTAAGAGGTATTTGCACCATCAGATACGACACAGTGTAATGCCAGATTCCCGAAACACAACGGGGTCAGTTACTGCTTCTTGTTCACATCCTGGTCCGTCGAATGATGTGCAAACACAGTCTTCATTCACTGTATCGCCGGAGAGTATTATGCCGGTTTCTCTTTACCAGAGCATCATCAACCAGGTGAAGAGGAAAATGCGGCGTGATCACGGAGTCTCCCTAGAAAAATGAACTCAAAGCAACAAAAGCATCTTCTTGGCAGATTAAAAAAATTGTTGAAGGACTCCGAAAAAATGAGTCGGAAGAGTCTGCCGACGTGTGAGACAAACAGCTCTTCTGAAGATGGCAATGAAACGCCTTGTGTTCTTTCCAAAGAGATCTACTCGCCAACGAGAAAGTCAGATGCTTGGGTAAAGTATTTAAAGCGTGAGAAGTGGGCCCACGAGGAGTGCACAGGGTGGACTGAAGATGGCTTGCATGAGTGTCGATGCATCCCATGCCTCAGATGGGAAATAGAAGATTGCCCATTTGTGCACCGTAGAGTACCTGCTTTTACATCAAGGCATGGAGTATAACCGTGTATTGCACAACGCTGAGGTACATTAAATATAATTTAAACCATAAAAATAAGTCCTCATAGTTTATGCACGTTATTCGTACCTTGTGTACCTTTCACTGAAATAAGTTTCAAGTTCAACAAGGAAAATTGTCATTGTTATCTAGTTTTCTCCTTAGCTACCCGATTGTAATCCAACTTCCCCTACTCGTGGATTCCATAGATGCTCACAACCATAGCACTCGAACGACTGAAACCTTCCCAGATGTTCGCTTCCTGGCGCTGAATTTTAAAAATCTGCCCGTTACCAAAGGCGTTTATGTCACTGAATTTATCAATTTGGGGTAGTGTCATTGATAGAATGATTCTCCATTCGTCTCTGCTCCTCTTATACACTGTCTTTACCGCTTCACATTTTCACAACGTCACCAGGTGGCATGCAGTCTCGCGGCGGGCAATGTTCATAATGTTTTGGCACACTAGTATAGTTGTATGCGTTGACTGATTCCATGTGTAACTCACTTACATTATAGTCAGAGAATACTACAATTTTACATGCGCAATTTTGCAATTCTGAACATTTAAAACAAGTTGCTAGTCTTCGCACCACTTTCAGTCCTATCAATAACCGACTGAATATTTGTACAGCTTTCTTCTTCTGTTATAGATAACTGCGTCATCTGCGAATAGAATGAGGTTACTATTAATGTTGTCTTCCAGGTCTTTAACATACAACATGAGCAGCATGGATCTAAGAGACTTGCCTTGAGTACGCCTGAAATTACTTCTATTTCGGTCGATCCTAGGTAACATACTGCCTCCTCCCTACTAAGAAATACTCAATCCAGTCACAAATTTCGATTGATAATCCATATGATCGTACTTTCGATAGTGAGCGTAAGCCTGCTTTTCCGAAGTCAGAGAAACTTGCATCCATAGCTTTCAGTACGTCATGTAAGAAAAGCGCGAAATGGGTTTCACGTCACCGATGTTTCAGAATCCACACTGGTTGGATGGAGGATGTAGTTCTGTTGAAAATCTCATTATATTTGAGAGTAGAGTATGTCCTAAGAGCCTAAAGGTACGTCTATGCAGGATATAGAAACTGCATTTTGGCATTGATGTACGAGAATCCAGCAATGTCGCCCAACAACTTTGACGCCAAACGAATTTCAGTCACAATACTGCCAGATAAGTTGGCCAGTCTGCTGTATACATATCTCTTCTGCATGCCATAAACAAGGAAACACGAGTCATAATGGTTAAAAAAAAGTTTAGACGTCTTAGTCTATATAGAAAATAATTAGAGCTCTCTGCTGCACATGATCTAGTATTACGTTAGCAGCGAGAATAGAATGATTCAGCTCTCCCTACCGCAGTGGTTTTTTGCAACCTGCAAGATTATAGCTGGCCATACAAACCAAGTGTGAGATTTTCATATGCTCTCGCTTGTGCAAACTATTAGTCCTGCAGAAAAAAATGAGGACAACCTTTTTGTAGGGAATTTAATGCAGTTAAATTTTGTACTGGGACATGTTTTCACTGGAGGCAACGGGTTGAGTTATTCAAGAAAAACGTACAAAAGTGACCAAACACACCTCCATCCCACACATATCCCTTGCCAGTCAGGATTTCTAGTATTTTGTTCGTGGTATTCCCTCCTATCATTGTACAAAAATTTCCAGCTGCACGAAGTATTCCCGATATTCGACCATTTTTGGTCTCTATTGATTGGGCTCTTACGCTGTCAACATAATGACTGTTCTTCAACACTCTTTATTCTCCCGGTTTGGTGCCGGCAGATTTCTTTTGTTTTCCCGCCTCAGAAATGCTCTGGAAAGGCTTGCGCTTCGCACATGTTGCATGGTGCCGGATGCGAGTCCCATGTGCAAAGCACTCCTCCTTCTCGCTCGTTGAGAATGGGAGGCAAGCATTTCACAAACAAGAACAGAGGTAGATATGATCCGGCTATACGAAATATTAGCCACTCATGGCAGACAACACCTCGGCTACACATCAGCAACTATCTGCTGCAGTATGATTTTGTTTTTCATTGGTCCACAGCCCCTCCCCCAGCCCCCCCCCCTCCCCCCCCCCCCCCCCAAAATTTTGTAAACGAAAACATGGTCAGTAGTAGGCTGTAGCATTCTTCATTAATTGGGCGATCAGCCGATTTAATCGTTTACGTGATTTTCAAGCACCTTAATTTACAGTTACTTCTTGTCGACCGGAATGCTTTCATTTAGTTTAAGGGTCTTAATTCAGGTCTGTTAGTACTTAAGTACATCACCGAATTCTTCACTGTTCAGTGGCATTACCATTTCTTTGTGGGACCACAGCCTCCGAAGCTTAAACTGAAGGAAGGCGTTCAACGCAATAAGAAATGCTTGCATGATGACGAGCTAGAAAACGATATAAACGTCGAAATTGCCTTGTCGCCCTGATAATGAAGAATATTACAGCCAATTACGGATCATGTTTTCCCTTGCAAAATATCTGTAACAGCTTGCGCCATAAGCATTATTGTCGGCTACAGAGAAGTATTGTCATGTTTTGCAGCCACATTTCAGTAATATAGCCGCCAAAACTTAAGCGCCCACACATTGCCGTAAAATTTAGCACGTGAAAACACCGTAACTTGGCAAGTTGGAAGCTAAGAAACTAGAGTGGGGTGTCTGGCCGCATCGCTACAGACAGATCTCGTGTGACTGGACAGTTGGCTGGCTCCATAAGTTTCAGACGCGGCTGCAAGGTGGTGTGTGTGTGTGTGTGTGTGTGCAGAGGCTGGTACCGAGCGGCCCGCCCCGCCAGCCGGCTCCTCGATATAACACGGACTGGCGCCTCGCACGCTGCCCCCCCCCCCCCCCCCCCACCTCTTCTGCTAAGTAGCTGCCGCCCGCTGCGAAAGGTAACATCACGGCCAAGGTCTTAGCAGCAGGTAGCTCGCAGCAGGTGATCTACTCACCTGCCTGTTACATTACTGGGTATGAACGTTCTAACAATACCACCACTTGGAAAGAAGGTTGCTCACGCAGCATATGTTTGCTTTATCGGGCAACAACAAGGTTATTGGCTGTGGATGATACCGTCAGAATGGAAATAATGAAGTCACTGTAAAAAAGTCATTAATTTTGGCACTTATCTTGAATGGATTACCACTTAGATTTCGTCGAAGTTGTTATGGCTCATCTTGTTAATTCTAGGGTGGTTCCACTTTGACTGCTAGAAGGTCCAGATCTGTATTTCAGCAATATTTGAAGACCTAACAAATGCGTTTTTTAGGAAATTCTTAATCATCAAACAATCCCAGCTTAGAACAATGGTATGGCAGAAATAATTTTTGACTTGGTGTTCACGATCCACATGTTTATTAAACTTCTTGTAAATTCGCATATACTTCTTCTTAATCGTCACATCATCAAGAAAACAGTTTTGTATCAGTCTTCATATATTTAATTTCCACTTTAACCAAACACAGCACTTGACTGTTCTTTTACAAAGCGAAATAACAACTTAACTTCTGAAAAGTGAAACAAAGACTGCTCTGTAAGCATTCGCGCCAAAACGGTTAAAAGCAAGTCAAAGATTATGACAGTCTCACAGAAATGAATACACACAAGAACCATATCACTGTAATATATCGATACAGCGGAGTATGTGTTGTTGTGTTCATCAGTCCTGAGACTGGTTTGATGCAGCTCTCCATGCTACTCTATCCTGTGCAAGCTTCTTCATCTCCCAGTACGTACTGCAACCTACGTCCTTCTGAATCTGCTTGGTGTATTCATCTCTTGGTCTCCCTCTACGATTTTTACCTTCCACGCTGCACTCCAATACTAAATTGGTGATCCCTTGATGCCTCAGAATATGTTCTACCGCCCGCTTCTCGTGGTCGTGCGGTAGCGTTCTCGCTTCCCACGCCCGGGTTCCCGGGTTCGATCCCCGGCGGGGTCAGGGATTTTCTCTGCCTCGTGATGGCTGGGTGTTGTGTGATGTCCTTAGGTTAGTTAGGTTTAAGTAGTTCTAAGTTCTAGGGGACTGATGACCATAGATGTTAAGTCCCATAGTGCTCAGAGCCATTTGAACCATTTGAACATGTCCTACCAACCGATCCCTTCTTTTAGTCGTGTCACAAACTTCTCTTCTCCCCAATCTTATTCAATACCTCCTCATTAGTTATGTGATCTACCCATCTATACATTAATAAAACCAAATGTGAATATTGTCACAGAAATATGTCTGTTACTTCGCAGAAAAGTAGTACGATATTACTGGTATCCAGAACTGGGGTTGGAGTGCCGTAATGGTCACGTAAATAAAGAACCATTACAACGTACACTATCAAAAGTATACGGACCCTATTAGTGGTAATTAACATGGGATGTGTCTATCCTTCGCCTTTACAAGGCTGTTTGGTAAGTCTGCTAAAAAACAAGAAAAAATGTGTTTCGTAAAGAGCTCACCTTACTTCTCGACAAAGTCTTTTTTGTGGGGTACACACTCCAGCTTTATCTCATCGGAAAACAGATGCTGCCGAACTCTTTGACTGCAACTTCCTCATTTGAGGAAAATTTCTTCTCCCCAAACCAAAGTTTCAAGTTAGAGAACAGGAAGAACTTACTTGGGGCTGAGGCTGGTGAATAGGGTGCATGAGAAACCAGTTCGAAGCCCAACCAAGTCACGTTGTTATCGCTGATGTGTGGGATGATGCATGATCCTGCTAAAAGCGCTATTTTTTGCTTGCTAACCTTCTCTTTCCACCCAACGCAAGTTTCAAACTATTCAACAATGAACATGATAGGACCCAGTGATAGTTCTGCATTTCTCCAAGTAATCTATGAGGATTAATCCATGGGAATCCCAAGAAACAGAAGTCATCGCCTATGGTCTTTGGCTTCTTCGGCGCACTTTCGCAAGCCCTTGTTATTGTTTCGATTTCCGTTTTGACTCTGATGGCTGATGATGGATCCAGTTTTCATCAACTGTCACAAATCGACGCAAAAAGTCTTGCGGCATATGATTAAACATCACTAGACATTGTGTTGAATGTTGTGCCGGATGCGCTTGCGGTCGACTGTGAGCAATTGTGGCTCTCACCTCGCACACAGCGGCTTCGTAGTTCATTCTCCGTGCATGAATAACGTGCTCGCTCAGCTGAGATGCCTTCAGTCTCGGTAATCTCGCAAAATTTAATTCAGCGGTCTTGCACTATCGTATCATGCATTATGCCAATTGTTTCCTTTGTGGTAAGCTCAATAATTGGACGGCCAGAGGGCGCATCGTCTTCTGTACTTGCCCGACCACATTTAAATTCATTAATCCGAAAGTAAATGGTTACAAATGACGGTACAGAGTCCGCATGAACTTCATCAAATGTGTGTTTTTTAATTATACGGCATTGTAACACTTCAAATGAATAAATTTAATAATAGTAAGAAACTCGGTTTCCTCCATTTTTAATCGCAATCGACACACTGACCACTTCAGACGCTGGACGTTGTCGAAATTCTTCATACGGTCCTTGGAATAATCAAGTTTACTACCCATGAAGGTGCAACAAAAATATTTAATTCTCTCATGGAAATATACCAGCCGGCCGGGGTGGCCGAGTGGTTCTAGGCGCTACAGTCTGGAACCGCGCGACCGCTACGGTCGCAGGTTCGAATCCTGCCTCGGGCATGGATGTGTGTGATGTCCTTAGGTTAGTTAGGTTTAAGTAGTTCTAAGTTCTAGGGGACTGATGACCTCAGAAGTCCCATAGTTCTCAGAGCCATTTGAACCATTTTAAATATACCACACTTATCTAACCACCCTCACATGACAGTTCGAACTTAACGGGGACACTTTCAATAGGATATCTGAACGTCTGCAAAGGGATGGTACCCATTCTTTGTCAAGAGCCGAAGCCACATTAGATATTTATATTGAACACTGGGGTCTGGAGCGAAGTGGACGTCCTAAATCATCCCAAAAGTGTACCATTGAGCTCAGGTCAGGACTCAAGACAGTCTTGTCCATTTTAGGAACATTACGGCCATTCTTCAATTTCTCCCGGCGTATTTCTTGCTCGAACAGTCCACGGGTGTACTGCCAGTCCATAGTGTCCTACGGGCACCATCGAAGATCGTTGCCGAGAACATCAGAGGCACACTCAACTTGAGTACCCCAACAAGTCGGCGGTCGCAGAGCACTGTTTGTCCGAAAATCACGAAATGGACTACCAACATGCCTGGGTCTTGTCACAGACATCTAAATACTGGGACAGCGTCATTAGAGAGGCTATTGAAATTCGAACGGAATCATCAACGGAGATTGCCGCTACAACCTAAGCAGGGCATGGGAACCATCATTGAGTCTAATTAAAAAGACGCTCAGCAAAGGAAACAAACGGGCGACTAGGGCGGACGAGGCAATTACACCGACCTCACCACAGACGCCGACTCCAGCGTCTCACCGACCGCTGACGCGCGGGCGCGGACCGCGGAGAGAACGCCTTGCGAGGGGAGGGGATTTAGGAAGGCCGCCCGCCCTCAGGAGCTCAGTTCGTCAGCGCACCTGACGATGGCAATACGTCTGATCACCGAAATATTGTGCCTATTGGACCCTATGGACCGGCAGTAACCATTGGACTGTTCGAGCAGGAACATTACTGTTAACAAACCGTTGCCTCACAGATGCTGCTTTTTGGCAGGATGAGAATCATCTTCTCCAAATTATTCCTATACTTTAGGCAGTACAAATATTGTGCCTATTGGACCCTATGGACCGGCAGTAGCCATTGGACTGTTCGAGCAGGAACATTACTGTTAACAAACCGTTGCCTCACAGATGCTGCTTTTTGGCAGGATGAGAATCATCTTCTCCAAATTATTCCTATACTGTAGGCAGTACACAATGCTCTAAAATGGGCCTTCTAGATTTCAGCAATTTCTTAAGTGCAATAACAAGGCCACACTGCAACCAGGAAAACACCCATGCCTTAAAACCAACTCCTCCGTACTTTGCTGCTGGCTCTACGCAAGGTGGCAGGTAACTTCCTCCAGGCATTCGATAAACCCAAACCCTTCCACTGGATTGCTGCAGGGTACAGCGTGATTCATCAGTCCAAATCACTCGTTTCCAGTCATCCACTGACTAGTGGCGCTATTCTGTGCATCACCTCAGGTGTTGCTTAGTCTTGATAAAGGAAATGTGTGGCTTATGAGGCGCTGTTCAAACGCCGTGTCCTATCTTTTTTACTCCCTATGCACAGTCACTGTGCTAGTGGACTACTGGTAGCACTTCGGAACTGAAGAGTGATCCCTTTCGCTGATTTCATACACTTTTTTTACAAGCACCCTCCGGAATGCTCGTCAGTCTCTGTTCGTCAGTACATGAGTTCTGCCTGTGGTGGTTCCGTCGCATTTCCACTTTACAGTTACATCACTAACAGTCAACTGGTGCAGCTTTACAAGGGTTTGTTATTCAGGTGACATTCAGTGGCTAGTCTACGCTGGAAATCACAGCACAATACTTCTTGACTCCTTTTATACTGGTAGATCCACCTCTCGTGATATCTAGTGGTGTCTGGGTGCTTTTGATAGAGCGTGTAGATACACCAGTGCCAAAATTCCAAAGGGTATTGAAGAAAACACCACATATCCTGAAATGGATAGCAAAAGCGATACAGAATAAGAGAAAGTTTAGTAAAATACGAAACTAATTCAAACAAAAACGTTGAAAGTGCAATAAAATTCTTTAAAGTTGTAATATCTATTTGGCAATTCGCAGAAGTTATCCTTGTGTTTCGACATCGAACAGTAGCTGCCAGCTTGTTATTGCATCAAAGGAAAGGAAGCTGTGCCATCCTTGTGATTCGACAAATGACCAACAATTCTCATCGTTTTGTAGCATCAAGAAAAAGAACCTGTGTCACTGCAAAGATAACCTCCCTGTTGTCGACTTACTCCGCGTTGGAGCAGCTATCTTGATAAACTTCTGAATAGTGAAGCTGTTAAACCAGTGGAAATTCATCGGAGGACGAAAACGCAGTACGGCGATTCGCGTACGTCACTGCAGGAGGTGTACGAGGGACGGAGAAACTTTAAAAAAGACGTAACTTCTAAGGAAGACGCTACGCTCGCGGGCCAGGCACACAGTGTAGTTGCGAATGAATAGTGACGCAGTGGAAGAGCTTCTGAAGGGAAGCAGACGAAGTAGTGTAGACTAAATAGACACTATTTTGAATATTAGTGTTGGTTCAGCGCATAACATTGTCCCTGTGCGTCACTGATGGCACCAAGATTATCCGGGAAGAAGTCCAAGTAATCATTCTAGAAATCTGGTTCAAGTGCCATCTTACGTCAGTGAGTCGTGGTGTCAATGTGTTGCAAGTCAGTAACTTTGTCATAGAGACACCTTGCCTTCTCTCGAATGGACTTCTTTAGAGTTACCATTTTGTCTCATCATGGAGGGTAACAATCCTTGTGAGTGGAGCGGCATGCAAGCTCCACGAAAGCACCTTATTCTGCAGGCGCTGGAGGGTCTGCATCCAGGATTCGCTAATCGCGGACATACAGAGGAGCCACAGGTGAGGGAAGGATGGAAAACCGTACGGTACAGTCGGAGCTTGGTGTCTAAGTTCAATTCCCTGCCGGCCGTTGTGGCCGAGCGGTTCTAGGCGCTTCAGTCCGGAACCGCGCTGCTGCCACAGTCGCAGGTTCGAATCCTGCCTGGGGCATGGATGTGTGTGTGATGTCCTTAGGTTAGCTAGATTTAAGTAGTTCTGAGTCTAGGGGACCTCAGATGTTGTCCCATAGTGCTTAGAGCCATTGGAACCTTTTTTTTCAGTTCCCTGCTGTTGAACAGCGGGTACATGCCTTTATCAGCTTTTGTCCTCTATGGAAGAGCAGTTTTTTATCCATCTGGACATTTAGGTATTTGGTATCCGGGGACCATGGGACCCACACATCGACAATAGGGATGTTGTGGTGGAGGATTGTGTGCTGTTTGGTGAAGTAGACCGCTGTAGTTTTGGTGGCGTAGAGGGCAGATCTTGTTTGAACGACACCAGGTGACTGTTGCATCCACCTGCTTCTGGAGACGAGCAGTCAGTTGATCCATGTTGCGGCTGGTTGTATAGAGCGCCGTATCATCATCGTATTGCGCTAGGTAGCAATATGGGATGACTGGCATATCATTAACATAAATGTTAAAGAATATGGGAGACAGCACAGTGCCTTGAGAGATACCCATCGACATGTGACAGTAAGATCGAGCGTTTTCCTTATTGAGTAACCAACAAGGTTCCATCGTGGTTGAAATCATCTACAATCTTGATATAGATGTCCAGGTTGGTAGTCTGTGTCAGCATTTTGTAGACAAGACTGTCTTGCCAAATCTTGTCATACACAGTTTGCATGTCCAGGAAAACTGCTGGCATTGACCTGGTGGTGTTAAAGCCCTTGCTGACAGGTTCTGTAATCCAACGAACTTGTAGTTCAGCAATCTAGTGGGAAGCGAGTCCAAACTGTGGTGGACACATTGTTCCAGCCACCACCAGAGGCTGGGAAAAGCGATGGAGGATCACAGATTCTAGGACCTTCACCATGGTATTCATAAGGCTAATTGTCCTGTTGATAACAGGGACCTCAGGATGCTTCAAGAGCTTGTGGATGGCAATCAGTTTGGCTTGCTTCCATTGTGGGGGCGAAATGCCAGTTGTAATACAGTGGTTCAGGATACTGATGAATAAGACCAGTGACTTGCATGAGAGCCACTAGAGGTGATCGTTTAAGATGCCGTCCAAACTGGGAGCCGACTGCCCACACTTTCACCAGAAGATCCGCTGGACTTCTACTGGGGACATGACGATAAGATGAGGGCAATAAGAGGTGGTCTTTGTCTCAAAGTGGTAACGGCCGCCAGGATATTGCGTTCATCCCGGAGTTCATCAGGCGCAAGATCCTGGACAAGATTTTAATTTGCACAGTGGGGGAGGCAAGTCATCCAGTGGGGTTAAAGCCCCAGGGACAGTGGAACAAGAGGCTTTCATTGCTTTATGGATTCTTGTGGTTAGGTAATCAACAGCTCTAACCAGAATGCCAAGTTTTGTCAGGTTGAGGCATTGCCAGATTGTATTGTGATGGATCCTGCAAAATTAGTCCCAATCCATGATGTCAAGGTAGAATGGATGTCTAAAGACAGAGAGACATTGGTAAGGTGCAGCAGCACTGGGTCATGATCAGAGGCCAGTTCATGGTCTGTTTCAAACGAAAACAGCACTGCAAAGTTCTTGAAAATGGCCAGCTGGATCGGACTGGTATGGGGGTGGGAGTGTGGGGGCTATAGACCGTCAGCCTAGAGTATCTTTCTGTTCAATGAAGAGTCTGCCCTTGGGATTACTGATGTGAAAATGCCAAAAACGGATGCTTCACGCTGAGATTTGCCCCAGTTATAAGTTTGTCAAATGATGGTAATGTGCGTAGGTACACTTCAAGAAGTGTTGGGTTAGGTCTCAAACACGCTGCAGCAAAAGCAACAGCACCAAGGCAGATAGAGACAGGGACTGCTGTGAACTCTACATGTTGTAATGGTAGGACAGCCTCATGATTATGGATGAGTGTATTATGTAGGAACACAGCCATACCCCAACATTAGGAATGAAGTTGGTCTGTGCGATAGCAAACCATGTTGTGTAAATGAAATTCGTCTGCTGGTTTGAGGTGGGTTTCTGAGACAAGTGAAATGTCCACATGGTGGGTGTAGAAGAAGGAGTTCAGTTCAGTCTTCATCCCTTTAATGCCATTACAATTAAAAATACTGATGACCAGATCCCTATGGGGCTGGTGTTTATGTGATGGGTGATGCGCCATTGTAATAAAATCTGCTGAGCCCTTCGGTTAGGGCTATGATCTTTGTGAGCCCATCCTCCAACTGGCGGATCTTTTGAGCTGTTTCACGAATGACCGCCCTGATATGGGGCTGCATGAACAGAGATATGACCTAGAGGATTTCTTGCATGTTATCCTGAAACAAAGCACCTGTCTCCACCACTGGGGAATATCCCAGATGAGCTGCTTGCCCATTCAGCGTGCAGGGGTGGGTGAGGTAACTGGTGGAGAGGCCTTGCTATGGAGGGTTTGGGTACTTCAATAGGTGGGCGTGAGGAGGCTCCAGATGGGCTTTCCGTTTGGTGAGCGTTGGCGTTCGTCACAGGAGATGGATGTGCAGGAGTAGACTGAGCTGCAATGGCAATGGTGGTCATAAGGGACAGAGCTGGAGGGGGCCCCTTAGTCGCAGATGTGTCAGGTTCCTGAGCAACTGTGGTCTGATGGACGTTGGGTGTAGTGCAGTACTGTGATGGTGAGGGTGGCCAATTTGCCCTTGACTTCCTTCTTGGAGGGCGGCAAGACTTCATCACCTTCTGGTATATAGCACAATCCTTCCAGGAGATCAGATGGTGGGTGCTGTGAGTGGTGCCCAAACAGTGGGCGCACATGGGTTTTTCTGAGGCTGGGAGTTTGCATTCCTTGAACTTATGTGGGCTGGTACAATTGACAGGAAAGGCTGTGAGCAGTAATTGCTGGTGTGTCACAAACATAGAAACCTAGACAGATGGATGGGGCCGTTGCGGTCTTCGTATGTTACAATACGCACCTTGATACACAGGAGATACCTAATTTGGTAAATGTGTTTGACGTCTTCTCTTATAATAAGAGAGACTGCGTGGTTGGCGTAGCGTTTAACTTCTGGGTCTCAGGGTCCCTCTTGTTGTACTGGTGGTCCAAAGGGTTCTGAAACTTGAGACAGAGTAATTCATCTTTGACATCTGTTTCGGTAATCTCGCAGGGAAGGTCTTCAATGACGATTTTCGGTCTTCTGTCGCTAGAAGCCTCCACTAATCCATAGTCATCGACTTCACCAAGTTGAGGACTTGGAGATAATCGTCCTCAATGTCAAGCAGGTACTTCACATGGTCTTTCTGGTAAACTACCCGCTGTTGGCCTGTACTAAAGCGTTGCAGTTCAGTGTTCACGTTAATGAGGTTCATAGGATTGTAAATCACGGTAGGAGGGATCTTCTCCTTCTTTGGTGGCGGTGGATTCTGAGAAGTGGGGTCAGAAGGGAGACACATGTCCTGGTCCATGGCACGAACAGGTGCAGCTACTCAGGGTGTGGAGGCAACTGAAACCAAATCATGTCTGCTACAATGGGCGCGAGTAGATGACCATTTAGATTTGCAGTCAACGGGTGGACCACCAGCGGCAGAGTCCCCAGAAGGCTGACTGGGCTGACGAGATGATGTAGACAGAAGAGCACCCAACGCGTGACCGTGACTAGGTGGGAGGTCTATCACCAGGCGGCCATGTGAGTCGTCGGATGATGAAATGGAAGATTGGTCCCTCACTCGAGGCTGTGGACAGGGCTCTCGCGAATCGGGGACTTGGGGCGGGAGGCGCGGTGCGCGCGGCCCTCAGCCTATCAGGAGGTGTCGGTATTAGTGCTTCCGGCAGCCTGCCAGGATGGACGTCTATCGACCGGTGTCACATTGCCGCGCCAAGGGGCGACGGAAGATTCGCCTAGCCGCGGATTTCTATTCTTGGTCCTATCCATGTTTTGCTCTGGCCCATCTGACGTAGCCTGGGCCCTGGCCAACAAAAATACCCTAACACCCGTCGCCTACAAATGCCCGGTGGAACAGGACACAGACGAAAACAATGGCGACTTAGAAGGCGAATGGCAAATCTGCATCGACTGAGGCACTACTGCTAGCAACACTGAGCAAAACTCGTGCCTGTAACGAACGACGCGCACGTACTCGCACGTACTCACACGTAAACACTGTCATGGCTCCATCCTGACTGTATTGTGGAGACTGCTAGTTCACGGTGTCGGCTTTATGGCAAAAATTAGTGAGGAGACGCATGGACACTGGCGGCCGTCACAGAAGCGTCCTCTATCGCAATTGGCGCCCTCTGAAAATACTATTTTATCCGTGGTCTGCAGACGGATGCGTAAAGGTGAAACTACAGTACATTTCCGTCCTCTGTCGGAACTAGCGCTCACGGCGCTAATAACAAACGTCAGATGTCGTCAAACGTGTCGTTATGAATAAAATGTTTTCTCTCAGAAGAAATCAAACAGATCACTCGGTCCCAAGCCTTGTCCAGCTGAAAGCCACCGTCACGATTTATAAGACCTTGTGCTAGTCGTATTTCCACAGACTCTTTAATTACTAAATCCCAAAAGGATCTCCCTTGTGTCAAGATTTTTGTGGCAGAACAATCCATAGTGTGTCCTGTGTAATACAATGCTCAGCAGCCGACGACTTAAAGGGCTGCGAAGGGCGAATGTGGCGCTCATGTTCAACGCACCTCTCATGTAAGATACGTCTGACCTATGTAAGCTTTGCCACACCGGCAAGGAATTTTGAAAATACTGGCCTTCTGCAGGCCCAGATCGTCCTTTACCGAACCGAGAAGGGCATTAATCTTCGCCAGTGGCCGGAAGATCACTTTAACTTGATGTTTCCTTAGTATCCTGCCTAAACAAAAGGTTGCCGACGTATGGTAGCAACACCCTGGGCTTGAAAGCTCCTTTTTTCTTGATGTTGTGGGTGGTCACGTTCCTTTGGTCATATTTCTTCCTCCTTAGCACTGTACTAATATGGCATTCAGAATAACCGTTATGTTTGAACACCGACTGTAAATGTTCTAGCTCCTTTGTAAGGCTGTCTCCATCAGAAATAGCATGATCCCGGAGCACTCAACGTTCTAAGGACGCCGGTAGTTTGTGAAGGGCGACAGTAGCTCGACGCTTGCTCACAGAGGTCCGTATGTGTGGGCTTACGGTAGACAGAATACCCTAATGACCAATCCACTTTCCTGCTAACCAAGACGTCCAAAAACGGTAAGCCACCACCCTTCTCTTTCCATCGTAAATTGGATGTTCTCGTGGACTGAATTCAGATGTTGCAAGAAACGCGACAGCTTATTCACCATGGGGCCAAAGTACAAAAGTGCCATCTACATATCTCCAGAGGACTCTCAGTTTAAGTTCTGCTAAATCAAGCGTCCTTTCCTCAAAGTCTCCCACAAAAGATTTTGCTACCAGAGAGGAGAGAGGACTGCCCATAACAATACTGCCAGTCTGCTCAAGATATTCGTTGTTAAATAAAAAGTAGTTTGAGGATAGGACATGATGAAAATGTGCTGTTATATCGGTCATGAACTTATTGCTGATGAGTGACAAAGAGTCCATAAGAGGGACTTTAGTGCAAAGTGAGATGACTTCGAAGCTCACTAGTAAGTCAGTTTCATTGAGTTGAAGTGACTTCAGTCTATTAATAGAGTCAGCAGAGTTGCGCACTTCCCCACGAAAGCTCTCAATAGAGAGGCAAGATGTATAGCCAGATTATACGTCGGCGCGTCGATATTACCGACGATCGGCCATAATGGAACCTCTTTTTTATGAATCTTCGGAAGACTATATAGCCTGGGTGGCACGGAAGTATGAGGTCTTAATCTTTTAGCCACTTCTTTCGGAATAGAAGAAGAATTCAGCAGCGCTGACGTTTTTCTTTCCACTTTCCCTAAGGGGTCTTCGTCAATCTTCCGATACATTGGTTCACTCAACAACTTATAAATCTTCTGTTCATAAACCTCAGGTGGAAACAGCACGGTGGCATTTCCCTTGTCCGCTAGTAAGACCACTATGCGAGGATCTTCTCGTAGCTTTCCATGGCAGAAATGTTGCTCTTCTACAGGGGAACTTTCGTGAGTGCATGAAATGTTTCACACTTTATTTCTTTTACAGCATCACTAGGAAGAGGTCTAACAGCTTCCTCAACAGCACTAATAAAATCGTGCGTAGGGTTCTCGGGTTCTCGGGTTCTCGGCGTAGGGGCGAAGTTCAAGCCTTTCCCAAGCGCAGACAGTGTTACGTTGTTCAAAACCTGCTCCGTTAAATTGACCACGATGCGTCGAAAAGTATCTTGCTGCGGTAACGTTGCTGACAGCCGGGCGAACTTTGAAAACTGTCTCGAAGTAGATTCCTTACGGACCCAGTCCGCCTTTGCCCCGGTCGCGCCGTCGACTCATGCCCAGCAAAGTGATGGCAGGCTGGATGTAATCTCCATATGCAGATGTTTCGATATGGCGTCCATGTCAGCATGATCCCGCTGCAATCCCGAAACCTCAAAGAATATTCAGTATGTCAGGAAAACATCAAGAATGAAGTCAACGAAATGTTGATCAGACAATAATTCCGTAATTTGAGATCCTACAAACAGTCCTTCCTTTATTTTTGCTTCACTCATCTTTGGAAACTTTTCTCTCAAGCGCATGAATCCACGAAAAGTTTTGTTCATGCCTTTCATAAAGTTTTTCGTGAGACCATTAGGATATCGTACTCTTGTCCTTCTTTTCGGAAAATTTAATCATTTTTGTCAGACGAAAATAACAGAACGTGCGTTCCCTCCAAATCATGCGTTCAGCAAAGGAAAAGTGTAGTGATCGTTTCGACCAGTCTTTCATGATTGTAGTACGTGACGAGTCCATATGAAGGGGGGGGGGGGCATTTCTTGTCGTGGTTGCCAACCCTGAAGTCGAAATAAAGAATGTAGCAGTTCTATGACAATGCAGGCTTTCTCGGCGGATCTCTATGATAAAATCTTCTCGGGTTGACAGCCGAGTCAATGCGTTGTTCTCCGGAGAACAACGCATTGACTCGGCTGTCAACCTGAGAAGATTTTATAGATGTAGCAGTTCTTTACAAGTGGATTAAGTTACCGTTTCTCCTCAAATATTACGAAAAGAATTTGCGCTATTTACACCAACTATGAGGCATTTCTTCTTCTGAATTAACACAAAATGCTAACCACAGACCTTCACGAACAACAAACTGTCACTTAAAACAAGTGTCACTTTCTCAGTGCTGATACTAGTGGCAGCAAACAAACGTGATTCTACATGCTCTTTCACATGATTACCGCAGTGCCGCAATTCGACCTTGATTTTGTGGCGGTAAATTTCTGAACTGAGGATCACGTGAGACAGTTCCTTTAAAATATTTCGGTGGTTCTTCAAACAACTAAATCTTCAGAATATTTACGTTAAGCGACAGGAGAATACCCAATATGGGGCGATGTAACGATTTTAGTAGTTATAGTTAAAAGGAAAACTGAACTCGATAGCCGAAATCTGATTTCATTTTCGAATCAAGCACCCACGACCTAGGGAATGATCACGCTTCACATTTTTTGCAGCGAAAATGTTGTTGGCCAGTGCTGTCGTTCACATGACGTTAGATTATTATTATTATTATTTTTATCACTGATTTTACGCTATGTTATATGTGTGTGAGTAGCAGACTACACCTGTAGATACGCTGGACGTTTCGTGTTGGTTCACAAATACATCAAGCAACTGTTCAAATGGCTCTGAGCACTATGGGACTTAATTTCTGAGGTCATCAGTCCCCTAGAACTTAGAACTACTTAAACCTAACTAACCTAAGGACATCACACACATCCATGCCCGAGGCAGGATCCGAACCTGCGACCGTAGCGGTCGCGCGGTTCCAGACAGTAGCGCCTAGAACCGCTCGGTCACCCCGGCCGGCTATGAAAGAAAATGGAATTAGCAAGTGTGGCACAGTCATGAGGGAGGCTATCTCAGCTTCTCGAAAGTGAGAATTAAATCATATGCTTATAATTTTGTGATCATACCAAACTAGATCACTAATAAAATACCGCTAGATGCTCTGTTATGTTGCAGGCTGGTTATAACGTTACGTTTCGTGGCGACTGGATAATCTTTTAAGAGCCTGGCTTTTAGCCACAAAATCGCACAGCCTACCATTTCAAAAGTTTGTGTGGATTTACGCACTGCCGTTTGCAACACATTAAAGAGCCCGTGCTTAAACGTGCACTTGGGTCTTTTTCCGTGTTTGGAATACATATGTGCCAGTCAGTTTTGCCGTTCTCGTCTGTCGCACTCGGCGAAACTGCTACTTTCTCTTTCCTGGCACGCTGAAATAAAGCAAGAGATGCAGTCAAATCAAATATTAACTTTCGTAAACTAAGGCATTACGCAACACATCGAAAATCACCCTGTAACTTTATTATTCAGAAAGAAACGATTGCCGGCGTACCCTATTATGATACAACCGGTCGTGCAGGTCATACATACACCTTTCCTCGCTGTATGCCTGAATTACGACGCTCAACGCCTCTTTACTCCATTTCTTTTACGAAGCAATCAACAGCAAAAATTCTTTCACAAACAGATAGTGTAAAAGGAAGTCTACCGGCCACAAAAAAATCTGCATTTATAAAAACCTACTTTCTGAAAAAGGGCGGAAAATCCCCAACACGAAAATCTGAAAGCCGCTAGCCACCTTAAAATAACCAAATAACAAGCAGAAAGCACTGTGGTACCCCCTTCTAGCTGCCGGTGTGGCCGTGCGGTTCTAGGCGCTTCAGTCTGGAACCGCGCGACCGCTAAGGTCGTATGTTCGAATCCTGCCTCGGGCATGGATGTGTGTGGTGTCCTTAGCTTAGTTAGGTTTAAGTAGTTCTAAGTTGTAGGGGACTGATGACCTTAGATGTTAGGTCCCATAATGCTCAGAGCCATTTGAACCATTTTTTGAACCCCATTCTACGCATGCGCGGATAATCGCTGCCCAGTGCGAATACGAGGATTGACAGCAGTTAATAACTGTCCTCAATTCCAGCGCGTGGTTAATGTGCCTGCTAATTTTCGTAGTTTCACCCGTTTTACCGCTAGATGGCTGCTGCGCTAGATCAGTCCGTTCGCGGCGAATCGCCGTATAATACTCCTTTAACATTATGTTCGTTGATCTTATTAACTCGTCTCATTTCTGCAGCTCTGCGCTTGGATATTAAAGAACGCTGTGTCACCAGGGACAGATAGGGCGATAAGAGTGAGAACGTGTTGGAGAAGACAGCTGGTAAGCACGTTGCGTGCAGAGAGAGTGCGTGCCAAGCTGCCGGAAAGTGGGCCTGGTTTGCAACTACTCGGATGCCGTCCCGAGCACTCTGCTTGCCCACGTCAAGTCTAACGCGAGTGCACGCACTCTGTAATGAAGTCATCGCTTGGCAACGGAAATGAAACCTGTGCCTCCACTTCGCAATCGATAAGCACAGAAGTAACGTCATTGCTACAATTCTAACGCTTGCGCCTTGTCCCGCGGTGACGCAGGGTCGGCCATGGTTAACCGGATTTGGCATGTTAATGTTAAGGAGTGGCCGGATGCCCTTCCTGCCGCCACCCCATACCCCCAGGACGGAATTAGTGTATCCCAGCTGTCTGCATCTAGTGTAAATCGTCAGATAGCGCGAATGTGTTTCAAATGTCTGCGAGTCGTGTAACTGAGGCGGGGCTTGGGGACCAGCCCGGTATTCACCTAGTAGGATAAGGAAAACCACCTAAAAACCGCATCCAGGCTGGCCGGCACATCGGCCGTCGTCGTTAATCCGCCAGGCGGATTCGACCCGGGGCCGGCGTGACTACCCGATTCCAGGAAGCAGCGCGTTAGCGCTCTCGGCAACCCTGGCGGGTAACGTCATTGCTACAATGTGTTGTTGTTGTGGTCTTCAGTCCTGAGACTGGTTTGATGCAGGTCTCCATGCTACTCTATCCTGTGCAAGCTTCTTCATCCCCCAGTACCTACTGCAACCTACATCCTTCTGAATCTGCTTAGTGTATTGATCTCTTGGTCTCCATCTACGATTTTTACCCTCCACGCTGCCCTCCAATGCTAAATTTGTGATCACTTGATGCCTCAAAACATGTCCTACCAACCGATCCCTTCTTCTAGTCAAGTTGTGCCACAAACTTCTCTTCTCCCCAATCCTATTCAATACCTCCTCATTAGTTACGTGATCTACCCACCTTATCTTCAGCATTCTTCTGTAGCACCACATTTCGAAAGCTTCTATTCTCTTCTTGTCCAAACTGGTAATCGTCCATGTTTCACTTCCATACATGGCTACACTCCATACAAATACTTTCAGAAACGCATTTCCTGACACTTAAATCTATACTCGATGTTAACAAATTTCTCTTCTTCAGAAACGATTTCCTTGCCATTGCCAGTCTACATTTTATATCCTCTCTACTTCGACCATCATCAGTTATTTTACTCCCTAAATAGCAAAACTCCTTTACTACTTAACTGTCTCATTTCCTAATCTAATCCCCTTAGCATCACCCGATTTAATTTGACTACATTCGATTATCCTCGTTTTGCTTTTGTTGATGTTCATCTTATAACCTCCTTTCAAGACACTATCCATTCCGTTCAACTGCTCTTCCAAGTCCTTTGCTGTCTCTGACAGAATTACAATGTCATCGGCGAACCTCAAAGTTTTTACTTCTTCTCCATGAATTTTAATACCTACTCTGAATTTTTCTTTTGTTTCCTTTACTGATTGCTCAATATACAGATTGAATAACATCGGGGAGAGGCTACAACCCTATCTCACTCCTTTCCCAACCACTGCTTCCCTTTCATGCCCCTCGACTCTTATAACTGCCATCTGGTTTCTGTACAAATTGTAAATAGCCTTTCGCTCCCTGTATTTTACCCCTGCCACCTTCAGAATTTGAAAGAGAGTATTCCAGTTAACGTTGTCAAAAGCTTTCTCTAAGTCTACAAATGCTAGAAACGTAGGTTTGCCTTTTCTTAATCTTTCTTCTAAGATAAGTCGTAAGGTTAGTATTGCCTCACGTGTTCCAAAATTTCTACGGAATCCAAACTGATCTTCCCCGAGGCCCGCTTCTACCAGTTTTTCCATTCGTCTGTAAAGAATTCGCGTTAGTATTTTGCAGCTGTGACTTATTAAACTGATAGTTCGGTAATTTTCACATCTGTCAACACCTGCTTTCTTTGGGATTGGAATTATTATATTCTTCTGGAAGTCTGTGGGTATTTCGCTTGTCTCATACATCTTGCTCACCTGATGGTAGAGTTTTGTCATGACTGGTTCTCCCAAGGCCATCAGTAGTTCTAATGGAATGTTGTCTACTCCCGGGGCCTTGTTTCGACTCAGGTCTTTCAGTGCTCTGTCAAACTCTTCACGCAGTATCTTATCTCCCATTTCATCTTCATCTACATCCTCTTCCATTTCCATAATATTGTCCTCGAGTACATCGCCCTTGTATAAACCCTCTATATACTCCTTCCACCTTTCTGCCTTCCCTTCTTTGCTTAGAACTGGTTTGCCATCTGAGCTCTTGATATTCATACAAGTGGTTCTCTTCTCTCCAAAGGTCTCTTTAATTTTCCTGTAGGCAGTATTTATCTTACCCCTAGTAAGACAAGCCTCTACATCCTTACATTTGTCCTCTAGCCATCCCTGCTTAGCCATTTTGCACTTCCTGTCGATCTCATTTTTGAGACGTTTGTATTCCTTTTTGCCTGCTTCATGTACTGCATTTTTATATTTTCTCCTTTCATCAATTAAATTCAATATTTCTTCTGTTACCCAAGGATTTCTATTAGCCCTCGTCTTTTTACCTACTTGATCTTCTGCTGCCCTCACTACTTCATCCCTCAGAGCTACCCATTCTTCTTCTACTGTATTTCTTTCCCCCATTCCTGTCAATTGTTCCCTTATGCTCTCCCTGAAACTCTCTACAACCTCTGGTTCTTTCAGTTTATCGAGGTCCCATCTCCTTAAATTCCCACCTTTTTGCAGTTTCTTCAGTTTCAATCTACAGTTCATAACCAATAGATTGTGGTCAGAATCCACATCTGCCCCTGGAAATGTCTTACAATTTAAAACCTGGTTCCTAAATCTCTGTCTTACCATTATATAATCTATCTGATACCTTTTAGTATCTCCAGGATTCTTCCAGGTATACAACCTTCTTTTATGATTCTTGAACCAAATGTTAGCTATGATTAAGTTATGCTCTGTGCAAAATTCTACAAGGCGGCTTCCTCTTTCATTTCTTCCCCCCAATCCATATTCACCTACTATGTTTCCTTCTCTCCCTTTTCCTACTGACGAATTCCAGTCACCCATGACTATTAAATTTTCGTCTCCCTTCACTACCTGAGTACCTGCTACAATATGCCACACAATTGGTGAAAACTATGACTAATACTTATTCCATTCGTAGTAATGGTATAATGTGGTACTACAGTTGAAGGATACATTCCACATGCCTCCCTTCCATATCGACACACAACGATAGTCTCTCAAACCAGTTTTGGTGAACACGTGACAAGAATTGCGGATTTACATACAGGCCCACTAGGCACGGGCGTAGGGGCGGCACCTTAAGGGCGGTGGTATTTTTTACTCTATGCTCATTGTAACCTTTTACGTTTTAAAATAACTGAGCCTACAAACGAAAAAAAAATTAACATTGTTAAACAACTTGTTTTTTTAAATAAGCATTAAGAACGAAATTCAACAATACAAGCTTGGAAATATACATAGTTCACTTGGTGACTGAACGGAAATTTAACATTGGGTTTCTGTCTGGTATCATCTTCATGATTGTTTAAAATATTTTGAATTAAGCTGTCAGGATGGCAATCTACAATACAATGTTAGAAACGTTACTATTCCGAGAATGTTGTCGGCTTCTACTTAACCATACCATATTTTTCCCGTGAAAATACCGGAACCTCTGAAAATCCGTGATAAACTAATCAGCAGTTTCTTAAATACTGTAACATGAGTGGGCCTAAGTATGTAAAATCCGACTCTACTTAAATTTCTTGTAGAAATTACGGTGGAATATCAAGTCAACCCTCCATTACTGTAATTAATGTAAAAACTCTGTGATCTTCAATATCTGAGCTTTGATTTAATGACACCCGTTCAACAAAACATGTTGATACTGGAAATGTTTTACATTTTAAACATGTTTATTCGAAAAGAACATAAGCAGAATATCTAATAATGTGTAAAATGCACTTCACAACAGTTCAAAAATTTTATTTATTTATTGGCTTCGTTACTTTTCTGGCGAAAAAAGAAGAAGAAACCAACTTTCGTTTGTCTCATTTACTGTGCTGCAGCCTGCACGATATCAAAGTTGCCACTCTGTGCAATTGAATAGTATGTGGCATTGCAAATTTTATATTAAACTTCTTAACTAAGCTTTTTCCTTCGAGGAAAGGTTATTTTTATTTTATGTTGGAACAAAAGGTGCATTTGCGTGTAGACATAACAGCAGTGTTCACACAAATGACAATATACCACATCAACTGCCAACAAGACTACTTAAACTTTGTAGTCTGTCTTCTCTGCCCACAGAAACCGCTAAAATGTTATAAGAATAAGTGGGATAAGAGTCGATCCAGCACACCTCACTGCAACGAACTGCGCTAAGAATGTTCAGAACATATTTGCGTCCCAGGTAAAATTTCGGCGACGCGGGAAGCAGAAGCCAAAAAAGGGATTATCCCGTTTTCTTTACGAGACGAATTTCAGCCGGCAGGTGTGCTTCTACTGTTCACTGACAACAGAGAAACAGGCGACCATGAAATTAAATTATTCTGCATTGTCATTCTTTCATAGCACAGTAACGTCGAGTAACCCGAGTTGGTCAGTTCATCGCTACATGTTTAAAGGAAAAATCTTTGTGCTCGTGTGCCGTGTTTAAAGTAAAAAGCTTTGTGCGGTGTATTTCTATTGGAGCTGGATACACTTTCTTTCTTTCCTTTTACAATTATTTTTCTTTTGTTTTGACTGTTGGCTGATAATTTTGTAAGGGCCTTAACATGAATAACAACGAAAAAAGCAAACGTGCAAAATTAAGTGGGACGGCATTTCGGAAATTATCGAAGGAAAGGCGAGAAGGAGAAGCCAATGTTCTAAAAGCGCTTGGCAGAGTAGATAAATTTTTCGCAAAAAATGTTGCTGGTTCGACATCGAGTTCAAGTAGCACGGATGACATTTCTGGCACTGCAGCTGTTGTAAAAAAAGGAAATACGGACGGAACAAAAATTAAAACTGTAGGAAAGCAAATTGTTCCGAATTTCGAGTTTCACAAAAAACTAAGTGTCGAGTCAAACATTACAAAAAGAAATAACCTCGTTAGTGATGATCCTGCAGAGTGGTGTGTCAATGAATCAACAATCGACATTCTCTCACAACATAGCGTTAATGAAAACTGTAACGGTGATTTTTCTAATTCAAGAAGATCAATGGGCGACAAAACCAGATATTTAAAGAAAAAAGTATTATACCGTAAACTTTTAAATGGTGGATCAAGTTTGTGTGATTTTCTAGTACACTCCTGTACCACCGGTGCTGTTTTTTGTGCACCACGTAAATTGTTCGGAGATAAGGCCGCGATTTCTATTAATCGTATTGCAGATTGGAAAAATATTTCTAATATTTCATCTCATCATGAGAATTCACTTGAACACACAAATTTTGAGTCATCATTCTTAACAAGAAAAAAATCACTTGGAACAATAGATAACCATTTCGAGTCATATGTTGAGACAGAAAAAATGTACTGACATAGTGTGTTGAAAAGGGTGTTTGCAGTACTGAAGAAACTAACAAGTCGTGAACTTCCACTACGTGGACACGTTGAAGGTTCCATTCATTGGTAATATTCTTCTCGGGTGTGCAGCCGGATCATGACGTCATCTTGACATCATGTCAAGATGATGTCATGATCCGGCTGCACACCCGAGAAGAATATTATCAATTATTACGCCGGGAAAGCCTTCGTAATCGATTCCATTCATTACACAATGGTCAATTTATGATGTCTGTTGAACTTATGGCCAAGTTTGATCCTTTTCTCGCAGAGCACATTGAACGATACGCAAATCCAGGGCTGGGACATACAAGTTATCTTTCTTCAACAATCTGTGATGAAATAATAGAGCTTCTTTCTCAATATGTGATGAAATAATAGAGTTTCTTTCTGAACGAATAAAAAGAATTATTATAAGGCCAAATATTTCTCTATAATAGTAGATTCTACTGCGGACATTTCACATATTGCCGGCCGAAGTGGTCGAGCGGTTCTAGGCGCTACAGTCTGGAAACGCGCGACCGCTACGGTCGCAGGTTCGAATCCTGCCTCGGGCATGGATGGGTGTGGTGTCCTTAGGTTAGTTAGGTTTAAGTAGTTCTAAGTTCTAGGGGACTGATTAAGTCCCATAGTGCTCAGAGGCATTTGAACCATTTTTAAGATATGTGAACGAGAACGGTGAACCTGTTGAACGTTTCCTTCTGTTTTTACCAAACCCGGGACACAAGCACGAAAATTCATCTGAGGCCATAATAAAAGTCCTGTCTACAAATCCCATTGATATTACTGACTGTAGATGCCAATCATATATCAACGCAAGCAGTATGTCAGGAACCTACACTGGTTTGTAGGCAGGCATTAAAGAACGAAATCTGAAAGCGCATTATGTGCCTTGTGCAGCACATTCCTTGAATTTAGTCGGCGCTTGTGCTGTTAGCTGTGGTCAGGAAGCATGTTCATTTTTCACTGTAGTGCAAAACCTTTGTAATTCTTTCTCTGCTTCTACACAGCGCTGGGATGAACTTCTTTGTTTCATGACACCAGGAAGCAAAATGGTAAAAATTTTATCAAAAACACGTTGGTCAGCAAGAGAGGAAGCATGTATAAGTTTATATGAAAATATATGCCCTCACACATATTGCCACTTGTGCGAAATGAGGCTTCAGCTTTATTGACTCAACTCAGTGGACTAGAAACAGTATTCAGGATGACAGTTTGGAAGGAAATACTTCATAGATTTAATAGACTCTGAAGTAGTTTTTCTGACTGGAAGGAAAAAGTTTTAGAGTCGAAACATTTCTCCCAGTACTCGACAATCTGTATGCCGAATTATTGTGGAGGAAGGAAAGCTATAGAACATTGTTGGACTCCACAGTTTTCAGTAACCTTAAGAAAAGTTCACCTGACGATATTGCTGAACGTGTAGCAAAACTCCAAGCGTCATATGACACAGATTTAGACCATTCCTTCCCTAGTGAATGTGTACATTTCGCGGAACATTTGAAATCTTCTGAGATTAGTGACATATTAGTCAAAATGAGTAAATTTTTACGAAAAGAGAGGTTACACCCCGTGTTTCCTAATGTTGACATTGCTCCTAGAATACTTCTATGTGTGGCACTTACAAATTGTTCAGCAGAACGCTCGTTTTCGGCTCTTAAAAGACTGAAATCGTACCTACGTTTTACGTTGTCTGAGGAAAGATTGAACACCTTGCCCAGTCTTCACATAGAAGCCGACCTCCTAACTGATAACCGTCTGAACTATAAAGAGATGATCAACGAGTTTTGTGCCGTCAAAGCCAGATGCAAATTTTGCTGACTGGTGAGTCTGTTTATTTATTAGTTTTAAAATTTTCGGATTATAATGTGATTTTTATTATAACTTAGAGCAAATTCATTGGATTTACAAAGCACGTATTACCTGTTTATTTTACAATTGCGAATGGCAGAACGCGGAACTAAACCTCATTTACGTGCAGATGTGACAGCAGGCGCCCGACAATACTAAACAATACCCGAATGACCCAGGCCGCTCGGAGCTGCACAGTCAAGTCGTACTGATACTGTAGTACATTACAACTGATGCGTATTCTTTCGTCTGCTGAAATGTATAGTTATCGCAGAAATATACGTTTTCGGAGAGTTCGCTCAGACGAAAAAGTGTTAATAACGTAGTTCAGTTCTGTCGATAAATACTTAATTGCTTTGCTAATACCGTTAGAAAGAGCTATCGTGATAACAGTAGTTGCAGTACAAAACTGTTCAGTCCTTACATGGATTAAAGGTATTTTGCACACTTATTATGCAGCATCTAGCTACACAGACCCTAATGCTTTACACATTAACTATTAGACTATAAAACAAATTTGATTTTGGCACACTAGCCTATAAAATAATGTAATAGCAAATCCAGTTCTGTGTTTGTTCGTCTGTATTTAGTTATTAGTTCATGCACCGAAATCTCTATTTCATTTTCATTTCTTACACTTTCCTATAGATTCACGTATTAATACCGAACGTGTTTTTTTATTTGCTACACTTTCAAGTTATTAGATCGTAAAACGACAGTTTACTTTTAATTTTGAACGCATCTCTTTAAAAGTACGTATTAATTTCTGATGTATGACACGTTCGCCTCAATTTTTAGATCGTAGCACAACTTTTCTATTTTCATTTTCAACGGTTTCATGCAAAAGAACATATTAAAAGTGAATGTATAACAAAAACTCGTTGTCTCCTACACGCTCTGCTGAATTTTTAGGCCATAGAAGAAAGGTTATTTTCCTTGTGTTCATTTCTGTTGTCTTTCGACAGAAGAATGAGTTAAAACAGTACAGTTTTAAGTTTGTTTTATCCGCTGCCGCACACCAAGTACAGTTCAGGAACCATATTACATTTTGATTGAGTGCGACAAGACCGCTGACGCGTCTTTCAGAACAACAAATAGCAGAGTACGGAAACAGCTCACAGCGCTCCCATCCAAAAGGGCGATTGTCAAGTGATCGGGTAATAGTTATTATTTAAAACATATTTTTATGGGGGGTGGGGGAGGGGGAGGCGCTTATTATACGATGTGCCCAAGGGCTAAACATTTTTTAATCCGTCACTGTGTGACAATGTTTCTTGTGTTATTGGTTAGCAAGCTTATGTGATTCTTTTTCACGACGGTACGAATTATGGATTTTCTGCTGGTCACGATCGATATTCTGATACAACAATCGACCATGACGACCGATCCAACGTCCAGGAAAGTCCAGATCCAATTACTGGCGCACTTCAATACCGTAATGCATCCAAGATTGACACAAAAATGTAATTTTGGAACAGATCGAGATAGATGACCGTAGTGAGGTTTCCTTAAATCCCGCATCAAAATATGTGTTTCTCCACGGCTTGACTTTTACAGTCCAACATTAAATGGTGATTGTTATCCATCTAATACCTATCATTCTGTTCGTTCATTTCTATGCTGACTCAAAAATTTGCCTCATCCGAGTAAAGGATGGGACTAACAAAACCAGGAACATTCTCGTGCATGCCCTACGGTCAGGAGGTCCTCTGCCAGATGTTGGAGCAGCTGCATCTTTTATGGTTGTAACTCGTTAGCCTGCAAAATGCGCATCACACTGCTTTGGCTAATTACCAATCCACAGGGATACATCGGTCCCCTTTTACGGACTCCTGACGATCGGCGCTAGCACCCATGTTGGCATACTTTCGTCTGTTTGTGCCTTTGGGCTTCCAAATCTGCGTGCATCAACAACGAACATGTCCTTTTGAATGTCTCAATTACTTTTGTCACGGTGTCATGGGTTATCTAAGTTCTATGCGTCGCATTGAAGTACACACTTCGTGAAGTGTGGTAACTCCGCCAGCCAACAGAATAACGTCCTTCGTTGGTGACATTTATTTTCAGTCAGTTCAATTTCCTGAAAATGAAAAATAAATTAGGCACCGCTTTCATCACTTGTGTGGAGACTTAACTACCCAGTATTTTCTCTTTGTTTTCTTTCCTTTTCACTCGTAACGTGTTCCAGTATTTGAGTATAGAAGGACAGTGATTGTAGATGAACTGTGTACTCTTGCAGAACAAGCACTCTACGTCTAAATTTTAATAATACTTTTTATTTTCAATCACTTATCGATGAGTTAACGGGGTGCAGAAGTTCATCGAAGATTATTTTGGAAAATTCAGTTACCAGAATCACGCTAAAAGACCAAGTGTGTCTTTTTAAGAGATGCGAAATATCCACAGCTCTGAAGTCAGTCACATTTTCTTTTGTTTTTTATAAATGTTAACTGGAAGCGCTCTCGCCATACCGATGAGCAGTGGAAAGGTGCTGCATATGGAGAAACTGAAAAGCTCTCGGCCTGAAATATTCTATTTGCTATGTTGGTACGTAATGCTTGTTTTTGTCTTTCGTCAGTCGGCAGGCGTCGATTTTCTATACTGAGACAATGTCATCTCAGAGTAGCACTCTCAATGTCTTCAGTTATTTGTCGTAGCTTCCCAATCTCTGTCTTCCTTGTAGTTTTTGCCCTCCGCAAATCTCTGTGAAAACATTGGGGAATAATTCACTGATGTCTCAATGTACATTGTATCATCCTCTCCCTTCTTTGTAGTTAGTTATAGTTAGTTATTTCTGCATACACTCTAACAAAAAATGACGCAGCACGTATTAGCCGAGCGGTCTTAGGCGCTGCAGTTATGGACTGTGGGGCTGGTCCCGGCGGAGGTTCGAGTCCTCCGTCGGGGATGGGCGTGTGTGTTTGTCCTTAGGATAATTTAGGTTACATAGTGCGTAAGCATATGGACTGATGACCTTAGCAGTTAAGTCCCATAAGATTTCAGGCACATTTGAATATTTGACGCAGCACGAAGGAATTATCCGAATGGGACGGAAATCGGTAAATGTGATGTATATGTACAGTCAAAGAAATGATTACAATTTTAAAAAATTGAATGATTTAATCAAGAGAAAGAACTCCACAAAGCCGGCCGCTGTGGTCGAGCAGTTCTAGGCGCTTCAGTCTGGAACCGCGCTGCTGCTACAGTCGCAGGTTCGAATCCTGCCTCGGGCATGGATGTGTGTGATGTCCTTAGCTTAGTTAGGTTTAAGTAGTTCTAATTCTAGGGGACTGAAGACCTCAGATGTTAAGTCCCATGGTGCTTAGAGCCTAAAAACTCCACAAACTGAGCAAATCAATAACGTGTTGGTCCACTTCTGTCCCTTATGCAAGCAGTTAATTCAGCCTTGCATTGACTCAACAAGTTGTTGGATGCCTTCCTGAGTGATATCGTGCCAAATTATGACCGATTGGCGTGTTAGATCGTCAAAATCCCGAACTGGTTGGAGGGCCATGCCCGTAATGCTCCGAACATTCTCTGTTATGGAGATATTCGGAGAGCTTGCTGATCGAGGTAGAGTTTGGCAAGAACAAAGACAAACAGTAAAAACTCTGCTGTGGGCTGGCATTATCTTGCAGAAATGTAAGCCCAAGATAGCTTGTGATGAAGAACAACAAAATGGAGCATAGAATATCGTCTACCTACCGCTGGTTGTAAGGGTGCTGCGGGTAACAACCAAAAGGGCCCTGCTATGAAGTAAAAATGCACACCAGACCATCATTCCTGGTTGTCGGGCCGTATGGCAGGCGGTAGTCAGGTTCGTATTTGACTGCTGTCCGGAGCGTCTCCGAGACGTCTCTGGTCTGCAACCTCATTGACTGGAGTAGAGTTGTCTTCAGTGATGAGTCCCACTTCTAACTGAGCCCTGATGAACAGCGAAGACACGTCTGGAGGCATCCCGGGCAGCTGCAGCTCCCCCCCTCCCCCTCCCCCCTCTCCCCTTCCCTCCAACCAATCCGAGATTTCGTCGATCTAAGACTCTCGTTATACAGAATTTGGCACGATATCCCTCAGGAGGACATCCAACAACTCTATCAATTAATGTCAAGCCTAATTAACTACTTGCATAAGGGCCAGAGGTGGGCAAACGCGTTATTGACTTGCTCACTTTGTGAAACTCTTATTCTTGAATAAATCATCCAATTTTTGCCAAACTAATATCATTTGTTTGCCTGTACATGTACATTACTTCCACCGATTTCCGTCCCATCCGGATAATTCCTCCGTGAAATGTCCTTTTTTTCCCTTAGAGAGGATTTTTTACCTCATAAATTCTGCGGAGATCCGCCTCATTTCTTGAAAAATTTTACTGCGTGAAGCTGTTTTTGAACTGAAATGAGCACTTCATTTAATTGGAGATCAGTTAATTTCATCCCCTCAGCCACTAAAAAGCAACGTCACAAAAAAACCTATGTTATGTGGTTCCATTTGTCTATATTAGATTCCAAACAGCGGTGTGGAACAATCATAAAGTAATGGCGTCCTACATAGCCTGCAAATGGCAGAATATTGCACGACCACTGATGCAAGCTTCGATATCTAGAGCGAAAAAGTGCAGCCATATGTGCGTTTAGTCACCACACCACTATACGCACCACATTAAAATGCGACAGAACATCTCTTGAAACGGAAACACACAAGGCGTGGTCAACGTCTTAAAGTCAAATAGGACAAAGGTCTATTGATCTAATGTTGTTATAGTATTAGCCTGTGCATGACGATTTTCGGTCTGGTTTGCTTATTTAATTACGTACTAATTAACTATTTATTTCAATATCACATGGGACCTGACGGAACACGAAAACGGTTGTCCATATAAACTATGCGAAATAACTAGCTCCTCCTGTAGAAGTAGTGTACATTAGGTCGGTGGAGGAGCGAAACGACCCTCCTTATTGGAAAAAAGCGCTGGTTATTCCCATTTTCAAGAAGGGTCATCGTATAGACGCACAGAACTATAACCCTATGTCTCTGATGTCGTTCTGTTGTAGAATTCTGGAACATGTTCCATGCTCACGTATTATGACATTTTTGGAGACCGAAAATTTCCTTTCTAGGAATAAATATGGGTTTCTAAAACAATGATCGTGTAAAATCATGCTCGCTTTGTTCTTCCACAAGACCCAGAGAGCAACAGACATCGGTCCCAGATTGATGCCACGTTCCTTGAATTCAGGAAGGTGTTCGATACAGTTCCTCGTTGTCGCCTAATGAACAAAATACGTGAGTATGCAATGTCAGATAAGCTGCGTGACTCGATTGGACAATTTCTAGTAAACAGAACACGTCATTCTCAACAGAGAGAAATCTTCAGACGTAAAAGTAACTTCGGGCGTCCCACGAGGGATTGTTCGAGGACCATTATTTTTCACAGTATACAGGGTGTTAAAAGAAAAGGTACTAACCAAGAGGGAGTACTAACCAAGGGACTCAAGAAAAATAATCTTAATAAACATAAGTTCGGGAGTGCATACTTTCAGGGATGAACAAGTGTTTATAGGTAGGGTTGTGCGACGCCTCGCTGCGGATTAGCACAGTCGTTTCATTCACTATCCGTCAAATGTGTCGGCAGGGTGTTATGATGTCTTACTCACAGATTCTCCCTACCATTAGGTGGTCTGCAGTCAGTTGTGTGGCTCGAGTCGTATTATGGCCTACGTTGGTTTTCGTCGTGTTTGTGTACCTTATTGTACGGTACTGTCAACCCTAGATACGTATCATGGTGTTTTGCCCTCTTACAAACGCGGATTCACTTACGTGTTTGCTGTCATTGCGCTGTTTGTACGTACAAATAGTGTAGCACATTTACGTTTTCTCACTTCCACCACTTGTTAGCAATGGAAGGCTACTTCTCGACAAGTGAAATGGTGGATATGAATTTCTATTATGGTTTGGCGATTTGATGTAGCCTGCAAGCCCGTGCCCTCTACGCTTAAAAATATGCACAGCGCAGAGTGCCGTCAGACTAGGTGTTTGGTAGACTTTTCCAGAATCTGAGGGACACAGGTAACGTTGCACCTCAGAAGGTTGACAGTAGAACGTCCCGGACTGTCGGCACACCTGACATGGAGGAGCGTGTGCTACGTTCAGTGCAAGAATCCCCTGGGACCAGCGTACAATGACTAGCAGCAGCAGAAAGCGTGTCTCATTCTTTTAACTGGGGAGGTTCTTCATGAACAATTGCTGTACCCATATAATCTACAGCGCGTTCAGGCCCTAAGGCCGCAGGATCATCATGGCTGACAGCGGTTCTGTCAATGGCTGTTGCAGAAGTATGCCGCAGATCCACGGTACACATCCAAGAGGCAAGGTTCACAAGAGGTGGTTTTGTGAATTTCCATAACCAGCATGTATGGGCTGATGTAAATCCCCAGGCAATTCAGGAAAGAAGGCATTAACACCGATTCTCAGTCAACGTACGGGCAGGCGTACGAGGCGACAGATTAATAGGGCCTTAATTGCTACCACAAAGGTTAACTGGGACGCATTATCTGGACTTTGTCATTAATGTATTGCGTAGCGCGCCGGAGGCTGTGCCATTGAAGCAACGAATACAAATGTGGTTCATGCATGATGGCGCACCAGCACACTTTCGCCAGAATGTGCGCAGACATCTGACGCAGACATTTCAGGATGCTTAAAGGAATTGGTATACGCCACACCAATCAACGAATTGCGGATACTGCACGGTTGCGTCTTCAATGCGTGACAGCAGGTACAACAACAACCTGGTGTACTTCAAAGGGTGCGTCATTTCGTACGCCGGAGGGCAGAAGGATGCATCGTCTTGAAAGGACGCCACGTTCAACTTCTCCTATAAACACGTGTTTATCGCAGAAAGTATGCATTTCCTGACCCACGTTTACTGGACTTATTTTTCTTGTTTCGATGAGTACCTTCACCTCTCGAAGTATTCAACACCTTTTTTTGAACACCCTGTACATACGTGACTTATTGGAGAACATTGGAAGTTCCATGAGGCTTTTCGATGATGATGCTATTGTATACAGCGAAGTTGCAAAGCAAAATTTGTAGCGAAATGCACGAAGATTGCAGACGATTGACGATTGGTGTTGGGATTGCTAATTGATCTTCAACGTAAGTAAATGTAACGTATTGCAAATAACTAGACAGACTGAACGCTTTCATGTGATTACACGAGTTCAGAAGAATCACTGGCTAGAGTCACGTGCAGAAAATATCTGGGAGCATGCTTATGGAGCAATCGCAGGTAAGGTATACGCGAGATTGAGAATACTGGAAAATTACTCAGGAAATGTAGTCCACTCAGTAAGAAGATAATACCCTCGTTCGATCAACACTATAAAACTTCTAGCCAGTCTTGGATCCGTACCAGATAGTTTTGACAGAGGAAATAGAGAATATTCAAAGAAGAGATTGGAGTTTTGTTACAGGTTGATTTAGTAAGCACGAAAGCGTCACTCAGAGGCGCAGCCAATTCCAGTGGCAGACAATGCAAGAGAGGCGTTCGGGATGACGGTGTGGTTTACTGTCAAAGTTCTGACAGCGTACGTTCATGAAGAGTCAAGCAATACATCTCGTCCTCTACGTATATCTGTCGAAAAAAACACGAAGCTGAAAGCAGAGAGATTCGAGTTCACATGGAGGCTTCCCAGTAGCAGTGGTACACAAAGCACCCTCGGCCAAATACCGCAGGGTAGCTTGTGGAGTATAGATGAACCACACAGTTCTTAACTTTCTACTTGGTTTCTGAAAGTACTTTGTAGTGACCATCGTGTCTACTTGAGTTTTCCATGTTGATTTATTACAAATGGGACGTTTTGATTAATGATATAAAATTATATTTGTTCTAACTTTTCTGAATAATGGCAGAATGGTTTTCTGGACTTGCGAATCGAGTTATGTTATTAGTATTTCATAGGTGACCATTCTGGGGGCAGCATAGTACAAATTAGAACATGAGTCAGTTTTAATGACGACTTGTAAATATACGGTCTTGTGAGCCTAACGCACATTTGATGCGTCGGACGATCATAGCTGCTGATTTTAAAACTCGTTCTATGATCAAAATATTGCTCTTGTGTGACAATACCGTCCACATTGCTCGGGCGGTAACTCTTCGGACATCGTTATCTAACGACCACCGAGGAGCAAAGAGCGCAAAGAAAATTACTACCGAGATTTTTCGTTTAATTTCAGTTTTATGAGTATCCTTTTATTTATTTCAACCTAAGAAAAGTTTCACTAGAAAGTGTCGTAAATTCAGAGAATGGAATTGCTTCTTATAAAAGTTAGATTAACCGAGCTACTTACAAAACTGCACGCTTCCTTACGTAAACTGCTGCTCTGTCGCTTGGAACAGTGGTGGATCACAGAAAGCAGCCGATGTTTGAATCCGGTGTAGACAACTGCCAGCAAAAGTCTCAACTGTTTTCTACCTATTATCTTCATATTGTAGCGACAGCACGCATATTACTTTTTTGATTCGTGATATTGTAACTACACTGACCTGTTCGAATAACATGTCGCAGTATATGTCTCAAATATACTCACTGCCGCAACTTTAGAAATGCTCAGCAGATGACTTTACTAAAAACAATGTCATAAGACGGCTGAAAGCAAGGGGAAACTACAGCCGTAATTTTTCCCGAGGACATGCAGCTTTACTGTATGATTAAATGATGATGGCGTCCTCTTGGGTAAAATATTCCGGAGGTAAAATAGTCCCCCATTCGGATCTCCGGGCGGGGACTACTCAAGAGGACGCCGTCATCAGGAGAAAGAAAACTGGCGTTCTACGGATCGGAGCGTGGAATGTCAGATCCCTTAATCGGGCAGGTAGGTTAGAAAATTTAAAAAGGGAAATGGATAGGTTAAAGTTAGATATAGTGGAAATTAGTGAAGTTCGGTGGCAGGAGGAACAAGACTTTTGGTCAGGTGATTACAGGGTTATAAATACAAAATCAAATATTGGTAATGCAGGAGTAGGTTCAATAATGAATAAAAAAATAGGAGTGCGGGTTAGCTACTACAAACAGCATAGTGAACGCATTATTGTGGCCAAGATAGACACGAAGCCCATGCCTACTACAGTAGTACAAGTTTATATGCCAACTAGCTCTGCAGATGATGAAGAAATTGGTGAAATGTATGACGAGATAAAAGAAATTATTCAGGTAGTGAAGGGAGACGAAAATTTAATAGTCATGGGTGACTGGAATTCGTCAGTAGGAAAAGGGAGAGAAGGAAACATAGTAGGTGAATATGGATTGGGGGGAAGAAATGAAAGAGGAAGCCGCCTTGTAGAATTTTGCACAGAGCGTAACTTAATCATAGCTAACACTTGGTTCAAGAATCATGAAAGAAGGTTGTATACATGGAAGAATCCTGGAGATACTAAAAGGTATCAGATAGATTACATAATGGTAAGACAGAGATTTAGGAATCAGGTTTTAAATTGTAAGACATTTCCAGGGGCAGATGTGGATTCTGACCACAATCTATTGGTTATGAACTGCAGATTGAAACTGAAGAAACCGCAAGAAGGCGGGAATTTAAGGAGATGGGACCTCGATAAACTGAAAGAACCAGAGGTTGTACAGAGTTTCAGGGAGAGCATAAGGGAACCAATGACAGGAATGGGGGAAAGAAATACAGTAGAAGAAGAATGGGTAGCTCTGAGGGATGAAGCAGTGAAGGCAGCAGAGGATCAAGTAGGTAAAAAGACGAGGGCTAATAGAAATCCTTGGGTAACAGAAGAAATATTGAATTTAATTGATGAAAGGAGAAAATATAAAAATGCAGTAAATGAGGCAGGCAAAAAGGAATACAAACGTCTCAAAAATGAGATCGACAGGAAGTGTAAAATGGCTAAGCAGGGATGGCTAGAGGACAAATGTAAGGATGTAGAGGCTTATCTCACTAGGGGTAAGATAGATCCTGGCTACAGGAAAATTAAAGAAACCATTGGAGAGAAGAGAACCACTTGTATGAAAATCAAGAGCTCAGATGGCAACCCAGTTCTAAGCAAAGAAGGGAAGGCAGAAAGGTAGAAGGAGTATATAGAGGGTTTATACAAGGGCGATGTACTTGAGGACAATATTATGGAAATGGAAGAGGATGTAGATGAAGATGAAATGGGAGATAAGATACTGCGTGAAGAGTTTGACAGAGCACTGAAAGACCTGAGTCGAAACAAGGCCTCGGGAGTAGACAACATTCCATTAGAACTACTGATGGCCTTGGGAGAGCCAGTCATGACAAAACTCTACCATCTGGTGAGCAAGATGTATGAGACAGGCGAAATACCCACATACTTCAAGAAGAATATAATAATTCCAATCCCAAAGAAAGCAGGTGTTGACAGATGTGAAAATTACCGAACTATCAGTTTAATAAGTCACAGCTGCAAAATACTAACGCGAATTCTTTACAGACGAATGAAAAACTGGTAGAAGCGGACCTCGGGAAAGATCAGTTTGGATTCCGTAGAAATGATGGAACACGTGAGGCAATACTAACCTTACGACTTATCTTAGAAGAAAGATTAAGAAAAGGCAAACCTACGTTTCTAGCATTTGTAGACTTAGAGAAAGCTTTTGACAACGTTATCTGGAATACTCTCTTTCAAATTCTGAAGGTGGCAGGGGTAAAACACAGGGAGCGAAAGGCTATTTACAATTTGTACAGAAACCAGATGGCAGTTATAAGAGTCGAGGGGCATGAAAGGGAAGCAGTGGTTGGGAAAGGAGTGAGACAGGGTTGTAGCCTCTCCCCGATGTTATTCAATCTGTATATTGAGCAAGCAGTAAAGGAAACAAAAGAAAATTCGGAGTAGGTATTAAAATCCATGGAGATGAAATAAAAACTTTGAGGTTCGCCGATGACATTGTAATTCTGTCAGAGACAGCAAAGGACTTGGAAGAGCAGTTGAACGGAATGGACAGTGTCTTGAAAGGAGGATATAAGATGAACATCAACAAAAGCAAAACGAGGATATTGGAATGTAGTCAAATTAAATCGGGTGATGCTGAGGGGATTAGATTAGGAAATGAGACACTTAAGTAGTAAAGGAGTTTTGCTATTTAGGGAGTAAAATAACTGATGATGGTCGAAGTAGAGAGGATATAAAATGTAGACTGGCAATGGCAAGGAAATCGTTTCTGAAGAAGACAAATTTGTTAACATCGAGTATAGATTTAAGTGTCAGGAAGTCGTTTCTGAAAGTATTTGTATGGAGTGTAGCCATGTATGGAAGTGAAACATGGACAATAACCAGTTTGGACAAGAAGAGAATAGAAGCTTTCGAAATGTGGTGCTACAGAAGAATGCTGAAGATAAGGTGGGTAGATCACGTAACTAATGAGGAGGTATTGAATAGGATTGGGGAGAAGAGAAGTTTGTGGCACAACTTGACTAGAAGAAGGGATCGGTTGGTAGGACATGTTTTGAGGCATCAAGGGATCACAAATTTAGCATTGGAGGGCAGCGTGGAGGGTAAAAATCGTAGAGGGAGACCACGAGATCAATACACTAAGCAGATTCAGAAGGATGTAGGTTGCAGTAGGTACTGGGAGATGAAGAAGCTTGCACAGGATAGAGTAGCATGGAGAGCTGCATCAAACCAGTCTCAGGACTGAAGACCACAACAACAACAATGTCATAAGAGCAGATTCCTTTTATATACTTTAAGCTTTTTCTTAGCACAGCCGCAAAGTGTGTTTCTGGCACAAACAAGTAACATTTAAGTAACCAGATGGGGTAAATTGAAATTGATCTATTTTCTAAACAACAATAAACTCTGCAATTTGTCTAGTGGCAGCGGTATACAACTTTGAGAGACACAATCCACTGACGTTAACACCTGTTATTAATTACGTGACTTTAACTATGTAAATAGTTTTTGTTTGTCCTTGTTGAACATTTGGCCTGGTGGAAGCACACTGTCACAAATTAACACAACTGTCTGACCACCAGTGAATGACTGAACTGCCGTAAGACTGCTCCTTGTGTCCTTTACGTGCATCTATAGTCGTGTATAATATCAGATTCCAGAACCATAAGTTCGGTACATTTTAGCCCCGAAATCTTGAAGTTTTAAAATTCAAACAATAAATAGGTTTATTGGTAAATATGGGACATCATTACATTCAAGAGTACACGGGTTCCACTATAGTTTTAGTATTTAGAAAGTCGATGTGGCAGTTAATAGGTATTATTTTATATGCTTCCACAAGGATAGTTAATGTTTACCTGTTTATAATTTCCGAGCTATATGATTTTGAATAACTATAGTAGCTTTAGTGAATAAGAGCAATTTAAGGATTACAATATGGTGTGTAACGACAAGGTATCTAAGAATTTCTTTTCGTGGAGGTGACTTAAAAAACCATGGCCATGTGTATTATGAATATTTGAGTACTAGAATGCGGGATGGAGTTAACCCACACGGTCATGGAGCTAAGATTTTTAAGTTTTGCGTTAGTCTTTATTTCATGAAATTGAGCACATTAACATTCACCTTTCTGGATCATAAATAATTTTTATACTCCAAAAATATAGAAAATTAAGCCGTCTTCTGGTATCTATTATTTACGTGGAAAACATCAGCTCCAAATCATCAAATATGAAAAAAGATGAAACTCATAAAATGCGTTTCTTTCACAACAGTCTTATTTTGAACGATTACTTATTTCAAAATGTTGTTGGTTTCAAATTTACTTCAACTTCAATTTATTGTTAGATTTAAGGATTACTACTAGTGTCTAGGTTTCAAGTCACATCGATTCTAAGCAGCCATCTGCATCGAAATCTATACTTATTTCCAGGTCTCCGGATCCTCGTGCTCCTCGCTGTTTGCATCCTCAGTGTCTGGATTAAGAGCACGGTACACAGCACGGTGATTTGCACGGATAGTGAGCAGTGACATCACCTCCTTGCGTTTTGCAGGAGCGGTCTTTCTGCCACCAGGACAAAAGCACTCCGCATTTTGTAAGAATGAATAACCTGTAATGATGCTGAAATTTATGTTCTGTGTTTGCGAGGTCGTCCAGTACTTTTGTTCAAAACCTTAATTTCCTCCAAAAAAAAACCGAAGCGGAGTAGTTTTCCTTATACTGGATTACGTCAGGCCTCCTGGCTTCGATCTTCATGACAAAAATTTTGCGAAATTTCAACTTCTGTCCAGGTGTGCACGTGTTTCTTAGCTAGTGTAAAAGCAGCTGTTTGTAACTCTCGAGAATCGTTCTTGATCATCATCTGCACACGGAAAGGGTTCTTCACTCAGGCCTTCTCTATCAGTCTGTATCAGTCCTCTGGAGTAAACATATAATCCGTTTTTATTAGGAAATAACGCGAACATCCATGTCAGAAGGCAGAAAGGTATGTCCAGGAATCAAGTCTATAGAATCAAAAATTGCTGCAGTTTATTCTTGTTCTTTGCTGAGCAGAAATCGTAAAACAAACGTGAAGTTTTCTTTTTCAGCGTGTTTTCGGATACACTTAGAGATCAAAACAAACAAGACGCGGTTTCTGAAGTACCGTCTGAAACCCTGTTTTCCAGCCACACACAGGTAACAGCACTACTATTGTTAGAAATGTGGATATTTAACTTGCACACTCGGAAATTGTCTCAAATGGAACACAACTTCAGTGGGTATTTTGGGTGTTGGAAGACCTTTCTGCAAATCAATAGTTATTAAACCAATGTCTGATTCTTCTTTGCGGCGTTCAGATTGATACCGTCTCAGAAGACAATAAGCAGCCGTGACTTGAGTTTGATGTAGTCGAATATTCAGAGTTATTACTCGTATATCCTGTTGTGTGGATATACACACGTCATAAACCTACACGTATCAGTATGATGCCTCTGGAAATCTATTTTGACTTTCTTGTGAGTATCATTCTGTAACTATTATATCCGACGCTCTACAGACCATTCCTTTCGCTTTCATTTGTGTAAAATGCAGGCACTTCAGGTATAGATTTCACAGTACACATATATTTCCTTGTCGATCTGTTCCTACTCTAATGACTTTTACACAAAAGACACAATTTTGGATGATCATATCTAAATCGATGAAATTTGGCTTTTATTTGCCACGTTTCCTCTTTGCTCAACTTGGGGAGAAGAAACACAGGCTTGATTTCCCAACATTTCTGTATCACGAGACTTGTCACCAGACAACCATTGTCATTCGGCATTTAGTGATGCATGTTAGATGTTTGTGTACTTCGGTCTCCTCCGAAGGTAGATGAATAGTTCCTGAATACCACAAGTATATCACAAAATGCTTTAGCACAAACCCATACTGAATCACTGTTCGCGTTCTTCATGCAATTTGTATACAATTACTTTTACATCCACTGTCAAAATCTACACTGTTTCTATAGACTCTGTTGCATACTTTACCATGCTCAAGACCGCACAAAACAGCATTTTGCAGATTGTAGTTTCTTAGTTCATAAAATTCAGTAAAGAGATTGTCCATACCTTTCATCGTAAATGTATAACATTCACACCAGCTGGAAGTAGCCATCAGTGGGACAGCAAGAAGAGATGTTGAACAGAAGTCATTTCCGGCATCAGGTTACACCTGAGGCAGTTGGCCCTATTGCCTTCAACTTAGCAAGGACCTCCAGTTTTCACAATGCAATATTTAACAACAAATATTCTCTTGCTGAGATTGTAAGTATTTAACGAATACCACAGCACTATATTTAAACAAATCACGCCGATATTCCATATTAAACAATTTCTTCAATGGATTGTTAACAAAAAATACGCTCTCACTGCGACTTTAAAGTTAAACAAACACCACAACATGATATTTAAATAAATAAACTCATATGCACGACAAATCTGCTTCATCCCTACATTACCAATGTATTTAATGCCTTAGTGCGTCTGTTAAAATTGACATTATCCTAGTGACAGAATATCACGATTCAGTGATGTCATGGTGTTTACTGTAAGTACTAAAAAACTAAGATCATCATTCAGTATTCCAAAATACGTAAGTAAATACGAGACACTTGAATATTTAATAACTCCCGAGTGTATCAGTTAGCAAGAAATAGACCCACGACTTACTAAGTACCAGATCTACATTTCCCCTGCATTATTAGCGTGTGAAGTCAAAAAAAAAAAAAAAAAGGTTCAGTAAACTTGGAACTACTTAAACCAAACTAATCTAAGGACATCACACACATCCATGCCCGATGCAGGATTGGAACCTGCGACCGTAGCAGCAGTGCGGTTCCGGACTGAAGCACATAGAACCGCTCGGCCACATCGGCCGGCCGTGTGAAGTCACTAATAAGGGTGCCTGTTGTAGATCTATAAACAACAACGAGAAATCCACAAACACAACACTGCGAAATTCAAAAAATGTTTCAAATGGCTCTAAGCACTATGGGAATTAACATCTGAGGTCATCAGTGCCCTAGGCTTACAACTACTTAAACCTAACTAACCTAAGGACATCACACACATCCATGCCCAAGGCAGGATTCGAACCTGCGACCGCAGCAGCGGCAGCAGCAGCGCGATTCCGGACTGAAGCGCCTAGAACCGCTCGGCCACACAATTATCTCACCACCGGTATAAAAAAGTCGTAGTGCGTAAAAAAACAATAACTTCACTAATAGGACTCCTTAGAATAGTCGGACAAAAAGTGGTTCAAATGGCTCTGAGCACTATGGGACTTAACTGCTGAGGTCATCAGTCCCCTAGAACTTAGAACTACTTAAACCTAACTAACCTAAGGACATCACACACATCCATGCCCGAGGCAGGATTCGAACCTGCGACCGTAGCGGTAGCGCGGTTCCAGACTGTAGCGCCTGGAACCGCTCGGTCACTCCGGCCGGCATAGTCGGACACTAAAGGGATATAGTATACTTGTATACACTGGATAAACCGAAAATGAGGGTTTCTATGCATCACTAAATTGTGCAGTAAACAATTTCTCGACTATTGGATAGAAATGATACACAAATACACTTTATTAAAAACAAACTATACAACTGAATGTGTAAATGTCTCTGCACGAGTCTCCAGCCGGTTCTCTGCCCTGTGCCAAAGTCGCGAGTTGTCGCTGTGTCACCACAGCCAGCAGCTAGGGGAAGAACTGTTCCGGGTGGCAGCAGCCAACACTTCATTATCTGACGGGGTCCAACACGTGGACGTCTTGTGGTCTGGTCGCCAGCAACGGGCAAGAGACAGAAAGAGAGAGAACGTATTATGAATTTGAATCATTCAACGCCCGTGACATTATTGCTTATCGTACGTTTCAGATATCAGAAGTGTTTAATATGGACATTGGAACATCATATTTCAGTTCCTGTATGCCTTTAGTTGTAAGGACTTGCAATGATCGTAAGGCCAATGAGACTGAATCTACAGTAGCGCTCAAAAGTATTTTGACAATGTAAAATGCGTTATTACTTTTCTTAAAATAAAACACTATCGGACAGCATCTTGAGTATAGTAGAGAGCAGTATATTTGCGATTGTTTGAAGGTGTCAGGTTGCGGTTTGTTTGTTTACATTTTGCGCTTCCCGACGAATGCGACTTTTTAGCGAGGTCAGAAGTATTTTGACACGATGTTTGGTCCGTGAATTCGTGGATGTTATTTGCTTCTTAGTTCTGATTCCACTGATATTTAATTACAGTGATTATTTCAATATGCCGAAACGGAAGGAATATTCCAGTGACTTTAGAAACGCCGTGATAAATGCACTAAAGCAAGGACTGAAACAGACTGAAGTTGCTCGTATTTTTAAAGTATCTCGTCAGCTCGTTAGTACATGGAAAAAATTGTATAATAAATGAGACTGCCTCGCAGTGGACGTCCAAAAAAAAAAGTCTCCTAAAGTCGACTACATCATATGACAGTAATCAACAAGTGATGTTCGCAAGTCGGATGTAATGATACCATGAGAACTGAAAGAAAAATGTGACGTAGAGATTCATGTTTCAACTGCCAAACGACGCTTGAAACTCTTTGGAGTACGTGGATGAAGACCGACGAAAAAGCCTTTAGAATGTGCGAAAAACAGAAACTCGATAGGTGGAATGTTGCTTACAGTTTAAACGCCAAGCACTCAGCGGAGAGCGACTCTAAAAATTTATACAGGCTGTAACAAAAATGTAAAGCCCAAACTGCAGGACACAGACATAGATGAAGAAATTAGGTTACATGAACATGTGTCTGGAAACGCTTTGTTTCCATGTAACAACTCATTTTCTTCAACTCACACTGGGAAGGACACACGAACTCAACGCACCAACATACAACATGCAACTCTTTCTCACAGGAGATGTTCAATATGCATTGGTAGATGCATCAGCTCGCGGTCGTAGTGAATCACGGGTGCACTGATGTACCGGTATCCCGGGAGTATTGCGTATGGTTTCACAGCCTTTCATAATAAGGATACAGAGACTCTGACCATCTTGTACTGGGGTTGAAAGGAGTCTACTGGGGCACACTTGTATATGCACACGAATATGATAATAATATTCATGTAAACCGAAATGAAACTATTACATTATAAAAAATGTATGTCTGATAGATTTCATAAAGCGGATCGCTGACTTGAACGACCGCAGAGACAAAGATACCGCTCCTGATCTGAGATTGTAGTGTTGGAGTAAGAGATCGCTTGGCGCATAGTAGTCGGTAGGCAGTTTCTGTGGTGCGCTCTGTGAAGCTAACAAGTGTTAGATTAAAGTGAAAACTACGAGAACATGTGAGCAAAAGTCTTCTCGCAAGCAAGGTACAGATGTTAAATATTTATGACTCTCGTTTTGCCAGCGCTTTAGTGTAGATGAGTTGGCTGATAAATTTGTAATTTTGAGTAACCCCAGAATGTAGGTAAACTGATCTGATGAACAGGCTAGTTAGATATTTCCCTTTGGTAATGTTTCTAACATTTGTTAACACAGGTATATGTATCCAGAATGAGATTTTCACTCTGCAGTGGAGTGTGCGCTGATATGAAGCTTCCTGGCAGATTAAAACTGTGTGCCCGACCGAGACTCGAACTCGGGACCTTTGCCTTTCGTGGGCAAGTGCTCTACCAACTGAGCTACCGAAGCACGACTCACGACCGGTACTCACAGCTTTACTTCTGCCAGTACCTCGTCTCCTACCTTCCAAACTTTACAGAAGCGAACGCAGGAGAGCTTCTGTAAAGTTTGGAAGGTAGGAGACGAGGTACTGGCAGAAGTAAAGCTGTGAGTACCGGACGTGAGTCGTGCTTCGGTAGCTCAGTTGGTAGAGCACTTGCCCGCGAAAGGCAAAGGTCCCGAGTTCGAGTCTCGGTCGGGCACACAGTTTTAATCTGCCAGGAAGTTTCAGGTATATGTAATTTGATGACTTTATATATATTTTTTTTTTTTTGGTCGGGTTAGATAATACTTGCTGTTGTTTGTGGACCAATTAGCAAATTTGATATAATTTTCTGAGTAATGTAATTTCAATTGTCAGATGTTTTTGAAAAGCCAAACTTAACTTGGAATATATTTCCCCTAAAAAACTCAGTACTACTAATTCACCATAATCAGTACCGCCTCCCTGTCCAGGTCATATGTTTTTCAAATACGTAGGATTTTTCTTAAATGATTTTATTCATCGGCCAAAAGAATATCATGTGCATTTGAAAGTATTACGGTCAGCAATGCACACCGCTGAGCCAATAGCTAGTATTTTTTTGTGAGAGACCAGAATATATCGCGTTCCACCGTTGCTGCTTTAGAGATAAGACAATTCAGTTTATTTGTCATGTGCAAAGGGACTAAAGTTATCATTTTTGAACAGGGCCAGAGGATTTAGTGGCTGAGAGGCTGAATGTTTTTTTGCAGTGATTGTATTTCTTTATTGGTATTGAGAGTTCCATTGCCCAATCAAGTCGTGTCAAGTTTTTGCTAACAATAACACAGACTAAGCACACCACTTGCAGTTACAACGCGGTACACGATAACTCCAGATTTATTTGTTATACGCACTCGTCTTCATCCAAAGTTTCTCAAAGAATTTTTTTAAAAAACGTTATACACATTACACAAGCCGATACTTCTGCCAAACTTAACTTGGTATGTATTTTCACTGCAAAACTCAGTACTAGTAATTCACCACAATCAGTACTGCGTTATTTTTGACGCTGGACTTTTCTTAAATGTTTTCATTTATCAGCCAAAAGAATTTCATGTGCATTTCAAAGTGTTACGGCCTGCAGTGCACACCGCTGAGCCAGTAGCTAGCATTTCTTTTTTCTTCTTCTTCTTCTTCTTCTTCTTTGAGAGACCAGAATAAATCGCGTTCCACCGTTGCTGCTTTAGAGGTAAGACAATTCAGTTTATTTGTTATGTGCACAGGGACCAAAGTTATCATTTTTGAACAGGGCCAGAGGATTCAGTCCCTAAGGGGCTGAATGTTTTTTGCATTAACTGTATTCCTTTATTGGTATTGGGAGTTGCATTGCCCAATTAAGTCGTATAAAGTTTTTGATAACAATAACACAGAGTAAACACACCACTTGCAGTTACAACACGTTACAGGATAACTCCAGATTTATTTCTTATATTCACTCGCCTTCATCCAAAGTATCTCAAAGAATTTTTTTTAAAAAACGTTACAGGGTTCCAACACAGGAGCCTGCAAATACGCCCACAAGTAAAATTACAGTGGGTTTAAGTTCAGAGAGCGTGAAGACCAGGCAATTGGTCCATCTCTACCTATCCGTCTACCACTGCATCTGTTATTTAGAAGCCGATGAACATTAACACCAGAATGAGGAGGTTCAAAAATGGCTCCGAGCACTATGGGACTCAACATCTGAGGTCATCAGTCTCCTAGAACTCAGAACTACTTAAACCTAACTAACCTAAGGACATCACACACATCCATGCCCGAGGCAGGATTCGAACCTTCGACCGTAGCTGTCGCTCGGCTCCAGACTGTAGCGCCCAGAACAGCACGGCCACTCCGGCCGGCCACTAATAGTGTTTGAGTCTTTAGGTATGTATGTGCAATGTAAGGCCTTACGTAAAACTGAAGCAACCTACCTCAACTGGGAAGGTATGTAATTAAAAGTACTGGTAGACAGAGAATTACCCCAGCAAACAAATTGTAAATGACAGTGCGCTGAGGTGACAAATGCCATGGGTACCTCCTAATATAGCGTCGGACCTCCTTTTGCCTGGTGCAGTGCTGCACCTCAACATGACATGGGATCAACAGCTCGTTGGAAGTCCGCTGCAGAAATTTTGAACCATGATGCAACTATAGCCGTCCGTAACCGCGGAAGTGTTGCCAGTGCAGTATTTTATGCACGAACTGACCTCTACATTATGTCCCATAAATGTTCGATAGGATTCATGTTGGGTGGTCCAGGTGGCCAAATCATTCGCCCAAATAGTTCAGAATGTTCTTCAAAATGGTTGTGAACAACTGTGACCCGGTGACATGGCACATTGTCGTGCGTAAAAATTCCGTTGTTGTTTGCTACAAATAGTCTCTTAGTAGCCGAACATAGCCATTTCCAGTCAACGATCGGTTCAGTTGGCGGAGAGGACCCAGTCTATTCCACGTAAATACAGCCCACATCATTATGGAGCCACCACCATGTAAGAGGTCCATGAATAAGGAATTTATTGCTAGCGCACTCGAGCAGATGTAACTTCGATGGAACGCTCAAGCGCTGTCTGCGATATGTATGCTGCAATAGAATCGCAGACCAGAGAGCTGTGTCGGCAGTGGTAGTAGTAGCTGGCAGTCGGGCGGTTGGGCCGGTCGTGCGTGAGCGATCTAGTATAAGGTAAAAGCAGCCGCGCGCATAGGTAATTTGTAACAACTGATTTTGTACTACTGTTATATCAAGTCCCATGTAAATGTTCTTAAAAATCTTTTAATAATAACCTTTCTTATAAAGATAACTTTTGACAATCAATCATCTAAATTTAAAGATTTTACTAATTTCTCCTGTACATGGTCATCCCGATTACCGTAAAGAAAAATCAATTTTTTCTTTTTATACATGTCAAATCTAGTTGCCAGCATTGCACTGGGCTGTGCCAGAGAAAATTTCTTATAGGAGCAGATATATACGCGTTATCCGGCGACTTCATTGAGGTAAGAATTTTCGATTTATTAAGAATGATCTTTCAAGGCCATAACGCAGCACTGCTGACATCTAAAATTTACCAGTTTAAGTTCACAGTCAGTTAATTATTGAAAGGTTATATGTGAGCCACAATTTTCATTGGGAGGTTAGTCACGTTTTTATTGCGAGATTACGGAAATAAATTGTTGGGAGGTTACTACGACCAGTTTGCACAGTGCCTCGTTTAACACTTGCATCAGTAGCTTTGTGGGATCTGTGCCACACTCAAACGCAAACCTTAGCATCAGATCTTACAAATCAAGACTCACCTGACCAGACCACGCTTTTCCAGTCGTCTAAGATGCAACCGACACTGTCACGAGCCCAGGAGACCCGCTACTGGCGGGACTGTTTGCTGCTAGCAAAGGCACTCGGGTCAGTCGTCTGCTGCCGTAGCCCATTAACACCAAATTTCACCGCACTATCCTAATGGATACGTTTGTCATACGTCCCACATTGATTCTTGCGGTTATTTCACGCAGTTTAGCTTGTCTGTTAGCAGTGAGAACTACACGCAAACGCCGCTGCTCTTGGTCGTTAAATGAAGGCAGAAGGGCCACTGCATTTTCCGTTTTGATAGGTAATGCCTTAAATTTGGTATCAAAATGGTTCAAATGGCTCCTATGGGACTTAACTTCTGAGGTCATCATTCCTCTAGAACTTAGAACGGCTTAAACCTAACTAAGGACATCACACACATCCATGCCCGATGCAGGATTCGAACCTGCGACCGTAACGGTAGCGCGGTTCCAGACTGCAGCGCCTAGAACCACTCGGCCACTTCGGCCGGAACATTTTAATACTGTAACCGTAAACAATATGTAAATTTTTCGATGATTCCATCACGGTTGTTAGGCGTAGTCAGAATGTTACCATGAGACAAGTCGTTGTATAATTGTTTTTGCCGATGACCCAGAACATTTTTTAGTACAGTCGATATAATAAAACAAAATGTTTACTATTTAGGACACCTTTGCTGGTACCTGAATGTGTAATGTTAATACCACTTCATTTCTGGTAATTCTGGTAATATCCCTGAGTTACTAATATTTTTAGAGTCGCTTTCTATAGAGTGCTTGGGCTTGAACTGCTAGCAACATTCCACCCATCGATTTTGTGCACCTTCATCCACAGCTTTCCGCTGGCGAATGTAAGTAGTTGTGTACCAACATATGTGGGCGATGCTGCACTTCCCAAGTCGCTATCTCGTCTTAACTGTTTCGGAGCCACTATTTTCTTTCTCTCGCCCGTTGCTGTTGACCAAGGTTCACGGTGTCCGCGTGTTGGGTCCGGTCGACTGCAAAACCAGCATAGCAGCTGCCAGCACCCGAACAGTTCTTCCCAGGGCTTCTGTCTATTGCTGTTATCGTTTAGCTGCAAGTATATTGTATTCTTTAAGTGTCTGAATTCGCTAAGGCAGCCTGTTCATGAAATTGTTTTTTAACACACAATGATTCTTTTATAAGCCGGTGATGAGAGTAATTGTTTATTGTATCGTGAATTTCGCAATGTCGTGTGTGTGCTGAAGAACTTGTAACATTTAAAGTTTCAGCAAGAATGTATACGTTGTTAAATAATGGATTGTGCAAACTTTTTATCTAAGGATATCGATGTAATTGGTTAAATTATATGTTGTGGTAATTGTTAAACATTGTATTTGCATGTATCTTGATATGAAAACGTGAATGTTTGTGAAAAAATTGGTAAAATTGCTACAAACGCTCCGGAGTTGCAAATAGCAATTAATTATAAGTGGATTAATATTACTTACATGTCTTCTTATTCTCTTTATTCTGCTTGGACGGGGCAGAGGCTGTTCTCTGCTGGTGCTTCTTGATGATCCTTCCACTATGGTGAACAGTGCACAAATGATGTGGCTAATGCAACTGCTCTAGTAATAAAAGTGAGATGTGAGAGGAACTACACCGTTATGGGCCTAGCGAGAAAAAGCGATACATTTTTAACACGTACAGTTGGCCTAGAGCCTTATATGTCCAAAGTTGTCGCAGTGGTTCGGCGACCTTGATTGTACCGTACACAGTTGCCTGAGACGTAGGAATTCCCCAGAGGAAGAAGGGTGGAGGATCCCTATTACCTTGACGACAACAATAGCATTTGCCTCATGTGTTAGATGATACGAGAAGTGACCTTGAGATAAGATCGCTATCTGTTCCAGTTCTCTTACTGACATCCATTTGCTTTCATAGACTTCACAGCACAAACACAAATCCTATCTTGTTTCCTTCTGGAACAGCTCTGTTAGTTTTTTCATTCACGTAGTCTAGTTCCAAGTTCCTTCGTACTTTTGTTTTCATTTTCTTTCAGTCATCTTCATTCCTTGCACATTTCTTGGGTTTATTACAGTTAGTAGGCACATAATGATTTTCACTGTTTACCACGATATCAACACTAAATCTTGTGACTGAAAGCGTGTGTGCTATTGACTACCACTAGCTGACATAATGTTACCACTTGGGTTAGCTACTACTCGCACTGAAAGATTGAAATTCATATCTAGTCCAACATCTTTCTTTTGTACAGATGAAGAGCAGAAATGGACAATAATTATGGCTCTGAGCACTATGGGACTTAACTGCTGAGTTCATCAGTCCCCTAGAACTCAGAACTACTGAAACTTAACTAACCTAAGGACGTCACACACATCCATGCCCGAAGCAGGATTTGAACCTGCGGCCGTAGCGGTCGTGTGACAATAATTATTCTTATATTGTGGGATAATAAACACGTAATAACATCGAAATATGTCAATAACTCATTTTTCAACTATTTGTTGGTAGCTCCATCTCGCATTTTACACACTACTGCTTAAAGAAAATACTTCCATCAAAACTTTCTATCTCACTTTGATCCATTGAATTCAGATATTACAATAAGCAATAAAATTTTGTTGGTTAAGATATGTGAAAGTATGATCCCATTGTACAAAGTTTACATGACAGAAAGATCGCGAAAAAAAAATGAAAATGATTTAATATGAAAGGAAACACAACACTGTACAGTGTGTTTTACAATTCCTATTACAGACTTCTAGGGGTTCTAGAGTGAATTTAGTAGATAAAGTTGGTAAGGAACCCACGTCTGGAAATACACCTTTTGGTTGTATAATAAGTTTGAAGATTGAATCACTTTTAAATCTGCCTCGTGGTACACGAACAAACTGAAAATACGGCACCGTCGTTAGTCCCTGTTCTAATTAGCACATTATATACTATCTCTGTTCGACCACAACAATGGCTGCGGTTTCGTTCGCAACTAGCAGGAGTGACGGTGGTGCTGCATGGAAACGCCTCGCCCTCGACTTTGAAGATTTCCTTACAACAAAACCCGATGACGAGTACTAGAAACGTTGCCTGCGCTGTGGGCCCTTGCACACAACAGCGCTCTATGTCTCCACCAAGGTGGAGATCTGAAAGTGATTTGATCTTCAAACTTATTACACATCCAAACCGTGCCTTTCCTGACATAGGTTCCTTATCAAAACTTTACCTAAATCACTTCTATGAGCCACAAAAGTTTGTTAAAAGACCTGTGAAACACCTAGTATATCTTCAATCTGCTTTGCTGGATTTTGTAAGTTCTTTCATTCTGCACATGTTTTTGGTCAGGTATATTCATAACGAAAGCGGACTTTACTGCTTGGACAAACTCAATTTCGAAGTTCTGACAACGCGCAAGTAACAATTGCACTGAGTAACTTGATGAATGATTGTATCCTTTTGAGTTCCTACAATGTGCAAATTATATGACCTCAACAGTTTTAGCAGCAGAATTAATTGCAAACTGTTGTCCTTGAAGTGTGAACATTCAAGGCTGAGTTTGTCGTCGGTTTTATAACGCACGTATTCATCGCATAACAATGTACATCTGCACCAAAGTTATCTAAGATTTATTATCAACAACACGGGTACTTTACACCTTCAATAATTCTACTAATTATCCAAACACATCATTTGTCGTTCTTTTAAGCTTTTTTAATCAGTATCGTCATGGCGAATGCACCAAGAAAGGCGTTAACAGTAATGATCGATTATATTAACGTACAAAAGAATAAATCAGTATATAATGACGGAAGTTCGTTTTCGGAGCTTTCCTAATTGCTATGCCAAACAGCCGCATTGAATTAACGGATGTGAAGATGGGCAGCCAAGAGCGTACGTACTACGAACCCCCCGAAAGGCACGGAAGGGCAGCTGCACCCTCCTTAAAAATATCTTCGGAATAGCCACTCGCAACGTGCTGCTCCAGACTGAAGTAGCAGTTCAGTGTAGGTTTGATAAAAACTATATATAATAGATATTGAGTAGTTGCAAGTGTGCGAAAAGTCATGAGAGATCAGAACTCTCATTATTCGCCGTGCAGTTAACTCTACGCAACTTGGATCGCCTTGTGTCTATCTTGTTCCCGGACACACAGCGCCATCAGTGGTCTAAGCTCGAAGTAGTTCTTACAGCAGTCAAGAGATGGCAAGAGCTTCCTCACGCGCTTGTACTAGAAACGAATTGTTCCATTAGTTCCGCAATTTTATCCAAACACTTTGCTTCTGGAGACCAATATTTAACTATTGTCTCTAAGGACATTGTTCTGAACGGAACACAATATCTTATCTTCCTTCCTTCCTGTTCAGTATAACAGAATCAGGAAATCACGTTAAGCAGCTTGTGACTGGAAGATAAATTCAGTCTGTAGGTGAGTATGTAAATCGGTAACCGTTAAGGCCTTACTCGTCCTTGAGTAGAGAGTGCTTCTCAACCTCATTAACGTTAAAAACAGCTGTCTCCCAATGTACTGCAGGTTACTTTGCCCTCACTTCTACGTGTCGCGCGAAGTAATAAAATGTTGGACACATTTCGCAAAAGACAGTATTTGTGAAATCTCCTTCAGACACAGTCCGTAATATTCACAGTTCAGCATTGCAGAAAAAAATTTTTAGTTACTGTCACAAGTCAAAACAGGTACATTGTGGTTCCTACACAGCTCTGACAAGCTAAAACGAGAGTTATCAGTAGATGCTCTTAGAATACCGTTGTATGAAACCTAGTAGGCATGCTCTACTGGAATATGAAATTTTGCTAGCCGAATTTTCTCTGTTAACAAAATCAAAATATTTATATTACATGTTTGATTTTCTGTAATATTTAGGCCTATAGATAGTTTCCAGCGTGGCAGAGCAAATACGAGAAGAAGACACAAGATATATGCAGTTATTTGTTGTGGTCTTCAGTTAGCACTGATATGAGGCAACTTTCCATACTACAAGCATTTTCATATCTGCATAGCTACTACAACTTTCATTCATTTGACCCTTCGCCGGCCGAGGTGGCCGAGCGGTTCTAGGCGCTACCGCGACCCACTGCGGTCGCAGGTTCGAATCCTGCTTCGGGCATGGATGTGTGTGATGTCCTTAGGTTAGTTAGGTTTAAGTAGTTCTAAGTTCTAGGGGTCTGATGACCTCAGAAGTTAAGTCCCATAGTGCTCAGAGCCATTTGACCCTTCCTCTTCTGCTACAGTGTTTACCCTCCATTACCAAACTAACTACTGGAAAAACAGTTTCCAATCGTCTCGGAATGGATAAATGCAGGTTCTGTGTGATTTTCAAGGGATCTCATACAATTTTTCCACCAAGAAATAGGCGTAACTCAGGTAACGGTGACAGAAGTAGATAGCTATCACGCGCACTTCTCTTCAAATTAGAGCACAAAGGCTCGATAATATTCAAATCCGGTGCCTTTCGTGACCAGGGGAGATGCGACAATTCATCCTCGTGCTCACAAAACCAGTTCTAATAAACATTGTACCATGAGACGGGCCGGATCAGCCAACATTGTCACGTAACCCTTGACAGCAAGGCGACTTTGCAGCGTAAGTAAGGGTCTCATGGAATATCAGGATATGGCTGCCCAATTCATCTCCGAAGATCGCGATGTTTCACCCTTGGGACGTGAACTCGGCCAGAAGTTGGAAACAGTGTGCAACAAGACTCATCCAAACAAAATAACTTAGCTTGCATTGCTTCACAGTCCAGGTTTTATGGCTTCGGCACCACGTTTTCCTGTTACGGGCATTTGCATCACTGACGAGTGGTTTTGGAATTTCAAATCGCCCTGTATTTCCCCGCTTATGGAGCTCCTTGATGCCAGCAGAGCTCTCGAGAGCGACATTCAGTCCTGCAGTAACTCTTATAGCTGGCGTCCTCTTATTTTTCGACACAATTCTTTTCAGTGACCATCTGTCACGATCACTCAACATACACTTTCGAACTGCATTTTTCCAATTCCGCTATATGCGATATAAATTCTCCGTAGAGTGCCTCTTCAAATACCAAAAGCTTGAGCTCCCTTAGTAATGGGATAACCCACAACACGAGCACCAACAATTTGTCCACGTTCGAATTCACTTCGCTACCAAATAAAGCAATCACAACATACAGATCATTGCTCTGACCATGACTCACAATGGCAAAGTATTGACGATATTGCACAGGTGCCGTTAGTAGTTAAATACACACATCAAAAAAAGTTTTGCATCACCTCGGTTCCGAGAGTTCCGGAACCTGTACAGAAAATTGGAATAGAGATTAACATAAACATCATTTCCGCCCTTTTTAATGCTCATGAAAAACACAAATTACATGTTGTACCACCATACAGTGAGATCTTCAGAGGTGGTGGTCCAGACTGCTGTACACACCGGTACCTCTAATACCCAATAGAACGTCCTCTTGCATTGATGCATGCCTATGTTCGACGTGGCATACTGTCCACAAGTTCATTAAGGCACTGCTGGTCCAGATTGTCCCACTCCTCAACGGCGAATCGGCGTAGATCCCTCGGAGTGTTTGGTCCATAATCAGCCCTTTTCATTCTATCCTAGGAATGTTCGATAGGTTTCATGCCTGGAGAACATGCCGGCCACTCTAGGCGAGCGATGTCGTTATCCTCAAGGAAGTCAGTCAGAAGATGTGCACGATGGGGGCGCGAATTGTCGTCCAAGAAGACGAATGCCTCACCAATATGCTACCGATATGGCATTCACGTATCGTATAGACGTTACGGCGCCTTCCATGACCACGAGCCGCGTATGTCGGCCCCACATAATGACACCCCGAAACAGCAGGGAACCTCCACCTTGCTGCACTTGCTGGACAGTGAGTCTAAGGCGTTAAGCCTAACCAGGTTGTCCCCAAACACGTCTCCGACGATTGTACGGTTGAAGGCATACGCGATACTCATTGGTGAAGAGAACGTGATGTCAATCCTGAGCGGTCCATTCGGCATGTTGCTGGGGCCAACTGTACCGCGCTGCATGGTGTCGTGGTTGCAAAGATGGACCTCGCCATAAAGGTCATGAGTGAAGTGTCGCATCATGCAGCCTATTGCGCACAGTTTGAGTCGTAACACGACGTCCTGTGGCTGCACGAATAGTTTTATTCAACATGGTGGCTTTATGGAGATTTCTTGTAATCGCCAAAAAAGAACGTATCGGAATATGTAAGAAAATTGTAGTTTGGCTTTAGATGTAAATATAGTGATAGAAATAACAATACGTTGACCACATGGCGAATACTGCCAGCATCAGTGAAACTAAAAGTTTTTTGTAGGATGCATATAAAGACAGAAAAATCAGTTACAAGTTACAAATTAAAAGTAAGTGCGACTAACGAATGTCTGAATGTGGGTATATAAGCCGGGTAGCTTCAGTAAAACTTTGTACTGACGAAGATATAAATGTACTGTGCCAGCTGAATGTTGGCGAAGGCCTGAAATGTGTCTTGGCGTAAATAAAGCTGCGTAAAGAGCGGTCGGCTGGTGGATTTTTTTTAAGTAACAAAGATCTTGGATTCCGTGCCGGATCCGGCGACTACAATCCATAAATCTAAATGTACTGCGGAGAGCTCATTGAAAATGCTGATGTTGGTGCCGACGCATGACTCGCTGCTCTTATGAGTGTGTCCGTAGCTGCGACAGAGTGTGATCACGAAGGCTACTCTCGTATGCGACCTTGGGACCTGCTAGCTTCCTTGCGCTTACGAGCGAGAAGTGAACACAGTTGCTTCGCATCTGCGGTCTAACGCACGGCTTTCCGCACTGGGAAGGAGCGCCTGATCCCCGACACGAATCAGCCCGGCGGACTTGTGTCGACGTCCGGTGAGCCGGCCAGTCTGTGGACGGTTTTTAGGCGGTTTTCCATCTGCCTCGGCGGAAACGGGCTGGTTCCCCTTATTCCGCCTCTATGTCGGCGATTGCTGCGCAAACAAGTTCTCCACGCACGCTTACACCACCATTGCTCTATCACGCAAACATAGGGGTTACACTCGTCTGGGTCTGGTGTGAGACATTCCCTGGGAAGGGGGGGGGGGGGGGGTCCACCGGGGCCCGAACCGCACAATACTGCTGAAAGAGTGGTTCGGTGTGCGGCGGCGGAGGGGTGCATTGGATTGCGGTAGTCGTCGTGGGGTTGTGGACCACTGCGGCTGCGACGGGCATGGAGCCTCTCCGTCGTTTCTAGGCCCCCGGTTAACATACAATGCAATACAACTTCACTTCATAAAATTGATATTGCAGAGTCATAACAAGCTGAAACATATAACAATAATTATTTACCAAATACTTACTGCCAAAACTTCATGAAAGCTTAGTAACTTTTTTTTAAGCTGATGCCGCATACGCCGTTATTACGGCCGCAGATGGTTGTTCTGGGTACTGATTTCTCAGGATCTATGCACCCAAATTGCGTGAAAATGTAATCACATTCCAGTTCTAGTATAATATATTTGTCCAATGAATACCCGTTTATCATCTGCATTTCTTCTTGGTGTAGCAATTTTAATGGCCAGTAGTGTAGAATGTAAATCGTGGTCTGGAGAATTACGGTATATGCCTAGTAAGTGGATAAGGGCGAAAAGACTCACTATGGTTTAATAATGTGAAAAGATCCATGCGCGAAGCATGCAACTGCTATCTCCGTCATACGGTAGCAAATGATACGGTAGAGAACCCCAGCAAATTCTTGTCCTATGTAATATCGCTAAGCGGGTCTAAAAGCTTCCATTCAGTCCCTTGTTGACAAGTCGGATGTGACAGTTGAAGATAGGAAAAGGAAAGGCGAAGTTTTAAATTTCACTTTCAAGAAATCGTCCACACAGGACAATTGTACGAACATACCGTCGATTCACCATTGAACAGACTCCAGTATGGGCGACATAGTAATAATCATCCCTGGGTAGAGAAACAACGGAAGAAGTTGAAAGCAAATAAGTCACCAGGTCCGGATGGAATCTCAGTTCGGTTTTTCGAAGAGTATTCTTTGATAAATTCTCTAAGCACGTCCCCGTTACCTGAATGACAGCATTCCAGGACCTTGGATTGCAAGAGGAGGAGTAGAAAATGAACTTCATCGCCGGTGGCCTCCCAGGTCTCGACACCTCACACCTTGTGACTTTTATCTTTGGGGCCACGTAAAAGACCGCGTTTTTATCGCCCCTATGCCTGACACTTTTGAAAGTGCGCGACACCACACTGTTGAATCTGTGAATTCGATAACGAGTGACCAGCTGCTTTGTGTGTGGCAGGAAATGAGCAAAGATTTTAATATTTGTCCCCGTGTAACACATGGTGCAAACATAGAATGCATGAAAATTTGAAGTTTTCTCTTTCCAGGAACGTTGGATTGTTTTTCTATCTTTTGTAGTTTGGGAGCAATTGCTTACCTGTTCCTTTTTTTTGAGTATCCCTGTACATACACTCCACACATGATTGACCTCTGTGTCTCCCGGACATTCATTTTCTGTCGCCCTCCTGGTGCACATAGAGAGTCATTGGGAGCTAATATTTTTCCTGACATAGCTGATAACAAAACACTTCCAAAGAAGCCTCACAAAAGACTGAACTTACAACCTCGCACTCAAGGGATTTATCGTTAGAGATTACCTTAGTTATAACGCGATTCATCGAACGCAGAGCCTGGTTACGCTCAACCAAGGTCCGAAGTGCATATCGGGTAGAGAAGTTAAATACAGCAATAATTTTAATAGGTAGTCATTACTCGAATAAAAGTATATTTAGATCTGATCTGACGGGCTTACATGGAAATAAGAACTCTAGTAAGAGGGAGGGAAGGTATTCGCAGGCATAAAAGAACGAGTAAATAACATTTGCTGGCAATAAGAGGCAGTTCGTTCCGCTGATCTGTTATTCACCTGTTTTTAGTATAAATCTTGTGATATGATACTTGCTGAAAATGAAGACTTCATGACATACATCGTCCGGCGAAAATGTTCCAAGCCTGATTTTATTCCTGGCGCGACGTCAGCGCAGCTACTACGGGGTCAGCTTGAACTATCAACCAAAAACAATAGACGCGCACAGCATTCGACCACCCAATTGTGACCATGCCGTCTTATGACGTGGACGTGTGGCTGTAGCGTGTCAACCTTGTCGTATCAAAAATCGCAATGGAGCAACATTCTAAATCAAGTACTGAAGAAATTTTCCTGAATTTTTTGAAGAAGAGAAAAGTGTGCGCTAAGTTTCTCCCGCACACCTTGGCTCCTGAACAAAGGCAACAACGTGTCGACGCCTGCCGCTACTTGACTGAAATGCGAAACGCGCACTATTCTTTGTGGGAAAAAATCATCACATGTGTTGAGGCTTTGTGTAACCAATACGAACGTACAACAACGTGACAAAGTGCAGAAATATGAAGGATCAATGCTTTGACGACATAACCAACTTTCAAGCCAATATGACGTGCGAGTTGAACATTGCAAATGACTTTCCTGACAGTTGCACATGGTTGTACTCGTATGAATGCGTTGCACTCGATTGGGGGCAGATTGTAAAGACCACCCGAAGCATTAAAACCACCATGCTAACTTTTCTCAATTTTTTTTATGAAGCCAGTTTCGAAAGGCCGGCCGCTGTGGTCGAGCGTTTCTAGGCGCTTCAGTCTGGAACTGCGCGAGCGCTACAGTAGCAGGTTCGAATCCTTCCTCGGGCATGGTTGTGTGTGATGTCCTTAGGTTAGTTAGGTTCAAGCAGTTCTAAGTTCTAGGGGACTGCTGATCTCAGATGTTAAGTGCCATAGTGCTCAGAGCCATTTGAACCAGTCTCAAAACTTTTGGAGTGACGGGGTGAGCACCGCTTCCCCGGATCTCCTACAAAAGGTGGGAAGAATATTGGAAGGGTTACGTTTGAACTTTTTTCAGTGTTTCCATGTTAGCATCCATGTAACGAAATGCGCTTTGAATAATACCTGTAAACGTAATTTCAGATCTTCCATGGTTATGAGAGAAAAGTAGTTTGATACACTGCACTCATACTGGTCGGAGCTGTGAGCTCTGAAGCGATAAAGCGTAGTGAATTGATAGGAGTGTTTGCGCTTGCTGGCGTTATCAGTGTGTTTGAGGAGCAACACACACTGCCATCATCGTCACTTCACTCCTCTCTGGCGCGCGATAGCCCGCTTGGACATTTCGTTTCATTTTTTATTATTTGGTGTATTTGCGGCACATCGATAACTGGTTCAACATATTTTGTCTGTCTGACACGAACAGCATTATAAATATGATGCTGTGCTCTCACTTCGTAGCAACTACCAACGAACCAAATGTAAACCACTTTTATGACGACGATCGTAATTTAAAAAAACTTCTCAGTCATTAACTGATAGTCGAAAGTGACAAGCTGATAATCTCAACGAAGTATTAAAGAAGGGCAGACCTTCTCTAAATCAGGGATCTTCCTGGAATAAAATTGATGCAAAAGGTAATGCGTATTAGGAAACAGCAAGGAGGCTAAACACCAAATTAATAGAGGGGACCCATTTGTCTTTACCGCGCTATAGACTAAGAAGTACGGGGTGAAGAAAAAGTCTCTCCGCAGTGCCGTGTGATTGTTAGCCGCGCGTGTCGTATGCCGCAGTGAATATACCGAAATGAAAATCAATGAAATACAAGTTATTAATGTATTGAATATTCATTTTTACTTACAGATTTTCACATTTTATATTGAAAGTGTCCCCCCTGTTGTTGAATACACAATTCAAATAGTCTAATCATGTTTCCAAACACAAGCTGTAACATTTCTTCTGTAACAGAAGCAGTGAAAGTGGATATTGTAGTTTTCAATTCATTGATGGATTTTGGACGGTTTTTATAGACAGCTGCTTTCGCTGCACCCCACTGGAGCTGTATGCGCGGTTGTAAAATCTTGTTAAAAATAACCGTTCAGTATTTCACTTAGCACAAGTTCTCCTATGAATGGGTACAGAATATCACTGTACTATCGTTGTGCGTTTATTGTTTCGTTGAAAAATATGGGACCCACAATACGACGTCTAGGAATTGCAATCCAAACTCCTAATTTCACAGAATGAAGTGGTTCATCATGAATACACAACGGATTTGGAGTACTCCACATACGAGAATTTTTGCGAGTTCATGTACCCGGATAAATGAAACCACGCCTCATCAGTGAAAAACATTTCATTAAGAATATTCCTTCCATACTGTTGAACGAAATTTTTGAACCATTGACAATAATGCAGTCTCTTTCAATGATCAGTATTTTTCAGTTCTTGCACGACTGTCACTTTGTATGGGAAAAGTTGTAATTTTATTCCTTACAGCTGTGTGGGACGTTCTGACACTAACATCGATATCCTGGGCGAGTTTCCTTACTGACTTGTTCGGACTCATGCACATTTTATCGGAAATATCGAGTAGTTATTCTCAGACAAAACGCTAGGACGACTACTTCTCGGTGCATCTGTCACTGAACCCGTACTTCGAAATTTGTTAATGAAATCACGCACAGTATCGCGATGTGGGAGTATTGTCTCCGGGAAAAGTGAATTAAATATTTGACGAACTGATACTGTTCATTTACCGCCAGTTTTTTTGAACACTTGTTCGACTAGAAACACTCGTTCTTCAATGGTTAGCTTTTTAACAGTGACAAAAACGAAACAAAAGACCAAAGGAACTAAACTTAACGTTCACGTCAACACGTAACAACACACACCAACGATACTACTGACGCTGGCTGAGATAAACGAAATAGTGGAATGTTGCGAGAGTCCATTTAAAGGGAAGTAACCCAGGCAGGCGAACAATCATACGGCACTCGCGGCTATCATACGGCACTGCGGAGAGACTTTTCGAACATCCAGTATTTCTATCACCTTTTCGTTTGTGTACATTGTACTCAGACGAACCTTCAGTTGAAGACGATTGATTGTTATAAGTTAGTTTTACGCATCATTTGCCCAGTAAATCGTAATGACGTGGAAAAAGTCATTTTACATTCAAATAACTAATTAACTTGTAAATACGGCTACACGATTACCATTACTTTTTTTTACTGCTGTGCAGTTTCCTTGTGTTTCCATTTGTTTACAGTCAAGTGCAGCAAGTTTGAGAGGCGTTCAGTAATTAATGCAAAACTTTTTTTTAAAGCAGGTTGGTTTCATTCAGGACTCCAATTCATCATATTATTCCCCACTCTTTTGGCTACAAAACTAATTTTCTTGTATATCTCCGCGCAATGCGATGTCCTTACGCCACCTTACTGGGAGGACCAGCACACCCGCGGGGTACCACTCCAGTGGTCGACGTTGGGGCCAAAGTCTTGGTGCATCAACAACCTCCCCATCATTCACGTACTACTTCCTGCGGAGTGCATCCTTCACTGGGCCAAACAGGTGGAAGTCGGTCGTGTGAGATCCGGGCTGTAGAGCGGATGAGGAAGAACAATACAATGAAGTTTTGAGAAGCTCCTCTAACGTCCGCAGATCTGTTTGAGACCTTGGGTTGTCATGGAGAAGGAGAAGTTTGTTTGCACTATTATGGCGACGAACACGTTGAAGTCTTTTCTTCGATTTCCTGAAGGTAGCACAATACATTTCACAGTTGATCGATACAACATCAGGGAGGACGTCAAACAGAATTACCAGTTTACAATCCCAGAAGACCATCGCCACGACTTTACCGGTTGACGATCCGGCATTGACCTTTATGTTCAGAATAGAGGTGTTGTGTCGCCACTCCATGGATTGCCATTTTGTGTCAGGTTCTAAAAGATGAACCCATGTTTTATCCCCTGTGACGATGCACGATAAAGGATTCTCACGATCATCCTCGTAACGAGCAAGCAATTCCGCACAGATGGTCCTTCATTGCTCTTTATGGTCTTCTGTTAATCAGTGATGAGCCCAGTGGGCACACACCTTTCTGTACCCCAACTGGTGAACGAGTGTGTCAACATTACCAACAGAGACGTCTGGTTGGGCAGCGACGTGTTTGATCGTTATCCGTCGATCACCTTGAATGAAAGTGTCCGCATGTTCCAATATTGCAGGAGTCAGAGCTCTGTGCGGCTGGCCCGCGAAACAGGTTTGCACGAGCTTGTTGTGATGATGACAGACGCCTCGCCCAACGACTCACCGTGCTTTTGTTCACTGTCAGGTCTCCGTGGACACGCCTATCAATATCTGCGAGGCTCTTGTTTGCCGCCAACTCAATCGCAGCTCTCTGTTTAGAACGCACCTCCGCTACAGACGACATTTTGAAGACTACGTGTAGCGGCGCCACTTATCGGAACTTCATAAAGCGATAGGGGCTGAAGTGGTTGTATTCCACATTGTCCCGCAACAAATTCCGCATGTTTGCAACCGAAACTGGCCGAAAAAATGTGTTGCGTTACTTACTGAACGTCCCTCGTTGATGAGTTACTTTGCCGAGAATACTTGTCCCGTGTGGTAGTATAGGCCGCTAGACAGCTTTCATACAGGAAGGGATGTCTGCCGCATGCAAGTGGCGCTTCACTCTTGCTTTGTTGGCTGTGGCAGTGCCTTAATATCAAGTACCTCAGTTCGAATCTCATAAATCACTCCAATTGAAAAGTTGGAAACCTTTCTTCTATTAGCCTCACTGACGTTTTACGAGAGTATCCAATACTTGGATAACTCATGTGACTCGCTTACCCACACAAAAATGTCTTCACCATGATCGTCGACGAGCAAATGGTGAATAAATGACACTAGGCTATGCCAAAGTCTACACAGAAATTACCTGCAGCCATATACGTAAATGAAATGACTCACGTTTTGAGAGAATATTAAATGATTACCGCAACATAGTAACTGTTCCTAAAAGATCTCCGTACTTCGAACAATGGCTACATTGTGCACCTCCACGGTCAACGAAGTACAGTGTAAGGTTTGTGGTGTACTTTTGGTATTCAAGGAACGAGATGTGAGCACTATATTTTCATTCGAAGTGTCATATTTCATATTTGTACTCTGAACATTTTTCAAACCATACGTTGCGTCTCTTTTGCTGTCAGTAGCATTGTCGTTGCTAGTAGCATTCTGTGAGAAGTAAGTGAGTGAGTGAGGAGTCGGGTGTTGGTCACACCACTGCGAGTTCCGGCAGTAGCTTCCAGAGCATAGAGATAAAGATACGGATGATGTTGAATATTGAAAATATAATTTGGTAAAGATTAATTTGAGAAATGTGAAGATTTTCAGGTAATGGGTTTGCTGAGTTGCTTGCCTGTGCGTAATTTATGATGTGTTTGAAAAACGGAAAGTTTTAGTACCATTTTTCTTCATTGGCCCAGGTCAATTTGTTCGATTGCTGAGACGTGTTGAAGTTATCTGTTCACTTGGCTTGCGCTGAGAAGTTACAGACTTATTACTGCTTTCACCATTTCAATAATTAATTTCATGGCAGAGTCATATTTCTAATAAGAAGTAAGTTTTCTAAAGATGGTTTCAATAGATATCAGAGTGTCAGTATAGTTTTGAGTGCTGATCTCTCTACATTGTTCAGTAAATGCAATATCCTCCACCGCCTTTTGACGAATTTTATTTTTTGAAAATGTCTGTCACCGCATTGCACTCTGCAAAACACTGTACGACCTGCTTAGAATATTTCCATAGCCCTGCATTGCACTGTGCAAGGCTTTCTTTCCGTTTAGCTGGTTTGTTCCTGCACTGTATTTTTAAGTTGATCACTTTGAGCAGCACCGAGTTTCTGCTGCCACAAGTAGGCCATAATAATTTATTAGGGCCAGTTTAAAACTGCAGTCAGGACGCAGTTAAATCATTCGCAGTCATGTGTTGCACTTCAAAATTGTTGCCAGGTTTTGTTTTGGTAGAGCACATTTCAGATTTCATTTCATATGCAGACAGTCTTATTCTTACAGCTACGTTCATGCGTGCATCGTTCAGTGTGCAGAATATTATTTAGTCAGTCCGCACACGTAGAAAGACAGGGCATTTTCAAAGAAATATTTTGGTTATTTATTCTTTCGTAATCCTATTTGTAATTTTATGTAGCATTTACATCCTGTTAGTCCAGTGTATTGAAAATGTATGTCATCTTTTGTGACGTCGACCACTGTAGAACTGTTCATTGCGCTCCACAATACAGAATTTCACAGGACAGTTTCTTTAGTTTACAGCATTAGGTTTTCTAATTAATTTGGTGAAGCTAACTGCAACATAGTTTTACAGTTTCAGTTAGTTTGGCGCCTCGTTGTATGCCATAGCGTTTTGTAATTACACCACTTGCGTTGTTCAGCATTACAACATAGACAAATCCGAAGTTAAAGATAGGAAACCAGTTCAGTCTAGTAAAATTATAGTCACAATACTCACTGTGTTATTTACTTTTTATACAGAAAGTTTACAACAGTACTCTTAGGCGTACATCACAATGATGGCTAACGCCATCGGATGTCACTTTGGAGGCCTCCCCGTCCCCTTTTTCTTTATTTTCCTACAAGAAGCAACTGCTTTCATGTCACAGTGGCCATAATATATGGATCATAGTTTTGTGATCGCTGGTAGAGCGCTAGACTCCGGCCCGGGGGTTGTGGGGATTCCAGTTCCAATCCTGAATATCAGCCGCGATTTTTCATTGTTCCAGCTCCTCCAGCAACGCTCCACGTCCACTCAGCCTGCTGTCAAATAAGTGTCGGGGATCTGTCCCTGGGTAAAAGGCAACTGGAGCGCTGAGCTCGCTATCTGCCCCTCATAGCGCTGTAGCGAAGAATGACTGTCTGTACTCAGACTACAGGCAGAGCATTAGTCGGGTCACGGGCTTGTTCCAGAGACTTTTACCTGTTTGGTTAGTTTTAAATTTATTTAGTAACTATTTCGTATTATGTAAGCAAAGACCTGATGAAGGGCAAAACATGCAGCAAAGAGGTCTCTACGTGCTACGTTGGTAAAAGTATAATCCGTAAAGCAAATAAAGACTCGACCATGGTGACGGCACCATTGTGTTTACGCCAAACAAATACGGAGAGAATGTAGTAATGTTACCAGACGTCACGGTTTTCGTGGGATGCCCCGCTTTTTAAGGGTGTCATGACAGTTGCGTAAACTTACGCGAGGTGCCGAACGTCCCTACATTTGAATCTTGCTAACAGTTCGAAATGTAATGCGTATGTGGTTCAAAACGGTGGAACACATGAAAGTTCCGAAACGAGTTTCTGAACGCATCAGTGGCGGTAGTCAAGAAAGTTATAATACGATGCGCCAGGAAGATTTAGTGCTTAGTACCGAATTTTCTTTAGCCCCCAGTCCCGACAACAGCAGTCACTCGTGTACTTATAAACTGCGTTACACACTGTATTGTGCATGAAATTGTTAAGATCGAACAGGTGAAGAATTATAAACGATTAGCTGTGCTATTGTTGCCACTACCCTACCAGCAGATAAAAGATATCTTCCCTGCAGATCTCCTCTCCCCTGACCGTGGCAGTATTGGAGGTTGACCCTACAACAGGTGTTTCCGCCAGAAGAAGTTATATAATAAGGGACACGAAAACGTTACAAACAAGCAGTAAAGTAATGCAATAATTATATACTGGCCATTTGAATGGTAGTCTTGTTACAGCTTGTGATGACGTCAGTCCACAATTTCGGATTACTCCTCGGATAGCCCGTCATCCTCAGGAATTAAAAGTAACAAGAGGAAAATAATCGAGAGAGACTTAACTATTGGAAACTCGAGAAATCCGCTTACAAAACATAAGGAGACATAGTTGTTGAGTAAGAGAGACAAGAAACTCGAATACAAAGGATAGTAAGTGCGGCAACTCGTGCCCCATTAGCATCGGTGAGTGGAGAGCAGGCATCTTAAAAAGTAAGCTGCAATTGTGCGTAATTACAGTGGTGTAGGTAAGCACAAGCATACTCTCGCCGCGTGGACAGATTTCTAGCAATCGTGGTGATAATTCTGTCTGTCACAGAGAAATGCGGCCGTAATCATTTACATATCCACCGACAGTGTATACCTAGAGGAAGCTACATTGACATTCAACCGTGCCTTCTGGTTGCTTCACTTTTTTGTCACGCAGCGTACCGGGTGGTTATAATTAAAGTGCAGCTACACATGGAGGTCCACTGTGGGCTGTGATTATAGTATGACAGCGGAATCTGGTCGACGTGTTAATGCGTTAATGCGGAATCGACTTGCGCTGGGAAAAAATTAATACCAATTTAGGCCACCATGTGTGCATCTGACGCTGTAAGCTTTATGTATGACGTATGGCATTGATACTGTCATGTGATAGCCATAACGTAAGTCAACAGTATGGCTATCGAGAAAAGAGACCGTGCGCTCTTAATGAAACTGCTTTATGTAAACTGCAGCAATTGCCGTGCTGCATTGAGAGAGTATTGATGACTGAAATGTCTGAGGAGTGACCTGATGTCATTAAATGGTTTGAAGAAGATTAGAATGAAACTGGAAAGCACAGGTGAGCACCTGGAAGATGAAGCTTCCTATCCCGGCGGAAGCTATTAACGAGGTTGCTGTTGATGTAAATGACCATGCAGCAAATGCCCCAGTTGGTGCCAGTGCTCATACAGTGTCACGAGACTTGTCTATCCAATGGTCAACAGTACAGAAAATTTTGGCCTCTGTTTAAGACTGGTACCCCTATAAGATTCAGAAGACGCAGAAACTGAAACCTTGAGATCCTCAGCAAAGTTCTGAATTTGAAATTGAAACCTCACGATCCGCAGCAAAGTTCTGAATTTGCTTCTAGCTTTCTGACACGGATGGAAGTTGACGACATGTGGCCGGGTAATAATCTATAGAGTGACGAGGCACATTTTACACTACGCAGCGCTGTGAATACACAGAACTGCCGAATTTAGGTAATGATAAGCTGTGAGTTCTGCACGAAGAGCTATTACATTCACAACATGTGATTGCGTGGTGTGGATTCCCAAACACCTTTATTCTGAAGAGGGCCCGTCAAGTGCGCGTCAAGTGTACCGTTACGTCTGCACATTATCGAGACCACCTTGTTGAGAATGTGATTCCTGGTTTGGATGAACGCAGCAGTGTGGAAACCATTGTTTTCGTACAAGATTGAGCAACATCTCATATCGCTCGCCCAGTGAAAGAGCTGCTTAATGCAGCCGTGAACGAACGTGCTATGTCCAAGGGTTTTCCAGATGCATGGCCTACAAGAACACGTGAATAGAATCTAGGTGACTTTTGGCTCTGAGCGTTTATAGGGACACGTTCGGTCTCTTCCTGATCTGAATGCCAGCATACAGGAACACGTTTCTCTGATTCCACGAGAACTGTTGCGAGCAACTGTTGATCACGAATGCATCTCGTCGACGTCTCCATTGCTCGTACAGAACCAATTATGTAAGCAGCAGTTATTATAAAAATTAACATTATGCATATCTCACTCGTATGACCTTTTCTGCTCACATCCCGTTTCTAATATTACTCATGGAAACATCTTTCTAGCATTCACAGCGCCAGATTTGCACCTGGTGGCAAAACTGGAACTAATTCCTTTTCCCAGTGTATATTGGTTTCGCTTTAGCGCATTAGGATACTGCAGGAATGGGATCTCTCCCCAGTTCAAAGGGTTCAAATGGCTCTGAGCACTATGAGACTTAACATCTGAGGTCATCAGTCCCCTAGAACTTAGAATTACTTAAACCTAACTAACCTAAGGACAGCCCGCCCGGTTGGCCGTGCAGTCTAAAGCACTGCTTTCCGGGCGGGAAGGAGCGCCTGTCCCCGGCACGAATTCGCCCAGCGGAATTGTGTCGAGGTCCGGTGAGCCGACCAGTCTGTGGATGGTTTTTAGGCGGTCTTCCATCTGCCTCGGCAAATGCGGGCTGGTTCCCCTTATTCCGCCTCAGCTACACTATGTCGGCAATTGCTGCGCAAACAAGTTCTCCACGTACGCGTACATCACCATTACTCTACCACGCAAACATAGGGGTTACACTCGTCTGGTGTGAGACGTTACCTGGGGGCTCCACCGGAGGCCGAACCGCACAGTAAACCTCGGTCCGGTGTGGGGCGGCGGAGAGGTGAAGTGGACTGCGGTAGTCGTCGTGGGGTTGCGGACCACTGCGGCTGCGGCGGGGACGGAGCCTCTCCGTCGTTTCTAGGTCCCCGGTTAACATAACATAACCAAAGGACATCACACACATCCATGCCCAAGGCAGGATCCGAACCTCCGATCGTAGCGGTCGTGCGGTTCCAGACTGAAGCGCCTAGAACCGCTCGGCCACACTAACCGGCTCTCCTCAGTTCGCCGCCATAAGCAGACGACAGGTAGTGCAGAACTACGATTCATCATTGGACACCAAGCAACCGATGCTTCGTGGTCACAGCATCACTCCAAAAGCAACAGTTTGTGTTGGGGTGTTAGCGGAAGCCTACACGTGGGATGGTAATTTCCTACCCCAGCTGCTAATAGCTACCGAACAATGGTTCAGGATGACATAGAATATTGCAAGGAGTCCATTACTAATTTCTTTTTTAAGTGTAAAACGGTGCTGCATTAAGGTATAAGTTTTCTTTCAAGTTTAGGTGCCATATAAGAACAACATCCTACGCCGGACCTCTGTGAGTAGTTGGACTTTAATTATAACCACCTGTACATAGTTAGTAGCATATTAGTGTTGCTCGTGTTTAGTTTTGTTACCAGGCTTGGTAGGGGTATGAGCAGCGTCAATTTTGAGTAATCTCTGTGAAGGAGATAAAGATGCCGTGCAATCATTTGAGACAGCGTTATCAGCACCTGATAATGTTTGAAAGGGGCTTGATTGTGGTCTCCATTTGGTCGACTGGTCGAATTGTGCAGTACGCAGATTTGTGGGTATTTCGGATGTAACAGTGGTCCGATGCTGGAGTGTATGCGGACGTGAGGGCAGGCATAGTCGTCGTCAAGGTTCTGATCAACCACATCTGACCATTTCAAGGGAAAATCGCAGTACTCTGCACCAAGCACATCCCAACCGGTTCCGATCTGCGCCAGCCATCCGAAAACAAGTGATGGACTTCCTACAATATTCTGTGTCATCTTGAACCATTGGTCGGTGGGTGACTAGCAGCATCCAGAGTAGGGAATTACCATCCCACGTGTAGGCTTCCTTTAACACCCCAACACAAACTGTTCCGTTTATTAGTGTTTGACCAGGAAGTGTCGATTGCTTGGTGTGAAGCGATGAATCGTAGTGCTGCACTACGTCGGATTACCGTCGGCCTATGGCGGTGACCTGAGTGGAGGTCCCATTCCTTCATTGTTTAGGAGAGGCACGCTGTTATTACTCGTAGGGTCAAAGAGTGAGGAACCAACGGTTATGACTTCAAGTCAGGGCTGGTATTGACTGGGGAAATTCCGACAGCTAAACGGTATATCATGAACTTCCTGTCCCTCATGAGTTACCTCACGTCATGAGATATGTGTCCATGAACCGACTTCGTGATGTTAAGCTACTATGACTGTAAGCAAGATCCCTAGACCAGATCCCAGTAGAACACCTACGGCACCAGCTTGGACGTCGACTTCATCCCCGTGTCAGTACCAAGGATATAAAGGACCAGGAACAGGTGCGGGTCAGTTTGCCTCAGGAAATGATAGAACGGCTGCATGACACCCTTCTTAACCGAATTAACATGCAACCAGACCACAGAGGCTGCAACGTCATACCGATAAGTATGCTCACCTGCCATGTTCTCTGTAAATTTGACTCGGTTTTGAAATCACTGAAATAAAGTCACAACCCTCTCAACCTGTTTCCACCACCTCCACTGGATGCTTCACTTATTTTGTCAGGCAATGTGTACGCTCACCAGACAAAAAATTAGTCACTCCCAGGGCGAACGCACAGATGAATTGTTAACCCTTTACAGATGGCGCAGCGATCGAATGATGTGCTGAACGGCGTACGCACTGCCTCTACGCGAGCACAAGGCACTAGCGGTCAGTAAAATATTTGTGTTTCAAGTGATCATTGTACTTAAAATGGGTAAATGTAAGGATGTGACAGAGTGACAAAAAGCGACAGTTGTGTTTGGCCGTGCGGTGGACTGTTTGGCATGTCTGCAAGCAGTGGTGTATCGTACGCGGCCACGAAACAAGTCAGAATTGTGCTGGTAAAATATCCCGACTGAGAGGGACCAGAGACGCGTTTCACAGCCTGTGAGTCAAAATCCCCTCCAAACCTGACAGCAGTTGCTGCAGACGGTCAATGAAGGTCCATCGCAACCTGTCAGAGAGAAAATTGCGAAGGGAACTGCGTGCAATGAGGCCATTGCTCACACACACACATAAAAACGACACCAGCAAAGTTTCATAGGGCTGGAAGAACATGTCACTGGTTTTCTGAACACTCCCCCGTTCTATTAAACATCGGTTGGCTCGTAAAATTACCTGAATTGAACCCCATAAAATATCTGTGAAACGTGCTGGAACAGCTGGTAATACGCCGATATCACCATCCCTGCAATTTCGTGGAATTTCGCGGTCATAATTTCAGCGAGTGGCTTAACCTGGATGCGACGTACCTGCACAATCTTGTAGACTCACTTGCTAACCGAATCCAGGCGCTTGTGTTGTCCAGGGGCGAAATTACACGACATTAAATGATGCCTGTAACGATTTCTTCGTGCTCTGTCTCTTCAAAATACATGACAGTATATCTGTAACAATATAGTGAATTCGAAATTTAGTTATTGTACCTCGTATGCTGCTCGAGAAGACGAAGTGGGGAAACTGTTCATTAGGATGGAATGTAAGAATCACCATCGCTCCACTTTATTTCTCACTGTCGTCCTATTTATTTGGTGCTCTTACCTCCGTTTGGAGACAGAAGGATTCAGAATGACTGCCCATACACTCTTAGAACATTCTGCTATTGATGACATCATCAGTACCGTCTGTTATTGACAATAATAGTTTGTCACAATTTCAAAATACTGAAGCAACCTACACACCATCAATATTATATTTCAGTTAGCATCGCGATTTTACAAGGTTAAGATGTCGAACACCCAAAATAAAGAGTGTTCCGCTGATTCATGAAGCTCTGTCAACATCTGTACGGAGTATACCTCACACGTTCAGTATGTACTGACAATACTGAAAATACTTTAGGGCTATCAATACGGCTGGTCAAGATACGATCTCTCAGACGTTCAATATTTTGACGGTTTGACAATACTATTGAACGTGTGAGGGCCACTTTATACAAAATTATCGAAATCGCAGCTGCCGTTAAAATGACTTATTATTCATCGTGTACTGGTTTCGATTACGGTAATAATCACCATCAAGTGTCGTGTCCTGTAGATGATGCTCTTATGAAGAGATTTTGCAGGCGTGAGCTGTATGGTGGTACATTTAAGTGTAACAAATTGTAGCTACTAGAGATTATTATGGGTTGTTGAAGCCAGTAGTAACTGGCCAGTTTAATATTACAGTAATAATATGTGACAACTGAAGAGCTGCCTACCTCGTGGGCGTTTGGAGAGCAGCCTAAGTCACAGGCGAAAAAATGAATAAATCCATATGAAGATTCTCTATGTCACATACTTGCACCTTTTTCAGATCCAGCCGTGACTGTCGCTACCAAATGGGCGGATTTAACATAAGCCATTGCAGTGTTCCTTCTTATACCAGTGAGCATGCAGGAACTTTGCCAGCTGCCCAGCGGAATAATTTTAAAGTACCATAATAAAGGAAATCGACAATGTCAGTGTTACTTGTTTGTGTTTTGAACATTCAAAAGCCGCGCGGGATTAGCCGAGCGGTCTCAGGCGCTGCAGTCATGGACTATACGGCTGGTCCCGGCGGAGGTCCGAGTCCTCCCTCGGGCATAGGTGTGTATGTTTTGTCCTTAGGATAATTCAGGTTAAGTAGTGTGTAAGCTTAGGGACTGATGACCTTAGCAGTTCAGTCCCATAAGATTTCACACACATTTGAACAAATTTTTGAATTTTCAAAAAACATAATTAACGTTGATGAATGTGAAGATACATTGCAGAAAGTGAAACACATAACTGTGTTGAGCTATGAAAAAGACAACACACACAAAGCTCAATCACCTACTTAATGTAATTTCGAAAATTTCGTTTCTTATTCTTAGAAGTAGTAGCTACGTCCAATCACGATATGAGCCACCATAAAAGTGTTAATCTTGTGTTAAATGTCTTACATTAGTATCTGTTTATTGTCTCAGAAGTGAGACGCCAGCGCGGACAACAAATCAGTTAAGCAAAGAAATCTATCTCAAGGTCAACAATCGGTACGGGAAAAAAGAAAAAAAGAATAGGGCATTAATAACGGAGCGCTAGATGGATTTCTTTCCATCCAGATTGGGGGAGGGAGCGACATTCAACAAGGTTTGCCGTGAATAGTGATCGAAGTAAGTTTCTACCATTGGTAGCGGTGCTGCGGGAAGAATTGTAACGGAGAGCTGGTGTGTTGCTACTGCGGCGCCAGTGACCGGCCATGAATCCCCTGCCAAGGTTGAGGCTGCCTAATTCAGTCTCGAGGCCGCATGTGTTCCCCACCAAAGCTGCGTCTGTTGACAACCTGGCTGCCTAGCAGTACACCAGTGGTTCCCAAGCCGAGTGCAATCAGACATTAGCTACACAGCGTTCATCCTAAGAATGAAACTGACGTAATCATTACATTATGTATTCTTCCAGGTTTGCTGGAATCTCATTGGATTTCGTTTCACGTGGAGTGGAAGCCAATCTGTCTAGGGTACTGTCAAGTACAATAATAAGGGTACGTTTTATGCTGTGCGTAACGCGCACGTCGACTAAGCAATGGTACGAGACAACAGCTTTGTCGGCACATTTAACGTGGACAGCACTGGCCAGCCAGCTGGTCAAACTAAACTGCAGTGACGTGAACAGCTACGGTGAAGACGTAAAAAGAGACAAGGAGAGAAACAATATAGCTTCTAATGTCATCTGATTTTTAAGCAGAATGAAATGATACATGGCAAAACTCCGGCGATACGTTTCTTAGGCGACCAGACGGAAAACGTAACATATTCTCGTTTTAGCCAACACAGTGTTCTAAATTAAAACAAGAGTGAGGGAATTCCTAACTTAAACACTGGGTAATTTTAAAACTCCGGCGATACGTTTCTTAGGCGACCAGACGGAAAACGTAACATATTCTCGTTTTAGCCAACACAGTGTTCTAAATTAAAACAAGAGTGAGGGAATTCCTAACTTAAACACTGGGTAATTTTTCTGCGTGAGGCGTGTGTCACGTAAAAGCGTATTTCAGAAATTTGACCACATAGTTAAATCTTGAAGCCACTGAGGGCACTGTTTATAGTCAGTCATCTGGTAATGTCTGAAATCCTTCCGTATCCGAATGAAATACATGTCAGTACTGGAACTGTCATCAGCTACGTTGAAAACGAGAAAATCAACAGAATCCAGGAAGCCATCCAAGAAACACGTTTTCTCCTCTTGTTGTATGACGTGCTGTTCTGCATTTCGCCAGCATTCGCAGCGACGTGTGACAAAGCCTCGGGCGTAAGTTTCAGCACACCTAGTAGCTTGAACGTCTTGTAATTTCCCGCTAAAATCACATATCTTGGCTCCAGATCAATTCTGTTCGGTTCAGATTGCTGTGCTAATTTGGCAACTGTAAAAATGCAGCATTTGTACAGTGTGTTCGACACAGTAAAAAAATATAGTTTTCGATGTATGTGCGACACTTACCTCTCTGGCTCTTGTGAAACCACATCTGTGGTATAAAACAATGGACTTAGCGCAAATAAAGAGTATTTGATTTTTCATTTTTCTCCCAAAAATTAATAGTGTAATGTTTTCTTAACGTAAATACTCTTTATTAACAATCTTTTATAAAATATAGATAATTATGAATTTATATCTGCAATGAAAGCAGGAATTTTGCGTAACTAGAAACTAGAAGACGTGCATTTTTCATAAAAAAATGAGTAAGTATTTGTTAATTAGCATATATTTGATAAATTTCATATAAAGATGACGTAGGTATTCGAACTGCACGAAACAAGTAAGCCACAGCGAGATTCGAACCAGCGAGCCACAAAATTCGCGTGTAATTGTCTCCATCGCTAACGATTAAGCCAGGCATTATACATCCACGAATGCTTGATATTTATTAAATACGAGTACAGTTTCTTGCAAAATTTCAAAGCTGATTTTCTCTGTAATCTTGTGAAAAACATTAAGAATAACTTGTTTCGTGTTCAATTCGCATGATTCACTACGAAGCATGTACTAGTGTCAGCCATTTTCACAGTACGTATTAACAGTGCGAAAATCAGAGCACACCTAGTGTTTAGAGATTCTGCGACTGTGTACGAGTTATGAAATACAAACTACATAACCAAAAAGTGGTTAAAAAAGTGTTTATGGCTGTTAACATAATGGAATATCTCGAAGTTTCATTTACAGAGATACATTAATAAAATAGCTAAAACATAAGTTGGATGTTCTGCCAAGAGCGTAACGACACCAGCGCACTTGGGCAACGGCTGCTGACCAATCGTCACGTTTGTGTTTGTTTACATCTGATTTATTTTTAGCCGGCCGGTGTGGCTGTGCGGTTCTAAGCGCGTCAGTTTGGAACCGCGTGACAGCTACGGTCGCAGGTTCGAATCCTGCCTAGGGCATGGATATGTGTGATGTCCTTAGGTTAGTTAGGTTTAAGTAGTTCTAAGTTCTAGGGGACTGATGACCTCAGATGTTAAGTCCCATAGTGCTCAGAGCCATTTGAACCACTGAGTTTCATTTCAGTATATTCACTGCGGCATACGGCACGCGCGGCTAACGATCATACGGCACTGCGGGGAGACTTTTTGAACACCCCGTGCTAATAATAATAATAATAATAATGATAATAATAATAATTATTATACAGGATGTTTATAAGTGAATATCGGGGTTTTAACGCTTTATAATATTTATTATATTAACCTTCAGTTATAAATGATATGTCAAATGAAAGAGCAACTCCAACAGTCTTACCAAGAACCTTATAAATGTTCACTGGCATAGCGAAGTACGTGACTGGTTGAACTTCACTGTACCCAAGCGCTGGATAGTCGCAAGGGGCGCAATGACAGGGCTTGCTTTGCATGGCCTCCACGTTCACCCGACCTAACGCCATGCGATTTTTTCCTTTGGGGCTTCATCAAGGATCGTGTGTACGTGCCTCCGCTACCAGCAGACCTCCCTGAATTCAGAAACCGGACTGAAGCAGCTGTTGCTACAATCACTGAAGACATACTTATTAACGTTTGGGAAGAACTCGGCTATAGACTTGTGTGCCGTGTGATAAATGGTGCTCATATTGAACATTTATAAGGTTCTTGGTAAATCTGTTTGAGTTGCTCTTTCATTTGACATATCATTTTTAACAGTAAGTTTAGTATAATAAATATTATAAAGTGTTAAAACCCCGATATTCATTTATAAACACCCTGTACTGTGGAGGCCCTACAGCGGTGAACTTACGATTACATATTTACTGCCATGTTGTGCTGTCAGTTAGTTCATTTAACGTTGTATAGTGAATAACGAATCAATATTAGGTTCATTGCGGGAACAACCTATAACTAGGAGAAAGCATTTTCACGAGATATTCGAGCAAAAGTGATGTATATGGCTTAGTTTTCACTGTCATAGATGCTTGGTAGAAAATATGACTGGAGTGGGCGGACAATGTGACGAAGCTATTGTTCATACATTCGTTACACAAACTGCAAGCTGCACCACATTGTGTCACTCGTTACTGGTAGTATGTAGAGAAAAGTGTAACTGTTGTTAAGTTAGGGTATGAGTATTGCAATCTACATGTACAGGGATACTCTGCAAATCACATTTAAGTGCCTGGCAGAGGGTTCATCGGACCACCTTCACAATTCTCTATTATTACGAAATAGTGAAAACAGTAATAATCTTTTAAAAATAATTTACTTTCGTGAGTGGAACACAATCCAAACGTTTTGTTTTTACCCCTCAGGAAATTTCATTTTACTCCTCAGGGGTAGTTACCACCAGACTGGGAGCCACGGCAGCAGACCAAACGATGCGCTAGCGTCAAAATATTCACAACCGCGATCGCACGTTAGCAGAGCCGTACCGAGCCAGTCCTGAGGCTCTGGCAGAACAGCTACTGTACATTGGTGTAGAATGGCGTGTAATAAAAAAAGAACAGACTTTATTTGGTCCTCATAAATTATTAACAGCGCATAAATGATTCATTAGTTGTAAAAGAAAATACGTAGTAATAAAATTCAGAGAACTGCGTTTTTATTATAATTTTACTTTGCAATTCTTTGCTTTGACCGAAGCAAATTTATTTATCATGTGATTGAATTCAGATTTAGGATCTCCATTGTGTTCTACCGACAAGAGAGTTAAATTTGACAGTCTGTTGGCACTGATCCTCGATCTTGAATAGATTTTTGTCACCTTTAATTTGCTGAAACTGCGTTCACAAAGTGTTTCTGTCACTGAAATTGTCATAAATGTCCTGGAAGCTGTTTCGATGTTTGGATAACTGTTCCTTGAACCCGTGCTCTAAATAAAAATTCATGTAAAACTATCAAAGCTCTTTATCGGCTCTTTCTCCTGGAACTTGAAAGTAGTTATTTCGTTAAATCGTCCCGCGGTAGCAATATGTGCAACATTTGGCAGCAAAATAAGCTGAACATTTTTCAAGATAGGGTACAAGGACTTCATTTAAGGCGTTTCCGGACAACAGGTTAAAGTCAGATGAAATGGTGCGATCTGCTTTCCATTTCACTTATTATGTAGAAAATATTTAGAAGCGCTATACCTCAAACATTCCCGCTCCAATCCTCAAGTGTCAGAAATCGGCAGCCTATAGTCAAATTGCATTTTTCCATCAACAAACGCTCTCCGACCTTTGAGACCCTACAATACCATATCTATGTAAGATCAGTAATTCAATTGTAGAACATGGGCAATCTGCGTGAACCAAACGCACTGTTGTAACATAGATCATGTTAGGATAGACATCTTTTCGGTAGTAGTCGTTTCTTTATGATGTTACGTGGTCAGAATGTTACTGTAGAAATTATGCTGTGACTGCTGTGTGTGTTAACACTCGCGACCCGAGGAGAAGGCTCCTTCTCGTAGACAGAAGATAGGAATACAAGCTGTAGAAAAACTCACTTATATTTCCCGGTTAATTCTTAAACCGTCTTACTATCGTGGTTTTTTCCGATCAATTTTCGCTTCTTTCTCGGGTTCTTATCTCGTTAACCTCTTGGTAAGGCCGTGGACATCTTTCTACTCGGGAACCTAGTAGTGTCCCAAAATTTTGGATAACGCTTTTTTCGTAACCGCCTACATAATTTATCTTCGACAAACGTTATTCAAGTTTTTATTACGAGGGCGTGCTGAAAAGCAATGCTTCCGAATGTTTTATGTGATCATTTTTAACATTTTTTAAAAAATTAAACAAAGTTCATCAACATTCTACAACTTTATTCTTCGTATCTACATATTTATTTCCCAGCATAGTCATCCTGGTGACGAACACACTTCTCCTAGTGAGAGACCAGTTTGTTGATGAAGTCACTGTAGAATGTTTGACTTCCTTGGCGGAGCCACAATCGCACCTCTAGCACCGCTACATTACTATCAAAGTGAAGTCCTCGAAGGTGTTCTTTAAGTTTTGAAAACTGATGAAAATCGGGAGGGACCAAAAAATGGTTCAAATGGCTCTGAGCACTATGGGACTTAACATCTTAGGTCATCAGTCCCCTAGAACTTAGAACTACTTAAACCTAACTAACCTAAGGACATCACACAACACCCAGCCATCACGAGGCAGAGAAAATCCATGACCCCGCCGGGAATCGAACCCGGGAACCCGGGCGTGGGAAGCGAGAACGCTACCGCACGACCACGAGATGCGGGCGGAGGGACCAAATCCGGATGGTTTGGAGGATGATCGATGACGGTGAACCCAAGGCGTCGAACTGTTACAGATGTCGGAGTGCTCGTGTGTGTTCTAGAATTGTCATGCTGAAGGAGAGGGTGTCCCATGTGTGGACGAACTCTTCGAATCCATACTTCCATTTTTCTGAGGGATTACAGTGCACGGTTTCTCACGCACCGACATGTTACAACCCACAATTCGAAGCCCTATGCAGTGGGTTGCAACTTGGCGTCAGCGAAGCAGGAAAGTCGACCGAGTAATATGCGGGACATGTAATACCTCAACCGATATTGAGTACAGAATAAAAAATTCGAAGGTATTACTTTTCAGCACGCAGTCGTATATTTTCAGTTGCACTATGTGATCAAAAGTATCCGGACACATGGAAAAAAATGACTTACAAGTTCGTGGCGCCCTCCGACACTAATGCTGGAATTCAGTATGTTGTTGGCCCACCCTTAGCCTTGATGACACGTTCCACTCTTGCAAGCACAAGTTCAGTCCGGTGCTGCAAGGTTTCTTGGAGAATTGCAACCCACTGAGGAGAGGTATCGATGTCGATCGGTGAGGCCTGACACGAAGTCGGCGTTCCAAAACATCTCAAAGGTGTTCTATAGATTCGGGTCAGGACTCAGTGCAGGCCAGTCCATTACAGGGATGTTATTGTCGTGTAACCACTCCGTCACAGGCCGCGTATTATGAACAGGTGCTCGATCGTATTGAAAGATGCAACTGCCATCCCCCAATTCCTCTTCAACAGTGGGAAGCAAGAAAGTGTTTAAAACATCAATGTAGGCCTGTGCTGTTATAGTACTACGCAAAATAACAAGGGGTGCAAGCCCCCTTCATGAAAAGCAGCACCACATCATAACACCACAGCCTTCGAATTTTACTGTTGGCACTAAAAACGCTGGCAGACCGCATTCACCGGGCATTCGCCCTACCCACACCCTGCCATCGGATTGCCACATTGTGTACCGTGATTGGTCACTCCACACAATGTTGGTTCAAATGGTTCAAATGGCTCTGAGCACTATGGGACTCAACAGCTGAGGTCATTAGTCCCCTAGAACTTAGAACTAGTTAAACCTAACTAACCTAAGGACATCACAAACATCCATGCCCGAGGCAGGATTCGAACCTGCGACCGTAGCGGTCTTGCGGTTCCAGACTGCAGCGCCTTTAACCGCACGGCAAAAATGGCTCTGAGCACTATGGGACTTAACATCTATGGTCATCAGTCCCCTAGAACTTAGAACTACTTAAACCTAACTAACCTAAGGACAGTACACAACACCCAGTCATCACGAGGCAGAGAAAATCCCTGACCCCGCCGGGAATCGAACCCGGGAACCCGGGCGTGGGAAGCGAGAACGCTACCACACGACCACGAGCTGCGGACACACACAATGTTGTTTCCACTGTTCAGTCGTCCAATGTTTATGCTCCTTACACCAAGCGAGGCGTCGTTTGGCATTTGCCGGCTGATGTGTGGCTTATGAGCAGCCGCTCGATCACGAAATCCACGTTTTCTCAACTCCCGCCTAACTGTCATAGTACTTTCAGTGGATCCTGATGCAGTTTGAAATTCCTGTGTGATGGTCTGGATAGATGACTGCCTATAACACAGTAAGACCCTCTTCAACTGTCGGCGGTCTCTGTCGGTCAACTGACGAGGTCAACCTGTACGTTATTGTGCTGTACGTGTCCCTTCACGGTTCCACTTCACTATCACATCGGAAACAGAGGACCTAGGGATGTTTAGGTGGGTGGAAGTCTAGCTTACAGATTTATGACACAAGTTACACCCAATCATCTGACCACGTTCGAAGTTCGTGAGTTCCGCGGGACGCCCCATTCTGCTCTCTCACGATGTCCAATGACTACTGAACTCGTTGATATGGAGCACCTGGCAGTAGGCGGCAGCACAATGCACTTAACGTGAAAAACGTATGTTTTTCGGGGTGTCCGGATACTTTTGATCACGTACTGTATATGCATGAATCTTACGTGACAACAGAAATTGCAGTTTTCTCTTTTCATGTAGTGGATTATCTCGGGGGGAATGTGTGACGCCTTTGAACACGGCTCGCGCTGTCGAACATCTGGTCACAAGCTGTAACGCGCCGAAGGCCACCCTCTTTACAACAACTACTACCTACTGTCTCAGCTTTTCCCCATAGTTTTTCCGTGAGACTTTTATCCTAACTGGTATCTTCCAATGAATAGAACTGAAGTTGTTGCGACTCTTTCAGCTTGACTTTCAAGACAATAAAAGTTTAAGTTTATCGACAGTTGGTGATGATTATTCACATCGAGTTAAATGTAAATTAAAAGAGTGACATGTAGTGATTCTTTGAGACAAGGAAGATTTTCCTTACAAGCGTAAGCAAAAAGCGACCTTTTTGGAAAAGTTTAAGTGTATTTTACGTGAGAAAAGAATTTGATCACTCAAACATTTTCGTGCAAACTGAAACAGGTGACAGTGAGCCCACAACCGATTATATTGAGATAGGAAACCGTAGGTCCAAAATTCAAATTTATTACATTAAGGAGATACACAGCGTACAGCGCATAGTAACTGTTCAAAGCGACGACCGCCAGTCTCAATACATACTCGTATATTGCAACGGCGCATCCACCTCTTGGAGACTGCACTCTTCATTTCCGTGAAAGGATGTGATTTCAATACGACGGCGCAGCAGCCCACTTGGATGTTAATGTCCGCGTTGCTGGATTGGAAGAGAAGGTCCCATCCCTTGGCCAGTGGTATCGCCGGATCTCAGACCGCTGCACTTTTTTCTCTGGGGTTACGTCAAGACGCACGAAACCTACGAAGAAACGGATGAAGACTTGCTTGCTACGGGCAAAGCTGTCTGTCTACCGATACAACAGACACCACGGATCTTCGAGAGAGTGCGGCAGAACTTAGTATGTGCCGTTGCCATGCAAGCATTGAGACTGGCAGCCGTCACTTTGAACAACTACTATCAGCTACGTTGTTGTTATGCAGTGTACTCTGTTTACGCCCACAACACAATAAATATGTATTTCCGACCATTGGTTTCATATCTCAGTATAATCGGCTGTGGACCCACTATGCCCCTTTCCATTTTCACCGAAAAGGTTTGAGATACCCTGTATTGATGTTCTGTGCCGCTCAGTGGCGATTTTATTAATGGTCTTGACGATAGACAGATTCGAAGTTCACCACATTCGTCATCCCTGCTGTACATATCCTATTGTCCTTTCCTTCTCACGTTGTAGAATGCCGATCCTGCGAACGAAAGGAACTTCTTATTATCACACATAAAAGCAAGCACTCCGTCTTCAGGCCACAAGTGGCCCATCGGGACCATCCGACAGCCGTGTCATCCTGAGATGAGGATGCGGGTAGAAGGGGCGTGTGGTCAGCACACTGCTCTCCCGGTCGTTACGATGGTTTTCTTTGACCGGAGCCGCTACTATTCGGTCGAGTAGCTCCGCAATTGGCATCACGAGGCTGAGTGCGCCCCGAAAAATGGCAAAAGCGCATGGCGGCCTGGATGGTCACCAACCCAAGTGTCGGCTACGCTCCACAGCGGTTAACTTCGATGATCTGACGGGAACCGGTGTATCCACTGCGGCAAGGCCGTTGCCTATTATTACACATGGGAGAGATAAAATACAGAGGGGTACAGAAAAATGTAGATACTCTTTGATAGTTAATATCTTCGGAATGAAATGACAAATCGTTACAATTTTGTGCGGTAGCGCAGCCCATTGTTTCCTTAACAGACCTTGACGCGTTTTCCAGCAAATGACAGAGCAATAATGAATGGAATAAAATTGTTTGAGTCACGCAAGACCGTGACGGCAATGGCGTAATGTGTACGGAACTCAGTCACCAACATGTACAACAATTTACCATATTCGGCATAAATTTGAAGCCGATAATACTGTTCAGGATATGCATAAGGAAAGGTATTGCAGACCAAAAACATCAACCAGTCCAGCTTTCAGCGCTGCTCTACTGCAATATTTTACTAAGTCAGCTCAAAAAACTGTGAAGTAGGGTGCACTCGAAAGCGGGATAAGCCGATCAAGCGTACGACAAATACTGAAATCTGCGAAGTGGAAAGTGTACACGCCAAGATCGCTGCACGCTATGAACGAGGACGACTCGGATCGAAGGATGGAGTACTGCGTGTGGTTTAAAGATGTGCTTCGCGAGGATGAACGGTTTGCAGGGATGCTTATCTGGTCTGACGAGGTGCAGTTCAAACTGAACGGTACAGTAATGCGCCACAACCGCGTGTACTGGACTCCTGAAAATCCTCGCGTTTACACGGACAAATATGTCAATCTACCGGGTATTAATGTGTGATATGGTCTGTCACTGCGCGGTTTGATTGACCCATTCTTGTCTGAAGCTACCGTAACTGGTGAGGTGTATCTTCACGTGCTGCAAACATCGATTTATCTGCCATCTGAGAAAAGGAAAAAGGAAGGTTTTACCTACAACAAGATGGCGCTGTGCCTCACTACCACAGAGATGTCAAAGCCTGCTTGGATGAAAATCTACCTGGACGATGAATAGGTGAATAGGTGAATGAGGAGCTGTTGAGTGCCCACCACGGCCTCCAGACCTTACACATCTTGACTTCTACCTATGGGGGACCTTGAAAAATAAAGTTTATCAACAGAAGCCAGCTAAACTGAATGAGCTACGAGAAACCATCGAGGCTTCCTGTGTGCCCATCACACTGACAACACTGACAGCCGTAGTTGGTCAACAATTCAGCGGCATCAACGTTGTTTGGCTGCTATCGGAGGCGACTTTGAACGCATAAAATAACATGACCTTCCGTGCAAGAACTACACTCCTGGAAATGGAAAAAAGAACACATTGACACCGGTGTGTCAGACCCACCATACTTGCTCCGGACACTGCGAGAGGGCTGTACAAGCAATGATCACACGCACGGCACAGCGGACACACCAGGAACCGCGGTGTTGGCCGTCGAATGGCGCTAGCTGCGCAGCATTTGTGCACCGCCGCCGTCAGTGTCAGCCAGTTTGCCGTGGCATACGGAGCTCCATCGCAGTCTTTAACACTGGTAGCATGCCGCGACAGCGTGGACGTGACCGTATGTGCAGTTGACGGACTTTGAGCGAGGGCGTATAGTGGACATGCGGGAGGCCGGGTGGACGTACCGCCGAATTGCTCAACACGTGGGGCGTGAGGTCTCCACAGTACATCGATGTTGTCGCCAGTGGCCGGCGGAAGGTGCACGTGCCCGTCGACCTGGGACCGGACCGCAGCGACGCACGGATGCACGCCAAGACCGTAGGATCCTACGCAGTGCCGTAGGGGACCGCACCGCCACTTCCCAGCAAATTAGGGACACTGTTGCTCCTGGGGTATCGGCGAGGACCATTCGCAACCGTCTCCATGAAGCTGGGCTACGGTCCCGCACACCGTTAGGCCGTCTTCCGCTCACGCCCCAACATCGTGCAGCCCGCCTCCAGTGGTGTCGCGACAGGCGTGAATGGATGGACGAATGGAGACGTGTCGTCTTCAGCGATGAGAGTCGCTTCTGCCTTGGTGCCAATGATGGTCGTATGCGTGTTTGGCGCCGTGCAGGTGAGCGCCACAATCAGGACTGCATACGACCGAGGCACACAGGGCCAACACCCGGCATCATGGTGTGGGGAGCGATCTCCTACACTGGCCGTACACCACTGGTGATCGTCGAGGGGACACTGAATAGTGCACGGTACATCCAAACCGTCATCGAACCCATCGTTCTACCATTCCTAGGCCGGCAAGGGAACTTTCTGTTCCAACAGGACAATGCACGTCCGCATGTATCCCGTGCCACCCAACGTGCTCTAGAAGGTGTAAGTCAACTACCCTGGCCAGCAAGATCTCCGGATCTGTCCCCCATTGAGCATGTTTGGGACTGGATGATGCGTCGTCTCACGCGGTCTGCACGTCCAGCACGAATGCTGGTCCAACTGAGGCGCCAGGTGGAAATGGCATGGCAAGCCGTTCCACAGGACTACATCCAGCATCTCTACGATCGTCTCCATGGGAGAATAGCAGCCTGCATTGCTGCGAAAGGTGGATATACACTGTACTAGTGCCGACATTGTGCATGCTCTGTTGCCTGTGTCTATGTGCCTGTGGTTCTGTCAGTGTGATCATGTGATGTATCTGACCCCAGGAATGTGTCAATAAAGTTTCCCCTTCCTGGGACAATGAATTCACGGTGTTCTTATTTCAATTTCCAGGAGTGTATAACGTTCTGTCGTTTCGTCCCATTAATATTGACTATCAAAGAGTGTCTACATTTTTCTGGGCCCCTTTTTATGATAAGTAAAAATTACGATACGACCGCAGCCGACGACACACCACACCCTGCACGGTTGACGTCAATGAAGGTCTGCTCGTATGCCTCCTGTGCCGTGTCACTGTGAGTTACTGTCGTGTGCGGTTTGATTAAAGGTATCTGCTCCGTCATCTCGGCTGATGGAATAGTTGGGCTTACCGTGTGACTCGGACGTGCCACAATACACTCTCTGCAAATTGCGTGTTACGCGCCCCATTGGACAGTCGTTACACTCGACGCCTTGCGTCATTTCAAATGAGGCACGGTCGCGATTTGTCAGGCCACACTACACATCTTTAAGTAGCTAATGACCAGTTTCTATGTAGTCTGCTCCATGGACGTGCAGTTTTATGTTCCGCTGTTAGGAATGGAGTCTGTGGTACCAGACTCCAAATGTCTATTGGATGCAGTACCCTTCTCACGGTTAGCTCGGAAACTCGTTGAGCAGGACCTGCATTCTCTAACAATAGCAATTCCTGTCGTATGGGGTGCATCTGTAGATCTAGCCATTTTTTCACTACACTTAGCAGGTGTATCATCAATTCTTGGTGCAGTAAACTTCACTGCAACAGCAATTAATATACGATCAGAAAGCATAACTTTAGACCAAACAGGAAATCGATTGCCATTGTTTTTTTCCAATCTCTGTTCATTGTCGCTTAGGAGATATTTATGACCACTGTTGTTACTCCGTGTTAAATGGCTGCAAGTGGTGGACCAGTCTTAGTAGATATGTTCGACAGTCCGTGTGGATACGGTCACAAATTGGGTAATTTCATTCACTACAAGATTTTGAGTCAAACAGAATCGACAGCTCTTTTCTGCCATTCTGTCACGGCTCCACTCTACATCTACATCTATACTTTGCAATTCACAGTGAGGTGCATGGTAGAGGGTAGGCCCAATTGTACCAGTTGGTAGGGTTTCTTCCCGTTCCACTCACGTATGGAGCCCATTAAGAATGATCGTTCAAAAATGTTCAAATGTGGGTGAAATCTCATGGGACTTAACTGCCAAGGTCATCATTCCCTAAGCTTACACACTGCTTAACCTGAATTATCCTAAGAACAAACACAAACACCCATGCCCGAGGGTGGACTCGAACCTCCACCGAGACCAGCTGCACAGTCCATGACTGCAGCGCCTGAGGCCGCTCAGCTAATCCCACGCGGCAAAGAATGATTGTCTGAATGCCTCTGTACGTGCTGTAATTATACTAATCTTATCCTCACGATCCCTATGTGAGCGATATGTAGCACTCCGTCATCAGGCCACAAGTGGCCCATCGCCCATCCGACCGCCGTGTCATCCTCAGATGAGGATGCGGAGAGGAGGGGCGTGTGGTCAGCACACCGCTCTCCCAGTCGTTACGATGGTTTTCTTTGACGGGATCCGCTACTATTCGGTCGAGTAGCTCCTCAGTTTGCATCACGAGGCTGAGTGCACCCCGAAAAATGGCAACACCACATGGCGGCCCGGATGGTCACCCATCCAAGTGGCGGCCACGCCCGACAGCGCTTAACTTCGGTGATCTGTCAGGAACCGGTGTTCCACTGCGGCAAGGCCGTTGTCGAGCGATGTGTAGGGAGCTGTAATATATTCCTAGAGTCATCAGTTAAAGCTGGGTCCTGAAACTTTGTCGCTAGACTTTTTCGGGATAGTTTAAGTCTATCTTCAAGAGTCTGCCAGCATAGTTCCTTCAGTATCTCTGTGACACTTTCCCACGGAACAAACAAACAAGTGACTATTCGTGCTGTCCTTCTCTCTATACGTCAAATATCCCCTGTCAGTACTATTTAGTATGGGCCCCACACACTTAAGCAATATTTTAGAACTGGTCGCATGAGCGGTCCTTTGTAGATTAATTGCACTTCCCCATTATCCTACTAATAAAACGAAGTCTACCACCTGCTTTACCCACAACTTAGCTTATGTGATCATTCTATTTCACAACCCTACAAAGTGTTACAACCAGGTATTTGGTCATTGAAATTATAGTCACAGGATACTACGTTTTCTCGTTTTGTGAAGTGCACAATTTTACGTTTCTGAACATTTAAAGCAAGTTTCCAATCTCTGCAACACTTTGAAATATTATCAAGATCTGACTGAATATTTATGCAGCTTCTTTCAGACAGTACTTCATCATAGACAGTTTCATCATCTGCAAAAAGGCTGAGGTTACTATTAATATTCCAGAATGAGATACTGGCAGAAGTAAAGCTGTGAGGACCGGGCGTGAGTCGTGCTTCGGTAGCTCAGATGGTAGAGCACTTGCCCGCGAAAGGAAATGGTCCCGAGTTCGAGTCTCGGTCGGTGCACACAGTTTTAATCTGCCAGGAAGTTTCACTATTAATATTGTCTGCAAGGTCATTTATATACAACACAAACACCAAGGGTCCCAAAATACTTCCCTGTCGCACATCAGAAGTTATTTCTACATCCGATGATGTCTCTCCATCCAATACAACATACTGCGTCCTCCCTACCAAAAAGTACTCAATCCAGTCACAAATTTCACTTGATACCCAGTATGATCGTACTTTTAACAATAAGCGTAGGTATATTACTGAGTCAAACGATTTTCGAAAATCAAGAAATACTGCATCCACCTGATTGCCTTGATCCATAGCTTTCAGTATGTCATGTGAGAAAAGTGCGACTTGGGTTTCACATGATCGATGTCTTCGGAATCCCTGCTAGTCGGCATTGAGGAAGTCATCCTGTTCAAGATGACTCGACACAAGTTACTACGCTGATTTAACACAACCGTCTGCCACATACTGTACACACCCCATCACTGCAGAAACCCCTCAGTGGTAAAGGGTCACACATGCTCGTGATAACAGTGGTTGATGATACGCAGCGAGCGGAAAACTGGGAATTTGGGTCCGAGGAAAAGTGCGCCCGGATGGCCTAGGCGGACAGGACAAGGTCCAATGTACCGGCGAAATCGAATATTCTGTGCGAATATATGACCAGAACATGTCTGAATTCCTTGGGGATCTAAGTCCTCTACCCGTAAGTTGGCGGGGCGCAGATACCATTTTGTTTGTTCTTCCAGGAGGGTGTTTTTTTAATTCCATTTATGTTTGTTTGTTAGTGATGCTAATTGCACATCATCATTTTTCGCCTGGAGAGCGTCCTATGTGGTCTGAATAAAAAAAAAACAAAAAAAACAAAAAAAAACGAAAAGCAGGAGTATGATACGCGCTTTCTCATTACCTACGCCGTTTTACTCATGTAGTAGGCGTTTAATTTTTATTCTCTCCTAGGGAAACATTACTTTTTATATATAAAAAAGTGGTTAAGGTGACCACTCAAAAAAATAGGAAAAAAAAACAGAAAAATGGTAAGACGACCGCTAAAAAAAGACGGTTAAGGCAACCATTCTAGAGAAGCGGAGTATCCGGATTCGACTCTCGGTCCGGAACAAATTTTCAGCTTTCGCCTTTGTACCGCCGCTATACCTTGTGCAGGTATAAGTCATTGTTTCCTTCCTATCTCTTTCTCTTTCCGTTTCAAAAATGGTTCAGAGGGCTCTGAGCACTATGGGACTTGACATCTGAGGTCATCAGTCACCTAGAACGTAGAACTACTTAAACCTAACTAACCTAAGGACATCACATACATCAATGCCCGAGGCAGGATTCGAACCAGCGACCGTAGGGACAGGGAAGTATTTAGGGACCTTTGCTGTTCATGTCGTATATAAATCACCTTGCAGACAATGTTAATAGTAACCTCAGCCTTTTTGCAGATGATGAAACTATCAATGATGAAGTACTGTCTGAAAGAAGGTGCATAAACATTCAGTCAGATCTTGATAAGATTTCAAAGTGGTGCAGAGATTAGAAACTTACTTTAAATGCTCAGAAACGTAAAACTGTGCACTTCAGAAAACGAAGAAACGTAGTATCCTGTGACTATAATTTTAATGGGTCACTGTTGGTATCCGCCAACTCATACAAATACCTGGTTGTAACACTTTGTACGGATGTGAAATGGAATGATCACGTGGGTTAAGTCGTGGGTAAAGCAGGTGGTGGACTTCGGTTTATTGGTAGAATAATGGGGAAGTGCAATTAGTCTACGAAGTACCGCTCATGCCACCGGTTCTAAAATATTGATCAAGTGTGTGGGGCTTGGTTCCGGACTCATTCCGTTTCCTTTCCATTCCTCTGACCCCAAGAATTCATGATAACAATTCTACACAATCTACAGTGTCCAAAATCGACCAGTGCACGCTTTTTAAGAAGGTGAATAATGTTTTCTGCGATGCTGCGGTGAGCGGATTTCGTAGGTGATGAACTTGAGGACACAGCGGCTACTAGTGGTACGGCTGGCTCTCCTTTGCGTGTCCTCGCAGATCGGTGTTGTATCGCGCTCCGGGTCGCGCTATGTCTGGGTCACGGCTATATCTGGAGACGGCCTCGGCAGCGGAGATAACAAGCCGGCCGTGAGGTCGCGCTGCGAATAGCCGGCGGCGCGGCCGACAGAGCGGAGGAGCTGCCGGCCCCATTCCGGTGTAAACCTCGCCCTCCTCTAACACTCTCATGTTGTAGAATGTAAATGTAGAAAGCAAAAAGCTGTGCTGAATAAGGCAAACAATGTTGGGAGGAGAGAAAACAATGACTGGGAAGAAATCAGGAAGGGTGTCCCACAGGGATCAATTTAGGGTCCACCTCCATTCCTCATCTTTGACACTGAGCTTCCACTCCACATTCCTCATCTTTGAGACTGAGCTTCCACTCCACATTCATCAAGCAGAATTGCTACTTTTTGCTCGAGAGAAAGCAACAGAAGAAAATGTTAATGATGTTTATCAGAGAATTAGTAAACGTTTCTCTGAAAGTCGCTCTTCCTTAATTTCGAGAAAACTCATTATATTCAGTTCTGTACAAGAAACAGAGTCATACCAACAATTGATGTGGCACATGAACATGAGTCAGTAAACGAGGCAGAATGCTCTAAATTTTTCGGCGCACATATTGATGAAAACTTGAATTGGGAGAAATGTATTACTGACGTGCTCAAACAATGAAATTCGGCTACTTTTGTTATTCGTATAACTGCTTGTCTTGGAAACGAACGAATCAACTTTGTAAGATATTACCACTCAATAATATGTTATGGATTAATTTTCTGTGGCAAATCGTCACTTTATTGATTGCACAAAAGCGAGTAGCAAGGATAATATGTGGGTTCACCAGCAGTCATCTTGCAGATACATCTTCAGTAAGTTCGGCATTTAACTGCCCCTTCACTTATAGAGGGTGATTCTTATTAACGTTAAAAACTCTGAAGTGGCGTAGATGACGCTGAGACAAGTAATTTAATATAAGACAAGTGGGGTCCTAAATGACGGGAAATAACGCAAAAGTGGATGACAAATGTTGAACATGTGACGTCAGCAGATGGCATACCTCACCGCACGTGCAGTGGTTGAGCCTATCGCCTTGTCGCACCTGATCATCCCAAACCAAGGCAAGTAGGCAAGTATTCACCTCGATGTGGCTCTGGGCCTACTACGGCTTTAGCGCGTAGAGATCAGTGTTCGAGTCTTGCGTCTGGCAGGCAGTAACTATTTTTTTGCGCTACAGTAAAAAATTATGTGTTTACATTGAGGTAGGGTTTATTATTTATTATTAACTGATCTCGCTATTTCCGGTGGTTTGTTGGAAATTACAGAAAAATAAAAACCTACCACACTGCGTCACAAGTAGATGAGTATAAGCTTCGAAATTCCGTCGTCACCAGTTAATGATCAACGTTTTCTTTACTAAATAAAGTATATAAACAAAAAAGAACGGACAAAAACAACGGAACACTAAAATAGCAACAATATTTCTTGGTTACAGCGAGGACAACAATTTCGTAACTTCTATGTTTACGGAAGACCACGTTTACAAAAGGTGTTCGGGAATGGTACCGCTTACTCGAATACAAGTATTGCATCGCTCAGTCATCCCTTCACGCCCAACCTCAACTGCTGCACGTGCAGCGATATACGCCTTCTGTCACATGTTCAACATTTCTCATCCACTTTTGTGGTATTTCCCGACATTTGCGGTCCCATTTTTCTTATATTCAGTTACTTGTCTTAGCGTCCCCTACGGCTTTTCGGTTTTTTAGACGTTAATAAGAATGTCACACACGCCTACATACAAACACACACCCACACATTAAGTCCCATAGTGCTCAGAGCAATTTGAACCATTTGAACCACACCCACACACAAAATTATCAGGACACCCCCAAAAACACCACCTACTGCATGATACTCCGTATCAGCGACCTCAGAAGCCGTTAGACATCCTGAGAGAGGAGAATGGGGCGCTATGCGGATCTCACGGGCTTCGAACGTGGACAGGTGCTTGAGTGTCACTTGTGTCATACGTCTGTACGCGACACTCTGGAACCGCGCGATCGCTACCGTCGCAAGTTCGAATCCTGCCTCGGGCGAGATTTTCACACTTCTAAACTTCCCTAGGTCCTCTGTTCCCGAAGTGATAGTGAAGTGGAACCGTGAAGGAACACGTACAGCACAAAAGCGTACAGGCCGACCTCGTCTGTTAACTGACAGAGATCGCCGACAGTTGAAGAGGATCGTAATGTGTAATAGACAGACATCTATCCAGACCATCACACAGGAATTCCAAACTGCATCACGATCCACTGCAAGTACTATGACAGTTAGGTGGGAGGTGAGAAAACTTGGATGTCATGGTCGAAAAAAATAGCTCTGAGCACTATGGGACTTAACATTTGAGGTCAGGCGATCCGATGGCAGGGTGTGGGTACGGCGAATGTCCAATGAACGTCATCTGCCAGCGTGTGCAATGCCAACGGTAAAATTCGGAGGAGGTGACGTTATGGTGCGGTCGTGTTTTTCATGGAGGGGCTAGAACCCCTTGTTGTTTTGCGTGGCACTATAACATCACAGGCATACATTGATGTTTTAAGCACCTACTTGCTTCCCACGGTTGAAGAGCAATTCGGCGATGGCTGCTGCATCTTTCAACACGATCGATCACCTGTTCATAATGCACGGCCTGCAGCGGAGTGGTTACATGACAGTAACATCACTGTAATGGACTGGCTTGCACAGAGTCCTGACCCGGATCCTATAGAACACCTTTGGGACTTCTTGGAACGCCGACTTCGTGCCAGGCCCCACCGACCGACATCGATACCTCTCCTCAGTGCGGCATTCCGTGGAGCATGGGCTGCCATTCCCCAAGAAACCTTCCAGCACCTGATTGAACATATGCCTGCGAGAGTGGAAGCTGTCATCAAGTCTAAGGGTGGACCAACACCATACTGAATTCCAGCATTGCCGGTGGAGGGGGCCACGAACTTCTAAGCCAGGTGTCCTGATGCTTTTGATGACATAGTGTATATAGGGTGGTCCATTGATAGTGACCAGGCCAAATGTCTCACGAAATAAGCGTCAAATGAAAAAAACTACAAAGAACGAAACTTGTATAGCTTGAAGGGGGAAAAAAGATGGCGCTATGGTTGGCCCGCTGGATGGCGCTGCCATAGGTCAAACGGATGTCAACTGCGTTTTTTAAAATAGGAATCCCCATTTTTATTACATATTCGTGTAGTACGTAAAGAAATATGAATGTTTTGGTTGGACGTCTTTTTCTCTTTGTGATACATGGCGGTGTAATAGTCACAAACGTATAAATACGTGGTATCACGTAACACTCCGGCAGTGCGGACGTTATTTGCTTCGTGATACATTACCCGTGTTAAAATGGACGGTTTACCAATTGCGGAAAAGGTCGATATCGTGTTGATGTATCGCTATTGTGATCAAAATGGCCAACGGGCGTGTGCTATGTATGCTGCTCGGTAGAGGACGCTGAGACAAATAATTTAATATGAGACACATGGGGCCGCAAATATCGGGAAATACCACAAACGTGGATGATGGTTCAGATGGCTCTGAGCACTATGGGACTTAACAGCTGTGGTCATCAGTCCCCTAGAACTTAGAACTACTTAAACCTAACTAACCTAAAGACATCACACACATCCATGCCCGAGGCAGGATTCGAACCTGCGACCGTAGCGGTCGCGTGGTTCCAGACTGACGCGCCTAGAACCGCATGGCCACACCGGCCGGCAAACGTGGATGACAAATGTTGAAAATGTGACGTCACAGTGAGTGAAAAGTAGGCTCACATTGTTACTGTCGTTAGGACAGGTTTTATACTGACTTTTATATTGGCTGTTTCTTGTTCTAGCCGTATGACGTTTATTCACTGTATTTCAAGAGTGTGTTGTTTGGTGCGACATGTTAACTTGCGAATTTCATGTGAAAATATTAAACAAAGGATTAAGTTTCACGGCCGCGCTTCCCTCTGTGTGTGTGTGTGTGTGTGTGTGTGTGTGTGTGTGTGTGTGTGTCCTCCCGTCTGTAGTACTATCGATAGAATGAATAGTTTTCTGTAGTACTCTTGATTGAATGAATAGTATTATGCTGCGCACAAATGTAGGCCTCTGTTCACTTGAAATCTAATTGAAACAGTACTGCACAAATCGTAAATAGGTCGTTGCATTGTCACAATGCTGACTACATTACACAGATGCTGTCCAGGTCACTGAATACAGGGTGTACATAAAGTCTGGGGAACACTTTCAATTATTTATTGCACAAGAACCAAACATCGTACAGATATCATACATATGTCATTTTGAAGAGAAACCCTGAAAGTTGTTTTTCATGTATACCGCCACAGCGTAGTTTGGCAATTTCCCGATAGTCGGCGCTAGTCGCAAACATGGCGCGTTCAGGTGCAACCAACAGTTGTTTCATGTATACAGTCACCATATCTGTCTCCGTGTGACTTTTTTCTGTAGGGACACATTAAAGATCTGGTCACCATATCTCTCTCCGTGTGACTTTTTTCTGTAGGGACACATTAAAGATTTGGTGTATGTACCGCCTCTACCACGTGATGTAGCAGAGCTTCGGAAGAGAATACGGGAAGCGACTGCCACAGTCGACGTTGCCCTGCTGGGACGGGTATGGCAAGAATTCCATTACCGTACTGACGTCTGCCGAGTCAGTGATGGTTCGCATATCGAATGTTTGTAAAAAAAGCTTTCAGAGCTTCTCTTCAAAATGCAATATGTGTGACATCTTTACAATGTTTAGTTCTTGTGCAATAAATAATTGAAAGTGTTCCCGGACTTTATGTACATCCTGTAGGTCCCAGAACGAAATGGCCAAAGTTGAGCCTCCCTGCCTACTGATGGGAACAACCTAGTGAAAACAACCAGTTTAGTCGGTTGTTGGAAAACACCCATCGCACTCGGTTGTAGTTTTATGTATCGATTAAATTATCCATTCGTTCTTTTGAATGAAAACACTTTGTAGGAACAAACGAGTGGAAACAATCGATTCAGAGACTGCAGGCGTTGCCTGCAGGGGAACAGCGACCGTTAGAAATTGAAATTGCAGAGCAGCCACAAGTCACACGTAACTTTTTCTTTATTTTGATATTTTTCACTCGACCAACGCGGGTATCTTCGGAAATTACGTAACTGAGAGCCACACGTTAAAATAATGTGACCTATTCAGCATTTGTGCAGTTCAGTTCCAATTACATAATATGGTGGCATGCTTTCTATACTTCTTGTCGCATCTCCAATTCATTTGAAATCTGTTAGTCCCCTACTGTTTACCTATGTAAGCGGAAATTCTATCGATTCCTATTTTCTGATTTTTGTGGCCGTTATCTGACTAGGAAATGTGGAATATGAGCTGTTACCTGTGATCGCTCTGAAGTGTTCAGTTCCTCGTTTGAAGTTTTTGCATGTCTAGCACACGTAAACAAACGAACAGTAAAGGAATGTTAACATGTTATACAAGGTTCGTCCTCTGTGCACTGGTGGTTATTCTGTTGACACTTCGGTAACCTTTCTCTACCCCACATTGCTTCATTATAGTGCCTACTTTCGACACACACACACACACACACACACACACAAACACACACACACACACACACACACACACACACACACAGAGAGAGAGAGAGAGAGAGAGAGAGAGAGAGAGAGATGCACAGATTATGAGAAAATATTTATTTGCTTTCAACTAAAAGGCGACGACTAATTAAAAAGAAAATGTTTTGTACTTGTAAACATATATGAAACCCATTTCACACAAGACGACTATTAATGAACGGCGAAGTTAATGGATGACCTCTAGTTAAAAATTATGAACACTAATGATATTGGGAAGCGACAGTTGGCTATTTAGTTACATTTTCCTAATATAATTTGAACGATTTTTTGTTACTGAAATGACGGGAACTGAGTGAATTTACAGCAAATGAACACATGATTTAGTTGCCCTGAATGGCCACACACTGGCTATTTACAAGTGGCCATTTACAAGTGGCACACTGACCTAAATTTAACATTAATGAACATCTTTTTCTGCATTACTCATGAAAATACAGTTAATGCTCGGTGCTTTTTACAAGCTATCACTTTTTAAATAAAAATTCGCCAATAATATAGAAGGAATTATTCTGAAGAAATTATTTTAGGTTAGATTTGAAACTTGCTTTACTACCTGTCAGACATATTATGTTGCTGGGCAAATGGTCGGAACTCTTTTCTGGTGTATACTGAACTCCTTTCGCATCATTGCAGCAGCTGAAAGATAGGCTACGCAAACACATTGATAAGAAACTGGGTAACAAAAAGAACAGTTGAGGTAAAAACAATTCAAGCAGTGTACCAGCAATATAAAGAAAATGTAGACTACAGCGTTTATGTAACGTTATTTAAAACGAAATTTTTCCATATTAATTAAAAACGCGAGGCACAAACTTACAGAGTCATGTGCGAATGAAAAAAAATATGGACCCAGGTCTGCAGAAATAAGTGAAATCCGTCAGAGCCATTCTTTTTTGCAGATTCGAAAACATATTTGACGTGCTCCTATAAATTTATCCCAGTGCGCTAGCTTGCGAGGTAGGGTAGTGAGCCGGACACGGATCGAAAGCGCACGGCAAGTTAAAAGACTGATCATCTGGTGCAACGGCAAATCTGACAGATTATTCCACGTCCGTCTAGGCTGTTGCTGGACTGGTCGCCAATATTCGCCTCAGCAAAACGATACAGAAACTATTAAAATACGGTAACATACAGAACAAAGTTTAAATGATGCACAGGCAGCTTGCACAGACGTCTTCCTGTCCTTGGTTTAACAGACGGCTGTGATAACAGGAAGCATAATTTAGACCAAGGTAAATCTGCAGATCTTGAAAACAGTGGGCCCCTTACGCCAGAGTACACGCTAGGACGGAAACAGATCCGAAAATACACTTCGACCAGCCTTACGTGGTTACTGCTCTCCTGACAAAGTTACTGAAAGATAAAGTGAGAGTCACGTTGATAACAACACCGTCTTGCAGGTAAGACATTTGTCAAGTGTACGGGAGTGAACAGCGGGTTTTCACGTTGTCATTGTCAGACACCAGATTACGTTTCAAGGTTTTTCTTGGGTAAAAAATGTTGCCACGTAATTACCGTCGATAGTGACTCCCCGCGACGTGACCCTCTAACAACTACGACGTTATCTTATCGTTTCTTTACAGCTTACCGAAATGAACAATTTCTAGCAACTTTGCAGCTTGAGTAACAATCCGGAGTTTCCTAGTAGTTCACGCCATGAGTACTTTGCAAGTTTTCTGCTCACAACTTTTTGTTTCAACTGCAGCCACGCGGTAATGTGTCCGAAACAATTCCTTCCTCGTAAACTGTCTTGTCAGTCCATGTCATCCAGGTCTTCTTCATCTTCTTCTCTTTTCTTCTTCTTCTTCTTCTGACGATTAAGACCGCCCTTGTTTGTCTGCCTAACTCTGTGGTTGTTCTGAACCCACTGCTGTCCCATCTCTTGCGTGGTTGTTCGGGTAATCGTCTCCCTCGCGATCATCCATGTTTACTGATTTTAGCTAACCTCGTGAGGTCCATCCTTTCCACATGACCCCTCCAATTTCTTTTTCTTGTCTTCATTCATTGATGTTTTCTATTCCACGTTGTTCCCTTACCGATAAATTTGTTCTTTTGTCCCATATGGTTACTCCTTGGATCTGTCTTAGTACTTTCATTTCCACTGCCGTTAACTTTTGTTTTCTCCGTTTCGTTTCTGTTGTTTATCTCAAAACTGTAGACAGTTTTGCTTCATATATTTTTCCCCTCAGCTGTCATAAATTTGTTTCTCCATTGTGTATTCTGCAGGCATTCTTACTGCCTTTGTAACTTTATTTTTCACTTCGGTGTTTATGTCTTTATAGCTGGTGATAACAGTCCCTAGATAATTAAAACTCATCAACTGCTCAACTGACACACCACCTACATCTAAATTCCATCACACAGGGCTTTTGACAGTACTAGACTTTTAGTATTTTTAGATGAGATTTCCTTGTTATATTGCTTAACTGTTTTATTAAATTGGTGAAGCAACCTTTGTAAATTATACCCCGGTTTCTTTCCTACCGTCATGTATGTGGTTTATTTTTAATTTGTGAACTTAAAGAGTCTAATTGTATAATTTCTATATCTTGTATAATTTCGCCTGTGAATATGTCGTGTGTTTTCATTCTCGTTTCTTTTACCTGTATATATATCTTCTATGATTTTTATTAAATCCACTGGTACTCTCTTGCCGATTAATTTTTGAATTACAACCTGTTTTCTAATGCTATTAAAGACTATTGACAAATCAGTGATGCGCAGGTAGGCTGGGCTACTAAACTCTATGGATTTCTCCAAAATCGGTCTTAACGCAAGAATAGCATCTATTGCGCTCCTGTTTTTCCTGAACCCTTACTGTTCACCGAGCTCGGTGGTGCAGTGGTTAGCACACAGGACTCGCATTTGGGAGGACGACGGTTCAATCCCGCGTCCGGCCATCCTGATTTAGGTTTTCCGTGATTTCCCTAAATCGCTCCAGGCAAATGCCTGAATGGTTCCTTTGAAAGGGCGCAGCCGACTTCCTTCCCTGATCCGACAAGACCGATGACCTCGCAGTTTGGTCTCTTCCCACAAACAACCCAACCCAACCTCCTTACTGTTCTTCCACTCCTTCCATATAATTTTGCATTCTGTCTCTCATTACTGATGTTAACAGTGTTAAGATGCTATCGAGCAGAGTAATTCGCCGTTAATTATCTAATACTCGATTATCCCCTTTTTTTTATACACTGGAACTGTAATACTTGCTTTCCATTTTCTTGGTATGCTGCATTCCTTCATGATACTATTACACAATGTATGAAGTTGTTGATATAACGCCTGCCCGCAGTATTTTATTAATTTATAATATATGCCATCTGGCCCTGGAGATTTTCTGTTTTTAAGTGCCGGCCGGTGTGGCCGTGCGGTTAAAGGCGCTTCAGTCTGGAACCGCGTGACCGCTACGGTCGCAGGTTCGAATCCTGCCTCGGGCATGGATGTGTGTGATGTTCTTAGGTTAGTTAGGTTTAATTAGTTCTAAGTTCTAGGCGACTGATGACCTCAGAAGTTAAGTCGCATAGTGCTCAGAGCCATTTGAACCATTTTTTGTTTTTAAGTCTTGTTATTGCAATGTACATTTCCTCTAATGAGAAGTCTGGTTGCCATTTGCAGCCCATACACATTAAACAAATCTCGGCCAGCGAAGCAGTTGGCTGTCGTTTCTGGCGTGGTTTGTACGCGCACTACAAGAACGAAAACAAGCCGAACCTTACAAGAGCGGAAACAAGCCGAAGCAACAGAGAAAATGCGCCTGACGATCCGGCATATCTCACAAGGCTTTGCATTAGGCTTAGAGACATAGGCACCAGACGCCATTTTGCTATCAACTTCTGAAAACTGCTTTTAGCCGAAATACGGAAGCTTGGGAAATGTTAATAAAAAATTCCACGACTGTTTTCAAACATACCAGAAGGGATGTAAGTTTCAACTATGCACATCCTTACAATCATAGAAAAAGTGATGTTTTACTTGATTAACTCAGAGAACGATGAAAACCCTCACAGCACTTTCAAGCAACAAAGAACGACTGAAGCTTGAGAATTAACCGCGTCCGTCACATGACCGGAAGACTGGGAGCGTGAGAAACTGCAAAATCAGTTACTCAAAAATATTTTCACCTTGGACGTACCGTATTTCAAGATGTCAATGTATACAAGGCCAGCTGTAGTACCTACGTTCAGAAGGTAACTGAGCCATGGATTTATCCAAAAAAACTTGCGAGAGTAATATCACTTCAACTAGTCGGCAAGGGTGAAGAAGAATGGCGTCTTGCTTCACCAATAAGTTTCATCTTTCTAAGTATTGTGGCTTTCGTGTGGCATTTTATTTTTCAATTTTTAGTGCTAGGTTTCCATAGCAACGTGGTGTCATCTTGGTTCGATAAAATATCTACAGGTTCACTGTAAGTATTTTGAAAGTCACAAGTAACCTAACATAAAGTCGAAGCATAATGAACGCTTGAAATGTTACTGGCTCAAATGTTTCAAATGGCTCTGAGCACTATGCGACTTAACTTCTGAGGTCATCAGTCGCCTAGAACTTAGAACTAATTAAACCTAACTAACCTAAGGACATCACACACATCCATGCCCGAGGCGGGATTCGAACCTGCGACCGTAGCGGTCGCTCGGCTCCAGACTGTAGCGCCTAGAACCGCACGGCCACCGCGGTCAGCTGTTACTGGCAGCACATGTTTTCCTTCAGGTTATAAGCTTCAGGGGAAGGGGATGCGGTGGGGGGGGGGGGAGGGGGGAGGTGGCCTAATTACCCCAGAATCTGTCAAAAATGGGATAAATGGAGCAGGTGCTTGAGGTATCTCGGTCCGTCTCGAACACATTCCCAAACAACGAAGTTTATGGAAACAGAATAAGAGTCCTACGATGCCAAAAAAGATAAGCAAGAAAGCTGTCAAAGACCCTTGAAAGCAGCTTTGCTAGGCTCAAAGACGTGATCAGCTCCACTGAAGAGTTAAATTACTTACAAAACATTTATTAACATTTTGTTAACTAAACATTTAGTGTCATAGTTAAATATTAGTACCTGAAATTAGATTTTTCTTTACTTGAAAGTTGAGTTATTCGAAAATTTGAATTACTTTCTCACCCAGCCGCTGTGTAGGAATTCTCTTAAATTCTCGTTAACTCAACTATAGTGTCGTTTATATGTCTTTTTTCATTTCTCGTTGGGTTTACATGTTTGCCAACAGGCCCAAATAGCTCAGAACAAAAAAACAAAGTCTGCATGAAACTAAATTGGCCCCAATTAATAAAAGTACATGGGCCCATTAGGATTTGTTGCCTTTTCTTCCATTAAATATAAAGAAAATTAAATTCTACTGTAATATATCTTAAGGCTGCATATGTATTATAAAAAATATTTTAAATATTAATTTTACATGTTAGTGCTTCTCATACTAGTACAAAGTTAGAAACTAAGTACTCACTTTTTTAAAATCGTGGCCCAGATACCCCAACGAACTTTTCAAGGAAGACTAGCGTCAGTAATTGATATTTTTTTACCCTCACAGAAGATCTCCTCAAAGGCATCCAAATCATCCGGTTTTGGCAGAGAGCTTCCCTTTTCTCATAACTAATGTTTTATTTTTTCCCATGCGACATTATTTTAGAGACTAAACAACAACAGCGAAAACTACTACTACTATTGCTTATACTCTACTTGCTGTACGAGAAGTTCGCAATACTCGAAGATAGCCAGTCTTCTAAGATAACGATTGAGAGACGACTAACTTCCCAGAAAGACAACAGTCAATTCTTTTCTTTTTTAATCGATACTGTACATGTTAACAGTCTTTTACCTCATAACATTAGTACTTCAACCTAAACTACTCTTAGCTTGAACTTCCATGAGGTGCATACAGTATAGTACTTCGTGCATGACCGAATACGAGGTAACGCGCGGATATTTGCACGCAGCGCAGTCATATACCAGTAAGAGCAGTTAACGTCTGGCGCGCACAAAACGTTTGTTTGCTCCTATCTTGACGCCGTTAATAATGTGAACGAATGATGAACGGCTTTCTGACACGCGGCTGTTGTTAACGACTGTGTTATGAGGTACGCTAACGGGGCTCGCTACACTGAAAGACCAGCGGCGATAGTGATAATGGTGAGCATTTTGCCCTGAGAGCCGCAGTAAACGGATAACCTTACTGGTCAGTTCCTCCAAGCACGATGTCCTACACAAAACTGAAACATTTTATTGTTCGCCCTTGTATAGGTGAAATAGTTCAGGTCGAAGCAATGGTAAACTGAAAATGATGTTTGAAAGACCTACAAAAAGAGAGATGAAATTTGTTTGTGCGGAGGCGTATTCAGTCGAACTTCAGCTTGGTACTGGTTCCTTATCTGGACGTACTTTCTTCTGAAATGACATAACTGGTTCTATAAGTAGACGTACGCGTTTTTTTCTCTCTCTTTCTGCAAGTGCATTTTGTCACAAATGAGAATGAGTTACGAAAGGATGCCATGGAACCTTGTAATTAAAATCCTAGTGGGAGAATGAAACACAGTTACTTAAAGAGAAGTAAAAGAAAAAATGAGAAATCAACTGAAATTTTGCTTTACCGGTTATTTCGTATGGAACTGCTTTGGCACGGAGTGCTGTGAGAAGCTTTCTGCCGACCGATGGAAGTGCGCTCTACGAAAACCCAGTGAAACAAACGCAAGCGAAATGATTGTCTCGGGAGCTGCCCCCTCTTGGGGAAGAGGGAGCAGCTCCCGAGAAGGTGAAAATTTAGATTTGGAAGCGGAAATTTCGAGCTCTTCACAGATCAACCTTGTACTCATGGGAGATATATTTAGAAATGATTATTTGTGAACAGTGAACGAATATTTTTCGTTCAGTTGGGCCTGCAGCGGTGGGAAATAACATCATCGCTGTCTGGCTGCATATACTCTGTAAACATATAACATCATAGTAAGAAAACTGTTAAATTACTGCCATCGTCTGTCACTGAGCAACTGCGCGCCAATTATTAATCCCGTTGTCTATCTTGACTTGTATGAATGTTTCCTCGCATAATGGAAAAGCGGAAAGTGCAGTAACGGTGCCTACGTGTGAACCGTCAAACAATCAACGTATAACAAACATTATGGTTACGTTATTTTACCAACAACTGAGCACTGGCAGTTACGTGACAGATTACTATCGATGTACTATATAAGTCAAGTTCACCTATTATTATATATGTAAATGATCTCATCAACACTGTATTCGCAGGTTACCTGAAAATGGCAATGAAAGCCGAAACAGATCCGTCGTGAAATAAAGGCTGATAATTACAATGCAGCTATTCTGGACCTTCTTAACAAAAATGAACTAATAATGTAATTGTAAGTGTGTAAGCTCAGATACACTGCCCACAAACGTTCTCATATAGCCACCAGTGTAGGTAATAATTTCATTGATTTTCATACAATGTGGGTAGCAAACATTTAAAACTTTTTTTTCTTAGAAGTGCACACTGTACTATATTCACTTATAAAGACATCTTCCTATTAAAAGTAGCCTACTGAGACCTGTTCTGTAATATTTATTCTGTGTTATGAAGTAATTGAACTGAAGTTCCTCAAGCAGTCTCATATCCTCTATATGTCGTCGCTGAATAGTAACCAAGGCCTTTCGGAAGTCTCGTAATGCAACGACGATGCTATGTTATTTACAGGCGCCTAGACTAGTAAACGAGCCCAGTAAGTAGGGTTTCAAACGATTGGAGTGTGATAAATAAGCGTTTATTTCACGAAGTAGTTGTTCGCGCACCAAAAGATCATCTTGTCAACTACATGAAAATATGTTATAAGATAAATATCAATATAAGTAGAAAAATGTCAGCGACGCTTTTTCTGAAACTTCCTGGCAGGTTAAAACTGGCTGCCAGGCCGAGACTCGAACTCGTCAACTTTGCTTTCCGTAGGCAAGGCCTGTACTCTACAGACTGAGCTACCCAAGTACCACTCAGGCCCTGCCCTCACAGTCTTACTTCCGCCAGTACCTCGTCTCCTACTTCCAAATTTCACAGAAGCTCTGCTGCGAAACTTGGAGGACTAGCACTTATGGAAGAAAGGATATTACGGAGACATGCCTTAGTCACAGCCTGAGGGGTGTTCCCCGAATAAACCTGTCACTGTACAGTGAAGAGTGCGTTGTATGACTTTTCCTGGCACGTGAAAACTGTGTGCCAGACCGAGACTCGAACTCAGGAACTTCGCATTCCGCGGGCAAGTGCTCTACAGACTGAGCTACTTCTACCTTCCAAACTTCACAGAAGCTCTTCTGTGAAACTTGCAAGACACAGTTTTGATCTGCCAGAAAGTTTCGTATCAGCGCACTCTCCGCTCCAGAGCAAAATTTCATTCTCGAAATATCCCCCAGTCTATGGCTAGCCATGTCTCAGCAATATCCTTTCTTCTAGGATTGCTAGTCTTGCAAGTTTCGCACGTGAGCTTCTGTGAAATAAGAAAGACAAGAGACGATTTACTGGCAGAAGTAAAGCTATGAGAACAGGTCGTGAGTCGTGCTTGGGTAGCTCAGTCTGTCAAAGCACTTGCCCGCGAACGGCAAAGGTCCCAAGTTCGAGTTTCGGCCTAGCACACAGTTTTAATCCTCTAGGAAGTTTCATAACTGGTCGCACACTCCGTTGCAGAGTGAAAATTTCATTTTCGAAGTGTATTGTAATTAAAGGAGGTGATACAGAGAGAATTAGATTCAGATAGGTGAGTTTTGCTATTTGGGCAGTGTAACAGCTTTATGTGAAGAGGACACAAAAACGGAACCTACAATAGAAAGAAAAGCACTTCTGAAAATGAGAAATACTTAACATAACACTTGAGCTTCAGGAAGTGATTCCTGAAGGTATCCGTCTGGAGAGCAGCCTGATACGGAAGTCAAACGTGGGCGACAAGCAGTTCAGAGAAGAAAAAGTAGACACTTTTGACATGAGGTGCTACAGAAGAAACCTGAAAATTACACGAGTAGATCGGATAGCTAACGAAGAGGTACGACTCGAAATGGAGAGTAGAGAAATTTGTGGTGTAACTGCATTACAAGGCGGTATCTTCTGATAGGCTGCCTCGTGATGACGTGGTGTTGTGTGATGTCCTTAGGTTAGTTAGGTTTAAGTAGTTCTAAGTTCTAGGGGACTGATGACCATAGATGTTAAGTCCCATAGTGCTCAGAGCCATTTTTCTTCTGATAGGACATACCGAGACACGTAAAAACTAGCCAGTTTGGTGATGGATGGAAGTGTGAGTGGTAAAAATAATGAAGAGACTTGTACAGGACACACTGAAGGAAGAGCTGAGTCAGACAAATCTTCAGACTGAAGACCATAACAGCCGTCAACCACAAAATATGTTCCGAAATTCTTACACAATCTGATGAAAGTTCTATGCATCTGCCCTACGATCCCTCGTTCGAACTAAAAGGAACCGAGCTTAATCTCACATAGACACGTTGCATTCCTGAACATTCGTTTATAGCAACTAGCAACACCTCCGTTCAGCAGATCAGAGGCAGACAAATGCTAAAACTTGCACGAAAACCAGCGGAAAAATGCTACTGCCGGAACACAGGAAAAAGGCGAATATGCTCCACTTTAAAAGATTCTGACATAAAAGTGGGGAACCAGCTGCCGTGATCCACATTTCGCCTTCCTCACCAAAAATTTACGCATACAAAAATATTCGCGGCTCTTTTAACGCAGAGCGTTCTAAATCCTTTTACCCAGTCTCTCTTGCCTTCATACTGAGCAACTCCATCTTGCCCGCCACTGCCTGTCTCCCACTGTCTCATTTTCTCCCATTTCCCACTGCCACTGTCTCCACCATATCTCGACAGGCAAAACATTTGGGGGGAGGAGGTTCAATTCTTTACCCCCTGTACCCACGTGTTTAAAATTTCGGTCCAAAGTGCGCCCTCCCCTATACTTAGGTGTTAAAGTTCGACAGTCTGGGAGAATCCAGTTTTGACAGTTTATTTATACTCTTCAACACATTTATGTACTTTGATACATATAAACAGCAAATAACTAGGCCTAAAATATGATTAATACAAACTCATTTACTTTGCGTTTCTTCTGGATGCTTTGCTCGTCGATCACAATTAATCGAAAACGCCCGACTTATGATATGTGTCTTAAAAGACTAAAAATGTTATTAGAAATATTTTGCAGAATATGCAGTCTTTCCATCTTACATAATTTTTGGTAGTCATTTTAAGTGGTTTTAAGGCATGATGAGACCCTTTTTAACTAATTTTTTGTCATTTCAGTACCACTTTGGGCATACTTGCGTAGGTGTGAAGTGCCTATTATATAGTGACAGCGCATCATAAAGTATTATTGGTGAAAAAATGCTGCCTAAAAACATAGTTTGGTGACCTCACCACCCTTGCGATGCCCCTAGAACCGTTGCATGTGATTACCAAGTCATTTAAAACTACATTTACGCCTCAGACTGGATATTACTCTGATGCGTGTACACATCGCACGTTGCTCTCCTTATTCATTATTCTACTGAATTATTTTAATGGAGCTTCAATTTAGATAAGTCGTAACAACGAGCGTAACTACGGTAACTATGAACCTATGGGTCTCGGTAACGGATAACGTTAACGAAAAAAGTTTCAAGGTTCCCGAGAACATCATTTTAATAACTTGTGGTAAAAATTTCGGCGATTTTCCGTGAACAGAAATTACAGAAGTGGTCATCTCCACAACTGGTATTCTTTGTACCCAAAAACTATAGTTTTTCGTGTTATCTTGATAACAGTTGCAGATATCCGAAAACAGGAAAATGGCACATCTAGGTGAACGTTAAAATTTGGGCTATTTGCTATCATTAGACGGCCCACGGCACAAAAAAGGCTGAAAACATGTTTTTGCGTTTTGTGCAAAAGTATTGTAACTTTGTACCTCTAGATCTCAGTAACGGATAACGATATCGATAAACTTTCGAAGTTGCCCAGGAATATCATCTTAAAACATATCGTAAAAATTTCGTCGATCTGTAATGAATATAAATTGTACAAGTGGCCATTCCCAGAAATGGTACTTTTCGTACGCAAAAAATCATGGTTTTTCGTGGCTTTCTCAGGAACCGCCCACGAACAAATGGTGCTTTTATAAGTTGCATTCGGGTCTCAGTGTACCACACATAATCCGAAAGAACCAACCGATTTCCTCAATTTGCCTGGGCTGAAGGAAGTATGTAACGTTTAAATTTTGACTCTGTATTGTAGGATATCTAGAGTATGCTCGTTCTTCCGATAAGTATACAGGTGATCGCTATGGCAAGGGCTATCCAGAAATCTTGACCTCTTATCTAAGTGATGAATGGAAACCAAGATATAAGCCCTTGAAAACTCGCATTTTCGCGCACAGTTTATTGGAACATATTCGTACCGTGCACTCTCGTACACGGACCGATTCAGGTTTGTAATCGTTGACTTGTTGCTAGAAATAGTACCAGTTTGAATAAATTTACATAATTATCGTTAAATTATGAAGTAACTGGCTTTCTTCGACAAACCACTTCCTCACGGTAATTCACCCATGGCACAGCGAGAAAAGAAAGCAACGTTTCCAATAATCTCTGGTTGCGTGCGAGCTTGGTAACAAAAATTCCAGGTGACACCAAATCAATCGAATCTTTATTATCGTTGTGAAGATCTAGACAAATGTTTCTCAGTCACTTGATAAATTATTCTTCGGTATATGATACGAGAAATCACATTAATTCAGTTCCGTTTACGAGGAAGAAGCTAAGAAATGCATTTATTGTAGCAGTTTATATGCGTGCAGATGTTAGAGGCTTCCATTTGCTACCAGTTCATAATCTGTTGTAAAACATGAAGAAACTGATTTATGAAACTGGTATTTAAATTGGTGGCAATATTTCACGAACATTAGACAAAGCATTCTCCTAAGAGAGAAGGCTCACATACGACTGACTTATACTCTGTGCTATTATTCACCCGACCTTATTTTTTCGTATTAACCACAGCGAAGCCGTAACGAGGCGGCAGCGCAATTTCTCCGATACTGAATCAAAATATATACGGGAGCATTCACCGCTCTTAGGCAATAACGGAATAAGCGACTGATCTTTCCAGGACTTCTCAATAGATTACAGGTTTTCTGAATGTGCCAATCACTGTTTCACGGTAAACAGCCCCCTAAGAGGGAACTTTCCTCTTCGTACAAATTTTAACGTAACAGACAATTTCGTACTGTGCTAAAGCTTCAGCTTTGGTATATATTATTGTGTTATTGAAAGTAGTCATCACTTTATCAGTCTTCATGGAAAATTTCACGAACAGTTTGTCTGAATGTTACAGAGGCTTTGTAACTGTAATCTAGTAGCTAGCATAATTTCCACATAATATAGTGGTGTATGCCGAACGCTAGAGGTATAATCGAATATGTTTTACTTAAAATGTAGGTCTGTTTAAGATTTTAGTACAATTCTTTGAGGTTTGCAACCAACATCTCCAGTTTACACCCTAAAGGCTAACAAGGTCCAGATCCGTTTATTCATTGTACTAGTGGATTTCTTACACACTGTTTAAAATATTTGATAGATTAAAACAAACAGCACAGCTAATTTCAATCAAACAAAGTTTTCATAAAGATATTTAAACCTCGAAGAAGAAGACGCATATTTAAGGATAAATAATAAACATTATCAGGAAATGAGGAAAATGGAAAACGAAAAATCATGCAATCATTGCAAACGAATTTCTGTATTTCCCCATGAACAGGAGCTGTGTGGGTTTAGAACACTTCTGCGGAGTGAGACTTTTGCACGGGGATAAATGACTTTTTGCAGGTTTGTGGGTTGGCGAAGCCAACGAATGTCGAAGCAAAAACCCTGGTTGTGGTGTCATACTGATCTGTAGCTTAGCCCAAGGTCTAGGTCAGGTTGGAATGTGACAGTTTGCCTTTGAGATGGTGAAGCCAACGAATGTGAAAGCAAAAATCCTTGTTGTGGTGTCAGACTAATCTGTAGCTCAGCCCGAGCTGTATGTGACAGTTTCGTTGTGACTTGGCGAAGCCAACGAATGTGAAAGCAAGGATCTATCTGAGGTGTCTTGTGCTCCACAGACATGCAAACAAATTCCATCCCCGCTCAAGTGTCACTCCGTACAACTGTCACAATTTCATTTCTGCCGTCTACATAGCAAAGGATTACTCACTGCTTTGACTAGTCACGTTAAAACAAGTCAGTCAGTTAGAATCTGTCAACTGACTGACCGACTGGTTTCATATTATGCAACGCACGCCACTCTGGAGGGTAAAAGTTATCAGAAATGGCGCAATTAATTGCAAGAGATCAACAAATAATACATCATGCGTGCTTCCAACGTGGTTGTGAGGCATTATTTATGCCAATTTATTCAAGCATAAGTTCTCATGAAATTTGCATTTGCTTTTCGATACGTAGTATGTGTGACCAGGCAGATGTACAATTGTGTAAGTTTTGTATATGTTTACGCGATACAGTAATAATGTACAAGCCCTAATGACGTAGTGTTACCACACACGCAGAGCCTGTTATGACGCGAGCTGTGACATTCATTGGCGCCTCTTCTGCTAGCGCCATCTCGCGACGCGACCTGTAGTGTAAGAACAGAGCCGGAGTTACGGTAGTACCTGGCTTGGCGCTTGTATGTGATGGAGACACTTAACATTTATAATGTCATCTCTCTTGGACGCCTATGTGCTACTTACGACAATTTTGTAAGGCCTGCGTGTTATAGGCAACTATTAATATCACCATTGTTTGCCTTGATGTTGTAACCTGTGTGTGTCCTAAGGTATGTAACTAAATTTGTGTGTATACATGTTATATAAGTGGAATCCAAGCCCACTTCTACGAGGTGCATTCAAGTTCTAAGGCGTCCGATTTTTTTTCTCCGGGCTGGAAAGAGCTAGAAACATGCGCATTGTTTTAAAATGAGGCCGCGTTCATTGTCAATACGTCCCAGAGATGGCAGCACCGTACGGCAGATGGAATTTTACCGCCAGCGGCGAGAATGAGAACTGTTTTAAATACTTAAAATGACGACGTTTTCCTTACTTGAACAGCGTGCAATCATTCGTTTTCTGAATTTGCGTGGTGTGAAACCAATTGAAATTCATCGACAGTTGAAGGAGACATGTGGTGATGGAGTTATGGATGTGTCGAAAGTGCGTTCGTGGGTGCGACAGTTTAATGAAGGCAGAACATCGTGTGACAACAAACCGAAACAACCTCGGGCTCGCACAAGCCGGTCTGACGACATGATCGAGAAAGTGGAGAGAATTGTTTTGGGGGATCGCCGAATGACTGTTGAACAGATCGCCTCCCGAGTTGGCATTTCTGTGGGTTCTGTGCACACAATCCTGCATGACGACCAGAAAATGCGAAAAGTGTCATCCAGGTGGGTGCCACAAATGCTGATGGATGACCACATGGCTGCCCGTATAGCATGTTGCCAAGCAATGTTGATGCGCAACGACAGCATGAATGGGACTTAATTTTTGTCGGTTGTGACAATGGATGAGACGTGGATGCCATTTTTCAATCCAGAAACAAAGCGCCAGTCAGCCCAATGGAAGCACACAGATTCACCACCACCAAAAAAATTTCGGATAACTGCCAGTGCTGAAAAAATGATGGTGTCCATGTTCTGGGACAGTGAGGACGTAATCCTTACCCATTGCGTTCCAAAGGGCACTACGGTAACAGGTGCATCCTATGAAAATGTTTTGAAGAACAAATTCCATCCTGCACTGCAACAAAAAGGGAAGGGCTGCGCGTGTGTTGTTTCACCAAGAGAACGCACCCGCACATCGAGCTAACGTTACGCAACAGTTTCTTCGTGATAACAACTTTGAAGTGATTCCTCATGCTCCCTACTCACCTGACCTGGCTCTTAGTGACTTTTGGCTTTTTCCAACAATGAAATACACACTCCGTGGCCGCACATTCACCAGCCATGCTGCTATTGCCTCAGCGATTTTCCAGTGGTCAAAACAGACCCCTAAAGAAGCCTTCGCCGCTGCCATGGAATCATGGCGTCAGCGTTGTGAAAAATGTGTACGTCTGCAGGGCGATTACGTCGAGATGTAACGCCAGTTTCATCGATTTCGGGTGAGTAGTTATTTAGAAAAAAAAATCGGAGGCCTTAGAACTTGAATGCACCTCGTATAGTGTTTTCTGTCCTCTCTAGATCCGATGATGGAGGCTTTAGTTTCGCTGAAACCGTTAACCACGGAATAAAAAGAATTCCTGCGATCTTGGCTACCAGTTTATTGTTTTTAAGAAAAATGGGTTTTGTTCCCTTATTAAATTCTTCGTATGGACACATTTCAGACTGTGTTTTGATGCACACGCTAACCGAAGAAACGTATCAGGCGAGACGTAGGTGTGAGGCCTCCTTTATAGTCTTTTCACGTCTGGACCTTTAGAAAGCAACCAACTCACTGGGGGCCGCAGGTCGATACGGCATCGATGGATCGCAGGACGCCCTGTTGAAATAGACCTGCCGGCCGGAGTGCCCGAGCGGTTCTAGGCGCTACAGTCTGGAACCGCGCGGCCGCTATGGTCGCAGGTTCGAATACTGCCTCGGGCATGGATGTGTGTGATGTCCTTAGTTTAGTTAGGTTTAAGTAGTTCAAAGTTCTAGGGGACTGATGACCTCAGAAGTTAAGTCCCATAGTGCTCAGAGCCATTTTTTTTAAACAGACCTAGTCGTTTGTTTCCCCATGCCAGCGTCTCTTACAAATAGGAGAGGTGTTTTTTCAGCTTGGTGGCCCTCCAGGTAGGCACCGATGCAATAATCACTCTCGAAGTTTCTTGTGTTTTGTACATGCGCTCATTGTTCACTCTCTCACAGCTAGTGTGGGAATGAGTCTCTTGTTTTCTGGCTGTAGTTATTCTTCCCGAATTATGCACCCAACAAACTACGACAGGCCCACCCATGAGATGGCCGTGTGCTGATGCGAGACTGGTGATCATATTCCTATGTTCACAAACTAGTTATTGTTGCGGCAAACTGGTGCCACACAATTCGCAAAACAACAAACTTTTCCATTCGTTGCAGATAAAATATGATCTGTCACTTACTAAACTTCATGTTGATAGTATCAGAAACTTCGCGTTTCTCTCGCCTGATTGGCGGACTTGTTATTGTACGATTTTGATTGGTCGAAGCAAGCTATGCGTTTTTTCCTAGGGATAATTTAAGTGAAACTCGGTGGTGAACAGGCTTTCTTGTGGCAGGCTCGACGGGGAGAAAAAGTGAATGTTGGCGCTAAACTGCGACAGGAGCAGAAGTGTATTCTTGTGATAGGCTATGACTGGAGAAGAAGTAACTTCTGGTGCTAGTCCCTAACAAGAACTTCAAAATATTTTCTTGTGGTGAGCTCCGAGTGTATGAGAAGTAGATTCTTGTCGTAAGCTCCGAGTGGAACAGAAGTACAGTTTATTCTCACTGTTGGCTCTGAGATGAGTGGTCTTCGAGAATTTGGCTTTGGCGGACTTCAGTTGTGGCGGCCGAAGCAGAGTAGCGCAGACTCCGAGTCTCTGAAAGCAGAGTCCAATGTGTGCAGAAGCCGCCACCGCTCAGCGATGACGGGCGTTGAATGTGGTAAGCGCAGCGTTATTAAATAGGGCGCTAGGACTGAGCCGAGTTTCTCAAACGTCAGTCGTGGCCGAGCGGTTCTAGGCGCTTCAGTCCGAAGCCGCGCTGCTGCTGCGGTCGCAGGCTCGAATCCTGCCTCGGGCATGGATGTGTGTGATGCCCTTAGGTTAGTTAGGTTTAAGTAGTTCTAAGTCTAGGGGTCTGATGACCTCAGATGTTAAGTCCCATATTGCTCAGAGCCATTTGAACCATTTCTCAAACATTACTTCATTTATCAAGCCAAGAGTTTCGCTTAGATTCAGCCTATTGACTAAACAAGGCGCTTCTCTTTAACTCATGAATGGACGTCACTGCTTACATATTGCCGAGCGGTTGTAAATTCACCTCACGTGTTCTCCACTAACATTCCTATAGTAGAATATGGTCGTAGCAATAGATTTCGTACCGCCGCACCACGACATTCCCAGTGACATCGTTCATTTAGTCCAGCCAATTTTCCTTGTGGACCAACCCAGTGCACCATGGACGTTTCGTATGTTTCCTTAAAGGCGTTAACTGATATTCAGATGTCTCTTTCAGATGAAAATAACTTGTAGAATCTGCACTGATATTTTGATATAGACGAGAAACACTATATAGCCTAATAAATTAGAGAATTATGGTTTTCTTTACACAGGCTCAGCACCTAGCCCCCTTGCAACTTGTTCAAAAATAACGAAACGAGGTGCATTAAACTCATAGTGTCTCAGTACTTCGTTGTAAGTGGTATGTAGTTCATTAGGAAAGTTTACAATGGAACGCAATAAAACCGCCATTTGGACTTAAGGAAACATCAGAAACCTTGAAGCAGCTCACGGTCGGACCGTATCTCCAGCAGTGTTAAATGTACCAAAAAAATTCATTTCATAGTTTTGGCGAGCGTCCAGTGTTAGAGGAATTTTTTCGTAGACCAATGTAGATTCGTTCATATAACAAATTGTACGCTCGGATAGGTAATGAGCCAGTCGTCGGTGTACATCCATATTGCCAAACTGCAGTAGAAACAGACGTTTGTTGATTAAAAGAAGAGATGACAAATGGACAGACATACGGGATGTCGGCACTTAACGGATGAGATGCAACTTGCCAAGCAAGGGAATGGCGTCTAGAAATGACATTATTGGCGGATTTGTGTAGTCTTTCTACCCTGGTGAATTGTTGGCGGTACGCAAAGTGACGAAAAATTTTGTAAGATAATTTGATTGGCCAAACGAAGAACATGAACAATGAGCTGGTCAATATGGTGCATAGTCACGCCCAGAGAGAGAGAGAGAGAGAGAGAGAGAGAGAGATCTGTAGCATGCTAACAGCAAGAGTAGATTCTTCCTGGAGGGACTCGGCACTAAAAACATTGCTTGGACGTGATGGCCTTGATGGGACATGGCTTCTGGCTTCACTGCCGTTTTAACGACGGACATTCAGCCCTGACCTCGGCCGAAGACTTGCACCGCACGCGGCCTCCACGCCACAGCCAAGTCATGGTGCCAAGCGACGCCAGGGCCCATTCAGTCGCGGTAAATGACTTGCACCACAGCACTCCCGTCAGAGTCCACCTGACAACAGCCCTGACAACATTTTATTACTAATGAGCATTTCGTTATTTCATTTTATTGATAGTAATGGAAAGAGGTCAAGTACCCCGGTGCAGAAATTTGTTTACAATAAGAGGCGATCAAAAAGTTTCCATTTCAGGGCGCTGCTGCTGCATACGAGGTGCGACAATAAAGTAATGAGACAGATTTTCCTCGCAAGATGTGGCAACCCTGCAGGCTTGCATAGGCACAATATCTTTGACCTTGGTCTATAAGCTGCTTCTAGTCCAAGCGGCACATTGATGCAACTGCTCAGTCGTGAGTTGTGCTGTAATAAGTTAACACGTGTTTGTGTCTCTCGTCACGGAAATGGGACCACATAATATTGCGCAACGGTATGCCATTTCTTTTTGCGTTAAATTGCGTGAAAACGCGACGCCAACTTATGGTAAGCTTCAGAAGGCTTTTGGAGAGGAGGTTATGTCAAGAGCTCAAGTTTTTCGTTGGCATAAAATGTTTTATGAAGGCAGAACGAATGTTGAAGATGAAGACTGCAGTGGGCGACCATCAACCTCACAGACTGATGTCAACTTGGCCAGGGTGCGTGAACTCGTACAATCTAATCGAAGATTATCTGTGAAAATGATTGCAGAAGAACTGAACATCAATCTATAAACCGTTCGTCTAATAATAACCGAAGATGTTGGTATGAGAAAGATTTGTGCAAAAACGGTCCCCAAAATATCACACGGCGACAAACACGGAAAAATGTGGCAGCCGATCTGTTAGAGCAAACAAATCAATCCAAAATTGTGGAGCCGTGTTATCACTGGTGATGAAAGTTGTTTTTTTTTTCAGTACAATCCAGAGACAAAACGCCAAAGTTCGCAATGGTGCCTAAATGGATCACCCAGACCAAAAAAAGCTCGCATGTCAAAGTCAAAACTGAAATGCATGCTTGTGTGCTTCTTTGATTCCAAGGGAATTGTTCGTAAAGAGTGGGTGCCTCCTGGACAAACAGTTAACCAACGTTACTACAAATAAATTTTAGAAAGACTTCGTAAAAGAGTTCTTTGTGTTCGTGCCAACATTGCTGATAATTGGATTCTGCATCACGATAATGCGCCATCCCATACAACTCTGTCAGTACAGCAATTTTTAACCTCAAAACAAATTTCAGTACTACCACAGACACCTTATTCATCAGATATCGCCTCGTGCAACTTTTTTCTATTTCCAAGAGTCAAAGCGGCGGTCAAGGAACACCATTTTCAAACAATACAAGATGTCCAAAAAGCTGTGACGAGGATCTTGGAGGATATTATAGAAGATGAGTTACGGAAATGTTATCATCAATGGCAGAAGCGCAGGAAAAAGTGTGTGCAATCAGAACGGAACTACTTTGAAGGAGACAACACTAAACTTGACTAAAAGGGTAAGCAACATTTTTTTTCATATCAGTCTCATTACTTTATTGTAGCACCTCGTACATGAAAGGTAGCGCGACTCTGATGAGAGTGTATAAGCACCGACATGTAGGCAAGGGATTTGTGCGGCATTCGTGTCTTTCCGACGTGCGTACGATTCAGCACGTCACGCTCGTCGGTCTGCAAGGCCAGCCTCATCCATTACTCAAGCGGGAGACACACGAGCACCTGCCGTATAGTCCCCATCGTCGTACTTTCAGTCCCTTAAAAAAGGTCCAGAAAGGTCGACGATTCCTGTCGCACGAGGACGTGCAGCTGACCGTTACGGACTTCTTCACACGGAAGGACACAATGTTCTACCAAAAGCGAATCTTCAACCTGGTGCGTTGGTGGGATGATTGCATCAGTACTCGCGGAGATTTTGCCCGATTTGCATACCGATTCTGGACTGTACAGCATCCGAATGGAAACTTTTTTACTACCCCTTATACTTTACTGGCCATTAAAACTGCTACACCAAGAAGAAATGCAGATGATAAACGGGTATTCATTGGACAAATATATTGTACTACAACTGACATGTGATTACATTTTCACGTAATTTGAATGCATAGATCCTGAGAAATCAGTACCCAGAATAGCCACCTCTGGCAGTAATAACGGCCTTGACACGCCTGGGCATTGAGTCAAACAGAGCTTGGATGGCGTCTACAGGAACAGCTGCCCATGCAACTTCAACACTATACCACATTTCATCAAGAGTAGTGACTGGCGTATTGTGACGAGCCAGTTTCTCGGCCACCACTGACCAGACGTTTTCAGTTGGTGAGAGACCTGGAGAATGTGGTGGCCAGGGCAGCAGTCGAACATTTTCTGTATCCAGAAAGGCCCGTACAGGACCTGCAACATGCGATCGTGCATTATCCTGCTGAAATGTAGGGTTTCGCAGGGATCGAATGAAGGGTAGAACCACGGGTCGTAACACATCTCAAATGTAACGCCCAGTGTTCAAAGTGCCGTCAATGCGAACAAGAGGTGACCGAGATGTGTAACCAATGGAACCACATACCGTCACGCCGAGTGATACGCCAGTATGGCGATGACGAATACACGCTTCCAATGTGCGTTCACTGCAATGTCGCCAAACACGGATGCGACCATCATTATGCTGTAAACAGAACCTGGATTCATCCAAAAAAATGACGTTTTGCGATTCGTGCACCCAGCTTCGTCGTTGAGTACACCATCGAAGGCGCTCCTGTCTTTGATGCAGCGTCAAGGGTAATCGCACCCGTGGTCTCCGAGCTGATACTCCATGCTGCTGCAAACGTCGTCGAACTGTTCGTGCAGATGGTTGTTGTCTTGCAAACGTCGCCATCTGTTGCCTCAGGAATCGAGACGTGGCTGCACGATCTGTTACAGCCATGCGGATAAGATGCCTGTCATCTCGACTGCTAGTGATACGAGGCCGTTGGGATCCAGCACGGCGTTCCGTATTACCCTCCGGAACCCACCGATTCCATATTCTGCTAACAGTCATTGGATCTCGACCAACGCGAGCAGCAATGTCGCGATACGATAAACCGCAATCGCGATAGTGTACAATCCAACCTTTATCAAAGTCGGAAACGTGACGGTACGCATTTCTCCTCCTTACACGAGGCATCACAACAACGTTTCACCAGGAAACACCGGTCAACTACGCTTTGTGTATGAGAAATCGGTAGGAAACTTTTCTCATGACAGCACGTTGTAGGTGTCGCCACCGGCGCCAACGTTGTGTGAATGCTCTGAGAAGCTAATCATTTGCATATCACAGCATCTTCTTCCTGTCGGCTAAATTTCGCGTCTGTAGCACGTCATCCTCGTGGTGTAGCAATTTTAATGGCCAGTAGTGTACTTAAGGTGTGCCCATAATTTCTCTGCGTCCATCTTATGTCAGTTCACTGTCTATGTGAGATGCTGACAATTGTTTATCTGCTGCGAAGGAAGAACTGTAGCCCAATAGCCACTTGGAAGGCTACATTGAGATCTCCCCGCAGCCCTTTGATTGTGAAGGGGTTGTTCTGCAAAAGGAGTTGTTGATCCACACTTGAGAAAGAATTTCAAGACGTAGTGACCTAGTGGACATCTCCGACATTTAGAGGATCCGACATCACCGACAATTTTCTTTTGTGGAATACATTTTCCTATGCTTTTTGAAATTTACCTTTGCTGACAGAGCCCATTTAATTACATCTTTTGACACTATTTTGCCAAATGCTTCGTCACAGCTTTACTAACCCCGCAACTCTTTCGCCAATACATACCCAATGTGCCTGATTGCAAATAACAGTGTTTCATGTTACGGAACGAAACCTTAATAAACCCAAAAAGGTGATTATCTCTGCCATGGCTACAAAAATAACACGTATCATCCACAGAATGAGTCAAGGAAGATTAAAACACGAAATCTTCAATTTTCTTGTGAGCAAGGCCAGCTGTATCTAAAAGATATAGTAGGATTAGGACAAACGGTTTACAGGAAACAGCTGTTTACAGTGCCGAAACGTTCTGATTCAAAACCACACATTTCCAAGACCTAGGCAGAAAACACAATGCTGTGAGAAAGACAACGAAGGAATGTTGGGTAAAGATTAAAAACTAGATAATAACGATTCGAAATTAACGTCGCCCACAGATGGCTGAAACAAGTATAAGAAGAACAAAAATCACAACCACAAAAAAGTGTGTTTAAAACAGATCATGAAACAGACTGGTGTTGCAATCTAGAGACGAGGTCCAGACCTCGCTGACTAGAACTGTGGTTGTTAGGTGGACTTCAGGATTTTCATTTTCTTCTGATAGTTAGGAAAATACGGTAAAATGAAGACTAATTATCTCCCCTGATTTTAAATTCATCTCACTATATATAGACAAATGATATTCTTGGAGCTAAGACAGTTAGTAATAGGCCTCAATGTACGAAAACTCACAGACATGATCTCAACAGTTATGTCTTCAAACGAATTTTCAGTGTCCTTCAAATTAAATAACTGAAGTTTGGCAATCTGTTCGATACTTCACACTTTCGTTCAGAATGAAATAAAACAGAATGAGGAAAAAAAAAACATTGTGCGGTATAATACATGAAGCATCCAAGTAGAAAGTTAAGACTGGTTCAAAATGGTTCAAATGGCTCTGAGCACTATGGGACTTAACATCTGAAATCATCAGTCCCCTAGAACTAAGAACTACTTAAACCTAACTAACCTAAAGACATCACACACATCCATGCCTGAGGCAGGATTCGAACCTGCGACCGTAGCGGTCGCGCTGCTCCAGACTGAAGCGCCTAGAACCGCTCGGCCACACCGGCCGGCACTAAGAGTGGTTATCAATGTCTAATGGTATGGTTTCGTTGAAGATATTGCACTTATCTCAAAAAGCAGGAAGGATGTGGAAGTAATGATGGAACCTCTACAAGAAATTATTACTAAAATCGACTATAAATCTCCCATGAGAAATTAAAATGCATCGAACGTGAAGGGAAAACTGAAGTTGGCAGATTATAACACACTGCAGTTTCTGAAGATTGGAAAACACTGCCAGCTTGACCATATGAAAACAAATTTGGAAAATGTGTATATCAGTGTACCAACAACAAGTCGTCAGCTTTGTACCCAGAGTACTTGCACATCGACCTAGAAGCGACCTTTGATTTTTGTTTTTGACTGGAAGTGCCACGGCCATACTCGTTAAGTGAAGAGCCATAAAAAGCACTCGAAATAGAAAGCGAGCACTCATCGAAGTCAGGAGGGTGAATCTCAGCATGTGAGTGAGCTCGAACAGAGCATAATTATCAGTCGTGGGGAAATGTGTGTATTGTACCATGACATTTCCTCTCCTATGTGACACGCTGCTGCGACAGTGATGCCTCTGTGAGACCAGTGGTTAGAGTGGTGTGCAAGTGAGAATGTGGGTGCATAACATATAATTTGCAGCGACGTGGGTGTGCTTTCTGTGTTTGTTCCACACTACGTACCTCAACCGTTGTCACCCATGGCAATTGACAACATTGGAGTTTGCGCCACGTAGAGCCACTCTGTCTGCTTCTGACTCTCCTAAAAGCAACTAATGTATCTGGAAAGATAAAGTTTTATTTCAAATCTGAAAAAATGTTTCGAGGTACATCATCATGTACCTAGAAACAAATACAGGATTGTAATCTTGTTGTAGAACTGAAATGGAGAAAATCTTGTCAATACTGTATTTAACAGTCATTTTAAATTATTGCTCTACTACAGCCAGTAAAGCCCGTCTGGCCACCCACGCGGTCTAACCCGCTGCTTCCCGAGCAGGAAGGTGTGCCGGTCCCCGACATGAATCCGTCCGGCGGATTAGTGTCGAGGTCCGGTGTGCCGGGCAGCCTGTGGATGGTTTTTAAGGCGGTTTTCCGTTTGCCTCGGTGAATACGGGCTGGTTCCCCTTATTCCGCCTCAGTTACCCTATGTCGGCGACTGCTGCTCAAACGCCGTTTCCATGTCCACGTACACCGTAATTATTCTATCACGCAAACATTTGGGGTTACACTCGACTGGTGTGAGACGTTCCCGAGGGGGTCGACTGGGGGCCAAACCGCACAATAACCCTGGGTTCGGCATGGGGCGGCGGTGGGGTGTGTGGTCTGCTGTGGCCTGTTGTGGGGTTGTGAACCACTGAGGGCTACAGCAGGACGAACCCTCTCCATCGTTTCTAGGTCCGCGGTTCCATACACAATGCCGGCCGCGGTGGTCTCGCGGTTCTAGGCGCGCAGTCCGGAACCGCGCGACTGCTACGGTCGCAGGTTCGAATCCTGCTTCGGGCATGGATGTGTGTGATGTCCTTAGGTTATTTAGGTTTCAGTAGTTCTAAGTTCTAGGGGACTGATGATCACAGCTGTCAAGTCCCATGGTGCTCAGAGCCCATACACAATACACACACACACACACACACACACGCACACACACACACACACACACACACACACATAGCCAGTAATCAGCAAGTGAAATCAAATCAAGCAGAAGTATTATCAAAAACCAGCTAGAAGTTAAATACGTACAATTAGAAGTGGAAGCTATTGGCAACTAACAAAATTTCCATTTTCGAGATTGTTAAGACACTAAGGAAACTCAGTTCATTTGCAGATATTACATTTCTATGGTAAAAGACGTTCTGTTTCAAGGCACAAGATGATGCACGACCGATGAAGTTTGGCTTAATTGTCCATAAATTTTATAAATAGTTCTAGAAATATATAACATCCTACTGACCATGAAACTCTGTGTCTGAAGAATTAACAAGATATCCCGAATAGCTTTAATATATTCTACAGCATTTAAAAGTTTAGAATGGTTAATATTTACAAATGTTACACAAAACACAATCGCATGTTTAACAACAGCAAAAACTGTAGAAAATGGAGGAAATTACTAATGCCAGTCGCTAGTGCGCTTTCATTCATGTGAGTCTACAATCGGTCATTAGACTGAAGTACCGACCAAAAACCATCATGCATTCAAAGGTAGACCATCCTCTAGGTACAACACTCTCCTCTACTGAATAAACGAAAATCATTTTGTAAAGCTATTCGTATAGAATTCAAAGGAAAAATTAAACATTCAGAGCTCAGAGAAAGAACACCCACTTCTCTGACTCATAGATTAACAAATCAACTAATTAGCCTGCTTGGTTTTTATAGAATTCTCTGTTAACATTGTACCCTCTTTAAATCATTGTTCACTTTATTAAGCGTAGTAATGTTCAGACCAATGTTATGTGTAAAGATCACGTGAAGTTTTACTCTCTCTATCTGAATACATACTTCATTCTAAAACCGTTTTCTTACAAAATCATTTCATAGGAATATTACTCTCCCCATCCTACTGTTTATGGTACGCAACAGTTTGAATATTGTTTGGAAATTTTATTTATTTAAAAACATAAATCTAGCTTAGCTACTGCCTGCTTGCTGTTTGCTTTTGCGCTTTCGAGAAATCTACAACAATATTGTCAAGACGCGAGGTAAGTGGAAATTTTGATGAGGACCAGGCAATTATATTACTTCAGCTGCGCATTTCATATAAAGACGAGTTGTATTCAGACCAGTTACAGTTCGGTTCAGTTATGTTCTGTTTAGTCAAATGTTAGCATACGTGTTTAAGTTGAATAACAGTTTGTGGGTTCATAGTTCTGGAAATACGTAGACTTTTTACAGAATGGGAGCTACATTTGGGATACATTTCATATAGAAACACATAGTGGAGAACTTACTGGCTCCACTGTCTGGCTATAAAAGAAATGGTGGGATTTGAGAAGAATGAAGACCATAAATGACATTGTCAAAATAAGGAACTCTTCCACAAGCGGATAAATACTGCCAAATTACTGACTCAGCAACAGAAATGTCGCCAGAAGATGTGTCATGTGACAATTATTGATTACATTATTATGTAAACAATTGGCATAATAGTACAGGTTCTACGAGGATTTCATTCATTGTTGACTATTTGTGTGCCCTATAGTACAGTTTCTTTGTTTTTTGGTCATTGCAACAATTTTGTTTTCCAAGAAATAGTATTTCTTCATGTTTGGCACAACAGAAAACAATGTGAAAGTCCGTCACAGCACAAGACTGCAGAGGGTGTTATGGAATAACCAGTCGGTGCAGGATAAGATAAACCACCTTGAGCAAATACCAACTATTAATAGCTTACACGAGACGGCAGAAAATTGCGGAGGTCCACACTTATTCACCAATTTAGGGAACAAAAATGAAACACAACAAACGATGGGTAATGAACACGCAAGTTCTGAAGTTGAGTCGGACGACGATAAATCGCAACAGTCTAGCGAAAGTTTAAAAAAGTCGCCACAGTCGTGCAAATTTTTAGAACAGGTAACAGACACGTCAGAGCTTTTGTGTCAGTTCCTTTTGAACGAACACAGCCCGCATCACCTTCTGTGAACAGGAAAAAATAGTAAATCACTTACAAGAAATAAAAACAACAGAATGACAAGAGGAATTCACAGGAAGAAACGAAACTGAAAATACAAAATTCATCAGTTAGGATTAGGGAAGAAACTAAAAATGACCTTCAATCTACAATTAGCAGTTTAGCAACTGCATTACGTAACCTTGAAACGGAACACGAAAACATGAAAACAAACCAGTGTAACGACATGGACGAATTGTTAGCTAAAATCAACACTGTAGTTCCGAGTGCAATAGTTACACTGATAAAAGAACATACCAAACAACTTAACACATCGGTAAAAGAAATTAGTTAACAGGAACAAACTTTGACATTATATTCTGAAGAAAAAAAAGACAGTTATGCACAATTAAAGAAAAAGCTTGACCTGACAACGAAAATCGCAATTTGTCAACCAGTGCAGACAGATATTCAAATGACACACTGCCAGTAGAATTTTCAGACACAGCAGAATTTTAATCATTGAAAAACTTCAAAGACAACCAGGAGTAATTAACCGGGAAAATAAGTATTATAGGAATGCTATGAATAAAAAAGACGAGCGTATTGAAAGAAGGCTTAGCCGCCAAGACGAAAAGAACGAATTTGGCCATTTACATTCATATTCAGAAAACTCTGGTGACCGTACAAATTTTTGGCGTTTACATGATTTTCCACGGGAACAGTACCACACATTCACATACGACAGTGAATCACCTGTGTAGTGCAATAGAGAACGATCTGTTTCACACAAAAATGGTAACTTCGATTACAAACACAGATTGACAAAACGTAAATTCGAAGTTTTCACGAATTACAGTAACAAAATTTGCCCCTAAACATGGACTGATCAGTTGCTATATACTTTACCACCAAGTTGGCTACTTTAACACAAATTAGAATTTCTATGTGGGTATTTAGAAGATGAACCTGCAGCAACAGTGCACTCAATAGTGAGAGACTGCCAGAACATAAATGATCCCAACGAGGAATTTTGTCAACCTACTGGTCGTAGGCCATACAAGATCGGGTAAAACACAGTATTATAATGTTACGAAACTTCGAACAGTCTGACTTCTCTAGCCCAGCAAAATACTTTGAAGACATGGTACGCAGAAATCCATACTTATCAGACCCATACAGTCCATCAGGGCTAATTCGCATTTGTTCAACAAAGTTACCTATACATTCGAGACATGTAATTTTGACCGGTAGATGCAAAGATTGTTTAGAAGCATTTCAAACATTATTTCAAGAACTGGAATTGGGCAGTAACAACAGCGTAACAAGAAAACACAATAACAATCACAACAGAAACTGTGACACGCAAAATGTTTTTGTACCGTTTGAGAATGAATACTATGGGAACTTGCACAACAAACACAACTACAGAAACAATTACAGATGAGATAACCGATATCGTCCATATAAAGGACAATTCTCGCAGTTGAATAACGATTATTGTGATAAAAGTGGGATAGAAGACTATGAACATAATAACAGATATCACAGTGATGTGACCAAGTGTAATCATAATTATAATAACAATCAAAATAATCGCAGACAATACACTAACTCAGATGGTAGTCATGCAGACTTTCATGGGCACAATTCAGGTAGATCAAATCCACAAAATACATGGCACAACAACAATTACGTAAATATCAACCAACACAGTCTCAGTGAAAAACATCATAATTCACAGTGGCAAAATCCTGTAAGGGCAAGCCCAGTGCGACGGATAGAAACAACTAAAGTCAGATTACCAAATCCACGAAATGATCAATGACGAGGAAGCAACACAAGACAATGACTAGCATCTCCAGCAGCAAAGAATACTGTGGCTCACACAAAACACGCCGCTCCAGGAACTTTGAATTTTGTACAAACAATGCTATTTCACTGCAAGCAGAGACTCCCGTCACGCAACAGGCAACTTTTGACAAGAATCGGGCGACATTTGTCGCGCAACAAACTTCATTTATCGCGCAACAAAGCGAGGGATTTGCTGCCACGACGCATACACTAAACAAACTGCTACGAACTTCGAAATTTCGCCTAGAATCCGAATAAGAACAAATAATTTCTAATAAAATGAAGATTGACAGTAGTTTTTAACCAAAGTTCTGAGAGCATACACAAGTTATAAGCAATGCATTGTCCATTTGGGAAATATTTTTTGGTTTACACAGTGATGATAATACAGACACATATAACATTTTCTACCACTCTTGACGAGATACACAGGTTTTTAGGTTGGAAAGAAGAATAATAGGTATTTTGATATAAGAAGTTTTTCAGGCTCTATTGACTGAGGTAATGAAGTTGTGTTTACTGAACTAAAATATTACCAACTACAGCTATGAAGTGTTGTTTATGTGAAAAAAAGTGAATGAAAAAGAGCAGGTAATTGTTATTTCAAGTTTGTAGTGAAACAAATAAAGCGAATATGTTAATTGTTGTAATAGCATAATGAAAATTATGTTGGTTAGGTACATGAGATGATAATTATGATGCATACCGTAATAGAATGAGGCAATGATTATGATAATTAATATAGAGAAAGAGTAAGTGGATAAGAGTTAGGGCATAGGGACGACCCTGTTCCTTCTTATACTCAAAATTTATGCCATGTGGATTAATTTCGTGTGTTTCGTGATTATAATGTAAAAGGTAAGTTTTTGCAAAGATGTGGCTTAATGACAGTAGCGAATGAAGGTAACGTGACTTGAGACCTCATAGCTATTTTTTTAATGTGAAGTTTATGATTATCTGATGCAAATTACTCGACCTTTTACTGAATATACAGTGCTATTTTTTTTATCAGAACAACAAAACATGTAACAGTTATGCAAATTTTAGAGTAATTCGAGAAGTGTACGTTTTTGTCTCCATTTGTGCACGAAAATTGTTTTTCAAATATTTGGCTCAGCACTGACTGCCACTCTGTATTGCGACACACTCTTTTAGCACATGGTATCTCACTGAACTTCTTATGATTTTTCTTTGTGGTAGCATCTATTTTCTTCTTTATACTGATGAATCCCATTTTTTTCTGATTTGTATGTAGCCACATACACGCAAAATTTAACTTCTATTGAATTCCGTAGAACTAATGTGCCTTTTCTTAGTCTAACAGGTGAATTTTACATTTCTATGAAACGATGTCATAAGAATACTGTCCATCAGTCTAGTTGTTTTGGGAGATTTTGGAAGTGAAGATGAAATTAATGAATCGCGAGGTGACATGGATAGACAGTACACTTAGAATGAAAAAAAAAAGTATGAGAGATGAGATGCTGGAAGGATTTGGGATATTAACGATTTTTTTTATTTTCAGCTTTATTCTTTTACCCACATCGTAGCATAAGTTTCTTTTATATACATTTTCTACTAATAGATTCATCTTCAGAAAAAGGGACACCTTGAACGATTAAAGATAGGACATGAGCAATGTAATACTGGAAGTCTGCACCACGCAGTATCTGGACTCAGGTCGAGGTGAGGTGCAGCTAGCGCCTCGTGCCCCGTGGCCTTGAGTTGTCGGCCAATGTGTTACAAGAGGCGCCTCGATCCACAAATCTCCCCTGACAGCTTAACGCGCAGCCCCACACTTCTGGAAACGTACTTTATGCGACGGTAGCGGAAGCACTTACAGCTGCCTCACGCCAACATAACTCACAACAGATCGTTCCTACCTTTCTGCGACTGTCAAATCCAAAACACGGGCCACCGAAACAGCAGGCAGCTACCACTGCTTATTGCGCAACTCAATAACAGCTGCGAGAAAGCATAATGTATGACGTACTAACTCTTTCTTTACAGACTTCATGTGAAGTCCGACTTTTATTGTTTGCTTTACAGGTGCCTTGGGTCGGCCACACACCTTGCGCATTACCCTGGGCAGTTTTGTTAACTTCGCACGAATTAACTTAAGTTCAGGCACGATTATGGTTGGCAAGATGAACAATGTCCTGAACATAAGCTGTGTACTGGTCGGTAAATAAGACATTTATTGAACCCTTCCATAATACTACGAGTGCAACGCCAGATTGATTCACGAGTTCGATCAAGAATTCACTAAGTTCGGCTTGTTCAAAGCTAAAATTTGAGAAAATGGTTATGGATAACTTTCCATAGACGACCAACGCGGTAATTTCGCAAGGCTTTAAACACTATGATGCAGTTCAGAGTTAAAATCCATGAGCCGATGTAGAAATTTTACAAATTTTAACATCACACTGCTATTCAGGGCTCACGTCCGTTAGCCAATATAGAAATTTCACCTGTGCTTAATATCGTTCTGCTTTTCGGGGTTAGTGCATGAGCGCAACTCTCAAGAACTTCCTGACTGAGATGCCAATCTTAACACACAGATGTGTCAAATCCAACTCATCCAGGCCAGCCTGGCCGCTGCCCTTAAACACTATATGATCAAAACTACCAGGACACCCGTACGTAACCGTAGACGGCCATTAAGGTTTTCTTCATCTGACCTTATGAGCTCGCTCAATTTCATCTTGTTTCTCGATGCTACGTCCAGTTATTTTATCGACATTACTGACTCCTTCAACTTACCACAAGCACTGAACACGAAAATTAACATACATTTATCCACATTCAAAGCAAGTTGCCATCTATTCAATGAAAATCTGTTCAAGTCATCCTGAATGTTGCTACAGTTATTCAACGACGACATTTTCTCGTACACAACAGCATCCTCAGCAAACAGTCTCAACTGCTGCCCATCCGATCAGGTAGATCGTTTCTTTACATTGCCACACACTGACGAAGAAGTTCGGGAGGCAGCATTCGCCAAAATGCGCTCCATTCCACACAATGCTATCCAGCGGCACAACATGGAGTTGCAAACACACTTGTACGTCATTCATGATATGTGATGGGAGATATATTTCTCAAATTTGAGCTCCACATTTTGTGTCGCTTATTATAACATTGTAGTGCGAAATTATCTTAAAGAAGACAGATGAAGAAACTACATTTTTAACCATTGCGACGTTTTCAAATAAGGCTTTTAATTTTCCTGTGGAAAGGACAAGAGACCAAATTGCACTACTGCAGGATGAGTAACTTTTTTTGTGGCCTTCGCAGCCACTATACACTTGCATAAAATCTCTCTTTGCAGCCGGCCGGATTGGTCGAGCGGTTCTAGGCGCTACAGTCTGGAACCGCGCGACCGCTGGAGTCGCAGGTTCGAATCCTGCCTCGGGCATGGATGTGTGTGATGTCCGTAGGTTGGTTAGGTTTAAGTAGTTCTAAGTTCTAGGGGACTGATGACCTCAGAAGTTAAGTCTCATAGTGCTCAGAGCCATTTCTATTTGCAACTACTAGAAAATTCGTCTTTACATCACCGTATGCGTTTCTCTTTGTTTGTATAAAATATCATCAGTAATCTGGTATGAAGCATATCTACAATTTTTGTTTCCTTCTTAGATCTACAATAGTTCTTTACAAAAGATATTGGTGTGTAATCTTTACGTGCATAATTTTTTCCTAATTTTCCGCTTACATCTGGAAGTATCGTCTACCCACATTTTCCTGGATTTCCTGTGCAGGGCGTTGATCCTTTCGGCTTAATTTCATGTTAGGCTGTAGCGCAACGCAATTCTTGACCTGAAATACAATTAAATACATCGTCACTACAGTCTCATTTGCGAACAATGGCGGTTCGCGCAGGTGGATACTCGGAATTGGGTTGCATTGTAGCCGGCTAAAAGCGACAGTTTCCGTACGCTCATACACGTGCTCTACGCTTGAAGAAAGCAAATTGTCTCTTGCTTGCGCATGTATAATGTGCCTCTTACCAACACAGTAAGCAATGGCAACTCTCAACAAATTGATCTGCCCCACTACAATAGGGCGGCCGCAAAGATTCACTAGAATAAAAAAGGTAATAATTCTGATTTTACGTCACCATGAGCATATCACATCGGATGTTCCAGATCTCTTGAGGAGAACAATGTGGGCTGTTTCAAGACTAGTGGAAGAAGGTGTGAAAATTATGCTGTATTATTTCAGACTTCGCCTACTATACGGGCACTGACAGAATGATCAAAAAATTCATTCTGCTCTGTTCCACTTATATTTTACTCACACTTCCCATTGTCAGGCAAAAGAACGCCATGAGATGCAGCAGAAATCAGTAAATTAGGCACTATAATTACCACATTTAAACTCATGGAATTTTTAAAATCAAGCGTTGTAAGCATGCAGACACCTCTTTTGGAAAACTGATATCGTTTGCTCAGACTTGCTACTACTAATAAACTATGAACGATGCAGGTCCTTGTTAAATATAAATTGATATTAAAATCTGAAATGGCACTTACATCACAATCTGAAACGAAATAAATTTTTATATTCTTGGTACCTGAAGTGATGCTACAAGCATTTATTTGTGTTGCTAGTCAATGTCATAAAGGCCGTACTGCAAATGCAACAGTATATTTGGTCCAAATGGCTCTGAGCGCTATGGGGCTTAACGTCTGAGGTTATCAGTCCCCTATAACTTAGAACTACTTAAACCTAACTAACCTAAGGACATCACACACATCCATGCCCGAGGCAGGATTCGAATCTGCGACCGTAGCGGTCGCGCAGTTCCAGACTGTAGCGCCTAGAACCGCTCGACCACCCCGGCCGGCAACAGTATATTTCTTTCAGTTAGACATTACTGGTCTATTATGACAACACGGATACATGTACAAGATGGCAGATTTCGGGAATGGTGTTGGAAATGCTTGCAAGTTTCCTGCAGGATACGCACAGTGAAGACACGAAGCACACGATATGGTTCTGGAGTGCTAAATTTTTCTGTTACCATTTTCATGAAGGAAACCACGAGAGAGATTGTAAGATTCGTAGTATATGTGGAGGAAGTAATTATTCTGGTTACATACGCCACTTATAATGAAACATTGCAATATCCTGCTGATCTGATAGTTCTAGCGTCGTTTATTGTTACGGTGTAAGATTTATAATCTGAAATGGGTGATTAATCCCTAACCACACAAAGACGCATAGGAACTTTTGTATTATGATTTCAAAGAAGGTTGTACAATTTTAGCTCGATTAATTGCTCTCTGTTTGAAAATGTATTGTCCTTGTGAATGATTATGTTATATTGTAGGTATAATTCTTTCGTCCAGCGCTTGTTTTCTACCAAGCGACTTTATAACTGTTTTTGTTGTCGTCTTCTTGTGTGGATGTGTTAGCGAGCAGCATGCAGATTTTGGCTGTTCCAGAGATCGCACACTTTAATACATTTATATTCCTTTCGATTACTGATTCGAGGCTCTAGTATTATACGCGTTGAACAACTAGGCAAAATACTGAATAAATCTACTGTTAACTATAAAGTTATAGAATGAGATTTTCACTCTGCAGCGGAGTGTGCGCTGATATGAAACTTCCTGGTAGATTAAAACTGTGTGTGGGACCGGGACTCGAACGCGGAACCTTCGCCTTTCGCGTGCAAGTGCTCTACCAACTGAGCTACTCAAGCACGACTCACACGCTGTCCTCACAGCTTTACTTGTGCCAGTATCTCGTCTCCTACCTTCCGAACTTCACAGAAGCTCTTCTGCGAACCTTTCTTCCAGGAGTGCTAGTTCTCCAGGTTCGCAGGAGAGCTTCTGTGAAGTTCGGAAGGTAGGAGAAGAGATACTGGCACAAGTAAAGCTGTGAGGACGGCGGGTGAGTCGTGCTCGGGTAGCTCAGGTAGAGCACTTGCCCGCGAAAGATAAAGGTCCCGAGTTCGAATTTCGGTCCGGCACGCAGTTTTAACTTGCCAGGAAGTTTTATAAAATTATAATTCATCATTACTTATTTGTGGTGCATGTTAATAATACGCACAATCTCTACTTTTCAAGTTTTGTAATAGCAACAAAATCTTTTATGTGGCCTTCAGCATCACTGATATCCTATGCTGCTGCGAGAGATGTTTTTTATGGTATTTTAAGATACTTTTTATTATTGTTGTCCCACACAAGCAGGATCCTGCTGAACCACATCTATTTTTATATGTGAAGAAACTAAGCATCTTGCCAAGATGCTTAATTTTTCCCCACATATAAAGGACTGATCTATTTAATTTATTTTATCAGCACTTCACTTTTTTTGCATTTACAATATGACAGTCGATGGAGAGCACAGGAATCAGCAGGCATGCGGAAGCTCTATGCTCATAGACTTGAGTTCTGCATCGATTTTGTGTAGATATAACTGGTAAATGAAGTGGACATTGAATGAAAAGTAGGAGAGGGGGGAGTGGGATGGTAATGAGATGGAGAATTGAAGGAGAAGGAAAGAGTTAGAGGCGAAATGAAGGGAGGATGACGGAGAGAGAAATACACACATAAAGAGAAGAAGGTTTTTTTCCACAGTTGACGTATTTACTGATTATACTATTTTAGAGAATTTTGTATTTTATGTACTATTAGGGTTCTATCCTACTTCACTAGAAATCTGATGAAAGGTGTCCACCATGCGCAACACAATTATAGGACCAGTTTTTCGAAACCCCATAACTGTCTCCCATAAAATGTAAATGTCGTGTGACTAGGACCCCCGTCGGGTAGACCGTTCGCTAGGTGCAAGTCTTTCGATTTGACGGGAATCGAACTCGGGCCCTTAGGATTGACATTTTGTCGCGATGACCACTCAGCTACCCGGGGCGGACATTGTTCCCAGTACGACGCATAGGTTCAAGAGTTGGCTACATCCTTCCTCTGTAATGGTGGATAATCGTGACGCCCTGCGACGTCAGCCCCGGCTCTACGACGCTTCAAACAGCAAGATGTCGACACATAACCAAAAAAAGGTCACACGTTAGAATTTCATGTGACGTTTAAGGTAATCATGTCACATTGGCACCAAATTTCACCACGCTTCTTCCCGACACTACCGTGGGCATATCACACGATGGAAATGTCGACACCCTCTTCTTACCCTTGCTTCACCCCTTCTTTTGACGCCTCTGCGATGGAGGACAGAAGCGCAACGCCCAGCGCTGAAATCACGTGGTCTTTTTATTAGTGGCCGAGGAAAACGTACCAGATACTCCGCCGTTCAGAATAGGTACGAAAAGGCCTCAGGTGGTGGCATAAAGGGCGTCAATAAAACAACTCTTTCCTCTGTGGCCTGATTCCCACATACAAGCGGTCGACAACGACAGTTCGCAGTGCTATCAGCAGCAGGAAGATGTCGTTGACAACCTTTGACACTGCTGACGCCTTCGGACGCATCAAACTTTCTCTAAGGACATTTTGGGGCTGCTTTCTAACTAAATGTGGTCGCACTGCTTTGGAGTGCAGAACGGCCGCAGTTTTTGCTCTCGTGTATTGGTTGGAAATACTAGTAACGGTTCAAGACAATTCGACGAAATCTGAATGTGATCCGAGGTACCAGAGGGCGCATGTGCTTTACCAGCCCTCCTGTTTTCGTAGTCCTAAGGCGTCATGATGGAGGGGCGCGACATTGCCACATGCATGAATAAGCACCATTTGCTGTTTTGGATCACGTTGAAATTTGGTATAATGGTTTTGAACAGTTCTTAGCGGTTCCAACGTACATACGAAAGCACAAATTGCAGTCGCACTGCACTCCAAAGCGGTAAGATCACGTCCACTTGTAACAACAACGACTCTGTACTATTGTACATATAAGTAATTTTTTCCATCTTATTTTTCGATAAACTTGTGTAATTGATGTTCTGATTTCAATTTTTTTCTTTCATGCCATTGTGTTAAGAAAACTGTAAATAAGTTTCAATGGGAATATTAATGTTTATGTCAAATGTCAAATAATATTGTAATAGAATTGAAATGTAACAAATGTTGAAACTGTTGTAAATTGTTTAAAATTGTAACTGTGCGTCTGGTCCATACGTAGGCAATGTGTTAGGATATGTAGAATGCAAAACCTCGGGTGAATACCCGGTCTGTCAGGGAGCGGTAAAAGGTGGATGGCAGGCAAGTGCGGGAAAATGCACGCGGGCACTGCACGGCACAACGGGCACAGTTGTTGTTGGAGTTTGGCATTGGTTTGAGCAACACCTTCTGGAGCGAGGAGGCTCTCCTGGAAGACATAGCTTCACTGAGCCTCGGGTATGCTGTTCCAACGCCCACACAGCATGGTTCAAAATGGTTCAAATGGCTCTGAGCACTATGGGACTTAACATCTATGGTCATCAGTCCCCTAGAACTTAGAACTACATAAACCTAACTAACCTAAGGATAGCACACAACACCCAGTCATCACAAGGCAGAGAAAATCACTGACCCCGCCGGGAATCTAACCCGGGAACCCGGGCATGGGAAGCGAGAACGCTACCGCACGACCACGAGCTGCGGACCACACAGCATGGCAAAATTCCCTAGGCACTAAATGGAAAAGTATTGTGACGCTAAGAAGAATTAAAGTGCCGATACATCAAGAGCCATAGCTGTGGTTGTATGTGTGCTCTGTGCCTCGCCATCTTGCCGCCCGCCAACCGACGCATCGATACTAGCAGGTTGAAACTTTTAGTACTGTATTCGTGTGGATCAGAGAGTGAACTGTGTTTGTTTGGTGCAACAATAACCTAAATTTTACCAGAACTTTCCCATCATAACTAACCTAGAAAGGGTCCTTTCCAAATGTTGTGCAATCCGAGTGTCCCGAAATGAAAATTAAAATTCGTGTTAATAATAATTATTTGTAGAACTAGCTATGTTAGAATGGTGTTTAAAGAAATGTTTTGTTAATGAACCAGTAACTGAATAACGAAGGTCTAACGAAGTTGAAAGATAACTTTAGTATTGATATAGTAATGAAGATTATTATTTCGACACAGGTTTAAAGGCATTTAAATGAGCAGTAAATAAGATGAAAAGAGTAGTAACTTATGTACTGGAAATCTTGAACGAATAATAAACTCAGTAATCAATTTTTTAAATGCAGCGATCATAACAGTGTCAGGGTCCCCCCTCATTCATTTGAATTCTGAAGTGTTCTAAATTGGTTTGATCAGCAAAAGTTAAAGTCAATATAAAAGTCAAAATTTATCAGTGTTTTATCTTTATCAAAATTGACATTTTGTGTGTGGCACGAAAGTGCAATTTCTAGGGTAACCTATGCCCGATTTTAATCAGATTAATAGACAGTATAAAGTTTTATGGTATAGATTATAGTGTAGTGTTACGTATTCATCCATATCAGTACAGAACGTGAAACTGTCAGTTCAATAGATTTTCTGGTTCTAAAATTCGACTATATTATGCAGTGTTACAACTTGTTGTTTTGCATGAATATATACCGACTTGTATAGGGAAGAAACTTAGTTAATGCCTAATTAGGCTGGCGACCGAATTATTATCTAATTGGTAGCATCTTCTGGGTTGCTTTTGATCCATCCTGACGCGTAATTGCATTTCGAACTTACTTGACGGATCATTGTTATTACAGAGTGGATGTAAGTCTGATTTGCCACCATTCAGGTACACGCGGTCGATATCTATACGAAAATCCTTTCTCATAAGGTGAATCCCGCTCACTTACCACAGCACAAGCTTCAACGAGTACTGTGTCAGGGATTACACACTGGGAATGCAGCCCCAAAATGTCCTTAGAAAAGGTTTAAAACGTGCAAGGGTGTCAGCAGCGTCAAACGTTGCCAAGGACATCTTCCTGTTGCTGACCGCACTGCGAACTGTAGTTTTCGATTGCAAAATGTGTGGGCATGAACACCAAAGGGAAAGGCGTGGTTTCATTGACGCTCTGTATGCCACCCCCTGCGGCCTTTTCGTGGCGATTCTGAGCAACGGTGTGTCTGGAATGTTTTTCTCGGCCACTCATAAGAAATCTTCCATCGCGCAGGCATCGAAAGAAGGGGTGAAATGTGGGTAAGAGGCGCTGTGACGGCGTTCCCATCGTTTGACACGTCCACGGTGACGCCGGCCAGAATTGTGGTGAAATTTGGTGCCATTGTGGCCATCGCTAATACACCTTACAGCGCACGTAAACTTCTGAGCTGTAGTCTTTTTTCGCACGTGTCGACACCTTGCTGTTTGAAGCGTCGTAGAGCTCGACGGTTACGTCGCAGTGCGCCAAGTTTTCGCACAGTTACAGTGGAAGGTTGTAGATACTCTTGAGACAAATTTGAAATTTATGCATCGCAACGGGAGGCAATTATAGAGTTTCGCAAAAGTGATGCTTTCATTCTGTTGCACATTGTAGGCTGTAGTTAAAGGTCCTGTTCAACGCACTACTTTTGCACAAGCAGAGAATGTCCTCCACCAAGACCTTGTACTCCTCGATGAATACTTTAAGAAATGGCGACTGAAACCGAACCCTCACAAAAGTGAGGTATCTACTTTTCACCTGGACAATAGGCTCTCAAATTACCAACCAAGAGTCAATTTTAGAGGGGAAGCATTACAATTCAATGACACGCCTACATATCTGGGTATGACTTTGGAAAGGACCCTAACATATAAAGCCCAGTTACGTAAATCTGCTGCAAAACTGAAGAGCCGTAATAACCTTCTTCAGCGTCTAGCTGGTACATCATGGGGAGCTGACGCCAACACATTGAGAACAGCTGCTCTAGCAATCGTCTATTCCTCAGCAGAGTACTGCTCTGCAGTATGGCTTAATAGCTGCCATACTCACCTTGTGGACATTCGTCATACTATGCGTGTCATATCTGGGACATTACTTACTACTCCAGTCCAAAGGCTGCCGGTGTTGTGTAACATACCATCTCCTCACATCAGAAGGCAAAAACATTTTGGTCATCTGTGGTCAAGAATACTGAATAACTCGTCACTTCCAATTCACGAAGATGTGAGACAGCTAGAATCATCCAGGTTGAAGTCCCGTAAACCGGCATGTAAAAAGGCTATGGAATCGTTAAACAATCATTTCGACCCAAAAGACAGCTGGCGGAATGAATGGACAAATTCTACTCCACAGGGCATTTTGAAAGTTGAAGTTCCAACAGTAAGGCTCAATGGTTTTAGCTTGCCAAGATGTGGTGTGGGAAGATGTGCTTCGATTCTTCATAAACGGGGTTGGGTGGACACCCCATACTGTGACTGTGCTGACGTTCCACAAACATTGAAGTACACAGGGTGGTCCATTGATAGTGACCGGGCCAAATATCTCACGAAATAAGCATCAAACGAAAAAACTACATCTCGCTTCCCACGCCCGGGTTCCCGGGTTCGATTCCCGGCGGGGTCAGGGATTTTCTCTGCCTCGTGATGACTGGGTGTTGTGTGATGTTCTTAGGTTAGTTAGGTTTCAGTAGTTCTAAGTTTTGGGGGACTGATGACCATAGATGTTAAGTCCCATAGCGCTCAGAGCCATTTGAACCATTTGAAAAAACTACAAAGAACGAAACTCGTCTAGCTTGAAGGGGGAAACCAGATGGCGCTATGGTTGGCCCGCTAGACGGCGCTGCCGTAGGTCAAACGGATATCAACTGTTTTTTTTTTAATAGGAACCCCCATTTTTTATTACATACTCATGTAGTACGTAAGGAAATATGAATGTTTTAGTTGGACCACTTTTTTCGCTTTGTGATAGATGGCGCTGTAATAGCCACAAACGTATAAGTACGTGGTATCACGTAACATTCCGCCAGTGCGGACGGTATTTGTTTCGTGATACATTACCCGTGTTAAAATGGACGGTTTACCAATTGCGGAAAAGGTCAATATCGTGTGGATGTATGGCTATTGTGATCAAAATGCCCAACGGGCGTGTGCTATGTATGCTGCTCGGTATCCTGGACGCCATCATTTAAGTGTCTGGACCGTTCGCCGGATAGTTACGTTATTTAAGGAAACAGGAAGTGTTCAGCCACATGTGTAACGTCACCCACGACCTGCAACAAATGATGATGCCCAAGCAGGTGTTTTAGCTGCTGTCGCGGCTAATAGCAGACAAATTGCGCGATAATCGGGAATCTAAAAAACGTCGGTGTTGAGAACGCTACATCAACATCGATTGCATCCGTACCATATTTCTATGCACCAGGAATTGCATGACGACGACTTTGAACGTCGTGTACAGTTCTACCACTGGGCACAAGAGAAATTACGGGACGATGACAGATTTTTTGCACGCGTTCTATTTAGCGACGAAGCGTCATTCACCAACAGCGGTAACGTAAACCGGCATAATGTGCATTATTGGGCAACCGAAAATCCACGATGGCGGCGACAAGTGGAACATCAGCGACCTTGGCGGGTTAATATGCATGGTGCGGGATTATGGGAGGAAAGATATTTGCCCCCTCCCCCCCCTTTTATCGATGGCACTCTAAATGGTGCAATGTATGCTGATTTCCTACATAAAGGTCTACCGATGTTACTACAAGATGTTTCACTGCATGACAGAATGGCGATGTACTTCCAACATGATGGAGGTTCGGCACATAGCTCACGTGCGGTTGAAGCGGTATTGAACAGCATATTTCATGACAGGTGGATTGGTCGTCGAAGCACCGTGCCATGGCCGGCACGTTCATCGGATCGGACGTCCCCGGATTTCTTTCTGTGGGGAAACGCCTGACAACATGCGCCAGCGCATTGTAAATGCATGTGTGAACATTACGGAAGGCAAACTACTCGCTCTTGAGAGGAATGTCGTTACACGTATTGCCAGATACATTGAGGTTGACGGACATCATTTCGAGCATTTGTTGCATTAATGTGGTATTTACAGGTAATCACGCTGTATATAATAATAATAATGTCCTGTGACGAGGGCCTCCCGTCGGGTAGACCGCTCGCCTGGTGCAAGTCTTTCGATTTGACGCCACTTCGGCGACTTGCGCGTCGATAGGGATCACGCTGTAACAGCATGCGTTCTCAGAAATGATAAGTTCACAAAGGTACATGTATCACATTGGAACAACCGAAATAAAATGTTCAAACGCACCTACGTTCTGTATTTTCATTTAAAAAACCTACCTGTTACCAACTGTTCGTCTAAAATTGTGAGTCATATGTTTGTGACTATTACAGTGCCATCTACCACAAAGCGAAAAAAGTGGTCCAACTAAAACATTCATATTTCTTTACGTACTACGCGAATATGTAATAAAAATGGGGGTTCCTATTTAAAGAAAAAGCAGTTGATGTCCGTTTGTCTAATGGCAGCGCCATCTAGCAGGCTAACCATAGCGCCATCTGGTTTCCCCCTTCAAGGTAGACAAGTTTCGTTCTTTGTAGTTTTTTCGTTTGACGCTTATTTCGTGAGATATTCGGCCCGGTCACGATCAATGGACCACCCTGTATAGCAGTGGACTCCCCCCTCCGTGCCTTCCCTGGAAATCTAGTGGATTCGAACCTGGTTACATCTGAAGTGGTGGGTTGGACCAATGGCTTAGATATAAAAGGGTTCAAATGGCTCTGAGCACTATGGGACTTAACATCTGAGGTCATCAGTCCCCTAGAACTTAGAACTAATTAAACCTAACTAACCTAAGGACATCACACACATCCATTCCCGAGTCAGGATTCGAACCTGCGACCGTAGCGGTCGCTCGGCTCCAGACTGTAGCGTCTAGAACCGCACGGCCACTCCGACCGGCGCTTAGATATAAAGATCTAAACTGTATTTTAATGTGTCTGTGGTACTGTATTTTATGTTTTATTGTGATTGTTACGTATCATACGCTGAATAACAAAAAAGTTGAAGGACCGCCGGCCGACTTACTGTCCAGAGGCCGCTATGGCGCGCTGCCTGGTGACCAGGCGGAAGTAGTTGTCCATGCGCCAGGCGCGGTCACTCGGCAGCATGAGGCCGATGGCCGCTGCCAGCCCGGCCCCCGCCTCCGGGGGCGGCTCCTGCGAGCGGATGCGGTGCAGCTGCGTTTGCTGCGCCACCGCCGCCGCGATTTTCGCCAGAGACAGCACCGCCGCCATCGCTGCTCTGGCAGTACGTTCCCGGAGTTCACTAGGTCTTCACTCCAGTCTCTCACGCAACCGACCAGTTCCCCGGAACCTCTGAGATTCCCGATAACGTCAGAACAGACGTATCCTCAAAATGCGCAGCACTTTCACACCGTATTCTACACTAACGAGCATGTATCATCCTCAGAGTCTTATTCTGCATCTCCTCTCAACCAGAAAGTCTGCAGCGATGTCACCACACTTACTTCGCTGTGATGTGTGTCTTCCGATTACAATTACTGCCCTTCCTTGCAACTTTTCAGTGCTACAAATGATCGGAACAGTTCTGTAACATGATATGCAGTCAATAGAAGCGAAATCTACTCTGCAGTACTCTCTTGTAATTTACATCGACTTTACTTAGCTCATTTGAGGACTTCGTAGGAGCATTCCCCAACTGGCACAGATTTATCACGCTATAACACTTATCTACGAGAGCTGTATTTACCAACATGTTCCAGAGTTCTCTGTAACCACTTACACCGCGAATGCCCAGATGTTATGGCTACAAACAGATTGGCTACACCCTATTACTATTCTAAATGTTGTTAACATAAAGGTGTCACCATTTTTGTTGTGAGTTAGAAAAACAGTGGTGATTTCAGTCATATGAGTGACATTTCCTAAAAACAAACAAATAAGTGGGCATCAAGTGTCTTTCGTTTATAGCATCACCGCCACCGTGCTACAATCGTAGCTTTTTGAGCTACAATAGTAAACAACTGAGTTAACCTTTTTGGAACCATATCATCTGCTTGAATCTCCAAGCGTCCATCACTCGCGTTACATTCTCGTCTTCTATCTGGTAGCCAACGAAATGCATCATATTCAATAAGTACATAATCGTTGTCTCTACGTTCGTTCACATTGTTCTGAACACCCTACACATCTTAATCCACAGAATTACAACCGACTTTTTCCTATTCTCAGCAAGATATCGTTGCACTGCAGACATTTGTTCAGCACCATCAAATAGCATCAAACACTCACTACCCTTCTAGTAAACTGACAAGGATAGTACGCCACGGAATACCAGTTTTATTAATTTTTTACCCTTGTTCAGTTTCAAACCCCTTAGCTGATTTCCTCCAAGACACCCTTTTTGTCCATGTAGCTACTTTAGTCAGTAGTAACAAATGACAACAGCCCTCCAATCCGCTTTAGTTGTTGAAAAACACAGTACGTAGTACAGTTGTTGAGGGTGGAAGTGTTCAGAAGCACGTTCGTGTTTCAATATTATAACTGAGAGTTAATAACATGCACCATGTACAGATTCTTCGACGCCACTAGCTTGGAAAATCTGCACTCATTCACTTCATATCAATTAACCTGTTTCGAAACACGGACACAACTCAGGACTGATATTCTCAGTTCACAGAAGGACTCCGTGTCATAACTGAAATGCATCTTTCACTGTCCAACAGCCGTAAACATTCTCGTTTTTTTTTCGTAAACTGACAAGATGAACACTCCACAAAATTTCCGTTCACTCAGAATTCTTCCCTCTCATGGACATAATTTTTTGATTTTTTCGTGGTGCGACGGGCGCTAGCGATCCAGTTATTTGTCAAGTATTTTCACCACTAACAACGTCGTGTAAACGCTTTTGAAGCAGATGCGTTGATTGTAGTTCCACATGTGCAGTTGACAGGTGGCCAGTTCGACACTGAGACATGAAGACACGCAGATTATTTACTTTCAGTTAAGACACACACTCGAACAGCCTGCAATTATTTGGATGGTGTCGAGAAACACGTCTCGCTGGCTCAGCGAAAATAAATCCCCTTTTTCTGTCCTGCCACAAAAGACATTTCCGGTGCATCGCCCAAAACTTTTAACAAGACAGTACCTTTTTTCCGAAAGGTTACGGGGATAACGTATTTACAAGAAGTTGATATCATTCAGAATTTCTGTCTTATTCAGTATTGCAGCCCTTTCAGCCATTAGCATTGGAAACACTCCTGCAGCGGGCACGGACGGTTATGTTGTACTTATCCAAGTCACTATAGGTTTAATAGAGGTGAACAGGACTTCTTGTAACGCAAATTAAGGGCCAATACGGAATCACTGAGCGAGAAACATCACGCAGAATCGTCTGCCAGTCCAGATGTGACAGAGGGTGCCTGCGTTACGGTGCCGTTTGTAGTCCGCGAGACCGTGGGCGTGAACAGCTGTCGAAACGATACGCGTGGTGAATGGGCGTCGACACGCGGATGCTGGCGACGTCTGGTGGCTGGTGTCTGGTGGCTGGTCCCGGCAGAGACTGAGGAGTCGCCGGAGGACCCGGCGCTCGGCGTCGCGAATGTAGGGCGGCGGCAGCGCGAGGGCGCATGACCGCTCTCCCCCTCCACCCCCGCCGCCCCCGCCATATATCACGCAACTTGTCCCGAGACGGATAAAACTCGGCGCCGGCCATAGTCCGGAAATATACGCGCCCCTGTCACCGGAAATGGGGCTGCTCGTCCGCCACCGTCACGCCACAACTCGCTCGGCTCACGAATAAATCACGATAAGAGGCGCCTCCACGTCTCGTCACTGGGGTAGCGCGCACACGTCTGCATCGGCAGAAACCTGCGTACCGTGCACCGCGTAGAATGCGTGCGCTCCCCAGTTTTAATGTGTGAAGTCGAGGAAGTGAGTGTCTTGTCGAGTTGCATTACTCTTGGCGTCATCTGCATTTATTAACCCTCTCCAGAACCGATGTTTAAGAATCCGTGATGCTTATCTATATAAACAAAAATCATTTGCCGTACGTATTAGTTGAGAACGTCTCTACCGATCTGGCTGATTCTTTGTTGTTGTTGTGATCGCAATTATCGAGACAAGGTTTGTATGAAAGAAAAATTTCTGGAAAATCCACTGCAAGTCGAATATTTGGATGAAATTTTTCCATCAATCAGAGAACTGCGACGATCGGTCTGAGGGGTCTGCTGGCACGTGTTTTCGTATATAAAACACGTTCAGTCTGACAGTTCTGCAATCGCATGTTTTCATAACAACAACAAATTCTGCATTCAGTAGTGATAGTTTGCGAAAATGAATACAACTGAAAGCGATACATCAGTGTATTATTCTTGGAGTGGAAAAAAAAGAAGGGAGTTGACATTACGTCACAAACTTGAAGCCGACGTCCACCATCTTCTATGGCCCAAAACATTAGGTCCATCGCATTTACACCTCCATGGTTCACCGCGGTCCTGTTTCCCCGTGATGTCACTCTGACGTGCCCTTCCGCAGTTTCGACCGCTAGGAATATCTGTTGTTTTGTGGTCGTATCCTAAATAGCATCTGGTGCTTTCATTGAGTGGAGGCGTAGTTGTTTCATCAAAAATGGCAGGTTTTGTCGTTTACAGGTGTACTAATCTTCACAATCGTAATCTAAAGTTTAAAGGAATCACATTTCATTCGTAAACAGAACCGTTTAAGCAATATTTTCTTTTGTATACATTAATTATGGCTGCGCTGCCTACTCTTTTTGTTTCCTGTGTTTTTCATTGCCTTCCATATCGCAAACGCTCCGATATTCCAGCAACACTGTATCAACGGTCTCGTCCCCACATAACACACGGTTACGTGACTACGTGACCGCGCTGATTCTTGCTCCAGCAACTCACGCCATAGATTCCTCCCGCCGATAATTGTTCATTGTTCACATTTCCTCCCTCCTTGAAAATGATTCTTGCTAGAACAGCCGGAGATAGCGGTCATGTGTGTGTGTGTGTGTGTGTGTGTGTGTGTGTGTGTGTGTGTGTGTGTGTGTGTGCTGTGCTTCCTTTCTGAAGCAGGCTTTGGCCAAAAATTTATGTGAGCACTCTTTTCGTCGTGCCTACCTCCTGCTCGGCGTGTGAGTAGCAATCTATTCGCTCCACAATCTAGTTATTTCCTCATGAAGTTTGTTGTAAATAATCCATCCCACTTCAACAGGAACAATGATGTAAACAATTACAATACCAGAAGAAAAACATGACATTCATTATGCCACATTAAAGTTCACAATGCTACAACCAAAAGTCTTGATCACTTGCCCAGTGATATGGAATACCTGCCAGATAGGAAAGTTACAGTTTAAACTAAACTGAAAACGTTTCTCTTTGATAACAACACCTATTCCGCAGAAGACTAACTATTATTGCAATGTTTAAATGGTGGTGGGTGGGAATTATTAAAATATTTCTTCTATAACTAAAAAACAAAAAACCGATAAATGATCAGCATTCAGGCATATTTACAAAAAAAATTGATGTTAATACGAAAGACTCGGTGTGCCAACACTCCAGTGGCAGCAGCGCGGCATACTTCAAAGTGCTCACAGTGGGGGCGCCACAAGAGATGCAGCCGTCATACCGCTGGAGTCCACGGAGCCTACCAGGAAGCAGCCCCACGTGATTAAGTCGCGTCGTCCCGGCCCGGAAGGGGAGTCGTGTGATGGACCTCCGGGAGTACGAAGCAGGTCCCCTGTCAGTCGCGACGCTGTTACTCTGAGAATATTAACGGGAGATGAACTTCTGCTATGGACCTGGACACGAGTGATTGCTCTTAGTTACGTTTCGTCTTGTTTTCACAATAAATCTTCTAAGCTGTAATTAATTCTGACTTTCTATTTGGTAGTTTGTACCTGGGACACAAAATCATCACGATTCAACGTGCTAAGAACACAAGGAACATGAAACTAACCAACTATTAGTATATCACAAAGCATGGTAATGACTGACATACTTTGAAAACCGTAAAATGAAATTCAAATGTTAAATGAAGCAGATGATCAAAGTAGACGTACAATCCAATTCGTTACTCCTGAAAAACTGACAAAAGTTACTGGCGTGAAGTATTCCGGGAAAATAGGCAAATGGGCTACTGTTGGAAAGGTAGGCCTATATGTTACACACGTTAAGCTGTCATTACTACAGAAATGATTTACATACATGTTATAGCAAATCATCCATTTTACGGGGTGTAAGAATCTGAGATCATTTCCTTAATCACATTTAAAGTATTGCACAATGCTGGAACATGTTTAAAAAAATATATCGTTTTTCTTACCCTGTAAATTGCTAATATTGGTCACACACTGAATGACGCATCATAGGTAACTTTCAGAGCGAGAAGATGTGTAAACTACAGTCAAACTAATGCATAGGCTGTCTAATAAAACGGGAACTCGATTCTGTATGTACGTAGGTATACCTCTATGCAGCTCTGTTTCCTTGTTATTTCAGTAACCGTTCACTACGTTGGCGTACAAAAGGTACGATAGCATGCTTTGCTTTTTTCCCCACTGTACACGTTTATGGGCTAGAAAACAACATGTAGGTAAGTTTTTTGGAAATGTGAACGTTAAAAATGTGCATACAAGCTGAAAATTTAGCGAAAAAGAAGCAGTACCAGTAAAGAAACAAGCACTGGTTTCAGAATTCCAGTTCATTTGCTATCGATGCAAATACAGTAAAAGTGGAATTAAATGGATTATGAAAGCATGCTTTCCCCATAATTTCCTTCTCTTCTTGGTTCAAAAATGGTTCAAATGGCTCTGAGCACTATGCGACTTAACTTCTGAGGTCATCAGTCGCCTAGAACTTAGAACTAATTAAACCTAACTAACCTAAGGGCATCACACACATCCATGCCCGAGGCAGGATTCGAACCTGCGACCGTAGCGGTCGCTCGGTTCCAGACTGTAGCGCCTAGAACCGCACGGCCACTCCGGCCGGCTCTCTTCTTGGTTATTCGAAATATATCAACAAAAAACGAGTTACGTTAACGAGGCCAAATGTATTGTAGTACTACAGCAAATACGCGTTCAGTAACAGAAAAACGTCGAGAGTTGCCTTCCTACTACTATGTTATTCATATAAGCACTGTAAATTTTAGTATTTGAAACAGTTGTTGCATGCACAGGACAGAAATAATGAATAAGAAGCAGTGGTGGACAGCAGTCTGATAATGTTTTGGACTATTTAAGACGGTGGCGTGCCCCGCCCACTCTGGCTTCAAGACAATGTACAGCGTAAGTGTATAACACCACCTCCATGGTGTTATCGGTGCTAATCATATCTGTGGTGTGTTGCAAAGATTGAACTGATGTCAGTTCGCGTTAATCTGGTGCGTTGCAAACATTCCACTGATTTGAGTTCGAGGTTTATTTCTTTGGAAAAAATGCCACCAGCACAACGCAGGCCAACTACATGATCGTCGGATCAATGAGACTGACGAAGAGCGCCGACTGGGTTTGGAGGCAATTCGAATAAGAAATTCTCAAGTGCGATCCATTATGACTTCGGAAGAGATACAGTCGAGTTCGACTCGCTCAGTTAGAGCTTACGCACAAAATAATTTGGAACATCAACAACACCGACTCGCTGTTAAGAAGCGGATAAACAATGTGATTGAAGCATCGATAATTACAGGAAAGTTCAAAGATGAGGATGTTCTGACGTCAAGAATAACACTGATTCCAACAGACTTGCCATTTCAATTTAAGCGCGTCCAGTCTCCGATTCGCCTTGCATTCGCAAGAACGGTAGTTGGAAGTGTGTGGTGTGTGGAATAAACCTTGAACTGTTTTTTTTTTCTTGGACATTTGTACGTTACGCGTTCGAGAAACGGTAAACCATCGTCGATATTCGCTTTCTCTCCAGACGGGAGGACAAAAAATATCGCCATGAACGCATTAAAACACCAACCAATTATTGTCAAAACAAACAATTCACATTTATTTCATTTCAATACATTCATGATCTTACTGAAACTGCTGGGAAGATTCGATTGGATAGATCCCCTCTCGGTCAACTGACTGACTGACTGATTTATTTCATTTAAATTAATTCATGATCTTACTGAGATTACAGGGAAGATTCGATTGGATGGATCCCTACTCGATCAACTGACTGACAGACTGACAGATAACGCTCAGCCGAAACCGCTGGGATATAGACGTGTTGTGCAATAAGCACTTCCTGTTAAAGCGGCTGCGAGAAAGATCATGCCAAGCTGTGCTGTTAAAAAGTGAGGTTTTGCTACCTTCTCGCAGTCATTTGTAACACAAAACAGGAAAGTTGTGTTTATGGATAACTTTATAATCCTGACTGTTCGTAGATTAAAACCATACAAAATGCTGTCATTAAAGCTACTATCCTTGCAAATCCAGCTGCTTGAAAGGTTTCCCTCACACCCCGTGTAGTAATGGTTCCAACCGATTAACCCACTCATTTTGACTCCTGTTCCCAACCAAGATTCTGTTTGCAATAACAACAAATAAGGTCAGAGAGAGGAGGAGGAGGAGATGGACAGGGAATGGGGGAGGAAATAAATATGAAGTAGGGGAGGGAGGATGTGGACAGAGAGATGAGGGAAGAGGAGATGGATAGAGAGAGGTGTGGGATAAGAGATGTACAGGGAGCGGGGGGAAGGTGATGGACAGAGAGAGAGGGGAAAGGAGGTGGAGATGGACGAAGAAGGAGGGGGGGGGGGAAGGAGACTAGGACGTATATCCTGTTTCCATACATAACTAGCAATTGCGAAGAATTGCCGGAATTGCTAGTTCAATATAAATACAAAAAACTGCAGCCAATTACTTTTTTTAAATCCTTGTTTATCCGATAAATCAGGTTTTGAACATTTTCGGAATCATCTTCAGATGGCCCACACGATGTTCCATGACTGTTTCATAGAGTAATGCTCTGTGACAAGGAGATGGGACATGTTTTAACGTGTCGTCATGAGTAAAGTTTATATGGCGATTTGTACTAAAACACAATTTGTGCACCTAATGCGAAAGTAAGGTGGGTTTGTAATTAGTATCCTTCTAGCGGCTTTCATTGTGAATGTTAGTTGGTTACACATTACTCACTTTTCGCTGGATATGAGAATGTATACCGATTATCACAAAAATTTGCTAGCGTCCAGCATCTGCTGTAGACGTGGTGCTTGTTATAAAGCTCTTCAAACAAAGATACAATGTAGTTTACTCAAAGGCACTATTTTATTTTTGTTTGCATGTACAGGCACTGTAAGACAGATCTTTGTAACAGGCACCAGTTGTACAGCACGTGCTGGATGCTGGCTACGTTTCGTGATAATCAATACATTCAGGTAGTTGGAAACAGCCTGAAAATCTTGTAAGGGTATTGCAGGTAGGTTGTGCTGAGAAATAGTTGTTGAGACAAAAATTCGATATATTGCGCCGTTTCCGATTTGGCTGGCACTGGTTAGCCAATCAGGCCTTCGCGCGAGCACATTCAAGTGGTCAGTTTATATTAAATTTGATCGGCGGTAAGTAACAAAACTTTTGTTCTACCTTCTAACTGCACTCCTACTAAATATCACTCTGCAGAGCAGTAATAGATCAGTAGAATCCTATTTCTCACTCAATTATTTCTCATCTCTATCTCTTCCTTTCTCTGCGTTGATTTTACCACTCCTACATTCTATTACAATTCGATCAAACTGCTAACTGATGTCACCAACTCCAGATGGACTATCTCTTGAACGAGGCACTGATGACCTTGCTGTTTGCTCCCCTAACCACCCCCCCCCCCCCCCCCCCGCCCGAAATCAGATTGTTGTATAACAGCGCAATCGCAATGCTTATGGAGCAGTAAAATACGTATTACCAGCGTTCCTTTCTGCCGACAGTTGACGATAGCAGTCGTAAGGTTTTACAGTGACTGTTAACAGGCTGATCCTGGTGCTTCGGCTCGTGACCCCGCTGGTTGTAAATTATATGGGATACTGCATTGCAAGTACCTGCTGCATCGCCTTTACTATCGCTCAGTGCCAGCTTGCACCTGACTGACATCTACTGCTGTCCAAGCGAAGCACATCTCCGACTCTATGAAACACCTTAAACGACGGTATAATGCCGTAGAATGGGAAGCAAATGGAATGCAAATTGTGAATGAGGTCGTACCCGCAATCTGCATATTCCGCAACGTCCATCAAGCAGAGGGCACGCAAGCCCCCAAACGTCTGTTTATCATGGCGCGACGACCGTAATTTCGGGAATAGCAGGCTGCTGGAAACAAGATAAATGCGGAAGTAACGGCAACGACAAACATTTCACTTTTCAAAACACAAGAGAAAGAAATCATGGCATCATTTGAAGGAGAACATAAATATCAATAATATCAAGCCAAGCCATGTAAACTGTTACTTAAAACAGACGAATGAATGACGCTAAATGCCGAAGATTGTGCTGTGATGTCCTGTGATACGGAAGTGTCATCGGTCCCGTACCAAATCTGAACACGATCTGCTCTATTTCCATTTTTGTCTCTTTATACACTACAGCTCATCGAGTTTCCAGGTGTAGCCGTACATTAGTCGTCGAAATATATTGTGTCGTCTTTACAGGTATAAATGACTTTTTTTTTTAATTTCTTATCGATATGACTGAGCAACATTTGCTGTGCTAACTGCTACCTGGTCGACTGTAATATGCTGGAGAGTTTATTGTACATTAATATTGCTATACGTTAGTATCAGAAACTCTGTACCGCAATAGGTTGTTAAATTTCAGCATTGCAGACGCTTTTCCATTGATTAATGTGGCGTTTTGATTTGAGGAAAGATGGGATTGTAGCTTTCCTTAGGATGTCGGTTAAATTGTAGAACTTTACCGACACATGGCGATGGCAGCCTGATGCGAATAACAATGAGGTTGCCACCTTTCGTCTAAACAGCAGGAGGGGCCATCATTTTCCTCAACTTGAATTCAGTGATTACCAGCTAAAGTACACACTCGTTCAAAATACACTCATATTCAGAGGAAACAGAACACCTTGAACGACTGAAAGGTAGGATATTCATATTCACAGGACGTGTACATTAGTATGTTCCGGAGAAATGATTAGTATTTGAGCAATATTGGCCCGCGAGTTCAAGACAACATCGATTACGCGTCGCAACACCACCTACCGGTAAAAAGTGCCTGCGGCTCTCGTTGTCGCTTTAAACCGAAGGTAATGGATCACCGCGCTTAGCAGACGTGCAGGATGGCTCGCAGACGTCTGCGCGAAACGTACCGTCAGATCCGTGAGTTTGAAAGTGGGCGGATTATTGGCATGAGAGAATGTAGTGCATCCACCCGGGAAATTGCTGCTCGTGTGGGACGAAGTGTTGCGGCGGTGCAACTGGTGTGTGCAGAATGGCACACATAAGGCGTAGAACATGACGATATGGGACAGGCAGCACCACCCAGACCATCTCCTGAGGAGATCGACACCTCATCCGAATGGCATTGCAGGACAGATCTGCGTTCTCCTCGGGAACAGTGGAACAGAGTAACACATCGTACACTATAAGGGCCGACCGAAGTGGCCGAGCGGTTTTAGGCGCTACAGTCTGGAACCGCGCGACCGCTACGGTAGCAGGTGCCTCGAGCATGGATTTGTGTGATGTCATTAGGTTAGTTAAGTTTCAGTAGTTCTAAGTTCTAGGGGACTGATGACCTCAGAAGTTAAGTTCCATAGTGCTCAGAGGCATTTGAACCATTTGAACACTATAAGGGTTGACAGTCCGTCGCCGTTTATTACGGCATGGGTTACGTGCACGTCGTCCACTTCTCCGCCTACCTTTGACGAATGTGCAGAAACATGCCAGACGATAATGGTGCATGTAACTAAGTCAATAGGGCTAGCGGTCTAACGCACGGCTTTCCGGAGCGGGAAGGAGCGCCTGGTCCCCGGCACGAATCCGCCCGGCGGACTGGTGTCGAGGTCCGGTGAGCCGGCCAGTCTGTGGGTGGTTTTTGGCGGTTTTCCAACTGCCTCAGCGGATGCGGGCTGGTTCCCCTTATTGCGCCTCAGCGATACTATGTCGGCGTTTACTGCCCAAACAAGTTCTCCACGTACGCGTACACCACCATTACTCTACCACGCAAACATAGGGGTTACACTCGTCTGGTGTGAGACGTTCCATAGAAGGGGTCCACCGGCAGCTGAACCGCACAATAACCTTGGGTTCGGTGTGGGACGGCGGAGGGGTGAAATGGACTGCAGTAGTCGTCGTGGGGTTGTGGACCACTGAGGCTGCAGCGGGGACGTAGCCTCTCCGTCGTTTCTAGGTCCCCGGTTAATGTACAACATGCATACAAGTCAATAGGGACGGAATGGCATCAGGTAGTGTTTTCGGACGAATCCAGGTTCTGTTTGTTCGAAAATGATCGCTGCATTTGATTCGCCGTACACAGGGGCAGCGGCATTACAGTGACTGTATTCGCACAGGACATACAATGCCAACTCAAGGCCTTATGGTGTGTGATGCTGTTGGGTACAACCACACACCACAGTTCGTGAATGTCCAAGACACTGTGATCAGAGTGACCTACGTGAACGACATCCAGCGACCCGCAGTCATGGCCTTTCTGCACAACACCTCAGACGCCATTTTTGTTGCAAGACAGTGCACGACCACGTGCTGCTGCACCAAGTCGTGTCTTTTTGGTGTCACAGGGTGCAGCCTTTGCCCTGGCCCACCAGATCGCAAAACTTGTCGCCAATGAAAATGTGTGGGATATGGTGAAACGACGGGCGCAGCGCTGTGACCGAATGCCGACCACCACAGATGAACTTTGGAACCAGGTGAATGCAGCATGAATGGCTATACCATAGGACGCCATTCGCGCCATATACGCGTGATGGAATCACACATGGAACAAGTCATCAGGGCTCATGGCGAACGCTGAGACCCTAGGCAACAGGGTACATGCTGAACTGAGATGACTGAAATGCTAATTACTTCTGCAGAACATACTAATGAACATGTCCTGTGAATATGAACGTCCTATCTCTAGTCGTTCAAGGTGTTCTGTTTTCTTCTGTACATGAGTGTATCTAGTATTGTGTTAGATCGCTGTTCGTCTACAAAGAGTACATTTTCAGAATAGCTGCAAAAGTCAGAACCGTCACAAACCCTAAGCCACAAACCGGGAGGCAAATGCAACTGGCCACTGTAGAATAGCTCTTCCTCTAGTATCCTCAGCTGCAGTGTATTGTAGTCCTTTTTGGATTAACAGTACACGCGCAAGAAACATTCATGTCCAGCTACATGATGCAGTGAGAACAGTCTTAGGCCGCTACAAGTCGAGGACAGTTAGCGGCATCACTTGTGATGTCATTGGTGACCCTGCTAGTTGCCAGAGGCTTCTTGAACTAGTCAACTGCTGAGGCAATTTTTAAACAATTCTTATGTTGTGCTCCACTGTTATGATAAAAGATATTTTTATACATACAACCTAAAATCTGCAATAAATTTCTTTTGAGCCATAAATGGTTTCGACGCTTTCGTCATCACTTGAAAGATGTTAAAGTAGTATATATATCCCATGTACATTGTTGCAAAATATGTTACTTGTACAGCATTAAGTACGCTGCCTGGCAAATAAAAATGTAGCACTCAGAAGACTTAGTCGGATATCAATGTTACTTCGTACATGTACACACCACAGGCAGGTATGTAAATGATTAGGATTGCCACTCTCTGTAAAGGGAAGGACTGTCACAAGAGAGCATTAGTATTCTTCGTGCTTAGTGTTATTACCAGGCCTGGTGGGGTCTAAAACTGGTGTGAACAGCGTCAGATGTTGACAGATCACTGAAGGCCACGGAGATGACGTGTACTCGTGTACGAGAAAGCATTATCAGCACCTGAAAGAATTTAAAAGAAGTCTTGTTATGGGTCTCTATGTGGCCAGCTGATCAAATCGTGCAATATCCAGAATTGTGGGGCATTAGGAGTGACTGTGGCCCGATGTTGAACAGCATGAAAACGAGAGGGCAGGCATACTCGCCGTCAAGGTTCTGGAAGACCACATCTGACCACTACAGGGGAGGACTGACGTATTGTACGTCAAGCATGTCGTGACCCTTTCACATCTGCGACTGCCATCTGAGAACAAGTAAAGGATTTCCTGCAACATCCCATACCATTGGTCGGAGACTAGCAGCAGCCGGTCTGGGGAATACCGTAACGTGTGTAGGCTGCGGATAACACAACGCAAACGGTGCGTTTGGAGTGGTGTCGTGCCCGGGAGCGTGGACTCCTCATCAGTGGCGTCGCAATATCTTCAGCGAAGAATCGTGGTTCTGCACTATCCCGAGTGACCATCGTCGGCGAGTACGACAGTGACCTGCAGAGACGTCCTATTGATCAAATGTTTTGGAGAGGTACAGTCATATTACTCCTCATGTCGTGGTGTGGGTAGCCATCAGGTATGACTTCCGGTCAAGCTAGTAGTGACTCATGGAACTGTGATGGCACAATGGTACATCACGGACATCCTGCATCCCCATGTGGTATTTCTAATGCGATAGTATCCTGGTGCCATTTTTCCACACGACAATGTTCATCCATAGATGATACGTGTCTCTATGAACTGTATGTGTGATTTTGAGGTACTACCTTGCCCAGAAATATCCCCCACAGGTGTCCCCGATAGAACATGTATGGCACCAGCTCTGACGTCACCTCCATCTCAGCGGCAGTACCCAGGATATCAACACTTAGGGGCCAGTTTAGCTCACGAGAGGATACAGTACCTTTATGAAGTACTTCCCAACCGAATCAGTGCACCTGTCGAGGCCAGAGGGGTGTAACATCATACTGAAAAATGTACCCTTCTGATAAGTTCTTTTTAAATTTGACTCGATACTTGTAATCTCTGAAATAACACAACATACCCTCACAATCCGTGAAGTTGCCGCTCGGTCTGAGGCACCTTGCCATGGTCCGCACGGCTCCTCCCATCGGAGGTTCGATCCTCCCTCGGACATGGCTGTGTGTGTTGTCTTTAGCGTAAGTTAGTTTAAGTTAGATTAAGTAGTATGTAAGCTTAGACACCGATGACCTCAGAAGTTTGGTCCCATAGGATCTCACCACAAATTTCCAACATTTTCGTGAAGCGTCATTCAGATTCTTCCTCCCCATCTGGGAGATCCACTGTTTTTGTTAGTTGCTGTATAATATATATGTAAAATATTTTGCAATAAATGGTATGTGTTACATAGATATTGTCCAGTTACATCAACGTGACCACCTGTGAAAAGCCTGAATAAACACCTTTTGCAGCGCAGCCCGCTGCAAGACGTGTAGGAAGAAAATGGTTCAAATGGCTCTGAGCACTATGGGACTCAACTTCTGAGGTCATTAGTCCCCTAGAACTTAGAACAACTTAAACCTAACTAACCTAAGGACATCACACACATCCATGCCCGAGGCAGGATTCGAACCTGCGACCGTAGCGGTCTCGCGGTTCCAGACTGCAGCGCCTAGAACCGCACGGCCACTTCGGCCGGCGTGTAGGAAGAGAGTCAGTCAGTTTCTGGTAGGTAGCGACAGAGATGTGGAGCCATGCCGCCTGCAGTGCCATGGCCCATACACTATGTCTCTTGGTTGAGGACCCATGATGCGAACATCCCGACCGAGGTGGCCCCCCCATATTCTCGATTGGATTTAAATCCAGTGACAAACAATCCTGTTGGTAGAACATCCGCAACTGAGCATTACAGCAGAGCTTAAAAATACTGCTTCAGTTGTAAATTACTTTATTTTCACACGACGGGTTTCGGATTGTTATAGACCCATCCTCAGGTGTCGTAGCTGTGTTGTGGTCCCCGGGCGCCGCGTGTACCAGGCGCGGTGTGGTGCCTATGAGTGCAGAACAGGGAGTAGCGGATGCGAACGAGGAGGCAAGGTGGTAAGTCAGAGTGGCAAAAGTGTTGACATCTATTGACGGAGAGAAGAACACGGGGCCACTAGCCCGCCCACTCACAATTTGAATTTAGTGGTTTAAATTTTAAATGAGGGAAAAGCAAAAAATTACATACAAAAAACACACGATGTAAGTTAAAAGTGCATTATGCGTAGTACAGTAGCGTATTGAACAGGTCGGCCCAGAACTGTAGTAAAACTGAGTGGAAGATGCTAGTGGCCCCGTGTTCTTCTCTCCGTCAATAGATGGCAGCACTTTTGCCACTCTGGCTTACCAACTTGCCTCCTCATTCGCATCCGCTACTCCCTGTTCTGCGCTCATAGGCGGCACACCACGCCTGGTACAGGCGGCGCCCGGGGGCCACAGCACAGCTACGACACCTGAGGATGGGCGTATAACAGTCCGAAACCGGTCGTGTGAAAATAAAGTAATTTACAACTGAAGCGGTATTTTCAAGCTCTGCTTTATGGAACCACATTCATCGTAGTGATCTTCGAAATATACACATGCACTATGAGCTATGTGACAAGTTGCATTCTACTGCTGGTAGATGCCAGTGTGTTCGCGCATTACAACAATGACTGCACTGTTTGCCGCATCCCCCGACACAATATACCTTCCATTGCTAGTGCTGCCACCTACCGCATGTGACTTGTTATCACACACATTGACATCCAACATAGGCGGTGGTCACATTAACGTGACTGGGTAATTGGCCTCCAGCCTATTTCTCTAATGTTCCACTCTGTAACAGTGCTCTACGGTACCACTCTCGAACAGTGCTTTGGAAAGATGAACGCTGAAATCAATCCGTTCGAGATTTGATTTCTCTTATTTTATTACGATGATCATTTCTTTCTATGTAGACGACATTCAGCAAAAAAATTTCGCGTTCGGAGGAGAAAGATGGTGACCTCGCCGCAATGAAAAATGCCTTTGTTTTAGTGACTGCCATTCCTACTCGTGTTCACATCCTTGATACTTTCTCACCTATTCTGCGATAATACAAAACGAGCTACCCTTCTTTGAACTTTTTCGATGTACGCCGTCGGTCCTATCTGGTACAGATCCTATAATGTCCGTCATCTGATGACGAATTAGTCGAAAGAAGTTACACATAATAAAATTTTATAGCTGCTTACTTGTGGTATATCCAGGGTTTAACGGTTGTAAGTGCAGATATGTTCGTATGTATACCTTAATATGTGTCCACATCAGTGTGTTGGTTGTTTTTTCTCTGCATCAAACAGTCTTCTCAAAAACACCTCACAAATTTTATGACCGGATGATTTCTGCACAGCTAAGTAGACTACGCCTGTCAATATAGACTAAGTGTTTTGCGTCCACACATCCACACTTCAACACCTGACCTGCAGTTCATGAGAAAATAAGCATTAATGGTTTGCTCTTGCCCTATGTACTTGGAGGTACTAACCAATTTAAAAACATACTACTTTTAATGGTTACAATTATAAGTCCACAAATGGAGTAAATATTGATGTAATGTTGTTCAGTACATTGCCCACAGTTACCAATAAAAACAGCTGCAAAAAATGGTTCAAATGGCTCTGAGCACTATGCGACTTAACTTCTCAGGTCATCAGTCGCCTAGAACTTAGAACTAATTAAACCTAAAGGACATAGCACACATCCATGCCCGAGGAAGGATTCGATCCTGCGACCGTAGCGGTTGCTCGGTTCCAGACCGCAGCGCCTAGAACCGCACGGCCACTCCGGCCGGCAAACAGCTGCACTTGTACCCATTACACTCTGTATAAAAATGTCTTTTGATGAATTTTGCACTTCGAATGAGTGAATGGCCCCTTAGGAAACACTTTTTCTGTTTGCACTTCTGTTTCAAAAATGTTTTTTGCGGCGTTTGACTGGCTATAGGTCAATTCTAGTGAATGGCCTTCGATCCGCACGAACGGGCCACTTCTTTGGCATAGCAGTAATACATTATATACACAAATCTTCTTCATGAATCAGCCTGTCTACTGGTAAAAACCGTTTGAATATCTCTACAGTTGTTAAATTGGCATTTGGACTACTCGTGGAAATGATGTAAGCTACGAGCAAGTCAGGAACAGAGGTGGCTCTATCCAGCGGAACAAGCATTAACGTACACAGCTGCCGCAACTTCAGAGATCAGCAAATTTTGGCAAGAATCTGTACGTGTTATACATTAAAATCCCTCACCGCGTGAATGTGACGGCTATTTTTCAGAACTAATGTAAGGATTTTGATATAGAATTCACTAATAGATAAGTTCATATCACTACATACTTCAAACAAATCGTCCAGACATATATACTTTAGTGATATCCCTGTGTAGGTGGGATTTGTCGCTATTTAAATAATAAATTGTATTACAACACTTTACAGAATTAGATAATAATCCCAAATGCTGCGTCATAGGCTTTTAATTTGAAAATTTCTCTCAAACGCCATTTTTGAAGGTAAGATATCACAAAATTTGCTCTGGCTGGGCCCACACGAAAGGTTCAGCCTAGAATCTTATATATTCTACATGCGGCCGTGGTCTCGCTACGTTATGTTGCCCTGCGAGTCACCGAAGCCGCTACTGACTTGAGTTACCCTCAACTTCAAAGCCTAACAGCTTCGCTTAAGAAAACACTAAATGTGGAAGGACATGAATACACTTTACAAAAAAAAAAATGGTTAAATGGCTCTGAGTACTATGAGACTTAACTTCTGAGGTCATCAGTCCCCTAGAACTTAGGACTACTTAAACCTAACTAACCTAAGGACATCACACACACCCATGCCCGAGGCAGGATTCGAACCTGCGACCGTAACGGTCGCGCGGTGCCAGACTGTAGCGCCTAGAACCGCTCGGCCACCCCGGCCGGCAATACACTTTATAGCAATGCGTTCTACGTACAGTAGAGTAACAGTTCGGAGACGACGTTCGTTTGTATCAACAGCATAAAGCATGCTGTCATAAAGGGCGTTTATGGCCCAGTGGTTTGTGGACGATAACACTCCTTGTTTGGACTGGCCTGCCCAGAGTCCCGGCCTGAACGCAACGGAATCCGTTTGGGATGACTTAGAACGTCGACTTAACCCCAGACTCCAGCGTCCAACTTCACTACATTCTCTGGTTTCGACTCTTAAGAACGGGTGCCACCCCTCCACAGATCTTCACAAGCATCACTACGTCTACGTCTACATCTACATGGATACTCTTCAAATCAAACTTAAGTGCCTGGCAGATAGTTCATCGAACCACCTTCACAATAACTCTTCTGTTATTCCACTCCTGAACAGCGCGCTGAAAAAACGAACACCTCTGTCTTTCCGTGCGAGCTCTGATTGCCCTTATTTTATTATGATGATCGTTTCTCTGTATGTAGGTCGGCGTCAACAAAATATTTTCGCATTCGGAGCAGAAAGTTGGTGATTGAAATTTCGTGAGAAGATTCCGCCGCAACGAAAAGCGTCTTGGTTTGATGGTGTCCGTCCCAAATCCTGTATCATGTCCGTGACACTCTCTCCCCTATTTCGCGATAGTACAAAACGTGCTGCTCTTTCCTGAAAATTCTCGATGTACTCCGTTAATCCTAGCTGGTAAGGATCCCACACCGCGCAGCAATCCTGCAAAAGAGAAGCGTAGTGTAGGCAATCTCTTTAGTAGATCTGTTACATTTTCTAAATCTTCTGCCAATAAAACGCAGTCATTGGTTTGTCTTCCCCACAACATTTTCTGTGTGTTCTTTCCAATTTAAATCGTCGTAACTATAATTCCTAGGTATTTTGTTGAATTTAAGGCATCTCATTAGACTGATTTATTGCGTAACCTGAGTTTAACGGATTCCTTTTAGCACTCATGCGAATGACCTCACCCTTTTCATTATTTAGGGTCGAGTGCCAATTTAAACACAGATATGTTTTCTACATCATTTTTCAATTTGTTTTGATCTTCTGATGAGTTTACTAGACGAAAAACGACATCATCATCTGCAAACAACGTAAGACGGATGCTCAGATTGTCTGCTAAATCGTTTGTTGGATAAGGAACAGCAGACGGCAAATAACACTACATTGGGGAACGCCAGATATCACTTCTGTTTTACTCGATGATTTTTCGCCAATTACTACGTACTGTGACCTCTCTGACAGGATATGACGAATCCAGTCACATAACTGAGATGATGTTCCATAAGCACGCAATTTTACTACAAGCTGCTTGTGTGGAACAGTGTCAAAAGCCTTCTGATCTAGAAATACGCAATCAATATGAGATACCATCCCAATAGCGCTCAGTACTTCGTATGCCTAAAGAGCTGGTTGTCTTTCACAAGAACGATGTTTCCTAAACCCATGTTGACTGTGTGTCACTAGACCGTTCTCTTCGATATAATTCACAATGTTCGAACACTATATAAGTTCCAAAATCCTGGAGCATATCAGCGATAATGATGTGGGCCTGTAATCTAGTCCATCACTCCTACTACCTCTCTTGACCTATGCAACTTTGCAGTCTTTGGGTGAAAGTGTTCTCAGCAAAGTTCAAGCCGTTTTAAAGGCGAAGTGTTGATACACTCCCGTAATGTCCACCAGTAGATGTCTGGGTACTTTTGACCACGTAGTGTAAGTCGGGTGTGACGTTAAGAAAAGTAGAATGTGACAGTGTTACTGTTGATCTGCTTTACCGTTTTACTCCCGCTCTAGCTTTATTTAGTTACGAAAAATAAGTGGCGGCTGCGGCGCGGCGTGGAATGTCGAGTAGAACCAGTTTCCGTAGCGGTTTCCCACCTTGCGCGACCGGTTAACACAAGGTTATCGGCCACACGGCTACCAAGCCCAGACTTACGCTGCGGGCAGAGTCAGCACCACTCGCCGCGATGAGTCGGCGTTCGCTTATCGAAGGACGTGACTCTCGTGTAACACTGGTATCTCGAAAGCACTCACAAATAAACAGCCGTCTGTGCCAGTCATCGTAACCTAAGGCGTCGAGCACTGCGCTAGCTGCGTCAGCAAGCACTTTACAACAGCTCGCTCTAGAGTATGGCCATCCTGTTTAGATCTGTCGATTGGTCTTCAAAATAACCGTAGCTGATTTCTCTCCCAGTCCCTATCATGCTGAGTTACTATTCCGTCTCAGATAACCTCCAAATCGACGAGACGTCAGACTCCAGCACCACTGGGTTCCTTCCTTTCTTTTGTTATTGATTTCGCAACGCGAACATGAATTCCGTGCGTTCCTTTCACTTAATGGCGTTAGTGTAAAAGATCTTGTATTACTCGCTGTTTTCGACTTTTTCTCTTTCCTCTACTGTACTGTCTTTGAATCATATGAGAGAAGATGGTTAATTAATCCTTTCAGACCTGCATTTTTTCTGGAGAAAGGAAAATTCTTCTTTATGCTCTAATGCTCTTAGATGATTTTTTACATTTTTTTAGACGCAAGATTTGTGTAGATACATGTACCCGTTTTCAAAACAAACTTTGTACATTTGGATTATTTTCATGGACTAAAATAATTAGTTTTGGAATATTCACTGTTGTAATAAATAAACTGATTATTCAATAATTACCACGCAAAATGAAAATAATAATATTCAATTATACAGTGGAATATAACTAATCAACGTTTATCTGTATTCTGACATCCACAAACTGCTGCGTAGTGCTTCATTCACTTGCTAATATTTTTATAGCTATGCCCAACACATGGTAGCATTTGTGTATGGTGAAAAGACTGAGCATTCACAAATGTTTACTTGAGGTTTCCATTGAGGAAAACTACATCTGTTGCAGCTAATACACAGCAAACATTAATGTATACAGTTGTAGCCAGAGGGTGTGAAAGGGTGAAACAGGACATTACTGATATCCTTCCTCATACTTGTACAGTCTGAGATCCTGGTCCGTCTGAAGAGCTTTGACGACAACAGGAATGGCACTATAACCTTCCTTCTTCTCTACGTATCTCCCGCTGCCCACATCCTTTGATCATTGCCGCTGCTAAGAAGTCTCATCGTTTTGAATATTATTTACACGCAAGCTCCTGTTGCGATAGCCATCATACCAGGAAATATCTCTGCTGTCCCAGAGAAGAGAAAGTTACCAAAAAATTTGATATCAAGTCAGCTTTGTTCCCTCTTATTTCTCCTTGTATTAAATCAGTTGTCAAGTTCCAGCTTCAGTCTGCTGTTTGCTAATAGCTGATTTTCTTTTACGTATGAACTACGACCGGAAAGATAATCGCGACTTCTTCATAATATTGGGCTGTCCACACCTGAATAAAACCTGACATGCAAATAAGTAGCTTACGTATTATGGGAGACTATTTCTGCAAACAAGATAAAAAACGGAATAGTTGATTTTGACTGTAGGTTTTTTTATGTGTTTACCTGACTTCCTGGGAATTCTTAGTCAAGAATTCTACATTAGACCCGTTGGTTATAAATGAAGTGAAACTAATCACGGAGTTCCTGTGTGGGCTGTAATTATCGTGTGGCAGCGAAACTTGGTAGATATGCTAATGTGTTAAAGCGGAGCCGATTAATGCTGAAACAAAGTAGTTTCAATTTTGGCCACTAGGTACAGATCTGGCGCTGTGAATGCAAGAAAGATATACATAAATGTTTCCATATCTAATGGAGTAGGACCGGGACGTAGGGCAGAAACTTCAAACAAGTGAGAAAGGCATAATATTTATTTTATTATTAACCGTCGTTTACACAGTTTGTTTTATATGAGCACGGCAGACGTCGACGAGAAGCTGTAATGCGCCAGATTTGCACCTGGTGACCAAAATCGGATCTGATTTTTTCCAAAGCAAAACGGTTCTGCTTTAATGCCTTACCACATCTACCAAGTTTCGTTGTCATACGATAATTACAGCCCACATTGGAAGTTTATCGGTAGCTGAAGTTTAATTATAATCACCTGGTACTTCAGTTACGAAGTAATTAACACAGAAGGATGTAAGGTAGATCCAGGCAAAGGATATAAATAAGAAACAGTGATGCATGTCCGTAAACGATATTACCAAAGTAAAAAATACGCTTTTCGTTCATAACCTGTTCTCAAGGATTTTTCCTGACCCACGATACAGATATTTAGAACAAAGATCAAAAGAAATGACTGATACATTCGCAAAATTGGAGACTACTGCAACTGTCGTTAACCACCTTGCGTATTAAGAGGGCTTCGTAAGAGACAGCGTCCCTGTAACTGACACTCATTACTTGTGAACGTCAGAAGACACGGCAGCAAAGAACATTTCTAACTAACCGGTGATATCTACCTGGGTAAGTACAGAGGTTCGACAAAAATATGGAAGCACAACGAGAGATGCATGCTTGAACATAGGCCGGAGGTGGTGGCTGGGCGGTTCGAGGCCCTTCAGTCAGGAACCGCGCGACCGCTACTGTCGCAGGTTCGAATCCTGCCTCGGGCATGGATGTGTGTGATGTCCTTAGCTTGGTTAGGTTTAAGTAGTTCTAAGTTCTAGGGGACTGATGACCTCAGAAGTTGAGTCCCATTGTGCTCAGAGCCATTTGAACCGTTTTTAGAACTTGAACACAAATGCAGATGTCAGTCACGCTTGCAGGTTGTGCTGCTGTATCTGATCGCCTACAGTACCTGTGCAAAGTCCTCAATACATTGTATGTGTCAGTCGTGGTCAGAACACTGTTCTGTGTAGTCGTGAGTGCATTATGTTGGAGTTCAGTGAATTGGAACGTAGGCAAATTGTTGGTTCTCGTATGGTGGATATTTCCGTAACCAACGTATCCTAAGTGTTTGGGGCTTCAACACACCCCATATCGAAGATTTATACCGCATACAGGGAAAGTGGAAAAAACCTCATCCGCTAAGTCACAAAGCGGACAGAAGTGTGTGTTGAATGATTGTGGCGGACGGTCGTTGAAGAGAACTGTGACGAAAAATTAAATGGCGACAGCTGCAAAAGCCACTCTAGAACTAAATGTCGCATTAGCAACTCCTGTTGACACCAGAACAATACGATGAGGCTCTATATGCAGGAAATTACATGGCGAGCTGGATTTCCAGAACCACTCAGCTGTGATGCAATTGCCCGTGACAGGAAAACGTGGCCCAGAAGCCACAAAAGCTGGACTATGGAACAATGGAAGAAATCCATTTGCATGGGTCTTTCTGCGGACTATTCCCAACTTCTGACCGAATTCACGCCCAAGGGTGAAAGATGGCGGTGGTTCGGTAAGGAGTTTGGCAGCCGTATCATGTTATTCCATGAACCCCCTGGTTAGTGTGCAATGTCGTGTTACTGCCTATGATTATGAAACCATTTTGGCTGATCAGGTCAATCTCATGCTATAATATTTGTTTCCCAATGGGGATTCTATGTTACAACACGACAGGACTCCAGTTTACAAATCTCGCATCGTCAAAGACTCGTTTTGTGAGCACGAGGATAAATTGTCGCATCTCCCGTGGACAGTCATCGGATCTCAATATTATTGAGTCATTGTGGTCTATTTTGGAGCAAAGGGTGCTTGATCACTACATATTGTTACGTGAAATGGTTCAAATGGGCCTGAGCACTATGCGACTTAACTTCTGAGGTCATCAGTCGCCTAGAACTTAGAACTAATTAAACCTATCTAACCTAAGGACATCACACACATCCATGCCCGAGGCAGGATTCGAACCTGAGACCTTAGCGGTCGCTCGATTCCAGACTGCAGCGCCTAGAACCGCACGGCCACCTCGGCCGGCCATTATTACGTGAATTTGCACTATTTTGCAGGAAGAATGGTATAAGATTTCCTTGGAAACCATGCAGGACGTGTTTCTTTATCCATTCTGTATTAGACGTGATAATGTGTTGTGTTTGTAGTGTTTACGTATTTTTATCTACCCCGTGTATCACGAATGATTTTCGAAAGAACCTTTGCCCCGATCATAATGCAAACTACACTCATGCTCATAAATTAAGGATAATCCTGATACATGGAGAAACAACGCTCTCTGGTGGGAGGTTTGCGGGTTTAAATAACCTCGGGGTATGACCAAGCGGTGCATTTGACCCGCGGTCGTCGCACGGTGGCGCTGGCAGCAGTCCACATACGCAGAGGTGTGATGGTGTATGTCAGAGTACGATGCAGCGAGTAAGTGCGCAGACGTTTTCAGACGTGCTAATGGTGACTGTGTGTTGAAAGTGACTCACAGAACACATATTGATGACGTTATGAGGGGTAGAATACTAGGGCGACTGGAGGCTGGTCAAACACAGCAGGTCGTAGCACGGGCCCTCTGTGTGCCACAAAGTGTGAGCTCAAGATTATGGCAACGATTCCAGCAGACAGGAAACGGGTCCTGGCGCTACAGTACGGGACGTCCACAGTGTACAACACCACAAGAAGGCCGATATCTCACCATCAGTGCCAGCAGACGGCCATGGAGTACCGCAGGTAGCCTTGCTCGGGACCTTACCACAGCCACTGGAACAGTTGTCTCCAGACACATAGTCTACAGACGACTGAACAGACATAGTTTATTCGCCATGGAGACCTGCAAGGTGCATTCCACTGACCCCTGGTCACAGGGGAGCCCGTAAAGCCTGGTGATAAGAGCACAGTACATGGCCATTGTAACAGTGGTCCCAGGTTATGTTCACAGGCGAGTCTAGGTATAGTCTGAACAGTGATTACCGCCGGGTTTTCATCTGGCGTGAGCCAGGAACCAGATACCAACCCCTTAATGTCCTTGAAAGGGACCTGTATGGAGCTCGTGGTTTGATGGTGTGGGGTGGGATTATGATTGGTGCACGTACACCCCTGAATGTCTTTGACAGAGGAACTGTAACGGGTCAGGTGTATCGGGACGTCGTTCTGCACCAGTGTGTCCGCCTTTTCAGGGTTACAGTGGGTCCCACTTTCCTCCTGATGGATGATAACGTACGGCACCACCGAGCTGCCTTCGTGGAGGAGTACCTTGAAACGGAAGATATAAGGCGAATGGAATGGCCTGCCTATTCTCCAGACCTAAACCCCATCGAGCACCTCTGGGATGCTCTCGGTCGACGTATCGCTGCACGTCTTCAAACCCCTACGACACTTCAGGAGCTCCGACAGGCACTGGTTCACGAATGGGACGCTATACCCCAGTAGCTGCTCGACCACCTGATCCAGAGTATACCAACCCGTTGTGCGGCCTGTGTATGCATGCATAGTGATCATATCCTATACTGATGTCGGGGTACATGCGCAGGAAACAGTGGCGTTTTGTAGCACACGTGTTTCGGAACGGATTTCTCAACTAATCACCAATACCGTGGACTTAACAGATCTGTGTCATGTGTGTTCCCTATGTGCCTATGCTATTAGCGCCAGTTTTGTGTAGCGCCACGTTGTGTGGCACCACATTCTGCAATAATCCTTAATTTATGAGCATGAATGTAAATAAGCTCACTGCAACAGCAATAAGAAATGAAGCTATTGGGGTTACGACAGCCAGATGATGGAAGCCGCCTGGATCGTATTATCTGAAACACACAATATTCTGAGTAAGAATCTCGGTGGCAACTTGTGACATTGTAGAATATGCCGTGTTGTTAGTGCTCCTAGCAACGTCAACTAGTGCCAAGTCCTCCCATGAAGCCCTCCACAAGAGCTATCAATGTGATAAAAACATCCGGCAGCAGACTGGGCAAGGCTGCAGCCAGTTTATACATCGGAAAATTTCATGTGCGTTTGCTGTTACTAGCTAGACGTTTATGCAACGAATCACCAGTAAACGGGGCGTTTGTGGGCTTAAGCAGCAAACAGCTGAAGTGCGGATTCCGTTGGAACATCTTTAAGCAGAATAACGTGATTTTTTTTCTCTTCAGATGGGCATTTGACTTACGGAATCAGATATTTATACAAAAAAAAATCGAATAAGTGCGGGTAGGACTTCCACACAGAGGGTACTGCACATAATTAATAAATAATTTATACAGTTAGGTAGTTTATCCATACCGAGAGTCGAAAATCTCGACGATTTTTGTCTGTTATCGTTGCGATTCTGGTAAGATATCGATCTCCGGAATTTCAATTCTTTCGAGAACGACAAAAAATGTTTTTTGGGTGTGAAATAGATACAAATTCACAATTTTAGGATATTTTCGTTTGCTTGTACTGTGAGTCCTTGCTTCCTGCCAAATTTCATGATTCCAGGCCAACGGGAAGTACCCTACAGGTTTCGGTGAGAGTGTTTGCGAGTATCAAAATACGTAATCCTCAGTTTTTTACACCGTCAAGGAACCGTAGACCGTAGTATGTGACATAAACTTCAACTCGACACGTCTAACTGATCCGGAGAAAATGAGTATTTAACAGATGGACAGACAAGTAGACGGACAACAAAGTGATTCTATAAGGGTTCCATTTTTCCCGATCAATGTATGCGACCCTGAGAAAGAGGAATGCTTGAAAATATAGTCATGTGGACGAGTTTTTTAAATTTTTAGTCGTACGCATAGGGCCCCCCGCCGGGCAGGCCGTTCGCCGGATGACGGTCTTTCAATTTGACGTCGCTTCGGCGACCTGCAGTCGATGAGGATGATAGGATGAAGATGAGGACAGCACAATACCCAGTCCCTGGGCGAGGAAAATTCCCCGACCCAGCCGGGAACCGAACCCAGGTTTGTTCAATTGGAAATTATCTTATTTTACGAATAGGTCCCTTGTTAATATTAGTAATTTTAACTGCTGCTAATAGTGCTAAAAATAAATCAATTATTATCATTATTGTAATAATAAATGTTGGTGTATTATATAATTTTTCTAAAAATATTGTTATTTCTTGATAATTGATTGAGTTATCGATATTTATAATTTCGGTATTTTTTAAGAAGTCTATAAATATTATCATGACTAAAATAATTAGTGTTGATATGATAAAGACCAATATTGTTAAAGTGATGATTATAGTAATTGATTTAGGTTGAAATATTTCATTTGATCCAATTCTTGTGATATAAATAAATAGAACTAATATACCACCAAGAAATGTTAAGAATAAAATCTATGATAATCAACAACTTTCCATTTTTGTTCCTGTTATTAATCCAATAAGGAAAGTCACACTGACCATTCAGCTACCGGGGGCGGACATGTGAACGACTGTACAGTAGCCAAAGAACGTCTGGAATACATGTAAAAACAGTAACCTGATGACATCTGGCCCTTAACAGAATAAGCGCATCGAGGTAATGGTAAAGACCTATGTTTTATATGAGATCACTAGAGACGTGCTAACATCTATTTTTCGTGTGATCAGATGTTCATTCAGTGTTTCAGTGAAGAAGACTTGTCTACCTTACGTCAGACGGTGCACTGCGTTTTACCCAGAAGGAGATACTGAAGAAAGATCAGAAGGTAACGTACTACTGACGACGTACTGATTAAAGACGGAGCACAAGTTCGGATTAGTCACGGATGAGACAAAAAAACTGGCCGCGGTCTCTTCAAACGATTGATCCTGGCATCTGTATTACGTAGTTAGATAAAACATTCCGAAAGACTGTGATTTCTGTCTTTCTTATTACTGGCGTAGTTTCTTCTTGTGTCCAGTCGCAGTAATGTGACCGCTTGTCAAAATCCTGAATAACCGCCTTTCGCAGCGCGGACCGCGGCGAGACGCGCAGGCAGAGTCACTGAGGTTCTGGTAGGTACCGTCCGGAATGTGGAGCAGTGACGACTCCAGCGCCGCGGCCATCCGCTCTAGATTTCTCGGTTGAGAATCAATGGTGCGATCAGCCCGATCAAGGTAGTCACACAAATTCTCAACTGGGTTTAAGTCCGGGGAGTTTGGTGGCCAGGGGAGCACTGATCATGCTGCTCTTCGAACCACGCACGTACACTGCGCGTGATATCGATAGCTAGGATGCCACAACGTAGGAGCGCTCTCGTAGGTTGGCACCAGGAGAGCGAAACGATCAACGCCGACCACAGCGCCCTCTTGACCGAGGCTGTGCAGCTCTACGAACGCCGCTCTGAATTCACCCCAGTTAATGAAGAGCAGACGACCAAGCAACATTGTTTCTACTTCATAGGCGGCTAGCCATTACAGACCTTGCCTTTGTTACTTCAATGATAGTTCGTCCAACTACTCGTAACCTACTCGTAACTGTTAGCTTTGATACATGAATGTCTTCGCACCTACGTTCTCATCTGTACGCAGAGTTAAGTAATATTATAATTTGTATATATTCATACACCAGTAATCCCCACCCCTCTTATGGGTCCTCATCCTCCATCAGCTCCTTTCCCGGCTCCCCCCCCCTTTTTTATTTTCCCTTCATCTGTCCAGTTTCCCCCCACCTGCTCTCGGCTGTGGTATGCCACATTTGCCAACTTTTTAGTGCAGTGTTCCAGTGACTGTTCAGTGTTGTTCGTCTTTCTAGTGTTGCGAACAGAAACCATGCTGTCGCTGGGTGTGAATTTTATGTCTTTTGCGAACAGAAACCAGACTGTCGCCGTGTTTTTTTAATTGTCTGTTTATTGTTTTACCTGTCTGCTTTGTACGTATTTTCTTAGCGTCATCCTCCGTCTGTTCTTTGTTTTAAGTTCCGCGATTTCTTTTCGCCATGTTACTCTTTAAGTCTCAGATTTTATCGCCTGTTTTTATTATTTATTCTCTTCATCTTTCTAACAAAGTCTGTAGGTTGAAGAGCGGCATACTAAGCTGCTGCCAGCCCGCTCCCTTCGGGGGGAATTGACATTCAATAAAGGAAAAAAAAGAAAAAACACCAGTAAAAGAGCTTTAACCTATACGCAGTACCGAAGTGCTTCAACTTTTCCTGCTCCTACTCGCGTCCTTCACTCTCGGCCTAATTTCCAGAAGCAGTTCACAGGAGCAGATCCACGCACCGCCTATCCAGGCGGGATATAAAACTGTGAACTGTGTAATGTGTAATACGTTGCATTGTGCTGCTGATGCATCTTGCCGAGGAGAAACGATTTGTATATAGGGGTCGACATGATCCCCAAGGACAGATGGACACGTGTGGTGATCCAGTGTGACACCCAGGGAATGCCATGAAAACAGTCACCAGGCCATAATGCTCCCTCCTTCGGCCTTGGTGTTTCCAATGATTGTTGCAGGGTGCGCGGAGTGGCAGCGCGGTCCGGGGCGCCGTGTCACGGATTGCGCGGCCCTGCCCACCGGAGGTTCGAGTCCTCCCTCGGTCATGGGTGTGTATGTTGTTCTTAGCATAAGTTAGTTTAAGTAGTGTGTAAGTCTAAGGACCGATGACCTCGGCAAATTTGCTGTCTCAGGAATTCACACACACACATACACTCCTGGAAATTGAAATAAGAACACCGTGAATTCATTATCCCAGGAAGGGGAAACTTTATTGACACGTTGCTGGGGTCAGATACATCACATGATCACACTGACAGAACCACAGGCACATAGACACAGGCAACAGAGCATGCACAATGTCGGCACTAGTACAGTGTATATCCACCTTTCGCAGCAATGCAGGCTGCTATTCTCCCATGGAGACGATCGTAGAGATGCTGGATGTAGTCCTGTGGAACGGCTTGCCATGCCATTTCCACCTGGCGCCTCAGTTGGACCAGCGTTCGTGCTGGACGTGCAGACCGCGTGAGACGACGCTTCATCCAGTCCCAAACATGCTCAATGGGGGACAGATCCGGAGATCTTGCTGGCCAGGGTAGTTGACTTACACCTTCTAGAGCACGTTGGGTGGCACGGGATACATGCGGACGTGCATTGTCCTGTTGGAACAGCAAGTTCCCTTGCCGGTCTAGGAATGGTAGAACGATGGGTTCGATGACGGTTTGGATGTACCGTGCACTATTCAGTGTCCCCTCGACGATCACCAGTGGTGTACGGCCAGTGTAGGAGATCGCTCCCCACACTATGATGCCGCGTGTTGGTCCTGTGTGCCTCGGTCGTATGCAGTCCTGATTGTGGCGCTCACCTGCACGGCGCCAAACACGCATACGACCATCATTGGCACCAAGGCAGAAGCGACTCTCATCGCTGAAGACGACACGTCTCCATTCGTCCCTCCATTCACGCCTGTCGCGACACCACTGGAGGCGGGCTGCACGATGTTGGGGCGTGAGCGGAAGACGGCCTAACGGTGTGCGGGACCGCAGCCCAGCTTCATGGAGACGGTTGCGAATGGTCCTCGCCGATACCCCAGGAGCAACAGTGTCCCTAATTCGCTGGGAAGTGGCGGTGCGGTCCCCTACGGCACTGCGTAGGATCCTACGGTCTTGGCGTGCATCCGTGCGTCGCTGTGGTCCGGTCCCAGGTCGACGGGCACGTGCACCTTCCGCCGACCACTGGCGACAACATCGATGTACTGTGGAGACCTCACGCCCCACGTGTTGAGCAATTCGGCGGTACGTCCACCCGGCCTCCCGCATGCCCACTATACGCCCTCGCTCAAAGTCCGTCAACTGCACATACGGTTCACGTCCACGCTGTCGCGGCATGCTACCAGTGTTAAAGACTGCGATGGAGCTCCGTATGCCACGGCAAACTGGCTGACACTGACGGCGGCGGTGCACAAATGCTGCGCAGCTAGCGCCATTCGACGGCCAACACCGCGGTTCCTGGTGTGTCCGCTGTGCCGTGCGTGTGATCATTGCTTGTGCAGCCCTCTCGCAGTGTCCGGAGCAAGTATGGTGGGTCTGACACACCGGTGTCAATGTGTTCTTTTTTCCATTTCCTGGAGTGTACATACACTTGTCTTCTATGGCCTGTGGTGCATCACAGTTATTTCGGCGCCGGTTTTGGATAACGTCATTTTGCCATGCACAGTGTAATGTAACCTCGTTGGCATGTGTACAGTTTGCAGACTTGGTCATTTCCGAAATGGTTCCACCTTTGGCCCGATAGTTGATGATCATGTCGTTTTGGACGTTAGACAAATCGCTCCTTTTCCGCTTTACAACAAAGACTGTGTCCCCTCCCCCGCCATGCTTTATATACCCTCCACTGCTAGTGCTGCCACCTGACATGTGTGAGTGGTTACTGCACGTTGACGTCAAACATAGGCGGTGGACACATTATTGTGCCTGGACAGTGTAGTATGAGGACTGTACAATGCTCATGACTCCAGGTCGTTTCCTTACCAGGACGACGTGCTAGTTTCTGTGAGAAAACAACCGTAATCATTAACTGTTACCTAAGTGGGAGCGGAGATTACGGAGCTCTGTTAGTAAATTAGTTGGCAGATATTACCAGTTTTCCCGTGTGCGTAATTACACTGTGATTAATGTGTTATTGCTATTCTAATGTGGTTTCATCGCTTTCCGGCCAATTGTTTGTTTAACCTAGGGAACAGGTGATAGTCACTGGGCGCCAAGTCAGGACAATAGGGTGGGAGGGTGATTATGTTCCACTGAAACTGTTGCAGGAGAGCAACGGTTTGCCGAGCGATGTGTGGGCGTGCGTTGTCACGGAGAATGTGTACGCCCTTGCTCAACATTCCTCTTCTCCGGTTCTGAATTGCCCGTTTGAGTTTTTTCAGAGTCTCACAGTATCTGTCAGCGTTAATTGTGGTCCCAGCGATTCAGCTCCGACGACGATGTGAAAGAAGAGGTTCATAACTTTTTGAACAGCATGGCGGCGAGCTGGTATGACATGGGCATACAAAAACTGTCACAGCGTCTACAAACATGCATCAACAGAAATGATGATGATGTCGAAAAATAGCTAAATGTTCAAGCTGTAAGCTGATGTAAACCATTCGAGAAATAAGCAGGTCTATGTACTTATAAAAAAATAGGAGACCTTACTTTTGGGATTACCCTCGTATTTACATAAAAGTATTTTGATATGCCTTCTTACAACTAAGATAAACGACATTTTATGTGTTGCTTTAGATGTTTTTTCCCCTTCTGTATTCAACTCACTTGATGAGGTAGGCGTAGCTGGAAAAGTACTTCGATAGTTCTCTCCTACGGCCAACATCCGAAGGGCGACTTTTTTCGAAAATTCGCTAATTTTATCACTTGATGATACGATCGTATAATGCGAGTAGTTCGTCTTGAAGTTCTAGAACTCTGGTAAGTACTTTTACTCTGGAAAGCCAACGGATTTTGCTGTGGAATAACAACACTTTATGATGTGCAACCATTTCTTTGCAGAATTTCTCACACTCGCGACTTTACAGGACGAATTTTTACATAATTGATCACTGAAATAACCATTTGAATGACGACATGCAAACGATTTCTGTCCGTAGTCTTCACCGTTAAAGCCTCGCTATGAGAAAGACAATGAGTAGTTAGTACTGAAGGGTTTTTACTCCGCATCAAAGTTAGAAACCGCTTTATATTTCCTGATATTGCTGCAACACCACTAATACGAGTATATACAGCAACGCAATCAGTTCACTTAAGTCCGTTACCTCGAATAAAACTCTCAACAGCAGGAAATATGTCATCTCTAGTGGTTATTGTTACCAGTTCTCGACAAAAGAGGTATTGCTCAATTACTTCCGATCCTCAAACAAATCTCACGAAAGATAATAACTGGACTTTTCCGAAAACGTCAGGGCTGTAATCTAGCTGTAGAGCCAACTATGTGTTTGTTAAATTTTCAATAACATTCCTTTGAACATCAATTGACATGTCCATAAAGCGTCGATGAACTCTACCGTTTGACAGAGGTACTTTTGAAATCTGTTCAATTACTTACAGCCCCAGCAAAGGCAGCAGCAATTTCTCTGCAATCTTCGCCGCTGTTATGGGGTATCCCTTTCTTAGCAGTCATTTCAGAAATTTTGAATGATGCCAAAAGCGCTTTATCTTATAACTTTATTCGTTTTTCCATCATGACAGTATGTGCTTGAATGGAAGTATACGTGCCTTACAAATTTTCTCGCGCTTTTTCAAAGACGCTGTGGTGGTTTCGTACCAAATGCCTTTTCGGCTTGTTAGATACCATAGACTCATTTGACAGCAGTGTGCTCCACGCCAAACATTTCGACATAGACTTGCCCTCACTAACCTGTCCTCGTAAATCCGAAATTTATGTATTCTTTTTAATATTGGCGTTTACGCTGGACCTTTCTTGATCCTGGTTAAAATGGTTCGAATGGCTCTAAGCACTGTGGGACTTAACATCTGAGGTCATCAGTTCCATAGACTTAGAACTACTTAAACCTAACTAACCTAAGGACATTACACACATCCACGCCCGAAGCAGGATTCGAACCTGCGACCGTGGCAGCAGCGCGGTTCCGGACAGAAGCGCCTAGAAACTCTCGGCCACAGTCGCCGGCCCTTGATCGTGGTTTTATGCTCTTCTGGTTAGTAGACGACGAAGACGGCGCAGTTTTTGTTCTCTTTCGAACATTAATATATTCATCTCTTCTTTCCTCAGATGTAAAAGAGCTGTCGACGTCTAAGGCTTTCTTTATCCATATTGCAAATCTGTTCATAGTGAAACTAGCGCACACTAACAAACACACGAAACTATTGAAACTAGTATAAAATTGTACCGAACATTGAAACAAGAGACACACGGCGACTGATTATCGAAGTATAAAACGACATAGAAGTTCATATCGGTTCTCTTATACCATTTCATCATCTTCATCATCATTATTCATGAGAGTGGCTAGATTGGACTGTGAAAAAAAACTGGACTGTGTAAAAATTGGGTCTGTGTACGGGCGCTGATGACCGCGCAGTTGCCGGCCGGGGTGACCGAGCGGTTCTAGACGCTACAGTCTGGAACCGTGCGAACGCTACGGTTGCAGGTTCGAATCCTGCCTCGGCCATAGGTGTGTGTGATGTCCTTAGGTTAGTTAGGTTTAAGTAGTTCTAAGTTCTAGGGGACTGATGACCTCAGAAGTTAAGTCCCATAGTCCTCAGAGCCATTTGAACCATCTGAACCGCGCAGTTGAGCGCCTCACAAACCAAACATAATCATCATCATCATCATCGGCTCTCTTATATATACACACGCACTGAGGTGAAAAACTTCATGGGACATCTCCTAATATCCTCGGCGTAGCGCAGCAACTAGACGTGGCAAGGACTCAACAGGTCGTTGGATGTACGCTGCAGAAATATTGATCCATGCTGCCTCTATAGCCGTCCACAATTGCGAAACTGTTGCCGGTGCAGGATTTGGTGCACGAACTGACCTCTCAGTTATGTCCCATAAATATTCGATGGGATTCAGGTCGGGCGCTGTGGGTGGCCAGACCATTCGCTCGAACAATTGTGTACCAGTATCATGGCGCATTGTCATCCACAAAAACTCCACCGTTGTTTGGGAACATGACGACAGTGAATAGGAAATGGTCTCCAAGCAGCCAAACATAACCATTTCAAGTCAATGATCGGTGCAGTTGGACCAGAGGACTCAGTCTATTCCACGTAAAGACAGCCCACACCATTATGGAGCCGCCATCAGCTTGCACCGTGTCTTGTTGACAATTTGGGTCCATAGCTTGTAACCTCCCCACCGTAATTTTATATGACAGAAATAATAAATGGGTGGGAGCCTAGCGTAACCTCCCTGCATGAAATGTACTGACTATGACAATTAAATGTTTGACTCGCAATCTGACTCAACGTGCAAGCTCCCACAAAAATAATGAAAGATAATTCAATGACAATGACATTTCAGCGATAATGATAACTCAATTAGACCGAAATGTCGGTCTTTGGCCCTGTGCAAAAATCAGAGTTAATTTCTTACCTCAGTGTAACTGCATGTCATAGTTCTGCTCTTATTGTTGGCCGCGGCTTGGAGGAAATGCATTGCAAGTATTAATTTTTTATTTTTTATTTTTTTTTTTTGAAATTTAACTGAAACTTTTCTTTAAAGGAAATGGAACGAGATCGTTCGTTCAATTAAATGGTTCTTTTATTAAAATTTGCTTTGAAATCAAAATTATTATTGGGGCACTTGTTGAAAATTAATTACAATAAATAAACTTTACATTATCTGATGTGCGCAATGCAGCTTGGTTACCTTAATTAACAATATACCTCATTCAGCATCTTGACCAGAGACCCATGTCGACGCCTGCGACTGCGTCCCGCTCGCGACCGTACTCGACTACTAGTGCTAACAGACTGCCATTCGCAACTGAACTGCGCTGGCCTACTCCTACCGACAGACTACATCACACAACTGCAATGGGCTGCTACTACCGACAGACTGCACTGCTCACAGACTGCCCACTGACTCCTGCTCGTAACACTCGCGCGGTCAAGCGCAGACTAGGAATGACAAATAGCTCTCTGGTCAGAGACTCTGCAATGCCTTGCCTCGCCATCGCCGCCACACAACATACGTGTTTCATAACCCTCCACTGGTGGGGGGGGGGGGGGGGGGGGGGGGGGAATTTGGCAGCGATGGTGAGTCATTTGGACTTGCCAAGCGCGGCAAAAGATTTTCTTTAATTAATCAACTTCTACAATTTACAGAATATTTAGACGTAGTACATGAATTAAATGTTGTGCACATGCACCGAGTACAAAACATTTCAGACAAAGACAAAATGTGAGTACAAAACATAGTAGCAAATCAGAAAAATGTATATACAAATTATTTGACAGATAACAAAGTGCACACGCACTGAAAAAATTCTTTAGCATTTTCAGAACAAATACACAGAATGGCAAAAAAATCATGTTGACAAGTGACATGAGTGCACATGCACTGCACTTGAGAACATATCAGCAAATGATGAAATGTATATACAATGAGTAACAAATGACATAAGTGCACACGCACTGAAGTAATGAATATATCAGGAAATCATAAAAGGTATACAGAATGAGTACAAATCATATTGAAAAATGAGAAAAGTGCACAGGCACTGCAGTTCAGTAGAAAACATATTAACACATAACATAAGTGCACATGCACTGAAAAACTTTTGAACATTTTCATAACAAATAAACGCAAAGGTAAAAAATCGTTTTGACAACTGACATGAGTGTACATGAAGTGAAGTTGAGAATATATCAGCAAATCACAAAATGTATTAATAAACGGCAAAAAATACACACGCACTGTATATGACTTTTTCATTTTACAAGAATTAGGGAAGGAATAGGAAGGATTGCATCATGGTTGTAGCACTTAGGTTGCACAAAGCTGCACTAAAAGTCCATATCTTTCCACAGAAGTACAACACCAAGTGAGACAATTTGCAGTTCTTTTCCCAGAAGTATTTATCAGCGTATCCAAGACACTGAACTGTCGTAGTAATATTCCATGTTTTCATTTTGGCAGTACATCAGGTACACCAAACAGTGGGACCATAATAACGTCTCCATCACTCATGGTGGTGGACAGCATGTCGTGTCAACACCACGCTCTTACAAGGCACACCAACGTAGAATTAGTGCAAAAACCAAAAATAGTGCTCCATGATCATGAGGATGGACAGGACAAATGGATATTGCAGTAATTCAGGGTAGTTAGCTCATAAGGTGAAGGACATTAAGTCACATAATAGGCTTCATTGAGAATTACAGTAGTAGTTTGCGGCATTCATAGGCCAGTTATTGAACATTTCTGTCCCATGTATGTAGTATTACAGAAAAATGTTCATTAATTGTTTTACATAGAATCAGTAGCCTTCTTTTCCTGGTTACAAAGCATTATTAAATAATCGTATTCTTTTCCAGTCACAAAGCATAATGAATAGCATAATTACTTAATCATTTGTCATTCCAAGTTACAAAGTATAGCGTAGTTAATTAATCATTTGTCATTCCAATAGTAATCTCATTCTTTTCCAGTTACAAAGCATAATTAATCATTTGTCATTTCAATATAGTTATAATCATTAGCCTTTTCCTAATTACAAAGCATTATTAAACAATAGCATAATTAATTAATCATTTATCATTTCAATATAGTAATAATCATTAGCCTTCTCCTAATTACAAAGCATTATGAAACAATCGCATTCTTTTCCAGTTACAAAGCATAATCTCCTAACTACAAAGCATTATTAAACAATCGCATTCTTTTCCAGTTACAAAGCATAATTAATATCATAATTAATTAATCATTTTCCAAGTGACATATTATTCATTGCTGATCAGCATTACTCAGAACTCTCTTAAACTGGTATCATTATTTGGGACTGGTAATACATTTTTTTGTTAGCAATGCATTGCTTAGGCTAATTATAGGGGAAAGCAAGAAGAAAAAAATTTGTTTCTAGTTTGTTGGTATAAATGAAAATGTGTAACGTCATCCGTCATAAGTCAGCTGTGGCAAGATTATGAAACAAGTAGAGTATATGCAATCCCATTCATAGATTAAATGAACAACTGTTTATAGCACATTAATCTCATAAATAATGTCTCCTGCAAAACATATATTAAAAAATGGATTATAAGCTGAAAAGAGAAATGCATTTTATGCTGAAAAGTAGTGAACTTCGAATTAACAGGTAGTGAAATGTGTATAAAGAATGTGTTCCATAGCTGTCCTTTCCAAAACCTTCAGTCATCCTACTATGCAATATAACACCTGCTGTCAAAGCAAACTGCAACAAATACTTAAATAACTACATAGCATAAATACATAACTTCAACATTATCCTCATCTGTAAAGAAAAACTTCATTATCCATATTATCATAACTTCATTATTATCATCACCTGTAAAGAAAAACTTCATTATTCACAGTAGCATACTCTTCATCATTATTCATCAGCATTCATTATCATCTGCAAAAAATCACTTCATTACTCATTATACAACTATTCCTTATCTCTAGCATATTTCATCACTAAAACTAAGATGTGTAGTTCTGTCTGACAGCCTGTATCAGTCGCCTTGTATTCTGAAAGAAAAAATTAGTTAAGACTGCTATTCTACGATGAGTATAGTATATTCTTGTTAATGCTTGTTAATCCTGATCCATTTACTCTTCCTCATAAAGTTGTTGCCTCTTCTTTTGTTTATTCCGTAGGTGAAATTCCCATTTCTGTTTAATTTATTTCCTTTACACGTTATTTCTTTCTGAAATTGATGAACAGAGATTAATGTCTTACATTTAAATCATATACTCACTAAATAATGACTGGTTTACGGTAACATAATTAAGTATACGGTATAACATGACAGAAAATGTAATATGTCAAAGACATTGACAGTCTTCAGATGCAAAAATGTATACAGAATATCACAATGCAGCGGCAAAAAAATGTAAAACAGTCACGATCTTGAGATGTCATAGAGCAACAAAAATGTCAAAGTCAACTGGTGTGTGTTATATCTTAACTATTTCACAATGCATACAAACAAACTATGAAAAAATCGTATATCCATAAGAAAGAAAAAAAATGTGACGTTCGTTGTGTTCAGTTTGTATGTAGTGTAGTTAATAGAGGCGAGAATTAAAGCCTTTAATGGAGGAAAATGTAACAAAATTAACATGTCATTAGATAGCATTGCATAATTAGTCATAAAATACGTAAGTGTCTCTGGAAAAAAATCTGCACAGTCTGATATATAACGACAAGAGAAGCGACCTGCTAACCTTACCTTGCCGGGCACTTGCCAAGAAAAATACGATAATCATCAGTAGTTAACTATGTAATTGTAATTGCATAAGTGCTCATAAAATGTGTAAATTCATCTGGAAAATATGCACGGTCTGATATGTAACGACAAGAAAAGCGACCTGCTAACCTTACCTTGCCGGGCACTTGCCAAGAAAAAAATACGATAATCATCAGTAATTAGTCATGTGAATATAATTGCATAAGTGGTCATAAAGATTAGTAAATGGCATCATAGCATGTTACATCATAAAGTGGTTTCATTCAATAAACGGTTTAATGTTTGAGATATGGTGATTGCCTTTCAATTTTCTGGTTCTCAAAGTTTCGACGTGTACAACGTTGGGGTGAGGAATACTGCGAATCCGATATGGACCTGCGTATAGAAGTTCAAATTTACTGCACTTACCTTTTAATTTGCTGGATAAATAGTGTGTACGTACTAATATCTTCTGTCTAATGTGAAAGTCTCGGCGTCTACAAACCTCTTTTTGCTGTCTTCTCCGGCGCTCTGCGGCACGTTTGATGTTGTTCAGCGCAATGTCAATTATTTCGTGGTGTCTTAGTCGACGACAGGTAGGGAAGTTTACTAATTCTTTAATTTTGTTTGGTGGTTCAACGTTTTTCAGTATAACAGACGGAGATAGCATAGTGGATTCATTTGGAATGGAATTAATTACATCTTGGAATGAGAATATGTGTGTGTCCCAATCAATATGTCTTTTGTGGCAATATATTCTACACAGTTTACCAATTTCTTTCATTAATCGTTCACTGGGGTTCGAAGAAGCATGATACTTGGATATATAAATCGGAGAAATGTTTCTAGCTCGTAACATACGTGTCCATGTAACAGAACGAAATTGTGATCCATTGTCAGAAATTACTTTCAACACATGCCCTACATGAAATAGAAAATGTTTTACAAATGCTCTCGAAACAGTTTTAGCAGTAGCTTTGCGTAACAGAGTGAAAGTAACAAATTTTGAAGTGAGCTCAACAGCGACAAAGATGTAGCAATAACCTCTATTAGTTATCGGAATTGGACCAAAAATGTCTACAGCGGCCATGTGCCTTAATTTAACAGGTACAATGGGATATAAAGGAGGAATATGTGAAGTGGTGTCTGACTTAGCTTTCTGGCAAATTTTACAAGACGCTAAAACTCGTCGTATACGTTTTTCCATGTTGGTAAAATAACAGTTCTGTCTCAGTATAAGAAAACATTTTCGTGCTCCGTAATGTGCGTAACTTAAATGAGTGTACCAGATTAATTTGTTAACCAGTTCGTCAGGAATGCATAATAACCAGTTGTTGCTGTCAGGATGAGAGCGGCGAAACAGAATGTCATTGCGTACAGTGTAATGGTTTCTAATCGTAACATTATTCCTATCTTGCCAAAGGTGTTTAATTTCTTTCCACACGTTGTCTTTATTTTGCTCTTTTACTATGTCCTGTAATGACGACGAAATAAAATTTTCAAATGCAACTTGCTGAATGTACATAACACTGAAATTTGCTTTGCAGAAGTTGGTTGCGATGTCATGCTGATTGTTGCTGAGAGAACGCGATAGTGCGTCTGCTATAACATTGTGTGTGCCGGGAATGTGAACAATCGTAAAATTAAATTCCTGTAAATATAGTTTCCATCTGCTTAACCTGTCGTGCGTAAATTTAACTGAAAGTAAGAATTGTATCGCTCTGTGATCTGTGTATACGGTGGTATGTCTGCCATAAAGAAAATGCCTAAATCTCGTAAAAGCCCATACAACGCATAATGTTTCAAGTTCCGTAACAGAATAATTTCGCACAGCAGGTGACAGAATGCGGCTTGCAAATGCGATGTTTTTAATTACTGTTGAACCATCTTCTTCAATTTCCTGGAAAATGTGTACGCCTAAAGCGGTGTTGGAACTGTCGGTGGCAATGGAAAGATTTCTGGTAAGGTCTGGGTGCGATAAAAGTGGTGCATTCAACGGAGCATGTTTCAGGTTCATGAATTCAGAATGTGCTTGCTTATCCCATGACCAAATACTGTTTTTACCTGTTAATTGGCATAATCTAGGCGTATCTAAAGCAGAGTGATGAATGAATTTACGAAAAAGTTAACTAAACCCAAAAAACTACGTAGTTGCTTCTTCGTCGTAGGAACAGTAATGTCACGTAGAGCTTGAAGTTTTTCCGGATCAGGCGCAATGCCTTCTGCTGAAATTACGTGTCCAAGAAATTTTATAGAAATTTTACCAAAATGCGATTTACTAAGATTAACTGTAAGTCCTTGTGCACGAAAAGTTTGCAACAGATGTTCAAGAATCATATTGTGTTCAGACCAGTTAGCTTCTGCAATAAGAATGTCGTCTACGTACGTCGTGATAATATTTTTCATGCGAACGTGTGTCGGATGGCGTCAAAATTAATAACATTTTTCGTGAACAAAATTCTGCGTGTCAAAATTATTGCTTATGTTACTGGAATATGCAACCTGTACTGTATGTGGTCAAATTCTATCGTACGTGCTGTTATTTATTTTACGGGAGGATGCTGTGGCATATCCACTATTTGAACTGTTCTGTTAACTCTTCCTGACGTATTACGCTATGGATGACACCTATTGTCTGGATCATTCATGATAATGTGTTGTTGCTGATGTTCTTGCTGCTGAAAAGATCGACTGTTATTAAATGTACGCTGAAAATTGTGCTCATTATTTTTACGTTGGTCATGATAGTCATTCCTATACGGTGCATTGCGATACGAATTGAAATACTGTGTTTTCTGTACGTAGTTGTTCCTTTGCTGCCGTGCGTTACTATTGGTTGTACCAGGGACTATACGTTCACGCGGCCAAACATTAAAGTTAGGTTGACCTTGTGCATTACATTGTTGTTTAGGTATGCTAACCGGCTGGTTTTGTTGCTGTTGTTGTGGAAAACCTCTGTTGTTGCTAAAATGTGGTTCCTGTTGCTGAAAATTTTGACGATATTGATAATCAAAATTTTGTCTGCTATTACAGTTCTGGTGATTGTCATTCCTAAAGCGTCTGATACCTTTCCTATTAAAATTACGTGTCTGATCATAATTACTGTACGTCTGTTGGCCTTGGTTGTTATATGAAAAATTTTTGTTTACGAAAGAATAATCAGATTGCTGCACTTCTAAAAGCTGTAACAGATCTCTGAATGCTGAAATATTTCCTTTTTGTTGACCCGTTAGAAGTGAAACTCTCAATGACCGTGGTAATTTAGAGAGACATAATTGAATGAGTGCAGATTCACTGTGCGGTTCACTTAGGTACTGGTTTTGTTGGACCATGTGCTCAAAAAATTGCGTCACATTGGGAAAATTTGTGTTTTCATAATTTGGTAAACTAATTAATTGATCTTTAATTCCGCGTTGTGTCGTCTTCGACCAGTATTGCTGACAGAAAAGCATTCTGAAATTCTTCTGCTGAATAACATTGCCTCGCGATCGGTCTCATGCGAGTTGCCGGTTCGCCTTCCAAGAAACTGCAAATAAATTCAAGTTTATGTGTTACAGGCCAAGTCTGTGGAAAAGCAAAACTAAACTGTTGTATCCAATCCAGTGGGTGAATCTGTGTTCTGTCATTCCTAAACACTTTAAATTTCTTCACAGATAGAAAATGTTTGTAATCAAAATTATCGTCTCTGTGTGATGGAACAGGTTCAGGATTGTAAGAGAATCTGTTGAACTGTGGTTGTTCGGAATCAAAGTCCCGTACTCTCTGTAGATTACCCAAATTATACGCGCTCCGTGAGTCTGGCAAATGTTCGAAAAGTGGCGTCTGCTGTGATGTGTTATTAACTGAAATATTTTTCATCTCTGTTACTTCTTGCTGTAAACTTGTCAATTTTCTATGTAAGGTGTTATTAGACGAATCGATCTCATTAATCGCCTGCTGTAAATTTTGAAATTCAGGTGTTTGGTTAAATGAAACCGGTGCAGTATCGTCTGATTTATTGTCATTAGTACTTTCAATAACATCAATACGACTGGCCAATTCATCATATTTTTCAGTCAGTATTTTTGTCTGATCATCGGTTTTAGTGTCAGTGGCATTAATCTGTTTTTGCAACTTACGTGTAGTTTCGTTCAGTTTTTTAACATCAGCTTTGACGACATCGGAATCCAGTGTTAGTTCTAATTGTTCGAGTCTGTCGGTCACTGTTTGAAAATCTGTTGTGTATGTATCTGTTTTTGTTTTAAGGTCAGAAATCTCATCACGTAATTCAGTGTTCAACTGTTCGATGGTATTAATTTTGTCCGATACTGTAGCAATATTGTTGTCTACATATGTTTTTGCCTTCGCAAACATTTTACGTTTGTCTTCCTGTCTCTGTGCAGTGATTGTTTCCATTACCTGACGTTTTACTTTATTTTGATCCTGAATAAATTTGCGGAAACGCGTGTCACTGTTTTGTATGTGGTGATTAAAGCGCTCATCAATTTGAGTGTTCTGTTGTTTGAATTTCGCGTCAATCTTTTCGTCCATTGTGCGCGAAAGTTCTGCTGTCATTGTTTTAAACTCGTCACGTAATTGTGTAGCTTTTTCAGAGCATTGTTTAGCGACTGTACTAATTTCCGCTCTAAGTGTTTCTGTTGCGGCTGTTTGCATTTCCCTTAATTCCTGAGCAACAGACCTAATTCCTTCGCTACTTTTTTTTGAACAAGCCTCAATTTCCACGCGCAACTGTTCCTTAGTGTCATGACACTGCGCGGCAACGGCTCTAATTTGTTCACTAAGCTGTCTGGAATTGTCGTCTAATTTTTCATTAAACTGTCTGGAATTGTTGTCTAATTTTTCATTAAGCTGTCTGGAATTGTCGTCTAATTTTTTCATTTAAGTGTTGTTTGAGATTTTCACTCTGTTGTTTGGACTCTTCCTTATTTTGTTTGGAATCGTTATCTAGTTTTTCAGTACGTTCATTAATTCGTAGCAACAATGCCATGATTGGATCCTCAGTAACATTACCTACTCTATTATCTGTGCTGTTTAGTGGTGTACCTGGAATTGTCGCGCTTTGTGTGACCATTTGGTCATTCTGCAATTTACAAAAAGGATTATCAGTCGGACGTACACTGCCACTCACTATTTCGGAATTAAATAAATCCGTCATACTTTGTGTATCCTGTTCATTTTCATTAGACAAATTTGTCTGAACGTTACTTGAATTTTCCAAACCGGGTGTGTTAAGCTGGGCATCGCTCATTACAACAGAACGCCCCGCGTCATCGATTGTCGTCAAATCAACATAGGACATAACCGAGTTCGTTTGTTCATCATTAACATAATAATCATCATTAGAGGTTGGAACGCACTGATTGTCGGTGAACGCAGGATTGTCATCATTACACTGCGTGTCACAATTACTATCGGTCACGTTGTTTAAGTCGGTAATTTCGTTCATAATACCTCGCGATACGCTATTCACAGTCTTTCGCGGCATTTTTACAATAGTCAAAATTATTCACAAAATAAATAAGCACAATGCAAAAACAACACACAAATACAACAGAGCAACGAATTGCTGATGATCTGTGGAAAGAAATTCACAAAATTAGTAAAAGCGTTGCGCCAATTCTTAATTATATTTATGCGAATAAGAGCAGAATCTGACTACTTTTCAAAAGATTGTCAACGAAATACGATCCTGGACTGGGTGTCGCCAAGTGTAACCTCCCCACCGTAATTTTATATGACAGAAATAATAAATGGGTGGGAGCCTAGCGTAACCTCCCTGCATGAAATGTACTGACTATGACAATTAAATGTTTGACTCGCAATCTGACTCAGCGTGCAAGCTCCCACAAAAATAATGAAAGATAATTCAATGACAATGAAATTTCAGCGATAATGATAACTCAATTAGACCGAAATGTCGGTCTTTGGCCCTGTGCAAAAATCAGAGTTAATTTCTTACCTCAGTATAACTGCATGTCAAAGTTCTGCTCTTATTGTTGGCCGCGGCTTGGAGGAAATGCATTGCAAGTATTAATTTTTTATTTTTTTTGAAATTTAACTGAAACTTTTCTTTAAAGGAAATGGAACGAGATCGTTCGTTCAATTAAATGGTTCTTTTATTAAAATTTGCTTTGAAATCAAAATTATTATTGGGGCACTTGTTGAAAATTAATTACAATAAATAAACTTTACATTATCTGATGTGCGCAATGCAGCTTGGTTACCTTAATTAACAGTATACCTCATTCAGCATCTTGACCAGAGACCCATGTCGACGCCTGCGACTGCGTCCCGCTCGCGACCGTACTCGACTACTAGTGCTAACAGACTGCCATTCGCAACTGAACTGCGCTGGCCTACTACTACCGACAGACTACATCACACAACTGCAATGGGCTGCTACTACCGACAGACTGCACTGCTCACAGACTGCCCACTGACTCCTGCTCGCAACACTCGCGCGGTCAAGCGCAGACTAGGAATGACAAATAGCTCTCTGGTCAGAGACTCTGCAATGCCTCGCCATCGCCGCCACACAACATACGTGTTTCAAGCTTCGTGGGGTCTGCGCCACACTCGATCCCTACCATCAGCTCTTACCAACTGAAATCAGGGTTCATCTGACCAGGGCATAGTTCTCCAGTCGTCTAAGGCCCAAACGACGTGGTCACGAGCCCAGGAGAGGCGCTGTAAAAAGAGACGTCGTGCTGTTACCTAAGGCATTCGTGTCAGTCATCTGCTGCCGTAGCCCATTAAGGCCAAACCTTGTCGTACTGCCAGACGGATACGTTTGTATATCCCATATTGATATCTGCAATTATTTCATGCAGTGTTACTTGCATGTTAGCACTGATAACTCTAACTGAACGTCGCTGCACTCGGTTGTTAATTGAAGGCCGCCGGCCACTGCGTTGTCCGTGATGAGAGATAGTGCCTGAAATTTCGTATTTGTGGCACACTCTTGACTCTGGGGGTCTCAGAATGCTAAATTCCCTAACAATTTCAGAAACTGAATGTCCCATGTGTCTACCTCTAAAACCATACGGCGCTCAGAGCCTGTTAACTTCTGTCGTGAGGCTATAATAACCTCAGCAACCATTTCACATGAATCACCTGAGTACAAATGACGGCTCCACTGATGCACTGGCTTTTTATACCTATATATACACATATCGACCCTGTAAGCCTTGACACAGCCGACAATATCATATTTTTTCCGTTGCAATACACTACTGAGCCAACATATTTTGGCCACTGCCCTCCATGGGATGGTCTGTCACCTGGTGGAGTTGCAGGCATATGACACAGTAGGGAATGTATATTCGAAGAGCAGAGACGAATGGGGAATCATTCCAGCGACGATACGAACCGCAAATGGGGAAATTCACTGACATAAACAACTATGAAAATCAAATGGCTCTAAGCACTATGAGATTTAACATCTGAGGTCGTCCCCTAGACTTAGAACTACTTAAATCTAACCAACCTAAGGACATCACGCACATCCATGCCCTAGGTAGGATTCGAACCTGCGACCGTAGCAGCAGCGCGGTTACGGACTGAAGCGCCTAGAACCGCTCGACCACAGCGGCCGGGCTAAACGACTCTGAGGTAGGGCAGATTCTTGTGGCCCGTTGATGACTTAGCCACCAAATTCGCTTGTTCTGAATCCTATGGGACACATCTTGGACGTTATCGTATGACGGCATCGCATCCACAAACCACCCAGTCGTATTTACTGGAACTGCATGATCCGTTAGTAGACATCCGGTGCCTCACAAGGACTTGTCGAAGCAACGTCAAACAAAACCGCTGCTGTACTACATTCCTAAGGCGGACCAACAGGCTGTTGATCAGATGTTCCTAATGTTTAGGCTCCTCAGTGGAGGTACTAGAGCTCAGTCAAACTCAATGTCCGCATGTGATGAGGACAGCGTTGTGCCGTTTTACGCTTGAGACTGTTCGTATGCTCAAGACTACTGGAAAGTAAAACACTAGGTATAACGAATTATTGTCTGTATTATTCTACTCTGAGGAGAAGGAAAACGACAGGTTGAGAAATAAATATCCGTTGGGCATTCTACTCGCCACGAACTTCAAAAACACTTCACTGTTCTTCCAGTGTATGTTTCGTTTGATTGTGCCGTATGTTGCATTGACTCCAGGAGACGCAGACACGAAAAATACCTCGACTACTGTACTGTAAATGTGATATTGCATACAATGGGCGTTACTTGCGTACTGTCATCAAAAGAGAGTAAGCTCTTCGTTATTTCAGATTCTAACACGAGGACCTCAGCATTAATATGCTTTATACACTCCTGGAAATTGAAATAAGAACACCGTGAATTCATTGTCTCAGGAAGGGGAAACTTTATTGACACATTCCTGGGGTCAGATACATCACATGATCACACTGACAGAACCACAGGCACATAGACACAGGCAACAGAGCATGCACAATGTCGGCACTAGTACAGTGTATATCCACCTTTCGCAGCAATGCAGGCTGCTATTCTCCCATGGAGACGATCGTAGAGATGCTGGATGTAGTCCTGTGGAACGGCTTGCCATGCCATTTCCACCTGGCGCCTCAGTTGGACCAGCGTTCGTGCTGGACGTGCAGACCGCGTGAGACGACGCTTCATCCAGTCCCAAACATGCTCAATGGGGGACAGATCCGGAGATCTTGCTGGCCAGGGTAGTTGACTTACACCTTCTAGAGCACGTTGGGTGGCACGGGATACATGCGGACGTGCATTGTCCTGTTGGAACAGCAAGTTCCCTTGCCGGTCTAGGAATGGTAGAACGATGGGTTCGATGACGGTTTGGATGTACCGTGCACTATACAGTGTCCCCTCGAAGATCACCAGTGGTGTACGGCCAGTGTAGGAGATCGCTCCCCACACCATGATGCCGGGTGTTGGCCCTGTGTGCCTCGGTCGTATGCAGTCCTGATTGTGGCGCTCACCTGCACGGCGCCAAACACGCATACGACCATCATTGGCACCAAGGCAGAAGCGACTCTCATCGCTGAAGACGACACGTCTCCATTCGTCCCTCCATTCACGCCTGTCGCGACACCACTGGAGGCGGGCTGCACGATGTTGGGGCGTGAGCGGAAGACGGCCTAACGGTGTGCGGGACCGTAGCCCAGCTTCATGGAGACGGTTGCGAATGGTCCTCGCCGATACCCCAGGAGCAACAGTGTCCCTAATTTGCTGGGAAGTGGCGGTGCGGTCCCCTACGGCACTGCGTAGGATCCTACGGTCTTGGCGTGCATCCGTGCGTCGCTGTGGTCCGGTCCCAGGTCGACGGGCACGTGCACCTTCCGCTGACCACTGGCGACAACATCGATGTACTGTGGAGACCTCACGCCCCACGTGTTGAGCAATTCGGCGGTACGTCCACCCGGCCTCCCGCATGCCCACTATACGCCCTCGCTCAAAGTCCGTCAACTGCACATGCGGCTCACGTCCACGCTGTCGCGGCATGCTACCAGTGTTAAAGACTGCGATGGAGCTCCGTATGCCACGGCAAACTGGCTGACACTGACGGCGGCGGTGCACAAATGCTGCGCAGCTAGCGCCATTCGACGGCCAACACCGCGGTTCCTGGTGTGTCCGCTGTGCCGTGCGTGTGATCATTGCTTGTACAGCCCTCTCGCAGTGTCCGGAGCAAGTATGGTGGGTCTGACACACCGGTGTCAATGTGTTCTTTTTTCCATTTCCAGGAGTGTATTTTATGTGTTTGCTGACCGACCAAGGTGGCATAGAGTTAGGTTCAAATGGCTCTGAGCACTATGGGACTTAACATCTGAGGTCATCAGTCCCCTACAACTTAGAACTACTTAAACCTAACCAACCTAAGAACATCACACACATCCATACCCGAGGCAGGATTCGAACCTGCGACCGTAGCGGTCGCGCGGTTCCAGACTGAAGCGCCTAGAACTGCTCGGCCACACCGGCCGGCCATAGAGGTAGGGAACGTAATACAGTACGTCAGGAAAATGAGATATTATATATGGTCAATAATAATTCAGAGAACATCACAAGTTACATGTAAAAAAGTCAATATATAGGGTTATTCAGCTGTTCCTGCTGATGGGTTTTATGCAACCTGCAACGCCTTCAAAATACCACGTGCGAGATTTTCATATTCCCTCGCTCGCTATGTGCTGACTTTTAGACCTACAGAAAAAATGAGCAGGCTCTTTTTGTAGGATATTTAATGTAGTTAAATTTTGTGCTGGGTTACGTTTCGCTTGAGACCACAGCGTTCGAGTTCTTCAAGAAAAACGCACTTGGAGGTCACTTTTGCACTTTTTTCTTGAATAATTCGAAACTATGGCCTCTAGCAGAAACGTATCTTAGTACAGAATTTAACTATATTAAATTTCGTACAAAAAGGTCATGTTCATTTTTTCTGTTAGACTGTGAGTAGCGAGAGAGAGCATATGGCATTCTTACACATGGTATTTGAAGGCACTGCGGGTTGCAAAACACCCTTCGGTAGGAGCAGGTGAATCACCTTATATACTTATAGCGTTCAACACAACGAATCTTTGATGACTGAATAACAAAATCGGAAGCTGCCCATCAGAAAGTCGACATATTTATGATTCAGACTGTCAGAAAAAGAGTGCGTCATTTTTAAGAATTGGAGATGTATAGTCATGGTCTGAGGACCTCCCTTCTCTGGCCACGTCTTTAACCTGTTGTGAAATTACTACAGACAAAAGCAAGAAACAAATTTTCTAGTCAGAGGTGTTGCAAAGAATTGAACGCCGTACTGCTTTAGTTTAACACAAAAACACAGCTGTAGACTGTTCATACATGTTAGAAACCGTATTGAACTAGCATGAAGTACAGTAAAGGCAAGATACGACGCAAAACATTATTAAATAAAAATATGAATCTTTATTAATAATTTCAATCCTTCGGCTACGCTTTCCTAAATAACAAGAGATGTCTCGGGTAACTTGAGCAGTACCAAACATTCTTGGAAGAATATTTACTCAGTTATAGAGTTTTCAAGGTCCTGGACAAGTGTAATCGGACGTATTGAAGTTTGATAAATGTCACTTATTTTCATATAGAAGAATTCCATTACGGCAGCTGTACTGCAAAACTCACAAACATATAGAAACGACAGTTGGAGCAAATAGAACAGAAAACGGTAGCACCTGATAAACCTAAAATATTACAACACAGTTATTAAAAGAGAACTACTTTACGTGACGGAAACCGTGATCAGTGATGACATATCTTAGATAAAACTCACTAAAAAAGGAAAATTTGGGTTTAAAGTCTTGTCTACGAGGGCATTACAGACAGAGCACAAACTCGGATTGAGGAAGGACATGGAAGGATATCAGCACTGCTCTTTCAAAGGAACCATCCCTGTATTTGTGTCAAGTGACTTAGGGAAATCACAGAAAACCTAAATGTGGATGGCCAGAGGGGGATTTGAAGCGTCGTTGTAGCGAATGTGAGTCCACTATGCTAACCTCTCCGCCACCTTGTTCCGTTACTGAAAGACGAACTGGGAAAAATCTCTGGAGTGTTTCTATACGAAAACGCAAATATGGAATTTACGTGGAAAATAACATACAGGATATTTGTGGAACGATAATAGCAGCAGAAAACGGGTATTTTTTACTTTGAGGCCACATACATAAAAAGAATTCCAAGCAATTCCCAAAGAAAATCCTAAAACCAGCTTCCTCCCTGGATCACCAAAACAGTTTACAAACATAAATTAATGTAAATACAAAAAACTGTCATTTATGCAAACATCATTCAACATAGAAAAAATGCAAAAGCCTAATAGAGAACACAAAGTTACTGAGAAGCGCTGCAGACAAGATACAAGATCGACTGGAGAATATACAAGAGATATGTACATTTACATGCAACAGGAATTTATGAAGAGGTATTGCGAGGAAAAAGAGAAAATTGCCACATAACGTCTACTGTATTCCTAAATTCAGAGAACGAATCAAAATAACAAAATATAATAGAATACAAGTATTCTGTGTATCCCTGCGTGTATAATCGAGGTAATAGGATTCAAACATGAAGTAGATAGAACATCAGTTGCCCTAGTATAGATGCTACTACGATATAGATAAAGACAATGCGACAACAATCTTTCCCCTTCTTACGTCGTGAGTACGAGTAAACGCCCTGCGAACTTGGCTGCATTGATAGTGGTGAAAATTTGAAAAGGGAAGATGCTGTAGACTCAATACGGCTAGCCTCGATGTTTTGTTCAGTCATGGCATCTTCTTGAGACATTATGGTCGCTTGAACGAAAGGGATCACAACAGTTCATCCACAGTTACTCACAGTACACGCCGAGTTCTTGGCCTCTTTTAAAAAATTGGCTCGATACTGACACCAATTTCCATAACACGACTAACAACTTAGATGTACGCACTTACATGAAAGGCGACGGCTTCGCAGTCTAGTATATGCTACGATATTGAGAGGAAAGCCAACGCGAGATTTTATTGTTTATGGCAATTTTAAGAAGTGATCGAAGAATTTCCGTTTTAGGGCGTTAATCACCGGTATATGTAAGGTAGCGCGACACTGATGCGTGTGTGTAAGCACCGACACGTGGGCAAGGGACTCGTGAGCCATTCGTGTCTTGCCGACGTGCATGCGGTAACTGTGGAAATGAACACTATGGCGACGTTATTACCAGATTTGTCCAAACAGGACCAATGTGCTGTTAACCTGTTCATGGCTGCAGAAGGACAAACATCGGTAGACATCTAATGGAGAATGAAGAATGTGTATAGGGTAGCACGTCTGTCGAAAACCACGGCTATGAAATGGTGCGCGAAGTTCCTTGCATGTTCCGTGATAACGCACGCCCCCTTATCTCAAATGTCGTAAAGCAGAAGTTAAGCCAATTCAGGTGGGAGACATTCGAGCACCCGCCCTATAGCCCTGGTCTCTCCCCAAGCTACAATACGCCGTCGGTCCCTTAAAAAAGTCCTTGAAGGATCAACTGATCCCATCGGACGAGAATGTGCACTAGGCAGTTACGGACTGCTCCACCGAGCTATTCACAGCCGTTTACCAAACGGTTATCTTCAACCTGGTGCGTCGGTGGGCTGCTTGCCTCAGTGCTCAGGGCGATTTTGTCCGATTGGCATATGGATTATGGACTGTACGAGCTTCGAACTGAATCATTTTGATCGCACCTTATACATTTCTAATATGGCAAGCTGCGTTTTGATTTAACATCCTTGTTTCCCAGATTAGGCATCCTGCCATAGTATGGTAAGGGCAAGAAGAAATTCCGCATTCTCGCCCTAAACTGGACAATCGGTCCCGACCGACCGCCGTGTCATCCTCTGCCGATGGCGTCATCGTACACCGTATGGAGGAGCATGTGGTCGGCACACCACTGTCCCGGTCGTTATGCGGTTTATTGGCCTTGGAGTCGCTACTGACAGGTCGAGTAGCTCCGCAATTGGCCTCTCGAGGCTGAATGCATCGGCTGCGGTCCTCCCACCAAGGAAGAGCAGTCAGCCGAGCTGACCACTCGGCTACGGCGACGGACGTACTGCCACAGCGACTGTATTGTAAAATTAGTGGAAGGTAAATTCAAAATCGAACTAACTTCTGTACACAACTAAATGCACTTGAATGCGTTCCACAGTAACTCGTCAAAGAACAAGTGAACAGACCATGAGAGCCCTCAAAGTGTAAACATACGAGTGCTCTGTTGGAACTGAAGCCGGCAGTTAACTACATTGTGGTAACAAGTTCGTAAGTTATAAATCGCAAGTACACGTCTGAAATTTTCATTGCGGAAAACGCTTCTCAAAGTGAAAACAAGGAAATTTTAAATATCTACAAAACAAAATTTCCGCGAGTAGCAAACTGGTCACCGGCGGTCGAAAATGTGCACTAATCATCGAGTACGGAACAACTATTAAATTACTATTGCACAACTGGCTCAAAATAGGTCGCGAACAAATGAAAATCGCAAAATACCGAGTGAGGAGTCATAACAAGAAATCATTCGAAAAAGGGTTTCTGATGGATATCGCTTTACTCATTTAACGACTGATGTATTAAAAAAAACTTCAAGTTCTCCAAGAGCATCCCTACGACAAGAATATAACAGAAAAGCCTTCGTTTCAGCCTTTTGTTCTACCAACGCTTCTCACTGCTCAGCACCAAGCAGAAAATGTGTTTTTCACGTAAAATATTCGGTGTCAGAAGAACCTTTGTTACACGATGACAGAACATCGCATCCGCTGGTGAAAACCGTAGCTGATCAAAAACTACTCGCGAAAATCGTATATTCACGAAAAAATAACTCCTAATCAGGCTGGCGTCCGATACGAAAGAAGCTCCATTTACTAATGAGATGGTGGACTGAATAGCTGATGCTTCCTCATTGCTTTCAAGCCGAGCTTCAGACTGTAAGCCTACAACAGAGAACAAAAGTGTATAGTCCATCAATGTCTCAGTCGCACACTGTATAATTCTCAAGGAAGCCACGGATATTGAGGAGTAAGTCTAAATTTGACTGCCATTAATCCTCCAGGAAAATGAATTGTACATGCTCCGGAAATGTTTCCCCTTGTGAAAAAATAGAATGTCACTCGATTGGAGCAGCTCTAGAATATTGCATATAATCTAACCGTACCGTATCTGATTTTAATTTCACGTTACTCTTAACGTTTGTAGATGGATGTCACAAACATTGTGTATAATTCACACCTCAAAAAAAGTTTTGCATCACCTCGGTTCCGAGAACTCCGGAACCTGTACAGAAAATTGGAATAGAGATCAACATAAACATCATTTACGCCCTTTTTATTGCTCATCAAAACTACACATTGCACGTTGTACTACCATACAGTGAGACCTACAGAGGTGGTGGTCCAGATTACTGTAGGCACCGATACCTCTATTACCCAGTAGCACGTCCTCTTGCGCTGATGCATGCCTATATCCGTCGTGGCATGCTATCCACAAGTTCATCAAGGCACTGTTGGTCCAGATTGTCCCACTCCTCAACGGCGATTCAGCGTAGATCCCTCAGAGTGGTTGGTGGGTCACGTCGTCCATAAACAGCTCTTTTCAATCTATGCCAAGCATGTCGATAGGGTTCATGTCTGGAGAACATGCTGGCCACTCGTCCACTCTAGTCGAGCGACGTCGTTATCCTGAAGGAAGTCATTCACAAGATGTGCAAGATGTCGGCGCGAATTGTCGTCCATGAAGACTAATGCCTCGCCAATATGCTGCCGATATGGTTGCATTATCGGTCAGAGGATGGCATTCACGTATCGTACAGCTGTTACGGCGCCTTCCATGACCATCAGCGGCTTACGTCGGCCCCACATAGTGCCATCCCAAAACAGCACTCGCGTTCAGCCTGACCGGGTTACCTCCAAACATGTCTCCGACGATTGTCTGGTTCAAGGCACATGCGACACTCATCGGTGAAGAGAACAAAGATAACATGATGCCAATCCTAAGCGGTCCATTGGGCATGTTGTTGGGCCCATGTGTACCGCTCTGCTTGGTGTCGTGGTTGCAAAGATGGACCTCGCCATGGACGTCGGGAGTGTAGTTGCGCACCAAGCAGCCTGTTACGCACAGTTTGAGCCATAACACGACGTCGTGTGGCTGCACAAAAAGCATTATTGAACATGGGGGCGTTGCTGTCAGGGTTCCTCCGAGCCATAATCCGTATGTAGCGGCTATCTACTGCAGTAGTAGACCTTGGGCGGCCTCAGCGAGGCATGTCATGGACAGTTTCTGTCTCTGTACCTCCTCCATGTCCGAACAACATCGCTTTGGTTCACCCTGAGACGCCTGGACACTTCCTTGTAGAGAGCCCCTCCTGGCAAAAAGTAACAATGCGGATGCGATCGAACTGCGGTATTGACCATCTAGGTATGGTTGAACTACAGACAACACGAGCCGTGTACTTACTTCCTGATCTAATGACTGGAACTGATCGGCAGTCGGAGCCCCCCCCCCTCCCCCCCCCCCCCACACGTCTACTAGGCACTGCTCATGCATGGTTGTTTACATCTTTGGGTGGGTTTAGTGACATCTCTGAACAGTCAAACGGCCTGTGTCTGTGGTACAATATCCACAGTCAACGTCTATATTCAGGAGTTCTGGGAAGTGGGTTGATGCAAAACTCATTTTGATGTGTGTAGTTTGAAAGGCCGAATAAACAGTTCTCTAAAATCTAATCTGTAGAGACTAGACTTATTATTTTCTCAACACTAAAGTAGTTGTTATTTTATTATTCATAGGAAAAACATATCATAATGATGAGGGAAAACTTAAAAAAGTAATTTACACTTACATGGATGTCTTATAATACCGTAAAAAGATCATGGAGAGGTGTAGAGGTTAACACCATAACGCTCTGGCTAAACTGATTGTGAGCTCTCCAACCGTTCACAGACAGTTGAAGACACCAAACAAGGTTCTGGAAGAGTCATGACATAAAAAACGGCACTTTTCTGCATGTCTCATCGTAACATCTTTATCTGCAAAAGCACTGAAGAAGTTAGCATTTCAGACGTAACAAGATACGCTTGTTCAAGTGAAAGTACAGTCCGTTGAAAAGTTATGTAATATCGTACTTCTCTTCTAATTATTTTTTTTCTATGAAACTTCTCCAAAAAATTACGATGATTCGAGTTAAATTTGCATACGACGACAATGAGAAAAGAAAGAAATTGTCACTACTTCTAGTTGAACAGTTTGCATTAAAAGTTATTCGGCTGGGATCAAATCCTTTCCCTGTGTTATCTGCTTCGAAGAGCTGATATTTCTGCTGTTACTGTAGGAAAGAAGACTAATCAGAAGTCCTGGTGTTACAAACACAGACCAAGTGTATAATAATGCACACATTAATTCATGACGTACGTAGTTTTGAGTTTGTGTTCTGTATATTTCAAGGTATAACAGTATAAATTTGGCACAATGTGTGCCTTTTAAAATCGATTGCATGTTTACTAAACAAATCGGCACAGGTACAGCGGCGACACTTGATCCAAAAGTGGCCGTACAACTGTAGTTCCACATAGGCTATATACATTTTGCTACAATGGCGTGATTGTTAAAAATAGAAAATTAGAGAATCATAATGAATTTTGACAGGTAACAGTACATTAAATAACACTGAATAAATCGTAATATAAAATTACATTACGTAACTGAGTTTCTTTACGGAGCAGTCCGTTCACAATGAAAATGGCCAGGTAGGGCCTGCGTAAGCATAACAATAATATAACATTTTAGTGGATTATTCGTGAAGTATAGAATATAAATTCTTCCTAGCATACTTTCCAGCTTTAATAAAAATGTACTTCATTTCAGAAAACAATCTTTCCGAAATTAAGTCTGGCAGACAAGGTAATACTTTGTGATTGCGCACTTGCACTCTTATTGTAATTGGATTCTGTTCTTTGATTTTGAATTACATTAGTTTTAAACTGTGTATCATCGATAATGATTATAAATGAATTTTACTGGTTTTATTTACTTTCAAAGTACTTCTGCTTTAAAGGTGTAATCATCAACGATGGTAGCAGAATTTTAGCAATATTAAAAGAATAGAATAGTTTTAAACATTCCTACCAATTACAGCTTCTACTTGATGCATAAGGAATACACTGTGTAGGTTTATTTCATGATTACAGTTCCCAAAGCGGAGTATTACTGATGTTGCCCGTATGTGGCTATGATTAAGATTGTTGTTGACTTGCTGTTAGCTTTTCAGTTCAATAATGTGAGTGAAAAACAGCAGGTAACAAACTTTAAAGACGCGTGAAGGTCCTAGTTGTTACATTTCATAGTACATTAGTCTAAACAAGTTGCTACATATTCAGGTAACAAGAGAGACAAATCCGTCCTATTTTTACATTTTGCAACATAGCATTTAACACTTTCAACCCTATCAATAGCATTTAACACTTTCAGCCCTATGTATGCGCAATACATTTCATAGGCTATGCTGCATACTAGGGTGATTTAAACGTCTCACTTTTTTTTTATCTCGTCAGTTGAGTTTCTGTCAACAAGCGTGTATCTTCTTGCATACAAAACAAACTGGTGAACTACTAATGTCTAACTGTCTCACTGTGAACTTTCTACTAATGAAGATAAAAAATGTACCCTTCAGTAATTATTATTCATTATTATGCACACCGGCTGGGCAGCAAATGTCATTTACGCGAATAGAAACTTCCATAAATAAATGGAGTGTTCTGGCATGACTGTCAAACGTTTTGTACTTCAGATGATTTCATAATCCAAGCTTGTTACAGTATAGTGAACATGATATAGGACACTGTATGTCACAGTACACAGAGGGCCGAACACTTTCTTGTGTAACTGGTGTTTGTGATATAATTTATGTGCGAAGATAACCAACTAACTACAGTCCTCTAAAACTAACAAGGCGTAAAGTGATAAAACGCTTGTCAGTATCAGCAGCTACGTTTAACTGTGAAACACGTCGGTCGTGAAAACCAAAGCTAATCTGACCACCCCACTCGTGTGTAAACTTAAAGTATAAACTTTAAAACAGAAAACTTGACGTAGAAAATGCCAACAGTCTCTATATATCACCAATCAAATCCAGAGTTGTGCAATATACAGGGGGAAAAGTATTTAAACCGACAAACTCTGGAAGGTTGTAGGGGACATCAAAACAAATATTTTTCCCTAATGTCATTTTTTCCTAAGGGGAGTATTTAAACCGGTAGAGGAAGATTTCTCTGGCGGCAAATTAATTAAACCAACAAACACTTTTCCATTTTTCTATGACCAAGAGACCACACATTAACACAACCCAATTTCAATTACAGTAGATTTTCAAAAATGCCTCCATTGACACGTAAACAAAGGTTACACCGTCGGATCATGTTCTGTCTGACGTGGGCAAAAACCCCAGGAGTATCCTGAATTGTTCCTGCTGTTGCTACTATCTTGGCAACCAGATACTCTTTTGATGCAACAGGAGTTGCGTAAACAAGGTTGCGCGTCTTTCCCCGCACAAAAAAGTCCAGAGGGGACATATCTGGGGATCGAATCGAGCAGGCCATGGTACAGCACCACCTCTGCCAATCCACGTTTCTGGGAACCATCGGTCCAGGAATCGACGCACACGACGATTGAAATGTGCCGGCGCCCCGTCATGCTGGAACCACATGCATTGTCTTGTAGGGAGCGGGACGTCTTCCAGCAATTGTGGCAATGCTCTGGCGAGAAAATTGTAATAGTGCCTGCCATTTAATGGCCTAGGTAGCAGATACGGCCAAATTAAACAGTCCCCAACAACACCGACCCACACATTAACGAAGAACCGCACATGATGAGCGCTAGTAACTGTGGCATGTGGGTTATCCTCACTTCAAAGATGTGAATTGTGCATGTTGAAGACTCCATCACGCCCGAACGTTGCTTCATCGGTAAAATACACAGAGGATGGAAATGTAGGATGCATTTCACACTGTTCCAGGTACCACTGCGAAAACTGTGCTCTGGGTGGATAATCAGCTAGTTCCAGGTTGTGGACACGCTGAAAGTGAAATGGACGTAATAATTGCTCTCAAAAGGCTGTTCTTACATTCGTCTGATTCGTCCACCTTGTGTCAACGCTCTGAAAAGGTAATCATTTGCATATCACAACATCTTCTTCCAGTCGGTTAAATTTTGCGTCTGTAGCACGTCATCTTCTTGGTGCAGCAATTTTAATGGCCAGTAGTGTAATAAGGCTTCTTTGTCTTTGTCCCACTGCCACTTGGAGGAGGTTTGAGGTTCCGAACAAAGACCGTTCCTAAATTCCTCCATTTATACTTGCATTCGGGCACTGAAACAAAAAAAGGCCTATCTCTTAAGCGCCAAATCAGTAATAAAATGTAGAGAATCGCGAAATAAATTAATAAACTAAACTTATACGCAGTTTTTCATTTACAGGTACTTGGCCACTGCCTGCACATTTGTATCGCTTTCACTGTACTTTGAACGAGGAGAGACCACCATTGGATGCGTAATAGCGGAGACCACAAAAATATTTTGGGATGTTCTCAAAGAAATGTATATTCCAGTTCCAAAAAGAGAGGACTGGAAGAAGATTGCCGAACGTTTTTGTCATTTATGGAATCTTTCGAACTGTATTGGAGCACTGGATGGCAAGCAAATCAGAACAGAAAAATTGGCGAACAGTGGTTCAACTTACTTCAATTACAAATCATACCACTTCGTTGTGCTAATGGCCTACTGCGATTCTGATGGATTATTTACTTTAAAAGATACGCGTTATGGTGGAAGAAACAGTGACGGAGGAATATTTCGCGCAACAGCTCTCAAAGATTGGATAACATATGCAGGCCTTGATATTCCGTGCCCGTCGAGATTGATGCACGATGAGGATGACAACCCATTTCACTATTATTTTGTAACAGATGAAGCATTCCCCTTGTCACGCCACTTAATGAGACCATTCCCTAAAAAGTGTCTCGATAATGTGAAAAGAATTTTCAACTACGGCTTAAGCAGAGAAAGGAAAACGATTGAATTGCATTTGGAATGGCTTCAGAAAAGGTTCAAGTTTTAAATGGCCCAGTACGTTGCAAGAATCTTGAAAGAATGAATGATGTTATCAAAGCCGTTTGTGTTCCCACAATTACACTACAGGCCATTAAAATTGCTACACCAAAAAGGAATGCAGATGATAAACGGGTATTCATTGGACAAATATATTATACTAGAACTGACATGCAATTACATTTCCACGCAATTTGGGTGCATAGATCCTGAGAAATCAGTACCCAGAACAACCACCTCTGGCCGTAATAACGGCCTTGATACGCCTGGACATTGAGTCAAACAGAGCTTGGATGGCGTGTACAAGTACAGCTGCCCATGCAGCTTCAACACGATACCACAGTTCATCAAGAGTAGTGACTGGCGTATTGTGACGAGCCAGTTGCTCGGCCACCATTAACCAGACGTTTTCAGTTGGTGAGAGATCTGGAGAATGTGCTGGCCAGGGCAGCAGTCGAACATTTTCTGTATCCCGACAGGCCCGTACAGGACCTGGAACATGCGGTCGTGCATTATCCTGTTGAAATGTAGGGTTTCGCTGGGAACGAATGAAGGGTAGAGCCACGGGTCGTAACACATCTGAAATGTAACGTCCGCTGTTCAAAGTGCCGTCAATACGAACAAGAGGTGACCGAGACGTGTAACTAATGGCACCCCATGCCATCACGCCGGGTGATACGCCATTATGTTTCAAATGGTTCAAATGGCTCTGAGCATTATGGGACTTAACTTCTGTGGTCATCAGTCCCCTACAACTTAGAACTACTTAAACCTAACTAACCTAAGGACATCACACACATCCATGCCCGAGGCAGGATTCGAACCTGCGACCGTAGCAGTAGCGCGGTTCCGGACTGAGCGCCTTAACCGCGAGACCACCGCTGCCGGCTACGCCATTATGGCGATGACGAATACACGCTTCCAATGTGCGTTCACAGCGATGTTTCCAAACACGGGTGTGACCATCATGACGCTGTAAACAGAACCTGGATTCATCCGAAAAAATGACGTTTTGCCATTCGTGCACCCAGGTTCGTCGTTGAGTACACCATCGCAGGCGCTCCTGTCTGTGATGCAGTGTCAAGGGTATCCGCAGCCATGGTCTCCGAGCTGATAGTCCATGCTGCTGCAAACGTCGTCGAACTGTTCGTGCAGATGGTTGTTGTCTTGCAAAGGTCCCCATCGGTTGACTCGGGGATCGAGACGTGGCTGCACGATCCGTTACAGCCATGCGGATAAGATGCCTGTCATCTCGACTGCTAGTGATACGAGGCCGTTGGCACCCAGCACGGCGTTCCGTATTACCCTCCTGAACCCACCGAGTTCATATCTGCTAACAGTCATTGGATCTCGACCAACGCGAGCAGCAATGTCGCGATACGATAAACCGCAATCGCGATAGGCTACAATCCGACCTTTATCAAAGTCGGAAACGTGATGGTACGCATTTCTCCTCCTTACACGAGGCATCACAACAATGTTTCACCAGGCAACGCCGGTCAACTGCTGTTTGTGTATGAGAAATCGGTTTCTAAATTTTCCTCATGTCAGCACGTTGTAGGTGTGCTCTGAAAAGCTAATCATTTGCATATCACAGCATCTTCTTCCTGTCTGTTAAATTGCGCGTCTGTAGCACGTCATCTTCGTGGTGCAGCAATTTTAATGGCCAGTAGTGTACTTAAACCGAACTAACCTAATGATATCACACACATCCATGCCAGAGGCAGGACTCGAGCCTGCGACCGTAGTAGCAGCAGTGCGGTTCCGGACTGAAGCGCCTAGAACCGCTCGGTCACAGCAGCCGGCGACGTTCACTCATGCGAAAATAACTGAAGAACTGCTCTGGGTAACTTCTTAGCTATTGAAATATTAAAGTGAATCTCCCTTTATTTAGTCTTTCAGACATAAGCGGGTGAATCCAATACTTCCTTTTCCATTGTTTTGTCCTTTGTCGAATGATAAGAGCACAAACCACTGCAGTTTCAAAGCAGTCCGTCTATGTGCTCTGGTCGACTGCACTACATAAAGTCTTGAAAATGGGCACACTGTCAGGAAAAAGTAACTCATCGTGTGCGAGCTCTCAGAAACCGAACCAACAGTAAAGCAACAAAGACGAAATGGTTGCGGGACCGCAAGTCTGCCGTGTGCGCCCGCCCTTAGCCGATCAGATGTTTCTGTGAATGTATCGATGAACCCAGAATTTCCTTCTTTTTTTTCATTCGTAACTAATAATAATAGAGGACCGCATCTTCTTCTGTGCTCGAATCTGTACTGGACATGCCCTGTGTAATCAGGTAGAACAAACAATACTCCTACTCCTCCGCGCTCGCAAACGGCAACTGCAGTTTCTCATTGCAGAGTTGCGCCGTGTGCGGAGCTGCGTTGCAAGCTAGTCTGCAACCAGACATCGCGGACCCGTTGCGTTGCCTTTCAGTCGCTGCGTGTGCGGACGGCCTAAAAGTGGTGCATAAAGAGGATCGTGCACGCTACCGAATTTAGACTGTGCGCACCAACTGGCGTTACCAGTGCAGCGCCTCGATAAAATAGCGGCAAAGCAAGAAATCAATTACTGATTGTTGGAATAGGGAGATGTTTTTTTTCTGTTACAATAATGCAGCGTGCATTCAGAGTGAATTATGGGGAAGAGTCGCCATGTAAAAGGGCGCTGTGCGTTGGTATCGACAATTTGAGGTCACTGGTTATCTCTGTAAACAGGAAGGTACTGGACGATCAGGTGTGCCAGATGCAACCGTGGAGAGGAAGAGGGGAAATTTCGTAAGCAGTCCAAAAACATCAACAGCCTGCGTAATCAACGGAACTGTGTGAAAAATTTTGCGGCGCCGACTACATTTCAAACCATACCGTTCACATCTCGTGGAACGTTTAAAACCGGAATATTATGGCCGCTGCCTTCAATTTTGTATCACAATGCAGAAAGCAGTTAAGGATAAATATTTCACTCCAAGCTGATAATTAGCGTCCAGGCAGTCGTCCATTAATATGGAAAGGTTAATCGACGCAATGTGAAAGTGTGGGACACTGACGATTCATGATGTTGTGTCGCATCAACAAGATGCGTCGAAGGGTCATGTTTTCTGTGCACACGAAGTCGTATGAGCCGTTTTAATCTGTAAGCAGACTACGAAGGGAATCTCTTACCTCGACATGTTGTTGTTTGGGTTGTTTCCACAACTCACTGCTGATTCCAAGAATTTTATCTTCCAACGAGACGAGCCACTCCCTCGTTGGAGAGAGATGTTCGTCGCTACCTCAAAGACGAACTTCTGCATCGATGGTTTAGGCATAGTGGTGAAGATCTGACGCCTTTTGACCTTTTCCTTTGGGGATAAAGTTTGACCTTTTCCTTTGGGGGTAAATTAAGTATTGTGTTTACGTACCCCCAACTACCAAGGATAGTGGAAAAGCTCAGAGGGCGCATCAATGCTGCATTGATGACCATTGACAGGATGTTGTTACATAAATTATAAAACGGACTACTGCTTGGACGTGTGTCGTATCACCAGAGGGATGCTTTACAGTAGCCCTGCACATCCTCCAACGCACTTCCTGATCTTTTATTGTTTATCTTGTTCAGTTCTTTGCTCAATACCACCCTTGAACGGTACAATACAGTGCGCGAGCGTCAATATTTTTAAATTGTTGGTTCAAATGGCTCTGAGCACTGTGGGACTTAACTTCTGAGGTCATTAGTCCCCTAGAACTTAGAACTACTTAAACCCAACTAACCTAAGGACATCACACACATCCATGCCCGAGGCAGGATTCGAACCTGCGACCGTAGCGGTCGCGCGGTCCCAGACCATAGCGCCTAGAACCGCTCAATATTTTTAAAGCTCTGTAGTCTTCGTCAATATATTTCGCTAATTGTCAATATTGATATCAGAAGGTCAATATTATTGCGCAGTACCCAGTATTGTGTAATAAAAATTGAGCGTGGGACAGCCACTTGCCGTATAGTGTTCTGCAGCGTCAGCTATCCTGAAGCACAAGTCACTCTTGATAAGAGACTTCCACAAATACGTGTAGTATTTCCTATGATACGGCCTACTGATTACAATCAAGAATATATTTTACAAGCTTGCATAATATCACAAACTAAGAGAACAGAATCTATCTCCGAATTTAATCTTTTACGCGATACGTCAAAGGCGGCTGCACCATCGATGATGGTTTTCTGATAAAGAGTTATCTGTCGTCTAGCAATGTTTCTGAGATCTGAGGGGAACAATAAGGGAACTAATTAATGTATGAGCCAAAGGAAAATAATTTTCGAACACGTGTGTAATATTTCCTGTGATACGGACTACCGTTTACGATCAGGACTATATTTTACAGGCTTGCATAATATCTCAAACTAAGAGATCAGAATATATCTCCGAGATCTTAATCTTTTACGCGATGCGTAAAAACCGATTGCACCATCGATGATGGATTTCTGATAACTGGTTATCTGTCCGTCTAGCATTGTTTCTGAGAGCTGAGGAGAACAATAGGGGAACTAATTAATGTATGAGCCAAGAGAAAATAATTTTCAAACACGCGTTAACGTCAGTCATGCTGTAGCTGCACGGAAGGAGACCCGTCAAATATAATGGATTGTCTAGCCTTGCCAGGATCGTTTCAGCCTTGTGCAGCTGCTTTGGCGGTTGGCTTGGACAAAACATTCGTGGGTGGAAACACTCAAAACCATGGGTTAGGGATACATTTTGCCCCTAACATGCAGCTCCAGTCGCAGTATTTGATTTTCCTGGTTAAGTGCAAGAGTTTCGGAGTTATAGGTCTACTTTCAAGGACTACACTGATAAAATGTAAATGTCGTGTGACTAGGGCCTCCCATTGCATAGGCCGTTCGCCATGTGCAACTCTTTCGATTTGACGCCACTTCGGCGACTCGCGCGTCGATGTGGATGAAATGATGATAATTAGGACAATACATCACCCAGACCCTGAGCGGTGAAAATCTCTGACCCAACCGGAAATTAAACCCTGGCCCTTCAGATTGACATTCTATTGCGCTGACCACTCAGCTACCGGGGGCGGACACTACATTGATGATTTTGTGCGTTACGCTTGCTTCAGATTGTCATCTAACAATAACTGAACGTCTCTTAAGTGCCGTAATCCGATTTTCCAGAAACTTCGCTCGGTGGAAGAGGGGTCAAAGTAGCCGAAAATGTGTCTCGGCTTTCCCGCAAATATTGGACCGTTTCTGAGAAGACGACAGTGAAAGTTTTCGACTTACTTTATGTGGCTTTCAACGATCACCTACCTCAAACAAAGCGACGGGAGGGTGGCTAGCGTTGTGGCTTCATACTTCTGCGCCGCTTGTTCGAAATTCGATTTTTATTTTTATTTTTGCTTTTCATTTATCTACCCTGTCCGTAGAAGATTACTACACGAATGTTTCGAAATGTATACTGAAATAACGTTGCCTTATTCGATTACTAATTGTATTCTGGCGAATGAATTGTAAAAAAAGGAAAAGAAAAAAACAATAATTGAATGGAAAAATGATTTGAAATTGTTTTTGGTGAAATTCCTGTAGTGTGTGTTAATTTGTACTTTGTTTCAAGTGCCGGTTTGTGGAAAACTAATCCGTTATGGTCGGCTTGCAGCGGAATTATTGCTAAGGCCATGTCCTACGTGAGCGACAGAAGCGAGCGACATTGCGCAACAGCTTCAGGCGACAAAACACAACCGCAGGTGTAGGTAGTTACGGAAGTATCCTATGTGAGCGACATCTGTGCCGCTGCCTGTCTCCCACTGCAACTGGCGACGTTCGAATTCAAACAGGTTTGAATCTTGTCGCTGCAGCACGCGCGACACAGAGCGACAGCCACGTGTCTTCTTGGCAAAGTAGAGGAGCGGACGCGACGGCAGCTATGAATTACTTAACATCCGATTTTTGTGAAAACTATTCGGTGAAAAAATTTGATTCTTCCGCAACCTATAGCTTGATATCATTAAATGATAAAGGTCAAAATTTATTTCCGTTATTCGTCATAGTTACTGTGTTGCACGAAATTGAGCCGGCTTTGGTAGCCGAGTGGTTCTAGGCGCTCAGTCCGGAACCGTGCGACTGCTACGGTCGCAGGTTCGAATCCTGCCTCGGGCATGGATGTGTGTGATGTCCTTAGGTTAGTTAGGTTTAAGTAGTTCTGAGGTCTAGGGGACTGATGATCACAGATGTTAAGTCCCATAGTGCTCAGAACCGTTTGAACATTTTTTGCACAAAATTGAGTACATGGCTGCACAATATTTTTAAGAATTTGCAGAGGTAAAATCACATTGTGTAGACTTTCCATATAGTTCATTTAAGGCCATACATTATTGCGAATGAAATGTACCCAATATATCCAAATTGTATTTAAAGTTGAGACTCGAATGATATTTCTTTTCGTTCTTGAGATATTGGTTGTTATATCCGCGGACAGGTCGCTCGGGGCACGTCCGAACCTTTCCTGCGCTTCAGGAATCAAGTGGGCGTAAAAATCGTCGTATCTCATAAAAGGTTCAAGGTATCAAAACGACGAATTTTGGAAATGACAGCATGCAGAAAGGACTATTTTATCATATGATTAACACTCGATACGTTTTTGTAAACGCGTGAGCAGAGCGAAAACAAGACTCCCTGTAACTTACACCATGAGGTTTTGTTCAAATTTTCATAGCCAAACAAACAGGGTATCAAACTGACCAGCATGAGGTTTAGTTTGGCATGAAAATATTTAACAGCTTGAAAGTAATCATGGTAATGAACGAAAACTTAATTAATAAGCCGAGGAAAAATTGAAATATTTCACGAAAAGCTGCTGTAAACGAAGTGTAAAAAATTTCATCTGTTCAAGACCTAGCTATTCCACACATACAAAGATATATTGGTGCGGTATTTACATGTCAAAAAGGCTTCATTCGAATCAAGTATGTTAGGAAGGCAAACGAGAAGTCAGTAAGATCGTGCTTTCTGAATAAAACTTGAAATTCACAAACCGAAGAAATCAGTCAAATATTTTATGAAATGGTTTGTGTAAAAGAAATAAGTAGATCAGAGAAACGTTCTACGTGCCTTTTGAATGATGCTCGAAATCATGAATAGAAAATAAGGTGCACTAAACGTTTCCCTTATATTTTTTATTTCATACTTTTAGACAAATCATTACACAAAGCGTTTGACTTTTTTTTTTAAATTTGGAAACTTTACTTTTACAGACGATTTAATGTTATTGAAATGCTTGGCCTTAACAGTAACTGCTGGTGAATATGTTCGCAACATCAAATATCTGTAAAATTACATGGTTCATTGTAATTTATTAAATGTGTGTGATATATTGGGATACGTGTGAAGATCAAGTTCTTTGGCAAGACCTTAAAAATATACTTAGCGTTGCAATGTAAACAGTATACATAAAACTTAATATACAGAATAGTAATTGAGTCACTAAAATGTAAAAACAGGCAAGTATCGAACCCATAACCTTCTCCAAACACATAATTACGAATTGTATAAGCTACCGCTACACCACAGGTAGCTGTTGCTCAAGGTAATCACTCTGTCTGCTTTTTTTGATATTTAGCGTAGCTAGTCACGTAATAGTCATTCCTCCACATTTATTGGCTATTAAAAGTTCTTGATCATGTAAAAAAACATTCGCATTTAATTTATTGATGAGACAGTCGAATGCTCCTTTGCTCATTCACGTGTATTCGAAGAATTTGTCTGGTGATCTTCTAGTTGATGATACTTATGAAATTCTCCAAGGAGACTCCTCCCTTTGTAAATTTCATGCACAGCATTCCTTTTCGCTTTATTTTCTTAAGTAAACCTAATTCTGTAGCCTTACTCTCCAGCTACAGTATTCTACAGGTTAAGGACGCCGTTTTATAGAAACAGCTGTTTGGCTGTAAGCCGCCATCTTGTAGCGCAACATGGTCGCTCTCACGCAGGACACCCAAGATTGTCACCCGATGCTGCTGCTTGTCACTGGAGTGTCGTGTATCCAGAAGTCGCTCGCTGTCGCTCGCTTCTGTCGCTCACTTAGGACATGGGCTAATGGGTGAAATCTTCAGCAATGTAAACGACGTTTCTTTTCCGAGTGAGATTTACATGAAGAAATGTCACTGTGGCAAACATAGCTTTGCGGGATGCTTGTGGTGCTCAAAAGTTCTGTGTTTTGAGTGTTTCTACAATTGGTATCATCAAAGGAAATCACCAAACGCGCCTGAACAACAACATAAGAATAAAAATAAGAGATAAGGATTGATATAAGAATGAAATATAAGAACATGAGAATTTAAAACGATTGTAACTGCTGAAAATAGAATACCCACACATATAATATAATAAAGTGTGACACTTACTATGAAATACCAACAGCCTTGTTGCTGTGGTGACAGCATTCACGTCAGATCACCCAAGTTAAACGCTTTCGTCCTTGCCTATGGGTGACAGTTCAGAAGAAAAACTGAGGAGATGTTCTATGGAGAAGTAACGAGTCCAGTCTCATAATCAAACAGCAACAGGGAGAGCGGTGTGGTGACCTCATATGCCTCAATATCTGCATCCAGTGACGCCTATAGACTGAGAATGACATGTAGTTCGGTCAGTACTGTTGGGTCATCCAAGACCCATTCAGATAGAATATAGTTTATTGTGTAATTTTACAATTAAGATAACGCCCTTGTGTCCACTAACTTGAGGAGCAACATTCTTATAGTAACCTCTGACAGATATGGGTAGATAAATGAAAAAAAGGTAAATGAAAACGCTTGCTGGAGTGCCGAGCAGTTCTAGGCGCTACAGTCTGGAACCGCGTGAGCGACCACTACGGTCGCAGGTTCGAATCCTGCCTCGGGCATGGATGTGTGTGATGTCCTTAGGTTAGTTAGGTTTAAGTAGTTCTAAGTTCTAGGGGACTGATGAGCTCAGAAGTTAAGTCCCATAGTGATCAGAGCCATTTGAACAATTTTTTTAAAATGAAAACAATAAACGGGTTTCGAACACGGGATGCAAACGGCAGAAAGCCATGATGCTAGTCAGTATGCACCGGCTGGACTGAACTTATCAAGAGCTAAAAGACATGTAATTTCCGTCAGCAAATTTGACACTCGTTTTCTCATAAACGGACGAATATATACACATAAGACGAATTGTGTGATCGCTTATTTTTGTGGCTCTCCCACTGGGAAGCCTTCATCTGAGAATAGCCCTTGCAACCTACGAGTAGTGGAGCAAGGGGGACATCACCCCAAATTACCATTATCCAAGATGGCGGAAAGACGGCGTCACGCCAGGGGCCGCACACCCCAGGGGCGGTGTCACCCCAAAGTACCGTTAGCCAAGACGGAGGACGCGATGCAAGTACGTGACGTCATGTAAAGTCAGCTGATGACGCGACTGACGTCATCCAATGTCTGCTGATGACGCAAGTACTGTTACCCAAGATGGCGCCTTTTGGTGGGAAAGTGCCATGACCCCTGGTGGGAAGTTTGAATTTTGGAGGGAAGATTGGTCAACTGGGCTACCTCTCCTAACCTATGAAAATGGCAGGAAAGAAAGGCCAGTTGGATTACCTCCACTAACATAATTCACCCGACCACCACATCTTCCTAGGAACTGGTGGGAAAAGGACTCGGCCTTTGCTGGACATAAGTCTTTATTTAAACTATTAGGGGCAGTACCACCAACAGGTGTGTTCACCATGGGATCCTGATACGTCATGCTCTTGGAAAATGGGCGGGAACTTCGAATTTTGCTCTAAGAGCTTACTCCTGCAGCTGAGGGGAGTTAGTATGGTGCTGCAACTGCTACAAGCTGCTCATCATGTTATTCAATTCGAATATAAGTTGTTTAAATTTGTGTAAATTTGTTTCAATGTGTATAAATCTGTTTAAATTTATTATCTACCTACAGCATTAGTTCTGTGTTACCTCCACAAGAGACTGAGATATCAATGCTTGTTGAGCTGTTGGTGTTCAATTAGCGAGATGTTGGTGCTAGACAGGGGGGGGGGGGTTTAATAGCTGTATTACATGCACTCATTCAGCCGAGGAGTGCATCCACAGCTCACTGCATGAAGAATCGAAGCGAGCATTAATGCTTTAACATGTCAAGAGGAAGAATACGGTTCTGCTAATAAATGCTCTGCGTCAAAGATGCATTACACAACGCATCGATACATCTATCTCTGTTTGAATTGTCTGTCATTTCTAAAACCTACGTATAAGATACCACCACACAAGGGACAACTACCTCCAATCCACCAGACGAAAGAACTGACCTAGATCACGAGTTCACCGCTACGGGGCACCTCGATAGGTCACATGATCATGCAGTTCAGTCCATAGGAGCATGTGTTTTTCTCAGTTGCAAGTCTCCCTCAGACTTCACATCACTCCCCCCCCCCCCTCGGCAGTCTGGAGGAGAGGAGGAGAAAATTGCCTGGAAATGGAATCAGTCTGTTCTGGGCTGCTGGAGAGAGGAATGAGTGTACTTTATTTATTTACATAACAATTTATTTAGGGACAGATGTAACGTAGTTTATTTATTATGCTGATACAAAACACTCACCCTGCTGGCGGTCTGGAGGGGGGAATATTGATATGAAAAAGGAATCGGAATGTTCCAGGCTGCTGGAGAGAGGAAGGAGTGTACTTTATTTATTTTTTTGAGCAATTCATTTAGCCACGGATTTCACCCAATTTATTTATTACACTGGTGAAAAACACTCACCCTGATGTGCTTGGAGTCTTAATATACAGTTTACAGACCTGGAAACTACTAGCAAATAATGCATTACGCTGATGTGCAGAGACGCAAACAACCCATAAATTACCGAAATAATCCAGTACACACCATACAGACGTGCAAACTACTCGTAGACCACCGAAATAATGTATGCAAACATGCTCACAATGCTTAAACACCCGAAAATAATTCAGCGCACAAACACTCAGTGCACGTAAGAAATTCAGCTAATCAGCGACTCGAACCCTGATTCTGCTGGGTGGAAAGCTTAAGTGCACCCCCTAACAGATGGAAACTGTCCAGATGCGAGAGAGGAAGGTTACGTTAGTGTACTTTATTTATTTTGCTCGGCAAACTGACTCAATTATCCATCCTAGTAAACTTTATTTATCACGAATATCGGTCCTAATTTCACAACTATATGCATAGTGTAGAGAAGCAGCCTACTCACGCCTTACAAAATTCACATCAGTCTTTCCATTGTGTGCCAGCCAGTCCGCTGTAACTAGCTCTGACGTCATAAATGTTGTGCAGTACTTTAAAAATCAAGTAAATAACCTGAAACGTTTCTAGCATGTCAGGAGTAATACTAAATCAATATGTGTTGAATATCAGTTCAATAACTTTAACCATTTTCGAAATTTGGACATTTTTGTGTAAAAATAATTGGCGCAACAGAAAAGAGCTAGAAACTTAAAAATTTATATTTAGATTCCTTATGCGTAATAATTTATTAGAAACAGTATTCTGGATCTCACAAATTAAAATTTTAGTTGAAATCCATGATTTTCTGGTTTTTGTCTTAGAAATTAAGGATGCAAGGTAGATTAAGTAGGCAAATAAATAAAGCTAGGATGTTTAAATTTAAGTAGAAGGGAGATCCGCTACAATCATAAAAACGTGAGAAGTTTCAACAGAATAACTATAAAACTATAGCTATAGCGTATCTCCAAAGAGCAAGATCAGAGCTCGTCTACTGTGTGTAGTGTAATTAAATTAATTCTCTCGCCCAAAATATTTGACTTAGCCACGTCAGACTTTTATTATGATTACTTACTTGTGTGCTGATTGCACAATTAAATTGAAAGCTTCATCGGCCATCAGCAAAGGAAGCAATGATTTATTCGATAACTTAAAGTGGTGCATTACTAGCCCAGCGGCTAGTCGGGAGAGCAGATTTGATCAGGCGTTCCCCTAGCCGTCCGCACCGCGGCTTTATATGTAAGAACGCTGCGCGAGAAGAGGAAAGTCCCAGTTCTCTCCAGACGCTGATTAGCGCACCACCTGTGCCGGGAGACGCGTCGCGTCAGTATCGTTGATATAAACAGCCTCAGATGCCATAATAAGTTACTCGAGATACGCGTAACCATGAAATCGTTTTCGAGTGAAGTGTTAATTCTGGGATGACTTTAATGATCTATCTTCAGTTTGCGTATGTCGTATTTTCATGTGCCGCCACAGGACAGGCATTCTACCATTATTAGCGTGGCATTTGATGAACATTATCATCAAATTGTGGAGAGCATTCACTTACACATTTAATTTGAACAGTTAAAGTTGCATCAGCGAGTTAGACTCTGAACTGCTCTGGTAGTTGGAATGTGTGGATTCTTTTTGGTCTGTGACTTTCAGAATATAGTGAACATTTTAGAGAGAATGGTTTTTAATTATGAATCCCAGACAAAAATTCCTCAGAGCTATAAGCTGTAGCTATAAATGCATTTCTCAGATGAAGTGGGCACTAGGAATTCTAATTACAAGCTTCACGTTTTGCTAATCACTTTCTGGTTGCCAATATTGTAGTTAGAGAGCCAATGTTGAGAACGGCAAACAACAGCATAAATATAAAACATTTATTCCATTATTCCACCCATCGCCCCACAACAGCACTGCACAAGAACGGCTTAAAATCGCAAAAACTAACTATACCATACAACTGTGTAAAAAAAAAAAAATCCCAATGCTACTCGAAACTGACGCAAATATCCATTCTAATTACATAATAAATCACAAAAATCGGTCGTAATAACACAACTGTATTCATAGCGCTGCACAAGGACGACTTAAAATCTCAAAAACTAACTATACCATACAACTTGTGTTATGCTGCTGGTGGAAAAAAATTCACAATACCACTCCAAACTTACGCAAATATCCATCTGAATTACATAATTAATCACAAAGACCCGCCCTCAATACCCAACTATATGCATAGCTCTGCACAGGAACTGCTTATACCACTTGAAACCAGCGACAGAAACACTCAAACTTTACTCTACACCTACAAGATAGGGGGGAAAAGCGTTCAACTGACTAGATCCTGGTGTTGGACAGAGATGAGTTTAAAAAAAAGTATATTACCTGCAAGCATATAGCATCTATCTACACACGCTTACTAAAAAGCGCCTAACCGTAGCCAATACACGATATGACATCTGATCGAAAAAAAATCTGCAACCGAACAGAAGTAGACTGCTACATTCCACGTCTTGTGAATGAATGGAGCTTTCCAATCCTCGCCCATCCAAGTGCACAAGATTTCTCGAGATGTACCCATGTTGAGGAGTTAGCACTCCTTATCAATGTATAGTAACAGATTTGAAAGTGTTGTGATACAATAACAGATGGTTAAGAAGAACAGGAAACGGGTGATTTTCATGCACGATGCAGCTCCAGATGGATGGAGTTCGGAACGTTTTTATGTAATTCAACCAAGCTATCAGTTTTATAGTATTATTCCAGAGTCTAGGACTAGTACCTGGAATGTATTGGTAAGAGATAACGTAAACACATGCACTCCTAAGGCTACAACATTCTGCACTTAAAAGGGCCTATAATGGTAGATTACTTGCGTTTCAGACCTATCAGTTGTATGGAATGTAGCGTTGTTAATATTCCAATGTAACAAATATATTTCAAGCGCATGACATACAGCCTTCTTCCCAGTTTCTGTACGATAAACTATGTTATTGCACCGTAAAACGAAAAAACTACTTCCTTAAAACATTGGCTGTGTGGGATACAAGCAAAATATAGCTTTCCAGAGATGTATAGCATCCACTGTTCATATCCGATCGTGGTTCAGAACTTATACTAAGACTGCATCAACCCTAGATAAAATTATGGTTAGTAATGGGGAATACCTCTAACAAGGAAACAGATAAACGCATAGCAGTAGCGTCCGACATGTGAAAATTACAGATCATTCTGCCACAAAATCTGTAAACAGCACATCTGTCAGGCAGATGTATAGAGGGAGATTACCGTGCTTCACAAACACCTGTAGATAACTTAGTTATGAAGCTGAAGTCTCGATTTTGCACCCAAGATGCGAAAGGGGGATGGAGTACATCGCATAAGTCGTAGCTCGTTTAGAGGAATGTGTCACGTTTCAGCACACATGAGATGGAAGTCCTCTGATGACCGACAGTTTTACCATTAACGATCGCAAGTAGACAGTGCTTCAAATCACATACAGAACACGTGGCTGTAAACGAGTCAAATGCAGCCTATGTCACACGACTGGTGCATCCTGACAGAACGGTGGAAAAAGTTACCTGCAGCGTCTTCTCCCTCTCTAGAATGCATCATCAGTCTACCATTAAATCGTACCTCGTTACAGCTCCATCTCAATCGATCACACCTTCAATTCCCTGTTATCCTTTAATTCAGATGAATGTAAGTTTATAGGCAGATGGTTCTCTGTCTTCCTGAAAAGCGTCAGATACAGTAGTCACCTTACGTGTATCACTGCTACCTCAACAGACATGCAGTATAATGCTACCTCGATGGAAAAAAAATGACTGCTTCCCTTCGCTTCCATGCTGACATTTTCTCGGATTCCTCTTGCTGCCGCATAGTTGTTCTCATGTACAAATTGTTGTGTGCCAACCAGAAGATATGCAAGTACTTGCTCAATTTCCCCACATTTCGGTCAATTTATACAGATTCCCCCGTCATTTTTCGCAATTCTATCGATTTTATGTCAGTTCTGTCCATGCGATCATAACATAACCTCTCGTTCTCTGCTCTAAAATTGCTTATAAAATAGCAAGCTGCCAACACTTAGCCCAAATGCACTGATCAGGAGGCGTAGTATAGCACTGTAATCGATTGTATCCAGTCACCTCCACATTTGGAGAGCATTTACAAGTAGTGGTGTAAGGGGGGTGTGGCCCCCGAAGTACGGTTATCCAAGATGGCGGCTGTGATGTACATACATTATGTCTTGCAAAGTAGCTGATGTCGCGATTGAGGTCATTCAAGATGGCTGCCGTGACGTCAACTGATGATGCGATTACTGTTACCCAAGATGGCGGCTTTTGACAGGAAAGTGCCACGCCCCCTGGCGGGAAATTTGAATTTTAGAGGGAAGATAGGTCAACTGGGCTACCTCTATTAACCTATGAAAATAGCGGCAAAGAAAGGGCAGTTGAACTACCTCCACTAACTTAAGTCACCCGACTGCCACCTCTTCCTAGGAACCGGCAGGAAAAGATTTCGGCCTGTGCTGGACATAAGTCTCTATTTAAACAATTAGAGGCAGTACTGCAGTCCAGTGTGTTCGCCATGGGCTTCTGGCGCGTCATCCTCTTCGAAAATGGGCGGGAATTTCGAATTTTGCTCTAAGAGCTAACTCCTGCAGCTGAAAGGAGTTAGTATGGTGCCGCCCACACTAAAGACTACTCATGATGTGATTCAATTCCAATATAAGTTGTTTAAATTTGTATACATTTATTATCTACCTGCAGCTTTAGGTCTATGTTACCACCACAAGAGTCTGAGATATCAGTGCTTGTTGAGCTGTTGGTGTTCACTTAGCGAGATGTTGGTACCAGACAGGAGGGGAGTTTAATAGCTGTATTAAATGCACTCATATAGGTACGAAAAAGGGGTCGCTTCGCTTTAACTACCTAGTTTCAACTACTTTTCAAGGTCATCCAACCACCCACTCCCACACCCAAAATACGTGCACATAGATCGTTGTATGTAGGAAATGTCTTACGATTTTCGGAAAGTTAGCAAATAAGACAGGTATATATTCTCATTCAAATGATTTATTAACTTTTGGATATAGAATACATTTACACAAGCTGACAACACTTTCTTTATTTTTGTTAGGTGTAGTTTTTATAATGTCACAGTTAATTTTTAAGTTATAACTTAAATCCACATCTGATTTATCTATTTCTTTCACGAACCAGTAATTTGACAAATACAGGAAGAAAATCAAATATGTATTAGAATTCGAGAATATACCTACGCAGGTATGTGCTTGAATGGGAGGACTTGATTCCAAATTCCAGACAGCATTTCTAGCGGATATCGTAGCACTAGAGATTTGAAAAGCTAGTATACATTTCTTACTACCTCAATCAGCACGTTATCCACTGTTTGTTATCCTTCTCAATCAAGCATCGCCTATAGCCCACCTGATATATCCGGACAGTTTCTTGTTGTATGCCTTCATCTGATTTTAGCAGGGTCATTTGTCAGCGCATTTTATCGCTGTGGCATGCCGATTGGTCTACACTTACTGCAAACAAGCTTCGGACCTTGAAACCTCTCCCCACGGCTTGGACGACCTCTTCACGCCCTTCTCAGCGGGAGGAGGTCGTTTTGGCCTGGTTACGGATTGGACACTGCCGGTTCAGCTACCACCATCTGCTGACGGCTGCGCCGGCGCCGTTCTGCCCATGTGGGCAATTGCTGATGGTACGCCACATTTTAACGTCCTGTCCAAATTTTAATACACTGCGCATTGATCTTGGCCTGCCATGTACTCTGGATGAAATTTTAGCGGATGACCCAGGAGCAGCTGCACGCGTTCTTCGTTTTATCCACTTGATAAACCTGTCTAAGGACATTTGATTATGATGTTTTCTTTTAATCCCTTGCCTGTTAATGTGCCTTTTATAGTGTTGTCCTTTTTAGTTGCGGTTTTAACATTTTGCCTCGCAGTGCATTCATAATTTAGTCTGGGCGATAATGACCACTGTAGTTGTCCACCCTAAAACCACAAAAAAAAAACACACCCAACCTCTGACACGACATCGAGACAGAATGCATTACAAATACTGGAGAAATATCTAGCGTTTAATACCGGTATCATACCATGTTCCTTAGCCAAATCACTTTCTAAATTGGGTAATTTTATTACGAGCTTGCACCGTCGACGACGTGTAACTGCACTGCTGGTCTGATACTATATACTCCAGTGATCACCATCTATATTCAGTGTTATGGTATTTATCTGGACAAAAAACAACCTCATTCAGAAGTAATGCCATACCTGGATTAGTAAAGCGGATGTAGCTTCTAACATGGATACTTGTATGCACCTGTAAAACCAAGACTGCTTGTAATGGATGTGTTTTTTAACATCTCGCTGTTTGTAAGACGATTACGCCTCTCTTTCCAGGACACAGTGGTACCACTCGCAAGTTATTGATGAAGTATTATACGTAGTATTAGGGAATGTGTGATAGGCTCGCCTTGAGCATGAGGCTTATAAAGTATGTGTTTGTGTTCAGGCATGTCCAAAGGTAATGACTACGTCCAGTTGTAAGGAAGGTATGGATTTGACGTGCAATACTGTGATGGCAAAGGGAGGCGCGTGTGAAGTCACAAGAATGGTACAGATATTTCTGCTACCAGAGCCACAGCCATCAGCAGGGTGTATTTCCGATACTTCGCTCATTGTCAAATGTCATTCAGCTGAAACCTCAGTCGTAAGATTTAACTGTAAGTGTAGTAATCAAACGTATATGTAGACGATTTCGTAGGATGAGTCAGTCTATGCGTGGCCTGCAGTGGGAATTATTCACGTTTCCCACTAATAGCAGGGACCGTTCGAATGGAGAGGGTTGTTGCAATGTGGGAATGTAGTTGACTTAACCGCGTAGTCCTCTAGACGACCGAATAGCGAGGTGATACTTGCTATGTGTTGGGCAGCTTTCATGATCAAGTGGAAATTTGACAAGATTCAATATGGATGTGTGTCTGAGGTGGGCCATTATTCCCTACCTAAATTGTTCTGTTGACTGCCTCTTCACATTTGAATTCTTTATTTAGTTGAGAGAAGATCGATTGTGGTGTACGCATCTAGCAGGTGGAAGACACGTTTGCCGGTTCTCTAGCTATGAGAAAGACCTTATTTGACTTTGCAAATTATAGGGGGTGATTTCGAATATCCTACATCACTGACATTTGTATTCGGGAGTGGAAATATCGGTTTCCTCTAATTTCTTTTTCGAGTTTCCACGTAAATGTCTTCATAGATGTGACACGTTTCTCAGTAGAATTTGAAAAAACTATACCGATTTTGCTCATAAAACTAAATCAAACTGAAACTTCCTGGCAGATTAAAACTGTGTGCCCGACCGAGACTCGAACTCGGGACCTTTGCCTTTCGCGGGCAAGTGCTCTACCAACTTTTTTTTTTTTTTTTTTTTAATCTCATTTTGTTCGCTTTTGTTCGTTGCATCTGCTCGGGGCGGACGTCGTAAGACGTCAATTGAAGTTCGTTGTTGATCGATTAACTCAGTTTTTTTATTACAGAGGGCATCTAACCCTCTGGCCGAACACGCTGAGCTACCGTGCCGGCATGAGCTACCGAAGCACGACTCACGCCCGGTACTCACAGCTTTACTTCTGCCAGTACCTCGTCTCCTAACTTCCAAAGTTTACAGAAGCTCCTGAGTACCGGGCGTGAGTCGTGCTTCGGTAGCTCAGTTGGTAGAGCACTTGCCCGCGAAAGGCAAAAGTCCCTAGTTCGAGTCTCGGTCGGGCACACAGTTTTAATCTGCCAGGAAGTTTCATATCAGCGCACACTCCGCTGCAGAGTGAAAATCTCATTCTGGTAAATCAAACTGGAATTTGTTTCTATTTTCGTGGAAAGAGGATGTTTATTATGATTGAGAATTTTTTTTTAATAGTTGCCTTATTATAGGAGTCAAGTTGATGATAAATAAATAATCGAGCACAGAACGGTGGGTGAGTTGTCTACGATACAGTGGCTCTCGCCAAGTCCCTGCTGGAGCGTACTACATGACGTCAAAGTGTTTTCCATCTCGGAAAGAGACGTTGACGCATGTGACAGAAGCGCCTCATAGCCATTAGGGACAGCTGCGTCACTATACTTTTAGAGGAACACAAGACATTTAGGGGACAGCCATCCTGTAATCTCTATACCTGCTATTGTATTGGCAAACTGCATGATCGTATCGATGCTGGCGGTGGCTGGCTGGGACTTTCGCCTTGGCACCAGCTAGGACGGCAGCGAGGCATTACGGCGAGGCTTTTAGCTGGGGCGCTGACCAGCATGCAGCCGCATGGTCCGCAAGACTCGGCGTAGTAGCTCCAACCCATTGTTTGTGATTTTATTTGGATGAGAATGTAGTCTTTTAGGACGACGATTTCCCGCAGTACTGTGATGCTTTTTTTTCGATCAGATGTGATGGCGTCTATCGGCTATGGTTAGGCGATTTTTAGTAAGCGTGTGTAGTGAACTCTGACGTCAAACAGGGATAGATGCTATATGCTTGCAGGTAATAGACTTTTTTTTAAACTCATCTCTGTCCAACACAAGGATCTAGTCAGTTGAACTTTTCCCCCCCCTATCTTGTAGGTGTAGAGTAGAGTTTGAGTGTTTCTGTCGCTGGTTTCAAGTGGTATAAGTTTTTCCACAGCAGGTTAAGACTAGTTGTCAGTTTTTACGGAGAATTGCAGTTCCTGTGCAGAGCTATGCATGTAGTTGTGTAATGAGGGCGGGTCTTTGTGATTAATTATGTAATTCAGATGGATATTTGCGTAAGTGTGGAGTGATATTGCGAATTTTTCCCCCCCAGCAGCATAACACAAGTTGTATGGTACAGTTAGTTTTTGAGATTTTAAGTCGTCCTTGTGCAGCGCTATACATATAATTGTGTAATTAGGACAAATTTTTGTGATTTATTATGTAATTAGAATGGATATTTGTGTCAGTTTCGAGTAGTATTGGTTTTTTTTTCTTTTTTTTTTTTTTTTTTACACACAGGATAAGACCAGTTCTACGGCATAATTAGTTTTTGCGATTTTAAGCCGTTCTTATGCAGCGCTATGCATATGGTTGTGGAATTAGGACCGATCTTCGTGATAAATAAAGTAATTAGGATGGATAGCTGAGTTAGTTTGCCGAACAAAATAAGTAAAGTACACTAACCTAACCTCCTTCACCCGCATCTGGACAGTTTCCATGTGTTAGCGGGTGCACTTAGGCTTTCCATCCAGTAGAATCAGGATTCGAGTCACTGATAAGTTGAGTTTCTTGCATGACTGGGTGTTTGTGCACTGAATCCTTTTCGGCTGTTTAAGCATTGGCAGCACGTTTGCATGCATTATGTCGGTGATCTACGAGCAGTTTTCATGTCTGTATGGTGTGTACTGGATTATTTCGGTAATTTATGGGTTGTTTGCGTCCCTGCACATCAATGTAATGCATTATTTACGAGTAGTTTCCAGGTCTGTAAACTGTATATTGAGACTCCAAGCACGTCAGGGTGAGTGTTTTTCATCAGTGTAATAAATAAATTGGGTGAAATCCGTGGCTAAATAAATTGTTCAAAAAATAAATGAAGTACATTCCACCCCCTCTCCAGCAGCCCAGAACAGGCTGACTTCTTTTTCATAACAATTTTCCCCCCTCCAGACCGCCGGCAGGGTGAGTGTTTTGTATCAGTGCAATAAATAAACTAGGTGACATCTGTCCCTAAATAAATTGTTGTAGAAATTAATAAAGTACACTCATTCCTCTCTCCAGCATCCCAGAACAGGCTGATTCCGTTTCCCCTCCAGACCGCCGGGGGGATGAGGAGGCTGGGGCGGACTTGCAACTGAGAAAAACCTATGACATCATCATGCTCCTATGGACGGCGTGTCAACGTGACCTAGCGAGGAGCCGTGTAGCGGTGGACTCGTGAACTAGGTCAGTTCTTTGGTCTGGTGGATCGGAGGCAGTTGTGTCTTGTGTGGTGTGAGCTTTTATGTAGGTTTTAGAAATGACAGACAATTCAAGCAGAGACAGATGTTTCCATGCATTCTGTAATGCATCTTTAATGCAAAGCATTTATTAGCAGGACCGTATTCTTCCTCTTCTTCTTCTTCGATTCTTCATGCAGTGACCTGTGGATGCACTCCTCGGCTGAATGAGCGCATGTAATACAGCTATTAAAACCCCCCTGTCTGGCACCAACATCTCGCTAATTGAACACCAACAGCTCAACAAGCACTGATATCTCAGCCTCTTGTGGTGGTAACACCGAACTAATGCTGTAGGTAGATAATAAATTTAAACAGATTTATACAAATTTAACAAATTTACACTAATTTAAACAACTTATACTCTAATTGAATGACATCATGAGCAGCCTCTATCAGTTGCAGCACCATACTTACTCCCCTCAGCTGCAGGAGTAAGCTCTTAGAGAAAAATTCGAAGTTCCCGCCCATTTTCCAAGAGGATGACGTATTAGGAGCCCACGACGAACACACTTGTTGGTGGTACTGCCGCTAATAGTTTAAATACAGACTTATGTCCAGCATAGGCCGAGTCGTTCTCCCACCAGTTCCTAGGAAGAGGTGGTGGTCATGTGACTTAGGTTATTGGAGGTAATCCAAGTGCCCTTTCTTTCCCACCATTTTCTTGGGTTAGTAGAGATAGTCCGAGTGCCCTTCCTTTCCTGCCATTTTCTTAGGTTAGTAGTGATAGCTCAGTTGACCTATCTTCCCTCCAAAATTCAAACTTCCCACCTGGGGGGCGTGGCACTTTCCTATCAAAAGCCGCCATCTTGGGTAACGGTACTCGCGTCATCAGCTGACATCAATCGCGTCATCCGCTGATGTCACGTACTTGCGTCACAGCCTCCATCTTCGACAACAGTACTCTGGGGTGACACCGCCGTTGGGGTTACACCGCCCTTGGGTTGACGTCGCCCTTCTGGCATCTTGGATAACGGTACTTTGGGGGATGTCGCCCTCGCCCCACTACTCCTACATCGTCAATTATTTGCTGGAAATATTCCAATCTCTGACTTCCTCTACAGGTTTTACCCCTTATAGCTCCCTTTAATACCATGGGAGTTATTCCTTGATAATTTCTTAACAGATGTCCTATAGTCCTGTCGCTTCTCCTTCTCAGTGTTTTCCATATTCACCTTTCCATGTAAACCTTTCCTTTCTGCAGAGAACTTCCTCATTCCTTACCTTATCAGTCCACCTAATTTTCTACATTCTTCTGTAGCACCACAACACAACTGCTTCGATTCTCTTATTTTCTGGTTTTCCCGCAGACCATGTTTCACTGCCATACAATGCTGAGCTCCAAAAGTACATTCTGACAAATTTCTTCCTCAGATTAAGGCTTATGTTTGATATTAGTAGACTTCTCTTGGTCGGGAACGCCCTTTTTTCCAGTGCTACTCTGCTTTCGATGCCCTCCTTGCTCCGTCACTCATGGGTTGTTTTGCTGCCTAAGTAGCAGAATTCTTAACTACTTCGTGACCATTAATCCTGATGTTAAGTTTCTCGTTGTTCTCGTATCTGCTACTTCTCATTACATTTATATATTTCGCTTTCCTCTCAGTCTACATTCTTTACTCATTAGGCTGTTAATTCCACTCAACAAATTCTGTAATACTTCTTCACTTTCGTTGAGGATAACAGTGCCTTCAGCGAACCTTATCATTGATATCCTTACACCTTGCATTTTAATTCCACTCCTGAACCTTTCTTTTATTTCCGACATTGCATCTTCCATGTATAGATTGAACAGTAAGGACGAAAGACTGCATTCCTGTCTTACACCCTATTTTATCCGAGAACCTCGTTCTTGGTCTTTCACTCTTATTGTTCCCTCTTGGTTCCTGTACATATTGCATAGTACCCATCTTTCCCTATAGCTAACCCCTATTTTTCTCAGAAATATTGACAAACATGGAATGGCCGCCCCAATCGCCTGATTGTAACCCAATCGAGCTGCTATGGGATGAATTGGACAGGAGGATCCGAAAACTGGAAATTATGAGTGGGTCACAATTGTGGGAGGTCCTGCAGCAAGAATGGAGATTAATTCCAACAGAAACCTTGGTAAAACTGACGCAGCGCATGCCGAGAGTGTACAAGGCAGTGATGAAAGCAAAGGGGGGCTATTTTGAGCAATCGAAATTTTAATTGTTGCATCTTCATGTGTATTATTTGAGCTTAATAAACATTTGTAAAACAACAAAATGCATTTTTATACTGTATTTCCTTTCCATGCTCTATAATTACTAGGTGTTTCCAAACTCATGGAGGGTAGTGTACTTTCCTCTTTTCTTAAATCTATAGTGTTACGAATGCTCCTTTCAACAGCCGTGAACTAACCATTGGGTGAATCCAAAACTTGCTGTTGTGTTTCTTCTCCCTGCATGCATATTGGTTGGTTTCCAGTCTAATACTGCTGCGCGATTATCGCTGCGATTCCGGCTTACGTGCAGGGAAGCTATTTCTGACGCCGCGGTGTAGTTGCGAGAACGTGACGCTGTTACTCGCTCGTGAGCACCGTGCTTGAGTGTACGTACAACAAACATATAGCAACGTACCGCAGCTCTCAACAATAGAAATGCTTCTGCAGCGGTCCAGAACGTTGCTTAGCAGCAGTCTGAGGCGAGGCGGCTGGCGGTTAACATGTATGTTTCCAAGCGCGGTCTGCAATATCTTTGGAAAGCCGTGAATCGCAGTAAGAACATGGAGTAACGACAGCAGTCCGAAGGCAAGCCACCCGATGCGCTCAAGACACTGGCATCAAATCGGTTGCATCTTTCTGCGGACGCGGAACATAAATTCTCAAACGCGTGTGTAGTTAATGAATGTGGAGAGCTTCGACACTGTCGTTATATTTCGGGTAGTATGATTTTGGATAATTTCCAATAATGATTGCATATCGAAGTGGCGGGGTGCAAACGATACATATCGAACGTGCGATCCTAAATCGATCAAGCGACTCTGGTGGCAGGCGTTACGAGTATGTTTATGGTGTTAACTGCAGCAATGACAAAAGAAGACCGTTACAAAAATACTTGTAATTACAAAGGAGATGACTTACCTTACTCGTCGTCGGTGTTGTCATGTGAAAGGCCATGTAATGTGTACGCTACGAGAACAATTCCCTTTTTGCCATTAATTCTTGGAGATATGTAACTTAGAACAACTAAGGAACCAACGGAAAACAGATAAAAATGACTATCACAAATAACTGATCATAACGCCGTCAGCAGAGTCGCATGATCGATTTACAATCGCACGTTCGATATGTACCCGCCACTTCGATAGGCAATCATTCTTGGAAATTACCTGATTTTGCAAACTAGTCATCCAAATTGTTTACCAAGGTTTGTGTGAGGATCTTTGTGTTGGAGAAGCATGAACTTGGTATATGTCTTGTAATTGCATCAAAATCGGAATACTACAAACTATTCATTCTCCTATTTCCTATAGACATTGTTCGGTAAACTGTGTTACCATTATGTCATGCAACACACATTTCCCGCTCATTTATCATAAGAAATAATACAATGTTATTATACACTCTAACGATTACAGTGGAATTTCGAACTTTAAGCTGTATTTTTGTCAAAAAACTAATTTGCCTTTGAAATCAAAGGTGTCTTATAAGCGGAGTGAAATGCGATTTGGATTTGTTATTTCTGATTGCGCGTAATGAAAAAATATGTCACATTTCATGTATGTGCCAACGTAGTTCGGATCCTCAATCTTAGTACAAGGAAGAGGTCGCCGGAATTAGAGCTGCTTATACGTTGATTCTTCTCATTGCCGACTTTGGTGATCAAATGACATTGCGCGTAGTAGGCCTTTCAATACAATAATCATTGGTCTTCATAGCGATAGGGTCTACAGCTGAGATGCATTTCTTAAATGATTTTGTGTTTACTTCAGCTAGCATTCTCTGTACTTGATGTACGATTGTACAATTTCGGCCTTAGGCCATTTTCAAATGTCTAAAACGGAAGCATTACCCACTGTATGGATTAGTATCACTTATGAATTTAACATAGGAACAAGCCATATCCCAAGACATACTAGGGGCATTTCAACTTACCTTATAAATGATTTTTTAATGGTATACTATGCCGAGTACGACTTGTAAAACAACAAAATGCATTTTTATACTGTATTTCCTTTCCATGGTCTATAATTACCAGGTGTTTCCAAACTCATGGAGGGTAGTGTACTGCAGTCCTATGACGCCATGTAACTGCCACAAAATAAATTAGAAATAATTTTTCGATATTTTAGGAGCACGTCTGAGCAATTGTTGCAAAGCTCAAAAGGTTGATGTTTTTAACTAGGAAGATCACAATTATTTTACATAAATTCATTAATTAAGCAATAAATGTCTTTGTTCTCAGTTATATTTAATTATCGTTGATTATGGGTGTAAATTTAAGTAATTTCATTAAAATAATTTGTAAATATTTGTTCTATTATTGTGGGAGCATGCTGTTTTCGAATCGTTGCTACAAAGATCTTATATATATAAAGTCGACCACAACATTCTAATAAAACTACTGAAAATCATGAAAATCGAGTAAACCCACAAAGCAGGTCGCAGGTTCGAATGCTGCCACGGTCATGGATGTGTGTGATGTCCTTAGTTTAGTTAGGGGATTGATGACCTCAGATGTTGAGTCCCACAGTGCTTAGTGGTATTTGAAGCACTTTGTCATTATTATACGTTCCGTATTCTAACCAATAACTCACATAGATCACTTCCATCTTGCTCCGTTGTAATACGCAGCATGGTGTTTCCAAACTTATGGAGGGCAGTGTAAATTCTTAAATTTCAGATCAGCGAACTGTTCATCGTTTCAGACATCTCGATAGTAGTTGCACTCTGATTTATGTGTGTTATCAATACAAAATCGGCCACATGACACTGTCTAAATATTAAGGGAAGTTTGTAAAGTTGAGTGGAAAGTCTTGCACAAACAGTGCATACCGTAATTCACAGAAGAAAGGTAGCAAAAAAATGCCAGGGGATTTGAAAAGCATGCTATCTGATTTTGACAATGGCATACCATCAAGACAAAGAGTAGGGTCACTTAACGATAGAAGAAATGTTGTCGCTGATTACTTTATACACAATAATGGCAAAATACTAAGGCAAAACAAATGTATCTGAATCTGGAGGGTGACAATGCTAGTGAACATTGAATCAATTTATTCCCGAACGTGAGAGATAATTCAATTTATATTGCTATTAAAATATGTGCAATTATGTATTTTGTGGCTGCAACACAACAAAGCATTGATTACATTGAACAGGCTAAGGTAACAGAATTTATTGTAAACTTATTCTTAACTGAAGATTTTTCATTCAAACGAAAGTGCTCTCGCCAGGGAGCAAAGCATTTACTGCTTTGCGCTTTTTTAAGTTTTAAATGGCTACATTCGAGCAAAAACGCCGCCTCTCCTGATTTGATTTCGCAGCAATACCCACACAAAATTTTGGGCATATTTGAAACCATGCGGTTCCCTTCTTAATCCTATCATGATACTCCTTGGGAGATGTGTCCCATATTTCAGGACTTTTTTTCCCCTTTAGTGAACGATTCCACGTCCAAACTGGCTGCATCCATGGCAGACTGACGGCAGCTGTTGCTAGGGTTACGAACCGTGCGCGTTCACCTACAACGGCTGCTGCGTCCGCAGCGATCGGCGAGATTGCTGCGATACAGCAGAGGTTGACTATCGCAACATTTTCGCGGCGATTTCGCATCGTCACCGCCGTACTGGGAGCGACCCCCAGGGTTTCACATATACTGCTGAAACCGCGAGAAAGCGAGGCTGCGATCTCGCGATAATAAATGGCTCGCGCGAGCCTATAGGGCTAAAAGGCTATGTGGAAAATTATCACCGCACACTTACGAAAACTATTGTGCGATAATAGGATCAAATAACAACAAAGAACAACTGGAAGAGGAACTGGGGGAATACCGAGAAAGGCCGCACGGGGTAGCAGCGTGATCTGGGGCGCTTTGCCACAGTTCGCGCGGTTGCCCCTGTCGGAGGTTCGAGTCCTCCCTCGGGCATGGGTGTGTGTGTTGTCCTTAGCGTAAGTTGGTTTAAGTTATATTAAGTGGTGTGTAAGCCTAGAGACAGATGACCTCAGCAGTTTGATCCCATAGGAATTTACCACCACCACCAATACGACGGAGACTTCAGACCTTGGAGAGGCTGTGCCGAACAAATAATTACTCTGAAATTAATCATTGCTTACTAGCGCAAACGAAACAAGCCTCTATCAGTTACATTTCTAGATTTTAAGAAAGCGTTTGATTCTATCCATAGACTCTCACTGTTAAAAATTTTGATACATTTCGGACTCCGCCCAAAATTAATTAAACTGATAGGACTTACCTTAACAAATACAAATTCGAAAATTAAGTTCGGAGGGGAACTTTCTCAACCATTCTTGGTAAAAACTGGTTTAAGGCAGGGAGACGGCCTATCTCCAATTTTTTTTTTTTAATTGTACCCTTGAAATCATAATGAGGGAATGGTACAAGGACAATCCAAAGAACATCAAGGTTGGAACGCAAAAAGATGACATAAAATTGAACTGTTTAGGATTTGGGGGTGACCTCGCTCTTCTCGCCAACAACATTCAAGAAACCAAATAACAAATGCAATCATTACATGAAATAGCCCAGAGTATTGGCCTTAAAATATATTCTTTCCTTTTTTTTTTTTTTTTAAACAGAAATAATGCTAACGGAACCATCACTGGCAAACAAAATTATAGTTGGAAAACACGACATAAAAATTGTTGAAAAGTTTAAATACTTGGGAGAAATAATAACACACAATCTGAATGAGAAACCATAATGGCAGAGTGGAATAAACATATTGATTAAAACACATCATGTTATCAAAAATGCCTGTAACAAAAAATGCCTCTCAATACCACAAAACTGAAATATTACAAAACAGTCACACAGCCGCAAATAAAATATACTAGCGAAATTATATTTAAAACAACCAATAGATTACTTACTAAAGGTAGAAAGAAGGATAGTCAGAACATGTATAAATAAAAAATACCAGAAATACAGAATTTGGAGATAGCTTCAAATGAAACAGTTTATGAAGAAACAGGACCAGTAACACGTACAACGAAAAAGTAACGGATCTCTTTCCTAGGGCAGAAAATAAAATTAGCAGGAGAAGAATTCAGATGTTACAATACAGAAAGAGCGGCATTAGATGGATCGCAGAGATCAAGAAGGAAATGATGTAATTATAAATTACGATGGAGGATTTGAAAGGCAAGAGAGACGCGCTCAAGACACTTCAAGACAAACATGTCACACTACCAATAAAAATAAACAAACAGAGAATGGGAAGGGTGATTTCGGATGAAGAGAGAAAGGTGCGATCTGAAAGAATGAAAAAGTATAGGGCCAACAAAAAACAGAAGGACCTAATTCATAATATTGACTAAAGTGGTCCAATGTAGACCATAATTTAAAATAAATAAATAGTAGGGTGTTAATAGGCTGGGACGATAGGAAATATGTCCCCGAGGATAAAGTACAACTAGAGAGAAAAAAATAGGAGAAATGTAAACGGGAAGGCCAAAGTGGAAATGTTAGTAAAGTCAGCTAAGAAAATTCTTTCACTGTGTTAAAATAATCAAAGATTGTTTTGTAATCATTCTGACCTACAGATATGGGAATCAATCTCCTTTGCTCAGGTCAACGATCAATCTTTATTAGGACTCGAACGTCAATTAAAGGAATCTCTAGAACGGAAGGGGCGAGCTGTGGTCAAGTGTTTCGGCCAAGGCTAAGTTCGAGCATTCGTCATGAGTGGTGTACATAGTATTGTGCAAAACAGAATCATGTCACAAATCAAATTTAGTCCATAAAGGCGATGTAGAGGCTAAGAAAATAACCAAGAAACAGCCCTGTACTTAGAGCAGTTGGAAAGATCTATATATTTATTGGCCCCCTAGTTGCAGAGGGATTTAAAATCTTGTTTTGTGAGTACTTCCAAGGTAACGCCAGAGATATCAAGCCCAATGCGTTGTGCTGTCATATAATAAAAAACATCTATACACTTAAAAATAGTTTTATTGACGTTCTTGAGGCTTTGATAACCATAGTTCGTAAGAGTAAGAAATGTAACAGAGTGTAGAAATAGATGATAAAAAACGTAATCTTACTCTTTTAAGATTCGGTATAAATAACTAGAAGAAATTAGTATACCACCTAAGATACTGCAGTCTGAAAATATGGATGTTGTAACAGCATATTAGCTCTTAGGAACGGCGCTGTCGGAAATACAACAATGATTAGCGTTTAACGTTCCGCGGACGACGGGGCCATTAGAGACGGAGCGGGAACTTGGGTAAGGGGAGGATAGTTAAGGAAATCGGCCGCATCCTTTTTAAGGGAACCATCCCAGAGTTTGCCTAGAGCGATTTAGGGGAAATCAACGAAAACGTCAATTTGGATGGGCTAATGCGCTATGCTGCTCCATTCGCGAACAGGAACAGAATCTAAACCAAATAAAAGGTGTTCTCTGCCACACTATTTGCGGCAATTCGCACAGCGAGACGAAGATACAGGTGAATGAACCCATGTAGGAATCTGAAACCTCAAAGGATCATACGACAAACCAACAGACGAAACTTTCCACACCTGTGAAAGATGGGCCGTTAGGTGTAAGTTGCCTAACAAACAATTAAAGCAGTAGAGAAGTACTTCGAAGAACTTTGCGAGGACGAGACTGTGACAGCGCGGATAACTGGACTCAAGGTGACATTTTTATCCAAGGAGTGCCAAGATTTATTCATAAAGAAGTGTCAGGTTTTAACGAATTAAGTTTGTTACAAGCGCATACGTACCCACAGAACCTTTTTTTTTTAATTTGCCGCGTGTGACGAAGATCTTGAAAACGAAACTTAAATTCCCCCTTATTCCCCCCCCCCCCCCCCACCTTGTCTCAGGACATTTTTCTCGCGTTTCTATATTGTTGAGAACAATATTTAATGCCATCCCAATATATTTAACAGAACATTCGGCTCATCAAATTAATTTACATTAAAAATGTGGAATGCACACAACGACTTTCAAAATGATGGAGAGCAGCAATCAGTTGTTTCCTTTCTGGCTTTATGAAAGCAAGTCCAGATTTCGGCTACTAACTAGTCGTTATCAGTGCAGTATTTCAGGTTTTTAATACATACCCTAGTACATCAACCCCTGTTGTACGAGCTTCTGAAAGAACACATGGCTGTTAGAAAAGCTGACCGCTCTCAAGCTAAAAATATTTTACATGCTTGCTTTTATATTTCTAGGCCTTATTTTGTCCGTAGTAGCAGTTATACAAGTACACGTTTGTATATTACTTGTAAAAAGTTTTTTATAAAATATGAATATTCTCCAATGAGTCAGGAATGTTTATCAGGCTTAGAAATACTATAAATAGGAGAAAGGTGGTGCGAATGGTCACAGGCTTGTTTTGCTGGTGAGTGGGTGTAACACAAATGCTGAAATATCTTAAATGGCTGAACTCGAAGCAATATGCTGCACGTGCTTGGAGAACTCCAAAACTCATCTTTCAGCGAAGAAACCACAAATGTTCTCTGTCCCCTACGCGTCTGTCCCGTACAGCCCGTGCACATAAATTTATGGACATAAGAGCTTCCAGAGAGACGCAGAAGCCGTCATTTTACACGCGCTCCATCCACGAATGGAATACGAACATATTTCAATGTTTGGTTCAGTGAAACGTATCATCTGCCAGCCTGTTTATAGTGATCGCAGATTATAGACGAGGTATAGATATATAAACCTATGTTGAAACTGAAAGAGCACAAAAAATTGATTTTTCCTTTTTTTAAATACTGGGCCGTTCTGGTCACACAAGATGCATCGCCTATGTTAAATGTGCTTCATAAGGCGATACAATACTGCCCAAGCTCTCCAGTCTGAACAAATGGACAACGTGGCGTTTTTACAACGTGGAGCTGCCAGTTAGGGATGGACAAATTATTGAAAATATCGATATGTATTGCATCGATATTTACATAGGTCATCGACGTTATGGACGCAAAAATATATATATTTTGATATTTCGATATTTCTGGCCCACCCCCACGCGAGAGAAATTTCGGACTGAAATACTTATGATACGTGTTCTACGCATGAAATATTGTACTTACCATAACATTTCTGACAATGAGAGTCCATTTTCCATCATATACCAGTGCAGTAATCTGTGTAGTTCGTGCCGAGTCTAGATTACTTTTGCAGTGTGTCTATCTTTTCTTGGTCCAGGCACTCAGGGGTTAAGGTGCGCTCACATTCTGCCTCATATTTGGGAGCAGAGATTGGTAATTCCCACCATTCTCATACGGTGCTGTCACCAAATGTGTTCGTTTTGCACCTCATACTTATCATTTGCAATGGTAGTTATGACACACGGAAATAACAAACTTCCATGAATATGCATTGCAGATATATTCATGTTCAAATCTGGTGCTCGTTTGTAGTACTGAACATGAAATTAAATTAAGTGCATTGCAAGACTGCTAAGATTGGTAGCATCTGGAATGGGCAAGAAATCTGCCAATGAGAATTATAGTGAGTCAAGAAGAGACACACAATAAAAATATCACTTTCGATACTCCTACTTACGACGGTTAAATAGCTATACCTAGATGTCGGCGACGTTTGTCGATTGTGCATCCCTACTGCCAGTGTGGCAGTTTGCTGACGCCTACCTGCGAACACCGTCCTCGTTAGCTATTGCCCGACAACACTCTTAACATTATGTCACATCAGCATAAGAAAATTCCTGGCCGCTGACTGGGCAAACAGTTTGAGGCCAAGAATGCCATTGTCACTGCTCGAGGAGACACGCAGCGTGGGAGACGCGCAGCGTGTACCCAAGCAAACGGTTACGTGTCGGTCATGGGTCCACAAAGTACTGCGTAACGTCTTAATTACTCTCAGCCAAATTCAGTGCCGTCGCCAACAGGCAACAGAAACGATCGCGAGAGAGTTGGCAACCGTAATTATTAAATCAGACGTGAACGTGAATCGAGAATCATTGTGTACTATAAAGTATGGTTAGGTAGTATTTGATTAATGTACTGTGTGACATCAGTGGCCGTAAATTGTTTTGATACTGTACTGTGGCAGGACGTGCAGATATTAATTAATTGTGGCATCCCTCAAATTTACTTGAAGTGTTCAGTACTGAGGTCAAGCTCTTCGCAGTTTTGCAATCTTCACTTAATAGTACTGCGACGTTTCAAAGAGTCATCAAGTCCAAGATCTGTTGCTATCAACTGCTGCGAAAGGGACATCGTGTTTAGAAGACACCAGATAGGAGACCTCTACAGATACTCTTGGAGAAATGTGGTGAATCTGCACATATCCATACGTAGCTCTCGCGTATATACAAACAGACATTGGGAAACGTAGTTACAAATGTAAATAACGAGGAAAGCCTCATTTAACTTAGAGAAGAACTTATATCACTAATCACATTCATTTTATGAGCAGTTTACATTCATACATAGATATTCAATATTGTGTACCTCTTTCAAATTATCTATTCAATATTATTTCGTCTTATAGCACAGTATTAGATATTGTTCACTCTTTGCCAGACTATCCAGTTTTCTAATTATTTACTTTTTATATTTTTACCTTGAACGTAAGAAGATTGTGTTGCTAGTTAAAGAAGGGTTCTCATAAGAAACAATGTCGTTTTTATTTAGCTAACATGTACCCTAATAGAGTCCAGTATTTGCTATATACAACGATGCAGGGACGAACACTTATCCCATGTACGGATAACTTATGGAAAAATTGTTAAGGTTATATGCTGCTTTATGAAAAGCCAAAACACATTTCACGGGTAATGCGTACTGTACAATACAAGTTGGTCCATTGATCGTGACCGGGCCAAATATCTCACGAAATAAGCGTCAAACGAAAAAACTACAAAGAACGAAACTTGTCTAGCTTGAAGGGAAACCAGATGGCGCTATGGTTGGCCCGCTAGATGGCGCTGCCATAGGTCAAACGGATATCAACTGCGTTTTTTAAAACAGGAACCCCTATTTTTATTACATATTCGTGTAGTACGGAAAGAAATATGAATGTTTTACTTGAACCACTTTTTTCGCTTTGTGATAGATGGCGCTGTAATAGTCACAAACATAAGGCTCATAATTTTAGATGAACAGTTGGTAACAGGTAGGTTTTTTTAAATTAAAATGCAGAACGTAAGTACGTTTGAACATTTTATTTCGGTTGTTCCATTGTGATACATGTACGTTTGTGAACTTATCATTTCTGAGAAGGCATGCTCTTGCAGCGTGATTACCTGTAAATACCACATTAATGCAGTAAATGCTCAAAATGATGTCCGTCAACCTCATTGCATTTGACAATACGTTTAACGACATTCATCTCAATACCGAGTAGTTCGCGTTCCGTAATGTTCGCACACGCTTTGAAAATGTGCTGACGCATGTTCTCAGGCGTTGTAGGTGGATCACGATAGCAAATATCCTTCAACTTTCCCCACAGAAAGAAATACGGGGACATCAGATCCGGTGAAGGTGCGGGCCATGGTATGGTGCTTCGACGACGAATCCAATTGTCTTGAAATATGCGATTCAATACCGCTTCAACCGCAATAAATTGGTAAGAGATGGAACTGATCCCCCGCGGTACACAAAACAGGTCCGAACTCTGTTGCAGAGGCAACGGAAAAAGCATACGAAGTTCAGAAGAACGCGAAATCCCGAAGATTGGCTAAAATTTACAGACGCGCGAAATTTGGCACGGACTTCAATGCGAGATGCCTTTAATAGGTTCCACAACGAAACATTGTCTCGAAATTTTGTAGAAAATCCGAAGAAATTCTGGTCGTATGTAAAGTACACAAGCGCCAAGACGCAGTCAATACCTTCGCTGCGCAGTGCCGATGGTACTGTTACCGACGACTGTGCCGCTAAAGCGGAGTTATTGAACGCAGTTTTCCGAAATTCCTTCACCAGGGAAGATGAATGGAATATTCCAGAATTTGAAACACGAACAGCTGCTAGCATGAGTTTCTTAGAAGTAGATACCTTAGGGGTTGCGAAGCAACTCAAATCGCTTGATACGGGCAAGTCTTCAGGTCCAGATTGTATACCGATTAGGTTCCTTTCAGATTACGCTGATACAATAGCTCCCTACTTAGCACTCATATACAACCGCTCGCTCACCGATAGATCTGTACCTACAGATTGGAAAATTGCGCAGGTAGCATCCGGGGTTTAAGAAGGGTAGTAGGAGTAATCCGTTGAACTACAGACCTATATCGTTGACGTTGGTTTGCAGTAGGGTTTTGGAGCATGTACTGTATCCAAACATTATGAATCACCTTGAAGGGAACGCTCTATTGATACGTAATCAGCATGGTTTCAGAGAACATCGTTCTTGTGCAACGCAGCTAGCTCTTTATTCGCACGAAGTAATGGCCGCCATCGACAGGGGATCTCAAGTTGATTCCGTATTTCTAGATTTCCGGAAAGCTTTTGACACCGTTCCTCACAAGCGACTTCTAATCAAGCTGCGGGCCTATGGGGTATCGTCTCAGTTGTGCGACTGGATTCGTGATTTCCTGTCAGGAAGGTCACAGTTCGTAGTAATAGATGGCAAATCATCGAGTAAAACTGACGTGATATCAGGTGTTCCCCAGGGAAGCGTCCTGGGACCTCTGCTGTTCCTGATCTATATAAATGACCTGGGTGACAATCTGAGCAGCTCTCTTAGGTTGTTCGCAGATGATGCTGTAATTTACCGTCTAGTAGGGTCATCCGAAGACCAGTATCAGTTGCAAAGCGATTTAGAAAAGATTGCTGTATGGTGTGGCAGGTGGCAGTTGACGCTAAATAACGAAAAGTGTGAGGTGATCCACATGAGTTCCAAAAGAAATCCGTTGGAGTTCGATTACTCGATAAGTAGTACAATTCTCAAGGCTGTCAATTCAACTAAGTACCTGGGTGTTGAAAATACGAACAACTTCAGTTGGAAAGACCACATAGATAATATTGTGGGGAAGGCGAGCCAAAGGTTGCGCTTCATTGGCAGGACACTTAGAAGATGCAACAAGTCCACTAAAGAGACAGCTTGCACTACACTCGTTCGTCCTCTGTTAGAATATTGCTGCGCGGTGTGGGATCCTTACCAGGTTGGATTGACGGAGGACATCGAAAGGGTGCAAAAAAGGGCAGCTCGTTTTGTATTATCACATAGTAGGGGAGAGAGTGTGGCAGATATGATACGCAAATTGGGATGGAAGTCATTACAGCAAAGACGTTTTTCGTCGCGGCGACATCTACTTACGAAATTTCAGTCACCAACTTTCTCTTCCGAATGCGAAGATATTTTTTTGAGCCCAACCTGCATAGGTAGAATGATCATCAAAATAAAATAAGAGAAATCAGAGCTCGAACTGAAAGGTTTAGCTGTTCGTTTTTCCCGCGCGCTGTTCGGGAGTGGAATGGTAGAGAGATAGTATGATTGTGGTTCGACGAACCCTCTGCCAAGCACTTAAATGTGAATTGCAGAGTAGTCATGTAGATGTAGATGTATGTGCCGGACCTCCATCATGTTGGAAGAACATCGCCATTCTGTCATGCAGTGAAACATCTTGTAGTAACATCGGTAGAACATTATGTAGGAAATCAGCATACATTGCACCATTTAGATTGCCATCGTCAAAATGGGGCCAATTATCATTCATCCCATAATGCCGCACCATACACTAACCCGCCAAGGTCGCTGATGTTCCACTCGTCGCAGCCATCGTGGATTTTCCGTCGTCGCTAAATACAACGCGTGCAAAAAATCTGTCATCGTGGCAGAATTGTACACGACGTTCAAAGTCGTCGCCATGCAATTCCTGGTGCATAGAAATATGGTACGGGTGCAATCGATGTTGATGTAGCATTCTCAACACCGACGTTATTGAGATTCCCGACTCTCGCGCAATTTGTCTGCTACTGATGCGCGTATTAGCGTCGACAGCAGCTAAAACACCTACTTGGGCATCACCATATGTTGCAGGTCGTGGTTGACGTTTCACGTGTCGCTGAACACTTCCTGTTTCCTTAAATATCGTAACTATCCGGCGAACGGTCCGGACACTTGGATGGTGTCGTCCAGGATTCCGAGCAGCATTTATAGCACACGGTCGTTGGGCATTTTGATCACAATAGCCATACATCAACACGATATCGACCTTTTCCGCAATTGGTAAACGGTCCATTTTAACACGGGTAATGTATCACCAAGCAAATATCGTCCGCACTGGCGGAATGTTACGTAATACCACGTACTTATACCTTTGTAACTATTACAGCGCCATCTATCACAAAGCGATAAAAGTGGTAAAACTAAAAAATTCATATTTCTTTACGTACTACACGAATATGTAATAAAAATGGGGGTTCCTATTTTAAAAAACGCAGTAGATATCCGTTTGACCTATGGCAGCGTCATCTAGTGGGCCAACCATAGCGCCATCTGGTTTCCCCCTTCAAGCTAGACGAGTTTCGTTCTTCATTTGATGCTTATTTCGTTTGATGCTTATTTCGTGAGATATTTGGCCCGGTCACTATCAATGGACCACCCTGTGTAAGATCACTTATAGAACTCAGAATAATGATGAAAGGGAACAACTATAACACCCTGCGACACTACAGTACAAGATCACGATGCACTGCATTTACAAGAAAGTCGTACGCTAAATTTTGTAGTGAATGATACTAACGTCTTGTAGTGTTCAAGAGTTCAACACATCTCTCATCATGGCGGGATGCTGACTCCGTGTTTCAGACGATCTGAAGGGAGGACAAGGATAAGTGCAACGGGCGTAGTAGTGAGTTTATAGCGCGGAGCCAGTTTGTCGAAAAGAATTAACGGAGTCCAAGGTGCATAGCAGTATTTTCATGGTTCTGGGATCAAAAGTGGCTGCTAGTAGTGTGTGCAAAGAGATTGTAGAGACGTGCGAAGAAGCACTACAAGAATATTTTTTTAATATATTGTAAGTTATCTTGTGCGAGAGCGTGCTCTCTCCAGACATCCTGGTTTATGTTTTCTGTGATTTTGCTAAATCGTTTTAGGCTTGTTGTGGGACGATTGCTTTAGCAGGGTCACGGCTGAACTCCTGTCCCGTCCGTGAAAATACGAGGGCAGTTCAATAAGTAATGCAACACATTTTTTTTCTCGGCCAATTTTGGTTGAAAAAACCGGAAATTTCTTGTGGAATATTTTCGAACATTCCCGCTTCGTCTCGTATAGTTTCATTGACTTCCGACAGGTGGCAGCGCTGTACGGAGCTGTTAAAATGGCGTCTGTAACGGATGTGCGTTGCAAACAACGGGCAGTGATCGAGTTTCTTTTGGCGGAAAACCAGGGCATCTCAGATATTCATAGGCGCTTGCAGAATGTCTACGGTGATCTGGCAGTGGACAAAAGCACGGTGAGTCGTTGGGCAAAGCGTGTGTCATCATCGCCGCTAGGTCAAGCAAGACTGTCTGATCTCCCGCGTGCGGGCAGGCCGTGCACAGCTGTGACTCCTGCAATGGCGGAGCGTGCGAACACACTCGTTCGAAATGATCGACGGATCACCATCAAACAACTCAGTGCTCAATTTGACATCTCTGTTGGTAGTGCTGTCACAATTGTTCACCAGTTGGGAATTCAAAGGTTTGTTCCGGCTGGGTCCCTCGTTGTCTAACTGAACACCATAAAGAGCAAAGGAGAACCATCTGTGCGGAATTGCTTGCTCTTCATGTGGCTGAGGGTGACAATTTCTTGTCAGAGATTGTTACAGGCGATGAAACATGGGTTCATCACTTCGAACCTGAAACAAAACGGCAATCAATGGAGTGGCGCCGCACCCACTCCCCTACCAAGAAAAAGTTTAAAGCCATACCCTCAGCCGGTAAAGTCATGGTTACAGTCTTCTGGGACGCTGAAGGGGTTATTCTGTTCGATGTCCTTCCCCATGGTCAAACGATCAACTCTGAAGTGTATTGTGCTACTCTTCAGAAATTGAAGAAACGACTTCAGCGTGTCCGTAGGCACAAAAATCTGAACGAACTTCTCCTTCTTCATGACAACGCAAGACCTCACACAAGTCTTCGCACCCGAGAGGAGCTCACAAAACTTCAGTGGACTGTTCTTCCTCATGCACCCTATAGCCCCGATCTCGCACCGTCGGATTTCCATATGTTTGGCCCAATGAAGGACGCAATCCGTGGGAGGCACTACGCGGATGATGAAGAAGTTATTGATGCAGTACGACGTTGGCTCCGACATCGACCAGTGGAATGGTACCGTGCAGGCATACAGGCCCTCATTTCAAGGTGGCGTAAGGCCGTAGCATTGAATGGAGATTACGTTGAAAAATAGTGTTGTGTAGCTAAAAGATTAGGGAATAACCTGGTGTATTTCAATGCTGAATAAAACAACCCCTGTTTCAGAAAAAAAATGTGTTGCATTACTTATTGAACTGCCCTCGTACATCCTCGTATATTCTGTTTGTGTCTGTATTTGAGCTATTTATTTTCATTGTGTGCTGATGAAAATCCTATATCACTGTGAGACGTAAGAATGAACATGGTTTCCGCAAACGGCGATCGCGTGGAACCCATCTCGCTCCGTTCGTCCACAAGACCCAGAGACCAGTAGAGTCTGGAACCGCGCGACCGCTACGGTCGCAGGTTCGAATACTGCCTCGGGCAAGGATGTGTGTGATGTCCTTAGGTTAGTTAGGTTTAAGTAGTTCTAAGTTCTAGGGGACTGATGACCTCAGAAGTTAAGCCCCATAGTGCTCAGAGCCATTTGAACAATTTTTTAGACCAGTAGATACAGGCGCCCAAGTTGATATCGTATTCCTTGACTTCCGGATGGCTTTCGATGCAGTTTCGCACTGCTGCATAATTAACAAAATACGTACATATGAAATATCAGGGAACTTGTGTAACTGGATTGAAGAGTCTCTAGCAAACATAACACAGCATGTACTTCTCAATGGAGAGAAATCTTCAGACGAAAAGCTAGATTCGGGCCCACCCCAACCGAGTGTTATATGACCAGTACTTTCATACAGGCTGAGCCAGGAGGAAAGGTATATATGCATTGAGGAGTTACAATATTAGTCATTCTGAACAAAAAAACGTATGAACATATGCCCTGTTCTTAACAGTTTCTAAGGAAACTAATGAAAAAAATGGGGAACAGGGTAAATGCAGCCGATAGTAAATGAATGTTTTGTTTAATTGTGTACATTTCCTGACAAAAGATGTCCAAGAAGTCCAACGTCAAGTGCAATGCGTTTTGCGGCTCTTGCAGAGGGCTGCTGTGTTGCTGATCTCATCTCACTCGTACAGGCCTTTACTTGAGCACACGAATGTAAAATACGAGCACACCGTGCGTTAGTGAAGTGCACATACAAGTGGTCAGTAAAGACAACACTACGTAGCCTAATGCCGCTTTAGTTGTATTCACATGCGAGTGCTGGTGAAGATAGATATGTGACTGGCGCCTGTGATTTTCAGACAGCTGTGTGTCGGATACCTTTAAGAACAAGACTTACATTATTTTGAAGTTTTTTGTTGAAAATCACCAATACTATCACCCCTCAAAGCATGTTCGTTTCCCTCTGACTTACCCTGTATTTTCTATTAACATAAAATATCTTTGTGCAGTAGGACCATTACTCTTTCACGATATATTTATAAATGACCTGGTAGATAACGAGGAAAGTTCCAAGAGGTTTTTCGCGGATAATGTTGTTGTGTACAGAGAAGTCACGATGCTAAAATATTGTAGCGTAATGTGGGAAAGCCTGCAGAGGACCGACGCTTGACAATTTACCCTCGACATAAACAAATGGAACGTATTGCGAATACATGGACAGAAAGACCGTTTATTGTATGATTACACGATTGCTCAACAATCACTGATACGAGACACTTCCGTAAAATATCTAGGAGTACGCGCACGGAGTGATTTAAAGTGGAACGACCACATAAAAGTAACAGTAAGTAATGGAGGAAATGTAATCCACCCAAAATGAGGTAGCTTACAAAAGTCTCATTCGACCAATACTTGATTACTGCTCATCAGTAAGGAATTCGCACCAAATAGAACTGACAGAAGAAATAGAGAAGATACAAAGAAGAGCAGCACATTTTGTTACATGTCCATGTAAAAAGCATGAAAGCGTCACTAAGACGTTCAACCAAGTCCAGTGGCAGAATCTGCAAGAGAAGCGTTCTCCATCATTGTGTCGTTTACCGTTAAAATTCCGAGACCGTGCATTCTTAGAGGAGTCAACCAACATGTTGTTTCCTCCTACGTACATCTCGCGAAAAGAGCGTGAAGATAAAATTAGAGAGATCAGAGTTCATAATCAGGCTTACCAGCAATCGTACTTCCCGCGAACCATTCGCGACAGGAACGGCAAAAGGGGAGGAAATGACGGTGGTTCACAAAGTACCCTCCGCAATACACCGTAATTTGGCTCGCGGAATATAGATGACGATGAAATGAAATTGACGAAACAAAAAAAAATGTATAAACCTCTCCAAGAATCATCACGGAAACACACTGTTGATGGAAATAACACTTCCAATGGCCGTAAATACGAAAATTGAGGTGTTAAAGTGATGCAGTACCTGCCGTTGGACGTGTTCGGCGGTGCAGAGGAAGGGCGCGTGGCTCCCAGACAGAGTCGGCGGGCAGACTGCGTGTGTGCGTGCCCACGCACCGTCTCACCCACGCAGGGCTGCCTCCCCTTCGGCAATAGCAGTGCAAGGAACTCCCCCTCCCCCTTTATCTGCGTGTCCAATCAAGGAAACGAATTATCTTCCATTAGGAACTGCTCTAAGTCACACTCCCCCTTCCGCCGCTTTGAGGAATATTGTCGGATCGATCACCTCTGACTACGTAAGCCGACCTTAGCAAAGCTACGTTATAGGGGACAGCCGTTTCGTGTGCACTGAGGGGGCACCATTCATTCTCCGCCGGCCGTGTACCTTTAAGGGCCTCCACGGCGTATGTGGCTCGCAGTAAGGTCTGCCTCTGACATATCAGCTTACTTTCCGTTATTGATAAGTTAAGGAAGGCAGTTGCCAGTCATACAACTCGCTATGATTTGTCGAATATTACGATGCCACACGTGAAACGTCAGCATACCTTCAGCAAACTATATGTCAGTAGAAAGAACTCCATTAATCAGAACAGTTTCTGCTGTAAACTACATACCTCACGCAACGAGGTATTAATATTGTACAAAATATAGTCTCTCCTTCCAAGCTAAAGTTGGGACTTCATGCCACTAGAGGCCCCAGGATGAAGACAAAGGACCACAGTTATGGAGGGACCGAGTTCAAAGACCGTCCAGCCATCCAGATTTAGGTTTTCCGTGATTTCTTTTAACTGGTTGGATGGCTTGTGCGAAAAGGACATGCCCGGTTTGCTTCGCCGTTCTTCTAAATGCCCTGTCGTTAATAAACTCGTTGTCAATGGGACGTTAAACTTCAGTCATCCTTCCATTATGCGAATATGCGCACATATTGCCATACCCTCCGTTTTCTCTATTGTCCCATCAACGTACACTGTCCCTCGCGTCTCTCCTCCATCTTAACGCTCCTGTCTGAACAAAATGACAGAAACACCTACACCAGTCAGAGCAAAATCCTTTCTGCCTCAATCCATCGTTCAGCCACTTTCTCGAAGTCCTTCTCAGTAGCAGTGACACGAGTCTGGAATAACCTTATGCATTATATTAGAGAACTGAATAACATCTCCAGCTTCAGAAGACAGTTACTGACATCTACTGAACCAACAATAACGCTTACCATTGTCCCTGTACACTCTCGTAATCTCTGTACATTCTTCTTTCCGCCGACCGGTGTGGCCGAGCGGTACTAGGCGCTACAGTCTGTAACTGCGCGACCGCTACGGTCGCAGGTTCGAATCCTGCCTCGGGGATGCATGTGTGTGATGTCCGTATGTTAGTTAGGTTTAAGTAGCTCTACGTTCTAGGGGACTGATGACCTCAGACGTTAAGTCCCATAGTGCTCAGAACCATTCTTCTTTCCAAACAGATCTTTCTCATTCCACAGTATTCGTGGCTGATACAGTCTCATTTCCTTTTCTCAGAAGTCGCTATATCTGAAAACACCTATCTCATATACCTGGAAACTCTTTTTATAGTTTTCACTATCATTATTTTATTTTTATTATCATCGTCATTATTACTAGGGAAACAGCAGTAGTAGTAAGAGTACTGCCAGTATTGTATTAAATTTATTAGTTCATAGTCAATATTGTTTACTTACATTGTCTCTATAAACACTCAGACCATTACAGTAATATTTGCCAAACTAAAATCGGTATTTTTTAGTAACTATGTTGTAAAAAAGGTACCATATGAGTGAAACGCTGGTCCGATGTAAGAGAGGGTCTGATACTCCTAATCAGATCTCGTTAAATAAATAAATAAAAACAAATAGGTAAACAAATAACTTTATGCAAGCAGTGTGAGACATACCTCTTACCAGTCATTATTGGTTCGGCATCCCGACAAAAAGTAATTAAATGGGTGTTCTCCGAGAAGAATTAACTCATGATTCTCTTCTCATAGTTACTGATATGTGTGTATCGACTCTGCTCTGTCATTCGAATAGCAGAGAGACAGCTGAGCCGGACGGGACTTAAAGGGAGGGCTCGCAGCGCGAGGAAAACGATTTTAGGCGGTGCGAGTAGGCAGGCAGTTGGCGTGGGGACGTGTACGAGAGAAGTGGATCACGTAGACAGGGCTCTTGTAGGAATCACATTCTGTATATACAGGGTGATCACTAACTACTGCCTCCAAGAATAACTCCGAAAGTATGATCGGAGCTGAAAAGTTTGTGGGACAAAAGTTGCATAGGACAACGGGGGCCATAATATGACGTTGGTTTTTTGTTGCCCGGTGGAGTCGCTTCTGAGATATGAAGGGTAGCTTTGTTTTTTTAAATGGGATGCTATAGTTTGGCACTTATTTTCTGATAGCGGCTATGGAGACGAATCCAATGATGTGTAACAGGTCAAAAAAGGTTGTAAGAGGTATGCGATGTAAGCGCTGCCTGCAACAGGCAAGACTTAGGAGAGTCTCTGACCAGAGAGCAGTATGTAGTTAGTTGTTGCTTGTCGGTAGTCGGCAGTAGTCTTCAGTAGTCTGCGTGAGTCGGCGGTAGTGTGCAGTAGTCGGCGCGTGTCTGCACTTGTGTGCAGTCTGCTCTGGTCGGGACTCTGGAGGATGAGTATTATTGTAGAAGGTAAAGAAGCAGCCTTGCGCATATCTAGTAATGTATGTTAACTGTCATTCAATTTCTTTTAAAATATGCCCCAATAATAATTTTTATAATATAAAGTAATTTTTTTTAAAAAAGCATTCATTTCAATTTAAAGATTTTATTCAATGGATCATCTTTCTTTTCATGAATCACAAAGCATAGGCCAGCATTGCACGGAGCTGTGCCGAAAATTTTTTATGTAAGAGCAGATATATTCGCAGTTTTTATTGAGGTAAGAATTTTTGCTTTTTTTATTCAGAGTACAGGGGCGTGGCGCAGCGCTGCTGTCGTCATAAAATTTACCAGGTTACTGAATTTTTTATTATTTTGGTGTTTAGGAATTTTTCTGTTTCGAACTTAACATTAAATGAGAAAAGAATTTTGTGGGTGCATTAAGTGTGAAAGCATTTCTCCACGGAGATTGTGAATGGGAGCCAGTTTTGTTCAGAGGTCACAATATTTAAAATTCATTTAATTCTTATTTCCGAGGGGAGTTTACACATGGTTCATTTTAATTAATATTATTTGTGGGGAGGTTACACTTGGCGACATCCGGCCAGGATCGTATTTCTTTGTAAATCTTCTGATAAGTAGTCGTATATCTGCTCTTATTTACTTAAACGTAGTTTGCATCTGGCGCAACGCATTTACTAATTTGTCACTATTTCTTTCACAGATCATCGGCAATTTGTTGCTCTTTGTTGTAATTGTGTTTGTTGCAATTTTGCATTGTCCTTGTTTCATTTGTGCTTAATTTTGCTTTGTGAAAAATGCCGCGAAAAACTGTTAACAGTACATCGCGATGTGCAATGAATGAAATAGCCGATTCGAATATTTTGACTGATAGTACTTGCGACACACAGTGTAATGATGATAATCCCCTAATTGTAGACAATCAGTGCCTACCGACGGCTAGTAATGATTTTGATCCTAATGATGAACAAATAAATTCAATTGTGTCCTCTGTTAATTTAACGACAATTGATGACGCGGGACGTTCTGTTACAACGCTGCCCAGTTTAACACACCCGATTGGCAAAATTTGAATTGTGAACAGACAAATTTTTCTAACGAAAATGAACAGTGTAATCAGAGTACGACAGATTTATTTAATTCCGGTGTAGTGACCAACAGTGGACATCCGATTAGCAAACATTTTCAAGAATTTCAGAATGACCAAATGGTTACAGGAAACGTGACAATTGCAGGTATGCCATCAAACAGCACAGATAATAGAGTAGGTAATATTAGCTTGGATCAAATCATGGCAGTATTGCTACAACAGAGTGAAAATTCCAAACAGTTGAAAGAACAAGACAACAATTTTAAACAACTTAATGAAAATTTCAAACAACTTAGTGAACAGAATAAACAACTTAATGAAAAACAAGACAACCTTAATGAAAATTTCAAACAACTTAATGAAAAACAGGACAACCTTAGTGACATTTTCAAACAACTTAGTGAACAGTACAAACAACTTAATGAACAGAACAAACAACTTAGTGAACAAATTACAGCCGTTGCCGCGCAATGTCATGATACTAAAGAACAATTACGTGAGGAAATTAAGGCTTGTGCTAGGAAAAGTAGTGAAGAAACTAGATCTGTTGCTCAAGAATTAAGGAATACGCAAGCAGCTACAACAGAATCACTTAGAGACTAAATTAGTGCAGTCGGTAAACAATGCTCTGAAAACGCAACACAGTTACGCGACGAGTTTAAATTAATGTCAGCAGAACTTTCACGCACACTGGATGCAAAAGTAGACGCGAAATTTGATCAACAGAACAGTCAAATTGACGAACGTTTTAATCACCACCTACAAAACAGTGAAACGCGTTACCGTAAATTCATACAGGAACAGAATAAAGTAAAGCGACAAGTCATGGAAACAATTACCGCACAGAGACAGGAAGATAAACGTAAATTGTTTACGAAAGCAAAAACATACGTAGACAACAATATTGCTACAGTATCAGACGAAATTAATACTATCAAACAGTTGAACACCGAATTGCGTGATGAAATTTCCGATCTTAAATCAAAAACAGATACACACACAGTAGACTTTCAGACAGTGACCGACAGACTCGAACAATTAGAACTAATACAGGATCCCGATGCCATCAAAGCAGACATAAAAAAATTGAACGAAACCACACGTAAAATACAAAAACAGATTAATGCTTGTGACACTAAAAACGATGATCAGGTAAAAATACTGACTGAAAAATATGATGAATTGGCCAGTCGTATTGATGTTATTGAAAGTAATAATGACACCAAATCAGACAATACTTCACAGATTTCATTTAATCAAACACCTTAATCCCAAAATTTACAGCAGACGATCAGTGAGATAGATTCGTCCAATAATACATTACGTAGAAAATTGTCAGCTTTACAGCAAGAAGTGACAGAGATGAAAAATGTTTCAGTCAATAACACGTCACAGCATACGGCACATTCCGAACATTTGTCACACTCACACAGCCAGTATAATTTAGGTAATTTACAGAGAGTACGTGAGTTAGATTCCGAACAGTCATAGACAAATAGATTCTCATACAATCATGAACCTGTTCAGACATACAGAGACGATAATTTTGATTACAATCATTTTCTATCCGTGAGAAAATTTAAATTATTTAAAAATGACAGAACACAGATTCACCCATTGGATTGGATACAACAATTTAGCTTTGCTTTTCCACCGGCTTGGCCTTTTACACACAAACTTGAATTTATTTGTAGTTTTTTGGAAGGCGAACCGGCAACTCGTATGAGACCGATCGCGAGACAATGCTACTCGGTAGAAGAATTTCAGAATGCTTTTCTGTCAGCGTACTGGTCGAAGACGACACAACGTGGAATCAAGGATCAATTAATTAGTTTACTGAATTATGAGAACACAAATTTTTCCACTGTCACGCAATTTTTTGAACACATGGTCCAGCAACACCAGTACTTAAGTGAATCATACAGTGAATCTGCACTTATTCAATTATGCATTTGTAAATTACCACGATCATTAAGAGTGTCACTTTTAACGGGTCAGCAAAAAGAAAATATTTCGGCATTCAGAGATCTGTTACAGCTTTTGGAAGTGCAGCAATCGGATTATTCCTTTATAAACAAAAATGTTTCATATAATAACCAAGGTCAACAAACATACAGCAACAGACAAAATTTTAATTATCAGTATCGTCAAAATTATCAGCAACAGGAATCACATTTTGGTAACAATAGAGGTTTTTCCCAACAACAGCAACAAAACCAACCGGTTAGAATACCTAACCAACAATGCAGTCTTCAAGGTCAACCAAGCTTTAATGTTTCGCCCCCCGCGCGTATAGCGTCGGCCCCAACAAATAGTAATGCACAGCAACAAGGGAATCAGTACGTACAGAAAACACACTATTTCAATTCCTATCGCAATGCACCGTATAGAAATGACTATTATGACAAACGTAAAAGTAATGAGCACAATTTTCAGCGTACGTTTAATAACAGTCGGTCTTATCAGCAGCAAACTCATCCAGTACAACAGATTATCATGAATGAACCAGGCGGTAGGAATCATCCCGAACGTAATACGTCAGGAAGAAATAACAGAACAGTATAAATAGTGGAAATGGCGCAGCAGCCTCCTGAAAATAATAGCACGTCAGATAGAGTTTGACTAAATACAGTACAGGTTGCATCTTCCAGTAACGCAAGCAATACCTTTGACACGCAGAATCTTGTTCACGAAAATGTTATTACTTTTGACGACATCCGAGACACTCTTTTGCAGGAAAGACCAGTTATTCAAAAAAATCATTTCACATCCTGTCATCGAAGTAAAAATTGGATCATCGAAATTTTCAGCAGTAATCGATTCTGGATCTCCTATGTCAGTCATAAATGAGGAAACTTTCAACGAATGTAACAAAGAGAGTACCTTTCCTACGTTACCATTAGGCAAAACGAAAGTAAAAGGAGCAGTATCTAGTAAAGGAGCAGATGTAAAATTTCAGACACATTTATCATTTTGTATTGCAGGTCATACATTTCACTCAAATTTTTGGATTGTTCCCTTATTGACGACAGACGTTATTTTAGGTACGAATTTTCTGGTACAACACGACGCAACTATTGACTTTGAAAACTCCTATTTAATGTTAAAGGATGAAAATGTACAACTGGCTTTAGAATTTCAGCACTCTTTATCTGCAGAAGAACAAATAATTAATCGTACAGAGGTCATTTCCGCATCACGTAACATAGACTGTCATTCCACATTGTTCACAGATACGTACGTACACAACTACAATACTCCATACGAAGCCGACTATGACGTTATACAGATGATTTCTGATAAAGTTAAACAGAGCAGTGCAAATACAGACGACGAACGCACGCAACTACGCAAAATTCTTTTACAGCAACCTCCAGTTTTTGACAACGTTCCTGGTACTATGTCCGGTTTTATGTATGAATTTCAAGTTAAACAGCACGACACATTTAAAGCCAAACATTATCCCATTCCGTATATTTACAGAGAACAAGTTAAGAAAGAATTGCAAGCTATGCTTGACCAAGGAATTATTGAACCGGCAGTTAGCCCGTACATAAACCCGCTCCATATTGTTAAGAAAAAGGATGGTTCATTTCGCCTCGTACTTGATTCGCGGCACGTCAATGACATTATTATTAATGAAACAGATCGCCCTCAAACACTAGAAGAACTTCTACAAAAATTTCATGGTACTGCTGTTTATTCCACATTAGATTTGAAATCGGGATTTTGGCAAATTCAACTCCATCCGGACTGCAGAAAGTACACCGCTTTTCTCTGTTTTGGTGACTGTTATCAATTCTGTAAATTACCGTTCGGTTTAACTATTTCTTCATCAGCATTTATTCGCGGTTTGAATACAATACTTCCGACAGAACTTAAAGACAGAATCACAACGTATGTAGACGACATTCTTATTACAGAAGCTAACTGGTCTGAACACAATCTGATTCTTGAACAACTGTTAGGAACTTTTCGTGCACAAGGACTCACAGTTAATCTCAGTAAATCGCACTTTGGCAAAACTTCTATAAAATTTCTGGGACATGTAATTTCAGCAGAAGGCATTGCGCCTGACCCGGAAAAACTTCAAGCTTTACGTGACATTACTGTTCCTACGACGAAGAAACAACTACGCAGCTTTTTGGGTGTAATTAACTTTTTTCGTAAATTTATTCATTATTCTGCTTTAGACACCCCTAGATTATGTCAATTGACAGGTAAAAACACTATTTGGTCCTGGAATAAGCAAGCACATTCTGAATTTATGAACCTGAAAGAAGCTTTGTTGAATGCACCACTTTTATCACATCCAGATCTTACTAGAAATTTTTCCATTGCCACCGACAGTTCTAACACCGCTTTAGGCGTACACATTTTTCAGGAAATTGAAGAAGATGGTTGTACAGTAATTAAAAACAACGCCTTTGCGAGTCGCATTCTGCCACTTGCTGAACGCAATTATTCTGTTACAGAACTTGAAACATTATGTGTTGTATGGGCATTTACGAGATTTCGGCATTTTCTTTATGGAAGACATACGACCGTTTGCACAGATCATAGAGCGATACAGTTTTTACTTTCCGCTAAATTTACTCACGACAGATTAAGCAGATGGAAACTTTATTTACAGGAATTTAATTTTACAATTGTTCACATTCCCGGTACACAAAATATTGTAGCAGACGCACTATCCCGTTCTCTCAGCAACAATCAGCAAGACATCGCAACCAACTTCTGCAAAGCAAATTTCAGCGTCATGTACATTCAACAAGTTGCATTTGAAAATTTCATTTCGTCGTCATTACAAGACATAGCTCAAGAGCAGAGTAAAGACAACGTATGGAAAGAAATTAAACACCTTTGGCAAGATAGGAATAATGTTACCATTAGAAACCATTACACTGTACGCAATAACATTCTGTTTCGTCGCTCTCACCCTGACAGCAACAATTGGTTATTATGCATTCCTGACAACCTTGTTAACAAATTAATCTGGTATACTCATTTAAGTTACGCACATTACAGAGCCAGAAAATGTTTTCTTATACTGAGACAGAACTGTTATTTTACCAACACGGAGAAACGTATTCGACGCGTTTTAGCGTCATGTAAAATCTTCCAGAAAGCTAAGTCAGATACGACTTCACATATTCCTCCATTACATCCCATTGTACCTGTTAAATTGAGACACATGGCCGCTGTTGACATTTTTGGTCCGATTCCCAGAACTAATAGAGGTTTTTGCCACATCTTTGTCGCTGATGAACTCACTTCGAAATTTGTTACCTTCACTCCGTTACGCAAAGCTACTGCTAAAACTGTTTCGAAAGCATTTGTAAAACATTTTCTATTTCATGTAGGGCATGTGTTGAAAGTAACTTCCGACAATGGACCACAGTTTCGATCTGCTATATGGACACGTATGTTACGAGCTAGAAACATTTCTGCGATCTATATATCCAGGTACCATGCTTCTTCGAACCCTTGTGAACGATTAATGAAAGAAATTGGTAAACTGTGTAGAATATACTGCCATAAAAAACATATTGATTGGGACACACACATACTCTCATTCCAGGATGTAATTAATTCCATACCAAATGAATCTACTATGCTATCTCCGTCTGTTATATTGAAAAACGTTGAACCACAAAACAAAATTAAAGAATTAGTAACCTTTCCTACATCTCGTCGACTACGACACCATGAAATAATTGACATTGCGCTGAACAACACGTGCCGCAGAGCGCCGGAGAAGACAGCAAAAACAGGTTTGCACACGCCGTGACTTTCACATTGGACAGAAGATATTAGTACGCACACATTATTTATGTAACAAAGGAAAAAGTAGATGTAGTAAATTTGAGCTTCTATACGCAGGTCCATATCGAATTCGCAGCATTCCTCACCCCCAATGCAGTACACGTCGAAACTCTGAGAACCAGAAAAACCAAAGGCAATCACCATATCTCCAACATCAAGCCCTTTATTGAATGAACATACTTTATGATTTATCACACTGTAATGCCATTTCCTGATATTTTTTTTTATGACCACTTATGCAATTATATTCACATGAACACTTACTGATGATTATCGTATTTTTTCTTGGCAAGTGCCCGGCAAGGTAAGGTTAGCAGGTCGCTCTTCTTGTCGTTACACATCAGACCGTGCACATTTTTCCAGATAAACTTACATATTTTATGACCAATAATGCGATTCTATCTAGTGACATATTAATTTTATCTAATTCTTTCTCTATTAAAGTCTTCAACTCTCGCCTCTATCAACTACACAACATACAAGCTGAACAAAGCGAGGCATTTCTTGTCGTTACACATCAGACCGTGCACATTTTCCATTCTTCATGTATGTATGATTGTTTTCCTGTTTTGTTTGTATGCACTATGAAATATTTAAGATATAACAAACACCAGTTGATTTTAACATTTTGCCTTGTGATATCTCAACATCGTGACTATTTTACATTTTTTTTGCTGCTACATTGTGATACTCTGTGTACATTTTTGCATCTGAACACTGTCTATGTTTTTGATATATTACGTTTTCTGTCATGCTATGCTGTATGCTCAATTATATCACTAGAAACCAGTTTAATTTAATGGGTAAATGATTTAAATGCAAGACATTAATCATTGTTCATCATTTTCTGAAAACAATATCGTGTAAAAGAAATAAATTAAACAAACCACAGTGGATTGCTACGAAATGGGAATTTCACCTTCGGAATGAACGAAAGAAGATGCAGTACCTCGTCACGAAGAGTAAATGGATCAGAATTAACAAGCATTAACAAGAATATACTATACACATCGTATGATAGCGGTCTTAACTAATTTTTTCTTTCAGAATATGAGGCGATTGATGCAGGCTGTCAGACAGAACTACATATCTTAGTTTTAGTGATGAAATATGCTAGAAATAAGGAACTCTATACTATGAATAGTTGTATAATGAATAATGAAGTGACTTTTTTACAGATGATAATGAATGATGATGAATAGTGATGAAGAATATGCTACTATGGATAATGAAGTTTTTCTTTACAGGTGTCGATAATAATGGAGTTATGATGATATGGATAATGAAGTTTTTCTTTGTAGGTGATGATAGTAATGATAATGAAGTTTTTCTTTGCAGATGAGGATAATGTTGAAGTTTATGTATTTATGCTATGTAGTTATTTAAGTATTTGTTGCAGTTCGTTTTGACAGTATGTCTTATGTCGCATGGTATGATGACTGAAGGTTTTGGAAAGGACAGCTAGAGAACATATATATTTAATACACATTTCATTACCTGTTAATTCGAAGTTCACTACTTTTCAGCATAATATGCGTTTCTTCTTTCAGCTTAATAATCCATTTTGTATTTTTTGCAGGAGATATTATTCATGAAATTAATGTGCTATAGGCAGTTGGTCATTAAACCTGTGTCATTCATGAATGTGATCACATATACTCTATTTGTTTCATAACGTTGCTACAGCTGACTCATGACAAATGACGTTACCCATCTTCATTTGCAGCAATAAGTCAACAGCAAATATTGTTATGCCCCAGCAATTAATTATCGATCCCAACGCAATGCATTGCTCGCACAAAAAAAAAATGTATTACCAGTCCCAAATAATACAACCAATTTAAAAGAGTTACGAGTAATACTGAATGATGTTTTCTAATCACAGACTTTGAGTAATAGTTACAGAGTGTTACATTTTTAAATATGTCGTATGCCACTTGAATGATGAGTTCTGAGTAATAGTGAATGATATTTTGTAATAATGCATGCATGCTTTACACTCTTTAACTCCTGTTTTGACTGATGACTTCTGATGTTTTGTAACTGGCCACTGAGTGCCAATAATTATTTTTAAATATGTCATATGTCACTTGAATGATGAGAAATGTTTTGTAATTTTCAATACTTGCTGGCTAATGAATGCCACTGTTTCTTATACTTTAAATTTATATTATGTCACTTACATGCTATATATATGAATACCAGTAGCTGGATGCTACACTCATTAGTTCCTCTTTTGACTGATCACTTCTGATGATTTGTAACTGATCAATGAGTGCCAATAATTATTTCTAAATATTTCATATGTCACTTGAATTATAAAAAAATGTTTTGTAATATTCAATACTTGCTAGCCAATGAATGCCACTGTTTCTTATATTTTAAATTTATATTATGTCACTTTCAAACTATATACATGAATACCAGTAGCTTGATGCTACACTCATTAGCTCCTGTTTTGACTGATGACTTCTGATGTTTTGTAACTGGTCAATGAGTGCCAATAATTATTTTTAAATACGTCATATGTCACTTGAATGATGAAAAATGTTTTGTAATATTCAATACTTGCTGACCAACGAATGCCACTGTTTCTTATATTTTTGTATAATGTACTTTCATGCTGTATATATGAATACCAGTAGCTTGATGCTACACTCATTAGCTCCTGTTTGACTGATGACTTCTGATGGTTTGTAACTGGTCAATGAGTGCCAATGTTCTCTGTAAAAAAATGACTTATGAACATTATTCTGTAATACTTCAGACATGGGACAGAAATGTTCAGTAACTGGCGATGAGTGCGACGAATTACTCAAATCAGTTGTCAGACTAGTGTAATTATCAATGATGACTGGCATAAGACTTAATGTCCTTCACCTTCTGACCTAATTACCAGAAATTACTGCAATATCCGTTTGTCCTGTCTATCCTCATGCTCATGGAGCACTATATTTGGTTTTTGCACTAATTCTACGTTGGTGTACTTTACAAGAACTTGGTGTTGACACGACATGCTGTCCACCACCTTGAGCGATGGAGATGTTATTATGGTCCCACTGTTTGGTGTACCTAATGTACTACCACAATGACAACATGGAATATTACTACGACATTTCAGTGTCTTGGCTACACTGATTAATACTTCAGGGAAAAGAACTTCAGATTGTCTCTCTTGGTGTTGTGCTTCTGTAGAAAGATATGGACTTTCAGTGCAGCTGCGTGCAACCTAATGTGCTACAACCATGATGCAATCCTTCCCTTTCCTATCCTAGTTCTTGTAAAATAGTAAAAAAAAAGGAACTACAGTGTGTGTGCACTTTTGTCATTTGTTAATATGATTTGTACTCATTGCGTATACATTTTGTGATTTGCTGATATGTTCTGAACTACAGTGCGTGTGCACTTTATGTCATTAGTTAATATGATTTGTATTCATTGCATATACATTTTGTGATTTGCTGATATGTTCTGAACTACAGCGCATGTGCACTAATTTATTTCATATTTTTCACTTATACATATGTATATATTCTGTGATTGTAAACTTAGTTAATTAGGAATAATTTGTTGCTCATGGCAATTTCATTTTGACTCACCATCGCTGCCAAATTTTTGCCCCCCCCCCCCCCCCCCCCAGTGGATTGTTATGTAAGAGGTATGCGATGTATGCGCTGCCTGCAACAGGCAAGACTTAGAAGAGTCTCTGACCAGAGAGCAGTATGTAGTTAGTTGTTGCTTGTCGGTAGTCGGCAGTAGTCTTCAGTAGTCTGCGTGAGTCGGCGGTAGTGTGCAGTAGTCGGCGCGTGTCTGCACTTGTGTGCAGTCTGCTCTGGTCGGGACTCTGGAGGATGAGTATTATTGTAGAAGGTAAAGAAGCAGCCTTGCGCATATCTAGTAATGTATGTTAACTGTCATTCAATTTCTTTTAAAAAATGCCCCAATAATAATTTTTATTATTATTATTATTCACGTTTGGGCCCTACTGGACCACGCGAAGTACAACCACGGGGCATTCAGTTATTTTCTTTTATACTTTCTCTCTGCCCAAATTGTTTTCATTCTCTCGGAATGAGGTCTTTTCCTTTCATCAGACCATGTGGTTCCAGTTTTCTTTGGTTTTTCAGCTTGACCAACTACCCAGTCATGAATTTTTTGCCTAAATAATTTTCTGTCTTGAATTTCATCTTGTTTTATATCTGCCTCTTTCATGTCCTCTTTTATAGCAGCAATCCATTTTATTGTCTCAAATTTAGCTTTACTTCGATTTTCGTAGAATTCCACTACTTGTTTAGTTAGTCTGGTAGCATCCATTCTTTTAATATGCCCATAAAATTTTAATCTGCGTTTTTTCATATCCGAATATATGCTGGTGTATTGTTGAATTTCACTATTTGCTCTTAGCCTGTATGTTCCTTCTTCAGTATATTTTGGACCTAGAATTTTTCTGATTACTTTTCTTTCTCTTTTTTGGATTTCTTGAATGTCCTTTTTTCTGTTTAAAATTAGCGTTTCAGCCCCATAAAGGCACTCTGGTTTTATGACCGTGTTGTAATGTCTCAATTTAGAGTACCTCGAGAGACATTTTTTGTTGTAGATGTCTTTTGTAAGTCTAAAAGCTGTCTCCATCTTTTGACAACGAATTTCATTTCCAATTTTTTCTAGACCAGTCTCTGAGATTGTTTCACCTAAATATTTGAATTGCGAAACTCTTTTGATTTTTCCATACTTAGTTTCCAAAAGTTTGGGTGCCAGTTTGTTGCTAGTCATATATTGTGTTTTTTCAAATGAGGTTTGGAGACCTACTCTTTCTGCTGTTTCTTTAAGAATTTTTATTTGTTTCTGAGCAATTTGGATGTCCTGCATTAGAATAACCAAGTCGTCTGCAAAGGCCAAACAGTCTATTCGAATATTTGTTCGTCCTAATTTCACTGGTTGGTCAATTTTGAACTCCAATTTTCGTTCGCGCCACTCTTGTATTACTTTTTCTAGAACGCAGTTAAATAGCAACGGAGAGAGTCCATCACCTTGCCTCGCGCCTGTTTTTATTTCAAAGGATTCTGAAATTTCTCCTCTGAACTTTACTTTTGATTTTGTACCAGTTAGCGTGTCTCTGATAATTGCCGTGGTTTTAGGATCCAGGCCTTGTTCTTTCACAATTTGGAAAAGAGATTCACGATCCACTGAGTCATAAGCCTTTCTAAAATCTACAAAGGTACAAACTAGTTTTTTATTGTAAATTTTTTGATGTCTGAGAATTAGTTTGAGGACTAAAATCTGTTCTGGGCAAGATCTATTTGGCCTGAAACCTGCTTGATATTCGCCAATTTTCCATTCAAGTTGTTGTTGTGCTCGGTTCAGAAGACATTGAGAGAGGATTTTGTATGTGACTGGAAGAAGAGAAATTCCTCTGTAATTATTAACATCAGTTTTGTCTCCCTTCTTATGAAGTGGGTGAATCAAGGTGGTTTTCCATTCATCAGGAATTTTTTCAGTTTGCCAAATGTTTTGCATGATTGAAGTAATTTCTTTAACGGTTTTTGGACCAGCTGCCTTTAAAAGTTCTGCAACAATTCCATCTTCACCAGATGCTTTGTTGTTTTTCAACCTATGAATTTCTTTAATGATTTCCTCTTCATTTGGTGCAAGTGAAACTGGATAGCATTGTTGGGGAATTTTTGGTGGAAATCTTTCTGTGGGCTCGGGGCAATTTAGAAGATTCTTAAAATATTTAGAAAGTTCTTTGCAATTTTCTTGGTTGTTAAGAGCCAACTGTCCATTTTCCTTCTTGAAGCAAAGATTCTGGGGTTGGTACCCCTTTATTTTGGTTTTAAAAGTTTTATAAAAATTTCTGGTATTGTATTTCTGAAAATCTTCTTCAATTTCTAAGAGTTGACTATTCTCATATTGTCTTTTTGTTTGTCTAATTAGTTTTGAAGTGTCTTTTCTAGTTGTCAGGAATGTATCATATGTGTCTTCTGTCTTGTTGCTATTCCATGCTTTAAATGTCTCTTGTCTGGCTTTGATTGCATGATCACAGTTTTCATTCCACCAAGCATGTTTCTTGTGTTTTCGTAAAGGAATTTGATCTTGAGCTGTTTTGATAATCTTGTGTTTGAGTTGTTCCCAATTTTGTGCACTTGTTTTGTTAAATTCGTCTGCTAATAATGATGGTTGGATTTTACTGGTGTCAAATTTGGGGATTAATGGTGTCCTTTTGTTGAAATTTTGGGGTTTTAGCTTTAGTTTCACACGGGTTAAGTAATGGTCTGAGTCAATATTGGCGCCTTTACGAACTTGAACATTTAAAATTTCTTTGTGACATGGATACGAGATTGCAATATGGTCAATTTGGAATTCACCTATGTCCTTGTTAGGTGATCGCCATGTCTTTTGTTTTGAAGGTTTTTTCTTAAAATGACTTGACATAATTTTGAGATTGAAATTTCTGCAAAATTCTACCAGCCTCTTTCCATTTTGATTGGTCCATTTATGTGCAGGGAATTCACCGACCGTTTTTCTAAATTTTCTCTCTTTCCCTAACTGTGCATTAAAATCACCCATTAAAATCTTTACATAATTTTGAGGAATTTTGGAGACTGTATTCTCTAACACTTCCCATGACTTATTTACTTTTTCTGGATTTGTTTTATTCTCCTGGTTGATAGGCATGTGTGCGTTAATTAAACAGTACATTTTATTTGCACATTTCATGGAAATTGTCATTAGTCTGTTGTTTACTGGATTTACTTCGATTACGGAGCCAAGAATGTCTTGCGAAATTGCGAATGCAACACCCAGATGCGGAGTGTTTTTAAGAATTCTTTTGTCTGTTTTACTTTTAAACAATCGGTAGTTTCCAAAATCCATGGTATTCTCATCAGGCAACCTTGTTTCTTGCAGGGCTAAAATTTTGATATTTTGCTCTTTTAGTGTGTCTCCTAATTTATAGAGTTTTCCTGGTGTGAAGAGAGAGTTAATATTGATAGTTCCAAAAAATGTTTCGACCTTGGGCATGAGTCGGTCAAAAGACTTCGATTTCCTCTGGTTTGGGATATAGCGTTTCAGCCTAGTCTCCCCAGAATCCGATAGACTAGTTGCGCCACTGATGGCGGAGGATTTGTTACCACCTGGGGTAATTTTGTAATTACTAAAACGCTCCATAATAGTACTTAGAATCAAAGGGTTGAGCTCAGAAAAGCTCAGTGGTTAAGACTGGAGTGGTTAGTTCCAGAATTTGTATTACGGCCGCACCTCTGGTGAACAGACGCCGACCACAGTGCCGCTTGTTACAAGTCAGACGCAAGGTGGATTTATTGTATTATGTGCCTCTTCCGCTAGTTCCACCGTACCGAGATTCGTTCTCTCCGCCTTCACTACCGTTGAGGTCTTCGCTGTAACCCTAGCAAAGGGGCCCTGACAGAGTACTATCACCCGGGCCAGGTGAACTCTGGTTTTTTAAACGAGGTTGTTACTCCTCCCCCTCCTCCTTCCTCATCACTTGCATAATGAGGCCCCGGGCTTGGGACCGGTACAGCGGAGTTAATTTTTATAATATAAAGTTTTTTTTTTAAAGCATTCATTTCAATTTAAAGATTTTATTCAATGGATCATCTTTCCTTTCATGAATCACAAAGCATAGGCCAGCATTGCACGGAGCTGTGCCGAAAATTTTTTATGTAAGAGCAGATATATTCGCAGTTTTTATTGAGGTAAGAATTTTTGCTTTTTTTATTCAGAGTACAGGGGCGTGGCGCAGCGCTGCTGTCGTCATAAAATTTACCAGGTTACTGAATTTTTTATTATTTTGGTGTTTAGGAATTTTTCTGTTTCGAACTTAACATTAAATGAGAAAAGAATTTTGTGGGTGCATTAAGTGTGAAAGCATTTCTCCACGGAGATTGTGAATGGGAGCCAGTTTTGTTCAGAGGTTACAATATTTAAAATTCATTTAATTCTTATTTCCGAGGGGAGTTTACACATGGTTCATTTTAATTAATATTATTTGTGGGGAGGTTACAAGGTCACAAAGGGGCTTGAACGCCCATTTACAGAAGGTGTTCGAAGTTATGATCATTGGAATCAATGCAGTGCTGCAAATCTTCTTATCATGGATTGAGTGGTATTTCTTATCACTTCGGCACTTCTCTCTCGTATATCATGCAAATAGTAAATATTCGCCGAATACGGTGTATTCATCTAACGTGCCATTGACATGTAAACACCATTCAACGGTTTCGCAATAAAACACTAATAGAAACTGTAAAACTAGTCGATATGCATCTCATTTACGGAGAATGCCAACGAAATTCATTGAGAGCTGGAGATTTGTACGCTGAAAGATATATCACTTACATCGACTTTTAATTGTCCAGAACACAATAAGCATATAAAAAACATCAATCAAAATGAAATCGGATTATTAATTTCCGTGTTACTGGCGTAAAACATGTTTAATATGCTGTCCACTATTTTGGCAACAAGTTGAAATCCAGAAACAGCATGTTCCACAACTGATCAAAGTATTTCTGGGGTCACGTTCAGAATGTGTTGCGCAATGCGTGCCTTCAATGCAGCTGAGTTTGCAATCGGAACACTGATCACATCTTTCAGATAGCCCCACAGCCAGAAGTCACACAGATTAAGAGCAGGTGATCACGGTGGACACACTGTAGGGAAATGGCGGACGATAATTTTAGCATTTCCGAAATGGAGCTTCAGGAGCCGCTTAACTAGATTTACAATATGCAGAGGAGCGCTATCTTGCATAAAAATGATCCCATCCACACTGTTGAAGAACTGGAATGACGTGGTTGTGCAAAAAAAAAAAAAAAAAAAAAGGGTTCAAATGGCTCTAAGCACTATGGGACTTAACTACTGTGGTCATCAGTCCCCTAGAACTTAGAACTACTTAAACCTTACTAACCTAAGGACATCACACACATCCATGCCCAAGGCAGGATTCGAACCTGCGACCGTAGCGGTCGCGCGGTTCCGGACTGCGCGCCTAGAACCGCTAGACCACCGCAGCCGGCTGGTTGTGCAAAAGACAGCCATAGCGCTTACCAGTGATGGTACAGGTAACAGGACCATAAGCACCTACCTCTCTGAAGAAATATGGCCCTATGATAAATGATAACATAAACCCGCACCACATAGTGACCTTCTCAGGATGGAACCACACAGTGGCCTTTTTCAGGATGAAGTGGTACTCGTTGATTTGCGCGTGGATTTTCCACTGCCCATATTCGACAATTATGTGGTTTGACATATCCTGTCAGATGGAAGTGGGCCACTCATTGTCCACTTCCAAGCAAGCAAGAAATTCTAAAGCAAATGTCTCTCTTGCTGTCAGATCAACAGGAAGCAACTCGTGCACATGGGTAAATTTATTCAAGATGGCGCATCCAAGATGTCGGCGATAGATATGGCAATGTCGCAATGAAGTCATGACAGGAAGTTCAAATTTTGGCGGGAAGATGGGTCAATTGGGCTACCTCCACTAGCTTAACCCTCTCCCCTTCCCCCTCCCCTCCACCGAAAAACGGTGGGAAGTACAAATTCCATCAGAACAATGCAACACACCAAGGCTACCTCTAATAACTTAAGAAAAAGAATACATCTCAGAAATGTTAAACGTCCTCACCGCTAAACGCCTTCATCATGTCTGTGCACGCTCACGAAAAAAAAGTCAATCACAGCATTCTTTTTCTTTGGAAAGAGAGCCTGTCTAAGCACATATGGGTGGGGGGAAATTAGAACAATTACGCAAACAGAATTCGAAGCACTGTCCTACAGAAGAGAAAAATGGCGGGAATTTTCGTTATCCTACAGCTACTGGTCTGGAGACGTCCTAATGCCGCCGTGGCGGATACGTGACGGCATCCCCACCAGAGATGGATGGTCTGTTTCAACTTGTCTTTGAAGACTTGCTTTCTCAGAACTCTCAGTAGATACCTTGCCCCCACCTTGTTCGAATAAGTTTGTAGAGACTCCTATATCCCTTCACAAAGGATGCCTTGTGAATGAATGGAGCACTATGATTGGCTCTTATTGAATTTATCCGCTGACCTTCTGATGCCACAGGTATGGAAGTAGTGTCCGCTTTTTTTTTTCTTTTTTTTTGTTTGCAGGTGAGACTTTCAGCTGCAAAAAACTATTTTGTGCATATCACCATATTGCACCAACAATTAAACCCTGCAAAGTGGCCTACAGATCGTTAAATATGGAAAGACTCTTATTCAATTACATCGCTCTGCCACTGAGGGCATGAGCTTGAATATTAGAGAATGAAACCGATCTCCAACCCAGCAATATATCACCATGTACCGTGTCGATGTAGTAAACATACAATTCGTATTCTGTGTCATACAAAGTCGCCCCTTTTAATTGTAAGTAGGCTGTTTAGGTTTTTACGTTGGTAACACCACATAGCGCTCTGTATGAAAATCACTGACTGTGCTGTGTGCAGTCTGTGGCTGGTTGAACTCATTGTTGCAATATTCGCTATTGTAGTGTTGGCCAGTTGGAGGTGAACAGCGCTTAACGTTGCGTAGTTGGAGGTGAGCTGCCAGCAGTGGTGGATGTGGGGAGAGAAATGGCGGAGTTTTGAGAGCAGATGATTTGGACGTCTGTCCATCAGAGAGAGTAAATTTGTAATACTGGATATCATTAACATATATATATATATATATATATATATATATATATATATATATATATATATATATATATAATGACTTTTGAACATTATTAAGGTAAATACATTGTTTGTTCTCTATCAAAATCTTTCATTTCCTAAGCATGCCTATCAGTAGTTAGAATCTTTTATTTAGCTGGCAGTATTGGCGCTCACTGTATTGCAGTAGTTCGAGTAACGAAGATTTTTGTGAGGTAAGTGATTCATGAAAGGTATAGGTTATTGTTACTCAGGGCTATTCTTTTGTAGGGATTATTGAAAGTCAGATTGCGTTGTGCTAAAAATGTTGTGTGTCAGTTTAGTGTTGATCAGAATAAGTAAAGAGAGAAATGTCTGAGTACGTTCAGTTCTGCTCTTCTGTTTGAAGATCAAATAACGTAAGGGGTTCATCAGCACAGTAATTCATAATTTTTTCTAAGGGGACGTTTCAGCATCATTCGTATAGCTATCGGCAGCCAGACACTCGTACATATACCACAAAGACAGACAGCATAAGCATATCCACCGTAGATATACTCTTCATTCCACTTGATATTTCCCACGAGGTCAGGTGGTCATCCACTCCCGACACATGACCAGAACACCCTCAGAGGACCGAAGTCACTCTCAGAACTGTTCTACAAATTCGGGGTCGGCTCACCTTGGTACAAAAGCGTTACTGCTTCCAGTCCCGTACTGCTTGCTTGCTTGCTTTTCTACACATTTCTCCAGACTCTGGGATTACAAGAACATATGTCATTTCGTATGGTTGACCAGAATATCATTTTTTCTCGATACTTCTCGATATCAAGCACGTAGCAATAGCGTCTGCATAGCAGTGTTGCTCGCACAACATAATTCTGAAGATATAGACTGGAAATTATTTCTCTAGGAACCTGAAACTTTAGAAAGTTGGAGCAAGCTGTAAACAACGGAGTAATTAGAAACTTATCCCATCTGCAACGACCTTTACATGAAAACTAGAAAAAAGAAAATAGAGGAAACTGATATTTCTATTAGCGAATACCGATGTCGTTGATGTAACAGATTCCCAATCATCCCTATAATTTACAAAGTCAACTAAGGTGTTTCTCATGTCTAGAAACCAGCAAACGTGTATTCCACTTGTCTTTCACCTGCTAGATACACACACCACAATCGATGTTCCACCAACTAAACAAAGGTCCGAAATGTGCAGACGCAGTCAAGTGGACAATTTACATGGAAGGGAGCACAAATATATGCCTATGTTGAATCTTCTCAACTTTCCAAGTGATCACGAAAGCTGTCGAACACATACTAAGTATTAGTTCGGTATTCGGCCGTCTAGAGGACGACATGGTTAAGTCAGCTACATTCCTGCGTCTCAACAGGCCTTTCGATTTGGACGCCTACTGCCGTTAACGGGAAATGTGAATCATTGCCGCCACAGGCGCTACACGTCAAGCACGCATAGGCAGAATCATCATCCTAGGAAATCGGTCTCATGTATATCTGATTGCTGTACTTACAATTGTTCTAGGCGCCCAGTCCGGAACCACGCGACTGCTATTGTCGCAGGTTCGAATCTTGCCTCGGGCATGGGTGTGTGTGATGTCCTTAGGTTAGTTAGGTTTAAGTAGTTCTAAGTTCTAGGGGACTGATGACCACAGATGACCACAGATGTTGCTCAGAGCCATTTGAACCATTTTTGTACTTACAATTAAATGTTACAATCATGGTCTCAGTTGAAGAACATTCGACAATGAGAGAAGTATCGGAAATACATCCTGCTGACGTCTGTGGCTCTGGATATGGAAATATCTGTACCATTCTTATGCCTTGACATACTCTTCCCTTTGGTATCACAGTACTCTGCGACAAATCTATACCTTCCTTACCACTGGACATAGTCATTTCCTTTGCACATGTCGGAACACGAACAAATAATTATAAGCCTGAATCTCAAAGCGAACCTATCATGCACCACCTACTACTAAGTATAATACTTCGTCAATTGCTGGCGATACGAAAAAACACTGACCGAAAATCAACGATGGGTGGACATGTCTCATACGTTTTTCTTGTGAGTGCTACCACTGTGTCTTAGAAAGAGAGGCATAATCGTCTTACAAACCGCTGTATGTTAACACAAACGTATTACCATCACAAGTGGTCTTGGTTCTACAGGTGCATACAAGTTTCCATGTTAAAAGCTATAACGGCTTTATAGATCCACGTATGGCATTACCTACGAATGCCATGGTTTTGCCAGACAAATACCGTGACACTGAATGTAGATGGTGATCGCCGGAGTGTGTTATCAGACCAGCAGTGCGGTTACACACCGCCGACGGTGCACCCTCAGTAATAAAATTATCGAATTTTGAAAGTGATTCGTCTAAAGAGCGTGGTATGAAACCGGTATTTGCAAGTCCCCCACGCTGCCGCCACTAGATATTTCTCCAGTATTTGTAACGCATTCTGTCTCGATGTCATGAGGTTCTGTGATATATCCACTGAGTTACAGGCGATGATTGATTGAGAAAGATCACAAGCAGTAGTAGGTGGTGTGCTGTTTGAGGTCGTAAGAAATGTACACTAGCTTTTCAGATCTCTAGTGCTACGCTTTTGGTAGAAATGATGTGTATGATTTGGAATCAAGTCTTTCCATTCAACCACATACCTGCGTTGGATCCCATGGAGAAGTCCTTTAACGATTACAGCCACTAGTGAATCATATTTCTGGCGCTCTCATATCTTGAAACGAGTCACACTTCTCGAACCTGTCTGCTACAGTAAATTTCCAACGTGGTTTTAGGTAGTTCCTATGCATCTTGCAACTGCCCCTCAGACTCTGGGCTACCATCCCTGTGGCTTTGCACATGTGATCATTCCAATGTAAGTCGAAACTGAGAAGGAGGCAGAGAAAGCTATATCTACCACCTTATGCAACCCATGTAGAAACGGGCTAAGCTGGCTTACTGTGACAGAGCTATGTTTTGACCATTCGATGGAAACGAAGCCTGCTCCTGTAACTTGAGGTAGTTGAAAGGACAGTGCGGAAACTGGGGGAAGGACGTGGATTTTGCTACTGGACTGTGGTGCTTCTCCAAACTACAAACAGGTACTACAGATCCACGTCCCTCATGGCCCATTCGCGTCTATCACCCCAACATTCTGTCATTGTCATTCTGTATCACCCACCAGAGAAAAATTACGAACTATAAAAGCTCCACTAACTTCATCCGATAGAGAACTCGATAAGATTTTTACTGCATCTCTCTCCTCCCACATATCTAAAACAAATACCGCCATCTTGCATCCGCCGCCTAGAATAAGTTTTTCAACAATGGAGAGTGGGGTGGCGCTGGCCTTGGTCTACTATTCACGTTAACAATGTGTTGCGCAATGCGTGCTTTCAATACAGCGAAGTTTGCGATCGGAACGCTGAACACAACATCTTTCAGGAAGCCCCACAGCCAGAAGACACAGAGATTAAGATCAGGTGCCCGGGACGGCCGGGCTGTAGGGGAATGGCGGCTGATAAGTCTAGCATTTCCGAAATGGTGCTTCGGCAGGTGCTTAACTGGATTTGCAATGTGCGGAGGTGTGCCATCTCGCATAAAAATGATTCTATCCACACATCCACACTGTTGGAGAGCTGGAATGACATGGTTGTGCAAAAGACACTCGTAGCTCTTACCAGTGATGGTACAGGTAACAGGACCGGAAGCACTTGTTTCTTCGAAAAAATATGGCCCTATGATAAATGATGTCATAAACCCACACCACACAGTGACCTTTTCAGGATGAAGTAGTACCGAATGATTTTCGTGTGGCTTTTCTATTGCCCATATTCGACAATGCTGTGTATTGGCATATCGTGTCAGAGGTAAGTGGGCTTCGTCTGTCCACAAATTCTTCACGGCCCGTAATTGTCCACTTCCATGCCAGCAAGAAATTCTAAAGCAAAGGTCTCTCATGCTGGCAACTCCTGCACAGGGGTAATTTTGAATGGATAGCAAAGAAGAATGTTTTGTAGGATTTTTCGCATCGTGCTTCGGGCAAGTATTCGTGGACTACGCGTTTGCACGTCACCACTTGTCTCCTCCTTCATTGCTGTGACCACTGCTTCCACTAACGTCGAATCAATTTGTTTCCTCCCTCTACCAGGTTGCACACCAAAGGAACCCGTATTTTCGAATTTCCGAATCATTTTCTCCAGACCCACTGCAGTCATCGGACCAAAGCCTTTTTTCAAACCCTTCAGCGTCCGGAATTTTTGCAGAGCGACGTGTGCACAGTCATCATTCTTGTAATACGGTTTTATAAGCAGAGCGCGGTTCTGCATTGAGATAGTCATGACAGACGTCGCAGACGCGAAAGGAGGAAAAGCCGTACACCCGGCGTGTTTAAAGTGTCTACACCAACTTCTATGAGTCGTGTGCATGACAAGTGTTTATTTTTATGTTAAGTTCCTATGGGACCAAACTGCTGAGGTCATCGGTCCGTAGGCTTACACGCTACTGAATCTAACTTAAACTAACTTACGCTAAGGACGACGCACACACATTCATGCCCCAGGGAGGATTCGTACCTCTGACGGAGGGAGCCGCGCGAACCGAGGCAATGCGCCATAGACCGCGCGGCTACCCCGCGTGGTGACAGGTGTTTTCATTTACGTATTCTGACACGTACAGCACTATCTACTGAACAATTTTCACAATATTTTTTCTTCTGCCATACGTTTTCTCCCTTCTCCGATAATATTCCGTTGCAATTTGACGTCATTCTGACCAGTGGTGTTATTTCTACAGCGTTTTGAAAGTTAACTATGGTTATAATCACCCTATATATTATAAAATGAGCGACTGTGAAAATTTTATGATATAAATAACGGCATTATTACTTTTTATTATCAGAATTACTAAGATATTTCTGGGATCTGTAATATATACGTAACATTCATGTCAAGTACCTAGTATTTTTTGAGTACTGGGCTGAAATTCGTAAAGAAGTGTGAATTTTTGAAATGTCTCATTTCATTTAGGATCTCGTTTTTCGATTTAAGGCCACAGATGAATATTTCCATTTCTTCCGAGATGTCCATTCTCCAGCACTCTTTCGAAGTAGGTAGTACTTCGAGGTCGTTACCTATTGCAACATTGTATCCTGTTTCATTTATGTTTCGCTGTAGCTAGCTTATTAGCTTAATCCAGTCTGAAACAGTCAATGTGGTCTATTATATGACATATCGATAGTCAACTCTAAAACAGCCTTGTTTTGACCACCATCTTGTGTTCTCCACTGCTGATTTGTTTTGGACATAGCGCTTTAAAGACACCGTGGAAATGGCATGCCTCAACACATCACAAGAAAACTGCCACGCCACAAGAACAAAGCGAGTGACGGTTTTATATAATTTTCATGTGAACAGAAGATCAATACACAAAGCGTCATCGTCTCTTACTAGCTCTCTCTCTCTCCACAGGATGATAACAGCAGTGATGTAAAGAAGGTTTAATATCCATATAAACATGTGTTAAATGTGCCAGTATAGCCTGATGATGAGGTATGATTTCGAATCACGTCGCTAAATAAATAATTTAGCAATCAACGAAGTTTGTGACTGGTGGCGGTACTTGGAAACCTTTTCAGTCGGGGGTTTGCTGGTGTTGCACGTTACCCATCTTTCCCTGTAGTTTGCTCCTGAAGAAGAATATTATGCTCCTGCTACTCGTACAGCGGCAGCAGGATGTAGCACAGCGTCTTGCGGTTACTTTGTGGTCTTCCTCTTCGGTGATAATAAGAAAAGGCCTCTCGCCAACGCAACACGCATCGCCTCACCACTCCCTTGTTCAGCCGTGTCATACCACAGGAGGCTCATCCTCTACAAAAGCACACCTCTGTTGCGAGTGTTTCCTGCTTTCATCCGACTAGCAAGGAAAGCATACACCCACAATACTGAGAAACAACAAATGCTGCTCCTGTACGATGTGCTTCACAAGCGATTCTGAGCAATCGGGGTTCAAAGCTTTACGAGCCTGTTCCACGGCATACCAGCGAGCAGCGTCTTTACAGCATACGACTAAAGTGAAAGTCTAGACATTTTTTTCTGATCTTCCGTCAAGCATTTTTATCGCTACGACGAATCACGTTTCTTAGGAAAGGAACAATAATAATGCTGATGATCATAATTGTACGTTCGAGCCGCGATGTAATAAGGAAGCGTGATGAAATGAATATTTATTTGCAGATACTCCGATGGGAATATCGCAGTGAAGTCATACTGCGGTATACCTGCTGCGACAAATACGTACTCTAAGTAAGCACTATACTCAGTTAGTAGAAAATTCAATTAATCTAATTTCGATCTATCTTCACAGTTCTTATTCAGTTGATCAGTAATGGATATTTTAACTGTCACTTATGATGTTCTTTCCTACATAAATTTCTGTTATTTGCGACATATAATAGCCGAGTGGTTCTAGGGGCTTCAGTCCGGAACCATTCGGCTGCTACGGTCGCAGGTTCGAATCCTGCCTCGGGCATGGCTGCGTGTGATGTCCTTAGGTTAGCTAGGTTTAAGTAGTTCTAGGTTCTAGGGAACTGATGACCTCAGATGTTAAGTCCCAAAGTGCTCAGAGCCATTTGAACCATAACTAGACAATAATATTTATTTATGTCGGTTCATGAAAATTGACTTGTTTATTTTAAACACGATTCGGGAAAAGCAACCTGTGAAATACATTGTCACAAGTTGTCCAGAGAATCGTGAGTGCAAATCATCCTCCGCTTCAGTAAACCCTAAGTGGAACACGGAATACAAATTGTAAATGTGCTGTTTATTTCGTCTCCGCTATTACTAACATAAAGTAGTATCAGTTTATTCTATCTCGTGAGATTTTTTTTTTAAGCCAAAAAACACTTATCAGCTACTGAAGCATCTGTATCTTAGGATCAGTTTATTCTATCTCGTGAGATTTTTTTTTAAAAAAGCCAAAAAGCACTTATCAGCTACTGAAGCATCTGTATCTTCTAATGGGTGCGGGAGTTCCGACTCCTGGGGAGGTGGGTGGGTGTGAGTCGGAACTCCCGCACCCATTAGAAGATACAGATGCTTCAGTATCTGATAAGTGTTTTTTGGCTTTTTTAAAAAAAATCTCACGAGATAGAATAAACTGATCCTACTTACGAATAGGTGGAAATACACGTACGTTACATTTGCAACCTGTTTCATTTTATATGTTTTGATTGTTTATTTAACCTTTGTGTTTCACTTGTCTTTTGCTGTTATGTTTTAGTTTAGTTTTTTTTATTGATTGCTTAATAAAGTAGGATCAGTTTATCCTATCTCGTGAGATTTTTTTTTAAAAAAGCCAAAAAACACTTATCAGCTACTGAAGCATCTGTATCTTAGGATCAGTTTATTCTATCTCGAGAGATTTTTTTTAAAAAAGCCAAAAAACACTTATCAGCTACTGAAGCATCTGTATCTAATATCAAGCGACCGCTTTTAGATTCACATTCAATTATTTTAATGATAGCGCTTATTAGAACACAGAACTGCTTTATTATCTATGCCTCGAAGTGAAGACATTACTATCTATGACTAAGGAATGACGTCATTGTTCAAAGCCGACGGGTTGTATCCCCTGCTACACTAGACCCGTCATTTTAAATTAGATTTGTCGGATTCTTGTGTGCTACCATCGCTGGTGAGAAGAGTCAACTGTCTTTTGACCAACGATTTTACAAGCGAAACGCTGACTGGCAACGTAAATTAGGAGGAGTGTAATATTTTTGTATTGTCATTCTTAAATGGGAGCGATCTAGAAAAACAAATACAAAAACTGTCTATCATGTTAGAAGGTTTCATGCCAACGGCGTAGTCAATAGCGAGAATCTACGAGATGTTTTTTTGGCATAATTGACAGTAAATAAAAGTGTTCTTATTAAAAGACCTAATGCTAATAAACTATCTCAATCAATATCCATGAAAGCAGAAAATAAATGCATAGCCTTTGACCAGATACACTTGATCTTTGTGTTGTTGATCTTCGTGTTTCAGGCAAAACAGTTTTAGGGTCGATTTTTCCTACCTGCAGCTTCAGAAGTCGGCAGTAATTATGTAAGTACTCAGATATCTACATGTCAAATATATTTTTCTGTCTCTAATTAAGCAACAAAAGGCGATAACGTAGCAGAAGCGTACAAAATCTAAAAAATAAACTGGCATAGATCCTTTATATAAAATGAACACGTTCTGCACATCTGTGACGTAACAGCTGAGGCAGCTTGCTCCTTTATTATAGTTGTATTGAGTAGGCTGTTCTAACGCTCATGACACTCAAATTGCGTAGCAAGCCACTAGTAATGGATGAATATCTGTGTCGGATCGTGCACACAGCAGGGGTGCGTTACTGTTCATCGGGAGGGAGCGATACACTAGAGCAGGTTTCATTGCTTCTGGTGCCACCTCTCCTCGTTACGAACGCAGCTCATCTCTGATTCAGACCAGCTTCGTATCTTCCGTAAATGAAAGGGAAGTGTGTATGCATTGCACTGTTTGCAGAAGAACGTGATTCAGAAATCGTTCCTAAAAATATGAATTGCTGTCCAGTGCGGTTGTGAGCGGCAAGGAAGACTTCGAGAACACATGTCTGCCTCTGTTATCGCATTCTGCCTCCATGAAATTTACAAACGTTAAAAGAAGTGCTCTCGAAAGAAAATTATCAGACAACCAAGCAAATTGTATTCAGCTACAGTTAACAGCACAAACTCTTCTACTCTAGGTTACATTCTACTCATGGGTAGACACTGGCTGCAGTTGTTTTATTGTACAGGTGCATTTACCTATTCGACTGTCAATAAGTATGAGCTTGCTGCAACACGATTTTTGTGTTAGTAATTTTCAACCTCCCATCTATCGTCTGTAAATTTCATCCAGCTGAAAGTAAACCGTTTGAACTGTAATTGAATTCTTTGTTCGTTTGGAAACTCTGACTTCCGTTTCTTTCTTAGGGTACAACAGATAGTAGGATAGATTTTTACGTGTAGCAAATTAACTAGGGTTAAACACTAAAATTCTATTATATTAGCAAAATATATGTGAAACGTAATCGAAAATGGGCTAAAGGCTAGAAACACGTTGTATGTTTCAATAAAATAAAGCTATTTTATTGTTATTAAGACCAGTCGTTCATAATATAATAGCTGAGTTGTGAGAAGAAAAACACATGCGCTTGAAAATGACAGCTCCAGTGGAGAACGATGAAAAGTTTTCTCACAGACAGCATAAAATTCTGACTTTGTCCTTGATTCATACGTACCGTACCTCAAGGCTGCACGTCTTGGCTCTGTTTCAGCAGCAGATCCATGCATTTGTTTCCATGACGCTGCCCTCTGCCTGTCGGTTTGCAGTTCCTAATATTAGTTTTCTGATCTGCGCAAGCAACACGATCTTCACAGCTGCGCGACGTCTTTTCACCATAAACTTAATGTGTCACTATATGTCTTTTTCCGTAGCGTATTTATTTGTCTGCAGAACTTACACTTGATATCCGTATGAACAACAGAAACGGAACGACAGATTAAAGTACCTTCCGAAGCTCGTAACTGTATTGAACAAAGCGAGCTGGGAAAAGCGAAATAATACAGACAAAACCTAGCAAACGCAAATTTGCATCGAAGTGGAACAGTTGCATGATTCTTGATTCACATTCGGTGAAGAGCGATATAGTATCTAGGGGCCCTACACACAAGAGACGGATCGCTTCGATATGTCGTATGGGCGGTCGATCGCTTCGTGGATCGCATGTATGCGGTAAATCGCAGCGATCTATCGCTGATCGCTGATGCCTGGGAATCCCAGACAATCTGACAGATCTCACATGCGATTAGTATATGTAATATAGCTTCCTAGCGAGATAGCGGCGATGTGTGGCAATATTACTGCGTATCCTTTGTAGTGTAGTTGTATAGTTTCATTTCGTTTCGCTTTCTCCACACTGAGTAAGTACTTTTGAATTTATAGTTATTCAGGGATCACAAACCATTCTCGGAAGTGAACTTGAGGCCGTAACTGTAATTTACATTAATAAATAATACTAATTACACCCTTCGATCTTGCAGTGATTAACATTTTGAAGCTTGTGCTGTAGAAATACAATTGACAGCAATTCTTAGTAGTGGTCACGATACAGTGGGCTCCATCTGATGTCTGTGAGTTATTTATGAAAGAGTTACATAGACCTAGAAACGACGGAGAGGCTTCGTCTCGCCGTAGCCCTCAGTGGTTCACAAGCCCACAACAGGCCACAGCAGTCCACCCACCCCATCACCGCCCCACATCGAACCCACGCTTCTTGCGCGGTTCGGCCCCCAGTGTACTCCCCGGGAATGTCTCATACCAGACGAGTGTTTGCGTGGTAGAATAATTATGATGTACGCGTACGTGGAAACGGTGTCTGCGCAGCAATCGCCGACACAGTGTAACTGATGCGGAATAAGGGGAACCAGCCCGCATTCGCCGAGATAGATGGTAAACCGCCTTAAAAACCATCCACAGTCTGACTGGCACACCGGACCTCAACACTAATCCGCTGGGCGGATTCGTGCTGGGTGACCGGCACGCCTTCCCGGCCGGGAAGCAGCGCGTTTGACCGCGCAGCTAGCCGGCCGGGTTATTATACAGGAATACTCAAGTCCCTTTTCATTTCCTATAATCTAAATCTTCCTCATCATATATACAACCAGAGCTATAGTAATTAGAAGTGCTGCTGTTGACAACATTTCTACAGACACACCGAGTTTCCAAACAAATTGTGAAATTTCTTTCAGGTAAACGGTAAGATTAATGGATGAAAAAGGAACTGAGAACTGATACACGAAAAATGAGTTGTATTAGCACACCGGAAACATGTACACAATCCACTTGGCTTCAATGAAGAGTGTAATATATTCTGTAAAGTAATCTACACTTCCCAAGAAAAGCATTTCCAAAGCAAGTTTAATAAATTGGAATACCTTTTTCTTTTTTAATTCATATATTCGTAAGGATACAGAGATCAATTGCAACTTCTTGTAAGCGTGGCGTTTCATTTTCCGTAGCAGAACTTATCGACACTGGTTGAAATAACTTGGCAAGTCGCTCGTGACGCACCGCTGTGATGTGTCGCTCGTGTGTGGGGCGCTTCAGAGATTAACAGCGTCAGGGTCAGAAACTTGCTAAGCGGTTCTTGTTATAATGCTAATCTTAGAATTGAATCATAGCGATCATGATGACCAGAATCGTAATTTGTAACGATTCCAGATTTAAATTGTGGATCTAAAAGGAATTGAAGGCTACGTCTGTGCCTTTCACTAACAGTTGTGCTATTTCTGCACACGTTCAAAAATACGTCAAATTCTTTTACAAAGTGGACAGAATTCCAAAATCATGACCACAATTAAAGCAAAAATCAAATTACTAGTTAGGAAATCAGAGCTACAGTTTCTTCACAATGTTCGGAACGACAGCTCCCTGAGCCTAGACCGTTAGAGGTCGGTCGGCTTCGGACTACGAATGTTTTTTGTTCGGCCACTGCCAACATTGGCGATCTAACAGTACATGACCTATGTGTACCGTAGCCGTTACGAAGAGATTATCGTACCGTGCCTTGTCAAACCGGTAAGTATGCGTGTACTGCCAGAACTGCGTGAGGAAAGTGTAATCTGTTCCTGCTGCACCATCACTCTCACCACGGCTGTAGATGTAGTAACCTTTTAGTGGGCCGGCCGTCGTGGCCGAGCGGTTCTAGGCGCTTCAGTCTAGAACCGTGCGACCGCTACGGTCGCAGATTCGAATCCTGCCTCGGGCATGAATGTGTGTGATTTCCTTAGGTTAGTTATGTTTAAGTAGTTCTAAGTTCTACGGGACTGATGACCTCAGATATTAAGTCCCATAGTGCTCAGAGCCATTTTGAACCTTTTAGTGGTTGATGGAATACATATGTCCCACTAAAGTAATGTGGAGTTTTGAGTGTTGAGCCTTGTACATCTCATATCTATCAAGTGCTAGCATGCTAGAAACTTGGAGAAAACTTAGAAAAACTTGGAGAAAACTACTACGGACCTTGGTGTGGATATGTACAGGGTGAACATTAATAAAACCTTCAAACTGTAGGGACTGCAAATGGAGAGAAAAAGGTCCTATGAACATGTGTCCGGTTTATGGACGGCAACAAATCGTCCTGGAACACAGTACAGAGATGCATCGCATCCGCGTCACAACAGATGTTCAAAAGCGCCTCCATGGGACGCAATGCACGCATTCACGCGACAGATCTTGGATTGTCGCACTCTTTCGACGTTCCAGCCTCTCTCCGAATAGCGCGACAAGCGTCGTGAACACCCTGTTGAAGGGTTTGCATATCAGGAACCGGTTCAGCATACACAACACTTTTCATATGCCCCCAGAGGTAAAAATCCACAGCGCTCAAGTCCGGTGATATAGTAGGCGGTACTACAGAGCCTCAGCGTCCTATTCAATGCCCGAGGAAGATGATTTGGTGTCGGCGAACTGTAATGCCGAAGTGGGGTCGTGCTCCGTCATGCAGAAACCACATGACCTGTTGTATTGCCAAAGACACATTCTCAAGGAGTCCAGGCAGAGTATTCCGCAGGAAGTCCTGGTTTGATCCTTTGTCGAGGCGATGTGGAATGTAACTGGTCCAACTTGTGGTCGCTAAGAATTCCCGCCCACACTTTGATGTTAAACCGACGCTGATAAGACGCCTCACCATTCCCCGGGGATTGTTTGTGATTCACAGATGACGATTACGCAGACTGATGATGCTAGTTCTGGTAAAGGTAGCTTCGTCGGTAAAGACGACTGGTGACAGACATCCCACAGTCGTGACGGTCTGGTGCAAGAACCATCGACATAATCCTTTCCGTAGAACATAATCGTACGTTGGCTTACACCATGTAAGCGGGCCGCTTTCGTGGAGTTCGTACTAGGATTCATCTCAACATCCTGTAGAGCCTGGTCCTCCAAATCTGGTGTACTCACAGTCCGCCGCCTCCAGCACATTCGTCTGTCTGAAAGACCCATTATCACACAAACGTTCGAAAAGGGCTTGAAATGTTGTTTGATGTGGTTGGTATCTGTGATGGTGCTTGTCTTGGTTTAGCCGTGCTGCCTTTAGACGGTTTCTAGCTGCTTGGACGCACACATACATTCGGACCATTCAACTGCTTGCAGTACGGTGCGTCAATCGCACAGCCTGCAACACACAGGGAACATACGACACATAGTAGTCAGAAAAACTTACATTTGTCAGTGCCATCTAATCTGGCAACGATGCATTTCCGAACACATGTTCGTAGGACCTTTTTTCCTCCATTTCCAATCAGGAATCCATCCTTGGTGTTTGTCGTTTTTTCTAATGTTCACCCTGTAAAAAACTGTGAGCTATCAAATGGAGTGACGTTTGTTTATAGCGTGTCTGGTTCACGAAAATCAGAGCAAATCGCCATCTTCTCCATTTAAAGACTGTCTGAAGTAACTAACTGTGTTTTTCTTTAAAGTTAGTACTGCCATTAGACTGTTGTTAATTTACAGTGTTACATTTACACAATCATGATTCCGGCTTCAAAGTGCCATTCTCAAGTGTTTTAAGCGTTATACATTGTCTAAGATGGCATACTGTCGTATTAAAATACACTATTAGACATTATGTCATCTTACTCAATGTTTAACACTTGAGAATGGCACTTTGAAGCCGAAATCTTGATTGTGAAAGTGTAAATGTAACACTGTAAATAACAGTCTAATGACGGTACTGACTTTAAAGAAATATGTTATGACTGTAGCCCCGCATTATGAAAAAATTATTAACTGTGTTTTCTTTTACATAATAAAGATTGTTCTGAAACAGTATTACAAACCTCAGTAATTCTGATGTTTTGTACAGAATTTGTATGAAGTAGAACATATATGCCCCAGAAAGCTTCATAGAAACAAGAAAAAATTGTTGTTAGGTCTGTCAAAGCCATCTTCTAATATTATGCTGAAAAATAGATTGCGATATTACATGTTTTTCACTGTCAGAAGGATAAATGTATTTTGTTACTGTTTTGTTATACTTTTCCACAGTTGCCATCCTAATATAATCGTTTCTATTAAAAATTTAACTATGAAAATCATAGGTTCACATGAGAGCGTGGATCTAGATAGGTTCATGGGACACATGCGTCCCAATTCACCAATTTTCAAAATCGGTCAGCTTAAAACTTTTTTGAGAGCGGAAGTGTCTTAGTTATCACAAAGGAAGACAGTTTTTGATCTTTTATTTTTCAAATGTAGGCTAAATAAGTTTTAATCATGAAAGGATTAAGCTTTGCTTCCGCCTTTCCCTGCATACCCCTCGAATCTCGGTCAGGACGTCGTGAACGAACTGTAGTTATTTGGCTATTAAAATTCGCTCATTGAAAAAGTCTTCAGCTGAATTAGATTGCTGTATTTCTGGAAAAACTTATTGATGTGTTGCGACAGACATGCCAGCCCGTGCAGGTGAAGAAAGTAAAGCATCTTTCTCGTCAAATATTTTTGTTTTATGTACTCGTAGAATAAACTTTTGAAATGTAAGTTATGCACGAGAAATGCACCTCAGTGCAAGTCCACATTTAATAGTTTGATCATATGTTAGCAACTGGTTTTTGATTAACGTTCGCGCCGAAGATTAAATTAAAGAATCATACAGCATAATGAAAATCGAGAGAACATATTGCACTACATTTTGTTATATTTACAAGTGTCTGGTAAAGTTTGCACCATTTTCTTTGTGAACGACTTCTAAAGTTTAGGCCACATCTGAAATGACAACATGCAGTTATTGGACAATTTTGTGGAATTCAATTAGAAAGCGTATAATTGAGATGATTGCGTTTTTGACAAGTTCGACAACTGGTTGCATAATCTTTCTTGTAGCTGCGAAACCAGGAAATAAATCGTTATGTCGATATTTAAAAAAAGACGAATTATTCGACACATCAAAACGAAGGATAGCAGAAGATAAGATCTTCGTCGAATTACCGTCTAGCTCATCCTCTTAGCTTCAGAAAAATTGTTTGCTTCAAATGCTATAAGAGAAGTTTCATTCTCCAACTTATCTAAAGCAACGGGTTTAGAATTCAGTATTTCCAGAGTGTTGCTATTAATTTTAACACTGGACTGCCAAAAGAAAACTGAACACTATATTTGTGTGTGTATGTGTGTGTGTGTGTGTTGTGTGTGTGCGCGCTCATGTAGACCGCCCAGCGTTGTTTTGTCCGTCATACTGGGTCTCGGATGAATCGAAGAGTACAGCGATACAACTTTTATTAATGTGATTTTTGCTGTCAATGACGCTAAATTTACGAAGCAATGGAGAGAATACCGCATTGTACCGGCAGGTTGAACCTCCCCTACTTTCCAGGCATTTTTTGTGAAATGGCTAACTGTAAACTTTAACAAGCGTAATTGCACCACAATTACTACTCCAAAAGCTATTTATGTTGTTAAGATATTCGTCTTCCAATTGAAAACAAAATAGTTTCATTATGTCGGTTAAAAAGAAAATCTCGAAATTAATTACAGAGCAGAAGAAGTTTTGTCTAGCATCAGTTACCAAAAATAAAAAAAACTCTTACAAAATATTCGTCATGTTCACAATACCTGAAAACTCTGAAGATAAGAAATCGAAGAGTTCCAGTACGCCTGACTGCTCCACGATAAGACACTGGAAAATGTGCCGTCGCTCGTTGGAGCTCTAGTTGTGGCGTGCCTCTGAATGAAGAAAGCCCAGCACGTACGTAATAGTCGCGTCGCTGAGCCTTACCTTGTATCCTGAATGCGCAGAGTGTACCGCGAGGAACGAAGAACTGCACCAACGAATTGCCCGTAAGCACTGTTCCAATTAGTTGAGCACTGCGGTCAGACCGCCAGCGGGCTACAACGATCGATCGACGCCATTAAAGACAGCTTGCGGGCATCGCTGAATTGCGTCCGCTGTTTTGGGTCTACGATGGTTTCAGTTGGAGAGTAATGGGGAATCCCGATCTCTGACAACTTGCCGCCTGTACGGGCCAGTCTGCATTCTCGACCTCTTTTAAAACTTGATACATATCACTTTGATACGAGCGGTAATTATCAACTCGAAAAAAGAAAGTTGTGTAATTAATATTTTGTTTGTTTCCAGGTACATGTCTGCAGTCGTGATACACATTGAAATCACTAGCTGTCAGTAACGTAGCATGACGTTAGACGAGCAAAACAAGATAGCGCTGGCTATTTAAACTTTATTTATTATCACTATATCTGCAGCTTTTACCAGTCACGAGTGGATGGACAACGTCAAAATTACTACAGACACACGAGTTGTTTACAATTTTCGTATAACATGCTAGCTGCAGCACCGGGCGTTGTCCGGGTTGTTTAGCATTTTTAATTTCTTCAAGCAAAATTTCGCAAACTTTATATTTTTCCTCTATTACAAGTTGATTAGGTGCGCCATCTGTTGCTACATTTCGCGATAAGTATCTCATTGAGCTTTTTGGAGAATTCGTCCTCTATTATTTCAGCTCAGTTTTCACTGTTTCAAGTAAGGTTGTATTTGAGCATGACTCGAACTGTTCGAGCAATTTACATCACTATCCAGGAAATATCGGATCCTGTTCAATCTTTTGATCGGCCCGCGAACTAGTGACTGTTGTTGCTACTACAGGTGCTATCCACGTCCTCCGTTAGTGTTTGCATGGCACTAGAGATTTTAATAACAAAAAAAAAACTGTGAAACATGTACTAGAATTTCTTCTATGGTATATGTCTTATGTAACAACGGCACCTGATCAATAAATAAGAGTTGACAATCATGTTTCTATCAAATTCTCGAACTCTCGCTCGTCCCGAGGTTCAGTGACGTCTGATGGTACTATCTCCAAGACTGACATTGCCGCTTTAATTTACTGTCGCGATAGGAATTATAATCAGTTTGCCACGATATACTTCGTTTGCTAGGCATTTAATTTTTCATTAATTTTCTTCACTGTTTCACCTGAAGGTAGAAATTTGAAGAAAAGCTGCCAGGAACCTTGAAGTAAGTCGGTCAAGTACTTTTCGAGATGGTTGGTAACAATGTTTCTCAATATATAGCCTATTTCCGCCCAAATGTTCATTAGTGGATAGTGTAGAAATTTGAAGTAACAACCTTTCCCCTTCATGTATTAAATACATACGTTTCAAGTCAGATTACGAAGTCTTAGGTAAACAATGATCTTCCTCTTGTCTTGAAGTTCAAGTGTGCAAAATATCATCAATATCGGAATAAAAGAGCACATTTGTATGAATTACACAAAACAAACAGAAACTCTTCTTTTATATACAGATAAAGAAAATTCACAATAAAGACTTTTACATACAAGGTTCATATCAGCGCACACTCCGCTGTAGTAGAGTGAAAATTTCACTCTAGAAACATCCCCCAGGCCGTGACTAAGCCATGTCTCCGAAATATCCTTTTTTCCAGTAGTGCTAGTTCTGCAAGGTTCGCAGGAAAGCTTCTGTGAAGTCTGGAAGGTAGGAGACGAGGTACTGGCGGAATTAAAGCTGTGAGAACGGGGCGTGAGTCGTGATTGGGTAGCTCAGTTAGTAGAGCACTTACCCGCGAAAGGCAAAGGTCTCGAGTTCGTCTCGGTCCGGCACACAGTTTTAATCTGCCAGGAAGTTTCATATCAGCGCACACTCCGCTGTAGAGTAAAAATTTCACTATATAAATGAAAACAGTACTATTTTGTCCAGTTATTTTGGTCGCTATTGAAAAACCTCTCCAGTAGAATATAATGGTTGCTCTTTCAAGTCTTGTACAATTTTCCTTTTGAATAATGCTGGCGGCAGACATTGCACCTTTCGAGGCAGTGAGTTGAACATTTTAGACTAACTATTGGACAACTGTATTGTGTTCCAAACAGTCGATAGCTTGGTATTTCAATGGACCCCTTGTTGCAGGTGCACTATATGATCAAAAGTATCTGGTCACCACCAAAAACATACGTGTTTCATACCAGGTGCATTGTGCTGCCACCTACTGCCAGGTACTCCGTATCAGGGACCTCAGTAGTCATTAGACATCGTGAGACAGCAGAATGGGGCGCACCGCGGAACTCTTGGCAGGGTATGGGTATGACGAATGCCCAGTGAACGTCATCTGCCAGCGTTTGTAGTGCCAACAGTAAAATTCGGAGGCGGTGGTTTTATGATGTGGTCATGTTTTTCATGGAGGGGGCTTGCACCCCTTGTTGTTTTCCGTGGCACTATCATAGCACAGGCCTACATTGATGTTTTAAGCACCTTCTTGCATCCCACTTTTGAAGAGCAATTCGGGGATGGCGATTGCATGTTTCAATACGATCGAGCACCTTTTCATAATGCACGGCCTGTGGCGGAGTGGTTACACGACAATAACATTCCTGTAATGGACTGGTCAGCACAGAGTCCTGACCTGAATCGTATAGACACCTCTGGAATATTTTGGAACGCCGACTTCGTGCCAGGCCTCACCGACCGACATCGATACCTCTCCTCAGTGCAGCACTCCGTGAATAATGGTCTGCCATTCCCCAAGAAACCTTCCAGTACCTGACTGAACTTATGCCTGCGAGAGTGAAAGCTGTCATCAAGGCGAAGGGTGGGCCAGCATTATCGATGGAGGGCGTCACGAACTTGTAAGTCATTTCCAGCCAGGTTTCCGGACACTTTTTATCACATAGTGTATCTTAATGCATTAATTGCCTCATGGGCAACGCCCTCTGGTTTTATTTTACATTGACGAGGCAGTAAAGTCTTGTGCTTTTTGCTTGAAGTGATGATCCTGACTTCCGTTTCTTTTCTTTTCTTTTTTTTGCATTAAAATGCCATGCAGCTTTAAGAGTGTCCCTATAACAGCAGGCAATAATTTATGTGGCTATGAAATGGTGCATAATGCACCGTTATAAGGTACAAGTCAGTTAATACACCCTTCAGTCTCCTCAGAAGGTATTTACACGGGATACCTTGGAGTACACACACAGTGTGTGCCCATTCATCTTCGGTTTGCTGTCAATCATGAAACCCAGCAGTTGTCAACCTCCATACTACCCTGGCATCCAACGTTGCTGAAGAGATGGGCTGCACTATTTTGTTTTGCCTTCTCCAGCGACGTTCCACTGTACTGTGGCACAGGAACTTCGATGTTTACATGGACTACAGACCAGTACCTATAAACGAGCGAAAAATTAATTATGTAATTTTATTTTTTCGAGTTGATAACTAAAGATTCATGATTGTCCTTCGTACACTGCGGATAAACTAATAAGATTTTTTAAAATTATCACGGACGACTCCCGTCCTTAATAACGTTTTACGATGTGGCGCATCACTTGAAAGGGAATGTTTCCTGAACCAGTGTGGCACAGAGCAGACGTTTAAACGCATGAACAGTTCTCTTCGTAGTCGCGATTGCTGATTTTTATTTGGTGCTGTTAAATTACATTCTGTGTAATGGTTGTAGTGTAAGGTACGACAAGTGACAGAACGCCATATCACATGGACTAAAAGAGAAGAGAAAGAAACAGTACTGTAACTAATACAAATACAAGGTCTAAAATATTACATTCAGGTTTCAAGAAAAAATAATACTGCAGACAATATACATACAAGATATAGAACATTACATACATTAGAATAAAATTAAATCATTTCTAACACTTCTCCCACAAAACTTACAGCTCTAGAAATTCATTTAAATTATATGCAGTTTGGTTTGCGAAGAACTGTTTCAGTTTTCTCTTGAATACATGAGGGTTGCCAGTGACCGTTTTTATGTTCAGCTGGAGCGTATTGTAAATTCTTATTCCAAATTGGATAACTCTTTTGTCATACTATGTTGAGGGCTAGTGAATCTTTGTGAAGGTTTTGCTTCTGCGCTGCAGTCAGGAACCGCACGACCGCTACGGTCGCAGGTTCGAATCCTGCCTCGGGCATGGATGTGTGTGATGTCCTTAGGTTAGTTAGGTTTAAGTAGTTCTAAGTTCTAGGGGACTTATGACCTCAGCAGTTGAGTTCCATAGTGCTCAGAGCCATTTTTGCTTCTGCCTTGTCATGATTCTTAATATCACAGTTAGTTCGGAAAAGTTTATGGTTGTTGACCACAAATATCATCAGCGAGCAGATGTACTGAACTGTATCTCTAGCCCAAGGATCTTGAATATGTACGCACAGGATATCCAGTCTATAACACAACAGATCAACATCACAGCTCGTTTTTGTAATTTAGAAAATTTTCCATTTCTGCAGCATTTCCCCAGAATATTATACTATACAATATGAGAGCGTGGAAAAAGGCGAAACAGGATAATATTACTACTTTCCTGTCAACGCAGGGCGAAACAGCTCTTAGTGCAAAGCAAGCACAGTTTACTTTCTGGAGTAGGTGACTAACATGTTCGTTCTGTCTTAATTTATTGTTAATTCGTATCTGTAGAAATCTTAAATAAGAAGTTTCATTTATTTTCTGACCATTGATATTAATTTAAAGAGCTTTTAGCCTGTTGTTTGCTGTCTGAAACTGCATCAAATTTGTTTTGGAGACATCATATATAGACTATTTTGTATGTATGCAGACTGAAGTGATGAATGAAAATTTGTACCAAGGACAGGATTTGAACCTGGATCTCCTGCTCACGCGACAGATGCGCTAACCACTATACCACCCTGCCACAGTTACTTTGCATAAGTGCACGGACTACCCTAGCATGCCTCCCCCCTCAATCCAATTTCGCATTCATGCCTCAGCCCACTTGGTATTCCCCCTAACCTAGAACAGCGTTGAAGATGCTTTCCAACTGTACTGGAATAGCACCTCAGAACTGAACAAAATGGGGAATCCTGGCTGAAACTCAGGCAAAGGTGCTTTAATCAAATAGAAATATGTGGTTCTAGAGACTTTTTCAAGTCTGAATCACCTAAGATTTATGTATGAAGACTGAAGCGATGAATGAAAATCAGTACCAGGGGTGGGATTTGGATCCAGGTCTTCCACTCACTAGGCAGATGCGCTAACCACTATGTGGGCTGAGGCGTGATTGGGAGTTTTGGTCGAGGATGGAGGCGCGCTAAGGTAGTCCATGTAGCTGTGCAAAACTACTGTGCCAGGGTGGCGTAGTAGTTAGCGCATCTGCCTAGCGAGCAGGAGATCCAGGTTTGAGCTCCAGCCTTAGTACAAATTTTTATTCATCGCTTCTGTCTATATCCGTACATCATAGTTGTCTGAGACTTGAAAAGGTCTCTGGAACCATATAGTTTCATTTGATATGCTACTTGCTATGAACCATAGCGCTATAGTTTCACATTAATCTGAAAGTGACACATACCTATACGATTACTAATACAATGGCATGTAATACTCACTGAGTGGGTAAACATTATTTTACGGATAGGCTTCTGATGTCGAGGGCGTGCCATCGAACTCTTAGTGCCGACCAAAAATAACTAAAGAATAAAACTAAATGACTGGTGCAGTATATCTATTTTTGTTCGTTTGATTCATTGCGTTACTACTCATAGCTTCTACTCATTTATCTTCTAGGAGAGGAAGAGAAACTACGAACATGCTGACCTGCAGAAATCCACGATTATTTTACTTTAATATTCTTAATATGTTCAGGCCTTCTCTGTAAACGCCATTGTTTTTCAATACAGGGCACTAAGAGTCGTAAGCATAGGCCAATCCAGGAAGAGGATTATGGGGCTGCAGCCCCTCCCCTCCCCATCCAGAACTACACCTGTTTCTTCCTAACCTAAAGAAAATGCTTCGGAACGTAGCTTCCAAACTTAACAGTCTAGGCAGTTTTTTCATTATCGCAGTTGGTGTTGTAATAGATAAGAAAACAACTCACATTACTCTACAGAATTTTGAGACAGCTTGGTGATATAAAATTTCTATGAAGCAGCCTCCACCCCCCCCCCCCTCCCCTCCCACCTACCCCTGCCCCACACCTCCAATGGATCAAAATCCTCGATTAGACTCCGATCCGCTGCCGTCATGGACTGTGCGGCTGGTCCCGGCAGAGGTTCGAGTCCTCCCTCGGGCATGGGTGTGTGTGTGTTTGTCCTTAGGATAATTTAGGTTAAGTAGTGTGTAAGCTTACGGACTGGTGACCTTAGCTGTTAAATCCCATAAGATTTCACACACATTTGAACATTTGAACAAGACTCCGATCGTAAGTATGTAAAACTGAAAAGCCATTTCAACAGTTTGCTATTCAGATGGTCCTCCATACTGGCGTTCAAACTAAACGAATGACACAGCAAATAAGTTTTAAATATAGTCGCCCGTGGGTCTATTCACATGGGTGGCTTAGTGTAACTGAGCTCTTGAAGAAGAACAGCATAAAGAACTAAATATATTCCGTTTCGTCAGAATGGCTAACACTTGTCAGAATGGTTAACGCTTGCCAGCCTAGAATAATTAATATCGTAGCGATCCCAGGAAGAGCTGGAGTTTAAGAGATTAGTCAGCAAGAATCAATACGCAAAGAAGTGGGATGCGAAAGTACTAAGGAATGCCGAAGTACACTTAAAGTTACCTAAGGCTATAGATACGTGCGGCTCAATAGGTAGCACAGTTGACGAGTGATAGACATCTCTAAAAACGGCTAGTAGGAAACGAAGTAGGTACAAAGAAAGTAACTGCGAAGAAACCACGGGTAACAGAAGAAATAATTTGGTTGATCGATGCAGAAGGAATGTTCAGGGAAATTCAGGAATACAGAAATACAAGTCGTTGAGGAATGAAATAGACAGAAAGTGGAGGGAAGCTAACATGAAATCGTTGCATGAAAAATGTGAAGATATCGAAAAAGAAATGATTGTCGGAAGGTCTGACTCAGCATATAGGAAAGACAAAACAACATTCGGTGAAATTAAACGCAAATGTAGTAACATTAAAGAGTGCAACGGCAATTTCACTGTTAAATGAAGAGGAGAGAGCACATTTAAGACCTCTATGAGGGGGAATATTTGTGTGATTTGGTAGAAGGAGAAACAGGAGTTGATTTAGAAGATTCTTTGAATTTAAAAGATCTTTGGACGACTTAAGATCAATTAAGGCTGTGGGGATCGATAATATTCCATCAGATTTTTCTAAAATCATTGGGAGAACTGGCATCAAAATGACTATTCACTTTGGTGTGTAGAACATATGTGTCTGGCGATAAACCGTTATGTGTATAACATAAACCGAACTCAGCAGGGAGGGTGAAGGAGTTACATAATCGTCTCTACCTGCTGAAGAGTAAATTGGGAAATGGTTGAGAGAAGTGTGGAAGACGACAGCATTTCGCTTCTTCTGACTGAATGCTTTTACATAGTTTACTATCTGCGGTTAGAGATAGAAATGTATTTTCAGTTGTGTTCTCTTGACAGAAAGCATTTAAAGGTAGATTTGGTTTAGAATAGAATACATGGAACGCATTGGCAATAACTAAAAGCATCTCGCTTTACCACGAAGGTCTGATAATCTCACCTTTCCTGTGATGGGTAGCATATTTTTTGAAACACTACCCATTATAGGCGCCCATTGTAGAGCTATTATGGAATATAAGTCATGAAATAACGGTAAAAAATGAATCACTTTTTCTAAAACCATTTCGTTTGGTAGATAATTACAAAGCTATAAAATTAATAAATTAACGCGAATTTTTTTGTTTGGCGTTGTTGTTGCTGATGTCAGCGATTTCTCATGCCATCTTCTCCACAAGACACTGAATGTACTGCTCTGTGACTTCTCAACAGCAGACAACAAATCTTGGAGGATCTTGCGTATGTGCTCAAGAGCATTCTTCAGGCCAGGTAACTTTAGAACAAAGGCAATGTCACCATTCGTATAGTCTGAAGCAATTCCGAGCGACAAAATAAGGCAGTCACATAGAATGAACAGCTCTCCAGTTAGTTGCAATAGGTCAACAAATAGGTTTTGATTATTTACATCCTATTACATGTACGTAGGGACTTCAAAATACGTTACACATGCCGTTCCACGCGAATACCACTGCGCAACAGAAGTGGTGCAGTGTCAGAAGAGAATACGTGTTCTGGGTTTTCTGCATACACCGTTCTGCTGCTGTACGGATAACAGGTGCATCGCAGTGTGTGACTCAAATGACGCGGGAACTGGTATTGTATTCCAACATTGAAGAACGCGGGACAGAAAGACTCTTGTGGGCAAATCGTGTAAATAGCACGCAGACACGCTATTCAGTTCGAGCGATATATAAATCAAACGCAAAGTCGTGTCTGTCCATAGAGGAGTAGTGCCATCAGTTTTACCAAGACCACAGTACGATGGAAATGAGCGTTTGGCGTCATTGGCCGGGAGGCCCCTTATGGGGCAGGTCCGGCCGCCTTCGTGCATTCGACGCCACATTGGGCGACCTGCGCGCCGGATGGGGATGAAATTATGATGAAGACAACACAACACCCAGTCCCTGAGCGGAGAAAACCCCGGGCCAGCCGGGAATCGAACCCGGGCCCGTAGGACGGCTATCCGTCACGCTGACCACTCAGTTATCGGAGCGGACACCACAGTACAATGCTAAGTGGTAAGTCCAGATCTTGCACCATGTGATTTTCATCTTTTCCGCAAGCTCAAAGAACATTCAGGGGAAAAGCAATTTTCAATGAAGAGGGTGTTCACACAACTGTCCTCGAATGAGTCCGTGACCAAGGAGTGAATTTCAGTCATTGAGGAATCGACAGATTGCTGGAACATTCCGAACATTGTTCACAGAGATCTTGTGAGTATATTGAAAAATCGTGTTGTGTATCTGTTTTACTGTACTGAAAAATAGTGATATTCTACTGTGTCACTTTGAAGTGACAGGCTTGCCATAAGGATGTATAAGTTACTTTCTGAAATGACCTCACGTTACTCATGACAAGCGAGGTGATCCTTTCCGAGCTTGTACTCAATCTCCATGAACTAATCATCGATGGGACCTGTAACGCTAATCTGCCTTCCTTCCATTCCGTGCTTTGTATGTGTGACATGGTGTAAGAAATAACATGAGAGCTATTTCATTCCATGTTAACAATTTATGGATGAAGGAACTCTAGTTGCAAGCAGTACACATCACCCTAGCAGTTGTTTATTGAGAATGCTTTTTCACCTTGCGTTGTTGTCAGATTCCCCTTCCCCTGTGCAGTGTCGCCACTTGTGCAATGGGAACGATCCACAACAGTGGCAGTAGTTACTTGTCCTATGTAAAAATGGTGGAGAAATTACAATTTTTGTTAGAAAAATCAATGATGGTAGTATTAGCCTATTCCCACAACACAAAAGTTTTGACTTCTTCCCCCAATCTTAACTTTGTGTTACTGTTGTTTTTTAAATTACAAGTTTAACTTGATGTACTTTTCTGCCTAAAAATGAGTTTACTGCCACTTGCACAAAGAATAAGTCAGCTATTTCCACTACCTTGGTGTATACCACAGGAAATCTGACAAAACCACATGGTGGATGGAGAAGGGAAAATGAAGAATGTGACAACAATTCAAGATGAGCTAGTACTTATCCTAACCAACTACACAGCCTACGTACTTTCAAAACTCTCACCTCCGGTCATAGATTTGGACTAATATACAGTAACTCATCAGTCCACTGACATCCATCCATGTATTGAGCATTCTATGAACGTTTTGTATGTCTATGCTAATCTCTGTACCTCATGATGTGAAAACAACAGATACGATTTGATGAGTAGTGCCTTCATTAGTCCAGAAGGAAGAGATCATTCTGGATTGAATGATCATATGTTGTCGTTCTCGTGATTTAATTCTTGAGCGGTCTGTTGCGCTGCTGTGTGAAACACAGTGGAATATTGTGTTTCCGTGTCAGTGGGTTTTGTGAAGTGGCTGCAATCCAATAGCAAGAAATCTCGGCTCTCTCCCATTTATGTGTATCTGTCACTCTGAAAGAACTGTTAGTGCAACACTCCCGTAGCATGCCTAAGTAGAAATCTAACTCCACTCGAAGATTGCAGATATGTCTAAAGGTTAGATATCGAAATTACTTAGACTAACTCTTGGATAGCGTCAGATATAGTGCTTTTTCAGAAGCATATCTCCAATTACCACTAGATAAAGAGTCATAAAGACTTTTTTAACATCCCTTATGGACTACGTCTATACCAACACCTACTGTCAGTGCGCCAGAGGTGTTTCAGTATTCCAGGAGTAAATCACATAGCGCACGCGAGGTTTCATCAGTTGCCATAACAGTATAACCGTCGCAGGTGGCGTTCAAAAAGAACATCTAGAGCAGGGATAGTCAGCTTCTTTTACCTACCGCCCACTTTTGTGTCTCTGCTAGTAATAAAATGTCGGACTGCACTCTGGTTCCACAGTAATAGTGATTTATAAAGTAGATAAGTAATTTTACTTTATAAAATTAATAAAGCAGAGTTGCAGCAAATAGTCTATGTCAAAATTTTATGATAACCCAATGAAAATGTTTTTAATGCTCGTTAGTGGGCGGTAAGGACCAGGTTAACTAACACTGATCGAGAGCAGGGGTTCCCAAGCTTTTCCTGTAACGTAAAACTTTGAGAATCCTAAAACTTTGATAGAACACCTTTTTTACTTTGTAAGTTAATAAAAATTTTTAAAATGAGAAAAAATTATTTTATTCAGTGATTATTTCAATTTTTAAAAAATGATCAGTATCGTCAAAATGTCAAGAAAAAAACATGTTAATAATAGTTTTTCGCGGAACATTTATCCATTTTCCGTGTAACACCGTGTTCCACGGAACACAGTTTGAGAAACCCTGATTTACATCATTGCAAGAGACTGTTCAGAGCGCTAACAGCCCATTGGTTAAGATTGTAGCGCCAAAAAGAGATTTTTATTGGGTGAAATTGATTATCGAAAGATACATTTACGATATTTACAGCGCAGCAGTAATTCTGAATTGATTTTCATTTTAGCTCTTTCTGAAGACGGGGTATTTCAACTGACACAATTTTTCCCTGATGAATTTCTACCAAGTCATTTAATATATTTTTTAGAGAGAGGGGTATAAATTTCCGAAATCGATACAACTTACTGAAATAAAGTTTGATTTAGCACTGTCCATAGAGCCCTTGTCCACCTCCATAACTGAGTGGTCAGTATGCCCAACGAACACATACACATCCTGGACTTATTCCCACTTCTATGGACTTATTCCCACTTCTACCGAACATATTTTCTTGTTGGAAGAACTGCAATAGTGTGTACTCATCGTCGGGAGGTTAAATGGGGAGCTAGTTGGAGAAGACGTTCTATGTCTGGTTCGGCAAAACCAGTATCACATGATGGAAACTGATGTGGTATCCATATGTTACGTTCACCTCTCCCCTCCTCCTTACCTTATCGACGTCCAGTGACGCAGCAGACGTTTTGGTTCATTCTCCGTCACGGAATTGCTTATGTTATTAGGCTCCTTGTAAACTGCGCCCTGAATTTCAGCAAGATCGTCAGAAGGCCTGTAACACTCTTTTTGCAACGTAGGTAGTACAATAAAATTAAATTATTTTCATTACGCATTGCGATTCGAAGATTTGGAACTTCATGAAACTTTCTATAGGCATTATTTAGCATCACAGTCTTGCTCCATTTTTTTCTGAATGAGGAAATGTATTTAGTTTGGATTGAAGCAATGATTTAAAGCAATCATACAACTTTTTTAGGCCTAATTTAGCATATGAGTTTTGCTCCATATTTGTCTGACTGGGGGAATGTATTTAGTTTGGATTGAAACAATGATTTACAGCAACCACGAAACATTACACATTTTAACATGTGACACATGAATTAGTTAGGAAGACGACTCAGCAGGCATCCGCCTAAAGGTGTTATGATGTAAGTCGGCAACTGTTATGTTCCGAGGAACCAAATGTTATATTCTCGTTGCTAGCGATAAATTAGTGAAAGGTGGTCAAAGGGATCTGTCGCCATAGGAAACTGGACAGGCAAGAAAATGATTAGGTGACAGAAGTGCACATTAAGTAAATATATTATACTTAAGTTGCTGCCGAAGAACTGCTACACTGCTGACAAACTGGGGCTGACATGGCTAGCTGTAAACAAAGACCCGACATGGGCGTTCGTCCACGTATACTGAATGCCGGCAGAACTAGCTATCAACAACTCGGTGTAACGTTCAGTGATCTGACGGGACCCAGTGTTACCACTGCGGCAAGGACGTATGAATAAGTATGTAAATAATAATATATTTTATGATTTCTTATAACTATTGTGGTGCCCTACTAAACCACCAGCATAAATATTAACAGGAGTACTGGAAGGTGAGCAGCGAAGATCAGTGCGCAAGGGGAGTAGAAACTATGTTAAAGTACCATACATTAGAGAAGATACCAATCTGTGTGTTGTGTGACAGTGCTGTGTCCGTGCTACAACAGCAGCTTGTGATTTTTTTTTTTTTTGTGGAAGTGTTAAGCGGTATCGCTGTTATCACCATTTAAAAGACGCCGTGGCTCGTTTGTTTCTTTCCTTTGTCATCATTCACAGAGCATATATTTGGTAGTATGACTTTTCTATACCTATAGTACAGCAGTCTTATAGTTTGATCCCTTGCTTTGTGTTGTAGTATTATCTCCCGCATTATTGTAGCTTATGCATATTTATTTATTCGTTCTTGAGGCTACAGCCTGTTATGTAGAAGGCTAACAGAGGCCATAGTCTCATTTTTGTGGGTAGTAATCGGTCTATGCATGATGATCCAGAAACCCGCGCTCGAATTTTGCAGGGGGTCATATCTCAGGTTCTATCGATTACAGAGATAAGGGGTCAAGTGTTTTGGATAGACCTTGGCCTAGAAACCATTTGTAGACCTATCAATGGGAAAGAAAGAAGACAATGGGAGTGACAGTGACAGTGAGTGAGAGATGCTGACAAGGGAACCTCCCCATCGCACCCCCCTCAGATTTAGTTATAAGTTGCGACAGTGGATAGATCTTAAAAAACTGAACACAGATCAGTCGAGGAAAAAGGAAGAAGTTGCGTGGAACTATGAAAAAAATAAGCAAAATATACAAACTGAGTAGTCCATGTGCAAGATAAGCAACAACAAGGAGTGTGTGGGTTCAGTAGCACCGTGGTCCCGTGGTTAGCGAGAGCAGCTGCAGAACGAAAGGTCCTTAGTTCAAGACTTCCCTCGAGTGAAAATTTTTACTCTCTTTATTTTCGCAAAGTTATGATCTGTCCGTTCGTTCATTGACGTCTCGGTTCACTGTAATAAGTTTAGTGTCCGTGTTTTGCGACCGCACCGCAAAACCTGGCGATTAGTAGACGAAAGGACGTGCCTCTCCAATGGGAACCGAAAACATTTGATAGCAAGGTCATAGGTCAACCGATTCCTCCACAGGAAAACACGTCTGATATATTCTATACGACACTGGTGACGGCATGTGCGTCACATGACAGGAATATGTTGTCGATCCACCTAACTTGTACACTTGGCGAATGGGTGAAAAGATTCTTCTACCTTGTCCGATTTAGGTTTTCTTGTGGATGTCATAATCACTCCCAAAAAAGCGATGAAAACATAAGAGTTTGTCACATAAACGGCAACAAATGAATTCAACACCTTCACAGTCGCACAGTTTTCCCTGTGCTCTGTCAAAACATATGTTTTTAACGTTTTCAAATGTTTCCGTGTGTGGACTGTCAAATCCTGCATATGTCCAAGCAAATCTGAACATGTCCTGGAATTTTGGTGAGCGAAGTTGATTATGTGTGTGTACCTGAACTTTTATAATTGTCTGAAAATAAAAAATTAAAATTTTCACTCCAGGGAAGAGCTGAACCAAGGACCTCTCGTTCCGAAGCTGCTCACGCTACCCCCAGGACCACGGCGCTACTGGGCCCACAGTCTCCTTGATGTTACTTATCTTGCGCATGGACTACTCAGTTTGTATATTTTGCTTATTTTGTTCATAGTTCCACATAACTTCTTCCTGTTTTCTCGATTGATCTGTGTTCAGGTTTTCAAGGCCTATCCACTGTGCCAACGTATAACTAAATCTGAGGGGGGTGCGATGGGGAGGTTCCCTTGTGAGGATGAAGCCTTAACTACAAAGAGAGATTGGACAAAAATAATTACAATGTTCTATGTTTAAAAAAAGCGTGAATTTTCGCATGCCAAAATTTTGGGTCTAAATTTAAACATTACACATTTCCTCCAGTACAGGCAAATTGAGTTCATAGGTCGATTCTTTTGCATTAGGTGTGCTTTAGGGTGGACCTTAGGCAGCTTGTAAAAGTACCATTTGTTCATGGCCGGTTCCTTACAAGGGAACCTCCCCATCGCACCCCCCTCAGATTTAGTTATAAGTTGGCACAGTGGATAGGCCTTGAAAAAGTGAACACAGATCAATCGAGAAAACAGGAAGAAGTTGTGTGGAACTATGAAAAAAATTAGTAAAATATACAAACTGAGTAGTTCATGCGCAAGATATGCAACATCAAGGAAAGCCGAGATCAGCAGCGACGTGGTCCCGTGGTTAGCGTGCGTAGCTGCGGAGCGGGAGGTCCTTGGTTCAAGTGTCACCCCCGACTGAAAATTTTACTTTCTTTATTTTCTCAAAGCTATGATCTGTCCGTTCGTTCATTGACGTCTCTGTTCACTGCAGTAAGTTTAGTGTCTGTGTTTTGCGACCGCACCGCAAAACTGTGCGATTAGTAGACGAAAGGACGTGCCGCTCCAATGGGAACCGAAAACATTTGATCGCAAGGTCATAGGTCAACCGATTCCTCCACAGGAAAACACGTCTGATATATTCTATACGACACTGGTGACGGCATGTGCGTCACATGACAGGAATATGTTGTCGACCCACCTAACTTGTACATGGGTAAAGAGATTCTTCTACCTTGCCCAATTTAGATTTTCTTGTGGATGTGATAATCACTCGCGAAAAAGTGATGAAAATATAAGAGTTTGTCACATGAACTGAAAATAAAAAGTTAAACTTTTCGCTCGAGGGAAGACTTGAACCTAGGACATTTCGTTCCGTAGCTGCTCTCGCTAACCACAGGACCACGGCGCTCCTAGACTCTCATTTGTCCTTGATGTTGCCTATCTTCGCATGGACTACTCAGTTCGTATATTTTACTTTTAATTTTTTTCATAGTTCCACACAACTTCTTTCTGTTTTCTCGATTGATCTGTGTTCAGCTTTTCAAGGCCTATCCACTGTGCCAACTTAAAACTAAATCTGAGGGGGGTGCGATGGGGAGGTTCCCTTGTGAGAAAACCCCGAAAAGTCATGGTTTTTGGATACGAAAAGTACCAGTTGTGGGGATGGCCACTTCTATAATTTCTATTGATGGAAAATCGTCGAAATTATTACCATGCGTTTTTAAGACGAGCCTCTCTCGAAACGTTGAAACGTTTTTAGATATCATTATCCTTTACCGAGATCCAGAGGTTCAAAGATGCCGTACTTACACACGTAAAATACGCACGTAATATCCGGTCTGAGGCGTTAATGTAGTTTTAACCTACTTAATGAATACATGGTTCTAGGCTCATCGCAAGTGTTCTGAGGTCACTAAATTATGTTTTTAGTGAGCATTTATTCACCAATAAAACTTTATGACGCACTGCCACTGTACGATGGGCACTTCACACCTATACAAATATGCCAAAAGCCGTACTGCAGTGACAAAAAATGGCTAAAAAAGGGTCTTAACATCCCTCAAAAGAACTTTAAAAGACTGTGAAAAATTATGTGAAACTGGAAAGACCGCAAATTCATTACAAGATTTCAAATAACGTTTTTAAACTTGTAAGATACAGATCATAACCCAGGTGTTTTCGAACAGTTGCCATCGATGAGCCAACTATCCAGAAAAATGTAAAGCAAACATATTTGTGTTAACCTTGTAGTATGCATACTTATTTATACGTGTCAAAATGTATAAATGTGTCGAAAAATATAAACAAACTGTCAAAACTTTACTGACCTAGAGAATTCGTTGTATATAAGCAGCACGCCCTGTAGTAGCAGAGAAAAGAAGGGAACGACCGGAAAAATGCTCCTGTCGAAGCTCCAAAAAACCTAATATAATCCTCTTTAAAAACCTCTGATAGAAAAGCGGGGAGCACGCTATATCTATTACCATTCCGCCTTCCTCAACAAAACTTTTGGCATGCGAACATATTTGCGGTTTTTGTACTGAAAGAGAGTAGCAAAGAGACAGTCGCGGTGAAAGATAGAGGAGACGGTGATGGTGCGAGAGAGAAAGCGACAGTGGAAAAGCAAGAGAGATGGGTGGAGATGATAGGAGAGAAAGGAGACAGAAGGAGAGAGACATACGTAGATAGTGGCAATGAGTGAGAGGCGCTGAGGATGAAGTCTTAACTACAAAGAGAGACTGGGTAAAAATATTTAGAATGTTCTTTGTTAAAAAAAGAGCGAATATGTTCGCTTGCCAAATTTTTTGGTGAGGAAGGCAGAATGAGAATTGAGGCAACTGGTTCTGCACTTCTCTGTCAAAGCCGTTTAAAGAGGAACATACACTCCTTTTTGTGATGCGACGAGAGCATTTTTCCTCTGGTGAACGTATGTAATAATTGTTTGTTTCTGGTACTTATAAATATTGAGAAAAATGCTAAATCCACGAAAAATGCTAAGTCTACAAAAAGTGCTATTCTGTTCTGTTTATGTTCGTTCACTAGGATACATCTACGTGTAAACTGTTTATATTTTTTTCGTTGTTGGATCCGTCCTCATATCTCCCCAGTCAATAGCCATTACCTGCTGGATTCATTGGGCACAGGGCAGCACGTCAGTTTACAAGTGATTTGAAGATCCCCTTTAACGTCTTAAAATCCACACTTCAGTGATAACTTGCACCAACATAGTGCAGATTCTTGAAAAAACAATTTCATTCAGTTGACGCCGACCTCAGTTGCCTTCTCTCCATCTATAGAGTATCTCGTATAGCCGAGATAGGAGGATACTGCTGTGCGATTGGGTGAAATCTTCCTTGACCTTCCTGGATACTGCGGCTGAAGTATTGTCCAAGATGCTCCAGGTTGACTCGTTCCTCAGTGCTGGTCTGGGATCCAACATCGGTAATGCCTAACGATCATTACCCGCTACACAGTCCCATAGTGCGTGCTCTGGAGTGCCCTCACCCTCGCAGACGCAACTACCATTAACCTGTCTTTTGATTTTATACAGGTGCATAGTATAAGAGCCATGACCGGTCAGGTAATGTATCAGTTCACTCGACGGCTGAAATAATCTCAGTTTTATCCCCTCCATGAGTTGTTCCTAGCAAGATATCAAAAGGAGCTTTGCTTTTTGTGTGTCAACACAAGGGGAATTGCCCGCTCTCTAGAAACAACTAGTTGGTCGACAGTCTTCAGGCTGCTGCTCTGGAGTGCAGCGACGTACAGACAACTCTGGTGAAAGCTGTGGCAACTCTGTTGTCTCTGAAATCACATAGAAACGTTTGTATCACCAGGCCTCCTAATGCATTTGATTTGACCAGACAGTGGTGAATTCACGCATCTCTGAACGCAAAGGAAGTGAGGGTACTGCCCCCCACACATCTGTGCCTTTACGCCTTAGTACAGATATGAGGCGCTGGTCAGCGATGATAGTACATTTGAGCCAGAACACGGAATGCTTCGTCTTTTGGGTTCTGTGACCAAATGTTCTGCCAAGTCTGGACAAGCCCTACAGATGAGATACGTTGGACACTGGGAGCTCCAACTTTATGTGGATAATGGAGCCCCTCCCAGAAATAGCTGCCAAGCCGAAAAAGAATGACAGTTTGCACTCTGTATATATTACGTGGGACTCATGTGAGATGTGAAATAGTTCATATGATGGCTACTGAATGGATTGGGGAGGGGGGGGGGGGGGAGGGCAATCTATTCAAAATCGTGTCTCATATTGGCATGAAGAACTTCTGCTCCCTTGATTCCGAATAATTTTGTACATCTTCCATCTCTTTAGATGGCTTGTTAAAGTGATGAAGGCGGCTAACCTCGTAGCGGGGCGAAGCCGAACATAGTTTTCTGGTTTTGAGCATAGTGAAATGCTTAAATAAGAGGCTGAGACGATTCCAAGAATATTTCGGATGCGAATAGCTTTACCTTCGCTGTAGGAGGAAGAATTACAGGACCGCCCCTCAATAGATCAGGCTTGCAATATACAGGGTGTGACGCTTAAATCCGAACAAATTACAGTTTCAGTTTCCCACCGTATGGTAGTTCCGCCGGAGGTTGAAAGCCATAGGCATCTAGTAAATAGTCAGAACCTCAAAATGACCGACAGGTGCGAAATACAACCGAAGAGCTGCGATTATCGAAAGTTTTCGTGCTGGGCGTTCGCCCACTGAAATAATTCGATTCTTCGGGTACCCGAGATCAACTGTTTACGATATTGTAGCCAATTATAATGCTTCCGAGATGTCTGGGGCATACTTCTTAGGTGTTGTGTCTAGTGAGAGTGATATCATACCGTCACATTTCTTTGAAAAACACTGTCACAAAACAAGTTTATCTGTAACTTTTGAGATATGCCGTGAAACCGTGGTCTCGGGGAAACAATACGTCTTTCAACAGGACCGTGCACCGTCTCATACGAGCCATTTAGTCCAAAACTGGCTCTTGGATAATGTTGACATGTTCTGGTCCAAGGAGTTCTGTCCCGCGAATAGCCCAGATTTGAACCCTCTCACTATATTTGGAGCGTAGTCGGAAGAGTTACCAATAAGACGAGCGCCCTAATGTCGCATTTCTTCGCACCGCTATCGAAGCAGCATTTGCGAATATTGACAGCGCTGTTTTAAAGAGTGCGTGTGATCGCTCCAGAACAAGATTGGAATCGGTCATTGGGGCTGAAGGTGGTTACTTCGAGTACTGTTACTTTTGAAAGATACCACTACTTATATGTAAAATGATGTTCGTTTCCATTTGTATTTTGTTTTAATAAATTTGCTTTTTTTAAAAAATTTTAATGTCTCCGCATTTAAGCGCCGCACCCAGTACACAGGGAGCAGCTACTCTGGTAGCAAAGTGTGTATGGTGTGCACTTGGTCTTTTTTATGAGTAAAGAAATACCTCCATGGGCTCATCGTTGAATTACCTATCGTAATCTCAAATCTGGTGTTAGTTAATTGGAAGGGTGTCCACGATAACATCTCAAAATTAGTCTCATTCACTGAGCGTAACAATATCCGCACAATGCAGACAATCCACTTGGGAGTAACACGTCTTTAATCTCCTAGTCACTAACATATCAGAATTTTTCGAATCGGCTATGGCGGAATCGGTGGCCATTAAGCTGTCATATCATGAACGATTAAAAGTTAATAATGTTAAAAAAAAGGTAGGAACATTATTTGGCTTAGCAATCGTGACAGGAAACAAGCTGCTGATTATCAGAGCAGTCGACATCAGATATTCACCTCTTGGGACGAAGATGCAGAGAATCGATGGGTAAAACTGAATAATTTTGTACACTGCACTTTAGACGCGCACACTGTCTGGTCAAAAGCATTCGAACACCTCTTACTGGACATTAGCAACGTGTCCGCCCTTCGTCTTTATGACGACTGGAACTCTACTGGGACAGGAAGTTCAAAAATGGTTCAAATGGCTCTGAGCACTATGGGACTTAACAGCTGTGGTCATCAGTCCCCTAGAACTTAGAACTACTTAAGCCTAACTAACCTAAGGACATCACACACATCCATGCCCGAGGCAGGATTCGAACCTGCGACCGTAGCAGTCGCGCGGTTCCGGACTGCGCGCCTAGAACCGCGAGACCACCGCGGCCGGCCTGGACAGGAAGTCATTCACAAGATGTGCACAATGTTGGCGCGAATTGTCGTCCATGAAGACGAGTGCCTCGCCAATGTGCTGCCGATATGGTTGCCCTATCGGTCGGAGGATGGCATTCACGTATCGTAGAGCCGTTATGGCGCCTTTCAAGACCACCAGCAGCGTAAGTCGGCCCCGCATAATGCCACCCCAAAACAACAGGAAACCTCCACCTTGCTGCACTTACTGGACATGTGTCTAAGGCGTTCAGCCTGACCGGGTTGCCTCCAACACGTATCCGACGATTGTGTGGTTGAAGGAATATGCGACACTCATCGGTGAATAGAACGTGATGCCAATCCTGAGCGGTCCATTCAGCATGTTGTTGGGCCCATCTGTACCACTCTGCGTGGTTGCAAACATAGACCTCGCCGTGGACGTCGGGAGTGAAATTGTGCATCATGCAGCCTATTGCGCACAGTTTGAGTCTTAACACGACGTCCTGTGGCTGCACGAAAAGCATTATTCAACATGGTGGCGTTGCCGTAGGGGTTCCTCCAAGCCCTTGTTTCTGTCTCTCTGTATCTCCTCCATGTCCGAACAACATTGCTTTGGTTCACTCCGAGACGCCTGGACACTTCCCTTGTTGAGAGCCCTTCCTGGCGCAAAGTAACAATGCGGACGCGAGCGAACCGCGGTACTGACTGTCTAGGCATGGTTGAATTACAGACAACACGAGCGGTGTATCTCCTTCCTGGTGGAATGACTGGAACTGATCGGCTGTCGGACCCCCTCCGTCCAATAGTCGCTGCTCATGCATGGTTGTTTACATCTTTGGGTGGGTTTAGTGACATCTCTGAACAGTCAAAGGGACTGTGTCTGTGATACAATACCCACAATCAACGTTTATCTTCAGAAGTTCTGGGAACCGGGCTGATGCAAACCATTTTTTGATGTTTGTATATAAATTATCTAATGGACTACGTAGCAATCTCCGTAAATCTGGTTGCAGATGATGCTGTTGTATATACGAAACTTGCAATGACGGAAAACTGTAGCGATATGCAGGATGATCTACAGAGTATCACCGTATGTTGCCAGGATTGGTAGATGCATGTCAAAGTAAGTAACTGTACCGTAATCCTCTTAAATAGACGGAAAGTCCCATTACTGTTCGACTACACTACTAGTGATAAATAGTAGGAAACATCATCACTCATGAAAATCGACCATTAAGCATTCCGAGTGGCATTAATTATTAGGGCCACAAAAACTAGTTCGAGCAAAATCAAATGCCAGGCTGAGACTCATTGCAAGAATCCTAAGGAAATTAACGCACATTTTTCATCTGTTTGTGGACCTTCCAGGTAGGGTTAATAGACGAAGTAGAGAAGATATAAAGAACGGAGGCCCGATTGTCGTGGGTTAGTGTAGGAAGCGCGGGAGTGTTTCGAAGACTCGCCACAAACTCCAGTGTCAGAAAGTACAAGACAGGTGTTTTACGTCACAGAGAGCTTTACTGTTAAAGATATGAGAGCGGACTATTGAAGAAGTGTCTGGCTACATGCTACTTCCTTCCACATGCATCTAATTAATTATGATGACAGGAAAATCAGAGAAATTAGAGCTCATACAAGACCTTACCTATAGTCGTTCTCTCCATGCACCGTTCGCAAATGGAAAAGTAGAAGAGGAAATGATAATGGTGCCAGAAGAACCCTCCAACACAGATCTTAATGTTGATCACAGAGTATACACTCTCTGTACGAGACTTGTTTTATTCCTGCCATGTAAGTGACGTCAGAGCTGTAGCTATGGTGGCAGTTTGAACTAACATCTGACAGATGTGCACTCAACCACACAGTTGTGACGAAGGAGGTTAGGTTGTGCTTAGGCAATTTTAAGTATAGGACGTGCAGCCATAGTGCATTACTATTGTCATGTCATATATGAACTGAACGTCTCTGAATCCAGAGTGCTTTGAGGAAGAGAAAAAGTGTGTACGAGGTCTGACTCACACACTTTGATTCACATACAAAAACAATGATACGTGAATACCTGCTGTGACTTGACTGAAGCAGAAAACCTGGACAATTCTTTTCTGGAGAAACATGATCACTGGTGATGAGCCCTGGTGTTATCAATATGACCATACCACAAAACAGCAAAGTAAAGAATGGATCTCTGATGGTTTGCATTCTGTGTGTTTGGTGGGACAACACTTCAGCTACTGATTGAGTGACAAGGTGCAGTGTATTGTTAAAAAAAAGTGTCATAAACACCCAAGCATTATTTGAAGCATTATATTCTGCCACTGGCCAAGTGTATCAGATAAGTGGAATACAAGAAATGTGTTCAAAAATGTGTGAAATCTTATTGGACTTAACTGCTAAGGTCATCAGTCCCTGAGCTTACACACTACTTAACCTAAATTGTCCTAAGGACAAACACACACACCCATGCCCGAGGGAGGACTCGAACCTCCTCCGGGACCAGCCGCACAGTCCATGACTGCAGCGACTTAGACTGCTCGGCTAATCCCGCGCGGCTGCAAGAAATGTGTTCAGTGACATTTGTGTGTGTTGTGTGTGTGTGTGTGTGTGTGTGTGGTTTCAAGAATAGAATGATCCTGTAGCTTTGTACAGTCATGATTACATACATGCTGAATTTAATGTATATAAAAAGGAATTATTGGATAAATCTTGTCAAATGGCAAATGGTTTTGATGGAAAAAAGTGAGCATATATTAAAAGTTGTACTCATGAAAAAATGTTATACATATAGCTGCTAGACTCAGTGCACCTTTCAGGCTGTCAGAGTACTGATTGTTTCTTTCTAAGAAAATTGAATTTCAAAATTATGGGGCTGGAAGTTGGAGGTGTGTATGCATAGAAGACTAGTTTTAAAGGGTTGTTTGGTAAAGGTGAGAATAAGTGGATGGTTGACTATTTGTTATACGCAAATTATTTTTCAAAATCAGTATTGGATGCCTATGCTGTAGAGGACTGTAGTTTTAACAGAATATTTATTAATGGTGGGAGTGGGTATCACACACATAACAGCATAACTGTACTTAAACAGGACTGACAGACATTTGGAAACAACATGGAAAATCTGTGTTACACACATCTGATTCCACTGCTCTTTTGGATACTGGTTATTTCTTAAACACATACTGCAACTGATCCAATAGTATCAATTTCTTACAATTTTTTATTTTCATCTCATATATTGCACACACACACACACACACACACACACACACACACACACACACACACACATATATATATATATATACATATATATATCCAAAGCTCTGGTACTGAGATGACACTGATCATATGCTATGCGGAAAAAGCTGTGGGAAAGGTGACGTATTCTTTTCCAGAACATCAGGGTATGTATGAGTGCATATAGACAGTTTTTTTCTTCAATCACTGCGTGAAAGTGGAATGGAAGTAATCGATAGTACTGGTGCAATGTACCCTACAGCATGCACTGTACAACGGCATACCTGGCATTTATTTAGATGTAGGATATTCACAGGTGACTGAGTTGTCTACAAGATGGCCATAGCAAATTGCAGGAAGATGTGTGTGTGAATCGGTGATTGGTGGTGTAGTTCATCTGACAGTAAATAAATCTGATCTTTTCACGTAAACAAAACCAAAAATTATCTAGTTGCTGATTTTCGAATTGCACAATGGATTTTCTCTCTGATGTAAGGGCAGCCAGTTTTGAAATGTGCTTGAGTTGTCAAGTTATGTATTGTTTACAAAATATTCGGTTAATATGCACTTAATGGGCAGTGAAGTAGAAGCAGAAATTCTGGACTCAGCATAAGCTTTCTACCTGTAATATTTAAGTGAAGAGAAATAACGATTGTGTTTACTTACTCAGAAACTGGATCAGCTGTTTCCCAAACACCATATTTAATGGGGCTAGCAAAATCGCATCAGACCTTAACATGTAAACACAACAGTGAAAAACGCTATCCAAAATTCAGAAGATGTGTCGCATGTAAACGTGGTCTATGTGAGTTTCACCTCCATGCTCTGGAGCGAGTGATGTGGAAAAGACACGTGTCTCCCAATAAAACAACATGATCTGCACTGCGATGTAAAAACACAGTTCGGTGTATGGAGCCTGCCTTTTTGTTTGTGCCTAGATAAAGTGCGTAGCTCTCTCTCCTATTATTATCCTAGTGGTAGTGGCACAAGTGGAGTATATTAGCTATGCATATACCTTTTCCAATAGAAGCGTTCCCACCATTATTTTTACAGGTCTTGTATAACCTTATGCTCTTACAAAACCTAATAGTGCATGGGGCAAGTTTGTTCAAGTTCAGTACCTGTATGGATCTGGAGTGTATTTGTTTACAAATAAAAATTGTTTCACGCTGAATATTCATGTAATTTGTTAAATTATCGCATTGCGTTGATTGATTGACCAATGTTTTTTACATGTGCCTTTCTGAAGAAAGCGGCTGTTTGTGGAGGAAAAAAGTTGAAAAATCCGTATGTAACAGTGGTGAGCTTTCAGAAGGCAGAGACATTGCATGGTGGGTGCAGGGAGGTGCAGTCTGTACTGGCTACCAGCTTCATGGGGGTGACAACAATTGTTATCTTCTGTGGCACGAGTTGAAAAACATTATTTTTCATCATCTCATTCCTGACACTTATGGGAAGATTGCATCAACATCGAGTCATACCAGTGTTGGGTTTGTGTCGGTTCTGGAGCGCCACGACGGACCTCATTTGAGCTCTTCTGTCAGGAGAGTTAATTTGGAGTTGGAACGGCTACTTGGATCTGGTGCAGGGTCACACATTGGTGTGGTTCCTGTTGATTCACTCTGTAGGTGGGACTATACTAGACATGGCCTACACCTCAACAAGAAAGGGAAGGGTAAACTGGCTGGGCTGATAGCAGGATATTTAAAGGGGGGAGGAACTACATCTCATGGTGGAAACTCTTTCTTGGTGTAAGATCAGTGTCCAGTGGGAAACTCAGCCAGGCAAGCACTAAAGATGTTAAAAAAGTTCAAGATACTCACAAAAGTAAAGTGAAAAATAATGTTAGTATATTTCATCAAAATATTGGGGGATTGAAGAATAAAATTGATGAGCTTCTGCTTTGTTTAGAAGATATAGAAACTGAGAATGTAATAGATGTACTATGCCTGTCTGAGCATCACATTGTCACTGATATGTAAAAGGTTAGCACCAATAGGTACAAATTAGCTCCACATGTAAGTAGAGATAATATGATGAGAGGAGGAGTTGCCATATATGTCAAAAGCTTCCACAGTGTAAAAAATTTAGAAACTAAAAAATTTTGTGTAGAGCAACATATGGAAGCATGTGCCACTGAACTAAAACTAAATGATGGCACTTTCATAATTGTAACAGTGTATAGGTCTCCCTCAGGGAATTTCCAGCTATTTCTAGAAAACTTGGATGCTTTGTTGTGCTATCTGTCAGACAGGGAGAAGCAAATTATCATTTGTGGGGATTTCAATGTTGATTCCCTGAAAGAGTGCAATTGGAGGAATGACCTTGTAGTATTACTCAGTTCTTTCAATTTGAGCTCCGTCATTGATTTTCCTACTCGGATAACAAAGAACAGCAGGACAGTGATAGATAACTTTTTTATAGACCAAGATAAGTTTAAGGACATAAATGCTTATCCTGTTGAGAATGGTCTTTCAGATCATGGTGCACAGCTAGTTACAGTACATGACATAGCTCCATGCAGTATATCAAATAAGAATTTCAAAGCAGTGTGTTTAATTAACAATATAAATATTGCAAACTTTAGGGAAAGCCTACAGCAACTAGACTGGGATGAAGTGTATAAGGAACCTGATGCAAACTTGAAGTATAACTTATTTCACAATACATTTTTAAGGGTATTTGAAAATTGTTTTCCCAAGAAAATAGCTAAACATAATTCCAAGAAAACATATAAAAAACCATGGCTAACTAAAGGAATAAGAATATCTTCCAACCGTAAAAGAGAACTGTATCTAACAGCAAGAGGGAGTACTGACCCCAAAATTGTTCAATATTATAAAAACTATTGTGCGGTACTAAGAAAAGTTATTAAAAAGTCCAGAAGCATGTGTATCATGTCTGAGATCAGTAATTTTGATAATAAAATTAAAGCAATTTGGAATATTATTGAAAGGGAAACAAGGCAACCAAGAGCACAGGAAGACTTTAGTGCCATAAAACTGAATGACAAGTGTACTAACAAACAATCAGAAATTGAAAATATTTTCAATAATCATTTTTTAAATGTTGTGGAGAAAATAGGATCTAGATCTTCACTAGAAGGGGCAAGGCTACTAATAGAAGAGGCCATACCTGTGCAGTTTGAAACAACTGTATTTCCACCAACCTCTCCCTCTGAAATCAGTAAAATAATAAACTCACTGAAAAGTAAAAGCTCTTACAGAATTGATGGCATTTCCAGCAAGGTACTTAAAGCTTGTTCCCCACAGATAAGTAGGATTCTCAGCCACGTATGTAATAGCTCTTTGGAGCAGGGTGTTTTCCCCGATAGACTGAAATATGCCATTGTAAAACCATTGCATAAAAAGGGGGATACGTCGGATGTCAACAACTACCGCCCAATCTCTCTTCTGACAGCTCTATCAAAAATTTTTGAGAATGCAATGTATTCAAGAGTAGCCTCCCATATTTGTAAAAATAAAGTACTAACAAAATGTCAGTTTGGTTTTCAGAAAGACTTTTCAACATGAAATGCTATATTCGCTTTCACTGATCAAATATTAAATGCTCTGAATAACCGGACATCACCCATTGGTATTTTTTGTGATCTCTCAAAGGCCTTTGATTGTGTAAATCATGGAATTCTTTTAGATAAGCTAAATCATTATGGTTTGAGGGGGGGCAGTACACAAATGGTTTAATTCATACTTAACTGGAAGAATGCAGAAAGTTTAAATAAGTGGTTCATGTAATGTTAAAACAACAGCTGATTCCTCAAACTGGGGGGCTCTCAGGTACGGGGTCCCACAGGGTTCGGTCTTAGGTCCTTTACTGTTCTTGATATACATTAATGACTTACCATTCCACATTGATGAAGATACAAAGTTAGTTCTTTTTGCTGATGATACAAGTATAGTAATAACATCCAGAAACCAAGAACTAAGTGATGTAATTGTAAATGATGTTTTTCACAAAATTATTAAGTGGTTCTCAGCAAAGGGACTCTCTTTAAATTTTGATAAAACTCAGTATATACAGTTCCGTACAGTAAATGGCACAACTCCAGTAATAAATATAGACTTTGAACAGAAGTCTGTTGCTAAGGAAGAATTTTCAAAATTTTTAGGTGTGTCCATTGATGAGAGGTTAAACTGGAAGCAACACATTGATGGTCTGCTGAAACGTCTGAGTTCAGCTACGTATGCTATTAGGGTTATTGCAAATTTTAGTGACAAGAATCTCAGTAAATTAGCTTACTATGCCTACTTTCATTCACTGCTTTCGTATGGCATCATATTGTGGGGTAATTCATCGTTGAGTAGAAAAGTATTCATTGCTCAAAAACGTGTAATCAGAATAATTGCTGGTGCCCACCTATGGTCATCCTGCAGACATCTATTTAAGGATCTAGGGATCCTCACAGTAACCTCACAGTATATATATTCACTTATGAAATTTGATGTTAATAATCCAACCCAGTTCAAAAGTAATAGCAGTGTGCATAGCTATAACACCAGGAGAAAGGATGATCTTCACTATGCAGGGTTAAATCTGACTTTGGCACAGAAAGGGGTAAATTATGCTGCCACAAAAGTCTTTGATCACCTACCAAACAGCATCAAAAGCCTGACAGATAGCCAACCAACATTTAAAAACAAATTAAAAGAATTTCTAGATGACAACTCCTTCTACTCATTGGCTGAATTTTTAGATATAAATTAAGGGAGGGGAAAAAAACCAACTTAATCATTACTGTCATGCAATATTTTGTGTAATGTAATATCTTGTACAGACATCTTTTATTAACCTGACACGTTCCACATCATTATGAAGTGTTGTATTCATGATCCATGGAACAAGTATTAATCTAATCTAATCTAATCTAATCAACTAGAGATTGGTCTCTCGCTTTTGTATCCATAAACGCATTTTACCACTGAAGTAGCGTGTTAATATGTAGTGTTCACATTTTACTTGAGACAGTTATGTCAATTACCTTAGAGACACTGAATGCACCAGGAGCCGAGAACGTCAGTCCTAGAGGGCATCGGCATATTTCTGCAGCGATATCTTTGTACAAGTTGTAGAACTTTGGAACGTGTATCAGATCTTTCGCTATTTAAGAGCACAGCAATCTTGTTAAAACCTCAGAAATGGTACCTCCTATGATTGTAAAATGTTTAGTTGACAGTTATGAAGAGATTTCTCCAGAGGACAACCTTGCAAAAATTCCACACCTAAGATAATTTCTGCAAGTTGCCTAAGTTGGACATCTTTAAAGTTCCTGCACTATGTGGTTGCACATGTATTTCCTTAAGCTGCAGCCATGCGGGGTAGCCGTGCAGTCTAGGGCCCCTTGCTATGGTTCACACGGGCCCCCCATTCGGGGTTTGAGTCCTCCGTTGGGCATGGGTGTGTGTGTTGTCCTTACTGTAAGTTCAAAATTCAAATTGACTAGGACCTATCTTAGCTCCGTTGTGTGCAAGCACGCCACTACTTTGGCATCATTGTTAATCAAAAATAGTATACCTAGAGATATCGATTTTGATAACTCAGTGTCAATATTTGCAGCAGAAAAGATTAGAAAGAAAAGATTCCAAGCTAAATTTTAAAATCACCTATCAGTAAGAAGACCTTTAGTTGTTCCATAAAATTTCGGGTGTGCAGATGCATAAATTCAGCTTCTTTTTCTAACATTTCGGCTGAATACCGTCAAGCCATCTCCAGAGTGAGCCAAGATGACTAACGCTCCAGCACTTGCTCTGACCCTTTACACCCGAAGGCCGAAACACTGTGTATGCAGCCAAAGATACACAAAACGCCAGAGACATTGATAGGCAGCAAACAGATGTAACATATGCGTGGAAATCAAATCTATGGGTGCGCAGTCGTTCCACATGGTGATATCGATGTGTCACGGAGAGCTGCACAGTTGCGACGTCTTTGTGATTTAATTACAGAAATTCCATGACTTGTCCGAGCTGAAGCCGTTATTTCTATTAATTAAATTCGTCGCCAACTGAATTTCAATTGCTTGTTTCACTTCTGAGTCCCATGAAGGAGAAGCTGAATTTATGTGGCTGCATTCCCGAAATTCTATGGAACAGGCTTTACGCTGTGAAAACATGAAGATGCACAGACTGTCAGGACTCTTTCATTAATAATCAACCAAACTGTGTTATTTCTAAAAAGATGTTTTACTTATTTGTTTCCATTCATAAACACTGTTAACAAAATAGTTAACGTTATACTGTTGTTACTTAACCATTGGCATAAAAGATTTGCCTTTCTAAAAATAATTAAACGTTTGTGTGGGGTTGGTGGGGCTGTAGTGAGAGGTTTGGGGGGAAGTAGGGGGAGGGGGGGGGTGCTAAGGGCCCTGCTGCACTGACATGCCACGGCAGCTCTGCTGGCGGAGACGCCAGACAGAAGCATGGGACGCAGTTAGGTCTGCCACGATTGGCATCTACCTGAGCATGGCAGCTCTGCCGGCAGAGCAACGGCCATCAAGTTCTGCCAGCAGGCTTGCCAGCCAAACACACGGCAGCTTGCGACCACTCCCGCACCTGGACGCCAGCAGACTGCCGAGAGCTACATGCCATTCGCCCGTACCTAATTATTTTCGCCAATGTGAACGCTAAGGATAGTTTTGACACTGAATCTCTTATCTGCAAGATTCATATGAGACCAGCAACAAGGATACTCCATATCAGGACTACTCAAAACGACAACTGGAAAATGAAGCAAAGTTCAGAGGATAAACTTCCCCAAGCTACAATCACATTCAAACTACTTACAACAACGCACCTTCTGGATTCTGGCCAGCCGGAAATCGCGGAAATTATCTGTTCCCGATACTCCACTCCACTCACAAGAACTTTACACCACTGACAAAGCACGTTTTACTATCCAGGCTACAGAAGTTTTCTTCAGAACCTATTTCCAGACAGAAACAGCACAGCTACATGTCATGCTGCAGAAAGTGATGTTAATGGGTCTCACACATCAGAAACGCCAGAATTATTTTAAGAAATAAGATATGTAAACAAATGACGCAGGTTTCGTACTTTTAGTCTACAGCAATTATGAACTGAATTTCAGTCTATAATAATGTACTCTTCAAATAAAAACTGAAAAATCATTTCTAATTATACTTTACAGTTAGAGCTAAAAAGGTAAACATCACTCCAGACAACAGATAATTACATACCGATTAGACAGGTCATGAAAACCTTTTCCTCTGGTGAGATTACTTTCCTTAAAACAGCATCGTTTTTCTTCGGTTAATGTCGGGAGAGCACTACCTCATCAAATGAACATACTGACATTCTCACGAAACTGGAAAATTTAGCACTGTAATTTCTTAAATCGCTATACAGCATGTGAAATAATCTGTCCATGTCACGACCAGCAATGAAGGGATGCATTTTCCTGCATTCCCTTTTGAACTTGTACACTAGGCTACTAGGTCCTCTGTTCAGCACAGACTGAGAGAGTTCCTCTGGCGTCTCTGGTGGCATATCATACTGCTAGAGCTGAGCGCTGCCAGCAAAGCAGCCAGCAGACTTTCTGTGTCATCTCACAATGCAGTAGTACCCTTCGGCTCACACTGGGTACTGAACTATATAGCTACTCCACTGTCAAGAGGTACATGCCAGGGTTTATTTGTTGCTAGATAATGCATTGGGAAACTTTTTAGAGATTCACAGTCCTGTCTTTACGAGTGTATTCTTGAAAAATCGGTAACATTAGCCCAAAGCCCTTATCTGTTGGATCTTCTTAAAAGATCGGAAAAATTCCTCCATATCCGTTTTTACGTGTACAGTCTTGCAGAGTGGGGGAAAATCGGTAAAATAGATGCGGAATGCGTGGTTATGTGAGTCGTCTTAAAAATCGGAAAAATTACCCCAATTACCCAGTGGTGTCTCCTATATGCTTGATTGGAGACAGATCTGGTGATTGAGGAGGCCAAGACAATATGTCGACACTCTGTAGAGCATGTTGGGTTACAACAGCAGTCTGTGGGCGAGCATTATCCCATTGGGAAACAGCCCTTGGAATGCTGTTCATGGTCGAATCACCAGACTGTGATGTACAAATTTGCAGTCATGGTGACTGGGAAACCATGAGAATCCTCCTGCTGTCATACGAAATGGCACACCACACAATAACTACTGGTGTAGGTTCAGTGTGTCTAACATGCAGATATGATGGTTGCAAGCCCTCAAATGACTTCTTCCTGACCGACACACGACCAGCAATGGCACCAAGGCAGAACCAGCTTTCATCAGAACACGCAACAGATCTCCACCCTGTCCACCAGTGAGCTCTTGTTTAACACCAGTGAAATCGCAGATGGTGGTGCTGTGGGGTCAACGGAATGCATGCTTGGAGATTTGTAACAGTTTGCTGACACTGTGGTGCAAACTACTGCTCAAATTGTTGCTGCAGATAAAGTACAGTGCACTAGAGCCATACACTGCATATGACAGTCTCCCCTGTCGGTAGTGCCATATGGTTGTCTGAAGCCCAGTTTTCTTATGACTATACATTCTTGTGACCACTGCCGCCAGCAGTCATGTGCAGCAGCTATATTCCTACCAATTATTTCTGCAAAATCGCAGGGCAGCATCCAGCTTCTCATGGCCCTGTTACATGACCTCATTTAAACTCAGTTTGGTGTTGATAATGGCGTCTTTGTCGCCTTAAGGGCGTTCTTGACTAACATCAGCTTACCACATCCAACCTCGAAGGTACTTAGAGAAAATCTTATTTGCATCCTCATAGTGGGGTCACTCTGGTCTTAAGCGACAGGTGGCAAATTCCAATAGACATCATCTTTCAGATATAGAAACATGACTACCAACTTTTGCTTATGTCGCACAACTCCTTCTTGATGCTATGATCTTTTTCCATCGGTGCATATTTTAATAAAGTGATCTAATATTTTACACGTTATTGTTCCACTCCATCTCCTTTTGGAGCAAACCAAAGAACCCACCGCTGTGCCTGTGACTGTATTTTCGTACAGCACAACAAGGGAAACTAGGGCAACTGGCTATTATGTTTACAAAGGAGAACAGCGATGTCTTTGTCCCAGGAATTGTGCAGCTCCACTACTGTTATACTCTCTTGATGACTCTTTTTTTTACTTAATTTCTCTTATTCTCAAAGAATACAACGTTTCTGCTGGCCAGTATCAATGTAGGATTTATGGGTATGTAACCTACTGGATCTTCACACTAGCCTACAAAAATATACTTGTTAGCCGTTGGGTCCCATTTTCTACCAGAATTGTTTTGGGATCTGTACCATAGCCCCACATCCAAAAAGCTTTAAGTTGCTTAGATTTGGCTTGTTGCTGGCCACGCTTCATAATGAGATCTATTTTTTACTGCTTTGCTAAGCGATTGACTGATCAAATACACAGCTGTCTTCATCACCTCTGCCCAAAAGCATTTAGCTAACCCAGCATCAGTTAATATACTTCTTGCTTTTTCAATAGTAGTCCTACTTGATCTCTCTGCAACTCCATTCTGGGATGGACTGTATGTGATGGTGGTTTGATGTCTAATTGCTTCTTCCTGCAAAAGTTTCTTAAATTTTTTTTGTATGCTCTGTCTCATTATCATATCTGATAACTTTAATCTTCTTTCACGTTTCACCTTCTACCATATGACGAAAGTTCTCAGAAATCTCATTCACTTGATCTCTAGAACTTAAAAAATGAATATAGTTACATCTTGAGTAGTCGTCTATAATATTAAGAAAAACTGGCTTCCCAGTATAGACTCACACTCCATTGGCACACAAACATCCGTTTATATTAACTGCAAGACATCTGATTTTACTAGGCTTAATGGGTAATCTAATGATTCCCTTAAATACATATTTCACAGAGTTCCTTCCATTCTTGTTGTCACATCATGTAACAGTTACATGCCTTTTCGTTTAGGTGCTCAAGTCTTCCATATCATAATAAACCTTTCGCAGGGTACACATAAAGTTGACATTTTCATCGATATCTGTAGCAGTATCTAACTTCAAAATTTCCATTTCATTTGTCACCATAGCTAGAATTTCTCTATATTTGTAACTTATTTTTTTCCATTTATATCAAAGGTTATTCTGTTGTCCTTCATGACTACTTCAATTACATACAGCAAATTAGTTGCAACACCTTTTACGTAGTAAACATCATGTCATGTAATATTTTCTGGTTCTCCATTTACAGTTATGTTATGATCAACTTTCTGAGCAAGCTGACATTGTAATTTGGAACCATTCACTGTAGATATATCCATACATCTTTTATTAGTAACATGATAAAGAGCTCTTTTGTCTCTAATAATATGTTATGAAGCTCCTGAATCTGAGATCCATTCTTATTCTCTGTTACCTTTTTTTACCAAAACAGCAATAAACAGAGAGTGCCTTACCTTCATTAACAGTTCTCCTCTCTTGAATATGTGCATTATACCTTTGTCCTTTATACTTACCCTTCTGCAGCATTGGAATGAAATGTAATCCATCTTCCAAAAGTTGTAGCACTTGACTGGTTGCTTCTTTTTCTTCCTAGAATGAGGTTCTGCAGCTTCTTTCTTCTCTGAAATATGGCGGTCTGATATACTTTTGACTTCCTGCAGGATCTTAACTTTTATGCTGTCTCCAGTAATTTGTAATCCTGAGGTTCATAAGCCCATAATCATTGGTGCATATTTTTTCAGCAGTTCTGCTAGCAGTAATGAGTCTATTCATTCATCAGAAATTCCGAATCCAACGTTCCTTAGTCGATTTGGTGTAGATATTATGTTGACATACTCAGCCCCACTCTGGCATGTATCCATCAAGTGGTTAGAAGTTCACAGAGGTTACAGTTTTCAAATGCACTCCATGTGCTCCATAACTTGTCTCAATCTTCTTACATCATCACAGCTTTCTCTATATGTATGTGGTTCACTGGATCAATCAATAATATCAGCTTTGATCTTGCCTTCTGGTCCTTCTCTATGTGTACATAGTTGACTGGATGAATCAATAATATCAGCTTTGACCTTTCCTTCTAGTCCTTATTTGCGAAAGTTTGCTCAGTGGACTTCAGTGTACTATTCAGTATATCCCAAAATCGTCCAAGCATATGTATGCTTCCACAGAAGATTTCTATGTAGAGTAGTTCTCATGACCTACACGTCACTCTATTTGTGGTACCTGCACCACACTAATTTTTCACAGTTACCTTTACTGTTAGCAAATTCAGTGTTAAATTATGCAAATTCCTGTGCAGCCAGTTTGTCCTGATAGCTTTTACTACACACTTTCAGAAATAATCCGATTTTTTTCTTTGAATATATCAGAATACTTATTGTGAACACATTCACTTGTGCCTGGGCCCATAATCTCTTGGAGCTATATCAGCTAAAAAAATAATTCTGAGTAAAAAATTGTGGGAAGAATGTAAGCTGTATTTTAAAATCCACAATTACATGTAACAGTGCATTACACTAGTCAGTAAGATAGCCCCAAAGAGTATACAAAACACAGTCATAGAGGTCTATTGCACTCTGTGGAGTACACTTTGCCACAGACACATACACATACGAAATATATTGTTCATATACCCCCAACAAATGGTCATTATGCATACTTATGCCATGATATCAAGAATACTGGTGTTAATTATTGTGACAGTTATTGCTACATTGCCTTGGTGTACTCATATAATCAACACATAATTTAAATATACTTAACGAGGGTTTAAAATGTACTGATTTAGTTCTTTAAGTATTACTGTTGTGAAGTAAGGAATGTAAGTATCATAATGTTAAACAGTTAATTGTTGTATAGCAATATTAACGATATAAAATCTCACTATGAAACTTCTCAGCAAAAGCACTCAAACACAAGTCATATAATTTACAGTGTAGATTAGATTAGATTAGATTAATACTAGTTCCATGGATCATGAATACGATATTTCGTAATGATGTGGAACGAGTCGAATTTTCCAATACATGACATAATTAGGTTAATTTAACAACATACTTAAGTTAATATAACAACTTTATTTTTTTTGTGTTTTTTTTTATTTTTATTTTTTTATTTTTTTTATTATTTTTTTCTCAATTTATATCTAAAAATTCCTCTACGGAGTAGAAGGAGTTGTCATTCAGAAATTCTTTTAATTTCTCCATAAATACTTGTTGGTTATCTGTCAGATTTTTGATACTATTTGGTAAGTGACCAAAGACTTTAGTGCCAGTATAATTCACCCCTTTCTGTGCCAAAGTTAGATTTAATCTTGAATAGTGAAGATCGTCCTTTCTCCTAGTATTGTAGTTATGCACACTGCTATTACTTTTGAATTGGGTTTGGTTGTTAATAACAAATTTCATAAGAGAGTATATATACTGAGAAGCTACTGTGAATATCCCTAGATCCTTAAATAAATGTCTGCTGGATGATCTTGGGTGGACTCCAGCTGTTATTCTGATTACACGCTTCTGTGCAATAAATACTTTATTTCTCAATGATGAATTACCCCAAAATATGATGCCATACGAAAGCAATGAGTGAAAATAGGCGTAGTAAGCTAATTTACTAAGATGTTTATCACCAAAATTTGCAATGACCCTTATTGCATAAGTAGCTGAACTCAAACGTTTCAGCAGATCATCAATGTGTTTCTTCCAATTTAATCTCTCATCAATGGACATACCTAAAAATTTGGAATACTCTATCTTAGCTATATGCTTCTGATTAAGGTCTATATTTATTAATGGCGTCATACCATTCTCTGTACGGAACTGTATGTACTGTGTCTTATCAAAATTCAGTGAGAGTCCGTTTACAAGGAACCACTTAGTAATTTTCTGAAAGACAGTATTGACAATTTCGTCAGTTAATTCTTGTTTCTCAGGTGTGATTACTATACTTGTATCATCAGCAAAGAGAACTAACTTTGCCTCTTCATGAATATAGAATGGCAAGTCATTAATATATAATAAGAACAACAAAGGACCCAAGACTGACCCTTGTGGAACCCCATTCTTGATAGTTCCCCAGTTTGAGGAATGTGCTGATCTTTGCATGTTACGAGAACTACTTATTTCAACTTTCTGCACTCTTCCAGTTAGGTACGAATTAAGCCATTTGTGCACTGTCCCACTCATGCCACAATACTTGAGCTTGTCTAGCAGAATTTCATGATTTGTGTAGGGAAATACATTACTTATATTAATAGCCTTAAATATTTTACTTAAATATTCAAATAATTCTACTAGCTAGTCTTATTCTTGATATCTCTTTTAATTGCAATATACTGTACATTGCTTAACTTCTGGGGCCATCAAAAGTACATTCATATTTCAACACATTTCATGCAAAATATAATTTTTTTAGTCTTTTATAAATCTTGTTTTAACTTGTTAGTCAGGTGTCTATGTGTTACTTCTTACAATTTAGACTTTTGAATGCTTCACTGGTAAAAACTACATTTTTTCTCATATTACATTGATGGGAATAGTAAGTGATCTAGCAGCTAAATGCTAGATTAATATTCTAAAGATCACACCTTCAAAGTCCAACTATCCCAATTTTGATAGTCTTGGTGTGGTTTCTTGCATTGCACTATGTGAGTGTTGAATTGGTTTGCTTATAACATAATGACTGCTTTGATCTGAGAAACATAAAAGACAGAACTATAGGCCAATATGAGAAACTAAATGTTTAAAATTAAAAGTAACAATAGTTAATTCAACTGTGTTTTGTTAGCAAACACTTTATTTTTGCTATTAAATTGCATTGTTAACAAAAAGGAATTGTTTTCATTATATCTGCAAGAATCCTTTGTTTCTCATACAGCTGACAAACTTATCACAGCAACATAGCATGTGATCTATTTGAAAATTATTTTGAAAACTAGCTAACCACTTTTCAAATATGCACGTAATGTGTCTTAGTTTTTAGTGGTCAAGTATATGTCACAGTTGTCAGAAAGGTCAATGAGCTCTGTTAAAAATGATGCTATTTTCGAATTAGTAATGCCATAAACGTGAATCAGTAGTTATCACACACAATAAGGTATTTGAGCTGATCTAACACTTGACTTCCATTCTTGCATCCACTCAGAAGATAAACTCTTATAGTTTTGCAAAAAATCCATTTTTTGATAATATTGTTCAAATTCACTTAAGTAGTGTCTTTTCATAAAATTGAGCACCTCGTGAATTTTCAGAAGTTCAGGGAAAACCAATTTCGTGGGTTGTGATTGTTTCCAGTCTTTTATATTAGTGAGATTATCAACAGCTTCACATTCCATTTCTTGCAATAATGCTTTTCGTCTACTCTTTAAACAGTCTTTGATAAAAGCAATATTTCCTTCCTTGATTCCTTCATTTAATAGATACTGAAGATTAGACTCTATTTTCAAAGACTCTGAAGCAAACGCATCACTACCCAGCATGGATGGGTTCATTTCTCTGATAGTTTCTTTCAGCTGTTGTGGCAAAGAACAGAATATGTCTGCTTCAGAAATTTTGTCTTGGAAACTCTGTAATGTCTTGCAGATAGTTATAACACGATCTAAGTATTTGTTCTTAATGTTGTCCAGGTATTTTCTTCCTTTTGTAATAAATAGTGAAATTTTGTCTTCAAGATCAGAGCAAGTTCTCTCAATTTCCTGTTCTAGATCTTCCAGCAACGTTTTGTTGCTTGGGTAGCCATGCACCACTAGGAGTTTGCGTTTACAGTTTCCACGAATACATTTATCTTCTTCAAGTAGGTCAACTTTCTCTGATTGATACTGACTATAAACTTTCATAAGTTTTTGAATTTTTGTTCCATGATATTCAATCAGTCTCTTGGCTACATACAAATCAGCAGCATGTCTCAGTCTAGATAACCACTGAAACAATATTAATGTTTCTTCACAGCAAGACTCTAGACATTGCTTAGAATAATTTTGAAACATTTCAGTACATTTTTTCATGAAATTGTCATATGTTGTTGGGAGCACACTGTTCGCTAGAGGTGACTGTGTGTTTCTGGATGCGTAAAATAAACATGCCTTTTCTTGAAGGGAGGACACAGCATTTCCTATCTCTTTATAGACAATTGAGGCAAATGGTATTTCTTCTAAAAATGGTTCAGTGTATTCTGGAAATAGTTTTCTGTAGTCAGTAAGCTTCGTTTTTCCTACTGCAACTTTAAGAGCACTCCGCACTGCTTTTCCTTTCTTCATGAATGAATGACTTTTCCGTTTATGGTCTATCGTAGATAAAGATTTTCTGTTGCATGGATAGAGAAGTGCTAAAGCTCTTTTTCTGCTGTTTCTCATAAAATTTTCGAAAGTTTCAAGTAGATGAGACGACGGGGATGCCTGCAGTTCATTCAACAATATCAGGATAATAGTTTTGAATTCATCTGTGACTCTATTTCCATCTTTTTGTAAGTTACAAAACGTATTTTTTAAAGATTTTTCTGCTTCAGATAAGATCAAAGTGGTTTCTTCAGCAAACTTAAGCTCATTTAATACATTAATTAAATATTCACCAATATTTGAATAGCATTCATTCATGTCTTGCATGACTACAGCACAGCAGCTATTTAATTCATTATCAAAGGCAGTTTGTTTTGTAATAATAAGTTTATCAACATTAGCAAGTTCAGACAAAAATAGCTGCACTTCTTCTGAGCTATATGTTCCTCCTTCACTGAACATTCTCAATGATCTTATAAAATTTAATTGGCAGTCTTGGAGGTATCGAAATTTCCGATTGCATTGCTCTTTAAAATGAAGTACTGCATTTTCAAAAATATTTTCCTCTTTAATTTGTTTATTATTTATTTTGGTTACCAGATTGTCAACTAAACTTGAGTTTTCAGATCCAGCAGCTATCATTTCCACTTCAGCAAAATAAGCTTTAGAAATCTCTATAGTGTTACTAAAAATTGAAACAAAATGTTCTAAATCTTGAAAAATCTGAGACAAATATGATTCAACTGCATTTTTATGAAGTTCTAGTAACATTTGATGATTTCTCAATTCAATTAACCTTACATTGTACACTTGTTCCACTATTCTGTTATATTGTTTGCTTTCCATGTGAATGTAGCCATCAAGTTTATCAACTAATCCATAACTCTCATCAATCATCCAGCTTTCCATCCTGAGGGAAACATCTCTTTCACAAATCTGATGGTATTTATAAATCTCTTGCATTAGAGCACAATTCCAGTTTTCCATTGCATTCGTATGAAAATCACAAAGTTGAAGATGTTTTGGTAAATGTGCCACATATTCAAATTCAGCAGAACCATTCTGATCTAAAAAATAAGTGATTTGTTTTTCGAAATTATATTTTTCTTGCAACATACAGAATTCAGCACCAAGTAGCCGTCCTTCAATTTTAGCGAACTCTCTAAACTTTTCAAGAATGTTTATTTCTTCATTTAATTCATCTTTACAACATTGTTCTGTGTCTTGTACTAGTTTTGAAATTTTCTGCAGATGTTGATTAATAGATTTTTCACTGTATTCCATCCTTATATTGGCTATGGCCATTAAAATACCAGCCTGGTTTGACCTACGTCTCTCTAGCTGTGTTTCAACATCTTTGCCAAGAACGACTGCTATTAGAGCTTTTGTGTCCTTCAGTCTCTGTAGATGTTCGGTCCATATTCTAGCAAAGTCAGCAAGAAAACGAAAGCACCTCCCAATCTTTTTTTGCATTCTGCAAGTAGCATTGTGCCATGTTATTATTTTATAGTGAATATTATCTAAAGGGTTTTCTTCTTCTTCATTAACTGATATTTCCCATAATTGCTTCAGTGGTTGTTCTTTCTCGCCAGAGCCGTTACTTGTTGTCATACGCTCCATCTGAGATATTTCAGAGTAAATTGTATCGAAGCTATCTATGAACAACCGTAGTGCTCCACTCGATTTTTCCTTTGCTATTGAATATGTTTTTATCAGCAATTCCAAAACAAAATCGCACTGATTGCTTTGCAGCTGATCTGGCCAGTCCTCAGTTGTGTCGTCAAGAAAATAATCCCACATGAACTTACTTCCTTCCTCATTGCAAAGAAAATTAAGAAACAATTTTTGTTTTAGTTTTTGTATGTAGCTTTGACTTATTTGATCACTGCAGGGTTGTAGACTATCTTTATCCTCTACTGGCGCAATTTTAGGAACAGCATCTTTAAGGTATTCCGCCTCTTGCGCCTTCACTGAGATCCAAGCTTCAAGCTTAGATGCTAAACTAAGTTTCATTTTTATAAGTTTCGATAGTTGATACAGCACTACGTGACGCGAGAAATTGGCATATTCTCGAATATTATTCAAAAATTGGGCGTTCATATTCAGTATGTCTTGCTCAAACATGTCCTTAGGGAAATTGTTAATCACTCTCCGCATTGTTTCGTAATGATGCTTTATTAATTTTTCTGCTTTCACAGAATATTTTTTTTCACACGAGTAACAGTCTTCGAAGAAAGTTTCAACACAAATACCAGCGTCATATCTAACTTCTTTGCATTTTATCCATATTTCGATAAAATCTTGCTTTTCTATCAGCGATTGATCAGAAATTTCTATACGACTGAATTTTGTCTGTACAGTTTCTTCTATCAAATGGAGTTTCTGGACTAACCACTCCACTTTGCCTCGTATTTCAGTTTCTCTTTGAGCATCCAGATCGTTTTTCTCCGATATATAGTCTTGAATCAGACCAGTTTTTCGCATATCTGTACTCTTATTCATAGTTTTCTCTTTTTGCTTACACACGATTTTGTCTTTAACATCTAACGAAGTAACGTTAATCATTGTACACTTTATAACTTGATCTAAATAAATTAAAGGTGGCACAGATTGATGGTGTGACTGTAAAAGCAGCTAAACAAAGGAAATACGTATTTACAACTCCGTGTTTTATTTCATAGGTATTTATAACCTCCCTTCCTGTACTGCATTTAATATCATAAAGGAAAGTATATTTTCTTCATAATTTGTGTTTCAGTTGCTAACTATTCGGTAAGACTGTATTGCTTGTGCTGTTTTTTTAATTATTACTATAATATAATTTTGTATGTAATGTAAAAGAATCGAGCACAAAAAATTTTATGTTGTGTTTTACATGTATTTTTTGCATGTGTATTTCGGATAAATAGTTGCAATGAAATGCACTACGTCGCCGTACTTCATGCCTACCGCCACAGATTTGTGTTTGAGGTTGGCAGCGCCGTTAGCCTTGCGCACTTGCTGATAAGCAAACACAACACAGTAGTAGCCGGTATAAGATTGACAGCTTAGTGAGTAAGTCACTCAGTTGTAGTTTTTATCGAGTGAGTGGAGGTAGCCCTAAACAATATGTTGCGCTCATTTGTGAGGGCTGGCGTTAGCCAGATTCAGAAATCGTGCATGGCAACAGCAGCAGCCATTCCAGCACCAAATACAAACCCTGAAGTTCTCTACACTGGAGTACGTGAAATTTTGTTTTCTTAGGAACATACATACTACTTTCGTAATCTTAATGACCCTAGCAAGATGTTATTCATTGATTATCAAGTGTAATAATAACAGGTGTATTTTGTTGGTACGTGCCGCTTTTTTGTGTGTGTGGTGGTTTGTATTACTGACGTATCAATACTTTTAACGTATTAGTTTGTTTTCAAGGAACTGTACGTTTCGAATCCTCATGTGCAAGTTCGAATAAGTAAAAATGTAGTCAACAGTAGTGTACGATGTTGTGTAAGTCTTAATTGAAATGCATGAGATAATTTCAGCAGAAGCTTCTCTGCAGTATAAAATTCTTTCATCTGTTTGTATAATTTCATTGTTTCAGTCATGTAAATGAGTAAAATGACACTTTGGTTTAATATTTTAGAACTTGAAAAATATTAGCAATGTAATGTGTGAATGTTGTAGAACTTTTGCCATTGACTTTCACACTTAAGAAAGTTCCTGAAGAAGACACAATGCCTTTATCATATACGGAAGGGCTCTGCCGAAGATGAGTCGTCATAGGTAACATGCCTTTAAGACTTTCTGGATTCTTTCAAGCCATACACTTTTTTTTTCCTTTTTTTAAAAAAAAGAATGGCTGTGGTATTAGGCTAAATCCTGTATGGAGACACCATCTCACTTCTTTCACTACTTGCTTTTACTTCTTCAGGGGGCTACAAATGTTCAGATTTGCAGTTACAATCTTATCAGACTAATCAACATTGCAAGTATACAGGAGATCAGTTCTTTGGGGAGATTCAGCCAGCAAAAGATGGTTAGTTAGATAAGCTGGCGGAGAGCTTTCAGGTTGAAAAGTATGTGCTCAGTGAGTCAATACAACAGGCCTTAAGATGCTGTATGTACTTCAGTGAATGATGGCAAGAGGAATGTTCTGCCAACTAGTCCACCACCGTCATGCGTTTCATTAAAACCTCTGTGCTTTATGTGAGATCACGATTAGATTAACTTTCATTGCAGTTGATACATTGTGAGAAGATCCTCCAGGATGTAGAACATGTCAGAAAAACAATAATACATGATAAATATTTGCAACTAAAACAAATCAGCTAATGTACCTTCCACAGGTCCCATGTGGATTTCACAACACTCATTTACTAAAATTGCATTAATGCACTGATTTTAAAATTAATTTTTTTAAAAATATATAAGGCAATAAACATATAATAGGACTACTACAGTACTTATTTGCAATGAACACATTATTGTACGAAATGGTGCAGAAGTTTGATTGCACTTGTGGCACACACTCACTCGCACACAAAAATCAGTTGGTGCACCAATAAATCCTTTAGGCTTCTCTTAAACTGAATTTCATTGGTTGTTAAGCTTTTTATGGCTGCTGGCAGGTTATTGAAAATGTGTGTTCTTGAATAATGCACACATTTTTGTTCAAGAGTAAGTGACTTCAAATTCTTGTGGAGATTATTCTTATTTCTAGTAGTGAGCTGCTGGTCTGAAAAAGTGATATATTTTTAAAGACAAATTTCATTAAAGAATAAATGTATTGGGAAGTAGCAGTTAGTATCCCTAGTTCCCTAGACAGGCCTCTGCAGGATGTTCTTGAGCTTACACCACATATAACTCTTATTGGACATTTTTGTGCTTGGAAAACTTCAGCTTGGCTTGAGTTACCCCAAAAAATAATCCCATATGACATTATGGATGAAAGTAAGCATAGTATACCAGCTTTTTCATATTTATGTCCCCATGTCTGACAGAATTTGCATTGCAAATAGAGATTTGTTTTGATGCTTCAGCAGTTCTGTGGTGTGCTCCTCCCAGTTGAATTTTTTGTCAAGCTGTAATCCCAACAATTTAACACTGTCCACTTCTTTATTTGCTTGTCATCATAATGTTAAAAGTTCTGAACTGCATGTAGTGTGTTTTTTCAAAGTTAAGTGACAAAGAATTGGCTAGGAACCAGTGATTAATGTCCACAAATATTTTATTAGCCGATCTCTGTAAGGCTACACTTGATTTGCTATTTATTGCAATGTTTGTATCACTGGCAAACAAAATAAACTTGGCATTTGGTAATGTTACTGATGAAAGGTCATTGGTATACAGAAGAAAAAGTAAGGGTCCTAAGATGGTACCTTGTGGGGCCTGACATGTAATTAGTTTCCAGTTGGATGATTCCTGATAGCTTAATACACGTCTCTTTCCTAGTAACCTTTTTGCTTCCTGCCAGAGATATAAGACTTGAACCATTTTGCAGCATTTCCTGTTACACCATAATATCCTAATTTACTTAAAAGGATATTGTGATTTACACAGTCAAATGCCTTTGACAGATCACAAAATATACCAGTTGCCTGAAACTTTTTCTCTAATGAATTAAGTAGGTTTTCCCTGTAAGTGTAGATAGCCTTCTCAATATCGGAACCCGTTACAAATCCGAACTGCGACTATGACAGTATGTTATTTGTGATAAGATGGTTATAAAGATGATTGTACATTATCTTTTCTAAAATTTTTGAGAATGCTGGCAAAAGTGAAATTGGATGGAAATTTGATGCTATTTCTTTATCTCTCTTATTAAATAGTAGCTTAACTTCAGCATATTTCAACCATTCAGGAAATGTTCCACGGATAAACGACTGGTTCCACAGATAGCTTACTTAACTCAGAATCACATTCTTCTTTAATTAACTTTGTTGATATTTCATCATACCCACTAGATGTTCCTGATTTTAAAGATTTTATGATGGACATTACTTCTCTGGGGGTAGTAAGGATCAAAATCATATTATGGAAGTTACTTGAAATGTCTGGTCTGAAGTATCCCGTGGCAGCATCTACAGAGCCTGACAAACCCATATTTCCAGTAAAAGTTATAAAATGTTTGTTAAAATGTTCTGCAACATTATACACATGTCACCAATGTATCATTTACTCTTAATGCTATTTGCATCTCTTCATGTCTGCTTCTACTGGTCTTCTCCTTCACTATATCCCATATTGTCTTTATTTTGTTACCTGATATGACTGTCTTTCCTTGTAATATGTCAATATTACAGTCTTTAATATTTTGCATTATTTCTTGTAATGTGCAATAGCATCAACATCAGAACTGCTTTGGATTGACGGATACAGGTTTCTTTCTGTTTTACAAGATATCTTTATTCCTTGAGTAATCCATGGCTTCTTTTTAGACTTTGCTGTAACCTTGGTTAGTTTTGGGGGAAAACTGTGTTCCAATCAGGTAAGCACTTTATTAGCAAAAGTGTTATATTTTTCGTTCATGCCATGAACACTGAAAACATCATTCCAGTGCATGTCTCTGAGGAGTTTCCTAAGATAAATAATTTTTGGATTATTGATTATCCTCTTGAATTCAGATTTAACAGATTTTATATCCTGTTCAGTATTAACATTTAACTGAAGGAACTGCATGTCATGGTTAGAGAGGCCATTGACTATTGGTTTTGTAATATAATTTTGTTCATTGGACTTTTGATGTTATCAGTGGCTGTTTGTGAGCAATTGGCTGCCCTTGTGGGGAACTTTACAGTGGGAATTAAATTGAGTGATAGTGTTACTAAATTAACTCAGATATCTCATTGGGAGAGTCTTTAAGGAAATCTACATTGAAGTCACCGGCAACCACTAATTCTTTGTTTTTGGTTGTTAAATGGGCCAGTACAGCTTAAAGGTGGTTTATGAACAGATTTGTTACCTGCAGGTGCTCGGGCCCTCGAATATTTTGATGAAATAAAGATAGCTGACATTTCACATCAATTGAGTTAAAATTGGGTAAAGTTGAAAATTCTTAACCAACAGCTGTTTATGCTGATGTAATAAGCTAGAATAATGTTTTTTGGTTCCTTTCTCAAACTGAAGGTTTTTCTCAATCCTAGCCTCTCTTAAAACTTTGTTTCCTTCTGTCCTCCCTACCGTAAAAAAAAAAGGGTATTTTTCTGAACCCTATAACCACTGGTATTGTATCGCTTGTGACAGTGCCTTCCCCCTTTAACTTATGTGCTATTTTCGCAGCCAGTGTACCCTTTCCTGTTGAGGTGAAGGCATGCCTAGTATAATCGCACCTATTGAGAGAATCGACAGGAACAAAACCAATGTGTGACCCCGCACCCGATATAAACAGCCTTTCCAACTCCAAATTAACTCTCCTGACAGAAGAGCTCAAATGAGGTTGGTCATGGCACCCAAGAACAGATACAAACTCAACACTAGTATGCTTCGGTGCTGATGCAATCTTTGCAAGATCCCAATCTATACTGTACCCAGGATCTCTGTCAGTACTATTACCTGTCCCACTCACTGTAACCATGGTGTCTGCCTTAGTGAATCTTTACAAAGTGATCCTAAATCATCAGTCACGTGCTCGAGACCAGCACTAGTTTTAAAAAGATTGGTGACCTGGTATTCTGTTCCTAGTTCATCCTGCAAAAATTGGCCAACACCTCTTCCATGGGAACTACCTAACAACAACACTTTCTTTCTCTTTACTAATTTCCCTACATTCTTACTTTACGATTTGCTACTGAAAGTTTGTTGTTCCCTGTCTACACCTGCAACTGCTTGAGGTTCACCAGCTTCTAACTGAAGCAGCAGGTCAAATCTGTTTCCCACATTCACCATGAAGCTGTCAGACAGAGTTCTAGGCCTATCCGTCCTGTTGCCTGTTGCCACTTCCCACCTCCCTTTACCCTTCTCCCTCCTGTCAAGATCTCCTCTGACCTTATCTAACTCAGCCTGAAGGGTGGCAATTTTCCCCTCCAGTTCTAGTTTCTTCCTATCTCTACTGCTTACCCTACAATTTTCCCCTCCTGTTCTAGTATCTTCCTATATCTACTACATATCCTACAAAACGACTGATGAGTCGGGTTAACGGAAAAGTCTGATTCCACCCGTCAGCTTTGACCAATGACATCACCAATATGGTGGAAACATCCATTCATAACTACTACCATGTCGCGACTATGACATCATTACGTAAACATGACAACAAATGCAAAAATAGATCAAAAAACCATCAAATACATATTCGTCCAAAAATATAATGAAACTAATGGGACAACGGGGGAAATTGGGGGTTTTTGGGTGAGGACAAACTAAAAATAAACACACGCCACTAAACCAAACAACAAAAGCGATAAAATAAAATGATCACAACCTTCCCAAAAATCAACTGAAAACAATATCCACAGGAATCGAACACTTCCCTTGACCTACATAGGTCAATAGAAGATACAGATACCAAATCATGAAACCCAAACCTAAAACCGCGTCCACAATCATCGCTACCTCAAAAAGCACAACAGACCAACAAAATTGGAATCGAACACTTCCCTTGACATGTTACCCTTACATCATCTCCACATGTAACCGTCCTTCGTCTGAGACGCCGGAACTTTAGTAAGCCTCATTTCTTCATGACACACTGAACACTTCACGACTTCAGCCAACAGGCCGAATAGCTGAAGAAATTTTATTAGAGACAACGCACTGTCCCCCATCATTGCCGACAACCGGAAACTGTTGACGTTGTGAGTCATATCCATACCTACACCAAAGAGAAAGCAGTTTACCAAAATTTACTCACGACGAACAGAAAAAACTAAAATAACGTCGACATAACAAAATCAAAATCATTAAATCACTGAAAAATATTCCGCTGAAAGCACAATCACCACCAATACCACACATGTGCAATGCTACCATGCAAATGAACCCCATACGCCACATAACACACTACCCATAAACACTCCACCAGAGAGAACTACCGACCACAACAATATGCAACACATAAAACATGCCACACATGCAAACTAAACTGAAAACATCACCTAACACACAACACATACACACACCACCAGAGAGCACCATCTATCACATCAAAACACCACCTACAAACACTCCACTCTCACAAACTAAATTCCGCGCTGTCTAGACATCACACACAACAGCCGCCTTAAGTCACGGGTCAAAGCCTACGGGTGGAATCGGACACTTTGGTTGACCCGATGAGTCACAGTTACTTCCCCTACCCCCACGCCACTACAGTCACCCACTTGGAAAAAACTGCAGTACCTGTCACACCAAAGCCCCGACCTAACAATTCTACGGCAGGTTAATCACTTTTCATTCATGATAAATGTGATAGTTTATTATGAGTAAGTCAGTTAAACTACAAACACAAAAATATGATTCCACAAATTTGGACTGTATGCAACTGTATGAAAACAAAAACAATGGTGTAAAGTTTCTGAAACAACAACTTGAACTTTACACTAGTTGCTGGAAATGTGAGTTAAATAATGAAGAGCTACGCTACAGTTAAATTGCTGGACAGAGCAAAGAACGATTAAACAAAATTCTGTAGATTTACTGTGCCAAAACGTAAACAGAAAATATGACTATAACCCGACTGTATGATCTTTTCATGTTTTCTGCTATATTACATAAATAAAAATGATACCTTTAATGGTACGCTTAAAAAGCATACTAAAAGACCTATTTACCACATTATCAGTACTAAATCAAATGTTATTATAATCTAAAACGACTTATCTTTACGGCAGCAGCAAAACCCACGCTAGTCGCCTGGCTGCAGTGCTGCCAAAAGCAAATGTGCTGCTTTGTGGAATTTTTCGAAAGAAACTCACCTCCCAAATCAAGAGGATGTAGCTTATGGCTTGTGTGAGGTGTCAGAGTAAGCAAAATAGTACCATTTCCTTTTGCATATGAAACTGCCTTTCATGTTGGAAAAGTGCTGTAGAACTGGTGAAAATAACTCACATTTCATCGAAACTCAGATTATGATTCCATTCCTAGAGCCAGATGGGACATTGTTCAACATGTTAATCTTGAAAGCTCATGTTAGGAAACTGCAATGTGTGCATAGCATTCAAAATTGCAAAGACTGTCGCAAGTGAAGCTGTTTCACCAGATATAGCTTGTCCTACTGCTGGGCAGTCAGTGTGAGACAATACTTCCGGTGGTTTGATCACAGTGGTAGCTGCTTCCTCTTCCACATTGTGCATGTCTTGCAAGTCAAGCTTTTATTTTTCTTTAAGGAAAACCACATTTACCTGTAGCCATTGATAATATTTATGTTCTTATATACATTGTGAAAGTCTCTTTTATTTAGTGGATGACCTGAGCTGCTCCATTCCTTCTGTGTTTTGCCTTCCCAATTATTTAGTATAGGTTTTCCATTCCCCTTACCAAATTCATGTGCCAGAATTCTTGCAGTTTTTGTGCTTAAGCCATAATTCATTTTGCGTACAGAAAATATAACATCAGAAACTGTTTTTCTACCACTTTTTGTGAACATTTTTAATTGTCGTTTGATGGCCTAAAATTGATTTTGCCAATTCCTGGAAGAAAAGCCTTTTCTGTGTGCCTTTTAAGGGTTAATTTAGGAATACCCATGCTTGTTTCTAATTTATGCAAAAAAAAAAAAAAAAAACTGTTTCATGGCTATGTTGACTATCTTTTAGCAGTGAAGTAGATAACCTAAGTGACTGATGATTCTGTCATATTCTTAGCATTATGAACTACATCATTTCACAGTATGCCTAGTTGTTACGCTTGATAACACTTCTATTGGAATATAACAGTGAGCATAATCGTAGCTATAAGCTCTGTTTTTAGTGGGGTTAGTTGAACCACTGGTGGGGTACTGCTAAAATACGTGGTTAGCTTAACCCCATACGAGCTAGGGAAATACATTTTGCATCAGCATAACCTAAACCAAAAGAACATCTGAAAATGAGGTACATAAAGAAACTTTCAAAATAATATTGTTAATGGAACCGTCACAAACATAATTGATATTCAATGATTAAAGATTAAATTTAAAAAAATTAAAAAAAAAACAAAAAAAAAAAAACGGTACTTCAAATGTTAACTTGGAAATGGTTAATATCATGGCAGTTGCCTATTTTATTTGACAAAACATCAGATGTGGTGGGTTATGAACTTAAGACAACTAAAGACTACAATTTTTCTAGTTAGGTCAGTCCGTACCGAGTGGTCCAGCACTGGGTGCTTGACCATCTGAGAAAAATTTTATATTTGCTGGGTGAATTTCCCAATGTTTAGTAGCCACAAATTTTTTTAAAATTATTGTCTATTATTTTGAAATGGTGGCCATATTTGTTCGAGACTGCATGCGTTGTTTCATATTTTCAAGCATCTACATTTTTACAATTATTCAGTAGTGGATTGTCCTAAGCCTTTCAGATAAAATGCATTTAGTTCAACACACTATGTGCTACAAATTAACATCATTATCACTTAACTGAATGTACTCTTCGAAATATTTTTAATAGTTCAAAGTTATCAGCCACAAATTTAAAAAAAAACCCAATTGTTGAATAATAGTTTTCCAAAGAAGTCTTAATTTCTAAGCTTTAATAATTTTTCTGGTATTAAACTGTATAGTATAATTACTTTTTGTAGAGTATCAATGGTGAACAGCTTGTTGTTGTTGTTGTTGTTGTGGTCTGCAGTCCTCAGACTGGTTTGATGCAGCTCTCCGTGCTACTCTATCCTGTGCAAGCTCCTTCATCTTCCAGTACCTACTGCAGCCTACATCCTTCTGAATGTGCTTAGTGTATCCATCTCTTGGTCCCTTCTTCTAGTCAACTTACGCCACAAACTTCTCTTCTCCCCAATCCTATTCAATACCTCCTCGTTAGTTACATGATGTACCCATCTAATCTTCAACATTCTTCTGTAGCACCACATTTCGAAAGCTTCTATTCTCCTCCTGTCCGAACTATTTATCGTCCATGTTTCACTTCCATACATGGCTACACTCCATACAAATACTTTCAGAAACGACTTCCTGATACTTAAATCTATATTCGATGTTAACAAATTTCTCTCCTTTAGAAACGCTTTCCTTGCCATTGCCAGTCTACATTTTATATCCTCTCTACTTCGACCATCATCAGTTATTTTGCTCCCCAAATAGCAAAACTCCTTTACTACTTTAAGTGTCTCATTTCCTAATCTAATTCCCTCAGCATCACCCGACTTAATTCGACTACATTCCATTATCCTCATTTTGCTTTTGTTGATGTTCATCCTACATCCTCCTTTCAAGACACTGTCCATTCCGTTCAACTGCTCTTCCAAGTCCTTTGCCGTCTCTGACAGAATTACAATGTCATCGGCGAACCTCAAAGTTTTTACTTATTCTCCCTGGATTTTAATACCTACTCCAAATTTTTCTTTTGTTTCCTTTACTGCTTGCTCAATATACAGATTGAATAACATCGGGGAGGGCTACAACCCTGTCTCACTCCCTTCCCAACCACTGCTTCCCTTTCATGTCCCTCGACTCTTATAACTGCCATCTGGTTTCTGTACAAATTGTAAATAGCCTTTCGCTCCCTGTACTTTACCCCTGCCACCTTCAGAATTTGAGAGAGAGTATTCCAGTCAACATTTTCAAAAGCTTTCTCTAAGTCTACAAATGCTAGAAACGTAGATTTGCCTTTCCTTAATCTTTCTTCTAAGGTAAGTCGTAGGGTCAGTATTGCCTCATGTGTTCCAACATTTCTACGGAATCCAAACTGATCTTCCCTGAGGTCGGCTTCTACAAGTTTTTCCATTCATCTGTAAAGAATTCACGATAGTATTTTGCAGCTGTGACTTATTAAACTCATAGTTCGGTAATTTTCACTTACAGCTTACACTGAAAAAATACACATTTTAAAAAATGGATTTTTAAAATTTTTCTACACTCCTGGAAATTGAAATAAGAACACCTTGAATTCATTGTCCCAGGAAGGGGAAACTTTATTGACACATTCCTGGGGTCAGATACATCACATGATCACACTGACAGAACCACAGGCACATAGACACGGGCAACAGAGCATGCACGATGTCGACACTAGTACAGTGTATATCCACTTTTCACAGCAATGCAGGCTGCTATTCTCCCATGGAGACGATCGTAGAGATGCTGGATGTAGTCCTGTGGAACGGCTTGCCATGCCATTTCCACCTGGCGCCTCAGTTGGACCAGCATTCGTGCTGGACGTGCAGACCGCGTGAGACGACACTTCATCCAGTCCCAAACATGCTCAATGGGGGACAGATCCGGAGATCTTGCTGGCCAGGGTAGTTGACTTACACCTTCTAGAGCACGTTGGGTGGCACGGGATGCATGCGGACATGCATTGTCCTGTTGGAACAGCAAGTTCCCTTGCCGGTCTAGGAATAGTAGAACGATGGGTTCGATGACGGTTTGGATGTACCGTGCACTATTCAGTGTCCCCTCGACGATCACCAGTGGTGTACGGCCAGTGTAGGAGATCGCTCCCCACACCATGATGCCGGGTGTTGGCCCTGTGTGCCTCGGTCATATGCAGTCCTGATTGTGGCGCTCACCTGCACGGCGCCAAACACGCATACGACCATCATTGGCACCAAGGCAGAAGCGACTCTCATCGCTGAAGACGACACGTCTCCATTCGTCCCTCCATTCACGCCTGTCGCGACACCACTGGAGGCGGGCTGCACGATGTTGGGGCGTGAGCGGAAGACGGCCTAACGGTGTGCGGGACCGTAGCCCAGCTTCATGGAGACGGTTGTGAATGGTCCTCGCCGATACCCCAGGAGCAACAGTGTCCCTAATTTGCTGGGAAGTGGCGGTGCGGTCCCCTATGGCACTGCGTAGGATCCTACGGTCTTGGCGTGCATCCGTGCGTCGCTGCGGTCCGGTCCCAGGTCGACGGGTACGTGCACCTTCCGCCGACCACTGGCGACAACATCGATGTACTGTGGAGACCTCATGCCCCACGTGTTGAGCAATTCGGCGGTACGTCCACCCGGCCTCCCGCATGCCCACTATACGCCCTCGCTCAAAGTCCGTCAACTGCACGTACGGTTCACGTCCATGCTGTCGCGGCATGCTACCAGTGTTAAAGACTGCGATGGAGCTCCGTATGCCACGGCAAACTGGCTGACACTGACGGCGGCGGTGCACAAATGCTGCGCAGCTAGCGCCATTCGACGGCCAACACCGCGGTTCCTGGTGTGTCCGCTGTGCCGTGCGTATGATCATTGCTTGTACAGCCCTCTCGCAGTGTCCGGAGCAAGTATGGTGGGTCTGACACACCGGTGTCAATGTGTTCTTTTTTCCATTTCCAGGAGTGTATTTTGTGGCCTGCAACATCTTTGTTGGGGGACCAAATAAAAATCTGAAAATTTCACAGTTAATAGACCTTTATGATATCAAACTTCAGTATAAATTTCAACTTCGAGATTCAGTTAGAAGTTATGGAAAAAAGATTACAAACATGAATCAAAAATGTTTTTTAACATCTGCAATATCTAGTAGGCTAGTCAAATAAAGTACACCAATTGCATAATGTAGCACACCACATTACACTAGCTAATGATTATTTGTCGAAACAGTGCTGTGGTAATTGTTTCAGCAGGCTAACAATAGCATCTGCAAGCCTGTACAAGTCTGATTGTTGTATTCCCCCTTTCACTAACAGTTGTCTATTCACACTTATTTAGCTAGAAGTTCTTAAAGTATGCAGTTGAAAAATGGTGTCTGTGTTCTGTTGGTGTTGTTATTAATGAAGCATGTCATAAAGTGTGTATGGAGTGTATCCTAAAGACATTACTTTAATCAAAGATTACAGTGAAGAAGGAAAAAGTGTTGTTTTACGTAAGAGTCGGCCCAGATGTCAGATCAACATGCAAGTACCATGAAATGAAATACTTAAAAAAATTTCATCACCTTTTCGGTCAGTCTTGCATGGACCCTTTTGAGGAACGTAAGAAACCTATAACAAAAGGCCTGCGAGAAATAACATTAGATCATTATTCTAAAAATAAAAGTCCCCTTGTCAATCTCGTAACAGGAAAATCATTGTGTCCAACATGTTATTCTAAGATATTTGTAATTCGCAAGTGATAGTGAAACAGATACAGAATTTTGTGACTTATCAGCAACCATCAAAAAAGTAGATACAGATTGTGAAATCCTAGACACAGTAAAATTAGAAAACTAAGTCAAGATAAAAAACAAAGTGCCTTGAATACAAAAATTGAGAAAGTGGCAGCTACAGTCAAAAAGGATTTGGAAGTTTCATTTTAAAATACAACTTGTACTAAAACAGACGGAAGTTCTAAAACTTCACCAACTGAATATGATGATTAGATAGAAAAACTAAAAACTAAATGCAGTGCTTCAAACAAAGAGGATAAAATTATCAGTTTACTTCCTAATTTTTGGAGTTGAGCATTATTCATGAATTTAATGCGTCAGTGTCTCGTCATGTTAACAACGCTATTAGTAAAAGAACAGGGAATTTTTACAGCATTACAAAAGAAAAGTGCATCTAATTTGGTAGATGAAAAAACAATCAATAAAGTTATTAAGTATTATCACGATGACAATAAGAGCCGTTTGGTGTCTAGCAAAAAATACTGTGTCTGTGAAAGATAATGGTTCGAAGATTCAGAGACAAAAAAGGTTATTATCTGGAACCCATAATGTTTGTGTTTGTTTGTTTGTATCGTCAGAACGTAAAGTTGTTGATAGATGGGTCCAATCGTAGAGTTGACTATAAAGACCTTTTGGAAATTACGGTATGCAATATTGACAGTTACGATTGTATGATCAAGGAAAAATGTGAAGATTGTCTAGGCAAATAAGCCTTACTTGACATGTCTGAAGAATCCGAAGAAGACGATTTGATCCCTGACAATATAAAATACAAGTAGTGGGCGACACCAAGACAGAACTGAAATGTTGACAGTCATAAAATCATGAGAAGAGTTATTGAATTGTTGGTGGCTAACCGTGAAAATCTGAAAATGCATCATTTTATTGCAAAAGCTCAAAGTAAATTTTTGAAAGACAAAAAGGAAACCTTGGCAGCTGATGAATGCTTAGTTTTTGCTGACTTTTGTGAAAATTATTCCTTTGTAGTTAAAGATGAAGTACAAGGGCACTACTGGGTAAACAAACAGGCCACAGTTCATCCATTTGTATTCTATTATAAAGATGAAGATAAACTAATGAACCACAGCTTTGTGTCATAAGTGACTATCTTCAACACAACACTGCAGCAGTGCACATTTCTCAACTAAAATTAACAAACTACATTAAACAGCAGCACCCTTCCATAAAGAAAACCTGATTTACTTTTCAGATTAGGCAGAAAGTCTATATATAAACATCTCCTTTCATAAAGAAAATTTTGGGTTTGAGAGTAGAATGGCACTTTTTGCTTCATGCCATGGGAAGAATGCTTGTGATGGTGTTAGGGGTACAACAAAGTGAGCTGTCACAAAAGCAAGTCTGCTGTGGACAGATGACAGATCATATCATAACACCTAAAGAAATGTTTGAATTCTGTAAAATAAAAAAAACCATATCAAAGAAATTACCTATGTTTTTGTACAATGTGAGTAGATAAAAGAAGTCTAGGACAGTGTCTTGAGGTACAACACTTGTCAGAAGATTAAAGGCACTTGATCTTTTCATTGTTTTGTACCCCATTCACACAACTTACTGAAGTGTAAGATCACATCAACTTCATCTTTATTCAAAATAAAGACATAGTGGCTTGTGTTTACACTGAACAGTGGCAGATTGGCGAAGTTGATAATATTGACTGTCAAAACCAAGATGTACATGTTGTATTTTATCACCCTCCAGGACCAAGGACAATTTTTTTAAAAAAATTGAGAAGGATCAAGTTCGGATGCCACTTAAAAATGTACTAAGGAAGCTGTCTTCCATAGAATTTACAACTGTGACTGGGTGAACTTATAATCTAAGACCCAAACTGAGTGAACAAATTTCTCAAATGTTCAATGATCAATGTACTAGAAACAAGTAACAAGAGAACAATATAATGGAATTAGTAGGCTTATTTTCAATAAAACAGTAAGTAATCATAGGTATGATTAAATTATATACTGTAACTGATAAATTTTATTCCATAAGCCTAGATATTGCAGATGTTAAAAAACGTATTTTTGACTAGTGTTTGTAATTTTTTTCCATAACTTCCAATTGAATCTCAAAGTTGAAATTTATACTGCAGTTTGAAATCGGGAACGCCTATTAACTGTGAAACTTTCAGATTTTTATCTGATCCCCCCAACAAAGATATTGCAGGCCACAATGTGGAAAAATTTAAAAAAATCAATTTTTTAAAATAGTGTATTTTTTAAGTGTAAGCTGCTCACCATTGACACTCCATAAAAAGTAATTATACTATACAGTGTAGTCGTAGAAAAAATATTAAAGCTGGGAAATTAATCTTTCTTTGGAAAACTACTGTTCAAAATAGTTTTTTTTATTTGTGGCGGATAACTTTGAACTATTTAAAATATATTGAAGAATACATTCAGCTAAGTGATAATGATGTTAATTTGTAGCCCAGAGTGTGGTGAACTAAATGTATTTTATCTTAAAGGCATAGGACAATCCACTGCTGAATAATTGTAAAAGATGTAGATGCTTGCAAATACAAAAGAACACATGCAGCCTGGAACAAATATGGCCGCCATTTCAGAATAATAAACAATAAATTTCTTTAAGAATATTTTTGTGACTACTAAACACTGGGGAATTCACTCAGCAAATATAAAATTTTCTGAGGTGTTCAAGCAACCAATCATTTTTTTTTTTCTTAGACCACTTGGTATGGATTGACGCAGTTGCCCATGTTTAATAATGGTTCAGGTAACTTCAGTGGGCAGTTAACCTCACTTTATCCTATATCTAATATACACAAGTATGTTTTCTGAGGACAGAACAGATGGAGTCCTTTCTGAAAGACCCATTTTGGAATCTGCCTGAGATGATTGTAAGTGTCATAAGAACTGCAGTGCCTCATTTGTTGGCCCATATTGTGCAATGTTAGTTTCGTTATATGCAATTTACAATTTACATGAATAACGCCCCCCCCCCCCCCCCCCCCCCACACACACACACTCATACACACACTCACACTCACACTCTGCACTACCCCACACTACAGGCACCTGGTTGTGACTCGAAGTTCAGATACCTGCTTGTTTCCATGTCCACCCATCATTCTGTCTGGAACACTGAGTCAGCATCACCCCTGATGAGTGAGATGTTGAGATTAGAATGACAAGACATTACTATCATGAACTATAGATGGGACACTCCCTGGTGAAAGTTAAGTAGTGCCCCCCCCCCCCCCCCCTCCCATTTTTTTCATAGTTTATGCATGATATACATACATCTTCATCTATACTCTGCAGACCAACATGAGGTTCATGGCAGGTGGTACATCCCATTATACCACTTATTAGAGTTGCTTACCGTACTGTTCCCTTCACTTATGGAGTGCAGGAAGAATGTTTGTTTGAATGTCTCCATGCATGCAGTAATTGTTCTAATATTACCCTCTTGATCCCTATGTGAGTGATATGTAGGGGGTTGTAGTATATTTGTATAGTAATCATGTAAAGCTGGTTCTTGAAACGTTGTTAACAGACTTTCTTGACATAGTTTATGTCTATCTTAGAGTTTTCCAGTTCAGTTCCTTCAGTATCTCTGTGACACTCTGCCAAGGATTAAACAAACCTGTGACCATTCGCACTGCCCTTCTCTGTATACATTCAATATTCCCTGTTAGCTCTATCTGGTACGTGTCCCACACACTTGAGCTATATTCTAGAACTGATTGCACAAGTGATTTGTAAACAATCACCTTTGTGGACTGGTTGCACTTCCCCAGTATTCTACCAATAAGCCAGAGCCCACCATCTTTACCCACAACAGAATCTGTGATCATTACATTTCATATCCCTACAAAGTATTACACCTAGATATTTGTATGAGTTGGCCAATTCCAACAGTGACTTGTTGACATTATAGTTGTAGGATACTATGTTTTTTTGTGAAGTGCAAAATTTTGCATTTCCTAACATTTAAAGCAATTCCCAATGTCTGCACCACTTTGAAATCTTTATCAACATCTGACTGAATATTTATGCAGCTTCTTTCAGATAGTACTTCACTATAGATAACTGCACCATCTGCAAAAAGCCTGATGTTACTGTTAATGTTGTCTGCAAGGTCATTAATATACAATATGAACAGGAAGAGTCCCAACACACTTCCCTGGGGCATACCTGAAGTTACTTCTACATCTGATGATGACTCTCCATCCAAGATGACATGCTGCATCCTGCCTACCATAAAGTCCTCAATCCATTCACAAATTTCACTTGATACCCCGTATGATGGTACTTTCTACAATAAGGGTATGTTTGCAGTACTGAGTCACATGGTTTTTGGAAATCAAGAAAGTATGGTAGAAGATAAAAATAGTGTGAAAATTGGTCAATAGATGGTGCTGTATGTGTTAGAATACGTAAATGTAAACACCTGTCATGCGCACGACCCATTAAAGTTAGTATAAACAAGCCGGGTACACGGCCTTTCCTCCTTTCGCGTCCGTGACATTCGCCATGAGAGTCTCGATGCAGGATCGCACTCTGCTTGTAAAGCTATATTACAAAAATCATGACTGCACACATTGCTCTGCAGAAGTTCTGGACACTGAAGGGTTTGAAAAAAGTTGTTGTTCTGATGACTGCCGTGGGTCTGTAGAAAATGTAGGAAATTCGAAAAGACCGGTTCTTTTGGTGTTCAACCTGCTAGAGGGAGGAAACAAATTGATTCGACATCAGTGGCCACAGCAATGGAGGAAGAGACAAATGGTGGTGTGCAAACTTTTAGTGCATGGAGAATTGCCCGAACATTGGAATACCCATGAGCATGGTGAGTAAAATCCTACGAAACATCCTTCTTTGCTATCCATTCAAAATTACCCGTGTGCACGAGTTGCTTCCTGCTGACCTGCTAGCAAGAGAGACCTTTGCTTTAGAATTTCTTGCTCGCATGGAAGTGGACAGTGATTGACCGTGGAAGATTTTGTGGACAGACGAAGCCCGCTTCCATCTGACAGGATACGTCAACAGACAGAATTGTCGAATATGGGCAACGGAAAAGCCACATGCAAAACGACCGGTACCACTTCATCCTGAAAAGGTCACTGTGTGGTGCCGTCCTGAAAAGGTCACTGTGTGGTGTGGGTTTCTGGTATCATTTAACATAGGGCCGTATGTTTTTGAACAGATGGGTGCATCCGGTCCTGTTACCTGTACAGTCACTGGTAAGCGCTATGAATGTCTTTTGCACAACCATGTCATTCCTGCTCTTCAACAGCCTGGATGTGTGGATGGGATCATTTTTATGCAAGATGGTGCACCTCTGCATACTGAAAATCCAGTTAAGCACCTGCTGAAATGCCATTTCGGAAATGCTATAATTATCAGCTGCCATTTCTGTGCAGCCTGGCTGTCCTGAGCACATGATCTTAATCAGTATGATTTCTCGCTGTGGGGCTATCTGAAAGATGCTGTGTTCAGTGTTCCGATTGAAAACCTAGCTGCATTGAAGGCGTGCATTGCACAACACATTCTGAACATGACCCCAGAAGTACTTTGGTCAGTTGTGGAACTTGCTGTTTCTCAATTTCAACTTGTTGCAGAAAATAGTGGACAGCATATCATACATGTTGTGTGCCAGTCACACAGAAATTAATAATCCAGTTTGATTTTGATTGATGCTTTTTATGCGGTTTTTGGCCTCAGGACAATAGAAAACCGATTTTTCCCATCCAATGTGAAATGACCTTGCTGTAATGGATGGGCTTACACTCATGCACAGTAATACAGTTTGTTTAATGTCAGATGTACACCTTAGGCATTGTTGTATGATTCATTTGTCATTTGTAGTTGACCACTGTTAAATTATGATGCTTACAGTCGCATCTATTGCTACATTTTGTAACTTTTTTTTTTTTTTTTCTGCCATACATTTTCCCATTCTCCGATAATATTCTGTTGCAATTTGACGTCATTGTGACCAGTGGTGTTATTTCTGCAGTGGTTTGAAAGTTTAATAATAATCACCCTGTAGTTTTCCATTTTATTTGTGAGTGGGATTTTTATCACACTATCTAAGGGTGGACATCTGGCCTTCTCTCGCAGGCATTCACCCTCCCTCCATTTTAACTCTTCCTCGCTCTTTATTTGCTGGTTGTTCACTTTGGTGTTTGTCTTTTCCATATCTGTTTTCCTTCAGTCTTTTAGGCTTGAGATTTTAGTGTGTTGCAGAGTGGCTGGCTGAACCTTTTTTCTTCTCATGGTCAGTAAGCCCAGGCCATCTGCTGTATTGCTTTACTACCTTCTACCGCCTTTTTCCTTTTAGTGCATGTTCTCCCTTTTGTTTTGCCTTTCTTTTTCTTTCTTTTAGTGTCTTTCCTGGTTAGTTTTCTGGATTTTTTACTTCCCAAACTCTTGTGGGGAATGGTTTTACTCGTCTGAAGACTGTGTAGTTTGGTTCCTTACTCTCCAAACCAACCAACCAACCAACCAACCAACCAACCAACTGGCTCTTGCTCCACAATTATCTGTAGCACCATAAGTACTCGTAGTCATGTTTTCCCTGACATGCACAACAGATTGGTAGGATACCCTGCTGTATGAGCTTGATTACTATTTTTAATTATTATTCTTGTGGTCCTTTCCTGCAGTTCGTAAACTTTGTCCATGTTTCTGTGTCTGGTGTCTAGGAAAGATTTCCGTATCTAAGAATGGAGTGTATGTAGAAGTATGTCTCCAAAAGACATTAGCTGTTACAAACCAATGCTAGAACCCAAGAGCATAACATGGGGATGGAATTCTTCTTGCTCTTATCTTTGTATGTTCATTCCATGTTAATTGAGTGTAGATGTTCATCCGTAAAAGCTATGTTAAACAAGCTATAGGTTGATCATCTGTGCTCAATGCAACAGATGGTTTTTCCTTCCTGTGTGAAGAAGTGCATGCTATTCCATATTTAAAGCCCATTATTATATGTAATAGGCTTTTCATGTTTTTACCAACAAGGTGAGAGAATTGAGAAATTATAAATCACTTTTGAGTGAGTGAGTGATTGTTGGCCATCTTCACTATCACCTGCACAGGTGACTTAAACAAGAATTGTTTGTGCAACTGACTTCTGACATATGAAGCCACTTCAAGGTGATGTAACAGGAACTCTTTTGTAAGCCATTCCATATTCAGCTCCCATTGAAGGTCAGCCTTGCTTTTATTCTCATATGAAACTGCACGGTGCTGCAGAAATTCCACTACACTCGGCTGGTGATGCCCTCCTTTAAGGGGACCTGCTTGAGAAGAACAGATAGCTTTTTTTCATCATGTGCTTTCAAAGTGCATTACTCTTTATCTGTAACACTCAGGGTGTTGTTATTTTGTGCCAACATGGAATGGCATTATGTTAAGCAGTAGTGTAAATTATATTTATTTGTGTAGTATACTTTAATTACTAAAACAGCTTGTTTAGGTGATGAATTTTGAAACTGTGTTTAATTATTGACACTATTACCTGGGATATCGTGCGTTTAATATCACTTGGGCTTTGTCATGTGTTCCTCAAAATCCATAGAATTAGGTTATGCCTCGCATTATATAGTTTGCCGTAGACTGTACACCATTGTTGATAATCATCCTTAACGAAAATGATTGGTAAAACTTGCTGAAGATTGTCTATTATTATTCTTAACCATGTGAGTGCAGGCTTGCATTGCTCCTGTCTTCTGCTTGGTGCAATGATTCGGACTGCTTTCTTTTGTAGCATTAATACATCTTTGCAACCTGCTGTGTGTCCTCATAACAGTAGACCATAATTCGGATGGTTCTGAAGTAGTGCATAATATGTATCAGTTAATACACCTTTCCCCCCCCCCCCCCCCCTCCCCCCAGGGGGTCCACAACTCTTTTGTGGATACATGCGTGGCGAGCACGGGGCCTCGAGCTATTGCGGCCTTCCTTTTTTCCATGGGTGCATTTCCTTCCCCTTCCCCTCCTTTCTTCTCCTTGCTCCTTCCCCCTCGCCCTCTCCTCTCCCTCTGTTGGTGTCCTTGCTTATGTTGGCTCCCCACTATCCTCCTGGTAATGTTGGTTTTGCAATTTAGCTTTGTTGCGTAATCACCTCCTCCTTTTGGCATTCCCTGGTCCCCCTCTGGGGTTTGACCTCCATTGCTAAATTTCTCTTCCGTAGTGTGAGCCATTTGGGGAAGAGCACCTTACCTAGTGTCTCAGACGTGTGCCCTCCTAGTTCATTCCACCTTTTCTTTCACGTCGTTGTCTGATGCTAGGGTGCATAGCCATCACGGTAGCCAGCCCATATGGTGGGGTCGCTATGTGCCCTTTTGGTTGAGCCCCCTGAACACACAGGGTCACACTTCTGATACCTGAGCTGTGACATCCTCATGCAAACCTTGGAGTGGTTGCTCGTCATCCTGGAGCATCGGAACTCCCAGCAATGGCTGCCGTGCCAGACGCCCTTGCTGTGGCTGGGTGGCGCCCGTGAGGAGAGCCCCTGATCGGAGTGGGTGGTATCAGGGCGGATGCTATGCAAATGAAACGCATATGGGTCCAGAACTCTGGCCGTTCTTCTGTGGCCGTCTCTCTGCATGGAACTGATTCTTCTAGTGCTGCTTCTCCTGCCCCTTCGGCCTTCCCTTCCATGCCTACCCCCTGGGAAAAGGGTCAGGCCCGTCGGCTAGGGGCAAAGCCTTTCCCCCGCTATCTGGTTTGCACCAGGACTGATGGGGATACTTTCACCAATACCAAACCTTTATTCTTTGTGGAACACATTCAAGACAAGTTTGCCGAAGTGGACTCCCTGAGCAAGATGCGGTCGGGTTCGTTGCTGATCAAAACTGCTTCAGCTGCCCAGTCTGTGGCCCTTCGTGCCTGTACCCATCTTGGCACAATTCCTGTGTCCATTACCCCCCACCAGTCTCTAAATATGGTTCAAGGTGTGATTTTTCACAAGGACCTCATCCTTCAAACTGATGAGGAACTCCCTGACAATCTCTGACGGCGGGGTGTTCACGTTGTTCGGCGTATTCAGAAGGGTCCTAAGCACGCATTGATACTGGTGCCTTTATCCTGGCCTTTGAAGGGGATACCCTCCCTCAGAAAGTAAAGATTATGGTTTATCAATGTGATGTGAAGCTGTACATCCCACCTCCTATGAGGTGTTTTAAGTGCTTGCGTTTTGGACATATGTCTTCCCGCTGTTATCAGGCCCCTCTCTGTGGTGACTGTGGACGTCCACTCCATGAGGAGAGTCCCTGTGTTCTCCCTCCTGTGTGTGTTAATTGTCATGGCAATCATTCTCCACATTCACCAGATTGCCCGGTATATAAGAAGGAAAAGAAGATACATGAGTATAAGTCCCTTGATCATTTAACATACACAGAGACTTGTAAGAAGTATACACGTCTTCACCCTGTGTCCATGACATGTAGTTATTCTTCAGTTACATCTTCACCCCTTCCTCCCTCTTCCTTACCCCAGTCCTGGACCCCTCTCCTACCCCCCCCCCCCCCCCCCCCCTGTGGCTCCCACACCTTCTCCTCTGGCTGCTGCTCCCCCTCCCCAGCCAAAGAAGTGTCCCACTCCTTGGGCGTCTGCCGGTCAAGGGCGCCCCTCCCGGGATGCCCCTTCCCGGCACCTTCCAGGCCAAAGGTCTGCTGCCACGCGACGACCACGAGAACCGCGGTCTGTCGGCCCCCAGGTCGCCCGATCTCTTTTTGTTCCCGATCTTGCTGCAGCTGGCTCCTTTATGCCACACAGCCCTCCTCGATCTCAAACAGAAAAGAAGAAGAAACATAAGTCCCGGGACAAAGAGCCTCTGGTGTCACCAGAGGTCCCATCCCTGGCTTCACAACCAGATTATGACCTGTCGTTCATGGATGTCACCCCCTCCTTGTCGGTGACGGGTGGTGACCCGGCAGTATGACTGGCTTTAGCCTGTTAGACCCCCATTTAAATCAAAATTCTGTGATTATCCAATGGAATTGTAATGGATACTACCGTCACCTTCCGGAATTGAAATCCCTTATTTCGTCTTACTCTGCAGCTTGCGTGGTTCTACAGGAATCTCATTTTACTGATGATCACTCACCGACCCTCTGTGGGTTCCATGTTTTGTGTCGAAATTGGGTCGGACCCCTGCGGGCTTCTGGTGCGTTTGTACGTTGGTCCGTACAGATATTGCTAGCACGTGGATTCCTCTTCAAACTACATTGGAAGTGGTTGCTGTTAGGGTCCACCTGGACTCTGAGGTCACAGTTTGCAATCTTTATCTCCCTCCTGACAGGACTCTTACACTTGCTGCCTTAACTGCCCTTCTTCAGCAACTTCCTCCTCCCTTCCTCCTTCTCAGGGATTTTAATGCTCATCATCCCTTGTGGGGCAGTGCATTTCCATCTAGACGAGGTCTTCTCTTAGATCTGCTTATTACAGACCACGACTTGTGCCTTCTTAACAATGGCTCCCCTACTCATTTCAATGCCGGTCATGGTACCTTTTCTGCCATTGATCTTTCTCTTTCTTCTCCCTCTCTCCTTCCTGCATTACACTGGTCACCACACGGCGACCTTTGTGATAGTGACCATTTCCCGTTGATTCTCTCTCTCTCTCTCTCTCTCCCTTCCTGCTCCCCGATGGACAGGTTACCTCGTTGGTCTTTCCAACGCGCCGATTGGCCTCTATACACTGCACAGGTCGTGTTTTCTCCCTCTTTGTCGGGTTGTATTGATGACGTCGTACGTGACGTGTCTGATGAGATTGTTCGCACTGCTAGCCTTGCTGTACCACACTCATCTGGACCATTTCATCGCTGGCAAGTCCCATTGTAGAGTATGGCCATTGCTATTGTCATCCGTGATCGCCGTCGAGCTTTGCAACACCTTAAGAGGCACCCATCCATTGCCGGCCTTATTACCTTTAAACGCCTTCGTGCTAAAGCCCGTTATATAATCAAACAGAGCAAATGGGTGTGTTGGGAAACATTTGTTCCTTCCCTCGGTTCTACTGTCCCTATGTCACGGGTATGGGCTACACTTTGCTCTCTCCAAGGTTGCCATTGGCAGTCCATCCCCCCCCCCCCCCCCCCCCTCCTCCACCAGGCCTTTGTACGGACCCGTTCATTCTTGCGGAACATCTTGTGACCCATTTTGCAATGGCATCAGCATCAGCCTCCTATCCAGCTGCTTTCCTTCACCGGAAACAGTGGGCCGAAGCTTCCACCTTGTGTTTTACCCCTTGTCAGTCAGAATCTTACAACGAACCTTTTACTGAATGGGAATTTCTTTCCACACTTTCTTCTTCTCATGTTACGGCCCCTGGCCCAGACTCAATTCATAACCAACTGCTTCAACATCTCAGTGCAACATCTTCTCCGGGTGTTTAACTGTATCTGGCTCCAGGGTGACTTCTCTTCTCAATGGAGGGATAGCATCATGGTTCCTGTCCTTAAGCCTGGTAAGAACCCCATATTTGCTGACAGCTATCGGCCAATTAGTCTGACCAATGTTGTTTGCAAGTTACTTGAATAGATGGTAGTCCGTCGGCTCAATTGGGTCCTCGAATCTCGGGACCTATTGTCCCCTTACCAGTGTGGCTTCCGAGAGGGGCGGAATCCGCAGTTTGGCAGGTTTTTTCCCAGCACCGCCATTTGGTTGCAGTATTTTTTGACCTTCGCAAGGCCTATGACACGGCCTGGCACCATCGCATCTTACTTCCACTTCATCAGTGGAGTCTTCGGGGCCCACTCCCGATTTTTATGCGCCAGTTCATGTTCCATCGGTCATTCAGGGTTCGGGTTGGTATTGTTTTTAGTTCTCCACGGACCCAGGAGACGGGCATCCCACAGGGTTCTGTCCTGAGTGTACTTCTTTTCCTCATTGCTATCGATGGACTTGTGGCCTCTGTTGGTCCTTTGATTGCCCCTGCCCTGTATGTGGATGATTTCTGCATTTGGGTTAGTTCCTCTTCGATGGCCTCTGCAGAGCGGCAGCTCCAGGGAGCTATACGGCGTGCCTCTGCATGGACCCTCTCACACGGGTTTCAATTCTCTCCTTTAAAATCGCGGGTGGTCCACTTCTGTCGCCGTACTATGATCCACTCTGATTCAGAGCTCTATCTCGATGCACAACGATTGCCTGTGGTCTCACAGTTTAGTTTCCTGCGTCTCCTTTTCGACAACAAGCTCACTTGGCTGTCCCCATATCAGACTTCTGAAGGTAGGATGTTTCTGTAAACTCAATGTCCTTCGCTTCCTTGCCCACTCCTCTTGGAGTGCGGACCGCTCCATCCTTCTCAGTCTTTATCATTCTTTAGTTCTGTCTCCCTTGGACTATGGTTGTCAAGTTTATAGTTCGACTGCTCCTTCCATACTGCACATGCTGGATCCAGTCCACCATCGTGGTAGCCATTTGGACACCAGTGCCGTCCCTACTAGCCCTGTTGATAGTCTCCTGGTTGAAGCTGGGATCCCCCCCCCCTCCCCCCCCCTTTCTGTTCAGCGGTCCTAGCTTCTGGTGTCTTATGCACTCGCTGTCTGTTCCTCTCCCACTCATCCTTCCTGTTCTATCCTGTTCCAAGACCATGGAAGTCTCACACCTGATTCCCACCCTTGGGCGTGTTTACCAGTTGGGCTCCGCCTTGCATCTCTTTGCCATGATTTTCAGCTTCCTTCTTTGTCCTGTCTTCCTCACTCCCGCCCCTCCATCCCCCCTTGGTTAATTCCTCGGCCTCGAATTCGGATGGATCTCTGCCAAGATCCGAAAGATTCCATCCCCCTGACGGTGTTCCATTCCTTTTTCCGCCACATTTTATGGGAGTTTTGGGATGCCGTTGTTTTTTACACTGATGGCTCTAAATCTGCTGATCATGTGAGATATGCCTTCACGTCCTCTGTTGGAATGGAAAATCATCTGCTGCCACCTACATGTGGGGTGTTTACTGCGGAATTGATGGCAATTTCCCAGACCCTTACCTTTATTAATCAGTCTCAACACAACCGCATTTTGTTATGTACGGACTCAATGAGTGGCCTTCTGGCTATTGACCGGTGTTTGTCGCGCCATCCCTTGGTCTCTGCCACCCATGACCATCTCGCTGATATTCACTGTGCTGGTTGTTCCATTGACTTCCTTTGGGTCCCTGGCCATGTGGGTATCCCGGGTAATGAGCTCGCTGATCGTTTGGCTGGGGGAGCAGTCACTTACCCCCCGTTTTCTGTAACCCCTCCTGCAGCGGATTTATGGCTTCATATCAAATCCCACTTCGCATAATCATGGGCCAACTCTTGGGAGGCTACTTCCCTGTCTAATAAACTTCGTGCGATTAAGGTGACACCAGGCCCGTGGCGTTCTTCCTTTCGCCTCTCCCGAAGGAACTCGACCACACTGTGTCGTCTCCACATTGGCCATACCAGGCTGACCCATGGTTTTCTTTTGCTTGATGCGCCACCCCCACTTCATGGTTGTGGAGCCTTCCAGGCAGTAGCCCGCATTTTGGTTGAATGTCCCCTCCTTTTGGCTCTGGGTGGTAAGTACAGACTCCCCCGCACTTTACCTTTGATGCTGGCTGACGATTCCCGGATGGTTGATCTGGTTCTCGGTTTCCTCCAGGAAAGTGGTTTTTATTCTCAGTTTTAAGGTTTTTAATCTCTCTCTGGTGTTGGGGCAGGGCAGTGAGTGTTGGGGTGTTTCCCACTGTAAGCAGTGTTTGGAGATTCCCGACTACCCTCCCTGGCTGAGATTCTCTTTTCTTCCCCTTTTACTCTGTTTTTATCATTTTTTAGGGTTGGTTAGTCTCCTTTTCCCATACGCACTTCTACATTCTAGCGGTTGCACCTTTTAAGTCGCAGGTGGTCTTGCCTCTGCTGCTTCAGAGGTGGGATATTTCCTGCCTCTAGCATAGTGTTGGGTTTGCTCTCTTGCTGACTTACCTCATTTTGTTTTTACCATTGACAACATGACTGCCCTTTTCCATTTTTTAGCCTTTTCCCTTTTATCGTTCTGACTTTTCTGAGATGTCACATATCGGAATGGACCACATTTGAAACAAGGGGCTGATGACCTTGCTGTTTGGTCCCTTCAACCCCAACCAACCAAACTTAATACACCTTTTAATCTTCTCAGAAGGTACATTACATGGGAGAGCTTGAAGCACACACGCATTTTGTGCTCATTCATTGATGGTTTGCTGTCAGTCATGAATGCCAGCAGTTTGACTGCATTCTTATTTTTGCATCCAACATTACTAAAGCTGCATATCAGATTTTTTCATTCATTTTCATTTTAGTGTCAATGAACCATTATTTGATGTTTTCAGAGAGCACATTTGTTGCTTATAGAGTTTGTGCAGCAGCTTTTCCTTTCGCAAAAAGAATAGTGTCATTGGCAAATGTTCTTAGGAGATACTGCCAGCTTTGGGTTCTCAAGATAAGATTGAAGAGTGGCCAGCACAACTACTGCAGTACCACAACACTTTAATTTACTAAGCAGTATTTTGTGTGAGATACAGTCAGATGCCTTGCTGAGAACACAGTGCCACATTTTTCCCTGTCTTCAGACCCTTGCCTTATCTTCCTAATTAAATCTGTTGTTGCTGTAACTGTGGACTTCCCCTTGCATGAACCAAGCTGTGTGTCCTGAAAGAGTTTACTGTCTTTGAAGTAATTTTGTAGCTGGTGTTTCATTAGACTCCCTAACTTCATCTACGAGGGGGAATATATATTGGTCTAGAACTGGACACTTCACATGGGTCACCTTCTTTGTAGACTGGTACTGCCCATGCCAGTTTCAGGAATTCTGGGAAGACACCAAAGGATAAAAATTTGCTATGGCTAGTGGTTGAGTAAGCTCTGGAATAATCGTCTTCAGGACTGTACAGGACATGCCGTAGATATTGGCGCTCTCTGACTGTGTATCTGTATTTACTTCTTTTGCAATGTCCTTAGGGGTGCACTCCCTAACAGATTTTAATAATGCAATGACTTAATGAACTGCGGGATTTAAGCCTGAGTCCAGAATTTAATTTACGGTGTTTCTTACTATCCTTAAAAAGTACTGATTGAAGGCATCAGGACTTCTTCCTAAGCTCATGTACCAGATTCCAACCTGCTTTACGTGGATTATGGGCCTCTTTAATGAACTTGCCATTGTATTTCTTCTTTGCATCCTCCACTCCCTTTTTGTAAATCCTCTTGGCTCTCAAGGAGTTACAGTGAAGCATTTCTTCATTTGAAAGATCTAAAGCTGTCTTCATGCAGTCCCAGAACATTAATAAAAGCCTTTTAATTTATCAAGCTCTGACATATACCACATCTTCCCTTTAAAAGGTTTTTCCACTCATTGTCATTTGCCTGCAGGATACTTCTGGAGCACTATTGGGAACATGTTATCAACTTCTGTTTTCCAAGGTTTGGAACTGACATTCAAATGAGGCACTGGCCCCCATCTCTGCAATTTTCTGCCACAAATTCAGGCAGTGCTGCTTTAAAATTAAATAATCTTGCCCCTTTAATAACACTTCTACTGAATTTGTAGTTAGTGCCATGTGCGTGGTAGCAATTTACTCTTACTCTCCATGCTGATTTCCTTTACTAACGCACTGTAGTCTGCAGTAATTGGTCCAACTACACTGATGTTGTAATCCCAAATATTGAGGTTGGGAAGTTGGTGATAACTGTGGCTAGGCAGGGCATCACCCCTTGTTGAGAATATGTTTGTAACAAACAGCCGATAGCTGTTTAAGTTCATGAAGGTTCCCTCTTTAGAACTTCCATCACCTATAAGCATGTTGAAGTCACCACACAATGCAATCTCAGATTTAAGACAGCAAGATAAGATAAACAGTTCTTCATTTGTGCAACAAAGTTTTCAGAGTTACCATCTGTTGAATGGTACACACAGATGAGTGAGTTAATATTTCCTAACAGCAGCGAAGCCATTTGAAGATCTAGGCCTGTAGAAAAGTTTTTTAAAACACTTTCCTTTATGCTAAGCTGCCTGATTGCATATACCATGAATTATAGTAACTAGATATCATGCATTTACCATTTATGTAAAGGACATGTGTATGTCCTGCAGCCATAGGTGTTCAGAGTTGGCACACCTGTGATTCCAAAAATATATTGCCAGCTTCGCAGTTTACTGCAATGAGACCAGCAAGGCTACCACCATTGCAGTGTTCCTTCTGGATCATCATATTGGTAGTTTGTTTATCTCTGTTACCATCAAAGTTCACATTGCTGATAGTAGTGATACCTCATTGTTCTTAGAATATGTTTACATTCATTCACTTAAGTATTAAATGTCAAAAATAAACACTGTTGTAGTAGATGTTAATCCTCCTGGTGGTTTGAGTAGTTACATCTGAGATAGTAGTGATAACAAAGAATGCACTCATATTAGCGTTTGGATTTAAACACTGAAAAGGATGATCACCATGAGAACATCACAAAACAGACAGAAAACTTTGATCATCAAAAAATTAATTTGTGTCTCCTATAAATTACTTGCCAAAATGATGATACTGCTGAGGTGTAATTACCATGTTACAAAGATCTAAAAGATCCTTCAGCACCTTATCTTTCTCTGTAGGAATTGGTGAATAATACAAAGGCTGAGATGTGAAATATTCTTGCAGCCTCATTTAGCTTTGTGGGAGATTGCCATTCTTTCAAATTCTCCAGATATATAGTATACATTAAAAATAAACATTACGAGTTTTATTTCTTGTAGTTAAGCCATATCATCTTGAGCCAGCTGACATTATTTCCAGCACTGTCAACTTTTCTGTGCTTTGCTTTGTAACATCTCAGTTGTGGGAAATTTAGTACATCTTTCTGTTGAACTTTAGTGACAATCATTCTGACAACAGTGTACCACCCTGATAGATGAAATATAGCAAGCGGTCTTGTCTTCTCTGTCGAGGCATAAACAGAGTTGCACTCCATTTGAGTCTCCTCAAAGAATGTGTGATTTATTACGGGAATATCAAGATGATCAGCAGCATACAAGAACATAGCAGACATGTTTGCATTTCTCTTTTGCCCTTCACGTGTATCTATAAAGAAATTTCAGTGTTTACTGTTAACATTTTTTTCAGAAAATTAAATAAGCTTGAAGATATATCTGCAGATTCACATTTGATGGTCCCTTCACTCCGCATCTAGCATGCAGCGACTATTGTACCTGTAATAACAAGGCATTATAGCATAATTGAATATGGCTGTATGTAGGATTGCAAAGAAAGTTGAGATCTTTCTGCCTAGCAAGAGCAACAAGAAACAGTTTCAAATTATGAGTGGTCAGCACAAAAAAGTTTAGCTCCAGCATTAACAGTGTTGAGTATCAATGGACAAAGTTAAAGAAAATTTTACAATATGCTTTATATTGGTATGCAGCAGGCAAAGTTGCGAGGGATGGAAGAGACCCCATCATGGTTCAACAGCCATATTAGAAACCTGCTACGGCGAGAGGGCTTTACTACAAATTTAAATATAGCCAAAGTCTCAGGGACAGACAAAAGTTAAAGTCAAAATTTTGTTTAAGGAGACCCATGAGTAAATCATTCAAAGAATTGGAAAAGAAAATTATGTCGCTCAACTTGACAGAAAATCCTAAGATTAAATCTGTAAATGAATAGAAGGCATCTGCCAAGTCAGTCAGTGACCGTCATGGCAGTGAAACGGATGATGACACAGAAAGAGCTGAAATACTCGTGTCTTTTTTCAAAACTGTTTCACAGAGGAAGACAGCACTGTAGTGCGTCTTTTAAATCAGAGTACAAACGAGAAAATGGCTGATGTTGAAATAAGTAATGTAGTAGAGAAAAGCATCTGATTTCCTTAGCAGAGGGAAGGCCACTGGACCTGACAGGATGCCAGTATGATTTTCTATAGAGCATGTGAAAGAACTTGCCATCCTCTAGGAGCAGTGTACCATAGATCTTTGAAGGAGAAAAAGGTTACTGACGACCTGGAAAAAAGCTCGGGTCATTCCCATTTTCATTTTATGTTCGCATATTGTGACATTTCTGGAGACCAAAAATCTCCTCTGTAGGAACAAACATGGATTCCGAAAACAAAAATCATGTGAAACCCAATGCTTTCTGTTCACTCACAAGATCAAGAAAAGGCATCAAGGTATGTGCCGTGTTCCTTGACTTCTGGCATTATAGTCCTGCACTGCTGCCTAATGAACAAAATAAGAGCTTATGGAATACCGGACCAACTATGCAATCGGACTGAAGAGTTTCTGACAAAGAGAACACAGCATGTCAATCTGAACAAAGAGAAGTCCAGAGAGGTAAAAGTAACTGTGTGCCCCAGGGGAATGTTTATAGGATCATTACTTTTCACAATATATATGAATGATCTAATAGATAATGTTAGAAGTTATATCAGGCTTTTTGTGAATGAAGCTGTTCTGTTGTAGACAGAGAAGTAGCGATGCAAAAAAAATTGTAACGAGATGCAGGAAGACCTTCAGAGGATCGATGCATGGTGCAATGGATGTCAATTGACAATAAACATAAACAAATGTAACATATTATGAATGCATATGCAGAAATACTCTGTTGTATGGGTACACAATTGCCCAAGCAGTACCTCCATTTAATACTAGAAAGGATGTGTATGGAGCGATTTGAAATGAAATGACCACAAAAGTTAAGTGCTAGTAAAGCAGATGCCAAAGTGAGTCACTGGAAGAATCCTCAGGCACTGTAGTCCATTAGCAAAGGAAGTAGCATGCAGAATGTTTGTTAGACCGATACTGGGATATTACTCATCGGCATGGGATCTATACCAGATAGGACTGATTCAAGGAATAGAGAAGATATGGAGGAGGAGGAGTGACAGTGACAGTGATATACGGAGTACCCTGCACCACACACCCTGAAAGTGCTGAGCTGCACCACACACTTGCAGAGTATAGTCAGGTTGTACACAGCAAGTTTTCATCAATAAAACAATGCTTTAGCAGTTGTCTTTGGACAGCAGCAGACAGCTTCCAGATCATATTCAACTAAATGGGTGTTTCTTCCATCTTGATGCAGTCTTTTGTAGCCCCTACTAAACACTTCCAATCTATGTGAGCATCTTGCTCCAAATGGTGGTTTCTTTGCTGCATTGTGAGGAGAGAACCTATAGCATGAACTACACAAATGATCTTTAGATACGAGGGTAATCCCAAAAGTAAGGTCTCCTATATTTTTTATAAGTACATAGACCTGTTTATTTCTACAATGGTTTACATCAGTTTACAGCTTGAACATGTAGCTATTTTTTTGACATAATCACCATTTCTGTCGATGCAATTTTGTAGACATCGGCAGTTTCTGTATGCTGCCATGCTGTTCAGAAAGTTATGAACCTCTTCTTTCACCTCGTTGTCTGAGCTGAATCGCTGGGACCATAATTAATGCTGACAGGTACTGTGAGACTCTGAAAAAACTCATACTGGCAATTCAGAACCGGAAAAGAGGAATGATAAGCAAGAGCGTACACGTTCTCCATGACAACGCTCTCCCACCCATCACTCGGCAGACCATTGCTCTGCTGCAACAGTTTCAGTGGAACATAATCACCCACCCACCCTACAGTCCTTACTTGGCTCCCAGTGACTGTCACCTGTTCCTTAAGTTAAAATAACATTTGACCGGAAAGCGATTCAGCTCCTATGATGAGATGAAGGAAGAGGTTCATAACTTTATGAACAGCATGGTGCTGAGCTGGTCTGACGTGGGCATACAAAAACTGCCACTATGTCCACAAAAATGCATAGACAGAAATGGTGATTATATCAAAAAATAGCTAAATGTTCAAGCTGTAAACTGATGTAAACCATTGTAGAAATAAACAGGTCTATGCACTCATGAAAAAAAAAAATAGACCTTACTTTTGGGATTACCCTCGTACATGGAAGGGCGGTTTAAATTTTGTGCTCCAACCCTCCTTAAGTGTTAGAAGATGACCCTAGCATGTATACGTATGTTTTCGGTTTCTTCATGGTTAAGCACCTGAATTTCGTTCATGAATTGGAGTCCCTTGGTTAGCATTGACCTGGTTTTGGGAACCTTTGGCCTTGCCTTTACACCAGCCAGGATTACCTTCCCCCATTTTTCCTACATTTTGTATAGCCTTTCATGCATTTTGTTTCCCTCTTTCCTTGTGACATTTTTCCCCTTGGTGTTGTCACTGTTGTGCGCAATCATGGTATGGTGTGGGAATCAGGATGGGTCAATTTGGTGGCAGTGCCAGTGCCCCTTTGTGCATCATGGCTCTGGGGCGCTCCCTGTTCTAGTGCATCCCACTTCCCCCCTGTTTTTTATTCTTCCTCCCACGCCTATGGTCCTTCTGCCTCTTTGTTTGCACATTTTCCTTTCCCATCAACTGGACTGTACTGTTGGTGTTGTTCCTTCCTTAGTTTCTGCCACCTTGGATCAAAGGACTGATTATCTTACTGTTTGCCCCCCACCCCCACCCCTAATCTATCAACCCACCAACCAACCAACCAACCAACCAACCAACCATCTGCTCCTCTCTCCTCTCCCTGTCAGACTACCTGTGCCTCTGTCACATCTGACAAAATTTTATTAATGTGTTACAACGTGTTACTTGACCGGGCAAAGAGCTGTTCTGGGAGAGCCTAATTTCAAATAGGTGGCAGTGCTAACTTAAGCAATTTTGAGAAAATAATGGAATTACTAACTGACTTGTCAGCATTGTTGTATATTCATTTTAACAATTTTCTGTTAGAAATGAAAAAAAGAGAACTGTATTTGTAGTGTAAAATTTCATTTCCATGTATTTGTGAAAACACCTGTGAAATTGTGAAACAGTTATACAAGATATATGCATAATATACAAATGTGAAAGTACAGTTTCCAAATTAAGAAACATAGTATGCAAAATACAAGTTCTCTGTAATGTTTATTTAAATTGAAACTTGATTACAAGCATTATGTCTAGTTAATGTGTTCAGGCAGCTGGTTGCAGCTGCATTGTATGTCTGTGATGCGATGCCACAAATGTCTCTATGGCAGCACCTCTTCATAGCCCAATAGATGGCTATTGTCTTTACTTACAGTCATTTGTGCTTAGAGGTTGAAAGCTTTCAAAAGCACTGTCAGGTGTCATGGGTGTCCTTAAGTTGACTTCATTATAGGAGTGTCTGAATAGTAATGAATACATGAGTTAAAACTTCATGCATGATGCAGCATTTTTTCATGCATCTCAGTTTTTATGATGTTATATCTCCTGTGTTACAATAGGTTGCTTGTTCTTACTCCCACAGCAGTTGTTGCCTGACAGTACGAGGTATGTGTACAAAATTTGGTTGAAATCAGTCCAGTGTTTTAGGAGGAGATGTGGTACATACATTTTTATAATGTGTGTATAGATTGTTCTTTGCAATTAAATTTGATGTTAGCTTTCTGATATCAGGACCAATGCTTTTACCAACATAACATCACTACAAAAAGTAATACAACACAAGTAATTGGTCAAAAAAACTTTCAAAACTGTGTAGCATACAGGCACCAAATTTTAGTGTTTTACTAAGTTTAATATTTTTATGTATAGAATTTCATTTATTGTTACAGATTTTCATAAACAATGAATGGCACAAGTCCTCTTCATCCAAAACTTTCAAGACAATTAATCCAGCCACAGAAGAAGTGATTGCAGAGATACAAGAAGGTGATAAGGTAAGCCTAATAACTTCTGGCACTTAAAACTTTGTGTCTAGTTGTTATAATGATGGGGAAAAAATCATTTATAATTTCCCATAAATATTAATATTTTATGTCTTTTATTTTGCTGTTTTGCAGGCTGATGTTGATAAGGCAGTGAAAGCAGCTCAGGATGCCTTTAGATTTGGAAGTGCTTGGCGAACCATTAATGCAAGTGAAAGAGGCTTACTGCTCAACCGGCTAGCTGATCTCATTGAAAGAGACAGGCAATACCTGGCTGTAAGTTACTGGACCACTTAGAATATCACCAAGTACTCTATGACAATGAAAGCAAATTGTAAATACTGAAATGCACTCGCTAAATGTTTTGTATAGCTAATGTTCAGGATGTTCTTCCATGTAGAGCTACCTTTTTTATCATTTCAGTAACATTTTATTTACCAGCAATGACTGAAACCAGTAATGTTTATCTTGCATTTGTAAAAATTATTACCAGAGTTGTATAAAAGAATATAAACACCTGTGTAATAACAGTGCTTAAAGGAAACCTGCCATACTCCTGCCCTCTACTATTGAAGAGAGCAATCTAACAGGCAAGACTGTCCTAACATCAGTGTATGCAGTGGCCAAATACAAAATACAGGGGCAGTGAATAAGTAAGGTTTCCTATTTTATTACAAACAATTTATCACGTTGAAATAATTTAATTGGTATTATACAAGGCTTGTGTTATTTTTCTGCAAAGTCACCATAGCTTTTTAAGCAATTTTGGTAACATGACAAGACTGTGATCGTAGCCAACTGTTCACCGTTGATGTGACTTCATTATTGGTGTTGTAGTGCTTACCTCCAAAATGGCCTTTCGAGTTGAGGGAACACCGGAAATCACTTGGGGTGAATATGGAGCATGCGGGAACACTGACCATTCAAATGTCCCCAGCCCCCCTCAGGTCATTTGAGCTGTATGAGGCTGAGCAGGTGAATGCTCATACAGTGTTCCCCATAAACATAGGTTAACTCGTGATAGATATTGACAGTGGTTAGTTGTTTTTTTTGCAAAAGAATGAATGAGAGTGCAGCTCACAAGCATGTGCACTTCGTAGCACTAACTCCATGCTAGCGAGCAGCCTACTGTCATGATACTGGGGAAGACAGATTTTAAGAGGTACAATTTGTTAGGCTTGTCTTGCTGAAGCCTCACTAATTAACAAATCCATGTTGATCAGTGTCATGAGAAGTACTGTGCAGACTGTAATGACAGCCTACATCAGAAAGAAAAACAAAACGTTGCCTGCCAAGCACAATAATCATCGAAATTCGAAACTGACTGTTAATGACAGGTGTCACATTACTTCAGCAGATGGGAGAATTTCGTTTTGCAGGTGAATCATCAATGATATTATTCCTGGTCAGTGAATGTGTTAATATTTGGAGAACACCAGTGGAAATCTATCATGTTGACTGTCTCTGTGTGACTGAATCATGGAAGGTGTTGAATGAAGCTTGTCTGTTGTGATATCACAGTACAATTTTTGCCTAGTTGTTGGCCTGCAAGAGTGTGTTTCAGGGCAGCAGTATGCTAATATTCTAAGTGACCACTTTCATTCATTATTGCAAACTGTGATCCTTGGAGAATGACGTGTCTACCAAGACAGTAATGCTCCCATCCACCTTTTGAAATTGTTGGAGATTGATTTAATCAGTACACCAATCAAGTAAAACACTTGGTGTCACATTTTAAGTTCCTTGATCTGAATATAAATGAACCTGTGTGGGGGTATTTTGGAGGCACAGTTGTGCATTCAATTTCCTTCTCTAACAACACATTGGACAAGTGACATTTTTGCAGGAGTAGTTTGAGTGTTTATATTATTTTGTTCAATTCATTTATGTGTCACACTTGCAAGTAATCATACCACCAGACCATGACCTCATATGGAAATGAAATGTGGACAATAAGCAGTACACAAAAGACAGAAATACAAGCTTTTGAAATATGGTGCTTCAGCTAATGCCAAAGATTTGATTGATAGATTATCTAACTAATGAAGAGATACTTAATTGAAATGAGAAGAAGAGTTTTATGGCACAGCTTTTCAAGAAGATGGGGTGAGTTAAAGGGACACATCCTGAGTCAATAAGAAAAAGTTAGTTTGGAAATGGAGGGAAATGAGAGAGGCACTTAGGTCATTGGCAGGGATCAGGACTTGAAAACAGTTGGCAGATTCAAATTTGTGGGTGTAGTAGTTACCCAGAGATGAAGGGAATGTGACAAGATAGACTACTGTGAAGAGCTGTATCATACCAGTCTTACCATAACTACTACTACTACTACTACCACTACCACTACCACCACCTCTACCACCGCCACGGCTGCTGCCACTGCTGCTATTATTATATATTTTATTTATTGTATGGCAATATATGTTTACAAAGATTACAAAACTACCACATGCCAACATTTAAACACAGTTCTCCAGTGTAAAATAACACAAATAAGTTATATACGGGTATCAAGGTCTTGTATGTATTGGATCACACTATTTGTGTACTATTACTAGTACCATAGTCTATAAACTTAAGAGCATTTAGCATTCAAGATGGGGGAATGGTCTTTCCTGGAAGAACACCACAGCTCCCTTACAGGATGAGTAAGAAACGGTTTTGTGCCTAACACTGCAGCATCCATTGAGTTATTTAGATTCTGTTCCATGTGTGTGTCTTGTGTTAGTCATAATAGTTACTAATTTTTTGTATTCAACATAGTGTTAATGGATTTAGTAAAAAAAAAATAAACAAGCCCAGTGCATAGCTGTGCACTTTTGTGCCACTGATTTAATAGATGCCTTATGGAAGGATTGATAAATCATTGTTAAATAGTTTGAAGTTACTCTTTGTGACATAATTGTCTATAGAGTGTGGGTACTTGCCTGCTTGCTCTTGTTTGGAGTCAGACAATGCTGGTGGTGCTTTAACAATGAAGAGTTTCATTCTTCCTCCCTCTTCTCTCAAATCTCCAAGTTTGGGCACTTCTGCTTATGCAGAACCAATGGTGCAGTGTAAATACAGCTTTAATTTGATGATATTGTAATTGTACGTACTGCAGAAATGTGCTGAGGAAGGTGATGTAATTGTTAGGTACTGGACATGCATCTAGAACATGTTTCCGCTATACAGTCATCCAGCTTTGTTTTTCATGGTTTCCTTCAGTCATTTAAGATACATGCCAGGACGACTATTTTAAAAAGGACATGACACGTAATTTTTCTTCCTTATACTTGTTCTATCAGAGCTTGAACTTTTGGCTTATGTTTTCATTGTGAAATTTAAGTTGAACGTTAATCTTATCTCCTTCCTGAACTACACTGCATGGTTTTTACTTCTTGAAGTAATTTACCATGAGTCATATTAGCTGTGACATGTTTATTGTATGGAGGGAACTACTACTTCAATAACGCATTTGAATCAATGGTGGATTGGAAACATTGAAATAAATCATTGACATGTATGCAGGGGATCTCGGATAGTATTTAGATATCTTGATCTCCGTAAAAATTTCCTGTTGTTTCTACTGATTACACTTTATTTGTGAATTTATTTTATTTTTAAAAATTGGTTCCAGAGCTTAGAGACGTTGGATAATGGGAAGCCATACACAGCATCATATGCTGCAGACTTAGATCTGAGTGTAAAAACTCTGCGGTACTATGCTGGTTGGGCAGACAAAATTCATGGCAAAACTGTACCTTATGATGGAGATTATTTTACGTATACTCGACATGAACCTGTGGGTGTATGCGGTCAGATAATTCCGTGGAATTTTCCTCTTCTTATGGTGGCATGGAAACTTGGTCCAGCACTTGCTGCAGGTAAATCATGTACATTATCAGTTATCTATAACAAACTGTGACTAACTTTAGTGGCTGAGCTATATTCTTGCCATGCTTCTCAATAATTTCATTTTTAATAAAACATTAGAGAAAATAAGATCCTTAAATGAAACTGTTCATGGATGCCAGAAATGTAACACCAATCTTACGAAAGCATTCTGCAATGTCAAATTAGCAAATGTCAGAATAGACAGCTACATAAGCATCACAAATTACAAACAAAAAGTCACTTCATTTGCCTGAGTTAAATGGTTGCTGTGATTACTCACCAAACATTGATGGTTATGCATTAAGTGCCATGAGTAGGTTCGCTGTTTTCTCCTCTCTATTTCACCAGCTACTTTGCCTCTGATATCTGGTGATCCTGAGGCTATAAAAGAACAAATTTTGTGGAGAGGTGTAGGCCGTAGAAATAGCAACAATCCCAACAGTCTCATTTACAATGGCATCAATTTGTTTGCAGTGGTAAGACTGCTCCCATGTACTGGTGCCACATATTCTCCAGCTACGAAAATAGTCCCATTACTGAAGATCGAACAACTGCAGGCTGCACTTCCCATGTTGATTCAGTCAGTAGTCGCACAATATTTGCACATATTTTTCCTTTAAGCTCAGTACAGTCTCTTTAATATATAGTGTATGGTCTAGGCTGACTCCCAAATATTGGGAGTTGGTGCAGTGGTCTAGCCTGACGACCCCTCCCTATCCTATTGTCAACTGGCTTATGGCTTCTCTAAGACACAGACGGAATGCACATACCTGGGTTAGGTCAAAGGTGATTCTCCTCGTAGTAGTTCCCCAAGGTTTCCAGAGCCTTTGTTGGTTTTCTTTCGACCTCTTCAAATGTTCTTCCTTGAGCAGCAGTGGGAATGTTGCCTGCATATATAAATCTTCTTATTTGTAACTGGTGTGGCTGGTCATTTGTGTACATATTGTAGATAGTAGGGGAAAGACTCTTCCTTGTGGTAATCCATTCTTTTGGCCTCTCCATGTACTTTTCTTTCCTTGGAGGATCATGTGGAATCTTTGATTCTGTAGCATGCTTCTTAACATGTAAGTCAGTCAAATGTTCTTTATTTCAAAGACTTTCAGGAGGAGTTGTTGGTTGTTCACTGTATTGTAGACGCAGAAAGGTCAACAAAGACACCAGCAATTATTAATTACCTTCCAGACTGTCTTCAGTATGTGGAGTGACGTTTTGTATGTGACTTTGTATTCCCTGGTCTGAAACCAGCTTCTTCAGGAGTCAGTTTTGTGCTGATTTTGTGTGTTGTTAGTGACAGATCTTTCTTTCAGGTAATTCCTATACATGGTTGGTTAAGGAAACAAGGAGGAAATTGTTCGGCTCAGTTGGCTCTTTGCATAACATTAGTAATGCTAGCATTTGTGCTCTCCTCCACAGTTTTGGGAACTTGAAATGTTTCCAAACATCTGTTCATCACATTCACTTTCCATTCATTACTTTTTGGAACCAAACTGCTTGTTTGTTCAGTTCGTATGTTATGAGATCCTGATGATTTATTTTCTTGGAATTCTTGCACTGCTCTTCCCAGTTACTCAGGTGAGAATGGAACTTGTAATGATTCGCTCTCTCCTTCCATGTTTCACCTAAGACTCACTCTAGTTGCCTCCTGTCTTGTCTTGCTGAAATTCGGTAGTAGTTAGTGAGCAGTCTGGTTCGGAGTAACATTTGTGCTCAGCAGCAGCCTCGTTGGATTATTGCTATGCCCTTAGACTGTTCTGTTCCATGTCCAGGTTATATAGTAGTTTAGCTCATTTTTCCCATCATTGTTCATGTATGTTTAAGAGTAGATCTTTTCCAAGTTCAGTTGTATCTGTTGAATAAGGATGAGTTTTGTACTTGATACAGTGTTCGTTCAAGAGATCTTGTGAACTTAAGTCAAGGCCAGGCATGGTTTGGGGCCTCTATCCTTGTGGAATATGCCTCCTTGACATTTTCTTTGCAAGTATGACAGATTCTTGTAATTTTTTGGATCTGCCTCTGTGTATTCCACTTAGAGATCCAGTTTCCAAAAACCTTGGCTTTGCTTACTTCAACTTAAATGTTTGAAGGGTTTAGTTTGTACTAGGACAACTCTAGAAGCCAAACAAGATAAAAGGCGCTGTTGTATGCTGGGGATGGGTTCTTCTACATGGTGAGGAATGTTCTCAGTAATATCCTCCCTGCCATCTGCCACATTAAACAGTGCTGTTAGTTTAGGGACAAAACAGAATCAAGCCCCTCTCTTTATATCCAACTTTCTAGTCCTCTATTTTAATCAGTTGAGTTATATCCCAGTTGATTCTACATCAGTTAAAATCCCCCAGTACAGTTTTGATGTTTTGGTTATGTACATTATTTGGCTTGTGGAAGATAAAATCAATGTTAAAGTGGCTTGTACACTGACGTAATAGTACATGACTGTAGCTCAGTTGTTAAAATTTCAATGTCATTTGTGTGTGTGTGTGATATGTGTTGACTTAATTTCTAATCTACAAGCTACATATAGACTTCACACTTTTACTGAGAAGTGCATGAAGTGCGCTATTGTACCCGTTACAGTGAAACTCCTATTTTATGTTTTCATACAGTCCAGGCTTAAAAAGCAAAAAAATTGAGGAAAATGTTAAAACCCCCCCAAAATATGAGCAAAAATGCATGTAATTGGCATACAGAATGGAAAAATACCTTGTATAAAATTTAAGTCAAGGAATTTAAATGTACAATACAATATAATAATTTGTAGTAATGAATTTCATTAGTTCTTAAAAAATTACAGGTGTTTAACAGAAAGTAAAAACTACTCAAAAGAATTGAAATTAGTATTTGGGTACATGGTAATATAGCTGTTTTCTGACATGCTACGACCACAAATTATATGTTCTAAACACACGTTTTTGAGACATCATCCTTTGTTTTCACCCAGAAAAAAGCAAAAATTGATGAACATGTTGTATTAAACCAAAAACATCACAGCAGCTAAGTGATTAAACCATAAGCATAAATGTGAACATCTGCTTAATTACATACTTTGTCCCCCATTGCCGTTATTGTTTAATGCTTTTCTTATGAGTGGCACTTTATATGCTCAACATCGTTAGTGTTATCTTAGGCTTGGTGAGAGAAACGGACATGGAAAAAATGAGTTTACTTTCCCAGTTGATGTTAACAATCTTAGTAGATGTCAGCTCAGTGAATTTCTGTACACTGTGTAAGATGTAAATCTGAAAGAAAGCTCAGGTGCTGCAGTTTTGCTTCATGCCCTCTATCACTGCTGCCAATCTTTACGATCTACAGTGTGTGGTGCAAAGTAAATACACTAGTAGCATCTGTAGTGTTTTCAACTGCATCATGTCAGATTTAAACACGGTAGTCTGTAAAATGTGCTATTGCAAAACCCTCATTCTATTTCCGTGTGACATCTCTGTCATAGCACATCATCTGCACGAAAAGTATATTTTCAGCACTTCACAAAATGCTTTCACCCCTTACCTGCATTTCCGTCGCTGAATGAATGGCGTCTCCCCTCTCAACACATACTGTAGGTGAGCTCATTTTGTGTGTTAGTCTGGTGTGGTGGCTGCACTGGCTATTGAGTGACTTAACAAATCGCCAGCCAATAAGAGTTCATTAACCAGAAATGGGCGACGTTTGCTTGATTATGACAAAGCATATTCTACGAGACTCAGTGTCTGAATTTAAAAGGTAGGTGGTTGGTATTGTTGCTGAATACAGTACATCAGAAATACATGCAAAATGATGAGACTGAGTTATAAGTGGCACAAGAAAAGGTGGTGGCTGGGCCCCTTCATCACATATTTGCTCAGTCCGGAACATTTCACATAGACTGTCATGTTTCTCCATTACGGCTACAACATATCAGTAGTGTCATAATTGTGGGGTTGAAGCTAAATTGCGGATTACACCAGCATTTCCTCTCTTGCATCTCCCCACTCCTCAGTGGCCTAAAATATTCCCTGAATTCCATCACCACCTGTTTGTGAACCATCTGTCTTCTGAGCCACTTAACTTGTTCAGTCACATCAAATATCAACAGGAAGAAAATGGGACGAAGTCATGTGAGACGTCGAGTAAGAACTTAGAATAGAAGTAAGCCTTAACAGGAAGAAATGAAAAAGTGGAGAATTTTTAGCATTGATCTTACGGGTTTTTCACAGGGTCTATGAATTTCTGGCATAGAATCACGAAAAATAAATCGGAGAATGTAAAATCGAAGTTTCACTATATTAGGGCTTTTTCATGTTCCATGCAGATATTAAGTGTGGGGATGGTGGGGGACAATTGTGCTCAAAAGTCTCTGTGCACACTGTAAATAATCTTGTTTTCACTATTCCTATGAGAGTGATATGTACGGGGTTCTAACATATTCCTAGATTCAACATTTAAGTGGGTTCTAAAAACTTTCTAAATGGGTTGTGGTGGGATAGTTTTCATCCATCTTAAAGAGACCCACTCTCCAGTGGGTCAAACAAACTTGAGGCCATTCATGCTGCCTTTCTTTGTATGCATTCAGTATCCCCTGTTAGTTCTTTGTTTATTTATTTACATTTTCTTTTCGTGGAGCCATCGTAATGATGGCTTTTGCAAACGTCAGACTTAATACTATGGTTATGTTTATACTTATAAAATACGCTATATTCTGTAGCTGTTGCTTCTTATGTCTATTTTTTGCATTTATCACATTACAACTGATATGCTAAAGCCTCATGTTACAGTCACGACCTTAAATTCATGGAAGGAATATAAACATTTTTCTATTAGCAAAGATTTTAATTTTGTTTTAAAAACATTTCTTGTGTACATTCTTAGAGAGTTTGGTAGCTTGTTATACCAAATCAAACCACTGATATATGGACTTCTGTCAGTCATTTTTAACATTGTTCTGTTACGGAAATAGTTACACTTTGTTCTAGTGTTGTGATTGTGTACATCACTGCCCTTAATAGCTTCTGTTGGTTGACTTATAAAAAATACAACTATTTTGAAGATGTACAGAGAATATATTGTCAGATATTCGTGCTGCACAAACGCTTCATGACATGAATCTCTATGTCCCATCCCATGTATAAGTCTTATTGCTCTTTTCTGTAGTAGTAGTAGTAGTAGTAGTAGTAGTAGTAGTACTAGTATTCTTTTTAAATGTACATCAGCTGCACAGCCCCATAGTTCAATTACGTAATTGAGAAAGGGGTAAAGTGTTCCATAATATACTAATTTCAGTGCTTGGCTACGAACTATCTTTGCGAGCTGGCTGAGGAGATATATGGCACTACTGACTTTTCCCAATACGAAATTAATGTGGTATGTCCAGCGCAAATTTTCATCAACACACACACACCCAGGAATTTACAGTTACCATTTTCTGTTGCAGAGAGATTATGCACACTATTTGTATTGTTGTGATGAGAACTGCCTGTTTTAAATGTCAGTAGTTGAGATTTGGTGGCATTCACCTTAAGTCCCTGATCATTGAAGTATTTTGTTACTTCTGTTACACCACTAGTAGCAAGAGATTCTAGCTCTTTAGATTTGCTCCCATAGAATAAGATTGACGTGTCATCTGCATAGCTTACAATATGAGAGTTGATGGGTTGTGCAATGTCTGTAATATATATAAGGAAGAGAAACGGTCCAAGGATTGAGCCCTGTGGTACACCTTGTAATACAGGTTCACTGGTGGACTGGGCATTCATGATTTTATTATCTAGTTTGTATGACAATTTAGTGCTTTGCTTAAGATTCAACAGGTACATGGTTAGAAGATTGATTCATGGCTTGATCCCCAATACTAAAATATTTTAGCTTTTTAAGAAGTACCCTATGGTTTACCATATCAAATGCTCTTGCCAGGTCCAAAAATATACCTGCAGTCTGCATCTTCTGGTCAAACAGACAGTAAACTTCATGGGTGAACTGTGTAACTGCTGTGGTTGCACTTAGCTCTTTCCTGAAGCCATGCTGCGAATCTACAAGCAGTTTATGTTTTGTGAAAAAGGCACTTAGCTGAGAAAGGATAATGCTTTCGAATATCTTGCTAAAAGTGGGAATTAATGATATTGGTCTATAGTTGGAGACTTCTTCCTTACTTCCCTTTTTATACACTGGTTTCACTACATTCATTTTTAGAACCGTTGGATACATGTTTTCTCTAATGCTGCAATTAATCAGGTGAGTAAGAGCTGTTTGGTATGGGTTCTCACAAACTTGAGCAATATTGTAGGATGGTTTGTATGAGTGATTTGTAAGCAATCTCCCAGTATTCAAACAATGAATCAATGTCTGCCTCCTGCCTTACCTATTACTCAGCCCTTATATATTTGTTCTATTTCATATCCCTACAGATTGTTACACCCAGGTATTTGTATGAATTGACAGATTCACTGATATTGTAGTCAATAGGATACTACATTTTTATTATTTTTGAAGTGCACAGTTTTACATTCTGAATGTTTAAAGAAATTTCCATTGTCTACACTAGCTAGAAATCTTGCAAAGATCTGGCTTTATATTTGTACAGCTTTTTTTTTTTCAGGTGTTACTGCATTGAACATAACTGCATCATCTACAAAAAGTATGAGGTTACTGTTAATATCCTCTGCAAAGATCCAACACCCTTCCCTGGGGCACATCCAAAGTTACTTCTATATCTGTTGATCTCTTTCCATTCAGTGTAACTTGCTGAATCATCCCTGCCAAAAAAATCCTCAGTCCACTCAGATCTTGCTTGATATGCCATAAATTCATACCTCAGATAATAAGCATAAATGGAGTACTGAATTAAATTCTTTTCGGAAATTCAGAAATATTTTATCTATCGGACTGCATCATACCAGGCTTTCAATATGTCACATAAGAAAAGTGCGAGTTGGGTTTCACATAATCGATGTTTTCAGAATCCATACTGCGTGGCATGAAAGTCATTATGTTTGAGCTCAGATTATATGTTCCAAATTCTACAACATAGGGATGTGAAGGATATTGGAAGAACGCCAAGTGAATCACTTCCTTATTGTAAAGAGGTGTGATTTGTGCTTTCTTCCACCTATTCGGCAAGTTTTTTGTTCGAACGATCTATAGTAGATTACAGTTCAGAGGTGCTAGCTCAGCCACACATTCATTATGGAACCTGATAGGAATTCCAGTGGGTCCTGGAGCATTGTTCATTTTTAACTACTCCAGTTCTTCCTCACTTCCACTGACAGTAATCTTATCCTGCTCATCTTTTCAATAGTACGGGAATGAAGCTGGGGCAGTTCTCGTGTTTTTTGTTTGTAAAAGAACATTTGAAAATGCTTGCTACTCAAAATTTCAGCTTTGTCTTGCCTAAGAGTGTTTAGACACTAACTTTACATATAACAAGAATTTTTTTGGATAAAAGGTCTGTAGACAGTATTGTACTCAGATAGTCATATATGGCTTCATTGCTGTCTTGGCAGCTAAAGGCGTTTCATTTAGTATCTCCCTATCTATAGTCGTATGCTTTGTTTTACACATATTATAAAGTAGTCTCTGTTTCTTAAGAAGTTTCTTTATGGTGACTATGACAAAAGGTTCCTCCTATTGTGAACTGCTCTACCATGTACATACCTGTCCAGTGCGTGGTCAACTATTCTTTTTGGCTTCAGTCATAGTTACTATACATGCTCCTGTTCTGAGCTAAAGGTTTCAGGTTCCTGATTGAGATGTGACACAACTGTTTTATGTAGTTTGTTGAACATATAGTTCTTTGTGCGTCTTTTAGTTCAGTTTCCATGTTTATTTGTTGCAGTAACTTCTGTGAAATCGGAGTCTCTAATGACAAGTAACTGTTGATACATCTGTTATCAGCAGCAAAAATTAATTCTGTTTTAAGAGATTGTCGTTCTTATCTTAGACAATAGTGAGAATTACAGAGTAGATTTTTTTCTCTTTTTTTTATCTTTTTACATTTCAACTTCAGTAATGCCACAGTAAGGTAATTTTCTGTTTTGTTGGGCTGAGCTCATTATTTCTCAGTTAATGCAGACTGCTTTGTTTCCATATTTTTGGGATTCTATACAGGTTTTACACAGTATGGTGTAGATAAGGACTGTTCTTGTCTTTAGACACAATGGAAATTGACCACTGTCCGTAAACAGATGGAAGTTGTGTTGGCGTAGTCGACAGACTTTTGGCTACTGCTCAAAGCTATGGCAAAATACGGGCACCAGAAATGATACCTAAGACATCTTTGGTGCTGTTGGAATCCCATGGTGACACATTTTTTGCTGGGACTCCAGATGCGCAGCATTCGATTGGTCTCCTTTTCACTCAAGACCAAGTGGCAGACTATGGTGGGTCTGCGTGTGTCTGGGCAGAAAGTGAAAGTGAGAACTGGCTCCTTGGATTGTTGGTTGAAACTGGAAGTGAACAGCAATGGAGTCCCAAATTAAGATTGGAATTTATCGGAAGGATGGGTTAATCACCAATGGGCAGCATATTTATTGCACCAAAGAATTGGATAATATCTAATGAATATAATAGAAAGAAACATTTCACATGGGAAAAATATGTTATAAAACAAAGATGCTGTGACTTACCAAACGAGAAAGTGTTGGTAGATAGACACAATAAAAAACACACACACAAGTTTCAAGCTTTTGCAACCCATGGTTGCTTCATCAGGAAAGAGGGAAAGATGAAAGGATGTGGCTTTTAAGGGAGAGGGTAAGGAGTCATTCCAATCCTGGAAGCAGAAAGACTTACCTTAGCGGGAAAAAGGGACATGTATACACTCGCTCTCTCGCACTCGCGCGCGCACAGACACAAGCAGGCATTCCATCAGACATATGTCTGCTTGTGTCTGTATATGTGCGGATGGATATGTGTGTGTGAGTGCGAGTGTATACATGTCCCTTTTTCCCGCTAAGGTAAGTCTTTCCACTCCCGGGATTGGAATGACTCCTTACCCTCTCCCTTAAAACCCACATCCTTTCGTCTATCCCTCTCCTTCCCTCTTTCCTGATGAAGCAACCATGGGTTGCGAAAGCTTGAAACTTGTGTGTGTGTGTGTGTGTGTGTGTGTGTGTGTGTGTGTGTGTGTTTTATTGTCTCTATCTATGAGCGCTTTCTCATTTGGTAAGTCACAGCATCTTTGTTTTTTAATATAATATCTAATGAGGTTATCATGGTTTCTGAATGTGAATTAATCTCTACGAAGTTAAGCATCAAAGGTCAGTGATAGAGTACTTCAGAGAGAACTTTTACAATGTCAGTAATTTTCCTGATCATGCTGTTGTAATAGGGGGTGACTTCAACTTACGAGGTATGGATTAGAAAAATCATTCCATCAAACATGGTACTAGAGACAGGGATTTGCATGACTTTATTCTGAATGTCCAGTCCAAAAATTACTCACAGCTGGTAGTTAGAGCATGAACTTGTGAAGGTAACATCATAGACGTCCTAGAAACAAACAAACCTGATAATCTTTGAAAACATAATTGAAGAAAAAAAAAAAAAAGTGATCTGATTAGATAATTTGAAATAATAATCAGTATTGATCATAATTTTTTTTTTTATTAAAAAGGCTGGTCATTATTTCAACAGACCTAAACGTCTCGTGTTAGTTAATGTCAAGGAGGGTGTCAGTGATCATAAGGCTGTGATAGTATCTGTGACTGTGGGTAGGACAAGGAAAGTTAAGGAAGATAGGAAGCATGAAGAGAGAAGATCAGACAGAATAGTGTGCTTTGTCATGGGATTATTCAGTCCATGTGGGAATGCTAAGAGATGCTCAACAAACTCCAGTGGCAGATGCTTCACGGGAGGCATTGTGCATTGTCCAGAGGTTTAATATTGAGATATTGACAGAGTACTTTCTGGGAAGAGTCTGACAGAAATTAATTTATTTCCTTACAAATGTCTCGTGAAATGACCTCAATGGAAAAGATTCCAGACATGAGCGCTAATACGAAGCATGCCAACAATTGTTCTTCCCACACGCTGTTCGCATATGTAACAGGGAATGGGGATTAGTTAGTGGTACCAGAGGTACCATCTGCCACTCCATGAGGTGGTTTTGGAGTTTTGATCTAGTTCTAGAGATACTTTGGTAATCATCACTGCTACAACTGCCTCATAGTCACTGATAAGTTTCAATGTGGATGTCCTCAAAGAGGTAAGGTCTATTTGTTGCCATTAGATCTAATATATATCCAACATGAGATGGATTCCAAACCATGTGTTCTGGGTAGTTTTCAGAGAAGGCATTTAATAATGTTTCAAAGGATCTCTCTTCATGACCACCATTAACAAAACTATAACTATCCCTATTCATAATGGGATGAATGAAATCTCTTCCAGTTATCGCAGAATAACTGGGAAACACACATTAGCTGCACTGAGGTTTTTAAAAAGTTTTCAGTTTAATCAGGAAGTGATGCAAGGATACAATTAATTTTATGCCCATCCCTGACCTTACAAAGATAGCACTCCCATATTGTTCATTAAACTGTTCTAATACCATCTTCATCCCTTCAATTTTTGGTCTTCAGTTTACCATTATGTGTGTTTCTCGTAAAGCTAAAATGTCCCATAAATGTTGTTTGCACATGTCTGATAGTAAAAACAATCTCTTTTGAACAGTTGTCCTATATTTCACGAAGTCATCAAAATTATTGGTTTTTAAAAGGACCAATTGTGTTTGTCATCTTTCTCAGATGTTTCCCCAGTGGTGGAAGAATTATCTAGCTAATGACACTATTCAGTGTTCCCAGAGTAAGTGTGAATTTGTTCTTAATACAACTGTCATTTATGAAGGTGCCTTGCATGCACCCCATGTCTTAGGTTCAAACTCTAATCAGTTCCAGGATTTTTTAACGTCACTTCTTTTAACTCTGATAGTCCTCCACATAAATGAAATTTTACAGTATTTGGGATTCCACATTAAACTGTAAGTCTCCATGTTATATTTTCCCAACTGTATACATTGTGACTGGTTTTATTTCTAGGTGTGCAATTAGGTGAATTACATTTTCATGAACAGGCAGGCAGGCAGTCAGCTGTCTGTCTTCCTCAGGTCCTGAGAATGATGACTTAAATTGATCAGCATCCTCGTACAGCACAGACACAATGGATGTGTTTGCCACAGCATGTGCAGAATGCCAGCAAATTGTGCTCTGTACTTCTAGACCCTCAACTCTCATCAGTTGACACAGAAACCCACTGTGATAGAAACTTACATACCTGTGAAAGAACCATATCTGACTGGTTGTCCATAGGCTTCAGAACCACAGCTATAATGATAATCAAAGGAATTAAGTGATCTCAGCTAGTAAACCCAGTAAGAACACAGCGAAGAGCAGAGAACGAAGTTAACATGTCAGCATGTCAGCTGTCCTGTGACTCCATGCTGTCCTCTGACAAAACACACAAATATATCCATCTTCAGGTCTTCATCGAAAATCTGACTATTATTAACAGTACAAGGTGTGGCAGCTCTGAGAATGCTTGCTTGGTGTTCTTAAAATACCCTGTTAGTGTGGGCAATATTACATCAGACAAATAGTATGCAATGTGAAAAAATGCAGTAAAGGACATGTCAGGCCGTACACTACCCCAAAAAGTCTGGTAAGGCTTAATATATTTTGGAAATGGTTACAGGTTCAAATTTAAATACAGCCCCTTTACTGTTTATTGCTCAAACAGTTCTTTGGGATAGTGTAATCAAAGTAAGGATTAATATGTTTGTTTGCATGTTCATCCTCTGCAGCACTGTTAAAACTAATTATCATTGGTTTCTCTTTATTAAGCTTACTAAAATTAATTAAAGAGAATTTTACACCAGACACATTTTGTTTTCATTTACAAAGCATCTTCTGTGGTTATTGTGTAAATATGAGTACATATGTTCGTACATTTTGGTTGTTATAGATTCAAGCAGTATTCATTAGCGTGTAATTTACTTACCATGTTTCTGCCTATTCTTGACATATTTAGCAAATCACTGTATTTTCCTTCTTTGTTAGTGGAGACAGAGGTAGAAAGAAATTTCATTGTACATAAACACTTAGCATGTTTTTGGCTTTTTGCACATTCTCTGAAACTGCACTGGTGTTCCTTGCACTTCACCTCACTTTTGGAAACAGAACTGCAGTTACATGTATCAACACTAATCACAGTATTAGTGTTTATGTTTGTTCATTTGTTTTTCATGAAAGTTGTGGGTGTTGTCAACCTGTGACTTTTTTAATAATGTATAATAATTTGTGTGTGTGTGTGTGTGTGTGTGTGTGTGTGTGTTATGTCCCACCATGGATGTGAGTGGAAAGGGGGAGAGGGGGATGGAGAAAAGAGGGATGACAGTTGTGATTTAAATTTTGGGAGGATAGCAGTCATAGGAAAGAGACTGGGAGGAGACGGCAGAGTGTATGGGTCCTCACTAGGTGTTGGTCATATGTATTTGTATATTAAGTGCTCAATTAGTTGAGTGTGTGGTTGGTCTGATCAATTATAAGTTGTTTCTTTTGTCTAGGTTTCCTGAATGTGGTAATTTCCCTCTAAGGTGAGGCTTTTTGTGTCCCCTTATGATTTCCACATCTGTGTTTCTAGTGGTAATTTTAGATTTGTATTGGTGTAAGTGTTTTGCAAAAGTTAAATGATTTGTTGTATATTTCTATGTTCGTTGTACACTGCCTGAAAAAATTAATATACTGTTTTAGAGGTTTCCAGTTCACTCAAGATTTATTGTTGCAATAGTATGTATGGAGTACATGAAATGATTACATTTACATATCAATAGCACAAGTGGTTTTAAAGTACCAGGTATGGACCCGTACTCAAATACCTATTTTAGTACATAATGCAGTGTCCACTGTAGTGTTGGCAGAAGAGCCAACACTGTGTTTCTAGAGGTGGCCGAAATGCACGCGTTTAATTACACGCTGACTCGCGTGAGGTCTGGAACAGGACAATATCTTGAGAATTGCAAATAAAGTAGGTAGATGATGTAATACTTAACTTTAATCCACAATTGTAGAACATCTCTCGTTACGGTACATGCTTCATAATATTAATTATCAACTGCTATGGCGCCTTGCTAGGTCGTAGCAAATGACGTAGCTGAAGGCTATGCTAACTATCGTCTCGGCAAATGAGAGCGTATCGGTCAGTGTAGCTTCGCTAGCAAAGTCGGCTGTACAACTGGGGCGAGTGCCAGTACGTTTCTCTAGACTTGCCGTGTGGTGGCGCTCAGTCTGCTATCACTGACAGTGGCGACACGCGGGTCCGACGTATACTAATGGACCGCGGCCGATTTAAAGGCTACCACCTAGCAAGTGTGTTGTTTGGCGGTGACACCACATCCACGGGTGGCAATACGGATGCGGACTCTCATCCAGTCAGTTATACAGATAGCAAATACTGCCCTGAGACTTGTTAGTCTACTCCTGCTCGACCTGTTCACATAGTTCTGTAAGTGTTGTTGGTTGACAAGTTGCACAAGTCACTTCTTGTCCCATTGTATCCCACATATGCTCAATTTGAGACATGTCTGGAGATCTTGCTGGCCACAGAATTTGCCATGTCTCACAGAGCATATTGAGTTTCATGAGCAGTGTGTGAGTGAGGATTATCCTGTTGGAACAAAACATCATTTTCCTTTTGGAAGAATGGCAAAATAACAGGTCTAACATCATTCTGCTTGTACAGAGTGCTGGTTAGTGTCTTCTCCAGAATCACCAAAGGTGAAACAGAGTTGTAGCTTACCACACCCCACGCCAGAAGGCCTGGGATGGGGCTAGTGTGTTTCGGATGAATGCACTTTGAGAGACAGTGCTCAGCAAGTATATGTCGAACGTGCAAACAACTATCACTTGTGTGCTAGCAGAATCTGCTTTCATCGCTGAAGACCATGGTGTGCCGTGCCATCCTCAAAGTGATCCTGTGATGGTACCAGTCGAGCCGTGCATATCGATGCTGTTGCAGGTGTGGGAGATGGGCTAGAGTTGTTGGTGCCCAAAGTCCCACTACTGGAACTGTTTCACAACAGTTCATGTTGACACATATGGGCTCACAAGTCCTCTTATCTGTGCAATTGTACCTGTATGATCGGTTGCTGCTGCCTCTGCCCTTACAGTAAGGTGATTGTGTCGGGAATCTGTGCTGCGTGGATGTCCAGAACTTTATACACAGGTGTGAGAATGTTCACATGATCACTGATATCAGCATTGTTGAACAACTGATGCAGCACATCCGACTTGTGGTAATTCTCCATAAAGACCAGCCCACTGCTTGGAAGGCCACAATTTGACTCCTTTCAAATGTGCTCATGTGGCTGTAAGAAGCAAGAGTGTATGTTAGTGGCATGTTTGCCACTTGCTTTGCGTATTTGCACCACACTGAGCCTTTTGGCTGTGAGCATTCCCTGTTACAGGGTAGACACAGATGGCTCTGTGGTAGCTGTGCCACTACACTATCTGTTAGCAGACAATGTTGAAGTCATATCAGTAAATTTACTATCCCATAGGCAGCACATGCCATCATCCGATCAAAATTTATATTGTATTTCCAGGGGTGTGTGTGTGTGTGTGTGTGTGTGTGTGTGTGTGTGTGTGTGTGTGTGTGTGTGTGTGTGTGTGTGTTCGTGTACCTCTATTCTGTTCTTGATGTTATTGTGTTCAGCTCTGTTACTATGTTTCCTATGTATCCTTTGTTTGTTATTTGTACTGTGTCTAATGGCACCATGTTTAGTCAGTGGAGCATCTATTTAAGTGCTGCCTGCTTTGAAGGTTTGGGTGCTGTGATGTCTGGTGTAAAATGCCTCTTGTTGTTAGTTTTTTGTTTAAGTCAGATGCGGTTGTTTGTTCTGAATCTTCATGCTAATGTGTAAGAAATTTAACTGCCTATTATGCTCTTTTTCTGATGTAAAATGTATCTTCTCATGAATAGAATTTGTCACTATAGAACTGGTGAATTTTGCTGCTTGATCCATCTACTGGCACAGGATATCATCCATGTATCTAATCCAGTACAAGATGTTGTACATATTTGGCACCATTGTGTTAAAGATGACCTGTGCTACATGGTTCATAAACATCATTGCTATGGTTTCAGATACTGGTATCCCATTGTAATCCTTCACTTTGTACATAAAATTCATTATTGAAATGGAACTAGGTCTATTCTGTTTATTATCTCTAGCGGCTCAATTGTTTCTTTGACGTATTCATGTGGAAGTGTACTGTGTGTCTTAAGATCTTGGTCTGTGGAGTTCACTGTTTTGGTTTGTTTGGATAGATGTTCTCTACATCAAATGACTGGAGGTTGACTGTGTCTCGAACTTGTGTGTGTTTTATGTACTGAGTCAATTGTGTGGTGTTTCTTATAGCTCTGTCCTCCTATAATTTGTAGTTACCCGATAAGATTTTAAACATGTATGTTACAAGGGGGTATGTGGTATTGCGTTATATTGTATTGTTTTATTTTCTTGAATTTCCTTTCATCATGTTGTTTTTAGACCAATAGTTGTCTCACTTGTTTCATTTGTTTGCTTTTATGAGAATGCATTTTTGCTTAAACTATGATTTTCTATTTATTTTTTGTTTGTTTGTGTAGTGATGTTGTGTTTCAGAACTTTCCAAGCAGTTTATTTATTTCGTATGAAACACAATGTTGGCGAGGTTTACCAGTCTTGGATGGAAGTGGTTTTTGTTAGACTGGATGTAATTTGTGCCCGTATTAGGTGTTTATTTAGCTTGTAAATTTGAAATCTTTAAATCTTCAGTTCCCCCCCACTGAATATGTAAGATTTTCAACCTCGCTAACAAGTTAGGAGAAAACAAAGTATTGTTCAGAACTGTCATAAGATTAAGATGTGCTTTGCATGTCTCCCCATCTAGGGCTTGCTTTTTGGCATGGAGACAGGTTTCATTGTATAGTGAAATTTTCTGACCTATTTTAGTTTTTTTGTGCACTGGTGGGACTGTTTTTTGACTTGTACATTAATTTATTTTGGTACAATATAATTTGCTAAGCAAATTTGGTTAAACTTCATATTTTGAACAGCTTTTCAGAGTTTGAGATGTATTTGCAAACCTCATATAGAGGCCACTTAATAAAAAATTAACTACATACATATGCCCATTCCCAAGTGACCCACATTCACCCCTACGATCTCTTTGCAGTTTCTTCCTATAATCACTGTCCTCCCAAAATCTGAACCACAGATCTCCCTATGGTCCTCCCCCCCCCTCTCCCTCTGCCCCCCCCCCCCCCAAAAAAAAAACAAACACTGTAATACTGTGCTTAATTTGAACACATGTAACTAGAGTGAGGTGAAGTGCACATAATGCCAATGCAGTGTAAGAGAAAGTCCAAAAAGACAAACTGCCAAGTGTGTATGTACAACAATGCTTCTTTCCAGCTCAACCTCCGCCATCAGAGAAGGAAAAAGCAGGGGTTTGCTGAATATGTTAACAAGAGTCAGAAACACCATAAGTAAAGTGCATGCAAAAAATACTGTTCTAATCTATAACAACCAAAGTGTACAAACATATGTATCTGTATTTACAGAATGACCACAGAAAATGCTTTGTTAATAAAGGCGATGTCTGGTATAAAATTCTCTTCAATTGCAGTAAGCTTGAGATCGTAATCTGCAGCTAAGTATGATGTGGGATCCATCAATGGCAATGTTTAAGCTGGTGCATAATTGTGAGGAGCAATGTATACCTGTTTATGGTGATACCATGGGAACCAGTGCTGTCAGTCTGCCAGCTTGATTGCTAGCAGGTGAACATAAATCATTCTCAGGTGACAAAGGCCAAGGATTACTTGAATGAAAGCTCGAGACATTTTAACAACTTGGAGCAACTCAAAGCCTGAGAGTGTTTCAATGAATATTATTGCTGTAAGACTATGACTTTTTCCTAAATAATTTTGGAGAGGCTATGTTGATTTATTGATACCAGAAAATTGTTAAATTGTTACAAATAGAGGTAAGTGCAATTGATTTGGAATATCAGATAGTTAGATAATGAAGTATCTGCAGTCTTGTTGAATTGGTTGTCACCTGAGAAGACTTATGAAGCTCTTATAGTTGGATTAAAGCAGGAGGAATAAAGGGCTGCTCATCTTTCCTATTTTATGACAAATTTGTCACTCACTTTGTTCCTATCCTAAACACCTTTTTCTTCATCTCTTCTGATGACTTCACCTTGACACATATCATATTCCTCCAGTTTCTTTCCTTTGTGATATGTTGCTGTGTCACATACATCCTTTTCCTCCCATCTTGCATCCCCTCCATAATTAATTTTTTTTCCCATTTAATCCAGCAAATTATAATGCCCATTTACTATGCTTCTGTGTAGTATTTCTATTGAAAACAAAATTTTATGAGCAGTGGAATACGAAAATCACAGAACACTTTGAAACAATAACTAGAGAGGAGGGAGTGAGAAAGGATTGTAATCTGTTCCTGATATTATTCCATCTGTACATTTAGAGAGCTGTGAAGGTAACCAATCAGACAATGCTTAGGAAATAACACATTAAAACTAGTCAGAGTTCTGCTGCTTGAGCAGCAAAATAAATAACAGTGGATGATGTAGTGTGTGTATAAAATGCAAACTGGGAATGGCAAGAAGAGAATCTCTTTAAAAGAAGAATTTAACATCTGATACCAATTTAAGTACTAGGAACCCTTTTCTGAACGCATGTCTCTGCATTGTAGCTAACTGTGGATGCTAAGTAGTTCAAGCACGAAGAGAACAGAAGCTATTGAAATGTGAAGATTGTGAATATATCGATTAACAAGTGAGTGACACTTAATCAAATAGAGTTAAAAGGAATTCGCAGCACAACTTGTCTAGAAGAAGTGATAGACTGATAGGACTTGTCCCAAAAAATCAGCTAGAATCAAGTGTAAGTGTGTGTGTGTGTGTGTGTGTGTGTGTGTGTGTGTGTGTGGGGGGGGGGGGGGGGGGGGGTGGTATGTAAGTTTTGCAGAGATTAATAGGCTTGTAGTGGTAGACTAGCATGATGAGCTGCAGGAAACCAATCTTCAGTCTGAAGACAAAACAAAAACGACAAAAAACAGCAAATGGCTTGGAAATTGTGAGATGCTACAAGTAACAGTGTAAAGTTAGGAAGTTGTTGAAGTATTCACAACATGGTGCAGTAACTATTAAATATTTGGCTGCTTTATAATTACTACATATGAGCCATATTGAGACCAGTTTCAGTAAAAGTTTCTTAACACAGTGAATGTTATCTCATACTTTCATCATTCAATTTCCCACTAGTTAAAACTATCAAATGATGGTGGGAAAATGTTAATTTTTCTTCATTTGTGGTATTGTACTGACAAAATGTTTTTGGTGTGGACTTAATTTTCAGGTAACACTTTGGTGCTGAAACCAGCTGAACAGACACCTCTAACTGCACTATATGTAGCACAGCTAGTAAAGGAAGCAGGTTTTCCACCAGGTGTTGTCAATGTTGTACCTGGTGATGGAAAAACTGGCTCATTCATTGCAGAACACATGGATGTGGACAAAGTGGCCTTCACGGGTTCTACTGAGGTAATTTTGTTTGTTTATTCACCCAGCATTAATCTTCAAATGATACATCATAATGCAGTGAAAATAAATAGTTCAAAGAATAAAGTTCAAAATATATATCTCTCTCTCTCTCTCTCTCTCTCTCTCTCTCTCTCTCTCTCTCTCTCTCTCTCTCTCTCTCTCTCTCTCTCACACACACACACACACAAAAGATAAGCATGCTTTAAAGAGGATTGGCCATGACTTTGTTTCTGAAAAAAGCCTGTAGAATTGGTTGCAGTAATTACCGTTGCCACTAAAGTTGATGCTTTAGCATTTTATTAGTGTTAGTGACTTTTAACATTTCATCATTCTGCATTTAACCTGTTGTTCCTTCCTTGCGTTTACTGTTATAACTCTCATTTGTTTCAAATTATTCTGCACACATTGACAAAGTGCTCTTTAAGGTAGCAGTTCGCCATTCCACATACATCTAGCTCCATTTCAGATCTATTCATCTATTAAATACGCATTTTCCTCATGCACTTCCTTGTGTGGAAAATGCAACATATATTTGTTGAATTCTTGAGTTCAGGCAGTGTTACAAAATGTTAAAATTTATTAACTTTCGTGGACACTAATGCATGTCCCTCATTAAAGATGTTTAATACATGCACAATTAAGAGCAGAATACACTGTCTGACAAAAAGTATGAGTCATCCAGAAGACGTGCCTGATCAACAATGTAACTTTGTACGTGTATGCACTGATTCAAGTGATCAGAGTTGCAATTCTCTATGGCAAGTAGTACGGCTACTAGAATGCATTGGTGGTGTTCCTGTATAGTATTGTTACTAAGTGTGTGGAGTATATAAGGGGTGTTAACAATGTTAGATGTTAAGTAATCACTGCGAAGGACACAAATATGGTGCATACTCATGTGAGACAACATTATCAGCACATGACAGCATTTTGATGTGGTCTCAGTGTGAGACTCCATTCGACCAGGTCGTCGAATTGTGAAACATCCAGATTTGTCAAGCATTCTGATGTCTCAGTGACTGAGTGTGAGACTACGTGGGAACACAAGGGCAGGCACACTAAGTGGAAAGTTTCCAGTCAACCAAGACTGACCATCACAAAGGATGATTGACATGGTGCACCAAGAACATCATGCCGCCTTCACATCTGCACCTGTCATCTGAGAAAAAGTAAGACACTCCACAACGTTCTGGATTGTCTTGCACTACTGATGAGAAACTAGCTGCAGCTGGACTATAGAATTACTGTCTGCTGCATATGCTGCTATTAACACCACAGCACAGATGGATGTATTTGGAGTGGTGCCTTGACTGGGAAGCATGGATTGCTGAATGGCATCACGTTAGGTTAAGCAATGTATGGCAAGCATGGCAGTGATCTGGGAAGATGTCCCATTGTTACAATGTTTTGGAGAGGCATACCAGGGAGCGTCAAGCTTTGGGGAACCATTAAATATGACTTCAATTAATGGCTAGTCTTCTTCGTTCACATCTCCCCATCCACTCCTTTTCCATCTCACTACTGAACTGGGCTCCCTTCCCAGTAGGGGCAGACAAGAAAGCACGTTTCTGTAACAGATCAGTTTTTGAGGAGTCACAGTTTTCATAATAACAACTTCACAGAATCCACCTAAAATTTCAGCTGTAACTATGTCAACTAGCAACTGATGGTAGCATTTGACATTCAGTGCCATGTGCCATCTGTTGACTGGTGTTTGCACTTCATCCTGGGAAACTTGGGTTTTACCCTATGGATGTGTAACCTACTTACGATAGAGAAAATAAACAAAGATACTAATTCACTCTGACAAAAATTTTATGCTTGTTGTTTCACTTGGCAGCAGCTCTGATATGTTTGGTGAATGTGAATGATAAATAAAGGTTGTGCTAATAGGCAGGCCTATAGCAGAGCTTGATCTGTGTATTCATGCCACATTTACACACACGTAATGCATATTTTGTCATAAAAACTAAAACTGCAAGGTAATTTCAGAAAACATCAAATGGAGAAGACTCGGAGTATTGTGATGATTGTTACTCACGCATTTTATACGTAAACTATTAAGGGGAGTTGGTATGCCCTATCCCGACAATGTTAAATTTAGTGACTTGGCTTCCCGGTATTTCAGGAACCACTGTAGCCATTGACATGAAACTTATGCGGGACATAAAACTGTATGTTCTGAGTCTACTGAACAGTAATTGCATTTCAGCCACTGCTTTCGGAAATAAACTTTTTTAATTACTCAGTTAAAATTTTGTGTGCCCTTTTTTGTAATGTTATCCTAGATAATTTTAATTATACATAACATTATGTTCTTCTTTTAGTTCAATAGACTCAGAATATGTATGTTATTACTCCCTGAAAATTTGAATACTCTACTCAAAGTGGTTTCTGAGATTTAGGGAAAAATGCTACAGAAAATGTAAATTTTCAGGAACAGCTTCTAAAGTTTCAAAAGACTTTACTCGCTTAATTTTTTTATTTTTAGTCACTCAGAAGCACCCTGCACCATGCTGTGTATCATCCTCATGATCTTTTTCAAATTCTTTTCTTCTTTCTGAAGTCCTTAGTGGGCAACTGTGCTGCATACTCTGCTTTATCAATGTGAACCTTGTCCATCCATTCAAGTTCTCTGATGCAGTTTGCTCTAGGGTTAATTCCCATATGCTGTAGCACTTTCACCCTACCAGTGTTGCCATCATTAAAAGCAATGACGGCATCACTGACTGCCCCCCCCCCCCCCTCCTCCCATTTTAGTGTCTTCATTCCAACAAAAACATTTTTTGGTAAGAGTCTGTATAAAATTTTTGAATGACTCATTGGGATTTTGAATCTGACCATGCAGATATGTCTTCAGTAATTCAGGATTTGCCAGGTCTCTGTAAATAGGCTTTATGATATCCATGACTGCTGCTGGGATGGAATGTTTATGGCTGTATGAACTGTTTGAGTACTGGGCATTGCGGTAATTGCACCATGAATCAGGTCCAGGAGGGCAAAGGTGGTGTACTGGTTTTTCATCAGTTGACAGTCTGTGGAAGAAGGTAGCCCATACTGCCTGCTTCATTTTCAACAAATCCTCAGTATTATTTCTAATCGCCATCCCATAATACAGCTGTAGTTCATCAATCATCTTGTCTGTCAGCCTGCCTCTTATGGTTTCACCATCAGAAAGTTTCTTGTTTCTCAAACTTCATTTCAACTTCCTCAACCTAGTGCCCATCTTCTTCTGGACATGACCATCACATTCCAGTTTTGTGATAATCTTCTCACCATAAGGCTGAGTGGATACTACTGTTATATGCTTTTGAGTCTCCATCACCTAAGAACTTAGTGTATCACACTCCCCTTTCTTTCACAGATCGACTGAAAATTTCAATAGCTGCACAGGCCTCCATACCACCACTTGTTCCTTCATAATTTCTGTCACAGATATGATCCTTCTTCATTCCCTGATTTACACTTATAACAATGTTTGGTTAAAATCTGGAAATCTATTACCTTTCCAGTACTCACAGTGGTCACTGTAGCAGCAGAATTCTTCTGCCAATGCCATTTTTTATTTCAATAGCGTTGTTAGCAGCACATTCATTGACTCACATGCAACAGATTCCATAGCTGCTCCAATAAATCCTGCATCCTATTCATCACGCCACACATTGTTTCTGCTTCAGTGTGTCCTTTGCCAATAGCTCTCAATCCATAAAACCACCTAACATTTACTTCAAAATAATTATCTTTACACTTAATAGACTTCCAAAATGAATGAGTATATTTGCAACTGGCACAATTAATAAGTTTCCTGGCTAGGCCATTTGATACCTCACTGTCTTCATGTAAACTAACTGGCCCTCCAAATATTTTACAACACACACATTCATCTAACACCCTTGTTAGGATGTGTAAATGTATGAGAATATAACCTAACCTACATTTACATCACTTTTTTTTTAATCGAGAAAACTGTGTATCACAACATTTTATTTTGATCTTTGAAGCACTAATGGGAGTTTCCTTAGGTACTGACAAGTTTGCCTGTCTTTCATTGTCTGTAACTTCATACGCCACATGTTGAACACAATGTTTTCCTTCATTCAAAAATCTATTACCACGAAGCCCACGTTTCTTAAAAACATTTAGTTTCGGCATCATACTTTACTTTTTGAGAGAGCTAGCAATCTATTTGTCACTTTTCCTGGGAAAAACATTAGCACTTTAACGTACAACGCATGTTCATACTATGAAATGAAATGATAGGATACTGTTTTTGACAGTGCTACCAATACAAACATATAATTTAACATTTTATGACACAGTAATCCACAGCATTCTATTAAAAAAAATTACTGATTTTATTGGATCTTGAAGTAATGCACGTAAAAATTTCAACATTTTCAACTGGTGCAGATTGTGAGTAAAAAGGAGGGATCCACTATGTAACTTTTAACAACTGTTTATTCACAAAACTGATTTTTTTCATTACTACAACAGACAGGTAAATTTTTATGTGTATTTTCATTTATTGCACTTAAACTATTCCTTATTTCAGCTTTTAACTGGAAGATCCATACTGTCCCCATTTATCACCTTGAACCTTAAAACGTGCAACCCCCCAACCCAACCTAGACCTTGTGCTGCACTACCGATCATTCTGAACCAAGATATAATCTATTGCAGTCTAGTCAATATTCATACATGGAAGAAAATTTTGGGGTATGGCACAGTTTAGATTAGATTAGTACTTGTTCCATAGGTCATGAATATGACACTTCATAATGATGTGGAATGCGTCAGATTAATAAAAGGTGTCTGTACAAGATACTGCATTACACAAAATACTACATGACAGTTAATATTTTTATTTATTTATTTATTTTTGTGGGGATTGGGGAAATTAGCCACTTACTATATCCAAAAATTCATCTTATGAGTAGGAGTTGCCATTAAGAAATTCTTTTAATTTCCTTTTAAATGCTATATGGCTATTTGTCAGACTTCTGATGCTATTAGGTAAGTGACGAAAGACTTTCGTGGCAGCATAATTTACCCCCTTCTGAGCTAAAGTTAGATTTAACCTTGAGTAGTGAAGATCCTTTCTCCTAGTGTTGTAGCCATGTACACTGCTATTACTTTTGAATTCGTTTGGATTGTTAATAACAAAATTTCATAAGTGAATACATATATTGTGAGACTACACTGAGGATCTCTAGGTCTTTAAATAAGTGTCTGCAGGATGACCTTGGATGAGCTCTAGCAATTATTCTGGTTACATGCTTTTGTGCAATGAACACTCTTTTAATCAATGATGAATTACCCCAGAATATGATGCCATACGAAAGCAGAGAATGAAAATAGGTGTATTAAGCTAATTTACTGAGATGTATATTGCCAAATTTGCAATGACCCTAATGGCATAAGTAGCTGAACTCAAAACGTTTCAGCAGATCTTCAGTGTGTTTTTTCCAGTTCAATCCCTCATCAGTGCATACACCTAGAAATTTTGAATATTCTACCTTAGCTACCGATTTCTGACCGAAGTCTATATTTATTGATGGTGAAATTCTGTTTACTGTGTGGAACTGTATGTACTGTGTTTTGTCAAAGTTTAATGAGAGCCCATTTTCAGAGAACCACTTAATGATTTTCTGAAAAATGTCGTTTGCAATTTCACCAGTTAATTCTTGTCTGTTGGGTGTAATAGCTATACTTCATCGGCAAAAAGTACCAGCTTTGCATCTTCGTGAATATAGAACGGCAAGTCATTAATATATATTAAGAACAGCAGAGGACCCAAGGCCAAACCTTGTGGCACTCCGTTCTTTGATTGTTTCCCAGTTTGAGAAATCACCAGTTTTTTGCATATTATGTGAACTGCTTATTTCAACTTTTTGCACTCTTCCAGTTAGGTATGATTTAAACCATTTGAGCGCTGTCCCATTCATACCACAGTACTTCAGCTTATCTAGAAGTATTCCATGATTTACACAATCAAAAGCCTTTGAGAGATCACAAAAAATCCCAACAGGTGACTTCCGGTTACTCAGAGCATTTAATATTTCGTTAGTGAAAGTATATATAGCATTTTCCGTTGAAAAACCTTTCTTGAAACCAAACTGACATTTTGTTAAAACTTTATTTTTACAAAGGTTTGAAGCTGCTCTACAATACAATTATTTTTCAAGAATTTCGGATAAGGCAGTCAGAAGAGAGATTGGGCGATAGTTGTTGACATCAGACGTATCCCCTTTTTTATGCAGTGGTTTAACGATGGCATACTTCAGTCTATCTTGGAAAACACCCTGCTTCAGAGAGCTACTAGATATGTGGCTAAGAATCCCACTTATCTCTTTAAACAAGAGGAGAATGGAATTTTCATTAATCACTCACAGTGCATTTCACATACATTTACCATCCCTTTCAAATTGCATAACAACTTCTGTGGCACACTGTTCAGGTATTCATTTTGCACTCTTATGTAATAAGTTGTGGCTCTTGTAAGCTGGGTGTTCAAAAGCTGTCTTGAATCTTCACGATTATCTCCCCTAGATATCAATGGGACATACAGCAGCCATTAATCAGAATGCAAACTGTGTCCAGAAAATCAAGATTATTACTAGTAATGTAATTCAGTGTACATCTGCCAACATTTCCAGTAATGAAAGCAGGTGAGTGGGCCAAGTTTTAAACTTGGCAACAAATGATCTCACGTATGTTCATTTACAGACTTAGAGATTAACCTCTCTCTCTCCAGTTCTGCTGTCAATGATATTCTGGATTATTGCTATAGCAAATGACTAAAAACACCGTTCCAATTCCTGTGAACATATCAAATCAGTTAGAATTCATATTCGAAACACATACTGTATTGTGTGGGAACTTATGATTCTCAGCATCACACTATTTATATTTTCAGACTTTTTCTATTAACATTTAATTAAAGCCAAAGGAAGAAATAGTGTACACTGTACTTACTACTGACTGTTTTGTTGAGATCAAATTTTCTCTGTGCATAAGCACAACTTTCGTATATCTGGTAACAACTGAAGTGTTGCAAATATCAACACAATCTGATGTAACTTTTCTGCCAGTTGAAGTACTGAAAATGCTAACCTTAGGTCTTGACAGGGAATTACTTGCCTTGACAGATGAAAACAAGTAATTTGGTTGGTTGTGTTGAGACATTTTCAACTAGCCAGAAATACCAATTAGCAGATATCAGATATACTCTACTTTGCAGTGCTTCTTAGATCTTACATGCAACTAATCTATACTGATAAATCACAGAAATAGCATAAGCCGCAGAAATCATATAAGTCGCAGGAGTTGCATTGCTAGAGTGCAGAAGGGGATACAAGTGTTAAATTCAACTGTGATTTTAAACTACAACATATCACAACTAAAAATCAGTTATCGAAAAGTAGCATTCACAGAAATCACTGATATCGGAAAGTAGCAGTATAGCCCATCCCTTCTTCACCCCTCTCCTTCCCTGCAGTCTGCTCCTTTCCTCCCCCACCCCCCTTCCAACAAAACTCCCTGTCTTCTTTTATACTCACACTTCTGCCACTCATGACATTTAATGGTCAATTCTGCATAACATAGGGGCATCCAGATATGTGTACCTTTTGTTTAGAAATTGCTTTAAGTGTACCTAATGTGCATTTTTTGTGGAAAATAAATAAAAAATATAGAACGTTGTTGTTGAAAGAGCCATCTCTAAGACATGACATTAATCTGAGCACAAAACGCTCTGAAGTATGTATTACTTATATTCTCTTTTATGTGTGTTCCCTTTAGGTTGGGAAGTTAATAAAGCAAGCTGCTGGTCGTACAAACCTTAAGCGAGTAACACTTGAACTAGGTGGAAAGTCACCAAATATCATTTTTGGTGATGCAGATTTGGAATACGCTGTTGAGCAAGCACATTTTGGACTGTTTTTCAATATGGTGAGTGATTTGTGCATTGAAATGCCCTTATATGTTCATATGATATTCCATATTGTACCTTAGTCTTTCACTTTGTTTCATTTTCATCAGTTTGATGTAATCGTTTCTCTAGATTAAGAAAGACCAACTAAAACCTAAATGGTATTGGCAGTTGAGTGCGAGGTGGAGAGGTGTTGATGAAAGATAACTCTGAAATGAAAAGTTGATCATTGAATGTGGTAGTTCTTATGTATTTACTGTAATATATATCCTTCAGTACATTGTACATTGCAAAACTGTGATCTGTAATAAGTATTGTGAAGTATTTATGAGTAATTGGGTGCTTAGGATGCAGCTTATTTTTTAGTTTCTTTTGTACGTAATGCAACAAAACACTTGCTACCTGCATTGCTTCCTGCTCATAAGTGCCTTTAATGTTGTGTGCAGAAGAAAAATAAACTCCGTAAAATTTGCTTCAAAGTTCGTAGCTGTTAATTCAGGTGACAAGCTGTGTCCTTCAAACTGTCAACTGAAGTACATCAGTAAGTGCGTTCAGAGAGTACCACACCCAGTGGATGCCACATAAAACTACATAATTAAGACAGGTAGGGAAAAAACTAGTGGAAAATCCAGATTGAAATAATGACAGAATTGTAAAAGGGATGTCGAGTAATTGACAGACAGCTAAACTTACGAGCTTTTGGCCAAAAGGCCTTCTTCTAAGGTAGAAAACACATGTGCATGTACACATTTACACAAGCACAACTCAATCATACATCACTAACTGGCTGCTCAGTCTAGACTAGATGCAGCAGCTGTGCTGATGAGAAAAGCAGTTGATGGTTGGTAAGGGTATAGGGGTAAGAAGGAAGCTTGGGCAGCGAGCGGGAAGGATAGGGGTGTGGGGAGATGTAGTGCTGCTCATGGGAGCATGCAGGAACATGGTGGGGCAGGGTAGTGCTACTGTGTGCAGTTGGATGGTTGGGGGGGGGGGGGGGGAGGAGAAGTATAAAAGGAGTAAACTAATAAGTGCATTGGTGGAATAGCAGGCAGTGTTGCGCTAGTGGGAGCAGGGAAGGAGAGGTGGGTGAAGGACAGGTACAGGCAAAGGTTGAGGGAGAGTTCCTACCAACGCAGCTCAGAAAAGCTAGTGTTGATAGAAGGATCCAAATGATACAGACTGTGAAGCAGTCATTGAAGTGAAGCATGTTGTGTAGAGCAGCAGCCCGGTACTCCAGCTTGACCACACTTTGTCAGTGACCATTTCTGTGGACAGACAACTTGTTAATTGTCATGACTGGACCTAGAAAGCAGCACAGAGGTTGCAGCCGAGTTGCAGCTCACATGACTGCTTTCACATGTAATCCTGCCTTCTATGGGATAGATGATGCCTGTGAATGGACTGGAGTAAGTTGTGGTAGGAGGCTATATGGCACAGGTCTTGCATCTAGGTCTATTGCGGTGAGAATAATCTTGAGTCAGAGGTTGGAAGCAGGGATGGAGTAGGGGACGGACTGTTGCATGTGTTGGGTGGGTGGCAGAATACCATTGGGGAAGGGATGGGAAGGATATTGTGTTTGCTATTTCTCATTTTGGAGCATAATGAGTAGTAGTCAAAACTGTGGTAGAGAATGTGATTAGATTACTCTAGTCATTGGTGATGGCCTGTTAAGGGCCCAGTGTGATACTTGCTGTATTGGGAGGAGGTGTGTTCATCACAACAGATGGGACGGTCACAGGTGGATGGCTAGGCTGTATGGAAAGAGTGGCAGCTGGCAAAATTGAGGTATTTGCTGGTGGCTGGTGGGTTTGATATGGATTGAAGTACTGGTGTAGCCATCCTTCAGATGGTCAACATTAAGGAAAGTGGTTTGTTGGGTGTAGGAGAATGAGGTGAAGTAAATGGGGGAGGAGATATTTAGGTTCTAGAGGAATGTGGATAGTTTCCTCACCCTCTCTCCAGATCATAAAGATGTCATCAGTGACCCTGAGCCACGTAAGGTGTTTAGGAATCCTTCCTTACTACCCACAATCACATAGATGGCCCTTGAATAGGTTGGCATAGGGCATTGTCATGCGGGTGCCCATTGCTGTACCCTGGGTTTGTTTGTAAGTGATATCTTCAAACGAAAACTAATTGTGGATGAAGATATAGTTGGTCATAGTGAGGATGAGCAGGCTTCTTCAATCTCGTACTGTTTCCACGTTGATTTTAGTTCATTTGCACCTTTCACTATCAGCCCTACTTCCTCAGGTTTCACCTTTTTCCCCGTACTCCATTCAGTTCATCCTTCTTGAGATTTTTGTCCATGCACATTTTTAGATATTTAAGTTTTCTTGCATATAGCTTTATGTAGTTTTCGTATTTTTCAGCATTTTGTATCCTTCGTCATGGATCCTTGCTTCTTGCTTATGTGCCAATACAGAAAAGTTCCTTATTTGTATCCAGAACCAAATCCCACAACTTGTTCCTGCACTGCTGCCTAGCTCATGGAATCCCCCGACTCCTCCTAAATGGCCTTGCCATCAAATTACTTATCTATATCTGCAACCCCTCCTTCCACTATGACCTCTTGTCTGTTCAAATTCCATCACTCCATAGCCTTCACTAACCTAATCCTGCAAAACTGTGTAAATTGGGCCCAAGCCTCCTTGCAGTATCTCCTCATCTGTAAAAACCTACTGCTTTGCAATCCTAAATTCCAGCATCCCATCTCTTACATTGAAACTCTTGCCATCCGGAAACTAAAGCAGCATGCGCTATGCCACCTTGAAAAGTTATCTAACTGGTTAACCTCAAACTCCCGTCTTGGACTACCACTATCCACCACCTCTGAAACAGCGTCCAAAACCTTCCCCACATCGCCCCATAACCAGCAAACCCTGCCTCACAGACATACTACATTCACCCCATCCTCAGAAACTCCTCCCATCACCCTCCAAAAGCCCGGTGTCAGTTTCCAACTTGTCCCACCCTCAACTTAAGTGATGCTGGACTTTTTTCAAGACCTCTACTCCTCCTCCTGGTCCCTACAGTGGAAACACTTTTTCACCACCAATCCTATCAATCAGACACAACCCAAAGCCAATGTTGAACTCTACCTGACTCAGTTCACTCTTCCATCAAACTGCGACTAACCACCTGTTAATACAATACTGGCCGTTAAAATTGCTACACCAAGAAGAAATGCAGATGATAAACGGGTATTCATTGGACAAATATATTATACTAGAACTGACATATGATTACATTTTCACGCAATTTGGGTGCATACATCCTGGGAAATCAGTACCCACAACAACCACCTCTGGCTGTAATAACAGCCGTGATGCGCCTGGGCATGAGGCAAACAGAGCGCTTGGAAGGCGTGTACAGGTACAGCTGCCCATGCAGCTTCAACACGATACCACAGTTCATCAAGAGTAGTGACTGGCGTATTGTGACAAGCCAGTTACTCAGCCAGCATTGACCAGACGTTTTTAATTGGTGAGAGGTCTTGAGAATGTGTTGGCCAGGGCAGCAGTCGAACATTTTCTGTATCCCATACAGGACCTGCAACATGGGATCGTGCATTATCCTGCTGAAATATAGGGTTTCGCAGGGATCGAATGAAGGGTAGAGCCACGGGTCGTAACACATCTGAAATGAAATGTAACATCCACTGTTCAAAGTGCCGTCAATGCGAACAAGAGGTGACGGAGACGTGTAACCAATGGCACCCCATACCATCATGCCCGGTGATACGCCAGTTTGGCGATGATGAATACACCCTTCCAATGTGCGTTCACCCCGATATCACCAAACACGGATGCGACCATTACGATGCTGTAAACAGAACCTGGATTCATCTGAAAAAATGACTTTTTGCCATTCGTGCACCCAGGTTCGTCGTTGAGTACACCATCGCAGGCGCCCCCGTCTGTGATGCAGCGTCAACGGTAACCACAGCCATGGTCTCTGAGCTGATAGTCCATGCTGCTGCAAACGTCATCGAACTGTTCGTGCAGATGGTTGTTGTCTTGTAAATGTCCCCATCTGTTGACTCAGGGATCGAGACGTGGCTGCACGATCCATTACAGCCATGCGGATAAGATGCCTGTCATCTTGACTGATAGTGATAAGAGGCCGTTGGGATCCAGCACGGCATTCCGTATTACCCTCCTGAACCCACTGATTCCATATTCTGCTAGCGGTCATTGGATCTCGACCAACGCGAGCAGCAATGTCGCGATACGATAAACCGCAATCTTGATAGGCTACAATCCGACCTTTATCAAAGTCAGAAACGTGATAGTACGCGTTTCTCCTCCTTACACGAGGCATCACAACAATGTTTCACCGGGCAATACCGGTCAGCTGCTGTTTGCGTATGAGACATCGGTGGGAAACTTTCCTCATGTCAGCACATTGTGTCGCCACCGGCGCCAACCTCGTGTGAATGCTCTGAAAAGCTAATCATTTGCATATCACAGCATCTTCTTCCTGTCGGTTAAATTTCGCGTCTGTAGCGTGTCATCTTCGTGGTGTAGCAATTTTAATGGCTAGTAGTGTATTATAGAATTTCTCATCCTCAAACCTGGCCCCACAATCATTTCCCAGATCACTCAACATGGAAACTAATGTTACATCCATAGAAAGAACTGCAGTTCATCACCAAAAAGCACATCAGATTCGTCCACCTACAAACCCTGCCACAGTGTTGTCCATTACAGAAATTCAACAGAATCTCCAGTCTTTCCCCAAATCCTCAGTGCCATACCAGAACCACTCCCCTAAATTTCTGTCTTCTCACCTCTACCAATCCTGGCACCCTACCTTCTACAAGCTTCTTAAAGTCTAAAACTCTACCAGCCAGTACGCCCCATTGTGGCTGCTTACTGTGTCTTCCCCCCCCCCCCCCCCCCCCCCCCCCCCCCCTCCCCCAAGAGAGGATCCCTGATCTCATGTACCAACACGTTTGGCATATTATCCCTAACCTACATTTCTATATAAAAGACACCACCCATTTCCTCCACAGACTCTCCAAAGTTTGTGTTCATTTACACACAGTGCCCTACTCATTACTGTTGGTGCCAACTCCCTGTACCCTAACATTCCCATGTCTGTGCCCTTGCCATTGTTGAACACTATCTTTACCAATGCTCAGCTGACTCCAAAGCTAAAACCTCCTTCCTGGTCACAATGGCCGGCTATGTCCTAACCCACAAATACTTCTCCTTTGAACGCATCACCTATGAATAAACCTGTAGTACACCAGTGGACATCTGCGTGGCACCATCCTATGCTAACGTATTCATGGGCTATCTAGAAGAATCCTTCCTAACCATCCTGAACACTAAACCATTCACCGGGTCCGGATTTGCTGAGAACATTTTCGCAATTTGGATCAAGGGTGAGAGCATCCTGTCCACATTGTTCCTGAATCTAAACATCTCCTTCCCCATTCACTTCACCTGGTTCTCCTCAACCCATCAAGCCATCTTCCTCAATGTTGACCTCCACCTCAAAGATGACATCAGTACCTTCATCCATATTAAACCTACCAGCCACCAGCAGTACCTCCACTTTGACAGCTGTCATCCATTCCATACCAAAAAGTTCCTTCCATATCACCTAGCCACCTGTGGCTGTCACGTGTAGTTAAGAGCAATCCCTCACCGTATATACCAAGAGTCTCACCGAGGCCTAACAGACCGAAATTACCCTCCCACCCTTATACAGAAATGGATCTCCTGTGCCTTCACTCTCCAGTCAGCTACCAAAATCCCACCATCCAGCCAAAAGGTCATTTCCCAGTGACTAAGTACCACCCAGGACGGCAGCAGCTGAATCACATTCTCCTCCCGGGTTCTGACTACCTCTTGCTGTACTCTAAACTGAGGAATATCCTACCCACTACCCTTTCCACCCGTTCCACAACGTTACTCAACCACCCACAGAACCTATGCAATATCTCAGTCTGTCCCTTCTCCATCCCTGCTCCTAACTCTTACCTCCTGGCTCATACCCCTGCAACAGATCTAGATGAAAGACCTGTCCCATATACTGTGTCGCCACCACCACCACCACCACCTACTCCAATCCAGTCACAGGCATCACCATACCATCAAAGGCAGGACTACCTATGAAAGCAGTCATGTGATCTACTAACTAAGCTGCAACCTCTGTACTGCTTTCTATGTGGACAAGACAACCATCAAGCTGTCTGTAGGAATGGCCACCAACAAACTACGGCCAAAAGACAGGTGGACCACCCAGTTGCTGAGCATGTTGAAGATAATGCCTAAACAATGTTCTTCACTTCAATGATTGCTTCACAGCCTGCACCATCTGGATCCTTCCCATGAGCACAAGCTTTTCTGAATTGCATAGGTAGGAACTTTATCTGCAATATATCCTATGTTCCCATAAACATGTCCTCTGGTCTCAACTTTCATTTGTCCCTGCCCTTCACCCACTTTTCCCCTTCCCTGTCCCACTGCAGCACAACAGTCTTCTATTCCACCGACATACCCACAAATTTCTTTCCCCTTCGGCACTTCTCTTCTTTACCTCCCCCCCCCCCCCCCCCTTAAATAAATCGAACCTTTGTGCTGCACTTGGCAGTCGTACTCTGTCCCAACCACAGCAACCACATCCCTGCTGCAAGCTCCCATGAACAGCACTGCACATTTTCCCAACCCACCCTTCTATCCCTCCTGCTCCCCACCAAATTCGCTACTACCATACCATCGCTAGCCACAGATTTCCCCCCCCCCCCCCCCCTCCCCCCCACCTCCTGCTGCACGTGTGCATGGGCATGAATGCGTGCGCAAGTAGTCTTTTGTCATTAACAGTCATATTTCAGATCCATATTTATTTCCTTTAAAGAAATAATGCCAGTTCCATTATGGACAACATGTGGAAACACACAATGGATAATTTTGTGTTGATACAGAGAAGGTAAGAAGACAGGAAAACATTTGAGAGTGATTTCTGGAAACTAAAAAAAGGAAACTGGTGTGCATAAGAAAATTGTAATTTTACACGAGCACTCAGCTAGTGTAAGGCACAATGAAAAAAATGAGCTGTATGTTTATGGTGCAGGCAACTGATGATGTGAGGTAAGGGCCGAGACATTCAGTGTAATATTGTTGGAAGTTGTTGTTGTCTCCCTTAACAACAAAACTGTTTTTGTGACTATATAATGGGATGGGAGTCACATTAAAAATATTCATGCTTTGTGCCTGTCACTCATTTCAAACATTATAGTGTAATGGTTAGTTGTTTTGATTTGAAAGAAAGTAACAGTTTCATTCAATTAGTTGTGTAAAATAACTCTCCAAACTATTTGTGGATACCAAGGAAGTGAGACTTCTAATTATTGATGATTCCATGTGTTTCACATTAAAATTCAGCATGTGGTTAATACACCCTTGTCTTCCTTCTGATGTGTGAAATAGCTCACCCGACCTCGTTTGGACTCATTCACAGTTTAGTGTCAAGACGAAACTATAATCACATTTGTAATTTTTCACATAAATCAAACTTTGCCAGACACAGCAGAAAAGACAGGTGGCGAGTCACCTATGGATTTAATCACAACCTATTCTGTTGCTAAGCTGACAATGAACAAACAGAACAGCAAAGCATTGTATACCTGAGTGTATGCTGTTTGTTACTGCTGTAAAAATAACATTGTAAGTTGTCAGATTCACCAAAAACACAGGGTACTACTTGGAATAAGACAGTAAATAACTTAGCCACCTTGCTAGTTTTATTCCTGAAGTGGTCGTATGGACTTCTTTTCGTGTTTGATGTTCGAAGATATGCAGATTAACATGCGCTCACAAATGTTGTTCTTACTAGTGTAACCCACTTCCAGACAAAATCTCTAATGTGTATAACTGAATATGCAATAAATACAAAAATTCTGAACACGTGAAGCTTGCCATTAATAACGTTAAGTGTAATCTGTTTTGCAACAGGGACAATGTTGCTGTGCTGGTTCCAGAACTTTCATTGAAGATTCCATATATGACAAGTTTGTGGAGATGAGTGCAGAGAGGGCAAAGAAGCGTGCCACAGGAAATCCATTTGATATGTCTGTTGAATCAGGACCACTGGTATACAATTTTCGTAACTAAGAATAATTTCTTTTAAGTATTATTATGATAAATCACTTGAACTGTAATGGAGTATTTACACAAAATTAAGTTCGTTGGTTACAAATTATAAAATTATGTATTTTTTCCTTAGATTGACAGTGACCAGTTCAATAAAGTTCTTGGCCTTATAAAGAAAGGTCAGAGTGAGGGAGCAAAAATGTTAGCCGGAGGTGGACGTCTGGGAGACAAAGGGTACTTTGTGCAGCCTACAGTATTTGCTGATGTTAAAGACAACATGACTATTGCAAAGGAAGAGGTAAAGTTGGTTGTGTAATATTAAATGAAGGATATTTTACAAACAGAAATGGAAATGAAATTGTCAAATTACTAAATTTACTTTTACAGATTTTTGGCCCAGTTCAGCAACTAATTAGGTTCAAGAAATTAGATGAGCTGATTGAGAGAGCAAATAAGACTGACTATGGTTTGGCTGCTGCCATTTTCACGAAAGACATTGATAAAGCAAATTACCTGCTTCAAGGAATCAGGGCAGGAACTGTGTGGTAAGTGAATAAAATGCCTGTAATACTTCAAATTTATTTAAATACATCATATGTGTAATGAAATCTTAATGTGTTCAGCATTTTTTATTGTGCTGTACTGCAAATGTGTTCCCCAGTTTACAACAAAAAATTAATGTACGTAATCCTTCTTCCATATTTTCTTGATTGAGGTAGCAGTGAAGTTAAAATTTCAGTGCCTCTTGTAGAAATACCCCAAAACCAATGTTCCATTCACCATTCCAGTTCGGGAAGTCGTCAGTTACAAAAGGATGCAAGTGTGCACAATGTTCACATAGCCCATAATTGTCATTGTGCCTTTGATTACTACCACAGGTTCTATGGAAGTCCAGGTGAATGTCCCCCATAACATAATACTGACCCCACTGACCAGCTGACATGTTTCATTTATCCATGGTCCATCAGAGAAGAGATAGTGTCTGCTGCAATCGTAATAGATGATTTTGTTAGGCCAGTGTGGGATCATATTGGTTTCATGTGCTCCACAGCCGCAGGTTAAAAAACTGTGCACTGAGTGGTGCGTTCCAGAGCACTTCTGTCTGCACAAGCTTTTTACTGTCACACCTGCAGATTGCTGCCTATCCTGTTGTGCAGAGCTAGAAGCATCCAACAGTGCTGATATTGAACTTGTTGCCTACTCGTGGTTGCACTATCCATTAAGTACTTCCCATATACCCTCAAGACAGTATTAAACAAATAGCCAACTAGCTTCAATGTTTCAGAAATGGTTGTTCCCTAGTGCCAGGCCATAACAAGCTGCCCTTTGTCAGAGCCACCTATGTCAGTGGGTTTCCCCATTTGTTGTCCGTATCACTGCTGAAAGATTATCATTCGTCTCTTGTCCACTTACGTGCGTTCCTTAATGCATCATGTTCCTGTAATGCCACCGTGTGGTAATTCAGTCTTGCTGTTGGTGTTGGTCGTAATGTTCAGGCTGACCAATGTATCTGCCCTCTTGATTGTTGAAACTGAAGCTGCAGTTAGCTTTGTAGTAGTATAGAGAACTAACTCTTTAGAAAAATCTAACATTAAACATACTCACAAAATAAAACTGATTGTAAGAGAGAGCCTTATCAAAGTAAAAAAAAAAAAAAAGAAAAAAAAAAAAAAGAATGGAGTAACTGCTGGCATATGTAAGCCTGACAGAGAGTGGAAGCAGGGTAGACACAGTTGTCAACAGTCGCAATTGGTGGTTGTGGTCACAAGTGTACGCTAAACAGTTCTCTAAAGCACACATCAAAAAATCTGCTCATTTGACATATGTAAAACATGGTTATCATATGTTACCCTATCCACACTTGACGTGGAATTTTGATCATGAACTTATCTTTCTTCATGCCATATGTTATGTTGAAGTTGACTTTCAGTAAGATAGACCACTCTCATTTCACTCTTAAGTAAAAAACCAAGAATCCTTTCAGACAGATTTTTCTGTTACTTGATACATGAAATATCTTTTTTGTATATTCCATGTATCATGTACACTGTTTGTCCACTCCTTGTTTTATTATGCTGGTCCACTCCTTGTTTTATTATGCTGGTTAATGATATCCTTTGCTTTGTAACTTAAGCCCCAGCTACTTGTTTTAATGCATTGTTTTTCATGACTTTACTCACCCCAATTTGGAGGTAGACCTTGTATTATGTGCATCAGAGACCATAACTATGCCTACTTCCTACCTTACTGCAATTTGATATGTATATATACAAATGAGTGATTGTTTTCGTGCCATATGCATTCCTATTCCCATACATCTGATAGTGACGAAACTTTGCCGCGTTGTTGTACACATGTCTGTGGGGTTTCTGAATTAGCAAATCAATTTTACAAACTACTGTAGTGGTTTCAATAAATGTATTTCATGTACTTTTATGGGCAGTTTGTTTTCTCAATGTTTGTGAGTGCACATGGAGGACATAACTGAACTGAATTGAATAAAATAAAAGTGACGACATTTAGTTTCACATGGGAATTAAAAAGTGGTGGTGTTAGTGAATTCTGGATTGCCAGTTTACATTTGGTAGTAGATATCACTTGCATTTTTTTTGTCATCAAAAAGCATTGCTTTTGCTGTCAAATAAGTTATGCCACCCAAGTGACAACTGACTGGTCAATCCACTCCTCAAGCACAAAAGAAAAAAGCATCATGAGCTTCAGAAACAGAAAAGTAGTGAGAAGCAAGAGTCACAAGAGTACACAATGCTTAATCCTGTTCATCTGAAACATTTGAACAACCAAAAGCAAGACTGGATACTGTTAGAGTTCACTCTTCTTGATCCATACAAACACTGCATGCTGATCTACATTTTGATGCACCCCCTCACAAAGCTAATTATGATTACAGTCTTCATCCAAGTGTGGTGACTGGAAAAATGGATAAATAATGTATCAGTATTATGAAAAGGAAAGTTGCTGTTCAGAATATACAGGAGATGCTGAGTCACAGATAGGCACAACAAAAAGACTCTCACAATTAAAGCTTTCGGCCATTAAGGCCTTCATAAAAACACACACACACAACACACACACACACACACACACACACACACACACACGACTGTAGTCTCAGGCAACTGAAACCACACTGCGAGCAACAGCAACAATGCTTGGTGGCAGCGGTGGCTGGGTGGGGGTAAGGAGGAGGGTGGGGAGGGGAGTGATGGACAGTGAAGTGCTGCAGGTTAGATGGAGGGCAGGGGAGAGGTTGGGGGGGGGGGGGGGGGGGGGGGGTAGCGGAAAAGAGGAAAAATAAAACCACTGGGTGTGATGGCTGTGTAAACGTAGGACGTATTGCAGGGAAAGTTCCCACCTGTGCAATTCAGAAAAGCAGGTGTTGGTGGGAAGGATCCATATGGCACAGGCTGTGAAGCAGTCATTAAAATGAAGGATATCATGTTCAGCAGCATGTTCAGCAACAGGGTGGTCCACTTATTTCTTGGCCACAGTTTGTCGGTGGCCATTCATGCAGAGAGACAGCTTGTTGGTTGTCACGTCTACATAAAATGCAGCATAGTGGTTGCAGCTTAGCTTGTAGACAACATAACTGGTTTCACAGGTAGCCTTGCCTTTGATGGGATAGGTGATGTTAGTGACTGGACTGGAGTAGTTGGTGGTGGGAGGATGTATGGGACAGGTCTTGCTTCTAGGTCTGTTACAGGGGTATGAGCCAAGAGGTAAGGGATTGGGAGCAGGGGTTGTGTAAGGATGGAAGAGTATATTGTGTAGATTGAGTGGATGGCAGAATACCACTGTGGGAGGGGGTGGGATGGATAGTGGGCAGGACATTTCTCATTTCAGGGGATGATGAGAAGTAATCGAAACCCTGGTAGAGAATGTGATTCAGTTGCTCCAGTCCTGGGTGGTACCGAGTTTTGTGGGGAATGTGCCTCTGTGGCTGGACGGAGGGACTTCGGGAGGTGGTGGGAGATTGGGAAAGATAAGGCATGGGAGATTTGTTTTTGTACAAGGTTGGGAGGATAATTATGGTCAGTGAAGGCTTCAGTGAGCCACTCAGTATATTTCGGGAGGGACTGCTCATCACAACAGATGCGACGAGCACGGGTGGCTAGGCTGTACGGAAGGGTCTTCTTGGTATGGAATGGGTGACAGCTGTCGAAGTGAAGGGTATTGCTGGTGGTTAGTAGATTTGATATGGACAGAGGTGCTGATGTAGCCATCTTTGAGGTGGCTTGTAGGGTTGAGTAGGACCAGTTGAAGCCAATGGGTGACAAGTTGTTGAGATTCTGGAAGAATGTGGATAGGGTGCCCTCGCCTTCGATCCAGATAGCAAAGATGTCATCAATGAATCTGAAGTGGGTGAAGGGGTTTAGGATTCTAGGTTTTTAAGGAGGATTCCTCTAGGTGGCCCATGAATAGGTTGGCATAGGATGGTGCCATGTGAGTGCCCATAGCCGTACCCCAGATTTGTTTGTAGGTAATGCCTTCAAAGGAGAAGTAATTGTGGGTGGTGATATAGCTGGTCATGGCGATTGGGGAGGAGGTTTTTGGTTTCGAATCTGTGGGTCATTGGGAAAGTTAGTGTTCAATAGTGGTAAGGCCATGAGCATTAGGAATGGTTGTGCAAAGGGAGGTGACCATCAGTAGTGATGAGCAGGGCACCATGGGGTAAAGAGACAGGAACTGTGGAGAGTCAGTGGAGGAAATAGTTGGTATCTTTTATACAGGAGGGTAGGTTCTGAGTAATAGGTTGAAGGTGTTTGTCTAAGAGAGCAGAGGTTCTCTCTGTGGGGGTGCAGTAACCGGCCACAATGGGGCATCCTCGTTGGTTAGGTTTATGGACTTTAGGAAGCATGTAGAAAGTAGAAGTGCGGGGACTGACAGGGGTGAGTAGAGAGATGAATTCCGGCGAGAGGTTCTGGGATGGGCCTAAGGATTTGGATAGTGACTGGAGATCCTGCTGGATTTCTTGAATGGGGGCACTGTGGGAAGGTTTGTAGGTGTTCCTTTCACCCACACGCCATTCGAGAGTGGAATGGTAGAGAAGTAGTATGAAAATAGTTCAATGAACCCTCTGCCAAGCACTTCAGTGTGAATTTCAGAGTAACGATGTAGATGTGGATGTATCTGACAACTGGTGAAGTCCTTTCGCCAGGTAATCCTTGCGGTTCAAAACAACAGTTACGGAGCCTTTGTCTGCAGGTGGGATTATAAGGTCGGGATCTCTTTTTAGATGATGGACTGTGGTTCTTTCTGCGGATGTAAGGTTACTTTGCATGATGAGGAATTTGGGGAATGATGGTGGGGCAAGGTTTGAGATTAAGAAATTCTGGAAACTTGACAGGAGGTGATTTGGGGGCAGTGTGGGTGAATCACGGTTGGATGGAGGAGTGAACAGAGTTAGGCAAGGTTCAATATTGATCTTTGGTTGAGTCCGACTGGTAGGGTTTGGTGGCGAAAAAGTGTTTCCATTGTAGGGACTGGGAGAAGTCCTGCATGATTGAATTTCAGGGTGTAACAAAAGGTGAGGCCTTTGGAAAGGACTTATATTTATGTGGAGCCAAGGTATCTGGAGGGAAAGTTCATGTCTGTGTTGCGGGTCTGTTTAGGTTCTGGAGTCTGTGTGGTGGTGAGACGGAGTTTTGGAGGGTGGGGTAAGTGCAGTAGGTCTGAGAGACAGGGTTTGTCAGCTATGAGGGGAGGTGGGAGGCAGTGGTACTCAAAGGCAGGAGTAGGACGTGAGCAGGCGGAGAGCTTTTTTAGATGGTGTTGTGCATGTTGCTCAAGTTCTTGCAGGACAAGAGTTTCAATGTGTGTTATGGGTTCCAGTAATTTGGGATTGCATAGCAAGAGACTTTTGCGGATGGAGAGAAGGTACTGCAAGGTGGTTTGGGCTTGGTTCGTAGGGTTTTGCAGGATTATGTTGGTGAGGGCTAAGGATTGGTGGATTATGAACAGGTGGAGGTCATTGTGGAAGGAGGGGTGGCAGCCAGAGATGGGTAATTTGATGGTAAGGCCATTAGGGGGGATTTTATGAGTCAAGCAACAACGCAGGAACAGTATGTGGGACTGGGATCTGGCTAGGGGTAAGAAAACTTTTCTGTATTGGTGCAGATGGAAGGAGCAAGGAACCATGATGGTGGAAAAATGTGAAACATTACATAAATAATGTAGAATTATGTCCTAAAAGTTTCACAAAAATATACCCAAATACAGTTGAAAATTCACGAAAAGGATAAATTGGATGCAAAAGGACGAAACAAGATGAAATCTGAGGGAGTCGACAATAGCAAAAGGTCTAAACTCACTAAAATTGGTGAAAAGTCACAAGGATCAAAGTAAAAAAATATATATTTTACCGTGGGTAGCAGGTCTGAGGGTGGATAATTGTGAAGGAGGGGGACAGTAGATGTGACTGAATGAGGTGGAATAAGTGGGTGCGAACTGGGATAGAAAGGAGAAAGAGTTGGGGGGGGGGGGGGGGGAGTTCATAGGATGAGATAAGATCGTGTGGCTCCGGAAAGGTGAGGGAGTTAATGTGCAAAAATGCAGGAAATGACGCAGGGAGAGTGATCAATTTGAAAGTGTAGGATTAATTATATCGGTGGGAGTAATGTGGGACACAAGATGCTGCACCAACAATCCGCATGGTTTTGTAGCCGTCTGTTTTGTGCAGCCGAGACAGTTGATACAATGTGGCTCGTAAGTAGAGCATGCAGTGCAGTTTGTAAGGTGACTAGAGAAACACAGGAAACAAGAGAAAGAAGGACGGACATTGAGTATTGTGAGGCAAAAGAAATTAGTGACAAAGGAAAACAGCACTGGGTTAGGATTGAAGAAAAACTGTCAGGCAAAATTCAAACAATGGAAAATCCAGGAAGACATGCAACAGTATTGAAAAGGAAAGTTGCTACTCACCGTATAGCGGAGATGCTGAGTCGCAGATAGGCCCTACAAAAAGACTCACAATTAAAGCTTCCAGTCATTAAGGTCTTCGCCAACACACACACACACACACACACACACACACACACACACACACACACACACGTGCAATTCACACATTATGTGAGAATTTTAGTGCCTTCAGATTTAATAATTAAATGTGTGTGGGTTGAAAAGTGGAACTAGCAGAACTACAGTCACCAACAGAATTGCATTTTTGTAGAAGTAAAACTCATTTTTAAATGACATTGTGCAAGTACAACTCGTGCAAAAATTGTGTGACAACATTGAAAGTGCAAAGGCAAATTAATCATTGTGCAGGATCACTACTACCTACCATTGCTGGATGCAAGCCACAAATTTCTCCAGATTTATTTCATGGGAAACATTGATGAATAAATCAGTCAAAACTGTCGATTCAATATGGGCACTAAACAAGAAATTGTCACTGCATTACAGATGTCATTCAATCGACACATTGAATTAATTTAATTGTTCACAACTGCACTTGAACAGTTGGCACTGATGTTACAAAGTTGTAATTGGAGCAGACGAAACATCTGTCAACCAACACAAAAGATGGTACAATGCACCAACAATTCATGAAGTAGCAATAGTTCTAGTTGGTGAGGAGTTTAACTCAGGTGATATAATTCTTCAATCCAGAAATGATGTTGAGTGAGTCTCCAAAACTCATCGCTTACGTGATGAATTGCAATGTCAGTTTTATTTTGGCAAGGAGAAGATGGCTATCATTTCAGCATCAGATTGAGAAATCGACAAACAGATGATGAAATAAATAAGAAAGGTAGTGTTACATCGATTAAAGATTCATGAAAATGCTGAAAATTGTGTCTTGAAATGTCAACAATCGTTCCATTAACACGCCATTGATATTGACGCAGAAATCTAAACTGAACAGCTCCACTACATTCAATGAAATCAAACCAAGTTGCGTTTTGAAGAGTACATTCATTTACGTAATGCAGTTGTTAACGATGGTAGATGGGTTCCAATGAATTGGAAAAAATAGTCGTACTACAAGCTACATTTACAGGGTGTCCATAGCACGAATACACACAATATTCAGTGACGTTCAAGGGAATGTGACTGACCACAAGTTGTTGTTGTATTCCCACGCACTCCTGCTTGGGAGGAAATAAAAGTACGTTTGTTAACTGGCTAATCATCGTCAGCTTGCCATGATATTTGTGTGTGCATATGTTCAAACAAAAATTGAAATCTTTAATGGACTTTATTGTCAAGCATCATGTTTTTGGAGAGAGAGAGAGACTGCTAATTTAGTTCACTGAATGCCAAAAGAGAGGATTGTCACATGTAGGCATTTTGATTTGGTTGATTAATAGTCCTTACAGCAGGAATACTAGGTGTTGACATTGATACAGACTTATTTGAAGTTGTCACCAGGATGAGAAATTCACTAAACAGTACCCAAGAGACTATCTTTCCAAGTCTACTGTTGGCAATGAACTGAAGATGGCAACAAATATATTACTTTTAAAAGTACAGAACAGTGATGGTGAAACTGCTATTCGTTTTGTTATACCATATTCCTCATTACTCTCAAATGTACAAAACGCACATAAATGTCAAGTATTGGGATTCTGTGAAATCTGTCAAATATATTTGCAAATATGTCAACAAAGGAAGCAATATAGCAGTTTTTGGAGTGCAAGCAATGTAGAAGTATTTTGGAGTGGGAAATAAAACAGCAGCTATCAATGAAATAGACCACTCTACCAAGTGGAACATTACATTACTAGCAATGAACACCCCTTGGGTGTACATTGCTAGGGCAGCACCTCTTTCCTTTCTGTGCTGCATGTCTATCCTCCTCTGTTTGAGTGTTTAAGGTTTCTCATTGTTTCTTCTTGCTCCTGAAGGCCGGCCCACATGTTTGCATGTAAGAGGTGGCTTGGTAACACGTAATTCCTAGCCTTGGATTGACAGTTGGAGTTCGCACGTACTCTCTGGTACAGGCCAGGCACAGGGACAGGTGATTGGTTGAGCTGTTACCTTTCAAATTGCCAATTTGTCTCTCTGTCAGGAGTTTGGGAAGTGTGAGCAGCACCTAAAGTGGGCGCTATCGAAGACACTGACAATCGTGGTTCTTCCCCCCCCCCCCCCCCCCCCCCCCCACAATGACCCAATCGCCATCTTGGTCTACATCAACTTAACGTAAATGGAATGGGCTAAAGATTCAAAAGACTCTCCCAGCTGCACCTCAGTTCCTCTCGGTATCACATACCGAAGGAAGTTAGTACATTGCTACAGTTAATCCATTTGTTATTCAAAAAGGTTGTGATGCAATTACATGCCCTATGAAATCCTGCTCTCACTTAGGTAATGTTTGCTTCTGGAGACCAATTTTATTTTTAAGCCCAACAACTACTTACACCTTCACTCCTCCATGGCTATCCCATTCGTGTTGAGGCCCATCAAGCACTGAATTCTTTGGTGGTGGTGTTTACGCTTGGCTACTTGATGGTCTGACCAAGGGAGAAACCCAAATTTAACTCCCAGATCACCGCATCACTGCAGTCCGTCAAGTAATGAAACGGATTGACATAACCTTAGTGCCTACAAACACTCTTTTTCTCACATTTGATTGAGTAGTGCTTCCATCCAATATCAAATCAGGCTATGAAGTCGTCATGGTCTGTACATTTCAAACATGATGTGTTTCTACAAGTGTCAGCATTTCAGCCACACTCGCATATCCTGTCAAAACATGGGCAAATGTGTTACTTGTCATAGGGGTGCACACAATGGCAATTGCCAGTCTCCTCCTCCCTATTGTATCAATTGTAATGGTGACCATGCCACCTCATCCCATGAATGACCCATGTTTCTCAATGAGCGTGCCCATTCAGGAGATCCGGGTGAAGGAATAGGTCCTTACCTTCTTGCTTGCAAGTTGTTGGCTAATCGAAAGCCCTGCATTGCACCATGTGACTTACGGTACTGGTCTTGCTATGCCTCACTCCGTGAAGAACGTCAGCACTCCAATTGTAAAATCGCCTAGTATCATGATAGCCTCCTCCTCCTCCTCCTCCTCCTCCTCCTCCTCCTTCTTCTCCTCCTATGCACGACAAGCCACCAGATATTCGCCCCCAGGAGTAAAATTACCTGCTGCAAAACTGGCAAGCCAGAAAGAATAAAAGGAATACTCCTGTTAAGACTTTCTATGTCCCTGCAACCAACAACTGTCTGTGTCTTCTTGTGCCAACCAAAAAGGCTTAAGAAGTTGAATAAAGGCACACGGTATTCTCCTTCCCCGACTTGGAGATCCTCTATGGTGTCATCGTGATACCCCCTCCTGGCTGATGCCAGTTTCACTGGTGCTAACTGCCTGTCATTGTTCTACCCTGGAATCTCTAGGTTAACCTAGAGAGATTGCTGAGACCACTGTAGATTTCATGGAACAGAATCCTGCAGCTTCTGTGCCCTGTAGCAATGAATCTCCGAAGGCTGGCGCCTGGCAGCCAGCGAGGTGACTACCCTGTATTTGTTCCCTCCAGCCCAGTCCCCATTATTACTCTTCTCCACAAGAACATTCATGCCATTGGATCCAACAAGGAGGAATTACAGCTGCTTTTGGAATCAGTGTCTGGTTATTTTATACCTCCAACAAAAAAAAAAAATGGGTGCTTGTGACCACTTTGATCTCTCACGTTTCCTTCCTGTACATTTTGACCTCCATGCCGAGGATGACATTCTACCTCCTGGGGTAGGCCTGCTACTCATTCTGCAGCCAAACTGTCTTGCTGAACAGTTGGTTGGAAGCTATCACAATCTGCATTTTTCTTCCTCGCACCATCTTTTCTCTTTGTAACGTCTGCATCCCTCCAACATTTGCTGTCAATAGGGTGGACTTACTCTAGCTTATTGGTAACCTCCCTCACCCCCTTTTTGCTGTTTGGTGACTGTAATGTGCACCATCCCATTTGGAGCTCTTAAAGAACCTGTCTAAGAGGTGCTCTTTTGTCTGACCTTCTCAATCAACTCAACCTCATTGTTCTTAACATTGGTGCACCCACATTCCTTTCAGACTCCATGCACACCTATTCCCATTTGGATCTATTGTTCTGCACAGCACAGCTTGCTTGTTATCTCAAGTGGACAGTTCTCTTTGACACATACTCGGGTGACCATTTTCTGTACACTATCTGTTTTCTGACTCTTACCCCACCCATGTGTAAAACCAACCGGCCAGTTTCTAAGGCCAACTGGACACTTTACTCCTCACTGCCGATCTTAGATGAACATTATTTTCCCAGTTGTGATGACCAGGTTGAGTACCTTACGAACATCATCCTTACTTCTGCAGAACATTCCATACCTGGCACTTCATCGTTACCGCTTTGTGTCCTAATCCCCTGGTGGACTGAGGCATGCCGTGACACGATTCACACATGGAGATGTGCTCTCCATGTTTTTGACAATCGTAATACAGCGGTAAACTGAATTCGTTATAAACTGTTGCATGCGCAGTGCTGTCGCATTCTTTGGGTTAGCAAAAAACTAGCTGGATTTCATTTAAGAGTTCTTTTAACAGTTTCACTCCCTCCACCACTGAGTGGGGGCAACCTCTGTTGGCTCTCTGGGACAAAGGTCCATTCCCCAATTTCCAGTTTTACTGTAGCAGATGCTGTCATTGTATCCCTACTGCTACCTCCAACACCTTAGGCTGCTATTTGCGGAGATTTGTAGCTTCAGCCACCATCACCCCACCCTCCTCCCACAGAAACGAGTACAAGCTGGGCAGACTGTCATTCAACAGTTAGAACTGTGTGTACTTAATCAATGGAACCGCACTACACATACACGCCTTTGAACAATACTAATATAGCTTTATTGATCACAGCCACAGGAGACTGCAAAGATTACATGGCTTGCTCGATAATTCCAAGCTTGCAGTTGAAAATAACTCAACATGCAGGGAACAAAAACATCAGTGTTATCTTGTAACTATGCGTGAACTAACTACCAGCATGGAAAATACAAAATAATAAAAAAAGCACAATCAGAGGACAACAAACACACATAAAACACAGCCTCTGGTGGCTTCTGTGAAATGATTGACGGCACAATTGCTTCTAAACATCCACAGATGACACACGCGATAAACACTATGTAACTGCGCGATGTCGCCACATCAGCTCCCATTTTGGAAGTGGAGCATTATACCAAGTAGTGAGCTGGAAAGTGGATGCGGCGATTGGATCTTCAGGTATATGTTGGTAGGTCCACTGCTGTTGTAATCTGTGCTGGCAGCTACGAAGGCGGTGATGAGGCAGCTGTTGGGTGAAGCCCTAGTCTTGGAAGTTCTGGCATTGCTGCTTTTTGGAAGACATTAGCCAGTTTAACCCTGTCAATAGACACAGTGGTCGCCTTTCTGTTGATTGAAATGTCAGTTGTCTTCTCTCCCCTTGCCACTACAAGGTAGGGTCCTGAGTTTGGTGGCTGCAATGACAGTTTGATGCCTTTCATGCATAGCATGACGCGTGAACATGTTTTAAAGTCTTGATTCATGAAAGTGGTAGCTGTACTGTGTCCGTGAGGCTGGTGTGGGCGAATTTGGGCCACATGATCTCACAGTTGGCATAGTTGCCTTAAGTTAGCGATGCCATCTCTCAATCATCCCATTACTGGCTGGGTGATAACGCCTCATTTTGTGGTGAGTTGTGCTGAAAAATTTCACATCTTGTCTGAGCAGCTTGGATTCAAATCGCCATCCCCTATCTGCCATGACAGGTATGGATAGCCAAAGCATGACACCCAATATGACACAAAAGTGACAGCCAGAGTTTCTGCCATAACAGTCTATCGTTATAAGTATGTAACATCGGCTGTCAGGTGGTGGCAATGGACCAACAACGTTGATGTGGACATGACTGAAAAGGGCGGTCGTGATTGGAAATTTCCCTATCAGTGCTTGCATGTGGTGGTGTATCTTGCGTCTTTGGCATTTAAGACACCACCTTGCCCATTTAAGGCAGTCTTTCTGTATACCCGGCCACACGTAACTATTCATCACTAGGCGGTTTGTCAGTCGAATACCTGGGTGGAACAAGTCATGAAGCATATTGAAGCCGTTCATTCTGAAGGCAATTGGTAGGAATGGCCATGGTTTTGATGTGTTAAAGTCACAATACAGCCTGACATTACTCCCTGGAATTTTGCTTAGTTGCAGATCCAATGGTGATGTTCCTGCTGATAACATTCCTTGTAGTTCTTGATCTGATTGTTGAGCAGTGGCAAGTTTGGTGTAATCAATCATGCTAGTAATGCTTCTTACCTGAGACAGACAATCGACTGCCACATTGTCGATGCCAGAGATGTGCCAGACGTCCATACTGAACTGTGAGATGAACATTAGCTGATTGTGTTGCCTAGGTGAATAGTTTGTGTTGTTCTGGTGAAAGGCGTAAGTTGGTGATTTGTGATTGGTGTAGGTAATGAAGTCTCTAGCTTCTGGTTGAGACCTGAAGTATTTAAACAGCCGAAAGTTCTCTGCCATAAGTGCTCCACAAGGTGCAGTAGGCTAAGGGTGCACCAGTAGTGGGGCATCTACAGTGCTCTTCAAATGCCACACACATGCTATCAGTCCATGTTATAACAGAGTTACCGTTTGTCTTTGAGCCACTGAGTACTGCAATTACTGGTTTTTGTAACAGCAGAGTGTGGCAAGTGATGGCGATAAAAATTTAATATACCAAGCAATCGGCGCAATTCCTTTGCCTTATTTGGGCGTGAAATCCATAAGACGACTTCTACCTTCTCTGGCAGTGGTAGTGATCCTGCTGCTGTAATCATATGCCCTAGGAATTTCACATGGGATGGCCAAAGACACATTTGGCAGTGTTCAGGACGACACTGTAGTGTTCCAGCCACTTAAAAACTTCCATTAAATGCTGCCAATGTTGCTCTGCTGATGATGAAAAGACTACTTGTCATCCAGGAGAGGAAAAGCAAAAGTGAGGTCCTGTAGCACAGAGTCAATTAAGTGTTGCCATGTTCGAGAAGAGCTCCTGAGTCCAAAAGTCATAAATTTGTTCTCAAACAGGCCAAAAGTAGTGACAGTCACAGTCTTGGGAATGTCTCATTCAGCTACAGGGATCTGTGTGTACGCTTTTGCACCGTCCAAGTCGCTAAAAACTACCCCACTCAATGCAGTGTTGTAGTCACGTGAAAACAGCATTGGGTATCTGTTCGGTATTGTTCTGGCATTCACGGCTCTGTAGTCACAACAGGGTCGCCAAGCACCATCGTTTTTCAGGACCAAATGTAATGGTAAGGACCAGGGGCTGTTGGATGGTTGCACTACACCTTCCTAAACCATACTGTAGATGCGACTCTTCAAAGCTTTCCCATCGGATGTGTTGTAAATAGTCTTCACGGGTTTGCCACCGGATCACATTGTGCAAATTCCACAATATTTCCTCGGAGCAATTGTCAGATGTCTTCAGGTGGTTCAACCTTGCTCATGGCTAGGTATGACTGATGGTCTCCGCACACCGTCGCCCCGTTTCTAGAACACGTGCGCAAAAAAAGCGCAGCCATGGACATCGCGCATGCGCAGTGATTTGCCCTATTCAAACTCCCTCTGCCGAAAATCGCAGAGCAGCTCTCTTGCACAGTTGCTAGTTCTAGTATGCAATATTAAAGTATTTTACACTTTTCTGTTAATCTAAAAGTTTTCATTATGGATCTGACTGGCTCTTCCCTTCCTTGGAATTTGTTGAAGAGGCTTCATCTGCTTTGCATGTGGCACATCTTTGAAATTAGGAAACACAGAAGGTAAAGACAGTTTCAAATTACTTTCCTTGTGAAGTTTGTTCCTGGATTTTTTAAGAAAGAAAAGCTTTTTCGTTCTGATATGTGGACGAGACAGGTAATAAACTTGTTACTGCTTTATCTGAAAGCATTGGAAACTCCATCTTTAAGCTTAACCAGAAATTTACTGGTGATAAAGATTTCTTTTCTGTAACTTAGTCACTGGAAGTTTCAAGTAGCTGCTGGTTTCAATTTACACTTCATGTGGATTCCAAAATTATTGCCTTTTCCAAGCGATTGTGAATCCCGTTGTTAGACAGATTTCCCAAATTTCAAGGCTTTTGATGAACAGTTCATACAGTCTTACACATTAAACAGGTTTTTGTATCATCCTTGAAGTACTAAATTTCAACTGTTGATTTTTTTAACAAAATTTCTGTGAAACACATTACAGTCGGAAGCCAGACTTTGTCTAGGGGAAAATGTACCTGGTGAGAAAAGATAAGCCATACAGTATGAGAAAATTTCTGTGGTGATAAAACCATCTTACATCTGTATTAATCACTAAAAACTTTTAAATACTTAGTGTTACAAAAAATCGCTAATTAATAGGGTGGTAGGATGACCACTTAACTATTTTCACTGCATTGTAAGGTACAGAGGTTTTTCACATGCACCTAACAAGAAGTTGATTTAATAATTGCAAGCAGTGGTGGAGATTTGAATAACCATGTTGTTGTTCATGTTACGGCCATCTTTTATTGTAATATAAGATTGGATGTAAAGTACTGTGTTGGTAAATACTGTGCAAAGTAAAAAGCTGCTTGCAAATGGGCCACAGAGATTTAGTTTCGCACCCGCAACTGTGCGATGCCTGGCAGGCATGCCACTTGACGAGCAGCCGGGCCACACAGGTGCCTTGGCATACTTGGATTTTTTAACGGGACACTGCACGGCCCAGTGGGCCCCAGCGCGGCTCGACTGGCTGACTGGGTAGTGCGGGTCGAGGCTTGTCGGGCAGTCGAGGCTATGGTCCCAGGCAGACCATGCAGGTTTAGTGCGTACCTCTGTCTAGTAGTTTAAATGCCCTGCTATCGTAGTTAAAACTGACTGCGGGAAAGAAAACTAAACACATTTGTCCAACAAAGTACAGAAGTTTCTTTCCTGCAGTTGGTTTTTACAGAAAACCTGCAAATTGTCAAAGTATGTAGCTCATGTCCGTCTGAATGTTCATTAGAGTATAGGATAACATTTTGAAGAAAATTGATCCACAACTTATTGACATTTTTCACGACAATGTTTAACAATGTCTTTTTCTTTATATTATAGTATACATATTCGAGAAATAACGTAGGCAAGTGAGAAAGGTTTTCTTATCGTATGTATTACATTGATTATAGTGGCTTTCGACATCCTTCCAGCCTACTAGCTAACCCTGTAGAAATATACATGAAGATGAAAATATACTGTTCTTGTAGACTTTCAAACTATATGGATCATTTTATATTGCAGCCAGGAAAGATGTTGTCACACTGGCTTAGAACAGTTTATCATTGATTGAGGTGGAATCGTGGTTAACACTGAAATTGCATTCAGGAGTATTGTTTAAATTGTAGTTCTGCCACTCATATTTAAGTTTGCTGTGATGCCCCAAATCACAAGGCAAACTGTGGGGAAGTTTCCTTTGAAAAGGACCCAGCTTATGCAGTACCCTCTCCTTGTCAACTCAGGCATGTTTGATCTCTAATGACCTCATCATTTGTGGTCCTTTAAACACTGTGTTCATTTTTTAAAGATATGTGCAACACTCTCTAATCTGTTAAGTTTCTTCTTGCTTAATATATGCTTTTCCTTGCTATTTTTCTTGCATTATACTGAGAATTAGATAATTAAGTAAACAAATGTTACTCTGGCATTGTGCTGCATAAGAGCCGTGGCTTTAGCAGTGTAAGTGCACGGCAATCTGTAATGATGTGTGTGTACATTGGTTTAATCTTCTGTCTTTCAATAAACATTTTTTGCCAAGGTTCAGAGATTAAGTGATAAGGCACTGTAAAAGTATTTTTATCTGTAATTCAGAATATGTATAACTCTTTGAATAGAAATAGTTGTTTGAAAAAAAAAAATGGACTGGTTTTTACATTAATATTATATATTATAAATTGCCTTGTGGTAAAAGTGTAGCACAAAGACGACTTGTCAGATGTCAGTGTAACTTCATGCATGTACACACCATTGGCGACTGTGTAAATGATTAGAGCTACTATTCTCTGTGACAGGCAGAATGGCCATCAGTGTGCATTAGTGTTGCTTATGCTCATTGTTGCCACCAGGGGTGGTAGATTATGTAAAGGGTATGAACAGCTCCAGATGTTGAGTGATTACAGTAAAGGACACGCATTTCCCGTCTGCTCCCATGAGACAGTGTTATCTGCACTTGATAGTTTGCAGGGGGCCTCATTGTGGATCTCCAAATGGCCAGGTGCTCAAATTGTGCAGTGTCCAAATTTGTGGGGCATTCAGATGCGATAGTGGCCCAGTGTTGGAATGTGAAGGTACAGGTATGCGCGTTGCCAAGGTTTGCACTCATAATACCTTACATTTGAGCCTACCATCTAAGACCAAGTAATGAATTCCCTGCAACATTCTGTGTCATTGCATGCTATTGGTTGGGGACTACCAGCAGCCAGACTAGGGAATTACCGGCCCGTGCATAGGCTCCTGTTAACACCCTAGAGCTAGTATTCTGGATATCAAAGACCAATTCCAACAGCTGTGGGCAAGCTTGCCTCAGGAGGGTATACAACAGTTCTGACACCCTTCCCAACCAAACAAGTGCTCACCCTCAGGCCAAAGGGTGAGCAGTGTCATGCTGATAAGTGGGCTCATACTGCCAAGTTCTTTGTAAGTCTGACTCGGTTTTGTAATCACTGTGGTAACATCAAATACCATTTAACATGTGAATTTTCATTTCATTTCCTCCTCTATGCTTTACTAGAATTGGATGGTGTATGTAATTAGTGTAGCATTTTGTCTTTGAACAGAAATTATGTGTGGTTTATGGAAAATAATAATACAATTTTTTTCTTTCAAGGGTTAATTGTTACAATATTCTGAATGTACAAGCTCCATTTGGAGGATTCAAGATGTCTGGTAATGGACGTGAATTGGGAGAATATGGTTTAGAAGCATACAGTGAAGTGAAGACTGTAATTGTGAAAATACCTCAGAAGAATAACTAAATTTCTTTAAGAGAAATGTCTCAACTCACATAATTACAAAATAGTTATGCTAAGTTCTGATTGTCAGCATCCACTACTCTTTTTTTTATGAGTATTATGTGTTCCACAAGTAATGAATCCACATACGTCGATATTGATACATATTATTGTCACGGAATTTTTTTTATACTGTGTAACAATATTGATGGAAACCAGTTTTGATTTGCTTATTGAGGAATGAAACTTCTACAATTGAGTGTGATTACATAGTTTTATTAATATGAGACTGTTTATTTTAATACTAGAATTAATTTTGTACAGCTCGTATGTTTCGATCAGAATACTTATTTTTGTATTCCTTCAAATAAAGTGCCTCTCTACAGTTTCAATTCCTTTTCATGTTTATAGAAAATCTTGCTTATATTTTTTTAACCATGATTCAACTTTTTAAACACAAATTTAGTGGAAAATTTGCATGTTGAAGAATGGAAAGATATGCCTTGTAGCATTTGGAAACTGAGAACCATGAGAGAGTAAAAATAAATATCACAATACTGTAAAGGTACAGTGTAAATAATAATTCAAGAAAATCTACCATCTTTACAGCTATGAGATTATTCCCTATGTTGGGTTTTACTGGTTTATTGTGTGTGCCTCCAGTTTAGTAGTTGGATGACACTACTACTACTACTACTACTACTACTACTACTACTACTGTCATCATTCTTCTCCTCCATCTCCTTATATTTGAGCTGTATACCTTTCAGTTATTGTTACTGTGAGTCTGGAGTGTTACTGGAGTAAGTTAGAGTAGTCTACACACATTCACTATGTACGATCTGCCATCCAGTTGCACGTGTGTGCCAACTTTACCTGCAAATAATTTTTGGTTGCTGTTGTTTAAATTAACTGCTTCTGTGGAAACAGTGCCAAGTGACCTCTTCCTTTCGCAGTTGTGCAGGAAGACAGCTCTGATATATCTAAGCTACTCAAATGACATAATCAGATTTTTGTTAATTCTTCTGTATTATAACAGCAATGTTTCCACTACAAAATTAATTTCATAACTGCAGGTGATGCAGATCACTCGTACCTTGTAGCTCGCAACAGATCGTAACATGTATGTGTCATGCTTTGACATTAGAGACCAAATGACCATTCTCATCACGATTCTTCTGTTGTTCAATCCTTTACAATCTTGTAAGCACTCCTTTTCTCCTTGACTTCCAAGGCACTTAAAAGCCACAATGCCAAAGCATAAGCTGGTCTCCCCAGCAGGTGGAGACACGCATTTGGCATCATGCCTTGCCGATATGCTGAAATGACTTCATTTTGCATCTGTCTGCACATACATCAAACAAGAGCACGTACAATGGGATGTTCCACATGTAGTTTCCATGAACCTCCTTCATCAGCCAAAGCATATAAAAGGGAAACTTAGTATTCCATAGAAATCCACATTACCTCATGGATCCCCCCCCCCAACAGAGGCGAAAGATGATTTGCAACCCAAGTTACTTAACGAATTGTAACATTCTATAACATTAAAAAAAGTAGTCTTTAAATAACAATAGGTTTTAGCTTCATTTCAATTATCACTATTTTCAGTAGTCTCTCAATATAAAACCCAATTTTATTTTTGAAAATAAATCTCCATCGAGTAATTCAGCTTTGACAAAGGATATACTTCATTCAAAATATTTGTGTATGTGCAGCTGATCAGTTCTTCATTCATTCAGTCATTCATTCATTTCTGTATTACAATAAACGATTTTTGCATTTTTTTTTTTCCCCTCCCTTTATGTGGGATTTCTGTGTACATTGTTTCCTTTGTATGGAGAACAGTAAGGAAATAATTGACTTGTTTAATCAGGTTGTATCGTAGTTACTGAAATGTAACAGCCTAGATCTGTGGTCAGCATACCCTGCCGAACGGACTTGTCTCAGCATCACCCAACAAGCCCTCAAAAAGATCCTAATGTACCCCTGTGTTAAGTATGAAGGTATGGAGTAACAACGCATGTGTAATTCATCAAGAAATCGTTACCTGTCTGTCAGTCAGTCTATTGTCTTCATCTCCACAAGCTGCTATTTGCATACCATAATGCATTACAGTGTATGAAAGAGTATAAAAATCTTACATAACAAATGTAATAAATCGTTCTTATTCTGCTACATCATATTTTGTAGCTGTAGTTGATTTGCTTGTATTATCACTGTTGTTTCTTTTATTTATGAGAGAACTATGGTAAGTATGTCCATAATAGGACACTGGCAGTTTGAACATCATCCTAAGACTGACATTAGGATAGATCAGTGAAAGATAGCATTCAAGTTTAAGATCAAAGTAGAGAGAGAGTAGAAGAATTTATTCACAGAAAATAAAATGTGAAGTATGGAAACAGTTAACTCGACATTAAAGTGCTGTCAAACCACCGAATCTGTGGAAATCGGATTCTCCTGGGGATTTCAATTTCTTAACATGATGGTATTATATAAACATTTTCTTTGATCTGTTCTGGTATCTGCAAGAAACATAGCTTTAAAAATTCCTTGCTTGTGTCTTCATATTTAAATTATAATAATATGATGTAATGAATACAATGCAGAGAACACACAATGCTCCTTGGGGCTTCAATTATCATCTTTAATTTGCTTAACCTCACACATGATTTAACATCTGGAGGCGATGCTTGCTTTATTCGCCACATAGTTTACAACCTCACCTTCACCTTCAACATTTTATTTAATAAAAAGGTAATGTGCTAATAGATCCTCAGATATTTAATAAAATAAATTGCAAAAAGTTCAGTGTACAGATTTTTTGTTCAAAGACTGTTTAACTTTAGATCTAGACTACGTCGCTGGGCCATTTATGCTGTTTTACACTAGCCTTTCTGCTGTGACCCAGATCAATTCTTATGTTAGTTAAATACTTAATCTTTTTAACATCCTCTTTTTCATTTACCAAACAATAAGAAAATAAGGCTACATTTATCTCAGTTATGTAAATATAATTGTATGACAGTTACAAAATAACCTGTGGAGTGATTGAAAGTCTTCCCAGCTCTCACTGGTTCATCTGAGGCATATCAGCTGCTGTCGATACATGATAGCCTCCTCCAGGAGCAGGAGAACAAATACATCTTACATCTTTACTTTCTACCACTGCAGCAAATAATACATATATTATTAGCAAATACCACACACAGACATAATGTAGCATACCGAACCCAGCACAGTCCATTTGTGACAAACATTTTGTGTTTCAGCTGACAGTAAATGACATGACAACTTGCATATCACGTATTCATACCTTCCTACTCTATTCATCTGTTCTTTCATATTCATATGCTAACTACCCTCAAATTTAAAACCAGTCAATACTTCAGTATTCAATGTGTAGTCAGACTTTCCTGCCACAGATTTCATCCGAAGCTTAAATCTTCTGTGGAGCATTCTTCTTCTTCTTCTTCTTCTGCTTTTACGGCCTCATTGGACCACTTCAGTCAATCATTTCTGGTCCTCTTCTTTGGTATTTTCCCCTTCCGAGTGGCCCAGTATCTCTTCATTCGTTCCGATGCTTTTCGTCGTTCCTCATCTGTAAATACCCTTTTCATTGTATGTCGTTTGTCAATTTTTGGTTTAAATCTTATTTCCGTGTCCCTCAACTTCTTTAAATTTGGCGTTTTGTTCTGCAAATCATCCAGAGTTATTTCCAGTTCTTCCATATCCTCTCTTATTTCCTTAAGCCATCCTCCTTGTTGTTTCAAATTCCAGAGTTTCTCAATAATTTTCCTTGATAATCTGGTTTCTGGTGTCCTCAGAATGTGACCACAAAAAGAGATCCTTTTCTTTCGTATAGTATCGGTGATGGGCTCCAGTTCTCTGTATACCACTTCATTTGGAACTATCCGCCATTGCCCAGCTTTTTGATATTTCTTATTTATGCATGTTCTAACAATTCTTCTCTCTACTTTTAAAATTTTGTCAATTCTGTTTTTCTGGGTGACTTTAAAAAGAGTTTCACTTCCGTATGTAACCTCTGGTTGAACCACCGTCTTGTAATGTTTTAATTTTGTTTTAATTGATAGACATTTTTTATTGTACGTAGACCATGTTAGTTTTTGAGCTTTTATCATTTTATTAGTTCTTGCTCGCCATGCAGGTTTCTCGTCCAATTTATGTGTTATAATTTCACCCAGGTATTTAAATTGTTTCACTATTTTAATTTCCCTATTGTTCACTGTGATGTGATCTATTACAAGTGGATCCGTTACCATTATTTCAGTCTTTTCAAATGATATCTCGAGTCCTAATTTTTGTGCTATATTTTGTAAGCTTGTTATTTGTTTCGTGGCTTCCTGAATATTATTAGCTAGTAATGCTAGGTCATCAGCAAATCCCAAGCAATTTAGGTTTATTTTATCTTTCTTAGTTCCAATTTTAATATTCATAGGATTTTCCTTGTACCATTCTCTCATTACATATTCAAGAGCACAATTGAATAGCAATGGTGATAAACAATCTCCCTGTCTCAACCCTGTTTTAATCGTAAATGGTTCAGATATTTCTCCTCTAAATTTTACTTTGGATTTGGTGTTTGTTAAGGTTAACTGTATCATTTTTATTAATTTAGGATGAAGTCCAAAATTCCTTAATATTTTCATCATTGAAGATCTATGGATGCAATCATACGCCTTTTTGAAATCTACAAAGGTTATGACTAGTTGTTTTTGCCTTCTTTTGTAGACATCCATAACTAACTTCAAGGTGATTATCTGTTCTGGGCAGCTTCTCCAGGATCTAAATCCTCCTTGATATTCTCCCAGTTCCAGTTCTAGTTGATCTTTACAGTGGTTGTATAGTATTCTTGACATGATCTTATACGTGCAGTCCAAAAGGGAAATTCCTCTATAGTTGTCTGGATTTGATTTTTCTCCTTTCTTATGTAATGGATGTATTATAGCAGTAGTCCAATTTTCTGGTAATTTCTCTTCATTCCAGATTTTTACTATGCATTGGTGTAATGCTATCTTTACTGGTTCTGCTGCATACTTCCAAAGTTCAGCAAACGTTTGATCTTCTCCACTTGCTTTGTAGTTTTTGAGTTCTTTCAAAGCTCTGTAGACCTCATTAATTGTAGGTGGATTTATATTTTCTGCTGGTGTTTTAATTGGGGTTTCTGTGTTTATCTGAAGAAGTTCTGGGGGATCTTCACAATTTAGTAACTTGTTAAATGTTTCTGCTAGAATTTCTGTATTTTTACTATTGCTATGGGCTAGGTTATTATCTTTATCTTTTAACATTAATGTTGGAGGATCATATCTTTGTAATTGTCTGCCAAATATTTTGTAATAATCTCTTGAGTTTGTTTTTTCACTATTTGTTTCTATCATTAGAAGTATATCTTTTTGGTACTGACGTTTAACTCTCCTTATTATTTTTTGTGTTGTCTTCCTTTGTTTTGTGAGTTCCAAATATGATTTTTCTGTTTTTTCATTTTGATGCCTTAACCAGGCTTGGTGTCGACCCAACACTGCTTCATCACATTCATCGTTCCACCACTGGTGTTTTTTCCTTGGATTTATAGGGGCAACTTGTTCAGCTATTTGTTTCAATTTGGGAATTATTTCTTCCAGATCATCTGTTATTTTTATATCCCTGGTTTGTGCTTCATAATCCTCATTTTGTATCAGTTTATGAGGGTCATAGGTTCTCTTCTTCTTTTGGTGGGATTTTTTCTTTGCTAATGGGGTTAATTTAATTTTAATTTTTATCATGTAATGATCTGATCCGGTATCTGTCCCTCTCAGTACTTTCACATTGTAAATTTCCTTGTGGTAATTCTTATCCATGCAGACATGGTCCAGTTGCCATTCTCCTTTTTTCCAGTCTGGATGTTTCCAAGTTTTTAGTTTACTTGGTCTTCTCTTAAAATATGTCGACTTTGAGATCATGTCATGGTTTCTGCAAAATTCCACTAGTCTTATGCCATTTTTGTTTGTTCTTCTTTGTGCTGTCCATTTCCCTATTATGTCTCTATATCTCTTTTCCCTTCCTAGCTGGGCATTGAAGTCTCCAATTAAAATTTTGATGTGATTTTTATTAATGTTATTCGTCGTTTGATCTAAGAGCTCCCAAAATGTTTCTACCTCTTCTCTGTGTTCTTTTTTATTATTTTTATCATTTGTCGGGGCATGGGCATTTATTATTGTGTACATTTTATTTGCAGCTTTTAGAGTTAATGTTGAGAGCCTGGGAGATTGTGCTTTAAATTCTATTATGGACTCTATTATTTTCAGACTCACCACGAATCCTGTTCCAAATTGTGGACACTGTTTCATGACTCTTTTCCCTGGTATTCCCTTATAAATCCTATATCCTTGTGACTCTATCGGCTCCTGATCAGTATTTCTCATTTCTTGAAGTCCGGTTATGAGAATCCCCTTGCGATCCATTTCATCCGTCAGAATTTTGAGTTTGCCTGGTTGTATGAGGGAATTTATATTGTGTGTCGCAATGTAGTTTATTTGTCCTGTCTTGAGTTTTGGTCGTCTGTCCGTTTTGGGTATTTTCAGATGCTCCGACTCATCCAAGTTATCTTTCAGGTGACTGCCCACCGTATCCGAGTGCAGTCTTCCTTGGTTATTGCCAAGCGGTGGATTATTCCTTGAAAGATTTCCTTCCATGTTTGACTTTCAAAGGTAGTCAACCTTGTATGGAGCAAGCTCCGAGTTACAACTACGGTTGTTAGCCGTAGAGGTTGTTTAGTGTTTGGTCCGCGAGAGCTATTTTATTTCGCTCAAGTCCGCCGGTAAACCGGTGAGGACCCCCCTATCCGCCACCTGGGACGCGCCACGTCGGAGTATCACCTCTCCGCCTGCTACGACACCGTAGTAGGTTCGTGGTGTGGAGCATTCACTATGGTCTAAAAAATTTTTAAAAATGATGATGAGCATTATACGCTCTAGTAAGCTCACTCAGACAAACAAACTCTTTTTGATTCTTGAGAGTATTGCCCAAAGAATTAGTTATAGCACTAGTGGCTTTGATTTTCTCTTGCACCTTTTGTTCAACTAACTCTTGTAGACATTCCTCCAAACTAGTCAAGTGTTCGGGGGCATCAATTACTTCACCAAAAGTTCTAATGCCACAACTTTGCCTCACATACCTGAGACTTGGTTGTTAAATGTCTTTTCATTCACTTTGTTTCCTACAGGGTTACATTGTTTATTTACTTTTCTGTAATTCCTTAGAAAAATTTAATATTCTTTAGGAAATGCATAATATAAATGACTTTCATGCAATTTATTTACTCACCGATTTCAGTCCAGGACCGTGTTCACATTAGTCAAATATGCAACTATAAAACTGTTACATATCATAGATTTTTTGAACTCCAAGGTACATAACTGATGTCAAGCCGAACAATTCTGAACACAACAAATGTGTGAAATGCTTGCCTGGATTGACCCCTTAGCTACGGTCAACTAGCACCTGTTGTACAAAATTTCTAAAAGTGTTTAATACTTCTTTGAGTTTTGCACAAAATAAACTTACTCCTTGATTAATCCTATCAATTCAGGCAACACCATTGTGTGTGCCTGCTCGGTTGCTTTGGGCTACATCATATCTTCTATTATTCTTATCAAAATTCTTGAAAAACCATGAATGCTTCCTTCTTATATTCCATCAAAGTTGACTGTTACTGCAGTGAATTGGCGAGTGTGAGTTACTCCATGTACGATCTGTCACCCAGTCCCATCCTCCCTCCCCTCCCAGATTCATAAATTCTGTCCAGTTTTCAATTGCTAATTTATTTGATCATTGTTTAATTAACTGACAAATGCTGTTTTTTATAGATACTGAGCTTTATTAGTTGGTAGCCTGATAACTATCCAGCTTGTACAATGTAACATTTTAATTAATATTGTGCAATATTGTTTCACAGAGCAAAGCACACACATCTCTGTTCTCAAGTACATTCATTTTATGAGTCTCTTGCTTCAGAAATGCTTGAGGTCTTTGGAACATGTCTAGAGTCATCTTGTTGTCACAATAGTAGTTACGGGTGCAAGTGTTATGTAAAGTTGTATTAAGTGCATAGCAAGAGTGGTAGCAGAATCCCTAAGCTAAATAGTCATCCAAGGTCCATGATCAACTAAGTCAATTTCATGAACACAATACACGAAATATTCACGAGCTCATAATAATTCAGAGTTCAGTATGACCATTTACTCATTGACGCATGAGAGATAATGAGTAGGAACTCGTACTCTTACTATTCTTGATTCCATAATGCAAGCAGAAAACAAAGTTTTGCACTGGAGCACATTCAGGCCTTATGAGAGTTAGTCCTTTCAAAAGTTGCCCAGAATCTACTACTCAGATGACCAAATCTCACAAACGTCTTCTTTCAGAATTAACGTAAAAATGTCCTAAACCATACTCGTAAGCACAGCACTTAACAATGTCTGTCTCTACTTGCTTCAAGTAGTTTGGCCATTGCCACCAAAATATATCATTCCAAATATTCTACACAAATGATCTGACTACTTTCCACACTTAAAAAATGTATTTTAACAAGACTTAATAAAGAAATGTTATAAAAATTGTCATACCTAGGCCATTTATAATAAGTAATAATTTTTTCATAAATAAATAAGACAGTGGTCTTGTGCAAGTTTGTTATCATTAAATGACAACAAGTGTTGTTAATTTTTGTTTAAACAATTACTTGCTGCTTCTTGGTAGAAGTGTCCTTTAGTGCTTTCTTTCTCAATGGTGTTGTCAGCTAACACGTGTGATTGATAGGCCACTTCTAAAGTACTATGGTTTTTAATATCGATTGTGATGGTGGTGGTGGTGGTGGTGGTGGTGGTGGTGGTGGTGGTGATACAACACCCAGTCATCTCGAGGCAGGAAAAATCCTTGACCCCGCCGGGAATCGAACCCGGGACCCAGTGCTCGGGAAGCGAGAACGCTACTGCGAGACCACGAGCAGTGGATATCGATTGTAATCGTATTTGAATAAAGTGAATGGAAAAAATAGTAAAATATTCAATGAATAACTACACAAGTATGACGAGATAATGGGTAATGATGCTTCATTCAGTTGATGTGTTAACGAGAAGGTTGTGTTGTGGGTTGCACACACAGTGTTTGAGTTGTTAATTTTAACATTCATTGTGGAAATATTCAATCAGTCTCAAATATTAACTTTTGTAGTTTTTAAAATATTGCAAATATTACTATTTCACTGAATGCATCTCAAATATATTCAGATTCGCTTTGCTATGGAACTGTGATTTATTATTGAAGTTCTAAGAGCTTTAAGTAACCATGTGTCAGACTGCCTCAAACTCTGCCATTTCTGTCCTCTGGTAAGTGAGCAGTTGCCGTTCACATGCTCTGGGATTTAACCACATCCTGCCATGCCCTCCCCACCTTTGTGCCTGGGCTGGCCAGTAGCGGTATCTTCGGCTGAGCCACTCCACCCCACCCTGAAACCAGATCGCAAGTAGAATTCCCACTGATAACCTACTAATGAGATTAATGATTTTGACCAAACAATAAGTTCCATGCATCCAAAGACTAAATTTGCGGTGGAAACAAAAAGAGAAAACAATGTAAATTTCCTAGACCTGAAAACAGAAAGACAGTAAGCATTTGTTTTGAATTTATAGAAAACCTATGACCACAGATAGTACAATCCATTCAAAATCGTGCCATCCTCAACAATACAAAGAAGCCTTCTTTATTTCAGTGATTAATTTTATGACAGTTTTCTTTGTCACAAGAAGACATAGGTAAAGAACTCAACTCCATAAACAAACAGCCTGTGGTAATGGATACAAAAGTAAGGTGTAGTGACCATTTATTACAAGAGCAAAGAGAGACTGACAGCACATGGAAACAAATGTCGGAAGGACAAAAGCAAGAAAATAAAATACGTACACTACTGGCCATTAAAATTGCTACACCAAGAAGAAATGCAGATTTGATTGGCTGGGGAAATAGCAGGAAAGTTAAAGGGGGGAGGCACTGTCATGAGTGGTAAAATACCAGTGGTTATAGGATTCAGAAAAGACCCTTTTTTAGGGTAGGGAGGACAGAAAGAAAGCAAATTTTAAGAGGTTAGAGCTGAGACAAACCTTCAGTTTGCGAAAGAAATCAAAAAACATAATTCCAGCTTATTACATCAGCATAAACAGCCATTGGTTAAGAATTTTCAACTGTCAGCAGATATTTTAACTCCACCCAATTTTAACTCAATGTGAAATGTCAGCTATCTTTATTGCATCAAAATATTCAAGGACTGAGAAATAAAATTAATGAATTAACTATTTGCATAGATGAATTAGTCTTCAAACCCAGCTGACATAATCTGCCTCTCTGAACATCATGTGACCACTGGTATAGAACTTTTAAGTGTTACAGGGTTTAGGTTAGCATCTCACTTTTGTAGATCAGAAATGGAGAAAGGAGGAGTTGCCACATTCATCAGGAACTGTCATAAATTTAAGAACATAAACATTCATAAATTTTGCCTAGAACAGCATATGGAAGCATGTGCAACAGAATTAGAATTTCACAAAAAATCCTTCATAATATTAAGTGTATATCGAGCACCTGCAGGTAAATTAAATATGTTTGTAAACCACCTTGAAGCTGTACTGGCCCATTTAACAACCAAAAACAAAGAAATAGTGGTTGCTGGTGATTTCAGTGTAGATTTCCTTAAAGACTCTCCCAATAAGAACTTATTTGAGTTAGTAACACTATCATTCAACTTAATTCCCACTGTAAAGTTCCCCACTAGGATAGCCACTTGCTCACAAACAGCCATTGATAATATCTTTATAGAAAAGTCCAATGAACAAAATTATATTACAAAACCAATAGTCAATGGCCTCTCAGATCATGACATGCAGTTCCTTCTGTTAAATGTTAATACTGAACAGGATATAAAATCTGTTAAATCTGAGCTCAAGAGGGTAATAAGTAAGCCAAAAATTGATTATTTTAGGACACTCCTCAGAGACATTCACTGGACTGATGTTTACAGTGCTCAAGGCATGAATGAAAAATATAACATTTTTGCTAATAAAGTGCTTACCTTATTCGAACACTGCTTTCCCCCAAAACTTACCAAGGTTAGAGCAAAGTCTACAAAGAAGCCATGGATTACTCGAGGAATAGGGGTATCTTGTAAAACAAAAAGAAAACTGTATCTGTCAATCCGAAACATTTCCAATGTTGATGCTATAGCACATTTTAAGAAATACTGCAAAATATTAAAGACTGTAATACGGATGTCAAAGCAAATATATTACAAGGAAAAGATAGTAATATCAGATAGCAAACTAAAGACAATATGGGATATAGTGAAGGAGGAGACTGGTAGAACCAGACATGAAGAGGAACAAATAGCATTAAGAGTAAATGATACATTGGTGACAGATGTGTATAGTGTTGCAGAACTTTTTAACAAACATTTTATAACTGTTACTGAAAAGATGGGGTTGTCAGGTTAGGTAGATGCTGCTATGGATTACCTTAGACCAGACATTTCAAGTAACTTCCATAATATGAATTTGACCCTCACTACCTCAACAGAAATAATGTCCATCATAAAATCTTTAAAATCAAAAACATCTAGTGAGTATGATGAAATATCAACAAAGTTAATTAAAGAATGTGATTCTGAGCTAAGTAACATATTAAGCTATCTGTGTAACCAGTCATTTATCAGTGGAATATTTCCTGAATGGCTAAAATATGCTGAAGTTAAGCCACTGTTTAAGAAGGGAGATAAAGAAATAGCATCAAATTTCCGTCCAATTTCACTGTTGCCAGCATTCTCAAAAATTTTCGAAAAAGTAATGTACAGTCGTCTTTATAACCATCTTATCTCAAATAACATACTGTCAAAGTCACAGTTTGGATTTCTAAAAGGTTCTGATATTGAGAAGGCTATCTACACTTACAGTGAAAATGTGCTTAATTCATTAGACAAAAAATTGCAGGCAACTGGTATATTTTGTGATCTGTCAAAGGCATTTGACTGTGTAAATCACAATATCCTTTTAAGTAAACTAGAATATTATAGTGTAACAGGAAATGCTGCAAAATGGTTCAAATCTTATATCTCTGGCAGGAAACAAAGGGTGTTATTAGGAAAGAGACATGTATCAAGCTATCAGGCATCATCCAACTGGGAACTAATTACATGTGGGGTCCCACAAGGTTCCATTTTGGGGTCCTTACTTTTTCTTGTGTATATCAATGACCTTTCATCAGTAACATTACCAGATGCCAAGTTTGTTTTGTTTGCCGATGATACAAACATTGCAATAAATAGCAAATCAAGTGTAGTCTTAGAAAGATCAGCCAAGAAAATATTTGTGGACATTAATCACTAGTTCCTAGCCAATTCTTTGTCACTAAACTTTGAAAAAACACACTACATGCAGTTCAGAACTTGTAAGGGGTGTCCCACGAGTATATGTCTAACATCCGATGACAAGAAGATAGAAGAAGTGGACAGTGTTAAATTCTTGGGATTACAGCTTGATAATAAATTCAACTGGGAGGAGCACACCACAGAACTGCTGAAGCGTCTTAACAAATCTCTGTTTGCAATGTGAATTTTGTCAGACATAGGGGATATAAAAATGAAAAAGCTGGCATACTATGCTTACTTTCATTCCATAATGTCATATGGGATTATTTTTTGGGGTAATTCATCAAGCCAAGCTAAAGTTTTCTGGGCACAAAAACGTGCAGTAAGAGTTATATGTGGTGTGAACTCAAGAACATCCTGCAGAAGCCTGTTTAGGGAACCAGGGATACTAACTACTGCTTCCCAATATACACTCCTGGAAATGGAAAAAAGAACACATTGACACGGGTGTGTCAGACCCACCATACTTGCTCCGGACACTGCGAGAGGGCTGTACAAGCAATGATCACACGCACGGCACAGCGGACACACCAGGAACCGCGGTGTTGGCCGTCGAATGGCGCTAGCTGCGCAGCATTTGTGCACCGCCGCCGTCAGTGTCAGCCAGTTTGCCGTGGCATACGGAGCTCCATCGCAGTCTTTAACACTGGTAGCATGCCGCGACAGCGTGGACGTGAACCGTATGTGCAGTTGACGGACTTTGAGCGAGGGCGTATAGTGGGCATGCGGGAGGCCGGGTGGACGTACCGCCGAATTGCTCAACACGTGGGGCGTGAGGTCTCCACAGTACATCGATGTTGTCGCCAGTGGTCGGCGGAAGATGCACGTGCCCGTCAACCTGGGACCGGACCACAGCGACGCACGGATGCACGCCAAGACCGTAGGATCCTACGCAGTGCCGTAGGGGACCGCACCGCCACTTCCCAGCAAATTAGGGACACTGTTGCTCCTGGGGTATCGGCGAGGACCATTCGCAACCGTCTCCATGAAGCTGGGCTACGGTCCCGCACACCGTTAGGCCGTCTTCCGCTCACGCCCCAACATCGTGCAGCCCGCCTCCAGTGGTGTCGCGACAGGCGTGAATGGAGGGACGAATGGAGACGTGTCGTCTTCAGCGATGAGAGTCGCTTCTGCCTTGGTGCCAATGATGGTCGTATGCGTGTTTGGCGCCGTGCAGGTGAGCGCCACAATCAGGACTGCATACGACCGAGGCACACAGGGCCAACACCCAGCATCATGGTGTGGGGAGCGATCTCCTACACTGGCCGTACACCACTGGTGATCGTCGAGGGGACACTGAATAGTGCACGGTACATCCAAACCGTCATCGAACCCATCGTTCTACCATTCCTAGAGCGGCAAGGGAACTTGCTGTTCCAACAGGACAATGCACGTCCGCATGTATCCCGTGCCACCCAACGTGCTCTAGAAGGTGTAAGTCAACTACCCTGGCCAGCAAGATCTCCGGATCTGTCACCCATTGAGCATGTTTGGGACTGGATGAAGCGTCGTCTCACGCGGTCTGCACGTCCAGCACGAATGCTGGTCCAACTGAGGCGCCAGGTGGAAATGGCATGGCAAGCCATTCCAGAGGACTACATCCAGCATCTCTACGATCGTCTCCATGGGAGAATAGCAGCCTGCATTGCTGCGAAAGGTGGATATACACTGTACTAGTGCCGACATTGTGCATGCTCTGTTGCCTGTGTCTATGTGCCTGTGGTTCTGTCAGTGTGATCATGTGATGTATCTGACCCCAGGAATGTGTCAATAAAGTTTCCCCTTCCTGGGACAATGAATTCACGGTGTTCTTATTTCAATTTCCAGGAGTGTATTTATTCCTTAATGAAATTTGTCATTAAAAATATATCACTTTTTCAAACCAACAGCTCAATTCATGGAGTCAATACTAGAAATAAGAATAATTTCCACAAGTCATTTAGTCTTGTACAAAAAGGTGTGCATTATTCAGGAACACACTTTTTCAATAACTTGCCAGCAGCCATAAAGAGCTTAACAACCAATGAAATTCAGTTTAAGAGGAGCCTAAAGGATTTATTGGTGGCCATTCCTTCTACTCCATTGATGAATTTCTTAGTAAAACCAACTGATTTGTGCATTAGTATTTGTAAAATGACTTAGTGTTCATTAAAAAATGACGATCATTCCACTTGGGACCTGTGGAATGGTACATTAGCTTATTTGTTTTAGTTGTAAATATTTGTCATGTATTGTTGTTTTTCTGACATGTTCCACATCCTGGAGGACCTCCTCACTACGGATCAATTGGAATGAAAGTAAATCTAGTCTAATCTAATCTAAGATGATAAACGGGTATTCATTGGACAAATATATTATACTAGAACTGACATGTGATTACATTTCCACACAATTTGGGTGCATACATCCTGAGAAATCGGTACCCAGAACAACCACCTCTGGCCGTAATAATGGCCTCCACACGCCTGGGCATTGAGTCAAACGGAGCTTGGATGGCGTGTACACGTACAACTGCCCATGCAGCTTCAACACGATACCACAGTTCATCAAGAGTAGTAACTGGCGTATTGTGACGAGCCAGTTGCTCGGCCACCATTGACCAGACGTTTTCGATTGGTGAGAGATCTGGAGAATGTGCTGGCCAGGGCAGCAGTCGAACATTTTCTGTATCCAGAAAGGCCCATACAGCACCTGCAACATGTGGTCGTGCATTATCTTGCTGAAATGTAGGGTTTTGCAGGGATCGAATGAAGGGTAGAGCTACGGGTCGTAACACGTCTGAAATGTAACGTCCACTGTTCAAAGTGCCGTCAATGAGAACAAGAGGTGACGGAAACATGTAACCAATGGCACCCCATACCATCATGCCGGGTAATACGCCAGTTTGGCGATGACGAATACACGATTCCAATGTGCGTTCACCGCAATGTCGCCAAACATGGATGCGACCATCATGATGCTGTAAACAGAACCTGGACTCGTCCGAAAAAATGACATTTTGCCATTCGTGCACCCAGGTTCGTCATTGGGTACACCATCGCAGGCGCTCCTGTCTGTGATGCAGTGTCAAGGGTAACAGCAGACATGGTCTCCGAGCTGATAGTCCATGCTGCTGCAAACGTCATCGAACTGTTGGTGCAGATGGTTGTTCTCTTGCAAATGTCCCCATCTGTTGACTCAGGGATCGAGACGTAGCTGCACGATCCGTTACAGCCATGCGGATAAGATGGGTGTCATCTCGACTGGGAATGATACAAGGCCGTTGGGATCCAGCCGGCTTTCCGCATTACCCTCCTGAACCCACCGATTCCATATTCTGCTAACAGTCATTGGATCTCGACCAATGCGAGCAGCAATGTCGCGATACGATAAACTGCAATCTTGATAGGCTACAATCCGACCTTTATCAAAGTCAGAAACATGATGGTACACATTTCTCCTCCTTACATGAGGTATCACAACAATGTTTCACCAGGCAATGCCAGTCAACTGCTGTTTGTGTATGAGAAATCGGTTGGAAACTTTCCTCATGTCAGCACGTTGTAGGTGTTGCCACTGGTGCCAACCTTGTGTGACTGCTCTGAAAAGCTAATCATTTGCATATCACAGCATCTATTTCATGTCTGTAGCACGTCATCTTCTTGGTGTAGCAATTTTAATGGCCAGTAGTGTAAATTTTCTAATACAGGAATTTGTAAAATTGCACTTGACAATTGCAGTTACTTTTCTATTTGGCAAATGTGACATACTTCTGAAACAAGGTTTAAATAGTACACATACACCTGCGATAACACAGCATTTAGTGACCACTTAAAAAATCAAATACATAAAATAAGTTGCAGCACATAATTTAAAATTTTGCACACCACTCTTAAAGTAGGTACCTCAGGATTTTGGAAGAACTTGAAATTTTTGGCAGTACGAGGTAGCATCCTGATGGTGTCCTTAGTGATAAAAGTGATTTCAAATAAAACTTCTCAAATCTTTTAAGAAGTTATTTCATAGCATTTGAGTTCCTTAGTGTAGATGTCAGCATGTGCCATCAAAGACTTGCAGAGGTCAACAGTACCACTGTCATCTATAGCTTTGTGCTGGGTGCACAATACATGGGGCATCTAGGCTGCTCGCTGCAAGAATATCTGCTACATCGAACAGCACTACAAGAACTGTAGCATAGATAAACTAACATGAAACTATGAACAGTCTGTGCCATCTAGTAACGACTGCTACTTCTCACTACCTTCCAACTACAGATTATTCTAACTCTCAATTATTTGTTTGAAAATGATGCTGTAATTTTTGTTTTTTGAACACACCTCTGATTTGATTTGCATTGTCATTTTTATTACTCATCATTCTAACCATAATATAAATTGGAATATGAGAAACAGACTGATGTACATGTCCTCATAGTTTTTTTCCCATCTTCTTCCTTCATAAATACTTACCACAGATTCTGTTTTAGCAGAATTTATGTACTGATAAGATTTTATTTTTTGAATATTTTATGAAATTCTGATCAGCTGTAAATTATCAGAATTTTATAGACTTTTTCATGTGTTTATTTTTTAAATAAAGTTTGCTTATTTACATACAACTGAGAATATTTTTCGGAACTGTATTACTAAATGAACCTAATAATTATTTTGTACAATTATTTGTATGTTATGCATGCAGCAATAACCTCTAGCATAGCTCTGCATCTTATATACTGGCTGAAACATGCATGGTAACTTTGACTCAGTTTATTTGTACATGGTTGTGACTTGCAGCAGTATGAGAGGTATATCATGTTTGTATTATAATTTCAGTTTTGTTTTTCGACCTGTTAATGTGACAGATAGTAATGCTTTCTTCTTCCACTTCTACTGTAGTTTCTGAAGATGGCTATTGCATAGCTGAAACTGGTAATTCTGGTCAAAAAACTTCACAACCAAGACAAATAAATAGAAAGCAGTGTTGTCAATAAAGTACAACACAAGTGGAAGACCTCAGACATGGCTATCCAATTGAGCTCATACTTGGCAGACCTAAAATGAAAGACTGTTAAGGTATTTTGAGTCAACAGTCCCCAATTTTTGAGAAAGCCTCCCCAAAACTTGATGACACACAATTGATTCAAAATTGACAGAATCAGTAGATGATTGAAAATGGCATTTTTGATAAATCTAGAGAAGAAACTTTTAAAACTGCTGCTTATGTAAGCATAACATAAGTACCATTGAATGTAAATGGCACCGGCATAAGCAACCAAGGTGAGCACAGAACCTGTTTTCAGTTCCCATAGAGATTCTACTTTTTTTTCCATTTGTATTTTTCCACAGTTTGAAACTGACAGTAATTGGGGGGTTAATAAGGTAAGCAAATTGGTCAGGAATAAAAATAAAGTAGACAAATCAATTTCTGAAACTACTTGCATTAGAAAAGAATTAAAAATTTGGTCCTAGTTGCTTTACAATGACTCTTTCAGTCACACAACTAACTGGATGGTACCTGTCATATATAAACATTCATGGCAAATACACTCTCAACACCAAGAACATATAATGGATGTGCGGGAACTCCATGACAGTATATAGTATTGCTGGCAGTGGACTGAGACAATGTATGAGTGATCTCTGACAGACTGTGTGGTTAATGGGTTCAACCAGTGCAGACAAAGCTCTGTTGTACTGACTTCAGAATAATAAAGTGTGTGCCTATTGTACATTCCACATCCCATACAGTATATTGTAGAGTGATACATTGGTGAACTATGACAACAATGTTCACATTCATTTCAGGACCTCTGCGGTTATTGTGCAGCTGCATTGCTGCTATCATGTCTGGACTGTGCTGTGTAATCCACACTGCAGTTCACATACTACAATAAGCAGTTTTGTGGGTAACACCCTCTATGCTCCTTGAGTTATCAAAAGTGATACTGACGTTCCCTACAACAGTCTTCTGACAGTGAACATTGGTGCTGAACAATGGAGTGCATTGGATAACCTACTGTGTGATTTCATTATGGACCCTACCTCACTTGCAAACTGCACTGCTTCCGATCCGCACCAATCTGAATGATCAGATACCCCTTTACTCACTTTGGGCAAGCTGTCATCCAGGCTGCATGTGAATTCATTTGTTCCAGGCCTCATCCAACTAACAGCAGTGTCTTCTAAATTTGCATACTGCACACCAACTCACACCACTTATGGAACCAAACTGCACAGCTGTTCTTCCTCTACGGATCTCGTCATGGCAGCCTACTGTACTTGGTGGGACATAATATACTGCCACCTTATTGCCCAAATCAACCAGACTTGTGGTTCGCCATTGTGGAAAGCGTACTCGCATCGAGTGACATCATCATCACACTGCTTAGTCACCTGGGTGAACATGCAGGTACTATCAGCAATATCATCTTCACCCCACACTTGGCCTGTAAATATTAGGCAGCTCAAATAGCACTCTTCTGCCGCCTCTCCCACAGTTATATGACGTCATCTACTATGAAAATTTAAAGGGCAGGACTCCATCACAAGTAAGGCATTGGTTACACACATAAATATATTTGCACCTCATGCCTGATAGCACACTATGGGTTGGAAAGCTAGCTCACCCCACCCCCCACCCCACCCCTGCGAATTCAACTGGCCATTGTTGCACACAAGCAAGAGCCACTAGATGCACAGATGCCCCTCTCAAACTTGCAGATAGAATATTCGCCATCATTGGGCATCAACACTGTATTAGTAAAGCAGACAGCAATGGTGTTGGATGTGACTTGGAACCGCACCAAGAGTGGAACCAACCTCCTGCCTACCAGGAGGCAAGCCAATCTTGCCTGATTTCTGCTGACCTTGACATCACTGCCACTAGCTGGAGCAGTGACCTATGCACTGTCACAACAAAGCACCACCCACCAGCCAACCATGCCAGTGCAAAACTGCTTTTGCTGGTACCACACACAATTTGGTGACTAAACTCCCAACTGTCATCAGCCATGCAACTACCCAGATTTGATGCATGATTCATAGGAGGTGCCTAGACAATTGGAACAATGATGATACTGGCTCTCTTCTGCCTTGCTCTCATCATGACATCAGGGTAAACATCAGTGCCAATGCTTCCTTGTTGATTCTGGCTGGGAGTCAGTGCTTCATCACCCTCTGTTTCCATCCCCGAAGTGTGCCTACTCAGCTGTTCAGCTTTGCACAGCAAACAACTGAAGCATAGAAAACTAACTATAAGTGCCCAAAGCACAAAGTGTCAGTTTTGTGTTTTGGCCCAATATGGAAGTGAATATCAGAGAAACTAGGGAGATGGCTTTTGGGAAATATTCTTGTAAACATCGTGGAACTACAGCTGGTTCACAATAAGATCAAGAGACATCAGGAGCATGCATATACATTACAGTCTCAAAACCACCAATGGTGTGCTTTAGGCTCTTATGATCCTCAGTTCCATAATTCAAATTTATGGATCTCAGAGCTGCATGCTGGACTGGGTTTTGATGACATTTCCATCTGGTTATTCATTGCTGTGGATGTTAGTGAGTCAGTACCAAGTGCAATCTTCTTTCAAAACTTCTGTTCAGTTCCTGATCTGTACAGCAGCATTTCAACTCATTGTTAGTCACAGGTGTAATTGGCCATGTCCTCCACCCCCTGCAGCAAGCTGGCACAACAGGGCCACCCACTTCTTTATGCAACAGCTTCCACTGCTTACCCGAACACCTGACGGCCAGCAGTTCCATCGCACCATTGTTCACATTCGGAAATATTGCAGCTCTATTTTGACTTCACACAATGAACTTCCATTTGCAACATGAAACTAATACCATCCATCATAGAACTCCCAAAATTGAAAAGCAACTCAACGTGGCATGGGCCTAGTGGCTAGCATTGGCTCTCGTCTGCCTTGCTCTCATCATGACATCAGGGTAAACATCAGTGCCAATGCTTCCTTGTTGATTCTGGCTGGGAGTCAGTGCTTCATCACCCTCTTTTTCCATCCCGTCCGTGATTTCCCTGTATCACTTCAGGCAAATGCCGGGATGGTTCCTTTGAAAGGGCACGGCCGATTTCCTAACTCGAGCTTGTGCTCCGTCTCTAATGACCTCGTTGTCGATGGCACGTTAAACACTAATCTCCTCCTCCTCCTCCTCCTCCTCCCTTTTCCATCCCCGAAGGTCCCGGGTTCGATTCCTAGCCAGGTTGGGGATTTTCTCCACCCGGGGACTGGGCGTTTGTGTTGTCCTCATCATTTCTTTATCATCATCATCATCATCATCATCATCATCATTCATGACAGTGGTTTGATTGTACTGTGTAAAAAATTGGACTGTGAAAAATTGGGACTTTGTACGGGTGCTGATGAATGCGCAGTTGAGCATCCCACAAACCAAACACCATCATCAGCATGGCATGGCACCCTCTCAACCAGTTTTGTCAACCACCTCCATCCAATTCTGACATACCTGCTGTTACTCTGCACTGAACCGACCTTGCAGCTTTTTCGTCATCCGCGGATTCACGTACAACATCGTCAGCATCTGCCAACACAAAGATCAGTATTGTGATTTCCGCTTGCCTCCTCCTGACCTGTTCCCCAAAAGACTGGTTTGTGCAGTGTGCCATTAAAAAGAGAACAATTCATAAGCACATCACCATGCCCACTCCCTGGTACATCATAGACTGCATAGACTAACGCTAGACCTACTCGAGGTCACTAAGGAAGTGGTTGGCAAACTCCTACAGGCTAGCATTATGTGGCCCTGTTAACTATTCCTGGGTTCCACACATCAGATTAGTTCCAAAAACAGATGGCTCTGTCAGGTTATGCCATGATAACAGAACTCTCAATGCTCATACTATACTGGACAGCTACCCAGTCCCAAACATCCAGCACTTCCCTCATTATTTGGCAGATGCCGTACCTACAACTCCCTGTGTGCCTGGATGACATGCCAAAATGGGTATTATCATGCCTTAAATTGGCTTGTTTGAGTTTATTTTTAAGCCACATAGGTTTAAGAACACCACACAGATCTGGCATTTCTTTACCAATGGAATACAATTCAAGTTCCAATTCTGTTATACTTACCTTGATGATATTCTTATTTTCTGACCAGATGAAGACTCCCATAACATGCATCTCACATAAGTTTTTGATGTTCTCGCTGACAGTGGAGTTGAGATCAATGAAGACAAGTGCCAAATCTGACAAAAGGAAGTTGTTTTGCTCACCCACATAGTAAACACCTCTGGCATTTGCCCTATTCCACAGTGCATAGAGACCATTCAACAACTGCCACCTCTGCAGTACTACCATGAACTATGCTGGTTGTCAGCCATGGTTAATTTTTACCACTGGCACCTTCCACAAGCAACTTCTCTTCAGGCATCACTCACTCTTAAGCCCTCTTTGGCAAGAACACTAGTGCAGACATGGACATGGACATCAGAGATGCAATCTGGTTTCAAATGTATTAAGACTGTCTTGTCCAAGCCATTACTCTCTGATGCACAGTTCATCATAAGAGCAGACATAAGTGACCCCACTGTTGGCACTGTCCTTCAGCAAGAGGTGTAGGATGTTCAATATCCATTCAATTTTTTTCTCACACAAGCTCTTGCCTTCACAATCCAAGTGGTCAGTGTATTATCAAGAGCTAATAGCAGTTTATGAAGCAGTATGTTACTTCTGGCCAGATACTGAGGGGTGCCCTCTGATTAGTTAGCTGGACCACCAACTGCTTGAAAGTTCTGTCTGAAACCCCTCCAAGGACACCCATCCCTGACAGTTTTGGCACGTAGATTAATTACACAGTTCACCACCAATGTCAGTCATATGAATGGCACAGAAAACTTCTTGGCTGATTACCTCTCACAGTTCAATGCCATGTCATCCCACTTTGACTATGACCAGCTCCTGGAAGTGCAACAGAAAGATCAGCAGTTATAGGCTCTTTTTCATGACTCCTCTGTTAACCTCCTGATCAAACTTTGGCCTATTCCAAGTGTGACCCATCCCGTCCTCTCTGATGTCTCATGAAAACTGATATGCCCCCTTGTTCCTCAACCATTTCACCATGTAATCTTTTAACCAGTTTCATAAACTGGCGTACCCTGATGTACATCCAACTATGCACATGATGATGGATAGTTTGTATGGCCCAATGTGAAGGATTGTAAGCTCTGGACTAATATGTGCATTCCTTGCCAAAAGAGGAAAGTATCCCACCATGCTCAACTGTGCCTAGGTCACTCTGAAGTCCCAAAAGGATGTTTGCAACATTGGCATGTCGATCTCGTAGGCCCACTATCATTCTCTGGTGGCTATCGGTACATCCAATTGGTGATTCATTGCATCTCTCAATGGGTAGAACCTGCATTGATTAAGGACATTAAGCTGAATCCACCACCAAAGCCTTTATCCACTTGTGGATTTTGAGCTTTGGTTGTTCTACGTCCATAACAAATGAACAAGGTTGGCAGTTTGAATTGGCCCTTTTCCTCAGTTAGTGTAACATGGGTGGCATCTGTTGATTTAGAACTACAGCATATCATCCAGTAGAGGAACAAGCTCATCAAGCCCTAACATCACACCTTGAAGGGGTCTCTCATATGCCATGGCGAACTCTGTACAGAGGCACTACTGCAGCTTCTCTTGGAAGCACCTATGGCCTGGTTCTCGTGAGATTGCGTATGGCCCACAAGAGTGGCCTTGGAGCTTTGTTTGATGAAATTTTGCATGGAGAAGTGCTCTCCTTACCTGCTGACCTCATGTTCCAACAACCATTATCTACGCCTACCAACCTGCGTGATCTGGTCTTGAGAGTAAAACAACATGTCACCCACTTCTTTGTACCTCTGTCTCTTCCTCACTCTGCACCTAAGGTATTCCTCCATGAGGCTTTAAAAGTTTGTGATGCTACATGATGATACAATCCAACCAGCCTTGCAATCCCCATACTTAGGTCCCCAAAAGGTAATTTGACGGGCTGACTGTACCTTTGACATACTGCTACAAGGGAAACCTACAATAGTGTCTGTCAATCACCTTAAGCTGGCATGGGCTCTGCAGGACACTTTACCATGTGATGACCCCTTCCAACCACCCTCTACTACTCTGTCAATCATATCATCCCCTACTGGTGACATACTCCCTCTACTACCCTGTCAATCATATCACCCCATACTGGTGACGTACTCCCATCTTTCGAGTTTCATCTTCAAGTCCATGATTTTCTTCCTAATGACCTTAACAAGAAGTTGAATATGAATGGCCTCCTCATCAAGGGACAGCATTCAGACTGCAGATCGCTCAATCACCTGTCACTTCATGATAACACTTAAGATTCTGTATGACACTGATACTATTGCTCTCACTTCCTGCTTCTCTGCCAATGGTCTCCTCATCATCACAACTCTGGCCCCCTGCTACCCTCTTTGGATCACTCACCCTCACTGGTGCCATCCGGCCCCTGGTAGCCTCTCTGCCAACACCTCTCACCTCCAACACCACCACACAGTCATCCCTCCAGCCACACCTACCACACACTGGCACGTCTTCAGGACTACTACCTGTACACCATGCAGTGTTCATTGCCTTGCTGCACAGACTCTGCCAGTGATGACAACATGCCCATTGCATGCTACACTGTGCCCTGATGATCTCTCCACCTCCATGCCTTCCCCACTCCATGCATCTCCTCTCACAGCGCTCCACATCACCTGCAGAGGTGGGAGGGGGGGAGGGAAATGTGCTGTGTGGGAACTCAGTGATAATATATAATATCACTGGTGGTCGACTGAGACCACACGTGAGTGATCTCTGACAGACAGTGTGGTTAATGGATTCAACCAGTGCGTATGTAGCTCTGTTGTACTGACTTTGTTATGAGGGTAATTTCAAAAGTCCTGCACACTGTGCACGCACAACTATTATGTGGACATGATCAAGTTGAAATTCATGTCAGTTGTGAATGAGAGTTTAAGTGTGATGGCCGTATAAGTATTTGGTGGTTCATGTGGTTATGTCATGAGTAATTTAGCTTTACAATGGAAGCCGAAACCGAGTCAGACTGGATTATATGTAGTAACTAACATTTCTACATAAAATTGAATCCTTGTGTGGAAAGAACCCAATGGAAATTTACATCACTTTGAGAGAGATGTGTGGGAAGAATAGAGTGCATCATAGCACAGTATCACAGTGGTCTGCTTGTTTCCACGAATGTTGGCAAAACACTGAAAACAGCCAAAGAAGTGGAAGGCCATCAATTGCAACAGACTACACCTCTCGTGTTATTGTTAATCACATTTTGAGAGAGGATCAATAAAAAGCATGTGAGGAAATTGTATATGATGCCAGAATGCCTGCAGAAACATAACTGAAAAGTTAAAGATGACAAAAGTTGCTGCCAGATATGTTCCACATGATCCGAGAGAAGAGCAGAAAGCAAGTCACTAAAGAGTCACAGAAGAATTTCTGCAACATTATCAAACAGTAGGAGCACAGTTTCTGAAAAGGACTGTTGCACTTGATGAAACCTGCATATGAGATTCTGAGTGAGGACTGAGGTCTCAGTCATTTTAGTGGAAAAGTTCCTACTCTCAATGCCCAGAAAAATTCTGACGCCGACAATCAAATATGAAACTCGGGATTATATTTGTGTATGACATGAATAGAGTCATAGCTACAAATAGAGTGCCACAAAGGATGTCTCCTAAATGGTGCATCTCACAAGCTGTTACTGCAATATGTTTTGCACCCTAAAATTCATCAAATGCTTGCAACTTGTGTCCTCATTTTGCACAATAATGCAAAACCGCACATTGCCCTTCTAGTGGGAGAAACGTTCAACAAGTATGAATGGGAAACACTTCCCCATCCACTATACAGTACTGATATGAACCCACCAGACTTTGGCTTGTTTCCCAAATTGAAAGAACAACACTATGGAAAATGTTTTGATACAACTGATGAAGCTCCCAGTGAGATAACCTGAGCAATCAAACAGCTCATCAATGAAGTTCCCAAAATGTTTGAAAACATTCATAACCAAGAATGGAGATTATACTGAAGGCGTGTACAGGTATCCTGTAAAATAAATTATTTTCTTCAATTATATCTTACAGTGTGTAGGCCTTTTGAAATGAGCCTCATATAATAAAGTGTGCAGTTATTCAGACACATGTTGTGTTAGCGTACATTCCACATACCACAAATGCAATCTGCATGCAACTACATCATTCCTTACAAAGACTGATCAGAAAACAAACTTTATTTACATTGAAAAATATTTTTTTTGTGAGAATTAATTTTGGTGTGTACCTCACATATGATAATATTTTCCGAAAAATCGGTGCTGGAAGTTGATCATGAATTATGTTGTGAATCATTATTGCATCCATGTGGTTGTATAAATGCCACTGTGTTTCTAAAAGCAGACTGCAATTTTGAAGCCTCAAAATAAAGTTTTTAACTTGGAGATAAAAATAAACGTCATATGGCTGGCACCCAGGTATGTAGTCTGTGGTATTATTTCCACTGTGCAAGTCGATAGATGCTCAACATCTATAAACATGTTGTCAGACATGACAGTATTTGTTTGTCCACTATATGAATCTAGTGCCAGACAAAACTTGTTATGAGGAACAGATGGTTTTGCAATGTTCTCATAATATGTTTTTTAAAATGAATTTGTGTTTCCCAGACATGGAGAAAATGACATACACATTTTTTAATGAGTTAGTTATACACGTGACCTGTTCTATATGTCACAGACCAAATTAATCAATAGTTTTTTATAACCACAGGAAAACTCCAGCTGCAGTAATGGAATACTTCACCATGTAGAACTGCATTATTTTACATAAGCTACCAACTGTGACAAGGGTTCATTTTTCTCCTTTACGTGATAAGCTGTATAGAATGCTTGTCTTCACAGCCATCTTTCTCAGAAGCATTTTCATACAGGGAGGCTTAAAATATTAATTACTCAATAATCCTATTTGTTTGAGAAATTTATCTACTTTGTTATTATTCCTCATTGATTTACTTACTGTGTTGGCCTTCCTATTACTATCAGTTTTGATGTGGAAAAAATACAAATTAAAAAAACTTGTTGATACATCTGGGAATTGAACATAGGTACTCAGCTTCCCAGTCACAAGCTTTGGTCACTAAAGTGGTAGGGCTTCTGCTGAAGAGCGTATACCTTATGGGTACATAAGTGACAGTCATAATTTTTTTTTTCTCGATTTATAGGAAAACGGGCATTTGTGGACCACGTATATGACAATGAACAATGCTCTGTTTTCTATCTGTTGCTCCCATAAATTTTGAGTTGATTACACACTGCAAATTTTAGGGACAAGTTTCTCAAACGTAGTAGGGTGTTGAGCCAAAATAACTTAAGAGTCTTTCATTTTAGGTTATAAACAGACAAACTACCAGATGTGAGCTGAATCTGTTAGTTGTGTTTTTGGGGCCTTCCCTTGATAGCCCTGAAAATATGTTTTTTATAGACATAACAGAGCAGCCTCCTGGACAGAGTGTTCAGAATATTCAAACATTACAATCATAAAAATTTTGAGAACATTGTAGAAATGGTAAATGCTATGTAATAAATGTTTACTGGTGATCAGATTGAACTGATGACTTGCAGCATGCTAACCACTACACCGCATTACATGCAATACAACTTCTGGAAATGTGGAGAGAGTCTCAGGTTTATTTTCATATTTGTTTCTATTTAAACTTTAAATATATATTTTGTGAGTTGTGGGAGGTGATGGTCTTGTGATAATGTGTTAGCACAGCACATGTAATTGTCTTTCAACCTCTCTTTAAATGAAATAAGACTGAAAGGGTTTATTCTGGCCAAGGGGGAAAGAATAAGCTGAGGAAAGCCATTTGCTTAAGACAGAGGATGTGCCAGTGTGTCAGATTTGAAGTCTAATACAAGGGTTTCTCCTTCAAAGCCACATTGAAACCTGTCCTCACATCTTAAAGCCATTGTATTGACATTACCTTCTAAGTATGTACTTACATATGATGTTCTTTCGTGATGGAAGATTTATTATTTATTTATTCATTTGTTATTTAGCCTAATCATATTAGGGTCTTAGAGCACTTTCTTACATCTGACCAGGAAGAACAACACATACCAAAGAAGTTACAAAACTTTCCCAATAGTAGTAGTAGTAGTGCAAAGGGCACTTAGAATGATATAGATTAGCTGAGCCCATTTGATGCCATGGTTAGTATTATCGAAGCAGAATGGATAAAGGAAGGCAAGAAGATTGAAATAAGAGTCACAATGATTGTTAGGTAAAGACAGAATATCAACAGAGAACTACGCCGACAAGGGCTAGGGAAAAGTTGTAGGAGAGAGGGTCCGATGACAGCGAGCTGCTCAGAATGTGAGAGAGATGGTTACTGTGGTAGGAGGAGGACCATTAGCTGTCATTTGAAGTTTGGAAGGAATTTAATTTCTCTGACAGTTTCAGAATTGGATTTCTGATACAGAAAATGATTTAGAAAATGTGGCACTGCTATGTGATTATAAAGAAAGATTTTAGTTTGCTGGGAATGAGTATTTCAGCTGTGCTGTTCAGATAATAGAGTAATAATTGAAAATAGTTGATAAAGTAACTTGTTCCAAAATTTCATCCATTAAACAGCACTGTAGCATAACAGCTGAACTATCAGATGCAGTAATTCACAGCACTATGTGTAATATCAAGAGAGTAGAATCTCAATTCTGTGATGGCAATAATTTCTGCTGTCTCTTTCATAAGAATCCACAGACACTTTGTATGTGAGTGTTCAGTCTTTGTAATCCTTCTTCTTTCCCTCACGGCATTACAAAAATTATAAAAGAAAATTCTGAGACCTCCATTTTGCTGTTATCTATATGAGAGAGTTAGTAAGGACGCATGTATGTATTGGCACACAAGCACTCTATTTTGTAACATGTTTTGTCTGATAAACCATTAAGCTATTTCGCAAGCAAGTTAAAAGTAAATAACATTTAGTGATCATAACTGACTAACTGATGATTATTTTCTATCTGTCTGATTTCATGGGTGTGAACTGGAAATGTTTTTGTAACACGTGGGATTTGCGTGTCTATCTGACAATATAATAAATTAAAATGTTAAATGTTCATTCCTTTTAGTATAACCTGCAGCTTAATGATTTCTTTCCAGATATTAATTTTATTTTGACTTACTTATACTTCAATGTCAGATAGTTCAGACAAATATTTCTTATACATTACAACTGGTGCCTGCTGCCAGGATGTGTTGTAAGTCAAAGAAAATAAGTTAAAATTTAACTCAAATATCACATTTATAAGTTTGAAATATAATTTGCAATTACATAAAATAATTTGTATTACAACTGTTGTTCTATCTATTTCACACAAACCATATTTGGATGATCTGAGTCGAGGACGTCTACCAGAAAAATAATTCTACTACAGAGAGAAACTGACAAAATAAAAAATTTGAAATTTGTATAGCAAGAGGAAAAAACTTGTTGTTGATCTTAAATGCTATTTGGAACAATCTTACTTATTTCTAAGACATCTTACTTGCTACCAGGTACCTCTCTTGGACTAATTCAAAATTCAGCTTTTTAGTTTAAGGATATTTTAATTGTGAAATAGTTCTTGTAATTAGTGATTTTTTGTATGCCCAAGATGGAGGAATCTGTGTCTCATGCAAACAATAGTGACATGCACTGCTAGATTTTTTTGGCAAGACAGGCGAAAAGGAATACAAACGTCTAAAAAATGAGATCAACAGGAAGTGCAAAATGGCTAAGCAGGAATGGCTAGAGGACAAATGTAAGGATGTAGAAGCATATTTAACTAGGGGTAAGATAGATGCTGCCTACAGGAAAATTAATGAGACTTTTGGAAAAAAGGGAACCACCTGTATGAATATCAAGAGCTCAGATGGAAAATCAGTTCTAAGTGAAGAAGAGAAAGCAGAAAGTTAGAAGGAGTATATATAGAGGGTCTATAGAGGGGAGATGTACTTGAGGTCAATATTATAGAAATGGAAGAGGATATAGATGAAAATGAGAAGGGAGATACGATACTGTGAGAAGAATTTGACAGGGCACTCGAAGACCTAAGTTGGAACAAGACCTCAGGAGCAGACAACATTCTATCAAAACTCCTGACAATATTGGGAAAACCAGCCATGACAAAACTCTTCCATCTGGTGGTTGTGTGTAATATACCATGGAGAATGAACTCTAATTTAATCACAATGTTTAGTTTTCATGTTCATGTAAAAATTAATAAATAATCGTAGCAAGTGGCTGAACTTACCCCATTTTCGATATATAATTTCAAATGGTGAAAATCCTGTTGATATGTGCTGTAAACTATTCATAACTTCTTCAAAGTCACTGACACACACTATCCAGTGGACATGATTGTTACTGCAGTATGTACTGCAAAGTCTCCCAATTTCTCTCATGTATCTTTCTGCTGTGTTAGTAAACAGCTGATAAGGATTAATACTGTTTTATTTTAGTATGATCAACAAAATCTTCACAGGACCGGGAAGTAAACTGGGACCAAAGAGGATTGCTTTTGGAATGCCAAGATCAGTGAAATAATTATTTTCCCAGATTTTTTGTACGTTTTTTATGTGTGTTTTTACACACGTTATTTCGTGTATCTGTGCGTGTTTTTACATATTTGTGCTTGTCTGTACGTACTTTTATGCATCTTTTTCTGCTATCCAGCTCCCCTCACAATGTTTCCTGTTTCTATAAAGCCAACTGTGTCACAATGGATGTTGCTCTTGGTATCTGCACCAACTCAAAAAAGTGTCCCTTTCACTGGCTAAAACCCATTCACACATATTCTTCCCTAAATGTTGCCTAAACATGGAATCCTCCAAATGGCCTAACCATAAAAATTTCTTTCTCTGTATCCCATCCATCCTTTCACAATGACATTCATTACACCAGTCCCTGAGTTTCACAAACCTGGTACTCCATAAACACATCTCCATGGCACAGGCATCCCAGATCTACCTATGCTCCCTGTGCAAGATACTGGTACTGTGCAATTCCTGCTACATACATCACATCTCTGAAACTGAATCCCATGCTCTCTAGCACCTGGAAGAGATGACCAGAAACCATCTCCATAAGTTATCCGACCTGCTGACATCCTATTGTTGACATCCTTGGAACACCACTATTCAAATTCTATCTTATCTACAATGTTCCTCCTCACCAAACCATCACAGCATCCAGACCCTGCCTACACCACATTCCCCACAACTCCCTCAACTCCCTGTCAACATTAGTAAATTCAGAGCCAAAAGAATGCCGGAACCTGTTGTTAACCCCCCCCCCCCCCCACCCCGCACACACACACACAAAACCTCAGCCCCACAGAAGTTTCAGTCCTATCCAAAGGCCTCACCTTAAACCCTACATCCGAATTTAACCATGTTTGACTTGTCAAAGACCTACTCTCCTGCTCCCAATTCCAGCAATGAAAACACTTTGTCTCCAGTCCCTCAAAGAGGTCCCCATCTAATAATCCATCTTGCCGACAAAGATTCCACAATTGTCATTGTGAATTGCAGTGATTATCTGGTGGAAGGCCTTGCCAATAGTCTAATTCCTCAGCCTAGGCCTATAAACTCCCAGAAGTCCAACATAATCTGCAGCCCCTGCTTCAAGCCTTTGGCCCTTCCCAGAACCTCTGCACAGAACTCCTGAATCCATTTCCCTCCCACCCCTATGGCACCACTTGTATGCACTCCAGCTAGTTATTGTGCCCCCACTGACAGAAGTTTGGCCCTTGTTGACCGAAACCTTCAACCAAATGCAAAAATTTAGCCTCTCACATCAAAGATACCAACCACTTTCTCCACCAGTTCTCCACCATCCTCACCCCTTTACCTCTTGGATTTCTAATTTTCACTGTTGGCGCCACTTTTCTATACAACAACATCCTCTTTCCCATGATCTTCCCGTTATTGAACACTACCTCTCCCAACGTCCGTCAGACTCCATACACACTACTTCATTCCTCATACACCTTAAGAACTTTATCCTAACACACAACTACTTCTCCTTTGAAGTGAAAGTATACAAACAAATCCACAGCACAGTCATGGGCACCTGCATGACACCCTCCTATATCAACCTCTTTATGGGACATCTAGAGGAAACCTTCCTAGTCTCCAAAAAACCTCAAACTCCTGGTCTGGTTCAACTTATCTGATGACATCTTCAAGGTCTGGACTCGAGACAAAGACATCCTTTCCTCATTCCAACACAACCTCAACAGCTTCTTTCCCAACCTCTTCACCTGGTCCTCCTCAACCCAGTGTGCCACCAGTCCTTTCCCCTCCTTTCTGATGTTGACCTCCTCCTTTGTGATGGTGGCTGTACTTTTCAAAAACAGTGGAAAGACAAACGTAAGTGGATGTTATTAATGAGAAGTGTATTAAAGTATTTGTTCTGTATGTTTCATAATGAGGTCCTCTAGTGTTCCTTTGGCTATTAAAACTAAACAAGACAAAAATGTGATAAAACATTATTTGTGCAATGAAAAGTCAAATTATCACATGTCCTGCTGCAGTAGGAATAGTGCTGCTAATAAAGGTGTGTCTACAAAAGTAGCTGTGTCAAGAATGTTATCTTCATTGTGTTATCTCATGATGCAGGGTTTAGCAACCTTTGGCCACACAGATGAAATGTCAGTTATAATGGATTGTTAGAGTTACTGGCTGAAGATAACTCAAATTTGCCTCCTTTGCCTCATTGTACAAAGTGACTTTTGCATGAAACAACAAATGAGTAGGTTCTGTTATGGCTAACAAAGTTGTACATAATTTTATGAAGTTTGTAAAATGGTGATAAATTTCAAATTAACGAATTATTTTTTGGTTTCTATAACACTGAATCTACTACAGCTGAAGTACTGTTGACAATTTTAATGAATGTTCTCACTAGTTTTTCTCTAGATATCAACAAATGCAGATGTATTGCTACTGACACAGTGCCAAATGTGACTGGCATTTTTCTGGCTTGCAAAAAAAAGTCAGAGAAATTGAGCCACATGTCTCCATGTCCTCTGCTTCACTCATTCTTTGAACCTTGTGATTCAATGGGCTATGAAAATGATACCAGGGTGAGAGACTGTCTTTATAATGTGAAAGACATGGGCAAATTTGTATGCAGGTCCTCCAAATGACTAACAGTGTCTGAGCCTCTGCAAGCTGCCCAAGGTGCTAGCTACATTTATCCTGTAGCTCTTTTGCCCTTTTGCTCTGTAAGGTGGCGTTGCAGAATAATTTATTTGAAAACAATTTTCCAGAATTGCAAACAGTTAATTTTGTTCTTTGTGAAACTAGAGCTAAAAAATCCAGTGCTGATGCTATACCTAAAGGTGCCTTACATTTTCTGAGTTCTTTTGAATTTATGTTTGTCACTACACTTCTTACTTACAGTTGAGATTTAGAATGCTTTTTCCGCAAAATTTCACTCTACAACTACAAAAAGCCATGGACAATGTTAACAGTGTCTGAGATGTTGTGGGGTTATATTGAAGTGATGAAAGTTTTGATGATGTATGGAGATCTTGCTTGGAATTGACCAAAATTTGGATGTCAAAGATCCAAAACTTCCAAAGTTCAAAAGATTTCTCAAAAACTTGATGATGCTGGCCTACTCTATGCTTTGGCTACCCCTGTGATTATTGCTGGAGAATATATGTTGACATTTTAGACAGTGCAATTCAGTGTTTCCAAAATCGATTTCCTAAAGCTACTGTTTGAAATTAAAGATTGCAGTGTGAAGGAAGTGTCTGGTCAGCAGCACAAGGTCGCTGATATAAAGTCAATTCATAGTAAAAATATTTCTGTTACTGATAAATCAGATATATGTACAGTATATAACAATAATTTCCTGAGCATTGCTGGTGAATTAAATAGATATTTAGTTTCTACAGGGAATCAAGTAACTTCCTTGGGAAATGCCTTTCCGAGATTGATGTCTGAAATACTCCTCTGTAACACAGACAAGGGGGAGATTGAGTCAATTATTAAATCACTGAAGACTAAGGGCTCTCATGGTTATGATGGAGTGCCTAGCAGAATATTGAAGTACTGTGATGCACATGTTAACCCTGAATTTAGCCATATTTGTAATTTTTCCTTTAGCGATGGTCAGTTTTCTGAACAATTAATGTACTCAGAAGTAAAGCTGTTTTATAAAAAGGGAGAAAGGGATAATGTAGATAATTTTTGATGTATCTCTATGTCATCAGTGTTTGCTAAAGTTATTGAAAAGGCTATGTATGTAAGGATAACTGATCATTTTATATCACACGATTTGCTATCAAATGTACAGTTCGGCTTTAGAAGTCATTTAACAATGGAAAATGCTATATTCTCTTTTATATGTGAGGTAGTCGATGGGTTAAACAAAAGGTTTCAAACGCTAAGCATATTTTGTGTTGGTCACAAAATATTGCTCCAGAAGTTGGACCATTACAGAATATGGGGAGTAGCTCACAATTGGTTCACCTCTTACTTTAGCAACAGACAGGGAAAGGTCATTATTCAAAATGTTGAGAATGGCTGTGATGTGGGGTCTGAGAGGGTTACAGTCAAGTGGGGGGCGCCACAGGGATCAGTGTTGGGGTCACTCCTGTTCCTTATTTATATAAATGATATGCCCTCTACTATTACAGGTAACTAAAATATTTTTGTTTGCTGATGACACTAGCTTGGTAGTAAAGGATGTTGTGAGTAACAATGGTTCGGTATCAGATAGTGCAGTTCATTACCTAAATTCATGGCTTGTAGAAAATACACTCCTGGAAATTGAAATAAGAACACCGTGAATTCATTGTCCCAGGAAGGGCAAACTCTATTGACACATTCCTGGGGTCAGATACATCACATGATCACACTGACAGAACCACAGGCACATAGACACAGGCAACAGAGCATGCACAATGTCGGCACTAGTACAGTGTATATCCACCTTTCGCAGCAATGCAGGCTGCTATTCTCCCATGGAGACGATCGTAGAGATGCTGGATGTAGTCCTGTGGAACGGCTTGCCATGCCATTTCCACCTGGCGCCTCAGTTGGATCAGCGTTCGTCCTGGACGTGCAGACCGCGTGAGACGACGCTTCATCCAGTCCCAAACATGCTCAATGGGGGACAGATCCGGAGATCTTGCTGGCCAGGGTAGTTGACTTACACCTTCTAGAGCACGTTGGGTGGCACGGGATACATGCGGACGTGCATTGTCCTGTTGGAACAGCAAGTTCCCTTGCCGGTCTAGGAATGGTAGAACGATGGGTTCGATGACGGTTTGGATGTACCGTGCACTATTCAGTGTCCCCTCGACGATCACCAGTGGTGTACGGCCAGTGTAGGAGATCGCTCCCCACACCATGATGCCGGGTGTTGGCCCTGTGTGCCTCGGTCGTATGCAGTCCTGATTGTGGCGCTCACCTGCACGGCGCCAAACACGCATACGACCATCATTGGCACCAAGCCAGAAGCGACTCTCATCGCTGAAGACGACACGTCTCCATTCGTCCCTCCATTCACGCCTGTCGCGACACCACTGGAGGCGGGCTGCACGATGTTGCGGCGTGAGCGGAAGACGGCCTAACGGTGTGCGGGACCGTAGCCCAGCTTCATGGAGGCGGTTGCGGATGGTCCTCGCCGATACCCCAGGAGCAACAGTGTCCCTAATTTGCTGGGAAGTGGCGGTGCGGTCCCCTACGGCACTGCGTAGGATCCTACGGTCTTGGCGTGCATCCGTGCGTCGCTGCGGTCCGGTCCCAGGTCGACGGGCACGTGCACCTTCCGCCGACCACTGGCGACAACATCGATGTACTGTGGAGACCTCACGCCCCACGTGTTGAGCAATTCGGCGGTACGTCCACCCGGCCCCCCGCATGCCCACAATACGCCCTCGCTCAAAGTCCGTCAACTGCACATACTGTTCACGTCCACGCTGTCGCGGCATGCTACCAGTGTTAAAGACTGCGATGGAGCTCCGTATGCCACGGCAAACTGGCTGACACTGACGGCGGCGGTGCACAAATGCTGCGCAGCTAGCGCCATTCGACGGCCAACACCGCGGTTCCTGGTGTGTCTGCTGTGCCGTGCGTGTGATCATTGCTTGTACAGCCCCCTCGCAGTGTCCGGAGCAAGTATGGTGGGTCTGACACACCGGTGCCAATGTGTTCTTTTTTCCATTCCCACTGCATTCAGTTTCCAGCATTTTTTCTCTGTGACTGATCACACAGCACGGTGCAGAGTAGGGTGGCCAGGGAGGTGGCTGTACTGGGTTGGTATGCAACATGACGTGGGTGCAACACAGCAGCATGCACAAATACTTTCCCAGTACTGTGCGACATTGGTGCATGTGCTTGGAGGCTGTACATGTCAGTGTGCAGACATTCTGCCAGGGTGGGAGCTGTGGCGTCATGTGGGAATGGTACTTCCCGTACAAAATCATCTGGGATTGCAAGAGGTTGTCCATAAACAAGGTCAGCAGGTGATGTGTTGATCTCCTCCTTTGGCATTACTCGCTGGCCCAGCAACACCACTGGGAGTGTCTCCATCCAGGTGGTGCCGTGGCATGTGAGTACTTCTTTCAGGGTCCTACGGAGCCATTTGACCATGCCGTTCAATGTCGGATGGTAGCTTAGTGGTATTGTGTGATCAGATGCCACACAGTCTGGTGACGTGCGTGAACAATGCGCAGTCAAATTGGCAGCTGTGGTCTGTTGTTACATAACTGGGGCATCCTAAGCATACTGCCCAGGTTTCAACAAAGGTGGTGGTGACAGTCTTGGCAGTGATGTCTATGATGGGTGTTACCTGCAGCCAGTGAGTGAAGTGGTCCACCATAGTTAGTAGATACCATTGCTTTGGGAGAGAGGGAGTGTGGCTGACTACGTCCACGTGGACATGCACAAGTTGGCTTGTCATGTCAGGAAAGGTGCCTATGGGTGCACGGGTGTGTCTCCCGACTTTTGCACGCTGGTACAAGATCCAAGTGTGTGCCCATTCACGGCAGTTCTTCTGAAGCCCGGGCCAGATGAAACATGCAGCCACAAGTGTTCGAAGTGGTGTTGGTGCTGGGGTGTGATAGTCCATGGACTCAGTCAAAGGCAAAGTGGTCGAATTTCTCCAGAAGGAAGGGTTAGTGTGTACCAATGGAAATGTAACACCAGATCTATTGTGTAGAGCTGGGGACAGGCACTAACTCCAGTTGCAGGCTGCTGAAGGCATTGTGACGAAAACTGTACAGTTCATCACTGACCTGTACTTGGATCACATCCTCAAAGTTCACAGGGGGTGAGATAATGACACACGCTTGGGACAAGCAATCAGCAACTATATTGTCTACCCCAAAAATAAGGCTTATGTCAGTCGTAAATTGGAACACACATTCTAATTGCTGGAGTTGGCGAGGTGAGCTATTGGTTTATGGTTGGTGAAAATGACAAATTGTCGGACTTCTACCAACGTTCGGAAGTATTTCAGCACTGAGTATACTGCAAGTAATTCCTGGTCATAAGCACTTGAAGAACATTGTGATTTCGATGACTTCTTCGAGGAAAAACTGAGTGGCTGCCAGCTTTCACGAACATGCTGTTGTAGAGCACTGTGCTGATGGTGGCCGGACTAGTGTCTGTCACTGCAGCTAAGTCTGTGTTGTTTACTGGATGCATAAGCAGCCGGCCAGAGTGGCCAAGTGGTTCTAGGTGCTACAGTCCGGAACCACGCGACCGCTACGGTCGCTGGTTCGAATCCTGCCTCGGGCATGGATGTATGTGATGTTCTTAGGTTAGTTGGGTTTAAGCAGTTCTAAGTTCTAGGGGACTGATGACCTAAGAAGTTAAGTCCCATAGTGCTCAGAGCCATTTACTTCTGCAAGATTCCGTTTGGACCCCATGAAGCTCTGCTCCAGTGTATCTATGCAGTTCACAAGAGTCTTCCCTTTAGAATTGGAGCTGTACACTGCCTTAGTCATATGTTCTTGTATGGTGGCAGCATTGGGCAGATGGCGGCCATAAAAAATCAATATGCTGAGGTAAGGGGGCAATTCTTGGCATATCTGCAGATGTGTCATGTTCAGAATTGCTTGTTCTTTCTCTGATATTTGCGTCGATCCAGTGGGGGTGATTAAATGTCCAAGGAACTCTATTTCCAGCACACCAAACGTGCATTTCACTGAGTTGATAACGATTCTGGCTTCACTCAGGGACTGAAGGACAGTCATTAGGTGGTGGCGGTGGTGCTTGGGCGACTTCGAGAACACCAGGAGTTGGTTGAGGTGTGTGAACATAATGGCAAGTCTCACAAGACGCCATACTGGAACCGCTGACAGGTCTGGGCAGAATTCTGAAGACTGAACGTCATAAACAGGCTTTCGAAAAGCCTAAAGTGCATGATGATAGCCATTTTATGAACGTCTTCAGGCGCCACTGGTATTTGTGTGTACACCTTTGTGCAGTCGATCTTAATAAATATGACACAGTGCATCAAGGCATGACTAAAATCTTGAAGGTGTGGTACTGGACACGGATCTGGCACCATTCATGAATTAAGAGCGTAATAGCCCAACAAGGGCGCCACAAATTGTCTTTTCTTGGAACTAAATGCAACACAACTGAGAATGCGCTGCTTGATGGTCAAATCATGCCATGCCACAGCATGGTCTCGAAGTCGGCCTTCACCACTGGAAGCCTGTCAGGTGTGAGTCGATATGCTTAGCATGATATGGGTGGTTTGGGATACTTATTATATGGTGCACTGTTGAATGTCTGATGTCCTTCAGTGCACCAGCCTGGTTGGTGAAATCCAGAAAGGTTTCCAAAATGTCAGTATAAGGTCCAGGGCACTTCACAGATTTTTTACTGTAGAATGAGACATGCCAGCGCTGTCCTGCCATCTTTAAATTTGTTGCCACATCAATGAGCTGGCTGTCTGAGACGTCAGCTACCAGTCTGTAGTAACTGAGAAAGTCTGCCCCAGGATTGGCTCATTGACTTCAGCCACAGTAAATGTCCATGAGAATGTGTGGTGTGTTCAGAGATCTATATTTCTGTTTTAACAGACGAATTGTTCACCACAGTGAGAGAGAGTGCCTCAGCCTGACTGCAGTCTCTTAGTATAGAACGGCAGAATATTGAGAGGTGCGAACTTGTGTCAGTGATATACCTCACGCAGCCCACCTGTTCTGCTATGAACAGATGCCTGGATATTTAACCGCCGGTGGGTGCATCCAGGTCCAATTGCAGCTGGTGTTTGGGTGCAGGGAGAATGACACTTTTTGCTTCATTGAGACGTGGTACCAGCAGGAGTCACTCGGTGGCAGCTCTACTGTCAGTGGAGTACCATTAGAATGGCTTCAGCTGTGTTATTGATTGCATGAGCTGATTCATTAGTGACTCAGTTGAGAGCTGCTATAGTGCCTACTGCCCTCTGTCTGTGAATGTGTCAACAGGTCGACCTGCAGGTGAGAGCTGCTACTCACGTGGATAAGTTGTGAACTAGCTGGTGCAGGCTGTCATCTGTGGCAGAGGCTGTGGGAGACATGTGCCTCTGTGGATCTGGGGGAATGGTGTCATATGCTCCCGCAGCTGTGGTGCTAGGTGCTGTTGCCAGCACATCATGCACCCCATTGGCTAAGTTTTCAGTGGTGTCCAGCTACATCTCTGTCTGTGCTGCTGTTATCAGCTGCACCTGAGCGGGAGGCTGCACACTGAGGTAGTGCATAACAGTGAGTTTGGTACAATGTCAGACTGCACGAGGCTCTGCAAGTGTTGCAGGAACTGAGAAGGTCTCCAGTCACTGCATTCCTCTTGGCACAGCAACTGGTGCACTTTTTGTCCTTGGATGACAAGATCTGATGGATCAGCTCTTCCTTCAGTCATTTGTAAGAGGACTGCGTCAGTGGGATGGTGATTACATCCTATACTTTGGCTGCGTAATTTCGGTTGAGCTGGCTCACTATGTGCCTGAATTTTGTGATGTCACAAGCTACATTTTACTCATGAAGACCACCTCCACTTGGCTGAAGCACATGACCATGTCGCAGGGCCAAAAGGGAGGCAGCTTGACCAAGACCTATCCTGTGCTTGCCCTTGCTCCAGCAACCGTAGGACGTGTCGATGTGGTGTGGCTTTGGTACCGAAATTTTCCTGAGCTGTCTGCAGGTGTACGGACTCTGTGCATGCAGAGCGCACCTGTAGCTAACTCTCGAGCCTCTGGTTGCATACGAGTAGGTCTTCTACAGTCTTTTGTGGTTATTCTGAATTTGCCCTCTTGGCTTAGAGTCACACAATGTAAATAACACAACACATTGCAAAATAAAGAACACAAAAAACAGTTGAAGGTTTGTGAGTGAAGAATACACACAAAAACAGAAAAAAAAAAATATATATGTGTTCGCCACAAAGCACTGTTCAGAAGCAGGAGCAGAAGCGCCAGTCTTCTCGAGGTTCCACATCACTTGTACTGACGAATGTTTATCACCATCTGGCAGCCTCAGATCAGTTGGTGTCACCAGTGAAGCGTGGACGTGCCTAGACATGCAGTGAACGTCCTAGACATGCAGTGAACTAGCTTTACTGCTGCACCCACACACTTTGTCCAAGGAGAGGTTTGGTGATGGGTCTGTAACGGGAATCGATAAGAGTTGTTTTGTCAGTGACATTCATATATTTCGCTACGCATCACTAGATGTTAACAAACTCTTATCTTTATGGTCATACTGGTGCAATGCACTGGTGGTATGGCTCGATTACCAATCCTGTAAGGTACATAATCTGGTGATAAGCATGTTGCATGACAGTTGAATTGCGTGGAACAAAGGTAGCATCTCCGTATGGTCATGTCTTTCACGGACATATGAAAGACACTGCGAACTGAACGAATGAGCAAAACTTTGTGTACACTTTTGTGGGGAGTCGGGTCACGGCAAGAAAGATTGGAGGCATGTATCGAGTTGTGTTGTCTAGTTCACACTGGTTGCCTGCTTTGCCTAATGTGGGCCGGTGCGCATTGCCCTGTTGCCAAAATCTGGTGTAACGGTAAATCTGTGCATGCAGACTGGCAAATGGCAGGTCCTGTTTGCTTATGTTGGCTGTGACTAACCACAGTTCTGCTGTTCATGCATTTCTGTGGCAGTGCCGCTATAAAGCTTCAAAAATTGACCAAATAAAATTATATAAGGGAATGTAATGTAACACACGTTAAAATATCAGAAATTTTCTGCGAAAAATCATCCATCAAGAAGGCATGATACTGCTTAAAACATACTAAAACGGAAACCTAAATAGAAAAATATATTAAAACTTAATGAGATAAAATCACCAGGATTAGGCATGAATAGAGAGAGAAAGAGAAACAAAAAAATGCTTGTTACCTCATGGAGGCAATGACAGGCATAGAAGTCCAGAACAGGACCTCGCGCACAAACTGTAAACAGCTGCACACTACAATGGCCCCAGAGGCCCATCTGTATCCACATAGTGCACACACATGAATGATAGGAGCTCATGCAAAATATTAGGCTACTAGTGATGGCAGTTGCCATGTGGTGCTGCCATCTGGTGTACAGTGTGATAACAGCATAAAATTCAAGTAGTAATGGACAAATTAAGAAATAAAGAAAACATAATTGAGCATATGGGAATATACACAATTCAAGACATGCTAGATCAGAAGCTATGAAATGAGGAATAGGAAACCCTGATCCTCAAAAAAGGTGTGAAAGAATAATAAAATAAAATTTTCATTTGTTTACTTTCTTATTTATTTATTTTGTTTATGAAAGTGACTAAAGTGATCAAACGTAGCAGCTTTTCCAGGACAATGATATTCGTGAAATATATTATGATCCTAGAGAGACTTATGCTAAAGAGCTTTAGGATTGCTTAGATGAATGCATATATAATTCACTCCTCATCATCTCTTGCCAAATTTTAGAGTGATGAATCCTAAAGCCCCTAACGCATGCACAAAGATGCACAAGGTAGTTTTTCCTGTAAGTCCTGTTATTAATGGGATTGGGAACCCAATTGAGCTGCTATGTAAATATTTGCTTTAGTTGATTCGCAATGAATTCACATTTGGTTAAAATTTTGCCATTTATAATATAAAACAACTTATACAATTCTTACATGATAAGTCTTTCCGTCCAGGCTGCACTTCACTCATACCTGACATAAAAAAAATTATATACAAACATTCCACTAGGAGAGACTATCGCCGTTATACAGTATAATCTTTTTAGGCACCAAAATCTGTGCACTGATGAAACTGTCGCAGCTATAACTCTTCTTAGGCTTTTGACCTTGTACAGTTACTTCACTTTTAATAACAGATTCGATAATCAGTGGATGGCTTGGACAGGGGTGACTCTCTTGCAGAGTTTCTTGGTGATACATTCGTGACCTACATGGAATGTGACTATTGCACCTGCACCTCCACCATCTTAAAAAAAATTGCTTTTATAGGTAATATGTTGATGACATAATAACTGTTTTTGATGGTGAAGTATTGGGTATTATATTTCTGGCCAAAGAGTGCAACAATCTTCATAGCAAAATTATCTTTACACATGAAGTTATGAATAGAAATGGTATTCTCAAATTCCATGATTTCCAGCTTTGTCTCACTAATAATATTTATTTTAAAGACAAGATGGCGGCAAGTAGTAGTGAAACGGTTCTTAGCTCGTGTAAAAACACTTCTTTAGTCGATAAAAAATGTAGAAAGTGCGGCAAAATGTTGAAAACTGGAATCACATGCAGCGAATGCAACAATTCGTTTCAGTTTAGATGGCTAACATTAATTCATCAGTGAAAGAAAACAACGAATTTATGACAAGCTGGAATTGTACTCAGCACTGTCTTAAAAACTCAGGTAAAATCACAAACGCAAAAAGTTGTGATTGTAAGTGCGAATTCTCAGTATTAGTTGAAGATTTAATAAGTTAAGTTCAATGTTTAAAAGTTGAGGTTACATTACTAAATAAAAAGGTGAACGAAACTGATCAGCACCACCTGTTGAACGATAGCAGGCCTAAATCAAAATCCAAGGAGTGCTTTCCGACTATTATAACTCAAAACAGGTATCAGATTCTTGACGAAATACCGATAGCGGAAATTGCAGCATTGAAATCCGTGCAAACTAAAATCAACTGACAATGTAATCCATGAAAATATATGCAAGAAACTGTTCCAAAACGGCAGTAGAAGAAGTGAGAAGAACCAGAAGTACAAGAAGGGCCGGATTCTTATGTATGGAGACAGTCATGGTCGCGAAATATCTCAAAACATTGCGGGTAACCAAGAAGACTTTACAGCTGTGGCTCACATTCAACCTGGTGCACCTCTTTCTGCTGTGGCGAAGCAGTGTGTGGAAGATAGCGAATCTTTCTCAGTAAATGATTATATCGTTATCACTGGTGGTACAAATGATGTGGTTAAAAATCAAGCAAATGACACTATAAGGCACGTGAAAGTAGGCTAACACTCGGTAATTTGACTGGCACTAAAGCTAACATTCCTCAGAGACATGATCTAATGGACCAATCTATTGTGAACTTGGAAGTGCATGATAGGCTTAAAACAATATGTAACAAATTTCGCAATCTGTCTTGTGGCAAACGTCAGTAACCTAGATAGAGAGACCTGCACACTACGCATGGTATGCACATGAATAAGAGAGGTAAAAAGATTGTGAGTAAATTAATTATTGATGAAATGAAACAAAACATTACACAAAGCAGTGTAAATAAGTGCATTACTACGCAATGGCGCAAACCACCCAAACAGGACCTGCCACACAAACAGCTACCGCTGACAAGCCAGGGAAGCTTGTAAACCCTGCTGGACAGCCTGGTAGCTCTAAATCTCCCTGTATGGTCCAGCAGGAGAAACTCAGCCCTAATATCATACAGAGGAACCCTTGTAGTCTTAAAAACAATCAGTCTGGTAGGGTGACACGTCCATCAAGTGTTCAACAATCCAAACTCACATTCAAATTAATTCAGCAGAACTTTCAAAGTCTTAGTAATAAGCACAATGAGTTTGATGTCATTGCGGCAATTGATAACCCTGATCTTTTAGTTATAGTTGGATCAAAACAAAATGTCCAGACACTCTGTGACCAAAATGGTATTGAAACAGAGGATGACAGACTAAAGGCCGAAATACTAAATGTCTTTTTCCAAAGCTGTTTCACAAAGGAAGACTGCACTGTAGTTCCTTCTCTAGATTGTCGCACAGATGACAAAATGGTAGATATCGAAATAGACGACAGAGGGATAGAGAAACAATTAAAATCGCTCAAAAGAGGAAAGGCCGCTGGACCTGATGGGATACCAGTTCGATTTTCCACAGAGTACGCGAAGGAACTTGCCCCCCTTCTTGCAGCGGTGTACCGTAGGTCTCTAGAAGAGCGTAGCGTTCCAAAGGATTGGAAAAGGGCACAGGTCATCCCCGTTTTCAAGAAGGGACGTCGAACAGATGTGCAGAACTATAGACCTATATCTCTAACGTCGATCAGTTGTAGAATTTTGGAACACGTATTATGTTCGAGTATAATGACTTTTCTGGAGACTAGAAATATGCTCTTTAGGAATCAGCATGGGTTTCGAAAAAGACGGTCGTGTGAAACCCAGCTCGCGCTATTCGTCCACGAGACTCAGAGGGCCATAGACACGGGTTCACAGGTAGATGCCATGTTTCTTGACTTCCGCAAGGCGTTCGATACAGTTCCCCACAGTCGTTTAATGAACAAAGTAAGATCATATGGACTATCAGACCAATTGTGTGATTCGATTGAGGAGTTCCTAGATAACAGAACGCAGCATGTCATTCTCAATGGAGAGAAGTCTTCCGAAGTAAGAGTGATTTCAGGTGTGCCACAGGGGAGTGTCATAGGACCGTTGCTATTCACAATATACATAAATGACCTGGTGGATGACATCGGAAGTTCACTGAGGCTTTTTGCAGATGATGCTGTGGTGTATCGAGAGGTTGTAACAATGGAAAATTGTACTGAAATGCAGGAGGATCTGCAGCGAATTGAGGCATGGTGCAGGGAATGGCAATTAAATGTCAATGTAGACAAGTGTAATGTGCTGCGAATACATAGAAAGATAGATCCCTTATCATTTAGCTACAAAATAGCAGGTCAGCACTGGAAGCAGTTAATTCCATAAATTATCTGGGAGTACGCATTAGGAGTGATTTAAAATGGAATGATCATATAAAGTTGATCGTCGGTAAAGCAGATACGAGACTGAGATTCATTGGAAGAATCCTGAGGACAAGCAATCCGAAAACAAAGGAAGTAGGTTACAGTACACTTGTTCGCCCACTGCTTGAATACTGCTCAGCAGTGTGGGATCCGTACCACATGGGGTTGATAGAAGAGATAGAGAAGATCCAACGGAGAGCAGCGCGCTTTGTTACAGGATCATTTAGTAATCGCGAAAGCGTTACGGAGATGATAGATAAACTCCAGTGAGAAGACTCTTCAGGAGAGACGCTCAGTAGCTCGGTACGGGCTTTTGTTGAAGTTTCGAGAACATACCTTCACCAAAGAGTCAAGCAGTATATTGCTCCCTCCTACGTATATCTCGCGAAGAGACCATGAGGATAAAATCAGAGAGATTAGAGCCCACACAGAAGCATACCAACAATCCTTCTTTCCACGAACAATATGAGACTGGAATAGAAGGGAGAACCGATAGAGGTACTGAGGGTACCCTCCGCCACACACCGTCAGGTGGCGTGCAGAGTATGGATGTAGATGTAGATGTAATTGGTGTATGTAAGCCACTCTCCGTGATCTTTTGCTCTGCCTTCAGTAGAAAAGATAAACGTGGTGGTGGGGTAACTACCTTTGCAGCCAGCGGTAGTAATTATAGTGTAATAGATGTAAGTGCTTTCAGCATTGAGGGTGTAATAGAACTAGCAGCAATTAATTATACGTGGGGGAAAGAGAACTTGGTTATTATATTCCTATACAGACCTCCATCTGGTAGCCTAGATATTTTCTTTGATGTTCTTAATGACCTGCTTATTAAGATTGACAGTAAACACTGCAATAATAATGGCTGAGTTAACATAATACTAACTAGAGATATAAACATTGACTTGCTGTCCAATGACTCTATATTTAAAAAACTAATGCTAATACTAGCTCAATTTAACTTAACATTTCTGATAAACGAGCCCACTAGAGAGGTCAATAGCATAAAATCATGCATTGACAACATTATAACTAACATGTCCCACTTTACATGCAGTGCATCAGTTCTGAAGCTTGCCATTTCTGACCACCATTCAATACAAGTATTGATAGAAGCTGGAAATCTTCGTATCAATAGAAAAGAGAAACCATATGTGACAAAAAGAATCACCAATGATGACAATGTTAAAAGATGTCAACAGCTTGCTGAAAATCTTACAGCATTACTTTCAGTGAATTTGCATCAGATTTTTATTATTGCTTGAATGTCTCATATCCAGAAATTACCTTTACAGTAAATGACTGCAAAAACATATAAAAAAGTAATTGGCTAAATCATGAAGTAAAAACAGCAAGAGAGAAACTTAGACATTTCCAATATGCAATTGTAAATAATGACAATAATAATAGACTAAAGGTAGAATTTAAGAACTATCATGAATATTATAAAGAACTGCTGCTAGAAACTAAAAGTAAATATGTGGCCACAATGTTAAGAAACTCTACTAACACTGATTTAGCTGTTTGAAAAGTAATAAATAGCTTTAGGGATTGTAAGAACGGATCAAGTAGTGATTTTACTATAAACCATTAAGGGCATATCATGAAATGTCAATGAAAGATTGCAAATGTTTCTAATGAGTACTTTTCTTCTGTTGGAAAATCTGCCAATGCCCATTTTAAGAATCTTCAGTATAGATATGAAGGCATTCCAATCAAACAAAGCATATACTTGGCCCCAACCAATAGCAAGGAAATCAAAAACATAGTAAGGTCATTAAAAATACAAAATCAACAGGCTATGATGGATTGTTTATCAGTACACTGAAAAGATGCATAGACAACATATCTGATGTCATGACCACAGAAGTAAATGATGTAATTGCATCAGGTTGTTTCCCAGGTAGTCTAAAGATAGCACAAGTAACCCCAATTTACAAGAAAGGTGATAAATCTAAAATTGAAAACTATCACCCCATCCCAATCTTCCCTGCATTTTCCAAGGTAGTTGAGAAAGTTATTTATACCAGACTAATGACATTCCTGAGTCAACACAATTTAATATTTGAAAATCAGAATGACTTTATGAAAAACAAGTAAACATCAGTACCCACAGCACAATTAATAGACAAAATAATAACTGCTATAGAGAACAAGAAGTATGTAGCTGGAGTGTTCCTTGATCTAGAAAAAGCTTTTGATTGTGTCAACATCACCATGTTACTTGACAAGCTTTGGAACCTGGGTATTAGAGGAATTGGCTATGAGCTAATAAAATCCTATATGAGCAACAGAAAACAATTTGTCTTGTTTAAAACAAACAGTGGGTCTTACAAATCTGAGATTACTGATATAGAATGTGGAGTACCTCAAGGTTCTGTCTTTGATCTCCTTCTTCTCTTGATTTATGTTACTCCTAACTGTAAAAAACAAAACAAAAAAATATTGAATGCAGATTATACATGAATTGTGTAGTGTTGGCAGAAGAGCCAACACTGTGTTTCTAGAGGAGGCCTAAATGCACGCGTTAAATTACACTCTGACTGGCGTGTGGTCTGGAACAGGACAATATCTTGAGAATTGCAAATAAAGTACGTAGTTGATGTAATACTTAACTTTAATCCACAATTGTAGAACATCTCTCTTGATGATACATGGTTCACATAATAATTATATATAGCAAAGGATTATGGCGCCTTGCTAGGTCGTAGCAATTGACGTAGCTGAAGGCTATGCTAACTATCGTCTCGGCAAATGAGAGCGTATCGGTCAGCGTAGCTTCGCTAGCAAAGTCGGCTGTACAACTGGGGCAAGTGCCAGTACGTCTCTCTAGACCTGCCGTGTGGTGGCGCTCGGTCTGCTATCACTGACAGTGGCGACACGCGGGTCCGGCGTATACTAATGGACCGCGGCCGATTTAAAGGCTACCACCTAGCAAGTGTGGTGTCTGGCGGTGACACCACATTCCTCCCCCGCAAATCGGCGAACGGTGGTGTCATAAGGCTTCCGCCCGCCGTGGGGAGGACGCCATGTTGACGTATGCGACGAGGTGGGGAGCCTAACAACAGGCGAGGCTGTGCCACCCGCAACCGGCCATTCGGTCCGAGGGGAGCTAGGAAATGCCTGAAAACCTAGTCCAGGGTGCACGTCAACATGCGGTGTATGCGCCCGTAAAGAGAGGGGAGGAGCCGAAGATTCGACCTCCATCAGGGCGGGGCAGCCGCCGGTTGAAGATGACATCTGGTCCGGAGCGGGCAAAAGTTCCATGTCGGAGGACAGCTGGTCACGGGAAGCGATCGGCGGCGCGTGACCCAGGGAGGCGCTTGGCGGCTGCAGCGAAGCGTCCACTGCGGGCGTCGCCGGCGGGAGAACAGGCGGCGGCGGTGGCGGCGGCGCGTCGCCATGGGGCAAAATGGAAGGCAGCGTCGGGAACACCTGGGGATGAGGCGAGCCAGTAGATGGGTCCCCAGGGCGCTGACCGGACGGCACCGTCGCTGAAAGCAGACGGGGAGCGGCAGAACCCATGCGACGACAGAGGCGCAGCTGATTGAGATGCCGACGCACCTCACCAGAGGCCCCCAAAACCAGATACATAGCGCGGCCGAGGTAGCGAAGAATGCGCCCTGCGCCGTGAACCGCGATAGTTGCGATAGTATACAACGTCGCCTGGAGCAAAAACAGGTGGCTGCCGCTGCACAGGAACTAGAAGTGTACATGTCCCGCTTTTAACCCGCCCATGCTTGCCCGGTGGCCAGGCGGGCAGGCCGCCGCTCGTTGTCAACAGAACGGGCAGGCTGCTTCACTCCCAGCCAAGCCGAGCAGAACCCAACCCGGGCAGGCTGCGGGAAATTTGCTTGCCTGCCCATATTACTGCTGAGCTGCGCTACGCAGCCGTTTAGTCTGCGCGCGTCATTGTCGTATTATGAACGTTAATCAAAAGTTTTTATTTTACCTGAGCACCAAAAGACAAACCCCAACATTATATACATATGTATTAATTTCAGGTAAAAAAAATATTGGTTTTATTTGTATATTCTTCCTTTACGCGTATATTTCGGGCTTCTTATCTATATAAATAAAAATTAATTGCCAAATGTGTTGATAAGCGTAAAACTCGAGATCGCCTGGACCAGTTCGGCTAAATTTTTTTTGCTGTGTTCGTAATTCTCAGGACAAGGTTTTTATGAAATAAAATTTTTCGAAAATCGACCGAAAAATTGGAAAATTTGACAAAAACTGAAAGTGCGTTTTCATTGTGTCCGTGTGTTTGTATTGCATACAATCTTGATGAAATTTTGCACACTATACCTTGAAACCAAGAGGAAGGTCACGGTCTACATAAAATTTCATATGGTGCATGGCATAGGTTCCTTTACATAACGGAACTCGACAAATTGTACGTATTTATTCCGATCTTGATGAAATTTGGCACACTCGATATTCAAAGCAGGATGAAGGGCGCTGCCTGCTTAAAATTCTGAATGGTGCATGGCGAAGGGTACTTTACGTACACACTTCTACACCAACCTACAATTTTATTCCGATCTTGAAGAAATTTTGCACACTTGACCATCAAGAGGAACATCACTGTCTACATAATATTTCGGACAGTACATTGAAGAGAGTACCTTACAAAAGATTTTGACATCGTTTGCGGGTTACCATGAAAGTTCACTATGTACGCATGTTTCCATGGAGAAGGTTTTTGAATATTTACATGTGCATGTATATGTATATATGTTTATGTATATATATGTATATGTATATATATGTATATGCGTATATATATGTATATATGTATGTATATGTATATAGTGTGTGTGTGTGTGTTGGGGTTTATGGGCGCTCAACATCGAGGTCATCAGCGCCCTGACACACATTAAAAGGAACGAATGTGGAGAGACCTAATAAAACTGAAAAACACATTCAAAGAAAACAGGAAAAGAGGGAAATTACTAGTATATATATATATATATATATATATATATATATATATATATATATATATATATGTATTTGTCTATGAGTGTATATATATATATATATATACTCATAGACAAATACATATATATACATATACATACATATATACATATATATATATGAGTATATATATATACATACATTTCTTTTAAACAAAATGTCTATGATCTTTTTGAAATTTGAGAGCTGTCTGACACATTCACAGTCATCGTGTTGGACAATTCGCGCACAGCAAATGTCGTTTAACAGTTGCAAACCATTTTTGGTTGAGTGAACGTGTTATATTGGCTGCAAAAAACCTTGATGTTAACGAAATGAATTTTCAGATTCAAAATATGACACCTGGCGAATTGCTGACATACAAGTCGGTTTATTCCGTTACTAACTAAGATGATGTAGTCAACTATCCTACGGAATTTTTAAATTCGCTGGATTTCCCCGGATTACCGCCTCCCAATCTGTAATTAAGTCGGATCGGCAATCATGTTGCGAAAGGTAAACCAGCCACGTCTTTGTAATGGCACCCGGCTTGCGGGGAAGAAGTTAAAGAACAACGTAATCGAAGCCACAATTTTAAAAGGAAAGTGCAAAGGTGAGGACAGTTTGATTCCAATATCACTAAGATTCCGACCGACATGCCATTCGACTTTAAACGGTTATGATTTCCAGTGCAGCTTACATTTGCCATGTCGATAGATAAATCGCAGGGGCAGTTGTTATATGTTTGTGGCATCAATCTTGAAAATCATGTTTTTCACATGGCTATTTGTATGTCGCATATTGCCCTGTCGGGACACCTTCAACTTCATTTGTTTACGCACCAGAAAACAAAACTATCAATGCTGCGTATCAAAAAGTATTACAATAAATGCTACCTAGCAATAAACTTTGACACTGATTCACTGATCACCACAAAAATTGACAGATATATATATGAGTTTTCATAGATAGGTGAAGAGGAGATGAACTGAGGTGGCGGAATCCAACAGAGAGAGGACGAGGAGAATGATAGAGGGGGGGGGGGGGGGAGATGGGCCAAGGGATGGGCTCAAAAATGGTTCAAATGGCCCTGAGCAATATGGGACTTAACTTCTGAGGTCATCAGTCCCCTAGAACTTAGAACTACTTAAACCTAACGAACCTAAGGACATCACACACATCCATGCCCGAGGCAGGATTCGAACCTGCAATCGTAGCGGTCGCGCGGTTCCAGACTGTAGCGCCTAGAACTGCTTGGCGACTTCGGCCGGCCAAGGGATGGCGAGTGGGGGGGGGTGGGGGGGGGGGTGGAGGTGATCAAAGAGATAGTGGGAGAGGACTAAATGGATAGAGAGAAAATACGGGAGGGAAGATGGACTACGAGAGTATGGAATAAATAAATGCCCAGGCAACGCAATGCAGTCTGTGCTGCACTTTTCAACACCGAAACGGATGGATATTTGTACTAAAGAAGTGAACCTCCACCCCCCCAAAAAGAAGATTGGTCACCTCCCCAGAAGAATAAATTATCTACGCCCCTATTAACCACTGTACTGCAATGAGAACCAAATTAAGATTTTGGAAGTCTAGATTCTTTAACTTTAGTATGTTTCAGCCAAGTATGACACCAATTATATAAATATTTAACTACGTTTCCAGGATGTATTTTACTGGTTCTGTGAATTCATTCGAAGTTGGCAAAATCATTCTAAATTGCCAAAATGCATTTTAACAAAATCGAAGGACTTGTTTCGTATCCAGTTCGTCTAAAAACTATAGTACTGGGAATACAATGGCGACCCTGAGCCATTTTTCGCGGCTCCTACGTTTGCGTCATGAGAGTCCACACTTGTAGTCTAGGTCTGCATCATGAGGGACCATATTTCGGACCATCATGATGCAGACTAAGACGACGAGTGTTTACTTGCATGATGCAAATCTAAACGACGACTCTAGACCCTCATAACACAGACCTAAACGACGAGTCTGAATCCTCATGACGCAGATATAGACGCTGTGGAGAGTGGCTCAGAGTTTCCATTATATTCCTACTACAATACATTCATGGAAAAAGACGCTCTTCATTTTAGGAGTATTTGTAGTGTCTAGGTCTTCAGCATCTTGACTCTGCATGTGGGATTCCCCTTAATATAGAAATACAAGAATAAAATTACATTTTGCAATGTGTGTGGAACTCAACAAAATAAATAGTAATTTAAACTCATAATGTGTATTGCCTTACTCCACAAACGAATATTTTATTTTGCAGAACACTTTTCAACATAAAATTTTTACAAATTTTCCTTCAGTTCCCCTGAAAGTATTATTTAGGCCAAACCAGATACTCCTAAAAATGTTTGGCTACTTTTGCAAACCCAAGTAACAGAAAATGGTTTACAAACAATAATTAATGTCACTTGGAAGGATTGAAATCAAAAAGTTTAGTCTAAAATAAAAATGAACTGTATGCATTACAAAATTTCTGTCTCAGAAATTGACGCCCAGAAAGCACAAGAAAGAAATCTGCACTCTTAGTTAGTAAATTTGCGCTCAAACTCATAGTTTCCCGTTCAATGTTCTACTGTATTTTCAATGTGTCTGCTGATTAGTGTTTGAATTAATTATGACGAGATCGTTAAGTCTGTCTGCATTAAGACGCGATCGTTTTTCGCTAATTAGGTTTCCAGCGCAACTAAAAATTCTCTCACTAGACGCACTAGTGGCTGGTATATTTAATATTTTTCTTGCCACACACGCAAGTCGAGGAAGTCGTTGGGAGTTATTTTTCCACCACTGTAGAATATCTCCCTCGTTCACACAGTGTTCTTGCAAGTATCTGCTGACTTCATCATGTAGGAGAGGAGGCTCTTCTGCCCAGTCCTCAAATTTCGCCATTTTGTACGGCCCTGGATTTGTTTCTTGGTTGCTGTGATTGGGCACTTGTACTGAAACTGTACAGGTTCCAATTAATATTTGCAGAATAATGTGAAGATCGTACTACACATAGTTGAAATTATAATAGGTTTTAGATGATGCTATCATTTATCGTCCTGTAAAGTCACCAGAAGATCAAAACTAACTGCAGGACGATTTAAATAAGGTATATATTTTTGGTGTGAAAATTAGCAGTTGGCAATAAATAATGACAAGAGCGAGGTTATCCCTGTGTGTACTAAACTAAGTCCGTTAAACTTCGTTTACAAGATCAACCAGTCAAATCTAAAGGCCGTAGATTCTACTTAATACCTCTGATTACAATTACGACCTACTTAAATAGGAATGGACACACAGAAAATGCTGTAGGCGTTTTAATGACAAAACACTCTTTTGGAGCGTTGCTACGAAGTTGGAGAGCCTTACTATTGACGGAAGAGGTCGAAAGAGTCTAAATAAGGGCAGCTGGTTTGGTATTATCGTAAAACAGGGGAAAGAGTGTCGCGGAAATTACACAAGAGTTGGGGTGGTTATCATTTCAACAATGGCGTTTTTGACGTGGCGCGATCTATATATGAAATTTCGATCACCAACTTACACCTCCGAATTCGAAGAGATATTGTTGAGTCCCATATACATTGGAAGAAATGATCATCAGAATAAAATACAAAAAAGCAGCGCTCAGACGGAGAGCTGTAGGTGTTCTATCCCGCGCGAAATTCGAGAAAAGGAGACAAATAAGTTGAAAGTGGTTCGATGAACCCTCAACTAAGCACTTGCGCGTGTCTTGCAGAGTAACCATGTACATGTAGATGAAGAATATATGCATTATCTTAGGAGCTTACCTTCAGCACACATCTGTCGTGCTGCTTGGTGAACTTCAATTTTTTCATCCTCGGTTAACTTTCTTAATGTGCGGTAGTTAGCCACCATAAACGTTGCAATTTTATGCAACATACTAACGCACATTTTCTGTTCTAGGAAGGCATCAGCGGCTTGTTTCAAAGGTTTCATGTCCTGAAAATACATTTTCTCAACATACATATTTCACAAGTGGTTCTATAATATTCAGATGGAATAAAATTACAAACCTCTTCATCGTTATCCCGTACGGTACAGTGAGTTTTTAAGGCATAAAACCACGGTAGAACTAAATGTAGGGTTGGATCCTTGTCACTCTCTAGATCAACTGTGGCTTCTTTAAACGGCTTAAGAAATTCTATAAGCTGGCCAGTTATATGGTGGTCATAACCCAGTATCTTATCAGAGGCACCTTCATTATGTAAAACAGCCTTCACTGAATCAATCTGAGAATGGACTGATACAAGCATGTCAAAATAACTATTCCAACGAGTTGAAACCCACTGCTTTAAAGTTGAGTTCAGTCTCACACAGAGGCCTCTTCTCTTGAAGTACGAAACCGTAGCCCGCACTGTATTAAGAATGGCTAATATATTTGGAACATTTTCTTTCAAAAACTGTTCGCTCAGAACATGTTTCAAGACTGTGTTTATACTATGAGCCATGCATGGAAGACGCTGATATACTTCGAGGGCTTTGACAATGTTAGTGCCCTGGTCTGTGACAAACGTAATTTTGGCAATGTCTTCACGAGAAACACCCATAGTTTTTAAGCCATCTTCCAACTCGTTTCGAATATTCGAGCCAGTTTTTGGGCAGTCAGGAAACGCAGAGCACATTAGTACATATTTATTCAAACGCCAGTCTGAATTTATGTAATGCATTGTCACGGACATGTAATGCACCCCTTTGTAATTGTCTGTCCATAGATCAATTGTACTGGCACGTATACCAGAACGAATCGCATGCACTATATCTGGGAGCATTTTGCTGCGCACTTTATCAGCTAAGGTTTGAACTTTCCTAGCTACTGTCACTCGGGAAGGCATAACATTTTTAATATCAACTGAGCCATATTTTTTACCTATGTCGATCAGTGTCTGCCCTAAATTAAGAAATCCTTCTCCCTCTATACTGCTAAATGGTCTCAGGTCCTTAGCACACATTTCGACGCACTTTTCGGCCACTAAATCTTTGTCCTCTTTCAAGATATTTACGGAGTGAGGGAACTGCTTGTCAAATTTGCACACATGTCGTAACATACTCGAGGTTCCCGAATAAGTATTTAAGAGCTTTTTACATAGTTTGCATTGAGACACGCCTACCGATTTATTTGAAGCGGCCTCATAAACATACGAAAACGTTTCCCATGCGGCACTTGTGCTCTGTTTCGTTACCAGCATGTATTCGCCAGTTGTCAATTTTTTTTCAATCTCACTAAAGTTCGACCTATTCATTGTGCTGCCTCCACCGTTGCGATTAATGAACTGCAGGCTAACTACCTGGCTACTCTAGTCACGGTAGCTTGACAGCGCAACCTGTTGTCAGGCGCAGCCAGCTGAGCGGGTCTCGTGAAGCTTGGCAGGCTTGCGGGAACCCAGGTAGCCCGGGCTTGTGGGAGCCCGTATCGCCCGCATTGCCCACTATGCCTCAGTACACGCGCACTCTTGCGTTTACATCGCGGCAGGCTGACCTGCATGAATGGTTGCAGAGGTGCTAGGGGCAAGCAGGCTGCAAGGGGAATTTGTACACCTCTGACAGGAACCTTATGCGGCGGATGCAGCAAAGACATCAAGGTTCGATGAGGACGACCGTGGAGCAACTCAGCCGGCGAGCGACTATCTCGGGGCTGAGAGCGATACGAGGACAAGAAGAGCAATAACGCGTCCTCCCGAGAATGTGACTCTTTCAACTTCAACATCTGGGACTTGAATGTCCGGACCAATCGTTCAGCGGCACCGTTTGACTGAGGCGAAAACGGCGCGGATGTCAGATGTTGAATACCACTGGCCTTGCAGAATGACTGAAATTCTGTGGACATGAATTGTGGGCCATTGTCGGAAACAATAGTCTGTGGAAGACCTTCAATGCAAAAGATAGCGGATAACGCTTGGATGGTGGCAGATGACGTCGTGGCAGACATCCGGACAACAAAAGGAAAATTACTGAAAGAATCGACCACAACCAACCATCGAGCATTCCAAAATGGACCAGGAAAATCTACGTGCAAGCGTTGCCAAGGGGTAGTGGCTTTCGGCCATGCAAAGAATTTCCGCGGTGGTGCGGATTGTTGTTCGGCACACGCCATGCAAGAAGAGCACATTTTCGTAATCGCAGCATCGATGCCGAACCAAGTACAGTGCTGACGAGTAAGTTGTTTCGTGCGCACTATACCCCAATGTCCTTGGTGGAGAAGCCGTAAGACAGAGGACTGTAACGAACGTGGGACCACGACCCTGGACTGATCATTATCAGAACGCAACAGCAAAACACCACGTCGAACAAAAAGTCTCTCCTTGTGAGCAAAAAATCGGCGAACCAACGGATCCTCGATCCGCGACTTTGACAAGGGCCATTGCGTAGCAACAAAACGCAAAACGGTAGCAAGGACTGGGTCAGCAGCTGTGGCTGTAGCTACACGACGAAAGTCAATCGGAAACGATTCGACCACGTCATCGGTTTCCGCATCAATGAACATGCAAGCACGTTCGGAAGAATCGAATGCTCTATCCTCAGCAACAGGCAAACGGGACAACGCATCGGCGTTTCCGTGCTTAGCAGTGGACCGATACGAGAAATCGTAGCGGTACTGCGAGAGGAAAATAGACCAGCGAATGTATATCTGCGCTGTACGTGGAGGTACAGGCTTGGTCGGATGAAAAAGCGATGTCAAAGGTTCGTGGTCTGTGATGATGGTAAAGTGACGACCATACAAGAAATCGTGAAACTTAGTAACACCAAATACGAGAGCCAAGGCTTCTTTCTCGATCTGTGAATAATTTCTCTGCGCAGACGAGAGCAATTTGGACGCAAAGGCAATAGGGCGATCATGCGATCCGTCTTTGTGCGCAAGCACCGCACCGATCCTGAAATCCGATGCATCCACCATCAACAAAAGGGGTTTCCGGGGATCGAATGGCGTAAGGCAAGTATTTGAAAGCAACGCCGATTTCAACTGGCGAAAGGCGCGTTCGCATTCCATCGTCCAGATGAACGGAACACCTTTACGGTGTAAGCGATGAAGCGGAGCTGAAATGGAAGAGGCATTGCGCACATAGCGATGGTAGTAATTTATTTTACCCAGCACACCCTGTAGCTGCTTCAAATTCTGCGGCGAAGGCAAGTCGTGTATGGCACGGAGGTGCTCTGGACTAGGATGTATGCCTTGGGCATTGATTACATGTCCCAGATATGGTAAATCACGAACAAAAAACACACATTTGTCCTTCCGCAAGCGAAGACCATTTTGTCACAAGACCTGAAATAATGTTCTGAGATTGGCTAAATGTTCTTCTTCCGTCTTTCTGGAGATCACAATATCGTCCAGATAGTTTGCTGCAGTAGGGACCGACGCACAAACAGTTTGTAGATATTGCTGAAACAATGCAGAGGCGGATGCACACCCGAATGGCAGTCTTTTGAATCGATACAAACCAAGATGCGTGTTAACCACCAAGACGTGCTAGGATTCTTCGTCCACCGGTATTTGCAAGTACGCATCTGCCAGGTCCAACTTCGAAAAATATTTACCCAGGCACAGTTTGTCAAGAAGATCTTCCGGGCGGTGTAAAGGATAAGTTGCAATCACTAATTGTGGATTCACTGTAGCTTTGAAGTCCACACAAAGTCTCAAGTTTCCGGAAGGCTTTGGCAAAATTACTAAGGGTGATGCCCAGAGAGAAGCCTGCACACGTTCAATCACACCTTGTGATTCCAAATCGTGTAATGTTCTTGCGACCTCATCACGCAATGCGTGGGGAACATTGCGCACTCTGAAAAATTTTGGTTGCGCGTTGACTTTCAGTTCCAAATGTGCTTTATAGTTCTTAGCGCAACCAAGGCCCGGTGCAAAAATGTCTGCAAATTCTTCTCATAGACGAGAAACACTGTCTGAAGGCACAGTCTGGTTCACTGAGAGGACCTGATTTACTATAGACAAGTTAAACAACTGAAATAAATCTAAACCAAACAAGTTCACTGCAGAAGAAGAACGAAGTATGTAAAATGACACAAGTTTTGTTTGTCCCTTGTATGTGGCAAGAAGGCTGCACTGTCCTAACACAGGGATATTCTGACCGGAATAACTATTTAACGTAACATTTGCGGTACGCAACGGAGGTGTGCCCAGTTGTTTGTACGTGTCTGTATTGATCAGAGGAAATGCAGCTCCAGTATCGAGCTGGAATGGGATCACATTGCCATGATTGTCCAAATCTACAAAAAGTTTATTGTCCTGTTGACGACAAGAGCGACTGTCTCATGCAATTTGAACAGACACTGGTACAGAATCACATGCTAATTGACGTGATTTCCGGCGACGTCGACGCACACTTTTTCTGGGACGAACACAGTCACTGTTAGAGAGAGTGGCACTGGGTGGAGTGGAATTAACGACATGAATTTCCATGGGCAAAGGTTCACGAGCCTGAGTATTCTTGGCTCGATTCTGGCGTGAAGTAAAGGGCCTGGAATGGGTGTGAGTGTCCGATCGGAGCTTTTTCTGGCAAACACTCTGAGCATGTCCCTTTTTATTACAGAAAAAGCAAATAGCTTGGCATGAAGGGCAATTCTCACGCGAATGTCTAGTAGCACACCGCGGGCATGATTTCACTGCATTTGCTTGCTGCCGCGGGACACGTGGTTGAGATCATGGCGGCAGCTGCGCGGACGGGCGTGAGGGCTGTTTACAGTTCCGTGCAGCTCGCCCGGCGGGCCGGTTAATGTGACACACGGCTGGCGAAGTTTCAAATGATTCCTGAACAAAGTCAAGTGTGTCTTGCCTATCCAATATGTCCATCACTTGTTGAAGGGAGGGATTCACTAGTTTCAAAATTTGCTCCCGTATACGAACATCAGAAACGTTCTGTGCAATTGCATCACATATCATAGTATCTGAATAAGGGAGTCCACATTCACACTCAAAAGCACAATCCCTTGTAAGGCCTTGCAAAGTTGCAACCCACTCCCGATTAGTTTGACTGGCCGTACGTTTTGTACGAAAGAACGTATACCTTTTTGCAACTACATTGACTGATTCATTGAAATATGCATCTAATGCAGACAAAATTTCGTCGTAGGACAGAGTTGCTACATCGCGTCGGGGAAACAATTTCACTATCACTCTGTACGTCTGGACGCCGACACACGCTAATAAGTGAGGCTGCCGCTCGTTACCTTGAATTCTGTAGGCGGCGAGATGGAATCCAAATTGGCGTGACCACTCCGTCCAGCTTTCCAGTGCCGCATCAAACGGACGAAAAGGTGGTGCAACTGCGTGTTGTGGCTGCGGTAGCGGTGGAGCGGCGGCTGCCGCATCAGTTTGCATTGCTCGTTGACCCTGGACGAGCTGTCCAAGGGCATCCAATAACGCCTGCGTCTGCTGATTCTGCAAGCGATAAAATTCGGACAGTACATCTGGAGATTGTGGCGAAGCCATGACACAAGTAAATTAAGCAAGTAGAAAAAAAGAAGACCCTTTTGAGACTCGTCGCCAATTTGTAGTGTTGGCAGAAGAGCCAACACTGTGTATCTAGAGGAGGCCGAAATGCACGCGTTAAATTACACGCTGACTGGCGTGAGGTCTGGAACAGGACAATATCTTGAGAATTGCAAATAAAGTATGTAGTTGATGTAATACTTAACTTTAATCCACAATTGTAGAACATCTCTCTTGATGATACATACTTCACATAATAATTATATATAGCAAAGGATTATGGCGCCTTGCTAGGTCGTAGCAATTGACGTAGCTGAAGGCTATGCTAACTATCGTCTCAGCAAATGAGAGTGTATTGGTCAGTGTAGCTTCGCTAGCAAAGTCTGCTGTACAACTGGGGCGAGTGCCAGTACGTCTCTCTAGACCTGCCGTGTGGTGGCGCTCGGTCTGCTATCACTGACAGTGGCGACACGCGGGTCCGGCGTATACTAATGGACCGCGGCCGATTTAAAGGCTACTACCTAGCAAGTGTGGTGTGTGGCGGTGACACCACAAATTGTGTGTAACCACAAAGGCTGTGACAGTCTGGAAGTGCTGTGCAACAGTGTAACTAATGAAATAGTCAAGTATTTTAATGAAAGCCATCTAAATGTAAGTGCTTCAAAGACTGCAACAATGGAATTTAACACAAGGAAACATATAGAATTTGGCATGAAATTATCCATAGGAAATGACATTGTAAAAAAGGAAAAATGGACAAAGTTCTTGTGAATTACATTCCAGGACAACCTCAAATAGGACATGCATATCGATTCCTTAGCCTGTAAGCTGTTGAAGAATATATTTGCTATAAATATTGTAAGGAGGAAGGAGAAAATATAAAAATGCAGGAAATGAAGCAGGCAAAAAGGAATACAAACGTCTCAAAAATGAGATTGACAGGAAGTGCAAAATGGCTAAGCAGGGATGGCTATAAAATAAATGTAAGGATGTAGAGGCTTATATCACCAGGGGTAGGATAGATACTGCCTACAGGAAAATTAAAGAGACCTTTGGAGAAAAGAGAACCACTTGCATGAATATCAAGAGCTCAGATGGAAACCCAGTTCTAAGCAAAGAAGGGAAAGCAGAAAGGTGGAAGGAGTATATAGAGGGTCTATACAGGGGCGATGTACTTGAGGACAATATTATGGAAATGGAAGAGGATGTAGACAAAATGGGAGATATGATACTGCGTGAAGAGTTTGACAGAGCACTGAAAGACCTGAGCCGAAACAAGGCCCCGGGAGTAGACAACATTCCATTAGAACTACTGACGGCCTTGGGAGAGCCACTCCTGACAAAACTCTACCATCTGGTGAGCAAGATGTATGAGGCAGGCGAAATACCCTCAGACTTCAAGAAGAATGTAATAATTCCAATCCCAAAGAAAGCAGGTGTTGACAGATGTGAAAATTACCGAACTATCAGTTTAATAAGTCACGGCTGCAAAATACTAATGCGAATTCTTTACAGACAAATGAAAAAACTAGTAGAAGCCGACCTTGGGGAAGATCAGTTTGGATTCCTTAGAAATATGGGAACACGTGAGGCAATACTGACCCTACGGCTTATCTTAGAAGCTAGATTGAGGAAAGGCAAACCTACGTTTCTAGCATTTGTAGACTTAAAGAAAGCTTTTGACAATGTTGACTGGAATATTCTCTTTCAAATTCTGAAGGCGGCAGGGGTAAAATATAGGGAGTGAAAGCCTATTTACAATTTGTATAGAAACCAGACGGCAGTTATAAGAGTTGAGGGGCATGAAAGGGAAGCAGTGGTTGGGAAGGGAGCTAGACAGGGTTGTAGCCTCTCTCCGATGTTATTCAATCTGTATATTGAGCAAGTAGTAAAGGAAACAAAAGAGAAATTCGGAGTAGGTATTAAAATCCATGAAGAAGAAATAAAAACTTTGAGGTTCGCCGATGACATTGTAATTCTGTCAGAGACAGTAAAGGACCTGGAAGAACAGCAGAACGGAATGGATGGTGTCTTGAAGGGAGGATATAAGATGAGCATCAACAAAAGCAAAACGAGGATAATGGAATGTAGTCGAATTAAGTCGGGTGATGTAGAGGGAGACCAAAAGATGAATACACCAAGCAGATTCAGAAGGATGTGGGTTGCAGTAGGTACTGGGAGATGAAGAAGCTTGCACAGGATAGAGTAGCATGGAGAGCTGCATCAAACCAGTCTCAGGACTGAAGACCACAACAACAACATTGTAAGGCTATGGGTGTACTAAAAAACGCTTATCATGCCCTATTCTCATCAATAGAAATATGGGGTGCAACAACTCAAGCCAACCTAAGCACATTATTAATACTACAGAAAAAAGTAATCAGAATTATTTGTGGTGCCAAACCTAGAGAATCATGTCGGTATCTGTTCCCAAAACTAGGTGTGCTTACCATTATAGGTGTATACATATTGAAAGTTATATTGCTCATAAAAAAATACATCCAAATTTCAAGTTCAGATACCATGTAAATAGCCACAGAACAGCTTGACATGAAAAAATGCACTTCATGCTGGGCTGAAGCTAGCCAATGCCCTACCAAAAAGTTTCACAGCCCTTCCTACTAACAAATTAAGAGACCAGTTACAAAGAATTCTAATTGAAAACCCTTTTTATTCCATAGACGAGTAATATATCTATATGAAAGTGCTCTGTGTGTATGTCAAGCTCATAGTTTCAAGTAACCTACAACTAATATAATGTTGATAACAATGATATTTGTAATATTGTGATTGTATACTACCAAATGTAAAATGCATCAAAATGCAAAATTTATTAATACAAACAAATCTTTAGTTTGTAATTTATAAAGCGACATATTCAGAAGAATAATCTGTATGATGTCCTGAAACTGTATTATTTCTAGGGACTGTATTTGATTATTCAATGTTGAATATATAATAATAATAATAATAATAATAATAATAATAATAATAATATCATCATCAAATTAGGTATTTATCACAAGCCTTCTAGAAGCAACTCAGTTATACTTCCTATGTTGTCTCATCCCTATAAGTTTGAGATGAACTACTTTAAGTTAGTGATATAACATATCACTTAAATTCAACTTAGTGCTGAATCTATCAGAAAGGATAGAAATATGTAACTTTCTGCAATAGCTATAACCGCTTCATCATTGACAAATTATACATGAAAAAAACATCACATCTCTTAATAATTCAAAATGTTCTTTCCATGTTTTTTCTGTTGTTAAAATATCATGTACACGAACACTTTGATTTCAAAACAAAATCTCCCAAGGCCCTAATAATAATTAATTCTACAGCAAGTATATTTAATCCAGATGGTACAACACAATACTGAAAGCATTTACACCATATAGAAATGCAGTGTATTTTTTAGAATATGGATCAAGACAAATTTGGTGAAAACCTGTAGACAAATCTAAGCTGTTCATGAACTTAACACATTCAAATTTATGTAACAGTTTGTCAGTATTTTCTGGACAGCCGCTCCCTTTTTGCAGAAACTTATTCAACTGTCACAAATCGATGACATACTTGACACCACCATCTCATCTTGAAACAACTGCTAGATGGTTGTTATTCTCAGTGATACTTCTCTCTAAGATCCCATTTTCTGGATCTCTATTTCTACTGCCCCCCTCCCCCTCTTTGAAAAAGGGGGTAAGGGGCACCATAGCATTTCATGAGCAATGGTTGGTGGCATCTAAGGTGTAACTGATAGTTTTCTACATTTCCTGGTTTATTGCAACATATATCTAGGGATTCACACAACATTTCTTTTAACTTTGTCTTCTGTTCAGAGTTTAAAATTATAGTTTCACTGACTTTACAGTTTAAAGGTTCCTTAAAGCTTCAATCACATGAAAAAAATAAAAGTGTTCCATCGTAAAGCTGATGGTCTTATTTCCCTAATACAGTTACACTCTTTTCCACAGCTTACAATAAACATATCTCTCTTGGAAGTAATACTATTCTTCGGCTCAGTAATTATCATAATTTTTCCAGCCCAGTTAAAAATTTGCATTTACTGTTCAAACCATCCCCAGTAGCAAATTTTCTGACAACACTGGAATTGCTAAACACCTGGATTTAATGGTTCTTTTTTCAATTTCAAAAGTGAACAGCACTTTCGATTCTTTACCATTTAGCTATGTCTTTCTTTGGCACCTTTTATTTTTATCCCTATTACTTGTAATTCAATAAAATCCTTTCCAACCATTAGTTGATCCCTAAGTTTCTCTGTTATTTCTGTGATATGGATTCTTGTGTCTTTCAGGCTTTTCCCTTCCCAACCATGTAATTTCATGTTTATTTATAAGAAACCTAGCCCATCACTTTGATCTTCTACATCAGAATTTTCAAATAATAAAATTATTTTCAGTTTCTTTACAATGCAATTTTACCACTATTTCTTTTTCACATGGGTCCTCACTTTCAGGTTTCAATAGATTAACAACCGCACCTGTTCTTCATTATTTGCATTACTTTTCAACATATGATGAACACAAAACAGTCTATTGCCTTTGCCCACTTTTCTTGTAATTAATTTTTCTGTTTCTTTTACCAACTTTGACAAGAGATCTTACTGACTTTAGCTAGCATTTCCCATAATGTTTCATTATTGCTTTTATTCCCATAACCATTCCACATTAATCTTAAAAAAAATTTCTCCTCTCCTTCTAAGCTGATGCATAACTGTACCTGATACAAATTCTTCCTATTTTCTTTTACCACTCCTTCAATAACTAATGGTTGACAAGCACTCGTAGGCAATAACTGTTTCTCTAAGACATTCTCACTAACAGCTTCACTCATCACTATTTCATTATCAGAAACCTCACCATAACTTAATTTCCTTACCTTATGTACATTTATTTCAATATAAACTAGATCTTTGACTTCACAGTCTTCAACATCACTTTCCTCTCCACTAATAAAATTGTCATTATTATTTTCATCATAACTACTCTTAGCATTTCTATTCTCAACTTGATCCCCCGTTAGCATCATATCAACAGGCTGTTGCAGCCCAGTACTGATATTCGTTGAGTTACATTCCTTCTCTTCATATAATTTCTCAATTCAGGACTATTATGCTCATTACTTTCCCCTTTTATGTTTTGTATACAGTTTCTGCCCAATTATAAAATTCAGACAAAGCCTCAGTGTCCATCTCTGGATCTCTCACATTTTTATGCTCACATTAATTTTTTTAAAGCATCGTTAGCCACTATAGTGACCCAAAACTTTTAGACTAACTTATTCATATGGCAGGTTGTTTGGTTGTTCCATCACCATTTGTTGTTACTGAATTTTTTTCTTTTATCTAGTTACAATTTAGGCTCCTAAAGTTATTTTATTTATCATTATTTATTATTGTTATTTATCAAAACAATGAACCCTTATTGAGATGATGTTAAATTTTCCTGTGCATTTATCCTATTACCTTGTGACTGCCAGTCTGGGCTTGGCAGCCAGATATAATGCTCATGTGTATGTGAGTCCCGTTTGCATGAAAGTGTGTGTGCATGAAATCTATTTCAGAAGAAGGCCTTCTGGCCAAACGCTTAAGTGTTTAGTAGCTTTTCTGTTGTGCCTTTCCGTGACTCACCATCCCCACTACTTCATGAGTAGTAATCTATCCTTCTCATAATATTGTCATTACTTCATCCCGAATTTTCCATTGTCAAACATAGAGTTTCCTCTACAGTGCAACAAAAAAAAGGCCGTGGAGTGCAAGTTATCACAGGGAAAACTTTTAACTGTCAACTTGGACCACATAATGCCACTGTTTCCATAGACATTTTTAATAACAAAGTTTTCTTGGTTTTGTACTAATTTTCGATCTAACACAGTTACATCTGGGCTAACGTTTCCCTCCATGTCCTCTTGTCTTTATCTTTAAGTTTGTTGTCTGTGCCATTGTTTCAGTACCTACTTGAGAAATTTTTCTTCTGCAGTTTTTTGTATGATATGTAATTGTTCAGTAGCCCATGCTTGATTAGAAATTTCTTTGATAAATTCATTTTGCAAAACTATAACTGCATTTTCAACAGTGACTACTCTTGCATCCACACCCTTCAAGCCAGCATCTGCCTTACATTTTAGTTCTGAAATTTGACTATCAATTTGTCCATTACTGGCATTCATTGTAGGTTCTAATTGGTCACAATTTGCTTTTATTTGAGATTCTAAACGTTCACTGTCATAATTCATTTTGGATTCTAAAGAGTGAGTACTTGCTTTCATATTTGACTGCATATCTCCCAGTTTCTGTAGGATTATTCTTAATATATCGTCCAGGTCACGTTCTCTCTCAACTTGTGCGTCAGTTGAATCCTAACTCATATGAGATACACCCCTTCTACTACACTGAATGTTTCTTCACTGTTACGAATTTTAGCTATGTTTGAGAGCACAATTATCATGCTGTGTTATGGGGTATGAGTTTTCTATGTAGTAGCAATATTTTGCGCCAATGCGTGTTACATTCACTGCTGCCTGTCTTTTGTTCATCACTGATTTACTAATAAAGAAATGAATAGTTGGGGGGGGGGGACTCTATATCACTTATTATAAAAGTTATATGTGTGTAAAACTGGGCTAAGGAACTGCCATCATTATTATTCAAAACTTATGATATGATTTCTGGATTATAATCAAAGATATAAGTAAATATCTACACTGACTTATGGTGAGACTTAACTCTGTATTAAAGTGTCTGCATAGTTATTTTCAGATTGGAAGATTAACCGTTTTTAATTTCAAGGTAAAAACTTCTGTGGGGTAGGTTTTGTTGGCAGCTAATTATGCAGCGATATTGAGAGATTGAAGTCAGTGATGAGGTTAATCACATTTTTCCTGCTAAACAATTTCAGAATTTCATCCATGCCAATCATTAACTGCACAACTGAGTGAGCATTGCACCACACTCGGCTATATACCAGCCAAGGACACTGTAATGTCTCAAGAATTTCGGTGTAAATTCTAGAAGCATTCTGCCTTCAACCGTCTCGAACACCCGATATTTTACGTACGAGTGCGGAAGAATGAGAACGTTTCTAGCGATCCACCTGTTTCTATGTACAGGTCGGAAGTTTGTTATTAGAAGACTGTAAGAGGGGCGAGTCACTGACGATGACAAGTGTTTGCCGCCAGTGTCACAGAAGACGTGAGGAGAACTCAAGGAATAATTAAGTCGTATTCTTTGATGTGTTAGTGTCTGTGGTGATCGTAAAAAAGACTATTGAACAGTTGAATATAGAGCGCTGTGCACATTCATGTATTGGACTCGCTTGAGATTAGCGGCTTTTGAATCATTTCATGTCTTGGCTGCGAACGAAACAAAACACATGTACGCTATTTGAATATGTGTAAATGAGTCTAACGTGTAAGGAATGAGTTAGCTTGCAGAAGTTATTACCTGTGAAAGTTGAAAATTTAAAGTGATTGAACTGAAAAGTATTATATCAGTACCAAAATTATTTCAAGAATAGAAAAGTAGTTTAATAAATTCCCTTAAGCAGCTATAGTCTTTAGAGTAGAAGCTTGTGGAAGATCGACATAGCTGATTACCCAGAGAAGAGGATGGGCTACACACAATGTGCAAGTTAACTGAATTGAGAGACATGTGTGCCTTGCAACCCAATACCACACTGTCTCTTGTTGTCCGAAAAACGTTAGAACGTGGCGACCCAAGTGACAGAACCCGACGAAAACGGGGATTTAAAAAAAGAAACGGAAAGAAGATACTAGGCATTGCCTAACAAAATACGAGAACTGTTTCCATAAATCGTATTGAGTCCAATAAACAACTGGAAGAAAGTTGCGAGTGCAACACTGTAAAAGACGTCAGAAAGTAATAGCGAAGAAAACTGGAGAGAAGACCTCAACTTTTCGACTAAGAAGACCGGCTGTGGAGAGTAAGCAGTGTTCAGACACGTACATCGCGCCGACGCCGACGCAGTAAAGGCCGGTTCCCACTAGATCGCGGCAGCGCGTCGTGCGGCAACGGCAGCGGCAAGCGTTTTCCGCTTTGACGCGGCGGCTCGCGGAATTGGCGTTCCCATCTGGAAGCGGCAGGCGCTAGCGGTAGCCAATGACGGACAGCTACTGAGGTACGGGTCAGGACCCACCGAAACTCCCGGTGCGTTTGAAAAACTATATCTTACACCTACATGGAGGAAAGACGAAGTTGGGTGAAAACATACCAATTTTTCATTTTCTGTGCAATGTACTCTTTCACATATTCCATTATGCATGTTTTCTCATTTCACCATAAACAGATTTCATGACTACCGTTCATCATTCTTCACTATCTAGCACATTGCTTAAGAATCATGAAAGAATAATACATATTTGGAACAAAGTTTTCGAAACCAGATTTTAAATTATAAGACATTTCCCAGTGCAGACGCAAACCTACAATACTTTACTAGTTACGAGCTGCAGTTTACAACTAAAGAGACAGTAAACGGTAGCAAATTAAGGAAATGGAACTTGAATAAGTCAAGACCCACAGTTTTTCGATAATCTTAAAGTTAGCGTAATGCAACGACTGACTGAAACAGAGGAAGGAATCCGCTAGAATACGAATGGATATCTTTGAGAGAAGAAGTGGTGAATGCAGCAGAGTATGAGAATGGGAAAAAGGTACAGTAGAAATCGTTAGATAATACGTGAAATATTAAATCTGACAAGAGGGAAAAATATAAAAATGCAGCAAATAAAGTAGGCCATTGGAAATAGAAATGTCTAAACATGACGTTGACAGGAAGTCCAAAATTGCAACGTGATTTTGCACTTGGAAAACATAAGGGAATGAAAATGAGAAAGAACAAAGAAATCTTTGCTCAAAGCAGAAGCAACTGTCAAGAACTCATTTGGCAAGCCAGAACTAAGCAAATAAGAGAAGGCTAGATAGTGGAAGGAATATGTAGACAGGAGAGGGGGAGGGGTTGTACAAACTAACATAAGTACAATGTTAGATTCCTGTGAGATGTCTGAACACGCAAGGCAATACTGATCCTACCACTTAACTAATTAGACACACTGAAGAACAGCGAAACTGTGTTTATAGCATGTGCATGTTTAGAGAAAGGTATTGACAATCTTAATTAAAACATTCTTTGAAGCTCTGGAGATGTCATCGATAAAACACAGGGACACAAGATTATCTACAACTTGTACAGAAACCAAACTGCATTTCTAAGACTTCAATGACATGAAAGGGAAGCAGTAATTGAGAAGGCAGAAGTAGAGAGGATATAAAATGAAGACTGTGAATAGCAAGAAAAGCGTTCTGAAAAAGAACATTTGTTCACATGGAATATAAATTGTAATGATTGGGTACTATTTTACGAAGGTATTTGTGTGGAGTGCAGCCTTGTAAGTGAAACGTGGGCGATGAACAGTTCTGTCGAGAAAACAATGGACGCTTTCAAAACGTGGTGATCAATAAGAATGCTGAAGACTAGATATGAGGATCGTGTAACTAAAGAAGAGGTACGGAATTAAATAGAGTAGGAAGAGGAAATTACGGCACAACTTTGACTACAAGAGGGGTAAGTTGACAGGACGTATTATGAGGCGTCAAAGAGTGAGGACAAAGGGATTGGGTGATACTATTCTGATAATAATCATTTGTTCAAATGCTATTCTACTATTTTATCTGTTAATGTAAGCAGTGAATTTAGTCTTCCATGCATTCCTCCACAAAACATTAAACCAAAACTGAAATCAGCTGAACACCAAACCTTTCAACCACTGTCTGACAACTACTGCATTCACTTTCAACTTTCTATAACTATCACTGGCTAGCCCCACACATATACAGATACAAGGAGAACAGAAATAAACAAACAACTTCAGCATATAATTCTTTAGGTTGGCAACATGTACATAAACAAACCAAACAGGAAGGGGCATGAGGTGAACACACTGTAGTTACGACTTCAAATCAGTGTTTTCGGTAAAATGTCTACAGCAAATGACAGAAGAAAAAAGAGCGAACATGAAAATGTGCTTATGTTCCATAATCTAAGTTTTAGTTCAACCTCCAGCATGTGACCAGGTGAGGGGAAACGTATATGTCCGCCAAAAACTCGATTCACTGTAAATAATCAGTTATGCATTTAAAACAAAACTGAATCATTCTAGATTCCACCGAAAATGCCTTAAAGTAAAAGGCGAAACGCGTCTTGAACCAATAAAGTACACTCGATAAAGAAAAAAAACGTTTGTTACTTACCAAAGGAAATAATCTATAGCTGTAGATACTTAGCAAATTACATCTTATGACATACCAGCAAATTAGTTTCTCTTTAACTTCTCATTCCACACGCTATTAAATGCTGTTTTAAAAAAATCATCTATCCCTTCTGAAAAACTGTAGTTTCTTTCACATCTCGGTAGGTAAACAGATTTTGGATATTTATCATGCGACGAAATACATGACTTTTTACAAGTTATCGTTTGCAAAAAAAGACTTTTAGATTTCTTGAACCGTTTACGAAATTTGCGGTTGATACAACCACATGGTTTACAACGAGCAGGACGAAGTATCGGTCGCGTCGCGAGCGATCCGCGCGGTCACCGCACAGCCCGTCCGCCGACATATCATTCAATATCTCGAGAACGGTGATAGCTATCGTTCTGCTCTCAGCTTTAAAAGCAATTTCGATATGTTGACTAAATTTCATACGCAATAATGTATTACCTAAAATGAACTGTACGCAAAGTCCACGCAATGCGTTTTTACCTCTGCACACTCATTAAAATTTCGTGTAAAGCTTTACGTAAATGCGATACAGCAAGTAACCACGACGAATATCGAAAAGAAATTCGGCCCTTTATCGAGAGAAGATATCAGGCTGTAACATGCCCAAGAATCAAATTTTTCTACCGAATAGTTTCCTTGGAATCGGATGATAAGTATTTCATAGCTGCCGCCGCGTCCGCGCCAGCGGTTCGGCGAAAGTTCTTGTGGCCCGGGGTTGCGTACCTGACGTCACGCTCAGCGCGTTCTGTGATTGGCGGCGCGCACCTGGAGCGCGTCACGCGGCAGCGGAAGCGGTTCGACATGGTCAAACCGCGACGCAGAGCCCGCCGCGCCTTGCCGCTGACGCCGTTTCCATGGCAACCACGCCGCTGACGCGCGGTTTTGACGCGCGGCAGCCCTAGTGGGAACCGGCCTTAACTTGGCACCGATGCCGACTGCACCAGCTGCTGCTCACCGCTGCTGACTCCGCGTCCGCTATCCGACGACGACGCTGAAACCAACATCCGACGCCGTCGGCGCCAGTGCTCTCCACCGGCGCTGATTACACATTCGCTCACCAACGCAGCTAGAACTCTACGACGGGTGAGCGAAAAACAATAATTTTTTGGTAAAGTCGAGGGGACGATTGCATGATAAACTGTTATTATAGTTATTGTGCTCAGTGGTGAATTTTCTTTAGGTGATTACTAGGTCTAAGATCAATAAAGCTATGGATCAGGAACAACAATGAGGAACAACTACACAGCCAGTCATGGCTGGGGAAACATAGGGGGGAGTACCAGACTGGACGGAGTTGGTAAAGTTAATAAGTGCCACTTTAAGTGAAAAACTAGAAGCACAAAGTGCAGCTGCAAATGCACAAATTACGACTTTGAGTGAAAAATTAGATGCACATAGCGCAAATTCAACCGCTTTAAGACAAGAAGTAAATGCTAGACTAGATGACCAAAGTGCTAAGTTAGATGATCAAAAAACAGATTCAAATGCTCAGAATGAAGCTCTAAGAAAAGAAATAGGTTTAGTACATTCTAGTTTAAATGCCCAGAGTGAAACCTTGAACAGTCAAGGAGCAAATATAGTTTTGTTAAAGACTGAATTTGACACTCTTAATAATAAGGTAGTAAATCTGAAGTTACATTTAAAGAGTGAACTCACTAGTTCTTTGAATACTCACATTAATTAACTATTTACTGAATTTAACCAGAGACAGGACGAGCAACTTCAAGATTTAACTAAAAAATTTAGAATTTGACATTGAAGAAAAGGAACTTTTTGAAAAATTAGGATCATTTCAAAGCGTATGCAATGTTACCTTCAATGTTGTGAATCAGAGGTTGCACACCCTGAAGGAGAGTATTGAAAAACAGGACAAGCTATTTCCTTTTGTCCAGTCGCAAAGTGCGGGCGTCAACACTCGAGATGATAGCGTGGAAAGGGATTTTAAAGAGAAACTAGCGACATCAGATACCTTAAATATAAACAATCTGGAGGAACAAGTAGAAGAGATGATAGACAGAAAAGTGGCCGAGAGGGTTACCTCTAACAACGTTTCTTCAGATTTAGCTTTGGATCTTAATGATACAAAGAAAGACATAGATAGTTTGTGGAAAAAATTCAAACTTGTCCAGGATAAGGTAGACAAAAAAGTGACTTATTCTAACGTGGTGTTAACCAGTAAGGCAATAACTGACCTACAATGGGGAGCAAATTCTGGATTATCCTGGCAGTTTCCAAAATTTAAGTCAAATGGGGACGTACACCCAACTCATTTTCTGAAACGGTTTAATGAAGCCTTGGGGTAGGGTACCTTTTAGGAGAAGCTTCAGAATGAGGCACTGTGAACATTGAGAATTTTTTGTATTGGGCCGACTGCAAGAAAAAGTTTAAGGAGAAGTATTGGTCAGCAAGTGCCTAAGAAAAATTATTATCTGATTTGTGGGACCCAAAGTATTATAACAGTACGTGGGTAACAATGAGAATGTATTTTGACTGGCATTTGACATGGGCAAAGTACTTAGATAAACCCATGGAGGAAGAAGGGTTAGTTAGGATCTTAATAAGGCGATTACCGATCTATGCCAGAAAAGATATATTAAGTAGTTGGTGGAAGATCGTAGAAGAATCCTTTGTAGATGCACTTGATGCCATAAACAAAGACAGGAATGAGAAAGTACATCAAAGTGAAAGTCAGAATTTTCGAAGAAATAACAATAGTAGTAATAGTAATTATAAGAGACATGAAGCTAACCTAGCTACAGTACACCAATGTAGTCGGAATAGTGGTAACGAAAGTTATCAAAACAAACATCCACCTTCGAATACAGGCCCAGTAACGTCGCAGGAATTTGTACCTAGTAGCAATAGAGTACGAAGTGGAAATGTAATACCCCGATTTGGTAACCATCCGGTGATTACAAACAATGAGGAAAACGTTATGTGATCTGGATCCAGGGCCGGGGCCCAGGTCGTATAAATATATTAGGAGGCCTAGCTCATAATAAATATGTCAGCTTTGCGCATAAAGTGCCGACCAAAGAATGGTTGTTGCTGGAAGAACCTAACTTAACTACCGTTAATCCACAACCAATTATAGTTGGAAAGGTAGAAGAGTTTGAAGTTAACATATTTATTGAGTCTGGTAGTGAAGTGTCACTTATTTCTAATGGTTTCTTTAATACATTAGGAACTAAACATAACTTAACACTATTGGTGGTAAGAGGAGAGTACATAGTAGGTATTACTGGGACCAAAAGTAAAGTTGTGAAACACGAAACCCAGGTGAACTGCACTATTGGGAATGTCCCATTTTGTCAGACAATTTTAGTAGTGGAAAATATCAATAGAGATGTGTTGTTTGGCATATACTGGCTATCATAATTTAATTTTGAGGAAAATTTTCTTTATTTTGGAATAGGTGACGATAAATATTGTGTAATGTTTGTAATGGACCACTATAAAGGTAAACAAATAACTCAGAATCAGCGTTTACGATTAGCAGCGACAGCGCAATTGTCACCAGAGATTGAAAACGTATGTCATGCATCATACTGAACTGATATACGAAACAAAGTAAATGAATCCCCAAAGTTAACCAACGACCGTTTATCTAAAATTCTATTGGAATATGAAATCACAGTCTAACATAACAGTCGCGACACTACTGCTGTAAAAGTTGTTGCCGTTTGACAGATGGAGCGACACTAGCGCTCCAAGTGGCAGGTAAGGTGAACGTCAGACGCGTCGTAAGCATAATGTTTGTTTGCATCCATTTCCTACGTAATTTCCGAATTATTCGAGTTATTTTCTTGCCTCCAAGAGTTTGTGTAGCATCAGAAGGCATATATGTTTCTAAAAGTGATTCTAAAATAAGCGCAAGTATGGACAAAAACCATGAATAGAGTGGCAAACTACAACACATTCGTGACGAAACACTTGTGACATTGGACAGAATTGCAGCTTACCACGTCGATATCAAAAGAATGTAAACACACAGATTCACATGTGAGAAGCACAGACATGTACCTCTACATGCAAAAGCGATCGACAGCTCGTTTATCGTTCTGTAGGCCTACTGTGTGTGTCATTGCCACCTGTTGCCACAAGTACGACCTTCACCTCTATATTATTCTAAGTGGACAAGCAGCTGCCGAATAGTGGGAGAAATATGCTGAAAACATTATAATGAGCTGATTACATTACATTTCACGAAAAACCACATATTTTAATAATTTTCAAACAATCTGTCTGTAGGCACTTTCCTTGTCCCGTAATAGTTTCGCTCGATCTGCACATTCTGACACTTCACACGCTTTTGTAAGACACGAACAGCTGCACTTAATCTAACCACTTCATCGTCAAAGCAGGTCTGTGTTGATGTTCACACGAATCTGGCACTGATACATGGAGAGTTGAACTGGCTGCTTCTGTGTCATAGGACTGTTTTACAGCTTTAGATTGACTGTGGCAGTTTCCTCTTCATCGTCAGTTGAGGTGGCTTATTTGGAATGTCAAACAGCGTGGGTACTGCATTCCACACGAGTTTGTTATTGTCTGCGTTGCTGGTTTTGTTCGAAATGTAGCGGACAAAACCTAATATTACTGTAGAGGTAAACTGAGTCTTTCTTCATAAGGTCTTCTCGTCTGCTATTAACTAGCCATTTTCTGCTCCTAAAACGAAACATTCATCATTTATACACATATAGTTTGCAAGTGAATCCTGACGATACAGTTTAGTAACATGATGGTATATACCTCTCAGGATCCTTAGGAAACCTAAAAAAAAGACAGCTGTGGTGTCTTCTTCCTGTTGTTGCTGCAATTTATTGCGCTACAAACGCTCCCGATGGTAAAAACCATTGTATAAATCAAAATAAATAATCACTATTCGCTTTCACGATCGCGCCGAACTCACAGTTCAACCTACCAGCCGCTTGGGGCGCTGCTGGCGCTGTCGGCAACAAAATCGAGGCGAAGTGTCGCGACTGTTATGTTAGACTGTGATGAAATGGTATTTTCTGGTAGTCCGGGTAGTATTAGTGACTATGTATGCAAATTTAAGATCAATGATAAAACTCCAGTTTTTTGTAGACGCTGTCTGATGCCGGTAAGCCTGAAAGAAGCGGTTAAGGAAGAAATAGAGAAGATGATTGAAAATAAAATAATAGAACGTAGTATGAGTGTTATGAATAACCCTTTAGTAGTGGTAAAGAAGGCTGCAGGAGGTGTGCTGTTAGTGCTGGATGAGCGCACTTTGAATAAGCATATAGAGACGGAATGAGACAGACCAAATAACATCGATGAATTACTGTCCAAATTTGAGAAAGCACAGTATTTTAGTACGATGGAATTGACTGCTGGGTATTGGCAAATTCGGTTACATCCTGATTCAAAGAAGTATACAGCGTTTCTATTTGATGGGAAATCATATCATTTTAATGTGTTACCGTTTAGACTAAATATCCCAGTTGCTTATACGCGCGCTGGACGAGGCGTTAGGAAGGGAATTGTTAAGAGAATTAATAATGTATGTGTATGATTTCCTTATAATCTCTGCTACATGGGAAGAAGAATTTAAAGGAAAGGATATTACGATGAAATTATCTAAATCGCATTTTGCGAGGCAAGAGCTTAAGTTTGTAGAGCATATTGTAGGAGTACAGGGAATGAAACCCGATCTGGAACATATAAAGGCCATTAAGGACTGTCCACCCCCTAGAAACATAAGACAATTGAAGGGATTTATTGGAATGGTTGGACATTATAGACGATATATACGAAGTCAAGAGCTGAATGACCCATGATTTCTGCATTTATTACGGAAGGGAATACCGTGGAGTTGTGACCAAGAGGCTAATGATGCGTTTGAAAATGTGAAAAAAGCACTGGTAGAATCACCTATATTCCATCATCCAGTTGTGGGTGAGCCATTTAAAATTTCAACAGATGCATCCGACTATGGTATAGCAGCGGAACTTTTTCATGGAGAATGAAAACTGGAAAGTACAAATCACAGATCTATAGCTTTTGCTAGCCGAAGTCTTAACAAACATGAATTAAACTATACAGCTACAGAGAAAGAACTATTAGCAGTAGTATGGAGTATCCAAAAATCCCAAACGTTAGTATGGAGGTCAGAGATCCATGTATATACGGATCATCATCATCAAGCTCTATCCTTTTTAATGAGCAGTGGATGTTGTTCCTACAGGAATATGAAAATATTGTCTGAAAAGATTGTACCTGACGCTTTGTCTAGATTACCTGCAGATACGAAAGACTTAAAACATACAAAAGGACCCGGCGTAATTTTTGCGATTCATTTTATGACACTAGAATATCCGCACAACAGGTTACAAGAAAGAGCTCAAAGAATAACCGACAATATCCATCATGATTCCTACTTTACTAAAATATAAATTATGTGTGATAGAAAATCTTTACCTCCTAATCAAGCAGTGAAATGGAAAATTATAGGGCAAAATTTATTTTGGAGAGACAGTATAACATCTCGACGGTGGCGTTTATGCATCCTGAAGTTGATGGAGGACGAAATTGTGTGGCAAGTCCATACAGGATATGGACGCTTCGGAATAAACAAGTGTATAGCCCACATGAACAATTTCTATTATTTTAAAAAGTTGGGACATAAGGTAGTATCCTTAATTAGAACTTGTGAAACCTGTCAGAAAGTAAAAGAGAATAACACTCATGTCAGATACGAAATGTATCCAATCATCCTTAAGGCATTACTCGATCTTACAGCAGTGGACTTCTTCGGACCAATTCCGAAAGAAAAAAGAGGAGTGGAGTACATTTTCGTTCTCATAGAGTGTTGGTCTAAGTATGTTAAGTTGTATCCTATTAAGAAAACAAATACACCCACAGCGATACGCTGTTTGCAACAACACTTTCTCGAGGTGGGCAAACCAAAACGATTCCTCTCCGATAATAGACCACAATTTGTTAGTAATGACTTCAAAGGATTCTTAGCGTGGGAAGATATTCGTCAGGTACTAATCTCCAACTATAATCCGTCTTCTAACCTGTGTGAAAGGGTTATGAAAGAAGTTTGGAAATAATGCCGTACATACTGCCATGAAAAACATACGTCATGGCAACTAAAGTTAAAGACTTTGAGCTTATTTTAAATGAATTACCACATTTATCAACTGGATTAACACCTTTGAAAGTAATAAGTAAATCGTTTGTGGAGAACCCCTTATTAAATATTTTACTTGGCCAGAACAACCTACAATAGTTTCTAAGAACTTGGTTGAAAGATCACAACGACGAGTGAGTAAATATAACGAGAAGGCTGTCGAACCTAAGTATACCGTTAATGACCTAGTCTTACCAAAACAGCATCTTCATAGCTCTGCCCTGAAAAAAAGAAACACGTAACTTTTTCAAAAGTATGAGGGACCTTACTGAGTGCAAACGATGGTACACCTGAAAGCCTTAGCTTTAGTGGATCCTCTAACAGGATCATAAAAAGGAAAATACAATGTAAAAGACATAAAGGTGTATATCTCCCAGGGACGTTAACGTTCTGTGTTAATGGGTGGAGTGACGACCGTCGGATCCCTAATTGTTTTCTGTGTTTCTTCTCTACTATTTTTCCTGCACCGAATTCCCTTCAATTCTTAAACTATTCTGTAATCTATTCTTGAATTCTTAAACTATACTATAATTTTAGTACGTAAGAAACCGAATATGAGTACAAGGTTATGACCAATTTAAGAGTATCACCGATGAACAGTGATGTCAATTAATGTGAATAAATTTTGTAAAGCACGAGAATTTCACATTCATTCATCAATGGCCCAGGCAGAAGAAACGTAAGTAACATTCAACATGAATCATTACAGTATCTACCGATCCACCTGTTTCTATGTGCAGGTCGGAAGTTTGTTATTAGAAGACTGTAAGAGGGGCAAGTGACTGATGATAACAAGTGTTTGCCACCAGCGCCACAGAAGACGTGAGGAGACGTCAAGGAATAATTAAGTCGTATTAGTGTCTGTGGTGATTGTAAAAAAGACTATTGAACAGTTGAATATAGAGTGTTGTGGACATTCAGGTATTGGATTCGCTTGAGACTAGAGGCTTTTGAATTATTTCATGTCTTGGCTGTGAACGAAACAAGACACATGTATGCTATTTGAATATGTGTAAATGAGTCTAACGTGTAAGGAACAAGTTAGCTTGCAGAAGTTATTACCTGTGAAAGTTGAAAATATAAAGTGACTGAACTGAAAAGTATTATACAAGTACCAAAATTATTTCAAGGATAGAGAAGTAGTTTAATAAATTCCCTTAAGCAGCTATAGTCTTCAGAGTAGAAGCTTGTGGAAGATGGACATAGCTGATTATCCAGAGAAGATGATTGGCTACACACAATGTGCAAGTTAACTGAATTGAGAGACATGTATGCCTTGTAACCCAATACCACACTATCTCTTGTCGTCCGAAAAACGTCAGAACACCCTTACGGTAGTTTGTAGGGAGGCCCTAGATCTGGGGGTCTGACGTATTTTTGATGCCTTGAAAAATGAATGGCAAGTTGTAAGCAGCCATAGAAAAAGTTCCAGTTTTGACCCTGTTATAAACTTGCAGAATACAACTTATCATTTCCTTGAAAGGAAATCGCCTGACTACACTATATTTTTTCCTTTCCCTGAGAGCAGTGGGGTGCGGGGCTGGGGACTGTGCCCGCCCTCACCTTACACCCGGCATGGTGCCCTTGATGCAGCCACTCAAAGGAAGTTCATTTAACTTAAAGAATTCACATTTGGGCAGACGATGGTTCAAACTTGTGTCTGGCCATCCTGGCTTAGGTTTTCTGTGATTTCCCAAAATTGCTTCAGGCAGTGCCAGGATGGTTTCTTTGAAAGAGGCTGGCTGATTTCCTTCCCCATCCTTCCCTCATCCAATGGGACTAATGACCTCACTGTTTGGTTCCCTTCCTCAAATCAACCAACCAGCCAACCTAACATAAGAATGGAGAGATAATATCTTTGTTTCTCCTGGCATATGTGTTCAATAACTTGAACGGGAATGCAGAAAGGTGACATAATTGAAAACCAGTTGCATTCCCATAAGTTATTTGGAGTAGAGAGGTATCATTTACAAAGTACCCACAAAATACCAATTTTAAGTAATCATCTAGTTTCTTCCTCCAAAGTTTCACACAAAGATCTTCCATTTATTTCTTCACTTTCATTCACTCATGGTCTTTCTACAAGTTATTGTTGTTCTCAAAACAAGCAGCCTTTTTCCTGAACAAACTTTGTTATTGATATAATGTTAGGATTCCACTTTAGAATATTCTCCCTGAAAAACAAGAGTTTATATTAATACTTCAGCCAAAAGATCTTCCAATCCCAGGTCAAGGACCCATCTGTAGAGATCCCCTCCTAATTTTCAGTGTTGCAAGAGTTAATTTTAAATAGCATTGCCTCCAAGTGTAACCACTTTAAATGCAATGAAAGTAGATAATTGTTAAGAAAGGACTCTTTACATATATTTTTAATCATGCAGTTAGCTTGCAAATAGCGTCAGTATCTAGGGTATGTGATAGTCTTAATAAAAATTATCAGGTCCAAGTTTGTTTAGCAGACAAGACTGATGTATTATAACTTGTTTTGACATATTGTGAATTTATTTTCAATTCATTTCATGTGTCACTGAGTCGCAAACACAATATTCATTTTCACATGATGTCACAAATCATTTTTAGAACAAATATACTGCACAGTGGTAAAAACCAAAGACCGTAGCACACTGTTCACAGCCACAGCTGCAAAATGATAGTGACACTCTCGATGCCAAAAACATATAGTGTATGTATTGCGCTTTGTTCTAGAAGCTTCCAGGCAGTTCAATAAATCAAATTAGTACTTAGGCTGTTTCATTTTCTAAAATTTTAACATATTTTCAAATTAATGGATAGAGTTCCCAAATGTAAATTATTTTAGATAACTGTGAATAAGACCAATATTGGCAGAGATGTCAAAATAAGGTAAATATTTCTAATGTTACTGACATTATGTCAAGTTGTTAATTAAATCTGATATTGATTGTTAAATAAAAAAAATATAAATAATGACATTTGTCTTCAACAGCATCGAAACAACTTTGCAAAGGAAGAATAAGTGATAAGGTTGTATTTAAAGTGCTTTTACTGTCCTTTAAACTGATAAGGTTGTATTAAAAGTGCTTTTACTGTCGTTTAAACCGAAGACTAATTTTCATTGTATAAAATCGTAGCATGTATGACTGCTTATATGATGAAAGAAATGTGTAAGCCAAAGTATCAGCAGAGTGCTAAAAGAACTTCACAATCATCTAAAATGGTCGATTAGGTACTTTATAAATAAAATCAAGTTCAAACACGACTAAAAACTGATAGATTTTTGTGATTAAAAGAAAGAACAGCAAGTATGATTTGTTAAATTCTACATCTTGGCAGTAAAGTTCTGCAACATGGGGTACAAAGGTTGGAGCACCTTCTCCAAAAACAGTTGGATAGAAATGGTGATTATGTAGAAAAATAGATCAGTGTTTAAACTTTAAAACTGTGGAAACAGTTATGAAAATAAACAATGAGTGGTGGGGAATGATAATGTGCTAATGTACAGCACACTTTAAATATCACACATAAATTATACCATTTATCTTTGAATGCTAGTTGGAAATCACATTAAAAATACACTATTTTTCTTCAAATGTGAGCCATAAATCACAATAAAAGTACACCATTCTCTTTGAATGCAAGTAAGAAACCGCGTTTAAAGTCCGCCATTTGTCTTTGAATGCAAGCTAGTATGCAAATAAAAAGCACCAAAATACGTTTTGTTGCACACTGTTTGTGATAACTAGAAACTAGGCCTGACGCTGAAACAATGGTCAGTAAGGCTGCAATGAAATTAGAGGAGAGGTGCAGCTGCCTGTTTTCAACTCTGCATGCTCTGGTGCTGCGTCATCCCTTCTAGCCCTGTGAGTGCTGTGTTTCTCACAGTACCAGGTCAGTATTTTTCTTTGAAAGTGTGTTTAAATCTGACAAAGGAATGGCATGAGGTTGGGTCCACCGATTTGGCTCAAACTATGTGAGTACAAGCAGATAGATGCCCATTTCAAATTTGTACAACAATATTTCGCCTGAGTAGGGCATAGAAAAAGGTAAAATGCTCTTTAATAATTTATGCTTAGAGTGTGAGGGGCTTTTGAGCACTGCTGTGGTGTAATGGTTAAGTGCAGCAATTGCCAGTTCATTGGTTTGGCAAAATGGAATAGCCATCTATAATGTTATATTGTGAAGATGTATTCACAAAATTGGCAACATGAACCTTCAAGCACTGACTGAGTGAATCACTTGTGGATGAAGAGCTAATAGGATCATGAGCAATGAATAATTAACGTCAGTTTCCCATGCTTAGAACAGTGAAAGGACACTTTCTCCAATCAGTGAGTATAATAGTATGAAATCTCCGTTTATGTGTGATGACAACAAAACTTTTCATAAATGTGAATTCCAATGTGTCATGAAGAGCACACTTAAACATTTCACACATAAACACTGGGCAAATATGTGTCACTGCTGTACAGCTGCCTTGAAGATGACAACCACATTTTCCAGACAACATTGTTGGTGTTAAACTTTGTGCAACAAAGTATATTCCCAATGTAAATATGCAAATGTCAATACTACGATTCGCCATTAGTAAGGATGCTATGTGACTGTGCTTGTAGACGCTGTGGACAGTTTTAAACTACTATCAACTGCAATTTTTGTTATGAGTCCTAATACAATGAACAGTGAACTGCTTGAGGCAGCTGACAGAATTTAGTTGCCGCTATTGAATAAGTTACACTGCAGACTGCTTTACCTAATCCTCATGATTGTAGTTTATTTTAGGTTAAGATGGATTTCGGGAGAATGAGAGCTTCTGCCTCTGGTTTAAATAATTTTGAAATTGTAATAGAGTTTACCACACAAGAATGTATTTTATCGCTTGTGCCTGTATGCCTCAGTTGCACAGGGTCGGCGAGGCTAGGTATGGACTTGGCAATGTTAATGTTAAGGGGTGGCCAGACGCCATTCCTGCCGCCAGCCCTGACCCCCTGCGACAGAATGAGTGTACCCCAGCTGTCTGCGTCTAGTTTAATCCATGGAATAGTGCAAACATGTTAAGATGTCTGCCAGTCGTGTAACTGAGGCGGGATGTGGGGACCAGCTCGGTATTCACCTAGGGGATGTGGAAAACCGCCTAAAAGCCAAATCCAGGCTTTCCGACACACCAGTCCACGTTGTTAATCCACCAGGCAGATTCGATCCGTGGCCGGTGCGCCTACCCGATTCAAAAATGTACTGATTTTACATATTTGTTGACACTTGCATGAATGTTTTGTGTGCTCCTGCCATCTGATGTGCTGGATGTCAATTACAAGCATCCTGGGGTCTTGCCCCAGGAAATTTTCTAAATTTTGGATGAAAAATAGTGAGTTTTATAGCTTTCTGAAGCATTTTAGAGTCATATGATCGACATTAGAAACACGAAAACTGGATTCTCGATAACTCGACACTCCGGGAAACTCGACAAGCCTGACACATATTGTGGCTATGAAATAAGAAACAAAACCTTAACATGTACCGTATTTGTGTAAAAAGTTAATTTAATTCACAGTAATAATCATACTTATAGACTATTACAGTGCAGTGAATATATAGCTCTGAAAAGACTGTAATTATATTTAAATAAATCCTCAACTATCATTGAAAGAATAAAACATAAAATATTGTTGTCACACAGTAATAGCACTTTGATTAATAAGTGAAATAGCTAATTTAAGATTACTTTGAATAAGGCTCAGGATTCATTAAATAAAAACAGTATCTCAAAGTTAATGCTTTAATACAGTTAATAAACTCAATACAGTACACTTTATACTTTCAGTCAAAAAGTATGTAAATAGCGGGTTTTAACTGGTTCTTACGCCCTAAAAATATTTAAGTACTTGAAAGTAACTAATACAGTACTATAGTCATACAGTACTAAACTAGTACTAATATTTCGAAACTGAAAATTTAACTTTATTTATGTATTTAATTCTCTATTTTACAAAGATTTTCAATATTGCTCTAAGTGCCATTATTAGGGCTAGATGTCTTTAGAAAGGTGCAAATGTCGACCGTGTGACTGAATTACTGAATATGAAGTCGTTGATGACTGATTGGATAATTCATTCAAAACATTTCGATGGGCTTGAAGAACACCCGAGATGTTCAATTCCGTCAGTTTCATTGTTGATCGGAGATATGCCTTCAGACGTCTAAGGGCGCTAAATGACTGTTCTGTTGTTGCTGTCATGATTGGAACTACTTAGAGAAGCTTAATGCACTTCACTACTTCACATAACAATTCTCCAACTGCAGGCTCTTGTGTGATGTACTTTCCTACATCACACATGTTTTTTAAGACCAGTTGCTTTTTATTAGTGATATCAGCTAACATATTCAAGTGCAAGCGCAGTCTCTCAATGTCCAGGTCATTTTTGAAAAACTCGTTGATTTTCCCAAATCTGTTTCACCTCTGTTTACTGAAAGCAAGCACTCTTGTTCAACTGCAATGACCTGTGTGAGTGTAGTTGAAGCAAACCACTCAGTAACGCAAGATTGCACCGTTTCACAAACTTCAGTGTAAATAGCTTTGTAGTATTCCTTTGGGGTCTTGAAAGTGTGCGGTCAGCTGGCTTCGTTGTTTTCATACTTCTTTGGCATACTTCGATTCCGAGGAAGCGAAGAATTACCAACTTGTGAAGGTTTTTGTTTTGAACAAAATTCCCAAAAGTGTTCAAAACTAACACGCCTTCCATTCAGTATACAAATCAAGCCCTCACATATTTTTTGCAGATCAGCAACACTTAGATGAGGGCATTCAATTGTTTCATTGAGATCCTCTCTACTGGGTTCATTGCATGAGAATAAAGACGTAAAACGAAATAAGTCTTGCATTTTAACATTGACTAAAGGTAGCCTGCACATTTGTAACCTACCTCTGTTTCGTCCTCTGCAGAAAATGTTTCGAAGAAACTCTATAAGTTCTTCAAAGTTTTTCAATATTCTCAAGATACTCGAAGCCTGCATAGTCGATTGAGTCGGGCAAAAGGGTCATAGACCAGCTTGGTCGTTGGCGGTCTCACAGCGTATGCTTCTGAAAAGTCCCATCCTTATGTTGGATTCCCTTAAGGTGTTTATTAAGTCCTCGGCTAAGCCATAATATCCCTCATAGACGTAAGATGCCGGAGACTGTCTACAACTGCCAAGTCTAAACTGTGCGAGCAGTGCAGTGCACATAACGTACTTTTGGTTGTATATCCAAAACTAATTTTTTAGTCCTTTGAAATTACCTCTCATATTCGAGGCACAATCATATCACTGTCCTATTAAGTAATCCATTGACAAATCAAGACGAGCAAAAACGTCTTTTAAAATACTAAACAGAGTTTGTGATTCAGTGTTGGGGGTCTCGCATAAGCCAATAAAGTCTTCGTTGATGATTGAGGAATCATCGACAGTACTAATACAAAATGACACTTGTTCGTGAATCGAAGAATCACTTGTTTCATCAACCATAATAGAAAAATGTTCAGTCTTATTGATTGAAGCCAATACCTTTTTCAACGCAGATTTTCCTAGTAGATCAATGGTCTCGTTTTGAACATCATGGGACATTCACTTATACCCCGAATGCCCTAACCAATTTTTAAACTCAGGTATGTCATTCATTCAGAGTTCCAACAATTGAAAAAAATTTGAGTTTACCTCTTCGTCCCCTCTAATTGCTAGTCCTTGTCGGCATAGAAATTGCACGGCAGTAAAATTGTCTCAAGAGCTAAACGGCCTGTCACCATATCACTATCTAACTGTTTATTTAATTTGGAGGCCACACTTCACTTAGTGATAGAATTTAGTTTCAGAGCACCTTCTTTACGCGTAAACGTATTTGCATGAAGATGGAGTTTTTACAAAGCCTTTTTCCTGTTAGAAAACCCTATGCAAGTAAATGCATCTTCTTTTTTTAGAAGGAAATTGTAATAGATTTTTAGCATCTGTCTCTCTGCAGGTTTTGCAAAAAACTTTTGCGATAGATGCTTCATATTATAGCCATGAATATTTGATCAATTTGATCAACCAAGACTTTTGAAATGATCTTCCCTTATCGTATTGTCCAGGTTTCTGCTGCGAACGGTTCTCGCCTGAAGACGACGAAGCAATTGACGACACAATAATTGTTGGAGGTTGACTTCCAGTATCATCAACTTCCAAGGGCGCCTTTTTGGTAACAAATTTATCCATTGCAAACTTAATTCACAATACACTAAGAGACTAAAGTAAACGAATAAAATGTAGTCATCTAAAATAGTCCACTAGACACTAAAGTCGGAACACTAAACACTTCTGCAGCATGCACTGAACGAAACCATCCACACTGAATGACTGCGACAGCGGGGTGGGCTTTATATAGCCGTGGCGTCGTAACGTCCCAAAGCGTCAAGGCGACGCGATCGGAGGGTTCCAGGCACGTCTGCTCCAGTCCTTTTGATGTCGCCGCGGCTGCAGTGCTGGCCCGCCGGCGCCAGACTTTACTGGAAGGTTAGCGCACTGGGACAAATTCTAAATGTGCCCGCAGCACCGTAACATTACATGATTCACACCACTCGTTTTCAGTTAACCTGCTTACTACCGTAATAATTATTTGTTTTAACTCATTACTGAATATATTTTAAAAGGTAATTATCGTCAAACAAGGAAAATGAAAAATTCCAACATAATTTTGTGATTTTACAAAGCATAATATAACTAATAATTTTCTTAAATTATTGGGGGCACTGCCCACTCAAACGAATTTTTGAGAGGGCTCGGGCCCCCTCAGGCCCCATGGAGTCGGCGCCTGTGTCAACAGATTTAATCCAGGTGCTAGCCCAAAATATGTTGACCCGCTGCTTCCATCCCAAAATGGCATATAAAATTATCCAATGGAAAGCAGGATCGCTCAAGGCAAAGAAAGAGAGCCTTCGACATTTTCTGCTTGAAACTGAAGTAGATATTTGTGCATCACCGAAATGTGGTTAAGACATAACAAACCGTTTGCACTCCCTGGCTACTCTGTCAGTAGAGAAGAAAGAGACGATGGTTACAGTGATGCAGGATTGTTGGTAAAAGAAGGCATCCGCTTTTCCGTTGTCAGTACTGGCACTCAGCATGATCCTTTGCAAATGATGAGCATCTAACTGCAGATCAAGGACCTCCGTCTGAATTTGAGCACTGTATAGAAAGTACCTAATGACAGACATTCCAAATAACAGTTAACAACAATCACTGCCTAACTCAGGGAACCCCTTCTGCTACTTGGTGACTTTAACAACAACCATGCATTGTGAGGCTGCAGAAGTGCAGAAATGCACAATGGGAAAAATGCTAGTGAATGTACTAGATTCGGAAAATCTTATAGCACTAAGTGCTGGCTCACCCGCACAAAATGTCTGACCAAATGAAGCTGGATTTAAGCATAACATCCCCTTCACTGTCTATCTGAACAACATGGGCTGTGATAACGGATACTTTTGGTTCAGATCATGGCCATTAAAATCGTAGTATACACACAACTTAAGGAGACTTTCAAACACGCAATCAGCCGGAATTGGAAACTGTGCGAAACACACTGCTGGAAGACTAACTGGACTTGATCATGGAAACTGGGAATCCAGAAAGAGACCACACGGGTCTTGGTATTGTTTATCAGTGAAGCAGTGGAAGTTTCAAAACCTCAAAAAGGACATAAGTGGACTACTCATCAGCCATTGCCCTGTTGGTGGGATTCAGAATTTCCTTCAGGAACGAAGGGAAGCATTAAGAAAATGCAAAAAACTTTCCAATGGTGCAAACTATCTTGCACTCAAGAAAGAACAAACGGAAAAAAGTGGCAAAATTTCTGCACAGCAGTGTGCAAAGAAACACCATGAACCTAACCTGTACTGGAATGTAATACGGAACACAAAACCCGGCCTGACAACAGACATGCGCACGCCTCCACCATCCGACGAACTTTTAGAATTGTTCTTGTGCATGACAGCCCCGCCTGACGTAATAGACTAGGAGGACGAGGCGGAATATGAAGAGGACAACAGGGTGGTTACACAACCCTTTTCGCTGGAAGAACTCCAGATTGTGCTCTCCTAATGAAATAATACAGCACCAGGCCGGGATTATATTGACTATCCAGTGCTACGTCACATCCCACACAAAGGGAAACTACTGCTGATCAAAATTTACAACAGCGTATAGATACAAATGATCAAAATCGACTCGCTGAATTCATGTCATGTCGTCCCCTTCCACAAAAAAAAAAAAAAGGATGAGATAAACCCGAGGCATATCGGCTTGCCACCTTCTAATCGCGTTCGTCCAAGGTAACAGAAAGGATTATCAGGCGGCGCTTAGAATGATGGAGCGAAAACAAGAAAATATTGCCAGACAAACAAGTTGGGTTGAGAAAATATAAAGGGACAAATGATTTCCTTCTACAGTTACCTATTGACACATAGCTAATATTCTCTCGGAGGAATTATATGATACTTGCGTTCATCGACTTGAGGAAAGCATAAGACATCGACTTGTCAATGTTAGGGAAAAAAATTAAAGAAACTTCAGATTCCAAAACCAATCTTGTGCAACATTATCAGCTTTCTGAGCTATAGAAAAACAGTCATTTTATAGCGCAGAACTACAATGGGACCCAGTGCCTTATTATTCGATCTCTATAATGCAGACCTTCATGACCTCTTTGACAGCGACATCCAAATTTTAGAGTAGGCAGACGACGTATGCATACATTCCGATGACAGAATTCTTCAGGTCTGTCATCTTAAACTGCAAACTGCTCTCATACATCTTCATGAATGGTGCACAGAAAGTGGTCTCGAAATCTCTGATAGTAAGTCTGCTGTGACGATCTTTACTGGCCACTGGATTCCACTTCCCCTAACACTGCTACTGTGACAACATAATTTTCCATTTGCAAAAGTAACACAATATCTTGGGCTGATTATTCATGAAAAGTCCGCTTGCTTAGATGAGTGGTAACGTGTTTGCGTACCTTGCAGCGCCCCGGTTTCGATGCCCATCCGGGTTGGAGATTTTCTCCGCTCGTGGACTGGGCGTTGTGTTGACCTCAACACCATTTCCGTTATCACCGACACGCAAGTCAACCTACGTGGCGTCACCTGGAATGAGACTTGCAATCCGGCGGGCGAACTTCCCCGGATGGGGCGTCCCGGCCATCAATGCCACACGATCATTTCATTTTTTTTTTATTTACGATAAACTAAGATGGGCTCATAATATCCGACAAATCGTTATGAGATGTGACAATCTCATCAGAGCTACGACTGGAGTATCGTGGAGCTCTGACCGGCTGACAGTGATGACTGTGTAGCGGTCCCTACTAAGGACACACTTTGATTACGGCCACCTCTGCCACGGATCAGCATTAGCCAGCACGCTTCAAAGACTCGATACTATGCAACATAAATCCTTGCTTGTACTTACGGGGGCATTCATGTCAACCCGAACCAACGCATTACTTGCTGAAGCGAATGAGCTACTGTTACAGCTGCGACGAATATTTTTCTGCAAGAAATTCCTTCTGTACCTCTGTTTCGACGAATATGACTCCCTTGACAAAAAGATCCGGGCATTAACACCCTACTTTGTGTGCTGAAGATATTGGATAAATAAGCAACTTCTACCTGTCGGGACTGAATATATGGAGATGCAGGATTAAGAGACAAGGTGTGGAAAAATTCTCTTATACCACATTACAACAGACCTTACGAAACATCGACTCTGCAGATGGATGCCAGGACCATGGAACCAGGACCCAACTAACACAACAGCACTGGAATTCTTGTCTCCCTCTCACGATGCGTGCATGGCGTATACAGGAGTGTCCAAGTCTAGTGAAGGATAGGTAGTGCCTATCGGGTACGACGAAGCAAACAAGGCCTATACAAGCTGCATCCACACTTCACTATTAAGACAGCCGAGCTGACTGCCGTTTTTTGACGCTCCGATATTCGCACAGACGACCACAGCAGTCACAATAGTCACAAGCTCTGATAGTATGTCAGCCCTACAATTGATTAGAAACCGTGATAACAGCTGCATCAACTCCATAGTTCCAGCAATAGTCGACGATGTGTTTCGGGTGCAGAGGAACTGTCGCAACATCATGATGGTTTGAAAAGCCGCTGTGGATACCTAGAAATGAACAAATACTTGTCCTAGCAAAACAGGCATCAGTGCATGGAGCTATTGAATGTGATAAACTACCTCTCACAGATTTTGATATCAGCACTGAGAAAGCGGTTGTCCTGGGACTGGCAAGAGGAATGGACGAGGACATTTAAAATCAGAGGCAATCACTACGCACTAATTCTCATAAGTACCATCAATTAGCTTCACGGCTGTTACAGCACGGCTGAAATTTAATCCTCGGAAATTCAACAAACACCTCTATCGGCTCAAGCTAAGCGCCACTCTTCCATGTGATTGAGAGAGGAAGACGATACAAACAATGCATTCCTACAGTGTCCTTGGACACATGTCACATAAATTAACTTGCGAGTAATCTTTGGGCTCTTGGTCATCAGTTCACAAGCATTTTGCAATCCTTTTAGCAACCAATGATGCAGCAACGTACAAGCTACTGTAATAGTTCGTTAACAGTACCTTCATCAATATACACTCCTGGAAATGGAAAAAAGAACACATTGACACCGGTGTGTCAGACCCACCATACTTGCTCCGGACACTGCGAGAGGGCTGTACAAGCAATGATCACACGCACGGCACAGCGGACACACCAGGAACCGCGGTGTTGGCCGTCGAATGGCGCTAGCTGCGCAGCATTTGTGCACCGCCGCCGTCAGTGTCAGCCAGTTTGCCGTGGCATACGGAGCTCCATCGCAGTCTTTAACACTGGTAGCATGCCGCGACAGCGTGGACGTGAACCGTATGTGCAGTTGACGGACTTTGAGCGAGGGCGTATAGTGGGCATGCGGGAGGCCGGGTGTTATATCAGTCTTCGGTTTTTCAACAGCTTTCGAATATATCACGTCCCATTTACAAAGTAATCCACACTTATTTCATTATCTCGGTTGATATAGGAGATTAGAATATTAACCATTGAACAAAATTACGCACGCTTCGACGTACTGTCATTTGCCGAAAAGTCGTTTCGGTATTGCGAACTGTTCATGAAATGAAAAGGCTGTTATGTCTTATGCGCCTCGCACTGTGTACAGGGTGTTTCAGAAGTGGTGGTCAATATTCAGGGATATAACAGGATCGATCATTCGAAACAGAAAAGTCAAGTAAACATGGGGTCTAAAACGCATACCTGAAGAGCTATAAGCATTTCTTGATCATCGTTATTGTGAAACAAATCTCGTCTACTGCAAGCTCTTTGCTTTCCATATTTTGGGAAGTGATAGTATGGACCAAAACAAGAAAAAAATGTCCAGTAAACATGTGCTTGAAAATGCATGCCTTAAAAGTTATGAGCACTTGTTCATTAGAAGAGTTGTGTTTCAAATTAGCGAAGATGAACAAGTGCTCATAGCTCGTAAGTTATGAGTTTTAGGGCACATGTTTACTGGACTTTTTTTGCTTTAGTTCATACTACCGCTTTCCAGAACATGGAAAGCAAAGAGTTTGCTCTAGAAGAGATTTGTTTCACAGTATCGAAGATCAAGAATTGCTCATAGCTCTAAAGGTATGCGTTTTAGACCCATGTTTACTTGACTTTTTTTGTTTCGAATGATTATTCCTGTCATATCCTTGAATACTGACCATCACTTCTGAAACACCTTGTATACAGTGTGTAACGGGGTATAAGTGTAGATACTTTTATTGGTTACTGAGGACATGTGCTGAATAACATTGCATTAGTATTTACTTCCTTTACAGACTGATAATTATAGCTGTTAGGAGTAATATGTTTTTAGGTTGGGTGGTACCTTCAAGTACATGTGGCAAGAACAAGGCACTGATGCTTATTTTCTCCTAGGCAGTACGTCATGTATTGAAGAGTGGACACATGGATGCAAAACGGTTGGACTACACTGTACGCGTAGTCTACGTGGTGGTGCAGTTTTGACCATGCAGAAAACATCAGGCAGTAAATTATGTGATGTGTGTGCATATTAAGGTACAAAATATATAAATATCGCACACACACACACACACACACACACACACATAATATATATATATATATATATATATATATATATATATATATATATATATATAATGAGCAGTTACTACGACGGTCATCCGAAACTGTTTTGATGGCGTCGTCAAGTTGGAATTCATGTCAGTTGTGAGCGAGACTGTAGGCGTGACAATCATGTGTGTTTGCTGGTTGGCGTGGCTGTGTCGTTACTAATTCAGTGTTAAAATGGAAGTTGAAACCGAGTTAGGTCGGATTACACTTAGTGACCAGTGTTTCTACATCAAAATCGAATCCCTCCGTGAAAAGAACCCAACGAAAATTTACTACGCTTTGAGAGAGGTACGTGGGAATTGTGTAGCGGGTCCGTGAAGGCCAGGTAAGCACTTAGAACAGCCGAAGACGTGGAAGGCCATCAACTGCAATAAACTACACCTCTCAGGTTTTTGTTAATGGCATTCTCAGAGAAGATCGACGAAAAACATGTGAGGAAATTGCATATGAGGCCAGAACGTATGTAACTTCAGTTTACAGAATCATAAGCGAAAAGTTAAAGATGACAAAAGCTGCTACCAGATGGGTTTTCCGCATGATGTGAGTGGAGAGCAGAAAGCAGGTAGCAAAAGAATCGCGGAAGAATTGCTTCAGCGTTATCGAACACATGGAGAATAATATCTGGGAGGGGTTGCTGCGTTTGATGAAACATGAAGATGAGATCTTGAGCCAGAACTGAAGTATCAGTCATCGCAATGAAAAAGTTCCAAATCTCCACATTCCAAAAAATTCCACCGCCAACAAAGGTGAAACTGATGGTGATCTTTGCGTATGGAACGAATGGAGTCATAGCTACAGAGTGCCCCAGGAGAGGGGCGCGTACTGCGAAATTTCTGCAAATGTTTTGCGGCCAAAAATTCGTAAAAGAAAGCCTGACTTATTTACAGTTCGTTACTCATTTTGCACGATAATGCAAGACTGCATATTTCCCAACCAGAGGGAGAAACGCTCGACAAATATGGGTGGGAAATACTTCCCCACTCACCATACAGTTCTCATATGAGACCACAACTTTGACTTGCTTCCCAAATTGAAAGAACAACTCCTTGGAAAACCTTTTGATACAACTGGTTAAGCTTCCAGTGAGGTGACCCGAGTAATCAGACAGCTCAACAATGAAGGTGCCGCTTCCAGAGTACAGAAGTTGCCAAAACGTTGGGAAGCTGGCATAAGCAAGAAAGGAGATTGGTCGGTAAAGTTATTTTGTAAAATAATTTTTTCAGTTCTATCTTACAGTGAACAGACTTTTGAAAGGATCCTCGTATAATCACATCAACGTCGACGAGATAATAAACTGCAATCACCCATCCTTCATTGCCTCCTTCTTGCACATCGTCAACGATGCACTTTGAATCGTAATGTGTAGGGTCAATAAAAACATGTTGGTCTCTTAAAAACGCCATCTCAAAAAGAAATCATGGAATAAGAGAAGCAGATTTTCATCGCAATGGAAATCTTATAAAAGGACCAGTTGTGAAGGTGGTCATCATTGACTGAAAGTAATAATGTGATTGATAAATATTTGTGGTCCTTGAGGCCATGGTCGGGTTCATAATAAAATCAATATTTACTGGATCGCTGGAAAATATTATCGAGATTATGTCGCAACTTGGTTATGAAAGCAGTTATGAGTATGTTTTATAGGTACCGGCATACATAGTTTTTAAAAATGACTCTATTAAAAGTTATTTGCGCATATCGATCCGTAGGTAAGTATGTACCCCATCTGTTTTTACCCAGGCGGTTGTGAACACAACTGTGAGAGGAGCTGAATGCGGCGAAAATCCGAGCGCGTGCACCACACGCTGGACGTCTGTGTGATGGCGTGACGTGTGTTACAGCCGGAGAGACTGCCTGACCAGATAAGAGCGTGAAAAAACACGCACCGCGCATATTCAGCGCCGCAGTATTCTCAGAAGTGACTGGGCTGGCGAGCCGACTCGCTGTAATTCAATCGTCGGTTGGTTTCCAAAATTGTAAATTACGAACCACTCCACTCACTCTACTCGTGAAACGTATGAAATATTCAGGAGTTAGTAATGAAACAATCGTTTATTGTGCAGTCTCTGGTGAACAAAATTGTGTTGTTGTTGTAAAACACCTCGTTAATGTATAGTACGCGAGCTGATTAATATGTCCTGCGTTTACACCTAAGCTCTCAAACCACTGTAAAGTTCATGGCAGACGGTGCTTTCTGCTGTACCAGTTACTAAGATTTCTTCATGTCCTATTCATGTATGGAGCGTGGGAATAATTATTGCTTAAAGGCCTCCGTGCGCGGTGTAACTAGCGTAATCTTGTCTTTGTGATTCCTGCGGAAGCGATAAGGAGGAGGTTTTAGCATGTTCATACACTACTCATTTATTTTGGGCTGAGAACCCGTAAACTTCCTTTGCTCCTTCGGACCACGTTAAAATTTCGTTGAATGGGTTTGAAGGGTCCTTAGTGGTTCCACGCTGTATACCAGATCAAAAATTGCGAGCTCTCTACACTGCAAAGGCTGGCTGGCTGGCTCTGAGCACTATGGGACTTAACATCTGTGGTCATCAGTCCCCTAGAACTTAGAACTACTTAAACCTAACTAACCTAAGGATAGCACACAACACCCAGCCATCACGAGGCAGAGAAAATCCCTGACCCCGCCGGCAATCGAACCCGGGAACCCGGGCGTGGGAAGCGAGAACGCTACCGCACGACCACGAGACACTGCAAAGGGGTCAGATCACATCAAAGGGAATTGCAACCCCACGCATTCCTGAGAGAAGGGCTGAATCGTCCGGAGGGTGTCAGCTGCGTCCAGTGTTGTCAAGAACGTCGTCCTGTTGGTCATCGAACTGCGAACTGTCGTTTTCGAGCACAAAATGTGTGGGAATCAGCGCCCCAAAGTAAGGGATGGTTTCATTTACGACCTTTAAGCCATCTCCTGAAGCCTTTTCGTGTCAATTCTGAGCGGCGGTGTGTCTGAAAAGCTTTTCTCGGTCACCCATAAGAAAATCGCATGATTGCAACGCTGGGCGTCGCGGTTCTTACGTCCACTGAGGAGGTGTCGAAAGAAGAGATGAAATTTGATTTGGTGACATGTGGATAAGAGGGGGTGTGAGGACCTTCCCATCTTTTGATACGTTCACGGTGGAGTTGGGCAGAATTATGGTGACATTTTCTGCCAATGTAACAACGTTAACCTACCTTACACCTCATATGAACTTCTGAGTTCAGGCGTTTTTTTTTCCCTCGCACGTATCGATCCCTTGTTATTTGAAGCATCGCCGAGTTAGACGGTGCCGGCTCTACGCTTTTGTGCAATTGCAGAGGAAGCTTGTAGGCACCTATGACTCAAATTTCAAACTCGCAATGGAAGACAGTTACGAGGTTTCAAAAAAAGTGATCCTTTAATTGTGTTGCGCAATAGGAAAAAGCACAAACTGGATCAGACTAGGGAAAGGAGTAAGACAAGGATGCTGTTTATCACCTACTCTTTTCAACCTGTACTTGGAAAATATGATTGACCAATGCTCATTAGATGACAAAGGAGTAGAAATTGGAGGAAGAAGAGTAGGGTGCTTGAGATTTGCTGATGGCATGGTCCTTCTAGCCACAGGGGAAAAAGAATTACAGAATTTGGTGGACACCATTGCAACTAACGGAAAAAAATATGGAATGAAAATTAACACAAATAAAACAAACGGATTGGCAATAGGAGGAAATAAGGAAATAAAAATTGTGCTGAATGGAGAAACACTAGAACAGGTGCAAAATTTTAAGTATCTTGGAAGCAGGATAGACACCGACTGGAAGTGCACCACAGAAATTAAAACAAGGATAGCAATGGCAAAGGAGGCGTTTTATAAGAAAAGGAGAATCTTCTGCAGCGGTCTGGACAAAGAACTCAGAAAGAGACTCATAAAATGTCTTGTATGGAGTGTTCTTCTATATGGCGCTGAAACATGGACTATGAGGAAAAAAGGCAGAGAAAGGCTGGAGGCTTTTGAGATCTGGACATGGCGGAAGATGGAAAGAATAAGTTGGATGGACAGAGTAAAAAATGAAGAGGTACTGAGAAGCGTGGGAGAGAAAAGGCAGTTACTAGATGTAATAAAGAGAAGAAAAAGAAATTGGCTTGGGCATATATTAAGAAAGAATGACGGACTGATAAAAACAGTTTTAGAAGGTTATGTAGAAGGGAAAAGGAAGCGAGGAAGGAAGAGATTCTAGATACTGGATGACATGATGGACGGTACAACATACAGCAGCCTTAAGAAGGAAGCAATGGATCGCAGAAAATGGAGAGGCAAAGGACCTGCTAATATAGCAGATAACTGATGATGATGATGAATGTAGTATCAAACACTGCCCTAAACTGAGGAAGAAATTTCTGAGATTGTCCGTCTAGAGCACAGTATTGCATGGAAGTGACTTACGGTCTGTGGGTAAACCAGAGAAAAGAAAATCGAAACGTTTGAGATTTTGTGCTATGAACAGATGATGAAAATTAAATGGACTGAAAAGATACTAAAAGAGAAGGGTCAGAAAGGGCGAGGAAAGATCTATGTGTGAAGCACTGACAAGAAATGAAAGGGTCTTATGGGGTTTTTCAGGCGCTGAGGCAAATCGTCCTATATGACACAACTTCGGCAATTTGCGCGTCTTTCTGATGAAAATGAGATGACATGATTAGAACTGAAAATGAGATGAAATGTTTAGGACAACACAAACACCCATGTGACAGGCTTAGGCACGACTAAAACTAACGAAGACAATTGAAACGGCCCATTGTACTGAAATTGACTGGTTGTGTTAGTAAAGCGAAATAAAGGAAATGTTTTAGCAGTCCAGGTGGTTCCCTTTACCAGGACATCTCTTTTTAATTTTAGGATAACTGCAGCAGCAATGAAAGTGATGAAATTTTCACTGAAAGGAAGAAAATCTCCGTCCAGCCGGGAACGGAACCCAGGACCCCGCAATCTAGAGGCTGCGACTCTAATCACTAGACCATGAGCTGCGTACAGCAACAACAAGAAGAGACAGGATTGTAGGTCATAAGTTAAGGCGCCATGGAGTAACTTCCACTGTATTGTGGGAGATGTAGAGAGTAAAACTGTAGAAGCAGACAGAGGCTGCAATATATCCAACAAATAATATAGGTCGTTTGGTGTAGGTTCTCTGAGGCGAAAAGGTTGGCACAGGAGAAGAAATAGTGGCGGGATGCGTGAATTCAGTCAGAGCATTGACGATAAAAGAATAAAAAAAGTTGTTCTAAATGAATGATGGTTAAATATAATTTTCCTTCCATCACCATACCATTTTATCACGCGTGATTCATGCCCACTGGATCAAAATCCGTCGTTAGCCACGGAATGTTCAAAGAATTGACATCTGTCATGTGCAAATAATTTTATTTCGGAGCGAAAACGAGAGCACACTAGCTGTTCTTATCAGAAAGTAATGCCAGAAGCGTGGTTTAAATACTTTGAAATTTTACTTATGACTATAAACGACCTGCTATAACCATGACAACCGTGCAAACTGTATCGTTTGTTCATGAATGAAAACTTATTTCTAGTGCCCTTTCGCATGATTCAACAGCAGCAGCAAAGTATTGTGTATTGCACCATATTGCAATGAACTTTAAGTAGAAGATCCCTTTCCAGGGAGTAGATTCTACTCTCAGAGACTCAGCCTTACATGAAGAACATATATATATATATATATATATATATATATATATATATATATATATATATATATATATATGTGTGTGTGTGTGTGTGTGTGTGTATAAAAGCAGACTGAAGCGTCGAATGAAAATTTGTACCAAGACCAGGATTCGAACCTGGGCCCCTTACTCTCTAGATACATGGGCTAACCACAATGCCTCCCGTGGACAGTGGCCTTCTACAACTGCAGGAACTACCCTAGCACCCCTCCCTCCTCAATCCAAATTCCCATTCACACACCAGCCCATTTGGTGTTCCCCCTAAGCTCGAACAGAATTGCAGAGGATCTCTTCCTGTTCTGGAATAGCTCCTCAGCATCGAACGAAATGGGGGAGGCTGGCATAGTGATATGCTCATCAACCTAGACCAGAGTTCAGATCCAATCCTTGACACAAACTTTCGTTCGCTGCTTCAGTGCATATGTACATCATATGTGCGTAGGACTTGAAATGTCTCTGGAAGCATATAGTCACATTTGAAGAAAGTTTTATGTAAGCCTGCAGGCTTTCGTGGGCGTTGTCAGTGAAGTTAAAATCTTTCGAGTTTGTAGGCCATGTCGTATTTCTCCTCTCTGCGGGGATCTTGTACAGGATCTTTTGGTGCCCACTGTTGATTGAACAAATCAACAGTGGACACCACAAGATCCTGAAGAAGATCCCAGCAGAGGGGCCGAGGCCTTGATCGTTTATGAGAAATACGACAAGGCCTAACAATCCAAGGAGGTTAGCTTTACTAGGACATCCTGCTTTAATTTTCGGATAGATGTGGGATCAATGTAAGTGATGAAATAGCGATTAACGTCCCGACAACAATGGAATAATTAGAGAAAGAGCACAAGTACGGGTTGGACATGAATCGGTAAGGCAATGTACAGCAGTTCTAAGGGTAAAGGGCATCCAGATGCCGATACAGTAGAAAAATGTACGCTGTCCATGCAAAACAGTTCAAGGATGGTAGCTTCCGTTACGCGCTGACCGTGGTAACGCTCTTAGCAGAGACAGCTCATGCGAGTGTAATGCAAGACTATCTCCGACTCCCTAAAAATTACAAGCACTTCTCGTACTAGCTCTATAGCTTTTTGGGCAAGAAATGCACTTATTTATCGTTACAGCGCCATTTTATGTTAATGCACACCGTCCAACAGTTTGTACTGAATGTAGTGAGCCCAACAGATACAGACGTAATTGAAAAGTTTACATTTCAGATATACTTGTACTAACTAGTACAATATTTCATAAGAAGATAATGGCAGCTCGTGACCACACATCTACAGTCATCTCGAAAACGGCTCGTTTGCGGATCGTTGTTTAGTGGAACGTTCTTGCTCTGGAAAGGCGCAATAACGAAGCAATGACGTCCGTGACTGTGGAAAGCTTGGACTGTCAGAGCATATTCTTACGGATCTCCCTCCATGAACCACGGACCGTGCTGGTGGTGGGGACGCTCGCGTGCTTCAGCGATACAGTTAGCAGTGCCGTAGGTGCAGCCACAACGGAGGGGTATTTGTTGAGAGGCCAGACAAACGGGTGTTTCCTGAAAAGTGGGAGCAGCCTTTTCAGTAGTTGCAGGGGCAACAGTCTGAATAAATGACTGATTTGACCTTGTAATATCAAACAAAAAGTCCATGCTGTGCTTGTGTTGCGAACGGCTGAAAGCAAGGGGAAACTACGGCCGTAATTTTTCCAGAGGGCATGCAGCTTTACTGCATGGTTAAATGATGATGGCATCTTCCTGGATAAAATATTCCGGACGTAAGGCGGTCCCCGATTCGAATCCCCGGGCAGGGACTACGAAGGAGAATGTCGCTGTAAGGAGAAACAAAACTGACATTCTACGGATCTGAGTGTGGAAAGTTGGATCACTTAATCGGACAGGTAAGTCAGAAAATTTAAAAAGGGAAATGGATAGGTTAAAGTTAGATATAGTGGAAATTAGTGAGGTTGGGTGGCAGGAGTTACAGGACTTCTCGTGAGGTGAATATAGTGCTATAAATATAAAATCAGTTGGAGTTAAGCCAGGAGTAGCTTTAATGTTGAATAAGAAGAAAATGAACACGGGTAAGCTACTATGAACAGCATAGTGAACGCATTATTGTAGCCAAGATAGATACGAAGCCCTCATCCACCACAGTAGTACAAGTTTATATGCCAACTAACTCTGCAGATGATACAGAGTTTATAGAAATGTATTATGATGTAAAAGAAATTATTCAGATAATTAAGGGAGACGAAAATTTAATAGCGATGGGGGACTGGAATTCGATAGTACGAAAAGGAAGAAAAGGAAAAATAGTAGGTGAATATGGACTGGAAGAAAGGAATGAAAAAGAATAGCCTGGTAAAATTTTTCACTAAGCACAATTTAATCATCGGTAATACTTGGTTTAAGAATCACGAAATTAGGCCATATACATGGCCTGGAGACCCTGGAAGGTTTCAGATTGATTGTAGAATGATAGGACAGAGATTTCGGAATCGGATTTCAAATTGTAAGACATTCCTAGGTGCAAATGTGGACTCTGATCACAATTTATTGGTTATGAACTGTGGAGTAATAGAGAAGAAATTCCAAAAAGGTAGGAAATTAAGGAGATGGAACCTGCGTAAGTTGAAAGAACCATAAGTTGTTGAGACGTTGTTCCACAACGTATTTTAACGTTTCAAAAATGGCTCTGAGCACTATGGGACTTAACATCTATGGTCATCAGTCCCCTAGAACATAGAACTCATTAAACCTAACTAACCTAAGGACATCACACAACACCCAGTCATCACGAGGCAGAGAAAATTCCTGACCCCGCTGGGAATCGAACCCGGGAACCCGGGCGTGGGAATTTAACGTTTCACACACCTCTGGAGAGGTATAACTGTGACTACGATGCCATATTGTGAATGCCCTAGTGACTAACAAATGCAATTAATGTTTTGTTTTCACATTCTGGCCTTGTCACTTAGTATGGCCAATGGCCTCAAAATGGCTCGTTATATTTTTGAAAAGAAATAAAGAACTATTTTAGCAATTCTGGAAGCTTCCTTTACTAGAATTTTCCGCTTACGTCTTTTAACGATTCTTGTAGTCTAAATTCAGGTATGACAGTTACTTTTATCCTTCATATACCGGGTGTTACAAAAAGATACGGTCAAACTTTCAGGAAACATTCCTCACACACAAATAAAGAAAAGATGTTATGTGGACATGTGTCCGGAAACGCATAATTTCCATGTTAGAGCTCATTTTAGTTTCGTCCACCTACGCTCAATGCAGCACGTTACCATGATTTCATACTGGATACTCTACCTGTGCTGCTAGAACATGTGCCTTTACAAGTACGACACAACATGTGGTACATACACGATGGAGCTCCTGCACATTTCAGTCGAAGTGTTCGTACGCTTCTCAACAACAGATTCGGTGACCGATGGATTGGTAGAGGCGGACCAATTCCATGGCCTCCACGCTCTCCTGACCTCAACCCTCTTGACTTTCATTTATGGGGGCATTTGAAAGCTCTTGTCTGCGCAACCCTGGTACCAAATGTAGAGACTCTTCGTGCTCGTATTGTGGACGGCTGTGATACAATACGCCATTCTCCAGGGCTGCATCAGCGCATCAGGGATTCCATGCGACGGAGGGTGGATGCATGTATCCTCGCTAACGGAGGACATTTTGAACATTTCCTGTAACAAAGTGTTTGAAGTCACGCTGGTACGTTCTGTTGCTGTGTGTTTCCACTCCATGATTAATGTGATTTGAAAAGAAGTAATAAAATGAGCTCTAACATGGAAAGTAAGCGTTTCCGGACACATGTCCACATAACATATTTTCTTTCTTTGTGTGTGAGGAATGTTTCCTGAAAGTTTCACCGTACCTTTTTGTAACACCCTGTATACTTAGGCATTTACGTATGTTCTTCATGTAAGGCTGAGTTTATGAGAGTAGAATCTACTCCCTGGGAAGGGATCTTCTACTTAAAGTTCATTGCAATGTGGTGCAACACGCAATACTTTGCTGCTGCTGTTCAGAGGGAGCATCAGGCAACAGATGACTAGAACAGTGGAAAGGAATACAATAGAAGACGAATGAGTAGCTTCAAGAAATGAAATAGAGAAAGCAGCACAGATTCAAATAGGTAGAAACACAAGGCCTAGTAGAAATCCTTGGACAGCGCAGGAGATACTGAATTTAACTAACGAAAGAAGAAAATATAAAAATGCACCAAATAAGGCAGGCGAAAGGGAATACACACATCTAAAAAATGAGATTGACTGGAAGTAGGAATGGGTGAAGGACAAAGGTAGGGTTTTAAAAGCATATTCCATTAGGGAAAAAAATGATATCACCTACAGCAGTGAAGAAAACCAAAGAAGAATTTGGAGCAGGAATTAAAGTCCAGGGAGAACAAACGAAAACTTTGAGGTTTTGCCGATGACACTGTAGTTCTGTCAGAGACAGCAAAGGATTTGGAAGAGCAGTTGAACAGAATGAACACTGTCTTTAAAGGAGGACGTACGATTAACAGAAGCAAAACAAAGATAATGGAATGCATTCAAATTAAATCAGATGATGGTGAATGAATTAGATTAGGAAACGAGACACTTAAAGTAATAGATGAGTTTTGCTGTTTGGGGAGCATAATAATTCATAATGGGTGAAGTAGAGAGTTTTTAAAATGCAGATTGGCAATGAAAAGAAAAGCATTTCAGAAAAAGAGAAATTTGTTAGCATCGAGTATATATTTAGGTGTCAGGAAGTTTTTTCTGATTTTATGAAGTGTTTGTATGGAGTGTAGCCGTGCGTGGAAGTGAAACTTGGACGATAAACAGTTTAGACAAGAAGAGAATAGAAGCTCCTGAAATGTGGTGCTCCAGAAGAATCCTGAAAATTAGATGGGTAGATCACGTAACTAAAGAGGAGGTACTGAATAGAATTTGGAAGAAAAGAAATTTGTGGCACAACCCGATTACAAGAAGCGGTCAGTTGATAGGACACGTTATGAGACATCAAGAGATCACCAATTTAGTACTGGAGACATGTCACGGATGTGGCTACACAGAGACTGCTTCTTTGGTATGACGTTTCATGCTTGGCCCAAGAAACTAACTGGAGTAACAACCTCTTGTTAAGTAAAGTGTGAAAGTCGCCTGTAAGATAATCTTAGGTAATGTCACACTGAGGCAGCAGCGCATAAAGGATGTGGGGAACGGAGAATCCGTACAGGGCTGCTCTTGCTTTACCCATATCTAGCGATGGTACTATAATGTAATACTCAGATATGTAACAGTTCATAAAAAGTTCTGCATTAATTATCTGGGTGTAAAAGTAATTAACCATTGCAGTGCTACATTTATAGATGAAATTAAAATAGACAAATTGCAGCAAGTGAGAGAGAGAGAGAGAGAGAGAGAGAGAGAGAGAGAGAGAGAGAGTATGTAGAGAAACGAGAGCGATTTTCGTGGATACGATAAATCCCTTCTCTCGAAAATTTCCTTCCTTCATATCACAGATGACGTGTCACTGATCTCATTAGCACTATGACTGCAGTACTCACGAGGTGCCTAGTTGCGTTCACCAACCTGCAGTCTTTCATAATTGTTGTCTCCTGCGTAGAAAACAGCACGTGGGTCATGAATCCGTTATCTTCAGGCTGTAATAAACTCTTAGCGAGGATCTGGTATTGTATAAATAATTAAACTTTCTATTAGTCTGTTCATACGGGATGCCACTCGCTTTTTATTAACAGAATACGAGAATCTACACAGTTATAGTCCACTTTACGAATCACAAATAATTACAATGAACTGCGTATTTGGATAATTACTATCAAACTGTTCTCAGTTACATGTTCAAATAAACAGAGATTGCTAATTAATTTCTTAAACGATACAGACCGCGCCAGAGAACATGTCTGTCACCCGAGACTGTCGAACCAGCTCTAATCTTATAGCCGAACCACTTAGCCAACCATCTAAATTAGGCGCGATTCGAAGATCTCCTAAGTGCTTCGTCTGTCTTTTCGTTTAGCAATTGTTTATTATTCTGCTGGTAATTAACACTTTTGAAATAATGGACAGCAGCCTGCCATTGAGAGATGCTTTTATATGAAAGGCAACTAAATTCACTGTTTAGTTTTTCTAATATTAATAACAGAAATTTATCATTTTGGCGCGCCACTTCGGAACTATTTAGGCCATCTTTCCCACGGTACCTATACCGAACAAACCATCTGTCATCGGTACCTCACACCACATTTCGTCATCTTCCCACTGCTGCCTTTTTAGCTGCTCTAAGAAGCGCTGCTTATAGGTTTATATGAAACTAGATGTTATTTCATATAAACAATTTGTACTGCATGTCTTGAAGTAGACCAATAATATATTATTCTGCAATTTATGTAACAATAGAGACCGTATTATGAAATCATGGCATGCCTTTCATTTTTATGTAGGAACTAGCACGGTATGCCATAGTCACTAGACGGCAAACCTCATATATGATGGAAAATGAAACAATGAATAAAAGTTGTTGAGATAAAAAATTAGTGCAGCAGGTTTTTAAAACGAATTAAAAAGTATAAAATAATTTTTCATAGCGCCATACAGATTCCTAACCCCGTACAGACAGTCCTGAAAATTTGTGATTGCGAATTTTTAATAGTTACGAAAATAGTTTTAGGATTTTAAATGAAAAACGTTGGACGCATGCAATAGATAACAATAAGGACGTGAACTATTCATTCATCAGCTGTGTATTGCATGCTCCCCACGTTTTTCGTTTCAAATTCTACAGGTACTTTCATAGCTATTAAAAATTCGCAAGCACAAAATTTCAGGACTGTTTCTGTGGGGTTATGAATCGGTATGAGGCTAAGAGAAACTAATTAATACTTTTTAGTCCATTTAAAAAAAGTGTTGCATTAAAAAGTTTTTGTTTAAATAATCATTTTCTGCTTTTTAGTATTGTGTGTGTCAAATTTTTCGTTTTGATGAGATTACAACAGAGACATGTGGTAAATTTTAGGATTATTCCAGATTTTCTTCACCTGTATAAACCAGTACATTGCTTCCTCCTACGATTATCTCACGAAAAGACCTCAAAGGAAAAAAATAAAAACAAGTAGAGAGACTCGAACTCACACAGGGACTTACCAGCAACCATTCTTACTACGAAGCATTCGCAAGTGGAACAGGAAAAGAGGAAAAATGTATTTGTACACAAAGTACCCACCGCCACACTACAGATACGAAAACGGGTTAATATTGCATGTCATCAAGTTCTGAGCTATGCTGAAAGTTTGAAGTCACTAACTCATCGGGAAATGATGGTGCAAACAAAGTACCGTTCGCCATACATCAAATAAGAAAGAATTAATACTGAATTGTCATCCAGTTCTGAGCTATGCTAAAATAGAGTTACCTCCGTCATACACCAGACAAGAAAGCGAGTTAATATAGCATTATAATCTAGTTCTGAGGGATGTTGAAAGTTTCAGGTCTCTAGCACATCAGGAAGTTACTTTAAAGTCAATCACCTAATCTGTACCAAGCAAACAGACAAGAAAGCGACCTTATAAAAACGTGTTAAAATACGTTCACCTGAGCAAGTTTTCGCTGCTAACTATGAAAGCTTCCATAAGTTTAAGTGGTCTTCTTTCTTTTCTTGTTTTCGGTGTGAGTTATCTGCCTCCAACATCCGCTACACTATTTCTGATACAAACTGTATAGTTACTCTTTGATACGTTAATTGTTGCAGTCGCTCTATTGTGGCCCAACTGACTGGATGTGAGGACAACCAGACAAAAGAACAGAATACTACCTGACTGGGCTACTCTGTCACAGTGCGGACACAGAAACGTTGAAACGTGCATGCAAACTGAGCAGAAACTGAACTAAAAGTGTAGCCCTGAAGCGAAGAAAGTAAGTAAGATATGGGCCGGTACTAACTGTGAACATAGGGAGGAGGGGGGGTGGTGGGGGGGGAGGGTGGATAGGCGGGGAGGGGGGTGAACACCGTGCAACACGTGGCGTGAACATCACTGCTTCCGGCGTGCGGGTGGTGGCCAGATATTGGCGGTGGCTGGTTGTTGACATTCCGATAATTGGCTGCAGCAAGAGGCGCGGCCGTGTGTGTGTGTGTGTGTGTGTGTGTGTGTGTGTGTGTGTAGGTGGGTTAGGGGGTGGGTAGGAGGATGGGGGCGGGGAGTGGCGTGGAGGGGGCGTCGCCGCTAACGTGCCGAACAGCGAAACTAATCTATCTCGTATTATTTGAACATCGCTGAGCACAGGGATGCAGCATATGCTGTACACTTTCACAATGTGTGCAGGTACTGAAAGTAGTAATATATCCAAGATAACTACAGTAACATACGAAACTTTTGATGTGAAATGAAAATTACCTGTGGCTCAAGTCTGCACAACTTCTACAAGGACCAGAAAGTACGTTTATTTAAACGTTATTTTAATAGCTTTGTGTTTCAGTACCAGTCAACAATTTCAGAAGTCTTGGTTTCGACCCCCATTCGATCCTACGACTCTTTTTTATTTATAGTTTCTTTTACCTCTGGTTATCATTTACTTAAGTGAGAAAGGCGAAGCCGCATCATGACCAGGTATACACAATAAACTGTGGATCCCTTTATAAATCGCAGAATGTGTCAGTTCGTAAGTCGGAGGAGACGTAGAGAACCCAGACGCAGTATGTGTCTGTCTGGGTGTTGGCAGCTTTAATTTTAATTACGATACTACTGAACAATCTATAGGGAGTATTACAAATGAGGAAATATTTTGAGGACCGCTTGCTGTTATACACAAGTCAAGATCCACTGATATTTTTTATTTCATAGACTTTTTGCTGCAGCTTTCTTCATTTTGACGACTGCATTAGAGTGGCTCTCCACTTTAGCCCATCCTGTGCAAGCCTCTTCAGCTCTGCGTAACTGTTGGAACCTACTGCGTACTGCATTCAAGCCTCTACAATTTTTACCCATCCATATCCTCCACTTCCTTCCCTTATCAAATTAATGATTCCTGGATTTCTCAGGATATGTCCTATCAACAGCTACCTCCCTTAGTCAAGTTAGGCGTAAATTTATTTTTTCACCAATTCAATTCAAAATCTCAATTCATAACCTTAATTATTCGATCTAGGAATCTAATTCTCTACAACCTTCTCTAACACCACATTTCAGAAGCTTCTGTTCTCCTCTTGTCTCTTCTTTATATTCGGATTATATGCAAATATACACCCTAAAAGACACTCCGAGTAAAACGCCCTCTTCTGCATGAAGTTTAGACCAAATAGCTTATTATGTGCAACATAATAATAATGGGCAAAAATTAATAAACTAAATTCTGTGGATTATGGTAAGGTTATGGCCTGGCATCAATAATGTGTAAGTAACGCAGCTTATAGTCTAGTTGTGTACAATGAGCATGCTTCACTCACTCTGTTACCCTACTTTTTCTATTTAGAAATTTGAAGGCATAAAAGCAGAAAACAATTATTTAAAAGAAAAAACTTTTTAATATGACATGTTTTAAAGTGGACTAAAATGTATAAAATAATTTCTCCTAGAATTTCCGGATTCCTAACACCATAGTGATTCTCCTGAACATTTGTGATTGAAAATATTTTATAGCTTTTACAATACTTGCAAAATTTAAAACAAAAAGCGTGAGGCACATGCAATAGATAACTGATGCATGAATAGTCCACATTCGTCACTAACAGTTTTATTGTACTCGAAATTATATGAACTGTTGTCTGAGTTTTCTTAATGACAGCTGCTCTGTACACTCCTTCCTAAATAATCTATTGCATGCTTCCCACGTTTTTCATTTTCAGTTTTACAAGTAGTCTCATGGCTGTTAAAATTCACAAGCACAAATTTACAGGACTGTCTGTCGGGGATTAGGAATTTGTGAGGAGTTAGGACAAATTATTTCATACTTTTTAGTCTGTTTTAAAAACATGTTATATTAAAAAGTTTTTTAACTTCAGTAATTATTTCCCGCATTTTAGTCTTCATGTGGGAATTCTTCAGACGATTTTAAAAAGTATGGTTAGATTACAATAGAGACAGGTGATAAATTTAAGGTTTATTTCATCTAAATTAGCCAATATATTGCTTCCTCCAACGAATGTATCCCGAAAAGAACATGCACGTAAAAATGAGAGAGAATCGAGTTCATACAGAGGCTTACCAGCAGTCGTTCTCATAGCGAGGCAATCACGACTGCAACAGGAAAGGGAGGAAACAGCAGGGAAAACAAAGTATCCTCCACCGTCTCTGACAGAACTACACGAGGTGACAGAAGTCGTGGGATACCTGCTAATACCCTCCTCAGTCCGTGGGTTCACATATGTGGGCTTCGCGATTTTATTTTGTAAAGCTTATCAACAGTTTCTATCGACTAAAGACCTTTAGTACACGTTTGTGTACGTTTCGTAGTTTCACCCCATGCCACTAGATTGCACCACAATCTGCTCGCAGTACCCACTGTGATGTTTTGAAGATACGGGTCGGCTAAATGGCTACACACGGCACGCGCCTTACAGGTAATTCAAAATAATATCTTATTCTATATGCTAAATTTACTTTCTTTTTTGCTTTACATGTGTAAAAATAGTCACAAATGTAATTGACATATGTCTTTTTTTTCAAAATTATCTCTTATGGTTAATACAGTGAACATCGAAAGTCGAAGTGTACTTCAGGTCTCAACCTCAAAGTTTTTCTGTTTACCTTATTCATTGCGAAGTTGTAATTGTTATGGTATTGTGTGAGGAAGTCCTCATAATTATCAAATTGTTGTGATAAAATGTTATATAATTCTTAGAATATCGATTGTTTAAACATCAACAATTAATTTATGGAGTTATTTTCAGTAAATAACGATGAAGAAATATTTTGGATGCTGAAAGAGGGTGACTTCAATTCACTTTCAGACGATGAGAGTCCACAAATTCTGGATGAGCAAGCTGTCCCTGAATCCACCGTCACTACTGATCAAGCAGGAATCAAAATATAAGACAGTGGCCTTAACATAAGTTACAATGGACTTGCTCAAAAGTGGAAAACAAGGAACCAGGTGAAGATAATTTCGAAGATCTGACAGATGGTGTGTCAAGAGATTCTGCTGAACACTTTCTTGAGTATGGTAAGAATATTTGGAATGTTGTTGCAGAACAAACAATTTTATATCATGTGCAAAGTAATAGTAATAATTTAAACACAAATATGAACGAAATTCTTTCCCTTGTTGGGACTGAAATTCTAATGGGTACACTCAAGTTACCACAAGCGAAGATGTACTGGAGTAGGCTACTTGACCTGTCTCTCATCAGTGAAACTATGACTCGGGATAGGTATTTCAAGTTACAAAATAATTTACATTTCATAAATAATTTACACGATCTTGATAGATGTGACAAACTTTGGAATCTGAGGCCCGTGATTAATTTTTTCACGAATAAGTGTCTCGCCTTGCCACGATTTAAACATCTCTCAATTCATGAGCAGATGATTCCATTCTCTGGCAGACGTGCATTGAGAACTTGCGTGCCATCTAAGCCTAATCCTCTTGAGTTGAAGAACGTTATTTTCGCATCTTCAGATGGTTTAGTCCTTGACTTCATGTTATATACTGGCTATAGAACAGTGCCTGACACTGAATTAAAAGAAACAGGTTTAGGTGCAAGCGTAATTAAGCTTTTGACTGTGGCAGTTCCGAAAAATGGACAACATGTAATATGTATTGACAGATTTCTTACAGGCATGAAGTCAATTGAGCTTCTCTTAGGCAACAATATATATCAATCAGGAACTGTAATGAAAAACAGAATTTCTGACGTGGCTTCAAAGTTCAAAGCTGATTGTGATATAAACAGAGGCGAATGGGATGAATATAGAGGGAAGACAAAAAGGTGTGTGCACTTAAATGGAAAGATAACAAGTCTGTTATTTTGGTATCATGTTGTGTTGGAAGTGAGCCTCAAGTTAGTAGTAAACGATGGTCAGAGGCTAAGATAAGAAATATTGATGTACCACGACCAGCTACAGTGAAGAGTTACAGTTGTAACATGGGTGGTATTGACCTATGTGACAGATTCATGGCCTACCAGAACAAGAAAATGGACAATCATCATTTCATCCCCATTGACGCGCAAGTCGCCGAAGTGGCGTCAAACCGAAAGGCTTGCACCAGGCGAGCGGTCTACCCGACGGGAGATCCTCGTCACACGCCATTATTATTATTATCAGACTATTTACCATTTTACTGATTTAGTTATTATTAATTTCTGGATTATATACAAAAGAATCTGTGCAAAAGAAGAAGTACCAAAATGTAACAGACTGTCCCTAATAAACTTCAGACTGAACTTGGCTAATGTGCTGATAAAGCATTCTCATGTCAGAACTTCCTTACAACTCTCTGAAGAAGTTACCTTGGATGAGAAGGAGATCACTGACAGTTCAGGAGAAGATGAAGACAACAAGCCCAAAAAAGAAAAGTTGTTTCCATGCCAAGGAAGCCAACGCAGTATGACCGGATTGGTCATCTTCCCCAATACATGCTTCTAAATGTCGCTTTGAAGGTTGCAAAGTCCGCACAAGTACCTTGTGCAAGAAGTGTAATGTTTATTTATATGTGAGTAAAACCAATTGTTTCGTAAAATTTCGTTAGCAAAAACTTTAATGTTTTTAATGTATTATTTATTTACCGGTTAAGACCTGAAGTCCACATATGCGTACCTCAAATATTTTAGTCTGTACAAAAAAGAAAAGTATAAATAATGTAATCCTGAATGTAATTATGATTAACACTAATAAAAATAACACTGAAAACAATTTTCCTCCCTTAGTTTATCTTCGGGACTCAAGAGGATACCCTTGTCGGACCTCGTTTTGCGCATTGTAGTGCGACAACTCGAAGTGGCGAATTAATATTCCACTGTCACCCACATCTGAGCTATGTCGAAAGTTTCAACTGTCTAGGTCTTTGGAAAGGTAGTTTGAAATCAACTGCAAAATTGGTACCGAACAGACAAATAGACAAGAAAGCGACCTAATAAGAATGTGTTGAAAACGCCGTACAGTGATGAACTACTAGCTCTCTCTTCATCTCCAACTGATGACTTACTTTCTGGCTTATAAAACACACAAAGAAATAGACAAAGTGTACCGCTGACATCATTTTCGGGAAACGCATAGATACTGACTGTAAAAAGAATAATGGTTCGGGACAGTTGGTATCTCTGTAGAGAAGCTATAAAAATACTTAAGATAACTCGGTGCAACTGAAAACTTACATTCTCAATTGTAAAGATGTTGGAATATTAAAACTGGGACAAGGGATCATTCATAAATCTCAGAATCTTTGGTTCAAGAAAATACAGGTGGGCCAAAAGTAAGTAGTCACTAGCAATCCTTAGACTTTGTTTTGGTTAGTGTAGCGGTAGTCAGTTGTGAACCTGACTAGCGCGTAGTATCGATAAGTCAGTTGACGTTAGAAGTTTGAGGGTATGTAGTTCGTTGTTACCTGAGAAAAATGAATAGAACGTTAAGTATCGATAAGACAGCTGACGTTAGAAGTTTGAGGTTGTGTTTCTCGTTGTTATCTGAGAAAAATGAATAGAATGTTAACTTCAGAGCAGCGTGCATTTGAAAGGACTAGGTTGATAGCGGAGCTACCTCGTTCAGATAGGCCAAAGGTTGTTACTACAGAAGAGAACCTTAATACTGTCGTGCATGGTTTTGTGACATCACCGACTAAATCTCAAAGAAAAATGATAAATGAGTATGGAATGACAAGAAAAAGCCTATGAAGGACTGAGAAAATCCGGCCGCTGTGGCCGAGCGGTTCTAGGCGCTTCAACCCGGAACCGCGCCCCTGTTACGGTAGCAGCTTCGAATCCTGCCTCGGGCATGGATGTGTGTGATGTCCTTAGTTAGGTTTAAGTAGTTCTAAGTCTAGGGGACTTATGATCTCAGATGTTAAGTCCCATAGTGCTTAGAGCCATTTGAACCATTTTTTGATTGAGAAGAAATTGAAATTGGGACCTTATAGACCTACTTTACTTCAAGGCCGAAATAAGGACGCTCTGGAAAGGGGTATGGAATTCCGATAGGTGTAGACAATCCTTTAAATTTCGCGGGCCTGAATGTATGGGTAGGGATTTTCAGTGGTAGATTAATTGGGCCTTGTTCTTTTTAACGGTACTATCAGTTCTGTAACTTACGTAGATAAGCTTGAAGATGTGTTGTTGGAACTGGAAAATAGTACACTTTATGAACACCTGCAGCCAGTTAAGGAAAAGTTTATATGGCAATACGATGGTTCACCCCTACACTATGGAAGTATTGAGAGAGGCTTTCCGATGAAAACTCTGACGAATGGATTGGCAGACTGGGTACTACTGAACGGCCCTCACCATCATTCCCATGGAGTCATCACTCCGGGGTATATTAGAAAATGATTTTAATTCTGTCAATATTTTTGATGTTGAACATCGAAAGAAAGAATCCAATCAGAATTTGAAAACTTACAGTCCCAGAAGATTTCTGACAAAATTTGTGTATCAGTGTTGAAGAGATGCAATGTCTGTTTAGAACACCATGGAAACTGCTTTCAGTATATTTTGTATTTCTGTGTTGATAATAAAATCGTATTCTGATTTGTTTAGTATTATTGCATCAAATGCATTTTTGACAACTGAGTTATAGCCCGCCCAGTTTAATTGCATGTAAAGCTTATTTATGACCACAATAAAGCATATAACATCCTTGAATGGAACACTTGGTACAATAAAACACCACAAATGAATGATCAAAACAAAAAGAATCCATATGCGGAAGGAAGTACTGAAAAAGGCTCACTAAAAGAAGACATGATGAATTCAATTACTCTAATACGCAGATGGAATAATGTAAGACCGATTATGTATCGATCTTCAAAAGTGTACCATATCACCAAACAATGAACGTACCGACGAACACAGACAAGTGCTCGTTAAAGATCTCGAAATGACGTAAATACCACAACACCAAGCCTTACAGTACAAACGAAAACTTCGGCAAACAGTTACTGCAAGAAATCTGAGAATGAACAACAGAGACTTACCTCTATTCTGCTGAATACGTTATTCAACCATGGCAGCACCTCTGCAGATCAAGACATGCAGACCGGAACCCCACGGCAGACAGGGCCGAACTGGTACCCTCTCAGTGCGTTAAACAAAACGTTCCCCACTGGACAACGCAGCACTCTGCTGGTTGGCCGCCGTAACAGCTCTCCAAAGTGTTTTATCATACATTGCTACTGAATTTGACGAAGAGAGTTATACTTTCATAGATCAATTGCTCGGTTACAGAAACATGTTTGCAAAGTGTCTGCGATTTAGAATTCCGGAAATAAAACTCAGTTCTGAAAGTCGCGATTTCCACAGACAACTTTGAGTCTGAACTGCTTATTGTCCATGTTTCACTTCCGCACAAGGCCACACACCATACAAATACCTTCTGAAAACACATCCTCAGACTTAAATGTATATGCGATGTTAAAAAACTTTTCCTTTTCAGTAACGCTTCCCTTACTATTTCCAGTTTGCACGTATATCTTTTCTACTTCGGCCATTGTCAATTATTTTGTAGCCCAAATATCAAAACTCATCGCTACTTAGTCTCTCATTTCCTAACCTAATTCTGTCAGCCTTAAAACTAAACTAAACTAAACTCCGCCCGAACAGGGCATGAAGGCCCAACCGTACCAACTGGCCGCCGTGTCATCCTCAGCCCACAGGCGTCACTGGATGCGGATATGGAGGGGGATGTGGTCAGCACACCGCTCTCCCGGCCTACACTATGTGATCAAAAGTATCCGGACACCTGGCTGAAAATGACTTACAAGTTCGTGGGGATCTCCATCGCTAATGCTGGAATTCAGTATGGTGTTGGCCCACACTTAACCTTGATGACAGCTTCCACTTTCGCAGGCATACGTTCAATCAAGTGCTGGAAGTCGAAGTTAAAATCTTCTGGGTTATTAGGCCGCGTCATGTTTCTTCTAAAATGTTTGACGTTTCGACCCCTCTGCTGGGATCTCCCTCAGGATCTTTTGGTGTTCACTACTGCTAGAGCACTCACAGTGGACACCAAAAGATCCTGAGGAAGATCCCAGCAGAGGGGTCGAAACGTCGAACATTTTAAAAGACACACGACGCGGCCTAATAACCCAGAAGATTTTAACTTCAGTGACAATGGCCACGAAAACCTGCAGACTTACATAAAGTGCTGGAAGGTTTCTGGGGAACGGCAGCCCATTCTTCACGGAGTGCTGCACTGAGGACAGGTATCGATGTCGGTCGGTCAGGCCTGGCACGAAGTCGGCGTTCCAAAACATCCCAAATGTGTTCTATAGAACTCAGTCCAGGACTCTGTGCAGGCCAGTCCATTACAGGGATGTTACTGTCGTGTAATTACTCCGCCACAGGCAGTGCGTTATGAACATGTTTTCGATCGTGTTGAAAGATGCAATCGTCATCCCCGAATTGCTCTTCAACAGCGGGAAGCAAGAAGGTGCTTAAAACATCAATGTAGGCTTGTGCTGTTATAGTGCCACGCAGAACAACAAGGAGTGCAAGCCCCCTCCATGAAAAACATGACCACACCGTAACACCACCGCCTCCGCATTTTGCTGTTGGCACTACGCGCGCTGGCAGATGACGTTCAACGGGCAGACGCCATACCCACATCCTGCCATCGGATCGCCACATTGTTCACCGTGATTCGTCACTCCATACGACGTTTTTCCACTGTTCAATCGTCCAGTGTTTACGCTCGTTACACCAAGTGAGCGTCGTTTGGCATTTACTGGCGTGATGTGCAGCCACTCGACCATGAAATCCAAGTTTTCTCACCTCTCGCCTAACTGTCATAGTATTTGCAGTGGATCCTGATGCAGTTTGGAATTCCTGGGTGATGCTCTGGATAGATGTCTGCCTATTACACATTGCGACCAACTCTCAGCGGTATCTGTCAGTCAAATGGTTCAAATGGCTCTGACCACTATGCGACTTAACTTCTGAGGTCATCAGTCGCCTAGAACTTAGAACTAATTAAACCTAACTAACCTAAGGACATCAACACATCGATGAACGAGGCAGGATTCGAACCTGCGACCGCAGCGGTCGCTCGGCTCCAGACTGTCGGTCGACAGACGAGGTCGGCCTTTACGCTTTTGTGCTGTACATGTCCCTTCACGTTTCCACTTCATTACCACATCGGAAACAGTGGACCTAGGGATGTTTAGGAGTGTGAAAATCTCGCGTACAGACGTATGGCACAAGCGACACTCAATCACCTGACCACGTTCGGAGTCCGTGAGTTCCGCGGAGCGCCCCATTGTGCTCTCTCACGATGTCTAATGACTACTGAGGTCGCTGGTATGGAGTACCTGGCAGAAGGTAACAGCATAATGCACCTAATATGAAAAACCTATGTTCTGGGGGTGTCCGGATACTTTTGATCACATAGTGTATGTCAGTTTACGAGACCGGAGACACTACTTCTCGATCAAGTAGCTCCTCAGTTTGCCTCACAAGGGCTGAGTGCACCCCGCTTGCCAATGGCGCTCGGCAGAGCGGATGGTCATCGAAGTGCCCGACAGCGTTTAACTTCGGTGATCTGACGGGAACCGGTGTTACCATTGCGGCAAGAATTCTGTCAGCATTACCTGAATTAATTCGATTATAATTTATTACCCTTGTTTTACTAATGGTGATCTCTTTTGAAAGCACTATACATTCCGTTATATTGCTCTTCCAAATCCTTTGCCGTTTCTGACAGAGGTAACAAAAGACACTGGATACCTCCTATTATCATGTCGGACTTCTTTTTTCCTGGCGTAGTGCAAGCAACTCGACGTGAGAAGGACTCAACAAATCGTTGGAAGTTCCCTGCAGAAATAGTTAGCCATGCTGCCGCTATAGCCATCCAGGCTTTTGTGCTCAAACTGACCTCTCGATCATGTCCCATGAATGTTCGATGGATTCGTGTCGAGTGATCTGGGTGGCTAAATCATTCTCTCGAATTGTCAAGAATGTTCTTCAAACAAATCACTAACAATTGTGGCCCGGCGACATGGTGCATTTTCATCAATAACATGAAATCCATGAGTGGCTGTAAATGGTCTCCACGTAGCCGAACATAACCGTTTCATGTCAATGATTAGTTCAGGTGGATCATAGGACCCAATCAATTCCATGCATACACAGCCTATACCATTATGGAGCCACCACCATCTTGCGCAGTGCTTTGTTAACAACTTCGATCCATGGCGCCGAGGAGTTTGCGCCACGCTTGAAAATTACTATCAGAGCTTACCAAGTGAAATCGGGAATCATCCCACAAGGTCACGATTTTCCGGTCGTCTAGGGTCCAACCGATATGAACACGTGCCCACGAGAGGCGCTGCAGGCGATGTCGTGCTGTTAACAAAGGCGCTCGCGTCGATCGTCTGCTACCATAGCCCATTAACACCAGATTAGATTAGATTAGATTAGATTAATACTAGTTCTATGGATCATGAATACGATATTTCGTAATGATGTGGAACGAGTCGAATTTTCCAATACATGACATAATTAGGTTAATTTAACAACATACTTAAGTTAATATAACTACTTTTTTTGTGTTTTTTTATTTTTATTTTTTTATTTTTTTTATTTTTTTAATATTTTTTTCTTAATTTATATCTAAAAATTCCTCTATGGAGTAGAAGGAGTTGTCATTCAGAAATTCTTTTAATTTCTTCTTAAATACTTGTTGGTTATCTGTCAGACTTTTGATACTATTTGGTAAGTGACCAAAGACTTAAGTGCCAGTATAATTCACCCCTTTCTGTGCCAAAGTTAGATTTAATCTTGAATAGTGAAGATCGTCCTTTCTCCTAGTATTGTAGTTATGCACACTGCTATTACTTTTGAATTGGGTTTGGTTGTTAATAACAAATTTCATAAGAGAGTATATATACTGAGAAGCTACTGTGAATATCCCTAGATCCTTAAATAAATGTCTGCAGGATGATCTTGGGTGGACTCCAGCTATTATTCTGATTACACGCTTCTGTGCAATAAATACTTTATTCCTCAGTGATGAATTACCCCAAAATATGATGCCATATGAAAGCAATGAGTGAAAATATGCGTAGTAAGCTAATTTACTAAGATGTTTATCACCAAAATTTTCAATGACCCTTATTGCATAAGTAGCTGAACTCAAACGTTTCAGCAGATCATCAATGTGTTTCTTCCAATTTAATCTCTCATCAATGGACATACCTAAAAATTTGGAATATTCTACCTTAGCTATATGCTTCTGATTAAGGTCTATATTTATTAATGGCGTCATACCATTCACTGTACGGAACTGTATGTACTGTGTCTTATCAAAATTCAGTGAGAGTCCGTTTACAAGGAACCACTTAGTAATTTTCTGAAAGACAGTATTGACAATTTCATGAGTTAATTCTTGTTTCTCAGGTGTGATTACTATACTTGTATCATCAACAAAGAGAACTAACTTTGCCTCTTCATGAATATAGAATGGCAAGTCATTAATATATAATAAGAACAACAAAGGACCCAAGACTGACCCTTGTGGAACCCCATTCTTGATAGTTCCCCAGTTTGAGGAATGTGCTGATCTTTGCATGTTACGAGAACCACTTATTTCAACTTTCTGCACTCTTCCAGTTAGGTACGAATTAAACCATTTGTGCACTGTCCCACTCATGCCACAATACTTGAGCTTGTCTAGCAGAATTTCATGATTTACACAATCAAAAGCCTTTGAGAGATCACAAAAAATCCCAATGGGAGGTGTTCGGTTATTCAGATCATTCAAAATTTGACTGGTGAAAGCATATATGGCATTTTCTGTTGAAAAACCTTTCTGGAAACCAAACTGACATTTTGTTAGTATTTCATTTTTACAGATATGTGAAGCTACTCTTGAATACATTACTTTCTCAAAAATTTTGGATAAAGCTGTTAGAAGGGAGATTGGACGGTAATTGTTGACATCAGATCTATCCCCCTTTTTATGCAAAGGTATAACAATAGCATATTTCAGTCTATCAGGGAAAATGCCCTGTTCCAGAGAGCTATTACACAGGTGGCTGAGAATCTTACTTATCTGTTGAGAACAAGCTTTTAGTATTTTGCTGGAAATGCCATCAATTCCATGTGAGTTTTTGCTTTTAAGCAAGTTTATTATTTTCCTAATTTCAGAGGGAGAAGTGGGTGAGATTTCAATTGTATCAAATTGCATAGGTATGGCCTCTTCCATTAACAGCCTAGCATCTTCTAATGAACACCTGGATCCTACTATATCCATAACATTTAGAAAATGATTATTAAAAATATTTTCAACTTCTGACTTTTTGTTCGTAAAGTTTTCATTCAATTTGATGGTAATACTGTCTTCCTCTGCACTTGGTTGACCTGTTTCTCTTTTAATAATATTCCAAATTGTTTTAATTTTATTATCAGAGTTGCTGATTTCAGACATGATACACATATTCCTGGATTTTTTAATAACTTTTCTTAATATAACACAGTAGTTTTTATAATTTTTGATAGTTTCTGGGTCACTACTCTTTCTTGCTGTCAGATACATTTCCCTTTTCCGGTTACAAGATATTTTTATACCCTTAGTAAGCCATCGTTTGTTACAAGGTTTCTTACGAGTATATTTAACTATTTTCTTGGGGAAGCAGTTTTCAAATGCATTTACAAAAATGTCATGAAATAAATTATATTTTAAATTGGCATCAGGTTCACGGTACACCTCATCCCAGTCTAACTGCTGTAGGCTTTCCCTGAAATTTGCAATTGTTAAATCGTTGACTGAACGTACTACTTTGGAGGACTGTTTAGTATTGCTGAATGGAGCTATGTCATATATTGTAACCAGCTGTGCACCATGATCAGAAAGACCATTCTCAACAGGCTGAGCATTTATCTGGTTAAACTTATCTTGGTCTATAAAGAAGTTATCTATCAGTGAGCTGCTATCCTTTACCACCCGAGTAGGAAAATCAATAACGGGTGTCAAATTGAAAGAACCAAGTAATACTTCAAGGTCATTTTTCCTATTACCCTCTTTCAGAGAATCTACATTGAAGTCCCCACAAATAATAATTTGCTTCCCCCTGTCTGACAGATAGCACAACAAGGAGTCCAAATTTTTCAGAAATAGATGAAAATTTCCTGATGGGGACCTATATACAGTTACAATTATAAATGTGCCTTTATTTAATTTAAGCTCACAGGCACATGCTTCTATATGTTTCTCTACACAAAACTTTTTTGTTTCTATACTTTTTGCACAATGATAACTTTTGACCTATATGGCAACTCCTCCTTTCTCCATATTTTCTCTCATTACATGTGCAGAGAGCTTATAACCACTTACATTTACCTTATCCATATCAGTAACAATGTGATGCTCAGACAGGCATAGTATATCTATTTCATTCTCAGCTTCTAAATCTTCTAAACAAACCAGAAGCTCATCTACTTTATTCTTTAAACTCCCAATATTTTGATGAAATATACTTACACTATTTTTAATTATACTTTTATGAGAACCTTTCCTTATTCTAACATTTGCAGTACTCTCCTGTCTGAGTTTCTCATTGTGCTTAGGCCTAGTTCCTATACCAGTGGTCCATGGTGTTCAGAGAGGCAGATTATGTCAATTGGGTTGGGTGACTTTAATTCATCAATTCAATTACCTAGGACTGAGATACAACTTGGTGGAGATAAAATTTCTGGTGATTGGTGAAAATTTATAATTGACAGCTGTGATTGGTGATCCAATGTGCTAGAATTGTGCTGTTTAATTTCTTTCCTAAACTGAAGATTTGTTTCAATCCTGACCTCTCGTAGAACTTGACATCTTTCTGTCTTACCTATCCTAAAAAAGGTGCTGCTCCAACACCTGTAACCACTGGTATTTTACCATTCATGGCAGTGCCTCCCCCCCTTAAATTTCCTGCTATTACCCCAGCCAGTTTCCCCTTCCCTTTCCAGAAGGCGGCCGCGCCGAGTGGCCGCGTGGTTAGAGGCGCCACGTCACTAATCGTGCGGCCACTACCGCCGGAGGTTCGAGTTCTCCCTCGGGCATGGATGTGTGTGTTATCCTTAGCTTTAAGTTACTTTAAGCTGGTTTAAGTAGTGTGTAACTCTAAGGACCGATAACCTCAGGAGTTTGGTCCCTTAGAAATTCACACACGTTTGAACATTTGAACCACAATGAGCTTCACGTACGTCGCACATTGTTTTTTGCGGTTATTTCACACAGCCTTGCTTGTCTGTTAGTACTGACTACTCTACGCAAGCGCCGCTGCTCTCGGTCGTTAAATGAAGGCAGTCGGCCACTTCGTTTTCCGTGGTGAGAGATAATGCCTGAAATGTGGTATTGTCGGCACACTCTTGACACTGTGGATCTCGGAACATTGAATTCCCTAGCGATTTCCGAAGTGGAATGTCCCATGCTTCTAGTTCCAACTTCCATTCCGTGTTCAGAGTCTGTTAATTCTCGTCGTGCGGCGATAAAGACACTTTTTCACGCCAATCACCTGAGTACAAATGACAGCTCCGCCAAAACACTGTCCTCTGACATTCTGTGTATGCGATACTACCAACAATTGTATATGTGCGTTTTGCTGTCCCATGAGCTTTGTCACTTCGGTGTATAACGTAATCGGCAAACCGCGAAGCTTTTATTTCTTCTCCTTGATCTTAAATTCCAATTCCCAATTTATCATTGGTTTCTTTTACCGCTTGCTCAGTGCATAGATTGAATAACATCAGGGAAGGCTAAAGTTCTTGTCTCACTATTTACAAAATAACAAAAAGAAAAAGAAAACATTTAACGAGTCCTCGATGAACTTCAGGATCCGGATATGCCATTATCTCACATTTGCATCACATGACAGCACGAAGTCCTGGTTTGTTTCAGCCAATAGTGGAGAGATACGGGGGAAAAACTCATCTCTTCGTAGAATAAGTGTAATCGTGTAACAAGCTGTGAACCACACGTTGCGACAGAGAAAAGAGTCTTCAGTCTTGTGCCATGTGGAGTTTGAGCTGTAAATGGAAAGAGCAGCCAATGGCTCGAGGAAGCACGTAGCATGAACGTCCTGTTTTAAACAGCAGTGTGTTGCTGGCTCCAACTAATATGCACCACATATATTTTTGAAGGAGTATGGTGGAAATGCGGTACCTCTAGGATTTAGTGGCCAGCGCCCATCACCCATGTACAGTCCGCATGAGGAACACAATTTGTTGCAGAATGTTGCGGAGAACAGAAGAATACGCTTCAGGTCTCTAAGCACTGCATCAGGAATGTCGCAAAGTTCAAGTCTGCGAGTACTGCACGAAGACCATTTACATCATTTTCGGATACAGAATGAGATTTTCACTCGCAGTCGAGGGTGCGCTGATACGAAACTTCCTGGCAGATTAAAACTGTGTGCCGCACCGAGACTCGAACGCGGGACCTTTGCCTTTCGCGGGCAAGTTTCGGTAGAAGTGCTGTTGCCAGCAGACTATGGGCGAAGGCTGGACTCCTACACCTTCGGCATAAGCCATCAGATGCGAGACCAGCAGTTCCCAAAAACAGTTCTTTTCAGCGTCGAAGTCTATTTTAGTGATTCTCGTAATCTTCATGTGTGGGTGGATCAGAATTCCAAAAGAAAGCAAGTACAAAGGTAGGTTGTGGCTTTAATGACACAAGCTACTTCCAAGGATGACAGAGTCATTTTAGAGTTTCCTGGATGCTTCTGTACAGGTATTATGGGAAGAAACTGCTCTGGCCTACCGTATGAAACTGTGGTTCATGCATGATGTGGCTCCTGCTGACTTATGTGCCGCAGCCATCTTGTCACATTTTTGAGTAACTGGCCCTTTGCTGTTGATTTTGACGCTGATTTATTAGGAGACGGTATTTTCAGTAAAATAATGCGGTGTATGAAAACTGTAATGCTGTATAATCTATACCACTATACGATAAAGACAAGTCGATCTTTAACGTTGTTACCAAAAATCTCAGAAAGCACTTGTCCAATTTACTTCAGAATTTTACACGAAACTTTAATAAACATTCAGACGGACATAAGCTACAAAAAATGATTCAAATGGCTCTGAGCATTATGGAACTTAACTTCTGAGGTCATCAGTCCCCTAGAACTTAGAACTACTTAAACCTAACTAACCTAAGGACATCACACACATCCATGCCCGAGGCAGGATTCGAACCTGCGACCGTAGCGGTCGCGGGGTTCCAGACTGTAGCGCCTAGAACCGCTCGGCCACCCCGGCCGGCCAGAGGCTACAGATTGTTTTAATGTATGTAATATATACATATTTTATAATATATAAATACATTCAGTCTCATTTCACTTCATGGCAATTTCTTGCTAAGCTTTAAAATAGTTTTATACTAGATTTTCTCTTTTTCTTTTTTTGAGTGGGGGTGTGAAATACAATTTAAGACTGAATAGCTGAGTATTTACCAATATGTTTTTCAATCAGTTTTAGGAAAAGGGGGGTAGCAAAGTGAGGGACCGTGAGCTGCTTAATTTTCCATAATCCCACTGACAATCACAAACGGGCTCTTTTGATCACCATTTCGGTGTATGGGGACCCCGTTAGCTCACCAGAAGCTAGTACCCATGATGAATGGAATTTATTAGTATTTTACCTACCTGATAGTCTTTGTATTAGGAATTTCTTGTTAGCTTTAGTTCTTTCTAGGTGTCACGGGGACGTACTTAGCGAAAAATTTCTATGAACGTTGGGTCATCCTACTCTCTTTTCTCGAATGGAAGATGACTTGATTTTGTGAGTATGTTCTACATCTACAGCTACATCCATACTCCGCAAGCCACTTGACGATGTGTGGCGGAGGGTACTTTGAGTACCCTTCTATTCCAGTCTCATATTGTTCGTGGAAAGGAAGATTGTCGGTATGCCTCTGTGTGGGCTCTAATCTCTCTGATTTTATCCTCATGGTCTCTTCGCGAGATATACGTAGGAGGGAGCAAAATACTGCTAGACTCCTCGGTGAAGGTATGTTCTCGAACTTCAACAAAAGCCCGTACCGAGGTACTGAGCGTCTCTCCTGCAGTCTTCCACTGGAGTTTATCTATCATCTCCGTAACGCTTTCGCGATTACTAAATGATCCTGTAACGAAGCGCGCTGCTCTCCGTTGAATCTTCTCTATCTCTTCTGTCAACCCTATCTGGTACGGACCCCACACCGGTGAGCAGTATTCAAGTAGTGGGCGAACAAGTGTACTGTAACCTACTTCCTTTGCTTTCGGATCGCATTTCCTTAGGATTCTTCCAATGAAACTCATTCTGGCATCTGCTTTACCGACGATTAATTTTATATGGTCATTCCGTTTTAAATCACTCCTAATGCCTACTCCCAGATATTTTATGGAATTAACTACATCCAGTTGCTGACCTGCTGTACTGTAGCTAAATGATAAAGGATCTTTCTTTCTATGTATTCGCAGCACATTACACTTGTCTACATAGAGATGCAATTGCCATTCCCTGCACCATGTGTCAATTCGTTGTAGGTCCTCCTGTATTTCAGTACAATTTTCCATTGTTACAACCTCTCGATATACTACAGCACCATCCGCAAAAAGCCTCAGTGAACTTCCGATGTTATCCACAAGGTCATTTACGTATATTGTGAATAGCAACGGTCCTACGACAGTCCCCTGCGGCACACCTGAAATCACTCTTACTTCGGAAGACTTCGCTCCATTGAGAATGACATGCTGCGTTCTGTTATCTAGGAACTCTTCAATCCAATCACACAATAGGTCTGATAATCCATATGCTCTTACTTTGTTCATTAAACGACTGTGGGGAACTGTACCAAACGCCTTGCGAAAGTCAAGAAACACGGTATCTAGGTGGGAACCCATGTCTAAGGTACTCTGAGTCTCGTGGAAGAACAGCGCGAGCTGGGTTTCACACGATCGTCTTTTGAGAAACCCATGCTCATTCCTACAGAGTAGATTTCTAGTCTCCAGAAAAGTCATTATACTCGAACATAATACGTGTTCCAAATTTCTACAACTGATCGACGTTAGAGATATAGGTCTATGGTTCTGCACATCTGTTCGACGTCCCTTCTTGAAACGGGGACGACCTGTTTCCTTTTCCAATCCTTTGGAACGCTACGCTCTTCTAGAGACCTACGGTACACCGCTGCAAGAAGAGGAGCAAGTATATTCATATTAGCTATGTTTTCTTATTCAAAAACGGTTCAAATAGCTCTGAGCACTATGGTACTTAACTTCTAAGGTCATCAGTCCCCTTGAACTTAGAACTACTTAAACTCAATTAACCTAAGGACATCACATACATCCATGCCCGAGGCAGGATTCGAACCTGCGATCGTAGCGGTCGCGCAGTTCCAGACTATAGCGCCTAGAACCGCTCGGCCAGCCCGGCCGGTACTTAAGCACATCACACACATCCATGCCCCGGGCAGGATTCGAACCTGCGACCGTAGTGGTCGCGTGGTTCCGGACTGAATCGCCTAGTGCCGCTCGGCCACAGTGGCCGGCCGTTTTCTTGTCTTACGTGAGTTTTTGTCTATCACTTTGTACAGACTGCATCTGATTATGCAGCTAAAATGCTGCGAATATATATATAAACACTAATAAACATTCAGACTGTCACAGGCTATATATTTTTTAAACAAAAATGTACAAGTTTTCTATTAAAAGGAATGCGAGAAAGGAAATGCTGTGCTGTGCTCTTCTGTTCTGAGAAAATACGTGGTTTCGTTTTCTTTCTAACAATCAGTAATCACTACGATAGCAGGGTGTGTAAGACATTAGACTCGGGCATGGGTGTGTGTGTTTGTCCTTAGGATACTTTAGGTTAAGTAGTATGTAAGCTTAGAGACTCATGTCCTTAGCAGTTAAGTCCCATAAGATTAAAAAAAAAAAAAAAGACAAAATTGTTTCAAACAGGAGAAACAATTTGTCTAATGTCTTACACACCCTGCTATCGTAGTGATTACTGATTGTTAGAAAGAAAACGAAACCACATATTTTCTCAGAACACAAGAGCACAGCACAGCATTTCCTTTCTCGCACTCCTTTTAATAAATATATTGTCCTTGGCAAATTTTAAACTAAAATAGTATACGCAATAAAGTGCTGTTTTTACAGAAAACAGGAAAATTATATTCATGGCTTATCGGCTTATGATGAAAATATTTCTACGGAATCTGAATCGTCCAAAAGTTTGTGACCCTAACCCGTTCGCAGTTTAGAACTAAGCCAGAAACTGTCATTGGAGCTACTATCCTTACAGATACAGCAACTGGAGACGCCTCCCTCATATCCTGTACACCAATTATCTCAACCGGTTTACCAATTCATTTTAAACCTCTTCAACTCCCAATCAACGTTTCGTCTGCAGTAACAATAAACAAGGCTCAGAGAGATGGCCAAAGAGGGGAGAGAGGAGAAGAAAAATGGATATAGAGACGGGGAAGGAGGAGATGGACGGAGAGATAGGGTTGGATGAGATTGAGAGAAAGAGGGGTGAGGAGGAGATGGACAGAGGTAGGGAGAAGCAGGTGATGCACACAGAGAGAGGCAGAGAAGGAGGAGATGGACAAAGAGACAGAGGAGTAGAAGATGGACAGACATTGGGGGAAGGAGTTCCGGATGGATATCCAATTTCTATAAACGTTTAGAAACTGCGAAGCATTGCGGGGTTCACTGGTATGGGATAATCTCAACTGGGCGATCGATATTACGCCGCGATCACGTAGAGCGTGTGTGGTCGAACACGTGAAACAACAGAAAAAAACGTTTCTCGTCTCCCATTGGCTGATCAGAGCACGCTATTGTAAGAAAGCGTCGCTTTTTTGGCCTCTTATTGGCTAGGATCCGAGAATAGAGAGCCCAGAACGGCCTAACCCGTAGTGTTGGCTAGGCAGTCCGAGGGCGAACGCACAGAGAGAGACGAACGTAGTGCAGGCACATTCTGTAAACTGTCTTCATTGCATTCAAAGTGTGTGTGTGCTATCAACTGACCCACGACTTTGCAATATATTTGCATGAGGGACATACCTGTAGAACAAACAAGGTGAGTGGAAAGATCATTCGCGCAGTGTACTTGAAACGTACGCGTCCACCTGCAATGCCCGCGCGGAATGTTTGTTACAACCAGCACACATCATCACGTTTTTGGCCGGAAATGAAGATTAAAGATGTTGCATTCTGAAAAATTCCTTTAGTTCGAAATGGATTCGCCCTGAAGGTCCGGAGCAAGGTCAACTCGCTACGTCAACTCGATTTCATTTTATGAGATCATATGTTCTGAACCTACGAAGGATGCATTTATGACGCCAGTGTTGTACGATACACTACTCTCCATAGTACCAAGATGGTCAGTACCTGTTTTGTGTGTGTGTGTGTTATTGAACCGGGGACCTAGAAACGACGGAGAGGCTTCGTCCTGTCGTAGCCCTCAGTGATTCACAACCCTACAACAGACCACAGCAGCCCACCCACCTCACCGCCGCCCCACACCGAACCCAGGGTTATTGTGTTGTGCGGTTCGACCCCCAGCGGAGCGCCCCCCCCCCCCCCCCCGGGTACGTCTCACACCAGTGTAACCCAAAATGTTTGCGTGGTAGAGTAATTATTATGTACGCAATGAATCGACAACCTTCAGTGCGGATGCACGTTTATGTTCGACCTCCAGTGGGAATCTAGAATTAGCGAGCATGATGGACATGGACGGGAACTGCGGATAGGTGGCGCTGGGTGGGAATACGAATCGGCCGGAGAGCGGGCCGAGATAGTAAAACTGTGTCCGGGTGAAGCAGTGGTTAACACAACGGCCTAGTAAGCAAGAGGGCGCGGGTTCAAGTCCCGACCCAGCAAACATTTTTCAGTCGTAGCCGCTGATTCCGCATTAAGTCCCGATGCAGCTGATATTCCGCTGATTCCGCATTAAGTCCCGATGCAGCTGATGTTATTAGTTCCTTCCCTTAGAAAACCAACTCGAGATGGGAACATATTAGATACCTTGGCGACTAACAGACCTGATCTTTTTGAGGAAGTTAATCCAGAGGAAAGTATTAGCGACCATAATGTCGTTGTGGCTTATAGACCTCAGCTGTTAAGTCCCATAGTGCTCAGAGCCATTTGAACCATTGGAACAGCGGAAAGTTTCACGGGACTGGAAGAAGGCCCAGGTCATAGCAATATATAAAAAGGGTAGAAAATCGGATGCACATAACTGTCGATCAATTTCACTGACGTCGATTTGTTGTGGAATCATGGAACATATTTTGTGTTCAGACATAATGACCTTTCTAGACTCTGAGAAGCTCATCTGCAGAAACCAGCACGGTTTTAGGAAACAGCGGTCATGCGAGACACAGCTGGCCCTCTTTGAGCATGATATGCAACAGGCTCTAGATACCGGCTCCCAGATTGATGCCATATTTTTCGACTTTCGAAAGGCGTTCGACTCAGTTCCGCACTGTCGCTTGCTACAAAAAGTGCGCGCTTACGGTCTATCCGATGACATTTGCGGTTGGATAGAAAGTTTTCTAACACACAGGGAGCAGTATGTCGTGCTGAACGGGGTGACTTCAACAGGAACAAGTGCAACTTGCCCCAGGGCAACGTAATAGCTCCCCTGCTTTTAACGATTTACATAAACGATCTGGTTGATGGTATTGACAGCGGCCTGAGACTGTTTTTTGATGATGCTGTAGTGTACAGGAAATTAGTATCACACGAAAGTTGTGAAGAAATCAATGAGGATTTGCAGAAAGTAAATGTGTGGTGTAATGGCTGGCAGTTATCTCTCAATATTAGTAAGTGTAACCTACTGCGTATAAAAGGCGAAAATCCCCATTAATGTATTAGAACAAAATAAATACCCAGTCTTTGGAAGCGGCAACGTCCGTCAAGTATCTGGGTGTGACTATTCGAAATGATCTCAAATGGAATGATCAGATTACACAAGCAACGGGTAAGGCGAACTCTAGATTGAAGTTTTTTGGTAGACTCCTGAAGCGACGCAGTCCTTCAACAAAGGAAATAGTTTACAATACGTTCGTTCGTGCAGTCTTGGAGTATTGTTTGTCTGTATGGAGTCTTACCAGTTGGGTGATTCAAGAGATTCAAAAGGTCCAAAGAAGAGCGGCAAGATTCGTGACTGGTACATTTAGCCATCGCGAGAGCGTTACAAATCTCATAGAAAGTTTGAAGTGGGACACACTTGCAGACATACGGCGCGCTAAACGGAAGGGGCTGCTCACTAAATTCCGAAATCCGATCTTCACCGAGGATGTAGAGGATATACACTCCTGGAAATTGAAATAAGTACACCATGAATTCATTGTCCCAGGAAGGGGAAACTTTATTGACACATTCCTGGGGTCAGATACATCACATGATCACACTGACAGAACCACAGGCACATAGACACAGGCAACAGAGCATGCAAAATGTCGGCACTAGTACAGTGTATATCCACCTTTCGCAGCAATGCAGGCTGCTATTCTCCCATGGAAACGATCGTAGAGATGCTGGATGTAGTCCTGTGGAACGGCTTGCCATGCCATTTCCACCTGGCGCCTCAGTTGGACCAGCGTTCGTGCTGGACGTGCAGACCGCGTGAGACGACGTTTCATCCAGTCCCAAACATGCTCAATGGGGGACAGATCCGGAGATCTTGCTGGCCAGGGTAGTTGACTTACACCTTCTAGAGCACGTTGGGTGGCACGGGATACATGCGGACGTGCATTGTCCTGTTGGAACAGCAAGTTCCCTTACCGGTCTAGGAATGGTAGAACGATGGGTTCGATGACGGTTTGGATGTACCGTGCACCATTCAGTGTCCCCTCGACGATCACCAGTGGTGTACGGCCAGTGTAGGAGATCGCTCCCCACACCATGATGCCGGGTGTTGGCCCTGTGTGCCTCGGTCGTATGCAGTCCTGATTGTGGCGCTCACCTGCACGGCGCCAAACACGCATACGACCATCATTGGCACCAAGGCAGAAGCGACTCTCATCGCTGAAGACGACACGTCTCCATTCGTCCCTCCATTCACGACTGTCGCGACACCACTGGAGGCGGGCTGCACGATGTTGGGGCGTGAGCGGAAGACGGCCTAACGGTGTGCGGGACCGTAGCCCAGCTTCATGGAGACGGTTGCGAATGGTCCTCGCCGATACCCCAGGAGCAACAGTGTCCCTAATTTGCTGGGAAGTGGCGGTGCGGTCCCCTACGGCACTGCGTAGGATCCTACGGTCTTGGCGTGCATCCGTGCGTCGCTGCGGTCCGGTCCCAGGTCGACGGGCACGTGCACCTTCCGCCGACCACTGGCGACAACATCGATGTACTGTGGAGACCTCACGCCCCACGTGTTGAGCAATTCGGCGGTACGTCCACCCGGCCTCCCGCATGCCCACTATACGCCCTCGCTCAAAGTCCGTCAGCTGCACATACGGTTCACGTCCACGCTGTCGCGGCATGCTACCAGTGTTAAAGAGTGCGATGGAGCTCCGTATGCCACGGCAAACTGGCTGACACTGACGGCGGCGGTGCACAAATGCTGCGCAGCTAGCGCCATTCGACGGCCAACACCGCGGTTCCTGGTGTGTCCGCTGTGCCGTGCGTGTGATCATTGCTTGTACAGCCCTCTCGCAGTGTCCGGAGCAAGTATGGTGGGTCTGACACACCGGTGTCAATGTGTTCTTTTTTCCATTTCCAGGAGTGTATTATTACCACCAACTTTCAAATCGCGCAGTGATCACCATTCAAAGATAACGGAAATAAGAGCTCGTATCGAGACGTTCAGACAGTCGTTTTTCCCTCTCGCGATCCGCCAGTGGAACATTGGGGAGGGGGGAGGGGGGGGGGAGGAAATACGATTTTGGCGCGAATTGTGCCCTTCGCCACACACCGCTTGGTGGCTAGCGGAGTATATATGTAGATGTAGATATCTTTCCTTTCTCCCCCTCCCACCTTTAATTTGCAAAGCATTTTATGTGCTTTTCGTGCAAGAAAATACAGAGTGACCCAAAAGTCCATTCAAATTTGAAAATTCATTAATTCACGGAATAGTGTAGGTAGAGTGGTAAAAATTGACACACATGCTTGAAATGACACGGAGTTTAATTGAAACCAAAAACGAGTGCAAAAACTGGCCAACAGTTGGCGCTGGACAGCTGGATGTCAGTGACGCCGCGTGAGAATTGTGTATAAAATGAGCTGTAGGTACGTCGATATATAGCTTGGCTTATAAACATCTGCTAGAAGGTACGACTTTTATGCTGGATGGTGCTCCATCCGATTTTGCAACACCTGTGAAAGATCTCCAGTGTACATCGTTTGGTGAGGATCGCGTACTGAGCCGCCACTATCGTCATGCTTGGCCTCCCAGGTCTCCAGAGTTCAATCCGTGTAGTTATTGGTTGTAGGGTTACCTGAAGTCGCAGATCTACAGCGGTCGCCCGACTTCATTAGGAAAGTTAAAAGACAACGTCCGACGGCAATTTCCCACCATTTCTACTGATACGCTGTACAGTGGTGTTCACAAACATTGTTCTCCACAACAAGTATTGTTGATGAATCACAACCAACTTGAATGAGAATTTGACTCAGCAGCGGAGTGTGCGCTGATATGAAACTACCTGCCAGATTAAAACTGTGTGTCGGACCATGACTCGAACTCGGGACCTTTGCCTTTCGCGGGCAAGTGCTCTACCATCTGAGCTACCCAAGCACAAATCACGCCCCGTCCTCACAGCTTTACCTCAGACAGTATCTCGTCTCCTACCTTCCAAACTTTGCAGGAGCTCTCCTGCGAACCTTGCAGAACTAGCACTGCCGAAAGAAAGGGTATCATGGAGACGTGGCTTAGTCACAGTGTGGGGATGTTTCCAGAATGAGATTTTCACTCTGCAGCGGAGTTTGCGCTGATATGAAACTTCCTGGCAGATTTAAACTGTGTATCGGACCGAGACTCGAACTCGGGATCTTTGCCTTTCGCGGGCAAGTGCTCTACCATCTGAGATACGCAAGCACGACTCACATCTCGTCCTCACAGCTTTGACGACCAACTTGTTGAGCATATGTTATACAGAACATCATCTTTCCTAAAAATAAATTATTATGCTAACTGTTGCTTTTGTATCACATGTAGTGCAATCTGTTGCTCATTTTGTGCACCTTTTTTGTTTTTAGTGGAACTGTAAGTCAATTTTTACCTCTAAGTCTACAGTATTCCATGAAGTATTGAATTTTCAAATATTAACGCATCCTGTGTCACCCTGTACGTTAAAGACCAACCAGTTACAAAAAGAAGAAGATAGTTCCACCACTGCCAGCGCGCTTAATTATTAACAGTCAAGACGAGTTTACACTGTTGTTCGCTCTGCAGCGTGGAAACATCCCTTTTCTCGTGCCGTGCATTGTGACACGTGTACTAAACTTAGACCGGATCTAACTCTGTTCGGCAGTTGTGATGGGGTGGGGCACGCAAAGTTCGACATGTAAGAAACTATAGGAATGTTTGTTCTTGATGTAGCGGTGTCCGTTCACTGACTGCTCTGCAGTCGTTGGTAACGCTAGATGAATTTTAAATATCACTGTTGTTGTCTAGTTCAAACGTAATAAGGACCAGCTCAGATTTTCGTTTCAGATTGTGAAAAACAACACTGTCTCGGACAAAGATTTCTAAGAACTTGAAAATAGACGGCGACTGCAGGATCTTTAAGGAAAATGATAAAAGTTTTTTTTTGTACAACAAAAGAATAGCTTTGTTTAATTTGTGACTAGGTGTGTCTGCTTCGAAGGAACGCAATTTCAAGAGACAATGCGAATGTCTGCATATGAAGAAATTGCAGGTGATGGTCGTCAGACGAAAGATTTTCCATTAAAAACAAATGAAAAATCTAAGTTTATATGGCAGGTCAATGATGAGAACAATAATTTTTTCCTTCTTAAATATGAGTGTTCTTTGAAGGTGTCAAATATGTTTGTTTCACTGAGTTAATACATATGTTTCACTTTATACACACATCTAACAGTATTACAAACATGTTAAAAAAGTTTTTGAAATTTAACTTACCGGTTATTCTTTATTTAACACCTTTAAAATAATAAGTTGGAAACATGAGGCGACACTCATGATATTCGGCTTTTGACGCTAGTTCGCCGGTACTAAAAGGTGCCAGACCCCCATCTATGGAACATCATGCTGCCAACCACCACAGTTACCTTTAAATGTCATGAAACTTTATTCGCAAATTGCGAATCTAAATTGACTTAAGCCGTACTACTTATTAGCTACAAACAGAAATTTGTGCTGGACCAGGACTCCAACCCGAATTTTCCGCTTGTCGTGAGCGGTCCTCTTTACCACTTCTGCTACACATGCAGACCCAAACGTCCGTATACCACATTGGTAAACATCTCCTAATACTCGCACATCCATTATGTGATTTCTGCAAGAAGGAGGGGCATTAATGCCGGCCGCGGTGGTCTTGCGGTTCTAGGCGCTGCAGTCCGGAACCGCGGGACTGCTACGGTCGCAGGTTCGAATCCTGCCTCGGGCATGGATGTGTGTGATGTCCTTAGGTTAGTTAGGTTTAAGTAGTTCTAAGTTCTAGGGGACTGATGACCTAAGATGTTAAGTCCCATAGTGCTCAGAGCCATTTGAACCATTTGAGGGGCATTAATTGTGATTGTCGTTTTAACCCGCCCTGGAAAAATGGTTCTGAGCAGTATGGGACTTAACATCTGAGGTCATCAGTCCCCTAGAACTTAGAACTACCTAGACCTAACTAACCTAAGGACATCAAAATGGTTCAAATGGCTCTGAGCACTATGGGACTTAACTTCTGAGGTCATCAGTCCCCTAGAACTTAGAACTACTTAAACCTAACTAACCTAAGGACTTCACACACATCCATGCCCGAGGCAGGATTCGAACCTGCGACAGTAGCGGTCGCGCGGTTCCAGACTGTAGCGCTTAGAACCGCTAGGTTACAGCGGCCGGCCCTGTCGAGGAGGTTCCTTTGAAAAAGAGAATGGTCGATTCCCTTCTCCAACGCGGGCTTGTGCTCAGCCTCTAACGACCCGCTGTATATGGCACGTTAAACTATAATTTTACTTCCTTCCTTCCTTCTGGCTAAAACTGAGGTCTAAAAATCGTGGGACAGCGATATGCACATACACGGAGGGGGGTACTAAAGCACACACAAGATATAAAAGAGTAATGCATTGGCGGAGCTGTCATTTGTACTCAGGTGATTCATGTGAAAAGGTGCTCTAAGTTATAATGACCACACGACGGGAATCAACAGACTTTGAACGTGGAACAGTAGTTGGAACTAGAGGCATGGGACATTCCATTTCGTAAATCGTTAGGGAATTCAATATTCCGAGACTCACAATGTCAAGGTTGTGCCTTCAATTCTAAAGTTCAGGCATTACCTCTCACCACGGTCAACGAAGTGGCCGACGACAGCGGCTTTTGCATAGAGTTGTCATTGCTAACAGACAAGCAACACTGCGCGAGATAACCACAGAACTCAAAGAAGTATTAATAGACTTTGGACGCGGAACGGCAGTTGGAGTAAGAGGCATGGGACATTCCATTACGGAAAATGTTAATGGAATTCAGTGTTCCGACATACATAGTGTCAAGAGTGTGCCGAGAATACCAAACTTCAGATATTACCATCATGGATAACGCAGTGGCCGACGGCCTTCACTTAACGGCGAGAGCAGCGCTGTTTGCATAGAGTTGTCAGTGCAAATCGTACGATGAACGCATCTTTTAGGACAGTGTGGCGAAATTTGGCGTTAATGGGCTATGGCAGCAGACGAACGACGCGAGTGCCGGTGCTAACAGCACAACATCGCCTGCAGCTCGCGACCATATCGATTTTACCCTAGACGACTGGAAAACCGTGGCCTGGTCAGATGAGTGCCGATTTCAATTGGGTAAGGTTTAAGCGTCGCGTAGAGCCTACGAAACCCAAGTCACTTTACCATTGTCTTCATTTCTCATACGGAATGTTCGCTTCCTGGATTTTTTCTGTCTCTAATCGCTGCTTTAACCTCTGGAAATATTTGTCTCCGGAAAAAATACCATGCTTCACTGTAGTAGGTTCCCCTCCAACACGTTCTGTAAGACACTCCAAAGGTTCGGAGGATGGCACGGCATATCACTCCCAAAAGGACCATGCCTAGCAAAGCAATTCGGTGTTTAAACCAATCTTCGGGTTGAGGACAGATATTGAGGACAGATATAACTTTACAAACCTTGACAAGTTTTAGAATTTGCATGTCACGAACTTATATTTTTCCTTCTCTTTTTCCCGACGCTCTGCGCATTATACCTACTTGTAAGAACTTAAAGAGCCAATGTTTTATAGAATTTAATCCACATTTTTATTTTCATTGCCTCCACAGTCGCGTTGTATTTATGAAATGATAGACGACAATGTTCACTTTTATTCCACAGTAGATTTCAGCGTGTGGAATGACCACTGTAGGTAAAGCAGATGTCAGGCTGAGATTCATTGGAAGAAAAGTAAATGTAACTCATCCGTCAAAGAAATGGCCTACAAGGCGCTTGTTCTGTCGATTGTTGAGTATTCACCATCAGTCTGGGACCCTCACCAGTTTGGATTAGTAAAAGAGATTCAACGAAGAGTGTTGCGTTTCGCCACGGCACCGTTTTGTAATATATCTGGCTTTGCAAGCATGATATTCAGGTACAAGAAGCTTTTCTTAGAGCAGTTGAGAAGGCAGAGGTGGAAAGATGACGTTATGTAGTTTGTTCGGTCGGGAATCGTGAGAAAGACCGCCTGAATTGTAGTCCTCCTCCACAATTGGCTGCTGCATTCGGAAGTTGCGCGTCAAAATGGTAATCTTCTGTTATTAATATTTCACAAACTAAACAGCGTATTTACTTGCACTTCAAATTAAGCATCTCTCAATAGCGTGCTATCATTCCATTATTTCACAAGTATTAATAACCAGCAGAATAATAAACAACAGCTAAACGAAATGGCAGACGAAGCACTTCGGTGATCTTCAGATCGCGCCTAACTTGAATGGCGGGCGAGGTGGTTCGGCTGTAAGATCAGAGCTAGTTTGGCAATGTCGGAGGACAGACATGTTGTCTGCCACGGTACCAGTTAAGACTTAATTTGCAATGTCTAGTTTGTAAATGTGAGAGCTGTAATTATGGAAATATGCAGTTCAGTAATTTGATGGAGAATAGAAATTATTTGTGACTCGAAAGTGGAATGTAATGTGCAGTTTCTCATGTTCTGTCAATAAAATTCGAGTGGTATCCCGTATAAACAAATTGATTGAAAGTTTTACTAACTCTAAAATAACAGTTCCTCGCTAAGAGTTCCTTACAGCCTCAAGATAACGGATTCATGACCTACGTGCTGTTTTCTGCGCAGGGGACAACAATTTTAGAAGACTACAGGTTGGTAAACATTTATTAGAACTTATGGATTCCACTCAGGATGGTGGAAACAAATAGGCACCTCGCGTGTACTGCAGTCTTAGCACAAATGAGATCACTGACACGTCATCTGTGGTAACACAGAGGGGTTATGAAAGAGAGAAATACTTTTGAGGGAAGGGTTTTATCATACGCACGCATATATCACCCACACTCTCCCTCTCTGCCTCCCTTTTTCAATTTCCCGTAATTTACTAGTCGCGACAGCATTATGAATTTGCACAAAAAACTCCATAGAGAGGTGCTGCAATAGTGGCGCTGTGCATCGCGGCGAAGTTTACTATTGAAATTTCGATAGAGTACGTTCCCGTAAGAGCAACGTATTTGTTAGTCTCTCATACGTCTCGCGAGACGGTTACAATGAGAAAATCAGAGAAATTAGAGTTAACACGGATGTTTACCGACAATCATTCTCCTCCCTCGCCATTCGAGAGTTGAGCAGGGAAGGACTTGAATAAACAGAGTGATTCAGTAATGAGGTTACAAACTTTCAGGAATGTTGGAAAGGGTAAAGCTTTCAATTTGAGAACAACGACCGAGTCGAAAGTTATAAGCGAAAACCGTTCTGACACCTCTGACAGTGCAATAAAAGTACAGGTACTGTTCTGCTATGAATGTAAAGTAGGTAACTTTCAGATATGGTAGTACGGACCAAAGCAAGGAAAAAGTGTCCAGTAAATATGGGCTTTAAAGTGCGCACCTTAAGAGCTATGAGAACTTGTTCATGTTCGTTGTTGTGAAACACATCTCTCTTACTAAACATCACCATCATTCCTCAAACTTTGTAACATTATCAAAGAATCATCCCGTAAAGCGGTACCATAAATATTCCCCCGCTACATACCGTGACTTGCGAAGTGTAGATGTAAATGCAGGTAACTTTTTTCCAAGACTTCGATTGTGAAATAAATACAGTCGACTAGCTAAAATGTCGATATTTCGTAATTCCAGTCTAATTTCTAAACAATTATGTATTTCAAGACTTTTTTTGTATTGTCCCATCTAAATGTGCTTGCGAAGCGGGATTAATTATCTAGCTTCTTTTGCACACCAAAGTAGCTTGTGCGGTTTTGAGGCATACATCGTCGGGACACAAAATCGCAGACTGAGGTCATCATTTCTTGCATCTGCCATCCGATTTAAATGCCAGCTTTATTTCTGAAGTGATTGTTGTGTTTAGTCGTCCAGTGAGACGTTTTTAGAACAGACCTGGTGCATACAATTCGCCGACGACCGTGGTTAAGCGTCTGCCCACAGCGACCAAGCCGGGAGTGCAACTTTTGTGCCTCTACGCGACACAGACGTATGGAATATCTCCACTGACTTCCAAAGTGTTATAGGAATTTCACTCAAGCGAGTATTTTCTGTTTCAATAGGTATGATGTTAGGATTGCATTTCTAACGCGTAGAGAATCTGGTAAGTTTTACATTCAAAGAAACAAGTTCCAGTGACAGAAACAATTAATTTTGCACAAAGTCCTCGTATGTAAGCCGCGTTTGACGATTCGGTGAGACAACAGTTCCAAATAAGTCATTTTCGGTTACACCTCATCACACATTACGACGAAGCATTATTGAAAAAGTATTTTCACAATGCTATACTGGTTAGCGACACACCGCCAATGTTGTTCGTGCCATCATTCGTGTAAGCTGCTTCGTTAGCGACTATTGAGTCTGGAATTAATCGCCAATTAGCAATTACCCATCGACAAAATTCCATTCAGCGAGCTTCATCACCTGCCTGATTGTATTCCACTTACTCGTGATGAAAAGCCTACAAGCTATTTAGACGTAACGTTCGTAATGCTTCTGTGTATGTTATACTGATGGATATTGCATTTATTCGGTTGCTTGTTCTAGGACAATGAATTATCAACTTAAGCAAGGCGTTTACTGCGTTAACATTCTGCTGAATTTGTAGTTCAGGGTAACACGACTTTATCAGTCTGACGAAAATATAAACACAGACACTTTTAAATCGGAGCTCAGTGGTTAAGAAACAAACAATGCTACTTTCTAGGAAATCAATTAAGAATTTTTCTCATTGCAGCACGTGTGAACACGCATGCCATTGTTTAAAAAAAATTAAGCTGCTACAGAGAGCTCGAAATTGCCATAACATTTGATTCAGACATCACAGTCGCTACTGTCTCAAATTTATGTGCACACAGCGGAACTGCTCGTCTCAGTTTCAAGCTGCCATGTGTCGTGGGCCCTTTTTGGAAAGTGAACTTCCGAAATTTTGAATAAGGTTGTCCGCGATGCACACGACTTTCCTGCAGATCGCCGAGCATTCCCGCGACATTCTCACGCTGAGTAAACAAATACGCGACTAACTGTTCAGCTCTTCTCCGAGTCTTTTCTATTCCTCCCACTAATCCAATTTGATAAGTGTCTCAGATCGACGAAAGTTGCTCAAGGACTGGTGGAACAGGACCAGCCATCGGTCCAGTGTTCGTTAGCCAGACGTCACCGCCCCCCCCCCCCCCCCCCCCCCCCCCTAGGTAAGGCTGGCCACCGGCCTGCCTTGATCCTGCCACCCGAGCCGGGACGCTGTCGCAGCATCCAGACACAGCAGCAGCCGGCCTGCCTTGAAATGGGCTGAGAGCTAATGCCGCTCGCCACCTGTGTCTCTTCGAGATTTCAGCGGCGCGTCCACACCGTCGGCCCTAGATCCAGGATTCAACGCCCGTCTGTTATTATCTGCTTCCTGCAGGCACTCTGCATTACGTTCGTTTATGGTGGAAACTAGGGGGCAGAATCACTATGTTACCCAAGTGGGTGTGAATCTGCACTAGGTCTGTAACCCAGTCTTATAATGGTCCTGTTATAAAGTCTATGTGGGATGACTAGCCTGTCATACAATTTATTTATTAAATTAGTAGATCAACTTTTCCCTCCAAAAATGATCATGGAAAGGATTCTTGCGAGTGTGACTGTTTAACAGATGAATGCTGTCCTAAAATTACAATTAGATTTATTTTCATTAAATGGAACACGAAACTGATCATGAATTTGTACAAGGAACAATCATTTATATGAACGTAATCCAAACATGCAAATAATCCTCACATAACGGAGGGGTTGGCAAGAATCTAGTACACACAACACTGCATGGAATCTAGCGTGTTTCGCTACTACGAGAACGGGAACAAAGAGAGGAGGTGAAATGTATGATATCGATAAGCAGTTAGCGATCGGATTCAGTACGATGATATCACCCAAGGAGGCAACGAAGGTAAGGTCTACGGCTGCAACCACTGAGAAACCTAAATTCGAATGGGCTGCTGAAAAATCAACTGAAACCTTACAGGCCGTAGCTGCGTAGATTACCGACAGTACAGCGTAAGGCGGAGCGCTAAGGCGGCTGCCACTCGTGGTCGGCTCCGCTGCATGGAGATCGGCTCCGGATTGGACACCGCTCGAAGCAAGTGAGACTGCGAATGAAATTACTCTGCAGCAAGGGTGGCTAAGTACACGACCGACACGTGCAGATGCCAGGAACCAACAACATCTCAAATTCTCTTTCTCCCCGCGCCCAGAGAGCGGCCGTTCCGCTGTGCCAGAACTCGGCCAATCGCAGCCGATTAACAAAACTTTCGACATTCATGATCTTACAACAAATTCTTCTAGTCTCCCTCTACCGTATTCCGTGAACCTAAGAGTCAATACCATTCCTTCCTGGCAATTCACGACGGTGACTACGAACGTGTGCTGACGTAACAGTCGAGCAATCTATCACGTCGACTTGGAGCTGGAAGCGACGAGCGCTATCGGAATCTCGTAATTGAGGGGCTACGTATGACTCTGATCTGTCGCCTACGGTTCAAATGGGTCTGAGCGCTATGAGACTTAACATTTGAGGTCATCAGTCCCCTAGAACTTAGAACTACATAAACCTAACTAACCTAAGGACAACACACACATCCATGCTCGAGGCAGGATTCGAACCTGCGACCGTAGCGGTCCCGCGGTACCAGACTGAAGCGCCTAGAACCGCTCGGCCACAGCGGCCGGATCTGTCGCCTATCCCATGTAGCTAGGCGACGTTTCTCCAAAACGTCCCAAACAATAGCACGGTCGTGGCGCCGAGATGGCGTGTTTCTGCCCAAAACATGAGGTTTTCATGGACAATCTGCCTTCACCCATTATAAAAATAGCGAGCGTCTGTCGCTTCGTCCCCTGAGAGCCAACTCAAAAGAGAAAGCCGCCAGACATGGGACGGGACTCTGTCGACAAGTCCCTGTGACTGGATGCTCATCCCGCTTCCTGAATGTTCGCTGCTGTTGTGAGCAGCTCCCTTTCTCTCTGCCCAAAAGTATCCCAGCCAAGGCATTGTGCTGCTGCAGCTCGTCTCCAACCTGAAATGGACAGAATTATGATATGCATACCCCTACTTCCAATCATGTACATGCCAGTACACAGCATCTGATTACCTACGTTGCAAGACATGTAATATGGTTTTAAAATGACATTAATTTGCATGTATGCAAATTCAGATTTTAAAAATCCAGGATAGGCTGGTTTGATGTCCCTCAATAAATGTATGGGAGGCCAGACGGCCTGCCCACTTGGCAGTGCTTAACAACAAAGAACAGTGACTACATTTGGCTGTCTTCATCGTCCTCGGTTCCACACTCGTCCAGCACAGAACCACTTGACCACTTCGTTCTGGCCGACACCGTTACAACTTTGTAGATGATGAAGACCATCAAGTGACTGACTTACCAAGTAATATCCCGCTACCAGAAAGTATGTGGCAAACGGTGCGTTTCTCGTTCTGCAGTATCGTTGATCATTATTGCGGTGTTAAATGCCCATCAGAGTAAAGGATTGAGTAGGACTGGACTTTCACGTAGCACAGGCGGTGGCCTAGTTACCTGACCAATAAAAGCAGGCCTACAACTCACAGTTCGACCTAATGCTTTAGGCTCCGTGCCTGCTTCCACCTCTCTGAAGCTCCAAAGAATTTCACTCGAGTAATGCTGGACTTGGACTTGCACGGGGGGGGGGGGGGGGGGGGGGGGAATATTTACACTGTACATCGGATCGAGAGTCGAACACGGAACTTCACCTTTCTGAGGCATCTTTTATTTCGGAACGTTCTTTCTCATGTTTTTTTTTGTACAATACATTGGTTAATACACTACTGGCCATTAAAATTGCTACACCACGAAGATGACGTGCTACAGACGCGGAATTTACCCGACAGGAAGAAGATGCTGTGATATGCAAATGATTAGCTCTTCAGAGTATTCACACAAGGTTGGACCCGGTGGCGACAATTACAACGTGCTGACGTGTGGAAAGTTTCCAACCGATTTCTCATACACAAACAGCAATTGATCGGCGTTGCCTGGTGAAACGTTGTGATGCCTCGTGTAAGGAGGAGAAATGCGTACCATGACATTTACGACTTTGATAAAGGTCGGATTGTAGACTATCGCGATTGCGGTTTATCGTATCGAGACATTGCTGCTCGCGTTGGTCGAGATCCAATGACTGTTAGCAGAATATGGAATCGGAGGGTTCAGGAGGGTAATACGGAACGCCGTGCTGCATCCCAACGGCCTCGTATCACTAGCAGTCGAGATGACAGACATGTTATCCGCATGGCTGTAACGGATCGTGCAGCCACGTCTCGATCCCTGAGTCAACAGATGGGGACGTTTGCAAGACAACAACCATTTGCACGATCAGTTCGACGACGTTTGGAGCAGCATGGACTATCAGCTTGGAGACCATGGCTGTGGTTTCTCTTGACGCTGCATCACAGACAGGAGCGGCTGCGATGGTGTACTCAACGACGAACCTGGGTGCACGAATGGCAAAACGTCATTTTTTCGGATGAATCCAGGTTCTGTTTACAGCATCATGATGGTCGCATCCTTGTTTGGCGACATCGCGGTGAACGCACATTGGAAGCCTGTATTCGTCATCGCCATACTGGCGTATCACCGGGCTTGATGGTATGGGGTGCCATTGGTTACACGTCTCGGTTACCTCTTGTTCGCATTGACGGCACTTTGAACAGTGGACGTTACATTTCAGATGTGTTTCGACCCGTGGCTCTACCCTTCATTCGATCCCTGTGAAACCCTACAATTCAGCAGGATAATGCACGAACGCATGTTGCAGGTCCCGTACGGGCCTTTCTGGATACAGAAAATGTTCGAATGCTGCTCTGGCCAGCACATTCTCCAGATCTCTCACTAATTGAAAACGTCTCGCCAATGTTGGCCAAGCAACTGGATCGTCACAATACGCCAGTCACTACTCTTGATGAATTGTGGTATCGTGTTGAAGCTGCATGGGCAGATGTAACTGTACACGCCATCCCAGCTCTGTTTAACTCAATGCCTAGGAGTATCAAGGCCGCTATTACGGCCAGAGGTGGTTGTTCTGGGTACTGATTTCTCAGGATCTACGCACCCAAATTGCGTGAAAATGTAGTCACATGTCAGTTCTAGCATAATATATTTATCCAATGAATACCCGTTTATCATCTGCATTTCTTCTTGGTGTAGCAATTTTAATGGCCAGTAGTGTAGTAAATCCCGACTGGAACCAATTATCTGATATACATTTTACCGGCAATATATGCAACCTCTGGCAGTCGCTGATAAGCCCACAAGATTCTAAATGATTTATGAGGAAATGTACATATTTTTTGTGAATGAGGGTGCAACGTTGTACAAGGCCACTATAAATGATTCAGTCGTTTTCAAAGTTGTATATTTTGCAAAGTATTACATGTACAAATATGACTGATGCATGAATAGAATGAATAGAACCATACACTCACCGAGTTGGCGTATTTGCGAAATCAGGGGCTGAGAAAATGTAGACAAACAGTTTTTGTGTGTTGGAATATGCGAGAATTTCGTCAGTTACAACGGTACAGCGTGCATTCAGAGCGAATATGGAAAAGAACCGTTATGTAAACAGAGAATTGGGCGCTGGAATCGACAGTTTAGGGACACCGCTTGTCTCTGTGAACAGGAAAGCATCAGTCGACGAAGTGAGTCATATACAACCGCGGAGAGAGTGAAGCAAAGTCTCGTACACAGTCCGGAAATACAAACTTGTGCGCAAGTCACAGCAAATTGTATGGGAAGATTATGCGGCGGCGTTTGCATTTCATGCGGCACCGTTTCCGCCTCTTGCAACAATTAAAACCGGAAGATTATGTCCGAAGCCTTCAATTTTGCATAACAACGCAGGAAACACTCGCTATCTCAATGACGAACTTCCGCATCGTTTGATTGGGCGTAGTGGTGAAGATAATGTTACTTTCTTCCCTTGGCTTCCCCAGGTCGCCTAACCTTTCTCCTTGTGACTTTTTCCTTTTGGAGTACAGTAACGATCGTGATTATCTATCCCCAATTGCCGAGAACACTGGTACGTCACTCAGAAGGCATCCGTGCTGCTGCCTCAGCTGACAGGATGTTGCTACATACTGTACGGAACGAAGTTGGCAGCCGCTTGCACGTGTGTCGTGTGACCAGAGGGACACGCTTACAACATTTTGGAGGGCAAAATGCAAACTTAGTCAGTTTACGGTTCTAATCAGGCATCAAAGATATTTGTACATGTAGTATTTAGTAAAATACGGATCTTTGAAAACGAGTGAAACATTTATAGTAGCCCTGTACTTTCCTTGTATACGTAATTCAGTCGCATTTCACTTGTGAAATGGAAGGAATTATAATTTTACGTTTTTTTTTAAATATAGTAAATGAGGGGCTGAGACTACTTGGGGTAGAAGTGCCTGCTGAAGCGAACTGAGTAAATAAGTGCCAATGTTAAATGGCTGTTAACAAATTATGTGAGTTACTATTAACGCATCAGATATTATGGTTAGAAATTGTAGCGTCTCTGAGTTATCTTTTATAATGTATTAAAAATACATATAGTCCTTGCGTCTTAAAAATTTTCGTAGTAGAACAGATACTAGTGCGAAAACATTTTATTTATTGTGCCATATTTTGAAGAATTTTTGGTACAACACACATGATAAACGTAGCACGATAAATGTTCATTATAAAACAATAATATGTAAGAAATGAATGCGAAATTAATGTGACAAGCTGAAAAACATAAGGCAATGTGCTGGCCAGGGCAGCAGTCGAACATTTTCTGTATCCAGAAAGGCCCGTACAGGACCTGCAACATGCGGTCGTGCATTATCCTGCTGAAATGTAGGGTTTCGCACGAATCGAATGAAGGGTAGAGCCACGGGTCGTAACACATCTGAAATGCAGCGTCCACAGTTCAAAGTGCCGTCAATGCGAAAAAGAGGTGACCGAGACGTGTAACCAATGGCACCCCATACCATCGCGCCGTGTGATATGCCAGTATGGCGATGGCGGATTCATGCTTCCAATGTGCGTTCACAGCGATGTCGCCAAACACGGATACGACCATCTTGATGCTGTAAACAGAACCTGGATTCATCCCAAAAAATGACGTATTGCCATTCGTGCACCCAGGTTCGTCATTGAGTACACCATTGCAGGCGTTCCTGTCTGTGATGCAGCGTCGAGGGTAACCGCAGACATGGTGCTGCAAACGTCGTCGAAGTGTTCGTGCAGATGGTTGTTGTCTTGCAAACCCCCAATCTGTTGACTCAGGGATCGAGACGTGGCTGCACGATCCGTTACAGCCATGTGGACTCGACTGGTAGTGATACGAGGAAGTTGAGATCCAGCACGGCGTTCCGTAATACCCTCCTGAATCCACCAATTCCATATTCTGCTTACAGTCATTGGATCTCGACCAACGCGAGCAGCAATGTCCCGATACGACGAACCGCAATCGCGATAGGCTACAATCCGACCTTTATCAAAGTCGCAAAAGGGGTTGGTACGCATTTCTTCTCCTTACACGAGGCATCACAACGTTTCACCAGGCAACGCCGGTCAACTGCTATGTGTGTATGAGAAATCGATTGGAAACTTTCCTCACGTCAGCATGTTGTAGGTGCCGCCACCGGCGTCAACCTTGTGTGAATGCTCTGAATAGCCAATCATCTGCATATCACAGCATCTTCTTCCTGTCGGTTAAATTTCGCGTCTGTAGCACGTCATCTTCGTGTTGTAGCAATTTTAATGGCCAGTAGTGTACTTCTTCATCTCCTGAAAACTTTTCCATTTCTCTACTTTTATTTCAAATTTATCTTGCTCCAGAGGCTGCACAAGAGGTACTGATGGGGAACCAATATTGGGCCTCCTAAAATCCGCTTCTATAAACTCAACATCACGGTCTACTGTATACTTGTTAGAGGATTTCCTTTGCTGATTCAGATTCAGTTGTTACTCCTTTATTGTACTTTGTTTCCTTTTGCGTCTTTAGCAACATTATTCTTTGCTATGGCATCCATGGCTATAATTAAAAGCTTTCTGTTTTCATTTCCACTGCGGAAAACTTTTGCTGGTCTGCTTCATTGTTTCAGTCCTGTCTTGGGGAACAAACAGATGTTTGAAGTTTTTCTTTACCTTCTCAAATAGACCAAAATCTTTATAATATTCTATATACGTATGACCTGGTTCAATATTCCATACACGTATGGCCAGGTTCAAGGACCTGAAGATCTGTTGTGCCAATATGATGATTTTGCCTCAAGCTGTACAAGCATATGACCTGCCTAAACATGCTTTAAATATTACTGAAAGACTCTTAAATGCATACAATAAAACTGTTGATGTACTTTCAAAAAATGACTGATCCCTCACTAAAGGTAGCAGTAATTCTCCTTATGTCTGCTATTTCACATGTCCTAGTTGTATTCCAAATGCAGTCCAGGCGCTGCCTGAGAGCGTAAATTTTATCATTATAGACTGCGGCACTATGCGGGAAATCGTTTGTGCTTCTTTTACTCAGAATATATCCACATTTTAACCTTCCGTATGTGCATTTTAGATCGTTTTCTTGTGATATATTAATTGTACTACAAGTAGTACCAGGCTCTCAGTTGTGTCAAGAAAGCTTCAAACGTCTGTGAAATTAGCACAGTTCAGGATCGAGTCTGATGGTTTGTTTTTCAGCTGTTTTCTCCATGTGACACTGGTAATAAATTATGCGACTTTGTTTACCGTAACAACGCTCCACTCTACTCCGAGATCCAATTCAAATAAGGGCTGTAAGTTTGCATGGCTTCGCTGAGTTAAGGCATCGCATGCATGTCTAATCTGTTTCTGCGTGCCGCTAATTTCAAGGTACGTGGAACTCAAAAGAATCAATACTGCAGGTGTTACGGCCGCACGCATGGCTGCGCTCAAGCCGCCTCCTGCCGCCGCCGCCGCCGCCGCTGCCACGAGGCCAACGGCAACCTGCGGGGTCTCGCCGGATTCACAATACGAGCTGTTCCCCGATCAACATTGCATCGTCACCCCAAAAATTGCTTACACACTGCACAACACAATTAAAATTCCACCCTGTAATTGTCTCCCACTGCGATGCGGAATGGTGAAATGTGGCTCAAAGGTGGCCACAGCCTTTCTCCGTAATCGTGCAAAAGCGTGGCACCCTGCGACGTCGCCATCGACCGCGGCGACGCTTCAAACAGCAAAGTGTCGGCACGTGCGAAAAGAAGGCCAGAGCTCTTAGGTTAATGTGGAGAGTAACGTCGGTTAATGCTGTCACGCTGAGACCGTATTTCACCACAATTCTGCTCACCGCCGCAGCGAACGTGTCGCACAATTAGAAGCTTGTCGCACCCTCCCCCCCCCCCTCCCTTACCCAAATTTCATCCCTTCTTTCGACGCCTCTCCGATCGAGGTCAGAACCTGGACATCCAGAATTGAAATCACGCAATTTTCTTATGTGTGGCCGAAGAAATCACTTAAAAATGTAACAGACCTACTAAAGAGACTGCCTATACTACGCTTGTCGGTCCTCTTTTAGAATACTGCTGCGCACTGCGAGATCCTTACCAGGTGGGACTGACGGAGTACATCGAAAAAGTTCAAAGAAAGGCAGCACGGTTTGTATTATCGCGAAATATGGGAGAGTGTGTCACAGAAATGATACAGGATTTGGGCTGGAAATCATTACAAGAAAGGCGTTTTTCGTTGCGACGGAATCTTCTCGCGAAATTCCAGTCACCAACTTTCTCCTCCGAATCCGAAAATATTTTGTTGACACCGACCTACATAGGGAGGAACGATCACCACGATAAAATAAGGGAAATCAGAGCTCGTACGGAAAGATACAGGTGCTCACTTTCCACGCGCTATACGAGATTGGAATAATAGAGAATACTGAAGGTGGTTCGATGAACCCTCTGCCAGGCACTTAAATGTGATTTGCAGAGTATGCATGTAGTTGTAGATGAAGATGTAGATGAACACACCGCCGCTCAGAAGCGGCACGAAAGGGACTCGGGGAGTGGCATAAAGGCTGTGATGAAACCACGCTTTCTGTCGGGGCATTCATTCCCACTCTTTTCAGTCTGGGAAGCGACAGTTCGCAGTGCAGTGAGCAACAGGGCACTATTCTTGACGACCTTTCACTCTGCAGAGACCCCCTCCCCACACGATTCAAGCTTTCTATAAGGACATTGTGTTGCTGCATTCTCACGTCATCTAATCGCTTTGGTGTGCAGTGCAACTGTAATTTTTGCTCTGGTATACCTTTCACAACAATTCGACGAAATATGAATGGAACAGAAAAGGGAGTTTATGCTTTTTCGGCTCTCTTGTTTTGTGCCCTTCTGTGGCGTAATCATAGGGGACTGCGGTACGCATATGTGAGTTGGGCCTTTCTAAGACACCCTAATTTAGCAACACCCTCAGTGTTACCCACCCTCTTCGCAAGTTTAAATTCGTTACTGCACAGCAGGGGCGGCCAAAATTTTGGATCACGGGCCGTGCTCGGCCCAAACGCCGAAGCACTCAGCCTGGCTGACACGTTTTCCCCACCGCCACGCCGCGCTGTCTACCCCTGAGGAGGGGGAAGAGGGGAAATATGTGAACGCGCCACATATAAATGGCAGTGCAGTCGCAGTGCATAGGACTTTGTTTTATATTTCACGTTTTTCAACAACATAGATCACAAACAAAACAAATTTTCGTTATTATTTATTTGTTTTTTGACGCGATAAAGACTATTTGATACAGGCTATCGACATATGGGCAGATGCAGAAAATTTCACTGTTTCGCACTGAAGTTACGACGTAATTGTGACTTATTTAGTTTCATAATCGAAAAAAGGTCTTTCACACATATATGTCGATCGAAATATTGTAGCACTTTTGAAACGTCATTGTCGAGATTCTACCTAAGGAAAGTAACGTATACGTCCTGGGCAGTTTTAACATAAAAAGATTTGTCATTAAAACTGGAATTACCTTGAAGGTGAGTCAGCTACACTTGCTTCTGCATGGGGGCACTCTCAATTAAAACGCCAAACAGTCTCGAAAACAGCTTGAAAACAGATGCCACAACTGCTAGTGTCCTCAAAATCTTTATAAAACTATCCTTGTAATTCTTTCAAGGCCACAATGAATTCTTGAAACCTAGCGTTTTCTTCAACGCCAGAGAGATTAGGGAACTGGACTGTCTTTGTCAGACTGCGTCCCTTGTATCACGCCATTTTCTCTTTAAATGCATCCCCATCAAATCAGAAAGAAGTTGCCTTGCAATGTCTTATTGTGGGCAGTTTGTCGTGAAGTGCACTTAAATGGACGTTCTAATTCTCTTACCTGCACTCCATTTTCCTACTTAAATTCAATAATAGCGAGTTTTAAGTCGAGAAATCGTTCCAGACATGCTCCTTGACTTAACCAACGTACTTTGCGGTAGTATACCAAGTCTCCATGCTCTTCGTTCAGATCCATTGAAAACTGTTGCAAATGACAAAGGAATAATGCGAGCTATTTCAGGAAATTTGCTATTCGTACCACCAGTTTCTTTATGTGCTCCATGCCTGCAAATTTAGCACAAAGTGCTTCTTGATGTGCTTCGTTGCCAACTAAGTCTTTAAGGTCTTTCTGCAAGGTATTGTAATGTCGTTTCATAGCATATATACAGCACCTGTCCCTTATGCGAATTATGAAATCTCATCCGTTTCTTCTGTCATTCCCACTTACTTTAAAGGAGTGTGACTGTAGGTCACTAGACTGTCACTTGTTGTTCAATCAGCAACTGGACCTGTGAACATCCTCCATACCACGAACAAATAGCGAAGGATAAACAGCGCTGACACCGCGATTCTACCGAACTCAGAGTTCTTCCGACCGAAACATGCCGCTCTGCGAAGCTAAATGAAATTTCTTACACTACTGGCCATTAAAATTGGTACACCACGAAAATGACGTGCTACAGACGCAAAATTTAACTGGCAAGAAGAAGATCCTGTGATATGCAAATGATTAGCTTTTCAGAGCATTCACACAAGGTTGGCGCCGGTGGCGACACCTACAACGTGCTCACATGAGGGAAGTTTCCAACCGATTTCTCGTACACAAACAGCAGTTGACCGGCGTTGCCTGGTGAAACGTTGTTGTGATACTTCGTGTACGGAGGAGAAATACGTATACCATCACGTTTCCGACTTTGATAGAGGTCGGATTGTAGACTATCGCGATTGCGGTTTATCGTATCGCGACATTGCTGCTCGCGTTAGTCGACATCCAATGACTGTTAGCAGAATATGGAATCGGTGGTTTCAGGAGGGTAATACGGAACGCCGTAACGCCGTGCTGGATCTCAACGGCCTCGTATCACTAGCAGTCGAGATGGCAGGCATCTTATCCGCGTGGCTGTAGCGGATCGTGCAGCCACGTCTCGATCCCTGAGTCAACAGATGGGGACGTTTGCGAGACAACAACCATCTGCACGAACAGTTTGACGACGTTTGCAGCAGCATGGACTATCAGCTCGGAGACCACGGCTGCGGTGACCCTTCACGCTGCATCACAGGCAGGAGCGCCTGCGATGGTGTACTCAGCGACGAACCTGGGTGCACGAATGGCAAAACTGTCATTTATTCGGATGAATCCAGGTTCTGTTTACAGCATCATGATGGCCGCGTCCGTGTTTGGCGACATCGCGGTTAACACACATTGGAAGCCTGTATTCGTCATCGCCATACTGGCGTATCACCCGGCGTGATGATATGGGGTGCCATTGGTTACACGTCTCGGTCACCTCTTGTTCGCATTGACGGCACTTTGAACGGTGGACGTTACATTTAAGATGTGTTACGACCCGTGGCCCTACCCTTCATTCGATCCCTGCGTAACCCTACGTTTCAGCAGGATAATGCACGAACGCATGTTGCAGGTCCTGTACGGCCCTTTCTGGATACAGAAAATATTCGACTGCTGCTCTGGCCAGCACATTCTCCAGATCTCTCACTAATTGAAAACGTCTGGTCAATGTTGGCCGAGCAACTGGCTCGTCACAATACGCCAGTCACTACTCTTGATGAACTGTGGTATCGTGTCGAAGCTGCATGGGAAGCTGTAACTGTACACGCCATCCAAGCTCTGTTTTACTCAATGCCTAGGAGTATCAACCAGTGGTGGTTGTTCAGGGTACTGATTTAATGGCCAGTAGTGTAATTTTACTGTTATCACATTTTCAAACAACCTCTTTAGAATTTCCTTTAGTAGCTAGCTCTGCATGTTCCAACCATATTTTGGAAATAATTAAAACATAATAAACGTATAAGATAATCTTCTGAAGCAACAGTGGTGTAATATTTGTTTCAAAGCCTGCATTAAGACGCGTGCAGACAAATTTGATTTTACAGTACCTTCCCTCAAATAGAAATGATATGAATGATCTGGAATTTGGGTAGAAGCTGATTGGGCATTTAATCCCTTTCAACCTTGCCTGCATCTCCTTCGTGGGAATACACGCATTTCCCACCATTTCAATAATTTTGTTGAGGGTGTTAGCATGTCGTCCTAGAGGCACATTCCCATAGGACTTTTTCACGCTGAGTAATGTGTTGTTATATCCCCTGAAGGATCTTTAAATAACATTTTGCTCGATTATTTTTCAAATTTTGCTTTCTGCTGCCTATTTCAAAGTTAATGGAATGGGATAATGTTTCTTAAATAAAGTTTTATCACTCTTCATTTACAGTTTGCCGGCCGAAGTGGCCGTGCGGTTAAAGGCGCTGCAGTCTGGAACCGCAAGACCGCTACGGTCGTAGGTTCGAATCCTGCCTCGGGCATGATTGTTTGTGATGTCCTTAGGTTAGTTGGGTTTAACTAGTTCTAAGTTCTAGGGGACTAATGACCTCAGCAGTTGAGTCCCATAGTGCTCAGAGCCATTTTTTCATTTACAGTTGACATTTTTACTAGACCAAGTTTTTGGGTTTATTTGAAAACCCCCCTTAATTTACAAACATAATTTATATGTCTTCTTCCAATCATTTGTTAAAATTCCTTTAGATTTAGCCTTCTCAGCTGTGATACCTTCAACATCAGTGCTATCTCTTTCTGGACTACTTCCTTTTTCACAGATATTTTATTCTTCGAAACATATTAGCATTGAAACAAGTTTTCTGCTTTTCTCAACTGAATTTCCTTCACAATTTTATTGAAACGCATTTACATGTTCAAGTTGAATTATGTAACCACCATAATATCCTTTTAACGTTTAGTAAAGGATATTCTTCCACTATTCAGTCTACCGCTAAAAGTAAGAACACATTTGAATGCGTATAACAAGAAAACAAAGTAAAAATTGTATCTCCGAAACAGTTACACTCAGGACCCTAGCTATGTGCAATACGGGATATTCGCCTTTCCTCTTTATCATTTCAAAAAATGTATTGCTCGCCACATTAATAACACTACCAGGATCTGTGTTTAGATTTGTTTTCGTGTTCAATCGAACACACAACTAACAGTTATTTTCTCACGTTATCCTGTTCCTCCAGCAATTTGTTCCTTAACAACCCCCTTTAATTAATGCTTCCGATTTGTAACGTGCTATGTCTGTTAATACCTTTTACTGGCTTGCTGATCTGACCATTTCCATCGGATCACCTTCGTTTCCTAAGCGTTCTATCACTCTTGTTTCAACAGATTTTCAGTATTCTGTCTTCTGCTGTTGTGTCAGAATCATCATGTCAGACTACTTCTCCAGTTATTCTCACCTTAGATCTGTAAGAATGTAAATACCTCTATACCTTTTTAAAAGTGTCCCGTGGATGTGTGAAAATACTACTGATATAGTCTGATTAAAATTACTTATTAGCTGGTACTTAGGTCTTGCAACTAGGTCCCCACTACGAGAACTCGCAATGTTACACAGTCTGTCCGTCGTTGCTAATGCGTCACAAAAAATTATCAGTTTACTCACAGTGATTAATTAGTTTGGTCTGCACGTGTAATGCGCTGTCGGGTACTCCGGCAGCCCATTTAACTGTCACCGAACCCGTTACGCCCCTGCTGACAGCCCGTCCCTTATTGTCGGAGTCTCAATCAAGGTAATGTGGACAGCCGATGTGGCATTGCTGCATTAGCATGTGATAAACATCAAATGACAAGTAGTTTCAATCAGGGTGACTATTAGCTGAGGTTCAGCTATTAAATGTAAGACTCGTAATATTACCGCAATTTGTAACTCTTACATGTGACATTACCTGTACCTGAAATGTACTAAAATACATAACTCCATCCGAAGAGGCCTTGAAAGCCGAACAGTACCGACGGGCACCGTGTCATGCTCAGTCCACAGGCGTCACTGGATGCGTGTATGGAGGGGCATGTGGTCAGCACACCGCTCTCCTGTCCGTTGTCAGTTTCGTGACCGATCTGATATGTACTGACGGGCAAAATAATATGAAAACCTGCGAAAAGAGAAATACTGTGTTATTAGACTGTTTTCCCATCTTTTGCATGAATTACAGCTTGTATCCGACATGAGATGGACAAACATAATTCGTGCACATCAGTCAAACTGCTAGATATCGGCTTCTGCTACAAAAATGTAGATAATTCAGACAGTGTCCTTGGAGGAGTGTGAATTACAGGAACAAACAGAACCACCTGATAAAATAATAGCAGAACAGGAGATGATGTACCTTGATAAAGACTTTGAAATTCCAAAACCTAAAAAGTCACCTGATGAAACAAAATGTTGGCAAGATCTGTATAGGTTAGTGAAAGATGTAGAAGATAGGAGGCCTAAAAAGCCACCAGACTTAAGTAACTGTTTTATGAACCGTAAAAGACCGCCTTGTTAATAAAGAGACTAGGGGCAGGAAGCTGTATTTGTATATATTGTTAATATAAAGCATGACTTTATTATTATTGTATCTGAGTGTTACCTGTAAGTGAGTTATTGTTTTGTTGATCATGAGACATGGGGCAGGTTGTTTATTTACTGTAGTGTACTGTTTGACTTTGCTTAGGAACGGTTTATTTTCAATTGAATACTTATTGTTGCCAGTCTAGTTATGAAGATAGGGGCAAGTAGTGTGACAGACCTGAAAACTTTATGATTAATGATGCTTATAGTAACTTAACGAGAGTGCAAAGAACTCCACAAAATAATTTATTTCTAATGTACTTAAAGACCAGGAAGAGCTTATGTTTGCACCATGTTGTGTATTTAAAGGTACATGTCCTCAGATGAGGGTTGTAAACCCTCAGGGGACATGCACTATTTGCATTGTCAAGTGTCTGACGAGCACTAGATACCTCAGTCGTTGCCAGCACTACTTCCGTTTCTTTTCGTGCTGTCAACATTCCTCATCATCATTCAGAACTTTTACTATCTTCTTTCCTTCTTCTCTATCAAAGAAAACTAAAAAGTGTGGAAGTAATGTAACATACCGTGTATTGTTTGAGGACAAGTAAATCAATAATTAAATTGGGCACACTAGAAAATGACCAATATGAATGTAAGTATTGTGGATACTGTAAAGAGAAAATGTAATGGAAATGTAAAGGGAAAAATATGGATGAGAAAAGGTACGGATTCTGAAAACCAGGTGAATGAAATGTAAAAATGTTCTTTGAAATTAGGGATAAGTATGGTGTTGACAAACTGTATGTGTATTCAAAATTGAGGAGAGAAACCTGACTAATATGTGTAAAGTGGATATAAAATGTATGTGTCTAGTACCACTTGACTGTGTAACTTGTCCTCCAAAATGCCCCATAAAGGGCCAGTTATATCCAGAAGAGATAGTTTGCGGGGGCCACATGAGGTTACGTACTTAATGTTGTGTTCAGCTTTGGACAGTTTCCGAAGTGTAAAAGAAAGAGTTATCTTCATGAGACATATGTTGTTTAGCAGGGATCGCAACTGGAAATACTGTGTTTTGATAATTGGCAAGGGTGGTGCTACTGTCTGAGCTGCCCACGCAGAATAAAAAAGACCTAAGACCACCTAAACGCGTTCATTGGCCGGAAATAACGCTATGTTAATGCAACCACGCTCGTTACAAAACCGTATTACACACGAACAGAACACACCTTCACTCCAGAGCAACCCAGATGAAATAAAATGTTGCAGAACGCCTGATTTTCCTTTAAAGCGAGGAAACCCTGTGTGGCGACCACGCTTCGTTAGCTACTGGGTGAAGTTACTCTTGCCTCAAAGACCTCATGCTGATACACACTGTAGCCGAAACACCCGCGAATATGTGGAAGCTGATCAATGTCCCACAAACGTAATAGCAAAGATTGCTCTCGAGACGAAGTTATATAAAAACAGAATATATGGAAGATCCCCAGTAAGAATGGACACCTTTCAAGATGTTATCTGGAATGCGGTTGTCTTTTGTGTACAATCCGTTTCAATCTCCTTATTGCCTTTTCAGTCAGTTTCAACTCTTGGTCCCTGTTATCCTCGGAAAACGGTATTTTACTGTTTCTGATGTAGTGTGTCATTATAGTCAACGCCAACGACCTTATGCAGTGGTACCACCGGTTCCCTTCAGATCACAGAAGTTAACCCCTGTCGGGTTGGCTAAAACTTGGATAGGTTCTGCCGAGCGCTTTTGGCAAGCGGGATGCACTCGGCCCGTGTGAGACCAATTGGGGAGCTACTTGACTGAGAAGCAGCGGCTCCAGTCACGAAAACTGACAACGACTGGGAGAGCAGTGTGCTGACCACATGATCTCTCTATAACCGCATCCATTGACGTCTATCGGCAGAGGATGACACGACGGTCTGTCGGTACTATTGAGCCTTGACGGCCTATTCGTACGGAGTATTACATCCAGTACGGCAGTACGGTATTTCTCTCTACACCAGTAAGAGTGATCGTTACAGAGGCTGTAGCAAGGCCTCAAGAATCACGCCTGTTTTGAAATATAGGAGATCAGCCGTAACACAGCTTTAACACCAAATAGTTCGCATCGAAGCGCAGTCACTGCTAGTGGTAGACTTGTATGTGTACATTTTCACCTACAAGGTAGCACACTTCAACACTACAGAGCCGTAAAATACAACAGGTTTTCTTTTGAGCATTTTTATTATACAGGTATGCATACTATTTTGTCCGTCTTCTGTACGTCAAGGTTTATATCTGTAACTAGTGTCTTGATTACTTTCCTTAGAGTTGTTTTATGAGTTCTGTTTCTTGTCTGGAGTTGAGTGGAGTGCTGTGTTAATTAGTATTCCATTGACCAATGTAAAAAATAAAGAATGAAATAAATATAAAGATAAGCTTCTTTTTTAGAAGAACCACTGACTTTTACCGTCCTTCTTCCTTTCATTGGACGTAATACGTAATCACAGGAACGCAATCCTAGTCTGTTGAAGCACTCGTCACAACACTGTTGACACACATGTTGTGCATCAGCCACACGCCCGAGGAATGCAGTAGTAACCTATTTCCTACAAGAATGCCAAAACTGTAGTGCTCCCCAAACATAATCTGTCAGTAAGACAACGTCTTCTCCAACCCTCTCTTATTTACGAAGAATTATGACAAGTATTTTATTTCGAAGGTACTTCGTTCAGATTTAGAAGTGGTATCGGCACGAATAAGAATGTGCTAACAGGCACAGTTAAAAACCTAGCGCCCAGGAGAGAAGGCGATCGAAACTGAATGCGGCTCTCCCGCTGAACTGCAGTGCGCCTGCGTTCCCGGCCGTGCTACGCGGGCTAGTCTAGCTGCAAGGCGCGCTGGTTTGTCCAACTGTCTGCGACTCTTTCTTAGCATGTTTCCAACGCCTTAGTAACTGCCTGGAATTTTTGTTAAGAGTCTCCTCACCTCAGCGCCGTTCGAAGAAAATCAGATTGATTTATGAGAGTGTTCAGCCTCGACTCGCATACCATCGGAAGCCTCTCGGACGCTCATGAAAGTGAGATTCTAACAGACTCACTTCTTACTATTACTTAATTAATTCCACTTTGTAGTCCGAAAAACTACTCAAAACTACCTATGCTGTTAGTTAGTGCTACTCTTTGAATAGAGTACTTTCATTTAATTGATTAAACAGGCGCCTAATAAATTTGTTATAATGAATTTCTTTCCTACTATTCACTGAAAAAGTTACTATGTGCCTGAACCACGACCTAAGACACAATGACAGGCTGAAGAATGGCTGTTACTTAGCATCTTTCCTATCCGCATATTTTCCACCGGCGTCAGCACAGTTTGTGGCAGTGTAGTGCACACAAGCTAAGACAAAAGCTAGTACTTACTGTTAGACATGGCACCTAAACGTGTATAGTTTTGAAAATACTCTGAAACTTTTCATTGAAAAGTTAATTCTGAGGAGAATCTGAGTGCTGTTCTTGCGCATTAACTTTAAAAATCAAGGCCATTCCATTCACGACGGAAGAACCAAAATAATGGTTTCCATTTGGTTGGATTCAAAACTTAAATACTTCATTTATCTGCAATGCTTAAAATATGTGAAATGTGAAACTGTCTTACTATATGAACTTTGAGATGAAATTTAAGTTACTCAATTACCAGCTAAAATAAAGATTGTGTGTATTTCAAAATGTTTATTTGCATTACTCTGCTTGAGTAAAAAAACCAAACAACTACATTCGCTGTCAGTGTTAAAGCTGTGTGCCCGTAAATACAGTCTTATTACATAAACTTTGGCAAAGCAAAATTTACTGTACTTACTGTCGGAATAGATCGGAATTACATTTGAACAGATTCTGTCTACTTCGTTATGTTTAAGCAAGTCTATTAGTGTAATGTTTGACTGAAAACTCTAAACGTTTGAATCAATCTAAACAGAACACTTGACTCAAGAAAGCCTAACGACCCATGCTTACTTGAATTTTCTCATTTTCCGAGTATTGAAGAGCGATCTGTTTTAATTACTACTATTCAAAAGCCAAGATCGCATAAAAATTTCTTTATTTAAGAAGACTGGTTTCAACAGTTATTGCCGTCATCTTCCGGCATTTTTAATATCTTTTTCCTGTAAAACAAGTTTATTTTACGCTGAACCTCACGCAAAAGATGTCAAGTGAATAAATGTTTATGTGCTGATTTTTATCCACTTGATATCTTGTGCGTGATGTTCAGCGTGAAATGGACATGTTTCACAAGAAAAAGATCTTAAAGACCTGAAGATAGCAGAAACAACTGTTGAAACCGGTCGTCTTAAATAAAGAAATTTTTTATACGATCTTGGGTTTTGAATGGTTTTTAGCGATCGATGTTTACGTTCGTAACTGTGAAGCAGCAGTGGTAATTATTTTTCAGAATCGTTGGTCGAAAAAATGCTCTATGTGCGTTACTCACACATACAAAATTAAACACTGCGATTGGAATAACACCGTAGTCTGTAACTATTACAGTACACTGCCTTTGTGTTTCTTTATATGAAGTTCAATGGTAGTCAAAAGACGAATCTACACCCTGTTACAAAAGCAGTGTATACGAATATCAGATCTTGCCCGTAGATCTCGACGATGATAGTTTTTGTGCTCAATTTCAAAGTGCTCAGAAATATTGCTCCATATCGTATAGCTCAAGTACTTTTTGCACGTTCATCATATTTTCAAATAATATTACTTGCACTTGTTATCCCTGTGGCTGTACGAATTATAAAACATCCTTCAGAGGGAGGTAATAACAGTTTCGAGCGGGATCATCCACATATTATATGCTCCAATATCCTTGTCGCCTCATAGCATAGAATGAGCATACGACACTGTTAGTCAGCCAAATACACACACATGACTGACTACTGAGCTTACTCGTGCGCGCGCTTAGTTGCAGCATGCTTCCACGTCATAAGTGGTTCCCCGTCGAACAGATATAAGAATATTCATCCATATAAGGTTGAGATTCTACACAACATTTGATAATCATAACTTCTTTGACATATTCTTTACACAATTCTACTAACATAAATTCACGTAACAAAAAAATGGCTCTGAGCGCTGTGGGACTTAACTTCTGAGGTCATCAGTCCCCTAGAACTTAGAACTACTTAAACCTAACTAACATAAGGACATCACACACATTCATGCCCGAGGCAGGATTCGAACCTGCGACCGTAGCGTTCACGTAACAGGAAACACAACAAGAACTAACGTTAGAATAATAACATAGATTTGAAAATACATTAAAATGGTTTCGTTAAGAAATTTAGTAAAAATACATATGACAAAACAAATAGAAATACGTGCTACTTGTGTGTATGCAGTTAGTGTAGTTACGTTACAAAATGGGTTCCAGATCACTCAAAAACCCAGCCTAAACAATTCGTCAGGGCTTAAGAAAAATAGAAATAAGTCTCTCTCTTCATTATTTCAGGAGAACTCTGTGTAGAATGCTCCCATTAGATACGAAATAGTAACTGTAACAGAGGTAAGCTCTACACATTATAAACGTGGTTGATTTCGTTCTCCTGGGCTACGTTGCAGGTCCTTTTCTTTCATAGTTCATAGATGAAAATTATGATGTAGGATACTGAGATTGATGGTGAATGCTCAGAAAAAATATTGGCACCAGAGAAAAGTTCACCAGTGTTATATAGGGATTTCCTACCACATATAGGTTACAGAACTCAGTGCTTGACTTCCAGTTCTGAGGAGACTGTTCGATGTGAGGCCACACATGCTGTAGTCAAATCCTCTAAACATGATGGCACACAACTAGGTAGGTCCTGGACGTGTTCCTGATGAATTACAATCCATGCGGATTTGAATAAGAATCTACAAAGACGTACCTACATCCACTGATAGCAGCCAGTTCCTGTGAAATGATGCGCACGGAGGAAAACCCGGCAATGATGATTTAATTTATTCTACCGCTGTGGACCGTGTTGCCCGCCCCACTTCAGCTAATTCTGGCACACATCGGTGCACTACTTTCAATTGTTAATATTGCTTCTCTTACACTTTACGTCAAAAGACTGACTCTTCATTTGGAGTTGTCGTTCCGCAGACTTCGTTATTTCGTAATCGTAAAGTATCCACAAAGCACGACAGCTGATGGCGAACTATAGAGAATATTCAATGGAAAACATGTGCGGCGAACGTAGAAAAAGGAAGGAACGTCAGTGTATAACATCCTGTCGACGGCAGGGTCATTAGAGACAGAGCAAAGACCAAGATTTTACAAGGACCTGAGGGGAATCATTCTGGTAATCGCCATCAGCTACTTAAGAAAACCTCTGAAGAACAAACTATAGATCGCTGGGATTTGAACCACCGTCCTCCCGAATTCAAGTCCGCTGTTTTACCACTTGCCTCCTCGCTCGGTTAGGATATCAATCGCATCCACCACTAATCGAAGAATGTTAACGAACTCCTCACGACATGTTGCTGAAAATTGTCCTCTTGTAATGTGGCCTGTTGAACTGCCACTAGGAGCAGCAATACTTCGGGAACTATAGCCTCTACGGCAGCTGCTTCGTTCCAACGTCGAGCCAACGCTGTGGAAGAAGCTCTACTGTCTGGTACAGCCCAGCGGACAACACTGGAGGTCATACTGAGTGCTCCATCACACACTCATGCTTACGTATAGCCTTCTATCGACTGGTTCCATATAACATGGTCTACGTAGGACGACACGTCACGACGTCACGGCATGAAAAATATATTCCCCTGGGGTCATTTTAACTCACCGACAGACTGCTAGTTTGATGAGTGTTGCCATCTTCCTTCGTGTTTCCGTACTTTTCTGCTGGTCTAATTCAACTGAATTTGGCATAACGCTGAACTTACTAGTTGCGCAAAACATTGCCGGTTCGTACATATACACTATTTCTCTGCAGTCTCCAATACGCATTGCTGGCGTGCTGTTCCAGTTGCAGTGACACGGGATATGCGTTGTACCACCGAAAACTTTGCCGTCTACACTTTGTATGAGCATCGTTTCAGATTGTATTAAGTGCACAGATCATAACTTTACAGGAAGCGAGAAAAACGTTTCGCTTTTTAACCAAATGAAATAAGCCAAAATTCTCGACGGCAGAGCCTTGGTTTTTTAATTACGTTACAGGATTCGCCACGATTAAAATTACTTTCCGTTGCATGAGCGCGCCATTTTAATTTTTAAATAGAACTTAATACGTCTTGACGACCTCGTATAAATGTTTAGTGCTGAAACATTAAACTGAAAAGCATCAACGTCTTTCCAGTTGTCTCCGAAACTTGTTTTCAACATGTTATGAACATTCCGCTTCTTAGCGTCAAGGTAATACTCGCAGTTTATCAATTATGGGAGGTTTATGTACCTGGTCAGTTCTTGTGCCTCGTTTCAGAAGCCTTTCGAATTGCTTTGAGGGGTCGTCGAACATGTATATCGGCTCCAGCCTTACTCTGCCGTGAGATTGCCCTCCTTTTTCACAATTACTCTTTTCATTTCTTTAATTCCGTCCAGTTTCTTGAAATTTTTGCAAACATCTTATATTTCCTTTCAAATCTTTCTTTGCCTAGAAATTTTACAGTTCCGACAGCCTGATAAATCTCTCGGTATTCCTCAGGCTTAATGATGTCCGAGCATTTACGAATAAACGTTTCTACAGTTTAAAAAGCGCTGTTTGCAGGTACAAATGAATGTTCGCTAACAGGAAAGAATACAATAATCATAGAATTGTTAGCGCGTGTTTTGTTTGGAAACCATTAAACTAGAGCATGGGTATTTAGCATGTTCTTGTTTCGCTGTCCACATCCGTCTGAAAAGAGCCTGATCCAGGTGATCGAATTACTGAAATTTACCTCACCCAGAAATAAAGTGGCGCCAGATAACGCCTCATTCACTCGGCTCTCATAACAAGTATTAAAATTTTGGATTCTGATTTACTGATGTCAGTAATCATCAGTAACACACAACGCGTTAAAAGATGTTTGGCGCGAATAGTATGCTTCACCAATCGATAAAATAAGCAGTGATTGTTCCCGTTGCAAATCAAAGCAAAACGACGTTGTGTCAGCAGGACGTTCGCTCGTAAGTCTGTGAAAAGTCTTTGCGCGAACTTCATGCGCTCTCAGGTCAACTAGTAAACCGTTCTTTTTCGTGCTATCTTGTTCAGGTTTATTCTGAAAGAGCATTCGAACAAGTAACTACAAGCATCCGAGTGTGGCATCCCAGTGCTGAACAGTGAGGGGAAAGATTCTAGAAGAACCATTTTCTCATTCTCAGGTCCGCGGAAACACTCGCATTATACATCTTCCGCTGGAAAATAAAGCCTCTTACTTTTATTCCTGCTGCAATGTGATTTCCTTGCTCTTAACCGAGAAATAAATACAATCACCTTTTCTATTTTTGCACCAAACAGAACACTCTTTCTATTGCCCTCTAGAACACTGCCACCAATATTAACAGCTTTTGATACGTTATTAATCCTGATTTGGCTTAAACCAAATAACTTCTGACACTTTGAGCAGAACGGTTTTCTTCAGTTAAAACTTCCGGGCTGAGAGGCCGTGGTCGATGTATAAAATTTCCACCTGACGTTTCGTCTCCATCTGCGGGAGACTTCTTCTGAGGTCGTCCAGCTACTGCCACTGAGGCTCCAGGTACTCTTTCATTTATAGAGCGCATAGAGGGCACCACCATTCGTCACGAGATGCCGACGGTATGCCTATCTTTGGAAGGCGTCATCATTCTCCATTGTCATTCGATCGATTGTCATTCTGCTGGCGCAACTTCGACATCCATATTTTGTCCAGCTTTAAAACTTCCTCTTTTCTATTGAAATTGTTGTGGTGTTTGTGAATTTCTATTGCTTCTCTATACATGCGCGCATGATAATGAGATGTTCGTGCTAGAACGCTTGTCTCATTAAATTTAATTTCATGATTCCCATCTCGAAAAACATGTTCAGCTACGGCCAATTTTTCGATGTGTCCTAAGCGACAGTTTCTTTTATGTTCTGCTTAACAGCCAGAATATTACGCCAAGCGAAACCACCTACCAGCAATTTGTTTCAATCGGAAAGGAGGGCACTGAGGGAGATCAGTGCGGATAAGAGCATTATTGTACTTGCAGCTGATAAAGGAAATGCTACGGTTTTGCTAAACACCGAAGATTATCACAAGAAGATTAGCGACCTTTTGGATCCCAGTACGTACAAAAAGCTTCAGAAGGATCCTACAACCAAAATTTTGAGCAATACCAATCAAATGGTGAAACAATCTTATCTTTCTTCGGATGATAAAAAACAACTCTGCAAAACGGAAGCTTATCCACCCAGACCTTATGGACTGCCAAAGGCGCATAAACCACAGGTCTCATTGAGACCGATTGTGAGTGCCATAGGATCTCCAACACAAGAGGTGGCCAGATATCTCGCCTGCTTGCTGCAGCCACACATCGGCAGAACGGACAGTTACATTAAAAACTCGGCGCATTTTATTGAAAAACTGAGGGAGATTAACGTCAGCCCTAGTGATATTCTTGTGAGCTTCGATGTAGTGTCATTGTTTACCATGGTGCCTGTAAACGAAGCTATTTCATATATAGCAGATATTTTTACGACTGACATAGTGGCTTTATTTAAATACTCCCTGACGACAATTTATTTCCAGTATAACAACGAATTTTACGGACAGATCGACGGGGTGGCGATGGGAAGCCCTCTCAGTCCAGCTGTTCTAATTTATTTATGGAGATCTTCGAACAGCGAGCGCTGCAGACTGCCAGTAAAAAGCCTGCTAAATGTTACCGCTATGTTGATGACACATTTGTAGTGTGGACTCATGGTGAAGAAGAGTTAGATGTCTTCTTGGTGCACCTGAACAGCATTAACCCGAAGATATAGTTTACGATGGAGAAAGAGAGCAATGGTCAACTCAATTTCCTGGATGTGCCGGCAATTAAACTGGTGAATGGGACGCTGGGCCACAAGGTATATAGAAAAAACACTCACACGGATCGATACCTCCACAAGGAATCTAACCATCATCCGAGACAAAAAAGAGGTGTCATTAATACCTTGGTGGACAGAGCCAACAAAATCTGCGAGCCGGCTTGCATTCAAGATGAACTGAATCACCTACGGTCAGCCTTAATCAAAAACGGATATACCAGCAAGGAAATTGATCGAGCCCTCCATCAAAGAAGAAAAGAAGCCAGAAGTCCAGAGCAGTAACGGTTACCTACCGGAAAAGTATTCCTACCTTTTATTAATAAGGTTACGGACCGCGTCGGGAAAGTTCTGGCCAAGTATGGGATCGAAACAATCTTCAAACCCACCAAGAAGGTTAAGGAATATTTAAGAACTGCGAAAGACGCCCGACATCCCCTAGCAACACCTGGGGTATACAAAATTCCATGAAGTTGTGGACAAGTATATATATTGGAACAACGAAAAGAAGTGTAAACACCCGTTTAGCCGAACATAAAAGAAAGAGTCGCTTAGGACACATCGAAAAAATGGCCGTAGCTGAGCATGTTTTTCGAGATGGGAATCATGAAATTAAATTTAATGAGACAAGCGTTCTAGCACGAACATCCCATCATCATGCGCGCATATATAGAGAAGGAATAGAAATTCACAAACACCACAACAATTTCAATAGAAAGGAGGAAGTTTTGAAGTTGGACAAGGTATGGATGTCAACGTTGCGCCAGCAGAATGACAATTGACCGAATGACAATCGAGAATGATGACGCCTTCCAAAGATAGGCATACCGTCGGCATCTCGTGACGAATGGTGGTGCCCTCTATGCGCCCTATAAATGCGAGAGTACCTGGAGCCTCAGTGGCAGTAGCCGGACGACTCAGAAGATGTCTCCCGCAGATGGAGGCGAAACGTCAGGTGGAAATTTTATACATCGACCACGGCATCTCAGCCCGGAAGTTTTAACTGAAGACAACATCGGCCGTGAGAGCCTACATTGTATGATCAGACCGGTTTTGCTTAACCTAGAAAAGATGAATAAACAACTCCTGCCCGCATCTCGTGGTCGTGCGGTAGCGTTCTCGCTTCCCACGCCCGGGTTCCCGGGTTCGATTCCCGGCGGGGTCAGGGATTTTCTCTGCCTCGTGATGGCTGGGTGTTGTGTGCTGTCCTTAGGTTAGTTAGGTTTAAGTAGTTCTAAGTTCTAGGGGACTTATGACCACAGCAGTTGAGTCCCATAGTGCTCAGAGCCATTTGAACCATTTGAACAACTCCTGTAGGTAAATTCTCTTATTGAGTCTGGATTGCTATACTCTTACGACAGAAGGAAAAGAAGGGCAAAGTGCGCGACTCTTACTGTTCTACAATAATGAGATACTCTGATATTTACTGCATAATTATAATAACGTCTCAAAAACAGCATAAAAATTTAAAGCTCTAGTAGCAGTATAATAGCCGGCTGGTGTGGCCGAGCAGTTCTAGGCGCTACAGTTTGGAACCGCGCGATCGCTACGGTCGCAGGTTCGAATCCTGCCTCGGGCACAGATGTGTGTGTTGTCCTTAGGTTAGTTAGGTTTAAGTAGTTCTAAGTTCTAGGGGACTGATGACCTCCGAAGTTAAGTCCCATGGTGTTCAGAGCCATTTGAACCATTTGATCAGTATAATAAACTACATTATAACCTACTTCATAAGACGCAACATTAGAAATTCGGCTCCACTCTCCAGCTTAATGCTTTCCAGTTCTTTGCGGATTTGAAGACGTAAGTTTCATCATACACTCCTGGAAATTGAAATAAGAACACCGTGAATTCATTGTCCCAGGAAGGGGAAACTTTATTGACACATTCCTGGGGTCAGATACATCACATGATCACACTGACAGAACCACAGGCACATAGACACAGGCAACAGAGCATGCACAATGTCGGTACTAGTACAGTGTATATCCACCTTTCGCAGCAATGCAGGCTGCTATTCTCCCATGGAGACGATCGTAGAGATGCTGGATGTAGTCCTGTGGAACGGCTTGCCATGCCATTTCCACCTGGCGCCTCAGTTGGACCAGCGTTCGTGCTGAACGTGCAGACCGCGTGAGACGACGCTTCATCCAGTCCCAAACATGCTCAATGGGGGACAGATCCGGAGATCTTGCTGGCCAGGGTAGTTGACTTACACCTTCTAGAGCACGTTGGGTGGCACGGGATACATGCGGCCGTGCATTGTCCTGTTGGAACAGCAAGTTCCCTTGCCGGTCTAGGAATGGTAGAACGATGGGTTCGATGACGGTTTGGATGTACCGTGCACTATTCAGTGTCCCCTCGACGATCACCAGTGGTGTACGGCCAGTGTAGGAGATCACTCCCCACACCATGATGCCGGGTGTTGGCCCTGTGTGCCTCGGTCGTATGCAGTCCTGATTGTGGCGCTCACCTGCACGGCGCCAAACACGCATACGACCATCATTGGCACCAAGGCAGAAGCGACTCTCATCGCTGAAGACGACACGTCTCCATTCGTCCCTCCATTCACGCCTGTCGCGACACCACTGGAGGCAGGCTGCACGATGTTGGGGCGTGAGCGGAAGACGGCCTAACGGTGTGCGGGACCGTAGCCCAGCTTCATGGAGACGGTTGCGAATGGTCCTCGCCGATACCCCAGGAGCAACAGTGTCCCTAATTTGCTGGGAAGTGGCGGTGCGGTCCCCTACGGCACTGCGTAGGATCCTACGGTCTTGGCCTGCATCCGTGCGTCGCTGCGGTCCGGTCCCAGGTCGACGGGCACGTGCACCTTCCGCCGACCACTGGCGACAACATCGATGTACTGTGGAGACCTCACGCCCCACGTGTTGAGCAATTCGGCGGTACGTCCACCCGGCCTCCCGCATACCCACTATACGCCCTCGCTCAAAGTCCGTCAACTGCACATACGGTTCACGTCCACGCTGTCGCGGCATGCTACGAGTGTTAAAGACTGCGATGGAGCTCCGTATGCCACGGCAAACTGGTTGACACTGACGGCGGCGGTGCACAAATGCTGCGCAGCTAGCGCCATTCGACGGCCAACACCGCGGTTCCTGGTGTGTCCACTGTGCCGTGCGTGTGATCATTGCTTGTACAGCCGTCTCGCTGTGTCCAGAGCAAGTATGGTGGGTCTGACACACCGGTGTCAATGTGTTCTTTTTTCCATTTCCAGGAGTGTATAACTGAGTCTGCGATCTTCTTCCAGTTTGTTCGGTGCGCTGTAAACTTTACACTGAGGCGACGAAAGTCATGGGATAGCCATATGCACGTATACAGATGGCGGTAGTATACGTACACAAGGTATAAAAGGGCTGTGAATTGGCTGAGCTGTAATTTGTACCCAGGTGATTCATGTGAGAAACAGTTTTCTGACGTGATTATCGCTGCACGACGGGAATTAACAGATTTTGAACACGGAATGGTAGTTGGAACTAGACGCATGGGACATTCCTTTTCGGAAATCATTAGGAGATTCAATGTTCCGCGATCCACAGTGTCAAGGGTGTGACTAAGAATACCACAATCCAAGGATTACCTCTCACAGCGGACAACACAGTGGCCGACGGCCTTCACTTAACGACAGAGAGTAGTGGCACTTGCAGAGAACCGTCTGTGCTAACAGCAAGCAACAATGCGTGAAAGAGCCGCAGAAACGAATGCGTGACGATCGACCAACGCATCCGTTAGGACAGTGTGGCGAAAATAAACGTTAATGGGCTATGCCAGCATCGACCGACGCCAGTGCCTTTGCTAATAGGACATAGTCTGCAGCGCCTCTTGTGGCTCGTGACCATATCGATTGGATCCTAGACGACTGGAAAACCGTGGCTATGTCAGATGAGTCCCGATTTCAGTTGGCACGAGCTGATGCTAATACTCGAGTGTGGCGCAGACCTCACGAAGCCGTAGACCCAACAAGGCATTATGCAAGCTCGTGGCGGCTCCATAGTGGTGTGAGCTATGTTTATGTGGAATGGATTGGGACCACTGGATGTTCGGCTACTTGGGGACCATTTACATCCATTCACGTACGTTATGTCCCCAAACAACGGTGGAATTTTTATGGATGACAATGCGCCCTGTCACCGGGCCACAGTAATTCGCGATTGGATTGAAGAACATTCTGGAAAATTCAAGAGCATTATTTAGCCACCCAGAGTGCCCCACATGAATCTCGTCGAACATTTCTAGGACATAATCGAGAGGTCAGTTTGTGCACAAATTGCTGCACAGGCAATAGTTTGGCAGTTATCGACGACTGCAGAGGCAGAATGGCTGGTATTTTGGCAGGGGACCTCCAACGACTTGTTGAGTCCATGCCATGTCGAGTTGCTGCACTACGCCGGGAAAATTGTTAAATGTGGATCTCGGTTGAAGTACACTCCTGGAAATTGAAATAAGAACACCGTGAATTCATTGTCCCAGGAAGGGGAAACTTTATTGACACATTCCTGGGGTCAGATACATCACATGATCACACTGACAGAACCACAGGCACATAGACACAGGCAACAGAGCATGCACAATGTCGGCACTAGTACAGTGTATATCCACCTTTCGCAGCAATGCAGGCTGCTATTCTCCCATGGAGACGATCGTAGAGATGCTGGATGTAGTCCTGTGGAACGGCTTGCCATGCCATTTCCACCTGGCGCCTCAGTTGGACCAGCGTTCGTGCTGGACGTGCAGACCGCGTGAGACGACGCTTCATCCAGTCCCAAACATGCTCAATGGGGGACAGATCCGGAGATCTTGCTGGCCAGGGTAGTTGACTTACACCTTCTAGAGCACGTTGGGTGGCACGGGATACATGCGGATGTGCATTGTCCTGTTGGAACAGCAAGTTCCCTTGCCGGTCTAGGAATGGTAGAACGATGGGTTCGATGACGGTTTGGATGTACCGTGCACTATTCAGTGTCCCCTCGACGATCACCAGTGGTGTACGGCCAGTGTAGGAGATCGCTCCCCACACCATGATGCCGGGTGTTGGCCCTGTGTGCCTCGGTCGTATGCAGTCCTGATTGTGGCGCTCACCTGCACGGCGCCAAACACGCATACGACCATCATTGGCACCAAGGCAGAAGCGACTCTCATCGCTGAAGACGACACGTCTCCATTCGTCCCTCCATTCACGGCTGTCGCGACACCACTGGAGGCGGGCTGCACGATGTTGGGGCGTGAGCGGAAGACGGCCTAACGGTGTGCGGGACCGTAGCCCAGCTTCATGGAGACGGTTGCGAATGGTCCTCGCCGATACCCCAGGAGCAACAGTGTCCCTAATTTGCTGGGAAGTGGCGGTGCGGTCCCCTACGGCACTGCGTAGGATCCTACGGTCTTGGCGTGCATCCGTGCGTCGCTGCGGTCCGGTCCCAGGTCGACGGGCACGTGCACCTTCCGCCGACCACTGGCGACAACATCGATGTACTGTGGAGACCTCACGCCCCACGTGTTGAGCAATTCGGCGGTACGTCCACCCGGCCTCCCGCATGCCCACTATACGCCCTCGCTCAAAGTCCGTCAACTGCACATACGGTTCACGTCCACGATGTCACGGCATGCTACCAGTGTTAAAGACTGCGATGGAGCTCCGTATGCCACGGCAAACTGGCTGACACTGACGGCGGCGGTGCACAAATGCTGCGCAGCTAGCGCCATTCGACGGCCAACACCGCGGTTCCTGGTGTGTCCGCTGTGCCGTGCGTGTGATCATTGCTTGTACAGCCCTCTCGCAGTGTCCGGAGCAAGTATGGTGGGTCTGACACACCGGTGTCAATGTGTTCTTTTTTCCATTTCCAGGAGTGTATATAAAACGAAATACGTCTCCTTAGGTCATATCTACAGGTAGTAAAGCTCAGGTTTAAAGACATGCATTTATGTTATCTTTCCCACACGAACAACAGTTCAATGCACCGGCATTACAAATTACGCTGAAAATGATCATTCGTAAAATACATCAGGTGTTATTACTTTCACAGCTTCCTTTTCACTCTGTCTCTTAGTTTTCGCAGCTCTAATTCTCATTCTATTTCCTCTCGCTCTCGCCCATGAGTAAATAGCTCTCCATGGTGATCGAAAGTGAACAGTCGTGCAATCAACACCACACTGTGAACTGCAGGATGAAAATAGCGGAAACAGCCAACAAAAGAGCGGGCTAATAATGCAGGCTGGGAGACATGTCTTCCTCATAATAAGTTTTGAACCATGGGCTGCGGTGTACATAATACGCTTTGATTCATGTTTTTCAGCACTAAAGTACTATGGCAAAGAATACGAAACGACCCACTCTGACACAACAGTCATCACTTAACACTTCCGGGCTGAGATGCCGTGGTCCATACATAAGACTCTTCCCTGACGTTTTGCCTTCGACTGCGGAAGGCATCCTCCGAGGACAATCGGCGAACTGCAACGAGAGCCTGAGTGAGCGCCGTTATCTATATGCCATCCAGAGGGCGCCGCTGTCTATCACGTGACGTCGGCTGTCCTATGATCTCTGATATTGCTAACTTTCTCAATTGAAGGATGAAACTGGCTGAAACCGATGTGCTGTTGTGTCGCTACTGAATCTATTATTGACACTGCTACTCGGTCTGTTTCTCTAGCGGCTGAAATCTTTTGGCGGTTCTGTTTTACAAGCCTGGAAATAGTGCGTTCCTTAATGAAAGTCAAATCCAGATAAACTCTAGCCAGAGATAAATAACAATGTTTCTGTTTTCTGAAACCGTCGTGGCTAGATTGTTGTATGCCGATACACCAATAGACAACGCTATGGCATGGATAAAAAATAAAAGGCCAGAGACGACGAAGTGTAAATTGAATCAAAACAGATAACACAAGTGGAATAATCAGTAAATAGCTGGTTCCAGTCTGTTAGGACAAGGGAAGGCACAAATCGGAGAATTTGGGAAGGGCAAATAAGCTAAAAACAATTTAGATCAACGTAGACAAACAGATAGACTGAAGTGACAGTAAACACAGCTACAAAAAGGTAAAATGCAGCAATATTAGAGTTTAAAGTCTCGTGAACGACGACGTTGTTACAGACGAAGCACAGCTTTGTACTGGAGGAGGTAACTGGACGTATCCTTTTCAAGGAAAAATCCCGGAAATTTCATAGACCGATTTAGGAGCACAGTAGAAAACCGAAACTGTATGACCCTATGAGGATCTGAATTTACGTCCACTTAAATGTGAGTTTGCCGTCTTATTATTGCAACAACTCGTTCGTTAAGGCATCTACAGTAGGTACTAAGGAGCGAACACTTAGGCCTGAGACGACAGTGATCTCTTAGACACTAGTAGTGAAACATCAGTTATGTTTCTATTCCTTTACTCCAATCAGTGAGAAACTACCACCAGTGGTAGGAGGATATGACGTGTTCAGTTCCTGTGACAGCTGATAAGGCGCTAAAACTGAAGAGATAGTGTAAGTTATGAAACCGTGAAGTAACTGCGTAGACGGAAAAAAATCGCAACACGAAAAATAATTAATGTAGAGTAACGAAATTTCGGGACTACGTTTGAATAGGTAACATATGTAGGCGATTAACATTGCAAGATCAAACGTTAATGTAAGCGCCAGATAAGCCATTGCAAATGTGGAATGGTGGTACATTAATAACACGTGCAACCACCAGAACGTTTAATGCAAACGTGCCACCATTGTGTTGTGCAGGTGCCGGATGTGACTTTGTGGGATGGAGTTTCATGCCTGTTGCACTTGGTCGGTCAATACAGGAATGGTTAATGGTGTTGGATAACACTCCTTGAAATGTTGTTCATGAATGGCAGCACGACAGGTCGAATCCCCAGACTGGCGAACAGATTTGGAGTTATGATGCGTGGGAGTGCTCTTGCTGTCATACGAAACCGCGTATCAGACCATAACTCCAGCTGTAGGTCCATTGTGTGTAGGCCGCAGATGGGTTGCGTGAAGGTCCTCAGCTGCCCTACTCCTAACCAACACACGGGCATCAATGACACTGAGGCAAAACCAGCTTTCATCAGAAAACACAACAGGCGTCCACCTTGCCCTCCACTTGCCTTCAGTGACACCACTGAAGTCGCAAACGGCGGTGGTCTGGGGTCAGTGGAATGCACACAATAGGGTCTCTGGCTTGGAGCTGTCCTTAGTTCAACAATTGATTGTCATTGTGGTGCCAACTGCTGCAGATCAATACGATGTGCCAGAGCAATATGCCGAACACGATATGGCCTTCCCTCTCGGTAGTGCCATGTAACAGTCTGGAGCCCGGTCTTCTTGCGATCGTACATTCCCGTGATCACCGATGCCAGCAATCATGCAATTACAATAGCTACATTCCTGCCAAGTTTTTCTGCAATATATCAGAAGGAACATTCAGCTTCTCGTAGCCCTGTTCCATGATCAAGTTAAAACTCTGTGAGTTGTTGATAATGGCGTCTTTGTCACCTTAAACGCAATCTTGATTAATGTCAACCGACCACGTCCAATATCACAGGAAGTTAACGCTCGCGACCGTTACAGCGTGCATTTAAAGCAAACCTGATTTCCACCCTCATGGTGGCGCCACTAGCGCCATTCTTATGCGACTCGCGTCAAATCTAAGTAGACATATTCTCTGATATGCAGGGACATACCCACCAACTTTCGTTTTTTTTCGGACAACTCTTTCTTGGTGTTTCGATTTTTTCCGCCAGTGTATATCGATCTACAGTCGGGAATTGCTTCTACATTCATCATCATCTCATTTTTGACATTGTAAGACGTCTAAAGCCCTTAACCTCTTCATGAAAGAGTGGCCCTGTAAGTGAAATTATGCTATTCACGTCAGTCCCTCAACACTTTTTCGCTTCAACCTTGATACGGTCACTGTAGCTCTAGAACTGGTTCGATGGAAACACTGTGAATTCAAAAGATGTAATTGTATGTATGCGTGTGGTTGTAGTTTTCCTTTGCCTTTCTCCCTTCCAAGCGGGTTTCAGCATTCCTTGTCCTACTTTATTACACTGCGCAAGAAAATTAAAGGATTACTTTTTCAAAACCCCGTAATTGTCTCGCATCGCGATGCAGAAGCGTGAAATTTGTCTCAAAGGTACGTACAAACTTCTTCTGTAACGGTGCGAAAGCACCCTCGGGATCGACGGCGCATCCAGCAACAAGGCGTCGACACAAGCGAAAAGAGGACCAGAGCTCATAAGTTCATATGACGTGCAAAGTGAGTTAATGGTGTCATATTCGCACCAAATTCTACCAAACTTCTGCCCAACGTCGCAGCGGACGTTCCACGTGGTGGGAAGGTCGTCACGCCCTCTCTTACCGACATTTCACCCCTTCTTTTGAAGCCTATTCAATGGAGGTCAGAACCACGAGGCCCAGCGTTGGAATCACGCGGTATTCTTAGGAATGACACGAACAAAACATTTCAGAAACATCGGCTTTCGGAACAGACACGAATAGGCATCAGTGTGTGTCATAAAGGTCGTTCATGAGCCACCCCTTTCCTTCTGGCGCTGATTCCCACACATTTCGCAGTCGAAAACGGCAGTTCTCAGCGCGATGAGCAACAGGACCACGCTCTAGATAACCTATGACACAGTTGACACCATCTGGGCGATTCAACCCTTCTCTAAGGACATCTTGGTCTTGCAACGCCACTGAAAGTGATCCGACCACATAGGAGAGCCGTGCAACTACAAATTTTGCTCTTGTGTACAGGTGTTCCCGCCAGGAGCTATTCAAAACCATTCGACCAAATTTGAACGTGATTCAAAGCAGCAAAGGTTGCTTATACTTTTTCAACCCTCCTATTTCACGTCATCCTTTGGTGTGATCCTGGGGGGCAGGGGAGAGTGCAACGTTAATTCATGTATAAATAAAACGACAAAGAATCCCTCAAAGACAGTGATTCCCAACTTTTCTTAAACAATTAGCCTGAGTGCAATGAGATGTTAGCCAGTACCCCTCTCGCTCTGCCCCGCTGGGGTCCCCCCGTCTGAGCAACTTTATCGCCTAATTAAACTTCAGTATGAAAAATAATTTTCTTCGAACTCTTTAATTTTTGAAATGATGAAAGAAAAATGGTAATCAGTTTTTGTGTTTTATTAAGGTACGAATTAATGAGTCAGTGAGACAATTGTCACTAATAATCTCGATAACGTTGAGCCCAAAGCTGACATTAGTGTCAATAATTAATGAAAACCGCCTCAGCTGTACTTTTACTGATTTATTGTGTTACGACCGGTTTAATTCCTTTAACAACTTCAGGCTGCTGATTTGTCTGAAGTCATGACAGACTGTCTGATTGTTGTAAGACAACAGCTAGGAACACTGATCATAAACATTCTGGTGACTGCTTGGCGGAAGAATGGCGAGCTGATACGGCATGCTGTGTACAATAAACTGCTTATACACGCCGCTCCTCGACCGAGCGCAAATCAGTGTCCTTAACTGTTGTCTTTAGCATTACCTGTGTGTGTGTGTGTGTGTGTGTGTGTGTGTGTGTGTGTGTGTGCGAGCGTGCGTGCGCTTCAGGAACGCATGATGAAGCAATTCCCAGCGCACCGCTTGTGCTGTGCACAGCTCTTCCTCAGATAAGAAAGCTAACTGTCCACAGTGAGACAAGACACTTGTTTCTAAGGATGCTTCCCCTGCACTATTCCTCTTCCTGGCGGCACTTGCTTCACCTGCATACCCATTTAAAATCAGCCAAGTTAAAATATAGGCTCCGTACCTTTTTTGCAAATCACTTGATTGCTGTACTCGTTATGTCTGAACTGGCAGAAATTGCAAGATTTCAAGCTGCCAATGCTTTGTGTCTAACCACTCTAGTAATAATAGTAATAATAATAATAATAATGCTGTGTACTATAATTAGTGTTGTGTGCTACCATTTAGTTGATTTATCTGCTTTGAAATGAGTAATGAAGGACTTTCTTATCCATTGCAGGAACTATCTACAACTTCTAGAAGACATTTCCACGAAATGTTTAGCATTTGTTACGTACATGCTTCACTTTTACTGTCATCAGTAATTATTGACAACTTACATAATGAATATGCAAAAGTGCGATAATAGTAATGATCTTTTATAGACAATTTGTTTCATGGGTGAAACATAATTTTTACCGCACAGAAAATTTCATTTTTCCCCTCAGGGGGGTTATTACCCCCAGGTTGGGAACCAGTGCTCTAGGATCTCTCGATAGGGGAAAACCCACGGTAGCACCCCCTCACCTTTACTGAAATGTTAAAAATTAACCTGTACAGAGACAATCATCGAAATAGTTTTAGCCGTCTGGAGTTCGGCAACCCCTCGACACTTCACGGACTGCTTCACAGATTGTCTAGTATATCTCGGCTGATCGCCTACGCCAGGGGCGGGCAAACGTTGCACGCGGCTCATGAGCGCACAGCGCTGCACGTGTGCTGCTCGCGTGCAGGCGTCGACCGGGGCTGTGGCGACAGCCGGCAGGTTGCGGCAGTGTAGTGCCAGGCTAAGCTGCGGACGTTGATGCGAAGCGAGCACTATGTAGTGAACGTTGTATTTCAAGAAACGGAGAAGTGGAGATTTGCTATCTTTTAAAAAGTAATGGGAGAATCATTTTTTCTTTGTGCAAAAACGTGAAAATTCGAAATGTTTAATATGTGGCAGTATTCTAGCTGGTCAACGGAAGTTTAGTATTGAAGGCCATTATAATAAATTTCACAAGGACGAGTACAATTTATTGTCGGATTCTGAGCGGATGAGGAATTGACTGAGCTTAAGAAGAGCGATCTGACGATACCAGATGAATCTGTCATAGTTGGCCGGCCGGAGTGGCCGAGCGGTTCTAGGCACTACAGTCTGGAACCGCGCGACCGCTATGGTCGCTGGTTCGAATCCTGCCTCGGGCATGAATGTGTGTGATGTCCTTAGGTTAGTTAAGTTTAAGTAGTTCTAAGTTCTAGGGGACTGATGACCACAGCAGTTAAGTCCCATAGTGCTCAGAGCCATTTGAATTTGTCGTAGTTGCTGTTGTCACGAGAGATATGCGACTTTCTCTCGTCATGTCTCTCATCTAACTGATTTAACATTTTATGGAGCACTGTTTTCAAGTTTTCAGGACGACAACAATAATAGCCCAGCGGTATGTGCAAGTTATAAGACTGCGCTTAATATAGCGAGAGCTGGAAAACCATTTGCTGAATTAATAAGTCTCGGTTAAGAGCAAACATCAGTGATGAAAATTTACGTAAATGTTTGTGTTTGTCTATATGTAGAAATTTTGATCCAGATATTAAACGTATTGTAAACTCCATCTGTGATAATTAAATAAAACGTATCGTAGGTAATAGGTACTCTTTCAAACCATGATTTCCTTCAAGCACTCCTACTAACCTTATTCATTCACTCAATAAAGCAAGCTAGGAAACAAAACGCATTACAGAGGAAGGAGCGGACAGCAGGTATGGTGGGGATGGGAGATAAGCGGGTGGCCAGCTTGTCCCTGTGTGCACGCGGAACACCTGTTAACTGCACGCGTGCAAGTGCACCGCACATGTGCAGGATTCCTGCCCGCCCCTGGCCTACGCACTCCAGATCCGTGAGGCGGGTCCCGGACCGAATAGGGGCCAGCCTGTCGGCCGCCAAGGAGTGTCCAGGTCTCACCGGCAGCCGCTAGGAGGCATCATACACGCCGCTGGAGGCCGCTACATACACGGACTATTTTGTGGCGCACAGACACGTGATTGAAAATAGTGCGCAGAGTATTCTGCCGCGGACAGTCAGTCTAAGGCTGCGCACAGTCCGCAGACGGCAGTCTTGGCCGAGTGAATCGCTGGGTCAGGCGCCGAGAGCAACCGCTCTTTCACAATCAGGTGCTTACTTCGGTGCATCCAGGAGATGCGTAGCAGTCCGCCGTCGCTACGCCGCCAACTCGTACTGCCGGGGCCATGATTACGCTCAAGACTAGTACCAGTCGACGTGTGGCCTGCGATGCCGTATCAACAGTCTGGACAGGTAAATTGTACTATATGTTAACTTAAGTTGCAGCAAATTCTAAACTCTCTTTCCTGTTGTGGACACTGATGGTCAGTAATTAGTGTATAGCTCCAGCTGACGTATCTGTAATATTTGGTTATTTTTAAAATTATGTTGACAGCCTAATTCAAGCTGGCTTAATTATTTTTCGATACCAGCCTTTCATCAGACTAGTTAGTGGAGATATTGGCTGTTGCCCTATTAGAATTTGCCCTCTGCAAAGAGTTATTTTGTTGTCTGGGAGTTAAGCTAGAATTTATTATTGTTGTAATTCGGCCATCAGCCAATTATAATTCCTTATTTTGGCTTTCAGCCAAGGTTAACACACCCAAAAGGAATTTGTGTTTCTCGTCAGGAAATAATATTTGTCTCTTTATGTCTTGAGAATCGTTCCTGTCCGCTGACGGCGGATATAGCAGTCTCTGTGCAGGTTCATTTTTTAAAATTCTCAACAAAGGTGGGCGGCAGTCCAGAGCTATTCATAAACTTCAGTTTACTCGTGCTATATTATTATTCTTGCAGCAAAACAGAGACATGACGAGTACGTTAACACGTTGGCTGCCGCTCGCACAGTGACGGATGTTTCACCGCAGGCCAACCCAGACCCACGGCCTGATTCATGAGGCTCCGCCGTGGCCGTCGACGGCCTCGTCAACATGTTAAGCCCTCAGCTCGTGGTGTAGTGGCCAGCGTTGCTGTCTCTGGATCACGAGATCACGGGTTCGATTTCCAGCCGGGTTGGAGGTTTTTTCTACCTGGAGAACGGGTGTTTGTGTTGTCCTAATAATTCCATCATCATTCGTGTACGTGGCTAGATGGACTCTGTGCATATTGGGAATTTGAACGGACGCTGATGACCGCGCAGTTGAGCGCCCCACAAACAAAACATCATCATCGTCAACGTGTTAAAGCGCTAGCTACACTGCCCATTTATAGTTTTCTCCTAAACCATTTCGTCATAGAAAATAATAACGCTGTTTAAGGACTTCGGAAAGCTGTTTACTATACCAACAACTGAAAATACTGACTGTATTTTTATGTACCAAAATATATACAGTACTTTGTATTGACTATCGAAAAAGTAACAAAGGATTTCAACAACATTCAGCAATATACAGCTATATCCACACTATGCAATGCGCCATGAAGAGCATGACAGCTCCTGACGCACTCCATAGGATGATTCAGAATTCCTCCAGTATTTTCCAAATGTTCATGGAATATTTCTGTATAAGGGACCAATGGTTTCCGGTGGCTCGTTGCAGAGTAACAATGTCGTTCATATTTTATTGAATTGCTATCTCAAATAGCTTTGTTCCAATAAAAGCAGCTTCACAATATTGACGCCTGTAATAAATGTACAACACGACAAAGAATAAAGAAATAACTGTCAGATGAAACACGTATATGTTTATGAAAATGTATTCAGTGTGTTCGTGTCAGTGTACAGTACATTGCGTAATACATGCAGAACTGCTCCATTAGAGGTACGGGTGAACATGTCGATCACTGTGGTCACGGCAGAGTGTACACCAACTCAGAATCAACTGTCTTAATTCTTTCACTACTGCTGGGACAAATTCGCAAAGCTGGCTGCAGACGCACCTTCCTCCACGATTCGTGCCGGTAAATTACACGCGCGTATTAAAGTGAGGTGACAAAAGTCATGGGGTACCGATATGAACATATTTACATGGCAACAAAATCACATACACAATGTATAAAAAAGCAGTGCATTGGTGGAGTTGTCATTTGTATTTAGGTGATTCCTGTGAAAAGTTTTCCAACGTGATTATGTCCGCACGACGGGCATTAATAGACTTCGAATTCGAAATGGTAGTTGGAGTTAGACGAGTGGGACATTCCATTTCGGAAATCGTTATTAGAGAATTCAATATTCCGAGATCCATAGTGTCAAAAGTGTGGCAAGAATACCAAATTTCAGTCGTTACCTCTCACTACGGACAACGCTGATGGCCTTCACTTAAGGACCGAGAGCAGCGGCGTTTGCGCAGAGATGTCAGTGCCACAGACAAGCAACACTGCGTGAAATAACCGCAGAAATCTATGTGGGACGAGCGGCGAACGTATCCGTTAGGACAGTGCAGCGAAGTTTGTCGTTAATCGGCTATGGTAGCAGACGCCCTACGTGAGTGCCTTTGCTGACAGCGCGACACCGTCTGCAACGCCTCTCCTCGGCTTGCGATCATATTGGTTGGAAACCTAGACTGGAAAACCGTGGCCCGGTCAGACAAGTTCTGGTTTCAGTTGGTAAGAGCTGACGGTGGGGTTCGAGTGTCGGGCAGATCCCACGAAACATGGACCCAAGCTGTCAACAACGTACTGTGCGAGCTGGTGGTGGCTCCATTATGGTATCCGCTGTGTTTACAGGGAATTGACTGGGTCCTCTGGCCATTGACTGGAAATGATTATGGTCGGCTACTTGGAGATCATTTACAGCCATTCATGGACTTCATGTTTCCAAACAACGATGGCTTGTCAGGTAATCACAATTGTACGCGACTGGTTAATAGAACATTCTGGACAATTCGAAAGAATAATTTGGCCACGTAGATCGCCCGAACGTGAATTCCATAGAACATAATCGAGAGATCAGTTCGTGCACATCGCCGTCGGGGAAGACATCAAGCATGAAGAGATAAAGGTGGTTCGCAGCTGTCAGCGTGTCTTCGATTACTACCACAGGTCTCATGCAAGAGCAGGAGAATGCCTCCCATAGCATAATACTGCTTCCACAAGCCTGCGTCCGTGGTGCACTGTGCATTTCGAGTCGCTGCTCACCTCGATGATGGCTTTTGTGGAGACGACCATCGACCTAGTGTAGCAAAAATGTTATTCACCCTAAGAGCCGACACGTTTCCGTTGATCGATGTTCGAATCCCAATGGTCCCGTGTCCATTGCAGTCGTAATTGACGACGTCTTTAGGTCAACATGTGAAAGGTACGGATGATCTGCTGCTGAGCTCCACGTTCAACAATGTACGATGAACGGTGTGCTCCCAAAAACTTGTGCGTGCCTAGCATTGTGTTCTTTCGACAGAGATGCCACAGATCACCATATATCCTATTTTACAGAGCAGACAAGCCCCGAACCCCACATTCTGTGAAGAGCGCCTAGTGGTAGTTTCACGGTCCTTCTACCTCTTTCTGTAGATGCTCACGACATTAGCATGTGAACATTCGACCAGCTTCGCCGTTTTTGAGATACTCGTTCACAGGCTCTGCGTAATAGTAAGCTGCCCTTTGTCAAAGTGACTTATCTCAATGGCTTTTTACATTTGCAGCCCATATCTTCGCTAGGGTGACCATCCTTTCGTGTCTTCTCTGCTTACATACTTTCGTTACCGTGTTACGTGCCCGCAACGCCACCAGGTGGCAATCATTGTCGCCGTGTCATAATGTTTTGGCTTATCAGTGTATTTTGTACATGACTCCTTCGTTGTGCTGCTCTTCATCTGCTTTAATTCTCCCGTATATAAGGAACATATCGACCAACTCTTCACAAATAAATCCATCAATACTGTTGTGTCTCACTTTTAACACACAAATAGAACTCCTGGAACAAACAAACCGGAGATGGAACCGCGCAGTACTGAATGCAGTCTTGAAGATGACGATTAAAGTGGCGTTACTGTTTTCAGCAGTAAGTAACGAAAGTTAATTGGATAAGTTTGTTTACAAACACAAGACTGAGTGGATACCACCGCTATTTGAGCTGTTGTGCAGATACACAGAGGCGACAAAAGTCGTGGGATACCTCCTAGTAGCGTGTCGGGTTCCCTTTTTCCTGGAGTACTGCATCAGCTCGACGTGGCATGTATTCCACAAGTCGTTGGAAGATCCCCGCAGAAATACTGAGCCATGCTGCCTTTTTAGCCGTCCATAATTGCGAAAGCTTCGCCGGTGCAAAAAATGGTTCAAATGGCTCTGAGCACTATGGGACTTAACTTTCTGAGGTCATCAGTCCCCTTGAACTTAGAACTACTTAAACCTAACTAACCTAAGGACATCACACACATCCATGCCCGAGGCAGGATTCGAACCTGCGACCGTAACCGTCGCGCGGTTCCAGACTGTAGCGCCTAGAACCGCTCGGCTACTGGGGCCGGCTTCGCCGGTGCAGGCTGTAGTGCAGGAACTGATCTCTCGATTATGGCCCATAAATTTTCGATGAAATTCGTGTCGGACGCTCGAATTGTACACATTTTTCTTCGAACCAATCACGAACAATCGTGACCCAGTAACATGGCACACTGTGGGCACTCTTGTGCAACGGAGCTAGCTCTTTATTCGCACGAAGTAATGGCCGCTATCGACAGGGGATCTCAAGTTGATTCCGTATTTCTAGATTTCCGGAAAGCTTTTGACACCGTTCCTCACAAGCGACTTCTAATCAAGCTGCGGGCCTATAGAGTATCGTCTCAGTTGTGCGACTGGATTCGTGATTTCCTGTCAGGAAGGTCGCAGTTCGTAGTAATAGACGGCAAATCATCGAGTAAAACTGAAGTGATATGAGGTGTTCCCCAAGGAAGCGTCCTGGGACCTCTGCTGTTCCTGGTCTATATGAATGACCTGGATGACAATCAGAGCAGTTCTCTTAGGTTGTTCGCAGATGATGCTGTAATTTACCGTCTAGTAAGGTCGTCCGAAGACCAGTATCAGTTGCAAAGCGATTTAGAAAAGATTGCTGTATGGTGTGGCAGGTGGCAGTTGACGCTAAATAACGAAAAGTGTGAGGTGATCCACATGAGTTCCAAAAGAAATCCGTTGGAATTCGATTACTCGATAAATAGTACAATTCTCAGGGCTGTCAATTCAACTAAGTACCTGGGTGTTAAAATTACGAACAACTTCAGTTGGAAAGACCACAAAGATAATATTGTGGGAAAGCCGAGCCAAAGGTTGCGTTTCATTGGCAGGACACTTAGAAGATGCAACAAGTCCACTAAAGAGACGGCTTCCACTACACTCGTTCGTCCTCTGTTAGAATATTGCTGCGCGGTGTGGGATCCTTACCAGGTGGGATTGACGGAGGACATCGAAAGGGTGCAAAAAAGGGCAGCTCGTTTTGTATTATCACGTAATAGGGGAGAGAGTGTGGCAGATATGATACGCGAATTGGGATGGAAGTCATTAAAGCAAAGACGTTTTTCGTCGCGGCGAGATCTACACTCCTGGAAATGGAAAAAAGAACACATTGACACCGGTATGTCAGACCCACCATACTTGCTCCGGACACTGCGAGAGGGCTGTACAAGCAATGATCACACGCACGGCACAGCGGACACACCAGGAACCGCGGTGTTGGCCGTCGAATGGCGCTAGCTGCGCAGCATTTGTGCACCGCCGCCATCAGGGTCAGCCAGTTTGCCGTGGCATACGGAGCTCCATCGCAGTCTTTAACACTGGTAGCATGCCGCGACAGCGTGGACGTGAACCGTATGTGCAGTTGACGGACTTTGAGCGAGGGCGTATAGTGGGCATGCGGGAGGCCGGGTGGACGTACCGCCGAATTGCTCAACACGTGGGGCGTGAGGTCTCCACAGTACATCGATGTTGTCGCCAGTGGTCGGCGGAAGGTGCACGTGGCCGTCGACCTGGGACCGGACCGCAGCGACGCACGGATGCACGCCAAGACCGTAGGATCCTACGCAGTGCCGTAGGGGACCGCACCGCCACTTCCCAGCAAATTAGGGACACTGTTGCTCCTGGGGTATCGGCGAGGACCATTCGCAACCGTCTCCATGAAGCTGGGCTACGGTCCCGCACACCGTTAGGCCGTCTTCCGCTCACGCCCCAACATCGTGCAGCCCGCCTCCAGTGGTGTCGCGACAGCCGTGAATGGAGGGACGAATGGAGACGTGTCGTCTTCAGCGATGAGAGTCGCTTCTGCCTTGGTGCCAATGATGGTCGTATGCGTGTTTGGCGCCGTGCAGGTGAGCGCCACAATCAGGACTGCATACGACCGAGGCACACAGGGCCAACACCCGGCATCATGGTGTGGGGAGCGATCTCCTACACTGGCCGTACACCACTGGTGATCGTCGAGGGGACACTGAATAGTGCACGGTACATCCAAACCGTCATCGAACCCATCGTTCTACCATTCCTAGACCGGCAAGGGAACTTGCTGTTCCAACAGGACAATGCACGTCCGCATGTATCCCGTGCCACCCAACGTGCTCTAGAAGGTGTAAGTCAACTACCCTGGCCAGCAAGATCTCCGGATCTGTCCCCCATTGAGCATGTTTGGGACTGCATGAAGCGTCGTCTCACGCGGTCTGCACGTCCAGCACGAACGCTGGTCCAACTGAGGCGCCAGGTGGAAATGGCATGGCAAGCCGTTCCACAGGACTACATCCAGCATCTCTACGATCGTCTCCATGGGAGAATAGCAGTCTGCATTGCTGCGAAAGGTGGATATACACTGTACTAGTGCCGACGTTGTGCATGCTCTGTTGCTTGTGTCTATGTGCCTGTGGTTCTGTCAGTGTGATCATGTGATGTATCTGACCCCAGGAATGTGTCAATAAAGTTTCCCCTTCCTGGGACAATGAATTCACAGTGTTCTTATTTCAATTTCCAGGAGTGTATTTACGAAATTTCAGTCACCAACTTTCTCTTCCGAATGCGAAAATATTTTGTTGAGCCCAACCTACATAGGTAGGAATGATCATCAAAATAAAATAAGAAAAATCAGAGCTCGAACAGAAAGGTTTAGGTGTTCGTTTTTCCCGCGCGCTGTTCGGGAGTGGAATGGTAGAGAGAGAGTATGATTGTGGTTCGATGAACCCCCTGCCAAGCACTTAAATGTGAATTGCAGAGTAGTCATTTAGATGTAGATGTAGATGTAGATGTCAGCCATAAAAATTCCATCACTGTGCGGGGACAAGAAGTGTATGAATGACTCCCTATGGTCTTAATGTAGCCGAACGTAACCATTTCCATCAAAGATCGTTCACTTAGACCAAAAGACCCAGTCCATTCCATGTAAACAGGACCCATACCACTATGGAACCACCACCAGCTTGCGCAGTGTCTTGCTGACAATTCGGTCCACACTTCGTGGTATGTGTGTCCCAGTCGAAACCTACCATCAGGTCTTACTAAATGAAATCGGGGCTTATCTGACCAGTTTACGGTTTTCTAGTCGTCTAGGATACAACCGACATTCTCACATACCCAGGAGAGGCGCTGCAGGCGTTATCGTGCTGTTAGCAAAGGCATTCACATCGGTCGTTTGCTGCCATAGCCCATTAACGCCAAATTCCGCCGCACTATCCTAACGGATACGTTCGTCGTACGTGCCACAGTCATTTCTGTGGCTATCTCACGCAGCGTTGCTTGTCTGTCAGTACTGACAACTCTACGCTTACGCTGCTACTCTCGTTCGTTAAGTGGAGGCTGTCGGTTACTGTGTTGTCCATAGTGAGAGGTAATGCTTGAAATTTTGTATTCTCGGCACACTCAAGATACCGTGGATCTCGGAATATTGAGTTTCCTAACGATTTTCGAAATGGAATGTCCGATGCTCCTAGCTCCAACTATCATTCCGCTTTCACAATCTGTTAATTTCCGTCGTGCGGCCATAATCACGTCGGAAACCTTTCTACATGACAGCTCTGCCAACGCACCGCCCTCTTATACCTTATGTATGCGATACTACTGCCGTCTGTATATGTGTATTTCGCTATCCTATGATTTCTGTCATGTAGGTGTAATTTCAATGCAATACAAAAGCCGAGATAAGTGGGGGTATGAAAGCAGACGAAATACAATTACTCTCTAAAGAGACACAGGAGACCACGGGTTCCATGTAGTCAGGAAATGTCCCTGAACAACCTCCGAAATTTTGTCGATGGCGTTTGTTGTCACCCTTCACAGAGTTTAGTACTTTGTAGCGAGGATGAACGACTTTCTAAGCCGACTTGGACTCTTCAGAGAACTAGCTATATTTTACTGAAGATTTCGGGGATGCCTGTGAACGAAAAGGAACGGCGCCGGCTGAGTGTAAGTTTCGCGCCAAGTTCCGGGAGAAGAACCATTACTCAACAGCCAGCCTATTAAGCGTCTCGGATTTCTTACCTTAGTGCTTGAGAGAACCGGTAATGCTGTTTATAGGCATTCTTCAGTTCCACACATTGGTGAACATCTTTAGAAACATAAAAGATAGTGTTCTGCTTCTCAACAGACGTCATGTGAAATTTTAACTACGTATATATTACATTTTTCTGTGATATGTTAACCGCGCTTGCTGCTTATACGAAGGAACGGTTCAGTTTTATCTTCGATATTAAACTGCAAACAAATTTACAGGCATTATGAACACAATTTTTGAACACAACTGGCATACGCCTGTAAATTTTGCAGGAGCCAATTATCCTTCTTAAAAATATATTTCATGACGGTCATACAGCGAGAATATTGTCATGGACAGACACCGAGCGATATAGCACTGGACATAAACAAGAGAGGACGACGGTCCAAATCCTCGTCCTGCCATCCTTCTTTAGGTCTTCGTCATTTTCCTAAATCGCTTAAGGCAAGTGCAGGGATGGTTCCTTTGAAAGGGTACGGCCGATTTCCTTTCTTGATCCGAGTTTGTGTTTCGTCTCTAAGGACCTAGTGCCTACGGAACGTTAAAAATTAATCTTTCTTCTTTTCTTCATTAACGGAGAGAAATCTTCCAAGCTTCAGTTCTGCTGATTAACTGCAGTGTCCTGTAGGAAGTAACATTACGAAATGAAAATTTATGAATTACCTCTCCTCTGATATGAAGGGATCGACTGTTCAAACCAATCTAGGATACTTGTGTTACGATTAGCATACGCGAACATCAAACACGTTTAATAGTTTTACGTGTATTAAAAAATAGCTCTCTAAGCAGTCTTTCCGTTTGTACATTGCTGAATTTGTTCTATTTACTTCTTTTCATTTTTGCGCTGTTGTGATGACACTAAGTAAGATTACAGTGGAGGAACATGGTTTGCCAGCACTAGCGCACACCGCACTCGCTTGAATATTAGCTCGTGAAGATAAGTAGTTAATTGTATAACAATTGTCAATTAAGTTAATATTAAACAGTAAGGAAGTTAAATAGAGTCTGTTTCTTATTATCTATTGAAAGTTTCACTCGTTTCAACGCATTTCTCGAAAAAAAAAACGAAAACGCAACCTAAGGGCTGGTTTCCGTTTACTTTAGACGTAGGTTTTCAAAGAAATTTAAGACATCTGCTTAAGTATTAAGTGAATAATTTAGGTTGTTTTCATTACACATATATTTAGTAGTGCCGTATCTACTCGGGGAATTAAAGGTTTTAAGTCCTACCTTTTATTTCCTTTCAAAACGCGTAAAGTACATATCGCACATACGCGATCTTAGGCCTAATTTTCCGGGTATACAAGTTTTGATTTTTAACGTTAGTTTAAGTGCATTACTTTACTATATTAATAGTATACACGTATGTTTGTGTTCCACATAACTTTAGTGACTCATGTGATCTGTAGTTAATAGAATATTACTGTTATTGCCTAGATAAATTTTGTAAAAATATTGTAAACAACCACGAGGGAGAAGTGTCTGAGCTGCCGTATGATAGTTAATTCTGGGGATCTGTGCAGCTGTTGTGACAGATGGTTACATTGGGGGGAATGTAGAGGCATGGGAATTGGGGAAGTGAAAAACATGAAATGTCGTATGGCTAGGGCCTTCCGTCGGGTGGACTGGTCGCCCGGTGCAAGTCTCTTTAGTTGACGCCACTTTGGCGACTTGCTTGTCGATGAGGATGATATGATGATGAAGATAGCACAACACACAGTCACCGAGCGGAAAAAATCTCCGACTCAGCCGGGAATCGAACCCAGGCCCCTTGTATGACATTCTGCTACGCTGTCCACTTTTTTTCTGATCTCATTTTGTTCGTTATTGTGCGTTGTTTTTGTTTGGGGCGGACGTTCCATGACATCTGTTCAAGTGTATTGTTGATCCATTTACTCAGTTTTTTTTTGTTACAGAGAGCAGGTAACCCTCTCTGACCGAATACGCTGAGCTACCGTGGCGGACACTGGGGAAGTAAATGGGTCTCTTCCATGGAATTGCAGAGTATGTTCAAGGTGAGGAAAACAGATGAACAAGAAGGGAAGATTAAAACCCTTAAGACTTTACTGGATAGAGTTAGGGAGGAACTGATGAGGTTAAGAGGGGAGACGGGTGAAGACAGGTGGCAAGTGGTAGCAAAGAACAGGGGCCACAGAAAGAGAACGGTATCTGACAATTTCATCATTGGCACAAAGAATAAATTTGCCTTGATACCTCAGTCAGCTAAGGAGGAGGCTCAAGTACATGTAAGTGTAGTCAGCTCTCAACAGACTTTCACTAGAAAACCAACTGTTTCGAAAATAGTAGAAAGCGGGAGGAAAGTTCTGTTGTCAAATAGTAGCGAAGCAAGAGGTGTGGGCTAGATGTTGCATGAAAAATTTGGTGACAGGTACCAAGTCACAAGTATTTTCAAGCTCAATGCACGTCTTATCCAAGTGATAGAGGATGTAGGATAATTGTGCAAGGGTTTTCAAAGCAGGGTCATGTTGTGGTAGTGGGTAGAGCGGGAAACAGTATTGATAGGGATCAGGGCTACAATACTGAGTGTGACCTGATAAAAATAGCATCTGCAACGAACCATACAAATGTTGGCTTCGTTCCTGCTTCCATGCGCTATGATTGGCCCCACCTAAACAGCTCTGTCAGCTCAATATGCACCTAGATCAGTTGCTTTGGGCAGCTGCTTCATCAGGCATAGGTTTAATTACTGTTGATAGTATTGGTAGGAGGGACTTCACAAGACATGGCCCGCATCTCAATAGGAAAGGGAAGGGTAAACTGGCTGGGATGACAACAAAGTCTTTAAGAGAGGCCACTCATGGAAGTACCTCTTTTTTAGGCTGCGATCAGTGTCCAGTCATCCAGAATTGATTGAAATTAAGCTTAATGAACAGCCCAGACAGGCAGGTACTATAAATGTTAAAATATCACAACATTCTCATAACAGTACAGAGAAAAATATAGTATGTCACAAGATTCTCAAAAAAGCACATGAAAAATAATGTTAGTATATTGCATCAGAATATCAGGGGAATAAAAAACAAAGTAGATGAGTTAATTGTTTTTTAGGAGACTTAGAAATTGAGGGTGGAGTAGATGCACTGTGCCTGTCTGAACATCATATAGTCACAAGTATGGAAATGGTAAATGTGGGAGGATATAAGCTTTCAGCACATGTAAGTAGACACTATGGAGAGAGGAGGAGTTGCCGTATATGTTAAAATCTGTCCTAGTGTGAAAAATTTGGAAACTAAAAATTTTTTTTAGAGCTACATATAGAGGCATGCGTGTGTGAGCTTAACCTAAATACTAGTACTTTTATAATTGTAGCCGTGTATAGGTCCCCATTGGGAAATTTTCAGTTATTTTGGAAAAACTTGCATTCTTTGTTGTGCTATCTGTCACACAAAGGGAAGCGACTTATTGTTTGTGGGAATTTCAATGTAGATTTTTTGAAAGAGTCCGATAGAAAGCTTGACCTTGAAGTATTACTTGGTTCTTTCAATTTGACGTCAGTTATTGATTTTCCTACTCTGATGGTACAGGAAAGCAGCACACTGATAGATAATGTTTTTATAGACCAAGATAAATTTAATCAAGTAAAAACTTTTGCTTTTAAGAATGGTCTGTCTGATCAGGATGCACAGCTAATTACAGTACATGACATAGCTCCATACAGTAATACAAAACAGTCCTCCAAAATAGTGCGTTCAATTAACGATGTAACAAACTGAAAATTTTAGGGAAAGCTTGCAACAGTTAGACTGGGATGAGGTGTACAGGTAACCTGATGCTAATTTAAAATTTAACCTATTTCACGATACCTTTGTGAGTGTATCTGAAAACAGTTTCCCTAAGACAACAGCGAAATCTAACTGTAAGAAACCATCTTAAAAGCCATAGCTTACTAAAAGAGATAAAAAAATCTTGTAAACAGAAAAGGGAAATGTATCTTATAGCGAGGGGGAGTAATGATCCAGAAACAGTGGAACATTATGAAAGGCACTGCACTGTATTAAGAAAAGCTATTAAAACGTCCCGAAGTATGTGCATTAGGTCTGAGATTAGCACATTTGATAATAAACTTAAAACAATTTGGAATATTGTTAAAAGGGTAACAGGGAAACTGAGAGCACAGGTAGGCTGTATTTCTATCAAACTCAATGAAAAGTGTGTTAACAAGAAGTCAAAATTAGAAAACATTTTTAATAATCATTTTTAAGTGCTATAGAAAAAATTGGATCCAGCTATTCATTTGAAAATGCAAGACAGTATATGGAAGAGGCAGTACCTACGCAATTTGATAAAATTGAAATTCAACCGACCTCTCGTACTGAAATTAGGAAAGTAATAACTTCACTCAAAAGTAAAAGCATTTTTAAGTGTGTAACATTATCCGACACTGTATCAAAAACACCCTGAGAAGGTCATTCGCAACAGTCGTCCAAACGACGGCGAATTTTACACATCGACAATGCGGTCACATACCCTGAAGAATTTCATTGGCTGTGACAACGGACGCAGAAGCCTACGCTTACTTAGTGTATGAGGTAGTATACGTTGATTATTTTTCTTTTTACAAAAACGGCCGTATTTATATTCACTGCTGCAGGTCAGTAACGAACCAAGTTGAAAGGTGTTTGGAAATTACAGAGTACGAAATGGGACTGAATACGGCGCACAAGTGAGGATCCGATGCCGTAAGACGGTGCTGACGCAGAAAATGTCAAGTGGCGGAAGCCGGCATTCAGTCGGGCCGCGACTTCAAACGGGCCCGCTAATGCCCGCTGACGCTCCCTCGTTAAACGCGACCACTTGCGCACATCGTGGGCCTGCTGCTGCTGCTGCGGTGGCGGTGCGGTGCGGTGCGGAAGTCTCGCCAGCACACCAAGACATTCAAGTGCGGAGTGACGCACTTCTTCACCTGTGCAGCTATGAGAAAGTCTTATTCATCAACCTTATCTCTGAAGCATTCTGTTCATTGGAATGGAATAAACTAACAGTTTGATGTTTGAATAAGTACAGCATTCTTCGGCGCTGTAGAAAATGTGCGATAGAATTTTTTATGTGAAACGTCAGAATATTCACAGTGTAACAAAAATTTGCAATCTCTGACAAACACTGTAAATATCGTTTAATAAATTCTTAGTTTTATGTTCCATGAATCATTTCTACGATTATTCGTAATGATGTGGGACGGGTAAGTTTACGTTCATGTTATAGAGTCCTATATAAAAATGGCTACATGCTGACTGTTAAGGGGGGATGTAACGGAAAATGTAAACATTTATTTAAAAACTCATTACAGCCATATTTACTAATGTATAGATCTAAAATATTGCATGTGTAAAGCAAAAGAGCTGTCTTTTAACGGAAAATATAATAAAATATGCAGGATTAATATTTTGCCAGAAATCTGAATTTTTCATTTTTTTATTTTCGTTTTTCTATAAAGAATCTTAACTCAAATTCTAATCATGAAATTAATCTGAAGATTTTATTGTAGTGTCCTGAGAAGGTTATAAGACCACTGAACTACAGTTATTAATTTATGGTCAGATAATATCATTAATGGAGTTTTTAATTTTGTGCATCCAAAATTAACTTTTCTTTCCATGTACACTCATCTAAAACTCAGAATGTAATTGCAGGATCACAAATTTTTTACTTACAGGGAGACAGCAACGCGTTGCGAACAGTTCCTGAAAATTTCATGGCATTAGCGCATATACTTTTTGGGAAAAGCCTTCTAATTACGTAAAAAATGTAACAAAGAAAATGAGGTTCAAAGATTTTCTTCTCATACTTCTACGTGTAATAAGCTTACCTCAATTTTAAAATCCTCCATACTGATACTCTCATCCTCTAGGTTTCTCTCCTCTCCTTTTCGTATCTGCCTGGCCTGTGTTTGCGGGTAAGACACTGATCTGTTAGCTTTTTTGACCCTGTTCTCGTCGATGGTGTAAAATGCTTTTCTTGTAAACACACCAGGCTCTATACCAACTCTCTTCAGCACTTCAATTCTGCCATTATTCCCGTTGTTGTAACATAAAACTGCATCATAGACACCTATTTTGAGTGCTTCAAGTCTACAGAATGTCCTTTTTGAGCATCTAATCCAAATTAAATTTTTGAGGCTTTCATTTGCATTTTCCGTCTTTCCGTGAAGATATTTCCTCAATAAATCAGGGTTTGCAAGAAACCTGAATGTGGGCTTAATTCCATTCATAACAGGTCCTGGTAATGAGTGTTTATGTGAATACGTCTCATTTCTGTTGTTGACTTTACACCAATCGCCTTTCGGAAATGGTTTGTTCATTGGTGTTTGGTCAGTGGATAGTTTGTGGAAAAGAATTGGTCACACAACACACCTCTTTGCCTCTAAATTACGTGTGTTTTTCCTGATAGCTCCCCCGTAAAATAACTGAAGAGAATCAATTTCTTTTAGAGTAAGCCTGCCTTTTCCTCTCACACCAAGCCTCTTTTGGATGTGGCCAACAAGTTCCAACTTTTCTATTCTTGTATTGTACGGATTTTTATGAATGTAGGAGATTCACTGTCATGAATATCTACTCCATGATCCATTTCTTTTTAGTTTATTTCCACCAATTCCTCCACTGCTTTCTTGATAGAAACTTAGGCAGTAGCACATACAGCATCAGACATTTCTTTATTCATATTTTCAAACCTTGTACAAGGTGGAGGCATCTTCAGAAAACCATACAATAAATGACCTCCTTCCCTGCCCTGTCCAAGGCATCTCAGAGCATATGCTAACCTAAAATTGCTTTCATAGGTACCAGTGTCAGTTTTTTTGGAGGAGGAAAATGAAAATTCATAGCTACACGAATTATAAATTAATTTAAAATCACAAGCTATTCCCACTCTTCTCTCTTCAACAACAATCATGCATTCCGTATTTTTACAGCTAACATATGAACATGAAAACTTAATAGCCCAGCAGAGAACTAAATCAGTAACTCTGAATCCAGTGAAATACATATCAACATCATTCACGCAACTGTACAATTCTCCGTCCCAAGTTTCGATGCTGAAGTAGAGAGCTTATGTTCTTCATTTCGAGCTTCTTTCTCTTTTTTGTTGGTAAATCGATTTCCATGAAACCTCCGTTTCCTAGACACAGCTTTTCCTCCATTTATTATGCATAAATCTTGACTTCCACGTAAAGGTGGAGCTTATGTTCTTCATTTCGAGCTTCTTCCTCTTTTTTTTGGTAAACAGATTTCCATGAAACCTCCGTTTCCTAAACACAGTTTTTCCCCCATTTATTCTGCATAAATCCTGACTTCCACGTAAAGGTTTGCGAATTCAACCTTCCACCTACTAGTATGTGTTAGTATTCTCAAAAGGTAAATAAATGCAAGAAAGTTTTCAGGCAAAGATACAAATGTCAGCCAGAGATATAGATGTCAGCCAGAGATATAGTTGTCAGCCAAAGATATCAAAATAAAATCGCCTTCACACTGACAAAAAACAATTTAAAGGCATTTCTAAAGCTGCTATCACGATAAAATTCACACACAACATAGACTAAACAGAGTAAATCAAGAAAATAATATTTCTGAAAAATCGATTTGTTGGACAAAAATCCATTACATTCCCCCTTAACAAATTTTCTTTTCATGCTGATGTGAATTACTAATTTCCACCCATCACCGTTGCATATTACATAAACAGAACTACTTCTACAGAACAGAAGGAACTGTCAAGGAGAAACATTATCAGTTTGTTTTCAAATTTAACATAGCCTATCACACAAGTTTTATCATTGGGTAATTGATAAAAATTTTGGTGACAGCTTTGCATACCCCTTTTTGTGCTAAAGACAACCTTAATGTGGAATACTGAATCATTTTTTCTTCTGGTATATTAATCATGTACATCTTTGTTTCTTTTCGACTCTTAATGGGATACTTACAACAAATGTATCCTTTGAAACAGCACTCAAAATGTTAAATGCCTAAAACGGATGTCTGCAAGATGTTCATGTGCGAGTACTGCATGGTATTCTTATATAGCGCTTTCTTAACAATGACAATTTTATTTCTTAAACATGAGTTACTCCAGAATATTTTTCTACGCGATATGGTTGAATGGAAATATGCAAAATACGTTAACTTACTGATCAGTCTCTCCCTGAAGCTTGCAACGACTCGAAGCGCAAATTCGGCTCGACTGAGTTGTTTTAAGAGTTCCAACATGTATTTTCATTTCAATTTGAAACAATGGGACGATCAACTTTGTGTGTGCAGTGAACCGTAAAATAAAATGTTAAAAATGTTAACTTACCTCATTTGTGTCTTAGCCAGCTCTAATTACGTATCTGTAATGTTTCATTTTGATCTGGATAATTCAGTTCAGGTGTTTTGCTTATTTCTTAAGTTTGTTGCTGTTAACGTCGATTCTTCACAACCGTAAAGTCTGATTAATATTATGAAACTAGGAAATTCAAGCATAAATTGTTTCAATATAACTTCATTAAGGCCTTCTGCAATGCTTTAGTTTTTCGTATTACATTGCGTATACTTTCAAATACTGAAAAGTAACAGTATTTCGTTCAGTGTAATAAATAGTTCCACTCAAAGCAGATTACATCTCTGTTACTTTTACTTACTTGCTCTAACATAGCCACGACAGGTAATTCAGGTAGGAGTACGTATTTCACTTTAAAAGCAATAAAAGTTTAAAAATTGCAGAGATGCCGTTGATACTGACACAGAATGAACATCAGTCGAATGTCTAATCGTAAGTGCACTGGCTTCTGTCCCAGAACGTGCATGCTGCTCTGCACACAAATAGAGTACCGTGGAGAATAGTGCTTCGAAAAATGGTCGCAATATAATTTTTTTCAATAAGTGTGTTGCAAATCTTCGGATTACGTAAGCCTTTTCCTTAAGAGTGAAATAGGGTATCACACTGAAACGTTGTCATAAAAAGAACGTTCCGTGTAATGAATACGTTAATGGGGGCATGTAAATCTTTGCTTTAAAAATTGTGAGTGAATTAATGTGGTTTTGAAAGTAGCGTGGGAAGTAGCTAGTGTTTTAATGCTATGATTGGGGAAACCGCACATAAAATGAAACATCATTGTGCTGCTTTGCTATATCCATCCAATAACCGATAAGAGATTTCATTTTTATAAGTTTTTTCCAGACGTTTTAAGTAATTATTAACTGGTTAGTGGACGTTAACAATTTTATAAGAAGTGTGTTTAACATGTACCCAATGTACAATATTCAAGCAACACTAAAAATAACCTACATGCAGGTTAACATTGTGCAATAGAAAATTTGAACGATATTAATGTAAAAAAAGACAGGACTATTAATTCAAGAAAAGAGCGCGTTTACAAGTTGTGAAGAACATTTGTGAAAATGATAAATCACGGTACATGACGAGGCGACAGATATGTGTTTAAATTTTGGGTATTCATCTTCTTCTTCGTCTGCAGAGTAGCGGGCAACGTATCTCGTCCTCTGTTTCCCACTGTTTTCCTGGAGTCTCTGTAGTTCACAGTAAACTGTTAATTTTAGGATATACGTTATCGGCTTCACGTAACAGAACCTTGTCCTCCCTTGTAAAATCTTTGTTGGCATTTTCCCTTAACTGGTTCTCACTAAGAACAAACCATGTCTATACAGCCGTCCAGTCCTTTGATACCTTAGTTCATTGACAGTTATCCATAAGAATCATTCCTTTTCCGTGATATTGAAGCGTTCTTCATTGGTCATTCTGTATGTCCATAATATTTTTAGGGCTCTTAACCAACACCAGGCATCAGAGGCCTTTTGTAATCTGGTCTCCATAATGCCCGTGCGGCGGCAAACAGTAGCTCCGATTAGATTTTCTTCAGATTTATTGGACTTGCTCTCGTGCCTGGACATCAGTTTCCTAAAGTAGTACGAAATAATTCTCGTAAAATTAGACGTAATTGCCTCTGAAAATGAGATGTTTTCGAATTGTTGTTAATAAAAAAATATTCCAAGTTAATCAACAAAGTGGCCGTTAGCTGAGTCACCAGGGGGTCTAGGTCTAATAGATTTTCAGAAAAGAACAACAAAGTTGTATGCAAAGCATGATTAGACCGCATCTAAAAAAATCCAGGTATCGTCACAGCAGTCTTGCTAGAACTGTCAGAACCTGGGAGCCTCGACCCTCCGACTAAAGTTGCACCGACTAATCTCAAACGAAAACACGACCGGCAATTTTACAACGAACTTGGTTACATCCAAATTATGCCAAGAAACCACTCACATATAAACAAAAGTCAGATAGTGAACGACATGATGTAGAATACGAAACGAAACAAAACTGAACAAAAATACCCAGATAAAAACTGGAAGTGGTCTAGAGGAATCTCAACACAAACATCTCGTCAAGTGATATGAAGGAATACTGGTACAGAGGAGTAAACAAAGTTATAAGTACGAGCGAAAGGTTTCATTCAATTGATTCATTCAACACAAACTTAAATAAAAAATGCTCTCTTGTAGACACACTGCCACACAATTTCACTCCTTGTGGCTACCTATTTACCTGGAAGGAGAACCAAAGATAAAACAGCTTTAGTTAAAGGAATTGATAGGAATTGTTGATTCCCGATCAGGTATCATGTCCACACATGAATAAAAGTGCGAGTAGGACCTTGCTAAAGATATACTACGCCTTCCACATCGCTGGTAACGGGTTATACACAACGCGAGTGACTACTTTGAAGGACAGTAACAGGTCAAAGATGTAACTCATTTGTATCGGTTGTGAATAAATAGTTGCCACTATTTATATTCCAACCCTCGTATTTATTTATTTACACATCAAGTTCCGTAGGACCAAACTAAGGAGCAAATCTCCAAGGTCATGCAACGTGTCAATACATGAAATTACAACATAAAAATAATAACACATAAAAATAAATTGTTTATGAACCCAAAAAATTTCAAGCCATAAGTTGAAGTAAACGCAGTCAACAGTACAACAAGAATCAGCTTAATTTTTCAAGGAACTCCTCGTTAGAATAGAAGGAGTGACCCAAGAGGAAACTCTTCATTTTCGATTTGAAAGAGCGCTGATTACCGCTATGATTTTTGAATTCTAGTGGTAGCTTATTGAAAATGGATGCAGGAGTATACTGCACACCTTTTTGCACAAGTGTTAAGGAAGTCCGATCCAAATGCAGGTTTGATTTCCGGCGACTATTAACTGAGTGAAAGCTGATTATTCTTGGGAATAAGCTAATATTGTTAACAAGAACTGACAGTAAGGAAAATATATATTGAAAGGCCAATGTCAGAATACCCTGACTCGTGGACCCGGGTCGACAAGAGGTTCGTGAACATACACCACTTATGTTCAAAATGTTCAAATGTGTGTGAAATCTTATGGGACTTAACTGCTATGGTCATCAGTCCCTAAGCCTACACATTACTTAAGCTAAATTATCCTAATGACAAACACACATACCCATGCCCAAGGGAGGACTCGAACCTCCGCCGGGACCAGCCGCATACACCACTTATATTAGAGGGCATATCCTCAACATTGTGTATAAGGACCTTTTGCTGTCTGTTGCTAAAGTAGTGGAATATTTAAGTCACGTCATGTTCTCACAAGGATTTCTATACGCTTACTTCGGGTGCGTTGTTTCGACTTTCATTGCTCTGTCAAACTGTTCTCGCTGTGCCGTTTCTCCCATTTCATCTTCATCTACGTCCTCATCCAAAATATTATCTAGAAGTTTGCTTCCTCTGCACAGCCCTTCTATACATTCCGTTCACTTTTCAGCCTTTCTATCCTATCGAGCGAGACAACTCAGTGGTCGGCACACTGCACTCGCATTCGAGATGACGACAGTTCAGATGTCCGTCCAATCCTCCAGATTTCTCTAAAGTCTGTCGTGTGGCAGCCGTAGGAGGAAGCGGACGTGAGGCAACATTCTCCCGCCCAGCGCCGAGTAGAGGATGTCTCTACGAGAGTTTGTCGAGCTTATTGGGCAGAAATTTGACGAGAAGACCACCGTAATCTTTAGGCATGTCTTCACCTCAACGTATTTTCTGTTTAATGGGGAATACTATGAGCAAACGGATGGAGTCGCAATGGGCAGCCCACTCTCGCCCGTGGTCGCGAATTTGTGCATGGAGTACTTCGAGGAGGAAGCCTTGGCGCCATCCAATTGGAAACCTACTTGTTTCTTCCGTTATGTCGATGACACGTTCGTCATCTGGCCCCGTGGTAGGGACAATCTCTTGGATTTCCTTACACACCTAAACTCCATACATCCAAACATCAAATTCACTATGGAGACCGAAACAGAAGGAAGATTACCATTCCTGGACGTCATGGTCAAGAGAAGAGCTGATGGTACCCTGAGCCACGGTGTGTACAGGAAGAAAACGCACACTGACCTGTACCTGCATGCAGACAGCTGCCACCACCCTTCTCAGAGGAATGGAGTACTAAAAACACTAGTACACAGGGCGCGCAGCATCTCAGACGCAGAGAATCTGCCCCAGGAACTGCAACACCTCAAAACCGTGTTCCGAAGAAACGGGTACTCGGAATGGCAGATTAGACGCGCTCCGTCCCACCACCACAGCACAACCTGTGGAGACGGATGAAGTCACGGAAGAAGAGGCAGCCACTACCTTTATTCCGTACAATGGCGCACTATCGGGGAAAATCGGCCGTATATTAAAGACACACAGAGTTAAAACCGTCTTTTTCCCTCCCAATAAAACACGGGCATTACTGGAAAGTGTGAAAGATGACCGCGGTTTGAGGAAGGCCGGCAAATACCAAATTCCCTGTGACTGTGGGAAGACTTATATCTGACAAACAGTACGCACCATCGAAGATCGTTGCAGAGAACATCTAAGGCACACTCGACTAAAATATCCAAATAAGTCGGCAGTAGCAGAGCACTGTTTGTCCGAGAAACACGAGATGGATTATGAGCGTACCAAGATCCTGGCTGAGACCTCTAAATATTGGGACAGCGTTATAAGGGAGGCTATCTAAATTCGCACCGGCGAAGATCTTATCAACCGAGATTGCGGCTACAATCTCAGCAAGGCTTGGGCTGCGGCATTGAATGTAAATAAGAAGACTCTCAGCAAGAAGTACGAACTGGCGACCAGGGCGGACGTAGCAAGCACATCGACGCAGCGACAAATTCCGACGCCCACGTCTTCGCGACCGCCGGCGCGCGGGCGCGGACGGCGAAGAGAGCGGCCCGCGGGAGGGGGGGGGGGGGGAGGGGGGGGGGAGGGGGGGGGAAGGGATTTAAATCGGCCGCCCACCCTCAGAAGCTCAGATCGTCAGAGCACCTGGCGATGTGGACATGTCTGATAGCCGAAATATTGTGCCCTTTGGACACTATGAAGCGGCAGTATACCCGTGGCCTGTTCGAGCAACAAATACGCCGGGAGAAACTGAAGAATCACAATAATAATATTAATAACAATAATCATGATTGGCTGCATGGTTTACGTGTACACCAGTAGACAGACTGCAGAGCATTGTGAAAGATCACCCAGATGCTGTACTGTAAGTGTAAATTATTCGATAGCTGTCACCACAAGGAAGGACACTGTAGACACTATTTCTTAGTGTTTACAGAAAAACACTTATACGTTCTAACACAGGGTCAAACGTATGCCTACTGATAACTGTGTTCTCTCAGGGACTTCTAACATGACATATAAATTTGTTATATACCTATACTCTACAATTCGGTGTAATCCACATTAATAGTCAATCCCAAATGTCTTATCATTATGCACGATCACATTGCTGTTGTGTGACGGTGAGGTCTGTGTGTACGGCCCTAAATAAAAGTATTTCAGTCGGAAAGCCTCATATGTTCAAATTATGTCACACTTTCAAGTGTAATCAGCAGTAAAGAAGTGGTAGAATAGACTAAAATGCAAGCTTAGAAAAAGAAAGTGGTAGAATTAACAGCCAACATTAAGATAACATGATTAGGGGCACTGCCAGTCATTTACCGCGTGTTACTGCATACCTAGTAATTAACAGAGAGACTGCCCAACACCAGGAACTCATTCAGCCTGAATGAATTTTGCAAAATGCTGTGTCTTCCGCCTGTCTGTCAACTTACCACGCATGCCAAAGGTGCACAAAGATGTTAAAAGCCTTGACAATGATTGTCAGATGGCACACATGGCTGGCATGAGTCCTGATGCACTGTGTTCTCATTCCATTTCAGCGATATGCAAATCACATGAATTATAAGTATCAGGGCATTCATATGAGAACTAAATCTATTTCTCAGAACCCAAATCCTCTGATGTGCACACAAAGTACAGATAGTATGTTTTTTGTAATTGCATGGTATCACAGTCCACATAAACCACGAAGAATCTGAGACTTGGGCACAGCATTAGCCAGTGTTTCAATCAAATTTTTGTTCGGATATGTGCATATGTCAACACTGAACTGGCTTACCACCCCACAGTAAAAGTAGGCCTGCATCATATTTCCTCTTTATAATTATACGCCACATCTCTGTGATGAACAAATCCTGTAGTTTTTGCACGTAACACACCACAAAAATCCGAAATTTGCTCAACATGTGATAAATGACTGAAGTATATGAAATGTATTCACAGTTGCGAATATGAACAACAATCAGCTGTATAAGGGAACGACAACAACGACAATTTTTGCTAGACCAGGACTCGAACGCGGAATTCCTGCTTTGTACAAGTGGTCACCTTACTCGATTTGGCTACCAGTGGATAATTCACGGAAGACCAAAACTTCCATATGATGTCGTTTCTGCATCACAATGTATACTCAAACTCACATTACGCAATTCCAATTCAGGAGAGAACAATTTAATTGGAAATTGCTGCCTGATATCTGCAGATAACTACGGTATTGCAGCGCCAGTGTTGTTAAAAAGAACATGCACGCACAAATACAGGCTGTGACACACGAACTACTATATATGAGAGTTTCGGTGTGGCTGTGAGTCGTGTACGGCTAGCCAAAGCAGTTGGGGCGACTGCTTGCATAAAGTGGAAAATTAGTTTTCGAGTCTCTGTCCAGCACAAATTTTCATTGTCGTCATTTTCTTGTGCAGCTGATGCTTGTTCGTATTTGCAACTGTGAACTCATTTAATGTATTTTATAATTCCTGTAGTCGCTGCAGTGCCTGCTGCGTCAGACGTGCATGCATGTCCCGAATGAACACTGTATCGTTTTGCTTAACAACGCGAGCACTGCAATATAGTAAATAATTGTAGTTTGGCTCGAACATGACGGGTAAACGTGTATTTTTGCGAATGCTTATTGACATTACCATAGTGTGGCGGAACTGTAGTGCACTGACATATATAATCTTATCTCTTGTAGTGTTTGAGGAAAAAGCGATATCTTGATCATGTGACTGGCTTATAAGCCCTTAACTGGTAATGCGTTGGCTCTTTCAGGTATCTATTTCTTTACCAGCAAGACAGTCAGGTCTCTAGAGATGTACAGATATACTTTGCAGGCCTTGTACTAGATTTTGTCATTATTCTTAACACTTGTAAAGAAAACCGCTAGGAAGGTGGTTCTTTCGCCAGCCATAGTAACCAAAACCAGCCATACGTTGAAGTACTGTTCGAAAATGTCGAAATCGAGACCATCCACTGCGCTGAGGGGCACACAAAATTAAAAAAAAATGTCTTTGCTTAAAAAAGCGTGGTTACATACACTGTGTCAACGAAAGGATGTTTACCAGTTTACACCAGAATGGAATCTCATAACTGGGAACACATTTGACACATGCCCAAAGCGGAGAATAGCAGGTCGTAGTATGCTTTTTCTCTACAGATGTGTTGTTATTCTTTGCATTTCTCTTACTAGATTTTGTTCTTATTCTTAACACTAGCAAAGAAAACCGCTGAGAAGGTAGTGTTTTTGCCATCATGACAACCACAAATAGTACTGGTCGGAAATCTTGGAATTGAAATGATTTATTGCAATAATTGACACAAGAAGGAAAAAAAGGTTTTGTACTGTTCAGTTCGATCTGGATCTGCTTAAAAAGTATGGTTATATACGTCAAAATGTAGCGAACTAGTTGTTGTAGCTGTACACCAAGTAGTGGTTTAACATACGAACGGATGTGTACCAGTTACGTCGAAATACAATATTATAGGTGGGAACCAAATGCATCGTATGTTTGACCCTAGCTTAAAATTCACACAGCTGTATGAGGTTGGAAGCGGAAGTGTTCCGCAGCAGCCTGCTCTCATATTTCAGTGGGGGCCCTCTCTGTCTACAGAAAAAAATGTCAAGCAGTGTGTGGTTTTTAGCAGTTTGTCTACTGGAGTAACGGATACGGAAAAAGCTAAAAGTATTTTCTCGTATATCCCTTAATGCAGTAATGGTCTTAATTTCGGCATTTTTCGATCAGTGCTCGAATGAAAAATTTGTAATTTATCCATTCCGGATTTAAATTTTCCAGCCAACAATTTGACAAGTACAAAGAAGGTATATTATTTTACCTCATATCTCCTGCATGGGTCTGTTTTTTTTAAAAAAAAACACATCCACCTGGATGTATCCTACTAGCTATTCTATTCCACATTCTTTCAGAATTTCCTTTAGAACATTAACTTCACATTTCTTGCATGTATAGGGTAATACTGTAGATAAAAATCGAAACTTAACACATGAAACACATCAACCACATGCCACAAGAATTGATACAATAGTGCCTCGATTTCCTCATTAAATAATTAAAACTATAGACAGGTACATAACAGTTTGCATTTGATACGGTGATTGTTATTGTCATAAGACCTACGAAATTGTTTGAAAGAACTGTGGCAAAAAATGTTTCCTGCTGCTTGAACATAACACTTGCAGTAAACGGCCTCGATTCCAACATTTTCGAGTAGTACTCCGATATGTGACTGTTTGTGGTTACTACGGCTGGCAAAACCACCACCTTCCCAACGATTTCTTTGCCACCGTTAAGAATAACGACGAAGTTTAGTAAGAGGAATGCAAAGAATAGCAGTACACCTCTAGATACCGGAATGTCTTGCTGGCAAAGATGTAGATACCTAAAGGAGTCAATATGCTGAGCAGACATAAAGCATTATCTGTTAAGAACTTATAAGCCAGTCAAATGGCTATGATGTCACTTTTCGATGTGTTAGTTTAGCAGTCTAACGCTGCAACAGACAGCAGTATATGTATAAATGCGTTACAGTTCCATCACGCTACACTAAAGCACTCGCAAAAATACGAATGCCACCTATGATGTTCAATCCATTATTTACATTTACATATGTCTGAACAATAATGTGACTGAAGTGCTAACTAATTCTGCATACATGTTGCAGGTTTTTCATGGTTTACGTGGGTTGTAACGCAGCACCATCATAAAAGCGTACTACAACCACAATTGTACACTTTGCATGTGTATCAAAGGCTTTCCAATTTGAGTAGTAGATTGAGTTCTCATTTAAATGACTTGATACTTGTAGTTTAGCTGATTTGCGTATCGCTAAACTGGAATGGGATGCGTCAAGATGCATGCTGAGCACACGTGCTGTCTGACAATAACCATCAACCATCAAGGGCTGTGACATCTCCCCCCCCCCCCCCCCCCGTCAGTCATCATCTGGCTGCTAATTGCTAATTGTAACAATCTTTTTCTACATTTTCATGTTGGTCTAGTATATCACTTTCTCACTGATGGTTATATTTGGCAAGTGTGAGATAATTTGAACATGGAAGGCTTTCTGATTCAAACAGTTTTACGCACAGGTGCACACACAGACCTCCCCACACCTCACAGGAGCACTGTCATTATGAATAACGATAAGATATCTTCGACTGTTGCACGTTTGCATGTTTGCATTCAACATCATGACAATTAGTTATTAATGTACCAGAATTTCACATTTGCAATGGCTTATCTAGTGCTTACATTAAGATGTGATCATGCAGGGTTAATCACTTAAATATGTTACCTAAACAAACATATCCCGAAATTTCATTACTGTACATTAATTTTGTTTTGGTTTTACGTTTTTTCCGTCAGTGTGTATACCATGTTGACAGCAGTAACAGGTATGTAGGTGTTGACCTGAAGAAACCTGTCCCTTTATATTTGCAAATTGTAGACATACGGACATTCGTATTGTGCAGTGGGCAGATGGATCGAGCACTTAGGGGCAATTTGTAGCACTGTACGGTCGGTACAAATTTCCCACGAAGCGACTCGATCGCTCCCCCCTCCGCTCAGACCTCCCCCCACCCCAGCCTACAAACCACTACGCACTCCGCGCTCTCGCGCAGTGTTTTGTCTGATTCGGCCTGCGCACAAGCTGATGGGAAGCCCACTGTTGTCGTTGTCGCTCAGCAGCCCGGGCCAGCAGCTGGACTTCGTCTTACCGAGGACAATAACCGTGAGTCAGATGGAGGTATGGTGATGCTGGGGAGGCGGCCTGACACGTCGTAGAAGGACTGGTTGACAACCAAGCCCTACTGAAGGTACCTTCGACGTCAGAACGGTTCCATGAGTCAATCACTCAGGTGTCGCAGTTCCTACCAGAACAAGAAGTATCACTCCGATTCTGAATAATGGAGGTGCCGTCCTTAACATCGGTCGATCTATTTATCGTTATCTAGACGAAACGCAATCTAACAAGTAACAGACCAAGAACACGAAAGGCGAAGGAAAGGAAGACACACTACATTTGTCTCCACCATAAGAAAAAAGTCCACATCGTGCTTTCTGGGGCGCAGAAGAGGGGTGAACGACTAAAGCCTGCAACGGTCGCGTCAATTAAGTCCTTAACCTGCAACCACGTACGAGACTCGTGGTCCGATGTTCGGGCCAAATGGGTGATTACTAGCGTGGTCCATGTTCCTTCGGTCGGGCGGAATGTAAACTTCACGGACGGACGGTCGCGACTTGTGATGTGGGCCACCACACACAGCACAGGCCAGGCTCGTGATCGGTTCTTGTTATCTCTTTTTATCACATTCATTTACAAATTATTCTTGCACACGTTCGCACGTCGAAATATATTTTCCTAGCTATTAAAGGACAGATCCCCAAAAAGCATTTTCAGACACAAATGTTGTGATGACAACAGTCAGCGTTATGTTGACAGTTGTGTTACCTATAGTGACAGTAGTGACATCATACGTATTGTACGTATTCAAGAAATTAGTTACTGAGGATTATACCGCTGACGAAGATCAATTACCAGAGTCCTGGATTTGGAATGAAATACGAAATAATGCAAGAATGTGGAACTGTACAATGTCTCCTGGCATGGAAGAGGCAGCCTTACGTCGGTAAATAAAATAGAACTAGATATATTTAATGTAACATGTGATAACATGTTCTGTGATTATGTCTCGTAGGCCGAGCGACTGTGTTTACATTTTCGGCTTAGGCCATTGGAACTTCATATCGTAGCTTAAAGAGTTAACAAAGCTGCAACCGCATCGGAATCTACACCAAATGTCACTGCTGGTTCTACAGCTATGGAAATTGAAAACATCGCTCTGCTGGGCGGAAGTAGGTACGAGGAGGATGCCACTCGCGCTTTATTGCATCTACAAACTGCCGATACACCACCAAAGTTACAACACCACTGCAATAAATATTAATCGGATCACTTGTGGTCACAAGATTCATGCCCTCGCAGACTATCTGTGCGGGAATGCGGTCTATTTTATTCTTCTTCAGGGAGTTAACACTACCGATATTACTGTCGAGGGTTATACTGCCATTTTTAATGTTAATAGTGAAGATTGTAATGCCACCGTATTCGTGATGCGTGACGGCATTCCTTTCAATGACGTCCAACGCTTTCTTAATGGTCGAGGCATCTCATTCACTGTCAAAGGGATAAATCTCCGTGCTTTATCAGGATCAACCAAACGACACGAGCGTTCCCTGATTTTTTTTTTTAAAGAAGAGCTACCCAGTCTTATCGGCACCAACGCCGGTCCGCTTATCATTGCTGGAGCCTTTAATTGCGTCCTCCTTGCTAAGGGTCAGACGCCAAATTTCAATACGTGTCACGAACTGGAAACTCTTTGTGACTGGTCTTCATCTCGTTGTCAGTTGGGTACAGTTACACGGCCTCTGTGTCGAATTTACGTATCTGTCCCACTGTGCAGCAAGCAAATTGGATAGGACATATGTCTATATTCGCATGTCAAGAGCGATGACATAGCGACAGTCAGTTTTTCTGATCACAGTGCCTGCTCCTGTTTCATACATCCTCAAAGTCAACAGCTCTCTCGTGGTTTCGGTTATTCGAAGCTGGATACTGGCTTCCTGCAGGCCTCCGAGCTTAAAACTGGAATAAGACTCAAATGGGAGCAAATTCTTTTACATAAGCACCGCCATCCACGCGTTCTGATATGGTGGATTAGGTACGGAAAGCCTAGGCTTCAGTCTCTCGTGGAACAGTAAGCCAGGCGGAAACGCTTCTGGCAAAATCGAGCGGAGACTTTTACTACCAATGTATTAAGGATCCGTATCAGACAATCATTGTCCTAGACGCTGCACCATAAGCAAAACTCCAGCATTTCAAAGCTAAAATCACTGACATATTGTAGAAGCTGTCCTCTGGAGTCTTCGTCCAGTTTCGACCAAAAGATGTAGCGACCGAAGAATGGATATCGCTGTTTCATGCTCTGCGCCTCGCACGCGAACGAAAATCTCAACTGACGAACCACCTTTTGGCTTCGGTCTCGGATTCTTCGGCCTAAGTTTATTTGATGATTTTTCTGACGTCATTCCAGCACTACTGGCTGGCATTGTCAAAGCTTCAGCCACCACTGAAGGTGGTGGACAGTCCACTGCTAACAGTGGAGGGTGAAGCTCTGACAATGCCAGCCACTCGTGCTTGCGAAACGTCAGAAAAATCATCAAACAAACGTCGGTCGAAGAACCCGAGACAGAAGCCAAAAGGCAGTTTGTCAACAAGTGGCCACGAAAGCTAAGTTTTGTAAAATCTCAATTGATCACTGAAGTTGTGAACAACTTCGGCCAGTAAATAGATATCCATAGGCGGATTATGAACTGAGGGCACGATTATTACAGTACCCCACATGACAGACGAGACATCGATGATCAGTCTTGTTGCACAGTAGTCAGCATCATCCAGTAACAACTGCAAGAAGCGGACAGAATCACTCTGGAAGCCCCATTGACGAAATTGTGGAAGTAACCTTCAGTGGATCTAAGGAAAAGTCATCAGTGCCTCATGGTTACGGAGGAGAATTCTACCAGTGCTACTGGGACATCCTCAGAGACTCCCTTCATGCTGTTGCTAACGACGTGTGGCAAGGCGCTGTGTACCCGACGCTCTAAAAGAAGAAATAGTAGTTATTCATCAGAAAACTGGCCGAAGTATGCATGTATGTAACTTCTGGCCTGTCACACTGATTAACGCTGATTAATGCAGATTTAAAAACCGTTACGCATACGACAAAGTTTCCTATGGAACCACCCTTGGGAAGACTTTAGGCAGCTATCAACATTGTGCCGTCCTTTGTAGAAGGATCTTTTCTGCAGCGATTGATCTGTGGGACGTGATATGCTCCGCAGCAGCGGCAGGAACTGAAGAAGCAATTGTGTTTTTAGACTTTTCGTAAGAATATGAAGATCGTATCAGAATAATCCTTCGTGGCATTTCATCATATGCTTCCTCTAGAATTTTAATCAATGGGCACCTCACAAAACCGATCGGCATTGGTCGGTCTGACCGCCAACGATGCCAGTTATCGATGATTCTGAGCTTCGCACCCTTTGGACAACCACTGCATCTCGTTGTAAACATGGTCAGGGGATCAGTGGTTCTGAACACGGGGATCTGCCGCACGGAATACGCAGACGACGTGTCTGTTGTTGTGTCTTCCCAATAAGACCTGGCCTCCTTGGGAGACATAATTAAAATTTACATCAAGGCGTCTGGCACTCAGAACAACATCAGGAAATCAATCACACTTCCCCTTAGTGGGGGCTTTGGTGAAACAGTTGAAAAATGGACCGAGCAACAGATCTTGTAGCGTTCTCTTGGTATCGACTGGGCCACATCTGACCGTTCCACACCTAGCCGTGAGATAACTAAGAACTGGGTGGACCTGCTGAACCGCATCATGATCACTCTGAATCTGCTCCCCGACAAACACGTGAACGTCCTGCAAAAGGCACAAACAATTCACGTATCCATCGCCAACACATCCCTCGCGGGCTGGTCTTGTGCTCTTCAGCGCTTAGCACCAATGATCGACGCTCCACCTCATCAACCGAATGAGAAAAGAAATTCGGCGTCGGGACGGATACGTTCTTCGTAGTCTTAACCAGAATAATACTAAAGAGCCAAGCGTCATCAGTACACCTCCCGACGATTCCTCCTGAACACAAGCGCATCCGAAAATACTTTCTAGAACTTAGTTATGCGAGCGCCAGTATATCAAACACCGCACAGCTTCTCAACAAGACGATATACAAAACCATGACAAAGACCGCACCTGGAAATCCCGATGAAGAAAGGAAAACACGGGTGAACTGGACAGTACTGTGGTGAAATAGTCACCTGACGCTCTGCCATCACGTATTTGCTCACGATGGTATTTGATACTCAACGACCAAATCCCTGCTAACGACAAACTGACCAGAATCGACCTCAGCACAACAGCTTCCTGCCACAAATGCAGAAACGTTGACCCGCTCGAGCACAGATTTGTTTGTGGAGCAGCGCAGGACACGCAGAATTATCTCAGCCACCGACTAGAAAGCCACCACTGATAGGGCGATGCGCGCTATCTGAGCGTCCTGGATTGATGCGGGCTGACAGCACGCGATACCCAATTTCTAAGCAAAATGCCGCTATATGTATGATCGGACACACAGCGAACAAATTACTGAGAACAAAAATGCCACATTCTCGGAATACCTGTCCTGTATTGTAAGGAGATATTTTACAATTGCACAAGATGACAATCACAGGAAAACACTTAGCAACATGCTGCGTCTCAGGACCACGGAATCTCGACATGTGCTTTCCGTCACGCCTGTCCATAGACAATCGAAATAATGAGAGAACAAAAACCACAGAAGAGTCTCTCCAATTATTATAGCTATTTTATGTTAGTGATACAGCTGTGTGTAGAATAATAGAAGAAATCCAGCGAGGAAACAAAACTAAAAAAAAGAAGAAAATGCCGCGATGTTTCCTTTGAAAAGGGCAAAGCCAATTTCTTTCCTCGTCTTTCCCTAACCCTAAATTGTGCTCGGTTTCTAATGAAGTTGTTGTAGGCGGAGCATTAAATTCTAATCTTCCTTCCTTGCTTAGTATTAGCTTCACATTTGAGATCTTGATATCCATACTGCTGCTTTTCTTTTTTCAAATGTTTCTTTAATTTTCCTATAGACGATCTTTCCCTTTAGTCATGCACGATACTGCAGCTTTGAATTTGTCCTATAACCGTTTCTGCATTACCATTTTGCACTTTCCGCCAATATCATATGTAAGACATTTGCATTCACATTTAACTACTTCGCTTTCTGCATTTCTATACTTTCTCCTTTTGTCAGTCAAATTCTGTACCCCGGGTGTTATCGGAGAACTGTAACCAGACTATGTCTTTTAGAGTTTTGGATCCTCTGGTGCATTCAATATTTCAAATGTTAAAGCTGTTCATTCGCTTTCTATAGCATTCATTTCCCTAGTTCCAGTTAGTCGCTGCCTAGTGCACCCACCGAAACTCTCGACAACCAGTGTTTTTATTTTCATATTCCGTTTTATAAATATCCTACCTTCCTGCAATTTAATTAATTAAACATACAGTTCATGACCAATAAATTATGGTGACAGCCCACATCTGTCCCTGGAAATCTTTTTAAGATTAGCGAAACCTGTCTTACCGTTGTATTCTGCATAAGAAACTTTTTATGTCTCTTCCAAGTAAATAACCTTCTTCCAGGATTCTTAAACCAAGTGTTAGGAATGATTAAATTGTGCTTAGTGTAAAATTCTGCCAGGGGTCTTCCACTTCCATTCCTTTTCCCCAGCCCATGTTTCCTTTGATTTTTCCTTTTATTTCTTTTTCTACTGTCGAATTCGAGTTTCTCATCGAATATTCGTGTCCCTTTAACGATCTGAATTCTTTCTTTTATCTCATCACACATGTTGTCAGTCTCTTAACCATCTGTGGGGCTAGTAGGCATATAAACTTGCACTACTATGGCTTTGTGTCTTTGTTGGCTACAGCCATGAGTTCACCATCCTTTTCGTAGTAGCTTACATGTGTACCTACTCTCTTATTCAATATTAGTACTACGCTTTCACTACACCTGCATTACCTCTATTTGATTTTGTGCTGACAGCGTTGCACTCATCTGACCAGAAGTTCTGGTCTTCATGCCACTTACCTTACTAATTCCCACTATATCTCACTTCAACTTATCCATTTCCGTATTTACGTTCTCGAGGCATAGCTACACTTTGAACCATGGAAGGCCAAATTTATTTTCCCTGGTGACAACACGCTTCTGAGTAGACCCCATTTGGAGATCCGAATGGGAGATTACTTTACCTCAAGAATATTTTACCTAGGACGATGGCAGCACATTAAGCCATACAGTAGAGATAGCTGTAGTTTTCCTTTCTTTTCAGTCTTTCGCAGTACCAGCATTGCAGTGCCGTGTGGACTAGTGTTACAACCTCAGATCAATCAGTCTTCTAAACTTTACAATCAGTATACATAAGAAACACTGTCGCATAGTATTAAAGTGCAATGGACGTACGAACAGAACCAAATTAATACAGTTGACCTTTTAGGGAACTTCAAATACTATACCAGCTTACTCAACAGTTGACAAACACATATACCTTCAGGAAAGGCTGCTGCCCTTCTTCAGGAACCTGAGGCTTGTCTGGCCTCTCTACAGACAACCATCCGATGTGATTTTGGGGTATGGCTGTCTGTACTGCTGGGGCACGCAATCTCCCCACCACAGTATATGTGGGAGGGGAGGGTGAGTGGGGCAGATCGAATTATTGAAACTTATTTGTAATTACCAGAACCATGTACAGTCTTCAAACTCGGTATAGTTATGCTGAGAAATGTTGTGTGAACCAGCGGTTGGATTTGCGAGCGGGTGCCCCTCTCTGGCTGGTACTGTCAAACTTGTTTATCGATTTAGCTCTAAATACTGTAGGCAGTAGTAATCGAACTGAAAATAATAAGCAACTGTTCGTTTATATTTGTAAACTGTAAAACTGTGTTGTGTCCTTATTTAGATCTTCAGATGTGTGTGAAATCTTATGGGACGTAATTGCTGTGGTCATCAGTCCCTAAGCTTACACACTACTTAACCTAAATTATCCTAAGGACGAACACAGACACACCCATGCCCGAGGGAGGACTCGAACCTCCGCCGGGACCAGCCGCTGTCCTCATTTATTTAACCAGACTTTACAATCAGTTTACAAAAGAAACACTGCTGCATAGTATTAAAGTCCAATGGACGTGCTAACAGTACCTAGACATATGAACCTAATTAATACAAGTGACCTTTTAGGGGACTTCAAATACTATATCAGCTTACTGAACATTTGAAGAACAAATATGCCTTCAGAAAATGAATCAATGTGCTGATAAACAGACACAGGTCGCATTTTATTTCCTCTATTAATAGTTTCACTCTATACATTAAAGTATTTTCAGATGTTCATTGTCCTAAGGGCAACACTTCAAAAATCCAAAGATCCACTCAGCGCCATCGTGTGCATTCTTCACATTAGCTTCTTGCCAAGAAAGTTTATTAATAATTAAATAGCAAAACAGCGACAGTGCTGCGAAACAGAGTGTCCCTATTCTACTTTCACATCCCATTTTTTTCTGAGGACATTGTCACAGAGAAATTGGTGTTTACTTACCTACCTACCTTTCGATTGCAACATTTCACATGTGTTAAATGACTTAGTTCACTTTTAGCTGCCATTATTTAGAGCAGTCTATAGTCAATTCCTTCACTTGGTTCCCTTTTCCATTTGTTCAACGATCATTCTTTATATTGTACGAAAAGAGCTTCTGTGGTGCTTTGAGTAAATCGCTTTGGAAACAAAACTTTACAATATGCGTTATAAGCGAGATAGTTTAATGCAACGTCATTTCCCAGACTTCCCCTAACCGTAAGGAGTTGCCCAACTCGTTCTATCCACCAACTCTTAATGACTGACTGCTGACAATATTATCGGGCTGAAAGCTCGGAAACAATGTTATTGTTGGTAGATACGGTATCAAGGATGAAAATGATAGTTAAATATCGCTGACATCAAGAAACTACGAATATATTTAGGCTACTTTTAAGACACATGACTATTCATTCACTGTTTCTATGTAATATGGATATGTATTTTCTTATCTTTAACTGTAGCATCCTTACTTCGGTTTTTCTAAGTAGTAAGTATTCAGCGTGCGAAACAGTCTTATTCAGAGCCTTAGGCTACAATTTTTTTCGTAAAGTCCGCTATCTCTTACAGTCAGCGTTACATTAATTACATTGTGTCTTGGAGCCATGTGTTCCGTGCTTCGTGTTACTAATTCAGGGGAAGAAAAACCAAGGGTGCAAAATTCTAATCACATTGCGATCAATAATCAAAAAACCCTCACAAATGAACAATTACCTTCGTTCATTCTGTTTTAATTACTGTTTAGAATAGAAGCATGGAAGCTGTGATAGTTTAAATGAATACATTGCGACCTGTCGATGAAAACACGCCACTCAATGCAAATTAAATTTCTATATACCAACTAACGTATGCTATTTTCCGACGCCATTGCTGAACTGAGGATGTGGTCTATCGTATAAAAATGTGGGAAATACATTTTCCCCCCTCAGTGAAGTTTAATTTTCGCTCTAGGCTTAAGTACTTGGTTTTCCTGCAGCGTCGCGACAAATAATTTTGATCAGTACCATTGATTACAACTTAAAGGTGTGTAATTGGCCGCAACGCAAACGCGGATCTGCGTCTTTCGAGGGCAGCTCCGACAAACTACAATGTGAGCCTACGACTTACGGGACAACGCAAGGTTTCAGCATGTCACTTGTATCCTTACTCACTTGCCAAGCGGCATCATGCTATTCCACTAACAGTAAAAAAATACACACATCAAAACAAGTTTTGCATTACCCCAGTTCCCAGAACTCCTGAAGATAAACGTTGACTGTGGAAATTGTATCACATACACAGTCCCTTTGACTGTTCAGAAATGTCACTAAACCCGCCCAAAGATGTACACAATCATGCATGAGCAGCGCCTATTAGACGGAGGGGGCCCGACAGCCGATCAGTTCGTCATTCTACCAGGAAGGAGGTACACGGCTCGTGTTGTCTGTAGTTCAACCATGCCTAGACGGTCAATACCGCGGCTCGACCGCGTCCGCATTTTTACTTTGTGCCAGAAAGGGCTCTCAACAAGAGAAGTGTCCAGGCGTCTCGAAGTGAACCAAAGCGGTGTTGTTCGGACATGGAGGAGATACAGAGGGACAGGAACTGTCGATGACATGCCTTGCTCAGGCCGCCCAAGGGCTACTACTGCAGTGGATGACCGCTAGCTACGGATTACGGCTCGGAGGAACCCTGACAGCAACGCCACAGTGTTGAATAATGCTTTTCGTGCAGCCACAGGATGCCGTGTTACGACTCAACCTGTGCGCAGTAGGCTGCATGGTGCGCCACTTCATTGCCGACGTCCATTGCGAGGTCCATCTTTGCAACCAGGACACCATGCAGCGCGGTAAAGATGGACCCAACAACATGCTGAATGGACCGCTCAGGATTGACATCACGTTCTCTTCATCGGTGAGTGTTGCATATCCCCTCAACCAGACAATCATCGGAGACGTGTTTCGAGGCAACCCGGTCAGGCTGAACGCCTTAGACACACTGTCCAGCGAGTGCAGCAAGGTGGAGGCTCCCTGTTATTTTGGGGTGGCATTATGTGGGGCCGACGTACGCCGCTGGTGGTCATGGAAGGCGCCGTAACGGTTGAACGATACGTGAATGCCATCCTCCGACCGATAGTGCAACCATATCGGCAGCGTATTGGCGAGACATTCGTCTTCGTGGACGACAATTCGCGCCCACATCGTGCACATCTTGTGAATGACTTCCTTCAGGATAACGACATAGCTCGACTAGAGTGGCCAGCATGTTCTCCAGGCATAAACCGTATCGAACATGCCTGGGATGGATTGAAAAGGTCTGTTTATGGACGACGTGAACCACCGACCACTCTGAGGGATCTACGCAGGATCGCCGTTAAGGAGTGGGACAATGTGGACCAACAGTACCTTGATGAACTTGTGGATAGTATGCCACGAAGAATACAGGCATACATCAATGCAAGAAGATGTGCTACTGGGTATTAGATGTACTGGTGTGTACAGCAATCTGGACCACCACCTGTGAAGGTCTCGCTGTATGGTGGTACACCACGCAGTGTATGGTTTTCATGAGCAATAAAAAGGGCGGAAATGATGTTTATGTTGATCTCTATTCCAATTTTCTGTAGATGTTCCGGAGCTCTCCGAACGAAGGTAATGTAAAACCTTTTTTTGATGTGTGTAGTTACCTTAATTCTGAATTCTCTCTTTTGAAACGTTCATACACTACTGATATTTACACATCATGATAATATAAGGTGCGTCTGAAGAGTTTAGCGAATGGTTTCAGAAAATATAGTGAACAATATTTACAAGCGAAATGCTTCTGATGTCTTCATAGTAATCACAATTGGCTGCAACTCCGACATCGGTTGTGAAGCTGTTAGAAAACGTCAGCAAACGCTTCTTGTGAAATAGCTGGAATCACTGTCGACATGCATTGTTAGATATCTCCAAGGTCTGCTCATAGTGAACAATAGCGCTTACACTGTCTTTGCGTATCTTCAACTCCTCTGCTCCCATTCTCAAAGACAGTCACCGTTTATCTGCAAGCATCCGTCATATTCGTTCGAAGCTGTCTTGGAATGCGCTTGTTGACCCCAAAACAAGTCATCTTCGAGACCGTCTTTTCCGTCTATAATGAGTTTAAACCTCTCAGACACACTTTTTATTCACTGCATCTACATGGTACAGTTGCAAAAACATTCCATGAGTCATCGTAGCGTTTTATCCTAATACGAACCAAACTTTCTGTTTAAGCGTTGCTAATTTTTTGGTCCATTTTCCGATGACACGAGTGTGACGGATGCTTGTGGGTCATCGGCGGCTGTCTCTCACAATTCTGTCCGATGTCCTCAGCTCTCCGCTGAAAGGCGAACTCTAAACACCACGCTGTTCTTTACATTAATCCTAAAAACGTAAAATGAAAGAATCAAATACAGGTTTAGCATGAATTCTACTCGCGTGCGTGAAACTATTTCGAGCCGGTAGAAAAGAGATGCGGAAAGCCGGAGACAATTCAGGAAGAAGATTAATCTGGCACTCAAGTAAACCAAGGGAGGAAAACTATGTGTAAAGGCGGAGTGAGGCGGGGCATAGAAAACCAAAAAAAGAAGAGGATTACGAGAAAGCAGTATTATTGCATGAGACATGCGCTTGATCATATGCACAGAGACGAGCAGCAGCCGAGAGATTCCATTGTGTTTGCGCATTATCTTATTGTTTCTCGGTCATTATGGACTGTGCTTTCGATAATTTTTGGCCGTTATGGGAGAAAAGGGATGGGCTTAACCTCCATTAGTGTGTTAAACCTGCACCATTATAACAGACATCAAAAAGAATAACAGTTCGATATCTTTCTTTTACAAGAGGAAGCCTCACAAAAGATACAAAGAATATAAAAATTCTGCTTCAGATCACTGACGTAACTTTTAGTTTCGTTATGTGGTAAAAAGTGTTATTATTGTTCAACATGCTGTACTGGACCTCAGTCTAACACTCTCCAATTTAAAGTTATGGATGCGGCAACTGTCCGAGGAAGAATGGGTAGAGGACTGGCGCCCTTCGATAATACGCAGTGATCCAACCGGTAATTGGAAGCACCCCACTGTGCCAAATATTTCGGAAAAGCAGGCAGCTAAGATACGTTGCCTCTTGAAACACTAAACACTTGTACTCTCTTAGTAACGGAAGCACCCACCATACGCGCACAAACAGTTTGCCCACGTTCGTATGCAATTAACTCCGACATAACGCACTGACACTACACACAACACTGTTCTGACCACGATTGACTCTTGCAACGTGTTGAGGACATTTTACGGGTGCCGCACATGTTCAAACACAAGAGCGCACGCTGCACGCTTGGCTAGAGTCTGCATTAATGTTCAAGCTTGCATTTATCGCGGTGTTTCCATACTTTTCCCAATCCCTGTACAACGCATAGGATTCAAGGATAAGCCTTCCCGTGGCTGTCGGCAGAAAGAAGAAGGAGATGTCAACCAGTTGGCGTTCCTCTGCAGTTTCTTCGAAGCTTAGCAAAGCACTTTAGTGCAAAACCTTGTGAAATGGAAGATTCCCCGTCCAACAAGTGCTCCTATTTTTATTGTGTCATGACGATCCTTTAATATACAAAGTCCTTTTTTGTTCTCTACGAGTCTGTAGCGTATTTGCATGAAATTTTTTGTTCTATCCGTGGTTGCATAAACGCTGTGATCTCCAGGTGTAAGCTTCCCGATCTTTGTTGAGTTCATTTTACCTTCTGTTTTGTCTATAATTAATAGGTAGACTTTCTTTAGCTATATGCTTTATACCTATGCGAACAATGTAAAATAATTTTATATCACTGTTCCAATGTTTTGTGTTGTCATCTCTATCTATACATGTTTTACGTTTGTACCAAGCCGTTGGAAGCCAAATAAAAAGAAAATCACGAAGATTATGGCTAGTCTCGACTTTCATGTGTGTTCTACAGTAGTTTTTTGGCAACAGCCTTGCCGCAGTGAATACACCGTCAGATGACCGAAGTTAAGCGATGTCGGGCATGACCGCCATTTGGATGGGTGACCATCCGGGCCGCAATGCGCTGTTGCCATTTTTCGGGGTGCACTCAGCCTTGTGATACCAATTGAGGAGCTACTCGACCAAACAGTAGCAGCTCCAGGCACAAAAAACCATCGTAACGACCGAGAGTGCGGTGTGCTGACCACACGCCCCTCCCATCCGCATCCTCAGCTGAGGATGACACGGCGGTCGTATGGTCCCGATGGGCCACTTGTAGGGTGAAGATGGCGTGCTGTGCTTTTCTATAGTAGTTTTATTGGCGTTTTTCTAGATAACAAAGGTCAGTGCATCTGTAAGCCATGAATTTAAGAGTCTGGAACATAATGACAACACTCAAACAATAACGGGACGTAGTCAAAAATACTTATTCCCTATATTGAGATAGAATAAGACAGAATCACTCACATAAAATTTCATGCGAATAATATGGATGGAAAGAAAGACAGAAAGAAACTATATCTATGAAAAAACAAGAAAACTCCAGGTGTGCAACAGCACTCAATACACGCTGGGCCTTGGACGTAATTAATCAACAAGTGTCGCCTGTATAAATATTCATGTAAACGAGGGAGTAATAGGAAAGGTAGTCATCAAGTCTGAACTATGAACTCGAAAAAATAAACTGATGTAACTTTTATTTCTTTCCTGGCACTCGTTTATAGTCCTGGTACAAATTCATAGACCCGCTGCCACAGTGCCGTGACACGCCGCTTAAGGAGCCAGAACAAAACTGCGCAACCCACCGATAAATTGGAGCATCGTGTGGTAATATGTTTTCGGTATTTGAATGGGAACAACGCTGCAGCAATCCATGCACAGCGCAACATCCTATGACACAGTGGCTAGGTGGAGCAAATCATTCCAGTGTGCTCAAACAAGTCTGTATGACGAAGAACGAAGTGACAGACCATCTCTCTGTGAAGAACCGAGAATCGTAAAAGAAACGGAGATACTGGTGTGCCAGATGATCGTCGTATAACAATTGTTAAGGTAGTGTAAAGAGTAATAATCAGTCATGGATTATATTCATCACCTTGCACGACATTTCGAGCATGACAAAGGTCACTGCGACTGCTCAAGCTCATTCGAAAGGCCCGTCGAATCGAGTCAGCAGAAACGATGCAACTGTGTCAGGTCAATCCAGGTTACATCTTAACCCATCTAATAGTCATGCAGGAGTGTAGAGCGTGTCACTACGACCTCCAGATAAATAAGCAACGTGAACAGTAGGAACATGTAATCCGTCGCAGCAGTTCGCTACCGAAATCCCCAGACGTTGCGGAAAGTTGTCCGGATTAGAAAATTATGCGTGTTTGGGACTATACAGTAAATCAGCTGTGTCAGTTTTCAAGAAGGCCGTTTCTATGCCCAGCAGCTGTTAATGCAGCAGCGGAAAATAGCGGAGCCCACTGAGTACAACGAGCCAACAGCATAAGCAGAGAGAATGGCTACGACGGCCTGACGGCCAGATATCCCAGAGCAGAATGTAGCTTAGTCCTTAAGTCAGTTAGTTAGTTAATTACGTGTTTCTTCCATCATTTGAAAAAAATTCTTTCATCGAAATTATGTGCAATGAGTGAGTTTGCGAAATATGTATAAATGATTTGTGTTAACTTCGATAGACGTAATGATTTTTAGTCCCACTCATGCAATTACACATTTTTAAAGGCTACCAGTTTTGAAACAGAAATTCGCCCATTAGATGGAAGAAGTTGTCCAGTAAAAACGATTTTTGGTAAGATTTAAGATTTGCTTTTCTACATTTTACACATTTTATGATATTAGGCAAATGATCAAAAATTTTTGTTGCTTTACATTTTGCGACGGTGAATTAAACCGTTTAATTCCTCGAAGAGGTACCTACATGACGACAACGAATGGACACCATTCTTCTTCTTTTTATTATTATTATCCCTGCTCGCTTTTGTGCGATCAATACTTATTTTCTAAGTGATGAGTTACCCCAGAAAATCATTCAGTGAGAGATTATTAACTGGTGATATTCAAAATATGACAGATGGTTCATTCATTTGTTTCAAAGATTAGCAATTATATCAAGAGTAAATGCAGCTGAACTTAATATTACTTTATTTGGTGTGAAAAACTGAACATAGTGTGTTTTATAAAAAAATAAGGGAGATTTTCAGAGAACCACCTAATAAATCTTCGAAAAATATCATGAATGCAATCTTTTTTGCGGGTTTCTCTCAAATAGGGCTCGTTATAACACAAGCATCGTCTGCAAAAATTACCATTTGTGCTGAATCTTAAGTCGAAAGCTATTCACATGTGTAAGTAGTAAGTTAGCCCAAAATTGAACCCTATGGGATTCCCTTTGTTGTGATATCTCGCCATTCACTAAAATTTTCAACCTTCCCAACATTGTCTGAATTATTGAGCACACTTTTTTGTATTCGGTTCGTTAAACATGATGCAAACTTGCTGTGTGTAAGACAGTCAATTCCATAAAACTTGAGTTTTTCTCGGATTGTAACATGATCTACAGAATCAAATGCCTTTGAAAGGTCACAAAGAACACCAACTGGCGATATTTTATTTCTTAAGGCTTGTAATATTTGATGAGTGAATGTATGAATAGCGTTATCAGTCGAGTAACCTTTCTGGAATCCAAACTGTGATACGCTAAGTAAATTGTTTCTCCTTACAATGATCAGCTAGAACATTGTGACCATCAACCTGCTACAGATATAAACCGCTTCAGCGATAGCAGCGTCACCTGCCGGGGAATGATTGCTAGTCAGACAAATGCACGGCGGATGTAGTGTATCAGCGAGCGTGCTGTTCCAATGTAGAATGGGGAAGGCGAGCAATCTGAGCTTGACCGGAGGCAGATTGTGATGGTACAGAGGCTTGGCACGAGCATTTGGAAAACTGGGCAACTTTTCGGGTGTTCGAGGAGTGCTGTCATGAGTGTCTTCAACAAGTGGCAAAACCAACGTCCAGACGTCGTGGGACTGGGCGGCCACCCCTCCTTACAGACGTCGAAAGTCGTAGGCTGGGCGGCAGAATGGTAAAACGGGATAGGCGGCGAACTGTGGCGGAACAAACATCAGACTTCAACGCTGGGCAGAATGCAAGTATGTCTGAACACCTAACACTCTTAACGATGGGAATCCGCAACCGACGACCCACGCGTGTGCCAATGTTAACACCACGATTTCATTCATCTTTTCAGTGGAACGAGGATTTAATTGGGGCAATTCTCCTGGATTTTCCTTTGTAAAGAAACATTTGAAAACGAAGTTAAGCATTTCAGCCTATGCCTTGCTACTTTCAATTTTAGTTCCTGTCTTATTCGCTAGGAACTGGACTCTGACTTAGGTGCCACTAACAGCCTTTACATACGACCAGAATTTCTTGGGGTTCTGTGAAAGTTCACTTGACAATATTGTGCTGCGGTAGTCATTGAAGGCTTCACGCATTCCTCTCTTGACAGCCAAACGCATTTCATTCAGCGTCTCTCTGTCTATAACCCTATGATTTGTTTTACACCTATTATGTAATAATCTGTGTTTCTATAGAAGTTTCTTTGCAGCGACTGTACACCATGGAGGTTACTTACCATTATGAACCGTTCTACAGGATACATATCTATCCAGCGCATATTCAATTATTCTTTTAAACTTGAGCTATAGTTCCCCTATATGCTCCTGCCCTGTTCTGAAAGTTTCAAGGTACTCATTAAGATGTGACACTATTGATTTTTATCTTGGTTACTGAACATGTATATCCTAATGCTTGTTTTTTGGTAATCATTGTTGCCACAACAGCGTCCTGCTCACAGACACCAGTTTAGATATGGACATCCTCAAAGAGGTTAAGTCTATTTGTTGCCATTGGATCCAACATCTTTTCATCATGAGTGTGGGTTCCTAACTTTCTGTTCTAGGTAGTTTTCAGAGATGGCATTTACTAAAGTTTCCATGATCTATTATCACGCCCACCACTAATAGAGCTGTAATTTTCAATTAATTGTTGTTGTTGTTGATGTGGTCTTCAGTCCTGGTGTTATGCAGCTCTCCATGCTGCTCTATCCTGTACAAGCTTCTTCATCTTCCAATACATACTGCAACCTACATCCTTCTGAATCTGCTTAGTGTATTCATCTTTTGGTCTCCCTCTACGATTATTACCCTCCACACAGCCCTCCAATGCTAACTTTGTGATCCCTTGATGCCTCAGAACATGTCCTACCAACCGGTCCCTTCTTCTTGTCAAGTACTGCCACAAACTCCTCTTCTCCCCAATTCTATTCAATACCTCCTCATTAGTTATGTGATCTACCCATCTAATCTTCAGCATTCTTCTGTAACACTACATTTCGAAAGCTTCTATTCTCTTCTTGTACAAACTATTTATCGTCAATGTTTCACTTCCATACATGGCTACATTCCATACAAATACTTTCAGAGACTACTTCCTGACACTTAAATCTATACTCGATGTTAACAGATTTCTCTTCTTCAGAAACGCTTTCCTTGCCATTGACAGTCTACTTTTTATATCCTCTCTGCTTCGACCATCATCAGTTATTTTGCTCCCCAAATAGCAAAACTCCTTTACTACTTTAAGTGTCTCATTACCTAATCTAATTCCCTCAGCATCACCAGACTTAATTCGACTACATTCCATTATCCTCGTTTTGCTCTTGCTGATGTTCATCTTATGTCCTCCTTTCAAGACGCTGTCCATTCCATTCAACTGCTCTTCCAAGTCCATTGCTGTCTCTGACAGAATTACAATGTCATCGGCGAACCTCAAAGTTTTTATTTCTTCTCCATGGATTTTAATACCTACTCCGAATTTTTCTTTTGTTTCCTTTACTGCTTGCTCAATATACAGATTGAATAACATCGGGAAGAGGCTACAACCCTGTCTCACTCCCTTCCCAACCGCTGCTTCCCTTTCATGTCCCTCGACTCTTACAACTACCATCTGGTTTCTGGACAAATCGTAAATAGCCTTTCGCTCCTTGTATTTTACCCCTGCCACCTTCTGAATTTGAAATAGAGTATTCCAGTCAACATTGTCAGAAGCTTTCTCTAAGTCTACAAATGCTATAAACGTAGGTTCTCCTTTTCTTAATATTTCTTCTGAGGTAAGTCGTAGGGTCAGTATTGCCTCATGTGTTCCAATATTTCTACGGAATCCATACTGATCTTCCCCGAGGTCGGCTTCTACTAGTTTTTCCATTCGCCTGTAAAGAATTCGCGTTAGCATTTTGCAGCTGTGGCTTATTAAAGTGATTGTTCGGTAATTTTCACATCTGTCAACACCTGCTTTCTTTGTGATTGGAATTATTATATACTTCTTGAAGTCTGAGGGTATTTCGCCTGTCTCATACATCTTGCTCACCAGATCGTAGAGTTTTGTGAGGACTGGCTCTCCCAAGGCCGTCAGTAGTTCTAATGGAATGTTATGTTGTCTACTCCCGGGGCCTTGTTTCGACTCACGTCTTTCAGTGCTCTGTCAAACTCTTCACGCAGTATTGCATCTCCCATTTCGTCTTCTGTGGTGTCACCGCCAGACACCACACTTGCTAGGTGGTAGCCTTTAAATCGGCCGCGGTCCGCTAGTATACGTCGGACCCGCGTGTCGCCACTATCAGTGATTGCAGACCGAGCGCCACCACACGGCAGGTCTAGAGAGACTTCCTAGCACTCGGCCCAGTTGTCCAGCCGACTTTGCTAGCGAAGCTACACTGACCAATACGCTCTCATTTGCCGAGACGATAGTTAGCTTAGCCTTCAGCTACGTCATTTGCTACGACCTATCAAGGCGCCATTACCAGTTTATATTCAGTGTAATAATGTCTAACAAGTGCGATGTTCTCCAATTGTGGATTATAGTTAAGTATTCCAAGAACTACGTTCTTTTCTTTATAGGATAATTACTTTACCTTGTTCCAGACCGCACGCCAATCTGCGTGAGCTTAACAGCGGCATTTCGGCCTCCTCTAGCAACACGGTGTTGGCTCTTCTGCCAACACTTCATCTTCATCTACATTCTCTTCCATTTCCAGAATATTGTCCTCAAGTACGTCGCCCTTGTATAGACCCTCTATATACTCCTTCCACCTTTCTGCTTTCCCTTCTTTGCTTAGAACTGGGTTTCTATCAGAGCATTTGATATTCATACAAGTGGTTCTCTTTTCTCCAAAGGTCTCTTTAATTTTCCTGTAGACAGTATCTGTCGTACTCCTAGTGAGATAAGCCTCTGCATCGTTACGTTTCTCCCCTAGCCATCCCTGCTTAGCCATTTTGCTCTCCCTGTCGATCTCATTTTTGAGACGTTTGTATTCCTTTCTGCCTGCTTCATTTACTGCATTTTTATATTTTCTCCTTCCATCAATTAAATTCAATATTTCTTCTGTTACCCAAGGATTCTACTAGCCCTCGTCTTTTTACCTATTTGATCCTCTGCTGCCTTCACTACTTCATATCTCAAAGCTACCCATTCTTTTTCTACTCTATTTCTTTCCCCCATTCTTGTCAATCGTTCCCTAATGCTCTCCCTGAAGCTCTCTACAATCTCCGGTTCTTTCAGTTTATCCAGGTCCCCTCTCCTCAATTTCCCACTTTTTTTCACTTTCTTCAGTTTTAATCTACAGCTGACAACCAATAGATTGTGGTCAGAGTCCACATCTGCCCCTGGAAATGTCTTACAATTTAAAACCTGGTTTCTAAATCTCTGTCTTACCATTATGTAATCTATCTGATACCTTCTAGTATTTCCAGGATTCTTCCATGTGTACAACCTTCTTTTATGATTCTTGAACCAAGTGTTAGCTATGATTCAGTTATGCTCTGTGCAAAATTCTACCAGGCGGCTTCCTCTTTCATTTCTTAGCCCCAATCCATATTCACCTACTGCGTTTCATTCTCTTCCTTTTCCTACTGTCGAATTCCAGTCACCCATGACTATTAAATTTTCGTCTCCCTTCACTACCTGAATAAGTTCTTTTATCTCGTCATACATTTCATCAATTCTTCATCGTCTGCAAAGCTAGTTGGCATATAAACTTGTACTACTGTAGTAGGTGTGGGTTTCGTGTCTATCTTGGCAACAATAATGCGTTCACTATGCTGTTTGTAGTAGCTTACCCGCACTCCTATTTTCCTATTCATTATTAAACCTACTCCTGCATTACCCCTATTTGCTTTTGTGTTTATAACCCTGTATTCACCTGACCAGAAGTCTTGTTCCTCCTGCCACCAAACTTCACTGATTCCCACTATATCTAACTTTAACCTATCCATTTCCCTTTTTAAATTTTCTAACCTACCTGTCCGATTAAGGGATCTGATATTCCACGCTCCGATCCGCAGAACGCCAGTTTTCTTTCTCCTGATAACGACGTCCTCTTGAGTAGTCCCCGCCCGGAGATCCGAATGGGGGACTATTTTACCTCCGGAATATTTTACCCAAGAGGACGCCATCATCATTTAATCACACAGTAAAGCTGCATGCACTCGGGAAAAATTACGGCTGTAGTTTCCCCTTGCTTTCAGCCGTTCACAGAACGGATGTTGGATGATTAAAGCTTCCACTGATGAATGCAATATGATTGGGAACCTGATGTACAAGTAAACTGAGATTTTCTCTAAAGTTTTCGGTTATATCAGAAGAAGAGTCTGATGGGCGATAGAAGGATCCAATTATCATTTTATGCCTGCTCCTGATACCGAGTCTTGCCCAAACAATCTCACACGCAGTTTCAATTTGGTGGATTTTAGTTCGTTTTCTACTGCGACAAATAGGTACACCATCTCCATTTCCCATTTGCCTGTCCTGTCAATACACACTTAAATTTTCCCCAAAAATCTCACCGCTGTTAATTTCAGGCTTCAGCCAGCTTTCTGTACCTAGTGTTATATGAACTTCACTGCTTTTCATAAGTGCTTCAAACTCTGGCACTTTGTTGCGATGCTCCGTCGGTTAAACACTACGATTTTAGTACTCTCACCTGTGAGAGGCATTTCTTTCGATTTTAGATTGATACTTCCGTCCTCCTACACCCATGGTTGTCTGGACTAGATGGAGAGACGTCTAATGTAAAAAAAAAACGTGTATGCACACCACACACATTCAGCTATCTGAGTGGCAGCCTCTGATGTGTAGTGCACACCTGGCCCATTTAGAATGACCCTACAGTTCTTAACCCAATGGCGCAAGTCCAGGACGTTACAGCCTAACTTGTCACAGAAGCTTCAATGTCTCTGGTTCAGTCCTCCTGCTCGACTCAGAGCCAAAGGGCCACGATGAGCTCTGGCGACAGTGCTGCAGATGGTGAGCTTCGTTGAAACTCCACGCACAAGGCTCGTCTTCTCAACCTTCTCTGCTTGTCGCTGGAATGACCGAAGAATGACCTCGGAGTCCAGACGACAGGCATCATTTGTTCCAATATGTGCCACAATCTGCAGTTGGCTGCGTCCTGCTCCCTAAATGGCTGTCGGAATAGCCTCTTCAACATATTGAATGAGGCCCAGAGGCATACACGCTGAGTGCACCTGGTGTCCTTTCATGTCCCTTGCCGTCAGTTCTCATCATTCGCCGTACGTTTGAACTGCTGACGATTAACGAACCCCTACTCTTTTGCGTTTGCCACCTACTGACAACAGACAAAACAGGTTTCCCCAAAACAGGTGAAGCGAGTCTCACTGGCTCAGTTTCAGTTTTAGTGAAAAACAGCACCCCTACCCTGTTAGTTAGAGGGATCGGTACAGCATTCTGAGTCCTCCCTGGTGCCCATATAACCTGTGCATGACGTCCAGATCTATCATTGACACGCTACTTGCAGTGAAGTGAACGATTAATGACAGATACTGCACTTTCTGCAGAGAAGACAGGATCGACAGGAGAGGATAGTACGTGAGGTACTTCTGGTGTAGATATCACAGGTAGAAGACTCTCGGGAGCTCTTCTAAGACACTGATTCGCAGTAAGCGCCAGATGTTCGACAGTAGTCAGGGCGCTTTCCAGGTGCTTTCGAATGTCAGCCAACTCATTCCACGTTTGAGAACAGCATTCACAGTGGGGGGCTGTATTTTGGCTGATGAAATGTTCTACACGGCAGTGAAAAAATAACTTTCAACTAGGCCCGCTGATTATCTTTCAGTTTGTTGAGCTAAAAAGTTGCTAATTCCCTATAAGAACTGAAGCAGGTACGCAAAACTGAGATTTCTATTAAGGCAACACAGAAGCCTGTGGTAAAAATTATTAGTTTTCTACAGGGTTTTGATTTTAATTATAGTTGTTAGCAAAATCGGAAACAGGGTTAATTTAAGATAAATGCAGATAATATATAGGGCTACTCCTCTTTAAGGGAAAGCTAGATGTAGCACAATATGTTAGTTAAAAAGTCTGTTACATAACTAAATCACAAACGCCGATTTGCTATAAATTACTAGTAGATTACGCAAATGATAATGATAGCTTCCGAAAATTCTCAAAAACGCACGTTTATTTGAAGTGATACACAATGAAATTCACGGGTGATGCATTCTTTGGCTGAACTGTAAATGGCAAACGCTGATTTGCTACGAAATAGATTACGTATATAAAACAATCGTACCGGTAACTTACGAAAATATAGCGCCCGAAATTTCTCGAACTAGCCTATTTCTCGCGTAATTGTACAATGAAATACGAGAACGATTGTTTTGAAGGAAGATAGATGTACTGTTCTAAAATCTGTTTTAAAAGAGGACAATTTAGTTTAGGCCTACAATTGACGACAACAGTACTAGTTTATCCCGGCACTCGCGAATGTTCAAATTTTCACAATATATCACAACAGAAATGGGTATTGATACAGTCACTGAAATAGTACGCAGAAACGACAGAATACTGAAATACGGGAAACAATATATTGTAAAGAAAATAAAAAAAAATTGTAATGTCTTCACCCTGCTTCGTGTTTATTTCATGTAGGCTTTAAAGACACACTGCTAGATTAAAGCGTCACGCCAGCGCTAGCATCGCAGGTCCTTTACGAACTGCTCATTCTACATACAAACATTCCCTGACGGTTAATCACTACGAGGCGTACATCATCTGTAATTTTTCAAAGTAATTCTGGTAAATGATGCAGGTTGCACTTCCATTGTTTGGCATGTGGTTCACATAACCCATTAAATATCAGTTTCCACATTCCACAGAACAATGCGACATTTGCGTAACAAAAATAGCCATATGGCCATCTGTACCACTTTCTTATCTGGAGGCTTCCATCAGATCCTACAAGAAATTGCAACGAAGACGAGAGCAGACGAACTCACTGCATCTCGACCTGCTAATTACCATAGCATGTTAACGTGACTCCAAAATTAATAAAATAAATGAAAAATTACAGTACCGAATGCGAAATTACACAAAAAAATTTCTTAAAATTAAAACATTCTTGAAGGTCTTTGAATTCCTGGGACCGGTATCTTGCCAGTATAAATATCGAAAACGGGCAGAAATCGTCGAGATTCTCCATTCCTGCAATGAGTGAACTTTCTGCATCTACATCTACATACATACTCCGCAATCCACTATACGCTGCGTGGCTGAGGGCACCTCGTACCACACTTAGCATCTTCTCTCCCTGTTCCAATCCCAAACAGAACGAGGGAAAAATGACTGCCTATATGCCTCTGTACGAGCCCTAATCTATCTTATCTTTCTGGTCTTTCCGCGAAATGTAAGTTGGCAGCAGTAAAATTGTACTGCAGTCAGCCTCAAATGCTGGTTCTCTAAATTTCCTCAGTAGCGATTCACGAACAGAACGCCTCCTTTCCTCTAGAGACTCCCACCAGAGTTCCTGGAGCATTTCCGTAACACTCGCGTGATGATCAAGCCTACCAGTAACAAATCTAGCAGCCTGACTCTGAATTGCTTTTATGTCCTCCCTCAATCCGACCTGATAGGGATCCCAAACGCTTGAGCAGTACTCAAGAATAGGCTGTGTTAGTGTTTTATAAGCGGTCTCCTTTACAGATGAACCACATCTTCCCAAAATTCTACCAATGAAACGAAGACGGCTATCTGCCTTCCCCACAACTGCCATTACATGCTTGTCCCACTTCATATCGCTCTGCAATGTTATGCCCAAATATTTAATCGACGTGACTGTGTCAAGCGCTACACTACTAATGGAGTGTTCAAACATTATGGGATTCTTTTTCCTATTCATCTGCATTAATTTACATTTATCTATATTTAGAGTTAGCTGCCATTCTTTACACCAATCACAAATTCTGTCCAAGTCATCTTGTATCCTCCTACAGTCACTCAACGACGACACCTTCCCGTACACCACAGCATCATCAGCAAACAGCCGCACATTGCTATCCACCCTATCCAAAAGATCATTTATGTAGATAGAAAACAACAGCGGACCTACCACACGTCCCTGGGGCACTCCAGATGATACCCTCACCTCCGATGAACACTCACCATTGAGGGTAAAGTACTGGGTTCTAGTACTGTATACCGTATTACTGTATACAGTATTAAATTTGTACTGGACCCCATAGAGCGAGTCCTTCTCACGCTTGTCCATTTTTGTATATTGATTCTGATAACGCAACTTAGAACCAGGAGGTTTATATTCTGTTGCCAGTGCTGTACATCTTTAATATGTTTAGAGAGAGCATTGGGTAGTCATCAAACTCTTAAAGTCAACTACATACGCATAAAAATGTAAAAGAAACAATACACTGCTGGAAAATGTATAAGACAATAGTTGCACGTATTTATTGAGTACTCGTGATAAGCTTTTATTATTTGCACAATGTGCGCACATGTGTAGACTTTGGATTTTAACTTTTTATCCATATTTTATCTTCAACTATTTCATGTAGCTACTAAAAACAATTATTTATGAGACGCAGAGCGATCTTCCTTAAACTTGGCGTGATATTAATCTGTGAGTATCTGTTTTTTTTTTTTTTTACAAAATATTGTCGGGATTATATACTGTGTAAAGTTCCCTATACATTTTTATGCATATGTAGGTGAAATGAAGATGGTTCTGTGACCTAAATTAGTCGTCTGGAAATAAATATTCATCGCAGATGCGTTTGTTCGTTGTATAATGCTCTTCTTTAGAAGAAATTTAATTAGCATTATGTGTGAATCTTTTAATCAACAAAATTTACCACCATTGATGACTGCCGTGCATCATAATCATAGGTTTGATGAGGGCATCAGCATATTGCTGTGAGTGATTTAAAATTCAGTTGCAGAGTATTCCGTAATTTTTCTTTGTAGAACGACAGTCTGATATTTTTAGTATACTGTAGTAAGGTCTGGTATTCTATTCTTGGTAGTAAGCATCTGGAATCTCGAGTTATTTGTAAGCACAATAGTTCCATCTCTGTGATTTTATGTTGTTAGAAGTCTGCGCTACCTAAACAATCTCTCTGAAGAAACAGAGTATTAATCAGTGTTTTTAGAAGTTTTAATAAAAGGAACTTCCGTGCTCTGACAACGAAATACGGACCGACGACATACTGTAGCAACGACTTTATGTTACTACGATGTTCATAAAGAAATAACAGCCTTTTTTTCTGAGTGGTAATTCGGTTACAAAACATTGATATCTAAACCCAATGCGATATTCGTTTCCATTTTTGCAATGAGGGAAAGATACTGGTATAGACAGGAAGGAAGGAAGACTGTAAAAGGCAGTGCACACAGGGCAAAAAGTGATAGCATTTTTTGGCGAAGAGGAGACAGACGAGATAAATACTGCAAGAGTGGTGCACAAGCGTGCTGTTTCTCATCAGCATATTTCAGTATTTGGAATGAGAACGGATGGAATCCTAGGTGAGAGCCAAAGACATGTAGATTTCATCAAAGCTGTGTGGGGGAAATAGTAAGTAGTTGATTGGCGACTCCATGGAGTGCCGTTAAATTAAAAGGAAGGTCAGCGTTGGCCGTAATATTTATGTTTTATTGATAGCAAAATCGATTTTCAATCACATAGTGATCATCTTCAGTGCTGTGGTGTACAAATTTTTGCTATCAGTAAAACATCAATATTACGGCCAACGCTGACCTTCCATTTAATTTAATACTAAGTATAATAGCTATCGGTAATAATTTCATCAACTGCCAATGGTCTCCTTGGAGGAGGGGAATGTTGTTTATGAGAAGATAAATGTAGGGCACTTCCTTGATCCTGGAATCCTTGAAGCTGGGGAAGCCATCAAGGCAGCGCCATGGAGATGTAGAAAACAAAGGGAAACTACCACATTAAAGATCCATTTTGACATTTCACCTGTAGCAATCATGGTTCAATATAATAATGTTTGTATCCCTATTGAAACATGGGTTTCGGATCCCATCATTCAGTAGGAGAAGTAGTTAGGCTTCTCAGGTCGTCATTCTACGAAATCCTCGCAAAGCAGAAGCAGAAAGAGCAGAAAAAGAAATAAAATATGAATTTAACATTGACACACGGAATGTGCGAATGCTGTTAAATCTTGGGAAACAAGATGAAGTCAGAAAAAGACTGTGACAACGTGTCAACTGGATGTTTTAGAGCTATGTGAGGCACTCTGGAAACGGCGACTTTAGATCACAATGTTTCAGATTAATTCATAGTGGAAATCAACAGTAAATAATGGGAAAGTGTTGTTTTACCAAAGACATGAGTGCATAATGTAATGAACACCTATTGTTGTTGTTGTTGTGGTCTTCAGTCCAGTGACTGGTTTGATGCAGCTCTCCATGCTACTCTATCCTGTGCAAGCTTCTTCATCTCCCAGCACCTACTGCAACCTATATGCTTCTGAATCTGCTTAGTGTATTCATCTCTTGGTCTCTCTCTACGATTTTTACCCTCCACGCTGTCCTCCAATACTAAATTGGTGATCCCTTAATGCCTCAGAACATGTCCTACCAACCGATCCCTTCTTCTAGTCAAGGTGTGCCACAAATTTCTCTTCTCCCTAATTCTATTCAGTACCTCCTCATTAGTTATGTGATCCACCCATCTAATCTTCAGCATTCTTCTGTAGCACCACATTTCGAAAGCTTGTATTCGCTTCTTGTCCAAACTATTTATCGTCCACGTTTCACTTCCATACGTGGCCACACTCCATAAAATACTTTCAGAAACGACTTCCTGACACTTAAATCTATACTCGATGTTAACAAATTTCTCTTCTTCAGAAACGCTTTCCATGCCATTGCCAGTCTACATTTTATATCCTCTCTACTTCGACCATCATCAGTTATTTTGTTCCCCAAATAGAAAAACTCCTTTACTACTTTAAGTGTCTCATTTCCTAATCTAGTACCCTCAGCATCACCCGATTTAATCAGACTACATTCTATTATCCTCGTTTTACTTTTGTTGATGTTCATCTTATATCCTCCTTTCAAGACACTGCCCATTCCGTTCAGCTGCTCTTACAGGTCCTTTACTGTCTCTGAAAGAATTACAGTGTCATCGGCAAACCTCACAGTTTTTATTTCTTTTCCATGGATTTTAATTCCTACTCCGAATTTTTCTTTTGTTTCCTTTAGTACTCGCACAATATACAGATTGAATAACATCAGGGATAGACTACAATCCTTTCTCACGCTCTTCCCAACCGCTGCTTCCCTTTCATGCCCCTCAGTTCTTATAACTGCCATCTGGTTTCTGTACAAATTGTAAATAGCCTTTCGCTCCCTGTATTTTGTCCCTGCCACCTTCTGAATTTGAAAGAGAGTATTCCAGTCAACATTGTCAAAAGCTTTCTCTAAGTCTACAGATGCTAGAAACGTAGGTTTTCCTTTCCTTAATCTATTTTCTAAGATAAGTCGTAGGGTCAGTATTGCCTCACGTGTTCCAACATTTCAACGGAATCCAAACTAATCTTCCCCGAGGTCGGCTTCTACCAGATTTTCCATTCGTCTGTAAAGAATTCGTGTTAGTATTTTGCAGCCGTGGCTTATTAAACTGATAGTTCGGTAATTTTCACATCTGTCAACACCTGCTTTCTTTGGGAGTGGAATTATTATATTCTTCTTGAAGTCTGAGGGTATTTCGCCTGTCTCATACATCTTGCTCACCAGATGGTAGAGTTTTGTAAGGGCTGGCTCTCCCAAGGCTATCGGTAGTTCTAATGGAATGTTGTCTACTCACGGGGCCTTGTTTCGGCTTAGGGCTTTCAGTGCTCTGTCAAACTCTTCACGCAGTATTGGATCTCCCATTTCATCTTCGTCTACATCCTCTTCCATTTCCATAATATTGTCCTCAAGTACATCACCCTTGTACAAATCCTCTATATATTCCTTCCATCTTTCTGCTTTCTCTTCTTTGCTTAGAACTGAGTTTCCATCTGAGCTCTTGATATTCATACAAGTGGTTCTCTTTTCTCCAAAAGTCTCTTTAATTTTCCTGTAGGCAGTATCTATCTTACCCCTAGTGAGAGAAGCCTCTACATCCTTACACTTGTCCTCTAGCCATGCCTGCTTAGCCATTTTGCACTTCCTGTTGATCTCATTTTTGAGATGTATGTATTCCTTTTAGCCTGCTTCATTTACTGCATTTTTATATTTTCTCCTTTCATCAATTCAAATCAATATTTCTTCTGTCACCCAAGAATTTCTACTAGCCCTCGTCTTTTTACCTACTTGATCCTCTGCTGCCTTCACTACTTCATCCCTCAAAGCTACCCATTCTTCTTCTACTGTATTTCTTTCCCCCATTCTTGTCAATTGTTCCCTTATGCTCTCCCTGAAACTCTGGTTTAGTCAGTTTCTCCAGGTCCCATCTCCTTAAATTCCCACATTTTTTCAGTTTTTTCAGTTTTAATCTACAGTTCATATCAAGTAGATTGTGGTCAGAAACCACATCTGCCCCTTGAAATGTCTTACAATTTAAAACATGGTTCCTAAATCTCTGTCTTACCATTATATAATCTATGTGATACCTTCGGGTATCTCCAGGCCTCTTCCATGTATACAACTTTCCTTTATGATTATTGAACCAAGTGTTAGCTATGATTAAGTTATGCTCTGTGCAAAATTCTACCAGGTGGCTTCCTCTTTCATTTCTTACCCCCAATCCATATTTACCTACTACGTTTCCTTCTCTTCCTTTTCCTATTATCGAATTCCAGTCACCCATGACAATTAAATTTTCGTCTCCCTTCACTATCTGAATAATTTATTTTATTTCATCATACATTTCTTCAATTTCTTCGTCATCTGCAGAGCTAGTTGGCATATAAACTTTTACTACTGTAGTAGGCGTAGAATTCGTGTCTATCTTGGCCACAATAATGCGTTCAGTATGTTGTTTGTGGTAACTTATCCGCACTCGTATTTTTTTACTCATTGTTATACGTACTCCTTCATTACCCCTATTTGATTTTGTATTTATAACCCTGTATTCAACTGACCAAAAGTCTTGTTCCTCCTGTCCCGGAACTTCAGTAATTCCCACTATATCTAACTTTAATCTATCCATTTTCCTATTTAAATTTTCTAACCTACCTGCCCGATTATGGGATCTGACATTCCACGCTCCGATTCGTAGAACGCCAGTTTTCTTTCTCCTGATAACAATGTCCTCCTGAGTAGTCCCCGCCCGGAGATCCGAATGGGGGACTATTTCATCTCCGGAATATTTTACCCAAGAGGACCCCATCATCATTTAACCATACAGTAAAGCTGCATGCCCTCGGGAAAAATTACGGCTGTAGTTTCCCCTTGCTTTCAGCCGTTCGCAGTACCAGCACAGAAAGGCCGTTTTGGTTAGTGTTAGCAGGCCAGATCAGTCAATCATCCCGAACACGCAAGCCTCCCCTCCAACGGCAAGGTCCATGGTTCATGGGGGGAGGGAACACCTATTACGTGTATGAATTAATAATGTAGTTATGACCTAGCCCAGTTGACATAACGATAATTTAAGTATATTTACCAACGAAAACAAGTAAAGACGAGGAAATTTACAACATTTATGACTTGAATGAAGCATTAATGGAAGTAATCAACACTAAAGACTATGTTAGTCTCATGGGTGATTTTAATGCGTCGGTAGTTACACTAGGTACACAAGAGAACAACAAGTGCGCCGTTAAGTTTGTAATGGAAAGAATGAATTCAAGAGGTGAGAAATTATTAGAATTTTATGAAGAAGATGACATGATTATAACAAACACATGCTATGAAGCTCCAAAGAGAATATGCTAAACGTGGAAGATGTCTGTCGATAGTGGAAGGTATATATGATTATTTATATAATAGTAAAGCACAGGTGTAGGAATGAAGTAAAATCTGGTCCCAGTTACACTGATGCTAATGCACAGAGTAGTTATAGTTAAACTTTCGCTCCTTGAGGGGGCCCCATGAAAAACGAGTGATCGTGGAATAATGGAACTTTGCGGAAACATTTTTAAGGACATGCTGACGAGAAATAACGAATGAGTCACTGTACGAAAGACATTTTAATTTCCGTATGAGAGTGTTCGAAACTGGTGATCTTGGTGATCACGCAGTTTGGAACGAATGGCCAGTGAATCGGTTTTCTCAAAATGTGATACGGAGTAACTGAGTGACCTCTCGAGCAATGTGACGTGGAGCTCCGTAGTGCATCAAAGCAGTTGAGTGCAAAGCACCACTCTCCCATAGCGCAGGGATCACTTGTTGGAGAAGCCGATCACAGTAATGTGTACCGTTCACGCTGCACATCTTTCATTACAACATGGTCCGGAGACAACACCTGGATGACTTCACAAGGTGAAGGATCATCGGGAAACTGGAACAAAGACGAAGTGTGAGTAGTGCAGTCCAGGAGTTTGGTACTGCTCACAGAATAATTTCGCGTGCATGGAGAGCATTCCGAATAACAGCCACTGCTGACCGAAGGACAGGAGGTGGTGTAACACGGTCAACTGCGGCAGCTGATGACCGCTACATTGCGCAACAGGTAAGAGGGGACTCACGTCAAACAGCAGGTGCAGTTTCATCCATGTTTAACAGGACTGCAAGGCACGCAATCTCACGCTCCACAGTGGCACGGCGCCCGCTTGACGACCAGTGTTCGGTTGTCCCCTGCACATCGACAGCACCTTTTGCTATGGTGTCAAGAGCATGGGGACTGGACAACAGCGAGAAGTGGGGTAGTGTGCTGTTGCTGGATGAGAACAGATTCAGAGTAATGATTCTGGACGTATCCTCACATAACGCGAGTTAGGAATACTTAACCCACCCAGGAACGTTGTCAGACATGATAGTTTTGGTGGGCAAGGTGTTATGGTGTGGGAGGCATAATGTTGCATGGGCATACTGATCTCCAAAGCTCGAATATGGTACACTCGCCGGTCAACAGTATTATGCCTCTGTACTCCTTTCCCCTGAGCATCTTTCAAGGTGCTTTCGGCCCTAAATTCATTTTCATGAATGAGAATGTGCGACCGCATCGAACAGTGCAGGAATGATCTCATATAATGAGATGATATTCGGCAAATGGACTGATGTGCCCATTCCCCCGACTTAGATGCCATTGAGCGCATGTGAGATGTGATGACCAGACGTAATGTGGAACGTTCACATGCAACAATGACCATCCAGCAGTTGCCAAACGCGGTGGTGGAGGAATAGAACCTCCTACCACAAGAACTGCTTGTGGGCAACGTGCAGAAGCATGGACTGCCATCCGTCGTGATGCCGCGTTTTGTAATCTGCCGGGGACCATCATAAGTCGCGGTGACTACAGTGTAATTGTTGTATTTGAATAGAAACGCCATCTCTGTTCATCTCAGTGCGTATTCCTTTCAGTTATCTTCCTCATTGTAATGCATCAGCTGTTTCTATGAATGATACAAGTTTATCAAGCTATGTTACTTGGCACATAAAGCGTCAGTTACTTTCACCTTTAAGTTCACCAATATTGATAATGGGCAAACACTTGGTGCAGCAAAGTGCAATATCAGACTTAATAAACAAGAGATGAAATATCCAAAGAAAAGATTAATATATAAATTGAAGAATTCACAGATGGTGCAGGAACTCAAGCATGCAACAATGGAATTAGACAAGGAAGAAAGCTGTTGGGATGTTAGCAAGTCAAGTGTAACCAATGAAACCACAGACTCAGATACACAGACAAGAAAGGAGGCAACACACATAACAACAGACAATGAGCAACTCGAGGAAGTAACCGAATTTCACTTCCGGTAACGTTGCGGAAGAAGACGACCGATGTCTCACAGCTATCAAGAGAAGAATCGCGTTGAACAAGAGTGGCTTCCAAAATAAAAAGAACATTACGCTGGACAAGCGCGTCAGATTCGACACTTATAAAATATTTGTACAGACCTTTTTCTGGCGCATCCTGACATACGTACTCGTATGTGAAACCTGGATGTTAGCAAAGCTGGAGAAAGATCGCCTGGAAGCTGCGAAAATTTTGTTCTGGAGGATAATTACAATAACTAGCTGGGCAGGTGGAAGACGAATGACATGATTCTAAACGAAATAGGAGAGAAGAAAGAACCTCTGAAATTCATAGTCAAACTCACGTAAAAAAACTCATTGTTTCAGGAAATTTACGACACTTGGCTGCATTAACACAGTTTATTAATTTCCTACCGGTTTCAGTCACTGACATCGTTTGGCACGAAAAAGTTGGCTGCTTCAAGTGACACGCCAATCATGCCGAAAGATACAATCGTAGTAACTGTCAGTTTCATGAGCAATAAAATAAAAGACCAACACTTTTCATACACGTGGTGGCCTTATATATTACTGCACATGAAACTGACAGTTAATACAATTGTGTCGTTCAGCATGATTGGCGTCTTGAAGCTGCCAATTTTTTCGTGCCAAATGATGGTCAGTGACGGAAACCTGTAGCAAATTAATAAATTTTTCTAAAGCAGCCTAGTGTCATGAATTTCCTGAAACATGTATCCGCTGCTGACACTTGCTTGAAGAAGACATCTGAAAAACTCATTGATCATCTAATTATACACTATTTTTTTCTACAAAATATTTTGGAAAAGAAAACAAAGGAGCGACCGAGAACATCCAATGAAAAAAATATGATCAGTGAGATGGTATGACCTTCAGACATGGAGAAGAAGAGTATTGCTGGAGAGGGAAAGCTGTGATTGCAGAGACAAGACTTAGGCTTTTGAAAGAAGAAGAATAATTTCGTGTGGCTCAGTGCCCTAGTAGAATTAGACGCCAATTTAGCGACTTGCATGTCCCTATCCTGCCTCAGTTATCCAACCGAAGAAATGGGATCTACAGTTTGGTGTGGAATATGAACCACATACCATTTCTTCACTTGTGAGAAGTGAATGCTAGGTTAAAGGTAGACTGAAAAAAGCTAGGGTCAGACCGTGATTCGATCTCATGGCCTTTTGGGTTTCAGGCGCGGGCCTTACCACGAGACCACCAGATCGTCCTAATACCTACGTGTAAAAATAGGTTTATAGAAATAACAAGAACGATGAAAACATTGTAATCATGGACACGTGGTTTACACTAACTGAGCTACAAAGTACAGCAGTTGATGATGGTATGTCGACAGTAGTCGCAACAAAATAAAGTCAAACGTGAACATCACTCATGTACTGAGCCTGTCCCGAGTGGTCGACTGGTGTATAGATCTCAGTACGAGGCACGATCCACGGTCGTGTGACATGTGATCTACATGTTGCCGTTATTGTCAGTGGCTGAATCCTGGTGATACCGCTATTTGTTTGCTCAAGCAGCTGCTCGTTTGGCCTACAAGACTAACCGGACCCGTTCCAAACATTCCTATACTATAAAAACCCGTGGAGGTACCAGAATCTAACCCAGGGTCTTCCCCATCGCAGAGACGCTAACCATTTGGCTACGGAGGTAATATTGTACAAGGTGAGTCAAAAATTTTCACAACTTTGGAAATATATACGAAGAAATTTAGTAAGATAACTTACAGACTTGGTAGATGTGTCATTTTGTAGCAAATGATCTCAAGTTTCAAATAAAGGTGTCAACTCTCATTTTGGTTCGATGTGACTACCATTTGTGATGCGCCACACATCCAACCGGTAATCAATTTCTTCCCGCACTCGTTGCAGCAAATCGGGCGTAGCTTGTACAACGGCAGTGTGGATTCGATTTTTCAGGTCGTCTAAATTGTTCCGCAGAGGAGGAACATACAAAAGGTCTTTCATGAAATCCCGCAGAAAGAAATACAGTGGTGTCAAGTCTGGGGAGCGAGGTGGCCATGCGGTCGGCACACTGCGCACCACAGAAGAAATGTTCAAATGCGTGTGAAATCTTATGGGACTTAACTGCTAAGATCATCAGTCCCTAAGCTTACACACTACTTAAGCTAAATTATCCTAAGTACAAACACACACACCCATTCCCGAGGGAGGACTCGAACCTCCGCCAGTGCGCACCACAGAAAACAGCCGTTTAAGCTGTGCACTATGCTGGCGCTCGTGGTGGTGGAACAGGGTACTGGTGTTCGCTACAAAATGACACATCTACCGATTCTGTAAGTTATCTCAATAAATTTCTGTATCATTCAAAAGTTGTGAACGACTTTTTGACTCACCCTGTGTACAATACTGGAGGAGTGTCAGCCAAATTTCTGTAGGTATATTAGTTTCTGTTATGTGTAGACTGAAAGAGCTCTGAGAAATACTGCCCATTATGTGTTTCACTAGGTGCCTAACGCCAGAGGGAAACATTTGTTGTTTCTTATTACAAGCAAAACGCTCTTTAAATGTGTAATTGTATATGACTATTCGGTAGCACTGCCGTTCTGGCTGCAGATAGGCCAACCGCCATGCAATCCTTAGCCAATGGCGCCTTCAGATGCGGTATAGAGGGACGTGGAGTCAGAACACAGCTCGCTCGGTTGTTGCGCGGTTAGCAGACCCGGTGCCGCTACTACCCGATCAACTAGCTTCTGAATTGGCATCGGATGCAAAGTGGATCACTCGCCCGTCCTTCCACCAAGAAAAAAATCCCTTGCAGTACTGGGAATCGAACATGGGATCCCTGCATGAAACTATGCCGTGCTGGCCACCCAGCTACAGGAGAGGGTTTAAATGTGAGGTTGAGAGAAAAGCAATGATAAGACACGCTGCCAAAATTCCTAATCTCAGTGAAAGTTAAGAAGCATTACAGTACTTGTTGCATGGAATTAACAGTCTAATGTGCAGAGAATATGGCTTGAGAATAAAACAAATAGTGTGGAACTGGGATGACGGAAAACACGACGTGACAGAATTATACTGCACTGGAAGCAAAATGACGCATGACATACGAGGGGAGAGGGATATAAGAAGCCGACTAGTATGAGGAAAGAGGTCATTGCTCGCTAAAAGCAGTACACTTGTGTCAAACATCGGACTTAATGTGGGGAAGAAATTTCTGAGGATTTGCGTTTGGAGTACAGCGTTGCACGAAAGTGAACCATGTCCTGTGCGAAAACCGGAAAAGCAGAAAATCGAAGATTTTGAATGCGGTGTTATAGAACGTGAGTGTTCAGAGAGCGATACGGCCATTATGTATCAAATCGTCCCATTATCTATCTCTCTGGACCGAAAACCACAGGTGGCGCGGCGATGTCCGTCTGCAAAGGAGTGGGGCGGGCCGTTTGACGTCCGCTTACGGGTGTGCAAGTAGCCACACTGTGGTGTGAGATCACGGAGTGAGTAGGTACGAGCCGGCGTGCTGCCCGTTGGCGTGAACGATATCGCCAAGTACTTTGTCGAAGTAGTGTTGTACTATCTGAATCACTATACTTTGTTTTACAACACCGACCGTATTGAATTTAAAAAGCAATGGCTGGCTCACAAGCCAGAGTGAACAGTGTGTGTGTGTGTGTGTGTGTGTGTGTGTGTGTGTGTGTGTGTGTATGTGAGTGTGTGTGTGTTCATGTAGCTAAGTTTTTAGATCGACGCAGGGAGCATTATTGATCAACTGACGCTATAATAAACTCAGTGTTAATCAGGAATTTCATCATAGCATATTTAGTGAGAAAGACAGGCTATCTCTCTTGAATATGACACGTGTCACATGGACACATGGTGCAGAATGTTAGTGATATATCTACCTCGGCGTAAATTTGTCCCGCAATTCCGTCCATATATAGCAGCAGAAACTGGTACAACGGGAGTAGGACTCGTTATGAATAGGAAGGTCGAGAGGGTGGGTTAGTGTGAACGGTTCAGTCATAGGGTTGCTCTCACCAGAATCGATAGCAAATCAACACCGACAACAATAGTTCCGCTATACACGCCGACGTCGCAAGCAGAAGATGAAGAGACAGACAAAAGTGAGTAAGTATACTGAACGGGTAATTCAGTACGTAAAGGGAGATGAAAATCAATCGTGGGAGATTGCAGTGGTGTTTTAGGGGAAAGAGAAGAAGAAAGGGTTGCGGAAGTATATGGGCTTGGCAGTAGACACGAGAGAGGAGAAAGAGTAATTGAGATCTGCAATAAATTTAAGATGGTGTAACAGAGTCACAAGAGGAGGAGACATACCTGGAAACGGCCAGGGGATGCAGGAAGATTTTAGTTAGATTGGATTATGGCCATACAGAGATTCCGATACCAGATATTCAGATATTGGATTGTAAGACGTATCAAGGACCAGGAATTGACTCAGATTACAATTTACTAATTATGAAGAGTATGCTGAAGTTTAAGAGACTAGTCAGAAAGAATCTATGCGCAAAGAAGTGGGATGCGGAAATATTAAGGAATGAACAAAGACGCTTGAAATTCTCTGAGGCTATAGATACCGCGAAAACGAATAGCTCAGCAGTCAGTTCAGTTGAAGAGGTAATGACAGAAGTTGTAGAGAAACGCAGTTACATGGGAGGTAAGTGCACAGAAACCATGGGTAACATAAGAAATACTTCAGTTGATCGACAAAAGAAAGAAGTACCAAAATGTTTTGGGAAGTTCTGGAATACAGATAGACAAGTCACGTACGAATGAATTAAGAAGAAAGTGCAGAGAAGCTAAGGCTGAACGGGTACGTGAAAAATGTGAACAAATCGAAAAGGGAATGATTGTTGGAAGGACTGACTCAGCATATAGAAATGTCGAAAGAACCTTTGGTGAAATTAAAAGCAATGGTGGTAACATTAAGAGTGCAATGGAAATTTCATTGTTAAATGTAGAGGATAGAGAGGATAGGTGGAAAGAGTACATTGAGGACCTCTATGAGGGAGAGGACTCACATGACGATGTGGCGGAAGAGGAAACAGAAGTTGATAGGGAAGAGATAGGGAATCCAGTGTCAGAATCAGAATTTAGAAGCGCTCTGGAAGACTTAACAGCAAATATGGCAGAATAACACCCCATCAGAATTTTTAAAGCGTTGGGAGCAGTGGCAGCAAAACGATTATTCACGTTGACGTGTAGAATGTATGAGGTTGACGATATACCATAAGACTTCCGGAAAAATATCATCAACACAGTTCCCAAGATTGCAAGAGCCGATAAGTGCGAGAATTTTCACATAATCAGCTTAAGATAAGGCGGTAGGCTGAATTTTTTTAAAATTAATTTTTAGTTTTTTGTGTGGTTAGATACTATGTTTTTTCTGAACATTTATATGTATTATTTATTACTCTCCAACAGCTATAACTGCATTATCATTATTTTTAATTTTTATGGCATCTATCACTCTAATAATTTTCCTCCTCCTTTCGTAAACGCTAATATCTCCGGATCTTTTACAGTTAGAGAATTTGGTTTTCTGTCTTTTGTAGAGAAATGTGCGGTTCATGTGCTGATTAATCTGCTACAGCGCATTTCAATGCTCGAATGTCTGCAGGTGCACTTGTAAACAAAAGTTATTTTCTTTGAAGCACGTGTCTCGTTGGTTCTATTGTTTGTAAATACGAAGTCCAGGGTAGGTTCCATATGTAAAGTGAAGGCAGCTACGGTCGCAGGTTCGAATCCTGCCTCGGGCATGGCTGTGTGTGATGCCCTTAGTTAGGTTTAAGTAGTTCTTAAGTTCTAGGGGACTGATGACCTCAGATGTTCAGTCCCATTGTGCTCAGAGTCATTTGAACCATTTTTGTAAAGTGAAAATAGTGTGCGGTATGTGCACCAGTGAAAAACTATTTTACACATCGCAACAGTGTTCTAACAGTGATTTATATGACACTAAGTGAGGTTAGTGTATGGTCTTCGATGCACTGGTAAGGGTCTTACAGGTGGTTAAGTGGTATGTTGAATAATGAATTTGCCAAAAACTCTAAAAATGTCACAGGTACACTAATTATATATTGGACTCTATCACTACAGTAGCAGAATAGTCAATGAAGTCTGCAGCTAAAGAAGCAGCAGAAATTAATGTCAATGGAAATGACGTTCCTGTTGCCTTTGATGGAAGCTGAAAGAAGAGAGGGCACATTTCAAAGAATGTTTGTTCTACAGCAACAAGTGTTGACACACGTGAAGTTGTTGACTTTCAGACACATACTAAATATTGCCATGATGCTCAGTAATAGACACAGATCGACGCAGATGGGCTCTTCACAGACTTAGCAGTGTGAAAACTATGAGGGCCCAACAGAGGAGATGGAAGTTTCTGCTACTGTAGCTGTTTTCAGTAGATATGAGTCTGAGAGAGGTGTACGATATACTGAATACCTAGGGATGGAGATAGCAAAGCATTCAATGTTGTCTGCCAGAGTAAATCATATGATGTTCCAGTAATAAAATTAGAATGTGTGGGGCATGTTAAAAGAGGGTGGACAGCCGCCTTCGTACAATCAAGAGCAAACTCGATGGAACAAAACTTTATGATGGCAAGTCTATGAAGTATAGGCTGGCGGATGAACTTATTAACGAGTTGCGGGAATACTATGGGAATGTCGTCAGGAAGAAATCTGGAGATCCGGAGGCAATGAAGAAAGCATGGTGGGCCACTTTCTTCCACCATATATTCACCGACGAGAAACAAAGACAGTTTCTGTGTCTGCCAACTCCTGGTACGTGGTGCAAGTTTAGGAAGGCACAGGCAGCTGGGTATCTCAACACATTCACACATAAACACTCTATCGCTGATTCAGTCATGGACCAAATCAAATCAATCTACGGAGTCTTTGCAAAACCTGACTTACTGAAGAAGTGCTTGCACGCATGACTCAAAACGTAAACGAGGCCTTCAACAATATCCCACCGACCCGCATCCCTAAAAATGTGTTGTGGTTACAGAAGTTTACAACAAGGAGTTTCAGATACTGTGATAACGTGAAACAATGGCAACATTGCCAGACTGAAAGTTTTAGAACAGTTGGCTATATCACCCATATAGAATACTGTAACAATTGTAGGAAAACTTAATAGCTTGTGTATTGCCAGGTCAGAGTTTGCTGCCCTTAAAATATCTAAACACTCGAGAGGAGGAAAAGGAAACGGGCAAATGAACCCAAAGATAATGAGGACTCTGATTATGGTGCAGGCTGCTTCTAACCACTTCCTGGGAAGAGATCTGTTTGGTTTCCCTAGCGCATACATGTTGTAAAACTTTGTCTCATTTTCTGAAAACTATAAGTTCTGAAACATTTGTCCACTTTGCTCAGAAACTGTAACAGAACATTCAAGCAAAATTTCTCAGTTTGTAAAACACTACTCTATTGCAGTGACTCATCCTCAGTCATGTTGATTGGACCATTAATTTTTCTGTAATATAAATATTTATTACTTTATTCACAAAAATTGTAATGTGTGGAAATTAAATGTATAAGTGTATTCTGAATTACAATACCACAGACATTTGGGTTCAGTGAGTCGCACAAAGATCATTTAACTTACAGTGAAAATTTCAGACAAGTCTATTCGGTAGCTTCTGAGAAAACAGGATATGAAACTACTTAATTTAACATTGTCCGTATAGGGCCTACCGTCTCATATTAACAGCACCTGTAACCAAGCTGCTGACAAAAACAGTATCCATAAGAATGGGAAAGAAAATTGATCTGTTAGCTGATGATCAGTTTGGCTTTAGGAAAGACAAAGGCAGCAGAGAGGCAGTTCTGACGTTGTCGTTGAAAACGGAAGCAACACCGAAGAAAAATCAATACACTTTCAAAGGATTTGTCGACCTAGAAAAAGAGTTCAACAATGTTAAATGGTACAAGATGCTCGAAATTGTGAGAAAAACAGGGGTTAGCTATAAAAAAAGACTGGTAATGTGCAATATGTACAAGAGCCAAGAGAGAACGAAGTGCTCGGGTGAAAAAGGGTGTAAGATAGGGATGTAGTCTATGGCCCTGCTGTACAATCTATACGTTGAAGAAGCAATAACGGAAACAGGAGAAAGATTCAAGAATATGATTAAAATTCTAAATCAAAGGATATGACATTGAAAGTGAAGAACAATTACAGGATCTGTTGAATGGAATGAACAATCTAATGAGTACAGAATATGGATTGAGAGGTAAATCGAAGAAAGGCGAAAGTAATGAGAAGTACCAGAAATGAGAATACCGAGAAACATTACATCAGAATTGGAGATCATGAAGTAGATGAACGTAAGGAATTCTGCTACCTAGGCAGCAAAATAACTTATGACTGACGGAGAAAGGAGGACATAAAAGCAAACTAGCACTGGCTAAAAGGGCCTCCTTGGGCAAGAAAAGTCTACTTGTATCAAACACGGGTCTTAATTTTAGGAAGAAATTTCTGAGAATATACTTTGTATGGTAGTGAGGCATGGCCTGTGGGACAATCGGAACAGAAGCGAATAGATGCATTTGAGATGTGATGCTAGAGAAGAATGTTGAAAATTAGGTGGACTGATAAGGTAAGAATGAAAAGATTCTCCGAAGAATCAGCGAGGAACGGAATATATATGAAAACACTGACAAGAAGAATGGACAGGACGATAGGATATCTGTTAAGACATCAGGGAGGTACTTCCATGCTACTAAAGGGAGCTGTAGAGGGTAAAAACTCTAGAGTAAGTAGAACGTTGGAATAGATCCAGCACATAATTGACGTAGGATGCAAGAGTTACTCCGAGATGAAAAGGTTGGCACGGCAAAACAACAGTAGAAAGTAGGCTCGTCGAAATGACCGCACAGTTCACAAGAAGGATCTTGAAACTAACGTAGAGCTAAAAGATAAGAAAAAAGGACTTTCTCCGCAGGATTGGGGAGGAAAACCTTGACTAAGTGAAGGGACAGGATGCGTGTTAAGACTTTGGTAATAAAGTTCCTTGATATTAAAGGAAGCTGTAAATGGTGAAATTTGTAGGGGAAGACAAGGACTGGGTATACCTGGAAACTAATTGAGGACTTAAGGTGTAAGTGCAAATCTCACAAGATGAAGGCCTCAGACCAAACCAACCGATTCGGGTCAGATTTGGCAGGTCGTTTGTGTACAACCTAATATGTAAGTCTCTACGATATTTTGGCTCAATAATCCATTGTCTTTGAGAAAAATACGCTAAAGTTCATGACGCGGAATCGACACGTAATTGATTGCATCGATAAATAATTGAAAACTAAGCATTTTAAATTGACGAATGTGGGGACCGCAGACGTACATTTTCTTAGACACTGAGAAAAGAAACTTTTTCGCTCGCCGCTTATGTAACTACAAGGTGTGTGCTGTTAAACGCAAGCGCCGTTGGTGTAGCGACCACGGCATCTGTCTGGGAAACAGAGAACCTGTATTCCATCCTCATTAGCATTTTCTATGCATCGAAACTGGTAGAAATAGAAGGGTTAACAAGGTAAGTAAATCAACAAGGTTCCGAGCAGGAAGGCGAGACGGTCTCTGGCAGAAATCCGCCCGGCGGATTAATGTCGAGGTCCTGTGTGCCGGCCAGTCTGTGGATGGTTTTTAAGGCAGTTTTCCATCTGCCTCGGCGAATGCGGCCTGGTTCCCCTTACTCCGCCTCAGTTACACTATGTCGGCGGTTGCTGCGCAAACACTTTATCCATGTACGCGTACACCATAAATACTCTACCACACAACATTGGGGTTACACTCGTCTGGTGTGAGACGTTACCGGGGGTTCCACCGGGGGCCGAACCGCACAATATCCCTGGGTTCGGTGTGGGGTGGCGGTGGGGTGAATGGATTGTTGTAACCTGTTGTGGGGTTGTGAACCACTGACGGCTACGGCGTGGACGAAGCCTCTCTGTCGTTTCTAGGGCCCCAGTTCCATACAATACATTACAAATAAATAAGGAATAATAACAAAGTGGACACATAAATTTCTTGAACGACTTGGATTAGTAAAGAATTAAGAAAATCAAATGGTTCAAATGGCTCTGAGCACTATGGGACTTAACAGCTGTGGTCATCAGTCCCCTAGAACTTAGAACTACTTAAACCTAACTAACCTAAGGACATCACACACATCCATGCCCGAGGCAGGATTCGAACCTGCGACCGTAGCAATCGCGCGGTTCCGGACTGCCCGCCTAGAACCGCGAGACCACCGCGGCCGGCAAAGAATTAAGATTTTAAGCCTCGTTCTACGTACATAGTTCCGAGTAAAACCGCTGCGAAGACGAGCACATTATCGCAAAAGGGAGATAAAGTAGCCCATCACGCAAATGGTAGTGATCATAACACAACGCTTTCGTACACGGCGCAATATCCGATCACGACGTTTGGAAAACGGTTGCTAATGACTAATTTACTCCTCTGTGTGTAAGAGAGGTAAATTGTTTAACAAACTCGTTACAAAAAAGGTTTACTTCACTTGTTCCAAATCCAATAAATAGAAGAATTCGATTTACAAAACATATGTCGAGAAAATTTTAAACCATACGATGCTGATAACACCGTCATATCTGATAGCATGTTGGTATATGACGACGGTCAACCAACTTGCGGTAGAAGTAATACCGCCAAACTGCAAACATTTGTGTCAGCCATGTGATATTTATTTTTGTCGCCAAGTTACAAAAAATTATTTCAAGGTTTCGAAATTACAGTTCATCTGGAAACCCAGCGGTAGTTACACAGCCGAGCGGATGCAGTAATGATGATTACAGCATAACTCAGGATCAACTTGCTGCACTGATTTTTAAACAGTGTTATCGTATCCGTGGTAGGTATCAAAATTAACTCCCGAAAAATAAATGTTTTTAAATGCAAACCAAGTTTATGTTCCTCCGAATTGCGCGGAGAGTGCATTCGTTAGGATGTTCTTTGTGGCGCGAGTATATTTGCTTCGAATATTTGCTGCCCGAAAAAAAAAATTAGTGCACGTAGAAAGACGACGTAGATTTTGATCCGACGACGGCGTATCCTACCTGGTGGATAGTAGACGTACTGATAGTAGTTACAACGTCGTCTGCCAAAAGATAGCGCAGTGGAAAATTTTGGAAATTTGTGGTAAGGTCTTATGGGACCAAACTGCTGAGGTCATCGGTCCCTTTGGGGTTTCTAGAGAGGACGGTAATCAATGCTCGGTATGTGCAGAATGTTATTAGATCCGTGCTTCTGCCATTCTTGCAACAGGAAGGTGGCAGAAACTTTCCTGGCCAGCGAAATCTCCGAACTTGTCCCCAATCGAGCGCGTGTGGGATATGATGGGACGTGAAGTGACTCGTGCGACTCGTCAGCCAACAACTCTACGTAAACAGGTCGAGAGGGTGTGGCATAAAGTATTCCAGGACAGTATTCGCCATCTGTACGATCGACTGGTTGCCAGTATCAGTGCCCGCACTGGCGCCCGTGGAGTTTATGCCACCTACTAATGTGGGTGTTTCAGCATGGATCAATACTTGGTACCTCAGAACCGCCTGAGCTGTAAATGTAATCATTTCATGTAATCCACATGCACTGCTGCAATAATAAATCTTGGGTGAACTGGAAACCTCTAAAAGGATGTACTAATTTTTTTCTGGCAGTGTATTTGTTCCAAGGAAATTGGGTATACATGAGCGAAACAGACATTGTAGATCGACCAAGATTAAATTTTTAGTTCCTTGCTATTCCAAGTGGTTCGACAAATGTATTAGCCTTCCCTTTTCTATTTCCTTTTGACTTACTTACATTATTAAACTTCCTACGCCTACTAATTTCAGCCGGCCGCTGTGGCCGAGCGGTTCTAGGCGCTTCAGTCTGGATTCGCGCGACCGCTACGGTCGCTGGTTCGAATCCTGTCTCGGGTATGGATGTATGTGATGTCCTAAGGTTAGTTAGGTTTAAGTAGTTCTAAGTTCCAGGGGACTGATGACCTCAGATGTTAAGCCCCATAGTGCTCACAAGGGAACATCCCCATCGCAACCCCCTCAGATTTAGTTATAAGTTGGCACAGTGGATAGGCCTTGAAAAACTGAACACAGATCAATCGAGAAAACAGGAAGAAGTTGTGTGGAACTATGAAAAAATAAGCAAAATATACAAACTGGGTCGTCCATGCCTAAGATAGGCAATATTAAGGGCATTGTAAGCCGAGGAGCGCCGTGGTCCCGTGGTTAGCGTGAACAGCTGCGGAACGAGAGGTCTTTAGTTCGAATCTGCCCTCGAGTGAAAATTTTGCTTTCTTTATTTTCGCAAAGTTATGATCTGTCCGTTCGTTCATTGAGGTCTCTGTTCACTGTAATAAGTTTAGTGTCTGTGTTTTGCGACAGCACCGCAAAACCGTGCGATTAGTTGACGAAAGGACGTGTCTCTCCAATGGGAACCGAAAACATTTGATCGCAAGGTCATAGGTAAACCGATTCCTCCACAGGAAAACACGTCTGATGTATTCTATACGACACTGGTGACAGCATGTGCGTCACATGACAGGAATATGTTGTCGACCCACCTAACTAGTACACTTGGTGAATGGGTAAAAAGATTCTTCTACCTTGCCCGATTTAGGTTTTCTTGTGGATGTAATAATCACTCCAAAAAAGTGATGAAAACATAAGGGTTTGTCACATAAGCTGAAAATAAAAAGTTAAACTTTTCGGTCGAGGGAAGATTTGAACCCAAGACCTCTAGTTCCGCAGCTGTTCACGCTAACCACGGGACCACGGCTCTCCGCGTCTCACACTACCCTTAATATTGCCTATATTGCACATGGACGACCCAGTTTGTATATTTTGCTTATTTTTTCATAGTTCCACACAACTTCTTCCTGTTTTCTCGATCGATCTGTGTTCAGTTTATCAAGGCCTATCCACTGTGCCAACTTATAACTAAATCTGAGGGGGTTGCGATTGGGAGGTTCCCTTGTCAGAACCATTTGAACCATTTTTGAACCTATCAATTTCGAAATGGAAAGAAATATAAATAAAAAGCTGTAGCATGCATTTAGACATCGAGCACAAGTTCTCCGCTCCGCAGGCAGATGCCTTGGTAGCTTTTATTGAATAGTTGTTGGCTTCTAAATAAATAAGCGGCGATCTAAAAAGTTTCTTTCTCGGATTTCGAGGAAAATATGTGATTGCCTACCCCATATACGTTGATGTAAAATGCTCAGTTTTCAGTTATCCATTGACCTCGTCTATTCTGAGTCGATCGCGCGTCACGAACTTTAGGAGTCGTTTTCTCAAAAATGGAGGGTTTTTGAACCAAAATATCTCTGAATCTTTCATTTTAGGTTGCACACAAGCGATCGGCAAAATATGAGCCGAATCGGTTCCCCGTGTCTGACACCTTGCCACTGTGAGATGACGAGATTGGCACACGAGACGAAGTGATCGCGGGTCACAGCAAACAAGTCAGAAGACTGAAAAAAAAAAGATGGAAACACACAGCGTGATCAAAAGGTGAAATTCGGGAAAAACGTGGCGAACAAATGTTAACCGCTTTTTCGGTGTATGTCACGTGTCTCTATAAATGTCGGTGAGATGTTGAGGTACTTCCTTGGCAAGCAAGATCCAAGATCTGCCTCCGATATAACATGAGTGGGACCAGCTCAGACGTCAACTCCATCCCAGTGCCACTGTCGAGAATATGAAGGACCACTTACAACAGTTGTGGGCCAGATTGCCTCAGGATGCTTTATAACACCCTTCCCAACCGAATCAGTGCATGCATCCAGGCCAGACGGAGTGCAACGTCATACTAATAAATTGACTCATTCTGTCAAGTTAATGATAAATTTGATTCGATTTTCTAATCGCCAAAATAACATAACATACTCTCTCAAGCAGTAGAGCTTTTTTCCGTTTCCTGATTCCCTTGTGTGTGCACCACTTTTTTCTATGTAGAGAAACGCCACAGGAAATGCACCTTACGATTATTAGGACACCTGTATTTCATATCCTGAATATTAACGACACTATTGTACTACCTCTGAGTGCACCGGATGCCAAATTTTTGATCTATCAATGTCTCTTAAGGAACTCTTCTCGGCCTCGAAACAGCCATCTCGTTGTTGTTGTAGTGCTTGCGAAATCTTTGTTGATTCGTAGAAAACAGTTCTACCTCTCTAAAATAGTCAGTATATGCGAGCATGAAATATGATTCATGTAAGTTTCCTTTAATTTACGTCTATGGTCACAATCTTTTTTGTTTAACAGATTACCGGTTTCGGTCTTTAATGAGCATCATCAGATATGTTTCATAAAAACGAAGTCCTAATGTACTGTTTTTATGAAACAGATCTGATGATGGTCATTAAAGACCGAAACCGGTAATCTGTTAAACAAAAAAGATTGTGACCATAGACGTAAATTAAAGGAAACTTATTACATATAAGGGTCAACGTATTTTTCGCGACAATGTCGCAGCTTGTGATATGATTCATAATTCTACTGCGACGGTTTACATACGATATAACAATTCATTGGACGCGTATGATGCGACAAGCAACAATTTATCTAGAAGAATAAACCAGCATGACCAGTAAGCAAGTAAAGGGAGGCCTACCTTTGGCTCAATTGCATCGACAGAGTCCGAGACTGCGGATACGAATCTGAGTGTAGCTAATGGCACGAGCGAATAAATGAGATAGTTGGCATTGTAACGGCGGGCGTGCGTGCCGTCTGCGACGGCTGCGTGACCGAGCCGCAGTACGGACGCCGCACGCCGGCTGGGGCGCGGCCGACGACCTCTGCACGACCGCAACCTGGCTGCGTGTCACAGGGCAAGTAGACAAGCAGACTACGAGTAGACGGAAATGTGATGGAAGGGACAGCCGACGAAACGAGGAGGAACATTAATGGGACATGTGCAGAGGCTTCCAGAAAAAAAAAAAAAGAAATAGATCTTGGTAACCAGAGGTGTGGAAAAATTATGCACGAACACAAAGATTAGAAAATTTAAAATCTGAAATCTGATTACGGAGGATGTTAGGTGTCCTGGGTGGCTGGACATGAAAAGGAGAGTCGTGAATTTAGGATGTACAATAAGCGATAATACGAATCTCTTATGGAAAAAAAAGAAACTATCCCACAAGTTTCGACTATTTGACGATTACTAGTATTTATCACGCGCACACAATAAATTCTATATTTACATTTACTGACGGATATACATATTGTGACAGCTAAGGCAGATCACCCCTGATACAACCAGAGTGAATAAATATATCAACGTCCCGTTTTCTCCAAGCAATAAAGCGGTTCTAGAGAAACAATATTGAATGTTGAATTCGATCTGGAGTTAACGTCAGCACAGGCCCGTGTTATACGCCATTTAACGCCTTTGGGAGTCGTCGTTGTTTTCAAACACATCTCTCGGTTTAATTTTCGCCACAGATAATAGAATAGAAGTGTTAAGTTTGCTGAGTGTGCGTACCATTTTACGTTTCCTGAACGACCGTTTCAAGGCTCTCCAAATAGTCTCTTAACAGGGTGTGTCATTACATATGTGGAATGGGAGGGACATCCGTCATGTTGGTAGCAGAATGACTGCGTTATGTCCAGTGCGTGTGTCCTCCAATAACTGCATACCTTAGGTACTAGAGATACATTAGTGTATCTAGAGTCACACCAATAAAACAGTGACCAATGATGTGGGTCTTGAAAGACACACATCAAACACTGGTAGACCAAGGGGGCCGATGTTTCTATCCACTTCCCTGAGTTATCATGGATTTTCAACTGACAGTGATTGCTGATTGTGAAGATTGACTTTTCCATGATTTTTAAACGATGCTTCTTCCTTCAACAAAAATTAGCATAGATATGCCGCAACACTTAGCATTTTTCGTAGATGACATTCAGAGAACTGTAGCCAAACTCAGAAGTCATTGCCATGATCCTGTATGTGCGGCGATATTTTAAGAGAAAGAAATGCGATGGAATGCAGTGTTCGCAGAACACTCGTTTGGTTGATCTCTCTTGCACAAGATGTCTCTTAGTGAAATTTGCATCGTGTGTTATCGCTACTAAAATGTTAGTTTCATTTCTGCCATCAGTTTACCTTTATTTCTTTGGCGTATTTTATTTTCCACGCTTCCAGTTTCTAGAACATGTTTTTATTATAATATTTGCAAAGACAGATCGTGAGTGTTTGGTACGATCTGCGTACTCCTCAGTGTACATCCACATCAGTGCTCCAATAGTTTGGCGACATTCGCCGTAAACGACACTCACTTTTGCGATGTCGTATACACTGTGCATGTCTCAACAGCTATAAGAGTAAGTTATTTGACTGCTCCAACAGCACAGACTGATGGGCTTCAGGCACATAGGTAAACACAAGAGCCATACGTCAGTTACTATTTGCTTACATTTGTTATAATAGAGCAGTCGTTTGTGGAACCTTTTCTCCTGACGTCGGGACAGTGGTTTGCGGCGCTCTTATCTTTATACTATTTCATGAAGTTCCACACATGTTATGTCGCAGAAGTTCTCTTAGAAGCTTCTTTCAACATGTCCGATCAAAATGCTAGTACTCTGGAAATGGTCTGTGAACTCAAATGGAAGTCCCTGAAGGGAAGATGATGTTCTATTGACATTGTTTAGAGACCCGCAGATGCTACAGACGGGAAAACAATCCTATTGCTCATAGAATGAAGGTTTCACGACCCCGATGGCACAGATGCTGGTAGATCTTTCGGGATGTGCGGTCGTGGTCCAAGAAACTCTTCGGTTTCTGACGTTTCGTCCAGGACTGCTCAGAGGCGCTCCTCCGCTGAGTCTTGCCGACTGACCGGTCGGACGTCCGAGAGCGAAATAAATATTGTAGGAAAGGGGGCGTGGTCAAGTCCTACACAGTGGTAAAGTACCAAATAAAGAAGCCCGCCCACCAGCCCCAATACTGGACAGCCACCTCCCATAGTAAACTATCTATGTGCCTATTTTAATTACCCTGAGAAGGAGACCTCACTTACCGTGAGGCCATTTTCTAGGATTGCCTTCAGCTGTGCGTCTGAGCAGAACTTTGAGGTTTTTAATTTATTGAGGTACTAATAAATTATCCTAAACAATAATAAATACCCTAAAAAGGGTTTATTCTGCAACACAGCCTAGTAATACTAGGTCTGTGTTGCGCAGAAAGGGGGGATTACATAAGATCTATTTTAAGAACAAGCAGCTAAAGCTGCACCGGAAGTTCTTATCAGTGGTATTGCGAAACCGGAAGTGAGTTTTCGCGCAACAAACATAGTAAAATAATAGACGGAGAAAATTTTCTAAGTCCCACACGTTGTTTTCGTCGTCGCCGGCGAATGCTGGTTTACAAATCACTTGTCAATGTGGATGGCACTCTTGGTGCTTCGGCATCTTCTGCGAAGGGTAAAAAGAATGAAGTAAGAGGAGTAGGTAAAACTACTCAATTTGTTCTTATTCATGGACCTACTTTATTTTGTGGTGCGAAGTTAAATTTTTCTTTAATGAAAGTTTCTTCTTCTTCCCTGTCTGTTAGTTGCGCAAAAACTCACTTCCGGTTGCGCAATACCATTGATAAGGACTTCCGGTGCAGCTTTAGCTGCTTGTTCTTAAAATAGATCTTATGTAATCCCCCCTTTCTGTGCAACACAGACCTAGTATTACTAGGCTGTGTTGCAGAATAAACCCTTTTTAGGGTATTTATTATTGTTTAGGATAATTTATTAGTACCTCAATAAATTAAAAACCTCAAAGTCCTGCTCAGACGCACAGCCGAAGGCAATCCTAGAAAATGGCCTCACGGTAAATGAGGTCTCCTTCTCAGGGTAATTAAAATAGGCACATGATGGGCAAAGATAATCCTTGTCAGAGATAAAACTTGACTGTCGATTGTCGTCTTGTCAGTGATAAAACTGTCTAGCCATTCTGCAGAGCTACTGTCCATACGTCACTAACTTTCAATGCCTCCTCTTTCCTATTAAAATCATCTTGATGCTTATAAATTTCAGTGGCCTTTGAGGATGTCCAGCGCAGTCCTGCACGAAACATCGGAAACGGAAGAGTTTCTTGGACCACGACCGCACATCCCGAAAGTTTTACCAGCAGCTAATCCTATTGCTACTAACATACCTCTCGCGTAAGGACTAGTAAGACGAGATAAGAGAGACCAGTGTTCGTACGGAAGCATACAGAGGGACGTTTTCCGCTCACTCTGTTACACTTAAACCTGCCCAGAACCAGAATATGGCGGGTAACTGACGTACAATGCGTGCAGAACTGTCGATTCACATTCGTGAGCAACACTAACAACTGTGAAAATGGCAGCATGGAGAGTGCGCGCTATGAATGAATCCACAATAAAAAGATGTGTCTGATAAATTATAAGTAATAAGCAATTAATACTGTACAAGGATAGCGTACACAAAAGGGCATGAAAACTTTCAGGTCTGTAACATATTTAACACGCAGTTCCCTCAATGCCTCAAACACTGGTCGTTTGACCGTGCTAACTGTTGTGCAACCATCGATCACCGTGACTAGTTGCGGCGACTCAGTCGCCTTTCACCCTTTAACGCCTGGCGCGATCTAGCAGCGTGGCAACAAAGGACAGAGGTCTGAAGAAGATGATGATGAAGTCCCATACTCCTTGACAGAGCGTAGGGGAGTCCCGCACCGCTGTACTAGGCAAGGTCCTAGCGGAGGTGGTTTGCCATTGCCTTCCTCCGACCGTAATGGGGGTGAATGATGATGATGAAGACGACACAACACCACCCTGTCATCTCGAGGCAGGTGAAAATCCCTGGTCCCGCCGGGAATCGAACCTGGGACCCCATGCTCGGGAAGCGAGAACGTTACCGCGAGACCACGAGCTGCGGACTCTGAAGTAGAACGTACCCTATAATTTGAGATACGGCAACTAAGGATTATAACAACATGATCAAAAAAACGTGGTGCTTGCGAGGAGATCTGTTAAACAGTTATATCTGGCTTCGAATGATCCGCCATCAGCACAGCACATAACTCGTCCAAAGACCGTACAGAATTTCTAAAGTAGTTCTCCATTAGAATCAGTTTCGTAACTGGGCGGCACAAGACAACAGCTCTTGCCGCAGATCTGCACCTGCGCGGTCTATTCGCATGCCTGGTGAGTCAATCGAGCGACTCACAAGGGGAGATCACGACGTTTGGAACGTCGATTTACTGCAAACTTCGCACACTCGTAGTACTCCACGAGGACAACAAAATGTGTAAGCAGTAGCGCGTACTTCCCAAGCGTTATTGAGAAAATCGCAAGATAATTTCAGTCGTCAAACATATACCTGTGCGTGGCCATTTTTACCATGAAGCGGCGGCAGCCGAGTGGTACCGAGCGAGGTGGCGCAGTGGTTAGACACTGAACTCGCATTCGGGAAGACGACGGTTCAATCCCGCGTCCGGCCATCCTGATTTAGGTTTTCCGTTATTTCCCTAAATCGCTCCAGGCAAATGCCGGGATGGTTCCTTTCAAAGAGCAAGGCCGACTTCCTTCCGCGTCCTTCCCTAATCCGATGAGACCGATGACCTCGCTGTCTGGTCTCCTTCCCCAAAACAACCAACCAACCAAATTTACAACATCCATCTTGCCGGCACGGTAGCTCATCGTGTTCGGTCAGAGGGTTATGTGCCCTCTGTAATAAAAAAACTGAATGAATCGATCAACAACGAACTTCAATGGATGTCTTACGACGTCCGCCCCGAGCAGATGCAACGAACAAAAGCGAACAAAATGAGATTTAATAATAATAAAAAAAGTGGTTAGCGTTCAAGCCACGTAATCGCTGGATCGATGAATCGAGTCCAGTTCATCAGTTTTTTTATTTCTAACACAGTAATTTTCTTTACTATTTATATTACAATTGATATAATGGGAAAAATACGTGTAATCGGATGAACTTTTATTAAATTTACAATGTTATTTGGCAGTCTACAAATTTTTACTATCACATATAATATAATATTCATAACTATCGACTAGTAAAGGACCAAACGCATAAAGTGATACTGAAAATGTATGCTTGTCCGTGTCTTCAAAATTGTTCGTATTTAATCAAAAGTGAACGAGAAATTGCTTCTCGTGAAGACGCTATTAAAATACGGTCGTTACTGCATGACTAATCATCAGCGCCGATATTTAAGGAAATGCTACGTTATACATGGTTTGCTTCCAAATTATCGTCTGAAAGAGAGGTTTTTGAAAATGTTTGTTTTTCCAAGGAAAACCTCAAAAGACCTTGCGTATGCGGAAACATAGCATTTATCCAGCTGGTGCCGTTTAACTTTATGTTTTCCATGTTTTTACGAAAAATATCATCCTGAAAATTGTAATGTCGAAGGCGACGATTGATTGTACTTCTTCCGGAAGCAGTCTGTGCTGGTCAAAACTTGGAGGTAACATGTCGATTAGGGCTCCTTCCACGTATAAGGGATTTCTCAAATCACAGACAAGCTTACATTTCCAGTATCACTTTATGCGTTTGGTCGTTTACTAGTCGATAGTTATGAATATTATATTATTTGTGATAGTAAAAATTTGTAGACTGCCAAATTAAATTGTAAGTTTAATGAAAGTTCATCCGATTACACGCATTTTCCCCATTATATCAATTGTAATATAAATAGTAAAGAAAATTACTGTGTTAGAAATTAAAAAAAAAAAAAAAAACTGACGAACGGGACCCGATACATCGATCAAGTCATTACGGGGCTTCAACGCTGACCACTTTTCTTTTTTTTTCGTTGTTGATCGATGTGTTTGGTCGTTGCGGACGTCAGAAGACATCCGTTAAAGCTCGTTTGTTGATCCTTCCACTCAGTTTTTTATTACGGAGGCCAACCAGCTCTCCGACCGAACACGCTTTTTTTAAATTTTTTTTTTTTAAATCTCATTTTGTTCTATATTGCTCGTTGAATTTGTTCGTGGCGGACGTCCGATGACACTCGTTCAGTTTGTTCGTTGACCCGTTTACTCAGTTTTTTTATTACAGAGGGTAGCTAAACCCTCTGACCGAGTAGACGCGGAGTAGCACATGGGGAAATAGTCAGTTAATTGAGCTATTGGGGTCGGCCGAAGTGGCCGTGCGGTTAAAGGCGCTGCAGTCTGGAACCGCAAGACCGCTACGGTCGCAGGTTCGAATCCTGCCTCGGACATGGATGTTTGTGATGTCCTTAGGTTAGTTAGGTTTAACTAGTTCTAAGTTCTAGGGGACTAATGACCTCAGCAGTTGAGTCCCATAGGGCTCAGAGCCATTTGAACCATTTTTTTGAGCTATTGGTCTTGCCCTGCGATTCTAAGTACCAGAAGCATTACATTAGCTATATCTTGATGTTGGCACTGTTGACGAACTGGTACAATAGGTTATAAGCTGCTACATCGTTAGATGCTAACTAAGTTTGGAGGCTGCTTAGGAAGAGATGACCAAGAACCCAAAGATTACTTGCAAAGACGTATACGTGATACGTTTTCTTAGGACACTGTAGAAATATATGGTTTGGATCTTCTTCTCTGCAAACACACAAAGGGGTGGCATTTAGGCTGAGCTGTATGCCCGCACACGCACCGTCGTCGCGACTGCACAGATATCGCTTCGCCGTCCCCCCCCCCCCCCCTCCCCCTCCCCCCTTCCGCAGTGGAGCTGATCTCAAAAGTTTGTGTATATATTGTCCCTTCTAGTTAAGAACCATTCCCTGCCGTGTGGGTCGGGCATAAAACATCTCTGAATCACGTTGTGAATCTAGTCGTGTGAACTAGCAGTTGAAAACTGATCGCGTTTTTCCAGAGATATTTCACACACTTTCAACCACGACGGATCCAAGGACAGTTTTTTTTTTATTACTCTCGAGGATATCAATTGAGATTCAGTCTACTTTTTACTAATTTGTTTTCCTGAGTAATTTAATTCAGTAACTTTAGCAGTCTGTATGCATTCGTTGATCCTATTAAATCTGTTTGTTAAAAGGTTTTTCAGCTTCCTTCAGTAACCCTTGTATGTTCAGATATTATTGTCTATGTACTAGCTGATTATGGAATTTAGTAAACACTGGTAATACCTCGTATATTTCTGTTTTATTGACAGAATTAAGTCTTTAAATTAATGAGAGATGGCACCGGAGGATCAATGAAAGGAGAGTTGATCCTAGTGTGTATTCTTTCGGTATGATAACAGTCAGTCAGTACTACATTCCTTCGTGTACCTATCACCAAAGATGTGCTTTCCCACGAAACTGTCCTTTGTCATTAATGTCCGATAAATTATAAATGTGTCTCTGGGCCTTACAATGTCTAAGCTTCTCAATTCTCACGACACGATATTAGTTATGGGTTCGAATCCTTTCAATGTCTGATCAGCACAAGTTTAATCTTTTAACGGGCACTATTTTTCACTTCTCGTTTATTAGCGGAATCACCTTGACAACGAGCGGCAAAGATACTGGTGTGATAAGGTCCAAACAATTTTCGGCCCCAATAATCTTTAATAATTCGCATACAACCAATTAAGTTGTAATTCAACATAAAAGTTTCCGTATTGTCAATAAATCTCTTCACAATCGTAAGTATACGATCGTAGTGTTTCGATTTAACACGTACAAGCACCATTCACTTGAATATCAATGTTCATACACCCAATCACCTGTAATTGACTCCGTCTCTGAATGTATCCCAAAATAATCTATTCTCCACCACTCCAATGTCTAATCCAGTTCTAAGAATGCAATTTAATTAGGCTTCTAATCCCAAAATTCCGACTACCACCGAAGAACTGCGAACACATACGCCACCGCTGAAAACAAAAACTCAAGGGACCTAACAATGCTGCGCATTGGTTTATGTATTACATTCAAAACAAAACGCAGCTCTGTTATGTCTTCCTTGGATCCCCTTTGTACTATATTGCGTTACTCTATTTCGAATATCTGCTCTTTGTAAAATTATAACTAACTATTACTTCGAAATACTACTACCGTTTTTTGCCTCTTAGGTCATTTCGTATTACAGAATTTAATCTAATACTCGTTTCTGTATAACCACTCTCTAAAGAGCGGTTACAGCTGGTAGAGGTGTTTGTTGAACTTCCCACGATTAAATTTTAGCCGTGCTACAACAGTGGTGAAGCCCCTTGATGTCTGTACCTTATTATACCATGGTACTCTTGGAATCGCGGGATGAACTAATGCGTTGTGACTGCCTTCTACTTTAGACGTGCGCGACAACTCCTCTTGCCAATTCGAGGACAAACGCTTGTAAGTAGGCTGTTTAGGTTTTTTTTATTGGTAACGCCACCTTTGTATAAAAATGACTGGCTGTGCTGTGTGCAGTCTGTGGCTAGTTAGCATTGTTGTCTGCCATTGTAGTGTTGGGCAGCGGCAGCTGGATGTGAACAGCGCGTAGCGTTGCGCAGTTGGAGGTGAGCCGCCAGCAGTGGTGGATGTGGTGAGAGAGATGGTGGAGTTTTGAAATTTGTCATGAACTGCTATATATATTATGACTATTAAGGTAAATACATTATTTGTTCTCTATCAAAATTTTTCATTTGCTAACTATGCCTATCAGTAGTTAGTGCCTTCCTTAGTTTGAATCTTTTATTTAGCTGGCAGTAGTGGCTCTCGCTGTATTGCTGTAGCTTGAGTAACGAAGATTTTTGTGAGGTAAGTGATTTGTGAAAGGTATAGGTTAATGTTAGTCAGGGCCATTCCTTTGTAGGGTTATTGAAAGTCAGATTGCGTTGCGCTAAAAAATATTGTGTGTCAGTTTAAGCACAGTCTTGTATAATTGTTCAAAAGGGGACGTTTCACGCTTTCTAAGCAAGGGTATCACATCTGTGAAAGGGAGTTTGCCATATTTAATAGCTCCTTGCAGAGATGCCTGAGTTACTAGAGCATCTACTTGTTCATTTCCAGGTTTGCCAGTAGGGTTTCCAAAACGACAATCAGCTCGAGTATCATAATAGTTGATTGTGGATCCACCTTGTATAGGCCTTGTAGTTTGTTTCAGGGTATCCGTAAGCACTGCCAGCACCTTCACTAGACTTGGACCCATCTGCATACAACACGCACGCATCGCTTCAACCAGTAAATCGTTGGTTGAGGTTGACATGAACTCACCAGTAACATTACGCAAGGCTTTGTACTGCACCGACACTTCCGATGCTTCATTGATAAGCGATGAGAGTCTTGGAACAGCTTATCAATGAAGCATCGGAAGTGTCAATACCTAAAAAAAAGATGATAAGTGGGCTCCTCATCGGTCATCACCCTATTGTAGGATTTATAATGTGACGCAGTCCAGAAGGAACGAAGGGAGCCCAAGCACAATAATATCGTGGTCGAGTAATAGCTGGGTAGCCACTTTATACACTGATGCTCTCTCTTCCCAGAACGAAGTGCTTCGTTGAAATTAGTAGCGTTATCTTGAGAAACAACACACAGTGTGTAATGTGTCCACTGTGGAGTTTGCTACTGTTTATAGTTTCTGACTGGCTGTCGAAGGAGGAACTTTCCTCGTTATAAAAATTTGCAAACATGAATTTAATGCAGTGCGCGTAAAGGCAAACGAATGCACAGAGAGAAATTTCGCAAGAGGCGTCATTGAGTGTGGAAAGAAAATTGTCAGTGTGGATAGAAACTTAACGAGAAACTGAACAGCCCTCATTTTTAATGGATTAAAAGCCCAAGTCTCCCGACACAAGTCGAAGCAGGCAAAGGCCATCAACTTCGGATATGCCGGAAGGTTAGTTTTGAAAATAATATTTATTTTATTAATGTACTTCAGTTTTTTTTCACTATTATGCTAATTTCTTGTTCTGCCCTTCCTTTTTTGTGCTGTGGATTTATTAGCTACTTTCAACTGCTTCGTTCTATTGCCTGATTCCTCGTTTGTACAATTTTACTACTGATGTGTTGTTTGCACATTATTTCAATCAAATCGTTAATTATTTTCAGGTCTACTGCAAACTTATTTTATTAAGTTCTTCCCTTGTCGAGATTTACCTGCACTGGAGGCAAACAGAACAATATCATCAGCAAAACGACGTTGATTCAGGTATGGTCCATAAAAAAGCAATTTTTTTTTTTACTTATCAGTTTAGCGATATAGAGACTTTCACTAGGGCTGCTCCGAATAATTCTGCTAATAAAGAAATTATTGCCCGAAACCCATTTTTAACTCTGAACTTCCCGCTATCCTGATACATTCTAATGGAAGCTACAGAACTGATGTATATATTCTTCACTGTACTTACGTAGGTGGAAACACTGTCTCTCGTTCAAGGTCTGTAGTAGAGACCGAGTCGAAATGGAGTAAAATCTTTCATAAAATCTATGAGTCGCAGATAAAGTCGTAATTCATACTCCTTGCTTTGTTCTATAGTTTCGTTGATGATCTGTAAGTGGGCCACTGTGGTATTCTGTAGCCAGATCGTTCCAGAGCTTCATTAAAATCCATAGTTTGTCTCTACGTTTGGTGACAGTTTTAGTGAATATCTTGTGTATGATGGAGAGGAGGATGATAAGTCTGTAGGCCTTAGTGTCTTTTCCTGTGAAATAAATCCCTTACACCATAGTTACAGTGGTGGTGAGCGATATTCCTCTAGAACCATTCTGTAAATAATTTTCAAGTTATTTTTTATTACTTTACCTTCAAATTTAATAATTTATATTCAAACAACAGTTACCTCACTGGGCTTCGCCTTTCTTCATGCTAGCTTATGATTTATACACCTAATCGGGCACTTTTTCTGAAATGACATTTTCGTTGTTAACTGTCCATATTTCTAATTTATCTCAAAAATTTAATGTAAACTTCGAACACTTGTAAAACTTTCAATTTTCACGTTTTGTGCCATCTTCCAGACGAACTAGTATAACTTTTTTGTATTCTTCATTTAACAGCCACCTCGTTCAATATGAGATTTTCTTTTCTTTTGCCCTCTTCGTATCTGTCGTATGTTTTCCTGAAACCTTAAATACCTTTATTTGATAATTGTCCCTTTCCCTTTGTTGTTGTTGTGGTCTCCAGTGCAGAGACTGGTTTGATGCAACCCTCCATGCTACTCTATCCCGTGCAACCTACATCCTTCTGAATCTGTTTTGCGTACTCATGTCTTGGTCTCCCTCTACGATTTTTACCCTCCACACTTCCCTCCAGTACTAAATTGGTGATCCCTTCATGCCTCAGAACGTGTCCTACCAACCGATCCCTCCTTTTAATCAGATTGTGTCACAAATTTCTCTTCTCCCGAATTCTCCTATTCAGTACCTCATCATTAATTACGTGATCTACCCATCTAATCTTCAACATTTCGAAAGCTTCCATTCTCTTCTTGTCTAAACTATTTATTGTCCATGTTTCACTTCCATACATGGCTTTTCTCCATACAAATACGTTCCGAAAAGACTTCATGACACTTAAATCTATACTCGATGTTAACAAAGTTCTCTTCTTCAGAAACGCTTTCCTTGCTTAGCCAGTCTACATTTTATATCCTCTGTGCTTCAACCATCATCAGTTATTTTGCTCCCCAAATTGCAAAACTCATCTACTGCTTTAAGTGTCACATTTCCTAATCTAATTCCCTCAGCATCACCTGATTTAATTCGACTACATTCCATTATCCTCGTTTTGGTTTTGTTGATGATCTGCTTATATCCTCCTTTCAAGACACTGTCCATTCCGTTCAACCGCTTTTCCAGGTCCTTTGCTGTCTCTGACAGAATTACAATGTCATCGACAAACTTCGAAGTATTTATTTCTTCTCCATGGATTTTAATTCCTACTCCAAACGTTTCTTTTGTTTCCTTTCGCTCCCTGTATTTAACCCCTGCCACCTTCAGAATTTGAGAGAGAGTATTCCAATCAACTTAGTCAATAGCTTTCTCTAAGTATACAAATGCTAGAAACGTAGGTTTGCCTTTCCTTAATCTATCTTCTACGATAAGTCGTAGGGTTAGTATTGCCTCACGTGTTCCAACATTTCTACGGAATCCAAACTGATCTTCACAGAGGTCAGCTTCTACCAGTTTTCCATTCTTCTGTAAAGAATTCGTTTTAGTATTCTGCAGCCATGATTTATTAAACTGGTGTTTCGATAATTTTCAAACTTGTCGACACTTGCTTTCTTTGGGGTTGTAATTATTATATTATTGTTGTAGTCTGAGGGTATTTAGCCTGCCTCACGCATCCTGCTCGCCAGATGGTGCAGTTTCGTCGTGGCTGGCTCTTGCAGGGTTATCAGTAGTTCCAATGGAATGTTGTCTACTTCCGGGACCTTTTTGGGCTAAGGTCTTTCAGTGCTCTGTTAAATTCTTCACGCAGTATCATATCACCCATTTCATCTTCATCTACGTCCTATTCCATTTCCGTAATATTACCCTCAAGTACATCGCCCCTGTATAGACGCCGCTGTACATACTCCTTCCGCCTTTCTGCTTTCCCTTCTTTGCTTATGACTCTGAGCTCTTGATTTTCATACAGGTGGTTCTCTTTTCGCCAAAGATCCCTTTAATTTTCCTGTCGACAGCATCTATCTTACCCTTAGTGATATATACGTCTGCATCCTTACACTTGTCTTCTAGCCATCCTTGTACAGCCATTTTGCACTTCCTGTTAATCTCATTTTTGAGACGTTTGTATTCCTTTCGGCTGCTTCATTTATTGCGTTTTTATATCTTCTCCTTTCGTCAATTAAATTCAATATCTCTTCTGTTGCCCAAGGATTTCTACTAGCCCTCGTCTTTTTACCTACTTGACCCTCTGCTGCCTTCACTATTTCATCTCTCAGAGCTACACATTCTTCTTCTACTATATTTCTTTCCCCTGTATTCGTCAATCGTTCCCTAATGCTCTCCCTGAAGCTCTCTACAGCCTCTGGTTCTTTTAGTTTATCCAGGTCCCATCTCCTTAAATCCTACCATTTTGCAGTTTCTTCAGTTTTAATCTACAGTTCATAACCAATAAATTGTGGTCAGAGTCCACATCGGCCCCTGGGAATGTCTTACAATTTAAAACGTGGTTCCTAAATCTCTCTCTTACCATTATATAATCAATCTGAAATCTTCCAGTGTCTCCAGGCCTCTTCAACGTATACAACGTTCTTTCATGATTCTTAAACCAACTGTTAGCTGTGATTAAGTTATGCTCTGCGCAAAATTCTACCAGGCGGGTTCCTCTTTCATTCCTTACCCCCAGTCAAGGAGCCAAGAGCTGCATTGCTAAGCCCTAAGCGACCTTGAGGCTGCCATTGTATTGCCATGGAACATTTTATTCAGTTGACAAAAATGTTACATTTTTATATTTTAGTTTTTATTCTTGTGACGTTCTCTGTTTGACGAGAGCACTTTTGCTCAAACATTTCTCACCCATGGTGTGAATACATGTAATCCATGTAATTTTTTATTCTGATGAAGATTGCCCTAGTGCAGTCGAATCCAGAAGACATTTTGTGCAACCGATGTGGCTATATATACATCCTGTAATTAAATTAACGTACAGTTGGTGGATCTCAGCCAATAAAAATGTTTAAAATTTTTAGTTGTGTATGTTTATTAGTGTCAGAAATACAGACGTGCCTAATCGGATGATTCTTTTTGATACACCCTGTATTTTAACTAGAAATATGACTTATACAAGTACATATAAGTGTGTGGCTGAAGAGTCAGCTGGCACGGGCCACGACGTGTGTTCATATAAGAGTAAACAAGCCTCTTCATATCAAAAGAAAGAAGTTTCTCTAATACCGTACACCACAACGCTCTTCATTAGCATGTGATCTGACATGTGTAAGGTAATTTAGAGGCAACCAGTTAGGAAACTTAAAATCTAATTCTTGCTGATACAAGTATAGCAGTCGGAACGCATTTTGATTTTTATCGTACTGTTACCTTAAAGTATCTGTAAATTTCTAGTGCAGTTACGTTTTATTTTACATACCATTCGAGTTAACCGAACTTTTCGAAAATACAAATACGTGATATGAAAAATTTTCCCCTTCATGCAATCCGTCGTTTCCCTCAATTAATTCAAAGAGAACGTGCAGTTTCGTCGTGATGTTCGAAGTTGCACTCAACTGGTTTTGAAGTGACAGCACTTGTTTGCTCCTTTGTATGTGCACATAATGAGGCTGTTTCCTGGTGCCCCTTCAGTCACATACTTATTGCAGTAGTATACATTGCCGAAATTTGTTTATAAAGCGAACATAAAATACACATGTTTCAAAACGCCTTTTTTCTACGTTAAATAGCAAAGTCCTTGAGCACAACTTCGAAGATTAATCTGTTGGACAGTCGACGGGTGATATACCTTTCGCGATTTAACATTTTCATCCTCTTCACTACTTTCCTAACTGTTGTGTACGCTAAATGAATATAAGATAACGCAGTATTCTATTGTACGCTGGTACCGGTGCAATTCTCTGATTTGATTTAAACAAAACTCAGATGTTGACGAGCATGTCTTTCTCTTGCCTCCCGTCTCCTGAGCACAGAAAGTGGTCCGAAAGAATTGAAAGCCATACGATCATATTGGACCCGGACTCGAACTCGCGCATTAAACTTTGGGGGTATGCGTCCTCACTAAGGACTTCCCAAATCCAAACAGAAATCATGAACCTAGGATTATTTCACTTATTGAATTTGAACTGCCTAATTTGTATTTGATCGACTGCAAATAGTCCACGCATTAAACGTATTATTACAAGGAAAGCTCGCGATATGCTGTCACGTAAATTATATTCGTAGTTAGCTCAGTTAATAGAGAAACAAAATATGCAGACACCATAAAAATTATAGTTTCTATGGATTATTAGAACAGGAGATATCAGTCGTCAAAGTTAGGATGAGAATATTGTAAGTACGAATGATTTCTTACACAAATGGTGGTTTAAGACAGATAGCGAATAATATGATATGAAACATTCTATACTTACTTGACTACATTATCGAAGGCAAACAAAAAAGAAAAAAAAATGTACGTCAGCAATATCGGTATGGTCAATGCATAGGCTGTTCTCGCAGTGTGCACATTTGATGAAAGCAGGTTGTTCACAGTTCTCATGGTAACACTCCTCCGTTAATATTTCTTCGAAGCAGTACTACAAAGATGTTTGAAATACACCGGGAATGTCTTTGGTGTAGCCGAATTGAAAAAAATGCAAATAGATTAAGTTGGAGAATCGTGCCGCCGAGAACAGGAGATTCACAACGGCTGGAGACATAAGAAGTGGTCTCTGAGCCATATGTTAATGTCATTGTCATAAGATGCCATAATTGTACCTGTAATAGTTTTTCATAAATTATTTGTATGGACGGAAGAAGAAAACGTCGGCACCTTGCACGGTGCCTATGAACTTATCTGAAATCAGCTACTTGATCAATTCAACCCCTTCCGGAAATGTAATGTTATATAGTTCGTCATTTCTGCTGGCTGTCCAGGAGGCAACCAAAAGAAAGGCTTTAGTTTTTTCTTGAATATCTGACCACATTACTTGTTCTAGGATGACTTTTAAATCCCTAGCAAACGTCTTGATGTTCGGTAAGTTTATATTCATAGTTGCAGGAAAATGGCCGGTGGGCTCCGATACAAGGACATACAACTGGGATAATTGTATGCTATCAATTACAATTCCAGGAATTAGCATATTATAGTGTGTACTCGCCGCTATGGATCCAACCTTACCAAAGACATGCTTGTTTCCCTTCACTACGAGAATCCGTCCAGATCGTACCTCTTTATCATATCTTGACATATCGGTATTAACTACCTGATCTGGTGGCAGATGCTTTTCCTCAATGACTCAATGAAAGAGCTGGTTACTCTCACGAAGTGATCATCTTTTTGTTGAAGATCAGTATTCCCTTCAACCAATCGCTTGCTAACTTTGTGGATTATTTTGCGACAGCCAATCTTATTCCTACATTTAAATTTCTTAACCACGAGTTGGAAACTCTGAAGGGCAGAGTACTGTGAGGGTCAATTCTCTTCTTTATTTCCAATGGCCAAAGTCTTAATGTGCGGTCATATATGATTGCGGTTTTCTGTCTCTTTGCTACAAAATGATCACGTAAATCACGATTTATCGTACCCTGCAGAGTTTTTGGGGTTAACGAACGATGTTGTTTTAGACTGTTTTATTGCTCTTTATTTTCCTTTTCGGTACTAACGCTGTTGCGATATAAGGTACGGTGTCATATCAGCTGCTAATCCCGGAGGGCGCGGAAGGGGAGGATCAACATTTCCATCTTTGTTCTTTAGTTGCTTCGTGCACATCTTCTAGGCATCAGCAAGATGTCCTTCTGGAAACATTGTTAGTTTTGTCCAAGGTGGCGGCTGGTAAGATGAACCGCTGCTTTCCTGGAAATCCGCTACTGGTGACACTGCTTCATCCCTCACACCATGGCACTATCATTCTCTTCATCTGATGTCCTTCATCTCATGCCTCTTCGTCTGATGCCTCTTCATCTACAGGGTGGCGCACGAAATGTGTTACAAATTGTTTCTTTCACAATTTCCGACGCACATTGGATATCCCGCTGGGAACTCTACAGCAATACCAGCAGAGCTTGGAAAAACAAATGAGTTGCGAAATGACGTGTAATTCACGATACTGCCGCTAGGAGACCAGTAAGCAGCAGTGGCTGACAATGGAAGACTGACGACACAGGAACGATCGGCAGTGGTGTTACTTTTTAATGAAACGAAAAGCCTTGTTGTGACTCATAGACGTTTTCGACAACAATGTAACACACGATGGGTCCCTTGCAAGAAGACCATCCACAGATTGTACGATAAATTTGTACAGGAAGGAACAGTATTGGAAGCGAAGCGACCTCGGCCTAAGCCTGTTTGTTCGCCGGAGAATAGTGAAGCGGTACGAGCTGCTGTATAGAGAAGTCCCGGGAAATCGTGTAGAAAGGCAGCAGTGCAACTAGGAATATCCAGGCGCTCCGTTCAACGCCTTCTAAAAAGTGACCTCCATATGTGCCCATATAAGATGAACTGTGCACAGAAGCTCACTGAAGAACACAAGCAGCAGAGTCTGCTGTTTGCTCAGTGGGCGAAGGATAGGGAAGAAACTCTCAACAACGTTTAGTTTTCAGACGAGGCGCATTTTCATTTAGACGGTGTGGTTAACAAACAAAATGTTTGCTTTTGGGTCACTGAAAACCCACAAGTGCTTCATGAACGGCAACATTATGCTCCGAGGATTACAGCGTGGGCAGCAATTTCCAGTCACGGACTTATTGGACCCTTTTTCTTTGAAGAAACTGTGAACAGCGAGCGTTATTTGAGCATGCTTCGCAATAGCTTCATTCTACAGCTTCTTGCTACTGCCTTGCCCTTCAACACGCAGTGGTTCATGTAAGATGGAGCAAGGCCACATACTGCAAACATTGTGTTGGAGGTTTTACACGAGCATTTCGACATGCGAATCATTTCACTCAGGTTCCCAGGTCGCTTCAATGACGGACAAAGTTGGCCCCCCAATAGTCCAGATCTCAATCCATGTGACTTTTTTCTTTCGGGGTACCTAAAGAAAAAATTTTCCCGAAACGTCCATGTGATTTAATGGAGCTCAGAAGATTTATTCTTGAAGCTTGCAGTGAAATTACGGAAGACATGTGCCGTAGGGTAAGCACTAACTTCAGTGTTCGTTTGAAGGAAGTTAGGAAACGAAATGGTGGACATATTGAGCATGTGCTGAGTTAGAACAAATCTCCATGGACGGCTCTTCACTGTAGTATATGTTCCTTTCAGAGTGTATTGACAATAAAGTTTATATTCAAAAACAAAATGGTAAAACATTTCGTGTGCCACCCTGTATTAAAAGTGTAGTAGTCTCTGCTATTACACTATCCCCTTCTGTCAACTATTGCTTTATTTATTCATAAATAACATGGTATTTCCACTAGGTACATCATCTGCAATAGCAAAGTACTCCACCAACAGTTACACAGTTATTACTGCCTGTCCTATTGTCCGGGGTCAAACATTTAGTAACTCTGGAAACACAGTTCCACACCACAAAGATAATATGATCTACTCTAACAGCAAACACAAACCGATCTGACGTATTGTGACCGCGGCGCTGCTTGCAGAGCGATGCGTAAATGGAGCGCGTTAGTATAGAGAGGAAACATTACCGACCCACCTATTCCTCCCTCTCCTGCCAACACTGTTACAGCATAGCAGCTAAAACTTTACAAAAAAAAATTTTTTTTCTAGTCAGTAACAATACAAAAATAGTTTTGTTCCATTCTCAGCGACAACTACCGCGACCTTCCGCTGTTAGTATCTAAATTAAAGTAGCAGGATGGTACGACGAGCTGAACACAAAAAAGAACACAAGTATTCTGCCATTTCCCATCATATTTTCATATGTCACATGCCTAGAAGAGTGAGAATTTCGCAAGTACTTAAAAGCTCGTTAGCGGTCTTATCATCACTTGCTGCAATACCTACTAATAGGCTGTGTTGTTAGAAGTCGCTTGTTGGTTTGATTAGTTTCGTCTAATTACGCTGCGAGAAAGGGAATTCACTTTTATTCTCTTCTGGTGTTGCGTATGGGTGACTTTCTTTTTCAGAAATAAACGAATAGCATCTGTTTCTAGAAATATAACGAATACAGTAAGATGCTCTTATTAGTTTTCATTGCTGTCAGCCATCTGTCTATACGTGCTTAAATGTATTAATAACGTTCAGGTCAGGAAGCCTCAACAAATCGTTAAGTAGAAATGCTCTACTTTCCTGTTTCCTTCTAAATATTCGTCCTCCTTTACCTTTAATCCTCTCTTTGACAATTTCGTATTAATTAAAGTTCTTAATTACACGTAATCTGACTGCAGAATAAAATATCCACTGCTGCCTTAAATCTTTCAGAGACTTTATTAATGCATGGAAAAATTTCGTTTATTAACTTTGCCCCTGAGTGCTCTTCTTCAGTCATTAAAATCTGTTGAGATCACAAATACGTAATCAAGAGGTAAGTAGGGATTTACTACATATTCTACGCACTTGAGTTACTCGTATTCACAACACAGTGTATACTAAACACATATAAAACAGAAATCACTTAAGAGCTTAAAGGGGCAAAAAGATTACAAGTACATACAGTCAATACAAATAAGTTTTTGGTATTTCTCTAGCTGATTCGGCTTCTTATATTTATAGAATCTAGGACAGTTTTAGATAGTTCACAACGCACAATTTATGTGGCATATCAAATCAAACACCAGTCGTACGCATATGGTGAAGTTACCAAAATGTTACTAGCAAAATAATAAACCTTTCTTAACGTCAGGTATCTGATTTGAACATTGTACACTTAAAGAAAAGGAGGGAATAAGTACGTAATATGATAGCAATGGGAGAAGGGTGGAAAACGATATCTAACAAAAATATTTATTACTTTCAACAGAGCAAAGATCTCTGTGGACTGTATTGAACGGCACACTTTCTTTAACACTACAATATAATGATATGGTATTCATAAGAAATACCTAACGTAAAACTTCTATGTCCGGTGTATGGATCCTGGTCGAGTAATCCACTATGATTTCTTTCAAGTTCTAGAAGTTGTAGGAATATACTGCTTACACTTTGGGTTTAACCGAGCAAAGTGGCAAAGTGATTGAGAAGATGGACAATCAATCGGGAGCAGCGAATTCCTACTCCCCGTCGGAACAGAAAGATTTGGATTTTTAGTGGTTTTCATAAATCGAAGCAGCGGGGTGGTTTCATCGAAGAGGGAAGTGTCGATTTTATTCCTCATTCTTATCGAGTTCGATTTGGTTATCCTCCTCTAATAACTTCGTTGTTCGGGGATGTAAACCCTAATCTTGGTTTACTTGGTTTATGTTCCACTAAGAGTCGCAACAACAGAAGCTATGCAGAGAACTCTCGTCAATGTAGAGATGACGCACATTTCCTGGAAACAGTTTCTCCATGAAATCCCCGCAAACGTATATCAATGAATATTGACATGTGCAGCGTCTTATTGGAGGGGGACATGCGAACATGTTCGCAGGCCAAAATTTTTGGTCAGGAAGGTGGAATGAGTATTGAGGCACTTGATTCACTACTTTTCTCCGAGTATCTTTTAAAGAGAAGCATTTTCGGCTCCGACAAGAGCATTTCTCAGCTGGTTCCCTTTTTTTCGTGTTACAATAGTTACTGCTGCTTATACGAAGTTTTTCCCGAGGGCATGCAGCTTCACTGTATGGTTAAATGATGATGGCGTCTTCTTGGGTAAAATATTCCGGAGGTAAAATAGTCCCCCATTCGGATCTCCGGGCGGGGACTACTCAAGAGGACGTCGTTATCAGGAGAAAGAAAACTGGCGTTCTACGGATCGGAGCGTGGAATGTCAGATCCCTTAATCGGACAGGTAGGGTAGAAAATTTAAAAAGGGAAATGGATAGGTTAAAGTTAGATATAGTGGGAATTAGTGAAGTTCGGTGGCAGGAGGAACAAGACTTCTGGTCAGGTGAATACAGGGTTATAAATGCAAAATCAAATAGGGGTAATGCAGGAGTGGGTTTAATAATGAATAAAAAAAATAGGAGTGAGGGTAAGCTACTACAAACAGCATAGTGAACGTATTATTGTGGTCAAGATAGACACGAAGCACATGCCTACTACAGTAGTACAAGTTTATATGCCAACTAGCTCTGCAGATGACGAAGAAATTGAAGAAATGTATGATGAGATAAAAGAAATTATTCAAGTAGTGAAGGGAGATGAAAATTTAAAAGTCATGGGTGACTGGAATTCGAGCGTAGGAAAAGGGAGAGAAGGAAACATAGTAGGTGAATATGGATTGGGGGTAAGAAATGAAAGAGGACGCAGCCTGGTAGAATTTTTCACAGAGCATAACTTAATCATAGCTAACACTTGGTTCAAGAATCATGAGAGAAGGTTGTATACATGGAAGAACCCTGGAAATACTAGAAGGTTTCAGATAGATTATATAATGGTGAGACAGAGATTTAGGAACCAGGTTTTAAATTGTAAGATATTTCCAGGGGCAGATGTGGACTCTGACCACAATCTATTGGTTATGAACTGTAGATTAAAACTGAAGAAACTGCAAAAAGGTGGGAATTTAAGGAGATGGAACCTGGATTACCTGACTAAACCACAGGTTGTACAGAGTTTCAGGGAGAGCATAATGGAACAATTGACAAGAATGGGGGAAAGAAATATAGTAGATGATGAATGGGTAGCTTTGAGGGATAAAGTAGTGAAGGCAGCAGAGGATCAAGTAGTTAAAAGACGAGAGCTAGTAGAAATTCTTGGGTAACAGAAGAAATATAGAATTTAATTGATGAAAGGAGAAAATATAAAAATGCAGTAAATGAAGGAGGCAAAAAGGAATACAAACGTCTCAAAAATGAGATCGACAGGAAGTGCAAAATGGCTAAGCAGGCATGGCTAGAGGACAAATGTAAGGATGTAGAGGCTTATCTCACTAGGGTAAAGTAGATACCGCCTAGAGGAAAATTAAAGAGACCTTTGGAGAAAGGAGAGCCACTTGTATGAATATAAAGAGCTCAGATGGAAACCCAGTTCTAAGCAAAGAAGGGAAAGCAGAAAGGTGGAAGGAGTATATAGAGGGTCTATATAAGGGAGATGTACTTGAGGACAATATTATGGAAATGGAAAAGGATGTAGATGAAGATGAAATGGGAGAAACGATACTGCGTGAAGAGTTTGACAGAGCACTGAAAGACTTGAGTCGAAACAAGGCAAGGAGTAGATAACATTCCATTAGAACTATTGACGGCCGTGGGAGAGCCAGTCCTGACAAAACTCTACCATCTGGTGAGCAAGATGTATGAGACAGGCAAAATACCCTCAGACTTCAAGAAGAATATAATAATTCCAATCCCAAAGAAAGCAGGTGTTGACAGATGTGAAAATTACCGAGCTATCAGTTTAATAAGTCACAGCTGCAAAATACTAACGCGAATTCTTTACAGGCGAATAGAAAAACTTGTAGAAGCCGACCTCGGGGAAGATCAGTTTGGATTCCGTAGAAATGTTGGAACACGTGAGGCAATACTGACCCTACGACTTGCCTTAGAAGAAAGATTAAGGAAAGGTAAACCTACGTTTCTAGCATTTGTAAACTTAGAGAAAGCTTTTGACAATGTTGTCTGAAATACTCTCTTTCAAATTTTAAAGGTGGCAGGGGTAAAATACAGGGATCGAAAGGCTATTTACAATTTGTACAGAAACCAGATGGTAGTTATAAGAGTCGAGGGGCATGAAAGGGAAGCAGTGGGTGGGAAGGGAGTGAGACAGGGATGTAGCCTCTCCCCGATGTTATTCAATCTGTATATTGAGCAAGCAGTAAAGGAAACAAGAGAAAAGTTTGGAGTAGGTATTAAAATCCAGGGAGAAGAAATAAAAACTTTGAGGTTCACCGATGACATTATAATTCTGTCAGAGACAGCAAAGGACTTGGAAGAGCAGTTGAACGGAATGGACAGTGTCTTGAAAGGAGGGTATAAGATGAACATCAACAAAAGCAAAACGAGGATAATGGAATGTAGTCGAATTAAGTCGGGTGATGCTGAGGGAATTAGATTAGGAAATGAGACACTTAAAGTAGTAATGGAGTTTTGCTATTTGGGGAGCAAAATAACTGATGATGGTCGAAGTAGAGAGGATATAAAATGTAGACTGGCAATGGCAAGGAAAGCGTTTCTGAAGAAGAGAAATTTGTTAACATCGAATATAGATTGAAGTGTCAGGAAGTCGTTTCTGAAAGTATTTGTATGGAGTGTATCCATGTATGGAAGTGAAACATGGACGATAAATAGTTTGGACAAGAAGAGAATTGAAGCTTTCGAAATGTGGTGCTACAGAAGAATGTTGAAGATTAGGTGGATAGATCGCGTAACTAATGGGGAGGTATTGAATAGGATTGGGGAGGAGAGAAGTTTGTGGCACAACTTGACTAGAAGAAGGGATCGGTTGGTAGGACATGTTCTGAGGCATCAAGGGATCACAAATTTAGCATTGGAGGGAAGCGTGGAGGGTAAAAATCGTAGAGGGAGACCAAGAGATGGATACACTAAGCAGATTCAGAAGGATGTAGGCTGCAGTAGGTACTCTGAGATGAAGGAGCTTGCACAGGATAGAGTAGCATGGAGAGCTACATCAAACCAGTCTCAGGACTGAAGACCATAACAACAACAACATACGAAACTAGTTCTGTAGGCCGGTAAAGTTTTGACGGTTTTAGTCACATACTTCGACGTATTTACATGTAAGCATAAACAACAAATAACTACTCATAATATAAGGTTAACACAAAATTGTCTCTCATCAAACACAAATTCACTTCACAATACTTCACATAAAAGTGCACATTTTTAAGCTACGCCTACAATACACCAAAGAACTAGGTGTTTGGTTTCCAAGTACAAACAATTTCGTATCCCAAAACAATTTTTTGTAAGATGCTTATGACGCCAGGTGGTACGATCGAACAATGTCCAGGTCAAGACAGCCTGTATAGGCGTCAAGTGTCCGTTATACAAAGACAGCACGTCATGAAGTTTTACTGGTGGAAAAGTGGTGACTCTTGAAATGATCTCAGAAATCCTTCCCACGTGTTCGCTACGTTACCTACAACTACATTTATGCCTCAGACCGGATATAAAATACAAAATCTCGCCACTGCCCAAGGACATCTCGACAACTCTTGGGATCATCTTGACATCGGCCAGGACCTAGCAGCAATTCCTCAGTCCGCCCTGTCAATGATCACTACGTAGATCGTACATCTGCACTGGACTACTTCGTGGATGCTGGGTATCAGATCGGACAAAATAGCATAGGCAACTGTAATTTGGCCTATGAATATCCTGTTACTTTCCTTAATGTGCGGCTCCCATCTTGAAAAGTGGGTTATCCGCAGTTGTCAATGAACCACGATATCTCACTTAAGTGCAACACAGTTCTACGCTGCAAATTCGTGCACCCTCCAAAAGAAGGTAGGAATGGTGCTGAGGAAAAAATGGTGTGATGTCATGGGGTGATTCAATTTCAGACTCGTTCGAAACATAACCGTCATGTTGGATCTTTTTTCTGAAATGCAGGAGAGAGGGTCCGGTAATGCTCTCAGCAATTTAATTTACCTCGACGTCTGCTCACATCTCTGCGATCCTGTAAAAGGGGGGGGGGGAGGGTTCAGCTTTACGCCTCTTGCCAAGTATCGCTAAAAACATGTCTTGCTGTCAGCATCTTGAAGAGGGGGGTAAATTTTGTTATGTGTTGTTGCTTCTGGTTTGCGACACAAATTGTCTGAATCTTGGAGTGCTGGCGACTATATACAAAACATGTAATGTTAATGTAAGATAAAAGTATAGATGTACCATGAAGGAATTATCCGAATGTGACGGAAATTGGTAGGTGTGATGTACAAGTATAGATAAGCAAATGATTATAATTCAGGAAAACTGGATGGTTTATATACGAGAAAGGGCTTACAAATTGAGAATGTCAGCAATACCTTCGTTCACCTCTGGCCCTTGTGCAAGCAGTTATTCGGCTCGGCATTGATTGATGGAGTTGCTGGATGTCCTCCTGAGGAATATCGTGAAAACTTCTGTCCAGCTGGTGCGTTGGCTCGTCAAAATCCCCCAGTGGTTGGAGGTGTGCTTCAGTCTGGAACCGCGGGACCGCTACGGTCGCAGGTTCGATTCCTGCCTCGGGCATGGATGTGTGTGATGTCCTTAGGTTAGTTAGGTTTAAGTAGTTCTAAGTTCTAGGGGACTGATGACCTCAGAAGTTAAGTCCCATAGTGTTCAGAGCCATTTGAACCATTTTTGATTGGAGGGTCCTCATCATATTGCAGCAAAAGGCCTCAGATGGGGAGAGATCCGGCGACCATGCTGGCCAAGGTAGGGTTTGGTAAGCACAAAGACAAGCAGTACAAACTATCGCCGTTTGCGGGCGGGGATTATCTTGCTGAAATGTAAGCCCGGGATGGTACGCCATGAAAGGCAACAAAACGGGACAAGAATATCGTCGATGAACTACTGTGATGTAAGGGTGCCGTGGATGACAAACACAGGGGTCCTGCTACGGAAAGAAATGCCGTCCTAGACTATCACTCCCGGTTGTCGGGGCCCGCATCTCGTAGTCGTGCGGTAGCGCTCTCGCTTCCCACGCCCGGGTTCCCGGGTTCGATTCCCGGCGGGGTCAGGGATTTTCTCTGCCTCGTGATGGCTGGGTGTTGTGTGCTGTCCTTAGGTTAGTTAGGTTTACGTAGTTCTAAGTTCTAGGGGACTGATGACCATAGCTGTTAAGTCCCATAGTGCTCAGAGCCATTTTTGAACCGGTTGTCGGGCTGTATGGCGGGAAACAGTTAGGTTGGTGTCCAACCGCTGTCGAGGGTGTATCCAGACACGTCTTCGACCTTGAATCACATTGACTGGATTAGAATTGTCTTCAGTGATGAGTCCCGCTTCGAACTGAGCCCTGATGACCAGCGAAGGGATCTAACAATATTTTAGAGGCAGAGTTTGGACTATTCGTTTCATGTATAATCCCAGGATGTCAAACAATAACGGTGCAAGACTTTTCTGCCGTACATGCCTTGACTTGATACTACAAGTGATCATTTAGCAAACCATCTAATAGATTCCTCTACCCATAAACCAGTAAGTGTGATACTGGCTACCGAGGCAAACAAGTTCCTGAAGAATGCCCACTACCAGGAGCTACGTCCCTTTGTCGTATATGTGGAATTCGAGTACCTCCCAGCTTCAGTGGCTCATTGTGATAGCAACCCTACAGCCTCCCAAAATATCTTCAGAGACCGACATGTATCATATGCGGCTGCGGATCGAATCTTAACGAATTCGAATCGTATGTTGGAGATAATCGTGATAACGTCGAAAAAAAATGGCTCTGAGCACTATGGGACGGTCCCCTAGAACTCAGAACTACTTAAACCTAACTAACCTATGGACATCACACACATCCATGCCCGAGGCAGGATTGGAACCTGCGACCGTAGCGGTCGTGCGGTTCAAGACTGTAGCGCTCAGAACCGCTCGGCCATAACGTCGAAAAAGGGATCCGATTCTCCTAGCTACCCACTTCATGGATTCACTACATCACATGCACACACCTCTTCAGAAACTTTCTGAGAAAATATGTCAGGAGGACAAACACATCATTAAAGCTTTACATCCCAATGATGCAAAGTATAGGCTTGTGACCAAGATGGAGGTATTTCCTTATAAATGCCTGAATTTGAAGAAGAACTCAACGAAACCACACTACCCAGCATAGTTGCATTCACCAGAAAATTTAGACGTACTGCCATAGTAGTTGCAGAGTATGGACATTTGGTGAATGTTTGGCAGGAGTTTGGTATCTGTACTCTAGGGGAAATGCTCGACCAATGTACACCTGTCCACCGATATTTGTAACCAATTATGGGGTGTGTGAATGGAACATACACTCTGGATCCTGCATTTTATTTCACCGCATGAGCACTTTCTTGGGATGCGGTGTTAAAAAGGACACACGACAGAATCAAACTATTGTGTGGTGTTAACATGCTGTTCTTTTATGAGCAGGAGACTCACGGGAAACTTTGCTAGTGTGTGCATCTGACGATTTCAAAAAATGGCTCTGAGCACTATGGGACTCAACTGCTGAGGTCATTAGTCCCCTAGAACTTAGAACTAGTTAAACCTAACTAACCTAAAAACATCACAAACATCTGACGATTTGATTTACTTCCTATATTTGGATGTGCACAATCTATACGGGCATGCCATGTAACAGTCTCTGGCAATTGTAGGGCTCTGATGGCTGTTCAAAAAGGAAATATCCATACTGAGTGAGTTCAGAGATGTGTCTGGGGATTTTGGTCAGCCATATGACGTGGAGGCAGACCTGGCAAAACCTACAAATCTGCATGACGCACATGGCAATTTTCCGCGATGTCCAGAGCGACAAGCTCCAAAAAATGGTTCCATCCCCATGTTGTTATCGACAGTGGGGGATAAAGAGAGATACATCATGCACTACAGAAACATAGAGCAGACCCTCAGTTTCGAGATGGAACTTATCAGAGTCACCAGTACCATCTCCTTCGTTTCTCTTGGACAACTCTTTCTATTCCATGGACGAATTTCTATTTAAAAACTGGTATACCTGTAAGCTGTCTCGTTCCACATAATTTCGATAAAAAGGATCATCCAAATGGTCTATAGAACATATAACTAACTGTCACTCTTATTGAAGGAGTATACACACATATTACGTTTTTGAAACCCCATGACCATCTGTCACTGCCACGCATAAGTTTGAAATTTGGCTAAAAGATGCCTAAGACCTTCCTCTGTAATGGTGAAAGAGCGTGGTGCTCTGCGACGTCACCTATTGTGTTCTACAATAATTATTTTTATTATCTGGCGCACATAATTATTAAATGTGTATGTAGTTAAATTACCTTGGTGTAGTAAAACCTCCATGTCTCTCTGTCCTTTTCTCTCTCATGAATAGCACTGAAAAGAAATATTATCATTTAAATTCAATAAATTTCCACTGAAGGCTCCTTCTGTCCATTCAAGTTTAATCTAAATGTCTTTGCCTTACGTGAATGCAATTTCATATGTTCAGCAAAGCTCTACTGCATCAGAGCTAAAATGCGATAATCGCAGTAAATTAGCAAATGCGTTCACTCTTCAGTTCTGCGTCCTGATTAGAAGTAGCAGGGAGTCTGCATTTGTGCCATTTCGGAGCTCTGCGTGGACAGGTTATTAATTAGTTGTACTTATGAAATGAAATTACATAATTAAATGATTTGCTGAAGAGGCAAAGATCGTTATGCAGGTTCTATTTAACCTGTCATCCTGTACGCATAGAAATAAATATTAAAACTTGAAAAATACGTTTCAGAAATTTGCAATAAAAACGCTGGACACCTACCTGAAACTTAGTACCATATATTCTTAAAATCAGTTGCAACAACCGCTAACGATTTTTAGTGACAATCACAGTTCAAAATTTGTCCACAATCGGATGTAATCCTATCAATTACAGTTACATCCTAAGAGGATGAAGTAAGGTATGGAACATCTCCTTTTTACATTAATGAACATAAACCATATTAAAAATCATTAAATTTGCTGAATAATGACACTTTGTATAACGAATAGGTGCCGCGACCCCTGTGTCGCCGTGCAGTGGGACAGTGGTAGGAGGAGGACACACGTCACAATCTGTGTATACCTGAACAAGCAGACACATGAGAGCAGCTGATGTTATTGCATGTACAGTGGTTTGCTTACTCACCACCTTTCACCATAACTGAACTTCTGACATGTGAGCACAGCTAGCACGTACATAAGTTGTATGTAAAAATACAAGAAAATAAATCTATTATAAAAAATTACTTGTTAATGAACCAAATATTTGTTGTATCCATGTGTTGTTATCTTTCATTATGGGGATGTAAATAACGGTTCCGAGATAGAGAGATATAGAGAGAGGAAGAAGGGGTTGAATACAAATTTTGTTAGTAAAAAATCTTATATTAATTTGCTATTGTTATTATTTATAAACATGAGCTACACTCTACTCCAGCACAAACATGATCCATTCACGACTGTGTCCAGAACATGAATGATGTTTGGATATACAATAATAAAATGAGGAGGGAGGGGGAGCAGGTTTCTTATTGGCCCAGGGGATGTGTGACGTTGTCCTAAATCGTTATCTCACAGTGGGTGGGCGACCTTCATTCACTACCGTTCGAAGTGCGTGACCTCGCTATATGCCTAGTGTGGTGGGACACATTCCCGGATGTTTTATCTTATTTGCAACCTTGAGATAAGGTCGTTATCTGACCAGAACTGTCCTTGGCTCTGAGCACTATGCGACCCAACTTCTGAGGTCATCAGTCGACTAGAACTTAGAACTACTTAAACCTAACTAACCTAAGGACATCACACACATCCATGCCCGAGGCAGGATTCGAACCTGCGACCGTAGCGGTCGTTCGGTTCCAGACTGTAGCGCCCAGAACCGCACGGCCACTCCGGCCGGCGAACTGTCCTTGATACTATATTTGTACATATCTACCTCGTGTACTGACGTATCGTGCTAATTATAATGACTCGGGAAACACTGAGCATGAGTATCGTCGTCTCCTTATCAGGTTGCCTTGTTGATAAGGTCTCCCCATCTTCTGCATCGTCCTAGTGGCGTTCTAACTTGAAAATCCAGAACCAGTGTATTCAAATTACCTTGAACTGTCTTCTTATAATACACGCGCTCTTGAACAGTTGTTAATGTTGTTTAGCATGTGGCTACAATACAAAAAATTTGTACAATTCCTTGCTGTTTCCAAGGATGGGTGACGAGTCTAAAGCCCTAGGGCTTCAGTAAAATGGCGGCGCTGGAAACGAATATCCGGTTCGTGCTTGTGAGTGGATGTCTGTAGCGATATGTTCGCTGAAATAAATGTCACAAATAGTTTCTCTTTTTTTATGATACCTGTACGTAATTGCGTGCTGCTGTAAGCAGTGCTTTATACGAAAATTTACAACTTCATCCCTTGCCACTTCAGCTATTGCAGAGATTGCAGTGAGACATCTGCTGAGTGACCGCCAAAAATAAATAGATGAGCGACATGTGAAAATAGTGTAACCTATTAGTGACATAAAACCTCGACCAGGACAAATGTCACCCACAGCGCAAAAAAAACCTTCACGTCGAGTGCATCGTCCTTGTGGCAACCCGCTTCGTAGGGAAGGTGAGGGAAGGGAAGGTAAGGGAACACAAAAGCTCTCCCATCCCCAATGCACTCTTGCAATTTGCATGAGGCACCTCCCACCCCAAGCACTATTGCACGGCAGCCAAATATGATAAACTATGTGAACTGCTGAAAATTTTATCAACCATGCGCACATCACTAACTTCCAAAAATTCGTTTAAAAACTGGCCCACCGGTCACATTGGCAAATTTGATTTGAAACTTTGTATTATTTGCCACGGGATATTGGAATGAGTAGTATTTCTGTATAAATAACTACAACCCAACATTTGCTTATAAAATATAAATAACGAAATAGGAATTCGTACTTCTTGAAAATGAGTTTTACCTTAAATACTAAAGCAAAAATCCTGAAATCTGAAATTAAAGCAAATTCTGTTTCGCTCCTGTCATCAGAAAATGGCTGCATTGTACAAAACGAGTGTTTACTACCACGAGCAGATGGCTGCACTGTAAAATTGAGCAATATTTGATCTTTGTACTGAAACTTATTACTGCAATCAACAGATTTCTGCAATATTAAAAAACGCAAGTTAATTGTTTTCCACATCTAAAATGTGGAAAAAATTCTTAAAAGTCTGCAAAATACATGGGCAGTATGAAAAGTGCGATGTTTTCACTGCCAGTTGAGGGCAACATGTGAAAAAACCGCTGTAGGACTCAAATCAATTAAAATTCCCCCTCCAGTCCACCTCCTACAGTATGCCAATGATACTGCTTTCCTAGCCCTCGTTCCTACCCTTCAACGATCCCAGCGCCTTCTCCCAAATCACCTTGATCTTTTTGCCACATGGTGTTCCCCGTGGTCCTAAAAATTAATCCTTCCAAGATCCAGGCAATCATCTATCATCATAGGCCATACCACCCCCTTCTTCCAGCTCTTTGACTTTTCGCTTACCATCTGCTCCTGTCCTGTCCGCCTCTCCCCCACTCTCACCTACCTTGGACTTACCATTGACTATCACCTTACCTGGACTCCTCATCTCCACTCTATCCAATCCAAAGCCCACAACTGCCTCCGTCTCCTTAAACTCCTCTCTGGCCAGACATGGGGGTTGAGCCCCTCTATGATCCTCCACACCTACAAGTCCTTGATCTGTCCCATCCTCTGCTATGTCAGTCCCATCTGGATCTCCACCCCACCCCCCACTTACTATAAATCCCTTGAGATCCTCGAGCGCCATGCACTCTATACCTCCCACAGACTTGACCCACCCCATCCCCTGGTTGCTTCTCTCCTCTCAAAACCGCACCCACTGCCGTGCCTTCACTGTTGTGTCCCACCTACCCTCCACTTCTACACCCTTCATCTCCTTTCCCAAGGTGGCTTCCGTCAACTCCCCCTCCCGCATGATGCCCTCTCTCCTTCCATTTATCCCTCCTTATCGACTGAGATCCTCATCTCCCTCTCCCTACCTCTGTTATTTTCCCGGGCTCTCTCTCCCCCCCCCCCCCCCCCCACCCATCCTGTTTTCTCTCTTCCCTGCCTACCCTTTCTTTGACTCCCTTGTCTCTACCGAGTCCTTTTGCATTCCCATCCTCTGCCTTCCCCACTCCCTTTCGTGTCTGCCCTGGCCCCCCTTATGGGTCCTTTCCCTCTATTGGCTCCTCTCTGCCCTTTTGCTTTTTCGTCTCCACCCCCCTTTTTTTCCCCTCATCTGTCCGTGTACCTCCGCCCCCCCCCCCCCCCCCCCCGTTTGCCTTAGGCTGTGGTGTGTCATCTCTGTGCCAATTTTTTAGTACAGTGTTTCAGTGAGTGTTAAGTGTTGTGCATCTTTTCTGAACTGCTGCGAGCAGAAACCATACTGTCGCTGGGTGTGATTTTCTTTTATCTCTTGTGAACAGAAACCAGACTGTCGCCGTGTTTTTTAGTTGTCTGTCTACTATTGTACCTGTCTGCTTCCTGTGTATTTAATTAGCATCGCCAACCCTTTGTTTTACATTTTAACTTCCACAACTTTCCTCCATTTTGCACTTTAAAAATCACCGTTTTTATCGCCTGCTTTAATTATTTATTATCTTCTTATTATGTTTTATAAATTCTGTGGGCTGAAGAGTGGCGTACTAAGCTGCTGCCAGCCAGCCTCCTTTGGGGGGAAATTGAAACTCAATAACGGAAGAAAAAGAAAAAAAATCAATTAATGTGATGTCACAATATTGGAAAAATATGTCTGGAGAATGGAAGAAAGCGCAGTTAATTTCCATATATCCACATATACGCAAATTAGTGCCTAAAATTCCAAAGAATGTACCCTAGTGCTGCATTTCCACGTCTAACAACAATTGACATTTTAGCCTAGCTCAGATGGTTCAAATGGCTCTGAGCACTATGGGACGTAACAGCTGAGGCCATCAGTCCCCTAGAACTTACAACTAATTAAACCTAACTAACCTAAGGACATCACACACATCCATGCCCGAGGCAGGATTCGAGCCTGTGACCGTAGCGGTCGCGCGGTTCCAGACTGAAGGGCCTAGAACCGCTCGGCCACTCTGGCCGACTTTAGTCTAGTAATTCGATGTCACAAAACTAATCTGACCAAGACTGTAACTACAGAAAAACACATGCTAACTAAAAATACTGTGCTAACAGATTAATAAACAGAATGAATGTAACTGATTAGAGATAATCTTGATGTAAGCCACAGCACACCCTCCAAGTATATACGAGTATTCCCACATTTAAATAGTTCTCATGCACTATCTTAGGAATGACAAAGATAATGCATCATGTTATTCACTGGAAAAAACATAAACGACGCTACTGATTGCCACTTATAGCTGTTATTACAAATGACACAAGCCTACTGAAGGCTATGTACAACAGCAACAGTTTCCAGTCATAAGGCTACCTACAAGCATTAAAGACTGTATTTTTCCTATACATTGCTCACAGTATTCTAAAAATAGGTCACTAATGCAAGAAGTATCCAAATACATACAGTGTGCGTTTAACCTGTCCAGTTGCATTTCCGTGAACTATGTCTCACGTAAATAAAAATCTCTAATCTACTACAAAACTCTGTATCAACTACACTAAGAAAATACACACACACACACACACACCACGATTGTCATACTAGACAATGAAGGAATAAAGTCGGGAGAGCGTGGAGGCCATGACATGAATTGCTGATCATGATCTCCACCACGACCGATCCATCGGTTTCCCAATCTCCTGTTTAAGAAATGCCGAACATCATGATGGAAGTGCGGTGGAGCACCATCCTGTTGAAAGATGAAAATAGCTCCCTGCTTGCTTTATTCGTCGACTTCCGCGGGCTACGCGTGAAACTTGCCCGCACGCGTTGAACCGTTTCTTCGCTCACTGCAGGCCGACCCGTTGATTTCCCCTCACAGAGGCATCCAGAAGCTTTAAACTGCGCATACCATCGCCGAATGGAGTTAGCAGTTGGTGGATCTTTGTTGAACTTCGTCCTGAAGTGTCGTTGCACTGTTATGACTGACTGATGTGAGTGCATTTCAAGCACGACATACGCTTTCTCGGCTCCTGTCGCCATTTTGTCTCACTGCGCTCTCGAGCGCTCTGGCGGCAGAAACCTGAAGTGCGGCTTCAGCCGAACAAAACTTTATGAGTTTTTCTACGTATCTGTAGTGTGTCGTGACCATATGTCATTGAATGGAGCTACAATGAATTTATGAAATCGCTTCAATCATTTGTAATAGCCCTGTAAGCAGCAGAATTTGACCTTGTGGCAGGTACGGCGGGGTTAATTACTAATAAAATCGCGACGTAGATGATAAAATTAAAATTCCGTTAAACTTGGCTTAATGTGCAGAGGAATGCTCGAATTGCTCCGGTTGCCAACACTTTTTACTAACGGTTGTTTACTGGACAACTCGTCTCCATCAATATCTGATTCGGATGAAGAGCGGGTACACAGGGAAAGCGAAGCGAGATGTGCTCGCAGTTCATTACCATAGCTTCAGGTAAACAGGAGCTTGCCTTAGTCTACATTTTACCAATTCTCTTGCGACGGTGGTGCCGCTGCCTATAAACATCGTCTGAAGCTGGGAGGGTCCGCAGCTCGTGGTCGTGCGGTAGCGTTCTCGCTTCCCACGCCCGGGTTCCCGGGTTCGATTCCGGGTGGGGTCAGGGATTTTCTCTGCCTCGTGATGACTGGGTGTTGTATGATGTCCTTAGGTTAGTTAGGTTTAAGTAGTTCTAAGTTCTAGGGGACTGATGACCATAGATGTTAAGTCCCATAGTGCTCAGAGCCATTCTTTTTTTTTTTTTGAAGCTGGGAGGAACTGCTAACACAGCATTCGGTTCGTTCCAATGAGCATCGTAGAGACGATTTTAACGAAGTAGCCGCTTTCAAACTGCAGAGCAATTGCTCCTCATTAGCCGCCATTTTGTGGATTCTAACTAAAGAATTAATGACTAATTCTATCATGCTGAATCTTTGGGAACGGTGACTCCTGTACCTGGGAATATTCCTATCAGCTCTCTATACTGAGTCCAACATAATTAAATCTATAAATTTCGACCATAAACTTCTCATGAACCTAAAGTAAATGGAATATTAACATTGAAATACATGACCACCATCCTTTAATTATTACTGATTAAATGGCACTACTATTTAAGGGAAGCTCTCCATATTTGAGGTGCTACGCAGATTCTTTAGCTCCTCTCACGACACTAAATCTGAGAGCCTCTCCAATCGCCATCGCTTCTAAGGAAAATCTTGAATAAAATACGAACAGATGAAATTGCTTTGAATATTTCTGCTCGGGGGCAAAGAAATGTACATCCTCCTACAACAGAAATGTTTGGCCAATATACCTTACTCATGACAATGTTCATCTGCATTATGTCCTTACGCAACCGATGAAGTAGTTACAGCAGTTTCCGGCGGAAGGGCTCTGGATGCCGAGAAGCGGTTTGAGGTGATTTCGCGGATAGAAGACGGGGTGTTGTTAGACTAGTGTTCACCACTCACTCCACCTTCCCTTCATCGATGCGGGAGAGGACCTAGCGAAGCACTTGGCCTTTGACAGTGGCCACAGCCATTTTTTTTTTTTTTTTTTTTTTTTTTTGGTGCTGTGTATCTTAATACACTCTAAGACAAAAAAAGACGCACCATGGAGTTATGCAAATGCTTGCAAGTCGATATTCATAAACATTTCTACGGAAAATATAGCACTCCGTCTTCAGGCCACAAGTGGCCCATCGGGGCCATTCGACCGCCGTGTCGTCCTCACCTGAGGATGCGGATAGGAGGGGCGTGTGGTCAGCACACCGCTCTCCCGGTCGTTACGATGGTTTTCTTTTACCGGAGCCGCTACTACTCGGTCGAGTAGCTCCTCAATTGGCATCAAGAGGCTGAGTGCACCCCGAAAAATGGCAACAGCGCATGGTGGCACGGATGGTCACCCATCCAAGTACCGGCCAAGCCCGACAAGGCTTAACTTCGGTGATCTGACGGGAACCGCTGTATCCACTGTGGCAAGGCCGTTGCTATCCACGGAAAATGTAAAATTGTAAACTTTGTCGGCCGGTAGATGAATGGCTGACCCTGCAGCGCAGTTTCACCGCGTAGCTGGAAAGGATATTAAACAGGATATAGGTGTATACCAGGGCCAATTTTCCACGTACTCAGATGGACAGTAATTATGCCTCGCAGACTGGCGCAGGGACACTCTACGCTGATGTCAGTATTTGAGAGAGGACGTGAGGTTGGGCCTAAAGAAGCCGGCTGCAGTAATTTGCGAACTGCTCGAAATTTGAATACGAGCGATGTCACTTTATGACGGTGTTGGCAAGAATGGGTGAACCCCGGCCGAACACAGCGTCAACAAGGAAGCGGCCGATCTAGAGAGGATCGAGCAATCGCCAGAGAGGCAGTCAGAGCCCCGGCTTTATCATTATCATCGATCCGACTTGCAACTGATGCTTCAGTGACCACAAGGACCATTAAAAGGCGGCTCACAGAAAGTGAGATGAGCTCGCGGCGTTCCTGGCGCCGTCTACCATAGACTCTGTACTCCAACAAGACCGTTTTTAGTGGTGTGGGGCACACTCGGTATGGAATCTCATTGACTGGAGAAGTAATGACTCCAGCTTCTAGCTGAGACCCGATTACCAGTTAATAAGTGTCTGGAGACGCACCGAGCAGCGGTGGAACACCACCCTGACTGTCGCCCGCCAAACAGTCCGACAATCAGGTCCGACAATCAGGACTGATGGTCTGGGATGCCACTGCTTTTCATAGTAGGACTCCTTTGGCTGTTATCTGCGGCACCCTTAAAACACAGCGGTACGTAGCGATATTTCGTTGTTCTTCTTGGCAAGCCTCCTGGACTCACATTTCAGCTAGATAATGCCCGGCCGCACACGGTGGAAGTTTTTACTGCTTGTCTTGCCAAATCATACCCAGTCGCCGGATCTCCTTCTAACAGAGAACTTTCGTAGTACTATGAACAAGACCTTCGAACAAGCTCGGCATTTTGACGATATAAAGTGCAGGTTGGATAAAATATCCCGCAGGAGGACACCCAACAACTCTATCAATCAATACCAAGCCGAATAATTGCTTGCATAAGGGCCACAGCTGGATCAACGCGTTATTGACGTGTTCCATTTGTGAAGCTCTTTCTCATGAGTAAATCATCCAACTTCTTTGATATTTTATCGTTGTCCTTCTTGGAAAGCCGCCTGGACTACCGATTTCCGTCCCATTCCGATAATTCCTTTGTGGTGCGATTTTTTTGTCTTGGAGTGTACATCTCAAACCAGAATCAACACGTGATCCCATTGGAACGCGAAACAGCGTATTTATAAGCTTGAGTTCCTTAGAATTTTCATAGAGAAGTGACTCTAAGTAGGCTTCCACCATATCCATTTCTGAGAATAATGTCCTCCAGATATTTTCGACATTAGTTCCCCTGGACGGAGAACTGGGTAAGTATCTACTGTGGACCTAAAATCGCCGTAGGTTCTTAAATGCAACAGACTTGCGAATTATGAGCAGAAGTGCACCCCTTTGGATTGATAAAATAGGAGTGATAAGTCTTGCAATCGCTCTAGTTCCGTTTTTATGTCATCCTGAAAGGCAAACGACATAGATCTCTGTCTACTGAAACGTGGGACTGCAGAAGATTCCTTTCTTGTGTGAACTTTGACATTATTACTAAAATCTAAAGCTTGGGAAAGAGCAGTGTAATTTTTGCAAAAATATTCCACACCTGCCAATGGAATGATTTCAAAAGCCAGGTTAATTGTACCTCGAATTTCGAAACCAGACACAGAAAAGGCGTCTGAATTAAATATAACGAATGCGTTCGCATTGGCTATGGCAAGTAATATCAGCACTCAACTACTTTATTCCATATTATAGGTGGTTAAGACGATACTTTTTGTCTCATTAGCTGAATAGTTTCAGTAGATTACCTACTAAGCTTACGCTTTGTCGGCAACAATTTAGGAAGAACCAGTGTGTACTTGAAACTGCGTATCTGTATTATTATTATTATTATTATTTGTTCTTTGTTATATACATGCGACCTGATATCTAGGGACTAGAACAAGTCGAATTTATCTCTGTTTTACATCCGTCTGCCTTGGTTAATAGCATATAAATTTAGTAAGGACCGCTGATTCCTGGTTATGAACAGAATTATGGCGTTTACATCAGACTGCCGACATGGCAAAGTCATTCGTGCCTTCCAGGAGCGGCATAACCGAGTTTGAAGCAGATAAAACCAAAGTGTGCCACGATATGGAGAGCTGTTTCGCGTATGAACTTGGAAACGATCTACCCACGATTTAGCTGTACTGGAAAATAGTAGTGATAACCTATTTCACCTTTATCACTTTGTCTTGTTTTCGAATAAAGGTCTTTTTTGCATCTGAGAGCTGTCATGAGAGGAAGTAGATGTGGTAGGTGAGAATTACCACAGTGAATGTTTATTTCAAGAGCTGTGCTTCTTGTTATAGGGTCGATGTTAACACATTTTAACCATTTCTTGTTTCATAGAATGTTTTTCTAAAGCTGCTGCCGAGAATTCATGAGCAAATGCTATGGCGAGTACTTTCTCAAATAATGGGCTTAGCATTTTTATCGCCGGATAGGAAAATTCAGTTCCATCACGAATGAGAGTGAACAGATGCGACACACTACATTTTGTACAACGAAACTGATAATGCCAACTAAAGCCTCTCAAAATGGCCACCCACCCTAAGACTTTTTTTTACGACGCTTCATGAGTTTTTCGTTGCTTCTATGACACACATTACTGTATGCACTAAAATGGTTGGATAGAATTGTACAAGTATATTTGTGCACAATACCAGATGATTCAGCTTTTGAATCTACTCACTGATTTATGCGTTAAGAAGATATCAAATAGGCGTGACGCAAGTTATCATGAGATACGCCACCTGCCTGAAGAAATAGAGGTTCACCTGACGCCGATAGAAGTCCCATCCTCATTTTCCGTATCGGATGCTGGACACAGCAGCAACTCTAGTGTTTGTTTCATTGGTTGCAGTCGTTGCACCAGCATCTGGTTAAACGACTGACCCTGTTTTTTGTTGGACTGTAGTAGCCGCTCGCAAAGTTTTTTTATTTCGCTCTTGTTTCTACTCGTGACATCTCTCTTATTCTACATACCTGCTGCTGTTGGATCAATTGAAACTGCTGCTGTTGTTCCAGCAGTTTGATTATTGCGCACTCCAGTCTTAGCTTTGACGTTACCCACTGAAACTGATGTATACGTCTTAAACTGTCACTTCAAGAATCTCGTCGTCTCTTGCTTGTTGGTACTGTGTATAGTTTATTAAAGGGGTACGGTACAAGTTCAGAAGGAGCGGAGACATACACGTGCTGCTGTGACCCAATATTGGTAGACTACAAGGAATATGGTGATGAGCTTTCCTAGCAAGACTGGTCCGTAGCACAAGTTCCAGTACCAGTAGCGCATGAAACTAACTGAAGAACAGTCCACCAGAAAAAACGTCACCCGTGAAGACCCATTAAACAAACGTGGTGAAACGCCATTGACGACATCCGTGCTAAACGAAGCACTGGCTGTGAGAAACAGAGTTTGTAACCCTCATCCTATATATTTTTTTGGATATTCTACCAGCTTCCAGTATTATCTATCATTTTCTACAAGCTGCGGGAAGTTACATTTTCAACGTCTCTATAAAAATGAAACTCTGCTGGAGAGGCTTGTGTTATATGGCAATTTATGCCCAAACTCTCACGTACCCTATTTTTATAACGTAATATGCCGATTCCAATAGGCAGTATAGTGAATTCCTTAACGATGCATGAAAACTGAGTACAGTATTCCCTATTGCCATGATTGCACTGGTAGTCACTTCTTATTCCTCTTTCCTTTCAGCTGGCTAGTGGCAGGAAAGTTAACTTAGGAGGACTGGAGTATCGTAAACTTGTGCTGAAAACTGTCTTCTCGTAGGTGAAGAACACAGAAATGGAAGTCTCCACACTAATGCCATTTAAGAGTGGTATAAATGTACCATCAATGCAGCCACCGAGGCCAATGGGACACAAAGCTAGTTAATTTTCATCAGGGTTTCACTGGACAGATTTTTCATAGCCAGCTAGTTGCACCCATTATGCACTTTGGTGAATGCATTGATACTCGTTCTTGCTTTTCCAGGTATATTTATTTAAATCACTCACCACATTACCATATTTGTAGTCATTAGCTGCATGTGATATACAGGGTGATTATAATTACAGTTCCAGTTTCAAAACGCTGTAAGAAACGTATAAAACTAATAATGAATCGGTTTTTAACTGATATGAGACTGGAGCAAGACGTTCAGTATGGCGTCCACTGTTTTTTCCCACAAGTTCAACTCGAGAGAGAGCATGTTCCACAGCGGATTGGAGTTCAGGTGCCACGTTCAGAATGTGTTGTGTAATGCGTGCCTTAGATCAGCTACACTTGCAATTTAAGCATTGGACAGCATCTTTCAGATAGCCTCACAACTAGAGGTCATAAGTATTACGAACAGGTGCTCTGGGCGGCCAGACTGTAGAGAAATGACATTTGATAATTCTAGAATTTCCAAAACGCCTCTGCAGCAACTGCTTCACTGACTGCAGTGTGCGAAGGAGCTCCATCCTGCATTAAAATTATCTTTCTCCCCCATCCACACCGATGAAGGGTTGGAATGAAGTTGAAATTCATTGTCCACTTCCATACGTGCAAGAAATTCGACAGCAAACATTTGTCTTACTGGCAGGTTAGCATGAAGCAATTCCTGAACGTGGGTAATAACGTTTGGATAGCAATGTAAGATGTTTCGTAGAATTTTATGCACCGTGCTCACAGGTACGTCCAGCTTTCGAACAATTACATGTGCACTGCATGTTTGCGTACCACTGTCTCAGAGACAAACTGAGGAACAGCCAGTACCCTGCACCTTTTATTTTGCGCATTCTACCGCTTACAGGGCTATCTAGTGGTAAAATTTTCGTTAAGCTGCTTTTATTTTCCGTAATGTTTCCCCCTTCTTCGATAACATTCCATTTAAATCTGACGTCATGCTGAATAGTGGTTCTTTTTTTTTTACAGCGTTTTAAGTCTGGAACTATAAATATAATCTCTCAGTATTATGCTTTCATGCATACATCCACCTGTACAACGGACATACTTCGTATTCCAATCTCTTGTCCACTTATTAAATGTTTATGTGCTTGCTTCAGTGGGGAAATCATTTTGTTTGATGTATTATGGCAATAAACCAAATTGTTATTGTGATCACTTATTTCCCTTCTGTAGTTAGATGAATTGTTCATTAATATATCCGTGTGAATATATCCCATACTTTGGGACTGATGACCTCGCTGTTTGGTTCCCTCCGCCATATCAACCAACCAACCAATATCCTATACTTTCCTGCTTCACTGAGCTACCCCTAGTAATTTTTATTTAATAAGACGTTATCCACTGCGATACATTGTTTCTCTTATATTTGTATGATCTTATGGTGCTTCCGGATCTGTAGCATCTTCGGGGTATACTAAACTGTTCATCCGACATCTCGCAACCGGCACAGCTAAAGAACACTTTGGCTGGCCACTCAGCTGGGTTGCTGGTGGTGGCTACAAGCTCATTTACACAGACACCTACAAAACTCACCTGCTTACCTTTTACTGGCGGTGCACTCCATCTGGTGGCACGTCTATTTAAGATAATAGGCCAGGCGAAGATTGGTTACCTCTAAATAAGTACCCAACAACTCCTGCAAAAATACGCTATACTGTTGAGGATCTGTGTCCTCCAGTTAAATTAGTATTCACGAGCTTTACATCTTGATCGAAGAAACATATTTGATAAATATGTTTCACACGTACTTAACATGTTTCAAACGTATTTGTACACACATTTCACACATATGTCTAGCAAATTCCGCTCTCCAGTTTCATTTCCTCGCAGATTCATGTTTATGACATCGTATCTCCTGAATTATCTGCTGTTCAGTATATATATATATTACAATCTGAAAAAAAATACTATAGGGGTAAGAATCACCAAACTCCTACTGGTGTGAGTATGATAACATGGAGAGAGTAGGAAGGACGAGGAGTTGGACAGACAGTGAGGGGAAAGGAGGACATAGGCACAAATAGGAGGAGGAGGAGGTGGACAGAGGGATGGTGGAGGAGGACATGGACAAGCAGAGAGGAGGAGGAAGTGGGCAGATAGAGGTACAAGGAGGAGATAGGCAGAGAAAGGAAAGAGGAAGAGATGAGTAGAAACAGGGGAGAAAGAGAGAGGCAGAGAGATGGGTAGGAGGAGATAAACGGATAGAGGAGGAAATGGACAGAGGAAGTGAAGAGATGGACAGAGAGAGGGGAGCGGAGAAGACTGACACAGAAAGGCTCTGGCTCTGAGCACTATGGGACTTAACAGCTGTGGTCATCAGACCCCTAGAACTTAGAACTACTTAAACCTAACTAACCTAAGGACATCACACACATCCATGCCCGAGGCAGGATTCGAACCTGCGACTGTAGCAGTCGCACGGTTCCGGACTGCGCGCCTAGAACCGCGAGACCACCGCGGCCGGCTGACACAGAAAGGAAAGGGAAGCAGGTGAACAGGGAGAAGGGGAGGATGGAGGGACAGAGAAAGGGTGAGGAAGATATAGAGAAAGTGTGTTGGAAGAGAAGATTGATACAGAGAGGAGGAGGGGAGATGGAATTAGAGAGGGAGGGAGAGATGGGCAGAGGGGGAGGGAGCACATGGGGAAGGAGGAGATTGACAGAGAGATGGGGAAGGAGGAGATGGTCGGAGAGAGTAAGGAGTGGAGGGGATGGACAGGGGCAGAGGAGATGGATTGAGATGGGAGGAGAGGTGGATAAAGAGAGAGAGAGGATGAGTAGAGAGATGGGGGATGAGGAGATCGATAGAGTGGGAAGAGGAGATTTTATAGAGGAGGGAGAAGAAGATGGACAAACAGAAGACAGGGGCAAATAAATACCCAAGCAACGCCGTGTTTCTCAGCTTGGTTAGGTATAAAGTAAATGTGACAACAACTCACTGACTTAGAAGAATTTTTACACTTACTGGTTACGTGATGTTGTGGAGGTATGTTCAAAATGTAGCCATAATGCACAAACTGAGATAAAATTCACCTCCGGAATAATGAAATTACAACATATCGTGCTAACTGTCATTAGAAAGTGCTTCACATCTGCACCTATGAACTGACATCGCGCCGATGTCTTAAGATGAAGAACATTTAAGACGCGTGAGGGCTTTACTTTCCGTCTCGCAACGCTCTTAACTTGCCCAAATAATGTAATTATTCAACTAATCCTTCAGTATATGAAAGTGCAGTGGAACAGTGCGTTAATTACGGCATTACAACGTTCACTCTAGAAAAATGAGCCTCAACAGACTTGTAGTTATTCCATCAACTCGATCACATATTTAAAACAATTATAAATTCAATATTATTACCGTACTGTCCAAACGTACAAGTCTGAACTGCTTCAGCAATGTATGACGCATCAATGTTGATTGGTTGTTAATTTTTATTATTCACATTTTAGTCAATAACTTTTAATCATTACATATACATCAATTATTCTACGTGCTTCAGACAAAGGAATCTTTGGGTTTATTGGATGCTGACGTTACATGTAGTGTGAAAAGCGATATAACAAGTATTCTTGTCACGTTGCATATTTGATAATTTAATTATTGCTTTAGTGTTAGCAATACAAGCTTTAATGATGGAAATGTAGTCAGTTATAGCTGTCACCACTACGTTTCATTTGAGAAACTGCATATCTCCCACTATCTGTATTTGTGAGAACCTGAGAATTTTATAGACTGTGAAATTTTTTTTATCTTAAGTAGCGCTGTATTTCAGTTAATCATTGTCGAGAAGACTGACTCAAAGATTCGGCGAATTAAATGACATACTGGGATTTTTCTGTAGCTCTACCACGTAATACGGTAATTAACATTAGTTTAAACATAAGGTGCTTACTTCCAAGCCTACTCAAGCGTCCCTGACGCTCCACTGGGTTTTTCTAGCTTGTGGTGTGAACAGTGAAGTTTGATACCTATCCCTTACTGTCCTCCGTAACCACTTCTGAAAACTCTGCCTCCTTGAATTGCGCATACTAAGCGCCGCCCGTTTCCTGTCTCAGGCTCTCATCTCGCCTTAGGCTCTCTAGACAAGTCCTGTTCTTTGAAGTCTCGCATCAGCAGGAAGCCGAGCTTAGAGAATCAGCTGTCATTTGTAACCTTATAACCTGGAATTCTTTTAAGACAGAAAAAACTGCATTCTTTCTGATAAACAGTATTAAACTGAATTATAGTTCCAATTCTTGTTATATTCAAGCAGAAGGCCCATGCTTCATGTATCAGCTGGGATGAAATTCAGAACAAACATTATACATGCAAATACGATTAATGTGATTGGTTTCATGATTGAATCTCAAGATGTTTTTTGAGTTTCTAGAATTATATAATACGAATATTGGATTTCAGAAACCGTTCGAGCGATGGAATACTGTCGGTGCATTAGCAAATTTTCATTTATCCTGCGATACAAATCGTATGTATTAGTGACTGAGTAACGAGCAAGATATTGTGTCGTTACTGGCTAAAACGTCTCTTTATTTACATATTTTCTTCCCCGCACGGGTAGAATAGGTAATTTTCGTACTGTCAGTGAATTCGGGGTAACGGATACATTTCGTCACGTGCCTGTCTTCTTTCCCGCACATTTGTGCCAACTCGGTAGTTTTCGTATTCTCGATTTCCTATCCCCGGTTGACAAGTCATTAGTGACAGGGAGTATCGAATATATTATATTTGTCCACCTGCCCTGTTTTATTTCCGACGTGCAATTTGTGTCAGACTAGGGCAGAGTCGGCAGCATTCGTGATCCTCTATTTCTTTCTTTTCACACGCTGTGCTTTCCGCCACAGCGAAAATTACCGGACTTTCAATAGCCCACAGCGTTAAAAGTTTTTTTTTCTTTTTTTTTAACAGGGCTAGAGAAAGTGGCTGATGTTGTAGCTACACTTCATCGCCAACGTAGGATGTCAACAAACACTGAAGTGCCTCTGACGTCAGTATAAACACAGGCGCTACTCCCAACCGGAGATTAGGCACGCATACTTACAAGCACGACTACTGAAATGACTGCAATTCGATTTCCAAAACACACAGTTATTCAGTCACACAAATACTCGGTTTCAACAGATCCATCCTCGCCTGTGACAGTCCGTTCTTAGACTAAGGCCAAATGGCGCAAAGTACACTGCTCTATCCGTCATAGGCACTGTGAAGGGGCGTCCGCCTGCTTAGCTGAGTGTTAACGTGTCTGCCTATCATGCAGCGGCTCTGGTTTCGATTCCCAGCCGGGTTGGAGATTTCTCCGCTCGTGGACTGGTTGTTGTGTTGTCCTCATCACCGTCACGCAACTCGCCCAATGGGGCGTCACCTGAAATATGACTTGCAACTCGGCGGCCGAGTTTCCCTGGCTGGGGCCTCTCAGCCATCAAAGCCACACGCTCGTACTGTCAAAATGAGGCGGATCCCTTTCAGACAGATCAGCTGCGATGACTGAATCTGTAGCGGCGCTGCGACTGTAACTCTTGGGCACACTCTCGAATACACCCTGCAGAAGTCACTCAGGAACGCACTGGTGGCTAAGCGAAGTGAGTCTAAGCTCCGTGATACGTGATCTGGAACATACTTCGGCGCTGATAACGACCTTTGTTTCTGACCATTAGCATTTGCAGCGGACGTGTTTCGTCTGTGCGGGTAGGCTTCGTTCCTTGAGGGTAGTCTATGGTGCTAGGGTTGCGATTCGGCGTCACAACATTTTCCCCTTAAGGGAGAGATGTAAAGTATCTCCTGATATTACTGCTACTGCTATGGGCAGAGGAGATGGACCTCCACGCTGGTCTCTATGCTGCCACTGCTGGTATCCAACTCCACAGGTTCTGGTTGCAGCAGGGCGTCAGCACTGGTTGACGGCTGTGATTCCATGACTCCTCCTTACTCTCAAGGGTTGACTTATTGTCCACATTTGAACCTGAAAAATGTTCGTAGCTACTGGTATGGACAGATTTATCATGTAATGGCCGGAGTGGCTCCATATGTTTACGGTGCGTATCACCGTCTTCAGGTATTGTGACGCAGCTCTCATTTCTCAGTTTACATAGGACACTCCCTGGGTACCATACTTTCTTCTCACTGTGCCCCTCTGAATATATTATGTTACTGCCAACGTCAAAATCTCTTTTCTTACTTCAAAATTCTCTGGAGATAGTTACTGCCTGTCTGCGAGGTGCTGAGAGGAAAAGCAGAGTTCTCATCTTCTTTCCATGAAGCATGTCGGGTGGGGATGTGTCCCTACGCAAGAGCTTCTGTATGAAGTGGAAACATTGTAAGGTCGTCCTACCATTTCCTTGGTAGTAAAAATTCGCCAATGGAATCTGTGAAAGAATTTTAACACTTCTGGACGTAACGCTTCCAGAATTATGACACGCGCTTTCTCTTCCATTGAGTGTAGGACGATGACACCTCTAAAGAATGATAATGCACGTTGAAGACTACAGAAGTACACCTATTCAATGTGCGTTACTTGCTACTTAGACAAAGACCATTGTATTTCCCTAAAATTCTTCACTTTCCAGAGAACTGCATCTTTCTCGACCGCTGCCTCTGTGACTTTTCGGTCTGTCGGAAGCCCTGACACTGCCTTCTTTGATAGGCGCTCGACCAGAAAACTTATTTCTGGCGAAGCATCAGAGGTCTCATCACTGCGAGCTGTCGAACTATAGATTATATGAGCGTTACAGTGTTTTGAGTAAGCGCAATATTCTCTTTCTTGACCGTGTGCCATCACTAACAATGTACACTTTTGAGCAGAATCTATTCTGCAGAATATTGTCACTAAGGGTCAGTCCATTGCAAAATCTTGCGCCTCTACAGATGACCCTGGAATTTATTAATAGCGAATATGATGGCGAGAGCTTCTCTCTCTCTCTCTCTCTGAGAGTAGCCCCACTGCGCTGAATTCAAAGTCTTGGAGACGGAAGCAGTGTCTCCATCAGCATGCTCACGCCATGTAATAACACTGTACCAGTTCCTACATCTGAAACACCTGCTGCAAAAACTAGATGTCTCGTAGGACAGTATGTGTCTAAGCACTTTTAATTCAACAATGAAGCTTTCAGCGTATGAAACGCCATTTGTCAAGCCATCATATAGTTCAATTTTTCACCCTTTCTGAGCGATTTGTGGAGCGGTTCGCCTATTGTGGCTGCTGCCGGAATGAATATCCTATAATTAATCGTGTGCATGCGACAAAACGCTGCGCATAAAAACGGGACTTTGCGGTGCTCATACATATGGTTCCATTGGTGGTAAAAAGGTAGGATCAAGTGTTTTGGATAGCCGTTGGGCTAGAGACCATTTTCACACCCGGCAGAAGGATCATCTTGGTGTTGCTATCCTACAGTATAGGGTCAAAATACGGACGTGACACACTTCCTCCTGCTTAGGAACATGTAGAAAATCCGTTGGTTTGGATTTAATGTAGTATGCGGTGAGCTTGATGGGATATATGGAGGCACCATCATTTCACGGTCGATTCCTCGGAAAACCCAAAACAAGTGTTTTTTACTCTATTTTCGCTGCCACAAGCGGACCAAAACCCAGCCGACTGTGCACAACAAATGACTGAAATTTTTACCATGTATTCTTAAGATTCTAATGTCAACCACCAAAATTTTCTTGATAGCTTTATCCCTTTCCTAGATATAGAAGTTCAAAGTTACCATACTAGTACACGTAAAATATGCGATTGATTGATTTTGGGTATATCCGTCATAAACCCGTGATTTAATTAAAATGACAGGTATACCTGAAAAGGAATAAATGAATGATTCAGTTGCGTAAATTCATGGGCAGGTCCTGAGAAAACCACAAAAAAAGTTTTTTCACCATTCTTTGAACGTCAGCAGTGGATCAAACCGCAGCCGCGGATTCCAAGACGGCAATGCACAGGAAATCGCCGAAATTTTTATGATGTGTAACTAAGATTCCGGTCTCAAATTACCTTGAAAATTTTCTTGATCTCTTTATATGTTTCCAAGATACAGAGGTTCAAAGTAACACTACTTGTTAAATATAAGATAACTATCAAAATTTTACTGACCCGTAGGTACATTTCTTTTCACAAGAGTGGCATGCCCTGCTGTAGCAGTGAAGAGAAGGGAAACATTCGAGAATGCTCCTATCAGAGCACAAAAAGGCTAATATATTCTTCTTTATTTAGAAGACTGTGACGAAAGTGGAGTATTAGCTGCCTCATTCTACCTACCTCAACACCTTTAAAAATATTCCCAAAAATTTTGGCTTGCCAGCATATTCGCGCCTTTTTGTGCTGAGAGATGTGGAGACATTGGTAGTGAGATAGAGACGGCAAAATAATTAATAAGGAAGCTAGAAGACAGTGGTTCTGATGGTCGAGAAGTGAGTGAGACAATGGCAGTGTGGACTAAAGAGAGGGACACTATGGCTGTGAACATAGTTGTCTATGCATAGTACAACTTTTTCTCATGTAGCAGAAATGTTAATGCGTAACCGAGCAAGTGATTTATATGGCTCAAAGACTCCTTACGACTGCAAGAGACACATTATTTCTGACTCGTGATATAAAAATACTGTGGATAGAATGTGGAACATTTCGTGTACACTGGAATTATTACTTCTGCTTGAGAATTGCGGAGAGTAGGATCGCAGTGGAACTATAATTAGTGGAATTGTTGTAAGCTGCCATTTCGAACACCGAATGTAATTCGATGAATTATGATAACATTTCATCTCATACAAGAGGATGATTTCTACTGAAAGGTAGTTAGCAAACTCGCTTATGGAAAAATACAATTTCCTGAATGGAAAAGGTACGTTCTATTCTTTAGTTATTTTAACTTCTCCCTTGTCTGTGGCTCGCAGCTGCTGCGTCGTAGGTCTTAAAAAGCACTCAGTCTTTAGGCCAAAAGTGGCCCATCGGTGCCATCCGACCGCCGTATCATCCTCAGACGAGGATGTGGATAGGAGGGGCCTGTGGTCAGCACACCGCTCTCCAGATCGTTATGATGGTTTTCTTTGACCGGAGCCGCTACTATTCCGCTGAGTAGCTCCTCAATTGGCATCAGGAGGCTGAGTGCACCCAGAAAAATGGCAACAGCGAATGTTGGCCCGGATGGTCACCCATCCAAATGCCGGCCACGCCCGACAGCGCTTAACTTAGGTGATCTGACGGGACCCGGTGTATCCACTGCGGCAAGGCCGTTGCCGTCTTAGTTCTTAGGGAACTTTGTATCCTGCGAAACCAGCAGAGTCCACACCACGGTCTTTTTTGCTCATTTTTAAGAGATTAAATTCTGAATTTTTATCGAAATTGGTACACAACTAGGACACTGATTCCCATCCTGCAGAGTGAGTACGTCATAACACCCAAGGCAGCTTCTCCACAGTGTACGATTGTGCCTCTGATTATTTTAAGAATTTTCAGAGTCGACGATCTGCGGAATTATGCAGAGCCACAGAGATTTTATTCCAGATTAAAATTACCTGGAAAAGTGGGAGATAATTGTGTAAAAATATTGGGGAAGCGACTTCTCTCGCCCCAAAGTTTCCATTCAAGTAACTAGATACTATTCAGTCAAAATAATTTAACTTCAATTTCAGGGGGAGGGAAGTTAAAGGTGACAGAAAAGAGTTCGGAAAAGAGTAGAGGTGGCAGCGTCAGCGGAGAGAGATGGGATAAAGAGAAAGAGAAAGTGGCTGAGAGACAGTGATAATGGGAGACAGTCTATGACAATATGACAATGACACCGAGGAAGAAGGAGACAGCAGCAATAAGAATGAATGAATGAGATAGTAGCAGTAAGAGAGAGCAATAGGAAGACAGTATAGTAAGAGGAGACAGTATTAGAACGACAGAACGAAGGAGACTGTAGCTGTCAGACAGGGGTGGCAAAGAGGAACAAAGGGGTGACGACAGGGAATTGGACTGAAAGAGCGAATGAGAATGGGCAAGCAGGGAGAGGAATGGGTATGAGTGTCTTACAGCGATGGACTAGCTGGTGTGAGCGAGTTTCAGTTAGGGGAGCGTGTGCGAGTGAGAGATGGGCTGCGAATATATCCGGACGCCAAATTATTTGGGAAAATTTTTAAAGGTGCTGAGGAAGGTAGAAAGAGGCAGTTGGTACTCCCATCTCCAGTCAGAGTCTTTTAAATGAAGAGGAACATATTCGCCTCTTTTGTGCTTTGATAGGAGCATTTTTCCGCTGGTATTCTAACACACAACAGATAACAACTGTTACACACTGGCGGACACTGGATGCTTTGCAACGGCTTGCAGGGTTATGGTGGGACGTGCGTGTACCTTCTCCAGATAGCACGTTGTCGAGATAGTCTATTTATTCCGGAAAGAAGGAAAATTTTTCCTTCTTATCACGAAGTCTCGCTTTTAGTGGTGTTTTAAACAACTTGCCTTAAGTGTTCGTCGATTGTATTCCCTGACAATACTATATAAAAAAAAATTGTTCAAATGGCTCTGAGCTCTATGGGCCTTAATATCTAAGGTCATCCGTCCCCTAGAACTTAGAACTATTTAAACCTAACTAACCTAAAGACAGCACACACATCCATGCCCGAGGCAGGATTCAAACCTGCGACCGTAGCGTTCACGCGGTTCCAGACTGAAGCTCCTAGAACCGCTCGGCCTCACTGGCCGGCCCAATACTATATCATCTACATAACTTGTTGCTCCCGGAATCGTCCTGATTAAATTCTTTAGGTATCTTTAGTACAACGCTGGGGCGGAATTTGTATCAAAAGATAGTTTTTTTTATTTGTAAAGACGAAACAGTAATGTAATCACCATCACACACTGACTTTTTTCGTCATGTGTCACTTGGAAGTAAGTGTCCATCAAATTAATACATGAATAGTATCTACCTCTGTCTAATGTTTGTGTTATATCTTCAGCTCTTGGGATTGAATGAGTATCAATTGTGGGCTGCGTATTCGGTTTTCTCACTATGACTAAAGGTGTGGGCCATTACTTTTCGTAACGCGTTCAGATATCTACGATAATGATGGAAGATGAAGAAATGAATTAAAATTTGTGCCATCGCTGGGACTTGATGCCGGGTCTCCTTGCTGACTATGTAGGAATAATGGCCATTACACTACCACAGTACTAAAACTAACAAGGCTACATCGGCTTCCCAAGCCCAGTGCCTCCCTGACACAATCGACTTACGTAGTCTGTGCAGTAGTCAGAAATAGTGCTTTGGTGGTGTAATGGAAAGCATTCCTGCCTACGCAAAGCGACTTGGGTTCAAGCCCCGTTTATTGAACAAATTTTAATTCATTTATTCAGCGTCCGTCATTATCGTAAATAAAAATGAGACCGAAATGTCTCGAGGAAAATTTAATTATAAGATGGGTTCAGTTATGTCATTTCCTTCTAATCTGTTTAATTCTTCTTCGACCTTCGCAAGAAATGCGTACAGAATGAGTCTAGCACTGCAAAACTTTGGAAGTCCATTAGGCATAAAGTGACGCTTCCTGGCACCGACTTTACTGGGAGAAGTGACAGAAGAGGAAGTGCTCGACGCCATTAGAAAAGGTGCTCCCCATAAAACACCAGGAATCGAATCGACGGACTACTATTAGAGTTCTATCGAGCCTTTAAGCAACTGTTGGTACCATGTTGGGTTGAAATTTGTCAGGAATTTATGTCCCCAGGTATACCGTTGCCTGCACCGTTCTTCGAAGGACTGACTGTACCCATCCATAAGGCGAAGGGATGGAATTATGTCCGCTATAATCGCCCCTTAACGTTATTGAACAGCGACTTCAAGATCTTTTCGAGGGAGCTATCAGAATGTATTCGCGGCACACTATTGCACGTCCTGTCCAGCGATCAAACGTCCTTGGGGCGACCCAACAACATCAGAACTGCGTTATGTCGTTACAGAGACCTCATCTCCCTTGCGCGGGTGAGACGTTTGCCGACAGCCCTGGCGTCTATCGACTTTAGCCAGGCTTTTGACCGTGTGGACCATACTTTTCTCACGGCCGTTCTACGGCGCATGGAATACCCCGACCCCCTAATCACAGTGTTGACACACCCTCTGCATGGTGCTACTTCTCGAGTTCTTGTTAATGGAAGAACGTCGGCACCCATGTCGATACGCCGATCAGTACGACAGGGATGTCCATTATCTACATTGTTATTTCCATTGGCCTTAGAACCTTTGTTGTGTGGTCCCCGAAACAGGCTCACTGGCATACAGTTTGGCGTCTCCATCTAACGCTGCACCTCGTATGCGGATGATTTGATGATCGTCCTACGTGGAGCTGCTGATATGGCGGCGGATTTGGACTGGATTGCAACCTACGGTACAGTTTCTGGTATCCAAATTAACGTTGATAAGTCCGTCGTCTTGAGCATCGGGATAGGGCTACCGCAGGAACACATTGCCCCCTCACGCTTCACGGATATTGTCCGCTGCTTGGGCTTAGATTTTTGAACGATATGCGACGCGCCACGTCGCTCAATTATCGACGCCTTTCTAATCAAATTCGGGCCGTAATTGCAAATCAGCGCTTGCAATCCCTCAACATCGTCTACCGGGCGCATTATGCCAATGTGCACCTTGCGTCCCGCATATCGCATGTCGCCCAAACGCTACCCATTCCGAACCGCTTGGCGAGTAGCATTATGGCAGCGCTGGGATACTTCGTCAGCGCTGGTATGTTACTGAAGATCAGATACGTATCTCTTACCCTCCCCAAGGAGGCCTAGCTAATGTACATGGCAGGGCCATTGCCCTCCATGGCTCTGAGCACTATGGAACTTAACTTCTCAGGTCATCAGTCCCCTAGAACTTAGAACTACTTAAACCTAACTATCCTAAGGACATCACACACATCCATGCCCGAGGCAGGATTCGAACCTGCGACCATAGCGGTCGCGCGGTTCCAGACTGCAGCACCTAGAACCGTATTGCCCTCCATGTTAGCTCACATTTATGTCTGCTGCGCCGTTGTCCTACAAGCCTCACGAGTTTGCTTCTGACGGCGCTACGACCTGCTTCACTAAGAACGCTGGTGCCGCCACAGGACATATCAGCGTCCCTCTTTTATATAGGACGTTTCTATTCGGAACAAAGTTATTCCAGAGCAGCGCTCACGACACCACGAATGGCCACTACTCGACGCCTATATCACGACATGCTGCCACGCCGCCCCCTTAATGTGGTCGAACTAAAATATCCTGATGTACGGTGGCGCGTGGTGTGGAAGTCTGTACACGATGCCATGCTTGATTCCGATGTTGTTTCCCAATGGTACGTAGTCGTTAATGCGTTAATGGGAAGCTGGTGACACAAGAACGTCTCTACAATATCCACATGGCGGAATCTCCCAATGGTGTGGGTTGTAATAGATTCTGACGAGCACCACCTCAGCTGTGGAGAGGCGGAGCCGGTTTGGCACCTAGTGCAGCAGATGCTGTCTTATCTTTTGCGAGTTACGCTGGAGCATATACCTGCACGCACGTTATTGTTTCCGGATGAGACATTTTTCCCAAAGACTCGGACCAACTCCGTCACATGGATACAGGGACATGCGGTCCATTACCTCTGTCGTAACGGACACAAGAATTTACTTGACTTTTGGCTCTATTTTCAAGAAAGACATCATGCTATTGCCAGGCATACCAGATATCGAGGATACTTCGCAAACTACCTATGGAGTGCCTTTCACAGCCCGCCGTGTAGTTGGAATGTTCCAGACAGTGATAGATGAGGTCAGAACGAAGTGAAAACGATCATACATTGAACTATCTTTATCAGTTGCTGGGAAGCCTGGTTACGAAGTGGTAGCTTTCTTTTCATATTATTTATGTTTACTATCTTCGATGGTGTCTACATTCTGTTTTAGTTTTCCAGGCTTGACTATCCATGACTGCTCGCACATCGATATCTATATGTGCATACTGTACATAACGAAAAAAAAGGAAAAAACTATCCACACCCTAGTAGAAATACTCTTCCCCCGCTTCCTTTCATCGTGTTTTTCTGGGTTTGCGCACACACGTTAGTCCGGTATAGTATAGTTCCTTCACATTTTAGATGGGGAGTGGTTACGCCTGAAGAGGTAAGAGTTCATTTTTGTTAGGGAGGGACACAAGTGGCGGTGCCCCATAGGGATGGCTATGATTTTGTTTTATTTCTTTTTGCTAGGTACCCCACAAAAATATAATATAACACAGCACACTGTCGCACCACAAAAAATTACTGCTGTGGCAAGGGCATAGGATCGTATACCGCTGGATGCGAAAATACTTTCTTTTCCCTCTTCGTCTTTGCAACACATTCTAAAAAAAAATAAAAAATAAGCAAAGCGACCTGGGCTCAAGCCTCGTTTATAGCACAAATTTTAATTCATTTCTTTAGCGTCCATCATTATCGTACATAAAAATGAGACTGAAATGTCTCGAGGAAAATTTAATTATGAGTTCAGTTATGTCATTTCTTTCTAATCTGTTTAATTCTTCTTCGACCTGTCCGACCCCGGTAGCTGAGAGGTCAGCGCGACAGACTGTCAATCCAAAGGGCCCGGCTGGGTCGGAGATTTTCTCCTCTCAGGGACTGGGTGTTGTGTTGTCCTAATCATCATCATTTCATCCTCATCGGCGCGCAAGTCGCCGAAGTGGCGTCAAATCGAAATACTTGGACCAGGCGAACGGTCTACCCGACGGGAGGCTCTCGTCACACGACATTTATTTTTATTTTTATTCGACCTTCGCAAGAAATGCGTACGGAATGAGTCTAGCACTGAAAAACTTTGGAAGTCCATTAGGCTTAAAAGTGATATGCACCTAATAATCTGTGATGCTTTCTGGGATTCCACAAAAGAATTGTATTTTGTACATAGATTTACCCATCCCTCTTACTACCGGTTATTTGTAAACCAGAATTTGTCAAAGAGTTTGAGTCCCATGATTTTGGGAGCAGTGTTTCTTGTACTACTGTATGGTTACAATGAATGTTTATTGTAGTGTCCGTTTATTTTCATCTGTCCGTCACTATAGCTTATCAGCGTACCTTTAAATATGCTTAACTGAGGTGGCCCAATAAATTCGTGAGCTGCTCAACTGATTACAGTTTTGAAAGCATCAGTACCTATTTGGAATTGCAGACTATTCCCATTTATACCGACGTCTACCAGTACTGCTTTAGCACCATTCGATAGTACTTTGTATATCCTGTTTCCGAATTCTTCCTCAGCACTTTCAGTATTTTCCTTGCATGCACCATGACGTGTAGATGTTCCTACGTTGTTTCTGTAGGTACGCTTCTTCCTTACACACCTTTCTACGTCACTGTAAACATTTTGCATCTTTGTAATAGCATGCTTTAATGTAGCAAGTAATGAAAAACTTGGCACATGATTTTATTTTATATTGCTTATAATTTGTGTTTCCAACTAATTTTCTGTTTTCTCTTTTAGGAATGCTTTTGACTTCCCTTTAAAATTCCTGGAATCTTGAAAAATTCTGTTTTGATCGCTTCATTTTCCATATTGTTGAGACTTCTATCTTTTTTTATCTGCTGAAACGCATGAATGACTTTTGAACATTCTTCAAGTATTAGTTTATTTAACTACATCAGGTAGTTCCTCGTACTGTCATCGGGAGATTGTACTACTACTAGCTTCTCCCTTACAGATATATCGACATATGAAAGCTTACACTCAGATTTTTCCCATTTAAATTTACTGTCTGCAGTTAGACACTGGAGCACAGCGACCCATTCTTTGAAGGACTGATAGGGTTCCTCGAATGCTTTGTAAAATCTATGGCGCGTTGCCGCCACGCAAAGTTTATTTGCGAAGTATTCAGACTTTCTTCCTTTCTAGCTGCAACATTAGATAGCAAATAGGCTCTTTGTGTTACTTCAGCTGTCGTCCAGCGTGCCGTAGAACGCTGCTCCATCTGGGAAATGTAATTTCTCCATTTCTCTTCCCTCTGGTCCAACGGGTGGAATGCCGCTAATGTTCTCTTGACATATCCTCGTTCATCTTCATTTTGATCAGCAGCCTTTCCTGCATGTTACTCGTAGACTGCAGCAATTGCAGTATTTGCATCGTAATGTAAGTCTGATACGCGTGAGAATATACTCAATACGGATTCCTGTTCATTAACTTTTCTTCCAGGAAGACATTATTTAGGCACTGCACTTTCCTGAAAGTCTAGGCATAAAAATTTGGGAAATTAGGTATAACTTCTTTATAATTTTCAACTATGCTAAATGTCTTGATACTGCGACATTCTAAACGTTTGAGCCCCTGACGCTGTACAGAAACTGTTCTAATATCGTCCCCGGTTCTCGGGTCTACTGCCGGATCCGATCATCCACGATATTTCGCTAGACAACCGTTTCGCCATCATCGTGTGGTGCTGATGCAATGAAGTGTGTGCGGCGGGCTCGCGGTGTTTATACCTGCCGGCGCAGAGTTCAGCCCGCGCCGATTCCGTGCCGTGCTTTCTGGTAAGGAGCGTGCGGCTGCGACGGTGGTGGGAGGGTCTCAGTTGCCTTCTACCCGCCGTTTTTGTCGTATCTCGCGTCTGTGTCACTTTTTGCCCTTATTGAGAGGATATCAAGTTTTGCTTTGATGGTGCTTAGCACTGACTCTCACGCCTTGCTCACTTAGAAGCTAGTGTCTATGTTGATTAACTCAGTCACACGAATTTCAGTTCATTCTTCGACAATGTAGTCCAAAAGTTTATCGGTGGTAGCCGGCGCTTTCATTTGCTGGTAATTCATTTTATGTCAATTTTCAGTGCAGTGTTCCACCATTGCAGACTTGTTGGCGCTCATGATCTATACATTGAACTTCCAGTTACGGAAGTGGAAGAAGATGCAGCCAACAGCAGGATTGGAGAAAGGGCTGAACTTTGCACCATACCTACATCTCTTCTAACAACTGAGATTGTGAACGCTGTGGAACAGGCTATCCGAGGAGAACCAAACGATACCACAGAGGAAATTCTTTGGGAAACCTGTCGAAGTCTCACCACCTCGTCTCCATCATGAAGATACATCTCAAAAATTCAATGGACAGCACTTCAAACCCTCAGAGAAGGAGAAGAAATCGTTGTTCTTTCATCAGATAAGGGCAACGCAGGGATTACGAGTAGAAAATACTAGAGCTTCTGGATGATCCAGTACGCCGGAAAAAAGCAGTAGGTCCAACCAAGAAATTGCAGAAAAGCACCTTCGCCCTGTTAAAGAGCAGGGCGCTCGCTGACAAAATCGCCAAATTACTTCGCCAGCGCACTACTGTAGCACAGATTGCATGGTCTGCCGAAGACGCACAAGGAAGTCACCTGAAGTAAGCAACAGGGCACCAACATATCCCCTGACGAAGCATCTGGCTCGTCTCTTGGGTTCTCACGTCAGAAAGTGTACACATCACTAAAGAAACTCAGGTAATATCATTTGCCGACTGACAGAGCTAAGACCGCAGGAGTCTGACATTACATTCAGCTCTGACGTCGTTTCGCATTTCTCTCGAGTACCTTTGGGAAACTCCACAAAACTGATCAGCGAGATGTTTAGCACTGAGTTGACATATCTTTTAGACATGTCTTGACATCGACTTAATTTTTCAGCAGACAATACTACGAGGATACCGACGGCATAGCAGCCCTCTTTCGCCAGTTGTAGCAAATCTGTTCATGGAGTGCTTCGTGGACAAAGTACTGGAAACTGCTGAGCTAAAACCAGTTTATTTCTTTCGGTATGTTCACGACACTTACATGGACCGAAAAGCAGAATTTGGTAGAACGTCTGAATTACAACCATGAAAACATCCAGTTTGCCACGGAAACAAAAAAGGTGACAAACTTCATTTTCTCGACGTCCTACTGCGGCGTAGGCGCGACGGCTCGCTTTTATATCGTAATCCAAGGTATAAGGATTCGTTTCCCCATCCTCCAGCTGCCATCATCCCTCGTAGAAGAACAGTGCGCTCAACTCTAGCACACGATGTCCACACCATCTCAGATGAACAAAGTCTGACGGCGCGGATGTGACACTTGGTATCTGTAATAGCAGTATACTGCATTGAAAATGGGCATAAAAAGAATTACAAGCAAACAGAAATTCTGGCTAACATCGATAAATTTTGGGACTGCATTTTCAAAGAAGCAGCTGAAATTCGTGTGACTGTTAATTTAATTAACAGCGCAAGTCACAGGAGCCAGTACTAAGCTGCATCAAAGCAATACGTTCCACCCTGACGAGAGCTGCGACAGCGACGGAGGGCGGAAAGTGACTGAGACTGTTCCCACCACCGGCGCAGCCGCACGCGGCCCCGCCACCGAGCTCGGCGCGGGGCAGCTGAGGCCTGACCTCTGGACCGGCAATTACAAACACCCTCGAGCCCGCCGCGGACACTTTATTCCATTAGCGTCATCTGTTGATGGCGGAACGGTTGTCCGCGGAAACATCCCAGGTATTTGACGATCGGATACGCCAATACAGGACGGAACCGTGGAAGCGGGAAAGCCTCAGGTCACTTGTTTCAACATAGTTAAGTATTTGTCGTTCTGTCGTCTTCGGTTGCTTCTAATATTACGTTGGTAATTGTTATTTTAGATCCGTCTAATCACAACTGAATAAAATATATTTTTCTTCTCACACACTTCTCGCCTTTATTATTTGCGAGCCATCTCCAGTTGCCGGGAATACATGCGTATTTGCATTTAAACTATTTTGCTTTACGTTTTGGGCATTGTATATTGAGGTTACAAACAGTTCTGGCACTTTCTGCTTACCCATGATGTAGTGATAACATAATTATCTACTTACAACTATCCATGAACGCAATGCTCTATTGCCTCGATGGATGACGTTTTGGGACGCGGGTTTCCATTCGCAGTTCATTTTTCTCCTGGAATCACTAAATATCCAGTATTTTTCGGTATATAGGAGAAAAACAAACAGCGGATGGAAACCGTGTCCGAAACTGCTACCCACAGAGGCAACAGAGCATCGCATTCAAAGGAAATAAGGCCTGTCTACACAGTAGCTAGCTCCATCTTCTCCGCTGCCGATCGAGGCGTTCAGTAATATCAGACTACACTGCGAGACGTTCCAACTACCGTCCGTCAGCGGGCAAAGTCGCGTTAGGGGTGGCCTGGCGGCAGGCGCCGGCACCTGTTACCTTAGACGCTCTGCAGCGTCGTTGGATGATATTACCGGACAGGAGTTCCTCTTCTCAATTTTTTCTTCAAGAAACGCTCTACAAGCCCTCTAAGCTTGTCGGTATAATTCTGTAACACCATGTATACACAGGGAGTATCATAATTAATGGCGTACACGCATACGGTTGAAAGTACTAGAAGCAAAACTGTATCAGTAAACATAGGGTCGAAAATGCATACCTTAAGAGCTACGAGCACTTTTTCATCTTCGATACTGTGAAGCAAATCTCGTCTACTGAAATCTCTTTGCTTTCCATATTTTGGGACATGGTAATGTGGACCAAAACAAGAAAAAAATGTCCAGTAAACATGTGCTCTAAAATGCATACCTAAGAGTCATGAGTACGTGCTCATCTTCGCTACTTGGAAACACAACTCTTCTAATGAACAATGCATTTTAGAGGAAATTTTTATTGGATATTTTTTCTTGTTCTTCTTCCCAAAACGTGGAAAGCAAAGAGCTTGCAGTACACGAGATTTGTTTCACAGTATCGAAGATGAAAAATTGCTCCTAAGGTATGAATTTCCGACCCTATGTTTACTGAGACTTTTTTGCTTCTAGTATCGTGTACTTTCAACCGTATGCGTTTATGCTATTAATTATGATACACCCTGTATATGTATTCGAATGCAAAGTTATGCCAAAATTTCAAAGAAATTGGAGAAGAACTTCCGCTGATTTAAGATTTTGAGCAAACTAACATTTACGTATTTTTATAGATACAATACATTGAACATTATTTCAGTTTGTTTGAAGTGTAAGCAACGTGAAAATTGAAAATAAAATATGTCTCCGCGTAAGGGCTCGATCATACTACGTTCTTTTCGTTGCGCCAATCACCACCTAGAAACACCACTACTATAAATGGCTCATGCCTTACCCAACTCCCGCCAAAGATGCTACTGTCTCTAAACGCTTGCTCATCTGGAGGTCCCATTTCTGGCCAAGCCCCGCATATACCATGCATTTGGACGAATTTGATGATGATGAATAGGTGCGGTTGCCTTGTAAGCTACGCACTATTTGTTTCTGTTGCTAACGGCCCATACAACTGACCTTGAGGGCTTGCTGGCGGACACGTTTCGCCTGGGTGCGTAGCCTGACCCGCTCACCTTCTGTTGCCGGAGCGAAGTGTGCCTGCCAGGGTTACCACTGGTTGTCACAACAGAATGAGGAGACTATAAAGTCCCGTCGACAACTAGTTCATTAAAAACGGAGAACAAGTTAGGATTAGGAAAGGACGGAGAAGAAATGCAGCCGTGCCCTTTCGGAGGAACCATCCTGGCATTTGCCTTAGGCGGTTTAGGGAAATCACTGAAAATCTACATCAGAAGGGCCGGACGCAGGTTTCAACCGTCGTCCTCTCGAATTAGAGTCCAGTGTAATAACCACTGCGCTACTCCGCTACTACGTCATTGTCACAACAGCCGCTGTACAGGTGCTGCCTTCCGGCGACCGTATAGTTATATGTCGACGTGTCTTGCCTCTGCAAAGGCCGACTACCACACGGAATAACTATCGTGTTTGCCTGCAATACGGAGGCAGTGGGGAAGTGATTCAATTTGTAATTATTTTAATACGCCAGTTAGTCAGCGCTGCGGATGGGTGAACGAGGACCGTACGCGCAACGCGATTTTGTCCCCTGCGGCCGGCGATAGTTAAATGGGCTACCAGTAGTGCAGCGCCTGAAGCGCTCTACACGAACACTGCAAGTGAACAAACGCTCTTTTGCGACCCATGGGTAACGACAATGATTTAAGGCTCTGATGGAGGAACTAAGCTGCAAGGCGCTTAATGTTAACTGACAGGTACCTTTAATCAGCCTACAATTTGAATTCTGAGACACAATGAAATTAGGGCATATGAGGCGCACACCGTGTGTTGTGCTTTCAAGAATCAAACTACCGTTTACGCTGCTCTCAGTTGAGTAAAAGATCTGATCCGTGAAAAAGAATTTATTTTTACAATGATGTCAACTAGACCGTAAACGGAAAATTTTGAATTTTCATGTAGCAGGTCTGTGTGTCAGTCAGTTCATCAAAGTAAGATAAAATTTGTCCTGTATCCTACGTACATAAGTGAGAATCGGAGAGGAGGCGCGAAAACAGCTTGCTTATTATTTGGTAATCTCGCCTCCTGTGACAAAGCGACGTGTCCCCCTATTCTCCTGTGCTGTTGTCTACCGAACGCGGGTCGAGTTTTAATCTTCCAGGGATTAAAAAAGAGAAAGCGCGGGAGACGGGACCGGGAATACACAGAGAAAAGGGGTGGGGGCGCGGGGAGCAGCAAAAAAGGGGGAAGCCGAGCAGTGAGGCAGCAGGGCTTATCCGGAGCCTTTGCCGTTTTTAACGCGGTCGGTTTCATTCGCAACTAATACCGCCGACGGAGGCGCATTATTTATCGACGGTTTGAAACAGTGGCTGAAGTATTTCCGTCTTCGGCTATCCTCGTGCACCCTCGGCCAGATCGATCGGGCGGGCGCAGCGCAGCTTCGCGGCGCAGCCGCTGCGTGACGTCGGGCGCTGCAGTAAACAGTTGCGATGCAGGTTGCAGCAGCGACAGGGGCTCCGATCGCCGTAAAAGAAACGTACACCGAAACGTGAGGGCTGCACGGGCTTTCGAACTCGCCGAGTCGGGCTTCGTCGGATCAGCGAGCCCAGTTAGCTGCCGACGCCACCAGACTGCGAGACAGCGCTCCTGTCGGTCGACCGGGAGGGCAGGGAGCGCGATGTCGAGCGCCGGCCGCGGCCGCGGCAGCCTCTGACGAGTGGCGTCGCAGGGAACTCTGCAGCCCAGCTGGTCCGCACGCACAGGTGAGTGAGTGCATGTCGCCGCTCGGCTTCTCTCGCCATCCCTTCCGGCCGCACGCACCGCACCGCAACACGTTTGACCCGTCGTAGGCGCCCCCGTGTCGACCTCGCACGCCGGAGATCGATAGGAGGCGCCTAGGACGCCAGTGGTCGAACCCCGGACGCGAGGACGGCGCGCGGCGGCTATCGACTGCGCGGCTGCGGCAAGGAGGCGGGCCGCGGAAGGGTAACGCGTCCTACGGGACCGCTCCCAAACAGGTTACGACCGGCCGCGAGCCCGTGTTCCTGCCCTCCCTAGTCGCTCCCCAGGGGGCGCATCACCGCGCTCGCCTTGCCGACACACTGCCTCGCTTCTGTCACACAAAACAAATGCCTTCTCCTCCTCCAGTTTCTCTACTTACTACAGTTTACAAAAGGAATGTGACAGGCATTCTCCGCCAAAACAGTTGGAGCAACACTTTTGCCGAATTCCCGTACTACACCACACCCTTCGTTTATGCAAAATACAATCTTAAAAATTATACAGAAATTCTGTCTGTTAGTAGACCCATAAATTTATAAATTTTACAAACGGAAGTCCGTCGCCTGTCTGTCCTTCGGTTTTTCAGGTTTTTGTTTCCGCGTTTTAGAGCGAAAGCCTCCTCGTCAACGTTTGCAAGAGTCATTCGAGGATTTCCTAATGACCTGGCGAAGCAGACACGCTTGTATATCGTGAGAACATGCTTCACTGGAGGTCCATGGTGAAATTCCTATAAGATTTTTGGTTTTCATTGTAGGAATATGTCCTTGGACACACAGGGGTATTATTGCCAAACTTTCCGTACTGCTGTCTGTTAACGAAATGTTCAGCTGCCCCTAATTATGGTTTTTACGCAACCCACAACGCCCTCAAATACCACGCACACGATTTTCCTATTCTCTCCCTCACTACACAGAAACTATTAATTATACATAAAAATGATCAGGACCTCTTGTTGAAAAATTAATGTAGTTGCATTTTGTACTGATACATTTTTGCTAGAGTCTGTAGTTTTCGGATTACTCAAAGCAAACGTCCAAAAGTGACCTTCAAACGCGTTTTTCTTGAGTAAGTCGAAAACCGTGGCCTCTAGCGAAAACGTATCCCAATGCATAATTTAACTACATTAAATTTCCTACAAAAGGCCCTGTTCATTTCTTCCATAGAACTAATAGTTCGCGCGTAGCGAGAGAGAGAATATGGTTTTTGAAGATGTCGTGGGTTACATAAAACAATGGGTAGGGGCAGCTGACTCGCCCTGTATTTGTCTAACGAAAATCAAAAACTGTAGACCTCTTTCAGAGTGGACCAGTGAATCAGGTTTTCACGATAAGCAAATGCATATCAGGTTATGATGAAAACTTTGAGTGAATTTTGGGAATCCTGACTATGGAGCCTTTCCTCTGAAATATGTATTGCAAATAAAAACCTGAGAAACTGAAATTCAATTTCAATCGACGCATTTTTATTCGTAAAATATATTTCTTTCAGTGTCTCTGTGTGACACAGAAACCCTTTTATTAAATCGTTAAAATTATAAATTTATTTTTCCTTGCTTCAACACCTACTGTCTAATTTTTCTTTTTCTTCTCTTTTTCCATCTTATATAAATGTAGTTCGTTTCTACAATGTTGACAAACGATATTTTTGCATGAGGTAGCAAAAATTACAGCCAGCAGAACGAAGATGTAGAGAAAGATACGAGTGAAAAAGAAATAAAATTCTGGTGTCTTTGATTAGGTAGTTTCCACAACAAGTTTTCGATGTGGGTACGGAAATCGAAACAGCTGCAATATCCAAGAGATATTTTTATTCCGACAGACTAGTACCCCAGTTTCGTAGTGACATCACATTTAAGCATTCATGTGTCCTGTTCAACAAAACAAATCGGTAATGTCCCTCGTCCGAAGCAATCTCTCTTTTTTTTTTTTAAGTAAATGTCATTTGATTTTTAACGCACTTTATCCAAACACTATTCAACGCGGATGGGATTTTTGTAATTATTACATTGTAAATTTTGACAATATTAGAACAATGCAACACACACCGTCTGCCCACAAGTTAATTGGTTAGAAAAGAGCCAAGTCACACCCTTCCACAGAAATGTCAGAAGAAATTACTCACAGTGTTATATCGCCCACTCTTGTCTCTAACACAATTATGAAACGCTTGTGAACTACAGTTTATTGAAATACGTGCAATGAAACGACGTTATGAATGGCATATACCAAAAACACTACCATGCAGTACTGAAGTTGCGCTCTTTACGCGGCGCACGCAACGAGGTCGTATCAGCTGAACCGATTGATCGATTTACTGTAAAACAACGAGCATGAGGCACAACGCTGATCCGTAAGCTCGTATAACAGACAACTGTTCCTTTAATCATTCACCTGAATAGATACTACTTCAAACGCTTCTTCTCAGCGTTATACCAAATAATGCACAAAAATGCAAAATCTCATGAATTAAAGGTTAGGCCTAATTTTATTCCCACAAAAATAATTTTTTGGACTAACAATTTAAACTTTTCATAATTTAGTGTATCATATTCTTTGAAGAGGTGTAAAAATGAGAAGAAAAGAAAAATGAATTGTGTCCGCCGATCAAATCTCACAAACGGGTCATTTTTCTGACCCTTTTTTATTTACTGTTTTATATATGATGCGGGTTGGAAGCAAGTACTTTTTGTATTAGAAATTTTTCTTATCGATCGTTTGCCTAGCAGACAATAAGGGTGCAATGAAACTGCCGTAGATCAGACCGGTTAAGTGATTCACAAAGTAATTCTGGTTGTGCGAAGCTCTCTTTGCCTCTTCCTTTCAGACGCTTCTATGATGAACATCGTGAATAAACTTCTTTGGATAAGGAAAATGAGAAATCGAGTATATAACTGAAAATGAGAGGCTACAGGCAGATACTGTTTTAATCACTGCATTGATAACGTAGTACAGTTGTAATATAACGGGCAATGTAATGAACTGACATTCGTTAAAAGAAGTGTCACATTCCACGAGCGTTTTACGCACGTCTACAGGTTGACAGCTAAACGAAGTGTACCAAAAAATTCTAAATTGTTCTAACCATTATACGGGTCTGGATACTTAGAGCACAAAGTGCTTCTGTATTTATGATCTTCACATTAGCCAAACACCACCTATCTCAATTATGTGCTCAAAATGCAACATATTAAGAACATTTTCATTCCTTTGTCACTGGATCTGTGAATTCCCACACAGAAGAGACGTTTGTCTGAAAGAAGGAAAGTCGATCGCTTCAAATGCAAGTTACTAGATATCTCTCATAGTAGCTAATCTAGTCTGAAACCAACGGGAGGAGGGGGTGAGGGGTGGAGAGGAGGAGAAGATGTAACAATTGCAGCGCCTTGGAGTCTTCAGTGGCAGCCTGCTTCTTTTACTTCGTTGGGAATAATTATAATTTACAAGCCCTTGTGCGAACTGCTATTAACACAATTTGACCTTCATAGCTTACGCATGTGTAGTACACGCTAACACAGATTCGTAGACTTTGCCCTTCTTACTGGCTCTTCAAAATTCCAAGCGAGTTATTAGGCGTCCTTCTTATAATATCTACACAGAATGTCTTTACGGCGCTTTTGTGACAATCTTTCACCAACAAAAGACCCTGTAATCATTTGAGTTGGTTTTATTTGTAGACGTTAGACAATCCTTTTTTTATTCAAAAGTGCTACGTATGCGACGCACATGAGCAGTATTCCAGAATGAGTCGTACATGGGTGTTGAAAGCAGTTGTTTCGTATACAAATTGCGGTGCTACAGAATTCTACCATCGTACCAAAATATAAATATCTCACCATCTCTCATTTTAAGATTACGACTGATCCTATTCCTTAAATCATTGCGCTTTAATGTGATCACTAGCAGTCCTATCACATTCCTTCGGACGCTCCCGATATTACCTTTGTGTCTGTGCAACTGGCACAAACCAGGCCACATATCCTGTCGGAAATATTTTTGTAGTAGGCTTAGAGTAATACTGATTCGACATCTGATTTGTAGACTAGACTCAGGGACTATCTTCATTATCTATCCATGTCGCTAGAAAGACATGTGTGAATATTGCCAGTTGGGTATTGCAAGATGTAAATCAACGCTGGCTGCCACGGGGAATCCATTTCTTTCCCATAGGACATTATGTTTGGGCTCAGAATATTTTCTACAATTCTTATACATTTATATCTGTGGGTCATTTGTGATGACCTTTTTTACGGATAGGTAAAAGATGTGCTGCTTCCGGTCGTGGAGTACGGTTCTCCAGTCAAAGATTCTGTTTTAAATTTCTTCCTGTTTCATTGAACTAGATCCTTCTTAAGAAAACGTTCGATCTTTCCTGTTATGGAGAGAACAAGCCACAGGTAGTTCCCGCACTAACGAAACAGTGTCGCTGTTTGAAGCAGTTTAACTCAAAAACGGTACCCATAGATCCCCTCAGCGCAAAACAAAGATAAATAAACGGGGGCCTCCGAATCTAATCTTTCTGTTCGTACTCTTCTGATAAGCAATACAAATACTGTGGATGTTAAGAACTATACACAAGCTGCCGAATTATTTTTGTAGATAAAAACAGTTTTAATTCGTTGGACTGTATGTAAGGTAATGCGCCATTTACAGGGTGAACACAAACTCCTCCGACAAAATGTCCGAAATTGTTCAGGGATATATTCCGAGTATTTTGTTGTAAGAGATCCATGGTCTCCGGTGGTTCATTACAGAATAATAATGCAATGGTAATGTTTTCGGTTTGCTACCTTCATTACCTTTATTTCTGTGAAAATACCGTCGCAACCGCGAAGAAGCCTGTATCATCGAAACACGCAAAGCAAAACACAGAGCTGTGCAACTACCCTCGGTTTCAGAAGAACTGAGATGTGGCTGCCGTCGCTGCGGGAACAGCAGGGGGATGGAGGAGATTAGTGTTTAACTTTCCGTCGAGGTCATTGGAGACGGAGCACAAACTCGGATTAGAGAAGGATGGAGAAGGAAATAGGTCATGCTCTTTCAAAGGAACCATCCCGATGTTTCCCTGAAGCGATTTAGGGAGCTCACGGAAAACCTAAATCAAGATGGCCGGACGCGGGTTTGAATCGTCGGCATTCCGAATGCGAGGCCAGCTTGCTAACAACTGCGCCACCTCACACGGTTGCGGGAACAGCTCAGCGTAAGCAACGTTGTGCTGTTCTTGCGTTGCATTCGGTGAAGGTTTATATTGGCCAACTCTTCATCAGTAAACCTGTCCGTACCGCTCTGTACCCCTATTAACATACACTACGTAACCAAGAGTTACATCCCCAGAAATATACGTTTTCATATTAGGTGCACTGTGCTGCCACCTACTGCCAGGTACTCCTTATCAGCGACCTCAGTAGTCATTAGACATCGTGAGAGAGCAGAATGGGCGCTCCGCGGAATTCACGGACTTCGAACGTGGTCAAGTGATTGGATGTCACTTGTTGCATACGTCCGTACGCGAGATTTCCACACTCCTAAAGATCCCTAGGTCCACTGTTTCCGATGTGATAGTGAAGTGGAAACGTGAAGGGACACGTACAACACAAAAGCGTACAGGCCGACCTCGTCTGTTGACTGACAAAGACCGTCGACAGTTGAAGAGGGTCGAGATGTGTAATAGGCAGACATCTATCCAGACCATCACACAGGAATTGCAAACTGCATCAGGATCCACTGTTAGTGCTATGAAAGTTAGGCGGAAGTTAAGAAAACTTGGATTTCATAGCCGAGCATCTGCTAATAAGCCACACATCACGTCGGTAAATACCAAACGACACCAAGCTTGGTGTAAGGAGCGTAAATACTGGAGGATTGAAAAGTGAAAAAACGTTGTGTGGAACAACGAATCACGGTACACAATATAGCGATCCGATGGCAGGGTCTGTGTAAGGAGAATGCCGGGTGAACGTCATCTGCCAGCGTGTGTACTTCGAACAGTAAAATTCGGAGGCGGTGGTGTGATGTAGTGGTCGTGTTTTTCTTGGAGGGGGATTGCACCCCTTATGTTTTGCGTGGCACTATCACAGCACAGGCCTATATTGATGTTTTAAGCACCTTGTTAATTCCCACTGTTGAACTAAGGGATGGCGATTGCATCTTTCAACACGATCGAGCACCTGTTCATAATGCACGGCCTATGGCGGAGTGGTTACACGACAATAACATCCCTGTAACGCACTAGCCTGCACAGAGTCCTGACCTGATTCCAATAGCAAACCTTTGGGATGTTTTGGAACGCCGATTTCATGCTAGGCCTCACCGACCGACCTCGGTACCTCTCCTCAGTGCAGCACTTCGTGAACAATGGAGCTCCAATCTTCAAGAAATCTTCGAGCACCTGATTGAACGTATGACTGTGAGAGTGCAAGCTGTCATCAAGGCTAAGGGTGCGCTAACACCGTATTGAATTCCAGCATTACCGATGGAGGGTGCCACGAACTGGTAAGTCATTTTCAGCCAGGTATCTGGATACTTTAGTTCACATAGCGTGTAACGAACACTGCTGGTAGAAACAACCCGAGACATAACATAGCAGTATGGAGGTCGAAGATTTAGTGACCATTACTGTTGTCAACAGGAAGTTGACGTTCAAAAATGGTTCAAATGGTTCTGAGCACTATGGGACTTAACATCTGTGGTCATCAGTCCCCCAGAACTTAGAACTACTTAAACCTAACTAACCTAAGGACATCACACACATCCATGCCCGAGGCAGGATTCGAACCTGCGACCGTAGCAGTCGCGCGGTTCCGGACTGAGCGCCTGAACCGCTAGACCACCGCGGCCGGCGAAGTTGACGTAGAATTGTTGGAACATAGTACTGGCGATAAATCGTTTGAAATATGAACAACTATGAAATACCTAGGCGAGCTAAAGTGGAACGATCACATAAACTCAGTTATGAGAAAAAGATGCCATGCTGTGATTCAGTGAAACAATCCTAAAGAAAGTACGATTGATTCACGAAAGGAATGGCTCACGGAACAGTTGTTCGAATAATTCTTGAGTACTGATTGTAATACTGGGACTCTCATTAAATCCGCTTAATAAAGGATGTAGAAAAGACACAAACGAGAGTGGAGTGTTTGGCCATGAAATCTTTTAGTCAGCGCCAGAGCGTTTTGGAGATGCACAACTAGCGGTAGAGGCACACACTACAAGAGATGCGGTTTGTATCACGAAGAAGTTTGCTAATGAAATTCCCCAAACGTACGTTTTACGAAGCGTCGGGCTGTATATTACAGCTTCTACCACATGTCACGCCAAATGACCACGAAGGGAAGATCAGAGAAACCGGATCTCTTACGTAGACTTTGAATCGTTGCTCCCACGCACGAATCTTGAATAGAAGATGAACAGTGAGAGGCGATGATGGTACCAGGATAACCCTCTGCCCAACATTGTTAAATTCGCTTGCGGAGTATACACGAAGCTGTCTATATACACTACTGTCCATTAAAATTGCTACACCAATAAGAAATGCAGACATTCATTGGACAAATATATTATACTAGAACTGACATGTGATTACATTTCCACGCAATTTGGTGCATAGATCCTGAGAAATCAGTACCTAGAACAACCACCTCTGGCTGTAATAACGGCCTTGATACGCCTGGGCATTGAGTCAAACAGAGCTTGGATGACGTGTACAGGTACAGCTGCCCATGCAGCTTCAACACGATACCACAGTTCATCAAGAGTAATGACTGGCGTATTGTGACGAGACAGTTGCTCGGACACCATTGACCAGACGTTTTCAGTTGGTGAGAGATCTGGAGAATGTGCTGGCCTGGGCAGCAGCCGAACGTTTTCTGTATCCAGAAAGGCCCGTACAGGACCTGCAAGATGCGGTCGCGCATTTTCCTGCTGAAATGTACGGTTTCGCAGGGATCGAATGAAGGGTAGAGCCACAGGTCGTAACACATCTGAAATGTACCGTCCACTGATCAAAGAGCCGTCAATGCGAACAAGAGGTGACCGAGACGTGTAACCAATGGCACCCCATACCATCACGCCGGGTGTTACGCCAGTATGGCGATGATGAATACACGCTTCCAATGTGACTTCACCGCGATGTCGCCAAACACAGATGCGACCACCATGATGCCTTAAACAGAACCTGGATTCATTCGAAAAAATGTCATTTTGCCATTCGTGCACCCAGATTCGTCGTTGAGTGCAGCATCGCAGGCATTCCTGTCTGTGATGCAGCGTCAAAGGTAACCGCAGCCATGGTCTCCGAGCTGATAGTCCGTGCTGCTGCAAACGTCGTCGAACTGTTCGTGCAGATGGTTGTTGTCTTGCAAACGTCCCCATCAGTTGACTCAGGGATCGAGACGTGGCTGCACGATCCGTTACAGCCATATGCATGTCATCTCGAATGCTAGTGATACGAGTCCGTTGGGATCCAGCACGGCGTTACGTATTATCCTCCTGAACCCATCGATTCCATATTCTGCTAACAGTCATTGGATCTCGACCAACGCGAGCGACAATGTCGCGATACGATAAACCGCAATCGCGATAGGCTACAATCCTACCTTTATCAAAGGCAGAAACGTGATGGTACGCATTTCTCCTCCTTACACGAGGCATCACAACTACGTTCCACCAGGCAACACCGGTCAACTGCTGTTTGTGTACGAGAAATCGGTTGGAAACTTTCCTCATGTCAGCATGTTGTAGGTGTCGCCACCGGCGACGACCTTGCGTGAATGCTCTGAAAAGCTAATCATTTCCATATCTCTGCATCTTCTTCCTGTCGGTTAAATTTGGCGTCTGTAGCACGTCATCCTCTTGGTGTAGCAATTTTAATGGCCAGTAGTGTATTACCGGGGCAGATGAAATCGCGTTAGTTAATTTTTCTTTTTCAATCCATACTCGCGATATGCTTGGGATCAATGACTCACTTCTGTATTTATTAGTTTATTTATTATCTGTATAACGTATGTTCATGAAAATAGTTACAAATGTCGTGGAATCTAGAAGTAATGTACGAATTTCTAGTCCCATGACAGAATACAGTGTCAACATAAAATCTTCGTAAGTAAAAAGTAGTAACGAAATGAAGGTTAATAAGCGACACACGGAACCGAAAATTACAGGCTACTACTATTCGACCGGCAGCCCGTCGTACCCGAAAAGCGTCCCAACGTTTTAAATTAAAATAAAATTGAAAATGTGAGAGGTAGAAATTCAAAAGAAATGATTTATTCATAACAACTCGCCATCGCACCCCTCTCAGATTTAGTGGTAAGACGGCCCAGTGGATAGCCCGTCAGAAACTGAACACAAATCAAACATTAAAACAGGAAGAAGATATATTGGACTGTAAAAAAAAAAGAGCAAAATAGAAATTGTGAACAGTCGAAGCGTAATAAGTTCAAAGACAGACTGCCGCAGCTTCATGGTTAAGTTGTCAAGGTGTTGGACTGTGACACCTGCGAGTCGTGTCCAAAGCTCACTCGTGCCATTTACGTTTCTTTTTTTGACAATATTGTGAATCGTCCCACCATTGTAATGTTTGTTCTCTTTCTGTAGTCTTGGTAGTTGTCATACTATACATTGGTTACATACACATAAAAAATGTTTTGCATAACCCCGGTTCTCGGAACTCCTGAAGATAGACGTCAACTGTGGACATTGTATCACGTACACAGTTCCTTTGACTGTTCACAGATGTCACTAAACCCGTCGAAAGTTGTAAACAACCAAGCATGAGCAGCGCCTATTAGACGGAGGGTGTCTGACAGCCGATCAGTTCCAGTCATTCCACCAGAAAGGAGGTACACGGCTCGTGTTGTCTGTAGTTTAACCATGCCTAGACGGTCAGTACCACGGTTCGATCGCGTCCTCATTGTTATTTTGTGCCAGGAAGGGCTCTCAACAAGGGAAGTGTCCAGGCGTCTCGGAGTGAATCAAAGCGATGTTGTTCGGATATGAAGGAGATACAGAAAGACAGAAACTGTCGATGACATACCTCGCTCAGACCGCCCAAGGGCTACTACTGCGGTGGATGACCGCTATCTACGGATTATGGCTCGGAGGAACCCTGACAGCAACGCCACAATGTTGAATAATGCTTTTCGTGCAGCCACAGGATGTCGTGTTACGACTCAAACTGTGCACAATAGGCTGCATGATGTGCAACTTCACTCACGATGTCCATGGCGAGGTCCAAGTTTGCAACCACGACACCATGCAGCGCGGTGCAGATGGGCCCAACAACATGCCGACAGGACCGCTCAGGATTGGCATCACGTTCTCTTCACCGATGAGCGTCGATATGTCCTCAACCAGACAATCGTCGGAGACGTGTTTGGAGGCAACCCGGTCAGTCTGAGCGCCTTAGACACACTGCCCAGCGAGTGCAGCAAGGTGGAGGTTCCCTGCTGTTTTGGGGTAGCATTACGTGGGGCCGATGTACAGCGCTGGTGGTCATGGAAAGCGCCGTAACGACTGTACGATACGTGAATGCAACGATAATGCAACCATATCGGCAGCATATTGACGGGGCATTCGTCGTCGTGGACGACAATTCGCGCCCCCATTGTGCACATCTTGTGAACGACTTTCTTCAAGATAACGACATCGCTCTACTAGAGGGGCGAGCACGTTCTCCAGACATGAACGGCATCGAACAGGCCTGGTATAGACTGAAAAGGGCTGTATATGGTCGACGTGACGCACCAAGCACTCTTAGGCATCTACGCCGAATTGCCGTTGAAGAGTGGGACAGTCTGGACCAACAGTGCCTTGATGAATTTGTGGATAGTATGCCACGACGAATACAGGCATGCATACATGGTAGTGGGTATTAGAGGAACCGGTGTGTACAGAAATCTGAACCACCACCTCTGAAGGTCTCGCTGTATGGCGGTACAACATGCAATGTGTGGTTTTCATGAGCAATAAAAAGGGCGGAAATGATGTTTATGTTGATCTCTGTTCCAATTTTCTGCACAGGTTCTGGAAATCTCGGAACCGAGGTGATGCAAAACTTTTTTTATGTGTCTATAATACGAGTCAATGGGTAAGAATACGTTCCGTCACAAGTAAACTTGATGGATAGTGAAAGTAGGCGAGAAATTCATTTGTCGCAGCTTATGTGACAAACTATTATTTTTTCATCGTTTCCTTGGGAGTGATTACATTCACATTTATACGAAGACCTAAATCGGGCAATGAGGCGTATCTCACTCACTCACCAGGCGTAGGAATTAGGTGCGTCGATGACAGATTCCTATCACATGACTGACACACGTACTGTCACACCAAATGTGTTTTCCTGTGGGGCTTTGCCTTGCCGCCTTGTCATCCAACGTTCGTTTGCAATTTCCATTCTAAAGCTACTTCCTTTCGGCTGCTAATACAGTAGTTGTGCAGAATCAACTGTCATTATAGGTCCCTTCTTTACACCGCGCTGTTGCAAACGGACGTTACATCCCGACACAGACACAAATTTGAATACAGCGAACAGCGAAAAAACAAAAAATTGGCGCGAGGGAGGTTTGAACACGGCTCGCCCGCTTCAGAGGCCAACACGGTAACGACTTAATAACGAAGCCATTTCTCTTCCCAGATGTTCTACATTGCACTTCTTGTTCTTGGATTGTTCACTGTTTCTCCCGTATTTTGCTTTTTTTTCACAGTCCAATAACCTCCTTCCTATATTCACGCTTGATCTGTGTTCAGTTTTCGACCGGCTATCCACTGGACCCTCTTACCACTAAACCTGAGCCGGCCTTTGGTGGTCGAGCGGTTCTAGGCGCTTCAGTCTGGTACCGCGCGACCGCTATGGTCGCAGGTTCGAATCCTGACTTGGGCATGGATGTGTGTGATATCCTTAGGTTAGTTAGGTTTAAGTAGTTGTATGTTCTAGGGGACTGATAACCTCAGATGTTAAGTCCCATAGTGCTCAGAGCCATTTGAACCATTTTGAACTAAACCTGACAGGGTGTGATGGGGGAGTTTCCCTTGTTAGACAGTAGACACATAATTAATGAAACGTGATTGTTACATAGTAGACCATTGCACGAAAATACTGTAGAAAAGTATAACTGGAAAGACGTATGAACCCATTACAGGCCATGCTCATTCTATGACGCAGATATTGTACCCAGCAAGCTAATTCACCATCAGATATGATGCACCGCTGTAATTATTCAATATTTTTTACTGTAACAAGGATGACGTTAATCGTGTTCCCTGGCTCACCTCGGCTCGAATACTAGCATTATCTTTCTAGTGTTATACGTATTAAAACAAAATTAAGATTCTCCAGCGTTCTCGAAGGAATTGTAAATGTGTCCTTGTCGAAAATGGCACAAGAAGTCATTGAACAACATTCGAAATTTATACGCGTCTACCCAAAAGGGGATTTGAAAAATGGGCAAATATCAATTGGTTGAGTTTTCCTATTACATGGTCCAACGCGTGTGCTAATTCACGTTCTATAAAAATGGCTCTAAACACTATGGGACTTAACATCTGAAGTTCAAAATGGTTCAAATGGCTCTGAGCACTATGGGACTTAACATCTATAGTCATCAGTCCCCTGGAACTTAGAACTACTTAAACCTAACTAACCTGAGGACAGCACACAACACCCAACCACCACGTGGCAGAGAAAATCCCTGACCCCGCCGGGAATCGACCCCGGGAACCCGTGCGTGGGAAGCGAGAACGCTACCGCACGACCACGAGATGCGGGCTGACATCTGAAGTGATAAGTCCCCTAGACTTAGAACTACCTAAACGTAACTAACCTAAGGACATCACTCACATCCATGCCCGAGGCAGGATTCGAACTTGCGACCGTAGCAGCAGCGTGGTTCCGGACTGAAGCGCCTTAAACCGTTCGGCCACAGCCGACGGCTCACGTTCTTTCTTGCATGTCATCTATATACGACTTCTTGAATGGATCGACTTTACGTTGTTTAGAGATCGAATGGACAGGGAGATGAAAATGCACTGATCGAAGCCTACAATTGTCTTATGGATATATATGCAGAGTAACAAGGCTCAAAGCATTGTGAAATTGTCGAACATGAATGCATACACTTCATCGTATGAATATTACGAACCGTGGGATGTTAATGAGCAGCAGATAAAATAATGCTAAGTCATCTATATTGCGAAATGTGTGTTCTGCTTACGAGAATTTTTTCAGCTGTTTCTGTCTTTCTCACCTTTAATCATAATAAGAGCCAAGATCACGAATTAAGCCAGTGTCATATTCGATTTAAACTATGCTTTTTGGGATTTCTCAGGTAGTAACTTTTTCATTCGTCCTATTTTGGCAATGAGTTAATTCATGTAATGACATGTTAAATGAGAAAATTGGAAAGGAGGACGTGTTTAGAAAGCAGTCAGAAAAGTGGACGGCATCGTGGTGAGGCATGCCACGTGTCTCAAGTGTTGTCAAGGAACGGTAATTTTGGAATTATGTTACCATGGCTGCATCGGTCTATTCGTCCACACTGATGCTACACTTCCTTAAAAGCAAATAAATAGCTAAAATATTGTTTGTAAAACAAAGATCATTCGTGGCCCACAGGTCATTACATACGCTGACTTGGTATTCTGTGTCACGTAGACATAGCGTTTCCAAATGATATTGTCAAACAGAAATATTTCTCTTCATATGACCCAAGAGGAATAATATCAGTGAATTTAGATTAGGCGAACAAAGCGTATATTCTGACACGTTAAATGTTGCGTAGGGTCAATGGATTACGTTTCTGAACACAGGTCATTATGTTCAGTTTGTTTTTCCTGGAACATTCTGCAGCAACTCTAAAACTATCCGTAACATTCTGAAACACCACGCAGAATACAAACATGTCGTTATGCACATCAGGTAATTATACACTATTAAACAGAATTCTCTGACTCAATAACTTGATCGATATATCAGTATCGCTCTTCTCATGAACAAATCGTTCTGTACTGTGTAACACCAATAGGGCCCAAAAAGACCATTACCGCAAACAGCGAGAGAATCAGTAATGAATACAAGAACCCATTTCGTCCGTAACTCATATGTGGTTTCACTTCAGTTGTTTGACTATTTATTTATTTAAGCTAATCTGATTACGCCCACCAGACCCTCCTGTTCCACACTACGGTACGTATTTTCATATGTTCCTACTTTCTACTGCTCAATATATTGTAAAATGTATTTTCCATCTTCGCTTTTCCCTACAACATTTTCTCTGCGCTGCTCTATCCACCGCCAAATTGATAATTTCTGGGTATCCGTTTCACATCCAGCGAATCAAACACGTTTTTTAAAAAAATTCGCGATTCGCTTTTACGTTCTAATGTCTTGTAATTTTGTTTTTGTCTGTCACTCAATTATTGCCATTCGTCTGTTATGTACTTGGCGAGTCATTCCAGTTCCATTCGCTCCGGTTTCCCGCAGTCCACGTAACACTTAAACACAATTGTGTGGTCCATATGTGTTATTTCAGAAACTCCCTCACAAACTCTGCGTCACTCCTTCATGCAATTGCAGAAGGTAATCAACCTATAAACGTGAACCCACACGATAAGGTATTGGTACAATATCCATAACTTGGTTTTTTTTTTATTTGAAGGCGAAGTAAAGGCGAAAACGAGTTTCCGTAAGCAATTGTTTTTCCGCGGTAGTACTTCATACACTATGTCTTGGCAAAAAATCTTTATGTACAGCGGTCTTTAGGAAAATATTTTGTATTATATTGTAAAAATCATAAAAAACGGTTGTAACTAAACAAAATCACGTTTCGTATACATGTGATCTGAGCGATACACCCACTGTAGATGGTACAGCAGTATGGAAACCTGTCTGGATGCGAAAACCCCCCAAAAAATTCTTTGTCGTTGAAATACTCTTCACTTACCATTTATTTAAAATTAATCATGCGTGAAACGTAAGTTATCACATAACGATTTTCTGAGTAACTTTGCTAACGTACATTTTCCTAACACTCTTCGCTAGACTGCTACCGTGCAAATTTTTCCATAAAACGATTTAAACTATGTCTCGGTTGGAATTCTCGGGTCTCGTTTCGACAGCAGACGTGTTTCGCATTTTATTCCTAAAAGATCCATAGAGGCTACTTTTTTTGCATTTCCTGTATTAGAAGTGGCGTTTTGCTACTGTTATAATTATTCCCTGGTGTTTTAAGACGTGGAAACAGAAGAAATGAAAAAAAGTACGGTTTAATGTCCCGCCGGTGGCGAAGCCATTGGAAATTAATCTTGAAAACGATTAGGATTTTTGGGAGGGGAGAAGGAAGGGGTGAGAGAGGGGAATCGGCTGTGTTTTTTCAAAGGAACCACTCAGGATATTGGTTTTATCGATTCAGGGAAACCACGGAAAGACTAACTCTGGATGATAACACGGGCATTTGAACACCGGTCCTCCCCACAGCGAGGATATAGTGTAGCTGGTCACTTACTGCCCAGAATAAACTTTCACCAAGTACAGAATGGAGTACATTTTTTTATACAATGCAGTACGAAATTCACCGGACAGTAACGTGACCTACACCGTGTAAAAACTCCACCGAATTACATACCTTACTCTGTGATGCCGTATTCTGAACAAGTGGTAGGCGATTCTTATAAGAGAAGAGCTAGGAGAAGGTTATTCCTAACGTGGGAAATGCAGAAAAATTGGCGCTGGTGACGCTTTTGGAAAGAAAATGGGAAACACGTGTTGTGTAAACATGCACCGCAGTTCCAGCTGTACAAACGATGACTCAAAAAATAAATAAATAGACGAATTAGTAGCACGAAACTCGGAACCAAAGTGAAAACAAATAGCAATGTGTGCGCAGTAAAGAAAACCAAGGAGTAATTTGGAAAGGGAGAAGGAGTAAAAACTGCAAGATTGACCGTAATTTCATAAGGAGTGCTCAAATGAAAGATAAGAAGCGTCGCAACAACCAAACCGGTTGAAATTTGTATTTGCCGCTTTGGGATAACGTAGTGAGAAATCTAGGGACGCAAATGTAGCATCGTCACCTCCTCGTAAGAAATTCAAAGCTGTGACAGCAAGCGAGGTGATGCTCACCGTCTTTTTCGACTTCCGAGGTCGGACACACATCGAATTTATTGAGCACGGAGAAACCATCAACTGTGATGTGTCCTGTGAGACACTCCCTAGCCTATGCAAGTCGATCAGTAGCAAACACGTGGGGTACTCAGAGAGGCAGTGTTTCTGCTCCACGATAACTCGCATTCCCAGGTCTCAAAGGACACACAGAGTGTAAAGGCCAAGTTGAAGTGGGAGCAGCTTGAACATCCGCTCCATACGTGTCCCACTGCTGCTTCCGTGTCCAATAAAAAAACGGAAGCACTTACTCAGACGACAAACTGGAGGGCACAGTGGAGGACTGGCTCCTGTCATAAACACAAGAATTCTGGGAACAGGGTATCCTTTGGCTCTTGAAAAAGTGGGGTAGTTGAGCTCAGGTCTCTGGTGATTACTTTTGAATTAACCCTTCAGTTATACCCGCAGTGTTGCTTCGCATATTTTCTGTTGAACACCCCTCACACTGTTAGGGCATAAAAATAACTAACGAAGGCCGAAATAGAGAGGATGCAAAGTGTAGACCAACAATAGCAAGAAAAGAGTCACTGAAAAAGAGAAATCCTTTAATATCAAATATAAATTTTTTCTGCCGTGCAGGATTAGCCGAGTGGTCTAAGGCGCTGCAGTCATGGACTGTGCGGCTGGTCCCGGCGGAGGTTCGAGTCCTCCCTCGGGCATGGATTTAGGTTAAGTAGTGTGTAAGCTTAGGGACTGACGACCTTAGTAGTTAAGTCGCATAAGATTTCACACACATTTGAACATTTTTAACTCTTTTCTGAAGGTATTTATCTGGAGTCTAGTCTTATACGTAGTGCTACAGAAGTATGCCGAGGATGACGTGGACAAATCGAGTAACTAATGAAGATAAAAGAAAAATGAGGATAAAAGAAATTTAAGTGGTTCAAATGACTCTGAGCACTATGGGACTGAACAGCTGAGGTCATCAGCCCCCTAAAACTTAGAACTACTTAAATCTAACTAACCTAAAGACATCACACACATCCATGCCCAAGGCAGGATTCGAACCTGCGCCGTAGGAGTCGCGCGGTTCCGGACTGAAGAGCCTAGAACCACTGGGCCACCGCGGCCGGCAAAAGAAATTTATGGGACAACTTGACGAAAAGAGGAGATCGGCTGATAGGAAATATCCAGAGGCATCAAGGTGTCCTTAGTACGGAATGAAGTGAGGGGTAAGGGGTAAAAATAGTAAGGAGAGACCAAGGCTTGATTAACGAAAGCAGAATGAAATAGATGTAGTCTGGAGTAGAGATGAAAAGGCTTACATAGAGCAAGTAGAGCTGCATCAAAACACTCTTCGGACGTAAGATCGTAACAACAACAACAATGTCCGTATCATGCACTTGTCTGTATTAACGTTAAACAGAATGCTACAGAGAATAATCCCATTTGTGTTTGCTGGAGTGAAAATAAAGCTCAGGGCTAGAGACCTTGGGCGAGTCCATTATGCGAGCGCGGCAGACGCGCGGAATGCGAGGACCGTCCTCGTCTTGGCGTCTGGGACGTCCGCATGCTGGCTGGCAACGTGCCACGCGCCGAGGCCCTAGCTGACATTAGCCCTGCCAGCCCCAGCCGACCCCACGCCCATTATACAGACTAGCGCAGCGGCTGCCATACCGCTTCCGCTTGGCTTATCTGGCGCATGCTATGCTTCAAGTGCCAGCTGATCCGCAGTCCGTACTACGCAGTAATGGCAGTTACGCAACCTCTGAATTTCATAGATGTCGGAAGTCTTCCTGTTGTGAAACTCCAGACACAATTATCCAGGTAAGTGAACAAGAGCTGTGGGGCGCTAGTCGGCAAACTCAGCTGACGTCGCGCCAGTGCGGGAGCAAACTTAATCTCGTGACCAGCTGAAAGGGGGATCAACATCGGCATAGTGCGCGTTGTTATTGGCGGTTTGAAACATCTTTACTTGCAGCAAATACTAGAACAAAAGGCGAGAGCTGTCGATGGCCGATGCGACGAGGAACCATGTGGTCACCTGTGAGACGCACAGCAGGTGGACAAAAATATGGAACCATCGAAACACAGTACATTACTACGGCACTCAAAAAAGCTTCTAGTCGTCTCGAAATGGACAAATAGAGAACCTGTATGGTTCTGGCCATGGCAAGGAAAGCGTTTCTGAAGAAGAGATTTGTCAGGAAGTCATTTCTGAAAGTATTTGTATGGAGTGTAGCCATGTATGCAAGTCAAACATGGACGATAAATAGTTTGGACAAGAAGAGAATAGAAGCTTGTGAAATGTGGTGCTACAAAAGAATGCTGAAGATTAGATGGGTAGATCACATAACTAATGAGGAAGTATTGAATAGGATTGCGGAGAAGAGAAGTTTGTGGCACAACTTGACTAGAAGAAGGGATCCGTTGGTAGGACATGTTCTGAGGCATAAAGTATTGGAGGGCAGCGTGGAGGGTAAAAATCGTAGAGGGAGACCAAGAGATGAATACACTAACAAGGGAACCTCCCCATCGCATCCCCATCAGATTTAGTTATAAGTTGCATAGTGGATAGGCCTTGAAAAACTGAACACAGATCAATTGAGAAAACAGGAAGAAGTTGTGTAGAACTGTGAAAAAATAAGCAAAATATACAAACTGAGTAGTTCAAGGGAACATAAGCAACAATATGGACGACAGAAACGCAGGAGCGCCGTGGTCTCGTGGTAACGTGAGCAGCTGCGGAACGAAAGGTCCTAGATTCAAATATTCCATCAAGTGAAAATTTTAATTTTTTATTTTCAGTTTATGTGACAAACTCTTATGTTTTCATCACTTTTTTGGGAGTGATTATCACATCCACAAGAAAACCTAAATCGGGCAAGGTAGAAGAATCTTTTTACCTATTCGCCAAGTGTACAAGTTAGGTGGGTCGACAACATATTCCTGTCATGTGACGCACATGCCGTCACCAGTGTCGTATAGAATATATCAGATGTGTTTTCCTGTGGAGGAATCGGTTGACCTATGACCTTACGATCAAATGTTTTCTGATCCCATTGGAGAGGCACGTCCTTTCGTCTACTAATCGCACGGTTTTGCAGTGCGGTCGCAAAACACATACACTAAACTTATTACAGTGAACAGAGATGTCAATGAACGAACGGACAGATAATAACTATGCAAAAATAAAGAAAGTAAAATTTACAGTCTAGGGAAGACTTGAACCAAGGATCTTTCGTTCAGCAGCTGCTCACGCTACCACGGGACCACGGCGCTTCTTAACGCACTTCGTCCATGTTGCTTATGTGGCCCATGGACTACTCAGTTTGTATATTTTGCTTATTTTTTCACAGTTCCACACAACTTCTTCCTGTTTTCTCAATTGATCTGTGTTCAGTTTATCAAGGCCTATCCACTGTGCCAACTTATAACTAAATCTGAGGGGGGTGCGATGGGGAGGTTCCCTTGTAAGCAGATTCAGAAGGATGTAGGTTGCGGTAGGTACTGGGAGATGAAGAGGCTTGCACAGGATAGAGTAGCATGGAGAGCTGCATCAAACCAGTCTCAGGACTGAAGACAACAACAACAACAACAACATGGTTTTCGAAGGAATCTTATACCATTCTTCCTGTAAAATATTGGGAAGTTCAGTTAACGACGATGGAAGTGGATAGCGATCGCGGACCAGTCTCTCCAAAGCAGACCACAAATGCTCAATAATATTGAGATCTAGTGTGTGGTAGTAAAGGGAGATGCGACAATTCACCCTCGTGCTCACAAAACCAGCCCTGGATGATGCGAGCTTTGTGAACAGTGGCCCTGTCATATTGAAACACAGCATTACCATTTCGGAACAAACACTGTGCCATGGGATGGATTCGATCATCCAAAATGGCCCTTGGCTGTAGTGCGATCTTGTAGAGTAACAATGGGACGCAAGGAATATAACGATACGGCTCCCCAAATCATCACTGAACATCTGCCATGTTTCACTCTTTGGACGAAACTCGCCTAGAAGCTGGAAACTGTGAAACTAGACTCATAAGAGCAAATGACATTCTGCTATTGCTTCATAGTCCAGATTTTATGACTTCTCTACCACCTTTCCCTGTTACGGTCATTTGCATCACTGATATGTGCTTTTGGAATTCAAGCTCGCGCCGCAATTCCCTGCTGTTGGGGCTCCCTTCGTGTAATGCTGGTGCTAATACGGTTCATGAGTGCGGCACTCAGCGCTACAATGGTTCTTGCAGCTGTCTTTCTCTTATTTTTCGTCACAATCCACAATACTCTTCAATGAGCGTCCGTCACGAGGTCACGATCACTCAACACACACCTCCGTCCGCCTTGTGACTTAGTGAATGATGTTTCTCCGCTTTACCTGTATACGGTGCCTCTTGAGAAACTAAACACTTCGGCTACCTCGGTTACGGAAGCACCCAAATACGAGCACCAGCAATTTGCCCAAGTTTGAATTCACTTAGCTCCGACTTAACGCTAACGCACTCACAACTACGCAGCACACTATTATGACCACAACAGTCACTTGTAACGTATTGAGAACGTTGCACGGACTTCGTTGATGGTCAAATACAACAGTGCAATCTGCAGGCTTGGCTAGCATCTGCTTTTGTACGCAACCATGTGTATGTCACGATGTTCCCATAGTTTTGTCCAACCAGTGTAAATACAGGGTGTTACAAAAAGGTACGGCCAAACTTTCAGGAAACATTCCTCACACACAAAGAAAGAAAATATGTTATGTGGACATGTGTCCGGAAACGCTTACTTTCCATGTTAGAGCTCATTTTATTACTTCTCTTCAAATCACATTAATCATGGAATGGAAACACACAGCAACAGAATGTACCAGCGTGACTTCAAACACTTTGTTACAGGAAATGTTCAAAGTGTCCTCCGTTAGCGAGGATACATGCATCCACCCTCCGTCGCATGGAATCCCTGATGCGCTGATGCAGCCCTGGAGAATGGCGTATTGTATCACAGCCGTCCACAATACGAGCACGAAGAGTCTCTACATTTGGTACCGGGGTTGCGTAGACAAGAACTTTCAAATGCCCCCATAAATGAAAGTCAAGAGGGTTGAGGTCAGGAGAGCGCGGAGGCCATGGAATTGGTCCGCCTCTACCAATCCATCGGTCACCGAATATGTTGTTGAGAAGCGTACGAACACTTCGACTGAAATGTGCAGGAGCTCCATCGTGCATGTTGTGTCGTACTTGTAAAGGCACATGTTCTAGCAGCACAGGTAGAGTATCCCGTATGAAATCATGGTAACGTGCTGCATTGAGCGTAGGTGGAAGAACATACTGACGAAACTAAAATGAGCTCTAACATCGAAGTTAAGCGTTTCCGGACACATGTCCACATAACATCTTTTCTTTATTTGTGTGTGAGGAATGTTTCCTGAAAGTTTGGCCGTACCTTTTTGTAACACCCTTTATAGTGTTCATATGGAGATATGACTTTCCAGTTACCGTTAGGATTATATCTGCAGCAGCGCAGTTGTTGTTCGCGTGTACTGCAGATGGTCAACGTATTTTCTAGCAGAAACCTCCCAAGAGGTGGTACGATCTCATAATAACACACTCCTCCACAATGTTCCTCAGTTCTGTGCGGAATAAAAAGGTAAGAGGAAAACCAAAGTCTGTGGGGCTCACGGTGAATCAGCTTTTAAAAGCCAGCTACTGCGAAGTAAATCTGCTTGAACTTTTTTAGAAGATACCTGAACTAAAAGATCGGCAATAAATATGAATAACAATATTTCATTGAATACTTTGTAGGGACTGACACAAAGCTGCGTAAATAAATGTAAGCAGGAGGAGAGGCTAGATCGCGTGCACACGTTGAAATACTGATACGGAATATTCGCGTCATTATATTTTAAAGGAGGAGGAACCTGTAAACGTTATAACACAGGTTTCACTTTCAAGATGTAATACTGAAAGCAACCAGGAAACGTGTTAAATGTAACGACTTGGAAGGAAGATATACAGATACGGCAACAGCATCTAATGATGCAGTTGACGAAACCTCATTAAAATACAAGTTTTACTACAGAATGTACAGCTGCGTATGGCGTTAAATAAAGAGTGTTAGGGGAACGCAATACATTAATTTTCATAGCTCGCCTGTGTACAATATACTCACTAGTACGAGGGTAATCCCAAAAGTAAGGTCACCTATTTTTTTTTATAAGTACACAGACCTCTTTATTTCTACAATGGTTTACATCAGTTTACAGCTTGAACATTTAGCTATTTTTCGACATAATCACCATTACTGTTGAAGTATTTTTGTAGACGCTGTGGCAGTTTTTGTATGCCCATGTCATACCAAGCCATCGCCAGATCCGCGGCTTTGGCGAAGGATGCCGCCACTGGAGTGATTGTTACTTGGTCTCAGGTGTAAAGTGGTATGCCCAGGTTTCGTCACCCGTGACAATTGAGTCCGGAAAGTTGTTCTGTTCGGCTGCAAGGCGGTGAAGAAATGTGCGGGAAGCATCAACTCATTGGTGGTCCTCAGTCAGCATGCGTGACACCCAACTTGCCCACACCTTTCGGTAGTTCTATGTTTCCGTTAAAATTCTATGAGCGGTGCTTAGGGAAACGTCAGGAACCAACGTGCAGAGATCATCCAGGGTGACCCGCCGATCTTCACGCATGCCTTGCTCAATCTTTAACACGGTCTCCTCAAAAATTGATGGTCTCCCGCTCCTTTGTTCGTCGTGAATTTCGGTCCGACAAGCTGCAACACTCTACACCACTTACGGACATTTTTGACATCCATGCACGACTCACCATACACTTCCGACAATTGGCGACAGATTTCAATCGGCGCAGTGCGATTTGCGTTCAAAAACCGAATAACTGAGCGCAATTCGCACTTGGCGGTAACATCCAACGGGAGCTCCATTCTCAACGGCTGCCAAGCCAAGACTGAGCGCCTCAGCGCGGCGTGCGCATGTTTAGACACAGCACGTGAAGCACTCTTCATAACAGTGTGACCAACTGCCACACAAACTGAGTTCTGTACCTATAAAAAAATAGTAGACCTTACTTTTGGGATTACCCTCGTACGTTCCTTGTGTCAACAATATTTTGAAACATTTTGATCCTAAATTCCTCTGACCCTTGACGATGATGCGATTTCTGTGTCATATAACACTGCGGTAACATTGAGCCAGACACTTACTTAATACATGGAGACCTCGGATCCTGTACACCAGAATACTAAATGTTGTCAGGGGAGTTCGAGATCACTCTGTATATAGCTCATTCACGATTCTTCTTTCCTGCTTCATCTGTAACACACTGTTTTGCTTGTATTGTAATACACACCTATATCTGGAAGTACTGTAAGCAGCTAATAAGACGCCAACCATACTGGTGTCATGCCGATCCAGTGTCGAGATAGTCAATATTCGCTTCCAAAGAAGGGAGCTGTCGAAACCGTCTTTGTTCGCGAATCCTAGAAGTTACAAACCTACTAAGGTACATCGTATTGTAACTTCTATCGCAGTACGTCTGTTAAAAAACATTAGCAGTAGAAAAGTCTAGCTTCACGTTTAAGGAGGATACCGCTATCACGAAAGTGACTGCTGACCTTTATGTAACTATAGAAAAAAAAATGCGATGTGAAAAGTATACGAAATATGGACGGTAAGCTGAGACTTTATTGCCAAAACTCTATGGCAACCAACCCACAGTTACTGCCAGTGACGAGCGTACTTTCAAATTGTTGTGTTCCGTATAGAGATAATCAGAGAAGCATACAATCCAGCCGCTCTTCGAAGGGTGAACCATTTCTATATGTTCTAGAAAATTGTATGCAAATGTATCGTACTTTTCAGTGTGTTCCGAGATTTTCTCATATACTGGGGAACAGCCAATGTTTGCAAAATGACCATGGGCTCATTTTCCCGGGGTCTAGGCATTCTGGTCTGTGCTGCACTGTGGCTTAAGTGCCGACTGCTTCATCGTCTTTCAAGAAGCTGGAACAGTTTCAGACTTACTGAAGATTTCAGACTCCTTAGAATCCTCTACAGTGAGTTGAATCCCACAGGTAGGTGAACTGAACCTATGGCAAGCTGCTCATACAGTAAGGCTGTAGTAATTTTAGTGAAACATATAGACAAAGGAATCTAATTAGAGCTTCAAACAATGTACCTTTTCCACTTTTTTATTTTTCTCTTACATTACGTTTATGTTAATTGCACGCATGACATTGTAAGCTTTGGCACTATCTTCAGAATCAACTTATTTTTACGTGCAAAATGTATCGCTAGAATTATTCACCTTCCAAGGTTGCTTTTCACCGCACCAGCTGGTACTGTAGACCAGGTCCTGAATTTGCATCAAGGAGAAAGTGGTTGAAGCCCCAGCTGAACTGTCTCGATTTTGGTTTTATCAAGTTCTCCCAAATCACTTTAAGCGTCTACCGGAAGACGTCGTGAAACAAGAACCCTTCGTTGTGCAATGTGTGGTTCGGCGGCTTAGAGGCTAAGTGCCAGAATGTAAAAACAAAGACCTGCGGTTCAATTGGTGCTACGATTTTTTCTGTCTTTTGCCACTTCTTTCACCTTTGGTAACAATTTCGTTCTGACCGAAGAGAGCAACGCGCTTAATTAGACATTTCCACGTAGCAATGAACATCAACGCGTTTATTACGTCCCTAAACATATAGTCACATACAAAAACAATAGTTTAAGTGGAAGCTAGTCGACGCATTATAATCAAATCAAAGTGAGCAACTATCCCGGAACTGCGCTATCAGCAGAAATGAAACGTTCACTATTCTCAATAAGTCTCTGTAGGATAAGTAATTAACATTGTTCTACAAAGTCCGACTGCACGAGTATCGCTGAATCCAACCAGTAGGAAAAGTTTCTCACAGAGTTTAAGTCCAGCTGTCAGTTCATCACTGAATCCTATCAATAAGAAGTCCAACTTGTAAGTTAGTTCCCGTCGGAGCAGTCGTCGATGATGAGCGATGGCATACATGGTGACGGTTTAGCTGCTAGAAGAAGGTGCTGAAGAGCCAAAGGTAAGGGCTGAACGTTCGGCTGGAGCCGCTGGCTAAGCGTCGAGGGGCCACTTAAGTACACGCCGGGCGGAAAGTTACTGGATCAGTTCCCGGACGCTCCATCAGTTCTCGGACGCCACGTAACTGACGTAGGAAAGTAGATCTGTGATTGTGGCGCCGCCTGGGACTATGGCGGCGTCACGGTGTTGCACGGAAATTTCTGTAGACACTCTGGTGTTTACGTTTACTGGCGGTGAACACGACGCGGTGTCTTGTGGCGGCAGTCCTGTGTTTATCGGAGGCCGGCTTGTCACAAAGCGACTGCAGTCAGACGTAGTTGTGTTGCGGCACAGCCGAGATCTCAGGATGCCGGATTTGTTAATGTGAAGGATGACAAGTTGAACCACACATATTTGCTGAAGCCACAATCTGGGCATGCCATTGCAAAGATAGGAGGAAGGTAAGAGTATTACGCCTCCATCAGCATCAATTTTAGTACAGTGCAGCCTACCTGTTTACAACTGCTCTACGCTTCACCATTATGCGATTGGAGTTTGTACGTCGTCAATAATGATCTCGACGTCGGCGGGAGTTAAAATACAAACTTTCTTATTTTTAAAAGTTTTAGATCGGTTTGTGAAGGTATATTATGACTATTTTCTAGAAAATATTACATTATGCACCATCATCACGGTTAGTGACGCACATAATCTACGCCTCTGCAATTCACAATTAATTGCCTAGCAGAGGGTTCGTCAAACGACTTTCAAGCTACTTCTCCACCGTTCCACTCACGAATACCACATAGGAAAAAATGTACAGTTAAATCTTTCTGGAGAGCTCTAATTTGTCTTATTTTATTATTATGATCATGTCTCCCCATGTAGGTGGGCACCAATAAAATATTTTCACACTTTGAGGAAAAAGTTGGTGATTGAATTTTAATGAAAAGGTACGTCCCCATCAAAAAACGCCTTTGTTAAAGACTGCCACCGCAATTGGTGTCTCATGTCCATGCCACTCTCTCCCCTGTTTCGCGATAGTACAAAACGAGCCACCCTTCAATGAACTTTTTCAGTGTACTATCTGATGCGGATCCGACACCGTGCAGCAGTACTCCAGAAGAGGGAGACAAGCGTAGTGTAAGCAATCTCTTTAGTAGACCTGTTACATTTCCTAAGTGTTCTGGCAATAAATCGCAGTCCTTGGTTTGCTTTCCCCACAACGTTATCGATGTGGTCGTTTCAGTTTAAGTTATTTGTAATTGTAACCCCTAAGTATTTAGTTGAGTCTACAGCCTTTAGATTTGTGTGATATATCGTGTAACTGATATTCAGTGAGTCTTTTTAGTGCTCATGTGGCTGACTGTGGTGATTTTACATGACGGTAAATGATAACACTATCTACGAGGATTGCTCAGATTCTCTCCCAAATCGTTTAAGCAAATCAGGAACAACGGAGTGTCTATAACACTTTGTTAGAGAACGCCACATGTTACTTCTGTTTTACTCGACGACTTCTTGTCAGTTATTACTAACTGCGACCTTCGTGCCAGGTAATCACGAATTCAGTCACACAAATGGGATGATACTTCGCAGGCATGCATGCGACAAAATAGTCAGCTTTGACCAATAACACAACTAACGAGATAAATACAGGGGCCGGCCGGTGTGGCCGTGCGGTTCTAGCCTCTTCAGTCTGGAACCACGTGACCGCTACGGTCGCGGGTTCGAATCCTGCCTCGGGAATTGATGTTTGTGATGTCCTTAGGTTAGTTAGGTTTAAGTAGTTCTAAGTTCTAGGGGACTGATGACTACAGTTGTTAAGTCCCATAGTGCTCAGAGCCATTTGAACCAAATACAGGGTGGTTCTAATTAAACGTTCGCTACTCGAGAGGCCCCATGACAAACGAGTGGTCGTAAAACAATTATTAAACATTGTGAACACATTTGTAAGGACATGCGGAATAGAAATAATAAATAAATCATTGACAGAAACACATTTTAATTTTCACACGAGAGGGTAACATTTGTTACAAACGTTGCTCAATGTGACGACCATCTCCATCCGCGACAACGTGGAACCGCACTAGACTAGAGAATGCTCCACTGCTGCCCGAAAAATCCTAGGTGGAATTTTGGCTGCCTCCCTCTCTATGCTCATCTTCAACCTCCAACATGTGTTAATTCTTTAACAATATGCGGCGCAGTTGGCCGTCTGCCTCTCCCAGGAGCAATTCCCAAATCGCCAGTCAATTCGAACTTCCAAAACATTTTCTTCAACCCCGGTGCGGAAAGAGCACCTCTCCGCAGTACGTTAATGCATCGATACTCGCAAAGATCAGCAACACTATTCCTATGATGTTTGGTACGCAAACGGTAAATAATTTTCCACCTACACTCACTGGTGTGGTGAAAGTTTCATTATAACCACTCTGTATTCCATTTAATTCGTAACCACTAAGGTGACTACGACGTCGTAAAGTAATGCAAACGAATTTGACTATCGAAGTATTAGGACACGGTAGGTATGTGTTTCAGTAGGGGTCTTTCTTGTGGCTCGTTTTAAAACCTTTAAGACCTTACATTTCACTTCACAGTGTGGAAAAATCATCGTTTTCTGGGAAAACTGAAATATTACAGCAGAATATAAAAATATATTCGTTGACTTCACCAACACATCATCAAACTGTGATCTTCGAAACTTATTGAGTCCTTAGCATAAACTACAGATATGTCTGTCACGATTGCCTGCTTTATAAAAACTACACTACTGGCCATTAAAATTGCTGCACCAAGAAGAAATGCAGATGATAAACGGGTATTCATTGGACAAATATATTACACTATAACTGACATGTGATTTCATTTTCACGCAATTTGGGTTCATAGACCCTGAGAAATCAGTACCCAGAACAACCACCTCTGGCCGTAATAACGGCCTTGATACCCCTGGGCATTGAGGCAAACAGAGCTTAGATGGCGTGTACAGGTACAACTGCCCATTCAGCTTCAACACGATACCACAGTTCATCAAGAATAGTGACTGGCGTATTGTGACGAGTCAGTTGCTCGGACACCATTGACCAGACATTTTCAATGGGTGAGAGATCTGGAGAATGTGCTGGCCAGGGCAGCTGTCGATCATTTTCTGTACCCAGAAAGGCCCGTACAGGACCTGCAACATGCGGTCGTGCAATATCCTGCTGAAACGTAGGGTTTCGCAGGGATCGAATGAAGGGTAGAGCCACGGGTCAACACATCTGAAATGTAACGTCCACTGTTCAAAGTGCCGTCAATGCGAACAAGAGGTGACCGAGACGTGTAAGCAAAGGCACCCCATACCATCACGCCGCGTGATACGCCAGTATGGCGATGACGAATACACGCTTTCAATGTGCGTTCACCGCGATGTCGCCTAACACGGATGCGACCATCATGATGCTGTAAACAGAACATGGATTCATCCGAAAAAATGACGTTTTGCCATTCGTGCACCCAGGTTCGTCGTTGAGTACACCATCGCAGGCGCTCCTGCCTGTGATGCAGCGTCAAGGGTAACTGCAGCCATGGTCTCCGAGCTGATAGTCGATGCTGCTGCAAACGTCGTCGAACTGTTCGTGCAGATGGTTGTTGTCTTGCAAACGTCGCCATCTGTTGACTCAGGGATCGAGACATGGCTGCACGATCCATTACAGCTATGCGGATAAGATGCCTGTCATCTCGACTGCTAGTGATACGGGGCCGTTGAGATCCAGCACGGCGTTCCGTATTACCCTACTGAACCCACTGATTCCATATTCTGCTAACAGTCATTGGATCTCGACCAACGCGAGCAGCAATGCCGCGATACGATAAACCGCAGTCGCGATAGGCTACAATCCGACCTTTATCAAAGTCGGAAACGTGATGGTACGCATTTCTCCTCCTTACACGAGGCATCACAACAACGTTTTACCAGGCAACGCCCGTCAACAGCAGTTTGTGTGTGAGAAATCGGTTGGATACTTTAATCATGTGAGCACGTTGTAGGTGTCGCCACCGGCGCCAACCTTGTGTGAATGCTCTGAAAAGCTAATTATTTGCATGTCACAGCATCTTCTTCCTGTCGGTTAAATTTCGCGTCTGTAGCACGTCCTCTTCGTGGTGTAGCAATTTTAATGGCCAGTAGTGTAATTCCTCGTTACGTTGCTGGTCGAAACAGAACGACAATATTGCAAAATTCAACACACCACCATTATTCAGTTTTCGCTCCTATTGAAGTACTTTGTACGTCATACCTCAAAGATTGTGTTTGTAAGCTAATTTCACTGCCTTATGATATTCTCGAGTATTTTTGCACTGCTTCATAGCTCTGCTTTACCCCGAATGTCACGTGCTCATAAGAAATTATTATATTATCAGAAGTGTGATAGCGAAGCGTGACAGTACCGCTCTTACGTTAAATATAAAGAGACTGTATATTATATATACACCTGTGGAAAAACAGTACTCAAGGAAAACTTATGTACTCTTCCTATTAATGTCGAAGCGTCCCATGTAATGTGCGAGAACATTCACACATCAGGCTACAATTATCAGAGACAGCAGTCGGATCTGAAATGTATTGAGGAGTTGAAACTTCATTATGGTTGATCTCTCAGATTTTAAAAAATGTATTGTTGTTGCACCTGCCTTGCTGGTAAACGAAGCGGCCACACTTCTTGCTGTCGTGAATGCTACGGTGTCGAGTGTATTACCCGACCGCGATATTATCGCACTAGGCTTCCGGTCCCCGTTATCGGAACAACGAGGTGATGTTACAGTAAACAAGTATTGCGGTGACTAAATATAACGCATCCCATTGTGAATGATTTCAAGACAGTTGCGGATATACTAACCAGTGGTTCAGCGAGACCTCGTGAAATATTTCGATAAAAACTCGCTATAAGCCCACCGAAGTGCCCTCATTCCCAGGTGCGATAAAATTGTCATTGACTAATAGTAACAGCCTACCTCAACATGGGAAAAACATCAAATGTCAAGCACAACAATCCATCTGTCATGAAGTGCATGCAGTCACCATTCATGGCAGGCCCGTTATTCCAGACCGACTGATTACACCACGCGATGCCTTGAAACGACGAATTTGATGTGATGAGCACACAAATAGGACAACAAAAACAAGAGAATATCACATGGTCAGACGAAGCTCTTTAGCATTATAACCGATCAATGGACGCGTTTACGTCTAAAGAATGCCGTCATGTTGACTGTCTCTTTCATGAAGTATGACGATTACATGTGTGGCGCGATTTGCACCTGTCTCATGGCCCATTTCTTATACTGCATGGGCATGTTTCAGAGAGGGATTATGTGAAAATTATGAACGATCGTCTTTACCCAGTGCCGTAAACTGTGTTCCCTGGCGAACGATATGAGTATCAAAAATATAATCCTACGATTCAAACTTCTGAAAATCTCTAACATTTGTTTCATGAACAAAAGGTTGAAGCACAATATATTGTGTGAATCCTTCAGTGTCAGTAAGAATACAACTAAATCTTTTGGGATATCTTGAGGAAAATTAGTACAATCTATTTTCTCTTCCAAGCACACTTTCTTCTCCAGGTACCTTTTTTGTAGGAGAGGAGGATGTGTATCCCTCTGAACCGAGCATGACTTGTACTTGCTTATTCGAAGTTGGATACTTGTAAAAGGAGTCCAAGAGCTACTAATAAAGGTGTTGCCTCCTTCCACTTTAGTTCATATGTTTTGTACAATAAAGGATTTGTACGGCTGCCTAAGAAGCACACTCAGATTGTTTGAAAATGAACCAAACTTTAACAGAGATTTGTATAAAATGTTTCATTTTAACCGAATCGACTGTGGATTCTTGGTGAAAAATTGTGAATTAGCTAAATAAACACTGTATTGTAAATTGTTTAACGAATTTTATTATGGTTACTGCACAATCTAGGTTTTGGGTTATAAGCCCATTTTCAAGTAAATGTACTCGAAAATAGGATTATAACCCGAAACTTAGATTGTGCAATAACCATAATAAAATTTGTGAAATAAGGCAAAAACAGAGTTTCTTTAGTTAAATTTTCATTCTTGAGTAAATGATGAGAAATCTAAGTCATTCAACTTAGAATAGCCACCTGGTGTACTGACGGGCAGATTCCCGTAAATATTGATTAATCATGGACAATTTGTTCAATTAGGAATAAAAATGCTAAAGCTTTTCAGTACAGCACTAGTGATCCAAAGTTAGATAGAATCATATCGACTACATATCTCCAGGTAACGATGTTGTTGTTGTTTTGGTCATCAGTCCTGAGACTGGTTTGATGCAGCTCTCCATGCTAATCTATCCTGTGCAAGTTCCTTCATCTCCCAGTACCTACTGCAACCTACATCCTTCTGAATCAGCTTAGTGTATTCATCTCTTGGGCTCCCTCTACGATTTTTACCCTCCATGCTGCCCTCCAATGCTAAATTTTTGACCCCTTGATGCCTCAGGACATGTCCTACCAACCGATCCCTTCTTCTAGTCAAGTTGTGCCACAAAATTCTCTTCTCCCCAATTCTATTCAATACCTCTTCATTAGTTACGTGATCTACCCACCTAATCTTCAACATTCTTCTGTAGCACCACATTTCGAAAGCTTCTATTCTCTTCTTGTCCAAACTATTTATTGTCCATGTTTCACTTCCATACATGGATACACTCCATACAAATAATTTCAGAAATGACTTCCTGACACTTAAATCTATACTCGATGTTATCAAATTTCTCTTCCTCAGAAACCCTTTCCTTGCCATTGCCAGTCTACATTTTTTATCCTCTATACTTTGACCATCATCATTTATTTTGCTCCCCAAATAGCAAAACTGCTTTACTACTTTAAGTGTCTCATTTCCTAATCTAATTCCCTCAGCATCACCCGATTTAATTCGACTACATTCCATTATCCTCGTTTTGCTTTTGTTGATGTTCATCTTATAACCTCCTTTCAAGATACTGTCCATTCCGTTCAACTGCTCTCCTAAGTCCTTTGCTGTCTCTGACAGAATTACAATGCCATCTGCGAACCTCAAAGTTTTTATTTCTTCTCCCTGGATTTTAATACCTACTCCAAACTTTTCTTTTGTTTCCTTTACTGCTTGCTCAATATACAGATTGAATAACATCGGGGAGAGGCAACAACCCTGTCTCACTCCCTCCCAACCAGTGCTTCCATTTCATGCCCCTCAATTCTTATAGCTGCCATCTGGTTTCTGTACAAATTGTAAATAGCCTTTCGCTCCCTATATTTTACCCCTGCCACCTTTAGAATTTGAAAGAGAGTATTCCAGTCAACATTGTCAAAAGCTTTCTCTAAGTCTAAAAATGCTAGAAACGTAGGTTTGCCTTTCCTTAATCTTTCATCTAAGATAAGTCGTAAGGTCAGTATTGCCTCACGTGTTCCAACATTTCTACGGAATCCACACTGATCTTCCCCGAGGTCGGCTTCTACCAATTTTTCCATTCGTCTGTAAATAATTCGCGTTAGTATTTTGCAGCTGTGACTTATTAAACTGATAGTTCGGTAATTTTCACATCTGTCAACACGTGCTTTCTTTGGGATTGGAATTATTATATTCTTCTTGAAGTCTGAGGGTATTTCGCCTGTCTCGTACATCTTGCTCACCAGATGGCAAAGTTTTGTCAGGACTGGCTCTCCCAAGGCCGTCAGTATTTCTAATGGAATGTTGTCTACTCCCGGGGCCTTGTTTCGACTCAGGTCTTTCAGTGCTCTGTCAAACTCTTCACGCAGTATCGTATCTCCCATTTCATCTTCAACTACATCCTCTTCCATTTCCATAGTATTGTCCTCAAGCACATCGCCCTTGTATAGACCCTCTATATATTCCTTCCACCTTTCTGCTTTCCCCTCTTTGCTTAGAACTGGGTTACCATCTGAGCTCTTGATATTCATACAAGTGGCTCTCTTTTCTCCAAAGGTCTATTTAATTATCCTGTAGGCTGTATCTATCTTACCCCTAGTGAGATAAGCCTCTACATCCTTACATTTGTCCCTTAGTCATGCCTGCTTAGCCATTTTGCACTTCCTGTCGATCTCATTTTTGAGACGTTTGTATTCCTTTTTGCCTGCTTCATTTACTGCATTTTTATATTTTCTCCTTTCATCAAGTAAATTCATTATTTCATCTGTTATCCAAGGATTTCTACTAGCCCTCGTCTTTTTACCTACTTGATCCTCTGCTGCCTTCACTACTTCATCCCTCAGAGCTACCCATTCGTCTTCTACTGTATTTCTTTCCCCCCTTTCCTGCCAATTGTTCCCTTATGCTATCCCTGAAACTCTCCCTGAAATTCTAACAGACGGCTTCCTCTTTCATTTCTGAGCCCCAATCCATATTCACCTACTATGTTTCCTTCTCTCCCTTTTCCTACTGTCGAATTCCAGTCACCCATGACTATTAAATTTTCGCCTCCCTTCACTACCTGAATAATTTCTTTTATCTCATCACACATTTCTTCAATTTCTTCGTCATCTGCAGAGTTAGTTGGCATGTAAACTTGTACTACTGTAGTAGGCATGGGCTTCTTGTCTATCTCGGCCACTATAATACGTTCACTATGCTGTTTGTAGTAGCTTACCCGCACTCCTATTTTCCTATTCATTATTAAACCTACTCCTGCATTACCCCTATTTGCTTTTGTGTTTATAACCCTGTATTCACCTTGTGGTGTCACCGCCAGACACCACACTTGCTAGGTGGTAGCCTTTAAATCGGCCGCGGTCCATTAGTATACGTCGGACCCGCGTGTCGCCACTGTCAGAGATTGCAGACCGAGCGCCGCCACACGGCAGGTCTAGAGAGACTTACTAGCACTCGCCCCAGTTGTACAGCCGACTTTGCTAGCGATGCTACACTGACAAATACGCTCTCATTTGCCGAGACGATAGTTAGCATAGCCTTCAGCTACGTCATTTGCTACGACCTAGCAAGGCGCCATTACCAGTTTATATTGAGATTATAATTATGTATCATCAAGAGCGATGTACACCAATTATGGATTAAAGTCAAGTATTACATCAACTACGTACTTTATTTGCAATTCTCAAGACATTGTCCTGTTCCAGACCTCACGCCAGTCTGCGTGAGCTTAAACGCGTGCCTTTCGGCTACCTCCGAGTGGCTTGGCTGTCTTGCCAAGTCACTACACACCTGACCAAAAGCCTTGTTCCTCCTGCCACCGAACTTCACTAATTCCCACTATATCTAACTTTAACCTATCCATTTCCCTTTTTAAATTTTCTAACCTACCTGCCCGATTAAGGGATCTGACATTCCACGCTCCGATCCGTAGAATGCCAGTTTTCTTTCTCCTGATAACGACGTCCTCTTGAGTAGTCCTCGCCCGGAGATGCGAATTGGGGACTATTTTACCTCCGGAATATTTTACCCAAGAGGACGCCATCATCATTTAACCATACAGTAAAGCTACATGCCCTCGGGAAAAATTACGGCTGTAGTTTCCCCTTGCTTTCAGCCGTTCGCAGTACCACAACAGTAAGGCTGTTTTGGTTAATGTTACGAGGCCAGATCAGTCAATCATCCAGACTGTTGCCCTTGCAACTACTGAAAAGGCTGCTGCTCCTCTTCAGGAACCACACGCTTGTCTGGCCTCTCAACAGATACCCCTCCGTTGTGGTTGCACCTACGGTACGGCTATCTGTATGGTTGAGGCACGCAAGCCTCCCCACCAACGGAAAGGTCCATGGCTCATGGGGGGAGGCAAGTAACGATGCGAAGCGATATAAAGTGTGGCAAACATTTACATTGTAGCCAAAGGACAGGAAGTGGGCGACAGAGAATTACGGCTACCTGAAGTCTAGCAACAAACCACGTCAAATGTAAAAGCCTTATATGGCTAATTGTTAAGTACTGCTCAAGTGTGGGGTTCCTCTTTATGTCAAACTGAAGGAAAGTATTGAAAGAATTCAGAGGAGTTCTGCTAGATTTGCACTCGATCTATCAAATGGCCACGAAAGTCCTTGGAATAAACACGACACTTTCAGCGAAATGCAGCTGGATAGCTTACTGAAGCAGTATTCTAGACCGATTATAAAACTGTTCTACTTGCTCTGTCGTATCTCTCAAGAGATTAAGCCGTGTACGGAGGCAGAAAGACGACCATTTTACCTACGCTCTCTTCGCACATCGACGAGGAACGATGCGAGCCATTAATGGTATGAAATACACTCCGTCTACTAATTAATTTTTTGCAGTGTTTGAATGGCTGTAGAAGAGTAGCGGCAGCAATACATTGCACGTTGCATTACACGCTTTTTTTTCAGAATAGGCACTCGAAAGAAATCACTTGAGTATAGTGTTAGCCGACGAAGGTAATAATGTCACTGTATCTATGATATTTGATTTCTAAATTTTCTGCCTACAGTGAAAGCTTTTGCGTCAGAGTTCAACAGTATCGTGATATATACAGACGGCTTCTACCAGTGTTATTATTTTAGCTGTTTTAGAGATTCTCTCTCTACTATTGTACTTTATATATATCACTCTCTTCCGTCCTTCATGAAAAAGTTTAATTTTGCTAAGAACAGCTCGTCGAGGTCTTGTAAGGTGTTCAAAGGCTAGAACCGGAAGCGGCATACGGCGAAGGATGCAGCGAAGACGAAGAAATTGAGCAGTACTTGGTTAGCTTGAGTGCGCTGTGATTCTACAACGACCATAGACTCTCAAATAACGATCGTTATGTTAGCGGATCCTGGATGACGCAAGTCCGTAACACGTATATTCAGACTTGAAAGACTGCTAAATTCAAGACCGATACATTCCATCGCGTCGTGTGGTTATTGTCAAACTTATGTAATAACGAAGAGATAAAAGTGTTTTCTGTCGTTTCTACGAAAAAGTCGCATAGTTACACAGCAGCCACAATGTACGTCACTTTATTACTGCTGCTAAAATGTGTATGTAAATACACTGCTTTATAGCGTAGACTTTCGGTTTGCAGAAAAACTATCCCTCTACAGAAAGTTCACGTAGCGGTGGTGTGAAGAATACTTCACTATTAACAACACGGAGAATATACAGTACTGCCTGTTGGTTATCACCACGTATCACAAAACATTTCTTTTCGCGTATCTGTAATTTTACATTCGTCATTTATATTATGTAATATAATTTAGTTTCTTCTAAGCAAAATTTACTATTTATTTTTTGTTTGAAATTACGGAATATAGGTTGCGAAAGACTTCACAATAGCATTTTCCACATTTTAAGAGACACATTATTTTGCTGTTTGTGAATAGTTATCGTTAGAAAGATGTATAGTTATGTGAAAAATTACTTTATTCGCTCTGACGCATATACGTCCTAATTACCTATGATATTCTCGTATATTCACACTGCCAGTAACAGTTAAAATTTTCATGACGTCGATGGCCGACGTCCGCCCTTTGACGTACAACTGAAAAATTTCATATAAAAGATAATACTACTTTTTCTAGCAATATAAAAGATGGATTCTCGTAGTTATGTTGTAGGCAAAATAACTTTTTATTTACTTGTTTCTGCATTTTAACATCAGGCTTTCATTAACACTTCATCTTTTGTCACCACTAGCTGCAAGTACCGAATAGACGGGAACGAAAACTCTTGATAGCTTGTGAAGATCTCACAACAATACTACAGTAACGGTTTCAAGGGTGATATGATGCAACTCGCAACGTGTACTCTTCATTCGCCCAAAGATACGTTCCTTAGCTTAGGCAACGGTACACTGAAAAATGCAAACTAGATATTGTGATTTGCTACAAATTTATACAAATCGTAGAGGAAATTGTACAAACTTGTAACATCTGCTCGAATAGAAAACTGATGTGTTTTTGACATTAGCAAATACTCCAAGAGCTGAAGGAAGTGAAAAGTAGCAGACAAAAATCCTGGGACTGACTAAGTGTCGGTACCGAGATCTTTGCTTCCATGGTCTGACACTTTACTAATATTTTTTTCTGGTCTCCCATTTCCCCTTACAGCCCATCCTGTTTCTCTCCAAAAATGTCTTCTTTCGCTACACATTAATCCACCGACCCATGTTTAGTGGACGTTCTAAATGTATCGGATTACAACTGTTACAAACCTCTTGAAATTGAAGCAAACGTTTCCTTTGATTGCGACGTTACAACAGAGATAAATAATCTGGATACTAACTTCATCGGCGTTGCCGATATAAAAGTAGATTTTTGTATTTAATCACATCTTTGGTAATACGGAAACATAAAAACTGCACCTAATTATTAAATCGTCACTAGTTTACATTACTTTTACTTCTGTCTATTTTAAGGTCACTTTTTCGTACTCTTACTAGACGCTGAAAATCATCTTAGTTTAAAACAGCATCCGCTAGTCGTTAACCACTTCATTTTGCCTAATATGCACTTGAGTGTCCTCTGCAAAAATTATTTTGGTTAATAAGTGCCCTTTGTTTATATGTTGTTATTACATCCTTCAAGGTCCTTCAAGCTTTACATTTCAACCTCTAACAGTTTTCATAAGGGATGTTAGCTGTCACTCCAACTCTGCAAACCGCACACAGCTCAGTCACAATTAATCATGGTAATATGTTTATACAAGTAAAAGGTTTTACTCGTTTACAAGTAATATAATAAAATTTTATTACTTGTTCTTTTTCCTCTTCTTCTTCTTTTGATGCTGCCATTATCCCACATCGTGCGCAGGCTAGGCAGGGTTAAGTACGGATTTGGCATGGTTAATTTTAAGGGGTGGCCTGATGCCCTTCCTGCCACCACACTATACCCCCCCGGGACGAATTTAGTGTACCCCAGCTGTCTGCATCTAGTATAAATCATGAAATAGTGTGAAAGTGTTTCAAATGACTACGGGTCATATAACTGAGGCAGGACGTAGGGACCAGCCTGGTATTCACCTAGTGGGATACGGAAAACCCCTAAAAACCACATCCAGGCTGGCCAGCACACCGGTCCTCGTCGTTAATTCGCCAGGCGAATTAGATCCGGGGCCGGCGCGCCTACCCGAGTCCAGAAGCAGCGCATTAGCGCTCTTGGCTTCCCTGGCGGGTAATAAATTTTTTTTGTAAGTAATATTCAAAATTTCGTACTTCTATTCCTACATCTGAAATGATTCTGACAATAGTTAAAGGAACGCTTTCTTTTTAAAAAAAGATGACAAATTTTTTTCTGAATAAAAGGGCACGAACGTTCACTTTATTCCATTAAATATCTTGTGAAATTACACTATGTGATCAGAAGTATCCGTACACCCCCAAAAACATACGTTTTTCATATTAGGTGCATTGTGATGCCACCTACTGCCAGGTATTCCATATCAGCGACCTCAGTAGTCATTAAACATCGTGAGAGAGCAGAATGGGGCGCTCCGCGAAGCTCACGAAATTCGAACGTGGTCAATCGACTGGATGTCACTTGTGACATAGGTCTGTACGCGAGATTTCCACACCCCTAAACATCCCTAGCTAGACAGTTTCCGATGTGATAGTGAAGTGGAAACGTGAAGAGACACGTACAGCACAAAAGCGTACAGGCCGACCTCGTCTGTTGACTGACAGAGACCGCCGACAGTTGAAGAGGGTCACAATGTGTAATAGGCACACAGGAATTCAAAACTACATCAGGATTCACTGCAAGTACTATGACAGTTAAGCAGGAGGTGAGAAAACTTGAATTTCATGGTCGAGCGGCTGCTCATAAGCCACACATCACGCCGGTAAATACCAAACGACGTCTCGCTTGGTGTAAGGAGCGAATACGTTGTCGACTGAACAGTGGAAAAACCTTGTGTGGAGTGACGAATCACGGTACACAATGAAGCGATCCGATGGCAGGGTGTGCGTAAGGCGAATGTCCGGTGAACGTCATCTGCCAGCGTGTGTACTGACAACAGTAAAATTCGGAGGCGGTGGTGTTATGGTGTGATCGTGTTTTTCATAGAGGAGGCTTGCACCCATCGTTATTTTGAGTGGCGCTATCGCAGCACAGGCCTACATTGATGTTTTAAGCATCTTCTTGCTTCCCACTGGCGAAGAGCGATTCGGGAATGGCGACTGCATCTTTCAGCACGAGCACCTGTTCATAATGCACGGCCTCTGACGGAGTGGTTACACGACAATAACATCCCTGTAATGGACTGACCTGAATCCTATAGGACACTTTGGGATGTTTTGGAACGCCGATTTCTTGACAGACCTCACCCACCGACATGGATACCTCTTCTCAGTGCAACACTCCGTGAAGAGTGGGCTGCTATACCGTAAGAAACCTTTCAGCACCTGATTGAACGTATGGCTGCGAGAGTGGAAGCTGTCATCAAGGCTAAGAGAGGGCCAACTCCATATTGAATTCGAGTATTACCGATGGAGGGCGCCATGAACTTTTAAATCATTTTCATTCAGGTGTCCGGATACTTCTGGCCACATAGTATAGTCGCAAAACTCGAGCGAAGAAGCAGTCCCTTGGAGTAAGTGAAGATCATAGTAACGTTATTCTTCTAATTCCGATAGAACTTGGGGAAGGGGGAGGGGGCACGGAATCATTAAATGTTAACATGGCTTAATGATATCTTTCACAGAGTGTAATTTCAGTAGTGCTGTTACATTTTAATGTCAGTATTTCGATTGCAGCAGCCTAGTTATAACAACTTAAAGTGTACTCATATGAAATGTTCTGTAATTCATAATCCACTTCATGTTAACATTATTTCATAAACCGTAGTTTCTAGTCTGAATACGTGGCATAATATAACAAAACTTGCTGAGACTGAATGTTTTCTAGATGGTAGGTGGTTCAGAATTGAATGTAAGTTCCCTGTCAGCTTTTTAAAAATATTTCAAAAAATTTCGCATTGAATTCAAAAGAATACTGTTTGTTAGCTTGTATCCGTATACTTCAAATTGCATATTGGGGATCGATGATGGTTATGGTAATGTATTTCTCACAGCTCTGTCAACGACATTTAAAAGCAGTACTGCTCCAAAATATCTGTCCTTTTACAATGTTTCACTGCTCCTTATGTCATTTTGAATGCCTTGTTTTAGCAAAATTCCACGCTCACTTTACAATCGGAATTATGGATGCCAAACACAATGTGCACCTAACAGTAATTTTTGTAATTTTGTTAATAATTTATAATATAAAAGTAGTTGTTAATCTGGCTGTTTCAGATTTCACTTCTGTATACGGGAAGAGAGAGAGAGAGAGAGAGAGAGAGAGAGAGCTGGATATTTGCTGCGATAAAGAATTTTTTTGGTGATTTTCTAATTCCGTATTTAATTTTCCATTAATTTTTTGTCAGTACAGGATATTATCTAGTTTGGAAAGACATTGAAGTAGCGCTATATTCAGAACGTTAATTACAGCAGTCGGCCAATGTGAGGTTATATAAGGCATGTTGTTTCTCTTCGCTGAAGAAGAGAACAATGATATCGCTATTTTTTAAATTAGCTATCTTAGAAGTATAGCAACCGCCGGGTGTATCGTTAAATAAGAAGATAACAGCGTCTTAGTGAACAAAGAATTGTGAACTGAATCCAAGACATCCAGTCCCTGTTCCAAGTATTTTATTTATTTGTTCAAATTGGACCTATAAGAGTCACTATCAATGTCGCATCACGCATGTAAATATAACCGAAGATCGTCTTTTTTCTGTTTTCGTCTTTCCCTTAGTTGCTCTAAATTCGTGGAGGTGTGTGCTGTCTATGCAACTAAATGAAGGTAGTTTGTTTATTGCCGTACGCCTTTCGCTTCTTTTATTTGTACTACAAAAGTTGCTAAAACAAAGATAGAAAACGCGATAAAATGTAATATAGCAGCATATTATATCTACCACATATGTTTATTGCCACTGATGTTGCATCCCAAATAAAAAACTCGAAACGCATATGGCAATAAACAAAATGCCTTCGTTTAGTTGCATAAATTTGCCATACCTCCACGAATAACCGACGATGTTGGTCAACAGAACATGCTTTGACGCTTGCACAGAGTTTCATATTTTTGTCGTGGCCCTCTAATATTGTCCAAGTCATCCATGTCACAATCTGGGTTCCATAAGGGTTTGGATATAGATAAGGCTGTTTACATGTACAGTGATAATGTACTTAATTCATTAGATAATAAATTAGAGGCTACTGGTATTTTCTGTGACCTGTCAAAAGACTTCGTATGTGTGAATCACAGCGTTCTCTTAAGTAAATCGGAATATTTTGATGTCACTGACAGTGCTGCAAAATGGTTCGAGTCTCACCTAACTAACAGGATGCAAAGGGTGTCGTCTCGAAATACCTGTGGAGTAAGTAATCAGACTTCATCTAACTGGAAATTATTTGGTGTTCCTCAAAATTCCGTCTTGGGTCCGTTGCCTTTTCTTATGTACATTAATGAGCTCTCGTTTGTTACAATTCCAGATGCCAGGTTTATTTTGTTTGGAGATAATACAAACATTGCAATAAATAGCAAGTGAAGTACAGATTTAGAAATGGCTGCTAATCAGTTTTTCACTGACATTAATAAATGATTCAAAACTGACTCACTGTCATTAAAATCTGAAAAGACCCACTGTCTGATGTTCAGAACTTGTAAGAGATTTCCTTCCAGCATGTGTATAACATATGAAGACATGCAGCTAGAAGAGGTTGATACTGTTAAATTTCCAGGATTATATTTCGATAGTAAATTCAGTTGGAGAGGGCATATCAAAATTACTGAAGCGCCTAAGAAAGTCTGTATTTGTAGTTCGTATGATGTCAGATATAGGAGATACAAATATAAAAAAAACTTGCATACTTTGCTTACTTTCATTGTATTATTTCATATGGGATCATATTTTGGGCCAACTCGTTAAACCGAGAACATGTTTTTAGAGTGCAAAAGCGTGTAGTAAGACTCATTTGTGGTGTAAATTCAAGAACATCGCGAAAAAACCTGTTCAAGGAACTGGGTATTCTAACTATTGCTTCTCAGTATATTTATTCGTTAATGAAACTTGTTGCAAATAATATATCTCTATTTCCAATCAATAGCTCAATACATAGTATCAATACTAGGAATAAGAACAATCTACATGTAGACATAAAATCACTTACCTTCCTTAAAAAAGGATCTAATATTCGGGAATAGGAATTTTCAATAAATTGCCAGCAACCAAGTTTTAATAACTTTGTTTCAGATAAAGTTTAAATAGAGTTTGAAAGACTTCTTGGTAGGCGATTCCCTCTACTCTGTAGATGAATATCTTAACAGCTTGAGTAAAAATGTCTATTATATTCCATTTCTGAAAGCACTTGGTCACAATAGTCGTGATTAGATGTTTTGTTAATGATAAATTTATTAATAGTGCATAACTAAGTTTCATTCTGACAGTGTAGCAGTTCTGTAAATGTTAGCAGTTTCGGTTTACTGTAATGCATTCACATATTTTGACAATCTCCTGACAACTGATCAAGGAAGTGAGTATTATATTCAAATGTTCTATGTTTTTATGTTACATGTCCTGACAAGTTTCACACCACGACAGTCGTCTCATTTTTGGGTCTTTGGAACGAAAACTGGATCTAATCTAATCTAATTACTTCTTTCCGCAACCCTTCTATTTGTGATGTTGTAATTAGTTCTGCCTTGTGGTGGGGCAGCTTTGTACTGAAGCCGAGTTCGTTGAAACGCGGACTTCGTAGAGGTCACGCTCTCAGTGAAACTACCGGCGTTGTCAGAACTGCCACGAGCGAATTTCCGCGACCCTAAAGCGGAGGCCTGGAAACCGTTTCCGTTCCCTGGAGCAGCGGGACGTCCACTTCGTATTATGCGCACTGTTTGCGTAACACGGAACACGGGTTGTCGGCTTAGCCCCAAGGAGCACGCAGGCGGCAAGAACTATAGTAGGCACTCAGGCACTTCGCAGTATACGTGCTGTAGTATCTTCTGTCTTAACACTTTGTTAGCAGGTCTTGTATGGGGTAGAGCAATTCATTCATCGTGCCATACATCAGAAGAAACACCACAAAGTTGACAGCAAATTTGACGCTGTTGAGAACTAGTTGATAGGTTTGGAGAAATTTCTTTTTTGATTTGCTTGATGGTCTATTAGAGGCGTAAAGATGGAAACAGAAACCTTGTCCTAGCAAAGCTGAGTGAAAGAATCGCACGGTAATCTTAAAGAAACAATCATTCTGGCTATACAACTGAAAATCTGTCCAAGAATGGACGGGAGGTTACTATACTCCAGATCTTTCCAAATGTCGTATCCAGAGCCTTACGTATTTCCTCTAAGGCTTTCTCGAAGGCTAGAGAGAGATAAGAGTTTCTCGCCATCTGAGGATATTGGATCCGCTGTTTTCTGTCCACATTTTGTTGCTGACCAGTCATAAAATCCGTTCCAGACTGGCGCCACGTCCTTCCCCTTCAGAATGATCTTGAGGCGCTGGTATTTATCGTCTCGTAGGGCTACACCAAGATAAGTGATTCTGGAATTAGATCTCCGTTTATCGCGGCGTCTCCGAGGACTGCTGTCTCTACGACTAGGTCTCTAAGAGCCACAAGCAGCATTCTGCGCGTTCACAGCTCAAAGTTTAAGACCATAAAACGAGCACGTACTTGAGATCAAATATTGTTTCCCATTTAAAGAACTCATGAGATGTATCTCTTTACGACATACAGGTTTCAGTTGTCATTAAAGATTATAATACGGCCGATTCATTCATTTCCTTTCTTTCGAAGTCTAGACATTTAAGTGTATCATACCTCAAACGTCATAATATTTTCTTTCCTTTGAACCCGTCCATTACATATTTTTACAGTACAATAAAATTTTTGTAGGATTCATTCCTGATCACCTGAACCATTTTTTACTGAAATCCTTGACGAATTTCAGTACTCGTGATGACTGGGTGTTGTGTGCTGTCCTTAGGTTAGTTAGGTTTAAGTAGTTCTAAGTTCTAGGGGACTGATGACCATAGATGTTAAGTTCCATAGTGCTCAGAGCCAATTTCAGTACTGATAATGCAGCTAGATATTTTCTCCGCAGAGCGAACTTGTTCCGCAATATTTCTCACTCTCCATTGCACTTTCCTAAGACATTACAGTAATTTTTCACTATTGATCCTAACATTTCAGCAAAAGAACAAGTAGACGTAGTTTGTCTTCTAGGACAAACTTGTTTAATATGAGAGACACGATCAAGAAAACTCCCTATATTTATATACCGGGTGTCTCTTCTAACAAGAAAACTCCCCTCGCACCCTCCTCAGATTTAGCGGTAAACTGGCTCATTGGATAGCCCGACAAAAACTAAACACAGATCAAGCAAGAAAACAGGAAGAAGGTGTACTGAATTGTAAAAAAATAGAAGAAAAACAGAAACAGTGAATGGTCCACACTGAATATGTGCAGTAACGAAGACATTAGTTGTCGTCGTGTCGTGATTGTGTGGTCACGGTGTTGAACTGCGAAGAGGGAAATCTGGGTTCAAATCTCATACGGTTCCAATTTTTTTCCAGAATTACACACTTTCCGCCCAGTCATTGACGTCTCTGTTCGCTGTACTCAAATTTGCGTGTATGTCAGTTTGCAACAGCGACGTGTAACGAAGGGACCATGGATGTACGTACTTCCCATTTTTTCTACACAGGTATCACATGTGATGCCCCTGGCGTTCCGTTTTGGACGTTTTGACTCTTGAATTCCTTCGTTATAACATAGTTCACACCCGTTTATTTTTTTGATTTTATTTCTGTAAGAGGTCCATGTAGCATCTCACCTGCTGTCACTATTCGTCACATTTACTTGCGATGGTAACATATTCTTACCACGTGACTCATATTCTGTGATAAATAGTGAAAGTTGGCGAGATGCTGCACAGACCTCTCACAGAAATGAAAAGAAAGAAAGTAAACGGGAGTGAACTATGTTACAACGAAAGAATTCAGGAGTCAAAACGTCCAAAACGGGACGTAGGAGGCATCACATGTGGAACCTGTGTAGAACAAATGGGAAGTACGTACGTATGGAGGTCCCTTCGTTACACGTCTCTGTTGTAAACAGACATTACGGCACAACAATACACAAATTTTAATACAGCGAACAGAAAAGTCAATGAGCGGACGGAAAGTTCGTAATTCTGCGGAAAAAAAGGAAATTTGGGACTGTGTGAATTTTTAACCCGGATCTCCCCCACCGCAGTCCAAAACCGTGCCCACACAACCACGACACAACGATAATTAACGTTAGTCGGTACTGTACATGTTCAGTTTGGACCGTTCGCTGTTTCTATTCTTCTTCTTTTTTCCACAGTTCAGTACACATTCTTCCCGTTTTCATGCTTGATCTGTGTTCAGTTTTTGATGGGCTATCCAATGGGCCAGCATACCACCAAATCTGTGTAGGGTGCGATGGGGAATTTCTCTGATGTTTCAGCAGATATTATCAGTTTCCAATTTTTTGCATTGTTGAGCTGGAGTCAGCCCCAACAATTCCTGCTCGTCAGGTCTTCCATGCGACACCTACTGTCATCAGAAAGTGCCAATTTATTTCCCAGTAAAAATAAAATTGTTTTTAAATATGGATTTTATGTGCCTACTCGACAGAGTGCTCCAACAGTTAGTCCAGTCTGATGTTCGTTTTATCCCTGTGTACAGACAGGGACAGTAAAACGCGAAGAATAAACAGCAATCCATCAGAGACTTAGCAGCACTACCCGCTTGGCGATAGCAATCAGCGATGGCCAGGGCGGTGCTATCGCTGCAGTAGTAGGCCTACTGCTTAATCTTCCAGTTTTACTCTCCCTCGTGATAAATATCGATAAAACAAATGTTGCGCTAGACTAATCGGGGACTGCTCCGTCAACTGGACAAGTAAATTTCAGACTTAAAAATCATTTTGTTTGCAATGGATAGTCGATACTGGATGTCGCATGAAACACTCCATGATCACTATTTGTTTGGGTTGAATCCAGCTTCAAAATGCAAGAACGAAATTGCAAATACCTGCTAAAATACCAGAGAAAATGCGCCTGACGACTCTTAGGAGAGACATGGCGCGTAGCGCATGTCATTAACGAAGCTTTGTATGCTAATATTGAGAATTCTTTGGCGAACATGAAAAATATGTGTTGTTTTTGCGAAGGAGAGGTGAAAGTAGTGAGTGGACTGCAATGAAACTTATTATTCAGCCTTATTTGCTGTTGTTGCTTTTTTCTCTGGCGCTTTGGTGTATTTACATTTACTCGTTAATAGTATTCCGCAAATAGATTTGTATACAAATTTTGAGAATTCTTTGGACAACGTGAAAAAGTGTGTGGTTTTTGCGAAGGGGAGGTGAAAGTAGTGAGTGAACTGCAATGAAACTTATTATTCAGCCTTATTTGCTGTTGTTGCTTTTTTCTCTGGCGCTTTGGGGTATTTACAATATTTACTCGTTAATTGTACTCCACAAAAACGAAAAAAAGAATGTTTTCTGATTTAACGATAGCTAAATATTGCTAAATATTCATGAAAGATAAAAACTTTGTGACGGATCCATAACTTTGCATTTGGCGGATAGTGCTGTTACCTTACTAAACTATTCCCGCAAGATACTCGACCGCCCCCGCTTCTGCCAGAACTTCTGTCCTACTTTTCAGCCATCCCAGAAGCTCCCCTACATACCTTGTCTGGAAACAAGCAATAGGCTGTGGCTCAATTTTTTTCCCGCTATATTCTTTCTTCCCAGGGTTCTAGTCCTTCAAAATATGCAGAACAGTTATCATGATATCTGAAAAGTAGGAGAGAGGCGTTTCTAGATTTTAAGTTGTTAGCACGGGTCATAAGTCGTGCCTATATAACTGAATTGGTGAAACAATACTAAGAAAGGCGAACTACAGGCATACAGTTTTCTGTCTGGAAGTTTCAAAACGGCGCACTTTTCGAAAAAGTTAAATGATTCTGTGAGGACTTCAAATTTTCTTTAGCAACCCACATTGCACGGTATCTACTACTTTTTTCAGTTGGTTAGCTTCTTTGTTTCACTTTACTAACGAGTGAGTGATGTATCCTTCTCTCTGCCTCTTTGACTTCGGCTGAACTCTTTCATATTTGTTAAAATGTCAACAGATTGAGGTGGAGTCTTGCAAATAATGTCGAATTCTCCTTCTCTTTTTGTCATGTATTGCTCATTTTGTACTACACATTCTTAGAAGGTAAGCAACTTCACAAAATAATAAATCCAAACATATTATATATATGTTCCACATTTCCTCTTAATCCATTGGACCGATTTCAACCAGACTTAGTACGCGTATCGCTTACTGTCTGGAAATCACTGCTGTGGGGGTAAGAACCTTCTACCTACCAGATGGGTGAAGGCGGGGATGAAAAAGCAGTGTAGTCCACGATGCGCAAATAGCCAGGCTATATTCATCCCGTATTTGAGAATGAAAGACTTACATCAAACTTTACTCATAATTAAAAAGCTTTACGAAACTTTTTCTCGCTAACAACACCCACAAACTAATGAAAGGAAAAAAAGTTTATCGCTAACTAAATTTTCGCTGTTCATGCAAAAAACTGCCGCATGAAGATAATGTTTTAATTTATTGATTCTTTATTACTAACTGATCCGCAGCTCGTGGTCTCGCCGTAGCGTTCTCGCTTCTTGAGCACATGGTCCCGTGTTCGATTCCCGGCGGGCTCAGGGATTTTCACCTGCCTCGAGATGACTGGGTGTTGTTGTGTCGTCTTCATCATCATCATTCATCCTCATTACGGTCGGAGGAAGGCAATGGCAAACCACCTCCGCTAGGACATTTCCTAGTACAGCGGCGTGGGTCTCCCGCATCGTCCCCTACGCTCTGTCAAGGAGTATGGGACTTCATTATCATCAATACTAACTGTATTCGCAGCACAATTTGCACACAGTATTCATACATACCACTGAATATACGAAAAAAAGTGCATACACTGATGAGCCAGAATTATTACCACCGACCTACTATCGATATAAACCCGTCCAGGCGATTGCAGCGTCACCTGGCGAGGAATAACTGCTAGTCAGACACAAGCGCGGTGTATGTAGTTATCAGTGAGCGTGCTGTCCGTGTTTAGAATGGAGAAGGCGCGCGATCTATCCGAATTTGACCGACGGAATATTGTAATGGCCCGGAGGCTCGGCACGAGCATTTCGGAAACTGCACGACTTGACGGTTGTTCGAGGGCTGCTGTGGCGAGTACCTTCAACACGTGGCGAAACCAAAGTGAACCCACGTCCAGACGTCGGGGGGGTTGCGTGGCCACACCTCATTACAAATGTTGGACGTTGTAGGCTGGGCAGATTGGTGAAGCAGGAGAGGTGGCGAGCTGTGACGGAACTAGCACCAGGCTAATGCTGGGCAGAGTACAAGTGTGTCTGACCACGCAGTGCACCGAACACTCCTAACGGTGGGTCTCTGCAGCCGACGATCTATGCATGTGCCAATGTTAACACCACAGCATCAGTAACTACTACTGAAATGAGCACATGACCATCGGCAGTGCACTTTTCCGTAGCGGCAGAGCTTTGCATGGTCTGACGAGTCCAGATTTCTTTCTCATACCAATGGGAGGGCGCGACACCTTCATCTTCCAGGGAGACAGCCCCTTGACACCTCTGCTGTGGGACAGAGGCAAGCTGGTGGCGAATCAATTATGCTCTGAGGAACATTCATGTGGGCACCCTTGGATCCAGCGGAGCTCGTGCAAGGCATCTGGATGGCCAAGGAGAATCGTACACTGGTTGCAGACCAGGCCACGTACACCCGTTCATGACGATAATGTTTCCCAATGGCAGTGGTATTTTTCAGCTAGCTAGATAATGTGCCATGTCAGAAGGCCAGGAATGTGATGGAGAGTTTCGAGAAATACACTGGCGAGTTCCAGTAGATGTACTGGACCCCAACCCGCTAGATCTGAATCCGATCGAACACATGTGGGATGTGATTGAACGTGGCGTCAGAGCTCATAGCTCCCCTCCTCGGAATTTATGAGAATTACGTAACTTGTGTGTGCAGATGTGGTGCCCACTCCCTCCAGCGACCTAACAAGGCCTCACTGCTTCCGTGCCACGAGGTGTCGCCGCTGTTATCTGTGCCAAAGTTGGACATACCGATTATTATGTAAGTGGTCATAATGTTCAGGCTGATAAGTGTATATCATTGTACGACGCCTACACTGAAGAGCCAAAGAAACTGGTACACCTTCCTATTATCGTTTAGGGATCCCGCAAGCACGCATAAGTGCCGCAATACGACGTGGCATGGACTCGACTAATGTATGAAGTAGTGTTGAAGGGAACTGACACTATGAATCCTGCAGGGCTGTTCATTAATCTGTAAGAGTACGACGGGGTGGAGATCTCTTCCGAACAGCATGTTCCAAGGCATCCCAGATATGCTCAATAATATTCATGTCCAGGGTCTCTGGTGGCCAGCGGAAGTGTTTAAACCCAGAAGAATGTTCCTGTAGCCACTCTGTAGCAATTCTGGACGTGTGGGATGACGCGTTAGCCTGCTAGAATTGCCCAAGTCCGTCGGAATGCACAGTGGACATGAATGGATGCACGTGATCAGACAGGACGCTTACGTACGTGTCACTTGTCGGAGTCGTATCTATATGTATAAGGGTTCCCATATCACTCCTACTGCACACGTCCCACACCATTACAGAGCCTGCACCAGCCTGGACAGTCCCCTGCTGACACGTAGTGTCCGTGGATTCTTGAGGTTATCTCCATACCCGTCCACATCCATCAGCTCGATACAATTTGAAACGAGATTCGTCCGACAAACAACACGTTTCTAGCTATCAACAGTCCAATGTCGGTGTTGACGGGCCCAGGCGTCGTGCAGTCATCAAGGGTATACGAGTGGGCCCCCGGCTCCGAAAGCCCATATCGATCATGATTCGTTGAACGGTTTCTACGTTGACACTCGCCGATGGTCCATCACTGAAATCTGCAGCAATTTGCGGAAGGGTTGCACTTCTGTCACGTTGAACGGTTCTATTCACTCATCGTTGGTCCCATTCTTGCAGGATCTTTTTGCAGCCACAGTGAAGTCGGAGATTGATTATTTTACCGAATTCCTTATATCACGGTACACTCGTGAAATGGTCGTACGGGAAAATCCCCACTTCATTGCTACCTCGGAGATGCAGTGTCCCATCGCACGTCCACCGACCACAACACCACGTTCAAACTCGTTTAAATCTTGATAACCTGTCATTGTAGCAGCAGCAACCGATCTAACAACTGCGTCAGACTCTTGTTGTCGGTGTTGCCGACCGCAGCGCGCTATTCTGCCTGTTTACATAGCTCTGTATCTGAATACGCATGCCTATACCAGTTGCTTTGACGCTACGATGTACACTCCTGGAAATGGAAAAAAGAACACATTGACACCGGTGTGTCAGACCCACCATACTTGCTCCGGACACTGCGAGAGGGCTGTACAAGCAATGATCACACGCACGGCACAGCGGACACACCAGGAACCGCGGTGTTGGCCGTCGAATGGCGCTAGCTGCGCAGCATTTGTGCACCGACGCCGTCAGTGTCAGCCAGTTTGCCATGGCATACGGAGCTTCATCGCAGTCTTTAACACTGGTAGCATGCCGCGACAGCGTGGACGTGAACCGTATGTGCAGTTGACGGACTTTGAGCGAGGGCGTATAGTGGGCATGCGGGAGGCCGGGTGGACGTACCGCCGAATTGCTCAACACGTGGGGCGTGAGGTATCCACAGTACATCGATGTTGTCGCCAGTGGTCGGCGGAAGGTGCACGTGCCCGTCGACCTGGGACCGGACCGCAGCGACGCACGGATGCACGCCAAGACCGTAGGATCCTACGCAGTGCCGTAGGGGACCGCACCGCCACTTCCCAGCAAATTAGGGACACTGTTGCTCCTGGGGTATCGGCGAGGACCATTCGCAACCATCTCCATGAAGCTGGGCTACGGTCCCGCACACCGTTAGGCCGTCTTCCGCTCACGCCCCAACATCGTGCAGCCCGCCTCCAGTGGTGTCGCGACAGGCGTGAATGGAGGGACGAATGGAGACGTGTCGTCTTCAGCGATGAGAGTCGCTTCTGCCTTGGTGCCAATGATGGTCGTATGCGTGTTTGGCGCCGTGCAGGTGAGCGCCACAATCAGGACTGCATACGACCGAGGCACACAGGGCCAACACCCGGCATCATGGTGTGGGGATCGATCTCCTACACTGGCCCTACACCACTGGTGATCGTCGAGGGGACACTGAATAGTGCACGGTACATCCAAACCGTCATCGAACCCATCGTTCTACCATTCCTAGACCGGCAAGGAAACTTGCTGTTCCAACAGGACAATGCACGTCCGCATGTATCCCGTGCCACCCAACGTGCTCTAGAAGGTGTAAGTCAACTACCCTGGCCAGCAAGATCTCCGGATCTGTCCCCCATTGAGCATGTTTGGGACTGGATGAAGCGTCGTCTCACGCGGTCTGCACGTCCAGCACGAACGCTGGTCCAACTGAGGCGCCAGGTGGAAATGGCATGGCAAGCCGTTCCACAGGACTACATCCAGCATCTCTACGATCGTCTCCATGGGAGAATAGCAGCCTGCATTGCTGCGAAAGGTGGATATACACTGTACTAGTGCCGACATTGTGCATGCTCTGTTGCCTGTGTCTATGTGCCTGTGGTTCTGTCAGTGTGATCATGTGATGTATCTGACCCCAGGAATGTGTCAATAAAGTTTCCCCTTCCTGGGACAATGAATTCACGGTGTTCTTATTTCAATTTCCAGGAGTGTATATCCCAATATACAAGTCAGAGAATAGCATCACTTTCTAATATCCATCGCTAGGAGTGATCTACATGAGTAATAGTGGCTAAAGTGATGAACGTTGTAGCAAAATTGCTGGCTATCAGTCGGCTTCAACCTCAGGAAGAGACAGGCTAAAATTCTCTAGAAATAGGACAGCGAACAGTCCTAATCTATGCAGTTAGACTAACATGTATTTCTCATCCTATGTAAATATCTGCGCTATCTGATCAAAAGTATCCGGACACACCCCAAAAACATACGGTTTTCACATTAGGTGCTTTGTGTTGCCACCTACTGCCAGGTACTCCATATCAGCGACCTCAGTACTCATTAGACATCGTCAGAGATGAATGGGGCGCTCCGCGAAACTCACGGACTTCGAACGTGGTCAGGTGATTGGATGTCACTTGTGTCATACGTCTGTGCGCGAGATTTCTACAGTCCTAAAAATCCCTAGGTCCACTGTTTTCGATGTGATAGTGAAAGGGGAAACGGGAAGGGACACACACAGCACAAAAGCGTATAGGCCGATCTGGTCTCTTATAGGGACGGCCGACAGTTGAAAAGGGTCGTAATGTGTAATAGGCAGACATCTATCCAGACCATCTACACGAACTCTAAACTGCATCAGGATTCACTGCAAGTACTATGACAGTTAGGCGGGAAGTGAGAAAACTTGAATTTCATGGTCGAGCGGCTGGTCATAAGCCACACATCACGCCAGTAAACGCCAAAAGACGCTTTGCTTGATGTAAGGAGTGTAAACATTTGACGATTAAACAGTGGAAAAACCTTGTGTGGAGTGACGAATCACGGTACACAATGTAGCGATCCGATGGCGAGATGTGGGCAAGGCGAATGACCGGTGAACCTCATCTGCCAGCGTGTGTACTGCCAACAGTAAAATTCGGAGGCGGTGGTGTTATCGTACGGTCGTTTTTTTCGTGGAGGAGGCTTGCACCCCTTGTTATTTTGCGTGGCACTATCGCAGCATAGGCCTACATTGATGTTATAAGCACCTTCTTGCTTCCTACTGCTGAAGAGCAATTTGGGGACGGCGATTGCATCTTTCTACACGATCGAGCACCTGTTCATAGCCGGCCGAAGTGGCCGTGCGGTTAAAGGCGCTGCAGTCTGGAACCGCAAGACCGCTACGGTCGCAGGTTCGAATCCTGCCTCGGGCATGGATGTTTGTGATGTCCTTAGGTTAGTTAGGTTTAACTAGTTCTAAGTTCTAGGGGACTAATGACCTCAGCAGTTGAGTCCCATAGTGCTCAGAGCCATTTGAACCATTTGAACCTGTTCATAATGCACGGCCTGTGACGGAGTGGTTACACGACAATAACATTCCTGTAATCGACTGGCCTGCACAGGGTCCTCACCTGAATCCTACAGTGTACGTTTGGGATGTTTTGGAACGCCGATTTCTTGCCAGGTCTCATCCACCGACATGGATACCTCTTCTCAGTGCAACACTCCGTGAAGAGTGGGCTGATATTCCGCAAGAAACCTTCCAGCACCTGAGTGAACGTATGCCTGCAAGAGTGGAAACTGTCATCAAGGTTAAAGGTGGGCCAACACCATACTGAATTCCAGCATTGCTGATGGAGGGCTCCATGAACTTTTGATTTATTTTCAGTCAGCTGTCCGGATACTTTTGATCACATAGTGTAACTGAGGACACACACGAAAGTAGCTGTCGGATGATGATATACGAAAATATTTTCAAATCATATTGCATGGACGGAGAACACCAATTATTGATTAGTTACGGTAAATTTCGTGTATCTTATCGCTTCAGTAATAATATCAAAGTAAGACAAGAATATTATGAACAGTTAAGAGACAAGGATCAAGTTATATGGCCAGCACACCATTGGGTTGCTTCGCGTAGGTATGTCTGGAATCTGTCCGCAATTCTTTGATACCAGGCGAAACTTTGATCAGTTAATTTCGTACTGGTTCGCTGTTTATAAACTGCTACAGCAACTGACAGAGTGGTAACCTCGGATTATCTTACCGCAGCAGTAGTTATAAACACCTATTTGGTGAGTGACGAATTTGACGATGACGAAACCGCTGACGAATGTGCAAATAAATCTGATTCTGGGAAACTCCCATATTAGAAACTATACCGGAAGGTTCTGAATGGAAGTCAAAGTCTCTCATTGCTTGGAACAAGTCCTGAACAACTTGAACTGCGGGTGACATATCACATAGGTGCTACAAAATTAATACACTCGCCACACAGTTTCATCTTAAGCGAATAATAACAGCTTTTTCACTCGTAAAAGGTTGCTTCCAAACCAGGTTAGCCAATTTGACAACTACTCATGTTTTACTTAAGATTACTTTCTTGTCTTTTAAAATAAACATGACTACACAGACTGTCTTAGTGTTAATGTTTATTAGAAGAACTCTTCTTTGTACCCTGTGTTGTTTTCCCGATCGTTGCTGACTGTCATAGGAGGTCCTAATAACTGCTTACATAGTTATTTCGTAACTGCCTACATAATAATTTACTGCCATACGAAGTACGTGTAAGCGGAACCGAACCAACTGCCGGTTGAAGTTCCCTCTCTAATACTAATATCCGTCCGTCAGTTATGTGATGAAAGTAAATATTATTCGAAGGCTGCATTGACAATAATTGGTAGCCGTAACGTAAAAAGCGTCCTCGGTCTGGACGCAGCTATCATGGTAAACAAGGCGCCTGAGAACAGCACTTGACCATATGAGATATCATTAAATTTCTGCTTGTATGACATTGAATTCTTTTCCTCATTGTCGGGCGTAATCTGTGTTGATTGTATGCAGCGAAATATAACTTGTGTCGAAAGGGGGAAATATGATGGTAGGATAAACCTCTGATTCAAACAGTCAAATAGATAGCGATGGGAAGACTGATATGTAGGTTCAAATGGCCCTGAGCACTGTGGGAGTTAACTTCTGAGGTCATCAGTCCCCTGGAACTTAGCACTAGTTAAACCTTACTAACATAAGTACATCACACACATCCATGCCCGACGCAGGATTCGAACCTGGGACCGTAGTAGTCGCGCGGTTCCAGACTGTAGCGCCTAGAACCGCTCGGCCACTCCGGCCGGCTTATATGTAGGTTCGAGACCATGTATGACACCCAGTTTCAACACGACTCATGCTATTCTGTTTACGTGGTTACTCATGCTATTCTGTTTACGTGGTTACTCATGCTATTCTGTTTACATGGTTAAGACACTGTGACCCACAATCGCTCCAGCAGAGAGTGATGCGGAAAATTCTCTCTCCCACCTCATTTCATGTCTTGTTTAACTAAAAGGTGTAAGGTTAGCATCACTTGCATTCGAATGACCGCACGATGCTTCCATTTGCAACAGTGCGACAATGGAAACTCACCCCAGTGGAAAGATCGCACATCACTGCAACGAACTTTTATTTATGAGCATGTATTAGTTCTGTGAATCACTAAAAACAACCAGCAGAGCACTGATGCTGCTACAATGGAGCAACGCTCAAAAAAATTGTTTATATCGTGCTCCATGAACGCTGCTACATAAACTATTGGAACTTTGCTATTGACTGAAAAGTGCTCACTTAACTGTTTCAACTTCCATTCACTGCCAGCAGGAAACTTTATCTTGATCTGCATTACAAACAGCACATGGATCAGAAATACCGTAATGTCGGGCTGTGTCAAAAATTTTTTATGTCATTCCTTCTACATCTACTTCTAAATCCATACTCCGCAAGCCACCTGACGGTGTGTGGCGGAGGGTACTTTGAGTACCTCTATCGGTTCTCCCTTCTATTCCAGTCCCGTATTGTTCGCGGAAAGAAAGATTGTCGGTATGCCTCTGTGTAGGCTCTGATCTCTTTGATTTTATCCTATGGTCTCTTCGTGAGATGTACGTAAGGGGTAGCAATATACTGCTTGACTCCTCGATGAAGGTACGTTCTCGAAACTTCAACAAAAGCCCGTAGAGAGCTACTGAGCGTCTCTCTTGCAGTCTTCCACTGGAGTTTATCTATCATTTCCGGAACGCTTTCACTATTACTAAATGATCCTGTAACGAAGCGTGCTGCTCTTCGTTGGATCTTCTCTATCTCTTCTATCAACCCTGTCTGGTACGGATCACACAGTGGTGAGCAGTGGGCGAACAAGCGTATTGTAACCTACTTCCTTTGTTTTCGGACTGCATTTCCTTAGGATTCTTCCAATGAATCTGAGTCTGACATCTGCTTTATCGACGATTAATTTTATATGGTCATTCCATTTTAAATCACTCCTAATGCCTACCCCCAGATAATTTATGGAATTAACTGCTTCTAGTTGCTGGCCTGCTATATTGTAGCTAAATGATAAAGGCTCTTTCTTTCTATGTATTCGCAGTACATTACACTTGTCTACATTGAGATTCAATTGCCATTCCCTGCACCCAATTCATTGCAGATCCTCCTGCATTTCAGCACAATTTTCCACTGTTACAATCTCTCGATATACTACAGCATCATCCGCAAAAATCCTCAGTGAAGTTCCGATGTTATCCATAAAGTCATTTATATATTTTTTGAATAGCAACGGTCCTACGACACTCCCCTGCGGCACACCTGAAATCACTCTTACTTCGGAAGACTTCTGTCCATTGAGAATGACATGCTGCGTTCTGTTATCTAGAAACTCTTCAATCCAATTACACAGTTTGTCTGATAGTCCATATGCTCTTACGTTGTTCCTTAAACGACTGTGGGGAACTACACTCCTGGAAATGGAAAAAAGAACACATTGACACCGGTGTGTCAGACCCACCATACTTGCTCCGGACACTGCGAGAGGGCTGTACAAGCAATGATCACACGCACGGCACAGCGGACACACCAGGAACCGCGGTGTTGGACGTCGAATGGCGCTAGCTGCGCAGCATTTGTGCACCGCCGCCGTCAGTGTCAGCCAGTTTGCCATGGCATACGGAGCTCCATCGCAGTCTTTAACACTGGTAGCATGCCGCGACAGCGTGGACGTGAACCGTATGTGCAGTTGACGGACTTTGAGCGAGGGCGTATAGTGGGCATGCGGGAGGCCGGGTGGACGTACCGCGGAATTGCTCAACACGTGGGGCGTGAGGTCTCCACAGTACATCGATGTTGTCGCCAGTGGTCGGCGGAAGGTGCACGTGCCCGTCGACCTGGGACCGGACCGTAGCGACGCACGGATGCACGCCAAGACCGTAGGATCCTACGCAGTGCCGTAGGGGACCGCACCGCCACTTTCCAGCAAATTAGGGACACTGTTGCTCCTGGGGTATCGGCGAGGACCATTCGCAACCGTCTCCATGAAGCTGGGCTACGGTCCCGCACACCGTTAGGCCGTCTTCCACTCACGCCCCAACATCGTGCAGCCCGCCTCCAGTGGTGTCGCGACAGGCGTGAATGGAGGGACGAATGGAGACGTGTCGTCTTCAGCGATGAGAGTCGCTTCTGCCTTGGTGCCAATGATGGTCGTATGCGTGCAGGTGAGCGCCACAATCAGGACTGCATACGACCAAGGCACACAGGGCCAACACCCGGCATCATAGTGTGGGGAGCGATCTCCTACACTGGCCGTACACCACTGGTGAGGGGACACTGAATAGTGCACGGTACATCCAAACCGTCATCGAAGCCATCGTTCTACCATTCCTAGACCGGCAAGGAAACTTGCTGTTCCAACAGGACAATGCACGTCCGCATGTATCCCGTGCCACCCAACGTGCTCTAGAAGGTGTAAGTCAACTACCCTAGCCAGCAAGATCTCCGGATCTGTCCCCCATTGAGCATGTTTGGGACTGGATGAAGCGTCGTCTCACGCGGTCTGCACGTCCAGCACGAACGCTGGTCCAACTGAGGCGCCAGGTGGAAATGGCATGGCAAGCCGTTCCACAGGACTGCATCCAGCATCTCTACGATCGTCTCCATGGGAGAATAGCAGCCTGCATTGCTGAGAAAGGTGGATATACACTGTACTAGTGCCGACATTGTGCATGCTCTGTTGCCTGTGTCTATGTGCCTGTGGTTCTGTCAGTGTGATCATGTGATGTATCTGACCCCAGGAATGTGTCAATAAAGTTTCCCCTTCCTGGGACAATGAATTCACGGTGTTCTTATTTCAATTTCCAGGAGTGTATATCAAACGCCTTGCGGAAGTCAAGAAACACGGCATCTACCTGGGAACCTGTATCTGTGGCCCTCTGAGTCTCGTGGACGAATAGCGCGAGCTGGGTTTCACACGATCTTTTTCGAAACCGATGCTGCTTCCTACAGAGTAGATTTCTAGTCTCCAGAAAAGTCATTGCACTCGAACATAATACGTGTTCCAAAATTTTTCAACTGATCGACGTTAGAGATATAGGTCTATAGTTCTGCACATCTGTTCGACGTCCCTTCTTGAAAACGGGGATGGCCTGTCCCCTTTTCCAACCTTTTGGAACGCTACGCTCTTCTACAGATAATTACTGCTGCCAACTGTTGGGAATAACTATGGAAATATCTGCAAGTCAATGGAGCAATGCTCAGTAGCTCGAGACCACCAGAATACACGGATGTGGTTGGCTCGCTATATTCCACTGTATAATTGAATATTGTTATTGGTATTTTGCATGGTAATAATTTAATGATCATTCTACTATTTATTACAATAGAGAATATTTCGTAATTAGTTATTTTAGTCCATACAATGAAGCCAAGTCTACATAGCACGTTTTGAAAATGGGTTCATATTTTTGAATAAATTTAAAATCATTTAAAAATTACGTAGGTGCATTATCACATATAAAGAAATTTCCTTCCTGCAGACAAAAATTAATGTCTGAAAGGGTTAAAGAAATGAGGATTTCTTAAAAATAATAATTTTTGTTATCAACTCAAATTCAGCATTTCAACGAAATGGCTGCAAAGGTCGGTATTTCATCTCATGGGAAGGTAAGCAACTGATACCTGATGTGCACAGATGTTGTTCCAGGAGAGAAAGTAATACATTTACGATACATCTCGTTCAGCTACTCAGTTGCACTCTGAGGATGATGTTTAGTATGGGGGCGCTCAACTTCGCGGTCATCGGTGCCTGTACAAAGTCCCAGTTTTTACACAGTCCAATTTTTAAATCAATCCAATCTAGCAACTGTCACGAATGATGATGATGAAATGATGAGGACAACACAAGCACCCAGTCCCTGGGCAGAGAAAATCCCCAACCCGGCCGGGTTTGCCGGCCGGAGTGGCCGTGCGGTTCTAGGCGCTACAGTCTGGAACCGCGAGACCGCTACGGTCGCAGGTTCGAATCCTGCCTCGGGCATGGATGTGTGTGATGTCCTTCGGTTAGTTAGGTGTAAGTAGTTCTAAGTTCTATGAGACTGATGACCTCAGAAGTTGAGTCCCATAATGCTCAGAGCCATTTGAACCGGCCGGGTTTCGAACCCGGGACCCGTGATCAAGAGGAAGCAACGCTAGCCATTAGACCACGAGCTGCGGACTCAGTTGCACTCTGAGTACCGAGATAAAATTTTTTACCAGAACACACCCCACGATCTGCTGACAGCGTAATACTTGGCACAAGATTCTCAGGAATTAATCACGTAACAACTTTTGGAGCATACCTGCTCTTGTTGCAGCATATTTTATACATGCATACAGCACATATAGTTTCCTAAGAAACCCTGCTATGAAGATGGATAAAGTGGGAATGTGTATCATCACCGAAATGTAGCAGCATTTAAGAGTGGCATCATAGTAAGAAACATCGACGGGAACGGTGTACCACGAAGACCGTCGATAGCATCAGCGGACGTATCAAGAGATGCCTTTACCTACCTAGAAAAAGTTCGTTTACATCTTCAGAGGTATACCACTTTATCTTCCAGCAAGACAAAGCAGTACGATACCACTGACTTAAGGGATTTAAAGTTGTACACAAGGGACGTGGAGCTACAGCCGTATACCAATGTTCGTCACATTTCATCTTTTTCTGGTAGGCGTTATTTTCTAGTACAGTGGGGAATCAAACAGCATGTCCACAAGTCACCAGCAGAGGCTTACAGAAGAGAACACCGTCTTCTCTGTAAGACTCCATAGAGAATTCGTTGTATCTCAAGAGCAGGCACGATATTTTAGTACGTAATACACACATCTGCGTGATTACACTGCAATTGACACTTGAGTGTTTGGCACTTGATTCATAGAACCACTTCCAGGTTACTTCTCGACGATTCTAGTCTCTAAAACCACATGGTAAATATGGAAATAAATATGGGAATAAAAAAAATACTTTGGCAGTCGGAGTCTCGCTGGTGACTCAGATTTCATGAAAAGATCTCGCTTCAACAAAAAGCCACTCCAACTCGCTTATCATATCCGTAATCCCTGTCCCCCAATTTCACGATAACAGAAAACGAGCTATCCTTTTTTGAATTCTTCCGGTGTCTTCCGTGAGTCCTATCTATTAAGGATCCCACTTCACGGGCAAGAGTAGTATAGGCCGTCTCTTTAGATTTCTCGCATCTTCTAAGTCTTCTGCCAATAAAAGGCAGGTGTGCCACACAATATTTTCTATGTTACGGTTCCAGTTTAGGTTGTACGTGGCTGTGTTGCCTACGTATTTAGCTGAATCGACAAACTTTAAATTTGTGTGACTTTTAATTGAACAGAAATTTGATGGAATATTTTCGGTACTCATGTAAAGGAAATCAGACTTTCCATCGTGTAGGGTAAACTGCCAATTTTAGACCATGAAAATCTCTTTTTTCAATTTGTTTTGTTCTTTTGATGACTTTACGAGATGGTAAACGAGAGCGTCATCTGTAAACAATCTAAAAGTGCTGCTCAGGCTGTCTGCTGACTCGCTTTTATAGATTAAGGGCAGCAGAGAATGTAAAACGCTTCCTCGATGAACCGCAGGCATCACTTATGTCAGTAGTGACATTAAATTGTTCCTTCGCACTAACAATGAAGCATCGTTTATAATAGGGCTACTTAACTGCAGATCATATGAAAAATTGATATTTTATTTCAACGAATACGTGAGTGACTGAGCATAGATTCTTAAATGACTAAAAACCGAGTCTACGTCAGTAACAGAGCAGTGATGTGAAAACCAACTGGCAATTAATCCCGTATCTCGCATAAGTGCCTAAGCTCCTCTGAACTTCACTTAATGTCATTTCCACACCGTGCTATTGTGTAACTACACGCAAAGCGAAGAACATTGTAGACAATGAGAAACAGATCTGCAACTCCTGTGGTGATAAGTAAAACACACAAATAGTCGAATGAAGTCTGGAAGTCATCAGTAAGCAGAGCAGATTGAAGCGTTGTTCCCAGAGGTTTATGGTGAACTGTGAGACGTGGCAATACGGGATACCTCTTCCTGCGATGAAAAGAAATATCATAAAAAATAGGAAACTCTTTGCCGACCGGCAGTTTTTAAATGACAAACGAGTTTGCACGAGAAGCTTGCCTCGTCAGAAGGCGCAGCTGCTATAAGAACGAACATGGGAGTAGAATACACTTGATGAAACAAAAAAAAGTCTTTTATAGTGATACCGCAACATACCACATTACGATTAGCAGTTTCACTTAAGACTATAAACAGGATACTTAGTGCGTTTTCGCAGGGATATAGTTTTGACGACTTCAGTAGAAATATTTACCATGTTGCTATTTTAGTCAAGTCTGTATCTAAAGTTTTGGAAACAGGTGAAAATCGAATGGGGCCAACTAACAAGGGGAGGCCGCCAATTGTGAAATTCAGATTCGATTCATAGTGAGCATAATAAAAGCTCATGGCCAGAGGTGTAATGTGGCAAAGCACCAAGATGCACTTCTCAGCCGTTGTCGAGAAAATCGACAGTTAAAAGAAACCGTTGCGGTGAAATACTCTCTACGATGAAAGATTTTCTACAGCGTCATAGCGCAGCCGTAAGCGCTGGGGTTCGTAATCCGAAGGTCGCCGGATCGAATCTCGCGCCGTGCAATATTTTTTTATTATTAGTTTTTTGCAATTCAAATATATATATATATATATATATATATATATATATATATATATATATATATATAAACTATTAATGAATTGCTTATGCATGTTGGTGAAGGCGGATCGCTCTCCGATTGTACCGCCTCCATTTTTCCGTTTGTTTAACAGGGTGTACCAAAGCTGTCCCGTCCGCACTGATTTTCGACGATGTTATAAGTTATTCAACATCTGTCCTTCAAGTGTAACGAGCGAGTAACGGAGTTTATATTTCATACCTGCCACAGCAAGTTTGTGTTCGTGGGGTCTCTATTCTAATTCGAACGTTTGACTTACGCTATACGTATTCGTTTCTACGTCTTCCGTTAACTATACGTGCTTAACATTATGAAGGCAATTAATAACATTTGTGAAATACAACTTTGTTTGCGGAAAACATAATGATGTTCGAAGTCGCCAGTTTTTCCACGACAAACGACTTTCAACAACTTATTATATGCATAATTGTTTCAACTGATTCCCGGGAATTATATATATATATATATAATTACAAAAAACAAATACTTAAAAAAAGGTTTCATTGCGCGAGATTCGATCCGGCGACCTTCGGACTACGAGCCCGAGCGCTTACCGCTGCACCACCACGCTGTAGAAAATGCCTCATCGTAGAGAGTATTTCACCGCAATGGTTTCTTTTAACTGTCGATTTTCTCGACAACGGCTGAGAAGTGCATCTTGGTGCTTTGCCACATTACACCTCTGGCCATGAGCTTTTATTATGCGCAGTATGAATCGAATCTGAATTTCACAATTGGCGGCCTCCCCTTGTAAGATGAAGTATGGTAGATGATCGACGACACCGAACGCAAGGCGTCGGATAATTGCAGATGTCACACCCCTTGTGCGTGGTCTGGGATTGTCATTTTGAAGCAGAGGATGCTCCATGTGTGGACGAACTCCTCGAACTCACGCTTTCAGTCTTCTGGAGGTCTCTCACGCACCACCATAGTTACGTCACACACCGCCACGTCACACGCTTCAATTCGGAGCCCTCTAGCGGCGGCGCATTGCAACTAGGGACAGCGAAGCGGTAAAGTCGACCGTGTAATGTGTGTGACCTGTAATATCTCAACCAATATCGAGAAAAGAATAAAAAAAATAGGGGGCATAACACTTCAATAGGTCCTCGTAGGTAACGCTCATAGATGTCGAAATCGAGAAACGCGTACGTACGTACGTAAATTTAGTTTTAGATGTGGCAATGTAAGCTGCTTACAGATTTCCCATTGGTGGAACACTGATAATTGCTTTCGAATATGGTATTCATCTGGCTAATTGAGGGTTTCTTTTTGTTATTTTTTTGTTTTTGCGCCCAGTCAGTCATCAAAGTTAATGTTATGTACTTTCCTCTCAGTGCTGTTTGGACATAATTTCCGTTTTTCTGTTCCTAATCGTCGAGTGTAGTGCCTTACTTGGGTTACTGGTTTCTGGATTATGCATTTCAGCGTTAGATCGAAACAAATGGCATCATAACGGGTTTCAGCTTATTAACAAGTCATCATCATATGGTCTGCTCAAAAACAAAGAGAAGGGAGAGTAGCAAATACTGGGAAACTGAATTACAAATCCAACTAATTTCTATACAAAACCATACTTTTACATAGTTGCTCGTCAACTGAGCAGGCCTGAGAATGCGCTCACGATGCAAAAATATCTGCGCTCTGATTGTTCGAAATCGCATTTGACGGAGTAGTATAATGTACCTCCTACATAACAAATATAAGATTAAAATTATTTTACAAGTGGGAGCCGACAGAAAAATGAGCTCCAACAAACTAAAAGGCAAAGAAAAAAAGAACAGAAGTCACATCATAATAGATCGTAAAATAACTTGAGATAAGACTTTATTATGCAAATTTTGTTATTTTAAAAACTGTTGCGGATATTTTTTTGGTTTCGTAGAAGTGCCCTTGATGTGTTTATAAATGATACCATTTGGGAACAGAATGACAGATATCGAGGTACTGAACGACGCATCCTTCGAGGGCGTGCTGAAAATTAGTGCTTCCGATATTTTTTTTCTAGTCTCAGTATCGACATCTCATGCATGTTACTTGGACGACTTTGCAGCTCCACTGACGCAAGTTGCAACCCTCTGCCGGTAGAGGGCTCCGAATTGCGGAAGAACGTGCCTCCAGTCGAAGTCCACAGAATAATGAAAGATGTGTACGGTGATGATTTTATCGACATTAGCAATGTGCAACGTTCGATAGTTCGTGCTAGTAAAGAAGGAAACAATGGTGTTAGCCTCAGCGTGTGTGTCAGAGCTCTGAGTGGACGACTGTGTTCGGCAACCGACGACACTCATCGGAATGAGGCTGATGAATTCATCAGAGAAAATCGTCGGGAAACACAGGCATAGCTCTCAGGTAAACGTGGTATATGACGAGAGCGTATACAGGCTGCAGAACTGCGGTGCAGAAAACTGTGCGACGTTAGCTGCCTCGAATGCTCATCCCTGACGCGAGACAAGAGGAGATTGGACATCTGCAAACCATTTCTTTTGCGTTTCGAGCGTGAGGGTGATGGGTTCCTTAAGAAAATTGTGACATACGATGAGATCTGGTTTCACCATTTTGACCCCGAAGATAAAGAATCAATGGAGTTTCTACCACAAAGGATCATCGACGCCAAAAACGTTCAAGATGTCGCCATCAGCAGGCAGACTCAGACTCACAGTGTTCTGGGATGTTCAAGGTGTGGTGCATTCGGGATTCATGCCTATCATAAATTATCAGCATACTGCGCCCCTCACAAAAAATGAAAGCACTAATTCCAAGAGGTCGTCCACATGTGAAGCGCCCTCTCCTCCAGCACGACAACGCCTGACCACAACAAGCGCTGCGACATCTGCAACAATCCGACGCAAGGGTTTACTGTCATCGATCATCCTACATGCAGTCCCACTTCGCCCCATTCGATTTTCATTGTTTCCAAAACTTAAAGAACACCTTCGCAGGCTTTGCTTTGATAGTGATGAAGCAGTGCAAGTAGAGGTGAGGTTTTGGCACCCTCAAACAAACTCAAACATTCTACAGTGATGATATCAGCAAACTGGTCTCTCCTTGGGAGAAATGTGTTAGTTGCCCGGGTTACTACGTAGAGAAGGGACTACGTCAACATGACGGACAATGTTAATGAAGTTTCTGCTATTTGAAAAGTTTTAAGAATTTCCACATGGAAAATTCGAAGGTATTACTTTTCAACCAGCCCTCGAATTCCACGTCTTTTTTTGTTTTGTTTTATTATTACCAACGCTACCACGTTCTCGCTACATCGTAAGATCCGCCAGTCTTTCCGTTGTAAAATTTCGTACCATGACTGAAGCAATAAGGTGCAGTGAGGTTGCAAGTTCCGTAGCAAGTTCTACCAGGTTGAAGAAGCCTGTGATGATTATTCCGAGGAAGAAAAGTGGTAACACGTCGTTACGTAACAAGGCCGGTATCCTTCTCCATTCTTTCGCAGTCCGAGCATGTGTTGATAATGACCTCGTGGTGGACGGGACGTGAAGGCTCTATCTCCGTTCCTTCTTTTGAAACAACATCACCTTGGAATGTCTGGGCTGAAACGCCGCAGTGTTGCAGCTAAGCAATGAGTCCGTGCCGCAGGTCTCGCGCCTCCTCTGACACACGTAGCTAGCACACTTGTTCGATCGCTCTCGTACGGAAATAGCCTCGTTGTCATTCTGCCTTGTATGCAAGCTACACTGCCCGTTTCCCGTTCTGACACAGTGCTTACGTCATGGCCTTACAGTATATCATCTGATACTGTGTCGCCATGCTAACCTTTTTGAATCGCAGTTAGACAACCATCTACCTCTAACGAATTCACTTGGGAATTCTGCATTCGGTTGCACTTCTAATCGAACTTGATTCGGCTGCACTTCTAATCGAAAGATCGTTTGAATTATAGTGTGATTAACTATGAAAAAGCAATAATTTTCCTAGTAATCACACACAAATAAGAAACACGCATGAAAGGGTACAGCACACCTGCATTTTACGAACTTTTCGGTGGATTGACACAAATTAAAATCAGCTAATTATTTTAAATATAACTCTTATTACTCCTGCATACACTCACTGTCAAAATGTCTCCGAATAGTCATTTATTTTCAGTGTCAGCCATGAAACTAAATGGCTGCAGTGCCTACCCTTTTCCCTAAAGCAAAATTTAAGTTTGGAATTACTTCAAGGATGGAAAGCTACAACATATGCATTGAATTTTTAGGTCGAACGCGAATTATGCTAATTACTTCCACCTACTCGTACATAACAGCTTTAACGACGTCATAAATACCACACTCCTGGAAATTGAAATAAGAACACCGTGAATTCATTGTCCCAGGAAGGGGAAACTTTATTGACACATTCCTGGGGTCAGATACATCACATGATCACACTGACAGAACCACAGGCACATAGACACAGGCAACAGAGCATGCACAATGTCGGCACTAGTACAGTGTATATCCACCTTTCGCAGCAATGCAGGCTGCTATTCTCCCATGGAGACGATCATAGAGATGCTGGATGTAGTCCTGTGGAACGGCTTGCCATGCCATTTCCACCTGGCGCCTCAGTTGGACCAGCGTTCGTGCTGGACGTGCAGACCGCGTGAGACGACACTTCATCCAGTCCCAAACATGCTCAATGGGGGACAGATCCGGAGATCTTGCTGGCAAGGGTAGTTGACTTACACCTTCTAGAGCACGTTGGGTGGCACGGGATACATGCGGACGTGCATTGTCCTGTTGGAACAGCAAGTTTCCTTGCCGGTCTAGGAATGGTAGAACGATGGCTTCGATGACGGTTTGGATGTACCGTGCACTATTCAGTGTCCCCTCACCAGTGGTGTACGGCCAGTGTAGGAGATCGCTCCCCACACTATGATGCCGGGTGTTGGCCCTGTGTGCCTTGGTCGTATGCAGTCCTGATTGTGGCGCTCACCTGCACGCATACGACCATCATTGGCAACAAGGCAGAAGCGACTCTCATCGCTGAAGACGACACGTCTCCATTCGTCCCTCCATTCACGCCTGTCGCGACACCACTGGAGGCGGGCTGCACGATGTTGGGGCGTGAGTGGAAGACGGCCTAACGGTGTGCGGGACCGTAGCCCAGCTTCATGGAGACGGTTGCGAATGGTACTCGCCGATACCCCAGGAGCAACAGTGTCCCTAATTTGCTGGGAAGTGGCGGTGCGGTCCCCTACGGCACTGCGTAGGATCCTACGGTCTTGGCGTGCATCCGTGCGTCGCTACGGTCCGGTCCCAGGTCGACGGGCACGTGCACCTTCCGCCGACCACTGGCGACAACATCGATGTACTGTGGAGACCTCACGCCCCACGTGTTGAGCAATTCCGCGGTACGTCCACCCGGCCTCCCGCATGCCCACTATACGCCCTCGCTCAAAGTCCGTCAACTGCACATACGGTTCACGTCCACGCTGTCGCGGCATGCTACCAGTGTTAAAGACTGCGATGGAGCTCCGTATGCCATGGCAAACTGGCTGACACTGACTGCGGCGGTGCACAAATGCTGCGCAGCTAGCGCCATTCGACGTCCAACACCGCGGTTCCTGGTGTGTCCGCTGTGCCGTGCGTGTGATCATTGCTTGTACAGCCCTCTCGCAGTGTCCGGAGCAAGTATGGTGGGTCTGACACACCGGTGTCAATGTGTTCTTTTTTCCATTTCCAGGAGTGTATTTTATACTATTATGTTTTAGGATCTCCTGTCTCATTAGACAACATATCTTTTCTCGGAACCACCTAAAGTGGTTATACCTAAATCATAGAAAAATGAAACACAAAGTAAATTGATGCCAGAGAAAGTGCATTTTATAATCTTCTTGTGCTGGTTAAAAAAAAAAAAAAGGTTCAAATGGCTTTAAGTACTATGCGACGTAACATCTGAGGTAATCAGTCCCACAGACTTAGAACAACTTAAACCTAACTAACCTAAGGACATCACACATCATTGTCCGAGGCAACATTCTAACCTGCGACCGTAGCAGCAGTGCGGTTCCGGACTGAAGCGCCTAGAACCGCATGGCCACACAGGCTGGCTTTCCTGCAACTATCAATGGTTATTATGTATACCACTGATTATCCCCAATTTAAGTGTGAGTTAGGTTATAAACAATGTTAACTGAAGAACATCATATGTGTGATGTCCTTAGGTTAATTAGGTTTAAGTAGTTCAAGGGGACTGATGACCTCAGAAGTTGAGTCCCATAGTGCAAGGAGCCATTTAAACCATTTGAAGCGCCTAGAACCGCTCGGGCGTGCTGGTTTCAGCCTCTATCTTTAATGTCCACTTTGTTACATTTTTTAACACCTCGATTTCGATGATGCATTAAAATACAGTAGTATGAATCAAACTCTTATTAAGAGTTTTATATTGGTAGCGTCCAGCTTATTTGGTAGAACATTGCGTGCTGAAGAATTCGTCTAGAATCTTACGGAGTTAGTACACAAAATATAATGGTTTTTTGAAAAGTGATTTTGGGAAACATGCTCACAAGGAACCATCACCAATTCGACCTCATATTTTAAGGAGATAAGAACACAGTTGCAGAACATCAGCGCCAGCAATCGATACAGCGCGAAAGTTTGTGCCATAACAGTGTTAGTACACAGTTATCATCTTTTGAATTTACAGCTTTTAAACTTCGCGCACACTGACTGTCTGTCATTCGCTCCGCCCCAAGACACTCAAATAGTCGGATTACATTCATTCAAAATTTGAGAATTAGAGCGCTTGGTGACTTTCAATCAACTTTAGACATATTTTCAATCCTTTTAGAGGCTTTTTAATTTTATTATTTGTCTATTATCAGTTCTATTGGCAACACATTTTGCAGACAGTATTTACATATACCACAGAATGTACTTTCAAAAATACGATGTATCATAGTACGACACATAGTTAAGGCGACATGACGACATAAGTACTGAAATGTGTGTAAACTAAACTGCAGGACGAAATTCTTCTTTTCATAATAAATCTTCAGATGCTTAGGTTTATTCATTTTCACACAGCAACTTGATTTTTGATTTACAATTTGATCATGCCAGTCACGTTAAAGAAGAAATGCAATGACATTTCTTGCACGAGCTTCATTTGACAAACTACTCACTCTGACATCTATTAACAATCGACATTACGAACACGAACCTCGTATTCACTGCTCTGTACAGTTCTTCCTCCCGGCGTTCGGCGGCTACAGAGGGGAGGAGCCAGTGACAAACAGCCAGCGCAAGCGAAGTTTAAAATCTCTACATTCGGAAGGCTGTAACTGCTTACTTTCAAAATTATGGCCCAAATATTCGCGCGGGGACAAATGTTGGTGCTGATATTGCAAGTATGCTTTTTCCTCCTTAAAATACGTATGTACATTAGATTAGTCCACTATGATCCTGTTTCCTGATACCAGAAGAAAACTCTTCAAACATATTTAGAGTACGTGAGTACGTGTTACAAATAAAACATAAGACGGAATACTAATGCAGTTTTCACAGTTATTGAGGACAGTACAAAGTAACATATATGATGCTAAATTATTCTTGCCAGTTCAAATATCGTCTAAAGAACGAGAAAGGAAGTGCGCTGGAACACAAGTCAAACAGCTTTCTGCGATCGCTTTGCAATGAACACTACCGTAGAAGCCGTGCGAAGTAGCCGTGCGGTCTGGGGGCCTTGCCACGGTTCGCGCGGCTCCCCCCGTCGGAGGTTCGAGACCTCGCTTGGGGATGGGTGTGTATGTCGTCCTTATCGTAATAAAGTTAGATTAAATAGTGTGTAAGCCTAGGGACCGATGACCTCAGCAGTTTGGTCCCAAGAACTTACCACAAATTTCCAAAACTACCGTAGAAACTGCCCCTATTGTAACGTTAGCATATACGTACTTTCAATCATTCATGAAACATGCGTCGTGTAACATCCATCAATAACATCATAATACGTGCACAACAGAGGATTGAATGATCTTGTCTCTAAGCCTGACAGCCCTCAAAAACCATTTCAGATTACGTGTACATCCGTCAGTTCCCATTCTTGGCCACTTGAGAACAGTAAATGCAATGGCTGTTATGTTCGAGAATAAATCGTCACTACTCAGAAAAGAAAACACAACCCCATTACATAGATGTAAAGCATGATGTGCCTCCTGTCAATACCTTCAGGCCTTCTGTTGTTCAGGGGCGTAGACGACTGGCCCACGTGCGTAGAGTCTTTGAAGGACAATTTGATTTGATGTTATGCATTTTGTCGCTGTTGACTTGCGTTCTTCCCCCCCCCCCCCCCCTCCCCCCCACCCTCCACCGTTCAAACTGCTTGCGAACGTGTGGCATTGGTAGGCCTTTACTGCAGCTAGTCGTGGAACTTTTCCCTTCAATGAAATCGCGTTGTTGAAAAACGGAATAAAATTAAAAAGTAATCATTTTACACCAACACTTGAACGAGAGAAATTGAGAATCAACCCATCTCTAATATATGACGAGACCAACCTCTACCGCCAAAATCTGAGAAACTGGTCAAGGTTGCTGAAAGATAAACTTTAAGCTTCGTTAGAAGACTTCAGTAGGTATTGTTGTAATGCAGGAGTTACGCCTTTTTCCTCCTAATTTTGAACTGATTTGTCCAGCCATGAGTGCCTAAAAATTTAACGGTGCTCTAAGGCGCAACTTGGATTTTTTTCTTTGTAAATGATAACATAAGTGATAAGAGAAAGCAAAAAATCCTAGGGCCATCTGCGGAGTGAGCACTAGATCTTTGGGTTTATAGTCTCGTTTATAGTCTCACATTTTCACCACGTAGCTGCCGATCCTCGCCATGGTAAATAACTGCGTATTCTAGTGCGGGAAATACTTACTCACCAGAGATTCAATACAGCATAACGTGTTCAGTTTGTCACTTCAATTGCAGTAGTGACCACAGCATGTGAATTTGCTGGAGAGGTTTCAGAGGTGTAACACGACACTGGGCTCTGCCAATGAGCTTTTTTAGTGATGGAATTGTGAAGAAATATCGCCACAAAATCACCAAAGTAAAGCATCTCTTGACAGAATTAAAAACTGACTGGTAGAAACAAAAAGGAATGGAGACCCGAGACATTTGCGGACATCGTGTATAACCACATTCAATACGCTCTTTGCAAACTGCACGTTTTATAGAAGCGTTAGACATAAATGTGACTGTTGCAGAAGACTTCTATGGCAGGACTCAGGAAAAGGAATCGGAAACAACAGGAGAATCCGGCGATGAGAGATAGAATGCGTCTTTTATTATCATGCTGCTACCCTGCACAACGAGAAAGCGAATTAGCTTAGAATGGTGTACACTACGTAGTTATTAGACCTTGTGGGAGCAGTGCAAGAAGCTTTTGTGGGCAGCCGAGTGTCGAAACGTTCTGCAATGAGTTTTTGGAGAATTGGTGGATGCCTGGCGACATGAATTTTTCTATGTGTGTGCTGACAACACTGGAGTTAGTTGCAGGCTGTGTGATCATCTTGCGACTGTTTTTCCTCGGTTTTGACTCGGACATTTGCTTCAGATACGAGAAACAATGAACAAACATATTTACAAAAATGCTTTCCTACGCTACCCTCAAGCGGGTTTTTTCTATGACAGTCTCTCTTTGCAAGGCAATGGTAACTACGTCGGAGCTCAGTGAGAGATAATCATTTGTTGCTGATTGACGAGCTTGATTAGACCCCTAATTCAGCCCCAACGAACTCGCTGTAATGAACCTCATGGAATCGTCGTTGAAATGAGCGTGAGTTTTCCACTACTTTCGCCAGTGATTTGCACAGACCTTGTCTTTACATTGCATTGTAATGTCCTTCAAACATCGTAATGTACAAGTGATTGCAGACACTGTGTAAGCACAGATATTGTGTAAGTCATTGATATATACTGAAACACCAAAGAAAGTGTTGTAGGCATGCATATTCAAATACAGGGACATGTAAATAGGCACAATACGGTGCTGAATTCGGCAACGCCTATGTGAAACGACAGTTACCAGGCGCAATTGTTAGATTGATTACTGCTGCTACGATGGCAGGTTATCAGGATTTAAGTGAGTCTGAAAGTGGTGTTACAGTCGGCGCACCAGCGATGAGACACAGCATCTCCAAGGTAGCGATGAAGTGACGATTTTCCCGTGCGACCACTTTACGAGTGTACCGTGAATATCAGGAATGTGGTGAAACATCAAATCTCCGACATCGCTGCGGCTGGAGAACGATCCTGCAAGAACGGGACCAACGACGACTGAAGAGAACCGTTCAACGTGACGGAAGTGCAACCCTTCCACAAACTGCTGCAGATTTCAATACTGGGCCATCAAAAAGTGTCAGCGGGCGAACCATTCAACGAAACATCATAGAGATGCGCTTTTGGGGCCGAAGTCCCACTCGTATACCATTGATGACTGCGCCCGTCAACACCGACTTTGGACTGTTATTGACCGGAAACATGTAGCCTGGACGGTCGAGCCTCGTTTCAAATTGCGTCGAGCGAATGGACGTGTACGGGGATGGGGACAACCTCATGAATCCATGGTTCCTGCATGTCAGCAAGCGACTATTCAAGCTGATGGAGGCTCTGTAATGGTGTGGGACGTGTGCAGTTGGAGTGATATGGAAACCCTGACCGTCTAGATACGTCTCTGACAGGTGACACATAAGTAAGCACCCTGTCTGATCATCTGATCCATTCATGTCCATTGTGCTTTCCAAAGGGCTTGGGCATTTACAGCAGAACAATGCGACACTCCACGTCTCCAGGGTTGCTACAGAGTGGCTCCAGGAACACTCTTCTGTGTTTAAACATTTCCGCTAGGCACCAAACTCCCCAGACATGAACATTATTTAGTATATCTGGGATCTCTTGCAACGTGCTGTTCTGAAGAGCTCTCTACCTCCTCTTCTCTTACGGATTTATGGACAGCCCTGCAGGATTCATGGAGTCAACTGCCTCCAGCTCTACTTCAGACATAAGTCTGCACTTGTGCGTGCTCGCAGTGGCCCTACACGATATCAGGCAGGAGTACCAGTTTCTTTGGCTCTTCGGTGTATATGCCTCGAAGAGCTAAAATGACAATAACAAAATTTTGTCTCTCCCTGTGCGGGAATGACGAAGTGCGACTATGTGGGATATGGACAGTATATGACATGTGGAAGTTTGAATCACTCCGGTAGGCATGCACGGATAGCTGATGTGGACAAGCCGACTTATCGCTATAAGCGGGACATCCGGGTTCGAGTCGCGGTCCAGCCCAAATTTTCACGTGCCCCCAATAAAAATGAAAAGCTAACTCCAAACCGTGTTCGCTTTTGTGAATCGATTTCGTTGCCTCGTACATTTGAGACGCTCACTGCTGAAACCGTTGATATGTTTGACTGAAGCGACACAACCGTCCCATGTGGTGACAAAGCATATGCTCTCTTAACGCAGTATACACCGTCAGAGTAATGATCGTTTATCATTTTTCTAAAATATATTCAGATTAATTTATTTTTATATTTTGCTTCCCTGACGGTAATAAGACATCAGGGAACAAGGTTGATTGTAAAATAAGCAGGGATACAGGTGTAATCCAAGAAGTAAATGACAAAGTACAATGTATATTTAATTAGCGCGAGACGGCCAGTGATCTCCCCATGCAAATGCACACCGGGCTCGAACTCTTACGGAAGTCGACGAAATGCAGCGACTAATGAGGATAATGGGCAAGGGCCACTACGTTTGTATTGTGCGCTTAAGTTGAGAATTTGGGTCTGACTGGAGGCGTGCAGTCGGTCCGGATAGCTCAGTGGTATGCCGGCACGGTAGCTCAGCGTGCTCGGTCAGAGAGCTGGTTGGCCTCTGTAATAAAAAAACTGAGTGAAAGGGTCAGTAACGAACTTGAACGGATGTCATGTGACGTCCACAACGATCAAACAACGATCAACAACGAACAAAATGAATGAAAAAAAAGTGGTCAGAGCATATGCCTAGTAGACAGGAGACCCGAGTTCAAATCCCAGTCCGGCGGAAATTTTCAACTTTTCACATTCATTTCGATCCATGCGCCCGCAGCCCAGGTCTCAAATTCGTGTCTTAAGAAAAATACTTCTTAGGAACTAAATGTGTTGACTTATTCTCTTTGCCGACGCTATTTATGGCACTGCGCTGAAAAAAAAGGGTCATACAAACCAATACACACAACACACAAGGCATTCGCCAGAACCAGATCTGACTAGCGTAACTTACTGGCTGGTTGACATTGTGCTTTTACAGTACAGTACAGTTATCACGACACTATTTGTTAGCTGTGACGCCAAAACTACTTGCATTGCTTCAAATAGAATAGAAACGAATCTCGCATTCAGTGAACCAGAAACCTACTAAAAATTCTTCGCACATTTATCATTGTAACAATACCAAAAAGTGGTCCTACAATCTGAACACATCGAACCAATGTGAAAAACTTATTGTTTGTAACCTGGCATGGCATATCATAAGTACAGGAAGAGTCCAAAATCACTTCCACCTGTCGTAACGTCCTTGGGAGACACGATGTTTGCTTCAGACACCATGTTAAAAATGCATAGGTTATTCCATATTTTTAATTGATTTGAGACAAAATCCGTTTCAGAAGATACAGTCACAAAAAAAAGGTTGGACATTTCCCAAATTTAGGTTCATCTACACTGTCATTCGTAGAGCGATATTGCTTTCCTTCCGGCTGTTACAAACCGAGGACTTCACACACTAGCAATATAAAGCATCACGCTAAGTGGACCTCACATCCAACAGTTTTAAGCTGTAACTGTACAAAGGGTGCCACGAAAGTTTTGAAGTATAGCTTTATGTATTTAATTTTTTCGAAGTAATTTCCGCCACATCGAATACACCTCTCCGTCCTCTGCAACCAAACCCTAAACCAGTTCTCCCAAGTTTCTGTAGGGTGAAGGCACACTCGTTATCCCACGCCCTCAGGAGACCCTCATCACTTGGAAACTGCACTCCTTTCAGCTTTATTTTCACGAGCAGGAACAGTGCAAAGTCACAAAGAGTAAGATCTGGAGTGTAAGGAGGGTGCTGAAGAAGTTTCAGTCCTGCACTCTGCAAGTATTCGGTGCATGATTTGGCGTGATGAGGTGGACTGCTGTCGTGATGGAGGAACTCACTGTCCATTGCTGACTTTGGTCGCAGGTTCTTCAAAGATTGGATGACCTTCGGCAGGCACTGCTCAGTGTACCACTTAGCTGTGACTGGCTTCTGTGTGTCCGAAACAACAAGCTCCACAATTCCACTCGGTTTGAAAAAAACAGCTATCATTTCTTTACCGATCGGGGTTTTCTGACAGCTACGGGTATGTCGTCATCTTCAAAGACTTGAACTTTGTTTTCAGTCTTGGTCGGCACGTCATGATACTACAGCCATGTCTGTTGACCTGTTACGATGTTATTTACATATTGAGATTGTTCCTTAGAAAACGTCTTTAACATATTCCGGCACAAAGTCACATGTCGTGTCATTTGCTCTTCCGTCAGTCTCTGCGGCACCCAGAGACAATAAACTTTATTTACTTGCAAATGATCATGCAGAGCCGGCCACTGTGGCCGAGCGGTTCTAGGCGCTTCAGTCCGGAACCGCGCTGCTGCTACGATGGCAGGTTCGAATCCTGCCTCGGGCATGGATGTATATGCTGTCCTTAGGTTAGTTAGGTTTAAGTACCGGGTGATCAAAAACTCGGTATAAATTTGAAAACTGAATAAATCACGGAATAATGTAGATAGAGAGGTAAAAATTGACACAAATGCTTGGAACGACATGGGATATTATTAGAACCAAAAAATTGCAAAAGTTCACAAAATGTCCCACAGATGGCGCTTCATCTGATCAGAATAGCAATAATTAGCATAACAAAGTAAGACAAAGCAAAGATGATGTTCTTTACAGGAAATGCTCAATATGTCCACCATCATTCCTCCACAATAGCTGTAGTCGAGGAATAATGTTGTGAACAGCACTGTAAAGCATGTCCGGAGTTATGGTGAGTCATTGGCGTCGGATGTTGTCTTTCAGCATCCTTAGAGATGTCGGTCGATCACGATACACTTGTGACTTCAGGTAACCCCAAAGCCAATAATCGCACGGACTGAGGTCTGGGGACCTGGGAGGCCAAGCATGACGAAAGTGGCGGCTGAGCACGCGATCATTACCAAACGACGCGCGCAAGAGATCTTTCACGCGTCCAGCAATACTTTGTTTTTTTTCGGTTCTAATAAAACCCCACGTCATTCCAAGCATGTGTGTCAATTTTTACCTCTCTATCTACATTATTCCGTGGTTTATTAAGTTTTCAAATTTATACTGACTTTTTGATCACCCGGTAGTTCTGAGTTTAGGGGACTGATGACCTCAGATGTTAAGTCCCATAGTGCTCAGAGCCATTTGAACCATTTGATCATGCAGAATCGAACGAATTCCTGGTGAGTTTAGCCCTGTCTGCTTATCGGTCACTCGCATGTCTTCGTCTAGCACGTTTCCTCACAGCATCAATGTTTTTGTCCGTAACCAATGATAGTGGCCGTCCCTTTCTCTCAGCGCCCTCCACAATGATGTAGGTAATCACCAGAGACACCTGTTGCTGAAGTGCGCGAAAGCTGATATTTGTGGGGCTTCACCCCAAGCCAGTCTCTCCTGTTGTTCTCCTCCTACCATGTCCCGTCTTGGAAAAGGCACTTTGCTTCCTAATACACTGAAGAGCCTAATATCGTGTATGGCCACAGCGAGCACGCAGAAGTGCCAAACACGACGTGGTGTGGTTCAAAATGGTTCAAATGGCTCTGAGCCAAATGGGACTTAACATCTGAGGTCATCAGTCCCCTAGAACTTAGAACTACTTAAACCTAACTAACCTAAGGATATAACACACATCCATGCCCAAGGCAGGATTCGAACCTGCTACCGTAGCGGTCGCGCGGTTCCAGACTGAAGCGCCTAGAACCGCTCGTCCACACGGCCGGCACGTGGCAAGGACTCGACTTATGTCTGAAGTAGTTCTGGAGGCAATTGGCGCCATGAATCCTGCAGGGCTGTCCATAATTCCGTAAGAGAAGGAGGGGGTCGAGATCTCTCCAGAACAGCTCATCCCAGATATGCTCAATAATGTTCATGTCTCGGGAGTTTGGTGGCCACCGGAAGTGTTTAAACTCAGAAGAGTGTTCCTGGAGCCACTCTGTAGCAATTCGGGACGTGTGCTGTATGGCACTGTCCTGCTGGAATTTCTCATGTACGTCGGAATGCACAATGGACATGAATGGATGCAGATGATCAGACAGGGTGCTTACGTGCGTGTCACCTGTCAGAGTCGATTCTAGACGTATCAGGGTTCCCGTATCACTCCAAATACACACGCTCCACACAATTACAGAGCCTCCACCACCTCGAACAGTCCCCTGCTCACATGCAGGGTCCGTGGATTCTTGAGGTTGTCTCCATACCCGTACACGTCCATCCACTCGATACAATTTGAAACGAGAGTCGTCCGACCAGGCAACATGTTCCCAGTCATAAACAGTTCAATGTCGATGTTCATGGGCCCAGGTGAGGAGTAAAGCTTTTTGTCGTGCAGTCATCAATGGTACATGAGTGACCCGTCGGCTCGGATAGCCCTTATCGATGATGTTTAGTTGAATGGTTCGCACAGTGACATTTGTTGATGGCCCAGCACTGAAATCTGCAGCAACTTGTGGGAGAGTTGCACTTCTGTCACGTTGAACGATTTTCTTCAGTCGTCGATTCACTTCTTGCAAGATCTTTCTCCGGCCACAGCGAAGTTGGAGACCTGGTCTTTTATCGGGTTCCTGATATTCACGGTACACTCGTGAAATGGTCGTACTGGAAAATCGTCACTTCATCACTATCCCGGAGCTGCTGTGTCCCATCGCTGGTGCGCCAACTACAACACCACGTTCAAACTCACTTAAATCTTGATAACCTGTCATTATAGCTAACAACTGCATCAGACACTTGTTGACCTATATAGGCGTTGCCGACCGCAGCGCTATATTATGCTTTTTACATATTTCTGTATTTGAATACGCATGCCCATATCATTTTCTTTGGCGCTTCAGTGTATAACCCTCAACTCGAGCTTATCAGCTTCTTTTACGGCTTGGCTCGGAGATCTACACAGATAAGATCATCTCTGATCTTGAAATGACTGTGGTAACATCTCAGAAACAGTGCTGTGCAGAAGTGTCCTCTTTTCAACAACAAAAGAGACACTTCACATGCATTCATTTCAGGAATCTACAGGATTACTTTCAAATAAACCTAGCCAAGCGTTACACTTCGACTTTTATCGCCTGTTGTGTAGTGCAATATAAGAGACAGATATATTTGTACGTTCCCATACGGCCGTTAAGGGAGAAAGAGACCTCCATGGAAAAAAAATGAGTTCAGTATTTCTGAATGAATGCCGTTGAAACTGAAACAGATATGAAAAAAACCTTCAGATAAAAGCACTATGGTTTTAACGAAAAAACTCTCCCGTCCCCCACCCTACTTTGTTTTCCATTTCGACATTTGACTAGTAGTAACATCGTTAATGCAAAATTCCGTAATATATGACGAAGTACTATTCCAAAGACGCATTTGTCAGAAATAAGCTAGAAATATCTCAATATCACAGTACGCATGCCCGATATGTGTATGTTACAATGGTAGTTTCCATGTTGGATTGTTTGATAAGTCTTTCCCAGATAAGTATATTCTAAATGTATATTCTACATATGTTGTCCTATACATTTTTTTCTTTCAGTTTTAGTAAATAATAAAACATCTTGGGTTATATTTGTGCTTTCCTTTCAGATTTTGCGAGTTTTTTCTTTTCAAGTTGAACGTTTCCCAGATATAATTATGGGATATTTGAGATTGTTGGTACATTACTGTTATAACATTATCGTAAATCTGCACAGTATTGAGGAAGCACAGAATTGTTCAAATGGTTCAAATGGCTCTTAGCACTATGGGACTTAGCATCTGTGGTCATCAGCCTACTAGAACTTAGAACTACTTAAACCTAACTAACCTAAGGACATCACACATATCCATGCCCGCGGCAGGATTCGAACCTGCGACCGTAGCGGGCGCGGGGTTCCTGACTGAAGCGCCTAGAACCGCTCGGACACAGCGGCCGGCCACAGACTTGTTAAGATCAAACAATGCTGAATAGGAAAGAATTTCGAAAAAAATACTTTTTCGGCAAGTATGAGCGCATCGTTCCAGTGTAAACTAAAACCATAGAACTTTTATTTGAAGTTTTGTTTACATCTGCCACCATTTCAACGGTATCATTCAGAAATATTTAAGTCAACTTTTTTCAGGTGGGTATTTCACCCCATTAACAGCTGTAAGGGAACGCAAAAAAAATTTTGCTCTACACTACGACCTATTATTAGCTGACAAAAATGGAAGCGTATATCTTTAGCAGGTTTACTTGTTAGCTTAATACAAACCAGTCACTCTTAGGAATGGAAAAGTGCGCAATGAATTCGAATATAAAAATGTTTTGTGTATATCGTGCGTAGGAAGGGTTCGCGATTAAAGATTTAGTGTGTGCCACAGCTAATTCTTCTGTCATGACGCTAGAAAAGAAATGATGATATAAGGTTTGTTCAGGATTAATTTTTTTTAATGTTTTTAATGAGACTACGTTAGCCCCGATTAGAAGCGACTGTCGCAACACTGTGCGAGCCGTTTCCAGCACGCAACAGTACGCCGGCTGGTCGGCGCCGCGCCGCACTTCGCGGCTGCCGCGCTGCAGCAACACGAGACGCGCCGCGCGGTTTATCCGCAGTGCCGGGCCGGCCGCTTCGGGCGACCTCGTGTTCGCCCGCCGACACTCGGCGCGGCGCGCCAGTTCGATATATCGAACCGCATGGCCGCGCTGCGAGGGCCGGCCGGTCTGGGCGACCGCAGCGGCCGCGGCCGCGGCCGGCCCGCGCCTTTCATCCATCATTTATCTTTGCGGCGCAAAGACGCTGTTTGTTTCGGCTCCTTGTCGCCGTCCCCCGCTAATAAGGCAGCGCGAGCCGCGACGGCTATTGTCGGCGCTGTTTTGTTCGCAAGTACCCTCAGGGGAGACAGCGGTGCAGTCAGCACGGCTCAGGTAGGACGCGACCGCTGCTTGTTGCTTCCCGCGTCCCTTACTTCCTCCGTCTGCCTTTGAAGAATTCGTACCGCTGTTTTTATCTGAACTCTACAGGAAAACGCGCTGCACCGTTGACTGATCCATTATTTAATGTTTGTTTCGGGGATGTGTTAATGAAATACGCTGACGGGAAAAAATCGCAACATACACACACAAAGAAAAGAAATGCAGAGTAATGAAATTTCGGAAATAAATTTGCCTAGGTGACATATTTAAGTGATTAACACGTTCATTCAAGCGCGAGATAAACTACTGCAAATGGGAAATCCTGGTACATCAATAACCGGTGTAACCGCCAGAATGTTAATGCAATCTTGCAAATGTGTATGCATTGCACTGCACAGGTGCCGGATGTCTGTTTGTGGATGGAGTACCATGACTTGCATTTTATCGGTCAATGTAGGGACGGTTAATGCTGGTTGTGGATGATGCTAGAGTTGTCGTCCTATGATGTCACAAATGTCCTCGATTGGAGACATGGTGATCGAACAGGCCAAGGCAACATGTCGACACTCTGTAGAGCATGTTGGGTTACAACGGTGGTATGTGGACGAGCGTTATCCTATTGGAAAACACTCCCTGCAATGCTGTTAATGACTGGCAGCACAACAGCTCGAACCATCAGACTGACGTACAAATTTGCAGACGGGTTGCGTGGGTTAACCACGAGAGTACTCCTGCTCTCATACGAAATCGCGTCCCAGACCATAAGGCTAGGTATAGGTCCAGCGTATCTAGCACGATAGACAGGCTGGTTGCAGGCCTTGGAATGGCCCGGTCGCAGGTTCGAATCCTGTCTCGGGCATGGATGTGTGTGATGTCCTTAGGTTAGTTAGGTTTAAGTAGTTCTAAGTTCTAGGAGACTTATGACCTCAGCAGTTGAGTCCCATAGTCCTCAGAGCCATTTTTTTTTTTTTTTTTTTTTTGCAATGGCCTCCTTCTAACCAACACACGGCCATCGCTGGCACTGAGGCAGAACCAGGTTACACAAAAAAAAACAACAGATTTCCGCCCTGCCATCCAGTGAACGTTTGTTTGACACAAATGAGAGAAACGCTCGCTAAACCCGATGAGCAGAACTGATTAGGACTGTGGAAAGGGCCAAATAAGGTGTTGGTCAGTTTCACTCCAAAATTGTAATTTATTGTAATTTAATAAAACCTTTAAACCAAACTGGCACATAGTCGAACCCTTAAAACTACGAGTTTCAAAATCCAGTTATTTCACAGCTGAAGGCCTCCAAACAAGAAATCTTAAAAAGCAACAAGATAAATTTCAAGTGACTGAAGACATGCAGTTAAAATTGGAAATAAAATATATATCACAGCTAGGCGGAGAGCCTCAAGGTAAAAGTAGATAGAACAAACATATACAAGGTGCAATACAAACGGCCGATGGCCTCAAATAAATTTCAAAATTTTAAAAATACATTACCATAATCTTTTAAGGCAGAAGGCCGCAATGTTTTCGCGTAAGGGGAAATTTTGGGAATAAGGCCTTAAGCGGCTGAAGGCCCACAGCTGATTTTCCAAAAATTCAAAAATTAAAGTTTTCAATGCCGAACGCCCACTACATGAAAAAGCAACGCAACGGCAATAACTAAATTTAAGAATAAGGTTTTAAGTGGCTGAAGGCCCACAATTGATTTACATAAATTGATTTACATAAAGCACAATAAAAATTTTTCATTTAAAGCATTGCCTATAATAGTTTACCAACAGACTATTAAATGCACATGAAAATGACAGTATAGACAACGGCACTCAGACCAGACGTCTCCACGGGGGGGTGGGGGGGGGGGGGGGGGGAGCTGCCCTCGAAACACTAATGTTCACTTAGGTGAGACAGGTGGTGGGCCCAACTGCCCTTGATTCATCGGTAACCCAGCCAAGAGACAGTCATGGACCGACCGAACAAACGACTTCCCAGGTACATAAAAACTCAAAGACCAAACTGTTACTGACGTGATCATCGACAATGAAATATGTATTAAGTTGTCAAAACTACACACCATGTTGGGCAGCGACAACAGATGAGGAAAGGATGCTGCCTGAAATTACGTTAGTGGCCAGGGCAGGTGACCGAAACACTAACGGCCACAATGCAGTAAATTCCGCTGGGGCACTTGAATTGTAGTGAACCAATGCAGTTAATTCCACCGCACAGCGGTTCGATTTCACCACTACAAACACCTGGTGTTGCTCACAGGAAAACCTCCCCAACAGCGAACCATCGAAACGAACGACGCAACATGAACGGACGTGCCTTGGGTACTGAACACACACCACTCAACTGGGTCGGTGGGCCACGAAGCTTGCAGCGATCGGACAGCTCCACACACGCTCCTACACTGCGCAGGGACCACCAGCGGAGCCAGCCGACTGCAACGCACGCAGATGTCTTCGCTGGTCCGCAACAACCGACTGACTACTCTCAGAATGCCGATAACATCTAAAACAGTCGTCCAACTACACACACAACCGGACAAACAGTTGCACGAAGACCTGAACGATACCCAACAGCCGGCCGGTGTGGCCGAGCGGTTAAAGGCGCTTCAGTCTGGAACCGCGTGACCGCTACGGTCGCAGGTTCGAATCTTGCCTCGGGCATGGATGTGTGTGATCTCGTTAGGTTTAAGTAGTTCTAAGTTCTAGGGGACTTATGACCACAGATGTTGAGTCCCATAGTGCTCAGAGCCATTTGAACCATTTTGATACCCAACAGTAACTAAGCAAGCATGAAGACAAATCGGGAGTCGATGCACACACGCATAGCCGACTCATGAACGATCGGCGAGCCAAAACGCGTTGTCCGGTAGGGCGGCCGACCCACAATCCACCAAGACCGTGGCCCGGTTCAAGCGATGCATGGCGGCAATGGTCCGGCGAGCCATGTCGACGCAGACCTCACAGCTCCAACCCGACTGTCCTAGTGCCGCATTGCAACCCCCGACTGGCACGTCCGGACTGCGCTCCAGGCGCGTTCCAACTGACTGGCAGCCCGGACTCGCGGCCCGTACTGGCTTACGACAGACAACGACCGGGAACTAATAGCAGTCCAGCAAAGATACTACGAGAGGGTATATATTGATACTCGCTGCTAGGGCCGCTCACGGTCAGTCAAAGCAGCAACTCAGTGACACCAGGAATTTAAATTAACGCAGTGAGGTGGAAGTACGTTAAAAACAGTGTGTAAAATACATGAGGGCAGGAACATGAGCCAAGCACGGCTCACTGAGGTCGAAAATGGAGGTGGTTCAAAAATGGTTCAAATGGCTCTGAGCACTTTGGGACTTAACATCTGAGGTCATCAGTCCCCTAGAACTTAGAACTACTTAAACCTAACTAACCTAACGACATCACACACATCCATGCCAGAGGCAGGATTCGAACCTGCGACCGTAGTAGTCGCGCGGTTCCGGACTGAACCACCTAGAACCGCTCGGCCACCGCGGCCGGCCCAAATGGAGGTGGTTTGTGGTCAGAGGAATATACTACACAGGGCGTTTAGCTCGGAGCCGTCCTTGAAATAACCCATTGCAACAGTTCGTTGTGTCACTGTGGCGCAAACTGTTGCTCAAATTGTTGCAGAAGTAGTACGATGCGCTAGAGCAGTGCGACGAACACGATGCTATTCCTTCTCGACAGTGCCACGTGATCGCCCGGAGCCTGGTCTTCTTGCGACCATACATTCCCGTGACCACTTCTGCCAGCGATCATGTACAGTGGCTACATTCCTGCAAAGCCTTTCCGCAGTATCGGAGATAAAACATCTAGCTTCTCGTAGCCCGGTTACACGACCACATTCAAACTCAGTGAGGTGTTGATAATGACATCAAGGTCGCCTGAAGGCATTCTTGGCTAACATCAACTTACCAAACCCAATCTCAGAGGTAACTAACGCTCATGACCGTTACAGCGTGTATTTAAAGCAATCCTGATGTGCATCCTAATAGTGGCGTTACAAGCGCCACTCTTGCCAGACTGGAGCGAAATCTGAATATACATTGTGTAGAAACACACCTATCAACTTTCGTTTATGTCGCACAACTCCTTCTTGGTGTTGCGATTTTTTTTTTCGTCAGTGTAATAATAACTTGTCACACCCTACTGACGGTTGAGAAAATCCAGTAGAACAACATAACGAGGTACCGAGGAATGCAGAAAATATCTTGTACATAGTTAAGAAATGCGAGTACACAAGTCACAACCACAAGCTATTATTATGCGCAAGAAAGAAATTCAACATTCGAAGAGAGAGAGAGCGAGCTCTCCCTGTAGCCAATCGACATGTATAAAGCCACGACAGGTATCCAGGCCAGTATTTGCCTAATTTTGAATGGGTGAACAAATGGTCTGGTTCACAGAGGTTGAAAAAGATTTACAAGATATGCAGTTGTGACCCTCTGGCCAAAGAATCGTAGGGAGATAACACATGAAGAAGGTGGTGTGTCCCGGGAAACACACTATACATTCAGAGGTTCTCCATTTCTCCACAGAACCAAAGAATATTCCCTCGCTCGATTAGAAATCGCCATCATTATAAAGTGATCTTGATTTGAAGACACCGTCGCAGAACGTCATTCAGAAAAAGGCAGTCATTAATCTAGAGGTAACTATTTATTTATCAGCTCTCCATATCCAAAGCTCCTGTGTTTTCAATCATGCAAGTACTCCTAAGAAATAGTGTAAGCATAGTGTGGATCTTGCTGGGTGGTGACCGTTGAGTTTGCCTTGGTTATCTTAACTGTGTCTTCCTTGCTGCACTGGTTATATCTATTAGTCTTCCTTGCTGCCTCCGAAACTTGTTTTTGTTTTAGTGAACATCTATGTGATTATTCTGCTATTCACAATAAAGTGGCTGGCAGAGGGTTCAATGAACCGCCTTGACACTGTCTCTACCGTTCCACTCTCCAAAGGCACGCGGGAAAAACGAACACTTAAATTTTTCTGTGCGAGCCCTGATTTCCCTTATTTTATCGTGATGATCATTTCTCCCTACGTAGGTGGGTGCCAACAGAATTTTTTCGCAATCGGAGGAGAAAACTGGTTCAAATGGCTCTGAGCACTATGGGACTTAACATCTGAGGTCATCAATCCCCTAGACTTAGAACTATCTAAACCTAACTAACCTAAGGACATCACACACATCCATGCCCGAGGTAGGATTCGAACCTGCGACCGTAGCGGTCGCGCGGTTCCAGACTGAAGCGCCTAGAACCGCTCGGCCACAACGGCCGGCTAGAAAACTGGTGATTGAAATTCCATGAGAAGATCCCGTCGCAACGAAAAATGACTGTTTTAATGATTGCCACGCCACGTATCACATCGGTGGCAGTATCTCCCTTTTTTCGCGATAATATAAAACGAGCCGCCCTTCTTTGTACTTTTTCGATGTCATCCGTCAGTCCCACCCGATGAGGATCCCACACCGCACAGCAATACTCCAGAATAGGGTGTACTAGCGTGGTGTAAGCAGTCTTTTTAGTAGGCCTGTCGCACCTTCTAAGTGTTCTGCCAATGAATCGCAGTCTGTTTGCTCTACCCACAACATCATCTATGTATCGTTACAATTTAGGTTATTTGTAACTGTAATCCCTAAGTATTTAGTTGAATTTACAGCTTTCAGAGTTGTGTGACTTATCGCCTAATCGAAATTTAATGGATTGCTTTCAGTACTCATATGAATAACTGCACACTTTTCTTTATTCAGGCTCAATTGTCACTTTTCGCACCATACAGATATCTTATCTAAATCATTTTGCAATTCGTTTTGGTCATCTGATGACTTTACAAGACGGTAAATGACAACATCATCTGCAAACAATCTAAGACGGCTACTAAGATTGTCTCCTATATCGTCAATATAGATCAGGAACAAAGAGGGCCTGTAACACTTTCTTGGGGAACGCCGGATATTACTTCTGTTTTACTCTATGACTTTCTGTCTATTACTGCGAACTGTGACCTTTCTGACAGGAAATCACGAATCCAGTCGCACAACTGAGGCGATATTCCATAGGCACGCAGTTTGGTTAGAAGACGCTTGTGAGGAACGGTTTCGAAAGCCTTCTGGAAATCTGAAACGTAGAGAAAAGGCACAGCTCGTTATCGCTACAAAAAATGTACCGTAAAGCAGAACTAAACATTCCTTCCGCGATAGAAGGAAGTACGCTGTAATGAAAGTTCCTCACAGACTAAAGCAATGCGCGAAACCAAAATACAAATGCGGATAATTTCTTTTCCAGCTGACTTACCCGAGCAAGCTTTCCGACTCGAACCACAGATCTCATCTGTCGATAACTCCTTTCCGTCTTACATTTGTTTTCATTGAGAAAACAACTCCCACGCTGTGGGCGAGTCAATATCCAGCGTACTTTTCTCCCAGGAGAGCTCGCACTAAGGGGTGTTCACAAGCGTTTCGACCGGTAGGAGGCAAGTAACGGCGGACTGAAGATTTTAGACGATCAGTTAGCGCAGTTGATAGGAAGTTTACCTACAAAAGGTAAATGTTCTCGTCCGGCAAATAGTTTTTAATCTGTGATGAAGTTTCACTCACTGTCATCTCGAATCAATCTGATGTTCATAAATTCCATTTTCCTGCTTTTTCGATCGAATTTCTCATCGTGGTAATTTACCTTCATCTAGTTCCTGGAAGTTATTGCTCAGAGTTGAAGTTTGTACAAATGAACTACAAGGTAGGCCTTTCCATTAACAAACTGATTGTTGTATGCATTTGTGCAGATGTTTTATATGAAATGAGCAACGATATCATCGTGGAAATATTCGTCTTTACATAATCGTCATCCACTCTCCTTTTTGTTCAATAAAACTGTAATAGAAAGTTTTCAATATGTAACGAATACTACACACTACGTTTTGCAACTACCTAGTTTATGTTACTCTCGTATGAGTAGCATTCTCGTCGAAATTGGCCAATAGTGAAATGTAAAAACACTACTGTGCAGTAAAATACCGAAAATATGATTTAAGTTTATGAATTCCAGCAACAGACTAGGATGGGAATCATATCAGCTGATAAACGATCGTTCACATGAGATGTCGAACTGCGCAGGATACATAGAACACAATTTGCGTGAGTGAAACACGTTGTTGTTTGTTGTTGTGGTCTTCAGTCCTGAGACTGGTTTGATGCAGCTCTCCATGCTACTCTATCCTGTGCAAGCTTTTTCATCTCCCAGTACTTACTGCAACCTACATCCTTCCGAATCTGCTTAGTGTATTCATCTCTTGGTCTCCCTCTACGATTTTTACCCTCCACGCTGCCCTCCAATACTAAATTGGTGATCCCTTGATGCCTCAGAACATGTCCTACCAACCGATCCCTTCTTCTGGTCAAGTTGTCCCACAAACTTCTCTTCTCCCCAATCCTATTCAATACTTCCTCATTAGTTATGTGATCTACCCATCTAATCTTCAGCATTCTTCTGTAGCACCACATTTCGAAAGCTTCTATTCTCTTCTTGTCCAAACTACTTATCGTCCATGTTTCACTTCCATACATGGCTACACTCCATACGAATACTTTCAGAAATGACTTCCTGACACTTAAATCAATACTGGATGTTATCAAATTTCTCTTCTTCAGAAACGCTTTCCTTGCCATTGCCAGCCTACATTTTATATCCTCTCTACTTCGACCATCATCAGTAATTTTACTCCCTAAATAGCAAAACTCCTTTACTACTTTAAGTGCCTCATTTCCTAATCTAATTCCCTCAGCATCACCCGACTTAATTAGACTACATTCCATTATCCTTGTTTTGCTTTTGTTGATGTTCATCTTATATCCTCCTTTCAAGACACTGTCCATTCCATTCAACTGCTCTTCCAAGTCCTTTGCTGTCTCTGACAGAATTACAATGTCATCGGCGAACCTCAAAGTTTTTATTTCTTCTCCATGAATTTTAATACCTACTCCAAATTTTTCTTTTGTTTCTTTTACTGCTTGCTCAATATACAGATTGAACAACATCGGGGAGAGGCTACAACCCTGTCTTACTCCCTTCCCAACCACTGCTTCCCTTTCATGTCCCTCGACTCTTATAACTGCCATCTGGTTTCTGTACAAACTGTAAATAGCCTTTCGCTCCCTGTATTTTACCCCTGCCACCTTTAGAATTTGAAAGAGAGTATTCCAGTCAACATTGTCAAAAGCTTTCTCTAAGTCTACAAATGCTAGAAACGTAGGTTTGCCTTTCCTTAATCTTTCTTCTAAGATAAGTCGTAAGGTCAGTATTGCTTCACGTGTTCCAGTGTTTCTACGGAATCCAAACTGATCTTCCCCGAGGTTGGCTTCTACTAGTTTTTCCATTCGTCTGTAAAGAATTCGTGTTAGTATTTTGCAGCTGTGACTTATTAAGCTGATAGTTCGGTAATTTTCACATCTGTCAACACCTGCTTTCTTTGGGATTGGAATTATTATATTCTTCTTGAAGTCTGAGGGTATTTCGCCTGTCTCATACATCTTGCTCACCAGATGGTAGAGTTTTGTCAGGACTGGCTCTCCCACTGCCGTCAGTAGTTCCAATGGAATATTGTCTACTCCGGGGGCTTTGTTTCGACTCAGGTCTTTCAGTGCTCTGTCAAACTCTTCACGCAGTATCATATCTCCCATTTCATCTTCATCTACATCCTCTTCTATTTCCATAATATTGTCCTCAAGTACATCGCCCTTGTATAGACCCTCTATATACTCCTTCCACCTTTCTGCTTTCCCTTCTTTGCTTAGAACTGGGTTTCCATCTGAGCTCTTGATATTCATACAAGTCGTTCTCTTATCTCCAAAGGTCTCTTTAATTTTCCTGTAGGCGGTATCTATCTTACCCCTAGTGAGATAGGCCTCTACATCCTTACATTTGTCCTCTAGCCATCCCTGCTTAGCCATTTTGCACTTCCTGTCAATCTCATTTTTGAGACGTTTGTATTCCTTTTTGCCTGTTTCACTTACTGCATTTTTATATTTTCTCCTTTCATCAATTAAATTCAATATTTCTTCTGTTACCCAAGGATTTCTACTAGCCCTCGTCTTTTTACCTACTTGATCCTCTGCTGCCTTCACTACTTCATCCCTCAAAGCTACCCATTCTTCTTCTACTGTATTTATTTCACCCATTCCTGTCAATTGCTCCCTTATGCTCTCCCTGAATCTCTGTACAACCTCTGGTTCTTTTAGTTTATCCAGGTCCCATCTCCTTAAATTCCCACCTTTTTGCAGTTTCTTCAGTTTTAATCTACAGGTCATAACCAATAGATTGTGGTCAGAGTCCACATCTGCCCCTGGAAATGTCTTACAATTTAAAACCTGGTTCCTAAATCTCTGTCTTACCATTATATAATCTATCTGATACCTTTTAGTATCTCCAGGGTTCTTCCATGTATACAACCTTCTTTCATGATTCTTAAACCAAGTGTTAGTTATGATTATGTTGTGCTCTGTGCAAAATTCTACCAGGCGGCTTCCTCTTTCATTTCTGTCCCCCAATCCATATTCACCTACTATGTTTCCTTCTCTCCCTTTTCCTACACTCGAATTCCAGTCACCCATGACTATTAAATTTTCGTCTCCCTTCACAATCTGAATAATTTCTTTTATTTCATCATACATTTCTTCAATTTCTTCGTCATCTGCAGAGCTAGTTGGCATATAAACTTGTACTACTGTAGTAGGTGTGGGCTTCGTATCTATCTTGGCCACAATAATGAACGAAACACGTTCTACTGACAAAAAAGGAAAAAATATTCTTCTTAATTTTCGATGTATATTAGTGAACACACGATAATATGATAATAGTGAAAAATGTTCTTTAAACTTGTCGATTTGTCACCAGCTAACTATGTTCCTTACGCCAAGAACATTATTTTCAGTGGCGTCGAATTGTATCGTTTTGTTCTACTTGTCACAGATATAATAGTGTGTATTAATACCAATGTAGCAGCTATGGCTAGTTTAAGGACAATTTCTTTTTATTTGCACAGGTTGTTTCCATACAGTATTCATTTTGCTAACACAGATTTCCTCGTCGCTAAAAATCTTCGTACTGCGTTCAGCTGTAGCACAACGCGTTTCATAGTTCACAATTAAACATAGAACATCTTAGCTGTTACATCTTGCGTGGTAATATCACTTTTGCATATACTGTTTAGTTGCGTACTAAGTGCACGGCAGAAGTTTGGAAACTACATCCAGATCGCTTAATGTCTATTTTTGAAATGTAAAGTTAAATAAAGGAAAATGAGCATAAAAGATAGTGAAGAGATTCGACTAGTAGAAAGAAAAAAATTCTGAAAGATAAGTTGTTCTACTTGATTTCTTAGTACTATAGTCAGATACATATTGCGATTTCTGTCAGCGAGACATTACTTAAGTGGATGATATTTAGCACAGCCACGATATCCGTTTGAAATTCTCCTCAGAGTTTCATTAACATGCAGACTGAGTCAGAGTAACTGACCGTTAAAGACTAACGTATTGTACAAACCAGTTCAAGCTAGTGAAAAGAAAAGCATCGGCTTTTCATCGATATTCTGAGGATGTTTACTTTTGGAAAAGTTATGTACGCAGAGGCTCTAGAACTACAGCTTTTACCAAAATACTGGGCTGCAAAATAATTTCGGTAGCTATGAAGAGCATATTTCCACTCATATCAGATCACTGAAGTGGAGCATGAACGCAGGTAGGACCAAACGTCTCAAAACATTTGCAACACCTTCATGACTAGCTTTCTTTGTGATTTCCTGACTCTGAAACGTCCTCGTCACTACTATCTTTACTACGGGTAATAGCTAATTATCGCTGTAAAATGAGGGTGAAAGTAACCTTGTATTGTCACCCATTACATTCCATTAGATCGCGTCTGACTCCAGTCGTGTACGGAGTAATGCGGCTTGCGTACTTGTTCAGTTTGCCAAGATCCCTCGGACCATAATGTAAAGCTTATACGGTGTGTGCATAGTCTCTTAAAGCAAGAAGGGCTGTCAACATATGAAGTTGTGCGCCGAATCGGCATACATCACAGCGACGTAATTCATTCAACTACTGTCGTGAGATACAAAACATTTGCTGATGTGTTTCTTATCTGTAAGCTAAGCCTCGCAGATACCCAGAGGAGGATGCAAAACTGAGTGCTACGGTTCTGGAAACAACTGGGAGAGCCATGACGACCCGGACAGAACGTACACCAGCACCGTACGATGAATTTGGCCTCCAGGCGTACATTACGAATAGCAGTACAGACCCCCAGCAACGAATTGTGTGAAAAAGGTGGGCGAGGAAACTCTCGGAATGGAACCTGGGTCACTGGCGTCGAGAGCTCGTCATTCATGAGAGCATAATTTATTTGACACCTGATGATCGTTGCATAACAGCCTGGAAGTGGTCAGGTACCACTGTATGTCTTAGATTTGCAGTACCGCAAATTTGGTCAGTCTTGTTTAGGGCCGGTATCACGTACGGTTATCGAGGCTACCTTGAGGACTGTGCAGCATCGGAGACCAGTCTCCAACTTATTATCTGGTTTTACCCAACATTTCGGAAAGGGTTCATCTTTCAGGACGATAATGCACGAGTACACAGCGTCAAGACCGTAAATACCTTCCTCCAGGAGGCAGCAGTCAAACGAATGGAAGAGCCTATGCCCTACGGTATCTGCTGACATAAGCCTGGTTTGGCATGCTTGGAACCGGTTGAAAGTAACAGTGCGTCGTCCCACGAAACCACCCTAAACGCTGGGCAGCCTTAAGAGAGCCGCCGTTGAAGAGGAGATAGGATAGAGCAGCAATGTCATGATCAATTTGCGAACAACTTTCGAATAAGGATCAAACTACACTACTGGCCATTAAAATTGCTACATCAAGAAGAAATGCAGATGATAAACGGGTATTCACTGGACAAATATATTATGGTTTACATTTTTACGCAATTTTGGTGGATAGATCCTGAGAAATCAGTACCCACAACAACCACCTCTGGCCGTAATAACGGCCTTGATACGCCTGAGTATTGAGTCAAATAGAGCTTGGATGGCGTGTACAGTTACAGCTGCCCATGCTGCTTCAACACGATACCACAATTCATCAAGAGTAGTGACTGGCGTATTGTGACGGCCACCATTGACCAGAAGTTTTCAATTGGTGAGAGATCTCGAGAATGTGCTGGCCAGGGGAGCAGTCGAACATTTTCTGTATTCAGAAAGGCCCGTACAGGACCTGCAACATGCGATCGTGCATTATCCTTCTGAAATGTAGGGATTCGCAGGGATCGAATGAAGGGTAGAGCCACAGGTCGTAACACATCTGAAATGTAACGTCCACTGTTTAAAGTGCCGTCAATGCGAACAAGAGGTGACCTAGACCTGTAACCAATGACACCCCATACCATCACGCCGTGTGATACGTCAGTATGGCGATGACGAATACATGCTTCCAATGTGCGTTCACCCCGACGTTGCCAAACACGGATGCGACCATCATGATGCTGTAAACAGAACCCGGATTCATCCGAAAAAATGACGTTTTGCCATTCGTGCACCCAGGTTCGTCGTTGAGTGCACCGTCGCAGGCGCTCCTGTCTGTGATGCAGCGTCAAGGGTAACCGCAGCCATGGTCTTCGAGCTGATAGTCCATGCTGCTACAAACGTCGTCGAACTGTTCGTGCAGATAGTTGTTGTCTTGCAAACGTCCCCATCTGTTGACTCAGGGATCGAGACGTGGCTGCACGATCCGTTACAGCCATGCGGATAAGATGCCTGTCATCTCGACTGCTAGTGATACAAGGCCGTTGGGATCCAGCACGGCGTTCCGTATTAGCCTCCTGAACCCACCGATTCCATATTCTGTTAACAGTCATTGGATCTGGACCAACTCAAGCAGCAGTGTCGCGATACGATAAACTTTATCAAAGTCGGAAACGTGATGGTACGCATTTCTCCTCCTTACACGAGGCATCACAACAACGTTTCATCAGGCAACGCCGGTCAACTGCTGTTTGTGTATGAGAGATCGGTAGGAAACTTTCCTCATGTCAGCACGTTGTAGGTGTCGCCACCGGCGCCAACCTTGAGTGAATGCTCTGAAAAGCTAATCATTTGCATATCACATCATCTTCTTCCTGTCGGTTAATTCGCGTCTGTGGCACGTCATCTTCGTGGTGTAGCAATTTTAATGGCCAGTAGTGTATATTATCGTGCACAGGGTGAAGCAACACCTTATTGAAAGTTATCTAGTAGCAGATTTTGATTTCACAGATATGCAAATGCGTGCACTTGCGAACAGACTTCCTTTATTTTACGATACTGGAGTGCCTCTTTTACTCTGATTACGATGCAAACTTCTTATGGACATGCATGCATGTCCAAAGGAACAGTCACTGCGGCGACCACAGCCGTTACGAAACACATCAAATGAATTAGCAATTGCGAATAAGGACTACCGTCGGCTGTAGAATGGAATGACGACACTGAAAATTTGTGCCGGACCGGGATTTGAACCCGAATGTCCCGCTCATCGCGAGCGGTCGCCTTACGGTTTGGCTATCCGTGCACGACTCACAGCCAGACCAAAACTTCGACATGTCGTCAGCTATGCGTCTACGATCTGCATGTCCAAAAGAAGTTTGCATCGTAATCAGAATAACACAGTCACTGCAATATCGATACCGGGCAAGCGACTTTCAAGTGCAACGCCTGAACTGTCAGGAATATACATAATGGACGTACGAATTCAGATGGTATACGCATGGTTGACGATACATGGAAGTTTGTGAGTGGCCGGCACGGTAGCTCAGCGTGTTCGGTCAATAGGTTAGATGCCCTCTGTAATAAAAAAACGGAGTTAATCGCTCAGCGAAGAACTTGAACAAGCGTCATAGGACGTCCGCTCCGAAAAAAAAGAATAGTAACAAAATGAGATGACAAAAAAAAGAGAAAAATGATAAGGCGACCGCTCGCGATGAGCGAGAAATCCGAGTTTGAGTCCCGGTCCGGCACAAATTTTCAGTGTCGTCATTCCATTCTACATCTGATGGTAATCCTTATTCGCAATTACGAATTCATTTGAAGTGTCTTTATTTTGATTATTCTTCTGTTTTTATGTCACAGTAAAGTTTTTTTCATAAAACTTAGGCTTTCCTTCCCCGTTTCCTCTTAATCTAAACTCACTGTCGTCTGCAGCTGGCACCAAAAAAAATTGAGCTGTTTTCGTAGAACCTAAACCGAGCGACGCTTACGAAACACCCCGAGCGCTGTAGCTCAGAGGACAGCATACATATTTGGCAGGAGCATGCTTCCTGCCCAAATGATGTACCGAAAGTGACAATAAGTACTTACACATATCAAAAGAGGGTGAAGAAGGCACCGTAGCCATTTTGCCGCAAAAAAGGGAACAAGTAGTATACTGTATATAAATACCTTCCATGTATAACAGATATCGACAGTGAGCAATCTTTTAGCCCTATATTATTCTGAGGCGTGCAAGAATCGAATTAAGTGTACCACCATAACTAAAACTGCCGTCAGAATACCCTTAGGAAGTTATCGTAAATGTTTGTTAGCTGAATGCAATATAAATCAGCTCATAAAATATTATTTTTTTAAATTTAAGAATGCTATGTGTACATAGTAGGAGAAGATACGTTCACAGACCTCGTGAAAGCGCATTATGAAACAAATTAAAAGAGAATAACGTTGATTATCTCCTGAGTGAAATAGATAATCTACGTAAACACGCCATTTCTGTGTGGACTGTTGCGTGACTTTTCTAATGCCACAAATTTTTATAAGCATGAAAACCGTTTTCATTGATCCATTCCTCCAAGAGACTTATTGGAACTACACTCCTGGAAATGGAAAAAAGAACACATTGACACCGGTGTGTCAGACCCACCATACTTGCTCCGGACACTGCGAGAGGGCTGTACAAGCAATGATCACACGCACGGCACAGCGGACACACCAGGAACCGCGGTGTTGGCCGTCGAATGGCGCTAGCTGCGCAGCATTATGCACCGCCGCCGTCAGTGTCAGCCAGTTTACCGTGGCATACGGAGCTCCATCGCAGTCTTTAACACTGGTAGCATGCCGCGACAGCGTGGACGTGAACCGTATGTGCAGTTGACGGACTTTGAGCGAGGGCGTATAGTGGACATGCGGGAGGCCGGGTGGACGTACCGCCGAATTGCTCAACACGTGGGACGTGAGGTCTCCACAGTACATCAATGTTGTCGCCAGTGGTCGGCGGAAGGTGCACGTGCCCGTCGACCTGGGACCGGACCGCAGCGACGCACGGATGCACGCCAAGACCGTAGGATCCTACGCAGTGCCGTAGGGGACCGCACCGCCACTTCCCAGAAAATTAGGGACACTGTTGCTCCTGGGGTATCGGCGAGGACCATTCGCAACCGTCTCCATGAAGCTGGGCTACGGTCCCGCACACCGTTAGGCCGTCTTCCGCTCACGCCCCAACATCGTGCAGCCCGCCTCCAGTGGTGTCGCGACAGGCGTGAATGGAGGGACGAATGGAGACGTGTCGTCTTCAGCGATGAGAGTCGCTTCTGCCTTGGTGCCAATGATGGTCGTATGCGTGTTTGGCGCCGTGCAGGTGAGCGCCACAATCAGGACTGCATACGACCGAGGCACACAGGGCCAACACCCGGCATCATGGTGTGGGGAGCGATCTCCTACACTGGCCGTACACCACTGGTGATCGTCGAGGGGACACTGAATAGTGGACGGTACATCCAAACCGTCATCGAACCCATCGTTCTACCATTCCTAGACAGGCAAGGGAACTTGCTGTTCCAACAGGACAATGCACGTCCGCATGTATCCCGTGCCACCCAACGTACTCTAGAAGGTGTAAGTCAACTACCCTGGCCAGCAAGATCTCCGGATCTGTCCCCCATTGAGCATGTTTGGGATTGGATGAAGCGTTGTCTCACGCGGTCTGCACGTCCAGCACGAACGCTGGTCCAACTGAGGCGCCAGGTGGAAATGGCATGGCAAGCCGTTCCACAGGACTACATCCAGCATCTCTACGATCGTCTCCATGGGAGAATAGCAGCCTGCATTGCTGCGAAAGGTGGATATACACTGTACTAGTGCCGACATTGTGCATGCTCTGTTGCCTGTGTCTATGTGCCTGTGGTTCTGTCAGTGTGATCATGTGATGTATCTGACCCCAGGAATGTGTCAATAAAGTTTCCCCTGCCTGGGACAATGAATTCACGGTGTTCTTATTTCAATTTCCAGGAGTGTAGTTTACTGCCTGCTTTTTCCTCGTATTTCAACGTTTTCGTTTTAAAAAGTCAATTTGCGAAAGGCTATTCCAAATTATCGTTGAAAATTAGTTATCTTCTCAGTCACAATTACTGATAATAGTGTTTTGAAGACAAAATTTCTATTTCATTATTTATGGAAACCATCAGCCGAACATGCTGCGGTTTTTCTCCGTCTCGCCTGCTCCCCCCTCCCCCCCTCCTCCCCCCTCCTCTCCCCCCCCCCCCCTCTCTCTCTCTCTCTCTCTCTCTCTCTCTATGTATATATATATATATATATATATATTCTAATTTCATTGTAACCTTTTAACCAACATTCCAAGAAAATATCTTTGTCTGAATGTTTTTATATATGTTACGACTGCCTGAGTTATACCGACTAATTTAACATCGTCGTTAATCGCAGCGATCCATTTAATTGGCTCAATTCTGGCCTTACTTCTTTTTCCGTAGAATTCTAGTATTTGTTTTGTCAGCCTAGTCCGTGCCATTCTGATACATATAGGGCTTAGTATACAGCGCAATTCAGCCAAGCTGTTAGCCACATACATTTTTAGACATCGTAACTCTATTTTCACTCAGACGAATTGTGAGAAACTCCTCACTAACGACTTATAGTCTCACTTATATTAAGTATAGAGTTACTGGTAGCAACATAGCTTTTTCAAGTATGTGCTACTGTTGGTACTGTGGTACTAAAAGATCAACAAATTCAACGATGTTTTACTGTCCAAAACCCGACTACTTGGTTCAGAATAGTTACAATATTTATAACTTGGGATTTATCTGTTTTGAACACGAAACCAATAGCTGTCTAATACGGAAGCTCGTGATTCATACCAAAATTTGGAAATACTTCACGAGGGATACGAAGTGTTACACTGCCTCTATTTAGGTACAAAAGAGGCACAGAGGAGTTTTAATTTCGTCTGTGTCGTTCACGTGACTCAAGTACTGTTAAATATGGTCTGAAAAAATAAATAACTTTCAAAAACCAAGGGACAATAGATACGCTACTTGTTACGGAGAATAGAGGAGGGACGGGAAGTAAGCTTTTGGGTTGAACACACAAGGGTATCCAGACAGACGCTGCCTAACAAGAATGACAATTCAGTTAACGTGCAAAAAAATTTATTTTTAGAGCACTGGAATATTAAGCAGAGTTTAAGAAATAAGCCTACAACGAGCGATGTAAATAGTTGTTCTCGCAGCTTTTGTTCATAATCCGCATGTTAGCTCCAGCCCAGATCACGTGATCTGGGGCCCCAGAGAAATTGCCAATGCCTCTGTTATAAGCAATCTCAACATTTTGCTCAAAACAGCTTCCATCCTTATCAGCTGCAGGCGGAATTAGAGAAGACACGTGGAATTCTGTCGCTCGGTTCTAGTACGACTTCAGAACAATAAGTTCTTTCTGTCCAGAATTCTCATTATCGCTGAAGCTACCTATAACAATCGCGGGAAGCTGAATGTAAGAAATATGCATTATTGCGCTGCCGAGAATCCGCACTGTTAAAGGTTGGTTGCACTTAAGAGGCAATGAGTGCGAACGTTTGGTGCAGGATAATTGGAGACCATGTGATTCCTGTTTATTTCACTGAAGAAACCTTAACGGGTAAAAGATCAACACAGTTTCTTACAGAAGTGCTGCTGCCTTTCCTCGGGGAAGTACCGCTTGGCATGTGCTGATTAGAGTTTTAAAACAACCGTAGGCTACCGCAGACCATCACAAGTACACGTAAACTACGGTAGTTTTCTTAGTAGCCTTGATCAGTTCAGATCGTTGCCGCATTACCCGTACGTTAGGTGTTTGCACACCTATCGGGAATTACCCCATTTCGTTTGCTTTGTTTGCGTATGCAGTGAGTCTTTACTAGATTTCCATAGAAACCGGAAGTGGTGAACCATCTAGAAACAGAGTGAGGGTAGATAAAGGGCTGGGTGATTTACGGACATTTTTGTTCTACATAGTTATCCTCCTGTATGTTTCTTAAAAAGCACTCCGTCTTCAGGCCACAAGTGGCCCACCGGTACCATCCGACCGCCGTATCATCCTCAGATAAGGATGCGGATAGGAGGGGCGTGGTCAGCACACCGCTCTCCCGGTCGTTGTGATGATTTTCTTTGACCGGAGCCGCTACTATTCGGTCGAGTAGCTCCTCAATTGGCATCACGAGGCTGAGTGCACCCCGAAAAATGGCAACAGCGCATGGCGGCTGGATGGTCACCCACCCAAGTGCCGACCACGCCCGACAGCGCTTAACTTCGGTGATCTCACGGGAACCGGTGTATCCACTGCGGCACGGCCGTTGCCGTATGTTACTTAAACACAAACATTATTTATAGCAAAATTGAAACTGTCAATGTTTAGTTTAGGTTTTGCTCTAAAGTTGTTGATTTGTAGCGTAAAACAGAGGAATGTTGCAGTAAAAATTAAAAAAAAAAATCAGTTTATCACATAGTGGCAGAAAATTTAATTATGTCAAAAAATAAATAAATAAAAAACCTTCATGTCAAACATCGCTTCAGTATTTCGTTGAGCTTAAATAAAACATGTTTCTGTTATATATACAACTTTCGCACTTATAGATAATAACAGGAAACCCTTGCCTTTGATTACTATGAAGAATGTTCTTTTGAATACAAATTAACAACAATATCTATATAAATTTGTTTATGTTTGTGCATTTGAACTGTAATTACGTCGAACGTAGTTGCTTTAATTACATAAAAGCGCAGAAGTTACGCTATCAACTATTTTTTTTTTTCACTTGTAAAATACAATTTACATTTCTTAAGGTTGTAAAATACACAATGGACTGACGCTAAACGACGTGCAGTTCTAATTATGCGCAAAATAAATAAAAAACAAAGAGAAGTCATCAGTTCTGAGTTTCTCTCACACATTAATTTATGTTTCTTTCCCTAATAATGCTAACAATACTACTAGTAATACTATAATTTACTACTTTATTTACATGGCGGGGATGAAAATCGACAAATCGGAACACAAGACCTGTCCTTTAGTCAGTCGTCAACAGTTGACAGTTAATGTGGGTAAAATGAACACCAACGAACAGAAGACAGAAATGATACTGATCTATGGAGAATGCCAGTTAGCAGAATAGAAATTATAATAATGCTTTCTTTCTTACAACGCGGACGCATGCGATACGATACTGTAGCACTTCCATATGTCCTTGTTCACCTAACTCAGATTCGGCGTATATGAGTCACAACTCACGAAAATATGTCTAAGTGTTGCTTACCTTCACGCCACCCGTCACAAAAGCGTTATCCACCCTATCGTATCTAGGGAACTCTACCCTCTCACGCACTGATAACCAACTTTGTTGCAACATTTAACTTACGTTAAATCCGTACATGAAAATGAATGCGCCGATACCGATGAATAATTTAACTTTTGACAGGTATTCTAGTAGGTGCTTAATTACGAGTTACAACATGGTGTGATTATTTTTGTGCAGTAAATGAAACTTGTTTAAAATTATCAGTAAGATGTACAATACAATATCGTGCGCTTCGAATTTACCTTCATTATCATCATTAAATCAGTGGAGTCATTGTTGTACGAAATATGTGGAAAGCAATAAATGAAAAGCTGTAAGCGTGTTTCTATGTAGTAATTCATTGACAATCTAATACGTTCGTTTGTGTATCTAACCATAATTACGGTACTTAGGAATTAATGACCAAAGTTCATAATCAGTGTACCACACCAGTCGGCAAATGAAACAGTCTCGTGCAATAGTTTCACAAGCTGCGACATGGTCGCGAATGGAACAGTGATCCAGGAAGTGTAGCATAAATTTATTTATTTCACGTCTAGGATGACAAACTTGTTAGGTCCTCAGACTATCGGTTTCGGTCACCAATGACTATCTTCAGATCTGCAGCGAAATATGGGAAAAGCACAAATACAACTTGTGGATTATCTACAGCCGTGATGAAAAGTCTTACTGAGACACATCTGAAAATTATGCGTTTTAAACATGACGAAGCGTACCTCTTCTAAAAACATGTCGTAACATAATGGAGCCATAGTGGTATCGTCAAATGATAAACTCAGAGCTAGCATCGTCACACATATATAAAGTTTGGTATATACTAATCATCTAGTCAACAGCGCTATAGTACAAAAGAAATTGCCGTATAGTAGTCACAAAATGTTTGTATCAAAAGTTCGGCAGATGTCGCTGCTGTATGTGTACACATATTCAACAATCATGTTATTGTGGGATATAAAATGAAAAGAAGAATACAATCAGTAAAGTCTGTAGCTGGCTTACCAGGTGTATAAGTCATTACAGAATAAAATCCATTAAATTAAAACACAACGAAAATTAGATTGTTCAAAAGGAAATAGTTAAGTGACAATAAATATAATGCGTTCTTGTGGCGAACTTTAGATGAAAATATCGTGACGTACACAAGAACGAACTTACGCAGTTCAAAGAATGATATAAAAATGATAAAACAAATAGCGAAAGAAGTCAAATGGTTGAAAACAGACTGTAGTAAATAATCAACGTCGTCTGTTGGCGTGACCACCAGTTTCCGCGTAAGCATGAAATGGTTAAAGGAACTTAACCGCCCGTGGTACCCGGCGAACGTCGTTCCAAGAAAAGAATGATAAATTAGCGTACCAGTCAATTAAAAATATTATTTAGTTAATGAAATGTACAAACACAGAAGGGGCAAGAACACTGTGAGAAATATTATATTGGCCAAACTGGCCGCTCTATTAACGTAATGTCCAAAGAGCATTCACAGCCACGTAATAAAACTGCTTTGGGATTGCACTTACAGTACCAGAACTGAGTTTAATATGCTTATTCTGCACAGGGTGCTGAAAGGTTGTGCTCTCCACTTGTTAGAAGAGCTACAAATTTATGAAGCGAAAAACCAAGAACCAACAAAAGTGTTCAATTGGGAGAGCGATTTTGTATCCAATACCGACTTTGGATTGTTTGATAATGTTCTACTTTAATTACAAACGCCTCTCTTCTATATTCTTGCCTGTTTCTTTATCTGGTACGCTTTACGTAATTACTTTGTTTCCTTACGATGAGTGTATAACTCTCGTTTTCTTGTCTATTCTCTGTTTATATAATAGAGTTCATTAACTAGATAATCTTGTTAATGGACTACAGTGTTTTATCATTATTTTATGGAACGGCGTGTCGCTGGGTACGAGGGACCCTGTGGCGGTTTAGTTCGTCTAACCACTTTTCGCCCATGCGGCGTTCTGTCGGACACGGCAACAGTGGGCGCTTATTACTTACAACTGCCTGTTTTAATTCATTGGCTTCTTTTGCTATTTGTTTTATCATTTTTATATTACTCTGTGAGCTCTGTTAGTTAGTTCTTATGTATGTCACTACGTTTTCATCTAAAATTCGCCACAAGAGCGCACTAGATTTAGCGACATCTGGCGGCCTTTCGACACAACCATTTTGTGGCAACTGTACGGCAGTTCATTTTGAACCGTAGTGCTGTTAACAAGGTGACTCTAGCATATAACGTATTTTATATATGTATGTGACGATGGTGTCACTGATTCTGTGTTTATCATTTGACAATGCCACTAAAGCTCCATTGTATTTGTACATGTTTTTAGAACAGGTATGTTTTGTCATATTTAAGGCACATAATTTTCATGTGTATCTCAGTAATACTTTCCATCAGGGTCTATTGGATTGTTTCAAGCTGTAGACAGTCTTGCACATGTTTTGCTGCAGATCTGAAGATGGTCATGTTGACCGAAACCAGTAATCTGAGGACCTAACAAGTTTGTGATCATAGACGTGAAACAAAGAAATTTATTCAATTGCAGTAAACTGTACGTTACTGGATATCGTTTTGTAGTAGATAATTCTGTTGTTACCTTTGAAAACCGTAACCCAGTGCCACCTTGCGGGTCACTGTATAAGTTTTGGGTGGATGGTATTAATTTTCTAGAAGACTGCCTAATTAAGGGTTTTGCAACAATAGTAGCTTCTAAGGCATTCAATAGCCTAATCAGCCCTTTAATCCTATTTGAATTCACTTCTTATTGTTGTATCAGGTTTTGTAATTACTCAGCTGGTACTGGTTATGTATATAAATTCTATATATTCCGAAATTTTCTCCGTTCATTGCGAGATACATTTACTATCTTTCGTCTAGCATTGCCTTAGGAAATCTTGTGGCCTCCTCTTTACCTGTTCGGATTGGTTCGCCTCCCGGTTCCACTCTTAGCTCTTACTGTCTCTGTCCCAGTGACAGCTGACACGTACACAACATTGATGGACATTTTACAGCCGGTTACGTCCACTCTTCTGTGAAGTGTAACGCCACATCAACATCATTCTGTTTCTTAACAACGACACTGGTTTGCTCTCAAATTTAACTTATCTGAAAATTACACAATTTCTGTGGAAAGAGTTACAGCGTTTTGCATGGAAGTGCGTCCAATGACATACACCTTAGCAGTGAGAAATTCCCTTTCAAGCGAACCATTGAACGCACCAACACTTCTTCTGGGAGTGAAGTGTGCCAATTCCATAAGACATGTTACTGAAAACTTTCAATCACTATTCGAGTTGCACACTATCAAACCTACGATTCTCTAGTTTTGGTATAGCACATAAGTGACGTAGTAAGTTATGTGTAGAATTGGTAGCATTGGTAGGGTAAGAAACATAAATGAATGTGTGAGACAGACCCGGGAGCTGACGACTTCCTTTTGTTTTCTGTTTGTTTATTTCTTTCTTTTGCACGAAATCCGAACCCCACATCGTTCAGTGTTACTCCCTTGTGTATTTTATATCCTTACAATATATAAGTTGCATTTTATAAGCAATAAAAATTAGTTGATGGCATAACTTCTGTGCTTTTATGTAACTAAAGTAATTAGTTTTATGCAAGTACAGTTTACAGGTACAACTATAAAAACTCTGTATTTATTGCTGTTATTTTGTACTCAAAAGAACATTCATCATCACTGATCAAAGGCAAGAGTTTCCCTTTACTATTGATAACTGGAAAGTTGTTTATGAATAACAAAAACAAGTAGTATTGAAGAGATCATTGGTACGTCGCTGTTTTGAATTTTTAAAATTTTTCTTTTTTTAAGGGAATTGTATTTCCTAGCACTATATGATACATCTGTATTGTTTTTTATGTTTACTACAGCACCCTTCTGTTTCATGTTACTAATCAACACCTTTCGAATAAAGCATGAATTAAAAACTGAGAATTTCAATTTTGCTATATATACTTTTCATTTTCAAGTATCAGGTTGGAGGGTTACTATGTAGCACAAAAACATTCCGTAGGTTTTTTTTCTGATTCATCAGTCTTCTGACTGGTTTGTTGCGGCCCACCCCGAATTCGTCTCCTGTGCCAGCCTCTTCATTTCATAGTAGCAGTTGCAACCTGCATCATGGATTATTTGCTGGATGTATTCCAGACGCTGTCTTCCTCTACAGCTTTTGCCCTCTACAGCTCCCTCTAGTAGCATGGAAGTAATTCCAAGAAGTCTTAACGAATGTCCTATCATCCTGTCCATTGTTTTCCAGATATTTCTTTCCTCTCCGATTCTGCGCAGAACACCCTCATTTCTTACCTTACCAGTCCACATAATTTTCAAGATTCATCTGTAGCACCACATTTCAGATGCCTCGATTCCCTTCTGTTCCTGTTTCCCCAGAGTCCATGTTTCACTACCATACAATGCTGTATTACAAACGTACAGTTTCAGAAATTGCCTCCTCACATTAAAGCCTGTGTTTGATACAAGTAGATTTCTCTTGGCCAGGAATGCCCTTTTTGCCAGTGCTAGTCTGCTTGCGAAATCCTCCTTGCTCCGTCTGTCATTGGTTATTTTCCTGCATAGGTAGTAGAATTCCTTAACTTCATTTACATCGTGAGCATCAATCCTGATGTCAAGTTTCTCGATGTTCTCATTTTTGCTACTTTTCATAACTTCCGTCTTCCATCGTTTACTCTCAATCCCCATTCTGCACTCATTAGACTGTTTATTCTATTCAGCAGATCATGTAATTTTTCTTCAGTTTCGCTGAGGATAATAATGCCATCAGCAAATCGTATCATTGGTATCCTTTCACATTGAATTTTAATTCCACTTCTGTACCTTTCTTTTATTTCCACCATCGCTGATTTAACAATTATCTTCTGAGCATTGCTGGCGAATTAAATAAAAATTTAGTTTCCACAGGGAATCTTATAACCTTCTTGGCATATGCCTTTCCGAGATTGATGTCTGAAATACTCCTCTGTGATACAGACAAGAGGGAGATTGTGTCAGTAATTCAATCACTGAAGACTAAGGACTCTCATGGTTATGATGGAGAATATGCAGAATATTAAATTACTGTGCTGCACGAGTTAGTCCTCTATTTAGCCATATTTGTAATTTTTCCTTTACGAATGGTCAGTTTCCTGAACGATTAAAGTACTTAGTAGTAAAGCCGCTTTAAAAAAACGGGAGAAAGGGATAATGTAGATAATTTTAGACCTATTTCTATGCCTTGTTTGCAAAAGTTATTGAAAAGGCTGTGTATGTAAGAACAATTAATTATTTTATATCACACGATTTGCTATGAAATGCACAGTTCGGCTTTAGAAGTCGTTGAACCACTGAAAATGCTATATTCTCTTTTCTCTGTGAGGTACTGGATGGGTTAAACAAAAGGTTTCGGACGCTAGGCATATTTTTTTATTTAACTAAGGCATTTGATTTCGTTGATCACAAAATATTGCTCCAGAAGGTGGACCATTGCGGAATACGGGGAGTAGCTCACAATTGGTTCACATCTTACTTTAGCAACAAACAGCAAAACGTCATTATTCACAATATTGACAATGGATGTGATGTGGGATCTGAGTGGGGCACAGTGGAGTGGGTGGGGGCCCAGGGATCAGTGTTGGGCCACGGATGTTCGTTATTTACATAAATGATATGCCCTCTAGTATTACGGATAACTCTAAAATATTTGTTTGCTAATGGTACTAGCTTGGTAGTAAAGACTGTTGTGTGCAACATTGGCTCGGTTTCAAATATTGCAGTACATGACCTAATTTCATGGCTTGTAGAAAATAAACTAACGCTAAATCACAGTAAGACTCAGATTTTACAGTTTCTAACACACAATTCAACAAAACCTGATGTTTTAATTTCACAGAACAGGCATATGATTAGTGAAACTGAACAGTGCAAATATCTAGGTGTTCAGATAGATAGTAAGCTGTTGTAGAAAGCCCACGTTCAGGATCTTGTTCAAAAACTTAATACTGCCATTTTTACTTTCGAAAGGTACCTGAAGTGAGTGATCGTTCGATACGAAAATTAGTCTACTTTGCTTATTTTAATTCGCTTATGTCCTTTGGTATTATATTTTGGGGTAACTCTTCCCATTCTAAAAGGATATTTTTGGCTCAGAATCGGGGGTTCGGGCAATAAGTGGTGTAAGTTCACGAACCTCCTGTCAACTCCTGTTCACGAGTCTGGGTATTTTGACAATGGCCTCTCAATGTACGAGTTCCTTACCGTCATTTAGTGCTAAAAATAATAGCTTATTGCACAGAATAAGCAGCATCAACTCGGTTAACACTCGGCAGAAATCAAACCTGCATTTGGATCGGACTTCCTTAACTCTTGTGCAGAAAAGTGTGCAGTATATTGCTGCATCAATTTTCAATAGGCTATCACTCGAATTCAAAAATCTTAGAAGTAATCCACGCGCCTTCAAATCGAAACTGAAGAGTTTCCTAATGGCTCACTTCTTCTATTCTGTCGAGGAGTTCCTTGAAAAATTAAGCTGAGTCTCGTTGTATTGTCGATTGCGTTTACTTAAACTTATGGACTGACTTTTTTCGGGTTCATAAACATTTATTTTTATGTGTTATTACTTTTGTGTTGTAATTTCATGTACTGACACGTTCCATGATTTTGGAGATTTGCTCCTCATTTTGGTCATATGGAAAGTGACGTTTAATGAATAAATAAATAAATTAATCAGTACTCGCAGTCATATCCTCAGCGAGTGGCTTAACCTGGATGCGACATACCTGCACAAGGGTGTGGTCTCACCTACAAACCGGATCCAGGCTGTTATCAAGTCCAAAGGCCGAATTACACGGTATTAGATGATGCTTGTAACGATCTCTGATTTTTTTATCGTACGCCTCCCATTTGCGAGGGTTTATGTTAATGTTCGTCCAGTCTGGACGCCCCAATTTTTTTTTCCCTACATGCGCTCTGTTTCATAAATAAGGTGATGCCACCATACCGGATAATCGAGAGACCAGTTTTTATTAACCATCTAACCTTATCCCTTCCGCCAAACACTTATAAATGATATGTTTTTTTTTTGCATGACCATCATCCGCAGCAGCTGTTAAAATAAATTATTATTGATTTCTCCGTCTTATTGCAATTAATTACAGAGAAATTTTCGCCGTACGAGTTTCGCTTTTGCTTGAGAGGCATCTTCTGTGGCCTTTATGGGAATATGGATATGTATGATTGTACATTTTGGTTGGTATACATTATAAACAGTTTTTATAAAGTTGGAATGCAGTTTACTTGCGATGTACTCGCCTCTTGTTCACGTATTCTGTAAATCACGTCAGTTTTCTCCGTTGTTAGCGGAGGCTGAGATCGAAAATAACTTCGCTGTACATACAGTGTATACTTGGTCGTTTTTTTTTTTTTTTTTTTTGCCTTTTTCGATATTAGTTTCTCTTACGCTGCACTGGCGTTACTTGCACTTCACTTCAGATGAGAAATAGATCTGCAGTTCCAAGGTTTCGTGCTCAGCACAGTATTACAGTTAATGTTTATGTTTGTTCATTCGTTTTTTGGGTAGGTTGTGTTGCCAACATGCGATTTTTTTAGTAATATATAATTTTGTGTGTGTGTGTGTGTGTGTGTGTGTATGTGTGGAGAGAGAGAGAGAGAGAGAGAGAGAGAGCAGGATGAAGAAAGTGAGTGAGGCAGATAGGCAGATATTAGGCTGTTGGGGAGAGCAGTGGGGAGAATATATATATATTTTAAATGGCATCATGTATCACAAGTGGGAAGAATTGAGTCGTCTCTAGTGTTTGGCGCAGATGTCCCACGTCACCCATTGCATAGTATAACACACTTCAGATACTAATCTTAAAAGTGAGGATGTTGATGAGAATTTTTAAGTAATCGCTCTCAAAAGCAGGGAAAGATCTTCACATAGATTCTCGCCAAATTGCCAATGCAAGACTTTCTTGGCTTGTTCATCTTTCATCTACATCTACATCATAGTCAGCAAACCACCTAATGGTGTCTGACGGAGGGTGCTTCTGGTGCCACTAACTGATCATCCCTACCCAGTTCCACTAGCGAACAGCGCGTGGGAGGAATGCTTGTCGGTAAGTCTCTTTACTGGCTCTAATTTCTCAAATTTTCTCGTCGTGGTGAGTATGCGAGATATATGTGGGTGTAATTAATATGTTTTATGTAAGCCTGCAGGCTTTCGTGGCCGTTGTCACTGAAGTTAAAATCTTCTGGGTTATTAGGCCGCGTCATGTTTCTTCTAAAATGATCGACGTTTCGACCCCTCTGCTGGCATCTTCCTCAGGATCTTTTGGTGTCCACTATTGCTAGACGTGGCCTAATAAACCAGAAGATTTTAACTTCAATTAATATGTAGTCCGACTCTTTTCGGAAAATTCTGTCTCGAAATTAGCATAGTAAACCTCTCCATGATTCACAACGCCTCTCTTGGAACATCTTCCACCGGAGTTTCCTGAGCATCTCGGTAACACTCTGGTGCTGAATAAACGATCCCGTGACAAAACGCGCCGCTCTTAGTTGGATCTTCTCTCTCTCTCTCTCTCTCTCTTCTATCAGTCCTACTTGGTACGAAATCCAGATTCATGAACAATACTAAAGAATCGATCGAACAAGAGTCTTTAAGCCACTTCCTTCGTCGAGTTTTGAGAGGTCATTCCACTTAAGGTCGCCCTGGATAGCTACTCCTAGGTATTTTATGGTAAATACTATTTCCAGCAATTTGTCATCAATAATGTAGTTGTACAGTAGTGAGTTCCTTTTCATATTCCAATATGTTACATTTATCTATGTCCAGGGTCAAGTAGGGTCTATTAGAACTATGGGAACATAAATACGAAGGTCCAAATATTTGTTTGATCGGCTACTGCAAGTATTGACTTCTCGATTACATTCGTATTGCTATAATCTTTACCAGTTATTTCTCGTTCCACACTGAGGTAACAAAAGCCATGGGATACATCCAAGCTGACCGTGGTGGCCGTGCGGTTCTAGGCGCTACAGTCTGGAGCGCGCGACCGCTGCGGTCGCAGATTCGAATCCTGCCTCGGGCATGGATGCGTGTGATGTCCTTAGGTTAGTTAGGTTTAAGTAGTTCTAAGTTCTAGGGGCTGATGACCCATAGTGCTCAGAGCCATTTGAACCATTTTGATACATCCAAATATCTCCAGACCTCGTTTTTCCCGGCGAAGGACAGCAACTCGACGTGGCATGGACTCAACAAGTCAATAGGAGTCCCATGCAGAAAATTTGAGGCACGCTGTTTCCATAGCCGTCCATAACTGCGAAATTGTTGACGGTGCAGGATTTTGTGCACGAACTGACGTTTCGATTATGTCCCATAAATGGTTGATGAGATTCATGTCGGGCAGCCGAACAGTACAGAATGTTCTTGAAACCAATCGCGAAAACTTGTGGCTCATTGACATGGCGCACTGTCGTCCATAAAAACTCCATCGTTCTTTGGAAACATTATATCCCTTGAATGGCTGGAAATGGTCTCCAAGTAGCCAAACATTACCGTTGCCCGTCAATGATTGGTTCAGTTGGACCAGAGGACCCAGTCCATTCCATGCAAACACAGCCTACACCATTATAGGACCACCATCAGCTTGTACAGTGCCTTGTTGAAAACTTGGGTCCACGGCTGCGTAGGGTCTGCGCCCTACTCAGACCATACCATCAGCACCTACCAACAGAAGTCTGGACTCGTCTGACCAGGTCACGGTTTTCCGAGTCCAGGGCAGGCGATGCAGGCGACGTCGTGCTGTTAGCAAAGGTACTCCGTCGGTCGTCTGCTGCCATGGCGCATTAACGACAAGAGTCGCCGCACTGTCCTAACGGATACGTTCGCCGTATTTTCAACGTTGATTTTTGCAGTTATTTCACGCAGTGTTGCAAGTCTGTTAGAACAGACAACTCTACGCAAACGCCAATGCTCTCAGTCGATACGTGAAAGCTGTAGGCCACTGCATTGTCCATGGTGAGACGTGATGCCTGACATTTGGTATCCTCGGCACGCTCTTGACCCTATATATTTCGGAATATTGAATTCCCTAACGATTTCCGAAACGGAATATCCCATGCGTCTAGCTCCAACTACCATTCCGTGTTCGGCCATAAGCACGTCGGAAACCTGTTCATACGAATCATGCTCTGCCCTTTCATATCTTGTATACGGAATGCTATCGCCAACTACATATGTGCATATCGCTATTCCATAACTTTTGTCACCTCAGTGTGCCCGCATCTCGTGGTCGTGCGGTAGCGTTCTCGCTTCCCACGCCCGGGTTCCCGGGTTCGATTCCCGGCGGGGTCAGGGATTTTCTCTGCCTCGTGATGGCTGGGTGTTGTGTGCTGTCCTTACGTTAGTTAGGTTTAAGTAGGTCTAAGTTCTAGGGGACTTATGACCACAGCAGTTGAGTCCCATAGTGCTCAGAGCCATTTGAACCATTTTTTGTCACCTCAGTGCATACACGTTTAGAGTGGATGTGAAACTTCTAAATGGTTCAAATGGCTCTGAGAACTATGGGACTTAACATCTGAGGTCATCAGCCCCCTAGAACTTAGAACTAAACCTAACTAACCTAAGGACATCACACACATCCATGCCCGAGGCAGGATTCGAACCTGTGATAATAGCGGTCGCGCGGTTTCGGACTGAAGCGCCTAGAACCGCTCGGCCACACTGGCCGGCTGAAACTTCTACAAAGCGTGTTTAATATTCTAAAACTTCATCTTGCGATCAATTGTATCCGCTTGACGTCGGTAATGAGACGCTAAATGTCACAGTTCGGATGGTCGTCATTTTTATTTATTTCGCATTGAAAAGAGAAGTCGTGTTTTGCGAGCGTAAGTTCCAGAGCGTCAGCAATTGCCCTCCCCCATGCTGTGAATGTCAGCGGGTTTCTCGTATTTTCCAGCTAGGCAGTTCCCAATAACAGATGAGGCAACAGCGCCGATGTCCCCTTCCTGGAAGCGACGCCCGCCGACGCCGGCGCCGGCTGACGCCCACACAAACGCACCCAGCCACGCCCCCACAAGTCGCCGAACTCGTGACGTCGATCTGCGCAGAGTTGCGCGGCGGCTCTCTGGCTGGCATTAAGGTCAGCAGAAAGCGCTACCCTAGTACCTGAAGTCAAGAATGACCCACTAATCTAAACCAGCGATTTTCTTCAACACTGCCACAAACATGTTTCCTTAACTGGCGCAACTACATAGCGTCGTTTGGAACCACAACTCACGTACAGTGTAAGTCGCGAAAGCCGTATCACCCACTTTATTTTGTGAACTGTTGAAGATATCGAAACGAGGTATTCTGCATTGATACGTAAGGCGTACAATAAGTAAGGCAACAATTTTTTTTCGAAAAGGGGGTTAGTTTAATTCGTGACTCCAGTACATCACATTATTCCCCTCTTTTTGGGATACAAACTCTGTTTTTCGATAAAATCTCCGTTCAGTTCAAAGCCACCGTACTGGGAGAGCCTGTATGCTAGCGTGGTAACACAATACAGGCCGATATCGGAGACAACGTGTTGCTGCATCAATAACCTCCCAATCGTCGATATATTGCTCCCCGCAGAGTTCATCCTTCGTTGGGCTAAACACACGAATGTCGGAAGGTGTTATATGCGAGCTATAGGGTGGATGAGAAAGAACAGTCCAATGAAGCTTGGTGATCACTGCCAACAGAGAGGTGTTTGTGATTTGTTGACCATCTCGAATGACTGTGTCCGCACGTTCTAGCACTGCAGGAGACATTGCCGTGTGCGGCCGGCCAGAACGCGGGAGATCAGATTTCCGCGATCTTGTTGCGATGATGACAGACGTCTCGCCTAACAGCTCACAGTGCTTTTGTTGACTGCCAGGTTTCACTTGATGTTCTGCAAGCACCTATGAATGTCTACGATGCTCTGGGTTTCCGGCGAAAGAAACTCAATGACGACTCTCTACTTGGAAAGCACCTCTGTTACAGTCGACATTTTGAAGGTTAGTACAGCGCCGCCACCCATCGGAACTTGATGTGACCACAGAAACAGAACCCGAAATACTCCACGATGTGCCACAACATACCGTATTTTCTCAACCGAAATTAGCTGAGGAAAAAAGTGTGTACACAGAGAGGCAATCGACATATTGAAACAAATATAGCTTTTTTTTTTTGTCTTTTAAAGGAACGATGTACTTTTTCACGGAGTTCGAAAATTCTCACAAAATTGAATAACATAATACAATACTTTTTAACGTTGGTGTCGAAAATTCTCACACAAACATCGGAGCAACGTTACTAAATTTGAAATCCAAGGCGACTGGAAACTGGTGTTATCAAGTTAATTGATTCAAATAGCTCTGAGTACTATGGGACTTAACATCTGAGGTCACCAGTCCCCTAGAACTCGGAACTACTTAAACTTAACTAACCTAAGGACATCACACACATCCATGCCCGACATCTGAGGTCACCAGTCCCCTAGAACTCAGAACTACTTAAGCTTAACTAACCTAAGGACATCACACACATCCATGCCCGAGGCAGGATTCGAACCTGCGACCGTAGCGGTCGTGCGGTTCCAGACTGAAGCGCCTAGAACCGCTCGGCCACAGCGGCTTTACGGGGTTAATTCCGCACTAAAATCATTCCTGAAAAAGATAATATTAACATCGTAGATAAATTTAAGTGTTAAGAAGACTTCTCTGAAGATTCATGTCTGGAGTGTAGCCTTGCACGGAAGTGACACCCGGACAATAAGCACTGAGGACGAGAAGAAATTAGAATCGTTTGAAATACGGTGCTGCAGAAGAATGCTGAAGGTGAAGATGGCGCCTGAAGATGGCAAGTAAGAAACTTCCTGAAACGTTGCTGGAGAATAACACATTGACTCGGCTGTCAAACCGAGTAGATTTTATCATCGAAATTCGCCGAGAAAGCCTGCATTCTCGAATAACTAATGGTGAATCACGGAACTGAATTGTCGAAATTAGAAATTTAAACCGAAATCTGGTTAAAAGGAGGTATAATTTGATAAGACACATGTTGTGGCATCAATGAAACGTCAGATTGGCAAAGGAGGGAAGTGTGGGTTATAAAAATTGTAGCGTTATACTAAGCTTTGACTACAGTAACGAGGCTCAAATGGATGTAGGTTGCAGTAGTTATGAAGAAATGAAGATGTACTTGCACAGTGTTTTGTAGCATGGAGAGCTGCATGAAGCTAGTATCGAGCTGAAGATCGCAACAACGACAATACCATTTATGCTGGGCGTGTTAATGGCGCTGAGTTTTAGGATCAGAGCAATTGCCAACACATAAATCAAACTTAAAAACGCGAGTACATTTATGGAGCGCAAAAAATGATTGTGTTCTTTTTCGAGATAGCAAAGCAATAATGTAGCACGTGTATGAGTTGGACAATAATTCACGTAATTTCGTAGCTGAAGACCTGATGCTTAAGGGGAATCGTGGCCATTATTGATATAAAGAACCGCCTGGGCTCCTACTATCACGAGAAATGCATAACTGAAGATAAAATAATGCAGATACTAGACAAGCCTGAAGGTTGTGCTATATTTGACTACGAATAGCCCTGTTGAATGTGCTCAACATGTTGCAAGCGTCAGTCGTGTTCAGAACATTATTCTATGTAGTTGTGAGTAAATTACGTCGGAGCTAGGGGAATTCGAACGTGGACAAATTGTTGGTGCTCCTCTGGTGGGTGCTTCAGAAACCAAGGTAGTCGAAGTGTTTGGTGTTTCAAGAGGGACCGTATCGAAGATTTATACCGCATAGACGGAAAGCGGAAAAACATCATCCACCAAATCACAACGCAGAATACAGTAGCAATAGAAGAACGTCATTTGGTCGGATGAGTTTTGTTTCACACTGTCTCCAAGTTCTCGCCCAGCTAGCTTCCCAAGAGAGAAACATGGCGGGGGTCGGTGATGTTGATGGTTTGGGCAGCTATAGGGTGGTATTGCATAGGCCCCACGGTACTCTGAAAGATGGCAATATTACTAAGGATTATGTGACCATTTTGCTTGATCAGGTCCATCCCATGGTACAATGTTTGTTCCCCAACGTGGACGCTATGTTTCAAGAACAAAGGGCCCCTGTTCACACAAGTTGAATCGTCCAGGACTGGTCTGGGAAGCACGACGATCGCCTCTGCCTCGGCCACCACAATCACCAGATATCAATATTACTGAGCCTCTGTGATCTACTTTATAGAGAAGGTTAAGTGATCGCTATCCACCTCTCTCATCGTTACCTGACACATGCTACTATTTTGCACGACTGATGCTATAACCGTTCTTGAAAACCATACAGGACTTTTATTTATGCATTCCGGGACGCCTGCAAGTTGTTTAGAATGCCAGTGGCATGGTAATGTGTTGTGTTTTTGATGTTAACATACTTCTGTTCAACCTGTGTACATCTATGAGTAAATTTAATGACACGTTCTACGAGTTTTGAAGAAAGTCAATTCTATTCTTTCCACAAAACTGTTGTCAGCGCGGCAGGCATCTGTAGAGGGCTCTGCGGCCAATAAAACGTCTCATGAGAGCTTCTCTGACAGGCTCACAGGTTTCGAGACAGACGATCGAGCTTGGGTCTCCACCTACCGTATTAGTTTCTGCTGAAGATTATCGTTTAGCAGATGATTCATATAATTTCACAGCTGAAGACTTATTGTCTACGGGAAATCGTGAACATTACTGGTATAAAGAAAAAACTCTGCCTGAGTCACTATTTTTTTTTTACATATACAGGGTGTACCATAATTAATGTCGTAAACACATACAGTTGAAAGTACACAATAGTAGAAGCAGAAAAGTCTCAGGAAACACAGGGTCGAAAACGCATACCTTAATAGCTACGAGCAATTTTTCATCTTCGACACTGTGAAGCAAATCTCTTCCATTGCAAGTTCTTTACTTTCCATGATTTGGGAAGTGATAGTATGGACCAAAATAAGAAAACATGTCCACAAACATGTGTTCTAAAACGCATACCTTAAAAGCTACGAGCACTTCATCATTAGAAGAGTTGTGTTTCAAACCAGCAAAGATGAACAAGTGCTCATAGCTCTTAAGGAATGCATTTTAGAGCACATGTCTACTGGACTTTTCTTCTTTTTATGATCCATACTACCAATTCCCAAAATATGGAAAGCAAAGAACTTGCAGTAGAAGAGATTTGTTTCACAGTATAGAACATTAAAAATTTCTCGTAGCTCTTAAGGTATGCATTTTCGACCCTATGTTTACTGAGACTTTTTGCTGCTATTCAGACACTTCCCCTTGTTAGCAAACTCTCCATGTTGGTGCCAGTGTGTGTGATCCTGCTATTACATTGTGTCAGTTTCTAAGTAAACTCTGTCGTTATTCTCGCAAACACGCTACTACGCATAGGTGATGCATGCCAATGTGCTACTCCTATCTACTAGGGCAGCAGTATCAACTAGTAATCCGTTTGCGTTGATTCCTTTCCCTTTACAAGAGATGTCACAGATTTTGCGATATTTCTACAATTTATAAAAGTATGTGGAACGAATCATTTGAGGTTAGCGTCGTTATTAACATAGTTCAAATCTAAATTATGGCTCATGAACGGGTCACTTTTATTGTGCCATCTGGATGTACTGAACAGTCGGCAAGCAATAACAATTACATCGCTCGCAGAGCAATTTAACACGGGAAAGGGAGATTTTGTGTTTACCTGTGCTCTTGAAGCCCATCAGTCTGTTTGCTGCTGCAGCAGTCAGATAATTTGCTTGCAAAGCGATGGAGAGATTTACAATGAAGCCGATGGCCAAAAAAGTGAATGTCACTTATGGCGAATGTTGACAAACTATTATCGCAGCTGTGCGGTTCCATGCTGAAGAATGTCCAAATCGTGTCAGTCACATACGATCTGTGTTTACAAACAACATAAAAACAGTTCTGGAAACCTGAAGTGTGAAGCCGGCCGGAGTGCCCGAGCGGTTCTAGGCACTTCAGTCTGGAACCGCGCGACCGCTACGGTGTGAAGTTTTCGGCCGCTAAAATCCTGCCTCGGGCATGGATGTTTGTGATGTCCTTAGGTTAGTTAGGTTTAAGTAGTTCTAAGTTCTAGGGGACTGATGACCTCAGAAGTTAAGTCCCATAGTGCTCAGAGTCATTTGAATCATTTTGAACCGGAAGTGTGAAGAATAAAATATGCCAAGGAAGAAGAAGAGCAGCTAATGAAAGAAATGAAACTAACATTTTAGCAACAGTAACACAAAACGCAAGTGTCACTAACATGCGTCTCGGAAATACAAGAAGGATCAGTTAAAGGAGTGTTCTACGAATACTATATTCCATCACATTTCATCTTCTTCAAATTTCGCTGCATCTATAGTTCCATGCAATGAGTTCCAAAATATGTTACAGTTCGGCCGAATATCTTCGCTTATCTCTGCGAAATTTTGGTTTTCAAACCATGTACAAATGAGTCTTCACAATATGCACTAATCTTCAGTTGAAAATCAACGCTGAAGTGGTCTATCAACTTTTGGTGCGTATTTTTCAAGACTCGCATCACGGGTCCCTGTTTTATTGACGAGAATCTAAATAAAAATAAGTATCTCGAGTTCCTAAGGTATGCTGCCGCAGCAGTTATTGGAAGAAATCACAATGAACATAAGATAATCAATGTGGTACCGACATATTGGATGTCCCTCCCATTCCGCACATATAATGACAGACCCTCTTAAGTGAACATTTGTAGAGCATTGGAACGGTCATTCAGAAAACGTGAAATGGTCTGTTTACTCACCAAACACAAGACTTCTGTAATTTTACCTGTGGCGAAAATTGAAACAAGATGCCTTTTAGGAAACACAGACAACTCCTGAAGGCATGAAGTGCCTTATAACATGGACCAGTGCTGCCGTTAACTCCAGTTTAAATTCAACTTGCAATATTATTTATCCAGAGTCAATTTACCGCGTGTAGCAATGGTTGAGAAATGATTAACTGGAGCGTCACGTGGTATATCGCCTTTTGCTGCTGTGCACTGCCACACCAGCCACCTTCTTACGTCACTCCAGGATTATAAATTCGAGTGATTTAAATGAAGTTAGTACCTCTTATACCAAGTTTCCGTTCTGTTTTTTAGCTCCCTTCGCTCTGTATATATTCATGCTAAATTGTCTAGAAGTATCTTTGTCTTCTGATCAGAGGTGATAATATTCTGCCTCTACCATCAAGTTAGGTATTTACCAAAAATGTTTGTAGCAAAACAAGATGTCACATGTATTCTACATCCGTTCCTTGCACTAGATATAGTAGTGCTAAATACCAATAATACGTTCTACTCTGCTGTTATGGACAATTTGCACTCATATGGCATGACTGTTTATCAGCATCATCACAGTTGCAAATGTACGAGCAGTTCAGGTCACTTCCATAAATGTTACAGAGAAGATGTCAAAAATCTTCGACACTCAAAAAATGTGAGAATACCTGCTCCATGAATGACTTATTTATACACCACATGTTCATCTGAAGCTTCGATAACGTTGTACATGACTCACAGGAAAATAGCGTACATGGGTCTCCCCAAAACCCGCCGATCCCCATCCCATCATACGCAGTAGACAGTAAGAGGAATTTATTGCGTCAGAAAGTGGTCCAGTGTCAGAAAAACAGCTAAAAGCCACGATGTGTGAGGGGCTCAGGGGAAAGTACGATTCCACACACAATGCGGAAGCTGGACACAAAGAGTACGTGGAAGTAAGAAAATTTCATTCTCCAGTATTCTTTTGATGAAACCAAGTCCAAAAGATACGCGAAATAAAATGTCAAGTAAGTGTGGAATATGATAGGGAGCAAATACAACTCTCATCGTAGGTAATGTATATATATAGGTGATAACCATGATTTGTCTCGTCACTGCTGCGGTGCCACTGATTCATAAATTATGCTAAGGTGAATTTGAAAAGTATACTTGCAATATACAGCGTAAAGCAGCTAAAACAGACCACCCCAGGTGTGTCGAGAATGAATAAATATACCGAGGTTCGGTTTTCACCAAGTTAAAGCAGATAATATTGCAGATTTCCCAACGAGCAAGTAATTTTTATCGTTTATAGTCACCGAATTACGACACTGACTTTTTTTCACAAATTTAACTATACATGGTGATTCACCTGGCTCTGCCGATCTGTTTTTTGCAATCAGCAATACCTTCATAAACCAAGTTCAAGATCTTCATATTCTCTCGCTCCATATGTGCAGGCCGTTAGTCCTAAATAGAACCTTTTCGTAGGAAATTTAATGTACGATTTCGCTGGCGGCCACAGTTATTCAAAGAAAAGGTGTTTGAAGGTCACTTTTGTACATTTTTCTTGAATAATTTGAAAACTACAGTTCCTAGCGAAAACATATCCCGGTACAAAAGTTAGCTACATTAAACTCTTACAAAAATGTCCTGTTCATTTTCTCTGCAGGACCAATATTTTGCATGTAGTGAGCGAGAGAATATGAACATCTTGCACGTGGTATTTGAAGGCATTGTGGTCTGTATGAAACCCATGGAGAGGAGCAGCTGATCATCATGTATATTTTTTCTACGGCATTTGAAAGAAGCTTCTTAGAGAACTTCAAGGACATAACTTGTATGAAACTTGATCAAATAGTATCAAGGTAGCTGCGCAGGAAATCCTTGCCCAACAGTCACGAGAAGAGTTTCCACAAACATATGATCCTTTATAGCAAATGTAAGCAAACAAGTGAGAATTATGTGTTTATTATCACGGCTGTCATACCAAGGATTCAAAATATTGACCATGAGCACTGCTGCACGCGATAAACTGATTCTGGAGAAACAATACTGCAAGCTGAATTTGATCTGCAGTTAACGGTGGCACCGACCACGTAGAATATTGTGAGTATTTGGACCTCTGGAGGACAGCAGCGACGGTTGAATCGGATTAGATTATAAAAGTCAATGTGTTGCTCACATGCTTCTTAATTAATATCCATAATCGGTTTCGACTTTGCACTCTACGTGTAACTGCTGTAGTCTTTGGATCTGATAATGGCTGCACTGCTGAAACCGGTTATCAGTTTTAACAAAGCGGCATATGACCAAGGTAATCTAATCCTTCACAGCAACTGTTGAAAATGACAACAAATGTAATCCTATAAGAAAACATCAACCGTGGACATCACGGATGATTTTGTACTTTTTCCGACGTATAGCCAACAACGTTTACGCAGAAGCATAAGCAGCAGTCTGCAACCAAGTGTCCCACACATTTTGTTCACTCAAGACCACATGAAATATTCGTTTGCCGACCGGTGTGGCCGAACGGTTCTAGGCGCTTCAGTCTGGAACCGCGCAGGTTCGAATCCTGCCTCGGGCATGGATGTGTGTGATGTACTTAGGTTAGTTAGGTTTAAGTAATTGTAAGTTCTATGGTACTGATGAAATCAGATGTTAAGTCCCATTATACTCAGAGCCATTTGAACCATTTGAAATATTTGTTTCGGATCATTGGTTGCTTATCTCAAAATAATGAGTCAATGGACCTTTATTAGCTACATAATTTCGGCTCCAATGTTTTTCGATCCATTTTGCATCCTATTGCATATATTATTGTTTGCTATATTTTAATTTCGACGGCAAGAATATTTCGTTCGTGGGGACTGATACACACGATTGTGCTTCTGTGACAGCTGTGTTGTTCAGTGAAGAAAATATTTAATAAGTTGTGCTGTTTTCGTGTTCGATCAGTCCTTCCCAAGCAATAACAGAAAATGCTATATTATGTTGCTACAGAACATGCGTTGCACTAGTCTCAGATAACGGAAGTGTAGTATAAGAAACCGCTATTTAAGTTTCTTCTACAAAGAAATAAGGACTGCATGGGTCGCAAGGAATTCCCCTTCCCCCTTCTAAATTTAGTTCCTTTTTAGGATTGGGACAATTCGATTAGACAGTCGCACTTTCTACATTTTTGTCAGAGGATATGAGATTGTTAGGCAATAAATTAAATACTCCCTGTTTCGATGTTAATTGAACCCGATTACTGTAACCCATTTGCTTGAGAGTTCGTAGGACAGGCCAGAATATTGAGGTAGGCTACCGAGTAGTGCGTCGAGTGATTAAAGCACTGGTCTCGCACTCGAGAGGAGCATTTAAACCACCGTCAGACTATCAACGTTTCCTTCGGAAAGAGCATGAGGAGTTCCATACACCATACTTGTTAATTTCGAACTCCAATGACTTCTCAAGTAATATCGTTCGTCGACGGTCCGTTAAAACCTAATCTTCGTCATTTTCACCTTTCAAGTCTGGATACCTCTACTTCCTTCAGTGTAGTTGAGCAAGCCTGTGGCTAAAATTCTGTGAGTGGCTGTACTGACACGCAGTGACATTTGCCGCTCCAAACTAGAAGCTCAGGTACCGAAAACGAGCTATACTACGTCCTTAACCCACTTTATCACATATTTCTTATATTACGAAATAGATAACGTTATTTTCGCCTCAGATACGAAAACTACCGTAAATCTAATAACGGTTGTTGTGTTCTTGGTCTCTTCGATGCAGATACAGTTTTCTGTTTAGTAACGTCTCTCGACATACTATACCGTAATATTTTCCGGAGAAAAAGAAAACAAAGAAGAATGGACGGTCTAACCAAACAGTATCGAATGTTGTCCGGTCGTTCTCGGTGTACTTTCACTGCTTTTATGATGCCATAAAAGCTTTCACGCTCGTTCATTTTGCTACATATGGATCGTAATTTATCCCATTACGCGCGCTTTCCAGGCGATTGGCGGCTAACAGCTATTACCCGACACCGTCTGAAACGCTTATCGAGCTTGTAGGACACCTCACTGCGGATTGTCGATGTTTTGTCTCACTTGAAAAGTGAAACTACACTATGCAGCAAAATTAAAGCATCACTTTTGTAAATCCCGTAATTCCCTCCCATTGCGACGTAGTCTTAAATCTGGCTCAAAAACCCTCCTCTGCAATGTTTCAAAAGCGCGGCTCCCTGCGACGTCACCAGCGGGCTCGGCACGTTTCAGACAGCAAGGTGTTGACTAATGCGAAAAAAGATCACAGTTCAGAAGTTCATGTGAGGTATAAGGCGCTTAATGATGTCACTTTGGCACCAAATACCACCAGAATTCTGCCGAATGCCGTCGTGTACATTTCAACCCTCCTTTTTATGCCTCTATGATGGAGGGCAAACCGAGACACTCATTGTTGAAATCACGGGCTTTTCTTATGAATGACCGAGGAAAACATTTCAAACACACCGCCGCTCAGAATCGACAATTCCTCTGGAGGCGACATAAAGGGCGTCCATGAAACCACCCCTTCCCTTGGGGAATTGATTCCCACACACTGAGCGGTCGAAGGTGACAGTTCGCAATACAGTCAGTAACAGGACGATGTTCTTGACAATGTTCGACACTGCTGCCACCCAGGGTCATTTAAACCTTACTCCAATGACATCGTAGGGCTGCAACGCCATTGAACGTGATCTGACTTCTTTAGAGTGTGATGCGACCGCAATTTTTGCTCTTATACACAGAGTGAAACCACTAGGGACCGTATAAAACCATTCGTTGAAATTTGAATGTGATCTGAAGCAGGCAAGCGTTTTTACAGTTCTTTAGCCTTCCTGTTTGTTGTGCATCTTGCCAATGTATCTGTCAGAAACTTCGACACCCCTTCAGCCTCGCAGCCACTCATGCGCCTGAAGGCAGGGAAACCCCACCTAAGGGGTGACGAAGGGGCTGCCTAACCCTCAGCGATAGAGCAGCCACAAGGCTTTATCTTCCACTTTATTGCGGTCTATCCATCTATCTAATTCTCTCTTACACACACACACACACACACACACACACACACACACACACACACAAACACGCAGCTTTAATTTTCATCCGGGATAGCGGCATCTTGGACAGCGGGCTCCAATGATCCTGTCCCCTGTTCTGAACAAGGTTTCAAGAGGTATCCCTCGATTATCAGGCAATTACTGGAAGTGGGAACCCAAAATGTATCCAACAGTGAAGCCCTTTGCCAGTTCTTTAACTGTCTGCCCTGCTGTTATGGCACTGCTGTGTTACATTCGTCATTTAGATAAAAAGAAATCACACTTTGAAATATAAAATACAAGGGATAAGAAACTGTTTGAGGCAAGGAAGGAAAGAAATACTCGTAATTACATCTCCATCCATCCCGCCTCCTACTTTCCTCTCTCTCTCTCCTCCCCCCCCCCCCCTCTCTCTCTCTCTCTCTCTCTCTCTCTCTCTTGCTCTTGTGTGTATTTTAAGAAAGAAAGGGAGTAATAGAGGGGGTGAGAGGGAGAAATGGAGAGAGACAGAAAGACAGAGAAAGAGAGAGAGAGAGAGAAACAAGTGAGATACCCAGTTAGATGTTGTAGTGTCAGGGTATCATTTAGACAGCGAAATGCAACGGAGGGTAACTGACAGACTAGAGGCAGGCAACATGCAGGATACGTTAACCATTTCCAACAACAGATTCGACATGTAGGAAGTTAAACGGCGCGGGGCGGTAACCAACACGTGCGATCACACACACATGGAATTAACACCGCGTCCTCATCCTTACAGTGGTCTATTCTCACGGCAATTACTAGCGGAGTCACGACACTGAGTGCTGTTCGTAGAAGTCTTCTTGGAGAAGTGGTAGGCTTCATGTATTCCCGTCACATCTCGGTGTAGCATCTGGCCACTTGCCGGCGACGTATCTGCACAGAACACACACACACACAGCAACAGGTCGCTGTACCCTAGGTGTCCTCTGCCTAAGACAGTCACAACTCTGGCCGTAAATACCAGACGACAAAAGCAACACATCCCACTGTCTACACGCCAGAGGACAAAGGCAACAATACATCCCTCTGTGTATACGCCAGATTCTAGTGGGTTCTACGAGAGGCATCTGAATCGTCCATCAGCAGCGCACGCAGGTAACCATGGCGCTGCAAACATGACACTAGATTTTGTCCGCACGCCACGTGATATGTGCCCGTATCTCGTGTGAACTCAGGGAGATCCTTCCGCCAGATTACTTGAGATGTTAACAACAGTTAGCCCGCAGCACTCGCTCTCGCTCTGAGCCCAGTACCGGCTTCTCCTTACAGCTCATTCAACGGTTGCAGTTTTCAGCAGCAGTCTTCAGTACGGTCCCAATCTCTGGTCAGATAACGACCTACTTCAGCCTGTGACTCCAGTCAACATACCAAACTGCTTGCAGCCAACAACCTGCACACCAGCTAGATAACTGTCTAGGATATCAACCAGACATTTACCGCACACCGACCTAGGACACCAATTTGGACTATGTGTCCTTGCCAGCTTGCAAAGATCAAGAAATAAAAGTTGCGACAATGAGGAATGGTCTTACGTGTGCGACATTAGTTACATAGGCATACTTTTCTTCTTCCTAACCAATAAATATAAACTCAGTTTTCCTCCAATACTGGGAACAGCTGTGTGTCTTCTAGCAGGAGCTGCGGCAGGCGTTGCTCTGGGAGACTCTAGACTTCCATGATGCTCTGGTATTGGCTCAGGCCAGTGTGGAGACGCCTTTTATCTATAGCTTCTGCCACCAGGCTCTGGTTCTGTTCTGCCTCCCACTACGCCACCTCCAGCTCCGACCCCACCTCTGGCTCCTCCTGCACTGCTGGCACCCAGCATCAACCCGCACACAGCCAGCCGGCACGCCCGCTGCTGGCCCCCCACTGCCATCCTGCATATCGTCAGCCCAGGCGTCTCTTCCCAGAGGCTCTGCCAGCTTGTGCACCTTAGACCCTGTTTGCTATAGCGGCACAGGTGCCTCATGCTCCAGCACAACCTGCTCTAGCGCCTCCTGCTTATGCATCTCCTGTTCTGGAGTCTCCTGCTCTGGCAGTCCCATCTGTGACGATGTCAACTCCTGCACCACCTACAGCTGCATCGCCTCTGCTCCCTGCACCAATTCTGGTATCAGCCCATTGTGCCTTTGCCACTAGTCTGGGTTCCCCTCTTGGATCCAGTACCACTAGCTCCACCACCACCACCGGCTCCAGCACTGCCGACCCACCCACTACTGGCCTGCATACCACCTGCCATCAGTTCATAAGCCACCAGCCTTTTTGATGCTTCTCTCTCCTTCAGACCTCTTCTTCACTTCTTGTGCCCTCAGAATTCACATGCTCCATAGCCATCAGTTCACAAGCCACCAGCCTTTTTGATGCTTCTCTCTTCTTCAGACCTCTTCTTCACTTCTTGTGCCCTCAGAATTCACATGCTCCATGGTCTCCTCTTCTTCATCCAATAGTGTCAACGCTCTGCCCTTTACCAATCCTGTTTACCCACTTATGTCACCTCCTCACATGTCGTCCTTGATGATGTTGCCTGTTCCTTGCTTTCCATCTCCGCTTCTCCTCTTGTCTTGCTGTCATATCTTGTGACTGCCTTCCATCACCTGTGCAGCATCACCTGGACGATGTGGCCATGGCCACGTCTCCTCTCGATGGTGGCTGCGCACCCAGGTCTTCACCACATACGGGCACCCATTGCAGTTTCCAGGGCACTCTTCCCTACACCTGACTTCACCCAATGGGGATACAGCCATGACCCGCCCACCCTAGCATGATGGCGCACCATATCAGCTGGTACCATGGTCTCTACCGTATTTCCCATCATCCATCCACTACTGCTCTCGTCTGTGCACCCTCTTTCCATGGACCATTAAGCTCCTACGTGCATCAACATACTCCTACATGCACCATTGTGCCTCACTGCACTCCCACATGCGTGGCTGTGCATGTCCACACACTCTACAGCCAAACACACTAGCGCCTTCCTCCGCAATTGGACCTGGGTCTGCCTCTGCCTCAATGTGCACCACCTTTTTCAGGGGTCTTCCATTTTCCTTTCATACTTCCTCAATGCTTGTCTTTTGTGCCTTCTTCTTGCACAGGTTTCTCTCTTCCTTCATTGCTCTTTCTTCGTATATTCCAGTCTATTTTTTCCTCAGACATCATGCAAGACACAATATACATTGGATTTTTCTCTCTGGCATACCCTTTGGGTTCCTTGCATGCTCATGCCATTTGTACGTTTCAGCCACCAGCTTTGCCATCGATTTAAGGGGGGGGATGGATTGCAATATCTGGCAATTTACCTAGCAACATACCACCATGGAATACACATGCAACCAGCAGCAGGTTGCCATATGCTTTGCATCCTCCATCAACGCCAGACATAGGCGGTGACATGGTTCTCCATGTCATGTGAACCTCACGGAAATCCTTCCCCAGATTACTTAAGACGCTGCACGACTACCAGTCTGCAGCACTCGCTCCCACTCCAGGCTCAATGCCGGCTGCTTCTTGCTCATCCATTGGTAGCGATCTTCAGCATCAGTTTTGTGCTCCATTCCGATCTCCAACCAGACCCAGTGTGCTCCAGGAACCAACACACCGACCTGCCTTGCACCAGAGAACCCTAACACTGACCAGATAACAGTCTAGGACATCAATTGGACATTGACCAAGGACGCAGGTTTGGACTATAGTGAGAATTTTATCGTTCTACCAGAAGTGCCTCTTATTTTCGGTTTCACGTCACGACCATCAACTGTTCAATTGTGTGCTACGAAAAAAGGGCTCTTTCAGTGCAACTGAACTGTTTCTTCACAGCTGTCCACAGCGAAAAAATGAGTTTTCACATTTGCATTTTGTCAGCGTACAAGAAATTCCCACCCCCGTCTGTGGCATCCATAGACACGTCTTCGCTCGTCAACAGGGCCCAATTCGAAACCGCACTCATCACTGAAGACAATAATACTGCATTTAATAAGATTCCAGACCGAAGATGTGTCTGGAGATGCCCCCGACAATGGTGGGATACGATCCTGACTGTCGCCCGCCATACGGGCCGGCATCCAGCAGTGATGGCTTGGGATACCATTTCTTTTCACAGCAGGACACCTTTGGTTGTCATCCGCGGCACACTTACAGCATAGAGCTACGTCGACGATATTCTACGCCCCGTTTTGTTGCCCTTTATGGCAAGCTATTCTTGGTTTACATTTCAGTATGGTGATACTCGTTCGCACACGGCGAGAGTTTCTATTGCTTGTTTTCGTGCTTGGCAAACATAACTTTATCCAGCAGGATCTCCGGATTTCTCCCCAATTGGAGCGTTAAGGGCAGGAACCTCCAGATAGATCTGTATTTTGACGACGCAACACGCCAGTTGAGCAGAATTTGGCACTATTTCCCTCAGTGGGACAACCAATAACATTATCAATCAGTGCCAAGCCGAATAACTGTTTGCATAATGGCCACAGGTAGACCAATGCGTTATTGACTTGCTCATTTTGTAAAGCTCCTTTTCATGAACAAATCATTCAATTTTTCTGAATCTGTAATCATCTTTTTCTGTGTGCGTCCACCAATTTACGACCCATTCGGATAATTCTTTTGTGGTACGTCTTTCATTTTGTCTTAGAGTGTATTCATTTAGTAGATACTTTTGCATGTAATACGTATAGCATGCCTTCTTCTCATAAAGCATCACCTACTTTCTGTATATTAATGACTGATATTACAGTGCAACATATCATTACCGCGATATTTTCTTCTGCGATTCCGGTTTTGAGGCTCCCTTCATGTGAATCGTGGAATAAGGTCAGATCTGTAATTAATGGCACATTGTAAATTAAGGAGCAGTGTCATAAATCTTCTTCAACTTCGAGATAGTGTTCTTGGCTCGGATTTTCAGTTTATCCATTTCATCTACATATATAATACACGAATTCTCTAAAAATCCGCTTGAACAAAAATATTAAGCAGATCAAAGTGAGATTTCCATTATAAAACTGCGAAACGCTAGGAAAAAAATCTATTTTTATTTGTATCAACACCATCTCCTGTTCCAGATCGAGACCTGTATGGGCAATGGGTTTGCGCACCTCTCGAAAGCGAGATAATACTGGCGACCTGCAGCAGGTCATGTTCGGGAATCGATCCCTTCCGTGCGCTGTTGTAGAGAGCGTGCGTCATCCGTCATAGCGAACTTTGGGTTAGCATGTCACAGGCTGTCTGTCTTTTTTCTCTGCGTATTGTCCGATCGTCCGCCTGTCTACAACATTTGTTAATTAATACATGTCTTTAGTTCACCCAGCTCCATACAGTTTCCTGTAGCAGGAAATTGTTCTGCACTAGTTCCCCAATCCTCCCTCCTCTCCATCCTCTTTCGCGCACTCTTGAGGAAGGACACAGTACATAGTACAATCGTCATCGTGGTCACTACAGATGGAGTTTTAACTCAGTCGGACAATATCGGAAACAGAAACTGCAAGTGTCTCCGAAGCGTGTAAATGAACGGCAAAGCGATTAAATTCAACCGTATAACCAGTATTAACGATAGAGAAAGTGGTAAAGCACGGGTAGAATAAACAGCTGTATGCCTAGTACGAAACAGGAGAATATACACTGAGGTGACAAGTCATGGGATAGCGATATGCACGTCTACAGATGATGGTAGAATTGCGCACACAAGGTATAAAAGGACAGTGTATTGGCGGAGCTATCATTTGTACTAGGGTGAGTCATACGAGAAGATTTCCGACGTGGGTATGGCCGCATGAGGGAAATTAACAGACTTCAAACGCGGAATGATAGTTCGAGCTAGACGCATGGGACATTCCATTTCGGAAATAATTAGGGAATTCCGTATCCAGAAATCCACAGTTTCTACAGTTTGCCGAGATAATCAAATTTCAGGCATTACTTCTCAACGTGGACAAAGCTTTGGCCGACGGCTTTCACTTAACGACCGAGAGTAGCAGCGTTTGCGTAGATTTGTCAGTGCTAACAGACAAACAACGCTACGTGAAATAGCCGCAGAAAATAATATGGGGCGTACGAGGAACATACCGGATACTGCGGTGAAATTTAGCGTTAATGGGCTATGGCAGGAGATGACCGACGCGAGTGACTTTGCTAACAGCACGGCATCGCCTGCAGCACCTCTCCTGTACTCTTGACACTATCGGTTGTACCCCATTTCAGTTGCTAACAGCTAATGGCAGGGTTAGAGTGTGGCGCAGACCCCACGAAGCCATGGACTCAGGTTGTCGACAAGGCGCCGTGCAAACTGGTGGTGGCTCTATAATGGTGTGGGCTGTGTTACATGTAATGGACTGGGGTCTGTGTTCCAATTGAACAGATCACTGATTGGAAATGGTTATGCTCCGCAACTTGGTCGCCATTTGCAGCCATTCATGGATTCCATGTTTCCAAACAATGACGTCATGTTACCGGGTGATAATAGCTCGTGGCTAGAGTGAAGAACAATCTGGACAATTAGAGCGAATCATTTGGCCACCCAGATCGCCCGAGGTAGGACTAAGCAAGAAGTCAGTTCGTGCACAACGTCCTGCACCGACCACAGCTTCGTAGCTATAGACAGCTTATATACGCAGCATGGCTCAATATTTCCGCAAGGGGCTTCCAACGACTCGTTGAGTACACCCCAGGTCGAGTTGCTGAGTTATGTCACGCAAAAGGACGCCAGATACGATATTAGGACATATCCCATGACTTCTGTCGCTTCAGTGTAAGTAGCTTCTGTATACCGACAACATCAGCTGTCTTGACCACTATAGCACAGTAACCCACGTTCTTCCATCAGTTCTTTCCCCACCATTGATGATGTCGTTACGTTTAACCCATTGGAGAACCTCAGAGTATAGTATTCGGTTGTAACGCGAGCAACCATCAGGGACAATAAAAATTCGAGTAGTCGGACCTGGAGGAGTTCTTGGACAGGCGAATAGTGAAGGTGATTTCTGACGCTGGCGAAAACCTTCCAGTATAAATTTTCATTGTAGTGTGCAAAACAAAGCGAGTTGTTTCAGAACTTGTGCTGACTATATTTAGACACTTCGCTTCCTCCAGGGACGTCATTATGTTCAGTTTTAGCACATTGATCCTAATGGCCTGTAGCTCTAAGTATCCGTTCATTTACTGTACTCGTAAACAAGAACGGCTTGTATTCTTTTTCAGACCGGTGGAACTATTCGCAGTACTAGAGTCTATTATTATGAGCTACATCAACAGTTGTTTTTAAGAATTCCGTGTCCTAAACGGTAAAAACGGAAACCTTGCAGGATACTTCGTTGTCCAACTGTCTATCCGTCTGTTAGGACCTAATTTCTCAGGAACGGGTAGAAGTATCTAGTTGAAATTTATGCCAATACTAGATTCTACGCTGACTGAGCGGGGTAAAAAATTTAAGCTTCTAAGTCAACGCAGTCGAAAGATATTGTCATTTATGTCACATATTTTCATACTCGCAAACTCACTCACCAAAACCTGTAGATGAACTGTCTATATACATAATTAAATTTTTAGGGAACCCTCAGAGCACGAGTCCTCGCATTGTCGGGCTTTTTTTTTAGTATAGTTTTGTTTACTCTCTCAGTGGCAGGATTTTTCTCTTAAAAAAGCGAGATAAGAACACCAATGCAATTGCAAGAATACGTGGAAATATCATCTTGCCATTTTGGAAAGAAGAAAACAGCTTTATACTGTTGCTGCAATGTTCGAAAATACGCTGTGTAACTTAGCATCAAATGCATACACCCAGGAAAAGATATATCGGCGGTTTATTTTTAAATGTTGCCTTAAATCTGAACAACTTCAAACTTTTACCGCTTTTTTACACACAAAAGGATCACTGTAGTACTGCTCAGCAGCTGAAGGGAACATAAGAGTATCACTACAGTGATGTTGTAGCAGTCAGTTCGAAGACTGGTTTGATGAATCTCTACATGATACTCAGTCCCGTGCAAGTCTCTCCGTCTCTGAATAATCACAACTACAGTGCATTAGTAACAATTAGGTACACCGAGTGATGGTGATGATGGTGATGGTGATTCAATGAGGCTGTATGATATTTAAGAGCGAAACGAACTGCTCAAAAAGCGAAGACGGAGGAAGCTGACATGATAAAAAAACCATACAACGTTTTTCACAGCACTGTTTATGCCACAGCTTTAGTTACAGTTAGGTGAGTTCAAAAAGGCAGCTATAGCTTTATTACATCGTAATAATTACTGCCGAGCACTTGAAGAATATTCGTCACTTATGAGACAACATAAGCAATGTTTTTTTGTTATTTAGAATACCGCTACTAACACACTTTTCTTCACAAACAATTTGGGTGCACACAGTCATAGTTTGAAATCCATTCGAATCCAACAGATTAACTGTAGAGCAGCTTTCAGATTAAAACGGAGGAATAACATGTGAAAAACGGACAACCACGCATAAAAATTAATGTTTCATTATCAAACTGCGTATATGGTCGTTAATATTTCATTGCCCTTGATGGCTCGTATTAATTTGTTTGCTGTATAGATTACGGCAGCAGCATACAATTACAATTCGTTATGACTGTAACGTAGTTTAATCACATATTTATTGCAGATTGGTCTGCTGAAGACACGTTGATATCGAGAAGTACATCACTGCCGACTTCTCGCGTTCTCTCTTTCTACGCGTTATTCCAGAAGTTTAATTTCCCGTCCGAAATTACACATTCTACATGTGACTAGGCTCATTGTTTTCACACCTTACAATGGAGACAGACTTCATTACTTGTTGATATGAACCTGTAGGCATGGTTTGCGAAAAGAATTCTCGCAGTGCGAAAGTGTAAGGGATAATGTTCCACCCCAAACTATAAGAGACGTTTAGTATTACATCTCTACTCGACAGACACTGCCTTTTCACCACACGGCCATTCACTTGCCATAAAAAGCGCTACCCACGCTCGTACCTGGGAATAGAATGGCAGCTATCGACAATGCCATTCCTCAGTTATGTTTCAGTGTTTGTTTTATTCAATGTCGCAGCATGCGATGCAACTGCAAGACTCTAGAGCTAATCAAGTTTGGTCGTAATCGATTTCTTGTGCAAGGTGGGATAACGACCTAGTTCAACAGAGTGTAAACTCTTTTGCTTCCTATTTGTATGAAGTATTTTAAGATAGATTTGGACGATGCATGACCTATATTTCCGATGGTAGTGTTTTACTGCTGTCAATTTTCTGCATGTCTGATAGCAAACGTTGTATGCCCATTTATATGCATCGATATCGGTGAATGAATTCGATGTACACTTTTAGTTCTGTTTTGATTTCACGCCCAAATATACCAACATTTGCTTCGATACAGATGCATTTAATTTTCACAGTGGTGTAATAAGATTTGTGAATAACTGAATCAACTACTTTCGTGGTACCTTAAATGTGCTGATTTGCATGCGATGTACTCTATTACATTTATGTACGTGTTTTATCACAGTAGACGTGCTATTGCAGACTACGTATGGAGTCAAATTACCTGTAGACATGCATTCGCATGCAACCAAAGCTGTGCTTTAATTAATAATGAATTACTTACAACAGCACTTTAAAACACGATTAACTCTGTGCACATCCAAAACAAGGAAATTTTATCCCAGAAAAAAATCTCCACTTATATATATCGCAAGCGAATAGCAAAAACATAAATACAATTTTTTACAACCATTAGATTTTTAGGAAGAGTATCTATAATCTGACAATAAGTTAAGCACCTACAAGGAGAGGAGGATATGAAATGGAACATTACGTGGTGAGAGATTATGTAATTGTTATGACGTAATCGTTGACGGGATATTAAACTCATTTTTGTTAAGTGTTAGCGACATTGTCTCATGCGAGCACGCTGTAAATACATAGAACTTTTGAACACATTCGTCATATAATTAACGGAAACCATATATTCACCTTTAAATTACCCAGAAATGCTTCAATCACTAGCCACAATTTTGCCTCAGATGTCTTGAATGTAGTAAATATTAAGTATACATGGCTATCAACACATTGGTTCCCATAAATTCCAGAAACAAATATTACAAAGCAGCAATATACAGAGAAATCATAAAGCAAGTACTATGGACCAAGCGTCTTGAGCATCGAAAGTGGAGCGAACACATAGGTAGATGCCATGCTATGATTTACTGTAAGAATGCTAGTCAAACTCACTTCATCCAAGAAAGAGAGCGCCTATAAAACCTTCATTCGAGCGACTCTTGAATGGTGCTCATGGTGGAATCCACGGTAGATAGGATTAAAGAAGGAAAACAAATTGTGGTTTAACGTTCTATAGACGAGGAGACCATTAGAGTATATGATGGGATAGAGAGGACAGCAAAGGAAATCGGCCACATTCTTTTCAGAGGAATCACACCAACAGTCTAAGCTATTTAGGGAACCCACAGAAAACCTAAGTGTGGATTGTCTGTCGAGAATTTGAATTACCATCCTATAAAATGCGAGTCCAGTGTCTTACCGCCGCGACACTTGGCTCAGTTTGGCTAACACGGGGGACACAGAAGAGTCATGGAATAATGGCGTTTTATTCTTGTTCGTTTAGCAGGCGCGAGAGTGAAACTAAGGTTCTCATCAAAATACAGTGGCAGAAGCAGCAAGAGAGGTGCCTAGGGCCAAGGAGAGTTTTACTGTTAAAATTCAGAGAAGGCAGGTCCGAAACGGGGCAAACAATGTACTGATTCTATTGTCCACAAACATAATTAAGTTTAAACGGAACCTTCCGAGAGTGGTCCTACTCGCACTTGTCCAGTTTTTTTATTTCTTGATTTAGTTTGTTTACTGTGCCATTGACAGGATTTTTCTCCGCAAAATCGAGGTAATAACACCAGAACACTATTCTAATTGCAGGAATACGTGAAAAAATGCTACCATTCGGAAAAAACAGTAGCACGTCCTCTTGCATTTATGCATGCCTGTATTCGTAGTGGCATACTATCCATAAGTTTATCAAGGCACTATTGGTCAAGATTGTCCCACTCCTCAATGGCGATTCGACGTAGATAACTCAGAGTAGTTGGTGGGTCACGTTGTCCATAAACAGCCCTTTTCAATCTATCCCAGGCATGATCGATAGGGTTCATGTCTCGAGAACATGATGGCCACTCTATTCGAGCGATGATGTAATCTTGAAGGAAGTCAATCACGAGATGCGCACGATGGGGGCTCGAATCGTCGTCCATGAAGACGAATGGCTCGCCAATATGCTGCCGATATGGTTGCGCTATCGATCGGAGGATGGCATTCACGTATCGTACAGCCGTTACGGCGCCTTCCATGACCACCAGCGGCGTACGTCGGCCCCACATAATGCCACCCCAAAACAGCAGGAAACCTCCACCTTGCTGCACTCGCTGGACAGTGTGTCTAAAGCGTTTTGCCTGACCGGGTCGCCTCCAAACACGTCTCCGACGATTGTCTGGTTGAAGGCATGTGCGACGCTCATCGGCGAGGAGAACGTGATGCAGTCCAGAGCGGTCCATTCGGCATGTTGTTGGGCCCATCTGTACCGCGCTGCATGGTGTCGTGGTTACAAAGATGGACCTCGCCATGGACGTCGGGAGTGAAGTTGCGGATTATGCAGCCTATTGAGCACAGTCTGAGTCATAACACGACGTCCTGTGGCTGCACGAAAAGCATTATTCAACATGGTGGTGTTGCTGTCAGGGTTCCTCCGAGCCATTATCCGTAGGTAGCTGTTATCCATTGCAGTAGTAGCCCTTGGGCGGCCTGAGCGAGGGATGTCATCGACAGTTCCTGTCTCTCTGTATCCCGTCCATCTCCGAACAACATCGCTTTGATTCACTCCGAGACGCCTGGACACTTCCCTTGTTGAGAGCCCTTCCTGGCACAAAGTAACAATGCGGACGCGATCGAACAGCGATATTGACCGTCTAGGCATGGTTGAACTACAGACAACACGAGCCGTGTACCTCCTTCCTGGTGGCATGACCGGAACTGATCGGCTGTCGGATCCCTTCCGTCTTAATGGTGCTGCTCATGCATGGTTGTTTACATCTTTGGGCGGGGTTTAGTAACATCTCTGAACAGTCAAAGGGACTGTGTCTGTGATACAATATCCACAATCAACGTCTGTCTTCAGGTGCTCTGGGAACCGAGGTCATGCAAAACTTTTTTTTATGTGTGTATTTTTGCTAAGCAAGAGTGACGGGAAACAAAATGCAGAGTATCCGAGTAATCAACATCAAATATTCACCGCTGCGGACAAAGATATGGAGCATAAGTGGAAAAATTTCAAAAGTATCTTTCACTATGGCTTACACAAATATTTTCCGAGAAAGGTCTTAAGGGATGGCCAACATCCATCTTGGTTTAACGTCTGTGTTAGAAAACTGTTATGTAAACAAAGATAGTTTCACCACAGACTCACGCCAAAACATAGCTGACGAAGAAAAGTTGAACGAAGCGAAAATGAGAGAAACATTCAATGATTTTGAAAATAAAATTTTGTCGACTCGTTCTGTCTAAAAACACTAAGAGGCTTTTGTGTTATGCAAAATCAGTAAGCGGTTTGAAACCATCTATTGTCATTCACTGACCACCGAAACGGAAAGCGACAGAGAGCGGTGAAATACTAAATTCGGTCTTCCTTTTTCAATCATCGTACAAACTTCAGAATGACAGAGATCGAAGTAATTGATCGCGGAACTGCTGAACTATAATCGCCTTGTAGTGGAAAGGCATCAGGACCAGATGAGATACTTGTGAGATTCTATAGAGGTTATGTGGAAGAATCTGGTCCCCTTCTAGCGGCAGTTCATCGCAGGTCACTGGAGCAACAAAGGGTACATAGCGACTGCGAAAAGCACGGTACATTGCTGTTTACATGAACGGTCACAGGACAGATGCACACAATTATAAGCCTATATCGTTGACGTCAATCTGTTTTAGAATTGTGGAACATATTTTACGTTCACATATTATGACGATTTTGGAGAACAAAAATCTGCTTCATAAAAATCAATATGGTTTCCGCGAACAAAGAACTTGCAAAAGTCAGCTCGCCCTGTTCCTTCATGAGATCCATAGCACTGTAGATATCGGCGCCCAGGGTGATTCCTTGTTTCTCGACTTCAGGAAGGCATTTTACACCGTCCCGCACTGCCGGTTAGTGCAAGAAAAGTGAACGACTATCGGACAGATTTGCTACTGGATTCAGGACTTCTTTGCACACAGAACTCAACACGTCGCTCTTAGCGGAACAAAGTCGACCGATTTAATGGTAATTTCCGGAGTATCCCAAGGAAGTGTGATAGGACCATTACTGTATACAATGGATATAAATGAGCTAGGGGAACGCGTCGGAAGCTCTTTGATACTGTTCGCAGACGATGTGGTTGTCTATAAGAAATTAGCACCGCTAGGATGCAGTATCGATTTGCAGAACGACCTATAGAGTACTAATGATTGGTGAGGGGACTGGTAGTTGATAAATGCAAATAAATGTAACATATTGCGTGTACGTAGTAAACGAAATCCACTAGTGTACAACTAAACTATGACCAATTGTTGTAAACAGTAACTACTGTAAAATATCCAGGAGTATCTGTCCGGAGCGACCTTCAGTGGAATGACCACATAAAACAAATAGTAGCAAAAGCAGATGCCAGACTGAGATTTGTGGGAAGAATCTTAAGGGAATGTAATTCGTTCACAAAGGATATGACTTACAAGCCGCTTGTTCGACCGATTCTCAAGTATGAATCTGGGATCCTTACCAGGTACGACTGAGAAGAGATAGATAAGATCCACCGAAGAGCGGAGCGTTTCGTCAATAGATCGTTTAGTCTGCGGGCGAGTGTTACAGAGAAGCTCAACAAACTTCAGTGGCAGACGCTACAAGAGGGATGTTGTGCATCAAGGAGAGGTTTAGTACAAAAATTTCAAGAGAGTACTCCACTGGGGTGGAGGTGCATTTGAAAGTCATTTTTGCAGATTTTTCTTGAATAACTAGAAAACTAGCGAAAAAGTATCCCAGAAAAAAATTTAACTAAATTAAATTTGCTACAAAAAGGTCTTGGTCATTTTTTCTATAAGACTGGCAGTTTGTGCGTAGCGAGCTTGAGAACATGAAAATCCCGCGCGTGGTTTATGAAGCCCAGCTTTGATAATGTATGTCGCATGAAACGACAGCGGCGTTTCGAAGAACGTACAGTCCAGAATCGATATGCTAATGAGGCAAAGTCGCCGTTTGCATTGAGGCAATCAGCCCACCTACGCACCAGGTTGGTGTTTTGGTAAAACACTGTGTCTTGCTGCGTGAAAAGATTCGTAATTGTCTGCAGCACCTCCTCGTCCGACAGGAATCGCCGACCCTTCAAAGACTTTCTTAAGGGACGGAAGATGCAATAATCGTATTGGGAGAGATCAGCACTATAGAGCAGGTGCTGGGTGTCTCCCACTCGTCCGTAATTGATGAGGCTGGCCTCTGAAATCGGCCGGCGTCTCGTGTCGAACCACGACCGGCTCAGAACTTGGCGCAATATTCCTCAACGATAGTTTTCGACAGTCATGCTGCCCCATACACATTCTCCACTCTACGATCTATTTCAACCGATGTTCCACCTTCGGCAGCTGAAAAAAGGTTAACAGCACGTTGGAGATGTTTGGACTCATTTGGTAGTAACATCGCCATAGTTCAGGTTTCCGCACGGACCGCACGCACATCGGAAAGACACGAATGCAACACTAATCCCTTGCCTACATGTCGACGCTTATACCCTGTATATCCGCATCGGAGTCGCGCTACGTTGCATATACGCTGCAGAAATGCTCCCAAGCGGAAACTTTTTGATCAGCCTTTATACAGATCGTGGAGCTTCAATGTGCTTATCACAGGGACGCATTAGATACATTCATATATGAGCAACAGGAATAAATGAGAAAAAGGTTTTTTACCCCAGCAAGTACACATTTGTTATTCCGGTAGGTAAAATTTAGTACTGCACTTACCCGACAACAGTAAACCCCTTACAGATAACAATAGTACATTAAATGTTTTCGTAAGAAGTACTAAATTTTATGAGAAGTCTGATAATGGCTCATATATTGTGTTTGTAGGAAGTAAAATTAAAAACATAGGAAGACATGACGCAGTGTCAGTGTGCAGGAAGTTAAGACACAAATGTAAAAGAAATTTCGAAAATTTTTGTAACCGGGGCTGAGGAGTAAAACTATAATTACAAACCAAAATAACGCAAACCATTTAGTACAAGGGAATATTTTACCTAATAACGAGATGCAAGCATATACATCTAGATGTAATACAACGGCAAAAGGTATAGTTTGTAATGTTCATACTAGAGTAGGTGAAGATGAAATTGTGTTAGGACAGCAAAGATCAGTTGACATAATTAACGTCCATAAATTCCACAAAACAGTCGATGAAGGGCAAAAGAACTTAAAATGGTGGTTCCCTACATTAATTAACATTCCAAACCCAGAAACGGCCAGTCTTTATGTTTGTCCAGTCAATATATTGTACTGTAAAAAGATAAACTAGACCAATTCGCCAATGTGATACGTATTCTCAGACATGGAAACAAAAGTCAGCAATAGTAAGTCAGTATGTGGTCGGAGTGCCGGAGTCTTCTGCAGAGTGGTGTTGTTCATGCGTTGTACGGGCACAGAGACACTAATCACAGGCGTCCTGAGAAATGTGCTCTACAGAAAGCTGTTAACAACTTCACGACAGAATGCAGTTTGAGTTTTCGGAAAGCATGTGTACTGGTCAGATGATGCACTAGTGTTACCTTGTAGGGTTTCAGTCTGTTTTTCTTTTTTTCTAGTTTCAACTGATGATCAGTTTTGTGAACTGATGCCATTGACACAGTACTCTTGGCACAACGATTTTCTAAGACTCCTGTCCAAGGTCGCACCTGACTCGCTGGGACTGGCTAAACCGATCCACCTGGCAGAGTCTGAGGCACGGGCCGCAGCGTACGCGGAGATATGTGCCTGACTCCCCGGCGCTGGCTCACGCGCGACGCTAGACAATGCGTTTCCTCGGTACGTGAAACACCCCGTATTTGTAAGGACAACTGTGTTTGTCTTTCATCACACTGTCCCCTGTGTCCTGCACATTTTCTAATATCTCTCACAATGAAGATACAACTTTTTGAGTTACTTAGTTCCAGTAATTTTTCTGAATTTGTAAAGCCTGTGAATCCAGAGAAACGGCTCCAATGTCGTGCAGAGCCTTCTTGTAGATTATGCAGAAAGGATGTGATCTCTGCACGCGACAGCATGGCGTGGTAACACGCACAGTCTACCGCAGCATTATGAGGTTAACCCTCACCCTAGTTTACATTTTACCAGATGCGTTCAAGTCCTGTTGGAAGTCTAACGAATCTAAAGTACATTCAAGTACACGTAAGTTATTTTTTTCATTTCAGATTTTTGCTACTTCCCATTGTTTTCCTTATTTCCTGCTTACGAAGAATGCTGAAAAGTAGTACCTCCGAATCTTTTATTCTGTTTTCAGTATCGGTTGAGGCACTACATGTCATTCATATTACTAGGTCGACTTTCCCACTTCGCTGACGAAAGTTGCCATCCTCTTCCGCTAGAGGGCTCCGAATAGTGGCGTGGTGTAACTATGTCAGTCTGTGAGAAACAGCATGGTTCAAATGGCTCTCAGCACTATGGGACTCAACATCTGAGGTCATAAGTCCCCTAGAACTTAGCACTACTTAAACCTAACTAACCTAAGGACATCACACATCCATGCCCGAGGCAGGATTCGAACCTGCGACCGTAGCGGTCACGCGGTTCCAAACTGAAGCGCCTAGAACCGCACGGCCACACCGGCCGGCGAAACAGCATGCCGTAATCGTGTTTCGAATTCGAAGAGTTCGTCCACACATGGCGCACCCTCTTCTTTAGCATGACAATACCACAGCACACACGAGCGCCGCGACATCTGCAACAATCCGACGCCTGGGTTTCACTGTCATCGATCATCCTCCACTCAGTCCCGACTTGACCCCTTCCGATTTTCATCTGTCTCCAAAACTTAAAGGACACCTTCGAGATCTTCCTTTCAAAGTGATCAAACGGTGCAAGCACATATGAGGTTGTGTCTCCGTCAATAAAGAGATACATTCTACAGTGGCGGTACCAATAAAATGGTCTCTCGTTGAGGGCGACTATGTTGAGAAATAAATATTTATAAATGAATACTAAAGATGTAGAATGCTAATCACATTTATTTTAAAAAGGCTTTAAGAGTTTTGAGATAAAAAGATCGCAGGAATTACTTTTCAGCATACTCTCATACGAGAAAAGTCAATGTGACGAGCCTAGCAGCCGTCCGGTACGCACGGTTCACCGAAAGGTTGCTCACCCTTCTATAGTGCCTTCACGGAGGTATGTTCATTAAGATATTTGTCGTATCCACGATATCAGTGTAAGAATTAGTGCTACAAACTGTTCCTGCGTTTTGTGACACGGCGCCATGACGTTTAAACAATCAGGCGACGGCGCATGTGTGATACTTTCACAAAGTGCAGAAAAGCTATGGAAGCACGTAAGATAGTGACTTTGCACATAATCCGGCGGACTCTCCGGAAGTTGTTCCCCATCGTTATGCAATCGACGACCACAGTTACCGATATCAACAACATTATGGTCAGCACGTGTTTTCGGAACAACGTCACGACAATAAATAACCAATTGCACAGCAGTTTTACCTCGTTCAAGACCCGAACAGCGTCCAGTGTCAACAGCAGCGCTCTCAGCCTCGGCTAGCAGGAGGCCAGCAATTCAAGCCCAGCGACGGCGTGCAGATGTCGTGCACCCGTCAGCTACCCAAGACGTTCACTCACTACCCAAACAACTACGGCAAAAAGCAACTATCCATTGGACAGGTACGCAACAAAAGTGGCAGAAAGGAGTACAGTATAAACCAGCAGCTCAAAATTGCTTTGAAGATACTCCGAATTCTTGTGGCAGTGAAAATTAACCTCCTGTCCAAAAAGCAAGACTCCGCAACCACCCACAAAAATCAATCTTTATGTACGACACTGGAAGGTGGAAAGACATAGTTGAAAACGAACCACATCGATTTTCATTCTTTCGAAATTGATTAATAAACCACCCAAATTAGTCATGAGATGGCTACCAGTCACAACATCTGATGGGGAAATTGCCTCTTAACTGACCAACAGTATCAGATATCCAGAATGAGATTTTCACTCTGCAGCGGAGTGTGCGCTGATATGAAGCTTCCTGGCAGATTAAAAGTGTGTTCCCGACCGAGACTCGAACTCGGGACCTTTGCCTTTCGCGGGCAAGTGTTCTACCATCTGAGCTACCGAAGCACGACTCACGCCCGGTACTCACAGCTTTACTTCTGCCAGTATCTCGTCTCCTACTTTCCAAACTTTACAGAAGCTCTCTTGCAAACCATGCAGAACTAGCACTCCTGAAAGAAAGGATATTGCGGAGACATGGCTTAGCCACAGCCTGGGGGATGTTTCCAGAATGAGATTTTCACTCTGCAGCGGAGTGTGCGCTGATCTGATGAAGTATCAGATATGTCCTATTGCATAAATCCATTCGAAATATGACAAACGACCTATCCCTTGTACTTAGTAACAATAAGTTGTAAGTTATGTCGCATTTCAGGACAAACTGTAGAGAGTTACATACAATCAAGAGTAATGAAGAGTAATAAGAATAATACAGTTTCGCTGTTTATATGGTTTTATCCATTTGGTGGTTTATAATTTACCTGTGATCAAAATGTTTTTAAAGCCCCACACGATGCATGAACGCTACATGTTATTATTACTGTCGTCCAGTGAGACAGATGCGCATTTACACTAGAATACCAGAAGCAAGTGCTTCCAATCAATATCAGCTGTTAGCGATATCTAGACATCAAGCTACAAGTTTTACATGCAACGAAAAGTAATTTGTATGGCACCGTTTCTTCATTTGTGAGGTTCCATTCGTGTGATGGTTATATTTTACCTACGCCGTAACAAAATATGTTCTTTCAAAAAACCATCCATTCGATGTTTAGCCAAAAACAATTTAACGTAGGCATCGAGCGACACATCATTATCTCGTTTCTAGCGGAATTAATGTGCATTCCACAAGGTATTTTTCTTGAACGAACTTATTAATTTATTATTATTTTCACTTTGTTTATGACCTTAATATATATAGTTAACGGCTTTATCAGTGTCTAGTCCAAGATAAATATTAATCTAGGCAACGGGTAACAGTACAGCGTACGCAGATATCAGACTTTAATGATAATTAAGTAGAAAAATACTTTTCAAGTATATAATGCCGTCAGGAACGGAATTTGAGTAATTAATAGAGTTATCTCAGAATGTGCAGTTGTATATAAAACCTTGAAAATAAGAAGGCGTGATAAGTAATGTGACTGGATTCATGATTTCCTGTCAAAGAGGTGACAATTCGTAGCAATTGACGGAAAGACATAGAGTAAAACAGAAGTGATTTCTGGTGTTCCCCAAGGTAGTGTTATAAGCCCTTTTCTGTTCCTTATCTACATGAACGATTTGGAAGACAATCTGAGCAGCTGTCTTAAGTTGTTTGCAGATGACGCTGTGTTTTATCGACTAGCAAAGTTATCAAAAGATCACAAAAAATTGCAAAACGATTTAGAAAAGGTTTCTTAATGGTGTGACAATTGACAATTAATCCTAAATAACGAAAAGTGTCAGGTCATCTGCATGAGTGCTAAAAAGAATACGTTAAACTTCGGTTACACGATAAATCAGTCAAATGTAAAGACAGTAAATTCAACTAAATACCTAGGAATTACGATTATGAACAACTTAAATCGGGAAGGAACACACAGGAAGTGTTGTGGGGAAGGATAACCAAAGACTGCGTTTTATTGGCAAGACACTTAGAAAATGTAACAGGTCTACTAAGGAGACTGCCTACACTATGCTTGTCCGTCCTCTTTTAGAATCCTGCTGCGCGGTGTGGGATCCTTACCAGATAGGATTGACAGAGTACATTGAAAAAGTTCAAAGAAGGGCAGCAAGTTTTGTATTATCGCGAAATAGAGGAGAGAGTGTCATTGATATGACACAGGGTTTGGGATGGACATCATTAAAACAAAGACGTTTTTCGTTGCGGAGGAAACTTCTCACGAAATTCCAATCACCAACTTTCTCCTCCGAATGCGAAAATATTTTGTTGACGCCGACCTACATAGGAAGGAACGATCTACATGATAAAATATGGGAAATCAGAGCTCATACGGAAAGATATAGGTGTTCGTTCTTTCCGCGCGCTATGCGAGATTGAAATAATAGAGAATTGTGAAGGTGGTTCAATGAACCCTCTGCCAGGCACTTAAATGTGATTTGCAGAGTGTACATATCGTAGATGTAGATGTGTATTTCGATGTATGTAACACAACATGAAAAATAGTTAGCATGGGTGCTGCAGTCTGTATGCAGTTGTGGTATGACCACGAACACTGGCAGTTTCGCCCGCATCTCGTGGTCGTGCGGTAGCGTTCTCGATTCCCGGCGGGGTCAGGGATTTTCTCTGCCTCGTGATGGCTGGGTGTTGTGTGATGTCCTTAGGTTAGTTAGGTTTAAGTAGTTCTAAGTTCTAGGGTACTGATGACCATAGATGTTAAGTTCCATAGTGCTCAGAGCCATTTGAACACTGGCAGTCAGCGTATTAGTCTTATATACACAGTTATTTTAATTTTGAAATGCCGACATCCAGTGTTCTCCATGATTCTTACAGATACATTTGTGATATGAGACGATTCAAAGCGCAGATGGTGGAGATTTATGACTGTAAAGTTGAAGGTAGTAACTTTTGCATATGGATGGACATGCCAACTGCATTTGGGTGGACCTTTCGTAAAATTATTATTCTGTCAATCTGGTTCTGTTTTTGCAGATCCGAATGTGGTAACATACTCTTACTGAAACTGGTCATCAAAATATTGGTAAATATTTTACTAGCGATCTTGGCTGTTTGAAGTTTTTCCGGAGTTCATTACACTGCAAACCGCCCCAATCATTTCATGTTTGGAATATACATGCCGACATAACGAAGGGCGTATTCCCGCAAGTACCAGACAACCAGCACCGTCTATGACCAAACTTATGTTTACCGAAACTGTTACACCCTTCAACGCCTCCTCTAAGAGATTATAAAGATGTCATACCTGCTCTTATATGCTTTTTACAAATGTTGGTGCACCCAAGAGTAAAACGTTTATGAAACTGGCCATCTAGACGTCCAACAACCAAAGTTCCTTTTCATTATTAAAGTCATAGGTGACTTAATCTTACTGAGTGAAACTCATTTGAAACCTTCAGAAACTTTTAAGATACCACGTTTTAACTGCTACCGCACTGATAGACAGCCTCGACGAGGCGGCGGCACTGCCACATCGCCCGAGGAAACATACTGCACAGGGAAATTCTTTTACCACCGAAAGTTAATCTAGAAGCAGCAGCTCCATTGAAAACTTCTGGTGGCTGATCTCAATACCTGTAGTGTATTGGGCTGCCCTTCTGAAACCGTAATAGTTACTGGTGATCTGAATTCTAAACATCCCATGCGACATTCAAGAACCACCTTCGTTAATGGGAATACTAGTATACTGTTTATCTGCTAGAGGCCTAATACGCCAAATCTGATATTCTGTCACCAAATCAACGAACTTGTTACGCCACAAAAACTGCGTCCTTACCGGACGTTCTGGATGTTGTCCTCTATAAAAATGTGCCAACTCTTGTACATACTAACGCCCTTTGTGCCATTATTTCTGCTCGTAACCTATTATTTAGTATCAGTCGGAGATACATCGCAGGCCAGAGATATAATTTAGCCATACATGAATATGAACTAGGAACTAGGTATGTAACGAACGACTTGAAATTATGATTGGATTTGTCCTTCGAATTCAGACTGTTGAACAGCTGGAACTGCAAGATGTGTTATTCGAAGATCATTTGGCCGCAGCGGCCAACCTCAGTACTTTTCCCTCTTCCGTCGAACAAATTACGCCCCTGAATTTCCTCGTGAGTTTCAACGTTAAAGAAAACTAAGAACCCCATACACTATGTGATCAAAAGTATCCGGACACCTGGCTGAAAATGACTTGCAAGTTCGTGGCGCCCTCCATCAGTAATGCTGGAATTCAGAATGTGTTGGCCTTGATGACAGCTTCCACTCTCGCAGGCATATTTTCAATCAGGTGCTCCGCCAATGAAAAACACGACCACGCCATAACACGACCGCCTACGAATTTTGATCTTGGCACTACACACAATGGCAGACGGCGTTCACCGGGCATTCGCCATGCCCACACCCTGCCATCGGCATATTGTGTACCGTGATTCGTCACTCCACACAACGTTTTTCCACTGTTCAATCGTCCAATGTTTACGCTCCTTACGCCAAGCGATGCGTCGTTTGGCATTTATCGGCATGATGTGTGGCTTATTAGCAGCCGGTCGACTATGAAATCCAAGTTTTCCCACCTCCCGCTGGATAAGTGTCTGCCTAATACACATTATGACCCTCTTCAACTCTCGGAGGTCTCTGTCAGTCAACAGACGAGGTCGGCCTGTACGCTTTTGTGCTTTACGTCTCCCTTCACGTTTCCACTTCACTGTGACATCGGAAACAGCGGATGTAGAGATGTGTAGGAGTGTGGGAAAGGCGCGTACAGACGTATGACACAAGTGACACCCAATCACACCCAATCACCTGACCACGTTCGAAGTTCGTGAGTTCCGGGGAGCGCTCCATTCTGCTATCTCACGATGTCTAATGACTACTGAGGTCGCTGATAAGCAGTACCTGGCAGCAGGTGGTAGCACAATATGCTTAATATGAGAAACGTATGTTTTTGCGGGTGTCCGGATTATTTTGATCACATAGTGTATGAAAATTCTAACAACGAACCCGTGATCCAGCAGAAAAAAAGTGAATTAAATAGGCTAACTAGGGAACTTAGCGAAACAATAAAAAAACGTTAAAATATGAAAACAACACATCGCGCTATAGACTCAAACTGATAAACCTAGCTTCAAATTCTGTCCGGAAAGTTTCTCGGGGAATCCTTCGTACACCGACCGTTACTGCACCAGTACATGACGAATCTGCTATAGCTACTTCAAATTCTGCACCACTCGTTCCCTACAACATTGTTATTCTACATCTATGTCTACATCATACTCCGCAACCCACCTAATGGTGTGTGGCGGAGGGTACTTTTGTACCTCTAACTAAGCTCTCCAACCCTGTTCCACTCGCTAATAACACGTGGGAGAAATGATTGACGGTAAGCCTCTGTATTGTCTCTAATTTACCGAATTTTCTCCTCGTGGTCATTACGCGAGACATATGGGGGGGGGGGGGAGGTAATATGTTCTCCGCTTCTTTCCGGAAAGTACTCACTCGAAATTTCAATAGGACAACTCTCCGGGATACACAACACCTGTCTTATAACGTCTGACAATGGAGTTTGTTGAGCATCTCCGTAATGCATCCCGTGATGAAACGCGCCGCTCTTCGTTGGATCTTCTCTATCTCTTCTATCAGTCCTCCCTGGTACGAATCCAGACAGATGAACAATACTTAAGAATCGGTCAAACAAGTGCCTTGTAAGCCGCTTCCTTCGTGGATGAGTTATATACCCTTAAGATCCTTCCTATGAATCTGAGTCTGGCATCTGCTTTTCTCATTATTTGTTTTATATGGTTATTCAATTTAATATCGCTCTGGATAGTTACTCCTAGATATTTTACGGTAGTTACTGTCTCCAACTGTTTGTCATCAATAGTGTAGCTGTACAGTAGTAGATTTCTTTTGCTATGTATGGGCAGTATGTTACATTTATTTATCTTCAGGGTCAACTGCCAGAGCCTGCACCATTCGTCAATTCTCTGGAGATCATTCTGCAGATCGTTACTATCTTCTGGCTTTGCTACTTTGTTATAGGCAACCGCATCATCTGCGAACAACTTTAAAGAGCATCCGATGCTTTCTAATAGATCATTTACATATATTGTATGCAGTAATGATCCCATCACACTTCTGAAATTAACTTTACATCTGTCGATTTAGTTCCGTTAAGAGCGACGTGTTGAGTTCTGTCTTCAAGGAAGTCTTGAATCCAGTCGGAAATCTGCTCAGATATTAGGTAAGCGCGTGTTTGTTTCACTAAACGGCAGACCTGGACGGTATCAAAAGCCTTCCCGTAGTCCAAGAACACGGCATCAACCTGAGCTCCGTTGTCTACGGCGCTGTGGCTCTATGGAGGAACAGAGCGACCTGAGTTTCGCAGGATCTCTGATTGCGGAATCCACGTTGATTTTTATAGAGGATATTTTCCATGTCCCAAAACATCATAATTCTTGAGTACAGAACATTTTCCACACATTCCACAACAGATTGTCGTCAACGATATAGGTCTATAATTGTGTACGTCTATCCTGTGGTCTTCCTTAAAAAAAATCGGGAATGACCTGCGATTTCTTCTACCTTTTGGTGCTAAAGCGATCTAGGATAAATTACTTCTAGAATAATTGTTAATTATGCTTTCACAAATCACATCGATGCATACGAGCGCATCGATTTCAATACTCTGTGGGATGTTAATAAAGTTCTGTCTCACGTCAAAGTCACATAAATCTCCCGGCGTTGCTGCGATAAGCAGCACGATGTTACGAAAATTTCCCCCAGTGCCCGAGGGCTGTCATCATCGTTAATTCATTGTTAAAACTGAGGAATTTTCCCAGTCGGTGGAAGTATGCCAAGGTAAATGCTATATCCAAACCAAACATAGACCATACATATTCCAAAAATTACAAGCCAATTAGTGTATTATTAATTTCGAAAGTAGCTCAACGGATAAGATTTCTTCGACTCCACAAAACATGCAACGAGAAATCAGTTATCCAAAATACGCATTTAGTCCGAAACATTCAGCTCCACCACAGTTGTTGCAGCTAGGGAAAGCAATTACAGGAGCTTATAATGATACCAAATCCACGGCAGTTACAGACGTGGACTTTGAAACTGGAATTTGTGGTAAGGTCTTATGGGACCAAACTGCTGAGGTCATCGACTCCCAAGTTTACACACTGATTTAATCTAACTTAAGATAACTTACGCTAAGGACGACACACACACCCATGCCCAAGCGAGGAGTCGAACCCCCGACGGGGAGAGCCACGCGGGCCGATCTGGACATTGCTCAAGTCTTAGATAGGGTATGGGATAATGGTTTCCTGTACAAGTTAATAAAATTACAATTCCAAGATATGTTATCAGATTAATTAGTTTGTATTTTAAAGACCGTACTTTTCATGTACTAATTGGTGATACTGCTTCTGATGTCTAACCTAAACGCGCGAATGTACCACAAGGTTCCATTTCGGGATCGACAGTGTTTAACAGATGAAAGTTGGGGGAAATGTCATTGCAACGATTGTTTGTACCTTGCAGATATGTGAGCGGATCACAAACTGATATTTGTTACTTGGAAACTACGCAGACAGAGTGTATATTCACAACAACAGATGTCTCCGTGATGCATGGTAGTAGCACAGATTACGCTGCCAAATCAATTATATGGCGAGTGTCGTGACAGATAAAAGAAACCCTTGTTGAGCAGCGCGGATACGACAAAATAGCCGTTCTCCGAGAGAGAACTGCGAGAGAACGTCACAGTTATTTGGTGGAAGCCTTTGGGAATAATGCCCTCCCATTCTGTACAATAGCATGGTGATTAGGAAAGCTTCAGCACGGACGTATGGCAACCGATTACCAGCAACTCTCAGGACGACCTGTCAGTATGCGGACCAAAGTGGCACGAGCCGTCATGGAACAGTTTTACAGGGCGACAGACTATGGACATTACTGGTGTTCGAGAGTACAATTGGCATCGAGAAACGTATCATCCACAGGATACTGCGGACAGACCAGCAACTACGTAAAATCGCATCGTTGTGGGTAACACATGAGCTGACAGAGGTTGAGCGGTGGATACGATACCCAACACCCTCCAACCACCTAGCACGCTGGCAACAGGACGGCGACCACTTCCCGTCACGAATAACCGTCAACGATGAATTTTGGGCCAGGGCATACGAATCTGAACTCAAACGTCAGTCCGTGCTGTGGCGACACGCCGGATCTCCAAGGCGGCAGAAGTTCCGTCAGAATCCTTCCCCATTGTAATCGATGGTTATCGCCGAATATGACATCAGGGGTGTCAATGTGTGCCGCTTCGTTCCACATGACAGAACAGTGAACGCAGATTATACAGGGATTTCTTGATGCTAAGGGTACGACGTGGTGTTCGGCAGAAACGTCCGATTTTATTGAAAGTGCGATCATATTGTACGACAAAGAAACAACATAAAGCAGCAACCGCAACCGCGACGCTGGAGACGAGTAGAATTAGAGCACCCGCCGTACTCTCTTGACCTTTCACCCTGTAACTTTGATCTCATACGAAAAGGAGAGGAGCCACCATGTGGTAGGCGGTGTACGGCACGAGAGGACACTGCCAATACTGTGCGACAACAGATGATTCGATTCAGACATTGCGCGCAAATGGTGTCACAATGATATTCAGCGCCTCCCACATCGTTGGCAGCGAGTGGTGAACGCTGCAGTGGACCACTTTGACGGTCTTTAAGCCCAGTTTGGTCGTGCCAACTGTATGAAAGCTGTGCTGTAATCATTTTGCACCATAAAACCAGTACACTGTACACTACCGCAATAAATATCTGAGGTACATTGATCGCATGTTCTTCAATGTCTGTACGTGTAGCACCCACCTCGTCGTTTCATATGTATATATCACACTTTCCAGCCGGGCTGGTGTGTCAAGAAACAGAAAACGTCACAGCATCTTTTACCTCAAGCCTCGCATTTATCTGACCTACCAAACCTGCATCCGGTCGACATATCTTCCTTCGCTGATGATACAGTGGTATGTTGTGCTGACAACAACGTACCGAACATTCATGACAAACTCCAGGGACTGCCGGCCGGAGTGGTCGTTCGGTTCTAGGCACTACAGTCTGGAGCCGAGCGACCGCTACCGTCGCAGGTTCGAATCCTGCCTCGGGCATGGATGTGTGTGATGTCCTTAGGTTAGTTAGGTTTAATTAGTTCTAAGTTCTAGGCGAGTGATGACCTCAGAAGTTAAGTCGCATAGTGCTCAGAGCCATTTGAACCATTTGAACTCCAGGGACTCTGCTACAGTTAGGAAAATGGATTCCGGCATGGCGAGTTAAAATAAATGTAGGCGAAAGCCACGCTACGTTTTATACAAGAAAAAGACAGGATGTACATAACCCAGTGCTGTTATTCAACAAAATATCTTTGAGTTCACCTGGATAAACGTCTTACCTGTACGAAATATATAAGCAACATTGCGAACAAAACGCACAGTGTATTAGCTGCCTTATATCCAATAATAAACAAAAGGTCGTCTCTAAAGAGGAACAATAGTTTACTACTTTATAAACAGGTAATGCGACCAGTCGCCAACGGCCGTGCCGCAGTGGTAACACCAGTTCCCGTCAGATCACCGACCCAGGTCTGTCGAGTCCTTTTGCCAAGTGGCGTGTACTCAGCCCTTGTGAGGTGAGGCCAATTGAGGAGCTACTTGATTGAGAAGTAGGTACGAGAAGTCATGTTGTATGCCTGCCGAATATGTGGCCATTCAGCGTCTACGCATCTCCACAGACTTCATGTTGCTCAAAGTAAGGTATTCTGTATCATATTTAATGCCCCTTGATCCGCAAGAAACAGAGAAATTCACAATGACTTACAATTAAATATTGTTCCAGAAGATATCTGATTCGTTTCTCAAAACATTTATGCTAGACTTCCTTCCTCAACCAACACACTCACTCGCCAGTTATCCATGTATGATCTCAACACATGCAAAAACATAAACGTCCTAGACTGGTACTGTTACTACTTCAATAATCCTGAGGCTGACAACGGGCATACAGTATCCCAAACATGTTCTCACATATTCATGTATGTTATTGGTCACACATCATTGTAATTAATTTTTGTAATCTTGTAAGTTGTAATTGTAACATTTTAAATAATTTTTTGCTCTTTTTATTCTACAGTGTGTGCTGTCCAAAACTTATATACAAGGCTATCTGTAAATCTACCGTTAATTATACTTTACTATTGACCAATCCTTGTAACACAAAACGTGAATCCATGTACTGTATTCCTTTATATCTTGTCATGTTGTGGGATATTCATTGCCTCCATGGCAAAATGTTTTACCCCTTATTGTTATGTTCTGCTAGTTATACGAAATGAAATGTATTTGTCTGTAAGAACCCTCGGGTCGGAACCATGCAAAATAAATAAATAAAACCGTCAGTGTTTGGGTGCTAGTTGGAGGTATTTTTCCTGGCTTCAGATTGGGTTATTTATCTTGGTTGATGGCGAACCAAATGCACATGTTATCTCCAACATGTTTCCCACACAGTTGTGGCAGGTTATAAACGTCTTTCTTGTATGAGCATAAAAATTCTTCTATCCACAAAGCAAAAGAAAAGCACTGTTGTTCAAAGAAATCCTTTTGGATTTATTAGTCTGTTCTGGTTGAGACCTCATCATCAGACAGCATTGTCTATGTAGTAGCTAGACAGATGAATCATCCTAGAAATTACTCGCCAAGCTTCAACAAATTGGAAAATGAACGTCTAGGCTTAAAAGGAAAGCCTTCCTCGAAAATTGGGCACTCTACGAGAGGCAAAACTAGATCCCACAAGTTACTATCTACAGACAGACTAGCGTTTTACGAAAGAATAACAATGGATTTTTGAAGACATTGAGAATCTAGCGCTGGTGGGACTCATCCTGCAGCCATATTTCAACAATATACCAATATACAGTATCAAGACTCATAAGCAACTCAGTTAGCAAACATTTTTAACGAATCACTTACTTGTGTACCTTATAATGGATGAGTTTTAAGTCTACCAGTAAACGTTCAGAAATTCAGTACTTTGATATAAGCAAATATTGATCTGCACTGAATCATTACAAGTTATTTGCTCAGTTTTTGGCACGAATTACATTGTTGGCAGTAATGCGCTGAGAGGAGAGTTAAATGTCACTTTACTACTTCGGTCCCAGTCCTGAACTACACAACCGCAGGACTCTGTAATAGGTGTGGGTTCCGTCTGTCTTGCAAAACACAAATTTTTAGTTTTCGTAGTCAAATATATTCAGCTTATAGGCGTCAGTGTTCAGCGAGCTTTCTTACTTTATCTATGAAAATATAGAAATACTTTACTATAACAGTGATTCCTGCTTTATGTATGCAAATACAGACACGTTTTACCACAACAGTGGGTGCTGAAATATTAGGCGTAAGCAATTTGTTGTCTGTATTGTAATTCTTAGTTTTTTACTTGAATTACTGCTCGAACAGATTTTGCAGAACCTTCGCTATAAGGTTGGACAGCCTGTCATCTGCAACCAAACAAATACGGTAGAGACAAATGAACGAAAATCATTCCTCCTGTAATTTGTTGCGCGAATGATTTTCTTTTTCATTTACGATTGTCTCTGATGCTCTTATCAGAACTCGTTCTTACTTGCCAACAGAGGTATAAAAACACTGCATATGTCAATTTTACCAACACCACTTCAGATTGGATAAGCATTAGCGTAAAAAATACGATCTTTTTTCTCATAACATACACGTGGCTACACCCGAAGTGCGATGGTTTTTCTGTTTGGTGTGAAACACCATTTGACCATGCTCTCTCTCTCTCTATCCCTCTCTCCTGCTCCCAGCGTATTTGTCCATTCTGACTGTTTTATACCTGTTAGTGTTTTTGTCTCTGTTGTTTTTCCTGCTCAGTTTTTTTCCGTGTATTGAATAGTGCACGTGGGCCACTACATTTTTTTACTGGTAAATTTGTATAGTCTGTGGTTGAATTTAAATAATGATTCGTGTGTTTCTATTTTTTGTTGAATAGTAGTTGTAAGCAATTAAGCGGCCAGTTAACTTCGAGATGCGAACTTTTGATTTTTTATGGCTGTGAGCGAAATCTCTCGTATTAAGGTTCCTACACATCTGACGTATATAAATTGACTGGTATGAGTTCCATATTAAGTGTTAAATGGTAAGATTTGGTGGGTGTGTTACTACATGTGCCATGTCTTCTGCCAGTTCTTTTTCTGCATCGTGTTGCCTGTACGGTATCATTCGTTCAGAACCTGCTCCCTTCATAAGGTGCCTACTCTGTGGAACGCTTTACTGTTGTGAGTATTTGAGATTTTGTTTTTGGCTTGGATCAACTCTGTTTCTTGTCTTTTAGCACTGACAACACTACGCAAACGACGATGTACTCGGTCGTTAAGGGGAGTACGTATGTCCTATACCCACAGTGTTAAATCTGCAATATTGATGACCAATTATCTCAGAACCTGTGACAGATTGAGATCTGAAATTTTTGGGATGTATAGTATCACTCCTTTTGTGATTACTGAACCAGAATCAAAATGTACAGAGAAATAATTAGCTAGTTATGATTTTTTTTAAATGTTGTTCAATATTTTCTTTTAAAAGTCTACTTTTTCTTCTGTGAGTAAAAAACCGTTAGAGGTAGAGATGTTTTGGGAGGTTCAGTAGCTGCAGTATACTAAGTGGTAACATAGTGTAAAATTAGAGATATGTATCTGTAATAGTTCCTGAGATAATGGGTCAAATAATTTTAAAAGTGTCATTTCCGGCAGATCAAGTTCAAACATTTCATTTGATATTAACTTACACATGGAGGCATGCCAATTTCTAGAAACAGCCAGGCCCATAATCAGTATTATCTGGATCCTGTTCTTGACTACCCTTCTTTTCCTGCCTCTTGCTTCTTTAGTCATTTCCTCTGCTCCACGCTGGGCTTTCATGATCCTAAGTCGATCAATTCGCTGAAAGGCTTGCGGTGTGTTGGCACCTGGAGTGATACCAAGTTCCTCTAGTACCCCAATTCTCCGCTTTATATCATCATTAAACGTTATCACAGCATTACAAACATCCAAGCATAGAGTTTTCCTTCCTACAAAGACATGTTTTGGTATGCGGGTCCAAATTACATCATTGAAAGACTCATTCGGGTTTTGTGTTCGACCATGGAGACATTTGGAAAGAAGTTCAGGATGAGCTAATTCTCTATATATTGGTTTAATAGCTTCCATCACTGCAGATGGTATGCTATTTTTGTGCCTAAATTGTTCCTCGCTACCCGCTGCCTGAGCTTTGCGGTACTTGCACCATGAATCAACACCAGGTGGACAAAGACCATGTATAGGTGTATCATCAGTGGAAGATGTGTGGAAGAATTAAGCCCACACTGCTCGTTTCATCCCTTGTAGGTCATATGTATTGTTTCTTATTGCCATTCCATAACAATGCTGGAGTTCATCACTGTTTTTGTGTGTAAGTCTTCCTTTACCATTTAGAGTCTTTCCATCTGCTAACTTCTCTTTTCCTTTTGTCTGCTTCAGTTTTCGGAGACGTGTTCCCAATCGTTTTTGAACGTGGCCTACACATTCAATCTTAACAATCTGCTTATTACCATAAGGTTGGCTTTCCACTACTGATTTGTAAGCTTTTGAATCACCATCCCTCAAGTACTTAGTGTAACACACACCTCTCTCCTGTTGTGAACGTCTGAACATAGAAACAACTGCAGTAGCCTCCATACCTCCACTAGTTCCCTCATAATTCTTAGCACAATTTGTTTTATGGCTTTCACTTGTTTCATCAACTGATTTACACCGATGACAGTATTTAGTTAGCACTTCAATGTCTAAAACTTTACATGTGTCAACACTAGTGACATTTGCAACTGCATTTTTTGATGTGTGACCTCTCTTCTGCCATGTGCCATCAACTGCCACATATAAGTCTGTTGTGTTATTTAATTGTACAGATTCTTTAGCAGCAGCTTTCATAAAAGCAATGGCAACAGATTTGACATATTCACCAATTACTTCTGTGTACTTACTTGATCAGGTTGGTGGATTTGGCAAGTTCAGCGTTGCACATAATACTTCAGCTGCAGTCAATCCTTTCCCAATGCACATCATTCCATACAGGAATCTAACATTGCTCTCAAACAAGTCATTCTTGCTCTTTTCAGAAGTCCAAAATGATGCCAAGTGCCTGCAAACGTCGCACTGAATATCAAGTTTGTTAGCCAGTCCAGCATTTGAAGCATTTTGTGGAAGGGTTGCACTTCTGTCACGTTGAAAGATTCTCTTCAGGCATCGTTGGTCCCGTTCTTGCAGGACCTTTTTCCGGCCGCAGCGATGTCGGAGATTTGATGGTTTACCGGATTCCTGATATTCACGGTACACTCGTGAAATGGTCGTACGGGAAAATCCCCACTTCACCTCTACCTCGGAGATGCTGTGTCCCATCGCTCGTGCGCCGACTATAACACCACGTTCAAACTCACTTAAATCCTGATAACCTGCCATTGTAGCAGCAGTAACCGGTCTAACAACTGCGCCAAACCCTTGTGTTATATAGGCGTTGCAGACCGCAGCGCGGTACCCTGCCTGTTTACGTATGTATATATTTGAATACGCATGCCTGTTGATGCAATTGGGAGGTGGGGTTACACAAGTCATGGCCTGCACCTGCGCAGAAGGGCGGAGGATAGATTAGTTGATCTTCTTGCAGGAAATGCAAGGGGAGCCACATGCACACAAGACAAAATACCTGTGATTACTGGGGTCAGAGGGACACATTTTTTAGGTTAGAGTCAGATTACAGACAGAGACTATTGATAGAGATTAAAACAGAGCAGTGTCATAATGTCATTAGCAGTATCCAAAGAAATAAAATTTGTTTGTTTCATGAGAACATTAGAGGATTGAAAAATAAGATAAATGAGCATCTTTTATGCCTATAAAATGGGGTAAATTCTGAAGGTATAGATGTTTCGTGTCTCTCTGAACACCATGTAACCACAAGGATGGAGAAGTTAAAGTTAAGGGATTACAGATTAGCATCTTATTCGTGTAGAGCCAACATGGAAAAAGGAGGAGTTGCTACTTATATAAAAACTGGACACAAAGTTATAAATATTGAAACAAATAGTTTTTGTGAAGATCAGATCCTTGAAGCATGTGCTTGTGAGTTGCTACTGCAATATACTTCTATAGTAATTGTAAAAATCTACAGATCCCCTCAAGGCAACTTTCAGCTATTCATGAAAAATCTAGAGGCATTACCCTGTCAGACAAAAGGAAGCAGTTGGTGGTTTATGGTGTTTTAATGAAGATTTCTTAAAAGATACGGATAGGAAAATAGATCTAGAATCTTTGTTTGGTTGTTTCAATCTAGTACCTGTTGTAAATTTTCCAACTCGTGTGCAGCAGGATAGTAGGTCACTTATCGATAACATTTTCACAGCAGTGCGCAGGCAGAAACAATTAAGGTGTACCCAATTGTTAATGGGCTATCCGATCATGATGCACAGTTAATGGAAATGACACATATTGCACCTTACAGGATTCAGGCAGGTTCATACAAGGCAGGGAGCCTTATTAATGCGAACAGGATAAGAGCTTTAAGTGCAGCCTAGAAGAGGTAGAATGGGATGAAGTACACACAGAAAATGATGCTGATGCCAAATTCAATTTATTCCACCGTAAATTTGTCTCAATATTTGAGAGTTGCTTTCCTGAAACGTTATCCAAAAAAGCCATTACTAAGTCAAGTAAGCCATGGATTACTAAGGGAATTAAGGTATCCTGTAAGAGGAAGAGGGAAATATATGTACAGGCCAGAGTAAGTCAGGATCCGACGTTACTTGCTTACTACAAAAGATACTGTAATATTTTAAGGAAAGTCATTAAGAAGTCGAGAAACTTTTGTGTTCTGACAGAAATTAATAATGTGGATAATAAAAATAAAACTATATGGAATATTGTCTAACGCGAGAAGGGGCAGCGTGACAGTGCACAGCATACCATAGCAATAAAGGTAAATGATGATGTTGTGAGTGATAATTCACAAGCTGCAAGTATTTTTAACATTCACTTTCTGAATATAGCAGCAAAAATAGTATTAAAGGGTTCCGTTGAATAAGCAAAAAATATGTTAAAATGTCATTCCCCAGGACTTTAGGCCTTTAGAAATAGAACCAACATCCCCTACACTGAAAGTAAGGGAATTATAAATATACTGAAAAACAAGAGATCATGTGGTGTGGATGAAGTGTCTAACAGAATTTTGAAGTGTCGTTCTAATTTAATAAGTGGAGTCCTTAGCGATATATGTAATTCTTCGCTGGCACGGGGAATTTTTCCAGACAGATTGAAATATGCAATTGTCAAACCTCTTCATAAGAAAGGGGACGAGAGTGATTCAAATAATTATAGACGAATCTCATTGCTGACTCCATTATCTAAAATATTCCAAAAAAGTTATGTTTCAAGAGTAGTCTCAGATTTAAATGAAAATAATTTACTCAGCATATCACTGTTCGGATTCTGGAAGGGTTACTAGACTATCTACACATCAAATAGTCCAAGCCCTAAACAAAAAATTATCGCCAGTTGGAATTTTTTGTGGTCTCTCCAAGGCATTTGACTGTGTGAATCATGTCACACTCTTAGAAAAACTCAGGTTTTATGGAATTGAAGGCTATACACACAGCTGGTTTGAATCATACTTCACGAATAGAAAGCAAAAAGCTGTGCTGAATAACACTAATAATGTTGGGAGGGTGGTAAATTCTAGTGAGTGGGTAGTTATTACAAAGGGAGTCTCACAGGGTTCAGTTTTGGGTCCACTGCTGTTCCTTTTTCATGTGAATGACCTCTCACTTAACGTTCAGCAAGCGGAACTAGTACTTTTTGCAGGTGACACGAGTGTTATAATAAATCCGATTTCAGAAAAAGCAGCTGAAGATATTGCTAAGGATGTCTTTCAAAGCATTATTAAGTGGTTCTCAGAAAATGGACGCTCTCTTAATTTTGGAAAAACTCACTATATCCAGTTCTGTACACCGAATAGAGTCATACCAATAACTGATGTAGCCTATGAACAGGGCTCAGTTAACAGGATAGATTTCTCCAAATTTTTGGGTGTTCACATTGATGAAAACTTGAACTGGAAAAAGCATATTACTGAGCTTCTCAAACAGTTAAGTTCAGCTTATTTTGGTTTTCGTATAATCGCTAGTCTTGGTAATAAACAGATCATCATCCTAACGTACTTTACATATTTCTACTCCGTAATGTCTTATGGAATAGTTTTCTGGGGTAACTCACCACTTAGACATAAAGTATGATTGCACAAAAGAGAGCAGTGAGAATAATTAGTGGTGTTCAGCCAAAGACGTCATGTAGGCACCTTTCCAAAGAGTTAGGTATTTTAACTGCACCATCAGAGTACATATATTCGCTATGAAATTCGTTACAAATAATCCATCTCAATTCGCGAAGAACAGTGATGTTCATACGTACAACACTAGAGGGAAAAATGATCTTTCCTATCCATTATTGAAGCTACCAGCTGCTCAAAAAGGAGTACATTATTCAACAACAAAAATCTTTGATCATTTGCCCAACAACATAAAGTGTCTGGCAGGTAGCAGATCAAGTTTTAAATCTAGCTTAAAATCATTCCTTTTGGACATACCTTCTATTCCATGGACGAGTTTCTGTTTCAAAACTGGTAAAAAAAATTGTACCTCTAAATGTAGTTCCATGTGTAGAACTAAAAATTACGGTAATATTAATATTAGCACTATTCATGTGTGTATATATATCTTATAATCTGACTTGTTCCACATCATATCGATAAAATAATTGTGAAAATGATCTACGGAACATGACATAACTAAACTAAACCAATACCGGTTTCTTTAGCGCTTCACTGTACTTTTTCGATGTCTTAAGCACATGTATCACTGTAATTTACCTAAACGCGTAAAGAATGTTGTGAAAAGTAAATAAATTGTTCGTTGCCATGAACGAAAAATCATGGGAAGTAACGTATTGTTAATTAGTTAGTGGAAAGTAGGGGCAATATTCTGTTACAGTTACAGTTTATCACCAAAAATGGTTCAAATGGCTCTGAGCCCTATGGGACTCAACTGCTGTGGACATAAGTCCCCTAGAACTTAGAACTACTGAAACCTAACTAACGTAAGGACATCACACACATCCATGCCCGAGGCAGGATTCGAACCTGCGACCGTAGCGGTCGTGCGGTTCCGGACTGTAGCGCCTTTAACCGCTCGGCCACTCCGGCCGGCCAGGTCTATCATCGGTTCCCGCTAAACAGTACGGCTGTGGCAGAACTTTGGAACCTAGAAGTTACTGTGCCAGAACTTTGGAACCTAAAATTTACACAAAACATTTTATTTTTGATGTCACTAATTATCATTTGATAATTATGATAACTTCTGATCTAATATTCAACGGAATTAATTGCAGAAATTGGAGAAACAGCTGGTATTTGTTCAGCAGTTCCTTATAAGAATCAGTTTACTGCAGAAAATTGATACAGGGTTGTTATAAATCATTGAAGTGGTTTGAAAAATTTCCTGTAGCTACATTATTTGACATATTATCACATGGCTTTGAACGCACATAGAGAAACTCAAAAAGATTTTTTGACATTTGAAAAGTGCTGCAAATATGGCCCCCTTATGATTCTGCGGATCTCAGTTCGATGATAAAGTTATTCCCCCGTTCGGGGCAGAATGTCCCTATAAACCTGTTCAAAATCTATATGGATGCGAGCTCGCAGTTCTAGTAGGTTTCTTTGTAGAGGCGGCGTAAGTACTGAACCTTTGACAGAACTCCACACAAAGCAATCATATAGGGTTAGGTCGGGACAGCGCGAAAGGCATGACATGATTTGCTGATCATCAAGCCCACTACGACCGATCTATCAGTTTCTCAGATTGCTGTTTAACTATTCGGCAACATCGTGATGGAAGCGCCGTGGAGCACCATCCTATTGGTAGATGAAGTGCACATTGTCTTTCTGCAGTTGTGCCATTAGCCAGTTTTCCAGCATATCCAGATACACGTGTCCTTTAACGGTCTTTTCGCAGAAGAAAGAGACAGCGTAAACTTTAAACTGTGCGACTGCACAGAATCCATTAACTTCCCGTGAATCTCGAACGTGCTGCACGATAGCATGGAGATTCTCCATCCCCGCATTCGCACGTTTGCCTGTTAATTATGCTATTCACAACAAATGTTGCTTGATCACTGAAGATGTGTTTCTCACGTAACGCATCCTCTTCCGAAAGCTGTTGCAACTGTGCGGAAGGTTCAGAGTGTCTGACTTCGTTATCGGAAGTCAGGGCTTGTAGAAATTGCAAGCGGTAAGGCTCCAGCTTCAGTCATTTCCTTAAGTTCTTCCGAACGGTCGGTTGTGGTATGTTCAGCACTCTGCGTGCTTTGTTCGTCGGCTTCTGTGAGCATACTTGTTAGTGCAAAACTCGCCCGCACTAAGCAACCGTTCCGTAACTTGCTGCAGGCCGACCCGTTGATTTCCCCTTGCGGGAGCACCCTGAAGCTTTAAAGTGCGCATACCATTGCAGAATGGAGTTTGAAGATGGTAGATCTTCTTTGAACTTCGTTCTGAAGTGGCGTTGCACCGTTACGGCAGTCTGAGGTGAACGCATTTCAAGCGCAACATGTGATTTCTCGGTGCATGCCGCCATCGTGCCTAACTGCTCACCGCTGCGCTCTCATGGCAGAAACCCGGAGTGCAGCCGGAACAGTACAAAACTTTTTTGCTTTTTCTATATGAATGATACTTTTGTGCCAATATGTCAAATAATGTAGCTAGAGCGAATGTATGAAATGGCTTCAATCTTCTATAATAACTTTGTACTATGTCAATGAAACGGAAAATTAGTAATTACACAATATCTAACTCTTCTGTGTTCCGCACACTAATGGTAAATTCGTATATTGGTACCTCGAGAGTGGTATAAGATTTCGACGTGAGTCGTGATAAATAAATATTGCCAGCGTCGCGGTGCTATCCTTGCGTTAACAGTTTGGCTGTCTGTGCAGCTGAATCGTCTCTTCTTATCTGACAGCGGGAGGATTTAACTCAACTCTTCACGGGGGACGAGCGCGCTTGTTTCTGGGCTGCACTTGCCGAAACCGCGGGAGGGCGCCCCCAGCCGCTGGACCAATCGGCAGCGAGCGCCGCTGTTTTCCTCCCAGAACCGCGGCGCGTGCGGCGCCCGCCTCTCGGCTCGGAGCACTTCCCACGATAACGGCGGAGCGCCGCCCGCCCGTCTCCTCGCTGCCCGACGACCGTTTCCGCCTCTCAGTTCTGCCTCGCAAGGCGCCCTCTTAACAGCCTGCCCTCTGTCCTCAGGGGCAGCCGAGCCCATAAGGCCCGAGGGGGAGCAGCTGATGTGGCCTCAACCCCATGGGGCGAACTTTCCTACCATCATTTCCTTGCAGCGATAGCTTGAACAAATGATCAACATGTTCCTGACGAAGCTGCGCGTCTGCTGTTATAGCTCGCATTTTCATTCTGATGTCGTACTTTCTCTGCCAATCGCTCGGGCATCGACATATATTCTTTTATTACATTGTCACAATGATGGTTGCCTGGATACTGACATTGCTTGCTGTTAGCACACAGTGACAAAGAAGCGGTGAAGGTACCTGCTTGCGAGTCTTCATTCTCAGAATCTTTTCATTTACTTTGGACATATAAAAATCAGAAGCTAACATAAACGGTGATGCGTAGTCGTTAGCTACACTATCGACGGAATATAAGCATTCCAGAATATACACTGAGATGACAAGTCATGGGATAGCGAAATAGATAGCGGTAGTATCTTGTATACAAAATATAAAAGGGCAGTGCATTGGTGGAGTTCTCATTTGTATACAGGTGATTTCTGACTTGATTATGGCTGCACGATGGGATTTAACAGCATTGAAGGTGGAATTGTTGTTGGAGCTAGATGCATGGGACATTACATTTCGGAAATCGTTAGGGAATTCAACATTTCGCTGTCCAAATTGCCAAAAATGTTCCGAAAACACCAAATTTCAGGGATTACCTTTCACCTTGGGCAGAACAGTGGCCGACGGCCTGCACTTAAGGAGTAGAATTGGTCAAAAAGTGACATTTTCGGATTATTACCTCTTATTAATATTTGATCTCTCCTGAATAATTTGATGCATTATTTGTCGAAAAATTCCAATTGCAAGTGTAGTTTTTATCATTTCAAAGTTAATAGTGCGTGTGTCAAATTATCTGGTCTTTCTGCACTGACTTGCCTAAGTATCTCTATCTCTTGAACTATTCAATCTGGAAGGCTGTGGTTTTCAGCTACTTATTCCTTGAAATCATGTTAATCTTTGTGTTACGAGGCTGGATGCACTGTGTAAACAGAAATGGTGGTACAGCACATACATTTTGTTTATTTACATTGTGGTAGTCGTGTTTCATAAGTTTTGAACTAAAAACATAGTGGTTTGGTGTGTTATTATACGCTCTTATACCTCTTTTCAACATGACGAGAAGAAAGGGTTGTTTTAAGAAGCGACGTTTCCATGGAAATCAGCATATCACAAAATCTGAATCCAGTATTGATCCTGAAACAGATTTCTCACAGCTCCGTGATAACGAAACTTGGAGACCATGAGGATTTATTTATTGGCAAAGATCAAAATAGTTTAGGTTATGTTCTTTTAGATTTGAGTGTGTTAGGACAAGTTTTGCAAGATGCTGTGTCATGTAAGGTTTGTGATGGGCAAATTAGCATCTCTGAGGACTCCCATGCTAAACTGTGTGCCATGTGACATCCAAACCTACATGTGTTCGGGAGTGGCTTATACTCCCAATAGCGAAGTGTTGTTCCTGGGTGGTACTGCTGTTTTATATTTTTCTTTTTATTGGCGAGAGGTTTCCCGTCCGTCTATCTGCTGCTAAAATCGGCAATGAATGACGTTGACCACTGTTACCATAACGTTGTTGCCCAAATTGTATATGGCGGCAGTGAATTTGCTCGAATTTAGGTCCTCACGGTACGCCACTGAAAGCCCAGCGCCTATACGACCTAGGAGACGGGGCGCGCTGCCCGTCGGACACGCGTAATCTGTCCGCGAGCGGAACCTGTGACATAGCACGCCCTACACATACTGCACTGGACTACCTCGCCCTCTGTCAGTACAGGGTCTTCCGACATCCCAGTCAGGTGATAAGCTGAACTATTTCATTCACCCTGACGACAGAAGCTGCCTATCCCTAAGAGTGCACCTGTCTGTAATTCATTACTTGAGAAGTGTAAATTTTCAGAAGTTAGCTAAGGGATACTTCAGTTACATACAAGTTTATCATGTAGACACGAGCGAAGTACTCACAAAAATGATTAACATGTGGAGTTAGTCAAATAATTACTCGTCGTATTCTTGTAATGACACTGTTATATGCAATTTGAGCAAAAGTACCTGGACGTTAGTGGACATTAATGTGAGGCCACTCCCAAGCCATTGTGCTATCTGGACTACAAGGTAACACTTTGTAACTCGCGGCTGAATTCTTCCACTGTTTCATGCGATTTCTTACAACCACCCTCAGAAATAGGCGACGATCCCTGTTCATTAGTACAAGAGGTCTGCCTGGTCTTCGTTTAGTCGTGGTTGTTCCTCCGCGTTTCCACTCCAGAATCGCAGCACCAACAGTCGACTTGGACAGCTTTAGAAAAGTTTAAATATCACGGATGGATTTTTTACCAAGAAAACGTCCAACGACTAGTCCACGTTCGAAGTCAGTGTACTCTCCTGATCGACCCGTTCTGCTGTTACTGCTTCTGTACTGGCAACACAACGGTTCCCGCCTCCTTTTGCACCTACGCCTCTCGTCACATACGGCTAACATTTACGCATTACATAGGGGAGTCCAGACACTTCTTATCAGATAGCGTTTTTAGCTCTCTATGTGCCAGTTGCGCCTGGAAAACAATTTGTGACTTTAATTTTATTCATATTGCTAATTTATCTTGAGGCAACGCTGATAGGAGGACATAGTTTAGCACCTCACATTAGTAAAATATCTAAGTCACATTGCTTAACCGAGTTCCGATATCACTTTCGTCGTGATGGTTCAAATGGCTCTGAGCACTATGGGACTTAACATCTATGGTCATCAGTCTCGTCGTGATGGCTGGATATGGTAACTTCCAAATCTAGTAATTTAAATTGTATAAACCACTTGGTCGCAATGTTGATCATTGTTTATTAGAAGCGTCTCTAGCTACAAAAATCAAATCAGACTAAAATGATGTTATTAGATCATCAAATACCCACTTTTTAGCAGTATCCTGGTACAAATATCTTCATGGAGCATATAGCAGTCGCGATATTGTGGCATCAGCATGATGGAATTCTTGAATACAGTTGGTAACAAGTCTTTATGACTAACTCCATCTACTTTGAAGCGATCCACAGACTTTAAACTTTGCATTCTGTAGGATTCGTGAAGCGAATACAACGATCAAGACGATTGTCCATCTGTTGATGTTAGTTAAGGTCCGATGAATACTGCAACCAGGATAGTACCATGAATTTTGTGTCGCGCTTTGCCACAATATTCAGACACCTCTAGTTGTATGGCTAGGTGCACTGTATTGCTGAACGATGCCCTCCTGCACTGTTACATTGCTTCATTGCTTCCATTACCCATGAGAGGAGTCAACGAAATGAGTATGCGCGCTGTCTCCGCTTCGCAGGTTATTCAAATAGGGACTCATATTTTTCAACGTCTACTTCAGTGGGGCCGACAGAACGTTCCCTAGATGCTCAGTTAACGTATTTCAAATGATGCAAATGGCTCTGAGCACTATGGGACTTAACATCTGAGGTCATCAGTCCCCTAGAACTTAGAACTACTTAAACCTAATTAACCTAAGGACATCACTCACATCCATGCCCGAGGCAGGATTCGAACCTGCGACCGTAGCGATCGCGCGGTTCCAGACTGAAGCGCCTAGAGCCGCTCGGGCACACCGGCCGGCAGTTAACGTATTTCCCAAGAAATCTAAATGCTTGTGGTGTACCATTTCTTCCTCTAAAATGCTAGGGTTTATGAACAAATCCTCAACCTTTCAGCGTCACACATCAAAACAGATACGATAATTTGTTTCCAGTACACAATTGGGTTTTCCTGCGACTATCAATCGTTATTACTATACCATTGATTCTCCCAAATTTAAGTGTGAGTTAGGTGATAAACAGCGTTAACTGAAGTACATCGTTTGCATTTAAACCACTGATAAAATTACGGTCGCCCTACCCCATCGTCAACGTGAAGTGTTGTTCTCATTGTCAGTAAAATGAGCGCAAGCTTTCTGCACGTAGCGTTCCCATAGACATCTTCGTGCAACATCGAGATCAGCTGCAAGGCTTAGTGAGTTAGTCGTAGAGTTACACAAGAGCGATATAAACCATGTTTTGTCGTTCCTTGGGTGTACTGCCTCAGCACGAACTCAGACGAAGTAGATACGGAACTGCAACATGGGATACGAGCAGAAATCAGAAAATGATAAGGGAAAAAACCTCTTTTCTGTTCCCTGGACGGACTGAGAGCAATCTTTACTACAAATGCCGGCCACTGTTCCATACGTAAACACCGCATCGTAGCTGCGCTAATAGTAATATTTATACACAGGAAGTCTGAATAAAAACTCCTTCAGTCACAAATTATGCGTGATTTATTAAATTACACGATGCGTTTGGGACCCTATGGGTCCATCTTCAGGTCCAAATTGTCTAATACATAACTTACATTCGCACTTGAGTAAGGTGAAATGCGTTTTCTTGTTTGCGATAATTGTATGTTAGATTTTGGATTTCGTGAATCGAGTGCGAAAAAAATGCAAGAAGTAATAGAAAAATCAGTAAAAAACTTACCGAACAAACGAGGTAGGACACTTTTAACTTTCTGAAGTCAGCATTCTGTCGTCACCCATCACGCCACTCAAGGTGCACATGCGTTTGCTTAATTTTAAAAATGATTCACAGATTTAACTTAACCCGATATGATCAAAGATGAAGTTTTTCACGTAGTGTTAGAGATCTGAGTTTTAAAAAAGTTCACATGTGAAAGGAATAAAGTTAGAATGAACCCTTAAAATTACTTAAATAATTATGGCTAGCTAAATCTGTCTTTTCATTTAATATGGATTCAGGCTTTCCGACTTTGTGTAGGAGCATAAATTTCCTTGATCTTCCACTCACCAACTTCCATCAAAAGATAAGTTCAACCACGTAGAAAACACACCTACATAGACATAATACTTGACCGCTCATGATGCCATTGCACTGCACACAAACATGTTGTCTTTAGGTCCATGCTACACAGCACGCTCTCGCTTAACTTAGAAGTAAACAGCCGCAGGACAGAAATGGACATAATAAAAGGTATTCCCATGAACTTTGGCTACACAGCGGAAACAACTGATAATTTGGACACAAAAATACACAGAAGAGACAACAAATGACCACACTAAGAAGTAAGAGGAAATATTTACCAGCACCCCATACTTAGGCCCCCTACCACAAAAATTGCTAATCTATTAAAAAAGAACAAATGTAGCGGTTGCATTCTCCACTAATAATAAGTTAGGACACTTACTATTTCACAACACTAAAACAGATAGCCAAAAATTCAGCAGCAGTAGTGTGTATGAAGTATCATGCCCCTGTTGTCCTACCTACTATGTAGGGAAAAAAGAAGCAGAAGTTTCCTAACTCCTTTCCAAAAACACACAAAAGCTTCCAAACTCAACCACTTTGAAAAATCAGTGATTGCACAAATTATACTAGAACTCAGATATGTTATCAACAGGAGAGAAAACAATTTTGCAACACTACTCAGTGGAGGCAATGGTAAGACCCTAAGTCTGTTAGAACAACTGGAAATCTACCTCCACAAAATCAAAAAGCCTGAATCTGTGCTAAATAAACAGACAGATTTCCCATAGTTATTTTAGTAATTTTGAAGACATATTTTAAATTTGTTCTTTACACCTGTCAAGTTTTTTAAAACTCATATCTCTGGAACTATGTGATAAACTTCGTCTTTGATCACATCAAATTAAGCTAAATCTACGAAATATTTTTAAAATACGTAAACAAATCTGCTCCTTGAGTGAGAATTTGTGCGACGACAGAGTAAATAAATCAACATACGCTGACTTCAAAAAGTTAAAAATGTTGTTCCTCGTTTGTTCGGATAGTTTTTTAACTGGTTTTTCCACTGTTTCTCGTATATTTTTCGCACTCGCTCACGAAATTCAAAACCTAACATATAGTTCTCTCATAACAAAAAAAAAAGCACATTCCACCTCACTCAAGTGCAGACATAAATTATATATTAGATGATTTGCACCTGAAGATGGACCCACGGGGTCCGGAATGGATCGTGTAATTTTATAGAACGCGAAACATTTGTGACTGAAGGCGTTTTTATTCAAACTTTCTGTGTTCACAGCTGCAAGATATGTATAAAATTAAAGTAATGTTTATGTTTTAGCTTACACTTTGTCTTTGAACGACATGAGCGCGACAGTTCCCTAAACTGTACAGCGTGCACCATCATTTTGAACTGAGAGTTGGGCGACCGTATTGTTGGGACGAAGTAATTCTCGCGCCGCGGCGTACGGGAGCGCGCAATTTCACCAGCGTAACATGCGCGGCAGAGGCAGTGGGGGCGGGGGTGGGTGTAGGAGCGGGGGCGTCGCATAGGCAGGGCGCCGCTGCCGCTGCAATGCGACGCTCACCGCTGCCCCGGGTGACGCAGCGGCCGCCGACGCCGCCGCAGCCTTCGCCGCCGGTGCTGCCGCGCTGCGGCGCCGCTACCAAGCTCCGGCCGCGTCGCGTCGCCGCGGTGCGCGCCTCTCTACAGCAGTCGGCCAAGGCTATCCTGCAAAGTGGTCGCAGGTAGTCTTAAATAGCAACCACATGCTGTAAACAACCTTTTATCTAGCTACTGCAGGGAAGGCATTTCTATGTGCGGTACGGCAATCAATGTAGCACCATTTCGAATGCTGTCAACGACGTTCTGGAAGGCCGGATGGCTGGATACGGTCTATAAAAACGATGCGGCAAAATTGGCAGGAAGGAATACTGTTTCTACGCCAACGCAAGGTTATGTTTCAATAGAGCTGCAGCCTTCATGTTGTAGCTAGCAAACTCTATGAACATCAAAAAATGGTTCAAATGGCTCTGAGCACTATGGGACTCAACTGCTGAGGTCATTAGTCCCCTAGAACTTAGAACTAGTTAAACCTAACTAACCTAAGGACATCACAAACATCCATGCCCGAGGCAGGATTAGAACCTGCGACCGTAGCGGTCTTGCGGTTCCAGACTGCAGCGCCTTTAACCGCACGGCCACTTCGGCCGGCTATGAACATCTACTCGCAAAAGTTGTCATCAACATGTGAAGATATTTGAGGATAAATGTTAATTTTGACAAACATTTTACAGTCACTTTCATATCTCACTACTACCAGTCGACCGTTAACCCACGATTGACAGTTGTAATGTGAAACGAGAAATTCTGTAGTTTATATGGAACTTCGTTTGTATTCTGTAAGGAGATTAAGGAAGCTTGCTCTTTAAGTTCGTATACCCAACTGAACAGTCACAAGGCACTGCCAAGGAGAATCATCTTAGGCAACTCAAGTCTTTTCAGAACAAGTGCATACTGCTGGCTGATCAGAGTATGCTTTTGTTGTGAAAAGATTTTAGTCGCCTAAGATGATTCTCCTTTGCAGCAACATTATGACCAGCAACCTACTATCGGCATCAACCAGTCCAGGCGATAGCAGCGTCATCTGGCGAGGATGACCGCTAGTCAGACACACGCACTGCACATGTAGCATCAGTGAACATGCTGTCTGTGTGTAGAATGGGGAAGGCGTAAGATCTGCCTAAGATTGATTGAGGACAGATTATGATGGCCCGGAAACTGCACGACTTATCCGGTGTTCGAGGAGTGCTCTGGTGAGTGTCTTCAACACGTGTCGAAACCAAGGTGAAACCACGTCGAGGCGTTGTGGGGTAGGGCGGCCACACCTCATTACAAATGCCGGACGTCGTAGGCTGGAAGACTGGTAAAACAGGACAGGCGGCGAGCTGTGGCGGAACTAACAGACTGCAGCCGAAGACCTTTGCATGTGCCAATGTTAACACCACGACATCGGCAACTACGACTGAAATAGGCACGAGACCATCGGCACTGGACGTCGGCGCAGTGGCGGAGCGTTGTATGCTCTGATGAATCGCTATACCTATACCATGCCGATGTGAGGGCGAGGGCACGTATCCGTTGTCTTCCAAGAGGACAATTACTTGACATCCGTATTGTGGGACGGAGACAAGTTGGCGGCGGCTCCATTTTGCTCTGGGGAACATTTACGTAGGCATTCATGAGTCCAGTGTCGCTCGTGCAGGACACCATGGCCAATGAGTATCGCACATTGGTTGCAGACCATTTATACCACTTCGTGACGATTATGTTCCCCGGCGGCAGTGGCATTTTTCAACACAATAATGTGCCATGCCACATGGCCAGGAGTGTGATGGAGTGGTTCAAGGAACACGTTGGCGGGTTCCAGTTGATGTGCTGGCACTCCAACACGCCAGATCTGAATCCGTTCGAACACCTTGGATGAGATCATCGCCCCCGTCCCCGGAATATACGGGAATTAGGTGACTTGTGTATGTGTGTGTGTGTGTGTGTGCAGACGTGGTGCCAACTCCCTCCAGCGACCTACCAAGGCCTCACTGCTTCCATGTCACGAAGCGTCGTCCTTGTTATCCGCTCCAAAGGTAGACATACCGGCCTTTAGGTAGGTTGTCATAATGTTCTGGCAGAGTACATTAAGGCCATTTTAGCCGATCCATAAATCAGTGGTGTCATCAAACAGAAGATAGCTAATGCTGTCAAAGTGTCTACCACCTACGTTTACATACATACGCCGCAAACCACGGTATGGTGCTTAGCGGAGGTTACCCCGTAGCGCTACTACTCGTTTCCACTAACAAATACAGCGAGGGGAAACAGTCTGTTTGTGTGCCTTCGTACGAATCCTAATCTCTTTGGTCTTTATGCGAAATGTGCATTGGCAGCAGTAGAATCAATTATTCAAAATGACAGTCACAATCGCATTATTTATTTTGCCGCCAACCGGTTTCAAGCCGCGATGGGGTCATCTTCAGGGCAATTTACACCATTTGGTCGCTCGCTGGAGTCGTCACCCTGCCTGTGCACGGCAGGGTGACGATTCCAGGCAGGGTGACGATTCCAGCGAGCGACCAAATGGTGTAAATTGCCCTGAAGATGACCCCATCGCGGGCTGAAGCCGGTTGGCGGTAAAATAAATAATGCGATTGTGACTGTCATATTGAACAATTGATTATAAGTAAATTAATCGCTGTTATCTCCACACAACTATGTTGTCTAAAAATTTGGGCAGTAGAATCGTTCTGCAGTCAGCCTCAAATGCCGGTTCTCTAAATTTTCGCAATAGTGCTCCTCGAAAAGAACGTCGCCTTTCCTCCAGTGATTCTTATTTGAGTTCCCGAAGCAGCTGTTCGAATATATACTAAAATTCTTCCAATAAACAGAAGTAAACCATTCGCCTTCCCTATTACAGTGCTTCATTTAAAATTTTTGGGAATTCCTTGCGAATGCTAGGGGACATTTTCGCCCGTGCACTTCTCAAAAATGCAACAAGTGCTCTCTGTGCAGCTTCTTGGAATATAGCCTTATTATCATCATCATTCTCAGTAAGCTACTGAGTGCTAATATTAAATTTTTGAATGCGGTCTATAAAACTCTCTGCTGATTCTCCATCCTTCTGAAATATCCTGTTAAGCTGCTCTCAGTAGTATCTTGATGCACCTCTCCTCCTATACCTTGCTAGCAGTCTTTCTCTTAAGCTGCCAAACGATTTGGCACCCCTTATCACTCATGACCCGTTACATAACACCTAGAGTCCCGTGCTAATTTTAGTGTCGCCACAATAAATAACTGCCCATCATTCCAGTTTCAAAACCTCGCAGCTGTATCCAAATTATCAAAACAGACATAGACATGTTCCCCTGATTTACCAGAAAATAGGGTTGCCTACAATGTGGAGTTAGTATCAAGGACAGGTCCACTAGGATGTGACCGGTTTGCACTAGCTTTCTGGAACTGGTTGCAGTTTTCCGTTGGTTGTCCAGCTTTATCTTCAGCAGTTCTTATGACACCAAATGTAAGGGGTGTGCAGAATAAGAAGGCAGATTGTTGAGGAAGAAGCCCTTTATTGCTGTTTATTTACAGTCGTTCAGTCTTCAATGGTGCTAGTGGTGACCTCTGGCGATTGCGGTAAATACACTGGCACGGTGCCTCTCGATGTGCTGACCTTTCAGCCTGGCAGTGTTACTGGTAGTGCAGAGTATGAGCAGCTGCTGCTACTATTGTGGCGAGGAAAGTCTCACGTTATCGGCACGTAGCTTATCGGCCAGACGTCGGCTGCTCGCACCGAGAATGCAGCGGATTGTGTCCCTCCCCAGTGGCACAGGGCGAAAGAGTCTTCTGTGCGAACCTCGGCAAATGTGGAAATGGTCGTGAAGCAGCAATGGTAGGTTCGAGGCCCGGCAACGGTAGTGGCGGTCGCGTCGTCTGTTTGGCGTTGACTGGTACAGGCTGGACCTCACAGTCTAACCCAGCTGTTAGACGATGGCTGACTGGCCCCCTGGGGGAGTTTAGATACAGCTGTCAGGGGCTGTCCGTATGGAAGAAGTTGCGTCTGTATGTCACTCAGAAGCGCCCCGAACAGCGGCCAATGACCTAGGCCCGGCTGTTGCTACACTACAGTACAGTTCGTTGAACCGCGGAGGCGTCCTGCACTTGCTGAGGATGCTATATCAGCGGGTCACTGATTACGGCTGCTGCGAGTGATCCCCCTGGATACGACGCTGAGATGTGTGTGGCCTGTGTCGTTAGAAGTTTTTCGATGTAATGCAATTACTTTACCGGCTACTACTTAGGAAGAGCATCCTCATGTCGAATTTGATTTTAAGGGTGAACGTTATCTTGTTGCTTGTGCCTTTCTGCCTAATTGCCATCGCAATACAAATTCGACACCAACTGCTTATTTTACGTTTTTGTGACCATGTAACTACTTACCGCAAACTGTATTTGAGTGCATGACAAGATGACCGTTAGTACACATTAATGGTTTCGTAAATCTGTAACATCGTTGCGAACATAGAAACACACATATAAATGAAGTTATCGAAACGCAAACGCTCTGTTTTTATATATCTCCCAAGTTCCAACAAAACCAAAAAAGGAGGGTTTAATGCCCCGAGGAAAACTTAAATCTGGATGACTGGGTGGATACTTTGGTGCTCTTTGCATTCCGACTCAATCCAGTATCTTAATCATTGCACCTACACGTTTCGTGGTCCATCTGTATCGAGATTAGTAGAGATCTGTTCTACAATGCATACTCCTGACTCATCTTCCATTTCCAACGTAGGATTTCGGAAAGTGATCAATACTGCAACTACGGATTTTTCCATCTGAGAATCATCTTGCCAACTCTTATCAGGGCTGAACAGCAACAAGTTCTATACGTTGACAACTTCTAAACCAGTCCACACTATCGACGCTGGTAAAGAATGAAAAGGGAAAAAATTGGATCAATAGAGGCAGAATACCATCACACATGCATGGCGATAGAAATGAATTTTACTGGGTGGTATCGTGAGATTAAAGCGGAGTTTTGCCATAGATGTTTCCACATCACATGTCTGGAACTGGAACTCAAAACGAGGTTTTCTACATCAGCTTTCAATTCTTGGCGAATATCTTGGTAGACGTGCATTGTCGCAGTAGGTTCTAGGTTGCGAAATCAATCATTTTGTAAATTATCAGTCATGAGCAAAGAGTCAAATAATTTCTTAATATATGAACCAGTCTACGGCAGCCACCTCTGTTACTGCACTCATATCTGATGGAGTCAGTCACATTACACTTAATTTCTGTTACTTTGCAGTTACATATTCCATTACACATGCCAGATGAGAAGTACGAGTAAGTTATATTGTCGTAAGTTATTAAAAATATATGACGTTTCCTGTATCAGAAATCTCCATTTCGGACTAATACACCGATAGACAGCTTGTCAAATGAATATTTGTAATCAATATAATACTGTAACTATTGAGACAAACTCTAAAACTTGTATATATGCAAAAAATAACTTTCTGTACCGTGTGTCTGTTTTAAATAGATGCTCAGATTATTATCTTGCATATGACTACACATCCAGGAAGTACTCTGAGATACTGAGGAGGGACAAGAATTATTCCCAACCCGTAAAGTCGAATTAGTTACCGTCACCCGTAAGACAAGAATGAAGAGCAACAGACTTCCTGCGCAATAGCCTTTGCCTTTCAAGCGGAATTGGGCTGTTATCTTCTTCATACACCTACAGAACAATTCTAAAACCCAGCTGCAGTTTATGAACATCCATGCGGAACTAAAGTTTTCCCGTCCGCACAGGAAATCGAACTAGGCACATTTTTGCCTATACTTCTTCAAAACTGCCTTTGTATTTCGTATTATAGTTAATTTCTAACTGCAATCTTAGGCCCATCTAAATGTATATTATAGGGTTATTATCAATTTCGTACTCAGACTGAGAACGTTAATAACAACATGAAATCCGTCACTATTACTTGAAGACATGGTGAGAGTGGTTTGCCGTTGTTTTCTTTTCACATCTACATAATTACTCTGCAGTTCACAATTAAATGCCTGGCAGAGGGTAAATCGAATTTCTCAACTGTTCCTCTCTCGAAAAGCGCGCAGCACACTGTTAAATTTCCCTCTTTCATAGAGACTGTAAATTAATAAAGTTCTTTTTTTCACAATATGTTTGGTTTGCTAATAGCTGCTTTCCCTTCATATAATATGGTCTCAAATTTATAAATTTGATCACTGTCGGTTTACCTGTAGATGCCAACTGCATAATTTCTGCGATCTTTGTTGGGTAAGTTACGAGCACGCATATCACTCATTATTTACGCCTAACGTGGGGCCAGCAAAGCAAATCACTACATACACTATCCTCAAAAACATGTGCATTATAACGTGTGTTTTGTGCGACAGATATTCCAAGTACATGAACAGATAAAACACAAAAGACTGAGTTGAGGTACGTTGAGAAACAAACGAACAAAGGAACTGATGGAGTTAGAATACATTGTAATTATGATCTTAGAGGATTAATATTAATGTGTTTCAGTTCTGTAAAATGATTAATGTTACATAAGTTCATAGCGCAAGAGGGATTCATGGAGACAAGTGGACAGAACAGAGATGCCTTCAGCTTGTGATCGTAAAAAGGTGGTCAATATACAGTCCAACAATAGATTAACCAATTTGACTTTTTGATGGTCGACCTAGCGACAACGCGTTCAGAATTCTGATATCGAATATTATACCTGTTTAAATTAATCCGTTAATGGAAGAGAAACTCGCAATACGGAATTTCTAATCACCAAATTCTAGTTTAACATCTTAGATTAACACATGTCTAACCTCTGAAGTTGCAAATGGCCGTTGATGGTATTTCCTTCGTTGGATGACCCACAGACGTGTTGATACTTTTTGAGAGACTGCCGGAACGTGTTGGTATCAGTTTAGCGAATTCCATTTTCTCATTTTTATCTTTAATAACAATGCAGATGGGAGGGTTGGGTTGTTTTTGGGGAAGGAGACCAGACAGCGAGGTCATCGGTCTCATCAGATTAGGGGAGGATGGGGAAGGAAGTCGGTCGTGCCCTTTCAAAGGAACCATCCCGGCATTTGCCTGGAGCGATTTAGGGAAATCACGGAAAACCTAAATCAGGATGGCCGGACGCGGGATTGAACCGTCGTCCTCCCGAATGTGTGTCCAGTGTCCAACCACTGCGCCACCTCGCTCGGTGCAGGTGGGAGACAGGCGTTTCGCGCACATGCTCATACAAGACATCGGTTCCCACAATTACACTCAGCATACACTCTGACACAACAATCGTCAGGGAGAACACACCGTGATTTCCTTGTTCTCCCAGCCGTTAATGCCGTGCCATACGAACTTCACTTACCCGCGACAGATGTGTTACGTACAGGCTAGGTTACCTCGTCAATTATCATTGGTACAGCATATGACAGTGTTACTAGACTGAGGACTTCTTACTTCAACAAATACAGTGCATAATTTTCATAGAGGATACATCGTCAGAAATGAAAGTGCACCCGTTGCACCTTAAAGAAGTGTCACAGAACCAATGAGCTGTCAAATAATATCCCAGTATCTCTGAAAGCTATCGCGGATGAGGCAGTGTTATACGGTTTGATGGGTCATATTCACGAAGACCATATTGCTAAAATGGAATGGAATGCTTTAACAGCCGGGAATGCTCTATCATTTCATTACTCCATAGGCAATGAATCATTAAAACCCATTAAGGCGGGTTACAGAGGGCGGTTGTACTTAAACTGTTACTACTTGAGCCAGTCTAGGTGGAAAACGTTTTATCGTATGGGTACCCAACTTTGCAGGAAAGGAACCGGTATTCGTACTGCGACGTAGGGTTGAAATACAATCATCAGTGTGCGCTACAGCTGCAGACAGCCAACTTGGAGCTCGAGAAGATGGGCAGGGATTTTACTCGTAAAGCATTTCTATCAAAACAATATCAATAGTGCTGCTGCTCTTCGTGAGTATCGACGCATTAAAGAAACACGTAGAGGTCCTCTCTCCGCAGCGTGGTTGAAGAACATGCTCCGGAAGTTTGAATTAACTGGCGATTAGGGAGTTGCTCCTGGGAGAGGCTGACGGCCAATTGCGCTACAAGTTGTTGAAGAAGTTACTGTTGCCATGTCTGAGAATGCTGCACGCAATGTGCGATATTCAAGCAGTGTACGAGCTCTGTCGCGACAGGTGAACGTGCCATGGTACGCTGTTCCAAAAATGCTGCGAACAATTGTGAAATCGTATATCTGTTGCGGTTAGAGGTTGTCGTCAATGCAGATGGTCGTCACACTGACCAAAATTTGTAACTTGGAATGTAAACATGGTTTTAATAGCCGACCGCTGTGGCCGAGCGCTTGTAGGTGCTTCACTCCGGACCCCCGCTGCTGCTACGGTCGCAGGTTCGAATCCAGCCTCGCGCACGGATGTGTGTGATGTCCTTAGGTTGAAGTAGTTCTAAGTCTAGGGGATTGATGACCTCCGATGTTAAGTCCCCTAGTGACTAGAGCCATTTGAACCATTCATAACAAATTTTGCCCTCCCATGTGGAAATTAAAATTTCTTTCTTTCAACTGTTTATTTATTATTTCTCTCCTGCATGTTCTTGCAAATGTTTCCACTAATTTTCATTGTTCTACGAACTCTCGGTTTTTAAAGGGGCCCTCTCTAGTAGCGAAAGTTTAATTACAACTACCGTGGGTGGAACTGTGACATGAATCTTCTCATATTCGTTGCGAAAGTAAGTTCAAATGGTTCAAATGGCTCTGAGCACTATGGGACTCAACTGCTGAGGTCATTAGTCCTCTAGAACTTAGAACTAGTTAAACCTAACTAACCTAAGGACATCACAAACATCCATGCCCAAGGCAGGATTCGAACCTGCGACCGTAGCGTGCGAAAGTAAGTCTTGGTCTTAGATTTACTGGAAGATTTATAGGGAAGTATAATTCATTAACGAAGGGTATGCAGTATATAGTGATTCCTGAGTACTGTTCGTCTGTCGCGGACAGTTGTACAAATGCAAAAGATTTAGAAGATTCAAATAAGATACGTTAGGAGCTTGCTTAGTCACAAAAACTCTCAACAAATTCCATTGAGAAACGTTGACTGAAAGGCACTACGCATGAAGGAAAAACTTGCTTTCAGAATTGTAAGAGCCCATGTCCTATTTCGCGACAAGGCACATAGAACTGGCCGTGCGGGGTAGCCGCGCGGTGTGCGGCCTCTTGCCACGGTCCACGCGGCTTCCCCCGTCGGAGGTTCGAGTCCTCTCTCTGGCATGGGGGTGTGTGTCGTCCTTAGCGTAAATTAGTTTAAGTTAGATTAAATAGTGTGGAAGCTTAGGGGCCGATGACCTCAGCAGTTTGTTCCCTTAAGACCTTACCATAACTTTCCAGTTTCCACATAGAACTTCTCCCAATAAATACCTCGCTTATAGACCGTATAGCAAAATTAGATAAAGTCTGGTTTAGTTTCCCCAAGAAGAACTCTAATCTTTGTGGACGAACTATGACAAGTGTCCGATCTCTCACATCACTTAGCGGTCGTTCGTCAGACACTTCGACCAATCAGAACTGACGCCTGCATCTTCTGCGTAGCGTCAAGCTTTCTTGGAACGAATAGGATTAAAAGCATGCAAATGGTAGAGGATTTTAAATGAATGTTTTGAGATAAAGAATCAATGGTCGGAATGCATATTTCGAGCGGTATGAGATCTTGAATAAGCAAAGCGACTAACTCGTGTGTTTGAAAACTGCTAATGTTTCTGCATAAGCCGTTGATGGCTCTATGTTAGAAAACAATACACCACTGTCTGTCGAGGGTCCACGGTGGTATTTTCTCATGCTTCGTGAAGTCGACTGCGTGTAAAGGCGCAATAAAAACTAAAGAGAAACGGCTTTTTATGGATCTAGTTGACTGTTTCATTTTACAGAGAGCGTGTGTCAAAATTTATGCGCAGTTCTAATGCATGAATTGGAACCGACCGTAGTTAAATTGTTGCTGTAATGTGTATGTCCCGGCGGAGGTTCGAATCCTCCCTCGGGCATGGGTGTGTGTGTTTGTCCTTAGAATAATTTAGGTTAAGCAGTGTATAAGCTTAGGGACTGATGACCTTAGCAGTTAAGTCCCACAAGATTTCACACACATTTGAACAATTTTTGTAATGTGTAAGTTGGACATTTTTATAAAAAAAGGATGAAATGTTCTTTTTCAACCGTAAGTTGCTTATCTCAGACTTTTCAGCTTAGGATCCTCTACAATGTGCATAATTTTCACCATAAAAGTTAAGTACACTCTGTGCTTTGGAATAGTAGGTGTGTACCGTAGATGCTGAGTCGTGAACATTGACTTTAAGCATTGCTACTGGCCTATGTATGAACTTATAAGTGAAATGTTATTTTTGTAGAAGACTTGTTGAATAGTGCTAAACTATGAAAATACATGTTTAGGGTTTCATGGTATTCTTATAGAGACAACACTGTGCACTTCTGCTGTTATTGATACCTGTCATCTCAGTCGATTTACGGTTTAATTAACTTCTTAGGCCAACCATCGCATTCCGATTAGTGTCCAAAGATGTCTCCAAATGCCGTTTCTAAACGCGACAACTGACAAAGGCTGTTCATAAATGGAACAAATTACGGCACTCGGACAAAATTAAAAATTGTGACATCAGTCACCTAATTTAAAGAGCAGTCTCATTACATTTTCTCTCTGGTGATGTGAAGTCTACTGTCAACAAAAGGTAGGAAAGAAGATAAAGGTTTCATGTTCCTGCGATGATGATGTGATTAGGGATGGATCACAGCGCCGGATTGAACAAGAATAGCACAGGGAATCACTCGTGGCCTTCACACTGACGGAAATTCGATATTTGCATGTGCTGTTGGGAACCTCAATACGAGATCAGTGTTCGCAAGTGCTAAACCACGCAATAATTTCCGCGTTGTGCAGTCCTCTCGACAATCGCCTGAACTGAGTGAAAATCAGTGCGGCAGAATATAGTTTTGACTCCAAGGCTGGAGTCCGGCGGGAGAGACAGGACTGCGTTGACACTGCATGCATCATTTACAAGTATCCTTTAATTTATGTCTATGGTCACAAACTTTTTGTTGACAGATTACCGGTTTCGGTCTGTAATGACCATCATCAGATCTGACCATCATCAGATGCCAATCTGGCTGCAGTACATTAGGACTTTGTTTTTATAAAACAGATCTGATGATGGTCATTATAGACCGAAACTGGTAATGTGTTAACAAAAAGTTTGTGACCATAGACGTAAGTTAAAGGAAACTTATTGCATATACGGGTCACTGATTTACTAGCGACAATGTCGCAGCTTGTGTATTTACAAGAAGTTAGTCTACGTAGCTGACGTCGGTAACACACGCAATAAAGTGCTGATCCATCCCAAGATATCCAGTTCAAATCATGTCGTTGCAATGAGCAGTCATAAATAAATGTTCAACAGTATCTCGTTGTCAATGAGAGAAGATATGGCGGTGTAAAGTTATTTTTTATGACCCCTTCCGGCAATACGCTGATATAGTTCCAAATCTGTTCCAAATCTGTCCTTAATGCCGCACAGGCTTACTCCTGCTAATAATTCGTTCATCGAATGGGGAATTAATCTTGACTTCCGCCTTGTTGGTACTCGAGAGAAGTGCCGAGCTTAATTACTGTTTTTATGTAATACCTTATTTATTAAGAAAACGTATCTTTGCCCTTCCTTTATTCTTACTTGCTCAGAACAATACTACACCAGTTGCTCAGGAACTCGTCGTTTTCATACAAACAAGTCTTTCAGCAAATAAGACGAAGTGAATATTCCAGAATTCGAACCAAGAACAACTGCCAACACGGATAACTTAGAAATAGATACACTCAATGTAGCAAAGCAGCTTAAGTTACTCAATAAAGGCAAGGCCTCCAGTCCTGATCTTATACCAGTCAGGTTCCTCTCAGAGTGTGCTGATACAATAGCTCCATATTTAACAATCACATACAACCGATCGCTCGTTGAAAGGACTGGAAAGCTGAGCAAGTCACACTAATACCCAAGAAAGGAAATAAGAGTAATCCGCTAAATTACACATCCATATCGCTATTTTCAGTAGCATTGTGGTACATGTACTGTGTTCGAACATCAAAGGTATTTCGACAAAAACGATTTATTGACAAACAGCCAACACGAATTTAGAAAATGTCATTCTTATGAAACACAAGTAGCTCTTTCTTCTCACGAAGTAATGAGTACTATTGACAGAAGATGTCAAATTAATTACATATTTTTAGATTTGCAGAAGGTTTTTGGCACCGTACCTCACAAGCGACTTCTAATCAAATTGCGTTCGTATCGACTATGGTTTCAGTTGTGCGACTGGATTCATGATTTCCTGTCACAAAGGTCGTGGTTCGTAGTAACTGACGGAAAAAATGGTTCATATGGCACTGAGCACTATGGGACTTAACTTCTGTCATCAGTCCCCTAGAACTTAGAGATATTAAACTTAACTAACCTAAGGACAACACACACATCCATGCCCGAGGCAGGATTCGAACCTGCGATCGCAGCGGTCGCGCGGTTCCAGACTGAAGCGCCTAGAACCGCATGGCCTCAACGGCCGGCAACTGACGGAAAGTCATCGAGTAAAGCAGAAGGAAGTGTTATGGTTTCTGTGGTGTTCCTGCTCTACATAAAAGATTTAGGAGACAATCTGAGTAACACTCTTAAATTGTTTGCAGATAATGCTGCCACTTACCGTTTTTTAAATTTATTGGATGATCGAAACAAATTAAAAAACGATTTACACAACATATGTGTATGATGAGAAAAAAGGCAATTGACTCTTAACAGCGGAAAGTGTGAGTGCCGGCCGGGGTGGCCGAGCGGTTCCAGTCGCTACAGTCTGGAACCGCGCGACCGCTACGGTCGCAGGTTCGAATCCTGCCTCGGGCATGGATGTGTGTGATGTCCTTAGGTTGGTTACGTTTAAGTAGTTCTAAGTTCTAGGGGACTGATGACCTCAGAAGTTAAGTCCCAAAGTGCTCAGAGCCATTTGAACAATTTTTGAAATTGTGATAACCAAAAGGAATTTGACAGACTTCGGTTACACGATAAATCACACGATTCTAATAGCTGTTAATTCAACTATATACTTAGTGTTTAGAATTACGAATAATTTAAGTTGGAACGATCACGTAGATAATGTTACCCGCCAGGATAGCCGAGAGCGCTAACGCGCTGCTTCCTGGACTCGGGTAGGCGCGCCGGCCCCGGATCGAATCCGCCCGGCGGATTAGCGATGATGGCCGGTGTGCCGGCCAGCCTGGACGCGGATTTTAGGCGGTTTTCCACCTCTCACTAGGTGAATGCCGGGCTGGTGCCCACGTCCCGCCTCAGTTACACGACTCGCAGACATTTGAAACACATTCACACTATTTCACGATTTACACTAGTCGCAGACAGCGGGATTCAAATGACTCTGAGCACTATGGGACTTAACATCTATGGTCCTCAGTCCCCTAGAACTTACAGCTACTTAAACCTAACTAACCTAAGGACAGCACACAACACCCAGTCATCACGAGGCAGAGAAAATCCCTGACCCCGCCGGGAATCGAACCCGGGAACCCGGGCGTGGGAAGCGAGAACGCTACCGCACGACCACGAGATGCGGACAGACAGCGGGAGTACACTAATTCCGTCCTGGGGGGTATGGGGTGGCGGTACGAAGGGCATCCGGCCACCCCTTAAAATTAACCATGCCAAATCCGTCCTTAACCTCGCCGACCCTGCGCGCAAGCGGAATGAATGCAGTAGCAAAAGAAAGAAAGAAAGATCACGTAGATAACGTTGTCGGTAAAGGAAACTAAAGACTACGATCTATCGGCAAAACACAGAAAATGCAACAGATTTACTAAAGAGACTGCCTAAATTACGCTTGTATGTCCTCTTCTGAAGTATTGCTATGAGGTGTGGGATTGATGTCAGATAGGATCGTCGGAGAACAACGAAAAGGTTGAAGGACAGCTTTTTTTGTGCTATCGCGTAATAGGGGAGAGACCGCTGCGGATATCGTACGTAAATTGGAGCGTCAGTCATTAAAACAAAGCCGCTTTTCGTTGCGGCAGTATCTTCTCATGAAATTTCAGTCACTAACTCTCTTCTCAGAGTGTGAAAATATTTTGTTGACGCCCATCTACATAGGGAGGAATGATTTAAGTGATTTAAGTGTCCCGTTCCTCTCAAGGAGCGGGCTCTACGCATTATCACGAGCACCATTCAACACACTGATCTGTATGTACTAATTGCTTTGTTGATTTGATCTCTATCAGCACATTTACACGTATTAATAAGAATAAGAGAATATTACGTTACTCACTAACTGATGCTTGGCTGATTAGAAAAGATACATTAAGTTAGAACTTTCATTTTAAACAGTACCACATCAACCTCAACTTATTGCAGATGATGTAGTTACGTGCAATGAAATATTGCCCGAAAAAAGTTGCACAAATATCCAGTCAAATCTTATTAAAATTATAAAGTGGTGTGAAGACTGATAACTTGTTTTAAATGTTCAGAAACATGAAATTGTGCGTTTCACAAAATGTAGAGAAGTTGACTATGACTAGAAAATTAACGAGTCACAATCGGAATCCGTCAACTCTTAGAAATGCGTGGATGTAGCAATATTTAGGGACATCGACGTAAGTCAGGCAGCCTGCTTCGGTTCATTGGTACGACACTGGAAAAATGGAGGCAACCTATAAAGGAGACTACTTACAAATCACTTGCGCGTGCCATATTAGAATACTCATCAGCCGTGTTGGACACACGCTGAATAACATTAACAGGGGACGCTGAACGTGAACAAAAAAGGGCAGCATGAATGGTCAGAGATTTGTTTGATTGACACCAAAGTGTAACGCAAATGTTGAAATGCCGAGATTGGCAAACTCTTGAAAATAGACGCAAATTATGCTGCAGAAGTCTACTCTCAAATTCCATAGAAGTAGTATCAAACGAAGACTCTACACACACCCTTGCTCAGTATCGCTCCAGTAGGGACCGTGAAGGACCCCTAAGTATCCTGTGCCGTGCGCTTTACGGTGACTCGCAGAGTATGTTTATAGATATAAATGTGTCGAATGCTACGCTGTTACGTCTTAAGTGTTGTTCACATCACACAGTTTGTGCCGTCCTTTCGATTCACTATCCGCCGTCCCTCGTGCTCCTGCTACGTTTGGACAGGTAACAGCAGACAGAGGGAAGTGCGGAGCCGTGGCTCGGCAGCCTGGTAGCCGGTAGCGGGCAGTCGGCAGCCGGCAGCCGGCAGTCGGCACTGCGGCCTAGGTCGTCACGCCAGGCGCCAGAACAGCCGCAGGGCACGGTCGATGCAGCGCGCACGCAACCACGCCGACGTGTTTCACGTTATGCGTCCTGCTGGCGTTCGTACGCTAGTGTAAAGTTCTCGCTTAATATACGTACGTTTACACCTACACAAACACTATCAGGCCAACTGTTTCTTCGTTTCAAAGACGACCTGAGTTAACAAGTAGACGGCAGAACCTATATTTGCTGTTGTTAGAGCGTTTAATCCTACGCAAAAGCGTCAGAAAAATGTATCGTACATGGAAGGCAAAAATTTTTACAGTCTTTGTGGAGTATCGTGAACACTGTAACCAAATTCATTCGCTAAATTATACGGTGACTCTAATCCACACCAAAGATATTTGATGGGGTTTACACTGAGGTGAAAATGGTCATGGGAAAACTCTTAAGTTCGTCTCGGACTTCCTTTCGCCCGCATAGTGCAGTATAGACTCAATAAATCGTTGGAAGTCCCCTGCAGATACACTCCTGGAAATTGAAATAAGAAAACCGTGAATTTATTGTCCCAGGAAGGGGAAACTTTATTGACACATTCCTGGGGTCAGATACATCACATGATCACACTGACAGAACCACAGGCACATAGACACAGGCAACAGAGCATGCACAATGTCGGCACTAGTACAGTGTATATCCACCTTTCGCAGCAATGCAGGCTGCTATTCTCCCATGGAGACGATCGTAGAGATGGTGGATGTAGTCCTGTGGAACGGCTTGCCATGCCATTTCCACCTGGCGCCTCAGTTGGACCAGCGTTCGTGCTGGACGTGCAGACCGCGTGAGACGACGCTTCATCCAGTCCCAAACATGCTCAATTGGGGACAGATCCGGAGATCTTGCTGGCCAGGGTAGTTGACTTACACCTTCTAGAGCACGTTGGGTGGCACGGGATACATGCGGACGTGCATTGTCCTGTTGGAACAGCAAGTTCCCTTGCCGGTCTAGGAATGGTAGAACGATGGGTTCGATGACGGTTTGGATGTACCGTGCACTATTCAGTGTCCCCTCGACGATCACCAGTGGTGTACGGCCAGTGTAGGAGATCGCTCCCCACACCATGATGCCGGGTGTTGGCCCTGTGTGCCTCGGTCGTATGCAGTCCTGATTGTGGCGCTCACCTGCACGGCGCCAGACACGCATACGACCATCATTGGCACCAAGGCAGAAGCGACTCTCATCGCTGAAGACGACACGTCTCCATTCGTCCCTCCATTCACGCCTGTCGCGACACCACTGGAGGCGGGCTGCACGATGTTGGGGCGTGAGCGGAAGACGGCCTAACAGTATGCGGGACCGTAGCCCAGCATCATGGAGACGGTTGCGAATGGTCCTCGCCGATACCCCAGGAGCAACAGTGTCCCTAATTTGCTGGGAAGTGGCGGTGCAGTCCCCTACGGCACTGCGTAGGATCCTACGGTCTTGGCGTGCATCCGTGCGTCGCTGCGGTCCGGTCCCAGGTCGACGGGCACGTGCACCTTCCGCCGACCACTGGCGGCAACATCGATGTACTGCGGAGACCTCACGCCCCACGTGTTGAGCAATTCGGCGGTACGTCCACCCGGCCTCCCGCATGCCCACTATACGCCCTCGCTCAAAGTCCGTCAACTGCACATACGGTTCACGTCCACGCTGTCGCGGCATGCTACCAGTGTTAAAGACTGCGATGGAGCTCCGTATGCAACGGCAAACTGGCTGACACTGACGGCGGCGGTGCACAAATGCTGCGCAGCTAGCGCCATTCGACGGCCAACTACGCGGTTCCTGGTGTGTCCGCTGTGCCGTGCGTGTGATCATTGCTTGTACAGCCCTCTCGCAGTGTCCGGAGCAAGTATGGTGGGTCTGACACACCGGTGTCAATGTGTTCTTTTTTTTCCATTTCCAGGAGTGTATTTTGAGCCATGCCGCATCTGTAGATGACCGTTATTGCGAAAGTTGCTAGTTCAGGATTCCTACATTATGTCTCTTAAACGTTCGATGGGATTCACGTCGGGCAATATGACTGGCCAGATCGTTCGCTCGAATTGTGCAAAATGTTCTTCAAAAGAATCAAATGTTCAAATGTGTGTGAATTTCTAAGGGACCAAACTGCTGAGGTCATCGGTCCCTAGACTTACACTCTACTTAAACTAACTTATACTAAGAACAACACACACAACCATGCCCGATGGAGGACTCGAACCTCCGGCAGAAGGTCAAAACAATCCCGATCAACTGTGAACCGCTGACATGGCGCATTGCCATCGACAAAAATTCCACGTTGTTCGGGAACATGAAGTCTCCAAGTACCCGAACATAACCATTTCCAGTTAACGATCGGTTCAGTTGGATCAGAGAACCCAGCATATTCCATGTATACACAGCCCACACCTATATGGGGCCACCACTAGCTTCCACAGCGCCTTCTTGAAAACTTGGGTCCATCACTTTGTGGCGCCTGCGCCACAATCGAACCCTACTATCAGCTCTTACCAACTGAAATTGGGACTCATCTGACCAAACACGGTTTTACAGTCGTCTAGGGTCCAACCGATATAGTCACGAGCTCAGGACAGGCGCTGCAAGCGATGTCGTGCTGTCATCAAAGGCACTCGCGTCTGTTGTCTACTGCCAGAGCCCATTAACGCCACATTTCGCCGCGCTGTCCTAACGGATACGTTTATGTAGTCCGACATTGATTTAAATGGTTATTTCACGCAGTGTTGCTTGTCTTTTAACGTTAACAACTATACGCAAACGCAGTTGCTCTCGGTCTATAAGTTAAGGCCGTCAGCCGCTGCGTTGCCCGTCGCGAGACGTTTTATCCAGAAATTTGGTATTCTCTTCACACTCTTGACACTATGGATCTCTGAATATTGAATTCCTTAAGTATTTACGAAATAGAATGCCCCTTGCATCTAACTCCAACTACTATTCCGCGTTCAGAGTCTGTTAATTCCCGTTGGGCGGACATAATCACGTAGAAAACCTTTCTACATGAGTCACATGAGTGCAAATGACAGCTCCGCAAATGCACTGCCCTTTTACATTTTATACAAGATAATATCGCCATCTGTATAGGTGAATGTCACCACCACTTGACTTTTGTCAGCTTAGTCTACGTCGGTGCTTGCATTTGTTGGAAACAAAATACGTATATGGTCATTGTACACCGGACATTGTACACAGGGCAAAAATTCAAGAGAGTACAATAATTTTGTCCAAAAATGTTAAACGGACCTGAGTTCTTATAGCGACGACCAAAAGTAGTGGTTAGAGCTAACTAGCCATCCACAACGTCCACACGAGCCACCCTGAAGCCCCGTTGCTTACCGTGACTCGTCAGGTAGGCTTCCTCAGTTCCTCAAACAATTTCAAGGATATCTGTGCCAGCGTACGCAACATTGTGCGTTCTTTCGTGTCATTAGCGACGCCTGGGTCGTAGTATCAGCATCAAAATAGAATCCTTTCCTCCCCGACGCGAGACTGACTCCCGTAGATGGCAACGAAAGTCCTCAGCAATTATTAATAAGACTATCAGGCAGTTGGTTCACACAGTGCTCTTTAATCTTCAGCGGTCATAACCAGTGCCATGGGTTTGTCTCAGCGACATGTGTCCGAGCGAGATGGCGTAGCAGTCAAGTTACTGGACTCGTATGTGGGAATAATTTTTTTCAAACCTCTTTAAGCCATGCAGATTTAGGTTTTCTGTGGTTTCCAAAAATCATTTAAAGCAAATGCGGTTCGATGACCTCGTTATCGATGGGACATTTTAATATTTCTTAAATTTAAAGAACCTCTCTCACACCGGCCTGATTTAGCTTCACTGATCAGGATAGTAAAAACATGCGTATATTAAGGGAATTTTCATTGACAAAGCAGGCTTATCACATTCACACAGTTCAATACTGTTCTGTCCTGATTAAATTAAGCTTAACTTAAATTCCATAAGGCAGTGAAGCAGTTTCGAAGTCTCGGTGCGACGAAAATTGTGAGTCGATCTCCTGGAAACATTTGTAATAATTATTAACTTTCGGTGATCACATGGGGAAGACCGGAGATCTGCTGGTAAGACCGTGTTAGCCTATTTATTTGAAGTAACTCGATATCTTGAGCATTCAAAACGGCAGGTTCGTCCAGTGTAAATCAGACGTTCCCCACTGATCCCGTGCAACACAGCGTAGTAAGCAGACACTGTCAATACTAATAATCCGTTAAATAATACGCGAACACACTTACTTTAGTTTAGTTCATGTATTAAACTCCTTCCCATACAGAATCTCATCAAGATGGCGACTCGCTCAACAATACATACATATATACCTCCTTCTTTTACGACTAATCGGCAAGAAGTTTTTATTCTTTTCATAAGAGAAGACATAGATAGCAGAGAAGCTATTCCATGGAGTAAATGGACGCTCCAAGGAATAATTGAGCTTGAAACTACTTTGCACTGATAATCGGTAAGATAAGAAGAGATATTTCGAGATATGTACTGAGTTACATAATTTCTAAAATTTCTGAAAATATCGTGGAGAGACCGCTGCAAGAGACATTACATCATTAACCACTAATCTGTTTGCCACAGTTAAATAAATGTTAGGATGTAGAGGCGTGTCTCACTAGGGGTAAGATAGATACTGCCTACAGGAAAATTAAAGAGACCTTTGGAGAAAAGAGAGCCACTTGTATGAATATCAAGAGCTCAGATGGTAACCCAGTTCTAAGCAAAGAGGGGAAAGCAGAAAGGTGGAAGGAGTATATAGAGGGTCTATACAAGGGCGGCGTACTTGAGGACAATATTCTGGCAATGGAAGAGAATGTAGATGAAGCCGAAATGGGAGATACAATACCGCGTGAAGAGTTTGACAGAGCACTGAAAGACCTAAGTCGAAACAAGGCCCCCGGAGTAGACAACATTCCATTAGAACTACTGACGGCCTCGGGAGAGCCAGTCCTGACAAAACTCTACCATCTGGTGAGCAAGATGTATGAGACAGGCGAAATGCCCTCAGACTTCAAGAAGAATATAATAATTCCAATCCCAAAGAAATCAGGTGTTAACAGATGTGAAAATAACCGGATAATCAGTTTAATAAGCCACAGCTGCAAAATACTAATGCGAATTTTTTACAGACGAATGGAAAAACTAGTAGAAGCCAACCTTGGGGAAGATCAGTTTGGATTCCATAGAAATATTGGAACACGTGAGGCAATACTGACCTTAAGACTTATCTTAGAAGAAAGATTAAGGAAAGGCAAACCTACGTCTCTAGCATTTGTAGACTTAGAGAAAGCTTTTGACAATGTTGACTGGAATACTCTCTTTCAAATTCTAAAGGTGGCAGGGGTAAAATACACGGAGCGAAAGTCTATTTACAATTTGTACAGAAACCAGATGGCAGTTATAAGAGTCGAGGGGCATGAAAGGGCTGGCTCGGAGCACTATGGGACTTAACTTCTGAGGTCATCAGTCCCCTAGAACTTAGAACTACTTAAACCTAACTAACCTATGGACATCACACACATCCATGCCCGAGGCAGGGTTCGAACCTGCGACCGTAGCCGTCGCGCGGTTCCAGACTGTAGCGCCTTGAACCGCTCGGCCACTCCGGCCTGCGCATGAAAGGGAAGCAGTGGTTGGGAAGGGAGTGAGACAGGGTTGTAGCCTATCCCCAATGTTATTCAATCTGTATCTTGAGCAAGCAGTAAAGGAAACAAAAGAAAAATTCGGAGTAGGTATTAAAATCCATGGATAAGAAATAAAAACTTTGAGGTTCGCCGATGACATTGTAATTCTGTCAGAGACAGCAAAGGACTTGGAAGAGCAGTTGAATGGAATGGACAGTGTCTTTAAAGGAGGATATAACATGAACATCAACAAAAGCAAAACGGGGATAATTGAATGTAGTCGAATTAAGTCGGGTGATGCTGAGGGTATTAGATTAGGAAATTACACTTAAAGTAGTAAAGGAGTTTTGATATTTGGGGAGCAAAATAACTGATGATGGTCGAAGCAGAGAGGATATAAAATGTAGACTGGCAATGGCAAGAAAAGCGTTTCTGAAGAAGAGAAATTTGTTAACATCGAGTATAGATTTAAGTGTCAGGAAGTCGTTTCTGAAATTATTTGTATGGAGTGTATGGAAGTGAATCATGGACGATAATTAGTTTGGACAAGAAGAGAATAGAAGCTTTCGAAATGTGGTGCTACAGAAGAATGCTGAAGATTAGATGGGTAGATCACGTAACTATTGAGGAGGTATTGAATAGAATTGGGGAGAAGAGGAGTTTGTGGCACAACTTGACAAGAAGAAGGGACCGGTTGGTAGGACATGTTCTGAGGCATCAAGGGATCACAAATTTAGCATTGGAGGGCAGTGTGGAGGGTAAAAATCATAGAGGGAGACCAAGAGATGAATACACTAAGCAGTTTCAGAAGGGCGTAGGTTGCAGTAAGTACTGGGAGATGAAGAAGCTTGCACAGGATAGAGTAGCATGGAGAGCTGCATCAAACCAGTCTCAAGACTGAAGACCACAACAACAACAACAGTACTATCGATGTTGTACTTCACAATAACCTCTCAGGCAGTGGCTCATTCAACACCTGCAAAATCTCTCACAAGGAATTCTTCGCTTTTCGGCCTCTAGATGTAGGTTCCGTTGGATTAACGAAAGAAGAGAGAGGAGGATGAGGACCAGTCCGCAAATCGGTCTTATTTCGAAGGAATCTTTCGCCTTAAGAACCGTACGTAAATCAACGAAAATCAAAGTTATTGCCATCATCGTAACACTTTAGCAAGGACTAACAACTTAATCACAGCTATTCGTATATTCAAACGTGTATATATTGGTAGAGGAATTTAACTTAACATTCCTTATGAAAAGGAGACGCAAGTTTACTACATTATGGCACCTTTCCAGCTGCGATGCACTTATTCACAAATATACGAGTGCAACGTATCGAAGTCCTTCACGTGTTCGCTGCAGAAGTTACTTACCTGCTTAGTCATATTCTTATTCTAGCTCTTAGCTGGATGATACCGTATTTTCTCATTAATACTGTAAGCTAGTGCTATGAGATGTTTTCTACGTTTTTACGCTCTGACCCGTTTATGATAAGCTGTAGGCGAGAAGAACTAAGAGGAATTTTCACCTACGATGCTTAGGCCTTCCTGATAATTATTTAGTATTGGTACATCGTCAGCTACAAATATCTAAGACAACCACTCGGTCTTCCGATGAGTTATTCACATATGATAGTAGAGGTCTCATCCAAACTTACTTGGGACAAAACCCGTGATGTCTTGGCTTGTAATAAAGTCTCGCCATCAAAGGCTACGTATTGTGTGGTACCTATAAAGCATACCACTCCTTAGGGTGAATCACATACTTCAGGAAGTGATTCACATGACAAATCATTCCTTACTTGAGTGTCCAGCGTAGAGTCAAAAGTTTCTCAGTAATCTAGGATTAACGTTTTCGTCAGTGCTCACGACAACCAAGATATCGTGTGTGAAATGAGAAATTTCGGCCGCGGTGGCTGAGCGGTTCTAGGCGCTTCAGTCCAGAACCACGCGACTGCGGTCGCAGGTTTGAATCCTGCCTCAGGCATGGATGTGTGTGATGTCCTTAGGTTAGTTAGGTTTAAGTATATCTAAGCTCTAGGGGACTGATGACCTCAGATGTTAAGTCCCACAGTACTCAGAGCCATTTGAAACATTTGAAATGAGAAATGCTACGATTTTTTCGCTGGTATGAAGATTAAGTAACTAAAGTTTGATTATAAATGAGGGAATTTTTAGGGAATCTGTGATTTCGTTTCCACTGCACAGGGATCTGTGTATGGTCTTCTTACTTTTTGCATAGCGTACCTACAAACTCATTCCATATTTGAAAATTTAACTGTATATGCGATTGTTTCTTTTTAGCTGATGTGGGTTTTTTAGTCTAAACACAACTCGTCGCACTCTTATACGTTAATATTTTCTGTACAAAGAAAATAAAATATAAAATGGTGTTAATAACCTTCGATGCTGTTAGCTGAGCAAAAGGGAAGGAAGGTAATGATACGCTTTAACTATTGCACTCGGAAGAGGCATATGCAGGTAACATGGATTCAGTAGGCAATAACTAAAGTAAAAGTGATCAGGGCATAAAATTCACCAACGACAGTCCAGTGGAGCTGGCTGTTATTAATCTGGAACTACGACAGACAGTGCTGCTGGAGGACCGAATAGCATAGTTGTGCTAGGCGTTCAATTGGACAGGTCAATTCGTAATGAGATAATCCAGTCCAGACAGATATGTTGCTGCAGGTGTGTCAGTTATCAATTTCCGGAAAACTGTGGACTGAAATTAACAAACGTTTTAAAGAGATTGGCTGTTTTCATCGCCATTGCAAGGACAGCGAACGAGACCGAACAATAGTAGGCTACAGAAAGACAGCAGGTAAGAGACAGAAGATAAGGATTCCTTTGAGGGAGGTAGCTCGTTAACTGGTAACAACTGGAAATGTGTGACGCTTCGGTGGCAATTTTTATTACAGCGATAAATGGAGGAAGGTGGAGACTCGCGACAGTAAACATTCAGCATTACAACAAGCGCGGCGTGGACTGCTGAATGTACTGTTAACAGGTAAGGGAGGGAGCAGACGCAGCGCCGGCGCACGACAGCGGCGTGGGACCATCGCGTGAACGCCACAACGACGCCGACACAGCCTTCGCCCTGATGCGGACTCCGATAAATGTAGTCTCGAAATTACGGCGCCAGTCTCCCGTAATCGACTTGATACTTGACACGCTTACATAAAAAGGCTGTATATCAGAAGCACAGGCCTCCTGAAACTCTTGTGTCCTGTTATAAGCGAAGGAAATGACCTACATTAAGTCCGGACTCCGCGTAGACTGTTGGGCCACGCACTGCGCAGTGGTGCAGCGCCTGGGTACTTGGAACAACTGTTGCGTGTACGTGCTCGCAACCCGCAAGGATTTCTGAGAATATGTGCGACCTTCACAACTAACGCTTCTTCGGCCATACCAGGGGCATCTGGTTGAACAACTATAGTCTTATAGAGAAAGAAATAAATAGGATGCAGACTGTTTGTCGATAGACTATTTTCGTCTGTTCTCATTTGAGGTCTTATACTCGTTCACTTTAGGAGATTTGTCTACAGAAGTTAAATGAAACACCGACGAAAAAAAAAAGTCCTGACAGCAAGAGGCCTCCATCTTAATAACAATCTATATTAACAAATGGCTAATCCGGCTCATGATTCATAACTCATTATCACAGTCGCGGGTTGTACATCCAACGACTTTCAGGGGAAATAAAAATCTAAATTTCAATATTTCATATAATTATTGACCGAATTTAAAAATTTAAAATACTGTCTTGATCTAGTCATTAAGAAGCTTTAACACAGCAAGATAAGTATTACAGGTAGGACCTGTGGTTATATCGTGAGGCAATATAATTAATTCGTGGCCTCCCAATTACCCTGACTACAATCATACAGTATTTGTGTGGTGTCACCGCCAGACACCACACTTGCTGGGTGGTAGCCTTTAAATCGGCCGCGGTCCGTTAGTATACTTCGGACCCGCGTGTCGCCACTGACAGTGATTGCAGACCGAGCGCCGCCACACGGCAGGTCTAGTCTAGAGAGACTCCCTAGCACTCGCCCCAGTTGTACAGCCGACTTTGCTAGCGATGGTTCACTGTCTACATACGCTCTCATTTGTAGAGACGACAGTTTAGCGTAGCCTTCAGCTACGTCATTTGCTACGACATAGCAAGGCGCCATATTCAGTTACTATAAGTACTATCTTCAAGAATATATTCTGAACACATAATATTGTGACTCATGTACCGTCAAGAGCGACGTTCATCATTAATGGATTAAAGTATCAAACTAATTACGTCCGCTTTCTGAATTCTCATTCCCTGTCATGTTCCAGACCTCACGTCAGTATAGTTCTTCCCTCCTCACGCCAGCCTGCGTGAGCTAAAACGCGAGCATTTCGGCCTCCTCTCGTAACACGGTGTTGGCTCTTCTGCTAACACAAAAATTGGAGAATGAGAGAACTTAGCGACTTCCATAAACCACACACATGTTTACAAATATTTAAGAAACTTTTTCTCGCTGATACCACCCATAAAAGGACGCAAGGGAAAAAGTTTATCGTTCTACATTTTCGCTCTTCATGCAGTAAAACCTCAATATGCGGCATGAAGTTTTAATTTACTAGTTTTTCAGTAATATTCACAACACTTTTGCCAACAGTATCCATACACAGCACTGAATGTACATGGTAAATTATATACTTGTATGACACTAGTTCACGATGTATGACGTCATAAACACGGAGATGCGTGACACGTTAAAGACAGAGTTCCTCGGTTCACACATTATTGTATGACATGTATTTTGTTCAAAATGGTTCAAATGGCTCTGAGCACTATGGAACTCAACATATGAGGTCAACAGTCCCCTAGAACTGAGAACTACTTAAACCTAACTAACCTAAGACATCATTCACATCTATGCCCGAGGCAGGATTCGAACCTGCGACCTTAGCGGTCTCCCAATTCCAGACTGAAGCGTCTAAAACCGCTCGTCCACAGCGGCCGGCAGATTTCCGCGTTCTGGGCCTATAGGAGCCAATCGGGCACGACCGACTACCGCGCCATCATATGCCAATGTCATTGGCTAAGATATTCACGTGCATGTTGTCATCAACATGCACCTCTCCTGGTCCTTGTGGGGTTTCTTGACCTGGGATCGCCAATGATGGATCGAGTAGCTCTTCATTTGGCCTCACTATGCTGACTGCACCCTGTAGCAGTCCCTCTTCCAAAATCCCTGACAGTACCGGCAATTAATCCGGGTTCTCCGCATGGCAACCAGCCGTGCTGACAGATATGGAACCGAACGCTTGACGGATTAGCTGTTGTTTAAAACGGAGCAAAAAATCCCCTCGTCAGAATCATCCAGTAGCTGATAATAAGAGCACTTAGCAGTTTTCAACAAATGTTAAACCTAATTTCAAACCTGTTATAAACTTTTCTCGCTCACAAACTTAAAGTCAAATAATTAACGAGTCAAGTAATCAGACGTTTAAAACTGTTTTATACATGGGATTCTTTAAGGAATCCGCGGTTTACTGGTTAGATAACACAAGGATAAGAAGTTGATTCATTTTTAAAACGTTCGGGGGATATCTCTGCGTAAGTGAAATACAGTACACAGAGACTGTATTTTGACCAAGTTATTAGATGGTTAGCCATGCCATTCTCACAGTTTCTAAGAATTACTACTGCTTCACGGTCGTTGTTTTTGTAACAGTCCATACATATACCGGTAAATCCGTTGTGACGGTTCCTGAAACTACACCCGAGCAGAACAATAAAGGAAACAATATCTGCTGTCACCGTAAGAATTTTAATCGAAGAAATTTTATAAAAACTTACCAGATAAATTCGAGAAATTGCGATATTGTATTACAAGCTATGTGAATGCCTGTCTTGTCATCAGCTCCATAGCCCCATCCACCTACAGGCTATCTTTACTATTCTCATCTCCTAGTTTAACGTTCTCTCTCCACCAGATCTCTTAGTATACGAAACTTTCCGTGTTCTATAAATATTTCAATAACTACAACAGCAAGAATTTTACACAAGTATATTGTTCCTAGTAATGCAATAACGTACTATTCACTTCATGTTCCAATAATGTTTCCAAATCAAATGCTACTTTCTAAAAGCTATAGAATGACCCACCAACTCTTTTAAGGTTTCGTAATAAAAACTTCCCCCTAACATGAAGTCGCCCCATACTTGCAACACCCGTCACCCACAACTATACTGAAAAGCTTATTGATGTCTACGATGGATACTACGCCACTGATAAGTCACAAACACTAAGAAATGTCTTTCAGCCCCTTCAGACTTCAGCGTGTACTCACTATCAACTGTTTGTGTCTCTTGGACTTCTGTAACTGCAGAACTTTGTGAGCAGATGGGAGGATTGTCTTGTACCCAGACCTGCCGCAAATCCCCAAGCGATGCAGTTCCCTCCCGAGTGTTCATTGAAGGAATGGGTCAGGAAGAACGTCACATTTTGCATCAATTATCGAGTTTTTCCGAAAAGGTCTTCATGATCGCCTGTAGGCCGCAATTGTCCTTGTTGAAAATGAAACGTAGAAATTTATTTAAAGAAAAAACAGCCTGTTCACACATAACATACCCGTAATAAACAGTTATTAATCGAATGTGATAATTATTATGCGACTCCCTCCGAGAACTTCTTTTGTAGTAATACATGACTAAAGGCATGGTTTTGATGGAGTTTTATACGACGCTGCATAGACGTCTCACCATTCTCCTGGTGTACATATTGGCTGGCTGACCTACGCCCGGCGTTGGTCTACGAGTGTGTCACCCGCACGGCACAGGTATCCTTTGAACGCTGGACGCCTGAGCTGCTGCTGGCAGATTTTGAGACAGAATGTCTCAGACAGTATCAGAATGTGGTTGGTTGGTTGGTTTTGGGGAAGGAGACCAAACAACGAGGTCATCGGTCCCATCGGATTAGGGAAAGATGGGAAAGGAAGTCGGGCGCACCCTTTCAAAGGAACCATCCCTGCATTTTCCTGAAGTGATTTAGAGAAATCACGGAAAACCTAAATCAGGATGGCCGGACACGGGTTTGAACCGTCGTCCTCCCGAATGTGAGGCCAGTGCGCTAACCACAGCGCCACTTCGCTCGGTATCAAAATGTGTTTCCATTGTCTGAGCACGAGCTCATGAAAGCGGTTCTGCTCACTCTCTCCTTTCCTGGAGCATGACGTCAGAGTTCAACCAGCGATTGGATAGGAGTCCTTGGGTTGGGCTCCTTCGGCTGTTACTTCTTTGAAGCTGGCGTTCTGTCTCCACCTCATGTTCGCATTTCCTGTTGGCCCATAAGTAGCAAATTTCTGTGGACTCTGTAGCTCTTTGGGAAGTAGTTCTCAAGAACACTCCTTTGTTAAAGAATAGACCACCGTTCAAAATTCTGTGTCATCCCCGACATTCTGCTGGTAGTTACGGCCAGGGCATCGATCGCTCAGCAGCGTCGTCTCATGAATCTCTTGTTACTTTGATTACCTGTAATAAGTCATGGAGGGGAGTATCTTGATAGTGAGCTTTCGCATCCACTGCACGGGCTTGTTCTTGACAGGAGGGTTGTTCGTTCCTAAAATTAAACCTATATGATAATACGAAACGAAACATCTCCGAAATCTGCTTCTTCCTTCATAGAAGACCATTGGGTACCTCGGATTGCTGTCAACCCGTAATGCCGTTTTATCACACTAGCTTCTCGACTCTGTTACTCGCTCTAAAAGATCCGCTCAACGAACTATAGTCTACACTCTCCTCGGAACAAATCTCCTAAACAATCAACAGTTGGAAGAAATAGTTCACAGATTCTAAGTGCCTCGTAGTTGCCGTTCAGAAGCTCTGAAGATCTATAAAAAAATCACTTGTTCTGGTGTTTCAATGTATTTCTATATAGATGACACCGTAAAAAACTTTTCAAACTTCCGTCGCTGTAGGCAGATGATGCAGTTCTATACATGCACGTTACGTCGTTGGAAGACATCCGGATCATCAGCGCTTAACGAAAAAAATGACGTAAAATAAATATGACCCAAAAGTTGTGATATCCTTTAAGGACAAGTCACTGGAATTTAACGTAATCGTGAAGTAACTAGCAATATTTAAGGTGGAATAAACTCATAAATCTGCCCGTGTGAGACACAAAAGTCAGGTCTGAGTTTTTTCGAGAGAATTCTAAGGAAATGTAATTTACGTACGACTGAAGTCACATAAAAAACTTTCGCTCGATAAACTGTTGTGTATTGTTCACCACGTTGGATTAACGCAAGCTACAGAGAATCAAAGAATAGATCCTCGCCTCCTAACGGATTTGTTTAATCAGCATGCACCGTCACACCAACGCTCAACGAATTCCAAGACGCTACAAACACGGCACTGCACATCAATGGGATTCTTACTCTCAAACTAACGAGAGCTCAGACTCCAATAGCAGGAAGAAATGTAAACTTCTCTAACTTACTTGTCACTTATTGAATACTAGGGTAAAGTAGGAATTAGAAGAAGAGGAACCGGAAAAGAAGATAATCGAAGTGTTACAGAAGGATTGAAAATTAAATGGATTTATGTAATAAAGAAATGAGAATGAAAAGGTGAGAATCGGTGTACGTATAAATCTCTAATTCAAGGAAGATACAGGGCGATAAGACATGAGGAAACTGCAGAGAGCAAAAACTGTGAAGGAAGACAGGAATTAGAATATGTAGAACAAATAGATCACGACGCTCGGTTTAGTTTGCTAAACACCCAAGCACACACACACACACACACACACACACACACACACACACACACACACACATGAATATATATGTTTTCAGGGTTCTCCGTCATCTAAGCTTCCTGATGAGATATACATCCTACAAATGTAACTACATTTTTATAACAAGTAACTTTGCAAATTCCGTGTTTCGGCAGTTTACTTTTCGTTTTCATCATGCATTATGTAGAAATGAAGACGGCAGTTTAAGAGTTGTTGTCATTATCACACTAGACTGAGTCCTCCTTTAATATAAACTGCTTCGAATTATTGTGTATTTTGAAACATGGTAGTAATTATGATATGTATAACAAATTTCGCTAATGCAGAGCCGACGAATCGATTGTTGTGATATTAAGTAGGCATGGGTATCACAGGTAGTATATGTAGTAGTAGACTGTCATTTCAGTTGTGTTATTTGCTGAAACTGAGCGTGAAAATGTCAGCTGGAAATACCGGTACCTAGGAACCTGAGGCTCGTCGCTCGGAAACTGAGCAGATTACTGAATGAAACGATCGACACCAGGCATAAAGTGTTACACACTGCAGAATGTAATCACTGTTGCATCCACCCATTCTGATATACCCTTTAACCCTGCTTATTCGAGAGTCAGGAACTTGTGAGGACACGGTTGCCTTCTGATATGGTCACAAGGATGGCATACATGCTGCTATAAAACATTACGCAAGAGTGTGAAATGCAGTTATGAATAAAATAGTGATAACTCTAAGGGATATGATCACTTGAAGCCATGTTGGCCGATCTCCTGGATCAATCCACCGCTTGTTAAACACATGGTTCTGTCGTACGAGGCGTAGAAAATGCGGAGGTACCCTGTCGTGCCCAGCTATTGACTATCTGCAAGGGCGAAATTCTCCAACAGCGTGTTAAATCGTCGAGCAGAAATTTATGCTAGAAAGCAGTGATTAATTTGGCCGGTATAATATATGGCCGTATGAGTCTTTTACCCACAGTTTCATCCGAGACATTTACATAACAGTAAACCTGATGCCTTGCTGCCATGATTCCTGGAAGATTTGTACCTGCCCACCACTTGACTTTTCAGATGATTTATTATCCCATTTTATGTGAATTCCACGTCATCCGTAAATAAAATGTGAGCTGTGAACTACAGATCTTCAGCGCTCTCTGTTAGAAGCCATTGGGAGAACTGTAATGTGGATTTGCCTTGGGGTCTGAAAGCTTGCGCGCACTAAAGCAATGTGGAAGTAATTTTTCGAGCAAAAGTTACTATCCAGTACTGCATCTTATGCCTTCAACAGGTCCAGTTTCCTCGGGTGCTTGTTTCCGGGCAATGTTCTACTGGTCGCAATGCGCCGTTGAGAGTGTGGTTCGCCATTCATGAATCCTGCCTACCTATTAATGCCGTAGGCTAAACTGTAGCCAAACCGACATGGAATAATAGGACTACATTTCACTGTTTACGTTGTTCACACTCCATGAAATCAGTAATCTTGTTTTGATGACAGTATTATCTCAGAACGATACGTATGGAATGGCTGATGTAGGAAGAAACAAATCTACACAAATGAAACATCACCAGGATAATTTTTCATGTTCGCTCACATAATTTTTATCGGAAGATACCAGTTGCGGAACCGTGACTAAAAAAAGTAACTACTTTGAAAATAAAAGTTCCAAGGCTACAGTTTGTTTTTGATTTAGTTTACGTTTCGTTATTTGCGCTTAATTTCGGGGTCGCAGGCCCAGTCTCGAGCGAAAGTTCCTGTATACATCCAGCTGTCGAGGTGAGAAGTGTAGCTAACTTCTATTTCCAAAACAATTACGACAGTGAACTGTTGCTCGACATAACAGTTTCAGTGATAAGGCGAGAATGAGTGAGAAATTAACTGATAAATGTATATCAGGTTGTCAGCTGAAACGTTCTTTCTCCTTCTCGCCACGGAGTCTCTGTATCATCTGCTGAGGTCCCCCACTCGCGGGCGCCGCTAGAGTCTACAAACTCGAAGCGCCCTACGCTACGTCAGACAAATCACGCAACGCGATTCTGTGGGCTTCTTTCGAAACGTTTCTTGACGGACCTGAATAATTTCTAAGCGCTGCTATACGTACAGAGTGAACATTAATAAAACCGAAAAACCGAGGGGACGAATTTCTGACTGGAAATGGAGGAAAGATGGTCCTATGAACAGGTGTTCGGAAATGCATCGTCGCCTCGGTACATGGTGCTGACGAAGGGAAGTTCCTCTGAACCAAGTGTCGTTTGTTCCTTGTGTGTCGCAGACCGTGTGATTGGCGCAGCATACTGCAAGCAGCAGGATGATCCGACATTCATGTCGGGAACAAGCCGAGATGGTGTTTGTATATAGCCAAGCAGAAGTAAACGATCGAGAGGCAGCATGGCTACACCAAAAGAATTACCCTCATAGACACTAACCACATCACACAACATTTCTAGCCTTTTTTCGGCGTTTGTGTGATCACGGGTCCTTTGAGACAGACGAACGTGCGGGGAGACGGCGAACTGTTCGTACATCAGATTTGGAGACCGTGTTCTTTCTCTCGATCGTTTCCATCTGCTTGGCCCTACACAACAACCATCTCGGCTTGTTCTCGACATGAATACTGGATCATCCTGCTGCTCAAAGTATTTAACGAATACACGCCACGTGCTCAGAGGAACTTTCATTCGTCAGCGCCATCTATCGTGACATTTCCGGACACATGGTCACGGAACCTTTTTTCGCATTATCATTTTGATTCGTGAGATAAGTTTAAAATAGCCACTTTTCTACACCAGTAAGCAGTGACCTGTAACCCCCCAACCACTTTCAAAACTCTCTCAGATTCGACCTCTAGATTGGACAACGAACGCTGCAATCATTACTTCACCGTCACGAACCTGTTTCTACCATTTCTTCTGTAAACAACAAAGGGTCGGAATCTAAAGCCAAAGAGGATAAGGAACTCCTCATTTTAAATTTCCAATGGAGGAAAACGCAGTTATTTTTCGTCTAAAAACCCGCGCCATTTCCGCTCAGTTCATTGGACAACACCTCCAGCTAGCTAGTTGCTCCATGCTTATCTAGACAACTTCTTCCCAAACGTACTGTTTACGCTCACCAAACAGCAACAGCAGCCTCGAAAACGGGAAACTTATTAAGCTACAAATCTATAACAGAGTGCAGCCTTTCAGAAACCGTGAATTGTTCAGAAATTAAGAAATTCAGCCTTTAGTTGCAAGGTCAAATTGTATTAGTTTACCTAGGTTGCGATGCCAATAATGGTAATAATGGAGCAGATACCATTACTGGCATCGAAACCTAGGTAAACTAATAAAATTTTACCTTGCAACTGAAGGCTGACTTTCTTAATTTCTGATTTATTAAGCTGTTCACAGGCTCGCACTCTGAAAAGCAGGTCCAAAGACTTCCTGAAGGTTCCACACAAAGAGATAACAACTTTATTGATGCTACCGACTTTCAAATACATACCGCCACACAGCCTCCAACCTCCGTCCCAAAACGCTCAACACACGCCTCCTGAGAACACGTGGGCTACCGCTTTCGGGAGTTGCCAACAGCGCCACGAAATTATTTTAACACGAAAACCTTTCGGCCAATCAGCTTTCGGAGTTCAGAGTAGGCACTTCGCTTGACCATTTCCTGTTAACGCTCTTAGTATTGCTGTAAAGTACTGCTGCCTGCCAACAATTTCACAAGATCGCTTCACAAAGAATATTAGGACACAGCAGCCATCCTGCGGAAAACACTCGCCTTTGGAAACCGCTTGACCGCTCGAGGCCATCATCCCTTATACGGATTAAGCGAAGACCGCATCGATATCTCCAGATTGAGCAATTGTCCCCGCCCCATGAAACCGGAAAAGCGGCGCTATCGTTTATAAAAAAAATGTTCAAATGTGTGTGAAATCTTATGGGGCTCAACTGCTAAGGTCATCAGTCCATAAGCTTACACACTACTTAACCTAAATTATCCTAAGGAGAAACACACACACCCATGCCCGAGGGAGGACTCGAACCTCCGCCGGGATCAGCCGTACAGTCCATGACTGCAGCGCCTTGGACCGCTCGGCTAATCCCGCGCGGCTATCGTTTACAATAGCGACCAGCAGTGGTCGACGTCACGGCCCGGAACTGATAGGTTACACAGTGAGTTCATCAGTAACGTTACAGGAAAGTAAGAAAACTCCGCCGGCCGCTGTGGCCGAGCGGTTATAGGCGTTTCAAGCCGGAACCGCGCTGCTGCTACGGTCGCAGGTTCGAATCCTGCCTCGGGCATGGCTGTGTGTGATGTCCTTCGGTTAGTTAGGTGTAAGTTGTTCTATGTGTAGTGGACTGATGACCTCAGATGTTAAGTCTCATAGTGCTTAGAGCCATTTGAACCATTTTCAAGAAATCTCCTGATCTCGAGTGTCAAATTACGATTATAGCTCCTTTTGTTTATATTACTTTACGGCTCTACCGTTGTACCACATATATATCTCATAACGGAAAGACAACAAGAAGCCACTCGTGCATCTGCAGATTTCCAAACTTTACCATCCCCGTGGGAAAGCTGTGCGAAGCCCAACAAAGTTTCCAGAACTTCCGACAAGCAAGCCTGTACTTGGGAACGGGGCGACACTCGTTTTCCATTTCCTTATACACGTATCTCATTGGCGGACACATCTTTAAATTTTTGATAGGAGCCAGAGAACGGACTTCTAGATCCATGACTGGAAACACTTAAACCCTTTCTGGGATTAGCTAGAAAAGATTGTGCAGGGTGTCTTTCCGAGGTCTGAAAGAAGGCTACCAAAAATTTGGGTGGAGAATTAGGAGTCATATTCGGATTTGTTTGGGAATTCTGATTGGAGCTGCTGCTTGGTGAGGCTCCTCTGGACTCTGCGTTCGTACGTGTTTTTCTTGATTTCGGCCCTCTGCCAAATCTTCGAAGTATCACATTGAACTTACGCGCACTCGCGACGAGTAATGAGGAGGAGGATGAGATCCACGATCTATAATATCACATCGGCTCAGCCCACCAACACCAGCGGGTGCATTTCGGCGCTCACCGGCTTGTTGCCAACCATCTCAATGGCTTCACGGTAAGATCGCATTAGCAATGCACACTCCCGACTTCGGAATTTGCGATATATTGAGGAAAGAGGAGTTAATTCCTTGTTTCTATCTTTTGGTCTTCCTAACGTGATCTACGCGCTTCACGCGGAGGTATGCAAGTTTTTCTGCAATCTGATTTTTGCTTCAAAGGCGATTCTTTGCGTAACCACTCGTATTTTGTTTCGTAATCGAGTTAACTTATTGGAGCTCATAGGCCTAGAGACTTTTCTTTCTGATTCTTGCTTTGTTCATTGATCTGTTGAGTCTTGCTGTTCGAATTCATACAATTTTAGTGTGATTAAGTAAAGTTGCAATCACGGTTGGAAACTTCATTTGTGTCCTTCATGTGTCCGGACACTATCTCAATCATAATTTCCGAGCACCCTGGTGGTGGCGACCCTATCCACCATTCATTTTCTTATCGTTGTTCTATTTCAATTATGTAAATTCACTCTCAAATTGTTTTATAACCTCAGCGTATATGTGTCCTGAGTGACGTTTACACACTTTTTGAATAAATATTATTTTACCTGATTAAACTCTAACATTCAGCATTCGTTAAAGTAAATTATTCTATTAAAATGCCCAGATCCTCCAACCATCAGCAATAGGCGAAGCCTCTGACGAATTCAGGAACTTATAAAATAACGTTTTCCAATTAGCACCGCAACTGATTTTTTCAAGTAACATATTAGGTCCATGGGGGTAATACACTGAAGGGCCAAAGAAATTGGTACACCTGCCTAATATCGTGTAGGGCCCCCGCAAGAACGTAGAAGTGCCGCAACACGACTAATGTCTGAAGTAGTGCTGGAGGGAATTGACACCATTAATCCTGCAGAGCTGCCCATAAATCCGTAACAGTACTGTAAGTAGCCTGTTTGTGTGTTTGTATGTTGGCAGCGCTATGTGGCGCTCTGCATTAATAACTCTGACAGACACTCTGTGGCTGGTCGGACTAGTAGTTAGAGGTGAACAGCCAGCAGTGATGGAAGTTAGGAGTATGTAGTCAGCAGTGATGGAGGTTAGAGGTTAATAATTAGCAGTGTTGGAGGTTTGCAGTATTAATGAGAGCGGACGATCCCAATGTGTATCCGTCATGGAGATTTATTACTGATGATTATACATTTTTTTGAACTGGTTGTCACTTGATTAGAGTAAAATCTGCTAAATACGTTGTTTGCTCTGCAACAAAATCTTTCCTCTGCTAACCACATGCCTATTAGTAGTTAGAGCTTACAGTAGTTAGAATCTTTTATTTAGTTGCCTTTATTGGTGTTTGTTGCTTTGCTGTAGTTTGTGTAATGAAGATTTTCTGTCAGGTAAGTGACTTATCGTATGTATGGGTTATTGTTAGGATTTCTTCTTATTCGGGGCCATTTTTTTGTATAAATTATTTGAAGTCAGGTTATCATTTCTGAGCAGTCAGATTGCTTTGCGCCAGGATATTGTGGGTCAGTTTTGAGATGATACGAATAAGGAAAGAGAAAGTAGCCTCAGTAAGAGCAATTTCACTCAGCAGTTTAAGAATATTGACCAAGCATTCAGCAGTTTAAGTACAATCATTTTAATTAAGAAGTTTCAGTACGAGGAGATGTAAATTTCTTCTGAACAGCACGTTGTAAGGCATCCCAGATATGCTCAATAATGTTCATTTCCGAGGAGTTTGGTGGCCAGCGGGGGTGTTTAAACTCAGAAGAGTGTTCCTGGAGCCAATCTCTAGCAACTCTAGACGTATGGGGTGTCGCTTTGTCCTGCTGGAATTACCCAAGTCGGTCGGAATGCACAATGGACACGAATGGATGCAGGTGACCAGACCGGATGCTTTTACGTACGTGTCACCTGTCAGAGTCGTATCTAGCCGTATGAGGGTTCCATATCACCCCAATTGCACACGCCTCACACCATTGCACAGCCTCCACCAGCGTCCATCCGCTCGAGACAATTTGAAACGAGACTCGTCCGACCAGACAACATGTTTCCAGTCATCAACAGTCCAATGTCGGTGTTGACGGGCCCAGGCTAGGCGTAAAGCTTTGTATCGTGCAGTCATCAAGGGTACATGAGTGAGCCTTCGGCTCCGAAAGCCCATATCGATGATGTTTCGTTGAATGGTTCGCACGCTGATATTTGTTGATGGCCCAGCACTGAAATCTGCAGCAATTTGCGGAAGGGTTGCACTCCGGTCATGTTGAACGAATTTCTTCAGTCGTCGTTGGTCCCGTTCCTGCAGGATCTTCTTCCGGCCGCAGCGATGTCGGAGATTTGATGGTTTACCGGATTCCTGATATTCACGGTGCACTGGTGAAATGGTCGTACGAGAAAATCCCCACTTCACCTCTACCTCGGAGACGCTGTGCCCATCGCTCGTGCGCCGACTATAACACCACGTTCAAACTCACATAAATCTCGATAAGCTGCCATTGTAGCAGGAGTAATCACTCTAATAACTGCGCCAGACATTTGTTGTCTTATATATGCGTTTCCGACCGCACCGCGGTATTCTTCCTATTTCCACATCTCTGTATTTGAATATGCGTATCTATACCTGTTTCTTTGGCGCTTAGTGTATCTGAAGCATCGTTTCGATAATGTTGCTACCGCAGCGATAACGTACGTTTATCATTGTCTCCTAAGGCGAAGTGAAAGAATGTGAAGTTTGTTGAACGTGGGGATCTGTATACCATATCCGGCGTCTGACTAGCAGACGCTATCGTCGGCGTTTTATGTGAGCTAGACGGCAGGCCCAGCTGGTACAGCAGTCGTGATATAAGACGCAGCAGCGACGAGCCGGGAGCCGGTGTTCCGTTAACGACCTGACCCACGCAGCGGGCTGGAGAGGTAGTGTTAACTGTGTCGCACAAAACATGTCTGTAGGTACACAGCGGCGCGGCTGCAGCGGCAGCAGGATGAAGTGAAGGCCCTCGAGCGTCGAGAGGAGAGCCCATTGTCTGCGGCGCTCGAGGGCGCCCTGGAGGAGGCGGGCCCCGGGCCCCGGGCGCCGAGGGCCGGCGCGACGCCACGCCGCGCCGCGACGCCGGCGCCGACGCCGTGCCGACGCTGCGCCCGTCAGCCAAAACTCTCGCCACCCACAACACCTCTCCGGCACTATCGAGACCCTGCTCGCCTCTAGGCTCTCAAACCGTGACTTTCACTTGCCCCGTATTTCGTAGTTCTTCTAATGATGCCCCTTGCGACGTCCTCATTGCCACTCGCCAAGGTGCTTTATTTTCTGCCGAGGAAGACCTCCCGAGTGTCTCGCCCCAATAGCTGTTCACCCCATTCCAAATTAGCGCATATTAAGGTTGAGGTGTTTTAGAAGTTTCCACCCGCCTCACGACCCAGATAATTAATTCACGACTAACGTGCTCTGTGACACACAATGGACCAGCATCGCGCACGACGTCGGTCGTTGATACATGTCAAGTAGCTACGACAATGAGTCCTGGTGGCGCTGATCAGCTCCTAGATCAGGAACCCTGAGTTCGCCAGATCTGTACCCAGCCAAGACGCTGAGTTCCCAGATGTGCGCGCCATTTCGAACTACACTAAAGGTTCGTGTGACTGTTCTAATGCCACAGACGTGGGGCCCATTACCCTCCTGAGCAATCTATTGCTTTAGTTTCTCCCAGTGTATACAATGTTCAAATAACTTACAGGAATGCAGGCGCGTCACGTAGGCAATAACCGACGATAATTCGGCAGGAGCACACCCTGTCATTTTTAAGGCAGAACTGCAGCAAGTAAGCGCTGTGCAAGTGAATTTAAAACCTCGGTTCTCAGAGAAACTCTGTAAAGATAAAACACACACACGCACGCACGCACACACACACACACACACACACACACACACACAAAACGTTCTGTAAACACTACCGCCATCACAAACCAAAGATGACTGACGTCAGAAGTCATCGATAGTGATATTAAAAATCAAGGGCGGCGAGGTAGCATTAACTCTGTCCCTATGTTTTTTGACAAATGAGAGTGCAGAATTCTACGCAGAATTTAAACAAAACCCACCATCTCTATCTATAAGGTTACTTGCTAATTTAATTTCAACAGCTTCGTTAATAGCACTATTCCGATGGAAGTGCATGCCAGATTCACGTAGGATTACCGGTGCCAAAACAATGTTACGCAATGGCGGATTTGCTCGGCCGTCGTAAGCGTGTGTGCTGCTTATGCTCAGTACACCGGTCCACCGCAGCCCTGATAGTCTGACCAATATATTACGTGCCACGACTAGAAGGATATGGTAAACACCCGCCTTACGGAAACCAAGATATTCCTTTACGGAACCTAAGAGAAGTCTGATCTTACATGGTGATCGAAAAACAGACTTCACATCATATTTTCGCGAAATACGACCAGTCGTGTTCGGAATGCTTCCTGTGTAAGAGAAAATCTTCTGACGTATGCCATCGCTATCGTACTATTTTTGAGCTGCTGCACTTGTAGCGGATACCACATCTAGAAAGAATCTCTGTCTGAAAACCGGAGGGAAGGCGATAGTTTATAAAAAAATCTAGGACGCTATTAAAAAAAAACTTTGTTCCTAAATTCACGTCTTCATTTTCCTTAGCATTTATCCTGTCCAGTACAGCGTTCGCTTTTCAGGAATTGGCAAATTCTGTTTGATTACATAACTTTGTGGTCGAACGCCACTGTCGTCAAGGTAACTAAGGCAGAGAATTCGTGTGCGCCATCAATGCGTGAATCGTCTAAACTGTGCAGTGTCCTGTGTGACAGTATTTTACCCGTCAGAGTATCGAATCCTCTGCGGGATAATTTGCCGATCACAAGACTTTTGAGAGTAAACAGTCCTTGTCTTTTAAATTTGTCTTGATATTTCTGGAGACAGACATAAAGCTGCGGAAACAATAGTCCATTAAGACTTACCACTGGTATTCCCAGAAGGGGACTGGGTGTTGTGTGTCCATCATCATTTTCATCATTGAGACGCAAGTCGCCGAAGTGGCGTCAAATAAAAAAAAACTTGCAATACGGCGGCCGAACTCCGAAGGGGACATCACGGCCAATAAATGCCATAAGATCATTTCATTTACCACTGCAATTGTTGTATACGAATGTGTCACAGCATTCATCGACTGCACGAGCGACTCTTCTTTTTTTCGCTCTAATGATAAAGTGCGGTCTGCCCGAAATCTAATTGATTGGCTTTATACACAGCATTTTAGGGGTGAGAAGAACCTTCGCCTTCATGCAAGTTGCGAATTCCTCTGTAGTATTACCTATTAATGGCACCTCCTCTACACGTTTTCTTGATGCAAACTTCGTAATTTTGCGACTTGCTTTTTCCCGTATAATTTTCTCTTTCAAATTCTAAAGGTGGCAGGGCTAAAATACAGGGAGCGAAAGGCTATTTACAATTTGTACAGAAACCAGATGGCAGTTATAAGAGTCGAGGGGCATGAATGGGAAGCAGTGGTTGGGAAGGGAGTGAGACAGGGTTGTAGCCTCTCCCCAATGTTATTCAATCTATATATTGAGCAAGCAGTAAAGGAAACAAAAGAAAATTTCGGAGTAGGTATTAAAATCCATGGAGAAGAAATAAAAACTTTGAGGTTGGCCGATGACATTGTAATTCTGTCAGAGACAGCAAAGGACTTGGAAGAGCAGTTGAACGGAATGGACAGTGTCTTGAAAGGAGGATATAAGATGAATATCAACAAAAGCAAAACGAGGATAATGGAATGTAGTCGAATTAAATCGGGTGATGCTGACGGTATTACATTAGGAAATGAGACACTTAAAGTAGTAAAGGAGTTTTGCTATTTGGGGGGCAAAATAACTGATGATGGTCGAAGTAGAGAAGATATAAAATGTAGACTGGCAATGGCAAGGAAAGCGTTTCTGAAGAAGAGAAATTTGTTAACATCGAGTATAGATTTAAGTGTCAGGAAGTCGTTTCTGAAATTATTCTTATGGAGTGTAGCCATGTATGGAAGTGAAACATGGACGATAAATAGTTTGGACAGGAAGAGAATAGAAGCTTTCGAAATGTGCTGCTACAGAAGAATGCTGAAGATTAGATGGGTAGATCACGTAACTAATGAGGAGGTATTGAATAGAATTGGGGAGAAGAGGAGTATGTGGCACAATTTGACGAGAAGAAGGGAACGGTTGGTAGGACATGTTCTGAGGCACCAAGGGATCACAAATTTAGCATTGGAGGGCAGCGTGGAGGGTAAAAATTGTAGAGGGAGACCAAGAGATGAATACACTAAACAGATTCAGAAGGATGTAGGTTGCAGTAGGTACTGGGAGATGAAGAAACTTGCACAGGATAGGGTAGCGTGGAGAGCTGCATCAAACCAGTCTCAGGACTGAAGACCACAACAACAACAACAATTTTCTGAATCTGTTTAGCCAGTTTCAAGAAGCCAGGATGTCAGTAATGTCCATCTCACTTTCAGTCCAGAGCACCCAGTCTCGTAGATCTCCTTCAGTAATGTGCATTGACTTACACGAGGTATTTTAAATCTTTCAAATAATTTTTCATTCACCCTTTTTCGAGTTTTATTAGGCGCATATTTTGTATGAGTTACATAATTCATGTTGAGGTACTACGAAACGAAACCATTTTTGCACAGTACTTATGTGTAAGTGTTTTCTCCCTCCTTCGTTTAACTAAAAAATTTATAGCCTTTCCTATCTCATTGAAAGCTATTACTGTACATTTTTATTTGTTCTTGGAATGTAGACTATTTTGTTCTGGACTTTAATTAGCCCAATAATCAATGTTCGAACGACAATTCAAGGAATCATCGAGTTCTTTTACTGTTTCCTCTAGTGTTTCCACAATTCATAACGGAAATATCGACATCATTGGAATGAATTTCCAAGAAATTGACTAATAAATAACACATATGTAGTTCTTCAGGAGAAGTAGGTGATTTCGACTGCACACAGCGTTCCTTATATTTCATCTTTGTAAGGCGGAAAACATTAATTGCATTCCACATTACAACGAAACAGTGGAATTTGCACAACGATGCTATTAGCAAGCAAATACGAAGAAATCACAAGGAAAATTAATTCAGTTTTATCTCCATCGTTAAAATGTAGTGATACAGCAGCAAAAGCAACGGCTCATTATTATGCGTGTTAAATGAGATGAACTTCGAGCAAATAGCAACGGTGAACAACTGCGTCTGAGAAGCTATCAACGGAACCTGAATTTCGCGTTACGATCGCGCTGTGCATGGTATCTATTTAATAACGTGCCGTCAGCCAAGGGTATCTACCTGCCACGTTGCGCATGCTGTCTGCTACAACAGCGGCAGGGGTATACATTTCTTCAGTCGCCTGGCGAGCTACGAATTTCTGAAAATTTCAACAATAAAAGAAACAGTGTGTCTTAGCAGCTAAAATTTTCACATTGTTTTTCTTTCGCTATACTCTTCCTGTAAAACCATTTCAGGGCGGGCTCTGACATTTTGGATTGGGAATTTTCGTTGTAGGTAGTGCATTAAATGGTAATTAGCTTATTACATTAATGGTCATGCCATTATCAATTTTACGTGAGTTCCGTTTGTTGTTCCTATAGCTCACGGTCGCAAATATTTATAGTCAGTATGTCAAGTATGTTCAGCAATTACAGTATGAATATTATGTGCCTATATCATTCTAAAACAATTTCAATTAAATCCAGACAACCTCGGCATATTCATAATAATTTGCGGTATTTCAACTCTTTACACACGTGATGCTATCGGAAAATGTTCCTTCGAACATTAATTGTTGGCATAAGGCTCACAACTTGTTCCGTATCCCTACCATACATCAATCGTGCTCCATGAAATTACATGCGGACTTCCTGCTTCAGTGGAACAACATTCCAGACTCTCAGTGGTAAAGAATACGTACACCACCTCGGCTATGCTTGAGCATATGCAGTACCTTTACAACTCGCAGGCTCCAAGCGCGCACTTGCTTTTCATATTTAAGTTTTATATGGAACGAAACATCAGATCTTTTAATAGACACTCTGTTCGTAAAATTTCTGACCTTCAATTTGTGTAGTCTCTGCTAGTATGTTCGTCTTCGATGTCCTCCTGCATGTCATGCGCAAAAAAAAAAAAAAGTGATACGCAGCATCTCCCTATTTGATAAAGTAAGTAGATAAATCTAAATCCGAACTGTCCGCCCCGGTAGCTGAATGGTCAGCGTGACGGATTGTCAGTCCTCTGGGCCCGGATTCGATTCCCGGCTGGGTCGGGGAATTTTCTCCGCCCTTGGACTGGGTGTTGTGCTGTCCTCATCTTCATCCTATCATCCTCATCGACTGCAGGTCGCCGAAGTGACGTCAAATTGAAAGACCGTCACCCGGCGAACGGCCTGCCCGCCGGGGGCCCTAGCCATACGATTAAATTAAAAAAAAAAAAAAAAACTCCGAACAGTTCTACGCACAAGGTGGTGCATTCAAATGGAGGTGAGAGAGCCTCATGGAGAGCTAATGGACCTCCTGCAATTAGGTAATACCATCGTTTGAACATATTCTGATTTTTTTCTTTTTCTTCAAATGTAGGTTGTTTACATCAAACGTTTGCCTCCAATTATATCTTTTCCTAGTCGACTATGATGGTTATTACCACTTTCTCAAAGTCGTCAAACCATGGGGTCCATTCAGAAGCATATAGCTGGCATACAGCTAAATATAATCAACATCCACTGCTGGTCTTAGTGATTAGGCTAAAAATATTGTTTACAGTGATTACTAAGCATGCCTCATAATGAAAATTAAAATGTTATGAAAACCTGAGACGCAGAAGATCGTTATAGAAATGGGCCTCCTGACGGTACATAAGAAACACAACAAAAACGTTATTTATGCACAGTTTGTGTGTTAGGAGTTGTGGACGAGCACAACAAATTTTTATCATAAATATATTCAAAACACGTTTAGTACAGACCTACGGCTAAATTCCTACGAAACTGTAATTTTTTTATGCTCTTCAAGAGGAATGTTTCAACGAGGTATCTTTTTACGTAAGTAATATTGAATGTTCGCAGAACTCTAGGTTTCACTATGATGATTTGTTCATTAATTCATAAAATAATGCTGTTTTACTGTCGAGTAGGAATGCAGAAAATCGTCGAAGTGTTCTGTGTCCTGCGTTGGCATAAAACAAACTGGAAACTTTGGTAATATTTACAAACATCACATGTGAGCGGATGAATACTGTGCACAAAACACACAAAGCGGTAACTGGATCACGCTTAAATCACATTAATGAAGTTAATATACATATGAAAATATTAAGATAAGTGAATGTTATTTTCCCTGATGATTTCGTGGGTGTTTATTGTTTAAGATACAAGTAAGTAATGATACTCGAAAAGGATCTTGTAGGATAGCAGTATTTCTTTGAGAAGCACGACCGCTGCGCTTTGTGCCTGTTAATAATGTCCACTACGGTGGACGTGTTTGCGAAACTAATTTTTTTAGTATTTATTTGTCGAATATTCCGGTCACAAAGAATGTTTACGAACAATAACCGGGGAACGATATTTTAATGCATTCCACAGCTATAGAGTCCGTTCGGCTTCACACGCATCTGCCACGCGTGTCTTGGTGTCTTGTTTGTCGAACAGGCTGTTAGAGATGCACTTCAATAGCACGAACAGCTAAGAGCTGAATGATGACCTGTGCTTTTCACCAGAAAACGCTTTCCGAGTACGTCTGGGCTTGAATTACCGACGATAATGAATTGGTACCCGGCACAGCGTCACAGCTGACACTGATGACCTCCAGTGCTCCTCACTGTAAGCGTAATCCTCAGTCGAGTATTAGGGAAATGTCGGTCCAGCACGTTTACTTGCTCTGGGCGATATGAAGAGTGTAGAGTATATTACCGCGAGTGGTGACACTGAGTATCTCATCGTGCTGATTTTCATTGCTTTTGGAAAGATGCGACTCAAATGTCGGGAAGTTAGATGTTTAAAAGAATCTAACAAGGGCTGAATGACAGAGTAGATGATGTAACGAATTTAAAAACGTTATTAATATATATTTTGAACACTATGTGCAAATTATCGGTTACTATACATGACGAGTGTACAATGCACCAATTCTTTTCTTTGTGTCAGACGAGAACTATTTTCTCGTGTCATCGAAATTGATATATTTGGAGGCGGACTTGTGGGGCTCGGCCAAGGAACAATCCCGACAGCCATCTAAAGCGATTTAGGAATTTACGGAAAACATATGCGAAGATATTTTCAAGTAAATCAGTAACTGTCGCAGGGGAATTTCGTCGTGCAGATTGCCGATTACAGTGCCTGAACCATGATGCCATTTCACTGTGCCTCTTCTCTATGATTTTGATGTTTATTAAATGAAGCGCCAATGAACATTTGCTTCTCGAAAAATATGGTCGTTCGTCCTTCATTTTAAATACAACGAAATATTTTTGATTTCGTTAGATCTTAGGTATGGCACTTCCGAGGTTGAGAGTTGTACAATAGTGGCATATGCGTTGATTTTACGTGTAACTTACGCTGGACTGAAAATTTGTAACTTTCAACTGGATCACTGTGTAAAGATTCCTACCAGAAATTGTAACCACGAATTATATTTTATTGCCGTCCCTAAATAAAGCTTCTAGATACGATAGACATTGTTGAGACAAAACGTTATGGTTAATGTAATGCGCTCCTTAGCGTGTTGGCCCACTTTTGGAACGCAATACAGGCAGCGATTCTCCGTGACACTGGTTCGATGACTTCTTAGTGCAGTCCTGGAGGTATGTGGCACCGGTGTCTACGCATGTCTCATAATTCACGTAAATTACGCGCCAGTGGTTTGTAGGCGCGGGAATGGGGCCTAACATTCCGGATATGTCAGGTTCAGATCAGGAAAATTTGGTGGCTAAGGCATCAGCGAGAGTTTAACGCTCTTCAAAAAACTGTTGCACTACTCTGGTCTTGTGTCACGGGCATTTCTCCTGTTGGAAGATGGAAGATGCTGTCGCTGTCGTCGAAGACATCGTGTAGGAAAGGATGCAGGTGACGCGCAGTGATGTTCACATTTTCCACAGCTCTCTTTTATCGAGAAGCCGTGTGCATAGGTAATGGCGTATCCAGATGCGGCCATCGTCCTGGTGTAACAGGAAACGTGATTCATCCGCCCAGGCAACAGGTTTCCATCGATCCACGGCCCAATCTCGACACATCGTGCCCACTGCAAACGCGGTTGACCATGTCATTGGGACAACTTAGGGACAGATAGGAGTCTTCTGCTCTGCAGCCCTATGTTCAGTTATATGCACTGAACGATGTGCTCTCAAACACTTGTGCCTGGCCCAGATTTGTACTCTCCCGTCAGATTTGCCACAGTTTGCCACTTATCCTGTTTTACAGAGCGGTTAAACCTGCGACTCCCACCTTCTGTGCCAGGGTGTGGAAGTGCAACACGTTGTCGCCTACTTGTGATTCTACTGTTCTTCAGCGGCTCTCTATGGATGGTCGCCACAGCAGCAAGCGAACAGCAGACCGACTTCGCCATCTGCAAGATGTTCATTTCCAAGCATCGGGGATAAAAAAGTCTGCTATGTTTTTAAGAGTCGCTTAAGTCAGTGGATTTACCAATTTATTGCCCGATCCGGTGCCAGAATGAACACCATTCGTCTCTGCTCTGCTCGTATGGTTTCATTACAGTGTCTTGTACCCGTAACCACCAAGGCGACATAATATCTCGCGGTCAGCTGTAGTTATACTGTTTTGGTTCATCAGTGTATTTATTTTTTGTTTGTTTAGAGGTTATTATGATGTTTAACTTTTGCAGTAGCAATCAAAGTGCAATTAACTCGGACAAACACGTTCTAGTTGTTACAGTGAAAACGCATTTGCAAAAGGAAATACACAGCTCTCTAAGAAAGCTGTAGAGAAGGTTTTCACAAGTGAAGAGCGCGTGGGATTAGCCGACCGGTCTCGGACGCTGCAGTCATGTACTGTGCGGCTGGTCTCGGCGGAGGTTCGAGTCCTCCCTCGGGCATTGGTGCGTGTGTCTGTCATCAGGATAATTTAGGTTAAGTAGTGTGTAAGCTTAGGGACTGATTACCTTAGCAGTTAAGTCCCATAAGATTTCACACACATCTGAACATCAGAACACAAGTGAACCTTCTTTCTTACTGTATCGTGCAGCGTCTAGTTTAAGTGTAGCCTAAAGCATATCATTATGCACTGTCCAGTCACATTAATGAGGAACGTTTGCCAACAACCGGAATAACTACTTTTTGCAGCATGGACCGCTGAGAAGTATGCAGGAAGAGGGTCAATAAGGATCTAGAAATTACCAACGGGGATGTGGAGCCATGGCGACTTCAGTGCCGTGGCCAGTTGGGCCAGGATTCTCTGTTGAGGATCCGCGATACGAACAGCACAATCGAGATGGTCTCTCATATCTCGATTGGGTTTAAATCCTGCGAGTTTCGTGGTCAGGTGCACTTCGAACCATGCACATACACTGCAAGCTATGTGAAATGTTGCACTGTTCTGCTGGCAGATGATCGTACCGGGGAAAAACAAAATACATGCAGGTATAGACGTGATCCCCAATGATAGATGCATACTTGTGTTGATCCGCTGTGACTTCCAGAAGCGCTTTCAGACGATGCACGCCGTACACCCAAACGGTCATCTGCCCGATGGAGCGCAAACGTGATTCGTCTGGAAAGACCACCTGTCGTCACTCAGTGGACGTCCAGTTGCGGTACTGGCATACCAGTTCCAGCCTTCGTCGCCATGGCAACATGGGTGTATCACCAGACGCCTGTTGCAGAGGCCCATACGCATTAATATTTTCTGCACAATAGTTGACGAGACACTGCTGGAAGCCCCTTGGTTCATCTGGATTCTGTGCGGTTAGCTGCTCAACAATTACACCTCTATTCGCCAGAACACATCTCCGCAGCTGTCGTTCACCGCTGTCATCTATGGCCCGTGGTGCACCACAGTCGCCTCGCCACCTGTTTTGGATAGTGCCATTTTTCCATGTGAGGTATACTTTAACCGCGGCGGCATGCGAACAGTTTATAAACGTAGTCGTTTAGGAACTACTTCCGTCTTTGGCCCGTAAGCCACATTACGACAGCGACAGCACTATTTTGCGCGTCCCCCCGACACGCTTTGTGCACCCTCCACTGTTAGTGCTGCCACATGCTGTCTGTTTGTAGTTATTGCACGTTGACGTCGAACATAGATGGTGGTCACATAAAAGTGACTCGACCGTGTTTACTGGTAGCAGATTACATTTGCATTTATATTTGCAATTGTTTCCTTTACATGTTTTTATTTCTTTTCTGTGCTACTAATTAGTAACTACCTCCCAATGCATGTCTTAACTGTTTTTTTTATGTTTTCGGATTTAACTATTTCTTAGAATGCGGTTTAGTCGTGCTGCGACAGCACTGAATTTTTTAATTTACTTCAGGAAGCTTAAAAATGGTTCAAATGGCTCTGAGCGCTATGGGACTTAACATCTATGGTCATCAGTCCCCTAGAACTTAGAACTACTTAAAGCTAACTAACCTAAGGACATCACACAACACCCAGTCATCACGAGGCAGAGAAAATCCCTGACCCCGCCGGGAATCGAACCCGGGAACCCGGGCGCGGGAAGCGAGAACGCTACTGCACGACCACGAGCTGCGGACAGGAAGCTTAAAGTTCACTAGCAGAAAAACTGTTATTACCATACGTTGTAGCTAACTCGACGATGAGAAATGAGTAACGACACACCCATATTCCATCCTATTTTCCTACATTCTTCCTTCAAATTTAACGACATTTAATTCAGTTCTCATCGCGCCTTTACTTATCTTTCCCAGCCTACAGCATTTGCTAGCTTTTCTCAGAAATCTTATTCACTTTGTTTACGTTTTAATCGAGTCCTTATTTCGAGGCACCAATATTTCAGATCCAAACGTCGAATTGTAAGTTCCATTATTTTGTGCATGGCTGTTCTAGTGCGTTTACTGGGAGCCTTGTTCAATCTTCTGCTAGTGCTTCTGCATACTCGTTCGAGGACCTCTAATTACCGAGCGAGGTGGCGCAGTGGTTAGACTCTGGACTCGCATTTGGGAGGACGACGGTTCAATCCCGCGTCCGGCCATCCTGATTTAGGTTTTCCGTGATTTCCCTAAATCACTCCAGGCAAATGCCGGGATGGTTCCTCTGAAAGGGCACGGCTGACTTCCTTCCCCATCCTTCCCTAATCCGATGAGACCGATGACCACGTTGTCTGGTCTCCTTCCCCAAAACAACCAACCAACCAACCTCTAATTTTGCTTCTATATCGCTGTCCTTTCGTTGGGTGTATTAACTCATACGTATGAGATAGGAGGTGCTTGTCAACAGGAGTGACACTGACGACAATTGCTGAACGATTGATAAAGTTTCCTTAAAAAGTCACCACTTTTGTATTTAGTCCGTACTGATTTTTCATACATGTACATTCAATGAAACTTCCTGGCAGATTAAAACTGTGTGCCCGACCGAGACTCGAACTCGGGACCTTTGCCTTTCGAGGGCAAGTGCTCTACCAACTGAGCTACCGAAGCACGACTCACGCCCGGTAATCACAGCTTTACTTCTGCCAGTACCTCGTCTCCTACCTTCTGGCTTCGGTAGCTCAGTTGGTAGAGCACTTGCCCGCGAAAGGCAAAGGTCCCGAGTTCGAGTCTCGGTCGGGCACACAGTTTTAATCTGCCAGGAAGTTTCATATCAGCGAACACTCCGCTGCAGAGTGAAAATCTCATTATGTACATTCAATGTTGGAAAGTATCCTCGGTCAAGAATTCACGTGTATCTGCTTATGAAAGAGTGCCTACTTTTACATCACGACTAACTTTCAGGTTTAATATTTCGTTTACAGCGTTACGTCAAAACATTCAGAAACCGCGATCAAGCCTTATATTTCGCTTCGTAACAGTATATAAAAGGGAAGACAAAGTGGTGGTGCATTTTATAGTTTGTGGGATTTGAAATTTCAGCAGCGATTTCATGTATACATCGGTGTTTAACAGGTGAGGCAATTATTCCATTTCCCATCAATTATGTGAACGGAATTCGTGAATCACCATCGAAAATTGATGAGAAACCAACTATTGGGGTCTAATATCACGCGTGCAAGAAGTTCGCTTCTTAAATGCCGACATAGACAACCATCATGAAGCAGAACAACACTCAAAGACAAGAGATGGGAGTAGCGTTTCGAATTTTAGCTGATTGACATACAGAGGCAAAACCTGACACTACGGTGCGCTTGGCTCTGGGAGTGTGATGCACGTTTCTCAGAGAAACGGTGGAGGAATGCAATAAGCAGGAGAGACGCTGCCACGAGTTCACAGGTTTGCCATTATCGCATACCTGGACCGCCAAAGGCAAGCGTGCGGCGGTTGGGGCGCTTTCAGCTGAGCGCCTTCTACGTTCATCCAGAACGGTGGACAGCACGTAAGTTCTGCAAGTAAATGAAGCAAAGTTTGAGAAAATGTTGATAAGCAAGCGGAGTGGAACGCTGACTATATCCTTTAAATAGCACAGAACGACAGTACGCGCTACCTACTATGTTCCAAAACGTCGGGCTTAAGCGGACCACACCATGGGTCAGGCAGAAAAAAATCGATTTTCGGGTTTCATCATATTTCGATAGGTTAAGGTTTTATTTAAGTACTCTGAAAAGGATTTTACTGAAAAAAATTTTTTCGAGCATTTAAAGAGCATTTTCCTACCACGTGTGTTTACGTGCCACGCGCACTTTTCTGTCACCCACTGTCAACTCTAAGCCATGTGGAGATGCCATTATTAGCAAAATAGAATGTGTAGGCCATGTTCAAAAACGTTTGGGAACAAGGCTGAGAAAACTAACTATTGATATGAGAGGAAAAAAAATTGTTGTTGTTGTTGTTGTTGTGGTCTTCAGTCCTGAGACTGGTTTGATGCAGCTCTCCATGCTACCCTATCCTGTGCAAGTTTCTTCATCTCCCAGTACCTACTACAACCTACATCCTTCTGAATCTGCTTAGTGTATTCAGCTCTTGGTTTCCCTCTACGATTTTTACCCTCCACTCTGCCCTCCAATGCTAAATTTGTGATCCCTTGATGCCTCAGAACATGTCCTACCAACCGGTCCCTTCTTCTAGTCAAGTTGTGCCACAAACTCCTCTTCTCCCCAATTCTATTCAATACCTCCTCATTAGTTATATGATCTACCCATCTAATCTTCAGCATTCTTCTGTAGCACCACATTTCGAAAGCTTCTATTCTCCTCCTGTCCGAACTATTTATCGTCCATGTTTCACTTCCATACATGGCTACACTCCATAAAATACTTTCAGAAACAACTTCCTGACACTTAAATCTATACTCGATGTTAACAAATTTCTCTTCTTCAGAAACGCTTTCCTTGCCATTGCCAGTCTACATTTTATATCTTCTCTACTTCGACCATCATCAGTTATTTTGCTCCCCAAATAGCAAAACTCCTTTACTATTTTACGTGTCTCATTTCCTAATCTAATTCCCTCAGCATCACCCGACTTAATTCGACTACATTCCATTATCCTCGTTTTGCTTTTGTTGATATTCATCTTATATCCTCCTTTCAAGTCACTGTCCATTCTGTTCAACTGCTCTTCCAAGTCCTTTGCTGTCTCTGACAGAATTACAATGTCATCGGCGAACCTCAACGTTTTTATTTCTTCTCCATGGACTTTAATACCTACTCCGAATTTTTCTTTTGTTTCCTTTACTGCTTCCTTAATATACAGATTGAATAACATTGGGCACAGGCTACAACCCCAAATTAGAAGATGGAAAATTGTTGACCGGCCAGGGTCGGTTAACTAAAACTGAAATAGAAAACTTGCAGGTATACTATGGGCAGGCAATTAGGAGAAATAAAGAAAATCTGGAGGTAGTGAAGAGAGATGTTTGGGCCATATTCTTCCATAAGTCCTCTACTGATGATAAGCCATGTCATGGATTGTGTCCATCAGGAGAAAATTCGTGGTGCCAATACAATAGGGGTCAGGCAACTGGAGAATTTTATTCTCAGCAGCATTCTCCTCCTGCTGCTGTTATTACAACAATTAAACCTATTTTCTGAAACTTGGCTCATCCTGACCTTCTAAGGAAATGTCTGCATGGGCAGACACAGAACCCAAATGAATGTTTCAACAGCATAATTTGGAACCGCCTTCCTAAAACTGTATTTGTAGGCATGCATACAATGAAACTTGAAGTTCGTGATGTTGTTATTACATCCAATTGTGGTAATACTGGAAAGTGTTGGGCCCTGAAAAAGGTGGGAATTAATCCTGGTGAAAATATGATCACTGGGCTGCAACACTGCGATAAAATGAGGATAGCCGCTGCAGACAGGTCTGCATCTAATATGGCCAAGAAAGCAAGACAAATATCCAGGAAGGTGAAAAAGAAACTGGAAGACCTGCTAGAGGCCCAAGAAGGGCCATCATATGAAGCAGGACAGTTTTAATTAACTGCAAGTAACAAATTTCAAAAGTTTTTTCCTTAAAGTCAATTTCCCGCAAACTAAAATTTACAGTACATATGCCCCGTTATATCAGAAACTATCATAGATAAATGAATTAAATTTTCAGAGACCCTGAATAACATAAAAAGCCACCTCTGGTGCTACATTCATTAACACTCCCGTATTAGGAAGTTCACAAAAAATATTTTCTGCAGAAAAAACTTAATATTTTTTGTTAATAAATTTAAAAAAGTATTTCTTAAAAACTATAAAATGGATAAAGTAGGTTTTAGTCCAATTGACTCTATGAGTATCATGTAACATACAGTAAAAATATTAAGTTCCTGCATCAAACAGCTGTTTCAGAAATGGGTCAAATACTTGCCTAAATTAACATGGGTTAGATAGGCAGGGTGTGGTCCTCTTAAAATGGGATTTTTCCGGGGCTCATACATCAAGTCCGATAGGACTTGGATATAAACGTAGGGTCAAGTGTTTCGGATAGCTCTTGGGCTTTGGACCATTTTTACACTCAACAGAAGGACTGTCTTACTGTAACTATCATACAGCACGGGGTCAAATTTTGAATGTAACACTCTTCCTCCAGCTTAGGCAAATGTAGCAAATCGGTTGGTTCTTTTTGCATTAGATGTGATGTAGGATGTGCCTTAGGGGGCTTATGGCGCCACTATCTAGTTCATGGACGGTTGCTGTGAAAACCCGAAAAACATAATTTTTGGGCACCAAAACCGAGCGCCGGATTCCAAGATGGGTATCGACAGCAAATGGGTGAAATTTTTACCATACTTTCCTAAGATCCCCATCACGTTCATCCTTAAAGATTTCCTTGATATCTTTTTTCATTGCACGGACACATGCGTTCAAAGTTACCCTACTTGTACATGTAAATGACGGCGTGAGGCGAAAACATAGTTCATAATGTGACGTACCACGGAGAAATATGCTGGCTCCATTGTTATCAGAAGGCTTCTGGGAACCCCAAGTTGTAATTATGAAGCACATGAAAAATTTTTGTGCATGTAAAATCCGGTATGAGGTATAAAATTAGTTTTGCATTTCACAAAAGTATCCTTTACTGGCCCAATAAGTTCTTTTCATATGAGTGGCATGTCCTGCTGTAGCAGGGATAACAAGGGAACCAGCGGAAAAATGCTCCTATCGGAGCACAAAAAAGACGAATATGCTCCTCTTTAAAAAGCTCTGACTAAAAAGCGGGATACCAGTTGCACGTTTTACCTTTTTCAGAACCTTTAAAAATTTTCCCAAACGTTTTGGCGTGGGATGAGAACATATTCGCGCATTTTATGCTGACAAAGAAGTAGACAGAGGCACTGGGAAACATACGTAAAGTAATAAATACTGGAAGATAGCAGACAGTGGTTTTGGTATAGGAAGAGCGAAGGAGACAATGCAATATGTGTGAGAGAGAGAGGGGGACCTAAGAATATCACACACATCCATGCCCGAGGCAGGATTCGAACCTGCTACCGTAGTGGTCGCGCGGTTCCAGGCTGTAGCGCTTAGAACCGCTCGGGGCAAACCGGCTAAGCATTCGGAACGGAATTACACATCGCTCGCTACGCATCCTTATGTACAGCTTAGCACCAGCTCTAATACGTTTCCGATCTTCACCTCCACTGCTAACGACACACAAAGCCGAATTTTGGGAACATAGCGTGCACTCAGTGTACATACTAGTTTCTAGTTCACGTCAGAAGCATCCCACTGCCCCTGTTTTACAATTCACATCGACCTGCCAGTGCGCCAACGCACTTCCCGTAGCAGTAATTCTGTCGATACTACAATACATCGATCTTTCTGCATGCTTGCAATTGTTGTAGTAATATGCCGTACACTAGCGAAAATGTCGTGTCATGATAAAGATACTCGTATTTCTCTCAGTACAAGTAATCTTACCCATTTGATATTGCCTGCTTTCAAGTTGACGAGACATAGTTTCAAACAAGTTTCCACTGCGTCTGACATCTCTTAGCTATATGAGCATAGTGGAGAAAAGACCATTCTGTACATAAATTAGATGTCTGGTACGTTGTTCTACACATTCTCCAAGTTCGGATTGAGTCGAGCCATTTTTTGGGTGTAGCAATTTTCACAAACCAAAGTCTGCCTAGAATGTTGTTCTAGAATCCGCTTGGGACGGAAACTAGGACACCCCGCCATTTACACGCAGAAAGGGAAAGTTAATGGCAGGCTGCAGACCCAGACAGTGGTGGCTGTGTGCGCGCAGACGAGCAGAAATGGGGCAATGCGCATGCGCTTCACGGGGGCGGCGACCTGGGCGGGGGCGGTGGCGGCGGCAGCCGATAGCCCCTCGCCGCCCTCAAAACGGCGCCACGCCCGGCAACGCACGTGGCAACTCCACGGCGCCAGACAGCCACGTGTTCCACCGAAACGCATAGCATACTAGGAGTTATTTTTGTTTACACGCAACGACTCTCAACAGAGAACTTCATGCAGACGAGTGTGGATAGATAAATCGCGTATATTTCTACAAAATAGCTGGAAATTTCGCAAAGCACAATGGCTGTTGCTGAACATCAGTGTTTGAACTGTTTTATTAAGACTTCCATAGACTGTTCGCAGTTACTTTAAGACATCGGTATCACACGTTTCACAGAAATGCGTGAAGACAAGACATCGAATAATGATCACACTGTTTCATTCAAAAAGTTGATGCCGCGATACAAAAACATTTGTCACGAGTTCATGGGTGCACTATACCCGCATTTGGCACAGTTTATTACTACTATCACTATCGTTTCAGCACTGCAAAATTGGCGCATTTCGAAAGCCCGACTGAGATTTATCCTCAAAAAAGCATCAACTGAAGTAACGGTAATAGTGCCTAGATGTCTGCCGCATTAACATCTGAGATATTTTCGAGACGAGTGGCATTAAAATAAACGGCATCTGAGTGTCTTCAATAACGTTTGCATATGATGGATGTGAATAACTGACGAATGTGTAAGTTCTAGACCAGAAACATCCGAAGATGGAATTTCAAATTTCTTTTCCGAATAGTTGGATCATAAGCCGATATGATATATTTCGTTACTTTACTATAAACCAAACTAGTAAAACATGAAGGAAAATGTCATTCACTGCAATGAGCTGGGAAGTCGACGCAGTTCTGTCACGGGGAAAGGTGACAGCAGATGTTTTCCGTAATTGCACTGTATTGACGTAATTAACTATCTGGAAAGTGGTATTATGTAACACTATTGAAACATTTTTAATGTGAGTTGAAGTAGAAATGACCAGCATCAGTGGCTCTAAACACGTGTCCTTTTCGTCAGAACAATGTGCCTGGGCGCAAATCGATCGGCTGTTACATAAATTACAAAAGAAAGCATGAGAGCCCCGCATCGTAGGTTTAGCCGGCTGATTGGGTAGATTTTGCTTTATTTAGTGGTCACCTTCCCTTCGCGTACTGAGAGAACTGTGTGCTCAGTGGATATGTTGGAAGCAGTGGACTGTAACAGGCGCGAATGGTGTTACGTGTTGGCGGTATGATTATGAAAGAAGGAACGTGGTGAAACCTGGTGCCAGTACACAGCCCACCCCTATCACAAAGCATATTAGGGCCATCGGGCTTTACGTCCGCACGCGCCGGACAGATCGTCAATTAAGTTAAAATGTTCTGGGTTATTAAGCCGCATCATATTTCTTCTAAAATAAACGATGTCTCGACCCCTCTGCTGTGATCTTCTTCGTGATCTACGTCAGAATTACTCGATGAAGCAGCTGTTTCAGTTCTGGGCAAAGGTCTGAATTTTGCAACTACACCGAAGAGTAGAAGAGAGAATAGCTGTTGAAGAAGCATCCTTGTTTCATCTTCCGAAGGCGCAGGCCGAAGAAGTAAGACGTGTCGAGAGTTCTACGGAAAACGAAACATCCCAAAAGTAACATATCGACGTAGGGAAGGTAATCCCTTATTGAACTCATGAGAAACGAAAACATCGTTGTAACGAAATAGGATAAGGGGAAAGCTACCGTTGTTTTGGACACTGTGGATTATCACAGGAAGATGGAACAACTACTAGCTGATCCCGTGGATCGCAAGTTAAGCGATTAGACGAATAGAATCGTTCGAAAAGTGAAAAACCTGATATCAGGCTCCAGACTGAGCAGCTCTATTACAAAGAATCTAACACCTCGAATATCTGTCTCACGCAGAATGTATGGACTACCTTAGATACATAAAGAATAGGTTCCTTTGAGGCCTATAGCCAGTGGGATTAACTCGCCGACTTAATTTTTAGCACGTCATTTATCTGGTAAACTGAGACATCTAGTTGGTAAAACAAATACTTTTGTCAAAGATTCGAAACATTTTTTAGAAATTATACACCCACTGAAGATATCTGCAGGTGGCATTCTTGTTAGCTTCGGCGTGACATCGTTATTTACTAACATCCCGGTATCAGATACAATGGAGATCATGTGGGAGAAAGTTGCTCCAGATGTTTTGACTTAATTGAATTATGTCTTCGTTCTAGCTGTTTCAAATACAATGGTGCATTCTATGAACAGGCTGACGGCCTTGCTACGAGCTCACCCATTTCGCCAGTTGCAGCTGACATTTTTATGGAACATTTTGTGCAACAGGTAGTAAGTAATGCTCCTTTGAAGCCTTCTTGTTGGCTCCACTCTGTGGACGGCACATTTGTTATATGGCCTCACAGCGAAGAAAAACTTCATGCGTTCCACAATTTCTTAAATGGGATTCATCCCAAAATCAAATTTACCTTGCAGCTTGAGAGTGAGGTCAGTCTCCCGTTCTTAGATGTGTTGGTATATAGAAGATCTGATAACACTCTAGGTCACAGAGTGTATAGAAAGCCGACTAACAGAAACAGATATTTAGATGCCATTTCGCATCACTACCCAGCCCAGAAGCAAGCAGTGCTCAACACTCTTGTATTCACGTGCCTTCCGTATCAGTGGTGATAACTTGGAATCGGAGTTGAATTTTTGAAAAAGGACATTGAAGGCAACCAGCTATGACAGTTGTTCAATCAACAGGGCTTTTAGGCGGAATATTAATTACAAAAATGGTTCAAATGGCTCTGAGCACTATGGGACTTAACATCTTAGGTCATCAGTCCCCTAGAACTTAGAACTACTTAAACCTAACTAACCTACGGACATCACACACATCCATGCCCGAGGCAGGATTCGAACCTGTGACCGTAGCAGTTCCGCGGTTCCGGACTGAAGCGCCTAGAACCGCACGGCCACCGCGGCCGGCTATTAATTACAGCCACATCTACATCTTATTACGCTAATAACAGTTACGAGGAACCGCCTTCTCACTATGTTAGGTTACCGTTCGTTCTGGGGTCAGTGACCGCATAAACAGAATTCTAAAGAAAAATGGTATTCAGACATCTTTCTTTAGTCAAAATAAAATAAAATATTTTTTCCGACGAAAACGGATGCACCTGCTTGCCTTTTCAAAATGCATGCGTCTATTAAGTGACAATGAGGGTGCGGAAAAGTGTATATAGGCGAAACGCGAAGAAATGATAAAGATCGCGTTAAGGAACACGAACGGCACACCCGGCTAAATCATGAGAACTGTGGCTCTGACATCTGTTTTAATAACGTACGTGTGTTGGCTAAGGAAACAAACATTTATAGACGAAAGGTCCGAGAAGCGGTTGAAATTTCCTAGAATGCATGTAATTTCAATAGAGGGCGGCTGGAAGCTTCCTGCATCATCGCTGACCACCATCAAGGAAGTGAATATGCGGCCGCGGTGTACGAGCAACATAAACAACGCGCTGCAAGTTACCTCGGCGGACAATAATATTTTGGGTAAACATTCCCCCTCTCTTGCACTGTCCGTTTCGCATTTAGCCAATGATGACGGCCAACCAATAGCAGTAAGAGGAATTTCAACCAATAACCCTTCTCCAGCGTAAGTGCCTATCTATCCAATGGCGTGGGCCACCAATAGTATCCACAAGAGTTTAGCCAATAACGCCCCTTCTTCTGCATCAGCGCGGGAATATTAGCCTATGATGATGGCCCACCGATGGCAGCCACAAGAATTTTAATCAATACTACCACTTCTCCAGCACAAACGCGGGAAAACTCCCGTTTATAGGAGAATGCGACACTGGTCTCTGATAGTGGTCTAGCAGTAGTGGACACCAGAAGATCCTGAAAAGATCCCAGCAGAGGGGTCGAAACGTCGATTATTTTAGAGGAAATATGTCGTGACCTAATAACGCAGAAGATTTTAACTTCAGTGACAACGGCTCCGAAAGCCGGAAGACTTACACAGATCGTCAAGTGTGTCTCATCCTCTTACCACATGGTAGCGTTCTCGCTTCCAATGCCCGGATTCCCGGGTTCGATTCCCGGCGGGGTCAAGGATTTTCTTTGCCTCGTCATGACTGGGTGTTGTGTGCTGTCCTTAGGTTAGTAAGGTTTAAGTAGTTCTAAGTTCTAGGGGACTGATGACCATAGCTGTTAAGTCCCATAGTGCTCAGAGCCATTTGAACCATTTTTGAACCTCTTACCACATGAGATACTCGGAGAGGCTTGAAACTTAATTCAGGGAACTGGCACAAAAACTGGCGATTAGGATCTTTGAACCGTGGCCTCGCCTCCCCGTGTTGGCCAAATTCTGCTGGCGAAAGTTTCTGCCATTACCAGAATCCGAACTGGATGCCCCCAGGTCGAGCGCCACCACAAAATGCCTTCGTTAGCGACCTCTGCTATGGAGGTGGGAATTTTACTGGTGAATGTAGACGTACCGAGCATCCCAACACCTCACTGTTTACCCTAGGCCTTAGAATTACTCCATATAACATTATTCCGTTTAAAACCTTCCGAAAAGGCTCGAAACTAGGTCCTTTTGTCAAAGGAAGAGTTTGTATTAGGCAGAACTCAGAACGAATTCACTTTCTTCGAAAATTAAGCTGAATCTCGCTACGCCAAATAAACGGTCTGAAAAAAAAATCCAGCGAAGGGGAGAAGGAGGCGAAATAGAACTTCGTGGGTGCAGTGGGTATGTGATGTTATTGTAGTGGCTACAAAATCGTTTCAAATTTGCAAAGAATTTGGCAGTATGAACTTATTTATCAGTATAACGTTGCGCCCCTTCTGGCCTAGATGCATGCACTGACTCAGTTGGTGACGTAAGCTGATCCACAATTGTTGTAACTGATTCTTTATACCCTGGAGACTGGCAACCACAAGGAACTGAGGTCTCAGCTGGTCTACACACGTTCTGTCGGGGACAGGTACGGGAACCTTGCTGGCCACTGGAGTATCTCCACATCACGCAGACAGTTTTATAGAGACACGTGCCGTGTGGGAACGAGCGTTGAGAAATGGCACCACGATAACGCCGCATGAGACTTGACGCATGAAGATGCTAGATGTCCATGATGTACCGTTGTGCTGTCAGAGTTACCTAAATCATTACTAGCCATGACCTGATGTCATACCCGATGACTCCCCAAACCATAACGCCAGGAGTAACACCTCTCCAAAACAATGAAAGGAGGGACCTCTCTCTTGGTCAGCGCCATACTCTCTAACGATGATCGCCCAGGGTAGTAAAGAACCGCAGTTCATCACTGAACACAATGTGACGCCATTCATCTGCAGTTCACGTTTCTCGGTCATGGCACCACTCCAAACGCCGTCCCCTTTTTGTGGTCTTCAGAGCATCCTGTGTGTGTGAAGGTAATCCCCTTGTCCAATTGTTGTTAGTCTCCGAGTCTCCGATCAACGATGCGAGATGACACAGAAGGTTGCAGGGACTCCATTACCCTTTCTCGATGCAGGCGCAGATGTGAAGGCGTTATGATGTGCTAGGTGCACAGTACGGCGACCCTCCCTTCTGGTGGTCACAAGTGGTTAGCCTCGACGACGAGTATATCTGCTCTCACATTCCCACGCAGTCCGACATTGGGCCACTGTCACAAGTGAGTTTTCACAAATCTGAATAGTGCACGATTCGACCAGCCGGCTACATGGAGACTAACAATGGGCATTCTTTCAGACTGTCTTGTGCCGATAATGCTGTCTCTCACGAGTACATGGCGTCTCCATGTTTTTCAAAGTGATCACTCAACATCTGACGCTATTCACGCCCTTGATTCCTTGCCAGACCTTTTAACTAAACACTAACAACACTAATGCGTTATGGTGTCCGTTAGTAAGAATAGCAACTCTAGTTATTTACATAGGCGACCTGCTGATCGTCTGTATATGTACGAAGATACATTGACGCCGAAAACCCTGTCTTATACATAATGTGACCAAAAGTATCCGGACACCTGGCTGAAAATGACTTACAAGTTCGTGGCGCCCTCCATCGGTAATGCTGGAATTTAATATGGTGTTGGACCACCGCTAGCCTTGATGACGGCTTCCAGTCAGGAACCCTGGTTGAAATAACGTTTGGCCCCAGCATGCAATCATAACATGTTAACGGAGTAAAAGTCCTGCTGAAATAATTTGATTTCTCAACGGTGCTACATGTAGATCTAGATGCGCAGGCTATGGAAATCCTGAACACAGTCCCACGCCATTTTCACGACATTTGTGAACAGCATACCACTTCGTCTTAAAGTATTACTGGAACTATAGGTCGTAAATGACTGACGCAAAACAATCCATCGGTAACAAAATGTTCCCGCGACGAAGAGCATGCGCATACAGGAGAAGTTTGATAAGCACTCGTATCGATGTACACAAAGTACATAGAAGTTGGCTAACTGTAACTAGTCCAAAGCTTTCCTCCACCTATACGAGAAGCACGTTTCTGAATATTTGCTGCTGAGCGTCGATACAGTTCGCATTTGGAAAAAGTGCTCGCAGTCATGAAGTGGGGCGGCGTAGTGTTGCGGGGTAGCTGGGAAGCTGGGTGAACGCTCCAGTTCCCGGGAAGTGGGTCACGAGGGGAGCGACGCGCGCTGCCAGCTGCCATGGCAACGCCCAACCTGTCCCGGACAGGTTCTGCAGCGCGGCGGCGATAGTGGGACATCAGTCCTTACCGCAGCGCCCCAACGCAGGGCCTCCCTACGCAGTTTCTACTCGTACGACGATTGTCAGATGTGTGCATGGCAGTTGCTGCTGTTCATGCCTCCGACTTGTCTTATTCATTTATTTATTTATTGCCTCATTTATCGTAACACAAAATGAGCCAATTCTACAGAAACTTTAAATAAATCGTCATATACTGACGACGTAATGACTCGTACGTTATTAAGCCTAAGGTTGTTGTAAGCCAGCAAGGGCACTCCAATCGGAGGCACAATGCAGAGATCAGGCAAATGTGTTAGAATTTATGTTACCGGAGGTCAACGATAACGCTGGAGCCCTACGAATCGCAGACGCTCTGGGTGGCCGTCCCACGGGAGAAGTTCCACTTCAGAGAATTAACTGGTAACTCCGTCCACCCCTAGTTGTCGGAAGTTCCATGCGGCTTTTCGCGGATGATGCTGTAGTATACAGAGAAGTTGCAGCATTAGAAAATTGTAGCGAAATGCAGGAAGATCTGCAGCGGATAGGCACTTGGTGCAGGGAGTGGCAACTGTCCCTTAACATAGACAAATGTAGTGTATTGCGAATACATAGAAAGAAGGATCCTTTATTGTATGATTATATGATAGCGGAACAAACACTGGTAGCAGTTACTTCTGTAAAATATCTGGGAGTATGCGTGCGGAACGATTTGAAGTGGAATGATCATATAAAATTAATTGTTGGTAAGGCGGGTACCAGGTTGAGATTCATTGGGAGAGTGCTTAGAAAATGTAGTCCATCAACAAAGGAGGTGGCTTACAAAACTCTCGTTCGACTTATACTTGAGTATTGCTCATCAGTGTGGGATCCGTACCAGATCGGTTTGACGGAGGAGATAGAGAAGATCCAAAGAAGAGCGGCGCGTTTCGTCACAGGGTTATTTGGTAACCGTGATAGCGTTACGGAGATGTTTAATAAACTCAAGTGGCAGACTCTGCAAGAGAGGCGCTCTGCATCGCGGTGTAGCTTGCTCGCCAGGTTTCGAGAGGGTGCGTTTCTGGATGAGGTATCGAATATATTGCTTCCCCCTACTTATACCTCCCGAGTAGATCACGAATGTAAAATTAGAGAGATTAGAGCGCGCACGGATGCTTTCAGACAGTCGTTCTTCCCGCGAACCATACGCGACTGGAACAGGAAAGGGAGGTAATGACAGTGGCACGTAAAATGCCCTTCACCACACACCTTTGGGTGGCTTGCGGAGTATAAATGTAGATGTAGATGTAGATGCAGACTAGGTTGTAAGGCGTAACAATAGAAGATGGTCACAAAAAGGCACATCCCAGCAGAAGCAGCGGGTTTGATACTTGCCCCTGAGAACCTCAACGTCAGTGACTCGTCAGAGTACTACAACAGCGGTCCCCACTCACGGAAGACCTATGGGCGGGCCAGGTGACGTAAAACAATGTTACTGCTGGCCATTAGACGAGAGATAGTGACGTTTAGCTTTCAGCTGAACGCTGTTCCTACCGCACTTGGAGTCTGTTAATGTAAATTTCAGAAACAAACCTACCTAACGACCATGAGAAGGGCAGGAAATTGGCTGTGGTTGGCCAGAGGCGACCTGGGTGTGCAGAGCCACTCGTCAGATTTACCAGAGTCGGTAAAGTGCCAGTGGATTGGTGGGCCGACTACAGGAAGGGAGAAATAGTGCCCCATCACAATCCTTCAAAAACCTGTGTTTTTATATTCAGAGTTTTCCTTCAGATCACAAGGGTGCCAGTTCCATGTTGCTTGTTGCCAGCCTCGGTAAGCTCCAACAGGTCTGTTTTCATCATTTGTAGCGACGCTCTCGAAGTGCTAATATTCGCTATTTCTCTTAGTGCTTGCCCTAAGAATTCAAACACACTGACTTCTGCTGTGCAGTCAGTTGCCTCTTTTGCTTTTCCTAATATTTAGAATTAGCCTTCAGTGCAGCAGTTACTCTGATTGCAAATAAATAGTGTTAATCAGACCTCTGAATCTCCTGCTGCGACCATCTTATCGAGTCTTAACATCCGTGCCTCTCGTACGTTCCTTGTGACAGTGTTTGGCGCTTATCCATAAAATCAATCTCCCTTCAATGGAATTTTGTCTTTTTGTGTTTGCTCCTAACTAGTCGGAAGTTGCAGATTTACATGTAACTCCTATCTTCCCTTCATCCTAGGATACGACCAACTAACTAGACAAGTGCACAGAACATGATAAGCCAAATATTTGTGATAGAATATACAGATGAGTACTAAACGTCGGCGAGAAATTCATGTACATAATTAAAGGAATGTGCCGCAAGGATAAATTCACTTTGGATCTTAAAACATTACCGCTCACGTACTTCACCTTTTGGAAATCCAAATGAAAACTGAACTTCAAGAACAGTGCACGCAGTTATTGTTTTTCTGGTCGTCAATACGAGCCTGGTTTGACGCAGCTCCCCACGCTCTGTCTTCTATTCTCTTTTTATCCGCACTGTTAATGGTCCACTTTCACTTCCGTTTACAGCTGATAAAGATTTCGTCAGATTTAAATGTATATTCAATACTGACAAATTTCTTTTTTCAGAAATTGTTTCCTTGCTACTGCCAGCCAGTATTTTATATCCTGTTTGTTATGCTGCTATCCTAATAGGAAAACTCATCCACTACCTTTTCTTTCATTTCCTAATTTACTTGCCTCAGCGTCGCCTGATTTTATTTGGAGTACACTACTACAGTATTGAATTACTTTTGTTGACAGTTATAACCTCTTTTCACCTTACTATGCATTCCGTTCAGTTGATTTTCCAAGTCCTTCGCCGTCTTCGACACAGTTAAAATGTCGTTACAAAACCTTAAGGTTCTTATTTCTTCCCCCTGAGCCCGCATCTCGTGGTCGTGCGGTAGCGTTCTCGCTTCCCACGCCCGGGTTCCCGGGTTCGATTCCCGGCGGGGTCAGGGATTTTCTCTGCCTCGTGATGGCTGGGTGTTGTGTGCTGTCCTTAGGTTAGTTAGGTTTAAGTAGTTCTAAGTTCTAGGGGACTTATGACCACAGCAGTTGAGTCCCATAGTGCTCAGAGCCATTTTTTTCTTCCCCCTGAATTTTAATTTTCCATATTACTCACTGGTTACCATTACTGCTTGCTGAATGTACGAACTGCGTAATATGGATGATAGGTCGCAACTTTTTCTAAACCTGTTCTCAATCACAGTCCTACTTTCATGTTTTTCGCTCTTACGTGAGTAGCCTGGTTTCTGTACACGTTGCAGATAACATTTTCCTCCATGTATTTTATCTCCTGATTACATCAAAATATCAGATGTTTCCATTCAAATTCGTCAAAAGCTTTTCCTAAAAATACAAATGCCTTTCATCATCTTATCTTCTACGATAAGGCATAGAGTCAATATTGCTCCCCATATTCTGATCCAGAGTTATCTTCCTTCAGGTGTGCTGCTACCAGCCGTTCCATTCTTCCGTGGACACTTCGCGTCAGTATTTTTGAAACTGATGATTTTCCGACATTTGTACCTGTCAGCACCTGTCTTACAATAATTGCACTCTTGTTCAGATCTGATAATATTTAGCCTGACTCATGTGTCCTGCATACCTGTTGGAATAGTTTTGGCATGACTGGTTTTCTCAGCGGTCTTAATAATCTGGAGGGGTTTTGTCCAAGTTTTTCTGTCTTTCAGTGCTGACTCAAATTCTTTTTACACTATCGTATGCCCTATTTCTTTTGCATGCACTTCCTCTTTCTTTTCCAATAACAGTCTTCAAGGAGATTTCCTTTATGTATTCCATCTGTATATTTCTTCCACCTTTCAGCTTTCCTTATTTAGTACTGTCTTACCAGAAGCCCTCTTAACGGTCATTCAGCAGCTTCGCTTTCGTCCAGGGGTTTCCAATATATTCCATACCTTTGCATACTTGCACAGTTTGCATTTGTCCTCTAACCATTTACGCTTTGTAGTTTTGCACTTACTACCTACTTCATTTTTAAATATCCACAAGTATTCTCTTTTCCCTGCTTCGTTTTCACTATTTTTACATTTTCTCCTTCCATCATTTATGTCTAGTCTCTCGTGTCTTATCCAAGGATATCTACTAGCCCGGTGTTCTGCCTTGTTGCTCATTTTGCGCATTTCCTTCTTTCACTACTTCAGCTCTCAAAGCTACCAATTCATCGTTCATTTTATTTCTTTCGCCTTTTTTCAGTGAGTTGTTACCAAAACCTGTATATAATTCTCAACAGATTCTGACTACCTGAACTTATTCAGGTCCCATCTCCTTAATTTCCTATCTTCCTGCAGTTTATTCAGCTTCAATCTAATTTTTATAATCAGCGAATTCAGTCCTCATTTGCTCGTGCATGTTGTGCTGTTTGAAATCTGGTTTTCCAATCTTTGTCCTACACAATTAGTGAGAAGCCTTCAACTGTCTCCGGGTCTCTTCCACGTACGCAGTGTTGTGTAGTTACTCGTAATTCAAGTATTACTGGAGTTAAACTGCAAAATTATGTTTGGCTTTATACTCAGGCAATATGATTGCAAACAATCTGACTCTGAAAATGAGTATAAATGGAAAATTATAAACAATAAATTGTTCGTCACGCGTTTTTTCTATTTTCTGGGCATAAGTCACTACGCATTTTGAAGTTCTTGTAGAATTTGCAATATTACTCTGACGACACTGTTTTGATCTTTTCTTAACAGTAAACAGCAACGCACACTAAAACTTATCTTAATTTTCTGTTCTTCTCTATCGTTTTCAAATTCAAAGCAGTCAACAACGGCCCATTTCACTAACGTGATATTCGAATCGAATTTTCCACTTGATATTATTAGTTCGTGGTAAATGTAATCTTTAGCAAAGTCATCCTGAAACTGAAAAATAGGAGATTTCTATTTGCAAACCAGTATTTCAAGAAATTTACAGACCATACGTTGCATCTTGAATCTTGATTCATATTTCACAATCCTTGTCGTAATTTTTGGTTTTAGTTTTCCATCACTGTGAAAGTACAAAAAGTGATTTATAAGATATTTCGCTGGTTTCAGTACGACAGACAAAACATCGGCGACCCATCCAAGTGCTAGCCAAGTCCAACAGCACTTAAGTGTTCATGGAAACCGGTGTTACTACAGCGGCAAGCCGTTGGCACGTTTCAGTGTGACAGTTTGTGTTAACACCTTAACATCACCCTCACTAGCACGGAGATTAAAAAGCAGAACTGGAAGAGTTGCGTATCGTACCTCCATTCTGGGCAAATGTAACACTGTTGGGCAATATGTGTATTTTTAGTAATTTTTCTGTTTGCTTTTCGGATAATAATCACACTTTAGCGTTGTAGGAAAGCAAATACCTGGTTTTACAAATATAAAGGACTGTTGTTCTATGGCATTTCCTACTAGGTGAGCCAAACTGTGTGGCCAACGCCCAGTTGTCGTCTGCATCAAACTTCGGAGTATGCGTTCCTTTAGCGCACCCACGCCGTTTATGTAGTGGAAACACGCAAATAAATAACAGTGAGGTAGAATATAAGCCCGAATGCAGTCCAGCCGAAGACCTGTAGATGTATTTTTAGGAATCGTGTGAATAATTAAGCAGTATTTCATACACTCCTGGAAATTGAAATAAGAACACCGTGAATTCATTGTCCCAGGAAGGGGAAACTTTATTGACACATTCCTGGGGTCAGATACATCACATGATCACACTGACAGAACCACAGGCACATAGACACAGGCAACAGAGCATGCACAATGTCGGCACTAGTACAGTGTATATCCACCTTTCGCAGCAATGCAGGCTGCTATTCTCCCATGGAGACGATCGTAGAGATGCTGGATGTAGTCCTGTGGAACCGCTTGCCATGCCATTTCCACCTGGCGCCTCAGTTGGACCAGCGTTCGTGCTGGACGTGCAGACCGCGTGAGACGACGCTTCATCCCGTCCCAAACATGCTCAATGGGGGACAGATCCGGAGATCTTGCTGGCCAGGGTAGTTGACTTACACCTTCTAGAGCACGTTGGGTGGCACGGGATACATGCGGACGTGCATTGTCCTGTTGGAACAGCAAGTTCCCTTGCCGGTCTAGGAATGGTAGAACGATGGGTTCGATGACGGTTTGGATGTACCGTGCACTATTCAGTGTCCCCTCGACGATCACCAGTGGTGTACGGCCAGTGTAGGAGATCGCTCCCCACACCATGATGCCGGGTGTTGGCCCTGTGTGCCTCGGTCGTATGCAGTCCTGATTGTGGCGCTCACCTGCACGACGCCAAACACGAATACGACCATCATTGGCACCAAGGCAGAAGCGACTCTCATTGCTGAAGACGACACGTCTCCATCCGTCCCTCCATTCACGCCTGTCGCGACACCACTGGAGGAGGGCTGCACGATGTTGGGGCGTGAGCGGAAGACGGCCTAACGGTGTGCGGGACCGTAGCCCAGCTTCATGGAGACGGTTGCGAATGGTCCTCGCTGATACCCCAGGAGCAACAGTGTCCGTAATTTGCTGGGAAGTGGCGGTGCGGTCCCCTACGGCACTGCGTAGGATCCTACGGTCTTGGCGTGCATCCGTGCGTCGCTGCGGTCCGGTCCCAGGTCGACGGGCACGTGCACCTTCCGCCGACCACTGGCGACAACATCGATGTACTGTGGAGACCTCACGCCCCACGTGTTGAGCAATTCGGCGGTACGTCCACCCGGCCTCCCGCATGCCCACTATACGCCCTCGCTCAAAGTCCGTCAACTGCACATACGGTTCACGTCCACGCTGTCGCGGCATGCTACCAGTGTTAAAGACTGCGATGGAGCTCCGTATGCCACGGCAAACTGGCTGACACTGACGGCGGCGGTGCACAAATGCTGCCCAGCTAGCGCCATTCGACGGCCAACACCGCGGTTCCTGGTGTGTCCGCTGTGCCGTGCGTGTGATCATTGCTTGTACAGCCCTCTCGCAGTGTCCGGAGCAAGTATGGTGGGTCTGACACACCGGTGTCAATGTGTTCTTTTTTCCATTTCCAGGAGTGTATTTAAATGAACAGTAATCATTCCCGAAAGATGCTTGTACAATCGAGTTTTTCTTAAGTTTTATGGGCGTGTCAAAGGACAAGGTAAAGAGGATTCCTAAACAACGAAAGCTAAAATACTGAACGACAGGCAAACAGAAATTCAAGCGTCTGCAACACATGTTGCACAACTTTCAATATTTCCGAACATATTGAAATTATGTTAGCTGTTCAGGCGTGTAGTACAACGGCGTGCGGAAAAATAATGCATCCGAATTTTTATGTAAAAATTCCTAAAGCTTTCCAAATAAAACAAATGTTATTAACATTCTACAGCTTTACTCTTCATGTCTACATATTTAGTTTTCAACTAGTCACTCTAGCGACAATCACATTTCTCACAAAAAGTGACCATTTTGTTGATACCATCACTGTAGAATGCCTGACTTCGTTGGCGGAGCTACGAGCTCACCTCTGCTTGCACCGCTTCATCGCTGTCAAAGTGAAGTCCTCGAAGGTGTTCTTTAACTTCTGGAAACAAATGAAAATCGGATGGAGCCACGTCGCCGTTGTATGGAGTATGATCAATGACAGTGAACCTGCGGCGTCAGATCGCTGCAGGTGTCGCAGCGCTCGTGAGTGTTCGGGCATTGTCATACTGAAGGAGAGGGCTCGATTACAGCACGCTACTTCTCACGCACCGACATACACTACTGGCCATTAAAATTGCTGCACCAAGAAGAAATGCAGATGTTAAACGGGTATTATATTAGAATTGACATGTGATTACATTTTCACGCAATTTGGGTGCATAGATCCTGAGAAATCAGTACCCAGAACAACCACCTCTGCCCGTAGTCCATCAAGAAAGGAGGTGGCTTACAAAACACTCGTTCGACCTATACTTGAGTATTGCTCATCAGTGTGGGATTGACAGGTCGGATTGACAGAGGGGATAGAGAAGATCCAAAGAAGAGCGGCGCGTTTCGTCACAGGGTTATTTGGTAAGCGTGATAACGTTACAGAGATGTTTAACAAACTCAAGTGGCAGACTCTGCAAGAGAGGCGCTCTGCATCGCTGTGTAGCTTGCTGTCCAGGTTTCGAGAGGGTGCGTTTCTGTATGAGGTATCAAAAGTAAAATTAGAGAGATTCGAGCTCGCACGGAGGCTTTCCGGCAGTCGTTCTTCCCGCGAACCATACGCGACTGGAACAGGAAAGGGAGGCAATGACAGTGGCACGTTAAGTGGCCTCCGCCACACACCGTTGGGTGGCTTGCGGAGTATAAATGTAGATGTAGATGTAGAACGCTGGAACTCGGTTCACGCGCCGTGTAAAATGCGTTAACGACGTTCCATTGGCACACTTCTGCCAATCGCCAACGTGGACGTGCCACAGGATAGGAAGGTCGTCACAGCCCCTCTTAGCCACATTTCACCGCTTCTTTTGACGCCACTGCGACGGAATCGGGAAACATTTTAGACGCACTGCCGCTCAGAGTCGAAACGAGAAGGCCTCAGGGGGTGGCATAAAGAGCGTCAACGATACCACCCATTTCGTAGGAACAGTTATCCCCACACATTTCGCGATCGAAAGCGACAGTTCGTAGTGCGATGAGCGAAAGGACGACGTCCTTGATAATCTCTAGTACTGTTGACACCTCCTCGGCGATTCAGTTCTTCTCTACGGACATCACCGTGTTGCAACCCCACTGAGCGTGATCTCAACCCCTTGAGAGTGCAACGCGACGACAATTCTTGCTCTGGTGTACATGTTGGATCCATAAGGGGCCGTTCAAAACCAGTCGACGAAATTTCAGCTTGATCCGAAACAGCAAATAACATACGTGTGAATAAAACGACAGAGGGTCCCTCTTATGCCCCATAATTTTGCAAAACCCTCGTTGGTGCCCACTCTTATTTACTGAGTATTTAAATATATGTCTTTTCCGAGAAAACGTGAAAGATACTCCCAGGTGCCCGAAGGTAGGCACATGACCCCTGCGGTGTGTCAAGTGGCTGCCATTCTGCAGGAGATTGAGTCTACTTCGCAGGTTTCCTCCGTACATACACAGTTTTAAAATTTTCAGTAAATGTGGGCATGTGGCACCGAGCGTTTTGCCGAATTGGGGGGTCGTAAAGAATCCCTTTGCCGCTTTATTATTCCTAGTGCCAATGTCGCACCTCTCTGTGATCACGCCACAGGAATGCGTGAAACATGAGCCCCGAAAAAGGATAGGTCTTTGCTGCTTCGGATCACGCTCAAATTTCGTCGATTGTTTCTGAACGGTCTCTAGTGGTTTCAGCCTGTACACGAGAGCAAAAATTGCGGTCACGCAGCATTCCAATAAGCTGCAATCATCTGAACAAGGATGCAGTCCCAGGATGTCCATAGAGAATGGTTGAAACGTCTGAGTGTGTCAGTAGAGTCAAAGATTGTCAAGAACGACTTCCTGTTGCTCATCACAGTGTGAACTGTCGTTGTCGACCGAAAAACGTGTGGGAATTGACGTCACAAGGAAAGAGTTGGTTCCATTGACGCCATTTATGCTCAGGTTTCTTCATGTCGACTCTGAGCGGCGGCCTGTCTGAAATGTTTTACTCGGCCTCCCATACCAAACTACGTGATTTAAGTGCTGATTGCCGCGGTTTTGACCATCATTGCAGAGACGACAAGAAAAGAGGTGAAACGTATATGAGCCATGGTGGCGATCTTCTCATCGTGTGACACGTCCACGGTGGCTCTGGACAGAATTATGGTGGTATTTTGTGCTAATGTGGGGTCAATAACCCACTTTACGGGTCACATGAACTTCTGAGCTCCGGCCTTTTTTTCACCCCCGTCGAGACCTTGATGCCTGAAGAGTTGTCGAGCCCGAGGGTGACGTCACAAGGCGACACGCTTTTGCACCACAACAGGGGAATTTCACACTTTTGCTTCGGAATGAGGGACATTTACAGTGTTTCGAAACAGTTATCCTTTAATACCGTTGCGCAGTGCCAAAAGCTGCCAACATCTCGTTGTTGGGCAGTCGCTCTCAGGTCTATTTCACACTAGTCCGGTAGCTCTCTAAACGGCAACGTGTGCACCGCATGCCTCAACGGCGGTTTCACGTTATTCCGGCTGCTGTCGTGCGCGGCACCGCACGGCACGATAGTTTCCTTCATTTTATTCCTTCCCAGGCTCTCAGCGCAATACCAGAGATATGGATCGTGACCAACTACACTTCTATTATACTAGAACTGACATGTGATTACATTTTCACGCAATTTTGGTGCATACATCCTGAGAAATCAGTACCCAAAGCAACCACAACGGCCTTTTCTGTATCCAGAAAGGTCCGTATAGGACCTGCAACATGCGGTCGTGCGTTATCCTGCTGAAATGTAGCGTTTCGCAGGGATCGAATGAAGGGTAGATCCACGGGTCGTAACACATCTGAAATGTAACGTCCACTGTTCAAAGTGCCGTCAATGCGAACAAGAGGTGACCGAGACGTATAACCAATGGCACCCCATACCATCACGCCGTGTGATACGCCAGTATGGCGATGACGAATACATGCTTAGAATGTGCGTTCACCGCGATGTCGCTAAACACGGATGCGACCATCATGATGCTGTAAACACAACCTGGATTCATCCGAAAAAAATGACGTTTTGCCATTGGTGCACCCAGGTTCGTCGTTGAGTACACCATCGCAGGCGCTCCTGTCTGTGATGTATCGTGCAGGGTAACCGCAGCCACGGTCTCCGAGCCGATAGTCCATGCTGCTGCAAAGGTCGTCGAACTGTTCGTGCAGATGGTTGTTGTCTTGCAAACGTCCCCATCTGTTGACTCAGGGATCGAGACGTGGCTGCACGATCAAAATGGCTCTGAGCACTATGGGACTTAACTGCTGTGGTCATCAGTCCCCTAGAACTTAGAACTACTTAAACCTAACTAACCTAAGGACATCACACACATCCATGCCCGATGCAGGATTCGAACCTGCGACCGTAGCGGTCGTGCGGTTCCAGACTGTAGCGCCTTTAACCGCTCGGCCACTCCGGTCGGCTGCACGATCCGTTACAGCCATGCGGATAAGATGCCTGTCATGTCGACTGCTAGTGATACGAGGCCGTTGGGATCCAGCACGGCGTTCAGTATTACCCTCCTCAACCCACCGATTCCATATTCTGCTAACAGTCATTGGATCTCTACCAACGCGAGCTGCAATGTCGCGATACGATAAACCGCAACCGCGATAGGCTACAATCCGACCTTTATCAAAGTCGGGAACGTGATGGTACGCATTTCTCCTCCTTACACGAGGCATCACAACAACGTTTCACCAGGCAAAGCCGGTCAACTGCTGTTTGTGTATGAGAAATCGGTTGGATACTTTCCTCATGTCAGCACGTTGTAGGTGTCGCCACCGGCGCCAGCCGCGTGTGAATGCTCTAAAAAGCTTATCATTTGCATATCACAGCATCTTCTTCCTGTCGGTTAAATTTCGCGTCTGTAGCACGTCATCTTCATGGTGTAGCAATTTTAATGGCCAGTAGTGTAGCTTGGGTTTCAGTTTATCGTCTGTTAAAAAGAATAAGGGAGGAGAGAGAATGAAGTGAAATAATGTAATTGATTTTAAAAATAAAGATCCAGGGCGCTCAAGTCCTATTTCAAGAGTTCCGAAACGATTCAGAGACAGTTTTCCAGTATTTTCGTATGTATATGTCATCAACATTCGATGCACTACATGGGTGACTAAAGCATTCGTTACAGCACAAGAAACATTCTTCAGCGAATGTACTAAGTTTATATGTGTGTTAGCAGTCCCCACGCTATAATAAAACATCTTAAGTGACTGAACAGCTTACTTACCGTATTCATTTTTTTAATTGATCGTTCATGTTTCAAAATGATCCCCTCAGTTCCTTGAATACCTCGACCCCACATTCAATCTTGTCCTTGTAATTTTCTAGAATTTTGTGTACAAAACTGGCTGTTCTTCCACGGACGTAATTAACTGTTCGATTGGTGCGAGCTATTTGTAACTTTAAGGGTACAAGCTGCGGAAAGAAAAGAAAGGCAAAACAGAACGCATGAACTAATGTACATGATGGTGTTACCTCGAAGATTTCCTAGTCGAACCTGGAAGATGCGAAGGCCCAATGTTTACTAAGCTGCACTACACCACACGTGGGATTGCCCTGTAGCGGCACCCGCGCGGCTGCCATGCGCTATTGTTTGAACGGCAGTGATGTGTGACGCGTAGATGTGAACGGCACCTTATGGCTTTCTATAACATGGCCGTGTTTTCTAGTTTGTCTGTAAATGTCTGCTCTATTGCCCGCAGCTAGGTGGTAACTGCAGCATAATGAACACGGCACTGGTAGCACAGTTTCATGATTGTTCACACTGCTAAAGGCATTACGTGTATATCTCTCTCTTCGAAAAATAGGACAGCCCCCCCTCCTCCTTCTTGCAAAAGAAGGCCAAGAAGTACGAATTATTTGTGCAAGGGACAGTTGATACTTCATACGTATTTCCGTCATGGAATAACTCCACAACAATGCGATATCTTCTAGAGGACAATTCCTCCGCCAGTTTCCTCCGTTTCCTTTCCACCTCACCCTCATGGTACCGCAACACGTTTACACGTGATTAAATCTGATGTTCAGTTCTCTGATCATTGTTAGAAAAACTTTCGGAAGAGTGTGTTTTGCATCGTTTCTCGTCTGTCTGCTTCTGTCGTCTGTGTGATATGGAAAAAACATTAACAAACTTTGATGCAACGTTGCATTATACAGTTCCGAAATGGTTATGTGAAAAATGCAATGAGGTCACGTCAAAATATGAGAGTAAATTGCAGTACTTCAAAGTACTTTTGCACGGTGTTCAAAAGTACTCGAACGCTCTTTTCTGCGCCATATTTATCAAAAAAATTACATGAAGAGTACAAATTACAGTTTTTTTAAATTACTTACAGATCTATCCGAACGCTCTGAATTTTTTTCTCCATGTTCAAAATTATGTATCCAAAAAATCATACTGTAAGCCGAACGGCACGCCCCTCAGCCCTGAGTTCGAATCTGAAGGTCCTGGCTTCATGATCTGTTGTGTGCATTTTGCTATGACATCATCAGTGACCTTGATTCGTGGTCACACCACGAGAAATCTACGAACTGTAATGTGTGACATTATCAAGATGGCAGCTGCGGTTATTTTAAAATTAAAGATGCTGATGGGCGAAATTGTGCTTCAATTGCCCCAAAATTGTACCACCTTGCCCCAAAACTGAGAGAAATATAATGATCACAAACTGCGTTATATGGTTGTGGTGACAACTGAAATACACCACAGAACCTATACGTTTTCAATCAACAAGTAGCTTTCGCCATCTACCTTGCATGATGGATAGCCGTGAAGTACGAAACTGTGAGACACATCAGCTTATTCTGAAAATTCAGTATAACTCTCTCTGGGCCGCTGTTCCCTCGAAATATCGATTTCATACATTTAATGTCTGCATGATAAGCACAAGGGATCTTTTTCCAGAACGCTGTTAATCAAAACACACGCATAGTGTTTGTATTTAATGCTATTACCTCAAAATTTAATCCATTAACACGGGACTGAAAAATCCACACATCGAAAATTTTGCGTGTTCTTTTCCATACTAAGCTCAACGTCAGAAAATGCATAAAATTAAGAGCATTGAACGAGTAGTGAGAGAGGAGTTTTTGACGTCAGAATAGCATTTTTTACTCTCGTCAACAAGTGCACTTCAGATTTTAGTGCCCATGCGTATTTGACAATGCGACACGCGTGTCATATTACGATGATTGGACGTCAGTGAGACGTGACTTGTCGCAACAAGCCAAACGCTCTGTCAGCGAGTTCAGGCTTGCTGATTCCTTCGCACATACCTTACGGTATTTGACAGCAATTTAGATGTTCAAAATAATTAATTTGACAGTCCGTTCGAACTTTGCATGTACACAAGTACTACTTAACATAATCTTTTTGATAAATACTTCTGCATGGCACAAAAGATTCAAAGCGTTCGGACACTTCTGAACACTCTCTAAGGAACGGTGTGTGTGTGTGTGTGTATATGTGTGTGTGTGTGTGTTGAAGAGCACCAATTTAAACAATTAATATGAAGAAGCTTATGTACTTTTTTTCCTTCGGAAATACTGTTGAGCCGTTCACGGCTCGCGTTCATGCCATTTATTGTTTGTCATCTTCTATTACGGTAATGTCGCCTCGTTTTCTCATTCAGTTTACTGGCGTCACTAATTTCCCGCCTTAATTGCCTGTGAGCGGCAGCAGCAGCGCGTATCGATAAGTGCACTGTCGTACCACCTTTGGAGAGACCGATAGTATTTCCGGGTCGTCGTGTGTCTGACAGTGAGTTGGAGACGGATCAACAGTGCAGTCGGGACGCAGCAGCAGTGAAGTCGGGTATGGAGTGCCGATGAGGCGCGGACAGCCAGTGCTTGCCGACCGCTGGCGACACACATGAACTGTCCGACAGAGGGAGATTGGAGCGGGACGACCTTTGGTTGGTCGCCTCATTGGCCGACGTATATTTGGTCTTATCACCGTTTCCGGGCCTGGGCAGTCGGTCGGTTGGCGTGGAACATCTAGGAAGTCTCCGTCGCGCGCACTCTGGCAGGGGCCGCTGGCGGTGTGCACGAGCGGTTGGAGTGTGAGGTGCTGCTTGCGAGTTCAAAATGGCTCTGAGCACTATGGGACTTAACTTCTGAGGTCATCAGTCCCCTAGAACTTAGAACTACTTAAACCTAACTATCCTAAGGACATCACACACACTCATGTCTGAGGCAGGATTCGAACCTGCGACCGTAGCGGTCGCGCGGTTCCAGACTGTAGCGCCTAGAACCGCTCGACCACCCCGGCCGGCTTGCTTGCGAGTGCTACCAAGTTCGTCGCCCACCGATCTTGAACATAAAAATTTAGTCCTCACTTAACCTACTATCGCCGGCCGAAGTGGCCGTGCGGTTAAAGGCGCTGCAGTCTGGAACCGCAAGACCGCTACGGTCGCAGGTTCGAATCCTGCCTCGGGCATGGATGTTTGTGATGTCCTTAGGTTAGTTAGGTTTAACTAGTTCTAAGTTCTAGGGGACTAATGACCTCAGCAGTTGAGTCCCATAGTGCTCAGAGCCATTTTTAACCTACTATCGAGCCTCAACTGTTTACATTTCTTCGTTTAATCCTGGTCGTCGCTTTTGGGACATTCCCACAAGCAACAACATGTATGTATTCAAGTCGGCTAAGATTCCAGCCGTCTTCATGTGGAGTTTAACTTAATTTATTCCCAGTTATTGAAGTTTACCAGCGGTATCTTCTGCCTTGTTGCCGTTGACGTTCCGGTTACCTGCCCTGGTCGTTCACATAATTTTCGGCAGTGTATTTTCCTCGTCGTGTTGTTGCTGTCCAGCGCAGCGTGTAGTTCGACAGCTGAGGTGTTGTTGATCGTTGTGGGCGCCAATATTCTGTGTGTCGTTGTATTGAAATCTTGTGGTCGTTTTGCTGGTTGCGTGGAGTGGAACTGATTTTGTTGATTGGTCAGTCGGCTGTCTGTCGGTTGGGTTGCCTTCAGATTAAGAAGTCGCTGGACAGGCTGCCTGTCTCACCTAAACGGGCGTTAGTACTACAATCCCAGGCCGACCTTTGGAAACTTCCGAGCGCCGTTCCTTGTGTGTTACATAGTAATTTCCCTGTCTGGATTTAAGTTATTTGGTTGATGTGTGGTCTTCAGCTGAGTATTAATATCTCTTAAATTAATGTTCTTTTCTTGCCCTTAAGGCATGAGATTGTTATGCTTTGGCATGGGGCCTTCAGCAGAATTTTGCATGAAATGTTTTAAGATAAGGCCTTCTGCCTTTTGATTGTAACTCTCCTCATTACTTAATATGCGACCTCCAGCCAAGTTCCATTAAAATTAAATTTCTAAGGCCTTCAGCCTGTCTACAATGAAGATTTAGAAAATATTTTTGGATGAAGCCTCAAGAAGAACCTTGTATTTCAATTTCTTGCTTAGGCCTTGTGTCTTGCATTTTGAGTGTGGCCTTCAGCCGACCTAAATTTAATCAAGGAGGGTCGATTAAAAGTTTTGAATGTTTTGCATCCTTTTTGTAATATTGTGTGTTTATAAATAAAGTTTTATGTTGAGTGCAACTGACAGCAACTTATTTTGGCCCCTTTCCACAACCTAATCCGCTCTGTCCTGCTAGCCCAATCATTTCAACTGTACTCGTAGTATTGGAAACAATTTTCTTGAACGTACAGCCAACAGAAGGTACCTTTAATATTGAAATTTCTCACCCACCGCCGTCTTTAACAATTAAATTTCTCTCCCTCGTAAATATTTAAATTTTCCTGAAATTTTCAAGTTTTCTGCCATCAACATTTCGATGACGTTACCGAAAAAATGACCGTCACAGAGAATGGTGCGTGGCTTGTGACCTGTCTTAGTAGGTCAGTGAGTTGGGACATGCGACATCAGAAATGTAAACAATGGAGACAAAGGCCCCATAGCCGTACTACTTTAAAGGCATACCATCTCCAAGGACTATGTCCAATAAAGCATTGTAGCATACAAAGCAACCTTCTGTTGAGAGTAGCTTTACTTTACTGATTTATCTAAGTCACTCCAAACTGATACTAGAATGGAACGAAAACCCGCTCTACATATTTGAAATCACCCATGTTTCAAATGATTATTTTCTCCCCTCCTCAGTTTTTCCTATAAGAAACCAAAGAAAAGACGATGAGGTCATTAGAGACGGAGCACAACTTGGTATCCGGGAAGGACTGAAACCGGCCGCGTCCTTTGCAAATGAACCATCACGGCAGAAAACCTAAACCTGAATGGCTGCACCAGAATTTTAACCACCATCCTCCCGAATGGGCGACCTGTATATGAGCCCTACCACGTCAAAATATAATAAAATTAAAGACTCTTTCAATTTGTAGCTTAACGAGGATACAGGGAGAGTACTTTTTAGACATTTTCGAGTAAATCTGTTACGAAGTATTATTCAGTATAATTTGACAGTAAGTATCTACTACAGGAAACGTTGTTCGAGAAATGCTTGTTTTAACAGAGAAATATTTTCTTTGTTTCAGATTGTTCTCTGCAACTGGATCATCCGACTAGACGCAGACGATATTTAACCGCAGAAGGTAACGTGTACTTTTGCCATCAAACCTTGAGAATTCAGCTCTAGCGTATGGCCGCAATGTTAACGCACATTCAGTAGCAGAACTCTGCTTTTGCATCGCAGGAAGGAATAGTTAGCGCTTATAATTATTGCTTTTTAAAGATGTAAAGATCAAATGTTTCTGCTTTGGCAACTAGGAGTTCACACACAAATAGTAACAGGAATCCTACAAAATGTGACGGGCACGCTGGAAAGACATAAATATGAGACACATCTTTGCTTATTAACAATCACTGTAATTGATTGACCATAATAATATGTCCATTGCACTGCTGCTACTGATAAATAGCTTAATCGTGTGAAACGTTAGTGGTGAAGGTCAAAAAAGGAAAACATTAGATGATCTACACGGTAATTTCTCTATATTGTGAATATTATCTACTTGCCTGTGCTAACTATACTTCAAATTGCACTTTCATCTTGATGCTTCATCATAACCACTGCTAATGGTAATTCTGCTGTCAGTGGCTTAGCTTACGGGAATGTAATCTTGGATATTAGATTACTGCAGTAAGATTAGCTGCTCAACTATGGATGCGTATAGGTTTCAGTAACATTGTATGCTAGTGTAGCGCAGTTCGTGCCTCTATAACTGACGTAACAGTGTGTTGACAAAATCTGGGATCCCCAAATCAGAGCAACGAGCGTAGGTATGGTTCACAAACGAGATCTGGTGTACCTGATTTCCGGAAATACTTATGCAAACATCGAGCTGGTTCTAACCCCATGTCTCAGATACATAATGCAGCAATAATTAATGGACAAAGATATACAAATCGGAAATGACTCAACTTACATGCTTGTCGTGTGCACGAGTTTTCCCTCTGATCGTCGGTTAATACGACGTTATGACTACGGCGAGGCCTCTCTGCAGAAGAATTACTCCTTAGAATTAATGTATGGCGCACTCTGCAGCATACGTCACTTAATATCTCACCCGATTACTGTATTCAGATGGCAAGTAGTCGCATGTGGACGCTGTCAGTAAGCATTTGCAACTCTTTTGTGTAAACGTTGTAATTTAAGTTAGCTACTGTTGATGCTTAGTGTTTCGCTTTCCTATTGTCTATGAAACAGATTACTTTCTGATATCATAAGGGTTTCGGCGAACACCTATTTGCCAGAAATAAACAGTTACCCAAGGTGTTAAAATTCTGATAGATTCTCCACTCAGTGTCTCCAGAAAAGGTCATTCTGTCCTGGTAATGGTCGTGGAAGCAACGTCTGTTAAAGACTGCTACTCAGCGATAATGCAATTACAGGATGTCAGTTATTGGGCTATATGAAAAAAAAGTAAAGTAGTTACAAATTACGGCGTGCACGCACTTTATTCAATACGTAAACGTCACTACAGATAATCGGATTTTGGTTATTACATGTTCGATACGCCTTCCATCATTGGCGATGATGTGACGCTGATGAATATCGGAATTCTGCATGACCCCCTGAAGCGTCGGAATATCGATGCTGTCGATGACCTTCTGGTGGATGTTTTCAGCTCAGCAATGGTTTTGAGGTTATTGCTGTACACTTTACCTTTTATATAGCCCCACAAAAAGGAGTCACGTGTGTTCAGATCCGGAGAATACTGCTGCCGATCGAGGCCTATGCCACTGGACTCTGGGTATCCCAGAGCAAGAATGCTGTTCCCAAAGTGCTCCTCCAGCCCATCAAACGCTCTCGCGCTTCGATGGGATCAAGCTCCGTCTTGCATGTACCACGTCTTGACGAAATCAGGGTCACTTTGGATAATGGGGATGAATTCGTCTTGCAAACCTTCACGTACCGTTCGGTAGTTACCGTAACATGAAAGAATATCGCATAGATTATTGCGTGACTGGACAATGCACATCACCAGTCACTCATTGAGGGTGAAGAGACTTCTCGATCGCGAAATGCGGATTCTCAGTTCCCCAAATGCGCTAATTTTGCTTATTGACGAACCCATCCAAACGAAAGTGGGCTTCGTCGCTAAACTAAACCATACCAGCATACAAAATTCCATCATGCTCCGCGGCTAAATGTGTAGTTTGAACGTCCTAACGCAAACCTTTCAGAAGTTATGACGATTTTATTTCATGTAGTTCAATAATTGTCACCCTGTAGGTACAAGTAATCCATCCACTTGGCTGCAGGTAAACAATCTGGCAAAACTTCATTTCTGACTATGTCAATCATGGTAACAGGAAACAGTTCATCTGCTAATGAAAAAATACTTGTCTTGAGATATTTAACTACGTGAAATTATGAATACTAAACTAAGCCGTTCAACTGTATATTTGAGGTAAGGAAAGGTTTATGCTGCTGCCGTACACATATAAGTTCCATTATTTGTAACACCAGTATTTCATGCCTTTTCATCTGCGTTCCTTGGAGAGTATTTTTGTGTGGTTTTTTACTTATAAGGCGACACATAGTACACAAGACCACTTTACGATGGTTCAATTTAGATGGCCATTATATGGTACACACTTGGTGGAAAGATTAGTAGCAGACATTCATTATAAAGTAAAGTCACGTAAATAGTCGAAGTATCTAGAATTGTACGACCACGCAACCGGCAGTCAGTCACTGGAACCAGTCGCAGCAATCCCGTATTTAGGAGAAAGCTTGTAGAGTTGTTTAAGACGGAACTGCCACTTACATCTATCCATGAGGACCTAAGGTGCAAGACTTATATTTATAAGAAGAACCGGAAGTAAGAGTAATTCACACACGCTAGAAGTCGTTCACGAAACCCCCACTTCAGTAGTTGCAATGCCTTTATCGACAGTGTAGGACGTTTTACTAACGAAAGATACACAGAATATTGAAAGAAGACCTGAACAGGTCTTCTCGGGGCTTCATGACTCAAAAAACTGCAGTGAGAAACATTAGAAGAAAGTCAATGCGGATCGTGGAGAACATGACTCACCGAATTCCATGAATCCACGAACTAACACATTTGAATAAAGATAATATCTCGAACTTACGTGCCTCGGAATGACCTCTACATTAATACCTGCCAGTCTAGAGTCATACTCCACAAGCCATCTTTCGTTGTGGAACGGGGGGGGGGGGGGGCTTCTGGTACCACTATCGCCCACCTTTCCTGACCCATCGGCGAACAGTGAGCGAGAATAATGACTGTTGGATACTCTTCGTATGTGCTCGAGCTTCTCCGATTTTCCCATTCTGTTCGTTTCACAAGATGTGTATCCGATCATCGTGTAACGCCTTCTGTAGGAATTTTAAAAGTGTTCTCCCTTGGTGCACAACCAATCTCTTGTAACATCTGCCACTGAATCGTCTTATCATATTTACCTCCTCTATTAATCCTACGTTGTGAAGGTCCCAGGCTGACGAGATGCACAAAAAACATGTACGGTAGAATGAGTGCAAACCACTTCTTCTATAGACAAAATACACTCTCTTGGGATTATGCAAATGAATCTTATCTTGGCTTTTACTTTTCTTACATTAGTTTTATATTATCGTTCCACTTTAGTTTGCTTTTGGTGGTTACTGCCACTTATTTTAAAATTGTTGCCTCTTACGGTAATAAGGACAGTATTTTAATCGATCAGTGATGAATATTTCCACCTATTATAGCACAATACGTTACATTTGTTTACGTTGAGGGTCGAGTGCCAGTCCATGCACCAATTCTCGATCCTCTGCAGCTCTTCCTGCATTTCACTACAGTTTTCCGGCTTTGAAACTTTCCTGTCATTCGCTAACAGTCTCACTGTGATCTCACTAACTGCCTGTTCATTTATATACATCGTGGACAATAAATGAACTATAATACTCGTGTGATGTACCGGTGATCTCCAAGTTACTTTATACATTTGAAGTTCTTGCCCAGTTAAGAATGGCACGTTATGTTTTACGTTCCAGGAAGTCATGAATACCATCACAAATATCCATTTCATCTGTCTGAAGTCTGCCAGACAAGCCCGGCATTTTAATACATCTGTTTACGTCCAAATGACATTTTTAATTTTCGAAATATGTCCACCATTTTCTCGCTGTCACTATTTTGAATGTGACATGCAGTAAATCTACTTAAAAAAACTGATTCGATAGTCATACCTTCACAGCTAAGTCTGAAGCGATAATTATCCACCGATTACCCATTACGTCGAAGCATTATTTCAGTAACGATAGTCGATAGTTGTTAGTGTCATCATGGTTTCATAGCGGAATGGGGTCTTTGTATCAGCGGATTTGCCGAAATAGGGAAGTGTATAGAGTGGCACGTTGACATCCAAATAACTGTGCCTCTTCTTTCTGCGAAAAATAACAAGGAAAGAAGCACGAAATGTAATTTTTCTGACAAATCATAACAGAGATATATCTGTCTTAACAATGTATGGAGCGAAAGTGAATCAAAATGCATATTTATTTTACTTCCGTTCATGTGACTCATAACGGCGTCAGTGATTTAGAAACACATATCAGCAATGAAAGTACAATAATTCTGTAAGTAACCCAAGTTTGAGTAATACCCGACCTTTTTTCACTCCAAAATCCTCACGGAAAAGAAAAAAAAAATCAGCTATAGTCTTACGAAACCTGACAAGGTAGCAACCACAGTCACGAACTTGTCAGATAATGCGTATGCTCATATTTTATTCAGTAAGAGCTAGTGTGTAGCTCTGTTGAAAACCTCTCCTAAATCATGGAACACGTTGTTAACCAGGGCGTCGCTTGCTAACAGCGCTCTGCATCCCACTGATGAACTGAGGGCTCGATTTTTAAGAGATCTGGGCACACAGAATCCACAAAACAAGCTCCATAATTGTACAACAGATTGACGATGGTGATTTGAGCCTATAATTATTGTCCTACGACCTTTATTGAAAGGATAGGTCTGTGCTTTTCCAGTCCCATGATATTTGCCGTTTCTCCAGCTACCTGCCATAAATTCCTGCTGTAAAATCAAATACCTGCTAGAAGATACCAAGTTCTTTCATATACTCTATAAAATGTAGAATTATAAAAGTATTTCATCTAAACATCACTCGTCTATTGAGCGACTTTAGTGGACTTCGTGCTCTACGATCATTTTCCTCAATATTTGCTTTTTCTACGTTAGTGCGATAATAAAGTAGGAACTGTTCTACGATATCTTCGCAGAAACAAATTTTTGCATATACAGTACGTAGGGACTTCAGAAAGTAAGTTAGACGTGTCGTCTCACACTAAGACGAGTGAGCAAGAAGAGTGGTGCATTGTCAGAAGAGAGTACATATTTCGGGTATAATGCAGACACAATTCTGACTGGTAATAGGTTCGTCCCAGAGTGCGAGCGAAACCGGCGATGTAGACGGTACAGTAAAATTCTTGTGGCCAAAACGTCTAAATTGCATACAGAATCACCGTGAAATTACAGCAGTGTATGTACCACATAAATTGTCACTTCCAGCCATAGTCAAATAGTATCAACAACTTGACGAAGGCCGCAAAGACATGCATGAGGCCGGTCCAGATCTTAAACCATTCAATTTCAATTTTTTCGACAAGCTAAAAGAAGATCATTGTGGGGAAAGGGAGATATTTTCCAACGATGAGGACCTTCATGACAAAGGAGCGGATTCCTATGGTCGATGAACTGAACGACTGGTAGAACGTTCCAAACGTTGTTCACAGAGACTTGGAGACTTGAAAAATAGCGTCATGTATCACTTTGAAGTGTAGTGCAGGCATTCAATAAAAGCTACTTGGCCTGCCATAATAATATGCAGCTTATTTTTTTTTTGTGTCCTCGTAAATGTCTAAGTGGTATTGTAAGAAGACTTCGCATGTTATCTATTAAAGCACCATATCTTCGTCACCCGAGATGAATGTCTGACTTTGACTGCTCGGATAATCTGTAATCTATTTGTCATATTTTCTAAGCCAAAATATATTCTTTCCTTTTTTAATATTGCCTTTAACAGTGTAGTCATTGATGATTTATTGCCACCCCTCTCTATGTTAATTGATTCGTAAATATTGGGTCGTTGGCCTCACAAGATAGTTCTCTAAAAATGATGTAATTGCAGAAAGACGTTTAGAAGAATCTAATTCGAATCCCTGCTCCTCGCACCTGCTTCAATTGCACGAGTCTTCCATTCTACAGGTGGCTTGTTGAAGTCTCCACTTAATATGGTGGCATAATTAGGGCATTTACCCACGATATACTCTAAATTTTTTACGAAGCCTTTTACCATTAAATATCCGGATGCGGATGGTCTATGAAAACACTATGTTTTCATGTTAGAGCTAACTTTGTTGTTCATCTTCACCCGGATTATTTTGCATTTAGGACCAGTAATAATCTGATCAGAATTTCTTATGATAGTAAATATGCCACCTAAAATGGCATGTAGCCTATTTGTCAGTGTAAAATGCAATCTGAAATTAAGATATTGCTGTTATTCATTTATTGCTTTCCAGTTCCCTGTTCCAAATACCACATGGGCATTGTTAGCTTTAGTAAGTGAAGCTAATTCCAGACCTTACCATCGACCCATGTCAATGCAGTATCATTCGACTAGTTGTTCCACCACTCAGCACCATACACCGATATCAGTGCTCATGCCTAAAATAATTTCACCACTCAGAAAGAACGAAACTTCGTTAGAGATTTGCCGTTAGCTACCTGCCAGCTGGAAGTCGCAGACAGATGCCCACGAGGAACCACGTGAAGATATAGCCGAAAGACATCCGTACAGTAAGTGTGCAGTAAGTCTGAAAGTCTTAAAATTGACCAATGTACCTATAGTCGAACCCAAGTTACGCCATGTTTCCTTTAGGTACCGCAGGTTCTCTGCCATTACGGTGAACTCAGGAATGGCGGTATTGAGCGCACATTCACCTGCGTCCGACACAGGTGTCTGAAGGGGAATCTGGGTGTAGGGAGCAGTGTGAGCCACCGTTCCAATATTCAAGCCCTTCTGTCTGCCTCGTTCCTGCTCAAGTCTACATTCCAGATGATTGACAGGTAGATGAAATCAGATCAGATCAGGCGGACACATTATGGGCAGCTCACATGCCTGACCTAGCGATACACGCACACCTACTCACAACTCCTTCCCCCACCCCAATCCGCCTATTGAGGGTCCCGATAGCACGAAACTAGCGCATCTGTGCATCGGCTAGCATGGAATTACTCTGTATGCAGATGCCACGGTTTACCCCTTCGACTCCTGAGCTAGGGCGTCGATAACAAAGTTCGAGATGAAGATGTAGCTGACGGGCATTCACAACTCTGTAAATCATACGATACTGAACGTTCAATGAGATTATCTATGTGAGCACAAGTACTTCAGATATCACTATATATCTTAGTGCGTGCGAAATATGCAGACATGATATTCTTTACGGGTTGTGTTGGATGTACTGTTGATGTTACTGTGAAATACTGCAGACTGTATGTGCTTCTATTTAAAAAAAAAAAAAAAAAGTGGGATTCCTGTAGTTTCCAGAACAGGTATGTCTCCCAAACGCTCAATTAAATGAAGTGTGAATGAAGCAGAAACCATTTTTAGGACAGTAGAAAGTGGTCGGTAGGCAAGCACGTGACTTACTGGTCTGTGATGCACAAAAGTATAGCGAGCATTATGTATTTCGTTTCATCATCAGTGATTGAGCGAGACAGCCCAGCGACTGAATTCTACTCATACTGTTCCGTGTTGGTGCTGCTTTCACGTGTAAAAAAATCCACAAGACTTATTAGAATTGCAACTAAAATACACTTAGCCTTGTGGAACATGGCAGAACCAATGTAAATTCTATCCCTTGGGTAATACATCATCTAAATTTAAAATTCCCAGTCTAGTTGCCAGTCGTTGGATACCAAAGTCGTCGGACTTATCAGGCTTTTGTTTATGTGGATTATTAAAAAGCGACGTTTGTGGAGAAAAACTAAACACAAAATGAAGACAAGAGTTGCTCACATTATGGGTATCGCTATAAATACAATTCTTGTTTCTGTTATATCGTCGTCCGATAACGATCTACCGCGAATGATCTCTGACATTATGGACGTAAATAGTGCTTTTCGTCGCCCCTTTTAGCGTTTCCGTGAAGTTTTGCGCCAACTCACAGTACACTGGAAACTGCGTTGACAGTACAAAGTAAAAATGGAACCTATGCATCAGTGTTTCTTAAAGGAAAGAGTGCAGGGCATCATTTATTTCTGCCTTGATCTCGCAATGCAATGTACATTTGGGATGTTAGCTAACTTCCACAACTCATCAAGGGCACAACAGTGAACGATATCGAAAGGTTGATAGTAGAGATGACTCTCAGGTTCAGAAGCTGTACGATAACAACAGAAAGAGCACTGCGGTGTTGCAAACTGTCACGTACAACGCTGGTCAACTGTACAGTATGCCATCATCATTCAAAACCACACCAGATTGCCATAACATCATCAGAGATCCTCAATGAACAGTCACGTACTATCAATGGGCATAGGAAATAGAACACCGCAGATATCGATCCACGTAGGAGACGATGTTTGTATAATTTGTTTACTTGTAGGAAGTTCACCTACGACCATACAAAACTTTGCAATCCCTACTTCTTGTAGGTATCGAGTCATCCAGCGAGTCACAAAGCTCGCGCGGTCCAGCCTGTTTGCCAGCAAACCCGCCCAACAGAGTGATGCCAGGCTTGCGAGATGGGCACAGCCTGTGACATGCAGAACCTGTTAGGACGACGATACGCGCCTGATAGCCACTCCACGGCGCCTCGTTAAGTTCTCCGTTACGTGCAGTATTGCTTGAACTACTTACCTGCTTTTGTTCCCGTTTCTCTTCACTTGCTGCTTATGGAACAACATTGGCTCACAACAGATTACGCTTAAAGAAACATTTGACGCGCTGTTGAATGATGCTCGACATCATGTACAGTATATGCGATGTTCGAAAAAACAGACACCACATATACGGCCAATGATCACTTGAGTGCGGAAGCACACCAAGCTCTCGAACTCTTACGGGAATCAGTGAAATTCCGCGAATAGTGAGGATAATGGGCAGGGGTTCTATTATATCAGTAGTGTGTGGATAAGTTGAGAATTTAGGTCTGACAGGAGACGAGCTACGGTAGTCCATGCAGTTGCCATGACCACCGTGTCCGGATGGCGCAGCAGTCAGCGCATCTGCGTAGTAAGCAGGAGGCCCTGATTCGAATCCTGGTCCGGAACAAAGTTTCAACTTTCCCCATTGATTTAAATCAAAGCTCACTGGTAGCTAATGTCATCAGTTCCTTTGTATTCTGGGACTCTAAAGTTCAATGTTTAGCTTAGAACCTTGGAATTTTAGACAGCACGAGAGGACGCTTGTCTGTTGGATTACGTAGACCATGCAGTCCACTGGTGCGTGGCCTTCACATATTTCTATCATCTATGCCCGAACGCGTAAAAAGTTCCATCAGTGTTTCAGTCCCTAAAATTTTTCAACAGAGAATCCTTCAAATACCAGAAAGAGAATGTCTGTGGCGCAAGAAGTAACGTCTGCCTTATAAATGCTGACGACATCATTGTCCTTCCTAACTAACTTTTTCCCCACGAAAAACGAACATAAAAGAACAGAATAAATTGTATACGTAAATCAGAGAGCAGTTCCAATCTAACAGCAAATTCTGTTTAGTGCTTTCCCTATGTCACTAGCGTATGATTGTTCCAGCCTCTAACGTTCTTTGTTTATGATTTTAAATATTTGAATACTTGATTTTGCAAAGCAGTCTCACCCACATTTTTGGTTCCATGTTCCAGTTGCTGTACTTGATTTCGAGCATTATTCAATGCACGTCAAATGTTTCCCTAATCTGTTTTATTTCTTACTTTTAGACAAATCATTTCACATAACATTTAACTGTTCATTTCATCAATTTTTTTATCATAGAAGATGGTGATATTTTACAACAATGACATACTTACCCTGCATGTTCGAAAACTGAGCAAGAATTTTTAAATTTTTACTTTTAGCATTTTGAACCGTCTCAAAACTAACCAAATCTTAACTCTAAGCAGCCATACACCAGACGAAATAAGTAAATGCGCCACATGACAGCAGAAGGTGTTGTTCGCCGTAGCATACCACTTCTGCCGACGCCTTACTACCGTATACCCACGTTATATTGTTGCTGTATACTCGTATATGGCCTTAGCGCACATTGCTGTGTTGATTATTTTTTCTACGCAAAAAATAGGCGGTATTTTTTTCCAGATTCTAAAGCACGGCGTAAAGCTGTATTTCCAGCAGTTTTTTTTTTTTTTTTTTTTTTTTTTTTGGTCATCAGTCTACTGACTGGTTTGATGAGGCCCGCCACGAATTCCTTTCCTCTTCATCTCAGAGTAGCACTTGCAACCTACGTCCGCAATTATTTGCTTGACGTATTCCAATCTCTGTCTTCCTCTACAGTTTTTGCCCTCTACAGCTCCCTCTAGTATCATGGAAGTCATTCCCTCATGTCTTAGCAGATGTCCTATCATCCTGTCCCTTCTCCTTATCAGTGTTTTCCACATATTCCTTTCCTCTCCGATTCTGCGTAGAACCTCCTTATTCCTTACCTTATCAGTCCACCTAATTTTCAACATTCGTCTATAGCACCACATCTCAAATGCTTCGATTCTCTTCTGTTCCGGTTTTCCCACAGTCCATGTTTCACTACCATACAATGCTGTACTCCAGACGTACATCCTCAGAAATTTCTTCCTCAAATTAAGGCCGGTATTTGATATTAATAGACTTCTCTCGGCCAGAAATGCCTGTTTTGCCATAGCAAGTCTGCTTTTGATGTCCTCCTTGCTCTGTCCGTCATTGGTTATTTTACTGCCTAGGTAGCAGAATTCCTTAACTTCATTGACTTCGTGACCATCAATCCTGATGTTAAGTTTCTCGCTGTTCTCAATTCTACTACTTCTCATTACCTTCGTCTTTCTCCGATTTACTCTCAAACCACACTGTGTACTCATTAGACTGTTCATTCCGTTCAGCAGATCATTTAATTCTTCTTCGCTTGCACTCAGAATAGCAATGTCATCAGCGAATCGTATCATGGATATCCTTTCACCTTGTATTTTAATTCCACTCCTGAACCTTTCTTTTATTTCCATCATTGCTTCCTCGATGTACAGATTGAAGAGTAGGGGCGAAAGGCTACAGCCTTGTCTTACACCCTTCTTAATACGAGCACTTCGTTCTTGATCGTCCACTCTTATTATTCCCTCTTGTTGTACATATTGTATATGACCCGTCTCTCCCTATAGCTTACCCCTACTTTTTTCAGAATCTCGAACAGCTTGCACCATTTTATATTGTCGAAAGCTTTTTCCAGGTCTACAAATCCTATGAAAGTGTCTTGATTTTTCTTTAGCCTTGCTTCCATTATTAGCCGTAACGTCAGAATTGCTTCTCTCGTCCCTTTACTTTTCCTAAAGCCAAACTGATCGTCACCTAGCGCATTCTCAATTTTCTTTTCCATTCTTCTGTATATTATTCTTGTAAGCAGCTTCGATGCATGAGCTGTTAAGCTGATTGTGCGATAATTCTCGCACTTGTCAGCTCTTGCCGTCTTCGGAATTGTATGGATGATGCTTTTCCGAAAGTCAGATGGTATATCGCCAGACTCATATATTCTACATACCAACGTGAATAGTCGTTTTGTTGCCACTTCCCCCAATGATTTTAGAAATTCTGATGGAATGTTATCTATCCCTTCTGCCTTATTTGACCGTAAGTCCTCCAAAGCTCTTTTAAATTCCGATTCTAATACTGGATCCCCTATCTCTTCTAAATCGACTCCTGTTTCTTCTTCTATCACATCAGACAAATCTTCACCCTCATAGAGGCTTTCAATGTATTCTTTCCACCTATCTTCTCTGCATTTAACAGTGGAATTCCCGTTGCACTCTTAATGTTACCACCGTTGCTTTTAATGTCACCTTGCAGTATATAACATAAATACACCAGCCACCAGTACTAAAATTGCAGCCCATGTCCACTTCAAAACCACCTGATGGAAGCAGTGAAAGAAATCAGTAAAGCGAGTGTGAATCCATAAGTCCGATTTGATCAACTCTCAGAATCGGACTTTTGTAGTTTTAAAGATTCCATTTGGTTGAACATTGCATCTAGTGAGAAAAAGAGCGTGTTCTTGTCGTTGTTGTTGATGATGATGCCTTTACTGTCTTATATGGTGATGTTACTCATCAACGGTGGCTGTAGTGTGTTCGAGGACATACAAACAGACAGTACTGTAGTGTGATGCGAATTTAGGTGGCAATTTTTTAACGGGCTAAAGTGACGTTAATGGCAAAGTACTACCTATCTAAACCGCAACTGGTATACAAATTAAATCCTAACGATGCCTTTTAAAAGCAAGAGTTCCATGAGAATTTAATGTCCATTCCCCTACAGGAAACTGGTGACAAAGAATGCCCTCATGAGTGATGCAGCGATATTCATTTTAGTTATTTGGATCGCTCAGTAAGCACATTGGCTAGAAATGTCGATCCAAGAAATTCAGAGCTATCATTGATCATTGAGATCTAACTTTATGTATCAATAGGAAATACGTCTTTCCTAATCGGAATCTGCCTAGAAGAGTTTTATTTGCTGGCAGAAATTTCGTAGTAAGTGTAATATCTGTATCTATAAAGACGGATGTGTGTATTTGATAGCATAGTTGTAGAAAAAAATGTCCAAATCGGTGTAAAATCTAATGGGACTTAACTGCTAAGGTCATCAGTCCCTAAGCTTATACACTACTTAACCTAAATTATCCTAAGGACAAACACACACACACACACACACACACACACACACACACACACACACATACACATACCCATGCCCGAGGGAGGACTCGAACCTCCGCAGGTATCAGCCATAGTTGTAGACTAGCTGGATATTTGCACCAAACTTAGTACACGTATAACTTTGTATTCAGGCACAATTACTTCTCAGGAAATAGAATAATTTTTTTTTCTTATTTCGTCCATCTCAGTTGCACTGATATAAAATTAAGCTGTAGTGGTTATCGGTTTTGGGCTGAGACTCCCATTTTCAAAACGCACACTTAAAAATTACAAAGTACACATCGTACAATAACGTGTATGTATATCCATATTATAGGTTCTCATATGCTTATAGACATACGTTGCTATTAGCTGTAATTATTCAAACATGGTGAATACGATGAGCATTTTACACAAGGCAAAAAAGGGCCAAATTAGACATCCTTGAAGAGCTGGAAATATACAGGATGATGATCAAACAGCCTGACGAACGGCTAAATTTAAGAATTTAAGTATAATACATTTTTAATTTTTTTAAGAACTGTATTATAATGTATGAAGTGTGTGGTTCAGATAATGTAGTAAGGGAATGTATTGTTATTTAAAGTACGATGGTCATTGCTCACCATTATGTTGTGAGTTTGACGTTGCAAGGTATTAGAACTGCTAGAGGTGGTACAGAGTCTGCGCCAGTACGTGCACATGACTGTGGATACGGATTACACTAAGATGTGTAGCACCAGATAACGAGGAATTGTAGAGGTTCTGTACGTATGAAACTTCATTATTATACGGTTAGGAGTTGATGTTGAAACTCCATCAGCGATGCTGTGTGATACAACAACGAATATAGTCATAGCAAACTGAGGCAGTCGGTACTATAGTGTACGAATTTTTCATTTGGTTAGGACAGATAAATATGGTGATTTCTGTAGGCGACATATTCATGTGATACGCGGTTTCATGACAATGAATAACCTGTAGGCATAATCCATACCTTGGCACTTCACTAGAACGTTAACTGTCAATTTGACCTTACCTATTTCTACTACTGTCTACATTGTTGATATGCTTTCAGGTCTGGATCAGATACGATTTATTAGGTAGTTCTGGTTGTTAATGTCATTTAATATTGCTATAGGTAGCCACTTATAATTGAAAATGCATTCACATTACAGTGTAAATAACAAGTGATTTGTAATATTCCTGGTACATAAAAGCTACCAACAAATGTATAAGGGATTGGGCACAGGACCGCCATACACTAGACTCTACTCCACTACAAATAATTAAGCTGACGCATTTCAAGGTGCTATAATGTACGATACGATGTCAAAAGTACTATTCATAGACATTTGCATGTGATAACTGTTTATGTATTGGAATTTAGGAAGGTATCACATATCATGGCATTATTGTCATGTACTATATTTTTTATATGTTCATATTTTACTCATGATGCCTCGTAAGGTACAAAAGATTGTTTTAATAAGAAACATTGTAATGCATGATACGAAAGGTGGGAAGAGGTTCTACCCCACAACCCATGCATTGTATGATACAGTTCACTTTGCTCACATTATATTATATTATTCCCTTTCTGAGCGAAGATCATATGTTGTTGTATTACTATCGCGCTTAGGGCGCACGCCACCTAATTGTTTGATACACTTGTACCAATGCATATGCCCGAAATCTGTATGCCTCGTGATAGAGCATAATAGTTTTAACATACTCTTTTGTAATATAGCCTTATGTAATGATAAATTAGCAGCATTTTATATAACGCTTTTACCTACGATTATTATGTTTATGTGATTAATGCAGAAATAATGTTTGGCAATGAGTGTGGTCTTCGTGCCATGAATGATGCGCAGTATGGAGCTGTGCAATGTTTATTTAATGCGTTACGGTGCGTTTGATACCAGAGTTTACACTAATACTGTAATTTGTAAACCTTAACTGTTTTATGTCTTTCGCCTTACTTTATTTTAGACAGTACGTGGCTAACATGCAATAATGAGCAGCATATTTTAGGTTTTAGCACTGACTCCTTGTATGCAAGGTAGTAATGCTAGGTACTATACGCTGCTACAAAAATACAGGTTGTATACAGAAGGGCGCGCTATGTCTTCGCCTTTTGGCGTGTACGTTCCATTTGGACGCTACGTCATTTTGTTAAAAGGAAAAAATGTTAACATTTCCTATAATGTAAAAATGATATTTTCATTTGGATCTGTTTTACAAAATTGTCAACATTTTCTGCAATGTATATTTGCTATTTCTTTATTTAAAACCTTACCAATAAAAAGGATAATGATTGCGGCAGCCACATGCGCATGCGCGTATGTATGAAGGCGACACCTACGAAGGTCTCTTGTTGACTACTGTACGTAATATTTGTCAGTTTGGTTGTGTCAGATCAGTAGCAACGGACGAATGGGCTAAGATCAACAGGGGTACTTGTTGCCCACTATACTATTTGCTGTGCCTTTTGGCACCGTACTGTATGAATAACTCCGATTAACAGCAAGGTATGCCTATAAGCATATGAGTACTTTTAATATGGAAATACATACTGTATTCACACATTATTGTATGACATGTATTTTGTTCAAAATGGTTCAAATGGCTCTGAGCACTATGGGACTTAACATCTGAGGTCATCAGCGCCCTAGACTTAGAACTATTTAAACCTAACTAACCTAAGGACATCATAACACATCCATGCCCTAGGCAAGATTCGAACCTGCGATCGTAGCAGCAGCGCGGCTCCGAACTGAAGCGCCTAGAACCGCTCGGCCACAACGGCCGGCTCATGTATTTTGTAATTTTTAGGTGTGTGATTTGAAAATGGATGTGTCAGACCGAAACCGTTAACCACTACAGCTGAATTTTATATCAATGGCAAGTGAGACGGACGAAATAAATAAATAAATTATCCAATTTCCTCAGTACTGAACAGTTGCATACTTACCATCTCGTGGCAGCATGTCTCGAATAAACGATTACCTCATGTCTAAGACACATCAGCACCGCAGTTTGTGAGGGTAGGATGGATAAAGTTGTGGCATGTAAGCATAATTGTGGACAACTTGGGGCAGTTTAACGAAACGCGGTACATATATGATTTACTATCTGGAAAAAGGTACTGTTGGGGCAAGACAACCAAGTAACCCTCATGGGTCGACAGGGCGATTGCTAGCGATAGGAAGGAGACACGGGTAAATCAGAACTCTAGACACTTGGAGCAATTTCAACCAAAATTAATACACATACTTGCACAAGTGACTATGTGGGAAAAAAATTGTGCAGTCCTCTAAGAACGGGGTGGGCGTGCGAAAGAAGCGACGGTAAAAATAATCAAAGACGAACTATTTTAGTGTAAAATCTGAAGCCTTCTATGTTCCTAGGGAGACTGGTGACAATCCTGACGACATTTCACTCCTGGATGTTGGAGTAGGAATGGAAAGAGTGACATGTAAAGGTAACGGAAAGAACGCTCATTAAAGTCAGATTCGTACATTTTATTCACATACTGAAAAAGCATGTAAATGTATTAAGCTCGTTTTTACAGTACAGAGTGTTGCACCAGTAGAAGCTACTTCGAAGACCAGATGGGCAAATGATTCTAAATATTATCGTTTATTTCGTCTACATTGCTCTACAGAATTAAAGGATCACTTTTCCGAAACCTTTTATTGTCTCCCATTGCGACGCATAAGTTTGAAATTTGGCTCAAGGGTGCCTATGACCATAAGCGGTAGTGGTGCGAAAGTGTGGCGCCCTGAGATGACGATCTCAGGCTCAACGACGTTTCAAATTGCAAGGTGTCGACATACGCGAAAAGAAAGGCCAGAGCTCGGAAGTACAGGTGACGGATGAAGTGGCTTAATGATGTCACGCTGGCATCAGATTTCATCACAATTCTGCATAACACCACCGTGGACGTGTCACACTATGGAGAAGTAGTCGCAACGCCTCTTATTCACATTTCATATCTTCTTTGCTTTTTCAGTGGAGATCAGCACCGCTACGCACAGCGTTGAAAACACGCGGTTTTCTTGAGAGTGGTCGAGGAAAACATTTGAAACACACTACCGCTCAGAATCGACAAGAAAATGCCTCGAAGGGTGGAAAGAAGGGCCACAATGAAGCCAACCATTTCCTTGGGACGTTGACTCCAACACATTTCGGGATCGAAAACGACAGTTCACAATATGATGAGCCACAAAACGACGTCGCTGACAGCTTTTGACACTGTTAACACCTCTAGAGCTGTTCAACTCTACTCGGCAGATATAACGGGGTTGTAGCCCCAACGAACGTGATTTCACCCCTTTAGAGTGCAATGTGAGTACAGTTTTTTGTCTGGTGTACAGAGTGGAACCACTAGGAACCGTTCAAAACAATTAGACGAAATTTGATCGTGATCCGAAGCATCAAAGGGTGCTTATGCCTTGTCGGGGCTCCTTTTTCACACCCTCCTGTAGTGCGATCGTGGAGGGCTGCAACACTGACACATGTGTGAATAAATTGGCAAAGGTTCAAAAATGGCTCTGAGCACTATGGGACTCAACTGCTGAGGTCATTAGTCCCCTAGAACTTAGAACTAGTTAAACCTAACTAACCTAAGGACATCACAAACATCCATGCCCGAGGCAGGATTCGAACCTGCGACCGTAGCGGTCTTGCGGTTCCAGACTGCAGCGCCTTTAACCGCACGGCCACTTCGGCCGGCGACGGCAAAGGTTCCCTCTAAGTCTTCTCAGTTCGTCAAAACTGTCGGTGGCACCCACCTACATGTGTTGAGAATTTTAAAAATGTGCCATTAGAGAGATAGCCTACAATATAGTGCCAGGCACCTGCGGGCGGGCAACAGGCTTCAGAAGTGTGTCAAGTGGTCATTGACGACCTATGCGTCACCCCCTGAGGTCATTTCGTATCGATTCTGTGCGGCGGTGTGTTTGAAATTTTCTCCTCGGCTACCCATTAGAGAACTGTGTGATTTGAACGCTGAGTGTCACAGTTCTGAGATCCATGCAGCGACGTCAAAGGAAGAGGTGGAATGTGAATAAGAGGCGCTATGTCGACCTTCTTATCGCATGACAAGTCCACGGTGGCGTTGGGTAGAAGTGTGGTGAAATTTTATGTCAAAGTAACATTAACCCACATAACAGTTCACATGAACTTCTGAGCTGTAGCTTTCTCCTCACATGTGTCGACACGTTGCTGTTTGAAGCGTCGACGACCCTGAAGTTCATTCCGCAGGGCGCTGCGCTTTTGCACCACTACAGAGGTGGTTTGTAGGCACCTTTGAACCAAATTTCAAACTTATGCGCCGCAATAGGAGACCATTATATGGTTTCGAAAATGTGATTTTTTTTCATTATCATGCGTAGTGTAAAATAGAGGACAGCCGCCAGGGCAGCTGAGAGCGCTACTGCACGGCTTCCTGGACCTCGGGTAGGCGCGCCGGCCCTGGAACGAATCCGCCTGGCGGATGAACGACGAGGGCCGGTATGCCGGCCAAGCTGGATGTGGTTTTTAGGCGGGTTTCCACATCCCACTAGGTGAATACCGGGCTCGTCCCCATGTTCCGCCTGTTCCACGACTCGCAGACATCTGAAAACGTTCGCACTGTTCCATGGTTTACACTAGACGCAGAAGCTATCAAATCCGCCTGGCGGATGAACTACGAGGGCTGGTATGCCGGCCAATCTGGATGTGGTTTTTAGGCGGTTTTCCACATCCCGCTAGGTGAATACCGGGCTGGTCCCCATGTTCCGCGTGTTCCACGACTCGCAGACATCTGAAAACGTTCACACTGTTCCATGGCTTACGCTAGACACAGAAGCTATCAAATCCGCCTGGCGGATGAACTACGAGGGCTGGTATGCCGGCCATCCTGGATGTGGTTTTTAGGCGGTTTTCCACATCCTGCTAGGTGAATACCGGGCTGGTCCCCATGTTCCGCCTGTTCCACGACTCGCAGACATCTGAAAACGTTCTCACTATTCCATGGCTTATACTAGATGCAGAAGCTGGGGTACACTAATTCCATCCCAGGGGGGTTGGGGTAGTGGCAGGAAGGGTATCTGGCCACCCTATGCACCTAACACTGCCAAATCAATACTAACATGGCTGAACCTGCGTGACGCAGAACCAAGGCCCCAAGAAAGGAAGAAAGTGTGAAATAGAGGACGTAAATTATGGGTTTAGCTGCTCATATTATTTGCATATACAGTGCAGTCATCTGATCTCAAACCTAATAGCATGTCATGGAAGATCCCTGCAATGTGGACACCTTGAATACCATAATAATAGGGAAGACATAATAAACCAACTTGTGTCACATGTATAAATTGCATTCTTCTGGGCTGAATGTTATTTGTGCATTGGTATTCTGAACTCAGTTTAGAGGAACACAGAAACACCAGTGTTAGGATTTAGTTATACCACAATTACATATCAAACACAAACGATTATTTCAAAACTGCACATGCTATCTCACTATGAAGAACCAGAGTGGAGTGAAGCCCACAGATTCTGTAATTAGAGCATCTAAACAGTCTAAATGGCTTGGAATGTAATTAAATAGAGGCTCGGTGTCACCTTGCACTCTTTTCAGTAGCTAGTCCACAATGCATCAGCTGCGGTTTCTGTATGATGATCAAAGTCACCGATATACACTCCTGGAAATGGAAAAAAGAACACATTGACACCGGTGTGTCAGACCCACCATACTTGCTCTGGACACTGCGAGATGGCTGTACAAGCAATGATCACACGCACGGCACAGCGGACACACCAGGAACCGCGGCGTTGGCCGCCGAATGGCGCTAGCTGCGCAGTATTTGTGCACCGCCGCCGTCAGTGTCAGCCAGTTTGCCGTGGCATACGGAGCTCCATCGCAGTCTTTAACACTGGTAGCATGCCGCGACAGCGTGGACGTGAACCGTATGTGCAGTTGACGGACTTTGAGCGAGGGCGTATAGTGGGCATGCGGGAGGCCGGGTGGACGTACCGCCGAATTGCTCAACACGTGGGGCGTGAGGTCTCCACAGTACATCGATGTTGTCGCCAGTGGTCGGCGAAAGGTGCACGTGCCCGTCGACCTGGGACCGGACCGCAGCGACGCACGGATGCACGCCAAGACCGTAGGATCCTACGCAGTGCCGTAGGGGACCGCACCGCCACTTCCCAGCAAATTAGGGACACTGTTGCTCCTGGGGTATCGGCGAGGACCATTCGCAACCGTCTCCATGAAGCTGGGCTACGGTCCCGCACACCGTTAGGCCGTCTTCCGCTCACGCCCCAACATTGTGCAGCCCGCCTCCAGTGGTGTCGCGACAGGCGTGAATGGAGGGACGAATGGAGACGTGTCGTCTTCAGCGATGAGAGTCGCTTCTGCCTTGGTGCCAATGATGGTCGTATGCGTGTTAGGCGCCGTGCATGTGAGCGCCACAATCAGGACTGCATACGACCGAGGCACACAGGGCCAACACCCGGCATCATGGTGTGGGGAGCGATCTCCTACACTGGCCGTACACCACTGGTGATCGTCGAGGGGACACTGAATAGTGCACGGTACATCCAAACCGTCATCGAACCCATCGTTCTACCATTCCTAGACCGGCAAGGGAACTTGCTGTTCCAACAGGACAATGCACGTCCGCATGTATCCCGTGCCACCCAACGTGCTCTAGAAGGTGTAAGTCAACTACCCTGGCCAGCAAGATCTCCGGATCTGTCCCCCATTGAGCATGTTTGGGACTGGATGAAGCGTCGTCTCACGCGGTCTGCACGTCCAGCACGAACGCTGGTCCAACTGAGGCGCCAGGTGGAAATGGCATGGCAAGCCGTTCCACAGGACTACATCCAGCATCTCTACGATCGTCTCCATGGGAGAATAGCAGCCTGCATTGCTGCGATAGGTGGATATACACTGTACTAGTGCCGACATTGTGCATGCTCTGTTGCCTGTGTCTATGTGCCTGTGGTTCTGTCAGTGTGATCATGTGATGTATCTGACCCCAGGAATGTGTCAATAAAGTTTCCCCTTCCTGGGACAATGAATTCACGGTGTTCTTATTTCAATTTCCAGGAGTGTACAATATGCCGGACATGTTTGTTGGAGGACACATCAGGCGAACGTGAAAGCCAAGGGAACAGCAATAGCTATCATCGTTCATCAAAGAAAGGTTGGACCTTCCTTGCCACATCTGACAGAGAATTGTCCTGATCAAATTTGACATGTGAGGTTGCCTGATGATGTAGCAGTACCTCCGGTTCTAAATCTTCCCTGATGTAGGGATCGTTGTTGAGATGGTCATCAGTACGTAGCAGACTAGGTCACGCGACAGTAAAGATGCGACTGCCAACTATTACACGTGGCTTTGGTCCACTATATGGCTCAACAAGAAAACTTTCAAAATTGTTGTCGCCGCCAATTGAATCTTACAGGAACGCGACTGTCACTCTATAGTCTGTAACAACCCGTGCTGTGGGCATGTTGTGTAGGTTAGTACCTGAGTGGCAGCATTACGACTTTCTTTTATCCCTTGGTTCTACACAAGCCGTAATCCCTGTACGAGCAAAATCGTGACGGTAAGACAAACTTTATTTCCTGTAGATTGATTAGCTGTTATTGAACTGCCATTGAGGCCTTTGACGTAGGAAGGGTGTGCTAACTTCTGAATTGAATGAAAGGCCACAACAGAATAAGTTTAGAGGCAGTTACAGCGAAACCTATTATAAGAAATAAAATTACAAATAATTTCTAGAAATGAACTGTGCACAAATACTGGACTACCAACCAATGTTTTTCGACGAGAGTACACATAAACTGGTACCATCGAGAGGAGGTTTCCACATAAGGAAATCACCTGGGGAAACTTATAGTCAGAATGTCTTCTTCTAAGCAGGAATTGTGTAGAAATTTCTGTTGTGTTTTGTGCGATAATTGTGTGGCTTTTACTGGGTCACATTGAAAAGGAACTTAACGGCAAGACATGTGATCATTTTAGGTGGCTTTTTTTTTCTTAATTTCACAATCAGAGTCCATATTCCAAGACGAGCGTGTTGATGAACACCTTTCCGTGTTGTTTGAGTATTATCACCCATGGCTGTCGGTGCAGGGAATAAATTTAAAGGTCCTTAAATATCTTTCAAAATCTCCCAAAAATATTTGACACAGTTTTTTAGAAGTCCTTATCTGGCCCCAAAAATCAACATTAAAGACTTTTATTCATTTATGCGCAGGAAGACACACGATGTCCTAGATGCCAAACCTAATCCTGCACCACATTACGTCCGTGTTCAGTGTGAACGGGAGTTTCAGCGCACAAACAGTGTGTCTCGCGGCCAGGCTGATACCGCGGCGTGCCAGTGCCCCCGGCAGGGCGCGACCTCAGGCCTGCGATGTTGCTGCCGCCGTCGCTGCTAGGCGTCGATCAATGCCCGCAGCCGGCAGGCGCCACGCCGCGTCGCGCCGCTAGTGCCCTCCCGCGGCTGCCCGCCATACTTCCGAGAAACGCAGCACGTCGTTCACTCCGCGTCGAAGATTCGGCCTAGCCTTCTCCGACCTGTCTATCTTCCTTCTTCCGCGCAGCAATATATTTTGTTGTAGCGTAATCTTCTATTTCTTCTCCTGCTCTTTCTTTGGGATGTGTCAGTCAGAACACTCTCACTTTCCAGTGCCCTGTGCTTCTTCGTTTTTAACGCCATTCAGCATTCCAAGTCTTTTTCATCCTCTCCTCCTTTTTCCTGAAATTTATCCTTCAATGACTCTTCATTATAACAATTTTTTTCTCCTTAGATGGCCCATCCAAGATGTTATCCTCATTATTATCATTTTCACTAGTTTTCTTTTTTCTCTTTTCCTTAGAAGTATTTCTACATTCGTCATTCCGTTCATCCATTTCACTTTTATCATTTTTCTCCACAACTACATTTCAAAACTTTGCATGTATTTTTCATCTTTCTTTTTAACTGCTCCTTATACGCTAACATATAATATTACGCTCAAGATAGAACACTTGGCGAATTTCTTTTTCTAGTTACAAAGGGATTATTTTTGCTGTCAACAAACCTCTCTTCTTCTCATAAGCTCTTTTATCTGAAGATATTCTAAATTTTATTCCCTCGAACAGTTTCCATTTTCTATCACTTAACTTCGTTAGTACCTGACAGATGGGACTTGTTCTAAGGTCTTTTCTTCCAATGATATTTCGATGGAACCTTCAAGTTAGCCGATTCTCATCACTTTCGTCTTTTCAGTCATCCTCATTCCACACTCTTTTCTCACTTTTACAATCCTGACTATTCTAAATTACAGTTCTACATCTCAACAAAGCCATCACTTCTTGATTATCTGCATACGTTATTAACTTTAACCTTTTTCCTTCAACTATTACGCGTCTCGCTGTTTCTAATGCCTTGTCTGTTAGTTTGTCCACATAAATATCCCAATGCGTTGGTGTCAAGCGATATCCTCATCTGACGCTCTTCCAATATTTGTCTCACCAGTTTCCTCGTCACCAACCATTACTGACACACTCTTTCTCGTGTAGGGTCCCTCTGTAAATAACGTCTCCATATTATCTACACCAATACCATTTAAGATTTTGAGGAGGCTACTCCAGTTCTTTCTGTCAAACGACTTTTCTCAGTCAATAAAACAGATGTACATATACCCGTATTCTTCCTCCTATTCATACATCCAATGGCACTTCGTATTTCTTTTCCTTTCCTGAATCCTGATCATGCTCCAGGTTTTCCTCAACCTCACTTCTATTCTTCTGAGTGAAAGGCTACACAAAGCGGTTGTAATGTGGTGTATGAAACTGACTGTGAGCCAATTGCTCTCCTCCTCCTAAGATTCTTCGTGGCTTTTCAACCTGACAACTTAGTATCTTCGATCCTCTATCCATTTCGTCACATTAAAATTTATGTTCCAATCTTATTGATGTGTCACTTCCTTGTGAATCACTTTATTCTTCAACATATTCCTTCCAAAGGATTGTCTCTTCTTCTCATGCTGACATATTTATATTTTCATTTGGTGTATCCTATTTGACGACTTTTCATGGACCTTTGTTGTGATATTTTTAACAGTTCTCTAAATTGCTGCTAATTTACCTTACTTTTTCAGTTCTCCCCGTAATGACTTTTCATTCATTTTTTTCTAACTCAACCAGTTAATCTTCTACGCTTTTCAGCTTTATATCCTGGTATCTATTTTCTTGTAAATAATTGCTACGCTTCCATTTTATATTCCATACATCTTATTGTATATTGCTGATATAATCCATTCTCCCCGATTCTTCTATTTCTTTCCTATTCCTCCTCTTTTTCATTTCCAAACTCTTTGTAAGGGTTATGGTACGCTGGCTGCTGAATTTTCTAGTTTTTGAGTTTACACCTTAGTTCCTTCAGGGTTCAACTTAATCACATCCTCTTGTCTTACCGAGTGTCTTGTCTTAACATGCTTTAGCTTTGTACGCATGTCTTACACCAGTTACTAGTGATTGTATCAGCATCTGCTCCAGCGAAGATTTTTAACGATTTACTACAGTTCTTCAAAATTTTTCTCGATTAAAATAAAATCTCTCAGTTATCTTTCTTTATCACCAGGAGCTTTACATGCAAATTCACTAAGTTGACAAAGATCATGGGATAGCAAAAAAATGTTCAAATGTGAGTGAGATCTTATGGGCCTTAGCTGCTAATGTCATCAGTCCCTAAGCTTACACACTACTTAACCTAAATTATCCTTATGACAAACGCACACACCCATGCCCGAGGGAGAACTCGAACCTCCGCCGGGATCAGCCGCACAGTCCATGACTGCAGCGCCCTTAGACCGCTCGGCTAATCCCGCGCGGCCATGGGATAGCGATATGTTCATATACAGATGGTGGTGGTATCGCATACACAATGTATAAAACGGCAGTGCACTGGCGGAGACGCAATTTGTATTCAGGTGCTTCATGTCAAAAGATTTCAGAAGTGATTGTGGGCGCACGACGGGAACCAACGAAATTTGAACACAGAATGGTAGTTGGAGCTAGAAGCATGGGACATTCCAAGTCGGAAATCGTTAGGGAATTCAATATTCCCAGATCCACAGTGTCAAAAACATGCCGAAAATACCAAATTAAGGAATTACCTCTCAACACAGACAAAGCAGTGGCCGACTGTCTCCTCTTAACGACCGAGAGCAGCAATTTTTGCCTAGAGTTGTCAGTGCTAACAGACAAGCAATATTGTGTGAAATAATAGCAGCAATCAATGAGGGATGTACGGCGAACGTATCTGTTAGGACAGTGCGATGATATATGCCGTTAAAGGGCTATGGCAACAGACGACCACGCGAGTGCCTTTGCTAACATCACGACATCACCTGCAGCGCCTCTCCTGGGCTCATGACCATATCTGTTCGACCCTATACGACTGGAAAACCGTGGCCCGATCAGATGAGCCCCGATTTCAATTGGTAAGAGCTGATGGTAGGGTTCGAGTGTGACGCAGACCCAACGAAGTCATGACTCAAGCTGTCAACAGGGCTCTGTGCAAGCTGGGGATGGCTCCATAATAGTGTGAGCTGTGTTTACATGGAATACACTGGGTCTTCTGGTCCAACTGAACAGCTCACTGATTGGAAATATTTATGTTCGGCTATTTGGAAGCTATTTTCCGGACAAAAGGCGGTCCGACACGATATTAGGAGGTATAACATGACTTTTTTTACGTCATTGTAGTCTTCGATAATAGTTTTTAAATCTTTATAATACATTTTAATTAGTTTTCAATCTTTTCTTTTCGAAAGTACGTATTCTCCAACTACATTATTTACCATAACGTTCGAGTATGTGAGAGGTGTAGACGTGTTGGTGACCAGTTGAATGCACCACAAAATGGTGCTCACGAAGAACCAGCGCGTGTTCATTGTCGAGTGTTATGAGAAGCTCTATTTATGGAAAACGTGTGCAGAACAGTTGGCACAATAGTTTAAGACCGGAAATGTTTTTTAAAAAGTCTTCAGTAAAGTCTCCAATGCAAAACTTAATAGTAAAATGGAACGGAACGGGCTCTGTAGCGAATTAAAGCCTGACTGTCCGAAAAGAGTTCGAATACCAAACAATATTGTTCTAGATTTTCCTTCACTCCAACAACGTCCGTCGAAATTTTAACATCGTTTGTCTATGCAGCTTGCGATTACGAGACTGTAGTGTCGAAAATTATAATAAAGGATCTCCATCTGTATTTTCACACGTTAATTGTTGTACGCGAGTTAAAGCGTCCAGAGGAACTTTCGTGTTTTGAATTCTCTCGGTGACTTCTGAGTGAAGTAGAATCAGAACTTTTGGTTCTTCAGTTTTTCGTCTCTTCAGATGAGGCCTGGTTCAGCCCGTCAAGCCGCGCGTTATTAGCCGAGCGGTCTAAGGGCGCTGCAGTCATGCACTGTGCGGCTGGTCCCGGCAGAGGTTCGAGTCCTCCCTCGGGCATGAGTGTCTGTGTTTGTCCTTAGGATAATTTAGGTTAAGCAGTGTGTAAGCTTAGGGACTGATAACCTTAGCAGTTAAGTCCCATAAGATTTCACACACATTTGAACATCAGCCTGTCAACGCCATCACGCAACAGAAAATAAACATCAGCACTTTGAAGAGCCATTGTACAATCTCAAGACTGGTGTCTGTAATCCGCACGCCAGGAACTGTTTCATTCACATGTGGATCAACTCAAAGAAGATGAACGACTTTATGGACATTTTCAGCAATTGTGCACACTACGTTGAGAGTCTTATCACGAATACATAAGGTGGTCGGTGAGAAGAGGACAATCAGCAGAGGCAATGCAATCTCGAAGCCACCTCAACAATCTGATCTCTAGCGCTGTGTTTTTTACTGTGGGGTAAATCTAAGGGCCAGGTGTACTCAGATAACCCTCACACAATGGAAGAGCTGCAGCAGAATGTGGAAAACGCTGTTGATGCTCTCCCTAAGGGAGAGCTGCTACGCGTATCTAACAGTTTGATAAATCGAAAACACCTCTGACTCGATATCAGCGGCGGACATTTCCAGTAACTTCAATGATGCTCATTAACAAAAGTCAGTCCTGTGTCAGTCTTACTGTAAATGTATTCAGGGTGAGATTTATTTGTCTACCTTGTACTACGTCCCTACAGGCTTGCTCCCTGCCATCCACGATGAGGTGACGTCAAGAATTTCCGCTCCAAGATACTAGGACCATAGTGGCAATTCCTACATTCTCCAGTACTTCCAGAGAGGGCAAACGCAAATTTTTTCCAAAAATACAATAGTCACCTGTCTGGCTACGATCAAAAATAGAAAAAAGTTTTTGCCTGGAAGTGAACATGTTTTATTTAACAAAACTGTACTTATTTTTCAGTGATAGACCATTTAGGTCAGTTCACTTTGTATGATTCCTCGTAGTAAGCATGTACATTATGGGGCGTGGTGGTTCAAACCCCGGTTAGACCATCGAGTTTTACGTTTTATTCGCGTTCTTGAAACTACCTGAGGGAAATGCCGTGATGACTCCTCTGAAAAGGATATGGCCGGTTTTCCTCAACATACTGTCCCCAATCGAATCTTGTAAGCAGTCTCTTATAATCGAGTGGTTGATAGGACGTTAAATCCTAATTTTTCTTCCATCTACTCAGTCGATTCCATTCCCTAAGTGCATGTATAGGAGGCCATCAAAATCAGTGTTTAGGGCACTGATAACCTCTCTTTTTCACTCAGTTCCATTTATTTTTCTTTAGATTTGGGAATAGATGGAAGTCGGACGTTACCAAAGCCGGTTATAAGGCAGGTTTTTCAACAGTTACTTGTTCGAAATGGTGAGCTCCCTTCTCGTTGGAAATTAAAAAATAGTTTCACAAAATCGAAATATCTTCAAGAAAATTACGACCACGCTCAATTCAGCCATTTATTTTTTAAATATTTGTAATAGCGGAGCAGACTACTTACAAGCTTTCACCAACTTTAGTTAAATTTCTCTCGATGATAATCTTTTGAAAAAAACTATTTCATGGTTACAAGGTACCACTTTTTAACGAAAGACGTACAAAAAGACTACTTTTAAAAATCCATTTGAACATAGTTATTTTCCAGGTCACATGATATTGCATTCAGTTTCATATCCTACAGGTGTTTTCTTAACTACGAAATAAAACACGATATTTAATTATGAACCGTGCCCCACCTTCTTTGTGGTTTTGCTAGATTGTATTTCTTTCTTCCAGGAATCTAAATTACCCAGGGTGTAAATCACGTTTTCATTAGCTCTTTGTCGGTTCCAGACTGTTCATTGATTCGCTAATTTTCTTATCCGTCAACGATCCTTGTCTTGATTTACTTACTTTTTTGTCTGGTTTTGCTTATTTATTGACGCTTTCCGATTTTCTTTTTTTCTGTTAACGCTAGTCCTTAGACATTCCGAATCTTGTCGTTCATCGTCAGGTCCTACCATATTTTTGTCAAAATTCTCGTATACAGGCATCACCAAACCATTATAGTCAAAATTACAGACGATAAAAAGTCGCAGATGAGTACTTCATGATCAGAAGTTTTCGGAGGACGAGGAGATTAGAGTTTAACGTCCCGTCGACAAGGAGGTCGTTAGAGACGGAGCACAAGCTTGGATTAGAAAAGGATTAGAAGGAGAGCGGCCGTACTCTTTCGAAGGAACCATCCCGCCATTTCCCTTCAGTGATTTAGGGAAATCACGGAAAACCTAAATCAGGATGGCCGGATGCGGGTTTGAGCCGTCGTCATCCCGAATGCGAGTCCAGTGTGCTAACCCCTGCGTCACTTAGCTCAGTAGAAGCGTCTAGTATTTTATTGACGTAAACTACTCACTGCTTATAGCAACAACTTTAGCTCATAGTAACTGTTCGTATTAACCACTATCAGTCTCGATATATGCATCATAATAGCGCATAAGTTTTTGACGCACTATTCAAGTACCTTTGTTGTTTATTGCACAATGGGACAGGCAGCTCGGACGATACGGATCAATTTCCCGTCATGAAAATTTCAGGTACATGTCGCTCCGCAGCTTCCGTATGTCGTTTATCAACTTCCTATACACTTTCCACTGGGGTTTCGTACACAAACAACTTCGTGTAATCTCATAGGAATACATCACTATGAATGAGATCCGGCAATCGCGGTGGACATGGGCACAGACCTACTCTTCCAATCCAACAATGAGGGTATCTCTTGTTCAGATGATGGCCAACACCAACAGGGAGAAGGAATAGGGTAGAAAATGTGCAGTAATGAAGGAACAATAGTGTGGACAGTAAATTAAAGTGGCGTTGCCCGTGTAGTATTACGGACCATGGTATAAGGATCTGCAGTAGTGTCCGAAACGTTGGTACACCGAATTACTACTTGAAGCAGTCTACAACTCAGAAGAAATTTTTAAAATTCTGCAAGACTTCCTGCCATTATTGGTACTGTTACCCACGTACCACCTCCAAAAATTCCATTTACAAGAACTGAAAAATCTAAACAACATCCTCTAAATAGGTTAGGACCTACTATAATCTGCTGTTTATTGGAAGCACCAGCCCCATCTACCGTAATTACCTTCAGCTCCCAAGTTAGACACCTGGTATGCCGAGGTGACGCAGTAGCAGACATTAAGCATATTTTCCTTCGTACAGGGGCCTGAAGGTAATTAAAAAAGGTGTAGCTGGTTCTCATAATAAAAAACACACAAAAATGGGTCCTACGTATTTAGAGGATATCATTTTTATAGTCATGATCTCATATGTGCAGTTTTTGGAGGTGGTACCTGCAAGACGGTGGCAGTAGTTGCAGGAAGACATGCAGATATAAGTGATCTTGAAGCATTTGCAGACAGAGATATCACTGCATAGAAGACCTTCGGGATACCACAGACAACAGGATTATTTCAGAAGAACAGATATGGAACAACAGTAGCTTATGCATTTACAGTAGATGCAGCCTCCAACAACTGTGGCAGAACATTTCAACGAACACTAGATAATGTTCCGGCGTGACGACAAGCGTCGGCACGACGATCAAGAAAGGAAGAGCAGAGAGGGCTGTGAGATGACGTCAGCCAATAGTGCGCTGGCGAGCCCGACACTAAGAGAGGAGCGGCCTCTACACGAAGAAAATATAAGCGCCGCGCCGCCTAGCCGCGACCGGAGTGGAAGACCGGCCTTCATACAAAAGCTACAGAACTGACTTATGAGCTGTTTTGTTTTGCTTGCATTGAAATTGTGTATACCAAAGAAAGGACACTGATTATTTGCGTGTCGCCATTTGCTTGAGACGCACCTTCGTGAATACGCAAAGTTAAGTATTGTCAAAGGTGTGTCGCAAGCAAATGGTGACGTGCAAATAATCAGTGTCCTTCGGTATATACAATTTCAGTGCAAGCAACACAATGCAGTTCATAAGTCACTGCCGTAGAGTTTGTATGACGGCTCGTCGTCCACTCCTGTCTTGTCGGGTTAGTCAGCGTACTATTGACTGACGTCGTCTCACAGCCCTCTCTGCTCTTCCTTTCTGTTCCTCGTGCTGGCGCTTGTCGTTACACTGGAACAGATAATATGCATGATTCCAACGGAATGACAGTCCCCAGAATGAGTTTTCACTCTGCAGTGGAGTGTGTGCTTATCTGAAACTTCCTGGCACACAGACCGGGACTCGATCCTGGGTTCTTTGTTACTATGCAACAAACAGTTTACAAACACATTCTTCATTCAAGATCTCGTACCACCTGAGATATTCGTTTACGGCCACTGAAATTGTAAAGTCAAGTCCCGTATGAGTACAGCATCAGGCAACAACATACTCCTTATGCTATAATCATAACATTCGGATTCATTTGTCTCTGTAGGTTGACTGAAGTTATAAAATGACAGCGATATCGAAATAGTTAGAAGTAACTTTTCAGAAATATGTCATACCAGTGGTATCAGAATTTGAGGAACTCCAATTATTAGCGTGAAGAAAATAAAAAGCACTGTCGGTTTTGATTCATTCCTCTGGACGATACAAGCAGCATTTGTACGTGGATGATATGCTTGGCTATCAATCAACAGCCGTTTGCATGATCGCTTGCAGTACAGCATTGATGCTTGCGTCATGGCACATGCTTTTCTAAATAGAAATTCCAGGAGTCCCTTTACTGCAAAATATCATCAGCCACTAAACACGTCGTTAAACATATGAGCTGAAGCTTCCATGCTTATCAGCAATTGGCTTAAAATTATATACATTTCAGCTTTTTATATTTGACAATCAGGTAAGTTTTTAGGAAATATCAATGATGTGAATGTAGAAGTCAGGTGACTTTGCGACTTCTTTGTGAGCATCTGAGGGACAACACTCCTTACTCGCTGAAACGTATATCCAGCACATCCTCTGCACTCATTCAGGTAACACCCAAATACTTTATCAAAGTGCTGAAAAATTGGACAAACTACTGCTATATATTATTTTCACGAAAAAACTGGGAAGTAGACGCCGTCTTTGTATCCAGTAAGCCAACTTGAGAGATTCTGTAATAGGTAAACTAGCCATATGTAGTAACATTCCACTAGATCAAGACTCATGTATGAATTTATATTTCGATGTGTCAGTCGGAAAGTGAGATTTTGCTGCGCCATTTATTTTCATTATATATCTTATTTTTACAGCTTACAGTTCAAATCCCTAACTTTCATGTTCGTGGAATCATTTTTTTCCAAATTTCGTGGTATAATTTACTTTCTTGTAACTGCTCTCTAGACGACTCTGCTTTTATTTTAAGTTTAACAGTTTAAAACTTTTTAACAATTTTCAGGAGTTGGTTTATACGCCAAGAATTCGCAAAGTTGCGAGTTGGAATTTTTACTGCTTATTGTATACAGTGGCAACAAACAATCGTTTCGAGTGCTACATATTTGTATTTTAGAAGAAAATTTCATAAATCCCGTTGTAAAATATTAACTGATCAATTAAATCACGAAAATAGGGTCTCTGAGTTTGTCTCAGACTTCTTGAGGATTTAGGATGCACCCACATATAACGTTCGCTCTGGCGTTTTAATTTTGAAACTGTTTTGATAATAATGTGGCTGTCGCAACGGATCTCACAGTAACCTGAGTTCTTAGCTTCACCACAGAACCTCTTTCACAGGTTTTAAAAACTGAGCTGCCATGTGCACGATCAACGTCTTCTGTAAGTCAGTTTTCAAGAATGACCTTTCTTGGGTTCTAAGGAAGAGAGTCCCTTAAGTATTCTCATTACATTGTGTAACGTGTCATAGTATTATAATGTATATAATAATAAAACTTAAAATGCGTAGGTTCTCCTGCTCCAACATGAAAGTAGAGTTTCTACAAAATTTTGATTACTATTATGCGAATTCAGGACCACCTCTTATGCAAACAGTTGTTTATTCTCATGTCGAAACAATTTTCAGGCACTTTACGTAATTAGTGATAGGCACATTAATTAAGTTCTGATGGTGACAGAAAGGTGCTGCGACATGTTTGGGCACTGAAAACAACAGTTGTCTGCATAATGAGCGAATATGAATACTCATAATTTAGTCAGCAAATGCGACCACTATTAGAGCTTCAAAACCAAATCATGATTATTCAGAATACTATGTCTGTGGATAATTTATTTACATTTTCTATTTCTGCATTTTCAGCAAATGACAAAAATGTAATCTTTCCTCCACTTCCTAATAAAGTTAAGAATGAAAATTTTGTTTAAATCCTACTTACCAAAGGAAGTGCTAATTATGGTACCATGTTCTTTCACTTACTGTAATCTAGTTTCTAGATATCTTTAGACAAATAACTGTTCATGTATCATTCACGCTGTGCAGGATATTTCAGATAGGGTTTTGTCTCCATAACTAATAAGTGAATAAGTGAAGTACCTATTTATTTAGATAAGTACATATAAGAAACGTTACTCTTTCTGCGGGGATATAAACATAGTTGATTTACTTATTTTCCACAGATACAGCAATAGGTTAAAATTTTTTAATAAAGCATAATTTTAGCTATAATGAAGCTGATCTATTTAAACCAACTGTGCCTAAATAAATTTAAATCAAATTTATATAAAATTCCGTTAGTATGCTAAAACGTCCAATGTTTTAGGGGTGGACGCAACGTGTTCTTCAGTGTGACAGAAACCCTGGCCGCCGGTCAGCCACCATAGAAACTAAGTTCGAGTCACTCACTTAATGTGCCCATAAAACGGGCCACACCTTAGAATTCGAAATCTGGTCATCTGTCAACGCTGTAAAAATGTCTCTGAGCACTATGGGACTTAACATCTATGGTCATCAGTCCCCTAGAACTTAGAACTACTTAAACCTAACTAACCTAAGGATCGCACACAACACCCAGCCATCACGAGGCAGAGAAAATCCCTGACCCCGCCGGGAATCGAACCCGGGAACCCGGGCGTGGGAAGCGAGAACGCTACCGCACGACCACGAGATGCGGGCGAACACTGTATGATACGGAAGTTTTTGGAGGACGTTTTGTCTTTCACTCGACTGTTGTAATGTTGCGTCTGCTCGTCGTTTAATGGTAAACATCACGCAGTATAGACGAGAAGTAGTTAGGTCGTGTCCACTTCTCCTTTTATTTTTTCGTCCACATTTTAGGTGTCTGTTAAAAGCATGAGGCTGAAGGAATGTCGAAATACGTTGCCTCACTTTCTAACTCACCAGTAATAGCAAAATCTTCCAGATACATTTCCGCTATAGAGCTCGTGTCTTTCTCAATATCAGAACAATTTATTCTCAAGAGATTCCGCTCCATACAGCAACCACCGGCCACCCAGCACCGACAACTTGACACCAACCTTAACAAGTCGACGTGATCCCGATGCGGCCCACTTGGGCATTTTCCTGCTCTCCTAGCGACAACTACGTTATTGTTTAATATCGCAGTTTGATTTTCCGCGCGAAATAATTTCCATAAACCGAGTGAGAAAAGTGCAGTACCACAACACGCATAGGTTGCTACTAATATATTTTTCAGTTAGCATTTTTATTTGAAATTTTAATATTTGTGCTGCAGTTACCGATTGGATGTCCGCCCCCGGTAGCTGTGTGGTTAGCGCGACAGAATGTGAATCTAAGGGCCCGGGTTCGATTCCCGACTGGGTTGGAGATTTTTCTCTGCTCAGGGACTGGGTGTTGTGTTGTCCGAATCATCATAATTTCATCCCCATCGAGGCGCAAGTCGCCGAAGCGGCGTCAAATCGAAAGACTTGCACCTGGCGAACAGTCTACCCGACGGGAGGTCCTAGTCACACGACATTTACATTATTTACCTATTGGATTTTACATACTTGAATCTCATGTTGTTTAAGCAGTACAAAATACATTCGAAAGTGGAAAAATATTTACGATGTGTGATTTTTTTGCTTTAATATAGGGCTGAAGGCAGCGGATGCAACTCAAAACATATGTGTCATGTTTGGTGCGAGTGCTATTGGACAAATCACGTCAGAAGAGGATTTTCTTGTTGTGATTCTTGACGTTTTCTCGGCGTACTGAATATTCTATGAGATTTCGAGATTACAATCGGGTCACGTTGAATTCTTGCTACAATAATTCCGCTGACAACCGTTCAGCCATCTCCAAGAAAGATTGATCTGACATGAGAGATTTTCGGGATTTGCAGTTCATCACATACGTGATGAGCTGCAACCATTCAGCCTACGTGCTGCATTTGCATTCAGTAGGCAACCTTCAGTGTTAGGAGTAGGAAAACTGCATGCCCTAATTCAAAACAATAGAAATCAAAGAAGTGACTTTTACTGCATTTTTGCTTAAACGTAATCATTTCGCTCAATAAGCATATCTATGTAGTATTGTTACTGGTGACGAGATATGATGCCTTTATGTTAACTTTCTATAAATAAATTAATCGCTGAGTCCTAACAAAAGACATCTCCTTCAGCTTAGGGATGTGTGAACAAATACTATTTTGCATTTGAAAGCGCAAAAGAAAAGAATTGTACACTACGAACTTCTCCCTACAGGCATGTTCATCGTAGATGAAATTTTGTGCCAACACCTGAGACGCTTTTTGGTTGCAGTGCAAGAAAAACGGCCAACAAGACTGTATCAAGAATGCTACTGCATGATAATGCGCCCCCCCCCTCCCCCCGTGCTCTGTTATCCAGGATTAATTTCTCTCGAGCTTATTCCTCTGATCTTACGCTCTCATTTTTTTTTTTTCGCTTCTAACGAACAACCATCGAGATCATTCCCTTCCAGACGAAAATGCTCTTCAAACCTGGCTTGTCGACATTTTTAACTCAGCACCAGTAGGTTCCTAGGGTCGTGGAATTAGTAAATTACCCGAGGATTGCCAGACTGTTTTAGATCATTCAAGAGATATATTTTTGATTATTAATTTATCTTTTATGTTTACCGTTATGTTCAATAAACTAGTAGAAAGATTCTATTAAAATGTGAACTGCTCTAACAGAAATGAATTATATTTTAATAACAAATGAAGTACCTGTAACACCAGCATGTCTAAAGTGACATGGTTAACCCTAGTGTTATCAAGGTAAGTTCTGTTACATGTAATACCAACGGGAGGGCCTCTTAGAACTGAAAGAAAACGGCAATTTAATTTGTCGTAATGAAAGTTTATTCACTTCTGACATCACTGAGAACATCTAGAACTACTTAGACATTTTTACGTACTGGGTAATAAAAATGGAATTATAATAGGAACAAAATCACGATCTCGTAAACTGACATAGGGGCGGGAGAGCGGTGTGCTGACCACACGCTCCTCCATATCCGCATCCAGTGACGCCTATGGGCTGAGGATGACACAGCAGCTGGTCAGTACTGTTGGGCCTTCATGGCCTGTTCGGGAGGAGTTTAGTTTTTTTAGGAACGAAATCAACAAATCATAAATTCACTTTGTATATTTTTTCAGTAACGTTAGTAACTGTGTTCTCTTATAAAAAAAAACAGTATTTCATTTCAGTGTGTTTCACACAGTGGTATTCACAGTTCTAAGGGCAGGTAACAGTTGATTTTTCCCGACTTGTTGTACTTGATCCTTTCAGATGCAGCTTCTTGGTAGCATAGGTGGCACCGTCCGTGTGTTTCTGACTCTGCTGTAGTTGGTGAAGGTTCCATAGTGCAGTTAATCTTCCGTTGTGTGAAGCTATCCACTGCCCTTATTGCTGGCTTCTGAAGTCCATTCAAATTTCGAGGCCATTTACCTACATGAGCGTATATTAGTTCAAGACCTAAATTAATGACAAAAACTGTTTTGCGATTTAGCAAATTTATTTTACAATTCGGGAAGTTGAGAAGGTAGACTGAAAATACATTTATTGCTGCTGTATCAGTGAGTGTGTAGTAGAGGGACATAGACCATCTTCGTTCTTCTCTCTTCGTGCTGCAATGTCTTGCCACCTGGTCTATGGTGTCCATGCCTCTCTTTGTAGAATTATAAAAAATGATTTATGTCAGTCTTTTTTGTGTCTTTACTAAGCACTCCGTATTGTTAAGCGGAAAGCATCAACAGCAGTCGCTTTGTTTTCTCACGGACTAGAGCTGATGCGAGAGTAACTGGTAGCTTCTGTGTCTGAGGGTCAGTATATGCAAAGATTGATAGGCGTACACTCCGGTAAGTTGTAGTCTTCATCTCTTCAGATATGTGCGTCTGTTCAACCGGAGGGTGCCAACTAGTGTGAGGTGAAAACCATTGCACAGGTTCTCAGAAAGCTAAATTGATGGGTAGGACTGATCTGTGGTAATATTGCGGCCTGATTTGTCAATGGGTTTTATTGGTTTCTTTATAATATCCATTGGTCCGTTTAGATGCTGTGCATTTCCAGATTTTCCTGTCAAGAAGTCCATGCTGACCACATATGTAGTCTCAGAATCAGACGACAGCATTCCAATTAGTATGCCGTGTTTTCAAGATTTCTCTTTTAGAAATACCTTGACTGGACAGCGACTGCAGAAAATTGTGATGTGTAGGCGAGGAATGGAATACCATGGAAATCAAGAATTCAAGCTTTAAAAAATTTTCTACATTGGAGCAAACTTGTCTGGCTGGCAACGAATTTCTCTTGTATTCTTATCATCAAATCACTATATTTTAGTCACTTCGAAAACTAGGAGCTGAGTCATTGATCCATAGTACACTTGTCGGCTCTGAAGCATAGACTATAACTGTTGGACAGGTATCTTACTGCCCTGATTTGAACCCATGATTAGTTAGTGCCTTATATAACAAAATAACACATTTTCATCGATGTGCTGAATACCTAGTCAAGAAACCTCTTCATAAATTATATATTGCCACTTAGTCTCCCATTCCGATGCTTAACTTTGAAATTTGGCCGAAAGGTGCTCACAACTTTCCTGTGTAATGGTGCAAAAGCGTGGCGCCTGCGACGTCGCCCTCGAACTCAGCGACGGTTCAGACAGCAATGTGTCAACAAATGCGAAACAAAGGCTACAGCTCAAAACCTCATGTGGCCTTTAAGGTAGGTTAATGATGTCACATTGGCACCAACGCCACCATGGCGGTGTCACACGATGGGAAGGTCATTAACCCCTCCTAGCCACATTTCACCACTTATTTTGACTCTTCTATGATGGAGGTCATAACAGCGACACCCAGTGTTGGAATCACGCTATTTCCTTACGGGTGGCCGAAAAAAGACAGTTCAGCCACACCTTCGGTCGTAATCGACACGAAAAGCCCTCAGGAAGTGATATAAAGACATAAAGGGCGTCACTGATACCATCCCTTCCCTGGTAGCGTTGATTCCAACACAATTCGCAGTCAAAAACGACACATCGTAGTGCAATGAGCAACAGCACGACGTTGTTGACAGCGTTCGACGCACCTGCCAGCATATGGGCGTTTCAACCTCATTCTAAGGACATCATAGGGCTCAGTCCCACTGAACGTGTGATCTGATCCCTTTGGAGTGTAGTGCGACAGCAAGTTCCGCTCTGGTATACAGGGTGGAAACACTAGGGACCGTTCAAAACCATTAGACGGAATCTGAACGCGATCCGTAGCATCAAAGGATGTTTATACTTTTTCAGTCCTCCTGTTTCGGGACCTCGTGTACCGTGATCACAGGAGAGGGGGGAAGCGGTCTTTGTAACATTGACATGTGCATGAATAAAACGGAAAAGGGTCGTCGTAAGAACCCCCTCCCCCTTCCGCCGGTGTTAGGCAACACCCTTCGAGTCACCCATATACCGTTGTTGAGCACATTACAAATGTTTCTGTCGAAAATGTTGACACACATGCAGTCTTGCGACTGCTCTATTGCTGAGCGTTAGGCAGTCCCTTCGACACATCTTCGGTGGGGTTCACCTTCCTTCAGGCGCATGCGTAGGCGCGAGGTTGAATGGATGTCTTAAGTTTCTGGTAGATACACTCCTGGAAATTGAAATAAGAACACCGTGAATTCATTGTCCCAGGAAGGGGAAACTTTATTGACACATTCCTGGGGTCAGATACATCACATGATCACACTGACAGAACCACAGGCACATAGACACAGGTAACAGAGCATGCACAATGTCGGCACTAGTACAGTGTATATCCACCTTTCGCAGCAATGCAGGCTGCTATTCTCCCATGGAGACGATCGTAGAGATGCTGGATGTAGTCCTGTGGAACGGCTTGCCATGCCATTTCCACCTGGCGCCTCAGTTGGACCAGCGTTCGTGCTGGACGTGCAGACCGCGAGAGACGACGCTTCATCCAGTCCCAAACATGCTCAATGGGGGACAGATCCGGAGATCTTGCTGGCCAGGGTAGTTGACTTACACCTTCTAGAGCACATTGGGTGGCACGGGATACATGCGGACGTGCATTGTCCTGTTGGAACAGCACGTTCCCTTGCCGGTCTAGGAATGGTAGAACGATGGGTTCGATGACGGTTTGGATGTATCGTGCACTATTCAGTGTCCCCTCGACGATCACCAGTGGTGTACGGCCAGTGTAGGAGATCGCTCCCCACACCATGATGCCGGGTGTTGGCCCTGTGTGCCTCGGTCGTATGCAGTCCTGATTGTGGCGCTCACCTGCACGGCGCCAAACACGCATACGACCATCATTGGCACCAAGGCAGAAGCGACTCTCATCGCTGAAGACGACACGTCTCCATTCGTCCCTCCATTCACGCCTGTCGCGACACCACTGGAGGCGGGCTGCACGATGTTGGGGCGTGAGCGGAAGACGGCCTAACGGTGTGCGGGACCGTAGCCCAGCTTCATGGAGACGGTTGCGAATGGTCCTCGCCGATACCCCAGGAGCAACAGTGTCCCTAATTTGCTGGGAAGTGGCGGTGCGGTCCCCTACGGCACTGCGTAGGATCCTACGGTCTTGGCGTGCATCCGTGCGTCGCTGCGGTCCGGTCCCAGGTCGACGGGCACGTGCACCTTCCGCCGACCACTGGCGACAACATCGATGTACTGTGGAGACCTCACGCCCCACGTGTTGAGCAATTCGGCGGTACGTCCGCCCGGCCTCCCGCATGCCCACTATACGCCCTCGCTCAAAGTCCGTCAACTGCACATACGGTTCACGTCCACGCTGTCGCGGCATGCTACCAGTGTTAAAGACTGCGATGGAGCTCCGTATGCCACGGCAAACTGGCTGACACTGACGGCGGCGGTGCACAAATGCTGCGCAGCTAGCGCCATTCGACGGCCAACACCGCGGTTCCTGGTGTGTCCGCTGTGCCGTGCGTGTGATCATTGCTTGTACAGCCCTCTCGCAGTGTCCGGAGCAAGTATGGTGGGTCTGACACACCGGTGTCAATGTGTTCTTTTTTCCATTTGCAGGAGTGTACATTTTTCATATGCTCAACAAAGGTGCGTGGGAGGCACCAGGAGTTGCGAACTGGGGGGGGGGTCACATTCAGTGAGATTGCAGCGCACGATGTGCTTAGTGTAGGGCTGAAATGCTCAGGTGGTGTCAGTGGTGTCGAAGATTGTGAAGAAAGTCGTCCTGTTACTCATCGCACTGCGAACTGTCGTTTACGACAGCGAAACGTGTGGTAATCAACGCCTCAAGGGAAGAGAAGGTGTCTTTGACGCCTTTATGTCACCTCCTCAGGGCTTTCCGTGTCAATTGTGAGCGATGGTGTCGCTGAACTGTTTTTTTTTTTCGGCCACCCAAAAGGAAAATGCGTAATTCTAACACTGGGTGTCGCTCTTCTGACCATCATCACGTAGACGTCAAAATATGGGTGACATGCGGGTAAAATGGGTGTGACGACCTTCCCATCATGTGACACGTCCACGCTGGTGTTTTGAGCCCAATTGTGGTGAAATTTGGTGCTAATGTGACATCATTAACCTACCTTAAAGATCACATGAATTTCTGAGCTGTAGCCTTCTACATCTTGATGCTTGAAGCATCGCTGAGCTGAGGAAGGCTGTAGGCACCTTTGAGCCAAACTTCAAACTTAAGCATCGGGATGGGAGACAATTACGAGGTTTCGATGAAGTATTCCTTTAAGTTTGTTGCACAATGTAGAATGAGTAGATAATGTTGGTTTTAAGGAAAACGAATGGTCGATTTCGGTTTACTGGGAGAATGGGAGAAGCGTAGCAAATTGTAGCTCATCCATGAAGGAGACTGTGTATGGAACACTTGTGCAACCCATAACTCAGTACTGCTCGAGTCCTCTCCAGGTCGGAGTAAAGGAAAATATATCAGTAATTCTGAGGCGTGCTGCTCGATTTGTTATCGATAGCTTCAGTCAACACAAGAGTATTGCAGAACAGCTTGTACCAATTTTGCAATACCCTTCCCGCCACTTCTCTTCGCTGGTCTGCAGTTCGTTATCTGTGGCAAAATGCTGTCGTCATGGCAGGTGGTTCATGTGAGCAGAGATAAACATCAGAGGGAGCCAACTATGGGCTGCACAGTTGGAGATCAAATACTTCCATCGAAAACGCTGCAGGGGCGTCCTCACAGCCACTGCAGTGTGCATGAAGAACGAAATGCACGACAGGTACGTTATGTGGGCTTACATGACATCAGACGAAACCTCTCAATGGGCTCCCATACTTGGCGGGAGACACTATTGTTCTAGGCATCTTTACGTGCTCACTGTATGCGCAGAACTGGAAAGAGCGACGTGACGCGATCGACAGGCATACTAGAGACTGTGCTCAACACATCGTGCAAAGCTTCATCGCATTTTCACTTTCGTTACCATTTCGTGACTTATCGGACCTTACTCTCCGAATAGACCTCGTGTGGATTTTCCATCTTTGTCGTGATCGTACCCTCCTTCGTCGAGGAAATGCGGGGTACCGCTTTTCAAACTGTCAGCGTGACAGGTGCGAGGCAAGCCGATATGTTACAGGATCGCGTCATCCTTAGCTTGACTAGTAAACATCTGGTGGAAGGCAGTAGTCGAACCACAATATTAGTACACACTGAAGTGAGGGGGCTTCGGCCGGCGTATCGTGCGTTTTTATCGTGATGTTTCACGAGGACCCGCTGAACCGCTTGATACTAAAGGGTGCGCATTAATAAAACCGACAAACTGTAGGGATGGACTTCTGACTGTAAATGGAGGCAAAAAAGGTCCAATGAATGTGTGCCCGGAAATTGACGGTGTACGTGCAACGACTACAAATCGTCCCAGAACACACTACAGAGGTGTATCGCAACCACGTCACAACAGATGTTCAGAGTGACCTCCATGGGATGCAATGTACGGTTTCAAACATCCCATCATCGAGTGCTGTATTCTTTCGCACGTTCCATACACAGCGCTTTTCAGTTGACCCTTGATGTAAAATTCCAGCAAGTCTTGTGATCTAGCAGGCCATTCTATAAGGCCTCCGCATCTTATTGAACGTACGGGGAAGATGACGTTGAGGTGTCAGCGAACTGTAATGCGGAAATGGGATGGTTCTCTGTCATGCAGAAACCAATAAGCCTGTCGTACTGCCAAAGCAAATTCTCAAGCAGCCCAGGCAGAATATTCCACAGGAATCCCATGTACGTTCCTCTGTCGAGGCGTTGTGGAATAATAACCGGTCCCAGTATTTCGTAGCCAAGAACCCTTGATGCTGAACAGATGTTGATGACACGCCCCAACCGTTGCCGAGAATTGTCTGCAGCCCACAAATGACGTTTATGCAGATTCGTAATGTCGGTTCTGGCAAAGGGTGCTTCGTCGTAAATGAGGACTCATAACAGAAATTCCGTAACTGCGATGGTCTCGCGCAAAAACCATCGACAAAATCCTTCCCGTAGAGGGAAATCTGCTGGTGATAATCCTTGTAACAGCAGCGGTTGTCTTGCAAAATATACAGAATCTTACTTTGGCTTACATCATGTTGGCGGGCCACTTGCCTGGAGCTTGTAGTAGAGTCGTCTCACTGTCTTGTGGAACCTGGTCCTCCAAATCTGGTGGGTGCATAGTTCGCCGCCTCCCTGCACGTTCGTCTGTCTGAAAAACTGTCTTGAAATCATTCACAGTGCGATGCACTTTTCTTAGTTACCAATTCATTTGATTAATGTATCGTTAGTGAGTGTTCCTGATAACGCCACGAGAAACCAAGTGGAATAATAATGTGATCATATTGTACGACTTTTATGCAGGATGGCGGGCCACATCGTATTGTTATACGCGTGAAAGATCTCTTGCGGACATCGTTTGGTGACGACCACGTGCTGAGCTGCCACTTCCGTCCTGCTTGGCCTCCTAGGTACCCAAACCTCAATCCGAGTGATTTTTGTTTGTGGAGTTACCTGAAGTCACATGTCTACCGCGATCGTCCGACCTGATTAGTGATGCTAAAAGACAACATCAGACGGCAGTTTCTCACCGTATCTACTGATATGCTGTACAGTGCTGTTCACAACATTGTTCATCGACTACAGGTATTGTTGATAAAGGACTGCTGACATGTTGAGCATTTGTTATAAAGAACACCGCCTTTCCGAAAAATAAATTGTTATGTTAATTATTGTTTTGGTATCATATGAAGCACCATTTGTTGGTAATTTTGTGCACCTTTTTGGTTCAATAAAACACTGTCATGTCAAGCATGTGTGTCAATTTTTACCGTTCACCTAACTTATTCCGTTATTCCGTGAGTTACTGAATTTTCAAATTTTAACATACTTTTGGGTAACTCTTTCGATTGTAGAAACTTTGCACCCTGGATGTGATTTTTGACCTTTGTTTATAAAATGAACCCAATTCGTGACTTGTATCATACTAAACGTGGATCAAACGAACTAAGTTCATTGTTGATCCAAAGGATGACGAAACGCACTTTTAAACAGCGCTAAAACCCGATATCGATACGATTACAGCAATTTGAACACAGGTATCAATCGCACTTCGTTAGGAATACTCGACGGTTTCGTGTTGCTGAGGTGAAGGAAAATAAGCAGAAGAAAGAGCGCAAGTAAAACTTCTTTGGACCAGTATCATGTAACATAAATTGTTAATGGTAAGGACCCCCTGGCTGGTTTTCTTTCGTTGTTGCAGCAGATGTTGTCTGAGTCTTAGTTCTAACTGTTACACAGTATTTTTATCCAAACGAAACCTCAGCTTAAATTGTTTGTGTTTAATTACAAGATTTTGTTTCTACTTCTGCGGAACGCCTAAGGAGCTCTGCAGAATTCATTGTCTCCGTTAGTAGGAATATCAGAATAGTCAGATATCTACAAAGTAAACGAAAATAAACAATATAGTTCTTAACCTTTAAGGTTCTTGTACACAGAACTAGTAAGTCCTATAACGCTACTAAAACAGTAAATAGCACAGTCAGATGGTATGGTTAGAAAATAAAGCGTTGTCACAATTCCATTTACGACCAGTAGAGGGCTATTACAAATGATTGAAGCGATTTCATAAATTCACTGTAGCTCCATTCATCGACATATGGTCACGACACACTACAGATACGTAAAAAAACTCATAAAGTTTTGTTCGGCTGAAGCCGCACTTCAGGTTTCTGCCGCCAGAGCGCTCGAGAGCGCAGTGAGACAAAATGGCGAGAGGAGCCGAGAAAGCGTATGTCGTGCTTGAAATGCACTCACATCAGTCAGTCAGAACAGTGCAACGACACTTCAGGACGAAGTTAAACAAAGATCCACCAACTGCTAACTCCATTCGGCGATGGTTGCGCAGTTTAAAGCTTCTGGATGCCTCTGTGAGAGGCAATCAACGAGTCGGCCTACAGTGAGCGAAGAAACGGTTGAACGCGTGCGGGCAAGTTTCACGCGTAGCCCGCGGAAGTCGGCGAATAAAGCAAGCAGGGAGCTAAACGTACCACAGCCGACGGTTTGGAAAATCTTGCGGAAAAGGCTAAAGCAGAAGCCTTACCGTTTACAATTGCTACAAGCCCTGACACCCGATGACAAAGTCAAACGCTTTGAATTTTCGGCGCGGTTGCAACAGCTCATGGAAGAGGATGCGTCCAGTGCGAAACTTGTTTTCAGTGATGAAGCAACATTTTTTCTTAATGGTGAAGTGAACAGATACAATGTGCGAATCTGGGCGGTAGAGAATCCTCACGCATTCGTGCAGCAAATTCGCAATTCACCAAAAGTTAACGTGTTTTGTGCAATCTCACGGTTTAAAGTTTACGGCCCCTTTTTCTTCTGCGAAAAAAGCGTTACAGGACACGTGTATCTGGACATGCTGGAAAATTGGCTCATGCCGCAACTGGAGACCGACAGCGCCGACTTCATCTTTCAACAGGATGGTGCTCCACCGCACTTCCATCATGTTGTTCGGCATTTCTTAAACAGGAGATTGGAAAACCGATGGATCGGTCGTGGTGGAGATCATGATCAGCAATTCATGTCATGGCCTCCACGCTCTCCCGACTTAACCCTATGCGATTTCTTTCTGTGGGGTTATGTGAAAGATTCAGTGTTTAAACCTCCTCTACCAAGAAACGTGCCAGAACTGCGAGCTCGCATCAACGATGCTTTCGAACTCATTGATGGGGACATGCTGCGCCGAGTGTGGGAGGAACTTGATTATAGGCTTGATGTCTGCCGAATCACTAAAGGGGCACATATCGAACATTTGTGAATGCCTAAAAAAACTTTTTGAGTTTTTGTATGTGTGTGCAAAGCATTGTGAAAATATCTCAATAATAAAGTTATTGTAGAGCTGTGAAATCGCTTCAATCATTTGTAATAACCCTGCGTTCTGCAGCTGATAATTCACTATCACCTGGCCATCACGTGATGCTGCAGCTCTGAATACAAGCACAAACTGTGGCGTCATGTCGCATGAGGCTTTCAGCTGTTTTCTGAGCCTGATGCGAACATACATATTACAGACAGTTATTCACGGATCTAGCCGCCTCTATGGGTGGACGAATGTGTTTCAATACTTCGCAAGTTTTTAAAAAAAAATTTGAACTGCCGTACTGAGCCAGGTTTATGGGGACACACAGTTTTAAGCGGATTCCGTGGCAGGGAATAACTCTGAATTTCGTAAATTAACAAACATTCCTGAGGATGAGAGGCTAATAGGCCTGTAAAGATGTCATGGTTAAGTGGCCTACATGTGAATACTATCATCAACATATGCATTTGCTCGGTTGTCATTGCAGTTAGCGAACAATTAGGGCTTTCGGTAGTTATATTGTCGCTGTTTTGTGATACTGACCTGCTTAAAATTTAATACAAATTGTGTACGTACTGCTTTTGAAGTCTAGATCGCCCTTTTCCGGAGATGTTTAAACACAATTGGCTGCTGTGCAACTCCATATACGTACTGTTCTCTGTAAATACGTCAAATTTCCGCTTCGGACTCTGCCGTAGAGTGCCTATCAAACGCCTGTAAAACTTTTTGCATTAACTGCGAATCGTTTCCGATAATTCTTATGGGACAAATTACGATGTGCGTCATACATTTCCGATAATTTCCTTAACTTAACCTTACAAATAGAAATAATTTATTTCGAACCCGAATGGTGTTGGAATAAGGTATTCATACACGATCTTACTATATCTCGCTGACCTCTTTCCGGTCGGCCGAAGTGCCCGAGCGGTTCTAGGCGCTACAGTCTGGAACCGCGCGACCGTTACGGTCGCAGGTTCGAACCCTGCCTCGGGCATGGATGTGTGTGATGTCCGTAGGTTAGTTAGGTTTAAGTAGTTCTAAGTTCTAGGGGACTGATGACCTCAGAAGTTAAGTTCCATAGTGCTCAGAGCCATTTGACTTCTTTTCAACTTGTATTTACACAAGACGAAATCCTTTCTTCTGCAGTGTCATCTGCTTGTGACCTGATGACTGCAACTGAACTTGACTTGATGCGCGATAGTTTGCTAATCATAGCTTATCCGAGTTCATGGCAAAATAATCAGCGTTTAACGTTTACATAACGCACCTATCCGTGTTCAGTTTGTTCCAACATCATTACTATGCTAATTTAAAACCAGCTGCTCTAATCAATGATCCTAAAGGGTACAGGCTGTTTGCACAGTGTGGGAAGCATAATGTTATCATGACGTTTTATAAACGCCTGTTGCCATTGTTCAATCGGCAAAAACTAACATATCCATCCTAAATTCGCTACTATTTTAGCATCGCCACACACAGTCAGGTAAGTATTATTCTTTGGGTACCGCCCCCAGGTACGTTTTCAAGACAGCAGAAGAACGGAAAGAAAACCACAGACAGATGAAGGAGTATTGGAGGAAGCGCAATGCTAATACAGTAGCTTCAACGTGGTCCCTTGCTGGCTAGGAACGAAAGGAAGGGTGTAGACTGTAAGGCTAATGAAGATTGTAACCCTGGATAGAGAGAGCAGCGCGCAGACCACGTTGTGCGCTGTGCATGACTCGTCAGCAGTCGGATTAGACAGCGTCGAGTCGCGGTGATGAGTGTATGGCGAGGCAGTGCTCCGCACGCGAGTCAGGTGCCCACGCCGTGGCTGGTAGGCCACCCGCCGCTCGGGCCACGCCCGGGCTCCCTTCCCTGTGCCGCTGGCACCTCTACCTGCCAGGGGCCACAGCCGCGACTCGCGCCAAGCTTATTGTGTCGGCTGACCTCACTCCCGAGAGCGGCTGCGCTATATTAGCGTAATTAACGGGGCGCTTCTGGGAAAATGCGCAGATCCGCCACGCCTCTCGCATGTCTACACTGAAGTGACAAAAATGAAACTTCGCGCAACGGCTGCAAAGATGTAGCTCAATGGGGGAGGGGCTTGCATTTGTGAAACGATAAATTGCGAAGCTTGGACAAAACACACACACACACACACACACACACACACACACACACACACACACACACACACCAGGTACAAAAAAGAAACCACTGTAGCATTTTAAAAAAAGGCTGCAACCTCCCTCAGTGTCATTGCCTGAATGGTAGTCAGTGCGACACCATACCATGTTTCACACACTACCAATTCTAATTCCGTGAAATACTTCTGTGTGGAGTGAGGAAAGAGGGGCTTAATGGGCTGTAGTTTCTCGTCAGATCTAGATGCCAATGACTGGATAATGATCATGAAAGTAGATATGTAATTTCATTGCCACGCTTGTCAATTTTGATTTTTCTGGACGCATTCGAACATTCAATGAACAATATCAGTTAAAATGGTTTCACAAACCTTGAAAAACTATCGCTTCTTTCAATGGAACTATGTAACTCCTTCAGAACCACGATTTGACTGATCAAACTATTAAGTGCCACAAATTACAGTTGCAGGAAGAGAGTGCAGATCACACGTTTCCGTAGATCTTATTTTCTCGTGAGCACGCCCCATAGTAGGAAATTATCTATCAACAGTCGTGTCGACACTATTATACATTTACAGTGATCGTACAAACGTTTTGCATTCCTTTCAAGGCACCAGCAAATTTTCTGTACTCATCTTGCTTACAATGTGTTGGGCAGTATCTTAGTTCTGAATGTTTCATGAAGCTGCTTTTTGTTCGCATTATACTTCATTTGATAAGTAACAGTTCTCTTTAATACCCATCTAACTCTGTAATATTGTTTTCCTTTGACTATCATTTTCAGAAGATGAATATTTCCATTAAGTCTATATGCTGTCATAGAAACAGATAAAGTGCTTATAGAAATTGGTAGTACATTTGTCACAAATGTAAAATTAAATGAACACTAATAGTAGCTGCCTCGTTTGAAACTCGTTAAGGAATGAAATGAGAGTTGTGTAATAGTAGTTCTACAGCACAGAATACTTCTAGAGATGTTAAAGGACAAGGGCAATGCGGATTCCAGTAAAATACAGGTAAGTGATTATACAAGACCCTGGAGTAATATACTTATTATGTGATGTTGATATTTTATTCAAACCTTGTACGTTTATATAGAGGCGATAGCAACGATCCCCAGTCCACGTATAATATTTCAGACGAGGAACTAAAATATGTACGGTACAACTGGCGTTCGGCCCAAATTGACCGATTAAATATGGTGCCAGAGTAAACATCAGGCTACGGTTTAGGATTGTCTATTACCGGAACCTTTCTTTGGCATGCACATTCGTTGGCTTCGACAACTAACAACCAAATGTGTGCTAGGACTGCCGACATGTACGTGCAAACAAACAAGAAATTAATGAAGTTACTTTTATTTTTACTACTTGATACTTAGAACTTCGTCACTACTCCTCATATAAGGATTTTATTACAGCACGAGTTTAACGATTTGGAAAGATAGCACGCTATAAAACATACGCTCTGCCAACTACGACAGTGGTCTAAAGAAACAAGTCATTTTATTGATTTGCATTGCCTTGTCTTCTCTTTGTGTCTGCGTGCATGTGTGTGCGCGCGACCGTGTGTGTAGTGCGCGTGTTTACGGCGTAAGTGGTGCGGCCGACGGCCGGCGCCGTGGGCCGCTAAATAGTTGATCGCGTGACGAGCCCGGGGCATTAGCGGCCTGCTGCGGCTGTCGGTGCGTCCCACCGCCTCGCTTAGCGACGCAGCGCCTTCAATAAACCACCAGCCACTCCGCAGCGGAGGCCCGCCTCCTCAAGCGGCTATCAGCAGGTGTTGCGAAGTTCTCGTGTCCATTTCAAGTTTCCAGACCAGCACCGAGCGACATGGGGCACTGGCAAAACGGTGGACTCGCATTCGGAAGGAACGTAGTTTTTCCGAGATTTTCCTTAATCGTTTAAGGCAAATGCAAAGATTGATCAATTGAAAAGGGCACGGGCATTTTCCTCTCCTACCCTTCCCCAGTACAAGCTTGTGCTTAATGTATAATGACCCAATCGTCTACGCACATCCTTCCTTCCTTTTCTGAGCAATCGATAACACTGATGAACATACGATTTTCGGGTACAACTAATCATCACATCACCAACCGCAGAAATTAAAATCTCAGAGCTAACATGAAGAATTAGGTTAACATTCGCCAGTGCAGATACAGAAAGTGAGAGACCAGTTCTGTAGCGGCAGGGTTCACCTACGCGTTCTGTCATCCAGACTAGGTTTTTCCGTGTTTTGTAGAATTATTTAACCGAATTTCTCTAATGAACTCATTACTTACAGCGAACAACGGCAGTAGTCCTCCTTTTCCTTTGATTATTTACATACTTACCTGTCTTTCATATCTTTAGGCATATTCATCAGTTACTTACTTGTAATTCGGGAAGTCAGTGCAGATTTGTGTGACGATGTGGTTCTAGAATTGAAGTATTTTATATATATAGTAGGACTGTAACATATTGTAGTCACACTAGTTGTGATGTATTGAATGGTAACAAGAGACAAGCAGACACGGCAGAAGGCTACATACGAGAGAAACAATTCCCTGGAGCACATACGCTTCCGCGACATCTATCATCTGGTTTACCCAGCAGATATTCCTAATGCACTTCATCACCATGTCGCGAAATTCTGCGAAAGCTTGCTACACCGCATGGTGTTGTTTAAAGGAGCAACAGTCCATGATGCGTCGACTGAACGCGTTTGAAGAAGATGACGACGCGCAAATTCAATAGTTATGACTTTGTGACTTGGTAGTTTCGTCCGGTATTCTTTCATTAATTATTCAAAAACGGAGAATTTTCGAGTGATTGTGAGTAGTATGCTCACTTGTTTGAAAATGTATTTCTTACGCACCTTGCACTGTTTGCCTCTTCAATGAATATTACAGAATCAAATATCTGCAGAAATTAAACTGCACCTCGTAATTCACAACCATTACACGCTAAAAATTATTGGCTGCCATGAACCAGGTACTCTGTGTCTACACATAAATACGGTTTACTCTTTGAGATGTCTTCGTACCTACAACACAAATTATGGTTAATGCAGGAGAATCATGTAACACCCTTCTCAAAGCCAACTAATTGGACGGATTCAATGGATATGGGAGTTGCAAAACCGTGTGGTGCTTCAGTGTCCAGTTTAACACATATATAACTGCGACGAGTAGAATGCCACGGCTTACCGGGCCAACGTGCTCTTACACACATGAAAAATGTTATATTCAAGAGACAGCACAAATGTCCATCCTACAGTTTCACCTCGTTCATTTTCGGAACTAGAGAACTATGTTGCATCTACTCTCTATTTCTGAGACAGAAAAATCTTTCTCACTTAGTCTAAGTTTCGGGCGAAAAACCTTCCAATTAAGAGATAGCCGCGCGGTTACGCCACGCGGTCCCAGGCGCCTTGCCACGGTTCGCGCGACTCCCTCTGTCGGAGGTTCGAGTCCTCCCTCGGGCATGGGTGTGTGTGTGTGTGTGTGTGTTGTCCTTAGCGTAAGTTACTTTAAGTAATCTTAAGTAATTTGTAAGCCTAGGGACCGATGACCTCAGCAGTTTGGTCCCACAGGAACTTATCACAAATTTCCAAAAAATTAGCAGAAGACTAGCAAAGGATGGTTGTTTTGCGGTACTTCAAATATGAGATACGAGGGCGTACTGAAAAGTAATACATACGAATTTTTAATGTGAAAACTCTTATAGCTTTTTAAATAAAACAAACTTTGTGAACATTATACATATTTATTCTTCATGTACACATATTTATTCCTCAACACCCTGGCGACGAACGCATTTCTCCCAACGAGAGATCACGTTGTTAACACCGTCAATATAGAAGGTTTGAGTTTATTAAACGAGACACAACATCACTTCTGCTAGCACCGCTTTATCACTATCAAAGTGAAGTCCTCGAAGATGTTCTGTAAGTTTTAAGAACAGTTGAAAATCGGATAGGGTCAATTCGGCACTGTATGGAGTATAATCTCTGACAGTGAACCCAAGGCGTTGGACTGTTGCAGATGTCGCGTGTGTCGTCTCGCATTGTCATGCTGAAGGAGAGGGTGTTCCTTGTGTAGACCACTCTTCGAAATTGTGCTTTCAGTATTCTGAGGGTCTCGCAGTACCTTGCCAGAGCTAATGGTGCTGCCTTTAGTCATTAACTCCAAATGCACCACACTCTGTACATCCCAGAATACTGTAAGCATGACCTTGCCTGCTGATTGCATGCTCTGGAACTTTTTTGACTTAGATGATCCTTTGCGGCGGAACTCCATTGGTGCTCTAATGTTTTCTGGGTCAAAGTGGTGAACCCAGCTTCATTACTGGTCACATTGTTATTAAGGAACCCATCGACCTCATGTTCAAAACGCAAAATAAAGTATTGACAGAAGTCGTCTCCTCTAGTTCATTAAGCAATGTGTACACAGTTTTCTGTTCCGCAGTTCTGCAATGATGGCCTGTATATGCTCTCGTGATATGTCATAGTTGCCTCAGATTTGTCTCTGTGTTATACGACGATTTCTGTGATGAATTTATCAAACTGATTCAGATGAGTCTCGTCCCATGCCGTACGCGTCCATTGTGAGCTCTGTCAAACACACTGTTACCACCGCCGTTTCCTTCACGAACAACCCAACGTCGCACATTACTGATCTCGATACAATCATCGGAGTAGACAGCTTTCACTCTTCCACTGATTTCAATTGGAGGCACGTCTTCTGCTGTTACAAACTTGATTACAGCACGCCGTTTCTCTCATACCGACATAGTTACGTTACACACAGCCATGTTGCTCGCTAAAATTCGGACCCCGACAGCGCTAGAGCTTCGCAGCTTTCGGCAGCGAAGCGGGACTGTGGACCGATTAGTATGACATGTAATACCTCAAACGATATTGGGAACGAAATGAAAGTTCAGAGGATTACTTTTCAGCACGCCCTCGTACACAATCTGGAAAAAAAACTTTGTAGGAGTTACAATTCACTATTGATTCGAAAGTAACATAAATACTGCGATATATCCAGGAAAGGAAAGTATAGTGTACTAAATAAATATAATTAGAGACGCGAGCGTAACAGTCACTTGCTCTGTCAAAATGGCAATGTGTGGGGCCTGCAATGACTACCGTACCGGAATCTATTAAAAAAACCTAACGAAATTCTAGTCATACATAAACGTTGCAAGTGCCGTCATGCGGAAACCAACTCGCGCTTTCTTACATGACGTCCTGAATGCCATGGATTAAGGCAACCAGGTGAATGCCGTATTTCGTGACTTCCGGAGAGCATTTTATTCGATAACACAACAAGGTTTATGAACAATAATACTATCATGTGGGTTATCAAAAGTTTGGACTGAAGTGGGGATTCCTTGGTTCGAGAGTCGTCGACAGAACAAGAACTAAGTTCGGCGCTCCCAATGAAGTGAATTGAAGCCCTTGTTTCTCATGTTGTGTATTAATGACCTGGCAGACAATGTTAATAGTGACCTCAGCCTTTTTGTAAATTATGCCATTGTCTATAATTAAGTACTGTCTCAAACAACTGCAGAAATATACTGATAAACCTTAATAACATTTCAAAGGGATCCAAAACTTGATTTAAATGTGCAGAAATTTAAGAAATGCATGTAAGTAGTTTCATATGACTACAATTTCGATGAGACACACCTGGGACCACCCAGCTCATACATATGCTTGGGTGTAACAATTTGCATGGATATGTCACGCAATGATCACATAGGCGTAATCGTTGTTAAAACAGATGGTAGACTTCAGTTCGTTTGCAGGATACTGGAAAAACGTAGTCAGTCCACAAAGAAAAGTGTTTACAAATCAATTGTATATGCAGTCTTACAATATTGCTCAAATGCTTGGATTCCGTACCAAATAGGACTTATAGGGGTTATTCAACGAATGCAAAGAACGATAGTAAGAATGGTCACAAGCTTGTTTGACTCACGGGAAGTGTCACGGATATGCTGAAGAAATTGAACTGGCAGGTTCTTGAAGATAGACGTCAGTCATCCCGTCTAAATTAACTACGAAGTTTCATGAACGTAAGTGCCGAATCTATAAATGCATTTCATTGCCCTGTACAGCGCCCCTGTAAATGTGTTAGACTAGTTACAGGGATACAGAAGCATTTAATCACTCATCCTTCTCGTTATTCTGCGCATCATATTTGATTGTAACGGAAGAAGCCTTGATGTGCGGTACAACACAGAGTACCCTTCGGCGTCCAGTTAATAGTGTTTTCACACTATGTATATAGACGTAGATTAAGTATCAAAAATCTCGCAAAAGTCTTTCTCCTAACTGTCAAAATCTGTATAACTGTAAGTCCCTGTTTCAACCAACCAACATAAACAGAACTGCAAGACTCGCCTTCTGTCAATTACTGATTTCTCTCTGAGTCCTTTATTTAGTTCAAATGTCAACTTATACTATTTATCGCTGTTCTGTTGCTAGTATCTGAAGCTATGATTTGACTTTTGCACTATTCATCAGCAATTTAGGACGTGATTCACTTCTGCCTTTGATCATTATCTCATATTCTGTCGCTCAAGCTGATATCGTGATCGCGGCACTGTCGAGCTGGTGCTGAGCGGGCCAGTGTTTGTTAGTGGATGTTTGTCCAGTGGCAATAGATGGTGCCTGTGCAACTGCTTTCGTTTGATTAGTATCACAGTGGAAAGAATCGAACTATGAAACATACTGTACGAACTTACAAAACTTCAATAAATACGGTGTGAAACTATTACCGTAGCGCCGGCCGGGGTGGCCGAGCGGTTCTAGGCGCTACAGTCTGGAACCGGGCGACCGCTACGGTCGCAGGTTCGAACCTGCCTCGGGCATGGATGTGTGCGATGTCCTTAGGTTAGTTAGGTTTAAGTAGTTCTAAGTTCTAGGGGACTGATGACCTCAGAAGTTAAGTCTCATAGTGCTCAAAGCCATTATTTATTACCGTAGCACGTAAATATAGAGAATTTCTGCGATATCTCCAATGAAACTGTAGTTCACAAATGAGTCCTTCCTTCACCGTTTAAGATACCATGCGTTGCATGAAGATCTTGTATGTTCTGTAACTGTCATTTTATGGTACAACTCAACAGAGAAGACTGTGGTCAGACGCAGCATTAGTGATGAAGTATTTTCGTTAATGGTAGATCATCATCATTACAACTGATGACTTCTACTTAGGGTTTAGCGCCGGGGTGAACACAAGAACAACTCAACGTTCACGCTTATCGATAGCGGAGGATATGTGAGTCGATTCTACTGATTTTTGTATTTGGATCCATGATATCCACAACCATTCTGCATTAAGAGTTCCTTTGGAATACTGCAACTTGTGCCACCCGACAGACTCTACTTGTTACTGTCATTACACACGCTTTATCTTGACACAGTTGCATAATAATTAGGGACTCTTCAGGGAATGGAAAAAATATTAACATATATTTTTAAACTATTGCATTATTTTTCCCTTTAGTTGTTACGAAAGAGTGGCTTGTAATTGGTTTTCAAATATAGCCAAAAAAGCGCTACAGTATCCCAACTCAGCGACTTCAGAAGCTGTCGACGATGTTTCATCCTCATGCTCATCAAATCAATGTTGTACATTTACAAAAGTGCAAGTTAGACATTATCATCTAAGAAAGCGTAAGTCAGCTGTAAATAATGCCCCAATCATTGCGTGATCATTTTCACCTCAAATGATTCACAGAACACTCCCTCGGCATCTCCGTCAAGAGTGACCACATGACTCATTGAAAACCAAAATATTACCAAACCATTACAAACGCCTCAATATGCATCACAATTAGAAGAATCCAGTTTCTATTGTACTTCTCCCTGATATTCTCCATATGTAACAACGCCAGGCAACATGGATGAACGTACAACATGGCCCTTCGGAAGTTATGACATGGTACCATTATTAGGCAGTTCAGGTTTCGTGCTCCTTGCACAGTGAAGCCTATTTTTTTCAACTCTGTTGCCATACAAGACTTTTGGAAACAGAAAGTCGTATTTATTTAATTCCCGAGGCACAGTTTTCATTCACACTGTTTCTTTTTAAGAGGTTATTTCCTGGGACTTGACCTCGTTCCTATAGATAATTGCCCTGTTGAGTTCTTACGTGTCTCTGATTACAATAAAGTTTTCGTCTGGTACATAATACGGTAGATCAAGTTTTTTTGGCGTCATGATACATGATATAGTGGCTCTAGATAATACCCGAAGAAATTAGTGACTACACAATTAACACTCGTGCGAGATGGCTATAGATCAATACATCACTACAATATAAGCGAAAATCAAGCAACGGGGGTTCGTTTCACATATGCAAAGAAAAAGTATCACATATTAAGTGTTTGTATACAGTTGTTCAAATTGTGTTATCCGACGCCGTAACTTATGCATAGCATTCGGAATAGTGGACTCTGCTTCGTAATACGATTTGAAACGTGTGTGTTATAAAGACTAAGTTTCTCTCCGCCATGACACGCAAAATGACGACACTATCCCACAATATAATCTACATTCTCGGGCGGTAACATCTGATTATTTACATCTACAGAATACAATATTCTTGGAATTTCATTATAGACGATCAACGCTAATTTATGTTTATGTTTATGTATACTTTTGAAGACAATTATCGTCCTACTAGTCTTCTCATAGGAGTAAGTCTACTAACACAACACATAATATGCAGCCCTCAAAGGTTGCAGTTAAACGTAAAGCAACCACAAATACTGACCAAGCTCTTCGACATAGCAGAGAAAGAAAACAAACATTTTGTTCCTTGTAATAATGTCTCAGCAGAATATCACTATCCATATTCCGCTAGTAAGGCTGTCATCAGTATAGCACGTATCTTCAGTACGCCACCTGCAGTTACAGACAGCTCACTAGTGGTAAGCATCAGATGGTTCAAATGGCTCTGAGTGCTATGGGACTTAACTTCTGAGGTCATCAGTCCCCTAGAACTTAGAACTACTTAAACCTAACTAACCTAAGGATATCACACACATCCATGCCCGAGGCAGAATTCGAACCTGCGACCGTAACGGTTGTGCGGTTCCAGACTGTAGTGCCTAGAACCACTCGGCCACCCGACCGGCCGGTAAGCATCAGAGTTTCATACATTCTTTTCATAATGTTTACTAGATAGGCTCGTGTAGTATGTAACATCGCTATGTAGACGGTCATCACAGACATTTCCAAAGTAAAGTCTTCGGTACTGTTACAGTAATCAATAGTGCTGAAATCCACGACATTTTCAATTATTCTCACCACAAAGTCGTCACTCAGACTTGTTCTCTGTATGGAAATGCGTTTCGCACTGAAAGCTGTTCACGCAAGGCTCCCGTGGAAACAAATTATAACATCTAAAGTTCCTTTATCTGTAATGTAGAGAAATACCAAGAATCGCGGCCATTACTGCGATATTTTTGACTCATTTCATCAAAAATGGCAATAGATCAAATTTCTATGATCGTATCATCCAACTTTTTGGCAATAAGTCTCATTCTGGCATTCCAGCTGCCATGAGTTATATTGTTTTGGCACCTTAAAAGCACTAAAAACTGTAGGTAATGAATCGTAATTTCTGTGGATTACAGATGCGTCACGAGCTCATTTCATCACGATAGTGCATCGATTGTGGCATGTTTGGCCGTTGCGTTCATAACAAAAGCTCAATTTTAGATGATGTCTTCAATGTAAGTGTTGTTGTTGCGGTCTTCAGTCCTGAGACTGGTTTGATGCAGCTCTCCATGCTACGCTATCCTGTGCAAGCTTCTTCATCTCCCAGTACCTACTGCAGCCTACATCCTTCTGAATCTGCTTAGTGTATCCATCTCTTGGTCTCCCTCTACGATTTTTACCCTCCACACTGCCCTCCAATACTAAATTGGTGACCCTTGATGACTCAGAACATGTCCTACCAAGCGATCCCTTCTTCTAGCCAAGTTGTGCCACAAACTCCTCTTCTCCCCAATCCTATTCAGTACCTCCTCATTACTCTGTGATCTACCCATCTAATCTTCAGCATTCTTCTGTAGCACCACATTTCGAAAGCTTCTATTCTCTTCTTGTCCAAAATATTTATCGTCCATGTTTCACTTCCATACATGGCTACACTCCATACAAATACTTTCAGACACGACTTCCTGACACTTAAATCTATACTCGATGTTAGCAAATTTCTCTTCTTCAGAAACGCTTTCCTTGCCATTGCCAGTCTACATTTTATATCCTCTCTACTTCGACCATCATCAGTTATTTTACTCCCCAAATAGCAAAACTCCTTTACTACTTTAAGTGTCATTTCCTAATCTAATTCCCTCACCATCACCCGACTTAATTCGACTACATTTCATTATCCTCGTTTTGCTTTTGTTGATGTTCATCTTATATCCTCCTTTCAAGACACTATCCATTCCGTTCAACAGCTCTTCTAAGTCCTTTGCTGTCTCTGACAGAATTACAATGTCATCGGCGAACCTCAAAGTTTTTATTTCTTCTCCATAGATTTTAATACCTACTCCGGATTTTTCTTTTGTTTCCTTCACTGCTTGCTCAATATACAGATTGAATAACATTGGGGAGAGGCTACAGCCCTGTCTCACTCCCTTCCCAACTAATGCTTCCCTTTCATGTCCCTCGACTCTTATAACTGCCATCTGGTTTCTGTACAAATTGTAAATAGCCTTTCGCTCCCTGTGTTTTACCCCTGACACCTTCAGAATTTGAAGGAGAGTATTCCAGTCAACATTGTCAAAAGCTCTTTCTATGTCTACAAATGCTAGAAACGAAGGTTTGCCTTTTCTTAATCTAGCTTCTAAGGTTAGTCGTAGGGTCAGTATTGCCTCACGTGTTCCAATATTTCTACGGAATCCAAACTGATCTTCCCCGAGCACGGCTTCTACCAGTTTTTCCATTCGTCTGTTAAGAATTCGTGTTAGTATTTGCATCCGTGATTTATTAAACTGATTGTTCGGTAATTTTCACATCTGTCAGCACCTGCTTTCTTTGGGATTGGAATTATTATATTCTTCTTTAAGTCTGAGGGTATTTCGCCTGTCTCACACATCATGCTCACCAGATGGTAGAGTTTTGTCAGGACTGGCTCTCCCAAGGCTGTCAGTAGTTCTAATGGAATGTTGTCTGCTCCCGGGGCCTTGTTTCGACTCAGTTCTTTCAGTGCTCTGTCAAACTCTTCACGCAGTATCGTACCTCCCATTTCATCTTCATCTACATCCATTTCCATAAGTACATCGCCCGTGTATAGACCCTCTGTATACTCCTTCTACCTTTCTGCTTTCCCTTCTTTGCTTAGAACTGGGTTCCCATCTGAGCTCTTGATATTCATACAAGTGGTTCTCTTATCTCCAAAGGTCTCTTTAATCTTCCTGTAGGCAGTATCTATCTTACCCCTCGTGAGATAAGCCTCTACATTCTTACATTTGTCCTCTAGCCATCCCTGCTTAGCCATTTTGCACTTCCTGTCGATCTCATTTTTGAGACGTTTGTATTCCTTTTTGCCTGCTTCATTTACTGCATTTTTATATTTTCTCCTTTCGTCAATTAAATTCAATATTTCTTCTGTTACTCAAGGATTTCTATTAGCCCTCGTCTTTTTACGTACTTGATCCTCTGCTGTCTTCACTACTTCATCCCCCAAAGCTACCCACTCTTCTTGTACTGTATTTCTTTCCCCCATTCTTGTCAATTGTTCCCTTATGCTCTCCCTGGAACTCTGTACAACCCCTGGTTCAGTCTGTTTATCCAGGTCCCACCTCCTTAAACTCCCACCTTTTTGCAGTTTCTTCAGTTTTAATCCACAGTTCATAACCAATAGATTGTGGTCAGAGTCCACATCTGCCTCTTGAAATGACTTACAATTTAAAACCTGGTTCCTAAATCTCTGTCTTACCATTATACAATCTATCTGAAACCTGTCAGTATCTCCAGGCAACCGAGCGAGGTGGCGCAGTGGTAGCACACTGGACTCGCATTCGGGAGGACGACGGTTCAATCCCGCGTCCAGCCATCCTGATTTAGGTTTTCCGTGATTTCCCTAAATCGGTCCAGGCAAATGATGGGAAGGTTCCTTTGAAAGGGCACGGCCGACTTCCTTCCCCATCCTTCCCTTATCCAATGAGACCGATGACCTCGCTGTTTCGTCTCTTCCCCCAAACAACTCAACCCCCCAAAATACAGACATAGGCATATCTCCAGGCTTCTTCCATGTATACAACCTTCTTTTATGATTCTTGAACCAAGTGTTAGCTATGATTAAGTTGTGCTCTGTGCAAAATTCCACCAGGCGGCTTCCTCTTACATTTCTTACCCCCAATCCATATTCACCTACTACGTTTCCCTCTCTTCCTTTTCCTACTTTCGAATTCCAGTCACCGATGACTATTAAATTTTCGTCTCCCTTCACTATCTGAATAATTTCTTTTCTCTTATCATACATTTCTTCAATTTCTTCGTCATCTGCAGAGCTAGTTGGCATATAGATTTGTACCACTGTCGTAGGCGTGGGCTTCGTGTCTATCTTGGCCACAACAATGCGTTCGCTGTGCTGTTTGTAGTAGCTTACCCGCATTCCTATTGTTTTATTCATTATTAAACCTACTCCTGCATTAACCTTATTCGATTTTGTATTTACAACCCTGTATTCACTTGACCAAAAGTCTTGTTCCTCCTGCCACCGAACTTCACTAATTCCCACTATATCCAACTTTAACCTATCCATTTCCCTTTTTAAATTTTCTAACCTACCTGCCCGATTAAGGGATCTGACATTTCACGCCCTGATCCACAGAACGCCAGTTTTCTTTCTCCTGATAACAACGTCGTCCTGAGTAGTCCCCGCCTGGAGATCCGAATGGGGGACTATTTTACCTCCGGAATATTTTACTCAAGAGGACGCCATCATCATTTATCCAAACAGTAAAGCTGCATGTCCTCGGGAAAAATTACGGCCGTAGTTTCCCCTTGCTTTCAGCCGTTCGCAGTAGCAGCACAGTAAGGCCGTTTTGGTTAGTGTTACAAGTACAGATCAGTCAATCATCCAGACCGTTGGCCCTGTAACTACTGAAAAGGCTGCTGCTCCTCTTCAGGAACCATACGTTTGTCTGGCCTCTCAACAGATACCCCTCCGTTGTGGTTGCACCTATGGTACGGCTATCTGTATCGCTGAGGCACGCAAGCCTCCCCACCAACGGCAAGGTCTATGGTTCATGGGGGCAGGAATGTAAGTGTAAAACAGCTGAATAAAGAATGTCACAAATAATAAGCTAGAAGAAACTCTTCTTCCTGCCACAGATATTGCGTTTACGCCAAAGAAATTTTGTTTTTGCTGATTCGAGGCATTTTGCATAATAGTAAAAGTCAGGCTCCTACCTGAGCAGCCAGCCTCGGTGGCCGAGCGGTTCTAGGCGTTTTAGTCCTGAACCGCGCGACTGCTACGGTCGCAGGTTCGAATCCTGCCTCAGGCATGGATGTGTGTGATGTCGTTAGGTTAGTTAGGTTTAAGTGGTTCTAAATTCTAGGGGACTGATGACCTCAGATGTTAATTCCCATAGTGCTGAGAGTCACTTGAACCTACCTGAGCTTCGGGACAGATTGAATATATGACTTTTAAAAATAGCCAAGTTGCATGTATTTCGTTTAAATGGATAAACTATTGTATTGCCATCCACAAATAATAAGTTTCGCAGGACAATTAAATACTCAATTGTAATTCAAAGACTGCCTATTCGTTCCATCCCTTTTACGATAAAATTTTGGTAATGAGTAGTCAACAGCTTGAATTCTACAGACTAATCAAGAATTTCTGTCTTCACATGAACCCTGAATGAGGTATTAACTCTCTCTGCACAACACATTATTAAACATTTTTGTCAATAAGAAAAAAATGATTTCTGGTGAAAGCACAGTTTCACTGACACAGACTGGTGTTGTAGATGTTTCTTTTATGGCTGCAACCGGTCACATGTGACTGGCAGCCAGCATGATTAAATGTCTCACAGCATTACAGACAGACGAACATTAAAACTCAACACCACTGAAGAGCTAACGTACAACGGTGAGTCCTACCCACAAATCGCACTAAAATTTAAACATCATATTGCCTTTGTCAAATGTTACTGGTTGTAACTTAGCTATGTCCAAAATGTTGTGCTGGCCCGAATGGTAAAAAGCAATATCATGAAACTGATGAAAATTTAGATTCGGAATCTGCACTTATTTCCATAAGGCCTGTTTTGAATAAGACTACAGCCATACAAATGGCACATTTGTACTCAGTGAGGACTTCAACACAGTTATAACGCCTAATAAAACATCATAAAAAGTCAGTGTGGTCATCTGTTTAGATTGCTCAAGTAAGCCTGCGAATTCATGATGTGGAAGTTATGTTATGCAAAAGAAGTGTGTGGGTAGAATGCCAAACTACCTGTATTATAATTCAATTGCATGTAAACATATGCGGTGTGTTCCAATCTATTTTGTACCAATTCCAACATTACTAACAAAAATAATGTAAATCATTAAAAATACTAAAGCATTGCTACCACATTCAGTGACACATATTGTTCATCGTGAGAAATGCTTGGCATATAATCACTAAAGAGTAATGTCTTGGCACATAAGTAAACCACACACAAAGATTCTTAAAATGTTGCTCTATAATGGACAGTGAGTATTTCCAAAACGAAATATGTGATGATAATAAAGATGTCACCTAACATGATTACCTTAATATTATTCACCTCCAGTATTAAGAATACAAAGTTATAGACATGACGTATGAGGAACAGACATTACAAAAGGTAATAATTTGCTACTGTAACATCATGACAGTACAGCACAATCACATTCTGTCATCCGTATTACTTTACTCGACTTACAACATCAAACTCTCAACAGATTTACAAGTAACTCTAATAATTGTTTGTCTGTCTTGTCTGTGTAAAATACCAAAAAGTAATGACTGTACGGGGTGGAACAATAGAAACAACAGTAAGCGAATTTTTCTTTTCGTAATGCGATATCTGCGAAAACGACAATTTATGTAAACACGTCTACGTAAGAAGCCGACAACGAGAAGCCCAACAATGCTGGACAAATGACTGTGCTGACTACTGAAAAACAGTGATACCAGCTACAAAAGAAAACACAGGAAGTTTCCATTTATAATGACAAGGAGGAAATAGATTACCAGTAATTTATGGGGAGATTCAAAAAGGAACAACAGATATCAATTGTTTATTACAGATAAACAGTGCCAGACAGAGACATATTGAGCATTTCACTGGATAGAAGAAGGTTCAAAATTTTATGTTTGCGCAGACGCTATTCCATACACTCTGCATAAGCACCATGCGTTGCTCGAGAAACATCGAAACAGTAGTCCATTTCATTCCACACCCGAATTAACAGGTCCTTGTTTATTGAATCGACACCTTCAACAATTTGAATTCTCAGCTTTTGAAGAGTAGCTGCCATGGGTGGGACAAAGAATCTGTCTTTTGTGTAACTCCGACTAATGACCTCAGCAGTTGAGTCCCATAGTGCTCAGAGCCATTTTTGTGTAACTCCACATAAAAAAAACGCAGGGTGTAAGATCTGGTGACCTAAGAGACAAAAAGCAACAAACAAGATCTTGTTGTGCACTTTTTCCACTGTGGTTGTTTTGATGGCGCCCAAATCAAGGTGAAAGTGAGACGAAGCGCCGTCATGCATAAAAGTGAAATCTTTAGAATCTTCGCGAAGTTATGGAAAAAAAACAATTTTTCAACGTGTCCAACTATGATATTTCAGTCACAGTTTCTTCCGCAAAAAAGAAAGATCCATGAACTTTGTGAAGGGAAGCGGTACGAAATACTCAGTTTATGTGAGTCTCTTATATGTTCGACGACTACAGCAGGTCTTTGTAACCACCAAATTCTTACATTATGGCGGTTTACTTTATCCTATAGATGAAATATCAATAAGTCCGAAAAGATGAGTCGTTTTCCATATCCTGGAGAACTGAAATGAAAAATTTGTACCTTCTGTTACAGTCGTCGGGACGCAGTTACTGCAGTAACTGAGGGCGTAGTTTCAGAACATGCCACACAGTTGTTTGAGGACGTTGTAGTTCCTGGCCCGCCCATCTTGTGGACATTCGAAGATTCCGTATGAACGCATCTCGGATACGCTCGAAGTTTCTATCAGGCGTGCGTGGCCGACCGATGCTCTTCCCTTTGAATATGCAACCAACTTCCAAGTATTTTGTATGGCACTCACAAATATGATTATGCAGAGGCGCCTCCTTGCAGAACCGACAGCGAAATGCGCTTTACAGTTGAAAAGTGAATTGACCTCGTCCGAATTCCAACACACAAAATGATTTCTCTCGTTGTGTAGTGGCCATGTTGCTACGAACAAACAATAGCAAACATAGTTTGAACCTTCCTCTATCCAGTAACATGTGCAATGTGTTTTTCCGTCTTTTATAGTTCGTCTGTAATAATCACACGGTGTACAGAGAGCGACAGTCTTGACGATACCTTTGTCTACGACGAACGTTCACTGGACAACGTACTGGGTTCTATTTCTGAAACCCTTGCAGCTTTATTTTTTCGTGGTGATAATTAACTTCGTACCACCACTCGTAAGAGACGAAGTCGCTGGGAAAACCAGCGTCATGGGATGCTATAAGAAGGTACTGAAAGCCGAGCTGTGAGGATGTTGTTTGAGGGAGCTTGGCGGGCTGGTATAACGCCGCAGTGGCAGGCGCATGCGCGGGCGGCCGCCGGCTGGCAGGCAGCGAGGCTCGGCCGGCCCGCGGCTACAGACGAGGCGCCGGTGCGCGGGGTCGCAGGCCGCGACGTGCTCGCTGCCCTTCCGTGGGAACCCCCTCAAAGTGGCAAGTGAGTGAGGCGCGGACAGGGCTCGCACTGTGTGTTCACCACCACATGACGGCGCTCGCAACATGCTCTGCTGGCCGACGCTACTTATAGTGGAATTGCTCCAGAACATTCCTGTGCTCATCGAGTTCTGCGTGTAAGTTCGCATTTCACAACACTGCATCAGCGCTAAAATAGACACTCTTTACTATAGATTTTCACAGCACCAAATCATTTTCTTATGCCTACCACTTTCACAGTTTAGGTTACCTGTCGTTATGCTCATGTCAACTAATAAAAATAGTTTTGTAGTATTTTAAACATTCTCTCTATCTTCTGTGCCTCTTCTCTGGTACGTGTACAAGGGCGCCCAAGTATGCGTGTGTCTTGAGAAAACGCGCGGTCGCTTGTGTGTGTATGTGTGTGTGTGTGTGTGTGTGTGTGTGTGTGTGTGTGAGAGAGAGAGAGAGAGAGAGAGAGAGAGAGAGAGAGAGAGAGAGAGACATTGATTTTCATAATGTTAGGATCCGGCCAACTTTCCGGGAATTATTTTACTTATACTCATTCCACAGTTCGTTCCTCGACAACACAATGGAGTGTGTCTTGTATCAGGGGTGGACGTAAATCACTTTATCTATCGCTTTTTTATATCCATAGTTCAAAGTCATGCAAAGAGTGTATAAACATGACGAAACGTTGTCTTCATTTACTATTACTATTTCTATTAGTCATGCTTCAGATTCCGTATGAAGGATATTTTATCCAGTGCTTGTTAGAAACAGTACACCATTGCTGCCTGACATTCTCGCATTCGTTTCTGTGTATATTAACGATACATACCTATTTATACCACTATTAAAAAGCTTATTTGAAGCTCTATTTACGGCAAAAATCAAATTTGTTTCGCGATTCAAACGTAATTTGTATAGCTAACTTACAAGTACTCCATTTGTGACATCCAGAGTAATCACTTGTATCTGTGGTCAGTGCTATGTGCAAAGTGATGAAAAAGTCGAAAACCAACAACCGTACATTGATATAACCGTCCAACTAAAATTTTCGAAAACCAACAACCATATATTAATATAATTGTCCAACTAAAATTTAGCAAAATTCAATCCTTGAACCAATAAGAACATTACACTCAGGTAATGCAATAAGAACATGGCAACCAGACCTGACACTAGAGTAATTAAAAATAAAATACTATTGTTTAATGCAGAAGCGTATTTGTTATAGTTCAAAGCTAAAACGGTAACGAAATTTAGAGTATTAATTTTATGATTTATTTAATACACTCAGAAAAATAAATATTCTTTAAGACGGCCAAGCTTAATAATTTACTTAGTTTCTTTAAATGAGTGCATAGGTTAATACACTGTTAAACGTATGGTCGGGAACACTGAGGCATCTGCTTCTGTACAATTAGTGGCAAGAGCTCCAATGTGTTCTTGCTTATTCTGCTGATGTATTGTGGTGTAGTAATGAACAACTTAGTGGTTTGAACCGCTTTTTCCATAGTTGTAAGACTTTAAGTGGAGAATATGTGTTGAAAGAAGTCAGTCGTTCCAAAACAAAATATTAAATAACGCTTCATGTATGCTATTTCAGTCTAATACTTGTTTGTTTCAATGTTGAGTAGTATCTAAAAGACGCAGTTGCTGTTCTTCCGAGGACATAAAAGCTACAATACATAATTTCTAGAAACCTAGTCGAGGTAAAATTAAACAAAATATTAAGAGAACCAAATCCGCATAGGACACATAATGGGTTCTTAGACATATCTACTCCCACACCTGCCTGTACATCATCCTTTAACCAGCAAAGAGACTCAATCTTTGACAATGCTTTTTCATGTATTTTGTGACTTCAGTATTAAATTTCAAGTTGACCTATTAGTTTTAAATTAAAAACACACCTGCTGTTTTCCCATATGAAACAATCAAACAGTTCAGCTCCTTTGTAACATCTTTATCATTAGGAAAAGTTGTATGTCGATCCTACCTTTTAGTTTACCGTATTACTTGCGAAATCTTTTATTTCTGACACACTTTACTACAATGTTATCTCCTGTACTTCAGTAATTTGGTTTGACATTAATTAAATATCTCTGTACTCGTGAAGCATAGTTAGAAAAATATAGAGAGTCCAAATACCGACCGTCACACTCAATCTGCACCTCGCTTCTCGAGTCACCTGCTTCAGTGCCTACGAATGTCAAGATCCCGGGTATGGAAGGCGTCATTTAAACACTGTCCTTGTGAATGTCTTGATATAAGACAGATGAAATATTTAAGAAGTACATGGGGAGTGAGTGCTATACAAATGTCAACATTAGTCATGCTCTCTCTTTAATAGGAAACTTACAACTGACTTTTAAAGAGTCTGGATCGGTACACATGAAACTTGTTGGTAAGAAACACAGCAATGCATTTTTTAATATTTTCCGTCGGAGTACACAAATTACAATTTGCCACGAAACTATTACAATCGATAATTATGGATTACAAATCTTAATGACATACATACAGTATTTCGATAATGCTTTACGAATCAAGGTAGAAAAGTCATATCACACATGTCAACTAGGAGAGTCTAAGTCCAAAGAACGCGTCGGACGTTGACTAATTTCTACTTTTTAGAAAGATTCATACTGAACAATAAACGTCCTGTTACCTTTTCATAGATAATATTTGTTGATAGTTTTGAACATATACATTATGAAATTTCAGAACTCGTATAGCTCTGATAGGGACCCCGAATTTAAAGTTGACAGAGAGGCACTCTGACAATGTATTTTATACAGAGGAGTATTTTTTACATTTCATTAAAACCAACAGCATTGTAGTGGAAAGAAAATATAGGGCCAAATAAGAAGGTTTATCAGTGCTCTTCACTGCACTAGATTATAAAACGTAGAGAAAAATGAAATTAATTGGGAGGCTGGCATGCCCTGGTACGGTAACCCAACAAATCTGTAAATATTTTAGCTTGTAACTATAACAGGTAACGTGTACCATGCTCAAAATGTTACAGCGATACCAATGTGCTGAAAATGATACCACCACCAGCCCTAATTTTGAGGAAAAAAGTTATCGCATGGAAATCTCAGAACTCTTACTTCCGAACCTAGCGCTGTATGGGAATTGCATATCGCCAATGTTTGAGCGAATGAAGTTCTGAGTCAGAGTGACGCACTGTCATTATTACTACCTCATTCACAGATGCTCCGTAAAACCGACATTCACAATCGTAGATAACACACATACAGTTCCTCATTCTACTGCATGCCGCCCTCTGAAAAGCAAAAGTTTAAACGTGGTTCACAAAAAAGTTGCTAGAAATTAGCTATACCTTCTTTTTAACATTGCATGAAAACAGCAATTGGCGATTTTGTGCTTCAATAGATAAAGAAAGCTGAAGTGTTTTACAAACAAAATTAGAAAAATCAGAGGTTATGTAGCTACCGCAAATGGGTTACAAAAAATAGTTTGTATTACATTTCAACCACATGGTTTCGAGCTCTTTTTCAATAATATTATCAAAATCAAATTTATGGCACACAGAATTTTAATATCGTTGTTTTCTCTTAAATGACGCATCGTTACTAAATGCAATTACACAGCGCAGTCACAGGCGTCTGCAAGTCATTGTCTGGGGAACGTTTCTTATTTTGGCCTGAAGGCCATACAGCCATCTCTCACTGTTTTAGCAATTTTCTAGGATGTTGCACGGTAAGATAACATTAATTTAAAAATTTCATAAGTAGCTTTAAAATTAATACATTATTTTGATGAAGGACAGCAGTTATATTAGTTGATAATGGCACAGGTATCAACTCATTCAGTAATTAAATGTTGTATGAAATCAGTTTGCTGCTTTGCAAATAGTTCGCATTCGAAAAGAAATGTTATCGATACCTTCTACTGTTACTCCGTCATTACAGCAAAAAGGATTATCTCGACCGGTTGTACGGTGGAAATGGCTGGGGTATGATCTACGATTAAATATCTCGCGAACTATGTAGCTTTCAAACATTTTATTCGCTTTAATTGTATGGAAAAGGGCTTTGAGAAAATTTTTGGGTAATTTGTCCATAACATTTCCCTGTACTGGTTTGGATGTTTGATATTCATCTTCAGCTGTCACCTTGTTCTTCTATATAACGTAGTCTTCATGCCTGATGGTGATAATAAAATGTTCCTAAATAAGCTGTTTCGAGCAGCGGACTTAGCTTATTTAGCGACTATTTCATTATATTTAATGTTAGCGTGTCTTTTGATCCAAATATATTTTACCTTCATCCCGAGATTTTCGTTTTCCTTTGTGGCTTTCACATTTTCCATGACCAGTGCATTAGTTTTCTTGAGAAGATCTGGTGTCAGCATGTCTTGGAGTAAGCTTCTACAGCCCGTCAAAATTAGAGGGAGCAGTTGCCCCCTCCGGAAATTTACGGTGCAGACTTTTAATCCGTTACAGAAGTACCACGGATTTCTACAAGTAATTGTGTGCGATGCTGCTCAACTGCAAATTTAGCCTTGTAGAACGTGACAATAAATACTGTGCTTTAGCAGTCATTATGACGTTTGCTGCCTTCAGGTTATACAGAGGAAATTGTACCAATTCTTTGATTCCCCCGCAGTTGCGGCACTAGCCTGCAGTCAAAGTCGAAGCGAACACTCGCAGAACAATGCCGAAATAGTCTCCAACATTTTCTCCGCCGCTTTCTCGCACAGCCCTTACCGAATTGTAGGAATGAACCAGTCCAACACCCTGGCGCACAGAGAATGTGGCAAATTCCCAAGACACGCCTCTCCTCCCTCACCAGCACAACAACAAACAAAGTATAACAGATGGAATTTAAGTTATGTAAGCAACTTCTTAAAATTCCTTTTTCCACTCTGAAGAGCATGAATAAACGATATTCATTTCTGTTTACTTTTGTTGACACACAGAAAATTTTTTCTGTCTCTCTCTTTTACTATTTCCAATTTTTGATCCTCAATGTCTGTCAAACATTGTTCGTATACAAATAGAAACGTATTTTATGAATATTTTCCAGTTTTATATCCTAATTCGTTATATACTCTTGATGTAATTACAGATAATTAAGTCAAGAAAGATGACACCCGTGATTAAACTAATAATATAAGATGTACTTTGCATACACTAGTAAGATACACTTACCTCTTATATATGAAAGTATGCTGCTACTAAAAATCAACTTTAGAACAGCTTGTTACGCGTAGTGGTGAAAAATGCTTTAGAGGACAAATGAGAAACCTATTGTACGATCAATGTTGCAGATCAGGCTTCCAAACTCCTAATTACATGGATCAACCGGAATACAATGACCAAAATGATGATCACTTTACAAGCAAGCAGAACAGATACATTCGTTGTGGAATAGAATCCAATAGTCTATGCTACCTTGAGGTACCTATTACAAAATAAAGACAACATTAAAAAGATAAGCTCTAACGTTTGAGATCCTGTAAGCCACACCTCATGGCAGAGTTCCTAAAAATATTAATACATTCCCAGTTAGGCTATAGATTCCTATTGGCACGCTTTACAGATCAGGTAAGCCCCGCCGTCAGTTTCATGGGCGTCTAAAAGCAGTTGTAATTCACCACTTTTGTAAAGTACTGACGTCAGTAGAACCCGAACATTAGATGATTCTCGATGTTTCCGGCATACTTCTGCAGACAACCTAAATTTCTTCTTTGTCAATATTGCTTGAATAACTAGCTCTTCAGATTCTCTACTAAAAGAATAATCGACAGAATAATTTCTCCGCACTCCGTCACCTACGAGATCCACATGTGCTTATTCCAGCACAAATGAGTACAGAATACAGACCATACATACGTAGTGGACAAAATAAGTGTTGCATTTTACCAAAACTCTGATATCTGACGCTGCGATCCAGAAATGCGTAATGATTTCAATACATTTGTTGATTTTTAATGTAATTCTAGCTGAAACAGTGCATGTTTCTACAGTGAGAGGGCAGTATGTTCAGTCTACGGAAAACATGTTAACTCTACACGTTGCAGTATATGTGGTGTCATTACGAGAATTTTGTTGTTTCAGGATGGTTCCGTATAATTCCTGTAATGGCACAGGGAATGAGACAGGTGGACGTCGCAGCGAACGTCGCTGTGAGTCACAGTGACGTCTCTAGTATCTGGAATAAGTATATAGCGACAGGATCAGTTCAGAATAGTCACATAAGTGGCCGCGGGACAAAAACAACAGATGTGTAGGGTCGATTTCTGAGTATTACAGCAAAGGGAAACACTTAGCAAAATGCTACACATCTACGACAGTGCCATCTAGATACAGCAGGGCAGATGTCAACACAAACGATACGAAATAGGTTCCATGAGCAGAGATTACATGGAGAACTCTAAAGGCTCCTCCTCTAAATCGGATTCGGACAGAGGTTAGTGGTGGTGGTGGTTAGTGAGTAACGTCCCGTCGACAACGAGGTCATTAGAGACGGAGCGCAAGCTCGGGTTAGGGAAGGATTTGGAAGGAAATAGGCCGTGCCCTTTCAAAGGAACCATCCCGGCATTTGCCTGAAACGATTTAGGGAAATCACAGAAAACCTAAATCAGGATGGCTGGAGACGGGATTGAACCGTCGTCCTCCCGAATGCGAGTCCAGTGTGCTACCACTGCGCCACCTCGCTCGGTACAGAGGTTAGTGTCGTATCACCACGAAACCACTCTTATTCACGTGTGGAAGCGAGGTTTACAACCAAACAATCTCGTAGATCAGCACTTTTCAAGGTGGCACTGTCATGTTTCTGGGTGGAACAATATATGACCGCAGAACACCCCTTGTGCTGGAGGATGACTGGTGTGAAGTATCGGAACGACACCCTTCGACGCACTGTAGCTGCCCTTGGTGAAAATATTGGAGTGGGATTCAAGCTCATGGACGATAATGCACGCTGAATAAGTCGTCTGGAATGTCCTCCATTTTCTCCAGGACTCAAGTGATTGAGAATGCATGAGCCACGCGAAAACGAACGGCCTGCAATCGCCTTTTCCCCCTAGGGACCTTCCAGGCCATCACAGAGGCCGCGTGCAGGAATGTGACAATACCCCACAGGCTTATCTGGACCATTTGGTAAGGAGTGGGCCTAACCGCATTCACAACTGTCTCCAATTACAAAGGGGGGTGGGAGCAAATGGTTAATAAACAAAGTGTTACGCAAGATGTCAGTGGGAAGAAACTATAGTGTTTGCAGTGGAATCTCTTTTAAGATTGTCTTGGGTTTATCAAGTGGAAACGTGTTTATCTTCTTTATTTTTTTTTTCTTATTGCTGTACCTGACAGTAAAATATCAGTTTTGCTTCCTATTATGTCCAGTATTGCCAATAAAGCAATATTCAACGTTTGTTTTGATCACTGTATATCAGTTTGCCTTGAAAGAGAATGTGGGAAATAAGAGAATCGGATCTAACCGTGAGGTAAGATATAAAAACAGCGATAACAAAACATTTATACCTCCATGGTATTTATGTGCTGTACCTGAAGAAAGTCATCAAAAATAAAAAGTTGAATAATATGGTCGGAAACCTGGTTACGGTGACAACGAAGTGTAATTGACAATATCTGTAAAACAATTTATACTTGTAATAGCCCCAAAACCAAAACAAATAATAAAGAACTGGCGTCACAATTAAATCTGAGTAAAGTAATCAAATACCATGATGAAAATATCTTCTGATCTCCTGAAATTTAAGTACGACAGGTTAGATTTCTCGTCATTCTGCATACTGTTTCAATTTTAGTTGACCTCTGGAGTGAATACTGTAACTGTCAACGTTACCTACCAGGCTACTATAGTGTGTTCTGAATAACACTCACAATACTGGAAGCGCCAAAATAGTAGTTTCCGGAGGTAAAATACATAATATTAAGTGTAAGCATCACCCATATTTTCCCTTTACTTTCGATTAAGAACTCAAGGGCATATTGGTTTTGGAGCCTGCTGAACTATGAAAACACCAGTACATTAGTGACTAGACATTCATGCATTCGAAAGCGCAAAGAACCGCTGAAATATGTAACTCTTTAAACTTTCGTAGCCGTTGTCCCTGACGGTTAAATCTTTGGATTCGTTAGTTCAGATCAAATTCCTCTCTGAAATTCTTGATTCTTCTGCTGCGATCTTCTTCAGAATTTTTCTGGTGTCACTATGTGGCTGACGACTGTCGAGAGACAGTGTCGCATCCATCTATAAAACAGAGTTTTCTCGCACGACCACTCTGCCCACAAGTAAGCAGCTCTGAACAATTTTTCTTTGTGTCCAACTCGGATCAGTGACAATAAGAAGTTCTGATCACAACTGGATTTCATAGAGGAAACATTGGGCCCCCTCTCTTTCTATACTGTTACTGTTTGTTACTACAGAAGCCGACCGCATAGACAAAATCCTTCGGAAGAATAGCATAAAGTCTAAATTTTATAGTCAATTAAAAAGCAGACTTTTTCGAACTTACAGAGGACATGAATTATCGCCTCCGCACTGAGGCAGTCAATAAAGTGACATGAGGTTGTGGTAAAGCGTATGCCGAGTGTCTCTCCTAAGAGAGGCGCTTTTTCTGTAGTGTTTGCAATTTCGCTTTTGTTATGCTTAGCTCTAGTTACGGCTCGTCATCTCTCTCTCGCAGTAGATTTAATGCATTTCATAACGGCTGTAGTCGTCGCAGTGCCTGTTCGTTTAGACATTCGATCATGTCCAAAGGAACCTGCGTCATAATCAGAACAACACAGTTATAGCAATATCGTATCTCTCATGCAACGCCCAATAACAACGGAAAACGTCGGTTTGTTTCCCGTGCCGGCCGGGGTGGCCGAGCGGTTCTAGGCGCTACAGTCTGGAACCGCGCGCCCGCTACGGTCGCAGGTTCGAATCCTGCCTCGGGCATGGATGTGTGTGATGTCCTTAGGTTAGTTAGGTTTAAGTAGTTCTAAGTTCTGGGGGACTGATGACCTCAAAAGCTAAGTCCCATAATGCTCAGAGCCAATTGAACCATTTTTTGTTTCCCGTAACAAACAAAATATTTTTAAATCTTAATTGTAAGTGCCCATTCGATAGAGTGCTCCCAGATTAGTCTAGTCCAATATTTTTTTTATCGATATGTATTAACAGGAACAATAAAACACGAAGATTAAATAGCAACCCAACAACGACTCAGTAGCGCTGGAGGCTTGGCGGTAGCAGTGAGCTAGAATCAGGGCAAATACTGTCGCTGCCGGAGTACTGATTATTCTTCGTGCTTTAATGCCCCTTTTAATATACATCGATAAAACGAATATCGGAATAGACGAATGAGGAATCGCTCTAGCGCATGCGCACATAAAATTCCGATTTAAAAATCGTTTTGTTTATAACGGGAAACAAACCGACGCTTTCCGTATACACTGGGCGTCGCATGAAACTACAAAAGACGTGATGAGCACTGATTGTTAGGGCTTACTCCAGCAACATAGTGGAAAAACGAAATTGCAGATATCTACTGAAACACCATAGCAAATGCCCCTGACGAGTCTTAGCAGAGATACTCTGTATAGGCGAAACTAGGAGGCAACAAAATATCACGTTAAAGAGCAGAACGCCTCACGCACTTAAAACTAAGCGGAAAATCTGCAATAGCGAAGCAACAAGAAGAATGTGGCAGCGTTACAGATTTTAATAATATACGAATATTAGTTAAACACAGTAATTTTTGTAGGACAGCCCGAAAAGCAACTGAAGTTTAACAATGAGTGCAGTTTCAATACAGACGCCGGCTATAGACTTCGGAGTTTTCGGTTCGTAACGTCTTCGTTCAGCTTGGCTGGGAATTTATTCGTTGATCACCGGAACACAAATAATTACATGGAAGCCATCTCGGCGATGCGACATTAGGGTCTTCACCTATCTTTCTCCGTCCACTATCAGTATTTACCCAGTAACTCCACTTCTCAGAAAAGAGCGGAAAACAGAGTTTTGTAAATGGACGCGACACAGTTTTTCGATAACGTTCAGCCGAGAAACCATAAGAGTCGTGAAGACGATCCCAGTCGAGGGATCGAAACATTAATTATTTTAGAATATTGATGAGGCGCAACGTTCCAGAAGGTTGTGTCACAACTGCTGAAGTGTTTCAGAGGTTAGAAAACTATGCGGAAGACACCGGTTCCCTCTGTTCCACCATACCTGCGAATTTTTGTGGAAAATATCCACAGCAGAGGGCTCGCGGGTCGTAAAGCGGCGACCTCGGCAGCCAAGGAAGGCGCGTGGCCTTGGCGACCCGCCAGGCGCTTATCGAAGCCGCGCCGGGCGGACGTGCTTTCACACGGCTGTCTGCTGCCGGCTGTGTTTTCTAGGCGGCCCCCCGTCATGATCAATACGCGCGCCGAGCATTGACGGAGGACGTCTGGCCTGGCCTCCGTCGCGGCCCGCATTCAGCCCGCTATCTGCCGTTGGCACCCCGGTGAGGGTCCGCCGAACACACGTGTAGCCGCGCTATCGGTCCGTCTTCTGCAACCCGCCGTGTCTGCCCAAGGCCGCCGGCCTAATTCCTCGCACAGGCGCGCAGCCAACTGGCTCTCGGCTAAACAGGGATTTGATTTGGCGCATGACAAGTCCAGTTCCCGTTTCCTCGAATACCATCGTTCCCCAGTGATACTCCCTTTTTGGTCTTGTTTTACTTACACGAGATGCTCATTTCTCACTTACAACAAGTATCACAGACACCACAGATATAAATATATACATACATGCGCCTTGCCGGCGCCTTGCGGGACTGCAGGCAAATAGGGGAGTGGACGGAGAACATAATTGTAATGTGCGACATGTGGAAATCTGGACTGGACGACAGGCATGCTCAGATGGTCGAGGCTGTTAAGGCAACCGTTCCAGAGAAGCGGAGCATCAAGGTTCAAAAATGGCTCTGAGCACTATGGGACTTAACTTCTGAGGTCAACAGTCCCCTAGAACTTAGAACTACTTAAACCTAACTAACCTAAGGACATCACACACATCCATGCCCCAGGCAGGATTCTAACCTGCGACCGTAGCGGTCGCCCGGTTCCAGACTGTAGCGCCTAGAACCGCTCGGCCACTCCGGCCGGCAATATGTATAAACGCTAGACTATTTAAGGCACAGTTATGCCTATAAATGCTGGTACACTAAAAGTAATTGACGTTCATGTGCTAAAGGCTAAATCAAATCATATATTGAGAACTTCTCTATGAGAAATACAAAACTAAGATACAACAAAATTAGCTGATTACCATTATTTATATGTGCTTCTGGGCAAAAACGCCAAGGGATTGCAGATAAATAAACGTGACAGTCTCATATGTTTCAGACGAACGAAGTAATGAAATAAATTCATCAATCAAAAATTATTATATGCAATGACTGACCATCATTAATTTATCTCGATAAACAGAAGAAAAATTCAGTCGTACAAACTACGTATTTCTACGTGTTCATAATCCTCCAGAAGAATTTACTGTGCTGCTACTTGTGCTGGAATTATTGACTCTCTGGTAACCTATTCGTCTTATGACTGTAATTTCCGAATGACTGACACCGCAAAATACAAGGCATAAAATATCGCATATGAAAAATATTCGTAGTTGTTACTTCCATAAATATACTAACTATCTAAACCTTATGCCACTGTTTACCCTCATAAGTTTAATTAATTGGATACTGTACTCAACTGTACATGACTTTTGAAGGAAACTCGCACATAAGCATAAAAAAAAAAAGATACATCTGACACAGCCTTTATAATGTTTCATGGTATTGAGTGAACACAGTAATTCGCCGAAATGCTGTTCATACCATTAACTACGTTTCTTCTTGTAAATAGTACTCTGGATAACTCCTCTTACGTTGTCTAGCGCCTAATCCTTTACGATATTACTTATTTCTGCGTCATACAAATTTTTCAGATGGAACTACATCGATAAATTTCCAGTTAGCAAAGAAATACTTTGACAGTAATACATTTTCCTACGTAGAAAATAACGTTCGGATTGTTGTTCTTCTGCATGATTATAACATTCAGATAGCATTTTTCGTCAATACTCTCACAAAATACTTCTTATTTTGATCTAATTAAAGCTTAAAAATCATTAAATTTCAAGATTTTGTCACGTGATCGAAAACGCTCTGTTACTGGCTGAAGCTTTGGCGACGTCATACAGCTAGAAGTGAAACGAAGCTGTACGAAATTACACGTATGTTGTAAGAGTATACGAATGTTGCAAGAGTATACGTATGTTGTAAGAGTATACGTATGGTGTAAGAGTCTTAGCCGAAGCTACTACTAGTTTTCCGTTTTTTATGTTTCGGAAATATACATGAGAACTGCTTTGCACGGCAATTGCGATGGAAGTGTTATGGCACAACAGTACATCGCAGAGCTGTCTTAAAACTGAGGAAATCTGGAACTCCATTACTTGCTCGGGTCATGCTGAAAAAGTTTTCTAGGGCAATTTGAAAAAATCCTGCATTATAAAAAACAGTGGAAACTTTTTCATTTAGATGATTATCCTGATTATTAATTATTGTGGATATTGCCAGTACTACTACTGTTTACCAGAAATCTCTTTCCAAATTTTTCGACAGCGTAGTAACACTCATGGGGAACAGCAGAGCATCATCGTTTTTTCCTTCATCAGCTTTACGCATTGCTGTTTTCCTGTTCTTCCAGATCATTAATTTAAGACCCGCAAATTGTGTCTACAAAACTTGCAGTTCATTCAGCACAACCTTAAAGTATCTATTTTTCTACTGCATACTTAACTGGTGCTGAAACAATACGATTTGAAAGTGCTTAAGCAGGACCAACTTTCAATTTATCGTAATGCCCTGGTATTATTACATTTGCTCGTATTTTCCAAGCAGGTTCTGTTTCCTTTGTAAAAATAATGCAACTTCACAACAGGCGCAATGGTGGCCGTTCGAAGTGGCAAAGTACTGTCTTCAACGACTTATTTGGGAAGAATAATGTACTTGGACACTGTTTAACGATTTCTCAAATTCTTCAATATAAGACCCTACATCAGGCATTAAATACAATTTCTTAACACCATCCTTGTGATTCATCTCAAACCGATCAGTTGTAAAATGAAGCTAAGAAGTGAAAATAGATATTAAACTATAATATGATGTCGAATTTACAGCTCTTACAAAACTGTATTACGAATAAAGTAAACTTAAGAAGACGTAGTAATAAGAGAGGAGAATAGAAAGGAGAAACACATCAAACTGATCCTCACATAAATAAACACATCTAGTGACCACTATCTAATTTGGACCTCTACAAGTGGGATGAAACCACATTTTACGTGTCTCCTCGTTCTTTGGAACACTCCAAAACAATTTTTCAAATGTTTTTGTAGATGTATTTGTAAAGTGTGAATTACCTTTACGACAATAGGAGCAGCGTGGTTGTCAGTGGCGTCACAGGCTTCACAAGACTCAAATGGAGCGTTTTAATGAGCTTTCAAGTTATTTGAATGTTATTTTCGCTTTTCTGTTTTTAATTGTTTTAAGTACTGAAATCAATGAGGAAAAATATATGCCATGAGCATTAAAATTACATAAATAACCATTTATCACTATTTTTCAAAAAATAGTCAAATATGCTGTTCTGTTCATAACCATAGTGATTGCTCTTCTCCCATGATATTTATTGAAGTGAATAAACATGAAACCACTACTGTTCACGATTTGTTGACACCTTGCTTGCTTATTAATTAATAGAGCACTTCTAATTTTTATAAGAATAATAAAAGCTTTTTAAAAGTGGATACAAACAGTTTCGACCGCAAAAATATATGTTTCTATGGTAACCGGTTTCGGTCAGTTTGTGACCATCCGCAGACCCCCGTACCATGATGGTAGGCGGTGACGGCGAATGGAGCGGGTGTCCTCTAACGTCAACTGAGTTGAGTGCAATTGACGTTCGTGGAGTTACAACACCCGCTCCATCCACCGCCACCACCTACAATCATGGTATGAAGGTCTGAGGATGGTCAACAACTGATCGAAACTGGTTGCTATCCAAATAATTTTTTTTTTCTGAGGTGGAGACTGTTTATGCACATTTTTAAAGGACCTTTAGCCAGACCTCTGTTTCTCCGCGAGCAATGTTCCCAAAAATTACTAATAAGAACCTATTTTCGTATAAATCACTTACTCTTCCTCAAATTATTCGCCATTGCAATGTGTTTAATTCTGCATATGTTCAAAACAATTTCGGAAAAGTTATTTGCATCCTGATGTTGGTACCGCAAAAACTTCCTGCTGGAAGGATTCAACAGCTTCTGGAGATGATGAAAATCGCTGCTGTTAACGCATATTTTGTTTGACCTGCAGGGTGTTTTGCGGTTAGCAGCATCGTTTTGTAACGCCACATTCCAGAACTTTCTAATCTCTTCTTGTCTGTACTGCTTGTCTTACACCGGTTACACTGCAGACAAATATCTCCACAGGGTATTTCCTTTCACATAAATTCATATTCAATATATTTGTAAAACGCTTGCTATTGCCAGTATGTATTGAACATCCTCTCTACTTCGGCAATCGAATTCTCTCAGCATCGCCTGATTTAATTAGACTACACTCCATTATCCTTTTATTGCTTTTGTTGATTGTCATCTTATAACACATTTTCAACTCACTGTACATTGCGTTCAACTGATGTTTCATTTCGTTTGCCGCCTGTGTCAGCACAGAAATCGAATTAGTTAAGGGTATATAAGAAACATTACCATCTCACATTTCGGGCCTAGGGAAGTAGTAAAATTATTAGTCTGCCCCTGTAGTGGAAGCTCGTCGCGAGTAGTGTAATGTGACCACGCTGAACAGCTGCAGAATGCCACGTTTCGCTGATGTTAGAGGTGTAGATAGGCTTTGACGATCTGTGACACCTAGGAGACAGTTCAACGTACAAATAATCTAAGAGACGGTCACACTCATGTCGGCTAAAACAGCTGATCAGGTACTGGTACTTATTCTGCAGAGAACAGCCGGAAAATTGTTGTACAAATATAAATGATATAAAAAGTCAAGCAGGATCGGAATTTGGTTGACAGTATCGAAAATGCTGCTGATATACACAGTGGTCAGAAACAGTCTGAAAATCTTGTAAAGCTAAAAAAAAAAAAAAAAAAAAAAAAAAAGATGCCGTTGAGCCACAGTCACGCAGTACTTTTTTAAAAGAGTAAACCGCCATTTGACTGTGAGTTACTATATTTATCTTTTGTACTCTCCAGATTTCGACTTTTATGTTATAATCAAGTACAATGCTAAAAATTGTTAGACTATCATTAAGTCATATTCAAGAAATATGACTTAATAATGGTCTAACAACATTTAGCATTGTACTGGGTAATGACGTAAAAGCCGAAATCTGGATGGTAAAAAGATACATATAATAATATGTAGTCAAATGGTGGTTTTCACTTTTAAAAATTCTTGTAAAAAAATTTGATACATGGCGCCGTTTTCGAGTTAATTAGCACTGAAGTTAGCGTCCGCAATTTCCAGGTAAAAATAGTGTCACTTGTTCTCATAGCGAGGATCTACCACACGAGATTACTCAGCCTTTGGCTTGGGTTCGATCTTCACTACCGTCCCGTTTCCAATTTTTTATCGCTCTCTTGTTTAATTTTATTAAATCAAACGATGAACACGTTTGGCGACACCCTCTCTGCCGGGCAGCTAGAATTTGCGCGTGCAATGGCCCGATTGGCTAGCTTCAATGCTGGTTAACTCGGAAACGGTACAACGTGTCGAATTTTTTCTTAACAATTATTTCTCAACACAACCTAACCTGCAACCTAGCTTTTCAGACTGTTTCTGACCGCCCTGTATACTGTACCAGAATTATATGATGCGGATCCATTTATACTGTGTTAGTAGGTACCTGTCTTTTTCATGTAGCCAACTGCTGGTGCTACTGCAAGGGCGACGTAGGTTGACCGGATAGCCTTCTCTATGCAACACTGTTGAGTAATTGAGTCTTTCTTCAACAGAATTTAAGTGCTTGCTTGTGACTTGGTGGCGCAGCGGTTAGTTGCCAGACTGTAATTCCCAAAGTCTGGAGTTCATTCAGTACCAAGATCTTTTTCCTGTCAGTTACGGCTTCTTTCACTTCCGCCAATGGTTTATTAATATGAAAAGTGCTAAGTTCTACCGTGGTTCGAAGTCCACATTTCACTGCATGTCACCGTATAACTAGCTGTGTGAGTCATTACAAACGTCAGAAGAAGGCAAGGGCATACTACCACTATCTGGACTACGACTAGTAAAACGTTTCGGTTGTCAAACCAAGCTTAAGGACGAGTACAGCTTTATGTTACCCTATTTATGCACAGTCTGAGGCTCATTACATTAACAATTCTTTGGTGAACAACAATGTAATATGTCATCATTACTTTTTCTGCTTAATATTACGGGTGTGTATGCACAATGAGGCAGTGCAACTCTTATAGGTTCTTGAGTGGGGAAACAAGTAAACTATCTCAGCCTGAAGAATTTACAGCCGGGCGCTGTGGCCGAGCGGTTCTAGGCGCTTCAGTCCGGAACCGCGCTGCTGCTACGGTCGCAGGTTCGAATCCTGCCTCGGGCATGGATGTGTGTGATGTCCTTAGGTTAGCTAGGATTAAGTAGTCTAGGGGACTGATGACCTCTGATGTCAAGTCTCATAGTACTTAGTGCCATCTGAACCACTTTTTTAAAGAATTTACGTGGTTCTTTATGTTCAAATACCGTTTACTATAATTTTATACATGCGTCTTATTTACTGGTTTTTTGAAAACAAAATTATTTGTAAATTAAAAATTTTAAACACACGACACGTATACGAATATTTTTGTCTTTCATACTACGAAAAACAGCAACAAATTCCGAAATTTCTTGCAAACTCACTACTGGTTCCGGCAAGGAAATGACAGTCATAGGTCATCAAGAAAGACTCCAACCCTTTTCTCTTTCCCTCCAGCAATTATTTCGCATTGAGGAGCTACACAGCTGACAGCTGAAGAGCAACATGCACTTAATAAGACTGCGCTCCTTGACAGTACATTTCCACGTACTGATCGTCTGGAATATCGGCACTACACGATAGTTTCTGCTGACGTGTTTGAGGCGCAGTGACCTATTGTACAGTTCGTGAAAGTCATTCCAAAACTACAGTAGCTAACCCACCCATTCAGTATGTCAGTGCGCGACAGCGAAAAACCAAATTCAGGTCTCATTCACCTACAGTAGCTGTTAAAAATGAGCAATGCAATTGGAAATCCTGGCAAATAGGAAATCTGTCCTAAATACTGCTTTTATTTGCAAAATTACCTCAGAGCCGTTGATATTCATCGCAAAACTTGTGCTGTATAGCGAAATAATGTGATGAGCGAAAGTTATGTGCGTCAATGGCGTCTTTTTATAAGAGTGGTAATTGATCACAGAAGTGATCTTCCGCCTGTCGGCATCAACGAACTGATTCAGGGAGTTGGGAGCCTAGGAACAAATACTTCCGGGATGTTTCATTTTTAGTGCGTTTTCCTTAGATCGCTTTCGTTTCTGTCTCGTACAAATTTTGAAATTGACTTTAAACTAACTTTCCGGTGAGCTAGAGACTTGAAACTTTTACCGGAGCTCAGAACTACAGGATAACGCAATATTAACTCACTTTCGTGTCTGGTGTGTGGCGGAGAGTAATTTGTGCACCACTGCTATTTTCCCCTTTTCCAGTTCCACTAACGAATGTTTTGTGATAAGAACGATTGCTGGCAAGCTTCCGTGTGAGCTCTATTCTCTCTAATTTTTACCTTCACGGTCTTTTCGCGAGGTGTAGCCTACGTAGGAGAAAGTAGTATATTGGTTGACTCAGGTGAACAGAAACTGAAATAAACTTTTGTAATCTCGTCAAAATATCTGAAAACGATTGATAAATTTCACACACACATGACTAAAAGAAGAAAATAATTATTTAAGTGAAACAACTTTTTAATGTGACACGTTTCAAAATGTCTCCTAACACCATTCAAATTCCTAACCCCATACAGATTTGAGCTTGTGAATTTTTAATGCCTATGACAATATTAGTAAAATTTAAAACGAAAAACGTGAAGTGCATCCAATAGATAATAATGAGTGTAGTGAGTAGCTGTTGTTAAGAAAAATCACGCAACAGTTCATATCATTTGCAGCGCAGTGAAATTGTGACTTCGATAAACTACTTTGGCATCAATTATCGAGTGCATGCGCCCCACGTTCATCCGTTTTAAATGTTACATGCAATGTCATAGCCATTAAAAATTCACAAGCACAAATTTTCAGCATTATCTGTAATGGTTAGGAGTCTGTATGGAGATAAATTATTTTATCCTTTAATCCGTTTTTCAAATATGTTATATTAAAAGTTTTTATTTAATATAATTATTAATATTATTATTGGTTTCTTGATAGCCAGCCTCGAAACAATTTTCGACGTTTAAGCCAGCCACGGTGGCCGAACGGTTCTAGGCGCTACAGTCTGGAACCGCGCGACCGCTACGGTCGCAGGTTCGAATCCTGCCTCGGGAATGGATTTATGTGATGTCCTTAGGTTAGTTAGGTTTAAGTAGTTCTAAGTTCTAGGAGACTGATGACCTCAGAAGTTACGACCCATAGTGCTCAGAGCCATTTGAACCATTTTCAACGTTTAAGTGTGTAACAGCCTGAAACCGCCGAAAGAAATCATGCAATACAAGTACCAATACAATAACAATTAACAACTGCGTTAATTTTTCCTGAAATTAAGTCGAGCCAGGTATTCTAGCGGCAACGCGCGTGCCTGGAAACCGAGAGGTCGTGGGATCAAAATCCCGTCGGACCAGGGAAGTCCGCCTTCACTCTAGCTTTTGCCTCTCAATGATGTGAATAGTGACTAGAAACGCCACGAGATTCGTACTCCACATTAAACTTCAGGTTCTGTTTTCCCGATTGGATAAATAAGGCAGATCAGGTTAACACAAGTCACCGAAGTGGCGTCCAAAGCGGAGACTAGCATTGAGCCGCAGAAAATTATTAACTATATATTAAGCCCACGATCTGATTAACTGATTTTATTAAAGTAAAAGAATCATTGTTACCACAAAACATCTTTTTCATTTACCATATTATGACGTTTTCCTGTATCTTTATCTGCCCTTTTGCTGCAAACTCTTATAGGAGTTTACATACTTTTAGGTCTTCTGTCGCTAAAAGAGTATGAATGTTCGTCAGTAATGTATTGCTGGATGACGTCACACGACGCAATAGTATCGTGGCGTTTTCATTTGTCGCAGCAAAAGAAAATATGGTTAATATCTTCCTCACTTCCGCTTTCACAAGGCGGAGATGTGGTCATTTTGAGGCGGTGGAGATGTTACCGGAATCTCCCGTGATTAAATCGCAGCGGTGCTATTGTCACCGTAAGGTTTGTGCTATATTTACAATTTACCAAGGACGTGCTGTGAGATCGTAGTAAATCGTCGGGTGGCACTTTATCGTATTTCAATAAACCAGTGTACACAAATTCTTTGACCAGAGTGACCACTTCTGCATTTTCCTTTATTCCGCTATCCGCCTTCAACCAGAAGATAAGGGTACGTATGCCTTCACGGTCGGTTTCTGCCACAGCAGGAATATTAAAATACCTTGCATATGACGTCCCATGTACATAGAAACTACAAAAAGAAGCATTAACACCCAACTTAAGGGGGAATGTATGTAAAATTGTTGAAACTTTTTTTGCAACCAGGTAGTTCCGTAGCATGTTAGAAATATTGTCACAAATTTTCAGAGTTTAATTCGTGCTTCAAATGATGTAAAAGCCGTCTAGTTTCAACCAATGCACAGTACCACGCCCCCTTTTCTACACGACTCTCTCTTTTTTCCGATATTTTGTTGTTTCCTGCCGTCAGAGAAAACATCTATAGAGTATAGAAAGTTGTGAGCCCGCTTACGATGGGATTCATTACGATTTATTAAAGGAATGCACATAGATAGAACACAAAACTCGAACGAAAGCTTTAATAATTCCATTTAGAAGAGACGCTGGACGTCAACATTTTACTGATATACTGTCGTTATATTATGTTTATCGGGTGTTCAATGATGGTAACACTGGAAGAATTAGGGCCTTTATGAGACTAGGATTTGATGCTTGTTGATTCACTGAAAACCGACTGAAGAATCCTGACGATTTCTGTATCGCTAGTTCTGAAATGTCAGTGAAGGATATCGCCAAAAAGGGACGTCAGAAAGAACAGACTTAGCAGAAAAGAGCTACATCAAAACCAAAAACACCATATGTATGGTTGTGATCAATATTAAGGTACTTATTTTCGGCATAAATGCTAGTAAAATGTTTCTTCTGCATTTCCCGCAACTTTCATTTTGAAGTGTGTAAGGCCGTTTTCTGCTCAACTGTTGTGGATAAAAAGGCCAAATTTTCTACAGACTTTGTTCATACCGTAACACGACTTTCCATGGAACAAAACTATTCAAAACGTATTATTCTCAAACTTATTCAAATTTTTGTGAAATAAAAACTACTTTGTATCAAACACACTATTTTAAGAAATTATTGCGAGAATTCTAGGACTCATTAAAAAACTGCTACGCAGATTTATATATCTACTAAGAATAACCTACCACATTTTCAAAGTGATAAGTAAAGTAACATTTTATAAATTGTTCCTCGTGTGGTAGTATGTATTCTGAAATCACTCAGCAATGTCCTGCTCGAATTACTTGACAAGAAATTGAAAAAATGATCTATATTATAGCCAATTACATAATGACAACATGTGCGAAATTTGGTTCAATTATACACTGGGATCCGGAAACCACCAAATTCGTTTCTCCTAACCATAATTATATCAAAATCTAATCATAATTATGCCAGGCTTTACAGAGAATTCATTGAAATAGAAAAGGACAAAAAGTAACTTTAACAGAAAAGAATTGGAAGTAGACGAGTTGTCGGTGTTACTGCTAAATAAAATAAACTCTTCGCCATCACAAGCTTTAAAATAAACTCTTCGCCATCACAAGCTTCGTAACACACGTCGGCGTGACTCCGGGATCTTAGGCAGCGAACAAACCGATGAATGGATACGTATTAACAGTTCGGTTTGCTGGACTTATCTGAGATTATAACTCCTTTCTGAGTCATTATAGCCTCTGGAAGACGAAACGTTAGGCAGACAAATACGCTTAGGACCACGGCCTAATGTCCATAAAACTAAAAACAGCAAAAACATAACGGTAATCGTACTTAGGGTGAAAGATCTTACAGTGCTTCTGTAATGCGACATACGAGATAATTTTTGATGTTCAAAATGTTTAAACAGCGTCAGTGTTAGTTTCTGGATGTTGTCTGCAAGTCTGTGGCGGGCATGAATGCGTGGCTGGCAAACCAGGGCCTCACTCTTCTAGGCTCTGTCTCCAGAATCGAACGTCGAACGTGAAAATTCCACAATTTTCGTCGTCGACGTATACTTACTGTTGATCATACCTGAGGACAGCGTTTTATTAATAACACTCCGGGTGCCATAAACTGAAAGCGCGGTGGTATTAAGATGCGATTACATAATTAGAAAATCGAATACTAGATTCAATTTATCGACTTCACATAGGTCAATATGACCAAAAATTCCTCCTGGACTAAATGAAAAAGAAAAAATAAAGGAAATCGAAATTAGGGAAAAAGCAAGAGAAATCGTCGAGTAAAGCGTGTTGTCGAAGCGTTCCCCAACGAGTCAGGTATTGAGCCCGGCGGGCGCGCGATCGTGACGGCCGACGGCTGCGGCTGGTGTCGGCGCGTCGCGTCCCTATAAATACGGCCGTCGCGGGATGAGGTCGCGTGCGCCACTGGGTCGACCGGCAATCGATCTGCCGCTCGCTGGTGCGGCCGCGCCGGCTATGAATACTGCACCCGCGCCGTATCGACGGCGGCCGCCTGCCAAAATCGCAACGCTCACTGCCGACCGCAGGCCTGCGCGCCGATGCTCACTTCGCTACGTAAAGCATACATGTGATAGCAGCAGCGAGGTGAAAATAGGTCCCACTGACAAATATTGCTCCATGACGAAGCAAGGGACTTGTAACGGCGTACCGTCGAAAACTGTCTCACCACGGAACAAGCTCTGGACAAAGCGGAAATTGCGATACTACTAGTCGGCTTCGACCAGTGACGTAATGAACACGCGAAATATGATGAACACAACATGGCGACTGTAGAGTCATATAACTGCTGACATTTTGAAAACTAACAACATAAATTGTTTTGATTACGACAATTTACTACACTACTGGCCATTAAAATTACTACATGACGAAGATGACGTGCTACAGACGCGAAATTTAACCGACAGGAAGAAGATGCTGTGATATGCAAATGATTAGCTTTTCAGAGCATTCACACAAGGTTGGCGCCGGTAGCGACATCTACAACATGCTGACATGAGGAAAGTTTCCTACCGATTTCCTATACACAAACAGCAATTGATCGGCGTTTCCTGGTGAAACGTTGTTGTGATGCCTCGTGTAGGGAGGAGAAATGCGTACCATCACGTTTACGACTTTGATAAAGGTCGGATTGTAGCCTATCGGGACTGCGGTTTATTGTATCGCGACATTGCTGCTCGCGTTGGTCGAGATCCAATGACTGTTAGCAGAATATGGAATCGGTGGATTCAGGAGGGTAATACGGAACGCCGTGCTGGATCCCAACGGCCTCGTATCACTAGCAGTCGAGATGACAGGCATCTTATCCGCATGGCTGTAACGGATCGTGCAGCCACATCTCGATCCCTGAGTCAATAGATGGGGACGTTTGCAAAACAACAACCATCTGCTCGAACATTTCGACGACGTTTGCAGCAGCATGGACTATCACCTCGGAGACCTTGTCTGCGGTTACCCTTGACGCTGCATCACAGACAGGTGCGCCTGCGATGGTGTACTCAACGACGAACTTGGGTGCACGAATGGCAAAACGTCGTTTTTTCGGATGATTCCAGGTTCTGTTTACAGCATTATGATGGTCGCATCCGTGTTTAGCGACATCGCGGTGAACACACATTCTAAGCATGTATTCGTCATCGCCATACTGCCGTACTCACACGGCGTGATGGTATGGGGTGCCATTGGATACACGTCTCGGTCACCTATTGTTCACATTGACGGCACTTTGAACAGTGGACGTTACATTTCAGATGTGTTACTACCCGTGGCTCTACCCTTCATTCGATATCTGCGAAACCCTACATTTCAGCAGGATAATACACAACCGCTTGTTGCAAGTCCTGTACGGGCCTTTCTGGATACAGAAAATGTTCGACTGCTGCCCTGGCCAGCACATTCTTCAAATCTCTCACGAACTGAAAATGGTGGCGGAGCAACTGGCTCGTCACAATACGCCAGTCACTACTCTTGATGAACTGTGGTATCGTGTTGAAGCTGCATGAGCAGCTGTACCTGTACACACCATCCAAGCTCTGTTTGACTCAATGCCCAGGCGTATCAAGACCGTTATTACGGCCAGAGGTGGTTGTTCTGGGTACTGATTTCTCAGGATCTATGCACCCAAATTGCGTGAAAATGTAATCACATGTCTTTTCAAGTATAATACATTTGTCCAATGAGTACCCGTTTATCATCTGCATTTCTTCTTGTGTAGCAATTTTAATGGCTAGTGTATATTGGAAAAAAATTATTGGAATTACACATCTGGTAATGAAAATGAATCAGCTGTTACCAACTAAAATCGGGACTCATCTGACCAGGCCACAGTACTGCAGTCGACTAGGGTACAACCGACATTGTCAAACCATAGCCCATTAACGCCAAATTTCGCCTCACTGTCCTAACGAATACGTTCGCCGTACGTTTCACATTGATTTCTCTGGTTATTTCACGCAGTGTTGTTTCTCTGCTAGCACTTGCAAATCTACGAAAACGCCGCTGCTCTCGGTCGTTAAGTGAAGGCCATCGGCCACTGCATTATCCGTGGTGAGAGGTAATGCATGAAATGGTATTCTCGGCACAATCGTGACACTGTGGATCTTGGAATATTGAATCCTCTAAATATTTTCGAAATGGAAGGCCTCATGCATCTAGCTCGAACTACCATTCCACGTTCAAAGTCTGTTAATTCCTGTCGTGCGGCCACAATCACGTCGGAAACCTTTTCACATGAATCACCCGAGTATAAATGACTGTTCCGCCAATGCCCTGTCCTTTTATACCTTGTGTACGCGACAGTACCGCCATCAGTACATGCGCATATCGCTTTCCCAGGACATGGGCCCTCAGTGTACATTTTACCTACGTAGCTCAAGCAGAGACTACAATACGCGATTTCGTATTTTTCCATAAACACAACATTCTCTGTTGGAAGGTCCGCAACTTGTATGCATTTTGATAAAGGACATTTTGTTCTACACAATAACATGCACTTCAGAAGCGTTAATTTGTCAGCTGTTACTAGGGTAAATAGTCCATCATCAGTGCCATATATTACTTTTTAGTTGTCAATGGCGAAGGGCGCCACAAGAAAAACTTTAACCAGTTGTCCAAAGGAAGCCGAATCGAGTATAGTAAAACATAGCTACAGTGGTGATTACGCCACACAGCCTTCTTTTTGCTCTTTTTTAACTTCTCCTGCGTATCTGCGGTGTTGACATTTCTATATAGGTTCATGCAATGTTGGTGGAAGTTGGTGGCCGGATCCCTCACTAACGCCACTATTCCCCCGGCGATGGAATCTGTGTACCGCGTCTGTCTCTATCTAGATTAACTCTCACGTTCGAGTCTCAGTGTTTGCGTAACGAATATCTGAGGGGGAGCGTAGGTACCAACTTGGTATTCACCGAGACAGATTCGATCTGAGGCAGGCTCACCTCACAGAATCCCGGAAGTGGTGCCCTAATGCGCTCGGTTGCTACGCCACAACCGCGTTACACAGTACGAACTAAAAAAAAAAAAAAAAAAAAAAAAAAAAAAAAAAAAAAAAAAAAACGTAAATAAATCGAAGCTGGTATCGAAAAATACACTTAAGCGATTTGTCCAGTACATGTACTTAGCAGTAATAACTAGGACTTTAAACAAAGGAATCGAGTGTTCGAGAAATATCTGTACAGTTGTAGTAGAGACCTCAATACACAACACGAAATAAAAATAAACATACAGGGCCTGTCGTAAAGAGATTGAAGCTAGTATCAAGGAAAGACGTTTCAGATATGTAGCTGAAGCTGAGACTGCGATATGCAGTTACGAATATACAAGCTCCCTGGAGTATTCAGAGATATGAAAGGAACGTTCATTTGAAGCTAAAAAAATTTTGTGGTCGTCATTTGTTTATAATACGTTAACGCAGGCCCAGCGAAATTACAGTCAAATGGAAAACGAAGCCTTAGCTATTATCTCTGCATTGAAAAATTTCACAGTGATGTGTACTTATGACGATAGATAACCTTTAAGCTTCGTTCTCCGTTTGACTGTAATTTGGAAACAAGTGCATCTGGTCGTTCAGCTCCATAGACATTGTGAGAAAGATTGGCCCACAAGCCTTAGTCGGATATATCTGCCGCCACTATCATGGTCTTGGAAGGGTCGAATGTCATGAATCATGGTGCTCAGAGAAGAGCTTATTTCAAGTCTTGAAGTCTGATCGCAAGCGGAGGAACAATGCCGCTTAACATTCTTGTTAAGGAGCTGATTTAATGGTTTAGCGACAGGTGCCGCATGAGGAATGAATTTTTTGTAATAATAAAGTTGACCTAAAACTGATTTGAGTTATTTGGCATCTCTGGCTCTTGGCACGTTTTGTATGGCCTCGATAAGATGTGGAATGGGACGTATCCGTGATTAACTGGAAACATGTTCCAGACATTCCATTTGCGACACAACAATTTTCCCTATTACGTTTCAGATTAGATCGCTGGAGCAAGCTGAACAAGGCGTCCAAATTCGTTGCTAGTTCCTGTTCAGTTTTGCTAATGACAATGATATCATCCCCGTACTTTGCTGTCCCCAGAACGTACTGTGTCATGTTTTCCAAAGAGTATTGGAATATGGCCAACGCTTGGCTATGCCAAAGGGCAGTTGACTACACTGAAAAAGACCAAATGGCGAAGATGCTTTTGGAAGCATTATCTAAGAGGACTTGCAAGTAAGTGTCCAGCAGGTAAATTGTTGCAAAGCCTTGCCTCCTGCAAGATGCACCATGAATAAGGTATTTATAGAAGAATCGGTGATGAACATGGCACTGATAGTTGACTATAAATCCCCAAAAATCCTCTGTGGGTCATCTGGTTTATCAACCCTCACGACAGGCGTGATACACTGACTGTTTGTAAAGGGGGTCAGAATTTCTTCTCCTGCTGACGTTGCAGCTCGTGGTGAAACTTGTCACGCAGAGAATAAGGAACATTGTATGCCTTAAGAACCTGGGCAGAGAACCTGGGCAGCTCTGAATGCAGTAAAGAGATGTTTTCTTCAAAGTCAGTGACGCCAGCTGATGGGTGTGAAAAAACAGAGGCACATATTGAACAATGGTCCCACAGGTAGGAACAGGATATGAATGGTTGGGTTCGATTCATAGAATCGTCGACTTCCAGACCAAGGACATCGACACGATTCACGCCCAAAATGTTTGTGGTTTTCGTCGCATCGACCAGGCGGATACAGGCTGAGAAGGACACTGCTTGGTAATGAAACCGAGCGCTCAATTCGCCCTTTACCTTATGTTGTCGTTACTGTAACTTTCCAACTGCTTAGAAAAAGGTTGTAGTATAGCGGATTCCGGGCTGCGATACTTCTCTCAATCAACAACAGTAAGTGAGGATCCAGTATCAAATTCAAAACCGACATGAAAGACTTTATAGCCGCTTCCAACGTTAAAAACCTATCGGATATAGGGATAATGACCTGGAGGGGCCAGAACCGTAGAGGCAGGCATTGTCGTCCAAATCAGAATCCCTGAAATCCAGTCAGGAACAACTGAGTTTCAATTTCATGGTCGCACATTTCAGCTTTGAGTCCATTTTTTCCACGGGCTGTGGATTTTCCCCTAGTAAAGTAGCACTGCAGGCGTTATTATGTTACGAAACAACTAACGCATGAAAGTAATTTGCTGGGTGTGCCGACTGCGAACGGCGTCATTGCCAGAGGACGGCTTGGTCAGCGAAGCGGGCTTATTTGAGGAAAGGGGCTGGCTCTGGGTCCAGCAAGTTGGGTAGGCAGCAAACATCTGCGATGGGTCCTGCCGGGCTGTCAAGGACCTACTGAACAGTTAAAAAACCCGGATGAGGGGCAGCTATGTTTCTAAAGGTGGGTCACTGCACTTCAAGAGGTCACTGCAGAGTCTTAACTGGAGAGTCGACCAGGAACATACTCTTTACCAGCGATTCCATGTAACCCTGTTTCCACTGAGGATTAGAACGCCTAAAACAACAAGCTCTAGAAAGATCTTGCCAATGAGCTGTCCACTCCCTGTGCAGCGGTCCATTTCGTTTATGTCAGCTAAAAGAATGTGCTGCAGGCGGCTGCCAAGTGCACTTTGGCATCAAAATAACAAACAGGATTATGAACGTTCAGTGGGAAAAGCATAAGGGTCGATCTCAGGATCGACCTGCTTTAATAGGTGGTACGGCGGCTCATGTACTGTCGGAGGTGTAGATCTCAGCTAGGACGACAGGTCCTAGGAGCATTCCAGGAGAGTTTCTGATTGTAAAACCGCGGCAGCAATCAGCGGAAAGCCCAGAGAAAATGTCCGTGGAGAACTGATTCATCATAGCCACATGCCAGCTTAATACTGTTGATACCGTGAGACCTATTTTCGAACATATGATCCTGTGGAAGCAAGTAGGTACGCACAGACTGCGGCCTCTTGGAGCGATTGCTCTGCCATCTGTCATCCTGGAATTGCTGAGGCAGTGTCCGCCTTTAAAGCCCCTGCAACATATGGCGCAGGCCACCCGTATTGCAGTGTTGTGAAGCTGGAGCGTTATGAGGGCCGACATGTCATTAATTTCTCACGCAACCAACAAAAATGTGACAGCAAATACCGCTATAATGAAATGCAATGCAAAATTCGCACCAAGAAGTGACGTCATAGCAGCCATTACCATTACAATACTCATCGAAGCCGACGTGCTGTATCGAAAAATTTTTTTGAGCCCAGGTCCTTTAGAATACGGAATGACAAGGATATCGGTCTTCAGTTTGTTGAATCACCAACAGCATACCTTTGATATTAGTTAGAGTAATCCAGCATAGGGTTCGGAAACCGCTCCATTACGAAACGAGCCTACGGCTTTAACCAAAGGACTATCTCACTCAGTTTTATCTCAAATACGCTGGCGTCTTGAAGCAGGGTAGTGATATTTTCTGCTTGTCACCATAATGTTCATGCTCTCTCCATCGGCACAAGAAGACAATGTGCCTTCCACAGAATATGTCTGTGCCAAGTCCATAGAGCACAGGGATACGTTGAACGTTAATGTCGATTGTGAATCGTCTGCGAATCGAGGATGTCTTCAGTGTTCCGAGTGTATGGATGATTACTGAATTATTTGCTCGTGGATTTAGGCTTATTTACGAGCAACAGATCACGGTCTCAGACCTTCTAATTCATGAGACTGGAAACTTTTTAAGGGAAAAACGAAATCTACTGTTAGTGCTCTCCATCTCACGTGAAGATTTAACATTTTATCTGTCACGTTCAGTGGAAGTCAAATAATCTGACATTATAAGCAATAAAAAGTGACCTTACAGCAAGCTGACTTGCGGGAACCTGGTTTTGACGGTACATAGCTCCTCTAAAGATAAAAAACATATCTTACCACGATCTGACCAAACTTTCGACATTAAAATCATTAGAGGATGACAAATTCCCGAACGCTACCAATTTCACGCAAATAAAAAATGTGTTTTTCTGTTTAGTTTATGACGGTATCATCTGTTGAATCGCTTGCATTATCTATCTCCTCTACGCTGTTTGAATTAACTTTCCTGTCTTCTAACAGTGCAAAAAATTTATTAAATTTCACTAAGAATTATTGGTGAATTTCTCTACTCCTGTACATTTGTTGGTGTACTGTTCGCTTCTAGATTACTAGAAAGATTATTCTGTAGGAACGATTGGCACTTCGTATTTATCAAGTGCATTTCAATAGAATATGCGAGCAACTATACTACCAAAATCGTCTGTACATTAGGCACAAATATTTTTTGGAACAATGCCAAATATCTATGATGCCTTCCATAGTTACTGTTGTGGAACGGCTTCAAATGATTCAAATGGCTCTGAGCACTATGCGACTTAACTTCTGAGGTCATCAGTCGCATAGAACGTAGAACTAATTAAAACTAACTAACCTAAGGACAACACACACATCCATGCCCGAGGCAGGATTCGAACCTGCGACCGTAGCGGTCGCTCGGCTCCAGACTGTAGCGCCTAGAACCCCACGGCCACTCCGGCCGGCGAACAGCTTCAAATAAGAATAAACAGACTGTACTTAATGGTTTACAGAATTAACACTTTGCCGTCCGCACGTCTTGTACAAATTTATTCGCTTGGCGCCGGCAGCGCTAAGTCGGATTACTTGGCTTGTCGCCGGCCGATTGTCACCTTTCCGTTGATGACAAGCTTCAAACACATTACAGAAGGATGTAAATTGCAGTAGGTACTGGGGGATGAAGAAGCTTGCACAAGATAGAGTAGCGTGGAGAGGTGCATCAAACCAGCCTCTGGACTGAAGACCACAACAACAACAATATTAAGGGACGACTTATTTGAGCAGGGAGACGATAATACTGTTTAATTTGGATGAACTGCAATTGTAGAAAGCCTTCCATACACCATTTATGGAAAAATCTGTATACAGTAAGGGGAATACAAGATAGTCGCGGTTATTGTAAGTAACAGTGACGCGGGGTGATCACACATTGAAGTTTCCTCGGTAACCAGGTGTTTTGGTGTGTATAGTAACACTGTACCGGAATATGAAGTAGTCGTTTAGCGTGGAATGTGTGCAGTAAAGTGACAGTGTGGGAAAAAATTCTATCCACAGTCAAAAAACGAAAAATATCATACAGTAGCCACATATAAATATACGCCTACACACTTGTTCACTATGCTTTAACCAAAATACGGGTAAGTAAAAATAGTATCACGTTTATTAGGTGGAGATCCTATCAGAGCAGTGGTGGGGACGGTCACAATGTGGAATTTTGTACAAAACAGCGTAATTTACATGCAAGTTAACCACCTTTAGCAAACTAATAGGTGTTAAATATAATAATTCCTCCGAGTTTACAACTCCGCAAAATGCTTTCTAGTCTCTATATGCATATTAGAAATAGCAGTTTCACAAATGTCGGAAATATAACTTTCTGATAGCAAAGACAAGTAAAAATGTAACCTGCCCTGAACGTAGCGGCTTCTACTTCTAGAATTCACTCTGCTCAAATCAGCTACCAGGATACGTATCCAGGCAGGAATGCGACTTTCTAATGACGTAGACACATAATATTGTTAACCGATTTGGATACGTCAGCTGTCATTTATAGCGGGAAGTGGGTTGTAAGGTGGTAAGGGTGGGCAAAACGAGCATTAATCATTTTACCACAATCTAGGCATTCTACATCTAAAACATAAAATATAGCTCCATGAGTTTGGCCGCATGTACGGGTTTCCTTTGACAGCTACCACTCTGGTCACGAAGGTTTTTTGAGACAAGTTTACGGATTTAAAAAGGGTAAGACAATCCCTCCAGGCAATTTCTCGCGTTCGGATTATTCTCGGGACCCAAAGCTGGCTGAAAACAGAAGTAGAAACCTCAGAGATATTTAGCGATTCATGGAACGTAAAAGTAAATCGAAAAGACAAATAAGACGTCATAGTATGGGAACAGTTCATTGCAGTTGACAAAAATATTGTCTTTATTGAGATGTGACAGTGAAGTTATCTTGTCGCGTATAACAGGTCCATGTGAAATCAAGTTAACTGTTGGATATCTTTACCAGCCTCCTAGTTCCACTATGACAATTTTAGAGTCATTTCAAAGAAATTCTACGGTTAGTAGCACGTAAATACCCAGATCATACAATACTAGTTGGAAGCGACCCCAACCTACCAATTATAGATTGGAGCGTCTATAGATTCCTTGCAGGGGTTACCGATAGGCAGTGTTATGATGTACTTTAGAACACGTTTTCTGAAAACTCTCTTGAGAAGCTAGTTAGAGAGCCCATAAGCAATAGGAATATTTTAGACCTTGTAAACTTGACCTTATCGACGGCATCAGTATAGAGACAGGGATTTGTGAGCATAATATCATAGCGACTAGCGTTAATAAAGTTAATAAATCAACCAAGAAGACTAGGAGATTATTTCTGGTTAAAAGAGCAAATGATGACAGGGAAAACTTAACAGAAATTCTAGCGGCTGTGAAAAGACCGTTGCATGAAGCATCGACGACTACCACCGTCATACCGTGCCAAGACTTGCCGAGAACCCGAGAAAATTCTGCTCTTATGTAAAGTCGCTAAGCGGGTCTAAGGTTTCTCTCGACTCACTCGTTGACCTGTCTGTGTAGCAGTGGAGATAACAAAAGCAAAGGCGAACATTTAAATTTCGCATTTAAGAAATCGTTCACACAGAAGAATCGTATGAACGAAGCGCCGCACAGACTGCCGTAGATAAGCAACCGAAAAACATGAAAACAGATAAGCCGCCAGGTCTGGAGAGAATCCCAGTTCAGTTCTACAAGGTGTACTCTACTGCTTTGTCCTCTTACCTAGCTTTTATTTATCGCGAATCTCTAATCCAGACCACAGTCCCAAGCGTAGGGAAAAGACCGACGGCGACTCCTATATACCAGACGACTAAAAGAACGGATCCCGCAAAATTACAGACCAATATCCATAACATCGGTTGGTGCACAATTCTTGAACATATTCTCAGTTCAAATATAATAAATTTCCTACAGACGGAAAAGCCTCTGTCATAGAATCAACAGCCGGCCGGTGTGGCCGACCGGTTCTAGGCGCTTCAGTCTGGAACCGCGCGACCGCTACGGTCACAGGCTCGAATCCTGCCTCGGGCATGGACGCGTGTGATGTCCTTGGGTTAGTTAGGTTTAAGCAGTTCTAAGTTCTAGGGGACTGATGACCTCAGATGTTAAGTCTCATAGTACTCAGAGCCATTTGAACCATTTTTCACCGAATGAACAGGGTTCTAGAAAGCACCGCTATTTAAAAACTCAGCTTGCCCTTTTCTCACATGATATACTGCGAACTATGGGTGAAGGGCAACAGGCAGATTCCATATTTCTAGATTTCCGGAAAGCATTTGGAACGTTGCCCCATTGTAGACTGTTAAAGAAGATACGAGCCTACGGAATAGCTTCACAGATATATGTGTAGCTCGAAGAATTGGTAAGTTGTGCAGCGAGTGTTCAAAAACAAGGCTATCATCAGGAGTGGAAAATGTTAACTTTCAGGGTCGGAGATGTCACAATTAATAAAATGTTCCAGGCTGTTATGCAATGGTCGAATAGATTACACATTAAAACCGAACGTTTTGACACCACGTGGGGAGGACATATTCAAGGGGGATAGTAGCTTTTTTGAATGTGCGTTTCATGCCCATTCAGTTTGATAGCACTCATGTACTGGCAGCTACAAGTGGATGCAATGAAAGGCTATGTAGAAAGGCCATAGAGATTTCAAAATACCCCAGTAATTTCAATAGGGAGGATGAGGGTGCGAAACTGAATGACATCTGGATTCCGGTGATGAAAAAGATGCGTACCAGTCTTCCACCATGTGGTGATAGCAATAGCGGACGTCGGCAGTCGACAATGGCCAATTGCGCTCGGGCATTCAAAACACGTGACGTCACGCAATTGCGAGGAAGCACGCGGAAGCGGAATTTTGCTGCAGTCAGTAGCAAGCCAAGGTGTCAAACATTCAAAGAAGCTAAGATTCTCCTTGAAAATGTCCTCCGCAGATGGGGACGAAAGATTGTCTTTTAATGTGAAATCCGTTCGACCGTGCCGTAATAGACTGGAATATTTTATTAATTGTGGTCGTCAGGAGTGCCCCAGAGGTGTATGATAGGACTACCATTATCTTCTACGCATATAAATAATCTGGCGGACAGGGCGAGCAGCTATCTGCTGAAGAGGTGTAGCGTGCAGGAAGGTGTCGTCGTTGAGTGCTCGTAGGAGGATACAAGATGACTTAGATAAAATTTCCAGTCTGTGTAATGAATGGCACCTAGCACTAAATGTAGAAAAATGTAATTTAATGCAGACGAGTCGGAAAAATAGACCCACAGTATTCGAATACAGCATTAGTAGCGCCGCGCGGGATAGCCGCGGGGTCTCAGGCGCCTTGTCACGGTCCGTGAGGCTTCCCCAGTCGGAGGTTCGAGTCCTCACTCGGGCATGGGTGTGTGCGTTGTCCATAGCGTAAGTTAGTTTAAGTTAGATTAAGTAGAGTGTACGCTTAGGTACCGATGACCTCAGCGGTTTGGTCCCATAAGACCTTACCACTACCACCACCACACAGCATTAGCAGTGTGCTGCTTGACACTTGCTTCTCACTTAATACCTGTGCGTAATGGAACGAGCACGTAAAGATAGTACTAGGGAAGCCGAATGGTCGACTTTGACTTACTGGGAAAATTTTAAGAAAGTGTGGTTCATCTGTAAAGGAGACCGCACGTAGGAAACTAGTGTGTCCAATTATTGATTACGGCTCGAATGTTTGGATCCGCTTTAGGGAAGACATCGAAGCAATTCAGACACGGGCTGCTTGATTTGCTACCGGTACGTTCGAACAACTTGCAAGTATTGTGGAGTTGCTTCGGGAATTCAGATGGGAATAGTGTTTGCGGTATGTACTATGCGATGTTCTTCAGACATGCATAAAGGAAGACAATGCCGCGAACGACAATCATATGAAATGACAGAAATATATTCGCAATTGTAAGTTCGATTAGACTTCACCTACATAATGGATTAGTGACAATGAAAATTTGTGTCCGACGGGGACTCTAACCGGGATTTCCCGCTTATCGCAAGTGGTCTCCTTAACCACCTAGGCTACCCGAACACGACTCCAGGACCGACCGAAACTACCAGTGTCACTGTGAGTCCACGTTCTTACACTCGCACAATTACTGACTACAATGTACCACGAAGATAAGTTAGGAGAAATTAGGGCTCGTACGAAGCCATATAGACAGTCGTTCGTAGCTCGCTGCATTGTGAGTTGAAAAGTAAGGAAATGACTAGTATTGGAGGTGGATACCGACCGCCACGCGCTGTACGATGGCTTGAAGAGTATGTATGTAGATGTAGATACAGTCACGCCCTCCTATAGTTCAATCCATTTCCGCAGAGACAAACAGAAACTAGTGTCTTGTAACTATTCTCAATGGTAGACAAAATCAGTTGTCACTCCTCTGCATGCCTTCCAGACACAACCCATTATAACGTTATTGAATACAAATAGTGTTCTCGGTTACATGAAGGTGTCAGTTGTTATACTTGACAACGGAAATAAAGTAATAATTGGTTCCTTTAGCCGACCCCGCGACTCAGATAATTCAGTTGCCCAACAGTTCAAACATAACTAAAATCCATCAAAAATAGGTACCCTACGCGTACAATTATAGTTAGTGGTGACTTCAATCTGCCCTAAAAATGTTCGCGAAAATACATATTCGCCGGCCGGGGTGACCGAGCGGTTCTAGGCATTACAGTCTGGAACCACGCGACCGCTACGGTCGCAGGTTCGAATCCTGTCTCGGGCAGGGAGGTGTGTGATGTCCTTAGGTTAGTTAGGTTTACTTAGTTCTAAGTTCTAGGGGACTGATGACCTCAGAAGTTAAGTCCCATAGTGCTCAGAACCATTTTTTTGAAAATACATATTCAAAGCTGGTAGTAGGCATAAAACATGGTCAGAAAATGTACTAAATGTTTTCTTCTAAAATTATTTTCAGAAATTAGATCAGGAGCCCACTCGAAGTGTACGACCTCTTAGCAACAAATAATCTTGAGCGAATATGGATCATCATGGCGAGTACAGGGGTTAGTGACCACAAGGTCGTTGTAGCGAGAGTGAACACTGCAACATCCGAATCCACCAAAAGTAAATGCAAAATATATCTATTTAAAAAAACGGATAATGTTTCACCTGAGAAACAGAGTCCACTCGTTTCCCACTAACAATGTAAGCGTAGACCAGATGCGGCTTTAATTCAAAGGAATAGTATCCGAGTCAATTGAGAAATTTATGCTGCATAAATTAACAAAAGATGGTACTGATCCCCCACGGTACACAAAACAGGTCAGAACACTGTTCCACAAGCAACGAAAAAGGTGTGCCAAATTTAAAATGAATGTCAAAATATTTTATTGTCGCCATCGTACATATGGATAAATGATCATTATAATAACAACAGAAATCACAACTCGTACGAATATTGAGTGTTCATTTTTCCCACTTGTTGTTAGAGAAAGGAGCGGAAGCGAAATAGTATGAAAGTGGTTTGAAGAACCCTATGCCTGACACTTAAATGAGAACTGAAGAGCAGTCTTGTAGATGTAGAGATAGAACACAACTGCTCCATATGTCATCTTGTTACAACAAAATTGCAGAACATCGCCATACATTATCGTAACCCCATTCCAGAGTAATTTCTGACGTTAACAGTTGGTAGAAAATATCTTTCTCTGCTTCGGTAGTTCTATGAAGCTGCTTGAGTGGAACGTAACTTTCGCTTCGGGGTGGCATTTCACATGTAAAAATACATCTAGTATTATGCTTTAATAAATATATTACCCCTACTTTACGCCATAATTAGATGTTTAGTGATACAGAGTATCAGTATGCGTACAAAACAAACTTAGGTTCATTGCCTTATATTGTCGAGCAGTTTTACTACTGCCGTTAAGTTAGCTGAATGTATTTTATTGTGTGCACCATATTTCTTTAAAATGGAGTCCATAATGCTTTTATAAATAGAGGACTACGCGATATGGTGTCACTGTCCTATAAATTCATTCTAACAAGGAACCCCTTGAGTGCGAGGCCGCAAACGGCCAATTAAGTTTACGGCAGTCGACGCCCCACATTTTGTCTACCACGCAACTATAATATGGGCTGGCAATGGCAAGAGGGGTGGGGGTGGGGGGGGAGGTGTCAGAAGAGAGAAGAGCGTTAGGTTAAGGAGCTTAGTCAGGAGGAACTCACAACAGTACTACACTGCTAAGGGTTTTCATAAAAAGCAGAACAATTGCGGAAATAAACAAAGTAAACTTTGCATTTTATCTACAACAACAGTTGTCGAAGTTGACATTTCGTCCGAAAGGAACCCAAGAAATTTCGCATAGTGAGAAAGATGTGGCAGATGGATATTAGCGTTTCTGCAAGATGAATCAGTGGAACGTGTGGTGTCGTATACGTTCGACTGTGCGGACAATGTACATGAGGAGTACAGTGATAACGATACGTGCTAAACAAGTGAAAGTGATATTAGAATGGGTGTCGAGTCATGCAGTTCAACACCCTTGTCGTATAGGGAGCAAGGAGCCACAAATACCGTCTCCAGTTATACATAGTGAAGGACAAATGTTGTCCAAGGAGCGGGTACTAAACATAACTACGTTCATGGAAGATCATCATATACACACATCATATAAACACAATTATGAACAGACTTCGAATAAGTCCGCATCAGTATGACCGCCTAGTGCGTAAGAAAAACTACGGATATTAAGACAAGACACTCTTGTTAGAAAAATTGCTGTTCGCGCATTTCAAGAATGCTCGGTACAATTTATAGGCTGGCCATGATAGTAACCTACTACGTCATCCACATCAAATTGCGCGCGACATAGATTATAGTGATTTCAAGGTAAGCAGTGGACGGTTGCATAGCTTCAAACAGTGCTACGAACTTGGAAGACGTAAGATAACGAAATTTCAGACAAAGCGTAGAATCGGAGAAATTTTTTTAGACGAGATAAAAAAACTTATCCCATCGTTCAGTATGAAATTTGTCTCCAGCTCGGATCAATTGGGATTTCAAGAGGAAATCCATATGAAAGGATCCAGGAAATTAGAGGTATCAAGAGAGTTGTATCAAAATGAACAAACATCTGTGTCTTAACGCTCTCGTATAAAATTATGCCTACTGTTAATCTGGATGGTAAATTCGCTGGGAAGTTATTTATTGTGCTGCGAGAAGTTGGAGGCGCTCTGCCCCTACTATTCTTCCTGGTGTGCATGACCTTTCAAGGGCTGTAGGGAATATTTACGTCATAGAAAGCAAGGGTGGAAAATGAGCGTAAGAGAACTGCAATTACGGTATGAGCACTCCTTTTGGCCAATAAATGGGCAACCTAGCTCGCTTTTACATGCTTGTTGCTCTGCGTATAAAAACCATGCTTCTTTAGAAGAAACTATCACTCCTGAAAGGTGTGTGACATTGTAATTCACACTACCTGGAACCACTGGACAAATTCGGCCTCTGGATGTTTTTTTTCCGTGCCTATAAAACACCTTATCGCACTATCTGCTGCTACGCCTTAAAGGATAACCATTTCACGATAAGCTCCATGACAGACTGTTTCACATTCGGCTGCATGCCATCACATTCCACCAGTCCGCATCACCGTTTACAAAATGGCTCCGAGCACTATGGGACTTAACATCTGAGGTCGTCAGTCCCCTAGAACTTAGAACTACTTAAACCTAACTAACCTAAGGACATTACACACGTCCACGGCCGAGGCAGGATTCGAACCTGTGACCATAGCGGTGGCGCAATTCCAGACTGTAGCGCCTAGAACCGCTCGGCTACTGCGGCCGGCTCACCGGTTACAACAATATGATTCTCTACGCATTTTTAAGAGTGAATACCTAGCTGAACACGCTGCACGGTTTGTAACTCCCAAGGAGTTCGCCTTCGACCTTGATGGTACGAACCTTTGTGATCATTGTGGTGCGCCAGTTTTCATTCGGTGTTTATGGTGCATGTTAATGGTTTGTTTTTAACATTTCTTGAATGTCGACGATGACAGTTTCGTGAAGTGTAATGCAAACAGCCCATAGAAGTTTGACCTCTGCAGCTCCCGGACACTCATTTTCCTTCACTCGCTTGATGCACACGGTGAGCTATTAGTAGCTAATATTTTTCCTGTTATAAGTGTTAAAATAAAACTTTCAAATGAGCCTTGCTAAAGATGGAACTTGCGATCTCAGACCCAAGGAGTTCCTCGTAAGGCAAAAAAAGAAAGCACCGTGAAGGAATTGTCCAAACGGGACGGATGTACATTTGCAGAGAAACAAATGATAACTATTTCAAAAAAATTGGATAATTTATTCAAGAGAAAGAGCTTCACAAATCGAGCAAGTCAATTACACGTTGGTCCACCTACGGCCCTTATGCATGCAGTTTTTGGCTTGATTGATAGAGTTATTGGATGTCCTCCTGAGGAGTATCCTGTCAAATTTTGTCTGGTTGGTGCATCAGGCCATCGGAATCTATGGCTGGTTCGAGGGCCCTGTCCATAATACTCCAGACGTTCGCAGTTGAGGAGATATCTGGCGACCTTGCTGGCCAAGATAGGTTTTGGCAAGCACGAAGACAAGCGGTAGAAACTCTCACGGTGTGCGGCCGGGCATTCCATCAGTTCTCATCACCCGTTACATGAATACGATTCTATATGCATTCCTTAAGAGTGAATACCTAGACGAACATCCTGCACGGTTTGTAACTCCCAAGGAGTTTGCCTTCGATTACAGGCTACAGGATGGCTTTATGGGAAGCCATCCAGGTCTTACATTTTACCGGTTGTAAAATATCGTCGACGTGCCGCTATGCTGCAGGGATGCTGTGGATGATAACCAAAAGGATCCTGCTATGAAATGAATCGGTATCCTACCGCTGCCTGGGACTTCTCTACACACGTCTTCACTGGTTATTGGGGCTCACTTCGAAGCAGGACTCATCATTGAACATAATCCTACTCTAGTCAGTGAGATTCCAGGTCGTACGTGCACGATACCACTGAAACAGGTTTATTGGTGTACAGAGGGCAACGGTAGTCAGCGCAAGAGGTACCGAGAGCTCAACCCCCTGTTTTCGACGCACCTGTTAAGTTCAGTCTCTGAATGTTTGTTTTTTTCTGTGCTTATAAAATATATTTTCGCACAATCTGGAGCTACGTCTTAAAGGATAGTCATTTCACGATAAGCTTCACGACAGACTGTTTCGCATTCGGTTGCATGTCACCACATTTAATCAGTCCTCGTCACCCCGTTAGATCAATTTGGTCCATTATGCATTCTTTAAGAGGGGATACGCAGTTGAACTTCCTGCACGGTCTGTAACTCCCAAAGAGCTCCCCTTCGATCTTGATGGTACGAAGCTTTGTGATCACCTTGGTGAGCCAAGTTTGTGGTGCATATTAATAGTTGGTTTTGAACACTTCTTGAATGTCGGCGATGACCGACACATACATCCCATAGAAGTTTGACCTCTACACCTACCGGACACCCATTTTCTCTCGCCCTCCTGATGCACTTTCAAATGAGCCTTGCTAAAGACTGACCTTGTGGCCACGCACTGAAAGGGTTCCTTGCAAGAAGTGCTGTTAACAAGTCGACAGTTCCCACAAGTACACTCCTGGAAATGGAAAAAAGAACACATTGACACCGGTGTGTCAGACCCACCATACTTGCTCCGGACACTGCGAGAGGGCTGTACAAGCAATGATCACACGCACGGCACAGCGGACACACCAGGAACCGCGGTGTTGGCCGTCGAATGGCGCTAGCTGCGCAGCATTTGTGCACCGCCGCCATCAGTGTCAGCCAGTTTGCCGTGGCATACGGAGCTCCATCGCAGTCTTTAACACTGGTAGCATGCCGCGACAGTGTGGACGTGAACCGTATGTGCAGTTGACGGACTTTGAGCGAGGGCGTATAGTGGGCATGCGGGAGGCCGGGTGGACGTACCGCCGAATTGCTCAACACGTGGGGCGTGAGGTCTCCACAGTACATCGATGTTGTCGCCAGTGGTCGGCGGAAGGTGCACGTGCCCGTCGACCTGGGACCGGACCGCAGCGACGCACGGATGCACGCCAAGACCGTAGGATCCTACGCAGTGCCGTAGGGGACCGCACCGCCACTTCCCAGCAAATTAGGGACACTGTTGCTCCTGGGGTATCGGCGAGGACCATTCGCAACCGTCTCCATGAAGCTGGGCTACGGTCCCGCACACCGTTAGGCCGTCTTCCGCTCACGCCCCAACATCGTGCAGCCCGCCTCCAGTGGTGTCGCGACAGGAGTGAATGGAAGGACGAATGGAGACGTGTCGTCTTCAGCGATGAGAGTCGCTTCTGCCTTGGTGCCAATGATGGTCGTATGCGTGTTTGGTGCCGTGCAGGTGAGCGCCACAATCAGGACTGCATACGACCGAGGCACACAGGGCCAACACCCGGCATCATGGTGTAGTGAGCGATCTCCTACACTGGCCGTACACCACTGGTGATCGTCGAGGGGACACTGAATAGTGCACGGTACATCCAAACCGTCATCGAACCCATCGTTCTACCATTCCTAGACCGGCAAGGGAACTTGCTGTTCCAACAGGACAATGCACGTCCGCATGTATCCCGTGCCACCCAACGTGCTCTAGAAGGTGTAAGTCAACTACCCTGGCCAGCAAGATCTCCGGATCTGTCCCCCATTGAGCATGTTTGGGACTGGATGAAGCGTCGTCTCACGCGGTCTGCACGTCCAGCACGAACGCTGGTCCAACTGAGGCGCCAGGTGGAAATGGCATGGCAAGCCGTTCCACAGGACTACATCCAGCATCTCTACGATCGTCTCCATGGGAGAATAGCAGCCTGCATTGCTGCGAAAGGTGGATATACACTGTACTAGTGCCGACATTGTGCATGCTCTGTTGCCTGTGTCTATGTGCCTGTGGTTCTGTCAGTGTGATCATGTGATGTATCTGACCCCAGGAATGTGTCAATAAAGTTTCCCCTTCCTGGGACAATGAATTCACGGTGTTCTTATTTCAATTTCCAGGAGTGTAGTATGGCACTCCCAAGCGAATATTACATCTCACCCAGCCAACTGTTGACGCCATGATAACCTCGCCCTGGTTAGCACGTGGGGATGGAGGCAATACGCTTGAGGACAAACTCGGAGACGACTGACCCAAAACGTTATCTTCTCCTTCTGCAGTTAAGAGGTTAGTCAGCAGCCTGCCCCAGCTTTCTAATTCAGTCCATCTTATACAACGGCCCCTATAGAATCTTTAAGTGTGCATCCTGATATAGTTACGCGGATGCAGTAGGTGCAGACGTGCAGAAGTGCGGTTGGAGTAATCGGCGGATCCCTGGACACCTGAATAGATGCTACTATACGGCGTGTGGCAGAAATGAATGAACCGTGGCGGAACACAGAGGCAAAAAGGAAGCGATCGACCCAGAGCTCCGGATTCATCATTATCATCGGTCCGAGGTGCAACTGGTGCATGAACCAATTTTTTTTGTTCAATTGAGACAGGAACAAAACAAGGTTTGTCGAAAGGGTTTAATATGACTGCACAAACCAGACAGTAGTTGGTCTTCTCCCTGTAATTGTAAATTAACGTCGATTATATGTTTAATTAAATCTGCGTAAAATGATAACTACCATAAACAATCATAGTTTTTTTAACTCAGCCAGAGGACAATTCCTTTCATTCAAGAAAATTTCTGTTGTTTTCGTAGCTCAAAGAAATCGCTTTATTGGTTTTCCACAGCTGAGGCAGCATACTGATGTATAATATGGTAAGTCAGTTTCTTCAATCTCTTCAATAAACTCGCGGAATTGACGATGATTGAGAGCGTTTGATCTTATATAATTAACATCTGACATGACTGGCTGTACAACTTCCGATACACCCGGTCATTTTCCTCACAAAGACTGTTAATGAATGGTGCAATGTATGATTAATGGTCTTGATGCATCGTCATTTTCTCTCTCCTCTGAATCGAAAGAAAGAAGCAACACCTTTATTTTTTCCACACATATTTTTGCCACTGTCAGTTGGTTTTCCACTGAAGACTGTTTTCCTGAATAGTATTTTCTACTCCTTTAAAAATTTACTCCCCTATGGCCAAGCTGTAAGTGCTATGAAAGTCAAGAAGTTTTTATACGCTTCATAATTTATGTTTATCTTTCGAATGAAAATTAACATATGTGCGGCATCTAAGAGATCTGTTGAACTCGTCCAGAGCCAAAGAGAATCACTCTAAGTGACGAGTTTTCTCAGACCATTGAGTTATATGTTTTCAACGTTATCATTTACACTTCAAGCCACAGTGTTTGCTGAGAAATTGATATTTTTAACAAATCAGTTTTCTGGACACATTTCTTCAATTGCTGCAATCACGCAGTCTTTTATTAATTTGTCATCAGTAAATGGTTTTCCATGTTTTGCTATTGAACCACGCGGAAACTAGCACGATTTGCTGCTTTTTTTCTCAGCATTTACTTTCTTAAAAACGTTTGCTGATTTTTCAGTCCGCGTTGCAAAGACGCGGATATTTCTGACCGTTGGTTTTCGGTAATTCTGGAATAACTCTGATAATGTTTAGTCTCATAGTGATGTTTTATATTGTATTCTTTGAGAAGTGATATTGTTCCAATTGCAAATTATACACATTGTCTTCTTACTTGAATGAGTCAGAAAATATCGATATCCCACTTGTTGTTCAAAATTTCTGCACGCGGTACCTGTCTTCTGCTTCTTTTTCGTATTTACACAAATTCATGCAAAAAAGATGTAACTGCGAATCAGAATGACGCCAATTAATAGTATAAAGAACATGGGTTTTGAGTAAATAAATGCACTGGATTAATCAGTAAGGTAATTTTACTTAAATTAAATACTCGCAGCTAACACACTATTTCTTCGTTGAGAAACTGTAGTCACATAACACACTAGTTGGTTCAAATGGCTCTGAGCACTATGGATGGGACTTAACTTCTGAGGACATTAGTCCCTTAGAACTTAGAACTACTTAAACCTAACTAACCTAAGGACATCACACACATCCATGCCCGAGGCAGGATTCGAACCTGCGACCGTAGCAGTCGCGCGGTTCCAGACTGTAACGCCTAGAACCGCTCGGCCACCACGGCCGGCAACACACTAGTCCCAATACATTTCGCTTTTCAGATTGCACATGTTGCCGCTACCCCAAGATGGTGCTTACCACAGGACTTAGCTTCTCTACTCTGCGGAAGACGTCACTACAATACAGTTAGCGTTGTTGGAAGTAGTCGTAATAATACGTAAAGCGCAGCATCCACATCGGCTATCACCGCGACACTGAAATGACCTAGACACTTGCCCGTTCGTGCCAACGGAAATAGCGGAGTGGAGTCCACCCCCGCTCCCTGTTCCATATATATCTGTCACCGAATAGGCCTCAAACGGAAATATGCGCATAATTCAATACTACAGTACGTTGGTTTTATGATCTATACACAGTTGACCCATACCAGCAGTGACCGTAGGGAACGAATAGGTAACCACTATTGCCGCTGCCTGGAGAGGAATGTTGTGGTGGGAAGACATCGCGCAGTGCCGATATCGGAAGACGTCTTGCAGTGCGGATACCATATGCAGATCGCGCAAGTTGCTATGATGTTTCTGACGCACGGAAGTAACAAGATTTCGTGAAAGGGCGTTAAAACCACCTACACGAGTGGTATTATTTGTAGCAAGGTATAAGAGATGAAGGTCAAACAATAAGTAGTTCATAGCTTCATAATTTTACTGCAGTGCCACTCAGAGTCAGCTAGTAAAGACTGGTAGCAGTGATAAGCGCCACGAAAACTTCTGAACTGTAACGAGGAATTCCGAGCAGTACTAGGGTATTAGGTCTCAAGACAGACTATAGCTAGATCTGGACCCTTGAGACTTGGTGGAAGAGCCAGGTTAAAGTGTTCGGAGACCCCTGCGTTAAGGCACTGATGCTAGTTGATCTTGATACAAATCTTTTGGTACCTCTAATTTCCCCTTCAGATCTCGATTGATCGGAGTTGAAAATCCGTGTCTAATGACTTCGATGTCGACGGGGCGTTAACCCCAATCTTCCTTCCCTCAGAGTTAAAAACAAATTCCTTACTGAACAATGGGATAAGTTTTTTAATCTCATCTATAAATTTTCGGGCCCATTCCACAGTTTGCTCGGCATCATGAAGTTGACGTTTTGTTTGAAATTTCGTTCACTTTTTGTCTTCGAATCCCGTAGCACTGTTTGAAGTTATGCAACCATCCTCTTCTTCCCTTGAAATCACTGTAATTTATGTCGTGTGCAGTATGATGTGCATAACGTAGCAGGTCAATCTCATGCACATCCTGTAAATTGTATCGAGCATTCCTGAAACGTCCAAACAACAGTTTTTTTAGCAAGTGCGCCTCGTCCTCCCTCGCATACCTGTTGTTTTTCTTATGCACTACACGGTCTTTTTTACTGCGGACGTATTCGAAATATTTTCATACTTGTTTTCTACTGTGCTGTGGATGTACTTTCATGCACTTAATTATGTTTAGTATTCGCTCCTTGGAAAACGATTGTCCCTCACCATGTTCCACGTTTCACTAGAGACGGGATTTGTGGCTCCCTGTTTCCTGTCCGGCAAGGATGATGAACTATATGGCTCGACACCTGTTTTAATACCACTTTTACTTGTGAAGTACTTGTCGTGATCACTGTACTCCTCATGAAAATAGTCCGCACATTCGAGCGTATACGACATCACACTTTCCACTGACACTTCTTTCAGAAACGCTGACATTTCATATGCCTTTTCTTTCTCACTCTACAAAAGTCCTTTGGTTTAATTTCTGACGAAATATCAACTTCAGCAACTGTTGTTGTAGATACAATGCAATGTTTTCTTTGTTTATTGTCGGCATTGCTCTGTTTTGTATCAACACCACTTGCACGGTAGCAATGTTGTGAGTTACTTGTCGACTGAGCAGTTCAACTAAGATCGTTAGCCTCATGCTGTGCTCACTATTGGATACTTCCAGCCCCGCCCCATGTTGCCATTAGCAGCCAATATTGTGCCCGCCTGGTAGACAGTATGAGGGGCATCGAATGCTGTGAACTACATTGGCCTTTTGCGTCCTCGCACTCAAGGGGTTCCTCACTAGATTGTTTTTAAAATCACACTCATTCTCTGGAGTTAATCAGGTTCCTTGTGGATTTTGACTTATTCGACTTATTCGTGAGGGCAGTCTGAAGCTGGAAGAAAGAGTATTATAAAGAGAGTGAAAGGCCTTGTCAAAGAAATCTAAAAATATCTTTGCTTGTATCCTCTGTCGGTACTCAATGTTCAGAGCACCATTTGTTATGATTCAAATGATGTTTCACGTTTTTAACATGACATTCAACTCGTGTAACCTTTCGGAAAACCTGAAGGCGTCATTCGTGGTACTCAGTATAGGCATTTATGTTTGTGATTTCGGATTGTCTTGCATTTAGGAGAACTTTTCTGCGCGCTAATCTTAGACGCTTCCATTTCAATGAACTACGGCACAATAAAGATGCGTAGTAACAGTCTGTCACAGTTTCGCCTTTTTCCAAGTAGTTCATCACGATGATACCCTAAAAGTCACAGAATATAATCGTGTTGGGAAAACTGCGCAAGATCTGAGCTGAAAAAATGCTCCCCACGCACACTATCATCACATTTGGCACGGGAGCGTTAGTGATAGTGGGCTTTGAGGGAAAAAACTATCGTCGTGTGAAGAAGATTCCTGTGTTGTAAATCAACATTTTGCAGAACTGATAACATATTTCAAACCTAATCGGGTTTTCGCTAAATAAATGAATTGAGGTACTTGGAGAATATGTTGCTATGTAGATATTTTATTATCATGTCATCACAGCGGAGTCTGTCGCAATGAATGCGAACATTATCTTGTGATAGAGTGGCACTGCGCATCCAGCGGCAAAAATGTGACATCATATCAAAAGACTTAACAAGAAATCACGAGAAAACGAGAGCGATGAAACAGTGAGATCAATAGACCTTCTGCCGAACTTCTGTTATCTAGACAAAAAGAATGGAAGGTCACCTACTTTCGGTGCAGTGGGAACACTACTACTGCACCATGGAAGTTTATGGGATGTATGTACGCCTCTGTGGTTAAATTGTATCGTGAGTGTGTACATCTATTGCGAAAACTGCGTACGTATACATGTTACTGATGCTCAAGATTGTCTTCGAGACCGACGGCGCAAGAAGTCTAACAGATACGCTACAGTCCGATGTGATGTACGTGTGACCAGGGCCTCACGTCGGATAGACGAGTCGCCTGGTGCAAGTCTTTTTACTTGCCGCTTCTGTAACTTGCCTCTCGATGAGGATTAAGTGGTGACGATGACAACACGAAGCCCAGTGCGCAAGTGGAGAAAATCTCCGTGCCTTTCTGGAATCGAAACCGGGCCCCTCGCGTGGCATTCTACCGCGCTCACCACTCAGCTATACAGTCCGATAACAATCAAGCATTCCGCAACCACGTAGTCAGCGTTACGAAAAATGGTTCAAATGGCTCTGAGCACTATGGGACTCGCTCGGCCACTCCGGCCGGCCAGCGTTACGATCTTGGGAGCTTGTGTATGGCATCCTCTAGGATTATCAGTCCACTTAATTTGGGTCTGAAGCGATCCTCTATCATCACTTTATCTGTACGCGGCTATCTTCGTAGAGAAATGTCTTAAATCGTGAATAGGGCAAGATAGCAGGAGTACACTGTTCAATCTAACAGTTTTCCTTAAAGAGTAGTTTAAAGTGCACATTGTTATTTTACGGTAACAAGGATTATCAGGATGGGAAGAGGACAAATGATTTGTCTTGGATCATAGTGACACCACTGAACGTTCAACCATCCAGCGGCTGTCGGGAGGCACAAAACACTGAAGATGGGCATCGCATTGGTCGCTCGTGGTCAACAACGCCAGCAGATGCTGGTAGCCGAGCGGTTCTAGGCGCTTCAGTCTGGAACCGCGCGACCGCTACGCTCGCAGGTTCGAATCCTGCCTCGGGCATGGATGTGTGTGACGTTCTTAGGTTAGTTAGGTTTAAGTAGTTGTAAGTTCTAGGGGACTGATGACCTGAGATGTTAAGTCCCATAGTGCTCAGAGCCATTTAAACGCCAGCAGATGAACGCTGCCTAAATTATGGTTCGTAGAAAACCCGACAAGAATCTTTCAGAAATGCGCACAGCCTTTTGAGGGGAACTGAAGAAGGCCATACAGTATGCAACCGTCGCGGAACGATCAATTTAACCCTTAAACGTCCATTACGAACAATACAAACCACCAGAGCACAACGGTGCACGAAAAGCTGAGCAAGGGAACACATGGAATGGAACCTGGATCAGTGGCGTATGTATCTCTTCATTGGCAGGTGCTGGATATGTCTGGTGCCTGACGATCGACATAGAATAGTCTGGAGGCGATCAGGTACCAAATACGTCTTAACCATGCAGTCTCTTGGACTTAACAGGGAAGGGTTAGTCGTGTTTTGGGCTGATACTATGTGCGGAGGTAAGATGCCTCTCACTGTTAACGAAGGTAATTTGAGAGTTGTAAGTAACGGAACAGGATACTCAAACTTACTGCGCAGTCCTATTGCCAAATTTCGCATCCCGCACCTCGAGAACATGTTCCCGCAGAAAGCAGAAATGACCTGAATGAAATCATCTGCACTATTTGCTGACACGAACCCAACTGAACGCCCTTGGGATTAGTTGAAACTTTCCGTACGTTGCCGCAGGAATCCTCCTCACACACTTGATAATTTCATATGGATCGGAGTAGGATTGTGCGATATCTTGAGCAACAATGTGCCATGAGGCTCCAAGAATATTCCAGTGCATGGAATAAAGTATAATGGCACTAAACGTTGCCCAGCACCAGATTTTGATTTCACAGTTGTGCAGAGATGTTCACTTTCGAACAGACTGCCTTCATTTCCTTTATTGTTTTATTTTAAATTTACGGGTTTACTGGCAGACGAAAAAAGTAAAGCAACCAGAAGATGAGGAGCAAATGAAACGAAACTTCACGGATTGAGAGGGTATGTGAGGTTATTTCAGTGATTACAAAATCGAATCAAATTTACAAAGGACTTGGTAGTACCAGATCACTTAACAGTGTGACGTTGCATTCCCTCTGACCTGGACGCACATACTGCTTCAGTTGGGAAGCGTGTCATGAAGCCGTTGTTTCTCTCCAGAGGCAATCTGTCGCACAACCGTTGTAACTGGTTCTTGATATCATGGATACTGTCACACAGAGCGAGTTGAGGCCCAAGGGACATCCCCACATTTCCCATCGGCAGTAGAACTGCAGATTTTTTGGTCACGGGAGTAACTCGACATCATGCAGAGAGTTCAAACAGACAAGAGCCATGCGTAGACAAGCGTTGGCCCGCTGAAACATTGCGCCACGATACTGTCGCACGAGAGGAAGCACGTAAGGACGCAAGATGTCCGTAATGTACCGTTGTGCCATCAGAGTTCCCTGAATAACTACCAGACGTCACCTGAAGTTAAACCCGATGCCCCTCCCCCCCTCCACATACACACACACACACACACACACACACACACACACACACACACACACACACACGCGCGCACACACACACACATACACACCATGACGCCTGTAACAACACCGCTGTATTTCTTCAAAACATTGGAAGAATGAGAACTCTCCCCAGGTCACTGCCATGTTCGGCAGCGATGGTGATCCTGCGTAGTACAGAACCGCACTGAGGCGCTGAACACAACGCGAAGTTTTTCACCAGTAGTCCACGCTTTCCAGTAATGGCTTAACTCCAAACACAACCGTTTGTGTTGTGGTGATAACGGCAGCCTATGGACGGGGCGATAATTCCCTAGTTCGGCTGCTGCTCGTCTCCGATTAATAGCTGATATGACACAGAATGTTGCAGGGAGTCCATTACTTGTTGTCGGATGGCTCGCGTAGATGTGAAGGGGTTACGATGTGCTTGGTGCACAGTACAGCGATTCTCCCTTCTGGTGGTCTAACGTTATTGACCGGATCCTTGACGACGAGTATGCCTGCTCTCACGTTCCCGGGCCACTATCACATCCGAAATAGCCCACAAAGCTGTATACTGAACGATTCGACCAGTTGGCCAAATGGACATCAACAATTAGGCCCCTTTCAAACTCTGTCAGGTGTTCATAACGTTGTCTCACAAGAGTAAGCTGCATCTCCGTGTTCTTGAGCGATGACTCAACAACTGAAGGTCTTCATGTGTCTTAGATAACCTAAGTCTGGTGACAACATTAAACACGGTCCACACTAATGCATTCCGGTGACCGATCAATCTGTCACAGAGAATTGCAACTATAACCATTTACGTACTCACCTATGGTGTATACATGTACGAAGTTAAGTTGTCATCTGACCTCGTCTTCTGGGTGCTTCACGTTTTTTTCAAGAAGTTAATATCCATAGTACCTAGAATGCCCATACCGCTCCTTGATAACAGATGGAAATCAGATGTTCATAAATTCTCAAGGCTTATGCGTTCGTTCCTACTTCCCTTTGAGCCCTATACTTTCGTGGACATACATGTGCTGCAGTCTTTTTAGCAGCTTATTAGTATGTGATTTAAGTTTCTTCTAGGAGCTGTGATTTAACATATATGCGTCAGTATGCTTTCACATGTCGTTCCACGAAATAACGTGTTGACGACTGATAAAGACTAACCAGAAATTTGTACGCTAAATGGTATAACCACCTCATCAGAAACAAGGAAAGACGGAATTCTTCAACTGAGGTTTTGAAGAACGTCACAAAGCGATTTGTTATTCCCGGAACCGCTCTCCTTCTAATCTGGACACATGGCAAGTGCTAACAGTTGGCGTCCAAGCCTTCACCTAACTAATGACGCTGTCAGAATTGGTTGAAAAGCGGTACTCTATGGCCGAATAGCTTTTGACACTGACGTCTGAGTCTGTACCTTAACAGTGGAATGATAACATTTAGTGAGACAGCACATTCTGCCACGGGTTTTCCTTGATTTCCACAGTTGCTAATTCATTTTCGTAAATTATGATCCGCCCAATTTCCCTAGACTGTATAGCTGAAGAAGGTATTCCAAGATATATTTTTTATCTTCTTTTTCTGACATGCGATAGGTCTTGCGCGGCCTGTTGCTTCTTTTATTTTGCGGAGCAAATTGCCAAAAACGTAGTGCTAAATTTGTTTCCTCTCTTCACAACAGATGGCATACCCATGTTTGCCTATTTTCTTCAAGCTTTCCATTTACATAAAATATTTTCAATTTCTCCCAATTATGTACATTTCTTTTATAATCTAATTCTGCGTCTCCCGCTGTCTTCCCGAGGAACTGCATTTCCTTAGTCTTACCTTTTTTTGATTACCCAAGATTCACTCTCATATAACACTGTTGGTACCGACTAAATTTTATAAAATGTAGGATAAATTTCTGTCCTTGCTTTATTTGGGAAAGATCTACTACTTTTACCGTTTAGGTAACTCAACTTCTCAATTTTATGCTTTTGATCTAGGTCTCCTGTGTACGTGGACCATAAAAATTTAAATACGTCTACTCGCTCTATGAAGTTGTTTTCTGTAAGTATTTTTGTCCTTGGCGGGTTTTTCGTTTTTTTTATTACTACTGACATGTTATAAACCCGACATATTTTGTGTTGACTGGCAGCTCACTGCAGTTCATCTTCATTCTTCGAGATTAAAACTTGATCAAAATACCATGGCCATTATATAATCATGTTTGCTTAAAATCTTATGTGTAATCTCTAGTTTCATTTTCCATTGCCGTACAATTTCGTCATTGTATACATTAAAGAGTAATGGCAAAAGGCTGCAACTACGTCGAACTAATATTCTCTATTGTTTTGTCATTATGTGCAATTATTTGGATTCTAGTGTTATTATACAGCTTCTGAATTATCTGTGTAAGATTTATTGGTGTGCTGCTTCTTCTTAACGTGTCCCATAATAATAGTCTGTTTCCTTTATCGGAGGCCTTCATATAATCTACACTCCTGGAAGTTGAAATAAGAACACCGTGAATTCATTGTCCCAGGAAGGGGAAACTTTATTGACACATTCCTGGGGTCAGATACATCACATGATCACACTGACAGAACCACAGGCACATAGACACAGGCAACAGAGCATGCACAATGTCGGCACTAGTACAGTGTATATTCACCTTTCGCAGCAATGCAGGCTGCTATTCTCCCATGGAGACGATCGTAGAGATGCTGGATGTAGTCCTGCGGAACGGCTTGCCATGCCATTTCCACCTGGCGCCTCAGTTGGACTAGCGTTCGTGCTGGACGTGCAAGACCGCGTGAGACGACGCTTCATCCAGTTCCAAACATGCTCAATGGGGGACAGATCCGGAGATCTTGCTGGCCAGGGTAGTTGACTTACACCTTCTAGAGCACGTTGGGTGGCACGGGATACATGCGGACGTGCATTGTCCTGTTGGAACAGCAAGTTCCCTTGCCGGTCTAGGAATGGTAGAACGATGGGTTCGATGACGGTTTGGATGTACCGTGCACTATTCAGTGTCCCCTCGACGATCACCAGTGGTGTACGGCCAGTGTAGGAGATCGCTCCCCACACCATGATGCCGGGTGTTGGCCCTGTGTGCCTCGGTCGTATGCAGTCTTGATTGTGGCGCTCACCTGCACGGCGCCAAACACGCATACGACCATCATTGGCACCAAGGCAGAAGCGACTCTCATCGCTGAAGACGACACGTCTCCATTCGTCCCTCCATTCACGCCTGTCGCGACACCACTGGAGGCGGGCTGCACGATGTTGAGGCGTGAGCAGAAGACGGCCTAACGGTGTGCGGGACCGTAGCCCAGCTTCATGGAGACGGTTGCGAATGGTCCTCGCCGATACCCCAGGAGCAACAGTGTCCCTAATTTGCTGGGAAGTGGCGGTGCGGTCCCCTACGGCACTGCGTAGGATCCTACGGTCTTGGCGTGCATCCGTGCGTCGCTGCGGTCCGGTCCCAGGTCGACGGGCACGTGCACCTTCCGCCGACCACTGGCGACAACATCGATGTACTGTGGAGACCTCACGCCCCACGTGTTGAGCAATTCGGCGGTACGTCCACCCGGCCTCCCGCATGCCCACTATACGCCCTCGCTCAAAGTCCGTCAACTGCACATACGGTTCACGTCCACGCTGTCGCGGCATGCTACCAGTGTTAAAGACTGCGATGGAGCTCCGTATGCCACGGCAAACTGGCTGGCACTGACGGCGGCGGTGCACAAATGCTGCGCAGCTAGCGCCATTCGACGGCCAACACCGCGGTTCCTGGTGTGTCCGCTGTGCCGTGCGTGTGATCATTGTTTGTACAGCCCTCTCGCAGTGTCCGGAGCAAGTATGGTGGGTCTGACACACCGGTGTCAATGTGTTCTTTTTTCCATTTCCAGGAGTGTATAAAGAGGAGGTATGTGTCCTTATTGTATGGATTGTATTTTTCTAAAAATTTTTGTTGTGTAAATGTCTTGCCTGTACAACTTCTTCGAAGATATTCTATAGATATATATTTGCAGAGTACGTGGATATCAACGTCGAGGCGCAGCAGGCAAAGATTTTACAGCGCGGATACAGTAGCTTCTACCTGCTTTTTTTTATATATATAACGCATGACTACATTTCGTCAGTTTTATGTTTGTCTGCCATACGCTGGTGCCTAGATAGCTCGGTGGCCTATTGTCATGCACGTCAACTACCGTTTGACAATGGCGTAATATCCGAAACTGGCCAACACTGGAAAGTAAACAATAATTACAGCCGATAGAGGAACTGTTGTCATTTCAGAAATATTGTATGATTGTTGAACCTGTCCGAATGAAACTAATTCCACATTAGTCATGTGCTAGTGGAGCACCTAATTTAGCCCAAACCTGTACGCCCTCTTCTTGTTGTTTTTAATGCTTCCTCATTGAATTTTCGCAGAGTCGTACGCGTGCCCCTGACTGCCGAGTGGCACTTCTAACTCCGCCATGGAACACGCTTTCTTCATACACTGACCCGAACGCTGAGAAAATAATGTTTCATTCGTGATGTAGAACACAATCGTGCAATGTCCCTGAGTTCTAATACAACCACTTAGCTGTACATCGTCCAGTTAAGCCTATCGAGAGTACCGAACGTTTCCGCGGCTTCCTATCTGGCACTGCTCGAGCTGCTAGATGTGTACATATCAGGAATTAGACCCTAGAGTGTTAACAGCCGACCACTGTCCACTGAGAAGCGTGTTCTGCCGTGTGTTCAAGAACCCTCAATCTTCGGAGGGCATGAGGCTGTCAACGCAAATTCCCAGGGATACATGGTGAAGGAACCCCATTGCAAGTTGTGTGTTATAAACGCCCCCACACAGCAGGATCAGCGGAGGATCTGTTCCTTGTGTTCTGCATCTCCACGTCTAGAGCGTTATTAGGGTTCACGTACGAGAGTTACGCTGGTGGCCATTAAAATTCCTGTCAGTAAGGATAGCACGAACGAAGTTTTAGTTATTCTGCGTATACTGTGCAATAGGAAAAATACGTGATTACATTTGTAAGTTATTTAAAGGTACACAGACTGGGAATTTAATACTCAGAGCTCCCACTTCTGGCAGCAACGTTGGATTTAATGCGGCTAGGCGTCTAGACGAACTGGGACGACAGATTAGATACGTCATTCCATGTTATTCAACTTTATGCCAGCGATCTTTAGTCGTAATGGCTATCGACTGGTGGAATGTAATTCCTTCAGTGACCTGTGAACAGAAATATTCAGTAGGTGAGAGGTCAAGAGAACGTGTTGGCCAGGGCAACAGGCAAAACTTTTGTATAGAAGCAGAACAAGCACGCGCAACATATGGTCTTCCATTAGGTTAGGTTAGGACCAAACAGTCTGTTGGAAGGTGTTGCAATCGACTTGGCTTCAATAATCGATAATCGATTAGTTAAATTATATCTCAGTTGAAAGGTTACGTAACCGAGACGTCGACGGCAGGACACAGCTACCGGCTTTACAGAGTCAGAAATGTAACGGCTGCTGTCCAGACTACCGGGTATGCAAGAGGTGTTCTTTGTGTGCCCAGTGGCACCCAATACGTTCACGGCAGATGCTGGGCCCGTATAACTAGGACTATTGCCATCTGATAACGTTAACTCTCCTCGGAACCTCCACACACACGCCAGTCGTGACGACTTACGCAGAAGTGTGACTTGTCTGGAAAGACGACTGGTGCCCTACATGCAGTGCTGTCGTTGGGTGGAGAACTGTAGAAACGCCTCTCTGTGTTGTTGTACCAAGGGAAGCCTCTACAACGGCCGCCGTTTTGAGAATCCGCTGTGCCTCAGACGTCGTCGCACAGTTAGTGCCCTATTGAAAAGTGGCCCACTCCCTCATCCAGTGTACGTGACGCGGCCTTAGGGTAGGGCACAGTGGAGCGAAGTGTGCCCCTTGGGTAGCCGGCCGAAGTGGCCGTGCGGTTCTAGGCGCTGCAGTCTGGAACCGCGAGACCGCTACGGTCGCAGGTTCGAATCCTGCCTCGGGCATGGGTGTGTGTGATGTCCTTAGGTTAGTTAGGTTTAAGTAGTTCTAAGTTCTAGGGGACTAATGACCTCAGAAGTTGAGTCCCATAGTGCTCAGAGCCATATGAACCATTTGTGCCCCATGGGCCCTTAGCATCTTGGGACCGTTGAGATCCTGCCTGTATAGCGTTGAGTATGGTCTTCCTGAATAGATAGGTTTCACAGTCGAATGACTGTCATCGGTTCCGATCCACGCGCGCAGCAGTGTTACGGAACAGTAAACTGAAGTCTCGACAGGCCACAATCCTGTCGCTTTCCAATTCAGGCATGTGCTGCTAGACGTTTTTCCTTCACACACGAGGCACAATAGCTTCTTCTCACAAAAAAGCAACATTCAAATGTGTTTTCTGGATGAGAAAACGACATCCTAATCTTCCTTTACATACAGAATGTAAAAAACGTCACTGCTACCTACTTTGTGTGGTTGCGCTGAGATACTAATTATTGGAGTTTCAAAGCATTTAGTGTCCTCCAAGCCAATTTAACGTTTGTTGCATGCCGCCTTCATAGTGGGCAGTTTGAATGCCCATCAGTGACTTTATCCCACACAGCACATACGCCACTACAGGGGCTGCTTGGAAGCTTGCAGTGAGGGTAAAAGCCGATGTGCGGTTGTTGGCCATACCAACTTTAGCCCTCCCGCCACTGAGCTCGTCTTTTCGGTGACAGCTGAAAGCGTCTACCGTTCTAGTGTTAATTTTGATTTGTGGAGGCAACAGAAACACCTATGATCTATCAAAAATTTTTTAAATCAACACTAGTAATTAGTATGTATGTGTCAAACCCTGATATAAAGAAAGTCAATGGTAACAGCGGGTTGTTAACAGGGTGACACTGTCTAAACAGCCATTCCTGAAAGTAAAGTAGACAAAATAGGATAGAGAGAAGGCATAATTTTGAAATACGAATAAAGATTTATTTGCAAGATGCATCGAGAGCGCTGGCCGTTCCAATGTATTACTCATTTCAAAAACACTCATTTACATTTTCTACTTGGAGTGTCCTAATAATCAATCGTTATTATACAGTTTAGAATAGTTCGAAATACACTTTAAGGGAAAAAAGGCAGACCAGTCTTCAGCCTGGAATCTCATTCCCTGGAGTAGAATTGTCTTCAGTGATGAGTCCCGCTTCCAATTAAGCCCCGACGACCCACGAAGACGTGTCTGGAGACGCTCTGGACAGCGGTGGAATACCAACCTGACTGTCGTCCTCTATACAGCTCAAACAGAAGTCATGGTCCAGAGTGTCATTTCTTTTCATATCAGGACCACTTTGTTTGTAATCAGCGGCATCAAATGGTTCAAATGGCTATTAGCACTATGGGACTTAACATCTGTGGTCATCAGTGCCCTAGAACTTAGAAGTACTTAAACCTAACTAACCTAAGGACATCACACACATCCATACCCGAGGCAGGATACGAACCTGCGACCATAGCGCTCACGCGGTTCCAGACTGAAGCGCCTAGAACCGCACGGCCACACCGGCCGGCTCAGCGGCATCCTTACAGCATAGCGGTACGTTATCGATATTGTACGCTACGTTTTGCTGTCCACCGTGGCAAGCCGCCTGGGCTTACATTTCAACAAGATAATGCTCTCCTGCACACGGCGAGAGTTTCCACTGCTTGTCTTCGTACTTGCCTAACCCTACCTTGGCCAGCGAGGTGGCCGGATTTTTCCCCAACTGAGAATGTTTGGGGCATTATGGGCAGGGCCCTCCAGCCAGATCGGGATTTTGTAGATCTAATGCGCCAGCTGGAAATAATTTGGCACGATATCTCTCAGGAGGACATCCAACAAGTCAATCAGTGCCAAGTCAAGCGTCAGAGATGGACCAATGCGTTATTGGCTTGCTCAATTTGTTACCCTCTTTCTCTCGAATAAATCATCCAATTTTTCTTAAGTTGAAATCATTTGTTTGCCTGTACATGTACATCATCTAGCGATTTCCGTCCCGATCTGATAATTCTTTCGTGATGCACTGCGTATATGTCGCAGTGTCATACGTTAAAGATTGCAGGAGAAGAAGAAAAGAGGTGAATGTATGACGGACTGCCTGCCTATAGAAAAATTTGTAACATATGGTAAAAGCTGTCAATGACGTAGACAAACAAGTGTCAAGCAAGAAATGGGTCCCAGTACCAAATGAAGAAAACGGAGGTGGAAGAATAGTAGTAGTAGGAGGAGGAGGAGGAAGAGGAGAAGGAAGAAGAGTCGTAGGCTAATACAGAGGAAGAAAGAAAACGGAAGTGTGAAGCGTTTAACTACAAAACGAAAAAGATTGGAAAGAGAGAAAAACGTTGGGGCAGTAGCGTTTGTAGCAGAGGAGATCGATTGACCCGCGGGCTGACTGCGCTATGCTTATTGATCCCTGGGCCGGCCACGCTGCCACGAGGGACCCACGGCGCGCTAGCTTGGCGAGTCCACTCCCACACTGTCCTGTCCTGTCGTTAGCGCTAGCTCACGCCGCCGACACTACTGCACCACAGTCCACATCTAATCTACTGCTGTTCCCTTGAACATTTACAGCACAAAAGTAGGCGCCAATTAAAAGTATGTTGTTTAAAATCACAATCTTTCATGTTTCTCTGTCAATTAAAGCCAGAAGAACTTTGATACGTTGACGCTGCGGAATGTCCTTATCTGCAATATCCACTGATGATGGTGTCAGCTATCATTTTTCGACTACCATAATAGTTACGCCATTTTCACAAATATGTGTTTGTTCTGTCATCGGTTCAAATGGTTCAAATGGCTCTGAGCACTATGGGAGTTAACATCTGAGGTCATCAGTCCCCTAGACTTAGAACTACTTAAACCTAACTAACCTAAGGACATCACACACATCCACGGCCGAGGCAGGATTCGAACCTGCGACCGTAGCAGCGGCGTGGCTCCAGGCTGACGCGCCTGGAACCCCTCGGCCACCGCCGCCGGGTCTGTCATCGGCATCAGATACAATACAAAGTGTCAAAGGAGTAGTAACATGTGTCACTAATTGTGTGGCCAGGGCAGCTCTAAGGAAAGAATTCAACTTTCAAAGACGAGCATCTTCTAACAGTACGTCACAAGAGTTACGACTGAACACAGCTGCATGAATGCTAACGTTGGGCACACGAATATCGCCTGTGTTGAACAGTCCTGTAACATGTTGTTTCACGACGATGGCACTGTTCAGTTCAAAACCCTAATTAGTATCATTTTAGGGGCAATATTTAGATGAAATAAAATGTGGGACATGTCATAGTTCATCACAGGCAAAGGGAACTGTCGACTGATCGCAAGCAACGTCTATTCTCCTACAACGAACAATGACGAACTGTAAATTTAGACAGACAGTTACACACACTATTCTAACATCGTTGAAACTGTTCAGTCTACGGACACGAGAAAACCTTTTTCATCTTACAAGGTCAGAGCGACGTACCCTCAGGACCTAACAATAGCAACTGCCGCGTATATCTCGTGTACATATCAGGGATGACATCTATAGAGAGGTCCGCCCTTGAATGCCGATTCTCATAAAATTCTTGAGTTGTAGGGCCCTGTCGAGATACCGACAGTTTCCACTGATCTGGAAGGAGCGATATTAAAATCCCCACCTGGCCGCGTCTAAGTTTTCTGTCGTTTCCCTAAACCACTCTGGGCAAATGCTGGAATGGTTCTTGAGTTTTTTCACAATGGTCTGGTCGTCGATGGGAAAATAAACAACAGTTTTCCACCCTTCCCTGGCGTTTCCAGCGACTTGTGTAGTGCGCGGGACAATGTGAAACACTCTATAAGAAACTGTGCAATACACTACAAGGAAAATATTACTAGGTCAATCATTCATCAGTGTAAACTCATATATTGCGACATAAATTTACGCATTTCGGCTGTGAGATCTGTACTACAGGGCTTGACGTGGGTGACAGCTTAAAAATATAGGAAGCAAAGAATACTGTTCAAATCAAATGGCTCTGAGCACTGTCGGATTTAACATCTGAGGCCATCTGTCCCCTATACATAGAACTACTTAAACCTAACTAACCTAAGGACATTACACACATCCATGACAGCGGCTGGCCGAATACTGTTCAAAATTATGTGGACAAGCAGTAATAACACTAAGAAAGTGTAAGATTGTAGCTATCCAAAAGAGATAAATATCTTCCAAACTATTTCAGAAGATACTAGAACGCTTGTATGAAACTTCACATGAGATCTTTAAATAAAATGACAGATCAAGTGTGAGCTCACGTAGTGACAGATGTTTATAGCTACAAAGAAGACGACGAAACAAGAGAGGAGTTTGGCTACAGAGACTACGTACCGACGCTATGAGATAATTGTGACAAACTAAAAGAAACAGTGGTAGTGTTTATTCCACTAAATTGGTGGAGCGCAGTTAGCTGTAAAGACGGGAAAGCTGTGGATACTAGTAAGACATTCTAAATTCATTTTTCTTGAAACTCTTTACTTTTTTACCTATTTCATATTATCCTGTTGCTGTAATGTCTTTTAAAGTACTCTTCTCAGTAATACTGCGGGTAGCTCCTTGCTCTGCCCTACTAAATAATAAGTTAGCGTGAAACGCTCTACATTAAACTTTGCTGGTGACACGCTCACAAATCTATGTCACTTAAAAGACTCCTGTTCAGGGCTTTTCTGGAAACCTTTCCGACAAAACGCCTTTTGGTTCATTTGTTACACTAATTTAAATTCTGTTTAGAGATACATCGTTAGAGAGATTTGTTTTTTAATTTTTTGTACACATTACAAATGGTGTGTACATATTAATAGTAATATAAATTAAAATTCATCTCGTTAATAGGTATCCAACCGTTGTGGAGGGTCTTGCGCGTTGTGTCGGAAAAAGTCGCCGAAACTCTGGGGTATTTGGACGATGAATCTACGCGACATCATCAGGCAATAGTGGTGACTCTTGATGAAAGACCTCTGCAGAGCGTTAATTGTTGAGTCCACATAAATCAAGAACGGTCCTTAGCCCCAGCACTCAGATAGCAGCGCACTTCGTGAAAATGGGTCATCAAGTGGGCGGCTGAATACGCGAGCGGAAAGTAGCGACCTTTCAGTCCCTTAGCTGCGTCGTCCTCTGTAGTCGACGCTGTATTAGCACGACTTGCATCGAGTCCCACGCATTGGTGGGACCGTGTCACGATATTCTGATTGACTGCCACAACTTGTGCACCTCGTTACGAATTTCACGTAAATGTTAAGCAAGCTAAACTGGCAGTATCTAAGCGACGGTAAAGATGTACGCCGTCTGTTTACGAGGATGAAAGAGTACGAACAATTGTCCAAGTCTTATCTTCTTTACTAAAAGGAAAGAACATTTGTGATTCTGGTCTAGTAAAATATAGCTTTCCAATCTCTCTACATTTTTTTCCTGGAATGTGGATGTCAATGTCAACATTCTGCAAGAATTTTTTTCCTCCTGCAGTAAAAGATCAGTCTATTTTGTAGGGAGTGTTCTGCAATAGGCACTTTTCGTATGTAAAATGCAGCTTTAACAGTGAGTCGTACTATCTTGGAACTGCTTTTTAGGTTGAAACCAGCCAGTTTCATAGCTATATGAAACTCCTCGACAAAATGGTAACTGGTAACATACGAGTAAAACCTTTTTTCTGCACCACTTTGCGCTACAAAATCATAAATCAATTCATGTAACCCCGATATGTCATTGCACATTACGCCCTAAGTCAAGATTTAACTTTCAACCTACACAAAGAAATGACAAACATGCTGTACAAAGTAGACAACACATGCTTAAGGCTAAGGTGGCGATCTAAAGGATATTTTACTGTCTTGCAGTTTTCACGCCTGCGGGAGACACTGACATGTTAGGATGATATAAGTAATAGCATAAAAATCTGATGTTAATTCGTTGACACCGCAGATAAGTGGAAGGCGTTATTTGAATATTGCCCCGTCGGATACTCAAATAATACTCTGTCATAAGAAAACCAGCATTTAATTGATCCCATACGATACAATAAACCTAACCTTTCGTTTAGAGTGAAGATTTTAACTGCAGTATGCTGCATATTATAGTCGTAACTAGAAACATTCGAATAGAATGGACATACGAGTATATCCTCACTCAGAGAAACTGTTGGGGTAAGCTAAGAGTGAGAAAAGTTTCACGTTCCGTCGGCGTTCCATCAGAAAGATCTGAACGTATAGGTGCCAAACCCGACACTTTCTGGCAAAAATCGCTTTCGAAGTCATTGCCTGAAAGTCATGGATGTGCCGTAGACGTTTATGGTAGTTATATGCATTGTAATGCGTTCTACTGTACCAGAATTGTTCCAGATTAAGTGTTTTTTACTTGAATTTTCACTTCATTTAGCGTTTTGAAAAGTTTCCTGTTACTTCGAAACTGTAACAGAGTCGGCAGGGGAGAGGGACGGCTTAGTGGTTTCTCCCCCTGGGCGGTAAATGTCTGTTAAACGTTTCTTCTCAGACACTGTGTATTGGTACGAGTGAAAACGGCGTGATATTTTTTCGGATAGATATCATTTGTATTAATTTACGCTGAAATACGAGATTTATCTATGGATTTAAAGAGAGTCCATTCTATTTGGATTTGCATTACGAAAATTGTTAATTTCTGAGTTGTGATAAAGTGCCTTTCAGGCCGGCACACAAGTCCAGTAGTGGCAGCACACCTGTATGCGATCGAATAAATTTAGTACTTGGGTGGTAACTTGACGCAATTATAGCGCAAAGAGGCGACTTATTGTATCTAGCAAGACGCACAGAAAGTGTAATCTAGGGCAAGAAGCTGCAGATGTAAGAGAGAGCCACGAAATAAGGGAAGAGAATGAACACATGAGAAGGAAAATACCGTATGTTGTCACCGACTGACACGCTTATATCTATGCCAAGCAGTAAATTTTACGTACGAGTCACCTGTCATTACGCCAACGACCTTGCTTCGTTGAATAAACCGATTCGCATCCGGTCATTAAGCAACGCCAGACGTGGTCGGTACCTGGGTTGCCTTCGTGGCAAATGGGTGGTGGCTAAGAGTTTCTGATCACCAGACTTAGGGACAATGTCGTGGATTAAATTCCAAACCTCTCCGCAGTGTCTCACGAAGTGAGGGCATGCGACGACGTTGGTGGTGATCATCCGTCGGATGGGAACGTTAAGCTCCGTGGCTCCCTTGGTACTTTTCGAGAGGCATAGGCTACGTACCGGCACCCGTATTCACCATTTCGCTTCTCTCTTCGTCATTCATCATCATCATCATCATCAACATCAACAGCAACAACACAAAGACAACGCTACACACACACACACACACACACACACACACACACACATACACACATACACACATTTCTCTGAGACACTGAAAACACAGAACTCTCACTCATTGTGCGCGAAGGAAACGAAACGCTCTCCAATAACAAGGCTAAACTTGTCCTTCTAAGTATCCCAGCAAGCCCTACCATACGACTTTACTTTTTACCTTTCATCGAAAGTGCGCTGCACGTCATCAGACATCAGCATAGGTGTTCAAACGAATCCGACCACACAAGTGATTTACAATGTTCATTTTCCGGAATGTGACAGGGGTACAGTTGCTTTAACCAAAGCTGAGACTGATCTTTACTCCTTGTGAACTTCAACACTACATACATGTGCATCTTAAAGATCAACGTTAGTAAACACTGTTAAAACGGTACTGTGAGAATTAAACTCTAATATAAGTGGAAACCTGATATACACTCCTGGAAATTGAAATACGAACACCGTGAATTCATTGTCCCAGGAAGGGGAAACTTTATTCACACATTCCTGGGGTCAGATACATCACATGATCACACTGACAGAACCACAGGCACATAGACACAGGCAACAGAGCATGCACAATGTCGGCACTAGTACAGTGTATATCCACCTTTCGCAGCAATGCAGGCTGCTATTCTCCCATGGAGACGATCGTAGAGATGCTGGATGTAGTCCTGTGGAACGGCTTGCCATGCCATTTCCACCTGGCACCTCAGTTGGACCAGCGTTCGTGCTGGACGTGCAGACCGCGTGAGACGACGCTTCATCCAGTCCCAAACATGCTCAATGGGGGACAGATCCGGAGATCTTGCTGGCCAGGGTAGTTGACTTACACCTTCTAGAGCACGTTGGGTGGCACGGGATACATGCGGACGTGCATTGTCCTGTTGGAACAGCAAGTTCCCTTGCCGGTCTAGGAATGGTAGAACAATGGGTTCGATGACGGTTTGGATGTACCGTGCACTATTCAGTGTCCCCTCGACGATCACCAGTGGTGTACGGCCAGTGTAGGAGATCGCTCCCCACACCATGATGCCGGGTGTTGGCCCTGTGTGCCTCGGTCGTATGCAGTCCTGATTGTGGCGCTCACCTGCACGGCGCAAACACGCATACGACCATCATTGGCACCAAGGCAGAAGCGACTCTCATCGCTGAAGATGACACGTCTCCATTCGTCCCTCCATTCACGCCTGTCGCGACACCACTGGAGGCGGGCTGCACGATGTTGGGGCGTGAGCGGAAGACGGCCTAACGGTGTGCGGGACCGTAGCCCAGCTTCATGGAGATGGTTGCGAATGGTCCTCGCCGATACCCCAGGAGCAACAGTGTCCCTAATTTGCTGGGAAGTGGCGGTGCGGTCCCCTACGGCACTGCGTAGGATCCTACGGTCTTGGCGTGCATCCGTGCGTCGCTGCGGTCCGGTCCCAGGTCGACGGGCACGTGCACCTTCCGCCGACCACTGGCGACAACATCGATGTACTGTGGAGACCTCACGCCCCACGTGTTGAGCAATTCGGCGGTACGTCCACCCGGCCTCCCGCATGCCCACTATACGCCCTCGCTCAAAGTCCGTCAACTGCACATACGGTTCACGTCCACGCTGTCGCGGCATGCAGTCATTAAAGACTGCGATGGAGCTCCGTATGCCACGGCAAACTGGCTGACACTGACGGCGGCGGTGCACAAATGCTGCGCAGCTAGCGCCATTCGACGGCCAACACCGCGGTTCCTGGTGTGTTCGCTGTGCCGTGCGTGTGATCATTGCTTGTACAGCCCTCTCGCAGTGTCCGGAGCAAGTATGGTGGGTATGACACACCGGTGTCAATGTGTTCTTTTTTCCATTTCCAGGAGTGTACATGGCTCGCTGGAGCAAAACAGCTTCATGAGCCTGAAACCATTGCTATGGGCATTGGTCTAGAATAACGACAGGGTAATGTAGGATTGAAAACTGTGTTCTGTAAGGAATTTCCTTCTATGTGCAACTGGTAGAAAATCGGGGAATCCCTTTTCTTGTAGTCACAGAAAGCATTTCACTCATGACGAAGCTTCTGAAATTCTGTTAAATGCCTATTTTATATCGAAGAGATTGATAGTTGTCATACAATCTAAGATAAAGAAACGACATACCACGAAGAAGTTATCAAATTGGTCACAAACTGATAGTCATATAGCTATCCATCGAAACCGCAAAATTGAAAACTCCGGCGACCGACGGATAATGTGGCAATTCACCGGGTAGCTGGCAAGGATAGTAAACGAGGGAAATGTCGATACTAGGGCATAAAGTCTTAACGAATTTCATGCCATATACTCATCCAACTAAACCTTGCAGACAGGCACGTTAACAGTACAGGCAGATGTCAGAACTTGAGAGAGAGGGTGTTGTAGTAATCGGCGAATCGCTCGACATTTGCTTAGGAACTACGCCACCATTTAACGTTGTTAACAGGAATGGGTGAACAATGGCAGAGCATAGTGTCAAGAAGGAAGCGGGTGATCTAGAGAGACGACAAAGTGTGAGGACCGAGTAGTCGTCAGAGAGCACTTATGGCCTCGGATTCATCATTATCATCGATCCGACGTGCAGCTGGTGCTTCAGAGACCACAAAGACCTTTAATAGGCGGCTCATAGACAGGCGCTGAGCTCACGGCGCCTCTTGCATTGACCTCTGTTCACAAACAACCGCGTTTGCAGTGGTATCTGGCGCATTCGGCCTGGATTCTCATTGACTGGAGTAGAATTGTCTTCAATGATGAGTCCTGCTTCTGACTGAGCCTCTTCGACCAGTGAAGACGTCTGGACACGCCCCGGACAGCTGTAGACTTCCAAAACGACTGTTGCCCGCCTTACGCCCGACAACGGGGAGTGATGGTCTGGGGTGCCACTTGCTCTCATGGCAGGACGCTGTTGGTTGTCACACGCGGTACCTTTACAGCACAGCGGTGCGTCAAAGCTGTTCTACACTCCGTTTTGTTGCCCTTATAGGAAAACCGTCCTGGGCTTACATTTCAGCAAAATAATGCTCGCCTGAACTGAGCGAGAGTTTATACTGTTTTTCTTCGTGCTTGCTAAGCCTTACCTTCGCTAGCAAGGTCGCCGGATCTCTGCTCAATTAGAACGTTTGGAGCATCATGGGCTGGGTCCTCCAACCAGCCCGGGATTTTGAGGATCTAACGCGCCAATTGGACGGCCCTCAAGAGGGCTTCCAACAATATCAACCAATGCTAAGGCAAATAACTGCTTGCATAAGAGCCAGAGGTTGGCCAGCGCGTTACTGACTTGATCACCTTCTCAAGCTCTTTCCATTTTTTCTGAAATTGTAATTATTTGATTGTCTGCACACTTACATCACATCTATCGACTATTGTCCCATTCGGATAATTCTTTCGTGTGCGTCTTTTTTTGTCTTAGAGTGTACAATTACATTTGTACATCTGCCTGTGTGAGCTCTCATAAATCGGACGTATGTCCTGTTCTCTCTGTTTGTGGGCAAATAATCACGTAAATTATTATACGTAGTCAAGTTAATTATTTAAAAGATTAACCCCGTTCCTTATCTCGTGAAAGTAATGGGAATATAGAGATCAAGAGGTCGTAACCACGTTGTGTTCGCCTGCCGTTAACGAAACAGGGAGCGGAAATCGTAATTGTTAGCTGCTGAACTTGGGATACAAGGAACAAGGGGACCTCACAGCATTACAATACTTCCTCTGTCACCGACGGAGTGTACTCGAACTTCTATTAAACATCCTTGCTGTAGAATTTGTGGAGACTGCAGCGAGTGGCTCAATCAGTCTTAAAAATAATTCTGTGATGCCCTATAGATAGGAAGCGTAACATTAAGGATTGTGATGTGAGAGAGAGTCTATTTGGGAAAGATTGTAGTCGAGGGACGAGAATTTTTGAATACATATTGTGAGCAATAGTGATAATTGTATATTCTGTAAGATGCCTGTGTGATTTTCAAATAAATGCCAGTTTTTCAAACAAAATGCATGACGTAAGTCGACAAGACCTGAGTGAGCCAGGAATAATGATAATTTCTCTATTCACAAACTGTCGCGTTTTAGCCTGAACAATGACTGTTGCCACTTGTTCATCTAGTACGCTCCTGGGGTAACTTATAAACCTGCCAATATTGTTGAAAGGAACCTCTATCACGAAATTAGTTTCATTTTCTGGTGTGGCGTCACACTGCAAGCATTTAAAACACTGCAAGTGTTTCTTAATTGCACCGTGGCGGCTGCCGTCTGTGGAAACGACGCCCTGCAGTCGTATGTGCCGCTTCTTGGTGTATATGTACCTCGTTTTCACTTTATGAATGATAATGCACAAACATGAACGACAGAACTAGTGGGCGTTTACCAGTAAGATTGGCATGGATCTTCTATGGCCAACTTGTTTCCCAAACCAAAAGCCGATTAAGCACCCTAGGGCGAAAGAATGCACCCTAACACCTTGGAAAAATGCTGGCTTTTCAAGCAGTGAGACGCACTCCCTGAAGTCATGTTGGTCGGCATGTAGGGTAGCGGTTTTACGTCTTGTAATACCATGCAAAGGCATCTAATACAGTATTTATTTTCCACATGCCACCGACAGAGACAAACCACAAACAGTAACCGTCTTGATACATGTCCGATTTTCCAGTACACATTGTATCATATCATTCTGTCAGGTATATCTATTAAAAAGTCGTCCTCTGGTGCATGCACTACCATCATGTCCCGCGTTGTTTCGTATATTTCTAAGGTGCCTTTGCTAGTGAGGTAGCGTGAATGTCCTGGGAAGCAGAGACACGTTCGACTTCAGTGACAGGCAGTACCAGTAAAAGACGCGGCATATAAGTAGCACTCTTTAGACATACAAGTGTAAGACAACGTTCCACGGTAGCTCACACATCGAGGAGATTTGCCTGTAATCCGGCGTGGGAGGCTAAATCAGTGTGGTTGAAAGTGAGCGGCACTCGTGGGTCTTCGCGCCGACAGAGCCACGTAAAAAGCTTTCGTTGCTGAAGTGGAGGAAGCCGGCCAAGTCCCCGACCCGGTGGGCCCCAGGCAGGCGTCACACGTACCACTGAATCGCTCGCTGCCAGCCACACACGTCTCTTCGCCTCGAAGGCCTGCGTTCGTGTGAGCATCTGTTACACACCGTCCCACTCTTGCGATTATTTCCTATTATAGTATCTACTCACAATGGCAGACCACGACACTCAGATCACGGATTTACTTCAAACTTTGTACACCTTTAGTAGTTCATTAGGACAACATCATGTGGAAATAGTGAGGCATACTACTTAGGCATTATCGAGAAAATCGCAAAAGAAATTTTACGTATTAATAATATACCGGTGCGCTGGGTTTGCGTTCAAGCTCCGTGATCGGTAGATTTCTGAATCGGGTCCCGCTCTTTTTTTTTTTTTAATTTATATTCTTTTCAACACTGGTCATGTTATCTCATATGTATTACATTCTAAAGGTAATGGAAAAAAAAACACTTATATTTACATGAACTTTAAGTTTCCAATATTATTTGGCTGTTTGCCAATTTTTAGTATTACAACAAATATTATATCTATAGCTATGGACAAATACACGATCAAACACATGACGTTGTCCTGAAAATGTATGCCTGTGGTTATTTGCGAAATCCCTTATATCTGCAGATGGGTAAAGTACCTGGAGCTGCTTTCTACCAGGAAGATTCGACTCGCCGACACAGGTTTCAAGGACGAGGGACAGGCTTGGAAAATCCGAGTCAAACATCGATAACTAAAGATGTAAATAACTTCATTCAACAATACGAGTTACAGTATGCCAGAATACATGTGCTTTCGACATTACAGGGTGTAGGATGGTATTTTTCATACAGACACGGAGAACATAAATTAAAACGTTATCTACGACATCGAATGGCTGCCATTTTTCCGCGTGCACAAGGAATCTTCAGTTTCTAAGGAAGCCTCTTTAAAATTTTGAAAAAAATGTCTTTCTTCCGATATTTTGAATGCAAATCATTCGCAACGCAACATTTTTGTAAACATCGGTGCTCTGGTGATAGCTGGTGATGCTTCGCGAGAAGACATTTCTCGCTCGTTGTCAATCAAATATGAACACTTTTGAATGCGCGTGATAAAGTTTTTAACTTTCCTATAGAAATCAAAGTCGCACTGTTGCAAATAGTAGTACATTTTAGGGGTACAACTTTAGCCGTGCAAGTTCGAAGACCTGCGTCATCGTGCAAGCCAGAATTCGTTTGATCGCCGCAAGAATCTACTATTAGCAGGAATTTTTCTTCCCCCATGTGCTGAAGCATCACGCTGATTAAAAAGCAATTGTGGAGCCGTGCGGTAAGTTTCCCAGATTTCGAAGATCTTTACGACATTTTGAAGGTCTTTGGTTAACTTATCAACAATTTTTAACCTTTGGATGAAAGTTTCCCGTGTCTTCTTGCAAAAACAAAACACTTGCAGTAATAATTCACCAGACATCGTCATAGTGTATTGTGCCGTGTATGAGTGCGGTACCTTGTTCATATGGCTACTTTTAACAAAGTTTTTTTTTAGTTTTTCCGACAAGAGTTCTGCATAAGTTGACTGTTATTGGCAAATTGTCTGGCCTGTATTACTCACAAACTTTTTGTCAAAATTTGGCATAACTTTCTTGCTGCTTCCATTGTTTCTTCTCAGGTCACAGATGCCCTATCACTTACATACCCAGATCAGTCAGAACATTATGACCACCTGTCAATAGCCGTTATGTCCACCTTTGGCACGGGTAACAACGGCGACGCGTTGTGGCATGTAAGCAATGAGGCCTTGGCAGGTCGCTGGAGGGAGCTGGCACCACATCTGCAGACACACAAGCCACCTAATTCCTGTAAATTCCGGGGACAGGGGCGATGAGCTCCGACGCCACGTTCAATCACTTGCCAGATGTGTTCGATCGGATTCACACCTGGCTAGTTGTGGAGCCATCTATTGATCGCTACTATGTTTCTCGAACCACTCCATCGCAGTCCTGGCCTTGTGATGCGCACATTATGTTGCTGAAAAATCCAGTGCCGTCGAGAAACACGATGAATGGGTGTACACAGTCTGCAATGGGTGTACGATTCTCCTAGGCCGTCATGGTGCCTTGCACGAGCTCCACTGGACCCATGGATGTCCACGTGAATGTTCCACAGAGCATAATGGTGTCGCCAACAGCTAGTCTCCCTCTCGCAGTACAGTTGTCAAGGAGCTGTTCCCTTGGAAGACGATAGATTCACGCCCTTCCATCGCCATGAAAAAGAAGGTATCGGGATTCATCAGACCACGCAACGCTCTGCCACTGCGCCAACATCCAGTGCCGATGCTCACGTGCTCATTTCAGTCGTAGTTGCCGATGTCGTGGTGTTAACATTGCCTCATGCATGGGTCGTCGGCTGCGGACACATCTTTCGATGCACTGTGTGTTCAGACACACTTGTACTCTGCCTAGCATTAAAGTCTAACGTTAGTTCCACCACTGTTCGCCGCCTGTCGTGTTTTATCAGGTTGTCCAACCTACGACGTCAGACATCAGTTACGAGGTGTGCCTGCCCAACCCCAGGACGTCTGGGTGTGGTGATTTCACTAAATCACTCCAGGCAAATGCCGGGATGGTTCCTATGAAAGGGCACGGCCGACTTCCTCCCCCATCCTTCCATAAGTCGATGAGACCGATGACCTCGCTGTTTGGTCTCTTCCCCCAAACAATCCAAAATCTGGGTCATCATAACCTGTCCTCAGCCAACTCAAATAAAAGGTGTATATTCCCCATTCTACAGATAGCACGCTCACTGATACTACACACATCGTCCGTGTGTGTGACGAGCAGTCATTCCTCTCCAGGTGACGGTGTTGTCGCCTGGACGGGTTTATATCGACAGTAGGTCGGTGGTCATAATGTTCTGGCTAATCGGTGTTTGTCGTCTTCTTCCTCTGTCGACATCTGTGCCATTTGAATTTTTTAAGCTATGATAGTGATACTTTGAAGGCAAAGTCCTCCAACTGAAATTGCCTACCACCAGCCAAAGTCCACTGATGTAAGTGTTTGTTGTGACCTGAAAATTAAAATCAAAGCTTCAGTTAATTATAATGATTTGTTGCTCCAATGCCAACAGCCTTGCCGCAGTGGTAACACCGGTTTCCGTCAGACTACTTAAGTTAATCACTGCGATCTTGGCTAACACAAGGCTGGGTCACCGTCCGGATCTGCTGAGCGCTGTTAGCAAGTGGGGTGCACTATGCCCTCGTGACGGCTACTGAGGAGCTATTTAACTGACAAGTTGCGGCTCTAGTCACCAAAACAGATAATGGCTGGAAGAGCGGTGTGCTGACCACATGCCCCTTCATATCTCCATCCAGTAACGCCTATCGTCTGAGGATGACACGGCGGTCGGTGGGACCGTTGGGCCTACAAGGTCTGTTCCGTCGGAATTTAATATTTTGTTGTTCAAATACGGTTACTGAAAATAAAAAAAAGATGCAAAGTTGAAATGTACACTTGCTTAAGGTTTTTGCGAGCATCCACGAATCAGTTATTGAATATTTTGAATTTTATGTTTATTCTGTTCTCTTGAAATCGTTCTTCCTTAGAGATGCTTGTATTTGGAAACTTTGTAGATTCCAAGTGTTTTTTTTTTTCACTGTCTCTATTGCTAACTTTATTTCTGTCTCAAGCGGAATGAATCCGCTTTTTGCCTTCTTTTCACCTGGCTCATAATCCTCATCGTCGGAAAACTTCACGGAATAGACATTCTTCATCTACTTCGTCGGAACGAATGAGGTCCTCGTCAGTAATAAGTACCTTTCCTCCTAACAATTCGACTGCAGACTGATAAAGGTCTTCCCCAGTCGCCACTGCATCTGCAGAAATCGTTGTTCATGATTCTGTATCAATAACGTCTGCTCCTGGAGAATACCACAGTACACGAACACATCGTTTAACTGAAATTTTGGAACTGCATTATCCACTAGACTCTTCATGGCATCAATCATCCGCAGTAGAGAAAAAGTCATGTGACTCTTCCATTTTTGTGATAAAAATGTAAATTTTGTGATTTCCAAAAAATGCGCACGTACACTATTTTTTCTTGCTACACTAGCAAGGTCTACCTACTACACAAGTTAACTTGCCAAATGTGGCATGTTTCTGTTTCTGCACTTCGAAGCGTCCAGGTGCAGAGCAGTTATGGGTGCCTTAGCCGACTGCAGGTATATAGGACTTTGCGAATCACGAGAGGCATGCATTTCAAGGTAAACTTCATGCGTTTGGTCCTTTACTAGTTGTATTATAAATTTATTCTTTGTTGCAATAATGAAAATTAGTAAACAACCAAATAACATTAGAAATTCAAAAAAAGTTCATGAAAATGCATATGGTTTTCATTCATTACATTTCAAATGCAATATGACCAGTGTTGAAAGACAAAGAATGAGCAGCGCTCGATCCAGGGATCCACCGACTACGGAGCTTGAACGCTAACAACATGACCGTCGCTATCTCACGCTGAGGGTCGCAACGCGTCGGTACATTATCGAAGCGTAAATTCTATTGCGATTTTCTCGAAATTGCCTAAGTAGTACACTTACTAGTTGCACATTATGCTGTACCAATTGACTAATAAAAGTGTACAACGTTTGAAGCAATCCCTCGTCAGACAGGAACTTTTATTTCCACGAGGAGAGAGGGGGAAAAGGAAGTAGAAGGTGAATTCTCCCACTCTTGAGTACTTACATTTAAAAGGTGAACTGCATTTCATGTTATTTTAGAACATTTATCTACATTTAATACAACAAGAAGCTACAAACGAGCTCCTGTTTTTAATTGTTCAATAGTAAATTTTGCGTTATTATGAATAAAAATAACTACACTTAAAAAGATGAATTAGTTCGTGTACATAAATGAATATATGTTTTAAAACAGATATTTCAAAAGTTGTTTACCAACGTGTTTCTCAATATTACCGACTTAGTTACAGCGTCAACTGTACTTGTGGCCGTTATGGTAGCCACACACGGTAGTCCATGAATTTATATTTTCATTCAAATTCAGAGTTAACTTCCTCTGAAACGGTTTTAATTTATAACAGTTTTTGTTGTGTCTAGACAAGACAGCCTAGACACAATGAGAGGAAGCCGAAAGGCACGCGCTAAGTTAAAGCAGGATGGCGTGAGGTCTGAAACAGGATACGTAATGAATGCTATAAAGAAAAGTACGTAGCTTCTGGAATACTTAGCTTTAATCCATCCTTTTGGTACATCTGGAGATTGTGGCGATACAAGTGAGACTCTTTATATACATGCAATGTTACTAATGGCGCCTTGCTAGGTCGTAGCCATGGACTTAGCTGAAGGCTATTCTAACTGTCTCTCGGCAAATGAGAGAAAGGCTTCGTCAGTGTAGTCGCTAGCAAAGTCGTCCGTACAACTGGGGCGAGTGCTAGTCCGTATCTCGAGACCTGCCTTGTGGTGGCGCTCGGTCTGCGATCACACAGTGGCGACACGCGGGTCCGACGTGTACTAATGGACCGCGGCCGATTTAAAACTACCACGTAGCAAGTGTGGTGTCTGGCGGTGACACCACAGTTTTCGAAACGGTTGTATTTTAATGTTTTTACAACGTTTTTCGCATATGTCTGTGGCTCAATGGTCAACTGTTGAACTGCAAATCTAAAACCCTGGGATTCGATCTCCAATCGGTGGCAGGCTTTCCTTCGGTCACTGGTCAGCATTTTTATCTCTGGCAATAACTTGGTAATGAGAAAAACGCCAAATTACAGCGTGGTTTGAAGTTCACTTTAAACTGGAGCCCCTTCTATAAATGGCTGAATAAGTTCAAAGGACGGAAGGAGGCATTATCATACTAATTCCAATGGGGCCATGCCTAGTAAAGCAGCATGGCGTTCACACTATCCTTCGGGTTGACGATAGCCTTAAAAACGTGTTGTGTTTCTCACAACAAAGTCTCATTTAATATTCTCTGTGTCTTGCTCGGGCCATACGGAGTTTTATGACGTACAGAGAGGCAGCAGCATGTTTATATATGGGGCACTCATACATATATACATACTGTACGGTTTCGTTATTAATTTGTAAAGTAAGTTTTCTCTGTTAGGCGATGATTGTCGATGTATTATGGGTTATAAACTAGCTAAATCATTTCTTTCCAGGGTGAATTTTCATTCTACAGTGGTGTATCCGCTGATTTGAAATTTCCTGGCAGAAACTGTGTGACTGACAGGGACCCGAACCTGGACCTTTGCCTTTCGCGGGCAAGTGCTCTACCGAGCTATCCACGCACGACTCACGACCCGTCCTCGTAGTTTTACTTCCTCCAGTGCCTCATCTCCTACTCACCAAGCTTCACAGTTCTCCAGCATACCTTGGAGGACTAGCACTCCTGGAGGAAAGGATAGTGCGGAGACTTGGCTTAGTCACAGCCTATTAGATTGTTTCGAGAATGTAGTCTGAAAGATTATAGATGAAGTACTGATGGAAGTAAAGCTGTGACAGCGGATCGAGAAGCGTGCTTGGATAGCTCGGTCGGTAGAGCACCTGCCCGCGAAAGGCAAAGGTCCCGAGTTTGAGTTCCTGTCCGGTCGCGGTTTTAATCTGCCAGTAAGTTTCGTTTCTGATAAAAGTTATCATACTCTCGCAGTGAAAGGTTAAACACCCCTTTGAGTGGGAGATCATCAGAGATGAATTATCGCTCGATTTAGTCAATTCAAAGGGAAATTATTTGTGGAAAATAGCATCCCACTATGCACATGAACCGACTTAGGAAATTCTCAGAATTCTTAAATCATGACATATGAATAGTGACGTGAACCCTGCTCTTTGCGTTATTAGTGTAGCAACTCCCGGTTAACTAGTTCGGTAAGTTGAGAAACTTCTAAAATGCTGCCTCCATTGTCCATCGCTGTACCGAGATATAGTAGCCTAGGATATATTTTAGAAAAAGATATTACCTAAACTTTTCATCAACTGTCTTACCAAACGCTCGCAAATTACGACCCTCATCACTATCTGTGAGTATATTCTCCTCCTCAGTTATTTCGCAAAATACGCGGGAATATTACATGATTTCAGAACTGACAATCGAGTGCTGTAACTACTGTAAACGCCATGGAGTCCGCCTGCCGAGTTCTGCATGAGTGAAGATCCCTGAAAATCTATCCTAGTATTAGGTTAGACGTTACTTCAGTGTGCATGAAGATCGCTTTCCTTTCAATGGCGAGTAGGGTGCTGAGACTGTATATTGAGCATCCAAGGCATTACGATCACCCAGCTAACAGCGTGTTAGTGCACCTTCGGCTTGTAAACCAGTATTAGTTGGCCTGGAACGTATTTTACGAGGCCTTGGTAGATCGGCGAACGGATACGGCACCAAACATACACAATCCTGTTTCTTCTACAGCACCAAATTTCCTCGCTCCCACGACTTGTGTACCGTGGTATTGCTCTGACAAGCCAAGTATACCATATAGACTTTCGTGTCGGATGAAAATTGCATTCATACTCCAATCAATGACCTACAGACCGCACGATTAGTATTCTTCATTACAGTGTCAGTTCCCAGTTAACTGTATACTGAGTAAGTTATATTCTGAGCCAATATTAAGTATTATTACTATCATCTATGTAGCAACAATTTGTTAGGGCATTAACGAGCTAGCAAATGTGTTTTGAGACACACTCCTCCGACCATTCCAAATGTGTCCAAAATTCAGCGAGCACTCTGTTTTCTGCGTAGCACCCCACTCTGCATCTCATGGTATACACTAGTAAAAATTATAAAAAAAAAAATCTCCGCGATCAGGCCCAGAGGACCGTGCGATAGTGACCGATCGGCGTGTTATCCTCTGCCATATGGTGTCATTCGGATGCCGTACGGAGGATCGTGGCCTCAGCGTACTGTTCCTCTGTTGTTATCGGCTTTCCAGATCTTGGGTTTCCTACACTGACCCGCACATATTCTCACATCTTTGAGCTCAGCTGGGTGTTCGGTTGTGGAAATGATCGATTCGCCGAAAAATCCATCAACGACACTTTACCACACGTCAAGAACGGAGACAAATGCATCTTCATTGGGTCAGAACTCAGTGGAGAGATCTCCCAGGAGACGCAAAGCTGTAACAACTGGAAAAGGACGCCCCACATGCTACTATTTACACAGTCACCTTGTTTGGAACAACGGCAGAAGTTTGAAGGCATAAAGTAGATCTATCAGTTCCTCTGCTGTTATAGCTAAGACGTCGGTATCTTATCATATCAAAACTGTGATCAACCGTGAGGACTTGGCTAATGTCATAGTTTTAAGGAACTATCTCGACTTATCGTATTGTCTGACTGTTAATCAGAAGTGTGTATACATAACGAGGAAGTAGCATTGCACTGTGCGGATACGATCCACTAGCAGAACTACCAGGTGGCTATAATTAAAGTGCAGCTGCTTACGAATGTCCAGTAACAGCTATAATTATCATATGGTAGCGAAACTTGGCAGATACGATTTTAAAGGTCCTTCTTGATCACACAAACTTTCCCATTTCACTAGTACTGGTTTCGGCACTTACCTACATGTACAATTTGACGTTGATACCTACATCAAAATATTTTATGATCTGAAAATGGAAATAGCCAAAACCAGTAATACTAAAGTATTAATGTCTGTTAATCAAGATACACCTTTAAAATAAAGTGCCACGATATGATCACGGATTCATTGTCAGCCTTTGTTTCTTCAATTGGTAGATGTGCTAATGCGCTAGTGTGGAACCAATTTACGCTGGAAAGTGTTAGTTCCAATTTTGGCCACCAGGTATAAATCTGGCGCTGTACTTCCACTGTTTAAACAGTACGTTGGCAGATATCACGACATTTTATATTCATCTATTTTATGTCTTCTTGGACTAGCAGTTTGTATAATACCTGTACAACATGCATTCCTCCGCTTACAATTATAGATAGCATGACGTACTATATTATAATACAGCTATACACTTCAGATGGATGTCTGATTATTGGAATTGCTCTGCTGCATAATGTCACGAACATTCTTTTCGTAACATTCAAGACATTATAGCCTCTCTTTCTAACCTAGCTACAGTAAAAATGATGAGCGTGAATTTACAGTCAGTAGCTAAGCGACCACGATCCCATGTTATAATTTATGATCCATTGCATACATTCTTTTAGTTTTAGTTCCGGTAACACGAGTATTACTTTCCTTACTGTGAATTTTAAGGAAGTTATTTGACTGCGGTGTTATTTGCACTAGCCGGTGCCACTTGCTATATCTCTCCTGTCCTCGTTATCACAGAAAATTCAGTGATGTACAAACTCTATGACAACATATATCAAAATTAGCAGCGGAACATAAGTGTTTCATGGATGTGGGATTTTCGTAGGGCTCCATAAAAGTTAATCCGCTGTCGTCGTCGACTTCTCTAAAGCACTTTATTGTTTTGGTAATAATAATAACCTGCTCGATTGCTGGTGACAGAAGAATGTTGTTCATTGGAATCTCATCATGGGGATGCTGGGGTGAAGGTCTCTTGTGACCAGACTTTGCGCCAATATTCTGGAGGAAATACCATCCATGCAATGTCTAACGGGAACAATGTTGCAAGTTATTCGTCTGTCGGGTTGGAAGGTTCTGCTCGATGGAACTCTTAGTATACTCTCATTCAGAATTATCCTTCGGTGGAAACTGACTGGAATCTCACCTGTGCGTCGCCCGTAATTCTGCTCGGACTCGTAAACAAACACGACTTTCGCGTGCTCATCATATCTTCAAATATCGTGTGTGAGCTGGATTAAGAACTACATCAAGACGAGGAAATGAATTACGTGACGGAGCTATTACTGAACGACGTTTACTTACCTCATACAATGTGTAATCACATTGTCGGTACCGGAATCTGGTCGCCCGATCGCTCGGACTGCAGAAGCAACTGACGTCCACAGGGTAAACGATGAAAATGGTTCAAAAGATATCAAGAGCAAAACAAGGAAGGTCTTTGTACACACCAAAAAGCGAGAATGCCTCACGCTAATACTAGGGACCATAATCGAAGCATTTCTTACGTCATCTTCACACGTGGTCTGTGTCCAATTGAAATCGTTTGGAGCATTACGGGCAGTTTTCTCCAACCATCTCGTGTTTTTAAACATCTCTGGCGCCAAATGGACAGAATTTGGCACTATGTCCCTCAGGAAGACATTCAACAACTCTCTCAATTAATGTCACCCAGAGTATCTGCTTGCATAAGGTCCAGAGGTGGAACGACGCGTTACTACTTGCGCAGTTTGTGAGGCTCTTTCTCTCGAAGAAAACATACAATTTTTCTGAAATTATAATCATTTGTTTGTCTTTACATGTATATTGCATGTACCAGTTTCCGTCTCATTCTGATAATTCCTCCGTGGTGCGTCGTCCACTTTTTTTTTTTTTTGTTTCGGGGGAAGGGGGGGGGGGGGCTTCGTCAACTGCCCACATTTCCTCAGGTGGAAACCTAGTGATTCTCAAGAAACAATAAAAAAAGACAGAACGCTGTGAATGGCAATTTAAACATTCGGTGGACGGGGCTATGTATTAAGAACCAAAATACAGCTTGTGCGGAAAGACAACATATAATGCAAACAGCGAGCGCTGCTACACAACCAGAGATGAGAAACATTAGACATTATCGACAGTGAAATATTGATTAACACCAGTTGACCAAGTAAGACTAATTCTGTGCCTCTGTTGCTCGATCAGGGAAAGCGCAGGATTAATTTAAGCGAAAACTTCCGTTTCTGATTATAGGATCACTTGATAGTTGAGTTTCAGCAGTTTCTTTCTAAGTGCTTGAAAGTTACAGGATGTTCACCTGTCGATATTACTCGGCTGCAGTGCAGTGAGTTACTTGAACATTCGGTACCCCGGGAGAAACTCACGTCTCCGTTTCTTTACCGAGACCTCTCTCGGGGATAGTGAAGAAGCTTCACTTCCGGACGTAGCTTACACTCTCCATTGCGTGGGCGAAGAATGGCGAGGAGAAGAGACCCGTCGGGCAGACATCATAAATGGCGATAAAGGGGGCAGGTGGCGGCTGGGAGTTTCCGCCGGCGGGACGAGACGCGGCCGGAATTTTCGGCCGCCGCCGCCCGCAGCCCGCACTGGGCGCGAGGCGGCCGCAGGCGGCCATCGATCCGTCGCGCCGGCGCCGCGCCGCAGTGTCCTCCAAGGCGCCGCGCACCCACGCGCTCTTTCTGCGGGACCGGGTTCGCGACCGCGAGCTGCTGCGCTCTGTTCTACTTGCGCCCCGTCCGCCAACGATGAAAAGGCCAAACACAGTATATGTTTGTCTCAAGCTCCAGTAACTGGGAATTAATATCGAACCTGTGTCTCTTTATTCCCGATCCCTTTGCTCTGAAACGTATGTAGCCAGTGTCCAAATACAGTCGTGATGATGGCCGCCCGAAGACACGTTCGATGCAGCTCTCCAAGATACCCTGTGCAAGTTTCTTCGTATTTGAATCTACTCACAGTAGTAATGTCTTGGTCTCACTCTACCCCCCCCCCCCCCCTCTCCCCACCCCTGCCTCCCGCCCGCTGCTCCCTGCACACACACACACACACACACACACACACACACACACACACACTTCTCTCCAGTAAAACACTGACGATCTCTCAATGTATCTCAGGATGTGTCCTACCAACCGATTCTTTCTTTCAGCTAAGCGGTGCTGCAAATCTTTTCTTCCAGACTGGATTTCATACTTCTTCATCTGTTATACTCTGAGGTGACAAAGTCTTGATATAGCGATATGCACTTACACAGAAGGCGGTAGGATCACGTAGACAAGATAGCTGTCATTTGTACTCATAATTCATGTGAAAAGATTTCCGACGTGATTATGGCCGCACGACGCGAATTAACAGATTTTTAACGCGGTATAGTAGTTGAAGGCAGACGCATTGGACATTCCGTTTCGGAAATCGTTAGGGAATTCAATATTCCGGGATCCTCAGTGTCAAGAGCGTGCCGAGATAACCACATTTCAGATCTGATCTCCCACCAGGGACAACGCAGTGGCCGATGGCCTTCTCTGAACGACCGAGAGCAGCGGCGTTTGCGTAGAGTTGCCAGGATTAACAGACAAGCAACACTGCGTGAAATAACCGCAGAAATCAAAGCGGGACGTATTACGGACGTATCCGTTAGAACAGCGCGGCGAAAGGAGGATATAAAATGAACATCAACAAAAGCAAAACGAGAGTAATGCAATGTAGTCGAATTAAGTCGGGTGATGCTAAGGGAATTAGACTACGAAATAAGACACTTAAAGTAGTAAAGGAGTTTTGCTATTTGGGAAGCAAAATAACTGATGATGGTCGAAGTAGACTGGCAACGGCAATGGCAAGAAAAGCGTTTCTGAAGAAGAGAAACTTGTTAACATCGAGTATAGATTTAAGTGTCAGGAAGTCGTGTCTGAAAGTATTTGTATGGAGTGTAGCCATGTATGGAAGTGAAACATGGACGATAAATAGTTTGGACAAGGAGAGAGTGGAAGCTTTCGAAATGTGATGCTACAGAAGAATGCTGAAGATTAGATGGGTAGATCACATAACTAACGAGGAGGTATTGAATAGAATTGGGGAGAAGAGGAGTTTGTGGCACAACATGAGAAGAAGAAGGGACCGGTTGGTAGGACATGTTCTGAGGCATCAAGGGATCGCAAATTTAGCATTGGAGGGCAGCGTGGAGGGTAAAAATCCTAGAGGGAGACCAAGAGATGAATACACTAAGCAGATTCAGAAGGATGTAGGTTGCAGTAAGTACTGGGAGATGAAGGAGCTTGCACAGGATAGCGTAGCATGGAGAGCTGCATCGAACCAGTCTCAGGACTGAAGACCACAACAACAAGCTAAGGAAGCAGACGACCGTCGCGGGTGCCTCTGCTAACAGCACGACATCGCCTGCAGCACCTTTCCTAGGCTCATGACTATGCAGGTAGAACACTATTCGACTGCAAAACCTTGGTCTGATCAGATGAATCCCGATTTCAGTTTGTAAGAGCTGATGGTAGGTTTCGAGTGCGGGTCAGACTCCACGAACCCATGGACCCCAGTTGTAAACAAGACATTGTGCAAGCTGGCTGTGGCTCCATAATGGTGTGGGCCGTGTTTACATGGAATGGACTGGGTCCTCTGGTCCAACTGAGCCGATCATTCACTACAAATTGTTATGTTAAGCCACTTGGAGAGTTCATGTTTCCAAACGACGATCGAATATTTATGGGTGACTATGCGTCATGTCAGCGGGCGACAATTGTTCGCGACTGGTTTGAAGAGAATTCTGGACAATTCTAGTGAATTATCTGGATTCCCAGATCACCCGACATGAATCCCAAACAACATTGATGAGGCATAATCGAGAGGTCAGATTGTGCACAAAATCCTGCACCGGCAACACTTCCGCAGTTATGGACTCCGATAGCGGCAGCATGGCTCAGTATTTCTGCAGGGGGTTCCAACGACTTGTTGAGTCCATGCAACGTCGAGTTGCCGCATACGGGGGGTAACAGGAGGTCCGACACGACATTAGGAGGTATCCCATGACTTTTGTCACCTCAGTGTATGATACACAAATCTAACCTTCAACGTTGCTCTGTACCACAACACATCAAAAACTTCTAATCTCGTCTTGTCCGAACGTTTACTTACGAACTACAATCCAGACAAAAACCTTCAAAAGAAGGCTACCTAACACTAAATTTATATTTTATGTTAACGATTTGGCCGGCCGCGGTGGTCTCGCGGTGCTAGGCACGCAGTCCGGAACCGTGCGACTGCTACGGTCGCAGGTTCGAATTCTGCCTCGGGCATGGATGTGTGTGATGCCCTTAGGTTAGTTAGGTTTAAGTAGTTCTAAGTTCTAGGGGACTGATGACCACAGCTGTTGAGTCCCATAGTGCTCAGAGCCATGTGAGCCATGTGTTAACGATTTCTCTTTTCTTGCTATTGTAAGTATGCATTCTAAATTTTCTCTGTTTTGGCCATCGCCGTTTATTTTGCTGCCAATAGGAAACCTCATGAACTACGTCGTAGTGTCCATTTCCTAATCCTAATTCTCACTGCGACTCCGCATTTCACTCGACTACATTCCTTTACCCTTGTTCTGCTTGTGTTGATATTCGTATTATGACTTCTCCATCTTTCAGCTTTCCCTTCTTTCTGCAGTAGTATGCTTGCCTTTGGAGCTCTTGATATTCGTACATCTGCTTATCATTTCTCCAAAGGGTTCTTTAATTTTCTTATATGCGGTATCTCTATTACTCAGAGTCACATATGCATTTCTCCCCTAATAAAGCTTGCTTTTCCATTTTGGACCTCCTGTCAGTGGTATTTATTAATCGTGTCTATTAATTTTTTGCTGCATCTTTATATTGCAAGTACGTATTATATATAACCCAGGAATAGACGAAAATGCAGACGGTAAAAATGAGCTGTCAAGACAAATGGCTGTTCACATTTTCCCACAAATTGGTATTGTTCTGTCGGTATACGAAAGGGGATTAGTCCTTTTAGCAAGTATAGTAGTCGAATTAATCGAAAATCAGTTTCAGACGTGTTTACACTTTTGTTGCGAACAGACTATAGTTCTACACAGAGTTCTCGTTTTGCAGAATAGAATCATAGTATAACAATCATACCATCGTAGAAACAACTAAAATGGCTTTTTTCCTATAATACTTCATGGAGGATTTATTATTATCCAACGATAAAAATATAAAAATAACAAAGACATTAAAAGTAAATTACATCAGTTTTCCTTCATATAAGAAGCCCACAAATCCTCGCGGTCTAGAATCATCGTGTCTCGACATATTGCAAACCAAAATAAAAATTAATGATTTCGAAGTGTGTCTCGGATTATTTCCGGATGATGCATAACGTCGCTACCCGACGGACGATTAGTTATCTTCCATTATCAGTGCTGTAGCGTAGTCCTTGGATTTAGGTTTGGAGACTTTGTGGGTCTTTCCAAAGTTGATACCTCTGTGTGTGTTTTCAGCAAATTTATTTTTCATTTCTTCATATCTGCGCTCTGCTGCTGTTGTGCACTAAGTGGATGAAAGACTTCTCTTCTACTGAATAAAGAGCTCCAACTGTTGGCAGCATACGTACTCATAAAACGTAAGTGTATTCTTTCGAGACCATTTTGGAACAAATTTCAACTAATTCTCGAGCTACAGCTGCACTTATTCAGCCCAAAACAGTCAGTCTTCTCCTTTCACTTTTTATTATATCAACAATATGTTCTGGAGAGTTGCGACTGTTAAGGTTTGCTGTCCTCGTCTGAGAAAAACATTTTTCGTCGGACCACACGACAGAGTCCCAGAAATCGTTGGTAACTGGGAGATTGTGGACACAGAACTATATGCGTACTTTTGGTTGGAGAGATGCAATGGCTTCTTTTCTTTCAGACTTGTCGTAATGGAAAGCAGCAGCATGAAGACGTCGGTGGACAATAATCTCACTAACTAGCAGTCAGAGGTTTCTACTCACTTGTGTAACTGTCAAATCTAGGAGACTAATAGAAACTCTCGCGTATGCTGGCAGGGATTATCTTGCTGAAAAGTACGCCCAAGATGACCTGCCATGAAGGAAACACAAATGGCAAGTACAATACCATCGACCTACCGCTGTGCTGTAAGGGTGCCGTACATGAGAACCAAAGGGGTCTTCCTACGAAAAGAAATGATACCGCAGACCATCAGATGAAGATGTTCTCACAGTTAAGACAAAAATTGTTTGATTCTAATTTAACTGATATCATCGAGTCTTGTTTGTTCAAATACACTTTCAGACAAAAGACCCACGCACCACGAAGAATTATCCGATTGGAACGGAAATTGGTAAATGTGATGTACATGTGCAGACAAAGGAACAATTACAATTTCAGACAAATTGTATAATTTATTCAAAGGAAAAAGCTTCAAAAATTCAGCAAGTCAATAACCCGTTTGCCCGCCTGTGGGCCTTACGCTAGCAGTTAATTCGGCTTGGCATTTTTCTTGAGTGAAATCGTACCAAATTCTGCCCAATTGGCGCGTTAGATCGTCAAAATCCCGATGTGGTTGAAGAACCCTGCCCATAAGGCTCCAAACCAAGCTCTGTCAGCAGCATACAATTGTACACCAAAATGGAGAGTCTCACCAACAAAATCGACATTGATACCGAGTTCCTCAAGTGAGCAGCAGATGAAAGATACGGTCCCAAAATAATGATGATCATAGACTTTGTAGGAAGTAATTCATCGGAGAGCGGTAAAGTTTTTAAGAAGTATAAGATTTTATGTGGCTTTCTTCTGAGAAAAGCATACGTATCCTCTTGGGGTACGTTACAGTATTCGTCTCAGACAGTAAGGTGTTTTCAAGATTCCGTGTCAGTGTGAAAAAATATACAATAGTTCTCTTACAACAATGTGGACATAGAAGTAAGTGCCCAAAATTGCAGCCCCATTCAGTTCCTAATTTCTTAAATAAAAACTGTTATAATTTGTGTTTTAAGATGTATCATGGATACTGGATAATGTTGTTTACAACAAATTTTATTTACAAAAAATATTTTATGAGATGAAATTCTTTTTTCAAAATCTTACACTTTGACAGTTTTGAACGAGATTAGATAAAATGGACCTCTAGTGAAGAAATTATAGTAACTCTAAAACACTAGGTATTAAAGGCATTAAATGATACAAAATATAGAATTTTGAAGTGTATAAGATTTTGTGAGTTTTCTACGCTAAATTCAAGTGATTTGGTATAGAATGTTCCGGTTGTTTTCGTATCTACGTATGGTTTTGTGGCTTTTTAGGAAAACACTAACCAACTTTTTCCAGCTATTTCATCCTTAAAAGGATGTACAATGTTATTCATTTCTGCCGTGTGTAAGGACATTCTTCGAAAGTCAGTCTGAGTAAACCAAAAAATGAAGCTTTCGAAGTAAGACAGTGCTGAATGACCTACTCATCAACATGTATATATAGAATTGCAGTTCTACTTCTATACGGTTTTGGTGCTTCCTCAGCGGTCCCATGCTTAATATTAGACTACCGCATAAGCACCATTTTCAGTACATTAAACTATTTAATGACCTTCTTCCACTCTATCTTCTTTTTTTTTGTAGAATGTCAGTTGCTTCAGTTGGTTTTGTTTTGTGACACATACTCCACTTTCTTTGATCAGTCTTCTCCATAATCTTTTTTACAGAATGAAATTGATTGCAAAGACGAAGACAGCAAGAAATATAAAAGTGCACTCTTAACACCAAAATAAGGAACTCACTTTAGACACCTCACTAGACTCACCTTTCGTGAATCTAACGCACTTATTCAAAACCTATAATTTTGTAATAAAAATTTTTAAATAAAAAAGTTGTTCGATAAGAACAAGCATCAATATGGTGTTTAAGAATATGCGTAGTATGTGGATCGAACTGTGTATCTGCGAATATTCATGAGCAATTGCGAAAAACTAGTACATTAAAAAACAAAAACGATGAATGGTGATCTTTCAAGCAACAAGTTAAACTAGTGACGTGCACACTTTACTGCAGAGAGATTTTATAACATCAATAGTAAACTTTTTGAGTTTGTCACATCGTTTAAATAATTGGGATAATACTAAGAAGCACCGTGAAATGGGATGAATAGTTAAAATCTATGGTGTGAAAGGCAAATAGAAGGCTTAGATTTGTTAGAAGGCTTCTAGAGGAATGTAGTATATACGTAAAAGACAGCGCAAACAAAATGATAGTGCAACTATTTCCAGGTTAAACTCAGGTGTTTTGAGTCCTTACCAAGTATGTATGGAGTCAGGAAGCGAATCAGTTGAGAATCGCACATCTAGGATCCCATATTTGCGAAATGTGTACGAGTAAGATTATCTCAGCCCTTCCGAAAGACTACAGATAATAGATCCAGCTGGAAGTAGCCTTTATTTGCAAAACATGTTATAGCGTAATGTAAGTTCGTAATTGGTCACCGTGCTTATCAATATTGCACATTGTGACGTGTGTGATGCTATCAGTTTCATGTCTAAGACATAATCGCCGTTTTTTTGCTTTATGCCTCAGCCTGGCACAAATTAGACAAGCCACTGGCGTGAACTGCACAGTTCATGAATACCAAGACCGATGACAAGTCGATTGCTGAAAAAGCAGACAGAGTAAACTTTACTATCGCTAGTAACTTCAGTTAAAATCAATACCGACGAACAAAGCTAGAATCTTTCTAAGCAATAATACACACGATCGTACATCCCAATAAAAGCCCAGATCAAGAAAGCAAAGCAACAAGACAACCTGCAAATTGGTGTAACAACGCCTCAACAACAAGACACGAACTGCAGACCAAGCCGCTGGGCTGGTATTTCTTGTAGAAGACCCATGTGACGTGACAGCCGGGTGCTCTAGAGTCGCAGCTGCCACAAGCGTCGCTATCTTCTACATAGATACTCTCTGAGTCGATGTCTATACCGCCTAACAAAACAAGTGAAGCACCTAGAAGGGTGAGAGGGGAAACGAAATGAAACTTCACGGTTTAAGAGAGTCTGCGATATTATTTCAGTGATTACAAAATAGATGGTTCAAACGGCTCTGAGCACTATGGGACTTAACTTCTGAGGTCATCAGTCCCCTAGAACTTAGAACTACTTAAACCTAACTAACCTAAGGACATCACAAACATCCATGCCCGACCCAGGATTCGAACCTGCGACCGTAGCGGTCGCGCGGCTCCAGACTGTAGCTCTTAGAACCGCTCGGCCACTCCGACCGGCTACAAAATAGAATCACATTTAAGAAGGACTTGGCAGTATAAGCCCACTTATCAGTATGACGTTGCACCTCCTCTAGCTTGGATGCATGCACTGATTCGGTTGGGAAGGGTATTATGAAGCTGTTGAACCCTCTCCTGAGGCAAGATGGCAGAGAGCTGTTGTAACAGATCCGTGATATCCTGGATACTTTCACTGAAAATCACTTAACATCCGAGCTGCCAACATATGTTCTATGAGGGACGGTTCTGGGATCTTGCTGGCCATGGCGAAAACCGCCCATTGTTTATAAAATACCGAAAACGTCTAAATGTTGGCAACTGTTTCTTTGGACGAACTTCCTATTGAGCAAATCAGTGTCTAAAGTCCCGAAGATATTAATTGAATGTAACCCTAAGTTCGATTACAAGAAACTGCGAAAAATCTGACTACCGGACTTTAGATCGACCGATCAGGGATTGAACTTAACTAAATGCTGTCTTTCTCTTACAGGGTACATAAGGTTAATGACGACAGGCGGTGGCACGTCGTGCTTGTATGCGCATTGGCGAAAAGTTTAACGAACTTAGTTGATTCCAAATGGACTTCTATCCACAAAATGGAGCGCACCCCTGAAATTCACTAAAGAATTAAAACGTATGAAATCCTAACACTACGGTTCCGTAATGGGGAAACTGTTTATCATTCTATTAATCATCATTATTCAGCGAGGATAAGGTTAACTAAGGAACGCAACACAGAAGTGCATGTGCACACTCACAAAAATTGAAACATTCACAGAACGGAAGAAGGTAAAATTCACTGTTTTCTTCTAAATGTTGAGTCGTCATAGCTGGCTTGTCACTCGCAGCGAAAAGAAGCCCAAAATGTAATTTGGATTATGCTGCACGAGGTGAATCGTGACCAACCAACATGGTCGGCCCATCTGAATCTAATTAAACGATAGCAAAATTATCACTCACGAGGTTGCCATAATGCTTCCTGATAAATGGCTTTAAGACTTATGGAAAATACCTAACACAAAAAACTTCAACCAACTCCATTCCAAAAGTAACTGCCAAGTAGGCACACAAGCGGTACATCATACTCACCAGATCCCAGTGCAGTGGCTATCTAGCAACAGCCTATCTCCACCCAACATACAATCAGCCTCGCCTATGTGTACACACACAGAAAAAACTTGGAGGTGGCAAACTGACAATTCAACAAGACGATTTTTCCAGTGGTACTGAATGTCTCCTCCTATCAGATGGTACGAGAAACGACGCCTGCTTCCTTTGCTCGAATTTTCCATCGTTTCGACGTCAAGGGTTTGAACGAGTGGTTGTCTCGTCCTTGGGTCTGAGCGGACCAATCGTGAAGCCACACGTTAAGAAAGTCCGGACAGATAAACGCCAGACAGGCGCCTCAAGCCAGCTCCGACAATTAAGTGAACGGTCGTTCCCAGGCGTTTATAAAAAATGTGAACCAAGGTAGTCTACCTGAATTCACCAGTGAGCATGCATTTCAACGGAAGTACCTGAGCTTCACGCAGAAAGTGCGTAGAGATACGGGCTAAGTGTGGACAAGCATTGCTCTCTTGAAAAATCGCACCACCATACAGCCACATGAAAGGTAACACAAGAGAAAGCTCAGTCACTACCAGCCGTGACATGATGACATACCCGATAGCTCCCCACACATGACGCCAGGAATAACTTCGCGGTGACTCTACAAAACATTTAAAGAATGGGAACTTTCCTCAGGTCACCACAATACTCACCGACGATGGTCATACAGGATACTGCGATTCATCGCTGAATACACTGTGACGCCATTCGTCAGCAGTCCACGCTTGCCGGTCACACCGCCGCTCCAAACGCAACTGTTTGGTTGTGGTGCTGACTGCAGCCTACGCCTGGGACGGTAATTCTCTAGTGCGGCTGCTGCTGGCCTCCTGCCAATGGTGCGAAATGACAAAGAATGTTGCACGGAGTCCATTACTTGTTCTCGGATGAGGGCGCTGATGTGAAAGGGGTTAGGATGTACTTGGTGCACAATACGGCGATCCTTCGTTGTTGTGGTTACACATGGTCAATCGGAACCTTGATCCACGTGTTGCCAAGGTTTTTTCGAGTATGCTGCAGCACTTTCGCTGAATAGGCCACACACATCCTCCGCACAGTAACGATCTCTGTCCATGCAATTTAGATATTTTTGGAATCCTGAAGAAAGACATTCGTTACCATCGATTTGCTTCGGACGAAGAGTGTCACGCCTGTGCATAATCATGGCTCTGTGGGCAACCGCGAACATTTTTCCGTGAAGGCATTGGCCGTTTTTTCTCACATTTTGATAAATATGTTAAGAGTTTTTGCGATTACAATAAATACAATAAACAGTTTACTTACTTTCTTCCATCTGTCTAGTTTTCATTTGACTGCCCCTTACACATACATAGTGGGAGAAAGTATGGTGAATTTCCTTCCGCAGGGCTCTTGGCGAGTACTGACACATGCATGTAGTAAATATGAAGCCAGTTCTTCTGGCGGTAAAACGCAAATACTTATGGTAATGGTCTGTGCCACTTCATTTCCAATTCATGTGAGAGAAAATACATTAACTTTCTTGTCTGTATGACACAATCTCCTATTATATATTTTGAATGAATTTGTAACATTATGGACTGTTTTACAGTCTGTAAAAGCATCAACGCATCGTTCGACTGTGGCAGTTGCAGCCTGATGGACACACCGTCGTTCTACGGATATGTCGCTGTAAAGACGCGCGATGGCAATTGCTGATGGACGAAGCGCTAGCTGAGCACGCCGTTTCTTAAACATGAAAATGGACTATTTCTAAATGTAAAAGATAAATTTAATATTTTAACTGATCTCAAATGTTTTTAAGATCAATTGTTCGATTCAAGGTGATTATAGGAGATGATTCATAAACACGTTTTATCATTTTCCGGCCGTCTTAACGAAGATTGTAACATCACCAGTGCTATGCCTCAAACCGACAAATTCGAGTCCACTGACCTAAAACTGTGACTCCATGACGCGACGTAAGTTAGAAGGTTATCATGTTTCTTCATTAGATGGAAGTGTCCCGTGTTTGAATTCCACTGAGAATTCCTGAAATATATCGAATAATGCGCCTAACGTCCTGGAAATGTGGCGAATGTGTGACGCTGTTGCGCCTGTGTCCCTGCAGGAATGATTTTGTGCAGACTGTGGCAAAGTGGATCCCAGCTGTCATCAACGTTCGCGGGGTTATACACGTTATTACGCGGATATGACAAATCTGTTATTCGGTGCACTGGCATGCTTTGAAGGGGTATCTGGAGTAGCTTGTTCTTCACATTTTCGGGCAAGAGAGTAAAGTAGGAGTCATGTAGTAAGTGTTCTCTCTTATAATTCATTTGCATGAAAGTCTATAAGTTTACGGCGGAAGACCTGTCTGCCGTCAGTTTACTTACGGGTAGCATGAGGGACAAGGAGTGTTTCCTTCCCAAGCAATTGTCTCAGTTAAACACGGAAACCACTCCTGCCTGGCTTCATTAGAAATTTCCCTGTTGGCTGCTACCTTGTAAGGCCTGGCGCAGCTATTGCGCGTTAACCTGACCGTCCTGGTTCCGTTTGCATTTGGACGTACCGCCTTTTCCTTACAGCAGGATCAGAAGTATTTATACACAATTTTGTCATGTATTCATCAAACAGAAACTAAAAAGAGAACATTTAAACATAGGTCAAAAATAATTTATTTTGAATTAAGACAGAGATTCGAAGTCAAAAACTTATAACAAATGTTAAAGCATGGCCTCCTCACGTTTCTGCTCACGTCTGCACTCGTCACATGATGGACTGTCGCATCATTTCAAACACATGGTTTCGCAGGGTGACGTGACACGTAGATGAAGTCTCTCTGTATTCGTAATGTCAGCTTCACAAGCCATTTGCTTCATGTGGCCCCACAGGTTAAAATCGAAAGGAGGGAGGACGGAGAACGTGCGTGCCATGGAAGTGATCCTCGCCCAACCTCACTCATCTGTCATCAGAGATACCACCTAGAGCAGGTGTGGCCAAATAAAAACCCACCAAGACAGTCAAAATTTTTACGTAACAGTTTACACCTCTTCTGAAACGCAAAGTTAACTAATTCATGCAATCATTTTAAAAGGTGCGATGCTCGGCCATCCATTGCTTCCACAGGGTGGCCCCCGAGCCAAAAATATTGCCCCTCCCCTTTCCCCTCCCCCGACCTAGAGCACTTAGAACAACGAAACTGAAATGTGCTGATGACTCATCGTACATAAACTACCAACTTCCTCTTATTTTTAGGGATGAACGCTGTAGTTAATCTAGGAATCCTTATATACATCATTTTTAAGACGTGCTGAGTTAATTTACGGATCTGCTAGTAAGCCTACTACAATAACAACTTACACATTGGTATTAAGTTGCTGCGGTTATGTGCAACCAACCATCGTTAAAAGTTCACCTGAGAGGTGTGAGTGCAGGCGAAAGATCCTGTATGCCAAGAAGATGATAGGGCTACACTAACTTCCAGTAAAGTACTTTCCACGTAGTACTAAGCGATAAAATACATAGCACGCGTCTCTTATCCATGTGCAGGTCTTAGCTCCCCTTCAGTGGCTTGTGTGTTAATCCCGCAGCTCATTTCTTCGATTTACTTTTCATTTGGCCTCACGAGACTGCCTGGTCCCTCTTCCAAGCATTTCCACCACAGAAAAAGTGAGCTGATCGTCGGAATTCGAATCAGAGACCAGCAGTGCTAACAAAAAGACCACGGAAGTGGTCGGCATTACAAGACGAATCACTTGCTACGGTGAAGCGTCACGTGCTAATAACTGGAACTTCTTCGATAGCCTGCAGGAAGCATTTGCTGATCAAGAAAAACGACTCTATCTTGCTCTACCTCAATTCGTCTTCTATTGTGGTACAGACCAATGAAATTAATAAAGCACCATGGTTAAACAGAATCAGTATCTCGTACCTCGCTCCCATCACACATGTGAACCGTTCAAGATAGAATCCACAAATGTCATACATGCACACATCTCTATAGCAACATATCACTATCGCTCATATAATAAGTAGATCAGCCAACTGACTTATTTATAATATTAATCAATTATTTAACAAAATTAAATATAATTATTCATTACAAGTTTCAGTTGTTTGATTGTAGATCGAAATGCTTTGAACGTAATCTGTTACTAACAACTCAAAAACAAAAGATTTTAGCACACACGTTTACGATGTCTTATCTTACATTCCTTGTGAGAAATCTCCTTCCAATGCTTGTAAAAGTATTTCTGGTAGGCGCTGTATTTACAAACCAGGTCAAGGAAGGAAAGATTTTCTTGCATTTGTATTCGACACCAATCCCTGGTATTCGGAATGTATGATCTGGAATTACAGCTATCACTCCAACACAAATCCAGTGTCGCGCAGCTACCACTTCTGGGGTCTCTGTGTGAAATTAAAACAAATATATAAAGTAGCAATTTTTAATACAGTCAGGAGCATCACTCTCTATCATTCTTATGCTTCCACGAAATGAAAAAAATTATCATTTGTGTCTTACGTAGAACAAAATATGCTGTAGAATAGTTTGAAGAGGGTTTCGTCCGAAAATACTGAACTTTGCCACTGGCTGCGCCTCCTGATTGCCGTCTGATACGTTAGTGACTTGTAGACAATAGAAGACAAGGAAGTATTATGATTACCATCACTCCAATACGCAGCAGATGGCGTAAAATAGTTGGCATATGCACGCCGAGCGTGGTGGTGCTTTGGTCAATACACTTCCTTTCGCATTCGGAAAGAGCAGATTTCAAGTCCCCGTCCGGCTCTCCGGACATAAACTTTCCGTTATCGAATAAAGTAAATGTCATCATAGTTCCTTTGAAAAGAACACGTCTTATCTCGTTCCCCATCCTATGCTGTTCGAGCGTGTGCTCTGTCTCTTTTGACTTCGTGATCGACAGCACATTAAATCCTCATAAACTTTTCTTTCGACGCCGTCATGTCCATACTCGTTGGAGTGTTCCAGTGCTGGTCCAGTAGAGGAAGCGTTACAGCACTTCGCGGCTGCATGGAAGTAGTGGCGCACATTCTGAGCTGCGCTATCCTGTACCCAGTGGTGGTTACTTGTGGTCCCCCTCTATTCACTACTTCCACACGCACGTCACCGTCGCAACAACATGACCTGCACCAATCGAAACACTTTTGCTAGAGACCGAGTGTTACGCTGCGTTGTAACTCACACACAAGAGGACATTGCGACCACTGACGTTGAAGAGTGTTACTGGCGCAAGCTTTCACGTTTCCACTTCGAAAAATTGACTCTTCACAGACTGAGCTTAGCATAATGTGGATTTCGCATCACACAAAGGCTAACATTTGAAGTAGTAAAGTGATATAGCACCAAGATGTTTATTGCATATCTAGATTTCGGTCACTATGTGACCATCTTCAGCGCTAAAAAAACAATTGAAGAACCATTTACAATAAGGTAACATGCATGCCTTATGAAATGTACAGTTGCATAAGCCTTAAATTTATGTCAGACATTGAATGCTTATCAGTAAATGTAACTTAAAATATTAAGAACACTTATAAACGCAATTAGTCCCAACTGGACTACTCACGTCAGAGATTGAGTTCACACTCAGGCCGATGCTTACAGTTTCAACACAGCTGGCTTCAGTGTACGTCATACATACATACAGCGCCCTCTTTACACGCATGATACATTGACGATATCTATTAACTTTATTTTGCAATGTATATGTTTTATCATTTTTTTAACTTATGCTGTCAATGTGTCATACATATAAGGAGGGCGCTGTAGGTTGGCACGTCGTTTTCTGAAGAGAGCTGTAGTGTAATTGTAAGCAGCGACCTCAGTGTCAATTCAGCCTCTGACAAAAGTAGTCCAGTTGGCACAATGAGCATTACAGGTGTTTTTAATGTTTTTACTTACATTTACTGATTCGTATTTGCTTACTGACTTAAATTTAAAGTTTATGCAACTGTACATGTATGTTATGAGGCATGTATGTTATTGTAAGTGGCTCTTCACTGGTTTTTTGGCACTGAAGATGGCCACACGGTGATGGAGATCTAGATATGTAATAAACTTCATTTGTGACTGATTGCGGTACCATTTACTACTTTAAATGAATACTGTAGCCTGGCACGTCTGTTTTCCTATAGAATCAAATCTGATAAAGCTCACATTCCTGGGAACAAGTATACCTGTATATCCGGTGAAAAGTTCTCCGAATTTTAAACAGTCGATCTATTTTGTGTGTGTGTGTGTGTGTGTGTGTGTGTTGGGTGTTTCACAAATGTTACTGTATGTATATAGTGGTAGAAAAGCCTTTTCTGCAGTTTTTATTGTATGTTTCCAGCTCGGATCCCAAATACAACTAACATGCACTTCAGTACATTATACAACAACACGTACAACACTTCAGTAAAAGTGCAACTGAAAAGACCAGGAGAGGTATTACAATGTAAACATGTCTGCTCTCTGATTGGTGAAACCAAATGCAAAGCATTTTAGTACAAACCTTGCAAGTCCTCTATCGCAAATTTAAGATTCAAAAACTCACAACATTAAATTGATTGTAAAATTTACCCACCTCAAACTATAATCTAGTTAATATTTCGTAAATGCCGGTGTAGCTGAGCCAAACGTTCAGTAGAATCCGGATAGATAGCGTCTGTCAGATATGCGATCCGTGGGCGGCAGCAAGTGCACGTCAAACATGGAACATGAAATCTCTGTTAAGGCGGGCTACTAAAATACAAGCAATCGTTTAATAATGAACTAGCAATAAACTGAAACCAATCGTCAAGCCGTTTGTGAGAGCATATGCGAAAAAGAACAGTAAAACTGTTTTGATTACAAAATGATCACTGTGTTCCCCTAAGACAATTTGGCTAGTCTCGTCTGTTTACGTATGAATCTGTGAAAGTTTCGATGGACCGTGCAGATGAACTGTTTCAGGAGTTTTAATACTTATGATGCTTGGGGTTGTTTGGGGGAAGAGACCAAACAGCGAGGTCATCGGTCTCATCGGATTAGGGAAGGAAGGGGAAGGAAGTCGGCCGTGCCCTTTCGAAGGAACCATCCCAGCATTTGCCTGGAGTGATTTAGGGAAATAACGGAAAACCTAAATCAGGATGGGCGGACGGAGGATTGAACCGTCGTCCTCCCGAATGCGAGTTCAGTGTGCTAACCATTGCGCCACCTCGCTCGGTAATATGATGGAAAGGAAAGATCTGCTCCACTAGTTACACTACCGGCATTCAAACCGATTAATTTCGCAGATTGAACAACCTCGGAATAGCATAAATATTGAGATGATTCTTCCCGTATCACCTTAGTGGACCGCTGTTAACGCTGAAGCTCCTATAGTTACAACTCTAAGTAACAACTGCTTCGGCCTAAGTGCCATGAATTCCCACTCCATTGTCTTTAAAATTACGAAACGAAGGAGATTAAAACTGAAATGCTGGATGATAATTTAGCCGGTGGAGTACGAGGGGGTTGCAGCGACAGCGGAACAAACATCGGCCGCCGCCATTAGTGACCTCGTTACCTGCGTATTAATTTCACAAATCCGGCAGACTGCATTACGCGTTATTGTTCATGCATCGAAGTGAGTTAACTCATAAAAGCCGCTAATGACAAAACAGCGAAACTGGTCCGCTAATGTCTTCCGCTCTAAAAAGCTCATACAGAAGCTTCCGAAATATTTTCAGAAACTGAAGCACATGCAGAACACCATTGTACATTGTGCTATTAACATTAAATACCACCTCCTTCAAAGTCGTGGTCCTTGGTATTGGCAAGGAAAATTTTCTTTTCCTTGACTTCTACCGTTTCGATCCTTTGTTTTCTTTCACCCTTGCACTTTACACCAAACAGAAGAATAAATATCCCATTGATTACGCAACATTCTATTATCGACGGACTGTTTTTGTGACCTATTTGTCGCTGTTATGTGGTACACCAATTAAGATTTTTTATTTAAGGGGCACACGAGAATCAAAATCTCGATAGTTGAATCTGTGCGAAGAGAAGTCACCCGTTTAAAACTTATGGTTAACTGTACAAATTTTATAAATTAATCAACAAAGCTGAAAATGAAATTAACGAATACGAAAACACAGACAAATTGAACTCGAAGATATCGCAGCGATGGTGCTGTCTAGTGTGTGATTTCAAAAATCTCTGTAAGTTTGTAATATGGTACGTTACGACGAAGTTAAGACAAATCTAACATCAACTAAAATTAATATATATGAAATGATACATCCTTATCCACAATATTTTCGAGCACTATTTTGTGCGCTCTATGAGTTCGTGTTAGACCAACGACTAACATTTTTTATTTCCTCATTTATTCACAAGAAGTTTCAGATACTTGTTAAAACAAATGGGAAAGATTTTTTTTATTATTTCGTGTGCAAAAATACACAGTACCAAAAATATACAATATCATTTTGTTCTAGACAACTACTGACTAATGAAAAGGAAATAAAACAATAATTTACTACTTCAGTTATTCTGAATACAGTGCAAGTAACAATGGAAACAATTTTTGTAGAATGATAAGCAAACATAATCGCAAACAACGTTAATATGCTGTTCTTTTTTAACACATTTTATTAGATTCCTTTCTTGTTAGTTTTTATGTTCAGTACAAATTTTGCAACTAATTTTAAACTAACTCACCTGTTAGCTTAAGATTTGAAACTTTCAACAAAGCTCAGAAATGGATACAATGCAATGTTAGTCCGCTTCCTCGTCTGACGTGTGGCAGAGGACATTTTGTGTACCAATGTCGCTTCCCTCTTTTCTTGTTCCAGTCGCGAATGTTCCGGTAAAAGCGATTATTGGTAAGCCTCCATGTAAACTCGACTCTCTCTGATTTTTACCTCCACGGTCTTTCCGCGAGATATACGTAGGAGGAAGCCTCACAGGCTGGCGCAACAGTCACTGGACACTGATTTAACCAAAAGATTAATTTTATGTTTCATTACAAATATAAACAACACTTACAATTATTTTTATGTTCAAACAAACTGTTTTCCGTCTCCATTAATACATCTTTGACGTCTTTTTGGAACACTGTTACATACTCTATGGCGTATTGTAGTATCATTGTCCAAATTATGAAATACGTCGTGTATGTAGTCTTTTAGCTCGGCAATGGTCTGAGACTTTGAAAACATGTCAGTATCTGCTCTTTGGCCAATCACTTTTCTTTGAAAAGTTTCGTTTAAAAAATCGTGGACGGCAGTGGCATAATATGATGGAGCACCATCGTGTTGAAAGTAAATTGGTTGAAAGTCTTCAGCACACATCGTAAGCCCTGGTACCACGTAATTCTGAAGCATATGCAAATAATTATTTCCAGTCACTGTTCCTTCAAAAAAATACCGTCCAAGTACGCCAGACGATGACATTGCCCCCGAAAGCCCACAAAAGATTGATTGAATGATTGTTCTAACAAAAGATTTTGATTGCCAGTATATCAGTAAGTGCATTTATATCTGTTAACTTGTCCACTTAACTTAAAATTGGCCTCGTCAGACCACACAGGTTTAATGAATAGTTTAGGATCATGTTTCTGTTGGTCAAGCGTCAATTCACGAAACTGAAGATGTCGAATCTGGACCATCTTCAAGTGACTCATGTCGTAAACGTGGAATGTAAACTGTCTGTCTTACTTTCGCGGACTTAGCGTCATAGCTAAACGTACACGCAATTCATTTTTCTCAGTTGCTCCTGTTGTTGGACGGCCAGATCTTGGTGCATCCATAATAAATCCATGTTCTTCGACCGTATGTCGTACACTGTTTGTCTACACAGTGGTTTTGATCTAAATGTGTCTTCCCCATTCATTAACAACTGCAGTAGCACCGCTTTTATAAAATGTTTTTGACGCAAAATCCTTTCTTCTTTGGTTGAGCGGTTCTGGGTGCTTCAGTCCGGAACCGCGCGCCTGCTATGGTCGCAGGTTCGAATCCTGCCTCGGGCATGGCTGTGTGTGATGTCCTTAGGTTAGTTGGGTTTAAGTAGTTCTAAGTCTAGGGGACTGATGACCTCAGATGTTAAGTCCCACGGTGCTTCGAGCCATTTGAACCATTTGAACATTTCTTCTTTCGTTACCACTGTGACGATTCGGAAAACTACAGCTGTAAACACATCTCAACGATCACGCTTTCAACAATTCACTGGTTTGATTATTATGTTTTTTTTTTCTTGTCATTGCATTGTATACCAAGGTGACAAGGTGTAATTATCAGCATTTGATACTAACAACTTAACGGGTTACAAATTAGTTATGTACTACGTCTTGCTGTTACTTTGTTTTCTTTTAAACAACTGTACAGTGACTTTTGAGTCACCCTGTATATTTCTTGACTCAGGCGAAGAGAAATTGAAATAAACCTGAAATTCACACACCTCTATTGTAATCTCATCAATATATATATAATTACTAAAAAATTCCACAAACTCAAGAGAAAAAGCAGACAATAATTATTTAAACAAAAAACTTTTCAATATAACACATCTTTAAAGCGGACTAAAAAGTGAATAGAGCACCAAATTCGCTGACAGTTTTATTGCACTCCCAATGATAATGAGTTGCTGTGTTAGTTATTGCAATAACGCTTACTCTCTACACTCCTTAATATTATCTCCTGATATGCACCTAGTATTTTTCTTTTCAAATTTTGTATTGTCACAACAATTAAAAATTCACAAGCATTAGCTTCGATGACTATCGGTCTGGGGCTAGGAATCTGTACGGTGATAGAATAAAGTATTTTATACATTTTAGTTCGTTTTGAAAACGCGTTATATTAACAAATTTTTATTTAAATAATTATTATATAATAGAGTTAGTATACAGATTCTACTAGGGAGGTATTTGGGCAGACAATACAACACTTTGCTGAAGCCATATACTGAATCGTCACGTAAAATGTTCGCTTCTGGTTCAGACATTCTTACACTGTAACATACACAGATGAGCCCAAACATTATGTCCGCCTGCTTAGCAGCGTGTTGGTCCACCTTTGGAACGCAGTACAGCAGCGATTCTGTGTGACATGGATTTGAGAAGTCCTTAGATTCTGGAAATAAGTGGCACCAGGTCAACGTAGAGCTGGCGCCTGTAACTTCCTAGATCACGCGAATTTTGTGGCCAAAACATCAACGTGGGTTCACTGTCTTACTCCTGAAACCTCTGTAGCGAGGATCTGATCCTGCGTCACGAACATTTATCCTGCAGGTGGCCATTGTGAAAGACGATGCAAGTCGTCCACAAAAATGGTCACATAGTCGACAGTCGTCATCGTGTCTTCCTAGATGAATGTCGACCATAGAGTAATACTATTTCCACCAGCCTGCGTAGTGGCGCCTGAATGATACCGTATCCGAACACGGCCATCGACGTGGTGTGACGGCAAAAAAATGTTTCAACCAAGTAGGTGTTGAACGCTGTGCTCCGAAACACTTGTGCCTGCAACAGCATTGTCGACTGTCGTCGGATCTGCCACAGCTCGCCCGCCATCTATCCTACTTCGTAGAGCGAGCAAGCCTTTGACTTCCACCCACGTGCTGTGATGAGGGGTGGACGTCCAACGCCTCGTCGCCTACTTATGGTTTCACCGTCCTGCAACCACCATAAAATAGTTGCTCACTACAGTAGCACGTAGATTCTCAACTGCGTTTAAATCTGGGAAGTTTGGTGACCAGGGAAGTACGGTAAATTCGCCCTGATGCTCTTCAACCCACACCCGGACACTGCGAACTGTGTGACACGTTATATCGTCCTGCTGATAGATTCCACTGTGCCGAGGCAAAACAAAGAACATGTAGGGGTGGACATGGCCTCTAAGGATGTGTTGACCCATTGTGCCTTCCAGACTGACGATATCACCCATGGCATGCCTCGATAACATTCCGCCGACCATAAAGTTCCCTCCTCCGGCCTCGACCCTTCCGAAGACTGTTGCAAATTGTTTGCTTTCAGACGTTTCAAGCCGTCTGTCGGAAGGAGCATAAAACGCGATTCATCTGAAAAAGCCACCTTCTGCCTCTAAATGGACGTCCAGTTGCGGTATTGGCGTGCAAATTCCAGCCTTCGTTGCCGATGAGAAACAGTGAGAATTGGTGCTTGGACCAGGCGCCTGCTGCGGAGGCCCCTCCGCAGCAACGTCCGCTGAACGGTCGTTGAGGGGACATCGTTGAGGGAACACTGTTGGTAGCCCCTTGATTCACCAGGGCGGTCAATAACTCAACAGTTGCACGTCTGTTTGCCTGGACACATCACCGCGCCCGTCGTTCAGCTCCGTCATCTGTGGCGCGAGGTGCACCCCAGTCGTTTCGGCGCCGGTTGAATTGTGCCATTTTGCCATGCACGGTTTAGTTTAACCACGGCGGCTTCCACACTTCGCCCTAAAGCCAATGATCTTCCCTTTTGGACGTCAGATAAATCACCCCGTTTCCGCGTAACGACAACGACTTCACTGTTTTCCTCGTCTCCTGACACGCTTTATATACTGTCCACTGCTAATACTGCTATCTGCCGTCTATGAGTGGTTATTGCACGTTGCCGTCGAACATAGGCGGTAGCCAGATTAATGTGGCTGGACGCTGTATCTCGCCATGGTCAGTGGTCGTAATGTTTGGCTCTTCAGGGTACCTTGGCCCCTATACGCTACCTGCGTTGCTTGGAAATATTTTGCGTTCTTAATGGTTACTTTATCACTAACGAACCATTTATTTAAGCTGTCTAGTAGTATATGATTAAAATTAAATTTAAATGAATAGTATCCATTTACAAAGAAGTTTTTTACAGTACCCTATACTTCGAAATAAGATGTAAGCAATATCGACTTTTTTTTCCCCCCATCAGTCTCCTGACTGGTTTGATGCGGCCCGCCACGAAGTGTCAAGGTCGAAGGTGGGGCTCGGTAGCTTTTTGGGTCTTAAAGGATTATCTCTCGCGCTTTTCATTCTTTAAAACAAGTTTTCCCATACCAAGCTTTACTTGTTACTACTTTTTGCGGTGCACTTTCCGTCAGTGTAGGAACATAAGCTCACCTATCACTCAAGCCTTTATAAGAGAATCAACCATATGCGGGTATCTAGTTTCGTACATCCTCTTCCTTTCACTCCATCATCAACAAATCAATCATTACAAAACATTCTAAGAGTGTTAGACGTTAGTCTGCTTAGACACAAGTTGGTTTGATAAAATATGCTCCAGTCGATGTTTCCATAAAGAGCAGTCAATAGTGTTCTCATTTAAAAGCTAAAGAAAGCTTTTTTATCTTAAGTTTTTCTTCAGGCATTTCTTATGAGCCACTGTCTATGTACCTATGAAAATATGAGCAACAGAACTGAAGTTTGTGTTTCTCTTCTTTAATGTCAAGGGTCGGAATACTTTACTCAGTCAAAAAAGACGTCATTCGTTAAAAATAAAAACCATTTGACAGCCGATGTATTGCACCTCTTTCTCGAGTGCAACAGGCTGAAGTGGCGTGACGTCGTCGTCAAAACCGATATCGACGTAGCGGTTCGTGCGTCCCTTACGCTACATTTGGAGCAAATAATGTCACCGTACAGCCTCGCTGAGCTGAGATAGAAGTCAACCACTCTCCACTCCCTACGCAATGAATTTTCGAAGTAAGAGTGAAAGCAGGTAATTAGAAAGACAAAAATAAGGCAATCCCAGTAGATGACCGGCAGGGTAATCTCAAGAGAAAAGGTAAAGCTATCACCAACCCAAAGGCTGATTTGAACACTGCAGTACTATGCTTGAGATAGCTCTATTGGACGTGATATGCTCTTGTCTTCTTCCAATGTTTGAAACAATTTACCTAACCAGTTACAGCGGATCCTACATTTTAACCGGACTTTGGGATTTCGAACCTAGTTGGAACTGGGCATTTTCCACATTAACAAATCAATGCCAGAACCGTAAGAAGCCATAATGATAGAAATAATGCTAAACCCGGTTGGGAATAAAACCGCCGACCTTTTGACTTTATAAATGTTGCCATAGCCGCTCAGTCACTCATCCACTCTGCTGTATAATATCTACAGTTTTATTTGTTTCTGTTTATGTGGTGACCACGCACTTGGTGACACGAAGTGTGAGACATGCCCATCTCCGCAAGCTGACAGTTCGAGCCATCGTGATCTCTAACCGAGAAAGCTAGTACTTGTGAAATCAGAAGATCGTTTGGAGGATTGTACAAATTATCTTGAGCCTGATTCGCAATCGTTTAAAATGCAGTTATTCAGAGATAAGTACACCATAGTATACAAAACGCACAGTTTGAAAGAAACAAAGCCACTCTGGAGAAACGAATGGGAAGAGGAATATTTCCTGTGACTTGAATCAGTAATCCCTCATTTTATATGTTTGGTTTATTCCGACATTATAGCATGTAATCGAAAGACACTCACTGAAGCGCGTACACCCACAATCAGGAAGCTCAGTCAGTCTCTTATATACTACATCGTTTTCTTAGTTTAATCACCAGAGCTAAAAACACTCACATGCGAAACATTACATTTAATGGAATGGAAAACATTTTACCTGTTCCAACGACAATAATAAACTGCATTTCGAGTACCTTCCTGGTCTAAGCACAGGTATTTTTTTTTTTTTACTTTTACGTAGGCAAGTTTCCACATTAGTGCTGTATCCCTAACATTAGGTTACTACTGTAAAAAGTATATTATGCGAAACCACGTATAAGGAGGTATGGATACATTTAGCATTAAAATTTTTTACAATTTACGCAGGATGTGACAAATATATACAGACAACGCTTACTACATTGTAAGGGGTGAGAAACTGGCCATTTTTCAGGAGAGAATCGTGTCCAAATATGAAAATTTCGGCCCTATGAGGCAACGAAATTTGTGAACGGTGTCATCAAACCCTCGCCGTATATTGCTCGCCACCATAATTAGTTATGTAGCATGCTAGGTACAGTGTTAGGTGGATTCACGGATGGCTCCTAATAGCATTCCTGCGAGTGACCTAAATCTTCCCATAGTTCTTTGTTCTTGCCAAAATTCGGTACTTATGTTTAATACCAGTGCAGTAACTCACCCACACCTTGAAGGGAGTCTAGCTGTTTGAAAATGTTGTATGTGCACAAGCACATCTACGTCATACTCCGCAAGCCACCCAATGGTGTGTGGCAGAGGGTACTTTCGGTACCACTATCTGATCCCTCCAATCCTGTTCCACTCGCGGATAATGCATGGGAAGAATGATTGTCGGTAAGCCTCTGTATTGGCTTTAATTTCTCGAATTTTCTCCTCGTTCTCAATACGCGAGAAGTATGTGGGGGGAAGTGATATGTTGTCCGACTCCTCCTGTACAGTGCTGTCCCGAAATTGCAGTAGTAAATCTCTCTGTGATGCACAACGCGTCTCTTGTAACGTCTGCCAATGGAGCTTGTTTAGCATCTCCGTGACGCTCTCTCGCCAACTAAACGATCCTATGACGAACCGCGCCGCTCTTCGTCGGGTCTTCTGTCTCTCTTTTATCAGTCCTACGTGATAGGGATCCAAGATAGGTGAACAATATTCAAGAATCGGGTGAACAAACAACGCCTTATAAGCCACTTCTTTCGTGGATGAGTTACAGTTCCTCAAGATTCTCCGATGAATCTGAGTCTGGTGTCTGCTTTTCCCACTATTATTGTAAACAGCGACGAGACTGTCACACTTCCCTGTGGTACTCCGGATATTATATTTACATCTGTCGATTTAGTTTCGTTAAGAACGACGTGTAGAGTTCTGTCTGCAAGAAAGCCTTGAATCCAAACGCAAGTCTGCTCCGATAATCCGTAAGCTCGTATTTTTTTCATTAAACGGCAATGTAGGACGGTGCCAAATGCCTTACTGAAATCAGGGGACACGGCATCAACCTGAGCACCGTTGTCCACTGCGCTGTGGATCTCATGGAGGAACAGAGCGAGCTGAGTTTCGCTGGATCTCTGTTTGCGGAATCCATGTTGATTTTTATATAGGAGATGTTCATTTTCCAAAAACATCATAATTCTTGACCATAAGACATGTTCCATAATTCTACAACAAATTGACATCAACGATATAGGTCCATAATTGTGTGGATCTCTCTTTCGGCCTTTCTTAAAAACCGGAATGGACTGCGCTGTTTTCCAGTCGTTAGGTACCTTTCGTTGTTCAAGTGATCTACGATAAATTGCTAGAAGAGGAGCAAGATCTTTCGCATAATCTTTACAGAATCTTATAAGTATCTCGTCTGGTCATGATGCCTTTCCACTACTAAGCGATTGTAACTGCTTTGCAATTCCGCGATCGGTTATCTCAATATCTGCCATTTCGACGTTCGTACGATGATTGAAAGGAGAGGCAGTGTTGCAAGCTTGCTTCTCTCCTTTAGAATCTAGATTTTAATCAAATGGCAAGGTAATCTTAATCAAAGCTCAAGGAGACGTTGTGATCTAAATGACAATAGATTTATTCACCGTAACATCACAAGACAACAAAAATGACTAAACAAACGTCACACCCACATTTTTATTTGACAAACGCTTTCACTAACATGGGGTCTATGGTGGACAAAATGATCAGCTAGGGATCGACACACGAAACTAACCGGAACACTAGTTGCTTTATCTGACTTCATACACGTGAATCCGCGTTGTGGCACAAAAAGTACGCCACCATCAAGCATCTATACTCTACCATTCCGAAAAGAAAAATATGGTTCGAAAGAACAGGGTGCTGAAAACATAAATTGGAGCCTTAGGCCGTAGCAGCGAATACTTTACCCTCCTGCTGGTCAGGGCGGCACACCATGATGGGTTCGGCGACTGAAGTCATGGACGGTCGCAATCTGATATTAATGGCGCGCGCCCGAAAAATGCAAGCACGCGGTCTCGCGTTCGGTTAATTCGGAAAGCAGGCACTTTCTTATGAGCTTCTGAAACCCAGGTGGATTCCAGTGTGCAGGTGGACACGTTTGCTGGTCTGCCAAACGAATTTGACTCCGTGCCATGACTATGCGTGACGGAATATGTCAAATGTTTAGACGGCCGACTCAGGACAAATAAGTACACCCACGTATAACCCGTTGTGTGCGTGATGTTAGAAGCAGTACCTCTGATGGTTCAGAAGGTAACTGGCACAAAGTGGCACACTAGCAAACGACACAAGTCTCACCGTTTAGGTAGAGACCTGCAGTTCTTTACTAGCGAAGCGCCAGTACAAGAGTGATCTTCTCTTTCTGTCCGCTTCCACCTCAGCTCGGTAGCAAAGCACATTTACATCTTAGACTTCCTCCTCTTTAGCACAAGCCAATCTCGAGCTGGAGCGCGGCATTCCAAGCTCAGAGAGCTCCCTTTGCTCTGCAGACACCGATTTGACCAATCAGAGACTTTAAAGTTAATTTGGAAAAATAAAAAATGATTCAGCTTCGTGACCTCTTTTCCACGCGTTTACGACGTGTCTTTTGCTAACTACATGACCAGGATGGAACCACAGCCCTCCATGAAAAGCTAGTTATCTCCCCTGTTGCGTCCATTTCGAAGTTTCGAAAGAACGCCCATAAACTCTATAAAAACCTCGTGCTTGTTTTGTAACAGAGTCTAGACGACTGGGCACCGGTGACCTCTCCCACGGAAATTCGCAGGACGCTCACAGTTGTCTTGTCGGCTTCCTCCCTAACAAGCGCCCATCCTCTGCTTTATTGCCGGTCTACAATGCGCCGGCCATTGCAACGGCGACTTCTCGGCGCTAGTCAGTCTACCTGTACGCGGCTGCCTACCAAGCAGCGCCGACCAACGTGTCTGCACGATGAGACCGTGGAACTCGGCCGTCCGGAATTGTTTCCACCCAGGTACCGCAGAAAAAACGCGCTTCCCTCGGACCACCGTCGCTGTGCTCTTTTATTGCAGTCGTTTAAATTGGCACCCTATTCCTTTGAATGCAGGTAAAACATACCATTATTCCTTCCCTATAGCAAGCAAGCAAGAGCATTAACTACTGCCCACCATTTCACCACGATGCAATAAAGCTCTATTCCCTAAGAAAATGAAGCGGCATAACACCGAATCAGAAGTGAGAGTACCCTGCAAACTTTCAGTGTTACAATCTGCCACGGTGAAACGACTTTAGAAGACCAAATTCAGTATTTCAGCCTTCTCTCTGTTATCTTCCGCTTCGATGCTGGTGTGGCTGCTGAGAGAATGAAAAGATGATTTTGACTCACTTACTGATTTTACATATGACCAAAATCTCTTAGTGTTTTTACTCAGGTCGGTTGACAACGTTTTACTTTTAAAATCACTTCTCTCATTGCTCTCCTTACGCTCATTGCGCTCAAATGGTGAACACCTCTCTCCAGGATGCAGAAACCAACCGAATGGAAGACTCTAATTTGTATTCTCACATGAGCATGCTTGAGACCAATTGAAAGTACTGTCGTTACTGGAAACCCCCTCATACCCACGAAAACCTCAGGACAGTCCCCATCTAAGAATGTGACGGCAACATCCCGATCACTTCATGGCCAACATGCTAAGGAGGATTCAAGGACGTTATAATTCACGGAATGGACTAACATTGTATTCAGTGTTACCCACCAGTTAAATTTCATTTCACGGTTGTGCAGTTTCTACCAGACTATATTTTTGTTATTGATTTATTCTTACTTCACTTTAAGGGCTTTGTTATAAGACTTATTCAAAATGTTTCAAATGGCTCTGAGCACTATGGGACTCAACTGCTGCGTTCATTAGTCCCCTACAACTTAGAACTAGTTAAACCTAACTAACCTAAGGACATCACAAACATCCATGCCCGAGACAGGATTCGAACCTGCGACCGTAGCGGTCTTGCGGTTCCAGACTGCAGCGCCTTTAACCGCACGGCCACTTCGGCCGGCTATATAAGACTTATTAATTCGTTCTCTACTTCTCTTTAATCCAAGGCCACAATTGTTCGAAAACATGCAGGTGGTATATATCAGGAATTTCGAGATCGTCGAAATAGCGCGACATTTCGATGTCACACCCATCATCTCCTGGATATTTAAGCGGTGGTTGGAGATTTGAGAGGTTTATATTTTTATGATAAGTTTGCCAATGTACTGAGTACTAAAACCGTAAATGCTGGTATTCAGAGATAATTGTCACGGATTTCCATTCATAGATCACTATGCTCGTTTGCATAGGCGTGTTCTGGTGGGTAATGACTACACTGGATGAAGTAGAAAATGAGATCAAACGAGCGTGTCAGGGTCGCACAGGAAGGCGAACTGATGCAAGTCACCCTCTCAGACCACTGCACAGCTCTTTCTTAGAAATGGGAACCACTGTTGAAGGAGCTATCGAACCACCTAATAGAGAGGATGCCACGTCGCTGCCATGTATGTTTAGCTTTTAGAACTAGCCATAAGCGTTATTAATTGTTTTGTTGCTGTGGACTTTTAATACTTTTATCTTTTCGGCAATGTTTTATATGCCTCATGTTTTGAGATAAAGCTTTACCTAGTACTGCTACCCTCCTGACATTCTATTCAGGATACATATATATTAATTTCTTGATTATGTTTAACTTTTGAAAGACAGAATATCAGCAAAGTACCGTTCAGAGAATCAACTGAAATATGTTAAATTTAACCCGAAACCAGAAATAGGATTGGAACATTGCCATCTGAAGTTAGTCCCTTCAATGCCTAATGTGTTATCAATGGTAACATGGGAGACATTTTAAAAACAGCTTAACACAATCGATTATTGGCGAAACAGGGTTTACGGGGAGACCATGATGATGTTTACAGAAGCAATTTTTCCAGTAAGATGGACCGACAGTGTAGGCTGCTATCTTGACGATCGCCGAAAGAAGGCCCCCAGTGGACCCCACCGATGACCTCCAGAAGACCAGAGTGGGCGATTCTCCGCTGGCCCAGGAAAGCGTCGCGGATCGATGGACGAACACAGCGGGCGTCGCGCCTGCCGTCGTATTGATTGTGACCGCAGCAGCCGCCGCCGCCGCCACCACCACCTTGCCGCATTCACCACGTGACACCGGTCGCCGGCCCAGTTCGCATTCATGCTGTTTAGAATTCCGCTTTCGCACCCACCTCATTTCATCTCGGCACTCTCCTGATTACTCAGCTCTGTCGCGGTCGCCCCGCCGGTGATTTTGGACTGGTTTCAACCCGAGCGCTTCCGCTACGCGGGGAGTAAAATTCTCTCGAAACGAATTATAAACCTAGAAATGCAATAATTTCCGTTTGGACGTGTGATGAGCTACTTTCCTGCGCGGTCGAAATTAACCACTACTTGAAGATAAACTATACAAATTACATTTAGGACTCCAACTGGTCCCTTTATCGATTATCCATCAAGTTTAGACGCGCAAACTTACACCCTACCTAAATGGACAATGGAGGTGCAACCCATTCTCCATCGAATCCTAGGCTCAGAATAAACTAGGTATCGGTTTTAGGATCGATATATGCTAGTTACCAAAAAAATCCTCCAGTCTATTTCAGCTTTAGGATCGATATATTTATGCTAGTGTCCAAACGATCCTGGCTGTTTCAGTGTGTTATTTGTAAGAAATACTGCACTAGATCGCGAATTCATTCTTAACTTTCTTAACTCTAAAGAAATCGATTTTTAATTTTTGTTTTAAAAAAGTTCTCTGTGGTTTTCTGAACAAGAAAAAGTTTACTCCGAGGAAATTGTATCGAAGAAAGCCCCAAAATTATAGGAATTTAAAAGCTTCTGCACGCGTTGCGAAGCCACCATGTCACGCAGACAACAGTGTTAAAAACACAATTTTGTTCTCACTTGTTTTTTATGGCCTTTTAGTATGTGATGTCTTAGTGACACAAGACTATTAGAGAAATAATTGCATAGTAGGACTCAAAACCCAAAGTTTTAAAGCAACTGCCTGTGGGAAGGGATACCAAGAACTGCTCACAAAAAATGTGTGTGAAATCTTATGGGACTTAACTGCTAAGGTCATCAGTCCCTAAGCTTACACACTACTTAACCGCCGGCCGCTGTGGCCGAGCGGTTCTAGGCGCTTCAGTCTGGAACCGCGCGACCGCTACGGTCGCAGGTTCGAGTCCTGCCTCCGGCGTGGATGTGTATGATGTCCTTAGGTTAGTTAGGTTTAAGTAGTTCTAAGTTCTAGGGGACTGATGACCTCAGATGTTAAGTCCCATAGTGCTCAGAGCCATTTGAACCATTTGAACTACTTAACCTAAATTATCCTAAGGTCAACCACACACACCCATGCCCGAGTAAGGACTCGAACCTCCGCCGCAACCAGCCGCAGAGCCCATGACGGCAGTGCCTTAGACTGCTCGGCTAATCCTGCGCGGCCCAAAAACTGTTCTCATAGGACTCAATATTTTGAAAATAGATATTGGATGCTCTGCTGTGTCTCAATGATGGTGCAGTGTCAAGATTTAAGGTTATGGAATTGATGTGAGTGCAAAGGACTTTAATTATCATTCACGGCTGGAGACTCCTGGAAGTAGAGAAATCAGTGTTGGAAGCCACCAGAGAAACAAGATTAAGAATAAGTAGAAGAAGTCTGAAAAAGAAAATGGAGGGAGAACAACGCTAGAACATTAGTGTCTCGCAGGGAAGGTAGAGAAACGAACTTCAACTTGAATTTCCCGGAAGTTCACTTTTTTATATTCTGGCACACAACAGAAACTAACTATTAAAGATAAGGTGTTGAATTTTTGTGTACTGTCTTAAAACGTACTTAAATAAAAGCAGAGAATTCTTATGACTTAAATTTGAAAATTAAAGACTTTTTAAACACAAAATATGAGTTAATTACTGAAATTTTTCATAATAATTATTAAAAAGTTCTTGAACCATAATTTATGACAGCAAATCAAACTTCTGTTTTATGTTTGTTTCGAGATATGTATACCTACGGTAAGCTGTACGTAAATAATTAACACACTTTATTTCATCTACGACACAAAATAAAATTCAGAAAAATGGGCGAGACAAAAGCTGTGGTTCATACAGCAAATAGTTCCCAAAAGATCTGTTAAAAGATGGTAAGCGTTCCATGGGCTTACAACTCTTATTCTTTGAGCTACACTATTTAGAAAACTGACAAATTTTTCAAGATTTCCCCTTGTGTTTACGAAACAGTGCCCTTAAGTAGTGGCACTACCTTCGTTGAATACATGCTCACAAATACTGCTTTTATCCGGAAAAAAATGCAGCGAGCTGGCGTATGTTTTTGTATTACTTTTTTGGCTCAAGAGATGTCATGCGGGAGGAGAAAGCCTTTCAAAGTATAGAACGGATACTGTGCTATCTTGTCATGACTAGGCGAGACTTCCAATGATAAGCTATACGGACCAGATAGTGGCCAACTCCTTTAAAGATCAAATTGATCGCTATGAAGCAAGACACTACGCATTTAAATATTTATTTCCATCGAAGACACAAAAAAATTATTGACAAATAACTTTTCAAGGCCAACAGTCATGATTAATACTGTATGATAAGGCTCTGGGACCGCCTCGATTTGGAATTCAAAAGCTACAACGTCGGGAGCGACAGCGCTAGAGAAATTAGTTCGCTGCAGTGAAGCGTTTGGTCAAAGAACTTTCTAGATTCTTCCCTTCGTGTGTGTATCAGAGCAACACTCCCACTGGCACGCCAGGTACATAGCTATGTGGGCAAGCATGAAACCAGTAGTGGACAACAACCTGTGCTTTCAGATCGAAATATACCGTCTTTTCCCAGATGTGGTTGCCACTAGAAAATTGCTATTCATAAAGAGTGCTTACGATAAATGCCGAAATTAAGTTTCAACGAAGAAATAATACGCCACACATATCTATGCGTCTTTGTTCAGATGAGCGGAACATCTCTTAAGTAGCACAAGAGACATGCTTGGCTGTATCTAAGATCGTGGATTGCCTTCCTTAACTCAGACAATAAAACCACGTGAGGGATTATCCAAATGAATTTTTATTACCATCAAGATGGCAAAGAAAATCGAAGCATAAATTCTTTCGAGAACAAGCGTGGCTTATAACGGCGTTAGGAAGAAAGCTATCCTACCTTTTCCACCGACGAAATAATGTTGAAGATGTAGCTTCAATGGTGAGCTACCATTGTGCCTTTAAAACGATGTCTGTGAGTGGTCGTAATTTATGTGGTTGCAGTCTTGGCGAGCTGTTTATGTTTCCCTAGATTTTTGAAGTATGGATTATCTCATCGTATTCATTCCAAACATTTTATAAACGTGATAACACTAATTTGCTTGTTCATTTCATTCTACACTCTTATTTGAAGGGGGCTACCTTTTCAACACAACCTAGACGTATTAGTAATAAATTGTATCATTTCGCAGTTCTTTCTATCGGGTGCTTTGGCGAAAAATAAAATCAGTAGTTTTTCACTTCTGATTTCGTTGGTAATATTTTCTCGCTCGCAAAAAAAGTTGCTCTCTTGCATGTATGTGTGCGTGTCCACACACCAATCTCGTGCACACAGAGTTTTTAGAAGTAAAAATGCTTTTGTAAAACCTAAATTACGTAAAGTATATTTAATGTGTGTGGCAGTGCCCTCAGAACGCGAAAAAAGAGGAATCAATCACAGCGAAACATGACATGCTATTGGTGCGAGACACCATACAGATGGTTCTGGAAAACCATATAATGTACAGTCAAGTTTTTAGATAAACAAAACCCACTGAAGGAAGGCACAGAGGTGCCGAAACAAGTCTGGATAACAAGACAAAACAGTGTTTAGCACAAAACGCGAAATCTGTTTCCAAAAATTTATTGGCTGTGTTTACTGGACTGTTTTGCTTCTAATTATGGTTCCCGTTATATCCCTGAATATTTAGCATTCTTTCTGGGACGCCCTATATAATGGCAAACAGTAAGACAGAACATCCACTACTGTTTCTCTTGGGGAAGGTGTACAAAAATAATTACACTTTGAAAAAAGTTATTTTTCCGACTACTTTGAGACTGCTGTCAACCGACAAAAACACACAAAAGCATACCAAAGTTTATCATCATATCTTTGAAATTATTTCAGTTTCAGGCGAGTAAATAGAACACAATAAGTGTGCACATGTGAAAGTGTTTGGATCTACCCAAATATCTCACATTAGAGATCAAGTAACTGTCATCTCATGATAATTCAGATATCTAACATCCTAGCTCTGTCAACCCTAAAGCAAAATTATTCGCAACCTCCTCTTTCGTTGCTGCCGTCCGCCGTTGGAATAAGACATTCTGCACTGTTGCATTTAAAAAATAGCTGAAGCACTTCCATTTATAAACCTCATAAAATTTCCGTGAAAAATTTACATATATGACCGATTTCTCTCTGTGAATCAGTACAGCAAATGTCCCATTTTCTTCCAGTTACGCTTCCTTCTCTTTTCGTTTCTCAATCAGACACGCTTCAATTTGTTTCCTTCTCTTTTCATTAGTTACGTTGGGTTAATCTGGTGTAATAGACTAAACAGCTAGGTCATCGGTTTCATCAGATTAGGAAAGAATGGGAAAGGAAGACGGCCGTACCCATTGAAAGGAACCATCCCGGCATTTGCCTAAAGTGATTTAGGTGGAGTACGGAAAACCCAAATCAGAATGGCCGGCCGCGAGATTGAACCGTCGTCCTGCCGAATGCGAGTCCAGTGCGCTAAGCACTGCGCCACCTCGCTCTTTTCCTTAGTTATTTCTCTCTCTGTAACCTCTTTCAACACTTGTATCACGTGAACTGCTGCCAGTGCCTTCAGCTCAAAACTACCTGATTACAATCTTTGTTACTCCACTTTTCATTACCTAACGTAAACTTTGCTTTCTTCTACTAAAGCTACTGCTGTTATATGCCGTTTATGTTACAGTTACTACTAATTGTAACAGTTGTTTCCCGTGTTATATGTAACTCGTTTTATAATATGTGTCGTTATGTGAACACAATGCGAAATCGTAGAATCTACATCGACATATATACTCCCCATGCTGCCATATGGCGCGTGGCAGACGGATCTTGTACCACTGCTTATCAGTCCCTTTCTTGATCCACTCGTAAATGAAGTGAGGCAAAAACGACTGTGTGGTTCCGTACGAGCCCTTTCTCGGCGGTCCTTACACGAGATGTATGCTAGTGGCAGAAGGATCATTCTGCAGTCTGTCGCAAATGCCGGTCTTTTCCTGCCAGGATTCCCATTTTTGTTCATATAGCATTTCCGCAATACCCACATCTTGATAGAATCAACAGTAAAAAATATAGCAGCACGCCTCAGAGTTGTTTCGGTTTCGTCCTTTAATCCGTCTTGGTGGGGATCCCAAACACTCGAACAACACTCAAGAATGGGTCGCGCAAGTGTTCGGTATGCCGTCTCCTATATAGATAAGCTACACTTTCCCACATCGAAGTCGACCATTCGCCTATCCCAAATCTGACCTTGTGTGTTCGTTCCACTTCCTATCTCTTTGCAACGTTATGTCTAGATACTTCTACAGACGTGACTGTGTCGATTAGCGCACCTGTAATACCGTATTCGAACACTACAGTATTGTTTTTGCTACTCATCTGCATTAACTTACATTTGTCCACATTTGGAGCAAAGTGCTATCCATCATACCAAAGATAAATTCCAAACAAGTCATCCTGTATCCTCCTACAGTCGCCCAAAGATGACACTACAGCGTCATGAGCAAACAAATGCCGATACTCACTTTATTCGTCTGGTTAGCTATAAGAGAGGGACCGATGGTCCTAAACTTGAAGAGATAGACAAACAAATCAAATAGAAAACCAAACAGAAGTTGTGTGTAATATGTTATAGAAATGAAATGAGACCAACTGAAGATAATAAATAAGTGTGAAGAATTTAAAAGAAAGGGAAATTGTGGAGCAGAAGGCGAAGGCATCAACCGCAAGTAACGTAGGCGGACAACTCATATGTGGAAGCAGCGAAGCGTAAAAACCGGGTCTCGGCGGGGCGGCGCGGCTATCGCGTCGTATGAGTGTGTGTGTGTGTGTGTGTGTGTGTGTGTAGGTAATGCAGGCAGAGCCGCGGGGCACGACGCGCCGTGGCGCGTGTCAACGGCCGGCCGGCTGTGCCGGGTGGTGGCACACAGCGCGCGACCCGCAGCCGATACGCAGCGGCGCGGCGCGGCCCGCCGACGCCTCACGCCACGCCGCCAGTCGATAAGCGCCGGCCTTTTCGAGCCGCAGTGTGCAACACGTCGCTTCGTGTCGTCGTACGTCAGCGAATACGCTACACCGCACTACCGGCTCATATTTTATATCCCTCATCGGCTTCACCGTGCTGCCGTTACTGCGGGGACTCGGGGACGGTACTGATACGGCGATGGCCTCTGTCACGACCTACAAGGCGTATTCATAAAGTTTTAACCAACACCGTGGAAAAATGAAGTTAGTCAAATTTTTTTTGGTTTTGTTTTCAGGCTTACGTCTGCAGTCCATGCTAACAAAATGCCACAGTCTGTCATAGTAACACGTTTTCTGAGTCTGAAAGGGAGCAACGCTACAACAGTTCGTGTTGAGTTTGATGGGGAGTACGGCAACAATGAACCATCATATGACACAGTGGTTGTATGATTCAGGCGCTTCCGGCTGCGCGTTATTGGTTTTAGGGGTGTTTTGGACAAATATTTGTTAATCGGTATGCGGCAACGGCCTTGCCGCCGTGGCTACACCAGTTCCCGTGAGATCACCGAAGTTAAGCGCTGTCGTGCGTGGTCGGCACTTGGTTGGGTGACCATCCGGGCCGCCATGCGCTGTTGCCATTTTTCGGGGTGCACTCAGCCTCGGGATGCCAATTGAGGAGCTACTCGACCGAATAGTAGCGGCTTCGGTGTAGAATACCATCATACCGAACGGGAGAGCGGTGTGCTGGCCCCACGCCCCTCCTATCCGCATCCTCCACTAAGGATGGCACGGCGGTCGGATGGAACCGGTAGGTCACTCGTGGCCTGACGACGGCGTGCTTTAATCGGTATGCATGCGACAGCATGCACTACCTAATATGTTCCTAAAAGACGCGCATAAAAACGGTATTGTTCTGGGGCTCAGACCTCGTGTTCTGTTGGTCATAGAAAGGTAGGATGTATTTTAGACAGCCCTTGGACTAGTACCCATTTGCATACCCAACAGAAGTATCGTCCTGCTGCAACTATCCGACAGTACAGGGTTAAAGTTTCTATATTACACAATTCCTCCAGCTCCTGCAAATGTAGCAAATCGGTTTGTTCTTTTTGCATTATATGTCGTCTACATTGCGCCGTAAGTGGCTTACGGAAGCACTATGAGCGACATGCCCTGCTGAAACAGAGAAAGGAGGAAACCAGAAGAAAAATGCTCCTATCAAAGCACAAAAAAGGCGAATATGCTCCTGTTTAAAAGAGTTTGACTGAAATCTGGGGTACCAGCTGCCTCATTCTACCTTCCTCAGCTCCTTTAAATTTTTTTACAAACCTTTCGCACGCGAACATAACACAAAGAGATAAAGACAATGAGTTGGGCTGAATGAGTGAATGGGAACGGACAAGTGGGAGTGGATGGGTATGAGAGACAGAGAGCGATGGACTACTGGTTGTGAGTCAGTTACAGTTAGGGGCGCTTGTTGGAGTTTGAGGTGAGTTTACATGCCAACATTTTGGAAAAATTTTATAGGTAATATGGTAGGTACAATGAGGCAGCTGGTACCCCACTTCTCAGACACAGTCTTTTAATAAAGGAGCGTATCTCCTCTGGTAGAATGTGCTCAGAAGAGGCAAACCGTCAAAGGAACATGCTACCGGAATCTCCTAATGAGGTAGGCGAGGCTGTGAAGAAGTATCGGGAAGTTCCTTACACAGCCAAAATGCAGAATTCTGCATGCAAGGTCTCCACCAAGACATGCATCGTTGGGAAAAATGTGTTGCATTGAAGGAAAATGAAGGAAATTAATTGTATCATCGAGTTTCATTGTCACTGCTTGATTTTTTCGAACCCCTGGTTTTACATTAATGTCAAAAAGTTTAATGTAACAGAGAAAAGATGACAATAGAAAGAAACAAGAAGAGCTAATATTGTAAATAATCGTCATGATTTTCCCCATGGTACAGAGTTATGTTCCTTAGATAGGAAAGCAGTGTTCCCTGCATAAATTTGTCACGTGATTCAACTAAATAATGGCAGTGAAAATTTCTCTCACCATCAGGATTCGAACCGCGTTACTTCCGAGTTGCGCGTCACGGCACAGGCATGCGTAAGTGACCTCGTCTACAGCAGTAGATAAAAACGTAGAAGCGGTACGTTTCGAAAATCAATAAATACGTCATCTATCTGACCGCCTCGATCAGTGGACATGGTCGTCCTGTTAGGGGCACCTAATTCCGTTTGAGCTCAGAATGTGTTCGAAGCATGTGCAACAAATGTATGTCAGGGATATTGGTAAGTAATTTTGCGGGTCTCTTCTGCTACCCTTCTTGAAGACGGATGTGAATTTTTCTTCCTTCCACTACTTGGTACCGTTTTCTGCTCGAGGTATCTACGGTGACAACAGCTCAAAGTTAGGCTAACTCAGCCCCAAATTCGATATAGAATCTGATACGGATTCCACCGGGCCCTATAGCTTTTCTCAACGGTTTGACCTGTTTCTCAACGCCGCTGACACCAACATCCATATCACCCATCTTTGTAGTGATGGATGAATTAAACTGAGGAATATTCCTGAATTTTATGGATTTTATTATGTAAAGGAACACCTGAAATTCGAGTTCGACATTTCTGCACTTACTTTGCTACCCTCACTTTCAGTTCCTCTCTCGTTCATCACTATCTGGATAGTAACTGTGTTACCATTAATACACCAGTATTTCCTTGGTCTTTGTAATGAATTGTTCGATAGTATTGTGCTCCGACAGTCATCGAACAGCTCACGCATTGCCTTCTGCATAACCAAACGCGTTTCATTCAGCATCTCCCCACCTATAGGAATCAGCTTTGATTTATATTTATTATGCAGCAGTATTTACAGTGGCTGTATGCCATGGAAGGGTCCTCCATCATGAACTGTTTGTTCTCTTAGGCACTTATCAGTGAACCCCCGATTCTTTAAAGAATCGAACTCAAACATATTAAACAGCTTCAAACTTCTCATAACTTTACAAATGAGCTAATATGTTACATATTTGACGTTAAGCATGTAAACGAGATAAAGTTTAGAACATTTTTGAAATTACGAGTTAAGTACCTTGGAAGGGTCCTCATTACCAAACACAGGATGAGTATCTTCTAAGTAATTTGCGTTCCGTTTTAAGCCAAAGTTACTTTTCACGCATCTCAATGTTTATGACGACATATCAAGTGAACCACGTGTCCCACAATGATATAATTTTGAATCTATATTCAGTGCTATACGTCGACATTGTCCGCAAAGTGTATTGCGAACAGCGTTGGCAGTAAAGAAGATGAATTAAAACGTCATGCCTGATACGGCAGTTTTACTGCATGAACAGCAGAATGTAGTCAGCGATAAACTTTTGTCCTTTCATCATTTTGTGGCTGGTACCAGCGAGAAAATATTTCCTAAAGATTTGAAATTATCTGTAAACTTTGTTGAATGTCGCTAAGTGATCTCATTTTGAAAAACTGTGTGAATATAGTGTGCGTATTTGCTTGCGGTGGGTTCGCTGCCGCAAGGAATATACGTACTTTATAAGTGTAACATTTGACTTTGTTGATGCTTTCACGTAAGATTATGCCTCTTATTGAGTAGATTCTGCCAGCATTTTAAATTTTTAAATTCAGCCTCTATTTATATGACATATTGGAAATCAAATTTTTGTTGCCCCTAGCAGCCATGGCAGCCATTAGTTATGGCAACCAGCAATAGGATTGTGTCCCGTGCCGCGGGACAGTCGCTTATATCGATCCATCATGTCCATGTCAACTCGTGGTACCGGAACTAAAACTACACTGCTGGACATTAAAATTGCTACACCACGACGATGACGTGCTACAGACGCGAAATTTAACCAACAGGAAGAAGATGCTGTGATATGCAAATGATTAGCTTTTCAGAGCATTCACACAAGGTTGGCACCGGTGGCGACACATACAACGTGCTGACACAAGGAAAGTTTCCAACCGATTTCTCATACTCAAACAGCAGTTGACCGGCGTTGCCTAGTGAAACTTTGTTGTGATGCCTCGTGTATGGAGGAGAAATGCGTACCATCACGTTTGCGACTTTGATAAAGGTCGGATTGTAGCCTATCGCGATTGTGGTTTATCGTATGGCGACATTGCTGCTCGCGTTGGTCAAGCTCCAATGACTGTTAGCAGAATATGGAGTCGGTGGGATCAGGAGGGTAATACGGAACGCCGTGCTGGATCTCACAACCATCTGCACGAACAGTTCGACGACGTTTGCAGCAGCATGGACTATCAGCACGGAGCTCATGGCTGCGGCCGGCCGGGGTGGCCGAGCGATTCTAGGCGCACGAATGGCAAAACGTCATTTTTTCGGATGAATCCAGATTCTGTTTACAGCATCATGATGGTCGCATCCGTGTTTGGCGACATCGCGGTGAACGCACATTGGAAGCGTGTATTCGTCATCGCCATACTGGCGTATCACCCGGCGTGATGGTAGGGGTGCCATTGGTTACACACCTCGGTCACCTCTTGTTCGCACAGACGGCACTTTGAACAGTGGACGTTACATTTCAGATGCGTTACGACCCGTGGCTCTACCCTTCATTCGATCCCTGCGAAACCCTACATTTCAGCAGGATAATGCACGACCGCATGTTGCAGGTCCTGTGCGGGCCTTTCTGGATACAGAAAATGTTCGGCTGCTGCCCTGGCCAGCACATTCTCCAGATCTCTCACCAACTGAAAACGTCTAGTCAATGGTGGCCGAGCAACTGGCTCGTCACAATACGGCAGTCACTACTCTTGATGAACTGTGGTATCGTGTTGAAGCTGCATGGGCAGCTGCACCTGTACACGCCATCCAAGCTCTGACTCTATGCCCAGGCGTACCAAGGCCGATATTACGGCCAGAGGTGGTTGTTCTGGGTACTAATTTCTCAGGATCTATGCAGCCAAAATGCGTGAAAATGTAATCACATGTCAGTTCTAGTATAATATATTTGTCCAATGAATACCCATTTATCATCTCCATTTCTTCTTGGTGTAGCAATTTTAATGGCCAGTAGTGTAGTTTGCTTAACATGTAAATCCTTCTACTTGTTTTAGTTGTCCTTCCTGCTTTGGTAACCATTCTGCTACATCCGTAAAATAGTTACTGATAACAGTTTCAGTGTAGACAACCTCGATAAATCCAGGCTTATTCGTTGCTATTAGATCCAATGTATTCCTAACAATCTCTTTTAGGCGGTTCTCAGATAAGGCATTTAATCTCAGACAATAGTAACGTTTCACAGAATTCTTGTCACGTCATCCACTTACAAAACTGTAATTTTCCCAACTGACTCTCTGAGAAACTTAGTTAACTGTGATTTCCGCTAAAGTTTCGGTTACAACTGGAGGTCAGTTTAGAAGTCATTAGAAAGATCATATTAGAAGTTTCTGCCCACCCTTGATACTAAGTCTTATCGAGACATTTTGCACGCAGTTTCAACCTCCATCTGAGTGGATTTGAGATTCTTGTCTAATGCGACAAATACACGATCTACATTTCTTGTTAGACTGTCATTTCGATATACACTCTGATTTTCTCCAAAGTTCTCTCTGCTGTCAATTTTAGGTTTTAACAAGCTCTCTGTTTCTAATGTTACTTGAACTCCACTACTCGTTAGGAGCCCTTCAAACTCTGGCACTTGGTTGTGAGTGCTTTGGCAGTTACTCACTAGGAATTTAATACTCTCGCTGGTAAGGGACATTCCTTTCAATCTTGGGTTGTTTGGGGGGGGGGGGGGGGACAAAACAGTGAGGTCATTGGTCTTATCGGATTAGGGAAGAACGGGGAAACGAAGCCATCCGTGCCCTTTGAAAGGGCCTGTAACGATTTAGGGAAATCACGGGAAACCTAAATCAGGATGCTGGACGCGGGATTGAACCGTCGTCCTCCCGAATGCGAGTCCAGTGTGTTGGCCACTGCGCCACCTCACTCGGTCTTTCGGTCTTATACTAACATACTTCCGGGACCCCTATAGCTATAGTTGTCTGCACTGGATGGAGAGTCGCCTGATCTAAAAAGTCTTATTATGCATCCCAGAAACGGACAGCGACCTTGGTAGCAACCTCTGATAAATGGTGCACACGTGACCCTTTTAAGGGAACACTACAGTTCCACGAAGTCGCACCCCGCCTTTTAACAGAACGTTCGAAGTCTGTGGTAAAGTCCTTCCATTCCACTCCTACACAGTAGGCCACGAACAATTATGAGGATAATACCGCAAATTGCGAGGTACACTGATACTCTGTAACCATGGCTGAATAGTAGACATGGACAGTTCTCGCTCCGAACCGGTTATAACCGGTTTCTTACCTCAACGTCGCTGATAAGCCTTCTGGGGCATCACGTTCCACCTGAGGCACTTGCACAATTTATATTCAAGGCCATCCATGTTAGAAAAACTAGCATAGCGCTATATATTAACAAATACACTCCTACCCCATGTTAAACAATGCAACAAATACGTACCAATTCTATATTACCCCGGCATTATTACTTTGACGTTACTATTAGGCTGCCCCCAGTATACTCGTAAATATGCGACGGGAAATCCGGGTACGTGCACTCACGACACATCGATAAACGTAAAATGTAAACAGTACTCACCAACACTAGCATCGTGTGGAAAAAGGATAGAGAAATACTTTATCGAAAGAAAATTAAAAATGCTATATGGAAACCTGCGTGCAATCTTCACCAGATATTTCAGTGCTAACTGCCCCTCCACCCCCCCCCCCCCCCACCCCCACCTCGAGTGGACACTGCCTCGCCGCAGCTAGAAGTACAGCCTCGGCATGCCACCAACGGCATCAGCAGTAGACAGGATCCAATGCTCGGACATCATGCCATCAACGAGCGAGAGCAGTGTCCATAAGGCGCCAATGGTGAGGAGCACGAGGACCATACTAAGTACATGAGAGATGGGGAATCACCACTAGCTAATGACCGAATTCTCCCCTCCATGTCCCCACCCACTAAACGATATACGTGTAGATGAATGCCCAATTCACACACACACGTAGATACGATCAGCTGACAGGAACCTGCTGTGACAGTGTTAGCAGGGTGCCTCTTGGTTCAAATGGCTCTGAGAACTATGGGACTTAAGAGCTGAGGTCATCAGTCCCCTAGAACTTAGAACTACTTAAACCTAACTAACCTAAGGACAAGGACATCACACACATCCATGCCCGAGGCAGGATTCGAACCTGCGACCGTAGCAGTTGCACAGTTCCCGACTGGAGCGCCTAGAACCGCATATATATATATATATATATATATATATATATATATATATATATCCCAGTCGGGAAATACTACCAGTAATACAGTATTACTAACATCTGTAAACTAGCAAAAATCGCCTGTATAGTAAACATAATTATATTGCAAAAGATGTACTAAAAGACGATATGGTACATTGGTGATGTCAACATTACTGATTACATATCGAATACAATTGCATAAGACGTGTCCACATATTGGTTCCTATGACGTGCTGTCAAATCCTATTACCTACGAAAAAAAACGAAGACCAAAATGCACTGGTATAGGCATGCGTGTTCAAATACAGAGATATGTAAACAGGCAAGAATATAGTCAGTGATGCGGGCTGCAACGCCCAAATAAGACAACAACTGAAACTTCCTGGCAGATTACAACTGTGTGCCAGACCAAGATTCGAACTCGGGACCTTTGCCTGGTGGAGCACTTGCCCGCGAAAGGCAAAAGTCCCGAGTTTGAGTCTTGGCCTGGCACACAGTTTTAATCTGCCAGGAAGTTTCATATCGGCGTACACTCCTCGGCAGAGTGAAAATCTCATTCTGGAAGACAACAACTGTGTGGCGCAGTTGTTAGATCGGTAACTGCTGCTGCAGTGGCAGGTTATCAAGGTTTAAGTGAGTTTGAACGTGATGTTATAGTCTGCGCACGAGCGATAGGACACTGTGTCTCTGAGGTAGCGTTGAAGTGGGGATTTTCCCGTAGGACCATTTCACGAGTGTATCGTGAATATCAGGAATCCGGTTAAACATCAAATCTCCGACATCACTGCGGCCGAAAAAGATACTGCAAGAACGGGACCAACGACGACTGAAGAGAATCGTTCAACGTGACAGAAGTGCAACCCTTCCGCAAATTACTGCAGATGTCAATACTGGGCAACAAGTGTCAGCGTGTGAACCATTCAACGAAACATTATCGGTTTGGGCTTTCGGAGCCGAAGGCCCACTCGTGTGCGCTTGATGACTGCATGACACAAAGCTTTACGCCTCGCCTGGGCCCGTCAACACCGACATTGGACTGTTGATGACTGCAAACATGTTGCCTGGTCAGACGAGTCTCGCTTCAAATTGTACCGAGGGGATGGACGTGGACGGGTATGGAGACAATCCATGGCCCCTGCATGCCAGTAGGGGACTGTTGAAGATGTTGGAGGCTCTGTAATGGTGTGGGGAGCGTGCAGTTGGAGTGATATGGGACCCCTGAAACGTCCTGATACGATTCTGACAGGTGGCATGTACGTAAGCATCCTATGTGACCACCTGCATCCATTCATGCCCATTGTGCATTCCGACGGACTTGGACAATTCCAGCAGGACAATGCGACACCCCACACGTCCAAAATTGCTACAGAGTGGCTCCAGGAACACTCTTCTGAGTTTAAACACTTCCGCTTGAGCATACCTGGGATGCCTTGCAACGTGGTGTTCACAAGAGATCTCCACCCGCTCGTACTCTTTTGAATTTGTGGACAGCCCTACATGATTCCTACTTCAGATATCAGTCGAGTCCACGACACGTCGTGTTGCGGCACTTTTGCGCGCTCGCTACACGATATCAGGCAGGTGTACCAGTTTCTTTGGCTCTTCAGCGTAAATGATAAAATACTACGCCCCAATCTTAGCTGTACGGGGATGCAAGCCGAGCTTTATCTTTTGCTCGCTTTTAGAACTTGGTTTTTACTTTGTGGTGCGGTGATGCTGTCGGTATTGAATCGTATGTTTCAAGTGCTTCTTGTAGCTGATTGATTCGATTGATTTACACGTACAATCTTTCAGTGTAAGTCTTCGTATCTAATTTATCATGAAGTTTTCTTCTAATTGTTGTCTTTGTTGTCTATTTCCATTCTAAAATGCATGTAAAAACAATGTTAAGCAATTACCATAGCTCATAATTTTAAGAAAAAAAAGTCGATTTCCTGTGTTATACAGTATCTGCAATATATTGCATGACAAAGAATACACCCCTGCTTGTACCTTTGGCTAGAACACTGATAAATGACCACATCTGTGTATTACTATATACAATTGTGTCGATTCCCCCTCAGCATCCCAAAGATGCAGACGTAAATACGATACCAAACAATTAATTAGTACATTGCGACAAATACAAAGCCTTCTCCTTGCATAATTAGCGTTCGATGTCAGTGTAAGAATGACTCAGAAGCGTCCTTCGGGTTTTAAGTGCCGGATGTCAAATGTTACATCGAATCCTTCTTTTCTGTTTTTCATGGGTCGTGTGCGTAACGTTAATGCAGTGAGGGCTCTGACAACGTCCTGACTACGACAGTGTTATTTAAGATATAACACAAATTAGCTATTATCCGAGTCATCTAGTACAATACCTTACAATGCTCCACGTAAGTTATCTAGATACTTACTACTGGACGTTAATATAGGAAGTGTATTCCAGTCGAAACACATCTTTTTATGGCTTTAAAAATTAGATCCTTTCCTTACTGCAATTCTTCTAGCCGACAGCACTTGTGGATTTTTCATTTCAACTCTTATTTCCCGTATAATACTACTCTTGAAATATTCCACAGCTTCCCAGGTGATTTGCAGCACTTTAAACCTGACAGGCACTTCTAAGGCATCCTTTTAGTGATGCACACAGGGCAATGCTTGGCAAGTAAAAGTCGCAGTGTGGTAATTGTTTGGACATGTATTTATATCTTTGTCTTCGGGATGCTGAGGGAGAATCGATAAAAATGCAAATAGTAAAAGAGGGATGTGATCATTCGTCAGTGCGCTTGCCAAAGGTACAAGCAGGAATGTATTTTTTGTTAAATAATGCATTGCAGATGTTGTTTAACACAGGAAATTGACGTATTTTCTTGAAATTATGCTAACTGCTTAACGTTATTTTTACGTAAATTTTAGAATGGAAGTAGACAACAAAGACAGTAATTAGAAGAAAACTCCATGTCAGATTAAAGTGTAAATCAATCAGCTGCAAGAAGCACTCTACACACATTATGTAATACAAACAGCATCACGCCACCACAAAGTAAAAACGTACTGCTGGCATTGCGGAATGGCTGACACACCCATACATGGAAACACCTAGAAATTACCTTATAAGGATGTCAAAAAAGCCCCGATATGGTTACGCAAGCGAGCAAAAGACAAGGCTCGGCTTGCATCTCCGTGCAGCTAAAATTGGACAGTAACATTTTATTACTTATTTCGATCTTCGTTGTTTGTTGTAGGTAACAGGATTTGACAGGACATCATAGGCACCAATATGTGGACACATCTTATGCAATGGAATCTGATATATAATCAGTAACATTGTCATCGCCAATGTACCATAACATACTTTGATGTAGTAATAAATATGTTTATTGTACAAGAGAGCTTTGCTAGTATGCAGAACGGTAATAATGTATAATTTTGGTTATACTCTCAGGAACGAGGGGAACATAGTACATATAAATAAATAAAATACTTTGGCTTAAGACTACATACATTGTGAATGCTCTGCTGGTTGCTGTGATAAGATGCAACCCGCTAACGCAATGATGGCTACTGCCCATCAGCTGCTCCTACCTGCTGTATGTGAGTATCTTCGACATTCATCTATATCCTTTAGTGGGTGGGGACATGGAGAAATTAGGCTATTGAGCTAGAGCGACACAGTGGTGATTCCCCATCTCTCAGTTGAGTAGGATGTTCCCCCTCGTCCTCCTTACCGTTACCATGGCATATGCAGGTGTCCACAGTATGTGATTACCCATTGCTGGTGAGATGTCAGCACGATGGACACTGCCGACTGATGATATCGGCGATGGCGTGCCGAGACAGTTGTTCTAGCTCTGGTGAGGCAGCATCCACTCGCTAAAAGGGACAATTGGCACTGAGGCGTCTGGAGAAGATTACACGCAGGTCTCCACACAGCATATTTTAAATTTGTTTTAAAAATGTGCTGGTATCCCCTTTTTTCCATCCAATGCCGCTGCGTGTGTACACACTCTAATTTTCTATAGTTTATTTACGAGTACAGTAGAGACGATCTTATAGTGACATCACACAAATAATGCTCGGATTATGCAGACTTCGTACGTATTTGTTGCAGAGTATGTTATTGTTTGACGTGGAATATAAGTGTTTTTGTTAAAATATAACGCTGCGCTCGTTGTTTAACGCAATATATCGACGTAATTGGTTTAAATATCACAGTGTGGTAATTGATCAATTTCTTACTTAAAATAAGTATCTGTGGAAAAATCGGCTAATATTGTAAACAGCAACTGGTAGTGGAGAGCTTTGAGAAAATGCCTAAGACTTTGCTGCTAACTGTGTTAATTAAGAAATGAAGGCAGACTCTTTGGACCATTAATTATGGTAATATTGGCTACCATTTTTTCTGTATCCCGCCTGGAAGGCGGCGCGTGGGTCTGCTCCTGAGATCTGTAAAATGGGTCGAATGAAGGAAGCGAGTAGGAGCAGGTGAGGTAAAGCACTTCGGTACTGCAAGTGAAGTAAAGCACCTTTACTGGTGTATAAACATATACAAACATAGTACTTAATTTTGGTGCAGATGATCACGTAGGTGCGAAACCGTTCATGTATCAAAGCTAACAGTTACTAGAAGTTACAAAGGCAAAGTCTATAATGGCTTACACCCCTACAAGTAGAAGCTAAACTGCTAGATCGTCTGCTCTTGATCAGCTGGGCAGAAAGTAGAGCGGCGTTCGTTGAGCTCCACAGCGTCGGCCAGAGGGCGCTGTGGTCGGCGTAGTTGGTCCGCTCTCGTAGTGCCAACCTACGATCGTGCACCTACGCTGTGGCATCGGCACTATCGATACCACAATTTTTAATCGGGATAACACCCAGTCACGCCATTTCGCATAATTTACCATGACATCATAAAATTATACTAATTCAACAACACACTGTAACTTGAAAGTATATTACGTCATAAATTATGTTAATATCTACCGAAATTTTGCAGAGTCTGCTGTGAGGCCATTAATTTTTACTAATTCAGTCACACAATGTAGTGTCAAAGTGTCTTACTTCATAAATTATGGTAATATTCACCGCCGTTTTTAAGTAGAACGATTCTGCTGCTGTCCATGTTCCTCTCACTACAGCGCACACATTCGGAATGACGCGGCCCACTCTTTTGCTCTACTAATAAAAAGGGGAGGGGGATGGAGAGCTAGATTCTTATTGGTCCAAAGAGAAAAAGGGAAGCAGAGGGTGACCTTCATTTTCCTGCTGACTGTATTTCCGCTATTGCTCAAGATGCGTAGACGAAATATCAGGTTCCATCCTGACCTTGAATTTACCACATACAATTGCCTCAGGATCGTGACAGAGCGGCTGGGTGGGGGAAATGACCTAAAAGACACCTCGACCCGTTGCCTCAGGTGTAACATTATACCCCTGCAAGTTGCATCAGAGACCTTTAGATAAGAAACCAGTATGACATAAGTTTGACATCGGACCCCAGACGACAGGCGCCCATTTCTTCCAACGTGCGCCACATTGTGCTGCTGCTTTTCCTCAATGGCTTCCGGAATAGCCTCTTCAAATGTTGAATGAGACCCCAGACACATACACTGAGTGTACTTTGTTTTCCTTCTTATCCCTTGCCACTATTTCCCTAAGTGGTACCACATCTCCTATGTTTGAACTGTCAATGGTTGATAGAGCCCCTTCCGCGTTTGCTTCCTCTTGATACAGATGCAACAGTTTTTCCAAGAGGTGAAATGAGTATCACTGGCTCAGTTTTGGTTTCAGTGAAAGGCAGCACCTCGCCAAAATGTTAAGGGGATCCTGGGTTCTCCCTAGTCCCTGCGTATCCTTACCTCCCGCAGTTCATGTAGCGCAAAACAGAAATCATAGGAGATGTTGGTAGCTCCTGAATATTATTCTCGGGAGCCATCCCAACACATTCATCCGCAGCATTTTCCTGTCGTTTGACAGTAGTGAGGGCACTTTCCAGTTACTTACGAAGTCAACTAACTCATCCCGTCTACGAGAGCAGCATTCATAGAGGCGCTGCATTGCAGCTGGTAAGATGTTTTAAGAACAGTAAACAAATAACTTTACAATAAGTATGCTAGTTCTGTTTTAGTTTATAAGGCTGTTAAGCTCAAAGTTTTACTAATTCTCTTTATGGACAGAAGTAATCATTACGCAAAATGAGATATCTATTAAGGTAACAGAAAAACCTGGGATAAAGGTTACTAAATCTCTTAGATTTTTCTGCAGTTATAGTCGTGGACAAACTCGAAAATATCGTTAATTTAAGGTAAATGCTGAAAGTATACATTCCTGTTGAAAGGGAAAGCTAAATCTAACACGATAGGTACTTGTAATACGTGCTACGGTAGTTCAATCACAAACGCCGATTTACTTTCAGATACGTTATGCACAACACTTTCGAAAATTCTCAAACATTTACATATATTCACGATTATACATACTGAAATTCTAAGTGCACGATTTTTTGAGCGAATGTACTACCGCTAAACTTGCACAAAGCACAAATGTTGATTACAATTGAAGCTATGGCACAAAATACGTTTTATTGACGTTCATCCACGAAAATATACAGTATATCACGACACACTCGCACGAGTTTTGATACAGTCGACAAGAAAACCACGTTTAAATTTTACGTGAAGTTTTTGTTTTCGAGTCAACTTTATCTGACACACATGATTTTACTCATAACAAAGGAAATACCGGAAGTGAACTTATATACGTCAATGTAAGTTACTAGACTTACGAATTATATACATTTTGCACTTAGTTGCTGTGACGGAAAGTACATTGTGAACTACTCTCATTATTTACTCTGCTACTCTAATCGCAAACGGTATGCGGTGAGAGCCGCTTCTTGAACTCGTATGTCTCTGATTTTACCACCGTAGTATTTAATACGTTCCTTGGCTGTTGTCGCAGGTTAGTTAAACAGAGAGTGTTTTGTGAAAACCGTAGGCTATGGTTTCACTGGGGGGGGGGGGGGGGGGGGGGGGGGGGATTGCAGCGGGGACAAGAATGACATGCTTGGAAAATGGAGGATCAGAAGGTGAAGATTTCTGCCCTTCAGGCAGTGAGAAAACGCGAAATTTAAATTAAGACAGTTAAAGGATGACCACATTTAAGAGACAGATTTCGTTTGCTACCCGAACCAGAAAAAGATGGGTGCAGCAGAATAACTCTAAATAAATTTCAGACACGTTGGGTGAAAAACAGAACAGGAAACGATGCAGCACCCAGGTAGCCCTCATAGGAAGAGTGTAGGCCATCAGCTACAGGAAAATCAGGTGCAAAGCAGCTTTTCACAAGTTTGTTGAAAACAAGTGCTAGCCTTAGCCAGATAACAGAGAACAAATACGTAAGGAATGCAAGAAAGAAGATCTGGTGTTCATGGTTGGGAGAGCTGGAAACAGTCTGGTTAAAAACGAAAATTGTAGTGTAAGACGAAAATTGTGGTAAAGGGGTGACCTGGACAAAATAGGAGCAGCTACCGACAGACGAATGTGGGTTCCGTGGAGTGTTAAGTCTGTCCTTAGGCGAGTAAACAGTGAGCTGGCGGGCCTCCATCAAACGAATGAAAAACTCATACTGATGCTGTTCTAGTAGTTGCTATAGGAAATGAGAATATACTTTTCATGCCTACAACTGACTGGGAGAGGTAAGGGCAAGTTATCAGACTTATTAGCAGAAACCATAAGAGAGTCCAGCGCCAAAGAAGCTAAATTCTTGTGCCTTTTAGGGTCAGATGGGACACCGACTTTAGCTAGAATACAGAATTCAGACATAGATTGTTAAACGAAATTAAACTGACATAAACTTGCTTCATCAGAATATTAGGAGGAGGGGGGGGGGGGGGAAAGTAAATGAGTTGCTTATCTCTTTACAAGGTGTTAGCAGTTAGGAATAAATCGATGTTACAAACTGATAAATGAGGAGTTGTGACATTCATAAAAAAGGGTTACACATACAAAAACGTAGACATAACTAAATTCTGTACACATCAGGATACCGAAACATCAGGACATTGAAATATGTGATTGTGAACTAATGTTGGGAAATTTAATACTTGTGATTGTTACAGTTTACTGGTACTTTCGTACAAACACAGTACTGTAAATGTTAAGAAAAGTTTTTAAAGAAGCCACGGGTACGCACAACTTGTCTCAAACTGATAGATCAAATAGTAAAATTAAAATCAGTATGAGATATTGTTCAAAGAGAGATAGGGAAAGAAGCCACAGAAGATGACAATATTAATCATAAAGAGAATAGGGGCACTGTAAAAGACAGTTCATGTGTAGCAGATTTTTTTAATAACTAATTTTTAACAGTAGATGAGAAAACTGGTGCAAATAGTTGAGAAGGAAAAACAAAACAGTACATCGAAGAAGCAATACAGAAGACATTTAGTGAAACAAAAATTAGTCTCGCTTTCCCATCTGCAATTAGGAAGCTCAGCATGACTAAAAGTGTAAAAGTTCAAATGGTATGGATAATATCTCCTATGAGACACTAATAAACTATGACCTGTAATGCGTAATGGTTTTAGTCACTTGTGAAATGCGTAATTAACTCAGGGTGTTTTCCCATACAGAATGAAACATACCATTGTTAGACGTCTCTGTAAGAAGGGTGATGGCAAAGTTGTCAATAACTACAACTGTATCACTTCTTAGAAAAATTTCCTAAATATTTTGAGAAGGTAATCTACTCCATTGTTGTCACATACGTGTGTAGAAATGTGATACTTAGCTGATCATAGTTTGGATTTCAAAAGGGCCATTCTACTCAGTCACCTATTTTTTGCGACTTAATGAAGATATTTGATTGTGTTAATCGTAACACCTGTACTCCATCAGAAACGTTACATTTCTATGAATACGTGATTCAGATCATGCTTCATTTAGTTCATATGTAGAATGCAGAAAGTTATCCTAGGCTGTTCGAGCAATACAAAGAGTGACGTCTCAATTTTCATGGGTAGAAGCTACTGTTGGAGTCCCATCGGATTCGACTGTCGGTTCACTACTGTTTTGTTTTATATTAATGATCTGCGATTTTACTTTTTTAATCAGCAGGTAGATTTAGTCCTGTTTGCAGATGAGACGAGCATTGTTGCTAAGCCGAGCAAAGCAGCATCAACGGAAAAAATAATAAATGTTGCTTTTGTGAAACTTATCGACTGTTTCTGCACAAAAGTGCTAGTTTTAGTGGCCAGTAATATGTGGTACGTCAACCCTCGGCCTTTATGGTGACTTGCACTCAGCTGGGGACACTTTTAATGAGGTGTGTGAATGTCTATGGAGGAATGACAGTCTATTCTTTCTCGAGAGCCAAAACCAGGGTAGGCAGTGATGTTGGTCGATGGGTTCTGGAGCAAAGTCGACTTCTAAACCATCCCAAAAGTGTTCCCACGGTTTAAGGTCGGAACTCTGGGCAAATCATTCTGATACAATCTTCGTTTCCGAATTGTTCCTCTTCTGTACATAGTACACAATGCTGGAAAGTGTGTTCATATCCTTCCGTACTTAGCGTATCCTTACGACGCAATAAAAGCACCACACCCCAAACGCGAAAAACAACCTCACGCCCTGTCACCACCTCCTCTACATTATTGGCACTGCACAGGACACAGGTAACGTTCTCCAGACATTCGCGAAACTCAAACCCTTCCATTGGATTCCATAGAATACAGCGTGTTTCAACGTTCCGGATCACCCACTTCTACTCATCCGTCGTCCAGTGAAGTCACTTTTTACCTACCACAGACGTCACTTAGCGCTGACTATAGACATGTTGAATTGTTCGACCATTGTCCTTAACTACCTACGCACAGCAACTGTGCTAGTTGGGCAGCTGGTAGCACTTTGGAATTCGTGAGTGATTCCTTCGGCTGATTTCATGCGATTTTTCACAACCACCTTCCGTAATGCTCGACGATCCCACTTCGTCAGTACATAAGATTTGCTTCGTCTTGTTCTGGCTGTGGTTGCTTCTTTGCGTTTCTGCTTCACAATCTCACCACCAACAGTCGGCTTTGGCAGCTTCAGAATGGTTGAACTACCCCTGACGGGATTTATTACTCGGGTGACAGTTCTCTACTGACAGCACAACATTTCTCCCCTCCTTTTATACTATCGGACTCGCCTCTTCTGATATCTAGTGGTCAGTTTCGCATTACACATGGGTGTCCGGATACTTTTGATCAGATAACGTAGTCTAATCGCTAAGAAGTTTAGATTTCGTTACTTTTCACATAAGAATAGTTGCCAGCTTTGGGTATAGAAAAGTCAGTAAGTTAACATAACTCGTATATTTTCAGTCACTGGTGTCTCACGGTGTAATGGTTTGGGGTAACTCCTTACTTAGACAAAAAGTATTCATTGTACAATAGAACAATTACGTATGGGGTTCGTATACTGTATCCTGCAAGCATCTTTTTAAGCACCTAAGAACAGTAACCACATCGTCGTAATGCATTCATTCACTTATGAATTTTTTTATCAACATTCCATCGTAGTCTGACAGTAACAGAGATATTCACAAGTACATCACTAGAACGAAAACTGTTCATCATTATCCTTTAATGAACCTAATTTTGGCACAGAAAGAGTTGAAATATATCTGACAGAAGTGTTTTATAATGTATATTAAAGTATTAAAGCTGTTACTACTTAGCAACTCTGGTTTGTTACAGTATCGTGTAAAAATTTGAACTGAGTCAGTACCTTTTCGGCATATTTACTAACGCGCGCGCCTGTGTGTGTGTGTGTGTGTGTGTGTGTGTCGCTGTTTATCGTTCTTAACAAAAATCCCGAAAACTTCTTGATCTACTTGCTTCAAATTTTTACACGAGACACAAATAAACATTTGGACGAACAGGGCTACATATTTTTTAAACAACACTGTACGGTTTTTCTGTTAAAAACGACTATGAAAGAGGGAATAATGTGCTGTGAAAATGAGCGGCTTATTTTCTTTCGCACATTCAGTTTTAGACACATCCATCTGCAGGAAATGTCTCCCTTACCCCGTATACAAATGTTCCCGAAGGGGTTTGCCCATTCATTTTAATCAACTTAAATTCCCAGTTAAGGTTTCGCTCGCAGTAACAAATAAACAAGGCTCAAAGACAGAGAGAGGGGGAGGGGAAGAGGAAGAGGGCAGAGATGGAGCGGTGGGGTGGGGAAATATGCATATACAGGAGGAAGGAGGAAATTTACAAATGAGGAGAAGCAGGAGGAGGAGAGATAGGGGAGTAGGAGATGGACAGAGAAAAGAGGAGAAGGTGATGGACAGAGGAAGGAGGTTGGACAAAGAAGAGAGAGAAGGAGATGGAGAGAGACAGAGGAAAGGAGATTAGGATGTATATACAATTTCGCATACATATTTAGCAATTCTGGAGCCTTTCTGGGTTCACTAGTATCACTGAATTGCGTAAGTACAAATTTCCTTCGAAAGGAAATTACTTCGGGCTTTTTACTTCCTGTGTCTTCTTGCCACAGCCTTCCTCTGTGTTCCACTCGTCCACCCCATAGCCTGAGCCCCTAGTACAAGGATAATTCGATGTGTGTTTTTATCATATCAGAGACTGAGTCACTGTTACATTCAAGGCAAGCAAAATCTCGGACAATGCAATCGAACCTAATAAGGTTTAACACTCTCTTTCTGTTAACAAAATAACCAAACTTTTGATAAGTAAGGGGTCATAAAGTATCACAAACAAGGTCCATCAAAGTACGTGGGAACAATCTCATCATAATTTCGTATAATCTATAAGTGGTCAGGTATCAGTGGTTAGACAAATACGTTTAGAAGATTCTGAGTGATACCCACCCCCTTGAGTCAACTACAGTAAGTCACACTAAACATGCACCATTCACACTTCGCAAATGAAACGCCCTAGTACTCGTGAAAGAAGAAAACGCTTGTCACAAGACTTCTGAACCTCACTACGGCAGACTCATCAAGCGCTGTTCCGCATTGGTCAGATCAATTGGCTATTTCACGCAGTATTGCTTTTTTGTTAGCACTGACAACTCTACATAAACGGCGCTGCTCTCGGTCGTTAAGTGAAAGCCGTAGGCCAGTACGTCATCCTTTGCGTGATGTAATACCTGAAATCTGTTAATCTCAGGACGCTCATGACAACATGGATCCGGGAATACTGAATTCCCTAACGATTTCCGAAATGGAATGTCCCATATGTCTAGTTCCAATAATAATTCCGCGTTCAAAGTTTGTTAATTGCCGTTGTGCGGGCATAGTCACGTCTGAAACCATTTCACATGAAACGCTGCTGCTTCCTTCATGGGATAGCGATATGCACACGTACAGATGGTGGTAGTATCTTTGTATTCATATGATTCACGTGAAAAAATTTCCGACGTTATTACGGCCACTTGACGGGAATTAAAAGACTCTGAACGCGGAATGATAGTTGGAGCTTGACTCATGGAACATTACATTTCGGAAATCGTTATTGTATTCAATATTCCGAGATGCAGGGTGTTGAAGTGTGCCGAGAGTACCAAATTTCAGGCATTACCTCATACCACGAACAACGTAGTGGCCAATGGCTTCATTTAACGATCGAGAGAAGCCCAGTTTGTGTACAGTTGCCAGCGTAAACAGACAAGCAATACTGCATGAAACAGCCCCAGAAATCAATGTGAGACGTACGAGGAACATATCCATTAGGACAGTGCATCGAAATTTGGCATTAATGGGCTATGGCAGCAGACTACCGATGCGTGTGCCTTTGCTAACAGCACGACGACGCCCGCAGCGCCTCTCCTGGGATCGTGACCATATCGGTTGGACCCTTGACGCCTGGAAAACCTTGACCGGGTCAGATGAGTCCCGATTTCAGTTGGTAAGAGCGAACGGTAGGGTTGTCAGCAAGGCACTGAGCAAGCTGATGGTAGCTCCACAGTGGTGCTGGCTGTGTTTATATGGACTAGACTAGGTCCTCTGGTCCATCTGAATCAATTGTTGACCGGACATGTACATATTCGGCTACTTTGAAACCATTTGCAGCCATTCATGGACTTCATATTCCCAAACAACGATGGAATTTTTATGAATGACTGTGCACCACATCACCGTACCACAGTTTTTTGCGACTGGTTTGAACAACATTCTGTATAATTCGAGCGAATTATTTGGCCATCCAGATCACCCGACATGAATCCCATTGAACATTTATGGGGCATAATCGAGAGGTCAGTTCGTGCACATATTCTTGCACCGGTAACACTTTTCCAGTCATGGGCGGCTATAGGGGCAGCATTGCTCAGTATTTCTGCGGGAGACTTCCAACGACTTGAGTCCATGCCATGTCAAGTTGCTCCACTACATCGGGCAAAAGGTGGTCCTCCGCTAAATCAGGAGGTATCCCATGATTTTTGTCCTTTCGTTGTAGTTCGCAGCGAGATAGTTTACAGGTTCGAGTCCGATACAGCACATAGTATTTAGTTGCCCGGAAGTTTCGTAAGAGCGTTCACTCAGGTGCGGACTACAAAAATTATTACGTACATCTTCTTCTCTCATTTCATACAATCCTCCTAGTTCGCAGGTAACTAGAACCGTTTCGGATTCTTAAAAAAGTGTATAATATGTGGTCCCTGTTTCCCATGAACTATATAAAGAGAACATGTAAGGCGGTGAAACATCGATTAACATTTATTATTTATTTATCAAATCAGTTAATGTCAGAACATAAGAAAAATATCTCAGGCAGATATCGTCAGTACACTATGTGCATACCTCTACATCGACGTATTCATACGTACTGCGCGGCTCACATATTGGTAGCAAAAGTATCGGCCCTACGATTGTGGGCTACGTAAGTATCGACTTGCACAAACAACTCGTCTCTGTGCTGTAGCAGCGGATACCGACAGACGAAAGTCATTGCGTGTGTAAGAGATCGAAGGGCGGCTGGGATTCGGGTAGGAAGGCCAGTGGGTGACGAATGGGCGACCTTGGAAGGCCCGCAGACGTTTTCCACGCGCCTGGCGCACGGCCAAAACGCGCAACCCCAACTCTGCCGCAGAAATCGGATCCGTCTCATTCCTGGTCGATATCGGCTTAAAGTGACCAAATGCGAGCGCCACTGTGAAACCGTTTCACGCCACACGATTTCACAGCCGCGCAGACTGATATGCACGTCGAGAAATTTTACGGAACGTGTTGTCATTATAATTATTTTAATTGATACGAGGCAATCGATTATGTTACGCACTTGCTGAGCATCCATGTACATGAAAGAACTTTCTGTATTATATTACTGTGTGGTTGCTACAATATACGTCGGTCGCTTTTAGTGTCAATGGGGTCTCCATGTTCTCAATATTTATTGCGCATTAATACTAAGTCAATTGCGCAGAAGTGTAAGCCATGAACGGAACAATATTATTGCGCAATATTTATGCCCGCGACGCGTCAGTTACAACACCGCCTTTCTAGCGAACATGTCGTCACTCGAGGAAGTAGAACTCGCATGTATTGCACATATTATTTTAGAGGTCGGGCAACCATAGCCGAAGTTGCACATAATAAGCAAAACCTTCCGCACTGGCTGTCAAAATACTCTTAATAAAAAGTCACTACCGGTTTCGCATCAGTGGAGATGCATCTTCAAGTGATAGGTCTTTTTTATTTTTAAAAAGATCATGCCGCGGTCAAATGAATGGTTAAGGCCAAGTCCCATTGTTCGTCGTCAAGTCACTTACAGGTGCGGTACGACCCCAGTCAGTTTAATCATAGACAGTCACTTTCAGCGTGCTATTGTTTCAACCTAGAAGATGAACGATGGGAGTCGGCTATAAGCATTGACTTTGCCGCACAACAATTGCTTAAAAAATAAAGGAACCTTTCACCTGAAGATGCATCTCCACTGATGCGAAACCGGTCATGACTTTTTAATAAATGTGTTTTAACAGCGATTGCGGAATATTTTATTGCGACTGCAGTCGGTGTGTACTGCGAAAACAAAAGTAAGAGGAAGCGGCAATGGATGAAACAGTGGCCTGGATGGTGTTCTACATACAGCCGTAATAATGCACTGAGAGAGCTTGCAACAGAGCCAGATGACTGTCGGAATTTTTTAAGTATGAATGAGGAATCTATCAACGTATTAGTGTTCCATATGTACCCATAAAAGATACTGTTCATATTCTCGTCCGCAATGCTGGAAGCGTTGTATAGATCTCAAAAGAGCAAGAATCGGTACATAGCGCTGTTACATATTCCTGCAGTAAATAATTTAAGCTTTTGTAATGAACGAACGAGAGGCTGAAGAGTCATTTCCTTGCACATAAACGTTTTTGATTAATGTTTCTGCAGATAATTATTGAATAAGTATTAAATATGTACTCAAAATACCTCCCTGAACGCATTTCACCAGATGATCCCCTTCATCTGACTTCCCTGATGTATTCATATTGACAATGAGTCGTTATGTCAGTTGTTTCTATTACCGTAGATCATGAATTCATGGCAGGAAGTGCCGTGTATTGCACAGTATCATCCTTACGCTGTACGATATATTGCTCAAAGTATTGAGCGAACGCCGATTTTTTTAGAATTCTGCAGTCTCCTTCAGTATGTCGCGGCAACCAGTCAATTCCGCTCTCAAATAGTCAACGGGTATTACGCGATAAATACTGATCGTGTGAGGGGTACTTAACTTAGGAGGAAATAAGATCATTTAAACCTTCGCATACGCTCTTTTTTCATCATCGCAGTAAACTGAGGCCAGTAACTCAATGATGCTCATCCCTTAAAGTTCTTACCGTTCATACAAGAGACCTGTTCTAAACAAAATACAGAAGTCAGATGTTGTTAAAGATGACTTACAGAGCAGATAGTTAAAAGAACTTATTCTTCCAGTTTAGTGATATCTGCATCTACATCGATATTCCGCGAGTCACCGTACGGCGCGTGGCGCAGGTACTGTACCACTGCTAGCCATTTCCCTTCCAGTTCCACTCGTAAATAGAGCGATGGAAAAACTACTATCTATACGCCTCCATATGGGTCCTAATTTCTGGTATCTTACAATCGTGGTCTTTACGCGCACTGTATGTTGGCGGCCGTGGAATTCTTTGGCAGTCAGCTTCAAATGCCAGTTGTCTACGTTTGCTCAATAGTGTTCCTCGAAAAGAACGTCGCCTCCCCTTCAGAGAGTCTCATTTGAGCTCCCAAAGCATTCCCATAACACTTACTTGTTGTTCGAAACTACCGATAACAAATATAGGAGCCCGCCTCTGAACTGTTCCGATGTCTTCCTGTAATCCGACCTTGTACGATGCCAAACACTCTATCAGTACTCAAGAATAGGTCGCACCAGCGTCCTATATTCAGTCTCCTTTACAGATTAACCACACTTTCCTAAAATTCTCTCAATAAAGCGAAGTTTACTATTCGCCTTCCGTCCCACAGCCATCACATGCTCGTTCCATTTCATATCACATTGCAACGTTGTGCCCAGATATTTAAAGGACACGACTGTGCTGTATCCGAATATTTTTCCTATTAATTCGCATTAAATAACATTTTTTCCACATTTAGAGCTAGCTGCTATTCTTCATGTCTTTACTGTCTAGGAAGGCTGCATACTCGGTTCGCTAGACAAACAATCGAACAAGTCGTATTAATGAGTTTTATTACAATAAGAAAATTACAATACTTAACTTTGGCAATTGCACAGACGTGTCGCATGCAAAGGGCGACATATAAAATAATCAATCTTCTTGAGTATAGACAATCCCAAGCCGACGCTACTCGTACATAGAGAGTACAAACGACGTGACTAGCGTTGACGCTTCTACCCAAGTCGCTAATCTTGAAGCTACTATTGAACTGGGCCGTCACCAGTCGGTCGCGGCACTCATGTTCCCTTCACACAGGGGTTGCTGCTGTCGCGTTGTCGTCCTAGAGGAACGTCCGGTCAGCGAGCAGTTGGCTGACTTCTTCTCATACCATTCCCTTCTCCGTCGTACCCGACTGGAGGGCCAGCGCTTGAATTTACGCCGTAACAATATCAACTAGAAATTTTGGATATTTGCCGTGAACATCCACTTGAGCATACTATCGCACAAAAAAAAAATGAAAATTGCATCTTTTCCTCAATCTTTCGTTTTGTTAGGGCGTGCCTGTTGAGAAATTAGGGTTGGGTTGGGTTGGGTTGTTTGGGGAAGGAGACCAGACAGCGAGGTCATCGGTCTCGTCGGATTAGGGAATGATGGGGAAGGAAGTCGGCCGTGCCCTTTCAAAGGAACCATCCCGGCATTTGCCTGGAGCGATTTAGGGGAATTACGGAAAACCTAAATCAGGATGGCCGGACGCGGGATTGAACCGTCGTCCTCCCGAATGCGAGTCCAGTGTCTAACCACTGCGCCACCTCGCTCGGTTGAAATTAGGGAAGATCAGGATAAGACACCTTGCATTGTTTAAGACTCTACACGTGGTAAAAACAGTGGATTCTCCTCAGCAGTGATCATTACGCGGGACATGTTTTAGAGAAAGCAGAATCTCTCTTCACTCGTTTTGGACTGTAGATTCTCGCAATTTTCTAAAAAAGGCTTTCCACGAAAGTACGCTATGTCTCTTATATTGTCTCTATCTGCAGTTTGTCTAGCACTTCTTTGATACTCTCTCGCAGACTAAACTTGCCCTTGCAAAATCCCGCAGCCCTTATTTGTGTCTTTTTCTATCTCTTTCTTTAATCTAGTTTGGTAGTATCTGAGACTGAAGAGCAGAACTCAAGAACTGGTCAAACAAGTGTCTTTTAAGTGACCTCTTTGATTTGTGATTAATACTTCCTTGAGATTCTTCCATAAAATCTCAGCCTGCTGTTTTCCGTCACCGTGGCAACGTTTATCTCGTTGTTTATCCTTAAATCGCTTCGGACGGTATCTATCATTGATTCCAATGACTGCTGGTTGATTGTGGAGATAAATGAAATAGGATCTTCTCATCTACTTACATTGCATTACATTTATTTTTGTTGAGACTAAATTTTCAATCTTTGCGCCAAGCACTGATCATCTGTTAAGTACTTTTCATTTTGTAACAAGTTTCTGAATCTGTCATCTCTGACGCCTTGCTGTTATGTACGACATACGGACTTCCGTGACCCAGGACATCTTCCGTTCGACTACATATTTATTCGGATATTCTGTATGCGGGTATTACGTTTAATAGGCAACGGTGAGAAGCCAAAAAACCTGATCTCAGAAGTCTACTGCTTTCTGAATCTCATTATGAACGAAAATAAGCTGTATTTCACACGATCCTTGTTTGCGGAAATTATGTTGGTTGCTACATAGGACTTTCTAGAAAATTCACCATACGTAAGCACAATATAAGTCTCATCGGCGACAGTGATACAAGGTTGCAGTTCTGCGCGGCTGTCTTGCGATACTTCTTATACAGGTTTTTGGAACGACCAGAGACTTCTCCGAGACTGTTGCTACAGCGCCCGTTTATCCGCATATTCAACGTAAACTCTAAGTGACACCCCATCATGACTCGTGGTCTTTCCTCTATTGGGACATTTGATTCTTTTTCGATTCCGCACTCGCTTATTTCTTTAACTATTCTTTTCGTATCCGTGCGATTGCTGATTGTACGAATTGTGTTGTTATTTTATTAGGTGAAAGACTTTATAAAGACAGGCTTTGGTATTTCGACCTTCATTTAATCATCTTCAGTTTCATGCCGTCACGACCGATGTGGAATTTGGGCAAACCACTTTGTTCCATTAACTGATTTCACATAGGACCAAAACCTTTGTTTTCTTAACAGCTCAGTGGGTAAGATCTCCTTTCCATTTCGCGGTTCTCACACAGCTATCCTTAGTATGTTTTGATTTAGTCCAGCTGATGTTTATCAGTAAATGTTCGGTTTTTTCATCTGAATGTGTTATGCAGTGCTCCCCGCTTTCGTTGTAGCTGTTAAATACTGCTATTGACCCAAGGTCGGTCCTATTCATCCCTCACTATTTGCCATGGCACCAGTTCACCCAGCGCCTGGCCTACAACAGCTTAAATTTCTGCTGCAGTGCCTTCACAGCCTCCTCGCCAAAAATTTCTTGCTGACTGTTCAGGTATTTTTTAACCATTTTCCTATTTTCTTGGTAGGCATAAACGTCTTTCTATCTTTATTCCAGTTCGACAATAGCGACCAATAGTGCTGTAGATTGCCTTATGGTCACTCATTCCTGCTTCTCTATTCACAGAATCGAATAGTTCAGGTCTGTTCGATGCCAGCAGATTCAACTAGTTTCTCTTGTGAATGGAGCGTCTCAGTAACTGCCCTACATAATTTTCGGAAAATTCGTTTAGTGCCATTTCAGAACATTACTGACCCCTGCCTACCGTTCGAAACATGTGCTTCCCCTAATCAAACCCCGTGATTAATCCGTAACTGGCGCTTGTGATGCATTTTTTCTTTTCAGAATGAAAATCAACAGCTCAGAAGGGCCGTAGTCTTACTTTTTTTTCAAATTTTGATGTTCGGTTTAATTCTGCGGTATATAGCATAGTTCTCTAAAAGGCCGAGCCATTTGTATAGTCCGTCTTCACATGACCAAGACACTGTATTCCGCACACCTGTTTCTTCTCGGTATCTCTGCATCAGATTGAGGCTGTCACGAGAGCGCCTCCTCAGTTCGTGCCCTCTACGATGTTCTGTCACTGGAACCATTTCATAGTGGATCTTTGGATAGGTTTTCCCTTTTAATGGCTCACAACAAAGGTATCTATCTATTCTCAACCCACATGGCACCACAGGATTATTCCTTCAACAGCAGTTTTCGTGAGAGTTGCGGCGTAAAGGAATATCTGTGCCGTATGTAGTCCAACACGCCATCTCCGAATTTTGTCACCGAAGAGACCCACAATTTTTATGCAATAGCTAGCTGAGTACCCGGCATAGCCTGGGTGAGTATTCATTCGAATTTTCTATTAGTCCATCTCCCCCTTCCCTTTGTTTGTATATCTCCCCCCCCCTTTCTATAATCATCTCGTACCTCCTCTCTCTGTCCACCTCCTCCACTCCCACTCTCCGTCCATCTCCTTCTGTTCCTTTCTCTTTCCATCTGCTGTTCCCCCTCTCTTTACCCATCTGCTTCTCCCTGCTTCTCTGTCCATCTGCTCCACCCCTCTCTCTGTCCATTGGCTCCTCCACCGGCTCTCTGCCTATCTTCTTCTCTCTCTCTCTCTTTCCCTCCCTCTCTCTCTCTCTCTCTCTCTCTCTCTCTCTCTCTCCCTCCCTCTCTCTGAACGTCGGCTCCTGGTACTTACTCCTATTAATAGCAGACAAAAGTTGTCCGCACGATAAAAATTTCTGTGTTCAGTCACAGTTTGAAGGTGATCTGGTTGCCTTACCAACTCACGTGTTGTGGCTGATATTTTAATTCCATATTTACAGTATTCAAGTAGTTTATCGTGTAAGTTTCCGACATTAACGTCTGTTCATCGTATCTGCTCTGACACTCTAGTAAATTGATTTAAAAATTGACTAAAATTATTAAATCAATATTGTGTTTCTAAATTAACTAGCCACAATGTGACCGATGACGCTCTTCAACTAATTTTTTAAACTCTCTGTGTTGAACGTATCGAAAACTGTTGAAATATTTGGCGTTAAATATTATCAATCCCTGAACAGCAATGTATGTTTTGACAGTGTCATTTGTTTTCCACGTGCCTGCAGGTTACCACATTGTTCGAGGCAAAAGTCACATTCGTTACTGCCGACGAAAACAAACGCGTCATGATCAGTCAAAGCTCAAAGCGAAGATTCACTTGAAGTTCAGTGGGAGGCATTGTTTGTAAACGATTTTCAATCGTCTCCTCTAAGTTACAGTACCAATAGCAATACGCACCAGCTAGTCTAAGCGACTAAGATTCTTCAAAACTGTTCCAAATTTAATCAAATGCGAGAGAAGGTAAACTGTGTAAGATAAGAATACTTCAAAAAATTAAAGCAGTTAAGAGAACTGTTACTCTGCGAAGCTCTACAAAATGAAAGTAGTAGACAAGGCGGTGAATGGCTGTCTCATAAAATTCCTGGGGCTGCGATGTTAACCTGTTCCGCACATACAGCTGGACGTCGTCGTCCGAGATGAATAGTTTGCCCCTCAGAGCCTTTTTAAGCGGACCAGAAATGGCGTAATGTACTGAATGGAGGATGGCCGAGAACGTTCCATTTGAATTTCTGCAGGAGTGCCGCGACTGTATTGTCCGTGTGAGGCTTTACATTGTCATGGAGCAGAATGACCCCACGGGTGAAATTGGTTGATAATTTAGATTTCATCACTTGGCGAAGGGTGGTCAAGGTTTGTGAATAATGCGTCCCGTGCTGCAGGAAGTGAATCAGAAGGGGGCCATCTTGGTCAAAGAAGAACGTCAGCATAACCTTTCCTGCACTCGTGTGGACGACGACGTCCAGCTGTACATGGGGAACTGGTTAACATCGCAGCCTCGGGAATTTTGTGAGACAGTCACTCACCACCTTGTGTCACAGTGGGACAGATGTCTCAACAGTCAGGGTCCATACTTCTAACATACAGGTACTGGTTTCTGTGATTATGCCTCCGCCTCGTTTCTTTTAGAACGCCCCTTATACGTACGAGGCAGCGTACTTCAACTCGGCTATAAATCAAAACATACTATCAGTAAGTTATCTAACTCCTTAGCATTATGCAACATAGAAACAAAGGAAAAGCTGTGGACGAAAAGAAATCGCTACGTTGCACTACTACAAGTTGCTTTCCTGTTTATCTTCTTTACAAAAATGCACTTTAAAAAAATTCTAAATTCCGAAATACTGATTGAAGTTGAGGTTACAGAATTCCAAAATCAGAAGTTCACCTTCGACCCTTTGTGAGGGGTTTCCAAAGTAAAGTTATTTACATGCTTTTTAAAGTGGAATATTTTGAGAGTCCAAACAGTGCACTTTTTTAACCTTATAGTAGAATCCTAGCGCCTCAAGGAATTTTCATCTCCAGTGTTTTTCTGGAAGAGAGAGAACAGGCCCTGGTTGAAAGTTTTTGACGCCAGGCTTTCCGCCAATCTATTTCCAAGCATTAATCCCGATTGCAGGGTCTGCTGTTATGGTTAACCGGAATTGGCGTGTTAATGTTAAGTGGTGGCTGGATGCCCTTCCTGTCGCCACCGCGTACCCCCCCCCCCCCCCCCCCCCCCGCCCCCCGGGACAGAATGTGTGTACCCCAACTGTCTGCTTCTAGTGTAATCCATGGAATAGTGCGAACGTGTGTCAAACGTCTGCGAGTCGTGTAACTGAGGCGGAACGTAGGGACCAGCCCAGTATTCACCTAGCGGGATGTGGAAAACCGCCTAAAATCCACATCCAGGCTGTCCAGCACACCGGGCCTCGTCGTTAGTCCGCTGGTCGGATTCGATCCGGGGGCTTGCGCGCCTACCCAAGTTCAGGATGCAGCGCGTTAACACTCTCGGCTACCCTGCTGGGTAGGCTTTCCACCAATGAAAAAAAATGGTTCAAATGGCTCTAAGCACAATGGGACTTAACATCTGAGGTCATCAGTCCCCTACACTTAGAACTACTTAAACCTAACAACTTAAGGACATCACACACATCCATGCCCGAGGCAGGATTCGAACCTGCGACCGTAGCAGGGGCGCGGTTCCGAACTGAAGCGCCTAGAACCGCTCGGCCACAACGGCCGGCTTTCCGCCAATGACCTGGATTAAACTCCCAACTTATGCACAGTGCCTCATAGAGTGAGAATACAGGGCATTGTTAATGGTGATCGGTCTGTTGGAAGGGACATTAAACTTAGTGTCCGTTGGTGCTTTTGATGGAAATGGGCTACGTGACAAGTTTTAATCGTCTCCTTTTTTTTCAAATTGTTATCAGCTAAAAAAATAGCCATTAAAACTCCATATACACCAACGACAGTCACCAACATACAGCAAATATACCGAAGATGCACCTCACACCTCACGAAATAAACATGCCAATGGTCAACATAAATAGGGCACCTTGTATAACGTATCATTGAGTTTTCAGTGCTGTGACAGAACCATATTTTGTCTTTTGTAGTACCTCTGAAGAGCTCATTGACCATTCTTAAGAGCAAAATTCAGCTTATAATATTGGCATTAAATAAACAATCATGTGGTCATATATAAACTACATTTTATTGCAGACTTCATGTTGTTCCACTCAAAAATGAAATTATAACCACATTCAAAATTCTGTTCGTCACACTTGTCATTAGGGGTAACACTGTTGTTAAGGCACGAAATATTCATCGTGGGTTCACTATTACAAATTTTGTATTTTGTTTATTGTATAGTAATAACATTATGCAGAGGTATCGGCTAGTACTGCAGGATAGGCATCATGATCACATAGTTTACAGCTATCAAGCTTCTATCTGTTGAATATTAACATTAATGCTTTCAAAAGTAATCTCCAAATTTACTATCAGGAATCTGAATTTCGAGAGGCAGTGACTGACACAAACCATCTTGTTGATTACAAGTGTGGCTTTTACTACTTTTCTTTTGACGCTTACGGTTTGGTCCCGTGAGTGAATTGCTTCGCTCGTCCTTGGGAGAAAAGCAGTATTACGGGTTGCCAGTCACTCGAGACCCAGGCATTTGGTAGGAGCAAAAGCTGCTGTATTCATTATGGTAAGTCCGTCGAAGCGTATTCAAGCTAAGAAAATGTTAGAAGATAGTTTAAAAAACGAGAGATTTTCTTTACCGAAGTAACTTCGAAAACAGTTGCTTGTATCAATACTATGCAAAGCAATATACAGTAACTGCTTACCACTTCCTGTAGATTCGATAACACTGACTAGAACTAATCTCCGACCAGATCCACTATTAAATAATGTCCGACAGAAAAGCTGCATTGGATACGGATAACTATGGGTCATACGAAACAATTATTCCTGATTTTTTCCTTCGACAACTAATTTCCTTTCATTCCCGCCACTACTCAAAATCGCCTCCCTGCCGTTTGATCTTTCTTTCTTTCTTTGTTTTTATTTTTTTATTTTTTTTTAATGCTCTTGAAGTCTTTAAGTCTAGCTTTGAATGTTCTCTTCAGACGTGTTCATCTTTTATTACTTCTTTTAGTGTTCACTGATCTACATATTCTTTTCCCTTTAAATATAAGACCAATTACAATTAGTATTCTCTGGAGCCTTTCCTTTTCCATCCCCCACTCCCCTACTTCTCAAACTGTGCTGCCTTGCGCCCTTTTGCAGAGAGAACTAGAGGGAACATTATTAGGTTTCTTGCCGTTGCTTTATTTATTTTACAAGTCCTTAGAGAGATGAACCATAGCCTTTTTTTTACAGTTGCGGGCTTTGTTTGGTTTCGAAATGAAACCATTCATATCACATATTATTGGATGTAATTGACTTTACCGAAGCCCGTTACGAATGTGGAGGAATGTCAGCCTATCAAACAGGCAACTGCTTCGATACATTTTATTTCAGTGATGACTGAACCAAGAAATCACTAACTGATCCTTCAAAATAAAGTAGATAGTTTTGACCTCGTTATTTTTAATTAATATTTGATCCATCCAGCTCCCCCAATGTTTCACAAATTCTCGAATAATTTTTCTAAGATGGAATTAGAACACAGTCAAGAGCTTGTTGAATTTGGTGAACACAGTTAGAATTTTGAGTTATTCTGAAACTTTTCTGGGAAACTAAACTTTCATTTAGGATTTTTGAAACATTATCACATTAGAAATCAAGGATGACTCCCCTTCTAGAACTGTGTACGTTTTAAAGTATATGTAAGGTACGAAATGTTTATGTTAAGTTATAAGGTATTAATAATAAAATTATTCACAGTAATTAATATTTTGCTATTAGAATTTGTCTCTTGCAGTTTTTTGCACTATTTTTGTTTCTACAAATATATTGTATCTTCTGTAAATACTTAATGGTTTTATGTCTTTGAGATATTATTTATATTTTTTCTAACTAGGTGTTACTCTACAAGTTCATCTTATGTAGTGCAAGAGATGGTAAGTTTTACGATTTCTAGCTATATAGAGGTATCTATTTTTTCATCCGATATTTCAGGGACTAAACCACTATCATTATAAAAACAAGGCAAGCGGAGGTCTTATGTGTGTTACCAGCGTGGTTAAAACCCCAGGTGTAGGGTTTTTTAAGTTCGTCGCTCCCAGTTTCTGAAAGAGAAGAAGGGATCGTTCGCCGAAATCTTGTGCCAAAAAGTAAATTAAAAAACCTCAGAAATAAAATACTTATTTCTATTATTAAAATGGATATATCATGCTGTTACCTGCATTCACCTTTAAATAGACTACAATAATCCACATTCAAGTATTGTGCTGATAAATAGCCTGTAAAATAGGATTATTTCGATTCTTTCGATTGGCAGTATTTTCTTTTAGTGCGTTTGGTGCCGCCTAAGAAAGTACTGAAATCCTCTTAAAATAACCAATAATCGATCTACGACACAATCGAAAATTACAAATGTAGGTGGAGATCCCATCCAACAATGATCTCTCATCGCAAGTTCGTTAGCGTCTCACGTCTACAGCCGGGGTACGCCATTAGCGCCTAACGATGATTGTGAAATGCTGTTCGCGGAGCTGCCGTCATTAGCGGTTCGCTGTGGGGAAATCTCCGATTGTTTCCCGACAGGCTGTCACGCAGCTCCCTACTGTCATTAGCATCAAGGTCCTAGTTCGAGAGACCAGCGAGCGATACCCACAGCATCGTAAAACGCTTTAATATGTTAACGTGAGGCTGTTATCTCATTAATATTCTCTGACCAAAAGGTGCTGGTCCTACAGAATAAGCAGCAAAGCCTTTTGTGAGTTTGGAATGGAAGATAGAAACTCTATGCCCGAATAACTCATGTGGAAAATAACTGCCAGTGAAAGAAAGATTCCTTGTTGGAACCGTAGCATATAGGAACTTTTAATCTAGAAAATATTAAACACCAACATCTCTGAAAATTTCAACACCAGGATCTATCGTTGTGGCTGAACTGAGCTTATGGATTACTGAACTACACATTAAACCTAGAGGAGAGTTGAGTTTTCTGTGAAAACCGATCCCACCCCCACCCCCCTATCGTTTCTTTAAGCGCTATGCTATGGAATCAAGAAACGTCTCGGTATCTTCCTAGAGAACGGTTTTATCATAATTTTTATTCCTTTATTGCTATCTCGACAGGATCTGCGTTCTGTAATTTCTATTGCAGGATACGTAAATCACAATCTATTATTACTCAACGTACAATCGTAGAATTATTTGTAAGAAATCAAAATGTTCAGCATAATGAATACAATACAGTGACAAACTGCTATTAGTCCACCACCAAATACCTATAGGAAACAAAACTACTCCTGTTTTAAATCCATTCCGTACACATTTAAGGTTGCATGAGTGTCTCGAAAATAATGGGTCTTTTATTGAGAGTAGTACTTTTTAAAATTTGAAAAAAAATAAGCCACTCAACGTATCAAAGTAAACTGTGCTTGATTTTGAAGTTAGGCATTTCTATTAAGTTCTAAACAAAATATCGTTCAAATGTCAACCACAACTTTGAGCACACTGACGTACACGATGGGTCCAATTGTTAATACTCCGTCCAACATTAGTGGCTTCAACTCTAGAGTCCATACAACTTTATATGAATGCAAGCCCAAATCCTTTCGCAAGATTTGCCAAGTTGATGTCTCAGATACGCGCAACCGTTGAGATCGACTTGAAACTGACACATTCGGCTCTTCCTTAATACTAGTCGCTAATGCTGTTGCCTTGTCCTACTTTGCGCTTTACGTTGTCTTCTTGGTGGCTCCTGGTCGTGTAGAGTGAAATCTCTCTCCCACTTTAAAAAGTATCACTCTTAATGAAACACCTTATACCTAGTCACATCAATCTCTTGTCGTGCATCGTAGTCTAAGTAATTTCATTATACCTAATCTACACGGTACTCTTCCGCTATTACGTATCTCGGTACTACTCGACTTTTCGTACGTCTGTGCGGATTGCCATTATTCTGATTCTAACAGTTAATTCCAGACATTTGTTATAATGAAACTGTCTGAACGACGAAATATTCACTTATAACATTTAAATGTAACATGTATCACTTGGCAAATCCCGCGAAAGGATTTGTGCCTGCATCCATATAAAGTTGTATGGACTCTAAAGTTGAAGCCACTAATGTTGGACGGAGTGATTAACAATTGGAACCATCGTATGCGTCTGTGTGTTCAAATATGTGGTGGACATTAGAACGAAATTACGGGTCTCTGTTCCCGGACCAGTTGTGTCTGTTCATGACATGCTTATAAGTGTCTTAGAAGATTATACGAATCTTCTGGAGGAACTTACTTCCTAACGTCTACCATATATGGACAAACTAATACTACGTGCTCGGGTGTTCCACCCTTTCCACAGTCACAAATTTCTCAGACCTGTTTCCCAGTTTAAAACAAATAATACATTATACTCACGATATTACTCATGCGCTGATGTGGATTACAATGATTTCGAACGTGTTAGAAAGGTGGGAAGTGAAAGTTCATCGTCTCACGTCTATTCCTAGTTGTTCTGTTTCCTCAGAAATCGACCTCTTCAATAAAAGAAACAGTCTCGTCGCTCAAAACATAAATGGCATGGGCTGTTAACCGAAAACCATTGGACAGTATTGAAGTCAGTGCAATCCTAAATCTGTAATGTCAAACTAAAATTTTCGAAAATAATTGATTTAATAAATGACCACTAACAATGCGGTACGTCTTTTTCTGCGAATGTTTTAGTTGTTGTGTTGCCTCACAGAGCATTTGTGGTGAACGAAAAGAAGTAGCTTTTGCCTTGGAAAAGATTAAATCAATCAGTTAACGTATTCGAGATGAACTGTCACGGTGCCGTGGAAAGTTATCATTTCAAGACTTCCTGGCACATGAAAACTGTGCTTCCATGGGCGGTGCTCATTGAAGTATTCCTCGAACAGTCAGTGACATTTTAGGAATACTAAGCAGTGGCTGCCAATTTCGTTTGTGTGGTTCTTGGAGACGAGTCTTAGTTAATAATTACGTTACAAACTGAAATTCAAGTTTTAAACAGCATGACGTGGTGAAGATATGGTGACCGCGATCTGACTGTTCATTATAAATCTCATATGTGATGGTCGCAAGTTGCAATTCTGACAACCAGTTTCGATTACTGAACTATCATCTGCTGGTCTCAAAAAGACAGAAAATAGAACTACTACTTTTAAACTGTCAACAACACGCACAGTATAAAGTAATCAGTAAACTGCCGATTCTTTAAATAATCGAACACCCCGGAATAAAGTAGCTTCAAACTTCTGATACTTTAAAATGAATTAGTGTGTGAGTGAGATGTTAAGCCCGTAACCGAGAAAAAGTTTACAAAAGCCTTATAATTATGTTTAAATTTGTTGGAAGCTGCTAAGTGCTCTCATTATCAAACACTGAATGAGTATAGTCTGTAGTTTGGGCTCAGGTTTCAGAAAATGCTAGTTTATCATACATATCAACATATATGACCTCAAATATTCTAAACTATGTGTCCTACAATGACACAATTTTGCTAGTACATTCACTGGTATATGTAGATACTGTCTCCAAAATGTGTTGCGAATAGTGCTAGTAGTAAAGTAGTAATACGTTGCAACGTCATATATGATGAAGCAGTTTTGCAGCATGAACAGCGCTAATGTAGTAACCGATGAACTTTTTAACTTTCTTCATTTTGTGCGGCGTATCAGATCGAAAAAGCTTCGAAAAGGTTTGGAATTATATGTAAAGCTCGCCGCAAATCACCAAGCACCGTGGTTGTCAAATATAATCTGAGCATATCCGCGTGGTGAGTTATGCTACCTCAAGGCGCAGGGGATGGACAAAAATAAGAAAACACCCAAAACATAACACATTACCGTTCCTAATGCGATGTAGGAAAACCTTTCACACTCAAAACAGCTTCCAGTCATCCGGGAATGGATAAATATAGGTCGTGAATGATTTCGAAGGGAATCTTATATCATTTTTTCTGCAAAATAGCGGTAAGTTCATGTGTCGATGATAAAGGTGAAAAGCGATATTGCTCACTTCTCTCCAAAGTAGACCACAAAAATGTACTATACTTTTGAGATGTGGTGATGCGGTGGCCAGGGGAGACGCGACAATCTATCCTCGTGCTCACAAAACCATTCCTGGCCTATGTGAGCTGTGTGAACAGGGGACTCTGTCGTCTTGGTATAAGGCATCGCAGTTGCGGAGCAAACACTGTATCATGACATGGACCAGATCAGGCAAAATGGTCACATAATCCTTGGCAGTAGTTCCTCCTTACAGAATAATATGGGGCCCACGGAATACCACTATACGGCTGCTCAAATCATCACCGAAACCGCGCCGTCTTCCAGTCTTGGGATGTAAACTCGGATAGAAGTTAGAAACAGTACGAAACACTGACCAAATGACAGTCTTTCATTTCTCCATATTCCAGGTGTTATGGATTCGGCACTACGTTTTCCTGCGACGGACAGTTTCGTCACTGATCAGTGTTTTGGAATTCTAGCTCGCCTTGTAATTTCCTGCTTATGGAGCTCCCTTCGTGTTGTTTTGATGCTGACAGGGTTCACGACTACGACATTCACTTCTGCAGCTGTGGTCCTCTTATTTTTCGTCGCATTTATCTTCAATGATCGTCCATCACGATCACTCACTGTCGTCCGCTGTTTGACTTAGTGGATGATGCTTTTATATTTTCCCTGAATGCAGTACAAACCTTCGGTAAGGTGCCTCTTGAAACACTGAACACTTAGGCTCTCTTTGTTACCGAAGTACTCACCATACGAGCACCAAAAATTTGCCCATGTTCGACTTCACCTAGCAGCGACATAAGAAACTCACAAAGACACATATCACTGTTATGACCAAGACTGACACTTGCTAAGGTTTCGCTGGTAATCAAATACAACAGCGCAACCTATAGGCTCCGGTATAATATGGCTTTATGTTCAAGCAGGCAACTGTCTGTGTGCTTTCGCATTTTTGCCCAACTCCTGTATATACATAGTTTCTAATGGTAATATCTATCTTATTGCGTTAAACCTTTAACGCAGCATTAGAGATCTTCATGATTAGATTATGACAGAATTTAAAATTCGATCAATAATTGTATGAAAGATCGAAAATCAAAATTTTGCTGTCCCTGGAAGCCGACATTAGGCAATCTGCAGCTGGGACTTAGTGCTATGAACCAGGTTAGCCGTTTAGTGATACAGATTAAGAGTGAACCTAACATAAAAAATTATTAGCGATATAACATGTACATACACTACTTTGGATATGTTAGCCGTTTTAGTTAAGTTTTCACAGTACGCTCGCTCGTAGATATTTTATGTTCATTATATTGGGTGTGAATGTGACGGTTTAAGAGTGAGTTATTTTTTTTTCTTTTCTTTCTCTTTATATTGAAAATTGTCATCACAATTTCACCTTCCGGTCAACACAAATAAAATATGTATCAGACCAGCGGTATGCCAGTGCTTCGCAACGGAAATTATAAAACGTCCCGTGCATTCCGTCGACTTTTATTGGAATTGGCTGCTGGAATAACACTGGCTGATTTATCAAGCATGGACGACTAAGACAGGACTACCTACATATTTCTGTAAAGTCATGTGAGAAGTATAAGTACAAAAGTTAAGCGAATTTTAGAGCCACTTACTGAACATGTCGTCTCTTATGAGCTCTAAGTCTCCAATAACCTTACCGTGTATGCCGCGGTTGAAGTCTGCTGACAGCAACAAATGCGTAGAATCCGGTAGTCTGGTACTTGGATCGGTTAATTTACTTTTTGACTAGAACTGTTTGTCGGATCATAAAACTTCTCCACGCCTGAGAAGAAGACATCAGAATAATCATTTAATAGTTATTGTGTGAAGCGAAGGCGTTTTACCGCGTAACTTTCAGGAAAGGCGTTTATCAGATAACTTCACTAGCTGCTTTAACATCTATGTAGACATTACGATAAACTATAAAAAAATACGATATATTTTGCTTATTCCAATCATCTTGCACAGTCCGCAATAAGTTTACGTCTGAATCACAGTATTCATTTGCTGTTTTGTAATTATCACTCCTACTGTCGGGTAATATGAATGAAAATTCATCCCAGCTCTTTGTGATAAAATAATGTGTTTTTTATTCAACACACCGGCCATTTCCTCAGTTTCAGACATTCGAAAGAAAAAGAGACTGCTATATACAGACTCAGTCACCAATAATGAGCACAAGATTTTTCATAACATGTGCCCTTTATCATTTCTACAGACATCTGTAACTTTTTCATTTAATAACTAGTGACTGAAGAGAATATGTGTCAACTACTATTCCTCCTAAAGCGTAGTTCATACAGATTGCGACAGTTGGTGGTTCCCATGGAAATCACGGAATCACTTGCCAACAAGTATTATATAACGAGAATCAGATTTTCTTGTTCCGGTACTGTCAACTGTTTACGTTCGTTGCAGCATATATTATTTTTGTCTAACAGGTCACAAAGCATTCTCATTTAGTTCTTCGCTGCGCGAACTATGGAACAGTACTTTCACTACACGTTCCATACCATATCACCCTTTAGGAATTGAATTTTAAAAAATATATTCTCGGTGGGTACCTCCGGTATTTAACGAATGTAGTCTCTGAATTTTATGTTTACTGGAGCAGTGTTTCAGGCTGCGTGTCCAGTCGCGAAAACGGATACGCGAGGCGTCGATGCACAAAAAACTGAACTGAATTATTTCCCTTAGGGACGGAATGCTGCAGAATCCTTTTGTACTTGGTGCCTACATTTCATAATCACTGTTCTTCAAAATTTTCGCAACCTCATATTGGTGTGCACACAGAATGAAACTGTATTTTAATAATACAATACATATATACTTTCAGTCAACAAGACAAAACGACTTCGCATACAAGTATACGACTTTCAAATGAAATACGAAACTATGCTGTAGTCTGTAGCCGACAAAAATAACTTCTTAAATCATACATAGTACTACATTTAGAAAATTAATGCTATAACGGGTAATTTATTTTTGAATTGTTGAATAAAATCTGGATTCGTTCCACACGAAGAATAGATTCTCCATCTTAAAAAGTAAAAACACTGTTTAAAGAATAATTATTCTCTTACATTGGCCTCCAAATTAATTTTTTTCCGATATCCTGAGTTGAATGAGTTGTAAGGCATTATTCCGCAACCAGAAGACAACATCGTAAGAGCAAATAACTCATAATCAAATTGAAACCTTAGAACTGATTTCTAGCGATATCTTTACTATTATGTAAATTAAAATCTGCGAAATTTGTAGGCAGGACTTCCACAGATCGAACAGAAATGAAATTGATGGTATTGTTTTCTATAAAATAAAACAAGCTTGTTTATACTCATCCATGAAAATCAGAATTGGGGGAATTTAGTAAGCCTAAACGAAGAAAAACCAAAGAAATTCACGAATTTTGACATTTTTAGCTAAAGAAAATTTAAAAAAATTACTGCGAAATATATCGCTAGTACACACAATATATAGAAAAAAAAACAATGTAAGTTTAGATTTCTCACACAGAATTGTAAGAGAATGTGGATTAGCATCCTCTTAGAATTGTTATGTATATCAGTTTCGTTCTTAGTCTGGCATACGCGTTACAGCACATAAAGAGAAATAAAGAATTTTCCTTTCATTTACCCATAAAATTTAAAATACTTGAGAAGATCCATTATCGTAGGCTGTAAGGTAACGGACGAGTTGTGACGCCCTGGAAATATTGTATGTTCGGAGAAGGGGCGGCCGCACAGGGGACCGGCAGCAAACACGTGGTGGCAACGTTAGCCGGACGAGAGGGGTAGCCCCAGCGCATGGTCCAGCCGCGTGGCTGGGAATTCCGCGGTGACGAGGACCGTGCTTTGTGACAATGAAGGGAACACGCCGGGAGTGCCAAAGATGGCGGACTTTGTCAACACTTTAATAGCAGACATTTCACAGTTCGTATAGAAATTAATAGTAGCCAGATGAATCATGATACCTCAAAAATAAACATGTGTATTACCATTATTTGCACGTCGATTCTGATGATGTAATCAGATTTTCAATATCTTTATTAGTTTAAAGTTTAGTATCTGACGGTAAATTATACAAGTAACACCCAGCAACTAATTTCTAAAATATAATTGCTTCATCCGATTTTGTCGATCGCCGTGTCTTTAGAAAGCTATTACAGTAAACCTAAATTGGTGTGAATTACAGGCATGTAACTTAAATAGTACATGAGTTATTGGAGGTCAAAGTGGCCGATTACTATCGATCGCGTCAGGACATAAGTACTCCACAGTTACACGAAAAAACGGTAGCAGCATGCTTATAAATATATTGATTCATCTATGTTTTTGTTAAAATTGGATATATGCTATTGATGAAGAAACTGGTCAATTATTTACTGTGTTTTAGAAAGCACAGAGACATTAGGCTCTTGGCCTACCTTTTGCTTCTTTTCTTTTGATATATATTTGGTTGCAAAATGGTTCTGAGCACTATGGGACTTAACTTCTGAGGTCATCAGTCCCCTAGAAATTAGAACTATTTGGACCTAACTAACCTAAGGACATCACACACATCCATGCCCGAGGCAGGATTCGAACTTGCGACCGTAGCTGTTGCGCGGTTCCAGACTGTAGCGCCTAGAACCGCTCGGCCACTCCGGCCGGCTATATGTTTATTTAATTGTTTATGTATTTAATAATGTGTGTTAGAGCGTGTTTATGGTCCAGACGTAGGAATGTTTATTTAATTTCAAGTATTTAAGTGTAAATCCAGTATTTCGAATATATTTTATGTTCTTGAGTGTGCGTTGACTAGGAGACAGCGCTCTAGCCAATCACAGCGCTCGTGAATGGGGAGTCTGGATGGAAGCGAGTTCGAGAGTTTGGAAGTGCGGCGGTTCTGGACAGTACGGCACACGACACGGGAGGTGCTGGACGCGACAGCGCGACGAAGCGGGATCGCGAGAGTGACTTGGAGAGAGTGGAGCGGTTTGCGCGTGGTCGAGAGAGATAGAAATACTTCGGAGTGCGGATTTGTGAACTTGCGAGATTTCCGTGGCATCTACAGTGAAGACGTAGTGTGCGTTTAGAAGTGAATATCTAGCGAGATGTGTTGTTGTTCATAACTAATTAAGTGCTGTAGGAATCTATTGTTTCCCTGTTATTAAACTTATATTTTATTTAATTGCTGGACCATCGACACCAATAAGTGTTTAGCAGAAATATACTGCATTCTCAAAAGTACTTCCACTATCGTACTCATCATTTAAAGTCGTTAAGTTAATACCTGCAGATCTTATTTAATTGCAATCTTTCATTTATAAATTTATATGTCACATTCATAATTCGCAATTGCCGAGAGATAGAAACCTTCGACCATTCGATTCATGTGTGTATCCTTATCGTATACTGAAGACTCAGCAGTTTTTGGCCTGTAATGTGGCAACTACGTATCCCAGCCCCTAGACAGCGAAACCAGCCAAAACTTTTAATATTTCAACTCTGGGTCGGAAGCTGCGTAGTTATTAGAAAGCCCACAAGGCACCAGGGCTTTACAGACATAATATTTAAATTGTTTTCTCATCACGGTTGTGATTAAAATAAAATAATGTAGGCTCTGCAGAAAGAATTTTTATACTTCACACACTGGAACTCAGTCAGTCGAACTGAAACATAAGAATCTGATGCTGCGAGTATAATTACTTTAGCTGCCACAGCTAAGTCGATCGGAAATGTCGTTATCAATTTATACAGATTACTAGGGCTCCAGGGAAATCTAGAGTCTTGGGGCCGAGGCAAGATGAGAAAGGAGATGGAGACCGTTCCAAAATGGTTTAAGAGAAATTTCTCAGATCTCCTGCCAAAGATACCTGCTTTCAGAGATTCGTGACATATTCATCGAGAGATTCACACTTACAGCTTCAAGCGCTGAGGATAAAAGGGAATTTATTGCATAATGATTCTATATGTAACACAATGAACCTACTTTTCTACTTGGAAACGTCCAAGTGTTCATGTCGTAAGTAAAGGCAGATCAAACGCAAGTGCATACCCTATCACTTCTCGAAAATAATATCCACAAAAAGTGACCCTCTCGATTATGACGTTTGGATAATGTTCCTTCTAGATTAATCACTACAATAAGTAGGATGTGTAATAGTTTTATTTGATTCGATACAGACTACATACTAGTCTGCCTTATACCATGGTACTGACAGACAAGAAGAAGCATATTAAATAGGAATATTTTTCCCTAGTGTATGTCGAGCTCTCATAGCTCAGTTATAGCACTTCCTCGCTCGTACATTCTGGGATACTCAATTTTCTAACGCTAATGACGGTATGAATTTTGTTTTTCACGTAAATCCAAAAGACGACAGCCTTTTCACGGAGATAGGTGAGTGCGCATTTGTCGAGACGTGCACCATGCAGCTTTCAGCGTCATCGCCGTAGGGTCTTAAATTCATAGCAGTGATTCTTTCTCGCATTAACTTTTAGGCATTGTCTGCTATGAAGCTGCAAACGCACCTAAGAAGGGGCAGGTCGAAATTCATGTTCAGATATCTTGCAAGATACGATTACGTACATTTCCGTCCAGTGTACTCAACATGACGAAATCCTAAAGGGAGAGAAGGTAAGAAAAATAAAAGTAATGCACATGCATTAAAGAACGGATGTATGAATGTTCCTTCCACAGATCCAAAGTAAACTGGCATTTAGAGATATGGAATATATACTAAAATGCTCAAGACAATTCCCAAGCTATTGTGGTCACGAAGTGTAAAAAATGCTGAGTTTCGCTGATCTCAACACTCCAAGGATAATTCTGAACTGTCAAATATTATGCAGCGCTCGAGGTATGTTGCTAAGGACAGTAATAAATACATCACTTTATTTCACTAAGGAATTTATCGACTGAGTAGAAAGAAATACACACCAATAAATCATTTGTATCCACCTTATACTGTATTTTAGTATAGCTAAACTTTTGGTAGCTGTCGGTACGTTATTTAAAATGTGTGTTCATGATTTACTTTAAAAAATGCCAATGAAAGGTTAAGCTCTACTACAGTAAAGTCTATGAAGAGCCTAAAGGATTTATTGATGGGCATTTCTTTCTGCTTCATTGACGAATTTCGTAATAGAATGAACTGACGTTTTCGTTAGAAGGTTTAAAAATGTCATATGGCTTGACTGCCACACAGTAAATCTTTTCCGATCTATACAAGTGTTTACGTCTTATGTCTAAATTCTTCCTATTCGCAGTATTCTATGAAGTAAGTTGTTTCTAAAGACATATACGTTATTCACAACAAATTTCATTTAGGAATCAATATTATGGGCAGCTTTGTGTTGTGCATACAAAGTCTTTTGACAGATTACAGGAAATTTTCCAGAGTCGTCAAAACGTCGATGATGAAGAACGCAGTATCTGGCCATATCTCTTACTGCACGACCTTGTGGGGCAGGAGTGACAAGGCATTAGAAAGAGCCTTCGTTTTACAATTGCGAAGCTCAGCAGTCACTATACTCTTACATCCTGATCCTGGTAATTCAAAGAAATCGCTCAGAACGGGAAGAAACGAATCGATCAGTGTCGATATTGTGCTAATCCAAGTGAACGCTCGCTCATATTCGGATTTGCGCACAACGCTTTTTGTAGTCTTTACTCTAGGAGTTGTTTAGTCACCCACACTACTAAACAAACACAGTTCCGATCTACTTCGATCTTTTCTTAGAGCCTTAACATAGTAACACGGTTACAGGAGTACATGATAGATAGGGATCCCGAAGTTTCGCGCAGTAGCAAGCTGTGACGCTGACGTGACAGCTAACCCTACTAACGCCTAGTAGTCCACAATACCTAATGTGTTGTCTTTGCGTTTTTGAGTGAATGGGTCCTTCTGTCTTTGTACGTTACATTTGTTTGTGATGAGTGTCAACTGCCAATCCATTCAACACCACCTCCACGTCCTCCACAGATCTTCCTGCATTTCGCTGCAATTTTCTAGCTTTGCCACTTCTCTGTATATAACTGCATCACTCGTGACTGACGCTTAAGTGCAGAACTGCGATACAAATATCAGTGTATTAAGGGGTTCTGAGAAAAATTTTGATTTGTTTTCAGTGAAGTTAGTTGTTTGCTATGGAATTTCGTATTGTACTAACCATTACAGACAATGAAAAATGCTAGGTATTAGATTTCAAACATCTAGAAATAATGAGACTATATCAATGAATAAACAAATTCTTGGCAACGAGCTGATTCGTTTTCAGTTGCTAATTCATGTGTGTGTTCAACACATATTGCTGATTCCGGTTGTGGAAGGGATTTGAAAAGTGAACTGTTGAATCTTCCTCCGAAACACCTAATGCTATTCCATGTCTGTATCTCCCATCCTCCAGAGTTCGTTTATGGATTAGATATGAGCATAATGATTGGAGAAAAAATTGGGCTCGAAAATGAAATTACCGTAAAGAGAAGCAGAGATTTTATAGGAAAATATATCAATAATTAATGAAGAAAATGCTAACAGAGAAAACTTAACAATGAATACAGAAATTCAGTAAATGCGACAATGTGCGACTGTCAACAACAAGAAATTATAGAAAACCAATTGAAAAAACTAAGGCAAAAGAATGTAGATTTAGTGAGTCGTTTGTCACTTGGTGTAATGCCAAGTTACTTAAAATAAAAAATTTCAAAAAGTGGCTGACGATTTCTGTTTTTGTTTTTTGCCGTCAGTAGCAAGCGATTATAAAAGGACGATCTACTAGTTCGGTCATCTAAAGATATTGCAAGGGCTACGTCTTTATAGTGTACAAACATCAACAAAAGATTTGCATCACCCCATATGTTGTGCAGGTACCGAGCGAGGTGGCGCCGCGGTTAACACACTGGACCCGCTTTCGGGACGATGAGGGTTCAAACCCGCGTCCGGCCACCCAGATTTAGGTTTTCCGCGATTTCCCTAAATCGTTCCAGGCAAATGCCGATTTCTTACCCCATCCTTGACAAAATCCGAGATTGACCTATGACCTCGATGTCGACGGGACGCTAAACCCAGTCTTCTTTCCTTCCTTCGGGTCGTGTAGGTGTGTTGTCATTGTAACTGTTCCTATACCGATCGGAAGGACACCCCTAATGTTATTTCTAAACACACGAGGCACTTGCATGGATTGTAGCATTTCAGTTGAAAGTAAAGCACCAGTAGGTAGAGGCGTCTGTGGAACAGTAGAGTGGACATCCATTACGCCACAAAGGAAAACGGCAACCAATGAACGGGTCCACACCATCACGTTAGGCACAAAATCTTGTCAGCGAGGGAAGTTGCTTGATGTGTGCACCGGAGTCCAAATGATGAGGTGCGGACATAGAATCAGTTTCATCTGACTAGTAGTGTTGAGGGCTTACACCGTGTAGGCCGTCCACACTCAACAGGTGCACAGGATGATCTATATCTACTATTTGTGAGTCAAAGGAACAGTGGGCCGAATGCTCCAGAACTGAATTCAGCGTTCGAAGAAGCTACAAGAAGTCGTGTATCGCATCAAAATGCTGGTAGATGATTATATGATGCGAATCTCTATTCCCCACGACCATGGTGAACACCACACCGTACACCACGACACCATGACTCCGATACAGATGGCAAGGAATCGTGCAGAATGGACGCCCCAGAATTGACGTCGGTTGTTGTTTACGGGTGAAATCCGGATCTGTTTTTACCCAGCTAATCGCGGACAATGCGTTTGGGCACAATCCAGTGATGCGCAACGCTCCAACATTGTGTCGCACACGTGCAACATGGTGGTGATGGAGTGATGTATTGGGTGAGATTAGGTAGGGCCGCAGTACACATCTCATGGTTGTAGGGGGCAGTCTCACTGCTCTACGGTACAGCGACCGGCAACATTTTGGTGTCAGTTTTAACTTGATGGATGACAACTCGCGCGCTTATCGTGCTGTTTTCCCGGGCACGTTGCTTCAGCATGCTAGGATCGCCAGAATGGAGTGCCCTGGCTGTTCCCCGGACATGAAACCACTCGAATATGTGAGGGATAGATTGAAACGTGCTGTTTCCCGACGTCGACAACGACCACGTACTCTCCGCTACTCCAGAATCGCCCGTGAACAGTGAGACAATTTGAACCTGCGCTGGTATTACGGTCTCGTCGATGGATTCAAGCCTGTATCCGAGCAAGGGGACGTTCTACCAAGCATTGACGTTGCTCAGGAGTGCTGTGAAAATCCCACGTGGAGAACAAACGCTTTAGTCGTTACATCACTGTTTTACTTTTTTATTTGGTGATGTTTGTTTTGTTCTAGGGCGCAAAAACAATTAGGGTCATACGCGCTCACGTCAGAAGTGTAGAACACGAAGACAAATTGAACAGCTAAAACCGACTACACGTTGTTCCCAATCGACGGGAGAGACGGAGGCTACAAGCAGAGAGGTGGAGAGAGGTCTATAAAATGCGCCATAGAGAAACGAAAGTCATGAACTAAAAATTAAATGGCCTCCGCCATATTGCTACGACGGATAAAGAATAAAACGCGGTCGACAGCCCGCGCGTCGTTCGCTAAAACGGCCGATTAACTCAGACGGCAAACACAAACGAGAACGTAAATGGTTAAAAGAAGAGCATTCCGTCAGGAAATGGCGGACCGTCAAAAGTTGAGCGCAATGTACACAAAGTGATGGGGGAACACCACTAACAAATGGCGATGGCTAAAAATGCAGTGCCCGGCAAGCAACGGCGAGAGGGCCGAGTGGAGGTCGTGCAAGTCGCTGGGAGAGACTAATTAACCCAGTGCTTGTCCCCATGAAGGAAGGACCATTGGTGATGCCAGAGTGAGACCGCCTGCTGAAAGACGGCAAAACAGACATCATCGGAGGGAATGTGAGAACTAAAGGGCTGAGGTACGAGGACTGCAGCCTTGGCAGCAGCGTCAGCGGCCTCGTTTCCTGTCAGACAGACCTGACCAGGAACCCATATAAACATCACAGGGGCTACATCAATAATGAGCAATTGACAGCTTTCCTGGACCTGCTGTATAAAGGGATGGACGGTGTACAGGACACAGAGGCTTTGAAGGGCACTGAGAGAATCGGAGCAGTTGGCGCAATAAGAAATCCTGTGTCGCCGGATGTACTGCTTGGCCTCATACAGGGCGAAGAGCTCCGCTGTAAATACTGAGCAGCGTTTCGGAAACCGATATCGAAAACCGTGGGTGCCAATGACGAAGGCACACCCGACACCACGGTCAGTCCGAGAGCCATCAGTGTACACAAAGGTACTGCTGCGAAGGTCGTGAAACTTACGGCAACAGAACTAGGCTGGAATAGAGTCCTTAGGTAGCGAATGAAATCCAGCGTGAACACGGATCGCCGCGCGAAGCCGTCGTAGTGAATGGTTTACACCCATCGGGGAAGTTGCCAGTAGCGTGAAGTTAAGCTGCCGGAGCAAGAGCCGAAAGCGAATTGAAGGAGGTAACACAGAAGAGGGATGCACCCCATACTGGTGATCAAAGGAGTCGTAGAAGAAGGAGGCATAGGATGGGTGGGCACGCATGGCAGACAAACGGAATTTATTTGGTGATCTACACACATTGTAGATGTATATATACGCATTAGTGAAAGCCATTTTTTATTTCCTATGCCATGAATTTCGAAATTAAGGGGTGACGCATTACTTTTGTAGAAGTGTGTATATCTTATAAAGCGTTATGCTCTTAAATGAAGGCAAATTTATTTGTTTATTTAATAATAACGATAATAATAATAATAATAATAATGCACTGCAAGATGAAAAATACCGTTTATTTTGACTGTTATGTATGATATGCGCATGTGGGAGCTTTGTGCATATCAGCTTGTATGTGGTGCACTGAAGCGCGATGGTCAGCAGTGACGTCACCACTCACAGCACGTCCGCGCGTGATACTTACCATTTGTTGTGGTAACCGTGGGTCGCTTCACTGTGACAAACAAGGCTCAGACAGATGTCACATACAGGTTACAGCCCCAGGCAGCAGACTCTTGTGACACTGGAACGGAAAAGATGATTCCAACGTTCGCCGCCTGCACCTAATCCGATGGTGATTATAATGGGAAGTAGGTTTAGCGGTTGTTGTATTTTCCTAGTAGATGTTCGCAGGTGATTATTATTTCTTTTTTTTCATAGCTGTAGGGAGGCTTACTTCCTGCATACTCATCGTGTGTTTATCGTCGTTGTTTCACGCAGTTTCTGAAGTAGACTGATTCCTGAAGGACGATGTTGAGTTCCGTGCGGACGCATCCGGACGTCGAAGCCAGGCAGTTCCGTTCTTGGAGCTCTTAATGCTTCTCAAAGTGGCATCCGATTCTTCAATGCACAGGGTATCGTGAATGCCGGTTAAGTATTAGAAAGTAATGTGTCTTTCCACACTGTTTATCTAGCGTATTCCACAACAAACCATCGGCCACTGTTTGCATCAGACTATCTGGAGTGTCAAATATATACTTACTGATGAATGTTTCGACCGCTGATTAGTTGAAATGTGTTACTCTTGTTACCGTCAGTTAACATGGAAATGAAACAAATCGATACTTAAGGTAGGTTCTCTCTCTCTCTCTCTCTCTCTCTCTCTCTCTCTCTTTCTCTCTCTTTGCACCATAACAGTTCGCCGAGATTGTTCTCGCACACACAGCAAGCGTTACGCCAGACAATTGTTTCTCTTCAGATATCATATCTATCGTAATTTAAAGTAGTCTAAAGTCTGCTAACATCGTTGACTAAGGCGCTCGCAAAGTATTCATCCGTCCTGTCGTACATGTTCTCTTTATTCGAACCTCATAGTGAACCATTGCCTTGTGACCCGTGAGTGTTGTCATAACAGTTCCGCTTAGTGAACGTCATAAGATCGTGTGGATATTATCAAAGTTTTTTTTTAAGTTGTTGGTAACATTGTGATAGAGAATGCAGAGGATTAACCCTGAATCCGATTTACAGCTTAATGTGTTAACTATTTGCCTTTAAGCATGTAAGAGGCAAAAAGTTTAGGAAAGGTTTGAAATTATGCTTAAAGCTCGTTGGAACAATGGATGAATGTAATCTGGGTAATTTGCGCTCCATTTTAAGCAAAAGCTAATTTTACACACATGTAAATGATATGACGTCATCTTCTGAACTATGTGTCGCACAATCATATAATTTCGCAGATACATTCTGTTGTATATGTGGAGATTGTCTACAAACTGTGTTGCAAATAGAGTTGGTAGCAATGAAGTAATGAATTTAATGTCTCCATACAAAGGGCTGGTAATCAACAAGAGAGCGGTTAGGTACAGAGTCCTATTATACCGAATGGTAGATTTATGCCACGAAATGTATTCATAATTCCTTTATTGGCGAAATTCAGATATTTAATTTGTTTGTACCACCCGCATTCAGCCTACGACTTCCAGGTATTCTCCATCCCTTTGGGAAAAATTGCATATTGTTAACATAATTACACTGATGAGCGAAAATTGCATGATCACTGCCCAACGCGTGACAATTTCGCCCAGTGGTGTTGCAGGCACGTGACGCTATAAGGGAAATATATAATTGGAGCAGAGACGAATGGAAAAATTCTGGCGACGACACGTGTCGCAAATGGGGAAATCCGCTGACACAGGCGACTTTCACTGAGGGCATATTGTTGTGGTTCAGTGCCTGGGAACGAGAGTCTTGGAAACTGCGAAGCTGGTCGGCTTTTCGCGTGCTATTTATTTGAGTATTTACAGATAGTATTTGAAAGACGGTGAAATCACTGGACAAGTTCTTGGACGGCACGTATCGTCATAGAACGTGAGGGTCTCGCTGTAAAGCAGGATAAGCAGCGCTCTGGGCCAGATCTGACGCCAGAGTGCAAAGCTGGGCCGGCCGGAGTGGCCGTGCGGTTCTAGGCGCTGCAGTCTGGAGCCGAGCGACCGTTACGGTCGCAGGTTCGAGTCCTGCCTCGGGCAAGGATGTGTGTGATGTCCTTAGGTTAGTTAGGTTTAATTAATTCTAAGTTCTAGGCGACTGATGACCTCAGAAGTTAAGTCCCATAGTGCTGAGAGCCATTTGAACCATTTTTTTGCAATGCTGGTGCAACCACTAGCGTTTCGCAGCACACCGTTTAGCGCGCATATTGGAACATGGGATTCCGCAGCAGACGACCCTTTCATGCTCCCATGTTGACCCATCGATATCCTCAGTTACGGCTGCAGGGGGCACAGGATCATCGATACTGGACCGTGGAAGAGACTCATTGGAATCTGATTGATAAACTCGTCAGAGGAAATCGTCGGATAGCACACAGACAGCTCTCAAGTATGTGTGGCATATCGCGAGGCCGTATACCATTTCTGCAAACCTGCGATGCAGAAAACTGTGTGCACAGTGAGTGCCTCGATTTTCCCTGATGAGTTCATCAACCCGATTCCGATGAGTCTCGTCGGTTACCGTACGCGGTCGTCCACTCCGAGCCCTGTCACACACGTTGAGGTTAGCACCGCAGTTTCCTTCTTCACGAGCACGAATAGCCCAACGTCGCACTTTACGATGTCGATACAATCATCGCGGCTTTCATTCTTCTACGGAGGCACCTTTTCTGAGGTTAAAAACTCAATTACAGCACGCTGTTTCTCACGAACCGACATTATTACTTTCCACACTTTCTGTTACACACTATAATTCGGAGCCCCTAGCGTCGGAGGGTAGCACCTTGTGTAAGCGAAGCGGAAACGTTGACCGAGTATTACGCATGACATACAATAATACTTCAACCGATATTGAACAATCGGAGACATAACTTCTCAGCACACCCTCGTACACCTACATGCATACTCCGCAAGCCACCGAACGGTGCATGACGGAGGGTTCCTTGTATCACTACTAGTTATTTCCTTTCCTATTCCACTCGCAGATAGCAGGCGGTCATAACGTTTTGGCTCAACAGTGTGTATGGTTGATTAATCATCTTCCATTTTACTGCGACAATAATCACAAAAACATTTCAAAACGGCAATTTTGAGGTGCCAGTTGTCATTCTCAGACACTCTAAATGCACACGCTGACAAAGCACATGTTGACAAAGCAATAGGATCCATATGACATCGCTTGGAGCATGCGCATTTCAACAGCGTTAATGATAACAGGTGCGGAAACCAGTAACTACATTTTGGCGTATTTTTGTGGTTGTTGTCGCGAGAAAAGGAAGAGAAGAAGAAGAAGGAAGTCCGCTCCCTATTAGCGTGCTATAGTGACTTACGCAACGGAATGCGGTATACCTAAGATGAACCGATCGCAAAAGTATCAAAGTGATTTATCAGTTTTTATAATACACTGCTGTGTTACCTCTTCATTTTCAAGCCAACTTAAAATATTAGTCAGTGTCATCCCGAAGGAAGGAAGATTAGAGTCAGTAGAGGTCAGTAGAGACGGAGCACATTTTCAGATCACAGAAAGTGTGAAATAAAGCAACCACGTCCATTTCAGTGGAACCATTCCGACATTTACCTTAAGTTACTTCGAATAAATCGCGGAATATCTGACATCTGGATGTCTGCTCCACCGTAATGAGCATCCAAGGCGCTAACGTGCGCGTCATCAACTTCATATTTCGTTCACACGTTAACACTGTTCCAAGACAGTGGTTAAACATGAAGCATAGTTGGGAAAAGAGGAAACTGGGAAGATAAAAGGTAAGCAACTATTGTAAATGGCATTTGAGAGTCTCTCCAGAAAACATAATTGTGCTATCTGTATGACGAAAGTTGCGCGCAACGTCCGTGACGTATCAGTCGTTTTCGCACTTTCATTGTCAACAACATGCAACCTCTTGGTTAGTTTTGCGACGTAATGACACAAGGACTCTGTTCTGTAGGGTATATCCTCTGACGATCTGAGGTAGGTCACACAGAGACGGCAATCTTAACGGTATTTGCCGGCCGGAGTGGCCGAGCGGTTCTAGGCGCTACAGTCTGGAACCGAGCGACCGCTACGGTCGCAGGTTCGAATCCTGCCTCGGGCACGGATGTGTGTGATGTCCTTAGGTTAGTAAGGTTTAATTAGTTCTAAGTTCTAGGGGACTGATGACCTCAGAAGTTAAGTCCCATAGTGCTCAGATCCATTTCAACCATTTAAAGGTATTTAATATGCCATAAACTTTCGTTGCAGTGTTATGATAACAGTTCCGCAAACAAGAATTGTCGTCGTGGTCCGTTGTAAGATGTACAGAGATCTACCATTTATTAGACAAGGGATATTTGATGTGTACGTTTATATAGCCTTGTCCGCTTAGCTTGCATTTGTAACAAGCTCTAAAAATACATATACGTCAAAATTGTGTAACGAACGAACTACTTTTCTCATTATATATATTGTTGCGTAGCTTTGTAACAATAATCAACCACTTTTTTTTCAGAATAAATAGCACAGCATGAGAATCTGCATTACTAAAACGCTTAATCCTATTCCGGCATCCCGGCACACGGTACCAGTGGCAGGCTTGGGGCAATTATTGACAGAATTTAAAAGTTCAAAATGCTGTCATAATCTTCTCATTAAAAGGTATAATCTTATGTTAAACTTTTAACACATTTTGCAAGACACTTCTAACTGTAAGGGACAGAAATCTATCCTTCAATGTTAGTCCTTGGTTTTCGTTGGTGCCTTTCTTCTAGACTGCCTAATTGTTGATAACGCCTCCACATTTTGAAATTATACCTTTTCGTATTTAGAGATCTTGTAAATGGCTCTGAGCACTATGGGACTTAACTTCTGAGGTCATCAGTCCCCTAGAAATTAGAACTACTTAAACCTAACTAATCTAAGGACATCACACACATCCATGCTCGAGGCAGGATTCGAACCTGCGACCGTAGCGGTCGCGCGGTTCCTGACTGTAGCGCCTAGAACAGCTCGGCCACTCCGGCCGGCTTAGAGACCTTGTAGCATCAGCTTGTGTTCCATTATTATCAATTATGTCAATCGCCTTGAACATTTCATCGCGCTTTGAATGACGACGTCCTTCCGTCATTAAATCTACACTTAACTATTTATTACAATTTTATGCAATTATTAGTTACTGTGTCCACTGTTAAACACACACTCAGATCTTTCCAACGTACCAACACAAAATAACAACACTTGCTACTATGGTAATCTGGTTGAAAGACAAATGACTAGTACTTTAATATTCACTTCCATTCAGTTTTGGAATTGTTTTTTTTAATATTTCCTATTTTATTTGCTCATTAAATAATTTTGGTATGTGTATTTAAAAAAGTAGGTAGTTTGGCAGTTTCAACTTCTATCGCAGGCAGGCTTCATTCGCCCGGTGCATCTGTCGCCGTGGCCGGTCGTACCTCTTCACAATCACACTCCTGCGCCTACGTATCAGGGCCGGAAAGGAATCCGGCGGCATTAATTGATGTGGAGGCGGAAGTGTGTTTGCGGGGAGGAGAGAAGGGGTGGGGTGGGAGGAGGGGAGGGGGAGGGGAGAAAGAGAGCTGCGCTGACCTCGCGGCGCCCGTGCGGGGATCGATGGCGCCGCCCGGTCGGGGCGGCCGCGGCGCCCCGTGACGTCACACGGCGCCATTGCGGGGGAGGGCCGCGGGCACTGGCGCTCGGTGCGGCATCCGAGGCGCGCTGGCGGCGTGCCACAGCCACGGCCGCCGCCGCCGCCGCTACCAGCCCGGCGTCTCCGCACTGCACGCTACACCTCACCGTGCCTTACCTCACCTCCAGTGCCGTAGCGCCCATACACTCCCTGGCACCTACGGTAACCTCAACAACCCAGTACCTAGAGTCGCGCATTTTAGGCCTGCCTGTTTTAGGTTTTCCACTGTTTTCTTACGTAAACCGGCTGAGCCTCAATTACATGTACAAGCTTCCGGTATAGTTTGCTTAAGTCAAGAGAAGAAACAAATGTCAAGTAAAAATTTGTCCTGAACAGTCTTGTTTACCAGGCATACGCACAAATGTGTAACAAAAATAAAGCTACAGACTTCACACTGCAAGTGCAAAACAATGGCGTAGGAGAACTGTACAGTTCTGACGGACATGACCTGTATATTTATGATGATGAATCATGATAAATGCTTAATATGTCCTCCACCTCTTAAAGGGTACCTTGGAGACATTATACTATGGACTGCGCCTGGAGACATTATACTATGGACTGCGCCATACATCGTTTCGAAAGTCCCTAACTGATTAAAAGTACACCGATGGCAAAAAATCGCAGCACCAAGAAGGAGTTGTGCGATACAAACGAAAGTTGGTAGGCATGTTTCTTCATCTGAAATATGATATCTATCTAAATTTCGCGCCGCTAAGTGGATGCAAATTAGATTTCCTTTAAATACACGCTGTAAAGGTCGTGAGCCCTAATTACATTTGAGATTGGACATGGTAAGTTCATGTTAGTCAAGAACATCTTTAGCAGAGTATGAAAGAAGTAGTATAATATGGCTACGGGAAGCAGGATGCGATGTTACAGGAAGACTTGGCAGAAATATAGCCACTGTACATGGTGTACGGTCGCAAGGAGACCGATATCCGGATGTCCACGTGGCACGACCGAGAGGCAAAGCTGTCGTGTTCGGCTTATGGCTCTGTCGCATCGCATTGTACCTGCAGCAGCAATCTGAGAAGCAGTTGGCACCATAGTGACACAACGAACTGCTAGAAATAGGTTACTTTAAGAGCAGCTCCGAACCACATACCCTGTAGCATGCGCTCCACTGACCCCAACCGAACGCCAATTGCGAATTCAGTTGTGTCAAGCTCGAGCTGACTGGAGGACAGGGTGGAGGTCTATCGTGTTTTCTGATGAAAGGTGGTTTTGGCTCGGTGCCAGTGATTGCCGTGTGTTGGTTGTCTGCATGCTAGAAACACTGCACCTACACCTGAAGTTAGCCGGCCGGGGTGGCCGAGCGGTTCTAGGCGCTACAGTCTGGAAACGCGCGACCGCTACGGTCGCAGGTTCGAATCCTGCCTCGGGCATAGATGTGCGTGATGTCCTAAGGCTAGTTAGGTTTAAGTAGTTCTAAGTTCTAGGGGACTGATGACCTCAGAAGTTAAGTCCCATAGTGCTCAGAGCCATTTGAACCATTTTTACACCTGGAGTTATGGTCTGGGTTGCGATTTCGTATGACAACAGAAGTACTCTCGTTGTTATCCCACGCATCCTGATTGCGAATCTGTACGTCAGGCTGGTGACTCAACCTTTTGTTCTGCCATTCATGAACGGCATTCCAGTGGAGCGCTCTCCAACAAAATGACGGTTTCCTACATAACGCTGTTATAACCCAACGTGCTATATACAGTGTCGACATGTAGCCTCGGCCTGCTCGATCACCAGATCTGTCCCCAGTCGAGCACGAATGGGACAACATCGGACGACAACTCCAACGTCGTCCACAAGAAGCTTTGCCGTCCCTGTATTGACCAACCAAGTGCAAAACAAGTTCGTCACAAAATTTAAATCAATAACTATTGATGCAGCAAAATCACCAAAGTTCATAGCTGCTTACAAACCATTAAAGAGCGGTAAAATTAGTCACTGAAAGCGACTTGAAATTTCTATGACCTACCCAAATTCAGAGCCCGAAATATTTCCAAGTTCACATAGTCTGAAGCCCCAGCGACGATCTGGCCAGCCAAGCTGACAAAGACTGAAAAAAAGACCTCGGGCCGCATTCTGCAAACTGTCTTAAAGAGTGAACACTCTTTCTTTCAACACGACCACCATTAAGGAAATTTAAACACAAGTTACACATATACGTAGTAGAACATATACTCAATCTCTGGGCCAATCTCGTAATGGAATACCTGAACCTAAATTTTAAGATAGTGAATAACTTTATGAGATTTTTTCTGTGTCCGGCACTGCAGCCAGAGTCTAGTCAGAACATCAATTATAAATAAGTTATTAACTTCGAATTATAGTTAAATAAACGTAACAATCAGTAGGTTACGGCACTGGGATAGTCATACTGGTATGATACCTTGTATTCATGTGGATAAATTCTAGTTTAGGCACATCTTTTCATATATTTAAATAAGCTGTTTATAACTATTTACTAATTTGTTTAATTGTAAGCTTTTAAACGACGTGTTATATGATGATATATATGTGTATTCTGCGTGTATGCTCCAGATAGAATTTCATATGTCTCATATTCTAGCTCCCTGAAGGCATCATCTCACTTAGCCAGCGCGCCGCCCAAGTTCTCGCCACTGACCGCTGCTTCTCACCGCTCGTCCGTCTGCGCCAGGGCCAAACCTGGCTAACGTAGCCTTGCCACACCACATCCACTTGCCAGCCACAAACCGCCCAGTCAAATATTCAACTCTCGTACAAAAACCTTTGCGACTTTGTCACTAGTAATATCACAGGGCCCATAGAAGGATCTGAAAATGGGTGAATCAAGTAAAAGGGGGAGGGGGGGAAGGGAGAGACGAAGAGAAGCCCAAATATTGATGGCAAGAGGAGAATTCTACTAAAACTGGACGGTGCCTGGATTCCATGTCAGGCAGGAAGAGGAAGTTTCATTGGGACACGAGCGAACCAACACTCGCAATGGCACACTAGACCTAGTACCAATGCACTCTCCTAGCATTAATAAAATACCACACATCACAAATGTACACAAAAACTGATCTGCCAACCTCTACTCACTTCATTGCACCTCTGCTCGTCATCTGCCCGATCCGTGAAGTCTTGACAAACACACACCCGCGTTTACAAACGTCGGCTGGCATCAGACGGAAGGTGGGCGTCACATTAATAAAATTTCAAAGAGATTTCTCATTTTATCCTTTTCAGTGAACACGCCAAGTCTCCCTCATCCCCTCAACCATCTCCAGACGAGAAGTAAAATTTCATGTTTCCCCAAATACTTTGCTACAGTGTCGTTACTTACAAGATAACTAGGAAATTATCACCCGCACAGAGCTTCCGACAAATTCAAGAAAGGAAAACAGGGCTCTGAGGCCAGATTCGTATCACTGGTGAACTGCTACGTCCGGCGAAACCATCCACCAATCATAAATTAGCGTCTCTTCTGTTGCGTGAGTTCAAGAAGCACAACATATTCCGTGCCCCTGTATGACTGCAACATACGAACATTAAAATTCTGAGCCCTCATAAATTTTCCTTGCGTGGACTTTAATTTGGTCCCAACTGTAATGGGCATTCGATCTGCTCCAAGCATGATACAGTTTCTGCAGCAGTACGTGTGTTCCATGCGTACTTCAATAGTTTTACTACCTGTAAATTTCTACTGTTTTTTTTTTTTCAACTATAGGTGCGATTCGTTGAACCGAGTCATGTAACACGCCTATTTTGACAGATGTGAAGGTTACACAGTTATACTCAACAATCAGCAACTTCGTGACACCTTTTGCTTAGACACGCCTAAATATCTGTCTTAACTTCTCACCTTCCTCATAGACACCTAGTTTACTGGAGGCTGGTTTTTAACTACGTCTATTGCATCCAAAATAGAACCAAACGTACTTGTACCTGCTTATCTGTGTTACTGGTGAACTGTGCACCCTTCTTACGAGGGAATGGTCCAATCCGACATGTCGAAACCTATCCTGAAATTTTTCGCCAGAAAGAATACACTAGAATAAATGCACTCCGAAATTTTTAGCTACTAAGGTACATTGCAAGGATCGATAGAATAAACAAACACAGCCGCGACAACGTATCGCCGTGCAGTGCGAAGTCCAAAATGCACACACGCAAATTTTAAGCAAAAATGTCTCAAATCGCTATTTTTTGAATAATTCGCAGTTCATATTGTCAGCTAAACTGTTGCACGTTTAATTGTTACACAAGTGACTGGCAGAGAAAACAAAAACAAGGCAGTGTATTATATTACATTGCAGACGTCAGTAGGGACTTTAATTTGTTGGTATGAAACATTTTATAAAAACTCCTGTAGCACAGTTCGTACTATAATTTTTGAATAATGTATGTTTTATAAGCAATCAAATAGCATCTTGTTCACTCACTATAGCCAAGGGGAGCGAAAAGTTGTTGTGAGCGGGGGCGGGGGGGGGGGGGGGGGAGGTTGACGAGAGTGAGATGCAGAGGGGATGGACAGTGGGGAAGCGAGGGAGGGAAGTGACAGGTGGTGGTGGACAAAGAGGAGGACAAAGAAACGAAGTGTGGATTAGATGACGAAAACAAACATTTTCCTTACACAAGGCACATCTGATAAAAGAAAAAATAATTCATTCAGACACAGTAATTACTAGTTTTATTTAGAGAGGCTTGGCATGAAGTAAGAAATCGTCGTAGCCATTGTTGTGCATATTGTGCTTCGTACAAGTCATACTTGATCAAATTCGTAAAACATGATGATGAAAACTGACAGTGCACAAATGATGTAAGTTTAAGATTTTTTGCAACTGGTAAGAAGACGTTTCCGAAGTAATATTGAAAATTGTTGTCTCACATTTTTCCAGATTTTGCTACATCAATTACAACATTTTTGTAGCCAAGCAGTCCATTTTTTAATTTTTGGTCCTGATTTCTATTGAGGTCCCTGAAGATAAATTTAAAACTGCAGAAACAGTAACCCACTGCTACTTATCAGTGACTGACTAACTTTCTACACAGCATTTTAGGGGGTAACAAGACGATACGAATGTAATGATATCTCCTCTACACGGTTTACTTGAAGTAAACTTCTTAATTTTGCGACGTCCTTTTCCGCATAATTTTTTGGATGTCTTTAACCAGGTTGAAGAATCCTGGAAATCAGTATGTTTAATTCTCTTGCAACTCAAAGGGCAGAGTTCTGTAGATCTCCCTCTGTAACTGTGCATCGGCTCTCACAAGCAATTCAAAATCTTTCGAATAGTTTTTCTTTCGCCATTTTCCGGTTTTCATTTCGATGCATATTTCGTTCTGCGTGCAAATCTTTCTTCCATTTATGCAATTCACTTTCAAATTTTACGAAAGAAGGCCGGTTTTGCAGGCAGCTCAACTTTAAGCGTTTTCTCCCTCCTTTGTTTCACCAGAAATTTATAACCTTTTCCTGTTAGTGAAAGCTATTCCTGTCCATGTTTTCTTTGGGATAGGAAGGTGCTGTATTTTTGCTCTAGCCTTTTATAACACAACCATCATCATTAGAACCACAATCCATGGACTCGACAGAGCTACTCCTCTTTCTTCTAATGTTTCCACACTTTATAGCGAAATTTCGACACCATTCGAACGAATGTCCAATAAATTAACTTATAAATGAACATAAGCTGGTTTTCATGAAAAGAAGTTGATTTCGATTGCATACCACCTTCTTTGTGTTTTATCTTTGCAACGTTGAAAACATTAACTGGATCCACATTATTGTGGAGTTCTGGAATCTGTACAATGACAGAGGCTATTAGCAAGTATATACGAAGAAAACAAAAAGAAAATTAATTCAGCTTTACCTCCACTGTTCACTCTTACACTTAGCAATACTGCAAAGAAAACTGCTAATTGTTATGAATATTAAATGAGTTTAAAATTCACAACTGTGGATAATTGTGTTAGTGAAATTATCAATGTAAACTGAAATTCGATTTATAAATTAAGATCGCTTTGTGCCAAGTTATCAGTTTAGGGCTGTACCGTCAATAAAGGATATGCGCCTGCCGTGTTACACATGTGCTGGCTGCTACAGCTACGGCAGGGGTGTACATTACTCCAGCCGTCTTGAGAGCTACGAATTTGGCAATTTTCAACAGTTCTTTTAAAATACTCGTAGTGTGTATTAGCAGCTAGAATTTTGATATTTCGCTTCTTTTGGTGTATTCTTCCAGTACAAAAAATTCCAGAACAAGTTTCGACATGTCGGTTTGGACCACTTCCTTGTTAGATTGTTTGGAGATGATACTGTCGCTTACTGTTTAGCAAACTCGTCACTAGATCATTACAGATTACAAAATTATTTGCACAAGATATCTGCATTGTACGAAAAGTAGCAGTTGACCCTGAATAATAAAAGTATGGGATCTTCCACATGAGCACTCAAAAATACCGTTATGTTTCGGGCACACGATAAATCACACGAATTTAAATCTTGTCAGTTAAACTAAATACCTAAGTTTTACAATTACGAACAACTTAAACTGGAACCATCACACAGAAAATGCTGTCTGAGAGGCGAAGGAAAAATTACATTTTATTCGCAGCCAAAAATTACGTTTGATTTTCGGAACACTTACAAGATGCAACAAATCCAGCAAATCTACTACAGAGGCTGCACACACTACCGTTTCCGTCCTTTTATGGAGTACTGCTGAGCGGTATGGATTCCTTACCAGTCAGGCTGAGGCGGAGGACATTGAAAAAGTTAAAAGAAAGGCAGCTCGCTCTGTACTGTCGCGAAATAGGGGAGAGAGTGTCACGTATACAGTGAGCAATAGTGATGTCAGTTATTAAAACGAAGGGGTTTTTCGTTGCGGCGAGTTTTTTTCTCAAAATTTCTATACCAACTCTCTCCTTCTGTGCGGAAATAATTTTTTGACCCACCTACATAGGGAGAAATGAAATGTGACAAAAGAAGAGAAATCAGAGTTCGCACGGAAAAATTTTAATGTTAATTTTTCCCATATACCATTGTAATGTCAGACAGTCGACAAATAGGCTGACAGTGATGCTGTGAAAATCCTGCCAGCCACGCAAGTGTAAATTACAAAGTAGACATGAAGATGTAGATGTAAGTAATTAGTTGTCATTCTTTGTAGGTTACATAAAAGCTGCTTACGATTCACAAAGTAATAAATGATTCGTAAAATACGGCATGTTTATTAATTTTTCAGTTTCATAGTTTCATTACTGAAATATTATACGTCCATCAAAATGTGTACGAACTGAATAAAAACTCCCAAACAAATATTATTCCAGATTCTGGTTCATTCCTGATACTTCTACGTAATTTTCGATTTTGTACACATATAAGCTCAAGCAAAGGTCTTCATCAAATTCTGAATTAATATGGGATCTAGAGATTACCCCATTAAGAATATATACCGCCCTAAACATTCAGTTAACCCCTGTTAGAAATCTGTGTTCTGCTTCCGCTTGTCACCGTCCCTCCAGCATTTACTGCTTCCACAAATAAATTTGATTATTTTAGATATGCATAGATGAAGCTACAAAATGAAATATAGCTTTCTGGATGCGTATCGCACATTCCGTCAATAGTAAACGAACAGCCGAAAGTTGTTATGAATAAAGTAAAACTTTTCTTCTAGATTTCAATTCGATAAAGTAACATTATTTTGAATAACAAGTAGTATATGTCAATCAATACCCTAGCTTCGACTAAATTCATGTTACAGAAATCTGGCCTGTACAGAAAGCATCAAATCGCATTAGACATGAGGGTGCTTGCTGATACAGGTATCAAAAGAGGTCGTCATTCGAAGAACATTTTGACCGAGTCAAGTGAGCCCGTGAAACAGATTAGGGTGCATAATGTAAAAACATGATGTTAGTTAATTGCACTTTTGGAACTAGAACCACAGCCCAAGCATGGGACAAATAGGCGTATAATTCACCAATACAGAATTTCTGTAACTTACCATAGCAGTGGCTGAAAGAAGTCAAGGTCCAACAACTGAAATTGTCTGGGAGAGTAAGATGTTCACACATACATCGGAGTAGACGCTTTTTTTATGCTTAATTAGACTGTACGGTTGGGCACATTATGATTCGGTTACAGTAACGGAGTAGATCATAATATCCTACAACAACACACTGTAATTTACAAAATGTCCAGGCTTCATGTCGTTTTAGTCACAAATATAAAACTTATCACTGAAATATACACACAGGAATAAAACATAAATGTCTGTCAATATTTTGCAGCAGCCACTGGAAGGTGCACCCACGTAACATCGATGTAGGGTGTTTTTTTGTGAATATAGTACATCTGTACTGTCATCAGGAAAGCAGGAGCGAGGCCCAGTAAGAGCGAAGACAGCCTTCCTTATTACGTAACACGTCCTATCTCTCTGCTTACAACCGCGCAATAAACCATTAACTCATGAGATGGCTCTTCTGTAACTTATACTACGAGGTGCGGTCTCTGGGATCCCCACGTTTAATCTGAGACCTAAGGCGCAAATCGTTTGAAACTTTTAACTTAAGTTATATAACAATTATTTAAGTGTTGCTTAAACACTCTTCGTTGATTTTATTGCACTAAGTAATACCTGGAATATTTTACTTTTCATCACATATTCTTGTGCGTTTTTTTAATTGTACGGATAAACCAGCTGTTACAGAACTGACTTTTACATTCTAAAAAAAATGTAGTATCTCTTACCTAGTAAAGTTCACATAAAAATAAATTCCATGGTTCCATTTCACACATAAAAATTTCACTCGATAGGTATAAAAATAAATTCTGTAAAATTGACGTTACGTGCCGGAATCTACATTTTTCTTTATCACCATTCAAAACACATTTTCTTTTAGCTAACACTTTAAGTAGTTTATTGGAGAAGTCGGTAGGTCACCATCACAGTTTCCTTGAAGTTCGTTCTCTGAATGATCATCTTGATCGCTAGCGGAACTGTGCTTACTGGTTGTTGTAAAATCGTCATATTTGTCGTATATTTCTTGATCTATATCAGCCGGCCGGAGTGGCCGTGCGGTTCTAGGCGCTACAGCTGGAACCGAGCGACCGCTACGGTCGCAGGTTCGAATCCTGCCTCGGGCATGGTTGTGTGTGATGTCCTTAGGTTAGTTAGGTTTAATCAGTTCTAAGTTCTAGGCGACTGGTGACCTCAGAAGTTAAGTCGCATAGTGCTCAGAGCCATTTGAACCATTTGATCTATATCACTGACAATTTCCTCCACCTACCGCCTAACAATTTCATCAAACTTAGCATCACTAAAACTGACACGTTCTTGCGAGCATGTTTTGTACTATACTATAGAAAACAGATATTTAGTTCACGAGCTGCGGTCTTTAAGACACCAACACGTGTCAGTAATACGTGTCGACAACAAACAAAGAAGGCGCTAACGCAATCGACAGCACAACATTGTAAAACTGTCGATTGAAGGAGGGCAGGGGGATTGTGAAAGCATTCCGCTGGAACTAACCTTGTAGAACGAGTACGAAAATTTTCGCGCGGTCTGAGAGACCACACCTCGTGATGAAGGGTGAGAACTGTTGAATGCAATACCACAATAACACAGTTTTACTGGAATCGTACGGCTTAAGGCTACAGTAACTCTCAAATGCCACATCCCACACTACTATATTTACTGAAACAACATATTACTAAAAATTTCTTTAAAATCTCGCAATTCTGCGATATCGGATCTGACCGTCTCTCGGCAGGGACAAATGAAGAACGCCATAAAATAAAATGAAACTCACTTGTATATTTATAAGTTGCTTACTTTCCGTTCTCATGATAAGACTGAAAGCCATGGACATTTTGACGTCAAAACAACTTTGTCTTATTACATGTTTCTTGTACTCCTAGCTATACAAGTATTCTCTATGCCGTAGTCATCGGCTTGCCCACAGCACCTAAGTAATGCAGGTCAGTCACAAAGATTTGTCGTGGAACTCCTGACAAGCTTGAAGCCTGGGCTGGTGCTGACGTCATCAGCCGGTAGCGGGAGGGGAAGGGGCGGAGGTAAAAGGCTGCGCTACTGCGCAAGCGTTGCTCCGTCGCAGTGACGTCATAGCCGTCTCCTCGCTCGAACCGCAGGTACACAAAACAAGAGTACTGTCACGCAAAAACGCCGCATTTTCATTTCCAGGTATAACATCGTACATTTTGTACAGGTATTATTCTTACCACCGAACAAGAAGCATAAAAGATTAACAAAGACGTCACAAGCACATTGAAACTCAATTACGCCCAATGTGGATTCACTGCCTGGTATGGACAAACAAGTGATTTTCAAGTTGCCTACTGTTCCTTCCACTACTATCATAAACTTACACTCATCCGAAATCAACGAATAATTTGCTAGTGGAACACGTGTACAGAGGATGTTACAAAGTCTTTGGCTCATACATGTAGTGCCGATAAATCACATCGTACGGAACAACAATTTTTTTTTTTTTAGAGACATAATTTCGCTGACGTTTCCCAGTGACGCTAGGTGTACTGTTGAATTGGTTATGCACCTGAGAGATGGGAGGGCGTAAGCACTCTGCGACGTGGGTACGCAATGTATGTTGCCTATAATCTAGTCATCTGTTCAACGTGAAAGGAGAGAGCCCAAGCCAGTTAAAGTTACTGAATAGCTTTAAAATAACTTTCTTCGCTTAGGACACTCATTTTTATTTGTTGACAATCAATATCAGTTTACTGGGATAGGTAGTATGCAGCACATATAGTTAGCAGACCCTGCTGTTTCGGAGGGATCTCGTTGCCCCAGGATCAGCGAAAACTAAAGGACGCCTATCAACGTCGGAAAGCGTCAGTAATTATATTGTTCTTTAACACAAGTTGTTCACCATGACGTGATCTATCACCCTTAGTCGCCACATGCAAAGACTTTGAAACACCTTGTATACCATCTCGATTCCCAGAATTATTTGTCGTGGCCTTCTGGCGCATAAACGATGAGAAGTTTGATCTAGATCGATCGACTCTGTGAAAGCGGATAAACAGTTTATCTGAGCTGATGTGTTCACATCTCCCTCCAGATAGTATACGAGGTATGTTATAGAAGAAACAAGACTGATGATGCAAATTTTAGAACTTACTAAATATTTGCAAGCAGCCTTCGAAGAAGGACAAATTTAAGTCCGCGCATGGCAATGTTGATTGTGCACAATCTTCATCTAACTCAAGTTACTAATATGATGTAAATAATTCCTGATACCTCGCCGCATTCACGGCTTGCTTGTTTCGTTTTTCTATCTTTTCACAGATACGAAATAACCCCCACAATGATACAAACAATAATTATAAGTTCAAAATGGTTCAAATGGTTCTGAACACTATGGGACTCAACTGCTGAGGTCATTAGTCCCCTAGAACTTTGAACTAGTTAAACCTAACTAACCTAAGGACATCACAAACATCCATGCCCGAGGCAGGATTCGAACCTGCGACCGAAGCGGTCTTGCGGTTCCAGACTGCAGCGCCTTTAACCGCACGGCCACTTCGACCGGCTAATAATTATAAGTGTGTACCATCAGACTATGAATGTCTAGGCGATTTAAATCAGTCATGACATTACAAGAACTGAACCATCACAAAAGGCGACTAGCAACATCTAATTCTGAAAACCTGTACCTTATGTTTTCTTTTACATTAATGTTTGTACAGATGTTTACGGAATCTTGTCGGTTGGCTAGGCTGTAACCGAATTAGCTAAATGTTGAAATGGCTCTGAGCACTATGGGACTTAACTTCTGAGGTCATCAGTCCCTAGAACTTATAACTACTTAAATCTAACTAACCTAAGGACATCACACATATCCATGCCCGAGGCAGGATTCGAACGTAGCGGTCGCGCGGTTCCACACTGTAGCGCCTAGAACCGCTCGGTCACTGCAGCCGGCGGTAGACCTTGTAGTGTGCGAACTGTTCAGTTCGAGGAAGCTGTGTTACAAGGAATTGAGAACAACCTCAGCACTAGCATATGATCCGTAGCCAAGGTACTAAATACCTCCAGCACCAATGTGTGAAACGTCCTGCACGAGACGGGCATTCATTCATTCAAGTATCAGAAGGTACAAGACATATCAGTCGATGACTTTCCCCAACTTGTGGAATTCTGCCAATGGTATCTGCACCAAATTGTAAACATCTTTGACTTCAAAATGTTTGATTTGACAAGGCTGCCTCCACAAGGGAAGGAATATTCAACAGCCACAGTAGCCATGTCTGTGAGTTGTACAATCCTAAAGGAAACTCGTGTGTTCCGCCACCAACAGAGATTTGCCATAAATTAGTGGGATACTACTGTTTACGACCATCCGACTGGCTGCATCTTCTGCTGAACATGCTCGGTGGAGTAAATTACCGTATCTTTTTCCGTGAAGTACTATCTGATATGTTGGAGAATATCCCGCTAGCAGCCAAGCAACAATTATGTTTCCAGCGTGACAGAGACCCACCATACTTTGCCGTTGGTGTTAGAGAATATTTAGACAATGTTTCCCCAATTGCCGGATTGGGAGGAGGGGGCGCTATCGTGGCCAACATGTTGTCTTGACCTCAGTCCTAGGGATTTTGTTGGAGGAGATGTTGCATTTGGTATACGAGACACCTCAAAAAGATGGTTGCACGTTTGATTCAAGCTCCAGACATTATTCCTAAAAAATCTGGTTGTTTCGAGCGTGTTAGACAATCACTAGCACTCAGATGCTAGTTGTGCGTTAATGTAAACAGATGATACTTTCTGCAACATTTCTAAAACAATATTCATCACTCAGCGGTCTGAACACCGTCTCTGAACATCACTAGGCTCAAAAACTTCATGGGCACCTGGCGGAGAAAAGATGCACCTGTGACTTTGTGTCACACAAGAAACTGTTTATTTTTATCTCCTGTAAACAGACAAAAATTTTGCATACGTAGTTTTTAACAAACTACACGTTGTTTTCTTTGTTTACTCGTACAGTTCCGGAACGTTTTAACATATTTTGTACTTCAAGAGAGTAGAGAAACTGCCGAAATCCACTTTGTTAAGCGGACCAGTAGAATCAGTCACCTCGCAGAATTAGGGCGCTATATTCTCTCAATTCTCTTGTTGCTCCAGTAGGTCCTTTGCGGTGTATGCTACGTTCACACATTCCCTAATCAGCCTCGATATTCCCAGCTAACCATACATCTCTACCACATTTTCGTAATTCGAGCAAATGTTTAAACTTGAGCCCTTCCCATAAACGATACTGAGAGGCAAGTGTCTAATACTAGCAACTAGCATTAATTTTGACATTTCACATCCCACCATTTGTCCTTTAAGTTAGCTACGACTCTGTAGACACATCTTGCCTTGTTAACAGTACACGATAGCCGATGCACAGCATCGTTTTTATCGGATATAGGTCTGCTGTCAGATCTGCGCTGTCATCCCAGAACAAGAAACATTCGTCCTCCCACAGCATTGTTCGGAGACTAGGGAATTACTATCTCATGCGTGGGTAGGCTGCCATTTACACCACAAAACTAATGGCGGAATTTGGAGCCGTGACCGGGAAGCATGTACTGCTAATTAGCGACGTTGCACTGGGCGATGAACCACGGTTCTGCACTACCCCTGATAACCATGGTCGGTCCCGCAACGAGGGCCCTTTCAAATTCCGTCAGGTGCTGATAGCGCTATCTAACATGACTAGGTGGGACACCCGTGACCTTCACAGTGATCACTCAACACTTGACCCTGCTCGTGGCCCTTGTGTGCCTTACCAGGATTGGTAACAACATTAAACATGGCCATAACTAATGAACTCCCCTGGTGGTCTTTCTGCCAGTCACAGACAACCGCAACTCTAAATCATTTACAAACCCGCCGATGGTACGTACATGGACAAAGTTCCATTGACATCAGAGCACGTCTTCTGGGTGCTTCACATTTTTTTGTCAAGCAGTGTAGATTACTACCACGTTAGTCACGTTTGCTGAAGTGCAGCATGCGTCTTCTCTGGACACTGAATTGTCTTTTACTAAGGGTTTCGCAAGGAACAAATCGTCGCTACAGATATGTGATTCTTGTTATAACCTTGATACTGATTCCATCATTACATGGAATTAATTGCAACAATATCAAGTATTATTGAGGTACGTCGAAACGTAGGAAAAAACAACTAGCATTATAGCACCAAAGTAATATGTGACTACAAGGGCTGCCTACAAAATAATGCACAGAATTTTTTTTCTCAGCTGTAAACAATGCTATGAATTCGAAACGTTATGTATGTATTATTTAAAGTCTCCTGAGTGAGCGCGCCAAGTTTCCGTCACTTCCGACAGATAGCGTAGCTGCAGGACAGTTTCAAAATGGCGTCTGTACATGATGTTCGTTACAAGCAACGTGCCGTCATTGAATTTCTCACTGCAGAAAAAGAAACTGTGGGGAAAGCTTGTGCAAAGTCTATGTAGCATCTGCTGTCGACAGAAGGAGAGTTAGTGTCAGGGCACGGAGGGTAAGATCCATCAGAAGGCGGTTCGGCGGAGCTCCGCGATTTGCGGTGGTCGGGGAGACCATTCACGGCTGTCACACCTGACATGTTGCAGCAATCTGATGTCGTCATTCGCCATTAAAGGATTCCATTCGTGGAAGACATTTTGAGAACGATGAGGAGGTGATTCACACAGTGAAGCAATGGCTCCGCCACAAGGACAACGATTGGTACCGACAGGGCATACACGCCCTTGTTTCGCGCTGGAGGAAGGCCACAGAACCGGATGGAGATCACATTTAAAAATAGTGAGTGTACATAAAACACCGTTCTTTCGTGTGTGTAATGCCCATTCTGTTCAATAAATAACTGTTTAAGGGAAAAAATTCGATACATTACTTTCTGGGCAATCCTCGTATAAACTGAATGGCAGCAACGAATATAAATTTTACCGTACATGCATGGAATTCGAGCACCTGGGGCCCCTTAGGAGCAATTATTCTTCCGTGATACAGTGTTTTCATTTTTAATTCGTGTGTGTGGCACATGACTAGTAATCTGAAGAAAAGGAGTTCAAAACGCCGTCCGACAACGACTAAGATTTTCAGTAACTTCTTGCCATGTATATTGGAATAGTTTGTTGAACAAACCACAGACATTTCCATTTCACATTCTACCAACAAAAAAAAAAAAAAAAATTCAAATGTGTGTGAAATCTTATGGAATTTAACTGCTAAGGTCATGAGTCCCTAAGCTTACACACTACTTAACCTAAATTATCCTAAGGACAAACACACACACCCATGTCCGAGGGAGGACTCGAACGACTCGAACCTCCGCCGGGATCAGCCGCACAGTCCACGACTGCAGCGCCTGAGACCGCTCGGCTAATCCCGCGCGGCCATATTCTACAAAAATAAGCCACATTTTCCTTTTCAGCTATCAGAATAACTAAAGAACGTAGCAGCCTAACCTTCCTTTCGTAATTCGATTCACTAACATGATCAGAAAATGGAGCACAAAGACCATGATAGTGACACTGTGATGTTCTTGAATGAGGCACTGAACTCCATCACTGAAGCTCTGTGAAATCCTCTCTACGTTTAAATAACTTACTGTGAATCCTACAGCCATAACCGAACGGACGATTCTCTGTTAGTAAAGGAAAAGATTCACATTGTATAGCTCGGCTCGAAGTCCGTGCTTGGTGAACGGAGTAATATTGCTTCAGAAGAAAACAGTCCAGCTATTGGTTCAAATGGCTCTGAGCACTATGGGAGTTAACATCTGAGGTCATCAGTCCCCTAGAACTTAGAACTACTCAAACCTAACTAACCTAAGGACATCACACACATACATGCCCGAGGCAGGATTCGAACCTGCTACCGTAGAGGTCGCACGGTTCCAGACTGAAGCGCCTAGAACCGCTCGGCCAGTCCAGCTATTCTGCTCAAGTAAAGTGCGAAATGGAATAGTTAGTAGAACCTTATACATTAATTATTGCCACCTTTAACGGAAAATGAGTGAAGAATAATAACAGACGAGAAAGCCAGGTAGTTCCAAAATGCAGTGCAGTCGCAGGCATACGCCTCGCATGGTCAGGCTGCAATGTTGTATTGACGAAACTGTTGCAGAGGCTATCTCAGTGACGGAGTGAAATACATTTCTAAAACCGTTAGTGGCTGTAGGCGGGGCGTATCCTAATGTTTTGCCTGTAGCTCAAATGGCACTTTGCAAGTGTGAGAAGGACGGAATAGCGAATAGGAATAGATTTTTGCCGGTGAAACAAAATTTTGTAGCCGTTACTATACGCCGTCAGATAGTGTTAGCAAAATATTTTTACACGTGAATGTGCAAGTTTACAGTATATTGGAATGATAGGCAAGGAAGCGTTCTTTGTTTGAAACGTCTATGCGAGCGGGGAGAGACATTGTTGACCAAGAGATATTGTCTTCTTCTAGGTCGTCGTGTTTTGAAACCATTTGGAGATTTAATTGCCGTAGTCACTTCGATACGTCAGGCTCAATCCGCATCCGAAGGCTGTGTGATACTCTACGCTTCGCATGACACTTGTATGCAGTCAAACAGGTTTATTCGCAGTTTATAGCGCGTCTTCATGCTGATCCACGCTACAAAAAGGTGTTACTTTTAAAATGGTTACTACGTTGTTTTTACGGTTCAGTGTTCTCTTCTATTTTTCCGTGAAACGGTGCTTGACGAAAGTGGCGGTACTTTAGTAATCAGAGAAGTTTGTGTGGCAGTGTGCCCGGACGGCTAACTGGCTCTTAACTAACGTGGCAACACAGAGTCGTAGGTGGCTCAGCTACCGGTACTGGCTTAATTGGACACTTGAAGCGGCGCCAGTGAATGGAATTAGCGCAGGCGCACCGGCCGAGCGGATCGTGTGACACAGCCCACGGGCCCATAAAACGGCTCCGCCGGTTCCCCTGCACAAGGCACTCACGACAAAACTCGGAGCGGTGCGATTGCCGCGTAACGCTCAGCCAAGTAAACGGCTAAATTTGTATTATAATTTTTATTGTCTATCCCGTCATTCGCCATTTAAGCGCAGTATGTGATAAAATTAAAATTGAGCATTCTATCATATTGGTCACACGCAACATTTGGCTCTGAGCACTATGGGACTCAACATCTTAGGTCATAAGTCCCCTAGAACTTAGAACTACTTAAACCTAACTAACCTAAGGACATCACACACACCCATGCCCGAGGCAGGATTCGAACCTGCGACCGTAGCAGTCCCGCGGTTCCCGACTGCAGCGCCAGAACCGCTAGACCACCGCGGCCGGCTACGCAACGTTTAAAGGCTGCCACTCCCATCACAAATATTCCTGGATATGGACTAAACTGAGTTGTTATTAATGATAGTCCTTCGTAGTTAGTGCTTTCATAACCTAATATGTATACACAAAATATTTTAATTCAGCTTAGTCAAAAATGTTCAAATGTGTGTGAAATCTTATGGGACTTAACTGCTGAGGTCATCACTCCCTAAGCTTACACACTACTTAACCTAAATGATCATAAGGACAAACACACACACCCATGTCCGAGGGAGGACTCGAACGTCCGCCGGGACCAGCCTCACAGTCCATGACTGCAGCGCCCTAAACCGCTCGGCTAATCCCGCGCGGCTCAGCTTAGTCCATGAAGGGAGAAATGTCGCGTACGTACCGCGTAGGAACCGAATTACACAACATTCACTAAATTTTTTTATCTTATTCATATAAGCACAATCAGTTTGTCAGACTTAGCGCGATCTAAAGCTAGGTGCTAAACATTGAAACAATGGATTCCCATTCAGGAGTGCTGAGCCGTCCTTTAACTGCTTCAGACAAATGGTGTGAATTGTTCAAATGGCTCTGAGCACTATGGGACTTAACTTCTAAGGTCATCAGTCCCCTAGAACTTAGAACTACTTAAACCTAACTAACCTAAGGACATCACACACATCCATGCCCGAGGCAGGATTCGAACCTGCGACCGTAGCGGCCGCGCGGTTCCAGACTGTAGCGCCTTTAACCGCTTGGCCACCCCGGCCGGCTTGGTGTGTATTTCTTAACAACACCAGCGGCAGATACATTCCATCTCTTGCCTAAGCCAGTTGATGTTACGTGTCCAATAAGCTCGAGAGCAGACGAGACACTAAATACTAACCTTTCTTCTTCCGAATGTTCACATTTTCACGGGAATACAGTTCGTATTAAAATCAGTGTAGTATCGACAGCTACGATGCCACAACGTAGGTGCGCTCTGCTAGGTTGCCACTACGACACCGACACCGATGACAGCGCTCTTTAGCCGGCGCTATGCAGCTCTACGAGCGCCGCTCCGGATTTTGCCCATTTTGTTGCCGAGCAGACGACCACGCAACTTTGTTTCTATTTCATAGTGGGCGAGCGTTTGTAACATGATGTACGGCTTCGCACCTACGTGCTCATCTCACCCAAAGTTAAGTACATAGTAAAACCATTTCTATTTGAAGTACAAAATGGTACTCCTAGCTTCCTACATTCGGCCTACCCTTCAGTTTACAGGAGCAGACCCACGCGCCGCCTTCCAGGCGGGATACAAAAATCAGCTTAACCCAGAAACATGAGGCTTACTGACTAAGATCACAAATCCAAAGTTTCAGATAAAATCACCAGTGTTTTGGAAGGGCGTACCTTGACAGATATACTAACTTTTGATAGGGATTTAATCCAACTATCCTGAGCACCCACACCAACCTGGCTGTTTTAGGACTTTTTCTATTAGCTACCGCTCATTTTATTTCTATCAGTGACTTTTAATTTGTAAAATGTTTATCTTCACAGTGATCTGGATTCCACGTTAAACTGTAGGACGCTTATAACGGGTAGGGTAAGTCAAGACAAAGGTCGGCGAAAGATAAGTGCACACCGTCTCCAGCTTTACCATATTACTACCTCTGAAATACTTGTAGCATCTGAATTGCTAAAAACCGACCACCTATCGATCTTAAATTAGGATTTGTACACTGTACAGACACATCTTGCAGCACGAACACCATGGTACAGGGCATAAATTTCCTCGTAAAAACTATTGCGGTAGTGATCGAAACGCTGCTTTCCTTCTGTAGTATAGACATCACATTCAGAAGGCTTCATTTTCTTCTTTATTTATTACTTCTCCCCGTGTTGTCGGGTTAGCAGGAATGTTTCATTTTAATTATTCATTTTTTAACAAGAAAAGTAGGTTGTGTCATATGTATGAAAACGTAAGTAAAATTTATGAGAGAAATTGTAAAGAAAAGTTTTTTGAAATTGTACATGGTTCTTATAGCTGGAAGTATACACTCCACAAACTTTAGCATGGGAAAGCACGTATCTTCCCACTTTAATCACACTTTTCTATGCGCATTATGTGTGTAATACGTTCTTAAAATCCACAGACAAGGTAGGTTCTAGAAAATTCAAAGGCAGTTCTTCACATTATGCAAGATATTTGTGAACAATGTAACCTGTTACGGCTTCAAGATGAATAGATACCGTATACTCAACATTTTAGTCATCGAGCTACAATGTCGCAAGTAGGACAGTGGTAGCGGAACGTTATACAACGAACAAAAAATGGCTCCAAGCACTATGGGACTTACCATCTGAGGTCATCAGTCCCCTAGACTTAGAACTACTTAAACCTAACTAACCTAAGGACATCACACACATCCATGCCCAAGGCAGGATTCGAACCTGCGACCGTAGAAGCAGGACGGTTCCGGACTGAAGAGCCTAGAACCGCTCGGCCACAGCGGCCGGCTACAACGAACACAGTCCGCAGCTCGTGGTCGTGCGGTAGCGTTCTCGCTTCCCGCGCCCGGGTTCCCGGGTTCGATTCCCGGCGGGGTCAGGGATTTTCTCTGCCTCGTGATGACTGGGTGTTGTGTGCTGTTCTTAGGTTAGTTAGGTTTAAGTAGTTCTAAGTTCTAGGGGACTGATGACCATAGATGTTAAGTCCCATAGTGCTCAGAGCCATTTGAACCATCTTTGAACAACGAACACATGCGTTCTTGTACAACATACAGAACTTTAAAATCTTTACAATGATTAGCAATTATACTTAGTGTATACAACAAAGTTCAAATAAAAGACACCTAAAAAGGAAAACAAATATTTAGCAATATATTGAGATTGCAGGCTACTACATTATCACATAAATTATGTCTAGAAATGAAGGCTCACGCTGCAAAGTGTACCTTCATCAACAGTGCAAATACTAGGAAAGAAAAGGTACAAATAAGAAGTCATAGTCTTCTGGTTAAGTCCACCCTGCTTGCGTGTCGTCTTGGCAGCCATCCCTCGCTTGGGTCTCGCAGTGCACACGAGATTGCCTCCGTTATCCTATTATGACGAATAAAATTAGCAGAAGGAATACTGCTTGTTGTGAGGGACATGACATCACGAACTCATTTCTGGGTAATATACTTCCACACTGACGTAGGGTAACTGCCACGAGATGCCATTTACATTTTCACCACAGGACCCGAGGTCGTCTTCACTCGATTAATCATCTCTACGAAAACCGAGATGGAATGTTTCCTAGTGTGGGACGGCCGTTCTCACAGAAAAAGCATGGAAACAGCTGGTATGCGGTACCACATTGCTTCACCATACCGTTGTGAAACTATCCTTCAGGTACTTGTACCCACGCCTCTGCCCCTCCCTCCTCCCCTCCCTCCTCTCTCTCTCTCTCTCTCTCTCTCTCTCTCTCTCTCTCTCTCTCTCTATCTCCATCTATCTCTCTCTCTCTCTCTGTGTCATTGAAACAACATTCATGGAGTCTTATAGAAATGCAACTAAACCGAACTATACGAGGAATGCAAACCGAAGAAAAACATGCTCAACGGCAAAATCAGTCATGCCAGTTCTCTATGCAGTGAGTCGAATCCTGTGATACTATGGAAAAAATCTGTTCAGCTCCTACATGAGAAGGGCTAAATCAGATGCTGTATTTCAACCTCTGCAGACGAATTAAACAACTTATTTTCAGCAGCAGTCAGTTCTCAAGCTGCGATCGTTATCAACCACAAGAAAGATTCATTTCTCTTAAAATATGTTTCCACACGCAAATTAAGGACAGCAATGACCAGGGTCTTTTCTGAGGCTGTAGTTAATGATGTTGTGAGCAAAGATATGATTAAAACGTTGTCTTTAAGAACGGGAACAATAAAACAAGCATCCTCAATCTCTCTCATGTAGTGCTAGGTACGCCACTGAGCGGGAGCGGAAGCAAAGGCCAATTCGACCAGTAGCCAAGAATGATCACACAATATCACCAGGCGACTTCTAGGGTGACCCGCATATAACTTACAATATTAAAAGTCTTGGAGTGCATCGTGCATGAACATCTGATGGACTACCATAAGACTTATTGTAGATGTTAAGTATCAATCAAATCCCCGCGGTTTGGTCGTTGATCCATCGCTTTTCTCGTTATGTATCAGTGTTACTTCATCGTTACTAAATTCTTATAATTATCACGAGTTTTCTTAAAACATTTCTTACTCTGCTTCTTGAGGGTATCCAAGTACATTATCATAAACCATGAATTATTTCAGCATAATCTTGGATCAGCACCTAAATTGGGAAGAACAAACTATCACGAATTTAGAAAATTTCTCTCTTGTTTACAAGCAATACCAAAACCTAAAAACAAATTCCCATCTATAATAAAATAAAACTTAGTCCAACCTTCAGGTCTACTAGATGTTTACTACTCCGTTGTATAGAGAGTGGACAAAAATGTGGAAACACCAAAAACGCAACACATTAGCATATCAACTAGGATACAGCAAAACCGTTGGCATTCAAAACAGCTTCTAGTCGTCTCTGAATGAGACGATGTTAAAATTAAGTGGAAAGGTGGAACGACACGTACAGCACAAAAGCGTACAGGCCGACCTCGTCTGTTGACTGACAGAGACCTCCGGCAGTTGAGGAGGGTCGTAATGTGTAATAGGCAGACATCTATCCAGACCATCACACAGGAAATCCAAATTGCATTGGGAGCCACTGCAAATACTATGACGGTTAGGCGGGAGGTGAGAAAACTTGGATTTCATGGTCGAGCGGCTGCACATAAGACACACATCACGCCAGTAAACGCCAAACGACGCCTCGTTTGATGTAAGGAGCGTAAACATTGGACAATTGAACAGTGGAAAAACGTTGTTTGGAGTGACGAATGAAGGCACACAATGTGGCGATCAGATGTCAGGGTGTGGGTATGGCGAATGCCCGGTGAACGTCATCTGTCAGCGTGTGTAGTGCCAACAGTAAAATTGGGAGGCGGTTTTGTTATGGTGTTGTCATGTTGCACCCCTTATTGTTTTGCGTGGAACTATCAGAGCACAGACCTACATCGATGTTTTAAGGACCTTCTTGATTCTCGCTGTTGAAGAGCAATTCGGGGATGGCGGTTGCATCTTTCAAAACGATCGAGCAACTGGTCATTATGCACAGCCTGTGGCGAAGTGGTTACACGACTGTAACATCCATGTAACGGACTGACCTGCACACAGTCATGACCTGAATGCTATAGAAAGCCTTTGGGATGTTTTGGAACGCCGACTTCGTGCCAGGCCTCACCGACTGACATCGATACCTCTCCCCAGTGCAGCACTTCGTGAAGAAGGGACTGCCATTCCCCAAGAAACCTTCCAGCATCTGATTGAACGTATGTCTGCGAGAGTGGAAGTTGTCATCAAGGCTAAGGGTGGGCCAACACCATATTGAATTCAGTATTACCGATGGCGGGTACCACGAACTTTTAAGTCATTTTGAGCCAGGTGTCCGGATACTTTTGATCACATAGTGCAAGATTCCGGCTCTCGTGACAACTAGTGGCCAGTTCTCTATGACATAGGGGTGTCGGGATATTTTTGATCAGATTTGTTATATTCACCATTGCTACCATCTCCCCAAGAAACGAGGAAAATAATAAGATAGGTCTTAGCTGGAAACCAGTTGGCGTCTATGGGCTTACAGCTTTCAGTTCTCAAAAAGACTATTGTTAACTCTGGCAGTTGCTTTTGCCAATGAAGAATCAGAAACAATAATGAACTCCCCTCTCATAGAGGGCGAATATTGAATGTCTAGTATAAAAGATCCAGTTCCCTATTAATGCCATGCCCTCAGTTACAGTAGTTTAGTGGGATGCTGATCATAATATTCTGCTCTACATATGCAGTAGTCTAACAAGATCGAAAATCGATGTGGTTGCACATTGTTAAGCGGGCTCATCAGGAAAACAGTTTAGAGACTAACAAATATCCATTTTAGTTGTACGATGCGAGGTAGTGCAGTGGTTAGCACTCTGGGCTCGCATTCGGGAGCACGACTGATCAAACCCGCGTCCGGCCATTCTTATTTGGGTTTAGCGTGGTTCCTTTAAATCACTTAAGGTAAATGCTGGAATGGTTCCTCTGAAAGGGCACGACCGCTTTCCTTCTCCATCCTTCCCTAATACGAGCATGTGCTCCGTCTCTAATGACCTCGTTGCTGATGGGACGTTAAACACTTACCTCCTCCTCCTCCTCCTCCTCCTCCTCCCCGTTCACCTCCTCCCCCTCCAGTTTAGTTTGAAAAGGACTTCATTCTGGGTCTCCATTCGGCCTGCTAATCGAATCGTGCTAAATTCAGAGCTATGGGGCGTTCGGATGTGACATTGGTACGATGCTGGACTGCACGGGAACTTGAGAGCCGTCATTGCCGTCGTCAAAGTTCTGAACTATAAGAAACCGACTCCCATTAACATTCTGTGTCATCTCATACCTTTGGTCGGAGAACAGCAGCAGCCATACTACGAAATTACCGTCCCATCTATAGGCTCCCGTTAACACCACGAAAAAAATGGCTGAGTTTGGAGTGGTGCCGTGACCGCTGATGAACAGTGTTGCACTGCATACGGCGGTGAACCGCGGTTCTGCACTATCCCTGATAACCATCGTCGGTGAGTATGGCGGCGACGTGCCCGGAGGTTTCATATTTTCAATGTTTTGGAGTCGGACAGTGGTGTCATTCCTTACGTCATGACGTGGGGAGCCATCAGGTGTGACTTGTGTGACGTATCTCTACGAACTGTCTGTGTGGTTCTGCAGAACATCGTTGTCTAGCATGATGCGCAGATGGGACTAACTCGTACGTCAACTCTGTCCTAGTGCCAGTAAGCAGGATATCAAGGCCAGCTTGCCCCAGGAGAGAATACAATGGCCTTACCATACCATTCCCAACAGAATCTGTGCATGCTTCGAGCTCGGAAGGGGGCACCATGTCATTAAGATAAGTGGGTCATACTGTCAAGTCCTTCGTAAATGTAAGTTGAGGTAGTAAATACTAAAATAAAGTCACATACCCTCCAAAACCGTGAAGTTTCGTTTCGGTTCCTTCTCGGCTTCTCGATGCTCAATGAGTCAGGGGACGGGCCCAGTCCATACCACGTAAATACTGTACAACACACATCATTATGGAACCATGACCAGCTTGCACGGTGCCTTGTTGGCAACTTGGGTTCATGGCTTCGTGGGCTCTGCGCCACACTCTTAACTCCTCCACCGCTTCTTACTACCTGAAATCGGGACTCATCTGACCAGGCTACGGTTTTCCAGTCGTCTGTGTCCAACCGAATTGGTCGCGGGGCGAGGAAGGCGCTACAGGCGAAGTCGTACTGTTAGGAAAGGCACTCGAGTCGGTCGTCTGCTGCCATAGCTCATTAACGCCAGATTTCGCTACACTATCCTAACGGATATGTTCGTCGTATGTCTCACATTGATTACTGGGGCTGTTTCATGCAGTGCTGCTTGTCTGTTAACGCTGACAACTCTACACAAACGGGGCTGCTCTCAGTATTTAGGTGAAAGCCGTGGAGTGAAGTAATGCATGACATTTGGTACTCTCGGCACACTGTCGACACGGTGGATCTCGGAATATTGAACATCTTAACGACTTCCGAAATGGAATGTCGCATGTGTCTAGCTCAAACTACCATTCTGCATTCAAAGTCTGTCAGTTCCCGTCATGCGGCCATGATCACGTCGGAAACCTTTTTAATGAACCACCGGGGTACAAATGAGACCTCTGCCAATGCTGTCCCTATCATACCTTGCGTATGCGAAACTACCTTATTGTATACGTGCATATCGCTATCCCATGACTTTTGCCACCACAGTGCATATGAAGTATAACAATCGCTATCTCACACCTGGCAATTGATAATACAAAACTGTATTTTAACTGTTTCTGTATCGTATTTCCTGAGGCGGAAATGGTGACCAGCGCAGCATTTGCGTAAACGAGCGTGAAAACAGCCTAAAAACCTTCGTCCGTGACACCTCCCTGTCTCAGAAGCAAGTGGGCTATGCGACGAGCTGTACGAATGTGTCATTTTCTAGCTGACTATTCCTTCTCTTTTTAATTTTTTTTATCTCTAACGTGTAGCGATACTTAGCAGGAGCACGCCTCTCGTGATGGATAATCCAGGAAAGAAATTACGAAGAAACATTCCCACCTAGGTCTATCAAGCTAGGTACTTTATCATCATAAAACCCGGTGTCGCCGTTTGTGACTACAACACTGACTGTTGTAGGCACAAAATGCAAAACGTGATCAAGTTATTGGAAACCAGGCACACTCTTTTTGCGGGTAACATAGATTTAAGTTATAAGTAATTAAATATAACTTATCTTAAGAGTAATGCGTGAAATCAATAAGGATCCAAGTTTCTTATCCTCTGAATACTACGTTAATCCGCTTCTATGGACTGAAAATGTTAACTTTGCTTTCATCATTACAAATCCAAGTTTTTGTGTAATAGCTATGTGCTTAAAGAAACCACCCTTTACTTCTACATCCATTTCTCCGCTTACTAAATCCACATTCCTAATAACAGCAAACAAGTGGAGAAATAAACGCAAGCATGGTCTTTGCAACTCAAGTGTGATAGTGTGAATAAGCAAGTTTTAAAGTATGTAAGGTGTCCCAGGAGGAATAGTCAATGTTCAAGGATATATCAGGAATGATAATTTGAAGCAAAAAATTTCATATAGACATACGATCTACTCCAAATGGTTTTCAAGATAGAACACATTTTATGTACACACATCAAAATAAGTTTTGCATTACCTCGGTTCCGAGAGTTCCGGAACCTGTACAGAGATCAACATAAACATCATTTCCGCATTTCCGCCCTTTTTATTGCTCATGAAAACCACACATTGCATGTTGTACCACCATACAGCGAGACCTTCAGAGGCGGTGGTCCAGATTGCTGTACACACCGGTACCTCTAACACCCAGTAGCACGTCGTCTTGCATTGATGCATGCCTTTATTCATCGTCGCATACTATCCACAAGTTCATCAAGGCACTGTTGGTCCAGATTGTCCCACTCCTCAACGGCGATTCGGAGTAGATCCCTCAGAGTGGTTGGTGGGTCATGACTTCCATAAACAGCCCTTTTCAATCTATCCCAGGCATGTTCGATAGGGTCCATGTCTGGAGAAGATGCTGGCCACCCTAGCCGAGCGATGTCGTTATCCTGGAGGAAGTCATTCACAACATGTGCTCGATGGGGGCGCGAATTGTCGTCCATGAAGACGAATGCCTCGCTAATATGCTGCCGATATGGCACTATCGGTCGGAGGATGGCATTCACGTATCGTACAGCCGTTACGGCGCCTTCCATGACCACCAGCGGCGTACGTCGGCTCCACATAATGCCTGCCCAAAACAGCAGGGAACCTCCACCTTGCTGCACTCGCTGGACAGTGTGCCTAAGGCGTTCAGCGTGACCGGGTTGCCTCCAAACACGACAATTTTCTGGTTGAAGGCATATGCGACACTCATCGGTGAAAAGAAAGTGATGCCAATCCTAAACGGTCCATTCGGCATGTTGGGCCCATCTGTACCGCGCTGCATGGTGTCGTGGTTACAAAGACGGACCTCGCCATGGACATCGCGAGTGAAGTTGCTCATCACGCCTGCCTATTGCTAAAATTTTGAAATTTTGTTCCTCTTGGCGTACTTTTCCTGTACAAAACATTTCAGGGGAGGTTTCGACACGTCGGATTGGACTGCTTCCTTGTCAGACAATTACGGTCATACGGTCCCCCAAGAGTGCACATGTGCATTTAAAGCATTTATCGTAAACTCTACAACAGCTGTAATAGACGTGTACAATAATGCAATAATGCCTAGAGGTGAATGTGTTAAAAGTACGTATGTTTCAATTGATATTTCATAAAATGCATGTTGTAGTGTTTACTAACTGTTGTACCTGTGAAATTTTGTGAAGTCTGACTATGTATTGTATAATACAGAACATAAGTAACAACCTACATTGAACGTGTTCTATCTTGGAAACCATTCGGAACATAGAATATGTCGATATGAAATTTTTTGCTTCAAAAGATCTTTCCCATCATGTCCCTTAATGTTGACCATTCCTCCTGGGACTCCCTGTACAGAAGATTTTTCATAGTGAGTAGAGCTTTAGAGCTCTGCACTACTCAGTGCAGAGCTGGGCAAGAGCACCATTTTTAAGAAAGTGAATTTCGGGGTTAGCCGCTCCCCGGCTTCAATTACGTGACCCTCGCCGCGAACGATAGGAATGTGCAGCGTCAGCTCACACGCTCGAGAACACGCGCGGAAGAACATCCGATAATTAAATAATTCCCGCAGGGCTTGTCTCCAATAAAGGTTATCACGTTCGCCTGTGCATCCTTACTTGTCGTTTTATGAAATCTTCTTGCCATTAATAGACTCATAAAAGAGAAATCACTTCATATTATTGCTGAATTTCATCTACTTTAATTAAATCGAAGCTTTGCGTTCCTCAGTATCGTTTTTGCTGTCGTCTAGCTTAACTGATGACTGTTTTCAGCACTTAATCTGCATTAGAAATGGGTTTTGATTACTGTATGTGTTTAATGAATTTGTATTCGAATGAAGTGACTATAAAAAGTGACGTTAATAATGACGTTATATATTCTAAACAAATAATCTCAAAGACATTTGGCTACATAAAGCTCTTTCTAAGATTAAATGATTTTTATTCTTTTGTAGCACATAGACGGAATGGTGACCGAGTTATGAACATATAATATGATGCACGCTACTCACTTTTTGCATTATCGCCATGAGTGGTAGAATAAAAATAGGTATTGAATGAATATACATAAGATAGGCCTGAAAGATGGCAGAATTATTCATAACTCGGATATGAAGCACTATAGACTCATAAACCATCGAGTGCAGGTGCCTCTTGAATAAGAATGGCGAAGCAAACAAGTGAGCTTTCAGTATAGAATTAAAAATCATTAGATGCTGAGCACGCTGAAATAATGTTCTGTCCGAAAATACGAAATATAGTAAACGAGTCTAGCGCCGGTCCCCGGCACGAATCTGCCCGGTGGATTAGTGTCGAGGTCTGATGTGCCGGCCAGCCTGTGAATGGTTTTTAAAGGGGTTTTCCATCAACCTCGGCTATTGCGGGCTGGTTCCCCTTATTCAGTCTCAGTTATACTATGTTGACGATTGCTGCGCTGACACCGTTTCCACGTACGCTTACACCTTCATTACTCTACCACGCAAACATTTGGGGCTACATTCGTCTGCTATGAGGGGGGGGGGGGGGGGGGGGTTCCACCGGGGGCCGATCCGCACAATAACCCTGGAACCCTGAATTCGATGTGGGCCAGCGGTCAGCGGTTTGGTTGGTGGACTGCTGTGGCCTGTTGGGGTGTAAACCACTGAAGGCTAGGGCGGGGCCTTTCCGTCGTCTTTAGGTCCCCGGTTTAATACACAATACACACAATACAAACGAGTCTAACAGCCTATACTACATCAAAAATGTCAAATATGTAATTAAAGCCACATAAACGAGTGATGGAGATGCGAGTGCAGTTCTGGAAGCAAATGAATATGCCAGGTTGTTTGTAATGCTAAACAACCCAGATTACAGAACTTGTTTCAGACTTTGCGTACGTCACAGTCCAGAAGTTTATTGATCGGACACCAGTATTTAATATTTACAGTAACCTTCGTAAATGTCTAACAGACATACAGTTCATAAGAAATACCGAGGCTGCATACAGCAACCATCTTAGTTAACTAAATGTAGTAGTACACTGTGCAACAGAGTTAAAGGATCACTGTTTCGGAACTCCATAATTGTCTTCCATCGCAACGCAGAAGTTTTATATTTGCCTACAACCTTCCTCTGGAATGATGCAAAGCACTGCCTCCTGCGACATCACGCTTGGGTTCGACGACGCTTCAAACAGCAAAATGTCGACACATGCGTAAAAAAAAAAAAAAAAAAAAAAAAAAAGAGAAAGAAAGAAAAAGGCCAAAGGTCAGCGGTTCACGTCACGTGTAGGGTGGGTTAATTATCTCACATTGACACTAAATTTTACTGCAATGCTGCAATGCTGCCCAACGCCACCGTGGACGACCCACACGATGGGAAGGTCGTCACTGCCCCTATTACCTCCATCTCATCCCATCTTTTGACGACTCTGTGAAGGAAGTTAGACACGCAACGCCCGGTATTGAAATCACGCGGTTTTCTTGTGGGTGACTGAGAAAAACATTCGAGAGACACTGGCGCGCAGAATCGACAAGAAAAGGCCTCGAGGAGTGGCATAAAGGGCGTCAATGGAACCACCCCTTTGCTTGTTGCGTTGATTTCCACACATGTCGCGGTCGACAGCAACAACTCGCAGTGCTATGAGCAACAGGGCGACGTTCTTGACAACCTTTGGCACCACTAACATCCCCGGACGTTTCAACCATTCTCTAAGGACTGAATCGCCATTTAACGTGATCGCTCGCCTTTGGGGTGCAGCGTGACTGCAATTTTTGCTCTCTTGTACACGTCGAACCACTAGGTAACATTCAAACATTCGACAAAATTTGAACGTGATCCGAAGCAGCTAAAGGTGTTAATGCTTTTTCAGCTGTGTTGTGACCATAGATGATACCACACAGACACGTGCGGGAATAAAACGGTAAAGGATCTTCCTACGAATTCCCAATTCTGCCAAACCCTCGGTGCCACGCACCAGCCTTTGTTGAACACTTTAAAACTGTATTTGTACAGACATAACCCGTGACGAGAGCGCCAGGCATCTACACGCAGGCTATGGTGCTGCTCTTCCGCCGCTTGACTGCTGTTCTTACATGTGATAGTTGGCCATCTGGAATCAGAGACTGTCGAAGACGTTGCCGGTCTGGAAGCGCCTAGGACTTCGTCACGGGTTCTGTCTGTACAGGTACGTTTTTAAAATTTTTAATAAAGGTGGGCGGGTGCCACCGAGGGTTTCGCCGAACTGGGGCTCTGAAATTGATCCTTCACCGTTGTATTTACCCTTGTGTCAATGTCGCATCCCCTTGTGCTCAGGCCACAGGAGGACACAAAATAGGGCAGCGCAGACAGCATAAACACCCTTAGATGCTTCGGATCCTGCACAAATTTCGTCTAATGGTTTTGGATGGTTCCTAGTGCTTCCACCGTGTACACATGAGTACTAATTGTGGTCTCGCTGTGCTCCAGACGAGTGCTGCCACGTTCGATGGGAATGCGCGCCACAATGTCCTCCTTACACGTCACACGAACATCTGAGCTGTGGCCTTCTTTTCACATATATCGACACCTTGCTGTCTGAAGCACTGTCGAGACAGAGTGTGACGTCACAGGGTGCCACCCTTTTACACCATTACGAAGAAAGGTTGTACGCGCCTTTGAGTCAAATTTCAAACTTAAGATACGCAATTGTTGGGAATTAAGGGATTTTGAGAAGGTGGTCCTTTAATTCTGTTGCGCAGTACATTTTCAGCTCTGGCTTTCTATCAAATAAAAAAGTACCATTCACATCTACGGACAGTGTGAAGGCCGTTTGCACTCCTGATAAGCACTAGGCCCCTGATATATGACATTAATAGGTTTATGTCGTATCAGTTTTCGTCAGTGGGCTTCGAAAAATCGAATCTTTCTGCATTTTCTTCCTTACCACTCCGTGTTTGAAGAGTAACAATATATAAAGAAGGAATCATTAGAAATAAGCTTCAATAGTTTTAAAGAACTTTGGTGAAGAAAATTGACAGTGTTGTTAAGTTACGGGTGCTTGTAATTACAATGAAGCTACTGACTTAGGTCCAGTGTGGGCTGTAATTATCATATGGCTGCGGAACTTGGCCGATATGCTAATGCGTTAAAGCGGAGCCGATTTTCAATGGAAAAAAATTAGTTCCAATTTGACCAACAGGTGCAAATTTGGCACTGTGCAGTATCTCGTCGTCGTTTCCAGTTCTCATATGGAATAAGTTGTGTAGGCGGCGGCTAATAATAAAATCAACGTTACGCCTCTCTCACTTGTTTGACCTATACTGCCCACCTCCGGTTCCTAATGCGTCACGTATCGAAATATCTCTACGTGTCACAGTGCCCGATTTGCAGCCGTTGTCCAAAACTGGAACTAATTTTTTTCCAGCGCAAATCGGTTCCCTATTTACGCATTACAGTATCTGCCAAGTTTCGACGCGGTACGATAATTACAGCCTACACTGGACCTCCGTGAGTAGCTGCTCTTTGATTATAACCGCCTAGTACAGAACAAACACTCAAAGCGATAAAATCGAGTAAAATGTTCATCGGAGATCAGTACTGTCGTCAGAAGAAACGACAATTCCATTTGAAGTTTTAAAAATGAATAGATATCGCCTGCTTAAAATGAAAATTAATTCAAGGCTTAAAACAGACAAAAATTCGCCAGTTTTGCACATTTCCATTTGAAATTAATAACTATCGACAAGCGTGGATTGCTGTGCACGCAACAAACACGTTAACCAATTAAACTTGTAATATATACGTCTGTACGTTGTTTTTCGTAAAAGACTTTGCGGTTTTCTTTTTCTTACTTTTAACACAGTATAGTAAGCAGAATGAAGGTAAATTGAATGAAGGTAGTACAAGTAAAATGTTGCCACGAGAAAGTTAAAATATGAGCCTTAACTACATTTCAGTATGTAAAGCTCTACTTTGCGACAGTTTCCTGCAGCCACTGTTACGTCTATTTCAGCAATCTTAGAGCCGAACAAACAGCTGATTCTGTATTACATGACGAATGAATACATTGCCTACATTTAGGTTATGTAGCGTCCTTTAGTAGTTTAGCAATGTATTCCCCACTGAGTCGAATATCTCGTTATTCCAAACCAGAACCTCCTGACTTCTTTATCTGTTCATTTCATCCCTTTTATTTCTGAGAAACTGGTTAGTATTCACCAGTTATAGTTCCGCCCTTTGCAAGACAATAAATAAGGTAAATAAGTGACGACTCAGACTACACTGGAAAAACTGGAAAAAGCCTTACCGACAAATGGAAGACTTACCTTTTTTCGCACAGGGGCACCGCGTCATACTCAATCCTCTGATCGCTGGACTCTGAGCTGGACTCGTTTCTGTAAAGACAAATTTAGTTAGGCTCCACGCTATGAAGCTAATTACTATCAGCCTCAGTCCTTAATTTTATAATAATTGCACATTGGTGTCACATTTACAATTCATAATAAATAAAGCGATTAGGTGCACCATTGGCAAGAATTTAAATAGAATACTTCACAATTGTTGAATTTCCACAAAATCTTCTGTTTTTGCCACACCTAGTTAACTTCTGTTATATTTGGCAAAATTCAACTACTAAACAGTATCTTTCCACCAGTATGACTGAGCTAATAAATCAATAATATGTCCAATACATTACTGAAAATATTGGAGTCATTTTCATTGGGTTTTAATTATTGCGCAGAGACAAAAACAGAAATTGGCTGGCAGACAGTTTCTGGACTGCTGTAATGCACCTCATTTGTCAGGCAGCGGACAGTGTGTGGTCTGAAGGCGACATAGGGCAAGTCATTCTGCACGCCCAGGGCGGACAGGGTGGCAGCATTTTCCCTGATAGCTCAGAAGCAAAGTGTTCAGTGATCTCTAAGCAGCAGTTCAAGTGTCTGTCTTGTGGCCTAGAAGCGGAGTGTCTGGGAGGATCTCTCTCCAAGCACTAAACAAAGTTTTCTACCCGCATGTCCTTCCGCGTCAACCATGTTCTTCGTCTCGGCGATAGAATTATTTAGTAGCAACATTTGTTACTGGTCTGTAACTCCATCTGTTCCCACATTAAAAGACACATATGCTCGCCAAAAAAGTTCCTCCCTGCAATCATTCCTGCATTATTTAGACCTATATTTAGTTTTGTAACAGACACTGGGTGAGCCAATGGCGCCAGGAGGCGCTTCTGAGGTGACTTTCCATGCCTCGCCTACACATTCCAGGCGACTACAATCCACGCCCCGGCCAACGCATTACACAGTCCAGTCACAGAAAGAAATCTCCTCGCTTCAAATATTTCTAGAAATTCGTTTTCATGTTTTCTTTTGATCGGCAGTCAACAAATACTACATGTATCATTACAAATTTCTCTCATTTTTAATTCCATATGTAAAACATACACATTTAATTTCACATAGTCTAATATATTTTGCACTTTTTTTGACATTTTCATCTCTGTTTTCAGTTTTGGAACGTCCGTAATGGCGGACTTCTTTTATGAAAAATCCAATATCACGCAAACAGCTTACAATTTTCGGCAAGTTTGGTTAAATTTCCAGTATTACAAGTAGCTCAAGAATTTTATACTCACACCATACTCTACTTTAATGAAACAAGAGTGTACTCTTATAAGCGGTGTAAAATAAGCTGTTCCGCAGAACAGTTCGTCCCTTCACTTCGATATACAAGGGCATGTTGAAAAGTGATACCTCTGAATTTTTTTATGTGAAAACTCTTAAAGCTTTTTAAATAAAACAAACTTTATTAAAATTATACATCTTTATTCCTCATGTTTGCGTATTTGTTTCTCAGCATCGTCACCATCGCGACGAACACGTTTTTCTGAAAGAGAGTCCACTTTGTTGATACAGTCATTGAAGAATGTTTTATTTCGTTGACGGGGTTACAACCTCACCTCTGCTTGCACCGCTTCATCACTATTAAACTCAAGTCCTTGAAGGTGGTCTTCAAGTGCTGGAAGCAGATGAAAATTGGATTGGGTTAAGTCGGGACTGTATGACGGATGATCAACGACAGTGAACCCAAGACGTCGGATTGTTGCAGATGTCGCAGCACTCGTGTGCGGTATGGCATTGTTATGCTGAAGGAGAGGGTGCTCCACGTGCGGACGAACTCTTAGAATTCTGAACTCGATTACAGCACGTTGTTTCTGACGCACCGACGTAGTTACGTTACACGCAGCCATGTTACACGCTACGATTCGGAGCCCTCTAGCGGCTCAGGGCTGCAGATATGTAAGCATGAAGAGTCAAGGTATACATGGTGGTTATAATTAAATTTCCGATACTTGAGCTAGTACAGATAGAAAACTGTTTACCGTATGGATGCCCAACGTTATAGGACTAGTGTTCAGACCCCGTGTTACAGGATTAGCGTTGTTAGTACTCTCAGTGTCATGGCTTGCCGTTCGGCGCCGTTACTGGTACGGCGACGTAGGTTTGAAACAAGCATCAGCGTACATTTCAGTTGCAGACAGTCAACACGGATCTGGACAAGGTGAGCAGAGCTTTACTCTTGAAGCTGTTTTATCATAAACAGCAGCGATAATGCTGCTGCCCTTCGCATGCATCAACGCAATAAAGGAATATGTAGAGGGCCTCTTTCCGCACCGAGGTTGAAGAACGTGATTCTACAGTTCGAATTAATTGGAAATTTTGGAATCGCTCCCTGGAGAAACCGATTGCCGATTGCGCCACAATTTGTAAAAGAAGTTACTGTTACCATGGCTGAGACTGCAGGACACAAAGGTCAAGGAGTGCAAGAGCTGTGGTACGACAGCTGAACATTTGATGAACCAACGTAGTTTAGGGCAGCAGTGGAGCAGTCTCTACTGCTGTTACAAGCTGTTCTGGATGCAGATTATCGTCACATTGAGCAACGTTTGTAACTTGGAACGTAAATTAAATTTGCCCTCTCATGCGGAAAGTAAAATGTGTTTCTTTCAACGGTTCATACGTTATTTCTCTTCTGCATGTCCCTACAAAAGTTCCCACAAAGCTTCATTGACCTATGGTCACTCGTGTTCGTGAGGACCCTCTCAAGTAGCGAAAGTTTAACTGTAGCCACCGTGTAGAATATTAATAACTCTTTTGCTATTTAAAAAGCTTTAAGAGTTTCCATATGAAAAATTCGGAGGCATCACTTTATCAGCACGTCCTCGTAATAAATAAAGAAATTTCATAAGTCCATATCTTCCACACAACTGAATATACACGCTTGAGAGAAATAAAGACTCAGGTATCAGAACTAAAAATTTATTTGGGCGTCAACTCTTAAGTTCCCCTTTGGGGTCCCTTATACAGCTATATTGCTCGTTCGCTGAGACTTACAGGCATTATGTACCTAGATATGCTGAAGATTGCGAGAACATCGCGAAAGTTTCATTTTTGTGTAGCAGGGACTAGAAACGCACTGCCACCTGCATGCACCTACTTAACAATGAACTATGTTAACGATGGCTGAGTAGTAAGTGGAGTACGGATGCCACATTGCACCACTGGCCTCCAAGGACGCCAGATTCATACTATGTGCTTTTTTTGTAGCGGTATCATGAAAAATTCCGTCTGTGTGCATCCCTTGCAAAAACTTAGGTGAACTGCGACGTCACGGAGCAACAGCAGTGACTACAGATAAGTTCACAAAAGTACGTTGAGGTGATAAAAGTCATGGGATACCTCCTACTATCGTGTCGGACCTTCTTTTAGCCGGCGTCGTGGAGAAACTCGACGTAACACGGACTCAAGAGGTCACTGGTGGGCCCCTGCGGAAATATTGAACAATATTGCCCCTAAAGTCATCCACAATTCCAAAAGTGTTATTGGTGCAGGACGCTATGCATGAATTGACCTCCAGATTATGTCCCGTAAATGTTCGATGGGATTCATGTCGGACGATCTGGGTGGCCAAATCATTCGCTCGAATTGTCCAGAACTTTCTTCAAACCAATCGCGAACAGTTGTGGCCCAGCGACCAGACATCTTTATTTGCGTACTTGAAGTTCATGAGTGCCTGTAGATAAGCTCCAAGTAGCCAAAAATAAGCATTTCTAGTCAATAATCAGTTCAGTTGGACCAGAGGACCCATTGGATTCCATGGAAACACAGCCCACACATTATGGAGCCACCACCAGCTTTCACAGTGCCTTGTCAACAACCTGGGTCCATAGCTTCGGGAGGTTTGCGCCACACTCGAACTCTGTCATCAGCTCTTACCAACTGAAATCTGGACTCATCTGACCAGACCAAGGTTTTCCAGTCATCTAGGGTCCAACCGATATGATCACGAGACCAGGAGAGGCGCTGCAGGTGATGTCGCGCTATAAGCAAAGGCAATCGCATCGTTCATCTGCTGCCATAGACTATTAACACGAAATTTCGTCAGTGTCCTACCGGATACGTTCGTCGAACGTCCCACATGATTTCTGAGGTTATTTTACGCACATGTTGCTTGTCTGTTAGTACTGACAACTCTGTCGAAACGTCGCTGCTCTCGGTCGTTAAGGGAAGGACGTCGGCCACTGCATTGTCCATGGTGAGAGGTAGTGCCTGAAATGTAGTATTCTCGCACACTCTTGAAACTGGTCTCGGAAAATCTAATTCACTAACGATTTCCGAAATGGAATGTCCCATATGTCTGTCTCCAACTAGCATCCGCGTTCAAAGACTGTTAATTACCGTCGTACCGCAATAATCGCGTTGGAAACCTTTTTAATGAATCACCTGATACAAATGACAGCTCACCATCCACTGCCCTTTTATACCTTGTGTACGATATACTACTGCTATATGTATATGTAAATATCGCTATCCTATTACTTTTCTCACCTCGGTATATGAGACGAAACTGAGTATCGTCGGGATGTTTGTCGTTCGTTCAGTGGAGGGAACATCGAACGGTTGTGAAAGGTGAATGTAAATTTTGACCCTTTACGTAACCTGAAGGTTGTATGATCAGGCATGTAAGATATATACTCTTGCCAAATTGGGCTGTTCTTTTGGCAGTAAAAAATATACAGCTATTTGCTTAAGTTATCTCAAGTTCCTCTCCTCATTCCTCTAAATAAAACAATGGTGCCCAAGCTCACTTAGACCATTACCTCTGAGTGCAATTAGACATAAGCTAGTATCCCCTCCCTCCCCTTCCCCTCCCCCCCCCCCCCACCACTACCATCTGTTGCCCGTCCTCCACCACATTATCACCAACTTTAGCACCAAAATAACTGTAGAATGAAAGACTTTTCTTTAAAAATTTTATTTTTAAAAGGATGAAGGATGAATGATATTCTGTTTCTGTTTGTGTGTCTGTGTGTGTATGTTTGTATGTGTGTGTATGTGTTTTTGCATGAAGAAGGAATTCGTGGTGCAACGCAAGTGCCACCCACAACTGCTTCTCAGATAATAAAGTGAGGGTAGACACATGTTTCCCCTGCATTAGTCCTCTCCATTGCGACATTCGCTTGACCTGCACACTGCGACCCCGTTTAAAACAATCAAGTTAAAATGTCTGCACTATACTTAAAGTTAGTAAATCACGTGATTGCTGTACTCCTTACTTCTGAACTTGCAGAAATGGGAAGACTCCAGGCTGTTTTTGCTTTGTATCTGACCACAGCCCGTAACAGTATAATAATGTACACTGGTGTCCAAAATTAAAGCAACAAACAGAAATTTTGCAAGGTTATGTTTATTCAGCCACAAAACAGTATAAGCAGTAAAATAGCAGCAATGTAAAGAATACAGAACGTAAACAATTGCAATATGAATAACGGTAGACAAAAATGTTCTTAGTTTTTTCCAACTTAACGGTTTTGCACAGACATTCCTACGACTGTTTAATGAGCTCAGTATTGAATGCGACCATCTCTAGCAGCAGTACAGGCCTGACAGCGACGGGACATGCTGTGAATGATATCATCAATCTCATGATGGGGCAACAACGCCCATTCTTCCTGGAGAGCCGCTCGCAAGTCTTGGAGAGTGATGGGTGGATGCCGACATGATGCACCCTGATTCCCTAGCGCACCCCAGACTTGCTCTACGGGATTCAAATCGGGAGAGCGAGCAGGCCTCGCAATGCGTGCGATGTCTTCAGTTTCGAGGAAAACATCAACCGCTCTTGCTCTATGAGGTCGATCATTGTCGTCCATCAATACGAAATCTGGGCCCGCACCACCTCGCAACAACCGCACATGAGGTCCCAAGATCTCGTCACGATTTCTGCGAGCAGTTAAATCTTACCGATCCAACCATACAATTTCAAGGAAGGTGTTCAGGTAGTCAACATAATCCTTGCACACAACATTATGGATCCTCCTCGGTATCGGTATCTTTCCATAATGTTTGGGTTCCGAAATGGAGTTCCAGGTTCTATTCAGATGCGAATGCGTCGAGAATCACTGTCCAGACCAAATTGGAACTCATCTGTCAAAATAATATTGGCCCACTGTTCGACCGCCCAGGTGGCATGTTGACTTCACTCTAGACGTTGGCTTCTGTGAAGACACATTAGAGATACACATACAGCAGAAATAAAGGCCACCCTGTCGAAGCCTTCTGTACACCGTTTGTCACGATAAAACAAGTCCAGTGGATGCTGCGAGGTCAGATGTCAGGTGCCGTGCAGTGCTAAGGCAGTACTGTCGTGCCCTTACATCCAAATAACGGTCCTCTTTTTCTGATATCGCACATGGTCGGCCCTGCTATGATCTTTGGGGCACTCTTTCTGTCTCTATCAACTGTTGCCACAACAGAACGATTCACCCTAAATTATCGTGCCTCATCAGCTTGCGACTGTCCTGCTTCCATTCTTATTATGGCGCTCCACCGCAGAGAGTCTGGTAGGCGTATTCTTTGTGTCATACTGCACCGTCGGTGACTGTGTACATAGCATGTGAATGTGGGACTACCCGGCAAACACTACCCCGTTTGATAGGTGCCCTGACGTCATCGTTCATGTGGTTGTCCGTTGACAGGAATGCCATTTTCCGTGCAGAACACTACTGTACGAAGACCTGTTAAAAGTTTGTATGATTATGTCGTGAATTAGACACATAACGGAGAAATAGCTGTTCGTCGCTTTAATTTTTGACACCTGTGTAGCTACTGCTGCGTCGTGCTGTCAATTGATTCATTTACCTGTTTCGAAGCGAGTAACGAAGCAATTTATGGACTAATGCAGGTACTATCTACAACTTGGAAAAGGCATTTGCTTGACATATTTAGCTTTTGTTACGTGTAGGTCTCACTTCTATCATCAGCAATGCACAGGACAAAGCACAGCATATATGTCTAGTGGGTGGACTATGTGAGGAACCTGTAGCCTGCATTGCATTAATGTCACTAACTGAGGAAAATTAATTATTGATAATTTATATAATCAATATTAGTCTTACAAAATTGTGATAGTGGTACTGATATTTTGAAAATAATTTAGTTTCGTGACTGAGTCAAATTGTTCAAAATTACCAAATACGCAGCAACCAGTCGCAAAATCATGTTTTATTTATTCACTTTTGCAAATCGATTTCAACTGATTAACAGCCACATCGGTGCTTTCAACCAATGTATGCCCTGAGTAGTAATATTGTCTTAAGCAGAGAACTTCATGTTTGACCTCTGCTTAAGACAGTATTACTACTCAGGGCATACATTGGTTGAAAGCACCGATGTGGCTGTTAATCAGTTGAAATCGATTTGCAAAAGTGAATAAATAAAACATGATTTTGCGACTGGTTGCTGCGTATTTGGTAATTTTATGGTTTACGGTCGCTGCACGACTTGGGAACCACATAGAGCCCACCATTCAAATTATTTAGTTTTTACCCCTCAGAAAATTTCCTTTTTCCCCTTAGGGGGTAATTACCCCCAGGTTGGGAGCCACTGATGTAGAAGATATATCGCAGTCTTATGAAACAAGATGAATCTTTTAGAAATATCCTTCACTGTCTCTTAGCAGCATACAGAAGATTATCCAAACTAATGAGAACATTCTGTGAGACACTTTATGAGGATGAAATAAAACACCTGTTGGAAGGTACAAGAGACGCTATGCTACTTTGTTATCATTATCTGAACTCTGTCCAACCGGCGAATCTCAGCAATTACGCTCCAGCAGCTACTTGGGTTGATCCGTAACTGGTTCCATGGAGTCCAGTGGACTGGGATGTGTGGCATTACCGCTGTCTGCCGGGAAGCGGCGCTCCGAGGCAGGTTAGCGAGGGGCGGCGGCCCGCTGCCGGCTGGCAGCTCGCGACCTCTGACCTTTCGCGGCCCACTGACCTCACCCCTGCCCGCGCCTCTGAGTCTGCCAACACGCGGCTGCCGCCCGGCGCACGGCAGCGGCGGACGCGTTGCCAGGCATCCGGAAACTCGCGAGGCAGCAGTGCTTCACCACCTCATCTCACTTCGCCTCACCTCGCCTCGCCTCACTATCCTCCGACGTTATTCACCTCAGCCAACCATAGTTTGCATTTTTGTACAAGGGCGTGCTCAAAGCTAATGCCTCCGAAATTTTTCTGTGAAAACCGTTAAAGCTTTCAAAATAAAACAAACGTTATTAACATTCTAAATATTTATTTTCTTATCGACATACTTATTTCTGGCGACGATGACATTTGTCTCAACGAGAGACCTGTTCCTTGATAACGTTACTGTAGAATGTATGACTTTATTAGCAGAGCCGAAACCTCACCTCTGCTTGCACCGTTTCATCAATATCAAAGTGAGGTCCTCGAAGGTGTTCACGTTTTGGAAACAGATGAAATCTGCTGAAGCCAAGCCCGGTCTGCATGGAGGATAGTCGATGACAGTGAACTCAAGGTGTCGGATTGTTGCAAATCTCGCAGCGCTCGTGTGTGGTCTGGTATTGTCATGCTGTCTCTCACGCACGGACATAGTTGCGTGACACAACACCATGTTACGCGCAACAGTTCGGAGCCCTCTGCCGGCAGAGGACTGTAAATATGTAGACATGAAGAATAAAGACGTAGAATGTTAATAACGTTCGCTTTATTAAGATTTTTCACATACGAAATTCGGGGACGTTACTTTTCAGTACGCCCTCGTAACTAACCGCTATTTGTCGGGATTATTTTCAGCTGACTGTTTGGACAAGTAAACCTCAGAGTCAAACCAGCCAATTGGTAGTGGCCATTTTTATCGCAGAGCGAGTTTCACTACTGCTCGCATTATCTTCACACACGCTTACAAAGCAGTATTGCCTTTTTCTTTCAAATTCCACCTTCTCCCACTATGTTCGTAAATATACTAATATTCTGTCAAAGATTTCATAGTATACCTGCGTACAACCTGACAGAACGTACTCAGATGCCAGCCACAGTGGCTGTATCGTCATGTTTAGCTACAACAGGCACATCATTTTCTTCCAAGAGGAGTGCATTGCGCGCTAAATTTCACGTAAAAATTACGCCTTGGACAGCACTTTCGCTGTAAAACATTGCTCGTACGCTGGTATTTCGCAGCATTTATTTATAGTTTACGCGTTTATCTACATCTCGTGTATACGTCACGGCCTGCGTGATTCAGATACCTCACTATTTTGTAAAAGTCCAATTTCGTAACTATGCTTTCGCACATAAGGACTCATTTATCCTGGCATCTTATCCGCACTGAAACGCAGAGAATATTCATCCATAGAGTCATCGAGATACATTTTTTTATGCGCCTCCTGATTTTCGAATGCCGTCGATATGGTTCAAATGGCTCTGAGCACTATGGGACTTAACTTCTGAGGTTATCAGTCCCCTAGAACTTAGAACTACTTAAACCTAACTAACCTAAGGACATCACACACATCCATGCCCGAGGCAGGATTCGAACCTCCGACCGTAGCGGTCGCGCGGTTCCAGACTGTAGCGCCTAGAACCGTTCGGCCACCCCGCCCGGCGCCATCGATATACTTGAGCGTGACATTGTATATTACTCTTCATCTCCGTCGGTGGTTTAGTGTCACTCTTGGCTCCTTCTCGTCGTCGATAAATTTAGTGATGTTAATGGCAATCCCTCATTCCTGTCTGCGAAGACATTTCCAACTGCCGCTTACCTTGCTCTTACTGTGGGGTAAAAAAGATGTACCCTTTGAAATGGAACGCGTCAGCAACTGGTTATGTGGCCAATTTAGTTCCCGCTATACTTGAAACTTATGTTTTCTTTGTCGACTAATAACTCACCCTGGAAGTGTCTGGAATGACCGACCTTTAATTGAGGATGTATAAGAAGATGTATTAGAATGTGTCATAGCATTCACCAACTGCATAACTACTCTTTCTTTATTTCGACCCGATATCATAACGTTAAGTTTGCACGCAATAGTGCAATCTGGCTGATCAGTGTTGTACATAAAAGTTGTGAGTATAAGAGCAACCTTTGGCTTCACATCAGCTACCAATTTCTGCGTAGTTTTGCCTATTAATGGCACGACCTCTACACTTTACCTGAAATATACATCGTAGTTTTGCGACTTCCCGTCCTATTGTTTTCCTGAATTTGTTAAAGAAGCCTGTAAGTCAGCAATGTTCATTTCAATAGCAGTTCGGAGGGTCCAGTCTCATAGACCTACCAGTAACAATGCATTGTCTCTCTAGTGTAGTTCTAAATCTTTCGAATAGTTTTTCTTTCATACTTCTGTCAGTTTCATACTGGCACACATTACTTACTTCGTGTAATTATTTCGTCCATTAACAGAACTCATGTTCTGATTTTACGAAACTAGCTTCGTACACTGCTTAACTTTAAGCCTTTTCTCCCATCTTCATTCAACCAAAAATTTACAACCTTTTCCTTGTCAGTGAAAGATCGAAGTACATGTTTTCTTTGGGCGAGGAAGACATTTTAATTCCGGGCTCTTATTGGCACAGCTATCAACATTCGAATCAAAATTCACAGAATGAGAGTTATTTCCTATTTCTTCTGATGTTTCCACGGTTTCTAACGGAATGTCAGCGTCATTCTAATTAATGCACAACTAGAAAATAACACACATGCAGTTCTTCAGGAGTAGTATGAGATTTCGACTGCATACCACGTTCGTCATACTTTAGCGTTTCAGGATTGATACTGTTAATTTAATTCTACGTTACTGTGAAATCTTCACTACCGAAGAAAATTACTTTCATGAAACAAAGGAGAGAGGGAGGAATGTTGGGATCTAAACCATGCGGACAGTGTGGGCATTACAGAGTACAAGCTCGGGCTGAAGATGAATGGGCACAAAAACTGGGCGAGTCCTTTTCTCAGGAACCATTCCGGCACTCGCCTTAAGGGGGGTAGGACGTCAAACGGGCCGACTTGGAGCAGGAGAGGCATCACAGGACATTTTAATTTCCACTGTCTATATTTTTACAAATAAATTCATAAAACTTTGTCTGCATGACCAGGAGGGATTCAGAATTTACGCTCACAGCAGTGGAAGTTCGAAAACATAACAAAATAATTTCTTTTTTTACATGTGAAATATCATCTTTTTTTCACTTACTAATGGCAGCATTTGTTGCTATAGGTACACTTTTATTCACAAGTAAGAGAGATTTTTCGATGAATTTTGCACAGCATACAAACCATACTCAAAGGTGTATGAAACTCTAGAATTTTACAAATCTATTAAAAACTGTGGTAAAAATTGAGGTAATTAACCATAAAATTTGTGTTTTTTCTAAACATGAAGTTTAAAATATAACAGCTCATTCATTTTTTCATAAATTAAATAAATTCTAGAGTTTCATTCACCTGTAAGTATGGTTTGAATGCTGTGCAAAATTCATCGAAGAATCTCTCTAAATTATGAAGAGAAGTGTACCTATAGCAACAAATGCAGCCATTAGTAAGTGAAAGAATGATGAAATTTCACAAGTAAAAAAAAATTATTTTGTTATGTTTTCGATCTTCCACTGCAATGAGTGAGAATCCTGAATCCTTCCTGGTCGTGCTGACAAAGTTTTATGAATTTAATTGTAAAAAGTATAGAGAGTGGAAATTGAAATGTCCTGTGATGCCTCTCCTGCTCCAAGTCGGCCCGTTTGACGTTCTACCCCCCTTAAGTTATTTACATAAAAACTGCATCTCATTGGCAGGAGAGGGATTTGAACCCTACTCCTTCCAAATACGAGTCTAGTGCTTGACCACTGCGCCATCTCGCCCGGCCAAATACGCGGTACTCTAGTTAACACTGAAATTCGCGACAATCATTCACATCAGCTTGGAATAAGAGTGGAAACAGATATAACTATAGAAAGAGAGAGAGAGATACATATTCATGAAAAGAAGGGGCAGAAGGGAGGGGGGGGGAGGGAGGTTCGGGGAGAGAATTAAAGACAGAAAATTTAATATTGACCCTTAACTACTCCAGGACGTTTCTAACAGAAATTGGAAACAATCATTCCTTAATGACAAAAAGATTATATCAGTAAAACAGTCTAGCTTCGCTGTCATTCAAGAACGGTATTATAATTTTCAAACATAGGTCGATGGTATTATTTGTTTCACTCATGGCTTGAAAAACCATCCGAAGTCAGAAGTGCAGATGCTTTCTTACGAAGAAACACAGTGGGCTTATATGTTGCCGCATGAAATTTTATTCAAAGATAAAACCACTGAAACAGTAGTATATTTATTATTTGTGGAGACAGAAAACAAACAAACATTTAATCTGGTACAAGAGAGGCAATCGAACCAACTTTACAACCGGGTAATGACTTAGACGGAAAACAATAAATTAAAGTACTCTGTAAATGACAAAGTACGTTCGCAAGTGTGCGTTGTCGTTATTCTTGTGTGTTTGTTGTATTTAGCTTTCGTTTTATTATTTTTTTTCCTTTTTTGTTATTTCATACCCCACGCCCAATATGGGCGGGGGATGGGCTGCCAGCAGTACAGTTCCCCACTCATTAGCCAAGCGAATTAAGAAAAAGCACGATGAGTAATATAAACAAATTTTGTTTTTTTTATAATTCAAAGTAACAATCAAGGACGAACAATTATAAACAGGAATTACATACAGTTTAAAATCGCGTCGCATGAAGGTGAAATTATTCTCATAAAAACACCGCAGCACTACACTTTCACGTTAAACAGAAGGACCTGCAGATACGGGCCTGTTAACTAGGAAAAAGAGATGAGAGGTAGGAGCTGAGGTGGATAGTGGGAAATGTGGTCGGAGGGAAAAAAGAGGGTGAGGGGCAGTGTGTCGTGTGGGAAGGCCAGTGGTTGCAAGAAGAAAAGGTTGGAGATGGAGATGAACCCTGATGGGGAGTACGATATGTGGGGAATAGTTAAAGTTGGCAACTATTTAACACACCATTCGGTAAATGATTTCAATGGAACAATCTTAAAAAAATATAAAGGCGTTAATACTTTTTCATTTAACCCATATACTGACCTTATCATATATTGTTAATATATGCACATCCGAATTGACAAGGTAGAAGATGTTCTGAGTGATACGAGGTGCGTTCACTTACAAAACCTCCGATTTTTTGCGGTTTGTTTCAAAATACGCGTGCCGTCGTTGTTAAAGCATGAGAGAAATGGCAGCAGTGTACGCCACACACAACTCAGGGACGAGAGTGAGGACTGTTCTTGATACTTAAAATGGCTACGATTTCATTACAAGAACAGCATATAAACATTTTTTTTCTCCATTTACGTAGTTTGATACCGATTTGAAATCATCACCAGTTAAGTGAGACATGTGACGATATCTGGAATGTTTCTACTGTGCATTACTGGGTATGACATTTCAAAGGAAGTAGAACGTCGTGTGACAAGAAACCAAGACTATCTGAGCCTCGCACCAGTCAGTCTAACGACATTATACAGCGAGTGGAGAAAGTTGTTTTCGAGGATTACCGAATGAGTGTGGAACACATCGTCTCCAAAGCCAGTATTTCCGTGATATCTGTGCACACAGTCCCAAATGAAGACCGGAAAAGGCGAAAAGTGATCTCGAAGTGTGTGCCATCAATGCTGACAGACAACCAGAAGGCTGCGCGGGTGGCGTGTTGCCAGGCATTATTGGCAGGTGATGACGGCGTGAATGGATCTTCCTTTTCATCGACTGTGACAATGGATGACATATGGGTGCTGTTTTACAATCCTGAAACGAAGCGCCAGTCTGCTCATTGGAAGCACACACATTCACCGTCACCAAAAAAATTTCGGGCAAGCGCCAGCGCTGAAAGAATGGTGGTGGCCATGTTCTGGGATAGCGATAGTGTAATCCTCACTCACTGAGATCCAGAGGGCACTACGGTAACACGCACAACATGCTTTTAACTACAAACTCCTTTCAGTTTTGTGTGAAAACGGCCGGAAAAGGGCGCACGTGTGATTTTTCGCCAAGATGACGCACCAGCGAATCGGATGGACACGACGCTGCAGTATTTTCGCGACAACACCTTTCAGTAATTTCTAATTCTCCTTACTCACGTGACCCGATTTTTGGTTGCTTCCAATGTTGAATGACACGCTGTGGTCGCACATTCACTAGCCGTGCCCCTACGGCATCAGCGATTTACCGCTGGTCAAACCAGACGCCTAAAGAAGTATTCGCAACAGCAGTGTAAACAAGGCGTCGACGTTATGAATGGCTGCTGGAAGATAACATCGAGAAGCGACGCTAGTTTCACAGCTTTCATGTGATTAGTCTGCGAGAAAAAAAATCGGAGGTGTTTTAAGTTGTATGCACCTCGTAAGAGCCGTAAGATTACTACTCGGCTAATCTTTTGTATCCAGTCCTAGAACAAATACCTAGGAGCACGTTTTCTTGCTATTCTGGTTCCTAGTTCCGAAATAGTTAATGTCAGAAAACGTCAGGAAATAACCAGAGCGAGGAAACACGAATATTTCCGGTTAAATAACACTTTGGCGCAATAATTGTCACGATTCAGCCGTTCATTACGTGCTTCTGAGAATACTGGCATTTATACTACATCAACATGTACCTTCAATTAGGTATCAGCAAGTCAGTGCATGATGTGGGGTTGAACGTGTATGATGTGGTAGCACTAATAGTTCGCAGCCATCTGTAAATGGTAGCCAGAAAGAAAACGATGGCCTATATTGCTGTGCATACGTGCCTATTTTTCTCTTCCGTAGGTGATGATTGTGTAGTACCTAACACGAGCGCTATTGGGAAAGTAAAGTCCGATCGGGCACGAAATGGAAACGACAGTGAAAATCCGATGAAACTTTGCACAGATGTGTTGAGCAGTGTCTCTAATATGCCTGTTGATCGCTTCGCATCGCTCTTTTTAGTTCTGAGCACACAGTGAACACGTAAATATGCAAGTATGGGTGCCTGCTGAGAGGTTTTTCCTTATCTCATGTAACCCCACATAACGCACCTATCATGCAATTTCTTCTTCATGACGATTCTCGGCCGCACACTGCAGGGGAAATGAGGACCCCATGCAGCGTTTCCGACGGGAAAGTTTGATCACCGACCATATAGCCCAGACTTGGATCCTCTGATGTTCACCTCAGCTCACATGAACGGCAGGCTATGGAGACACCATTTTGGCTCAGACAACGAACTTCAGACCAGCGTAGAGAAGTGGCGGAAAGTACAGGGGGTTGCGTTCTATGGCGAGGGTATTTGAAAGTTAGTTTAACGCTACGACAAATGTCTATACCTCAGAGCGGTGACTATCTAGAGTTCAAATGTTCAAATGGCTCTGAGCACTATGGGACTCAACTGCTGTGGTCATAAGTCCCCTAGAACTTAGAACTACTTAAACATAACTAACCTAAGGACATCACACACATCCATGCCCGAGGCAGGATTCGAACCTGCGACCGTAGCGGTCGTGCGGTTCCAGACTGTAGCGCCTTTAACCGCTTGGCCACTCCGGCCGGCCGACTATCTAGAGAAGCAGTTGAAAAGTGTAGAAACTCTTTCAAGTAAAACTGTTTTCATTTTCACTACGGTTTCCACTTCGGGACCGATCGGACCCTGCTTTCCGAATAGCCCTCGTAATACCCACTACTCGTTGATTTCCGTCGGAAGGTAGGTTTTTCAAATTTCGAAAGCAAACATTTTCATAGTGAACAACGCTTTCCTATTAGCGTCACACACTGGAGTTTGTTAAGTATATTTATGACACTTTCTAACTGTGTTGCATTCCACATTTGTTTGTTGAACCAAATTTCTCTCTGTTGATCATATTTAGTAGGGATCCCCGTCGCACTAACAATACGCGAAAATGGATCGGAACATAGCTGCACAGTTCCATTATTTGTAAACCAGCTATCTTTTATAGAAATAATTCTGGATAATTCTATCCTGTCCACTGTAATTATGCTACAGCTGGTAACTCCTAAATATTTGAGCAGAATCGTCGTAATTCCTTATCACATCACGTAATGTAGTGGATGAATACACGTAAAACATTTTCGCCTGTTTACGTGCATCACAAAGAGAAGTATCTACCAACGTCGCAACAGTCGCAAAAATAAGGCTTCTCGATTTTCACAATACTTTTCTACCAATGCCTCTTCTCTAGACGTAGATACGTTGCCCATGAATAGTCAGATACTGAATAACGTTATTACCACCAAACGCAAGATAGAGCGTCCTTTTTGTAAACGCCATACTGTTTTTTTGTTTCTCAGTTCAATCGGTCATTTTGTCCTACATTTCGTTGCACGAGTTTTAGTTTGGTACATGATAATGGGTAATTGTATCATGGACTTTCCGCGAACAGATGAATACAGCGCGTCTTTACCACTCTACCCACAGGTTCTGGATCCCATGACGTCACAGGCGAGATAAGTTTCTCTCCTTGTGAAATGTGTGCTAGTTTCTTCACAGATGTCCTGACATCAAAAAAGTAAAGATCTACTATTGTACACCAAATCAACGCCAGTGTTAAGGTCTGTGGTTTCGTACGTCTCTCCTCCCATTTATCTAAAAACCAGAACTAACAATCCCTTTTCGAGGAACAGAGGAAGTTCTGTTGCTATTGGACTGAAAAAATCTCATAGACATCGCTACCAGGGCAAATATCTAATTTAGTTGAAAATGATGGGAGAGAAGTCACTCGCAGGCTAATGGAAGAAACTTCCTGTCGTTTGTCTCTTGTGATTAAGGAAACCACAAAACATCTAAATTTCAGAACGGAATTCCACTCTAGAGGTAACCTTTACAGCCGAAGGCCTATGACTTATTTACTATGGTTATTACAGCACCACTAAATACTACTTCATACATCGAAAATCTCAGCCTCACTCGCTTTATTTAACCCTGCTTTACAGTTATTTGGCGTCTACACTACTCAGAAAAACTGGATAATTTCCACTGTTCTTTTTGTATTCATGCTTGTGATTACTGTCATGTTACGACTGAATATTTCTCATTGATTTTTGCTGCCAATACCAGCAGTGTTAGCTACAGCGAATTTCTTTGTTTCAGGATATGACGCCGTCTCTGCCGAGCTGTGCCCTGCTCGAGAACTCTTAGCTAGCGTCAAGGTGAGTGATGACCTAATACAAAGATATTTCACTATGACTCGCAGTATTTATTTAAATGAAAATTTGTAACCATTTTCGCAAGACCTCAAAGTATAGCTGAAAAATATTCTCAGTAGTTTAACGAATCTACTGTCAACTGTCAATTTCAGAATTCTATAAAAAGAACTTTAACGAACATTATTTTCGGTATAAATGGGACTGGTATTATGGAAACAACCACGATACTAACGACAACAACTCTCTCGGTGCAGATTATGCTTCCTTCCTTACCGTAACATGCATAATAGCCATAAGTCACATTCAGTTCTGTTGTGTGGATACACTTGGCCGTCACAATCCGAGGTTAGCCATTCTGAAAAAAAAAAAAAAATCCACTCTTCATACTACATTTAAGTTAAATAAATCCTCAATATTTAGAACTGCTAAGATTTCTCTGGAACAATATATTTCTATTTCTCTAATACCATTTAGAGAAGACGCAATTCGAAATGTATTTCTTTAATTATTATTACTTACATATCTCGGCTGCAATTGAAAGCACTCATGGTACGCATATGAGATTGCCATATATTCACAAACGAACATTCATCTACTACTTTACCACCTTGATAACAGCATTTTATGGGTGTTTGAAGCCCAACATTTTTTTCCTTTACTATATTTCTTTGCAAATTGCTTCGAGGAAACCAACTCTTCTCGGAAACTCTAAACACTTCAGAAAGACACTTCGAATATACCAAGACATGAAATTTTGAAGCTATTCCAACGTATTATTTCTTTCTGAAAAGCATTTGCAAATACGACGTCAAAGCAGCAGCTTATTAGGAATTAACTAGGTAAAATAAGATCAATGTCTCTGTAAAACTATAGGTCTACTAAATAGTGCGACTTTAAAATAACTACGTCTGAGCGTTTGTATCATAGCATGTAGAGGAACATTTCCTAAACTATAAGTTACTAGGTAAATAAAGAATGAAACTGATGTATAATTTCATACAGTCTGATGCTTGAAACACATAGGTAGTATTTCGAAAATTTTCTTCGTCTATTCATTGAAGCAATTTGTTTTTAATTTCCTCAATATCAAACTGCAAATGACCATAAGAAATCGACGCTTTAACGCTAAAACGTTTCTAATTTTTTTGCATTTTCCACGATGCTACCTGTTTGTTAAAAAGTCCACTTCCTGGCAGTTCGAGTGTTCAGCCGATATGATCCCCTTTTATGCGAAAGGTAGAAAGACAAAATAACAAAGTAGGAAATGTAGTTTCACCTCGGATATGAAGAATGCGTGAATCGTGAGCCACTGTTCCTCATTAGTGTGCGTCATAGCAAAAGTATTCGAGTAATGTGGTCCGTTGTCTGTCCGTAGTGACGTCTTTGTGCCTTCCATACGAAATTCCAAACAAAACAAAACGAACATTTTGTTTTACAATTTCAGCATATCAAGACCATATAGAATCTTAAATTGCTTGCGTGATTCAGTATATATCAATATAAAACGGTTTCTTGATTTCTAGTATTACAGTCTATGCAATAATATAAATGTATTACACAAATGGTGTAATCTATTAATTTAAATTGCTTCCCCTCTGGACGTTGATTAAAAGCGCACAGGCCCGTGGGGAAAGAACGAATGGCTGCAGAGAACAGAGTAGAAAGATGGATAAAGCGTAGAAACACTTTGCTTGACGTACCGTCGCTTTCACAGCAGTGCAGCAGTCCTAGTGACAAAAATTGCTCTGCCTGAAGCAACTGTACACGCAGTAACTGAACTGCGGCTGAAATGAACAGCAGTTCCGGCAGCACAGGAAGTTTCCGGCGTCGCGCTGCTCAGAATGAGTTCCAGAACAATGAGAGACTACCTTCTCTATGCCGCAAACTTTTCCGTTGCAGTTTGTACTGAAGGTAACTTCAATCTGTTCTCTGACAGAATTTTTTTACGTATTAATGAAAATGCATCAAAGCAGACACTCGAATTAAAATCCCAACAAACACCGCCATTAGCGTCTAATATGGTGGGTTGCTTAACAATTTTTTTTAGTACTATGTACAAAGGAACCGAAAATTATCAATCAGAAAAAATCTGTTGAACAGATCTTTCATAATCAAGCAAAACTTTTGATTTCCTTTGTTCACTTCTCCCATTTGACGCTCTCAATGTCTCCCACTCACAATAAAGTGATTGAAAAAATATTTACGGCAAATTACATCTAGATTTTCCGCGCTAAGTGCCAAGTGACATAGCATCACCTATCAATAAACTATTGAAGCTTTATTCAAATGTGAATTTACTTTGACTTATTTTCGGACGAAGTAAACAAAGAACTACTTTGGGACAGCACGCTGTCCTGTAGATCGACGAAATATAGTATTTCTTTGCGAAGGACAACTGTACGTTTAGAAACAACTCAAGATTTAGTATGTCTGGAGTGTTACCTTATGTACTTTTTGTTAGGAAACTAAACCCTTAATACAGAACGCGAAAACCATCACACGGTGCTCCCATTGTTCTCGTTTAACATAGGAATTATGAAAGTCTATGTCAGTCCTGTAACGCTTAGACATACACGGCATCCGAATGTTTGTGCAAAATGAATCTATTCCTTTCAGTTTTTCCGTAAGCGGAATTATACCTTAGTCACTAGCTATTCTATTACTTATTGGAATCAACCAGGCGATATGAAGAGGAATGTATGCATTAATATACATCCTGAACTAACGCCAACATAGGCAACGTTGGTGTGCTCTGACAACTCTGGTGTTACCTGATGAGCCTCGGATCGTGGCCAGATACATCAAACCCACATGGCATACTCACTGCAGCGGCTTGGCCCCAATATTGCATTTGTAGCTCACCGACCACAATTAAAGATATTAATTTCAACATACCATTCATGTTAACATTTTCAAGAAATAATTGCGGCATTGCTAGAAACTGCCTACATTTTTCCTCTCTTATTTGCTGTTCCTTAGTAATTTAAACGACTGCAGTGAGGACACTAACCAATTTTAAAAAATCATGTACAGTCAGCGACACAGGAAGACCATTAACTAGCGAAGGAAACACATTATAGGCGTCTACTTAACGAATACAAATTGAATATCTTCTGCTTGTCAACAGTATCAACTACACAAGCAATTCTCGCATTCGGGAGGACGACGGTTCAATCCCGTCTCCGGCCATCCTGATTTAGGTTTTCCGTGATTTCCCTAAATCGCTCCAGGCAAATGCCGGGATGGTTCCTTTGAAAGGGCACGGCCGACTTCCTTACCCATCCTTTCCTAATCCGATGAGACCGATGACCTCGCTGTTTGGTCTCTTCCCCCAAACAATCCAATCCAATCCAACAAGCAATTCTCTATTTTATATGTCTTCGATGATAACTGCAGACACAATTCGAACTGACCCAAAATCACAGCCAAGTTTTTTCGCAAACAGGTACTGGATTGCTAAGGGGCTTTTGGATCATTACCAAGATCAGCGAGAGAGCTACACAAAGCGTGGTATCAAAGAGTTTGTGCCTCGAAACAGAATATCGTACAGTCACAAAAAATAACTGCGAAACGTAAAACAGATAGCGTGGCAAGTTAGCAAGAAAAAGCATTCCTGTAGTTCCTTAACCCTATATTAGCCGTATTTCATTTCTTTTCACTCCTCCGACATGAAAACCACTTACAAGGTGTTAGTTTGGAGCTGTGGTTAACATCCCGTAGAGTGTAACCGATGAGCTAAAAGGCATTCCAGTCGAAACCTTCCAGAACTGCTACGAATATTGGAAACAAACCCCTCATCGCTTGCCGGCCGGGGTGGCCGAGCGGTTCTAGGCGCTACAGTCTGGAACCGCACGACCACTACGGTCGCAGGTTCGAATCCTGCCTCGGGCATGGATGTGTGTGATGTCCTTAGTTAGGTTTAAGTAGTTCTAAGTTCTAGGGGACTGATGACCTCAGAAGTTAAGTCCCATAGTGCTCATAGCCACTTTGAACCTTGATCGCTTATCAGCTGCGGAAAGAACTATTTGAAATGGGGATAACTTTTATGTACAAACTAAATTCATGGTTACAAAAATGAAAACAGTCTAGTAATTATTCATAATGGGAGACTGTCTTTCCAAGTCGGAAAAAAATACGAGGGTAGCCATAAAGCTTTAATTATCACGTCCAATGGTGACCACTGGACTTGGTGACGCTGCATGTTCACCCTTCAATGCAAAGTACGAGGGCTGGAACTTAAATAGTGGCAACTATTTATTCGCAATCGATACAAAATAGTTTCATGTCTGTACCTGCTACCGTCCTTCAAAGCTGTCACTAGCGTTGTGCAGAACCTGTTTCCAGCGATGTGGAAGGCGTAGTATACCGTTAGCAGAGCCTGTTCTGTAGATGGTGCGAATGGAGCGGTCTACTGCCTGTCGAATCACTGGAACAGTTCTGAAGCGAATGCCGCAAAGTGGTTCATTCATCTTCGTAATCAAATCAAAGTCACGAGGAGTCAAGTCGTATTACTGTTCGTTTCTGGAGCATCACCTGCGACCAGCTTCGCGAAAGAAGCGGCGACACTTTCTGCGCAACCCACCCATCATTTTCCATGACAATGCGCGGGGACGTACATCGCAAGCTGTGGCTGCTCTGTTCGGTCGATGGGACTGGGAAATACTGTACGAACCACCATACTCCCCGGACTTAACTCCTTGTGACTTTGATTTGATTCCGAAGATGAAGGAACCACTTCGTGGCATTCGCTTCAGATCTGTTCCAGTGATTCGACAGGCAACAGACTACTCCATTCGCACCAGCAACAGAACAGGCTCTGCTAACGGTATACTACGCCTTCCACATCGCTGGTAACGGGTTCTACACAATGCTGGTTACTACTCTGAAGGACAGTAACAGGTGCAAACATGTAAATCTTTTCTATCAGTTATGAATAAATAGTTGCCACTATTTAAGTTCCAACCCTTGTATTTTTCCCAACCATTTTGGTGTAGGAATCTGCAGTTCAGCTGTTCAGGTATACGGGAGATGAGGCAGAATTTATGGTCCGAAGTAGTAGTGTGTGTGACTGTGTCCTGTCCAGGATGAGATGGGATGTTTTGGAGAAAATCACCCTCTTATACTGCTTCACGCCACATTTCGTCTCAATTTACGAGGATAATCTGTTAGCGCTGCACTACAGCCGTGTCAAAGGACACTCGGCATTAACTTTCCCGTTGCTGCTTGGCTCTTCATCTTTTTCGGCGACGGAGAAGCCGCATGTTTCCACTGCTTGCTTTGCTCCTTTGTCTCGGGGTCGTTCTAATAAGGATATATGAAAACTGGGCACAGCAAAATTTCCGCCTCTACCAATATTTGTGAAATATGCGCCCTAGTATTCCTCAAAAGCGCCCGCCTCAGTAGTTGAGTGGTCACCATACATGGATGCCACGAGGAGGACCCTGTTTCAAAAATTGGCTCTAAGCGCTATAGGACTTAACATCTGAGGTCATCAGTCCCCTAGACTTAGAACTACTTAAACCTAACTTAAGCTAAGGACATCACACACATCCATGCCCGAGACAGGATTCGAACCCGCTACCGTAGCAGCCGCGCGCGGTTGTGGACTGAGGCGCCTAGAACCGCTCGGCCACAGCGGCTGGCAACCCAGTTCGATTCCTAGTGCTACCAAGTATGTTTCCTTCGTGGGAGGACTGATACGGGGTGCACTCAGCCTTTTGAAGCCAACTGAGGAGCTGCTTGACAGAGTAGTAAGATGCAGTCCCCATCCCCGAATTGCTCTTCAACAGTGGGAAGCACTGTAGGCCTGTGCTGTGATAGTGCCACGCAAAACAACAAGGGGTACAAGCCACCTCCATGAGAAACACGACCACACCATAACACCACCGACTCTGACTATTACTGTTGGCACTACAAACGCTGGCAGATGACGTTCACCGGGCATTCGCCATACCCTCATCCTGACATCGGATCGCCACATTGTGTACCGTGATTCGTCACTCCACACAACGTTTTTCCATTGTTCAATCGTCCAATGTTTACGCTACTTACACCAAGCGAGGCGTCGTTGGCATTTACCGGCGTGATGTGTGGCTTATGAGCAGCCGTCCAACCATGAAATCCAAATTCTCTCACCTCCCGCCTAACTGTCATAGTACTTGCAGTGGATCCTGATGCAGTCTGGAATTCCTGTGTGAGGATCTGGACAGACGTCTGCCTATTACACATTACGATCCTCTTCAACTGTCTGCGGTCTCTGTCAGCCAACAGACGAGGTCGGCCTGCACGCTTTTATGCTGTGTGTGTCCCTTCACGTTTCCACTTCACTATCACTTCGGAAACAGTGGACATAGGGATGTTTAGGAGTGTAGAAATCTCGCGTACAGACATGTGACGCAAGTGACACCCAATTACCTGACCACGTTCGAAGTCCGTGAGTTCTGCGAAGCGCCCCATTCTGCTCTATAACGATGTCTAATGACTACTGAGGTCGCTGATATGGATTACCTGGCAGCAGTTGGCAGCACAATGCACCTAATAAGAAAAACGTATGTTTTTGGGGTTTTCCGGATACTTTTGATCACATAGTGTAAGTAGTGTTAGTTGTTTTCACAGCTGAGATAATTGCTCAACCTTACTATCGTCCCATGTCAAATTTCTGTATCTCTCTAGTGCTTAGTTTTAGGAAATCAAACGAAGAACAGGTTTGGCGACTCCGTCTCTAGCAGGCAAATTGAATTTGCGCTCACAACGGCCTGGTCGGCTAACTATTTACTCCTTAAGAATTATTTCTCAGTACAACCCATCTTTCAACATCCTTATAAGCTTTTCAGAGTGTTCCTGATAATCTTGCATATGGCACAATGTGACTAAAACAAGGGATCAGCTGATAGGACACATCCTGAGCCGTCAAGAAATCGTCGGTTCGGTGATGGAAGGACGTGTGTGTGTGTGTGTGTGTGTGTGTATGTGCGTGTGTGTGTGTGCGTGTGTGTGGGATGGGGGGGGGGGGGAAGTAAAAATTGTAAAGGAAAAAAAGAGATGAGTACAGTAGGCAGGTGCTTCAAATGAATATAGGTGGCAGTAGTTATTCGTAGATGAAGAAGACTGCACGGGACTAACGAACATGAAGAGCTACTACATCAAACTAATCTTACGACTGAAGACTACGACAACAAAATTCTGCAATAACAAAAAAGTATCGTCAAGCATTAGCAGCTTCAAAAAATTTTGCTTGTTATTACGTGCGCTATCTTATGCTGCATACTCTATTCTTTAAAAGTGTACCTTACTTAATGTACAATTTTAAAATGCTCATATTTCTTCCACTTGATAATAATGGCAATGATACGCATAGCTGTAATTAAAAAGAAAATTGTTTTCATGTTTTGAAGTCATGTATAGAAGACGTGTGCAAGTAGCACAACGAGTGAGAGGATAAGCTACAGCGGATAGCAAAATAATGTGAACACCTGTACTTACTTGGGAATGGTTTGTTAATAAGGGGTTGGACCTCCATTTGGCCGTAATACAGCTGCGATTCTTCTTGGAATACTGGCATATCAAGATTGTATAGCTTGCAGTGGATTGTTCTGCCACTCTTCGATCACAACGTCTTCTAATTCCTGTAGTGATGAGGGAGGTGGAAATCTGCTCCGGAGTCTGCTCTCCAATACCGCCCACAAGGGTTCGATAATGTTCAAGTACGGGGACTGTGCTGGCCAGGGAAGACGCTGCAGTTCAGTTACATGCTCCTCATACCGCGACTGTACGGTCCTAGCTGTGTGTATGGGTGCATTATCGTCCTGAAATACGGCGTCATTGTTGGGGAACAAAATTTGAAACATGGGGTGCACCTGATCACCACCTAAAATGTTCACATAATCGTTAACTGTAACACGGTCTTTGAGAGAAATGATGGGGCCAGCAGAACACTATGATATGGCTGCCCACACCATCACACTTCCACCTCCACGCTTAACCACTGGAATCAAGCAGTCAGGATTGTAGGCTTCTTTTGGCGTTCTCCAGAAGCAAACCTGGCTCGATGTTGTAAATAACGAGAAGGCTGACTCGTCGGATCATATGACGTGTTTCCACTACTTCTTGGCGTTGGTTGTTGTCACTAACGGTTTCGGTATAGCAGCTCGTCTCTGAATATTCGCTTTATGGAGTTCTCGACGGACAGCGTCGGTAGACACGGAGCCTCGAAGATGGCTACTTGTCTCTGCAGTCACTTTAGCTCCCGTCGTTTTGTATTGTTTTGACATAATTCGTGTTACCGTAGGAGGATTTCGGTCATTCAATTTTGATTTGAGCCCACTATTACGTTTATACGATGACGTCTTTCCATGTTTTGCATAGGCTTCATGACTGTTGAAACAGTTGCTCTTGAATCATTCAATAAGTTGTCTGTCTTAATTACTGATGCTCCAGCTAATCGGGTCCCCACAATCTGCCCTCTCTGGAACTCTGTTAAGTCTTTCGTTGCACGTCGACCTCGGTCTCTCAATGCAAATACGAAGTGTGCACTACTCGTGAACAACCTGCACTGACGCCTAGTCCACACTGAACACGCACAGTCCAGCACGGCACGTGCCTCACCTACGTTGTTGACCGTCAGACACAACCATCCCATTACTACCACTGTTCACATTATTTTGCCTATCCCCTGTACATACAGCTTTTGCCATCTATATGTACTGATGTAAAAAAAGTCAAGGGATAGCGATATGCACATATACAGACGGGGTAGTATCGCTTACGCAAGGTATAAAATGGCACTACACTGGTGGAGCTGTCATTTGTATCAGGTGATTCACGTGAAGAGGTTTCCCATGCAATTACGGCCACACAACGGTAATTAACAGACTTTCAACGCGGAATGGTAGCTGAAGATAAAAGTACGGGACATTGCATTTCGGAAACTGTTAGGGAATTCAATAGTCCTAGATCCACAGTATAAAGATTCTGTCGAGAATACTAAATTTCGAGCATTATCTCTCACCACGCACAACGCAGAGGCCGACGGTCTTCACTTAATGACTGGGAGCAGCAGTGTTTGCTTGGAGTTGTCAGTGTTAATAGAAAAGCAACACTGCGTCAAATAACCGCAGAAATCAATGTGGGACGTACGAGGCACGTATCCGTTAGGACATTGCGGTGAAATTTGGCGTTAATGGGCTATGGCAGCAGACGACCGACGCAAGTGGCTTTGCTAACAGCATGACATCGCCTGCAGCGCCCGTCATGGTCTTGTGACCATATCGGCTGGACCCTAGACTACTACAAAACCGTGGTCTGGTAAGATGAGTCCAGATTTCAGTTGGTAAGAGCTGATGATAGGGTTCGAGTGTGGCGCAGACCTCCCGCGGCCATGGACCCAGGCTGTTGACAAAGCATCGTGAAAGCTCGTGGCGGATCCATAATGTGTGGGCAGTGTCTACGTGGAATGGACTGGATCCCTTGGTGCAGCTGAACTGATCATTGACTGAAAATGGTTGTGTTCGGCTACTTCGAGATCATTTGCAGCCGTTCATGGACTGCTTGTTCCCAATTTTTATAGATGCGTCATATCACTGGGCCACAACTGTTTGCGATTGGTTTGAAGAACATTCTGGACAATTATAGCGAATTATCTGACCACCCAAATCGCCCAGCATGAATCCCATAGAACATTTATGGGACATAATCGAGAGTTCAGTTCGTGCACAAATCCTACGCAGGCAACACTTTCGCAAATATGGATGGCTATAGAATAAGTATGGCTCAATATTTCTGTACGAGACTTCCAACAACTTGTTGAATCCATGCCAAGTCGAGTTTCTGTACTACGCCGGGCAAAAAGATATCCCCCACAACTTTTGTCACCTAAATATACATGCATACTCCTGGCCTTTCAGTTATTATGACAACGCATCTTATATACATACGGGTACCATTTGCTGTTTCACGGGTGCGGACTACATTTTATTTTAAGTTTCTGTTAACGTATGCTTTGTCACGTAGAATAGATACGATTTTCTAATTTCGTTTTTATGTTTCCATTTCATTGTGGAAGATTCGGTTGGAAATAAAAATCCTATGATTATATCCGACAGAAAATGAAATAAATTATGATCACGTCCTATTGTAAAAATTGTGGCATAACAAGCCTTGTTCGAGCATTTCGAGTCCTGTTCACCACTATCACGTAACAGATCTACCTTTCGCAGAAGTTGCACAACTCAGACAGTGCGATTAGAGGAGTTTATCTGGACCTTTTCTGTGCGCTAAGTTCACTTGCGCAATTTACCTGGCGATACACCTAGAACTCGCCCATCGTTGAAAGATCGATGTCTGATTTCCACTTTTTGCACTACCTGTATTGTATAGACCGGTAGGGCGTGTCAATTTATAAGCCAAAAATAAAATTTGGTGATTTTTGTGAATGATGTGGTCCAAAAATGTGCCCTTTGGTACATAAAATCCTAATTTAAAGGTTTCTCTTAGTTAAAGAACATTTAGTTCGCTAAATAAATTTGCGCTAGATTATAATGTATATGTAAATTTCCCAAAAAAAGGACACAAATTAATATAAACTAAATCAAAATTTGCACGAGAACTGTTTCAATGGACTCAAACAATTTTCTTTATACTCTCTCTCTATTTTCAAACACTGAAAACTCATTGTAAAAAATTTAAAAATCGTCAGTCAACAATATACATCAAATCTTCCTTCGATTCATGCCTAGAAATCATTCTTCTGCGTGCTTCCTGGCCTCTAACGTATCCTTCTCGTTCCTCAGGAGCACACACTTTGCCAGATTCCTCTGTTCCTTGCTCTACACCCCTCTCTATGGACTGCAAATGAACTTGAATTGGCTCTTGAATAAACTTTCTTATTTCTGATGTTTTGGGTTTGCAAGTAAGTGAAGGTTCATACACGTTTTCCGACTAGTCTATCAGCTACAAAAGTGAAGTTTTATATGAATTTACCACAGATGTCTTCCTAGGGCGAACATTTAGGTTTCGTGGAACATCGCCATCCTCATTCTCCAATTCAGTAATCTTCTGGCTCCTTGCTTTCCTTTCTTCTTGGTCTTCCGTGCATAAAAGTTTCTGAACCACCATTTTACTAAATTTGAACTACGATGAATGTTGGATTGTTGACAAAACGGTGTCTGCTACTGCCTTCTTCTGGGATTTTAGGAGCTTCAGCTGATAAAGAATGTGGCGGAGTCCTTCCATCCAAGAGAATTTAGATTTGATTATAAACCAGCAGGGATAGTAAACGGAAACAATGTATTCCACAAGCAGTTGTGACGTCATCAACTTGTTGCGTTTAAGGGCATGTTTTCAAAGCCATATGAGACAAATCATAAATTCAGTTGTTAACCACCGGAAGTGGCTTGCACGACCAATTTCTAATAGTGCCATATCGGTTGGAAGTGAACCTGTCCTTATAGCCTGGGATATTCCGTAACCATAAGCCTTATATGTAGAGAGGTCTTTGACAACAGTGTCACTCATTGGAATCAGAGGCTCTTGAAAGGATATTCTGGGAAATGTGCGATTGATTTCAAGTTCTGTTGCACTACGGAGCATGTTACCAAACTTACCACTCCACTTGCTGTTAGACAAAGTTTTCCCATCGAAGTGTTTGATCAAGTGGCATTAGTGTGAAGAGCGCAAACCAACCAGATGAATTTACGACTCAGCTGAGTGCATGACTATTCCTTCCCAACCAATCAGTGCTAAAATTCGTTCAGTCGCAAACTTTTGCCAATTCCGTTTTTCTTTAAAAAATCCACAAGATTGTTAGTAATAACTTTAGCAGATTTCCTTTTCATTAAATCTTTCTCTGGAGTAAAATGGCAAAGATACTATCCACCTGGCTGACTGCAAACACTGCAATACTCTTCTTTCACAATACTTGGAAACTGATAACTCGAGTTGTCTACTAGTAACAGAACTCCAGTAGAATCTGGGCGTCAACCAAATAAAATGCATTCAATCTTTCCTATCCTGCATCGCTCATGAAATTCTTCATCGAGTAAATCATGACGTCCTCTTTGGTAAGTGGATGATCAACCGTGGGTCACCTGTCTCCATCAGTAATTAATTCAGCGTCCAATAAGTACCTGTCGTAATGGCAGCTGTAGCACGTAGAGTGACGCGACACCTAATACTTTGCAGTGCAACACTGCGCAGTTGTAATGTATTGCACTAACTTGTATTTCAAGTAGAGGGTACATCAGAATCATCAAGGGTCTTCAGAATCTTGATCTTTAACATCAGTTGCCTCTTCACGCTTTTTCGGAGAAAAAAATTTCATTTTGACTGTAATGTTAACTCTTCCTTAATTTTTTGCTTGTATTTAGAAATTCTTCTTAATTCATTTTCTTGATTCTTCTGCTTTTTAATTTGTCTTCTGTGCTCAGATATACCTGGTAACCTAATTTGATGCCGTCCAACAGATCCAACTTCCTCTCTTTGACCTTTAATAAACACCAGTTCTCTGACAGAGATCTTCACGTCCTTAGAACAAGAGAAGGAGATCCGCACTCCATCGTTACTGTTAGCATCACCTGGACATGGACTCTCAAATTCTGAACGTAACTTAATCTCACACTTGCAGCTGAGGATGACAAGGAGCTTGTCTAACGTTGCTTTGTAAGCCTCTTTCAATTCCAGTTTTCCTCTGCCAGGTGATATGATTTGTTCTTTTCCCAGTTTTCTTCTACCTTCTTCAGTACTGTCACTCTAGAATTTAAAATTGGTACCACAAAACTATTTACTAGCCGCCACTTCTCAAGCACTTTTGGATACATACCCTCTGCAAAAGTGGCTACTGGATAATTCCTGACATTCTCACCACTCTGCTCTCTTATCAGAATCCCGTATTTTAGAACATCACGCAGAGTTGCGAGTTCAGAAGGCAGCATTTCTCGACCAGTTCCCATGTGAGTGGTTGTCGCCAGCTTTGCCTTCCCTTTACTGGACATGGCTCTGAATTTTCAGGTTTTGAAAGTGGCCGAATCTATTTGTGCTTGTATAAAGAAAACCAAGAAATGTCACTGTTTGTATGATATTAAGAAAAAGACGCTCTGCTGCAGATGAGTATTGCTAGTTTAAAAACTTTTACGAGTGGCTTAAAATGATTCCTGATTTTATAGTGTATTCTTATCCTTAGATCAGAAGAACAAACAGAAATAACGATAAGAAGGCTTTTCCTGAAAGAAGACAGTTTGAGCGAATTTTACATGAAATGTCAAAAATCACGAAATTGAAAGAAGCTATTTACCAAAATATAATTGACAATTGCTAACCAAAACACAGCTTTACGACCCTCCATACTTTTCTAGAACCGAAGACAAAATATTTGACTCTCCCTAATAGGGTGGCCTTTAAACACCAGGGTCTCAATTTAGCTTGCGATTCCTGGTTGCCGGCCGTTGCGGCCGAGCGGTTGTAGGCGCTTCAGTCTGGAACCGCGCGATTTCTACGGTCGCAGGTTCGGATCCTGCCTCGGGCATGGATATGTGTGATGTCCTTAGGTTAGTTAGGTTTAAGTAATTCTAAATTCTAGGGGACTGATGACCTCAGCTTAAGTCCCATATTGCTCAGAGCCATTTTTTGATTCCCGGTTCTCCGCCGAGATATGGTCTGCAACTTCGTTCGTCTCTCAGACTTGTTGATCTCACTGGAAGCTCCTCCTCCACTTACCAATGTGTCAATAAATGGTTCATTGTAGCCGAACACTTGCTCCAACTGATCAAGAATTTTTGCATCATTTTTTCCCTACGTCATTTTGTTTTGGCTCCTCTATCGGCGAGCTACAGTACTGTGGCGTGGGGATTTCAATGTGCGCCAAGACTGTGCAATTTTATTTTTTCGAGGCTATAATTACAAACTTATGACTACCCCTAGTACGACTATTTTTCGTGAGCCTGCGCACGCAGGCAGGGTACTCACGATGCTGGGCCGTTGCGACAGCAACCTGTCGCACTGCGCGCCGCGTCCGGGTCGTGGCCGCGGGTAGGTCAGAGGTGAGCGCACCGGGCGCTGCCGCCGCTGCGGTGCCATGGAGAAGCGCGCGTGCTGCGGCCAGGCCGCCCGCACTCCATATTTCACGCACTGCACATCTGACACGCCCCGCAGCCTTCATTCAGAACCGCGCGCGCCCCGCTACATTACGTGTAAATACGAGGGGTGTTCGGTAAGTCATGCAACTTTCTTTTCTCGACTAATTCGGTTGAAAAATGTGAACTTGTTGTGGGACATTATGGAATATTCCATCTTCATCTTCACTCCCTATAGTTTCACGAAGTTCCGTTAGGTGGCGGCGTTATACGTGCCCTTCAAAATAACGTCTGTAACGTTGGTGCGTTCCAAGCAGAGGACTGTCATTGAATTTCTTTTAGAGGGAAACCAGAGTATTGCAGATATTCATAGGCGCTTGCAGAATGTCTACGGAGACCTGGAAGCGAACAAAAGCACGGTGAGTCGTTGGAGGACGCATCTGTCGTCATCGCAACAAGGTAGCGCAAACCTGTCCCATCTGCTGCGCGTTTGCTGGCCGCACATAGCTGTGACTCCTGCAGTGGTTAAACGTCCGAACACTCTCATTCGAGGTGATCGACAAATCACAATCAAACACCTCGCAGCACAACTTGAGGACTCTGTTGGTAGTGCTGACACAATCGTCCACCTGTTTGGGTAGTCGAAGATGTATGCCCGCTTGGTTCCTAGTTGCCTTATAGAAGACCCTAAGAGCAACGAAGGACCATGCTTGAGGAACCGCTTGCGCGTTGCGAGTCCGATCGTGACAACATTTTGTCGAACATCGTCGCAGGCGATGAAACGTGGACTCCTAATCAGAAACTAAACCGTAATACAGTGAGTGGCGCCACGCCACCTCTCCTCCAAAGAAAAAGTTCAAAGTCGCATCCTGAGCCGGTTAAGTCATGGCGACGGTTTTCTGGGACTCTGAAGGGGTTGTTCTGTTTGATGTCCTCCCTCATGATGCAACGATCAACTCTGATTTGTATTCTTCTATCCTCAGTAACTTTAAGAAACTGCTTCAGGGTGTTCGTCGCCACAAAAATGCAAACAAATTTCTCGTTCTCCATGGCAACGCAAGGCCTCACATAAGTATGCGTTTCCTAGAGGATCTCACAGAACTTCACTGGACTGTTATTCTTCGTCCACCCCACAGCCTAGACCTCGCACCCTCCGACTTGCATCTGTTTGACCCAATAAAGGATGCACTCCGCGGGTAGCAATACATGGATGATCGGGAGTTTATTAATGCAGCGAGACGTAGGCTCCGACGTCGACCAGTAGAGCTGTACCATGCGGGTATTCGGACCCTCCCAGTAACGTGGCGTAAGGCCGTCGCATTGAACGGAGATTATATTGAAAACTAGGGTTCTTAGCCAAAAAAACGGGAAAAATAGGGTGTACTGATCAATCTGCTTTCAGAAAAAACATATACATAGATTATTGAACACCCCTAGTAATAATATCCTTATACTTCTTCTTTTTCTGGCCTCAAGCCCATTTTTTCTCAGCGTCGGCATGTTTTTTTTTTTTTTTTTTTTTTTTCGGCTGTAGCTAAGTTTGTGGTATTGCGTGTCCCGATGTTCTTCCTGTCACCACCGTTTCCACCTGGGACGGAACTGAGTACCCCATTTGTCTGTGCCTAGTTTTATCCTATGTTCCAGTGTAAGAACGTCTTCTAAACGTTTGCGTAGCGTGTATCTGAGGCGGGGTGTAGGTGTCGGCCTGGTATTCATCTAGCTGGATTGGGAGACCGCATGCAGGCTGGGCGGTATATCCAGTCCTCGCCGTTAATCCACCGGGGCCGGTGCACCTCCCCATGTCCTAGAAGTGGACCCTTTATGCTCTCGGCTTCCGTGCACGCAAACTGTGCACGAAACCCATCTTTCCCGACATTTCTACACCTCTGCACTTTCTTTTACAATTTTCTTTACAGTTCTCTTGCCAACACCACATGTTTCTGTAGTCCGTTCTTGTGTCTTTAGAATGTTGACAATAGGAGTCCCACTTTCAGATTCACGTTTGAATAAATTGTAAATGCGGTAAATAAACTCCCTCCACCCTCAACACCCCCAACCCCACCCTCCACCCCCTACGTCACATGCTTGAAAAGCATTGTACTTTTATTGCCGTCACCTGACACATTTGTTTTAAAAATCGAACTAACACATTTACGGATCACATTCTCAGGTATACTGCTAAAAGAAAATAACATCGAAAATTGGCTGAATAGTTTGGTCGATATGTGGATGATTTTGCATTGTCGTAAAGTAAGGCAACAGTGCGGCCTGCAGGAAAGAGATTCTCGTAACTCACGCCTAACCACTCGGAAAGGGAATGAATCTTCTTGGTTGCCAGCGACTAATGGCGAGGGATGCACAGAACGGTTGAAACTTGGGCCATCTTCCTATGTGGGGCAGGCTATGGGAGGATCTAGCTCACATAGCGCTGAATCTCATGTAGAAAGCAATATGTGTACCTCTTTTGGTTGAAATCTGTCTGGTGGTTTCTCAATGCTCCAGCTTTGCTCTGGCATTTAATTACTTCCTCCATCCACTTCCCTCCTCAGACACTCTCCGTCTGCAACCTGTGAACCTCTCTCTTTTTCACCTGCTTTCTCACATCCTTTTTCACCCAACTACCCCGCTCCATCTTCTACATGGCTCCTACACCTTCCAGTCATTCCGCTTCTCTGTTTTCACCGTATCCTCCCTCTCACTCTTTCAATCTACTCCTCAGTCTTCACTCTGTTTGTCTCCTCCTCCCACTTTCTCTAATTTCTCCTATTCCTCGCTCTCTCTCTGTCCATCTCGTCCTCACCTCCTCTCTGCCTATCTCCTTCTCATTCCCTCCCTGTCCATCTACTCCTCAACCCCTCTCTTCCCATCTTCTCCTCATCTCCATCTGCGTCCATCTCCTCCTCATCTTCCTATCCATCTCTTCCTTCTCCCCCTCTCACTGTCCATCTCCACCTCCCCTGTCTGCCCATCTCCTCCTTCCCTCTCTTTCACTCCACTTCCTCCTCCCACCACTGTCTTTCTGCATCTCCTCTTCCCCCCTTTGCACTGTCCATCTTCTGCTCTCTACTCTCTTTGTCCATCTTTCCCTGATCCCCTCTCTCTATCCATTTCCTCTTGCCTGTATTTCCATCTCCTCCTGCCGCCACTCTCCCTCAACTCCTTCCTGCCACTCTCCCTTCCCATCCCCTTCTCCCTACCTCTCCCTGCCCAGCCCCTCCTGCCCCTCTCTCCCTACCCATCCCCTCCTACCTTGCTTTCCCCATCCATCCCCTACCAACCCACTCTCTCTGTCCATCCCACTTTGTCCATCTCAAACTTCCCTCAACTGTGCTCATCCATATTCATAGCCCCTGCAAAAACAGGTCGATAAAGCAGGCTGATGCTAATCCTACAACAAATCTGTCATATAGGGCAGCCTACCTAACAGGGACTTGGAAAATGTTTTATGCCTGATGTAGGCTGCCCTGCAAAACAGGTCAATAAGACAGAGCGATACTACTCCAACTCAATAAATATGGTGTGCATGATAATCAACATCTCAGGGGCTGAAATACTGTTTTCTGCCTTTATTGCCACTCCTATTGTAGCTTGGAGGTTTTTACCCCAACAGTGCTGGTGCTCAAAGTATGTTGTTTGGGTGCCAATGTGGCTGAAATTGATCCAGAACCTGAGTGGAGATGCTAGACATATACTCATACAATACACACATGCCACTGTATATGAATACTAGTCTTTTCCTCATGGCTTTGATCATGTCTGCATTCGAAACAGATACCCCACCCCCCCCCCCCTCCCCAGTCTTTGTCTATCTCTTCCTCCCTTTGTCTCTCTCTTTACCTCTTCCACTGACCTCTATCTGTCTCCTCCTCCACACTCTCACTGCCTCTTCATATCCTCCTCACCACGCTCACTGCCCCTTCATTTCCTTCTGCTCCTTTCCATGTCTGTCTCCTCTGTCACCTTTCTCCAAACTTATTTTCCTTCCCTCCCATTGACCATATCCTCCTACTCCTCTCCGTTTTCTACATCTACATCTTCATCTACATCTACATCTACATACATACTCCGCAATCCACCATACGGTGCGTGGTGGAGGGTACCTCGTACTACAACTGGCATCATCTCTCCTTGTTCCACTCCCAAACAGAACGAGGGAAGACTGACTGCCTATATGCCTCTGTACGAGCCCTAATCTCTCTTATCTTATCTTTGTGGTCTTTCCGTGAAATACAGGGTTATTACAAATGATTGAAGCGATTTCACAGCTCTACAATAACTTTATTATTTGAGATATTTTCACAATGCTTTGCACACACATACAAAAACTCAAAAAGTTTTTTTAGGCATTCACAAATGTTCGATATGTGCCCCTTTAGTGATTCGGCAGACATCAAGCCGATAATCAAGTTCCTCCCACACTCGGCGCAGCATGTCCCCATCAATGAGTTCGAAAGCATCGTTGATTCGAGCTCGCAGTTCTGGCACGTTTCTTGGTAGAGGAGGTTTAAACACTGAATCTTTCACATAACCCCACAGAAAGAAATTGCATGGGGTTAAGTCAGGAGAGCGTAGAGGCCATGACATGAATTGCTGATCATGATCTCCACCACGACCGATCCATCGGTTTTCCAATCTCCTGTTTAAGAAATGCCGAACATCATGATGGAAGTGCGGTGGAGCACCATCCTGTGGTACGTTTAGCTCCCTGCTTGCTTTATTCGTCGACTTCCGCGGGCTACGCGTGAAACTTGCCCGCACGCGTTCAACCGTTTCTTCGCTCACTGCAGACCGACCCGTTGATTTCCCCTTACAGAGGCATCCAGAAGCTTTAAACTGCGCATACCATCGCCGAATGGAGTTAGCAGTTGGTGGATCTTTGTTGAACTTCGTCCTGAAGTGTCGTTGCACTGTTATGACTGACTGATGTGAGTGCATTTCAAGCATGACATACGCTTTCTCGGCTCCTGTCGCCATTTTGTCTCACTGCGCTCTCGAGCGCTCTAGCGGCAGAAAGCTGAAGTGCGGCTTCAGCCGAACAAAACTTTATGAGTTTTTCTACGTATCTGTAGTGTGTCATGACCATATGTCAATGAATGGAGATACAGTGAATTTATGAAATCGCTTCAATCATTTGTAATTGCCCTGTATAAGTTGGTGGCAGTAAAATTGTACTGCAGTCAGCCTCAGATGCTGGTTCTCTAAATTTCCTCAGTAGCGATTCACGATAACAACGCCTCCTTTCCTCCAGAGACTGCCACCCGAGTTCCTGAAGCATTTCTGTAACACTCGGGTGATGATCAAACCTACCAGTAACAAATATAGCAGCCCGCCTCTGAATTGCTTCTATCTCTTCCCTCAATTCGGCCTGATAGGGATCCCAAACGCTCGAGCAGTACCCACGAATAGGTCGTATTAGTGTTTTGTAAGTGGTCTCCTTTACAGATGAACCACATCTTCCCAAAATTCTACCAATGATCCGAAGACGACTGTCCTCCTTCCACACAACTGCTATTACATGCTTGTCGCACTTCATATAGCTCTGCAATGTTACGCCCAAATATTTAATCGACGTGATTGTGTCAAGCACTACACTACTAATGGAGTATTCAAACATTACGGGATTCTTTTTCCTATTCATCTGCATTAATTTACATGTATCTATATTTAGAGTTAGCTGCCATTCTTTACACCAATCACAAATCCTGTCCAAGTCATCTTGTATCCTCCTACAGTCACTCAACGACGACACCTTTCCGTACACCACAGTATCATCAGCAAACAGCCGCACATTGCTATCCACCCTATCCAAAAAATCATTTATGTAGATAGAAAACAATAGCGGACCTACCACACTTCCCTGGGGCTCTCCAGATGATACCCTCACCTCCGATGAACACTCACCATCGAGGACAACGTACTGGGTTCTATTACTTAAGAAGTCTTCGAGCGACTCACATATTTGGGAACCAATCCCATATGCTCGTACCTTAGTTAGGAGTCTGCAGTGAGGCACCGAGCCAAACGCTTTCCGGGAGTCAAGGAATATGGCAACCGTCTGATACCCTTCATCCATGGTTCGCAAGATATCATGTGAAAAAAGGGCGAGTTGCGTTTCGCAGGAGCGATCTTTCTAAAGCCGTGCTGATGCATGGACAGCAACTTCTCTGTCTCAAGGAAATTCATTATATTCGAACTGAAAATATGTTCGAGAATCCTGCAACAAACCGATGTTAAGGATATTGGTCTGTAATTTTCAGGATCCGCCCTTCTTATATACAGGCGTCACCTGCGCTTTTTTCCAGTCGTTCGGGACTTTACGTTGGGCAAGAGATTCACGATAAATGCAAGCTAAGTAAGGAGCCAGTGCAGTAGAGTAATCTCTGTAAAACCGAATCGATATCCCATCAGGACCTGGCGGTTTATTTATTTTCAACCCATTCAGCTGTTTCACAACCCCAGGGATGTCTATCAATATGTCCTCCATACGGGAATCTGTACAAGACTCAAACGGCGGTATGTTTGTACGATCCTCCTGCGTGAAAGATTTCTCAAATGCTAAATTTAAAATTTCAGCTTTCGTTTTGCTGTCTTTACAATTGGCCCCTTCCCCATGACGCCTTCCACCTGGCTCCCATGTCTCCCCCTCCTCCCTCTGTCTCTATCTATCTTGTCCCACCCCTCTCTCTGTATAACCCCTGCCCCACCATCTCAACCTTCACTTCAGCCAAGCCCAGCTGCACATGTAGCCACTACAAAACACTTTAATAAAGCAGGCTATTACTACTCCCACAACTTGTCTGTCATGCAGGGCATTTATTGCTGTCGCCTGACAAATTTACAAGGGCTATTCGGAAAGTAAGGTCCGATCGGCCGCAAAATGGAAACCACTGCAAAAATAAAATACATTTTATTTGCAACAGTTAACCACACCCTCAAGTTACTTCTCTACGTAGTCGCCGCTCAGACTTAGACATTTGTCGTAGCGCTGTACCAACTTTCAAATACTCTCGTCATAGAAGGCAGCCGCCAGTGCTTTCCGCCAACTTTCTATGCTCATCTACAGCACGTTGTCTGTGCCAAAATGTTGTCTTCATAGCCAGCGGTTGATTTGAACAGAGATGATACCCAGAGGGAGACACAAAAATGGTTCAAATGGCTCTGAGCACTATGGGACTTAACATCTATGGTCATCAGTCCCCTAGAACTTAGAACTACTTAAACCTAACTAACCTAAGGACATCACACAACACCCAGTCATCACGAGACAGAGAAAATCTCTGACCCCGCCGGGAATCGAACCCGGGAACCCGGGCGCGGGAAGCAAGAACGCTACCGCACCACCACGAGCTGCGGACAGAGGGAGACAATTATGGACTGTATTGTGGGTGATCAAACTTTCCCATCGAAAACGCTGCAGTAACTTCTTCAACGACCCTGCAGAATGCGGTGGAGAATTGGCATGAAGTAGGAAACGCATGTCAGTTATGTTATGTGGGCTGCATAAAATCACGCGAGATCTCTCACCAGGCCCTCATACAAGGCGGGAGACATTATTTTCTAGGCATCTTTAGGTGCTCACTGTGGTCCTCAGAACTGAGAAGAGCGACGTGACGCAATTGACAGATACTAGAGACACTGGCCAACACATATGTACAAAGCTTCATAGGATACTCACTGTGGTCTACATTTCGCGCCCAATCGGTCCTTACTTTCCCAATAGTCCTCGTATTTGGAAACCGCACTTACACATTTACAGGCACACATTCACGGCTATGCTGCTACAAGAAAATACCATTAAAAATTTAATGAATAATTTTATCTCTCTATGGATGAAATTGAATTGTCGCAAAGTATGGCAACAGCGCAACATGCATGAGGAGAGATTCTCATAACTTGCAGCTAGCCACTTGAAAAGAGAATGGATTTTATTGGCTGGCAGGGCTATGTGCAGAATGGATGAAAATTGGGTTGCCTTCCTGCATAAGGTGAGATGAGATCTGGACACACACACACACACACACACACACACACACACACACACACACACACACACACACACATCCTATTTCATACACATACTAGTTGAATACCCCAACTTTGCCCAGATACATGCCTCCACACAACCTGCCCTCCTTCCACCTGCCTCCTCAATTTCTCTCCATCTTCCACATCACACCCTCTCTCTCTTTTATCTGTGACCCCACACCCTTTTCCTTTTTCACCTGCAGACTACCCCTCTCCATCTTCTACATGCCTCCTATTTATCTCCTTTCTCCCCTCTCTGAACATCTCTTCCGCCATCTCTCTATGCATCCTCTCCTGCCTCCTTCTCTCTCTCCACCCCCTTCTCTATCCATCTCAACCTACCCCATCTGTGCCCATCCACATTAGTAGCCTCAGAAAAACACATCGCTAATGCAATCTGATACTACTCCAAGACAATATGGCAGTCACTCAGGATACCCTATGAATCGGGGGCTGAAAACCTGTTGCTTGCCCCTGACGTGTAGGCTGCCATGCAAAGCTGATAGATAAGGCAGGCCAATACTACTCTCACACAGCATGCCTGTTGCATGAGGGAGCCTACATGGCAGGGACTGAAAAACTCGTCTTGCCCATGTCTTCACTCCTATTGGTGCTAGCTGGATATATTACCTCAGTACTGATACTTTTGACGTTTACTTTGTGTCCCAAACTCAGCTGAAATCAATGCAGTGGTTTGGGAGAAGATCCAGAACATATATACATACATGCTGGTTTATATTCATTCTAAGACACACCGGAAGAGTTTACAAATTGGTCACAAATTATTTCATATCAGTATCACAGAAAATGAAAAATTGTAATCTTCAGCAGTAGATGGAAGAATGTAAGACTCTGCTGGCAATGGTAGTAATTAGGGAACATGTTGATACCAAGGCATAAAGGGTTTGTGAATTTCATTCTGTGTGCTCAAATGACTAGCAGCTATGCCTTGCAGACAGGTGTGTGAACAATATATGTACATTCCAGCAATTGTGAGAGGACATGCAGTTGGGCTCAAAGAAACCAGTTGGGGTAATCAGCGAATCACTCAACATTTGAATAGGAGTGATGACACTATTTGATGATGTTGGCAGGTATGGGTGACCATGGCTGAACACAGCACCAAAAAGTAATTGGTCAATGTAGAGAGATGACCAAACGTGAAGACCGAGCAATCACCACAGTGGCGCTCAGAGCCCCAGATTCATCATTGTCATCACTCTGGCATGCAACTAGTGCTTCAGTGACCATAAGGACTGTTGATAGGCGGCTCACAGAAAGGGAGCTGAGCTCACGATGCTCCTTGTTATGGCTACCTCTGTACAACAAGTCTGTTTGCAGGCTCACTTGGCTTGGAATCTCATTGACTGGAGTAGAAATCTCTTCAGAGATGAGTCCTGCTTCGAACTCACACCCAATGACCAACGAAGACATGTCTGAAGACACCCCACACAGCGGTGGGTTACTAACCTGACTGTTGCTCGTCATATAGCCAGACAGCCAGGAGTTTACTGTAGAGTGCCATTTCTTTTCATAGCAGGACCCCTTGCTTGTCATCCATGGCACCATTACATTACAGAGACATGTTGACGATATTTTACCACCCCTTTTATTACCCTTCATTGGAATCCATCTTGGGCTTACATTTTAGCAAGATAATACCTGCGCACATATGGAAAAAGTTTCTATTGCTTGTCTTCGTGCTTACTTTGGCCTGCAAGATCGTCGGATCTCTTCCCAATTGAGAACTTTTGAAGCATATGGGCAGGTCCCTCCAACCATCTCCGGATTTTGACGATCTAGCCCGTGAACTGGGCAAAATTTAAATGATATTCCTCAGGAGGACATCCAACAACTCTATCAATCAGTGACAAGCCGATTAACTGCTTCCATAGGAGCCAGAGGTGGACCAATGCGTTACTGACTTGCTCAATTTGTGAAGCTCTTTCTCTTGAATAAATGATCCAATTTTTCTGAAATAGTAATTATTTGTTTGCCACTACATGTAGATCACATATCCGGAATTCCATCCCATTCAGAAAATTTCTTTGTCGTGTGTCTTCTTTTTTATCTTAGAGCGTGTATACACATGCATATGGGCATGGCTGGGGGAAGGTTGAGGTGAATAGAGCAGATGATGGATAGGGAGGGATAGGAGGGTATGGACAGAGAGACAGAGGCAGGAGTTGGGTAGAGAGAATAAGGTAAGGAGAGGAGGAACAGAGAGGGGGGGAGGAGTTGGACAAGGTGAGGGGGGCAGGAGGATATGGCTAGCGAGTGGTGATGAGAAGGTGGATAGGGAGAGGGTGCAGGAAGAGATGGATAGCGAAAGGGAGCAGGAGACATGCAGAGAGAGAGAGAGAGAGAGAGAGAGAGGGGGGGGGGGGAGGACTTGAATGGAGAGGAGAGCACTAGGAGATGGTCAGAGAGAGGGTGAGGGAATGTGGACAAGGAGACTGTGAGACAGATACTAATCTTCTCCCTGCTGCTTTCTTCATGTGTGCATTCAACATACATATTGCACACTACTTCTCCTACCTCTCTATGTCCATGTTATCTCCCCTGTCTCTCTGTCCACTTCATGCTCCCACTTCTAGATGTCCTTATTGTCCTCCCCCCTCTTTTCTCCATCTCCTCCTCCCCCTACATTTGTCTACATTCCCTTCATATTCCCTCTGAATATCACCTCCTTCTCCCTCCCTCTGTATCCATCACCCCTTCTAACCACCTTAACCTACTTCCAGCTGTACCCATATGCACCCATTGCCCCAGCAAAACATATCGATAAAACAGTCCGATAGTACTACCATAGCAACCTGTCATACAGGGTAGCCTATATAGCAGAGATTCTGCCAATATTTCCACTGCTATTGGAGCTAGGCAGTTATAAACCACACAGTGCTGATAGGTGGATAGGCAAGAGTTCTATAAATTCTCTCATCTGATCCCAGCTGCACCATTTGACACAACTTTTCTTTCAAAAACCCGGTTTTATTGCCATTTTACAACTTCTTACATAATAATTACTAGTTATAAGTGTTTGTTAATTATTCACTCCACCCTTCAGAAGTTATTACATGAAACACAAAATGATTAACTTTAGAATGTATGAATGAATTATAAAAATATATGAACTACCAGGCCTAAGAAAAGAGTTTTTAAAAAAATGTTTGACAGATGACTGTTTCCCCTTTTAGCCCCCTTCTGTGCTATAATATCCCGTCAATTACGCAAACAGGTGCTACTTCTTCTTATTGCTCAGTAATGTATTGCAGTGCTGCCTCAGTCGCCTTGAATGCTTCTGAGTAAGGAATGAGATTTCTCCTTTCATCTACATTAGCCTCCTCCTCTTGTGTAATTTCCCCATGCATCCCCATTTCCACAATATACTCGTCAGTTTGTTAATCAAATTCATCGTTTGCCATCCATTTTGTGAGGTCCTCTATACTGACATTTTCACAGCCCACCACATTTTTGAGCAATGAAATGATATCAATATTTCCATCTTTGACTTCAGTGTCATATTACATCTGAGACAACTGTGCATGTCACATCAGCACCAGCACTTCCTTATTTTCAAGGCCATTCCAGCAATCATGACATCAACATTAGCACATCTGCCCAAGTCATAAGTAACCCAAACCTTTGATGTGCACCTTCGGCAGAAGCATGCTAAGGTAGTGCCACAGTTGTGATCTTGACCAGTCACACGTAGCGTGTGCACATGTGGTCATGTATTCGTGGCCACTACAACTTATATTCAAGTATTTGTGTCAAGATTAGAAGTGTGGTCCTATCTTAGAATAGCTCAGTGCCTTTCCTGATGGTGCACGCCAACAGTTTTGGTCACTTACGACTAATACATTACCTGCAAATCCGAAACATATACTGTAGATGCCACGGAGAGGCGAATGTGCCAATAAACCTTCTGCCGTCATTGAAATCTAGACTGTTTTTTCCCACAGAAAATATATCAAGGTAGCTGCATCATGGTCGTAGAGTGGGAGGGTTTATGTAACGAATTAGGAGTTCATAGGTGTTGAAAATGAGTTTTATCATAAATATTATCCCGCAAAACCCCGGAAACGCAAAGTAAAAGCAACTCTTGTTTCATATCCTATTTGCTCCCGTCACCAGCAGATGACTGCACTGTAGAAAACGAGTGCTCCTGTCACCAGCAGATAGCTGTAGTGTAGAAAATGTGGAAGGTTCGATCTTTGTACCACGATTTTCTTTGAGATGACCACTGTCGCCAACAGGTGGCTGCACTGTAGAAAACGTGTTCTGACGGTTTCTTGTACCATGAGTAGTTCTTACTGTCACCAACAGATAGCTCCACCGTTAAAAACATAACAGAGCCATAAATTAATTATTTTCCCCGTCTAAGATTTTGCTATATTCTGAAATGTCTGCAAAAATACATCTGCAATGTAAAGAAAGTGCAAGTTAATTTCCACAGAAGTACATATTTGCCAAATTCTAAAGTATGTATTCCAGTGCTAGTTTTCAATGCCTAATAATAGTTGACATTTCCGAAGATAGGAATCAATGTTGTAAAACTAGCCTGACTAGGCTTGCTAATTGCAGAAGAAATACGTGTTAGCTACTCGTATTTATACTAATCAGGCAAGCACACAAGAAAACTGAGAATTTATTAGGCCTACTCTTGACTTAAGTGAGACTACACCCTCAAATTACATATTTCCGCATTTATATGTACTATTCTAGCCGGGACACAGCTAACACATCATGCTCTTCACTAACAAAACATAATCGATGATACTGATTACTAGATATTGCTATTATCACATACCACACAGACCTACTTCCGACAAAATTTGCAACCAGAATTATGGTGCCAAGGCTCTTTAAAAGCATCACAAATATATTATTAGCCACAGGTCTTGGGGAGCGGACAGGGTGTGTCTGCACCAGTTTTATAGGGCTTTCGTGCGTTCGCGGCTGGACTATGGGTGCAAGGTGTATGGATCGACGATGTCTTTTTATTTGAAGATCATTGACACTGTCCACCATGAGGGGATTCGGCTAGCCACAGGTGTTTATAGGACCAGTCCCATACTCAGTCTCTCTGTTGTGGCTCGGGAACCGCCACTCACCATCCAGCGGCAGCTCCTCATGGTATGTCAGGCATGCAAGTTCTTCAAAGCTCCGACTTCACCCGCATACCATAATGTTGCTCGTCCACCTCTGGTACGCCTTTTCTCCAAATCTCCATCAGCCACAAAGCCGTTCGGTATCTGCGTGCAGAGTGCGCTGGAGTCACTCGGTGTGGAGCAAGTACATCCCCGAATCCGGGGTTTTAATCGTCTGCCGCCTTGGTTACACCAGTGGCCCACTGTCATTTTAGATTTATACAATACAGGAGAGATTGCACTCCTGTTTCTATTTTAATTAGATGTTCTCTGACATTTTATGTGCGCACCACAACTATGTGGCCGTCTTTAAGGATGAGTCTAAGCGGTGGGACTCTGTTGGTTGCTCTGTCGTTTTCCCAGATCGTGTCCTCAAGATCCGACTGCCTCAAGAATTTATTGTGTCTGATGCAGAATTGTATGCGATCTTGCGAGCACTGGAGCAGATGTAACTTTCTTCCAGTGCTAAATATCTTGTCTGTTCAAATTCTCTTAGTGCCTTTCACTCTCACCAACGTTTGTACCTAGCGGATGAAGTGATCCAGAATATCCAGGATGCCCTCCTCCAACTACACGACTGGGGAAGGAGGTGTCTTTCTGCTGGATATAAGGGCACACGAACACTGCGGGGAACGAAAGGGCGGATCTAGCAGCCAAGGAGGCGTGTCATGATCCTCAAGTACATCATTGTGCCATCCCGCTTCATGCTATCACCTCGCTTTGAGGTACAAAGTCATGCGTCAATGGGAAGACGAGTGGCTGGAAGTGACCGACAGAAAGCTCCCTGTAGTAGAGCCCACAACTTGGCCGTGGCGTACCTCCTTCCAGCCACGTCGACAGGACGAGGTACTTCGTACTCATCTTCGCATACGCCGCGGCCCTATAACGCTTGGCTTTTTACTCCGGCAAGAGGACACTCCAGTGCTTGGTGCTTGTGGCGTACAGATCACTGTGGGCCACATTTTATTGGACTGTTTTTTATTTTCCGACCAGCGGGCCGCCGCAGATTTGCCGCCGGATCTGCCCTGTATTTTAAGTAACGTTCAAACGAATGTGGTTCTAGTTTTAAAGTTTTTTTGAATTGTCCAGCATCTTTCCCAAGATTTTAGGGAGATGGTTTTAATGTGTACACAGGGTGACCAGTTCACCTATATTTTTTGTACGTTGTCAACCAGTCCCATTTACCTGTGCCTGTCTTTTAGCTCCTTTCTCGTTTTACTTATGTTTTATCTCATGTATAGCAATATTTACTTTTTCTGCGTTGTTTTAGCGCATGTGAGATAGAGTGATTTTGTGGTCGATTCTATTGCATGAACGTGAAACAATTTTCTAGGTTTCAGCCACACTCGATGGTTTTCATGAATGTAAGGGCGCTGATAACCTAGCCGTTCAGCGCCGGTAAGTCCCAAAAACACACACACACACAACATAACTGATTACAGAAGCAACGAATAAGGTGCTTTATTACGATATATCATTTAAACTGGATTGTTTATAAACACACACTCGCAAGAAAGACGACCCTAGGCGGTAACTACGAGAGAGGTGTCATTTCTAAAGACAATGTCAGAGTCGATATCTCGGAAATATATGAAATTTCTTACAGTTTATGGTAAGACATCTTGAGCTCAAAAAAATTAAATGTTGGCACGTCTCAGTTGCCTGTACAACTAAAAATGCTTGCTTATCGTAATGTAAGCAAGACCTCTAAGAACATTCGAGCAAAAATAAATTGGTGTTATATGTAAGATTTCGCACACCTTGCGAGTACAATGAGCTATTAAAATTGATTAATGCCTAATGGAAGACATTTTATGACCGGCCTCCACTGCCATAAATAACAAACAAATTCCGCAATACTTACTGAAGTGATGTTATTCGCTATAACTTGTAGATATATAGATGTAGATGCAGTAGTAGTTATGTTCCAAAACTTAATGAGTCACAACCGGAAATGGTGGCAGAGATTTTACAAACTTTTGATGCTTCTACTGCTGGTATATACGCTTCACACCAAGGCTCAACGACATCGTTCATGTTTGGATCTCCAAGTGGTTGTAAATGTTACGAGATGAGGTACGCCAGCGTGGCAGTGTGACTGCATGACATGCCAGTTTGCAGAGACGACGACGTGATGCATAGAAAATAGAGACAACGTAGTTTGATTACAGCAGCTATATCAGTGGGGAATTACCAATAATTGTTGAAGTAACATAATTATATGCCATAACAGAGAAGTTGAAATAAAAGATATGAGTCATCGCGTACATACCTAAACAGTCTTCCGCACGGTCAAAACACACGATACGACCTTTCTCTGGCCACAAGATTCTACTGTACCCTCTATTTGGATATCGAATGCTATGGTATTCTATCCCAATACAAACGACCTCAAACTAGTTCTGAGAAGAACAACATACCAAACGTTCCACATTTTCATAACACTAAGTGTTGAGGACAAAACAAAACAGTGCACCTCGCCCTACACATGATCAGTTGTGCGCTTAGGAAGAGTTGCGGCTACAAAAGTATACAACCAATATTTTTTAGACGTTTGAGTCTCCCAAGGACCACGTGGCTATGGCTCGTCTAGGATGTGAGCCAAGTTGCAGAAAACATATTACAATATGAACACGATCATATCTGCATGTGGTTCACCAACCAGCTAACATTATGGTACATTACAATAGAAATTACAGTGCCTTGCATATTGATAAATTGCGGAGAGATTATCGACTGCCTTTGCCGGCCGTCGCATCTGTGCGCGCGCGCGCGCGTGTGTGTGTGTGTGTGTGTGTGTGTGTGTGTGTGTGTGTGTGTATGTGTGTGTGTACTGTGTTCGGCAGTTGAGACACCAAGATGTTCTGAGTAGCAGAGCTGACCAGCCTGCTTTAAAAGCAGTTGTGTGTGTCGTAGGCTCACAGGATTTATTATTGGAACATATTGCAACAATTCTCTTTCGTTAGGAGCTTTAACCGCTATAGGCCCTGGTAGTAATGTCTGTAGGATGTGTCTTCTGACAGGTTAGGGTGGAATGCACTGTTACGCAGTAATAAGCATTACCGATAAACAGTTCGCGTCTGTATTAATTATTAAACTGCGTGCTTACAGTAGTATAAGAACACCTTTTCGAAAATTCGAGCAAAAATAAACTTGTAATGGATTGTACGATTTCGCACACTTTGCAAGCACAATGAGGCATCAAACGCACGTCATGGCTTAACGGTCAACGCCTAATACCTAAAGGCTAATGCATGACGCCTAACTCAAAAATTCTCTATATGCACGCCATAGTATGACCGCCTTCTATTGCTATAAATACTAAACAAGAGTGGTTGAGTAATGGTGGAGAATTTGTTTGCGCAGCAATCGCCGACACAATGTAGCTGAGGCGGAATAAGGAGAACCAGCCCGCATTCGCCGAGGCAGATGGAAAACCGCCTAAAAACCAGCCACAGACTGGCCGGCTCACCGGACCTCGACACAAGTCCGCCGGGCGGATTCGTGCCGGGGACCAGGCGCTCCGCTTTTAGTGCTCAGAGACATTTGAACCATTTGAACCAGGCGCTCCTTCCCACTCCGGAAAGCCGTGCGTTAGACAGCACGGCTAACCGGGCGGGCTTTTTCTGTACATACACCCACCTCCATCGTTATTCTCTATAATTTTTACTGATTGTTATTTTCTCCGCGTGCCCCCACGTTTCCATTTTATATTACATGTAAACACGAGAATGTAAATCACTAACATGTAGCACAGTGTGATATTTTAACGGAATTTCTCAACAATACTGATATGTTGATATATAGCTGATTTCTGTGTTCCCACATTTACTGTCATAGAGGCAATCCCTCGCTATGCTTTTGACTAGATAGTTTCTATTACGTTCACGAGACCAACGCAGTAGCAGATACATTTCAGTTTGTAAGGCTCGAGATATAGGTGCAGGCATCTATCTTTAACATATGTTTATACCACGATACCCATGCAGTACGTAGTCTCGACGAATATGGAAGTGCGAGTGCTTTGACACCTATATAATATTAATATCTTTGTGTACAGCTGATCTCCGCATTCTCATATTTACTATCATGGAGACAATGACTTTCTTATAGGTAAGGAAAGGGGTTCACAATGCTTTCGGCTACCTAGTTCAGACTACCTTTCTGAGTCACCCAACAACTCACTGATTTACAAGATATACGTCCACTCGGCATGATATGACACGCCTGGAAACTGCATCAATGTCCACGCGTAAATTTCAGCAAGTCTAATCATGATGCCACTTCTGGTTATGGCTCCTAAATTTAGAGCAAGTTTCGACTCATCTAAAAGCATGCTGACTAAGCATACATACCCATCATAGCACAGCTCCCCTGACATTACCGACACGTGGCCGATTCCACACGTCCCTCTCTTCATCTAGTGCTACTTGTTAGTCACTTAAAGATCACGTTTTTACATATATTATGCAACGGATACGTGGGAGTTTTTTTTAGGAGGAAAAAATCGATAAAAGTTGTTGGAAATAATAGGATTTGGGTCCACTTACAGAAAAAAATCATAAAGCCCTTATGTTATTTATCGCCCGGGTTCGAGTCCCGGCCGCGGCACAAATTTTAATTTATTTCTTCAGCTTCCATAATTAGCTTTAATACGTGTCGTGGCTTTTGTTTAGAATTTATAGCAATGGAAGGTACCATATCATAGCTGTTTCGCGTTCAGCGTTCGCTGCTACGTGTATCTGATGCCTCATTGTGCTTGCAACGTGTGCGAGATCTTACATCTCATAAAATTTTATTTTTGCTCGAATTTCCGTAGAGATCTTCCTTATATTACGATAAGCATGCATTTTAATAAATAATGCAGATGTGAAAACTACTTCTATAATGTATATTATTGTGGAACAGTGCAATGCAGTCTGACCTGTCAATAGACACAGTCTACGAACATTCCTATCAGAGCTTCTAGCGGTTAAAGGCTTTTAACTAAAGAGAACTGTTGTAATATGTTCCAAAAATAACTCCTGTGAGACTAAGATACCGGCAACTGCTTTTAAAGCAGCGTGAGATGGCCTCTCCACGAGACTGGTCAGCTCTGCTACTCAGCACATCTCCGTTTTTCAGCTGCTGACACGGTACGCACACATGTTCACAGAGGCGGCGGCCGCCTCCCCTCATAGGCAAAATTCTCCCTAGGACTTTAACGTACCACTAATCATGTATTGGGCGTGTTGTACTGTTATATTTTGTCCTCAACACATTGCATTATGCTGCAAATAAGTTAATGCGAACATGTGGAACTGTTTCCTACTGTTCGAACACAGCATACGTTCCGAAATCTTAAGAACAACTCTCCAGTCTTTCGATAATGTTGCTGCTGAACCCATTTCCACAGCATCAAGTGATACTTATGGTCGAGTCTGTCCTATCAGCTGATCCATATATCAGCTTGTTGCAACAAAATTGTGGTACGGCACCATACATTAAACAGTGAGTGCGTGCTATGTTAACTTCCCACATAAACAGTTTGCTTCGGCAGTTCTGTAAGTTTTGTAGGTGGGGCGTACGTAATGTTTGCTTGGAAGTAACATCCATGGTTATACTTTATTAGATACATGGAGCCTTTTTATGCTGTATGTATCTCTTTACTGTGCAGAATGTAAAAGATAGCCAATGGTCTTGTTTTGTAGTGCTTACAGAAAACGCCTCGACTGTACTGTTGTCTACTCCATATAATCCAGTTTTTGAGGTACATTTTCAGTTTTCTTTTTTTTTCGTACACATTACACATTAACCATGCTTAGGAGCTTTTACTCCAATACCCACCCGCTGCACAACACACAGACTGGCATTTTTTTCCTGTATGCAGAGAGGCTCACAACTGTAACACAACAGAAGGTTGCTGTAGGGTGCTTCCCAATTACCGTTACAAGCTGTTACTCCATCATTCTTTTTAAACTCTGGAAACGTTTGGTATGTTGTTCTTATCAGAATTTTACTTGCAGCTCATATGTATTGGGACAGAATACGCAGCATTCGAAATCCAAATAAAGGGTACAATAGAATCTTATAGCTGGGAACAGGGTGAATCATGCGTTTTTATCCTGCGCATGATTTCTTAAGTGTATTAAACATCATCAAACAGTATTTACGATGTGCTCCTCTACTCTGTGTCAATTTCTTCCGAATGGTCAACAAATATATACAGAACAGTCGCTGTGTGGTGTTTGCCAACGTTTCTGCTGTTTTTTTACTAGCATACAGGTAGACCATTAACTATATTCTATTGGCACACGGCTTTAAAAAGCCACTCTGATTCCAATAAATACGACACAGAAGTGATATATTCAAACAGGGGAGAACATTGTGCTCCAGAATACCGTCTGTGGTACAGTCTGTGTGACATGATACTCTATCACACAAAAGTAACAGATTTTACCATTAAATTATTCCATGATATCATTCGTCGCCAGTTTTTGCGAAATACCCTATGATGGCATTAAGTTATACGAACTGCACATGTGAATCACATACTATTTTGCCTGATGAAACTACACTACAAATCTACACTGACGAAACCAGCCTGCTGCTTTAGTTCTATAAAGTTTACTAGGTAGAGCATAATGTTCGCTTGGATGCGAAATCTCGCATAAAAATCCACACCTAAGGTTATACTATATAATAAGACAATTGGGGTCGACTGTTTAACGCGCATTACCTCCAATTTTAGAGTAACATTTATATAATTATGTGTCAAATCAAAAACGTGGGAGTGAATGAAGTTAATGGTAACCACCTTACGGGTTTTTAAAAATGTTCAGACATGAAACTACAGGGAACTTTTACGTCTTCCTTGGCTAAAGAACATGGTATTGCCACTAGTACCGCGTGGATCATGTGTTCGATCACTGTGCACGACTGTTTAGGTAAGTAGACGATGAATAGTATCTTTTATTTCAACTACTATTATGGAATATAATGACGTTTATTCAACAGTTGTTGGTAATTCCCCACTGCTATCACTACTGTAATGTGATTACAGCACGTTATGTCGTCTCTGTTTTCTGTGTATTACGACTTCACTTTCATCCTCGCTGCAAATCGGCAACATCATGCTTTCACACTGCGATGTTGATGTACCACACCTAGTAATATTTACAGCCGTTTTTTAAGCTTTGCTTATCAGAGTCCCGAACATGAACGATGTGTTTGAGGACTTGATATTAAACGTATATTTCAGCGGTAGTGGCATTGGGTTTGTAAAATCTCTGCCGTCATTTCCGGCTGTGACCCACTAAATTTTAGAACACAAGTACTTCCGCATCTACATCTACGTATCTTTACGTATCACTTTGATCGGTGTTGCGGCATTTGTATAGCATTTGTGGAAATGGACGGTGGTCATAACATGTGTTCGTTAGCCATTAGGCATAACTGACGACTCATTGTGCTTACAACGCATGCATAACGTTACGTCAGTAAAATACAACTTTATTTTTGCTCGGATTTTTGTAGAGGTATTGCTTATCATTGCTTATATTAAAATAAAAATGCACTTCAATGAGTTATACAGGCAATTTAGATGTGGAAAATTAATTTTTTGGTGTTTCATTGTGCATTACACTGTAGTGGAAAGTGTGAGACATTTCACAATAAATGGTAAGCAATTTCGCCTATTTCGGAGATGTCGACTTTATACTTTATGCTGATAACATGCATGGAAACTGCATGTCATTGGCTGCTGAGAGCGGGGGGGTGGGGCTCTCCCTCCCTTTCTGTGGCCTTGGCACGTCACCAGATGTTTCCATGGAATTGGCACGTCGCCAGATGTGCTGATGCTGATGTCATGATTCCTGGAATGGCCTTGAAGATAAGGAAGTGAGATTCTGATATGACATGCGCAGTTGTCTCAGTTGTAATATGACAGCATATAAGAAGGCGCTGATGCTGCTGTTGGCACATTTTCCGCCAGAATATCCAGTGACCCACTACTCTAGGTTTTCGTGGTTTCCTATTAATGTAAGCCTTGTTATTGCCAGTTGAATTACAGTTAGCCGATATTTTATCTCATTCCTTACTTTTCTGTAATTTGGTGCAACAGCTTCCTTTTATGAAACAAATGTTCTCGTAGGGAGCATCTTCTAATTTAAACCACTCTCGTCCCAGTTGTATGACCGTCTGTCAGAAATTCCCTCCTCATCCTTTAACTTCTAAAGATAGGATTTAAACAATGGCACAACATCTTTGTCAAAGGGTAAAGCCTCTCCACGAATAGTAATCTGGCAAATACTGAATCGGTGTTTTTTTTCCACCTACCCATCCATCCATCACTGGCACTAAATTCTGAAGCTTCTCCCTCTTTGCCGCTGAAATTTGCAATGCTTTTCCTGCACTATCGGCCCAGTAACACGCAAACTTTATCCTCTTAAATGTTTATGCCACGAAAATAAGTCTTCCTCAACTTCTTTATGCTTACCTTTCAACATTGTATGCCTTACTTTTGTTCCACTTGCACTAGCTTGGGACGCATACCACATTTCAATTTCTGTTCGATTTTTCTTCCAGTCTCCGACAGACCTTTTTCCCAACCCTAACTTCAGAATAATGGCTTTGGCTGCTACCCCAGAATGTAGTCGTATTACAGTATGTAATATCTGATCCATAGGCACCACAAATCTTTTTTTACGTTAAACACTCTTTTCGGACTCTTTAATTAAAACATAAACGACCCCACAAAACAACAATTTAACACTGCTCGCACTTTGGATCTGATATGCGAGTGAGGTAAGAAAGAACACAGGGTTTCCAACAGAGCTGCTCTCTAAGTGTGTTCATTGTTGCTTGTGAGCGCTGAAATATGGTTTCCAAGTATCGTTTGTTGAAGAGTGGTTCTGGTAATTTATTCAGAATTAACAATACAGTATGTGCCTTATAACTGTAACACCACATGTGCTAGAAGCACAAAAGATGCATACAACATTTTGAAAGTCCACGCAGCATCGTATCCAGCGAGCATTTGCTAAGGCTTTGGAAAAGTGCAGTACATACAATAAGTTAATCCTCATTTTATTACTGAAAAGTGTTATTATGAAATTAAGTAGCCTGGAGTAACTAGGCCAGATAGTCACAAGCCTGATAGTCGAGAATCTACTGTATATGCATGCATTTAAGGTTTCTATAAGACCATCAAACATTTTCAACAGGATCTCACACAGACAGAAAATTAGCAAATGGGAAGTACGGCCAGAAAATGAAGTCAGCTCCAGACCAGGGTTAAAGTGGTCCGAAGAAGAACAAAAAATCCACAGAAGAAATTAGAGAACTGCTTGGAAACTCAGAAGATTGAAACACAATAGCTTTGTATGATCTGATAGGGTCCGATCGCATCTGATCGTACACGGTGTAACATAATTAATGGCGTAAACGCATATATTTGCGAGTAAGCGATATTAGAAGCAAAAACGTCTCGGTAAACATAGGTCCACAAACTAATCGTTTGCGAGATAATTGCGACTTTGGGTGCCAATCACTACTGACGCGACTTTGTATTAACACCGCATGTTAATCCGTGGTCTTCGTTTGCATTTTCGAGAAAAAGATTTGTAAACAGAATGGATGTAACAATAGTATTACATACTATTATACAGAGTCATATCACCGATTATTTTACATTTCATATCAAGACCTCTACCACGTACAAAAATACAAATATTATCATCATGCAAAAGTTTACAAGAGTTCCTTGTCCTAACACACAATGGTTTATCAATAAAAAAATTAATTTGCGGTGGTGGTAACGCTTTGTACATTTTTATTCACTGATATCCCTGGATACAGTATTCTTGTGTATTTCCTCACCTAAGCCAAAATTATTCATTTTACAAATGAAAGTAATTAGAAATATGGGTCCACATAATAAATGGTGGTTATAATTAAACTTCCTTTACTTGAGCTATTGTAGACAAACTATTTGTCGTTTGGGTACCCAACTTCATAGGAATGATGTTCAGACTGCGCGCTGCAGGATTTGCTATTTTAGTAGCATTAACGTCGTGATTTGCCGTTAGGCGCCAGCACTGGTACGGCGACATAGGTTTGAAACACAAGCAGCAGTGTGCCCTACAGTTGCAGTCAGTCGACATGGGTCTGTTTTATCAAAACGACAACAAGTGCTGTTGATTTTCGCGAGTATCGACACATTAAAGGAATACGGAAAGGTCCTCTTTCCACACCAGGGTTGAAGAACTTGATTCGGAAATTCGAATTAACTGGAGATTCGAGAATTGTTGCTGGGAGAGACCGATGGCCGATTGCGCCACAAATTGTTGAAGAAGTTACTGTTGCCATTGCTAAGAATGCCGGACGCAATGTGCGATCTTCAAGCAGTGGACGAGCTGTGACACAACGGCTGAACCTTCGACCTGAGATGTTTCGGACAGTAGTGGAGCTCCGATCCGGTTCCAAGCCGTCGTGGATCCACATGGTCTTCGCATTGAGCAACTTTTGTAACAAGGAAAGTAAGAATGATACAAAATTGACAAATGTTACGCTATCAAGCGGGAATTAAACTGTGTTTCTTTCAACGGCCTGTTCATTATTTCTTTCAAGTAGCAAAAGTTTAATTATAATCTCCCTGTATCTACGTATTGCTGCTTCTATTCGTCGGGCGACAATGCATCAGAAAGCTGCTGCGCTGTGGAAAAGAAGTAAGATCGTAATTATTTACTAAAACTCATAGAATAATAATAATAATAATAATTTAATAATAATTATTATTATTATTCCCACATACAAGTATGCACCACAAAGAGTACTGGAGAATGATGAATTCAAATTATACTGGAACAGAACCATTATAACAGATAAAACAACACCATATAACAAACCTGACATCATACTCACCAATAAAAAGAAGAAATTAACACAACTAATCGAAATATCCATACCCAATACAACAAATATACAAAAGAAAACACTACATGGCAAGCACCCGTATCATCTAACACAGCCACACATCGATCAAGACGCATCCAACACATGGCTAAGATAAGGCAATATATACAGTGAGACGGAAGGATTCATGATTGCAATACAGGATCAAACAATAAACACCAGATATTACAGCAAGCATATTATTAAAGATCCCAATACCACAACAGATAAATGCAGACTTTGCAAACAACAAATAGAAACAGTAGATCACATCACAAGCGGATGTACAATACTAGCAAATACAGAATACCCCAGAAGACATGACAATGAATCAAAAATAATACATCAACAGCTTGACTTACAACATAAACTTATAAAACAACACGTTCCCACATACAAGTATGCACCACAAAGTGTACTGGAGAATGATGAATTCAAATTATACTGGAACAGAACCATTATAACAGATAAAACAACACCACATAACAAACTTGACATCATACTCACCAATAAAAAGAAGAAATTAACACAACTAATCGAAATATCCATACCCAATACAACAAATATACAAAAGAAAACAGGATAAAAAATTGAAAAATACATCCAACTGGCTGAGGAAGTCAAGGACATGTGGCATCAGGATAAAGTTGACATTATACCAATTATACTATCAACTACAGGAGTCATACCACACAATATCCACCAGTACATCAATGCAATACAGCTACATCCAAACTTATATATACAACTACAGAAATCTGTAATTATTGATACATGTTCAATTACCCAGAAGTTCCTAAATGCAATATAACACATACCATACAGTTAAAAGGAAGTGACGCTTGATCAAGGTCCGTGTCACTTTCCATTTTTAACCAGACTTAACGTCTGAGAAAGTAAAGAAATAATAATAATAATCAACACAATCATACACAACAAAATAAATGAAAACACAACTATGGAAGAGTTACAACTACTGGTTTATATAGGAGCACTTATTACACTAAATATACACACTAGGCAGAGATCAGAACCAACCAACACACAGAAGAAACCCACAAAACCAGCATGGCAACACAGGCTACAGATCAGAATAGAAAAACTGAGAAAAGACATCGGACAGCTAACACAATTTATAAGAAATGAAATGTCAGAAAAAAAACGAAAAAGGTTAGGTAAAATCTCACAACAAGAAGCGATAGAGCAATTAGATGAAAAGAAGCAGAAATTACAAGAGTTGGCCAAACGACTTAGAAGATACAAAAAAAGTGAAAATAGAAGGAAACAAAACCAAACATTCAACACAAACCAAAAGAAATTTTACCAGACAATAGATAACACACACATTAAAATAGACAATCCAGCAAACATAACAGACATGGAACACTTCTGGAGCAACATATGGTCAAACCCGGTACAACATAACAGGCATGCACGGTGGATACAAGCAGAAACAGACACATACAAGATGATACCACAAATGCCTGAAGTGATAATTTTGCAACATGAAGTCACCCAAGCAATTAATTCTACTCACAATTGGAAAGCCCCTGGAAAAGATAAAATAACAAATTTCTGGCTAAAGAAATTCACCTCAACACATTCACATCTAACTAAATTATTTAACAGTTACATTGCAGACCCATACACATTCCCTGATACACTTACACATGGAATAACTTATCTGAAACCTAAAGATCAAGCAGACACAGCAAACCCAGCTAAATATCGCCCCATAACATGCCTACCAACAAAATACAAAATATTAACTTCAGTCATTACACAGAAATTAATGACACATACAACACAGAACAAAATTATAAATGAAGAACAAAAAGCTGTTGCAAAGGAGCACGAGGATGTAAAGAGCAACTGATAATAGATGCAGAGGTGACATATCATGCTAAAACTAAACAAAGGTCGCTGCACTACACATACATTGATTACCAAAAAGCTTTTGATAGTGTACCCCACTCATGGTTACTACAAATATTGGAAATATACAAAGTAGATCCTAAATTGATACAGTTCCTAAACATAGTAATGAAAAATTGGAAAACCACACTTAATATCCAAACAAATTCAAATAATATCACATCACAGCCAATACAGATTAAGCGTGGAATATACCAAGGAGACTCATTAAGTCCTTTCTGGTTCTGCCTTGCTCTGAACCCACTATCCAACATGCTAAATAATACAAATTATGGATACAATATTACTGGAACATACCCAGACAAAATCACACATTTGCTATACATGGATGATCTAAAACTACTGGCAGCAACAAATCAACAACTCAACCAATTACTAAAGATAACAGAAATATTCAGCAATGATATAAATATGGCTTTTGGAACAGACAAATGTAAGAAAAATAGCATTGTCAAGGGAAAACACACTAAACAAGAAGATTACATATTGGATAACCACAGCAACTGCATAGAAGCGATGGAAAAAACAGATGCCTATAAATATCTAGGATACAGACAAAAAATAGGAATAGATAATACAAATATTAAAGAAGAACTAAAAGAAAAATATAGACAAAGACTAACAAAAATACTGAAAACAGAACTGACAGCAAGAAACAAGACAAAAGCTATAAATACTTATGCTATACCAATATTGACCTACTCATTTGGAGTAGTGAAATGGAGTAACACAGACCTAGAAGCACTCAATACACTTGCACGATCACAATGCCACAAATATAGAATACATCACATACATTCAGCAACAGAAAGATTCACATTAAGCAGAAAGGAAGGAGGAAGGGGATTTATCGACCTAAAAAACCTACATTATGGACAGGTAGACAATTTAAGAAAATTCTTTCTAGAACGAGCAGAAACTAGCAAAATACACAAAGCAATCACTCATATAAATACATCGGCTACACCACTGCAATTTCATAACCACTTCTACAACCCTTTAGATCACATAACATCAACAGATACGATGAAAGTAAATTGGAAAAGGAAAACACTACATGGCAAGCACCCGTATCATCTAACACAGCCACACATCGATAAAGATGCATCCAACACATGGCTAAGATAAGGCAATATATACAGTGAGACGGAAGGATTCATGATTGCAATACAGGATCAAACAATAAACACCAGATATTACAGCAAGCATATTATTAAAGATCCCAATACCACAACAGATAAATGCAGACTTTGCAAACAACAAATAGAAACAGTAGATCACATCACAAGCGGATGTACAATACTAGCAAATACAGAATACCCCAGAAGAAATGACAATGTAGCAAAAATAATACATCAAAAGCTTGCCTTACAACATAAACTTATAAAACAACACGTTCCCACATACAAGTATGCACCACAAAGTGTACTGGAGAATGATGAATTCAAATTATACTGGAACAGAACCACTATAACATATAAAACAACACCAAGCAACAAACCTGACATCATACCAATAAAAAGAAGAAATTAACACAACTAATCGAAATATCCATACCCAATACAACAAATATACAAAAGAAAACAGGATAAAAAATTGAAAAATACATCCAACTGGCTGAGGAAGTCAAGGACATGTGGCATCAGGATAAAGTTGACATTATACCAGTTATACTATCAACTACAGGAGTCATACCACACAATATCCACCAGTACATCAATGCAATACAGCTACATCCAAACCTATATATACAACTACAGAAATCTGTAATTATTGATACATGTTCAATTACCCGAAAGTTCCTAAATGCAATATAACACATACCATACAGTTAAAAGGAAGTGACGCTTGATCAAGGTCCGCGTCACTTTCCGTTTTTAACCAGACTTAACGTCTGAGAAAGTAAAGAAATAATAATAATGAGGGATAGGGATAGTTTAGTAATACACACCTGTTAGTTGTCCTTTATTATACAGCCCGGAGGCAGCGGTGGTGGTGGGAAACATGTGTGTTCCCTGCTCAGAAATATCAGGTGGCCCATCCAAGTACTGTGGCTCGTTGGGAGAGGGTGCGGTGAACAGGTATATTTTCTCAGCTAGTACCACATCAAGGAGCTGTTGTGCTATTCAAAACAGAAATAAGTCGTCTGTATTTACGAAATTACACTCACACATAAATCAGTAATGAGAGACAGGATTGATACTTACAGACGGTCTTCTTATTCTTTTTATTTTGTCTTGGCGCGGTGACTGAATTCTTTTGGTGCTTTACGAGGTTGCTCTCGTTAAGGTGTACTGGACCCAAGTGAAGCACAATTGGCCTATAGAGAGAGGGGTGTCGAAATGGAGACGAAGTGGCTGGTTTTTTACTTCTGTAGGAAAATTATTATTTTTGTTAAATACATCATTACAATTGGACATTAAATAGCGTCACTGATTACAATAATTGGCAAGGAAGTGATAAGGACAAGTGGATGAACAATGGACCCGGACTTCGGGCTTTGACCTGTGACCATGGAGGAGCACTTTAAACGGCGGCCTGAAGGACGACTAAACGCGATCTGCAGTGAATCATAACCGCCACATCAGCACTCGGCAATCAAGTCGTGAATCGAGAATTAGTCAGGTTAATTTTTGCCGAATTTTGAAGCGTAGAAGATATTATGTTTTACACTTGCCCCCATCAGGAACTTCACGGCAATTATTTTGAAAACCAAGTAACATTTTCCAGAGGTTGCTATAGCAAAAACAGACACGCCAGTTTCTTTGCTCGAGTATTGTTCTCTGACGCGGCGGTCAGTACATACCGCTGGGCCTCCCGAGGCCTGTTTCGGACAGAGAGAGGGAAGTTTATCGGGCGATACCGACTTTGACGCCTTGCCCCATCCTCAGGGGGGTGGGTGGCGGTAACATTTGAAATCTTAAATAAGAATTCCCATTTTTATTTTCTACACGAAAAAATACATACCGTTTACACAGAACACTTTTGTCGCTGCCTGAAAGCTTGCCGCTGTAATCGATAAAGAACACAGTTCAATTTCAAAATAGATTAGCTCGAGAAAACTGCACTGTATCAAGAACGTAGAAACAGACGTATTGTCCAAACGACTCGTGTTTTCCAGTTTTCTCCGTGTAGCTGTTCATTCATTATTCTTGATCTTATTTCTTAAATACTTCCATTCACGATCTGGCTGGGTTATTCGGAATGCAGGCCATTACTATAGGAGAAAAAACTGGAATGGTTTTCATTTATGGAGAAAGTAACAGGAATGTCGATAACTCTGCAACTCTAAGCTCAACGTTTTTCAAACACAGTGCGACAATGCGCTTCTTTTTGTCGGGTTATTCGACTCTTCCCCGCCGAGGGAACAGTGCAACCACAAAAAAGGAACCGTCGAAGAACTGTTACTGGAGAGAATAATGAAACTGATCAGGACATGTTGACCCTAGATATCCGAAGATGACTATGTCTGAAAGGCCTCATATTACGAGCAATAAAGCCGTCTAATTTTTGAAGCACTACTTTTTGATTAGCGACCAACCCCAGTATTATTGTTAACTATCAACATAGTCGCCTGCCTGCTACGCGAGTATATATGTCAGAAGTGTGTTGCTCCAATAAGCTTTCTCCAGTCACTGGCATAGATTTTATTTATTTATTGCTTATTTAGCCTCATCAGATTAGGACCCTAAGGCCCTTCCTTACATGTAACCAGGAATAACACCTTCCAAAAACATTACATAAACATTCACAATAATAACAACTGACCCTATTAACAACAGCAGTAGTACTACTAGTAGAGCTAGTAATAAAGGGGACTAAGAATGATGTAGTTTAACACTTTTGAAGCCGTGTTTAGTATTATCAGAAGCGGAAGGAATAATGAAAGAAGAGAGGGTTGAAATGACAGTGACATCGGCTGTTAGGGCGGAACAGAACTTAAATAAAGAACTCTGCGAACGTGGGTGAGGGAAAAGTTGCGGGAGAGGGGAGATTGACGAGAATGAGCTGCAGACTAGTATATGTGAGATACGACTACTGTGATAGAATGTGGGCCATTTGCTATCTTTTGAAGTCTCGAAGGAATTTAATGTCTCTTTATTTTGAGGAAGATTGTTGCGAACTCGGGTTCCTGACACAGGAAATGATTTCGAGGACATGACAGTGTTATGTGAGGGCAACGATAGGATTTTACTTTGCTGAAAACGAATATTTCTGCTGTGCTGTCCAGAGAGTAGTGTAAGAGGTAAGTGAGATGGAGTATAATGATTGAGATGACGGTGGGGCAAACAGTGTATGATAGGGTCTGCGTTTATCGGCACGTAGTCATACTTGCCTGTGGGCAAGAATGATATGGTCGAAATAGTGTATCTCAAAAAATATATCGTACGTAAGCACTCATCTCCAATTCTATCCGGCGTGACCTTTCGTACAATGTCCTTGGAGAATAGCATCACTGTAGTTAAGTATGGGGAATATTAGTCACTGTACAAATTTCTTTTTAAGCTCGAAAGGAAATACATTTTTATATTTCTGTAGTGAATGAAGAGAAAGAGACACCAATTTACAGACTGCAGCTGTGTGTGCAATCCAGTCTAAGTGATGGTCCAGAAGTATTGCCAACTTCTTCGCGCGAGAAGAAAATATTATTTCTGTGCCGTTTACGATTAAGAGTGGAAGAGATTCTCGCAATTGCGTGGTAAAACGCCTTTTATGAGCGACTAAGACTGCTTGCGTTTTAGATGGGTTAAAATTGGAAGATATGATCTGCGCTCGATTAAGCAAGTAAATCAGCATTTATAGGCTGAATGGCTGTGCTCAAGTTCGTTGAACTTGCAGTTAGAAGTAACTGAAGATCCTCACCATATACGTGATATTTGCAATGGGACAGAATAGCTGAAATATCATTAACATACATTGACGGGCAAAAAAGTCACAACAGCAGGAACGAGTTATGACATAAACGGAAGTTGGTAGGCGTGTTTCTATGTCTGAAAGATGACGTCTATTCAGATTTCGCGCCAGTCACATAGGAGTTGTGCTAGTAGCGCCACTACGAGGATACACATCAGGTTTACTTTAAATACAAGCTGTAACGGTTGTGAGCGTTAGCCGGCCGGGTTGGCCAAGCGGCTCTAGGCTCTACAGCCTGGAACCGTGCGACCGCTACGGTCGCAGGTTCGAATCCTGCCTCGGGCGTGGGTGTGTGTGATGTCCTTAGGTTAGTTAGGTTTAAGTAGTTCTAAGTTCTAGGGGACTGATGACTTTAGAAGTTACGTCCCATAGTGCTCAGAGCCATTTGAACCATTTTTTTGTGAGCGTTATTTTACTTTGGGACATGTTAGTCAAGAATGACTTTAAAGCGACAAAAACGCCATCACCAACACCTCATTGGATTTGAACGAAGTCGTGTAATAGGACTACGAGAAGCTGGATATTCCTACTGCAATATTGCAGAAAAACTTGACAGGAATTTAGCCACTGTACGTGATTGATGGCAACCGTGGCGACAAGGAAATACGGTCGCAAGACGACCGGTCTCGGGACGGCCACGTGATACTACCTACACTGAAGACCATCGTGTTTGACGATTGGTTCTGGAGTATCGTCCAGCATCTGTAGTGGCAAATGAGCAACATTTGGCACCACACTGACACAACCAACAGTTAAAAATCTGTTAGTTGGACAGCTCCGAGCCAGACGCCATGTAGCGTGCATTTCACTGACGCCAAACCACCACTATTTGCGACTCCAATGCTGTCAAGCAAGAGCTCATCGAAGGGCAGAGTGGAGGTGTGTGGTGTTTTCTGATGCAAGCTGGTTCTGCTTCGGTGCCGTTGATGGCCGTGTGTTGGTTAGGAGGATGCCAGTTGAGGGCCTGCAACCAACCTTTCTGCATGCTAGACGCACTGGACCTACACCTGGAGTTTGGTCTGCGGAGCGATTTCGAGTAATAGTAGGAGCACTCTCGCAGCTATCCCAAGCACCGTGACTACAAATCTGTACGTCAGTCTGGTGATTCGACCTGTTGTGCTGCCATTCATGAACAGCATTCCATGGGGTGTTGTCTAACATGGTAACCGTCGCCCACATACCGCTATTGAACCCCAACATGCTCTGCAAAGTGTCGACATGTTCCCCTGGCCTGCTCGGTCACCAGACCTGTCTCCAACTGAGCACATGTGGGACATCAACGGAACACGCCAGCGTCATCCTCAAACAGCGTCAACAGTTCCTATACTGACGGACTAAGTATAACAGGCATTGAACTACATAGCACAAACTGATATCCGGCACATGTACAACAAAAAGCATGCACGTTTCCATGCTTTCATTCAACATTCTGGCGGTTACACCGGTTATTACTGCACCAGCATTTCACACTTGCGGTGTCTTATCTCGCGCTTACACTAGCCTGTGATCTCGTAAAGTTAATCATTTAAATATATTACCTAGACTAATGTATTCCCGAAATTTCAATACTCTACGTCAATTATTTTTTGATGTTGCGATTTTTTTTGTCGATGTCACGAGAAAAGTGCTGTGCCCAATACTGATCCCTGTGGGACTCCTGATACTACGTCATCCATTGTGACCTTTTATTTCCGATAATTACACGCTGTTGGCGGGATGTAAGGCATGAGTGAAACCATTGTATAGCACTTGAAGAAAAATACTGTCTTGTGAGTTTAGCAAGTAGGATGCCAAAGTCAACAGTGTCCTAGCTCTGCTGAAATCCAAAAAGCGCATAATAGTCGTTTGTTATTTGTCCATAGATTGTTTCAATTCGTCAGTCACTTTTGTAAGAGCAGTCGTCCTGCTGCCGTTTTACCGGAAACTAAGGTGTTATTCATCTAAAAGTTTATTTGATGTTAAATAATTAGTAAGCTGTTCGTGGAGTGTATATCCAAAGCCTTGGATAATTCTGGTAGAATGCAAATGAGCTCGCAGTCGGAAGGTTGTCTGGCAGATTGCTTCCGGGGTGACTTGGGTTAGATGGATACAATCATTGCTCGCTCGACACGCCACCTCAGCTGGGCTCGGCAGGGCAGGCAGGGCGGCGAAACTTGTGCCGTCACTCTGCAGGTGCGCGGGTCGTCGCCGCTGATGGCGGTCCCCGCTGGCCCATCTGTCGCCTGCTGGCACGGGTATTAACCACGTTAGCGCTAAACGGGCTATTGCTCCCGCCTTGCTCGGCAACAGGTTGTGCATGAGCGTGTTGAGAGGTCGCCTGCTGCAGGAATTAGCGATGTCAACTAACCGAGAAATGTCGCTCGCTCGAGCGGGTTCTGAAAAGCAACGAGCGCAGATGAACCTGCTTTGCATCATAGATCACTCAGCATAACAATAAGCGAAACATGCACAAAACGGACAGTTAGCTATGTAAATTAATCCAAGACGAGTATTTTGGCTAAGAGAAGACACACACCGACTCCATCTGAACTTGTAGAATGATGCAGCCGCATCTCCTCGTTCTTTTCTCTCTCGCTCTTTCTCTCTCTCTCTCTCTCTCTCTCTCTGTCTATCTCTCTCTCTTCCTGTGACACCAGTTACATAACTTTCGCGATGCCGGCCTGTGTGGCCGAGCGGTTCTAGGCGCTACAGTCTGGAATCGCGCGACCGCTACGGTCGCAGGTTCGAATCCTACCTCGGGCATGGATGTTTGTGATGTCCTTAGGTTACTTAGGTTTAAGTAGTTCTAAGTTCTAGGGGACTGATGACCTCAGAAGTTAAGTCCCATAGTGCTCAGAGCCATTTGAACCATTTTTTTTCCACTTTATCAAAGTTTTCAACGTCGGTTGCTTCAGTCGCCACCTTTTCCAGCCCGTTATTACACTCAAAATCCCAAATGAAACTGTCGTCGAATAACAACACCCAGCCGGCCGGGGTGGCCGAGCCGTTCTAGGCGCTACAGTCTGGAACCGCGCGACCGCTACGGTCGCAGGTTCGAATCCTACCTCGGGCATGGATGTTTGTGATGTCCTTAGGTTAGTTAGGTTTAAGTAGTTCTAAGTTCTAGGGGACTGATGACCTTAGAAGTTAAGTCCCATAGTGCGCAGAGCCATTTGAACCATTTGAACAACACCCACCAGGGCTAATCACAAGTTACTCGCCTTCAAAAATAGTCATCGACGTTAATAGTTTTCGCCTGTGGAAAAGAAACGCATCTGCAAAATCGCGAAAGCCACACACCGTTGGGTGGCTTGCGGAGTATCAATGTAGATGTAGATTATGTGTTACAGCTTACACCCAATAAAACTTACAACTTCGGAAAATGATAAAACTTTGTGCAGGCCACCACCACACAGCTTTCTACCTTCCAAGAGGATTCACAACAGAGTTTCCAGTTTTCCGAGTCCTGTGCCGCTCCTGAGAAATGTTTAATATTTCAGCCTTTCTGCCAGTCAATGAAGAGACTACAGCTCGATACACTTTTTCATGAACCGTAGGCATTCCAGTTAGTTGTGCCTATATTTCAACTGATTTGATTGGAACTCTTCTTACTATCGTCCATCCTAATATAAACTTAAATATTTCAACCGTAAAGGATAACACTGATGGAAAGATCAGTCCAGTAACTTGTCTAAGGGCCATTTCAAATTACTCATAAGGTCTCATTTGTTAAGTATTACTGATAAAGCAGTTCCAGCCAGAGGCGATCCAGTCACATCTTTGGGGGAACAAAATTCCTGTTTGTGTCAGTCACATGATAATTCAGCCCGAAACATAATGGTCTTAAGTGTCATCCATCGCGAATTAGAAGCATGAGAAGGTATGTTAATACTATAAGGCTCGTTCTTACAGGATCACAAGAGAGATGTTATACCACTAGTCTAACATGGTGAATAATTTGTATTCCTTTGTAGATAAACAGTCAAAGATTAACAGTTAAAGATGAATTCCTCAAAAAAAAGTACTTTTAATATTGTTTACTAACAAGGATCATTATAATGCAGCATAATATAAAACACTTATGGGAAAAATCACAACACCAAAAAAAAAAAAAAAAAAAAAAAAAAAAAATGGAGAGTAATGAAATTTCGGGAGTACATTTGTCTCGGTAACATATCTAACTTATTAACATTGCAAGATCACAGCTTAATGCAAGCGACAGATAAGCCATTGAAAATGTGAGATACTGATACAGTAATAACCGGTGTAACCGCCAGAATGTTGAATGCAAGCATGGAAACGCGCATGCATTTTGTTGTACAGGTCCCGGATATCACTTTGTGCTATGTAGTTCAATGCCTGTTATACTTAGTCGGCCAGTACAGGAACGTTTAATGCTGTTTGAAGATGACGCTAGAGTTGTCCGTTGATGTCCCACATGTTGTCAGTTGGAGACAGGTCTGGTGACCGAGCAGGCCAAGGAAACATGTCGACACTTTGCAGAGCATGTTGGGTTACAATAGCGGTATGTGCGCGAAGGTTACCTTGTTAGACAACACCTCATGGAGTGCTGTTCATGAATGGCAGCACAACAGGTCGAATCACCAGACTGACGTACAGATTTGTAGTCACGGTGCTTGGGATAGCCACAAGAGTGCTCCTGCTATCATTCGAAATCGCACCGCAGACCATAACTCCAGGTGTAGGTCCAGTGCGTCTAGCATGCAGAAAGGTTGGTTGCAGGCCCTCACTGCCATCTTCCTAACTAACTCACGGCCATCAATGGCACCGAAGAAGAACCAGCTTTTATCAGAAAATACAACTGACGTCCACCCTGCCCTCCGATGAGCTCTCGCTTGACACCACTGAAATTGTGAACTGAAGAGGTTTGGGGTCGATGAAATGTACGCTACAGGGCGTCTGGCTCGGAGCTGTCCTCGAAGTAACTGATTTGAAACAGTTCGTTATGTCACTGTGGTGTCAAATGATGCTCAGACTGCTGCTTGCAGATGCAGTACGATGCGACAGAGCCATATGCCGAACACGATGTTCTTCCTTCCAGGTAGTGCCACGTGGCCGGCCGGAGCATGTTGCGAGCATGTACTCTCGTCACCACGGCAGCCATCAGTCACGTACAGTGGCTACATTTCTGCCAAGTGTTTCCGCAATATCGCACAAGGAACATCTGACTTGCCTTCGGCCTTGCCGTAGTGGTAACACCGGTTCCCGTCAGATCACCGAAGTTAATCGTTGTCGGGCGGGGCTAGCACTTGGATGGGTGACCATCCGGTCTGCCGTGCGCTGTTGGCAAGCGTGGTGCACTCAGCCCTTGGGAGGCAAACTGAGGAGCTACTTTACTGAGAAGTAGCGGCTCCGGTCTCGGGAACTGGCAAACGACCGGGAGAGCGGTGTGCTGACCACATGCCCCTCCATATACGCATCTAGAGACGCCTATTGGCTGAGGATGACACGGTGGCCGGTCGGTACCGTTGGGTCTTCATGGCCTGTTCGGAAGGAGTTCAGTTTTTTCTACATCCAACTTCTTGTAGCCCTATTACACGATCTGATCCAAACTCAGGGAGGTGTTGATCTCATTCAAACTCAGGGAGATGTTAATAATGGCGTCTTTGTAGCCTTAAAGGCATTCTTGATTAAAATCAACTCACCAAGTCCAATCTAAAAGGTAACTAACGCTCAGGACCGTTATAGAGTATCTTTAAAGCAAACCTGATTTGCAATCCTCATAGTGGTGCACTATTATACGACTGGCGCTAAATCTGAATAGACATTATCTTTCAGATGTAGAAACACGCCTACCGACTTTCGTTTATGTCATACGACTCCTTCTTTGTGTTGTGGTTTTTTCCATCAGTGTATAATATTTCATCCTTTACATAAAAGGAAATTTAAGAATTAAATTAATTTTGAGCTAAAATCACGTAACATAATGAGATATTTACGTAAGATTTATTAAATTTATTTTGAATTCAGAAAACTACCACACCCTAACCCGACAGCCGCATGACAGGTATTAGACCTTGACATTCAGTACTTGTGTACGCGAAAGACTTCTTGTTTGCGTAACAATGCAAATGAGACACTTCTACGGGTAAGAACTAGGAGTAACCTAATTGAAATAATGATTGGCCAATCTCCACATCATTTGGGTCAGTGCAAAAAAAATGGCTCTGAGCACTATGGGACTTAACATCTGTGGTCATCAGTCCCCTAGAACTTAGAACTACGTAAACCTAACTAACCTAAGGACATCACACACATCCATGCCCGAGGCAGGATTCGAACCTGCGACCGTAGCAGTCGCGCGGTTCCGGACTGCGCGCCTAGTGGGTCAGTGCAGAGACTTTCTTTATGCTAAATAAAAATGTGCATAACATAATTAGTGATATTGGAATTATTTCTTCAAAAACTTTCAACGCCTTACTGTGGAAATGAGAATGCCTTTACGTGTTTGCTTGCAGGTTAGATCAAAATGAGTACAATTACCAGCACAGAATACACCCACAAATCTGCATAAAGTGAAACGGCCACGTCGGGTCATCGGTTTAGTTGTTGCATCGATACCCATTTGACATAAATTCATACACTTAATCCGATCGAGTGTTGAGTTATCACAGCGTTAAGTCCCTGCAGTTGTATTCGTCAGTCGTGGCCGTCAGATCGTAAATCTTCCAAACAGATTTTGGTTTTCTGTGTTTCTCATATTTTTTCTACACAGTCTTTTCCAATCTGAGCTAGTGTTCCGTCTCTCAAATGCAACTACGTTAATGAAGTTCGAAACCTAAATAGTTTTTCCTCCTTTGAATACTTCCTGAATACTTCTTCCATTAATGAACTCGTTTCTGTTAAATAAAGTTATTGACTTATTATAACACCAGCTTCTTTCTCTTACTAAAATACACAGTTTTGATATTATCTACTTTCAACGATGCTACTTTTTATGAAGATAGGGGACTATTAAGTCTTCAGTTATTTCATAACACTTAAAGAAGGGAAAATTAGAGTTTAACGTAGCGTTCATATCGCAGATCATTACAGACGGAGTACAATATCGGACTGAACATAGATCATGAAAAAAACTGATTGTGACTTTTTTGAAATAATCAATAGGAACCAAAGGAACCAAAATTTGAATAGTAGGATAGAGACTTTAATCAGAAGTGAAGCTCTGTGATAGTCATTAGTCTCCATGTAAGCATTGAACGTAAATCAGTACTACTGATAAGATTTCCTACTGATGTTATCATAATTATCGCTGCTTCTATAACCAAAATTTTAATGGCGGAACGGGGACTTCAATCAAACACGAAAGTCAGAAGGCATACGGGACATTCATCAGTCTCTACGTCAGATTACAACGTAAATCAGAAATTATACTAATTACCGTTCCTTCTATCGGGTGTGTCTCTTAAGAGGCGTCAGGCGAATTTTCTCTAATGTTTCCACAGATATTTACAATTACATTTTTACATTGTTTAGCTGGAGTTAGCCCAACAGTTACTGCTCCTCACGTCATTCATGCGACGCACAGTGTCGACAGAAGGCGGTTTCTTTCCCATTACAGACAAAATTATTTTTAAATTGGAATTTATGTCATCATACGGTAGAGAGCTCCAAATTGGTCTAGTGCGATATTCGTTCATCTATATATTAACAGGGACAATGAAACTGGAAGAATAAAAAACCATCCCAGCAGCGAATTACAAGAGAATACTCCCAAGTCTCAATAAACGTTCTTGATTAAACCTGGCAGGTGTTTAGCGGGGTCAAAATAATACAGTAGGTATTTTCTTGTTTATGCTCAGTTTCTCTTTTAAGGGCTAAAACACACCCCGAAAGTTAATTTGGCATTTTGGGTTTAGAGGGAATATCTTAGAAACAATGATGCAAAAAAACATGTTTTTCTCATAAAATTCATGATAATTAATGTTCCTGATAACTGTACAATCAACACATGTAATCATTTGAAATTTTACAAACTACTCCACCACCATTAATTCATTTTGAAAAATGAAAGCTTTTGTTACAATACTAATTAAAGAAGTTTTCAAGCCACATAGGTCCCTGTATAATAAAGCTGGTTTCTGAAATACCATTTCTGGAAAATAAGCGGTACACAATTTACTGTCTAAGTATTTTCAACAGACCTAATTAAAATATCTAAACGTTCATTACTATTCTAATCATTTATTTTACTTAGATTTGTTTCATGTTTTACATTGTTATTTTACGTTTTACATCCATGTCTTTCTTGTTTTTTATTTTACTGTTTTATGCATGTGTATTTTGTTCATTTAAAGTAATAAGTAACTCATTATTATGATAGAGAATAATTACAATAACGATAATCTACACTGAAACTCCAAAGGAACTGGTATGGGCATGCGTATTCAAATACAGAGATAAGTAAACAGGCAGAATACGGTGCTGCGGTCGGCAACGCCTATATAAGACAAGTGTCGGCACAGTTTTTAGATCGGTTACTACTACTACTACAATGGCAGATTATCAAGATTTAAGTGAGTTTGAACATGGTGTTGTGGTCGGCGCACAAGCGATGGTTCACAGCGTCTCCGAGGTAGCGATTAAGTGGGGATTTTCCCGTAGAACCATTACACGAGTGTACCGTGAATATCAGGAATCCGGTGAAACATCAAAACTCCGACATCGCTCCGACAGCAAAAATATCCTGCAAGAACGGGACCAACGAAGACTGAAGAGAATCGTGCAGAAGAGCAGAAATGCAACCCTTCCGCAAATTGCTGCAGATTTCAATTCTGGGCCATCATAAAGTGTCACCGTGCGAACCATTCAACGAAACATCATCGACATGGGCTTTCGGAACCGAAGGCCCACTCGAGTACCCTTGATGACTGCACGACACAAAGCTTTACGCCTCGCCTGGGCCCATCAACACCGACATTGGACTGTTGATGACCGGAAACATGTTGCCTGCTCTGACGAGTATCGTTTCAAATTGTATCGAGCGGTTGGACGTATACGGGTAAGGAGACAACCTCATGAATCCATGGACCCTGCATGTCAGCAGGGGACTGTTCAAGCTGATCGAGGCTCTGCAGTGGTGTGGGGCGAGTGCAGGTGGAGTGATATGCGACCCCTGATACGTCCAGATACGACTCTCACAGCTGACACGTACGTAAGCATCCTGTCTGATCACCTGCGTCCATTGTGCATTCCGACGAACTTGGGCAATTCCAACAGCACAGTGCGACACCCCACACGTCCACAATTGCTACAGAGTGGTTCCAGGCACACTCTTCTGAGTTCAAACACTTGCGTTGGTCATCAAACTCCTCCGGCATGAGCATTATTTAGCATATCTGGAATGGCTTGCAACGTGCTGTTCAAAAGTGATCTCCACCCCCCTCGTACGCTTACGGATTTGCGGACAGCTCTGCAGAATTCATGGTGTCAGTTCCCTCCAGCACTACTTCAGACATTAGTCGAGTCTATGCTACGTCATGTTGCGGCACTTCTGCGTGCTCGCAGGGGCCCTACACGATATTAGGCAGGTGTACCTCTTTCTTCGGCTCTTCAGTGTATTAGGAGATACTTAAAAAATAACGTTTCTTACACGATGTACACTAAATGAACGAAATTTCTTCACGTAATATACACGATGGAGAAGCCAACATGAATCAAAATTGAGCAGGATTTGAAATTGTCACTGGTTATCCTCTAAATATCCTCTTTTGTGGGGTGTAGAAAATTATCTGCTACCAGTCACAATAAAAGGTTATTTATTTTCACACGACCGGTTTCGGGCTTGCGCCCATCTTCAGGTGTTTATACATTCATGCACATGTTTGTACTTTTGGAGATCACTGTATAAATCCAAAAAAAAGTATTTGCTGGTGACTATACAGATACAAGTGGTACAATTTTTTAAGTGGTAAGGCAGCATTTGACGAAAACATATCTGTACTTACATAAAGATGAAGCACCATTATTACAGTTAGGCTGTGGTGATAGTTTTGCCACTTAGTTACACACTTATGGTCATTTTCAAGTCCATATTTCAGTTTTACCAAGTATGGCTTCACATTACACTATTATGATGTGCACTCTTGAAATACACTATGTTTACATACAAACATGTGGGCTGTGGTCAAAGAACTTATATGTAGCAGATGTAAAGATGTTGCTCATACAGAAACTTGTAGGTTATTGTTAAAGAACTTAGCCACAGTAAGTGCAAGGGTGTTGCATAAATAGAAATTTAAAAAGCTATTATAGACTGCGACATTTCTTGATCACATTATGATTTTTTTTCCCCAAATTTTTGTTGGAGAGCTTAGATCTAGTAAATACAATGTTGTTATATATATGAAATTACTCACAGCTATTACAAATTCAAAAATGACAGCTAGAACTATTTTGAGCCACACTGTTGTCAGAGAAATTACATCTAGGAGGTACAATAATGTTACACACACGAAATTTTGAAAGCTATTACACATTATACAATGCCAGTTACAGCTTGTGCTTACAATATGACTGTTACAGATTACGATAATGACACTTGGACTGCTGTATGACTGCTACATTGAATTTCTATAGAATATTACTTTGTTATTCTATCAGAGAATAATTATTTTCTGCTTTTGAATATTTCATGAAATTTGTGAAGATAGGATTTGTTGGCAAGTTCCACTTGCTCGTTGAGAACAAGGTCTGGTGAATTAGAGCTGTGGATATAAATTTCTAGCTCTTCGAGCAGATTTATTTTCTTTCCTTTGCTCACAGTGTGTAGTATTTGTAGGTTTTCTGTAATGGCTGTGGCTGAGTGACCATGGTCTTTTAGGTGCATTGCAAAGGTGGATTTGTCAAAATTATTTAGCCGGAAGGCATCCATATGCTCACAGTATCTTATAGTGAAACTCCTTCCAGTTTGGCCTATGTAGAACTGTAGGCAATTATCACATAAAAGTTTGTAAATACCCGATTTTTGGTGGCATTGGTTGTTTGTCTTACTGTTGTGGATGATGTGCTGTTGTAGCTTGTTGTTAGTGCTGAAAGAAATTTGAATACCGGTTTTCCGAAAGAGGTTGGCAATTTGGAATGAAATTTTGCCTATAAATGGCATGCAGGCGAATGTGTTTTTTCCTTCTCGTGAATCTGATTTAGTAAGTGTGCATTGTTTCTTTTTGATTTTGTTGTTAAGTTTATCAATTACATCTGGGTTGTATCCATTTTTCCGTGCAATTTCTGTTTGTTCATCATGGGGGCTGAGTGGGATTTTATGTATACGATTAAGTGTGGATCTGAAGAATGCCATTTTGTGTTGTGCTGGACGACATGAGGAGTTGTTAATGACAACGTCACTAGTGGTAGGTTTTCTGTAAATAGGGAAGACATGTCTGTTGTTTACATTAGATATTGTAAGGTCAAGAAAATTGATGCCTTAATCTACTTGATCTTCTACAGTGAATTTGATGTTGTTGTGCATGCTACTGAGGCCTTTAGCAATTTTCTCAATCTCCTCAGTTGTACCATTGTACAACATAATAGTATCATCCACGTACCTTTTCTAGTATATTATTTTATTTTCAAGTGAACTATCTGCTTTGAAAAATTTATTTTCTATGTGGTTAATGTAAATATCTGCAAGTATTCCTGCCAAACTACTGCCCATTTCAATACCATCTCCCTGTTTATAAATTTTGTTATTAAAAGTAAAATAATTGTGTGATAGGACTAGTTCTAGTGGGTCAACGCGTTCACATATCTCAGCCTTGGATAGCTTTTTGTGTTTTAGAAGGTTGTTTCTCATTATCTGAATAGTGTCATATACAGGAATGTTGATGTAAAGGTTGACTATGTCCACTGAACCAAATTTGGCACCCTCTGGTATTGATGTGCTCAATAAATTCATAGCTATTCTTAACTGAAAAATTGTGTTCATAGGTGTAAAAGTTACTAAGAATATCTTTAAGTTTGTTGCTGATAAAATATGCTGGACTGTTTCTTGAATTGACTATGGGGTGTATAGGACAACTTTCCTTATGAATCTTTGGTTGTGAACATAGTTATGGTGCAGATGGGTTCATGACAAGGCATTTTAGAACATCAGAGTCGGATAAAAGGAAGTCAGAAGATTTCAGTAGTTTCTTAAGCTGAGCATGAAATTTGGGTGTGGGGTCATTGTGTATTTCGTGTATGTTATTATTCTGGAAAAATTCTAGAGTTTTGTTGATATATTCAAATTCATACATAGCAACAGCTGAGTTCCCTTTATCGGATTTGACTACCAGAGCTTTGTTTTCAGATAGTTTTCTATTAATATTTTTGAGCAGTTAGGAGTCACAGTTATTTGATTTTTGATTTTGTACGTTTTTGTGTATGATATTGTTAACTTTCAGCCCAATACTAATCTTTTCATTATTATTTATTTTAGCTGAGTCACATGCCATTTTAGAGCAGATAATTAATTCTTTGATATTGCTATCAGTGAGTAAAGGTGGCATATTATATTTGAGACCCTTCTCAAGTAATTCAGTTTCATTCTTGTCAAATGAGATGATGGTTGAATTAATCACCCTATCGAAAACCTTTGTTCTGATATGGAAGGAGATTGTAGTTGTTGCAGTTTGTTAGGGTTAAGAGCAAGTAATTTCTGATTATGTTTAGTTGACACTACTAGTTGTTCTCTGCACACTTGGTCATTAATATTACCTAAAATACACATGCCACGCGCCAAGTGGAGTTTGAGCATTTGTTTGTTAAGGGCATCTTTATGCTTGTATAATGATTGAATTTCAGTTTTTAACCAAATAGTTTCACATTTTGACTTTGCTATTTTGGTTGACTTAGTGTGGCTCCTAACATTAATTTTAATGTAGTTCGGTATTACTTTAGAGAAAAGGCACTTTTTGTTGCATTTGATTGCTTGAATGGTCTTCACCATCTTGATTTTACATATTTTGAATGTATTGACAGTTTGTAATACCTGGCTAGGTAACATTAAATGAATTTTATCCATAGTGGATGCTGTGGAACTCCTCGACTGTTCCTTTATGGGGTGTAGAAAATTATCTGCTACCAGCCACAATCAAAGGTTATTTATTTTCACACGACCGGTTTCGGGCTTGCGCCCATCTTCAGGTGTTTATACATTCATGTACAAGTTTGTACTTTTGGAGATCACTGTATAAATACAGTCAGTACTGAAATGGACCTGGTACAAATCAGGATATTTAGAGAATCGCCTGTAACAATTTGAAATCCGGCTGAATTCTGTTTTTTATTATGTTCTCTGTGAAGAAATTTCGTTCATTTTATGTGCATGGTGTAATAAACCGTTATGTTTTAAGGATTTATTTTCAGATTATCATATCTCTAATGATTTTGTATCATAATAATGAGTTATTTACTATTTTCAGTTAACAAAATATAAGTATGTGAAATGGTAAGATAAAAAACAGAAAACAAAAATGAATGTAAAACATAAATAACAATTTAAAACATAAAACATATCTAAGCAAAATCAATAATGAGAATAGTAATGAATATTTAGATATTATAGTGAGGTCTGTTTAAAGTACTCCGACAGCAAATTGTGTACGGTTTAGCTCTTAAGATGATATTTCAGAAACTAGCTTTACACACAGGGATGTATGTGGCTTGAAAGCTTCTCTAATATTTGTTGTAACAAGTTTTTTCATTTTTAAAAATAAATGATGGTGGGACATTTTGCAAACTTTCAAATTATTACAAAAGTTGATTATATAGTTTCAAGAAAATTAATTACCTGTAGATATCAACTTTTATGTAAATACATTTTTATACATATCGTCGTTTAGAAGATTTCCCTCTAAACCCAAAATGCCAAATTACATTTCGAGGTGTGTTTTACCCCTTAAAAGAGACATTGGGCACAAACAAAAAATACGTATTGCACTATTTTGCCCCTATGCATACATGCTAATTTTCAGCAATATTGTTCATTGACACTTGGCAATGTTCCCTTTCTGGGCAGGTGTACAGGGGAGCAACGCTGAGGGAGAAAGAGGAAAATTGGGAAGTGGTCACTACACAGAGGTCATCGAGGATCCTCCAGTGGATCGATAGTAGAAGACCAGGGCTGCAACAGAAGAGATCAATGGCTGAATAAGTTCCATGTGCCACACTGAAGTGTGTGGGGGCGCCAGAGTTCGAGAGGCAAAGATCGAGCTGTGCCAGTAAATTTTCGACGTCTTTACCAAGGCCAGTGATCACTGTTTCACCCCCAAAAGGGTTCTTGGCGTTGATGTCGTTCAAGACGAGGAAAGCTGGGAGGAGGGGGGGGGGGGCTGAGAGAGTAATGGAGACAGTACATCCTAGGACATGACATCATCAGAAGGGAAATAAGCATTACAGATGGTAAAATCCTGATGTGCCCTTACCCAAACAGCCATAGCCTCCAAAGGTGTATCAAGGAGCACAAGATCACTTACGTTAAAACTCCATCTGATACTCTCTCAAAGTTGGTACAGTTCTCAGTAGCCACAAAGGGCAGGGGTCCAAGTTTCTGGAAACAACTTTTCTGGATGGCAATACAGAATGTACGGTAAGTGATTGATCGCTGCTATAGTTCGGCCAGATGGTGGAAAAATCCTTACAGTTCCACTGGAAGATCAGGCATAAGACTGTCTGAATACTGCAAGGGTATGAAGAGACTGGGGAGGGGGTGGTGGAATGGCATGTTATGACATATGGTCATGCACTGCCACCAGATGAGACATCAAAGGATCCAATGACATAGGTTCTGTGGCACTTTGCCAGGGGAGATTTGGTGCCTCAGGGGCCACTGAGATTTCCACGTAGGGCACAGACGAAGTGTATGCAGAGTCTGGTGCGTGGGGGCCACAAGAGGATCCTGATTCTTAGAGGACTTCTACACAAGGAGTGGGAAGGTTTTCAAGAATGGAGGTAGAACGAGAAGTCTGATGGCCAGCGGCCTGTGGTTCCTTCAGTCACCGGCTGGCGCCCGGCTGAGGACCAGCAGGAACAATAGAAAGAAAAGTCCCTGGGTACCTCTTCCTAGCTAGAGAAGCCAAAAGAGGATGAGACACTTCCAGCTGAGGAATGGAGATCGGCGTCCTCGACAGGTGGGAAGCTAATGTTCCAGTAGTGGGTGCAGTGGGAGCACCAGAAGGGCCCCCAACCGCCTGGGAGGCAGGTATTAGCAGGCAGCTCTGAGAGCCCACTGTAAGAGGCACAACAGATGAAAGCACCATCGACAGAGAAGGCGATGACATTGCGGCTGTAGCATAAGACGACGTCATTTCTATGAGATTAAGACACTCATACTTTTTTCTGGTTTCTTGATACCTGAGAGTGTCCTGGGTATTATACTCCTGTATTCTCTTCTCATGCTTAAAAATAGAGCAATTTGGAGAGCAGGCAGAGTGGGCCTCGCCACAGTTTACACAAATGGGGGGAGGGGGAGACACAGTCCCTGCAGACAGGGGTAGCAGTGCAATGGGAAGACATATGTCTGTACTTCATGCACCTAAGCATCTCGTAGGAGTAGAAACATAGGGTTCCACATCACGCTGGTAGACCTTCACCTTGACCTCAGGCTACATAACACCTTTGAAAGCCAAGACGAAAGCCCTAGTAGCAACTCTGTTTTCTCTTGGTCCCCTATGGACACAACAGATGAAGTGCAGACGCGAGTGCTCTAAGTTGGCCCGCATCTCATCGTCTGAGTTGCTTGTGGTTTCGTCTCCGTAGGAAAAGTGGAAGGGATGCATCTCCATTCGAAAAATCGTAGAACGGCATAAAATCCTTTTCACTTTTTATCTCAAAAAAATACTGTTCAGAAGCACCTTTTTAACGAAGAACTTTGTTACTTTCAACTTAATTATTAATACTGTATTGCTGCATTAACTTTAATAATACAAACTACCATTTATTAAGCGTATGAGACACATATGACAAGAAAATCATATTTTCTGTAAACATATTTATTCCTCACTAAAGGGTCTTTTGCCACCCTTGTACCTAATGGGGATACTCATACGCAAACTGAAGTATATACACCTTCTGAGGTCCTTTTTTGTATTTATTACTTTGTTACAAGAACATAATGCCTATGTTAATCGGATAATTTACAACATCTAGTTTAGCAACTAGCGTTAACATCTTCATTTACATCTCCCTGTAAAAAAAATCTGTCTTAAGTCACTCAAGTCATAATTTTTGGGATTTGTTCGACTCCTACTCGAATCCTTGTGTATCCTCGTCTATAATTCGGCTTCATCAAGAAACATAAACAGTTTCGATACATAAATGGTTTCCGCCATCCACCTTGCATGATGGACCCCTTTGGAGCATGGAAAGATACTCCATGAGATGGTTCTTCAGGAAGAGAGTTCGCAGTTAATTAAAGAACTATCAATATAATCGTCTCACATGTTTTATGCCTGCAAGGTGAATACAACAGATCTTTTTCCAAGCTTCTTTCAATCAAAACACATGCACCTTTAAAAGAGATCGTATTTTATGTCATTGTAACAGAGACTAATGGTTTTTAAAAAAGCTGTTCAGTGCGAGTTTCATGGACAACGACAGAAATATACGTAAAATTAGCAACATAGAACTATTAGTGAATTTTTCTTATCTTTTATTTTCAACTAAATTTGTGTGTGTAACATATCTCTTAAGTACATTATTATGTAATTAACTAATTTGCTGATTTTCATATTCGTTTGACTCTCGTCTGTTAATGACTGCCTGTGCTCGCTCAGACGACCTCTTTCTCAAATAACTGATGAGTGATTCTATGCTCGTACATAGGGGCGCCTTTCCGTTGCTGACTGACGAAAAACTGGTTATCTTTTTCGATGGTAACGATCTTCACAGCAATGATGTGTGCCATGTCGTTCTAAGTTGTTGCTGACGTCGCTGATACAAACCTACTTTTAGTATGCAGTTTTTTAGTTACTGTGTTGGAAGTCGTTAATTTTCGAAATAAATTTTCACTTTCCATGCAGCATGGCACCTTGGTGCATAGTTAATTTACACACCCACAATTCTTAAAGAAAACGGTTAATGTTGATTTGACAGATGATATTTGCTTTTAGTTATTTCATGCTAGTACTGCCCACGTAAATATACGTATAATTTTCTTTAAACGAACTGAAAAACAAGACATTGTACTTGCCACGACCACAAGCTTCCTCGAAAGTGGATATGGCGATTGGGGATGACCGCGCTGGGTCGATAACAGATTCAGTAATTCGTACTTCCACTCAGCTAATTCTGGGCTCTCTCTGCCTGACTTGCGGTCATTGCTCGGTACATCACCAGACTAATCTCATGCGATCTGAGAACACATTCAGCTAAGAAAATCGAAATAAACAACATGTCTACAACAAGTAATCAATGAATTTATCATGCAGAAGTAATATTGTGCGTACTTGAAACTGTTGGAAAGTTTATCTAAAATCTATATAGCACATAATTAGAAAAAAAGGAATGATCAACGAGTAAAAATGAGCTGTTCCCAAATAGGACAGATCACAAATGAACTAGTTCCCAAAGGTGAACGAGCTTGCCCATTTTTAATGTGATGCGAAGGAAACAGGCTGGTCGGCATCGTCGGCAGAGAAGGTGGAGCATGTGCGGCATTCATTTGTAACGAGCCCGAACAAATCAACGATATGCGCGAGCAGAGAACTGAAGACACGAAGTCACCTGCCTGGTACATTCTACGCAAACGTGAGTGTTCAAAATCATACCTGCTGTAGTTATTACATGAGCTGACTACTCAGGGCAATGAAGTTCGTTCTGACTTTTGCAGTGAGTTGCAGCGGCTACTAGAGGCTAGAAGAATACGGTTTTTCAATGAAGTTGGTTTCCAGTGACAAAGCCATATTTCACGTGCCTGGAAATATGAACTGTCATAACCGGGGCGCTTGGGGCACAGAATGTCCACACAATATTATGAAACATATTCGTGATTCACTTAAAACAGACGTCTTTTGTGAAATGTCTTCTTCAAAAGTTTCTCTTTGCGGAGAAAACTGTGGCCGATTTCGAGCCCCTGGCGTGCTGCAGCAATTGCGTATATCACGATTCCAGAAAGGCAGTGGGGACTTTATTTTCCAACAAGTCAGTGCTCCACCACATTTCTTTCAAACGTTCGTAATTACCTTTATGTGACTCAAACGAAAACGACGAATAGTAGCTTCAAATCCATTGTACTTCGAATTGCTAGGGTCATGGTGACAGGCCTAATGACACGGGATTCGTAGGAGTGGGTGTAAGAGAGACGATGGAAATGGAGGCGGGATTGTGGGCTGCGTGGAGCAGTTTCAACAAAACTTAGTACATATATCACACTATATCTCTATAAGCATTGGTAATACGACATATCTAACACATCTAAGTGTGTGTGTGTAAGTGGTGACATGGGCAAATAATCACATCCATAGGTTTCGGGGTCAAAACTGAAACGCGCCCATTTTTCTCTGGAACTGTCCACTAACGTATTTCAGAGGATGATATGTACATTCCGTTGATCAAGAAGTCGTTCAGTTACACTGCTCTGTAACTGCAGACCTGGGTTATCATCACTAGTGGCTGTATTCATTTCAGTGTTTGTTTCTTCACCTTCCCTCTGTAGTGCGCTGCAGGTTTCCAAGAGCTGAAAGGTTACAAGCTGGCTGTACGAAATACGAGCCCTTTTGAGAGGAGTTTTCAATCGCAAAAATGTTCCAAACAACAGGCTGAGTCACAGTCTCGGGTAGCCAGACTGCCATTCCTGTCCATTCTCGTCCCCCCGCTCTTTCTCCAGACTGAACACAGGACGCCCTTTTCTCTGTCGAAAGACATATCGAATTCTTCGCGGGGCTTTTAGCAAAGTAAGAAATCTCTAGTCAAGTGTGGCTTCCCAGAGGCCCTGCGAATTTTCGTTACGGCGCCTCAGAATGATGCTCGGTTGAAACTTTAAGAATTCACTTTTCTGATTGGGTCATAATCTTTTTTATTTTCTGGAGAGCCTGCGCTTTTTCGCTGTGCCTACCTACAGAGCATCTGATAGGCCCTTCTCAGAGTTGTGCCCTGGCGTGTGAGAGATTTTGTGCCTTCCTCCTCAACTGAAAGCACTATTTGTTCTACATAACAAAAATCACAAGATTAAGTGATTGTTTAGCAGCTTCTCGCGAATTTTACTGGTCAGCACTCGCAATCTTTGTCACCACTGGACAACGAGGTACTGCTTTGACGAAAAAGGAAAGAGTTCCATAGCTGCCAGAACGAAAATAATTCGCTTTAGGCTTGACTTCTGTCTAGGCTTTTGCAGAGTAAACACGTTATGTCAAGCGTTTGTAGATTGAGGAATTGTTACTAGTTCTGAAGAGATGAGTGGTGAGATGAGCTTTTCTGCCACTATAAATATGTCTGTAGGGCCCGACTTCAGTATTAAGTACAGGGTGCGGAAGAACCGACTAAGCAGTTTCTATCGATTACCGCTAGGACTGTGGTGGGGGTAGGCAGTTGCACGTGGTCTGCCTTCGTTCAGTCGTTGACCCCATTTCAGTGGCCAACATGGTCTGGATCAGTGCACATCGTAGTTTTGCCGTTCGTGCTTATTATCAAAACAACAGATCTGTGATCGCTACACAACGAGCTTAGCGGGTGAGTGAATAAGCAAAACCTTCGCTTCTGGGCTGAAAATAACCTCCGAATTATTCATGAAAGACCGCAACATTCTCCTAAAGTGACAGTGAGGTGTGCCATATCACAATTTGGCGTGGTAGGCCCTTACTTTTTTGAGGAAGTAGTGACCGTGACAGTGAATTCCACAGGTTTTTTTCAATGTTGCAAAATTTTCTGCAAACCAGAATGGACGAGATTGTTGGAGAACATGGAATGGGGGACTCGTCGTTCCAACAGGATCGAGCTACTGCTCACACAGCTGGAATTTCACTTGATGTTTTGGAGAAATGTTTCCGGAACGCCTCGTCAATTTGAAGGATGATGTCGGGTGGCCTGCGCGGTCACCAGACTTGAGCATTTTTGTGTTTTTAAAAGCCGCCCTCACACCTTACCAGAGTTAAAAGAGCGGATTATTGAAGAAGTGAATGCCATACCCCGCGATATGTCTGCAGAGCCGCTCGAAACTTCAGGGATCTTTTGTAACAATGTACTGATGCTAACGGCCGCCATTTTGAGGACATTACTTTCAAAACTAAATTAATGTAAAATGGTGTATTGTACTACTTGAGAAAATAAAAACATTTTTTCTCTATACATTCAGATTTACATTTTATTGCTCCTTAAAACTGCTTAGTCGGTTCTGCCGTACCCTGTACAAGAAATGACTGAATCTGAAACTAATCGCGAATGTCGCCGACCGTTTTATTCGCACTCTGTGCCCTTGGTAAGATGACCACATTGCACGCATTGTTCCTGTTTGGGCACGAAGTTAATTCGCTCGCTTCAGGAGCCTAGTACACGTTTTGGAAGTCACGCCGCCAGCTTGTTGCTCTCAATGTGCACACTGATAATTTCACGGTGTTCGCTCCTATCTTTTCATGTGCTTTCTACATTTTACTAAAAACTCATGCACTCCACTGGCCATATCCGTGAATTATTAAAGCAAGTGTGTTTCATTTTCCCTACCCACCTGTGCCAAGGTTGTACTTTAGATTTATAATCCATTGTCCGTTTGTCAACAGCTCTGTATAATACATAATGGGTAATTTTCATGTTTAAAACACAATAAATTGAATTTTTATAGTGACCATTTATTTCCATCCATAGCTAGGAGATTCCACGCGCCGTTAATATACACTCCTGGAAATGGAAAAAAGAACACATTGACACCGGTGTGTCAGACCCACCATACTTGCTCCAGACACTGCGAGAGGGCTGTACAAGCAATGATCACACGCACGGCACAGCGGACACACCAGGAACCGCGGTGTTGGCCGTCGAATGGCGCTAGCTGCGCAGCATTTGTGCACCGCCGCCGTCAGTGTCAGCCAGTTTGCCGTGGCATACGGAGCTCCATCGCAGTCTTTAACACTGGTAGCATGCCGCGACAGCGTGGACGTGAACCGTATGTGCAGTTGACGGACTTTGAGCGAGGGCGTATAGTGGGCATGCGGGAGGCCGGGTGGACGTACCGCCGAATTGCTCAACACGTGGGGCGTGAGGTCTCCACAGTACATCGATGTTGTCGCCAGTGGTCGGCGGAAGGTGCACGTGCCCGTCGACCTGGGACCGGACCGCAGCGACGCACGGATGCACGCCAAGACCGTAGGATCCTACGCAGTGCCGTAGGGGACCGCACCGCCACTTCCCAGCAAATTAGAGACACTGCTGCTCCTGGGGTATCGGCGAGGACCATTCGCAACCGTCTCCATGAAGCTGGGCTACGGTCCCGCACACCGTTAGGCCGTCTTCCGCTCACGCCCAACATCGTGCAGCCCGCCTCCAGTGGTGTCGCGACAGGCGTGAATGGAGGGACGAATGGAGACGTGTCGTCTTCAGCGATGAGAGTCGCTTCTGCCTTGGTGCCAATGATGGTCGTATGTGTGTTTGGCGCCGTGCAGGTGAACGCCACAATCAGGACTGCATACGACCGAGGCACACAGGGCCAACACCCGGCATCATGGTGTGGGGAGCGATCTCCTACACTGGCTGTACACCACTGGTGATCGTCGAGGGGACACTGAATAGTGCACGGTACATCCAAACCGTCATCGAACCCATCGTTCTACCATTCCTAGACCGGCAAGGGAACTTGCTGTTCCAACAGGACAATGCACGTCCGCATGTATCCCGTGCCACCCAACGTGCTCTAGAAGGTGTAAGTCAACTACCCTGGCCAGCAAGATCTCCGGATCTGTCCCCCATTGAGCATGTTTGGGACTGGATGAAGCGTCGTCTCACGCGGTCTGCACGTCCAGCACGAACGCTGGTCCAACTGAAGCGCCAGGTGGAAATGGCATGGCAAGCCGTTCCACAGGACTACATCCAGCATCTCTACGATCGTCTCCATGGGAGAATAGCAGCCTGCATTGCTGCGAAAGGTGGATATACACTGTACTAGTGCCGACATTGTGCATGCTCTGTTGCCTGTGTCTATGTGCCTGTGGTTCTGTCAGTGTGATCATGTGATGTATCTGACCCCAGGAATGTGTCAATGAAGTTTCCCCTTCCTGGGACAATGAATTCACGGTGTTCTTATTTCAATTTCCAGGAGTGTATATATGTGAGTGGTGTAGTACCCATTTGCTTCAACTTTAACTGGGCCACCCTTATTAATATTCATTTAAATAAAACTCTACCGCTGCGCAACAGTATTCTTGTTTTAAATTAATTTGCATGAGCATTTTGGGTGGCTCCTCATTCGGTTGGTCACGAGTGTTTCGTCCTGTGCATCACAGAGGTAAGCACTCAGTCACAAATGAGACCTCACAGCTATGCTAATTCGTGACAGCCCAAATGATTTTTGTCCAAGCTTTGTTGAACTGGACGAATATAAGTCTGTACAACCTTCTGGAAGGAACTAAACATAGAAAATAATTTTCCAAGCCTGCGTATTCTGAAAAATCTTTCGCCTCTGGAAGCATCGTACCACGTTACATCGCCGCTCTTCGAAGGCACAGACGGCGACGCTGTCATCATTCTTTTACAAGGTCCAGTCTGATGTATGACTGGTAAAAATAAGTAACCAGCTAATAGCGAGTAACCAGATAGTTGACTCATAAAGCGAAAAGTTAGAAAGCGTACAGTAGTGTTCGGCCGTTTATATTATATGTAACAATTACTGCAGCAAATGACAACAATAACTGCGTGTGGAATAGCTTCAGTAAATGCGTAAAATTGAACAGTGGAGTTGTCTATTCCGTCATATTCCCATTTCCTTTTCTACCGTGCATTTTCACTTTCATAACATGCAAATTTCTGTTATAAACTCAAAAGAAGTGGCTCAGCCGGTACTATTCTGTATTTCCTGCAACAAAATGAGAACGTGAAAGTCCACCGTAAGCAGAACATTGTTGCAGAAAACACGCGCCGGGGCGACTCTCGCTTTACGAGCATCGTGAACCTTTTACGGCGATTCCGGTAAATAAGTGAGAGCGCCAAGGAGGAGGACAGGGCTCTAGAGAGCTCGTTAACGGGAGACGTCAGTGGCTCTCGTCCTAGGTCCGCACTCACCCAGTTAACAAAACTGAACCTGACGGGCCAGAAACGCCTGTAAAGACTGCCAAACTAAACGTGGTTTAGTTGAGAGATTCTTTCATAATGATTAATTCCAGGTAATCTGCTGATAGTTTAATTATTAATGTTTCTTTTATACTACCAGCTTCTTTCGGCCATAGCGCCATTCTCAAGTAAATTTATAGATGTTACATTTGGTGATCCTATTTACGTTTACGAATTTTTACATAAATCAGTTCACATATATACTTACATTGGATTGGAATAGACGCTCATATTGCATCACTGAGTAAACTGTTGACTGCCTATTTATTGCTACATAGTTATAATCATGGAGTTCTATTTCTGTAGAATATTTTCGTAAAACACTTTTGACAGATAGTTTGACAGTTTATTCTTCTGATGAATTATGTTTACAGTGTAATCTTTGCTAGTCAGTGGCGGTCAGTGATCTCTGTTTTACGTGGAGGTAGTTCTCTGATCCCAGAGCATGGAACTTCGACATTCCTGCAGATTCTTGTTACCTGTATAGTTCGCCATATTATAATTAGGCAAAAAGTTTCCAACGGACAGTACATGATAAGGAATTGTTTGGTTATTTCTGCCTTTGAACTTCTTATGATTATGCTATGAATAGGCTCATATGGGAGCAGAACTGAAAAAATTTTCGTTCTGCTTTCTGGTGACATTTCGTGGCAGCCACGTCGTAATTAGGTAAGAAACGAAATACGAGCATCTGCGGCTGGCGCGTTCAAAAAGCTGGAGTTCGACTCTAGGTAGTATAGAGATCACTGGCGATGTTAATTTTGTTTCACTGATTTTATAATTTTGTTATGGTTTGTATCTATGCTTATGTTTTGTTTTTTATTTACTGTGCTTTTTATCAGTTCTCGATTGCCAAAATATCAATAAACTTGTCTGAATAATTTTTAAGTTTGAGGTCGATTTGTTCATTATGGATATCGTCTGGATACAAAACAACTATAAGACTAGCTTTCTGAACAAACAACAATCTAAAAATCTGAAAAAACCGAAATCCAGGTTTTTGTCAATCCATGCAAATACAAAATTTTGTGTACGACTGCGCTAAATTCTACATCGGTCAAACGGGACAAAATTTTAGCATTAGATTCAAAGAAAACGCAAGAAATTACGACAGCAGTCAATCAAAATTTTACTTGCGTCTCAAAAAACAAAAATACAAAGCAGAAAATACCGAATATGCGTTACAAGCTCTATGCAGAACACCAAAAGGACAAGCCACTAACATCTTAGAAGAATTAGAAATACATACGCACACAAAAAAATCATCCAAATGATATCCTTAATGGATAAATCGATCTAAACAAACATTATTTAGAAAATTTGATTGACATTTTGGGAAACGAAAACGGATAAAAATCACAGCAAACAAAAAAAGATAACCATAGATGTAAATCATAATAGAATTATAATATCAATGAAACACAACTAACATCACTGACTATAGCAAGGATTATGCGGTAAACAAAACATCAACAAAAATAAACTATCAAATTACCTGTCAAAAGTGTTTCACGAAAATATTCTATACAAATAGAACTTACTTGATTATAACAATCTAGCAACAAATAGACAGTCAACAGTTTACCCACCGGTGCAAACCGACCTTTATGTACAACTTTTATGAAAGTATGTAGACTCACCAAATGTAGCATGTACAGGTATACTGGAGAATGACGCTATACCTGAAAGATGCTTGTAGTAAAAAAGAAATCATTAGCAGCTTACCTGGAATTATTTATTATAAAACGTCACATGATGTATTCTATTCTGTGGCCTGTCAGAAAATAAAATATTTACTAAGCAGACTGGCTATTAATATTTATGAACACTGTCGCTATCCATTACGTTATTTAAAATTTATTCAAGCCATCGACCAGAGAAATATTTATTGTATAAATAGTTTTAAGCGACTGTTAAGTCATCCTTAGATGGGACCTGCAAAAGGCCTACAAATTTGGTGTTCAGTATTTCGCTTCTGAAACAAACCCTAAAAGCTGCGAGTCTTTGTTACTTTTTGTAGAAGACATCCAACGTAGAGGAAGATTCCTTCCACCTCTTCAATTTTCATATTAAGTTAACTTTGGCTAACTCTTCCTTTCTCATATTCAGATGCTTACACTACTCTAGTACAAAATACAGTGCCTGAAAAAAAAATCTGAAGCAGCCACAAGGGGACGAAGAAATGAATTGAAACTTCACACGAGATGTTATTTCAGTGATCACAAAATTGGGTCAAATTTACAAATAACTTGTCAGTATGAACCCAATCATTGGTATTGACACTGCACCGTCTCTGGCCTGAACACATACACTGATTCGGTTGTAAAAGATCTCAAAAGGCCTTTGTATCCTCTCCTGTGGCATACTGACCACAATTGTTGTATCTGGTCCTTCATATACTGGATACTGACACTGGGACAGACTAGATGTAGCGAGATGTTCCCACAGATTTACTACCGGGGACAGATCTGGGGGTGTCGCTGTCCGCGAGAGTACTTCAACATCACGCAGACAGTATGTGTGAACGAGAACTAACCTGCTGGAAAATGGCAACACAATGCTGTCATATGAGAGATTGCATATCAGAACGCAAAATTTCCGTGACTTGAAGTTGTACCTGATGGCCCCTCACACAATGATGCCAGGAGTAACAACACTGTGCCTCTTCAGAACACTGGAAGAATGGGACCTCAGATCGTCAGTGTACGTGTCGACGATGTTTATCAGCCACAGCGCTAAACTGCAGTTCATTGCTGAACACAATGCGACAATATTATTCAGCAATCCGTGTTCCCCGGTCACGACACCGTTCTTCCTATATAAGGAACAGTAATTCCTCAGCCCAGCTGTTGCTAGACTACATCTACATCTACATGGATACTCGGCAAATCACACCTAAGTGCCTGGCAGACGGTTCATCGAACCACCTTCATAATAATTCTCTATTACTTCGAATCCCGAACAGCGCGCGGGAAAAACAGACACCTATATCTTTCTGTGTAAGCTCTGATTTTCCATATTTTATGACGATGATCGTTTCTGCCTATGTAGATCGGCGCCGACAAAATATTTTCGCATTCGGAAGAGAAAGTTGGTGATTGAAATTTCGAGAGAAGATTCCACCGCAACGAAAAACGCCTTTGTTTTAATGATGTCCACCTCAATCCTATCCGGTATGGATCCCAGACCGCGCAGCAGTATTCCAAAATAGGACGGACAAGTATAATGTAGGCAGTTTCTTTCGCAGATCTGTTACATTTAGCAAGTGCTTTGCCAATAAAACACAGTCGTTGATTTGCCTTCCCCACAACGTTTTCTGTGTGATGTTTCCAATTTAAGTTGTTCTTAATTGTAATTCCTAGGTATTTAGTTGAACTTACGGCCTTTACATTTGACTGATTTATCGTGTAACCAAAGAATACGTATTCGTCTTAGCACTCATGTGGATGACCTCGCGCTTTTCATTATTTAGAGTCAACTGCCAATTTTCGCACCATACAGGTATCTTTTCTAAATCACTTTGCAATTTGGTTTGATATTCTAATGACTTTACTAGACGATAAACGACAGCTTCATCTGGAAACAACCTAAGACTGCTACCCTTCTGGAAATCTAGAAATACGGAATCAGTTTGAAATCCCTTGTCAGTAGCACTCAAGACTTCGTGTGTGTAGGGAGCTAGTTGTGTTGCATAATAACGATGTTTTTCAAATCCGTGTTGGCTATATGTCAATAGACCATTCTGTTAAGGAAATTCATAACGTCCAAAAACAAAATATGCACCAAAACCCTGCTGCACATCGTCGGTAATGATATGGATCTATAATTTAGTGGATTACTCCTACTACCTTTCTCGAATATTGGTGTGACTTGTGCAACTTTCCAGTCTTTGAGTGCGGATCTTCCGTCGAGCGAGCGGTTATATACAGTGTATAAGTATGGAGCTAGTGCATCAGCATACTCTGAGAGGAACTTAACTGGTATACAATCTGGATCAGAAGACTTGCTTTTATTAAGTGATTTAAGTTGCTTCACTACTCCGAGGATATCTACTTGTACGTTACTCAAGTTGGCAGCTGTTTTTGATTCGAATTCTAGAATATTTACTAAAGGAATATTTACTGGCGAAGGAATTTCAGAAGTCTGTGTAAAGTAATTCTGCTTTGGCAGCACTGTCGTCGATAGAATTTCCATTGCTATCGTGCAGAGAAGGCATTGATTGTGCCTTGCCGCTAGCATACTTCACACACGACCAGAATCTCTTTAGATTTTCTGCCAGATTTCGAGACCAAATTTCGTTGTGGAAATTACTATAAGCATCTCGCATTGAAGTCTGCGCTAAATTTGGAGCTTCTGTAAAAGATCGCCAGTCTTAGAGATTTTGTGTTCGTTTAAGTTTGTCATGTTTTTTCATTGTTTCTGCAACAGTGTTCTGACCCGTTTTGTGTACCATGGGGGACCAGCGCCGTCGTTTGTTACTTTATTTGCCATAAATCTCTCAATTGCAGTCGATATTATTTCTCTGAATTCAAGCCACATCTGATCAACACTTATGCTGTTAATCTGCAAGGAGTGGAGATTGCCTCTCAGGAAGACGTCAAGTGAATTTTTATCTGCTCTTTTGAATAGGTATATCTTTCGCTTATTTTTGGAAGATTTGTGGTTTACAGTATTCAGTCTCGCTGCGACAACCCTGTGTTCACTAATCCCTGTATCAATTTTGATGCCCGTTATTAGAACAGGATTATTTGTTGCTAAGAGGTCAAGTGTGTTATCACAACCGTTTACTATTCGCGCGGGGTCATAAACTAACTGCTCGAAATAATTTTCAGAGAATGCGTTTATCACATTTTCGTACCTCTTGATTTAAATATGTATTTTCGCCAACATATCGAGGGTAAATTAAAGTCACCACCAACGGTAATTGTAAGAGTCTGGTATGTGTTTGAAATTAAACTGAAATTTTCTTTGAACGTTTCAACAATTTTATCATCTATGTTGGGAGGTTGACAAAAGGATTCAATTATTATTTTATTCCTGTTGTCAAGAACGACGTCTGCCCATCTGACTCATAGGAACTATCGACTTCAATTTCGCTACAAGATAAACTGTTTCTAATAGCAACAAATATGCCTCCGTCCACTATGTATAGCCTATCTTTTCGGAACACCGTTAGATTCTTCGCCAAAATTTCGGCTGAACTTATCTCCGGTTTTAGTCAGCTATCAGTGCCTATAACGACTTGAGTATCAGTGCTTTCTATTAGCGCTTGGAGCTCTTTTACTTTCCCTACACAGTTACGACAATTAAGAACTGTTATACGGATACTTACTGTATCTACGTTCTTCCTGGGTTCGATTTGCACGCTTCAAGATTGAAGCTCTTTTTGTGTTTCCCCGAGTCCCTCTAACCTAAAAAACCGCCCAGTCCACGTCACACAGCCCCTGCTACACGTGTAGTCGCTTTCTGTATGTAGTGGACTCCTGACTTATTCAGCGGAACACGAAACCCAACCACCCTATGGCGCAAGTCGAGGTATCTGCAGCCTACACGGTCGCAGAACCGTCTGAGCCTTTGATTCAGACCCTCCACTCGGCTCTGTACCAGAGATCCGCAATCGGTCCTGTCGAGTACGCCGCAAATGGTGAGCTCTGCTTTCATCTGCAAGTTAGACTGCCAGCCTTTATCACTTCTGTTATCCGCTCGAATCCAGAGATAATCTCTTCTTATCCAAAGCGACACACATAATTGGTACCGACGTGAGCCACCAACTGCAGCTGGCTGCATCCTCTGCTCCTCATGGCATCTGGGAGGACCCGTTCCACGAGCAGAATGACTCCACCCAGTATGCACACAGAGTGCACATTGGCTTCCTTTCCCTCCTTGGCAGCCATGTCCCTAAGGGGCCCCATAATGAGACTAACATTGGAGCTCCCAAATACCAATTATCCTACCCTCTGTGATTGCCCGATCTTGCAGACTGAGAGGCTTCCTCTAAAACAGGACAAGCGACTGCGTCTGAGTGAGGGACAGTGTCATTAAATGACAGCACCTGAAACCTGTTTGTCAGACTAACCCGTGAGGCCTTACATGTGACCCCACCTGCCACACCCTGAGGCAACCTCCCACTCGACCACGGGTGAGGGATCAACCTCAATGCGAGCAGAAACTGGGCTGGCCACCGATGCGGACCGATGGACGGACTGAGATGTGTTGGACGCCCCCCCCCCCCCTCCGTCCTCCGCGCCCTCTACGGCTGGCCCACAACTGTGATGCCAACCCACTGCAGCTTCAAGCTGGGTAACCGAAGCCTTCACTGCCTGGAGCTGAGAACCAAGTGTCACCAACTCAGCTCACAATCGCACATGGCAAAGTCCGTGGGAAACTAAACTACACAGACAAACAAGGACTATCGAACCGCACTACGGAACTCTACTATAGACAAGGAGGAAAATGCAAGAACTGTGTCTAATAAATTAGATTTACACACAGAGGTTCAAAAACTGAACTACGAGAGCAGTCAGGAGCTCCTGATTAGAAACTTATAATATGTCACAAAATCGGTTGACTTTCCGACGCAAACGAAAACGCGAGAACTGTATCTGATAAACATTAAATTAACACACATACTCAAGAAACTAAATTACCAAGGCATGCAGATGAAACTATACAATTCGTTCCTGGTTGGGAACTCGGAAAATGTCACAAAATCGATAACTTACCTCTCGCTGCTAGTGCCTCGATGGCTGCTGCTGACTGACTAGCTGACTAACGCCAACAAGCGAACGAATTGTGCAGGGCAACAGAGTTGCAGTGTGTCCAGTATTTGTTGTCAGACAGCAGACGAAGATGTGAAGAGGTTACTATGTACATGCTTGATGCACAATATGGCGATCCTTCCTTGTGCTGGCTAGAAGTGGTAGGCCAGAACCTTGATGACCGTGTGCTCCTCTCACGTTCCCATGCAGTCCAACATGAGCCCACTGTCCCATCCGAGTGTCCCACAAATCTGGATATGGCGCGAATCGACCAGCCAGCCAAATGAAAGCGCACAATGAGGCCCGTTTCAAACTATCTGGTGTTGATAACGCCGTCTCACACGCGTATGCTGCATATCTGTGTCCTTCGGATCACGAGACATCTAACGCTGTTCAGGTCCCTTAAAAACTTATTACGCATTGTGACAATACCAAACACTCTAATGCACTCTGGTGCCCGTTCTGTCTGGCACAGATAATGGAAATTCTAGTCATTTACATACCCGCTGACGCTGTGTCCGTTTACATAGTTACACCGACATCCGACCGTATCTTCTGGATGCTTCACAGTTTTGTCAGACAGTTTATATTCCTTTCTATGATTCCTGCTTTATGAATTATTTTCTCTTCTCAAAGGCTCACAACGTTAGTTAAAAGCATACTAGTTGGGAAACATCTGGAATGTATCTCAGATATCACCAGTCCCTGCAGTGAGGTAATTAGACCTTCGTATTCTGAGTAGCCATCCTAGTCATAATTGGGGATGCATGAGTTCCTTGTTATATCATTTAAATGAATACATGAAGAAATAATTTCTATTTTATCGCAAATAATACAAACGTCATACATGAACACATCGTTTTATTACATTTGTTACAATCTTATTTACTTAGAAAATTACATTTACGAGGAGTTGTGCCTTAAAGTACTAGCTTTGGCAACAAAACTTCTGGTTCTTACTGCAGACCAACTGGAATTTTAAGGAAAACTGGGCCATGTCCGCAGTACACGTTTCCATTGTAAGGACTGTTTTCTGGAAACTCCGTGTAGAGTCAGCACATGCCGAAAAATTTGCGAAACCGCAGAATTTCCTTCGTTTCCAGCAATGGAGCTGCTGATTTGCTCATCTTTATCTACAGCAACGTACCTCTCATTTCCTTGCCCGCATCTCGTGGTCGTGCGGTAGCGTTCTCGCTTCCCACGCCCGGGTTCCCGGGTTCGATTCCCGGCGGGGTCAGGGATTTTCTCTGCCTCGTGATGGCTGGGTGTTGTGTGTTGTCCTTAGGTTAGTTGGGTTTAAGTAGTTCTAAGTTCTAGGGGACTTATGACCACAGCAGTTGAGTCCCATAGTGCTCAGAGACATTTGACATCACTCATTTCCTTCATTAACTACATCCTTTAGATGTTACACAGCGGATATGTAAGAAATAAATTTCTAAGGATTCTTTAGCTTTGTTGAGGGTCTCCCTTGCTGCCTGTACTTTGTACAAACATGCAGCTCCTGAGCACCAGAGCATTTATCTACGTTTCTCTTTATCCATCATTTGCAATCAGAGCATGATTTTACATTTTATGTAGATCCGTTCACTAATGGGATGAAATTCTCTTTTCCAGCAAAATCCCTAAATACAGACAATTCTTAAATGTACCGATAGACTAAAATTATCTTCGTATCCTGCAGTACACTACGCACATTTTAACTTAAAACTTGGAGTACATGCATATATAACGCACTGTTGTTTCATTATTGATTTTTATCATCTCCATAACTATTGTAAGTAAACCGAGCGAGGTGGCGCAGTGGTTAGCACACTGGACTCGCATTCGGGAGGACGACGGTTCAACCCCGCGTCCGGCCGTCCTGATTTAGGTTTTCCGTGATTTCCCTAAATCGCTCCAGGCAAATGCCGGGATGGTTCCTTTAAAAGGGCACGGCCGGCTTCCTTCCCCGTCCTTCCCTAATCCGATGAGACCGATGACCTCGCTGTCTGGTCTCCTCGCCCACAACAACCCAACCCAACCCAACCTATTGTAAGTAAACTCAAAATCACAGTATGCTGTATTCAACACCCGATGGGCATGGCCCACTGTAATGCTCAATAAAGATATCTCACGTCTTAGAAAAACACAAATCTGTTACCAGATGGCGAGGAAACATTCTCGCCAGAAAACAGCCCTTATTTCCGTGACACATCTCTGTCTCCTCTACAAAAATTGCGTCTGTTTGTTATTATGCTTTAGGTCTGATATCATACACTCGTTTCCTTTTTAAGACATCATCGATGTCATGGAGCTGTGCTTCGAAGTATTACGTGTCGGGAATTCCCATTATCGTACTGTTCAGTCGACGCTGGGCTACAGATAGCACATAACTAATTATTCACTGTTCTTTGCGAGCACCAACTTGGCAGCACATAACTAATTATTCACTGTTCTTTGCGAGCACCAACCTGGCAAAGGCTAAGTCACTTTAGGCTATAATAACAATAACCACCATCTGTATTATAGAGGACATATGAACGTTGTGCTATTACCGACTTAAACTAGTTATCCGAATGAACCAAGAGATGTTTTGAAGCGGAGCGTATGAGTTACAGCCCATAGTGTTCTTGAAATGTTCATATCAAATATACGAAATGATATGAGGAAAATTTCCTCGTTTTCATAACATCTTGCGATGCAAGAGGAAAAAGCACATTACAATCATCATAAAAATCTTATATGTAAGTAAAACCGGAAAAGCACAATAAAGTTCCGTGAAAGCAAGCAAGTTCAAATATACATTAAGCGGATTAAAACTGAAGACATAGGAAAGATACGTTCAGGGTTGGCTGATTTGGGGGAGAGGACCAAACAGCGAGGTGATCGCTCCCATCGGATTAGGGAAAGATGGGGAAGGAAGTCGGCCGTCGCCTTTCAAAGCAACCATCACGGCATTTGCCTAAAGTGATTTGGGGAAATCACGGAAAACCTAAATCAGGATGGCCGGATGCGGGTTTGAACCGTCGTTCTCCCTAATGCAAGTCCAGTGTGTGAACCACAACGCCACCTCGCTCGGTTTATGTTCATGTTATCTATCAGTATTGGCTGGTGTATCACCGTTATCGATATTTGATAATTAACAAACTATGTAGCCTATTTTAACAAGCAACCTATATCGCAGGTCGTATATGCAGGTATATTCCACATTTCATTAATCATATTTTATTGACTTTACTTGCCTTACGTGTACCGTTTTAAAATCCTAAAAGTGATACACGTATGTCACTGCAGACACCAAAAACTGTCTGATATATAGAGTTACTGAAATGCCAAAATACCTCTAACATAAATGTCTCCCGTTGCTGATAACAAGTATCTTAATGCTAGCCGTTCTTCAGGATAGGTTCCCGTCGGTAATTACTGGTTTGCTTTTAAATTTCCTTCTCAGTTGTAACGAGAAGCCAGCAAAAAGGATCAATCTAAATCTGCTCAACGCTTATGATTGGCGCTAAGGAAAGATGGAACTGCAATTCAGTGTTAAGCGCAGGACCTCCACCTATTTCACGTTGACGTACATTTTCCCACATTTTAGCAGAACATACATTAGTAAAATGGCGCGTTTTGGAAGGATCTTTAATTTTGCGTGTCACTAAAACTGCGTATTTTCGAAGTTTACAAGCATAGGTACGAAAACCACCAAATATGGAATCTTAGCTTCGCACATACTGAAATCAACATGTAGGCTGTTCCGATATCTCTTGTTGGCTTCCACCCACTCCATTATGAATCCCTATCCACAGGTACAGGTATGGATGGTACACACTAGCGAATCCTTGCGCACTGTTCGCGCGAATGCGCAATCACTGATGTTGGCTTGTGACTGCTTCGGTGTAAAGGCGGCTTGTTCAGCAGGTGCTGGTCTGGGCTGCAGATGTTTCATGAAGCTCTATTGATTTTCTATGCAACGAACCATAGCATATAATCTGCTCTTATTATTTTGTAAGGTATTGTGAGTAACATGTCATTGATTTTGAACTTATAATGGGCATAACTTGAATAGAGGCTACAAAGCAGTCACGATCTCTTTTGATATCTTGTTCTATGTGGAAAAATTCTAGGTTTGTATCTGCCGACTCCTAGGTATTATATTTCAGATGTATAGGTCCAATTTATGACCTTGTGTTTGAGGTTCAGTAATGTTTAGAAATGGGACTAGTCTTTCACTGTGCTTTCGTTTTACTAAGTCGGTTCCTTAGACTACTCTTCCCTGCGTTTTCTCACTACCTGTCTAGGAGAGAAAATCTCCCGAAACAAAGATGGTGTAATGGGCCCGTACTTCGTTCTTCTCTCTACACACCAAGGTGACAAAAGTCATGGAATAGCGATATGAACGTATACAAATGACGATAGTAGCGCGTACACAAGATATAAGAGGATAGTGCATTGACGCAGCTGTCATTTGTACTTAAGTGATTCATGTGAAAAGGTTTTCTACGTGATTATGGCTGTACGACGGGAATTAACAAATTTTCAACGCGGAATGGTAGTTGGAGCTAGATGCATGGGACATTCCATTTCGGAAATCATTAAGGAGCTCAATATTCGGAGATCCATAGTGTCACGATTGTGCCGAGAATACTGAATTTCATGGATTATTTTCTCACACCGGTCAACGCAGTGGGCGACGGCCTTCAGTTAACGATCAAGAGCAGTGGCGTTTGTGAGGAGTTGTCAGTGCTAACAGACGTATCCGTTAGGACAGTGCGGCGAAATCTGGTGTTAATGGGCTATGGCAGCAGACGACCGACTCGAGTGTTCTTGCTAACAGCACGACGACGCCAGCAGCACGTCTCCTGGGCTCGTGACCATATCGGTTGTACCCTAGACGACTGGAAAACTGTGGCCTTCTCAGATGAGTCCAGAATTTAGTTGGTGAGAGATGATGGTAGGGTTGGAGTGTGGTGCAGATTCCATGAGGCCATGGACCCGGGTTGTCAACAAGACACTGAGCAAGACGTTGGCGGCTCCATAACGTTGTAGAACGTGTTTACATGGAATGGACTGGGTCCTCTGCCCAGACTGAATCTATCATTGACAGGAAATCGTTAAGTTCGGTTAGCTTGGGATTATTTGCAGATACTTTTTACGGATCACAATATGCCATGCCATAGGCCCACAATTGTTCGCGACTGGTTTGAAGAACATTCCGGACAATTCGAGCGATTGATTTGGCCACACAGATTGCCCGACGTGAAGCCCGTCGAACATTTATGGGACACAATCGAGAACTCAGTTCGTAAACAAAATGCTGCGCCGGCAACACCCGTCCGTGGTTATAGACGGCTATAGAGGCAGCATGGCTCACTGTTTCTGCAGGTGACTTCCAACGACCTGCTGAGCCCAGGCCATGTCAAATTACTGCACTACGCCGAGCAAAAGGAAGTCCGACACGATATTAGGAGGTATCCCATGACTTCTCTTGCTTCACTGTACAGTATTCCAAAAGTTCGAAAGTAATCGCATCCGTTGTATCAGAATCATTGGAGTGAGTCGTTGATGCATCGGTGTTAAAAACAATGTATTCATTGAAACTTCCTGGCAGATTAAAACTGTGTGCCCGACCGAGACTCGAACTCGGGACCTTTGCCTTTCGCGGGCAAGTGCTCTACCAACTGAGCTACCGAAGCACGACTCACGCCCGGTACTCACAGCTTCACTTCTGCCAGTACCTCGTCTCCTACCTTCCAAACTTTACAGAAGCTCTCCTGCGAACCTTGCAGAACTAGCACTCCTGAAAGAAAGGATATAGCGGAGACATGGCTTAGCCACAGCCTGGGGGATGTTTCCAGAGCACTTGCCCGCGAAAGGCAAAGGTCCCGAGTTCGAGTCTCGGTTGGGCACACAGTTTTAATCTGCCAGGAAGTTTCATATCAGCGCACACTCCGCTGCAGAGTGAAAATCTCATTCTGGAATGTATTCATTGTTAGAGTTTGCAATTAAGAGTTGATGTTCGTTCTTCCGTTAAACTATTGTTCATAATAAAGCATGATCAGATTTTGGGTATCTGTTCATGACACTTTTTTAAATTATTTTGGTTTTGAGAATTCTATCCTTCTGATTGAAAGCACCTTTCTCCGTCTGGAGCTGTTAGATATAATAGTGATAGATATAATAGTGAGTTGATATGTAAGGTTCTGAAATAAAATTTTGAAGAAGTATGTAATAGTTGACGAAATACATTGTATTGACCTTCCAAAATATTTGATTTGTATTACTCACAAATATTAGTGCATTTCTGCCCTCTTTATTGTAAGCACTTTTCGTTTTGTGATCTATTGAAATGTATATCTACGCACGATTGTGGTCGCTGACCTATATAAAGGAGTCCTGTCTGCTATACTGAAGCCTTATTCTTTCTTCTGTTAATTTTCGTTATGTGATCTTGAGTGCGCAGCAGTGTCCTAAAATTTGCAGAATTTAAGCGTGTAGGTGTAGAGGCAGGAAATATTTTCCTTGCGATCATAAATCACAGTCCATTTTGCAGGATTAATCACTGTAGTATAGTCACGAAGCTAACTGCAGTATCTAACCGAGCAATTTACTTTTTAATGAGCTTTTGGACCCAAGTGTATTGAAATTTTCTGAACATAACATCGGTTAAAGATTGAAAGCCTGTCACGGATATTCAAGTTACGGAAACTACCACGCTCTTGTAATACCAGAGATTTCCCATGCATCACAAACACAGAGTCTGTCGACACCAAGATGAGACAAAGGATTCAAGTAAGAATGAAAACTCAGAGGCAAACCTATATGAAACAAAAAGAAAAATATCAAGCCAACAGCACGACACATTCAATAGAAATATCTTCGAACAGAACAGGATGACCGAAAGGCGGCGAGGAAGCTTAGATAAAGTCAAATCTATCAGCTGACAGTCATGGTATTACATACATTAGTGTGGCTGTTGTATGGCACTTTTTCCTTGAATTTATTCCACTGTTAAGTTCTGTTCCATCTAAAACTGAGCTGTTTAACTTTTGAACTCAGAAGGATAAAAAATGAACTGTTTAACGTTTGAGCTCAGAAGGATAACACGTTAGGGTACCGCCGCGCCTTCAAAATCGAGAAATCCAGCATAAGAAAAGAAAATCATCAGCTTAGGAAAACATTACTTCTGCGTCATAAATTCATTTTATAGTGCAATTAATTTGTGTACACCACTTTTCTTACCTGTAAGCATTCTCATTACACAGATTTCATTGGCTGGATGACCCAACGGAGAAGGTAGACAGGGTTCAGAACGAACTGAGTCATTTCTTTGTACGAACCAATCCGGGCCAACCCAGTAGTCTTTCACTTTCGAAGGAAAGTAGCAGTCGTAGGAAATACGTCTTCAGTCCGTTTACGGGGGATAATGATTTTCTCGAGTATTATTCACACGAATGAAATAACGAACTGCCATCTTTCAAGCAAACGTCAATTGTATTCTTTTACAATCTTCGGATGTGTAAATTAACTGCGCATAAAAGCGTCATACTACCTCTAAGAGAAATCATGATTTATTGGGAAATGCGTGAAATCCGGTACAGGAGCTGAAAAACAGCAAACCAAAATTATAAGTTTTGTACAACAATGGGGTCAACTACTAAGATACGGCCTATCGACTGAAGTTCATAACCGTAAAAGTAACCGGTTTTCCTTTTTTTTAAATCCTTGAGGACACTAAGCACAGGCCAATGCTGTGGAGATCATTACTATGGAGGAAGAGAGCCAGTTTTTGATGAGTACGCGATTGAAAGGACGGTCAAAGCTCATGCAGAAACTGAATACCAGTCGTTTGAGAAATAAGAGATTCTGAGCGAGTATAGGCAGCCGTGAAGAGAAGAGAGTTAAGCAAAATTACCTTCAACAACTAAGTCAGTTATTTACTTACGTACTTACAAATTTTACACGTACAAATATTTGAAAAGAAGAATTCACTAATCATTCAATGCTGCTAATTTTACGCATATTTCAGTCGTTTAACTTACTATGAACAGGCAAAAGTTATCTGTGAAATTCTTGCTGAAAAGTTTTGTAAGAAATGTCAATAATCATCTCAGTGATTATATTTCTAAGTTTCAGGGGCTGTCCATAAAATGGATGGTGAAAGTTATTTATTGCTTGAAAATCCGTGATAAATTTAAATAACAACCACAAGAAGAGAATTTAGCTTCTTATATTTGTATTTTGCTTATCACTGTGTGCTCAAAGTTCCTTGTGAAGCCCTTCTACCCACTTTGAAGTCTATGCGCCGTATTTGAGTTTCAGTATTCTCATTAAACTTTTACAAATATCAGACTGTCGATCGTGATATCTCTTACGGTGGCTTTACGAAAATTGAAATATGAGTTATTGTATCTGTCTCATTTTCTGTCATTCTGGTCATCTCTGAACCCAATTAGGCTCCTGAACCAAAAATGAAAATAGTCAATGCATTGAATTGTGAGGCAGAACCATCAGACGAAAATTTTAAAAAGCCTCCAATAGGAATCGATTAAATCCCAAAATTATACGTAATGGAATTGTTTCTACAAAACAAGAGAATTTATACCAGATTTGATTCGAATGACTACGTCCTGAGAACGGATCCTTCGTACGCCAATGAAAATGAATATTTCGTCAACGCTCTACACACAGTTAGTAAACTGGAAGTGACACAGCTGAGCGTGGCATCAGCCTAATAAACGACTACTTTTGTATCCCGCTGGAAGGCGGCGCGTGGGTCTGCTCCTGTAAGCTGAAGGGTAGGCAGAATGTAGGAAGCGAATAGGAGGAGGAGGAGGATATTAGCGTTTAACGTCCCGTCGACAACGAGGTCATTAGAGACGGAGCGCAAGCTCGGGTGAGGGAAGGATGGGGAAGGAAATCGGCCGTGCCCTTTCACAGGAACCATCCCGACATTTGCCTGAAGTGATTTAGGGAAATCACGGAAAACCTAAATCAGGATGGCCGGAGACGGGACTGAACCGTCGTCCTCCCGAATACGAGGAAGCGAATAGGAGCAGGAAAAGGTGAAGTACTGCGGTACTGCGTATAACTTTACAGAACATTTAATAGAGAAGAGTAGTCAATGACATACGTAACATTGCACTGAAGAGCACGTAGGTGCGAAGCTGGATAGGCATCAACGCTAATAGCCACTAGTAGTTGGACAAACTATCATTGAAGTGAATGAAGTAACAAAGTCTGTAATGACTAGCCCCCTATGAGGTAAAAGCTAAGTTGCTTGGTCGTCGTCTCGGAATCAAATGGGGTGACTCTGGAGTGGAGCTCGTAGAGCTGCACAGCGCCGGCTAGAGGGTGCTGTCGTTGGTGTCGGTGTCTTAGTGCCAACCTAGAGCGCACCTACGTTGTGCCATCGTAGCTATCGATACCACAACTACAAATTTACGAAACAACGACAAAATTTGAAGCAGAAGCAGTATGTGCTTTAGGTTGTACCTGAGTATCGCCGTAAGTCACATGGCATGAAAAGAGACTTTATCAAAGAATAAGGATGTTTAAATGAAAATGTGATTTTTCGTCATTGTTGTAAGGCCTAAATCCATTACATAAGTTCTCTCAGTCACCGTCTCCCAACATTTTTTCATAGGGCCACTGACAGTCCTACTCGTGGTACACTGGGTGTCAGAGCCAGATGAGTTTGGTTAGGTAAGTGGACAGTTCTAAACATCGGCAGACCTATTCTGCCGGTAGTCACAGCCTAGACCTGAGTGAGTCATGGATAGACCAGTCCGCATGCTTAATAACTGACCACGGGCAGCAGGGTCCTCAAGTCAATACTGTCAATAGAATTCAGTTGCTGAGGATGCGAACTGCAATTCTTTCAAGCCTACACATGTACACACTGATTTACGACGCTGTCTGCAGTGCGGGCTTAGAAACGTAATTCACTCGACCAGGTGACAAGTTTCCATTCAACCACAGTCAAATCTCGATGATTCCGTGCTCAGAACAATCCTAAAGCGCGCTTAAAGCCGTCCTTCTTCGATCCGTTTTCAATTAAATACACGATAAATCTTGTTGTTCACTACACATTACTCTGCTGCCGCAACCTTGCTGTTGACCGCGTTTTACTTTGTTGCTAGACTAACTCAAGGATCATGGGAATTGTAGAGCATAATAGGGAATGTATTGGAGGGCAGTGAGTGTGAGTGGCAAGGTATTTGAGGCATTCTGGTGTGGGAGAGTATGGGAGAGGTATGGGAGAGGTAAAAATAAGTGTATATAATGTAAATACTAAGATAACATAAAAGTGCTAGTGTTAAACACTACATGTGTAGCTCAAAACAAGGTATTTACAGTTACGGCAACAGTTATTTCCTCTATTTCGTGTAGACTATCCAAGATGCCTAAAATCTGTAGGTGAAATTTGTTTGGTTAAATACAATAATAATTCAGTTGTTCATGACGGATAATAATTTTCTTAGCTACAAGATAGACAGCACTAAAGCAGCAACTACGGAATAATACCTGCAAATATTAACACTATACCTGTAGTAAAAAGTAATTCTAGTGACATGTTAGAAGTAGTCACAATGAAGCTACAGTAGCCCATTACAAACAGTACTGTAAGGTGCTTCAAAATGTTATTAGGAAGGCAAAGAGTATGTGGTATGGAAACAGAAAAACTAATTCACAGTATAAAATTAAAACCATATGGTCAGTTGTTAAGGAAGTGTCTGGTCAGCAGCACAAGGTCGACGACATAAAGTCAGTTCGTAGTAAAAATATTTCTGTTACTGATAAATCAGATATATTTACAGTATTTAGCAATCATATTCTGAGCATTGCTGGTGAATTAAATAAAAATTTAATTTCTGCTCGGAATCATATAACTTTCTTGGCAAATGCCTTTCAGAGGTAGATGTCTGAAATACTCGTCTGTGATACAGACAAGCGGAGATTGAGTCAATAATTAAATCACTGAACACTAAGGACTCTCATGGTTATTATGGAGTGCCTAGCAGAATATTAAAGTACTGTGCTGCACATGTTAGCCCTGTATTTAGCCATATTTGTAATTTTTCCTTTAGGAATGGCCAGTTTCCTGGACGATTAAAGTACTCAGTAGTAAAGCCGCTTTATAAAAAGAGAAAGGGATAATGCAGATAATTTTACGCATATTTCTATGCCTTCAGTGTCTGCTAAAGTTCTTGAAAAGGCTGTGTATGTAAGGGTAATAATAATGAGCGTATGGCATTGGTGGCCGGGAGACCCCTCGCGGGGCGGTTCGGCCGCCGCTCCACAAGTTCTTTAACGCCACTACGGCAACTTGCGAGTGAATGAAGATGAAATGATAAATGAAAGACACACAACACCCACTCATCTCGGGGTAGAGAAAATCCCTGACCCCGCCGGGAATCGAACCCGGGACACCGTGCGCGGGAAGCGAGAACGACACCGCAATACGACGAGGCGTAATTGATCATCTTATATCCCACGATTTGCTATCAAATGTACAGTTTGGATTTAGAAATCGTTTAACAACTGAAAATGCTATATTCTCTTTTCTCTGTGAGGCACTGGATTGGTTAAACAAAAGGTTTCGAACGACAGGCATATTTTTTGATTTAACTAAGGCGTTTGATTGTGTTAATCATAAAATATTGCTCCAGATGTTGGACCATTACGGAATATGGGGAGTAGCACAAAAATGGTTCACCTCTTAGTTTAGCAACAGACAGCAAAAGGTAGCTTCAGTGAAAAGATAATGAAAAGTAGTTACAGCTAGCTCCTCCTACAGGTCTCCAATTAGTGTTCTCCAGCTCTGATGCAGAGAGAGTATGTCTTTCCAGATGTGTCACTGGCCCACACTTGTGCGAATGACGTCTTCGAATAAAAAAAAAATGGTTCAAATGGCTCTGAGCACTATGGGACTCAACTGCTGAGGTCATTAGTCCCCTAGAACTTAGAACTAGTTAAACCTAACTAACCTAAGGACATCACAAACATCCATGCCCGAGGCAGGATTCGAACCTGCGACCGTAGCGGTCTTGCGGTTCCAGACTGCAGCGCCTTTAACCGCACGGCCACTTCGGCCGGCTTCGAATAAAAGAAATGTCTTGTTTTACAGGAAACATATATGATGGAGATAGCCTGTGTTGATGACAGAAGCTTCAACTATTTCTTCACAACTTTGTAACACAAACGCATTCTAGCATTGACTGTTATACATACACAAACCCAGGTATATCTCCTAACAGCATTTCATTCGCGGTGGCAGTCACCGACTCTTCTCTGCTAACTCATGAAGTGGAATATGTTTGCTATACCTTTGTTAACAGGTATTACACAAATAAGCGTATGGGCACTTGCAATCGTCCTTGTATTCTTGAAACGTTGCGTCGGCTTGGCAATGGCTTTTTCATGACAGGAAGCCGAAGTATAGTGGAAGACACATGAAGGAACATTTTCTGCGTTCCACTGAAACAACTGTTATGATGTCAAAATGTGGTTTTCATGAGGTCGTCTGAGACTTTCAAGTGTGACTACTCTCTGTACCATGCGCTGTAGAAAAAGAAATGCCGTTAAGTGGCATTTGAAGAAATTGGGGAGGCCGCGCGGCGTATCCGTGCTGCGGTGTAGGGAGCCTTGTCACGCTTCGAGCGGCTCCCCCCGATCCTCCCTCGGGCATGGGTGCGTGTGTTGTCCTTAGCGTAAGTCGTTTAAGTTAGATTAATTAGTGTGTAAGCCTAGGGACCGATAACCTCAGCAGTTTTGTCCCGTAGAACCTTACCACAAATTTCCAAATTGGTGAAATTTTACTGCAAAGAATACACAGACACTGTATCTTGCTGAAGGCAGTCAGATAGTTCCCCATATGACAAATGGGATATGCTTTAGTATTTGCGTCTCTGAAGTAGGAAGCCACAAATGGGTGGACTGTAACCTTTGAATTAGTCCAGCGGAATCCCTGTACTTCATCCTCAATGGCGAAGGAGTAATTCTCTGAAAAATCACAGACAGTAAGAAACCCATTTGCATTGAGTTCGGCTTTAGTGATTTTAAAGAATTGTGACTGCTGTGTGATAAATTAATGTAGGAGGGCTTGATGTTTACTCTGCGCCAGTAGTCGTCCAACTGAGACCGAAGGGCGGCATCCAGTCCGAATCAAGTATTCAAGAGGCCCACGACCCTCACGTTCAGATATATTTTATAATCAGACGCCTCTAGCAACTAAAGGAGAATCCAAACCCGTCAGCTAATGTTAAGAGAGTAGGTTTCCTGCTCAGTAACAAAAAGAGAAGCTTACGAAGGCAGTAATATTTGAAGATGTGCTTAATTTTAATTGACATCGTTGAATTCGGCCGCGAGACAAGTAAAGTTAGTCGCTTACCTCAGGGACAAAGGGGTATGTAGCGCGGCCACTGCAGGGTTAGAGGATGTGACAAAGGAATGTCCTAATGTTTGTTTTCCAGCACTGACAAATAAAAGACGTGCGCTACTCGTACCGATCAGCTGCTATGATGTAAATTTTGACATGGAAGTATTATGGTTTTGTCAATGGGACATTTTCTAATGAAGCGAGAAATATGAAATTAATTTATGCGTTTTTAACATAACGCGATGTGTAGGTGAAAAAGGCCATTCCAAAACATGAAGTAAACATTTGTGACCGTGTCTCATATTGTATAACGCATTTAAATATAAGTACAATTGACGTTATTTACTTACCATCTGCTCACGTAGACAACACGACACCACTTCGTTAGGCAATTACAATGTCACAAAGCTGGGATCGATGAGGTTGGCAGGAATACGTAACAGAATACAGTGAACACGAAGAATTCCAAATGGCGTCGAATTTTAACGACCAGTACTTGGGGGCAGGCGGGCCAACTTATGCGTGCTCTCTTACTATAGCTAGTTTATTGGGGCTCATTACATAACAATTTATGTAAGCTACTAACTCATAGTAAGATCGATGGATATGTGGCCAGTCGTGCCGTCCCACAAGGTGTGACGGCCATTGCTCTTTGCGACCACTTCAAAGAAATGGTCTGTTGATTTTATGATATTATCTGTCTGTAGTTGACCAACAATTAAGTAATTTCGTTAATGCACTTCAGAGCACACATTTCGAACAGATAATCAATCAGTCTTGTCACACCCGGACAATAGGGACATTCACATAAGAAACATGCTGAAAGACCAGAACTGCATGTAACAAATCCTACACAGAGCTTGTGTAACGGTAATGTGTGTTCGACAAATTTTGTAAGTACTTTTAATTTACACTCTTCAATCATTAACTCAAAATTCTGGTAGGAGACACCGATACACACAACACACCTCCCACTGGCTTTGGCAAGAACACAGTGTTTTGGCTACAAGTCACAAAATTTTCATAATCCAACTTTTTATATCAGAGTATGTGTCTTTGAAACGTACATACAGTTCCTTAAGACTGTGGTACAATGCTGCTTCTGCTTATGTCCTCTAACTCCATTTTCTTTCACATGAAAGCTCTCTTTTCTTGCTGGCATCACGCAACTCATTTTATGATTACAGTAAAAATCACCTTCGTGTTGAACTGTTTTCTCACATAAAGTCTTACCTCGCTTAGGATTTGGTGTTCCTGATATACCATCTTCTGCTACTATTTTGCTCTCCGTACCTTGTAATCTTCTTGGAAACAGACAGTCAAAATTTGCATTTTGTCACATATACAGTCTGAATTGTAAAACGTGAATTTCAGCTGGGCTGTGATTTCGCTTCCTGCTTTTTTTTTTACTCGCTTCTTTTTCCGGTTGGGCCATATCACTGACGCAACATTTTTCAATTTTTGCTTTGGGTACTTTTTCTCACACTGAAGCCTCTTTTCCCTCACAGGAAATTCACCTAAAGACAAGATTAGAACTTAAATTATCCTGTGCCAGATCAGATGTTATTTCATCTTCACTCAATTCTTCTGCGGAAGATCTTTGCACAGCTGAGGCTATACCTGCAGAGGTACTGCTGGGTTTTATCACATTTTCATTCCATATCTGCCGCAATTTTTTTCCACCCATCAAAACATTAAGACCCTTGTTTACAATCCACAGCTGACCATTCCTCAAATTGTTCTGTATTCAACATGACTTACTTTTTTAAATGGATTGCAACAACATAATTTTGACTTGAAATCCAAATACTACTTTAGAGTTTGAGTAAACAAGCCACATCCATGAAGTACGCTAATGATGACTGGCTGAAATAAAGGTCTCTCTGGCAGTCCATCGCAAGAAATGTTCACCAGCTGGTCATAATAACAGTGCGTGCTGCTGGCTGCTGTTCTCAGCCTGTGTTTGAGTACACAATGGTCAAACGTATGAGGATTGCTAAAAAATTGACTGTGCCAGACGAGGGCAGGGAGAGCATAAAAATGGATACATAGCTACTCACTGCATTTTGTTAGTACAGTGATGTAGAAGAAATAAATGAGCGTAATGACTTTGGTGTGTCATCTCGATATGTACCAGGTGTACAGGTACAATACAATACAATTTTTTAAAAAAATTTAAGGTAGTTCATTTGGGATGTTCAAGGTCAAAGGTCAAGCTAAATGAAAATTTTTAGAAACCCTCCATGTTGCATATCAGTGTGGAACTCTGTTCATTAGCTTTTCAGTGATATGTTTCATTGCTGTATTTGGACTAGAACCAGAATTATAGTAATTTTTGTTGAGTCAGACGCATGTAAATTTCAGAGAAATTCCAAACATCGCACGTGAAATTAAAAATGGTCTGCGTGCTTTTCATAGAAGAAACACAGTTTTCAAAACTATCTGAAAAGGAATGTTTGCAATCAGCAGGTATTCCAGTGTGGCTCACAGCAGTGGGACATACACTTTTAACCACTCAAGCCATGAACCCGGAAATATACTTATCTTGTAACTACAACATTAGTGACTCACAATTGGAGTCCGTCAACTCACGCAAATATTAGGATATAATAATTTGTTGGGATATAAAATGTGGCGATCACCTAGGCTCAATCGTCAGATTTCGGTTGGTTGGTAGGATACTTGGAAAATACTTTCAGTCTACAAAGGAGACCTTTTACAAAACGCTCGTGAGACGCATTTATAACCTCCCCCCCCCCCCCCCCTCCCCAGTTTCGCACCGAACTTTATTACGCGCATAAGCTGAAGATGAAGTTATATTTAATTAATTTAGAATAATAAGCAATAGCTCCTTTTCATGCAACTTATTGTCGTGCCTTCTGTTTTTGTGAAATCTAAGAGAAACTATTACATGATAACATCTCCTTTCTCAAATACTGGATTTTATTAATTAAAATACCCCTTTGTAAACCAACATTTATAAACACTCAACAGAAATCACATAATTTGTGCCAATACGCCTATACTCCGCCACTCATCTCCGACTTCGTTACCGAGCAACCGTCTCTAGTCTCTCGCACAGGCGACTTCCACTCACGGACCTCAACACTCGACTCTCGCTCACCCACTCGCACATTTTTGACTGAACTGCAGTCTTTGCTTTAGTTTATGATCGCTGCATAGAGTGTATGATAGATACGATGTGAGGCTACTGTTCCCTTACACATTCTAGGTGACTAGGAAAATACTTTCAGTCTGTAAAGGAGACTGTTTACAAAACTCTCTTGAGACCAATTCTAGGATATTGGTCAGATGTGTGAAACCGTACCAAATGAGTGTAACATGAGGTGCTGAATTTATACAAAAGACAGCACAAATGGTATTACGTTTCGAGAATGAAATTTTCACTGTGCAGCGGATTGTGCGCTGATATGAAATTTCCTGGCGTACTAAAACTGTGTACCGGACCGCGTATCGAACCAGGAAACTTTGCCTTCGCGGCTTGTAAGTGCTCCATCAACTGACCAACCCAAGCACAACTCAAAGCTTTACTTAAGTCAGTACCTCATTTCCAAGCTTCCAAGAAGGTACTGTACGGCGGAAGTAAACTTGTGAGGTAGACTGGGTCGTGCTTTGGTAGCTCAGTAGGTGGATCTCTTGCCTCCGAAAGACAAGCGACCCGGATTCGAGCCTCGCTCTGGCACGTACTTTTAATTTTCCTCGAAGTTTCGGAAATACGTTTGTTTGAGCAGGGGGAGAGCGCCACGGAGCTACTGGAAAAATTGAAATTGATGACGCCTGAAGGTAGACGCAAACTGTTCCATGAAGCCCTACTCATAAAGTTTCAACAACGAGCTTTGAGGAATATGAGAATATACTACAATCCCTAAGGGATTGCGAAAACACGATTAGACTAATTAAAGCGCGCACAGAGGCGCTAAAGCAATCATGCTCCCACGCTCCATAAATGAATCGGGAGAAATCCTAATAACTGCCACAATGGCTTTGCCATGCATTTCAAAGGAGATTATGCAGTCAAATTCTATTAAATTTTTACGTTTTAAAGTGTCCACTTTTTTTCTTTTCTCTACTACTTAGTGTTAGTTTTCAAATTTCGTACCAGGTTACACAATACTTACTTAAACAGGACTGCAACATCTGAGAACTATCTGCTATTACTACTCATACCATCTTCAAAGTCTTTTAATGGCCATGTCACACTTCGTTGCAGCACACCCGAAATTTATATCTGTTAATAAATAATGTTCTATTCGAGATAACATAGATTGACTATGTTCTGCCCGTACCATGGCTCTTCCTACATTGTTCGAGATGGAAGGCACAATATGTAAGGAGTCGGGAATAAGCACGCTCGTAATGCCATATTATCTTATGCTGAACTCTCCCTGCCCGAGATACGACGATCGCTAGGTTATTCAGCCAATTAACGCTTCACCGACTGCTCACAGACTTCTAAACTTTTCTCACAATGTCGCTGCAGCCAGTCGGTTGCCAACAGCGCGTCATTTAATGCTATGTGCACTGCAGACAGCTACGTGTGTCATTATGTTGTTGCGCCAATTAGCTCAATTGTGACGTAGCAACAGACTTCAGCCTCCTTACCTCACTGCCTCCCTGCGGTTAAGTGGGGCCACAGCTGCAAGGTGTTGTTGCGTGTGTTGCAGCGTGAGCACGGATTCAAGCTGCGCCCTCTCCGAAAGGACGATGCGCAGTGGCTCGCCGGCCTGGCAATAGCGCCTGCCCTCTCGACCCCAACCCGCGACGTGAGTATTGCGCATGCGCAAGCGATGGCTACGTAGTAACAGAACCCTGGCACTCACTTAAACCCATCACTGTTAGAACGATCTCTTACATGGCCAAATGTTAAGATTTTCGTCATGTACACAAATACAGACTTGGCAGTATGAGTTCTTCGACACATCAAATAAATAACAGCCTCTAAGATTTCACTTTATCAATCGAAGAAAGTAATTGCTAAAATTATGAAGAGCTATACGGTCCACAAATACTGCGGGTACTTACGTAATTTTTAAGCTTCAGTTGCATGTAGCTGTTAAACTCACGGTATAACATTCAACGTCATTTAGTTAGCCGACAACCATGATACCACACTGGTGAAAATCCGTGGAAATGTGTCCACACATTTCGTGCCGACTCAGTTAACATGATGTAAACACAAATTGTTAAAAAAAAACAGTTAACTGTTATGATATATCACACCAACTGACTTGACGAAAGTTAGTTTGATATTAATTAAATATGCAAATGCACTTTGTGGACTATGTCGATTTTAATCGTTTGAACACTTGATCACTACGTCACACTGTTACGTTAGAGATAATAAATGCCGTCGAGCCATGATCAGGTCATAGTTATGCATTGTAGGCTGTCTTTGGCAGACCAACTAGGACAATTTTCTGTAAAAATATGCACTTAAATTCTCAGGCCGGTTAATTAAAAAAATACCGTAAAATGTTTGCTATAGCGTTTATATTATTTTTAATTCGTGGAGTTGAAAACCTTAAATAATCGATTTTTATGTTATGAAGCAGGGAACATTACACTCATTTTGTCACATTATGCTACTCAGGCTAAACAAGTTTCATATCCCTCAACAGCAAGGAAACATCGTTTATGTTAACCACTAACTAACACATATACTAAAATGTAAACGTAAAACTTTATTTCACGTGTCAGCTCAAATCAATAATTTTACAAACATCCATGACACGGAACTACTTGTACACAAATATCATTGAATTTATATCAGCTGAATACTGAATAATACTAATGGAACAACTTACCTGTCGGGAGTGAGTATTGTCACACTGAAACTGTAACTCCATCCAAGAATTTTCGGCTCATTACCATTCCAATTCTGGAAGAGAGCGTTAATACGAAGACAAAGGCGAGAAGCAAAATTGTCCGAAGAGATGGGACAAGGCTGTTCACCACTTCTTTTTAACTTTTATATTGAGTAGGCTATTAAAAAATTCTAGATAAAAAAGGAAAAGAAAGAGAGATTCAAAATTAACTGAATTCTGTACAACAATTCATTCTTTGCAGACATTATCGTAGCAACAGCCAATGAAAGGGACATAAAGAGGGCACTAAGAAATTTGAACCACCTACTGAATGAAACATGAAAATTCTCTCTAAGCCGCTGGCAGGAGAACAGCTGACTGACGTTAAAGAATTCTACAATCTACGAAGTATATTGATTTCTAATGGAAAGTGAGTAGTTTATTACAAGGACAGTACACGCCAAATGATAGTTTATAAGAAGAGAACGATGTCATCATTAAACAGCACTTCAATAAGTATGAAAAGTCCTGTCCTTAAAACCTTCATCTTTAATATACTAAGGTGTGGGTCTGACATCTGGATCCCTCTACAAGCTATCAAATATATAAAACTAAGACCTTCGGAGTGATGCTGGCGGCGCACGCTAAGAACGTCATGGCTGAGAAACTAACATGGATGTACCAAGGAGAGAAAATAAAACATACTAGATTACTAAAACGTCATAGGACAGAAGAAGCAGACTAATTGGATGTGTCATAAAACATTCTTCTTGGTGCACAAGTCTTCTGGAAGAGAAAATGTGGGTATACAGAAAAGAAGGATGACCACGAAGTTCCATAGACTCCAGGTACGCTCTTCTAGAGAAATAAATGTACAGAATCTGAAAAGAATATGAACTGGCTGTGATACATACTGTCAGCCAAATGGATGGTTGAGGAGGTATAGACGTAATTAAACCCACTTGTTTTGTAAAACACAAATTTCTACTGATACTTAAAATTCTATAAAACATGGTGAATCACATGATATGCATTGCTGAAGCAATAAGAACAATTTTGGAGTGCCCCTGAAATTTCAAACTGAGAATGGATGTGAGCTAGTTCCTGGATTCTGTTGATAAATTTGACTCGGTATTGCTATCGAGTATCCGACTGTTTTGTTGTTGTCCCTATAGATTCCATGAAGTTAACGCCACTTTCATATGTCCATTCTAAAAGCGTTATCGGAGTCCTCATAGCATGCATTGTAGCTGTCGATTCCCAACCATTTTACAAACATAATAGAGTAGAACTACTGTCATAAAACCTCTGTTCTAGTGAATTAGAGACATAGATGTTTTCTGTAGACGTATTTGAAATAAGCATGTCAAAAAAATACTATTGTGTATCTGATTCTGTGTTAGTCCTGATGTATGTATCGGACGTATAATTCTACTGCTAGTTGGCATGTATTGCATCTGTAAATACCGTTGTTGCAATGAAAGATTTAAATGAAAGAACGGTCTTTATGAGCTTACTGCTGTGAAGCTCTCCAGAGAAAAAGTGACAGCCATAGTTCGGAACGGCTGCCATTTATAGGAGTCACACTTTCAAACTCTCAAATCCTATGCTTGTTGTCAATGAAAGCAATCTCAATAGCATTTCTCCCACGTACCATCATGTCACAATGAATGTACGTTGCTCTGACAGGGAAGTTTTCTTGTTACCTCCAAATAGCGTCAAAACATTTGAAACTAAGACGATATCTACATTCGGTTAGTTTAAATTGCTAGAAATTTTTCTACGTTCATCCCTATCCTGCACGTCTCATGAAAAAACGCTCCTATTAACGTAGTTGACTGCTTTCCCTCAACATACAAGCATGTTATGAGACCCATTCCTCGAGCTACTTTTGAGTTTATCTAGCGAAGGGTTATGTATTTTAATTCATCGTAACCGGCCGGAGTGGCCGTGCGGTTCTAGGCGCTACAGTCTGGAACCGAGCGACCGCTACCTTCGTAGGTTCGAATCCTCCCTCGAGCATGGATGTGTGTGATGTCCTTAGGTTAGTTGGGTTTAATTAGTTCTAAGTTCTAGGCGACTGATGACCTCAGAAGTTAAGTCGCATAGTGCTCAGAGCCATTTGAACCATTTGAGTCAATTCATCGTACAATTGGCCAGCGTCAGTCTTAATCGTAGTCGAACATGTTCTGAACGCATCATCATTGCATAATTACGTAAGAAAACTTTTCTCTTCATTCATTAAGTTATCTCAGTTACTTCGTGCAGTGACGATTTTGCGTTGTTGTTGTGGTCTTCAGTTCAAAGACTCATTGGATGCAGCTCTTCATGACAGACTGCAAGTTTCATCATCTTTGCATAACAACAGGAACGCACATCCAGTTTTGATGTCGCGTACAATAGCCAAACACTGGTCTCCAACACAATTCTTGCTCTCTGTACTCTCTTCCATCATCAACTTGATGAATGCTTGATGCCCCAAGATGTTCCCATAGATCGATCCCCTCTATTAATCAAGTTGTGCCATAAATTTCTTTCCTCGTTTCTTCAACTCTGAATCTCCTCATTAATTGCACAGGCCAACGATGGAAAAACTTTTTTGCTGAAAATACCTTATTATTATGTTTTTTTAGGGTGGGAAATCCAAATACGATACTTAAAAAACTGTATCACCCACCATTTCTTCACATTTTACAATTAAATTATTGAATTAAGCGATTTTTTAAAGAATTTAGCAGCTTTATATAGTTAAAATATTTTAAAAAGGAGGTTAATGAATGTAGGTGCCGTTGATAGCACTGCTGGAAAACATTTGCTGGCAAAACAAGGTCCATTCTATCTTTGTGTTAAAATATGGTGTTTTGTTTCCTGTCAATCTAACCTCACTTTCCTGTTTCCTGTACATGTGCTCAGTACAATGACTAATCGTGGTTGTAAAAACTCTGCTGACAGGCTTTGTTATATTTGAGGTGAATTTGTGATTAAAAAACACCAAAGAAACATTACAGACTTTGTGAAAAAGGTTTATCTATCATACTTTGGATCTAAACTTAGTGATCAAGATAAATCTTGTGCGTCACGTAAGGTATGTTATGTGTGTATTGAATATCTGAGAAAATGGTCCAAAAAGGAGAAAAAAGCCTTTAGATTTGCTGTTCCTATAATATGGAGGGAGCCAAGAAATCATTCCGATGATTGCTAGTTTTGCAGTGTTGATATTACTGGTCATGATTCGAAAAATAAGAAGGTAATAAGCTGCCCTAACCTTCCGTCTACCATCCGACCAGTACGGCATGGTGTAGATTTGCCGGTTCCCGAACCACCACATGATTTAATTTCTATTCCAACATAAGTATTTTCTGATTTAGAATGCGATTTAGATGAACCAGATGATGACGAATTCCATTGTAATACAGAAAGTCTAGAGCCCAAATTGTTTCTCAGACCGAGGTTAACGATTTGGTTATGGATCTGGGCTTAACGAAAGAAAAAGCTGAATTGCTTGGCTCTAGATTAAAAGAAAAGAACTTATTGGCAGTTGGAACCAGCATATACAAGTATAGAAAGAGAGAGCAGCAATTTTCCAAGTTTTTTCAACAAGAAGGGGATTTAGTGTACTGCTGATACATTTCCGGTCTGATGATATGAGTTTGGTATTGAATACAAAGAGGAAGACTGGAAACTGTTTATTGATTCATCCAAAAATAGTTTAAAGGCTGCTTTATTACACAATGGTAACATGTATGCATACCTGTTGGACATTCTGTACGTATGAAAGAAAGCTATGAAAACCTAGAAATAGTGCTAAATAAAATAGGCTATTCTGCTCATGGTTGGATGGTATGTGGCGATCTAAAAGTAACATGCATGCTCCTTGGTGAGCAAGGTGGCTTTACCAAATTTCCATGTTTCTTGTGTGAATGGGACAGTAGGGCTAGGGATCAACACTGGTCCAGAAAGAACTGGCCTGTGAGGGAGTCTTTAAAACCTGGTGAGAAGAACATTCTACGCAAAAACCCTGTAGATCCAAAAAAGGTACTCCTACCACCTCTACATATAAACTTGGGCCTGATGAAACAGTCTTTAAAGGCTTTGCCTAAAGATGGACGATGTTTTCAGTATCTCTTCTAAAAGTTTCCACAGCTTCAGAAGCTAAACTAAAAGGAGGCGTTTTCGTTGGACCTGACATTATAAAATTGATGTTAACTTTGAATCCACAATGACCTTAAATGACAAAGAACCATGGGTATCATTCAAGCAAGTCGTTACAAAGTTCTTCGAACATGAAAAACACTGAGAATATGTTTCTATTATAGCTATAATGTTAAAGAAGTTTAAAACTTTAGGATGTTTAATGGGCCTGAAAGTTCACTTTTTGAACAGTCACCTCGATTACTTCCCGGGCAATACGGGAGTTGTTAGTGAGGAGCAAGGAGAGCGTTTTCACCAGGACATTAAAGTGATGGAAAAACGCTACCAAGGCCACTGGAACACCAACATGATGGGGGACTACTGTTGGTCACTTCACCGAAAAGTTCAGCAAGCTACTCATCATAAAAAAAGGTAACACAAGAAGCTTCAAAGAAAAAAGAGAAAGAAAATACAAACCAATTCCAGCTGAAAAGTGAAACCTCTATTAACACATATCATTGTTTTAAGTGGCTTACTGTAAATACAAACCATGTTTATGTTGTAACAAAGCGTTTCATTAATTTCCACGTTTACCATATAGCATAGGATTTTATATTATAATAGTAAAAAGCATATTGCTCGAAAACTATGGGTGATACAAAAAAACTAAGGCTAGATTTGGATTGAGGTCATAAAAATCTATAAAGATCAGCTACCAAAGTAAAAAAAGTATTTCAAAAAATTTTTTTCGTTGGCCTGTGTTATTCTGTCTACTCATCTAATCCAGTAGCACAACATATCAAACGTTTGTCTTCTCAACATATCAAACACTTCTCTTCTCTTCTCTTCTCTTTTCTTCTCTTCTCTTCTCTTCTCTTCTCTTCTCTTCTCTTCTCTTCTCTTCTCTGCTCTACTCTTCTCTGCTCTACTCTCCTCTTCTTTTCAGAGCAGCTAATCGTGCACATTTCACTTTCACACAAGATTGCACTTTAAAATAGACTACCTAACACTTAAATTTATAATCGATGTTATGACATATCCCTTTTTTAATATGCTTTCCTTGTTGTTGCCAGAGTGAATTTTATATCCTCTCTACTTCGGCCGTCGTCAGTTAGTTTCCACCCCAAAGAATAAAACTCGACGACCACTTTTGTACACGAATGTATAAGGCAGTTGATCTTAGATTAGTGCAAAAAATGAAGGTGCATGAAGTTGATCTCGGAAATGTGCGTTGAATTAACGTTAATCTCAAATTATTTCACCATGAACTAGGATCAAACTGGATAGCACAATTTTGCGGATCAAATTAAGTTACAAGATTACAACCTAGTGCCACGTCAAAAGATCAGATTTCGTTTTGCACAAATACGAGATAAAAAGGAGTCGATATAAAAAAAGGTTGTTTGTTAACTCTCCCATACAGTATAAATTCTAAACAATTTTTACTATCCGTAAGGTTAGGTTAAGGAAAATGTAAGCGTCGTAAATATTGAAGAAAGATAACGATTGCTCCCATAAGAATTTTTGAATAGGACCCATAAATAATAAGAAAAAGTTTAAAGGCATTTCGTAGACGCTTAGCACCAGAGCAAGAAAGGTAAATTCGAACTATTTACAACGAACAGTCGACCTATATATATGGAGTTCGACAGCAGCCGATAATGATTGGACATCCTTTACAAAAATGTTGTCCAGGGTTGAATAATAATAACTACACAATTATTATTAAATTACAAGCAAGTCGGTGGTTACAGGAGAGGTATAATTTGACTACCGAACGTTCACACGTACTTACCAGCTATGACAACAGGATACGCATTGATGAACAGAAACAATAAACACATAAAAGAAAGTATAGGGTTCGATCCCAGTCGGTGCTGTCTTTCTTTATTTATTGCTATGTTTTTCTCCTCTGGCTGTGTTTGCTCGTGTGCAAAATGCCGAGTTGCACAGTGCTCTGGAGTCTACGTTAAACTGTAGACCCACCTACATTTGAATGAATAATTCTGTTTAAAAAGGACGACGCCTAGTACATCACTGTGTTGGTCAAACTAACTTTCAGCTTGTCTAAGCAGACAGTGCAAACGTATGCCTTTACCGCTGTCTGCGTCTACAGATACAGTTTTCAGAGTTGACTAACAACTGAAACTTTCATCCACACAGATGCCGCCGTAATCTGTGGCCAACGACGTGTAATAGGTACGTGTTCATTACTCTCTGTAAAAAGCTGAAAACTATGGTCGTCTACAGTTTTGTGTTCACAGTAAAATCACCTCACCACCTAACGGCCTATGCCAGATGGCCGTGAATTTTCACCCGCCGAACGATGCTTTCTCTGAATGAGATTTTCACTCTGCAGAGGTGTGTGCGCTGATATGAAACTTTCTGGCAGATTAAAACAGTGTGCCGGACCGAACTTTGGACCTTTTCCTTTCGCGGGCAAGTGCTCTACCATTCTGGAAACATCCACCACGCTGTGGTTAAGCCATGTCTCCGCAAAATCCTTTTTTCCAGGAGTGCTAGTTCTGCAAGGTTCGCAGGAGAGCTTCCATGAAGTTTGGAAAGTAGGAGACGACGTACTGGCGGAAGTAAAGCTGTGAGGACGGGGCGTGAGTCGTGCTTGGGTAGCTCAGATGGTAGAGCACTTGCCCGCGAATGGCAAAGGTCCCGAGTTCGAGTCTCGATACGGTACACAGTTTTAATCTGCCAGGAAGGTTCATATCGATGCTTTCTCTGTTTCCTTGCGTTTGTTAATTTCTTGCATCTCTACAGCACGAGTCCCTCAGTAATAGCTGTTAGTTATCTTTGATGTACGATTAATATATGCTGTCAAAGCGTGATAATCGTGCTGATAACTAGTTAAGAAGTGTAGACAAGAGTCTGTCTGTGTTAATGTAAATCAACACCGAACCTCGTTCAGTTCACCCAAATTTAGTGTTTAAAATATATCGAATTTTTAAACTGGGTTTATTTTCTGAAATAGGATCAAAATTGATCTGTAGTTAAGGATGTTCGTACAATCAACACTTAGTGCCTCATTTTCTAGTCTAATTCCATGAGTCACGTGACATAATTTGACTATGTATCATTACCCATGTTTTTCTTCTGTGAACGTTCATCTTATAATCTCTATTCAAAGAACTGTCTGTTCAACCGATATTCCAAGTCTTTTGCCAACTCAGACAGAATTACAATGTCATTGGCAAACTCAAAATTTGTATATATTCTCCCTGAACTTTAATTCCCTTTTAGAATTATTTCCAGAGTTCTTTTCTGCCCACTCATTTACAGACTGAAAACACTGAGGAATGGCTTCAAGACTGTCTCACTCCTTTCTCAACTCCAGCCTCTATTTTGCGCCCTTCGCTTCTTGTGATTGCAGTCTGGTATCTCTGGCAATTCATCTGCATGTACATCCACACAGATATTCCCCAAACCACAGTACGGTGCGTGGTGAAGGGTATCCTGTACCACTGCTAGTCATTTCCTTTCCTGTCCCACCCGCAAACAGAGTGAGGGGGAAACAACTGTTTGCCTCCGTATGGGCCCTAATTTATCATAACTTATCTTCGTGGTCCTTACACGAAATGTATGCTGACGGTAGTAGAATCATTCAGCACTCAGCTTCAAATGCGGTCCTCTAAATTTATCAGTAGTGTTCTTCGAAAAGAACGTCGAATGCCCTCCAGGGATTCGCATCTGGATTCCCAAAGCATCTCCGAAACACTTAAGTGTTGTTCGAAATTACCGGTAACAAATCTAGCAGCCCGCCTCTGAATTGCTTCGATGTGATCCTTCAGTCCGATCTGGTACGGATCCCAAACACTCGAGCAGTATTCAAGAATAGGTCGCACCAGCGTCCTGTATGTGGTCTCCTTTACAGATAAACCAAGCTTTCCTAAAATTCTCCCAATAAGCCGAAGTTGACCATTCGCCTTCCCTACCATAGTCCTCACGTGCTCATACAATGTCATATCGCTTCGCAACATTACGATGACGTATTTCAACGATGTCATTGTGTCAAGCAGGACACTACTAATGCTGTATCCGAACATTACAGGCTTGTTTTTCAGATTCATCCGCATTAACTTACTTTTTCCCACATTTAGAGCTAACTGCCATTCTTCACATCAACTAGAAATTTTGTCTAAGTCCACTTGTTTCTTCCCACAGTGGCTCAACTTCGACACCTTACCGTACACCACAGGATCATCAGCAAATAGCCAACAGCGGTCGTATCGCACTTCCCTGGATCACTCCTGCCGATACCCCTATCTGATGAACTCTCACCGTCGAGGACAGCATACTGGGTTCTATTACTTAAGAAGTCTTCGGGACACTCACATATCTGTGAACTTATTCCATATGCTCATACCATCGTTGACAGCCTGCAATGAGGCACCGTATCAAATCCAGAAAAATGGAATCTGCCTGTTGCCCTTCATCCACAGTTCGCAGTATATTGTGTGAGAAAAGGGCAAGCTGAGTTTCGCACATGCGATGCCTTCTAAAACCATGCTGATTCGTGGACTTAAGCTTCTCAGTGCCAAGAAAATTTATTATATTTGAACTAAGAATATGGTCAAGGTTTCTACAGCAAACCGAGGTTAGTGATATATGTCTGCATTTTTGCGATCCTGTTGTTTTACTTTTCTTATATACATGAGTCACCTGCCTTTTTTTCCACTCTCTTGGGACTTTTGCTGGGCGAGAAATTCGCGATACATGCAAGCTAGGTAAGCGGCCAATGTCGTTGAGCACTCTTTGTAAAACCGAATTGTGATTCCATCCGGACCTGATGATTAATTTGTTTTCAAATCTTTCAGTTGTTTCTCTACACCAGAGATGCTTATTACCATGTCGTCTGCACAGGAGGATAGTAAAATGACGGTATGTTTGTACGATTCTCGTGCGTGAACGTTCCTCGAACGCGAAATTTAAAATTTCGGCTTTCATTTTGCCATATTCCACTTCCACATCAGGCTGATCAACAAGGGACTGAATGGAATCCTTAGACTCGCTTAGGACCACTATTTTCTCGGATTCTGTGTCAGATCTTTTATTAAGGTATGACGGTGGTAGTTGTTGTAAGCTTCTCGCATAGATCTTTTTACAGACGCACGAATCTCTACTAACCTTTGGTTGTCGTCATTTGTGCGTTCATTTTTGAACCGCGAGTGCAACAACTTCTGCTTCCTCAGCATCTTCCAAATTTCGTTATGTAACCACGGTGAGTCTTTTCCATCCTTTATCCACTTACTAGCCAAATAGCTCTCCAGACCACGATTTACAATGTGCTTGAACTTTGCCCATAATCTCTCTACGTCCATCTTATTGGAACTGAGTGACGTCAGTTCACTCTCTAAGTGAGATGCTAAAACTCCTTATTTCCTCTACCTAACAGAAACACTGTCCTAGCCTTCTTGTCTCATTTATTAACTTACGTAACCATAGTTTCTATAATGACATATGATCGCTAATCCCTGTTTCTGTACTGATATCGTCGATAAGATGAGGCCTGTTTGTATGTGTAACATATTTCCACTGCGTGTGGGCTGCTGAGCTAGCAGCTCAAAACAGTTTTCAGAAAACGTGTTCAAAAGTATTTCGTATGACTGTCTGCCTGTACCCACGCAATGAATCCATAGACCTCCAAGTCTATACTTGGTGGGCTAAAGTCGTCTTCAGCTAGTATTGCATGAACTGGATATTTACGCGCTGCTGACTGTAGGATTCCTTTGAATGATCGCAGAACTGTCAAAGCGGAATCGGGTGGCCGGCAAAAACATCGAACAATTAACTTGATTTCATCTACACCTGTTATACGCGACCAGATAACTTCACTTTCGTTCTGCACTTCGACCTCAACAGAGACAACATTTCTGTCAACTTCAATGAACACTCCCTTTCCTACGACCTCTTATCTGTCTTTCGATATACGTTCCACGACTCGCTAAATGTCTCAGAGCTTTCCACTAAAGATAGTGTTCTGCTCCCTGTATTTTATCCTTGCTCCCTTCAGAATTTCAAACAGTATATTGCAGTCAACAGTACCAAATGCTTACTCTAAATCTACAAATGCTGTAAACTTAGATTTGCCTATCTTCAACCTATCTCCCAAGACAAACTGTAGGATTAGTATCGTCTTGCGTGTTCCTACATTTCTCCAAGCTGGTCCTCCCCGAGGTTGGCATCTACCATTTTTTCCATTCTTCTGCAAACAACTCCGTGGTGTTCACACCTGTCAACACCTGCCTCCTTTGGAATTGCGTTGTTACATTCTTTTTTAATTCAGAGGGTACTTCGCCTGTCTCATCAGTCTTGCACATCGCGTGTTGTAGTTTCGTCATGGCTATCCTTCCAAAGGGTGACATTAATTCTGAGGCAATTTCGTCTACTCTAGGAGGCCTATTTCGACTTAGGTCTTTCAAGGACCTGTCACATTTTTTTCACAGTGTCGTATCTCCCAAATCATCTAATTCCTCTTCTCTTTCTATAATACTGTCTTCAATGTATCTTTCCTTTGTATAAACCCTCAATATATTCCATTCACCAGTCGGCCTTCCCTTCTTTGCTTAGTACTGTCTTGCCATGTGGCTTGTTATTATCCATATAGATGTTCCTCTTTTCTCTAAAGCTCTCTTTAATTTTCCTGTAGGCAGCATATATCTTTTCCATAATCATGCATGCATTAAACAGTGAATATATGTACAAACTCACCCTGATTCCCAAAACTCCTCCGCATCCCGCCAGAAATTACGTTTTGTAACCAATGCAACAATCATATTCATGGGAAATTTAACTGGCTTCAGCTACAGCATCAGCAACATGCACTTAAACCAAGAGACGTGGTCAATAAGCAAGATTCAAAAGTGCGGAAAGCAGCCAATTCTGTGAAGCAATGCAAAATTTTAAAATATTACTGAAATATAATGTTGTCAAGCATTAGAAAAATTATTGACATCCATCAAGTAAAATACTGGGTCACCCGAACTGGCTCTGGTTCTGAGCACTATGGGACTTAACTTCTGAGGTCATCAGTCCCCTAGAACTTAGAACTACTTAAACCTAACTAACCTAAAGAACATCACACACATCCATGCCCGAGGCAGGATTCGAAACTGTGACCGTAGCGGTCGCGCGGTTCCAGACTGTAGCGCCTAGAACCGCCCGAACTGTGTACAAATGAAATCACGAAACAATGTTAAGAAAAGAGAATTTCTTTTCAGTTCATGAGTTTTCCTGTCCTCTTACGTGTTTTTGTAAATACTGCGTTAGTACTAAACTATTGCAAGCACTAATCTAGCAATTATACAGACACTGTTAGTCAACAGAATGCGCTCAAAGCCAATAAGGTGGGGTCACATTCGTTTTATTGTATCCGGATCTCCTCTGGTTCCTTCCTGAAGGCCAAAACCTTTTACATTATTTTTAAACGATGAAACATTCTGTCGTCTTAAAAGTTTATACCAGAGTGGTACATGCTTCAATGCAACCAAGATGCATGGACCTCGCAGGATTCTTGCCTTTCACACGTCGCGCCTTAAGCCACATTATTATTACTCTGCCTCGTAGAAGCTTCAGTCTGCGAGCACTTCTACCAAGTATTGCCAACTCCAGACACGCTCTCCTGTATACCAGGAGATTATAAGTAAAGCGTAGTTGCTCACAGAAGTCTAGTGTGGGCTGCAGTTATCGTATGACAGCGAAACTTGCTAGATACGTTAATGCGGAACCGGCTTACGATGGAAAAAAAGTTGTTCGAATGTTTGTCACCAGGCGCAAATATGGAGCTGTGAAACGTATATAAATGTTTCCACATCTAAATGGGCCATAAGCAGAAAAAGGCAAACAAGTGGGAAAGGGATAATGTCGATTTTATTATCAACCGCCCCTTACTCTGTTCGTTCAATATGAGCACTATAGGCGTCGATGAGATGCTGCATTCATAAAATGATGTGATCAACAGTTGCTTGCAGCAGTTCCGCCACAATCTGAGCAACAAGCTCCAAATGCTGGCCTTCATACCACGTAGAGACTGCACGTGTCGCTGGCAAACGCATTCTTTTAGGTATCCCCAGAGACAGAAGACACATGGAGCCAGAACAGATGACCGAGCGAGGTGGCGCAGTGGTTACCACACTGGACTCGCATTCGGGAGGACGACGGTTCAATCCCGCGTCCGGCCATCCTGATTTAGGTTTTCCGTGATTTCCCTAAATCGCTCCAGGCAAATGCCGGGATTGTTCCTTTGAAAAGGCACGGCCGACTTCCTTCCCCGTCCTTCCCTAATCCGATGAGACCGATGACCTCGCTGTCTGGTCTCCTCCATCAGAACAACCCCAACCCCCCAACAGATGATCGTGCACGCCATGCATCTTGGAAATCACTGGAGACAACACGTTCGCTGCAGGCTGTATGAAGCAGATCCTTCACTGGGCGAGCGACATGATGTGTTGCCCTACCTTGCACGAAAACAGTGCTTTCCACACAGCTGCGCTCTTCCACAGCAGGAATCACGTGTCATACAAGGAGGTCTCGATAACGTGCAGACGTCTCGGTACAACTGACAGGCCCTCCGGGTGCATTCTTTACAAAGAAGAACGGATCGAGATAAAGATGCTTGTGAACCCATATCACACAGTCACATACGGTGAGTGCAATGGCACTACGTGTACACGCGGTTTAACAGTACCCCAAATGCTGCAGTTCTGTGCATTCACTGCACCCTGTGGTGTAAAACGTGCCTCGTAGCTCCAAAGAATATTGTCCGGTTACGTGCCATGAATTTCGATCCGTGCCAGAAGCCGAAGAGCAAATCAGAACGTTGCTGTGGAACATGAGGTTTTAGTTGCTGCACCGTCTGGGTTTTGTACGGGTACCAGAGTTCAAGGGGCCGCAAAACTTTCCGTACTTTTGAACATGGGATGGACAATTATCATGACACCGCACGAGCACTAACACTACCAGGGGCACGAGCTGCGTGTTCAGTTACAGCAACAGCAACCTCGTCAATAACTTCCACGGGGATGGGACACCTGCTTCTACCCGGAACCACACCAAGCCCACCCGTATTTTAGAATTTCATTATCACCTTCTTTAAATCATTTAATGACATCGGGCTTTTCTTGAGACCTTCCAGTAGGCAATATCCAATGCAACACCAATCGCTGCCGTTCACATTAAGCCGGCCGGAGTGGCCGTGCGGTTCTAGGCGCTACAGTCTGGAACCGAGAGACCGCTACGGTCGCAGGTTCGAATCCTGCCTCGGGCATGGATGTGTGTGATGTCCTTAGGTTAGTTAGGTTTAATTAGTTCTAAGTTCTAGGCGACTGATAACCTGAGAAGTTAAGTCGCATAGTGCTCAGAGCCGTTCACATTAAACAGTTTCACAAACAGCTTACCGCCCTCTTATCGATAGCCATACTGTCCATCCACGTTTTGGCTTGTCAGATAGCAGCGTGGGTTACATGTCGCTATATAAACTGTGTACAGCGCCAGATTTGCACCTGGTGGCTACAGTTTGAACAAATTTGTTTTCCAGCATAGATCAGTTCCACATTAACGCATTTAGTATATCTACCAATTTTCGCTGCCCTACGATAATTACAGCAGACACTGGACCTCCGTGAGTACGTGCACTTTAATTATAACCACCGGGTACGTTGCTTGCCTGCAACCATCTGTCAGAAAGTTTCGCAACACCGTACTCTCCCCTGCAGAGTGAAATAGCCATCCCAAAGCCATTCGATGGAATTCACGTCTGGCCTTTGAAGAGGCCAGTTCAGCAAATACTCCTTCCTTTTCCGAACCAGGATAGTGATTCTTGCTCCTGGAGAGGAGAGTTATCGTACTGATTTGGCAAAGTGCGATTTCAAACTGTTGACGCAGTGTGGGACGTACGGTACCATATAAGATACAATTTCGTTAAGTATTCTTCAATTAATTAAATCATTGAGAAAACTTGGCAACATACTTAATACGCTTATCTACTTAGTAAAGTAGTAGTCAACAGCTATGTCACCAGTAAATCTGAAGATGGATGGCAGCGTTTCGAAAATGAAATCAGCCCTTAAAAAGGGGATTTTCCAGTATTCGATGTTTTACTAGTGATTTATTGTGCCACTATAGGTGCACTGCAAAAAGCACATGAATGTGGTAATTAAACATTTAAATAACACAAATTCATCTGATTTAAGATTGTGATATTTACCACGTGTGTTAAAATATTTTATGAATATCCTTGAATCGTTTACATAAATTTTCATTTATTTATCTTGCTTCAAATATTATTCTTAGCATGTTCGGTCAGAAAAGCCTCTTAAAAATATGATGGATCTTCTGGAGATTTTAGGTTCTTTCTGCATCAACATCTAGCTATAGCTTACTATTTAAAAAAGTTTCGAAGTATGTTTGATGTGTGTCTAATTTTCATAAAAAAAGTCTTACTACCATATTTAATATGAAAATGTAGATATGAGTTATAAGGTGGATACGCGATTCACTGATTTCAGCATTTGTTTTTAGAGAGTTAGTTTGCAAAGAATTTACTTAGGTGTACAGACTACTCCTTTCTAGTTCAGAATTGCAGTAATATCGCGTAAATATTTCTAAATCTTCTTCTTTACAACAGTGTAGATATCTCATAGTTTAGGATCTCATGTATTAGTATAAATACAAATATTCATAAACAAGTGATGAATGTGTCATGTCTAATGAACATTTCCCACTAGGGGGATGGAATCATTTAGGTACATGGAATCATTGGTGGATTGTGGCTTACCCTCCGTCGCTGAAAATGCTATGACGTAAAATCGAATCAACCATTACTGCTATTTGATAGCTCTATGGGGTCTAAACAATAATGAATGGTTTCAACTGGATATGCTATTCGCGAAGAACCTTGCAGACTGGCCGAACTGAGTAGGTGATAAGATCGATTCACACTGACAGAGCGGAACGCCAGATCATTCCACAATGCATTTCAAATTTCGACACTCACATAGACCCTCAACGAAACGAGCAGTCAACCTGAATGTTTCCCGTAAAGTAAGTTTCGACGTTGACTTTGGAGGAGGGGTTGGTGTGGTCTTCTGCTGGCATCAGAAGTTAACCTATTTCCGCCGAGAACACTCATGTTATAGTACTAGCTTTCGTGCTTTTGCGGCTGTGTCATTATAGTACACTACTGGACATTAAAATTGCTACACAAAGAAGAAATGCAGATCATAAACGGGTATTCATTGGACAAATATATTATACTAGAACTGACATGTGATTACATTTTCACGCAATTTGGGTGCATAGATCCTGAGAAATCAGTACCCAGAACAACCACCTCTGGCCGTAATAACGGCCTTGATACGCCTGGACACTGAGTCAAACAGAGCTTGGATGGCGTGTACAGGTACAGCTGCCCATGCAGCTTCAACACGATACCACAGTTCATCAAGAGTAGTGACTGGCGTATTGTGACGAGCCAGTTGCTCGGCCACCATTGACCAGACGTTTTCAATTGGTGAGAGATCTGGAGAATGTGCTGGCCAGGGCAACAGTCGAACATTTTCTGTATCCAGAAAGGCCCGTACAGGACTTGCAACATGTGGTCGTGAATTATCCTGCTGAAATGTAGCGTTTCGCAGGGATGTAATGAAGGGTAGAGCCACGGGTCGTAACACATCTGAAATGTAAGGTCGACTGTTCAAAGTACCGCCAATGCGAACAAGAGGTGACCGAGGCGTGTAAACAATGGCACCCCATACTATCACGCCGGGTGATACGCCAGTATGGCGATGACGAATACGCGCTTCCAATGTGCGTTCACCACGATGTCGCCAAACACGGATGCCACCATCATGATGCTGTAAACAGAAGCTGGATTCATCCGAAAAAAGGACGTTTTGCCATTCGTGCACCCAGTTTCGTCGTTGAGTACACCATCGCAGGCGCTGCTGTCTGTGATGCGGCGTCAAGGGTAATTGCAGACAAGGTCTCTGAGCTGATAGTCCATGCTGCTGCAAACGTCGTCGAACTGTTCGTGCAGATGGTTGTTGTCTTGCAAACGTCCCCACCTCTTGACACAGGGACCGAGACGTGGCTGCACGATTCGTTACAGCCATGCGGATAAGATGCCTGTCATCTCGACTGCTAGTGATACGAGTCCGTTGGGATCCAGCACGGCGTTCCGTACTACTCTCCTGAAGCCACCGATTCCATATTCTGCTAACAGTCATTGGATCTCGACCAACGCGAGCAGCAATGTCGCGATACGATAAACCGCAATCGCGATAGGCTACAATCCGACCTTTGCCAAGTCGGAAACGTGATGGTACGCATTTCTCCTCCTTGCACGAGGCATCACAACAACGTTTCACCAGGCAACGCCGGTCAACTGCTGTTTGTGTATAAGAAATCGATTGGAAACTTTCCTCGTGTCAGCACGCTGTAGGTGTCGCCACCGGCGCCAACCTTGTGTGAATGCTCTGAATAGCTAATCATTTGCATATCACAGCATCTTCTTCCTGTCGGTTAAATTTCGCGTCTGTAGCACGTTGTCTTCGTGGTGTAGCAATTTTAATGTCCAGTAGTGTATTATACCGCTTCATTTTCGTGAGTCATTGCATATGTTACTTGAGAACTTGGATATTGATTCTACAATGTTCTTCCACAAGAGAGGCCAGATACATAAAAACTAAAAATGATTTAGGTTTTACCATACCTGGACAGAGAAAAAAACCTACGCTGTGCATAAATAAGAACACAAATTGAAGAAATCTTCGTCAAATAACCTCTGATCGGTTAAATGAGGTTACTTCAGAGATCACAAAATCTAATCAAATTTACAAAGAACTTGACACTATGAACCTTACAAGTATGACGTTTTCACCCCATCTGGTCTGGATGCTTGCACTAACTCGACTGGGAAGGGTGTCGTAAAGCCTTGCATCCTCCCTTGAGCCAAGCTGGCCCACAATTGTTGTTAACAATCCTTGATATCCTAGACACTTGAACTCACGGAGTTGACGTAGAGTTCATTCCACACATATTCTATCACGGACTGATCTGGAGACTTTTCTGGCCGTGGGAGTACCTTAATATCACGCAGACAGTTCATAGAGACACGTGCCGTGTGTAATCTTGCATTATACTGTTGAAAAATGGCACCATAATACCTTCGCACGAGAGGTAACACATACCACACCATGACATCAAGAGTAACTTAGGTGTGCCTCTCCAAAACACTGGAAGAATGGGACCTTTCCACAGGTTACCGCCATAGCCGCCGACGATGGACATCCAGGGCAGTGCAAAACCGCGAATTTATCGTTGAACGCAATACGACGCCATTGATCAGCAGTCCACGCTTCCGGTCACGCCACCACTCCAAACGCAGCTGTTTGTATTGTTTTGTTAACGGCAGCCGACGCATGGGACGGTAATTCCATGGTCCAACCGCTGCTAGCCAGCGACGAACGGTGCGGGATGACAGTGAATGTTGCAGGGAGTCCATTACTTGTTCTTGGATGGCAAGCGCTGATGTGAAGGGATTATGATGTGCTCGGTGGCGATTCTCCTTTGTGGTGGTCAGACATAGTCGACCGAAATCTTGACGACGAGTATTTCTGCCCTCATCTACATCTATCTACACCATACGCTGCAAGCTACCTCAAGGCGTGCGGCGGAAGGTACTTCTACCACCACTAACTGAACCTCCCTACCGTATTCCAATCGCAAATGACGTTTAGGAAGAACGATTGTCGGCAACCCTCTGTATTGGCACTAATTTCTCGAATTTTATCGTCTTGGTCATTAAGCGACTTGTATGTGGGCGGAAGTAATATGTTGTCCGACTCATCCCGGAAAGAACAGTCTCAAAATTTCAGCAGTAAACCTCTCCGTGATGTACAACGTCTCCCATGTAACGTCTGCCAATAGAGTTTGTGGAGCACCTCGCCAACGCTCTCACTCCGACTAAACGGCCCCGTGACGAAACACGCCGCTATTCGTTGGATCTTCTCCGTCTCTTGTATCACTCCTACCTGGTAGCAATCCCATATAGGTTAACAGCACTCAAGAATCGGTCGAACAAGCGCCTTAAAGCCACTTCATTCGTGGATGAGTTACATTTCCTTACGATTTTTCCTATGAATCTCAGTCTTGGATCTACTTTTCCTATTTTTTTGTTTTATATGGCATTCCACATGACAGGGCTCTCGACCCAGTGCAACACCAGCATCGGGCCACTGTCATATCTGAATGTCCCACAAATCTGGATACTGCGCGAATCGACCAGCTGGTCAAATGCAAACCTGCAATGAGGTACGTTTCAAATCCTGTCAAACGCTGATAACGCTGTCTCACAACAGTGCAGAGCATCTCCCTGTCCTTCACAGTTATCGCTCAGAATCTGAGGTTGTTCGTTCCTCTTACACACCATACTGGGCCTGGTATCAACACTCAAAAGGACCAGGACTAATGCACTCTGGCGGCCATTCTGCCTGTCATACACAATTGCAGTTCTGACCATCCACATACACACCAATGCTGCGTACTTGTACGTACTTAAATTGAAATCCGACCCTACCTTCTGGGTGCTTCACTGTTTTTGTCAGGCAGTGTAATATCGCTACGAAGTAAATTTCAATGTTTCATTATGTGTGGAAGACACTTTTGCTCATCCATTATGAGATTTACTTTGAACATCAGTAAACTCCACCATTCTTTGGTTCGTTAATTCTGATATTATATTGTGACTTTTCGTATCACGGATATATCTTATAATCTCACCTTCACCGTTCGGTGTAGGGGTAAATGGACAGACGTTGTTTATGTTCTACCTGGCTTGAACACACAACTGTTTGATGGGGCTGTAGCTTCCAGTTGTGTTGACGTGTAGTGTTAAACGGTCACAGCTCGTTCATGAACATGGATATGAGACAAATTACGACCCTTGTTACATAATACTTTTATTTGTCGAACAATTTCGTACAAAACTGCTGAAACGTTATACAATTACATCAGAATAAGAACATTAGCAGACCATATGACGTCTTTCAAACCAGTTTTTTCCAAAACAATGGTGGTATATTATGTGCACCACCATTCTTCAAGTTATTTGGCAAGGATTTGTTCTTGCAGATATAGTGGAAGCAAGACTTGTTACTTCGTAAATAGAGACGTCCTTGGCATAGGCAAACATATCCATTCGATTCTTATCTGTGCAACGCACTTGATTACCCTTTGATAGTGTATTTTGTCTGGTGGATCACATTTATCTGAAGAGCTTGTTTCAGTAATAACCATTCCTGAATGAGGTGTTCAGTAAATTGGGGTGTCGTCGCTAAAATCTGCTTCTTCTTCTGACGTACTCTGACCTTTACATATTTCACGATGGAGTGTTGCCATTATCTCATAATCTTACAGTACTTCCTTACAATAATTTATTATAAACTGAAATGGAAGATAACGTTTTGGCTTACACATATGACGTTCACGTATTCTCCTATGCAATTTTATTGAACAAACAGTGCATGAAATGTGTAACACTAGTCAATATTCCACACAGGATCTAATGTAGCATAGGGATGTTGATGCATGGTGGTACATATTTTGGACTCTTGAGCTATTCATGAAGTAGACATCTTCTGTAGAGTATACCTAAGCACCGAGAACTATACAGTGATTCTGAATGTACATGTCATTATCTTACTTGTAATAAAGAGCTGAATCAACAATAAAGGCAGAATGAAGAAGGACTTTACAACTTCTGAATGGTGTAGAAATTTGTTGAGATAACTTACAGAATCGGTAGATTTGTAATTTTGTAGCAAACAACGTCAAGATTCACATAAAAGTGTCAAGTGTCATTTTAGTTCGATGTGACAACCATATCTGTAGTGCGGCAAACATCCCACCAGTAATCAATTTCTTCCTACACTCGTTGCAGCAAATTGAGCGTAATTTGTTCAACGGCAGCGTAGATTCGATTTTTCAGGTAGGCTAATATGTTTGGTAGGGCAGGAACATACCCACGTTCTTTAATGAAACCCAAGAGAAAGAAATAGAATGGCGTCAAGTCTGGGAAGCGAGATGGCCATGTGATTGGTCCTTCGTCACCAATCAACCGACCTGGGAGGCAATCATCAAGGAAATATCGAATTTTCATGAGGAAATGAGGTGGAGCATCGTCTTGCTGGTAGTATACCATCCCATTTCGGTCATCTTCATCGATCTGTGGAATTAAAAAGTTTTAAAGCATGTCCAGATCATCCAGATGCACAATAGTAGTGAAAGTAGCCATTTTAACACTGCACTACTCTGGCGCTCCTGGCGGCGGAATGGGGTATTGATGCACTACGTGAATCAAACTTGAGAGTGTTGGCTACGAAATGACACATCTACCGATTCTGTAAGTTATCTCAATAAATTTCTGTATCCTTCCGAAGTTGTAGAGTCTTTTTTTGACTCACCCTGCATATCACGTAAAGACAGAAATTTCGCAAGGACAAAAACCAGCAACATTGTCCACACCGCAGGAAGTAACAACTTCCACAGACAGAATTCCATGGAGAAATTCTATTTAATAATAATAATAATAATAATAATAATAATAATAATATTTATTCAACTTCGAATAATCATATATAATCCCAAGAAATAATACAGTTTCAAGACATCATACAGATTATTCTTCTGAATACGTCAGTTTATAAATTACAAACTAAAGATTTGTTTGTATTAATAAATTTTACATTTTGATGGATTTTACATTTGGTAGCATACAATCACAATATTACAAATACTGTTTTTTTATCAACATTATACTAGTTGTAGGTTACTTAAAACTATGAGCTTGACATACTTATGAAGCACTTTTCGTACAGATATAATACTCGTCTAGGGAATAAAAAGGGTTTTCAATTAGATTTCGTTTTATCTGATCTTTTAATTTGTTGGTAGGAAGGGTTGTGAGACTTTTTGGTAGGGCATTGACTAGCTTCACCCCAGCATAAAGTGCATTTTTTTAATATAAAGCTGTTCTGTGGCGATTTACATGGTATCTGAACTTTTGCCTTGTATCGTACTGGTGCAGGTCACAGTTGAAATTTGGATTTATTGTTTTCACAAGCAATATAACTTTCAATATGTATACACCTATAATGGTAAGCACACCTTATTTTGGGAACAGATTCCGACATGATTCTCGAGGTTTGGCACCACAAATAGTTCTGATAACTTTTTTTCTGTAGTATTGATAAAGTGCTTAGGTTGGCTTGAGTTGTTGCACCCCATATTTCTACGGCATAGTTTAAGTTTGATGAGAATAGGTCATGATAAGCAGTTTTTAGTACACACGTGGCCTTACAATATTTGCTAATCATATTCATAGCAAACACATTCTTCGACGGCTTACATGCTAAGAAATCAATATGCATGTCCCATTTGAGGCTTTCCTGGATTGTAATTCCCAAGAACTTTGTCCATTTTTCCTTTTTTACGATGTCATTTCCTATGGAAATTTCATGTCAAATTCTATTTGTTTCCTTGTGTTAAATTCCATCATTGCAGTCTTTGAAGCACTTACATTTAGATGGCTTTCATTAAAATACTTGACTATTTCATTAGTTACACTGTTGCACAGTACCTCCAGACTCTCATAGTCTCTGTGTTTACACACTATTGATGTGTCATCTGCATACAATATTTTTGTACGGTTAGGAGAACAATACTGTGTATCATTAACATAAATCAAGAAAAGATGGGGTCCCAAGACAGAACTTTGAGGCACTCCATATTTGATATCAGTTTCTGATCTCTCTTGGTCGTAATGGGAACTATCACGTACTCTAGAGGGATCATGAAAGATACCTTAATGCTTGGTGAGTCAGGGCTTCACAAGTATTTGGTACGTTTTTGGAACCACCATGCATTTAAGCAAGGAGGAACGGTAGTTAACACGATGTTAGCGTGATGTCTGGGGCTGACTAATTTCTTGTCCAGTGTTGTGAGAATTCTAAGTCGTTGCTGCCTCTATGACTTTGATTTGCCTCGTACAGTAGGCTGCAGCGAGCGGAGGCGTGACGGGGGCGCGCTGTGTGTTGCAGCGGCCGCCCGGACGCGCCGTGGCGCTGTTGCAGGCTGAGGGTGGACATGACAGAGACGGCCGGCCGCGCCCGCAGCCCGCCCCCGCCGGCCGCCGCCGCCGCCGCCCCACAGCCCGCCCGGGGCCGCCACTGCTGTTAGCCGCCCCCGCCAGCGCCACCTGGGACCATGTCCGAGGACCTAGAGTCCATATCAGAGGAAGAACGCAGCTTGTTCCGTCCGTTCACCCGCGAGTCGCTGGCCGCCATCGAGGCGCGTATCGCCGAGGAATATGCCAAGCAGAAGGAGCTCGAAAAGAAGAGAGCTGAGGGAGAAGTAAGTATCTACAAGGTACCGGACGGCCCTCTTCCGTCTCCTGCAGCCGGCGGAGCACCACGCACGGGAGACTCTCCGTACGTCATGCGCGATGCTGCTGCCTCTCGTAATATGTGTCTAATTTTTTCCTTATATCCAACTGAACCCATTTCTTACAGGGTGGTGAAGCTGAGCGAGGTTCCAAAACACCTAACACAGTATTTGAGTCGTCGTTGGCATCTACATTACAATAGACAGCTCCGTTTTATTCCATTACTAACTTCTTAACCGCAACTATACCCATGTACGCAAATGACACATATACACTCTAAGAGAAAAAAGATAACGATGCACCACAAAGGAATTGGACGGAAATCGGTAGATTTGATGTACGTGTACAGACAAATAAATGATTACAATTTTATAAAAAACTGTATGATTTATTAAAGAGAAAGTGTTTCAGAAACTGAGCATGTCAATAACCCTTTGCTCTACCCCTAGCCCTTATGAAAGTAATTATTCGACTTGCCATTGATTGACAATATGGTTGGATGTCCTCCTCAGGGGTATGGTGGCCAATTCTGTCCAACTGGCGTGTTAGATCGTAGATCCCGAGCTGGTTGTAGGGCTCTGCCCATTATTCTCCAACTGTTCCCCACTGAGGAGAGATCTGGCGACCTTGCTGGCCAAGGGATGGTTTGCCAAGCACGAAGTTGAGTACTAGAAACTATCGCTGTGTGGGTTGGACATCATCTTGCTGAAATGTAAGACCAGGATGGCTTGCCATGAAGGGTGCCGTGGATGACAACAATAGAGGTTTCTCTATGAAATCAAATGGCACCCTACACCATCACTCTTGGTTGCAGGGCGTATGGCACACGACAGCCAGGTTAGTATCCCAAACCTGTCCAGGGTGCCTCCAAACACGTTTTTGGCCTGCAGTCTCACTGACTGGAGTAGAATGACCAGCGAAGACGTTTCTGGAGACGTCTCAGACAGCGGTGGTACACTAGCCTGACTTTCGCCCGCCACACAACCCGACATCCACGAGTTATGGTCTAGGTTGCCAGTTCTTTGGTCGCCATCCGCGGCTCCCTTAGCACAGCGGTACGTCGACGATAGGCTTCGACCCGTTTTGTTGCCCTTCAGGGAAAGCCATCATAGGCTTTCATTTCAGCAAGATAATAATGATAATGATCGTATGGCATTGTTGGCCGGGAGGCCCCACGCGGGGCAGTTCGGCCGCCGTATCACAAGTTCTTTTTAGTTGATGCCACTGCGGCGACTTGCGAGTCAACGACGATGATGAAATTATGATGAATGACACACAACACCCAGTCATCACGAGGCAGAGAAAATCCCCGACCCCGCCGGGAATCGAACCCTGGACCACGTGCTGGGGAAGCGAGAACGCTACCGCGAGACCACGAGCTGCGGACATTTCAGCAAGATAATGCCCGCCAGCACACGGCGAGTTTCCACTCCTTGTCTTCGCCTTTGCCAAACTCTACTTCTGCCAGAGAGGTCGCCAGATATCTCCCCAAACGAGCGTTATGGGCAGGTCCCTCCAACTAGCTTGGGATTTTGACGGTCTAACGCTCCCTTTGGACAGAATCTGTCACGATATCTCTCAGTACAACACTATCAATTAATGCCAAGCCGGATAATTGCTTGCATAACTGCCAGAGGTGGACCAATGCGTTATTGACTTTCTCAATTTATAAAGTTCTTTGTCTTGAATAAATCATTTATTTTTTTCTGAAATTGTAGTCATTTGTTTGTCTGTACGTCTAAATCACATCTACCGATTTCTGTCGCATTCGGATAGTTCCTTAGTGCTCCATCATTTTTCCCCCTTAGAGTATATTTCAGTCAGGTAAGTGATTCTCCGCTGTTTTACTCCATGCGACTCCAAAGAGAATGTTAAATGTATCTCAGGTGTTCAACTATATGGTATGGTCTTTCACGCCAAACACTCTAACAAAATTATTGACTTGCTACAGTGTTCGTTCTTGTGAAACTGGTTGACGCACTGGACAACGCGTGTAAGACACAGATTGCGCTTCATACTTTTAATGTGTTCCAAGTCATCTAAGTGCAGGAAATAAATACCAACAAGTCATTTTCGAACATTTCTGCATGTACTCCATCTCATTCCGCTGAGACTTCGTGGTTATAAAAGAGAAACCCGGTAGACAGATTTTCATACTTGTACATCTCAGTAGACGATTTAAACTGTTCAACGGTCCAATGTCCGCCAGGTGGGAAGTCTTAAGTGTACCCTAGTAGCCATCTCAGCAGAAAATTATTCCAGACCGTTCAGGCAGCTAACGACGACAATATCCGCCTCCTATGCCCTGTATCACTTCCATATTCACGATAATCATCAAACCTCCCCGAGCAATTTTTTTGTGTTCACAACAATTAGAGAGTCAGTGGTTTGGAGAATTTTAGTTATCCTGAAGAAGTACGCTATCTTGTGCACTTGTGGTTACTCACACCCCTCCAAACGAACTCTTTTTTCTGTGAGTTCAGACAGTTTTTAAGCGCTGACGAACTTCCATTAAACGCGGGGAACATTATGTCGATAAGCAATACAGCTTTGTGCTTCCATTTTTAATTACAAGTTTCATCTGGCATTTCCTTGTATTTAGACATTTCACATTTTCGTTCATCTTCTTTCAGTTTTAAGGGGTACATAATATGACGCTGGCAACATCTGATTCGGTTATCGTCCAACAAATCACGTAGAACCTTCCAGATCCGAAACCTCAAACAAACCGTTCTCAAATATGCAATGCCTCCAGCGACTGTCTGATCTTATACCGTCAAAATCTGCCAATCTCTCCGTATTATAAATCCGATCACATCCGTAAACAACACCCTAATGTAACACCTGTAACTGATCACATCTGACCTACTTCTACAAGCGCAAGGTAAGAAACCCTCCAGCTGAATGCCCACATAGACATGGCCCCTCTATCGTAACAAGTCTCTACATCTCATCCTCACCACAGAAAACTCCTTTTCTGACAACTGTCTTTAAAAATATCCATTTTGCTGTGTGACCCTCTACTTGTCAATGCCACATACTCCTGAAACCACTCCCAATTCCTTTTCTCCCACTTAGATATCCTTCTTCCATGCCAACCCCACCTTACCTCTTACAACAGCTCCGCTCACCTACCTCAGTTCCATTTTTGCTTCCATTCCTCTCATCAGATTACATCCACACCAACTAGATTTAATTACGTTATTTATATGTTTTCAACTGTTTGTGCCTGTTTTGAACGCATTGTATTTTAATATACTAAGCAGTTGAAGAGCGGGTACGTTGTTCCCTTTTGAGAGACTTAAATAACGACAAAGAAAAAAGACACCTGTATTCGGAGAAGTATTATTCCAACTGATCTAAAGTACTGCGTTAGCTGGGGCAACTGGTATTCCGTCACCGAAGATCATAACTGACTTAATATTATCGTTTATTCCAATATTGACACAATTACAAGAACAATTCGCAATGCAGCTTGTTTCAACTATGGAGCATTTCATCTTAAGACTCCAGTCACGTACGCAGCACACAGTGACACCACGGATTCAAAATGCGTTATTACACTGTAAATAGTGCTTTATGAACACCTGGCGTCCCGGTATGCGGCGTGCTCGGTTGGAGTCTGAAGATAACTGCTCCATAACTGAAGCCACCACATTGCGAAATGTTCATGAGATTTTGTCAATAACGACTTTGAAACGTGAGAGGCAGACATTTCACATCCTTACGTTTCCGTACAATGTTGCTTATATATAAACTTATTCCAACGATACAGAAAAATAAAAAGCACTTCCACTACTCATGCTCATAAATGAAGGATAATGCTGATACATGGTGAAACAACGCTCTGGTAGGCGGTTTGCGTGTTTAAATCACCTTGGGGTATGACCATGCGGTGCATTTGACCTGCGGTCGTCGCACGGTGGCGCTAGCAGCAGTCCACATACGCAGAGGTGTGTTGGTACATGTCAGAGTACAGTGCAGCGAGTAAGTGTGCAGACGCTTTTAGACTTGCTAATGGTGCATTCCACTGACCCCTGGTCACAGGAGGGCCCTTAAAGCCTGGTGTCAAGAACATAGTACATGGTCATTGGAACAGTGGTCCTAGGTTATATTCACGGACGAGTCTAGGTATAGTCTGAACAGTGATTATCATTGGGTTTTCATCTGGCGTGAACCAGGAACCAGATACCAACCCCGTAATGTACTTGAAAGGGACATGTATGGATGTTGTGTTTTGATGGTGTGGGATGGGATTATGATTGGTGCACGTACACCCCTGCATGTCTTTGACAGAGGAACTGTAACAGGTTAGGCGTATCGGGACGTCATTTTGCACCAGTATTCCCGCCTTTGCAGGGGTGCAGTGGGTCCCACCTTCCTCCTGATGGATGATAACACACGGCGCTACCGAGCTGCCATCGTGGAGGAGTACCTTGAAACAGGAGATATCCGGCGAATGGAGTAGCCTGCCTGTTCTCCAGACCTAAACCCCATCGAGCACGTTTGGGATGCTCTCGGTCGAGGTATCGCTGTACGTCTTCAAATCCCTACGACACTTCGGGAGCTCCGACAGGCACTGCTGCAAGAATGAGAGGCTATACCCCAGCAGCTGCTCGACCACCTGATCCAGAGTATGCCAACCCGTTGTGCGGAATGTGTACGTTTGCGTGGTGATCATATCCCATATTAATGTCGGGGTACATGCGCAGGAAACAGTGGCATTTTGTAACACATGTATTTCAGGATGGTTTTCTCAACTTATCACCGCCGGCCGTTGTGGTTGAGCGGTTCTAGGCGCTTCAGTCCGGAACCGCGCTTTGCTACGGTCGCAGGTTCGAATCCTGCCTCGGGCATGGATGTGCGTGATGTCCTTAGATTAGTTACGTTTCAGTAGTTCTAAGTCTAGGGGACTGATGACCTCAGATATTAAGTCCCATAGTACTTAGAGCCATTTGAACCAATCAACTTATCACCAATACCGTGGACTACAGATCTGTGTCGTGTTCCCTATGTGCCTATGTTATTAGCGCCAGTTTTGTGTAGTGCCACGTTGTGTGGCACCACATTCTGCAATTATCCTTATTTATGAGCATGAGTTTAGTTTTCTTCCCTTAGTACCAATGACACGGACCATGAAAGTCTCCTAAACTCCTCTGCTTTCTTGGACAGTCGTGAAAGGAGCCTAGGATAATATAATTCCCAGTTCTTATTACGTATCCTTACGTTACAAAGCTATAAGAATGTAACATGTAATGTTTACAGTTCGGAATGCTGACCAAAGTTGATGTATGTAGCATTATTTTAACACATATTTCAATGCTCTTTTTACAGCTGGAGGCATCGTGGAACCTATGACGGGATCATTTTACCAGTGACATTTAAGGCTTCGATTAACCATTTCTCTCTGCTTGAGAATATGGGTAGTACAGAAAGAGCTACTAAACTAAGGCAACATTTCTAACTTCATCTGTTTCTTTTTTAAGTTAAAGCAAAATTAATATCACTGTATGTGACTAGAGACACTCATAGTAATTGATTTGCACTACACTATTTTTCGCAGCAACTAAAAAAGCGTTATGTTTCCTTTGCTTCGCAAATCGTGATATCTCACAGGATATACGGGGTGAGTCGCGTAAGACCGTAACGCCGTTTTATTGTATTTCATAAACGGTTCCATATATAGCAACGAGGCTTCTGGAAAATGAAAGCACACAGAGGGGCACATAATTCTGTTGTTGTTCCGTTCCTTATATTTAAACATAAGCACTAGCTACAAGCTCTGTAAAACTTGAGGGTACAGTGCACAAAACAGTCTTCTGTTTGGTTTCGGTTACGCAAAGAATGAACGCTGTGAAATATCGTAAGTTGGTAAATAAAGCTGAAGTCCATCGAATTTGCCGCTGAGTTAGCCTCTCTTCTAACTATAATCAAACGTAGATCCCTCGAACAAAAAACCGTGATCAGTTTTTGGCAAAAAGTACAGGTCATGCCTGTCTACAAGAAGGGCAGAAGACATGATCCACGAAACTACCGTCCAATACCCTTGGCATCGATTTGTTGTAGAATATTACAGCATATTATGAGTTCAAACACAATGAGGCATCTTGAACAGAATGACCTCCTCAATGTCAACCAACATCGATCGTGTGAAACACAACTCACACTTTTCTCACCTGACATATTGAAAGCTTTGGATCAAGGCAACCAGGTAGACGCAGTATTTCTTGATTTCCGAAAAGCATTTGACCCAGTACCGCACCAACGCTTATTATCAAAAGTACGGTCATATGACCCCATATGACCGTACTTTTGATAATAAGCGTTGGTGAAATTCGTGACTGGATTGAGGATTTTTTGTCGTCGTCAGATGTAGAAGTAACTTCCGGTGTGTCCCAGGGAAGTGTGTTGGGACCCTTGCTTTTCATGTTGTATATTAATGACCTTGCAGATAATATTAATAGGAAAATCGGGCTTCTTGCTGATGATTCAGTTATCTGTAATGAAGTACTACCTTAAAGAAGCTGCATAAATATTCAGTCAGACCTTGATAAGATTTCAAAGTGGTGCAGAGATTGGCAACTTGCTCTACATGTGCAGAAATGGAAAATTTTGCACTTCCAAAACGGAAAAAACTATTATGCTATGACTATAATGTCAACGAGTCACTGTTAGAATCGGCCAATTCATACCATTACCTGGGTGTAACACTTTATAGGAATATGAAGTGTAATGGTTACATAGGTTCAGTCGTTGGTGAAGCTGGTGGTAGAAAAAAAAAAAAATGTTCAAACGTGTGTGAAATCTTATGGGACTTAACTGCTAAGGTCATCAGTCCCTAAACTTACACACTACTTAACCTAAATTATTCTAAGGACAAACACACACACCCATGCCCCAGGGAGGACTCGAACCTCCGCCGGGACCAGCCGCACAGTCCATGACTCCAGCGCCTGAGACCGCTCAGCTAATCCCGCGCGGCGAAGCTGGTGGTAGATTTTGGTTTATTGATAGAACACTGGGGAAGTGCAATCAGTCTACAAAGGAGATTGTTTACATTGTTTACCATTACTCGTACGACTGGTTCTAGAATATTGTTCAAGTGTGTGGGACCCTATCAGACAGAACTAACAGGGGATATTGAACGTATACAGAGAAGGGCAGCACGAATGGTCACAGATTTGTTTAATTTGTGGAATAGTGTCACCCAGATACTGAAGGAACTGAACTGGAAGACTCTTGAAGAACTATCCCGAGAAAGCTGTTAACAAAGTTTGAGCAACCGGCTTTAAATATTTATTCTAGGAATATACAAGAAGCCCCTACGTATCGCTCGCATACGGATCGTGAGGATAAGATCAGAATATTTACAGCACGCCCAGAAGCATTCAAACAATCATTCTTCCCGCGTTCCATTCGTGAATGGAACACGAAGATACCCTTATAACTGGTACAATGAGACGACGTACCCTCTGCCATGCACCTCACGGTGATGTAGATGTTACCAGTCGACCTAAGTATTTTTGCACCTGGGAGGAAGGGCGATTCGGCCCGTTCATCGTGAGTCAGAGCGTTATCGGCATTATACGTAGTATGTGCACAGCTGACCTGAAAGCATATACAGTGCCGCTGTAGCTGTTTACGGTAACGTCACCGGATGTTTCCGAAAAAGGCCAAGTATAATATGTCGTGACTGAATAGTACTGCTACGAGAAATCAAGCCAGAGACGAGTACCAAACGCAGTCCTAGTTTGCAGCGCAGAGAGCTGCCGGCGCTTCTGTTGGAAGCAGGCAGACGGAATACAACACTAGTTGGCAGTCGTTGTGCGGGCAGCTTTAGGCCGTTTCGGAGGCCACTGGATCACGTTACGTAGGTAGTGCATAGCCACACGCCTCCTGCCTGGTGCGCGTATCTGGTGCCAGTTGTTGCAACAGGTTTCGCTATCTAAGTTTGGCGACTGTTGTATCGACAAAGATACCTTAAGCGAACTATCTACTATTTTTAACGCTATTCGTACGCTCTTCAAAGGACAAAGTGCAGCGACATAATTCTTACTAATGCTGGCGTAGAAACTTTTCTGAAAAGTATCCGGGAAATGTGCTACAACTGAAAGGTGAGGCTGCCGAGTCAGCTATTGCGGTGTTGGATAGGACGGAACGCTGCAGTAAAATAGTCTACCGGGTCCACGATGTGATTTCTCTTCGTGTCTTTCTGTGGACAGCACTCATAGATGCAGACTACCATGGAAACAAAACCACATCATACGACACGTCTCGAAGAATCGTCCCAGAATACATCTAATGTCACCCATGATACATCTCTGTTCATCTAATTCTCGAACGGCCAAAACAAATGTGTCTTGATGTCGATGGGAAGCAATGTGAATACATGCTTAAGTGATGTGCAAATCTATATTCTATTTAGAAATGTGCATATTTTGTAGATGACAGGTAGTCACCAACTCATTACCCCTGAAATGTTGCGTTCCCTGACTTGTGATTCCATTTGATTATAGCTTCGAGTAGTATCTGTAATTAAAATTGTCCAGTAACAGTTGTTTTACGTTTAAGAAACATTTGGGTATCTCTTGACACAGGCACATCAAATAATATTTTCGGAAACTCAGAATTTAATGCAGTAGTTCCTTTTTCCGTGGACAGGACCCTTTTTGATCTTGTAGAATGGAAGAGCGACGTATTTATGTCGGGGGTGACAAGTAAGAAGTCACAGGACAGGTTCAAATCGAAAACTACGCGACGGAAATGCAGCTGCTTGTAGAAAAGTTCTTATGAACATCAGGACATATACACATATGAATCAATTTCCCCAAGCCCTTTCTGGTAGCTTACAAATATCGCAGCTTATACTGTATCTGTGTCATATGAAGTATTGCCAAGAGGAAATACATTATATATGTGTAGTATAGGCCTGGCTTCTCGCTGAATGAAACGAGAGCGTGCCATGAGAGCACCGCCTGGCGGTGTTTGTTGTTGTTGTGGTCTTCAGTCCAGAGACTGGTTTGATGCATCTCTCCATGCCACTCTATCCTGTGCAAGCTTCATCTCCCAGCACCTACAGCAACATACATTCTTCTGAATCTGTTTAGTGTGTTCATCTCTTGGTCTCCCTCTACGATTTTTACCCTCCACGCTCCCCTCCAGTACTAAATTGGTGATCCCTTGATGCCTCAGAATAGGCCCCACCAACCAATCCCTTCTTCAAGTCAAGTTGTGCCACAAATTTCTCTTCTCTCCAATTCTGTTTAATACCTCCTCATTAGTTATGTGATCTACCCATCTAATCTTCAGCATTCTTTGTAGGACCACATTTCGAAAGCTTCTATTCTCTTCTTGTCTAAACTATTTATCATCCATCTTTCACTTCCATACATGGCTACACTCCATACAAATACTTTCAGAAACGACTTCCTGACACTTAAAACTATACTCGATGTTAAGTAATTTCTCTTCTTCAGAAACGCATTACTTGCCATTGCCAGTCTACATTTTATATCCTCTCTACTTCGACCACCATCAGTTATTTTGCTCCCCAAATAGCAAAACTCATTCACTACTTTAAGCGTCTCATTTCCTAATCTAATTCCATCAGCATCACCCGATTTAATTCGGTTACATTCCATTATCCTCGTTTTGCTTTTGTTGATGTTCATCTTATATCCTCCTTTCAAGACACTGTCCATTCCGTTCAGCTGCTCTTCCAGGTCCTTTGCGGTCTCTGACAGAATTACAATGTCATCGGCGAACCTCAAAGTTTTTATTTCTTCTCCATGGATTTTAATTACTACTCCGAATTTTTCTTTCGTTTCCTTTACTGCTTGCTCAATAAACAGATTGAATAACGTCGGGGATAGGCTACAACCCTGTCTCACTCCATTCCCAACCACTGCTTCCCTTTCATGCCCCTCGACTCTTATAACTGCCATCTGATTTCTGTAGCAATTGTAAATAGCCTTTCGCTCCCTGTATTTGACCCCTGCCACCTGCAGAATTTGAAAGAGAGTATTCCAGTCAACATTGTCAAAAGCTTTCTGTAGGTCTACAAATGCTAGAAACGTAGGTTTGCCTTTTCTTAATCTTTCTTCTAAGATAAGTCGTAAGGTTAGTATTGCCTCACGTATTCCAACATTTCTACGGAATCCAAACTGATCTTCCCCGAGGTCGGCTTCTACCAGTTTTTCCACTCGTCTGTAAAGAATTCGTGTTAGTATTTTGCAGCCGTGGCTTATTAAACTGATACTTCGGTAATTTTCACACCTGCTTTCTTTGGGATTGAAATTATTGTATTCTTCTTGAAGTCTGAGGATATTTCACCTGTCTCTACACCTTGCTCACTAGATGGCAGAGTTTTGTTAGGCCTGGCTCTCCCAAGGCCATCAGTAGTTCTAATGGAATGTTGTCTGCTCCACGGGCCTTGTTTCGACTTAGGTCTTTCAGTGCGCTGTCAAACTCTTCACTCAGTATCATATCTCCTATTTCATCTTCACCTACATTCTCTTCCATTTCCATAATATTGTCCTCAAGGACATCGCCCTTGTATAGACCCTCTATATACTCCTTCCACCTTTCTGCTTTCCCTTCTTTCCTTAGCACTGGGTTTCCATCTGAGCTCTTGATATGCATACAAGTGGTTCTCTTTTCTCCAAAGGTCTCTTTAATTTTCCTGTAGGCAGTATCTATCTTACCTCTAGTGATATGCGCCTCTACATCCTTACATTTGTCCTCCAGCCATCCCTGCTTAGCCATTTCGCACTTCCTGTCGAGCTCATTTTTGAGACGTTTGTATTCCTTTTGCTTGCTTCATTTACTGCATTTTTGTATTTTCTCCTTTCATTAATTAAATTCAATATCTCTTCTGTTACCCAAGGATTTCTATTAGCCCTCGTCTTTTTACCTACTTGATCCTCTGCTACCTGCACTATTTCATCTTTCAAAGCTACCCATTCTTCTTCTACTGTATTTCTTACCCCCATTCTTGTCAATCGTTCCCTAATGCTCTCCCTGAAACTCTGTACAACCTCTGGTTCTTTCAGGTTATCCAGGTCCCATCTCCTCAAATTCCCACCTTTTTGCAGTTTCTTCAGTTTTAATCTACAGTTCATAACCAATAGATTGTGGTCAGAGTCCACATCTGCCCCTGGAAATGTCTTACAATTTAAAACCTGGTTCCTGAATCTCTGTCTTACCATTATATAATCTATCTGAGACCTTCTAGTATCTACAGGCTTCTTCCATGTATACAACCATCTTTCATGATTCTTGAACCAAGTGTTAGCTATGATTAAGTTATGCTCTGTGCAAAATTCTACCAGGAGGCTTCCTCTTTCGTTCCTTACTCCCATTCCATATTCACCTACTACGTTTCCTTCTCTTCCTTTTCCTACTACCTAGTTCCAGTCACCCATGACTATTAAATTTTCGTCTTCCTTCACTATCTGAATAGTTTCTTTTATCTCGTCATGCATTTAATCAATTTCTTCATCATCTGCAGAACTAGTTGGCATATAAACTTGTACTACTGTGGCAGGCGTGGGCTTCGTATCTATCTCGGCCACAATAATGCATTCACTATGCTGTTTGTAGTAGCTTACCCGCATTCCTATTCATTATTAAACCTACTCCTGCAATACCCCTATTTGCTTTTGTGTTTATAACCCTGTATTCACCTGACCAGAAGTCTTGTTCCTCCTGCCACCGAACTTCACTAATTCCCACTATATCTAACTTTAACCTATCCATTTCCCTTTTTAAATTTGCTAACCTACCCGCACGATTAAGGGATCTGACATTCCAGTCCGTAGAACGCGTTTTCTTTCTCCTGATAACAACGTCCTCCTGAGCAGTCCCAGCCCGGAGATACGAATGGGGGACTATTTTACCTCCGGAATATTCTACCCAGAGGATGCCATCATCATTTAACCATACAGTAAAGCTTCATGCCCTCGGGAAAAATTGCGGCTGTAGTTCCCCCTTGCTTTCAGCCGTTCGCAGTACAAGCACAGCAAGGCCGTTTTGAGTAGTGTTACAAGGCCAGATCAGTCAATCATCCAGACTGTTGCCCCTGCAACTACTGAAAAGGCTGCTGCCCCTCTTCAGGAACCACACGTTTGTCTGGCCTCTCAAAAGATACCCCTCCGTTGTGGTTGCACCTACGGTACGGCTATCTGTATCGTTGAGGCACTCTAGTCTCCCCACCAATGTCAAGGTCCATGGTTCAAGGGGGGGGGGGGATGTTTAACCTTTTGTGAAAAGGTTCAACATCATCATTAACAAGCGTTATATCACTGTACTTGTCTTATCAAGAGGTTTCGAATACCGTTAAAAAAGTTTATCGTTGGAATCAAAAAATACGTAGTACGCCAGTGCCTCGGTTGAGGTAAGTGTTGTAACGATTCCCTATGCAACAAAATTATGTGCCCATACACTTATTATCATTTACCGATAAACTTGTTTCGTTACCATGACCCGATCAGGAAACATAAGGGGTGACGTCTTATCCTACTCACACTGTTAGACCGTCCGCACACGTAGCGACTGGAACGGAACGCAATGGCCAGGCAATCTACATCGGCAACTGATCGCCGAGTAGCTGGCAACGTAGTTCCGCCCAAGGGGAAACTCAGAAATGAGAAACTGCAATTGCTGTATGCGAGCGGGGAGTATTGTTTGTCCCACCCGAACATCTTTCGGTTACACTCGGCATGTCGAGCTTCGATTCACTTTTGGTTACACTCGGCATGTCGAGCTTCGATTCAAGCTCAGATCAAGATGTGGTTCTCTATTATTATTACAGAAGAGTAAGAAAACGAAGAAGATTCTGGATTCGTCTGTATTCCGTATCCAAAGAAATGCAAACTGCAGGCTGTGTGTAACAACCAACTGTAACAGATTCGATATGCATAGCTTTTTATAGAACAACTACACAGTGCTACAGGGATTTGGTGCTGTTGATTTACCCCGCCATAACACATCATTACTTTTTTTTTTTTTTTTTTTTTTGAAAACCCGAATATCTTGAGATGCATAGACATGAAAATTTGATGATGGTGTGTTTGTGCTCGTTAAATCACTAGTACTTTCACGATCGGAGAATTGTGGTTTTCACTTTTTGTTTCTACATGACACTGTAATTTTACAGAATGACAAAGAAGACATATAAGAATAATATCGGTATGATTTACAATTTTCTGTTCATTTGTTTCCACTTACATAACTTACCGGTAATTTTATTTTAGACAATAGATGTCCACTACACTACAAATGTAGTATGAAGTTCTTTTCCCACTTCACTCCCCGCTTTCACTATCAATCTCTCCTACAAAAGCATGGGAGCTTGTAGTTGTATAAAATGTTTTTTTTTTTTTTTACCTTCTCGTACAAAGCTGATGTTAGCATACTCCACGTTTATCTTCAGATTAGACTAATACACAGCTGTGTTCGAGGACACGATGCAACGCAGACCGCTTGGTAACACGGGCGCAGAGTCGCTGGAATACTGAATAGTAACACGTTGCAAAAGATTAACTGAGAAGTCACTCTGCAGTCGCACTGTTTGCTGAGCCCCAGTATATAAGAGACGTTCAAAAAGAAACGAGCCGGAGGCATAATTACAGAAACCATTACCTGCATGTTAGAAGTATTGAAGCTGGTTGAGCCGGCCGAAGTGACCGTGCGGTTAAAGGCGATGCAGTCTGGAACCGCAAGACCGCTACGGTCGCAGGTTCGAATCCTGCCTCGGGCATGGATGTTTGTGATGTCCTTAGGTTAGTTAGGTTTAACTAGTTCTAAGTTCTAGGGGACTAATGACCTCAGAAGTTGAGTCCCATAGTGCTCAGAGCCATCTGAACCATTTTGAACCTGGCTGAGTGAGACACTTGTCCCACTGCGACACAAGGCGGTGAATGGCTCTCTCAGAAGATTCCCGGGGCTGCGTCGTTAACCAATTCCGCACGTACGGGTGGACCTTGTGTCACAGAGGGACAAATGTCTCAACAGCCAGGGTAAATACTTCTAACATACAGGCACGTTTCTTTTTGAACGCCCCTTATAGAATAAGCTTGGGGAGTCCTATTTGACTTCTCAGGAAGTAATCCGCTGCCGAACCTTCACCAACACAAGTCGACAAGTTGCTGTTGAGTCGCTCCGTGTGCGGCTGGCCACGTGCTTCGTTACAGCTTAACAACGAAGTAGAGCAACTGGAATATCACCATCTCCTCGGCTGTCCAAAATCTCGAAACTGACCACATACTGCCCTACTTTATTAAGAACTTAAATAACAATGCACAATAATATTGACCGTTTAGGAGCCTCTTAAAGATACTTCAGAGGTGATACTTTCCGTACATATGTACTTTTGAAATTATTTCCAAATCCGACTATCATCTTTTTAATGTGTTCACAGGGAACAGTTGTCATTAACTACTGTATTAAGTTTCTGTCAAATATAACCGTACGATAAGTTGTGCGAAGTTGGAACCTGGAATATTCACACCTTTTTCCTTTGGGCGATGGTGGTGCCTTCTCTCTTCGCGTTTTATTCTTTGCTTGCTACAATGTAGACGGAAACGAAGCAACAATGCATTTTTAACAATTCATAGGGTTGTTGTTTTCGCATGATTGACGTAGGATTTTGTAATTTGGTGAGGTATTTGCAATCAGATATTAATCTGTGTGGTTATTGCTTTTGTCTAATGTATATTCGTTCACTGAGTCAATAACAATATTTGGTGCATGTGTTGCACATCTTCGTACTGTATCTTGTATTTAGGATTGAAAAAGTTTTCTTTAAACAGAATTTGATCCGCCTGAAGGACGATGTGGGCCTACTATAGTTTTCATTTTATACCATTCGTTTTATAAAGAAAGTTTTTTTCAAGTTCGGTACTAATTGAAAGGGCGCCGATATTGTAACTTATGATGTGCCCCAAACCATCGTTTTCATTGTAGTTGTTGTAAGCATCATAAAGATGGAGGAAGCAATTAAAAAATATTTAGAGAAATATAAATCATTTCATCGGTTTTAAAAATATTGTATACACCTTTTTTTTTTTTTTTTTCTACTAAGTAGGAGAGTAATTTAGACAGTTCACCCGTACTATCACTTAACAGAGATCACATTAAAGATGACAAGGAGTTACAGAAAAAATGAAGTAAAGTCCCATCCGTTTAATTTTTTGTGTATTTTTAATTGATATATTTCTCTTCCCATCTTGCATGTAGTAGGCCTATCTTGTAACTGTCTATCACATGCTACCTTCCATTACGTCATGCTCTGTAATGAAGCGTATCCTATATATATCAGATAATGCAATAATCCCTCCTTAGTGCTGATTTGTATATTGTTTAACTTTACTTTCCTGCTTCATCCCCCTGATAGTGTATCTTGATGATTATGTAAGTGACCCATTATTAATTAATGTCTTTATTTCATTTATTCCATTTTCTTTTGATTTGACTTCTCCACCAGGAAACGGGTTTTAAATTATGGTGGGCGAATTCCTGTGATCGCTGTATGTTTCCATTTAATTTTTTGACAGTGGTGCATATTATTATTTATGATTAATTGGGGTTTAATTAAACCTTAGAAAACTATTATCGTAGATTACCCACTTATACCACATAGTAATTGACCTGTACGGATGAAAGTTATATGCCTGTCTTTAATATCAGCAAAAAGGGGAGTCACTCCTGCAGGGACATCAGCATTCGTGGGATAGTACAGAGGAGTCTTAGAAATGAACAGTACTTCTCGGGTTGCAATAGGATGAATGGGATAGTATAATAGGTTCAAGTGTGATCATACAGAATAAAGATTGTGGTGATATATTGATACATATCATAGCCCAATGTTTGTATTTGTTGTTGACAACTTTTACTTGATAACTAATACAAGCACATTATGATTACATATGAATCGTGCATTTGACAGATTCAGCCACTGTAATTTCGGTCTGATTATTGTAGCCAATATTAACTCCATACTTACCACACATTCTCTTTATAAATTAACCTAAAGGAGATGTCTCTGGAGAGTATTGGTGCATATTATGTGCTTACATCATATGTCATCTGCAAGTGGGCCCCACTATAAAACTCTTGCTGGTAAAGTATTAAAAAAAGGTAACAGTAAACAGCAATAGCAAATAATAAAGTGAATCTTTCTTCTGGACCTAAGCAAATAGTGACAAAATATAGATCAACTCTGGTATGTAAGAGCCGAAATTCATATTTCAAACAGGCGTTAATATCCCACTGGTTCATCTATATTACGTATAAAGGCTGAAGTGATTTGTATAACCTGCACCCAGTTTGCCTCCTGATTTATTGTGGATGTTAATCTCAAGTGGTAAGTTTTGTGTATGGGGTCATTCCACGTCAAAGGGACCAATATTAGAAAGTGTCCCCACTTGACCATCTCCAAATCTAATGAAATTTGGTGTGAGGGTTCTACATGGTCTTTGATGGTTATGTTCCAAATTTCAGACCAGTATCTGGAGTGGTTGAATTCTTAGAGGATTTTAAAGAGAGGCTACTCAACTCCCCATCATGTACGAAGGTGCAAATGTGCCAACTTTGCTAGGCTTTTTTTAAAGTTCTAGCAAACATTTGGTCATTTGCTTTAATATATATAGACAACTTATTATGCTAAATCACACATGGCAAAAATTAGCGATTTAGCCTTACCTAAATATAGATACAAGCCTCTAAAGTGGCTAAAAAATTCGTCATGCTATTCTGAGAGCCATGGTTTGACCGACCACTGCTACTTTTTGTATGAGCCAGTCACGAAAAACTTCAGATGGCTATTCCTACGTATGATGTCTATATATCAATCAAATTTAATTAGCACTGGATGCCCAGATGAAAAGGTATGCATCTGCAAAGTTGGCCAAAATTTTCCACTTACAAATGTTAGAGTACTTTTTCTTTTGAGGGGGGGGGGGGGGGGGGGGGCAATATCCAATATCTCAACTGTATCTTCTTCAATCCCTTTTTTTCTTGCCATGGTTGGATAGAGCATCCTTTAAGCTTTCAAAGCTATATTGTTTAATTTCTGGATCTCGCATACTGATGGGTAAGAATACCCATCAAAATCAGGGATAATGGATTACTGATAAATACAAAAATGAATACAATTTGAAGTTGTAAATCAAAAAATGTGTAATTGTAGTGTCTTCTACCAGTATTAAGATTTTCCTGTGGTTTAGGGAAAGTAGCCTAACTATGCAAATAAGAAGTGCTTTTACATTATTTTACGGTGAAGAATATAGATATAATAAAACCTCAGAAAGAGCCCTGAAGATTATAAAATCTAGAAGATCATAAGGGAACGCTATGTTAATTTAGAAGGTTTCAACCCTACAATGCATTGTCACTCGGTTTCCATTGGTATTTTAAAGCGGAAATAGTTTTTTATGGCTAATTCCTCACAGCAGTGATATACGTTGCTGAATCACCACTTTCAGTTGCTGCTTTCATTATTGGCAGTTCACACAGTTTCAGTCTTTAGTGCAGTGTAATCTTTGATTATGACACTGTACAGTCATAGTGTTGAGTACTGAGTGTTTGAATAATCAGTAATGACTGTTGTAGCTGAAGATAAGCATTAAAACAATGTGCTTTGATAGCCTACTTTGTATATTTTATGTAAAAACAACACTGAATATTGTCTGAAGTCATCACCATTCTATCATGGCAAAAGGGAACAACAATCAGTTAGCGAAATGTGACCAATTGACAAGGAGCTTCTTCAGTGTAGATCTGGGCTTGGTTTTATTGAAGATACCCAAATTTGTTCATACGAGAATGCCTTGTTGACGACAAAATTTCGATTCCTGCAGAATTTCTGCAACCCATTTGGTAAAGGAAAACATATAACCAAGAAGGCTTGAACACCAGTAAACACTGTCATGTCTGATAGGTTGAAGTTACTTACTAATGAAGTTTTTAAAACCGTCAGAAGATTTGTGCCAAATGTAGACATGAAATGCCCGAAAAGAATCATCCCGCCAGGATAAGCAAGAATCACCATCCACTGAAGACATTGATGGTGTTGATGCTTCATCATCATCACTTGGAGAATCACTACTAAAGCTTCAACAGGTCAGTGAAAGGGATTCAATGGGATACATAAAGTGCAAAGGTCTGAACGCACAAAGCTGGGAACAACTTAAGATTAAACTTCAGACTATGAGCAGTGGCAGTAAAGTTCAAATTTACACCCTGGCCCCAAATAGCTGCACTACTGAAAAATGGCTAAAGAATTTGCTGTTTCAACTAAGATGGTGAAGAAGGTTAGGAAACTAAAGATGGAAGATGGGATTGTGGCAACACCTGCAAACCCAGAAGGGGAAAAAGTTCGTTTATGAAATAAAACTAAATTTCCTCACTTTATTTGAAGATGATGAGTTTTCTCATTTATGCCCAGGCGAAAAGGATTGTGTTGCAGCAAGAATAAAGGGGAAAGATTCACAAGGAGAAATGCCTCCTCCTTTGTAACCTTAAAGAAATATTCATTGCTTATTGTAAGCAATATGGAAATGAACTAAGTTTCTCAAAATTTTGTGAGCTCAGGCTGAAATGTTGTAGAACAGCTGGTGCTTCTGGATCACATTCAGAATGTGTATGTGCAATTCATCAAAATGTCAAATTAATGTTGGCTTCAGCAACATCCATTCAAGATGACTACAAGGCATTAATAAACAAAACTGTATGCAGTTTGGAATCAAAAAATTGTATGCTCCAACATTGTGAGGAATGTCCAGGAAAAATGCGACTAGAGGCTTTTCTTGGTGACTCTTTTAAAGACTATGACCCTGTAGAAACAATGGAATACAACCAATGGGTCCATTTCTGGCAGAGAGACATTGGAGACTTGCCAGATAACTGTTGAAGATTTTGTGGAGGCATTGATTTTGAAAATTACCAGTTTAAGCCCCCCCATGAACCATGGACCTTGCCGTTGGTGGGGAGGCTTGCGTGCCTCAGCGATACAGATGGCCGTACCGTAGGTGCAACCACAACGGAGGGGTATCTGTTGAGAGGCCAGACAAACATGTGGTTCCTGAAGAGGGGCAGCAGCCTTTTCAGTAGTTGCAGGGGCAACAGTCTGGATGATTGACTGATCTGGCCTTGTAACATTAACCAAAACGGCCTTGCTGTGCTGGTACTGCGAACGGCTGAAAGCAAGGGGAAACTACAGCCGTAATTTTTCCCGAGGACATGCAGCTTTACTGTATGATTAAATGATGATGGCGTCTTCTTGGGTAAAATATTCTGGAGGTAAAATAGTCCCCCATTTGGATCTCCGGGCGGGGACTACTCAAGAGGACGTCGTTATCAGGAGAAAGAAAACTGGCGTTCTACGGATCGGAGCGTGGAATGTCAGATCCCTTAATCGGGCAGGTAGGTTAGAAAATTTAAAAAGGGAAATGGATAGGTTAAAGTTAGATATAGTGGGAATCAGTGAAGTTTGGTGGCAGGAGGAACAAGACTTTTGGTCAGGTGATTACAGGGTTGTAAATACAAAATCAAATAGGAAAATGCAGGAGTAGGTTTAATAATGAATAAAAAAATAGGAGTGCGGGTTAGCTACTACAAACAGCATAGTGAACGCATTATTGTGGCCAAGATAGACACAAAGCCCATGCCTACTACAGTAGTACAAGTTTATATGCCAACTAGCTCTGCAGATGAAGAAACAGATGAAATGTATGACGAGATAAAAGAAATTATTCAGGTAGTGAAGGGTGATGAAAATTTAATAGTCATGGGTGACTGGAATTCGTCACTAGGAAAAGGGAGAGAAGGAAACATAGTAGGTGAATATGGATTGGGGGGAAGAAATGAAAGAGGAATCCGCCTTGTAGAATTTTGCACAGAGCATAACTTAATCACGGCTAACACGTGGTTCAAGAATCATAAAAGAAGGTTGTATACCTGGAAGAATCCTGGAGATACTAAAAGGTATCAGATAGATTATATAATGGTAAGACAGAGATTTAGGAACCAGGTTTTAAATTGTAAGACATTTCCAGGGGCAGATGTGGATTCTGACCACAATCTATTGGTTATGAACTGTAGATTGAAACTGAAGAAACTGCAAAAAGGTGGGAATCTAAGGAGATGGGACCTGGATAAACTGAAAGAACCAGAGGTTGTAGAGAATTTCAGGGAGAGCATAAGGGACTAATTGACAGGAATGGGGGAAAGAAATACAGTAGAAAAAGAATGGGTAGCTCTGAGAGATGAAGTAGTGAAGGCAGCAGATGATCAAGTAGGTAAAAAGGCGAGGGCTAATAAAAATCCTTGGGTAACAGAAGAAATATTGAATTTAATTGATGAAAGGAGAAAATATAAAAATGCAGTAAATGAAGCAGGCAAAAAGGAATACAAACGTCTCAAAAATGAGATCGACAGGAAGTGCAAAATGGCTAAGCAGGGATGGCTAGAGGACAAATGTAAGGATGTAGAGGCTTGTCTCACTAGGGGTAAGATAGATACTGCCTACAGGAAAATTAAAGAGACCTTTGGTGAGAAGAGAACCACTTGTATGAATATCAAGAGCTCAGATGGCAACCCAGTTGTAAGCAAAGAAGGGAAGGCAGAAAGATGGAAGGAGTATATAGAGGGTTTATACAAGGGCGATGTACTTGAGGACAATATTATGGAAATGGAAGAGGATGTAGATGAAGACGAAATGGGAGATTAGATACTGCGTGAAGAGTTTGACAGAGCACTGAAAAACCTGAGTCGAAACCAGGCCCCGGGAGTAGACAACATTCCATTAGAACTACTGATGGCCTTGGGAGAGCCAGTCATGACAAAACTCTACCATCTGGTGAGCAAGATGTACGAGACAGGCGAAATACCCTCAGACTTCAAGAAGAATATAATATTTCCAATACCAAAGAAAGCAGGTGTTGACAGATGTGAAAATTACCGAACTATCAGTTTAATAAGTCACAGCTGCAAAATACTAACGCGAATTCTTTACAGATGAATGGAAAAACTGGTAGAAGCGGACCTCGGGGAAGATCAGTTTGGATTCCGTAGAAATGTTGGAATACGTGAGGCAATACTAACCTTACGACTTATCTTAGAAGAAAGATTAAGAAAAGGCCAACCTACATTTCTAGCATTTGTAGACTTAGAGAAAGTTTTTGACAATGTTAACTGGAATACTCTCTTTCAAATTCTGAAGGTGGCAGGTATAAAATACAGGGAGCGAAAGGCTATTTACAATTTGTTCAGAAATCAGATGGCAGTTATAAGAGTCGAGGGACATGAAAGGGAAGCAGTGGTTGGGAAAGGGAGTGAGACAGGGTTGTAGCCTCTCCCCAATGTTATTCAATCTGTATATTGAGCAAGCAGTAAAGGAAACAAAAGAAAAATTCGGAGTAGGTATTAAAATTCATGGAGAAGAAGTAAAAACTTTGAGGTTCGCCGATGACATTGTAATTCTGTCAGAGACAGCAAAGGACTTGGAAGAGCAGTTGAACGGAATGGACAGTGTCTTGAAAGCAGGATATAAGATGAACATCAACAAAAGCAAAACGAGGATAATGGAATGTAGTCAAATTAAATCGGGCGATGCTGAGGGAATTAGATTAGGAAATGAGACACTTAAAGTAGTAAAGGAGTTTTGCTATTTAGGGAGTAAAATAACTGATGATGGTCGAAGTAGAGAGGATATAAAATGTAGACTGGCAATGGCAAGGAAATCGTTTCTGAAGAAGAGAAATTTGTTAACATCGAGTATAGATTTAAGTGTCAGGAAGTCGTTTCTGAAAGTATTTGTATGGAGTGTGGCCATGTATGGAAGTGAAACATGGACGATAACTAGTTTGTACAAGAAGAGAATAGAAGCTTTCGAAATGTTGTGCTGCAGAAGAATGCTGAAGATAAGGTGGGTAGATCACGTAACTATAGAGGAGGTATTGAATAGGATTGGGGAGAAGAGAAGTTTGTGGCACAACTTGAATAGAAGAAGGGATCGGTTGGTAGGACATGTTTTGAGGCATGAAGGGATCACAAATTTAGCATTGGAGGGCAGCATGGAGGGTAAAAATCGTAGAGGGAGACCAAGAGATGAATACACTAAGCAGATTCAGAAGGATGTAGGTTGCAGTAGGTACTGGGAGATGAAGAAGCTTGCACAGGATAGAGTAGCATGGAGAGCTGCATCAAACCAGTCTCAGGACTGAAGACCACAACAATAAGAACCAGTTTAAGAAGCCATCACTTTCTGTCAGAACACCAAAATTTATATCTTAAGCACTAAAAAGAAATCTTACAGAAAACAAATTAGTCATATTAATAGATTTTGCTGAGAATTATTCATTTGTTGTTCAGGGCACTGTTCAAGGATTCCATTGGGAGAGTAGACAGGCCACATTTCATCCATCTCGTGTCTATTTTGATGGAAAAGAATGTCAGAGTATTAGCATTTATATGGTCAGCGACTGTTTTGTCATAATACCATGCCTTTCAAATAAAGCTGATAGTGTATTTAAAGACAAAAGACTGAAGACATTAAGAACATTTATTACTTTAGTCTTGATTCAGCTGCTCACTATAAGAATTTCAAAAATGTCATCAATTTATACCTGCATGAAAGGGATTTTGGCATCTCTGCCTAATGGATTTTTTTTAACAAACCACGCTAAATTTCCTGCTGATGGCATTGGGGGAACAGCAAAAGGACTTGCGGCCTGTGCTAGTCTGCAGAGGGCCTTTGATAACCACATATTGACTCTGTATGATTTATCCAAATTCTGTGAACCTCCAGGCGTAAAGCTTTTGTATGTACTGAAAGAAGAAATTGAAAAAAATCAACCCAGATCAAGAAACAAGGTTTATCATGGGACATACAGTATCTGGAACAAGCGAAAATCAATTAATTATAATCAGCACAGAGTAAGCAGAGTTTCCAATGATGCCACAGTATTCATAGTTGACACCTTCAAAGCAGATGAAGGAATTCCAGCAGTCTCAATTCCAAGTATACAACCAGGACAGTATGTTACTTGTGATGGCAATTTTTTGGTGGATTGGAAACGTGTGAAGTTTCACATGAAGAACAAGACATCCTCATCAGTTTTATGCACCCACGTGGTCATGCCCATTCCTTCCACTGGCTGTCTAAAAAGATACCTGCTGGATTCCTGAGCAACATATCTTCATGACTTTAGAAGCCCCATCATCATCATCACCAAGAAGACAATATACAGTTACCTATCCACAATCTGTCATTGACAAAATTGTAAAAGAGCTTGACCAAAAATGGAACTGAATCTTCAGTATTTTTGTTCTGCAAATTTGTTGTGTTTTGTACTATACTTGTTTTTTTGTCATGTGTTAAATTAATATTTGAAACTGACTTATACCCTCAAATAAAAATAATTAATTATGGAACTTAATGAGCAAAATATTTGACTTTTCAATCTTCTTGAAGTGCTAAAACAATAACTTTTGAAACATATGCTTGCTCGTCAGACTGAAAGCTCCAGAAATTAAACAATATTTCTTTGAAAGTTTAAAGCATGCTTTTTCCAGCTGTAGAAAGGAAAAGAGGATTGAAGAAGACACAGTTGAGATATTACCCCTCAAAAATATCAAAAAATTTGCAAGTAGAAAAGTTTGGCCAACTTTGCAGATGCATATCTTTTCATCTGGGCATCCAGTGTTAATTAAATTTGGTCGATATAGAGACATCATAGATATACATAACCCTGTAAAGTTTCAGTGTGCTTGGTTCACATGAAAAGTAGCAGTGGTCGGTCAAACCATGGCTCTTACAATGGTGCGATGAATTTTTTGGCCACTTTAGAGGCTTGTATGTATATTTAGGTAAGGCTAAATCCCTAATTTTTGCCATGGTGTAATTCAGCAATTCTGTATATCAAAGCAAATGACTAGATGTTTGCTAGAACTTTTAAAAAAGCCTAGCAAAGTTGGCACATTTGCACCTTTGTACATAATGGGGAGGTGAGTAGCCTATCTTTAAAATCCCCTAAGAATTCAACCACTGAAGATACCAAGCTGAAGTTTGGTATGTAGCCACCAAAGACCGTATAGAACCTCCATGCCAAATTTCATTAGATTTGGAGATGGTTGAGTGGGGACCCCTGGTCTCCTTGATGTGGAATGACCTTATGACTATTATGTATGTTTGATGACACAGTGTAGTCAGAATTCCAATAGTTTTCTTATTTATTCCATGTTATTGGTCTCTGGTGTCAGCCGTGTTATAATTTTTCTTTTTTACTTTAATGAAGACAGCATTGGTTGTGTAAATTCTAGTTACATCTTTGTTTTATTTTACTGGAGATCATTTATCTTCATCCCAGTTTCTGTAGTTTGTAAGTATTGGCTTTTTATGTATGCTGATAGAGTACAGCTCAGTAACAGTAATTATTTACTTTACCCTTTGGTGTTTAGATTTGATCAAACTATTTGTGAATGAAGTTTAACACTTTGTCAGGAAAATGTTTACAATATTACTAATCAGTATTTCATTTTGGAGATGGGAGCCAAGAATGAGGACAGTGGAAAGAAGGAAGTAAATATACAAAAACACGTAAATGTCAAAAGGTGTGTTGCATTGGCTTTTTATGTATGCTGATAGAGTACAGCTCAGTAACAGTAATTATTTACTTTACTCTTTGGTGTTTAGATTTGATCAAACTATTTGTGAATGAAGTTTAACGCTTTGTCAGGAAAATGTTTACAATATTACTAATCAATATTTCATTTTGGAGATGGGAGCCAAGAATAAGGACAATGGAAAGAAGGAAGTAAATATACAAAAACACGTAAATGTCAAAAGGTGTGTTGCGGAAAATTGTAAAAATGCACCACAGCAAAATTAGTTCTTCACATACCGATGTATAGAAGTACACTCTCTGTGTGTTGTTCTGTGTTAACACTCAGTTTTTTTTGTGTTTTTTTATGAAAACACAGAAGGTAACAATTGCATGATACACTGCCATAGTACAATGGAGAAATGAACTGGAAAACTATAATGCATCCAATTCTTCTACCCTGTAAAGTTGTATGTATGTAGAATTTCTGACATTTCTTATGCCCCACTCTCCTTCTCTGTGTATCTGTATAACTCATTCTTTGTCTTATTGAATGACTGTCTGACAGCTGTAGTTAATGTTGTAAATTGTTGTATTTTACCTTTCTGCCTTGACTTTTCTGTTGTTGTCAATGTTGCTAGTATTATGTAAGTTGTTTCTCAAGTGTTTTGTTTTTATTGGTGTTGTTATATTAACTGCAGTGTGCTGACTGTTTGTTATACCTGTTATTTTGTACCTCTCACTCTCTCTCTTTTTTGTACAAAATAAATGTGTGTTGTCAGATTGTGAGACCTTCCAATTCTCATTATTGCAGGGGGATTTTGGACGGAGGAAAAAGAAAAAAGAAGTAAGATTTTGTTAAAGTAAAACCCCACTACTTGTCATGTGCAAACGAGTGAAATAATATTAGCTGTTCACCTGCTTGTTGCATAACGGCTTAATGCTTAGCTTTTTGTCTGTAATAGATGACACTGTTTAACAGAAAATAATCAGTTCACATCATAATGTATGTTATTTAAACTGTTTAGCTATTTTTCAAAACAGAAAAGTGTCTTTGGATAATCTCCAAACTGGTGCCTTTTGTTTTGTTAGTGTGTGCAATATGGAGTGGGGCTCATCTTTTATAATAGGGAAACCACACATTATATAACTACAATCTGTGGCTGCAAATCCTGTAAATGCAGTAATTTGTTTTCCAGTCTATGTATGAGTGTCATCTGTTATAATTGCCTCATTAGTTTCTTCCTTGATTACAAAGCCAATCAACTAATGTCTGACATGTGCTTGATACTTAAATGCATGCCTAGTTCTGTTTTGTTTTGTAAATACTTGGCTTCTTTTACTTGCTTTCCTGTGTCACAAATCTAACTGTTTTAACTGCATTGCAACTTTTTATTCACAGTTCACTGTCAAAATTGTGACATTCCATTTCCAGTTCATATATTGGCAGTTTACACTAGTTTATGGTCACAGTGTTGTGAAAAAATGTGAGCATTGGCCACCCACACACTTCTTGTTTTTTAGAATATTTGCTAGCTCACTTGAACATGCTGTTATCTTGTACTTTTACGCATCGTAAATCCATTCATACATGTCACACTATTCATGCAAAGGATGCAGAATCTTTATTGAATAAGTTAAGCTAGTGAAATCACAAATATTGCCTCAGATTATGAATTTGTTCTGTTACCAGTACTAAAAAACTTACAGTGACTAGCAAATTATCTTTTACATTTGTAACAATTTCAAAAAATACATCTTTCTTCAACTATGCATCTGACTAGAGATTTATTGAAACATGTGAAAAATTTTTTAGTGATTTCATTTGTTTTGTACATATAATAATTCATACAGTGTGTTCATTGGAAATCTACAGGTACATTTGGTAAGATACACAAGCCACCATAGGTATTTTTAGTGAATCGTCAAAGCATATCCCAGTTTTCACTTGACCCTTATGATTGAATGTTTTGTTTTATATGAGCTGTTACTTTCTGTTTATCTACATTTGCTTCATTTCTCTGGTACCATAATATAGCAGTGTTACAAGTTTCAACAAATTTAGGAATCATTGTACCATATTCATCCAAAAACTTTGATGGCTGACATTAGCAGGTAACCAACTGTCCGTTTTCTGGAATCCAAAGTTCTTCCTTTCCAAGGAGTAAAGGAAAATAGTGAAATTTGACTCCTAAGCCATTACATTTTTACGTGTAAAACTGCCTTATGTCTATTGACTTATTCCCTTTTTAATTTGCTTGACAGTTACCATCGGACTAGAAGTACAATGTTGTGTGTCACCTCCTGTATAGTGCTAGTAGTAAAATGCGAACCATTGAAGAATTTGATGATCCTGCCGTCGTATATCTTTAACAGTCTGTAGAGTTCTTTGTTTCCGTGTTATTCTGTGTTACTGTGAGTAAATATATAGTTGGGAAAATGAGATCAGCATTTCTGTACTTTATGAAGATGGGAATGAATTTTGGATTGATCATTGTGTTTAGCTTGTTAATGGACCAGTCCATTTTGAGTAACTGAGGACATAATGTAACAAAAATATTTGGAGCTGTATTCATCCTTGTTTTACTTTGGAAACAGAAAAAGTGAAAGTGAAGAAAGAAACAGGCTGTTTAAATTATATATAAACATTTCCAGAGATCACTTACAAAATGTTCTGTTTTCCATACAATGCTTCTTGTTTAAAATGAGTGTTGCTTAACCTATCCTGTTCAGTGTTTCTCTAATCTAGTGTTTCATAGTCCAATTAAAATTGTAAAGTGATATAGAAAGGGCTATCCTTAAAAGATATGTCTGGAAGAGCGCTGTTACGAATTTACACGTATACAAACCAAAGTTTGTGTTTGATAAGTGAGAGAGGGAAAATGAATAGGAGTAGTAACATGTTGGACACAAGCAAAAAAATGTAGGCTTATCTGAAAATGATGCCAGGACACAAATCAGTCTAGTGCAGTAGCCTAGTTTTAAATGTATTCATCAATAGCCTACTTATCTCTGTACATTGGAAAAGTGCAGAAGGAAAATTACTGTTCAACTTGGTTGACAAAATCATTAGAGATGGAGAACAAGCTTATATTTAAAGAGGAAGCTGAAGGAAATTGTCTGTGTCCTATCCAAAGGAACTGCTCTTGCATTTCTCGTAAGTGGTTTTTGGAAATTGCAGACAACCTGAATCGGAATAGCCAGATTGGGAATTGAACCCTTTCCTCCTAAATGCCAGTCCAGAGTGTTAACTGTTTCCTCACTTTCTTTTATACATTAGAATTGTAATGTTAGTGTGCTGTAATTTTAGCAAGAGTAGTGGAAATTAAAGTATTAAAAAATTAAGATATGCAAAATATAAGTAGTGTAAGAAGGAGAAATATAAAAAGAAATTAAAGATGAGAATGTAAATAGGCAGAGCACATATTCATTGAGAGTCAAATCAGCGGTGACAGCTTTCAGTGCTATAAATACATATGTTGATCCTCTTGCAATCTTGATTCATTGTTAACTAAATCAGTATATTGTGACTTCATCAACAGCTGTGGTTATCTTGTTTCTTAGTTACTGTCCACCTGCTTAGATGAGTGGTAACATGTTTGCCTACGATGTAGTGGGCCCGGGTTTACCGGGTTTAATTCCCAGCCGGGCTGGAGATTTTCTCCATTCGTGGACTGGGTGTTGTGTTGTCCTCGTTATCTCATCATCACTGAAGCGCAAGATGCCCATTGTGGCATCACCTGAAATAATACTTGCAACCCAGTGGTCGAACTTCCCAGAATGGGGCCTCTCGGCCAACAATTCCACATGATCATTTAATTTTTTTCTTAGTTACTGTCCATGCTCCATAGCTTATCATTGCTGGCTATTTTTGTGATAAGTTCAGTTCACTTGTGGTAATTGAAAGGTTTGTCTAGAATAAAATGGAGGCAGGAAGAGTACAGTTTAATCTCCTGTCAACAGCGTGGTCATTAGAGATGAAGCTCGAACTCTGCTTATGAAAGGATGGGGAAGGAAGTTGGCTGTGCTCTTTTCAAAGGAACAATTCTGGCATTTGCGTGGAGTGCATGGGAAACCTAAATCTGGATGACTGGATGAGTAATTAAACTATTGTCCTTTTAACTACTGTGCCATCTTGCGTGGTAGAAGTAGAATGTTCACAAACATACAGCACTTTCACTCCATATGTCAGTGTGTGAGTCCCATGTGTGAACAGAAGATTCATTGACACACAAATTACTTAAGGTGTGAAAAATTCAGTTATTTGCACCATCATCCATGAATCACATAAAGAGCTTCGTTGACTCAAGACTTCATCTGCTTTGTGTGCTTTATCCCGCCCCGTATATTTTATGTCTTCTATGTTTCTTTTTCTCCCTTGATGGATTAGTCCTTAATTTCAACACCTCATTCGATGCTAACAGCTATTTAGGACAAGTTACAATAATTGTTGGTTATGGGTGTGACATCATATGTCTGTTACTGAGTGGGTGGCGCAGTAAATATACTGGCCTTGCATCTGTGAGAAGTAGGCCTACATTCCATTTTTCCCATCCATGTTTACTTTTCCGTGCTTTCTCTAAGTGGAGTAAGTCCCAGATTGTTCCTTTGACAAGGACACTCCATTTCTCATGATTGCTGTATCAACAAAATGTTAAATCCTGATCACGTTTCTTTCCACATATGTATATTTTATATCTTCATGTGCTGGACAACTTAACTGATAATCCTGAGTCTATCCATGACCAAATTATTTGTTTTTATAATGTAATTATTTGTTTTCTAACTGTACTTGTGAATGTATGTTTATTTCTGTGATAAAGTATTGACTTCATTGTTTTTTCTTTCAGTTCATACCTGTTTTAATCAAACTTGTTAATTGAATATCATGAGTACCCTACACTGATCTGTTTCTTGAGATACTGTTTGTGGCCTGTAAAAGGGTCTTTGTGTAGAAAGGCGATTTACAGTTACTGGTCTCTTAAAGCAGCACCGTGTCAATGAAACCCCTCCATATCATTATTCAGGAGAGCACTTTTGTCTGTAACGGATTTCTTCTGTGTCTGTATTTCAAATTAACAAGTAGTAGTATAAAATCTGAGTTGCACATTGTACACTTCTTAATTAAATTGGTCTTTCAGTTTCAGCAGCTGAATATAATTGTTTATTTTTGTAAAAGTTTTTACAATCCAGAAAAGTTTCCACAGTCTAGATTATGAAGGTTTCTTTCCATATTGCATGTAACTATGTTATTTCACCATTTGTTCACAATATGTTTGTTATTTTTGAAGAATTGCAAGAAGAATGCTGCCAGAGACAAACTGCCAGAAAATTCTTGGTTTTTTTGTAAGTAATATTAAGCCAGTGTTTTGAGACAAGATGCAAAACATTATGAGAGAGAATTAAAACAAGATATGTGATCAGAAGGGTCCAGAAATCCTTATGAAAGTGAAGTCAAAGTTAGTAAAAGCTCTATCTCATTGAGCGCTATGATCTAGTTGCAGTTACTAATGCACAGTTGTTTGCATTGGTGCTTGACTCAGAGGTAGCCACTTTAGTGTGATTTTTGTAGAAATCTGAAATCCCACTGATGTCCAGTCATGCTGAAATCAGTAGTTCATATCTGAACAGTCTTAATCGTTATCAGTTTGATTTATGTTGTGAGATAATTCTCCTTCAGACCATGCTGTGAAACAAGCATTATTTAATGTAGATGTATATGACACTCAGTACAAAATATTGTTCATTGATAAACAGCAAGAAAATGATCAAGTTGTATTTGAAATCATCTACTGAACTATTTCTGCTAGAAAGATGAAACCCATTCCACAAACAACAAGACTGTGATCCATCCCCTCTCTCACTCATCCCTCAACTCTAAGCACTGTACAGGCCAATTGATGTTGACCACCAGGCATTGTCCAAGCCAGTTGGCTTTGATCAGTCATGTATGCAAACATTCTTTTCTTCCGTGACACTACTCGATACAGCACATGCAGCACTACCAAGCTGGAATAATTTTTTTCATGTGGGCAGCTTAGTGGATGTGGAAACCAATCTTGCAGGGTTGTTACAGTCGAAAGAACGCGTATTGATATAATGTATGATTTCTTGGTGAATGTACTGATGGAAGATCGCTGTCAGTTTGCTGCCGTGGGGAGGTCAAAATGTGGGATTTCCCTCATCACTGTGTGCCAGTGGCCTGACATGCTGCTAAAAATATTAGAAACACTTTACCTATGTGTGCTTAGCATGAATGAAACCATCCAAACTATGGCAGTCTTTCACATTTTCACTGACTGTTGCAATTTTTGTGTGCTGTTACTCGTATTTAATACTTTTATATTTGTATACAGGATGAGATGCTAAAGACTCTTTTACTGTGAACAACAAAAGTTTTATTCATGTTTGTATTTGATTATTAAGGTCAGGTACTGAGTAGCAACTGGAATATTATTATTATTAATATTTTTTAAAGCACCATCGAGAACTTTCGAAGTCCACTTGTATAATTGTGCTCTCTAGATATGATAATAACATGTAACACTGTTTTACAGTTTTGTTATGTAATTTTATAAAGAGTTATGCCCTGTTCTTATCAATAGCAGGCTTATATATTATGAACTACAGTAAATGTCACATTTTGTTATACCCCTAATATTTAGTTGTTCTACTGGTCACATCAAATAAAAAATCATAAATATGTTAGCGAATTGTACCATCATCATGTACTCATTCATTAATTCATTCATTCATTACCCAGTGTGTAAACTGCCAACAGCGCATTGGCGTCAACAGTTCAGATCATGAGTGCATGTCTTTTATTCACTGCTTTTAGAAATAGCAAATTTATACTTTAGTATATAGGAGCAAATTTTGAAACGGCAAGCTCACACAATAGATTATTGGGGAATGGCCTGATACTAACATTTATGAACTGCTTCTCAAAAAGTTTTAAGTGCAATAAGTTAGCCAACTACTTTTGAAACACACTTCAGCTTTTAGATAATTTAGTTTAATACACTTATTATGCACTGAAAAATTAGGAAAGCAAATGCATAGCAAGTGTGTTTCAGGATTCAACAGAATATTTGTTTGGTAATTTTACTGCCTACGGTATTCTGTTGAAATTGCGTTATGATTAGCTTTGTAGTATAGAATTTCTGTACAGTTAATGCTTTAAATACAATTTCGTTAATTATTCTATAAGAAAAATGCTAACAGATAACAGATGCAAGAAAATATTTAGAAACAAGAAAATTCCCATTTTTATAATTTATTTTTACACATTAATTTATAATCATACTCACAGTGAGTAAGAAATCTTAATAACAGCACAGTTTACCAGTGTTAAATAATTGTGGTGTAGAAAGAGACTCCATGTTTCCTTGCAGCCTTGTAGAATGCAAGGATGTTTGATCCTTTGTGATGTAACAAGATTTTGAAAATGTAAACAGAGCTGTTTAAAGTTCTAGTCTTTCTGTTATGATTTGAAGTAGGTGTAGGTACACCTCTTTAAAACTGAAGTAAAAGTTTTATTTTTCATACAAAATACAAATAAAGAGGGATATAGAAACCTTTACTTTGTATTCATAAAGGCATTTGAGGTACAATTATTTTTATAGGAGATTAGCTGTATTATAAGTACTGACTACCGGTACTGCCACATTGCAGACCAAAGCCTCATGCAATTTTTGGAAGGTATATTGTTTCATGAGAACTTGGGGATACAACTTCGTACTACTCAGTGCCCCTCTATGACACTTTGGAAAGCAAAGTGTAGTAAACATTTTATGAGATAGTAAATAACTGTTTCATTTTTTTTAAATCCTAGAGATACAAAGACTGTAAATGAACCACATCTGTTTTACATAATAAGCCTCCACAGGAGCTATATGATAACAATGATGTAAGTTTTATATAGATTCCATAAATAACTCAGCCAAATGACAGAGTGGTTCCTTCAGCTAGGTTAAGAGAATTTGGTTGCTTGTTGAAACTCCAGCACTAATGGCCCTATTATCAATGGAATCCTAGATTGAGATGAAGGCATGAGAATTAATTTTGCAGTTTAAAGGAAAGAGCACAAATGAAACACACAAAAGGATAAAGAATTTAAAAATCAGTTTATTTGACCTCTTTGGAAGTACTAAATCTGGAATTATTATACACTCCTGGAAATTGAAATAAGAACACCGTGAATTCATTGTCCCAGGAAGGGGAAACTTTATTGACACATTCCTGGGGTCAGATACATCACATGATCACACTGACAGAACCACAGGCACATAGACACAGGCAACAGAGCATGCACAATGTCGGCACTAGTACAGTGTATATCCACCTTTCGCAGCAATGCAGGCTGCTATTCTCCCATGGAGACGATCGTAGAGATGCTGGATGTAGTCCTGTGGAACGGCTTGCCATGCCATTTCCACCTGGCGCCTCAGTTGGACCAGCGTTCGTGCTGGACGTGCAGACCGCGTGAGACGACGCTTCATCCAGTCCCAAACATGCTCAATGGGGGACAGATCCGGAGATCTTGCTGGCCAGGGTAGTTGACTTACACCTTCTAGAGCACGTTGGGTGGCACGGGATACATGCGGACGTGCATTGTCCTGTTGGAACAGCAAGTTCCCTTGCCGGTCTAGGAATGGTAGAACGATGGGTTCGATGACGGTTTGGATGTACCGTGCACTATTCAGTGTCCCCTCGACGATCACCAGTGGTGTACGGCCAGTGTAGGAGATCGCTCCCCACACCATGATGCCGGGTGTTGGACCTGTGTGCCTCGGTCGTATGCAGTCCTGATTGTGGCGCTCACCTGCACGGCGCCAAACACGCATACGACCATCATTGGCACCAAGGCAGAAGCGACTCTCATCGCTGAAGACGACACGTCTCCATTCGTCCCTCCATTCACGCCTGTCGCGACACCACTGGAGGCGGGCTGCACGTTGTTGGGGCGTGAGCGGAAGACGGCCTAACGGTGTGCGGGACCGTAGCCCAGCTTCATGGAGACGGTTGCGAATGGTCCTCGCCGATACCCCAGGAGCAACAGTGTCCCTAATTTGCTGGGAAGTGGCGGTGCGGTCCCCTACGGCACTGCGTAGGATCCTACGGTCTTGGCGTGCATCCGTGCGTCGCTGCGGTCCGGTCCCAGGTCGACGGGCACGTGCACCTTCCGCCGACCACTGGCGACAACATCGATGTACTGTGGAGACCTCACGCCCCACGTGTTGAGCAATTCGGCGGTACGTCCACCCGGCCTCCCGCATGCCCATTATACGCCCTCGCTCAAAGTCCGTCAACTGCACATACGGTTCACGTCCACGCTGTCGCGGCGTGCTACCAGTGTTAAAGACTGCGATGGAGCTCCGTATGCCACGGCAAACTGGCTGACACTGACGGCGGCGGTGCACAAATGCTGCGCAGCTAGCGCCATTCGACGGCCAACACCGCGGTTCCTGGTGTGTCCGCTGTGCCGTGCGTGTGATCATTGCTTGTACAGCCCTCTCGCAGTGTCCGGAGCAAGTATGGTGGGTCTGACACACCGGTGTCAATGTGTTCTTTTTTCCATTTCCAGGAGTGTATGATGGGCTCACATACTGAATGAATCATTAGCAACTTTTTTTTTTTTACTAGTCGTAGACAATCAGTACTGAGGTCTGATATACAGTTGCCTTATCTCGTATCAAAAAGTATATTTAAATGTGTACTTACTTTCTCTATGTGCCTTGGTGTTTGTGTGATTGGTGTTAGATTAGAAATCCAGAATTTTAGACTCAGTCTTAGTGTAGTCCTGCAGCTTTTTTTCCTAAACGGTTCAAGGTGTATCACCAATGTTCTAACTGTACAGTTTTTGAAAACTGTGTTGTCCTTATATAACCTACATCTTAGCTGTCATGTTTTTTACATGTATTGCCTTGTTGTCTGCATGATACTCAAGTAAACCTCAGATTTCACATTTTAAAATTTTATGTTCCTATTCAGTTATTAGGAAACTGTAGCTTATATAATCATTTCCAGCGTACATTTTCGTAAATAATCCTGTCTTGTAATAACTGCTTTGTACACCTTGAGTGTTATGAAAAAACAAAGACTTCCTTTTTGAGTGCATTTGACATTCTCCATTACATAGCAAAGGTCTTTTATGATCTCTAGTGTGTCTCTTTTTCCAGAACTCAGTCATACCTTCTGGTGCCTGTCTATCAGCTGCAGTCTTCAAAAAAACATTGAAATACTTAATATTAAAATTTCAAGAATGCAGAATCACTGGCTATTACTTACCTTCAGAAGGAAAAAATGCACTACTGACAATGCATACACTGTTTCACTCACTCTCCTTGGATTTTTTCCTTGTTTTCTTTCTGCTTTCTTCATTGTTTTAATTGCACTATTCTTAATTGCACTGTTCATTTCCCTCCTTATTTCTCACCGTAATCCATTTTTGCTCTTCACTCATTTATTCTATCACTTATGGACTGGACTGAAGCAGGCTCAGAGGTTACTAGTGAACTGTCTTTCGCTTCCAACTTTGTTTGACACAAACCCTTTTATCTTTGTCTCACCCACTCTCACAATATAGGCATCATCTCATCCTGACTCTCAGTGACTTGCCTCGCCTTTCTAAACTTCCACAACTGTCCACTTTCTCCGATGAGGAAGGAACTAGTAATTCTGAAAACCAGGATATTTTTCTGGACTTATTTGTGTCTGTTGGGAGTGTTGGAATTTCACCTCTCTGTAATTTTATAACTTTCTCAAATGAATTTTCCTTTTGAAATACACTCCTGGAAATGGAAAAAAGAACACATTAACACCGGTGTGTCAGACCCACCATACTTGCTCCGGACACTGCGAGAGGGCTGTACAAGCAATGATCACACGCACGGCACAGCGGACACACCAGGAACCGCGGTGTTGGCCGTCAAATGGCGCTAGCTGCGCAGCATTTGTGCACCGCCGCCGTCAGTGTCAGCCAGTTTGCCGTGGCATACGGAGCTCCATCGCAGTCTTTAACACTGGTAGCATGCCGCGACAGCGTGGACGTGAACCGTATGTGCAGTTGACGGACTTTGAGCGAGGGCGTATAGTGGGCATGCGGGAGGCCGGGTGGACGTACCGCCGAATTGCTCAACACGTGGGGCGTGAGGTCTCCACAGTACATCGATGTTGTCGCCAGTGGTCGGCGGAAGGTGCACGTGCCCGTCGACCTGGGGCCGGACCGCAGCGACGCACGGATGCACGCCAAGACCGTAGGATCCTACGCAGTGCCGTAGGGGACCGCACCGCCACTTCCCAGCAAATTAGGGACACTGTTGCTCCTGGGGTATCGGCGAGGACCATTCGCAACCGTCTCCATGAAGCTGGGCTACGGTCCCGCACACCGTTAGGCCGTCTTCCGCTCACGCCCCAACATCGTGCAGCCCGCCTCCAGTGGTGTCGCGACAGGCGTGAATGGAGGGACGAATGGAGACGTGTCGTCTTCAGCGATGAGAGTCGCTTCTGCCTTGGTGCCAATGATGGTCGTATGCGTGTTTGGCGCCGTGCAGGTGAGCGCCACAATCAGGACTGCATACGACCGAGGCACACAGGGCCAACACCCGGCATCATGGTGTGGGGAGCGATCTCCTACACTGGCCGTACACCACTGGTGATCGTCGAGGGGACACTGAATAGTGCACGGTACATCCAAACCGTCATCGAACCCATCGTTCTACCATTCCTAGACCGGCAAGGGAACTTGCTGTTCCAACAGGACAATGCACGTCCGCATGTATCACGTGCCACCCAACGTGCTCTAGAAGGTGTAAGTCAACTACCCTGGCCAGCAAGATCTCCGGATCTGTCCCCCATTGAGCATGTTTGGGACTGGATGAAACGTCGTCTCACGCGGTCTGCACGTCCAGCACGAACGCTGGTCCAACTGAGGCGCCAGGTGGAAATGGCATGGCAAGCCGTTCCACAGGACTACATCCAGCATCTCTACGATCGTCTCCATGGGAGAATAGCAGCCTGCATTGCTGCGAAAAGTGGATATACACTGTACTAGTGCCGACATTGTGCATGCTCTGTTGCCTGTGTCTACGTGCCTGTGGTTCTGTCAGTGTGATCATGTGATGTATCTGACCCCAGGAATGTGTCAATAAAGTTTCCCCTTCCTGGGACAATGAATTCACGGTGTTCTTATTTCAATTTCCAGGAGTGTATATAATAAGTCTGGTACTTTCATGTAATATCATAGTGGTCTTAACAGTAGCTGGAGTAGCCCTTTGTACCTCCTTCCTTTTTTGAAAGTATGAACACAATTTGTTTTCATTATTTGGTTATTTCACAACTTTTCTGGATTTAATAGAAAAAATTATGTTAGTTCAGAATCACCACTCAGACTGAATCCAGCTCTCATCTGAGCAGAGCATACAATCTCACTCATTGTCGGACCAGTCTCTATGCTCCTCCACCTGCGCTGTTCGATGTAGTCACACATTGTCATTCATAAAAATAAATTGGGGTCAAATGCATCTCTGGGGGGGGGGGGGGGGGGGGGGGGGGGAGAAAAGAAAAAAAAAAATTACATCATTTTCGAAGATAAGATGTGTTGTGTATTATTTCCAGTAAGTTTGTAATCACATGACACAGAATTATGAAGAGTTATGAAATTAATTCCCAGTGTCAACTTTTGATGAAACCATTTTGTATTAATCTAGGAAATATTATTAATTTTAGTTTCTGTTGTAATGTTTCCGATTTTGTTTACGATTGATCAGCAAGACTTTAAAACATTATCTAAGCTTCATATCTGTTGGCTAATTCTTTTAATCTCCTGACTTCTTTGCAGAACTGATGTTTGTACGACTTCCATAGTTCTAAATATATATAGCTTGGAGTTACTCACTCTGTGAAAGCTTTAGGCCTACATGTTTTGGGACCAATGACTTCAGCAGTTTGGTCCCATAAGCCCTTACCACAAGTTTCCAAAATTTCCTACATGTTTTCCAGTTTTCTTTTGGATCTTTCTTTTAACATCTAATGGCACATGTTTTGATTTTCATGTTCGATTTGTATAATTACTTATTTTTTAAATGGGATCATACTATTTATGTGTCCATTCAGAACTTCTGAGAATATGTTCCATTTATTGTTGACCCGATGGTTGTAACTACTGATTCCCATGATTCCTCATTTAAACTATTTTGTAACTTGGCAATGTTTGTGGATAATATATTATTGGATTCTTCTGCAGAAAATGTATTTTTGATGGTTCCTTGACAGGAAATATAATAAACCAGTGGCAATTGACCATATAGCGGAGGTGCTGAGTAGCAGATAGGCACAACAAAATAACTCTCACAATTAAAGCTTTCAGCCATTAAGGACTTCGTCAACACTAGACACACATACGCACACACAAACACTCATGCAAAACGCAACTCACACACATGACTGCAGTCACACTTTGTTACATTCTATCCAGGATTTTCCATTGTTTGGGTAACCTAATAGTTAACTTTCTGCTCAAGCAGTTAAATCATTTTTTGGGTTTAATAAATTCAGTCTGGAGTAATATAACTTCAATATTCTAGAAGGTATACACATACATCACAGTTCCCACTTACTTGAATGTATTTTCTGTTTTCTGAAGTTTTAGAGTCATTTGGCTGCTCATGTTTTATAAGCATAGTTTTCAACTCGATTCTTCAGTTCTCTTTGTTTATTGTATGGCTCAACAATACTGTTGCATGTCCATTTTGTTATTCACTACTCATTTCAACTTCAGAAGACACTACAAGAATGCTGTTAAAATCTTTAATAGTCCCTCACATCAGAATAAAAGTGGTGTCAAAAACTGAATGCCACGTTATCTGAAATGTAAAGTAACTTCAGGTTCAAACATCTTTTAGAAATGTCGCATGAAGTTGATGAACTAAAAGGGTCCTCCTCATTGCAAGTACATAGTTTGTTTCATCCCCCAAACATATTTACCACAGTTAATGATATCTTCAGTGGATTTTTCTTTTATTCTGAAAGAGGTACATGCAAATTTTAAGTGAATTTAGGAATATGTTGGCACCAAAATTTTTTGTTGTTGTTTAAATTATATATGTCAGTTGGACATAATCTACCCTGGGGTGTCAAATGATATCAGCTACAAGTTTATATTAAAATGGCACTCATTTGCAACATAGGGACATCAAGGCAATGTCTGTATTGAAATTTGACCTAGAAGTATAACCTCATGACAGAGCCAAGTGACACAGATTGCTAGCATTTTACTGGAATATTTTGTTTTGAGGTTGTATTTCTAGACAAAAATTTAACATAGGTGTTGTCTTAAAAGCCACATGTTGTAGATGACGTGGAGTATTAATGAAAACTTGTGTCTGATTTCGTTTGATAGGACACACACAATGAAGAAAAAAAAAAAGAAAGAAAAAAAGAAAGACAATGCCCAGCTGACATGTGTAATCCAAACAACAACAACAAATCTAACCTATTTAAAATTTCGTATGTATATCTTTCAGAATACAGGAGAAACCAACCGAAGATGCCACAGGTGTGGTGAAACATGTTTGGGAAGAAAGTGAAACTGTGTTCTTGTGTAATAAATGTGGACCTTTTTAATTCATTATTTTCTGCAAGCAAGGGAACAGAGCACAAACTCCATAATGGTACACATGATGTCATTTATAGAAAGCTTAGTACATGACAGAAAAGGGTCATAGTCTAATACCTGCAACATTTGAAATAGATGCCTATATTTTGTTTCATATGTTTGTATTCAGGAATTCTTACTAAGTCTACTTCCTATGGGTCACATGCTTTAAATTACGGAGATTTAATAACTGTGAGTACAAAAAAGATGGCACTACAAGATAAAACAACGGAAACTCCAGATAGGAATATCAACAACGTGAGAAGAGACAGATTGCTACATACGTAAAGAAGACATGTTTAGTTGCAGACAGGCACAATTAAAAGACACTTGCATAATGTTTTCGGCTAGAACCTTTAGCAGCAAAAGAGAAACACACACCATTCATACACAAAAGCAAACACACCTCATACACATATGGTTGTCAACTCTAGCATTCCAGCCCAAGATGTTGGAGTTGGTAGTCATGTGTGCATGAGGTGAGTTTGCTCATGTGTGTTTTAATTGTGCCTGTCTGCAACTTAATATGTCTTCTTTACGGTAAGTAGCCACCTGTCTTTTCCTACATTATAAATAGCACTACAAGATATCTTTTTACAACAGATGTCACAAAACTTTTAGTGGCTGGAATAGCACAATATAATAAATATGAAGTCAGCTGAAGATAGTGTGGAAATAATAAGCACAATGCATTGCTTCATGTGAATGAAAAGGATACTGCATCACATAAAAATTACTTTAACATATTCAACGGCACACATATATTGTCCGAAAACTAAATGCTCATAAAAATCTGATAATAGTATGGATGTTAACACAACTTTATTGTGGGAATATCTGTTTTTGTACTTACTGCAAACAACAGGTAAATCACGTGTGGTTTGAAAACGAGAATTGTAGATATATTCTTACTAATGATCCAAAATGGATGAAACATGTGAGCTTGGGCCATGAGGTAATTGATGGCAGCATACTCACTTTGAAGTGCTACAGTAATGTAACAATAGTCATAAAGGCTGTGTTTCGTATTTTCCATTTATACATAATTTCTGGACAAATTCCCTGTAGAAAGTCTCAAGAAACAGTCAGTGGAAACAAAACCAAGAGATAGACACTATTTGCATAACTGAAAATATGTGATCTCTCTCTCTCTCTTTTTTTACGAGATTGATTAATAGCATGCTTCTGGATGTTCTGGTGAGTTATTGTTTCCATTCTCTGCACAACAGATTTCTTCTTGAGGCACTGCAGGTTTTACTGTTAAGTGTACTTGCTGCCTGGTCTCCAACCAAACTGTGAACAATTCGCAGCTGTTTACAGCCAATTTCAATTCCTGATTCCCACTATGCCCTTTAATGCTACTTTGTTTCTCAAAGCCCACAATGGTATTCTGTGGAACACAGATTCTCTCAGCATTTTCCAACTCTGTTGCAAGTGATGGCCATTGAGATTTTAATAAATTCTGTGGCAGACCCCAAGCTGTTTTTAAATTGAAACTTGTGTCCTGTTTATTAAGTTTTCTGACATCTCTCCTTCAGTAGTCTACTTAATCATTGGGTCCAGAAACTTCATGTTTGCATCATAACACTAGTCTCATCGTATTTCATTTCATGTTCATATTCAAGGCAGTCTCAGTGACTGCCAATTTGCACGGTTGTTTGTCTGGTGTGTCAGTGATGTTTGTTGCACCTCCACTTGATTGTTGTGATAGTCTGAGCATGTAAGACATACCACATTCACATGGAAAGCAATATACACTCAGCTTTCGGAGACCTAGGTTATATTTAACCTTACAAAGAATATATTTTATCTTAGTTGAAGGCAGCAAAATACACTGAATGCCATGTTTCCTTTGGAGTTTACTGACCTTTTTGGATACTGGGCTAGCATAAGGTAGAATGGCGATTTTTGGCTTCTCTTCCTTGGTCTCAGTCTTAACTTCTTTCTCAGGTGCTCTTGATTTTGACTACATTGCCTGTTCAGTTTGCTGCTCTGAGTATCTGTTCCTTAAAAACACTATTCATAGGTGTTGTAATTCTTTAGTGAGGTGCTCCTTGTCTGAAAGTGTCTGACCACTATGAACGAAGTCTTTAACAACAAATTTCTTTGTGATGGATGCTAATGGCTCAAGGCATGGAGATAGAGGTTAGTGTGTGTGGGTTTTCTATGTACACTGTGATCCAGGGATCCATCCATTCTTGTAACTAACATATAGCTGAGATGCTGAACCACAGGTAGGCCCACCAAAGACTCCCCCCCCCCCCCCCCCCCCACACACACACACACATACACACACAACTTGCCAGTCTTCCATTCTGGATTTTCCATTGTTTGATTTCTACTTGTAACGGATATATCAAGAAAAGGTAGTAGGTCCTCCTCTGCAAGTTCCATCATAAATTTTATGTTATGATGGATAGAGTTTAAATGTTGGCAGATTCTAGTATTTTTTCCTCATAGTGTTCCATATATAGATTTGCCTTGACAGGTTACCTGTCACCATACCATCAGATTGTTTTTAATACTTTTCGTTGAACAGAAAAAAGATGTCAGAACATGCCTAAAAAGTTCTGTGAAAAAGTCGTTGAACTTGTCCGTGATAAGTTCCCAGGAATCAGAAAGTCAGACTCATGTAAAGAGGGAGACTGCATTAAAACTGACCATAATTATTGTATCCAGGAGCCACAGTTGACTGTGCTCATGTACAAAGTCAGGGGAGTCTCGAATGCAGCATTCATGCTTCCCACATAAAAACTGAGAATGCATTGCAAGTACAGGGTGTCCCACTCAAACCTCCCTGATTTCAAAGACCCAGGACAAAAAACCACAGTACATCTGACAATGAAAAATGCACCATGTTGTAGAGCATCTCAAAGAATTTATTTATTTATCATCAATACACCTCTACATGTGAACCATTTGTAGCATGAAGAATATTGAGTCTAAATTCAGTTTCTTGCCAAGTTCTTTGTAACATTTCCTCCGTTATTGTTGCAATCACATTAGTGATACAATGTCGCAATGTAGGAATATCGGCCACTTTGGTCACATACACGTGGTCCTTCATGAATCCCCACATGAAGAAATCAAGCACCGTAATGTCGGATGAACATGGTGACTAGGCAATGGGTCCTCCATGTCTGATCCAACTATTGGGAAATTTCCTATCCAGGAACTTGCTAACAGTCGTTGACCAATGCGCCGGAGATCCATCTTGTTGAAGAATGATGTTGGGTTGCAAGTCTTGTATCTGAGGGTACACAAACTGCTCCAACATGTACCGATACACTGACCCATTCACTGTTTGCTCCGCAAAGAAGAACAGTCCAATAATCCTGTCGTGCATTAGCCCGCACCAGACGTTTAGTTTAGGGCTATCATGAACATGTTCAGTGACAACATGTGGATTTTGCGAACCCCCAATCCGAACATTATGCCTATTAACCCTTCCTGATAGATGAAAGTTTGCCTCATCTAAGAATAAACATCTTTCCAGGAAGCTGGCATCCATATCAATACGCTGCAGCATATCCACAGCAAATTGTTGTCATCGTGGTTTGTGGGCGTCAGATGTTGGCAGAATTTGCATACATACGAAGATGCTGGTGAACTACACTATGCAGTGTTGATTGAGGTACATCAAGTTGTGTAGATGCTGTGACAAATTGACTTACATGGGCTTTTGGGAAACGTTTGCCTGATGTTCTCCACTGTCTCTTCTGAAACTCTGTAACGTGTGCTGCCAGAATGTTTCAGAACACTTCCTGTTGCCAGAAACTTCCTATACCATTCCTTAATTGTTTTCACATCCGGGGATCACATTCACACACATGACGATGATTTCTTTGCACAGTAATTGGCGATTTTGTTTCTGCAAACCGCACTACAGCTTGTGTGTGCTGCTGTGGAGTCGCCATTTTCACTTCATACGACCATGCTGCACTCTGGCGATGATACTTAGCACTTCTGACATGGGAATACAAATTCTTTGAGATGCTCTACGATGTGGTGCATTTTTCATTGCCATATCTACTGTGGTTTTTCTCACCTGGGTCCTTGAAATCAGGGAGGTTTGAGTGGGACACCCTGTATTTTGCAAGCTGGTGTTTATATGTGCCAAGTCTGGGTATTGTTACAATTTCATTTTCTTTTCTTGTGTGCCTTAGATAGGCGACATAGTAGTGGTAGCACTACTGCTCATGTTTTAAGACTTTTAATGATGATTTTATGCAAGCAATTGAATTTTGCATTTTGGCAAGCAAACAGTTGTAACTGCATTGATTCTGCTTGTGACTATGTCATAATGTCAAGCGACTACTGAGAATCTGCAGAGAGTTTAGCGACATGTAAAGATGAGGGACGAAGAAGCTCTTTTGAAGTGACCTCTGGCATTCATCAGGTGTCACAAATTCCCTGTCATACTAAAGCCAGGCTCATCTCAACATCTTGTTAGGAAGGTCAGCGAATTGAAGAGTTGACCTTTCTTTTAGCGGAACTTCTCTGACCTATGTACATTGTGGAGCATCTTTCCATAGAGTGAAGTAATGTGGTCTCTAATGTTTTTCAGTGTGATTGAGTAATGGTTTGCTTCCAGGTGTTCTATCAAACTGTTTCCATTTTCTGCACAATATTTCGTTTAATGGCCCAGGTATCTTCATGTGTTGCGAGTTTTGTTGTTGTGTGTACTTGCTACCTGGACTTCAGTCATACCGTGAACTGTTGTTGGTTACACACCAGTATTTGTAACTGAGTTTGATTCCCAGTACTTACTATGCAACAATAAATGTTACACACACCTGGATTTCAGAGACCTAGATCATGTTTAACAATGCATTTCAGATTAGTTGAAGGGAGTGAAATACAGTGGATGCTGTGTTCTCATAATAGCCTACTGATCTTTCCAGATAATGGGCCAGAATAAGTTAGATAAGCAATTTTTGGCTTCCTTTTTCTCAGTGTCAATCGGATTTGATGATCTGAGTACCCATTCCTTCAGAACACTATTTGTATGTGTTGTAATTTTTCAGTGAGGCTTTTGCTGTCTGAAAGTACCTTTGACTCAAAGGTTTCCACATATAGGCTCACCAGGACAGGTGATTACAGGCTACCCATCACCATGACATTGACATATTCATAATGTTTTCTATCAAACAGGAAATAAGTAGATGTCAGAATGTGCCTAATGAGTTCTGTGAAATGATCGTCAGACATTCCTGTGGCTAGGTGCAAAGAATCTGAAAGAACTCATATAAAAAGGGAGAATACGTTGAAAGTGACAATAATATCCGGGAGCTACTATTGACTGGTTACTCAGATCGTCAAATTGAACACGTGAGAGGAGGTCTGAGACTGACACCAAGGAAGAGAAGCCAAAAGTCACCCATCTACCTGATGCTGGCCCAATATCCAGAATGATTGGTAGCCTGCTATGGAAACAAGACATCCACTGTAGCTCACTCCCATCAATTAAGATAGAAAGTATTCTTTGTAATCTTAAAGATGATCTAAGTCTCTGAAACCTGAGTGTGTTTCACATTCCATGCAAATGGGGCCCATCTTACATGGAGCAGACTATCAGAACGGTTGAGAAGAGATGCAAGGAACATCAGCAAGTCACCTGACTAAAATAACAGCAAATCAGTTGTCAGCAAGCACTTACAGTGCTGCAAATGCCAAGTTTTTGTTATGGGATAATTAAGGAGTCTATTGAAGTAAAGATGGGATCAGCACTCAATTTATTAATATCTTGTGTGCTAAAACATCCACCAGATTTGGAAAACGCAGAGAGAATTAGTGTTTCGCAGAATATCAGTGTGATCTGTGAGAAACGAAAGTGTATCACAGGGTGTAGTGGGCACCAATAATTAAACTCAACTATGAACATTGGCATGAGGCCAACAATAGTTCAGAATGATGTGAGTCCAGGCAGTGAGTACACATAACAGCAAAACTCACAGCTCCTGGGGAAGATGACTGCATCACTTATTGAAGTATTGTGCAGAAAATGGAAACAACCAAACTCTGGAAGCTCATTATAAATTAAAATATAATTATGCGTCCCTTATTCACGGCACTCTAGGGCAGAGGCAGTGGCACTGGTGTAGTGAAATACAGCTCATGAACTTCACTAACTTTTTTTATGCTTCTCTCTGAGGTATGACATTGAAACATCTTTGAGAGTGTTAATTGCCTGCCTTAGAGACATTTAAGGTAATCTGTGTGTCAGATGTGGTCTGAAGCTCTTTTTAAATTTGTTTTAATGTTTGCCCATAATGATACAAACAGTTTAGGTATGGGTAAGAGCGAGTGAGCAATAAGTAAACAACTCTAAAATTTTTAAGTAATTTCTGTTCCTTGGAACTGATTGTTAATGTTGGAGACAAGTTTTTACTTTTGCAATTTTTTAAATTAATTTTAGAATTTGTTATTTATTTTTATATATAATTTGCAAAAATAATATTTTATTGGTGGCAACACACACTAGACATTACAGCTGTAGTTTACTTTGATATAATGAGCTCAAAATAAATGTATTTCCATGTATGAGTTACATGTGTTGTTAAAATGTTTGTGCTGTTCTCATCCGCTTTATTAATAAATTGTTCAGTATCAATTCGTGGCAGTATCTTAACTCAAACATGATTCAGGTATTATTTAATTTCCCTTCAGTTTTTGCTTCAGTTATCAATTAAGTTTTTAATCAGCTATAGTGAAAATACTTTTCCTAATTTGAATCAGAATGCAACTGAAGAAAGTATGAAAGAATAAGGAAACTGAAAAAGTGTATTCTATTTCATGGAGTTTCTATGGCATGTGAGTTTCTTACCTTTGTAAAAATGCAATCCTCATACCTAATATGAATCATGGAGTAATTAAAACACCAGGTAATGGGTGGATTTTGCTGTGGAGTAGTGTAATTCACATTGACGAGAAGTGTTGTGCATTGCTTCTTACAGCACAAAACGTATTGCTATCTTCATCTCATTAAATTTATTCTTCTTCATTCCTCAGTAATGGAATTCTAATAACGCTAACCTTGATTTTATTTTTAAAAATTTGCAACTTTGAGGAATCAGTGTTGTAAGCAGCCTTCAAAACTAGATGTTATATCAAATATAAGAATCTAACTTTCTTCCTTCAGAGAGATTAAAAGATTAACTACAGAAGCTACACTCTTATAAAAGTTTATTGTACAATGGACACTAAACAAGACAAGAATATTAACTTGTTTTGTTTCTATACATATTTGAGTATACCAGAGTACTGTTTTATTGAAAGAAATTTTTAATAATTACTACTGTGGTGTAATAGGAAATAGAGTGAATGTTTATAATATTTACAGATGAGTCCCGCTCATGTGCTAAAAATAGACTGTGTATTACTTTGCATTTCTGGTTTTCTTACTTGAAACATTTTCTTAGGCAACCTTCTAAACAGCAACTTCACTCTCCGTTGTTTCAAGTGTGCATCAGAGGAATCATTACTTATTCTTGTGACATTTCAACTGAAAACCTTCCAGCCATTCTCAAGACAGCCTGAAAACTGATCTGAGAGTGAAGGTATATCTATTTGTTCCCTGAGACACCAAAAACACGAGACAAAGATTTACAGTAAATTTCACTGCACATACTTCACACATGATGATTTTAGGATAACAGTGGCAGTCGCAGATTAAACTTAACATGTGCAAGATAATGAAGGATTTTAAATATTGAGCATTAAATTTTGCATTTTTGTACTGACATTTTTGAGAGATGATACAGATGCTTATCTATTTATTTATTCATTCATCTTTTGATCACTGTTTAGAGCAATATTGGATACATAACCATGTATCTATAGCAACAGGGTAATTACAGTTTGAGCATTTGCAGTATTTTTACAGTCCTGCACACTTAAAAGTAATACACTATAATTTTACCTATATTTTGACCAACTTTTAAACAATCATAAATAATCCAAGGGTGGTTTGAAAAGTTCTCAGAATGGAACAGAAAAAAAGTACTTACATCACTGAAACATTTTTTGTTTTTCAATGTAGTCTCCTTGTAGATTAATGCACTTGGTCCAACGGTGTTCCAGTGCCTTGATCCCATCTTGAAAATGAGTTTCCTCCAGGTCTGCAAAATAGTTGTCAACTCCGGTTATCAATTCTTTGTTTGAAGTGGATCTTCATCCACCAAGAAAAATTTTCAGTTTTGGGAAGAGATGGAAGTCTGACGGAGCCATATCAGGTGAATAAGGCAGGTGTGGCAACAATTCATACCTTAGTTCTTGTAACTTTGCCATGGCAACGGCACATGTGTGCGGGCGCACATTGTCTTGATGGAAGATGACACTCTTCCTTGCTAAACCTGGCCTTTTTTCATGTATCTTTTGTTGCAGTTTGTCCAGGAGGTTAGCATCGTATTCTCCAGTAATTGTTTGCCCAGTGGGGAGATAATGTACAAACAGAATCCCCTTCACATCCCAGAACTTTGATGCCATGATCTTTCCTGATTTCTTTGGTGGCGGAGAATCAGCATGTTTCCACTGCTTTGACTGTTGTTTTGTATTTGGGGTATAGTAGCGCATCCAAGTTTCATCTGTGATCCCAAACTGGCACGAAAAATCTTATTCGTTTCTCCTAAAATGGACCAAACATTGTTGCGATATGTCCATTCTCATGCGTTTTTGATCCTGCGTCAAGAGTCGTGGCACCCATCTTGCAGATAATTTATTCATTTCTCATTCTTCAGTTAAAATGTACCCTTTCAGATGACATCTGACAAGCATGAGCAATTTCCCGTACTTTCGATTGGCAATCCTCTATGACCATTTTGTGCACTTTTGCAATGATTTCTGGAGCAGTGACACATCTTCACCGACCACTGCGTGGATCATCATCTAAGCTCTCCAGACAAAATTTAAATTCATTTGTCCACTTGTCATCAGTTGAATATGAAGGAGCAGAGTCCCCCAATGTATTCTGGAAACTGGCATGAATGTCCTTAGCTTTCATACCTTTCTTTATGAAGTACTTAACCACTGCTCATATCTCGATTTTTTCCATCTTCGTGAATCACTATGCAGGCACAACAACAGAGCCACGTCACACAACATCTCTCTTCCAAGAGCACTGACGTGGCAGCTTTTTACAGACAACAGTCCAATGAATATCACATGAACAACTCGTTGTGCTAGCACTGACCTCTCATGGTGATTCTGAGACCTTTTCAAACCACCCTTGTAAAACAGTATATAAAAACAATTAGTGTTGCACCATTGATGGAGTTCTTAGCATTTCAGCTGCATCTTTGGAAATATAAAATTTTGGTTTCTCAGACAAGATGTTTGAAGGCCTTCTGTGCACAATAAACCTACCTAAGAATATCTAACTGTAATATTGGAGCAGCAGTCATGCACTGTAAAAGTAGACTAAATTATTGGACAAAGTTCTTCTTCAGCTTTAGGGAAAAGAAACACACATCCATACATGGCCTCACTCCTATCCATGTGCTGAGGCCCAACTGCAGTGAGCGGTGATCTTGTCTTGGATGATAAGTGGGGTACAGAATAGGCCTGGAGTGGGGAGTGGGAGGCAGAACGGGGTAGGATTGGGGGAAGGTGCTGTAGTGCTATCACGTGAGTGTATGCATGGAGTGGGAGGGGGGAGACAGGATGGTGGGCTGCTAGGTGCAGAATCAGAAGGCTGTGCTGGTGGTAAGGGGGGGGGGGGAGGGGGGATGAGGACTGAAGCAGAGAACATGAAAGGACTATGAAGTTGGGATGTTGGGGTAAAAGGCGTATGTGAAGCTGTAGTGGGAGCAGGGAAGGGCAAAGAGGCAGGTGCAGGATAGGGACCAATGAAGGTTGAGGCCAGGGGGGGGGGGGGGGGTTATGGGAACAAAGAATATGTTGCAGGGAGAGTTCCTATCGGCACATTTCAGAAAAGCAGGTGTTGGTGGTAAAAATCCAAAAAGCTTGAACCGTGAGGCATTCGTTGATGTCAAGTTCACAATGTTGCAGGGCATGCTCGACAAGTGGTTGGTCTGGCTGTCTCATGGTCACGTTATGGCATGCAGGCAAGCAGCCTGTTCACAGCTGTAGCCATATAGAGTGCTGCACAGTATTTGCAGCTGAGTTTATGCATCACATAGCTGTTTTCACAGGTGATGTTCTGACTTAGCTGCAACTACTGCGCAGCATTCTATGCAGTTGTGGCTAACAACGAGCGATCATGCCACAAGAATGCCATGGCCATGCTGTGGCCAGTAGACAGCTAGACCATCCACATGCCAAGCATGTCACACAACATGGTGTACTTGACTTCAGCGACTGCTTCATAGCCTGGGGCATCTGGGTTCGTCTCACCAACACCAGCTTTTCTGATTTGGGCGAGAGGGAACTCACCCTTCAGTAATAGATACCAGTACGCTGACCTCGATGGCAAATGTTCATCAGAGACAAGGGTATTGTGAGGAGTGCCTTAGCGAAGTGCGATAGGACTGATGTTGTTCTCCATATACGTAAATGATTTGGCAGATAGGATGGGCAGCAATCTGTAGTTGTTTGCTGATGATGCTGTGGTGTATGGGAAGGTGTTGAAGTTGAGTGACTGTAGGAGGATACAAGACGACTCATATAAAATTTCTAGTTGGTGTGATGAATGGCAGCTAGCTCTAAATGTGTAAAAATGTAAGTTAGTGAAGATGAGTAGGAACGACAAACCTGTAATGTTCGGATGCAGCATTTGTAGAGCCCTGCTTGACAGTCAAGTCATTTAAGTATCTGGGTGTAATGTTGCTACGTGATATGAAATGGAATGAGCATGTCAGAACTGTGGTAAGGAAGGCAAATGATTGACTTCAGTTTATTGGGAGAATTGGAAAGAGTGGTTCACCTGTATAGGAGACCACGTGTAGTATGCTTGTGTGCCCTATTCCTGAGTACTGCTCGAGTGTTTGAGGCTCAACCTTCGCTAATTCCTGTTGTGTCTTTTCTGTCTTGCACAGCCTTTCAATGCTGCATGTTGCAGCACATCATCATCTCCCTATCATGTCCCTGCATACTCCCATAGGCAGCACTACAGCATCTTGCCCTAAGCCTAAGCTGCTAATTGTCCCCCTTCCCATCCCATTCCTCTTCTGTACCCCTGCTACTCACCCCAGCTGGTATTGCTGCTCACTGTAGTTGAGCCTCAGTGACCAGTGACAACAGAGGCACCATGTATTTCTGTTTTAAATCTCAAGAAGGCTTTTATCTGACAGCATAGTCTTTTTAAATATACATTTAAATGTGTTTGTTTGTCACTCAACATCTCCTCTGCATGGAGAGTAGCGATCTACCCTGATTCATATTGTTATTGGTACATTCCAGATTTTCCAGTGTTTTATTTGTAATTTTGTTGGTGTAGGACATATGAAAATGTCACTTAATTTGTGGTTCATAACAGACTGGTAATTTTGTAATAATAACTGTTCCTAACTGACAAGAAGTGGCCCTTAACAACTCATGTAAGCGATACTTCCAATAAAATGAATAGATAATATAAATAAAAGAAAGGGAAAGAAAGGAATAACAAATATGTGGACCATTACCTCCAACACAGATCATTGTCTGAATACTTTTAATCCCACATTTATAGTTTTTTCTCCAATCACAAGTTTTTGCAAAACCCTTCAGGCCTTCATATAAACCACTTACAGCTAAATATGTGCCAACATTTTTATTGCATTGTTTGCAAATATTATAGCTGCAGTAGTAAAAGTGTGGAATTGTACTTTTATGAATGTTTAGAAAATAAACTACCAATTAAGATACCAGATACCTACAGTGCAGACTGATATGTTGGCTACTAGTCTGCATCAGTATTTCTACTCAAAATACATCTTTGTAAAAACAGTAAAGAAATTGCAAAATGACTAGAGGACTAAAGGACTGCAAGGCTGGAGAGACTTGCATAAATGGGGGAAAGATATACATAACTAGGGGAAAGGTAGATGATGCCTATAGGACAATTAAAGATAGCTTTGTAGACAAGAGGAGCAATAGTGTGAATATGAAATGTTCAGGGAGAAACCAGCTTAAGGAGATATGGAAGTAAACTTGTCAACGCTTTTTCTAGCATTACTGTTTTCCATCTTATATACAACTAACATGCGTATAAGTTAACACGTTTTGTGCTGTGTATTTATGTGTACATTCTTTATTTCCTGCAAGGAAACAAGGAGGATGAGTCTGATTATTAGGAAGTCAAGGTTTTGTGTACTTTGCTTGTCCATAAAGTGGCTCTGTTGTATCGTATTTACATTGTCCCATGGCAGAACTTGCTATGATTCAATGACAGACCCATTCATTACTCAGTGCTATTCAGAGATGTACAGTACAATATGATGGAGCAGTACCAGTACAGTTTCACGGAACTCACCGGCATGCATCTTTTGTATGAGGACGTATGTTGCAATCCTCTCACTGCTGAAAGGCTGTACAGGGAACAATTTCCTAACAGACATCATCCATAATGATGAGTGTTTATTCCTCTCGATCGACAAATGCAGGAAAGGAGAAATCTGGGATCTGCCAACATGAGGACCACTCGCACATCTGATTTCGAAGAGAAGGTGCTGGAACATGTTGCAATGGACCCCAGTACAAGTATTCATCGTATTGCACATGAAGTGGGTGCTACACATACTACTAGTGCATGGCGAGTACTCCACACACAACAATTACACCCATATAAACCACAACAAGTCCATGCAATGCTTGTGACTGACTTTGCACCAAGTGTTGATTGACCATATTTCCTCCAAATCGTGCTGTTTACTGATGACACCTCATTTGATCTTGATGGTATTTTGAACAGCAGGAATAGCCATGTGTAGCATGAGGATAACTTCATGCTGTGGTATAGTCACACCATCAAGTACGTTTTGCTGTAAATACCTGGACTGGCATTGTAGGTGACAATCTCATTGGGCCATATCTTGCACCTGGCCATCTGAATGGCCACCTGTGCTTGAGGTTCGTGCAAAGAGCTCTACCTGAGTTGTTGGAGAACGTACCCTTGGCTGTTCATGAGAGTATGTGGATACAACATGATGTACACTGCCTGACTTCAGTGTGGATGTCCGCAACCATCTCTATGCTGTATTTCCTGGTAACTGGATTGAAAGGGGAGATCTTATTCCATGGCCTGCGAGGTCACCTGACCTGAATCCCCTTGATTATTTCTTATGGGGACATCTTAAGTCCTTGCGTATGAGACCCCAGTGAATACAGAGATGGGATTAGTTGACAGAATTGTAGCTGCCTGTGATGTTGTTCAAAACACACATATTTGTCATGGTGTGTCAGAATCTTGTGTGCTGATGTCATGCTTGAGGTTGATTGCCATAAGTTTCAGCACATTTTGTAAGATACAGTACAAATGGTACTTTCACTGTGTCACTGATGGCATTTGCAGTTAACTGTAACTATTGTAAATAAAAAAGTGCACAGTAATGTGATTTTCCTCCTATTATCTCCTTAAGCTGGCTTTTCCGACGCCAGGTTCCTTACATGAGATTGTTTGGTGGAGCATACTCATGTCCTGCTGAATTTTTGCTGGCCCTTAATGAAATACCCTTTAAACAATGAAGGGCTATACAAAGGAAGTATATTTGAAGGTAGTATTATAGGAAGGGAAGAGGAAGAAAATGAAGATGAGTTTGGAGATATACTGCTGTGAGAAGAATTTGACATATCACTGAAATACCTAACTTGGAACAAGGCCCCCAAAGCAGGTGACATTTCCTCAGAGTTATTGAGATAGTTATGAGAGCTAGCTATGACAAAACTATTCCAACTGTTGTGTAAAATATATGAGACAAGTAAAATGCCCTCTGACTTCAGTGTAATGATTCCAGTTTTGACTATTACCAGACTGTCAATTTAACTGGTCATGGTTGCAAAATGTTGACATGAATTATTTAGAGAAGAATGGAAAAACTGGAAGAAGCCAAACTAATGGGACATCAGTTTGGGTTCAGGAGAAATGTAAGAACTCATGAGGCAATACTTGACCCTATGATTTATCTTAAAATATAGGTTGAAGAAAGGCAAACTAACACTTATAGCACTTGAGAAAGCTTTTGGAAATGTTGAATGGAATACACTTTGAAATTTAAGAGGTAGCAGGAATAAAATTCAGGAAGGGGAAGTTAATCTACAATTTGAAAATAAAACATACTGCAACTAAAAGAGTCAAAGGACATGGAAAGCAGTGGTTGAGAAGGGAGTGTGACAATATTGTAGCTTATCCTCAGTGTTATTCAATCTGTACTTTGAGGAAACAGTAAAGAAAATCAAGGAGAAATTGGGAAGTGGGTTAAAGTTTTGCAGGAAGAATGAAAAATTTTGAGGTTTGCCAATGACAATGTTATTGTGTCAGAGACTTGGAAGAGCAGTTCAGTGGATTGAATATTGTCTTGAAAAGAAATTAAAAGATGTACATCAACAAAAGTAATGGCATGTAGCCATTTTAGATCAGGTGATATTGAGGGACCTATACTAGGAAATGAGACAGCAGGCACTTGATGAGCTGGATCAGTTTTCTGTCAGAAAAGTGGACAAGGTAAACAAAGAAGATTCAAGAAGGATATAGTATCAAATTTGTACTGGGAAAAAGATCCTTCTCTAAAAAGAATCAGTTGCTGACTGCCAATACAAGATAGGAAAACTAAACCTGAAGTTTTAAATTTTGCCTTTAAGAAATCATTCATGCAGGAGGATCATATAAACATATTGTTGTCTGAGACCATTGCACAGTCTTATATGTTTAGAATACAGTAATAAGCAACTGAAAGAGTTGAGAACAAGTAACTTGCCCAGGTCCAGATGGAATCCCAAATGGGTTTTGCCTCCATTTGGCCCCATACTTAGGCTGCATTTATCACAAATCTCTTGTCCTATGCCAAGTCCCAAGTGACTGGAAAAGAAGTGCATGTGACTCCTGTATGTAAGAAGCATAAGAAAACTGACCCATAAAATTACTGACCAATATCCTTAACACTGGTTTTTTGCAGAGTTCTTGATCATATTCTCGGTCTGAATATAATAAAGCTCCATGAGATTGTAAAGCTTCTGTTCATAAATCAGCACCGTTTTCCAGACAGCACTCTTGTGAAACTCAGCTTTTCCTTTCCTCACATGATGTACTGTGAATTATAGGGTAGCAGGCAGATTTGTTATTCCTAGATTTCCAAAAAGTCCTTCACATTGTACCCCACAACATGCTGTTAATGAAGGTACAAGCTTACGCAATAGGTTCTCAGATACTTGAGTGACTTGAAGACTTCTTAAATAATGGGACCCAGTATGGTGTCGTCGATTGTGAATGCTCGTCAGAGACAAGGGTATCATCAGGAGTGCCCCATGGAAGTGTGATAGGACAGCGAGTATTCACTTTATACAAAAATGATTTCATGGACAGAGTGAGCAGCAATCTGTGGCTGTTTGCTGTGGTGTACAGGAAGGTGTCGTCATTGTATGACTGTAGGAGTATACCAGATGACCTAGACAAAATTTCCAGTTCATGTGATGAATGGCAGCTAGCTCTAAATGTAGAAAAATATATGTTAATGCAGATGAGTAGAAAATACAATCCCATGGTGATCAACTACAACATGGTGTGCTACTTGACAGAGTCATGCCAGTTAAATATCTAGGAATAATGTTGCAGAGTATATGAAATGGAATGAGCATGTGAGGATTGTAGTGGGAGTGAATGGTTGACTTTGGGTTATTGGAAGAATTGTAGGAAAGTGTGGTTCATCTGTAAAGGAGACCGTGTTTAGAACTCTAATGTGTTTGAGTAGTGCTTGAGTGTTTGGGATCCCTATGAGGTCAGATTACAGGAAGATATTTAAGCAGTTTGAAGCCAGGCTGCTAGATTTGTTACTGTTAGGTTCGGTCAACATGTGAGCATTAATGGAGATGCATAGAGAACTCAAATTGGAATCCCTGGAGGGGAGGGGGGCATGTTCTTTTTAAGAAACAACATTGGGAAAATTTAGAGAACCAGTATTTGGAGCTGGCAGTGTAACAGTCCCATTGCTGCTCATGTACATTTCGCCTAAGGACCACAAACATAAGTTAGGACTCATACAGAGGCATATGGACAGCTGTTTTTCCCTTTTTCCCTTGCTTTATTTGTGAGTGGAACAGGAAGGGAAATGACTAGCAGTGATGCAATGTACCCTCCACTGTGCACCATATGGTGGTTTGCAGAGTTTGTATGTAGATGTAATAACCTTAAATCATGAGACCAGAAAGGATTAATGAGAAACCGTGTTCAGATCTTATTGAAATGACGGCTGGCAAGCAACGAGATCACTATCACTGACACAACAGAAAGGGCAAATAAATGGATGTGGTTAATCAGTGTCAGCATTTAATTTTATCTTCTTTTTATTTACTCCGGAAAACAAACAGTGTGTTGTTACATGTAGATATTGGATGAGTCATAGAGGACATATAAACTAAGGGTGATGAGCACCAAACTGGTATAAATTACTCTTGTAGTAACTCGTACTTCTTTAGTCTGGGCTACTTTAGTAAATTAATTCTGTAGTAATATACTCTTTTAGTAATTGTTGCAGAGCTCCATTTCTATTTACTTCCTTAGTAAGCTGTATCTGCACACTGCTGGCACGTGCATTACGTACCCTCTCCAAAAATATTGATTGTCGGCAGCCATTATTGCATCACCTTTTGCATAATTTATGTTCATTGCTACGATTTTAGAAGCTAGAAAGGATTGTTAAATTGAATTATTAAGATTGGAAAATCTAAATTCTATTGTACTATTAATGATAAGCTCTGTGTACTACGAAAAAGAAAATTGCTATTAATGGATAAATTTGTTGTTAACCCGGCCATCTACAGCCACCAACATCCATTGTTGGTTGATGACACATATTAATTTAAGTGCCTGTCTGAGATACGAGCTAGCAGCAACATGGAGGTAGCCAAGAGATGTTCAAAAAGCATACCAGAAAATGAAAAAGAGCAGTTTGCTGAACTGATGAAAAGTACATATCTACTGTTGAATCTAAAAAGCATGATGTCAACATGCTAAAAAGGAAAAAGGATACTTGGGAAAAAATACACGTTGAATAAAATACAGGAGCTCTTACACAAAGATCACAAGACCAGCTTAAAGTAATTTGGAAGGACCTGAAAGCAAAAGCAAAGAAAATGAAAGCTGAATGTAATCAAGAACAATTTCAAACTGGCGGTGGAGTGGGTGAGATAAAGATCAACAATATAAGCCAAATGGTTGTTGATCTGATCCCACAAGTTTTCGAGGGGATAGCTGGAGTTAACAACAATGATCCATCTGAAGTTAATGTGATACTTAGAAGCAACTTCGATGATGATAACTGCTCTGAAGGTAGCAGTGAAACTGCTGCAGGTGGAACTTTATCCCATTGTCATGAACCTCACCCTGCATTCTCTGGTAGGAGCTTATTGGAATATGTGCTCAGCAAAAGAACATGCGGTTGTAGTGAAGAACTGAGAGTTGTTGAAAAAAAGCATACGAGCTTCATTTCTTAAAAATGTGTTTAATACAAGAGGAATACAATGCAAAAATGTTATTAATAGAAAGACAAAGAGAAATCATGGAACAAGAGCATAACCTTAAAATGGAAATTATGAATAAGTTCAAGAATGTAATGGAGCAAACTTCAGGTTCCAATTCTTCAGCCAGTGTGTTTGAGAAATTTGGGATTTTGTCAATGAATAAGAAAATATTCATATGTATAAAACATCTTTTATTTCCTTGAAATTTTTTCAAATGGTTAATATTTTGATGTTTCTTGTATGGCATAATATTTTTGTTTATCATTTCAGCATCGGTACTAAGTTTTGTTAATACCACATTCTAAATTTTATCCGAATTTGCAATATTATAAAATAAGACTTTTTTTTTGAGAAATAATCGAAACATCGTTTTACTTTGTATACTCAATTAAGAAATAAAATGCTAATGTTAATGCCCTACCTAAAAAGAAGAAAAAAATAACATAACTATAAAATTACACATAAATAAAATGAATCACTTTTCATTGCAGTAGTGACAATATGGTGGCCTACTTATTCATTTAAGAAGGAAAAGTCTTTACACCTATTAATTTTACTAGCAAACTAGGTACAGTTTTAATTAAGTATATTCGACCTTCTGAAAGCTTGGCCTACAGCATCTGCTTCTGGTTGAAATGCATATAGTTCAGTGTCATTCAACTCCACAGCATCAGAGTGAAACACATCTCTAACTTCTATTCCAAAGTTGTGTAGAACTTCAGCAGCCATAATAACATTCGCACACTAGTTCGGTTTAAATTGCATTGTTTCGGTAAGAATCTGGAAACTTTTCTTCCAAACACCGAACTCTTGCTCTATTACACATCTTGTAGCCATGCGGGCTCTATTGCAGCGCTGTTTGGCTCCTGTGTGGGCTCGGAACACAGGCGTCATAAGATGTTTGGGCAGAGCATATCCCCTATCTACAACAAGCAACCCATCATATTGTCCATTTTCAAATTCTGCAGCAACTCTACTATTGTCCCAAATGCATGCATCATGCATGGAATGTAATCAATGGCTTACTACATTCAAAATCTTCATATTGGCATCATAGATGTTTTGTGTATTGATAGAAAAGAAATTCTTGCGATTTTTGTGTTGTTCTGCTTGTACTCCAGGAGGACAAAGTATGGGTATATGTACACATTCTATGGCCCCTATGACATTTGAGAAGCCACCAGTTCAATAGAATTCCCTTTTGTTCTTTGATATATTTTCTTGGCTCTGTGGCATAGACATGTACAGTGGCTTTAAGGCAATTAAACTGTATATCACACTGTTAAAAGCTCTTGCAGCAGAAGTATGATGGAAATTATCGACATTCCCTGCTACAGTTTAATAAGTACCTATGAAAAAGATTCGCAGTTCACAAAGAAGTTGCAGCAGAGGAGCCAAAGCAGGGTTCCTGTCAGAATTATGCTGCAGTAACGGCTCCAGCATACCAAGCAGCAACTCAAAAGATTCTTTACGAAACCCAAAGCACTCTTTGAAATCACTGTCACTCTACATCATGAATGAGTCTCTTCTCTGCATCACAGCGCTCATTCTTGTGATGTTCACCTCTTCCTCCATCTCCATATATTCTTTGTAGTCCAGGTAATCCATAGAATTCAACACTTAAAAGACAGAATTCAAAGATCGCACCTTGCTCTCTGCCTTTACTCCTACTACTGCCTAGGAGTAAATTTTGGCCTTATTTCCTCCTTAAGTTACTAACGTAGTAGCATAATCTTCAATGGTGCTCTCCACCAGTAATGGAGTAAATAAATTTACTTTGGAAGTAAATGAAAAATTAACTCCTTTAGTAATTTACTCCTTTAGTTCAGTACTATTGAATGGAAGTCGCCAATTTCCTTCTCTTTTAGTAACTTACTACTTTAGTTTCACTTACTCCTGGTTGGTGCTTGTCACCCTAAATACGTTAACTTATTTGAAAGGATTTATTGAAGTGGGTTTTGTTAATAGTGAGTCATATGCAAATACCCTCCCTGGGCTTGCTGCTGGATAATATTTGCAAATCCCATGACTCATCAATACTAATGTTTGACATCTTCAGGTGATGGCTGTGGTAGTAGCTGTTATCACTTCTGGAAGATACGACTTATGATAACTGTGCATCTTGCAGGAATGACAAGCAGCTACCACCAACTAAAGATGTTGAACAGTTGTATCAATGAAATATTGTAGGATTTGCACAATATTATCCAGTGCAGGTCTGAGAAGTGTATTTGCAACAGAAATGTCAAGAAATCCTCAAAAGTCACAGTGAGTCATGTGTTTTCATTAAAATTTTGGGCATGTCTCAGAGAAATATTTCTTATATACTATACAAGTATTAAGTAATTCTAATTAGAAATAACTCATATTAAGAAACTGTAATTACAGCAACCAAATGAATGAGTAATAATTTGCATAAAAATTCATAAAATGTTGAAAAATACACATTGATTTATACAGGGTGTTACAAAAAGGTACGGCCAAACTTTCAGGAAACATTCCTCACACACAAATAAAGAAAAGATGTTATGTGGACATGTGTCCGGAAACGCTTAACTTCCATGTTACAGCTCATTTTAGTTTCGTCAGTATGTTCTTCCACCTACGCTCAATGCAGCACGTTACCATGATTTCATACGGGATACTCTACCTGTGCTGCTAGAACATGTGCCTTTACAAGTACGACACAACATGAGGTTCATGCACGATGGAGCTCCTGCACATTTCAGTCGAAGTGTTCGTACGCTTCTCAACAACAGATTCGGTGACCGATGGATTGGTAGAGGCGGACGCTCTCCTGACCTCAACCCTCTTGACTTTCATTTATGGGGGCATTTGAAAGTTCTTGTCTACGCAACCCCGGTACCAAATGTAGAGACTCTTCGTGCTCGTATTGTGGACGGCTGTGATACAATACACCATTCTCCAGGGCTGCATCAGCGCATCAGGGATTCCATGCGACGGAGGGTGGATGCATGTATCCTCGCTAACGGAGGACATTTTGAACATTTCCTGTAACAAAGTGTTTGAAGTCACGCTGGTACGTTCTGTTGCTGTGTGTTTCCATTCCATGATTAATGTGATTTGAAGAGAAGTAATAAAATGAGCTCTAACATGGAAAGTAAGCGTTTCTGGACACATGTCCACATGACATATTTTCTTTCTTTGTGTGTGAGGAATGTTTCCTGAAAGTTTGGCCATACCTTTTTGTAACACCCTTTATGTAACATGAAACTTTGTTATTAAAGACTTACATTCATAAATTCATCCACTATATAGGAGCAGTGTTTGAAACAGTAGTTTTGTTTTTACTCTGCATCCTTTCTGACCAAAGTTTCACATAATGTGTGTAGCAGTACCTGTACATTATATGTGGGAAAGGAACCATAACATATTGAGAAAAGTTAGAAACCAAATTGATAGCTGATAGGTATGGTGAAAATCTAATGAAGTTACGCAACATGGTGTAAACAATGATAAAATTATTTTTAAAAAGTCTTTCCTTCTGCAAGGAATTTAATTAAATAAAATCCAAGTCTGTGTGAAAGAGGCACAGTATACAGATAAAGGTCTATAGATAATGGCTGAATGCTTCTGGTTTTTAATGGAGAAACTGATTTGTGAAGCAGAACAAGTAGTCTGATGGAAGAGTTATCAATCAGCTTAAAAGGTAATGACAAAATGTAAAAGTAAAATGAAAGAACAACAGCGACATAGTAACAATCAGACTGATTGCTAACATGCGACACATATAGGCTTAGTTTAGATAGAAACTGAAACTGTGAACACAGTAAATTTTCATTTTCTCCGAGCATGATAAAGCTTTGCACTTGCCACCACATGTAATAATATTGTAAAGAAAAAAATGAGAGGGAAAAGGATTTGTAGAGTATGGTACAATAACTTACTTTTTATGCATCATATGTTCAAATAATATCCTTAAGAAGTCTGCTGTAGACTGTCTTGCTTATTTGCAGCCTTATGCCACATATTTGAATAGATTTTAACTACACCTGATGTGTGTGTTAGATTCTGAATGAAATAGACCATAGCGCATGTATACATAGTGTTTTTACATAGACCGAAAAACATCTACATTATGTTCTTGTGATGTCATAATTATTCTCTTTGTATGTGTAAGTATTACTTAATACTGTGTTTTCAGGTTCGGTATGAGGACGAGGACGAAGATGAAGGGCCACAGCCAGATCCAACACTGGAGCAGGGTGCACCGCTGCCCGTTCGGCTCCAGGGAGGTTTCCCAGCAGAACTTGCCTCCACCCCTCTTGAGGATATTGATAGTTTCTACCATAACCAGCGGGTACGCAGGACGGAATTATATTTGTTTACTGACAGCTCCTCACTTTGAAGCATATTAAAAGAAGAAAACAAGAAAACATGGGGAAAAAAGTGTTCTCTGAACTATGAATTTCTCTACAAAATTAATACTTTCAATCCTGGATAAGTCACTTGCTGGTGGCGTTATAATACAAGCAATTCTCCCAGATCCCATTGATTTATGAATAGCAGATCATGTTAATGTCTAGTCAAATAGTTGTTATGATTGTAGCTTTTGATTCATTACTTTTTAAACCCCAAAAAGATACAATGTCAACTGTAAGTTCTAACTCTCATTTACACCCTGAATTTGACATAATTTAGAGAGTGAGAACTGAAAAGTAGGAATGTGAGTGAAGATAAATGAAGCTATCCTGAATTGAGAAAAAAAAATGTTTTATGTATATTCTTTGATAATTGATAGCATGAAGAATATCTTGGTCCAAAGTAAATGCAAAATAAATCATCATATTAAAAAGTGAATAAAATTTGTACTGATAATTGGAGAATGTCATGATTATCGCCTTTAGCTATTGATAAAATCATTGTTTGAACCACCAGTTTAAGTCAGCAGATCATCATTATGGTCTTAAAAGCTTTTACGTAATCATAAAGGCAAATATAAAATCTTGACATTGCTTAATAAAACCAGGAATATTTCACTGTTGTCACATCATAATATAGATTACATGGAGTCGCCAATCAATAGATTACATCGTCGGTATAGAAACTGTGCCAGGCAGTATGCTCTTTCAAGTTACATCAGCATTCATCGTTTATGCTGTGATTGGATGTATACCTCATAGAACCAAGCAATTGTGACAAATTCATGGTTTTATTATGTGACATCAGCGGTTTTATATTTGTCTAATACAGTGGTGTAAATGCTTTTAAGAATCTGATGATGGTTAGCCTACTGAAATTGTTTGTTTAAATAAAGATTTTATCAGCAGCTCCAGGCAGTAATCATAACATTTTTCAAAGATCAACAAGCTGTGGTGCATTACCTCCTGAAAATGTATTGGAGCTGATAAATTACTGATGTATTGCTATGGCAAGTGATTTTGAGATCTAAGAACTTTCCAAACTTATTTTTATTTTGAGACAATTTTTCTTGTTTTATTACTGGCTTTGTGTTTATAGACCAGAGAATACTATAACTTTATTTCAAAATTAGATATGACAGGTATTACTTTTACTTTCACTTATAACAATTGTACTAATATAACAGTTCATTTTTCTTTTTGCAGACATTCGTAGTGGTTAGTAAAGGAAAGGATATTTTCCGATTCAGTGCAACAGATGCCTTGTGGATTCTGGATCCTTTCAATCCTATTCGAAGAGTTGCTATATATATTTTGGTTCATCCCTTATTTTCACTTTTTATCATCACAACAATTTTAACGAACTGCATCTTCATGATCATGCCTACTACACCAGTAATAGAATCAACAGAGTAAGTAATAACATAATTACTTATAGCTTTGGAGATTCCTTTTGTAGAATTTGTGTTTGTAGAAGACTAGTTTCACAGTTTTTTTATTATTTTAAATGTTTTGGTGAACTGACTGCCATTCTCAGTTAATGAAAGAAGCAATTTGTTATGAAATAGTTAAGATTAATGGAATGAAAAGAATCACTCATTACCTAAAACAGTGTGTAGTTAATAAAACTGCTGTAAGCAGAGCAAAGGAGTCAGTCAGTGCACATTTTATTGATGGTTGACTACCTAAAACATGTTTTTGTCATATGTTTTTCATCTGTATTTTACAAAACATTTTTTCTCCACTGTTTCATATTTTCTAAAATTCAGAAATACAGAAAAAAATTGCTAGCTGTGTGCATAATGATGAGATTAATGTTGTCTTTTGACTGCAAATGGACCAGATTGTTGCTTTTTAAAACTGAGGGCTTCAAAAAGTTCATACATTGTGCAAAACATGCATTTTTGGACTGTGACCACTAACTATGAGCCATTTGAAAATCAATGCTTTATATCATGGTAAGTGATGTTAGCACTGGAAAAAAAAGTATGGAGAAAGATATCCAGCAAAGATCAGTCGATAAATATTCATTTTTTAAATTCAGACACCTTTTACATGCTGTAATAAAAATGCATTTGTATTTATAAAACAGATATTTATATACTTGTTGTTGAAAATGACTATACTGACAAAATTGTTATTGATTTGTAAGAATGTTTATATCTACTGTTTACTAGAAACGATGGGGAAGTATTTATGCATTGTTGTAGCGCTTATTGAATTTTCAGCATCTACATACATGTGTTTGTCATTCCATCAGTTTCACTCTGATCCATGCCACTTTTTTGTCTGCCATTGTATATTCTGAAAACTTCTCTGTCTAAATACTTATTTAGACCACTGAGATATGTGAATCCATGAATATGTAGCATGATACAGCATGCTTGGAGATAATTAAAAGGCAGAAAATCTTCAAATGAAAAAAAAGAAAAAAATTGGAAGAAATCGCATATGAGAGAGAAATTGCTGCGTGAGAAAAACAGAAATGGGATATTTGTTCTATGCATACATTACCAGACATTTTAAAATAATTGTAATGCATTTGGTTGTTTTACTACACCTTTATTAGGTTGTCTTTTCAGAAATCCAATGTATTTCGGCAGGACACATTTATATAACTGAATGTGATTCCACCCATGCCAACTTTTGATTCTACACAAACTCTGAGAAAACAATGGCAGTTGTACTGAAGTTCTTTGTCAAACCGTATCTTTCATATGTTATCTGCCTTTAAACTTCCAACACTGTTTTTATCTTTTCATACAAGGTTTTGTGTCGTCGTTGCCTCTGTAGAGCGTTGTACCATAGGAAGCAAGGAGAGGACGTTGTTTGGTGGCTGGTATCCTCTCTCTACAACACAACTGCACATATTTATTAACAGGGTTCTTTATTCATAAGAACAATTAAGTTACGTATTTTTAAGCAAGTCATTGTGTACAAGCTCTTCTGTAATAGTCCACGTTAGCCTCACTGCTGGTGAAGTACAATTCCCACTATAAACACTACACTATCATAGCTGGTGATGTGTACTGACAGACGCCAACTAGAATAGTGACTATTCCATGACTGCGGCAGTCTGCGACTGACTAGGACACCGATGGGCTGGGTGACTGTAACTGACTGGGGCCTCCGGTCCGCAGTGGCAGTCGAGAGGGCATTGCTTGCGTGTCTGTCTTTGGCATCTCTTGTGATAGACATGCTTGATTCAGCACCTTTTATCAATCTTCTTGCAACCTTTTTGCCAACAGGTGTGGTGGCGACAGCTTACGTCAGCACTCATGATACTGTATCCCCTGCTAGGCTAAGAAGACACTGCTTACCCAACAGGTTTCTGGTTTTCTGACAAGGGAACCTCCCCATCGCACCCCCCCCCCCCCCCCCCCCCCTCAGATTTAGTTATAAGTTGGCACAATGGATAGGCCTTGAAAAACTGAACACAGATCAATTGAGAAAACAGGAAGAAGTTGTGTGGAACTATGAAAAAAATAAGCAAAATATACAAACTGAGTAGTCCATGTGCAAGATAGGCAACATCAAGTAGTGTGTGAGCTCAAGAGCGCCGTGGTCCCGTGGTTAGCGAGAACCGCTGCAGAACGAGAGGTTCTTGGTTCAAACCTTCCCGTGAGTGAAGAGATTACTTTCTTTATTTTCGAAAAGTTATGATCTGTCCGTTCGTTCATTGACGTCTCTGTTCACTGTAATAAATTTAGTGTCTGTGTTTTGCGACCGCACTGCAAAACCCTGCGATTAGTAGATGAAAGGACGTGCCTCTCCAATGGGAACCGAAAACATTTGATCACTAGGTCATAGGTCAACCAGTTCCTCCACAGGAAAACACATCTGATATATTCTATACGACATTGGTGACGGCATGTGCGTCACATGACAGGAATATGTTGTCGACCCACCTAACTTGTACACTTGGCGAATGGGTAAAAAGATTCTTGTACCTTGCCCGATGTAGGTTTTCTTGTGGATGTGATAAGAGTTTGTCACATATACTGCAACAAATGAATGCAACAGTTTCACAGTCACAGTTTTCCCTGTGCTCTGTTAAAACATGTGTTTTTAACGTTTTCAAATTTTTCCGTGTGTAGACCGTCAAATCCTGCATATGTCCAAGCAAATCTGAACATGTCCTGGAATTTTGGAGAGCGAAGTTGATTATGTGTGAGTGCCTGAACTTTGATAATTGACACACGATCACAATCACGTAAACAATACTGTGCTGTGTACCTGTGCAGCTTCGGACGGACGGACAGATAATAATTGTCTGAAAATATAAAAATAAACTTTTCACTCGAGGGAAGACTTGAACCAAGGACCTCTCGTTCCGCAGCTGCTCACGCTAACCATGGGACCACGGCACTCCTGAGCTCACACTGTCCTTGATGTTGCCTATCTTGCACATGGATTACTCAGTTTGTATATTTTGCTTATTTTTTTCATAGTGCCACTCAACTTCTTCCTGTTTTCTCAATTGATCTGTGTTCAGTTTTTCAAGGCCTATCCACTGTGACAACTTATAACTAAATCTGAGGGGGGTGCGATGGGGAGGTTCCCTTGTGAGTCACACATGTCAGCAGTATTCATTGTATTGATCTCTGTGTTACATTTAAGGTCGTCATAAGATCTATCCCTACATAGAGACCTATATACACTATGTTTTCTGGAGTGATGATCATTATTCATAAAACACACCTCTCTGGAAACGTTTCACTGCCAAGAGCTAGAAGAAGAGATCTCATTCCCAAGAACAGCATCATCACAGAAATTCCCTACCAGTATGTAGACCATCTGATGTGTATTCAGGGACTTTCCACATGAAAAGGTATTAATAATAGTCCACTAAATCATATGACAGCAAAAACAATCCATTATTGATAAAATTATTTAACTATATAGTAAAAAAATCTGCTCACCAAGTGGCAACAGAATACACACACATAAAAGACTGTTGTGATTAGCAAGCTTTCGGGGCCAATGGCTCCTTCTTCAAGCAGAGGGGTTGAAGGGGAAGGAAGAAGAGTGAAGGAAAAGGACTGGAGAGGTCTAGGAAAAGGGATAGATTTTGGGAAAGTGACCCAGAACCATGGGTCAGGGGAGACTTACGATACAGGATGAAAAGGATAGAGTGTTTCCTTCTCATCCCATACAGTATGACATAGCTATACTTTTAGTGTAACAGAGGAAGAGTTATAGAGACAGACCAAGACTGGAATGTGCAAATTGGTTTATAGAGGATTTTGGGTGTAATAGTTTATATAGAGGTGAAAAGATTAGTACAAGACATGGAAAGATAGACCTCAGCTTCAGACCATTCAGTGAAGATGCTATCCACATCAGGTGTTACTGGCGTAGTGCTGCCTGGGTTTTCTATGCAAAATGTCTTCGACAGGGCCTTGACAGTCCCATCTGATGTCGCAGATTAACAACAAATTACGTAAGTAAAATGAGAAACAGCATCAGTTGCCAATAATCAGAAAGTGTCTAGAAAAAGAGAAATCAATGCGGATTCTTTCCCAAGGTTGTGTAGGGGCCAGCAATGGTGAGAAAACAGTGATACACCATCTGCTGACCCAAACACTTAAGGCAGGCCATGACAAAGTGTTCCATCTCCTGATCAGTGCCCAGCCAGAACACTTGACAGTGCACTAACAGTTTTGTACGAGAGGTCCCCTCAAGGACCATGGTGTAATAAACGGAGGACTTTCTGCCACGGAGCCACTGCATCCACTACACGAGGAGCAAACTCGTCCTTTGAAAGGGGAATAATGCCATCCAAGAATCAGAGGTGATAGCACAATCGATAAAAATTTCAAAGCGCAGACGGTCAGGCCACCCATGTTGTATTGTGCGTGTGTCCAGCTGGAACATCGGGCCCACCACCACACCAGAGGAAATGTGGGAACTGGTGATGGAGAAGTCATCCTCCATGTGCCTCACTTCCAAATTCACTTGAAAACAAAGTAGTTCCTCCTGGTCCTGAGGGGTGAGGGCCTTGGGGAGCCAGGACAGAACATATGTGTTCACATGTTGCAATATGCGATAAAAATGGATCTCAGAATTGTACCAGGAGAAGAACAGGGCCCAACACTGAAGACAGTGAACATCCATGGCGTTGTCTGGTAAGAACGCTGATGGGCTAAATGGGGAAACTCAGGGTTTATGGTTGGTATTTAAATGAAGTTTTACTACACACAAAACTTTTTTAAGACACAGGAGGAAGAGCCTCTATTTTCACCTGAGAATAATATTGCTAAGGTGAAGTGAGAGTTTTTTACGCTAAAGCAATTGGCTGTTTGGAGCCATCTGAATGGTGACGGGCCTAGATCACTCCCACATCATACGATGTACTGGAATGCTTCCATGGGTAGGACCAGATGCTTGCCAGGTTGAAATGTTGTAAGGAATGGTGCAGAGTGAAGACTCTCCTTAAGCTGCACAAAAGCACGCTCACATGTTGCAGACCAAATAAAAGTAGCACTTTTTCAAAACAATACATGCAAGGAGTGGGCAATAGTTGCTGCTCTGGGAATACATGTCCAGCTGAACAGTAATCAAAGAATGGAGACTACGTAGTTGATACTCCATGTTAGCACCTGTCACAATGACATTATCAAGGTAGTTAATGCAACTTGGAACAACAGTCATATAGTGATCCCAAAAATCAGCCATTGCTCCGTGTTGCCGAACTGTGTTGCTGCGGGCAAAAGTCATGTTCATTTGCCTTCGGTACATCAGTTATACATTCAAATCTGTGAGGGAATAATACATTTTAAAACTGATTTCAATCATTCGTCTACATGAGAGAAATCTTACTTGTGAGTGTTGAGGTTGTGCTCCACAGCAATTGCCTGTGTGACGTCGGAAGGCAAGAATAGCTGATACACCTGTGTGAACACATCAAGAACAATTTTTCTCAAAATGACAGCTGCCTAACGACAAGATCATCAGAAACAGTTGCAATAATTGCCATTTATTGTGATTGGGGCTGTATTATAAGTAAAACATTACAAAATAAACTTAAAACCAAAATCATTATATTTGTTTTACAACTGCTTCTACTCCATACTATTTTTTGAATGTGTATAATGCACGTATGTGGGTGTGTTTCACTGCTGTTCAATGTAAATCACTATGCGTAAAAAAGAATTACTGGTAGCAAAAGCTAGTGCAAAAGGCTATTATAAAAATTGTCAGTATGTTATTACATTTTTTGGTGTCAACAGGCATTGTGAGTTTAAACTAACTCGTTCGACATTACAGTGGCAGAACGCATTTATGATCCATCGAACACACTAACAATTATCCATCTTCAGTGAATAACTCGACAGAAAGTTGACTGATAAAGTCGAAAACGACTGATATCTCGACACGTAACACTCCCTTTCATTAAAAAGGCATTTTCCAATTTGTGCAATGAAAATGACAGGGGTTGAAATACTGGATTTTTTGATGAATTTATCCATTTGCATTCTTGCAAGTAATACAACAGGCTGGGGAAATCTTAACTTCTCCTTGGTAATGTGTTGAACATTATAGTCTCAATACTTCACAGGCTATATATTCCTCATCAATAAAAGCTAGGAAGTTCTCATATACAGTGTATGCAACTGATATGTTGACAAAAACGTTTTCAAGCTGTGAGTCTTAAAAATCGGGAAGATAATTACTTTACTTTGTTTCAAAGTCTACATTGTAGTACTATCAGCTATCTGAGTGGATATCCGAACCATCTGATTGTAAATTTAGGATGATATGTTCAAGGCTTTTATCCATCTTCACCTCCCTGTGAAAGTCGTATTTCTGAAACTTTTCAGCGTGACACACAGCGTGACACGCTGAAGGGGGATACTGTCTATTGCTTCATGCACAAGCCTTCCAGTGTCTGTTATCTTGAAAGTTTTTTTTTCCACCACATAGCTTGTAACCTGTGTGCAAATTAATTCTATTGGATTATGCTGACAGTAATATATGAGTAAACACAAAACTTTGTGACCACATTCACATCCAAGAAAGTCAAATTTGTTTATTCTGTCGCGTGACTTTTATAAAGTAACGAGCTGCAGGAGTTGAGCATGAGTTTGGCTTACATTGTATGGAATATTTTTATTTTTCAGCCAGATCACAATATTCCCTTTCCTGATGCTCGTACTTGGTCATTTCTCTGTAACAGCTGAATGATAACTGGCACAGTACTTACAGTGGTCGACTTTGAAACGAGGTATGGCAAGATTTGTTCAGTGAACCACTTCTTGAAAGTGACAGCATTCATTTCTGAATCATAGTCACTACTGTTTTCCTTACACCTAAATACAATTTTACTCTCAGGAACCAAATCAGAAAAATAGCCAGCATGAAGAATAAGTATCTGAGAACCTTTTCCTAAGGGAACTTTAAAACCGCCAGTAACATCAATCATTTTCATGGAATGTTTCTAATTCATCCATGTTTCATCAAGGTAATACACTGTAGAACTACCTCCTCCTCTTGTATCATGCATCTTTATAACAGATGTGCTTCATGCTGCTTCTACGTCACTTCTTTCAATTAAAAGCTCTCTTCTAAACATGATTAAAACCATTGTATTTTAAAATTCTTTACATTGACGAAGCACTACCTTTGAAGCCAATTTGTCAGGCATAATTGTAACAAGTTTTTGTGATGTTTGGTTTTCCCTTCTTATATACATTTCAAACGCAGAGCACTTTAAAATATCATTGTCAAAACCATGTATTTGTGTTACAGGTATCTTGCAATTTCGATGATTTTTCACGTGACATGTAAACAAATTTTCCTGAGGTTTCTACAGCTCCGATGCTTTTATTTGCTATTCTCTGAACAATTCTCTTGCTGACACATTCTTCTGCAGTTCGTTCTTGAGTCTTCAAAATGTCAAAAATAGAAGTATCACTTTCAGATTCACATTTGAAAAAGTTATAAATAAGACACATAAACCTCCTCAACTGGTTGTGAAGTATCTGCATCTACATGATTACTCTGCAATTCCCAATTAAGTGCCTGGCAGAGTGTTCATAGAACCACTTTCAAGCTATTTCTCTACTGTTCCCCTCTTGAGCAGCGTTCAGCAAATATTTACACTTTTATCTTCCCTTGCGAGCTCTAATTTATCTTATTTTACTATGACGAACATTCCTCCCTATGTAGGTGGGAGCCAACAAAGTATTTTCACAAATCAAATGGTTCAAATGGCTCTGAGCACTATGGGACTCAACTGCTGAGGTCATTAGTCCCCTAGAACTGAGAACTAGTTAAACCTAACTAACCTAAGGACATCACAAACATCCATGCCCGAGGCAGGATTCGAACCTGCGACCGTAGCGGTCTTGCGGTTCCAGACTGCAGCGCCTTTAACCGCACGGCCACTTCGGCCGGCGTATTTTCACACCCTCAGGAGAAAGTTGGCGACTGAAATTTCATGAGAAAATCCAGCCACAATGAAAAACACCTTTGTTTTGATGATTGCCACCCAAATTTGCACATCATATGCATGGCAGTCTCTTCCCTATTTCTCAAAAATACAAAACAAGCTGCCCTTCTTTGAACTTTTTCAATCAATTCTATCTGCTGTGGATCCCACACCTGACAGGTACACTCCAGAAGAGGGCGGAAAAGCATAGTATAAGTAGTCTCTTTAGTAGACCTGTTGCATTTTCTAAGTGTTGTACAAATAAATCTTTGGTTTGCTTTTCACACAACGTTATTTATGCGATATTTGCATTTTAAGTTATTTGTAATTGTAATCTCTAAGTATTTAGTTGAATTTATAGCCTTTAGAATCTTGTTTTTTGTCCTGTAAACCGAATTTAGCAGATTCCTTTTACTACTCATGTGGATGACTTCAGACTTTTCATTATTTAGAGTCAACTGCCACTTTTATTACCGTATAGATATCTTGTTTAAGTCATTTTCTAATGTGTTTTAATCTCTGATGACTTTATAATATGGTAAATCACAACATCATTTGCAAACAGTCTAAGAGGGATGCTCAGAATGGCTCCTAAATCATTTATTAGGTCAGGAACAGAGGAGTGCCTGTAACACTTAATTGAAAACGCCAGATACCACTTCTGTCTTACTTGATAATTTTCCATTGATTACTACTTGTAGTGATCTTTCTGAGAGGAAACCACGAAACCAGTCACGTGACTAACACGATACTTCATAGGCACAGACTTTAATTAAAGTTGCTTGTGAGGAACTTAATGTTTATTGCCATCACATGAAATTTCCATTTAAAGATCGCTCTAAAACATTTACAGATACACATTCTCAGCTATACTGCTATAAGAAAGTAACATCGACATCTGAGTGAATAATTCAGTCACTCTGTGAATAAAACTGCATTGTTGCAAAATACGGCAACAGTGCAGCAGGAGGGAGAGAGACTCTCACAGCCCAGTTTATTACTCGTGGCTAGCTGCTCAGAAAGAGAATGAATCTTATTGGCTACTAACAGTTGATGGTGGGGGTTTCGCAGAATGGCTGAAAATAGGGCTGCGTTCCAACATTATGTGAGCTATAGTAGAGGCTAAAAGGTGAATTAACCACAAGCAACTGTTTTAATGCCTCATCCAATGGAATCTGAAGGTAGGCTTCAGCCAAGTCAATTTTTGAACAGAATTGGCACCTAGTCAGCATTGTGAGCAACTCCTCCATTGAGGCAAGGGGTAAGTGTATATGACTGCCTGTGCATTAATATTGACCTTGAAGTCGCCACAGAGCTGAAGCTGATTGGAAAGCTTCTTTTTGGTCACTAAGGGTGTAGCCCTTTCACTTGACTAAATTGGTCTAATCACTCCCAGTGATGGTCTGTGATCCAGCTCCTTCTTAATGTGATTGTGTAAAGCTACTGCTCTGTAACTACTGAAAAGCTGATGTCATTTTTTGCAACCATATATTAGTCTTACAGATAGATTTAAGTGTTAGGAAGTCTTTTCTTAAGATATTTGTCTGGAGTGTAGCAATGTGTGGAAGTGAAGTGTGGTGGATAAATAATTTAGACAAGAAGAGAATAGAAGCTTTTGAAATGTGGTGCTACAGAAGAATGCTGAAGATTAGATGGGTAGGTTGTATAACTAATGAGGAGGTTGTTGTTGTTGTTGTGGTCTTCAGTCCTGAGACTGGTTTGATGCAGCCATCCATGCTACTCTATCCTGTGCAAGCTTCTTCATTTCCCAGTACATACTGCAACCTACATCCTTTTGAATCTGCTTAGTGTATTCATCTCTTGGTCTCCCTCTACGATTTTTACCCTCCACGCTGCCCTCCAATACTAAATTGGTGATCCCTTGATGCCTCAGAACATGTCCTACCAACCGATCCTTTCTTCTAGTCAAGTTGTGCCCCAAACTCCTCTTCTCTCCAATTCTATTCAATACATCCTCATTAGTTATGTGATCTACCCATTTAAACTTCAGCATTCTTCTGTAGCACCACATTTCGAAAGCTTCTATTCTCTTCTTGTCCAAACTTCTTATTGTCCATGTTTAACTTCCATACATGGCTACACACCATACAAATACTTTCAGAAACGACTTCCTGACACTTAAATCTATACTTGATGTTAACAAATTTCTCTTCTTCAGAAATGCTTTCCTTGCCATTGCCAGTCTACATTTTATATCCTCTCTACTTCGACCATCATCAGTTATTTTGGTCCCCAAATAGCAAAACTCCTTTACTACTTTAAGTGTCTCATTTCCTAATCTAATTCCCTCAGCATCACCCGATTTAATTTGACTACATTCTATTATCCTCATTTTCCTTTCGTTGATGTTCATCTTATATCCTCCTTTCAAGACACTGTCCATTCTCAAGATTTTAAACATGGCTGCAGCAGCAACTGTTAAAATTCTTCACAATAAAGGATGGCAGCCAAAAACAGTTGCAGGATAGAATTTTTTTATTAAAATTCTTGACCAAGGTTTCGGTACATATAAATATACCTTCATCAGAAGTAAAACTTCTAAAATTACATCATGCACTGGAGAATAATAAAACAATTATGCCAAAAGGCGTCGTCAGTAATTAAAATATCATCTCCATTTGTACAACATGTGTAATGGGCACAGGATCCAAGCGAACAGTTTAACAATGTTACTTCGCCTATGAACTGTTGAGACACGAGTGTGAAGGCACTAAGGCAGATTGTTTCGCCGAGAGAGGGCACTTGCATGTGCCAGACTCACAGTCTGGGGGGGGGGGGGGGGGGGGGGGTACAAATCTTAGAGGAAGACTAAGAGATGAATACAATAAGCAGATTCAGAAGGATGTAGATTGCAGTAATTATTCAGAGATAAAGAGGCTTACACAGGATGGAGTAGCTTGGAAAGCTGCATGAAACCATTCTTTGGACTGAAGGCCACAACAACAACAAGAACAGCAACTTATCAATCTGACCCCCATTTGATACAGCTCTGATGTGGTTGCACCTATGATACATGAAGTAACCTGCTGCTTACTGAACTTACTGCCCACACCAAATGTAAGTCGACTCACTATGGCAAGTGTAGTGCATGTTGCTATCCAAATAGAGTGCCCACAACTACCTGAGACAGCCTGGTCACCTATTGCCATCTCCAGAATCGAAGTGTGCACAAACACTACACCAGTGACACCTGACATGGATAATGTCTTTACAAGTGTATTCATGGGCCTCCAGGCCCTCAGTTCTTAAATGTGTTCAAGACATATAAACTACTTTCTCTGTATTCTTATTGATGTCACTCCATGAGCTAATCAATTGTATCTCTGATGTTTTCCCATGCGTTTTTGGTTAAAACACAAATGGTAGTGTCATGGTTAGAATTTTTGTGTGTTTTGGATTTTGTGGTTTTTCTGCCATTTGGCTCTTCCATGAGGGTTTGCTGCAGTCACTTCTGCAATGACAGTAGTGCATACATTCATGATGGCATGATTGTTGGCTATGTTGGCCCAGGCTCAGCTGACAGTTGTTTACACGCCATGATCCCCCACACCCTCTTCCATCCCTGATGATGAATCCTGGAAGATTGGGACACTTAAGAAAAGCAGCTTTGCCAATATTTCATAACACTTTTCTTATTGTGGATACCCCTTCATATGTATTACTTGCTGTGCCAGTTAGCTCCTCTGCAAGAACCAGTGTCACTTTCTTTTCATAATATGTGTAGTTTGCTGTTCTGCTATCACCACAAGCATGCACATGTGATCACTGTGTACTTTGAATTCTACCAATGTCGCAAATAGCTGCAACAGTCATTTTGAACTTTGTTGGTGAAGGTTCATGTCCTCAGCTGTAAGTACCGGATCATCAAAGCTAAGTCTCAGTCTTAAGTGGATACCATGCTCAGAGGTGCAATCATCTGTTGGCCCCAGATAAGGAGGTGCATCAACTTGCCCTTTATTGAGGATCCTACATTAGAAGAGGTTTTGAGTACTGCCCAGTGATTTGAGGTCTTCTGCACTGCGGGCCACCAGTTGCAGTCTTGGAGTGATGTAGCCATTGTTTACAGTATGCAACCCTGACATTTGGAGCCAAGGACATGGGGGAAGAGAGGGTAGCTGCAGTACAAACAAACCAACAGGGCCAATGCAGACAGACATCTCATTGGCAGCAGGAACGGCAAATGCCACTTCCTTTGTTCCCCGCTTGTACTGTACAGCATGAGTGGGCAGCCCGTCCCAAGCTGTGAGCCTCTTGCTGTATATGAAAAGTCAATCTATAACTATATCATCGTGACAGGTGCCACCATGAAGGATATCCTGTGTATCCTCCGTTCTTTGTTTACTATTCTGCAGGACATGGGCTTCAAATGTAATGTTGCTAAGTCTCACTTTTTCCAGCCTTCCATTGTTTATTGGAGTCATAAAATATCCTGGCAGGGCATCCACCCCATGCAGCAACATATCACCGCCATTACACCTTTGCCCTGCCTGTTTAATCTACAAGAACTTCAGGCATTCCTTGGCAAAGTGGCATACTGTCGCAAGTTTATTCCCTGTGCAGCTACTGTCACCCACCCACTGCATGTGTTACTTTGGAAAAGTGCTCCTTTTGTTTGGTGTGCAGCATTTGAGCGTGCTCTTGTAAACTTAAGGATAATCTTCTCTCGGCACCATATCTTGCAACATTTTGATCTGGCAAACCTCTGATCCTGGCCACAGGTGCATCCCAATATGGGATGCAGGCGGTCCTGGCCCATCGCTACTAAGATGACTCCGAACAGACTATTGCCTTTGCCTTTGCGTCAAAAACACTCGACATGGCTCAGCAGCCTTATTCTCAGATGGAAAAAGAAGCTCTTGTTATTGTCTATGCCATAAAAAATGTAAAATGTTTTGTGTGGTGCAGAATTTCATTTAATTACTGACCACCAGCCCTTGATCATCTGATGTCACAACATGTGAATGCAGATACTGTGTCCCGGGTCCCCACTGACCCTGACCCTCCATTTGACTAAGAGGACCTGCTTTGTTTTCAACTGGATCCAAAGGTGAGGCATGCAGATGATGGCTTCCTCATCTCCAGTTCCGATTACCCTTTGCTGTGGTGGAAGGCACAGTGCTCTGGCAGGTTGCATGCATTATGCAGCATGTGTGACCCAAACATTTGGCAGAGAAGGCACCAGATCTGCTCCAGAACTTTTATGTATTGCTCCATCACCTCTTTCTTTTGGATACCATTATTGCCCTGTTGTCAGAAGTGTTTACTCCCTGCATTGAGGGTTCCAGTGGATCTGTGGCAGTAGGTCCTCCCATTTATTACATCAGGGTCACTGGGGGATCTCTTGTACAAAACTGATGGCGTGCTGCCACGTGTCTTGGGTGGGCATTGATCGGGAGGTGGAACGCCTTGTCGTGGCCTGCCTCAAGTGTTTGGACCAGCGGACGGTGTCACACATTGTTCTTTTGCATTGTTGTCCTCAGTCATTTCGCTGGTCCTTTTCTAGTCCTTTTCTAGTTACTGGAAACTCGTGCTTTTTTTCATTTTCCTTACGTCATTCGTTGTCTGTCTGCAGCAGCATCAGTCATAACTGTCAAAGCCCCATTGAAGATGATTCTCCAGAGGAAGATTGCCGCATCCTGGCATTTCCCTTCCATCTACAGTTGAACAGCGAGGCAGAATGCTTTGTCTGAATGTTTAAGATTTAGATGCACAACTACATAAAATATACCCTGACCAAGGAAATTCTCACATTTTCTTAAGTGCTTACAGAATGAGCCCAATTGGAGCAAAGAGACCTTTCGAGCTCCTTCATGGCCTTCAACTGTGGACACTGCTGAACTTCATGCTGCCAGGCAGGTGTCCCAGAGTAGTGCTTGTTTTGTTGACGTTCCCAACCAGCACGACAGTCTGGGCCAGGCCATTTGGATGGCACCCTCACTGGATTCCTGCCACCTTTTACAGCCAGGATGGTTGCCATGTCTTCATGGTTTTTCACTGAAGATTGACTCAAGCCACACCACTGGAATCAGTTGCATGCCAGGATGGACCTTGGGGTATCTTCTTCAGCTCTGGGCCCGATAACTCGCTCTTCATCGGCCCTTGCCACTCCTGGTCGTGCCCTGGCAGTCGAGGCTTTGTCAGCACCGATGGCGGTTTGTTTCCTGCAGCCGGAGTTGGCTGAGCTGAGCAGGTGCCACCATGAGCGAGGACTGAAGTGTGGTCTCCGTCACTAGCGTCTCTCCTCTCCAGTCTACCATTGTCATTGCCTGTTCTGGCATCCTTTGTAGTGGACTACCACATCTGGGTGGCTACTGCCCTCCTTTTGTCGCTCTGTCTACTGGTTGCTCTGGGGTATACTGGTATTCATGTTGCCCTTGTCCCACTCGTTGTTATCCATACGCACTGGTCTGGACAGATCAGGAACTCCTCATGCTTTTGGCTGCTGTTCCCGTTCCTGAGGTGGCCACCAGGTGCAGCCCAATTACTGACAGCTGACACCAGGTCTGCAGGTTGCATGCAGCACTAAACCAGCTAGCAACAGCTGGTGTGTATAGTGTATTTAGGGGCATGCATAGGCCTCGGGGCCTTCAGTTGTCGCCAGTAGTATTCCCCAGCTTATTTTTTTCGCTATGAGTTGTTTTTCATCAGCTCAATCACATACCTCATACTCCTCACGCTTGTTCCGTTTTAAGCATTATTTCTGCTCATCTGTACCTCTTACCCCATTCTCAAGAACCCAACTGTTTGCACTGATAATGTACAACTTGATACACATTATTTAAAGTGAGATGAATAATGAAAAATGTGTCAAGACATAAAGCACCCTTTCTCAAAATGTCATCTGGGACATGGATTATTCATAATGCTGGCTCAGGAGATATACATATTCAGCTTTATATGTCATGAAAAGCTGATGCTAATGCTCTTTCGTGTACTGAATGTGTTTTATCCTGGTACTCTATTAACAATTATGACTAAACTGATGACTGTGAATGGTTTATGTGTTAAAAGCTGACTTCAGATTTGTTTTGGATGAGTATTCCATGTGACACAAAAATTTAAATTCCTGCATCACATTTGGTCGTAGTTCTGCTATCAGTTTTAAGGTGCAGTGGGCTTGCTTTTCAGAGAAAACTAGTTATTCTGGCAACTTTCAGTATGCCTCACAATGGAAGCCAAGGAGTGGCTACAGATGTAAAACTCTTTGACTTATTTGTTGATTGTATCAGTGTTCTCCTAACTCCTATTAACCCATTTTCTCTACTGATGTGTGTCATTGTGTTTACAATAATGCTTGCAGCTGTGTCTTACCATGTAGTTAACATTCTTTGGTCCCAAAGCCAAGATTTGCCATTTTTAGTTGTGTTGAGTCACCAATAAGGAAAAAAAGTTTTGAGTGAAGTAGCTTTGTGGCACAACTGACATGAAAGTCTGATTTTCATTTCTCTCCTTCAATTTCTAATAACAAGTCAGAAACTAGTGTGCATCTTTATTCCTTCCTAGCCTTACCTATTTGATGCTTATTCACAATTTTCTTGTTCTTGGTGTGTGTCAGAGACCAGAGATCACTGTGAAGGCTATGGGAATCTTGCTTTGGTTTCTCAGTGCCGACAAGATGGCATGAGTGAGAAACATTATCACAGTGGTGTTGCAATCATTCACAAAAGACATTTCTACATAATCATCTTTAGGAAAAGAATGTACATGATGGGACAACTTCCGTTGCTCTATCATTAGTCTCTGATAGCTGTTTTGGAGAGCTGGGGCCAACTTTGGATTTCATAGTTCCTCTCTGAACCCCTAAATCAGAAAATTTTCATTATTCTTTGAGAGTATTGTAAGTACTGAGAAAATATTCATCTTTTCCTTGAAGGTGCTGTGTAAAGACAACTAGAAACAAAATGTTAATCATAAGTCTTTGAAACCAAGTGCAAAGTCTGGAAACAAAATTACTAATATTTATTTTCAAAGATTAAAGTTAATTAGCAATAACCAAGGTGGATTATGATCAGTATTTATATAATAAAGTATGATCTCAATTTCAGTTTTTGTAATCCTAGTGTGCTGGTTATGTAGGCTGTCAAAACCTCGAACCAAAAAGTATTCAAGTCAGGAAGTGAATCTCCCAAAATTGTGTCAGTTTGTAAAACTTTGCCTTTGTGTTGTAAGAATCTTATGATAATGAAACACTTTTTATGCCAAAAATGGGGTATGTGCCTCTAAATGACCATATTTTATAAATATTTGTAGTTGATAAGTTTGTCCGCTTATTGTAAAGAAAAAGTCCATTTTGTTGAATTCACCATACATGTATAAATGAGCTAACAGAGTGAAACAAATGTGAATCAGTTAGTAGTGACTGCAGATGAAGATTTTCCTGGTATGTTGCTGCAATAAAATCTTCTTGTTTATCTGCAGGAAACTGATGACACTTTGACAACCACCCATTTTACTCCCAATTTTTGACAAATTAATGGTGTGTCACACTCTCTTTCCTTGTGTAAACACCAAGAGTTCTGGTCATTTTAGTCCTTAACAGCTACTAAAGAAATGACCACCCACCCATTGCCCAGTGATTACTGTCCACTGCCCACCAGTGCCCCATGAGGTGGAAGATGCCATTGCTCTTATCTAATTGTTTCACATACAGGCTACTGCATATGTTTGGGGCAGTTCCTTTATCCTGATTAATAAGATTGATTGACAACTGCATTCCAGTTACCACCTTTATTAGGCTTCCTTCAAATCAACCAGCCTCACAAAGAAAACCCCCCTGTACAATTAAACTGAGTTTTGACAATATTAGGACAGGGATAGATTGCTACTCACTGTAAATATGACCCACTGAGATGCAGATAGCCACAATGAAAAGACTGTTCCACATTATAGCTTTCAGCAAAGCCTTCTTCAGCAAAGGAAACACAAACAAATTCACACAAGCAAACACAGCTCATTCACAAATAACCATTGCCACTGGCTTCTGTGACTGGAATCATTGTGATCGGAACTGCTGGTGGTAGCTGTCATATGCGTATGAGGTGTGCATGATTTTGTGAATGTGTGTGTGCTGACCAATCCTGTCTCACAGACCTCATTCATTTACCCCACCCTCCAAAATGCCCTCCCATCACCATACAGAATCCAGAACCTAAACAGACACGAAACACAGTCATGAACCTTTTCTTCAAAAGCCTAGCCCCACAGAAGTATAAGTCCTTTCCAAAAGCCTCACCTTTTGCTCCATTCTCAAATTCAGTCATGCAGGACTTGTTAAAGATCTTCTCTTCTTCTCCCAGTCCCTAAAGTGGAAACACTTTTTCGTCACCAATCCTACCAGTTAGATTTGACGAAAGACCAATGTTGAACCCTGCCTGACAGTTCACTCTTCCATAAAACTGTGATCTATCCCCACTACCCCCAAATCACCCCCTGTTTACTTTCCAGAATTTCTTAACCTTGAACCTTGCATCACCATCATTCCCCAAATTCTTCAACATGCAAACTAACCTTACATCTGCAGAAAGACCCTCAGACCACCACCTAAAAAATTATCCCAACCTTATTATCCTATGTGCTGACATAGGCTCACCACTATTGTTTTGAACCGCAAGGATGACCTGACACAAGGTCTCTGCTAGCTGTTAGATTCATTCACCACAAATTATGCCACAGTGACCCCATCCAGAAATCCAGCAGGATCTCCAGTCTGTTCTCAAATCCTTAGGCCCATCCCAGAACTGCTCCCTGGAGCCAATCTCCCTCCTCACCCCTACCACTCTCCACGCTCCTACCTTCTACATGCTTCCTGAAGTCCATAAATCCAACCACCCTGGACATCCAGTTGTGGTCAGTTACTGTGCCACCACTAAGAGGATCTCTGCTCTTGTAGACCAACACTCAGTCTATTACCTGCAACCTAACCTCCATTATAAAAGATACCAACTATTTCTTCCACCACCTCTCCACAGTTCTTTTTCCTTTACCACACAATGCCATGCTCGGCACCATTGATGCCTCCTCCCTTTACACTAACATCCCTAATGCCCATGGCCTTACTGCTATTGAACACACTACCTTTCCCAACACCTGGCTGGTTCCAGACCAACAATCTCCTTCCTTGTTGCCATGACCAACTGTATTCTCACCCACATTTACTTCTCCTTTGAAGGCATGAAGGCATTACCTACAAACAAATCCAGAGTATGGCTATGGGCACCTGCCTGGCGCTATCCTAAGCCAGCCTATTCATGGGCCATCTAGAGGAATCCTTCCTAAACATCCAGAATCCCAAACCCATTACCTGGTTCAGATTCATTGATGACATTTGTGTGATTGGATTGAGGGTGAAGACACCCTATCCACAGTCCTCCAGAACCTCAACACCTCCTCCCGCATTCACTACAACTGGTCCTGTTCAACCCATCAAGCCACCTTCGTTGGTGTTGACTATCACCTTAAAGACGGCTATATCAGTACTTCTGTCCATAACAAACCTACCAACCACCAGCAATACCTCCACTTCGACAGCTGCCACCCATTCCATACCAAGAAGACCCCTGCATACAGCTTAGCCACCCATGGTCATCGCATCTGTAGTGACAAGTGGGCCCTTTGAAAATATACTGAGGGTTTCACTGAGCCCTATACAGATCATAATTCCCTCCTAACCTTGTACAAAAGCATGTCTCCAATGCCTTATCTTTCCAGTAACCTAATGCCTCCCAAGGCCCCACTATCCTGCCACAGAGGAGCATTCCCCCATGACTCAGTACCATCCAGGACTGGAGCAACTGAATTACATTCTCCACCTCTCGTCATCCCCAGAAATGAGATCCTTCCCACCCCTCCCACAGTGGCATTCTGCCACCCACTATACCTACACAGTATCCTCGTCCATCCTTTGCCTCATGGCTCATATCTGCGTAATAGACATAGATGCAAGACCTGTTCCATACATCCTCCCACCACAACCTACTTTCAGTCTGGTCACAAACATCACCTATCCCATAAAAGGCAGGGTTAGCTGGGAAACTAGTCATGTGATCTACAAACTAAGCTGCAACCACTGTGCTGCATTCTATGTTGGCATGACAAACAAAAAGCTGTCTTTCTGCATGAATGGCCTCCAACAAACTGTGGCCAAGAAACAAGTGGACTGCCCTCTTGCCGAGCACACTGCCCAACACGATGTTTTTCATTTAAATGACTGCTTCGCAGCCTATGCATCTGGATCCTTCCCACCAACACCAACTTATCTGAATTGTGCAGGTGGTAACTCTCCCTGCAGTATATCCTGCGTTCCTATAACCCTGTTGATCTCAGTCATCATTAGTCATTGTCCTTGCCCATCTAGCCCCTTCCTTGTTCCCATTCCAGCACTAGACAGCCCTCTATTCCACCAACGCAATCTGGCTCCAGCTGCCAGAGACTGTGGTCACGTATATGTGAGTTGCATTTTGTGTGTGTGTGTGTGTGTGTGTGAGTGTGTGTGTGTGTGTGTGTGTGTTTGTGTTTGTGTGTGTGTGTGTGTGTGTGTGTGTGTGTGTGTTTTGTCTGTTTTTGACACAGGCCTTGTTGGCCAAAAGCTAACTTTCTGACAGTCTTTTTGTTGTGCCTTTCTGTGACTCGTCATCTCCGCTATATGGTGAGTAGCAACTATCCTTTTCATTATATTGTTACATTCCGTCATGGATTTTCCATTTTTTGATTGTGTGTGTGTGTTTTCTTTACTGCAGAAGGCTGTGGCTGAAAGCAGTAATGTGTAACAGTCTTTTCATTGTGCCTGTCTGGCACTCAGCAGGCAACTCAGTGAGTGGCAATCGGGCCTTTTCCTAATATTGTTGATATTCCAACGTGGAGTTTTCATTGTTTAAAAAGAGTTTTGAGTCTGTATATTACTAGTGACATCATCAAGTTCAGTATCATCATCCATTTGACATTAACTGCTGGATAAAGACCTCTTCTAGAATTTCCTACATGACATAGTCTTCCAGTAGATGCACCCCAATTACTCCTACTTGTTTCCTTATACCATCTATTCATCTCCCTTTAGGGATTTGTCATGGCATTGCTTTATGTCTTGGGATTTAGCAAAAACCTCCTTGGTGCAACTACCATGTATTCAGATTGCTACATAAACCATGCACTCTCAGTTCACATTCATTCCTCTCCATTCTGTCTCTGATCTGCCTATTTGCCCTCCTCTCTCTCTCTCTCTCTCTCTCTCTCTCTCTCTCCCCTAGTAGTTCCCAACATATATTATTCCATTACTTAGTGGTTTTTACATTGAAAGTCCGTGTCTTACAGACATAATTCAAAACTTGTGTTGATTATATGTTATTTCAGTCTTACTATAATTCATTTCCAACATGTTTTCTTCCATTACTTAGTGGTTTCTGCATTGAAAGTCCATGTCTTGCAGGTACAAGTCAGAACTTGTGTTCATTATGTGTTATTTTAGTCTTAATGTAATTCATTTCCTGGTCTACTTTCAGATTTTCTCTACGTGTTATTTCATTCATTTTTTTAAATGTTTATTTGCACTAGAAGAAAACAGGACAAACTCATCAACAGAATGACAGTGATTCAGATAGATTCCATTAGCATGTATTCCCTCATTTTCTTAATTTAAGGATCTGAAAGCTTCCTGAAGGATTGCTGAGAATATTTATTGGTGATGTCATGTCTCTTTGTCTAATTTTTTTTAAATTTCTGAATGTCTTGCTGTCCTGGTGAAATCTAATGACATCTATAGCATTGTTTTACATGGTCTTCAATTTAGTTTGAATCATAGCCTTATATTTCAAGAGGATGATAGTTCACATTTGATTGAAATCAAATTTAAAACTTTTTGAATCCGAGACCATATGGTAACTCTCTTGAAAGAGGCTATTTTCCTGCATATGTTGTTCTTTTATTTTGACATAAACACTATATTTCAGCATAAGCCATTACCTAATTTCACCCCTTTGGGCATTGTCAAACTACATGGTGGTATAAACAGTAACGAAATTTATGGGCAGCTTCAAGTCAAACAAGAAATAATAACAATAAAAAATACACAAGAAAATATAAAAATAAACCCATAGTGACATATATCCCAATAAAAATTCTTATGCATACATGTTGTGATCCACACAGAAGTATGGAAAAATACAACTTATGATGATGTCCCTGGTAAGAATGTCACATGACCACAGTAGGTTTGGGTACAACCTGGATGTACATCAACTTTAACACAATTTGTTCTTAAAAAATATGTCATGTGATTAAAATTGAATGACATAATAATTTTCCATCATAGATGTAAAATTCACATGTAAAACTAGCTGAGAAACCCAGTGTCGCCTGTGCCTGTGCTCGAAACTTCTTACATGTGGAATTCATTTTTAACTTGTGAAGCTTCTTTGTATACAATCCTTGAAGTAGTATGATTGGGGACATGAATGAAGAGTTTGCTTGCTTCACTAACGTGGAAGAGTGCCTAGAGAGCTGAGTGTATGAAAAGAAACTGAGACTAAGGTACACACCTGCAACACACAACATCTGACGTGGCGCTTTGTTTATTATCATGGCACAACGTAACCTCATTGGGAGTTGTACACATTTAAAGCAAAATGGTAAATTGTTAGGGATACATGGATTTCAGGGTATAAAAACTTGCTCACCTGCAACTGTTTCCATCATCAAAATTTCCGCATCTGTGATATTACGTTGGAGTAACCTTAAGCTTCTCTGAATAAAGAGTTCTGTTACTTAAGCCTCTGTGAATAAAGGATTTCTGAGGAGACAGATGATGCATGATGCATGACACACTCAATCAGAGTTACAATGTGCGTTGCATTCAGGAGTTTTCAGAGAACTAGTTAAAATGGCTGATGTTCTCAAGCTGCAGCAAGTCTTGCCTCACGATCTTCATGAGACTGCATAGTCCTCAGTCTTTATCTGTTCTGGTGTATTCAGAAAGAGTCTAGACATTTTTTTATGTAACCAAAATGAAATCAAAATTTAATGAGTATGCACCGAGATCATAAACCAAATTTACTAAACCCATTTTTCCTATCAAACAATACAAATAAAACATATCAAAAGAAGCAAAGCAAACCAAAGTCAGAAAATCTGAATATCCTAGCCAAGTAAATTGTTAACTTATGAAAATACTTGAGTCACTGAGAGAAAAGTACTTTCCTAGGAAAGAAGTCAAATGTAAATAAAACCTATAGAAAGAAGCAAAGCCATTTGAAGAATGACATTTTCCTTCAAGACTATGTATATGGTATTATTATTATTATTATTATTTTCCCACACTACCAGTTTCAGGGATTACCCATTTTCAAGTGTGTCTGAAAACATAGCAACTCACCGTAGCAAAAAACAGCTAAACACAAATCATGTAACTTCATTGGACATACAATTACACACACTTAATGTTTACCTCTTGTAATATATGTGGCTAGGTGCTCCTCATTAATTTAAAAATTGTGTGCCATGCATAATTGTGCAAAGCACACTCATGAAATGTCCTCATCTAAAATATAAAGGTGAATGACATAAAAGTGCTTACGAGAACAAAAGTATTACCACATTGTTTAAATGTCACATCTAGCCAGAAGCACTAAGAAAATAAACCTTGCAATATTTCCTATGAAACACACTATATACACTCACTCAATGAACATGTGCAGTTTGTGTGGGAAATTTTGAACTGTAAGTCAGAGGGGGGGGGGATAGAATAATATTACAGCTATCGATACAGTTTCATAAATATCTCTGTATTGTAGTAACAGTTATGTGAAACATGTACTATGGAAATAAATTGGTGTCACTATGTTAAGACATTTTTCTTGAACTGAACAAAAGCTGTTTACATTTATGTTTTCAGATAATATTGTGAAATGATTTAATATAGTGTCAAATCTCAACTTTAGTATCTTACTATGTAATTAGAAAAAAGTGTGAAAATATGTCCACATCTTTAATGTAAAGTGAAGTACTCATAATTACAGCATGTGACAAACATGGAGAAATGATGTTAGCAATCAGTTGTGGGCAAAACAAACTTGTTAAATGTCATAAATAACCATGGCCACAGGAAACATAATTAAGATAAAATAGTAACGGTAGATGTGAGGTGAAAAAGATATGTTGTACATGAAATACAGTATATCTTTTACTGCATTGCATGTGCTTGTGGGCTTGTGAGTAACTATTCATGCTTGTTGATGGCACAGCACAACTGTCTCTTACAGTATAACCATTATTTTAAAAATTAAACAATTGAGATAATTAACAGAGATAATCTTTACTATAGCATAAACTTACATATTTTGTAAAAAAAATCTGCCCAACTGGCGAATACATTTTATAGCAAACAAAACAGTGTTGTTAAGTTTTTAACACATACAGTGAAATCAGTAAATCCTTATATCCTAGCCATCTATGTAAATGCGCTGTTTGTTTATACTAGTACAGAAGAAAGTGCTGTATCTACACTATTTATTGACAACCACTACATACACAAAAATTATGTTGGCTTGTAGCTGCACACCAAATAATGACAAGGTTAGGGAAGCATTGACATGCAAGTGCAAGTGGGCGAGGACCTGCTGGCAGTGACCCGACATGTTTGTATTTGCTGGCTGGGGTGCTGGCTGCATGCAACAGTGGTGCGAAGGCTTCGCCTGATCACCACTGGTGTTGGATACAAACACTGCGTGACAGATTGCTCGGGCACATGGCCACATCCCTCTCCTCTTCTGCAGAGCCAGTGCCACAGGTATTGGTGAGCAAAAAAGGATGACCATGCTGGCTGGATCACTGTTGGCAGAAGGTCAGCATGGGTGAGGAAGCTACCCTACCTGCCCAAGTGACCCAATGACAATAATGACAGTAGTGATAGCAGTGTTGCAACAACAACTGCATGGCTCCAGCATTGGCTTCCATCATCTCATCACCATCCTAGGAGGCATCAAGCTTGTGCTGTCTCCAGCCCAGTGAGGTGTATGGGCAGAAGTGGCCCATACCACAGTGTGCTGCCTGCAGTGATGACGTTGCACATGTGGGCTTGGTGGGCCATCTGGTGGCAAGAGACAGCAGCAGCAATGAAAGGAGAATGTCCATCCGGTGCTGCAATGAGTGGGCGGCACCTGGGCAGCCACCGTCAGACACCAGTTGAGGGTCCATGGTGGGTAGAGGCTCCATCTTGATATTGTTGATGCCTGCCAATGCATCCCAGAAAGGAGCCCAGCTCCTGGGAGAGGACGACACGTGCATGAGGGCCCTCCAACAGTGTCCACTGCAGCTGTGGTGGGTCATTGCCCCATCAAGGGCATAGTTGATTCCAATGACGGGAGAGCAATTCCCTGCTGGCGTCCACATTGAACATTTGCTGGCCGTGCATCTCGTGAACCTAACTGCTCAAAGACTGGATTGCCCACAGCATATCGTGAAGGGCACAAATGCATCACAGGCTGTGATGCAGGATGGGGCAGGTTAGCAGCATTTGGGGTCATCAGGTGTGGAGAACCTCCAGTGGGCTGCTGCTGTTCAGTGAGGTGGCCCTGTAGCTGCTTAAGAACAGAGGCAATGCCGTATCAGCAGTTTAGTCCAGCACTTTGCTAGTTACATCCTGAATGTACTCACCACACATTCCACCTCTCCATTCAATTGGGTATAAAATGGTGCAGATATGAGGTGAGTAATACTGTTCCTGATGCAGAAATTTGGAACAACACGAAGGCAAACTGTGGGCTGTTATCATAGACGATTGTCCATGGCAATCCTTTGATCGCCAAAATCTTTGTTAGAGTTCAAACAGTAGCTTCAGCTGAGGTGGAGCGCATGCATAGGACGTATGGGTAATTTGACACTTCATACACCACAACTATCCACATGGAATGACAGAAAGGACCCCCAAAATCAATGTGGATGCTGTTTGGTAATTAACGAGGAGTGGGCCACAGCGCAATAATTTGTGGGGGTGCTGCCTGATGCCTGGTACAATGTTTGCACCAATGGACAAGCTTCTCAATCACTGAATCAGAACTGGGCCAACAGATAAAATGCCTTGCTAGCATTTTTGTGTGGCAGGATGGCAATGCAGACTTTGTCCGTGTCCATACTACGGAGGAGCATCAATCACCACCAGCCAATTACAAAGAAGGAAAACACTACAGAGTGGGCCCAAGTTCTTATTGGGGAACCATTTGCACCAACCTTTAAACAAAAAATGAGACACCTGATGGTGCACCCGATCTTGTTGAGCGGTTTTTTCTATGCACTTTGCTGTGACTGGTAGCCTATCCAATGCCTGACACACATGGTTAATGATTTGGAAACACACAGCTTCCGTTTTCTCAAATTCTGGGTCAAGAACAATGGGTAAGCGTGACAGCACATCTGTATTGGCATGATAATCAGTGGTAGAATAATTAATCTCATACTGATACACACACAAAAATAAAGCCCACCACTGACATGGAACTTGCGGATCATGTAGATGATGGCCAATGCTTCCTTTTCTATTTGTGAATAATTGCTTTGGACAGCATATGCCAGAGGTTGTTCAGATCAATCAGTTTCTCTATGAGACAAAACCACCCCAAAGTCCATATTGGGACACATCTGTAGGAAGAACCAGCTGTTTACCCAGTGTAAAGGTACCTAGACAAAGGGAAGACATTAGCAATGCCTGGATGTGGGTGAACACCTTGTTGCAGTCCACTGACAAAACAAAAGGAACACCTTTCTACCACAAGTTGTGTAAGGGATGAATGGTATCCACTGAATAGGGAATAAATTTTGAATAGTAACTGAATTTTCCCAAAAATACTTTGGTTCTTTCAGGTTTCACAGCTTAGGAAGGTGGAAAATAGCCACTAGATGGTGCAGCGTAAGACAGTCAATATCTTTTGAAATAAGACAGCCTATGTATTCTACTTGTGCCTGAAAAAACTTTGACTTCCACAGATTGTTCTGAAGGCCTGCATCTCTGAGGTTAATGAAAAGTCTGAAGATTGTCAAGATGCTCCTACCATGAGCACCCTATGGTGATAATGTCATCTAGACAGTTTTCATAACAGGAATCATCCCATATTGACTTTTTAAGACTTGCTGAAAAATAGTAGGGGCACTTGTGCGTATAATGAGATGTTGATAACCATAATCTGTTGGGAAGCAGAATCCAGATGAAGCTGTTGATAAGCCTCTGCCAAATCAATTTTTGAAAAACATTCCACTTTCCAATTTCACAAGGATTTCGCCAGTCTACGGAATTGGATAAGAATTCACTACCAACTGAGCATTAATGGTGGATTTGGAATCTCCACACAAATGAAGTGCCCCTGAATGTTTGTGAATGACAGCCAATAGCATAGCCCATTGGCTAGAGGTGTCAGTTAAATTGTAGCCAGGGTCTGCGACCTATGGAGTTTCTCCTTTACTGCCAAACTCAGGGTAAAGCACAACAAAATTTCAGTATGGCCATCGGTTTGAGGGTGATGTTTGGCTTAAAATCTCTTGCTGCCCCCAAATCTGGTGGAGACAGGGACAAAACTCATGGCAGAGGTCTTCTAGTTCCTGAAACAGAATGGAGTCGGAAACAAGATGTGACTTGTCTTGAATTTGAAGCCCAAAGGCCTTGAATGCATAAAGATTTCCTTTATCAGGATACAGATTAGCTGGCTGTTTTTCAAGGAGTTCCTTGCGGGGTGGGGGATTGGCTATGTACGTAAAAAACAGTATTCCATTTGAGTACGTAGACATATCACGGCACTGAAACTAAACTTCTAATTGTTGTTGTTTATAGGTGCCCTAACTCTGACTTCAGAGCGTCTCTGCTCAAGCTATAGAGGGTTCTTGATCCACTTTATAGAAAGTACCAGAAATTAGTTATATGTGGTGACTTCAATATAAATTTTGCATATGATGGTGCAAGAAAAAGGATGTTGGTAAATTTGCTAAATTCATATGATATGATGCAAATTGTGTTTTTTCCAATTAGGGTGCAAGGGAACAGTAGCACAGCCATAGCCAATATTTTTATTCATTCTTCATTACTAGATGCGCATTCTGTTAGAAAAGGTGTGAATGGCCTTTCAGACCATGATGCACAAATTTTAACACTAAAAGGCTTTTGTACGCAAACAAATGTCACATGTAATTACAAACTGTGTAGAAAAGTTAATCCAACAGTGGTATAGAATTTTTCAAACCTTGTCAAGGAACAAGAGTGGCTGGATGTTTATAGTGCTGACAACATAGATGATAAATATAATGCTCTCCGTAACACTTTTCTCATGCACTTCTAGAGTTGCTTTCCATTAGAACATTCTAAAAGGGGTACTAGCAGTAAAAGGCAGCCTGGGTGGCTGACTAGTGGTAAAAGGATATAATATAGAACAAAGTGGGAATTATATCAAAATGTTAGAAGCAGTCACAATCAAGCTACAGTAGTCCATTACAAACAGTACTGTAAGGTGCTTAAAAATGTTGTTAGGAAGGCAAAGAGTGTGTGGTATGCAAATAGAATAGCTAATTCACAGGATAAAATTAAAACCATATGGTCAGTTGTGAAGGAAGTGTCTAGTCAGGCCATTCATACTTCCTAAAGGAAGTGTCTAGTCGACGGTATAAAGTCGGTTCATAGTAAAAACATTTCTCTTACTGATAAATCAGATATATGTACAGTATTTAACAATAATTGCTATCAAATGTACAATTCGGCTTTAGAAGTCATTTAACTACTGAAAATGCTACATTCTATTTTCTCTATGAGGTACTGGATGGGTTAAACAAAAGGTTTTGGACGTTAGGGATGTTTTTTGATTTAACTAAGGCATTTGGTTTCGTTGATCACAAAATATTGCTCCAGAAGTTAGACTATTATAGAATACAGGGAGTAGCTCACAATTGGTTCCCCTCTTATTTTAATAACAGATAGCAAAAGGTCATCATTTACAGTGTTGAGAATGGCTGAGATGTGGGGTCTGAGTGGGGTAAGGTCAAGTGGGAGGTGCCCCAGGATCAGTGTTGGAGCCACTCCTGTTCCTTGTTCATATAAATGAAATGCCCTCTAGTATTACAGGTAACTCTAAAGTATTTCTGTTAGCTGATGACCTTAGCTTGGTAGTAAAGGATGTTGTGTGCAGCACTGGCTCGGTTTCAAATAGTGCAGTTCATGACCTTAGTTCAAAGTTTGTAGAAAATAAACTAATGCTAAATCACAGTAAGACTCAGTTTTTACAGTTTCTAAAACACAATTCAACAAAACCTGATGTTTTAATTTCACAGAATGGACATATGATTAATGAAACTGAACAGTTCAAATTTCTAGACCTTCAGATAGATAGTAAACTGTCGTGGAAAGCCCACGTTCGGGATCTTGTTCAAAGACTTAATACTGCAATTTTTACTATTTGAATGGTATCTGAAATGAGTGATTGTTCGACACAAAAATTAGTCCACTTTGCTTTGTTTCATTCACTTATGTCATATGGTATTATATATTGGGGTAACTCTTCCCATTGTAAAAGGATATTTTTGGCTCAGAAACAGGCGTTTCGGGCAATAAGTGGCGTAAGTTCACGAACCTCTTCTCGACTCTTGTTCACGAGTCTGGGTATTTTGACATTGGCCTCTCAATATATATATATTCCTTTCTGTCATTTCTTGTTAACAATATTAGCTTATTCCCAAGAATAAGCAGCTTTCACTCAGTTAATACTCAGCAGAAATCAAACCTGCATTTGGATCAAACTTCCTTAACTCTTGTGCAGAAAGGTGTGCAGTATAGTGCTGCATCCATTTTCAATAAGCTACAACTAAAATTGAAAAATCTTAGCAGTAATCCACTAAAGAGTTTCCTCATGGGTCACTCCTATTCTGTCAAGGAGTTCCTTGAAAAATTAAGCTGATTCTTGTTGTATTGTTGATAGCGTTTACTAAACTTATGGCTTGGCTTTTTTCGGGTTCATAAACATTTTATTTAGATCTGTTATTACTTTTATGTTGTGATTTTATGTACTGACATGTTCCATGACCTTGGAGATTTGCTCCTCAATTTGGTCCTACAAAACTTGATGTGTAAATAAAATAAAATAAACCAAAAATGATCTTTGATGTCACACTGTCTACTGCCTGAAAAGTGATTGTCCACATAACAAGTTGATACTCAACGTCAGTCATGAACTCTCCTTGAACAAGAATGGACTGGTTTCTATAACTCAACAGACAATGATTTGTGGAGGAGAGAACAGGACCTAGTGTTAACCTGGAAATGGAATGGTTGTTGTTGAATCAATAGTGCAATGTAAATCTTGCTGGGGATGTCAAGCTCATGGCCATGGAAAGGTGCAACACTTCTGTGAACTCCACACCTGCATCTGAGGCCCAGCTGTGTGGGGAGCTATAACAGACCATGGCCACATGGCCTCGGTCATGGTAAGCGGCACACACAGCATGTCGATGTGGGCAGCAGCACCAGGAGTGTACACAGAAACAGCTAGGACATGACAGGAAATCATGACAGAAAACAGCAATGTCCGATTGCAACATGAATGAGTTAGGGGAACAAATCAAGGGCATCAGGGAAAGCCACCAATATTGTATCAGTGCCTCCTGACTGGCCTCACTCTCTGGGGCAAAACAAATGGCATCATGAATCAGTGAACTGGCACAGCAGTTTTGGCAGTGAGCACCCACAAATTTTCACTTCCTACTTAGCCGCCAGAGGCCAGCTATCAATGCTGATAGGACTGACCTGTTTCTTTTGCTGCTGGTGGAACTTCATACAGGATTAAGCAAGTCCCACATTTCCGAAAATGACAAATATAACTAACTTAAAAGATTTATGGAGAGTATCTCATAAGTGAAAATGCAATTCTGTTAGTGGCATGTGAAGCTCTAAAAACATTCAAAAGGATTGGGGAGTGTGCAAATTTTTATCGTGTGTATGTGAAGTAAATAGCCAGCAAACTGACATTAGAGATGACTGAAAGTGGTACTCCAGAGTTTTTTTTTTTTTTTGGTTGAGATGGTGGGGTGGATGGGTGTCCACTCCAAAAACAATTGAAAGAACCATATTAACTGTTGTAATTGTTTTCAATGTCATACATAATTTGTCGAAAAACTGTCTATTCTGTAACTCTGTTTATCCAGGAGTTTATTGAACGAATTATAAATTTCAGTTTCTTTCAAAATGTCCATACAATGCCCTTATCAGTGTTTTATAGACTGTCCAATGTTTCAACTATATCTTTAATGACATAGCTCTCAGTATGTAAGTGAGACTTCAATGATGATGGGTTACTGTCAGTTAGGAACAATATATTCCTTCAAATTTGTGCTAACTGATTGTCCCATCTGTTTTAATTCCTACTCATTTCCTGATTCTATAAGCTCGCAAGTGGTTCATGGTGTACCTGCTTTTAGAGACAGCTTGTTCTCATGTCTGATTAAAGGCAATTTTTTTCTATCTGTACTCCACAAGTTATATTCCAGTGTGTGGTGGTGAATAGTTCTGTTACCACTATCAATCCCTGCCTTCCTTGTTCCATTTGTGAGTGATGCTTCAGAATAATAAATGTTTATAAGCATCTGTATGAGCTCTAATTTTTCTGATTTTCTTTTTGTAGTCATTTCATGAGAAGTATTTCAGAGAAAGAAATATATTGCCTGACTTTCCATAGAATGTATACTCTCAGAATTTTACTGATAAATCTTTCTTTCATGTATAATTTCTTTCTTTTATAGACTGATACTGGAATGATTTTAGCATTTCTATAGTGCTCTAGCTCTTCCTTAACAAACTTGTGCTGAAAAACACCACTCTTCTTTGCGTCTTCCCTATCTCTCCCGTTAATCCAGCTAGGTAAGGGTCTGAGTGATTGATTGGATAACTATTTTGTAACCCACTTCTTTTATGAATGAAGAGTATTTGCTTAAGACTCTTCCATTAAATTTAAGGCTGGCATCTGCTTTTCCTGCCACTAGTTTTTTGTGGTTATTCCATTTTAGATAACTCCAGATGTTTAATCATGAATATTTTCAGGTTGTTAATGTTCCCACTGACTTCTCATCAACACTATAATTGAACAGTAGTGGATCTCTTTGGGTAGTTATATGCAGTACATTACATTTATTTACATTCAAGGTCAATGCCAGTCCCTGCACCAATTGGTGATACAATACAGATCTTCCTGCATGTTTACTACAGTCTTATGATGTTGCCTTCTTTCTGGGACAACAGAATTGTCCTTGATCAACCTCACAGAGCTCCTGACATGAAACACTTGATCATTTACACATATTGTAAAAACTAATGGCCCTACAACACTCCATTGGGATATTCCCAAAGCTTCTTTTGCATCTGTCATTTTCATACTGTTAAGAATGCCATGTTGAGTTCTGTGTGCTAGAATGACCTGAGTCCAGTCACAAATCTGGTATAATATCTCTTATTTTATGCACTAAACTGTGAAGAAACATATCAAATGCCTTCCTGAAGTCAAGAAAGTTGGCATTCATTTGAGTCCAATTGTCTTTGGTGCTCTGGATGCATTCATTAATGTGTGACCTTAATACAGATTCCATAATTCTGCAACAGATTGACATCAGTGATATAGACCAATAATTATGTGCACCTTTCTGATAACCCTACTTAAAGTGTGAATTCCCCTTTACCGACCTCCCTCTCCCCCCTTAAAGAAGAAAAATCACTTGGCACCTACATTACTTCAACAGCATAATGATAAATTATTGCTATAAGTGGAGCATATCTTAATCTGTGTAGAATACTACATGTATCTCATTAGGTCCAGATGCAGTTCCACTATCTAGTGATATTTGTTGATTTTCTGTTCTCCAGCCACTGATCTCAATACATGCCATTTTGAAGTTCATGAAATGACTGATAAGGGGAACCATATTACAGTCTTCACACCGAAGACCAAGTTTAGTAAGCCAGCCTTCACTGTGCTGTCTTACTGATTACTCATTTTAGTGCTGTTCACATTTTGTTTGCTAATAATGCTTTTATTCTTTGTCTTTCTTCTTTTTTTGCGACATAGAAGAATTATAACTTGTTTTAGTATTTGGGAATTGTATTTGTTCTCAAGTAAGCTGTAAGCAATTTTGAGCACTTTGTATTACTTTGCTTCCTAATTCTGTTGCCTCCCATTTCTATTGAATCATAATCATCTTTAGCCATCTTTCCTCTCCTTATACCTCAGATGGTTTATACCACTCATCTATTATTATTTCTGGAAGATCTTTATGTTCATTATAAACTGTGTATTTGATTAATCTCTTGTCAGGTATTCACCTGAATTTGGAAACTTACTAGTTTCAGTATTTATTTTGATAGTTTTAGCAACCATGTTACTAAAATTTTATACCAGCATGTGTAATACACAAATACAGAAAGTAGTATTTTAAAGATAGTCATGGAGAAAAGAAATATTCCAAGGTATTTCCCTTCATTCCTATTTGTTGCATTAATTTTTTTAAAGAATCATCTCCTGTAAAAGTATTAACAAAATATTACTTATTCAGTACAAAACAATAAGGGTGAAGGGAAAATTAGTGCTTATGATAGTACTGATGATTTACTAGAGATGAGCACATGGTCATATTGTGGAAAGATATTCACCATGTCATCCTGCCATTTGTGCTCATGATTTAGGGAAAATGTGGAAAACTAAATGTGGGTGATCAAATAGTAATTTGATCTATTGTCATCCCATATCTACATCCAGTGTCTTAAAATACTGTGCCAAATTGTTTGGTAGAAGACGAGTGGTAATCACTTATACATTAATTTATACTGTTTATAATCACTGATGTTTATGACCTTTTTGTTGGCTCCACTGTAGCACTTTCAGATGGTCCCACTCCAAATGGTATCTAAAATGTACCATATTTGGTAAATTTAGAAGCTGAAATATCATAGAATTATTTTTGAGTGGTTAAAAATTGATAATAATGAATGTATTGTGTCTAAAAGTTCCTAAATATATGTTCAAAAGGGTGTATGTCTGAGAATTTGCACAACTGAAATAGGTATGTATCTCATTGATCAAGGGGCACATGGCAGTTTGTCTGCAATAGACACTGTAATGAGAAATATTTATTACCAAGGAAAATTGGCTTTTACACTTGAATAGGCTCTATGAAGTGCTTCCGTGTCTCACTTGTTTTGTGTTTTTATTTGTTGCTGTTGTTGGGGTCTTCAGTCTTGAGACTGGTTTGATGCAGCTCTCCATGCTACTCTATCCTGTGCAAGCTCCTTCATCTCCCAGTACCTACTGCAGCCTACATTCTTCTGAATCTGCTTAGTGTATTCATCTCTTGGTCTCCCTCTACGATTTTTACCCTCCATGCTCCCCTCCAGTACCAAATTGGTGATCCCTTGATGCCTCAGAACATGTCCTACCAACGGATCCCTTCTTCTAGTCAAGTTGTGCCACAAACTCCTCTTCTCCACAAATTCTATTCAATACCTCATCATTAGTTATATGATCTACCCATCTAATCTTCAGCATTCTTCTGTAGCACCACATTTCAAAACCTTCTATTCTCTTCTTATCTAAACTATTTATCATCCATGTTTCGCTTCCATACATGGCTACAATCCATACAAATACTTTCAGAAACGACTTCCTGACACTTAAATCAATACTCGATGTTAACAAATTTCTCTTCTTCAGAAACGCTTTCCTTGCCATTGCCTGTCTACATTTTATATCCTCTCTACTTCGACCATCATCAGTTATTTAGCTCCTCAAATAGCAAAACTACTTTACTACTTTAAGTGTCTCATTTCCTAATCTAATTCACTCAGCATCACCCGATTTAATTTGACTACATTCCATTATCCTCGTTTTGCTTTAGTTGATGTTCATCTTATACCCTCCTTTCAAGATACTGTCCATTCTGTTCAACTGCTCTTCCAAGTCTTTTGCTGTCTCTGACAGAATTACAATGTCATCGGCGAACCTCAAAGTTTTTATTTCTTCTCCATGGATTTTAATACCTACTCCAAACTTTTCTTTTGTTTCCTTTACTGCTTGCTCAATATACAGATTGAATAGCATCAGGGAGAGGCTACAACCCTGTCTCACTCCCTTCCCAACCACTGCTTCCCTTTCATGTCCCTCGACTCTTATAACTGCCATCTGGTTTCTGTACAAATTGTAAATGGCCTTTCGCTCCCTGTATTTTAACCCTGCCACCTTCAGAATTTGAAATAGAGTATTCCAGCCAACATTGTCAAAAGCTTTCTCTAAGTCTACAAATGCTAGAAACGTAGGTTTGCCTGTCCTTAATCTTTTTTCTATGATAAGTCGTAGGGTCAGTATTGCCTCACGTGTTCCAATATTTCTACGGAATCCAAACTGATCTTCCCAGAGGTCGGCTTCTATCAGTTTTTCCATTCGTCTGTAAAGAATTCGTGTTAGTAGTTCGGTAATTTTTGCATCTGTCAACACCTGCTTTCTTTGGGATTGGAATTACTATATTCTTCTTGAAGTCTAAGGGAATTTCGCCTGTCTCATACATCTTGCTCACCAGATGGTAGAGTTTTGTTAGGCCTGGCTCTCCCAAGGCTGTCAGTAGTTCTAATGGAATGTTGTCTACTCCCAGGGCCTTGTTTCGACTTAGGTCTTTCAGTGCTCTGTCAAACTCTTCACACAGTATCGTATCTCCCATTTCATCTTCATCTACCTCCTCTTCCATTTCCATAATATTGTCCTCAAGAACATCGCCCCTGTATAGACCCTCTATATACTCCTTCCACCTTTCTCCTTTCCCTTCTTTGCTTAGAACTGGGTTTCCATCTGAGCTCTTGATATTCATGCAATTTTCTTCAAAGGTCTCTTTAATTTTCCTGTAGGCAGTATCTATCTTACCCCTCGGGAGATAAGCCTCTACATCCTTACATTTGTCCTCTAGCCATCCCTGCTTAGCCATTTTGCACTTCCTGTTGATCTCATTTTTGGGACGTTTGTATTCGTTTTTGCCTGCTTCACTTACTGCATTTTTGTATTTTCTCCTTTCATCAATTAAATTCAGTATCTCTTCTGTTACCCAAGGATTTCTACTAGCCCTTGTCTTTTTACCTACTTGATTCTCTGCTGCCTTCACTATTTCATTCCTCAAAGCTACCCATTCTTCTTCTACTGTCTTTCTTTCCCCCATTCCTGTCAATTGTTTCCTTATGCTCTTCCTGAAAATCTGTACAACCTATGGTTCTTTCAGTTTATCCAGGTCCCATCTCATTAAATTCCCACCTTTTTGCAGTTTCTTCAGTTCTAATCTACAGTTCATAACCAATAGATTGTGGTCAGTGTCCACATGTGCCCCTGGAAATTTCTTACAATTTAAAATCTGGTTCCTAAATCTCTGTCTTACCATTATATAATCTATCTGAAACGTTTTAGTATATCCAGGGTTCTTCCATGTATACAACCTTCTTTTATGATTCTTGAACCAAGCGTTAGCTATGATTTATGCTCTGTGCAAAATTCTACCAGGCGGCTTCCTCTTTCATTTCTCAGCCCCAATCCATATTCACCTACTGCGTTTCCTTCTCTTCCTTTTCCTACTGTCGAATTCCAGTCACCCATGACTATTAAATTTTCATCTCCCTTCACTACCTGAATAAGTTCTTTTATCTCGTCATACATTTCATCAATTTCTTCATCGTCTGCAGAGCTAGTTGGCTTATAAACTTGTACTACTGTAGTAGGTGTGGGCTTCGTGTCTATCTTGGCCACAATAATGCGTTCACTATGCTGTTTGTAGTAGCTTACCCGCACTCCTATTTTCCTATTCATTATTAAAGCTACTCCTGCATTACCCCTATTTGCTTTTGTGTTTATAACCCTGTATTCACCTGACCAGAAGTCTTGTTCCTCCTGCCACCAAACTTCACTGATTCCCACTATATCTAACTTTAACCTATCCATTTCCCTTTTTAAATTTTCTAACCTACCTGCCCGATTAAGGGATCTGACATTCCACGCTCCGATCCGTAGAACGCCAGTTTTCTTTCTCTTGATAACGACGTCCTCTTGAGTAGTCCCCACCCGGAGATCCGAATGGGGGGCTATTTTACCTCCGGAATATTTTACCCAAGAGGACAAAATAATCATTTAATCATAAAGTAAAGCTACATGCCCTCGGGAAAAATTACGGCTGTAGTTTCCCCTTGCTTTCAGCCGTTTGCAGTACCACAACAGCAAGGCCATTTTGGTTAGTGTTACAGGGCCAGAGCAGTCAATCATCCAGACTGTTGCTCCTGCAACTACTGAAAAGGCTGCTGCCCCTCTTCAGGAACCACATGTTTGTCTGGCCTCTCACCAGATACCCCTCCGTTGTGGTTGCACCTACGGTACAGCTATCTGTATCATTGAGGCATGCAAGCCTGCCCGCCAACAGCAAGGTCCATGGTTCATATCTATCTCTATGAAAGCTTTCAAATAAAAATCATGTGAGCAAGTATAGCAGAAGAACTGAAAGTCCCTCGATAGAATGCAGTAAACTGTTCTTATGTACACAGTTGTTTAGCCAGATTCATACATATTGTTTGACCACATTTTGTTGACCCTTTATGTGGTGGTTGTCGAGAATGACAAGAAACATGACTTGCCTCGGCATTAGGATGACTTGCCTCTGCATTAGGACCACTACACGGAGAAGTGAGGTGAGGGGAGGATTGCACAAACTGATTCCTGCAGTGTTGGTCATGCTTTGCGGTTATATGAAAGCAGAGGTGGCACATGTGGAAATATTAGTGCTTGAGACATATGAATGTCTTCCAACTAGTGCCAATTTCCTCCATTGTTGATGTCAGCAATAAAAAGGGTCAGCTTATCATGGGCAAACAATGTGTATTTCTTTAAAAGTCCCTGTACATGCTGACTTTCTTTCCGAATACTTCAATAAAATGTGCTGAGTATCCGCACTTTTCATTTTCAAAGCTATACAGAATACAGCAACCTGCAAGGAAACAAGCATGCTTTGTTTCATAGGAATCTTACATGAAGTATAATCACTCAGAAGTATATTTTAGTTATGCAGTAGTACTGAGATGTACAAAATGCATTGGAGAGTACTTTTACCAAATAATAAATTTCTCACCCAACAGAGTAGTCTGTTGTCAATAACAGCAATATTTGCAGCATGTGGAAACACACCCTATTCGTATATTTATTTTGTGTATCTATAAAAGTGTGAGCTGATACAGAATTTTATGGGATAGTATTAAGATGAAAGTTATTTCAAAAGAGTTAGATCTCATCTGTCTGAGCTTTACTAATTCAGTTTGAGAATTCTTCCCTAATTGAACGGTCCATGACAACAAATAATTTTAGAAATGAATCTTATAAAGTCAGTATCTATACAGTACTCCAGATAGAAGGTGTTTTAGTTCCTTATGTGACACAATTTCTACATCACTAAACTAAAAATAGTTTAAGTGTTCATTGTAATAAAGGAAAATATTAACTGATATATCTCATTACTAATAACTTCATCTTAAAAATAGTAACATATTTTAAAATGTTATTTAGATTATTTTGTGGGGACAATCAGCCAACTTACTTTACATTACATGTAATATTTCTTTGCAGTTATGAATTGGAGTGCCTGAGCCAGAAAATAATAGAACTCGACAACGAAATTTGTTTTCTTCCTTCTAAATTATTTGTACAAGTACATAGTTATTATTAGTCAAATGGTATGCATTATTTGCTGTCCTCTGTATGTGTCCGTATCAAATTTAAATTTATCTTAGTGGCAGAAGCACTTTTAAGAAGTTATTCATGTTAAATGCATTAGGGGATTGTATTTCCTAATTTATTTTGATTTAGTGCCAGTCTTTGGCAGATGTCTGATGCATGAAAAGTGATAAATGTCACAATAATATGGCCTTGATGTAAAACCGTATGTATTCCTATAGAATGAGGAAACCTAAGTAATAAGTGCTATGGTTGGTTATATATTTCAGGACATTAAAAAAAAGAGTAATGCCTTCTCTATTTCACTTCTGTCTATTTCACAGAAATTCAAATTGTTATTATGAACATCAGTAACTGAAACAGAAACACATATCTTCTGTAATGACAAGCTAGACAATATGTTAGTTGATGTATAGATTACAAAGAAAAAGTCCAACATTTATTTACATGTTGTAGTTGAACCTGGCTGTAGTTGACATTAGAATCGAGGGTGGGGAAGTAACAATGTACATTAAATAAGTGGTTAATAGAACATATATGATTTGATTTTATTAAACAAATTTCTCTTACCATCTCATTTAATCAGAGGCAGTTGTAATTATATAATCTCATTAAATCAGCCAATTAAAAATATTTTTGAATGGAGTAATTTCAGAACTAATTTTGTTACCATAGAGGAAATGGTTCTTTCTCATGCAGAGTTTTAGTTTGATTAGCATGTTTGTGCTTTATAATGTCAGGAGGAATCTCGAAAGAAGATTCAAAACTTGCTTGCCTGTCTCTCTCTGTCAGAGGTCTTCTTGTACTTGTGTTTGTTGTTGAGTGACTGTATTGTAGTTAGTGTAGACCTAACTGCAAACACTTCTCTTTCAGAGTAATTTTTACTGGCATCTACACATTTGAATCAGCCGTAAAGGTGATGGCAAGAGGGTTCATACTTCAGCCATTTACGTACCTTAGAGATGCATGGAACTGGCTGGACTTCGTAGTAATAGCTTTAGCGTGAGTAGTGACTGAGAGATTGGGTTTATTGCTAGATAATAATTATTTACATCAATGACTGCAAACTGCCATTTATAAATTGAAATGTTGAATAATTATACAAGTAATCATATATAAAAATTTTGTACAATGTCAAAGTTGATTAAATTATAGATAGAATAATTCCTCAAATGGCAGTTTCCATTTTGCACCATTGATGTGAATTATTGATAGATTTAGAATTAGAATTAGATATAGTAATTTTATAGATTAGATCCCATTCAGTAGCATCAAACACAAATTCATAGCCAGTTGGAAACATAACTATTATATATTTGTGCTTTTTGTTGCCATTGAATTTGAAGAGAGTAGCAAGCTTGTAAGCTTCCTTCATGAAACTAAATTTCTTGTATGTTGAAGTTCAGATTAGAATTTTTTCGGACTTTTTTTGAGATGCAATATTTAAAATTGTGTATATTCTTACAATTGATAAAACAGTTCTGTTCAGTTTAGGAAACTTATAAATTGTGAATGTTTTGTAGTAGTCTGTATAAAAGTATTTTGGAATTGAATCTCATTCCTCCCTTCACACATTTATTACCTCAAACACTGTTTATTCCAGAAACAAATATTATTTGGTTATTTTGTTCAAATAAATAATATTAAAAAGGAAACACTTTCTATGATTGCATAAGATTGTACAATTTCTTTCTCTACATGTCATTTGTAGAATACATAGGTTGAAAGATTATCACTCTGTCTATGTACTTGCTTCCAGGCAGGGATTTCAGCTCTTAGTTTTGTTTTATTTCACAAACATGTAAAAAATGCCTTGGACACCCTTAAATGAAATTAATTCTTCAGCTTACAAGTTTTCCATGATGGAACTATATATCTTTCTCATGCCTGTTTGATTACAATTTCTTCTGGGCATATTAAATGTGTTGTGAGAGAGCAGATAACTGGTAGCATACCATGTTGTCTGAAAAACAAAAAATCTACACCATTTTGAGCCATACCTGAGTGCTTTACTCTTGCTGCTTATCATCCTGCAACAGGTACATAAGTTAATGTCAGATTCGCTATCATACCAAGGAGTTGTGTGCTCTCATCCTTGCAGTTATGTATTAATTAGTTTCCATTTGCTGTCTTGTTCACTAGTTGTCAACAGAACTTTTTGTTTGTTTTGTAGTTTTCAAAACCCAGTCTTGAGTCAATGATTTCATTTGTGTAATCTTGCCAGTAAGCAGTAATCAATGCTAACTTTTGTGAGAAGGCTGGGCCAATGTAATACAGAATAAGATAAGGTTCACTATAAGGTTCACTATATGTTGTTTTACTTTTGACATTTTCATCTCAAATAACTGACCACACCTCCTTTACAGTTTGTGTTAACAAAGAGGTCATGCGTAAACTATTACTTCACAATCTTATGTGGGTTATGCTGCACATAAACAAAACTTTCACATAGTAATGCAGTTGGCGCCTTTTAAGATCTCTCTATATATACAATACAGCCCTACCAGCACAATCAAAATTAAGTTAAAATATGCCTAAAACACTTCTTCGCATTCCCTCAAAAGGATTTTTCAAAATACCCAAAATCTTGATAATTAGTATGAAAAATCCTTCATAATTTGTCATAATTAACATAACAATGTGAAGTGAAAGCAATGTGCCCTTTCCATCTATACATGTCTTCATGTAAATATTGCATCAACCTCTCACATATGCTAACACATCATCAGGAGACTACATTTTTCTTCTTTATTTTTTAATGTCATCTACATTAATAAGATGTTTTGTCAACAGCTGTCAATGTCTGTAACGTACAGGTTAGGTTCTTTCTATAAGTTACATAAAACATTGTAGGAGTCGATGATAGTTATCACTAGTCAATGTAATTGTCCACCTTGATCGCTATTTACATTTTTATTTTGAAAAATATGGACATTAACATGTTTGGCCACAGCCATCATTGAAATCACGTTTAAAATCTCGATACACTGTATCTCGTCAGTTCACCTGTACACTTGTACTATGGGTTGTATATAGGTGAGGAATAATTTTTTTTATTAATATGCACCCTTCAATTAGTATATTTTATTTTCTTGTTTTAGCCCAGTGTGTTTCAGAGCTACAACTCCATTCTCAGGGTTTATGTTAATGATTTGCGAGCATTACAAATGCTACAACTCCATTCTCAAGTTTTAAAAAATGCATAACACTTGCTCTCTGTAATAAAATTATTTTACTTTACTATTGGTTTCGGTTCTGAACAATCATCAGTGGCAGCCGATGTTGTACAGCTGCCATTAATGATGTTTCAGAATCAAAACTGGTAGCAAAATAAATAACATTATTACATACAGCACAATGTTATGCATTTTTTTAAAACTTGTTCATGTTGTTGACCAATGCCAAAGCAAGATGTCCATTCTCAAGAACTGTGCTGATGTTTTTTTAGTGTTATGGATACTTTACTTTGTCATCCAGCATGAAATAAACAATGTAAGTTTTAGTTTTATGCAAAATACATCGTGGATGAGATAAAATAAAATAAATAAAACGTTGCTAATAATTAAGTTTATTTGAACATAAAATGTTCATCTGCTTTGATGAAAACCTTCCAAATATGCTGTTACACTTCAAACAAAGTAACATGTTCATGGCTGCACAACATAGCTCAAATGACAAACTTTAATTTGTGAGTTTAGGATGCATTAAGAAAGTAAGGATCATTGAAATAACTAATAAAATAAAATATTCTAGGGTAATGCCGTGTTAAGATTATACTTACATTCTTGTCTTTACTGTACATGATTTGGCATGCTCATTAGCATACTTCATGATCCAAATGGCTCATCTCAGTTTTACTATTTCTGTTGAAAGGTATATAATTTATGTGTTTGCATTACTTATAAAGAACTATTATGTTGATATTTGTAGTTCACAACATGAATGAAGTGGAATGAAATAATCTGCCGTAGAGAAGTTAGAGTAAACACGAATTAAGTGGAATGAAATAACCTACTGTGAAGAAGTTAGAGTAGGGGTGGTGTGCAGCTAAGGGTGGGAGGAAGGAGGGCCAGGGTATAGGACAGAGTGTAATGTGACGGGGTAGGTTAGATGTAGCTGACGGGGGAGAATGGAACTCATAGAGAGGAGAGGGTGTGTTTATTCATTCTTGTGGGTCTGTTGTTTTGACAGTTGTTACTGAGTGTGAGAAGTAGTTTATTACAGTCACCCTCCTGACCTCGATCCCTGCTAATTCACTGTTCTCCCACCCTCTATCCAACATTTCCCATTCCTCTGTACTGTCATTCTCTCCCAGTCTGTGCCTCCTTGTTGTGATCTTCATTATGTGGCACATCTCACTGGCTCCAGTACCTGTTTATCAGGGACCTAGCCCGTGCACCTGTCACCTTTCCTGCCCACATTCCTTGCCAGCAAACCTGCGGTCTCCTCCAAGCCACTTGCTACTTATTCCCATCCCCTCTTCCTGCCTCTTGATTCGCTTTACCTGTATCCACAGCACCCACCCTGGTCCACCTGCCGAAATGCAATCCTGACTTTTGTGTCTCACCAGAACAATGTAGGGGCAAAGGTGTGTGTGTGTGTGTGTGTGTGTGTGTGTGTGTGTGTGTGTGTGTGTGTGTGTGTGTGTCTGTATATTTGTTCTCCAGCTATTCTGAAAGCTAGCAGGTTTTCTTTCTGTATGAGCCTGTTGATGACTCTTTGCTTCTGCTGTTCATTGAGTGGTCTCTTTTGTCCGTAAATTATTTATAGGCACTGTCTGTTCATTCATTGTCTGTTCATTAAGCATGTTAGTGTATTGAAGAACACGTTGCATATATATTTATACTGGCTCTAGTGAGTTAGTTATTGTATGTGAGGATGGTTTATGGTAGATTGTGAGATCTAAGTGATATCTGTTAACTTTTGTTCACTGTCATAAGGGTGAACACATGTCACTACTATATCTAAGTGTACATCACACATAAGCAGTGGCAGCTTATCTTCATGACCGTGAATGCAACTTACAAGACATTAATTTTACAATCTGCCATCCTTAGGTACAAAACATAACATACTAGAGGTAATAGAACTACAGAGGCAACAAGTTTTCCAGTTCACTAACATGCTGATGACAGTGAAAATAATAGAACACTTTCTATACTCAATAATGACGTCTGATAACAAGTGACTCACAAGAGTGAATAAACACAATTCCATTCTCACTTATACATACATAAATACATGTACGTTTCTCAATCACTTCCATTCTCCCCCTGAGCTGTATATCACTTTCATCTATCCTGTAAGAGCACACCATATTCTACATCCTCCCACCTCCCCTCTCACCCTTCCAACCATCCACCTCATCCTGCACTCACTGCCACTTCCGCACAGAAGGTTATTTCATTTCCATTCGTTGATTTCATGAACTGAAAATAACAGTATAATATTGCATCAAAAGATATTCAAATCTATAAATTATGTTCTTGTCAGCAGAAATAGTAAAACTATGATGAGTAATTTGAGTCACACACTATACTAATAAGCATGCAAAACCATGTACAGTAAATGGACGAATGTAAAAAAATAGCGTAATTGCCACACCCCTGAATTATTTTCATTATTTTACCTGTTATGTGAATGATAATAATATGACCTGTACTTTTTTAATACATCCTAAGCTCATAAATTAAAATGTGCCATTTCACCTCCAACAGCCAGTGATCTCTTTTGATAAGAATCCTTCTTCTTCCAAGATATATTTCTATCCTATTTTTTTCTAATGAAACCATTCTCAACATGCAACTGATCGTTAAACCCAGTACCATGAAGGATACTGTTTCATTATTCTTCTTGTATTATTTTCATGTGCAGTAAAATTTGTCGTTGCCTCAGCTTTCTTGTCCCCATAACTTTTACTGTCTCCAGTCTGCTCACTGGGAAGCTTCATACCTGATCATTCCTTTGAGAACCTTGTTTTGTAACTTTGTAGAAACTGCACAGAATTCACTACCAGGATAGAGCAACTATCTTCTAGTCAACACACTTATATTTATTTCAAACTCTGATACTATATATTCCTTTCCCATTATTTGTGATTCTATCACTAGTTCATGTTGTTATCAGTTTAGCTCCTCTCTCTTGATTAGCCATACTTTATATGTTCCTGTTACTTCAATTTCAGGGCATGCTCTGCCTGGAACTCTATATGGTTTTCTGGTTTCCTCTCTGTCATGTATCCTCCATAGCAACATCTTCACTATAATCTCCATTCCAGTGTCATGTGCTTCCAACTCCCATGGCACCTTCATATTGGAACATGTAAGATTGTTATGTGCCTCCATGGAAAGGGTACTCCAACTGCACCCACCTTGAAACCTAGGCCACCTGTTCTGTTGTTTTCTATTTCTTCATACTGGAGACTCTACATAGTTCTCTCTTCTGAAGGTAACACACACTTCTTCTTGCTGTTGACCTTGCAATTTTTTATTCATTCAATCTGATCCAAAACGTTTTTGAGACATTTCTAGTTTGTTAATTGCACAGCCTGCATGCACCTCCAGCACTACTTGTGGTAATCATCATACAAATGCTGATAAGAATATATTTTCTACCAGGAAGATCTCAATATCCATTCATGGATCATTCTATTCATTGAATGCTAAATAAGTCCTGTGATAATTTGGCCCAGTCATTGATGAGATTTATGTTGTAACATCAACAAAATAAGGAAAGAATGTATTTTACTCACTATAAAGATGACACATCAAGTTGCGGACAGGGACGACAAAAAGATTGTTAACTGTTACACATTTGGCTTTCGACCAAACCCATCTTCAGAAAAAGAAATACACACATATTCATCCATCCAAGCAAGCACACCTCAGGCACACAAGACCATCGTGATCAGCAGCTCGAACCAGAATGCAATGTGAAAGAAAGCAGCAGTCTGGAGGGGAGATGGGTGGGAAATGGATAGTAGGGTATGGACTGGGGGAGAGAAGAGTACTGCCTGGTGGAGGATGCAGGGTCTAGATAGAGGCATGGCAAAACTGCATTGAGAAGCTGTGGGGCAGAGAGGTGGGGAAGGAGGAGGAAGTGGAAAAAGAGAGGAACAGGTTAGGGGGAAGAATGGCAGGTGCATTCGAAGAGACAGCACACGATGAGAATGAGGAAACGTGAATATGGAGGAGGTGATAGGACAGAGGGTGTGGAAACTGTTTGGTGGAGGGTGTGGGGTGGTAGGTTACCATAAGTAGAGGCCGGTATAATTTCAGAAGCAGAGAATGTGTTGTAAGGATAACTCCTATTCTGCACAGTTCATAAAAGTTAGAGGTGGAGGGGAGGATCCAGATGGCCTGAGTTGTGAAGCAGCCATTAAAATCAAGCATGGTGTGTTCTCTCTGGCCCATAGTCTGATAGTTGCTGTTCATCCTCGTGGACAGCTGGTTAGTAGTCATACCAATATAAAAAGCTGTGTAATGATTGCAGCAGAGCTGGTATATGGGATGGCTGTTCTCACAGGTAGCCCGGCCTCTGATAGGGTAGTATAAGCCTGTGACAGGACTGCAATATGAAGTACTGTGTGGGTAGATGGGTAGGTCTTGCACGTGGCTCTTCCCTGAGGTAAGGCATTGGGAGTGGAATAGGGATGTTGAGGAGATTGGGTGGGAGATGGAACCCCATTTTAGGAGGGGTGGGAAGGATCTTGGGTAGAATGTCCCCCATTTCAGGGCGTGGTGATAGGTAATCAAAACTCTGACAAGAAATATGGTTCAGTTGTTCCAGTGTGAGGTGGTACTGGGTGACAAAGGAGGAACTCTTTTGCAGCTGGTTCTTGAGGGTCATGGGAGGATTGTGGATGTGAGGGGAAATTGTATGGGAGATCTGTCTGTGGACCATGTTGGCAGCGGGGGGGGGGGGGGGGGCAGGAGGGGAGGGGGGGGGGGGTCAGTGCCTGTCTGCGAAGGCCTTGGTGAGACCTTCAGCTAATTGGGCAAGGGACTTCTTGTCACTGCAAATACACCATTGCTGGGTGGCCAGACTGTATGGGAGTGACTTTTTGGTGTGAAAGGGATGACAGTAGTTGAAATACAGATACCATTGATTGTTGGTGGATTCAGTGTGGATGGAGCCACCTGAGAGGAGGAGGTTAACATTCAGGAATGTGGTATGCTGGGTTGAGGCCAACCAGGTGAAGAGGATGAGAGAGAAGGTTTTGAGGTTGTGAAGGAATGTGGAAAGGGTGTCTTGCCCCTGAGTCCAGGTCATGAAGATATCATCAGTGAACCTGGGCTAGACCTTTTTTTTTGGGGGGGGGGGGTGGAGGAGGCTAGGGAGGTCTCTAGTTGACCCTTAAACAGATTTTCAGATTTTATAGGATGGTGGCATATGGGTTCCCATGGCTGTGCCATGGATTTGTTTGTGCACCTACCCTTTAAAGGAGAAGTAGTTGTGACCTTGAATAAAGTTAGTGAGGTGTATGAGAGGAATGAGATGTGGAGTTTGGAATCTGACATTTGGAGAGGTAGTGTTCAATAGTGGCAAGACCATGGGTATTGGTGTATAGGGAAGTGGCATCAACAATGACAATTAGGTATCTAGGATGTAAAGTGGTGGGGATGATGGAAAGTCGGTGAAGGAAGTGGTTGGTATTTTCGACGTGGGAAGCTAGATTATGGGCAGTTGGTTGGAGGTGTTGCTCAGTGAGGGTTGATATCCTTTCAATGGGGCCACAATAACCAGCTACAATGAGGCATCCAGGAATTTTGGGTTTGTGGATTTTTGGGAGCATGCAGGAGGTGTCTGTTTGGGGTGTCATGGGGGTGAGGAAGCAAATGGATTCATTGGCGAGATTATGGGAATGCCCTAATGCCTTAAGCAGAGTTCGGAGGCTATGTTTGAGCTTCTGGGATGGGATCACTCTGGCTGAGTTTGTAGGTGGCGGAGTCAGATAATTGGCAGAGCCCTTCCGCCAGTTTGTCACTGTGATTCATTACAATACTGGTGGAACCTTTGACTGTAGGTAGGATGATTAGGTCAAAATTAGTTTTGAGGTTCTGTATGGATGTCTTTTCTTCTACAGAAAGGTAGGTGTTCGTAGCAAGGGGCCTGGGGAAGGATGATGAGGCCACATTGGAGGTAAGGAATTACTGGAAGGTGACCAACTGGTAGTTAGGTGGGAGGGAAGGGGGATCACAGTTGGATGGTGATATAAACAGGGGAGGGAGGGTTCAGTGTTGAGATTAGGTTGGCTTTGATTGGAGGGATCGATGGCAAAGAAGTGTTTCCATATATGGATCTGGAGAAGGAGGGTAGGTCTTTGACAAGTCCAATGTAGTGAAATTTAGGTGTAGGGCTAAAGTTGAGGCCTTTGGAGGGGGCTGAAACTTCTGTGGGGCACACGGTTATCGTGGGAAGTTTTAACAACAGTGTCCTACGAATGTTTTGCCTCTGGATGTAGTGGAGTGTTGGTAGGGAGTTTTGGGGTCAGCAAGGCAGGGTGTGTGTACTTTGAGGTATTGTTGAGGAGGAACACTGGGGTTAGAAAGTGGTGCCCTACGGTGCCAGTAAGACATCAGCAGGTTGGATGACTTATGAAGGTTTGTCTAAAATGCTCCTCTAGGTGCTGGATAACAAGGAATTCAATTTCAGAGATGTGATAGGGATTGCAGAGTGACAGTGGAGAGAGCAGAGGTAGTTCTTGAATGCCTTTGCTTGTGACGGCCAGGGACTGGAAGAATCTGAAAATCATTGTGAACCATTGTGAAAGGAAGAGTGGGATCCAGAGAAAGGAATTGTTATGGTTAGGCCATTGGGGAGGGGAGGGGATTCCATGGTTTAAGCAGCATTTAAGGAACAGGATGTAGGACTGGGTTTTACCCAGGGAAAGGAATACTTTTTTGAATGGGTGCAGAAAGATGGAGCAGTAGTCCATTGTGGCAGGGATGGTGTAGGGGAGATGGGAATGAGGCAGAAATTGGCAAATGTAGGTGTTAGACGGTTGTGGGGGAGCTGAAAATTGAAAATATGTGTAAAAATATGAAACAATACACAGAACACTCACAGATATTTAAAAATATGCACAAGTTTCAATGGCTGCTTCACAACCCAGGCTATGTGGATCCACCCCTCCACCTCTAACTTTTCTGAACTGTGCAGGGCAAGTTATCCTTACAACACATTCTCTGCTCCTGAAATTATCCCAGCCCCAACTTACAGTAACCTACTGTCCCCACACCCTCCTCCCAACAGCTTCCACCTCTCTGTCCTATCACCTCCTCCCTATTTCCTTCCTCTCACCCTCATTGTGTGCTGCCTTATGCCAATGCACGTGCCCATCTTTCCCTTTCCCTGCTTTTCATCTCACCACCCTACCCTCCTCCATGCCACACAGCCTCTTGAAACTGTGCCTGGTGGCAGTCTTATCATGCCTCCATATAGTCCCAGCTTACTCCGCCAGACAGTGCTCTTCCCTCGCCAAACCCATACCCCGCTTTACCTTCCTTTCCTAACCCCTCCAGATTGCTGCTGTCGTTCACATGGCAGTTGCATTCTGGTCCAAGCTGCAAGAGATGGTGGTCATGTGTGCCTGAGGTGTGCGTGCTTGTGTGAATGAATGTGTGTGTATGTTTCAAATGATGGAAACTCCAGGTAGAAATATCAACAATGTAGGAAAAGATAGATTGCTACTTACCATAAAGAAGACATGTCAAGTTAGAGACAGCCATGATTAAAAGACATGTTTAATTGTGCTTGTCTGCAACTTGACGTGTTTTCTTTACAGTAAGTAGGAATGTATCTTTTCCTACATTGTGTGTGTTTCCTTTTTTGAAGAAGGCTTTGGCTGAAAGCTAAATGTGTAACAGTGTGCTTGTCTGCAACTCAAGTATCATCTTTTGGTGAGTAGTGATCTATCCTTTTCCTTGTATTGCTGATATTCCAACCTGGAGTTTCCGTTGTTAGATTTAAATTATAAGATATTTTTTTTGTGCCCAGTACTGCCTCAGAAATGCTTGCTCAAAGCACTGGGCATTATTCGCTTAGTCGTGTGCCTAAATGGTCCAGGTTATTTTCTCATTGTTTGAATAGCTCAATGTGAACTCAATTTTTCATGGTCTTTCAAGTTCTTTGTCAGTGTGTCTCTGAAAGTTGTAATGAACACAATGGGATGTTTATTTTTTTTAGTTCAGGTGCTTTTATATGGCTTGGTTTCATCAAACGACCTTTGAAAGCCCTAATTAATACAATTAGATCCACCTTTCCGATGATCTGGTGTGACTCATTTCACTCAATACGTGCAATGGGTTGATTAAAACTGATTCCACTGTAGTACTGACTAAGGATTCAATCATTTTCTGTTTGTGCTATCTCAGATCCGCTTAACTTTTCTCTGCTCACCTTTATTCATTTTAATTTTTTCTCAGTATCATCTACACCTGGTTCCAATTTTCCTTGTCTTTCCTCACAGTTTTCATAAACTATCTCGAGCCCAGAATGGAAAATTTACTCTTTTTTAATTTCCAGTATTTTACCAAGACATCTTCGGTCTCTAATGTGCACTCAGTTATCCTTTTCTACTAGAGGGAGCTGCAGAGGGTAAAACCTGTAGTGGAAGACAGAGATCGGAATACATTCAGCAACAAATTGAGGACATAGGTTGCAATTGCTACTCTGAGATGAAGAGACTGACACAGGAGAGAGATTCTGTTTTCTCTCTTTATTTCTTCACTTTTCTTTCCGTTACTACTCAGATTGCGTTTGTGTCAGTGGCTCAGTGGTTAAATACCAGACTACAGGTCCAAAGGTTTTGGATTTGACCGCTGGTCAGTCTTAACATTCTTGTTCATCATTTATAACTTCTTTCGCATCTGCCAATGTTTGATAATGTCAAAAATGTGTAGTTATACACTATGGTTCTGAGTCTACATTAAACTGTATGCCCCCTTATAAACAGCTGGGTTGTTGTTGTTGTTGTTGTGGTCTTCAGTCCTGAGACTGGTTTGATGCAGCTCTCCATGCTACTCTTCCTGTGCAAGCTTCTTCATCTCCAAGTACCTACTGCAATCTACATCCTTCTGAATCTGCTTGGTGTATTCATCTCTTGGTCTCCCTCTACGATTTTAACCTGGGTAAGTTAGTTCAAAGATCCAAGGAAGGTAAGGGTATACAACTTACAATAGGACTATATCAGGTTAACCACTGTAGTGTTCAAACTAATAATAAGTTTTACCTTCACTCACTCTAAAAGTTCTTGGTCTTCTGTTCTCTTCCACTTGTTTTCTTCTTTATTTTTATTAAAATTGTGTCTGTTCTTCCTTCTTTTACATCTTCTCTTCTCCCTGATGTTCCTTCCCCATTTTTCCCCTCCTGCTCCTTCTTATTTTTATAAAGGCTTCTATTTTTCTCACGTTTTTTATTCAGATTGTCAACTACTTGATTTGTATTTATCATATCAATGCTACTTACCTATGGTAGCCACTGAACTACATTTTATGTATGTTTTCTGGTAAAAATGTGCATTGGAAACCCCATTGTGTCATCCTCCATCCTTTCTCTTTCCTGACATGCCTCTCCTCATTCCTGATTCCTGATGGACTATAACTTTATCTTCATTATTTGCAGCTTTTTGTTCACCATCAAATTTCAGTTGTCCCCAATACACTGAATCATTCTCTACCAATATAAAAGTTTTAACATAAAATGAACACACAAAACTTCCCACTTCAGAAACCCTTTCCACAAATACATTTTGTGCTTTCAGGTTTTTAATGGTGCATTTTTCTGATGTCACTGTCACAAAGTGCTGTTTTTGTCACCCATTTAGCATGTTCATAAAACTTTAATGTGTGCTGTGCTAATGATCCTCACATCCTAACATTGTATCCTTTCTCATGCTGCCAGATTTTCTTTTTGTATATGTATTGGTGGTTAATGATGTCAAGTGACAAGAAAAATTCTTGATCTCTCAGCTTAGTTTGCACGCTATGTATCCCAACTAGGACTTTTTTTAAACAACTGTAACACAATCCCATCCAACATGCTATGGAGACCATGATTATCAGCTCCCTGCAAAAACAGTTCAGTTTGGTTAGAACAAGCAAAACGGGGTAAAAATAGCCCCATGCTCTTACACATTACAAACAAACCTCATTAAGTATATCATTCATCCCTAAAAACTTCAGTACACACACACACACAAACAAACAAACACAACAACAGCCGCAACATACATAGACACAAACTAATCATTCACAATTAATTATTGACAACTTAATGCAGTTCATGTTCATTGAGTTGAGGCAAAGTGAGTTCTCATCTGTATATATTTTCTGCTGGTTTTTGGCTTGATCACAGCACAACAATGAAATTTTTAATATTTTACAAGCAAAGTGTTTGCACTCTTTCTCTTAGTTCTACTTAGTGATGTTGCTGAAAGATGTGATTAATCATCAATTGCTGGCAGGAATGCTTCCACTAATAAGTGTTTGAGAGGTTAACACGTGACAATAACATGTACACAAAATTTCCCCCATGTCTGCCCTAAAACTTAGCTATGGAATCAGAATATAGCCTTTGCACAGATCATAAATTTTGTAGGTCATTTGTACTAACATGTTCATGCTTTAATGCATTCTAGTTCTGTATATTTCTTGTATCATGTAAAGAATTTGCTTTAGTTTGCAACAGTTGCAGTACCATTGGTTGATATTAATGTGTAGAGATGTTGTATCATCATATAAAATAGTTTAATGAAAGGCATGTCTATGAAAATAGGAATTGTCATAGCAAGGTTTTCAAAAATAAGTGTAGTTTTGAATATGAACGAGCAACATAATATTGCGAAGCATTTGTTTTATTTCAATCTAACTGCAAAAAACTACATTTAATAACTGCATTCAAATGAAATTAACTGACATTGATTAAGAAATGTTTGAATCAGCCTCTTACATTTGGAACTGTACGATGAATGGGAAAACACTGAAGGTAGGAATGTGACAGCAACTTCATGAGCTCTAATTAATACTTACAGATGGAATATAATGCTTAAACTACAATCCACTCCTAAGATGTCATTCTCTCACATTATTTACACACACTCTTCCATTATTTCAAAGTTACTATAATAGTTATGTATTGTGACACCCAACTGACTACTGTCAACCACATTCATGGAGGAGAATACAGACTGCAAGAAGGACACATGATTTGTTCTCTGTCATTTATATACAAAGGCTGACACAATATAATTAGGAGAATTGTACACAGTTTATGTTTAAATAACATGCTTGGTGATGGTTTAACATCCTAACCATATCAACGCCCGTTAGAAATATGAAATAGAATTTTGATTGTGAAAACATCACTAGAGTTTTAAAGTTGTATGCAAAAGAACACGTGGCATAATTTATCTCTGTGTGAAGTGCTAGAGTTTTCCCACAGTCCACGATTCCCTTCAATACAGTGCTGTGCTCCAGATGCATATTCTCAGAAATTTCTTCCTCATTTTAATACCTATGTTTAATACTAGTGGATTTCATTTAACAAGGAGTGCACTCTTTCTCTGCGTTAGTCTGCTCCTTATATCCTCATTGCTTCATTTGAAATCTGCTTACTTTAAATGACATTAATTCGAGTCCTCACTAATAATGTAGATTCCCAAATCCAGAATTCATGTGCATATGCGCTGATCAGCCAGAGGATTGTGATCACCTACCTAATAGCTAGAATGTCCACCTTTGGCACAGATAACAGTGGCGATGCATCATGGCATGAAAACAATGAGGCCTTGGTAGCTGGCTGGAGGGAGTTGGCACCACATCTGCACACACAAGTCACCTAATTCCTATAAATTCCGGGAAGGGAGCGATGAGCTCTTAATGCCACATTCACTCACATCCCAGATGTGTTCAGTCTGGTTCAAATCTGACGAATTGGGGGCCAGCACAACTGTTGGAATTTGCCACTGTGTTCCTCGAAATAATCCAGCACACTTCTGTCCTTGTCTCATGGCACATTATGTTGTTGAAAAATGCCACTGACATTGGGAAACATGATCGTCATGAAGGGGTGTATGTGGTCTGCAACCGGTGTACGATATTACTTGGCCATCATGGTGCCTTGTACGAGCTCCACTGCCCATGTTCCCCAGAGCATAATGGAACCACTGCTAGCTTGTCTCTGTCACTGTTAGTACAGGAGTCAAGGAGCTGTTCTCCTGAAAGACGATAGGTTCGTGGTCTCCCATCGGCATGATGAAAATGATATCAGAATTCATCAGACCATGCAGTGCTCTGCCACTGTGCCAACATCCAGTGCTGATGAGCACATGCCCATTTCAGTTGTATTCGCCAATGTCGTGGTGTTAACATTGGCACTTGCATGGGCTGTCGACTGGGAAGCCCATTGTTCGGTGAATTCTGAGACACTTGTGCTCTGCCCAGCATTAAAGTCTGATGGGTAGCACTCATCAAATACCCAACAAGTCATACAGTTTCTAAAATGCTTGTGTCGAGCCTCTGGGCCTTGACAATCTCCTCTCGGTCAGATGCAAACAGATCTCATGCTTCCCCATTCTACACACGGACTGCACGCTCACTGATACTACACACACTGTGGGTGTCTCTGACTAGTTCTGACTCCTTTGCAGGTGACACTGCTATCACCTGTCAGGCTTATGTTGACAGTGGGCTAGTGGTCATAATCTTCTGGCTGATCAGTACTTGTATTTACCTTATAGTTGTTTGTTGTGTAGGGTTGTAGTTCCATGGCTTTATATATGATTAGTGATGTTTTTTTTTCGTTTAACTTTATAAATAATGAAGAAACAACTTCAAATAATGTTTTTTATTATTGTTTTATACATAAACAGTAATATGAGATCAGTACACTTGAAGTATTCTACTGCCCTTGTGAATCAGTGTTGCCGCATTCATCATAGGCAAAACAACACAACGCCATCTTGAAAAGTACATGTATCTATTGGTGTCACAGATTCTGCTTGATGCTTCCATTGATACCATTTCAAGACAGTCACTATAACTATGCAAGTGTGTCCCCCTTCAGCTGAGACTTCTGCTTTTATTCTGTTGGCTAGACACATCATTCCCTGGGCATTAGACAAGCCCTACATAAGAATTATGAAGTATCTTACAAAATCAAATTAACTTTCATGTAAATTTAAGTAATGTTGGTGGCTATTGGTCAGAAATGACTGGTTCTGATCAAAAGTAAATCGTGTTTATCAAGTAGTGCGTGACAGTGCACAATATCAATATGTTCCAAAAAGCCACGTGCAAAAATGCAGTTATTCAGGGGATCATATTCCAGGATCTGTTAATCACAGAGATAAGAGTTCAAATGTTTAGAATAGCCCATCACCTATGACCATATGTATACCTCTTGGAAGAACAGATGTACGGTAACTATTCTACAGTACAGGATCAAAATTTAACTGTTACACACTTCTGCCAGCCCAAGCAATTTAAGCAATTTGCTTGGTTCCTTTCCATTAAATATTGTGTTGCGTGAACCGTAGGCTGCTTATAAAAGCACCATTTATTCATGGGCAATTCCTGTGAAAGCACTGGAAACCATGAGTTTTAGTTACGAAAAGTACAAATTGTGGGGATGGCCACTTCTACAATTTCTATTCATAGCAGATAATCAAACTTTTCACCTTATTTTCTTAAGATGATGTTCTAGGGGAACCTGAAACATTTTTTTTATATTGTTATCCATCATCGAGATCCAGAGGTTCAAAGTTACCATACTTAAGCATGTAAAATATGCAGATAATATCTGGTCTGAGGTGTAACAGAGTTTTAACTGACATAGAGAACACATGGCAAGTGTTCTAGGGTCATCACAAGGGTTCCGAGGCCACCAGACTATGTTTTTAGTCAGTATTTTTCCGCCAGTAAATCTTTATGACACTGTTCTGTGTAATGGGCACTTCATGCCTATGAAAATATGGCCAAAGTGATCTTGCATTGACAAAAAATGGGCTAAAAAGGGTCTTAACATGCCTTGAGAGCGAAAAATTATGTAAAACTGGAAAGACTGCAAACTCAGTAAGATATTTGTAATAATGTTTTTACTCTCTTTTAAGATATAAATCATAAGTGTGGTATTTTTGATTAATTGTGATTGATGAGCAAAGCATTCAGAAAAAAATGTTAAGCAAATGATTTTGTATTGACCTTATGTTATACCTACAAATTTGTTGTTTATATGTTTAAAGGTATTTAGTGTTGAAGAATATAAGTACACTGTCAAAACTTTAATGACCTATAGAATTCGTTTTATACATGCAGCACACCATGCTGTAACAGGCAAAAGAAGGAACCAGTGCAAATACGCTCCTGTTGGAGCACAAAAAAAAGTGAATATGTTCCTCTTTAAAAGTCTCTGACAGAAAAGTGGGGAACCAATTACCACAATTCTCATTGTGACTTCCTCACCAAAAATTTTGGCGTGTGAACATGTTTGCACTTTTTTTTTTATCTGAAAGAGAGTAGCAAAAGGGACAGTGATGATGGAAGAGGAGGAGGTGGCGCTGGTCGTAGATAAAGAGAGAAGAGACAGTGATGGTGGGAGAGAGACAGTGACAGGGAAGGAGAAATAGAGAGGGATGAAGACAATAGCAGAGGGAGTCAAAGAGAGAGAGGAGGTATTTATAGTCAGTGAGAGAGAGTGGCAATAACAGAGAAAGAGAGTTAGATGAAGATTGAAGCAGTCAGAGCAAAAGAGAGAGGAGACAGTGGAAGTGAAAAATACAAATAGATGGAAATCTTACAATGGCTAGACCACTGAACTTTAACATGTAGCTATATGGTAGGGCAGATTTTGAACCAGAATGTAGAACACGTGTAAAGGAGATAGTGGGAGAGAGGCATACCTAGACAGTGGGAGAGAGACATTCATAGACAGTGGCAGAGAGAGGGAGATGCTGAGTATGGACACTTAACTATAAAGAAAGACTGGGTAGAAGAATTTTGAATGCTCTATGTTAAAAGAGTGCGAACATGTTTGCATGCCAAAATTTTTGGTGAGGTAGATGGAATGAAGATTGAGGCAGCTGGTTCCCAACTTTTAAAGAGTAACCTGTTTTGTGATCAGACAGGAGCATTTTTCCACTGATAATATGTTGATTGAACCAGGTTGAAAGGTGATGTAATGTCTAAAAACATACGAAAACAAAAATTACTAGAAAAGTGTTGATATAAATGTCAATACAAAAACGGTATTATAATATAAATAAAATGATTCCATTTGATCAGAGGATTACACAACTGAAATTGGTTTTTTTCCCCTAGGAAAAGTATTACAAAAGTCACCGATAATCTTATCAATGTTTCAGCAAACAACAGTAATTAAGAAATTGTCTTTTAAATGGCACTAGTTGTCAGAAAAGATAATTCAACTGCTTCAATTGAAATATGTGAGTTGCTTCAAAAAGCTTTTCTAAATAATTGTCAAAATGAAGATGAGCAGTGTTTGGAGTCTTAAGAGGAGTAATTGATGGAGCCTATCCACTACAAAACCAATTATGTCACTGTGAATACTGTATTTTGTAGATTATAAGATGCCTTTAAAAAAAAAAAAAAATTGCCTCAAAAATTCAGGTGCACCTGATACTTGAAATTAATATAAAAATGTCCAGTGTTTGATTTAAAATTCCTGCCAGTCTTAAAAATGTCTTTATATTTGATGCCACGGGAAACCTATCTTTGTTTGGCCACATTAGATTCAACTGGCAGCAGCAGTGCACCAATGCAACAAGCATGAGCTGGGGGGATTCACAAGTTTGCTGACACTTTCTCACTCCCTCCCTGTCTCACAAACCCAGAACACTTTCTAGCCTATGATGTGTCATTCGAGTCTACGGTGTTATCAGTAACAGTGCAATATTTTTGTTAGTAGCTAGTTTCATAATGGGAAAAAATAAAAGGTATTTATATGATGTGGGCTATAAATTGAAAGTAAGAAACAGAGCAGCTGAGTGGCATTTTTGTCACTACCAACAGAAAGAACCATTCGTGACTGAGAGGCTAGTGAAGAAGAACTGGAAAAGATGAGGAAGACTAAAGGTGCAAATAGAGGACTGAATGCAAACTGGCCAAAACTAGATGACATATTGAAATGGATTCAAAGACACCATCAAAATGCCTTTGGAATTAATACAAAAATGATTTAAATACATGCTCATAAGCTAGTGCTACAGTGGAACTTAACAGACTTTAAGGGTGGAGTTGGGTGGTGCTACAGGTTAATGAAACATCAAGGGCTTAACATGCAAACCAAAAACAAAATATCTCAGAAAACGCCACCTGAGTATGGAGAGAAACATTATCTTGCCTATGCCTTATTATTCAACATCAAAAGAAAACCTGTGTGGAACTAAGCTAAATAGCGACTATGGATGAAACTCCTCTGACATTTGATGTGCCAAGTAACAGAACTTTGCCATAAAAGATGCTGAAACTGTAACTATAAAAAGCAAGTGGACATTAGAAAATGCACTACACTCTTGTCCTCTCATGTTCTACTGATGGTACTAAATGTAACAATGATCAGTTTCCAGTGAAAACAATATCAAAACCTTCTAAAATACCGCCAGGTGTTATTCACATTTCAATTCAATTTATTGCTCGTAACACGTAATTTTACATGCATGTGCATTTTCAACTAAGTATAAAGCTTTTACAATTACAATTTTTTTAGTTTACATTATTTCTTATTACATTGTAATTCATGATAAATTAAAGTTATAAGGGCATTTTTGGATAAGCCATTGTTTGACTCACTTTTTAACTTCATTTGGTAACAAGTTATTAAAAAATTGGTTCCGATGGCTCTAAGCACTATGGGACTTAACATCTGAGGTCATCAAGCCCCTGGACTTAGAACTACTTAAACCTAACTAACCTAAGGACATCACACATATCCATGCCTGAGGCAGGATTCGAACCTGTGGCCGTAGCAGCAGCGTGGTTCCAGACTGAAGCGCCTAGAACCGCTCGGCCATAATGGCCGGCAATTATTAAAAACAGCTCCATTGAAGAAGGAGAAGTAGAAAGTCTAGATGATGATTTTCAGGGATTTTAAAGGTCAGAACATTTTTAGTCTGACTGCAGTTTGATAATAAAAGTGGTAAAAATGTTATTTAAAAAAAAGTTGCTTGAAAATTAAGGTGCATCTTATACTCTGTAAAATGTGGTAAGAGATCATTCTGACTTCCACTACTTGCTAGTAAAGCTGGAGATTATTTCTAACAGAGAAATCAAGTGCAAAATCATGGATCAGACAAAGAAATATGATAAACTAATCATAAGTAAAATGATCAATATTGAATGGGATGAATAATTTTAGACTGTTTTGCATAGGGGCTGATAGTTTCAGGTCCAATTTTTATTATGTGGAATTTAGGCTATAAAGAACAAAATAGTTTTCATCCGAAGCATAAATTTGGAATAGATAGATTGCTTGCAGTCGAACACAGGCTTCTCCAAGGAGAGGTGAGTTGAACAGAATTATACCACACATCCATCATGTTATTTTGCTTCCAAGCCAGCAGAGTTCCTTTAGCTGTCTGTTATGTGATCCCCAATTTCGATATTAAGTTTACTGTTAATCTCATTTCTGCTAGGACTACTCCTTATTGCTTGTGTCTTTCTACACCATATTTTGTGCTCGTTAGACTATTCATTCCATTTAATAGCTCCTGTAATTCCCCTTCACATTCTCTGAGGGTAACATTGCCATCAGCAAATCTTATTATTGATATCCTTTCACCCCGAATTATAATCCGAGTCTGAAGCTATCATTTATTTCCTTTGCTTCTTCATTGTACAGGTTGAACAGTAGGGGAGAAAAATTTCATCCTTGCTTATGCCCTTTCTAATTTGAGCACCTATCTCTGTCTTCCATTCTTATTGGTCCCTCTTTGCTCTTGTACATATTGCAAGTACCCATATTTCCCTATATCTTACAGCTATTTTTCTGAGAATTTCAAACAGCTTGCACTATTTTACATTATCAAACACTTTATCTGGGTTGACAAATCCTATGAAGGCATCCTGGTTTTTCTTGTTTTTCTTCCGTTAATGAGTGCAGTGTCTGCCTCTCTGTTGACTTTACCTTTCCCAAAGCTGCACTGGTTCTCAGATAACAGAACCTTAATATTGCTTCCCATTTTCATGTACAGTGCTGTTTGTTAAAATTGCAACACACAGAAGGAATAGCCTGAATCACTCCAAAATCAGAGGATTTCTAGAACAGCAAAACTGTAATAAGTGATTAACATTTCAGAGAGATAGTGTGCATGGAGGCCCAACAGTGCTACTTTTGTGTGACCAGGCAGTTCAGTGGTATGCCACGTTCAGTCTGTGCAGAGCCAGCAAATGAAGTGTTGACATGCAAGCAAATGCCATTTTGCCTGACAAACGTCAAAGAGTGCAGTATCACAATGTGAGCAATTTGGAAGAAAGCAAATGGTTGTGATCTTGAAAATGGGTTTATTGTACTGTGGCGTAACTATTTGTACAGGACGTGCTACTATGACACATATTGTTTGTGGAACCAGCTGATAGAAGAGGGTTGTGACTGCGGCATGGGATGACTGCCATCTTGTCCACACAGGTGTAACTGAGAAAACAGTTTGGTTGACAGTGTTGGCTCAGTGTTGGAGCACTGGAACAAGTGGACATGTCTGAGGCAATGGTTCGATACCATTTGATGAAGGCTGGATTGGTGGCACACCTGCCTATCCATCAACTTCCATTGAGCAGAAACCACTAATGTCTCAGACTGCAGGGGGTACATGTATACTGTCACTGGTGTGCTGAATGGAAAAATGTAAAGTTTTTGGAAGAGTCCAGTTCAATTTATTTGCAATGATGGCCATGTACATGTTGAGCAGGATAATATTGTGTGATAGTATGGAACACTATTGGCTATAACAAGTGATCTTTCTTCTTATGTATTGAGGGCAGTCTGAACAGCACGCTCTTTATCAGGGGGTTTTAGAGCCCCAAGTACTTACCCTCCGCCAGAAAGTTCCACTGTCATATTTCAGCAGAATGATGCCCAGCCACATGTGGCAAGTAATGCAAATCTTTCCTTGAAGACTGATGGGTACCACTGCTTCCCTGGTCTGCATGTTCGCCTGTCATGTCACCCATTGAACATGTGTGGGAAATGATTGCTTCACAGCTTATTTGTTCTGGTCCTCCCACAGCCACAGTCAATGCTTTGTTGATGAGCCTACAATCTGTGTGGCTGTGTGTTCTCTAGCAGCATATCCAGGCCCTGTTTGATTCCATACCACAATGCCTAGACACACTGATTGAAACACTTGGAGGCTTCAGACCATAGTGAATTCTCACAGCTGAGTGCAACTACAATTCTGCAATTCCAATCGTTTTTGTGTTCTCATGTCCCTAATCTGTGGAATAAATTTCACTGTAATCATGCTGATGACTCTGTAATGTACATAATAGTGTTGTTTTTGAACAGTTGTAGGAGGCTACAGGGTGACTTACTGTATTTGATATGATGAATGGCAGCTTCCTCTAAATATAGAAAAATGTAATTTAATGCAGATAAGCAGGAAAAACATTCCTGCAATGTTAAAGTACAGCATTAGTGGTGTGCGGCTTGACACAGCCATGGCAATTAAATATCTAGCTGTAACATTCCAAAGCAATATGAAATAGAATGAGCACATAAAGTCAGTAGTAGGGAAGGCGAATGGTTGACTTTGGTTTATCGGAAACTCTGAGATGATGAATAAGGTGCTCATTCTGTAACTCATACTCTAAGGATCACTTCCCTGGGTGTTAATTTTTATACTTTGGGTAAACAGAGTAATGGAACATGGAAAATTCATGGGTTTCATTACTGAATTTCATTACCAGGCCCTGCTAGTCCAGTGTACTGTATCTAACAGCTCATTATTTTCACACCACATGTAAGACAGCCTTCAACAGCATACTCTGTAATGGATACTATCTGGAGCCATAGAAAATTGCAGATATGGTAAGCCTATCATTATCATTCTTAACCTTAATCGAGAGTTTGTACATGCAGAGACTGCTGTGACAAATGCAAACATAACACATTATACCCAGGAACAATTTGGATTTTGGTGTGGACACCCCAAGACCAATCAACTTCTTTGTCTGGAAGAAGAAGCAATGTATGCAACAGAATGTTAGTAAGTCTTTTGAGTCATCTTCCTGGAGGTGATCCATGCTTTTGGCCATATGTGGTTTGACTGCTTGACTTCCCATGAAACATTTCAATCAGGGTTCCCTGTGCCACTTACTCATCTCGCCCTGGTTTGCCACCAAGAAAGAACATTTGACATGCACATCTGCTATAGGATGTCTTCAGATCATGTGAAACTGGTGTGCCGCAGGTGTGTTACAGGAGGCAATCCTGTGCGCGCCTTTCACAGTCAACATGACAATCACAGATCACATTCAGCTCACAGTGTATGCAGACAGTACAATGGTATTTGGAAGGAGCGGGACTCATTCACTGGCCCCTCCAGCATGTAATTGATTACATAACCATCTGGGTCCTGAAATGATACCTAGCCACCCTACAAAATAATCAGTATGTTATGAATTGGAGAGGGAAGAGGAAGGCATCGCAGACCAAACAATTGAGAGCTCAGCAGCACAACTACAGTGGTGCTTGAAGAGCCTTGCTATCTTGAAACTGAGTCTCTGACAGAATTCAAACCACTTGACACAATACAGTGGAGCAAAATTTTACTCTGTAGTAAATTTTACTCCACAGCATTGTGGGTTAATTTTTGCCAGCACCTTCTGTTGAAGATGACTATAAGGTTGTCAGCCAAAATATAAGAAGAAGAAATAATACCATCCTGGATGCACAGCCAAAAAAATGATGGAATATTCTATCCTACGGGAAAACTTTAAGAGTCACATCTTTCATTTTATTTGTAAATAAAATTGACTCTTCTTTACATCTCCTCCATGTGACTCAGCTGCACCATGTGGTTTCCAGGCGTCAGAATCAGGTTGATGTTCTGAGATCTTATCTGTCCATATCTCCACCAGACTGTATATATTAGGAGGTGAATCTGTGATGTTTATTTGTGATGAAGGGTGTGGAGTGAAGTCATCGGGACGTATTAGACTGTTTCCAATGAATATCAGACTTTGATATGCCATAATTTTTATATTAACAATATTATGGAAAGGATAGATTGTTATCCTTCATATAGTGCAGACACTAAGTCACAGACAGGCACAAGGAAAAGACTGCTCTACACATAAACTTTCAGCCAGAAAGCCTTCTTCTGAAATAGAAAATGCACACACATTGACACAAGCACAAATTATACGCCTATTAACACAGTTCCTGGCCGCTGTGGCCGGACTCTGCACAGCGATTGTGCCAGACAGGAGCAGCTGTCAGGCTTGGGTGGTGGAGTTAAGGAGAGAGCATGGGGTGAGGAGGGAGGGGTTAGCAGTGGAGGGGTGAGGGAAGGTGTAGTGCTGTGTGTGAGAGGTTGCAGGGTTATGGTGGGAACAGGGTAGAGCTGCTAGGAGCAGTCAGGACATCATTTTTTGGAGGAAGGGGGAGGAGTGGAAAAGGAGAGAAGCAGAGAAAGGAAAAAAAAAACTTGTGGGTATGTTGGCTGAATAGATAGCTGTGTAGTGATGGAGTGGCAGGAGGGAAGGGGTTAGTTAGGTGGAGAACAGAGACTAACAAAGGTTGTGGCCATGGAGGAGGGGGTGGGGAGGGGGGGGGGAGGTGTTACGAGAACATAGGATATGTTGCGGGGAGTGTTCCCACCTGCACAATTTCAGAAAAACTTTTGTTAGTAGAAAGGATCCTGATGGCGCAGCCACATTGTGTGGGGCAGTGTACTTCCAACTGGGTGGTTCAGTTGTCTTATGGCCACAGATTGGCAGTTGTCATTCATGTGAGCAGGCAACTTGTTTGTTGTCATGCCATTATAAAATAGCGGCACATCGTTTGCATATTAATTCATAGATCACGTGACTGCTTTCACACGTAGCCCTGCCTTTAGTGGGATAGGTGATGCCGGCGACTTAGACAAGAATAGGTGGTGGTGGGAGGATGTATTGACAGGTCTTTCATCAATGATAGATATTGTACAATTGTCTTGATAAACAAAGTAAGAGCCTACGGAATATCAGACCAGCTGTGTGGCTGGATTGAAAGTTTTTAGCAAACAGAACACAGCATGTTGTTCTCAATGGAGAGACGTCTACAGATGTTAAAGTAACCTCTGGCGTGTCACAGGGGAGTGTTATGGGACCATTGCTTTTCATAATATTTATAAATGACCTAGTAGATAGTGCCGGAAGTTCCATGCGGCTTTTCGCAGATGATGCTGTAGTATACAGAGAAGTTGCAGCATTAGAGAACTGTAGCAAAATGTAGGAAGATCTACAACGGATAGGAACTTGGTGCAGGGAGTGGCAACTGACCCTTAACATAGACAAATGTAATGTATTGCGAATACATAGAAAGAAGGATCCTTTATTGTATGATTATATGATAGCGGAACGAACACTGGTAGCAGTTACTTCTGTAAAATATCTGGGAGTATGCGTGCGGAACGATTTGAAGTGGAATGATCATATAAAATTAATAGCTGGTAAGGTGGGTTCCAGGTTGAGATTCATTGGAAGAGTCCTTAGAAAATGTAGTCCATCAACAAAGGAGGTGGCTTACAAAACACTCGTTCAACCTATACTTGGGTATTGCTCATCAGTGTGGGATCCGTACCAGATCAGGTTGACGGAGGAGATAGAGAAGATCCAAAGAGGAGCGGCGCATTTCGTCACTGGGTTTTTTGGTAAGCGTGATTGCGTTACGGAGATGTTTAGCAAACTCAAGTGGCAGACTCTGCAAGAGAGGTGCTCTGCATCGCGGTGTAGCTTGCTGTCTAGGTTTCGAGAGGGTGCGTTTCTGGATGAGGTATCGAATATATGGCTTCCCCCTACTTATACCTCCTGAGGAGATTACGAATGTAAAATTAGAGAGATTCGAGCGTGCACGGAGGCTTTCTGGCAGTCGTTCTTCCCGCGAACGATACACGACTGGAACAGAAAAGGGAGGTAATTACAGTGGCACGTAAAGTGCCCTCCGCCACACACTGTTGGGTGGCTTGTTGAGTATAAATATAAATGTAGATGTAGATAAATGTATTTTGCAGGAATAAGAGCCATGAGGCAATGGGTTTGGAGCACAGATGGATTGGGAGAGTAGATATGGACAAGGATTCTGCACAGATTTTGTGGGTAATGGAATACCATTGTGAGAGAGGTGAGAAGAATATTGAGTAGGATATTCTTCATTGCAGTGCATGACATGAGTAGAAGAATGTTATGCGCTGTGGGTGGTACTGAGTCATGAAGAGGATGTGGGTATGTGGAAAGGGGGGGGGGGGGTTAGGTGACTGGGGAACAAGGCATGGGAGATCTGTTTCTGTACAATTGGGAGGCTTAATTTCAGTATTTGTGTGTGTGGGGGGGGGGGGGGGGGGTGCTGCTCATCACTACAGATGCGACGGCCATTGGTGACTAGGCTGTATAGAAGGGAATTATTGGCTCAGAATGGGATGGGTGGTACCCACAAATCCCATATTGAGTGGAATCTGTTGAAGTAGAGGTTAGTGACAGTGGTCGGTAGAAGTGATACGGGCACAGGTAGCCATCCATAAGTTGGGAGGCCTATATTGAGGGAAGTGGCTTGTTGGATTGAGGAGGAACAGGTGAAGCCAATGAGGGAGAAGGTGTTGAGGTTCTGAAGGGATGTGTAAGGTGTTCTCACCGTCGGTGGTTAGGAAGGAATGTTCTAGATGGCCCATGAATAGGTTGGCATAGAATAGTGCTATGTGGGTGCCCTTTGCCATACCACAGATTTGTTTGTAGATGACGCCTTCAAAGGAGAAGTAATTGTGGGTGACCAGGAAGTAGATTGTAAGTTTAGAGTGAGTCAGGTTTTGGGAAAGTTAGTGATCAGTTATGGCAAGGTGATGGGCACTGGGGATGTTAGTGTAGAGCAGGTGGCATCAGTAGTGACATGGAGAGTGCCATATGGTAAAGGAACAGGAACTGTGGAAAGTCAGTGGAAGCAATGGTTCGTTTCTTTTATTGGGGGGTGGGGGGGGGGGGGGGGTGGGGGGGGTGTTTAGGTTATATGTAATAGGCAGAAGGTAAAGGTATTGGTCCTGAAGATAAGAGATTATCTCAGAGGGGGCAGCACAGTAACAAGCCACAATTGGGCATTCTGGGTGGTTGGGTTTATGGATTTTAGGAAGCATATAGAAGGTAGGAATGTGGGAAGTATTACAGGTGAGGAGAGAATTAGACTCAGGGGAGAAGTTTGAAAATCATGTTGGATTTTTGGAACTGGGTCACTGTGGCAGAATTTGTAGGTGGATGAATCTGACAGCTGATGGAGTTCCTCTACCACCTAATCTCTGTGGTTCATGTGGTGTCACCACCAGACACCACACTTGCTAGGTGGTAGCTTAAATCGGCCGCAGTCCATGTAGTACATGTCGGACCCGCGTGTCGCCACTGTGTGATCGCAGACCGAGCGCCACCACAAGGCAGGTCTCGAGATACGATATAGCACTCGCCCCAGTTGTACGACGACTTTGCTAGCGACTACACTGACGAGCCTTTCTCTCATTTGCCGAGAGACAGTTAGAATAGCCTTCAGCTAAGTCCATGGCTACGACCTAGCAAGGCGCCATTAGCCTTACATAGTTTGATAGCTATCGTATAAAATGTCTCATCAAGAATGCTGTATTCTCATGGAATAAAGTTAAGTATTGAGGAGCTGCATACTTTTCTTATTAGAATTCAATACTTATCCTGTTCCAGACTTGACGCCAGTCGGCATGTGTGTACGCGTGCCTTTCGGCTCCCTTCTCAGTGTGGCGTAGCTAGCTTGTTACACCACAACAGTTCAAAACTCTACTGGTGGAACCTCTGTCAGCAGGTGATATTATAAGGTTGGGATCAGATTAGAGGTTGTGGATTGTGCTTTTTCTGTGGATTTAAAGTTGATCTCCATGTTGAAGGATTTGGATAATGATTGTGAGGCAATGTTTGTGGTTAAGAAATTCTGAAGCATTAACAGAGGGTAATTTGGGAGCTGTGACATAGATCACAATTGGACAGAGGAGTGAACTGTGTTAGGCAGAGTTCAGTAATGGTTTTGGTTTGAGTATGATTGGTGGAGAAGTGTTTCTGGAGAGATTGTCAGATTTCTCCATCTACAAACCCTGCTACAGTGACGCCATTTTAAAAATCCAGTAAGGTCCTGTCCCTCCTCAGATACTTAGACTCATCCCAGAACGTCTTCTCTGAGGCTATCTCTCTCTCTTCACCCACTACTGCTCCCCACATACCTACCTTCTACAAGCTTCCTAAACTCCATAAACCCAGCCATCCAGGAAGCCCTGTTGCTGTTGGTCACTGCTCCATGGAAAGAATCTCTGACCTCATGGACCAACACCTGCAAACTCTTACATGTAACCTAATCTCCTATATAAAAGACACCAACCAGTTGCTCCACTAACTATCCACAGTTCCTGTTCCTTTATCACCTGGTGCCCTACTCATCTTTGTTGATGGCACCTCTTTCTTCATTAACGTCACTAGTGCTCATGGCCTTGTTGCTTTTGAACACTACCTTTCCAAATGCCTGACTGACTTCAAATTTACAACCGCCTTCCTGGTCACCAGTACTAACTACATCCTCACCCACAATTACTTCTCCTTTGAAGGTATCACCTGCAAACAAATCCATGGTACAGCAATAGGCACCTGCATGGCACCAAGCTATGCCAACCTGTTCATGGGCCATCAAGAGAAATGCTTCCTAACCCTTCAGAATTCTGATCTCCTCAACTGGTTCAGTTGATGACATCTTCGCAATCTGGACCAAGGGTGATAACACCCTATCCACATTTTCCAAAGCCTCAACACCTCCTCCTCCATTCACTTCATCTGGTCTTCCTCAACCCATCAAGCCACCTTCCTCAACGTGGACCACCACCTCAACAATGGCTTCATCAGTACCTCTGGCCATATCAAACCTACCAACCACAAGCATTACCTCCAGTTTGACAGCTGCCACCTACTCCATGCCAAAAAATCCCTTCCATATAGCCTAGCCTGCTTGTCACACCTGTAGTGACGAGCAGTCCCTCTCCAAATTACTATCCCAAACTTATACAGAAACAGAGATCCCATGGCTTGTCTCTCCAGTCACCTGCTCCTCTCATGACCCAGTATCACTCAGGACTGAAGCATCTGTGTCACATCCTCTGCCAGGGTTTTGACTACCTCTTGTTGTATCCTGAAATGAGGAATATCCTACTCACTACCTTTCCCACTCCTCCCACAGTGGTAGTAAACCATCCCCCAAAACTGTGCAATTTTGTTGTACAGCCCTATTCTTCTTCTTGTCCCGTGCTCCAAACCCTTTGCTTCATGGCTCATATCATTATAATAGATTTAGATGCAAGATCTGTCCAGACATCCTCCCACCACCATCTAGTCCAGTGTGGTCACAGGAATCTCCTATCCCATCAAAGGAAGAGCTACCTTTGAAAGCAACCATGTAATCTACAAACTAAGCTGCAAGCAATGTGCTGCTTTCTACATGGCCACGACAACAAAAAAGCTGCCCATCCATATGAATGGCTACAGCCAATTTGTGGCCAAGGGACAACTGGAACACTCAGATGCTGAGTATGCTGTCCCACACAATGTGCTTCAGTTCGGTGAATGCGTCACAGTCTGTACCATCTGAGTCTTTCCTACCAATAAAAGTTTTTCTGAACGGTGGAGATCGAACTCACCCTGCAATATATCCTCCAATCCTGTAACCCCCTGGTGTCAGCCTTTGCTAGTCACTGTCCTCCTCCTGTGAATCCCCTTTCTCCTCCCACTCCAGCACTACACAGCTTCCTATTCTGCCAATACACTCACTAGTCTTTTTCCCCTTCTCTACCTTTCTGGCTCTTTTCTCTCTCTGACCTCTCCCCCCTCAAAACCTCCAGACTGCACCTAGCAGCCCTACTCTGTCCCCACCATATCCCTGCATTGCTCTCACAAGCAGCACTATGCCTTCCCCCACTCCTACCCTGCTAGCCCTCCCATAGCCACCCTACATTGCCTCCTGACTGCCCACCACCCACGTCAGATTGCTGCTTCCATCAGGTGCAGTTACTGTTTGCAACCAGGCCAAGGGAGCTGGAGACAGTGGTCATCTGTGTGTGTGTGTGTGTGTGTGTGTGTGTGAGAGAGAGAGAGAGAGAGAGAGAGAGAGAAATAGAGTATGTGTGTGTTTTCTGTTTTCGAAGAATACCTTTTGGCCAAAAGCATAAATGTAAAGCAGTCTTTTCATTGTTCCTGTATGCGACTCAGCATCTCCTCTAGATGGTGCATCTTCCTTTTCATAATATTATTGTTTTTCCATACTGGACTTTCCATTGTATGCTTTTGCTATTAATATATCATGACAGCTGTTCACATTATGAAAAATAACAAAAAAATGAATCTATCCAAATATGTAATGTAGTGGAGGATATATTGCAGGGTGAGTTTGACCTCCACTGTTCAGAAAATCTTGTGTTAGTAGGAAAGACTCAGATAGTACAGGCTGTCCATCTTGGTTATGCTTGTTGATGAACATGCATTTATTTACTCATAATTGGCTAATTAAAGCTATTGGATGTTTTAAACCTTAGCATGCCAAGCCAGGTCCTCTAGGGACCCTAGAGTGTGATTTTTAGTGATACTGCTGCAACTATAAGAATCTGTTTATTTTTTTATTTTTGTATGTTCCCTGCATCTGTTTAAAATATATATTACATAAAAAGATCTATGATGCTTTCCTTAAAAAATGTATAAAAAATAAAAACTCTTGGGGTGCTGGCATAACATCACTTGGTATACTACATTACATATTTGGATAGATTCATTTTTTTGTTATTTTTCATAACGTGAACACCATAAAGTTTGAAAAATGCCCCATAGGCAAATCGTAGAAATGACATTTTTCGGATGCTGGATGTGATCTCAGTGACCCACAAGATGTCTGGAGTAAATCTGATGAGGATTTTATTCCAGAACAAGATATGTCAGAATCAGAAGATAACTTTGATTATAATTCAGAAGAATGTGACATAGCCAATGAAAATAAGCCAATGAAAATATTGTTCGGGATTATGATGAAGGGATTGGGTTTATTGCAGAGTCGGGACAAAAGTGTCCCCTGACTCACTGTTGTCAATGTAACTTTGTCAAAGGATCTTTCACGCCAACAAATGCAATTGATTTTGCACCCACGATGTCCAAAGTTTTCAAAATTTTCTTTGATGAGCAAATTGTAGATACTATATACATCTTCACCAATGCTGAAGTGTCATGTGTTGTTCAGTGTTACAAAGCAAATGCTGCTTTGAACAGGATGAGAATTAGGTCAGATGTAGTTTAGTTTTTGTTAAACTAAGAGTGTTTTTTGGTGAGCTACTGATTGCTGGATCTCTTCGCTGCTGAAAGGAATGTTTCTGAAATGTGAGCAACAAATGAAAATACTGCTCTCATGGTATGGAATCAATTTGCACGTATTTTTCAGTTTATCAGGTTTGACAATAAAGCAGCACATCAACAATTCGTATTAAATTTAAATGTATCTTTAGACATCCCAACAATCTAATCTGAGTAACCTTCTACAGTACTGTGTAAGAAATTAAGAAATAGCACAGGTCCCTTAAGATTCCAGCTTGGTAAACAGAGTTGATGATTTAGGCTTGGTATCCTGAGGGTTAAGACAGAACAGTATGTAGTGATGGCACTCTTTCATGGATGTTACAGAATATAACTTGTAACAACCATGCTAGTGTTCACGTAAAAATAAAATGTTGTATCATCACAAAATGAGGGCAAAGCTTTGTGCTGTTGATAAACACACTTTGTGAACGATAGTGAGGCCATGTAGGAGGCATGACAGTTACAAGTTGTATTCACCTGAGCCATGAGATAACATCATCACCATGGTGCATGGTATCACGTGGAAATGGGTTACAGCCAAAGTTGACCAAACCTGGGTAAATAAAAGCATGCTCATCAGTACATACACCCAAGGTGGATGATGAATATTTTCTCTAAAATTATTTTGGCTGTGGAACCCAAAATGTAAAAACTTATCCTAATGATGGTTTACCATTTTTTCAAACATTGGACTATTTTTTGGTGGGGAAATGCAACTTCAAAGAAGCAGCTGCCACAAATACCTTCAACCCGTAATGTCAAACTTTTATTATTGTTACATTAATGCATACCATATTGGGAAAAATTTAGCATCTACCCTTAATGAAATATCAGTGATTATGAAAAGAATATATTGCTACTCACTGTGAAGATGACTCATTGATTTGCACACTGGCACAGAGAAAAAAATCTGTTAACACACTGAACTTTTGGCCAAAGCCTTCTTCAGGAAAGAAAGGAAAACACACACATATTCACACAAACAGGCTCACCTCATGCACAAATGACCCTGTTGGATGTATCAAAGACCTACTCTCTTCCCGATACCTACTCTCCTCCCCACTTCTTTGTCACCAATCCTTCCAACCAAAGCCAGCCTAATCGTAACATTGAACTGTGCCTCACCCAATCTGTACCACCATCCAATTATGATCCTCCCTGTTCCACCCTCTCACCTGACTACACCCTGGTCACAATTCAGACATTCCTTACCTCCAACAAGGCCTCTCATCCTTCACGAAGTCCCTTCCTAAGAACACCAGCCTCTCAGTAGGAGAAAGGACAACCATATAGAATCTCAAAACAGATCCTCATATAATCATATTACCTGCAGACAAAGGTTCCACCACTGTTATGAACTGCAGTGTCTACTTGGCGGAAGGCTTCTGCCAATTGTCTGATGACTCCTCCATGTATAAACCCTGCCTGAGTGATCCCATACCACAAGTCCAACATAATTTCAAGACCCTGCTTAAAGCCTGAGGCTCTTCCAAGAACTTCTTCCCTGAATCCATTTCCCTCCTCACCCCTGTGACACCTCACAAACCCATTTCTACATGTTCCCCAAAACCCACAAACCCAGCACTGCTGAACACCCTATTGCAGCTTGTTATTGTGCCCCCACTGAAAGAATTTTGGCGCTAATTGGCCAACAGCACCAACCAGTTGCCCAAAATATAGCCTCCAACATCAAAGATACCATCACTTCCTCCACCAACTGCCATTCATCACAACCCCTTTACCACCTGGATTCTGCTGATGCCACTTCCCTATACACCAACATCCCTCATGCTCATGGTCTTGCTGCTATTGAACACTACCCCTCCCAATGTCCTTCAGACTCCTCACCCGCTACCTAATTCCACATAAACCTTACTAACTCTGTCCTAACACTCAAGGGTATACTAAAAGATCCACAGTGGAGCCACATGCACTTGCATAGCACACTTCTATGCCAATCTGTTTGGGCCATCTAAATTAAACCTTCCTAGCCACCCAAAACCCCAGGTCTGGTTCAGATTCATTGAAAATATATTCATGATCTGGCACTCTATCCCCATTCCTTCACAACGTCAACACTTTCTCTCTCACCTGCCTCACCTGGTCCTCCTCAACCCACCACACCACCTTCCTGGACGCTGGTCTCCTCCTCTCTGAGTGCTCTGTCCTGGCGACATCGTATCTGCAGTGAGATGCCCAGTATTCTGAAGGTCTCACAGAGGCCTTCACGGACAGGCATTATCCCCCTGACCTAGTCTGCCAACAGATTTCCTGTGTCCCTTCCCTAAACTCCTCCAATTGTCCCACTGCAGACTGGAACAACTGAACCAAATTCTCCACCCAGCCTTAATTATTCACCATCATGCCCTGAATTGAGAGACAACCCACCCAAGATTCATCCCACCCCTTCTAAAGGGGAGTTCTTTGTCCATCCAACCACTACAGCACCCTAGTCCATCCCTGTGCCACTCCCAATCCCAGCCTTTGCTACAGGGGTCATAACCCTGTGGAAGACCCAGGTGAAAAATCTGTCCAGTCCACCTTCCCAGCACTTCGTATTGCAGTCCTATCACAGAATTATTCTACACCATCACAGATCAAGCCACCTGTGAAAGCAGCCATGTCATGAACCTATTCTGGTACAATCATTGCACAGCTTTTTATATTGGTTTGATTACCAACCAGTTCTTCACAAGGATGAATAGACTCTGCCAAACTGTGACCAAGAGCAAAGTGGACCAACCTGTGGCACAAAATTCAGCTGAACATAGCACGCTTGACTTCAGTGGCTACTTCATAGCCCGTGCCATCTGAATCCTCTCCCCCACCCAACTGTGCAGGTGAGAGTAAACCTTACAACACATTCTCCATTACAGAAATTATCCCACCCTCCACATATGATAATGTACAGTCCCCACAACCTCAACTCAACGGTGTCTGCCCCCCCCCCCCCCCCCCCCCCTCCCTGTCATATCATGTTCTCCCAAATCATTACCTGTCACACCCCAGACAGCTGTTTTTGCTGAACACAACATTTGCAGTGTGCCCAGAGCGGCTGGAGATAGAGCTCATGTAAATGTGAGGAAGGCTTTGGCCAAAATCTCAGTTTTAACAGTTGTTTTTTCTGCATCTCAAGATGTTGTCTTCACAGTGTGTGGTTGTCTATCCTTTTCATAATTGTTGATAGTCCAACTTGTCCTTTCTACTGTTTTATTTAGTGGAAGCTTCTATCACTGAATGACCCATGTGATAACATAATTTTGATTTGCAGATAGGCAAAAGAAAAAGATTGTCAGAAATGGGCTTTCTGCCAACAAGGCCTTTGTCAAAAATAGACTACAGACAGACAGACATAAACACACACACACACACACACACACACACACACACACACACACACACACACACACAATTCACACACGTGTGAGTGCAGTCACTGGCAGCTGAAGCCACACTGCGAGCAGCAGCAGCAGTGCATGACGGGAGTGGCAACTGAGTGGGGGTATGGAGGAAGCTGGGGTGGAGAGGGGGAGATATAGTAGGGTAGGGAATGGGGGGACAGTGAAATGCTGCTGGGGAGCACACAGAGATGAGGTGGAGAGAGGGTATGGCAGTTAGGGACAGTTGGGAGGTTGGACAGAGGGCAGGGTGGGAGGGAATGCAGATAGTAGAAAAGGAGAGAAGTAAAAAGACTGGGTGTGTTGGTGGAATGAGGGCTCTGGAGTGCTTGAATGAAAACACAGAAGGGGCTGGATGGTTGAGGACAGTGAATGACGAAGGATGAGGCCAGGAGGGTTATGGGATTGTAGGATATATTACAGCGAGAGATCCCACCTGAGCAGTTCAGAAAAGATGATGTTGGTGGGAAGGATCCATACAGCTTCTTGGCCGCAGTTTGTTGGTGGACATTCATGCAGACAGACAGCTTGTTGGTTGTCTTGCCCACATAGAATGTAGCACCGTGGTTGCAACTTAGCTTGTAGAGCACATGACTGGTTTCACAGCTAGCCCTGCCTTTGATGGTATAGGTAATCAGCCTCCCTAGTCACTATGACCAACTACCGTATTTACTCGAATTTAAGCCGCACTCGAATATAAGCCGCACCTGAAAAATGAGACTCGAAATCAAGGGAAAAAAAATTTCCCGAATCTAAGCCGCACCTGAAATTTGAGACTCGAAATTCAAAGGGAGAGAAAAGTTTTAGGCCCCACCTCCAAATCGAAACAAAGTTGGTCCATTGTAATATGAGACACAATTTAGGTCGAATGAATGACGATACAGCTATAGTAGTTTGGTTCGAGTCGTAAGCTTAGCAGTTAAGCTTTACCAGGTAGCCATTGCTTTGCGTCAGGCGCTCCGTCCGTATTTATACGGGTACCCTTCCTTTTTCACGTGCTTCGTCTGGTTTATGTTTGACCTGTGCTTAAGACTGTGTTACTACTCAGGGAACATATACGTTGAAAGCACCGATGATGGCTGTTAATCAGTTGAAATCGATTTTCAAAAGTAAATAAAGAAAACATGATTTTGCGACTGGTTGCTGCTTATTTGGTAATTTTATGTTACACATTCTTTATTTATTTATTTGTGTAACCACAAAGCTCTTGAAATATCCTAAGATTTTTAAAAACCTGGTATCTACCAAGCAGATTTTTAACAGGGAAGACAGTAATGAGGTAGGAATACAAACATACTATTTACCAGAAGAATTGTTCCCCAGTTTGACAAATACGGCAGGGAATAGTGTGTGGAGTAACATCTTACAGTAATGCAGAAACATTAAAATTTAAATGTATGAGAATCACCATATGTGGGAAGGAGGTGAGGAAATGCAAATCATGCTGCCAAGGTGTATAATAGACAAATGACTATAATAATAGGTGAAAAAGCTTGCAAAGATTAAAATGAAAGAGTTTTTGAATATATTGTAATTAAAAAAGGTGAATAGAAAAAAATCGAGAGGAAGTTGCATGAAGAATGACAGTAATTTGGGAAGAGTCTAGGAACAAATAGAAAATTAAAATGAAATGTCATAAAAGAAATTATTAAAAGATGTTGAGAATTACAGATGGCTGTTTTCTTAGTGAAACTAGGAAATTTGAGAAAAAATGGTAATGCTGTTACCAGTATCTGAAAATGATATTCTTGAAATTAGGTGATGTAACAGAAACTGTAAACGCTATTAGTTTTCTTTGCTGAGATGTCTTTGAAGATGTTGCCACATGCTATGTGGTGTGCACTTCGGCATAGTGGTTAGCTGCACTGAAATACAGTGTGTTAGTATTTTTTGCATATTATTGAATATTAGATGATTGTTTTAATTCGGACATTCTTGAATATTCTATGTTTGTTTAAATAGCTACACTCTCTCTCCAGGAGATCGTTCTGTTCTGGCTTAGTATCATTAGTAAACATGCTTTCAGTGCTAAGCATTGAACCTCTTTGAAGAACCTGCCATCAGATTTGGACTTCATTGTGGTCACACAGGGTACTTCAAAACATCTACATCCCTATGGCTCCAATTACACAATGTAAAATCCGTCACCTATGGAACCAAAATAAAGGCAGTAACATTTTTCCTAAGATCTTTATATTCAGGAGGCAGATAGATTCCAAAACAGCAGTCAGCTCCACATCAGGCATCCATTAATGTTTTTTGGGGATGATGGTAAGAACCTGACAAAATGGTGAAAAGATTCGACCAAGTCACCAAATCTAACATGTGGAGTGACATAATGTGTTTGAGAAATGTGTATTTTTGCTTTGGAACCACAACCCAGCAGTGATTCGAGAACAACAAAGAGGTACTCAATAACTGGGACAAATTCCAGGCTGAACTGAAGAAAACATTTGGTGACAATCCACTTAGAGGAAAAACAACTGAAGAACAGGGCCCAAGTTATGGGTAAATGAAGCAGTTGTACATACAGAATGTTTTGAAGCTGTGCCAAATTGTGAATCCAATATGACAGATGCTGATAAAATCTCACACTTGATGAAAGGAGTCACAGAAGACATAGTTCTCTGCTAAAAGATGTCACAAGGAATCCATCAAGTGATGTTCCAGTGAATCAAGGAAATGCAACAGACAAAGAATCGCATCAAAGATGTGTGACCAACTATCGAATGTTGTCCCTACGCCAATTTTCGAAGACCATTGTGAGCTTGTCTTTCTCATGTGGTGGATACTAGGAGAAGAGATACAGCAGTTAATGGCAGCCAGAAATGTCGGACTGTGCACACAAAGATAGCAGCCATGAATGTCAACACCATATGTCAGGAGGTAACAATGAACATCCAGGAAGTGTATCAATCTTTAGTGCCGGCCACTGTGGCCGAGCTGTTCTAGGCACTTCAGTCCGGAACCACGCTGCTGCTGCAGTCGCAGGTTCGAATCCTGCCTCGGGCATGAATGTGTGTGATGTCCTTGGGTTAGTTAGGTTTAAATAGTTTTATGTCTAGGAGACTGATGGCCTCAGATGTTAAGTCCCATAGTGCTTAGAGCCATCAATCTTTAGCACCAATCTCCAGCCTAAGCTGAACGCACCAGGAAGAGTAGACTGGGCCACCTCGGACTTAACGCCTGAACCATCAAATGACAACCCATCACGTGACTGACACAGGCATAACCAATTCGTATGCCAGGTATAATACCCCAAAGAAGAACATATTTTCAGAGAACAGAACACCAGTGTGGATGCCATGTACACATTGTACACTACTGCAGAGAAAGAAGGTGGGTTTTTGGTGACTACTGCACTGCTAGATTTCCAGCATCACAACAGTTTTATTCATGGTAGTCAAATGCAGACAATTATTGTTGACCTGTGAGATGGAGCTCATTGCCATATCTGGGGCAAGGTTCCTCCCCAACATGCTGTAGCTGTTTCCTGTCACCACAGAGAGTTAGCCAGCTACTTATCTACTTCAGAAAAACTAAGTGAGTCAACCATCTGTGGAAGTGAGGCTGCCACAAATGCAAATCCTGCATGGATGACAGTCACCAAGATCACAGGAAATGTCATTGATGTCATCATCGACAGCCAACTTATTGGGGCACCAGTCAGAAGCTTCAATTTCTGTAACATTGGAGGCTTATTGTCATCAGGTAAAGAAGACTACGTCAGTTATCTGAAAGTGATTGTGCTGAAAGTTGAAAATGAAAAAGGTGTCCAGTTGACAGGAACATATATTGCAATAATAACTATCAATGACTGAATGCAGTCTTTCGAATTTGTCATTTTAGCAGAATGTAGTCATAATGATGTTCTTGGATGGGGCTATTTGCTGGCATTGCAAGCAGTCATAGACTGTGGAAGATCAGACTCCAGATTGACAGAGCTATTCTAAGAAGCAGACATAACAAAGATTGTTCTCAGCAGGTGTTGTTATTGAAGATGTTGTTATTCTGCCATCATCAGTGAAATGAGTTCAAGTTGCTAATTGAGATGATTAGTTAAATTATGAAGCTTTTTGTTGATTGCAAAAAGCTATTCAGGCTAACAAAATAAATTCATATGCCAGTGAAGATCACAAGCATTGCTGGTGGTCAAGGAGAACTTTGGATCACTAATTGTCATGAGTGGCCACAACTCATCCTTAAAGGTAGGTGCATCAGCTGAATCAGTCAAGGTTCAAAATGGTTCAAATGGCTCTGAGCACTATGGGACTTAACATCTGTGTTCAGTCAAGGAAGGGCAGCTTAATGTCATCGATCTAGCCATTGTGCGTCAGTTTTTGGATTCTTTCAAATCTGGTGTGGAGAAAAGACAGACAAGTGGCCTATGATAAAACATTGTATCAATTCTGGGGATCATTCACGAACTAGCTGGTACTTATACAGTGTGTTGCCGGCTGAATGATGGGTAATACAGGATGAAATGGAGAAGATGACATCATTGAACCTTCAGAGAAACCTTGGTCCTCTCCTATGGTGCTTGTGAATGTGGTTGGCACTTGGTTTTTCTGTGTGCACTACTGACAACTGAATAAAGTCACAAAGAAAGATGTCTACCCATTCTGCACATTGATGACACCCTAGGGCTAGTTGCACCAACACTGCCCCACTGGGCACGGGCATGTGTAACATCAGCCTTCCTGCAGGCAGCTGTCAACACTTTAGACAACATGACCGATGGCCCAATAGCATGTGTTCTGTACTTGCACAACTTGTTTGGTCACACTTGGTCACTTGGGCTTGCCCTGTGTATTACTACCACATATACTACAGCCCAGCTGCAAGACGGCTCGCACATCTGCAGTTTACCCACACCTTCCCAGCAGAGCCCATGCCTCCCTGCAGCTTCTGGGTGGGCACGCAAGCTATGGACATGTAGACAGACTGCCAGTGAAGCAAGAGTGAGGATGCTGATTGGAGAAAGACTGACTTCCTAACTCCAAATAGCACTGTGAGTTTAAAGTTATGATGTTTGAACTGTGTAACACTGCAGCCACTTTCGAACCGATGATGGACAACCTGCTTCTACATCTTAAATGGACCACATATCTTTCCTATCTGGATGTCATTGTCATTTTTTGTTAGCATTTGAAGGACATCTAAGTTGTCTGATGACATGTTGAAATGTCTTCAGACTGCAGGCCTCTGTGTGAATCCTAAAAAGTGCGTCTTCGCTGACCAAGAAATAAAACTCTTGGGGTATCTAGTGAATGATGATGGAGTCTGTCATGATCCTGAGGATATAAGAGCAGTCACAGATTTTCTAATTCCTTGGCACATTTGTGATGTGAGGACTTCTCTCTGAATGTGCTCGTTCCTCCAGCAATTAATAAAGGACTTCTGTACCAAGGCCTGGCCAGCAATGTAAAATGCCTGAGCGTTTTTAAGTTGGGGCAAATGCCCATGATAAATGCCCAGGCATTTATGCATTTTAAAGATTAATTGATAAGTGGTATTTATAAACAAATTTTAAAATGATATTATTTATTGGAAAAGGTGTTTTGCAGCACTGCTTCTGTAATTGTTGGGTGACCAAGTTCAGAAAGCTGCTTGAGAGTTAGGGAAGAGTTGTTAGGGGAAAGTAATTGGACTGTAAAGGTAACAGTACATTTCTGATGAGGTGAGTTCTTGGGGTAGCACACAATAAAAAAGAAAACATAATTCAAGTTTAAAAGTAATTCCTGAAATAAAGTACAGTTTATATTAAGTAGGTAGCCTGTAAGTAGTATTTTTACATATACTATACTACTGTAAAAATATTAGAGCTCAAAAAGTTTTTCCATAATGATTTTAATTAGGGATGAGTCGTGCCGGTTTCGATTCCGTGAGTCCAAGAATTGCCAATTCTCTAGGAATCGACTAGTATTGGAATTGAATGATTCCAGCGTCTTCAGCATTGATTCTTTGTTATTAAATCATTTTTATGTTAGTGTTCTTATTTTATCTTCATAACAGTGCAGTTGTACAAAGGTAGATAAAGAAAGGAGCAGAATAGAAAACTATAGTCTGTTTTTCAATTTTACCAACAGCCGTATACATTAGGTTATTTTCTTTTATTTCGAACGCAACTAGTTTCAGCAATTCATTTTGCTATCTTCAGGCCCCATACGCTTTTTTCGAATCAACGAGCTTACCGTACAGTGCCATAAAACTGGATACCGTGAATCCCAATCACTTTGCAACTGATTCAGACGAAAGCAGTTGGTGTCACGCTTTTGTATTAATCAATGATTGAATATAATAGAGGGAAACATTCCACGTGGGAAAAATATATCTAAAAACACAGATGATGTGACTTACCGAACGAAAGTGCTGGCAGGTCGATAGACACACAAACAAACACAAACATACACACCAAATTCAAGCTTTCGCAACAAATTGTTGCCTCATCAGGAAAGAGGGAAGGAGAGGGAAAGACGAAAGGATGTGGGTTTTAAGGGAGAGGGTAAGGAGTCATTCCAATCCCAGGAGCGGAAAGACTTACCTTAGGGGGAAAAAGGACAGGTATACACTCGCACACACACACACACATATCCATCCGCACATAAACAGACACAAGCAGACATTTGTAAAGGCAAAGAGTTTGGGCAGAGATGTCAGTCGGGCGGAAGTAAAGAGGCAAAGATGTTGTTGAAAGACAGGTGAGGTATGAGTGGCGGCAAATTGAAATTAGCGGAGATTGAGGCCTGGCGGATAACGAGAAGAGAGGATGTACTGAAGGGCAAGTTCCCATCTCCGGAGTTCTGACAGGTTGGTGTTAGTGGGAAGTATCCAGATAACCCGGACGGGCTGCCAGCACTTTCGTTCGGTAAGTCACATCATCTGTGTTTTTAGATATATTTTGTATTAATCAGTTGCATAATGACTGGGATTCACAGTACCCAGTTTTATGGCACTGTACGGTAAGCTCGTTGATTCGAAAAAAGCGTATGGGGCCTGAAGATGGAAAAATGAATTTCTGAAACTGGTTGCATTCGAAATAAAATAAAATAACCTGAAGTATACGGCTGTTGGTAAAGTTTATTGAATTGAAAAGTACATACTAGCCAATGTCCATTCACCATAATGGACCAACAGAGACTATAGTCTGTGTCTCAAATGTCACTACATCTGACAATAAAGCATTCTTCCCACTGAAAACAGTTTAACATTTAAGACTGCATCCATTATCAAGAAACACTTGCCAGCTTTTTAATCAATTCAGTAATAATTTTATTATCAATAATCATTCATCAGTAATATTCAGAGATTTTACATGGATTTAAAGTGTGTTACATTGCAAAGTGATGACCCAAGGACAATGCTTTTTTTTATACTGGCTTATCACTACACAGCTGTTCAATGTGTGATGTGTGTGCACGTGTGTGTGTGTGTGTGTGTGTGTGTGTGTGTGTGTGTGCCCAGATTTGGGGTATTTAATACTGCTTTAGATAAATTCCCAGGCAAATGCCCATTTATAAATGTCCTGCCCACTGGGCATTTGCCCGGCCCGCATCACTAGGCCTAGCCCTTGCAAGAAGTATTGTTGGAAGATATTCTGGGATGAGATCCAAGAAAGATCTTCCCTTGTCCTTAAGGAGGTGGTAACATCTTCTCCAGTCCTGGCATTGTATAATGAGATTGCAAAGACAGATCTGGTGCTAGCAGTTATAGGATAGGTACAGTTCTAGTGCAAATTCAGGAAGGTGCTGAAAAGATGATAGCTTATGATTGTAGAGTACAAGTCTGAGACGGACGCTTCTACAACAGAGAGAGAGTGCCTTGAAGTTTTTTGGCCAGTCAACAAGTTCCAGCCATATTTATTTGACATACCATTCACCATTGTGACGGATTACCATTCTTTAAGGTGGCTGACTAGTCTGACGATCCACTGGGTTGATTGGTGAGGTAGGCTCTGAGGCAGCAGGAGTATGACATCACAGTCGTGTACAAAAGTGGACACAAACACAAGGATACCAACTGTTTTTCAGGGAATCCATTGCTGGAACACAGCAGTGTGGATGAAATCTCTGTCACCGCTGCATTAAATTGCACTTCTGCTGAACAGAGGGGTGATCTAGCATTGCTGAAAATTGTAGAAGCTTTGAAGAAAGAAGAACTGACCAGTGGAGAATTCCATGCACTAAATATTGGAGGGATTATGACCCAGTGAGGCAGAAATGATTTCTCACATTTCCAGCTCATCTACAACCAGCTATCCTAAAGTATTTTGATGATGCTGCAATCTCTGCTCACCTTGAATTCATGAAGACTCTACACAGTATCAGGTGGAGGTACCACTGGCCAGGTTTCTACTGATTTGTTAGACACTATGTGAGCTAATGTAAGGAATACCAGTGATTGAAGCATGTGCCCCAATTACCTCTTGGGCATCTGGTTCCAGTCCTGCCCACAATAAAGCCATTCCGCCAAACTGGATCTGATGTTCCGGGGAAGTTCGTAAAATCGACGAACAGGAATTGATGGATAATAGTCTGCACTGACCACCTCACACATTATGCTGACACCAATGCTGTGCCGACTACTGAAGCTCTAGAAATTGCAAAAGTCCTTTTTCTTATAAAAGACACGATTTTAAAGCACAGAGCATCCTATGTGATGATCTCAGTTCATGGCAATGTTTTTCAGTTGAAACTAGTATCAGGGGTAATTTCAACTTGCAACAATACCCACAGGATGTCAAAACTCCCTACCATCCACAGACAAATGGCCTTACAGAATGCTTTAATATGACATTGCCAATATGCTCTTGATGTACATTCATGCCTAACTCGGATAAAGTACTGCCAATCATGACATTCACGTACAGCAGAGTGAAGCAAGACACTGCAGGTTCGTACTGTTATTGTAGTTCCACGTTCGTGAGGCTGAAACGACAATGTTTCAACCAGACGATTGTCAGGATGACTACATCAAACATCTCATCTCCAGGACGAAAGAAACATGACAGCTGGCTCACATACGGACACCGGGCACTCAAGAGAAAGACGGAGAGCACTATAATGCCAAGCACCAGCCCAGTGAGATACAGCCCAGGTGATTTGATAGGGATTTTTACACCTGTGTGCAAAGTGAAAAAATTGGAAATGTTATTAAAGTGCTACTTTGAGCCTATGGTATCCTTCATCACTTGTCAGATGTCACATAAGAAGTCGAGGACTGTAATCGTTCATCAAGAACACAAAACCAAAAAGACGTTGTCCATGTCCTCCGCATGAAGCCCTATTACAGTCTAGAGATGCAGATCAGTGATGAGACATTTAAGGAAACTGAAGACCCATCAAAAATCATGAAGCTTCAGTGGGAGGAGCTACCATTGATGCTCATCATAGTGAAGAGGATGTAACAACATGCCAAGAACACGAGGATCCCGTAGTGCCTCAATTCAAATGACCTCTGACAGGATCTACCTCCAATGTACTGTAGTTGGCTCCAGAAGGTCTTTTGAAACCGCAAATCATTGTTTCTCCAGGAGATGGGACACTGCCACAAGCTGTGGTGAATGCAGTGGGATGTATTGGTTAGCATTGTTGGCTGGCATGCTGCGAGTCACCATACAAATGTGGCCCCCAGAAATTATTTGTTATTTAATATTTATACTTTCTGAAAGGTTCTTGATAAGGCTTATATTTGTAATGTTTGTATGAATATCAGCAGTCTGGAATATTTGATGTTTGTGTAAACTGCTCCACACTCTGTCCAGGAGATCATTTCTGTTCTGCCTGTACGTTGGTGTCAGTAATAAATATGCTTTCAGTGCTAAGTGTTGTGCCTCATTGACGACCCTACATTCAGATTTGGACTTGATTGTGGTTTCAATGAGACAATATTTCTGTGTGTCTACTCGTCAAAAGGACTTTTTTGCAGCAGCAACAGGAAAACTTAACTTTGTTTGTAAGTTGTGTATAGGAACTGTTGTCATATTTTGCATCTTTTATTGAACTATCATTCATTACCATTTCTGGGGGCTGGGCAGTGTGAAATACAGTTCTGTAATTAATTTGGTCTCTAATAGAAGTGCCGGCCGGTGTGGCCGTGCGGTTCTAGGCGCTTCAGTCATTCTGAAATGAAGTTGGTGTTACTGCTTTACACAATTGAAAATAATTGATAGCTGTAACTGCACTCACCTGCAGACATGCGTATCAATATGCAGAAAAGTGTTATCAGTCAATGAATTGAAGTAAATGAAATGGGGGTAATAGAAACAATGAAAAAGAAAGTGCCTTCAGCTAGTGGCATTGCGATGTTTGGTTTTTGACTTTTGTGTTTCTGTTAGCTCTGCTCCAATTGCTTCTTTTCAGGCAACTGGTAACTGGTCTCTTGGGTTTTGTATTTTGTTAGACTTGATTTTTCTTTTGGGTTCACTTACTTTTGCGGACAAACCTGCTGAATTGTTGTGATATAGCTGTGATTTACCTCAGAGATATGAGATCTGGACCTTAAGAAATGCAAAAGTGGCCATAACATCTGTATTATCTGATGTAAATGGTTGAATTGCACAAGTAATTGGAGTGATGTATTTACACTATTGTTGAACTCAAAATCACAGTTGATTGTTTCCCACTACACTGTTGACCTTTAGTGTAGATTTTCTCCTTTTGTAACTTTCTTCATACCCCTATGCATATTGCTCTTGTGTATGTGTCATCTCAGTACACATCAGTACCCTTTTGTGAATCTGGAACAGCTACCACATCTCCTTCATCAGGAACTCAATGACAATATATTGCTTCTGCTCAGAAGCCATTATTTATCTGCAGACAAAAGAAAGATTATGTAACACTTGTATAGAGCAAGGGTCATTCCGGTTACCTTTTCTGTGTGAGTGATCAAAATTTATTCAGAATTAATTGAGCACCATGTTTTCACATCACTTTGGTACAGTCCTTGTAGCTGTCAAGCAAGGAAATTTTGTTGTTCTAATTTGTGTGATAAATGGGGGAGATACAGTGACACACTGTCCCTGAACAGCATATTTGGTGTCAGTATCCTCTAATTCGAAAGTTCTCATATATTATGGGGATAGAGCATAAGCCCCTGTTGATGGTAATCCATTAGCCATATGTGGACAGTAAACTAATCAGCCTGGTTTCCATTTTTTGAAAGGAGTGAGAGATTTTAGCTAACCCTTTCTTTTTATTTCACACTCTCACATAACAACAGAAACATCATTCTTCACTCTATGAACACTTATCAGCCCTTCAGTTACCCATTTGATACAACACTGACAAATCATCACAACTAAATCTTTACCAGTAAAACTGCTAGATTTCCATTTTTCACCAAAGCTCATTAGCTTCAATTTGAGGAGTATATATGTAACCATTAAATTACTAGAATAATGTAGACATCAGATAAAGTATAGAAAATTTTTATCAATATTGCTTGACCTATTTTGTTCTTTTTTGTAATTAATCACTTGTGGAAAGAGGAAAGGAAAAAGGGAGTCTCTTAGCTAACGGAGTACCTGCTGTGCATTTTGAAACATAGTGTGTTAAATGAGGATAAATAAAACGGCAGAATTATAAGAAAAACTATTAATAGTTTTCTGAAAGAGGTACTTGATAGATCTTAAATGATACAAAGCTGAATCTGATTATTTGAGAAACAGTTTAAAATTTCTTAATTATTTGTTCGGCATTTTTAAGCATCCTATTGTCTTGGTAATAATGTTTTGATTTGTTACAAATCTTCGTAAGTTGCCATAACATGTTATGGCATACTCCAGAAAATAGTGCATGGTTGTTTTGCTCTGTTTTTCACGTGTGTGCACTCATTTCTACAAAGTAGTAAAATATCTATTCTGTTTTATGTACTGGCTAGATATGATTTTATGTTTTGTGACGCGTTGTTAATTTAATTCAGACCATATGCTATTCCTTGCACATAAAGATTGCACATGCTGATATGACAGCAAGTAGTACATCATGACAGCATTTTCCTGCAGTGGATGTTTATAATGTAGATTATGTACATCTGATTCGCACAAGTATCAATCCTAATCTCTGTATGTCATTTCGTTTTCAGTTATGTTACCATGGGGATAGATCTAGGAAACCTGGCTGCCTTGAGAACTTTCAGGGTCCTTCGAGCTTTGAAGACTGTAGCTATTGTCCCAGGTATGTAGGCCCATTTTGTTTTCATCCTAACTTAAATTGTTGCACAATAAGTGGGAATAAAACCATTGGTTTATGTGAGGTGCTGCAATAAAGTAATGAGACTGATTCTCTTCACAAGATGTGGCAACCCTGCAGGCTTGCGTAGACACAATATCTTTGACCTTGGTCTGTAAGCTGTTTCTAGTACAAGCGGCACATCGATGCAACTGCTCAGTCATGAGTTGTGCTGTAATAAGTTAGCACGTGTTTGTGTCTCTTGTCACAGAAATGGAACCGCATAATATTGCGCAACGGTATGCCATTTCTTCTTGTGTTAAATTGAGTGAAATCGTGACGACAATTTATAGTAAACTTCAGAAGGCTTTTGGAAAGGACGTTATATCAAGAGCTGAAGTTTTTCGTTGGCATAAAATGTTTAGTGAAGGCAGAAGGAATGTTGAAGATGAAGACCGCAGTGAACAACCATCAACCTCAAGGATGGATGCCAACTTGGCCAGGGTGCATGAACTCGTACTATCTGATCGAAGATTATCCATGAAAATGATTTCAGAAGAACTGAACATCAATTGAGAAATGGTTTGTCTGATAATAACTGAAGATCTTGGTATGAGAAAGATATGTGCAAAAATTGTCCCCAAAAATCTCACACCACAGCAGCGAGAAACATGGAAAAATGTGGCAGCCGATCTTTTAGAGCAAACGGAAATCAATCCAGAATTACTGAGCCTTGTTATCACTGGCGATGAAAGTTGGTTTTTTCAGTATGATCCAGAGACAAAATGCCAAAGTTAACAATGGTGCTCAAAGGGATCACCCAGACCAAAAAAAGTTCGCATGTCAAAGTCAAAAGTGAAATGGATGCTTGTGTGCTTCTTTGATTCCAGGGAATTGTTCATAAAGAGTGGGTGCCTCCTGGGCAAACAGTTAATTTTAGAAAGACTTCGTAAAAGTGTTCTTCCTGTCCGTGCCAACATTGCTAATAATTGGATGCTGCATCACAATAATGCACCATCCCATGCTGCTCTATCAGTACAGCAATTTTTAACCTCAAAACAAATTTCAGCACTACCGCAGCCACCTTATTAACCAGATATCGCTCTGTGCGACTTTTTTCTGTTTCCAAGAGTCGAAACGGTGGTCAAGGGACACCATATTCAAACAACACAAGATGTCAAAAAAGCTGTGATGAGGGTCTTGGAGGATATTACAGAAGATGAATTCCATAAATGTTACCATCAATGGCTGAAGCGCTGGAAAAAGTGTGTGCAATCAGAAGGGAACACTTTGAAGGAGACACTATTAAACTTGCCTAAAATGGTAAGCAACAATTTTTTTGTCACATCAGTCTCATTACTTTACTGTTGCACCTTGTATGTATATAGAGAGAGCTTGTACTTACCAGTAAGAACTTGGAGATTTTATAGTATAAATTAATAAATATGAGCTAATTGAATTGTTAGTAGCCCAGATTACGAGACTTGCATTTTTTTATGATGTGTTTTATTTTTCTTAAATGAGGTTATAATTTTTGGACCACTGTAAGCATATACTTAATCACCAAAGACATCATCCCTGTACACTTGCAAACACAAATCCCTTATGAAAAAACACAAAAACACAAGGACCTGTGTTCCCCCTTACAGCTATATTACTCTATACACAGACACTGCATGGTCTGAACGCCCCTCTCCCCTCCCTTTTTCGCGTATGACTCAAAGATGGTAATGAGTTCATACTTATATCATGTCAACACACATCTGCTGTTATTTTATAAACTATGCTAGGATCATTGGCGAAAAATTGTCAGCCATTGAGCAGCAATCTAGTGGACATATGGAAATGACCACTGCAAATGCTCTTCTTATTTTTGTCAACATTTGGCCCAATAAGACATCACAGTCACCTGCTCTACATTTTTAAAATTAATATTAACCTGCTGCATGAACTTCCTTATGTTATCACATACTTATATAATACATTTGTAGTATTCACGAAATAGTTTTGGCACCCAATATGGAAGCTCTACACCAGAAAAGTAGTTGCTATATCTAGACAGTGTATTTACATGCTTGTCTTGTCACAGTGTGATCACTACTACAAAAAATAAGTTGGACAACACAAATAGATATGATTAATAATAATTTATTAAAAGTTTTTTCCAAAATAAATACTCATTTTACTACAGTGTAGCACTGTTGTAAAAGTTCTGGATGTTGGTCTAACCTAACTCAGTGAATGTTGACTGTCCTAGTAGTCACTCTGCCTGGACTGCTGTGTGGAGATGGTTTGAAGTTCAGGCTGAGTAAATGATACACACTTCAACACTAGACATTGACTATCTGATGAAAACTCATTGACAGCTGCTGAGCTGTGACTGTGGTAACTTTTCAATAACTGGTGATTGGCAACAACTGCTTATCTGCAACGACTGACTGAGTGAAGGTGTGCGACCACTTTTTATCTGTGCTTGGTGGATGAATGTTTGTCTGTGAACTGTTTTGCTTATGAAAGGAGTCATTCCTCATGTACCCACCATCTGTGCAGGCAGACCTAATTATTGGTGGATGGATTGTACTACTTGTAAGTCTTGTGATGGAAGCATAATGTAGTTCCTGTTAAGTTTTCTGTCTGTGTGGTGATGGACCATAGCTAAATGGTGCCATGATTGGAGACTTCCGAGCAAGTGGTGCCCTCTGTAGATACAGCTGTGTACCATAACTAATTACAGATGTGGTATACCTCTCATGGGGTGGGGGGAGTTCATTAGCTTCATACTTCCATTCTTGCAGACTCATGTATTTGGTACATGAAAACATTGTTACTCCCCTTGGCATTTGCCTGCAACACCAAGGAAAACAGGATCCAAAACCTCAATCAGGGGGTGGTTGTTCGAGCAGTTTGCCACATCTACTCCCATCTTCTGTGGAATGAGACATGATGACCACCTCTGTCTGGCCTTTATCGGTTGGCTACAGTTGGATTAAGTCAGTTTTAGCTGCCAGCTGCAAATGCAAGTTCCCAAGACAGCTGGCTGCATTAAAAGTCGCATGAGCCTGAAAAAGAGAACAGCCTGGGAAGAAGGAAAGAAGAAATATTGGGTTTAACATCCCTCAGCATCAAGGTCATTAGGGGAAGAGCACAAAGTCGGATTGTTTCAGGGGTGTGGAAGGAAATTGGCCATGCCCTTTCATAGGTACCATCCCAGCATTTGCCTGGAGCAGTTCAGGGAAATCCTGGGAAACCTAAATCTGGATGACCGAATACGGATTTGAACTGTAGTTCTCCCGGATGTGAGTCCAGTGTGCCAACCGCAGCCCTACCTCACTTGGTAGATAGCAGCCTAGGAATTCTGCCTACATGTGCATGACTGCATAGCAACCTCATTTGATTTCTATAGCACATTGTTACAACATCCATAATTTGAACTTTATACATAATATTGCTGAGCTGCTGAATGGCTTTTCTTGGTACCCAATATTTGTTTCCATATTTCTACATAGTAATAAATACGTGATCATTTACTTAAAAAAGACAGAAAGAAAAAACTTCTGTCTGTGGATGTAAGAGTGGCTTTAAAAGTGACATTAAAATTCGGTATGGCCTCCCTAGAAATTTTTCAGCTGGAGATATTGTCTGTTGGAGTGGCTCTGTACACAGGAAGAAATATTAACACTGCATTTTCTGTAATGTACTACTGAGTGAGCTTTGTCATGTGAGACTTGAAAGCCCATACAAATTTTTCAGTAAGCCTGTAGGCTTGAGAATGAAATGGTGTGGTTTTGAAATATGAAATGCCATTTCCTTCACAAAAAAGTTTGATCTCCTGAGATGATAACTTAATAGTATTTCCCATAACTATTGACTTTGGCAACTCTTCAGTGGAGAAAGTCGTTGACAAGGCCTGAACTGTTTTCATAGAAGTAATCGATGACATTGTTTGACATAAGGAAATTTTGAAAATATATTGATGATAATCGACCAGTAGGTACCTAAAAATGGTGCAATAAAGTGTATGTCTAAATGTGACCAGGGTTCAGATGCCTGTGTCCACAGAAGATATTGTTGAAGAGGAGCTGACTGGTATTTTTAGTGTAAGTGGCATTTAGCTAGCATTGTTTCTATGTCTCTATCTATATTTTTCCAGTAGCAATACTCTCTGGCAAAGTACGTGGTACATATGATGCCCCAGTGGCATTGTGTAGCAGTTGAAGGACTTTGAGTTTAAGACTGTTGGGAATAACTATTCATGTCTTTCATGTTTGTGAAAGTACCAGAATGAAACCCACTTAGACAGTGAAAGTCTGTCTCATCTGCTAGTAAGATTTGATTTCTGGTTTGTTCATCAACTGTTAACCTATAAACCACCCTGATTGAATGTGCTGTTTATTCTTGGATAACACTGGATCCCTAGGCACAATTTTGACGGTTAAACTGGAATTCAATGGGGAATTTTCCAGTGTTATGACTGATTAAATATAACCATGCATCAGTAGAAGTATCAGAATTTTTTGTCATGTCCTATTGGCAGTTGTGATACCAAGTTTGCATTCATGTTTTGAGCTGAACACCTGAAAATATTTCATAAAAAATAGTTCAACGAAAGATACGCTCAACACTGTTCAGCAAATTGCATAACCATTTGCATCTGTGTTTTTTCTCCTGTTTAGTCTTTTTCCTTATGTTTACTCTTATCCATTTGTAGGAGAGTTAATTTTGTAGTATTTGACTATTGCAATATTCATTGGATCTCAGCCAACACTGTGCCAGTTGTTTCAACTTTGTCTGACACGACCAGAGAGACTGACTTCATCATTTTTAAGTCCTCCATTCGTTTGAGGCATAGAACCACATGCTGTCTTGTTCCCTGAATTCATTACTTTCTTGCAATGTTTATTGAGAGATGGCATTAGCTCAGTGTCTCTCACCAGGTCTTCCGTGATCATGTAGTACTTTGGCCAAGAAGCTACATTTGACTCCTATCAGCTCCATACTCCTCATTTGACGTGATTGAAAATTTGATTGAATTTCAGTGGAAAAGTGGTCAGAACCAAGAGAATCGAATGTGTTTTCCATAAAGAGCATAATGAGAACAATAGAAATTAATTGTAAATATATTATTGTTAACCACTGTCCGATAAAGTTGACTGTAATTAAATTATTGTCTTCTGTGAGAGTCACCAGTTCGTGTCAGTTCTAATTGTTAACAAGAGTGCCCAATGCAAAACAGAGCTATCTGAAATCATCATGAACAATAAATAAATTTGACAGATGTCTAATAAAACTGCACCAATGTCCTCTTTTCATTTAAATTCTAGGTGGTTTGTACACTTGAACAATGTACGTTTCTGAGGTTCCTACTTTCACTTCAGCTGAAACTACCTGGAAGTTCTAAATCAGTATGTGAAGTTGAACTTACATAAAATCAGTGTTTAAAGATAGTTCTGCCATCGTTTGTTGTATACTGTATTAAATGATAATGGCTAAATCTTTTGTAACATGATGGTCTCAATCATGATTTTTATATAGCTACAGTGTAAGTCTCGCGCCCCACTACTTTGTTCCGAGGTCTTCATTATTGGAAAGAATTGGCCTAACATTCCATATGATGATGCCAACTACTGTAATTTTCTATACCAAAATTTTCCGTGATGATAGTCTTAATCGTTACCAGCTTTAAAGAAATACTTGTCTCTTTTTGGTTTTAGGCTAGCCATAAAAACATTAAAAATAACTTCCCAAGTTCACTTGTTCTGGAAATTTCCTGGAGGTTATTATGTCTGCATTGTAGGGCAATAAGGATGGGAGAAATCACAATTTCTCATGTATTCAGTCCAAGTTAACTTAATTGATTATTCTCATCCTGTCTGCTAACAGACTTATTACCTAGAGTAGTCTGAGAATTGATCACCTGAATTTTTGTTGTCTTTTTGTTGGACTACAGGTTGCAGAGAAGTGTTACATTTGGAAGGGTTATTTGTTCCTATAACTTAATATATTGTGGTTTCTTATCCTGGTGCTGTGTTTTAAGTGAAGAATGTTATCATTGAATCATATACAGGAGGTGGACAAAAATATGGAAACACCAAGAAAACAACACATTACCATGCCTAATATAGTGTGGGAAAACTGTTGGCATTCAAAACAGCTTCCAGTTGAACGGATAACGTATTACCACTCCTAATATGGTGTAGGAAAAGCATTAGCTTTCGAAACAGCTTGCAGTCATCTCAGAATGGATAAGTATAGGTCCTGTATGGTTTTCAAGGAAATCTTATACCATCCTTTCTGCAAAATAGTGGCAGGTTCGAGTTATAATGTTGGAGGTGGATAGTGATCATGCATCTTTCTCTCCAAAGCAGATCACAAAAGTTCAACAATACTGAGCTGGTCTTTGACGTGTCCAGGGGAGATGTGACAATTCATCCTTGTGCTCACAACACCAGTCTTGAATGATCCAAGCCATCTGAAAAGAGTTCCTGTCATCTTGGAACTCAGCATCAACATTGGGAAACAAATGTTGTACCATGGGATAGACCTGATGAGCCACAACCACAATGGCCATATAATCCTTGACTACCATATAATGCGACTTTGTAGAGTAACCATGTGTCTCAAGGAATATCATACTATCTCATGGAATATCATACTGTGGCTGCCCAAATCATCACCAGACCCCTACCATGTATCACTCTTGGGACTTAAACTCAGCCAGACATGGGAAACAGTATGCACCAAGACACATCTGGCCAAATAACTTTCCTCCATTTCTCCAAAGCCCAGGTTTTATGGCTTCAGCACCACGTTTTCCTGTTATGGGCATTTGCAACACTGATGAGTGGTTTTGGAACTGCAGCTCTTCTTGCAAGTGTGACATTTATTCCTGCAGTGACTTTTGCATCTGTCTTCCTCTTATTATTTTTTTTTTCTTTGTGATTATCTTGAAGATGATGTTTACACTTTGCCTGTATGTGATATAAATCTTCACACCATAAACTTCTGTTGTTCAGATAACTGTATCTAGAGTCTTTTCCACCAATTAATCAACACCACATATTACATTAAAATGTGTGAGCATGGCCCATGATTGCAGCCTATATAACATTTTTATAAACAAAAGTAACACCATAAACAGTCACTGTTAAACTTGCTTCTAATATTTCCAGTGTATTGCAGAGAGAAATCTATATCTTCAAGTAGTACATTTTCTATTTCCGTGCTGTTCTCTATCATGTCTGTTCAATGTAAATTTTGGTCTCTGGAGTCATTTCCACTTCTGAAGTAACATTTTATATTTTATTGCTAGTTCAAAAATGTTCAAATGTGTGTGAAATCTTATGGGACTTAACTGCTAAGGTCATCAGTCCCTACGCTTACACACCACTTAACCTAAATTATCCTAAGGACAAACACACACACCCATGCCCGAGGGAGGACTTGAACCTCTGCCGGGACCAGCCGCACAGTCCATGACTGCAGTGCCTTAGACCGCTCGGCTTTATTGCTAGTAATAAATCACAGTATCTGATCACAGAAACAGTCGTAACCCTTTCATTAAGAATCATTACAGGCATGTGTACACTGGAGAGAGGGTTAGGGAGCACTGCAGTGAATTAAGTATGTTTCAAAATACAACTCTTAGTCAAACAAGCAGGTTGCGCAGGATATGGTAGCTGGTGCATAGTGACCACTTTTCATCCAAAGTGCTGGGCGAGTTCATTCATTTGTTCAGAAGGAGAGGACGACAAACGTTTGCCACCTTTCGGCTGGTCGGTGATGGCAGAAGCAATGTGCGCACCCTGCAGTCTTTCTCAAACAATTTTACAGAAATTATTTGGTTAAAAAGTTTCATTTTTGTGTTACTTCTAGCTATATATGTCGCATTCATTATAACATGCCCATCATTTCAATAACAGTCATAGTTATTGTGATATTTATGTGGAAGTAATACACTGCACGAAATTCAAAAAAGTTTAAAATGAAAAATAGGGATCACAATGATTTTGCATTTGGTGCATATCACTTAATATGTTGCTGTGTATGAAATTTAGCTAACATATTGAATTTTTCTTTAGACGTGGGTGGAGGTCTCTGTCTGTCACCAATCTCGAGAAAATTGATCTGACATAGTCCACTCATTTGTGATCACACCACATGAGCATTGAAGCCAGAATGAAATATCCAGAACATTCCTCATATTTCATAAACAGTTTGAGATGTCAAAATGGGATTGTGGCAAATGATAGCACACACAGAGGAGAGTGTTATTATTATGCAAAACTTCATTATCTTCCATGTTATTCCACTAACCATAGACTTTTCTGATGATCGAATGTAAGTTTTAAGAGCCATTGATAGCTAGTGAAATGAGAAGGGCTATGGGTTCTGGAACTATGTAAGCGAAGTATTTACATGTTTATTTTGTACTGAGGACGTGCTTTTTCATAAGATGCTGACCTTACTTTTCCTTTGTAACTCAAGTAACAAATTTAGAGATGACTGTCTCTGAATTCTGTCACAATTGCATCTGCACAACATGTTAGTGGGGTGGACTGTGTAGTCTCTGCTGAGTTTTGGCAAAAGAAGCAAATTTTAACATGGCAAGAAGAGAAATGGGTAGGTTTTCCCTACTTGTGACCTTCTCTGAAAGTTACAAATGATTAACAAACGAGGCAAAAATAAATTGCTATGTTCTTGGTGGAATTATTTTTAGATACTGACCAAAGAAGAGATGACAGATCTTTTTTGAATGGTCACCATGCAAGTATGGGTGTGAAGGCTCTCCACTTAATATTTACAAAAATTGAAAGTGCAGACGTCAGTTTAAAACAGCACTTCCCCTTCAGCACTTGGCATTTTTCCTACAGTACCTCCCCACAGCCCCCACCATTACTGCTCTCCCCACGCCTGCCCTGCCATCTGCGCATCTACCAACTGTGGTATTCTGCATGCACTTTAAAAAGCATTAAAAATTATTGCATAACTGGGTGTGTATATCATGAGAGAATGTGGACACTAATCAGTAGAAAGCTATTTGTAAGACAGATAAAGACCTGGATGTAGTCATTGTGTGTAGCGTTGTTGAAAATAACAAATTACAAACTCAGTGAAAATAACACATAATGAGCTGAAAAATGTATGAGTGAAAAAAAAAAAAACTTCACTAACAGTACTGTGTTGAAATGAATTTTACCTTCAATTTTTTGTTGAAATGCGAATGTGCTGGAAGGTATACACTTATCAGGCAGCCCCTTTTTGTGTCTATGTCCATATACTGCAGACCACTTTAAAGTGCATGGCAGAGTTTTCTGAACATACCACATATTAACATATCTTCCCATTTGATGTGCATGTGGAGGATGGGAAAATGATCCTCCACTGGAATTAGTGTAATCTTGTTTTTGTGAGCTCCGTGTGTGTATTATGGAGAGGACTGAGGTACATTCCTAAATTTTTCACTTAATTCTGGTTCTTGAAAGTTTGTAGGTTGGCTTTCGTGGGATGGTTAGTGTGTATCTTTAAATGTTTGCTAGTTCATATTTTTCAGTGGTTTGGTAACACTGTCCTGTAGGTCAAATAAATCTTTAACCATTTGTGGTACCTAGCGAGTTGGTGCAGTGGTTAGCACACGGGACTCACATTTGAGAGGACAATGGTACAATCCCGCGTCTGGCCATCCTGATTTAGGTTTTCCCATGATTTTCCTAAATTGCTTTAGGCAAATGCCAGGATGGTTCCTTTGAAAGGGCACAGCCGACTTCCTTCCCCATCCTTCCCTAATCTGATGAGACCGATGACCTCGCCGTCTGGTCTCTTCCACCAGATCAACCTCAACAACCATTTGTGCCTCTCTGTATTTTGTAAGTTCAATCTGGTATGGATCCTCTATGCTTGAGCAATATTCTAGGATGTGGGTCCTCCATGCTTGAGCAGTATTCTACAATAAGTCAAATGCATGTTTTGTGAGCAATCTCCTTTGGAGACTGACTACATTTTCCCAGTATCCAACAAATGAACCAAACTTTGCCATTTTAATGAAAAATAGATTTTAAAAAATCTACTCAAGTGGCAGAAGGAGAAAACATATATAAAGGATAAGTAAATGTGCAAGCTTTCAGAGCCAGTGGCTCTTTATTCTGACAGAAGGATTGAACACAAAGGAAGAGGGATGAAGGAAAAAGACGGACAAGGTTTAAAAATGGTGAGAGCTCAGAAAAGTCACCCAAAACCGCAGGTGATGGGAGACTTAGCAGTCAGGATAGGAAGGAAGACTGTTTGTAGCCATTGTACCCCATATTACCATACCTTCCCATTCCACATACATTTGGGGGATAGGAAAAATGACTACTGTGGTGTAATTCATCTAATCTTGTCTTTGTGGTCATGTGTGTGTCATATGGAGAGTCTTTCCTACATTCTTTCCTTCTCATCCCAACCAATAAATCTTCCCTCTCTTGGTGTTCTGGGCAACTTTTCCAAACTCTCTCCATTTCCCAGACCTCACCAGTCCTCTTCCTCCATCCTTCTTCCTGGCCATTCAACTCTTTTGCCAGAAGGAGCCAACTTTGCTATCTCCTACTGCCACTTGGTGAATAGATTTTTTTTATCTATCCAATTACATTATATTTTCAGAGTTCGCCAGTTGTTTTACCTACTATTGAGCCTATGTAATCATCCCATTACATATTCTCACAAATTCTTACAAGAAAGCTCTTGTATGGATTGATTGAATCAAGTTGAGACGCATTGACGCTTAAGTCATAAGATTTGAATTTTGTTAAGGATGCAGTTTTACATTTTGGAACTTAAAAGCAAGTGGTAAATCTTTGCATCAATGTGAAATCTTGAGTGGACATCGCTGTAATTGTTTTCAGAAGGCACTTCATTGCAGACAGATGTGTGGGGCTGCTGTTAATATTGTCTGCCAGGTGATTAATTTACATTATGAGCAGCTACGATTCCATTGTTTCAGAATGTAACAGTGAAGATAATTATTTGTATACTTAGCAACTCAGTAATTTTTCTTTTATTTTTAGAAATTCCTCTGTGCACTGGTCACACAAATACTATGCAGTTTGCTTTTGTAATGAATTTGTCATATTTTGTCAATTCAGGACTTGTTGTACCACAGAATGCTTATAGAAACCTACCATTTCTTAAACTAGTTTTACTTTCATCTCAGGAACTACCAGTATAGATTGTTGGAATTTCTGTCCATGAACTTTAAAATAATCATCCCCTCTATTTCTACATTTTTGCCCTCAAGATTCCATTATACCAACTGTACACACTAGTTACTGGATAGGCTAGACTTCTCCTTGCACCTTTGTACAGGGCATATCATAATTAATGGTGTTAACACATACAGTTGAAAGTATATGATACCAGAAACATACATGGACTCTTAAGATTCATACGTTAAGAGCTATGAGCTCTACTTCATGTTCGATGCTGTGAAACAAATCCCTTCTTATTGCAAGTCATTTGCTTTCTGCAATTTGAGTTGTGGGTTATGGTAGTTACCACATTTTTAAGAACAATAAATAGTAAATATGTTTGAATAAACGAATCATAAATCTTGCTGTTGGTGGAGAGGCGTGCATACTTCAGCAATACAGATAGCCTACTGTAGGTGCAACCACAGTGGAGGGGTATCTGTTGAGAGGCCAGACAAACGTGTGGTTCCTGAAGAGGGGCAGCAGCCTTTCCCCATTCAAATCTCTGGGCGGAGACTACTTAGGAGGTTGTTGTTACCAGGGGAAACAAAATGGGTGTTCTGTGGATTGGAGCATCAAATGTCGGATCCCTGAATCAGGCAGGAACGTTAGAAAATCTAAAACTGGAAATGCGTAGGTTAAAGCTAGACACAGTGGGAATTAGTGAGGTTTGGTGGAAGGGGGAACAGGACTTCTGGTCAAGTGAATACTGGGCTATAAATACAAAATAAAACAGGAGTAATGCAGGAGCGTGTTTAATATTGAATAAAAAAATAGGAAAATGGGTAAGCTACTATGAACAGCATATGAACACATTATTGTAGCCAAGATAGGCATGAAGCCCACAGCCACCACAGTAGTACAAGTTTACATACCAACTAGCTCTGCAGATGACGAAGAAATTGAAGAAATGTATGATAAGATAAAAGAAATTATTCAGATAATGAAGGGATATGAAATTTAATTTTCATGGGGGACTGGAATTTGGTAGTAGGAAAAGGAAGAGAAAGAAAAGTAGTAGGTGAATATGGACAGGGAAAAAGGCATGAAAGAGGAAGTCGCCTGGTAGAATTTTGCACGGAGCATAATTTAATCATAGCAAACACTTGGTTTAAGAATCATGAAACAAGTTTGCATACATGAAAGAGACCGTGAGACACTGGAACGTTTCAGATTTCAGAACCAGGTTTTAAATTGTAAGACATTTCCAGTGGCAGATGTGGACTCTGACTACAATTTATTGGTCATGAACTGCAGATTAAAACTGAAGGAACTGCAAAAAGGCAGGAATTTAAGGAGATGGGACTTGGATACAGTGAAAGAACCAGAGATCCTAGGGAGTTTCAGAGGTAGTGTTAGGGAGTTACTGACAAGAACAGGTGAAAGAAATACAATAGAAGAAGAATGGGTAGCTTTGAGGCATGAAATAGTGAAGGCAGCAGAGAATCAAGTAGGTAAAAAGATGAGGGCTAGTAGAAATCTTTGGGTAACACAAGAGATACTGAATTTAATCAATGAAAGGAGAACATAATAAAAATGCAATAAACAAAGCAGGCAAAAGGGAATACAAACGTCTGAAAAATGAAATTGACAGGAAGTGCAAAATGGAAAAGCAGGAATGGCTAGAGAACCAATGCAAAGATGTAGAAACATATATCACAAAGGGTAAAATAGATGCTGCCTACAGGAAAATTAAAAGAGGCCTTTGGAGAAAAGAGAACCACTTGTATGAATATCAAGAGCTCAGAAGGAAACCCAGTTTTAAGCAAAGAAGGGAAAGCAAAAAGGAGGAAGGAGTATATAGAGAGTCTATACAAGGGCAATGTTATGGAAATAGAAGAGGATGTAAATGAAGAAGAGAAGGCAGATATAACATTGCTTGAAGAATTTGACAAAGCTCTGAAAGACTTAAGTCAAACAAGGCCCTGAGAGTAGACAACATTCCGTTATAGCTAGTGGTAGATTTGGGAGAACCAGCTAAGACAAAACTCTTCCATCTGGTGAGAAAGATGTATGAAATAAGTGAAATACACTTGGACTTCAAGAGGTATCTAATAATTTCAATTCTAAACAAAGCAGTTGCTATCAGGTGTGAAAATTACTTAACTATCAGTTTAATAAGTCATGGCTGCAAAATACTAACACGAATTCTTTACGGAGGAAGGGAAAAACTGCTAGAAGCCAACCTCAGGGAAGATCAGTTTGGTTTCCAGGGAAATGTAGGAACACGCGAGACAATACTGACCCTACGACTTCTCATAGAAGATAGGTTAAAGAAAGGCAAACGTTTATAGCATTTGACAATGCTGACTGGAATACTCTCTTTTAAATTCTAAAGGTGGCACAGTTAAAATACAGGAAGTGGAAGGCTATTTACAGTTTGTGCAGAAACCAGATGGCAGTTATAAGAGTCAAGGGGCACGAAAGGGAAGCAGTGGTAGAGAAGGGAGTGAGACAGAGTTGTAGCCTATCCCCGATGTTATTCACTCTGTGAAGGATTCAAGCTGTAAAGGAAACAAAAGAAACATTTGCTCTAGGAATTAAAGCTTGGGGAGAAAAAATAAAAACTGTGTGGTTTCTTGATGACATTTTAATTCTGTCATAGACAGCAAAGGATGTGGAAGAGCAGCTAAAAGGAATGGACAGTATGTTGAAAGGAGGATATAAAATGAACATTAACAAAAGCAAAAATTAAATCAGGTTATGCTGGGGCAATTAGATTAGGAATGAGACCCTTGAAGTAATAGATGAGTTTTGCTATTTGGGAACCAAAATAATTGATTATGGTCAAAGTATGGAGTACATAAAATGCAGACTGCCAATGGCAAGAAAAGTGTTTCTGAAAAAGAGAAATTTGTTAACACTGAGTGTAGATTTAAGCATCAGCAAGTCCTTTCTGGAAATATTTGTATGGAGTGTAGCCATGTATGGAAGTGAAATGTGGACAGTAAACAGTTAAGAGAGTACTGAATAGAATTGGGGACAAGAGAAATTTGTGGTAAATCCTGACTAGAAAAAGGGATCGTTTGATAGTATACATTCTGTGCCATCAAGGGATCACAAATTTAGTACTGGAGGGAAGTGGGAGGGGGGATAAAAACTGTAGAGGGAGACCAGAGGTGAATAAGTAAGCAGATTCAGAAGGATGTAGGTTGCAGTAGTTACTTGGAGATGAAGAGGCTTGCACAGGATAGAGTAGCATGGAGAGCTGCATCAAACTAGTCTTTGGACTGAAGACCACAACAGTAACAACAATTTGAGAGGAGGTAGTATGGACCAAAACCAGAAAAAATGTTCAGTAAATGTGGGCTCTAAAGTGCACACCTTAAGAGGTATAAGCACTTGTTCAGTTAAAGAGGCATGCTTCACAGTAGCGAAGATGAAGAAGTGTTCATAGCTCTTAACCCTTTCACGCACCTTGGGGCATATACTTCCCACTAAACCTAATACTTTACACTGTTTAAGGGGATGTGTGTTATCACTTATGTATGCTCCTGGCATCTAGTGGCAGGGGACTGTGGGAAGTATATATACCACCAAACAACAGTGTTTTAATGGTTGTTGGGAAGTATGGTTATCACCAGTGTAGTTTCTGGAAGGGGTTTTGATAGTATACTTACCACAAAATTAATCTATTATTAGTTGTCGTTAGGAAGCATACTTACCACCAGCTTAGGGGTATCCCAAAGCTTTTGGGAATACGTTTTACCTCCTTTGTATATGCCTGGTATCTTGTGGTGGTACACTGCACCAGGTGTATGAAAACTGTTACAACAATCAGTTTCTGTTTGTCATGGGATTATTACTGTTGTCGGAACACATTGCTTCACTTCTGCAATATTTGTTATCGTGACCTTTGTCAGCTCATACCTTTATTGTGCGATAAAGTTTCAAGGACTGTTTTCACATTGTGGTAAGTAACCTTTAATATCAGTAACAAATATTTTTTATCTAAAGAAAAAGAAAATACACAATGAAAACAAAAAACACTTCATTATTTTATGTGTAATGGCAACAAATAACAGCACACAAAATGGAAGTGGGAAATTCATTTATTACCAGTCTTAATACCTCACAAAGGTTCCATGGTGATATATGTACAAACACAATTTTTGGTCCGAAATCACAAAAATTAAATTATCAGAAATTAAATATGGTCAGTTGATCACATTTCTTACAGAATAAAAAAAATTATTTTTATTGATTCACTACAAAAAAGGCACCATCAACAAAAGGGTTAAGGTATGCGCTTTAGAGTGCTTGTTTACTGGACATTTCTTCTTGTTTTTGTCCATACTATCTTTACACAAAACATGGAAAACAGAGAGCTTGGCAGTATAAGTAGTTTGGTTTACACTATTGAAGATGAAGAAGTGCTCACAGCTTTTACAGTATGGATTTAAGAGCCCATGTTTCCTGAAACTTTTTGCTACTAATATTGTATACTTTCAGCTTCATGCATTCCGATGTAAGAGTGGTTTCAGGTGTGCTGCAGGGGAGTGTCGTAGGACCATTGCTATTCACAATATACATAAATGACCTTGTGGATGACATCGGGAGTACACTGAGGCTTTTTGCGGATGATGCTGTGGTATATCGAGAGGTTGTAACAATGGAAAATTGTACTGAAATGCAGGAGGATCTGCAGCGAATTGACGCATGGTGCTGGGAATGGCAATTGAGTCTCAATGTAGACAAGTGTAATGTGCTGCGAATACATAGAAAGAAAGATCCCTTATCATTTAGCTACAATATAGCAGGTCAGCAACTGGAAGCAGTTAATTCCATAAATTATCTGGGAGTAGGCATTAGGAGTGATTTAAAATGGAATGATCATATAAAGTTGATCGTCGGTAAAGCGGATGCCAGACTGAGATTCATTGGAAGAATCCTAAGGAAATGCAATCCGAAAACAAAGGAAGTAGGTTACAGTACGCTTGTTCGCCCACTGCTTGAATACTGTTCAGCAGTGTGGGATCCGTACCGGATAGGGTTGATAGAAGAGATAGAGAAGATCAACGGAGAGCAGCGCACTTCATTACAGAATCATTTAGTAATCGCGAAAGTGTTATGGAGATGATAGATAAACTCCAGTGGAAGACTCTGCACGAGAGACGCTCAGTAGCTTGGTATGGGCTTTTGTTGAAGTTTTGAGAACACACCTTCACTGAGGAGTCAAGCAGTATATTGCTCCCTCCTACGTATGTCTCGCGAAGAGACCATGAGGATAAAATCAGAGAGATTAGAGCCCACACAGAGGCATACCGACAGTCCTTCTTTCCACGAACAATACGAGACTGGAATAGAAGGGAGAACCGATAGAGGTACCCAGGGTACCCTCCACCACACACCGTCAGGTGGCTTGCAGAGAGTGGATGTAGATGTTGATGTAGATATGCCACTAATTGTGATACACTCTGCATGTTTTCCAAAAATCTTCAGCAATAATGCTTATTTGTCAGCTAGTGTTGACCATTAAATCGAGGGTTCTCCTCAGTACATTCCTTTCACCATGAACACAAAGATTTTCATCTCTAGAACCTCCTGTTTGTATTATAATTCTTTTCTTAATGACCTTTCCCCTTTATATTTTGGGAAAGCACTTGCCATCTCCATTATTTTAGTGGCCGTCCCTGGACTTGGACTGTCATCCCACTCTTACGCTTCTTTTCCTTCCACCTTCCACCACTTCTTCAGTATTGGGTACTTTGGTTTCTCTATGTAGTTTGCTTCTGATTCTGGTGTGATTTACTGTTATTTCTTGTCACCTGTATGCACATGTCATCTTCATATACTTTATTTCTTAGATTTTATGTAAATAATCAGATTGGTACAGGAACTCAATTAATTGTTGTAGGTGCGACCATTTCTCTTATGTGGACCAGCAATCGACTGATCCATACTTTGATCAAGTGTGTTTTATTTATTGGCTTATCAAGGTACATGGCCCGGTTTAATTGTGATTCCAAAAAATTTTGGTAGCCTTCCCAGCTATTGTTATACGTACCAGGGCCCAACAATACTAATCGCAGCTTACTCTGGGCTCTGTGTGACCAATATTTGGTTTTAAAATTACAGGTGAATTGTTGGGCAGTTTGGAAGTATTCTAAATTCAACACTGCCTATTGAGCATCATCATCTTCTAAGAAACCTATTGTAAATATGAGGGTTGGAACTTAAATAGTAGCAACTATTTATTCACAACCAGTAAAAAATATTTACATGTTTGCACCTGTTACTGTCCTTCAAAGTGGTCACCAGTGTTGTGAAGAACCTGTTGCCAGCGATGTGGGAAGCGTGGTTTACCGTTAGCAGAGCCTGTTCTGCTGATGGGATGAATGGAGTGGTCTACTGCCTGTCAAATCTCTGGAATACTTCTGAAGAAATGCCATGAAGTGGTTCCTTCATCTCCGGAATCAAATCAAAGTCACAAGAATGTAAGTCCAGGGAGTATGACGGATGGTATAGTACGTCCCAGTCCCATCGACTGAAAAGATCACCCTCAGCTTGCACTGTATGCGCCTGCACATTTTTGTGCAAAATGATGGGTGGGTTGCACGGAAAGTGTTGCCGCTTCTTTCGCAAAGCTGGTCGCAGGTGATGCTCCAGAGCCCCAGTAAGGTGAAAGTTATGGTGATTCTTGTGTATGACTGTGATGATGTTATCCTAATGCATTATGTTCCTCCACTGCAGACCGTCAATGCACAGTATTACTGTTCGTTTTTGGAGCATCACCTGTGACCAGCTTTGCGAAAGAAATGGTGACACTTTCTGTGCAACTCACCCTCATTTTGCATGACGATGTGCAGGCACATACAGTGCAAGCTGTGGCTGCTCTGTTTGGTCGATAGGACTGGGAAGTACTCCTCGGACCTAAGTCCTTGTGACTTTGATTTGGTTCTGAAGATGAAGGAACCACTTAGTGGCATTCGCTTCAGAACTGTTCCAGAGATTCGACAGGCAGTAGACTGCTCCATTCCCACCATCATCAGAACAGGCTATGCTAATGGTATACTAGGCCTTCCACATTGCTGGCAATGGGATCTATACAATGCTGGTAACTACTTTGAAGGACAGTAACAGGTGCAAACATGTAACTCTTTTGTTTGCTTGTGAATAAATAATTGCCACTATTTAACTTCCAACCCTTGTATATTCACTTCCCATCCTTTTTTATGTTTTTCATCATTCTGAAGTTGCTTCTATATTCTTGGAGATGAGGTTTGTCTAATGCAACTAACCATTTAGTTACATTAGACAAATCTCATCTCCGAGAATATATACTTCTAATTGTCCCAAGAGGAAGGAAGTGCTCCATGAAAGGATTTCAAAAAATTACTATGTGTACCTTCCCATTTGGCTGGAATTAAAAAAAAAAAAAAAAAGAACCTAAGATCCTCATATTTTCAATTCAAACTGTAAGTCTTACAACCTGCTGGAGTTCTGCAGACTGTAGCAGAATATTCTACTATTATTCTGTGTATTGTTCTGTTTCAGCTTGCAGCCTGTGAGCTCTACCCGATATTGCTTTTATAGAGTCTATTTCCTCTCTTTGACACACAGAATTAGCATGCAAGGGCCCACTCAAATTTGACACAGTAGCATGTTAGAACTTATTCACCACTGATATGTTAGCTGCTGTCACTTTCTGAACTACCCGTAATTTTACCATCTATCTCTTTCGCTGAATCATCCATCTCATCATTAATTAGTCTTTTCCTTGTTTCTAACTCAAGGGCTTCATTATTTAGTATTCAGTTTTTACATAATTCTGCACATATTTGTGTTTCAGCATTTCAGTTTCTCTAGGCTTCCTATTTTACTTGAGTTCTATCTGAGAATATGTCTGAAGCATCTTACACATATTACGTCTTGGTCTACCTGCTGAAGTCATTGTGCCATTTGGTCAGTTGCACCTGCCTAGGGTAGAAATAAGCTTTGCTCATATTTTTCTTATTGTTCTGTAAAGTATTGAACCTTGCCTTTTAGTGACAGTATTCTTCTAAACACTGTTCCACTGACCCCATCTTGTCTTTTACTTCTGACAATTTCTTTTTTTATGTTATCCTGATATACTTTTGTACTAGCCTGATTGAACATTTCAGATTTATTTACTTCCACACTAAAATTACTTCAGTACTCAAGAGTAATCACAAATATATGTTAAGAGGTATACATGTAAAGAAAGTTCTGGTTGAGGATAACGAATTATTTAGGAATAAAGGAGACAACTCACCTGAAGACAGAAGTGCTGCTTCGTCAACAGATACTAACAGGAAAGGTACAGAGCTTTACTTTGCTAGCTTTTGGAATGAAATACCTTTTTCAGTCTGTAGGAGAAATATGTACACACACACACACACACACACACACACACACACACACACACACTCACTCACTCACATCTGATCCACACGCCTGTCTTCCTACATTGTGCTCATTCGACTGCTAGCTCTTATGGTGAGTGTATTGGGGTGCTGTGGGGGTGCAGTGCAGGGTGGGATGAGAAATGGAGAGAGCTGGGAGCCAGGGAGAGGGTTGGGGGGAAGCGTCTAACAGCTCATGAGAGAGTGGGGAGCTGTCAATGGGGTAGCTAGGGGTGATGGTAGAGGGAGCACATGGCAGATGACTGAGCACTTGATTTCACAGACTTCAGCATGAGATGGCAGCACACAACTATCTGACATGTATACACACATACAAACACACTATTTGACCAGGGTAGGGTGACAGCAGGTTACCTTAGGTTTAGGCCAGAGAGGTTATGGGAGTGAAGGATGTGCTGTAAGGATAGCTTCCACCTATGCAGCTCAGCATCTCAGAAAAGCTGGTAATGGTGGAGAGGATCCAGATGGCACAGGTTGTGAAGCAGCCATTGAAATCTTGCATGTTGTTCTCTGCTGCATGTTTTGCCACTGAGTGTTACACATTGTTTTTGGCAACAGTTTGACAGTGCCCATTCCTTCTGATTGACAGCTGCTTGGTTGTCATACCAATGTAAAATGCTGTGCAGCAGTTGCAGCAGAGCTGGTGGATAACATAGCTGCTTTCACTGGTGGCCCACCGAAGCTAGGAAAGTGCTGGCAGCGAATGAGCGCAATGTAGGGAGACAGGTGTATGCATGTGAGTCTGTGTGTGTGTGTGTGTGTGTGTGTGTGTGTGTGTGTGTGTGTGTGTGTGTGTGTATGTGTGTGTGTGTGTGTGTGTCTGTGTGTGTGTGTGTGTGTGTGCGCATGTTTCTCTTACAGCTTGAGAAAGGAATCCCATTCTGAAAGCTATCAAAGTAAAGATTTGTACCTATTGTGTGTATATCTGTCGCCGACTCAGTGCTTCTGCCTTTAGGTGAGTGATCTCCTTTATTCCTGATTAATTCATGAAGTGGTATACAGTTTACCATAAATTACAAAACAATCGCATTTAGAACTTAGCCAGTCAGTCACTTTTATTACATTATACTCACCATTAGAGTGTAAGAATAAAGATCTCTTTGACAGTACCATTACATATAGTTCACACTTTCAAATTAGAGTCTCTGTAAGAAAAAAATGTCTGCAGTAATTACTAGTCTATCAATCTCTAATTGGAACTATGTCATTGTTTAACAAATTGTTCAACAACAGCAGTTGTAGTTGTCTTGTAGCTGCAGGTGTAGTAATGGTACCGATACTACCCTAGGTGACTTTGGTTCTCAGTGTACAACGGAACTTGTTTACTGCAAGTAGCTGCCTAGTAGTAGTTGTTGCTTTATTCATCCTACAAGGATATAGGACATGTCAAAGTATTTACAAGTTTAGATCAATTTAAAATAAGCTAATTCATATACACATATATTTACAGTCTTCTAGTAAGAGACAATCATTGGATATACTCCTGGTATACAATGCTTTTTTTACAAATAACTTATTAAATAATGTAATGCCACACTGTTCACTCATATCTCACTATCAGTCACTGCACACACTATATGCACGTTGTTTCATAACACTTCACTCACTACACACACACACACACACACACACACACACACTGGCGATCTCTGGGCCATTTTCTGTACCACAACTTCCCATTTGCTATCCTGAAAAACTGAGTCAGCATTCCTCCATAATGAGTGAGATGTTGAGCTCAGAAAGAGGAAGAGGTGTTAGTATTGTGCTATGCATAGCTTGGGGATATGTTTTTGTAGAAAAGGGAAAAAGAAGGGAAAAACATCGTGTGAAGTTGTTATGTGGAATGTTGGATGTTTTATATTCATTATTATTATTATTATTATTATTATTTTGTATAACTTTTTTTACCAAACCACTACTTTGTTTTATCTAAGTATTTCTTCCATGTATAAAATGTATTGCATAACAGGTACTTTTTAACTGCCTTTTTAACTAAGTGTATTTTTGCTGTTTCTTTAATCTCTTTTGGTAATTTATTGTACAGTTTTATTACTTAGTAGAAAATGCTGTTTTGAGTTTTATGTTTATTTTTTCTTGGTAAATGTAAGTTGAGACTATATCTTGTTGCATGGTCATGGACAGAGCTGTTTGTGCCGTTATTTTTGATGTGTACAACTGACTGGTAAATGTATTCACATGGTGCAGCTAAAATCCCCAGTGTTTTGAACAGATCTTTACAATGAGCTCGACTAGTATTTTTGGTTATTATTCTTATGGCCCTTTTCTGGAGTTTGAAAATTGTGTTCATATTTTGTGCATTTGTTCCCCAAAAAAGAATGCCATAGCTAAGAACTGAGTGTACATATGAATAATATGTAAATAAAAGACACTGCCTGTTACACACTGATGGTAGGATTCTAAGGGCATAACACGCTGATGACATTCTGTTTGCAAGTACTTTTGTGTGTTCGCACCACTTCAACTGAGAATCAATATTCATTCCTAGAAATTTTGCATTTGTTACAGTCTATAGAGGTGCCATCTACTTTTAATTTAACATTGTCTATTTTCCTCTTCAAACTGAAATTCATGGCATTATGTTTATGTTCAATTTCACTTTACAGCTTATTGATGAATCATAAACTTCTTTGACAGTTTCATTTGCTTTCTCGGCAAGGAGTGCTCTTGTTTTCTCAATGACTCAATGACTATAATATTGCTGTCAACAGCGAAGAGAATTTTTTCACCATGAGTAACACTATTGGGAAAGTCATTGATGTACATCAGGAACAGTATTGATCCTAATATGCTACCTTGCTGAACCCCTATATTAATATATTTTGATTCTGATAAGTGTTTTACTAAATGTTTAGATCTATCTGAAATATGTGTTATCTCTACTCTTTGTGCCCTATCCGTTAGGTATGATCAAAACCAGTCTTTAGCTATCCCTCTTATTCCTAGTGCTTCTAATTTATTTAATAGAATCTTGTGGTCGACTCTATCATGTTTCAGAGGATGATTCTCAGCCTTCAATGTCCGGGCAATTGCAGAGGGTGGACTTATTGGTAGTTGGGAGCTCCAATGTTAGGCGCATAATGGGGCCCCTTAGGGATATGGCGGCTAAGGAGGGGAAGAAATCCAGTATGCACTCCGAGTGCATTCTGAGTGGAGTCATTCCTGATGTGGAAAGGGTCCTTCTGGATGCCATGAGGAGCACAGGGTGCAGCCAGCTGCAGGTGGTGGCACATGTCGGCACTAATGACGTGTGTCGTGTTGGATCTGAGGAAATTCTCTCTGGATTCCAGTGGCTATCTGATTTGGTGAAGGCTGCTGGTCTTGCTTACGAGATGAAGGCAGAGCTCACCATCTGCAGCATCGTTGACAGAACCGACTGCGGACCTTTGGTGCAGAGCCGGGTGGAGGGTCTGAATCAGAGGCTCAGACGGTTTTGCGACCGTGTTGGCTGCAGATTCCTTGACTTGCACCATAGGGTGGTGGGGTTTTGGGTTCCGCTGAATAGGTCAGGAGTTCACTACACTCAGCTGGCGTCTACACGGGTAGTGGAGGCTGTGTGGCGTGGACTGGGCAGTTTTTTAGGTTAGAAGGCCTCGGGAAAGTATGGGATGGGCTGCAATCTCAAAGGGTCATGGCAAATACAAGACGTGCTTGGATCAAGGAACAGTCGGAATTGTAGTTGTAAATTGTTGTAGTTGTACTGGAAAAGTCCCTGAGCTTCAAGCGCTAATAGAAAGCACAGAAGCTGAAATCGTTATAGGTACTGAAAGCCGGCTAAAGCCTGAAATAAGTTCTGCAGAAATTTTTACGAAGTCTCAGACAGTGTTCAGGAAAGATAGATTAGGCAGAATTGGTGGTGGAGTGTTTGTGTCTGTCAGTAGTGGTTTATCTTGTAGTGAAGTCGAAGTAGATACTCCGTGCAAATTGGTATGGGTGGAGGTTATACTTAACACCTGAACTAAGTTAATAATTGGCTCCTTCTACTGACCCCCAGACTCCAATGATATAGTTGCTGAATAGTTCAGAGAAAATTTGAGTCTCGTAACAAATAAATGCCCCACTCATACGGTTTTAGTTGGTGGGGACTTCAACCTTCCCTCGATATGTTGGCAAAAATACTTGTTCAAAACCGGTGGTAGGCAGAAAACATCTTCCGAGACTGTCCTAAATGCTTTCTCCAAAAATTATTTCAAGCAGTTAGTCCATGAACCCACGCAAATCGTAAATGGTTGCGAAAACACACTTGATCTCTGAGCTACAAACAATCCAGAGCTAATAGAGAGCATCATGACTGATACAGGGATTAGTAATCACAAGGTTGTTGTAGCTAGGCTCAATACCGTTTCTTCCAAATCCACCAGAAACAAATGCAAAATAATTTTATTTAAAAAAGCGGATAAAGTGTCACTAGAAGCCTTCCTAAGAGACAATCTCCATTCCTTCCGAACTGACTATGCAAATGTAGACGAGATGTAGCTCAAATTCAAAGATATAGTAGCAACAGCAATTGAGAGATTCATACCTCATAAATTGGTAAGAGATGGAATTGATCCCCCATGGTACACAAAACAGGTCCGAACACTGTTGCAGAGGCAACGGAAAAAGCATGCGAAGTTCAGAAGAACGCAAAATTCTGAAGATTTTCTAAAATTTACAGACGCGCGAAATTTGGCACATACTTCAATGCGAGATGCCTTTAATAGGTTCCACAATGAAACATTGTCTCAAAATTTGGTAGAAAATCCGAAGAAATTCTGGTCGTATGTAAAGTACACAAGCGGCAAGACACAGTCAATACGTTCGCTGCGCAGTGTCGATGATTGTATACCGATTAGGTTCCTTTCAGATTACGCTGATACAATAACTCCCTACTTAGCAATCATATACAACCGCTCACTCACCAATTGTTCTGTACCTACAGATTGGAAAATTGCGCAGGTCGCACCAGTGTTTAAGAAGGGTAGTAGGAGTAATCTATTGAACTACAGACCTATATCACTGACGTCGGTTTGCAGTAGGGTTTTGGAGCATATACTGTATTCAAACATTATGAATCACCTCGAAGGGAACGATCTATTGATACATAATCAGCATGGTTTCAGAAAACATTGTTCCTGTGCAATGCAGCTAGCTCTTTATTCGCACAAAGTAATGGCCACTATCGACAGGGGTTCTCAAGTTGATTCCGTATTTCTAGATTTCCAGAAAGCTTTTGACACCATTCCTCACAAGCAACTTCTAATCAAGCTGCGGGCCTATGGGGTATCGTCTCAGTTGTGTGACTGGATTCGTGATTTCCTGTCAGGAAGGTCACAGTTCGTAGTAATAGATGGCAAATCATCGAGTAAAACTGAAGTGATATCAGGTGTTCCCCAGGGAAGCATCCTGGGACCTCTACTGTTCCTGATCTATATAAATGACCTGGGTGACAATCTGAGCAGTTCTCTTAGGTTGTTCACAGATGATGCTGTAATTTACTGTCTAGTAAGGTCATCCAAAGACCAGTATCAGTTGCAAAGCGATTCAGAAAAGATTGCTGTATGGTGTGACAGGTGGCATTCGATGCTGAATAACGAAAAGTGTGAGGTGATCCACATGAGTTCCAAAAGAAATCCGTTGGAATTCGATTATTCGATAAATAGTACAATTCTCAAGGCTGTCAATTCAACTAAGTACCTGGGTGTTAAAATTACGAACAACTTCTGTTGGAAAGACCACATAGATAATATTGTGGGGCAGACGAGCCAAAGGTTGCGTTTCATTGACAGGACACTTAGAAGATGCAACAAGTCCACTAAAGAGACAGTTTACACTACACTCATTTGTCCTCTGTTAGAATATTGCTGCACGGTGTGGGATCCTTACCAGGTGGGATTGATGGAGGACATCGAAAGGGTACAAAAAAGGGCAGCTCATTTTGTATTATCACGTAATAGGGGAGAGAGTGTGGCAGATATGATACGCGAGTTGGGACGGAAGTCATTAAAGCAAAGACGTTTTTCGTCGCAGCGAGATCTATTTACGAAATTTCAGTCACCAGCTATCTCTTCCGAATGCGAAAATATTTTGTTGAGCCCAACCTACATAGGTAAGAATGATCATCAAAATAAAATAAGAGAAATGAGAGCTCGAACAGAAAGGTTTAGGTGTTCGTTTTTCCCGCGCGCTGTTCGGGAGTGGAATGGTAGAGAGATAGTATGATTGTGGTTCGATATACCCTCTGCGAAACACTTAAATGTGAATTGCAGAGTAATCATGTAGATGTAGATGTAGAAGATCCAAAAATATGCCTGTGACACACTCATTTTTATCAAGAGCATCAAGTACAACTTTTGTGAATTCTACTATGGCTGACTCCATATTTTTGCCACTTTGGAAACCAAACTGTGATTCGCTTAAAAGATTGTATTTATTCAGGTAATTCATTAACCTGTTTTTCATAATTGATTCTATTATTTTTGAGAATGCTGATAACTATTTACCAACCATGCACAGGCAGGATGACAACTCCAGAGAGCGACCAAATGGTGTAAATTGCCCCATTACAGGTTGAAACCAGTTGGCGGCAAAATAAATAATGCAATTGTGACTGTCATTTGAATAATTGACTATAAGTAAATTAATTGCTGTTAAAAAAGTTGTGCTCTAGGTTGCAGAAATCAATCAATTGGGCCAGAGGTATGTTCAGTGGGTGCTTTAAAGCTAGAAACTATAACTGTGGGACGAAGAGGATGATCAGGTCTGTGGATGTTTGGAAGAAGATAAAGGATTGGAGTGCACAGGTTGGGTGGGATAAGATGTTCCATGAGGGGCCTGAGGTTTTAAGGAGGGACTATAGATCAGTTTGTACCACAGGGATGGGATCTTGAGGAGAGGTACTAAATGTAGAAGTGTTTGGCTTTCAACATTGTTATGATTACCACCAAGTTATCAGGATGAATGGGCATGGATAGAGAGATTGTAATGGTAATACACAATATCATGATGCAGAGTATGCTCTACAACATGACAGTCATGATCTTGGTACCTGTCTCATCGCACATGTCATTTGGACTCTCCCATGACATCAGTTTCTCTCGGCAGGTGTCACTGTGCATTACAAGACGTGCTTGTTTCTTGCCGCTCACCTGGCCTAAATTTATATTAATATCTGTGGTCTCTAGATTTCTTTTCAGTATCTATTCCTTTTCTTCACACTTTTTTATTTTCCAACTTGCCTATTTTTCTACACCCCCTCCTCTCCTGTCTACCATGCATAAAATTACTTAGCTTTCCACTTTTATTGACTCTGGCATGATGTTTTTCTGTAATCTGTGTCTTGCTTGTTACCCTGTCTTCCATCTTTAAGTACTCAAGTTTTCAAATCTCATGTAGTGCAGGCACCAACAATCAGTCATTCCTTCTCATCCCTTCCAGTAAATCTCCCCTGACCAAGGGTTCTGAGTGACTTTTCCCAATTTCCTGATCTTTGCCAGTCCTTTTCCTTCACCCCTCTTCCTATCCGTTCAATTCTTCTGCCAGAAGAAGAGACCACTGGCTCCTAAAGATTGTGAATTTCTATATCTTTTATGTGTGTATTCTCCTAAATGTGTAATTTGTTTCAAAATATTTATTATACTTATAGCACATTATACTGAGTTCCTAAATTGAAACAAAATTTCTTTTCCCTTTACCTACAGCCTTTGCCTTTGTAATCCGTACAGAAGAATAATTTTTGAAAATTTGTATTCAAAAGTACTGTCGCATTCCTCCTTCCAAAAAAAAAAAAAAAATTACATATGAACCATTTTGGTGCAATATGGTTGCTGTTTTCTCATCCTGAAGCTATACAACTCTTCATCTCAAATCAATTAACTCGGAAGCATACAATCAACTTAAGTAGGAATAAGCAACTCACTGCAGTTCTAGTAAAATGCGACTTCTCTCTTATGCATCCATTCTGGATGGTACATAATTGGAAACACTTAGTTTGTTTTAAAAACTAATGAACAACAGTTTTTTCCTTTACAATAGTGCAGTACTAGTAAAAGGTGGCTTCCCTCAGAACATGCATCCATTCTGGACAATAGATAAGTGGAAACTCCCAGTTTGATTCAAAAAGCTAATGAGCAACACATTTTTCATTTACAATAATGCAATACATTCTTGCATATACATAGCCAATATTCTTTTAGTGGTCAGCTTTATTATTTTTTAATAACAGGATAAACTAACCTTTGGAGCTTGCAGCACAGTATAATTGCGACTGATTCTACCAAGTGTCGCACAACTCACTTTCATTGCTGCGACTAGATCCAATCTTCATCATGAGATGTCGTCTCTGTTCTTAGCTTTTGAAAATGTAATATAATTGGATATATAAAAAAAATCTACTCACTATGTGGCACCAGGAGAAAACACTTTTGTTATGGAAATATGCAGCCTTTTGAAGCCACTGGCTCTCCTATGTTAGGGGAGACCTACTAGATGTGATGAGAAGGAAAGACATTGTTACGGAAGGAAGGGGGAATGGCAGAAAAGAACGGGTGAGGTTTAGGAAATGGGAAGAGTTTGGGAAAGTCATCCAGAATTCCATATCAGAGGAGACATACCAGACATGATGAGAAGATAGGACTTGATATATACCTGTAAAAACATACATTTAAAATTATTTTAATTTTACTCTGTTGATAGATGTTATTGAATAATTCAGGAAGACAATGAATGTTCCTTCCACACCCAGTATGAGGAGTTTTTAATTTTACTCACATGACTGGTTTTGAGATATTTGTGTGAATTTGTTGGTAAACTAAATCTTCACATTGTTTTTGGGAGGAACATTCATTGTCTTCCTTGATTCCTTTTTCTGTATAATAGCAGATTTGGTTCATTAAGTAACTGGGCAACATTAGTTAATTAGCTAATTATGGCTAAAACAAAATTTGAATTATTACAACAAGCTGCAAATAATTCTTTACTGTCTTCTCTACAGGTTTGAAGACCATTGTCGGTGCTGTGATTGAATCTGTGAAGAATCTGCGGGATGTGATCATATTGACCATGTTCTCTTTATCTGTGTTTGCCTTAATGGGCCTCCAGATTTACATGGGTGTCCTCACACAAAAATGTATAAAAAACTTTCCCATGGATGGGTCATGGGGAAATCTTACGGATGAAAACTGGGAGAGATTTGTGAGCAATGAAAGTAAGAAATGTTATTGTGCTGACCATGACTAACAACTGTGATCAACTGTTATTTTCTATATTCCATATTTTAGTTATTAATTTTTTTTTGTAAATCTCAAGGCTATTAGTAGTCTGAGGGTACTGATCCAGATTAAGATATGTGCTGAAACTGCTTATATCTAAGAATTGAAGCTGATATTTTTGAAGAATTTACAATTCCAACTGTTGTGGATATTCCTTCATTTCTTTGCAGCCAGAGACAGTTGGTTGTGTGTGTTTGAGATGCGTACGTGTGTGTGTGTGTATGTGTGTATGTGTGTGGTGTGTGTTTTGTTCAATTCAGACGACAATTTTTCTGGATGTTTTCCTTGAGACACCTGTTGCTTTCCTCCACAGTGCTGCACAAATGCCGAAATTTTGTTAGTACTTCGAGTTGCTCGTCATCTATTCTTATGGCAGTCTTACCTTCACATCCTTTTTTGTCTCTAACTATGGCTTTTGTCTGTTTGGGATTTATTTTTAGTTTCAGTTTTGGTGTCTCTTGATTCAAGACCTTTGTGTGTGTGTGTGTGTGTGTGTGTGTGTGTGTGTGTGTGTGAGACATAGCAAGCAGCACATTTTTATTCAACTTCTTGTCGCGTCTTTAGCCAGATAAAATGGTCATCTGCACGCAATATTTCCATTGTCCATCTGGTCACCATCATCAAGTGAGAAAAGCTAAGCCACTCTCATCGATAACTGATTTGAACTGTGAACGACAGAGCCTTTAGAAGCAGCAAAAATATGAGAGAGCATGTGCTGAGGTAATGCACAAGGGCTCAAACATAGCAGCTGTCCTGTGGCACAAGAAAAGTTGCATCATCTCCAGTGGTGAATAATTATTTATTATTAAAAATTGATATTTATAGCAAACCAATTCACATTCCATTGTTTGTTCATATCTGATAAAGCAGGATTCCAAGTTTTACTGTAGCAGGATCAACTATTGCGGTTAATTGTATTATCTAAAAACAAAGATAATGTAACTTATATTATATTCAATATGTAACTTATATTATATTCAATCATTAATTGTATTGTCTGTTAGTCTGATTTTAACAGATTCTTTTAATAGACAATCCCAGCTAAGCAACCATTTGTGTCTCATTGTATAGTATCCTATATCGCTCTGTAAGACGATGCTCAGCCACTGCAGATTTGTCAGGTTGTGATATTCGCGTATGGTGGTGATGTTCAACACATCTGTCGTTGACAGTATGAATAGTTTGGCCATGGCCACTGTAGGTTTTTTCACACTCACGTGGTATTTTGTAAACGTCAAGCTTCTTCTAAACTAAATCATTTTTATTGGAGCCAGGGAATGCTTTAATCTTATCTGGCAGATGTAATACACATTTGATTTCAAATTTTTTCAAAACCCTACCTATCTTGGCAGACACGTTCCCAGCATATGGAAGGAAAGCCACAGGACTGGAAGTATCTTCAGCAACTCAAATGCTCATCGAATCTGTCTGTCCATATAGCTATATCTAAAAACAAAGATGATGTGACTTACCAAATGAAAGTGATGGCAGGTCGACAGACACACAAACAAACACAAACATACACACAAAATTCAAGCTTTCGCAACAAACTGTTGCCTCATCAGGAAAGAGGGAAGGAGAGGGAAAGACGAAAGGATGTGGGTTTTAAGGGAGAGGGTAAGGAATCATTCCAATCCCGGGAGCGGAAAGACTTACCTTAGGGAGGAAAAAAGGAAAAAAGGACGGGTATACACTCGCACACACACACATATCCATCCACACATATACAGACACAAGCAGACGTATTTAATCTTTAAATTTTGTGTGTATGTTTGTGTTTGTTTGTGTGTCTGTCGACGTGCCAGCACTTTCATTTGGTAAGTCACATCATCTTTGTTTTTAGATATATTTTTCCTACGTGGAATGTTTCCCTTTATTATGTCCATATAGCTATTATGATTAAACACAACCTTAACATGTTGCGGCTTCAATATTGGAAAAAGTTTAAAATTTTGCACCCTTGCCTAGAAGTGTTCCAATCATGGAATTCATTTCTTTTGTTGAGCAAGCAGTGTCATGTCTTCTGGAAGACTGGGCGGAAGAGATCAGACAGGAGGCTTTCCATCTTTTGCATTGTGCTTGGCCTCCATGGAGTACTATTTGGTCTGGGCCCTATATTATTAATTTTACAAGCAGACAAAGGCAATGCGACCATTTTAATCTACAAGGCCAATTATATGACTAATATGTATGATTTACATAAGGATCTGTCGTATCATGTATTAGAAAAGGATCTCATGGATCTCATAAAATGGACAATGACTTTATTCTGAAGAGGAGCTGATTACTTAAGAACATTATTAAAAAACTTCATTCTGGTGCGGCCATTCCTCCTAGATTATACAATTTGCCGAAGGTACGTAGAGATGGGGGTCCTGTTACACCAGGCCGTTAGTAATTTGGGTGCACCTACTTACAGCTTGGCAAAATATTTAATGTCAGTTGTAATCTCTCATGTGGGTAAATGTGAACACCACATTTCCAATTCCATGAATTTTATTCAATGTTTAAAGTCACTTTGTCTTGGTACCTCTGTTTTACTTGTCAGTTTTGATGTGGTGTCTCTTCTAACTTGGGTCCCTCTTGAAGAGTTATTGATCTTAATTAATGAAAAACTAGACATAGAAATGACGAAACTCTGCTGTCATGTACAATCCACCTATTTTTCATTCAATGACAAATATTTTGAACAGATGGATGGTGCGACTATGGGGAGTCCTGTATCCCCCATAGTCACCAATCTTTTTATGGAAGACTTTGGGGATATGGCCCTGAAAACATCTTTTTTGAAGCCTACTTGTTTATTGAGGTATGTTGATTATTTGTTTCTTGTTTGACCACATGAAATAGATTTCTTGTACCCGTTATTGGACCATTTCAATTGTTTCCATCCTAGCATCGAATTCACATTGGATATTGAAAAGAAGGGGTCTACCCTTTTTGGATGTAATAGTTTATAAGAAAAATGACAGAACTCTTGGACACATACTATAGGTATTTTCATGCTACTAGCTGTCATAGAGCAAATGCTACCTCGGATGCTGAGAATTTGCCACAAGACGTGCAACATCTTAAGGATGTGTTTAATCATAATGGCTATAAGGACAGACAGATTCGATAAGCATTTGAGTTTGGACCATTACCTAAACCAGCTGAACACACTTTCAGTACTGTTGCTTTCCTTCCATATGCTGGGAACATGTCTGCCAAGATAGGTAGGGTTTTGAAGAAACATGAAATCAGATGCCAGCTAAGATTAGAGTACTTTTTGGCTCTGTTAAGGGTGATTTAGGCTTGAGGAAGCCTGGTGTTTACAAAATACTATGTGAGTGCGATAAAATATGCTGTTGCGAAACTATTTGTGCTGTCAATGACAGATGTATCGAATATCATCTCCATACGTGATTATTACATGACAAATCTGCGGTGGCTGATCACTGTCTTACAGAGGGACATAGGATACAGTCCAGTGAGACACAAATAGTTGCGGACTCCTTGCATTACTGGGATTGTGTTTTGAAAGAATCTTTCAAAATCATACTATCAGATAATATCATTAACCATAGTAATGGATAACCACTAAGTAAAACTTGCAATCCTGTTTTACCTTATATGAAGAAAAACAACATTTGAATTGGCTTGCTAAGAATATTAATTTTTAATGATAAATTGTTTTTCGGCAGTATTCACCAGTGGGGGTACTCCAACTCTTCTTGTAACTGGACAGCAGCTATGTTCGAGTGCTTGCACATTATCTTAGTGCATGCTCTTTCAAATTTTTGCTGTATTTAAAGGTGCCATCATTCACAGTTCGAAACACTTATCAATAGGAGAAGCTTAGCTTTTCTTGCCTGATGACGGCGACCAGGTACAGATGACAGTTTTATCTGGTTGAGGACTCGACAAGAATTTGATCAATTAATATGCTGGGAAAGTCTGCATAGTCACAGCCCATTTTTGTAATCATAACAATCTGTATTTGGAGAACATAAGACCTGAGGCATTGGGTTAAAAAATGGAAGACCCTTAACGTAATATGGTATAGCGTTACCTACCTTTTACACCCAAAATAGACTGGATCCTCCTGGGATCATTGGGAAATAAAAATACAGGAAAGTTCTCAGTGGGGTCCTATGATGTTCTTAACAAAGACGCTGTTCCAACTCTGTGAGGGGTGCTCAAAGAGAATGATGGGCCCATAATTACTCTTCCAATACAGGTAACAGTGGTTCAGTAATATCCAAACCAATGGCCTGTTCAAATTTACTTTAGGGTTGACAGTTACAACTGAAGTAGCACAAGGGAAGCTTATGTGGGTGGCATGACACATAATCGACAAATCCCACAAGACCTGTCGCCACAGCAATCACCTGAAGTTGTCAGACCTTCATCCCCACTACTCACTTGAACCATGCTTCAGTTTTACATGCTGTTGTGTGTATTCAGTACACCCTATGATTTTTTTGTTATAATTTTTACAGCTGCAAGGCTTATTCTCTATTTGTTGTTACTGTTCAAATTTACATTAGGATTGATAATTACAATAGAAGCAATATGGGGGAAGCTTATGTGGGAGACACAGCATGCATTGTGACAATTCTGTGAGACCTGTAGTTGCAGCAATCACCACAAGTTGACTGACCTTCACCCCCACCACCACAAAACTTCTCACTTGCACCGTGCATCATTTTCAGACAGGTTGCTGTCCTGTGTGTTTGTTGCACTGTACGATTTTTCTTTCTTATCATTGAATTGTTGCTGGGGTTATTATGTTATTCTTTTAAGTTTTGTTACTGTTATTTGTTGTGTGGTACTGAACAATGTCAGAAGGAGGTTCATCGAAAGTTATGAGTGAGTGTAAAAGTTCAGTGTCATTTTCTTAGCTAGAGTATTGCCATTGAGGTCCATCAAGAGAAATGGTTTGTGCATTGTGTCAGTAATTTGAGTCTGAAAAACTTAACGGTGGCTCGATGCTATCCTTTAACTAGGTAACTGATAGAACTGGTCCAGCTTTGAATACAAACAAAAACAGTGTTGTGAAGATTGACAAGGAAATGTGTGAGAAAGACAAGGAAGATGGAAAAATATTGAACCTTGAAACCATGGGGGTGGAAAAAAAGTTGTATGTATAAACTGATTACCAATATAAATTCATTTGCTTAGGATGTAACTCATTGTCGGTGTATGATTGCTCTTTGAGAAGGAAACATATGAAACTCAGCAGGGTATTGGTTACCATTAAGGATTAGGTCTTGTTCAAGGCAGTCAAATATTGTAATTCACAGGTTTGCACAGCCTAGGATTTTCCTATGGACATTTCTTTGGCTTTAAACTGTGGATGGAAAGGAAGGATGTTGCTGTATGGAAATGGTGGTTTTGAAGAGATCTGTAGCATGAATATCGATGAACCGGTGTGGCTTGATGAAATACAAATCAGTTCTGGTCACATTGTCAGGTATGATTGGACAACGAGTGACACAACTAAAGAAGCAATGACAGTGCCTTGTGGTGAGGGGACCTCACAAAGCTTTCTCCCTAGTGAATATCCTGCTTTTTAAATTAAAGAAGACAGGAGATTATCATGAGGATGTGTATCACATGATGTTTACAAAGTAATTCGTAGAATCACTGATACAAAATCTGGGAAAAACATGAACAGTTGTTCTAGATAAGGGTTCCTTACCAATTAGTTGTTGTTGACAAGGCACCTACCATAGCAAAGTGATTGGATTCAGGGTTATAAAGTTCATATAAGTGATAACCTAAGAAAAGTGGAGCTTATGCGTCTAATGTCTCTTCATAAACAACATTTCACCATATGCAGAATCAACGAGTTGGCGGAAATGTATGGGCGTACAGTCGTTACCACTGCCATTTCAACCCAATAGTGTTAATATTGACCCAGATTAAAGGTTATTTTGCAAAGAATAGTAATAAATTTACCCTTTCTGCAGGTGAAGCACTCATGAAAAAAGAAGTTGTTAGGAATGTCACCTCTGAAGAGTGGAAGAAAGCTGTTAAACAGACCTAGAATACAGATGTAGGAAAGTTCTTTCAGGATGTAAATACTTTAGGATTAAGGGAGACCACTCACCGAAAAGCAGAATCATTGTGTTGATATGATGCACACAAAAACAAAGGAAAACATGCAAGCTTTCAGAGCTATGTGAATGACAAGTGTTGTGACTCACCAATCTTTCAAAGTGCCACCGCGCAGTAACGCGCGTCCTGTACATGCAGTGCTGTCTGCCAGCCATGCAGCAGCAGCGCCACGTAAGCGGCCAGCCAACCAGCGGCTGCTAGAGTCGGACTCAGTTATGATTTGACTGTTAAAGTGTACACACGTCTTACTCTGTTTACTTGATCTGTGGCTTTCATGTATTGCGTCGTCCTTGAAATATATTTGTTCAACTTGAAGTTATAACAACAAGTTAGAGTGAAATATGCAAACACACACTCACATACATACACATGCCTATGCCCATAAATTGGAGAGAGCATGTTGTTTAGGAAAATTCAGTGGAGGATATCATTATTTAATTAAATAGCAACAGTTAAATGTCAGAATAAAATTTAGTCATCAGTTGCACAGCCTGTAAACTTATTTCACTGTACTGGCTTCAGTATATTAATCTGTGATCTTCAGAATCTTAATATTGGCCTAGCAGATGTCAATGTCTTATTCATGTGTCTTCTTGACTCTGTACAGAAGTGTGATTAATTTGCTGTAAATTATCAATCTGTGTTTATTCTTATCACATGAAGTATGTACATTTTTCAACATGTCATGGCATTACATTTCTGTGAAGAAGATGTTGACATCTGCTAAACTAAACAGATTAACAGAAACCAGGCAGATTAACCTATTGAAACTGGTAAAGTGAAATAAATTTCCTAATGGTGTCACTGACAACTAAATTTCATTCTGCACCATATACCACAATTGCTGAGAAAATAACAGCTGTGGATAAAATCACAACAGTTACAGTGACACTTCAAACAGCCCTCACAGCAACAATAGTGATGTCAATAGAGTTTCTCACTACAGATGTAGTGTAAATGGATTCAGCTCCATGTCTGGAGTGTGCACTTTCAATGGTATATAGCTACAAAAAAAAAATTATATTTTTGTTGTAAAAAAGTTCTGGTATGAAGCATGTTCAGAAACTAAGTGTACTGCGTCCATTATAGGCTGCAGGTTTTTGTTTTTTGATGGTAGGCAACTCTGAGAGATAGAGGGGAATCCCTTGATCAGAGTGAGCATCATGGGGACATATAGTACTTGAACTCACATTGTAGTATTCAGTTGCATGACAGATGCCGCTAAGAAATCCTGCTAACTGTAAGCCACATGCTGTGATTCGCTTCCTACTCACATAAGGAATAACACATATTGCACCTTTTTGAGAATCAAATTGTTGTATGGCAAACGTGTTGAGAGCAGAACAAGTGTGTTTAAATGGTATAGGGAGTTTAGTGGAGGTAGAACAAATGTTCATGATGAACAGAGGAAAGGAAGGCCATCTATTTTGACTGATGAGTTTGTGCAAAAAAACAGGGAAAGTGTTTGTGAAGACTGCCGATTAACAGTGGATGAAATTTACGATCTTTCCACAACTCCCAGAACTCTCTTATACAAGACATGCTGCAACACCAGGAATTTTTCGCTAGATAGGTCCCAAAACAGCTGACAGAGCAGCACCAAGAAAATCAATTTAGTAGCTCCCACATGTTTCTTGAGCTACTTTAATTGGAAAGTGAGAATTTTCTAATCTTTATTGTGACTGGTGACAAAATGTTGGTGGCTCATTACACGCCTGAGACAATAAGACAGTCATCACAGTAGCATCACACCAATTCTTGATCTGGAAAATAATTCAAAACTACAATTTCAGACCAAAAAAAATCATGGCCTCAGTGTTTCGGGATTGGAAAGACATAATTTTGATTGAATTTCTGCCTCAGGGACAATCCATTAATGCACAATGATATTGTGAGATCCCAAAAAACTTAAAAGGAGCATTCGAAAACAAAAGGAGAGAAATGTTGATGAGATGTGTGTGCGTGTTGCATGACAATGCCTGTCCTTACACAGCCTTAGTCACCAAGGCATTCTTGGACTAGTTTGGTTAGGATGTTTCGAACCACCCCAATATTCCCCCGACTTGGTGTCTTTAGACTATAATCTTTTCACACTAGAGTGAAATTAAATTTTCAACTGAAGAGCAGGTGCAGAAAGAGGTTCTGGAGTGAAGTGGGAGAGTTCTTCAAGTAGGGCATAAAGAAGCTTCTACAATCTCTCACCACCTACAATGAATGGGTTAGCAATTGTGTGGAAAAATAGTCAACAAGTGCATCAACAGTACCCTGTAATTTTTTTCAAATACACTTTTTCTGTAAAAATATAAAAATCTAGTACTCTTACATTCCGATTATGCCTCGTAGAACGTAAATATGTTTGGTTATAGGAGATCACTGACTGCACTCATAGTACAACTCTTCCAGAAGACTGTGATGCCAGTTCCATATTTATATGGTAATAGTTTGCTCATTTGAGTGAGATGAATGAAATTTGAGAATGACAAATCTGCTCTGTGCCTCAATGCGCTCCTGCTGAATATCAGTCTTAAAGTACTTTTGAACAGACTATAGTGGTTATAAAGGCCAGGGATGATATATTATTTACTAGTCACACTCATCTAACTAAACAGAAATTTCCAGATTGTGAGTGGAATCAGTATCAGTTTGGAAAAAACAATCCTCTGCTCTTGACAATTCCAGCACCATCAAATGTATATGGTTGCCTGAAATGTTCACAGACAGAATTTTGTTACTGTAACATACAGCAGCTCTAAATACCTCTAGTAATTTTATCTTTACTGTGACAGAAGAAAGAATGAAATATGTGAGCTTTTTTGTTTCAAGTGACAGCCATTTTAGGAAACTGATGTTGCGCCCTGTAACAATGTGTGCAGAAGTTTCAGAAATCTATATTTTTCTTTTTTAAGATTTGTTGTTGTCAGTAAACACTTAACAATGCCATTTCTCATTTACAGCAAACTGGGTGAAGGAAGGGTATGAATTTCGTCTTTGTGGAAACTCATCAGGAGCAGGGTAAGAATTTTTAGTTAATTATTATTTTATAATTGTTAGTGCAATAGGGTCTGCAATTGCAATGAATTTTTTAATGGTTTGTGATGCCTTCAGCTGCCATTCTTTTTATTTCATGTTTGATAGTACAATTTCAGCCTTAGGCCATTTTCAAGTATCTAAAATGGAAGCATTATAAATTGGAAACATTTTTTCAATCTTTCAAATATTTCTGGTTGTGTTGATCCTAGGCTCTGAGATTTGAGACTGCTGTGATAATAGCTTGTCAAGACTTGATGCTGTTCGAGTAGTTTCACTAAGGCCAAAATTGTTCAGTTGTACAAGAAATAAAGAGAATTGTAGCAGAAGGCATCACGAAATCATTAAAATAAATAAATAAATAAAAAAGAAAAATATATTACTTTATTGAGATGTATTTTACTTCATTTGATTCTGTATTGCAACTTTTAAGTTTTTGTCTCAGTTTATTTTTATAGTGCCTTTTTAAAAAAATTCTTTTATTTTTAAAATTAAATTCAATTACTGCTATGACTTCTTCAGTTTATCTTTGTCTTCCTCTTTCTTTGTACAGGCAGTGTGAAGAAGGATACACGTGCCTTCAAGGATATGGCCCAAATCCAAATTATGGTTACACTAGTTTTGATACTTTTGGTTGGGCATTGTTATCTGCCTTTAGGCTCATGACTCAAGACTTTTGGGAAAATCTCTATCAGTTGGTAAGCAGTTTACATAATACTGAAAACTTTGAATTTTTATGCATGGTAAGACAAGTAACTGAGTTAGTCCTGAGATAATTTTCTGATTCCTCTATTGAAGTGTGACTCAATGAGTAAAGGTGACATTGATGCGCAAAGTCAGTAGGACTTTTTTAAAAATGTTTCAGATATTCCTGGTTGTGTTGATCCTATGCTCTGACATTTGAGACTGCTGTGATCATAGCTGTGTTAAGGCTTGGTGCTATTCACATAGTTTCATTAAATGCTTCACGCATGGGATGCTAATGTAGTGTGGGTAGCCTTTTGGAGGTTGCTGAGACTTTCAAGAACCTTGCCTGAGTTGAAGAACATTGATATCATCGGACTGAGGGAACTCGTACAATTACATCAGTCAAGTGGCATCCCCACCTACTTCTGTGTCTGCATCATGCTATGTGAGGTTCAGGGAAAATATAATGACCAAATAGACTTAAAATCAGGGCAAACTTTTTATTATAGAAAAATTGATTCGTGGGGCAACTCAGGTGTAGACTTAATTCTTTACAAGCAAATTCAGGACAGTATCACAAATATTAAGTTAATCTTAGATGTAACAGTAAAGCTCGATTTAAAATAAACTGCAGGTATTGTGTGGAACTTATCCAAAGATTATGCGCATATGTAATCTCATTCTCATGAGGTATCACCAAACAAAGAAAAAGAATACCAAACAAAGAAAAATTATCACTAACCAGGTGAAAAATCATGAAACCTGAAAGACTGCTGAAAATGGAAACGAACACTGAACACGGAAAAGATTACTAAGTGAAAACTCTGTTTTATGTTTTTGTACAGTGCAGATTTAAAAAATGCAGAATTGAGAAAAATGCAGAATCAAGGAAAATGTTAAAACCCCCAAAATCCAAGCAAAAACATATGTAATTGGCATACATAATTAAAAATCGTAATTCCCTCCAATACATTGCGTGAAATCTGTATAAGTGAAGGAAATTAAATTTACAATACAATGTTCATAAAATCAGTTGTGGCAATGAATTTCACTAGTTCTTAAAAATTCATAGATGTGTAACGGCAAGTGAGAACTCTTCAAAAAATTGAAATTGGTATCTGGGTACAAAATAATCGAGCTATTTTGTGACATGCTGTGACCACAAATTATACATGAAAACAGGCATTTTTGAGAGATATTTCCGTTTTGCTCGCCCAGGAAAAAGCAAAAATTGATGAACATGGTGAATTAAACCAAAAACTTTGAAATATGGCGAAAGAAGTCAGAATCTAATGTGGGAATGTGTGTTTTCCTTTTGCAGCCAGTGGGATTGCAGCATACTCTGCGTACTTTAGCACAGTGACTTCTAGTGTATTGCTTGTAAACGTTTCCTTGTTTATGGTGCTGAGTGGTCAAAGTGGAGCATTTTACAGTATTGCTAATGCGCACCATTTGCACTTCGAACTTGTCGATTGCTCTAGTGTAAACACAGCAGGTTTTGTGAAAGCATGTATATAAACACAAGTTTTCCTTCACATGTGATACTTACTTTACCGATTTCAGTGTTTCTCTGTCACTGTAATCCATTAAATTTATAACAATCTGTCTGCCATCACAATGCATTAAACACAGTTGAGGACTGCAGCAAAGTCATCGTACAACTGTTTACTGAACACGTCCTGTTAATTGTGATGCTGCATATAGCAAATGGAGTGACTTATGTCGGGTGTAGGTGGTAGAGGCACAATACGTTCCGGACTCTGTCGACAGGCTCCAGGCATAAGTAAAATTAATGCATGGTAGTGAAGGGCGTACGAGGTATAATCATATAAATTAAACCTAAATTGAAGCCATGGTTACTCCATTTGTGATAGAAGGCCTGGTAACTCCATTTGCAGTACACTGATGACATCAGCCATGCTTTGGAACAAGCTGCCAAGTAAGCTTTCCGTTTATCACTCTAAGTGCTAGAAGCCACTGCATTAGCATGGTGTCACCGTGCTATACAACAACTGTCTGCAGGTGGAAAACAAACATCCAAGATGTTACAAATGTCCAAGGTGCTGTAATCTGGCAATTGTCATTGTATTTCGTGGTTCTCAGTGTATTTAATGATGTAAGCTATAAATTTTTGCTATTTTCGAGGTGAACATAAAATGAAAGAACCCAGAAAACTGTTTGTTTTAAGATATAATTTTTGATGCAGTTCGTTGGGAAATCATCAGTTAGCAAAATCATTCAGTTATGTACCCTAGAGTAATGCTAGTAGCAAAATCTACTTTTTTCCTAGTATGTCTATTATTTGACGTAAAATTTTGGAATTTGTTTCTTGTTTGTTTATGGATTCGCAATTTGGTTGTGTCCGTTGATGTTATTCGTGTTGATAAAATGGCTGCCTATGAGGAGAAGAATGAAATTCTCACACCAACTTTGATTTGCAGCTTCTGTACCTATATGTATTTTATAATCCAGTACTCCAGGAATTCTGAATGTTTCATAGGCTAAGGTCACTAAATTTATTATGCAGTGAGCTGAACATAATGTGGTGGCTACGCTGACTGTTGGATGAAGTAACAAGTCACCAGCCAACAAGAGCTCACTAGCTCGAAATGGCTGATGTTTCCTTGATTCTGACTGAGCATATTCTTTTAGATTTGGTGTTTGAATTTAAAGATTGACAATTGATATTATTGCTGAATACAGTACATCAGAAATATCTGGAGAAAGATGAGACTGAGTTATAAGTGGCACAAGAAAAGGTAGCAGCTGGGCCTCTTTGTCATCTGTTAGCTTGGTCCAGAACACTTCGCATCGACTGTAGTGTTTTTCTATAGCTGCTGTGACCTACTAGTAGTTATATCATAATTGTGTGTGGTGAAGCTAAACATTGGAAGTTGTGTTGGCAGTGCCAGTTGTGGATTATGTCAGTATTTCCTCTTTCACGTCTCCCCTCTCCACAGTTGCCTGCGCCCCTTATAACTTATTCAGTCACATCATATATCAATAGAAAGGAAACAGGATGAAGACAAGCAAGACATTGAGTAAGAACTTAGAATCAAGGGAAGAAACATAAAATTGGGAAATTTTTAGCATTGATCTTATGGGGTTTTCACAGGGATTATGAATTTATGATGTAGAATCATGAAAAATGTAAAATTGAAAAATGTAAAATCAAACTTCCAGTGTACTCATCATATAGTGGAGATGCTGAGTCACAGATAGCCACAACAAAAAGGCTGTCAAACAAGTAAGCTTTTGGCCAAAAAGTCCTTCATCAGAATAAGAAAACATATACTCAAGCAAATGCAACTCACATACACAACCACAATCTCTGATTGCATTGGCAGCCATTGAAGGTTGATGATCACATCCATGACGCTCTTGTTTTTGAAAAACACATGATGAAATCAAACTTCCAGTGTACTCATCATGTAGTGGAGATGCTGAGTCACAGATAGGCACAACAAAAAGGCTGTCAAACAAGTAAGCTTTTGGCCAAAAAGTCCTTCATCAGAATAAGAAAACATATACTCAAGCAAATGCAACTCACATACACAACCACAATCTCTGATTGCATTGGCAGCCATTGAAGGTTGATGATCACATCCATGACGCTCTTGTTTTTGAAAAACCCATGATGAAATGTGCTGCTCTTCTTTGGATCTTCTCTATATCCACTATAAACTTAACTGGTAAGGGTCCCAGACTGATGGTCAGTACTCAAAAGCATACAAGTGTTTTAAAGGATATCTCTTTCATGGGCAAATATCACTTTCTTTATACTATTACAAAGAAACTCATTGCCCCTGGTTATATGTTTCTAGATATTTTATAGTTGTTATGTTTTCTATGATTGGTGGTCTGCAATGTAATTGAGCAATAGTGGGTCCTGTCTCCTGTTTGTGCACATTATGTTACATTTATTTATGTTTTGTGCACTAAGTGTGGTTTCACTGCCATTTTCCTGCTTTTCTCTACAGTCTCACGGTTTTATGACATTTCTACGTACGCAGCAGCATCATCCAGAAAAGGCTTTCTGTTAACTGTGGTGTGTTGAGGGCTGGGGAGGGAGGCTGTGAGATGCAGATGCACAATGCAATCCATGTAAGTTATGGACAAGAGGGTGACCAAGCACATGCCTTAGATGTGAGTTGCCTTTTTGAAGCTCTGATATTGTGGAGAAGAATCAAAATTGCAAGCTTTATAAAGCAGGCACCAAGACTAAAACAGATGTATTACAAATCATGCTCTTCAGAAAGATATTATAAACTGAGGAACTAAAAGTCACAGGAAGGTTTGTCCTATTCGAAGATCTGCTTTGTAAGACAATTGAATATTTTCGCTAGGTGTGGTGTATCGCACGAGAGTGGAAAAAATACCCAAGTACCCTGTTGCAGATAATCGTGTACTGAATATGCCAGCAGGTTGAAAGTTAACCGACAGTTAACCGAGTATGAATGTGAAATGATAATTGGTGCATGGATTATAGCGTATTAGAGATTAGACAAGAATTCGGCTTATAAAGTATTGCAGATAACAATGTTTCCATATGCTTAAACCACTACAGTATGACCACAAGTGTTTGACAAATAGACATCATATCACCTCTGCAGAGCCTTATTGTGTGAACAATAGTCTAATATGGGTCAGAATTGCTGCCAGTTTGAATATGGGGTTTCATGAACCCTTTTCTACCAGGACTGCATGGAGACAAATGCATCATACAGGCTTCAGCAGCTGATTATAGACATATGTCCCTCTTTGTTCTCATGAGTTTTGGTCACTCATATATGAAGACTTTTGAACAAAATATGGATGAAACTGAATGAAAGACTTGGCAAAATTTGAATTAATACACTCAAAATTAATTGCAGTTAGATAGTACTGCATGCTGTAAATAGAACGGCAGAAGAGTAGCCAGTCCCAAACACAGTTGAGAAAATCCTTGGTTCGCCTGGCCCGGTTGATATTATCCCATGAGGGCCCTTCCCTTTAGCGACAGCAAAGGCAGAGATGGGGACCATCCAAAGGCATAATGGACAGAGGAGGAATATCCTTTCCATGGTTCTCAGCAGTTGTGGAGGGGGTAAGATCACACCAGATGGCCTGGCTATGATGGCAAAAAACAGTGATATTTCAAGTCTGCGGAAGTCCGTTGCAGTGGTAACTCAAGTCCAACGGTGATGGGATAAGTATGGTGGAGGCAGATTTTTGAGTGAGACTGGAAGCCTGTAGTTTGACCTGTACATTCTACATCTACATCCATACTCAATAAGCCACCTGATAGTGTGTGGCAGAGGGTGTGGCAGCAGATGCGTGATTGTCATCTTTCTGAGACCCTGTGACTGCTCAGGAATTCAGTCCTGTATCCATGTTTGGGCAGAGCTTTCTAGTATCTCCATTGCCCACCCTGAATGGGGAAGGCTGTAGAAAATGTGAGTGAACATCAATAGTCACACCCTCAGCCAGTTGGCTGGGCACACACAGTGGGGCATTCCCCACCTGATCAACAAATGAAGATTATCAAAATTCTAACAATAGGAACCTGAAATTTTTAACCCTGCCTTGGTTTGAAAGAAAATAACAGGCCTGGGAGAAGAACAATGCTTGTCAACAAGGAGCTTGGTTGAATGAATATGGATATTGCTGCCTTAAGTGAAACCAGATTGTCCAGCATAGGTAAAATTACAGAGTTCCTTTCAGTTACATGATCTTGTGGGAGGGAAAAAAGAAAGAGAACCCCATGGTGCTGGATTCACTGTGAAGACCCCATTGGTGAATGATCATCAACTAACTTCAGCTGCTGTCAGCAAACGAATCATGTCTCTCCAAATTCACCTGTGTGGAAGTAAATTTATGACTTTCATTTCTGCATATACTCCCATCTTGGATGTTGATGTGGATACTAAAGATCAGTTCTGTAACTTGCTGAGCACAACCATCATCAAAGTACCACCTCAAGACAAACTGTTATTTGCCAACGATATCGACATCAGTGCTAATAAAGATCATCAGCTATGGACCGAAGTGACGAGGACACAAGGTCTTGGCAACTGCCTCACTAATAGTCTGCTGCTCCTTGGTTTATCTGATCAACAGGAATTCTTTATTACCAACATCCAGTTCCACTTGTCTCCTCACTTGATACACTGGCACATTATTGACTATATTAGCACCAGGAAACGTGATAAAAAAGATGTACTTGTCACCAGGATCACAAGATATGTTGATAACTCTGGACAGATCATAAGCTCCATTTCTGCTGTTTGAGGATGTGAATCACCAAAAAGATCCACCTACAACCTAGCCCGATGGAAATTCAACACATCTAAACTTTAAATTAAACACATTGCTACAGATTACAGAAATACAATCTCGAATAAGCTGGCTCGTCATCCAGTCAGCACTGATAGTACAAATCTGGAATGGACCACACTTCAGAAGGTCATTACTGAGTCAGCTAAAGAAACATTGACTTTGTGAAGAAGAAAAGGCAATACTGGTTTCATAAAAATGATAAAGAAATTACATATCTAATCAATGCCAAATGGGAAGCCCATCTACTCTTTCTTCAAGATGCTTTTCCTTTGTGAAGAAAGCACATTTCATTGAACTTATGGGCAAATATCAGGCACAATTAGGGAAATCCAGAATAACTGGTGGCAACAAAAAGTTGAATAACTACAAAGATTTTCTGATGTTTGTGACCTGCAAAACTTCCATGCAGGCATAAAGGAGGTAGACGACGCAATTCGATCCTCTCCAGGGACACTTGAAGACTGCTAATGATTCCATCACTTTAACTGAGAATGTAGAAATCTCAGAGTATTGGAAAGAACATTTCTCTGGGCTTCCAAATTGTGCCTCCAGTGTTGCTCAGGACTTTGTAATGTTCCTGAGCAACCTCAACAATTATGGGTGGCATTTACACCCACATACAGGTATTTTATCTAAGCACTCAATCAACCAAGACCAAGAAACCCTCCTGGCCTTGATAACATTCCTCCAGAATTGATGCAAAATGGAGGTATTCCCATGAAGACTAGACTTTTTACACTGATCCTTTTAATTTGGGAAACTCCAGAAGTACCTTCATCATTAGCTTTAAGAAAGGCGATAGTAGTGTATGTGGTATATCGCTATTGCCAGTTGCAGGTAAAATTCTTGCAAGAATTCTATTACATAAGCTCCAGATTATTTCAGAAAGGATTTTGCCTGAATATCAGTGCAATTTCTGAACCTCCAGAGGCATAACAGATATGATCTTTTGTGTTGGACAACTCCAGGAAAAATACAGAGAGCAATAGAAGTCTCTATGTTTAGTTTTCTATGACCTGGAAAAAGCCTTTTATTCAGTACCTAGATCTACCATGTGGAAGGTACTAAGTCCTGAAAACTATGTGGAACTGGTTCAAGCTCTACTTGTTGGTATATTTGGTGAAATTCTTTGTGTTAACTTTGCAGCAGATTCATGTCAAATCACACAGGGTCTGAAGCAAGGCTAGGCACATGCTCCAACACTCTCTGCACTGTACATGGCTGCCTTATAGTATGGATCATCTGCAAACAGCCAAGGCATGGATATTAAATTTTGTTTTGGTGGAGGTCTCTGTATTTAATCTGGCAAGATTTCATTCACAGACTCGTACCTAGGTAACCCAGGTGACAAAACTCCAGTATGATGATGACATTTCGTCTCGTGCTCTGATACAGACAGAGTTACAACAGTCAGCCAGCTACTTCAAAACTGCATGTAATCACTATGATTTTACCATCAGTGTGGGGAAAATGAAGATACTTGCACAATCTGTGCCATGATTACCTCTCCCTGAGTTCACTATCTCCATCCTGTACACGGCACTAGCCAGGTACAGCACTTTTCATATCTTTGAAGCATCTTGTCTAAGTGATGTATCTGCGAACAAGATGTTGATAAAAGAATTGAGGCTGCCCATTCATACACCAGTCTTCATGAATAAAGGCATAAAGCTGCACACCAAACTCATGGTGTATGGAACTGTTGTCATGTCTGTACTTGTGTATGGCTATGAAACTAGGACACACTATAGCCATAATATCAAGAAACCTGAGCACTTCCACCAACTAAAAGTGAGATACATCTTGAACATAGAGTGGGACGACCATGTGACTCACACTGCAGTTCTCGAGAAAGTGCATATAAACAGCATTAAGGCAACCATCAGTGATCATCAACAGAGGTGGTTGGCCATGTTCATTGCATGCATGATACAGCGCTGCTCCACCAAATCCTTTATAGTGACACTGCTTTGACAGTAGAACTCATGTAACTCCTGTCAAGTGATTTAAGGACCAGCTAAAACACATCATGAAGGCGGCTAGCATAAACATACAGGCATGCGAAGAATGTGTTGTGGGCCACTTAATGCGGAGGAACACTACATTAACTGCTGTCAACTTGTTTGAAGGAGAATGCTGCTGACACAAAAAGGCCAAGTGAGAAGCAAGAAAGCACCTTCAGCTACAACCCTGCCCTCCTCCAGCCATTCAGTGTGAGTTGTGTGGATGCATGTTTTATGCCAGGATTGGTCTGTCAGCCACCGGAAAAACGTCCATAAGTTGAGTTGAAATGCTCATTCCATGCAGGAAGAAGCCTTGCATACTTGGAATCAAGTTGCAGTTGCAACGGCGATGGAGCAAGTTGTGTAAGACGAGGTCAGACACCCACTCTTTTGCAGATGAATAATGGGTTGCACATTGCGCGCTTGAAGATGGTAAAATCACTTCAACTTTTTGAGTCCTTACTCTGTGCTCTTATTCTACCTGTAGTGATCTCTGTCGAGTCTTTCTCTTTGCTCTTGTTGTAACAGAAGTACTCTCTCTCCCTCCCCCCCCCCCTCCCTCCTCCTCTACTTTTTCTCCTGTGTGTGTGTGTGTGTGTGTGTGTGTGTGTGTGTGTGTGCAAGAAAGGGAGGTCAGTGACAAAACTTACATGTACTGTAAGGCAGGAAAAAAGCATCATAATTGTGGACTTTCCAGCTCTATAATTGTGAACTTTCCAGCTCTTGAGATGGCATGTGAAAGTGTATGCTGCAGTTAAGTATTGATCGTTTTGAGAACAAAACTATCTGAAAATGTGCCGTTAACAGGATCAAAGAAATACACCACAGAAATAAAAGCTACGTTAAAGTAGGTTATGAGAATGTACACTGAATAAAGTAGAAGGGGTTCATAACAAGGCAGTACAGTTTCAACCTAAATGTGGTTGATATAATGCATAACATGGCAGAGAGAATTGGAGAGTATAGTGATAATGTATTGATCTAATGATATGTGGTAATGTGAAAGATGTAGTTTAACAGCAGCTAGATGCACTAATAGTGGGGATTTGTGTACATCCTATGAAATTTAATGTGAGTGTTAGTGAGTTCACCACTGTGTCGTGGAAGATGTAGAGGGCTACCCCAAGACTTGTGCTGTTAGGAGAATGGCTGAAAGAAATTTATAGCTTCCAATATCTTCTAAGCATAGAGGAAACAAGTGGAAGAAATGATGAGGAAGTCAGTGAGAGTTGGAAGCAACTTTTAGTGTTTCAGAAAAGTGTCAGGAGCTTGGTGTGGAATAAAGGTACTGCTCAGAAAGCCAAGGGAGTAATATATCGATCCTGGTATGTGTGGTATGTGCTTATCCCTTTGAAATATGAAAAGTAAAGACAAGGGATTTCAAACAATGGAAAATTCAGGATGGAATAATGACAAGGATACATTGCTACTCATTTTCTATGGGAAATGTTAGGTTGCAGACAGCAAATGCACCTGATGGGAGAAGCAATTTGCTTTGAGGGGGGAGGGGGGGGGGGAGGAGGGAGCTTGGGCAGCGAGGCTGAGGTGAGTGACGGTAAAGTATTGCTTGTGGGAGCACACAGGGACCTGGTGGGGAGAGGGTGGGGCAGCCAGGCCCGATCTGGTGGTAAGATGGATGGTGGGGAGAAAGGGGGGGGGGGGGGGGGGAAGGAGTGGAAAAGGAGAGAAGGGAAAAGACTGTGGGTGCACTGATGGAATAGCAGGCTGTGTAGTGCTGGAGTTTGGGAACAAGAAGGGGGGTAGATGGGTGAAGGACAGTGACTAACAAAGGTTGTGGTCAAAGGGGTCACGGGATGTAGGTTATATTGCAGGGAGAGATTCCACTTGCACAACGCAGGAAAGCCTTTGCTGGTAGGAAGAATCCAGATTGAAATGAAGAATGTTGTGTTGGACAACATGCTCAGCAACTGGTTGGTCCAGTTGTTTCTTGGCCACAGTTTGTCGGTGGCCATTCATGCGCAAAGACAGCTTGTTGGTTGTCATGCCCATGAAGCATTGTGGTTGCAGTGTAGCTTGTGGATCGCATGACTGGTTTCACAGGTAGCCCTGCCTTTGATGGGATAGGTGACACTTGTGGCTGGGCTTGACTGGGTAGTGGTGGGAGGATGTGGGGACAGGTCTTGCATCTAGGTCTATTGCTGGGATACAAGCAAGGGGGTGGGAGCAGAGGTGGAGTAGTGATATAAGAGGATATTGTGTAGAGATTTCAGCAAGTTATAGGCAACTGAACTGAAATTTCACTAAATCAAATTGAGAATAACATAGATTAACAGAATAATAAGTGAAGAGATCAGTAGCATATAGAATAGCCAACGATTAATTATTAAAATGTGATGAGAATGATGTGTTTGAGTACCATTAAAGATGCATGAATTGAAGCTTCAAGGCGAAGGACTGAAAGGAAGACCCAGGAATAGTGGGCTGAAAGGACTGTAGGAGAGTATTGTGAGAAAATGAAAGCACTGGAACAGAGCTTGAGTTTTTCCATTCCTCCCTCATAAATTTTGAATTCCACAGAGAAATAACAAACTCATTTGCAATCTGAAAATATACTTCAGTAAAATGGCTTGTCCTTCTCTGTTGCTGATGGTTCTGTTGAGTTTCTACTTAACAAATTCGAATAAAATTCTGCTTAAACGGGAAGTATTTTGTTTTTAATCATAGTGTATCATCATAATGAGTTCATACAATATTTCCTCTGTACTTTGATGCAGAACTGTTTCCTTATATCTGATATGGATGACATATTTCTGCAACACAAATGAAATGATTGCTATGTATGTCTGGTTTTGTTAGAAAGAAGTGCACAAGGGACTTTACCACTGAGATCTTCATTTACACTAAATTGTGTAAAACATATTTTTAATTTTAGTACTGTATTCTACTTAATTTTGTTTTAGCTTTTTTTATTTATATATTTTGTTTCATCTGGAAATGTAGGGTAAAATTATGTATTACATCTTTATGGAACATACTTTATGATTGTCAGTAAAATTTTTAATGATTTGTTGAAGTTGGTTTGTGGCTTACGTAATACATGATGGCTCAGAATAACAGTGTGATTTGTAGTTGATGTTGGCAGACCTGTAACAGTAGTGGGAGTGGGAAAATGAAATCAAGCTTTGCAGCAGTAAAGAACATTTATTTACCATGGTGCATTCAACGTACATGTGTTTTATCAGCATGCTGACAGTTTGACTGCACATGAGAGTTTTGGTGCCGTTATCGTATCCCACTGTGTGTTCAATTTCCACCATTACAGACGATTGCAGATCAGTTCAGATTTTTGAAGAGAGTGGTTTAGCTCTGAATTAAAAGCCTAGTGGGGTTGTACGGTCTGTTCATAACCGTGAAATCATTGATGCTGTGTGAACTGTCTTCAAAAGGGGTCCTAGTTGTTCAGTACAAAAATTACTGCATCATTATAGCTTGCACATGGAAGTATTCAATAAATACTCCATTACCTTCACTTCCATGTAAAAATATTGTGCAGGTTGTGTAACAACTGACTCCTAATCCTAAATCCTAGTGACACTTACCTAGGAAATTAGTGAGAAATTGTGGGCTAAAGTAGGTGAGACACAAACTTCATTCAAAATCTTTGATTGTATGGTGAAGCCCATATCCTGCTGAGCTTCACCAACATCCTTTACACAGTACCAAAATTACTATATGGAGTGTGCTGTAGTGTTGTGCTGTGGGGTGATAGGCCTTTACTTTCTTGGTGGAACATTATATCAACATTTTAGAAATGTTTTTGGTTCCAGGACTTCATATATTACCAGATATTGACTTTCAGTGCTCCTAATTTCAATAGGATGGGCCCAACTTGCACACTGACCCACCATATGGTGGACTGCGGAGTTTGTATGTAGATGTATGTAAAAGTCTATGACAGCAGTAAAAGGTTTGTCATAGGGGATTGTGTAATTTCAAAAGAATGCTAATATTATGTGGCCACGTCTATCTCCAGCCCTTTCAGTCTGTGACCCTTTTTAGGATGGCAACTGAAGAGTATCATGTACCACATTAGACCAAGAACTCTAGGTCAGCACAGGACCCAGATTGAAGAGGAAATCACCAACATCCCGTGTGATGACATAGTGCCACAGTAAGAAGAACCTGTAGCAGTGATTTACTGAATGCATCCAGTGAAGTGGGCATCATTTGAATGATGTAATTAAGAAAAAGAACCCTTAATGCACTTTCTGGTCCCATAAAACATATTTTGAACCCAAATAAAATATGAATGCATGATGAGGTGGTTAATGCAACTGTGTAATAAGCAGGAGATTCCAGGTTTGAATCCCAGTCCAACACACATTTTCGCTTGCCACTGCTGATCCCGCATAAAGTTCCAGTGCAGCTGATATCACTTGTCCCTGCCCTTTACTTTCTCCCACTTCATCTTAAATTTACATAACACCCAAATAAATGATCTTTCAGTTTTCTACTTATTTAAAATTTTCCATTTCTCTGTGCCACCTAGCACAAAGAAAATGTTCCTGCACCTGGAATTACAAGTTTGTTACTATTATTCTATTACATACACACATGACATTGAATAGCAAAAATTGTATAACTTGTGGTCTCTGTCTTTTACAGATTCTCCGATCGGCAGGTCCATGGCATATGTTGTTTTTTATTGTTATTATTTTTTTGGGTTCGTTTTATCTTGTCAACTTAATTTTGGCCATTGTTGCTATGTCATATGATGAGTTACAAAAGAAGGCAGAAGAGGAAGAAGCAGCAGAGGAAGAAGCTATCAGGGTGAGATTTAGCATCCTATATCAATTTTTATGATGTTCTTATTCTGATAGATTTGTGGAATTTAGTAACAGTGCTTAGTTGCCTGTATGAATGGGTGTGTTTTAAATTAAAAGATGCATTTTTCCTTTATTTTATAGAATATCTTGTAAAAGATGTATGTTTCTAACTCTGTGTTATTGAGCAGGTGAACATCATTTATATATTTTTACAAATAAATGAATTTTCTAAACTGATCTCTCATGAAAGAAAATTGAAAATTTGACTTTGCGTTACACTAATGAGTCTCCTCCAGCTTTATGAGAAACAAGTAAACAAAAATATGGAATAAGAAGATTAATAAGTGAAAAGGAGTTCCAATATGGATGTATGACTGCTTCATGTGGAGGCAAAGGACTTCTGAAATTGTAACGTTAAAACAAAGCCCTGAAATGCATATACACTGCAGTAAACCACATTTGCTAGCTATTGACTGATCGGTAATCCATAATGGATTGCTCTTCTGACTCACCATTTTTCCTGCAGTGTAGTTGGGTCCAATCTTTGGCACTCTGCCTCCACTTGACACTATCCTGTGTTTGGTCAATAATGAGGCACACTATCTTGAGGGTTATATGGAGGATACAAGCCAACATTGCCTCATTCTCCCAATAGGTCATTTAGCATTGACTTTCTAGAAAAACTTATATTTTACTATTGTACCATGATCTGCTCAAAGTACATGTCCATACCACTGTTGATAACATTTTCTCATCTTCTCAACAGTAGATATCACTCCATACTGCCTGTGTATTTTCTCATTCATCATATGATCATGAAATATTGGGCCAGATGTCCACTGAAGCATTTTGATATTCATTGCAGCAAATAATAGTTCTGCTTCTTTTGTTGTGGGCAACTTCCTGCTCTGTTCAAGGCTACTGGGTAAATTTCGGAGTGGCGTATTTTCGACTTGAGTTGGTCCAAGATCTTCTTATCACAGAACACATCAGTCTTAGTTCACCATTTAAGCCCTGCATTGCTAAAGCAGTTTGTGATTTCAGGAACAACCGACCCATCAGCAACAGTTTTTGAGCTAAGGTACTTGAAGGAGTTTGTCTTTGGCACATCTATACTGTTTATCTTAATTGTGTCTGCATTATTGCACCAGTTGTGATTCTCTCATGCTTGGGCTTGTTGTTGGAGGTGATTCTTGTCTTCAGTAGCCAGTAGAAGATCATCATTGCATGGCAGGGTGCCAGTTGCTAATTTCTGAAGATCTCTGATGACTGTGACCATTACGAAGATTGTTTTGAAAAGTTCTCGGAATCGCCACGGGAGGTCAGCGCTAGCGCAACGAGTTGTTTACATGATATTCATTGGACTGTTGCCTATAAACACGTGCTACATCAGTGATCTTGGAAGAAAGCTGTGGTGGTGATGTGGTTCTGTTGTTGTTCCTGCATAGTGATTTGCGAAGATGGAAAAATTCGAGATTCGAGCACTGATTAAGTTCTTCATAAACAAAGGTATGAAAGCAAAGGACATTCATGCTGATTTCCAGAATACATTCGGGGGACTCTGCTCCTTCATATTCAACTGTTGTCAGGTAGAAAAATGAATTTAAATTTGGTCGGGAGAGCTGAGATGAATATCCACGCAGTAGTCGTCCAAGATGTGTCACTACTCCAGAAATCATTGCAAAAATGTACAAAATGGTCATGGAGGATCGCCGATTGAATGTGCGTGAAATTGCTCATGCTTGCCAGATGTCACATTTTAACTGAAGAATTAGAAATGAAAAAATTATCTGCAAGATGGGAGCCGCAACTCTTGACGTGTGCCCACACATGTCTTCACCATGGCAAAATTACACGTTGCCACACCAGCCTTATTCACCTGATATGGCTCCGTCAGACTTCCATGTCTTCCCAAAACTGAAAATTTTTCTTTTTTGATGAAGATTCACTTCAAACAAAGAATTGATAGCCGGAGTTGTCAATTATTTTGCAGGCCTGGAGGAAACTCATTTTCGAGATGGGATCAAGGCACTGGAACATTGTTGGACCAAGTGCATTAATCTACAAGGAGGCTACATTGAAAAATAGAAAAAATGTTTCAGTGATGTAAATACTTTTTTTCTATTCTGTTCCGAGAATTTTTCAATCCACCCTCGTATTATGATGAACAGAAGGGAAGAAAGAGAAGATCCCTCGTGGACACCTAAGAAATGGGGAATCATCTGATATTCCAGCAGCAGAACGTACTTGCTTTTAGGATTGTGATAGATCAGCTGGACCCATTCAATTCGTTCTTAAGGTACTTCATACTCTCGGAGGGTAAACCATAGTACTCACTCAAAAACCATTTCCAGTGAAGATGCTTATACTTCTCACAGTGTTCCTCAATAAGCAAGCGAGTTCTATAGATAGAATCTGTGGTCCCACAGCCTTTCTCAAAGCCACACTGATTATGCATAATAGATTATGTCTCACTGTCTCTGATTGTGTACCATATTTACTGTAATTTGTTGAGGATGCTGAAGAAAGTAATTCTTGTTGTGAACTAAATAACGAGACATCATGTACAGTTTTATCTGATTTGTTGCAGTCTAGTAGAGGCAAAGGTATTAGGCTACAAAGATAATCCAATTTGTAAATCAATAATCTCAAATGGAAAGTTTCCCATTGTTGTTACTGCTGGAAAGTTTCTTTGGAGTAATGTTGGACGTTGTTGTGAACATTGCAAAATATTTTAATAAGGTGACTGCTCATCATTTTCACAGTCAGGCCTGAAAATGACATTCAGCATTACTCGCAAGAACAATTACTACCCTGCATATCCTCCCTACTCGTCTCAAGAGGGACGACCATTTACTCAGTCTGTATAGTTTCTTTTAACTCTATAATCAGTACTGGAAATGAAATCACAATGTCAGAGTAAATGGTGTTTGACAGTTCTCTCTTCACAGGCAATCTTCAGATTATTGCCAAAAATTTGTCTGTGGTCATATCAGATATGAGCTCGAATTGAAGAACGCTTTTGCTGCATATGTGAAAAATAGAATGTAACAAGAAGTCTGCAATAACTTTATGACTCAGAGACGGAAGGGCCCAACAAAAGCTGTGCCAGTGACAGTATATGGGTTGGTAAATTGAACACAATCTGGTGGCTGTAAGGTTGTTTGTCACATCGTCTAACATTAATTTCTATTTTCACAAAGGAGATATGTATTTGTGAATTTATTAATGATTTGCTTTGTATTTGATAAATGGCCATCTTGTGAAGGATGAAACCTTTAATACACATTGGGCTCTTTCCCCAAGCAGTCAAATCAGTGAACAGGAATCATCCTCCCCAAGTTGTGTAATATAATTGCTTAGGAACTGGTCATTGTGCAAATATGTATCTCAGTGTAGTCATTTTTGCTTGTCACTGTCAAAGGAGGCTGTCTTGCTGAATCATCTGTAACAGTCTTGTGGACCATAATTTGTGAACAGTGAATTTACCATTCACTTTTGCTAATTATTGAACATTACAAATAAAATTCAGAGTCCATGTTAGTGTAATACTTTCCAGTTAGAAGTGTATTTTGATGCTTTGTTGCAGAATTTCCAAGCACTAGTAGTTGAAGCTTGTTAACACATCTTCCATGCTTCTGGAAGAGAATTGCTTGAGTTCTCATTTTGATGCCACATGTCAGTTTAGTAAGGTATACCATCCAAGACTGTAATTTTGCTTCTGACATCCTGTGTTTGTATGAACTGTCAGATTAACTGTTAAATGTTTTTAAACCGATGTATTACAGCAGTAAGAAAGGCCTCATGTACAGCCTGACGTTAGCGTGTACTCACTCTACAGTGTTGCTTTTGTGGTACTATATTACAGTGACTGTCAGAAATATTCAGAAGTTGCAAAACCAGTGAGACAGTTTATAATTTGAGCCATAGCAATATCACTTTTGTTTTGAAAAATAAACTCCCTTAAGATAGATACTGGTTATAAAATGCTGAGAGTGTAATAGAGTCTTTCGGCCATATGTTGTTACTGACATTTCGGATCAGATATGTCAGTAAGTTTCCCTCTAATGAGACAGTAATCAAAGAACAACAGATCTGATCCTGTATCCCAGTTGAACCAAAGACTGTGTTATGTTCATTCAATGATGTTCTTCATATAACCCTCAGTGGTTCAGAATTCTTAGCCCATTTTCCCAGTGGTGGATTTATGTGTTGTAAAATTACCTGGTATCTCAGAGTGAATGGACATGGTTTAATTGTCATCTTTGCAAGCACCAATCTGTAGTGCGGAGGTCCTCCAGGATGCTGAACATGTGAGTTCCTGAATAATGCACACCTTTTTGTTCAAGAGTAAGTGACTTTAAATCCTTCCTCTTGTACAGAAAGGTGTGCATTATTCAGGAACACACATTTTCAATAACTTGGCCAGCAGCCATAAAAAGCTCCTGATCTCACAACTTGAGATTAAGCAATTTTGATTTCCATGTCATTGTGTTTGTCTCCTGTTAATTTTCTAGTGCATCTTTACTATGTGGGAACTGTATTTCCAACAACACAAAAGTCCTTTTAAGTATTTGCTATAGATATATCACTTATTTTATTTCTGGAACATCTTCAATAACATGTAATACAAGACTTGAAATGTGTGTGTGTATGTGTGTGTGTGTGTGTGTGTGTGTGTGTGTGTGTGTGTGTGTTAGAGACATACCAACATAATTTGTATCTAATCAATTCAGAATTATTTATTATTAAGAAAGCCAAATCATGTACACTGCCTGTCAAAAAGAGTGAAGCACCCTGAAGACATGGTCAGAACTCATTGTAACTTCATACATGGACACATTATTGCCAGGTACGTAGATGATTATAGAGTTACAGTTCTCTGTGACAGGTAGAATGGCCACCAGAGTACATTAGTGTTTTTCATCTTTAGTGCTGTTACCAGGTATATAAAGGATGCAAAGAGTATCAGATGTTGAGTGAGCTCTCTGAAGAGCACAGAGATGTCACACAGTTATATGACAGTTCAAAAGGTGTCTCACTGTTGGTCTCCATATGACTGGCTTGTGAAATCAAGCAATATCCATATTTTTTGGGCATTGGGATGTGACAGTGGCAGTCATAATCAAAGTCCCACTTGATCACGTCTGCTTACTGCAAGGAAGGATCACCATATTGTGCCCCATGCCTGTTGTAACCCATTCCCTTCTGCACCTGCTATCTGAGAACAAGTAATTAACTTTCTGGAACATTCTGTGTCATCCCACACCATTGGTCTGAGACTAGCATCAGCTGTACTAGTGAGCTTCCATCCCATGTGCAAGTTTCCATTAACACCATAACACAAATGGCTGCATTTGGAGAGGTACCGTGTCTGGGAAGCATTTATGGCAGGAAAGTCCACTGGACCTGACGGGATACCAATTCGATTCTGCACAGAGTACGCGAAAGAACTTGCCCCCCTTCTAACAGCCGTGTACCGCAAGTCTCTAGAGGAACGGAGGGTTCCAAATGATTGGAAAAGAGCACAGATAGTCCCAGTCTTCAAGAAGGGTCGTCGAGCAGATGCGCAAAACTATAGACCTATATCTCTTACGTCGATCTCTTGTAGAATTTTAGAACATGTTTTTTGCTCGCGTATCATGTCATTTCTGGAAACCCAGAATCTACTATGTAGGAATCAACATGGATTCCGGAAACAGCGATCGTGTGAGACCCAACTCGCCTTATTTGTTCATGAGACCCAGAAAATATTAGATACAGGCTCCCAGGTAGATGCTATTTTTCTTGACTTCCGGAAGGCATTCGATACAGTTCCGCACTGTCGCCTGATAAACAAAGTAAGAGCCTACGGAATATCAGACCAGCTGTGTGGCTGGATTGAAGAGTTTTTAGCAAACAGAACACAGCATGTTGTTATCAATGGAGAGACGTCTACAGACGTTAAAGTAACCTCTGGCGTGCCACAGGGGAGTGTTATGGGACCATTGCTTTTCACAATATATATAAATGACTTAGTAGATAGTGTCGGAAGTTCCATGCGGCTTTTCGCGGATTATGCTGTAGTATACAGAGAAGTTGCAGCCTTAGAAAATTGTTGCAAAATGCAGGAAGATCTGCAGCGGATAGGCACTTGGTGCAGGGAGTGGCAACTGACCCTTAACATAGACAAATGTAATGTATTGCGAATACATAGAAAGAAGGATCCTTTATTGTATGATTATATGATAGCGGAACAAACACTGGTAGCAGTTACTTCTGTAAAATATCTGGCAGTATGCGTGCGGAACGATTTGAAGTGGAATGATCATATAAAATTAATTGTTGGTAAGGCGGGTACCAGGTTGAGATTCATTGGGAGAGTGCTTAGAAAATGTAGTCCATCAACAAAGGAGGTGGCTTACAAAACACTCGTTCGACCTATACTTGAGTATTGCTCATCAGTGTGGGATCCTTACCAGATCGGTCTGACGGAGGAGATAGAGAAGATCCAAAGAAGAGCGGCGCGTTTCGTCACAGGGTTATTTGGTAACCGTGATAGCATTATGGAGATGTTTAATAAACTCAAGTGGCAGACTCTGCAAGAGAGGCGCTCTGCATCGCGGTGTAGCTTGCTCGCCAGGTTTCGAGAGGGTGCGTGTCTGGATGAGGTATCGAATATATTGCTTCCCCCTACTTATACCTCCCGAGGAGATCACGAATGTAAAATTAGAGAGATTAGAGCGCGCACGGAGGCTTTCAGACAGTCGTTCTTCCCGCGAACCATACGCGACTGGAACAGGAAAGGGAGGTAATGACAGTGGCACGTAAAGTGCCCTCCGCCATACACCGTTGGGTGGCTAGCGGAGTATCAATGTAGATGTAGATGTAGATGTAAACCTGGGTCAGCGACCTGGGTAAATGTCCCATTCTTCCAAAGTTTTAGAGAGACACAAGAGAGTTACTCCTGTTGTCATGGTGTGGGAAACCGTCGACTATAACTTCAAGTCACAGATGGTGGAGGGCGCAACAGTACATCATGAACTTCTTGTGTCGTCATGTGTTACTTCACATTCAACAATATTGTGGTGCCATTTTTCAACAGAACAATGCTTGCTCACACATGGCATGTGCCTTTGTGAACTGTCTGCATGATGTTTAGGTGCTCCTGTGGCCTGCAAGATCCCGAGATAAGTCCCTAATAGAACATATGTGGTACAAGCTCGGTTGTAAACAATGTCCCAGTGACAGCATACAGGATATCAAAGACCATTTGCAACAAGTGAGGACCAGCTTGCCTCAGCTGTATGACTCCTTTCTCAGCTGAATCACTGCACATGTCCAGCCCAGAAGGAGTAAAATTTCATAGTGATAAGTGGATTCATACTGCCAAGCTTTTTGTAAATTTGTCTTGATTTTGTAATCACTTCAGTAACATCAAGAACTTTCTCAACTTGTGAGGTTTAATTTTGATTCTTCCTCCCATTCTGGGTGCTTCACTTGTCTTATCAGGCTGTGCATTACAGACCACTGATAATACTTCATGAAGAATGCAAATTAATTTAATATTGAATATAATTATTTATATTTTGTGTTGTTTAGATCAGACAGACATTGGGTGTACCCATGTTGTGTACCTATAGAAATTTGCAGATAATAGCATAACTATGTTTATAGTGTAGTTTTCAGACAATAAGCAAACAGAATATACAATTATTAATACTGTTTAAAGGAAGCAGAAGAGGCAGCCCAAGCAAGAGAAAATAGGCAGGCAGCACGGGAAGCAGCAAGAGTATCAGCAGCAGCAGCTCAAGCTGCAGCCAATGTCGTCAAGTCACCATCTGATTTTTCATGTCACAGCTATGAGCTCTTTGTAGGTCAAGAGAAAGGCAATGATGATAACAACAAGGAAAAAATGAGCATTCGTAGTGAAGGTGGAGATTCACTTAGTGAACATCGGGGTCGTACAATAGGGCCTAATGGCAAGGTGCGGAAGGTGAGCGCGGTGAGTATCAAACTAGATCTTTTTATTTTTACTTGTCTACAGAAGTATGGCGTCTTAATGATTTCCAGGCAGACAGAAATCTGCATGGATACCTTCAAGCATCCCCTTTTCTCTTCTGAATAATTGTTCTGTACTTTATTGTGTATGTCTTTCCAAAGTGCATGAAACTATGAAATTGCCAATAATCATATATGTTTCTAGTTACTGTTTTGTGTTTCTGTGCATGAAACACTCGGCTTTCTCTTCCAAGACAATAGTTTTTCTGTCCACAATGGCCAAATTGACTGTAAGGTCTTGTTCCATCCCCAGACAGCCTATGTTTTGCCATGGCTCCTGAAAATAATAAAAATGCACAAGGAGTGTAAGGTCAAACTTTGTAATAAAATTTAATTTACCAGTAGTGCTCATACTTTGGATGAAATACTTATGAGGAGTGCTTTTACTGTCAGTATAGAATTCGGTCTTTGTAGTGATAGTGCATTTAATTTTGCCCGAGTGAATATAGTTTGATGTGTCATATTCAGGTCATATGTAGGCATAACAACAGTGGCTAAAAAATGATATTTGTTTAAAGTAGTGATAGGGTTCATCAGAGAGGCATTCATTGTGACGAAGTTGTTAAATAGCAAAATACAGAACCTTGAGCTAATAATTTATCAGTTTCATAAGTGAACAGTTGGTAAAGAATTGTATTTATTTGGTAACTAACAGAACACACTTATTCACTTGCAACAATTACCAAATATTCATTCAAAACTTCGAACTTTCCTAACTAGTTTTTGAAATATGAAAATGATTCTGGAATGTGATCAGTTCTTTGATCTCCTTTGTTTGATTTAATTGTCTCTCAGTGCCACAATGGATGGTTTTATGAAAAGACTATTATTTTACCTTATTGGGACTTTTTAAATTTAATTTTTACTTGTTGCAATGTGGCATACATTTTACATAAAATTTACGCATTTAATTGTGAAGGTTTTATAGGCTATACCTGTGGTATTATGTGTATTTGATCAATCAGAAATGATTTCATTTACAAATCGATCTGCAATTATGTTGATCGTTATGAAGAACATTGACATATTTTGCTGTTTTTCTTTTATGTGACACATTTACCATAAACGATATGCATGGCCTGGATACATCTCTTTTAACTGAAGATGTAGTTAACTGAAAGTAATCATATTAAAATGACACATTTTATGCTGCTCAATTTAAATTGAACCTCACTTCAGTGGTTTTTGTACACTACCATGTGGAAGTATTTTATGTGAAAATCAGCAAGAAGTATGAGGTGTGTTCAAAAAGAAACCGAACTTTTGAAATAGCATGCAAGCAGTAGAAGGAGTGCACTGCAACTATTGAGGGCACACAGAAGTCGGTTTAGACAACAAACTGCCATTTGCTGATTTTAGCTCTGAGAATTAGTAAGAGAGCTACAGCTAATGAAGTGAGCATGTACAAAAGTAGCTCGTCAGATTAGTGCCAAAGTGACAATCAGAGAGCTTGAAGAACAAGGTATAAGTGAAATTTTGCTACATCAGCTTGCTTAGAAATCATGTGGGAAGGACTGTAGAGTCACACTCAGTGGTATGAGTGGCTTAAGCATTTTCACAATGGCAGAATGTTGGTCGGTGATGATCCTGGATGACCTTCCACATCAACAGATGATGATCAGTTCGAGAGAGTTCATGCTGTGATTTACAGAAATCATCATTTAACTGTTGGAGAAGTTGGTGTTGAATCCAAACTCTCATGAGGGATGCTGTGCACAGGAAGAGGCCTGAATTGGGAGAAAACCAGACTTGAATGTTACATTATGACAATGCATTGGCTCACACATCATTCCTTGTCTCCAGCTATCTTGCAAAACATCACATTCCTGTTGTTCCTTATTCATTGTATTCTCCGGATGTAGCCCCAGCAGACTTTTTCTTGTTTCCCAAAATTAAAACCACATTGAAAGGAAGTTGTTCCAACCTACGTAGGAGATCCAGGGTGATGCAAAAAGAGATCTGTGCACCAACCCAGAAAATGCACTCCAGGAGGTTTTCTAAAAGTGGAAGAAGTAATGGGAATGGTGTGTCACCAGTAGAGGGAACTATTTTGAGGAGGACAGTGCTTAAAGTGGATTACAATAAGCAATAAAGGTGTTATACCAAAAGTTTGATTTCTTTTTAAGCAAACCTTGTGTATGTAAAATTGGTACTCATAGATTATTAGTGTAGTACATCATCATTTGTAGTTCTTCAACATTCCTGTATTCACCATTACTTTTTAATTATGTTTCTTGTCTATTCTCTTCTTTCTCTCTTCGTAGCAGATCAGCATGCAATGTATAATAGTTTGACTTATGAACACCACCAGAAATGAATTTAATTCCTCTTGATTTTTAAAATTGTTGCTGAAAAACCACAAAATATATGAAATTAGTTAGTAGCAGACTGATAGTATGATGATACTGCCTGAGAGACCACTCAGAACAAACTTTACTGGAGGAATAAACGCAAAACAATGCTATAAGATCAGTTATAGGTTAACCCATACTATACTTGTCATAACTAAACAGAACAGTTTCTGAAATTATGTTTTAAAAATCAATGTCTATTTTGAAGAACTGAATACACAATAAGTATTATTTTTCTAAATTTAGCACAGTGTGCTGCAAGGGATTCTACAAGAAAACTAGGGATTATTGTACACAAGATTTTAAAGAGTTCACAGTACATTATCTCAGCATATATCAATGAGTTCATTTCAGAATGCACCATGAAAAACCCATGTAACCCAATTTTTTCTATGAAAAACTGTAAGTGAGATTTATATGTAAAATAAGGATAAGGCAACAACTTACTTAAAGCAAGTGTGTGTGTGTATGTGTGAGTGTGTGTGCACGCGCGCGCATGTCCGAGTGTACATGAATGTGTGTACTATTGCTACAAAAAGAACTAGTGCTCAAAAGCTAGTGAGAATCCTAGTTTTTTTATGTGTTGTGTGATCCACACTTTGATTTGTTTTAAGTGAGTGGTTGTCTTTCCCTTATTTTATGTATTGCACCATGCAGGAATTTCCATTATTATTATGTAAGTGAGATTACTTTTGATTTAACAGAAAATGTGCTAACCAAAGGTACCAATATCTTGAGCACAAAAATAGATCTTAGTACTTACAATTTCTGTAGTTAGGGTATTATTGACTTAGGTTTGTATGTGATAGGAATTTTTCTTTTCCTTTTATTAATTTAAAGGAATTTCATTCATAATGTCTTCTGTACACAGAACCCAACTCACTTACCAATAGAAGTGATAACCAGTGTCATTCAAGAATAATGCCAGAGGCCATTGCTTTTAGCAGTTATGTGAATTTGTTTGAACATTTATATTGTTTTAATCTATCTGAGTGAAAACATCCTACTTTTCAAAAATTGTGTATCACTACAAGAGTTTTATTTGGCCTGAACAGAACAATATGTGGAGGTTAGTATTCTAAGTGGCCTATACCATTATCAAACTACTCTGAGTACATTTTATATCACTGCTTTGTTAGGTCACTAAAATCAACAGATCACACATTGTTAAAAATTGTATTTGGTGTCACGTTTTGGTACAGTTCATCATCAGAACATCTGTGAAATGAAATGTAATTTCTGTGCAAGTACAAGCTCAATTTATGCATGACATCAAAAGTAAAAGTATTTGAAAACATTCACAATTAACTTTACAGACAATATAAAACATCTTAATAATGGTATTATATCAAATTATAATCATATTCTTGATATCAGAGATCTGCTGATGGTGGACTGCTCTTTCAAAAACTAACTACAATTAGTTTTTGTGGATTGTGTTCCACAGTGTTGATAAATCTTAGAAATGACATATTGTAATATGTGAAGCTACTAAATAACTTATTTTTAATTGTACAACTAGTTTGTCAAAGAGCGCTATCCGGTCCAAATTTTTGTTAATAGCAGGTGTTGCATCTATATACAAGGGCTATTTGTAAAGTAACCTTTTGACATTCCCCTTACCTGTCATTCTTGTAGCATTCATCTACATCAACATGGACACTGCAAATCACACTTAAGTATCTGGCAGAGGGTTCATCAAACCACTTTCACAATCATTCCCTATAAATCCAATCTCAAATAGCACCCCGAAAATATGAACACCTATACCTTTCCATGCAAGCTCTGATTTCCCATATTTTATTACGATGATTGTTTCTGCATATGTAGGTTGATGCTGACAAAATATTTTCGCATTCGGAGCAAGGAATTGGTAATTGAAATTTCGTGAAAAGGTCCTGCCACAACGAAAAACACCTTTGTTTTAATGATGTGCACCCAAAATGCTGGAAAATCCAGGATGTAACAACATTAGAGAGGGAAGTTGCTACACACCATATAGTAGAGATGCTGAGTCATGGTAGGCACAACAAAAGATTCACACAATTATAGATTTTGGCCATTAAGGCCTTTGTCAGCAACAGACACGCTCGCACACACACACACTCACGCAAATGCAACTTGCACACATGTCTGCAGTCTCAGACAACTGAAACCACACTGCCTCAGACAAATAAAACCATACTGCCGTGGTGGTTTCAGTTGTCTGAGACTGCAGACATGTGTGCAAGTTGTGTTTGCATGAGTGTGTGTGTGTGTAAGTTTGTGTGTCTATTGCTGACAAAGGCCCTAATGGCTGAAAGCTATACTTCTGAGGATATCTACTTCTTACTTTCTCCGTTTGGCAGCTGTTCTTGGTTGAAATTCTGGAATATTTATGTCATCTTCTTTGGCTTAACATATCTGGAAGTCTCAGACGTGTATGTACTACATTCTGGAAGCTGATGCTATGACAGATAGTGCCAAATGATCTTTATCCCACTTTATTTGCACTTTACCGTTGTTGATGGCCAGTTCCAGTTTACCAAATCATGGTTTAGACAGGTAAAGAGATGCACATCTATTCCTTTTCAAGCACATACAGAAGAAAACTCACCCAACCATTAATTGCAGTCACAGTGTAGGTTGAATTTCACATTGACACAAATTACAGTGGCAGAAACATGAAACTGACTGTGCACACAAAATAACTTGCAGTACAATCACCAGCAATAATAACACTGCCCAGTAAACAGTAGTTATGTTTACTAATGAATGCGAAATATGACCTGTATGGTGCATAAATGACATAGTTTTTACATGAAACAGTGGAAAGTCTAGGTTGGAATATCAACAATACTATGAAAAGGATAGTTTAATGCAAATGGATAGATAAAAAAATCTTCTCACCAAGTGGCAGCTGGGGAACATACACACAAACGGATGTAACTTTTACAAGCTTTTGGAGCCAGTGGCTCCTTCTTCTACTAGAAGAGTTGAAGGGGAAGGAAGGGGGGTAACGGAAGAGGACTGGAGAGATTTAGGAAAAAGAGTCAGTTCAGAAAAGTCACCTAGAAGCCCAGGGCAGGAGACTTACCAGACGGGATGAGAAAGAAAGGATAGCTTGCTACTCTCCAAGAAGATGACACATTGACTTGCAGACAGGCACAAAAAGGCTGTCACACATTGAGCTTCAGGCCAAAGCCTTCTTTATAAAGGAAATACACACTCACATTCACACAAGCAAACACACCTCATTTACAAGACAGCTATCTCTGTTTTCTCTCTGGCTGGAGTAGCCAGAGATAGCAGTCATGTGTATGAGGTGTGGTTGCTTGTTTGAATGTGTGTGTGTGTTTCCTTTCTGAAGTAGCCTTTGGCCAAAAGATCAATGTGTAGCAGTCTTTTCAGTGTGTCAACAACTCAACATGTCATCATTATGTTGAGTAGAAAACTACCCTTTTCATAATATTGTTCACGGTTTTTACATGTGTGGTATCAAAACAAAATTTGTACTGGAAAATTATCTCTAAAACTGGTCATACAATTAAAAATAAATTATATAGCAACATCACATGTTAATGATATATCATTTCTAACTACAAATAAATGCAACGGATGGAATAGCCATATAGCTGTAATTGTGTTAAATGCTTACAATAAAAGTAAATGGATAAATTAATAATAAAATAGTCCTACTAGTAATGCAAAGATAATAGGAGCAAACACCTATAAATAAAATTTAAAACACTGTAGTCAAAAGTGTATAAATAATAAATAAACATAAATCAGAATGGGGAAAAGGAGTAGGGAAGGCACCAGGTATGGGGAATATCTTTATTCGCATATGGTGCTACCGTACTATCAAAATTTACTTAATGATTATACTTTCATTGTATGCTTAACATTAAACTTGCAGTTTAAAATTGTGTGCTGGACCAAAACTAAAACTTGGGACCTTGCCTTTCATGTGGGCAAGTGCTCTGCGTACCGAGCTATCCAAGCATGACTCACCACCTGTCCTCACAGCTGTACTTCCAACAGTACCTCATCTCCTACCTTCTGTAATTCATTGTGGAGATAGCACTTTTTAAGACATTTGTAAATGCATATGTGCTACCTGACAATTTCAGTGTTTCATTGTTTTGTAAATTTTGTTAGAACAGTAGCACCATAAGTCAGTAAACATAATTCTCCCCATACCTAATGCTACCTCTCTCATTCTCCCAGTTCTGGTTTATGTGCATTTCCTATAGAACTTAGGGTGATTCTTTCTTCTGTAATGTGAGATTCCAAAATGGTGTGTATCATTGGTTCTGAACCATATGAGCTACAGTTGGTTTGTGGGTTTTGTGATTATTGCCCTGCTGATCTCCCCTCCCCTCTGGTCCTCTACTCCCTGCATCCCTTCCCATCACCCATCAGCCCTCAAATGGACCACATGATTTATTTTTTTTTGTTTATACTCATTTGACTGTTGTTTTTAATTTTGTTTATAGGTGTTTTTTGTGTAACCTTCATGTTTTGTGTAATACTATTTTTGTTATTAATTTGCCCGTCTACTTTTAATATATACATTCAAGATCAGCACAGCCACACAGCTGTAACAACTGGGGCATGCATTTGTAGTTAGTTTTTGAAATGGCAGCCTGCCATCAGTTGAACACTGATATTGAAAATATAATTATGTGACACAGTACTATGTCTTATGGTATTTTTATGCTCTTTGAACTATTGTGAATACTTTTAAACATTTTTATTCATAATGTCATGTATACTTTAATGGCAGTTATGTTTCATTTGACAAATGTTGTGATGATGGACTACTCCCAAAACCCGTCATGAAGTATAGTTCTTAACAAAAGGTAATCTGTTGATTTTAGTGACTTAATAAAGCTGTGATAAGATGTGCTAAAAATTTATGTAATGGTCGCTGGCCTCCTGCATGTCTTTATGTCACAGCTTAACATTAGCAATCAAGACTGACCTCTTGTGTTTCCAGCCTTGCCTTAAATGTTCCACTGTCTTCCATTAATACCTTACTTTAAAATAAACATTAATTGAACAATTCCAATCCATGTAATCTCAATATAAAGGAAAATCCTTGGGTATGAGAAACATATCATGGAAGATGTAAACAAGGAGAAACCAATGATATAAGTGGGTTCCATGTGCTACACTAACTGCTAACAGTAATGTTCCACAATCGTTTGGGTGTGCATCCAGAACAAAATTATTTCTTCTTCCAGTATTTTGGCTGATGACAACACAGCCATTTTCAACATGAGTTGGTGACAGAATCAAAACCACTTGCCACAGTCATTTGGAGTAAATGCAAGTGCATCAAGGATAAGACTGTCAGCAACAAGAGCGTCAGTCAAATCAAATGAAAATTTTTATATCACATAACGTGCCTCAAACAGTCAAAGATTGTGGCATACATGACTTGTCCATTATAAAACTACGTTCAGACTAATAACATTAGTCTAAGACAGATATTACTATAGACAGTTATCATGAAAAAGTAATCTGTGGTTATAATAGATATGGTGTCACTGTTTTTTAGGTGGATACTATATTACATGGTCATCATTCAAGAAATTTTCTACACTGTAATAGCATTTACTTTTCAAATATTTTTCCTGGTCTTCTTCAGTATTTCTTAGATTCGGTCACACTTCCCCTTCCTGATTTTATTTACAAATTTTATATCCATATAGTAAGGACTGTTTTCGTATAGCTTTAGTCTGTGGGTTCTGTGGTAACTTGCTTCATGTGTAGTATTGTACTGATGCATGAAGCAGTCGCTCTCAAAAATTTGTGAGTTTCTCTTCGTGTGTGTGTGTGTGTGTGTGTGTGTGTGTTTATATATACATGTTGTTGTTGTTGTTGTTGTTGTCTTCAGTCCAGAGACTGGTTTGATGCAGCTATCCTGTGCAAGCTTCTTCATCTCCCAGTACCTACTGCAACCTACATTCTTCTGAACCTGTTTAGTGTATTCATCTCTTGGTCTCCCTCTATGATTTTTACCCTCCACACTGCCCTCCAATACTAAATATCCCCTACCAACCGATCCCTACTTCTAGTCAAGTTATGCCACAAATTTCTCTTCTCTCCAATTCTATTCAATACCTCCTCATTAATTATGTGATCTACTCATCTAATCTTCAGCATTCTTCTGTAGCACCACATTTCGAAACCTTCTATTCACTTCTTGTCTAAACTATGTATCGTCCATGTTTCACTTCCATACATGGATACACTCCATACAAATACTTTCAGAAACGACTTCCTGACACTTAAATCTATACATGATGTTAACAAATTTCTCTTCTACAGAAACGCTTTCCTTGCCATTGCCAGTCTACCCCGCAGCATCACCCGATTTAATTCGATCACATTCCATTATTCTCGTTTTGCTTTTGTTGATGTTCATCTTATATCCTCGTTTCAAGACACTGTCCATTCCGTTCAGCTGCTCTTCTAGGTCCTTTGCTGTCTCTGACAGAATAACAATGTCATTGCCAAACCTCAAAGTTTTTATTTCTTCTCCATGAATTTTAATTCCTCCTCTGAATTTTTCTCTTGTTTCCTTTGCTGCTTTCTCAATATACAGATTGAATAACATCAGGAATAAGCTACAACCCTGTCTCACTCCCTTCCCAACCACTGCTTCCCTTTCATGCCCCTCGGCTCTTATAACTGCCATCTGGTTTCTGTCCAAATTGTAAATAGCCTTTGGCTCCCTGTATTTTACCCCTGCCACCTTCAGAATTTGAAAGAGCATATTCCAGTCAACATTGTCAAAAGCTTTCTCTAAGTCTACAAATGCTAGAAACATAGGTTTGCCTTTTCTTAATCTAGCTTCTAAGGTAAGTCATAAGGTCAGTATTGCCTCACGTGTTCCAGTATTTCTACAGAATCCAAACTGATCTTCCCCGAAGCCCACCTCCTTGGGTGGGGTAGGGGGCAACTTTTAAATCTTAAATGGAAACACCCATTTTTATTGCAGATTTGTATTCTCCATACAAAAGTAATCAAGTTTTGTCTGAAACATTTTTTTAAACCGTTGACGGATGGCTCTGAAATCAAGAAACATTCAAATTGGGGAAGAACTTTGATTTATTTAGAATGATCCGAGAAGGACATCAATACAAAATGTACACCAATTCTTTCAATACGCCAAATTAAGCTATTCTGTTACAAAATGTATCCTACCTGCCACAGTTTTTGACGGAGGGAGGCGGAATAGTATTAAAATCTTGTTGGGGAACTCTTCAGAATTGCATTACTCACCTGACTGTGGCGCTACTGTGGCCAAACTGCGAACTATGGCTCAGTATAAAGGTCGGTGCAATGCGATTAGATGTCACTTCACTTTCAGATTGTGAACCGTAAACATCAACTGACAAAAGTAAATTATTCTTTAGCAAAACATGGCTCACTATCCTCCTACAGAGATTGTTGATATGATATTAACTTTAGGTGAATGCCATAAGAATTATGCTGCAGCTGGACAATTTTATGTGGATTATTTTGCAAACAGACGACGTCCAAGCGAAAACATTATTTGAAATTGCATTCAATGAGCTCGAAATGGATACATGCACCATCCAACTTGTCATCGCAAATACAATGAAAATGATGCTCGTACCCTTACCGTTCTCATCTGTGTTCAACTGGATCCAGAAATTAGTAGTCGTGCGATTCAGAGACAAACTGGAATACTGAAATCAATTGTTTTGAGGATTTTGAAGGCACATAAATATCATGCATATTATATGACACTGACACAGGCATTAACGCCGAAAGATATGCAAATACGCTTGCATTTCTGCCAATGGGCCATGGAAATGAGAAGAGCTGACAGTTATTTTTTTTTAGATACGTTATGTTCACCGATGAAGCCACATTCAAAAACAAGGTGAGTTAAATCATCATTATTGTCATTGTTGGTCCCCTGTCAATCCAAACTGGCACAGACCTGTTGACAATCAACACAAATGGCTGTTAATGGTCTGGTGTGGAATTTGAAATGGTTACTTGATCGGACCATATTTTTTTGACTGAAATGTTACTGGGGAATCTTATGTACAACTTCACCGCAGTAATTTGTTAGAGCTATTGGAAGATATTAATTTAGGCAATGAATGTGGTTCCAACAGGATGGAGTAGCTCCCCATTATGCTAAAAATGTGTGGAACATTTTAAATTTATGGTACCCTGGTTGGTGGATAGGATGCGGTGGACCAATTCAGTGACCTCCACGTTCACCAGACGTAACACCTCCAGATTTTTTTTAGTGGGATTATTTAAAAAATATTGTTTATGAAAGACAGCCCACAACCCAAAACGATCTGGGGCAATGAATTCAAAGAGCATGTGCAGCCATACCACGGGATATACTGCTCAAAACTGTGGACAACTTTCGCAGACGATTAACTTTATGCATTGTAGCAAATGGGGATAATTTTGAACAAATTCTCTTTGGCTAATTTCATTAATTAAGCACCCCAAATTGTGAGAGGCAAGGGGACTTGCACTAATGAAGCACCCCAGCATGTGAGAGGCAAGAAGACTCACATTAATGAAACACCCCATGGGAACATCATTCTACTAGATCTTTGTCATTTTCCTGGGTAATGCTTAAAGTAGGATACAGTACATTTTGTACAAAAATAGCTTAATTTGGTATAACAAAAGAAGGGATGCAGGGGCTGGAGGTCACGTGTAGTATCATTTGATGCCCTCCTTTGAGCTTGTGAACATGTCTTACCCACTATTTTTACCCGATGCTTTTGAGATAGCACACCCTGTGTGTGTGTGTGTGTGTGTGTGTGTGTCTCTCTCTCTCTCTCTCTCTCTCTCTCTCTCTCTCTCTCTCTCTCTCTATATATATATATATATATATATATATATATATATATATATATATATATATATAAAAAGATGATGTGACTTACCATACGAAAGCGCTGGCAGGTCGATAGAAACACAAAGAGACACATACATACACACAAAATTCAAGCGTTCGCAACAAACTGTTGCCTCATCAGGAAAGAGGGAAGGAGAGGGAAAGACGAAAGGAAGTGGGTTTTAAGGGAGAGGGTAAGGAGTCATTCCAATCCCGGGAGCGGAAAGACTTACCTTATGGGGAAAAAGGGACGGGTATACACTCGCACACACACACATATCCATCCACACATATACAGACACAAGCAGACATATTTAAAGCTGTTAATGGTCTGGTGTGGAATTTGAAATGGTTACTTGATCGGACCATATTTTTTTGACTGAAATGTTACTGGGGAATCTTATGTACAACTTCACTGCAGTGATTTGTTAGAGCTATTGGAAGATATTAATTTAGGCAACGAATGAATAAAGTTAATTGTCTGCGAAAGTTGTCCACTGTTTTGATCAGCATATCCCGTGGTATGGCTGCACATGCTCTTTGAATGTCTCTATTTTTTATATATATATATAGGGAAACATTCCACGTGGGAAAAATATATCTAAAAACAAAGATGATGAGACTTACCAAACAAAAGCACTGGCAGGTCGATAGAGACACAAACATACACACCAAATTCAAGCTTTCGCAACAAATGGTTGCTTCATCAGGAAAGAGGGAAGGAGAGGGAAAGACAAAAGGATGTGGGTTTTAAGGGAGAGGGTAAGGAGTCATTCCAATCTCAGGAGCAGAAAAACATACCTTAGGGGGAAAAAATGACAGGTATACACTCGCACACACACACACGCACACACACACACACACACACACACACACACACACACACACACACACACACACACACATAACCATCTGCACATATACAGACACAAGCAGACATTTGTAAAGGTAAAGAGTTTGTGCAGAGATATCAGTCGAGGCGGAATTACAGAGGCAAAGATATTGTTGAATGACAGGTGAGGTATGAGCAGCGGCAACTTGAAATTAGCGGAGGTTGAGGCCTGGTGGGTAACAGGAAGAGAGGATATACTGAAGGGCAAGTTCCCATCTCCAGAGTTCTGATAGGTTGGTGTTAGTGGGAAGTATCCAGATAATCCGGACGGTGTAACACTGTGCCAAGATTTGCTGGCCGTGCTCCAAGGCATGTTTAGCCACAGGGTGATCCTCATTACCAACAAACACTGTCTGCCTGTGTCCATTCATGGGAATCGACAGTTTGTTGCTGGTCATTCCCACATAGAAAGCTTCACAGTGCAGGCAGGTCAGTTGGTAAATCACGTGGGTGCTTTCACACGTGGCTCTGCCTTTGATCGTGTACACCTTCCGGGTTACAGGACTGGACTAGGTGGTGGTGGGAGGGTGCATGGGACAGGTTTTACACTGGGGGCGGTTACAAGGGTAGGAGCCAGAGGGTAGGGAAGGTGGTTTGGGGATTTCATGGGGTTGAACCATGAGGTTACGAAGGTTAGGTGGACGGCGGAAAGACACTCTTGGTGTAGTGGGGAGGGTTTCATGAAGGATGGATCCCATTTCAGGGCAGGATTTGAGGCAGTCATATCCCTGCTGGAGAGCCACATTCAGAGTCTGATCCAGTCCCGGAAAGTATCCTGTCACAAGTGGGGCACTTTTGGGGTTCTTCTGTGGGGGGTTCTGGGTTTGAGGGGTTGAGGAAGTGGCTCTGGTAATTTGCTTCTGTACTAGGTCGGGAGGGTAGTTGCGGGATGCGAAAGCTGTTTTCAGGTTGTTGGTGTAATGGTTCAGGGATACCGGACTGGAGCAGATTCGTTTGCCGCGAAGACCTAGGCTGTAGGGAAGGGACCATTTGATGTGGAATGGATGGCAGCTGTAATAATGGAGGTACTGTTGCTTGTTGGTGGGTTTGATGTGGACAGATGTGTGAAGCTGGCCATTGGACAGATGGAGGTCAACGTCAAGGAAAGCGACGTGGGATTTTGTGTAGGACCAGGTGAGTCTGATGGAACCAAAGAAGTTGAGGTTGGAGAGGTAATTATGGAGTTCTTCTTCACTGTGAGTCCAGATCATGAAGATGTCATCAATAAATCTGTACCAAACTTTGGGTTGGCAGGCCTGGGTAACCGAGAAGGCTTCCTCTAAGCGACCCATAAATAGGTTGGCGTACGAGGGGGCCATCCTGGTACATAAAAGATGATGGAATTGTGTGTGCGTGCGAGTGTATACCTGTCCCTTTTTCCCCCCTTATATATATATGGTTGAGTTAGGAGGAAAGGTACATGCTTTTAGGGGTGATATGATTCTGAACAAAAAACTTCATATGGACGTATGCTCTATTCCGAATGGTTTCCGAGAGAGAACACATAACACATTTAATATCACTTTTGAATGTTATTCTTGAGTAACTTGAAAACCGCACCCTCCAGCAAAAATGTGTCTCAGTACAAAGTTGACCTATATTAAATTTCCTACAAAAAATGTCCTATTCATTTTTTTTCTCTAGAACTAATGGTTTGTGTGAAGAGCGTGTGAGAATGGTGAAAAACTCGCTCGACGCGCATGCGCTGTTGCTTACCTAGGTTTTGTAGCCCAATATGAGGTAGTTTCCTGACTCAATAGACCACAAGTGTCCCATATCAGACTGTTCGTCTCAACTTGCTACCTCAATATGCTACCTGAAATTGGCCCACAAAAACTATGTAAGCTACAGCACATGCACATTGAGCAAGTTTTTCAACATTCTCGCACTCTCTTTGCACAAACCATTAGTTCTAGAGAAAAAAATGAATAGGACCTTTTTTGTAGGAAATTTAATATAGTTTAATTTTGTACTCAACCCGTTTTCACTGGATGGTGTGATTTTTTAGTTATTCAAGAGAAACGTACAAAAGTGATATTAAATGTGTTCTATCTCGGAAACCATTCAGAATGGGCATACGTCCATATGATGTTTTTTGTTCAGAATCACTAATACTATCATCCCTCAAAGCATGTACCTTTCCTCCTAACTCATCCTGAAAATCCGTGGAATTGACATTACATCTAGCTTTTCAAATAAAGGTTTTCAGTGTTGTTTCTTTTTAGCTCCACCGGTGACTCCGATGACCGTTCTTTGTAGTCTAAATGCTTTGAGCTCATTCGTTTTCTCATACCACAGAAAATTATACTATGCTTAACTACTGAAACAAAATATGCATGATGTACAGTTCTTTTCGTAACTAAATCAGTGATACTGTATAAGACATTCATGACATACACAAGACTGTTCAGTGGAGTCAGTACACTGTGTGCGTGATCGCTCCACAATATATTTTTATTTAAATTTTTCATCCATATAGCTTATTTCACTTATACATTGTGCTGATTGTTTTGTGGTGAAGCAATTTCTGATTTTGCAACATTTGACTTCAAATTATTGTGTTTGACCCATGCCTCCACTTCTCCAAATGTCTGCTCAGTATAATGGATTGAGTCTTCATTGGTTTAGCAACAGGGTATTGCTGCTGATTCATCTGTGTCTGCAGCTAGTTTGACGAGTCAGTGATATAACACAAAAATAGTGCTGATCCTAATATTGAACCTTATGGGACACCTAATTGAGTGTATTTCCAGCCAGAAGGGAATTTATTACCACTTTATTTCCAAATAGCTTTTCTTTTCTGTTTACCAACTATGATGACATCCAACTAAGAGTTTTTTTTTTTTTTTTTTTAAACAAAAAAAAAGCCATAGCTAGTCAGTTTCTGAATACCGTCTTGAAGGGTTTGGTAAGGTCGCAAAATGCTTGACACACACATTCTGTTATCAAGACAACTAACCTTTTGATCAATTCATTTATTGTTTTGGCTGTGCTGCAACCTTTATTGAAACCAACCTGACTGCGTAAATAATGTTATGGGATGAATTATAATTTTCTATATGTTTACATGCAGGCCTTTCAATATTTTTGGAAACATTGGTAATACTGAAATAGACCTATAGTTTTGCATTTTATTGTATCTGCCCTTTTTCTGAATTGGCTGAACTGCAGCATATTTTAAATGATCTAGAAAACATCCTGCTTCAAAAGACTGATTATGAGCAAGAGTGGATGTGCAATACAGGGTGTGTAAATAAAGTTTCAAGACTGGTCACAAAACACAAAATTTATTGAATACTTTCATACATCAGACTAAAATTCTTCAAAATAGGTGCCTTGAGAGTCCACACACTGCTGCCAACAAGATTTCCACTGCTGGTAAGTTCCCTGGAACTCCTTAACCAGAATGCTGTTCGAAACCCTTGTCGAAATCTTTTGGACCACTGCGATGCTCTCAATCCACTTCCCTTTCAGGTCTCTCTTCATCTAGGGGAACATAAAGAAGTCACTGAGGGCAAGGTTGGGACTATCAGTTGGCTGCGGTAGCATTGCCACATTCAACCGGGACAGAACTTCAGTGACTGCAAAGCAAGTGTGAACGGTTGCATTGTCATGGTGGAGCACCCAGTCATCTTTCTTCTCCGGGCATACTTAGTGGATTTGATCCCTCAAATGGCGGACCACTCCAGTATAATACTGACCACTCACAGTCTGTCTGGCAGGCGCTAACTCTTTGTGGATCATTCCATTTGCGTCAAAGAAAGCAATGAGCATGCTTTCCACACGTGACTTGCTCATGTGGGCTTTCTTTGGCTTTGGTGATGTGGAAGCATGCCACTCCAAGTTTTGCCTCTTTGGATTGTATTTGAAGACCCAGGTCTCATCACCAGTGACCACTTTGCCCAAAAAGTCAGGTTCAGTTTGTAAACGTTCAAGCATTTCCTGCAAAACAGTGAGGTGCTGCTCTTTCTGTTCATCCGAGATCACTTTAGGGACAAGTTTCACTCACACTTTTCTCATCATTAGATCTTCTATTACTAGCTGAAATGTATCTGGTGATTCAAACCCACTTCATCTGCAATCATTCTGATGCTGAGACATCGGTCACTGTTTAAAACAGATTTTCGTCAGTCCTGCTCGTTGAAGGCCTTCCAGAGCATTCATCATCCTCCACATCTTTGTGGCCATCTTTGAACCTCTTGTGCCGCATGAAAAAAATGGCATGTGACATGGCATATTCTTTATAGGCATCTTGAATCATTTCTAACGTTTCTGTACCATTCTTGTTCAGTTTTACACTAAATTTGACTGAACTCGATGCTCGAAGAGGCGCTGCATTTTGGACGCTCCAATTTCTCGATGATGTTTTGAAACAGACACTCTCTGCACTTGCAATGTTTTCACTCCAGCGTTTTGCCGGCAAATGCCGATGCTTGGCTTGCTTAGCCAGCACCCCCCCCTCCTACCCCCCCACCCCCACCCCCCCACCACCACCACCCCCAACCACCACCACCTGGTGTAGGTGGTGAGACCAGTCTGCGTGGACACCGCTACTCACGAAAAGGTCAGTCTTGAAAATTTATATACACACCCTGTACAATGACGGGCTATTTTATTATTCAGCTTTTTATTTGTGATCTATGGCTGACTCTTTCATTGCTGACACCTTCTCTCTGATGCACATGCATTTAGTCCACAGTATATTTGAACAGGTGGTTGAAATTATGTCATTGACTCACCTTGGAAATAGATGTACAGTTATCAGCTGAAATATAAGAAGAAGAAATAATTTTGTCTCAGATGCACACCCAAAAGATGAAGGAATATTCTGTCTGCTGGGAAAACTTCAAGAAATGCTTACTAACAGTAGTGATTCTCCGAATTTGTGATGATAATCAAGGACATTTGCTAATGAATTGTAGGTGAAATACTCACATGTAATGTTTTATTAAAAATATAGAAATTTGCCACTGAAATTTATGATGTAGCAGATTTTAAGTATAATGCCTGCAAGTTCTGTTACTGACACTTTGTATCAGCGAAGCATTACTGTGCCAAGTTTGCCACCAAACCCCTAGAATTTTTTTGTCCTGTCTAGAGTAGAAAATTAAGAACCTGTAATACATAGTGCACTTAAAGATATTACTCATGACTGATATTATGAATTTTAACCTATGAGTGTGGTGTAGTTTGGATGTGAAAATGAAAGACATAATGATACAAATATGTGGGTATACAACATGATGAAAACATTGCTTTACCTCTGAAAGTATTTTTTTCTGATTGTGTATGGGAAATTTCTTCTATTACTTTAGAATGTTTGAGGAAGGGATAATTTTTATGGGCTTCAGTAATAGAATACATTCAAAATCACAAGGAAACTCTCATAAAGGAAGGATAACAAAAATATATGAAAAAAGAAAGAAGCATGTGTCAGTGAAGTTTGATGTTATTGGAGCTTGTGAAGCCTTCCATTAGAATAAAGTAACATACATTCCTTTGCAATTCAACTTCTTCTTACAAACCTCATACATGATGAAATATATAGTGGAGCTCTTTTTCTACCACCGCTATTTTATAACTTGAACTATATTCCCATCACATTTGTATTCTGTGTCATGTTTGTACATATGATTGATTACTCAGAGCGTACTGGTGAACTGTTGAGAACAGAAACAAAGTATTTTTCAGAATATTAACATTAAGCAAAAGTTTAATATGAAATACAGGTCTTGATGTAAATTGTATTATGTTAATGGATAGTATCTTCTTTGAAGGCTGTGGCACATTCATTTATTTCGTTCACACATTTTGTTTCATAAAGCCTGTTATAAAGAAGAGCCTTCAGGGAGGTGAATGAGTCAGTTATAGATTAACAGGCTGAAGCATACATGGCTGGCAACTTCTGCAAAATAAACTAGCAATTAGGTATGACTAATGCTAATCTGTTCAAACTGACAATTATGGCAGTTACTTCTAGATTACTTTATTATACATATGTCAGGAGTACAGAAGTTTGCATCAGAATATAAAAAATTATTCTTAAATTTTTGCAAATTGTGTTCCAATTGTGTTCCAAAAGTGGTTATGGATGACCACAAAATGAAGCAACTTGGCAGTGCTTTGACAATTCTTCCTCAGTACACTGATGAGGGAGATGAATTCTTAGATTGAAATGTGTGTGATTAAACTTGGATTTGTCATGTCACTGTGGAATCAACACAACAATCAGTGGAGTGGAGGCACTAGCAATCTTCCGAAGAACAAAAATTCAAACAATGTTGTCAGCACAAAAAATCATGTGCACAGCGTTCTGGGACAGGCAAGGCATTCTGCTTGTAGAGTTTGTTCAGAGAGGTGAAACTGTCTGTGCAGTATGATGCTGTGAAACAGCGAGAAAACTTTGGCGCACAATTCAAAACAAAAGTTGTAGAATGCTCAGTCATGGTATTGTGCTGCTTCATGACAGTGCACATGCCATTCTGCTTGTGTCACTCAAAACATTACTCAACAATTTGGATGGGAGCAGTTTGATCACCCTCTGTACAGCCAGATGAGATCATGCCACTTCTGACTACCACTTGTTCTTGAACTTGAAGTGTGAATTTGGAGGAACGTACTTCAACAGCAATGAAAATGCAAAAAGCAGTGTTCAGCAGTGGTTGTCTTCAATTGCGGCATCTTTCTGTGAAGAGGGCATAGAGAAGTTGTTTTCCTGCTCTGACAAATGTCTGAATGATAGTGACAGCTATGTAGAAAAATAGTTTACAAAATGCTCTTTCTTATAAAAATAAATTTTGGCTTGGAAAAAAAATGCTTTGTGTGTTTTTGTCCAAAATGGTACTTACTTTCCAGACATTCCTTTTAGTCAGGTAAGCCATCACAGCATGATTGTATCACATTGGATGGGTAAAACCAGTTTTAATTACCCAGAGGCCAAAAGCTGCACAAAAATCAACAATGACATTGGTTTTTAATTGTCGTGAGACTGTCAGACAACGTGTTCAAGTTGCTGTCTGCTGGTTTCTGTCACAAGTGGAAATCAAGAAACAGCATGTTCTGCAACAGATCAGGTTGTCTCATTGGTCATGTTCAGAATGTGTTGTGCACTGCATGGCTTCAGTTCAGCTACATTTTAGTCTTAGCAGTGAACACAGCATTTTTCAGATGACCACATATCCAGAAGTCACGTGGATCAGGAGGTCTGGATGGCAAGGCTGTGGAGAAATGACAACTGATAATTGTAGAAGTTCCAAAATGCCACTGCAGCAGCTGCTTCACTGTCTATGTAGTGAGCAAAGGAGCACCATCTTGCATAAAAATGATCCTACCCATACATCGACACTGTTGAAGGGTTGGATTGACATTGGTGCACGTAAGACTCACACCATTTACCAGCGGCAGTACAGGTAACACGAGCTGCAGGACATATCCCCTGGAAAAAAATATGTTCCTGTGATGAACAATGCCATCTAGCAGGCCAGCATAAAGCAACTCCTGAACATGGATAATTTTGTATGGATTGCAATGCAGGATGTTTCATAGAATTTTATGCAGTGTGCTCACAGGCACACCCAGAGTTGGGCAATTCCCCATGCACTGCATGTTTATACACCACTGCTCAATCCCTTCTGCAGTGCTGTGGCCACATCTTCTACTGACATCAGATCAATCATTTTCCTCTCTCTGTCACATAGCACTTCAAAAGATACTATCATTTCAATTTTTGTAATCATGTTCTCTGTACATTTGGCAGACATCAGACCAATGGCTTTTCTATACCTGTGAGTGTCTGTAACTTCTGCTGAGCTGCTGACGCACAGTTGTCATTCTTGTGGAAGATCTTTAGAAGCAGCGAGTAATCCCAACAGACATGTTGAGTATCTCAGGCATGAACTGGGGAACAGTCATACACCCCACATTTTTGATTTTGCATATTCTTCTGCTTACAGCACCATTTAGTGCTAAAATTTTCATAATTTTTTTTTTGTTTCTATAATGTTTCTCCCTTCCTCGATAATATTCTATTTAAATTTGGTGTCTTGCTAAGCAGTGGTTCATTTTTCACAGCGTTTTGAAACTGGAACTGTACATCAAGATGCCCGGGTAAGTGGCTAAGTTTACTAAGTCCATTGAAATCTACTTGAGAGCAAGAAACATTTCCTTTTGGAGGACTAATAGTGGAAATATTTGTGATCATACTTAACTTGGGATTAAACAAGTCTGAAACACTAGCCTGGATCTCTTCACCTCTTTGTGTGGTGGTAATCTGGCAGCTATGCCCCTGATTAAAGAATCAGTGTATGAGGGTCTACAATTTTTACACTCAAACCTACATTTACGAGTGAAGCCTTGAAAATCCTGTATCCAGGACACATAAGATTCATCACTAAGTTTCCCATATTTGTTAAACTGCAATTGTGCTGCCACAATATGACTTTGATGGCAGAAATGCACACTCAACAGATTTCACAGTTCACTACACACTAATGCCTCAGAGCTCATGTGCAGATGCTGCTTTTGAACAGTTTCGTAAAGACTACTACTGTTGTTGTGGTCATCAGTCCGAAGACTAGTTTGATGCAGCTCTCCACATACTCTGCCCTGTGCAAGCCTCTTCATCTCTGAGTAACTACTGCATACTTCTGAAACTGCTTATTGTATTCATCTCTTGGTCTCACCCCACGATTTTTACCACCATGTTTCTCTCCAGTATTAAGTTGGTGATCCGTTGATGTCTCAGACTGTGTCTTATCAACCAATCCCTTCTTCTAGTCAGGTTGTGACACAAATTTCTGTTCTCTCCAATTCTATTCAGCACCTCCTCATTAGTTATGTGGTCTATCCATCTAATCTTCAGCATTTTCTGTAGCACCACATTTCAAAAGATTCTCTTCTCTTCTTGTCTGAACCATTTATCACCCATGTTTCACTTGCATACATGGCTACACTCCATACAAACACTTTCAGGAAATACTTCCTGACACTTTAGTCTGTACTTAGCTCGTCCCGCTAGCCTCGCAGTCTAACCCACTGCTTCCTGAGTTGGAAGGCGTGCCCCCCGGCACGAATCCGCCCAGCAGATTAATGTCAAGGTCCGATGAGCAGGCCAGCCTGTGGATGGTTTTTAAGGTGGTTTTCCATCTACGTCAGCAAATGCGGGCTGGTTCCCCTTATTCCACATCAGTTACACTGTGTCACGATTGCTGCACAAACACCGTTTCCACATACGTGTACACCATAATTATTCTACCATGGAAACATTTGAGGTTACACTTGCCTGGTATGAGACGTTCCTGGGGGGGGGGTCCACTGGAGGGCCGAACCACACAATAACCCAGGGTTCGGTGTGGGGCTGCGGTGGGGTGTGTGGACTGCTGTGGCCTGTTGTGGGGTTGTGTACCACTGAGGGCTATGACAGGACAAAGCCTCTCTGTCAGTTCTAGATCTCTGGTTTAATACAATGCAATACAATAAGTCTATACTTGATGTTATCAAATTTCTCTTCTTCAGAAAAGCTTTTCTTACCATTGCTAGTCAACGTTTTATATTCTCTCTACTTTGGCAACCGTCACTTATTTTGCTGCCCAAATAGCAAAACTCATCTACTAATTTCAGTGTCTCATTTCCTAACTTAATTCCCTCAGCATTACCTGATTTAATTTGAATACATTCCATTACCCTCGTTTTGCTTTTTTTGATGTTTATCTTATATCCTCCTATCAAGACACTGTCCATTCCTTCAATTGCTCATCCAAGTCCATTGCTGTCTCTGATGAATTACAATGTTATCGGCAAACCTCAGAGTTTTTATTTCTGTTTTGTTCCTGCTGTTATTCCTGCAGTATTATTTGAAGCTGCCAGAGTTCCAGAAATTTTTGATATGTCGTTATGAGCTATATTGGGCATGAGATTCAGTCTCACCGCCACTTTTGTGACACATTACCCAGGTGGAGGGATGCCACTAGGGGGTTTCATAGCATATGGTAAGACGATGAAAGGTCGATCATAAATGTGAAAAGACAAACAGATAGGAATTCAAATGTGAAGCCAAGAATTGTTGAAGCATACAAACAAAATGTGAATAGCAAACTGAGAGAAATAACCAAGGTCATGCATGTCACTATGTGTGAATTGCAATGATGGTGACCAGGCAGCTTCAGATACATAAACACAACTGGCTGAGGAACGTGTCGTCACTTTCCTCATTACCTATTCAACCAAAGGGTTCTGTCAACTCACACAGTGTCCACTATGGTCTTGCTGCAGCCATGAGATCATACAATTCTAAACGGCTAACTCTGGTGCATGTGTCTCAGTAATTATGCTTGAATCTGGCAACAATAGTAAAATTTCAGTAGTAGCTCATAAATTATTTAAAAACTGAATATGCCTTTGTTGTCATGCATGAACATTTTTCCAGAAAATTGTTTACATCCCTCATTCAATTATGAAAATTCTGAATGTTTCCCGCAACTGTCTCATGAGCAGAGAAAATTGAATGTTGTCAGGGAAACGCTTCAAATTGGTGTGTATAGTATTAATAATTGATACGTTATGTACAAGAGGAGCAGTAAAAGACTGCTTTAGCTGTGGTGTAGTGAGTATGCTGTTCCATATTGCATCCCAGGTTAAATGTTTTACGTGCATGACATGTAAAGTGACATACAGTCCACAATGAAAATCATGTGATATTTCCCTAACATTTTGGGCTGAAAATAGTGAGTAGATTGTGAGCTGCTTCCTAATGTGTATCCTACTACGAAGAAAGTTCTTTGATTGGGTTGTTTCCTTGTGTACTGATGTGTATTGGATTGAAGAATCGAAAAAGGTACAAAATAAGAGAAGCAGGAAGCTCATGGTGAGGAAAATAGGAAAAGTTGTTGACTTATGCATAAACTTCTACCAGCCCCTCAGTATTTCATTAAGGAGCATTCACGGTCATGGCTAAGAACTTCATTTCAGACACATCTGTGCTATTGTACAACAGAAGGAATGGCCTCTATTTTTATTAATATTGGTTATCTCATGATTAACTCCCAGCTCTTTTACTTCTTTGTAAGAATCTTTATCATCTTCTTTTTTCTAGTCTTTATCATGTATCTTCACAGGGTCTGGAGTTTGTACTGTTAGTGATATAGGATGGCCTGATGCCCTTAGGTACTCTCACCGTCCCCTCCACCGTCTTGTGACAAAAAGTGTGTAACCCATCTGTTTGTGTCTAGTGTTAGCCAGGTCAAAGCATGAGAATGTTTGCAAATCGAATAATTGAGGTGTGATATGGGTACCAGCCCAGTGTTCACCTGGTCAGATGTGTCAAACAACCTGAAAACCACATTTAGGCTGGCCAGTACATCAGCCCTCATTGTTAATCTGTCAAGCGGATTTGATCCAGGAATGACACAACGTCCCAAGTCACAATAGTGGTGTGCTAATGCTTATGGATGTCTGGGTGGATGCTTTTATATAAGAATACTTACATGTAACACAGTATCCGACAGGAAATCATATTTGTTACAGGTAGACGTTTCTAAAGCATGACATTATGAGTTAAAGGAAATGATACTTGGATATTTACATTCATTTATTACAGAGAATTTTTGAAGTGTTTGTTTGTAGTGTGTTGGTGGGAACACTTAACATAATTAGCATAACCAATTCATTTATTACAGAGAATTTTCTGAAGTGTTTGTTTGTAGTTTGTTTGTGGGAACACTTAACACAATAAGTATAACCCAGAATTAAGGTATGACCAACATGATAGAAAACAATCAATGGCTAGCTATGTGGGTTGGATAGTATATTAATGGTCTTCTTCAAAGATGGTGAAATTAACATGGTTGTATGGGACTACCACCTTACCAGCTCATACATGAATACCTCAGTCTGTGTCAATGCAATGACAGCCTTTCATTGTACTGTCGAATGATCATTGTTACTATTACCCCATCCTTCTGTGTTTGGATGCTGTATTCCTTCCTTTCTACCTCTTTATTTCATCCTGCTGAAAGTATGACCATTGCACTCACTTGCCTGTCAGAACTGTCTGTGGGTAGTCCCATTTTCGCAACTTTTTACACATTTGTGTGACACCTTATTTTGTATTAAAGGTGAATGTTGCCCAGTCCTTTCAATCTTTGTTGGTACCTCACGTGATGCTTTATACTAATAATAATTGTTATTGAGAAGACTTGTCACATTTTACTGTCAAAACAGATAAGTGTGGGACAATTGTATAGATACAAATGAATAATTACTGCGGAGTTATAAAACATTTGTTCTTCTTGAGAAGTGTCAGGAAGTTTTACTGGCCCTTACCCACTCCTTTTGCTGTGAGAAAGCAGTTGTGAGGCATGGTCCTTCCTGAGCAAGTTGGGAACTGCTATGGAGCGAGTAATGGCAGAAGATTATGTAAAATGGAGGGTTGTGTGGGGGAGCCAAATTGCGGCAAGGAACAGAGAGCTAAGAGGAATAAAATCGAGAAATAGTTCATGTTGATTCAAGTGGAAGCATATGGTAGAGAGGATAAATGACTGGGTAGGACAATGATAATGATGATGATGATGAGGTCCCATACTCCAAGGAGCGTAGGGGACGATGAGGAGACCCGCACTGCTGTACTAGGCAAGGTCCTAGTGGATATAGTTTGCCATTGCCTTCCTCCGACCGTAATGGTGATGAGTGATGGTGATGAAGAGGACTCAACAACACCCAGTCATCTCGAGGCAGGGGAAATCCCTGACCCTGCTGGAAATCGAACCTGGGATCCCATATGCAAGAAAGTGAGAATGCTACTGCAAGACCATGAGCTGCAGACTATAATGATAAAAAGCTGGGATAAAAAATGAATTTAATGGGCAGAGAAAGTGACCTAAGAAACTTGATACAGGAAGGAAAGGAGAAGACTGGGTTTAATGTCCTGTCAACATTGAGGTCATTAGAGATGGAGCACAAGCTCGGATTGTGTCAAGAATGGGAAAGGAAATCAGCTGTGCCATTTCAAAGGAAGCATCCTGCCATTTGCATGGAGTGAACTGGGGGAGTCACAAAAAACATAAATTTGGGTGGCCAGATGCGGGTTTGAGCTGTCATCCTCCTGAATGTGAGTCCAGTGAGTTAACCACTGCACCAACTTGCTCGGTAAAACTTGATGTAAAAAAAGTAATCGTGAACTGAAGAGATTTGCTACTTGTTCCAACTGTTGATGAACCAGCAGTCCAGTAATTGCCCAGTTTCGCATCTCCTAGCGCCTGTACTCTCAAATGTTCACATGAGGGGAACTCATGGTACTATGATTGTTTGATTGGATATTCAAGATTCCTAATTTTTTTGTGTTTAGGGTTCTGTCCAATTGTACATTTCTCTCAATTTATAGTAAGCTGCCAGTTGTCCCTATAGAAGAATGAAATCATATCAGAGTTCATTATTTGTGCAGTTTTTGTTGTATGATTCTTGCCATTCAGCTGCTTTGTCATGTGCAGAAACAGGAAGTTACATGTTTGATGTAAACGTAGTTACTTTGTTTACATTTGATACAGTACTGAATTAAACTCTGTTGAAAAGACAGGGATCACAGAATCTACTGTTTTGCTGAATATCAGGCAGGAAACACAGTATTCAACAATTTCAGTAATGCAACAGTTAATTTCAGCCTCAACACATTGTTCATGCTGTATTTTTTTAGGTTATTCTATTTATATGAAAGTATCTTGTGGTCTTCTATGCTTTACAAGTAGAAAAAATATAATTAATGAACCAATTTCCTAAATGTAAATGACCAGTAAAAAGTAAAAGTTATGTTCTGAAAAGCTACTATTTTATAAATTAATTGATGGCAGCTTATTTGATAATCTGTCCAGCAGATTTTACTTGAGGATTCAAACATATTATGTCTGAAGCACTTTTATCTCACAATTGTCTGGATATAAAATTTTCGTATACTGTTCTCTCTATATGACAGAGTGACATAAGTACAAAAATTAAATTATATCTCTGTTGGCGGTACAAAAATATGTTTACAATACCTATGTGTGTTTTTATATTCAGCATAGTTTAAAGACAACATGCAAATATTCTATCCAGTCACAAAATGGTTCAATTTTAAGACAAGATACATTCCTGGAAATTGAAATAAGAACACCGTGAATTCATTGTCCCAGGAAGAGGAAACTTTATTGACACATTCCTGGGGTCAGATACATCACATGATCACACTGACAGAACCACAGGCACATAGACACAGGCAACAGAGCATGCACAATGTCGGCACTAGTACAGTGTATATCCACCTTTCGCAGCAATGCAGGCTGCTATTCTCCCATGGAGACGATCGTAGAGATGCTGGATGTAGTCCTATGGAACGGCTTGCAATGCCATTTCCACCTGGCGCCTCAGTTGGACCAGCGTTCGTGCTGGACGTGCAGACCGCGTGAGACGACGCTTCATCCAGTCCCAAACATGCTCAATGGGGGACAGATCCGGAGATCTTGCTGGCCAGGGTAGTTGACTTACACCTTCTAGAGCACGGTGGGTGGCACGGGATACATGCGGACGTGCATTGTCCTGTTGGAACAGCAAGTTCCCTTGCCGGTCTAGGAATGGTAGAACGATGGGTTCGATGACGGTTTGGATGTACCGTGCATTATTCAGTGTCCCCTCGACGATCACCAGTGGTGTACGGCCAGTGTAGGAGATCGCTCCCCACACCATGATGCCGGGTGTTGGCCCTGTGTGCCTCGGTCGTATGCAGTCCTGATTGTGGCGCTCACCTGCACGGCGCCAAACACGCATACGACCATCATTGGCACCAAGGCAGAAGCGACTCTCATTGCTGAAGACGACACGTCTCCATTCGTCCCTCCATTCACGCCTGTCGCGACACCACTGGAGGCGGGCTGCACGATGTTGGGGCGTGAGCGGAAGACGGCCTAACGGTGTGCGGGACCGTAGCCCAGCTTCATGGAGACGGTTGCGAATGGTCCTCGCCGATACCCCAGGAGCAACAGTGTCCCTAATTTGCTGGGAAGTGGCGGTGCGGTCCCCTACGGCACTGCGTAGGATCCTACGGTCTTGACGTGCATCCGTGCGTCGCTGCGGTCCGGTCCCAGGTCGACGGGCACGTGCACCTTCCGCCGACCACTAGCGACAACATCTATGTACTGTGGAGACCTCACGCCCCACGTGTTGAGCAATTTGGCGGTACATCCACCCGGCCTCCCGCATGCCCACTATACGCCCTCGCTCAAAGTCCGTCAACTGCACATACGGTTCACGTCCACGCTGTCGCGGCATGCTACCAGTGTTAAAGACTGCGATGGAGCTCCGTATGCCACGGCAAACTGGCTGACACTGACGGCGGCGGTGCACAAATGCTGCGCAGCTAGCGCCATTCGACGGCCAACACCGCGGTTCCTGGTGTGTCCGCTGTGCCGTGCGTGTGATCATTGGTTGTACAGCCCTCTCGCAGTGTCCGGAGCAAGTATGGTGGGTCTGACACACCGGTGTCAATGTGTTCTTTTTTCTATTTCCAGGAGTGTATTTTGTGACTGATGGTAGTAATTTTATTACATTTTGTACATTTTCTGCAGTCATGGTGATTTACCAAGTACTGCACAGCAATACTGATTCTGACTGTTCTTTTCACGTATTATATTTCAGGTTTTGCTATAGTGAATTTCAGTTGTGTGTAAGATGTCAAATTGTGAAGCAAGTAATGATTAAAAAAACAGAAACATTAAAATCCACATGAAGAACTTAATTGATGGGGCATATTACATTGTAGTAAAAAATATAACAAAGTTGTTAACTGCTGGTAAACCTTTCGGGATATTAGGTCATGGTTCAATAAACTTTTCTGCTCCCGATGTTCCATCCAGAACTGCACTGGACATCCTCCGCTTAGTCATGCCCCACTGACCAGTCAAACGTCGTAGAGCAACATATGTACTGTAGGTAAGGGGGGGGGGGATGAGAAAATACAGTTTCTCTCCCTTTTATTAAAAAAGTAACAGGTCAAATCAGTAAGATTTTACAGAAACTTGGCATAAGACTGGTCGTTAGACCAACAAAGAAATTAGTCAATTACTCTGACCTGTGAAGGATAAACGCTCTCCTCAGTCGACATGTGGTTGTATACAAGATTCCTTGTATGTGTGGTGAAGTTTATATTGGAACTACCAGTGAGTTACGGACAATAGCTCTGCAGAATCGTTAGACAATTTTAACTTTGACAAGACAACAATTGATAGTTAAGTTTTATCTGTAATAAGGATTATCTCTGGTCATCATGTGTTACTTCAAACCCCCCCCCCCCCCTTTCCTTCAGTATATATGTTGCTCTCGGATGTCTGAAAAGTTAGTCAGCAATTCTCAGTGGATGAGCGCCTCTAAGGATGTCAAGCACAGTATTGGACAAAACGTAAAGAACAGAAAAGTTTCTTGGACCACGACCTTACATCCCGAAATGTTTACCAGCAGCTATATCATCCAGTCGTGAAAGCCTTCATTTTATAAAGTTGTTAACTGCTTAACAATATCCATATATGTCACTAATTGATAAGCAAAACATAAATAACCTCCAAGTTTTAGATAACTCACTATCTCTTGAGAATGAATATGCATGATTGTATTGTACTTTTTTCGTATTTTTGGTTTTATACATCAAGGAGTCTGTCCAAATTCATTGTTGTTGAAGATCTCACATATTCGAATTCCACCAAATTGTAGAGATGCTGATGTCACCATTTTATCTGCTATTCCAACATGCCACCCAGATTTTCTGTGAGTTTGTAGTCAGGTGATTTTGCAGATGATTCAAGATGTAAGAGGGTGAAGAAGTGTTCAGAAAGCATGTCACATATTCTTTCATCTCATTGTGTGTGATGACCAACTCAAACTGCTCATTGCATACAGTTCCCGTCATAACGTTCTCCTGGTTAGATGGACCATCATTCACTGTGTGCAGCAGGTCCTGTTGGCTTTGGAACAAATTTTGATTCAAAAGCCCTAAAACACATCTCTGGTTCATCATGGTCAGGATCTTTTTCCAATCACAGTTCTGATGTTGTGTTTTGTGTATGTGACACCACTGATTCTAGACACATTATGCAGTCTACCATGAAACACCATCAAATCCAACAACTAAACACACTCAGCCAAACATGATTGCCACTTTTTACGACTTTCTGACATTCCTTATTTATCCATGTTTACGTACAGTGTCTACTTGAAACATAAATGTCTTTCTGATCACTACTGCCTTATGGTCACATAGAGGCAGTGCATACGCAGTTGAGCACATGACACAATCACTGCACCATCTGTAAAGGCGTAACAATTCATCTGTGCGTGTGCACTGGGCGACTTAATTTTTTGTCTGATATGCTTATGTTTCTTCGTACAATATCTCGTTTCATGGGCACACAGCAGTTTACTCTTCCAATTTAAACATGTTACATTATTTAAAATGTAAGCTCAGATATAGAATTTTGTCACTGATAAAGAAGATGAACACTTTGCAGAGAAACTAAAGCAGATGTAACACCAAAAAAATATCAGTGTAATCATTAAGAATGCAGTTGTAGTCCCAAAACACATTAGAAGAAAACAGAAAGATAAAATTGTTTGACTAGAGGTGAATTAGTAGTAACAAAAATATTCCTAATCTATAAATTACTGTCGCAGACAACCACTGCCAAAAAGTTGGTCAATAGTGTCAATTTGTTTATATTGTCTCTATTGTCTATTTAATACACTTGCCTTCTCCTGAATAATTGTCTTGTTACATTTGAAATTTTCTTTTATTTAATTTTTTGGTACTTGTATATTTTTATACCATTTGATATTTTTGTTAAATAATTGCCCCTTTTATACATGCCTGTACAAGTTCAATGTTCTAAGATGCTGAACATTTTGCACAGTTTAATCTGATATACCTCCCTGTTCTTAAATAAATTCTCATAAGTTACATTTATTTCTACTTTTGTGTTTACCTTTTTTATTTTTGATCGTACTGTAGTTGTAGTCATGAACAATGGCGGTTGAGTTTAGCTTTGTTCTGGTGAATTTCCATTTCATTTATTGTGAGTTGTCACCACTGATGGTGTTGGTAAGTGATACATTCTACATAAGCTGGTGAGAGACTTTTTTGGAGGATATATGCATTCTTCATGTGGAAAGCACACGCATGCATGTACTGCAACTGTTGCTTGTAATCACCAGCAATGCAGTTCTGGTTTGTGCCTCGACATGTGCGAACTGTCGGTGTTCATGGATCGAACTATAGATTATGATCACTTGAATTTATGAAGTGGTGTAAGATTATCTTATTTAGGAAAAATTTCCTTTTGTTTGGTAAAATGTAGTTATTGTTTGATAAAATGTAGTTTCATTTACTCCTTGCTATCTTCTCACTTTGGAATTGTTCATGTTACAGTGAGATTTTGTGTCATTTGCCAGTCTACCTATCCCCCCCAAAGTGTGTGTGTGTGTGTGTGTGTGTGTGTGTGTGTATGTGATTGTGTACATTAGTTTGGATACCAAAAAAGGAAGCATGTCCTAAATTTTGTCACTACTCTATTTCCTGTGTAATAAAATGCTTGACCTAATTTGACACACACACGCACACACATACACAGGTAGAGAGAGAGACATAGATAGAGAGAGAGAGAGAGAGAGAGAGAGAGAGAGAGAGAGAGTACAAATGCAAACTCAGTCCAATAGGCTGTAGTTCTACTGATATTAATTAGAATCAGCAGAATTTTCTGGTGGGTAACTGGTTAAAGACAGCTAAAATTAAGTTTGAGAGGCATTAATAATATATTCAGGTTGTGAATGAACGCAATATTGTTTGTCCTTAACGCTAACAACAGCAACAGATAATTATCTGCAGGAAAATCAAACAAAGGAAACTCCAGGTTGAAATAACAACAGTGTAAGGAATAGCATAGATTGCTACTCACCGTAAAGGTGACCTGCTGAGTTGCAGACAGGCACAACGTAATGACTGATACACATGCAGCTATTAGCCGAAGCCTTCCTCCACAGTTGTGGTCGGAGCTGCCTGTGGTGACAGCTGAGTGTGTGTGAGGTATGCTTGCTTGTGTGAATATGTGTGTTTTCTTTGCTGAGGAAGGCTTTGGTTGATAGTGGCATGTGTATCAGTCTTTTCATTGTGTCTATCTGGAACTCAGCAGGTCTCTTTATGGTGAATAACAATCCATCCCTTTTCATTATATTGTTATCTGTTGGAAAGACATTAAAGACTGTGCTCTGTGAATGAAAATGTGTGTATGGTTATGTGCCTCCTATTAAAGGTGTCTAAATACTATTATGTTTTAAATTTCATAACAGTAGTGTACATATTTGTCTTTGACAGTACCTATATTGTTAATTAAATGTATTTAAAATAACCAACAATATTGAAAATATTTGTCAACTATACCACACATTATATTAGTTTTCAGTGAAAAATTTGTCTATGGAATAGAAGAACTTGTTTAGAAGAAATAAATTCAATTCATTTTTAAAATTAACTTTACAACCTATTACTTGGTATATATTTAAACAGTTTAGTATTTGGAAAATTTTTAAAAGATTTTTGTGACTACATATTCCACTGTTCCCTGAACCATGAATGGATTTAGTGATAACATATGAAGTATAATTTTTCTTCTAGTATGTTTGTGTGTGTGTGTGTGTGTGTGTGTGTGTGTGTGTGTGTGTGTGGGAAGGGGGGAGGGTTGTGGCGGGGATGGTTGTTCGTGCGCTTTTGGTCCATAGGTGCCAATAAGGTCGCCAGAGGTAGAGCACTGCATGTTATTTGCACTGCCCACATTTGAAAGATAAAAAGTTACTTTCTAGATAATGGTTTACTGAGCAACATTAAGGAATGGAAGTATACATAATGTGAGAGGATATTGATTTAATTGTTTTTTAAGTTAACAATAATGATGGGAGTAAAAAGATGCTGATAAGAGTGACAGTATTTATATGATGTTCAAATTTTCATTGATATCTATGTCAAAAAATTTGGTACATTGTGTGCCATTAACTCATAATGATCTTTTAGTTCTAAATGTAAAAGTCATAAGTATTGATTGATGTAAAGAGTTTCATATCTTCATCAGGTTACCTTCCATTCAGAAGGCTGTTCCACGCAGCGACTGTTATATTGACTTGTAAATAATAGATACTTAGTAATCAGTGAACTGTGGATGAAGCCCAACCAGCAGGCATTACATGGATTGATAAAAAATGATAGTGCATTGAAAATGGCTAGTTTCTAGCTGAAATATAGATCTGCTGATAAAATTTCAAAAGGACGACTGATAGCTGAAATCTATTAGTTACAAGTTTAATATCTGTTGTTGAATCCATGTAATAATAGCTGTAGATTTGAGTATAATATTTTTCCACATGAGACTTTTGGAAATGGAGAGGCTGAGAAAGGTGTGAACTAAGAAATGGATTTAGACTTCACTGGATAGGCAGTAAAGGAGACACAAAAAATTGAGTGTATATGCTTGCAAGAAAGGGACTGAAACAAACTGGAATAAATGAAATAATGATTAACTGGAATAAATGAAGAAAAAACCAGAATATCATGGAAGGAGAAAACATTGATGATATTACAAGTGTACGCTTCCCCTTCCCTCTCCCTTACCAAAAACCGGATGAACATCAGAGGAAAAAAGATGAGTTTGAAGAAGAATTACAGAAGCAGATGACTGGGCAGAACACAGTTGCAACAGGATATCTGAATGTTCATATTGGTGTAGAGAAAATTCAGATGAAAATGTACTTGGTAGTAATGTCTGAGGGAGCAGAAACAAGGTAGATGAAAGATTATTGGACTTTTGAAAAAGGAATTAACTGAAGGTAGTTGGATACTCATTGTTTAAAAAGAGAGAAAGCTTTAAGATAATGTGGTATAGCAGTGACTGGTCTAAAAAGTCATGAGCTGATTGTATGAAATGATGAAACATAGCAGGTGTCAAGGCGATATCATCATAGGTCATAGGAGTTATCGTTGGCTCTTAGCAATAAACATCAGAGAAATGAAGAAGAGAAAAACAGCAGAAAACAAAATTAGGTTGATAAAAGTATGGAGTCTAAAAGAAGCAGGTTTGAACGAAAAATATCAGGAAACAAAATACTGCTGGTGTGTTACAAACTGTGGAGGGAGAATGGAGGAGATAGCTTCACTGGTAGAAGCAGCAGAGGAAGGATGTGGAGGAATCGCGAAATATGGGAGAGAGTGTAACAGAAATGATACAGGATTTTTCATTGTGACCAAATCTACTCATGAAATTCCAATCACCAACTTTCTCCTCCGAATGCGAAAATATTTTGTTGACACCGACCTACGAGGTGTTACTTACCGTTTTAGTCAAGTTTAGTTTTTGTCTCCTTCAGAGTAGTTCCCTTCAGATTCCACACACTTTTTCCAGTGCTTCTGCCATTGATGGTAACATTTATGGAACTCATCTTCTGTAATATCCTCCAAGACCCTCATCTCAGCTTTTTGGACATCTTGTGTTGTTTGAAAATGGTGTCCCTTGACTGCCGTTTTGACTCTTGGAAGTAGAAAAGAGTCACACGGAGTGATATCTGGTGAATAAGGTGGCTGTTGAAATTTGTTTTGAGGTTAAAGATTGCTGTACTGACAGAGAAGTATGAGATGGCACATTATCGTGATATAGAATCCAATTGTCAGCAATGTTGGCATGGACACGAAGAAGTCTTTTATGAAGTCTTTCTAAAATTTCTTTGTAGTAATATTGGTTAACTGTTTGTCCAGGAGGCACAAACTCTTTATGAACAATTCCCTTGGAATCAAAGAAGCACACAAGCATGCATTTCACTTTTGACATGCAAGCTTTTTTTGGTCTGGGTGATTCCTTTGAGCACCATTTGGCGTTTTGTCTCTGTATCGTACTGGAAAATCCAACTTTCATCACCAGTGATAACACGGCTAAACAATTCTGGATTGATTTCCGTTTGCTCTAACAGATCGGCTGCCACATTTTTCCTTGTTTCTCGCTGTTGTGGTGTGAGATTTTTGGGGACCATTTTTGCACAAATCTTTCACATACCAAGATCTTCAGTTATTATTAGACGACCATTTCTCAATTGATGATCAGTTCTTCTTCAATCATTTTCATGGATAATCTTCAATCAGATCGTACGAGCTCATGCAACCTGGCCAAGTTGACATCCGTCCATGAGGTTGATGTTCTACCACTGTGCTCTTCATCTTCAACATTCATTCTTCCTTCACTAAACATTTTATGCCAATGAAAAACTTAAGCTCTTGACATAACCTCCTCTCCAAAAGCCTTCTGAAGCTTATCGCAAGTTGTCGTTGCGTTTCACCCAATTTAACGCAAAAAGAAATGGCATACTGTTGCACAATATTATGCGGTTCCATTTCTGTGACAAGAGACACAAACACGTGTCAACTTATTACAGCACAACTCATGACTGAGCAGTTGCATCAATGTGCCGCTTGGACTAGAAGCAGCTAATAGACCGAGGTCAAAGATATTGTGCCTACACAAGCCTGCAGGGTTTCCACATCTTGCAAAGAAAATCAGTCTCATTATTTTATTGTTGCACCTCATACATAGGGAGGAATGATCACCACGATAAACTAAGGGAAATCAGAGCTCGTATGGAAAGATACAGGTGTTCATTCTTTCCGTGCGCCATATGAGATTGGAATAATAGAGAATTGTGAAGGTGGTACGATGAACCCTCTACCAGGCACTTAAAAGTGATTTGCAGAGTATCCATATAGACATAGGTGTAGATGTAGATGTAGAAATGGTAGTGGGATTTACAAGGAAATTACTTTTGAATATATAATGGGAAAGGCAGTGATCAATGTCTTACAAATATTTACTATTAAAAACAGTCTTGATCATGATTTATTTATCAAGGTGACCAGTTTCGACCACTACTGTGGTCATCTTCAGACCATTGAGTAGGAACCTCTTTCTGTTGGAGAATCTTCAATCAGATCCAACAGAAAGAGGTTCCTACTCAATGGTCTGAAGATGACCACAGTAGTGGTCAAAACCAGTCACCTTGATAAATAAATCATGATCAAGACTGTTTTTAATAATTTACAACGAAATGCCTTGTTGGAATTCTGTAGAAGAATGAAGCATGAGTGTAATTCCAACAAAAGATGTCCGAAGCAAGGGAAGAATCTAAATTGAGAGAGAAGGAGGCTCAAAAAGTTCATGCAGGGTGGGGCTGGGGGGGGGGGGGGGGGGGGAGTTGATGGAAAAATGTACTGCAGTGAAGGGATTAAGAAAATACTGTATTCAGTAATCAAAAAGAGCAGATAAAAAATGGTAGAGGATATAAAAATGGTTGATAAGAAGACAGGAGTGGGGCAGAGAAAGTGTAGTACCTCAGAGCTACAGAAGATACAGTTTGATCATTTAGTGAATCAGAATGGAGCAGTGGAGGAAGAATGCCACATCAAGGAGACAGAGGGTTAACTGGAAGTTGAAAAAGACCTCTTGTGGATAGTAGTGGAGGAGCACCAAAGAACATAAACGAAGGAAATGCACTGGAGTTGGGTGAACTAAGTGTGGAAGTGATCACAGCAGCAGAAGACGTGAGTACACAGTGACTTCTCATAATGCTGCGATTAAGTAAAATGAAATTTTTGGAAAGTCTGGTAGCTTTAACAGAAAGGAAACAGATGAAAAATAAAAGTGTTACTGAGATAACACATGATTGAGGAGAAAAGAACAAAATGCTATTGGCATGTGAAATGAATGGCTGTGATGATTGTGACAGGAAGAATGCATGAAAGGGAAGCAGTGGTTGGGAAGGGAGTGAGACGTGGTTGGGAAGAGAGTGAGACAAAGTTGTAGCCTATCTCTGTATATTGTGCAAGCAATAAAGCAAAGAATAGAAAAATTTGGAGTAGGAATTAAAATTTTGAGGTTTGCCGATGACCTTGTTATTTTGTCAGAGACAGCAAATGACTTGGAAGAGCAGTTGAATGGAGTGGACAGTGTCATGAAAGGAGGATATAATATGAATGTCAAGAAAAGCAAAACAAGGATAATGAAATATAGTCGAATTAAATCAGGTGATGCTGAGGGAATTAGATTAGGAAATGAGACACTGAAAGTAGTAGATGAGTTTTGCTATTTGGGGAGCAAAATAACTGATGATGGCCGAAGTAGAGAGGATATAAAATGTAGACAGGCAATGGTAAGGAAAGCATTTCTGAAGAAGAGAAATTTGTCAACATCGAGTATAGATTTAAGTGTCAGGAAGTCTTTTCTGAAAGTATTTGTACGGAGTGTAGACATGTATGGAAGTGAAACATAGATGATAAACAGTTGAGACAAGAAGAGAATAGAGGCTTTTGAAATGTGGTGCTACAGGAGAATGCTGAAGATTAGATGGATAGATCACATAACTAATGAGGAGGTACTGAATAGAATTGACGTGAAGAGGAATTTGTGGCACAACTTGACTAGAAGGGATCGGTTGGTAGGACATGTTCTGAGGCATCAAGGGATCATCAATTTAGTATTGGAGGATAGAGTGGAGAGTAAAAATCGTAGAGGGAGACCAAGAGATGAATACACCAAACATATTCAGAAGGATGTAAGTTGGAGTAGGTACTTCAAGATGAAGAAGGTTGCACAAGATAGGGTGGCATGGAGAGCTGCGTCACTGAAGACCACAACAACAACACACCTATATCTAAACACATTTATACAAATAAAAGATTTTTTACAACAGTGTGTAGCAAACCATCTACTATCACCTTGGAATAATGCTCAAACTGGCTGAAGACAATTTGAATTATATTGTCATTGTCCAATGTCATTTATGTGAGGGTTGGAACTTAAGTAGTGGCAGCTATTGATTCACAACCAATACAAAAGAATTACATGTTTGCACCTGTTACTGTCCTTCAAAGTAGTCACCAATGTGTAGAACCTGTTTCCAGCAATGTGAAAGGTGTAGTATACCGTTAGTAGAACCTGTTCTGTTGATAGTGCAAATGGAGCAGTCTACTGCCTGTCGAATCTCTGGAACAGTTCTGAAGCGAATCCCACGAAGTGGTTCCTTCATCTTCGGAATCAAATCAAACTCACAAGGTCTTAAGTTGTATTACAGTTTGTTTTTGGAGCATCACCTGTGACCAGCTTTGCGAAAGAAGCAGCGACACTTTCTGCACATACAGTGCAAGCTGTGGCTGCTCTGTTCGGTCGATGGGACTGGGATGTACTGTACCATCCACCATACCCCCAGAACTTACATCCTTGCGACTTCGTGATGTGGGAAGGTTCCAGATTTGTATTGCTCATTAGTATGGCAGTTGAGTGTACGATGGCTGAGACTCATGAAGTTGATGCATTTGATAATGTTCAGACCATTGTTGCTATTGCCATCATGTGTTTCATATCTGAAGTCATGCAGTACCTGTGCTTTTTGGATGTCACCATGTCTGGAGTGAATCACGAGTGTTTCAATTTACACAAAACTTCTGTGTATAGAGTTTAAATTTGATGTTGAAGAAGTCATTCATGCAGGAGAATCCTACAAACGTACCATTGTTTGACTGCCCCACAGATTCATGTATGCATGGAGGACATAGCAATAGGCAGCCTTGGCTTAGAGAAGCAACTGAAAGAATAGAAAGCAAATAAGTCGCTAAGTCCAGATGGAATGCCAGTTTCATTTTGCAGAGAGCACTCTGTAGCATTGGCCCCTTACTTAACTTGCATTTATCATAAACCTCTTGCCCAGCTTAAAATCTTAAGTGACTGGAAAGAAGCACAGGTGATATGTAAAGCGATATGAAATGGAACAAGCACTCGATTTTGTTGGGAAAGTGCGGGTCACCTGCAAAGGAGATGGCATGTAGTACACTAGTGCTATCCTGTCTTGAGTACTGCTCAAGGGTTTGGTATCCCCACTAGTATTAAGGAAGACATCAACACAATTCAAAGATTGGCTGCTAGATTTTCTTATCAGTAGATTCTATCAGCATGAACTCACACGGTAACCCTTGGAGGGAAAACAACGCCCTTTTCGGGAGGAACCACTTTGGAAGATTTAAAGAATTGGAATTTTAGGCTGATTGCAGAATTACTCTACTGCCTCCAATGTAAATTTTGTGTAAGGACTGCAAATATAAGGGAAATTAGGGTTTGTATGGAGGCATACAGACAGAGTTGTTTTTCCCGTGCTGTATTTTCAGGTGGTATGCTCCAGAGATTCGACAGGCAGTAGACTGCTCCATTTGCACCATCAATAGAACAGGTTCTACTAACAGTATACTACACCTTTCACATTGCTGGCAATGGGTTCTACACATTGGTGACTACTTTGAAGGACAGTAACAGGTGCAAACATGTAACTCTTTTGTATTGGTTGTGAATCAATAGCTGCCACTATTTAAGTTCCAACCCTCATATAAATGACACTGGACAATGACAATATAAAACAGCATTAGTAGTGTGCTGCTTGACACAGTGATGTCGCTTAAATGTGTAGATGTAATGTTGTAAAGCGATATGAAACGGAACAAGCACTCGATTTTGTTGGGAAAGTGCGGGTCATCTGCAAAGGAGATGGCATGTAGTACACTAGTGTTATCCTGTCTTGAGTACTGCTCAAGGGTTTGGTATCCCCGCTAGCATTAAGGAAGACATCAATGCAATTCAAAGATTGGCTGCTAGATTTTCTTATCAATAGATTCTATCAGCATGAACTCACACGGTAACCCTTTGAGGGAAAACAATGCCCTTTTCGGGAGGAACCACTTTGGAAATTTAAAGAATCGGAATTTTAGGCTGATTGCAGAATTACTCTACTGCCTCCAATGTAAATGTTGTGTAAAGACTGCAAATATAAGAGAAATTGGGGTTTGTATGGAGGCATACAGACAGAGTTGTTTTTCCCGTGCTGTATTTTCAAGTGGTATGGAAAAGGAAATGAGTAGTAGTGGTACATGGTATTCTCCACTGCGCATCATATGGTGGCTTGCTGAGTATGTATGTAGATGTAGAACTGTTTTCAGCAGTGTATTGATGAGTCATCTTCAGTTATCATAATCTGTAACAATGGGTAGATAGGACATGGTGCAGCAAATCCTCCATTCCATTCAGTGCTGATCATTGTGACGACATAACTTTCCCAGCAAACAAACTGATAATATTCTTGTCATGTCCTCAACTGGCTTATACATTCATCTTGACACAATTTTTCAGTAGTCCACCTCGCCACCATATTCAGATGAGAATGCTGTTTATTAAACCTCAGCAGAACTGATTCCTACCGTGAAAAGTGGCCCTTTTCTATGTCACAGAAAAACCTACAGTAAGTGCACCAGACATTGTTGCTGCTGCCCCATAATGAAAAGTGAAGGTACAGTGCCACACTGATGAAAGCTGACAGAAAAGATGAATTGCTGTCAAGTATCTGGGTCAATACATTATGCCAGCCATTGTTTATTAATATAAAACAGGATTTCACATTTTACTTAAAGAGTAGGTAATCTCAATGACATAATATAATCTTTCAGCTTAATTGTATTGAATTCCTTCCAGACACAGTTTGACTTAACCACACACAATGGTGTGTCTGTCTCATCATACACCATTGTGTGTGGTTAAGTCAAACTGTGTCAGCCACCTTAAAAATCGGTGAGATTTAGCAAAAAGTGTAGTCATGTGAAGATGGTAGCTGGATGGACTAGTGAGATATTGTGTCAAGATGGTTTCATTATGTGGCAGCAGACATGACCAGGAGTTAGATAGTTATTGTTTTATAAAGGAAATTCAAGATCATTTTGTATGATGTGTCAACAGAATTAATATAGAACACTTATATGCAGCTAAAAAGTAAAAAAAAATATATTTATTTATGTAGCTGCATGCTGATATTTTACAGTGTTTTTATGGCTAATCTACTCAATAATTTCTCAGTTGTTAAGAAGGAGTTGTCAAGGAGAAATATCTTTAATCTACAGTTGAAAATACTTCTGCTCTCTCCCAGACATTTTGTTTGCATAGGTGGATTGTCAAAGAGTTTTATAACTGCACATTTCACCCCTTTCTGTGTCAAATTTACAGTCATTAAAGGGCAGTGCAGATCATTTTTCCTTCTAATGTTGTAGTTGTGAATATCTGTTACTCTCAAACTTGCTGGTAACAAATTTCATTAATGAATAAATGTACTGTGAGGTTGTGGTTAATATTCATAGCTGCTTAAGGAGAGACTTGCAAGGTGTATGTATGTAAACTCCACACATAACATTAATTGTTTTCTTTTATGCAGTGAATACTTTATGTCTAAGTGAGGAGTTTATCCGATAAGACACCACCAAACAAAAATATGCAAAATATGTTAACTTACACACTTCTAAATCCCCGAAGGTGACAAGTCTTCTTATGACAAAAGTAGCTGAATATAAATGTTTTAACAGTTCTGCTATATGTTTTTTTTTTCAGTTTAAGTTTTCATCACTGTGCACACCTAAGAACTTACAATGTGGTATTCTGTTATGCTAGGTTAAAAGAATGTGGAATATTTTTGACAGTACGATACTGGGTGAACTGCATTTCTTCAGAGTAAAAGTTAGCCCATTTGTACAGAACCATTGAGTAACTTTTACAAAAACATTATTTACCATTTTCTCCATTGATACTTCTTTGATCTCAACAAAACTTGTATTTTTTGCAAACAATTCTGCCTCCCGATTCAAATAAAATGGCAGATCCTTAACATAAACTAAGAACATTAGTGGGTCTCCCATTGTTAATTTATCTCTATGCAGATTATGTGGTATCTCTCTTTGTATTATTTGAACAGCCTAGGGTAAGTTTCTGCAATCTGTTTATTAAATAAGAACTAAACCAGGCATTTGCTGAAATCTCTATTCCATGAAACTTAACTTCTGTAATAGATTATCAAGATTGACACAATCAGAAACCTTCCTACACAGGTAGGTGACAATGCTGAAGTACATTATCTTTTCAAAAGTTTGAGAAATGATGTAAGGATGGACACTGAACAGTAGTTATTAACATATGTGGAGTCACTCTTTTTATAGAGAGGCCTAACAGTGACATATTTCAGTCTTTCTGAGAAAACACCCAGTGTTAATGATGCATTGCGTGAGTTACTAAGAGCATGACATTATTATAGAGCCACAACATTTTGATATTGTATTGGATCTACTGTCCATTCCATACAATTTTTTTTATTATTATTATTCAGAAAGGGATACAACATTAATTTTTGATTCACAAATGTCCTCAGTATTGCATCTTCATTTTACTGTTTTGCTTTCTCTTCTAAACTGTTTACTCCAGTTTACTCACCTATTTTTAAAAAGTAATTATTAAAATGTCAGCCCTGCAACAGGTGAGATGCATGAGTTTTTGTGCTCTCATAAAGATAACTTACGTAGATTGTAATAAGACTTACTTTAGTACAGATCACTCAGTAAATGCAAGGGCTGTCCAGAAAGTAAGAGATGTTTCGGTCTATCGTGACGATGGGTGGGCCTACAGTCACCATCTTAGTGGCGTAACATTCCTATACACAGTACACAACCAGTGGTGGTGTCATGTGGTCTCTGTCTCAGCTACTTTACTTTCAGTATTGTGTTAAAATGTGTGCTGCAGTAGTAAATCCCACTAATTGTGAGATGAGCTCTGTTATTAGGTTTTTGTTGGCAAAAAGACTGAAAACCTTTTGAAATTTATTGTGACGTTTGCGATTTGTATGTGAAAGAAATAATGAGTGAAAGCTGTGTGAGATAATGGTGTATAGATTTTAAAAATGGCCGTACCATTGTTCACAATGAGGACCACAGTGGTAAGCCTTGTGATGAACTGATGAACTGGTGATGAAAATGAGTGACAAAATTGTGAAAATCGCCATTTTGCAATTACAGCACGGACAAAGTTATGGCAGGCAATGCAAAACAAGCAGTGGAGAAAAGTTTCGGTTTTTCACAGCAGTGCACATCTACCCACAGCCAATCTTACTAGAGAGCTCCTATGGGGTTTTGGATGAGAGGTGTGTGATCATCCAGCATACAGCCTGGATTTGACACTGAGTGACTACCACCTCTTCCCAGCAATGAAGAGATGGCTCACTCCGAAAATGGGTCAGAATGGCTCGCAGAACACGCTACACAATAAGAGTGCTTGTGTGGACTCACAGGTCACCTTGGCTCAGTCCAATCAAATACTTCTGAGATGCCATCTAGCAAGAAATGCACACCTTAGACTCAGCAGCTGAATAATGATCGATAAATTTTACTGCTCAGCACTTATGATGTCATATGGAATCCATGCCACAATGCATCATCACTGTCATCAGGGAAAAAGTGATTGCTGTGTGCTACTAGGTTGGTGTTTATAATTCAATTGCCTATAAACATACTCACTAACATATTTCATTTTACTCACTCAGAGAGACAATCTCCCTTGTGCCATGATAGAAAAAAGTCCAAACAGCATCTGAAATCTTTGAAATGGGAAACATCCTCATGGAATGGGGTCCAGTGTTGTCAAGCTTCAGTAGCCTGCTCAGCATTATGCCAAGGAATGCCATTATTTCTAATAATGAACCACGCTTCCATTAATTCCACATTGAATGTTTTATTATTGTAGTGATCTGTAGTTTGCCAAATGAATCTTTTTGTGCTCACAATTTCACAAGTGCCAACAGTAAAATAGAGCTAGAATTGAATTGTTGCCCAAGCTCTAGAAGGAAATATGAATACCTGTTATCTGACTGAGTACAGAAACGTAATATCAGTAATACACAGTAATTGACATACTATTATTACTTTTTTCATTGGTAACTTCAACACTGCTGAAACTTACTACACACAAGAAGTGTTTCTTCTAGTTAACTCTGATCAATGAACTCTCTTTGGTCCTATTCTGCAAAAGCTACATCATGAAATTGTTGTTACCTACATGCCTTCTGCTTACCATTTCTATGCAAGCTAAAATTGTTCAGAAATGACTTGATCAACTGGACCACAGGATCTAACATGAAATAGAGCATAAAATTTGAACTGTCCCTTGGACAGAGTCAGTATTACCTGAGCAACAATTTGGGTTGCTGCTGAAAACAGTACACCATGTTGGAAGTTCTCTACCATTGGATGAGAAGTGTAAAACCACTGTGCTGGGCAAGACTCAATGTTGGATTGGAAAGGGTTAAGAGAGAGAGAGAAAGTGTGTGTGTGTGTGTGTGTGTGTGTGTGTGTGTGTGTGTGTGTGTGAGAGAGAGAGAGAGAGAGAGAGAGAGAGAGAGAGAGAGAGAGAGTCCATTTTACAGAGAACTACTAACTAATTATTTAAAAGAAACATTATCATAGGGCTTCTATTATTTTCTCATTGTTCTTCTGATTGTCTGTGTCATATGTGAGAAGTATTAGTTATACTTGATGGACCAACTGGAAGCTCATACCAGTATGTAAGACACAAGAGTGTAACCAAAATCAAACTCATTGAGACACTGTTGGTAATTTATTGCCAATGTCTAAACTTTTCTTTCCCACATATATAATGTAAAGTATTTGTATCTGCTGTTGTGATCTTTTTGCTAATTGTGAATGAAAACAAGCACTTGTAATACATATATTACCTACACAATCAAATGCAGTTGAAAGGTCCCAGAACATATTAACTGGTGAGTTTCTAATTAATGTTTGTAATATTAGGTGAATAATTTATATATAAGCAGCAAACCCAGTTGATCCATCTATAGGGAAACCAAAAAGATGTGTCTTAGCTTTACATATTACTACTACTTAAATGTGACACTGCTGTTGAGTATCTTAGTTTCTCAAAAGAGGGAAGATTACATCAATAAGGATGTTGCAGAAAAAAATCTTTTACACTTTAGAGGAGTGTAGGCAGTTTTGAAAAATTCCTGGTAGATTAAAACTGTATGCTAGACAAGGACCATTACCCATCAGTATGTAAGTGACAGCATGCACTGTCTAATGTGTTCCAAAATACTATGCCTAAAAAATGGGATTCTTCCAGGGCTCATACTTAGAGTTCTGTTGGAGATAGAAAGTTAGAGTCAAGTGTTTTGGATAGTCTTTTGTCTAGGGATCATTTGTTTATCCAACAGAGGTGACTCTAAGATGTTAGCGTCACTGTCCTACAGTATAGGATCAAATTACGAATATTACACACTTCCTCCTGCTTAGGCAAATAGAGCAAATCGCTTGGTTCTTTTGCATTTAATGTGGTCTATGGTGAGCCTTGAGACACTTATGGAGGCACCATTAGTTCATGGACAGTTCCTTAGAAAGTGCTAAAAAAGTTTTTACCATTTTCCTGAACCAAAGACGAGCTGCAGATTCCAAGGTGGTTGTGCACGGCCTAAGATCCCAATCTCAAACAATCTTGAAAATTTTATTGATATATTTATCTGTTTTTGAGATACAGAGGTCCAAAGTTGCTTTACTTGTACACAGAAAATGTTCACATAAAATCCAATGTGAAGTGAAAACAGTGTTTATAAAGTGATGTAGCATGGAGGAATACGTTGTAAAATGTCTGTGTTGTCATCAGAAGGGTTCTGGGAACCCCATGCTGTTGCACTGAAGCACAGGCAAAATTTCTGAGGTGTAAAATTATTTTTGTATTATTTCAATTTCGCGTAAGTAAAACTGTCAAAAATCTACTGTCACATAAAGTTCTTTTCGTATGAGTGACATGCCCTGTTGTAACAGTGAAAATAAGGGAACCAGCGGAGAAATGCTCCTATTAGAGCACAAAAAAGTGAATATGCTCCTGCTAAAAGACTCTGACTGAAAAGTGGAATACCAGCTGCCTCATTCTGACTTACTCAGCACCTTTATAAATTTTCTAAAAAAATTTTGGCATGCGAACCACACTTTTTTATCCTGAGAGAGGAGGAGACAGTGACAGTGGGAAAGAGACAGAAAAATAATAAATACTTGTAGATGGTAGACAGTAGTTGTGGAATAGGAAGAGTAAATGAGGCAATGACTATGAGAGAGAGGGGGAGACCGTGACAGTGGAACATAGTGGACAGTGACAGAACTGTGTTAGAAAAAGAGTGAAGGCAACAGTGCCAGTGGGACAGGAATAAAGAGAAGTAGAAAATTGGGTGGCTGAGAGCCAATGATAATGAGAGACAGGCTCTATGACAATGACAATGAGGTGGTGGTAATGGCAGACAGAGTCTGTGTCAATGACAGTGAGGAGGAAAGAGATCTTGACAGTTAGAAGAACAGCAGTAGTGGGAAGGAATGAATGAGATAGCAGCAGTAAGAGACAAAGAGAAGGGGAGGGAGAGAGCCATTGACTGTGAGAGGAGACAGCATTAGTCAGATGGTATGGAGGAGATTGTGGTTGTGAGATAGTAGACAGTGACAGTTGAGACACAAAGAGATAATGTCAATGAGTTTGTGAGTGAGAATGGGCAAGTGAGAGTGGATGGATATGAGTGACTTACAGTGATGTACAGTTAGGCAAGCTTGTGGGGGTCAGAAGTAAGTTGCATGTTAAAAATAGTGTGAATGTGTTCATGTGCCGAACGTTTTATGAAAATTTTTAGACTGAGGCAGATGGTATTGCACTTTTAAGTCAGAGTCTTTTAAACAGGAAAATATTCATCTTTTTTGCCCCCATTTTTTAATTGATGTGTGGCTGCAAGATCCTATTCAGGCCACATTGAATAACAAACACAGATGTGTGATATTTGACAGAATCGGGGAAATATTTACTTCTGTTTCATATGTGAATATTAAAATTTGGTTTAGTTTGGGGCAGCAAATGCAGAAATATTTAAGAGGAAGCATGTGTTTTTGAGAATTTTTTGTCAATGTTAACTTCAAAAGAGTCAAAGATGTAGTATGAAAATTATGTGAACAGTTTCTGTTGCACCATTTAGATATACAATAATTGTATATCTAAAGACAAATTTTCATTATTTTTGGGATATTCATTTCATTGAAATAATTGCCAGTGCAAGACTTTGTGATTGGGTTTACTGCATAGGGAAAACATGGTTGTAAAGCTCTCAGAGCCAGTGGCTGCTTTTCCTGGCAGAAGGGAAGAAGAAGGATGAAGGAAAAGCACTGGCAAGGTTTATGAATTGGGGATAGTTCGGACAAGTTGCTCAGAACCCTGGGTCAGGGGAGACTTACTGGATGAAGTGAGACACTGTTGGGAACTGCTCTGAATGAGATATGAAAACCTGAGAACTTAAAGGTGGAAGACAGGGTAATAGCAAATTGTGTAAGTGTTAATAAGAGCGGAAAGATAAATACTTTATAAGTGTTAGAGCTGGATGGCATGGGGGGGGGGGGGGGATTGGTATAGGGAGTGGAGAAAGGGATAGTTACAGAGAACAAATGCTGATACCAAAGAAATTAATGTAAATTAAGCCCAGGTGGGTAGCAAGAACCAAGGCTACGTAATGCCAGTTCCCACCTGCGGAGTTCTGAAAAACTGGTCTCAGGGGCAAGAATCCGGATGGCATGCACAGTGAAACAAGCACAAGGTCACAGATGACATGTTGTAGTGTATGTTACCAGTCTGTATGTCTATTCACCCTAACTGTTAACTAGGTGGTAGTCATGCCACTGTAGAGTGCTAGTATGGTGTGATCAGGACCTATTCTAGGTGTGGTGGGCTTGGATCCCATTTCAGAGCATAATTTTAAGAAGAAATCCTATAGCTATCTGCTCCTCAAGTTTCTTTGTACAGTATCATCGGCCAAGCCAACTTTGAACTGCAACAATAGGCCAGACTTCACCTTCGAAAAGCTCTTCCCAAAATCATGCCCTGAAATGAGGCCTATTCTGTCCGACATTTAGCCCACCACACCTTGAATAGCTTTTCGTCCCCTCCCCACCCAAATCTCTGCAGTAACCAGATCAGAGATCAGACACTATCCTCCTTGTGCACACATTTCCCTACCCTATGCCTTCTGCCCCTGTGACCATTCTCTCTGTAAGACTTGTCCTGTGTACCCTCCTACCACCACCTATACCAGTCATGGCAAAACATGTGCTATGAAAAGGTGAGCAATCTGTGAAACGACACTTATTGTGCCATCTGTTCTGTAAACACTGTTCGCCCTTCTATATTGATATGACTACCACCAAGTAACCAGTTAGTATGAATGGGCGTGGACACACAATATTAGTTTCAGAGCATGCTCCACAGCATGACAGCCAAGATCTCTGTGCATCTGATTCACCACATGTGCCATCTGGATTCTTCTCCCTAACATCAGTTTCTCTGAGCTCTGTAGGTGGAAACTGGCCATTACAACATGTCATAGGTTCTTGTCACCCACCTGGGCATAATTTACATTAACGTTTTAAGTCTCAGCATTTCATCTCAGTAACTGTTCCTTTATTCACTCCCTTATAGTTTTGTGCACCTTTTATTTTCTGATCTGTCTTTTTTTCCCCTGTCCCCCACCTCTGCAACAAATAATGGACTTATCTTTTCTCCTCTTATTACCTCTTGCACAATGTTTTGTCAGTAATCTGTTGCACTTATTGCTGTGTCTTCCACCTTTAAGCTCTCAGGTTTTCATATTGTGTCCGGTGCAGTCGTCAATAATCAGTCTTTCCTTCTCATCCCATCTGCCGAGTCTTCCCTGACCTACAATTCTGGCCATCTTTTCCTAATCCTACCCATTTCCTAAATCTCACCAGTACAATTCCTTTATTGTTCTTTATTCCCCTTCAATCCTTCTGCCAGAAAAAGGAGCTATTTCTCTGAAAACTTGCACATTTCCATACCTTTATATTTGTTTTTGCATTTTCTCCTGCCATTGCTTGATGAGTATATTCTTTATCTATTCAGTTATATAATATTTTCAAAGATTGATTATTTTCATTGATATATTTGAACTTTTGTTGGTTACATCACATATCAGTACTAACAAATCATCCTCTTGTTCGTGCATTATGAGTTTGTAATGTAGTCGCATGAGTAAAACTGTAATCTAGTAGAGGCTGTGGTGGAAAATAGTTCGAAATACCAGCACGTTGCTACCACTGTAATGTGCAGTAGACACCTATTTCACAATCCCAGGGTGGCAACTTTGTTTTTGTTTTTCAATACAGCAATGGTGTATTCTGTAACTGTTGCGTCTAGATGGCAAGAAATTAGCTTCTCAGAAGCAGTAAAAGGGAAAATAGCATATGAATACTTAATGTGCGAATACCTTTCCCAATAACTGCTCATTTTATGAATTTTTAGTGAAATAGTTGGGAGTTTTTGTATAGTAATGAGTTGCCCATAAATATTTCTTGTGATTCACAACAATATTCCATGTCAAGAAATATATGATGATGTGTTGTGCATTTTTCATGGTAAATGAAAACTTGATCTGTGATTTGAACAATGAGCCAGAATAAATTTTACAGGGCAGAATAATGGGGGATGGGAGGGCCACTGCAGTTGTTTAGTTGCTTTCACTGTATAAATCTGGCATAAAAACAAATCTTCCATTTTTTATCTTTCTAGTCTCCCACCTCCTCCCAAAGTCCCATTATCCAGCCACAGAGGAGCATTCCCCTCATAACTCAGTGCCACCCAGGACTGCGGTACTCATTTACATTCTCCGCTAGGGTTTCAGTGATGTCTCGTCGTGCCCTAAAATAAGAAATGTCATGCGCACTGTCCTTACCACCCTTCCCACAGTGGTTATCTGCCATCCACCAAACCTAAACAGTATACTCGTCTATCCCTACAACCCCTGTTCCCAACCCCTTACCTCATGGCTCATAACTCTGTAAGACCTAGATGCAAGATCAGTCACATATATCCTCCCACCATCACCTACTCCAGTCCGGTCGCAAACATCACCTATCCCAACAAAGGTGGGGCCACCTGTGAAACCAGTCATGTGCTCTACAAGCTAAGCTGCAACCACTGTGCTGCATTGTATGTGGACAAGACAACCAACAAGCTGTCTGTCTGCATGAATGGCCACCAACAAACTGTGGCCAAGAAACAAGTGGATCACCCTGTTGCTGAGCATGCTGCCAAACATGACAGCCTTCATTTCAATGACTGCTTCACAGCATGTGCCATATAGCCCTTCCCACCAACACCAGCTTTTCCGAATTGTACAGTTGGGAACTTTCCCTACAGTACATTCTATGTTCCTGTAACCCTCCTGGCCTCAACCTTCATTAGTCACTGTCGTCACCCATCCAGCCCCTTCCCTGTCCCCATTTCAGCATTACACAGCCCTCATTCCACCATCACACCCCATCTTTTTATTTCTCTCCTTTTCCACTACTCCCCCCCGCCCTCCTGCCTTCCATCTAACCTGCAGCATTTCACTGTCCGCCACCACTATCCTACTATCACTCTCCCTCCCCACCCCAGTCTCCTCCTTACCCCCACACAGTCACCACTCCCATCATGCACTGGTCCTGCTGCTCGCATTGTGGTTTCAGTTGCCTGAGTCTGCAGTGATGTGTGTGAGTTTCGTTTGTGCGTGTGCGCGCGCGCGCGCATGCATGTGTGTGTGTGTGTGTGTGTGTGTGTGTGTGTGTGTGTTTTAGTGTCTGTCATCTCTTTTTGATGATTCTCTTACTAGCTGAAAGCTTTATTTGTGACAGTCTTTTTGTTGTACCAATCTGCGGCTCAGCATCTCTGTTATGGAGTGAGTAGCAACTTCCTTTTTCATAAAAATGTTACATTCTATCCTTGATTTTCTGAAGAAAGTTACCTTCAAATAAAGACAAAAATTTGTTAAGAAGTACAGTGGGTTCCACATTAATGTTTTGTTCATTCCATTGTAGTTCATGTACTCATGTATTTCTGATGTATATTTTTCTCAAAACTTTTATTACATTTTTATCGATAAGTCTCATGGTTTTGGAAGAGATGTCTCAGAGCTGTTGATACTATATTGTTCATTATCACTAAATTTATATATTGTGTTGTTGAGGAAGAAAACATTAATTTTATCGGAATAAGCATTTCCCACAAACATGTTATGATGATTTCAAACATGCATCCATCATCAGAGCATGTACACTCAGCCCACAGACACAGTCTGTGTTTAATATATGCTCAAACACTTTCTTTGCTTGCCTATCTTCTGTGCAGTTGTTCAGTATTATGAGTGATTTATTTGATTAGTATCCTTGTACACTTTTGATTCTAGTTCAAAATTTGTAAAATTTGCTTGTAGTGGATACTGACAGTGGAAATCTCCATTTGCAACCCCTGTTGCTGTTAGAATGATTTCCCATTTTTTAAAATGATTTTGTGATACCTTCAGCTGACCATTTTCTTTATTTGGTGATGTATGATTGTTCAATTTTGGCCTTAGGTCATAAGTATCTAAAATGAGAAACATTATTTATTGAATGTGTTAGTATCACTCATGAATTTAACATAAGGACAAGTCATATCTCAAGATATTACTAGGAGGATAATAACATACTTTACAGAAGATATGTTACTGGTAATTATGCTGTTACGTATCTTTGTCCTTATGTAGTAAATATGACAGCAAGTAATTTTAATAAAATAAATTGAAAAGGCTTTTTCATCATTATGGAAGCATGTTACTTTTGAGCAGTTGTAAAGCTCGTATGTATAAAGCTGATGATTTTAATATAAGAATGCTTGGAAGATTATAACTTATTTTACATAAAATTCATTAGTGGTACATCGTGATACGTGGGTCTTTGTTCTTATATATATTTCATTATCATTCATCACTGTTGTAAATATGACTGCATGTAAGTTCCATGAAATAAGTCATTGTGCAATCAGGCAGCATTCAGTCTCGTGGTGGACAATGGTCTTAATTTTTTGGTTCATCTGTTCTTGTACTACAGTGAAGTCCATAGTCTGTCGTATTTATATAATTGAAGAGAACAAGAGAGAAAGAGAGAGAGAGAGAGAGAGACAGAGAGATGTGCCTTAGAGGAACTGCTGGTTTGTGTCAATCCAGAGTTCATTCTCAGTCAATTGTAGTATTTTTCTGGTGTTTAAGGTGACATTCAGTCCTGACATCCTTTACATTTCTTAAATGTTGGGTTGCATCTTGTCCTAAATTTTGTGATAAAGCCAGTTCTCAAGGTGGAAAAAGTACAACAGGAATATGTTTAATAAAGAACTGTATTATTCATTTTGTGGATTGATTGTAAAAAGTCATACTGAAACCCAGGTTAAGAAACACACAGCAAGACAGGACAAGAAGGAAATCAGTTTTAAAATAATAGCACCAAATGAGATTTGTGCCTGATATTTCAGAAATGATGGAGAATATCAGTAAATATATCAGGAGAGGAATGTGCATTGATAAGTAAGGTCTTTTCTCAAAGTGGGCTGTTCTGTTACTTGTCATAAATGGACATAAACAATTAGTCAGTACTGATTTCATGCAACCCTTCTTTGCAGAGCCATTGAACAACACAGTTATGATTTCAATTCCTGTTGCACCTCATGGACTATTTGAATTTCTTCTCCCGGTACCAGTAATTTAGGAGTTCACAAAATGAAAACTTTTTTTACAGCTTGTGCTTGCTCACCCAAATTGGCTCCACCTTATACTGACCGCTCTACTCTGCTTTACTCCCCCCTCCCCCCCCCCCCATCCCCACAACCACCCTCCCCTGTCATTTGCCAACCTCGCTAAAATCAGTTTCCATCCATCTACTTCGTGTTTCTCCTATTTTCACCAGTATGTATTAGTTTGTAATTATAGAGACTTTCCTTTCCTTTCTCCACTATTTTTACCGCAACCATACTTCTGCTCTCATTCTGTCATTTCCTTATCTACTAGTTGTCAGCTACCACTCTGCCACCAATAACATATCATATTTTCAAAACTAGCTGTTGTTAGTACTTCATTATTAATTTTGCAGTTGTGTATTTTTGCTGTGCTACTTTTGACCAATGATTATTGTTGACCTGATTAAATAAGCCTCATTTAATCTTATGTCCTCTTAAACTTGTCCTTCCTCGTATTGGGTGAAAGAACTTATAATGTGAGCCAGTTGTTTTTTGTGACTATTTTTGTGTGTTGGTCAGCTGCTATGCAATATCTCAAATCTTTTCTAATGGCTATTAATTTTCTATTGATATACAGAAGCCACTGAAAAATGCATTATTTATTTATGTTGGTTAATTTTTCAAAGAAATTATCAAATTTGCAATAACAGATTCAGTCTTTTACATGTTATGGAAACCGTATAAACAAATGTGTATATATGCTGCGAGTAATTTTCTTATTTTGGAGTGTGTATATAGAATTTCCCCTGAATTCTCAAGGCATTTGATGTGACTGTGTTTAGTAAACTGCATGCTTTCTATAAAAAAGGAATCTGCTAAAATCCCTATTCACTGTCTGCTTTATTTGTTTTGTTTCTTGTTTTTATTTCATGGAGTTACGTGCGTTACTTTAATTTTTATTTTCTATGTTTTTTCTCATTTGTTTGACCCTGTTGCAAAAACAGTTGCAATAGTTTATCCTGAATGTCTTATAGTCACAATTTTGTCTTGTACATTCAAATAAGATGGACAAACAACATTTTTTTAACTTTTTCAGCATGCTGTCATGTGGAAAATGCATGAATGATGTAACATACTTTTATGATTTTAATCTCTGTCTAGATAAAAAAATTTAGTTTGAGACACATGTTTTGCACATTAGATTCATGGGGAAAGACTGTCTTCATGTACTACAAATGACATCTGCACATAACTTTTAATTTTAGAGTTCTTAGCATAAACTGTTTTTTTTTTTTTTTTTTTTTTTTTTATATATTTGCCAGTTGAAATGCAGATTAAAAAATATTTGAATACTAAATTTATTTCCTGCAACTATATTATTCCTGCTTAATTTGCTAATAATGCTTACTATACTTGTACAATCAGAATATAGTTAAATATACAACAAAAGTTGTATACTTTATAAAATGCTATTAATTGTAGAGTGAATGACTCGATATTCTGTTACATATTGAAAATAACTTTTTGTAATATTAATTATGAATTCTAACACATTTGCTTCAGTAAGTTTAGTCACTGACTTAGTTAACATAATTCAATATTGCTTTACCAGTTTTCTCAGGAATTATAATAATTTACTTTTCATAATTTTATGTATTAATGATCGTTCTGTGCCTTATCCAAATCTGAACACAGTTTTCTCAATTCATAAAGATTTTATGTTCAATGTGTATTATTTACCCAGTTTTAATTATGCCATTCACCATTTTCATAACTTATTATTTAAATTCTCATCTTTGCTATTAACTAATGTGTTGTTAGCAACAGTAACTCTACTTAAAATGGATGGTACCATTTTGTTATTTTAAACTAATAGGCCGAAGAGTCAAGAAAAAAATAAAATATTTATGGATTGTATGGTTTTGCCTTTTCAATGGCAAATATTTCAAAAGTAGAACATCAGGAGTAGCTATTTATTTCAAAATTTTATATAAAAAATAATATTCTCATTGTGTCACCAGTGCTGTTTATAATACCCCAAACAGAAAACAAAACCTCTAGCACTTGAACAAACACACTAGAAATTGCATACATGTGCACAATTGCATACATGACTTCACAAACCATTGTCCATAAATATAAGGGTTGCAGAGAAACAAAGTGTATCAAAACCATGTTCTTGAAGAATAAAATATTCTGAAACTTTCAATTCAGATGACAGGATCATTTATGTGGGCACATTTATCAAGCTCCCCTCCTTGGTTTTCTTCCTGTAACTTCAGAGAACTAAATCATATATCATGTGTCTCAAACCATCAGAAGAAAACTGTACTGATGGTAGATACTGAGCACCTTGAGATAAGGGATTAATATTACTTAGCTTTTTATTGATGTAAATTGCTCACACCTTATGGCAACAACTAAATTTATACGAAATGTTCCAAGTTACGTTACCTGTCTCCGTGCATGAATTGCAACACAATCCACTGACAGAATTAAACTGTGACTTCAGAATTATTTGACTCCATTGTTTGCAAATGTTGTTTATGGTAAGTGTAAGTTGCTGTTCCACAATTACTGTTCTCATCGTTTTCTTCAAATTGTACATTTCAGAGGCAAGTTGGTGAGTACTTATTGATGAGTCTTCTCCCACATGATCCAAAACCATGACCTCGAATTTCACTCTGTGAACAATTCTTTCTGAAGAACATTGGCCACCAGTTTTGTGCTAGTTTCTATTTATGGTGATACATTTCTGACAATTAGGACTCTGTTTTGGAACTATTCTCTATACATTTGTTTGGTTTCCTGGGCACAACATCCTGTTATGCTGTATTTACCAAACTGGTGCCCGCAATTCCTTGTAATGAGTTATTCTCTGCATTGATGAACAGCCATCAACTGTTAATAGTGACAAGCCCCACAGATTTTTTTAAAGTAATGCCACCAACATTGTTGCAGCAGGCAGTTGTTTGTAATGATATAAAAGCAGTTTACATACATGTGCCTCACATGTATTGCTCATTAATAACCTACTACCTAAAATATTCATTCATTGGTACCTTACTTCAAACTACTTAATTTTTGATGACATGCCATTTGTATAATTTTGACCCTAAAGGTTTGCAACACCCTGTATTACCTGTACTCCCTACATTTTAACTGGTTAATTTGCTAATTGTTTTACTGTAAAGCCCGAGTATCATATGTGCAGGTATTATTCTACATTACAACTTAATCTCAGTTGCACGCTAATTGTAAGCATGTCGTACTTGCACTCTTGCATATAATCAGAAACTTATAGATTGATTACACACTAATTTCATCATAACGGAAGTTTCATGTTTATCTTGCTTTCAGCTGGTAAAATTTTATTTTGCAATTGAAATTTTGACATTAAGCCATTTTCAAGCATCTACAAAACAGAATACAATGTAATGAGAACAATTTACAGTGGTATTAGCAGCAGGTACAACCTATTTCATAGTTTTATAATATTCATATAACATGCATACAAGATTTTGACATATCAGCAGAAATAACAACTTGTTAGCAATATTAGTCAGTATTACACTATATATGTGATGCAATTTTGAATGAATTGTATTGTACAACTACAAGTGTGCACTTACAATACATTAGAGTAAATGTCTAAGACAGCTGAGAAATTTTTTATTTCTGAGGTCTGTTTGTTCACTGAGCATGTATTGAGGTTGTTTTCTGAAGGTGCCATACACTTCAATTACTTTTAGAGCATTCATTAATCTGCCTTTCTCTACCCTCTGTAGTACCTCTAAAGATTGCTTGATGCTGTTGATGTTATGATTATAGTCTCATAGATGTGCACTAAATGAAGATTTACAGTTCTTGCTCATATATTTGTGGTCTATGGATCTGGTGGTGAAACATCACCAGTTTGACCCACATAGAAATTTTCACATACACCACATTTGATTTTATAAATCCGTGATTGTTAAATTGTTTTGTTTTTTGGTTTGTGAGTCTAATTATTGTCCCCATTTATTGTTTGTGTGGAACCTGATCCATACATTCATTTTACGAAAACTGTCAGGTATTCTGTCTGATATGGCAAAATAATGAGGCAAAGCAATGTATTTTGTTGTTCTGGTTCTGCTTCTCTTGTTAACATTATTTCTTTATCTACTTGCGTATTGTTGCTTTTGTTATGCAATGTGGTAGCATGCATTTTGTCTACCTATTGCTGTATGTTTTAGTATACACAGCACTTCGGTAATTTAATTCTGTTCTAATTGGAAGTTACGGATTCTCCTGGTCATGCAGTGAAAAAAGGCTTTCTTATGTGTTTCTTTGTGGCCTGAACTGTTGTGGATTATGCTGTCAGTGGAGGTTGGTTTCTGAAATAGTCCGAATTTGTGGATACCTTTGTCATTCTTTATCATCAAATCTAAAAAATTGATGCACTGTTGTTTATCTAGTTCCATAGTAAAACCAGTTTTTGAATGTACACTGATAAGTTGTGACAGCATTCTTTTGATTTCAGCAATTGTGCCTCTGAAGAGAACAAGAATATCATACATAAAAACCTTATGTCATATCAGTAAAATTTTCAAAGAATTGGTTCTCTATATGGTTTACAAAAATATCTGTTAGTGTGCTAGCAATACACAGCTCATTACAACATCATCACTCTGTGAGGATATCTCATCTTGGAATTTAATATAATTTAAAGATAATATCAACTGTAGCAACTAAATAATTTCCTCAATTTCAGCTATCCCAATTTTTTATTTTTGAATAGCTTCTTTTTTACTTTGTCAGTGGTTTCTGCACATTAGTGAACAGACTTACTATATAAGATGAGCAAAATTTTCCTTCTGTAACCATGGCTATGTCTTTAATCTGGCATTTTTAAACTGTATAGTCTGTTTCATAGGTTAATATTTTTTTATTAGAATGTTAAGTTTGTTACTAATTCTATATGCAAGACTTGTCAATATAATTTACTACAGTATATGGGAAATCTCGTCTCATGGATCTTAGGTTGAGATGGGAGTGTGAGTGGAGATAACCAAATGTTCACTGACCTCCCTTTCTGTCGGAGTGAAACTATACTTTTGTAAAGCCTTCCTGATTAAAGGAAGACTATTCAGTCTTGTAATATTATTAGTTGCAATAAAGTCTTCTGCCTTACTAACATAATCATTCTTATTTATAATAACTTCACCAATCCTTAATGCTTTCTACACAGTAGATTTGTTTATTGTTAATCTCTTATTAATTTCACATACAGTAACATTATCTAGGATCTTATTATTGCCCTCTTTCTTGCATTTCATTTGTTCTGCAATAACCTTACAACTTTGTTAGTAATTCTGTGTTTTTCATGGCCTGATAACTTGGCTTAGATGTGGACCCGTTACCAGCCCATGAAAAATACAGAGTTACAAAGAAAGTTTCTAGGATTGTTGCAGAACAGATAAAATGCAAGAAAAAGAGGAATAATAATAAGATTCACGATAATCTCACCGTACATGGAATTAACAAGAAATTGACAATAAACAAATTTGTTGTTCTGAAAGCAGATAAGGATGCTAGTGTTGTTATTATAAATGAGAATGATTATGTTAATAAGGTAGAAGACTTTATTGCTACTTATAATGTTATGAAATTGAATATACATCCTACCAACAGATTTAATGCTTTAATCAGGAAGACTTTAGAAAGTGTATTTTCATTCTGACAGAAAGGGAGGTATCCTATATGTGCTGTAGTGAATTACATTGATAGTTCTGCAAATACAGGGTGTCTTGAAATTTCCATAACAAACTTCTAGGACTTGCAAAGGGTACATAATATTTTGAATAGGAACCCATGAAGGGTACATAATATTCTGAATAGGAACCTATGTCCAGAAACATACTGTTTCCGTTCTATGATGGTTTCAGTTCAGATATTTCACTCATCTGCTTCTCTTTGAGAAACTGAATTAGGTGGTACACAGTATAATTATTTGATAACAATTCAAAAGGGAACATAAAATAAACAACCATTTATCAGTTAAGCACATTTGTTCGCATTAACACTTAAATATTACATGTTTACATTATTCCAAAACAAAAAAGAGCCCAGCATGCTGTATGTAAGCAACAGTTCTGATGCATCACAATGGCAGCTCAAAGTGTCAACCACCAACATCATTTTGGATATTGTAGCTCCGAAGCATTTTCTGGTACATACACATTCCTCCCACCTGGTATCCCTTCAGTTTCTAGTGCAGTGGCCACAATTTGTTCCAGTAAATCTTCCTCTATCTCTACATGAGTCTTGTAAATTAAACTTTGCATATATCCTACATCAGGTGACCGTCTGACATAGTATACATCACCTTGTCTGCCCTATTGCATAACAAGCAACTATGAGACTTTTCTCTTTTCCTGAGCACATGTGCTCGCATAACACATATGAATTGAAATCATTCTAGAATGGCAGTGGTACATTTCTGGACATGTGTTCCTATTCAAAATATTATGTACTCGCTCTCCTATACAAATCTTAGGAGTTTTTAATGGGAATTTCTGAACACCCTGTAGAGGTAGTAAACGCTTAACCTTCTAATAAAAAATATTAACTTTTGAAACATGCTATACAGTATAACATGTCACTGATGTAGCTACCCAGATTAAACACATACCCTACTTATAGAAGGAAAATCTGCCTCATTTTATACACCTAAATGTGTTCACTAATGTGGCAATAGTAGAAATTATCAACATTATTAAAAAGAAGCTACTCAAACATTAAAAAATTGGAATATTTGAAATTGAGGAAATTATTGAGTTGCAACAATTGATATCATCTTTCAATTACTTTAAATTCCAAGACAAGATATACTCACAGCCCAATGGTGTTACAATGGGCAGCTGTATTACTAGCACACTGACAGCTATTTTTATAAATCATATAGAGAATCAGTTCTTTGAAAATTTTACTGATATGACTAATAATATGTTATATTACAAGAGATATGTAGACGAAACTGTCATTCTCTTCAGTAGCATAATTGTTGAAATCTAAAGTATGCTACTGCAACTTAACAGTGTACATCCAAACATCTTTTTTACTATGGAACTAGAAAAACAACAGTCAATCACTTTTTCATATTTGATGATAAAGAATGACAAAGGTGCCCCACAAATTCAGACTTTCTCGGAAACCAATCTCCACTGACAGCATGACATTAGTTCATGCCAGCCAGAAATGTGTAAGAAAGCCTGTTTTCAGTGCATGACCAGAAGAATCATTAACCTCCAATTAGAGCAGAATGAAATTAGCAAAGTGTTTTGTATACTAAAACATAAAGCAATAAATAATGACTACAATGCTGAAAAGGTAGACAAAATGTATGCTACCAAATTGCTTAACAAAAGCAACAATATAGATAAAGGAATAACATTACCAATAGAAGCAGAAGCAGAAGCAGAAAAAAAATACATTGCTTTGCCTTATTACTGTGCCATATCAGACAGAATGGCTGACAGTTTTTGTAAAATTAATGATTGAATTTGGTTCTGCATGAACAACAAAGTAGGGACGATAATCAGACACACAACCCACAAAACAAAACCATTTAACAATCAGGTATTTACAAAATCAGATGTGGTGAATGTGAAAATTTCTATGTGGCTCAAATAGATAGATGTTTCTCCACCAGATTCAGAGACCACACATGTATGAGCAAGAGCTGTAAATCTTCATTTGGTGTACATCTACGAAACTATAATCATACCACCAACAGCATCGAGGAACCTTTAAAGGTACTACACGGGGTAGAGAAAGGCAGACTAATGGATAGAACAACCTCAATACGTACGTACTCAATGAACAAACACACCTCAGAAATAAAAATTTGCTCAGATGTTTTAGACATTTACTCTAATGTGTTGCAAGTGCACACTTGTAATTGTCTGATATACAAAATCCACTCAAAATCACATCACATATAATATAATATTGACTAATATTGCTGACTAGTTGTTCTTTTATGTGCAGTTGTACATATTATGTTGTTACCTCTGGCTATATGTCAAAATCTTGTAAGCACAGTATATGAATGTCAAAAAAGTACAAAACTGATTGTACCTACTGTTAATCCCACTGTAAATTGTTCTCATTACATTGTATTACGTTTTGTAGATGCTCAAAAATGGCTCAATGCCAAAATAGCAATCACAGTATAAAATTTTAACAGCTGAAAGAAAGATAAAGTTCCTTAAAAAATGTGTGAAGAAACATTTTCCAAAAAATATTATATTTGATGGAGAGAGATTACGGTTTAAAGCCATAGCAATGACAAAGCCATACACATGGGCCAAAAAATCGTAAGCACAAGGATGGCAATTGCCTGTAACCTTTTCAAAGGAACCAATCTGGTATTTGCCTTAAATTATGTAGGAAAACTATTGGAAACCCAAATTTTGATGGGTGGACGTCTATATGAATTTCTGTGCTCAATGTGAGTATATTGTTTCAGCTATTATGTCAACTTTCTTAATAAGAAACATTAACATCATTTCCAACAGTATGGTTCTTCTGATATTAGTGCCATTTTCATGAATTTATTTGTTTATGAACAAGGCTTACTGTTACTTTTGAAAAAAGAAAAATGCTTGTTAAATGTGGTCTGTGCCATTGACTTGCTTGGGTGCCACAAGAATTTGTTAGTGATACTACATTAAACTGTGACCGTGATGGTCAGCAGTACTGCCATACAGTTCTCAAACTGATATGCCACACAAAACAATTATTTACCAATTGTATGTAAATTCATAGACCGGAATTCTCATTAACGAATTACTGTATTTACAGATACAGTTATGTGCAACATATGATGTATCTTGTGATGCTGTCATGAAAGAGCTCTATCCAGATACTTCAGACAAGAGACTGATTAAAACATACATCAAAGCTTGATGCTCTCTTCTTCAGCATTGTCCATTAGGGTTCAAGGAATCTTCTGTCTGGTGTATTCCTTGAAGCTGCAGTTGGTGATTAGGTCTCTCTGGACTAGCTCTGATGTCATAACATCGACTGCTGCAGCCCAATGCCACCCATAGCCCAGCGAAAACCTCAAACATAATGTGCACAGAACCACATACAATTGTCTACAATACATAAGAAAAACATGAGTTTGCAGAATACCATCCAATGCCCTGTATCTTTTTGGAGTTTATGGGAATTTTGTCCTTGTGTACCTTTCCAGATGGCACGATGAGATAAGGCAGCAACCTTGACTTTCCCAGAATGAAACTGTGTGTAACAGGAGAGTTGATGCAAGCAGACGCTTCAATCTCTCCAATATTGTTGTTGCAGTACTTGAGTTGCTTGAATTTTAAGAGAGAAAATGCCTGCTTCTTATCTCTTGGGAACCTTCGGTTTCCCGTGATACAACAATCTTCTTAAACTTAGACGGCCACTGTTTATCAAAATCAGTGATTTCATCATGCTCTGCAACATGATCTTCCACATTTTTCCTGCTGTTTACTATTAATTCAACTAATGCTTTTTGGATATATACTCTTATCACAATTTTTTATTTTCTTTTTATGACAGGATAGATGTGAATGACCATGTTCAGGAAACATGGTCATTACTCAAATCTGCCAAATGTCGTCAGTCCTGTACACATTCTCACCATTGTGTGATATTGAGTTTTTCCAGTACATCAATCTGAGAAGAAGCTGAGATGCTTGATTGTGTCTGGAATGTAGTTTTTAATGTAGTGGTATAGAAAAGTGCACACCTAATTCACACCTTTTCTTCCACCATCCTCATGATAAAGATTTACCACAGTGCTGTCATCTTTTAAATTGTGGGTATTAAACATGTTTACTCATAGTTGCTGCATATAAAAAACTTCATGCACAGGAATTTCTGGTAAGGGGAAATTTTGCATATAGTCAGAGGCAATGGCTCCTATTTATTCATTTTGAAGACACTGAGACTTAGCTTCTTTCAGAGACTTATTAAAACTTTCGACTCATTCGGAGATGAATCTGCAAATCTGCCAGTTTTCAAGCTTCACAGAGATGGCAACTTTTTAATTTCACATTCAGCTCCTAGCAGAGAGAACAAGCATCCATCTGTAGTCTGCTGAAATGGTAATTTCTGACAAAAAATGCTGACTGTAGAAATCATATTTCACCGTCAACTCTGGATACGCGGTACAGTACAATATCTGATACACTGTTTTCACATACAGTCGGGAATCTAAGAACTGAATGTCCTTTCCAGCATAATATGAGGACTTCAGAGGAAAAGACTGTATATGTTAATCAATTGTTTTCAGGATACTTTCAGGAATTTTATATCCTTTTGCATTTTCTCATGTTTATCTTGTGGCAGTTTTCGATTCAGCCAATGTCACTAGGCTCCTAGTATTACAAAATAAAGTAATTAGAAACATATATGTTGCAAAAAAACAGGAATCCTGTCGACCACGGTTACAAAATTTAAAAACACTATCTATCCCCTCACTTTACATATAGGAGGTGGTGGTGTTCCTATATAAAAATCAACAATCACTAGACACTTTCCGTTTTGAACACAACTACAGCACTTGCCACAGAGTAAACTTCAAACTTCCAACACATCATTTAAAACTTTGTGCCCATCTACATGATTACTCTGCAATTCACATTTAAGTGCTTGGTGGAGGGTTCATCGAACCACAATCATTCTATCTCTCTACCATTCCACTCTCGAACAGCGCGCGGGAAAAACAAACACATAAACCTTTCTGTTCAAGCTCTGATTTCTCTTATTTTATTTTGATGATCATTCCTACCTATGTAGGTTGGGCTCAACAAAATATTTTCGCATTCAGAAGAGAAAGTTGGTGACTGAAATTTCGTAAATAGATGTTGCCGCAACGGAAAATTTCTTTGCTTTAATGACTTCCGTCCCAACTCGCGTATCATATCTGCCACACTCTCTCCCCTATTACGTGATAATACAAAACGAGCTGCCCTTTTTTGCACGCTTTCGATGTCCTCTGTCAATCCCACCTGGTAAGGATCCCACACCGCGCAGCAATATTCTAACAGAGGACAAACGAGTGTAGTGTAAGCTGTCTCTTTAGTAGACTTGTTGCATCTTCCAAATGTCCTGCCAATGAAATGCAACCTTTGGCTCGCCTTCCCCACAATATTATCTATGTGGTCTTTCCAACTGAAGTTGTTCGTAACTTTAACACCCAGGTACTTAGTTGAACTGACAGCCTTGAGAATTGTACTATTTATCAAGTAATCAAATTCCAACGGAGTTCTTTTGGAACTCATGTGGATCACCTCACACTTTTCGTTATTTAGCGTCAACTGCCACCTGCCACACCATACAGAAATCTTTTCTAAATCGCTTTGCAACTGATACTGGTCTTCGGATGACCTTACTAGACGGTAAAGTACAGCATCATCTGCGAACAACCTAAGAGAGGTGCTCAGATTGTCACCCAGGTCATTTATATAGATCAGGAACAGTAGAGGTCCCAGGACGCTTCCCTGGGGAACACCTGATATCACTTCAGTTTTACTTGATGATTTGCCGTCTATTACTACGAACTGCGACCTTCCTGACAGGAAATCACGAATCCAGTCACACAACTGAGACGATACCCCATAGGCCCGCAGCTTGATTAGAAGTTGCTTGTGAGGAATGGTGTCAAAAGCTTTCCGGAAATCTAGAAATACGGAATCAACTTGAGATCCCCTGTCGATATCGGCCATTACTTCGTGCAAATAAAGAGCTAGCTGCGTTGCACAAGAACGATGTTTTCTGAAGCCATGCTGATTACGTATCAATAGATCATTACCTTCGAGGTGATTCATAATGTTTGAATATAGTATATACTCCAAAACCCTACTGCAAACCGACGTCAATGATGTAGGTCTGTAGTTCGATGGATTACTCCTACTACCCTTCTTAAACACTGGTTCAACCTGCGCAATTTTCCAATCTGTAGGTACAGAACTATCGGTGAGTGAGCGGTTGTATATGATTGCTAAGTATGGAGCTATTGTATCAGCGTAAACTGAGAGGAACCTAATTGGTAAACAATCTGGACCTGAAGACTTGCCCGTATCAAGCGATTTGAGTTGCTTTGCAACCCCTAAAGTATCTACTTCTAAGAAACTCATGCTAGCAGGTGTTTGTGTTTCAAATTCTGAAATATTCCATTTGTCTTCCCTGGTGAAGGAATTTTGGAAAACTGCATTCAATAACTCCACTTTAGTGGCACAGTCATGGTAACAGTACTATCGGCACTGCCCAGCGAAGGTATTGACTGCGTCTTGCCGCTTGTGTACTTTACATACGACCAGAATTTCTTTGGATTTTCTACAAAATTTCGAGACAATGTTTCGTTGTGGAACCTATTAAAGGCATCTCGCATTGAAGTCCATGCTAAATTTCGCGGGTCTGTAAATTTTAGCCAATCTTCGGGATTTCGCGTTCTTCTGAACTTCGCATGCCCAAATGCCAGAGTATATGGGGTTACAAATTTTCAACAAAATAAAAGGCAGTAATATATTTAAGATGGAGTTTGGTTCACTGAAAAGATTGCTCGTAACTCTTCTGGTGGAAAAGTGTTGTTATTCTGTCGATAAATTCATTGAGGACAGCTTTCAGTCTGAACACAGGGATCGTATTACATGTATTATATTATGTACATGTGTAGCTGTAACTTAGAAATGTAAAATATAATGTAAACTTTTGTATTTCTGTTAAAAAAGAGATAAATGATTCTTTTGTAAACCTTGACATATCTCCTGTACTTAAAATCAAATGATTTGAAATTTGTATGTAATGAGATGAATAAATCGCCACCTGCTTATTTCCAATGGAGTGGAAACAGTGAAATGCTTTTTGACACACTTGCACTCTACGTAAGCCACACATTACAAAATACTGAAAACTGGTACAACAGTTATTTTTTCCATCACTGTCTAAGTTCTGAGGTCTGCACCTCTTGACATCATAAGCTCCAACAAGGCCCATTCAGTACAAATCGTGAGCATCTTTGTTTCATTTCATTTCATATTATTATCGTCCTGTAAATCATTTACATGATGTAGGAATTGACACAACAAAGTTATCATACAAGTACAAGTACTACAAACATAATAATGGAATATCACTTTCAAGGCATTTTTAAAAGTACAATTTAGACATATAAATTAAAATTTTTGGCAATAAATTTACACACAATCAAAGTACTCATCTATGTCATAGAAAGTTTTGCTTAAAAGGCAATTTTTAAGCTCAGTCTTAAATTTTACTTCATCTATTATATTATTTACTTACCCTGGCAGAGCATTGTAAAGTTTTATTCCAAAATAACTTACATGCTTTTGGGATGGTGTTGTCCTTACCCTTTCTGCATACAAATTCTTATGGCTTCTATTATTATAATTGTGGCTTTCCTCATTTGTACGTAGATTTTTCATATCTGCTCTTGTATACAGAATGCTTTTAAATATAATATATAGTGGTGGTATTGTGAGTATTTGTAGTTGTTTGAAAAGGTGCCTACAATGATTTGTTGGAGAATTATGTTTTATGATTCATATAGCTCTTTTCTGAAGTCTGAAGATATCTATTAAGCTTGATTGAGTTTTACACCAGAACAATATGCCATAAGACACGATGGACTGAATGTAAGCAAAATACTCTAATATAGTACAGTCTGTGCTGTATACTCTATATAGTATCCTCAATACAAAACATGCCGAATTGAACCTGTGGGATAAATACTTGAGATGGTCTTTCCAGCTTAAGTTTTGATCAATGTGCATGCCCAGAAACTTCGTGGATTGCACGCTGTCTCTCTCCTTATCAAGTAGTTTTAACTGGAGGTCCATATCTTGGGTTGCTTTGCCATACTGTATATAATTTGTTTTACTTAGATTACGTGTTAACTCATTAGCATTAAACCACTGTTGTATATATTTTAGGACTATGTCAGTCGTGGTGGTTAATGATTTTTTACCATCACTTATAATTATGCTCGTGTCATCTGCGAACAACATTATATTGGTAAAAATATTTGGATTTTTTGTGTCATTTATATAAAGCAAGAGTAATAAGGGACAAAGAACACTGCCCTGTGGGACGCCTATTTCCAATTTCTTTGCATCTGAAACCCACTTGATTTTCTGATTTTAATGTTCTGTGATGATTTCTACCACCTGAGTTCTATCTTGAAGGTAAGATTCAAACCATTGCCCCACAGCTCCCCTTACACCTGTCGCCTCCATCTTGTTTAACAGAATATGGCAATTTACTGTATCAAAAGCTTTAGATAGATCTAAGTTAATTCCTGCTATACATTTTTTAGTGTCAAGATTCCTGACAATCTCTTCAGTATAGGCACGGATAGCTGATTCTGTGCTGTGGCCCCAGCAAAAGCCATGTTAATTGCAGTTCAGAAGTTTGAAAGCATCTAACTAATTTATGTCTGGTTTTCATTAATTTCTGTTGAATTTTGGAAAATGATTGTAGAAGAGATATTGGTCTATAATTTTCTACCTTGCATGGATATCGTTTTTTTATCAGAGGTGTAACCTTAGAAATTTTCAACCTCTAAGGAAACACGCCTTCGCTGAAAGACAAATTGGCAGTAGGTACCAGGGGCTTTATAATTTGTTGGGCAACTTTTCTTATTATTGACACAGGCACTTCATACACACCTGCAGACATTTTTTTTATTTTAGACTCTTTGTCACCTTTAATATTTCATTATAATTTGTGGGAGTTAACAACGTATTATTTATGTAATTTGCCAGGGTTTCATCTTTTAATTTAATATTTTCACTATTTTTGAGTACTATTTCCTGATCCTTGAGGCCCTTACCTATTTCCCTTTTCACAATTTCCCTAGTACTTCTTGATTTATTGTCCGATTTTCTTATTAATTTATCCTTACTTAATAATTTTGCTTTTGTAACTACATTTCTTTATATGTTGTTTGTAGTTTGTTACATGTTCTTCAGTCCACCTTTACAGTTTATAGTTAAGCATTTTCATGGTCCTGGTGGCATTTCTAATACCTGTTGTGACCCAGAAGTTAGCATGTAAATGGCTGTATGAGTTTGTTTTGACAAGTTTTTTAGGAAAACACATTTTAAAAGTCAACATAAACAGGGAAGAAAAAACATTATATGCAGCATTTGTGCTAGTTTGTAACAGTACTTCTGCCCATGATTGGTTAATTAGTGAATTTATGAAGTGACTTCAACTATTTGTAGAGAACGTTCTTTTGTACATTTGATATGATCTATTTTTGGTCTCAGGGGCTGTGAGAAATTTAAGGATGAGTGCATTGTGATCCGGTATTCCTAGGTCAACATTTAGTACATCTGTATCTATGGCATCTATATTTGTGAAAATATTGTCTATGAGACTTTTTGAAGAGTTTGTTACTCTTATAGGGTTAGTTATTTGCGGATGCAAGTTGAAGCTCTGTAAAACATTCAGGAACTGGTCTTTGGATGCCCCTTCAGTTAATAAGTTGACATTAAAATCTCCTCTTATAATTATTGTTGATTTGTTATCATGTAATATATTGAGCAATGCTTCTAACTTATTTCTAAAAATTTCAGGATCACCATATGGTGATCTGCACACTGACATTATTATTAATTTATTCTTTTGCATGTTCAGTTGTATTGCTGCAGCCTCAAAATGTTTTTCTTCACTCAGTTACAGTCATATTTTTAACCTTTACTCCAGGTTTTACATAAACAAATATTTTCTAATTCATAACTCATGCACGAATGTTCTTGAATACAAATACAATCTATACTAGCTTCACTGGCTGCAATCTCAAGTTCTGATATTTTGTTTTTAATGCATTGTATATTAAGGCCTATTTTTTTTATATTATTAGAGTTAGCTTGAGAGGAATCTGTACTTTGCTTTCCAATGTTCTGGCTGTTCCTTGTTGAGACTAGGTACCAAAATTCCGTAAGAATTACACGTTTCCTTCCCTTGTATTTCTTACCACTGGAGGTGCCACCGTACTTGTTGTATCTGTTGTTGTGGCTGCTGTTTCAGTGGATGCTGAAGGTGTTTTTGAAGCTGATGTTTCTGTGGATGTTGGAGATGCTTCAAGTTTTGATGTTGAATCCGTTTTTGTAACTGATGTTCCAATTGATAATGGGACTTTTGCTGAGACTGTAGTTTCATTTAAAACTGGAACTACGTTACTGTGGATGTTGAAGCTGCACGTGAAGTTGGTAAATGATGCTTTGATGGCGTTGATTTTTCTTCTGTTGATGATGCATGAGTGGCATTTTAATTAAGGGCCTGAGAGAAGGGTTGGGGGCAAAGAGGGCAGGGGTCACCTTCCAAGGCCTGGCCTCAATGTCCCATTCCCGCCCTCCCAGAATCATGGAAGGAAAGGGGTTTGATAGGATCAAGAGAACTTTATTGGATCAAATACGCTTATAAACATCCCTATTTTTTAATTTTTTATATTATTATTATTATTATTACTACTTTCTTCTATTTTTTATTTTTATTTTTTAATTTTTTAGTGGGATCTTCTGAGTCGTCTTTGCGTAATAAATGTAAGGAGGACTCCCTCTGAATCGTTTGCTCTGAGGATCAATCATGTGCTGTGAATCATTTTTAAGTGTGCCTTCTAGTACTCAGAACACCCCAATGGGCAGGAGGATCCTCGAATAATGTGCCTAAATAGTTCGATAGTTGTGTGCGGTACAATGCATGGTGGCAGAACGCCTGATGAATCATTGTCAGGTGGACCCACAAGTCCAGAGCATTTTCGGGATCAGCTTGCAAAATGTAATACAGCATCATGCCCTTCAGCCAGTTGACAGCGTTCATTCTTGTTGTGAGAAACTAAGTGGTATCTGTGTAGGAGTTCATCTGGTGTGACAGAGGCTGGCTGTTGTTGCAACAGGAGCGCTAGCATACGTTGTACAAGATTCCAGCATCTGCCAGTCACAGCACATATCAGGAAGTGCACATCTCAATTGATGATGGTACAGTGCAGACACAAAGGGTCGTCAGTGAAATGAATGGAATGGAGGTGCTGGTGTGTGGCTAATTTGCCATTCACCACCACATACCACAGGGAACGAGCAAATGTGGGCGGTATGGGGTGTGGACAGCTCGCCGTACCCTGGTCCAGTGGATAGTTGGGTGTTGTTGTTTGGCATTGTTATGGGATGGTCATGCCTGATAGATGCGGTAGTAATCTCTCGTGCTCGGTGCCCCTGTCACCTGTAGATCCTCGGTCATGTAACTCAGTTCGAGCAGAAAATTGCGGATGTGGGCAAGAGACTGAGGTGAGCAAGAGACATCCATAGGTACAATGCCCACGTGCAGTTGTGGGCATGAGTCTATCCCGGGCCCCCTGCCATTGGAAGCCTCGTTAAATTAGTGTAGCGAACTTTGAATATATGACTTGCACTCACAAATTGTCCATACGCCGCATGGAAATTGTGGGCCATGGTGGCTGTTAACGGTAAAATATGCACAAAATAATTAAGTTTGAACGCTAGATAAGTATTGATGTAATGTATTCGGAGAATCATATTCATATTGCAGAATCTGGTATCACAGAGCAGCGGCTGTGTCCTTTGTAGTAGATTGGCGAACTGTACTGGAGATCTGCACCCCCAGTGTGTTCAGTGAGGGAACCTTTTGGAAGGGAATCGCTGTTGGGTGCAGAGGGCCTCTCCAGATATCCATGTACATCATCTTGCACATGTTGACGACACTTCCTGATACCACGTCATAGAGGCACAGCCACTGAAGCGTTGCTTGGATTTTGTCGCCGACCGCACCAAGAGCACCACATCATCTGTGGAGGCAGCACATCAGAAGGTCACGACTTGAATGCAGGTTCCTTCCAGTCATTGGCGGAGGCCGTGCAGTGCAGGTTTGAGGGCCGCCGCGAATAAGGCTCGGGACATCCCTATTGCACAATCCGTCCAAGAGTGATGTGTTCAGTCTGTTATCTGTTGATCATAATCCAGGAGCACGCCCTGTGGATTAAGCATGAGATCAACCTTGCTGATGCCTGCGCGAGGCCCATGCATTCAAGCATGGCGCGAAGGAAAGGCGTGATCAAAATTGATGGCGACAAGAGCGCCTTGGAGGCGTCAGGCCACTGCCAGCGCCGTGATGTCGTGGTAGGGGCCAAGTGCCCTGTAGATGTTGTTGTCTCCGCCTAAACATAACTGGTCAGGATGGATCAGATGTCCAATGGTAGTCTGAAGATGAGGGTGGAGGATAGCGTTCAGTAGCATAAGAGGGCGATAAGTGTGACATCAGTGAGAGCTGCTCAGTTTGGGAACTGGTATCAATGATGCCTTTGATGAAATCTGTAGGGACCTTAATATCGTCATGGACGAGGTCTTGAAACATCTGAATCCACTAAGCACCCATCAGGGGATAGAAGGTGCGGTAGAATTCATTCGGTAAGTCGTCTGGGCCCAGTGACTTGTTCGGAACACCGCATGCCAAGGCCGCTGTTAAGTTTTCAGCAGTTATGGAAGCCAGCAGGATGTCATCCTGGGCCACTACTCTGGGGTCAGGCAGACCACACAGGATGTCTTTGTACTCGCAAACAGTCTGTGGGTCCTCGGCGTAAAACATCCTGTAATGCTGGATGAATGCTACAGCGATAGCACACTGTGAATTGATGCACCCACTCTCTGCTGCCTCTACTGATGTTATAAGGTGGTGCTTGTGATGGCGTCTCTCTATGATAACGTGATATATGGATGCCATTTCGGTGGGGATGATATCCTGCACCCTCGTCCGGACTCGTGCTCCGTCAAGCTTTTCTGTGGTGAGATGGATTAGGCAGTCTTTGAGACGATTAACCGCTGTCTGCCATTCAGGTGATGGTGGCTGGTGAGTTCTCTCACTGCAGTGTTATAGAATTCTGACAATGCCCGATGCCAGCACACTCTGTCACGGCCATATGCCATGAGTATCTGTCGGAGAGCCGGTTTGGTGCGGTCGAGCCACCAACGTAAGGTGGAAGGATGTGCATGCAAACTCTGGAGGCAGTGGTCCCACGTAGCAGCAATCTCCTGCCTAGATGAATCCTCATACAGGTAGGAAACGTTCAGCGTCCATGGACCACTGCTGCGGTATGTGAGCTGTCGGGGTAGTGTGATCGAGCAGATGTATGCCAAATGGTCGGTGAAGGCTGTCGGTCACATTTCCGTGTCCCTTGTCTCTGTGCAGAGTCCTTGTGAGATGTATATCCAGTCAAGGTGGCTGGCAGAGTGGTCGGTGAAATGTGTATAGCCACGATGATCCCGTGAAGGAGACACCACGTGACATGTAGCACCAGATCTCTCACGAGAGACTGTAGTGCTGGGCATCTAAAGTAGTGCGGTGTTTGGTCTGCTGAATCTAAGACGCTATTGAAATCGCTGACTATGATGTAGTGTTCCGTATTCCTTTCAGGAGTGGAGCAATTTCATTGGAATAATAGATGACTCTTTCTCTGTGACGAGATGACCCGGAGGGTGCGTAAACATTGACAACGTGGAATGTTCCCACCATGATGGCAACACCTCGTGCAGATGGCAGGTACATAACTCCAGTGCCTTGATGCCGTTGTGTTAAAGGATGGCGGTTCCGCCAGCACCATCACTTGATGAGATGCTGTAGGCTGTGTATCCATAAATATTCAGTTGCAGCTCTGGATGGACTTCTTGAAGGAGGGTGATATCCAGGTCTGCCGCTAGGAGGATTTTAAGGAATATGAGCGTTTTGATGATGGAACGTAGGCCGTTAACATTGACTGTGCCCAAACGGTAGGATTGGGGTATCTAAATGGCGTCCCCTCAGTGATAGTGGGGCCATTTGGCTGCTCTTCTTTGCAGCAGCTATCCTTAATGTGGCCCTTCTACATGTGTTACATGCTCATCGTGTGGGGTGCCAGTTCCATGTGGCAAAGGAGTTTCAAGGGTGTCTTTGCGTCTTCTGCCTCCGTGTAAGCAGCCCAGTCACCGAGTGGTGATGGAGTCGTTGATGGCGGTCTTTATTGGCATTGTGCTCCATCACCCAGTCTTTGTCCTGAGGGGCCTCCATCATGGAAACGTCTGGGCTGGGCGAGGCCGCCGTCCAGCCTGCCTTAGGGCGGTTCTGGTAGATTCCGTTGAAACGACATGTAAGAGACGGCGTCAGCTGCGTGCTCCCCGCCTTCGCCCTGTTGGTCATCTGCCGTCAAGAGGCGGCGTTTCCTATGACGCTTTTGCAACTGTTGTACCTGCGTCCGTTGAAGGGCTGGGAGCAGTACCTTTGGCCATGCAGCCTGTGTCCAATACCAACGCCTCTGGTATGACAATGGTGATAGTGATGGTGGTGGTGGTGGTGGTGGTGGTGGTGGTTACGGGCGTTGTGTCTTGCAAGGGCGTCTCGTCGTGTGGTTCCACAGTCATGGCAGCTTCGATGGCTGAGCTCGTGGGCGCATTTGACTGCAGCAAAGGTGCAGCATCTGTGCACACTGGCTGCAGCGCTTCCGCATACGTTAGTTGTAACACGGTTGGCATAACTGTCAGTACTGGTTCCGCATGCGGCACCTGGACAAGTTGGCACTGGAGGCAGTTGGATCACACGTGGCCCTCCTGTCCACAGTCAACACAAGTCCGCAGTTGTCCTTCATAAATAATGATGGCTCGGCAACCTCCGATGAACACATACCATGATGTGTTTGTGGAGTTCAATGCGTACCTGTCAGACGCCATTAAACACACAATAGGTTTAAAAGGTATTCCACTTCTCTCCCATGTAGCAATGCGCCAGTAACGAGTGCTGCAGGGACCTCGAAATGCAGTTTGAATATGCGCACCGTGTGCACACCCATACCTGCGTTGTCCACTGTTACCATGCGTACGTTACCATCAGACTGGCAAAAGCGGTAGCTGTTCATGGAATGTCGGATTAGTTTGTCACACGCCTCTTAATTTTTCATCTTGAGATAGACAATATGGGCAGTAATAGACAGGTGTATGCCTATCAGCTCGTGGGGATGGACATGCATGTCGTCTCTCAGAAACCGTTCAATTTCATAAGCCTTTGGTCGCACGTAAGAATTGTTGAGTTGCTCAGCGCACCGCACGTCCGTGCCGCATCGCGGCTAAATGCTGACTGGTCTAGCCTCTGTTCTTCTGATTGCTGGACTAGTCAACAGATGCTGTGCTTGATTGTGAACCTGCTGAAGAAAGTGGTACATCTGTTGCTGATGATAATGGTTCAGCTGTTTTTGATGATTTTGACAACTGATGAGTTGGGAGATTTGGCTGCTGTACTGGACGACACCTCAGATTGTTTTACTTCTTCTAACGTCAAAGAATCTTCTGTTGTTACCAATGATTGTGGGACATCAGCTCTTCCTATTTCCACTAATGTTGATACTGTAATAAGGTCATTTACAGACAGTGTGATAGTGTTTCGTACTGCTTTTGACTCTTTAATAGCATTTGATATTTCAGCACTCATGACTTCTTTCCCTTTCATGTTTCTCTAGTACCTCCCGCTGCAGAAGTCAAACACGCGCCAGAACAAATGGACGTGGCCAGCCCATAGAGGGCTCCGCGTCCGCGGTGGCTCTTCTGCGCAGTGGCTCTCGTGCAACGAGGGCACCACCGCTACACCACATGCAGACCGCTGCCAATAGCCGCTCCCTCCGGTTTCATATATAGGGACCCGCTCTGCCCTAGTCCAGTCAGTCTGGTACTCGCTCTGGATTGTGTCTCTATCTCGACGGTACTGCGTTCTGGTCATTGCTCGTTGTTGACATTTGTCTGGCTCTGGTTCCGAGTGGATTTACTGTTGGTGATTGGTGTTGTGGTTTCGACAAGCCTCCATTGTTTATCTCTTCCTTGTTGTGTCGGTCATAGTCGGTCATTGTCAGTTGTCGTTGGTCTGTCGTCCGAATCTTCCTTGTGTTTACCCGGTGGTGCATGCTCCACCGCCGGCGGCTTCCCCCGCCTGGTGGCTCCGATCCCGCAGCCCAAGCCGTTCCCGTGGTTGGTTTTGGTTATTACAGTTTCTGGAAGTTCATGCTCTGTGAAATGCTTTCTGCAATCATTGTTTATCCTAACATATGTAGCATTAGGATAATCTTGGCGAAAAGTCTGTTGGCAGTAATAATCTCAGTATCCAAGCAAGAGTTTTCCATTCAAATCTTCAAATAGTAGCGCTCCTGGTTTGATTATGCCTGTTACCTTGACTCCTGTTTTATTAGAATTCATAATTTTGGCTACACCTCTTCCATGGCTGTCTGCTAGAATAAGAATTTCATGTATGTTTTCTAATGTGTTTTTTGTTTTGTTTACAAATAGTAGGGCTATTTGTCCGCAGCTCGTGGTCGTGTGGTAGCGTTCTCGCTTCCCGTGCCCAGGTTCCCAAGTTCGATTCCCGGCAGGATCAGGGATTTTCTCTGCCTCGTGATGACTGGGTGTTGTGTGATGTCCTTAGGTTAGTTAGGTTTAAGTAGTTCTAAGTTCTAGGGGACTGATGACCAAAGATGTTAAGTCCCATAGTGCTCAGATCCATTTGAACCTTTTTTTTTAGGGCTGTTTGTTTTGCTCTGTAAGGGTTTTGGAGGTCATGAAATTACGAAAGGATATCAAGTTTCTCATTGTTGGCAATTCTCCCGAAACAGCCACTCTGGGACCTAAAATCAATACGATTGTTCAACAATCTGTGATTTAGTCAAGTCTTCTATTATAGATATTGGAAATGAATTCAGGATACACCACTATAGCTACTTCAGCATCGGAAAAAGATGGAGTGGATATAAAGCTTATTATTGTCAATATTGATGTAGTAGAAGTTTCTGCTGGCCTGGAGTCCACTCCTGTTTTCTTTTCTGCAACATGTTTTCCACTGTAGTAAATATAAGCTGTACCTTTGGTAATATCTTGTTTTATTATGATTTTCTTATGAGTGGAATCATTTCTCTTTCTTGTGGGTGACATAGCTCGAGTCTGACTTCGGCACGACAATCAAACAACTGAATGAATGCGAAATCACGGGGGAAGATTTGCGCATGAAGCCGCACTTAACAGCATTGCCAAATATACAATGGCATGGAGCTGAAAAGTAATAAGGCTGTGACTTAAAGCTTTTGTGCTCCACACATCTAACCTGCAGTATGGGTTTAACATAGAAGCGAAAGGTTAACTTGATTCTTTTCAGTGCCGTTTGAAGCATGTTATCCAAGAAATTCACGATGTTCAACAAAACAAAATATGCATGTTTGGACTTAATGACTTTCAGCTCAGACCGTTCAGTTTAATCATTGCTAACATGCGATTTAAGAATAATGAAAGATGGTCGTATACTTGGAAGTGACCTAAAGACACTGGAAGGTTTCAGATTAATTATATAATGGTGAGATGGAGATTTCAGAACTATATTTTTAATTGTAGGACATTTCCAGGAGGAGATGCAGGCTCTGACCACAATTTATCTGTTGTGAACTGTAGATTAAAGCTGAAGAAATTGCAAAAAGATAGGAAATAAAGGAGATGGAACCTGGATTAGTTGAGAGAAGAAGAGGTTTTTGAGAGTTTCAGAGGGAGCATTAGGCAACTATTGACTCAGAAAAGGAAAGCAATACAGCAGAAGACGAATGGGTAGCTTTAAGAGATGAAATAGTGATCAGATAGGTAAAAAGACAAGGCCTAGTAGAAATCCTTGGGTATTACAAGAGAGAATTGAACTGATGAAAGGAGAAACTATAAAAGTGCAGCAACTGAAGCAGCGAAAGGAAATACAAACATCTAAAAAATCTGATTGACAGGAAGTGCTAAATTAATAAGGAGGCATGACTAGATGATACACTTAAGAATTTAGAAGCGTATATCACTAGCCGGAAAAACAGATACTGCCTACAGGAATAATACAGAGGCTGTTGGAAAAAAGAGGGCAAGAATATCAAGGGCTCACAGAGGAAACCAGTAGTAAGCAAAAAAGGGAAAGCTGAAAGATGGAAGAATTATGTAGAGGGTCTGTACAAGGGAGACAACCTTGAAAGCAATAATATAGGACTGGAAGAAGACATAGATGAAGATGAGATGGGAGATACGATATTGCAAGAAGAATTTGAATGAACACTGGTAGATCTACCGTATTTACTCGAATCTAAGCCGCACCTGAAAAATGAGACTCGAAATCAAGGGAAAAAAGTTTCCCAAATCTAAGCCGCACTTGAAATTTGAGACTCGAAATTCAAGGGGAGAGGAAAGTTTTAGGCTGCACCTCCAAATCGAAACAAAGTGGGTCCATTGTAATATGAGACACAATTTAGGTTGAATGAATGACGATACAGCTATAGTAGTTTGGTTCGAGTCGTAAGCTTAGCAGTTAAGCTTTACCAGGTAGCCATTGCTTTGCGTCAGGTGCTCCGTCCGTATTTATACGGGTTGTTGTTGTTGTCTTCAGTCCTGAGACTGGTTTGAAGCAGCTCTCCATGCTACTCTATCCTGTGCAAGCTCCTTCATCTCCCAGTACTTACTGCAACCTACATCCTTCTGAATCTGCTTAGTGTATTCATCTCTTGGTCTCCCTCTACAATTTTTGCCCTCCACACTGCCCTCCAATGCCAAATTTGTGATCCCTTGATGCCTCAGAACATGTCCTACCAACCGATCCCTTCTTCTAGTCAAGTTGTGCCACAAACTCCTCTTCTCCCCCATTCTATTCAATACCTCCTTTATTAGTTATGTGATCTACCCATCTAATCTCCAGCATTCTTCTGTAGCACCACATTTCGAAAGCTTCTATTCTCTTCTTGTCCAAACTATTTATTGTCCATGTTTCACTTCCATACATGGCTACACTCCATACAAATACTTTCAGAAACGATTTCCTGAAACTTAAATCAATACTCGATGTTAACAAATTTCTCTTCTTCAGAAACGCTTTCCATGCCATTGCCAGTCTACATTTTATATCCTCTCTACTTCGACCATCATCAGTTATTTTGCGCCCCGAATAGCAAAACTGCTTTGCTAGTTTAAGTGTCTAATTTCCTATTCTATTTCCCGCAGCATCACCCGACTTAATTCGACTACATTCCATTATCTTCGTTTTGCTTTTGTTGGTCTTCATCTTATATCCTCATTTCAAGACACTGTCCATTCCGTTCAACTGCTCTTCCAAGTCCTTTGCTGTCTCTGACAGAATTACAATGTCATCGGCGAACCTCAATGTTTTTAGTTCTTCTCCATGGACTTTAATACCTACTCCGAATTTTTCTTTTGTTTCCTTTACTGCTTGCTCAATATATGGATTGAATAACTTCGGGGACAGGCTGCAACCCTGTCTCACTCCCTTCCCAACCGCTGCTTCCCTTTCATTCCCCTCGACTCTTATAACTGCCATCTGGTTTCTGTACAAATTGTAAATAGCCTTTCGCTCCCTGTATTTTACCCCTGCCACCTTTAGAATTTGAAAGCGAGTATTCCAGTCAACATTGTCAAAATTTTCTCTATGTCTACAAATGTTAGAAATGTAGGTTTGCCTTTCCTTAATCTATTTTCTAAGATAAGTCGTAGGGTCAGTATTGCCTCACGTGTTCCAACATTTCTGCCGAATCCAAACTGATCTTCACCGAGGTCGGCTTCTACCAGTTATTCCATTCATCTGTAAAGAACTCACATTAGTATATTGCAGCTGTGACTTATTAAACTGATGGTTCAGTAATTTTCACATCTGTCAACACCTGCTTTCTTTGGGATTGGAATTATTATATTCTTCTTGAAGTCTGAGGGTATTTCACCTGTCTCATACATCTTGCTCACCAGATGGTAGAGTTTTGTCAGGACTGGCTCTCCCAAGGCCGTCAGTAGTTCCAATGGAATGTTGTCTACTCCCGGGGCCTTGTTTCGACTCAGGTCTTTCAGTGCTCTGTCAAACTCTTCACGCAGTATCGTATCTCCCATTTCATCTTCATCTACATCCTCTTCCATTTCCATAATATTGTCCTCAATTACATCGCCCTTGTATAGACCCTCCATATACTCCTTCCACCTTTCTGCTTTCCCTTCTTTGCTTAGAATTGGGTTTCATCAACGCTCTTGATATTCATACAAGTGGGTCTCTTTTCTCCAAAGGTCTCTTTAATTTTCCTGTAGGCAGTGTCTATCTTACCCCTAGTGAGATAAGCCTCTACATCCTTACATTTGTCCTCTAGCCATCCCTGCTTAGCCATTTCGCACTTCCTGTCGATCTCATTTTTGAGATGTTTGTATTCCCTTTTGCCCGCTTCATTTACTGTGTTTTTATATTTTCTCCTTTCATCAATTAAATTCAATATTTCTTCTGTTACCCAAGGATTTCTACTAGCCCTCGTCTTTTTAACTACTTGATCCTCTGCTGCCTTCACTAGTTCATCCCTCAAAGCTACCCATTCTTCTTCTACTGTATTTCTTTCCCCCATTCCTGTCAATTGTTCCCTTATGCTCTCCCTGAAACTCTGTACAACCTCTGGTTTAGTCAGTTTATCCAGGTCCCATCACCTTAAATTCCCACCTTTTCGCAGTTTCTTCAGTTTTAATCTACAGTTCATAACCAATAGATTGTGGTCAGAGTCCACATCTGCCCCTGGAAATGTCTTACAATTTAAAACCTGGTTCTTAAATCTCTGTCTTACCATTATATAATCTATCTGATACCTTCTAGTAACTCCAGGATTCTTCCATGTATACAACCTTCTTTTATGATTCTTGAACCAAATGTTAGCTATGATTAAGTTATGCTCTGTGCAAAATTCTACCAGACAGCTTCCTCTCTCATTATCTCCCCCAATCCATATTCACCCACTATGTTTCGTTCTCTCCCTTTTCCTACTCTCGAATTCCAGTCACCCATGACTATTAAATTTTCGTCTCCCTTCACTACGTGAATAATTTCTTTTATCTCATCATACATTTCATCAATTTCTTCATCATCTGCAGAGCTAGTTGGCATATAAACTTGTACTGTAGTAGGCATGGGCTTTGTGTCTATCTTGGCCACAATAATGTGTTCACTATGCTGTTGGTAGTAGCTTACCTGCACTCATATTTTTTTATTCATTATTATACCTACTCCTGCATTACCCCTATTTGATTTTGTATTTATAACCCTGTATTCATCTGACCAAAAGTCTTGTTCCTCCTGCCACCGAACTTCACTAATTCCCAGTATATCTAACTTTAACCTATCCATTACCCTTTTTAAATTTTCTAGCCTACCTGCCCGATTAAGGGATCTGACATTCCACACTCCAATCCATAGAACACCAGTTTTCTTTCTGCTGATAACGACATCCTCTTGAGTAGTCCCCGCCCGGAGATCCGAATGGGGGACTATTTTACCTCAGGAATATTTTACCCAAGAGGCCGCCATCATCATTTAACCATACAGTAAAGCTGCATGCCCTTGGGAAAAATTACGGCTGTAGTTTCCCCTTGCTTTCAGCCGTTCGCAGTACCAGCACAGCAAGGCCGTTTTGGTTAGTGTTGCAAGGCCAGATCAGTCAATAATCCAGACTGTTGCCCCTGCAACTACTGAAAAGGCTGCCTCCCCTCTTCAGGAACCACACGTTTGTCTGGCCTCTGAACAGATACCCCTCCGTTGTGGTTGCACCTACAGTACAGCCATCTGTATCGCTGAGGCACGCAAGCCTCCCCACCAACGGCAAGGTCCATGATTCATGGGGGGGATTTATACGGGTACCCTTCCTTTTTCACGTGCTTCATCTTGTTTGAATTGATTGCTTATTTTTCTTTGATCTGATAAGTGCCATTCTCTTTGTTATAGGTGTTTACATAACTTTAAGCTGAAAATGCATTACTGTACTGTGTCATTCATTGTTTGTCGCATTCTGATAGTGAGTGTTTACAGCCTGTCTCCGCTCGCGGCATGGCTTGCTTTTGTACACGCTACAGCTGCTTACAATAAAAACAAGAGAGACTGCTATTTGTTGTTACTTACACTGCTGCCTTCTTTGATAATGATCAACAAGAACCAAATAAAAGACTGCGTATGATAGAAGATGTTGTGAACGAGAGCTTAGCGAAAATTTTTCTCTGTTTGAAAATCTTTGCAGACGCCTCTTTATTACATTACATTCTGCTCAGAAATTAGAGTCATCTTAGATTTAAAATCTAGTCAATTGCCGTGCTTCTTTTCTGACTGTATCACTATTAGGCATAAGAATAATACGAGTTTCATGACATGATATGTATATTATTTCGCTTTTGTTGTTGTCTCACTCTAGTTTCATAGTTTATTTGGCAGACAGGATTTAAATGAGATAGCAGCAAACACGAAAGAATACATGGCAAAATGTTTATATTCGTATTATTCTTATGGTGAAGAGAATACTGCATGTGATTCACAATTCACAGAAGTTCCTATTAGCAACCATCTCTTCTCACAGGTAGGAAAAAATTCAGAATGTAGAGTTGGCCATATTGACAAACATCCCAAACTGTCCTGCCAGTCGGATTTTTGTAGTACATTGAAATGCTGCTACATTCGAAGATGAACAATATGGAATTTGTATTTATTTAGTTGGATAATGTATGAAAATGCAGCGGTCGAAACTTGAGGTGGAGAAAAAAGCTCGTCTTCCACCGTTTTTAATTTTTTTAAATTTATTTACTGACGCAGAGATTTGTGCCTGCAAAGCGTGCCTTTGTAGCGCTACGTATATTCGACGCAGAAGTTAGTTGTGGCGGCATCTACCAATATTTTTCAGAATTTCTGCTTACTTTGCACTCGATTCTAAGCCACAGCCAGTTTTTTGTATTACAAAAACCGGAAAAAAGTGCGGCTTAGATTCGAGTAAATACGGTAAGTCAAAAAGAGACTCCTAGAGTGTATGACATTCCATCAGCACTACTGATAGCCTTGACATAGCCATCCAGCACAGAAGTGTCCCGTCCAGTGTGCAAGATGTCTGAGACAGGCAAAATACCCTCAGCCTTCAAGAAGACTGTAATAATTCCAATTTCAAAGAAAGCAAAACTTGACAGGGATGAATATTTCATAACAATCAGTTTGATAAGTCATGGTTTCAAAATGCTAACACTAATTCTATACAGAAGAATGGAAAACTGTAAGAGCTGACCTCGGGGAAGATCAGTTTGGATTCCAGAGAAATGTAGGAACACTTGAGACAGTACTGACCCTATGACTGCCCAGAGAAGATAGGTTAAGGAGAGGCAAATCTGCATGTATAGCATATGTAGACTTAGAGAGAGCTTTTGACAATATTGACCGGAATACTGTCTATGAAATTCTGAAAATAGAAGGGGGAAAACACACGGAGTGAAAGGTACAGAAACCATATGGCAGTTACAAGCATCGAGGGGCATGAAAGAGATGCAGTGGTTGAGAAGGCAGTGAAAAAGGTTTGTAGGTTATCCCCTGATGTTATTCAATCTGCACAATGAGCAAACACTAAAGGAAAGCAAAGAAAAGTTTGGAGTATGAATTAAAGTTCAGGGAGAAGAAATAAAAACTCTGAGGTTTGCATTGGTATTCTAATTCTGTCAGAGACAGCAAAGGACTTGGAAGACCAATTTAACAGAATGGATAGTCTTAAAAGGAGGATATAACATGAACTTCAACCAAAGCAAAACAAGAATAATTGAATGTAGTTTAATTAAATCAGGTGATGCTGAGGCAGTTTGATTAGGAAATTAAGCACTAATACATACATCAAAAAAAAGTTTTGCATCACCTCAGTTCTGAGAGTTCCAGAACTGTGCAGAAAATTGGAATAGAGATCAACATAAACATCATTTCTGCCCTTTTTATTGCTCATGAAAACCACACATTGCATGTTGTACCACCATACAGCGAGACCTTCAGAGGTGGTGGTCCAGATTGCTGTACACACCAGTACCTTTAATACCCAATACCACGTCCTCTTGAATTGATACATGCCTGTACTCATCGTGGTATACTATCCACAAGTTCACCAGGGCACTGTTGGTCCATATTGTCCCACTCCTCAACGGCGATTCGGAGCAGATTCCTCAGAGTGATTGGTGGGTCACGTCCTCCATAAACAGCCCTTTTCAATCTACCATGTTCAATAGGGTACATGTCTGGGGAACATAAACAGCTCTTTTCAATCTATCGTGTTTGGTAGGGTACACTGTCTGGAGAACATGCTGGCTACTCTAGTCCAATGATGCCATTATCCTGAAGGAAGTCATTCACATGGTGGGGGCTTGAATTGTTGTCCCCAAAGACCAATGCCGTGCCAATATGCTGCTGATATGGTTGCATTATTGGTTGTAAGATAGCATTCACGTATTGTACAGCTGTTACAGTGCTTTCCATGACCACCAGCAGCACACGTCGGCCCCACATAATGTCACCCCAAAACAGCAGGGAACCTCCACCTTGCTGTGCACTCGCTGGACAGGGTGTATAAGGCATTCAACCTGACCGGGTTGCCTCCAAACACGTCTCCAACGATTGTCTGGTTAAAGGCATATGTAACACTCATTGGTGAAGAGAATGTGATGCCAATCTCAAGCAGTCCATTTGGCATGTTGTTGGGCCCATCTGTACTGCGCTGCATGGTGTCGTGGTTGCAAAGATGGACCTCGCCATGGAGTGAAGTTGCACATCATGCACCCAATTGCGCACAGTTTGAGTCGTAACACGATGCCCTGTGGCTGCACGAAAAACATTATTCAACATGGTGGCATTGCTGTCAGGGTTCCTCTGAGCCATAATCCTTAGGTAGAGGTCATCCACTGCAGTAGTAGCCCTTGGGTGGCCTGAACGAGGCATGCCATCGACAGTTCCTGTCCCTCTGTATCTCCTCCATCTCCGAACAACATTGCTTTTGTTCACTCCGAGACGCCTGGACACTTCCCTTGTTGAGAACCCTTCCTGGCACAAAGTAACAATGTGGACATGATCGAACTGTGTTATTGACTGTCTAGGCATGGTTGAGCTGCATACAACACAGGCCGTGTACCTACTTTCTGGTGGAATGAGGGGAACTGATCGGCTGCCGGGCCCCCTGCATCAAATAGGCGCTGCTCATGCATGGTTCTTTGCATCTTTGGGTGGGTTTAGTGGCATCTCTGAACAGTCAAAGGGACTGTGTCTGTGAAACAATATCCACCGTTCTGGAAACTGGGATGATGCAAAACTTTTTTTGATGTGTGTAGTAGTAGGTATGTTTTGCTGTTTGGGAAGAACAGTAATTGATGTTGGAAGAAGTAGAGAGGATATAAAAGGTAGAGTGGCAATGGAAAGAAATGCATTTCTGAAGAATAGAAATTTGTTGACATCAAATATAAATGTCAGTGTTAGGAAGTCTTTTCTGTAGGTATTTGTCTCAAGCGTAGCCGTGTGTGGAAGTGAAACATAAACGCTTAACAGTTTAGATAGAAAGTGGATAGAGGCTTTTAAATTGTAGTGCCATGGAATGTAATTTTAAAATGTTATGCTGTAGAGTAATGTTGAAGATTAGATGGATAAAATGCTTAACTAATGAGGAGGTAGTAAATAGAAATGGAGAAGCAAGAACTATGTAGCACAGCATGACTGAAAGAAGGGAGCAGTTGATAGGACACATTCTGTGACACCAAGAGATGACCAGTTTAGTATTGGAGGGAAGTGTGGCAGGTAAAAATTATAGAGGGAGACCAAGAGCTGAATACAGTAAGCAGACTCAGCAGGGTGTAGGTTGCAGTAATTCTTCAGAGATGAAGAGTGTTAGACAGAATAGAGTAGCTTGGAGAGCTGCATCGAACCAGTCTTTGGAGTGAAGACCATAAAAACAACAACAACTACTACTTCTACCACCACCACCACCACCACCACCACCACCACCATCACCACCTTTATCTCTCAGACTCTTTCTTTAGTTTTTATGTGCCTCACAGTTTGTTAATTAGTTACATTTTCCACAGATCGTATTTATGATCAAGTTTATGATGCAGAAAGTGTCAACTGAACAAATCTCCACTAATAATAAAACTGTAAAATTGTTGTATTTGTTTGTCTGTTTGGACATGCTAATCTCCAAAACTACTAGACGAATGTTCATGGGGTTTTCACAGGTAACTTGAGCATAGCTTGGGGAAATATGAGGCTTTATTTTGTCAAAATTGTATCACTGAAAGAAAGATATCGTGATTTTAAGTTTTATCTAAAACTGTAGTGTCTGTCTGTTTGAACTTGATAATGTCCAAAACTACTAGAATAATTTTGACTGGAATTTTACAGGTAACTTGAGCATATTTTGGAGCAACATATACAGTTTATTTCATCAAAATGAGAACGCAGAAAAAAAATTAATTTAAAGTTTTATTGAAGATCGTTTGTTCAGCTTAGTAGTTTGGATGTTTAATCATCATGGTGTAAAACACCAAAGATTGGGATGTTGGTTTTGTAGTACACCAAACAACCAATAGATAATGCTGTTAGTTTTTTTTAACTCAATGATAGATGTATTTTTTAAAGTGTATGTCAGTGACAGAATTAAGCACCACAATTGTATCTTTACAAATACAAACTAACAATGAATTTACTTGGCTATGGTATAAGGATTTACAGACTTTGCTTTGAGTATTAAAAACTTAACAACATCACTTTGCTTCTTTTAGTAGGTTTTATTTATATTCCTTGTTGTGAAAAACGACTTTATTTAAGTTTGATTTGTGATTTATTCATTCATTCATTAATCCTTTTTCCATAGATCATGAATACGACATTTCGTAATGATGTGGAATGTGTCACATTAACATAAGTTTTCTTTAGGCAAAATATTTACTTAATTTTTTTTTCAGTTACTACTTTATATCTAAGAATTAATATATTGAGTGGAAGGAGTTGTCATACAGAAATTCTTTTAATTTGCTTTTAAATGTTGGTTGGCTATCCCTTTCTGTGCCAAAGTGAGATTTAATCCAGAATAGTGAATATCATCCTTTCTTCTAGTGTTGTAGCTAAGCATTTTGCTGTTATTTTTGAATTGGGATGGGTTATCAATGACAAATTTCATAAGTGAATATATGTATTTGGAAGGTACTGATTACACGCTTTTGTGCAATGAATACTTTCTCTCTTAATGACGAATTGCCCCAAAATATAATGCCATGTGAAAGCAGTGAATGAAAATAGGCATGGTAGGCTAATTTACTGATATGTTTATCACAAAAGTTTGCAATAACCCTAATAGCATAAGTAGCTGAACCTAACCGTTTCAGCAGATCATCTTTGTGTTTCGTCCAATTCAATTTCTCATCAATGCACACTCCCAGAAATTTTGAGTATTCTACCTTAGCAACAGACTTCCGTTCATAGTCTATATTTATCAATGGTGTTATGTCATTTACTGTACAGTATTGTATAAAATGTGTTTTCTCAATATTTAGTGAGAGTCCATTTGCAGAGAAACACTTAATAATTTTCTGAAATACATTATTTGCAATTTACTCAGCTGATACTTGCTTCTTGCGTGTGATTACTACACTTATATTATCAGCTAACATAACTAACTTTGCATCTTCATGAATATAGAGTGCCATGTCGTTAATATATATTCAGAACAATGAAGGACCCAAGACTGAAGCCTTTGGGACACCATTCTTGATACCTCCCCAGTTAGACGACTCTGCTGGTTTTTGTAGACTATATGTACTGTTAATTTCAACCTTCCGCTTTCTTCCAATTAAGTATGGATTAAATTATTTGTGCTCCGTCCCACTCACACCACAATACTTAAACTTATCTAGAAGAATTTCATGATTCACACAATCAAAAGCCTTTCAGAGATCACAAAATATCCCAATGGCGATGTTCGGTTATTCATTGCATTTAATATTTGATCAGTGAAAGCATGTATGGCATTTTCTGTTGAAAAGCCTTTCTGAAAACCAAATTGGCAATTTGTTAGTACTTCATTTTTACAAATATGTGATGCTACTCTTGAATACATTACTTTTTCAGGAATTTTGGATAAAGTTGTCAGAAGTGAGACTGGGCGGTAGTTGTTAGCATCAGATCTATCCTCTTTTTTTATGCAATGGTTTAACAATAGCATATTCAGTCTATCTGGAAAAATGCCCTGTTTCAGTGAGATACTACATATGTGGCTGAGAATCCTTCTTATTTGTTGGGCATAAGCTTTTAGTACTCTGTTGGAAGTGCCATCAATTCCATGTGAGCTTTTACATTTGAGTGAATTTATTATTTTCCTAATTTCAGTAGGAGAGGTGGGTTGAATTTCAGTTTTATCAAATTGCATAGGTACTGCCTCTTCCATATACTGCCTTGCATTTTGTAATGAATAGCTGGAACCTATTTTCTCTACAACACTTAAAAAATGATTATTAAAAATGTTTTCTTCTTCTGACTTCTTGTTAACAAACTTTTCATTGTTTTTTCCCTTTTCACAATATTCCAAATTGTTTTAATTTTATTATCAGATGTGCTAATCTCAGACATAATGCACATACTTTTGGACTTCATAATAACTTTTCTTAATACAGTACAGTAGTTTTATAATGTTTTATTGTTTTGGGATCATTGCTCCTCCTAGCTATAAGATACATTTCCCTTTTCTGTTTACACGACATTTTTGTCCCTTTGGTAAGCCATGGCTTTTTACATAGTTTCTTACAATTACACTCCTGGAAATGGAAAAAAGAACACATTGACACCGGTGTGTCAGACCCACCATACTTGCTCCGGACACTGCGAGAGGGCTGTACAAGCAATGATCACACGCACGGCACAGCGGACACACCAGGAACCGCGGTGTTGGTCGTCGAATGGCGCTAGCTGCGCAGCATTTGTGCACCGCCGCCGTCAGTGTCAGCCAGTTTGCCGTGGCATACGGAGCTCCATCGGAGTCTTTAACACTGGTAGCATGCCGCGACAGCGTGGACGTGAACCGTTTGTGCAGTTGACGGACTTTGAGCGAGGGCGTATAGTGGGCATGCGGGAGGCCAGGTGGACGTACCGCCGAATTGCTCAACACGTGGGGCGTGAGGTCTCCACAGTGCATCGATGTTGTCGCCAGTGGTCGGCAGAAGGTGCACGTGCCCGTCGACCTGGGACCGGACCGCAGCGACGCACGGATGCACGCCAAGACCGTAGGATCCTAGGTAGTGCCGTAGGGGACCGCACCGCCACTTCCCAGCAAATTAGGGACACTGTTGTTCCTGGGGTCTTGGCGAGGACCATTCGCAACCGTCTCCATGAAGCTGGGCTACGGTCCCGCACACCGTTAGGCCGTCTTCCGCTCACGCCCCAACATCGTGCAGCCCGCCTCCAGTGGTGTCGCGACAGGCGTGAATGGAGGGACGAATGGAGACGTGTCGTCTTCAGCGATGAGAGTCGCTTCTGCCTTGGTGCCAATGATGGTCGTATGCGTGTTTGGCGCCGTGCAGGTGAGCGCCACAATCAGGACTGCATACGACCGAGGCACACAGGGCCAACACCCGGCATCATGGTGTGGGGGGCGATCTCCTACACTGGCCGTACACTACTGGTGATCGTCGAGGGGACACTGAATAGTGCACGGTACATCCAAACCGTCATCGAACCCATCGTTCTACCATTCTTAGAGCGGCAAGGGAACTTGCTGTTCCAACAGGACAATGCACGTCCGCATGTATCCCGTGCCACCCATCGTGCTCTAGAAGGTGTAAGTCAACTACCCTGGCCAGCAAGATCTCTGGATGTGTCCACCATTGAGCATGTTTGGGACTGGATGAAGCGTCGTCTCACGCGGTCTGCACGTCCAGCACGAACGCTGGTCCAACTGAGGCGCCAGGTGGAAATGGCATGGCAAGCCGTTCCACAGGACTACATCCAGCATCTCTACGATCATCTCCATGGGAGAATAGCAGCCTGCATTGCTGCGAAAGGTGGATATACACTGTACTAGTGCCGACATTGTGCATGCTCTGTTGCCTGTGTCTATGTGCCCGTGGTTCTGTCAGTGTGATCACGTGATGTATCTGACCCCAGGAATGTGTCAATAAAGTTTCCCCTTCCTGGGACAATGAATTCACGGTGTTCTTATTTCAATTTCCAGGAGTGTATATTTCACTGTTTTCTTAAGGAAACTGATTTCAAATATATTCACAAAGGTATCATGAAATAGGTTAAATTTTAAATTAGCGTAATGTTACCTGTACACCTCATCCCAGTCTAACTGTTGCAAGCTTCCCCTAAAATTTTGAAGTGTTAAATTGTTAATGGAATGCACTATTTTGGAGGACTGTTTTGCATTACTGTATGGAGCTATATCATACACTGTAACTAGCTCTGCATCATGATCAGACAGACCATTCTTAACAGGAAAAGTTTTTATTTGATTAAATTTATCTTGGTCTATGAAAACGTTATCTATCACTGTGCTGCTTTCCTGTACCACCCGACTAGGAAAATCAATAACTGATGTCAAATTGAAAGAACCAAGTAATACTTCAAGGTCAAGCTTTCTATCTGACTCTTCAGAAAATCTACATTCAAATCCCCACAAACAATAATTTGCTTTCCTTTGTCTGACAGGTAGCACAACAACGAATCCAAGTTTTTAAAAAATAGTTGAAAATTTCCCAATGGGGACCTATACATGGGTACAGTTATAAAAGCCTTGATTTAGTTTAAGCTCAGAGAAGAGGGAAGAGAGAGAGACAGACAGACTGATCAGTGCGGGAGAATGCCATGCTCAGGGACCGGATACGATTCCCGGCTGGGTCGGGATATTTTCTCCACTCTGGGACTGGGTGTTGTGTTATCCTCTTCGACACACAAGTCGCTGAAATGGCGTCACCAAAAGACTTGCACCAGGAGACCGGTCTACCCGATGGAAGGCCCTCGTCACACTATATTTCATTTCAGTGCGGTGGGGGTTAGTCTCCACGTAAGCCGTGTTTACGATTAGTGATCTTGCTGCGTCATTTTCGTTTACGATTCACACATCAAATGAAAACAAAACGGATTTCTGTGGTTGGGAGATATCAAATGAATTAAAGTACAATCATGTAATTATGGAAGGTTAACATATGTTATTAGTTTGTTTTCTGATTTTATTTTATTTCCACGTTTTTGGCAGTCAATCACCTTGCAGAACAATGAAGTTGTTTCTGTCGGTCTGCTAAATAAAAGTTGCTTTTATTAATCTTTTCCCCAGAGGCAGTCAGTTTATGAGAAACAAGTGTTTCATTTTGCACTATTGGCTAGTTTCAACAGTTCACTGTATTTCAAGTGCACATTTTCATCTTCTGGCACTTATGGCGTTATGCTCAAATAAAGAACCAAACATGAGATAGTACAGTACTGCTACTCCAAGAAAATTTGCATCCCAAAAACAGCACTGAAATTTTAATATTAGGTTGGGGCCTACTTAATTGTGAATCTGAACTAAAGAATGTGCACTTTAAACTGAATTATGCATTTTAGTATAGTATACTAAATTCCGATGCTCTTGGAGTATACTACTCCTTTCATGACGTCATGTAACATCTCTTAGTACTATATATGTACAAACATATGGGCCTACTACATCATCGTAGCTGCCTACACACAGTAATGCCTGTTTGCTGGCGCTTTTTGGCAAACGCTGAAATGAAGCTATTTCTGACAGGTTGCTTTGAAAAGTGTAAGTTTCACAGTAAATTTCCTTTTATGGAAGATGGATTGTGCTACGGGTGCGAATGGGGAAAAAGTATATTTTTCACCTTGGCAGAAGTGCATTTTTAAGTGGGAAAAAGTGTTTTTTTGACCAGGAAATCCGAGAATTTTTTGTTGTTGTCCATGTGTACACCCTGAAAAAGGATGAAAAAAAATTCTGTGGCTGCGTGATGCCTATTAAAAGTTTTTCATGTGTAAATGATTAATTATTTCTATTCAAGACTTCCTGTATGTTATAGAAGGAGTTGTTAAAGAGAAACGTCTTTGACCTACGTTTGAATACTCTTCTGCTGTATGCCATACATTTCATTTCTATGGGTAGATTGTCAAAGAATTTTGTAGATGCACATATGACTGCTTTATGTGCCAAAGTTAGATTATCACAGATCATTTTTTCTTCTCATGTTGTACTTATGAATATCTCTGTTACTCTCAAACTCGGAAGAATTGTTCACAATAAGTTCCATATGTGAATAAATGTACTTTGAGGCTGCTTAATCGGATGCCTACAATATATACATGTGTGAACCTTGCAAATAATTCAAACTGGTTTCTTTTGTACAATGATTACTATTTACCTAACAGAGCGATTACCCTGTAATATCATCCTGTAAGATATCATTGTATGAAAGTACGCAGAATGTGTTAACTTACTGACTTCTAAATCCACAAAGCTGGCAGTTATTCTTATGCCAAGGGTAGTCACAACTAAATATTTTAGTATGTCTACTGTAAGGTTTTGACAGTTTAATTTTCATCAATATGCACACATAAGAACTCATAACTTTCTAGCCTGTTTAGTATTTCTTGTTGGTACTTTAGGTTATAAGTGGGATATTTTTGACAACATAAAACTGGATCAGCTGTGTTTTTTCAGAGTTAGTGCAATACTTTCTAGTTAACTCTGTTTCAACAAATAACATGCCTGAACTGCAAATGTTTCTTGTTGATGACTGTAATGAGTGAATGTGGTGTATAATACTGTGTCATATCGTCATGGTCGTTGTTATCATTGTTGTTGTTGTTGTTGTTGTTGTTGTTGGTGGTGGTGGTGGTGATGATAATGATAATGAAGATGATGTTGTAGTGGTAGTGGTGGTGGTTGGCGGTAGTGGTGGTGATGATGATGATGAAGTGACAGTAAAGAAAATGTAGACCAAGTGCCAGTTTGTTTTGTTCCATACCTTTTCTCACACCCGACTAGGTAAATAGCAAACATGTAACCACTTTGTGCCACAGCTATACAATTTGCAAACATTTCAAGAACTCACACTTTTGCATGTGTAACACTGCACATAAACAGATGAGATTCACAGTTTCTGTTCAGGGAGAAGGGGGGGGGGGGGGGGGCAACTACAGGAAGGGTACCCAGCCATCCGATACAACTAACATTAACAAATACAGAATAACATGCTGACCACATGAATATACTGGGTAAAGTTAAGGAAAAGAGAAAATGAGCTTGATGTACACCTGGAGGTTAGATAATTCTATCCAAAGAATATGTGGTCAGGCTACTGAGCCATCTGTTGAAAGAATGTAGTTCTCAAGACTTTGAAGGTGAGTAGGACAATGTTGAGGTGCTCTAGCATATTATAAAATTATAGAACTAATTCCACTCTTGTATGAAATCAGTATGTTCCAGATCTTTCAATATAATTTGGATCTGTTATAATTTTCTCTTTTACATCATTTGGTTTATTATTTTGCATACAATGTTGTAAACATTTTAAGATAGGCATAGATTACTGCTCACCACATGGAGAAGATGTTGACTTGCTTACAGGAATGATGAAAAGAGTGCTCTGTTAAACACGTGAGCTTTCGGCCAAACGCCATCCTGCTAAAGTGAACAACAAGAACACATTCACACAAGCACAACTTGTGTGAGTTGTGCGTGTTTGAATGTGTTCTTGTTGTTCACTTTGTCAGGAAGGCTTGTCTACTTTAGAAGAAGGCCATTTGGCCAAAAGCTTACAGTTTAGCTTTCTTTTCATTGTACATGTCAGCGACTCAACATCTCTTCCAAAAGTGAGCAGCATTCTATCCTTTTCATAATATTGTCATCATTTCGTGCTGGATTTTTCATTGTTTGTTTCTGTTGTATATATTTTAGTAATTTATCCATGTTCTGTAAAATTTGATGTATGCTATTGTCATTGCATTGATAATGTTCCTGTAATACTCCATGCCACTAATCCACCCATCAGCATTTCAGTGCTGACACTTTGTAGAAAGTTATTTATTCTTCCTCAAAGTGGTTCAGTATGTGGACAAAGAGTTTTGTATCCAGAAATCTTGTTGTACACCTGAAGGACAAAATGTAAGATAACCTTCATTGACAGGCAACTGATTTATTTATTGATGAACTGTTTTACTGTGTAGCGGAGTGAGCATCGATATGCAATTTTCTGACAGATAAGAACTGTGTGCCAGACTGTGATTCAAACTCGGGACCTTTGCCTTTCATGGACAAATGCTCTACCAACTAAGCTACCCAAGCACAACTCACATCCTGTCCTCACAGTCGTGAGTCATGCTTGGTAGCTCAGTTGGTGGAGCACTTGCTTGCGGAAGGCAAAGGTCCTGATTCCGAGTATTTCTCCAGCACACAATTTTAATCTGCCAGGAAGTTTCATATTATTTAAAAGCTTCTGATCCTCTGTGTGTCAGTGTAGATATGCTTCTTTATATCGAAAACTTTTAACTGTCTGGAGACCAACTTACAGATTTCTGTTGAAAGATCTCATCAGAAATGGCATTACTCATGACAGCTTTTAGTTGACTGGAGACCCTCCATCTTACAGATTTCTATTGAAAAACGTCGCCATAAATGTCATGCTGTGAACTGTAAAACAGTAACAAAAATTCTAGGATGGAGTAATATGTGAAATAAGGGAAAGATAACCACTCATCTCTGGTGAACTGATGCATGGAGCACAGAAACACATAAAAAGAAACAGCATGCACAATAGCTTTTGAGTTCTTGCTCTTTCTCTAGCAAATGCTCACATTTTCATGCACACAACCCACAGACACCCAAATGCACACGCCCATGACCATAGCGAAACTCATACTTTAAATTTATGTATCATCCACTAGTACTTAAACCTGCCCCAGATATTCTACTTTAGACTGCCATATATATGTTCTTGAGCAGTAGAATGTGATTTTCCGTGCCCATTTATTAATGTTAATAGTAATTAAAACACCCTAATGTATGTGAAATGATGTTTTCATTAAAATCTGCCATGGTAAATTGATTTAAAAATGGCACATGTAAATCAGTATTTCAAATGATGACATATGTTTAAAAGGATGACTGATTTGCAGCTTACAAACCTGAACGTTTTTTTAATTGAAGTGAACGTTGTAGGTGGAATAGATTTTATTCTCATGGCGCTCAACAAATCAACTTAAAGTGCTACATTGCAATTCAGCCGATATACTGTTGACAAGCTATTGAAATACACACTGATACACTTGATTAATCCATCTACTTATTATTATATGTTTTTCCAAGGAAGTTTCGATGTTCAAGTTGTAGAATTCTTCAGTGTTCATGATTGAATTATTGTTGCATTGTAATAGTCATCTTGTACTCAGCACACATTAGCATACATTGACAATTTTTTTTAGTTATTTGAGAGTTAGAATGAAATTTGAACAAAAATTGGATTGATTAAGATGGTTATCAATGAAACTACATCACACTATGCAAAATGGCAATGGAAAGGCCTTGGAATAGAAATAATAAATGGAGTAAAGGTTACAGCCTGTGCCCAGATGTGAGGAATATTCTACCCACAGTCTATCCCCACTCCCAAAATGATATTCCACCACTCACCAGTCCTATGCAGTATTCCAGCCACGCTACAGACATATTCTATCCTATGAGAGTCAGGACCAATTGTGAAAGCAGCCATGTGGGCAAAATGTTGGCAAGAGCAGAATTGATCATGGAACATGCTGCTGAATACAACTTGCTCTACTTCAGTGCATAACTTCTTTGCACTGGAATGAATGAAAGCAGACTCAAGCAAATCTGCGTTCGCAGTCCATATGCCAGTCTTCACTACCTTTTTCTCATATCTGGGACAAGTGTTTACTGTTTTTGGCACTAATATGAGTAATTCGTATCCGTGGCAGATGCAGAAAAACCTCAAGGAGGGGGCGCTAAAGATATCTTGAACTATCTTTACTTTTACTGTAATAAAAAATAATCAAGTCACATACAAAGTTTAAGAAAGTTTTATTTAAAATGATTATACACATATACAAGACAATGCCATCTTATGATATAAAAAACTTACAATTGTGATTCTCTTCCTTGAATGATGAATTCTATGCTCCTATTCTTCCTGGAAAATTGGTTAATTACATTGTCAATAGGACAATCAATGTCAGGGTGAGTGTTCAACAGAGCTAAGCCATTAAGTTGATCTTCCTTCACTGTCGACCTCAGCCATGTCATTGTACTCCACAATGTTGAAAAACTTCTTTCGAGGGAATTAGATTAGGAAATGAGACACTTAAAGTAGCAAAGGAGTTTTGCTATTTGGGGAGCAAAATAAAAATAACTGATGATGGTCGAAGTAGAGAGGATATAAAATGTAGACTGGCAATGGCAAGGAAAGCGTTTCTGAAGAAGAGAAATTTGTTAACATTGATTATAGATTTGAGTGTCAGGAAGTCATTTCTGAAAGTATTTGTATGGAGTGTAGCCATGTATGGAAGTGAAACATGGACGATAAATAGCTTGGACAAGAAGAGAATAGAAGCTTTTGAAATGTGGTGCTACAGAAGAATGCTGAAGATTAGATGGGTAGATCACATAACTAATGAGGAGGTATTGAATAGGATTGGGGAGAAGAGGAGTTTGTGGCACAACTTGACTAGAAGAAGGGATCGGTTGGTAGGACATGTTCTTAGGCATCAAGGGATCACCAATTTAGTATTGGAGGGCAGCGTGGAGGGTAAAAATCGTAGAGGGAGACCAAGAGATGAATACACTAAGCAGATTCAGAAGGATGTAGGTTGCAGTAGTTACTGGCAGATGAAGAAGCTTGCACAGGATTGAGTAGCATGGAGAGCTGCATCAAACCAGTCTCAGGACTGAATACCACAACAACAACAACTGTAGCAATAGATGCAGGTAGACAATCAAATATTTTGTACAGTGTGTGCAAAGTAGAATGGTCAGATCTAGGACAAACAGACAACGCTTGCATAACAGAATCATAATCATTAAGGGTGTTTATGCTCGTTTGCTTGTATTGAAGAATCTCTCCCATTAGTTTCTTTTTAATTACAAAGAGTGATTCTTCTTCAAAGAACAGTAGTTCAGTTAACCACTGATTCATTTTATGTGCCAGATCATTACTGTCATGTTTCATTAGTTGTGAGGGCAAAAGCATGTTGAATTTTAAGTGATAAATATTTTCTTCAGCAAAACATTCTCTCATGTCAGTCATAACATGGTCCAGTATTGGAATAAAAACAGTTTTTTTCCCATATGTCACTAGCGCAAATGCCAGACAGAATAACGTATTGAGATCACTACAATGGCCGCAACTTTTCTCGTAGGTGTGTGTTAGCTATCTATGTGCCAGACAGAAATGTATAAAATACGATGACACGGACGTGCATGCTACATAGGAAAGTACAACTACTCGATAACTTGAGTCAACTGATGAAGGAAACAAACAAATAACCTGCAGGCTGACTGTTGATTGGTCGGGGGGAGGGGGGGGGGGGGGGGAGTTGTGCACACGCCACCCCATATGTATCCACCACTGATTGGTATACAGGGTGCAACACTACATAGTTGGAGCCATGATGCAAAACATTTGATATTCAGAGAGAGTTTGTTTGTTTGGCAAGTGCATTCTTTTTGACAAAGTAAGCAAAATGCTGTAGGAAAGGAAGGTGTCCCAATCTGTACATAAATGTGAAATGCATTACAGTAGCACACTTAACACTGAGTTGCAGTTTCAGTTTTCCTGAGCGTTAGTCCAGGAGCTTACACATATATTGGTTGACACATTTCTGTGGCCTCTTATTGCAACTGAGGAGGAAATTTAAAAGTAGAACCACTAATTACTGATGATCAACATACCCTGAAGAAAGACTAGTATTTACCCTTGGGTTATTAACATCTGGAGACATTTGTGCTAGTTATTGTTTAGCATTTCAGTAGCTTCTGCTTTCTGATATCTGCAGTGACATATGCAAAGCACTTGAAGGGTTTTGTTAAAATGTGTACAAGGAAGATAATGTCAACAAAATATAACTAATGAAATGTGTAGTGTACATGTGATCAGTCATATAGACTGCTTGATAAAATCGGCTATACGGTTTCTTAGAGGGTAGATGGTGTGACCCCATGTAAACCATTTTTGTTCATCGTCTGAAATCTCTAACATATCAGTGATACATCTGCCATGTAATCACAGATAATGTGAACATAAACAATGAGAGTGATTAGGGCTTTCATGTATTTTTAATTTTAATCAGCATAACAGATAGATAATCACATTTGTTTACTTTAAAGAAAATTTATTGTGTTTTTTTCATTTCAACAACAAAAAAATTACAAAATTTATGCTTATTCATTCTGTTTCACCAGGTGCAAGCATCTAATGAATTTCAAATAACTTACAGGTTTGCTGCCATAAGTTATTTGGACATTCAGTTCCCCAGGAGAAGTTAAGGTCTCACATCTAATGAATTTATCACCTTTCTCATAACCCCAATAAAACCTTTGAGAGCTTCAAAATTTTTCAACCAATCACATTTCTTTTCCTTTGGAATCTGTGCATGGATCTCTTGAATTGCTGAAGCACATATGATAACTATATTTTTCTGTCAGCAACATTCCACTTTCTTCAGTCCACTTCATCACTCGTACAACTAATGAGAGCAACAAAAAAAGTAGACAAGATACCAGACAAAAGCTTTCTGTACTGTTAGCATGGAAACACAGAGGACGCAAAACATCCTTTAATGGTTAACTAAAAGACAAACAAACAGCAAGCAAAGGTGTGAACCAAACACAACCAAATGCCATTTGCTCATGCACACCTGATCTCTCAATCTGCCTGGCCACAGTGTACTATAGTCCCTGACCCACACCCACTACCACCCTTCTCCCCACACCCCCCTACTTAGCTCATTCTTCACTCACACCCTCTTCTCCTCTGTCTCTCTCTTCTTTTGTTGTAACTCTCACTCCCATTCAATGTCCCCATGCACACACAACTCCACCTGCAGCTGCCTTCCAAATGTTCATAAAGCTTCCCTCTTAATTTCTTCTCTTGTCCACTCCACTCTGTACAATTCCTCATTGCACTAGATTTGCACTGATGGTACAGTGTTGTCACCTGTGCCAATGTGGCTATGGAACGCTGCTATACAAAGCAGTTTCTGAGTTACGAAGAACAGTTTTTCAAAGTGAAACCATAATGGAGTGAAGTTAAGGAAAACATTTGTCATGTGTCAGACAGATCAGGGAGATAAACATGAAAAGCGCTGCAAAATAATTTGGGATTATATTTACAAACGACTTTGAACCATCACATAGAAAATACTGGCAAGAGGAGGAGATAGAGTGTCATGAATATGGTACACAATTTAATGTGGCAGTCTTGAAAACTAAGGCATTTTTAGTTGTAGTGAAATTTTTACTTGAAATTTAAATCACCAACTCAGTTCCTCTGAATGCCAAAATGTTTTTCTGATTTCCACTTACATAGGGAGAAATGACCATTGTAATCAAATAATGGAAGTCAGAGCTTGCACAACAAGATTTAGGTATTCATTTTTCCCACATTATATTCAAGGGTGGAATGGTGGAGAAATAGTTTGAAAGTGGTTCTTTGAATTCTTTGACAGACACTGAAGTGTGAATTGTAGAGTAATAACAGGGATGTAAATATAAATACAGTAGACTCAGATGTGAAGGAAATTACAAGATGTAAAAAAAAGATAGATCTTGGAAATCTGAGAAATTTGGAATGGGAAAGAGGTCGGTCAGTAAGCTAGAGAGGGGAAAAAAACTATATGGAACAACAAAGTGAAACAGAGAATTAGTAAAGAAATTGGTAAAGAAATTAGTAAAGAATATATTAATCTGGGAAGGAAAAAATCAAAGGAGAGAGAAGATTGTGATAGAAATCTTAAAAGGGGAAAGGACAATGGAGGTTCGATTCTAAGCAGAGGTTATATGATAATGGAAATTAGTAGTGAAAGGATGGTGGATGGATGAGTTTTATGTGGGGTGTGTACAGGGGTATAAAAATAGTGAGAGTTAGTAATATAACCTGAGATAACATGGTAGGTGTAAACCACATACACACAATAGTAGGGGAAGTTCCTACCTACAGAACTATGATTTATTGGTGCTTGGTGGAAAAGTCCAAACAACTTGCTTTGTCTGGGGATGTTCAGTTGTCTTAGGCTATGGCTTAGCTTAATTATCCCCCCATGAACCATGGACCTTGCCATTGGGGGAAGGCTTGCGTGCCTCACTGAGGCAACCACCACAACAGAGGGGTATCTGTTGAGAGGCCAGACAAATGTGTAGTTCCTGATGGGGGCCAGCAGCCTTTTCAGTAGTTGCAGAGGAAACAGTCTGGATGATTGACTGATTTGGCCTTTTAACACTAACCAAAGCGGCCTTGCTGTGCTGGTACTGCAAGTGGCTGAAAGCAAGGGGAAACTACAGCCATAATTTTGCCTGAGGGCATGCATCTTTACTGTATGGTTAAATGATGATGGCGTCCTCTTGGGTAAAATATTCTGGAGGTAAAATAGTCCCCCATTCAGATCTCCGGGTGGGGACTACTCAGGAGGATGTTGTTATCAGGAGAAAGAAAACTAGCATTCTACGGATCGGAGCATGGAATGTCAGATCCCTTAATCAGGCAGGTAGGTTAGAAAATGTAAAAAGGGAAATGGATAAGTTAAAGTCAGATATAGTGGGAATTAGTGAAGTCCGGTGGCAGGAGGAACAAGAATTCTGGTCAGGTGAATACAGGGTTATAAATACAAAACCAAATAGGGGTAATGTAGGAGTAGGTTTAATAATGAATAGGAAAATAGGAATGTGGGTAAGCTACTACAAACAGCATAGTGAACACATTATTGTGGCCAAGATGGATATGAAGCCCACACCTACCACAGTAGTACAAGTTTATATGCCGACTAGCTCCACAGATGATGAAGAGATTGATAAAATGTATGAAGAGATAAAAGAAATTATTCAGATAGTGAAGGGAGACAAAAATTTAATAGTCATGGGTGACTGGAACTCAATAGTAGGAAAAGGAAGAGAAGGAAACATAGTAGGTGAATATGGAATGGGAGTAAAGAATGAAAGAGGAAGCTGCCTGGTGGAATTTTGCACGGAGCATAACTTAATCATAGCTAACACTTGGTTCAAGAAACATGAAAGAAGGTTGTATACATGGAAGAAGCCTGGAGATTATATAATGGTAAGACAGAGATTCAGGAACCAGGTTTTAAATTATAAGACATTTCCAGGGGCAGATGTGGACTCCGACAGAAATGTATTGGTTATGAACTGTAGATTAAAACTGAAGAAACTGCAAAAAGGTGGGAATTTGAGGAGATGGGACCTGGATAAATTGAAAGAACCAGAGGTTGTAGAGTGTTTCAGGGAGAGCATTAGGAAACGATTGACAATAATGGGGGAAAGAAATACAGTAGAAGAAGAATGTGTAGCTTTGAGAGATGAAATAGTGAAGGCAGTAGAGGATCAAGTAGATAAAAAGACATGGGCTAATAGAAATCTTTGGGTAACAGGAGAGATATTGAATTTAATTGATGAAATGAGAAAATACAAAAATGCAGTAAATGAAACAGGCAAAAAGGAATACAAACGTCTCAAAAATGAGATCAACAGGAAGTGCAAAATGGCTAAACAGGGATGGCTAGAGGACAAATGTAAGGATGTAGAGGCACATATCACTAGGGGTAAGATAGGTACTGCCTACAGAAAAATTAAAGAGATCTTTGGAGAAAAGAGAACCACTTGCATGAATGTCAAGAGCTCAGGTGGGAACCCAGTTCTAAGCAAAGAAGGGAAAGCAGAAAGGTGGAAGGAGTATATAGAGGGTCTATACAAGGGTGATGTTCTTGAGGACAGTATTATGGAAATGGAAGAGGATGTAGATGAAGATGAAATAGGAGAGTTTGACAGAGCACTGAAGTCGAAACAACGCCCCAGGATTATTCAACGTTCCATGAGAACTACTGACAGCCTTGGGAGAGCCAGTCCCAAAGAAAGCAGGTGTTGACAGGTGTGGAAATCACCGAACTATCAGTTTAATAAGCCACAGCTCCAAAATACTAACATGAATTCTTCACCTATGAATGGAAAAACTGGTAGAAGCCAACCTCAGGGAAGATCAGTTTGGATTCCGTAGAAATGTTGGAACACGTGAGGCAATACTGACCCTACGACTTCTCTTAGAATTAAGGAAAGGCATTTGTTTACATAGAGAAAGCTTTTGACAATGTTGACAGGAATACTCTCTTTCAAATTCTGAAGGTGGCAGGTGTAAAATACAGGGAGTGAAAGGCTATTTACAATTTGTACAGAAACCAGATGGCAGTTATAATAGTCGAGGGGCATGAAAGATAAGCAGTGGTTGGGAAGGGAGTGAGACAGGGTTGTAGCCTATCCCTGATGCTATTCAATCTGTATACAGAGCAAGCAATAAAGGAAACAAAAGAAAAATTCTGAATAGGAATTAAAATCCATGGAGAAGAAGTAAAAACTTTGAGGTTTGCTGATGACATAGTAATTCTGTCAGAGACAGCAAAGGACCTGGAAGAGCAGCTGAATGGAATGGACAGTATCTTGAAAAGAGGATATAAAGTGAACATCAACAAAAGCAAAACGAGGGTAATGGAATGTAGTTGAATTAAATTGGGTCAAGCTGCGAGAATTAGATTACGAAATGAGACGCTTAAAGTAGTAAATGAGTTTCGCTATTTGGGGAGCAGAATAACTGATGATGGTCAAAGTAGAGAGGATATAAAATGAAGGAAAGCGTTTCTGAAGAAGAGAAATTTGTTAACATCGAGTATAGATTTAAGTGTCAGGAAGTCATTTCTGAGTGTATTTGTATGGAGTGTAGACATGTATGGAAGTGAAACATGGACGATAAATAGTTTAGACAAGAAGAGAATAGAAGCTTTCGAAATGTGGTGTTACAGAAGAATGCTGAAGATTAGATGGGTAGATCACATAACTAATGAGGAGGTACTGAATAGAATTGGAGAGAAGAGAAATTTGTGGCACAACTTGACTAGAAGAAGGGGTCGGTTGGTAGGGCATATTCTGAGGCATCAAGAGAACACCAATTTATTATTGGAGGGCAGTGTGGAGGGTAAAAATCGTAGAGGGAGACCAAGAGATGAATACACTAAGCAGATTCAGAAGGATGTAGGTTGCAGTAGGTACTGGGAGATGAAGAAGCTTGCACAGGATAGAGTAGCATGGAGTGCTGCATCAAACCAGTCTCTGGACTGAAGACCGCAGGAACAACAGCTTAATTGTAGCTCGACTAATGTAAGGTTTTCACTATTTCTAAACACTGAAACATGTTTTCAAGTCTACTTTCCAATAAATACTTCAAGATATAGCCGATTGTGTTCATCACAGTGATGAGACAGAGTTTGGTGCAATTTATTAACACAATGTCTTAGAATAAGAGTCGACAACACTTACCTGAAAAATTTAGAGTTAATTTTTCTTATGTTCATAATTATAACTATAGCCATAAGCATTATTACTGCACATTGTGTTTCACAATGATTTTGGGTGTGAGTGGACACATCTGTTTTGTACTAGTTTTATGCCATGCATGTGATACAGCAGTGCAGATGAGCAGCTAACTTGTTTACTTGTTAATAATACTGATAATATTAATAGCTGGCATAAACTGTTTCATCCAAGTTTTCCAAATTAATTGTGGACCTCACATCTGACTCATCAGAAATACAAAACCTGTGCTTTTCTCCCTCCTCCACAGTATTCAAGTTTTTCAGTTTTGTGTACTAATGCAAACCAAAACCTTCCTTTTGAATGTTCATCTTTTATTTTGTATTTGTTGCTGCACAATCGTAGGTGGCAATGGTGAGATGTATAGGAAGTCTTATTAGCAGCCCCTTCACTTGTACTCCATTTCAGCTGGTTGCCAATGATCCTTGCTTACACTGTATGTGTAGCATTGACCATGATTTCTAGTGTAGCTGTGGCAAGTCATCTGATGTGGTTGTCTAGTCTTGAGTATGCCACCTCCTTTTGGAGACCAGAAAAGAGGCTGTGGAACTTCTATAGACCATTAACATCTACATTGATGAAAAGGATTGAAAGAATCATCCAACCTCATTGTGGGCCACCATGTTGCATACATGAAATTTAGTTATTGAATGTGTTGTATTAGCTGATGCTGGCTCAGCATTTTGAAGTTATACTGATCAGCCATGATGTTACGGCCACCTACATAATAGCTGGTATGTCCACCTTTGGCATATATAACAGTGACTATACATCGTGGCATGGAAGCAGTGAGGCCTTGGTAAGTCGCTGGAGGGAGTTGGCAACACATCTGCACACACAAGTCACCTGATTCCTGTAAATTACAGGAAAGGGGTCGATGAGCTCTGACACCACGTTCGGTCACATTCCAGCTGTGTTAATTAGGTTCAGATCTGGCAAGTTGGGGTACCAGGACATCAACTGGAACTCACCATTGTGTTCTTCAAACCACTACATCATGCTCCTGGCCTTGTGACATGGTGCAGTATCTTGTTGAAGAAAGCCACTGTCATCAGGAAACCTGATTGTCATGAAGGGGTGTACGTGTTCTACAACCAGTGTATGATATTCCTTGACCATCATGGTACCTTGCACGATCTCCACTGGGCCCAAGTATGCCCACATGAATGTACCCCAGAGCATAATGGAGCTGCCACCAACTTGACTCCTCCTCACAGTACAGGTGTCAAGGAGCTGTACCCCTGGAAGACGATGGATTCACACCCTCGCATCAGCATGATGAAAAAGGTATCGGGATTCATCAGACCACCACTGCACCAATGTCCAGTACCAATGGTCATGTGCCAATTTCAGTCGTAGATGCCGATGTCTTGATGTTAACATTGGCATGTGCATGGATTGTCGGCTGCAGAGGCCAATCATTAGGAGTGTTCATTGCACTTTGTGTTCACACACACTTGAGCTCTGCTCAACATCAAAGTCTGATGTTGATTCCATGACAGTTTGCTGCTTGTCCTGTCTTACCAGTCTGCACAGTCTATGATGTCTGACATCTGTAATGAGGGGTGGCCACCCAACCACACGATGGCTGGATGTTGTTTCACCTTGGTTTTGCCACATGTTGAAGACACCCACCACAGCATTACTTGAACATCCCATAAATTGTGCAGTTTCAGAAATGCTTTTGCCGAGTATCTGGGCCATTACAATTTGTCCTCAGTCAATGTTAGATAGACTGTGTCTCTTCCCAATTCTACACATGGACAGCATGTTCCTGATACTACATGCACTGCATGTGTCTGGCTTGGAGGCATTCCTCACAAGGTGATGCTACTATTGCCTGTATGGCTTTATATTGATTGTAGATCAGTGGTCGTAATGTTTTGGCTGATCAGTGGCTCTAGTGTCAACACCCCAAACAAGCATAGTGCTTCTATGTTATGTATTCCAGAAGAGTTTGTTATTCATTTTCCAGTTATGTATTTCTACTGCACCCGGAACAGAATCAATGATTATGGCATACAGGAACATTATATCCAAACAGTTTTTGGTTAAACCAAATATTGGCAAATGTCAAATACGCAGACAACAACCAGTGATGAAATAATAGAGTGTAGAGGATTTTCAGCAATAGGGTTGTTGGTGTCATGGACATTGACAGTATTGTGCAAATCAGTTGGTGGATATATCTCCGATAATGCTGGAGATGTCTTTTACTGAAACTTAAAAAGTACCAGGTGTACCAGTACGAAATGAGCGTTTTTTTGTGAAAATGAAACACTAATTTTGAATTGAAAAGTAAAAACATTTTATTCAGAGTACTGACCATTGCTTTCTATACATTTTGACCACCTTTCTGGCAGTTTGTAGATACCACATCAATAGAAATGTTCATCTTTTGAAGCAAACCAATCGGACACCCAATTTTCGACTTCTTCGTAGGAATCGAAGTGTTCCTCAGCGAATGCGTGTCCCATTGATGAAAACAAATGGTAGTCGGAAGGGGCCAAGTCTGGTGAATATGGAGGGTGGGGTAGCAGCTCCCAGCCAAGTGTTTTGATTGCATCCGGAACCAGTTTTGCTTTGTGTGCAGGTGCATTGTCATGTAAAAAAATTACTTTGCCATGTCCTCTGGCCCGTTCTGGTCTTTTTTCGATCAATGCATAGTTCAGATTGATCATTTGTTGTCTGTAGCAATTAGTATTCACAGTTTCACTGGGTTCTAGAAGCTCATGATACAACACACCTTTCTGTTCCCACCAAACAGAGCATTGTCTTCTTGCCAAATTGACCTGGTTTTGCACCGAGCGAGGTGGCGCAGTGGTTAGCACACTGGACTCGCATTCGGGAGGACGACGGTTCAATCCCGTCTCCAGCCATCCAGATTTAGGTTTTCCGTGATTTCCCTAAATCGTTTCAGGCAAATGCCGGGATGGTTCCTTTGAAAGGGCACGGCCGATTTCCTTCCCCGTCCTTCCCTAACACGAGCTTGCGCTCCGTCTCTAATGACCTCGTTGTCGACGGAACGTTAAAACAACACTAACCTCACCTAACCTGGTTTTGCAGTCGATGTTGATGGTTGTCCCAGATTAACCCACGATTTTTCCCATTTAGGATTCTTTAAATAAATCCATTTTTCATCGCCAGTAACAATTCGTTGCAAAATTGATTTTCTTTCATGTCTTTAAAGCAAAATTTGACAAATGGTTTTTCGGTTTTCCATCTGTCTTTCATTCAATTCATGTGGCATCAATTTTCCACACTTTTGGATCTTTCCCATAGCTTTCAAACGGTCAAAAATTGTTTGTTCTGTAACATTTAGCATTGCTGCCATTTGCTTCTGATTCAAAGTATCATCTTCATCCAATATTGCTTGCAATTCTGTGTCTTCGAACTTTTTTGGTGGTCTTCCACGTTCTTCAGTTCTTACATCAAAATCATTATTTCTGAACCGTTGAAACCATCTTTTGCCTGTTGCTTCTGATAGAGCATGATCACCATATGCCTTGACAAGCATTCGATGCGACTCTGCAGCACTTTTTTTCAAATGACAACAAAAAATTAGTGCTTTCTGCAAATCATCACTTTCTGGTACAAAATTCGACATTGTTAACACAATGAAACCATATGATGTTGTTTGTTCCATGACTTGATGTATACTAAATATCTTTGACAGATGTCATACCAATCAAACAAAAAAAAAATTAAGGCTCATTCACAACAAATGTTCTCTATCGACACATTTGTATCTTAATGCTCATTTCATACCGGTACACCTGGTAAATTAAAGTGTATGATGGCCAAAAAGAAGGAAAACAAAAGCTTTAGGAAATATGCTAAAATATAACCATGAAAGGTTCACCTTAGCATCACATTTTTGGTTCCTGCATGAACAGGGGCAAACTGCACTGCATTTTCTTCAAAGTTTTCATTGAGAAGTTTATGTCACTTTGTTAGTATAAGCAAATTGTACAAAAATAAAAATCGTCAAAACATTATTTATTTTTAGATTTTAATTTCCCATCATCAGGAAGAGTGTTAAAGGTGAAGAATTTTTTCCCAGTTAAGGATAAATGTAGAGAAAAATCACAATGGATTTGAATTTAGAAGTAGTAAGAAAAAAGCTTGTTAAAGATTGTTTTTTTTTCCATTTAAGAACAAGTAGGCCAAAAACACAATGCATTTGTAGGATTTTTCCTGATGTTGCCCCAGTGCAATATTTGAACCATACACAGAATTTCCATATGTGCATGATGGATAGTTCTGTTGTATCACATTCTGTGATTATATCCATAATGACATTACTAAGTAAACTTTGTTGCAGATTATGCATGTTATTATTCTTAAATTTTTCACTTGCTGAGAAAGCATGTTTCACTATAATTACTGTTTACTTTTTGCTTTAAGATAATTGAATATGAAAATGCAACAGGCTTTATCGGATAACTTTGATTATGATGCCTTCTGTAGAGCATGTTGCATGGAATTCATTCTTGGCTGAAGAGTCCATGGTTGACAATAGTAAACTTACAAAACCTTTTACAAAGATAATGTGTGAACCCCTAAAATAAACAACTCAGAATGTGATTTACAATCTTGATTTGGAGGTGAGAGCATGTCAAGTTGTGTTAATTTGTTCTTTTTAATGTCTCAGCATTGAGCTCTGATGGGTCTGAGTGCCACTAATAATGATAACACTCCTTACAGTGCTTTTTGAGCATTCCTGTACAGCATATTTGTTGTCATCTAGAATTATGTCATCATATCTTGAGACATAATGTAACTTTGTTGGATTCATCCAGCCAGTAAAGAGAAAATTGTATCAGCAGCTCCAGTCAGTATTTTTCTAAAGGCACCTGTATTGCCAAGCAAAGACATGCTGTACCATATACCTGCATTGCAAACCTCATGTTCGATGAGTACATAGTGTTCATGTTGTGGCTAATACCTAACATAAACAAGTAAACAAGTCTTTCTGCAGAATATGGAAATGCTTGTCATGGTGACAGATCTGCTTAGTCTCATTTACAGCACATTTGCAATTTTTGTGATACAAGAAATTAATTTCCACTGAAAAATGTACATTTGATGTGGATGATAAAGTGGGTAAGTGTCTGATGTGGTCATCAGACTTGAGTCTTCTTCAGCACTATTATATTGTGCAGCCAATGGCTTGACAGTCTTGCATCCGGTAGTACATAAACATCTACTATACTTGAATTTTATGTTGACCATGAATAACTATTCCAATATAGTCAGCCGCAGAAACTGCTAAGGATTTTGCAAGTGCAGCTGTTTGCAAGCTAGAAACAGCAATTTTCTTTCATTCATCATGCCCTTCAGATTCCCTTATAATCAGTATCTTCAGGGATATGGCCTGTGTTGAGGTATACATGAACAAAGCAAAGCACATTTTTGAAATTGCATAAATAACAGACAACCAATAAAATGCTGTAAATAGAGTTTGCTTACTCAAGCTATTCATTCATTTACCATTCTTAATGTTTCATGGTTGCCACAATAAAAGTGAGTTTTCACAGATGTAAAATGATCAGCAAGCACATTAAAAACAGTAAAGCAAACATTTGAAACTGCATTAATAATTAACTATGATTAAAGTGCTGTTAGTTATTTGTGCTTGTTCAGAGTAAATGTAACATAGTAAAATTAATTGGAAAGTTGCTACTCTGAAAAGAATCTCCTGCTTTCGCAGTTCTATTAAATAGCTTACATCATACTGCTAGCTTCATATCTACTTGATCATCTTAACATTTATCATGAAAAAATAGTTATCTGTGTGATATGAGAATGGGGGTACCTTTATTATAAGCATTACATCAGGCAGGAAACTGAAAATTCCCAGGTACTCAAAAGTAAAGACCACTCCTTCAATATATTTAGATTCAGTTATGTAACTTCCACATAACTCTATTGTTTATTATACATTAAATTGATCTTGACTTCATTAGTATATAGACAGCTGAGAGTGGATTGTGTCAGGTTACATAAGTGTCTTGTTTGAAGTAGCAGATAGGAACAGCAGCTGAGTACTCCTAAGAACAGGAGCAGGAGCAATAATATGGACAGTTAGTGCGGTGGGAGATTCAATCACTGTCAAGGATTATATCAAACATGAAGAGATGTAGGTGGTCCCCAATAATGTTTACATTTTGAGGTATCAGATGTTCTGCCAGATACAAGTGTCATCCATCCACAATATTCAACAATGTGTGACAGATATTGCCCGAATCTGGCAGAGACCGGAATTTCTCCTTTGTGAACAAATTCTATATCCACACCACCCATACAGCCAGATATAAGTGTTTTCCATGCCGTGAAAGACTGGAGATTAACAGTGTTCACATAGTCCACATGTACCATGGAAGCTCATGCAAACTTCCCCTGCAGTATATCCCCCCCCCCCAACCCCTCCCACTCATCTCCTGCCTGTTCTGTGGTGCTCATTTTGAGCAGCCATTCTCCGGGATGATGGCATATCTGGACATGTTCATTGACCTACTGAAAAGTGATTTATTTAACCAGGTGATATGTTTCTGCTGATCCACAATCCTATCTCTATGATCCTGTTCCATCATAACTAATGATGCCATTGGGTAAACTTGGGAACATGTAGTGGTTGTCTTCAGTAGAGCCCCAAGTCCACCAGTGTGCAAGTGAATGGTATGCTCCACAACACTTTTCATACAACAGAATTATGCTCTGTCATCAAATCTGCCACAGATGGCTGTGAATTGTGCTTTACAACCTCAACATTCTGTGATGAGGGCTTGGATACCCAATGTCTTGTTGCCTACTTCTAGTTTCACTGCCCTTCAATGAATTTCCTTTGATGCCACAGTACTATTTAAACAACTGACCAGCTGTACTGTTCCCAAGATACTCATTCCCAGACACTGTGCCATAATGATCTACCATTTTTCAAAGTCAGTGTTAGTGGATTCCCCCATTTATGGCCCGTATCATCACTAGAGTTATTCCTCATTTGTGCTGCTCCCATTATGAACTCACAGTGCCACCAGGTGGCGTACAATCGTGGCGTGGGCAGTGGTCATAATGTTTTTGCCTCATCAGTGTATAAAATAATTTAGAAGTGATTCTCATAAATATCAGTATGAATACATTAGTGCTGCTAATAATTTGTTGCTAGTATGCTTTACAGAAGTAGCTTGAAGTGGCTGCTACTGTTCATTAATGTATAACTTGATTCATTCCACATTCCTGAAGGCTCTAATTCATGTTGGTGGGCGCAGAACATTATGTGTGAATGAATGGACGATCTTGCCATGCTGCTAACAGGGATACATTTTTGAATGTAAACAATGGGATAATTTTTGGGGGTTGACCAATAAAATATCAACTTTCATTTAATTTACAGGGATGCTCAGTTTCAATCCTTGCGTCATATGACAACTTTTGAAGATATTCCACCATAATGTAGAAAATTGTTTAAATCCTGTTTCGTATTGTGGTTGTGCAAGTTGCATTTCTGTTGTAAACTGAACTGTTAAACTTAGAAAGTGAATGCTGCTAGAGAAAAAAATAATTTACATCCTCCGATAAGTAGTTTAAGAAAGTGATACATGTGGTATTTGTTTGCTTGAATGGTGGAAAATGTTTTGCAACTGGCACCCATCCAGTGATCAAATCAAGATGGATTCAAATGTTGTTGTTCTAATTGTGGAATACATCAACACAGAAAATAATTTGTAAACTGGTTTTTGCTATTATCGTCATATACAATGAAGGAGTAAATGCACTGATGAATGAGTGTAAAAGTTCCAAGGTCTTTGAAGAGCACTCTGTAAGATATTCAATTATTTGCTTTAGCCAGTATTCTTACTGCTGACTTTTGCGGAATAAAGACTTCATTTGCATTAGCTCTTTTGCTCCAGAAGATAATTCTGTAAGATAACAAGGAGTTGAAGTATCATTTGAGTGAACACAATGAAAGATACTTCTAGGTGCAAAATATTCCATATTGAGTTACCTAAATTAATGGTTATAAAAAGCATAGAATGCTACTCATCATAAAGATGAGTCATTGAGTTGCAGACAGGCACTGCACACTGAGCTTTCGGTCAAAGCCTTCTTCAGCAAAGAAAGGAAAACACAATCATTCACTCACACCTCAGGCACACATGACCACTAACTCCAGTCACCAGATGGTGACTGTTGCATTGAACAAAAGTAATAGTCCAGAGTAGGGCAGAGAAAGGGGAGTGATAGCAGGGTACAAGTGGGGAGAGAGAAGCACACTGTATGGTGGAGCATGCAGGGACTCAGGCGGCACAACAAGAATGCCAGGTGCAGCTTCTGGAGGCTGTAAAGGGAGAGAGGAATGAGGAAAGGAAAAGGAGAAGAGCAGAGAGTGGAAAAGACCAGTGGGTGTATTCACAGATAGCAGCACACAATGAGAGCGATGGGACAAAATGAGAGGAGGTGATAGGCTAGGATAATTTCAGAAGAGGAGAATACGTTCTAAGGATAACTCCCATCTGTGCAGTAGAGAAAAGCTGATGGGGGAGGGAAGGATCCAAATGACCCGATATTTGAAGCAGCTATTGAAATAAGCATGCAATGTTTAGCTCTTCCCCTCCACCACCAGCTTTTCTTAACTGTACAGATTGGAGTTATCCATACAACACATTCTCTGCTCTGGAAAATTGTCCTGGCCTCAACCTACAATAATGTATTGTGCCTACAATCTCCACCCAACAGTTTCCACCCCCTCTGTCCTATCACCTCCTCTCAATCCTCGATGTGTACTACTCTTTGCCAATGCACCTTTTAGTCCTTTCTGCTTGTACTGCTCTCTGCCAATGCACCTATCAACCTTTTCTGCTTGTACTGCTGTCTGCTGACATACCTATCAGTCGTTTCGCTCTCTGTTCCATTCCTCCTCCCCACAGTGTCCTGATGCTGCAACTGGCAGCCATGTCCTGCCACCTTCTAGTCCCTGTCTCTGTGTTCTTTGCCAGACAGTGCTCTTCTCTTCCCCCACCTGTACCCAGCTATCCCTCCTGCTTTCCTGTTCCATTCCGTATTGCTGCTTTCGTCTTTGGGTTCAGTGCAACCACTACAGTCTGGCCTGAACAGCCAGAGTTGCAGTCATGTGTGCATGAGGTATGCCTTGTGAGCGAATGTGTGTGTGTTTTCCTTTCTTTTCTAAAGAAGACTGGGTGAAAACTCAGTGTGTAAGAGTCTTTTTGTTTTATCTATCTGCAGCTCAGCATGTCAGCTTTATGGTGAGTACCAATCTAACCTTTTTGTAATATTCCAACCTGGACTTCCCAGTGTCTGAGAGTTCTAAATTATTTTTCCAGATTTGTTGACTCCATCTTAGTTTATCATACACTTTTCCTTAAAGGAAGATGAGAAATTTGTAGCAGCCATAGACCCATACACAAGAAAGACTGTTGTACACTTGTACTCCAAGAAAGTCTTACTTTTTCGTTTAATAGATGGCTATTAATATGTATTTGTAGTATTGACAGAGAATTTTTATGTGTCATAAATTGCATAATATGAGTCCTGAGAGATAAAAACTTTGTTTGTTATTTGTAAACCAGTTGTTGCCCTGTTTGGTGATCATGTGTGATGTATTTTATATGGTTGAGTTTGTGGCTTTTATTAGTGAACTAGTGCATAGGGAGAGCATTGTAGATTTTGAACAGTCTGTAGTCACTTATGTAGAATGTATTATGATAGAAGACTCCATTCATGGATCAGAAATGTTGTTGTTGCTGCATCCTTTTACTTTTCCAAGTAGAGTACAAACAAATGTGTTGGAGAGATCACAAAGCATATGAAGCATGACAATTCTGAAGTTTTAACCTTTTGAGGACTTCATTTGTGAAATTTTAGCTGTCTTCCTAGAAAATCTACTATGACAGACGATTGAGAAGGAGTTTTTAAGTATGTTTCGAAGAATGAATCAGTATTCTATTGGACCCTTTCTCAAAATATTTGACAAGACTGAAAGGCATGTAATGTGTGTAAAATTAGAGGTGATTTTCTTTCTTTAATTTTAATGAATAGGTATGAGTGCTGCATTACTATTGTTGCTGCTAGATGAAACTACTTTTGTACAGTCACATTTGTGGGTTCTTTCAGTGCTCTAGGGGATGGCTCATTTCTACTAGAACACATGAAATATTAGTTCACTTTGTTACACAAATGAATAAAAGTTGCTACTCACCATATAGCGGAGATGCTGAGCCGCAGATAGACACAACAAAAAGGCTCTCAATATTCTAGCTTTTGGCCGTTAAGACATTTGTCAACAATCGATAGACACATGCATGTATGTGTACACACACACACACACACACACACACACACACACACACACACACACACGTGTGCACGTGTGCAAACACAACTCACACATGAGACTGCAGTCTCAGACAGCTGAAACTACACTGTGAGCAGCAGCAACAGTGCATGGTGGGAGTGGTGACTGGGTGGGGCTGAGGAGGAGGCTGGTGAGGGGAGGGGGAGGGATAGTATGGTTGAGGTGGCAGACTGCAAAATGCTGCATGTTAAACTGAGAGCAGGTGAGAGTTTGGGGGGGGGGGGGGGGGGGGAGGGGGTGTAGTGGAAAAGGAGACAAATAAAAAGACTGGGTGTGGTGATGGAATGACAGCTGTGTAGTACTGGAATGGGATCAGGGAAGGGGCTGGATGGGTGAGGACAGTGACTAACATTCCATCTTGGATTTCCCACTGTTTGATTTTTGACAGATGAATAAAAGTTTTATTTAATTTTGACATAGTCCTATGCTGTAGGAGTACTGGATAATTTACAACTGACATGGACTAGCAAAGTATTACTTGATGCATTAATTAACAAATTGTCTTCTTGACTTCCAGTGTTCGACATTCACAACAGTGTACATTCACCTGAAACTTAACTATTCCGTGGTCCTATACTATGATGCTGACTGCAGTAGCTGAGGTCTCGAAATGGTACAGAGGTCTTGCTAGCTTGACACAGTAATGACCTCAGCGTGAGGGCACTACCATGCTGTGAGGGGAAGCATGGACTTCAGTAGTGCCTCCCATATGTCATCGCTGATTGCAGCAAGCCCTCGCTAACACTTGTAGTATTGATTCATTATACTGACTTTGGTGTGGAAAGGGAAACTCTGTAAATAACATACGGTACTGTATTTACTCGAATCTAAGCTGCACTTTTTTTCTGGTTTTTGTAATCCAAAAAACCGCCTGCGGCTTAGAATCGAGTGCAAAGCAAGCGGAAATTCTGAAAAATGTTGGTAGGTGCTGCCAAACTAACTTCTGCCATCAAATATATGTAGCACTACACAGGGATGCTTTGTAGGCACAAAGATAAATACTGGCGCCAAAACCTCTGCGTCAGTAAATAAATTAAAAAAAAAAAGGTGGAAGTCGAGCTTTTTTTCTCCTTCCCGAGTTTCGACAACTGCATTTTCATACATTAGCCAATGAATTAAATACAAACTCCGTTTTGTTCATCTTCGAATGTAGCAGAATTTCAATGTCCTACGAAAATCCGACTGGCAAGACTGTTTGGGATGTTTGTCAATATGGCCAACTCTACATTCTGAATTTTTTCCTACCTGTGAGAAGAGATGGTTGCTAATAGGAACCTGATGAAATGTGAATCACATGTAGTATTCTCTTCACCATAAGAATTATTCGAATATAAACATTTTGCCATGTATTCTTTCGTGTTGGCTGCTGTCTCATTTAAATCATGTCTGCCTAATAAAGAACGAAACTAGAGTGAGACAGCAGCAAACGCGGAAGAATATACATATCGTGTCATGTTTATATTCATATTATTCTTATGCCTAGTAGTGATACAGTCAGAAATGAAGCACGGCAACTGACTACATTTTTAAATCGAAGATGACTAATTCCTGTGCAGAATTTGATGTACTAAAGAAGCGGCCACAAAGATTTTTAAATGGAGAAAAATTTTCACCTAACTCTCATTCAGAACATGTTCTACCAAATGCAGTCTATTATTTGGTTCTTGTTGATCATTATCAAAGAAAGCAGCAGTGTAAGTAACAACAAATAGCAGTCTCTCTTGTTTTTATTGTAAGCGACTGTAGCGTGTGCAAAAGCAAGCCATGCCACGAGTGGCGACAGGCTGCAAACAGCCATTGTTTTTCTTTTTTTTTTTTTTTTTTCTTTTTTTTTAAGCAATCGATTCAAACCAGACGAAGCATGTGAAAAAGGAAGGGTACCCGCATAAATACGGCTGATGCATAGCAGTGGCTACCTGGTAAAGCTTAACTGCTAAGCTTACGACTCGAACCAAACTACTGTGGCTGTATCATCATTCATTGGACCTAAATTGTGTCTCATATTACAGTGGACCAGCTTTGTTTCGATTTGGAGGTGCGGCCTAAAACTTTTCTCCCCCCTTGAATTTCGAGTCTCAAATTTCAGGTCCGGCTTAGATTCGGGAAATTTTTTTTTCCTTTATTTCGAGTCTCATTTTTCAGGTGCGGCTTAGATTCGAGTGCGGCTTAGATTCGAGTAAATACGGTATTGCTCTTCCCCCAAATCTCTGCACTGTCATCACCTGATAATGGCAGGGGGAACTGAGTGAGGATGCAGATGAAGAGGCAGATGGAACCTTCCTGCCTACTCCCCAGTATCCACCAAGAGGGCATCTGGAAACACCAGCCGAAAAGACAGACACAGGGTCCAGAGATGTAGAAGCTGTTAGTGGCTTGATGGAAATGGAATTTCTGGAGTGGTGCTGATGACCTTCCAGGGGCGGATCATCCATGGACATTGGTTTGGGCAGCTGGGTGGCTGCCGGCGTCGGTGAAATCATAGGTGGCAGCAGTGGCGAGAAGGTTTGATCTCCGTAGACACTTTGGGGCAAGTGCCCACTGCGACTGGCAGAGATATGACTATGACTGCAGGTAAGGACTCTGCAGTGTGATGGGTCTGTGGACAGACATTCTGTGCAGAATCACTGAAATACTTGTATGCACATATCAGCCAACTTAGGTGGTGCCATAGTAGACCAGCAGAACTGTGGACAACATAAGAGGATCATCTGATCTCTTTGGTAATGGCTCGATGTACCCAATGCTGTTTCTTGCCAAAGACTTTTTAAAAGACTTCATCCCATGACTGAAACTTTGTCTGATCTGGTGAAATTAATTGTTTCTGTGGCGTTTGCAGAATATGTAACAGGGTACAGTGCCTTTGACCATGTAACAGGAGCGGAAGGAGAACGGAAAAATTTTCAGTGAATACTCCCATGTGAGGAAAGAAAGGTTCTCCATGTTACTTGTGAATTTGCAAATGAACCATTCAGCTTCACCGTTAGACTGTGGGTGAAAAGGTGCAGTGGTCACATCGTTATGCTATTGGCGGTACAAAACTGCTGGAAATCAGATGACTTGAATTGTGAACCACTGTTCAAGACAGTGACCTCAGGAAAACCTTTGAGACAAAAAATAGAAGACAAAGCCAGTACAACACTTGCTGTAGTGGTGGATGGCATCAGGACAAATGGACACTTAAAATCAATACAAATGTGCTGCCACAGTCCAGATGGATGTGGGCACTCAAAACGCATTGTGGCGGAGCTGACTGATTTTCCACACGAACTGGGCAATGAGCGGTCATTTGCTCACTCTGAGCATCCATGCCCTGCCAAGTGCAATGATGGTAGGTGAGTTGCTTTGTGCGAACTACACCCCATTGACTTTGGTGGAATAAAGACAAAACTTCCCAGCTGTAGGGTTTGAGAAATCACAAGACACACATTGTCATTGTCTGTATGCAATAGCAAAACATCTGCTCATGTGGAAAGCACATGACTATGCTAAAAATAGTGTTGCACCATTGGGTGGGTAATTTCTTTCAAACTATATGGCCATGCATGATGCACATATTGTAAAACAACCTGAAGAGCTGTGTCAGAAGCAATTGCTGGCAACATATTGAAAGTCAAGAGGAAAATTTTCAACGCATTCAATATCCGGAGAACTGATTTGAAAACACGATTCTGCAGACAAGTCAAACATTGTGTCAATACTGACTGGCAACTGAGACAGCACGTCATTGTTCAAATGTTGGGCAGTGGGCCTGTACAACATCTCATACTGATAAGTAGACAATATCACAGCCCAGTGTTTGAATTTTTGCACTGTGCAAAGCAGGACAGGCTTTGCAGGATTGAACAAGGCCATCAAAGGCTGATAATCTATCAGCAAATAGAACTTCTGACTGTAAAAATCATGTAATTTTGTAACACCGTAGATAATGCCGAGCACCTCTTTTTCAAGCTGAGTGTTGTTGCACTGCACTTTTTTAAGAGTTTTCAAGGCAAAAGCAATGGGTCTGTCAGAAGAACCAATCTTATGGGAGAGCTCCACTCTTATACCATAAGGAGATGTATCCACAGCTAACATGACAGGCTTATGGGGGTCAAAGTCAGTGAAACATCTATGACTTGTCCACCCGCTTAGCTGTGTGGTTATGTACTTGCCTCCGATGCAGCGGGCTCAAGTTCAATTCCTAGCCGGCTTGGAGATTTTCTCCGCTCATGTACTGGGTGTTGTGTTGTCCTCATCCTCATTTCATCTTCATCACTGACATGCAAGTCACCAAATGTGGTGTTGATTGCAATAAGACTGGCACTCGGCGGCTGAACTTCCCCAGATGGGGCCTCATGGCAAACAAGGTCACATGTTCATTTCCATTTTCCATCTTTGACTTAATGGCTGTTTCAGTTGTGGAAATGCACTCTGGCTTTCTTTGGACCACATGAAAGGAATATTTTTCCAGTCCACCAGGTTCAGCAGAGCAGCAATTTGAACAGTGTTAGGAATAAACATTATATAATCGATTAGTTTCCCCATGAGTAATTGGAGCTCACTAATCTTACAGGGTATGGCAGATCTCTAATCGCAGCCAAGGTGTGATGTAGTTGGATGTGTATCCTGTGCATTTATTACATTACCTAAATAGTTCAGTTCTTCATGGAGGAAGGAACACTTTTCATTGTTGCACTTTAAACCAGCTGCAGAAAGAACTTGAAACAAACAGTTTAAATTTGCTAGCTCTGCAGCATGCATATGACCTTTGTCCATATTATTATCTAAATACACTCCTGGAAATGGAAAAAAGAACACATTGACACCGGTGTGTCAGACCCACCATACTTGCTCCAGACACTGCGAGAGGGCTGTACAAGCAATGATCACACACACGGCACAGCGGACACACCAGGAACCGCGGTGTTGGCCGTCGAATGGCGCTAGCTGCGCAGCATTTGTGCACCGCCGCCGTCAGTGTGAGCCAGTTTGCCGTGGCATACGGAGCTCCATCGCAGCCTTTAACACTGGTAGCATGCCGCGGCAGCGTGGACGTGAACCGTATGTGCAGTTGACGGACTTTAAGCGAGGGCGTATAGTGGGCATGCGGGAGGCCGGGTGGACGTACCGCCGAATTGCTCAACACGTGGGGTGTGAGGTCTCCACACTACATCGATGTTGTCGCCAGTGGTCGGCGGAAGGTGCACGTGCCCGTCGACCTGGGACCGGACCGCAGCGACGCACGGATGCACGCCAAGACCGTAGGATCCTACGCAGTGCCGTAGGGGACCGCACCGCCACTTCCCAGCAAATTAGGGACACTGTTGCTCCTGGGGTATCGGCGAGGACCATTCGCAACCGTCTCCGTGAAGCTGAGCTACGGTCCCGCACACCGTTAGGCCGTCTTCTGCTCACGCCCCAACACCGTGCAGCCCGCCTCCAGTGGTGTCGCGACAGGCGTGAATGGAGGGACGAATGGAGACGTGTCATCTTCAGCGATGAGAGTCGCTTCTGCCTTGGTGCCAATGATGGTCGTATGCGTGTTTGGCGCCGTGCAGGTGAGCGCCACAATCAGGACTGCATACGACCGAGGCACACAGGGCCAACACCCGGCATCATGGTGTGGGGAGCGATCTCCTACACTGGCCGTACACCACTGGTGATCGTCGAGGGGACACTGAATAGTGCACGGTACATCCAAACCGTCATCGAACCCATCGTTCTACCATTCCTAGACCGGCAAGGGAACTTGCTGTTCCAACAGGACAATGCACGTCCGCATGTATCCCGTGCCACCCAACGTGCTCTAGAAGGTGTAAGTCAACTACCCTGGCCAGCAAGATCTCCGGATCTGTCCCCCATTGAGCATGTTTGGGACTGGATGAAGCGTCGTCTCACGCGGTCTGCACGTCCAGCACGAACGCTGGTCCAACTGAGGCGCCAGGTGGAAATGGCATTGCAAGCCGTTCCATAGGACTACATCCAGCATCTCTACGATCGTCTCCATGGGAGAATAGCAGCCTGCATTGCTGCGAAAGGTGGATATACACTGTACTAGTGCCGACATTGTGCATGCTCTGTTGCCTGTGTCTATGTGCCTGTGGTTCTGTCAGTGTGATCATGTGATGTATCTGACCCCAGGAATGTGTCAATAAAGTTTCCCCTTCCTGGGACAATGAATTCACGGTGTTCTTATTTCAATTTCCAGGAGTGTAGTTAGTACAAGAAGGGAATTTCGCCCTTAACTCTTCTAGGAACCATTGAAAAATTTCCAAAGCTGAAGCTCTTCCTAGCAGTAATCTTTGAAAGTGGAACAAACCCAAGTCAGTGTTTATTTGCAAGTGTTGCTTGGGCTGTTTGTCCAGCAGTAACTGTATATATGTCTCTTGTAAATCTATTTCTGGAAAGTATCTGCCCTGTCACAGTCTATCCATCAATTTGTCTGAACATGGAAGAGAAAAGAGTCCACTACTTTATGTGGGTTTACTGTTGTCTTGAAGTCCACACACAAATGTAAACCACCTGAAGGTTTCTTCAGAATGACCAAGGGTGATGCCCATTGGCTTGCAGGGACATGTTTGATACCCCATTGTCTTACCATCTTTGCAATTAATCAGCAACTTATTCATGCACTGTGTTGCATGGGAGACAGGATGTGTATTGAAAACTTCATGCCTGTGCATTGTCTGTCACAGTGATGTGCACTTCAGAATCTTTTTCGCTTCCTGTGCCTGGTTCAAATAGTTCCTTGTACTTACTGCACAAGTTAGAGATTTTAGTTTAAGGCACAGAAACAATAAATTTGTAGCACATTATGCTGAATACACTAACTGAATAAATCAAATAAATCTAGCTCAGATATCTCTGCACTGTTTTTAAAATTGAGTACAGCAAAAGAAACACATTATGTTCACCCTGGAACTGCACACACCAAGGACAGGAAATTTTTGTCCTTTGTAGGCAGACAAAATAGAAGTAGGCTGCTGCAGCAGTGGGCTAACGATTCTGGCATAAGTGCCTTTATTATTCAGGGAAACAAAGTGCTAGTGTCCGACTGCAACTTACTTGTCTTTTGTTCCACTTTTTAAATGAACAAAAAGTTTCATCACTTCTACGCATATAGCAGTGGAAGAATTCTCTGATGCTGAAGTACTTGGTTCAGATCACACCTGAGTGGCTGGTGCCACCTGCACCATCAACACTTGTTGGCAGCAAAGCTGCAGCTGGCTGTGTTAGTACAACAGCAGCTGTTACCATTGCGTTGTGTCCTGTGTAAACACACAGTCTGAATGTGGCCTTCACATCCGCTTTGAAAGCAAAGAACATTATGTCATGGACAATTTTTCTGGTCAAGCCAAAAAAAACAAAACTGAGGACATTAGTTTTTACCAGAGTTCTGTAACACGTGCCATACAAGCTGAAACTATTTACCTCTACTGTTCTTACTGTTTTTCTGAGCACTGTTCTTAATTCAGGGAAACATAAGTGCTAGTGTCTGACTGCACCTTACTTGTCTTTTGTTCCACTTTTTAAGTGAACATAAAGTTTCATCACTTCTACGCATATAGCAATGGAAGAATTCTCTGATGCTGAAGTACTTGGTTCAGATCACACCTGAGTGGCTGGTGCGAAGCTGCAGCTGGCTGTGTTAGTACAACAGCAGCTGTTGCCATTGCCTTGTGTTCTGTGTAAACACACAGTCTGAATGTGGCCTTCACATCCGCTTTGAAAGCAAAGAACATCATGTCACCGACAATTTTTCTGATCAAGCCTAAAAAAAACTGAGGACATGAGTTTTTATCAGAGTTTTGTAACACGTGCCGTGTGTTACAAGCTGAAACTATTTACCTCTACTGTTCTTACTGTTTGTCTGAGCACTGTTCTTAATTACTTGGACACTATGCTGTACATGACACTGAGTGTCTCGTGCACTATGAACAACTGGAACACAAGGAGTATCAGAATCAACCTCTGTTGAGTCCATAATTGTTTGAGAAATTGCAGTGTGAATGCGTGCATCAGATACATTATGTGTAGTGGCATCATATAACATGATGTTACTGTAGCATCATATAACATGGCGTTATTATATTTAATTCCACATGAACATTTAAACTTGCAATGTCTGGTGAGACCTCTGAGTTCTGCTGTCCACTGTTTGACTGTCTGAGTAGGTTGTTACTTCAGACAAAAAACTGAAATGTGCAGCTGCTACATGGATTTGATTGTCAAAATAATCATCTAGTAATTTCACAATTTCATTGTATTTGACTTTTTCGGGAACAGTTCCTCCACAGAGTTTAATACAGAGGTGATATGCTTCAGGACTGATGGTGGACAAAAAAATAAATGTTTTTTCTGTACCTGTTATTCTTTAGGCCGCAAAATGTGTCTAATTGTGTTCTGTAGTCCTGCATTTTTCTTCATCCTGGCTGTGATATGGCCGAGAATTAGAGCAGCTACTGGTGGCGATGCTGCCTGCCTGTTCAGTAAAGACATCAACTGGCTGATACTGAGCATCAGGCATTCTATCTGCTGAGTCTGAAACTGCACAATTTTGATTAGAGATGTTTCCTGTGGCAGCTTAGACACATTGAAATATAGGATACACACTGAGACAACTGACTAGAAGTAGTGTAATAAAACTGAGAAAAAGATGTGGGCAACAGGCAGGCAGCTGGCATGAAATAATAGCCAGTTAAGTGCTGATAGCCATTGTGATATGTTATGATCATGCAAAACTATTTTTGTCTGGCCACAACTGTGGTTTCTTAAAGTGCTCTAAGAGATAATTCTCTTTTATTAGAACACATGAAATATTTATTCCCTTTATTACATAAATGAACAAAAGATTTACTAATTTTTGTATAGTCCATTGCCACGGAAGTAATGGATAATTTACAGGTAGCATGGGCTAACAAAGCATGACTTGATGCACTAATCAACAAACTATACTTTTGAGGTACAGTGTTCGACGTTCACAACACTACAAGTTCATCTGAAACTTTTAGCTATTCATTGGTCCTATACCATAATGTTGACTGCTGTACTGAGGTTTCGAACTGGTGCAGAGGTCTTGCTAGCTCAACATTATATTGACCTCAGCATAAGGGTGCAGCTATGCTGAGAGTGGAGGCATGGTCTTCAGGAACACGTCCCATACATCTTTGCGGAGCCCTTGCTAACATCTGTGGTATCAATTCGCGTAGCCAAATTTGGTGTGGCAACACAATATCTGTACGGTACCACAGCTACATACATAATGAAATATCTATTGGGCCACTGAATTTCAAGGGTGGTTTGATGAAGTAAGCATAATATTTTGTAAACTTTTGCTATGTTTTATTGATTCCATTGATACAGGATTAGTATATGCTAAGAGTATTTGACCAGTACTCATGGGACCGTTGTCAATAGGATGGTTTTTTTGCTCAGCTGTTGAATCTAGATTGCTCTTATAATCTTAAGTATAGAATTTAGGAACTTAAAGTTGCTAAGAGAAACATAATTTACTAATTTACATCTTTTGCTCGTTCCTTTCATAAAGTATGATTTATTGGGCAGAAAAAATATTTGCAACTAGCACACATCCAGTGACAAAGTTGTGACAGATCCAAGTGTAGTTGATCTTATTATGGAGTACATGACCACAGAAAATAATTTATAGACAACAGTTTAGTTTTATGTTGTATTTAGAAACTGAGAAATTACCATGGATTAGTATTGGTGTTCATATAAACAGGGTGGAGAAAAATTGTGTCACAAAATTCTAACCCTGGATAGCTGCTGCCACTAGGAACCAAAATTACTAATGTTGTATATGTTGACAACGCACCATTTTTAAACCACGGAAACCTGCCGCTACCCCTCCGATTGGTCATGGGATTGCCCTGTTGCCATTCATCGCTTGATGGGCAGCGCTGTGGTTGTCGGTTCACACCTACAAATGTCCCTCACCCCGTCATTGCCCCAACGTAACGCGCACACATGTCGAATAGGTATTGCTGTTTGTCTCCAGTTTTGGAGCACACACACGTCACCTGCAATTTAGTCATACAGTAAGCATGGCGGCACAGTATTTGGTTGAAGAACAACGAGATATGGTTTTTGTTTATGTACTAGCTGGTGGTAATGTGCTTGAAGCTCGAGGGTTGTATCAGCAATGGTACCAATCAAGACACCACCCACACCGGCAAACATTTATAGCAATTCACTGGTGACTTGCCGAAACAAACTCATTGATGGGATATCATGGTGATGCTGCAAGACCCCGAAATCGATGGGATACTGCATTTGAAGAGACTGTTCTCGAGCACTTCGAAGGAGCAGCTACGACAAGTACTCGAGCGGTTGGACACATAATGGCGGTCATTCATCGGTTAGTCTGGAAGGTTTTGAGGGATGATGGCCAGTATCCATTTAGTTTCCACCCTGTCCAAGACCTAAATCCTGTGGCAGACTATGAGTACAGTCTGGGGTTTTGCTGGTGGTTTCTGCGACATGTTGCACAAGATCCCAACTTCCCCTCTATTATGTTGTTTACCGACAAGTGCACCTTCCATTGAGATGGCCTTTACAACACTCGAAACATTCATTACTGGGCAAGGGGAAGTCCTCACGTCACATACATCAGGAAAGATTTTCGCTCAACATTTGGGCAGACATTATGGGTGACCATCTGATTGGGCCGATCTGTCTACCTCCTCGACTTACTGAGGCAAATGACCTCCACTTTTTGCAAGAAAATCTACCCGGCCTGCTGGAATATGTTACCCTGGACATACGGCTATGCATGTGGTTGCAGCATGATGGGGCGCCTGCACATAACAGTCGTGCTGTGCGCGAATGTTTAAATGAAATCCTTGACGGCCGGGTAGTTGGCAGAGGCGGTCGTAGGACATGGCCCCCACGATCACAAGACCTCAAGCCACTGGACTTTTTCCTGTGGGGATTCTTCAAAGTTCTAGTTCATCCATCCAGACATGAACCACCTAGAAACGAAGAGGAATTAATGAATCACATTCAACATGCTGCCAATCACATCACGGCAATGCCAGGAATCTTTGCAAGAGTTCGGCAAAACACAGCTTGACATTACTGAGCTTGTGTTGCCTTAGAGGGTCACCAGTTGGAGCACCTGCTTTAAGTAAACAATATCCTAGCTACAAAAAAAGGCCCTTTTCAGTGCCGACACAATTTGTAAAAGACTTGCGAACTAACAGCTGTTGATGGGTTTGTTCCCGGTACGTCTTATCATAAAACTACAGTGGATGTATGGGGATCTTGGCAGTTTCACCCCCAGAGTGGAAGGCTGGCACACTACCACTGAGTATGTGGGCCGCCTTGGATACATCGCCATCTCCAGCAGCAAAGCATTCGCAGTCATGCTTTGTCCAGAGCATCCGGCAACAGGGCACTCCTGCGCCAATCAGAGCGTGTGGCGCCAAGTTTCCGTAGTTTAAAAATGGTGCGTTGTTGACCTACACAACATTAGTAATTTTGATTCCTACTGGCATCAGCTATCCAGGGTTAAAATTTCGAGACACAGTTTTTCTCCATCCTGTATATCTGTGTGTGTGTGTGTGTGAATGTGTGTGTGCACGCTTGTGCTTTGGGACAAACAGCACAGATTTCTTCTTGTCTGTTTCTTCATGGATAAGGCATTAGTATGCATACTGTTTCTCGTATATATCTTCAGGTTTTCGACACTTATATCTGTCCTACATTGTCAGAATACTGTGGAAGATAAATGGCTAAACTGACACTTATAAATGGCTGGATTCTCTCAGCTGATTATGTTGTGGAGGCACTGCATCTAGTGAAGTTCTCAATCTTGTTTAAGTGCCTATCGATGACATGGAGGCTCTGCTATTCAGTGGGTTGTTACCTTTACTCCTTGAATAATTTACATTGCACCAAAGACTCCATACATTTCTGGTTAATTTATCATTTTATTTTACTTCATGGCTTTCTTCTTCAAATGAAAAAGCTGTACATCATTACAAATGCAGAAAATAAATATTTGGCAACTGAAGATTTCTACTATAATACCAGCACTGAAGAAGCTGCTGTGGAATACTGGTGACAGTTACGCATAACAGTACATTGTGGTTTGTAAGTCTCATAACGTACATAATCTAAATCATTTGATTCAGGTACATGACACTTGTCAGTGTGTTGCAATGCTACTTATTGTCCGCCTGCCAAATTACACTGATAAGACAGAACATTTTGACCACTGCCTACTACGATGTTGGATGCCACCTAGTGGTATTGTGGTCACATGATGTGGTAACAAAAGTATGTAAGTGGAATAGACATGGACAGGGAATCACCCTAGCAAAGATATGGGTTGAAAGTGGAGAAATCCATTGAGATAACCGACTTTGACAAACAGCAGATTATTATTATGAAGTGCCTGTGAATGAGTATGGTGAGCATCTATGGAGACAGTGAAACAACCACTAGCTGGACGTCCACGACTCTTCACAGAATGTGGGGTTCAGAGCCTTGTCTGCTGAGTAAAGTAGGATAGATGACGGTCTGTGGCACCTCGGCCAAAAGAGAACAGCACTGGTGCATGCACTAGTGTTCCGGAGCACGCTGTTCATTGTAAATTGTTGAATATGGAGCTCTGCAGCAGACCACCCCTACATGTTGACTGAGTAACGTTGTCAGTTACGATTACAGTGGGCATAGGGCCATTGGGATTCAATCATCGATCAATAGAAACATGTTGACTCTTCAGCTGAATCACATTTTTACTGCACAAGGTCGACATTTGTCTCCACAGATGTCATCATCGAGGTGAACAGCAGTTTGAAGTATGCAGTGCACCACAGATACAGGCTGGTGGGAGCAGTATTATACTATGGAGACATTCTCCTGCACTTGTGTGGGACCTGTGGTAGTAGTTGAACACATGCTAACAGCTGTGAATTACTGGCCTCTCTTGATGCTCGATGTCTTCCCCAGTGGCGGTATAGTGTCTGAGCAGTATAATTGTGTCTTGGAGCCAGAACTGTGCTACAGTGGTTTGAGGAGCTGATGTCTCAGCGACCAAATTTGCCTGAAGTAAATCCTATGGAACCCTTCTGGCTCCCTATCAGGCATCATCACCATATACGTAAATCAGCGGCCGATTATTTACGTGAATTACATGACCTGTGTGTAGACATCTTGTGCCACATACCTCCACAAACCTACCAGCAAACTGTCGGATCCCTGATAGACAGAATCAGTGATGTATTACATTCAAAGATGGACAAAAAAAGTATCAAGCAGGTGGTCATAATGTTTTGTCCCATCAATGTAGGTTCTTAGAGTCATTTCAGAGTAATGAAACTCATAGACTGGATTTTCAACTTGTCACATATAAAATAGCAGTCATACCATTAAAAAAAAGGAGCCGGTTACACAGATTTATGAGACATAATTTATTTTGTGGAAATTATCTTGAGCTTCCTAATAAATAATAGATCCAAACTTTTGGATCCAGCCACAATAGAGGGTGTATTACAGCATCAGTGACTACTGGCATTAAAAGGAATATTGAGAAAAGTAGGATATTTTCTCTTAGCATATGTAACTGTGAAAAGATTGCATATTCATCAGAGCAGCCAATATCAGACATTCATCTTGGGAATGAAGGTGGGGAGTGTACATGGGTTAAATACAAAAGTATTTTTGTGTGTGTGTGTGTGTGTGTGTGTGTGTGTGTGTGTGTGTGTGTGTGTGTGTACTACAGTATATGAAGTGAGGACTTCGCCACAAATTTGAATAAACTCAAAGCTTTGTTGACCATATATAGCTGAAAGAAGCCAAAATGCACACAAGGAGAGAATTGCGAGACACTTTCATTAAATTTTATGGTAAACATGTTCTGACCAATCTGACAGAAACCAAGGAAGTTTTGATCCCAAGTGAAGTTTGTAAGCAGTTCAAAAAGTGTCCACGCAGTTGCTCAGAGGTAATTCTGAAACTGAAATGGGGAAATACAGATAAGACAGAAATACTGAATTTGCTGTGCCAGAGTTGTTTCACTGTGGATGTGCCTAATATGATTCCTCCTTTCAGTCATCACACATATGCCCAAATGACAGATATTGCGATACGTAATCATGGAATAGAAGATCACCTGAAATCACTAAACAGAGAGAAGCAAGTTAAACCAATAAGATAACTGAATGATTTTATTTAACTGCTGTGTATCTTATGTGCCGAGATGATAAAGTTCCTGTGTCATTACAGGAAGGTGCAGGTCATTCTCACCTTCAGGAAGAATTGTCAGACACATACCCATATTTATAGACGTATGTTGCTGACCTCGTGTCTGTTGTAGGATCGTGGAACACATTTTACGATGTTGTATTTTGATGTTTTTGGAACTTGTAAATCTCCTCCACAGGAATCAATGTGAATTTCCCAGGCTGCAATTTTTTGAAACTTAGCTCACACCATTCACCAGTAAGATTTAGAAAACAATACACAATGACACCCAGGCTAATTCTGAGTTCTTGACTTCCAGAGGGCATCCAATACAGTTTGTCTGGTGTGAAATATAAGAGCTCAAAGAACAACAAATGAGCTTTGTACCTCAAGGGAGTGTTGTAGGACCATTACAGCCATTATGTATAAAATTATGCATTCCTTAATACCAGAAGCTCCTTCCAGCTGTTCACTGATGACATTTATATTAACAGTAATGTCCCAAAACTGCAGATAATTGTACCAGAAGCCCAGAGGATTTGCAGAACATGAATGCCTGAAAGGAAAAGGGGATGACTTTCAGTTAACCCTCATCATAAATAAATTTAGTGTATTTTACATAAATAGGAGGAAAGCTGTTGTTTGGTTAGAGTATTACCGCTCAATCACTAGAAACAGCAATAATTGTAAAAATCTAGAAATATGCATCTGGACAAAAGTAAAGCAGAACAATGTTATGAAACTAGTTATGGGAAAATCAAATGCTAGACTGAGTTTTAGTGAATGAATCCTAAAAAATGTAATTCACCAATAGAAGAGGTAGCCCTCAGGACTTTTACTCAACTGATTCTTGATATAATGTGTCAATATGGAAGTCTTATCAGGTAATGTTAACAGAAGCAGTAGAGAAGATCCAAAGAAGAGCAGAGTTTTTGTCATGAGCCCAAGAGTGTCACTGAGGTGCTTATCAAATTACTGTGGTAGACACTAACAAGAGAAGTGTTGTACATAGTGGAGGTGTTGACTTTAAAATTCTGAAGGTGTACATTCCAAGGAGAGTCAGACAGTATATAAGATTCTGACTGCTATGTTTGATGAAATGAGTATGGTGTAAAGTGTAGAAGATTTTGATTATGTATAAAGGCACATCAGCAGTCATTCTTCCTGTGCAAGAGGAACAGAAACAAGGGAAATGATGTTGATACCCAAAATGCATGTCATCACAAGGTGACTGTTAGTGTAGAGTGTGGTGGCATTAGTGTTCAAAACATACTAGTTGATTTTTCTATATCTACCTTTAGGATTGATGTGACTGACTTGGATCCCTTCTTTAGTTCATTCTCTGGTGTCTTCAAAAGGACTTTCAACTATGTGCAAGTGCATATTGACAACAATTGCAACTGCAGGTCTTTATTTCAGCATTGGCTGATACGGCTTTTGCTGAGGTATTTGTGGTACTGACTGCTGTTTTGATGACAAATACTAACAATAATGTAACTTTGGAGATTTTATACCCTGTTAAAAAAAAACTCTCTGACAAGGCTTCCCCCATGACAAGACCTGCCGTAAGGCAGAACAAAAAGTTAAGTTAAAGTGTCTATGTTGCTGCTTGCAATATTTTCCATCCATGGTCCAAGTAGGTTATATTCTTTTTCTTATCTTTGAAGTTAGCCAGTTTCAAACATGGGTCTCTTTCAAGCATCTGTAATACTTTCAGAAATGGTTACATTGGTTTATACATCAATTCTCAACAAGGTCTCGCATATGCGTATGCTTTATAAACCAAGTTACTTACATATCTTAAGCTTCCAGCTAAATTTCACATTCTAATACATCACTGGTATGATATGTACCTGTCCACATGTACCAGCAATGTATTACAATGTGAAATGTAGCTGGAAGCTTAAGTATTGTAAGTAACTTGCTTTATAAAGTATATGTGTATGTGAGAGCTTGTAGACAATTGATATATATAAACCAATGTCACCATTTTTGAATGTATTACAGGGCATGAAAATAAGCAATGGTTTAAACTGGCCAATTGCATGGATAATAAAAAGAATACAGCCTACTTGGACCATGTTTTCATTCTCAAAACATGTTGAGGCTGTGGACCTACATAATAATAAAATTTTAAAAAATACGGTACTTGTTGTTTCCCAATGCATGCAACTTAACATGGTTCATTTGTGATAATCATTGTGTTTCTGTATTACATGACTCTTTGCGATATTTGCTACAGGTCTCTTGACTCTTACGGAATGTGGTGTTTTTCGAATAGTCCTGTCATTTATCATGCATTCTTGCAACATAAGCCAAAGGAAATGAGCCTTGATATGTCTGTTAAATTTAATGAACTGACACTATGAATGCAGTTGTTCTCTCAAACTTTCCATTTGCCTTCTTCACGATGTTTCTTACTTTTCCCGTACACTTTCCTGATCTTTCATTAGTAGTTCATGTTCGTCTATCTTCATGCATGTGCGCTCATGTGTGTGTGTGTGTGTGTGTGTGTGTGTGTGTGTGTGTGTCTGTTTTTGTTTGTGTGTTTCAAAGGGAAAATTCAATTAAGAAAATTGTTTAAATTACAAGAGAGAGAATTTCTAATACTGTTGATAAGTACATTTAAAGCAGAATTTAATAACCTTAGCATTTTAAAACCATATGTTCTTTCTTCTTTGAGGAAAGCATAATTCATTTCTTGCCCTGCCTTTAATGTGAAGGCACTCATCTTATTTACCAAATGACAGTTGTTTACTGCGTTGGTTTTTGATATAAGAATGGCAACAGTTAAAGTGGATGAATGCATTAATATACATGTAAGGTCTGTCTGCCTTGAGGATATAGGGATATCAAGTGCTCAATTGCTGAATATGCTCCACTGTGGGAGTCAAAAAACTTGATTGTCTGCTGTACCACATTGGCCATTAGTATCCACTTATACAACACCAGTTCTTCAAACTGTGGAGATGGGAAGTTGCACTCCAACACACCCTCTCATCCTTTCATAACTCAATAACACTAAACACAACATTCAGTGTTTTAAAAAGTTTTTGTTTCCATTGTTTCTCTTTCCTTCCTGATTTGTACCTGATTCTTTGTTTTCCTACTCTCTCTGATGCTTTTTCCTTCACCTTAGTATCTTTTTGCTCTCATTAAAGGTGAGTCTGTCTCAACGTAGGGTGTGAATGACCTGTCTCTCCCCTCTCCTCTTTGCCACTTCACACAACAAATCCCTGTTTCCTTCTAGAAGAAGCAACATATAGTGCCAAAAAATAGTACTACTTTTTGCTTTAAATGTTTATATGTACAGTATTTGTAATTATAGGCGAAATGTCATTTTTAACATTGTCTTTAATTAGTTTAGTGGCCACAGAAATACATACACAGCCTTAGGTCTTTTTTCCACAATTTCCAACCACAATGGAATGGCCGTTGAACAAATCTGCATGTCACACTCATGTGCACAACAAAAATAAATAGCACTGGTGATATATTTTGATAATTGCCATCCTGATCTTTATGGGACTTAAGTCTACACTGGGAGACATCATTGTCAATAAGAGCTTCTTTTTTATTGTATCATAAATCTGTTCACACCAGAATAGCAATAAAGCGTGTTAGTAAGATTGTTAGTTTCAAACTAAATTTAATCATAATTCACATACTTCAGTTTTAATTCAATTTTGCTTGCATAGAGTTGCTTAGTTATTTAATTATTATAGAATACTGTTGAATGCTTTGAGCTTAAATAAGCTTCTGAAACACATTTGCTTCAAAAAAATTCCTGAGTAAACTGCTTGTTAATTTGCTCAGATTATCACCTTATGTATTGCACTACAATTTGAATTGATTTTTTTCTCCTAAAGGTCCCCTGTCAGTACAGAGATTACACTGCAACTAAAAGACAGTTAACTTTTTCTTACCAGGAAAATCTCATGAAGGTATGTGTCATATTAAATTAATGAATAGATCGTAACATATACCCCATACTGAATCATGAGCTATTACGTTTTGGAGAAAGAGATGCAAAACAATATTTATATCTTATTTTTTCCTGAAAGTACAGAATTATAATACCTCATTTGAAATTTGTAAATTTCAAATGTGAGAATGTGCACCTTATTATGTCAGCTTAATGTTGAGCAAAATGCAATCATTGTTATTAGTGACAGCAAAATTCAACATGGGAGATTTCTATTGAACAGTTTTTTCTGTACTCTTTAAGATTCTTGTGGCAGCTCTTTAGTCACAGTTGAAACTACCATGATTTTCTGTGAACTGAAATAAATGAAATTTTTATTGTGTGTAATGTTGAGATTACAGCTTCAAATATATGAAAGTCGCATATTATTCTGACTAGTGACAGATAATGATTGTAGCAGGGCTAATGGCTACAGTTATAAAAACAAACAAATCTGAGTCTTTGACTTTCAGAGACAATAGTATTCACTTCATGAACAGTAGGTAAAAGGTAATAAAGTGTAATAGATAGAGAAGCTGAAGGATCTTAATGGCAAAACCAGTGTTGTAATTGCTTGTTTTCAGGTAAACCTAAGTAATGTATATATTTTCCATTAAAATGTTTGCTGCATGACATCTTATCTGCATAGCTTATAGATCTCACTAAATCAACCAAATCCTTGGAATTTTAATTTACATATGGATTTGTCAGTAAAGGCTACTTCCTTAACATGATATAAAGTTTTCATGCCTTGATTGATTTTTTGATTTTGTGGCCTAATTTTCAGTGTATTTTTCCTAATATTGTCTAATGCCCCAGGATATGACATTTCGCCTGTCTTGCAGACACATAATTTTGGTTAAGTGTCATAATTGTCATGCATTATTTTTGTTGTGAGTCACCACTCCAAGGACTTCCGTGCTTTGTCGAATTGCCTGTCTTTGAATTCTGGGAGATGAGTTTCTCAAATGCACTTAACTTGAACATTTCAAGCAGTTGGGTCAAAGTTGTAGAGGAGATCAGTGGAAGGTGTAATTTTATTGAAAATCGGAATTTTAACTTTATTGAATATATAGTTTCTGTCCTCTGTCAGTAAAATAAAAATTATATTTTAAATCTTTGTTTGGTACTTGTGAATATTATGTACCAGTTTGGGTCATCCAGGGCAGATATAACACTTTCATTGGTTCAGTCAAGGTAAAGAGAGAGTCAATATCTGGTCATAAAAAAATTCAGTTTTGTAGGAAAGAAATTATGTAAACAGTAACTGTGTATGCTCTGCTATAGTACTCCCAAGGTACTCAGGTGTACTGCTGGATGCAATCACCAAAGATCCATAATATTTCGGCAGATAACCGTTCCGCCATCATCAGGCAGTGCTGATGTATCTGCTGTGTGCTGGTGATATTTATGCCAGCTACTCCAGAGTGAGTTTGAGCCTCACCAAACCTGTGCTGTGTTCGGTGGTGGTGGTAATGGCTTGGTTGGGGGTGGGGAGTCTAAGTTGCCTTCTGCCCACTGTCCCCATAACATCTCTCATCTGGATGTCATGTTCTGCTTTGCTGAAGCTTAGTATTGGCTCCCATGTCACTCCCTGTATTGGCTACCTGTTCACTAAATTCACTAAATTATCAGCCACATGGATTTCAATCACTTCTTTGAAATTGGAGTCCCAAAATTTATCGATGCAAACCAGGACTTTCGTTTACTGATAACCCGTTTTATGTCCATTTTCAGTGCAGTTTTCTGCTATTTCAGACTTGTTGAACTGCAGTAAGCAGGTGTGGCACTCATGTTCTCTGTATTGATCTTTGAGTGTGCAGATCGTTTGTCCAATATAACAACTGCACAGAATTTTACATGCCCCAGAATTTGCACAGTAGTCTGTCAATTTTTGACAACACATTGCCAGCAAATGGTGTGAAAGCAGTATTCTTGTCATCTTCTTCCATGTTTTCGGCATCTGTGTTACTTTTGAGCTCTTGCATTGCAGGGCCAAAATAGGAACTTTTTAGAGACAGCAGAAGTTGACGTGGGTCTCAAAAAAGTACCAAGTTCCTTGAAAATTGGAAAAAACTTACATTGGACAAATGATCCGTGGAATTGAAGGTTGATGTACAAAACGTGAGTGGCATATGGGACTCCTGTTTTCAAAGATGCAATTGAAATCCATGTGACTGATAATTCAATCAACAGGGACATGTCCTTCCAACTGAGCCACCACTAAGCTTCATCAAAGCAGAATGTGGTAGATAGATGTGAGATGTGACAGGAATGGTGGGTGGAAGGTAACACAGGCTCTCCCGCCCACCACTGCAACCTCACATCCCCCTCACACCAAGCACGGTGTGGGAATAGGGAGGCTTGAACTCTGCACAGGCAGGCGTAAATACTGCCACCATGCAGCAGACATATTCCATCAGCACCACTGATGATGGCAAAATGGTTATTTGCCAAATTATCACGGACTTTTGACAAATGGATCCGGCAGTACACCCGAGAACTTTGGAAGCAGCGTATATACTAGGAAAGCCTCATATCACACACTGTGCTATAATGTTTCTCAAATGTGTGAAATGCCTGTCTTGTATTAGCAGGTTAGAAATAGTATGTGTAGAGAAAGACAAGATGAATAGTCCTCTATTCAACTGATACGCTAAAGAGAGCATCAGAAGTACTGACAAATTATTACCAACAAATATTTAAACACATAACATGGAAAAAATATCTTACAGAAATTCAGAAAACTTACTACACTTTACAGTAGAAGCCTAGGGTAGAACAGATGTTAAAACATGATTGCAGTCGAATTCCAGTGAAGGAGAATTGCATACTGCTCCTATGGAAATGAAATAACATTAATTGTGACTGGGGTCCTGGGGCTAATGAGTTCCCTACATCATTTACAGGTACATCATTTACAGGTAACTCTGACATACTGTACCGAAGTGTAATACTAAATCAGATGTAGCAGTAGTTAGAGAAGGGAATTTTGATAAATTACCTTTGAACATCATCCTGCACCATACTGCCAAACAAAATAAAAGGAGAGCAGGTGTTTTGATTTCCCAAGAAAAGTTTTGTTGTTTAGTGCTGTGTTTGCATTTGTGCTTCCATGCATTAAAGAAATATTTATGTGGAAAGAAAGCAAAGGACGAATAATATCAGAGAAAGCATCTAAAAATGATGAAGTATTGACTCTATCAAAACTACAGAAATTCTGTTAACCCTCTGTTTTCTGGTTTTTGGAATTGGAAATTTTGTGGGAAGTTTCTATGGGGCTAAACTGTTGATGTCATCGGTCCGTAGGCGTACACACTACTTAATCTAACTAAATCTAACTTACGCTAAGAACTACACAGACACCCATGCCCGAGGAAGGTCTCAAACCACCGACGGGGAAAGACACGCAAACTGTGGCAAGACGCCACAGACCCCGCGGCTACCCCGCAGGGCTATGGTGTTTCTGTGTAAATTCGTGGACCAGTTTTTTACATAGTTAGAAGCAATTTTTAATGGACATTTATCGTACATAATGCATGAAACACAGTGTAATATGTGGTGGATTTGGGATGCAGGGGAATGGTGTACAATGCCAATCAAACAGACTGAAATTCCAAATTGCTTTATTAAGATTCCACATCGTGGCTCAATATAGGAAGTGGCAGCGCAGCTGAGGCTTTCAGTGGCCTTCTGTGTATTGTCTCCCTGCAATGCTGACAGAGTGTAGCATTGGGCAGGCAGTGGCTTGTCATGCAACTGCTTCTGTCAGCATTGACTCCAGGTTCAAGTGGTGTCAGCTAGCCATGGCCACGTGTCTTGTGGCATAGCTCATGCACTCTGCACTGTCCAGCAGGTGGCAGGCAGGTAACATTATGGCAACAACCCAGCTGCCGTGCATTGATGGTTGACAAGCTGGTTCCTGACACAGAGTCAAACTGTTGTCTGCAACCAATTTTCTGTGCACTACTCAATTGTTATACTCCTGCAGTGATGAAGCTGTGATACTAACAGGAGTGACTTCAGTGTAAAATGGCTACATTTTTATACATTCTGAACTGCAATTGCTTGGTCATTGGTATGTTTTGTGGAACATATCCTATAATAAATATTTTGGTGGCCTCTGACTTGGAAAAGCTGCTGCCCTCTTCTGCATAGGTACTGCTGTGTAAACTGCTTCCACACCTCATCAGGCTGGCTTGCTCACAGTGTTGTAACAGCTGTGTTATATTTTGTGAGGCATAGCATTCTCTCCTGCCTGCAATTGGTGCTGCTGCAAATCACTTCTTAACTTTGTGCATTTCTGACCAAATATGGTCAGTGCACTACATTGTCCTCCTCTTTAAAAAGACCCAGTTGCCTTAAACTATATTACCTGTATTCAAACTAGGGTGACAAGTTCTCTGATGGTTGCCTCAGTAGGCTCTGTCCATTATTTACTGAAGATTGCTCTTACCACTACGTTTCCTTATGTACTACTTATCCTAAGCTCCATTAGTTCCTCTTTAGCTTAACTTACTGTTACAGTTCCCACTACTGCCTCTTAGACTCTAGAAATCCAGTCCACCAGGGTTTTAACAGTGGCTGGCTCTAAACTTTGTCTTCCATTTCACTTCTTATACATGTAAACAAGAACTGTGCCTAGTGCCACTGTGGTACCTGGTATGACAGTGGTCAAGGTTATTTCTCTCTGGTTCTGGATCTCCCTGTAGTGATACAAATGCTGCATCAGCGTCTCCAAGATGATTTACCCGCTCCTGCTCGTTAATGAGTTTGTCTGTGGAGTGAATAAACTTTGGTCCTCAAGTCTATTTCAAAATAGTTAGATTCATGGCTGGTAACATTTCCATAGGTTCCTCTGGCCAATACAACCGAGTCTGTGAAGTGCTCAGATGAGTTATTCCCGTAATTGTGGCAGGTTGACGGAAATTAGGTCCCACTATTTTTCATGATATCCCATTTATTAACAATCACATTCTGTGTAGCTCTAGCCTTTTTGCCACTGCTAGCTTCCCCTGTTCATAGCAACTGGCTACTACTAACACTTTATCAAAGTAGAGTACAACTAATATGCCCCAGCCTGCTGAAAGTACAACTCAGCCCTGATCATCTATTTCTTGCTATCCTTTTCCATTTTCTTCACCAGCAGTAACTTCACTGCACAGCAGTTCTGCCCTTTTTCATTCCTCTGTTTGGAGAAACTGTAATTTCATCACTGTAACACTTTTGTAATGTTCTCTGCAATTATTAACAACTACTGCACCCTGACCCTGACAAACTTCCCCAGAGTCCCCCACTTATGTGTGGACTACATAATATTGGCATTGTGCCTGCTTCCCTGCTACTGGAAATGAAACTGAAATGTACACCTTTGCTCCATCAGTCCTTGCTTCTACCGTGGCTGGGTTAAAATAGAAGGGTAATTTCTATGGTTAGGTTCCAAGGCCAATTTTAATATGTGTGATTGTCCTTTTTGCACTTTCCCTAGTCCCTCCATGTTTTGGTTTGGTGACAACAAGTTTACTTCCAGTCATCCTCACACAGCCTGTTGCATAGCTTCTCACAATTCTGATACCCCTCTACGTGGTTCTCACACATTCTTCTTCAAGGACTGTAACCATTTTGTTATTACTACTTCCCTATCCAATATTTTTGATTCTTGTACAGATTTTGCATAGTTGATTATTTCCTCAGTCACATGGCATAATAGCCAAGTATTTTTTCAAACATCAGTCTCCAAGCTTGTTTGATGTACCCAATCTGAGGACATGGGTACCCATTACCCTTCCCTCCTACTAAAAGTCCCCTGCTCCCCCACAACAGTTCATCACACTTATACTATACTTTATACTGTACTTATACCTTGCAAACACGGAACATAAATCTACTCACATCTCCTAGGTCTTAATGCGTAATGGAGTTCTTGCCATTGGTTCACCTAAAACCTCTCTCTCACTCCTCCACATACTCATTTTCACGTTTTCTTTCTGTTCCCACCCCATAATTCCTTTAGAAACTTCTGGGATTCCATGAAATGATTTCAAACATCCCATATGTACAGTTGCTGTCCTTGTTATCCATTGGATGTTGATGTTCACTGGTGATATAGTTTCCACAACTTGATATGACCCTTGATATTTTGCAAAAAATTTCTTCATCTTCTGCTTTGGGGTACAAGAAATCGATCATATTACTCATTGGCCCACCTTGTATTGTGGCATTCTTACTGTATGATTCATTGCTTCTTTTTGATTTTCTAGTGCCATAGTATTGGCCTTGTGTACCCTATTCCATATTTCCCTTATCACTCTCACAAACCGCTTAACCAATGCTCCTGGCATGCCCTTCTTGGCCCTTAACATACTAAGTGGCAGTATAATCTTATGATCATATACTACCTCATACAGTGATAATCCTAAATTTGTGTGCTGCTTTGAGTTGGACGCTGAGACTGCCTACCTTAAATGAATATCCCAGTTGGTATGGTGTGTATCCATATAGCATCCAAGCAACTTCCCTATAGTTCTAAGATCTCTTTCCATTCTGCCATTAGCTTGAGAACATTACGGACTCGTCAGTTTTTTCGTGCTCAACAGCTTGCACCATTCCTTGAACAAATCCAACATAAAGTTGGTTCCCCAATCAGTCACTATCATCGCAGGTACCTGAACTTCTGCATCCAGCTGTTTACTAGCGCTTGCACCACTGATGCTGTCTGTTGGTTTTGCAATATGGCTATTTCTACTTATTGTTATAACTTTTAATCACTAATAAATTGCGTGGATACACCAAAGTAGAAACAATAGCGGGTTACATGCTACTAACTCCGTATCTGTCATTCGACTGCCATGCCGTGACATGCGGCCAGCGCCGTTCATAGCCAGGTGGCGCTCCCGCGCTCGGCTGAGCTGCGGAGCGCCTCTATCGCCGTGTTCACGTACTGACGTAGCGGCACTTTTAAATCTCGTGGCACTGTCACAACACTTGTCCCCCCTTTGAAAAAAAACACTCACTTCCTTGGAGACACGGACAGTGCGGAGACATCCATAGCCTCTTGGGAGGCCCCGAGAAGATCCCGCGGAGAAACACGAGAGTATGGTCGAAAATGTCCAGGATGGAAGCTTGCGCGTGGAACATGCCCCCTGACGAGATGATGGGTGAAAACTCCGGAGCAGCATCCATAGGTGTCGTGGACCTGGGGGTGTGCTCCAGTGAGATTGTCCGTGACAATCGTGGATGGGAGACCTTCTAGCGCAAAGATTTTGGACTAAGCCAGCGTCGTCGCCGCAGTGGTGGGCGATGGACATCGAACAACAAACGGAAACTTCGAGAAGGCGTCAATCAACAGTAGCCAATAAGTGCCGAAGAAGGGGCCAGCAAAGTCAGCGTGCACCCGTTCCCACGGCTGCGCCGGATCAGGCCACGGAGAGGGCATTGTACGGGGTGCAGCCAGTTGTTGAGCACATTGACCACACGCAGCGACCATGTGGGCAATGTCCGAATCAATACCGGGCCAATAAACGTGCCTGCGGGCCAGGGACTTAGTCCGAGAAATCCCCCAATGGCCTTCATGCAATAGTTTGAGAACATCTTTGCGAAGAGAGGCTGGCACCACAACCCTTGGAGATGCGCCATCCGTGGCCAGAAGAACAACACCCTCACGAACAGACAGACGAAGGCGCAAGGCATGGTAGTTGCAAAGGGGATCCGATACCCGGCCCTTGGTCCTGTCCGGCCAACCCCGTTGAACAAAACCGATCACCTGACGCAGGACCGGGTCCCGCGCAGTAGCCGACGCGACCTGCAAACCTGTAAGTGGAAAACCCTCGACCGCACGACGTTCTTCCTCATCAACGTGGAAACAGAGTAGTTCATCTCGATCGAAAACCGGGTCGGGGCCCATCGGCAAATGCGACAACGCGTCTGCGTTGGTGTGCTGGGCCGTGGGGTGATAGTGGATCTCATAGTGAAAACGAGACAAGTATAAGGCCCAACGTTGCAGGCGGTGAGCTGCCTTATCCGGAAGTGACACCAAGGGGCTGAACAGAGAGACCAGCGGCTTGTGGTCGGTGATGAGGTGAAACTTAGAACCATACAAAAAAACGCTGAACTTTTTTAGAGCATAAATGATAGCGAGACCCTCCTTTTCGATTTGAGAGTAACGCCGTTGGGTATCGTTGAGGGTCTTGGAAGCATAGGAGATGGGTTGTTCTGACCCATCCTCATACCGATGGGCGAGAACAGCCCCTAGGCCATACTGTGATGCGTCAGTCGCCAGAACCAAGTGCTGACCCAGACGGAATGTGGCAAGACAAGGCGCCAACTGCAAATGAGCCTTCAGGCGGACAAAAGCCTGCTCACACTCGTCGGACCAACAGAAAGGAACGTTTTTGCATAACAGCTGATGCAGAGGATGAGCCACCGCCGTGGCAGATGGAATGAATTTGTGATAATAAGCAATCTTGCCTAGAAATGCCTGAAGTTCTTTGACCGTAGACGGCTGGGGTAGAGCGGTAATGGCCACAATGTGCTGCCGTAGAGGACATATACCCTCACGGGACAGGTGGAAACCAAGATACACGATGGTGGGTTGGAAGAACTGTGACTTATCCAGATTGCACTTCAGCCCAGCCCAATGCAGAACCTGAAACAGTGAACGCAAATTGCGAAGGTGCTCCTCAGTGGAGGCCCCCATGACAACAATGTCATCCAGGTAGTTGATGCAGCTGGGAACGGAAGCTGTGAGCTGTTCCAAAAACCCCTGAAAAATGGCCGGCGCGCTAGCGACGCCAAATGGTAACCGCTGGTACTGATACAACCCACAAGGAGTGTTGATGACGAGAAATTCCTTGGAAGACGCATCCAACGGCAACTGATGGTACGCCTCCGATAAGTCAAGTTTGGAAAAGAACTGGCCCCCAGCGAGCTTGGTAAATAACTCCTCAGGATGGGGAAGAGGATAAGTGTCAATGAGGCTCTGAGCGTTGACAGTGGCTTTAAAATCACCACACAATCGCAGACTCCCATTTGGTTTAGAAACCACCACGATTGGCGATGCCCATTCACTGGAAGTAACAGGAAGGAGAATCCCCGAAGCTGTCAACCTGTCTATCTCAGCTTTGACAGGTGCATGCAATGCCATCGGAATAGGGCGTGCCCAGAAAAACTTAGGGCGAGCTGTAGGTTTAACAGTAATGTGGGCTTCAAAATCCTTGGCACGACCCAGACCAGCAGAGAACACGGACGAGAATTCAGAACACAATCAAATGGCTCTGTGCACTATGGGACTTAACTTCTAAGGTCATCAGTCCCCTAGAACTTAGAACTACTTAAACCTAACTAACCTAAGGACATCACACACATCCATGCCCGAGGCAGGATTCGAACCTGCGACCGTAGCAGCTACGCAGTTCCAGACTGTAGCGCCTTTAACCGCTTGGCCACACCGGCCGGCTCAGAACACAATCCATCCAGCTGTTGATATGGAATATCCTCAGATATGAGGTGCACATCATCATCAAGGGAGAACCCGAATAACTGGAAAGCATCATAACCGAACAGGTTTTCAGTGCCCGCATGATCCACCACATAAAACGTGAGGGGCCTAACAACAGACTTGTAGGCAGTGGAAGCATCAAACTGGCCAACGACAGGAATTTTCTGCTTATTGTAAGTTCATAGATTTCGCGTAACTGGAGACAAGGGAGGGGAGCCCAACTCCAAATACGTGTGAGAATTAATGAGAGTTACTGCAGAGCCAGTGTCCACTTGCATGCGAATGTCTTTATCCAGAACACGAACAGTAACTAACAACTTATTTGTTTGCGAAAGCACACAGTTAACATCCATGTCCGATGCCTCGTCCTCGTCGACAGGAACTTTAGGGGACTGACACACAGAAGCAATGTGGCCTTTTTTCCTACATGAATTACACGTGGCCCAACGTTTTGGACGCGCGGCCCTGTCATGCTGTACGAAACAACGTGGACAAGAAGGAAGTGCGGAACGAACCTGCTTCTGTGGTTGCTGTTTTCGCTGCGAGCGTGGCGGCCCAACGTGATGTTGTTGACGCGAGTCAACCGCCGCCACATCGTCGTTCCCCTGTGAAACAGGCAAATTGTCCGCGTCTAAAGTGGTCTGTACGGCGCCTATATCACACCACGCGTCTATTTGCGCACCAGCAGCGTGAGACACTTCAAAAGATTGAGCGATGCTGAGAACTTCTGACAATGACGGGTTTGGCAGTTGTAAGGCACGTTGCCAAACTTCTTTATCAGGAGCAAGCCGTAGAATAGTGTCCTGAACCATTGAATCAGCATAAGACTCATGATGAGTGTCCATGACAAACTGACATTTCCTACTCAGACTGTGTAGTTCCTCCGCCCAAGCCTGGTAAGATTGATGGGGCTGTTTACGACACCGGTAGAACGCCATGCGGGCAGCCACGATGTGGGTGTTTTTTCGGTAATAGTTAGACAATAAGTCACACATTTCCTGGAAGGACAGAGAGGCAGGTTCCCGCAGAGGGGCTAACTGAGATAGCAGCTGATAGATCCGTGAGGAAATCCAAGATAGAAATAACGACTTACACATAGGAGCGTCGACAACACCGAAAGCCAAGAAGTGTTGCCACAAACACTTCTCATAATCCTCCCAGTCTTCAGCGGCCTCGTCGTAAGGAGGGAACGGAGGCGGAGAAGAGGAAGACAGACGATGAGTAAGCGACGTCGACAACGCCTGAATAGCAGCCGTCAGCTGTGTTTGTTGTTCAATGAGCACTTGCAGAAGCTGTTCCATGTCTGCCCTGACACGAACACACAACCCCACAATGCAGGAAAAAAAATATCCGACGTTGTCGCCAAAAAGTGTTGTAACCTTTAATCACTAATAAATTGTGTGGATACACCAAAGTAGAAACAATAGCAGGTTACATGCTACTAACTCCGTATCTGTCATTCGACTGCCATGCCGTGACATGCGGCTGGCGCCGTTCATAGCCAGGTGGCGCTCCCGCGCTCGGCCGAGCTGCGGAGCGCCTCTATCGCCGTGTTCGCGTACTGACGTAGCGGCACTTTTAAATCTCGTGGCACTGTCACAACACTTATCTTGAAAAATGGTCTAAAGTCATGAGTACATATTTATTCCCTGCAGGTATTATGTTGAAATTAGCTAATACATTAATCCCTTAAAATGATATAATACAACAGTCCTGAGCAATTGAAGATGTACTAATGCTATAGGTAACCTATACGATGGCACTCTTGTCCAACACAGATCTGCTTTCTGTGCACACTGAATGCAATTCTGCACATGTTGGACAACATCCACCTTCCTGTTCCTCCACCAGTACCTTTCTACTGCCCTCCAGTTGGTAAATATACATCCACCATGACCTGCTACCAAGTGATACTGTATCTCTCAGCTTTGCTGGTACCACAACTCGCTGTCCCGACATAGTTTTTCTGCACAGCAACCCATTCTGAACACAAAACTGTGATTGATCATAAAACTGCTCACATTCATCACCTGTCTTCTGTGCTGCCTGCCATTCCTCAAGCTCATTATCTTCTGCTTGTAGTACTGCTGTTTTTCTTCTCAATCCATCTGCATTTCTGTGTTTCTTTCCAGGTTAATGTATGACTTCAAAATCAAATACATTCAGACGTACTGCCCATCATGTCAACCTACTAGATGAATCATTCAACTCTAGCAACTGTTTCAACATTGCGTGATGTGTTATCTTTCAAAACTTTTTCCCATAGAGATAATATTTGAAATTGGTGATTCCATAGATATGGCTTAACATTTCCTTTTCTGTTGTGAAATAATTCTTCTCCGCTGAGTTTATTTACCTTGTTGTGTAGGCCACTAGATTTTCTGTGTCCTCAACTTTGTGAAACAACTTGCAACCAAATGCATATTAGCTTGCGTTGCGTGACAGAATGAATTCCATATTGAAATTTGGAAACACTAAGATTGGACTTATCATTGAAGCTTTTTTCATTTTCTCAAAAGTATGCTGATAATTCTCTGACCAAACAAATTTTTAACCTTTCTTCAGCGATTGTGTCACTGGCCTGGCAATATCCACAAATCCTTTTACTAGCCTTCTATAATAATTCACAACTCCAAGAAATGATTGCAGTTCCTTCACTGATTAAGTTACAGAAAATGGACTGTTTTAACTAACCTCTGGTCTGTCCTAACACCATCCTTATTGATCATGTGACCAAGATATGCCACTTCTTCTAACACAAAATTACACCTCTCTGTACTCAAAATTAAATTTTCTGTCCTCAGTCTCAAGAATGTTGTATGGGCTGCTCCACATCACTTGCAAAGATGATTATATCATCAGCATACACTATGCAATGACATGGTTTAAACCCTCTGAGAACTCCTTCCAACAACCTCTGAAATGTCACAAGTGCATTTCTCAGTTCAAAAGGTATCTTTCTGAACTAATTGTGTCTCCACAGTGAAGAAAATTCTGTTTTTTGCTAATCTTCTGGAGCAACTTCTAGTTGATGGTAGCCACTCCATAAATAAGTCCAGTATTGAAAAATACTCACACTGACCTAAATAGTGTATGGTTTCTGTAATGTTCAGCAAAGAGTAGGCACCCGTTATAGTTTTGGCATTCAAGTGTCGATGATTCAAACAGTACTTGTGTTTTCATGGTCCATCCATTGATTTTTTGGGCACAATGATAATCCTGGTCGCCATTGAGTATTACTTTCCTCAGTAATCCCATCCTTTACCTGCTGATTGATGAATTCCTGCAGAAGTGGCTGCAAGTACCTCAGTACCCTGTATAGTTTGCGGTACACTGGTGATTAAATTCCTGTCAGAATCCGGTGCTGTGTAATATGCGTTACAGGCCTCTTTTTTTGGGGGGGGGGGATTACACCTAAATTCCAAGAGTAGCTCTTCCATTTGTTGCTTATCACTCCCCTTCAGATGCTTCACTTTCCTTTGTAATGCAGTTTCAGTGGTATTTGGTGATTGTCCACAGCCAGCGTCCACTGTGTCCCAGTATTTCTTCTCCAGTGTATCCATGTTAGTGATCAACAACCTCTTTGTTAACCTTAAATCCTCGGCACTGAAGTTATCCACAAACACAGGTCTAGTTTTTCACCATTTACTCCTTGTATGCATACAACACTTCTTTTCACATAGGAGTACTTCATTTACTTTCAGTGGTTTCACACACAAGACTCCTAGACTTAACAGAACCCGTAGTAATTTCCTGGCACCCTTAAGTACCCAGTTGTGTGAAATAAGTCTTACTGTGATTGTTCACAGTTTAAAAGTTTTGTCATACTTAATAGACTTCTCTTGCGACATCGTTACATTGGTAGCAGTTTTGCCCAACTGAAACATTTTCCTGTCAAACTCCACCACGTGTTCCCGAAGGTCAATATTGCCCCAATGTTGATGCAAGAAATCCAACTGCAGGATCATGTCATGGCACAATTTCTTCACATTGTCTTAAGTGAACCATACCCACGCCAAAATCGATGTCCACTGATCCCAACAGTGTGACATCTCTTATGTTCCACTACATGCAGTCTGTACTGTGGTGGTTTCCATTGCTTATTTTTCAGCAGATCTCCACTGGCTATTGAAACACGTGCCTCTGTGTCCAACAGTGCCTCTGAGTCCAACAGTATCCTGCAATTCTTCTTCCACACTATCCTTTTGACTGCACTATCCACCTCTGCGTATTACTTCATAGAATCTAGTTTTATTGGAAATGCCTCTAGATGGACCTCAGTTTCCCTTTGGTGTTTAATGCTTGCTTCACTCCCAGCCCCGTACCATTACCATTATACTGACCTCTGCCTCTCCTCCCACGGCCCCGTGGCTATCGACATTGCTTCCACAGAGACCCCATCTGTTTGTATCTATAACACCTTATATTGACTTGGAACACTATCTGTCTAACATGCAGCCTGGTTGACACATTAATTTCCTCACATTCTACAGCCATTCTAACAGCTGCATGTAAATCAATCGGCACCCTGTTCGTACTCTCCTTGAACTTTCCAGATGCAACCCTATTAAAAATGTGGCAGCTGCACTCTGTTCAGCCTCCTGTGAAATAATTTCATTCACTGTAGCATTCTACCCCAGCTCGTATGTAGAACCATTGATTTTCCTTATTCTACCTGCAAATTCTTCTACTGATCTAAAAGCCTCTTTGTCATCATACTCAACTGTTCCTTAAAATTCCTGACACTGTTCCTTAAAATTCCTGTACCTTTGAACTAACCCCTTTCTAAATTCTTCAAATGTTCAGCTCCCTTGAGAACCTCCATATAACACACATACTTTTGCTTCTCCAGTTAATGAAAGGAGTATCTAAACTTTTGTTTGACAAATCTGTATTTCGCAGTGATGACAACATTTCTAATAGACCATGTAACTCTGTATTGTCTGTTGTCAGTTGTGCTACCTTTTCCAATAATATACATACTGCCTCTGGTTCTGAAACACCATGTGTCTATGACTTTGCCAAAGCCTTGCCCTTCTTGACAGTCATTTTGAAACATCAACAAAGTAAAATATATTGACTCAATTCTTAAGTTTAATTATCAGTCATTTTAATACCCGGCACTGTCTAGCCATATGCCTGTAATGCTTACATGTGAAACATACTACAGAAACTGATTCTATACTTTGTGCTGAACAATCTTCCAAAGTACACTATGCACATCTGACAGGTACTAGCCAATTATGTCCCCTATTTCCTGTAAAGTGTGATAAATTCACTCATTGGCATCCTGTATATTGTCGCCCATAATGCTGACAGAGCACAGCATTGTCCAGGCAGTGGCTTTTGACACAACTGCATTTGTCAGTGGAACACCAGGCCCAGGCAGTGTGTGGCTGTGTGTGATGTGGCACGGCTCATGCACGTTTCACTATCCAACAGGCGACAAGTAGGTGACATAATGGCAGCGGCTCACTACACAGCGTTGAAGGCCAGGAAGATGCTTCCTAGGGCCAATGCTGCCCTGATTTGGTGGCGGCTCCAGGTCCCATGGTTTCAGAGCAAACTACCCTGACAAAGAATCGAACTGTGGTCTACAAACAGCATTCTGGGCACTGCCAAAGTGTCACAGCCCCAAGGCAATAGATCTACGATACTAATGGAAGTGACTTTAGTGTAATGACAACGTTATGAAAAGGAAAGTTGCTACTCATCATATAGCAAAGATGCTGAGTCACAGATAGCCACAACAAAAAGACCGTCAAAGAAAGCTTTTGGTCAAACAGTCCTTCATTAGAATTAGACAATGCGTGCTCTCTCTCACACACACACACACACACACACACACACACACACACACATGCACATGCAAACACAACTCCCATACACATTATTCCATCTGGATTTCCCTTTGTTTGACTTTAAAGTAAAATGGCTTCTGAGCTATGCTTGCTTATGCTTTTTGGTTTCTTGTGGAACATGTACTAACCATTTTGGTAGTTGCCAGTGTGGAAAGGCTTCTTCCCTGTTCAGCTTACATACTGCTTTGTTAGCTGTTTCCACACATCACCAGGCTGGCATGCCTCACACCATACTAATGGCTCTGTTATATTTTGTAAGGGATCACACCTACACTTGCCTCCAGCTGGTGCTACAGCAAACCATTTTGTACTTTGCACATTTTTGACCAAATATTACTGGTACATTACAGCAAAAATCTTATTCAATCTTATAAGGACAGGAGAAATGTCTTTATAATTTTTCTGAGTGTGATATATGTTGAAGCAAGGTTCCATACACAAACTCGTGAAAATGACTAAGGCAATTTCTAGGTCGAGAATGTATGTACTTGACTTCCAATCTTCCAGTGAAACAGAAAAATGTTTGATGGGTCAATAGCCAGTTGCAGTGTACAAAAAGCCTGGAAAGTATGCACAATGCCATGAAAGTATGCCCTGAGAAATCATACGGAAAGAGCTAAATGCGCATGTGCACATTGCCCACAGCTGGAGAGTTAAACTGAGGAACACGATTAGGAATACGCTGTTAATTTACAAGCAGCTAAAAACCGAGTAAAAAAGAAAAGCAATGGACATTTCGGAAGTATGCAGAACAAAATATGTCCTCAGGTAGAACCAGCACATCAACGACACCGAATCTTTAGATCTCAATCTCAAAAACTGATAAAAAATGTTAACATGATATCCTGATTTTCTTGAAAGAAGGTATGAATTGTTGTAATGCAAGTGGAGATTATATAAAGAAATGTAAAAGAATTGATTAGAGGAAGTGAAGTGGATCCTGGAAGTAAATGGAGGTAAAACAGATTTCTGTTATTCACAGATGGCATAAAAGTATTTTCTGTTTTCTTTTGTGATATCCCAAGTTATGATTTATCATGCTTGAAATATCTTTAAAGCATTCAGTCTTTTGTTGTTAAGCCATCAGTCATCTCATTTATTCATTTCATTTCCTGGACAGTGGGAATCTGTTCATTCTAAAAATAACTTCTAGTACATTGATGCTAGTGCTGGCTGAGGATTTTGGAATCATATTTTGATGAGCTACAACAGATTTATTACTATAGTCCAGCTGGTGGCATTTCCTAGTTAACAGTTTCTAATTACAAGCTGCTTCTCATTTATTTTTGTGGTGCAGTATTGATGTCTTTGTGAAACTCATAATCAGTTAAAGGAAACAATGTAGATTTCCTAATCATTGAGAGTGACAAACCTGTGTATCAAAAATGTAATTTTTAACTTTGTAAATTTCTTTGAAGAGAATTATGTATTGTTTAAGCTAGAGGCAGACTAATATGACTACAAAATATTTCCTTATAATAAAGGTATAGTGTGTACCTAGTGTAAATGAGAAAACATGTTTTGTGCTGGGAAAATATCAGGTGTTTTTGTGGTGGTAAACTATAATATTACAGCAAGATTTTAAGTAATGTAACTACTGTAAATGAGACGATACATAGTGGGAGATATTACCTAGATGGTGAGATTCACTTCCTTTGAAATGTCCAATTGCTGGTCTGCACTGTATTGCTTCCATTTGACTGGAAATGTGAGGCTGTGATGACCGTTACATAGCAGCATTCATTCTTCACATAGGCAATAACCAGCCTCTATGACAAATATCAGTGCGGCACTCTTCTCTTGATAGAATGATTGCTGTGTCCACTGAAATTTGCTGCACTTTTCAGATAAGAAATTTTCCAAAGAATTATATTTGTACTTAATTAAGGAAATTTTGTACTGGTAAAAGCATAACTGTCATGGATATTTTCTGATGAGTAAACCACCTTTGAGGCAGCTGCCCGAGTAAGCGGTGGACACTTCTGGACTGGCACAAGTGACATTTATTTGTGACTTAGCTTCCAAATTCAGATTAAATACATAGGAAGAAATGGTAATTCACATTTTAATATGATGTAAAGGAAATATCTTGATCAAGTTACTCCCTGATAATTTCCACAGAACCTGAAATTTTTAGGCTCTTTGGATTCTCCTAGATTGTAGCATACAGCCTGCTTAAATTAAATTTGGATATTGTTCTGTTCAAACCAATTTTGAATGCTGTAGATTCCCCACCTACAGATTTTTAAAATACATAACAAAATATTGACTCTGGAAGTTGGATAGACACTCTGAACAGGACATACCAAATTCTTAGATGTTTGTAGATATAATTAAGGATCCTTTTTTATTGCCTGAAGAACTTATAAACCTTGACATGGTGTCATTGTTTACTAAAATAACACTGGAAAATGTGTGTAATATTCCTGTTTGCCATTAAGCATCTACCAACATTACGTTTTATGAATGTACCTAGAAGGCAACATATTTATTGTAAAATCAGGAATCTTATATAATGACCTTTCGGGCACTCCACTCTCATCAGCCGTAGGGAACTCCTTCAGTTTCTACTTCAAGGTACATACAATACACAAGGCTTGGGTTTATTGACTCATTTATGAGATCAAACTTGGCTGGGCCACATCTGATAAACACGTTGCTATTGACCAAAGGAAATCTGTACATGTGAATAAAAATAGTAGAATGGAATTTTTTCAGATTCTGAGTATGTGTAGCATTAATTGGTGGTCCACTTATTCAGTATTTTAAAAAAACAATTCCAAGCATTTTCCTTCTTGTGATCTATGATAAATCTACATAGCACACATTCATATATAGTATCAGGATCATTTCCAGTATGAAGTAAGTATTTAACTACCTTGTGAAGATATTCCAAGATAAAGATATACAAAAGTAAAATGATGTTGCTCCTAAATGTAATTGCAGATGCTCATTCAGCAAAGTAGCTTTCTATATTGTGCTTATAATTGTATACATGCTGCAAAGATGTCAGGTTTTGGCAACATTTCTTGTGAACAGGATGTATGCTATGAACACCATACAGTTTGGATGTGTCCTAAAAGTATTGCTGAACATTGGTAATGCATGACATATAGCCAAATAGTTAAATATGTCATTTCTGGACAACATATCACCAACAGATATGGCATTACATCTGACATTACAATTAAAAACCATTCAACCACAACTTCAGATACTGACCATAAAATTCTGCCCATTGTACTGTGACTTCACAAATTACACACCAGCATCATTCATAAGTTTTTCACTTATAAATCTGTGCATTCTATGAAAAAGTCCTGGGCGGATTCCAAATATTGGAAGAGTGAAGATAATAGGACACTATACAGTAGATGTGTTGTGATCTACAGGCTAATAAACAAGGTAGAGGCCATTGCTATGCTTTTTAACAGCATCCTTCTTCAGGACTGATTAAAAAAAAACTACATACACATTTTCATGACTACAGTGCCAAGACATGTAGCCATCTTGGACAATGAAGCTAAAAAAAAAAATTTCTATCTTGTTTATACGGCTTTTGAAGAATACCTTTCTTCCCATAGCATCCATCATAACATTTTAATTCTACGCTCATGCTACTGCCTTTGAAAGTAGCAGATTTTCATTTGAAAGTAAAATAAACTGACATGCGGAATTATTGGAATTTAAGTGTAGAATCGTTTTATGATCACAGATAGACTCCTTGTTTTTTTATTGGATCACATTGTGATAATTTCAATCTTCTCTAGTTTCCTTAAAGGATTCCTATTAAGTTATCCTCGAGGATAGTCTGAACCATCTCATATTATTGTATTAATGAATACTAGAATGAACATTCCTTCGGGTAGGCCTTAGTCAATTTCCTTTCACATCTTTTCCATTTGTGATAGTGTGTGCTAGGGGTGTAATTCCATGATACTAATGAGCTGCTAAATTCTAACCCTCCCTACTCCCCCCCAAAAAAGGGCTATAAGAAAGATGCACCCACAGTAAAGGAGATAATGAGACTGGTATTAAATAAATCTCAGTTATTAAAATATAATTTCAGAATGAAATAGACCATTGTACATTTTATCATAGTAATGAACTGTACAAAAAATGGTTCAAATGGCTCTGAGCACTATGGGACTTAACATCTGTGGTCATCAGTCCCCTATAACTTAGAACTACTTAAACCTAACTAACCTAAGGACATCACACACATCCATGCCCGAGGCAGGATACGAACCTGCGACCGTAGCAGTCGCGCGGTTCCGAACTGAGCGCCTAGAACCGCTAGACCACTGCGGCCGGCAATGAACTATACAGAAGATAAAAATTGCATATTGAAATTCTTCTTCATAATATATCAGAGCACTTCTGTTTCATTTTTATCTAAAAATAATTCAGTAAAGGAACTTACAAGTGACATCTCTGTTTTATATATCTGTAGATTATAAACTTCTGACTTTCATGAAGCATGTCAAAGAACAGTGAAGGAAAATTATGTATGAAGCAGAAAAACACTGGTGAAACAATAGAAATAGGAGTAATAAAGTTGTGAAGGATGTACCACATGAAATAAGGTGGTAAAGGATGAGAAAGATAAAAATGTAAGTGGGACAAACTGGGATTGAATGAATGTAAAAGGGATGCAGTGTGTCATTAGGCAACTTACTGTGGGTCACAAATGGTAAAAGATAAGAAAGGTTAAAATGTCACTGCGACAAACAGGGACTGAATGAATGTAAAACACAGTGAGTGCATCATTAGCCAACTTATTGTTGGTCATAAATGGTGATAGAATACATTGGGCAAACCTGAAGGTAAATGTAATATTTTACTTACTTAGTTCTTTGTCAAAATATGAGATTATTAGGGAAAAAAAGGTCAATTCTGAGCTCTTGTCAGTGTGGTGCACTCAGCACTTGCAACATCTGTGTAAGGTAAGTGTGTCCTTTTGTTTTTTTTTATGTCAAACGAATAATGATTATGAAGACACATGAATAATTTAAACAAATGTTATATACAAATAAAGGTTACATTACATGAAACTAAAGACTGTGTTGGCCAGTGAGCTAGGCCCAGTAAGATGTTAGGTAATAGCTGATCGGATTGACAGTCTTGCTGAATTACACTAACATGACATCAGTTTATCTTGTGCAAAGACTGCAGATTACTAGGTGACAAGACATTTTTGTAGTAATCTTTGGTATTGTAGTGTGTAGCATACATAGAAACTGATTAGCATCAGTCCAACTGTATGATGTTCATTTATTATGATAGAACGCTTATTTTTATTAACACAGTTAGAGAAGGTATAATACTGTTATGGTTCTAACTCTCATACAAGAAACTGAAAGAAACTTTTTTTTTATAATGTTTTTAATTTTTTTAATACACTTCTATTAGGACCTTTTACCCATCAGTTTATTTGTTTCTCATGAGCTGACCCAAAGCATGCATATTAAAACTAATTAACTGCACTGAGTGAAAATTTCACAAGTGCACAACACTGCGAAAAGGATTGATCTTCACATTTGTAAGAATTATCTTTCAAGAGGAATCATAGAATATACATCATTGAGTGACCATAGATTTAAAATTAGTTATGGACTGGTTGATATTTTTGCCAAACACCATTCACAAATACAATAATTATGGGAAAAAAAGATGTCAGTACATTGTGTACCTTCCAATGCACAGTTTATAATTACATGTTGGGTGAGATTATACGGGGTGGTCCACAGGTGTGAGCTATCCTTCCAAAACAAAAACAGAGAGATAAACAGATATTTACAATATTTACAATCAAGTAATATGAGATGGGGGGGTTGGGGGGGGGGGGGGGGGGGCAACCTGTGAAGTTACATTTCCAGTGTGGTGGCCATTTTGGAAGCCACCATCTTGGATGTAACTTGTAATTTTCAAATGCAAGGGGGTCATGTGATGTATCAGACACGTAAGGAATAACGTGAGAGAATCAATGATACCTTTCACTTTTGCATAGATTTATTTATTGTTATGTTATGAGTGATGTTTCTTTCTTATAGCCCTTGTGAAAGCTGATGGGATTAACACAAGCTGAAAACACTGAAATTGTTCTGATGTAAGAAGAGAAGTCCATTGCCGAGGGTTTCAACCTATGCTTCCCTGACACCACTCATTAGCCATAGTGTTATGGCGAAATTTCTCATAAAATAATATGAAACTGGCTCCGTGACATACAAATTGAAATTTTGATGATCCAAAACAGCTATGGATGAAGCAACATCAACTGTTCTGTAAGAAATTAGGAAACTGGGGTGATTTGTACATCAGTAATAAGAATTTTTGCCACTTGCAAATGTCAGCCTTACAGCACGATCCAAATCATCAAGTGCTTTCCAGAATAACTAATGTGGAAGATGGATGAAAATTATCATTTCTGCCATGGCAGGTCATGGAGGTCCAGATATCCACCAAGTTCCCTGGATTTAAATCCATTAGATTTCTGTCTGTGGGAATAGAGAGCTAAATGAATAGAGTTACAGATACTCGTTAGATGTCAACCCTCACTGGATGAATCTGTCAAAGGTAGAAATAAAAGTGATATTTTAGTGTGGAATGTGGGGTTCTGACATTGTGGACCATTCTTCATTCAGGATACAATAAAAGCAGACAGATGTCAACAGTTGTTGGATGAAGATATACTGCAGTCTGAAGACAGGACTTTTCAACTTACTTTCAGGACAGTGGTGTCCCACTTGATCACAGTTTAGCTGTTCATGCATACTTGAATATCCAGTTTTTGCAAACGTTGGTGGGTTGTGGAGATCTAGATATCCACCATGTTCTTTAGATTTAAATCCATTAGATTTCTGTCTGTGAGGACAAATGAAAGCAATTGAACTTGGGGTGAAGATCAGAGTGGATTGTTGATGTTTGTGCTCACATTCTGGTTCATGTGTTCGTAGAGTCCATCACACCTTCCAGTGTGTTGGCACATGACTTCATTTTCGTTTGAAAACTACAAGTTGCATCCAATATGGCAGCTTCCAAAATGACCAATATGTTGGTAATGTACCCTCACAGGTTTTCCCCCTTTTCCATCCCTTACTTCTTGTCCTTAAATCTCTGTTTAACAACCTGGTTTTCTTTTAGAAGGGTGTTCCACATCTATGGATCACCATGTAAATTTAGCTGCAGGCTTTGTTGAGCAATGACATTTATACAGCAGCTATAAGATATGTGAGTGCTGTCACCTAATCTTTATCTGACGTCATTGTAGGAATGCTAAACTAAATGTCTAGAATGTTCTGCAGCTATGTGAAAGAACATTCTTTCAGAAAGAAATAAGTAATATTGTTATGAATAAATAAAAAAATTAAAGACTAGAAACCATAATATGAATAATTGAACTATGCAAGTCTTGTAACAGCTTTTTATAAGGTGAGGTTCAACAGCTGTAAAGTATGTTATAAAATGCACTTTAACCACCATGTGTTTATTTGTCCCGTTATTTATCTACTGGTTTTGGTTATTAACCATCATCCAGGATGTAGGATACAACAGATTAGTTAAAAACATTCCATATTCCTTTGAAGCTAAACGGTATAAAAATTATTCAGTGAAATTGTACAAACACCTGACATATTTTGCCTTGGAAATTGACAGTCATATCTTATCTCAAAGAGACAGACCATCCTTGATGAAGGTTAATAACGACAACTGGTTGATGGCTAATGGGACAAATAAAGACAGTTGATAGTTAAAATGCATTCTACAAAAAGAGCTTCTAACAAAACTGGTGTAAGTAGGACTAGAACACCACTCTTGTTGACATAAGTTTCATGTTCAATACTGAAACTGTGTGGAGTACCAACTGTTTAAGTATGTTACCAAAGTCCAGTGAACTATAGAGTACCCTTAGACTGGCTCTTTAATTTAAGGTTATCAGCTTGATGGCTACATGCAAAAAAGTAAATAAATAACTTACTTTTCTTCTAAAACATTTATTTGGGAAATCAAGCCCTTGATGGGCAGTGAATTTAAAACATTCATTTGGGAAATCAAGCCCTTGATGGGCAGTGAATTGTACTATGTTATATACAGAACCTATCAGTGTGAAAATGGAAATGACAAAAAATTTTGATAGTTAATGCATTTGTTTTGGAGTAGTCATTCATTTGTTTTAAGTTACTGATTGCCTGTACTGCTAGTTTAGTCATCAGCAGATAAGCACTTTTGTAATGTACATTTGAAATCCACAATGAATATTTTGGGCACATTGTCTGGCACTGTTTCAACTGCTTATATTACACTGTGAAAATTGCAACAGCCATGGCCTCAATAAATCCAAACACAGTAGATACGCACAACAATACTCCTCCTTTTATGACCACAGTTATGAGCTTTACAGTGCAGAATTGTCTAACAGAGTGGAAATGTGAAAGAAGTTATTTCAATATCAGCAGTTAACTGCATCCAGGCTATTGATTGGTAGTGATGAACCATGACTGGATCTCCTTCTAAAAAGTGTTTTGACAGTTTATGGGGAACCATATAGGAAGATTGGTGCAAGATGGTTATAAGAATGTGATGGGTTTCATAGACCCAGAAATTAATTTAAGGGTAAATGTTTTTCAATGAAGTTCTTTAGATTTTGAAGAACACAGAAAGCATCTTTGGATTAGAACAGAAAAATTATTGGGTGAGACAAGCGATGCTGTAATAAAATGCCTGTTATTTTGTTGTGGATTGTCTTTATGAAGTCCATGAGAGTTTCTTATTTTACCTCATCCATACAACTTCCTCTCTGTTTTCTTCACTATTTGCTGTAGTATTACTTATCTTTTTTTAATTTGTTATATGTTCTCTCTTTTGCTTATGTGTAGAATTGCTTTTTCTTATATATTATTTTGGGTATGGTATTAGACTATTATTGACTTTTCATCATTGATTACCTTTTTAATATCTTTAGTCGTAGTTTTATATTTGTTTCTTTAATTCTGATTCACCCACTTTCCCATTTATGGAGTCTGTTTACATCTCTGCAATTCTTAATGCAAGTTCTGTTATTCCCATTTTCCTCTGAGTAACAGCTCGATGAGCATCCAATTCACCATTTTTCTCTTTGTTCTCAGAAAAATTAGCTGTACATCTGTAGTAGTCAGGTCTTTACCAGTTATATTGAAAAGTGTAGTCCAAAATGAAACGCCCTCTACAACAATTAAAAGCTCTATTTTAACAGATCGAAAGGTAGAATATGATTAATGACCACATGTCAAAGCAAAACGAACATCAGCCTTTCAGGACGGTGGAGCTGTTAATGATGTGATGCAATGTAGTGGAAAAAATTCCTTCCAAGAAGGATGCAGCAGCATAGTTGGAATTTTAATATTTAACTATCAATTTTCATCATTCTGTCCCTACTTCCTATCCTTTTTGTAGAAATTATTATATATCTTAGTTGATTTCATCATAATGTCTGTGAAATGCTTCAAATTTTGTTGAAGGTATAAGATCTTGAATTACATTGTAGCACCTGACATCCGGGTTTCTTTATAGTGAAATTATTCTTTTAACAAATTAAAGACGTACTACTACAACTAATACAGTTAGTTAGTGAAGTTCTTATGTTCCTCATTGTCTTTATGTTTTGACTCTGTGTGTATGTGTGTGTGTGTGTGTGTGTGTGTGTGTGTGTGTGTGTGTGTGTGTGTGTGTGTGTGTGTATGTGTGTGTGTGTGTTCCTACAGATACTCATGCATGTTGTGTAGCCCGAGAGTAGATAATGGTATGAGTGCATGTCTTTGTTTTGTGAGAAGGATGGTAGAGGATGCGATTGAGAGGAGGGTCAGAGAAAGAGTGAGGGAGTGGGAGAGAAATATAATAAAATCCAGCTTTCAGATTTTTCATTTGTGCTCATATTAGTTGTAAATGACCTGTATTTCATATTAAACATAGATGTGTCATTACTAGAGTACATGAATAAGAACTTTTGTTTCTTTATAAAGAATATGAATGTCTGAGATACTGCGATTGCCAAAGAAAAAAATTTGAGCTCACTAGCTACACAGAGATCTTGAGATGTTCAACAGACATTTTAGGAACAACCACTCAACTTTGAGCTCTTAGAACCGTGTGTTTTAATGTAAGAAGGAGGGCAACAAAAGAGCAAGTATACACAGTATGGTGGTAAGGCAGTGGAGAGGTCAGCCTACAAAGATCATTTTGCTGTAGAGACATTTATTTTTTGCCAAGCAACTAACAGAAAGATATGTCTCTCTTAGAGCTCACTTTGATCTTTTCAACTGAAATTCACCAAATTGTTTTCTCTTTTTGTATTGTCTCTCCATTGCATTATTCAAAGAAGCAGAATCTAGTTACTGTTCTAAAAGTGTTTTTAGTCCTAACCACAATCCAAATGGTAAGTGCAAAGTTTTAATCTAGTGCTGTTAGGAGCAAAAATTGTCTCATTTTATTTTTAGTTTGTAGAATGACAGCTTAAAACAATAATTGATTGTATTTACTTACTTGTTTTGGTACTAATGCTCATGTGTGTTACATTTTTCTGTATCTAACTTTGCTCTAGGTATTTAATTGTTGAACCAGTTGTAGAGCAAGGTTTTTTTCATTTTGCAAAAGATCTTATTAATTATATAGCAGTAAAATGTGAGCCGAGTTAGATTAACTAACATAATATGTAGGATAGAGTTTGCAAGAGCTGTAATATTTTTGTTAATGTTTGTGGCTGCTTCTTCAGTACGTGTTTGAAATTATTACAGTATTCTTGTGATGGCAGATTGCTGTAAGATTCTGAGAATTAAAGTTTTGTTTGTTAACATAAATTATTGGTATAACTATTTCCCAGTATGTGAGTCACTTTCATGAATCCTCGGTGAATTTACTTTGAACATTATTTGCATAATTTTCAGGGGGATACAGAATCAGCCAAATAAACCACATCATTTCATTGAAAATGAAAGACTTCTTATGTCATGTAGAATTTGCTTTTTGCATCATACTTGCTTTTCACATTTTCTGAAAATTGCAGAGTGCGCCTCCTGAGCATTTCATCCAAAGTCATATGAAACTTTAGAAGCATTTTAATTTCATTTGCTGCTAAATTAGTTTATAACATTCAGCTGCTATTTCATTTAAATAAATTCAAATAAAACATTTTCTGCTCAAAAACTATGGCCTTGCCTATAAATTATAATACTGATATTGGATAGGAGATGTGGAATGCTTGTGATAGCCACATTACAGGCCAGCCTGAGTCTTCCGGGCTCTCCATTCAACCTGAGGCGAGGTTCACGGGGCAGCCACCAGTTCACGCTGAGAAACGGCCGTGGTCGCTTTGTGGGACCCCCAGGAGGGGACCGCAAGCCTCTCGTGCTCTCCACCTACTTAGATGCCCAAGTATGTCCTATCTCATGAGCATCAGTTCACAACAGTTATCTAAGCTTTTGTACTCTTTCTTTTACTTATCTGATTTTCAGATACATTTTCTATATCTACTGTAGGTGGAACTTCCATTTCATAAACTGCAGTTCTGAATATTGGCTTTTTTGTTATCCTTTGTTTCCTAAAATTTGTTTACTTTGCTTAGGTGTTGTTTCACAGTTATTGATTTTCTTCTTTTGCACAATAAACTATATTCTGCACTAGTTTCCATTAATTTTGCACACAGCCCTGCCTTCCATAAAACCAAAGTCTGTGCCATTTCATACATAGATTGGCACTGTAATACTGCTTTTTTCTGTAGTTTGTTAATGTAATCTGAAGTCTTTCAGAATTTTTTAGAACTTGTAATATCTGAAGAAACACTTCTGAAAGGTAGGATCCTAAGATTTGTAGAATTCTGGAGACTTGCTTTGTAGCATGATTTTAAAAGAAATTTGTGAAATTTGTTTTGTAGTTTCGTCAACCCACTGCAAGTTCCCTTTAGATGTGTTTGTAAATTAGTAATAGATTTAACAAGTGTTACAAAGAGATTTCAGGGATTATTAGCAGAAGTTCACAGTAACACATAGTCTTCTGCTGTTAGTTGTCCAAGGGTGAACTCTTAACTGCATACTTACTTTTTGTAGTGTTGGGTTTGCTGCATTTAGACAGCCTCTTCTGTTTTGTGTGAAGAAGTGAAAAATAGAAAGAATGAGAGGGACGGGGATGGGGATGGGGGAGTGTTATGGGCTGGGATGAAGAAAAAAAAAGTGAGAGAGGGAGGTCGAAGATCAGTTTGTAGACAAGCAAATGGGAATAAAGCACCTGTGAAGGAAAGAAAGAGGAAAAATGTGCTAGAATTACTTCTGGCAAGTTGCATATTTGATTATTTACTTAAAAAATGGAAGTTACTTATGAACCATTTCATCCTGGATTTTGCTTTCCTTTGTGCTGTCAGGTGGATGACCCCAGTTGCAGGTTGCATACGTTACAGCTCCCTTAGGCAACAAAAGTTTTATTTTCAATATTTAATAAAATTACTGACAGAAATTTAGATTTAAAATGCTATCATAACACATTAAGTCAAGTATTAAAGTTAGTTACTGTATTCCTTGAGGCAGTATAACTCGTGGCGCATGAAGTACGTAGTCTGTATCATCCACTACTTGAGAATGAGAGCACTTGAGAACTTCCAAAAACTTAACATGTAATTTGAAGCCTTTTGCAAACTTTCTTCACTGACACTCCCTACAAAAAATGAAAGGAAAAAGGCTTATTGCTTCTTATATTTTCGGTGTTCATGCAGTAAAATTTCAGCATTGGACATGATGTTTTAATTTGTTGCTTCTTTACTACTAACTCCATCCACAACCTGCAAAATTATATCGTTGTACGACCAATAGTTCGGGGAATATGATTTTTTGTGCATGGAAGTTCTGTCTTTTAAAAAATTGGGTTTAATTGGGTTTATTCCTAGCTTGTAACATGCATACAAAAATATTAGTTGTTGTAGTTTCATATAACATCAAAGAGATTTAGTTTTCCTACCTACAATGTTTGTAAACTGCTGCCTTGTACTGTCACAACATCAGATACAGTTAGACAAACTTTACACATGGATTCATTAATATTTATGTAGGTTTTTTGGGCAATTTTTATTATAATGCTAACTAGAACAAATATATAAAATTAATTCTATGCAGAACCATGTTAGTTTTATGAAGAGCTACTTACATTTCTTAAACTTGCTTTTATTGCATATAGCAAAGAAAACAACACAGAGGATTAAAAATCTGAAAGTATATTAAAGTAAATTGCTGTTTTGAAGGGATCAAACAGTTTTTGTTCAACATCTCATAAAATCCTTGGAAGTCAATCAATGTGAAGTTCAAAATAGTGTAACAACATATTTTGAAGCTGAAAGTAAGAGTCCCTTTCATATTCTGTTGGCTTAATTATCAGATAGAGTCTCAAGAGTAGTGTGAAAAATTGAATCACTTCCAAAATTCATTTGTAAATAAAATCAAACATACGTCAAAATAGAGTAAAAAAAGTGTATATCTAAGTAGTGTTTATATTTAGAGAGGAAAATTGAAACCAAAGATTTATAAAAGTGAGAGCATACAGAACTCTGGCTTCTGTTTCCAGTGTAGGTCCATAAAGGCAAGAGAGGGGAAAGCTATTAAAAATATAGGAAACAGTTCACATGTTAAAAACCTTGGGTCAAGGAAGGTGCAAACAATGAATATTAGAATAAAGATTGATCTGTCCAAGCTGTCAGTAATGGACAACGAATGTGCACAGTTTCTTCCTCAAGATGTCATGGATGGATTAATATAAGGAAAAAGTTATGTCTATTTTGTAAAAAGTATTGCGCAATTGTCAGCCAGTAGGTTTATAGAAAAGTAAGTAACAGATAAAGTAATTTACAAGAATCTGTGTATGAGGAAAATTTTGGGAATGAAACAGTCTCCTAAATACATGAGAAAGTGAAGGTAGGAGACTCTTTCACATGCCTCTCTATTTCCATTATAGCGGAATCAGCTCTATCAGAAATTATAAAAAGTCAGTCCTCGACTGAAAGTGGAGATAGAATGTCAAAAGCTTTTTGTATATCAAGTGGCATGATGTTAACAGTATCATCTTGTACAGTTTCCTTCCACTTGTAGTGTCTGTTTGGAACACAAGCCTCTTCACCTTCTCTGAACTTCCCACTACCTATCTGCCACTACTCTAGCCCAGTATTACACTTCCTACCATGCTCCTTAGCGACTTGCACTTTTGCTTCCTCCGTGGTCTCTTGATGTCCATACTTATCTTATGCATCTTCCTTGGCCTCTTCTTCTCATCTATTTCATCCCATTTTAATAAATTTTTCTCAGTCTTTTCTTGTAGGGGCTTCTCGTGTATTGTATGCCTAATGCTTTCATCTAGCATCTTTTCCAATTTTGTGACACCTACCTGCCATCTTGAAAACTTCATGTCACTTTCTCTCACCTTATGTTCTTCCTTTCCTTGATGAAATAGATTTCTGCATTGTATGAAATAACTGGTAAAAAGGGTCAATAACATAGCATTGTAGGAAATAACTGGTAAAAAGGGTCATTCACATACAACCTGCAGCCCTTTTGTTTCATAGATAAAAATATTAAAACAAGGTTTGCAGCAAATGATAGTAGGCAGAGGAACATGTAATTTTGTTGTACGGGGATTACACAAGTATTGTTTTTTGGATGCAACAATGAACTTTTTTTAAAAGGCATTTTAAAGCTCTTGAAACCCTGAACACAGTGATACAAAGCTTCTTATGTTAGTTTTGAAACTTTTAGCAAAAGCATCCAAGAAATATGCTATAAGTGAGAGGCAAGGCTGCTGGAATTGACTATTGCAGTGTGAACATGACCAAATGGTGCTCTTATGCCAGGCTCTGCCATTGTATCAGGAATTTACACTGTTTACTTCCTCCTATGAAAACTGTAGTCTTGAACATGTACATATAAACAGTAGTTTCCCTAAGCCCCCCCCCCCCCCTCCCTCATACACTAGATGTTAGCATTCAGTTCCATTTACAACATCTGTAGATGATTCTTTATCTGTGTTGTATAAAGCTGGGCCAAGGGAATTTACATTTTATCTCAGTAGCATAGGCCTATCTTCTTTGCTGCATGTAATAGCAGGGCCTGATATGAGAGATCCACTTGATGGGTTTTACACCACAATGGTAAATTCTGGCTGTTTTACCTTTCAGTTTTAGCAAACTTCTCAGATACTTTTGCCAATGTTATCATTAATAAATTTATGCCACTGTACCCAGCTTTTCAAAAATTTTTGAATGCCATTGAAAGAAAGTACCTCACTTCATTTCAAAGTCATACTTTTTTTCTATCTTGGTTCATGCAAGAAATGAGAGTATTATCCAGCAACAAAGTCACTGCCTTCTATAATTAACCGATAACCTTGTTTCAATACATTGAACCATTTACAAAAATAAATGGGGTAAAAGTTTTAGGTATTTCACGTGGTAAAATATGTTAGGTATTTCACCTGGAAAGTCAAGGATGGAATAACAATTTGGAAATGAGAGGAGGCACTGAATCACAGACAGATACAATGAAAAAGCCTGCTTAAATATACAACAGTGTGCTGAAAAGCAATGCCTCCAAATTTTTATGTGAAAACTGATAAAAGTTTTTTAAATAAAGCAAATGTTGTTAATAATCCATATCTTTATTCTTCTTGTCTACGTATTTGTAGTTCTCTGCCACTACAAGGCTCTGAATTGTAGCATGTAGTGTGGAGTTGTGTGATGTAACTATATCGATGTACGAGAACTAGCATGCTGTAATCACATTTCGAATTCAAAGAGTTTGTCCACATGGAGCACCCTCTGTTTCAGCATGACAATGCCAGACCCTCACGTGCGCTGCGACATCGGCAACAAGCCAATGCCTTGGTTTCACTGTCATCGATCAGTCTCCATACAGTCCTGACTTGGCCTCCTCTGATTTTCTTCTGTTTCCAAAACTTAAAGAACACCTTGAAGCACTTTGCTTTGACAATGATGAAGTGGTGCAATCAGAGGTGGGGTTTTAGCTCTGTCAACAGTGTCAAACAGTCTACAGTGATGGTATCAACAAACTGGTCTGTCATTTGGAGAAACATGTTCGTTATAAGGGTGACCATTTTGAGAAACATGAAGATTAAAGACGTAGAAGCTTAATAATGTTTGTTTTACTTAAAAAGCTTTGACAGTTTTCATGTAAAAAATTGGAGACATTAGTTTTCAGCACAGCCTCGTACGAGCGTTCGTACGAAGTCCTTCTTCTGAAATAGAACACTTACAAACTCACATAAGCACAATTCACACACATGGCCATTGTCTCTGGGCACTGGGGCCTGACTGCTCTGTGTTTGATGTGAGCAGCAATCTGCTGGGGTGGGGGTGGGGTGGGGGGTGTAGGGTTGAGGAGGTGGCATGGGCAGGGAGGGGGGGGGGATAGTAAGATAAGGGTGGCAAAAGATCCTGTGCTGCCTCTGGGAGCATGCAGGGATATGGTGGGGACAGGATAGGCTGTTAAGTGCAGTATCAGGTGGCTGTGTTGTGGCTTGGGGGAGGGGGGGGGGGGGGGGGGGGAGATAGAGAAGGAAAAGAGAGTAGGGGGAGCATTGATGGGATAGAAGGCATGTATAGTGCTGGAGTGGGAGCAGGACAGGGGATAGGTAGGTAGAGGGCAGGGACTAGCCAAGATTCACTATCTCTCTCCCTGTCATAAACACACACAGAACTGTTGAGAAGAAGCAGTTGTCAAGCAGATATAGTATCATCTCGTGTTTGAAGATAATTTTGTTGTCCATTAAATTTTTTATATCACTGAATGGGTGGTCAAAGGCTTTTCTGGATGAGTAAGCCACTCATTTCTGTATCACATTTAGGCTAAGTGATGGGTAGTGAAACCGTTTTCACTTCTAGTGTTCTATTTATGGATGTTACAGTTGTTTTCAAGCTGTGATTGTTGGTAATAAACTTAATAATGGAGTAAATGTACTGTGGGTGTGTTGACAATGTGCACAAATGTATAAGGAGCTGCCTGCAAGAGATTTCTAGAGTGAACACCACACTTTATTCTTATTACACACTTCTGTGCAACAAATACTTTCTTCCTCATTGATGAGGATACAATAAGACCTAAGAAGTAAGTCAACTTTTTTGCATTTTCATTTCAAAATTCTGATGTTATCTTTAGTGCAGGAGTTGCAGAGCTTAGACGTTTAATATGATCTGTAACATGTGACTCCCTGCTCACGTTCTCATCAGTGTAAACGGACAAGACATTAGAATATTCTGCTTCATATCTTGCATTTATTATAATGGTGTGGTTGGGCCTTTTGCTGTGCTGAATTGCATGTGTTGTGTTTTATCTAATTTCAGTGACAGTCAGTTTGCAGAGAGCCAGTTGTTAATTATAAAAAAAAAAATATTATTTACATTTTTCAAATGTAGTAGCTACCCCATTATGCTTGATTATAATAGTTGCATCATTAACAAACAGAACTATTTCTGCCTTTTGGGTATATGTTTGAAGATCATTTATATATAACAGGAAAAATAACAGACTCAATTTGATCCCTTTCGTACACCTGTAACGATTATTCCCCATTCTGAAGATTCAATTTCCCTGAGTTTCTTAGTGCAATACTCTGCATCGTTATAGTTAGATGGGATGAAAACCAGAGGGATCTCCAATACCATAATGTTTGAGCTTCTCTAAGAGAATACTGCGTACTGCCCAGTCACAATACTTTTGACAGGTCACAAAAGATACAAGTTGACAATACTTTGTAATTCAGATTTTGTTTAATCTGAATTGTCTATTAAAAATAGAATGTTCTTCAGAGTGTCCCTTTTCAAATCCAAATTGAGGCTGACTAAGTATCTTATTTTGAGAGAAGTATGTTATAGGTCTTTGCATACATAATTTTTCCAGTACCTTCAAGTTCGAAGTAAGTAGAAACTGATCAGTAAATCACCCAGTGAACCTTCAATGAGTCAAGTTGTATGTTAACAGCCAGAAGAAACCATTACTGGCTATTTCCGGGAAGTGTACTATTAGTAATCTAGTATCATTGGTAATTGTAGGAATGTTTTCCACCTTAACGGTGTGTCCTTTTAAGCTTAGGGTTTGATTGACTCGTTACACATTTTCAAACGTCCTCAATAAATCACTCTTTACGAGGAAGGTGCAGATGAGTTCTGAATGGAAGGAATACTGTTTATTGCCTTTAAGTGTTTCTGTCAGCACTTATTGGGGTTTTATCTGTTAAGATAAGTAGTGGCTTGCCATTTTATTTCCTTGTAGGGTATCTATAAGTAATTTTTATTTGTCAGGAATTGCATAAAATGAGATTTTTAAGATTGAGAGTTAAGTTGCAAATAGTCCAAACCTATTACTTTATTCTACTGGCTACGTTTGGACAATTGTCAGTATACATATTCCATCAGCAAACGTCAATAGTGTTTGGTAAACTTGTAAATTATGATCAAGAGTGAGTCAAATACTGAACCTTGAAGGACACCATATTTATTTAACCCCCCCATCTCCAAGTCCCCATTCAAAATTTAGTTTTATTCCTGTGGTATTATGTATTATTTGTTAATATGATTCTCTTATTTATATTTTTGAGATATTACTCCACCCATGCAAGGAAGATGTCTTTAATGCCATACGACTTCAGTTTCACCAGTTCAGTATTATGATATACACATCCCAAGACATTGGCAGGTTCACAGAGAAAATTCAAAATTGTGTAGCTTTACCACAACTAAGTTTGCAAGATCTTATTGTTTTGTCATTAGAGAAATCTTTGTGGAAGACAAACCTTTCTCAAAACGTTATTGGCAGATATATGGTTCAATGTCCTGTTGCAAGCTACTTAAAAAAAAAAAAGTTTGAGAGTACATGAAGGACGGAAGTTGGTCCATATTTTGGTCATTTGCTTATCACCACTTCTGTGTATATTAGTGTTAGGTACATTAATACTTCATATTTCACTCTTTCATGAGTTGCACATTTATTCATCAACTTATTGCAAAATTAGCAAAAAACACATGGGAGACACTATCAAGACAGTGCAAGATTTTAGTACTTTGGTTGGAATACCTTCTCAGTGCACAGAGTCATTAATTTACAGTGACCAAATGATTTTTCTGATCTGGACTGAGAAAGTAATTACTCTACCAAAGAGTGCTTTAAATATATTTGTAAATACAGTAACTGACCATCTTTCAGAAGTGTCTTCAGTTATCAGGGAATTCTTACATCCACATACCAATACAGTTGGTCCACATATGTGCTTAATAATTGCAGTGAATTTAGGACGTCTATGTCTGGTCTTCAGAATGTAGTTTTAGATTCAGATTCAAAAACCTTTTACAGGTTGCAGATAAACAATATGCAGAAAGTTTTAAATGTCCAAATATTTTTTTTGAAAAAAGAGTGCTGTATAACCCATTTCTGTTTTTTATCAGCCTATACAGGCTCTAGAATGTGGCACTAAAATTTGTTGTGGTAGTCTTATTCGTCCATGAATCACTTTTACATATACATTTACATATACAGCATTAGTGGCAGAACAACTGAGAGAAAATTTGGAATACATTTCACATAAATTTTCTCAGCATCTTATAGTCTTAGGTGGAGATTTCAATTTACCAGATATAGACTGGGACACTCAGATGTTTAGGACGGGTGGTAGGGACAGAGCATTGAGTGACTTTATACTGAGTGCACTATCGGAAAATCACCTCGAGCAATTAAACAGAGAACCGACTCGTGGAGATAACATCTTGGACCTACTGATAACAAACAGACCCAAACTTTTCGAACCTGTAAGTGCAGAACAGGGAATCAGTGATCATAAGGCGATTGCAGCATCCCTGAATATGGAAGTAAATAGGAATATAAAAAAAGGGAGGAAGGTTTATCTGTTTAGCAAGAGTAATAGAAGGCAGATTTCAGACTACCTAACAGATCAAAATGAAAATTTCTGTTCCGACACTGACAATGTTGAGTGTTTATGGATAAAGTTCGAGGCAATTGTAAAATGCGTTTTAGACAGGTACGTGCCAAGTAAAACTGTGAGGGACGGGAAAAAACCACCGTGGTTCAACAACAAAGTTAGGAAACTACTGTGATAGGAAGAGAGCTTTACTGCAATTTTAAATGCAGCCAAAACCTCTCTGACAAACAGAAGATAAACGATGTCAAAGTTAGCATAAGGAGGGCTATGCATGTTCAGTGAATTCGAAAGTACAATTCTATGTACTGACTTGACAGAAAATCCTAGGAAGTTCTGGTCTTACGTTAAATCAGTAAGGGGCTTGAAACAGCATATCCAGACACTCCGGGATGATGATGGCATTGAAACAGAGGGTGACACGCATAAAGCTGAAATACTAAACACCTTTTTCCAAAGCTGTTTCACAGAGGAAGATCGCACTGTAGTTCCTTCTCTAAATCCTCGCACAAACGAAAAAATGGCTGACATCGAAATAAGTGTCCAAGGAATAGAAAAGCAACTGGAATGACTCAACAGAGGAAAGTCCACTGGACCTGATGGGATACCAATTCGATTCTACACAGAGTACGCGAAAGAACTTGCCCCCCTTCTAACAGCCGTGTACCGCAAGTCTCTAGAGGAACGGAAGGTTCCAAATGATTGGAAAAGAGCACAGGTAGTCCCAATCTTCAAGAAGGGTCGTCGAGCAGATGCGCAAAACTATAGATCTATATCGCTGACATCGATCTGTTGTAGAATTTTAGAAAATGTTTTTTGCTCACGTATCACGTTGTTTCTGGAAACCCAGAATCGACTCTGTAGGAATCAACATGGATTCCGGAAGCAGCGATCGTGTGAGACCCAACTCGCTTTATTTGTTCATGAGACGTAGAAAATATTAGATACAGGCTCCCAGGTAGATGCTAGTTTCCTTGACTTCCGGAAGGTGTTCGATACAGTTCTGCACTGTCGCCTGATAAACAAAGTAAGAGCCTACGGAATATCAGACCAATGTGTGGCTGGATTGTAGAGTTTTTAGCAAACAGATCACAGCATGTTGTTCTCAATGGAGAGAAGTCTACAGACATTAAAGTAACCTCTGGCGTCCCACAGAGAAGTGTTATGGGACCATTGCTTTTCACAATATACTGGGTGATCAAAAAGTCAGTATAAATTTGAAAACTGGATAAATCACGGAATAATGTAGATAGAGAGGTACAAATTGACACACATGCTTGGAAGTATACAGGGTTTTATTAGAAGCAAAAAAATACAAAGTTCAAAAAATGTCTGACAGATGGCACTTCATCTGATCAGAATAGCTATAATTAGCATAACAAAGTAAGACAAAGCAAAGATGATGTTCTTTACAGTAAATGCTCAATATTTCCACCATCATTCCTCAGCAATAGCTGTAGTCAAGGAGTAATATTGTGAACAGCACTGTAAAGCATGTCAGGAGTTATGGTGAGGCATTGGCGTCGGATGTTGTCTTTCAGCATCTCTAGAGATGTCGGTCGATCACAATACATTTGCAACTTCAGATAACCCTAAAGCCAATAATCACAGGGACTGAGGTCTGCGGACCTGGGAGACCAAGCATGATGAAAGTGGCGGCTGAGCACACAATCATCACCAAACGACGCGCACAAGAGATCTTTCACGTGTCTAGTAATACTTTTTTTTATCTAATAAAACCCCATGTCATTCCAAGCATGTGTGTCAATTTTTACCTCTCTATCTATATTATTCCATGATTTATTAAGTTTTCATATTTATACTGACTTTTGATCGCCCAATATATAAATGATCTAGTAGATAGTGTCGGAAGTTCCATGCGGCTTTTCGCGGATGATGCTGTAGTACACAGGGAAGTTACAGCAGCCGGCCGGAGTGGCCGTGCAGTTCTAGGCGCTACAGTCTGGAGCCGAGTGACCGCTACGGTCGCAGGTTCGAGTCCTGCCTCGGGCATGGATGTGTGTGATGTCCTTAGGTTATTTAGGTTTAATTAGTTCTAACTTCTAGGCGACTGATGACCTCAGAAGTTAAGTCGCATAGTGCTCAGAGCCATTTGAAAGATTTTGAAGTTGCAGCAGTAGAAAATTGTAGCAAAATGCAGGAAGATCTGCAGTGGATAGGCACTTGGTGCAGGGCGTGGCAACTGACCCTTATCATAGACAAATGTAATTTATTGCGAATACATAGAAAGAAGGATCCTTTATTGTATGTTTATATGATAGTGGAACAAACACTGGTAGCAGTTACTTCTGTAAAATATCTGGGAGTATGCATGCAGAACAATTTAAAGTGGAAAGATCATATAAAATTAATTTTTGGTAAGGCGGGTACCAGGTTGAGATTCACTGGGAGAGCCCTTAGAAAACGTAGTCCATCAACAAAGGAGGTGGCTTACAAAACACTTGTTCGACCTATACTTGAGTAGTGCTCATCAGTGTGGGATCCGTACCAGATCGGGTTGACAGAGGAGATAGAGAAGATCCAAAGAAGAGTGGTGCGTTTTGTCACAGTGTTATTTGGTAAGCGTGATAGCGTTACGGAGATGTTTAGAAAACTCAAGTGGCTGATTCTGCAAGACAGACACTCTGCATCGCCGTGTAGCTTGCTGTCCAGGTTTCGAGAGGGTGCGTTTCTGGATGAGGTATCGAATATATACTTATACCTCCCGAGGAGATCACAAATGTAAAATTAGAGAGATTCGAGTGCACATGGAGGATTTCCGACAGTCGTTCTTCCCGCGAACCATACGCGACTGGAACAGAAAAGGGAGGTAATGACAGTGGCACGTAAAGTGCCCTCCGCCACACACCGTTGGGTGGCTTGTGGCGGAGTAAAAATTTAGATGTAGATGTAGATGTAGACATGTAATGCATTATTTTTGTTCTTTTATTTTATTTTTTGAAGAAAAAGAACCATTATTCATATATACAAACATTTCAATACTTACAGGTCTAGTTGAAAGAGGATGAGAACAGTCACTCGCTGTGGCTTTATATTAGGAACCATCCCAGCATTTACCTTACGTAATTCTTGTAGACCACAGAAAACTTGTGCAGTGGCTTGCAAAGTATATATGTAGATTTAAAATGTAAATCAGAATTGCCAGATGGGATTGAGGCCTCCATCCTCTTGAATACAATACCAGTCTGTATAAAAAATTGCAGCCTCATTCGTTGTGTCCATACTGTATAATACCATTCTGTAATGAAGTTATTTAACAATGTAAAAACCTAGAGTTACACTGTTTGTTCATTTCTCAATGCATTATTTTATAATGTAGCCCTACACACTATCAGATGACTGCATATTGATACTGCTGCCTGTAATGAACGGCTGTCTTGCTGTAAATAGATTCTTTACATCCTTTAAGTTGATTTGCATTAAAGATGATTTTTTGCTTTTTTGGGTGTTCAGTTTCACAACTTCCTACATCAAAATGTTTTTAAGATTATATATTACATCATACACAAATGGAGCCATTGGGGCATCACCCTGAAAATTGAGTAAAAATCATTTCAACAAGAGTGCTGTCAACGTTGAAGCTGTCAATTTGTCATTGACAACTTCAGAAACAACTCTGAAACAAGTTTATAATTGTTGTAATATACAGATAGGTGATAGTGGTTTATGAAATCAATAAAGTTACATAAATGGTCAATTTGAAGTGATAGTTGAAAACTGCTATTGTGTAGTGTTAAAGGGAGAGCAATGTCTTTTTCAGCGTAGCTAATTTCCCCCTGTATTACAAACTGTAGCAAAAAGGTGTGACCCAATTCTCATGGCACATTCCTCACATACATATGATGATGGTTATTATGATGATATTTGGTTTGTGGGGCACTCGACTACATGGTTATCAGTACCTGTACAAATTCCCAATCTTTTCACAGTCCAGTCTCACCACTTTTTTTTCAAATGATGATGAAATGATGAGGACAAAACAAACACCCAGTCTCAGGGCTGAGAAAATCAAACCCAGGACCCCATGATCGAGAGGCAACAATGCTAGCCACTAGACCACAAGCTCCAGACTCATGTATGGAAGAAGAAAATGTATTCCAAGGGCACTGACCTGAAAATACTTTATTTCTATGTTAGAAGTCAGTTTCTACAACTCTTCTTAGTATATTCATCATGAGAACATAGGTGAACAAAATGCATCAGCATACCACATCATACTATTTTTTTCATGAAAAATTCCTCCTTTAGCATTTATAAATAATATTTTCTTTAGAAGCTGAACATTTATATCAAAATACAGAGGAAGGTTTCCATTGCACAATAAAGTATATCTTTTATCGTACTGATAAAGACACATCTTCTAGCAAATCAAAAGTATTCTTTAAGGAATCATTCTAAATTTGTCCATTAAATTTGGATGGAAGCACATTAGGCTGTTGCAAACAGTGACAGTTAGCAACAATATCAGCCCAAACATCATCAGACTTCCTTTTTTAATGAAGTGCTCCAATAGTAGCCTGGAAGATTTACGTCACCCCATATGTGCTAGTTGTGAAGATATTCAGTTTTATCACATTGTACAGCACAGCTGCAAGCAATAAAATAATGGTGAATTGTATCAAAGGAAAATTGCACCAAGAACTCTAACAAATATGAGACAGAATTGCTGACCAAGAGGTGAAATGTTTATTACTGCCAGTAGAAACACACAAAAGTGTATGACAGGTGGGTCACTCCCATCCTGGGATCTGAGTGCCCTTCATTTTCTTTTTAACACTCCTTTTTGTATGCTGTATTGTAAACTGCACACAAGTGATTGATAATGAAGATCCCAGGTTGCATTGAAGTACACTTCTGTTACACCATCAGAACAAAGCTGAGTTCAACATCAAACAGAAAAAAACTCTAATGATCATCTTTTATAAGATATGAGTGACCAAACCCAAGTCCATAATGATTTTGGTCCACTGATCACACGAGCACAAGTACACATTCAGGATCTCACAGCAACACTACTGGTGCCATGTTGCAGAGTCCAGGGAAGGCCAGGGTTGGAAGAGGTGGGAGGCTCCTATGAAGGTTTCTGTCCACTTGAAGTGGAGTGTTATTGCTGGTAGCTGCAGGAGCAATGTCATGGTGCAGTCCGGTGTAGACTCAATGGAAAGTTCCAATGGATAAGCCATGAAGGCCAGCGCTTGGCCTGGAGATGAGAGAAGAGTTGCCCACTGGAGGTTGATTCACCACTTAAATATACAGCAGACAGAGGAATATCCACAGGTGCTTGGGACACATGACCCACAGATGCAAGCTATGCCCTCGATTGTAGTGCCACTGTTGCTGCTGCATGCACTGCCTATGAGTGATGGTACTATGAGCTTGGCAACAGATTATTTGTAATCAGTACAGTATCCACAACATACAATGTACTAATGAGGTGCATAAATAGTCTCTGAAGGAGGAGTACCTGTGGCCCTGGAGAAGACTATCTGCTAGTTACTGGCATTGTGCCAGAAACAACAGTGTCCAATAAATGGCCAGATGCTAGACCCCTCTCCTCTATGAAGAAGGAACTATAGTCTTCAGGGATAGGATAATGTCATTGCCTCCTAGAGGGAAGTACTAGCCAACTGTTCTGTCTGACATTTGTTAAGAAAATAAAGGTTGACCCAGTGTTGATTAAACAATTTGCAGCCGGGCCACTTTCATCCAAATAATCAAGTGCTAATAATGCCAGCAACCACTATACATGATATGGACAAAGCAAGTTAACATGTTACACTCCTCAGTTAGTCATGTGGCCAACATTACTTGTGGCTGTTTGTCATGCTGATACTGTGCTTATGATTACAGTCATTTGCATGAAGAACTGATTCCTCCAGTCATGTCATTTATCTTTCAGACCTCCCCCAGTCATCATTAAACACATAATGCATGTTAGTCATTTTGTTGTGGTAGGGTTCTGTGGAACTTTTTATGCTGTTATTATAATGACTGTTAGGTTATATTGTTGCACATAAGAAACTCATACATTTATAATAACTTTAATTTTGTAGTGAGCATTGTTGGTGCTGTTTGTGTTTTGATCAGTATCATTTTGATCAGTGACTTTTATTTTTGTTTCATTCTTGTTTTTTAAGCCCATCTTGTAGTCATTAATTTACACATTCTGTAAATTAAGTCATGAAGGAGCCCTTTGGGGATGAGGAACAATCAAGTCAACACATTAACTGGCACTAACAGCCACTGATGATTACTTCTGTAAAGTATACTAACACGAAATTATGACCAGTGTTAATCTACCCATACTGATAATCGTGGAAATTACCTGTGTTAACCTTATATATTTATATAACAAGAAAAACAGCTACTTGGGGAAAAAAGAAAGCCACTGCCCCTCCTCTTATACCACTCAGCTGCTGGTTTTATCTAATACTTTAGACAAAGCATTTATGTAACTTAATGCAGGCTGCTATCACCCATTATGCATAATTTACATTTCCGAGTCCAAACACTCAGCTGAATTTTATAAGAAGCGTCCAGTGAGGTATAGATTTATTTTGTTTTTGAATATTTGGATGTTTTCAGTTTCTGCCTGATTACCAGCAACATGCCAGAGTTTTTTGCACCTGAGTATAAAACTGTATTCTGGAGCTTAGAGAGGGATACATAGTAATTATTTGTATTTCCTATTATGGTTATGAATTGCAGAATTAATCCTGGACTGAGCAGCCAGAGATAGTTGTCTATTATGTGTGAGCTGTGCTTGCCTGTGTGAGGGCATGTGTTTTTCTTTGTTGATGAAGGCTTTGACCAAAAGCTTAATGAGTAACAGTCTTTTCATTGTGTGTGTCTGCAACTCAGTGTGTCATCTTTATCACGAGTAGCTATCTATCCTTTCCATAATTATTATAATTCAAGCTCAGTTCAGTCCTGTTATCAACCACAAGTACCATTACATGGTAAATGTATTGGGCCATATGTGTCTCTTCAGAGATCATTCAATGATCAACTTCGTACAGTATTCTTCTTGCACACTTCTGTAAAATAAATACTTTCTCAATCCTAGCAGCATTGCTCCAGAAGATTGTGCCATATCATAGTACTGAGTGATAGTACACTAGCAATCCTGTCAGCAAGCCAGCAAGCCATAGAGTGTGAGTGGTTCGTAAGTGCAAAGCAGGCAGAACTGAGGTTTTTTGTTAACTTACCCACATGCTGTGGCCCCCTCATTTTATTAACCATCTAGATATTTATTATACCTTACACATGGAGCCTCATCCATTATATGCCCATTGATCTCTACTTCTGGTACTTGTGCATCATTGCTATTCATTTGGAACTGCATAATATGAGTTTATGTAGTATTAATTGTTGAACTGTTGTGAACCAGTTGTAAAACTGTTCCATTATTTCCATGGTTGTGCCTGGTTTGAGTATGTTTGGGCCCTGTATCAATATATACCAAGCATTAAATAATAAAATAATGCTGGTTGGTGTTTTCTGCGACCTGTGACTGAGCGAATCACAGAATTCTTCTAGGAAAGTTGAAGTTTTATGGGACTGATGGTATAGCCAACCAATGGATTACATTATACTTAACCAAAAGGATGCAGAAAGTTGTACTTAGTACTTCAACCGTATACCTGTAGTCTGGGGACATCATTCTGGCTGGGGAGAAGCCACAAATGGGGTTCAACAATACTCAGTCTTAGGTCCACTGTTGTTCCTCATATATGTAAACGATTTTCTGTCCAATATACAAAAAGCAGAATTAGTTCTTTTTGCAGATAACACTAGTATTGTAATCAATCCAAGTGCACATACAGAAACAGAAGAAATAGCAAACAAAATTCTTAAAAATGTGGTTGAGTAGTTTTCTGTGAATGATGTCACCCTCAATTCTAAAAAGACACAACATATTCAGTTCTGCACATCTAGGGGTACTGCACCAATAATAAGAATAACACATGGTGAGGAAATAATAAATAGGGTGGAGACTTCAAGAATTTTGGATGTCCCAATTGATGAGGATTAAAACAGGAAATTTACATTTTGGAACTCCTAAAACTATTTATGTCATCCACATTTGCACTTAGAATCGTTGCAAATATTGGGGAGAGACAAATCAGTAAGCTGGCATATTTTGCATATTTTCATTCAGTAATGTCATATGGAATAATGTTCTGGAGTATCTCATGTTTAAGAAAGTAAGTCTTCATTTCTCAAATATGTGCTTTGAGGACAATGTGTTGTGCTCATCCACAATAGTCCTGTAGACACCTATTTAAGGAGTTAAGGGCATTTTGACTACTGCTTCACGGTATATTTATTCACTCATGGAGTTTGTTGTAAATAATCCACTGCCGTTCAAATTGAACAATGATGTATGTAATTACAATACCAGACGGAAAAATGACATTCATTGCTCCACATTAAGGTTGTTGTTAACACAAAAAGGGATGCACAATGCTGTAACAAAAATTTTTGATGTCTTACAAAATGCCTGACAGAGAGCAAAGTAAAATTTGAAAACTGGCTAAGAAAATGTCTCCTTGACAATTCTTTCTATTCTGTAGGGGAGTTTGTTTTATTGTAATGAGTAATTGATGTTGGGTAGGAAATAATAAATCACATCTGTATATCTTTTTTCCTATTAAAAAAAAAAAAAAAAAAAAAAAAAAAAAAAAGCTTAGAAAATTAATTTGTGATGTGAATGTAAAATGACTCGTTCCACATCATTAAGATTTATCTCACAAAATGGAATAGGAATCCAATTAGCTAGCTATCTGTGTCACAGTAAAGATTACAGTTCTTATGAGTCCTCTAATGTCCCTGGAAAACCATTTATGAAGACCAAGAACAGGAGTGGGCCAAACAGTGAACCTTACATCATTTGATATTTAATGTTTCTATACTCTGAATTTATTCTTATTTGTATTATTACATTTCTTATTGTCTTGGTAAGATCACAGAAAAAACAAACAAGGTAGTTCTATTATAATTAAGTTCGTGAGATCACTTCTTGCTTTCTCATTACAGAAGCGTTTACAAAGCCAGACTGAGTAGTTGTCAAAAGGTTGTTCTCCAAAACTTGAACAAGTATCCTGTTCTAAGCTAACTTCTCTTACATTTTTTGAACATGGGAAGGAGGGAGATGGCTATGTAATTAGCGGTCACCTAGGTATCCAGCATTTCCTACTTCCTCGTGTACTGCCGTTGTTTGGACAACACTTTTGTTAATATGCATCAGTCTTCTGAAAATCCTGCAATTGCACTTCTTGACTATGTGCATAAAAAAGTTTATATGCTTCTTTCCTTGTTTAATTTTTGTGTGGTATGGTTTATACAAGTTGTTTTCAGGTTTAAAAAAATTGAGTTTCGCGATATGTAAGACACACTTCATGCAGATTTGTTTTGTTAAAATATGTCAGGTCAACATTAGCCATTTGTTTGCTTATTTCAGTATAGTTTGTTCTTTGTAATAAAGTTATTGTATAGAATTTTTCTTTTGAAGTTTATGATAGATCTGTAATGGGAAGAGTAAAGGTATACCACATTTTACAGACTATAAGATGCTGTGAATCGTAAGACTCATCTTAATTTTTAAGCAATTAAGAAAAAACCATTTTTACCATTTTTATTATTAGATTGCAAAGTCAGGTTAAAAAAATTCTTAGTTTATAAAACCAAACTGATGAAACCCCTGAAAATCATAATCTGAACTTCCTTCTCCTTCTTCTTCTTCTTCTTCTTCATCATCATATTTATCTTCCTCTTTCTTTTCGTTATCATCATTGTCTTTTTCATATGTAATATGGACTTCACTCCTATTGAGAGCATTACTTATGCTGCACTTCTTGAAAGACTTAACAATAATGTCTTCTCTTACACTAGACCACGACTGTTTTATCCACTGACACATAGTTTTATTATAGTTTGTTTTAAAGCTCCATCCAGCATCAATTCATGTTGGGTTTCATCCATCATTCAGGTTGTTTTATTTCTCTCTCATATACACTTTAAATGGTTTATTTATGAGACATCAAAAGGTTGCAGCTGTGAAGTAAGTCCTCCCGGAATAACGGCAATCTCTGTATTTCTCTGTCTCAATTCACAGAATTTTTTTGAATGACTACACTGATCTAGCAAAGGAAGAGAACTCTTTTTCAGTAAAATGCCTTTCCTTTTCTATCATACTCTGTTAATCCATAATTTCACACCAGCCTTATCCATCTGACCTTCGTCGTGTACATGAACAACAAGACCTAGCAGTATTTCAGAAGGTGTTGGCATTGTTTTGCACTTGAAAATGATCATTGATTAACAGTGTAATGCATTTTTTCAAGTCCACTTGTTTTTATAATTACAGTTTTAGCACCTTTCATGGCAACTGTCCTCTTAGTTGGCATATCAAATGTCAGAGGAGTTTTCTCCATATTCACTGTTTGGCTTATTTCCATACTAGCTTCTTTTGATGTTCAATAATAAAGTGATGGAGAGGTAATATTGTCTCTTTACACTCTTGTGGCATTTTCTGAGATATTGTGGTTTTGGCTCACATGCTAACTCCATGACACTTCATAAATCATTAGCACCAGCTAACTTCACGCTTGAAGTCTGTTAAGTTCCATTGTAGAGTTAACTTATGAGTGTGTATTTGAACAGTTTCTGTATTAATTCCAGTGCCATTTCAACGGTGTCCTTGAATCCACTTCAGTTCATCATCTTCTAGTTTTAGCCGATTTGCAGTCAGTCCTCTATTTGCACATTTAGTCTTTTTCATTTTTTTAAAGTCTTTTTTACTACCCTGTCGATCACAAATGGTGGTTTTTTTTTTTTTTTTTTTTTTTTTTTTTTTTTTTTTTTTTTTTTTTTTTTTTTTTTTTCAGTGGAGTGCCAAACTGCCACTCAGTAGTTCTGTTTCCATGTTCTTCTGCATATGCTATTACGTTCAATTTATAACCTACATCATATGAATGCCTTTAATTTTTTTTCCATTACGAAACCAGCTACTAAAAAAAATATTGTGCTGTTACCAATACCACAAATCACTTTCAGTTCAAGTTCACTGGCATCATAGACTGCAGTGATGCATCATAGGCTAGACAGTGTTCTGGGTTTGTGATGGTGGCAGGAGGAATACAGTGTTAGCAAGCTTGTGAATACCCACAGCTCATGTTCTTTGCATTGGTGCACAGCTGCCGTCTATTGAATCCAGTGTTATCAGATAGAGATAGGTTTCCCACGGCATTAAAAATATGGCCATTTTTAAAACTGGACATCTTTATGTTACTTTTGAATATAAGATACACCTGAATTTTGGAAGCAATTTTTCAAAGAAAAAAAGGGTCTTATAATCTATAAAATGCAGTAGTTGAGGTCCTGAGTAGTCAGTAGCAGGTGTCAAAACAAGATGGAAAATATTGCTGAGCTTTTCACCAATGTCCTTTTTAAAGCAGTCAATAGACATGAAAACAGGATGGAAAATATTGCTGAGCTTTTCACCAGTTTCCCTTTTAGAGCTAAATAATACAATACACACACACACACACAAAGCTACAGCTGAAAATGAGGAACATGTTTCCCACCTTTCTCAGTAAGGCATTACACCACTCACGCAATTTATCAAATATCCTGGTCCATCTTTATACCACACCTGCTCCAAACCCTTGTCACATGGGTCATATAGCTGTAGAAGACCAAGGTGCAAGATGTGTCCTATGCACCCACCCTGCATGTCCTGTTTCAGTCCCATGACAGGTATCTCCAATCCCACCAGAGGCAGAGCCAGCTGTGAAAGTAATTATCTCATATGTCAGTTCTGGCAACATTTTCACGGTTTTATGCAAGTATGACCACTAACCAGCTCTCGACTATGATGAACGGCCATTGATAAACTGTGACCATGTTGCTGATGACAATGTGCTCAACTTCAATGGGTGCTTCACAACTCATCTAATCTCGACACCCCTCTCCTTTCCCCTTGTAACAGCTTCTGAATTACAAAGATGGGAGTTCTTGTAACAACATATTCTTAAATCCTACAATGCTACTGGCCTAAACTGTAGCTATTCCCTGCCTCATAGCCACTACTACTCTGGTCCTTATGTCTCCCACTTCATCAATTTACTTTCAAACTTTCATGTTGTAGTTTCCTTCTCCCCCTCCCCAAACCACACTCCTCTTTCATCGTGTGCCCCAGCCGACTCCCACTACCTGTGGCATGGTAAGCTCATTGGTTCCAGGTTCCTAATTACCATCCATCTCCATTACTGTCCATCCCTCCCAGCTTTTAGTCACCCTTCCACCATTATTCTCCTCTCATCCTCTGCATCCGTCAAATCACCTCAAAACAATTCCAGGACAATGTAGTGATACAAGACACTGAAGCAGTGTGTGTATGTGTGTGTGTGTGTGTGTGTGTGTGTGTGTGTGTGTGTGTGTGTGTGTGTGTGTGTGTTGTATTAGTTAGCTACATTAGGACATAGCAACATTTTCAGTCCATTTTATGTTTCTATTAACAGCTCATTTATATGGTGAGTGCTTAGCTTTAGTCCTTTCATTATTAATTTCCAAGCAGGACTTTCCTGTAACAAACAGTTGTATGTTTTACTCTTATCTAAAAAAATGGTATGTACTGTTGTTATGGGTTGTGTTCATTCACTTTTAATTTTTAAGTTATTTATATTTCATGAATTTATAATCGACTGAAGAGAGGGCACTGACACACATGTTGTCACATTGTCGCAGCATTGACTCTGCAAGAATGTTATGACAGTAGTTGTATATGTCACTGTTTCATGTTACATTTATATTCCTTGGACAAAATGCTCCCTTCTATAGCAGCAGTGATACTTTTCAAAACTAAGTACTATGGAGATCTAGATTGTGATTTTCTTCGGTGAATAATCTGTTGATGAATGTCACTCACATTGAAATGTGTGTTTTTTTTATTGTTTTTATACAGCCATCTATTATGTCTTACTGTATCTTAAGTTTTTTACTTTGCTCTCTGTCAGGCATTTTATAATTTTTAATAAAAGAAATGAAATAAATACAATAAAAGAAAAATTCTGTTCCTTGAAAATGATCATAGCCTGCCATGCGGGGTGTCCGTAAAGTCCCTCTACAATTTTAAAAATTCATAACTTGAAAACTGTTACTGATAGAGTATCATAGTTTTTTGTGAAACATTTAGCGGCTTTCAAAGTTTTTTTTTTTCCATCATGACAGAATTTCAGTGCGTGCCCCATTCGACACTTGTAGGTGATATTGGAATTCTGCCCATTTACATGTCAGCATTCCAGCATCGACAGTTTACATTGCTTCATTGATTCATGCATGAAGGCTGACAGTGTCATTGTGATACTTGACATAACCCCACAAAAATAAGTATAATGGCATGACATTGGGATATGGGATCATTACAACCCATCCACCTCTCAGGCAATGCATTCCATGCATTCAAATTACAATGTGAGGCTTCAGCTTCATGCTGGATGATGATGGATGGCTGCAGCTTTTTTTTATTTGTGATAGCAGGAATTGTTCGAGCATGCCCAGGTACTTGTTCATAGTTATGGTTTCCTCTGTGAAGAAAAATAGACCTATCACCCTATCAGGCATTAGGCCACACTAAATGTTAAGTTTTGTGCTGTCAGTGATTTGTTCATTTGTGTTGTGTGAGTTTTTGGAGCACAGACCATAATCTTCTGGTGATTCATATGTCCAGAATGTGGAGCGTTGCTTCATCTGAAAACAGGCACTTTTTTAGATAGCCTTTGTCAGCATGTATGGAAGCCAGCATTGAACAAGTGATGCAAAATGCAGAGGATGATTGTTTCACTACAGTGCTTGGACTGCACATTGTGAAAAGGTGTAACATTTTATGGACAGTTGATCTTGCTTCCTGCAATTCACATGATGCATGGCAAATTGACTTGTAGGTGACTCATTGAATTTATGCTTGCTTTTACTGGTGGTGCCCTCGATTAGTGACATCAATAATTCCCTAATGCCACTGTCACAAAATTGGATTCTGCTTGCCAGATGACAAAGGAAGAAGAAAGAAAAAAAAATTGGAAGCTGCTAAACATTTTGCAACAAACCATGATTCTCTGTATATCTAATTGTTTCCAATTTATCAACCCGGACTCTCCATTGTTTAGTGTCCAAGTTACGATTTTGATTGTGGATGTTCTGTAATGGCAGAATAAAACATAGGAGTTATGAATCAAATTGTTACAAAATGCTTATACATACTGAGAAAACCATAAATATTGTTGTGATTGGAACACAAACAACTGTAAATCAACATTTGGTCTCAGTAAACAATGTCTCTATTGGGTGTAACATTCATTGACAAAGTAACAGAAAGTGTTATGTGTGAACTGATATCAGTTCATCTTTGGAAAATGTACTAGATGACTTTGTATGTATAAAAATAGCAGTATGACTAGTAACAAGACATTGTTATACTATAGGAACTCTGAAATCAAATGATGATACACTCTTTGTTGCTTTCCTTGGTTTCTAGGGTGAAAATGAATCATAGTTAGGAGGTGCAAAGTGGTCACTTCTTTCTTTATGAATATGGCAATCTTATTGCTCCTCCAGACACTCAACAGGTAGTGATTTTTTAGTGGTGCGTATACCACATTGCTTGAAGTGTTTAAAGTGAAAGAAAATGGCACAGGTATCAGAGAAAAGTGAACTGCTTCTAGCAAACAAAACCAGTGCCATCACTGCTCCAATCACCTCATTTAGCTACACTAGTACAATGTAACACCAAGACAAGAATACAGGGCAGCCTTTGTATTTGGGTGAAAAGACTACATCAGTTTGACAAATTACATTCCACAAGAATTATTGGTTTACACAATTTAAAGGTAGTTGGGAAGAACAGAAAACTATAAGCATGTTCACAGGATGTATTTTAAAGAAAAAAAGGAAAAAGAAGAACAGAGGAATCAGTGCAAAATAAGGCAGTTTTGAACAAATTCAGTGTAATTGATTAGCTAAAACTTTTTGGCATATCCCTCTTAAGGAATGGTTAAACAGCTTCGGCTCATCATCTTCATGTACATCTACATCTGTACTATGCAAACCACCATGAGGTATATAGCAGAGGCTATGTCTCAATGTACCAGTTATTAGGGTTCCTTCCCGTTCCGTTCACATATGGTGCATGGGAAGAACAATTGTTCGAATGCCTTTGTGTGCAGTAAGTATTCTAATGTTATTCTCACAATCCCTATGGGAGCAATACGTAGGGGATTGTAGTGTATTCTGAGAGTCATCATTTAAAACCGGTTCTTGAGGCTTTCCTAATATACTTTCTGAGGATAGTTTACATCTGTCTTCAAGAGTCTTCCAGTGCAGTTCCTTCAGTATCTCTGTGACACTCTCCCACAGATCAAACAAACCTCTGACCATTTGTGCTGCCCTTCTCTGTAAAATTCAATATCCCCTGTTAGTCCTACTTGGTACGAGTCCCACATACTTGAGCAATATTCTAGAAACAGTCACACGAGTGATTTCTAAACAGTCTCCTTTGTAGACTGATTGCAGTTCCCCTGTATTCTACTAGTAAGTTGAAGTCTACCACCTGCTTTACCCACGACTGAGCCAGTGTGATCATTCTGTTTCATATCACTACAAAGTCTTACACCCAGGTATTAATGTAATTGGACAGATAAAAAAATCTACTCACCAAGCAGCAGCAGGAAAACACACAGATCAAAGGTATCACGTATGCATGCTATCAGAGCCAGTGGCTCCTTCTTCTGGCCAGAAGGTTGAAGGGAAAGAAAGAGGGGTGAAGGAAAAGGACTGGAGAGGTTTAGGAAAAGGGGTGGAGTATGGAAAAGTGTCACAGAACTCTGGGTCAGGGGAGACTTACCAGACAGGATGAGGAGGAAAGACTCTTCTTTCTCTTTCCATCCAGTAAGTCACCCCTGACCCAGGGTTCTGGATGTCTTATCATAGACCTCACCAGTCCTTTTCCTTCGCACCTCTTTCTTCTCCTTAAGCCCTTCTGCCAGAAGAAGAAGTCATTGCTCCAAAAGCTTGCATGCATAATTACCTTTTATGTTGTGTTTTTCTTTCACCACTTGGTGAGTAGATTTTTTGTATCAATCCAATTACATTAAGTCTTCAAAAACTGATTATTTTCATTGGTACGCCCAGGTAAGTATTTGTATGAGTTGGCCGATTCCAGCATTTTGTTGAATGAATAATTTTATTTTTCTGAACATTTAAAGCAACTTGCCAATCTATCCACCACTTTGAAATCATATCAAAATCTGACTGAATATTTATGGAGCTTCTTTCAGCTAGTGCTTCATTATATATAACTGCATCATCAATAAAAAGTCTGAGATTGCTATTGCCTGCAAGGTCATTAATATACAACATGGACAGCAATAGTCTCATCACACTTCCTTGGGGCACATCTGGAGTTACTTCTACATCTCAGGATGACTCTCCATCCAAGATAACATGCTGCATCCTCCGTGCCAAAAAGTCCTCAGTCCAGTGACAAATTTCACTTGATATCCCGTTTGATCATACTTTTGACAACAAGCATATTTGATTTTGGAAATCAAGAAATATTGCATATACCTGATGGCCTTGATCCAAAACTTTCAGATGTCACGTGAGAAAAATACAAGTTGGGTTTCACAAGATCAATGTTTTTGGAATCCATGGTGGTTTGCATGGAGAAGTTCATTCTGTTTGAGATATCTCATTATGTTTGAGCTCAGAATATGTTTTAAGTTTCTTCAACAAATCAAGTCAAGGATATTGGAGGGTAGTTATGTGGATCACTACTGCTGCCCTTCTTGTAGACATGTGTGACCTGTCCTTTTTTTGTTTGAGGAGTTATAGTGAGAAGAAGGGCTAACTCAGTTGTAAATTCATTATAGAATATGACAGGGGTTGTGTTGGGCTCTGGAGTTTTGTTCGATTTTAACAATTTCAGCTATTTCTCAACACCATTGACTCTAATACTTATTTCATTCATCTTTTCAGTGGTATGAGGATTAAATTGGGGAATTTCTCCTGGGTTTTCCTCTGTAAAGGAACATTTGAAAACAGAGTTAAGCATTTCAGCTTCTGCTTTGCTACCCTTAGTTTCAGTTCCTGTCTCATTTGCTAGGGCTGGACACTGACTTGGTGACATGAACAGTCTTACATATGACCAAAATTTCTTTGGGTTTTGTGAACTATCATTTGACAGTATTCTGCTCTGCTAGTCACTGAAGGCATCATGCATTGCTTTCTTGACAGCCACTCTCGCAGGCATATGTTCAATCAGGTGCTGAAAGGTTGCTTGGGGAATGGCAGCCCATTCATCTTTATGGAGTGTTGCATTGAGGAGAGGTATTGATGTTGGTCGGTAAGGTCTGGCACGAAGTCAGCATTCAAAAACATCCTAAAGGTGTTCTGTAGAATTCAGGTTAGGACTTTGTGCTGGCCAGTCCATTACAGGGATGTTATTGTCATGTAAAAACTCTGCCATAGGCTTTGCTTTATGAACAGGTGCTTGATGATGTTGAAAGATGCAGTCACCATCCCCGAATTGCTCTTATACAGTGTAAAGCAAGAAGATGCTTAAAACAACAATGCAGACCTGTGGTGTGACAGTGTCACGCAAAACAACAAGGGATGCAAGTCCCATCCATGAAAAACATGATCACGCCATAACACCACTACCTCTGAATTTTACTGTTGGCGCTACACGTACTGGCAGATGACATTCACCGGACATTCGCCATACCCACACCCTGCCATCAGATCGTTTCCTTGTGTACTGTGATTCGTCACTCTACACAACGTTTTTCCGCTGTTCAGTCATCCAATGTTTACACTTCTTACACCGCATTTACTGGCGTGATGTGTGGCTTATGAGCAGCTGCTCGACCATGATATCCAAATTTTGTCACCACCCACCTAACTTAATAGTACTTGCAGTGGATCCTGATGCAGTTTGGAATTCCTGTGTTAGGGTCTCGATAGTTGTCTGCCTATTACACATTATGATGCTCTTCAACTGTCGGCAGTCTCTGTCAGTCAACAGACGAGGTCAGACTGTACGCTTTTGTGCTGTACATGTCCCTTCACGTTTCCACTTCACTATCACATCAGAAACAGTGGTTCAAGTGATGTTTAGGAGTGTGAAAATCTCGTGTACAGACATATGACACAAGTGACACCCAATCATCTGGCCACGTTCAAAGTCCGTGAGTTCTGCGGAGTGCCCCATTCTGCTCTCTCACGATGTCTAATGAGTACTGAGGCCACTGATATGGAGTACCTAGCTGTAGGTGGCAGCACAATGCACCTAATAAGAAAAACGAATGTTTTTGGGGGTGTCCAGATACCTTTGATCACATTGTGTGTTATGCAGTAGTCTCTGTTTCTTTAGAAGTTTCTTTACAGTAACTGTATACCATGGAGGTTCCCTCCCATTATGAACTGTTCTACTGGGTACATAACTATCCAGTGAATGGTCAACTATTCATTTAATTGTGAGCCATTGCCCCTCTACATACTTCTGTCCTGCGCTGAGAGTTTCAAGTTCCTCATTGAGCTAGTGCACTACTGATTTTGTATCTACTTTACTGAACATATATATCTTTTTGCTTGTTTTGTTGTTCTTTGAACTTTGGTAATCGTTGTCACAACAGCATCTTGGTCACTGTTACCAGTTTCAATGAGGACATCCTCAAAGGGGTCAGCTCTGTTTGTTGCCATTAGATACGATATATTTCAATCATGAGTGGCGTTCCTAACTACCTGTTCTAGATATAGTCTTCAGAGAAGGCATTTAGTAATGTTTCACAGGTTGTATTATCACATCCACCACTAACAAAACTGTGATTTTCCCAGTTAATTGTTGGATGATTAAAGTCTCCACTGATGATTACAGTATGATTTCGGAACTTATGTACAAGTGAACTGAGGATTTCACTAAAGTTTTTGGCTAAATCAGGATATAGGTGGTGGGCAATGGAAGGATCCAATTATGATTTCATGCCACATAAACAAAATCTAAAATTTTAAGGTGTTGCAGATCCATAAGTTTTTTCTTCAGTCACACAGTCATCATTCATATACATTGGATGTGCAATATCACCTGTGATTTAAAGTTCTCTAGAGGAGAATCTGGATAAAGAAGATTATTAGGTCATTGTTGGGGATGTGGCAAGCAGTTTGTCCCATAAACTCAACTATGCAATTAAAGATGACATCAGGAACATGACATGGAATTGCCCTCTCATACATGTGATATGACAATCAGTTGGTGAAACAGTCAGTTGAAAAAGTAAATACAAAAAAAATGAAATGATCGTATGGCATTGTTGGCCGGGAGGCCTGAAGCGGGGAAGTTCGGCCGCCGTATTGCAAGTCCTTTTTAGTTGACGCCACTTCGGCAACTTGCGAGTCAATGATGATGGAATGATGATGAAAAACGCAACACCCAGTCATCACGAGGCAGAGAAAATCTGTGTCCCTGCTGGGAATCGAACCTGGAACCCCATGCACCGGAAGCAAGAGCGCTACTGCAAGACCATGAGCTGCGGACAAAGTAAATGCAAAGCTTCAGGAGTCACTCAGCAGACTGAAGAGATCACACAAGAGTGTGAATGATGCATTGCTATCTCACATGGTTACATCTGACATGACATGGTCTACATCTGAACGTTTTCAGTAGATGATATATGCATGAATAATTTACAGAAGCATTCAGTATAACAGTTCCCTGTGAATTCCATATTTACTCATTACTAAGATTTTAAACAACTCACCCACATCAATGGGGTACTCAGTAATGAAACAAAGCAGTAGGCTCTGCCAGAAATATCGACTCTTAGACAATGTGTCTAATAGTATAACACTTAAAACACTTGATAATGGCACTTTGAAGATGAAATCAGGATTGCCTAAGTGTAAATGTAATACTGTAAATAAATAACAGTCTAATGGTGTACTGACTTTAAAGACCTGCTTAAACCTCTGAACGTTTCAATGCTTTTGCAGCTACAGTATTAAGCACACCACAAAGAAAATTTTTTTCACCCTATGAACAGTGTCAAATAAGCAAATGAGGATGAGCACTTGTTAATGATTTAAAGAACAATTCAAAAACTCTAATGTTTGTTGATAACACAATCATTTGAAACTTCCTGGAAGATTAAGAGTGTGCTGCAATGGGAGTCAAACCTGAGACCTTTGAGTCAAATTTGGGACCTTTTCATCTCTTGGGAAAGTGCTCTGTCGACTGAGCTATTGAAGTGTGACTCATGGTCCACCCTCACAGCTTTGCTTCCACCAGTACCTCATCTACTTTCCAAAGTTGATAGAAATTCACATCTTACATTGTGAGACAAGCACTCCTGGAAGGAAAGATTTTGTGGAGCCGTGGCTTAGCCACAGTCTGAGGGATATTTCCACAATTAATTCTCACCCTGCAGCACAGCATGCACTTCTGTGAAACTTCCTGGCACATCAAAATTGCATGCTAGACAGGACTCAAACCTCGGACCTTTGTCTTCCATGGGAAATTGCTCTACCAGCCGAGCTACCTAAGCACGACTCATGACACACCCTCACAGCTTTATTTTCGCCAGTACCCCGTTTCTTACCTCTCAAACTTCAAAGTTCTTTTGTGTGTTTGTTGGACTAGTACTCCTGGAAGAAAGGATATTGGAGAGACATAACTTAGCCACAGCCTGGGGGATTGTTTCTAGTGTGTTTGGAAGGTCGGAGAAGAGATACTGGCAGAAATAAAGCTGTGGGGGTTGGTCATGATTTGTGCTTGGATAGCTCTCTCTCTCTCTCTCTTTATTATTATTATTATTGTTATTATTATTATTAATATTACTTTAAAGGCACTTGCTTGCAAAAGGCAAGGGTCCCAGGTTTGAGTCCTAGTCCAGCACACAATTTTAACCTGTCAGGAAGTTTCAAATCAGTGAACACTCTGCTGCTGAGTGAAAATTAATTCTAGATACAAACACAACCTCACCAGACACAGCTATGATGTTAGCTGAGCAAGCATCCAACCAGATCACTACAAACGGTTTAAGTCTTCATCTCGCAGAGACTCATATTATGTGATTTCAAGCGAGCAAAACCAGAAACCGATATTAATGATCATGCACATAATGAAACACTTTGCTTAAACTTGTTTGGGCTCAAACTGTGTAAGAAATTAAAATAATCTTCACATAGAGGAACTAACCAAGAAGATCAGTTCATTATGCTTTGATCTCATACTGTAATATCTCTTATTGTGTCATCTTAAAGACAAAAATGTTGGCCTATTTTACATATGTGCACAACATATTGTCTTATGAAATTACTTTCTGGAGCAGTGCAAGTAAACTAAATTAAGGAGCTTTTCAACATCGGGCAGCAGTAAGAATTATGCTTAAATCAGACAACTGCACGCCTAGCAGAAGTCTCTTTGATGAGAAATAAAGAAATTTGGACTCTCCAACAATTTCAAAGATAATTAAAAATGTACCACATTAGCTACTACTGTGACATATGATGAGAATATTTAGATTGAATGTTTGAACATTCTTGTTGGATTCAAGGCAGGTAGGTGTGTTCATTGTAAATCTGCATGACAAGTACATAGTAGTGGATTGTTAACAGGCATCTGTTCTGACAGATGCAAGTCCTTGATGAAATGCCAAGTGAGTATTAAGTTACCAATAGAAAATTAGTGGGATCTGTTTAAAATAACTGAGGCAGAAGCATCATTTTTCTTCTTTTCTTCTTGCAAGGTAGCAGATTTCCTTATAACTTACTATGTTAAATTTAGTTTACATAAACATAAATAATATTTAGCATCGTGGTGATAGTTTTTTGTTAATGTTTGCATTGACTGTTTCCACATCCCATAAGGATCTCCTTTGTGATGAGATCTACCCTACTGAACATGATGGATGGATGGATGGATGGCTGAATGAGAAAAAATAAAATTATGCAATGATGAATGATGATCAGAGAAATTTTACACTATTACAAATGAACTATTACTGTTCCTTTAGAGGTTTTGCAAGTAACAGAGCAGTAACCAGTTTACCAAAACACATCACGAAAGATCAACAGATATTAAAATCTTGTGATTGTGGACATGAACTCATGTGACTCTTGATTACTTCCTTACATTTAAATGAAGGGATAATTGTTTTAAAAGATGCACTCCATGCACCACTAATTGAACAAGTCAGCTAAAACATTTTTTAGACCTTGTGTATGCTGTTTCTTGACCTAATTAGTACGTCCATTCAGTATTAACTATTTGTGCCCACTGAGATCTAGGCTTCCATTAGTCATATGTCATAATTTTCATGCCGGTACCACCATTTTTTAAATTCATAATGAAAATTTATGTGGAAAACCTTCAACTTCTTATTGACTGAAACAAATCTAATAAGTCTCTTTATTATATCTAAAAACAAAGATGATGTGACTTACCAAATGAAAGTGCTGGCAGGTCGACAGACACACAAACAAACACAAACATACACACAAAATTCAAGCTTTCGTAACAAACTGTTGCCTCATCAGGAAAGAGGGAAGGAGAGGGAAAGACGAAAGAATGTGGGTTTTAAGGGAGAGGGTAAGGAGTCATTCCAATCCCGGGAGCGGAAAGACTTACCTTAGGGGGAAAAAAGGACGGGTATACACTCGCACACACACACACATATCCATCCACACATATACAGACACAAGCAGACATATTTAAAGTCTTTCCCGATGAGGCAACAGTTTGTTGCGAAAGCTTGAATTTTGTGTGTATGTTTGTGTTTGTTTGTGTGTCTGTTGACCTGCCAGCACTTTCATTTGGTAAGTCACATCATCTTTGTTTTTAGATATACTTTTCCTACGTGGAATATTTCCCTCTATTATAACCAAGTCTCTTTATTACATAGAATTATGCTTTGATGAACCAGTAGTAGAGCATTCATCATAGAAGAGGAAATAAAACTGTGCATTGAGTTGCTATAGGTTTAATTGCACAGCCACATCAACACAATGTATGTTGTCTACAGATCCAATGAAAATAAATAAATAAATAAGTAACAATAATAATAATTATTATTATTTACATTTTATGGCCTTCATTGGACCACTGTAACTAACTTTATACAATAATAATAATTAAAAAGTCCAGATTTATTTCTAACCACAAAAGTCTGTTTTCATTAGTGCACTTAGTGGATTGGCTGTCAGATCTAGTTTCCAATACTTGATTGTAAGTGCAATATTTACGTCAGGATTTTCGATAATCTATGTTTTCTTCATTCACACAAAAGCAAAGTTGGGTTTCTTGGTTAATTTCCACATTCTACAAATATATTCATGTTAGAACATCTAGGCTGTGATTGCTGTACTAAGTTCCTTACGAACTACTGCTTTCCCAATTTACTGTCCTGTCATAGTTGAAATAAACAATTGTCATTGCACTACAGAAGTCATTTCTGGAAAATGGTCCCTCTTTGAAATCAGAATTTGTCTCTTCAAAACATATTCCTGCAAGGGTATTTTAAACATTTACAGTTCTCATGCACTAACCTGGTAGAGAATAGAACAACAACAAGTAAAAGCAATAATGGTCTGGCCGTAGGTGGCGAGAGAGACAACAGCTTATAACTAATACAGTTATTGATAAAACTGTATATAAACTACTGCTTTATGTAATATTGTAAGGCAAACTGAGTTGAGAAAATACAATGTTTTGATGTTTAGCTAATGATACCTACTATATCAATCAGAGTAAAAACCATATTTCAGTTGAATCTAGTGCATCCACTAAATGATTTTGAAAAATGTTATCTGCTCGATGCTGTTTGTCTTCAGTGCTGCATGTTTCAGAGGTCAGTTTTAAATTCTTATTCTGTTACATTAGCTACAACATGTGTTTAATTTTGAAAATTCCTATCTTGTTTTTTGTTCCTGAAAGGGTATTGTAGTCTACTCTAGAAAAATAGTAAGTTTGTTGTCAGCATAATTTCATTTGGCTGTCTCCCTTTATAGAATGAACAGGTACTTCCCCCATAAATTTATCATTGTAACACAGAGATTTTTATGGTGAGTCACATGAGAGAATAACAGTAAAAAACTGTGTGAAATATCTCTCTTGTATATTCAAAAATGAGCCTTCAGTGCCCCAAGTAGAACCAACTGGTGTACTAAAAAAATCTGCCCGAAACAAATAGACAAGTGCAAAGGTAAACAAGTCTCAGACTTTGTCCATATGTCATCAAAATGTAAGAGGTCTGAAGAGTAACATAGACCAATTCCTAATATAAGCCTAGCTAAAAAGATGGAGACTATGGAAGTGAACCTGCTTTACCATGTTTCTCAGAACATTATATCATAAACGGAATCAACATGTAACAGATTCAAAACTTTTGTTTAGGTGCTTATTATCATAGATCTGGTATGGGAAAGGGCGTTGCAATATTTGTTAGAAGTAATGAAGTGTGCAAATCTGTAGATGTAAGCAAATACTGTGCTGAACAGCACTTTGAGGTGTGTGGCATAAAGATAACAACAGATTCTGCAACAGTTAATGTGCAGTCAGTTTACAGAGCACTTGTTGGATTACTGAATTTTTTTCTGAGACTTTTTGATGTCACTCAAAACAATTCTGTCATTTGAAAATAACAGCATATCATCAACATATAAACCTATGATGACTAGTGTGGTGCCATATCTATAAAAATAGATAGATGTGTCAGTTTTTGATCTGCTCTACTTGATTTTCCTTTAAACTTCATTGATTTTTTGATTCCAAATCTTATCATCCTGTTTAAGCTTGTAAACAGCTTTCTACAATCTCCATACTATTACAGGAGCTGCAGAATCTTCTAGTGGAATGACATAAATTTCTTCATTTAGATCTCCATAGAGATAGATGGTGGTGATATCAATATTGTTAATCTCCAAAACACCTCAAGATGCAATATGTATGAGATATCTAATGGCTGCATGCTTGATGACTGTTTCAAAGGTTTCCTGATAATTAAACCCTTGAATTTGAGAATGCCCTATTACCACTAGACTTGCCTTAAATGTGTCTGGTGTAGTGCAAGTCCCAGGCTTTATCTTTAATACCAACTTAGTCTTTGGGGGTTTATGTCCCCTGAATATCTCTACCTCTTTGATTGTGTCACTGTAAACTCAGTGTGAGAATTCTTTCTTCATTGCTATTTCCTTTCTTCCTAATTTATCCCTTCCAAAGCATTCTTGATGTCACTGACTTCATTTGGAAATCCTTCTTGCAAGTAGTGAGTAAAATGCTCAGGCTGTACCTTGGGTTTTGGTTGCATGCTTGATCTTTGAGGAATAACCCCATCTTGAACTATAGTATATCTGTTTTTGATTTTCATGTCCCTCAACTTGAGCTTCAGTATCCACATCACTGTTAGAATCATAAAATGGCTCATTATCACTGTATTCTGATTGAATTTCCTCTTCACTATGTCAGTTAAAATTGCTTCTAGTTCTAACCCTTATATGTTAGTATTCTTAGAGTCCTCTGTTTTTAAATGTGAAAAATTTTCATCTTCCAGGAAATTTATATCCCAGTTGTTAGTTATTTGGTGATTCTGCCGTTGATAAATCAATAGCCTGTGATTGCTTGCCATAAGCCTATGAACGTCACCTCCTTTGACTTCTTATCTCACTTCTTGCAATAAGATTTTGGAATGGGAACCCTTGCACTGCAGCCAAAACTGCTCAAGTGTAATAAAGGAGCATTACCCTGTACCAAAGTTCATATGTCATTTTATCTCCAGACGTGGTGGATGGAGAATGGCGTGATAGGTATGACCCGTAACACAGCTTCAGCCCAATACTTCTTTGGTAAGCTGGTGTTGAATGCCATGGTAGGACGTTTTTTCAACCAATGTTTGAGTAACTCTCTCAGCAACACCATTTTTCTGCGGACCATATTGTACTGTAAACTGGAGGAAATCTTTTTAGTTCGTTGTTTGCATATTCCTATCCATTGTGGGACTGCGACATCTTCATATTTCTTTTTGTCTGTTTTTCCACATGATTTTGAAGGTTTTAAATGTCTGTGTGACTTTAGATTTTTGTCTTAAAAATAGATATATTTATATCTCAAGAAACGTCAATAAACATGAGAAAATTAGGTTTTCACCAATAGATGCTGTTTCCATTGGCCCTTACAAATTGGAAGGACTAAGTCAAAGATGTTTTTAGAATAGCTTTTGTTACTTTTAATGGAAGATGTGACTGTTTTCTCATGATGCACAGTTCACATGGATCCTTGCCTACTGTATCCTCATTTAGTTCCATAGAAATCTTTGATAACTTTAGTATAATTTTGTGATTCATATATCCTAGCCTCCGATGCTACAGTAACAGTGTTTGATGTTACTTGTATTCAAACAATAGATGCATTCTTAGGTGATACTTTGATGATTAGTCCCATGTCTACATCTTAGACTTATCACCCTTCTTTGTTACAGGCCATTTTATGACCTTTGCTTACAATTTTATTAACTGAGAGAAAATTAACAGCTGAGCTTGGCATGTGAATCAAGTCAGATACTTGTGCTTCAACTATTTTATCACCAGTATAGAAGGCCATATTGACACTTTGAGGTGGTCTGGTACTAAACCATCACCTTCTACACTTACCACTGTCTCATTCTATGGCTTGGCATTATTAAGCTTCAGTCCATCATTGGTGATGTGGATCGAGGCACAAGAATCTAAATACCACATCTCCATTCAGTGATACTGTTTAGAATCTCCTGGAAGAAAGGTTTTCTTGTGTTCTGAGTTCTTTTTAGTTACATTTCCTTTAATGTTATATTTCAATAAACTTCCTCCTCTTTCACCATTGCTAGAACAATATTTAGCAATATTATTTGATCTGTTGTGCTTGTAGTATTTGGTAATGCATTTGGTATAATCTTGTTTATTTAGATGTGTGGCTGATTCTTCATTCCCATTTCCATTTTCAGGTTTGACATGTTGTTGTAGTTTAATTTTAACAGAATCTCTGATAACTGTATGCCACTGTTTTCAGGTGACATAATTATAAGTTGATAATGAGCAATAATCCACCCAAGAGGAAAATTCCTACCCCCTCTTCACTCTTACTTAATTTCATTTCACTCAAACACAGCTGTAATGATATGATCGCAGTTGTTGACTTGCATTCATCTGATTTGGTTGTGACTGATATGCTAAGCAAGCCCACTCTGTGTATTATTACAGAGAGTTTCAAAGTTTTTCCAGATACATCCAGGCTTCTGCTGCCATATTTTTTACCCTTATACAGGAATAATTTGTCTTGTCCGCAAAAAATTATAATACAGGAATATTATTTTCTGTCTCCTTCCTTCCGAGAATTATTCAGTTTCATTGGACCTGAAGGAGAGTTTTCTGTAACACCCCACAGTTTGTTGTCATGGACTGAATAAGCCTTCACTGCTGATTTCCACATTGAGTATTCTTTGCGTCTTATCAACTTTCCAATATTGAAAGTTCAGATGACATTGTACCACTGTACCACTCACTTTTAGGTCTGAAGGTGTAAAATAAATTTCAGATTGCACAAGTGAATGATCAGACAGTAAAAAGAAAAAAGGAAAGAAACAATGAAATTGTTCATAAAATGCACAAAATTCTCCATAGAAACAACAGGTGATATAAAAGTGGAGGAAGACAAACTAGAGACATCTCATGGAGTGTAATGAAGCTTCCAAGTGTTTAAGTGCCATCTAGTAACAATTATTGCAACTAATTGACCTATATTTCATTTCAGTCTTCATCATTTCAAATAAAAAATTGCTTTTTTTATATACATATGTACTGTACAGTTAGTTAAGAATGCCAATGCATAAGGATTAGAACAACAAGCAGTTTTTCTGATGTAAGTATTTCGGATAGTGAAGAAGAAATTTAATCAGTAGACATTGATAATGAACTGTTTGGTTTTGACAGTGGTACGATGGATACTGGAGCTCAAGATGAGAGACATGAAAATCAAAAACAGATATACTGTAATTTGAGATTGGGTCACACTTTGAAGATCAAGCAGACAACCAAAATCCAAAGTATGGCCTGAGAATTTTACTTAGTACTTGCAAGAAGGATTTTCAAAAGAAGACATTGACATCAAGAAGGCCTTGGAATGGATAAATAAGGAAGAAAAAAAAACAATTAAAAAAGAATTTACATATCTAGTTCATAATGACACAGTCAAAGAGGTAGAGCTGTCCAGGGGACACAAATCCCTCAAGACTAAGTGGATATTAAAGATAAAGCCTGATACTTGCTGTAGACCAGACATATTCAAGACAAGTCTAGTGGTGAAAGGATGCTCTGAAGTTCAAGGGGTTAATTATCAGGAAACTTTCACGACAGTGGTCAAGCATGCATCCATTAGATATCTCTTATCTAATGCAGCTCGAGAAGTTTTGAAGATCAACCATATTGATATCACCATCACCTGTCTCTTTGGAGGTCTGAATGAAGAAATTTATGTCATTCCACCAGAAAATTCTGCAGCTCCCATAAAAATATGGAAATTGTGGAATGCTGTTTTTGGGTTCAAATAGAATGATCAGATTTTAAATTAAAAATGGATGAGAGCTTAAGAAATATGAAATAGAGCGGATCCAAAACTGATACATCTATCTATTTTCATAGAGATGCATCACATCAGTCATCATCGAATTATATGTTAATGGTATACTATTGTTCTTCAATGATGAAAGTATTTTGAATCGCATAAGAAATTCTTTGAAGAAATAACTTTTTTAGATAATAGGTTTAGGACCATTGAGCCAATGCCTAGATGTGGATGTTATATGAAATCATGAAAAAGAGAAAAGTTGGACCTCTCAGGAATCCTATTCAAGAAAGTTTTGGAGACATTTGGACTGAGTGAAGCCAAGCAGGTGTCAACACCACATGAACTCGGTTTGGACTATGAGGCACGTGCATCTTGTTAGCATATGCCACTGTTTTAAAAAAGTATTTATTTTCAGTAAAAAGAGTGTTTAAATGTTTAAAAGGAACCATGAGCTACAAGCTAGACTTTTCTAGAAATGGCAGTAATGAAATAATGGCCCTTAGTGAAGCAGATTTGGGAAATAAAATCAATTGTACTTTCTTTCTAACTGGTTCATGCATTAAAAGTGAAAGTTTCTTTAATTTTGTGGTCTGTCAGGAAGTAAAAATCTTTTGGACTTTTTACTTGTGACGTTGAATATGTGGCTTTGGCATCAACTGTTGTGGTTGCAACAACTTATGTCTGTGGTAGAGTCATCACAAAGTCAGTTAAAATGTATTGATAATAAAGAATCTGTCCAGTTAGTGAAGACTCTATCATAAATTGTTGATCCAAGCATATAGTTGTAAAATATCATTTTATAAGAGGGCTTGATGAGTCAAGTGTTGCAAATATTGACCATGCCTTCTGAAGCAATATGCTGATGCTTTCACAAACCTCTGTGGTTGTTTTCTATTCATATATGCCTTGTCATTTTTGCAGACATACTGCCTTTTCATTGAACAGAAAATTTTTAACAAAGTTTTTGCATTGATTATACTAAAACTGCTCAGCAAGAATCAACTTCATGGTTCCATAATGGATGCTATAATGCTTGTAATATATCTGTGGTCAGCAATGTGAATAGCGAATTATCTGCTGCAAAGTTCAGGTGTGCAGTTTAAGCTCTGTAATTCTCCATGCTGCCTCTGAGCTAAAAACAAAGTATTGATACAGCTGTTCTTATCAGTCTTACAATTACAATTTCTCACTGGAATAACTGATATGTCATTTCTTAAATAAATTGAATTTTACATGCCATTTGGTGACCCTGAGTATCCGAATCACATCCCAGAATGATTGAATCAGACACCAGGGAAACAGAGTCACATGTAAGAATAATAGAACACATTGTAAGTTTTTGCATCAGCTGCACTGTGCAGAATAACTCATGAGCAACTGCATTGTGTTATCAGTGCCTGCATGACAAGTGCTGACTTACCAGTGACGAACGTGATCCTTAGTCTGATTATATTGAAACCCCTGCCATTTTGCTCAAATAATCAGTTACTGCCATTTACCCAACTTGAGAGCCAGTTCGTTTTGGCCCACATCACCTCAGATGAAACTAAACACTGTTATGTGATGGCTGCAGTTAATGATCAAATGGCTACAGAAGTACAGGACATCCTAGCTTTGCTGCCAAGCATTGTAAAATATGCATCTATCAAGCATTCACTAGTAACGTACTTGTCGCAGTTAGAAGCTAAGCAACTTGAAAAATTGCTCCACACTGAAAAACTCAGCAACCGTGCATCTCAGCTACTTCATCAATTTTGGACCCTGTTGGATAATGGAATTAATGAATGACAATATTTGGCAGAATATATGGCTGTTGCCCTAACCTGTGGATTCACAGAAAATACTCACACTTTTCACTGGTGATCTTGGTGCTGGTGATCTCAGTGGACTTGCTCAAGTTGCTGACCAAACCGTCAAGATGTATCTATCAGTGGGCATCACAACTGTCTCCACCTAAACAGGGACTTCTCTGGAAGCATTGCAAGCACAAATGGCTGAGCTGTGTAAGTTTGTCATGGCCCTGCAAATATGATGCTCCACATGGTTGTCATGACAGCAGTGCACTTTCAGCAGAAGTCACTCACAAGGGAGACTATTTACTGGTATCACAAAAAATTGGGAGCTTAAGCTTGATATTGTTGGTCACCATGTGACAAGGGAAACGCTGGAAATCAGTAGCGATGGAGACTGGTTTCAGACTGGACACCCATTGACTGTTTGTAACAGCAAATTATATTAAGCTGCAATTTCTTATTTATACAGGTGCTGATTTCTCAATTTACCTTTCATCTCCTCTTCAACGCAGAATATTGATGGCAATCATCTGTATACTGTGAATGGACCTTCCATTAAGACTTATGGCTACATCAGCTTACATCTAAACTTCGATCTTTGAAAAGAAGTTATGTGGAGATTCATTGATGCTGATGCCCTGTACTCGATTGTTGAAATAGACTTCTTATCGTTTTACATTCTGCCCCCAGATCTGTACAGTGAATGGATGCTTGATTCTACAGTTCAATTGCATAGTCAAGGGCGTGTACTCATTGCCAAACATACTGGCCTCAAAGTGATTACAGGTGATTCACCCCCTTTGTCAGTTCCCTAAAATGAGCTGTCCATTGCATACTCAGTGGGTAAGACACACAACAGTATGTTACATTGTCACAACAACAGGACCACCATTTCATGCATGCCATTGTCATCTACACCTGGAAAATTTAAAGATCGCAAATCGAGAGTTCTCATTTATGCTATCATAGGGGCACTGTCATCCCTTGAATAGTAATGTGCCACTCCTCTCCGTATAGTTCCTAAGAAAAGTAATAGGTCGCACCTATCTGATGACTATCGTCAGCTTAATGCCAGAGCAATACCTGATCGCTGTTCTGTGCCACATAGCGAAAACTTCACATTAATGTGAACATTGTTTTCCCCTCAATAAATCTCGTCTGTGCTTTTTATCATATTCCAATTGCACCAGAAGATATACCCCGAGCTGCTGTTTGCACTCCATTCAGACTTTACGAATTTGTTACAATGCCATTCAGACTGTAGAACACTGCCAAAACATTCCAGTGATTTACATTGATGACCAGATGCACAGGGAATACTGCCATCTCAAGACAGAGTGGAAAATATGTCTAAGTTTCCTCCATTCACTACAATACAAGAATTACATCATTTCTTGGGCTTAAGTAACTTTTATAAATGTTTTGTATGCAATCATGCATTGTTGGAATTGACTACAAGATCTCATGGGAAGCAGACCCACACTATAAAAGAAGGCTGACTGTATTGTGTTTCAGTAGAGAAAATGTAACAGCAGAATGGGTTGGTAAGGAGAGCTCAGTGACTTTGAATCTTTTGACTGCTCACTGAATGGAGATGTTTTGCTGTTCTTCTGCACCTAACCAAAATGTAGATAATGGATGTGGATTTAGATATAAAGTTCTTTTAGTATCTTATCAGCAGTTGTAATATTCTCATTTGACATTGTGTTCAAATGATCTGATATTGTATGCTTAATTTTAGTTTATTATACAGTGGATGGTCTAGGAACAGACAGGCAGAAACAGTCTTCCTGAGACCAACAATCATATCAGGAAAGCCATAATTACCAGAAAAAGATTTCTCAGTTATTCTAGTCAACATATGCAACTTCATTCCAATTTATATTCTATCTTAATTTGTAGAAGGTATAGTTGATAAGATGTAATTTGATTTTATAAATGAATTTCTGGATCTGTATGTCTGATTCTGCCAACAGATCATGTGGAAATTCCAAAATGTTTCCTCAACAGAACTGCCTTGATATCTTCAGTTGAATGCTACTAGTTACCACTGGAAAGTATCAACTGCTGCCTGCCGGTTTTCTGACAGCAGCAATCTTCTCATGGATGCCAAGTCCAGAAGTTGTGCATGCACAATGGGGTTGCATTCAGATGGATAATGGGTGCATTTTCAGAGTCCCATGTTGTGAATTGTAATGTGACTTCAAGCACTTGTGCCAGATCAATAGTGCTGTTATCAGTGTTGCTGTGACCAAGAGCTAAACCAAATTTGGTAGTTACATGGGTTCTCCAGTATGCTGACTCAGGGCTGTTGGAAATTCTTTTTATGATCTGATGGTAGCAAATTTAGGGTTCCAGGCTTTAGTTAGACTCCCGAGTCTTCATAGAGAGGGTTATCTGCTGTTTGAATATGATGCAGTCCCCTAATGATGAAATTAGTGATAAAATCTTGACCTTTCCTTAGGTCATGCAGTGGCCTGTGCAGATAGAAGTGGTTGGCCTATGCACTTATGGCAATCATATTTATCACTTGTCTTGCACTGTGCAGCACGTCTCGCCAAGATGCGACATTTCACAGTGGCATTGTATCTTGCATTTGTCGTGTTTCTTAAGGCCAAAATTTTCTTTGACAGAGCCCAGCGAGTTCCTCAGTTTAGAATGAAAGACAGTAAATGATGCACTTGTTGTTTATTCTTCCTTTTACTGAAAGATTTATGCTAAAGTATGGGAAGAAAGCAGTGGCACTAGAGATCTTCATTTCTTCATTTTGTTCCTTGGACTGGAATCTCTTTAGCTGGAATCTTTGATGAATTGATTTCTCTAAATTGCCGTACCATAGTAAAACTGTCTTCCTATGTTGAAGTTCAGTCCAGTTGGCTGGGAGGATTGGGAACAACGCTTGCTCTTTGAACCTCAGTGCACAGTTCACAACCATGATGTGCAGTTTGGTGTCAAATTTCAGCTGGCAATTGGTAGTTGGTGTGAGCTTCCTTGTGGTATAAGCTATGATCCAGTGTTCCTTTGGCTTCCTTTGTACCAAAATGCACAGGATAGGTAATGTGTCATCTTATTCCAGCTCTGTGATAAACTGAATGTATGGATGGAATGAATTAAAATTAAGAGTCCATAAATAACTTTCGGATATGGCCTCAATTCTGTATGAACATGGGGAATTTATACTCTCCAGCGGAAACTAGCAACAGTCATCTGAAAATGTTGAACAGTTGCCTCATGGAAACACTAAAAAATTTACATAACATGATCCATCAGTATATCTAAGAACTGTATACACAACAAATCCAATGAGAATGCCTAAAGATTCACATCTCATACCTCTATGGCAAAAAGATGGCAAACATTATATGGGAGTTTGATTACCTGTGTAACAGGAAAGATGTGTACACTTACTTTTTCATTAAGATACCACAACAAGCAAACTATTCGTATGTTTTCTAGGTTCATGCACCACATAGATCCTGTGATCACTTCTAGGTTTAAGTGTCAGAGAAGTGGAGTTCTGATGTGAGATAGGTTGTATGTGAGAGAGGTTGTGCTATACAGCCAGGACTAGACTTGGTCTCGAGGAGATCACCTTCAATACATCTAAAGATATTGTCGAATTTCTCAGAATAAATAGGCCTGGATAGATAGGGCTATTTTGTTACTAGCTGATTGAACATAACTACAAACAAAACTTCATTAAACTGTAAGGTATGGCCATCTCAAGTACAAAATGCCACAAAAGGCATCCTGCAACAATGCCTCATGTGTAATATCACTAAAAAGGGTTCTGGGTTCTGACTGGTACAGCAGTCCTGGAATTAGAGAAAGGTATAAGCTATGCACGTACACCCAGAACAACTCTCGTACAACATGTTATTATCAGTATATAAAAGGTGATGTGGAAGCTCTCTAGTGATGTGAGCTAGAAATTGGGCCAGACACTCTGGCTCAGACACCATCCTTGAAGTCCGTCAGCCACTCAGCTGAAAGGCCCACTCTTCAAGCACTGAGAGAAGACAAGGGTTTCTCATTTTAGCCATTGACAAGGTGAAGTGTCATTCTCTCACATGCCAGATATAATGGCGAGCTGTACTAAATACTTGACACTTCTGCAGACCACTTAGTTTTTCTTAGCTAAAACTTAACTTGCAGACATGTGTTTAAGAAATTAGATATCTTGAACACAGCTTCACAATATATTTATCCCCTCATGAAGTTTGTTGCAAATAACACACTACAGTTCAAAAAGAACAATGATGTATGTAAGTAGAATACCAGAAGAAAAAATTACAGTCATTACTCCACATTACGATTGTCATAAGCACAAAATGGAGTGCTGAAACAAAAAAATTTTATCACTTGCCCAGTGATATAAAATGTCTGACAGACAGAAAAGTTAAATTTGAAAACAAATTCAAAAAATTTTTTTCTTGATAACTCATTCTGTTCTGATATTTTTTTCCTGGAGAAGGTAGTGGATAACAATAATACCAATGAACATCTGTAATTTTTTTTTTAAGGAAAAGCTTGTAAATGTAAGCATTGTAGCGATTTTGATTGTGACCCTTACTGATACAGATGATGAAACATAGGGGTGTGGTGTTGAGAGCCTGCCGTGTACCATAGAGCATGTATGAGTCAGCATTAGTGATTTACAAATTTATTGTTTTTAGTTGTACAACTGAATCATCTTCTCCATGGCAGTGGCAATGGCACCAGAAGCAGCATGCAGGATTGGAACACACTAATAAGTTCACCTCAGCAGTCTTGGGGGCAGCAACAAGGTCAGGGCCACCAGCACAGCAGAAGGGCCATGCTAGGTGGCCAGCCCAGCTGTTGTCAGGTGTTGAACATTCAGCAGCATTCAGCATAGTTTACTACAGTGCACTTGTGGACATCGAAGACAGCACCCCAGTAACCTTCCCAGCAGCTCTGTGTGGGACAGGGATGGTTGAGCACAGCTATGTCATAGCCTCTCCACCATATGAAGGCCATGGAAGCTGGAGTCCGCTCGCACATGCAGGTTGGGCAGCAGCAGCAGCAGCTAGCATGCCTCCTCAGAACAGTGACAGTTCAACAGTGCATGAAACTTTTATGTTCGGTGATGGTCTTCACCTTAGTGGAGGAGAGAACAGCAGCTCACAGTGGCTATGCCCAGCAGGCTGGCTGGGTGCTGTCTTAGAGATAGTAGTCATCTGGCAAATGGTAGTCAGTGCACCACAAGTCCTGCTTCAGAACTGGTTCACCACAACAGAACAGAGGAAACATTTGGTAGCCCAAGTATTTTTAGCTATCTGTCGGGGGCAGTGACATTATCCCTCGGCAAGGATGACCAAATAAGGTCTTATTTTCTGGGCCGTCAACATTCATTACTATTCTGTGGCATCCCAACCTTTCATTTCAGGATTTTGGCTCATTATTTTGTGCATTATCATTGAGCTGACAGTAATTTTTGTGTATGATTTATGTGTCGTCACACCACTGTGCGTGGTTCTCAGAACAACATTATTTTCTCTTCACAGTGAGATCATACTGCTAAATTGGCAGCTTAGACACTTCACTCAAGCAATGTGTAGCAATGGTCTCAGTTGTGTGTCACGCTTTTGCAGTATCGGTTGTCCTGCCATTTTGACATTCTGATGCCGGCCACTGTGGCTGAGTGGTTCTTGGCGCTTCAGTCCGGAACTGCGCTGCTGCTAGAGTCGCAGGTTCGAATCCTGGCTTGGGCATGGATGTGTGTGATGTCCTTAGGTTAGTTAGAAGCAGTTCTAAGTCTAGGGGACTGATGACTTCAAATGTTAAGTCCCATAGTGGTTAGAGCCATTTGAATTTTGACATTCTGATTTAGGCGTGCTTGCCTTGACTTGCCTCAGTGCTGGCTACAAACAGACTTCAAAGATTTTATATTTGCTCAGGATATCATTCTGAGGGGCAAAACTCCCCTCTCGTTTTTAAAACTACTCCCGTAATTTTTCTCAGGCTACTTGTGAAACAATATTGCATATATTTTACACTGACAGCTATATACTGCCTAGTTTTTATTATTTTGTTTGTCTCGGTATTGCTGGATGCACTGGAAAATTTTTCTGTGGAAATTCATCCTATATGTAATGATATAAGTTCAAACAATGAGTGTAACAAGTCATAGTTCAAGTTATTGTTGAGGAATATCAAATTTTGCACTGGTAACACTTCCAACGGATTTTCCGGCCTATAAAACTTAGGGTGTAATAACTTGATTATGCTCGGTGATTGTAGCTGGAAGTGAAAATTGTACTCCTGCTATATCACAAGTTGTAGCATTTATCAATATGCCACTGTTCTGTAATTGTACTTTTTATGCCAATGGGTTTTCCATTCTCATAACAGTCCATGGTTATGGTTTCTGATGAGAACACTCAATAACTCCACTGTGGTCCCACTCTCTGGAAATGAAGTTGTGGGGCCAACACTTCTCTTTGGCACTCTGTCACTTCCATTTTCCCTTAGATCAACTGTATTTCACATGCCTGTATGTTAGTCTGTACTACTCTTGCTGGAAAAATTGTAATGTTTTCTCTCAAACATTCTTGCATGTCTTTCAGTAACATTAGAACTTAAGCTTCCCAGTGCTCCAAGATTATCAACACTTCCTGAGTTTGCACTTTATTCACTTGCCTGTAGTTCCCAAATTTATTGGTTATGGGTGAACTGTGAAACACTGCTATCGTATGTTCATGTCCATTATTGGAAATTGGATTAATACATACAATTTTTCTGTGTCAATACTAACCTTAGCGGTTGCTACATGATAGAATAGCACCAAGTTCTTCTCAGTTAATTCCACTATATGTTGTAGTTCTGTTGGAAATTGGTAACTTATCTGGCATAATTCTGGTGAGAATTGTTGCAGAGACAACAACACAGAACTCAGTTGCCTGTGTATGCCATGGTAATCTGCTTCTTTCAGTGTTGCACTTCCGTTTTTGCATCATTGAGGCTATTTGCCAATGGCCGCAATGGCCTAGCCACAGTCATTCTTCCATCTAGTGAGCTCAGCTGATTCTGTACTGTGTGTAAATTTTCATTCATTGTCCTCATTGTGTTTCTCCTGTATTGTGCTAATTCTGTAAATAACTCCCAAGCTGTTTTGGTATTATTTAACACATTCTGTTCCAAGTTTTACAGTTGTGCAGTTCCACTGTGCTTTTGGAGACATCTGCTATTGCCTGTTTTAATTTTTTTTTTTTGTGTGTGGGATCAAAAATTTAAAAACCTCTCTCACACCGGCCTGATTTAGCTTCACTGATCAGGATAGTAAAAACATACGTATATTAAGGGAATTTTCATTGACAAAGCAGGCTTATCACATTCACACAGTTCAATACTGTTCTATCCTGATTAAATTGAGCTTAACTTAAATTCCATAAGGCAGTGAAGCAATTTCGAAGTCTCGGTGCAACGAAAATTGTCAGTCGATCTCCTGGAAACATTTGTAATAATTTTTAACTTTCGGTGATCACGTGGGGAAGACCGGAGATCTGCTGGTAAGACCATGTTAGCCTATTTATTTGAAGTAACTGGATATCTTGAGCATACAAAATGGCAGGTTCGTCCAGTGTAAATCAGACGTTCCCCACTGATCCTGTGCAACACAGCGTAGTAAGCAGACACTGTTAATAATAAACAGTTAAATAATACGCGAACACACTTACTTTAGTTTAGTTCATGTATTAAATTCCTTCTCATACACAATTTCATCAAGATGGTGACTAGCCCAACAATACATACATATACATCCTCCTTTCACGACTAATCGGCAAGAAGTCCTCTATTCTTTTCATAAGAGAAAACATAGATACAGAGAAGCTGTTCTAATGGAGTAAATGGACGCTCCAAGGAATAATTGGGCTTGAAACTACTTTGCATTGATAATCGGTAAGATAAGAAGAGATATTTCAAGATACGTACTGAGTTATATAATTTATAAAATTTCTAAAAATATCGTGAGAGACCTCTGCAAGAGACATTACATCGCCCCTCGCAGCAAGCAAAGTTGATATGTATCCACTTTCCGAGCTAACTATTGGCTTAGCTAACTTGTTAGAATTTGTGGAACATACGTTCCTATAAATTTTAAGAAGTTAGTAAGATTTTTTTTTTTTTTTTTTTTTTTTTTTTTTTTTTTTTTTTTTTTTTTTTTTTTTTTTTAATTACAAGAATTGAAAGAGATTTTGTATCTTCGTTACTAGATACCTAGTTGTTGCTTTCACGTGTACTGGGGCATACCCGCATCCCACGTACACAACCAGGGAAGATTGACTTATATAGTTGTTAATCAGGTCTACCTATTCAGGAACACAGATCGGAAAACAATTTTTTGAAAACATGGATAATTTCATCCATCTTCTTGAGTAAGCTGAAAGGTTCTAATCCTGGTTTTAATTATTTATTTATTTACTTTGTTTTTTCGTTGGCTTTTCCAGGTGGAAGTAGATCTGAATCTTTCCTAATTTGGTTTCAAGTACGAATGTGGATAGCATGTCAGAATATTAAAAACTTTATTATTTGAGACAATTTCCAAAAAAAAATTATATCTTACTCATACATGATTAAAATTAAATTTTGCTGAAAGAGAACGTTTAATTAAGTCTTGCTGCATGACCACTCCAGCTGAAATTAATCTTAATTAGTATTTATTGACGCTCAAAATTTTCTCTTTTATACTCCAAATGCTGCATTTTCTGATGAACATATATGAATGCAATATAACAATAAACAAATCCAACTGGAAAATGACACATTATTACAAATTCAATGAAGAACTTTCTTATTAACTCTTATTTTATAAACACACACTAAGCTGGTTAATTAAATTCTCTTGAATAGAATTTAGCTCGCGCCAAAAAAAAACCAGCAAGTCTTTATATCTGTGGACAGTAGCAATCGATTCTAATTTCCTAACGCGGTTCATTTGTTCTCCTGTGAACTGTCGGTTTACAAACACTAACTTCACACGCAAGCGCCGTATTCGATCATATAGTTTCAGTAAACTTATTCTCACTGGAGATTAACACTCCCTGAATGTATATTATTTCACACGCACAAGCTTCTTTGGTGATCATCGTGTAGACAGATAATCCGTAAGTCTTCACAGCAACAATAGCTACAGTTCCACTTACTTTTCTAAATATTCCTATACTATCACAGAAGCAATCGCTTACTGTTCATTAAACTATCACAGATGCTTGGCATGCTGTCATTTAACCTGTCACAGTAGCTGAGGCATACTGTCCTTCTCACTTCATTTTTAACACCCAAATACTTCATACAGACTTTTCATTTAATTTGAAACACTTTCCTTACAAGTACCTCTTTAGGTATACATGCGGAAATAATCCTTTCATTCTTCCAGAATCTGGATATGCTAATAAATATGCACCAGGATTCGGTATATCAACTATTATATATGGACCTGTATAAATTAGATTCCATTTTCTGATGGTCTTCTTCAACCTTGATGACTTGATGTGTCTTCTTAAAAGAATTTTTTGTCCGATATTGAAAGTCTGAATCTGTTTGATGTTTCTGTCATGGATTTCCTTTCGCTGTCTTGCTTTCTCCGTAATATTAATGAGAGCATTGCGAATTTTTTCTTCCCATGACATTTTGGTGGCCTCGAGTTTAGGCAAGTTATCTACCCAAAAGTTTCTTTCATTATCTCTGAACATCAGTTCATTTGGGGTAAAGTTTGTAGAACTATGAGGTAAATTATTATAAATCTGCTCAAACTCGGTCAAATAGTTTATCCAGGTAGTTTGTTTATCATGACAGTACGTTCTCATGAATCTGTTTAGTTCTCGAAAAACCCGTTCAGTTAAATTCCCTTGTGGATGATAGCAAGATGTAAATATCTGTTTTATTCCTAGTTGTGATACTAATTTTCTCCATAAATATCCAGTAAATATCTTCGCATTGTCGGAGATTATAGATTTTGGAATCCCTGCATGAGGAATGTAGTAATTTACAAACTTTACTGCGGCAGCTCTTGCAGTTGCTGATTTTATAGGATATAGTTCAACATATTTTGTAAACACATCACAGAATCCAATAATGTACTTAACACCACCTCTGGCTCTAGGACGTGGTCCACAAATATCACATGATATAAGTGATCTTGGTGCTTCAGGTATTATTGAGTGAAGCGCAATTTTATTTCCCTTGTTGTCTGGCTATGCCTTTTGACAGAGAATATATTTCTGTATGACTTTGTGCACTTTTCGCCTTATATTTGGGAAGTAACAATAATATCTAATCTTATTAGCACACTTTACAACACCAACATGACCCCAGGTCAAATGTGTAAACCAAATTAATCGTTCTTCATATTCTTCGGGTATGCAGACACACCACTTTGGATTCTCAGCCTTCCCAGATTTAAAAAATAAAATATTATTCACAAGCCGGTAGTATTCCAAATTGACCATAGGATTTTGTTGATTGAATTGTCGTATTATAGCATTCCATCATCGATCCTTCTTCTGAAGCTGAGCCATTGTCTTACATGAATGAATATAATATAACTTGTAATTATTTTCTTGAAGAAGAAGCACTGGAAATTCTGCCTTATTATTTACATCCAGTTCAGGTGTTATTCCGTCTGGAGATCTTGACAACGCGTCAGCTATAATATTTTCCTTTCCGGCTACATGAATAATTTGAAACTGATATTCTTGCAGCGCCAGCGTCCACCTTGACAAGCGAGGGTGCAGCAACTTACAAGTTTGTAAAAAGGCTAGTGATTGGTGGTCACAATAAATGTCTATCCTTGAGCCATATACATAATAATTAAACCTTTTCAAAGACCAGATAACTGCTAAAGCTTCCAATTCCGTAGTGGTATATGCTCTTTCACAGGTGGATAAAACTTGCTAGCAAATGCAATTGGACAAAAGGTTTTTACACCATCGATGTACCTAATTTGAAATAAACAAGATCCTAATCCCACATCTGATGAATCAGTTGCTAAACAGAATCCGACATTCATATCAGGGTGGTATAATAACGGAGCATTTATCAGTTGATCCTTAATTTCACAAAAAGCCTTTTCACAATCATTAGACCATTGCCATGGTACATCTTTCCTCAGGAGCCGGTTTAGTGCTTCAGAGTTCATTGCTTGAGTTTTAATAAATCGACGAAAAAATGAAGCCAAGCCTATAAAGCCTTCAGTTGTCTTTTGTTTCTTGGAGTTGGAAAATTTTTATCACACTAATCTTCGCTTCTGTTGGATGAATGCCTTTTGCATTAATCATATGTCCTAAGAATTTAATTCTCTGTAGAGAAAATTGGGATTTTTTTAGATTTTCCGTTATACCAGTTTGTTTGAACACAGCAAAAATCCTCCTAATAAGTTGTACATGTTCCTCCTAAGTTTTAGAGGCAATTAATAGATCGTCCACAAAAATTGTTATTCAACTACGTAGTTCTGGTCCTAGGGCATGGTCCAACGCAGAAATAAAAACTCCAGAGCTGATATTGAGACCAAACGGAAAGACCTTGAACTGATAGCTTCTCCCTCCATATATAAAAGCAGTATATTTTCTTGAGTGCTTGTCTAACTGGACTTGCCAGAACGAACTTCTCAAATCAATACTGGTTAAATAGGATACATCTTGAAATTTCTGTATTAACTCATCGATGTTCTCCGGATGTGTGCACACAGGTACTATAATTTTGTTAATTTCCATTGCATCTAATACCAATCGAACTTTTCCTCCTGGTTTTGGTACAACAAGCAACGGAGAACAATATGGGCTGTTCGACGGTTCAATAAGATTCCAGTTTAACATTTTTGTATCTCTTCCTGAACTGGTTGTTTTAATCGCCAGGGAATGGGATAGTGTGTGTGGCAAAATGTCTTATGGGGCTTAATCTGTAGTGTACAAACATATCCTCTAATAATTCCGGGCTTTTCATCAAAAACTGACTCATATTCTGTTAATATATTGAATAATTGTTCCCTCTGACTATCCGTTAGGCAATATGACTCAGCAATCTTCTGTGCGATTGTTTGTCTGAAATCCTCTTCTTGAATTGACTTGATCGGTAGTCGGTACATATTATTATTTTCAGCACAAATCAGCTGCATAGCAGCACCATGGAAATATCGCTCATACACTGCCTCCTTTCTCAATAAGATCAGTGTAACAAATTGATCTTCGATTTTAAAATGCACCTTTCCTTCTACCAAGTCTAACTTGCAATTGCAGGCTTGAAAAGTTCCAATGCCAAGAATACAATCTACTAACAACTTTTCCACTACAAGGAATGTGCATTGTTTAGCTACATTTCCCAATTTTATCTCTATAAGCGTTTGTATCTTGACGTTCCGGGATTTTGCTCCCACTGCACCTATAACTCGGCAATTTTGTACTGGTAGGACAGGGATTTTCTTAATTTTACTAATTCTGCGAAACAAAGTTCTGGATACTACGTCTGTAGATGAAGCTGTGTCCAATACAACATTGATTAAAATTCCTACCACTTCTGTGATGAACTCAGACACAGGAACCCTTTTATCTTTGACTACACAGGCCTCTAAGTCTCTCGTCAATTCATCCGTCATTAATTCGCCTTCATTATATCTCAACATTGCCACGGAATTAATTTCGTTTAAAACAGGTTTGCCCCTTTTGTATTCCCCGGCCGACTTTACGGAGCATAAAGCGGCCCTCTTCAGTTTAAATGTCGATTATTATTTCCTCTTGAATCATCTACTACTTCTGTTATGACTGGTTGTTGTTGATGACTGGTTGTGTTATTTGCTTCAAATCTAGGGTCAGAATTTCTGTACGCATTATTATTATTTGAAGACTGCTGGTTCTGGTAATCTCTTGCATTTCCAAACATTGGGTTGTATCTGCGACCCGTTCGATTGTCTCTGAATCTGCCCCTCGCAGCACTGTTATTGAAATTTCCATTTCCATTGCAATTGTTTCCATTGAATCTCTGACTATTCCTAGTATAATAATTATTAAATCCGTTTCTGTTCCGGTTTGCGTTTGGCGCCTCAATCGCTCTCCTCTGCATAACCGGTTGTCTTGGCCGATGTTCATCTTCCTCGATCATATCTATAGTGTCAAGCGTAGTCATGAAAGAGTCAAGGTCATGCTCATTAATATACAGCATTCTATTTCTGATGCTGGCCGGAAGTTGAGATTTTAATATGCCAATCACGTCTTGTAGAGGCATAGGCTTATCCCAATACCGCGATTTGTTTATATATTTCTCAAAGTATTTCTTTAAAGACCCACGTGAAAAGGAAAAAGGTTCCGGGTATAATACCTCCTGCCTTAAACGTTCTTGTACTCCTTCAGACCAGTATTTGGATAAAAATGCTCGTTCAAAATCTTCATATGTGTCCCAAGTTGATATCATATCAGATGCCCATATAGCTCCTGACCCCTGAATATAACCGGTTACGAAACTAACCTTTGGCCACTCACTCCAGTTTTTTGGCAATACTCCCCTAAAACTTCTTATAAACACTACCGGATGAACATTTTTCTTGTCTGGGTTGTAGATCTGGAATTGACATTGTTTCAACATTTTCTCCTCAGTATTGCTTTTACAATTACAGTCATTATGACTACCCTCATAATGTTGTGATTGATGTTGATTGCAAAAACGAACGTGTGCATTAATGTCCCTGTCTGTACTTGATCGGGTAAATAATGTAGCTTCATTGATAGATCTTGTCATGGGTTCATTTCCTTGCTTGGAACACATATCTTCTCGAGATAGATTTAAAGATCTCTCAATGTTTTCTTTCCATTGTTTAAGTTCTTCGCCTAGTTGTTCTTTGGCTTTTCGAAAACCTTTATTAAATAAATTTTCTTCAGAACTCTTGGTCATAGATTGTATAGCTGCTCTGACCATATGTTCAATATTGTCTGAACAAATGCTTTGCCTTTCTAAACTTAACTGCGAGAATTTTCCCGCGAGAATGTTTACCTTATGATCAACCTCGTCTTGTCTCTCCTTTATGTTATTTATGGATTTATCCAAATTTTGGATGTCCTTCGGGATCTTGTCTTGTGATTGTCTCAAATCCTGCATATCTGCTGACATCTCATTTACTTTTTGCTTTAATTCATCTTGAACTTCAACTAATACCGGAATTACCGCCATAGAACATTGCATCTGTTCTTGTGCTTGAACTATCTGTGGGACTGACTTGACCTGCTCTTTAATAGTATCAAGCTTAGTAGCAACATACTCAGTTAGCTCTAGGCGTAACTTCTTCGCATTTTCATTTCACTGCTGAGTGACTTGCTCAATTTGAGCAGCTAATTTTAATTCTGTCTTTTCATTCTGAATTTTCAATTCTTCCGCAGTTTTATTTAATTTATCATCAAGTTTCTGAAAACTCTCTACTAATTTATTATTTAATTCCGCTTGATTAGCTTCTAATTGCTCCTGGACTTTCACTTGATTGGCTGCTAATTGTTCATTCATTTCCCTTTTAGTCTCTATTTGTGCTTTAGTTAATTCCCTTTTAGTCTCTATTTGCGCTTTAGTTAAGTCTGTTACATTTTTGGTTTACAGTGTTAACTGCTGCATGATTACAGTCAATGGGTTTATTTCGTCCTGCTCAGATGACATCGAAACACTTAAGCTTTGTTGTGGTGCCTGAATAATGCTGCCGCTAGGCACTACTTCAGTTAAGCTAGCGTCTAATGTTTCACTAACCTCAGAAACAGCTGAGGGCTGTTGTGATTCGCTCTGCTGTTGCATTGCCATTTTATAAGCCGCCCTAGTAAGAACCATTAATACACAGAACAACAAATATATAAAGTCACTCGCATCTGAGTTAATAATGTCACTGACCTAAACTTTGCATAATACTCACTTATAATAAACACTCCCTGTCTAAAGTTTAACCCAACATTCACTTAATCAATCTGATTCAAACCGATAGACATTTAAATAGTTATTCTAAATTTCTATCTACAAAATTTTAATTGTATATTGTCTGGCCTGAACGACGTTCTCGTAGGTTGTGGCGAAATTGTGACATCTGGAACAGGCCTCGTCTTCTTTTCTCTCATGCACATGCAACATAAAATTCACACAATGTTTAAGTAATGCTCAAAAATGAGTCCTGTCACGGTTGCCAAATTTAATATTTTTTTGGTGTGTGGGATCAAAAATTTAAAAACCTCTCTCACACCGGCCTGATTTAGCTTCACCGATCAGGATAGTAAAAACATGCGTATATTAAGGGAATTTTCATTGACAAAGCAGGCTTATCACATTCACATAGTTCAATACTGTTCTATCCTGATTAAATTGAGCTTAAATTAAATTCCATAAGGCAGTGAAGCAATTTCGAAGTCTCGGTGAGACGAAAATTGTCAGTCGATCTCCTGGAAACATTTGTAATAATTATTAACTTTCGGTGATCATGTGGGAAAGACCGGAGATCTGCTGGTAAGACCGTGTTAGCCTATTTATTTGAAGTAACTGGATATCTTGAGCATACAAAACGGCGGGTTCGTCCAGTGTAAATCAGACGTTCCCCACTGATCCCGTGCAACACAGCGTAGTAAGCAGACACTGTTAATAATAAACAGTTAAATAATACGCGAACACACTTACTTTAATTTAGTTCATGTATTAAATTCCTTCTCATACACAATCTCATCAAGATGGCGACTAGCCCAACAATACATACATATACATCCTCCTTTCACGACTAATCGGCAAGAAGTCCTCTATTCTTTTCATAAGAGAAAACATAGATACAGAGAAGCTGTTCTAATGGAGTAAATGGACGCTCCAAGGAATAATTGGGCTTGAAACTACTTTGCATTGATAACGGTAAGATAAGAAGAGATATTTCGAGATATGTACTGAGTTATATAATTTATAAAATTTCTAAAAATATCGCGGAGAGACTGCTGCAAGAGACATTACACTGTATTTGTCCCACTATGTTATTAAAGTTTCGTATGTCTTCACTGTTCACCATATAAAACACTGTTTTCAGTAACTTTCCTCCAGCGTCTATTAATGCTTTTTTCTTTTGCACTAGTGACTGTAATGCTGTGTCTGTTATTTGCTCTTAACTTACCATTCAAGAGACTCAACTCTTGGTATTCATCCTGTATTTCCACTTGAACTTTATCTGTCTGTGCCTTCTTGTGTAATTCGAAAAATACATTTTGTAGCCTGTGAACCTCATTCCTTACTTCTCATACATTGAAAGTTAACCTCAGTGTCCACCCATGGCTGGTTAGTAACAAATCTGCCTGTCTGGATAATAATATTATAGAATTTAGAGGCTGATTCTGAGCTCCCATGACGAACTGTAAAGTAATCAGAATTCCTACAGTCCTCCTGGACTTCCTGTTGGTGTGCTACCTATGAGTAAGGAACTTTTTTCAATTCCCTCCCTCATCTGAAAATGTGTATACAAGCACACGCACACACAGACACAAACACACACACACACACACACACACACACAAACAGCTCTTACCGTATTCAATTTTTAAAAAAAGTAGAACAACCTCTCAAAACCCATGATAGATGCCACAAAATAAATAAATGGTTAACACGTAACAAAATAAAGGTAACACAATAACCCCACAAACAACGTAAAGACTTAATCACAAACTACATATCCCATGATCTGAGTTTTTAAGGTACACAGTGTGGATCCTGATCATAATTAGGCAACCTTTTCTAAATTTGTTGGATGTTTTTGTTAGCGCTGGTGTACTTGGTGGAATTTGTGGCAATGCATCTACAGCTCCTTTGAAGGCCACACATGAACAATAGACATTTTTGTTGGTAATTGAAGCTTAACATTGACTGGCAAAGTCATTTCAGTAACTTGGTCTCAGCCATAGTACTTAGTCAAAAACTTCCTAATTTTACTGTTAGGGATATATGCATTTGTTATTAGTACCTACTGAGCAATTCTTTACTGTGAAAGTTTCCCCAAACTTTATGTAAACATTTTGTAAATTCCTTTACTGGCTTCGCTATTAGCTTCAAGTTTTAGCTTTATCATATCAAAGAGAGATGGTATCTTTCTGCCATAAACCACCTCATATGATGAAAGACAAGTTCTGGTATTGATTTTGGAGTTGTATGCTGAGACTATGAATTTCTCCAGGTACATGTCCCAATTGTGTTGGCTGCTTACATGGTGCCTTAACATTTTAGAAATAGTTCTATGCATCTTTTCTGTTTGCCCATGTGCTTGCGAAGGAAAAGGGCCTGTTCAGAGTTTACAAATGCGGTGTAGATGACACAGCTGTTTCAATAAATCAGATACAAAATTTGTGCTCTGATTAGTAATTAAGGTTTCTGGTGCGTCAAACTTGAGTATCCAACTATTCATCATCATTTGCTATTGTGGTAACTTGTTGAGCAGGAATTGCTAATATTGTAGGAATTGCTAATATTGTTATGAGTCATGAAAAATGCTCTATTATTGTCAGTATATACATATTCGCTGCCGATGTTCTATTCAGTGCTCCTAAAGTATCTAGCCTAATCATTTTGAAAGGCTTAATATTTGTAATGGAATTTTCCGATGACTAAGGCCAGTCCACTATGCACAAGGCACGAAGTTTTTCACATACTGGTCTATATCACAGCTCTCCATTTTTCCGTAAGGACTCGTATATCTGTTGTGCTGTGACCACAATGACCCACTAACACAGGGCCGGCCAAACACTGCACAGTGTGCAGACGTGCGGAAGTGCTGCACATGTGCGACAGCGACATCTGTTATTAGACATGTGTCCTAAATGAACGGCAGCGGCTCCTCTTCCCTGTTTATGTGGTACAAACAAGAGCACAACATACCCAGTCTCGTTTACCCCTGGTGACCATAACCTGAACAGAGAAGTACTGAGAAATGGCAGGTACTGTGAAAAAGCAAAGGACGGGAGGTCTATGTTCTCAGTCGCTTCGATCAACCATCAGTGGTGAAAATCTCCCGCAACTGTTTGCATTTGTCAATGATATTAACTACATCATTTTTCATGACCAGTGATAAACATGTTTGGATTTATTCCTTTCATAATTAAAAATTTTTATTTACTAACTGTGCATTATTGCCTCATTCTGCTCCATGTTACATTATTATCAGGAAAATTGGTCATTAAACCGATTGTTGTATACTTACATTTAGGTTTTTTTTTAATGTGTGAAGGGCTACGCTCAGCTGATGTCAATAAAATTAACATTCATCTAATTGTCGGTTATTATGCAGATTTCAGACGGAACTGATGAAAGATATAGCAATAAATGGTACAGGTCTTCATCGAGAGGTCTGCGGTTGTCATTCTGTTCAGAGGTCAGTGAGACAGAAATTATGTGGGTGTAACTGAGGGCACTGAGAATTAGTTATAGAAAACCTTGCATTGGTTTAATGTTATTTGAAATCATGACTAAGGTTCGTTGGAAGTCGCTAATTGCTCTCTTTCTTAAATACTAGATCAAAAACATTATGCGTATTTACGTGCCGTCAGTCAAGCTGCCTTAATAAGAACCCACGGTTGTTAACTGCATTACTTGTCTTACTGGGTTAAACTGTTAACATAAAAGTAGACATCTCAATGAGTAGCCTGTGACAGTATTTTAAATGTTTAATACGCGAAATACCTTCCCATGGTTGGCTTGGAAACTGTGGAAAGAGCACTAGAATGCGCCGGTACAGAGCATCCCAGCAAGTGGATAAAGCGACATCTGTGCGTAGAAACATGCACTACATGAACGCTGACATCTGCGGTGTGCACGCTGTTGCCCGGAAGTTGCACATGTGCAGGAGCACTGCACGCGTGCAGAATTTCTGGCCGGCCCTGCACTAACATGTGGTCATGTGCTTGTCTTAAATCTCATCCCTGAATGCTGCTGAAACCACCACGTGTGATATGCATTATGTCTATATACAGGGTACGCTATCACTCACTCACTGTAGCTGCAACCTGAATGCCTTCTACCATGCAGACACCCTTTTGCCTCGTGCTTATAGTACTCTGATTTTCCTACTTAAAGTATCTGCATTCATATGCTTCCCACCCAGCTTATGGACAACTTCATAGTCGAATTCACTCAGTTTCAGTGCATATCTCAACAGTCTGCTAGAATGACTTTTTAATCCTAACAACCGTTTTAGCAATGTGTGATCTGTTACCACATTCAATTTCTGATCACACAGATAACAGCGTAAGCAGGTGATTCCATAAATAACCACCAACATCTATTCTGTAGTGGAGTATTTCCATTCGGCCCTATTTAGTTGCCTTAAGATGTAAGCTGCTGGATGTTCTTTAACATATTTTGACTCAAAATAAAGCCTAACATACCATTTCTGGCATCACATGGCAAAATGAACATGTTCTCAAAGTCATGAAATATCAGTAGTGGATCTGATATCAACACTTTTTTCAGTGTCTCAAATGCTATTTGACACTCTGTTGACTTGTTAAATCTTACCTTTTTCTTTAAAAAATCATTCAGTAGGTCTACAATTTCTGCAAAGCTCCTAATGAATTTTCTATAATTGTTACATAAACCAAGGAATGATTGTAGTTGTTTTCTTGTTTGTGGTGTCGAGAAATCATGGGTTGCTGATAGTAATTGGGGATTGGTTTTTACACCTTTTCTGCTAAACATAAAAAAAGTTACTGGTTGCATATTTATTGCCAGATAAACGCCAATAGTTCACTTATTTCTGTGCTAAATGGCATTAATCCATGGTGAGCCATAGATGTGTTGCCCGTAGCCTGTTGCACATGTGGTCATGTCTCCTAAATGTCTCAGATGTTCTTCCATATTTTTTGAATAGCACGATGTCATCCACATGTTCCATACTCTTCTTTGGTTCATCCATGAAGAACTCTATCAAACAGTCTCTGAAATGTACCTGGTGCATTCTTGAGCCCAGATTGCATTCTGTGATTCTGATAATGGCCCCATGGTGTTGTGAAGCCAGTTTTGAGTCTGTCTTCTGGGACTACTTCTAGCTGGCTGTATCTGATCTTCAGATCCATCATTAAAAAATACTTGCTTTGGTCTAAACTGTTAAATGTGTCAGTAAAATGTGGGGTGGGATATGCATCAGTGACAGTTTTTGCATTCAGGTGTCAGTAAATGCAATTGAATCTGTATTTTTTATACCATCTGGTGATTTCTTCAGAACAATGACTACTGCCGCTCCCCATGGGTTATCACTTTGTTCTATTATTCCTTCTGCTAGTTGCTGATCAATGCATTTCTTCATTAAAGGCTCTGCAGATGCCTTGGTACATGGTATGGCTTCCTACAGACTTGAGTATTATCACCTATGGGTATATGATGTGTAACATGTGTTGTTGGTTAGTGATCATTTGTGTTAAACAAATCAATGAGTCATAACAGTAAAGCTTCCATCACATGTTGATAAATATCTTATTAGTGATTCACCTCTTTATGTAATGCAGGTGCCATAATGGTTTGGTTACAGCTCTCGTTGTCACAAGACCTATCAGTATGTTCTTTATCCAAAACATCTAAAGTGGCAATCATTAAGCCCTTTGGCAGACTAACCAACAGAAACCATAAATTCACCATCTCTATTACTAATGCTCTTTATGCTTCTGCACATAAAGCAATACATTTTATCCAATTCCTCACTATTCTCTAGTGGTTCTGCAGCACACAATACTTCTAATGGTAAGTTGGTAACTATAGTACCACAAACTAACTTCCCGGTGCCTGACAGAATGTTATAATGTGAACCAATAATTAGCATATGTGTTCACAGATAAGTTGGCAGCTCCTTCCATCAGTGCATTTTGCGACATTACCTCACTTGAATTTATTGCTCCCTGTGGAAACGAAATTCCTCATAGCTAAACTGTACACTGCAAAAGATCGATTTTAGCTTATATTTATCTGGGAAGTCAAATCCAAGAGTTGCAGAAAACCGTTTACCAACAAGTGGCAGCAATTCCATGCACTCACACAAACTCTTGGCTCCAAAGCTAAAGTTGACCAATGTTGTCTGTAATGACTTTATGCCATTGTCACCTATTCCATGTAATATGTGATGTAGAGATTTGAGTCTCTTCCTGTCTAAGAGATTCAGACCTAACAACAGACACATCCACACTTGAGCCTACTAAAAACTTATATTCCTTGCCCTGTACTAAGCTTAACAAGTGGCATTCTGTCTCTGCATACATCTGTCCTATACTGTGTAGTACTGAGAAAGCATTCCTACTAGCATGTAATCGGACTCTTCCGCTGATGTTGTTTTCCCAGTTTCTTATTTCTATACTCCTTTGCTTCACAACCAACTCTCATACACTCATTGCACTGTGGTTGAAGACATTGGTTTTAAGATTGCCCTTACATCCACGTCTAAAATATTTTATTTTGGCTATTTTGGAGGCAAAGACCCAATGGTCACTAGGAGCTTTTGTAGCAATATTTATTTCCTCTCTAACTGTATGGTGATCTTAATAGCCAGGAACGAGATCAGATTAATTCTTCATCTTGATTCGGCATGGCATGACATGCCATTGTGGATACCTCATAAAGTCATCAAAAGCCTATTATCAGCTTCGTGCAGGGTGATTCTGTCAGCCTCTCCGCTTTGGTTCAGTCCATATATTTGTGCATTAATCTTTTAGAGTCTATGCAAGAAGGATTCAGTGTCTCGTCTGTTTCCCTCTCAACCTACGAAGTTTTTCTCTGAAGAATTTCATGCTGTTCTGTTTCCACTAGCATGGTACAAGACAACAACTAATTTCTTGAACATCTGTGCTTCACCAAGTGTTTCATGCTAGTAACATATGTCTTAGCTTCACCCACTAGCTGTACATTAGGCACTAGTAGACATGTTTCATTTGACCAGTTACTCAACATGGTGATAGCTACAACATTGTTTATAAACATATTTACATCCTCCACTGTTTTCCTGGAAAAAGGCATTATCAAGTTATCTGCTAATGGAACCACAGAAGGAGGGGGTACACGCAACACTGAGTTTTCTTCCCCAGATCCCAACTATATCTGTTGTTCGGTGGCTTGTAATACTTCCACTTGTCTACATAATTCCTCACTGTACTTTTTCTGATGAGAATTAACTGCCAGTAACTTGGTTATCTGTTTTAAGCAGCAGTGGTCCCATCCATAGTAGCTGCATGTGTATCTTGCATTTTGTTTATTCTACAATGGCCATTACAATGAAAGGAAAAAATGGAAAAAACTGCACTTAAAATTCACACAAAAAGAAACTAAATTATCTTCTATGCCATTCATGGCTCAGTGGGACTCATAACAGTCCTATGCCAAATGACAAAATTGTCTACAAATGACACTTGCCTTAGTACATGGCAACACGTGTCGTGCCAAATTACAGATTTTACGCCTTACTGGTGTTAAATTTGTTTTCGTGCAATTTAGAGGAAATTGTTACAAGTCTGCAGGCACCTGTGTTTTAGCAAACAATATGTTCTAATCGCTGTGAACGTCATCATAACTCAAAATGGCCATAACCAAATAAAAAGATGGCCAACAGAAAAATGTTCATTCGTTGCACTGTGTTATGTAAGACTGGAAGTCCATACAGGCAACAACAACTGTTGCTGTAGACCACTGTCCACTGTCACTGAAGTCCTGAGGTTTCTGCCAATTCAGAAATGTGACCACTATAGATACAGGATAACGAAATGTGTTGTGTGGTGGTGAGGGTCTGTCAGGCACCCTGGGGTGTTGATGAGACAGCATTATTGATTTTTATACCTTTTGTTTTATTCTATAATTCAATCAACTTCTCTGCAGCAGTGGCAATGGCAGCACACTGGACTTTGTTCTTTGTAAAAGCAGTTGCAAAGTAAGCCACAAGAACCATTTGACCAGCCATGTGATGAAACAGTACAGAATAATTCATAGACGAAGTTACACTCAGCCTTTATACAATGTGAAACTATCTGTATGAAGTGTTGGCGACACTGTAGTAGGATAGGCTGGCTTTTTGACATCCAATGATTTGACGACCAGCAGGAAGAAGCATCCTAAGACACAAAAAGAACCATCTGACAATTTAATTAATTTGACTAATTGACAGTTCATTTGACCATTTAACTAGTTGATTTAACTCATTAACCAGTTAACTATGGCACCAAAATATGCTCAAATTATGTGAGCCCTACCAATCTGTGGTTAAATCTTACTTAGCTATCAGCTGTGTGAACATATCATACCAAAATATTGGAAAATTTTTTGATTGATCTTGTAAATGAAATGTTGCTTTTGAAACAAACCAAGAGAATAGGTGGCTGTGAAAAGAATCTTGCACTACATGAATTCTGAACAATTTGCACAACAAACATCTTGTTATTAACTCTTATCTTAAAATTCTTGTCATCGTTTGTTTAAAGTAAGCAATAATAAAAATTGAAAATTAAGAAACCGCTGCATGAAAAACTCACATGAATAATTTTAACATGAAATGTTGCAGTAAGTAGAAATAGAAGTTTATTGTCTCATAACATACAATTTCAAGCCATTGACTTAAAAGCACAGGAGACTCATCAAAACACAAAAACTTGTTTACAATTTCCCTTATAATACCTGTAAAACAATATGCAGTACTGAATAATTACTTAATTACACAATTAATAATTTTTGTTCAGTAGTAACAAACTTTTAAGATTAACAGTCCTAAGTACTTTCTCTCTCCTTGTCAAATTTTCAGGTTGTCATTTATGAATTCTTCTACTGAATAGTAACATTTCTGCAATAGTTTCTCATATTACGATTTTTTCAGTGTTTCTAAATTTATGCCAAGCAATTCTCTTCCTTTCACTTTGTTTTAAATTTTCATACCCATATAATGTGGAGTTTGAGCATAAAGTTTGAAACGGTGGGTGGGCAGCATAAAATTATTTTGATTTCTGGTTTTGCAATCATGTTGAAAATGATTTGCTACAAATAAATCAGGGTTACTGTGTACAAAGATAATCAGCTCATATATGTATAATAAGGGAACACTTAGTATACTCAGATTTTTTAGGAGTGGGACACATGATTTCCTTCACCCTACATTGTGCATATTTCAGATGATGATTTTCTGAAGTTTTAGTGTTTGACACATATGGTTTGAGTTACCCCAAAATACAATTCCATACCTTAGACTCAAAGTAGCTGTGATATACTACTTTTCTTATGCCCATACTGGTAGCATTGTACAGTATTCTCATTGCATATGCTAGGCTATTTAATTTATTTGCAAGTTACTGTATGTGTGACCCCCATGATAGATCTTTATCTAGTTTCATTCCTAGGAAAGCAAATCCTGGTTTCTGTGACTGACCTGCATATCATTTAATTTTGCTTGTTTTGTTTTAAATTGCATTAACTGAGTCTTTTCCATGTTTAATTTCAACCCATTTAAATCAAACCATTTATCTAAGTTTTCTAAAGTATTTAATACAGTTTGTGGAATTTGATTTGTAATGTTACTTTCAATGGTTAAACATGTGTCATCTTCAAATAAAACTAAGTGACACTCAATATTAAGTGCCAGATCATTTATGTAAAACAAAAACAGAATGGGACCTAAGACAGTACCTTGGCTAATCCCAATTAACTTTGAGTGTGAATGGCTCAAATAAGCAGAACTACAAAACAGTAGATCCATGACAAAATACTATCAACTTTTCAGTCCTGTACAAAAATTTAGGAACTTAGTCTTGTTTTGTCCCAAAAAAAAATTTCTACAAGATAACATAGTAGTTTCTGAAGAAAGTGCAAAACATTTTCTATTGATTGGAATTCAGACATTTATTTCTGTAACAATTTTCAGGTTAGTTTAATTTTTTGTGTGGTCATGAATAAAGCTGTAAATGTTCAATCAAATACTAGGCCTATATCATTTTGTACAGAGCTGGGCATAACTCTGGTTTGATATGTGCATTTTTTTATTATTTATTTATTTATTTTTTTGCGTATCCAAAGATATTTCCATGGTTTTAAGCCACTGTGGAATAAACAACAAAACAATAATCAACTATAATCATTAGTTTTTAAAATTATTCCCAAATGTGGCACTTAGTATGAAAGACACTTTTTGTACAAATAGGTGATTTTTTTGCACATGAAACCCAAACAATGAAAGAATTTTGCAATGTTTCTCATAATTGTCTTGAGTTATATTTCTTATTATCATCTGCATCACTTTAAACTGTCTCAGCACATGTGATTCACATGAAAACAGATAATATGTGTATTTTATCTACAACTTTGAACCAGCTGTATCATGGCAATGGATAAAGCTTTCACAAAACAACAGGACAACCATTAATTACATGTATTTGTCTACTTTCTTACAAAATTTGAACCAATTTGCAGGAGTTCAAGACATAAAAGTGGTGCATACAAAGAAAAGAAAAAACAAGGTTTCTTGCATGTAAAATCTGAATGAAGCTAGATTTTGGAAAGCAATTTTTGATCTTATCATAAAAATGCATTTTTCTTTATTTGATTCACTCTAAACCATTTCCGCACATTCAAATCACATTAGAGCAAATTTTACATCCTACATTTTGGTCAACTTTAAACTATCGTATCTTGACAGTGGAAAAACAATGCATAAAAAATATTTTTTGGCTTTATCTATTTACCTTCCAATTGTGTTTAGTTTGATCCAATTCATACAAGTTTAAAAGTATAGAAGTGGTATACTTCGAAAACCTCACAGTAAAACATGTTTTTTGTCTGTAAAATCCAAACAAACAAGATTCTTTTCAAAAAATTAAAACTTATCATAGACCAAGTTCTGATACAATGATGGACCAAATTTTAACCATGAGTCTCACTCCAGTCTGGAGTTATTTAACGGTGACTGTTTTTACATGTAAAATCTGAAGGGTGGTCATAAAAATGGTAGCAGTGGCTGAGCATTAATTTCAGCCCCGTTAAAATCTTTTGCAAAAGAAATTAATTGTTTCATACAACTTGCCTGGGCACCAGATCTGGTTTGTTGTACAAACCATGCTTAACATCCTGTAACATAGCTGTAGTAAAGCCAGATGTTCAAATCACTAGACAAATTGTCATTGGTCTTGACAAAATCAGAAACTGTTAACCCCATGCTCCTAGCTCAAATACCAAAATTGAGCACCAAGACCTCCCCAAATTAGGATTCTGCATGCGGCCTTTTCGTACATATTTGTTACAGTGCTCCCTTGCTGTGATGATAATAAACACATCAAAAAATGTTTTGCATCACCCCGGTTCCCAGAACTCCTGAAGGTAGATGTTGACTGTGAATATTGTATCACAGACACAACCCTTTGACCATTCAGAGAAGTCACTAAACCCGTCCAAAGATGTAAACAACCATGCATGAGCAGCGCCTATTAGACGGAGGGGTTCCGACAGCCGATCAGTTCCAGTCATTACACCAGGAAGGAGGTACATGGCTCGTGTTGTCCATAGCTCAACCATGCTTAGATGGTCAATACTGTGGTTCAATTGTATCCGCATTGTTACTTTGTGCCAGGAAGGCCTCTCAACAAGGGATGTGTCCAGGCGTCTCGGAGTGAACCAAAGCGATGGTGTTCGGAGATGGAGGACATACGGAGAGACAGGAACTGTCGATGACATGCCTCTCTCAGGCAGCCCAAGGGCTACTACTGCAGTGAATGACCACTACCTACGGATTGTGGCTTGGAGGAACCCTGACAGCAACATCACCATGTTGAAAATGCCTTTTGTGCAGCCACAGGATGTCATGTTATGACTCAAACTGTGCACAATAGGCTGCATGATGTGCAACTTCAATCCCAATGTCCATGGCGGGGTCACCTTTGCAACCACGACACAATGCAGCGTAGTACAGATGGGCCCAACAACATGCTAAATGGACTGCTCAGGATTGGCATCATGTTATCTTCACTGATGAGTGTCGCATATGCCTTCAATCAGACTGTCATCAGAGACGTGTTTGGAGGCAACCCAGTCAGGCTGAACACGTTAGACCCACTGTCCAATGAATGCAGCAAGGTGGAGATTCCCTGCTGTTTTGGGTTGACATTATCTAGGGCCGACATACATCTGGTGGTCATGGAAGGCACCATAGCAGCTGTATGATACGTGAATGCCATCCTCCGGCTGATAGTGCAACCATATGTGTAGCGTATTAGGAAGGCATTCATCATCATGGACTAGAATTCAAGCCCCAATTGTGCACATCTTGCAAATGACTTCCTTCAGGATAACGACATCATTTGACTAGAGTGGCCAGCATGTTCTCCAGACATGAACCCTATCAAGTATGCCCGGGATAGATTCGAAAGGGCTGTTTATGGACAACATGATCCACCAACCACTCTGAGAGATCTACACCAAATCACCTTTGAGGAGTGGGGCAATCTGCACCAACAGTTCCTTGATGAACTTGTGGGTAGTATGCCATGATGAATACAGGCATGCACCAATGCAAGAGGATGTGCTACTGGGGGTTAGAGGTACCAGCTTGTACAGCAGTCTGGACTACCACCTCTGGTACAAAATGCAGTGTGTGGTTTTGATGAGCAATAAAAAGGGTCAAAGTTATGTTTATGTTGATTGTCTGTAGAGGTTTCGGAACTCTCTGAACCAAGGAGATACAAAAATTTTTTGATGTGTGTGTGAACAGTAAGGCCTCATAACTGACCCTCAATGCACAACACTCTACTATAGCTAAACTGGAGCCATACTTCATAATAATGTTGCCCACTTTGTGTGTGATTTGTGTGGCCTGATATATGTCTTGTAGGTTGGACTCTAAGAGGCTATTAGCTATTCTCCTGACACCATAACTTTCCAGTTTATCAAGCAGGCACCTCTTGAGACACTGTGTGAAGTGTATGTGACTGATCTTGGAACAAACATGCCCTACTTTCTTTCTCATCTAACTTTATATATATTCTTTGATACATTTTTATTCTGAATTTAGTTTATGAATAAGTAGGTCACATACTGCTAATGCTGTTAAGTAGTCTTTCCTAAAACCATGTTGAGTTTCTTGCAAAATGTTTTGTTTTGACAAAAAAGGTTTCAAATTTTAGTGCAATAATCTTTTCTATTAATTTGGTTAGTATTTGAAATAAGCTGATGGTTCGGTAGTTTTTAACTTGTTTCAATACAACCGTTTTTGTATAATGACTTGTCCACTGTAGATTTTAATTCAATTGGAAACACACCTTTATTCAAACTTTCATTGAAAGGTGAACAAGAACCTAAATGAGTGAATGTTTGCATCTTTTTAAGATACTGGAGGAAATTTCATTCTGCCAGGTAGAGACTTTATTTGCATTTTATTTATTATTTTCTGTACTTCAGTTGTTACTATTTCATACATATACATTGATTTTTGTACCTAGCAAGGAGTTTTTTATTCATCAGCACCAGAGTTCACAGGTATGCTATCTGAATTAATAAAGTGGATATAAAAAGCATTGCTGACCATATAAGGACCCAAAACATGCACACTATCACTCCCAGTTGAATATTATGGACACCAGGCTTTTGTTTTTTGCTGAGTCTGTCATTTACCGTGTAAATTTCCATACTGATTTGCTTCTATTTGAGTTTGCTATTTTTGTTTATAGGCTTTTCTACATGCTTATTAGTTATCTGCAGCTGATGTCGCATTATATATTTTCTAAGAAATAAAAATTTTTGCCTTCTGTTGTTCTGCTTCTGGAGGCAGTCTTACACAGCGTATCTCTCTTTGAAGTAATTGGAAATTAACGCTGATGATGTGGACATGTTAAGTGAGTGGAGTAGAAGAGGATAACCAGGGAGATTCTTGAGAGGAATGGGAAGGGAAGGGAAAAAGACCAAGAGGCAGATGGCTGAAAGGAGAGAAGGATGAGGATGAGTGCGTACAAGAAAGGAGAAGGCTGGATCAGGGTGGAGATGGAGAGGTGGTGGGAAGACAGGAAATGATAGAGCATCTTTTGCTCCAAACAGACCCAGCCAGTGGCTGGAAACTGTACAAGATGTTGTTGTTGTTTATGGTGATGATGATATTGATGACGATGATGATGATTGCTGATAAAAAATTTCCAAAGACAGTGTGAAATTGTTTGATACATTTTTGTCTGAATTTAGTTTATGAATAAGTAGTGAACTGGCCCAATTTCGCTACCATTAATATCTATGGAACAACAACTTGACTGGCATAGTGTATTTTGTTCAGGGGCCATGAATATAATCATTCTCATACAACTTACGCAGTGAAGCAGCGCATGCTAAGAAACTTGTTTGGAGGCGTAAATGTTATGAGATCCATATTGAACTGGCATTTGTATTGAGATTGGCAATGATGGGAGCACACTGTGATGCAAGTCATAGGTTTACAACCAATGTAAATATTGTATGAGAATCACATGTGTGTGTGTGTGTGTGTGTCTGTGTGTGTGTGTGTGTGCGTGTGTGTGTGAGAAAGAGAGAGAGGGGGGGGGGGGAGAGAGAGAGAGAGAGAGAGAGAGAGAGAGAGAGAGAGAGAGAGAGAGAGAGAGAGAGAGAGAAGGAGGGAAGGAGGATGAGCGAGTGAGTGCGTGAGTGAGGCAGGGAGGGATTCAATATGGCTGACACAAATATGCTGGCACAAATATGGGTTTGGTGCCTAACTTTGTAATGTTTTTCTATAAGTTTAATAAATGCAACAGGTACACATTACAGAGACTTTAGTCATGAGTAACATATCTACTTCACTACTTACTACAGTCTGCGAACATTGGGGTAACTTTTAGATTCTGCAACTGTAGAGACTGTAGAAATCATGTAGTTTTGAGACAAAGAAGTTGTTGAATCATTTTTGGAGTGCATTTTCAGCCAAAAAGAAAGTTCCTTGGAAGTTGTTTGATAGAGAATGGAAAAGGTAAAAATCTGAGGGCACAAGATCGGGTGAATAAGGTGGGTGAGGAATGATTTCCCAACCCAACAACCTCGTAGTGTTTTTTGTCAGCCTAGCAGAATGCAGGCAGGTGTTATCATGGCATAGCATCACTTCACACAGTCTTCTTCATCGTTGTTCTTGGATTGTGCATGCAAAATGTCTCAGTGATGGTTACTGAAGGTGAATGCTACAGTAAAAGATGTAATGCAAAAAAAGTGACCCAGAGGGATTCAATGCTACTATTCTTCAATCTTTCATCAGTTCCTAAGCAGACACTCTTAACCCCCCCCCCCCCTTGCCCCCCTCGCCCCCCTCCTCTCCCTGAATGCTAAACACTGTCACCAGACTATCACACCACATTTGTATTGGGTAATGCTTTCTCTAGTTGTGACAGCTGTTCGCTTGATCTTAGTGGTATCAGTTCTGCAACTTAAATTTAATGTATCATAATTCAGTAAGTTTGTACAAAATATTAGTATATTGTATACAATAACATCCCTCATGAATCGGTGCATGTACTAGTGAAAACTTAATCAAAATCGCTACAGCATTTCCTGAGATTAGTCTGCACATACAGACAGATGCAAGAAGGCAACTTGAATTTATATATCTTAAGGTATCATTAAATGTCTGAATATGTGCTGTTTCATAATCTTTACAAAAATCAGTAGGTGAGTGATTCAAGTAACAATATTGTGTGAAGTGGCTGTCAGTGCTATCAGAACAAATCCTACCAACCGCTCTTGGCAGGAGGTGCTAAATTTCATGTATTGCTGTCAGTTCAGTAAATTCCAATCGGTTAGGGAGTAGATACCTTGTATGTGATGGCATATATGTATTTATCCTAATATCTAATTTGATAAAATGTGATGCCAAAAGAAATAGTGGATGAGTAGCAGCCTTTCTAGCTTTGTAACAACAGTTTATTGTTTGTGGGCCCTCAGCATTCTGACTGGTTTTATGCGTCCCACCATGATTCCCCCTCCTGTACCTGATGTACTCAATTACTTTTGGCTAAATTCCAGTCACTGTTTTCCCCTGTGGTTTTTACTGCCTCCAGCTCCTTCTGGTGCTGTGGAAGTTATTCCATGATGTCTTAACACATATTCTACCATCCTGTCCCTTCTTTTTCTTTTCCTTACGGGTTCTGGAGAGTCCTTCCTTATTTCTTATCTTACCCATCTGCCTAATTGTCAACAAACTTCCGTAGCACACATTTCAAGCATTTTGATTCTTTTCTTTTCTGGTTTTCTCAAAGGCCCTGATTCACTTAATAAAATGATATGTTCCAAACATACATTCTCAAAAATTTCTTCCATATATTAAGAACAAGATTTGATACTAGCAGACTTGTTTTGGCTAGGAATGCCCTCTTCTCCTGTGCCACTCTACTTTCTACGTCCTCCTCACTTCATCCGTCATGTGTTGTTTTGCTTCCAGTGTACCAGAATTCCTTCACTTCCTCTGCTTTGTGGTAATAAATTTTGATGTTAAGTTTATTGCTATTTTCATTTCTGCTACTCCTTATTACTTTTGTCTTTCTTTGTTTTACCTTCAGTCATATTCTTTAGCCATTAAACTATTCATGCCATCCAATATATCCTTTAATTCTTCTTCAGTTTTACTGAGGATGGCAGTGTCATCAGTAAATCTTATCATTGATATCTTTTCACCCTGAATTTTAATTCAACTTCTGCACTTTTCTTTCATTTCTATTATTGCACCTTCAGTGTATAGATTGGACAGTTGAGGTGAATGACTACACCCCCTTCTTAGACCTGTTTTAATAGGATTCCTTCATTTTTGGTCTTCATTTTGTATTGTTTCTTCTTGATTTTTGTATATGTTTTATATTTCCCATCTTTTCTTATATCTTACACCTACTTTTCAGAGAATTTGGAACATTTTACATCATTTCACATTGCTGAACATATTTTGTAAGTCTACAAATAGTATGAATGTGTCATCAAGTTTTTCCCGAGTTCGAGTCTCGGTCTGGCACACAGTTTTAATCTGTCAGGAAGTTTAATATCAGAACACACTCTGCTGCAGAGTGAAAATTTCATTCTGGAAACATCCCCTAGGATTTGGCTAAGCCATGTCTCCGCAATATTCTTTCTTCAAAGAGTGCTAGTTCTGCAAGGTTTGCAGAAGAGCTTCTGTGAAGTTTGGAAGGTAGGAGATGAGGTACTGGCAGAATTGAAGCTGTGAGGACGGGTCATGAGTCGTGCTTGAGTAGCTCAGTTGGTAGAGCACTTGCCCGCGAAAGGCAAAGGTCCCGAGTTCGACTCTTGGTCTGGCACACAGTTTTAATCTGTCAGGAAGTTTCATATCACTACTGCCTTATTTAATCTCAGGTCTTCCAAAGCTCTGTTAAACCATGACTCTTAACACTGGAAACCACGTATCTTCCAAATTGTCCCATTTCTTCTGTCATGTCATCAGACAGTTTCACCTCGTCACCGAGGCTCTTGTACTCTTTCCACATGTCTATTCTTTCCTCTGTGTTTAACAGTAGAATTCCTGTTGCACTCTTAATATTGATGCTTTTTCTCTTAATTTCACTGAAAGTTGTTTTGACAATTCTATTTGCTGAATCTGTCCTTCTGATGACCATTTATTTTTAAACTTCTTTACATCTATTCTGCTAGTATTGTGCTTTAACTTCTCAGTAATTTCCTTTTATTTCATACCTGACTGACTTACATTGATGTACTCCAGTCTTTTTGTGATCATTTTTTATGAGACGCATCCGTAACGTAAGTTTTCTACTCATCCCACAGCTAGGAAAAAACCAAATGTTGCACGAAGTGACTGTATTTTGATAGAGGGATGTCGTAGCATGTCGTCTGCACTAATGGAACTTACCGAGGTCTCACAGCCGCTTGATTGCAACAACTGAAAATGGAGGATCGTATCCCAGCCCTTGCTATGTGTGAAGAGCAGTTGGTGACAAAGTTTTTGAGTGCACAGAACATAGTGTCAATTGAAATTCATTGTCAGCTGTGCCAGGTCTTGGGGCCTACTGTCATGAACAAGTAGATGATGCATCAGTTTTGCAAAAACTTTGCAGCAGATTGCCAAAATGTTCACGATGAGTAGCACAGTGGGAGGCCATCCACCATTACAGGCAATCTTATGGAGCTTGTGAGGGGTTGCATTCTGGTTTACTATCACTTCACAGTCACAGAACCCAACAATCAGTTCCCACAGATATGCCACTTCTTGTTGCATGGACTGAGTGCTTATTGTGCACCAAATGGGTGCCAAAGCAACTGACACAAAACAAAGTGCATGGGTCCATCTTTGACTTTTCTGCAGTGGTACCACTAGGACGGTGTTGAGTTTTTGGACTGGATCACTAGAGGTGATAAGACATGAATTGCTCAAAGTACCCCAGAAAACAAGTAGCAGTCAATGCATTGGTGTAACTATGGCCCTTCCTGCAAGACAAAATTCAAGCAGACTCTGTCAGCATGGTAAATGCTGTGTTCAATGTCCTGGAACAGGCAGGCAGCTCTCCTCATCAAATTCTCAAAGAGAGGTGAGGAGGTCAATGCTGTAGTGTTACTGCATAACAATGTGGAAATTGTGATGGGCCATTCAGGGCAAGCTGCACAGGATGCATAGTGCTGATGTTGTCTTGCTGCACAATAATGCTTGGCTACAAATGAGTCAACGGACAACAGAACCCCTGCAAATGTTCAGGTGGGAGGTGTTTGACTATTCACTGTACAGCCTGGACCTCACTGCCAGTATTTTCCATCTGTTCCGGAACCTCAAGAAGTTCCTGTCCACAGTCAGCATTTTCAGATTGACAGAAAGCCAGAGTTACAGGTGGTAGGCTTCTAGGAAGATAAAAAAGTTGGTCCCACAGTATGACAAATGTCTGAACTCTGGTGATCAGTATGTTGAAAAATAAGACAACACTACCTGTATTGATGCAATTAAATTATGCTTTGTCTCTGTTCAGGACCCAAAGAAAACATACTTCATGGCTGCCCCTCATAGTTACTTTTTTTGTTAACCAACTGAAGTAGTTCTTCTATTACTCAAGGTTTCTTTGCAGTTACCTTTTTTGTACTTATATTTGTCTGTCAAACTTCTGTGATTGCCCTTTTTAGAGATGTCCATTCTTCTTCAACTGAACCACCTGCTGTGGTATTCATTATTGCAGTATCTGCAGCTCTAGAGAACAGCAGACTCACATCATCATTCTTCATAGCTCAGTATCCACTTTTTTTTCAATTTAGATTCTTCTGGACAATTCCCTTACATTTCAGCACAGTCTGCAGTGTAATCAAATTATGATTAGAATCTGTATGTGTTTGTGGGAGCACTGAGCAATCTACTACCTGATTTCAGAATCTCTGTCACAGCATGATGTAATCCAGCTGTAATCTTCCTCTGTGTCTAGGCCATTTCCAAGTATATTTTCACCCCTTACGATTTTTGAATAGTATATTGGCTAGTACTATCTGAAATTTATGGTACAATTCTATTTATCTTTCTCCTCTCTCACTCTTACTGCCTAACCCACATTCTCCCACAACTCTGTCTCCTATTCCTTCCCCTACTACAGCATTCCAGCACCCCAGGTTAATCAGATTTTTGTTTCTGTAGTGTATTACCTATTCAATGCCCCATCATACTTTCTCTGTTACTTAATCTTCTGCTTGTGATGTTGGCATGTATGCCTAAACTATTGTTGTTTGTATCAGTTTGATGTCATTTCTGATGAGAATGATCCTACCATTGAACTGTTCACACTAACCAGTCTCTGTACTACTTTCCTATTTATGACAAATCCTACTCCATTACATCATTTGCTGCTGCTGTTGATATGACCCCATCATCATGTGACCAGAAGTCTTTATCTTCTTTCCACTTCATTTTACTGAAACCCATTACGCCTACACTCAGTCTTCGCATATCTCTTTTAAGACTTTCTAGATTCCCTATCAAATTCATACTTCTGATATTTGGCATTCTGACTCATAGGATGTTACCCTTTTGTTGGTTGGTTGAACAATCTTTTCTCATTGCAACCTTCTCTCTCCCCCTCTACTTTCATAGACAACATACTGGGTTCTGTTATTTAAGAAGTCTTCAAGCCACTTACGTATCTGTGAACTTATTCAATATGCTTGTACCTATATTAGCAGGCTGCAATGGGGCATTGTGTCAAATGCTTTCTGGAAATCTAGAAATATGGAATCTGCCTGTTGCCCTTCATCCACAGTTCGCAGTATGTCATTTGAGAAATGAGCAAGCTGAGTTTTGCACAAGCGTTGATTTCTAAAGAATTCTTCTAAAGAATCATGGACATAAGGTTCTGAGTCTCAAGAAAGTATTTATATTTGAAGTGAGAGTATGTTCAAGGATTTTGCAGCAAACAGAAGTCAGGGATATTGGTCTGTAACTTTGTGTGTCTGTTCTTTTACCCTTCTTACATACTGGAGTCACCCGCACTTTTTTTCCAGTTTCTTGGGGCTTTGCACTTGGTGAGAGATTCATGATAAATGTTAGGGGCCATTGACGTTGAGTACTCTTTGTAAAATCGAATTGGTATTCCATCTGGACCTTGTGATTTATTTGCTCTCAAATCATTCAGTTGTTTCTTTACTCAATGGATGCTTCTTACTGTGTTGCCTATACAGGATTCTGTCCAGTGGTCAACTGATAGTATGTTTGTACAATTCACCTGTGTGAACAATTTCTTGAATGTGAAATTTAAAACTTTGGCCTTTGTTTTGCTGTCTTCTACTGCCACACCAGACTTGTCCACGAGGGACTGAATGAAAGCTTTAGGCCCACTTAGCAATTTTATATAAGATCAGAATTTTCTTGGGTTCTCTGCCAGAGCTTTTTCTAAGGTGTGATGGCTACCAACCTTTGCTTGTTGTCATTTGTGCTTTCCCTTTTGAACTGAGAATGCAGCCGCCTCTTTCCTCAGCACCCACTGAATTTTGTTATTAAACCATGATGAGCCTTTTCCTTCCTTTATCCACTTAATGCACAAAACCCTCCCAACCACTGCTTACACTTCCCCCTTAATTCCTCCACATCCATTTTAATGGAACTAAGTGATGCCAATTCACTGTCTAAGCGATGCGCTAATGACTGCTTATCTGCTCTATCTATCAGAAACACTTTCCTAGTCCTCTTGACTGATTTATGATTAGTTGCTGTAATGACATCATGATTGCTAATAGCTGTTGTTATACTTACATTGTCAATAAGGTCTGCCCTATTTCTTGTTGCAAGGTGTAAGATATTTCCACTATGTGTGGACTGCTGAGCTAGCTGCTCAAGACAGTTTTCAGAAAACGTATTCAAACGTATTTCACACGACTGTTTGCCCCACAGTGAATTGATAGACATCCCAGTCTATACATGATACATTGATGTCACCTCCAATTAATATTGCATGATCTGGGTATTTACGCGCTATTGTCTGTAGACTTTGTGTGAATGACTCTAGAACTGTCACAGCAGAATTGAGTGGCCGGTAAAAACATCCAACAATTAACTTGTAATGTTACTGGACTGATTTGTAAACAAAATCTACCCTGTAATGTAAAAGTTCTGGAGAAGTTTAGCAAAAGGGGTACAGTTTGGAAAAGTCACCCAGAACCCCAGGTCAGGGGAGACTTACCGGGTAGGATGAGGGATAAGAAGGAATGACTAATTCTTGGGACTCCAGTTGTGGCTCATGTTGGCACCAACAATGCCTGTCGCATGAGTGCTCTACATTTACATCTACATGGATACTCTGCAAATCACATTTAAGTGCCTGGCAGAGGGTTCATCGAACCACCTTCACAATTCTCTATTATTCCAATCTTGTATAGCGTGTGGAAAGAATGAACACCTATATCTTTCCGTACAAGCTCTGATTTCCCTTATTTTACGTTGGTGATCGTTCCTCCATATGTAGGTTGATCTCAACAAAATATTTTCGCATTCAAAGGAGAAAGATGGGATTGGAATTTCGTGAGAAGATTCCGTCGCTACGAGAAACACCTTTCTTTTAATGATGTCTAGCCCAAATCTTGTATCATTTCTGTGACACTCTCTCTCATATTTCGCGATAATACAAAACATGCTGCCTTTCTTTGAACTTTTTTGATGTACTTTGTCAGCCCTATCTGGTAAGGATCCCACACCGTGCAACAGTATTCTAAAAGAGGACGGACAAGTGTAGTGTAGGCAGTCTCCTTAGTGGGTCTGTTACATTTTCTAAGTGTCCTGCCAATAAAATGCAGTCTTTGCTCATCCTCAGTTCGTACAAGTGGTTGCGGAGTTGGTGAAGACTGCTGGCCTCACACGAAGGGTGCAATCACAGCTCGCAATTCGCAGCACATTTCCCAGAGTTGATCAGGGTTTTTTGCTTTGGTTTCACCTACATCTGTTATGCGTGAGCAGGTGACTTCACTGTCACACTCAACTTTGACCTTAACAGAGACAAATCTTTTGTCAACCGCAATGAACACTCCCGTTCCTATGGCCTCATAATCTCTCTTTCCAATATGACTTGCTAAATGTCTCAGAGCTTTCCACTTAGTGTTTCAGCCAGCTCTTGATCTCCTGGAGGACAATAAATTCGGGACCTTTATAATCAATACTTCAATATTTTACTGAAAAAAAGTTTGACAGTTGAAGTGGCTTTATTCTGAATGCCATTTGACTTGCCTTGTTGCATATCGACTGGCGAGTGTTCATCAGAGTACCTCAAACTATTGTCTAGCCTCAGAAAATCTCATGTGCACTCTGCAAGTACTCTTCTGTATGAGTAGCTGCTTCCTTTTTTATAGTGCACCCCTGATCTATCAAGGGGAGTCCTACAAATCCCCACATGATAACACAGGCCTAGAATCTGCAGCCAAGACCATCACAGAGTCAATGAAGCCTTTGGTTGAGACCCATCACTCAGATCCAAACCAAAGGACCCCTATCAACTCTGGGGACTCTGCTGCAAATTGTGAGCTCTGCTTGCATCCTGCGCATGAGGCCAGCAGTCTTCACTACCTCTACCAGCCACCTGTATAGACTGAGGATGGCCTCAGAACACACGCGACAGGCCTCATTGGTGCCGAAGTGAGCCACAACTTGAGTCACCAACAATCAGTCTTTCCTTCCCATCCTTGTACATTCAATAGCCACATCCCAGATGAGGGCCCCTGCCGATTTAGCAAGAGCGCATTGGCTTTCTTTCCAGCCCTGAACGCTATCTGCCTGAGCGGTTTCATAACATGCCTAATACTAGGGCTCCCAATAATTAGGAAACCCCTCCCCCCATGTGCCTGCTCAGACTTTACTGAAGGAGCTGCCACCTGTCCACTCACAGGGCAAATAGGTGAGGCCAGGAGACCAGTCTCCACATCGGCCCTCAAGTGATGTGAATATGTTACCAACTGCCACTCACCCTGCTATGAGGATGGATCCACCGCGTAGGGTGCACTAGGAGGTGCCTTGGAAGCTGAGCCTCCAAGGAAAATGAGTGACACCTGAGGTGTTCCATGGAATGCATCAGATTCTCTGCCACCGCTACACCGCAAGGCAGCAGCCTGAAGGTGACTGACCATAGCCAAAAGGACATTCAGCTGTTTGTGAACTGCAGGCAGCTCCTCCTACGTCTGCATACATCATGCGTACATCGCAACCATCCTAGAAAGGCCTAACTGAAGAAGTGGACAGAATTCTAGATATGCAACTTTCTACTCTTGTGATCTGCCAGCAATGGAAGTTGATGTGTTAATGAGCTATGTAGCTGGCTGTTCAGTGAGCAACAATTGCTCTACAGATTGAATGAATTTACACTTACAAAAATGCTAGAAATTAATAAATATACTATGAGGAAAACACAATAGAAGATAAACACTTAAACTTGCCACTCTGTAGAGGTATTGGTATGTTAGCCAAGAGCTGGAGCCTGACAGAGTGGCTTACTAAATGAACAGATGTTTGCTTCCAAAAGAATCTTATCCTTTGTTTCTTAAAGTTTCACATATCTGTATTTTACCACATTTGAAACACAACATTATTTCAGGCAGAGACTGTTGTCTTTCTCACTCTCCTCGATTAGCATAATGTTTCCACATTTCTTTGGAAAGCTTGCTGTTGCTAGGTAAAACAACGATCACCTCATTCCCTTAACAGCATTGTCAGGCCTGTATACAGTCTTTGTGTTGAAAGTAGCATTCTTGTATGGACACGAATTACTTAGGTATACTGTAATACAGCAGTACTACATAAGATTTCTTTCCACATTTTACAATGGATTATTAATGAAGCCTTAAAATTTGCATTCCATTTCCACATTAGTCACTTTCCACTTTACAAAGAAATTAGCATATAAAACTGTACCGAATGTGTTAGGACTGAAGTATCAGTACAGTATTTTGTGCTAAAGAACGTACACTAAATTACAGAAAATTGTGTTTTGTTGTGGAGGGATGAGTAATATGTACAGTAAACAATGTTATGCTAAATATTTTGATAAATAAATTTTCACATGTCTATAATGATACCCAATGTAAGGGTGGTAAAGGTTCGAACTTAACAAATACTTCAGAAGGCAAAAAGATGAAGAATATTATGCAGGCTTTGTAGTTTGTTCTGTTCTTAAGTGTTGCATCACAATTATTTTTAAAACAGAATTCCTGGCATAAAATTAATTAAAACTATTTATAAAACAATCTTAAGTTTAGCGGTGTCAAAGTGATGAAGAATATGTTACAGGCATTGTAGTTGACACTGCTCTTAAATGCTTCATCACAGTCACATTTAAAATAGATATCCTGATGTAAAACTAATCAAAAGTAGTTTTGAAAAATGCGTAAAATTAGCAGTGATGTTCATTTTCTCTCATAAATTCATCTAGCACTTAGAAAGATTTCTCTATTAGGTGCTCTTTGAGAATTTGTTTGAATTTGGTCAATTGTTTATGAAGACATTTAATATGTTTTGAGGATGGAAACATGGTCCAAGTGCTCTTTATTCGGCTGTATTATCTGTGTGATTGGTCACTTTCAACCATGGGTCATTTTCAAGCACATATTTTAATGACATGCATGACCCATGTTCGAAATTGACCAGTTGCATGAGTAATAAAGCAGAATACAGCCTACTTGGACCCTGTTTTGATTCTCAAAACATGTTGAGGCTGTGGACCCCCACAAACATAAAATTTAAAAAAAGCTAATATGTGGTGGAACAGCATTACACAGCTTAATGCTTGAGTAACATATTGTTTTTTTAACCTGATTAAGACTTTAATTCAGTGGGCAGATTGTTTTTGGTTTTTGTATTGCAGTTATGATATTGGCTGTTGTCTTTGTAGAGAGAAACGTTGTTACAGACAAATGTATTCATATAATTTTACTCTCTTCTTGAAGGAAAACAGTGATAATATGATTTTGGCTGAAATGATTATCTTATTTTGAGGCTATATTCTCAAGGTATAATAGTTAGTGTGTGGGTTTTGACATATTGTGTCAATTGCTTTGTTTATTAGAGAGATTTACATGCACACAATCATTCCTCATGTTTTGTATACAGGGTGTTACAAAAAGGTACAGCCAAACTTTCAGGAAACATTCCTCACACACAAATAAAGAAAAGATGTTATGTGGACATGTGTCCGGAAACACTTGATTTCCATGTTAGAGCTCATTTTAGTTTCGTCCACCTACACTCAATGGAGCACGTTATCATGATTTCATACGGGATACTCTACCTGTGCTGCTAGAACATGTGCCGTTACAAGTACGACACAACATGTGGTTCATGCACGATGGAGCTCCTGCACATTTCAGTCAAAGTGTTCGTACGCTTCTCAACAACAGATTCGGTGACTGATGGATTGGTAGAGGCGGACCAATTCCATGGCCTCCACGCTCTCCTGACCTCAACCCTCTTGACTTTCATTTGTGGGGGCATTTGAAAGCTCTTGTCTACACAACCCCGGTACCAAATGTAGAGACTCTTCGTGCTCGTATTGTGGACGGCTGTGATACAATACGCCATTCTCCAGGGCTGCATCAGCGCATCAGGGATTCCATGCGACGGAGGGTGGATGCATGTATCCTTGCTAACGGAGGGCATTTTGAATGTTTCCTGTAACAAAGTGTTTGAAGTCACGCTGGTACGTTCTGTTGCTGTGTGTTTCCATTCCATGATTAATGTGATTCGAAGAGAAGTAATAAAATGAGCTCTAACATGGAAAGTAAGTGTTTCCGGACACATGTCCACATAACATATTTTCTTTCTTTGTGTGTGAGGAATGTTTCCTGAAAGTTTGGCCGTATCTTTTTGTAACACCCTGTATATGCCACCCTTAGAAAGAATCATCCCTGAAAGATGTATCTCTGTGGAAATAGCCAACATATACACCAGCAAAAGGGAATTAGTTTTTGTAACCTCTATCTGCTATTAAACTGTTATTACATTACTGTGTAGTATTTGTGCTCACATATGTTACGCAACACAGGGAAATTTGAAGAAGACCGTTACTTATTAAAGAAAGAAAATAAGGATGGTGTCTCCTCAATTGTGTTTGCATAGCTTCCCTTAACCTCTTTCATTAGCTAGTTTTGCAATAACTCTGCAAGTTTCTGTCTCCTATCCAGACAATTGTAGGTATTTGCTGCATGGTATCTAGCTTGCTGTAATTCTTTTAGTGATGATTTATCCAAAAATACTAGTTTCTGCTGAATTGAAATTCAAGTCTGAAGCTACTTAACTGTGTTGCACTTCTGTCATGTATATGTTTTTGTCCCAGTTTCATCAGTAATTTTATGAACAGTGAACTAACAAGTAGACAGAAGGAGTGGTAGTATTTACCTTCAGAGGACAACATTCCAAGTACTGCTGACAGATACATCTAAAATCTGAAAAGATGTACATGGCAGTTTTTTTTTTCCTACTTGTAAATGTGTCTGTTGGTATTTCATCTCCTGAAGGTAAGTAGGCCTATTGGTTAACCAGGCTCCTTCTTTGTAATTTTGCAGTTCCCTCTAGTGAATCATCCTTTTGATACAAACAATGAACGTACATATTTTACGAAACTCTTCTAATAAATCTAGATAACATTTCAAATTCGTGAATAGATTGGCAACATTCTTTAAATGTTCAGAAATGTAAAATTGTACAGTTCACAAAATGAAAAAACATAGTGTCCTATGTCTGTGACATCAGTGAATTGATCAGTTCATAGAAGTACCTTTATGTGACATGTAAATGATGAAATTAATCGTCACATAGGCTCTGTCATGGGTAGACCAGATAAAAGATTTGGTTTATTGGTAGAATAGTTGGGGAATCAGCCAACAAAGGAGACTGCTTATAAATCACTTGTACAACCCGTCTTAGAGTATTCCTCAAGTGTGTCTCCCTTTACTAAATAGGTCTAACAGGGAGTTTTGAACATATACAGATAAGAGCACATGAATAGTCACAGATTTGTTTGACCCATATGAGAGTGTGACAGAGATGCTAAGGAAACTGAACGAGCAGACTTATGAAGGTAGACATAAACTATCCCAAGAAATCCTACTTACAAAATTTATAGCTTTAAAGTATGACTCTAGGAATATATTAAAACTCCTTACGTATTGCTCCCACAGGGATTTTGAAGACAAGATTATATTTTTTTACAGCCTGAACAGAGGCATCCAAAGAATCATTCTCTCCACACTCCATTTATGACTGGAATAGAGAAAGAAACTATAATAACTGGTACAATGAGACACACACTCTGCCGTGCAGGTCATAATGGTTTTGGTTTGCAGTGTATAGATGTAGGTGTAGATGTAGATTGTCTTGGTATTTGTGGCAGATTGTTTTCTTACAGTGTATTCATTTTTCAAAGTGTGCTGCTTGAATTACTGCTTGTAAGATGCTCTTGGTAGGAAAAATGCAAGTAAAAATATTATTTCACTCAATCACTCACTCGGTTGCCTTCTTTGGGATGTCTCAATCCCATACCCCTTCACTGTCTGCTCCAGTACTTCATGTCATGTTCTGCTTCTTGCTGTTCAGTACTACCCAACACTCTGCAATCTGTGACCTCATCTTTCCACCTACTTTTTGATTGTTCAGGAGGTCTTCAGCCTTAGATCTTCTTGTCATATATCTGACAGGCAGTTCTGCCAGAGTCCATTCTGACAACATGGCCTCCCCATTGCAAATGTCTCACTTTGGCGATGTTCATTACTGGAGGGTGCACTGGTGAGTGGTGGGTTGATGTGCCTAGTAGAAACACTGATGACAGTTAAGAATGACTTTTATTAACTTCAGTGTATGACAAAGAAGGCAACCATACCTCTCTCTGTTGTCCCTGGTTGGTGGCTTCTGCCCTGGCTACTGAACAGGTGCCCTGCATTGCTGACGAGGGGCCTATGATAGGCCAGCAAGTTTTAGAGGCCATGTCCATTGATGTCAGTGACATGCTAGTTTCCTCAAAATTGTGAAGCCTGCAAGGCCACTCACTCTGCTTGCATCACTGTAGTGGCACGCAAAGATGGCTGTGCGCGAGCTATGACTTGCTGCCCTCTGGCAGGAGTTGGACGTCGGCTGGGATGGTAGTCCTACTAGGAACTCAGCATTGGCAGGGCTGTGACACAAAATCTCATGAAGGACTTAGGGTTGGCAGCAGACACAGCCCAGTCTCATGGGTGCTACTGGTAGTGCTTTGTTGTGTCGTTGCCCAGTGTAGGTCTGGTGTCATGGTGGTGCTACTGGTTTCTATTGATGAGAAGTGGTCCCCTGCTTTGAAATTCAGAGTTGTTTACTTGTCTCTGGCATGCATTTCTTTCACTAAAACTCAGCACCTAGCCACATCATCTACAAAAGGAGACTTGCCCTGGTTTGGTCACTTTGTCCCACTGGCTACATGGTTCTCGCTGTGTGGTGCAGCTTACTGCTGTGCTACAATATCCTGTCTATGCAATCACCTTGTGTGTCTGTTATTGTGACCCACATGTCACCACACTGGCAACTACCACAATGTAATGCGCCATGGCACCTTCAAGACTTAAAACTTTTGCTCAGAGACTGGGTAGCAGCACTACACTGACCTCCTGTACAGAAAACACCTGGTCCCTTGCATCTTGCCCTGATTATGTTCTCTACTGTGATTAACTATATTCTTAATCTATAAAACAAGTACATACTACTCAAATGGCTACTCTTAAATGTTACGCAGTCGCTACGTTAATCCTTTAAATCCATAAACTTATTTCTCACTTGCTTAATCTCAGAACATCTCCTTATTTACTCATATACTACAAAACATATTTCACTGTTGGTCTTCTTGCCATGGTTATTCAAAAACAACTTCTAACTCTCCAGTCCATGCATACAGACTAAAATTACTCTGTCTTTCTTAGTAAATTATCCATATCAACTTTGATGAAACATAGTCTGGCTCCATCAGACTCTTACAGCTGGTATCTTATCTGTCTGTCCAGTGGTTTCTTAATCCTTTGTTTTGGAACAGCTTTCGGAACTTTTTCATTGTGACAACAGTTCTCCTTATGCTCCCCAAGCCAACATATTTCAAAAACCATCCTTACAAGGAAACTGCATACAGCACTACCATTCACAACATTTTGACAGGTAATCCAACTTATTCCACTCACTATTGTGTTCCTGAATGAATTCTTATTGAAATGCTTGGTTTTCTGGTACTCTTGCTCATCCAAAACAACTTTCTGGTGCTTGGTGAAAATATACCATGCAGATTTCACCTTAACGTAATTGTACACAGTTTAACTGATTTGTCTTTTACACTAGATGCACTTTGTGACAGCTCTACACTGGCAATAGCTTTCTGTTGTCAGAATCTATACTTTCAGGCTTGCATTGCACTGTTCACCCACTGCATACTCAGTGTGTACACCAGACTTTGGCTACACTGTAAACAGTTCTCTGCCCACATCCACTCCTTGCACTGCTGGGCTGTGATCCAATACTTCTGTTTGAGCTGCTTTCTGAAGCTCTGGCTTTCACTCTTCATCAGATACAGCCCTGTCTGCTTGATTATCCTCTCTATGAATTCATCTTCCTATTTTTCTCTATTCACCCTGCAGCACAGAAAGACAGTTGTGCGCAGGGTACAACTCACTGCCCTCTGGCAGGAGTCGAACGGTGGTTGGCACAGTGGGCCAAGTCCCACTAGGAACTCAGCATTGACAGCAGCAGGCACAGATGGGAGATCAGCGCGGCAGTGACACCAAGTCCTGTGAAGGATTTAGGAGTTGGCAACAGTCACAGCCCACTGTTAAAACGTATGGCTGCTGCTGGCAATCCCAAGTCATCTACTTTCTGGCATGGCTGTGGTGTTGTGACAGTGCTGCTGGTGGTTCCAGTGATGGGATGTGATCCCCTGCCTCGAAATTCAGACTTATTTATATGCCTGTGGCATGCATTTTTTCACTAAAACCCGATGCCTAGTCACATCACCCATAACAGAAGACTTGCCCTCATGTAGTGACATCACCCCACTGGCTACATGGTACCCAGTGTACGGAACAATTTTCTGCTGCGCTCAGCTCTCCTACATTAATATTATTGAATCTATATTACATGACATACAACAGAACCATTTAGGGAAGGAGTGGCAGCAAATTGAAATAAAATAGCAGCTAATATTACAGTAAAAAGGACTTTTTAAAATTATTTTTTATTTGTTTTTGTTAACGTAATGGTATCACATTGGATTGTAATAACTACTTGGCTGATGTGTCCTTCTTGTCAACAAGACACCATTCAGACAGATGATAGAGGTATTTTCATATTGGATGAAAAGGGACCCCTAATTTGTCTGTGACCAGCTGTCACCCACAAATGACACAGGAAGCTAATGTTTGACCAAATGCTCCCATTTGTTCATCTCCAACCGGTGCTCTGTAACTTTAGGAAGACAATGCAGTACCTATTTGCTCCACAATTACTGGTATATCAGAATGGTTTGAGGAACAATCCACAAGGATGAAGGTGCTTGTGTGCCACCTCAGGTCACCAGATATCAGCCTATTTATACATCTGAAACCCCATCAAACAAGATGTACAGACTTTAGATCAGCTCCAAAGGAACTTGTGAGGTACAAGTGCAGACTAAGTGGTTAAAAAGGAAGGCTGTAATTAGGCAAGCTTTTGGAGGCCATGGCTCCTTCTTCGGGTAGAAAGGTTGAAGGGGAAGGAATTGGGGTGAAGGAAAAGGACTGGAGAGGTCTTGGAAAAGGGGTGGATTTCAGGAAAGTCATCTAGAACTGCAGGTCAGGAGAGACTTACTGCACAGGATGAGAAGGAAAGACTAATGGTTAAGACTAGGTGGTTAAGGATCATGTCACATTCTAATGTTTTTAATGTCACATGGACTCAGTATTCTGATTCATTGTCATAGTCATCAGAGCAAAATGAATTTCTGCAAGCTACTAGATTACTATCTCTAATTCAATTGCTAAAGAGGGTAAATATATATTTAAAAGTTTTGGAACTTGTCTTCAGATGACACATTTCAGTTCAATTTATTCATCATGAATGTGATAATATTCTAAGTACAATGATCATAGACACATAAGATGCAGGTTAAACATAGATACAAAGGTACAAAGAAACACACCTGTCACGCAAGAAGTCTGCAATGCAGAATAAGATATTTTTATTTAACAATACCACCACCTACTTTACTGTATCAGAAGGTGAAAGTGCTGTAGGGACAGACACAGGGAACAGTTATTAAACAAAGGAATTTTACAACAACAAAATTTTTGCAGATATGAAGAAAACTAAAGTAAAAAGCCATCTGCTATAGAGAAGAAGCAAATTTCAAGAAAACGGTAGCAGGGAAAATATCTTCAAAAGAATGTGACATAATACTAAGAAAATTTGCTTAGTGAAACTATTGTAAAAAATATAAAAAGGAAGAAAAAATTGTGCTGGGTAGACCTATCATTTTAACGGTTAAGAAAGGCAGATTGCACAGGAGCTAACAACACATAGAAATTTGCTGAAGTATTCTTAATCTTCTCCACATGTTTGTATAGTTAATAATATCAACCAGAAACAATGATAATTAACAGTGAAATAATGACATTCCAGTCATAATGCCAGATGAGATGTATGAATACGTTTGATGTATGAAGAAATGAAGTGCACTGGAAGATGATGACATTTTAATGGAATTATTTTAAACTAGACAAAGATATACAAAAGGAGCTTGCAAAATGGTGTACACATTGTCTGGAGAGAAATACAGTTCCACACACCAGAAATAAAGCAGTAATTGTTATACTTTGTAAGGAAAACGACAGATAAGAAATAAAAAAGTTATAGAGCTGTCAGACATCTCTTTATAATTTAGAAGATATTCACTAAAATGATCACCAATCATGTAAAAAATCATGTTATATATACCAGGTAAAGGAACTAGCCAGCTTTAGAGGTGGATATAGCACACTGGATTGTGTCTAAGCACTGATCAAAATGGTAGAATGGACCAATGAGTATGAATTGCCACTCTGCCTGGGTTTCACAGATGCTTTTGACTCGGTTTCATCAAAATTTGTGTTAACAACACTTAGGGAACAAGATTCTACCACCAGTCTTAAATTACTGAAGAATATATATACTGATACTACAGCTTCTACAGTTACATGTGTTCAATACTCTGCAAATCACTATGAAGTAGCAGAGGGTACTTCTCATTGTATCAAGAATTATGGTTTCTTCCCATTCCATGTGCATATGTACCATGGGACGAATGACTGATTAAATGCATCTGTGCTGAGGGAAATTAGTCAACCCCATTTTTTGTGGTCTTAGGGGATTGATTCATAGGTATTCATAGATTTCTCACTTTATACTGGTTCTTTAAACTCTGTAAATAGGCTTTTGTAGGAATGTTGGAATCTTATCTTCAAGTCCAGTCTAGGTTTCTCAGCACTTCTGTGATGCTCTCTCTTGGGTCAGACAAACCTGAAAGACATCACTATTCATACTGCTCTTCCTTGTATACACTCAGTATTCACCGTTGGACCTAGCTGATATGGGTCCCACACACTTGAGCAATATTCTGAGATGGCACACACAAGTCTTTCATAAACAGTTTCATTGTGGTCTGATTGAATTTTCCTGCTGTGGTTGTTGATACTGTAGTCATAGGATAATATTTTCTAGCATTTTGTGAAGAGCATTATTTTATATTTCTGTACATTTAAAGCAAGTCACCAGTCTTTGCACCGCTTTGAAATCCTGTCAAGATCTCTGCATGCTGGACGTTTGTGCAACTTGTTTTTAGATAGGATACCATCATGGGTAACTTTAACATTTGGGAAAATTCTGGGGTTTCTACTAATATTATATGCCAGCTCATTAATGTACAATATCAATAACAAGGTTCCAAACAAACTTTCCTGTGGCACAGCTGACATTACTTCAACATCTGTCATTGAATCTCATCTACATCTACATCTACATCTACATGGATACTCTGCAAATCACATTTAAGTGCCTGGCAGAGGGTTCATCGAACCACCTTCACAATTCTCTATTATTCCAATCTCGTATAGCGTGCGGAAAGAATGAACACCTATATCTTTCCGTATGAGCTCTGATTTCCCTTATTTTATCATGGTGATCGTTCCACCCTAAGTAGGTCAGTGTCAACAAAATATTTTTGCATTCGGAGGAGAAAGTTGGTGATTGAAATTTCGTGAGAAGATTCCGTCGCAATGAAAAATGCCTTTCCTTTAATGATTTCCAGCCAAAATCCTGTATCATTTCCGTGACACTCTCTCCCATATTTCGCGATAATACAAAATGTGCTGCCTTTCTTTGAACTTTTTCGATGTACTCCATCAGTCCTACCTGCTAAGGACCCCACACCACGCAGCAGTATTCTAAAAGAGGACGGACAAGCGTAGTGTAGGCAGTCTCCTTAGTAGGTCTGTTACATTTTCTAAGTGTCCTGCCAATAAAATGGAGCCTTTGGTTAGCCTTCCCACAACATTTTCTATGTGTTCTTTCCAATTTAAGTTGTTCGTAATTGTAATACCTAGATATTTAGTTGAATTTACGGCTTTTAGATTAGACCAATTTATCGGGTAACCGAAGTTTAACGAGTTACTTTTTGTACTCATGTGAATGACCTCACACTTTTCGTTATTTACGGTCAACTGCCACTTTTCGCACCATTCAGATATATTTTCTAAATCGTTTTGCAGTTTCTTTTGATCTTCTGATGACTTTATTAGACGATAAATGACAGCGTCATTTGCAAACAACCGAAGACGGCTGCTCAGATTGTCTCCCAAATCGTTTATATAGACAAGGAACAGCAAAGGGCCTATAACACTACCTGAAATCACTTCTGTTTTACTTGATGGCTTTCCATCAATTACTACGAACTGTGATCTCTCTGACAGGAAATCGCAAATCCAGTCACATAACTGAGACGATATTCCATAAGCACACAATTTCACTAAGAGCTGCTTGTGTGGTACAGTGATAAAAGCCTTCCGGAAATCCAGAAATATGGAATCGATCTGTCAACAGCACTCAACAGTTCATGTGAATATAGAGCTAGTTGTGTTTCACAGGAATGATGTTCTCTAAACCCATGTTGACTGTGTGTCAATAGACCGTTTTCTTCAAGGTGATTCATTACATTCGAACACAATATATGTTCTAAAATCGTGCTGCATATCGACGTTAACAATATGGACCTGTAATTTAGTAGATTACTCCTACTACCTTTCTTGAATATTGGTGTGACCTGTGCAACTTCCAGTCTTTGGGTATGGATCTTTCGTTGAGCGAACAGTTGTATATGATTGTTAAGTATGGAGCTAATGCATCAGCATACTCCGAAAGGAACCTATTTGGTATACAGTCTGGACCAGAAGACTTGCTTTTATTAAGTGATTTGAGTTGCTTCACTACTCCGAAGATATTTACTTCTACGTTACTTATGTTGGCAGCTGTTATAGATTGGAATTCTGGAATATTTTCTTTGTCTTCTTTTGTGAAGGCATTTCGGAAGGCTGTGTTTAGTAAATCTGCTTTGGCAGCACTGATTTCGATAATATCTCCATTGTTATCGCACAGGGAAGGCATTGATTGTTTGTTGCCACTAATATACTTCACATATTACCAGAATCTCTATGCATTTTCTGCCAGGTTTCGAGACAAAGTTTCGCTGTGGAAACTGTTATAAGCATCTCGCATTGAACTCCACACTAAATTTCAAGCTTCTGTAAAGGATCACCAATATTGGGGATTTTGCATCTGTTTAAATTTGGCATGTTTGTTTTGTTGTTTCTGCAACAGTGTTCTGACCCATTTTGTGTACCAAGGAGGATCTGCTCCTTCGTTTGTTAGTTTGTTTGGTATAAACCTCTCAATTGCTGCCAATAATATTTCTTTGAATTTAAGCCACATCTGGTCTCTCTCTCTCTCTCTCTCTCTCTCTCTCTCTCTCTCTCTCTATATATATATATATATATATATATATATATATATATATATATATATATATATATATATAATGGAAGGAAACATTCCACGTGGGAAAAATTAAATATAAAAACAAAGATGAGGTGACTTACCGAACAAAAGCGCTGGCAGGTCGATAGATACACAAACAAACACAAACATACACACAAAATTCAAGCTTTCGCAACAAACTGTTGCCTCATCAGGAAAGAGGGAAGGAGAGGGAAAGACGAAAGGATGTGGGTTTTAAGGGAGAGGGTAAGGAGTCATTCCAATCCCGGGAGCGGAAAGACTTACCTTAGGGGGAAAAAAGGACAGGTATACACTAGCACACACGCACATATCCATCCACACATACAGACACAAGCAGACATATTTAAAGACAAAGAGTTTGGGCAGAGATGTCAGTCGAGGCAGAAGTGTAGAGGCAAAGAAGTTGTTGAAAGACAGGTGAGGTATGAGTGGCGGCAACTTGAAATTAGCGGAGATTGAGGCCTGGCGGATGACGAGAAGAGAGGATATACTGAAGGGCAAGTTCCCATCTCCGGAGTTCGGATAGGTTGGTGTTGGTGGGAAGTATCCAGATAACCCGGACGGTGTAACACTGTGCCAAGATGTGCTGGCTGTGCACCAAGGCATGTTTAGCCACAGGGTGATCCTCATTACCAACAAACACTGTCTGCCTGTGTCCATTCATGCGAATGGACAGTTTGTTGCTGGTCATTCCCACATAGAATGCATCACAGTGTAGGCAGGTCAGTTGGTAAATCACGTGGGTGCTTTCACACGTGGCTCTGCCTCTGATCGTGTACACCTTCCGGGTTACAGGACTGGAGTAGGTGGTGGTGGGAGGGTGCATGGGACAGGTTTTGCATCGGGGGCGGTTACAAGGATAGGAGCCAGAGGGTAGGGAAGGTGGTTTGGGGATTTCATAGGGATGAACTAACAGGTTACGAAGGTTAGGTGGACGGCGGAAAGACACTCTTGGTGGAGTGGGGAGGATTTCATGAAGGATGGATCTCATTTCAGGGCAGGATTTGAGGAAGTCCTGAAATGAGATCCATATATATATATATATATATATATATATATATATATATATATATATATATGGTTATAATAGAGGGAAACATTCCACGTAGGAAATATATATCTAAAAACAAAGATGATGTGACTTACCAAATGAAAGTGCTGGCAGGTCGACAGACACACAGACAAACACAAACATACACACAAAATTCAAGCTTTCGCAACAAACTGTTGCCTCATCAGGAAAGAAGGAAGGAGAGGGAAAGACGAAAGAAGGTGGGTTTTAAGGGAGAGGGTAAGGAGTCATTCCAATCCCGGGAGCGGAAAGACTTACCTTAGGGGGAAAAAAGGACGGGTATACACTCGCACACACACACATATCCAATCCACACATATACATACACAAGCAGACATATTTAAATATAACATAAGAAAACATTAAAGAGCAACATGAATGCATTTTGCAGAAAATCATGATGCATGGAACAGTCTAGAACAGACCCTCATTGAGCATTGAACGTTGTTCAATTGGACACCACTTTGGTGTCTTGATCACCCCTAACCTACTCTAGTCATCCAACAAGAAAAAGGGAACCAGGAGTTTAACATGGAATCCAAACCACGTGTTGTTTCTGCCGACTCCTCACATCTTTGAGAGGTGAAGACTAGGTTAAAATGAAGACTGAAAAAGTTATATTCTCATACTTACCTATGTTGTTTTTATTTCCTGTAGAGGTTGTTCTATACTCTTTAGTGGTCCCCTTTCGCTTGTTTGTATGATAATGTTCATTCATTTCCTATACATAATATCACTGTTTGCCACTGTCGCTCAGGACTAAAGTGAACAGGATATTGTGTGTTGCCAGTACACAAGTACACAACCTTCATCTATACCCATTCTTCTGAGTGATAACTTGGTGCTGATCATACCAATGAAGGCATACCTTAGGAACTCATAGCTTTGTTGAAGTAGCTGATCAATACTTTCCAGACCAGGATAATATTGAGTAACAAGAGGTATACTCCTAAGTTGTTTTTTGGAGGGATCAGCGTCACCAGGATAGGATACAGAGGCCCATGAAATCTGCTGGTGAAATAGGCTGGTGGGGCAATTACATTCAGTGAGGGATTAGGTGAGAATGGTGGTGTATTCAGTAAAGAAACTGCATCAGAGCAAATTCATTTTCCGAGAATGCCAATGCTGTATAGGAGGAATGTTTGACATGGAAATTGTCAAAATGTAAGTACTGTTCTTTGTTAGTAGCTTTAATGTGAACAGAAGTACATAGCTGAACGTCCGTTCCCAAATGTGATAGATTCAATTTTCTCAAATGAATTGCTCTATCTTTTTGCCCTGCTTTTAAACTTTTGTCTGTTTCCACAAGCGAACTTTCCCAATTGAAATTTATTTTTGTAATTTTATTTCTATCATAAATTTTTTATATCAGATGGTCAGCTTTTTCTGTGACAAAGTCTCACCCATTCATTACTTATTGTTAGCCCTTGTCTGTTCTCATGATTTTTGTGTGACTTTTTCTTCATTTTTTCCAATTTTTCTGATCTTTTCCCATGAGACTGTCACTGTCTCTCCTCTCTTTTCATGATGAATCCAATCGCATATTATATTAGGTCCTTTCGAAAACATGCTTTGCACTATCCAAACTACTTTCTCACATTGTGTTTCTTGAACCTGCTTGTCCCTGGGAGTTCGACCCAGAGACCTAACATTGAGAGCCCCTGTTTCTAGATGTAATAGTACTCTACACCACCCTCTTTTGCAGTTTCAAATACAGCAGTCTCTTACATTTATCAGGCTAAACTGTGGCTTACATACCACATTCCCAATTTCCACTTCACCAGACTTCTCTCCTCCTACAAAATCCTGCAACTATCTTCACGCTATGTTTCCTTGGATGGTATCATCCACCAAGCCACTGCAACAGCAATCCAAATGTCACCTCAAAAATCTATTCAACCTTCTCCTAAACTACCCAACAGCAGTGTTTCCCCTTTCCTTCACATGTAATGTCAACTGCAAATATCACTTTCCAGCCCAATCCCAAAAGCTTTCTAACAGTAAACCTGACTTTAACCATACCTTGAACAATCTTGACCAATGATCCCTACTTGATCCACCATCACTACCTCAAAATCATCCCGTATAAGCCTTGCAAAAATTCCTAATATCCAACATTGTTTCACAACCATTTCTTAGGTCCCTACAGCATGATCCTAACCTGTCTTCTGCAGAACTCCATCTTTGTTATTCCCTAAAAACTGATGACCCCATCAGTATCCTCCTGACAGACAAGAGATCTACCACTGTGGTACCTGAATGACAGGGGTATGTGAGTTAGGGTCTGTACCAGCTGTCTGGTACCTCTATGTACAGCATCTGTCCTCAACAAACTGTCCCTGTGATACAAACTGACCTACAGTCTGTCCTTAAAAACCTCAGACACATCACAAGTACTAACACCTTGATCCATAGAACTTCTTATCCCATCCAGACCATACACTCCCTCCTTTTACCATCTTCCTAAAATACAGAAACTCAATCATCCTGGCTGTCCCATAGTTACTGGCTTCAAAAAACCCACTGAATGTATTTCTGCCTTAGTTGATCAATAGCTGCCACCTATAGTATAAAAACTCCCCTCATATATTAAAGAAACAAACCATTTCCTAGATTCTCTGAAATCTGTGCCCATCCCACACCCACCACACACCTTGCTGGTCACGAGCCATCAATCTTTGTATCAACATCCCCTATGTACATGTTGTGTCTACTGCTGAACATTACCTCAACCATTGCCCATCTAATTTCAAACCTATGACATCTTTCCTGCTCATCTTAATCAAATTTATACTTACAATTACTTTACCTTTGAGGGGCAGACATATAAACAGATCAGGGGCGCGGATGTGGGAACAAGGATGTCTTCTTTCTGTGCCAACTTTTTCATGATTTGCTTGGAGGGGGCTTTCCTGGGGTTCAGAAGCCTTCAGCCTTTAGTTTGGTTAAGAAACCGTGACAACAGCTTTGCCATATGGACTAATGGTAAGGATGACATGTTAAAACTTTTGAAATCTGTAAATACATTCTCCCAATTAAAATTCACGTGGCCCTGTTTCGAATCCCTTGTCAGTTTCCGTGATATTTGTGATATTGACCTCATTCTTACCAAGGGTCAGTTACACACTTCTGCTCACTTTAAAATACTAGCAAACAGCAGTATTTACATTTTGACAGTTCTCATTCTTTTCAAGTCAAATGTTCCCTCCCATACAGCCTAAGCATTCAAGGCAAAAGAATTTGTTCTGATGCAGACTTCTTACAGCAATGCACAACTTCAGCTATCACTGTTCATACTTATCCCACCAGGCTATTTAACACTTTCACGGGCCATGGGGGATATACTTCTCACTAAATGCATTTCATTGCAGCATTTATGGGAACGTGTTACTATTTCTGTATGCTACTGGCACCTAGTCGTAATCCGCTGTACATTCTATAGTTTCTGTTTGTTGTGAAATACAGCCCAATGGTTCTTGGAAAGTATGGTTACAACCATAGTAGTTTCCAGAAGTGACTTGGGAAGTATACTTACCACAGAATTAATCTGTCATTTGTGGTTCTTGGGAACTGAACTTACCACAAACTTATGGGTACATTTTACCACCTCTGTCTATGCCTGAAATGTTGTGGTACTACACTGCACCAGATGAATGAAAACTGATACAGCAATCAGTTTCTGTTTGTTGTGGGATCTCTATTGTTGTCAGAGCACATTGCTTCACTTATTCAATATGCATTATTGTGACATGTATCAACTCATACCTTTATTGCATCATAAAGTTTCTAGGAGTCTTGTCACATTGAGGTAAGTGAACTTTAACATCAGTAACATATTTTTTAAGAAATAAAATGAAAGAAAACATAAAATAAAAACAGAAAACACTGTTCAGCTCACAAAAGGGAAGCAGACAATGCATTTAGCACCATATTTTTAATATCTCACAAAAGTGCCATAGTGACGTATGTACCACCACAGTTTTTGGTCCTAAATCACAAAAAATTATCATAAAATAAATATAGTCAGTTGATCACATTTCTAACAGGATAGCAGAAAAATTATCTTCACTGAGTTGCTGCAAAAAATGTGCCCATAAAAGGGTTAAAGAACATATTTCCCTCGCCTCACATCCTGTCATGGTACTGATGATTGCTCCAAGAAACAACATAGGAGTACATCTCTTGTCACTCAGCACTATCATGGTCTTGAAAGCATTAATCACCTTTTTCGACAAGACAATGACTCTCTAAAATCAAGTGCTGAAACAATGTCCTTTCTGTCTGACATGTTACTTGACTCACGCAGAATAACTTTTCCTCATTGCCCCCATCCCCCAGTCCCTGTTCAAGACCCTTTGCTTCTTCTGCACTCATTTCCCTACCCTATGACTTCTACCCCTTTGTCCATCTCCACAGTAAGACTTGCCCTGTGCACCGTCCTACCACCACATACACTAGACCAGTAAGTGCTACAAAAGGGGGAGCCATCTGTGAAATGACATGTGTCATGTACCAAATGGTATGTAAACATTGCATTGGTATGACTATCGCCTAGTTATCAGTTAGGATGAATGGACATAGACAGAGGGTGTAAACAGGCAAAAAACAGTATCCTGTTGCAGAGCATGCTCTACAACATGACAGCCATGACCTCGGTGCCTGTTCCACCCCATGTGCCATCCAAATTCTTCCCCCTGACACCAGTTTCTTAGAAATCCAATGGTGGGAACTGGCATTACAACATGTCCTTGGTTCTCGCCACTCACTTGAGTTTAATTTAGGTTAATTTCTTTGTCTCAGCATTTCATTTCAGTAACCATTCCTTTATTCCTTCCCTTTTAGTTTTACATATCTTATATTTTCTGACCTACGTATTTTTACCCTGTCCCCCACCTCTACCACATGTAATACACATAGCTTTCCACTTGCATTGACTCTTGCATGTTGTTTTGCCAGTGATTTCTGTTTTGCGTATTACCCTGTCTTCCACATTTAAGCTCCCAGGCTTTCATATCACATCCAATGCAGTCCCCAACAATCAGTCTCTTCTTCTCATCCCATCTGGTAAGCCTCCTCTAATCCAGGGTTCTGGGTGACTTTTGCATAACTCTCCCAATTTCCTTAACATCTCCAGTCCTGTTTCTTCAGCCCTCTACCTTGTACTCCAACCTTTCTGCCACAAGAAGGAGCTACTGGCTCCAAAAGCTTGCACATTTCCGTAACTTTTATGTGTGTTTTCTCTTGCTGCCACTTGGTGAGTATGAAAGAAAATGTTTACAACTCTAAAAGTAAAGGATTCATTATGGTTACTGTTCACTGATGCATCACACCATACTCTAGAAGCACAATAATAAACATGCCTACAATCACAATATTTCCTTAGTCTCAATTAAAAATTCAAAAATTTCATTTTGACTGTCAGTCTGGTAGCTCCCTGATTCAGTTAATTATAACTTGAGTTTAATTTATTTGCTTACAACAGATATGTTTTTTTATAGTTACATAAGAGTAATACCAGTTACGTTTCTTTCTGGTGTTGTACCTATGGCATGTGTCATACAGCTGGTTTCTATAATAGTTCTCATTGATGTGCATTATGCATTGTGAAATATATAGCAATGGCAGCATCATAAGCTGTAATTTTATGCAGCTAGGTTAACTGTGAGCAATGCACAATGCGTCTCGTGCTGCATGTTATCCTCGCTGAGTTCTTGTGTAATTTAAATATATTCACTGCATTCTATTGGTGGCACCACAGATTCATACCATGTATTGAGGCATAATGGACAACTTTGTGCACTAAATACCAACACAGATGTGCTGTTTTCTCAGGGGAAAAATAAGTTTACTAATTTTACATATGCCAATTTTTTAAGACATTGTCCGAAGTCAGTTTTGAATCAGTTTTTATGTCAAAGAAATTCCTGTTCAGATTGTGTGTTATGATTGCATGTAATTTGTAGGTCATGTACTTTATTTTCATTGTTACAGAAGAAGGTTGCATTACACCGAACTTGAACATCATTGGTGATCTGAACTATTTCATATTTCAACATCTCTATTATTTTTCATGTTATGCAGACAGCTAGATCATCAACAATTAAATAACTGCAAGTAGGTGACTCTACTGCTTTATATGGCAAGGCATTAATAAAAATAGTAAATAAGATTATATGGAGTACCAAACCTGCACTGACAAGTACTCACAATCCAAGTGTCTACTTCCTGCAAGCCACTACTTAAACGAGTTTCCACTAATTCTGCAGCATTTTCTTGAAAGCCATAGTACTGCAGTTTTTTAATAATATATCAGGGGATGCAGATCCTAAACCTACTGATAAATGAAAAAGTGTACTCTAAACCAACTCCTAGTTGATTAATGCACTGTGTCAGAAATGAGACAGCACCTTCAACTTTATCCACATCTGATCTGAAGCCAAATTATCACTGAAGATCCTGTTTTCTTCTAAGTTATTTGCAGTTTGTTCATTCAGTACAGCTACTCTATTGATACACACATCTAATTGTCACAATTTGAGAGGCTACCTCTCTTGTGAAATTGAGTAACTTTCATATACGCTGTACTGTTGGGAACAAGGCTTCCAATATGTGTGAATCGCTAAATGTGTAAGTATTTATACTAGGTGAACATATCCACATTTTAACATTGATGGATTCAATCCATAAATATCACTTCCAAAGATGCCTCTCATCATTTTTCAATACATTACAACCATTTTTATCTGGTTTCTTTTAAAATGTGACAGAATCTTTCCTTTTCAATTATGAACATCTTCCTTACAACATCAGAGCCTGTACTACTGTACCATTTATAATATGATCACAGATTTTCTTAATCTTCAGCAACTCTTCATTGTATACCTTATTAAATCTACTTGTTGTTTTTTCACTTAATATTTTATGTTGAGATTCTTTATTTCAGTTAGATTACAAAAGATTTATAAAGCTTGGTTTCTCAGAGATACACTGACTGTCACACAGTACCACAGTACCAAACATTTTCAGCTCTACCAGTCCAAACATTCAATTGCACTTCCTTAGCAAATATATGAAAACTCACATCATGCAGATACGGCAATGCACTTCATGTCCTTCTTTTCAGTGCTAATGATTCCTCCAAAGAAAAAAGAAAAATGAGCACTGACTTTCACATGAATTGAATCTTCTGCAATCCATTTCTTCCCCACAGCATCATTACTTTTACACTGAAGTGAATTTTCCCAATTTGTGAAGTTTTCTTGCATAAGACCCATCAATTCTGAAAAACCTGTGCATCCTCTTCGATGCTCAACTAATACCAAAGGTATTATTCTTTTTCAGGAACTTCAGTTCTTCCTTAATGGCCTCAACCACTGATTTTTATTGCTAGACTGCACAGCTTCAGTATATGAGCTTGGGCCCTGTTCACTGGCGACAGGAGCTACAGCCATATATTTCATAATGTCCATTGTCTCCACTCCCTCTCCCCAAGCTTTCACGCAAAGAAAGAAGTGTAGATTTAGTCAGCACCAACATGTACCATTTTTCTGTCTTGACCAATCTTCAAGGTTTTGAATTTAATGACTTGTGTTTTGTAGTCACCAAAGCAGGCTGCCATTTTGTAGATCACTAAAATAATGGGCAAATTCACATTATTTTACATCAGTTTATTGACCCAAAAAAAAAAAAATACTTAGCAGTTGTCACACATGGCCTATTAAGATTTTTTATTTAAAACAGACTACAAAAGTTTTACAAAGTTTGTTTCCTCAAAGTTACGCTGACAACATTTGGTAGTCAATCACTTTCACTTTTACCAGTCCAGAAATTCCATTGCACTTGGATAACAAAGATATGAAAACTCTCATTGCACAGATATGATGGTATACTTCATATTTTTCTCTTCATTGTCAACATTTTATAAGCAAATGACATGTTAAAACTTCTGGAGAGAGTGACTAAAAGATCATCAACTTTCATATCTGTGGAATGTTCTCATAACATTTGCAACCAGTTACCATTAAAGAAATCGAATGTAAATGTATTCAGGGTTTCCTCACTCACCACAAGTTTTCCCCTCGGCAAATACACTGAATTAGTTTTACCATTAGTCTTGTAGGATTTCCTGGTGGTCACATGCTAAAGTTTTAATTATATCTGACTTGAAATGTTTTACTTTATATGAGGCAACAATATTATCTATGCAGCTTCCTATATCTTTGGCTTGTGACTTTGTTGTTTAAGTATTTGTAACATAAATCCCCAAAGAATCAGATAAAATATTTACATAGGATCTATAATTATTAGACAGTTGGAAGTTTAAGTTGAAATTAGTACAAATAACTACCCTTCATCTATTTTATCATATACTTTTACATATACACATTAATTTACCAACAGTTTCATATATTGTGCCACCTCCTATTTCAACTGAATGCAAATCTGTGGTTATGACTGATAAAGCTTCCATCCAAAACTGTGCCACTTTGACTAACATTTCTACTTTTGAAGCACCGATTTTATTTGAGGTTTCAAAATTAATCCCCTTTCAAAGGTAGATCACATGTTCACCATAATTGCTACATTTCACCAGTATATATTAGCTACAGTGTATCCATCAGGACAGTGCAACTCTAGCTTCACCTGTTTCAGCCAGTCTTCTACAAGACAGTCAACATTTATATCAAACAATTTAGTGAGATTTTCCACAGCAACCAGCTTATTGAATAAAGATCATACATTTCAGTGCAGAAAATTAAAACTCTCAGATTTCTGTGTAACAGTTGCACCTGATACTTCACTATTAGCAGTTTTACAATTGTGACTTTCTTTTCAAAAATATGTTGTGCAAAAGTCAGGCAACTCGTCTCTAGAATCTCTTACTTTAAAAATACTCTCACCGTTTTCAGAACAAGTCAGGCGAAATGCAATTAGATTACCTGTAGCCATTCCAGCTGTGTAAATTTAGCCAGGAGTGATGGTACTGAACTTCATGCTATGGTACCTAAATATACACTACTACCTTGATTGCATCTGCCCCCAGTAGCTGAGTGGTCAGTGTGACAGAATGTCAGTACTAAGGGCCCGGGTTCAATTCCCAGATGGGTTGGAGGTTTTCTCCGCTCAGGGACTGGGTGTTGTGTTTTCCTAATCATCATCATTTCATCCCCATTGACGTGCAAGTCGCCAAAGTGGCATCAAATCGAAAGACTTGCTACGGTCTACCTGATGGGAGGCCCTAGTCACACGACATTTATGATGACCTTGATTGTAGTACTGTTATCTAGAGATAAGGGAGTATCCAATAATGATCTATTTCACCTCGTTTCACTACAAAACTCAATTTAGGAATTTGCACTGGCACTGGATTGAGTAAAGTTCACAATTTTTCATATTGTGTTGTCTTTATTGGTGATTGTGGTTATGCTGGTGATAGTGATGATTGCTCAGCTTCTGCAACCGAGGATGGTGGTTCTGCTGTTAATATTTGTACTTTATCTGTGATTTGTAATGACTGTGCTGCTGCTCTTGGTGGTAGTTGCTGTGCTGGTGTTTGTGGTTGGGATGATGTTGGTTGTGCTTTTTGTTGCACTGTTCAGGGTGACAGGTTTATGGGTACAGCATTTCTTTTGCTGGATGTATTCAATATTCCCAGAAACTTACTAAAAAAGAAAAAGTCGCTTGCCATTTCTGTTCAGGTGCAACCTGTATCTTGTAAAATTGTTTCTCTGCAGGTAATCAACAGGCAACACTGTATATTTTAACATGTTTTGCAGATCTTCTCAGATGGTCTGTTATCCTTAATAAATTCCTTATTTACGCAGGAAGCAGTTATGAGATCATCTCTGTACTATAGCAGCCATCAGGAATAGGCACCTCAAGGCCATCTCACAGCATTGTCAGTTTTGTAATGAAAAATGTTGCCGCTGATGAATTTGTGTTCTGTTGAATCTTTTAGAATCTTCCAGTGAGAAAGTTGTTAAGAAAATTATGAAATTAATTTTGGCAACATCTAAGACAACATTACTGTTTAGTGTCATGTATGAACACATTTTGTTTATTGGGAGACTTCATGCACAACAGCATACAACTACTGTACTTCTATGCTGCTGCCATAATATTAGTTCTGATGGCTTGCAATAATATGGCCAAGAATATTCCCTACCTCCTGAAAATTTCTTACTTTCTACCCTTACTGACACTTCTTTGCTGCATCCATCACTCAGATTTCCAGTACACACTTTACAAAATTAACTGTAGGTACTTTTAGGCCAATATTTCCATTGAAGTTGAGCAAAATATACTTTTGTGTATGGTTTTGTGAAACCCAAGTTTTATGGTTGAACGGAATGGACAGTGTCTTGAAAGGAGGACATAAGATGAACATCAACAAAAGCAAAACGAGGATAATGGAATGTAGTCAAATTAAATCAGGTGATGCTGAGGGGATTAGATTAGGAAATGAGACACTTAAAGTAGTAAAGGAGTTTAGCTATTTAGGGAGCAAAATAACTGAGGATGGTCGTAGTAGAGAGGATATAAAATGTAGACTGGCAATGGCAAGGAAATCGTTTCTGAAGAAGAGAAATTTGTTAACATCGAGTATAGATTTAAGTGTCAGGAAATCGTTTCTGAAAGTATTTGTATGGAGTGTAGCCATGTATGGAAGTGAAACATGGACGATAACCAGTTTGGACAAGAAGAGAATAGAAGCTTTCGAAATGTGGTGCTACAGAAGAATGCTGAAGATAAGGTGGGTAGATCACGTAACTAATGAGGAGGTATTGAATATGATTGGGGAGAAGAGAAGTTTGTGGCACAACTTGACTAGAAGAAGGGATCGGTTGGTAGGACATGTTTTGAGGCATCAAGGGATCACAAATTTAGCATTGGAGGGCAGCATGGAGGGTAAAAACCGCAGAGGGAGACCAAGAGATCAAAACACTAAGCAGATTCAGAAGGATGTAGGTTGCAGTAGGTACAGGGAGATGAAGAAGCTTGCACAGGATAGAGTAGCATGGAGAGCTGCATCAAACCAGTCTCAGGACTGAAGACCACAACAACAAAGAAGACTGTTGTACTCAACACACAGTAAGTGCATTTTACACAAAACTTCATTCTTACTGCTGCAGTTTCTCTGCATTCCATTAAAAAATTGTGTCCATCATTATACTCCCAAAATCAAATACCAAGTGAGTGGATAAAACAAGGAACAGAGGTCTCTGAGCCAGATAATTAAATTTTTCGTGGAGAGCACTCTGTATTTTTGTAGCTGTCAGATGCAGCCATCTGTAGTAGTCTCAAAGTACAGTTCAGTGCACAATTTTTTTTCTCAAAATGGTCAAATTCCATAATTTCCATTTTCATTTATATCCCTTTCTGGGAAAATGAAAACATGCTCACATCCAGAGATTCTTCTAGTATTACTGCATTGTTGTTATGTAATACAGTCAATTTGGAAATACTACAAGGTTTTATGGTATTCCTGTTTTTTTCACTGTTGGCCAGATCAGTAAAAAAATCTTCAGTGTGTTTGATATGACAGTTTTAGATTGTTTTTGAATGTCTTTTCACTCTTTACGCACACAGACCAGAGTACCACTACATGTAGGCCCTTGCTCACCCATTTCGCTCACTACCACCATTCCTTATATGACTGAAACCACACATGAATACATAATATCACATGGAAACACGAACATTCAGCTGCAACAAAGCTATGAGGTGGGCCAGTCCAAGGGCTTAAGGCTGGCAGAGAAGCAGGGAGTGGGTGTGACCTTGAATTATCCAATTTTGTGACGGTGACTGTAGTGTTCAAATTAGATTCAGATTTTGAACTTGGTAATTTGTTCCGATATACATCATTGGAGCCCCCCATTATTACTGTATATTTGGTTGCATTTTATGTGGTGAGCTTTGACACACTTGCCCCTGGTTTCACACAGTTATGAGCATTTGCACCATGTTCTCCAAGTAAAAATTCCATCAGTCCACATCCGTGAATATCTGAGTGTATGTTTGCATTGAAAGTTTTCCGTTGTGTGCTACTCATCATATTTACAAATGCACTCTTGCTAGTCTTTCCATTTGCACAGATTCCTTGTGCAGTTTATTTTGCCTCTAGTTAGTTCTTTAATGTCACTTGGTACTCACATTCACATTGTTTTCTGGAAGAGAACTTCTAAGGCTTGATACACATATAATATCTTTCGTTTGACATATTTTTATGTATTTGCAGTTCTGTCACTATAGATACTTCGAGTATTGTATGTATTGTATTGTATTTATTGGTCCAGTAAATCTTACATGTACAGTACAGCACATCAGATATTGGACAGGTCAAAGTATATCTTACAATTAAAACACTTTAGAAACTAGAAAATTATCTTCACAAAATTTTACAGCACTTCATATACTGGGCAAGTCAATGTGTAAGTTATAATTAAACCACATTAGAAACTTGAAGTTTACAACTGAATACATGTATAAGCCAATATTAACAATTAAAGTATTTGCATGATCCTCACTTAAGCTCTAAGGATTTTTGAGGAACTCTTCTACACTATGAACTGACATGTACACTAGAGAATTACATTCACAGAATTTCACTTCATATACTGGGCAAGTTGCTATACAACTTATACTTGAACCCCATTATAAACTTGAGAATTACATCTGAATGTATTTATAGGCCAATATTAATGGTTACAGTATTTGCATAATCATCACTTAGACTCTCGAGGATTTTGGAGGAACTCTTCCACACTATAAAAGCAATGTGTCAACAGATATTCTTCTAATGCTGCTTTAAAATTTTTTTACATCTGTCATTACTTTAATTTCTCTTGGCAATTTATTGTAGATAATTTTTCCATGGTGTAATGTTCCTTTTTGGCACAAACTGGTTTTTGTATGGAGTACATGAAAGTCAGTTTTCTGTCTTGTATTATGATGATGAACATTTTCATTTTTGGGGAGGATACTAGGATTTGTTATTGTATATTTCTTTATAAACATTGCACTTTCAAATAGGAAAATACATGGAAGGGGAAGAATCCCCATCCTTTTAAATAATGGTCTACATGGTTTGTTCCTTTTTATTCCAGCCATGATTCTCACTATTCTTTTTTGCATCCTGAAGAGTTTTAGGCAGGATGGCGAGTTACCCCAAAAAGTGATCCCATATTTTAGGACAGAATGTGTATTAGAATAGTAAACTGTCATTAGACAGTCCTTATGACAGCAGTTTTCTAGCACTCTCATTAAATAACACATGGTACTTAGCGTCTTTAATATGTTGTCAATGTGAGTTTCCCATCTAAGATTATCCTGTAGCCAGACCCCCAGAAATTTTGTATTAGGCACACTTGTAATATCCGTGTCTGACATCTGAATTCTTATATCCTCTTCAATGTTTCTCTTGATATTATGAAAATTTAATGCTACTGTTTTGCTTTTATTTATTATTAGTTTGTTTTGGTTGAACCAGTTTACAACATTTGTTAATGCCTCAGACAGTCTTGTCTGTAGTATCTCTGCAGTCTTCCCGCTGACTAATATGCTTGTGTCATCTGCAAACTGGATAGTGCTATGGTACTGGTTGGCTGATGTTAGGTCATTTATATATATCAAAAATAGGATGGGGCCCAGTACCGAGCCCTGCGGTACTCCATATTTTACTGCTTTATAATCAGAATAGTGTCTTGTTGATTTATTTTCTTTGTGAAAATGTATTACTACTACTAGCTTGCGGTCAGTAAGATATGATCTAAGCCAGCTGTTAGGCATACCTCTGATACCAATTCTTTCAAGCCTCTGCAGCAATAGAGTGTGGTCTATGATGTCAAAAGCCTTAGACAGATCAAGGCATATGCCAGTTACTTTTTGTCCACTATCAATTTTTTCGAGTACTTCACCCAGAAATTCATATATTGCTGTTTCTGTTGATCGGCCTTTCCGGAAGCCATGTTGGGTTGTGGATAATATTTTGCACTTTTCTAGAAAATCTAGCAACCTCTTATGTAAAATTTTTTCTAGTATTTTAGAAAATGTAGATAGCAAGGCAATAGGTCTATAATTGGCTATGTCTTCTTTCTTACCCTTTTTGAACAGTGGTTTTAGTTTCACTGTCTTTAAGCAGGAAGGAAAGACTCCATTTGTTAATGAACTGTTGAAAATGTGGGCTAATGGTATTGCAATGAGGTCCCCCACATTTTTAATGACATAATCTGGAATCTCATCCACACCTGTTGAAAATTTTGTTTTTAACTCTCTTATTGATAGTATAATTTCCTTAGGGTTGGTTGGAGTAAGAAATAGGGAGTTGCAGTTCCTATTTTGATTGGATGGTGTTGTAGCAGGATTTTTATTTGAAGATTTTATGTCAGATAGTAATTTTTCACTAATATTTGCAAAGTATGTATTAAAAGCATTGGCTACTTCTTCTGGATTTGTAATTTTTTTGCCATCTTGGATTACCTGGAGATTTACATTTTGGGAGGTCTCGTTTCCTACTTGTTCTCTGACTATCTTCCACATGGCTTTCATTTTGTTCCTGGCCATTTTTATATGGTGATCATTTGTTGTTTTTTTAGATTATTTTATGACTTTGTGAAGCACTCTCTTATAATTCTTGAAATGCACCAGAAATTCTTCTGCAACATTTTGTGTTTTTGAGATTTCATAAAGTCTCCTCTTTTCAGCACATGATATTTTAATGCCTTTCGTCAGCCATGTAACATTTCTTTTTTTAGTTTTTAATGTTTGGTTTTTAACTGGAAAAGAAATATTGAAATAATGGGTGAATATTTCCATGAACATGTCAAACTTTTTACATGTGTCCTCATAGTTGTCTATATCATTCCATGTTTCTTTTTTCAGTAAGTGCCTGAAGTGTTCTAGGTTGTGCTTGCTAAAATTTCTACCTTTTCTTGTCATCTGTTGTTCAGTATTTCCTGCAGTGTCTACTGGGAATTCAATAAACTGTGCTTAATGATCACTGAAACCTGTATTCATATTTCCAGATTTGTATAAATATTTATCTGTATTTATTAGTATCTGATCTATAGCACTGCTTGACGATTTTGCTGTATCATCACATTGGACATTAATGATCTTTTCTTTAGCTCTTGTGTAAAGTATTTCATCACTGCTTCTCCGCAGTGGCACATGTTTTGTGAGCTTATCACTTTCATTTGTACTTATACATGTAACGGCTCAGTCTTTTTAGTGTTTTTTGTATTAGTGTATGACACGGCCGACAAACACTATCATAGTGTCATACCAGAGCTCACCACAAGGGAATAACATTGACCATGGGATTTCCCTGTGCTTAGCATAATCTCTCCATTGTATTGTTGTCTCCTATCATGGGTGTCAGACCTTGATTTAACACTTGAGGAACATTTTCATTAGGTGTTTGGACAGAGTCATACGAAAATATCAGCTGAGATTTAAAGGGAATAACATTTATTGTGGATGATTCCATAAAGAATTAGTTATATAACTGGATGAGAATGTCCCGTGTTCTCTGTGTCACTTCAACCAAGTCAATAGTAGGGGAATGCTTTATGTAGCTAGGCATAAGTGAGGGATGCTGCTGCGGCAGTGGCTATGAATGGCTCCGTTGTCTGCTACATGTGCCAGTAGGTCATCTCTAAACAAACAATATACCTGTGGTTAGTTTGTGGCCTTGACTAGTACCTGAGGCCTTAGTGTACTGCTGTTGCAGCCTTCAGGGCTCTGCTCTGTGGCACCTCCGTCAGCTTCAGATGAGAGTCTCTTCCACTCAGTGACTGAAAGTTCTAAATTAATTTTCCACATTCATGTAAAAACTTCCTTTGCTCTTATGTTCTTCATGTAGGACCAAGGTTTTTGTTACAGTCATCATGATTGGTTGAATTCATAATCACTGCCTGCCAGCCCCCACCATTCAGCCAAGAGCATCTCTAAACCTCTAATTTCTCCTTTCCTTTAGCAATATTCCTCTAGGTTTTTGTTGCTAACATCCCATAAGAGCATTTCACATTACATATACTTCAAAACTAACATTCCTTCCCAATGTCTCCATAACAAATTTGTAAGTACCAGTTTCTTGCTGTCTGCAAATCATGTTGACTTGAAACTGCACACAAATACATTAAAGGATGACAGAGGGGAACTCAAGAGCCCATCTCAACATATGTCACTACAGCTGTATAATGAAATGAGTCTGGTCACCTATCTGAAATCCTGTCCAGGCCAGCAGAAGCCTGATGAAACTTTCAGTTGCTAAAAGTAGCCTTCTGTTGAACGCTATATCATTCTCTATATACATAATGTAATAAACAAAAATAATATAAAATGATACAATACATAGTAATACAAATGTATATGCATATACGCTTCTGTTATTAAAAATCATAGTTCTTCATATGCCCTTACTTTTATCATTTCCAGCCAGCATCCATTTATACAAAACAATAATTCAATGAATGATTTATGTAAGATGACAGCTGTCTTTTATATAAGACAGAATCAAGGCACATGCTCTGAAGTCTTTCTGAAACAATTTTACAGAAAATACTTGTTAAAGAATTTCATTTTTGCTTTACTTGTAGCTTTAGATTTCAGGTTCATGATGATTTGCCCATCATTTCATTAATGGTCATTGTCATTGTGATATTTACATGGAAGTAAGGCACTGTTCGGAACTCAAAAAGTTTTCAATAAAAAAATAGAGGTCACTATGATTTTACATTTGATGCATATTACACAATATGTTGCTGCCTATGAATTTTAGCTAACTTATTGAATTTTTCTTTAGACTTGGGTGGATACGTAGCACACACATTTGTGATTGCACTGCTCCAGTGATAAAGTCATAGTGAAATATCCACAAAATTCTCCATATGTTATAAACAATTTGAGATGTCAGAATGAGATTTTGGCAAATGATAGGCAAATGATAGCACATAAAGAGGAGAGTATTTTGCCATATGACTATTATGCAAGACTACATTATCTAACATGTTATTCCACTAACTACAGCCTTTTTCGATGAAAGAATGTAATTTTTAATGGCCATTGATAGCTGGTGAAATGAGAAATGCTATGGGTTTTGGAACAATGTAAGTGAAGACATTACACATTTATTTTGTATGAATGATGTGTTTTTCTGTGAGATACTGACCTTATTTTTCCTCAGTTCCGTACTTAATAAATTTAATAAAGCACTATTTCATAATTCTATCACAGTTGCATCTGCACAACATATTAGTTAGGTGAGCTTGTGTAAACTGTACAGTGTTTTGGCAAAATAAGCAAATGTTATCAAAGCAACAAGAAATATATGTGATTTTTACTCAGCATTCACCACTTACGACGCTTCTCTGAAAGTTATAAATAGTTAACAAGTCAAGTGAAAATAAATTGCTGCATTTTCCGCAGAATCCTTTTTAAATACTAACCATACCAGAGGTGTTTTGAATGTTCACCGTGCAAACGTGGGCATGATTGGGCCTCATTTAATATTTACAAAAATTGTGAGTGTAGGCTTCAGTTTAGAACTCCACTTGCACTCCAGCACTCGGCATTTCCCCTACAACACCTTCCTGCAACCCCCACCACTACTGCTCTCCCCACACATGCCTATGTGGACTCTGATTTAAGACTTCTGAATGTGGACTTGGAGTGAGTCGGTGGAGGACTGTCTGTTTTTATTTGGATAGCCCTCTTGCGGAACAAATAATTTGTTTTAGGTGGCAAGTGATGCAACCACAAAGAATTATTCTATATGTTGCAAGAGACAGTAAATGCCATAGTTTGCCATCTTGATACCTTCTCAGGTACAAATGTTTGTGATAATTCTAAGGAGAGTGTTTACTCGAGGATAAAGGAAGTGGGTTACATCACTGCCCCTACCCAAGTAGAGCACAAATCATTAAATATATAATCATCAATAGCTTTATACAATTCAGAAAATAATGAGATACAATATAATTGAATCATGTATCTGACTTGAAGAACTTTGTTGACTAACAGTCACAGGAAACAGTAGGCAGACTAATATATATAACCTAAGTCATTTTACTTTCTTATTGGAAGAACTTGGCATTCATGCTATGTCTCTTTGTTCTTGTGCTATACATCAGTCCATTTGCCCATTCATCATGCGCAGATTTTGTAATACCCCAGCACAATCTCATTCAACACACAGTAACCCAACTTTTCCACCTGAAGGAAACTTTGCAGAGACATTACTGTGGCAGGTGAAAGCATAAGGTAGGAAAATGTTTTCTGCCAATTGCGAATTGACAACTGGAAGCATGAGCTGGCATTCCTCATTTTCGTATTTGGCCATGGCTAGTAGTTGATGCCGCAAGGAAGCTCACGGGCGGCAATAAGATATTAGCTGGTGCTGAGAGCACTGTAAATGAGGCAATCCAGCTGGTGATAAATTACTAAATTCATTGGAATGACTGAAGCCCCTGTGTCTAATTGAAACTTCATGCAACACCCAGCTATTTTCAAGTCCACCATGGTATGATGCCACTGTAGGACTGCTAACGTGCTTGCAGGCTCAATTGTGAACACTGGAACAAATTGTCCCATGGCAGTGCTCACCACCATTTCATACACTCGGTTGCTAAGTATCATAGTGTACAGCAGTCTGAACAAGTTGCAAAGAAAGAGGGGCACTGTCACATCTTGTATAATGACCAACAGTTTGGGCAAAACTGCCTTGCTTGCAGGGGTTTTTCTTGCAGGGTGCTCTGTGTGCTATGGGTGGTATGCGCAACAGCAACCAAGACCAGTCCACTGTGACACCCACCTTACAAGCTGACTGACATTCGGATGCCAGAATTCCCCCTCTGTTACTATGCTCAACCAACAAACTCAGTGGTGTGGTCACTGAAGCCTGAATTGCCTCTGATGGGGCCCGTCCCAATTGTGTGACTCACCTATGTTGGTGACCTGCCAGTTGTTCTGAAACATATTTTGCACTCGCTATCTTTCCCAACATCGTATCTGAATGTTCTAACACCCTAGTCTGTACTGCTTTGTCTGGCACCAGCCACACCTCAACGTCATGAATTAGAGGGTCTCCATAGGTTGTGCTACAATGTTTACACTCAAAATGACATTACATATTAAGCTATGAAATTCAGTTATCCATGCTGCATACAACTACCCAGGACGCTTATGATAGTGAAATTCTAAGTGGACATCTACTATGTGCATTTGTGACCATAGTAGCAAGTTACTAATAAACAAAACTCTATAAAATGCACATTTTCTGGGACCATAAGGGGCTGCAAGTTCTGAACCACCTCATAGAAACAACAGCAACAACAACAACAACAACAACAACAGCAACTACTGCTACTACTACTACTGCTACTACTACCACTACTACCACTACTACTACTACTCAGCAGCAATAGAGTGATCTTATCTGCAACCTCAGTGATGTGCCTTACCTGGCAGTACAGCTTAAAATGGTGTAAATAACTTTTCCACTTTTCATCAAAACCGGCAAATGGGGCTGGCAGCTGCAGTGAAGGCTGCACTGTTGCACTGTCAGTGTTCACAGTGCCAGCTGTGTAGTCAGCGAATGAATGAGCTCCTGCATTTGCTCCTCTTGCAACTGCTGCTGTTTAAAAAAAAATAAAAGAAAATTTTAAAAAAAATTTAAAAAAATACCCAAGAACAAGTTCTCGTCAGCAAGTGTTACATATTGAATAGTGAGACACAGTCACAAAAATGTCAGGACTGAGTACTAAGTGCTATGACTTGATGGCAGTGAACAAACACTGAGGGTCAACCTGATCAGTGAGCAGAGAGCCTGAAAGCATGGTCAGAGGACAAACATGAAACTAAGGGAGTGTGACAGCACATTGTATTCACACACAAATACAAGCAAGCATAGGCCAAATTAAACAAGAATCTGAGCTAGAGCTAGTATGTGACTGGATTCAGAGTCCACGAGGTTGCTCCAGGAAAGGTAAGGTTTCAAAGGCACTGTTTAGTGTATGTGACACTCAATGCCACTTTGGTGGAGCCGCAGATCACTCTCGCTCTTGACCATGAACATCTTCTCATCTGACATACAGGAGTCTGGTGGGAATACAAAACTTAGAAAGAATTCATTGAATTCACTGGGCAATATTTTGAGTGTTACATCATCTTTCTCAAAGTTATTGTTAGGAAGTTTAATATAGTTTTTCCAACAGAGTGAATTTGTTTTATGTGTAATAACACTCCACATTGCCTTTTCTTTGTTCTTGAAATTTTTCATTTTTTGGGAATATAGCCTAGTTTTTGCTTTTTTTGGTGACACATTGAAAAATTGTGCTATATTGCTTGTAGTGCTCCTTCAAGCTTTGTTTAGAGCTAGAGTCCTCTGTTTAAATAGAGCTTTCCCTTCCTAGCACAAGATGGGTTGACCCCAGATATTAGCTACCCCTTCTCTGGCTTTGCACTGTAATTGTCTGCAATTCGTATTAAATTCATAGAGTTGAACGAAAACTTTTAGAGAGAATTAAATTTCTCATGTAGTATGTGCACTCAATGTACTTCTTCCCATTGTTCATCTAGTAAATTCTCTCTTAATAGTGTGAATGAATGTCCATTTATGGTTCTGTGGTATTATGGTTTTCCCTCATTAGCAAAATCTAATTAATACATTATTTGCTGTCATTTGGCCATTATTGGCAGATAATCCATTTATTATGGGATTCACATTTATTTTATGAAAGACAGATGGATTTAGAGATAAATTAATTATTGCTGTTGCATTATGTTTTATTTTCTATGGAATGTAACTGAGAAGAAAAAAACAATTCTCTGCAAGAGTGTATCTACGTAAATGCTCTAGATGATTACATTCAAGAATGAAACCAGTACTGAAATGACCATGTGCAGTGAGTTTCTATTAAGTTTTATTAATTATCTCTCCAACTACCTAATAAAATTTATGTTTTCTGAGGGGAGCCTGTACACAGTCAGTACTGCTGTCTTGTGTGTTTCAGTGTCTGTTGTTGCTGAAGCATAGTATTCAAATATCTTTTGAATGCATTATGCATTTAGTTCCATAACATGAGACTTTGTTCCAGCTTTGTCTTTCTAGCCACTTCTCTTCCTTCTATTATACCTCCACTAATATGGTACCAACTTGAATCATTCCAGGTGCATCTGCTCCATATCTGTGACTTACTAGTGATGTTATGCATTTTGCATATGTAGAAATACCTTTCAGATTCAATTTCTATTTTACAAGCTTAACTTTTTTATTTAACATATTCTTCTATGTTTTAACAGAAAATTTCAATTTTTTTCTGCTGAAGCTTCTCCCCATAAATTGATTCTACTGTGTCAGTAACCAAACAGCAGTCCTGTCCTTCGAAACCTGTGATTAATATATTTAGATTCATTGGTCTTTACAAAAGCTGTTTCATTGCTTTTCAGTGCATTATAATGTGATAGATAGTGAGATAGGAATGATATATATTGTTTTATCTATATTCAGATGGTTAGCTGTGCCACTTGTAGCTTTTATTAATTGGACTGTAAAAAGTTTTAATTAAATTTTGTTATTATCAAATAATCATCATCACTATCAGCTGTTTGAAATCATCTACTTGATAGAGGCATCGTCTAGATGTTTTCTTGCATTATGGTATTTTTCGCTCACCTTCCATCAGGTTCTTGACTCAGCAGTGAACTTCCCAGACTCATCTAACATACATCTACCTGACAATGTACCCTCCCAAATTGTTCATTTGTAAGATTGTAATTCCTTTTGTAATATTATAATATTAAAAAGAGAAAATCTACAAGTTTAATTCTTGTTTTGACCTCTATTTTTTAGATATTTTGCTTGCAATTTTTGTTAAATATTCTAAAAATTAGCTTTTATTAAAATTTTTAATTTATTATTTTGGTAGTGATACCATGTTGTTCATGAATTTCATATATATTATTTTCTATTAAAATTTTCAAGAAGATTTTCTTTTCTTTCTTTTCAAATTTATGAAAAGGAAATGTATATGTTTATATATTCACATTTCTTTTCTTTTGACAGCTGTAGCACGTATACTTTCTGAATAGTAGGTGTGTTTTGTCTAAACCCACATTGGGCATCACCTTGAATCTTCAGTATAAGAGCTTAGCTTTGCTAACATTATGTCTGTCTAAATTTTGTAAGTGGTGTACAGTAATGTAATTTCTTCATACTCTGAACAATTTGTTCAGTTCCCTTTTTTTGTATATTGGAAAGTAACAACTTCTTTCCAATTAGATGAAACCTGATCCTCACTTAAAATAGTACTGATAATTTTGTGGAGGCATTTTGTTTCACACATTTCCATAGCAAAGTTCATTAACTCTTGCAAGTAAATAAAGAGCAATTATATGTTGTCCAGTGTCATATAGATTGGTGGTAAGTTAGGTTCACAACAATTAAGACACAGACCTTGTATCCAGGAGTATAATTTATCATTGTAGTTTAATTACATCAGTAAAGGCAACTGCCAGGTTTCTTTGAAATGAATGGATTTGTGGCATAGAGCGCCATAAAAATCGATATTTGTTCTGTGCATAAGTGTGCTATCTTTGAGGAGCGGGGCTTTGGAGAGCATGTTGGACGCTAACGAGTGTTAGCCTCCGGACTTGTATCTGTGTAGACACTAAGTGTGAATAAATCTGTGTATGGGAGAATTCTAGTTGTTTACCTACAACTATACCATATTCCCTCAGATTGATTTCCTTTCCAGTTCTTCGTGATCTTATGCCCCATTTGTTACAACCTCTTCATTGACGATACATTAAATCTTAATCACCATCCCTTATTTCATGCGATCAGCATCAAATTGTTTCAAAGTGTGTCTATAATAATGAGCTAGTAATGATCATTAATTCTTTGTGTCTGTGTGGTATAAACATTTCAGCAATCAGTGGCCAATAATATTTACATTTTAACCCCATGTCAGATTATTCATATCTAAGTGTGAATACTTTCTTTGTGGGTGATTAACTACATATATATTTATTTCAGTTAGTATTGAAATGAGACAAGTAAGCTATAATTAAGATGACTTAGGATGGTCCGTGACAGCACTGTTGTCAGCTTTCAACTTCAAAATGCAAGTGGCTGCAGGCAAAAACAGTAGCAGCCTATAGAGCTATGACAACATTATGGCATTACAATAGAAACGTTTACAAACTCACTTAGTTGAGAAAGACACACGAACCTACCATGCCCAGCCCACTGCAACTGCCTAACATCTACTTACACTGACTCAGCTATAGTGAATTGAATTTTTTTCTCTGCTAGTTGAATCTTGCATACAAACATTACTAAATATGGCAATAGCATTAACAGAGTTCTGTAAAGATTAAATTAAAATCTGATATATCATCCAAAAAAGCCAACTACATGTAGTAGCAAGAGTAGTAGTCATAATAATAGTAGTAGCAGTAGTAGAATAGTTTTATTTGTTGCTGAATCATACTTCATAGTGATATTAAACACTCCATGATCATACATAGTTAAACAAAATATGCAAATAGGTGTGCATATAAGCCATGGGACAGGAAAAAAAGTAAATAACAAATGAAAATACTGTTGTTTCTCAGAAAAGCAGTAACAGTCAAATCCCAAAAATTCACTCTCATAGAAGTGACACACACAAAAACCAGTTGTACAAGTAAAAAATGTATAAACTGAACACTAATGTTTAAATAACTAAGAGTTGACCAGATGAATTTTCTTGTAGATGATGTGAGCTCCATTCTAGGTGATTCTCCTGTGACAGTACACAGCTTTTTAACTTTCTGTAACTACAGCGTACATGCCACATAAATATGAAACCGTGATGATATCTGTGGAGATAAAATCAAATTTTCTGTGTAGGAAAGTAGCACAACACAGTATCCAGAATATAATTCATTTCTTACAATGCTTATTTTATCATACGAACATTTCTTCAGGCCACTATAGCTTACAACCAGCTCTAACACTTTATTCTTGAGAAGTAATTTTTTATTTATTTTATTTATTTCTTTTTACATTTTAGTTTTTGGTGTATATCAGTACATTTTGGGTTTAGCTTGCCCACTCTTTCAACTGTCTTTTCCTTTCTAGAACATTATCTCCATTCTCATTTCACTTCACTCTGGTATGTCCTTATCTCATTTCTCCAATGACTTCCCTTTCTGTACATTACTTGTTCACATAATAGCACTTTCCTACTTAATAATTTCCTATTCTGCTTAATTCTCTTTTATTTTAACAGTTCATCTGCTCTCTGCATTTTAATTTTACGTGTTAATACACCCTTCCATGCAAATACACTGGTGTTAAAAATTATAGCAACAAATTGGTATTTCCCTGTCCTGTGTCTAATCACAATATAATCATACCAACTGTCAACAGATGTTGTGATGATCTTGTTACGGTTGGAAGATGGCATTCTGATCAATGGACAACTGTGCCAGCAATGACATCAGGGCACATATTAAGCGGGGCTGTGTTTTCAGGGTAGTCCAACTTCCAAAATCGCTCTGTACACAGTCACAGACAGTGCAGTATGGCACAGAGAAGACACCTACAGACTCTCTGTTGTGGGCGGCCGTAGGAAGAATGGAAGCAGGAGAGTTCTCAGACTGATGTGGCTCGATGGCTTAATGTGAATTGTTCTATTGTTTCTTGGATGAGGCGACAGTTTATAGAGACTGAAAATGAATCCTAGAGATCAAGACAGAGCCAACCACATGTGACTTCAGAAAGAGTGTATCATTATTTAGCTGTAAGGGCATGAGGGTACTGCCTTAGTACTGCACTGCAACTGGCATCTGACCTCGCAGCATCCCCTGGACGTGTTGTACCAAGGCAAAAGGTGTACAGGATACTTCAGGAGAGCAGCCTTTATTTTTGGAGATCTGCTGTCTGTTTACCTCTGGCGTGTCTTCACAGAAGGGAAAGAGTGGAGCAATCAACATGCAACCTGGATGGTTGAACAGTGGCCCAGTGTTCTTTTCACAGATGAGTCCCATTTAGGTATGGCGAGTGATAATGATTCGCATCTGGAGGGCACATGGAACATGATTTCAGGACCCAAACAATGTGGAAAGAGACTGATATTGGGGATGATCCCTATGGTGTGGGCAGGGATTATGTTGACCACTTGAACACCTCTTCATGAAACTGTATGGATGAATCAACAAGATTTAACTGCTGTCAGGTACTGTGAGGAGGTCTTGGGTGTCATGAGTGGTTGCTATGAGATGCTGGGGGCCCAGACTTTGCGTTGATGAAGGATAATGCTTAACCTCATAGAGCATGGATGTTTGATGTATTTTGGAAAGGTTTTTCCTTGAACGCATGGTGTGGCCTGCTCACTCCCCTGATTTGAATTCCATAGAGTGTGTTTGGGATGCAGTAGTGAGACAGGTTGCATCATGTCAACATCCACCAACCACTCTCCAAGACTTGGTGAGCAGCTCTGAAGGAAGAATTTGCATTATTGCCTCAACATGAAATTGATGACATCATTCACAGCATGTCTCATCGTTGTCAGGCCTGCATTGGTGCCTGAGGTGGCCCCACCCAACAATGAGCACAGTAACCAGTTGTCAGAATGTGTATGCAAATCCTTTTAACTTGGAAAAAAATGAGGAATATCTTTGTCTACCATTGTGCATGTTGCAGTTGACTACGTTCTGTATTCTTTACATTGTTTCTACTTTACTATCTCACGTTAATACTATTTTGTGGTGAAATAAAAGCAACCTTGCAAAATTTCTGTTTGTTCCTTTAATTTTGCACACCAGTGTATGTTCCTTCATTTGTGATTCTTCCGGTTTCTCATGATAGAAATTGTATCTTTTCATATCCTCCAGAAGATAATTTATCATTTTGTGTATATTTCTGTGGTTGTGCAGACACTACTCTGTTGACCACTTCAGTCCAGTGTTTTTGTGGAGAAGTACGGGAAGAGATGGTAAATCAGGAATTTTGTGGATCAGGTTTTCTATTAGAAGTTTTGTTTTTGTTCATATAATTTGGTTTTTTAATAAGATAAGTAAGTGATGACATTTTTTTTTTATATCTGGGTTAGCCTGGTACGGCTTGTAAGTTGCAGCTTGTCAAAAATTGGTGCAGTAGCTTGTCATAAGTGGCCATTAGCTTCTAAGCAGTTTTTATTTGTTGATGGTTTACATAATGGATGCTCTTCATTCATGAAGCAGTTGATTTGTCAGTTATTGTTCTGTTATTTCTTTTTATTCTTTCCATTAGAGATATATTAATGTTCTTGACAAAATATGTATCTAAATTGTAAATGAATGGCGTAACATGTAGTCTAATAATTAACTGAATATTTACGTAATAACATCTATAGTATTTCAGCCAACATAATTTTCTTTTTCACTTAGACTTTTTTTCCCCTGCCCATGTTGGTTAACATACAATCTGTAGTTTTAATTTACGTTTTAATGAAACTTTCTGTCGAGACAAGGAAATAATTTTATGTTTTATAGAAAATAGTTCATTGAATCTGAGTATTCTTCTTCCATTTATTTAATTATTCATTGTGAACATGGTTTGTTTATTTTTGAACTACCTTCCGACTTTTATACTGGTAGGTATAAGTTGAAGTTGCAAATAACTACCAAGGATTTTAGCCTCTGTTTTAACGGAAGTTGAATATTGAGTAGGTTAAATATGACTTACTTACCACAACAACTTGAAGTTTATCTTCAAGCATATGAACTGAGTGAAAATAATATTTTTGCTTAGAAGCCTGTAGTGTTATCTGATGTTAGTCCAAGACACCAAAAATTGAAGCAGCTGATATAAATCAGTATTTATTTAGATCAAGCTCCTGCTGCCTACTGTGTGGATTTTAAACATTATTGAAACCTATAAGAAATACCTCCTGAAACAACAAATATGGATATGTTCTATAAAGAGCCCTAAACAAAAATTTGAAGTACTTGTTAAGCTAATAATTACATACTGGGAGTTTGGATCACAGAATTCAAAAGCTACACCAATTCTAATTGTTCATTGTGAAATCTGTGGGGAAAATAAATGAAGACATATTATGTACTAATATATCAACATTTCAGGATGAGATGAAGTTCTTCATGGGCATGAATGAGAAGGCTTACTGATTTATTAAAGCAGGAAATCGATTGTAATAATTGCTTTTTAATAAAAATTTCTGTATTAAAATTAAGACAGTTATGAAATAATCAAAGAATACTACTTTAAAAGAATAATATGTGGAAGTATTATTATGTGATTGAATTTGGTGTATGCTGCTCACTGAGAGAAATGAAAGAATAATTATAATCATTCACTATCGAATGTGTTAGTATTTTAAAGCTCTGATGATGTAATAAAAGTGTTGAGCAGTTTTGCTTATAGAATACTGTAGTTTGAGGTGTACTGTTTCATAAAATGAGTACAGCTTTATTTGACTAACTGTCACAGTTGCTGAAGCAGCAACTGTGACTATCCCGCAGTAGTGAGGCACTAAAGCAGATCTATCTGTCAGGCAGTTCATTTGTTAAGAGATGGGCATTGGGCACACATTTACTCTGTGGGTGCTAAATGTTGCTGCAAATGGACAGGGGAATATTTTGATTACTGGTATTTCACTTCTGGTAATTGTTAACAATATTGTGTCTTGTTTTTTGGAAGAAGTTACTGGAATGGGGTTTCATTTGAATAGGGATTCATTTGTATGGATTTTAGGGCAGATTATGTCTTCTAAGTCAAGCTTTTATGGAAAAATTTACAAAAAATAGGACATTAAGAAACTAATATGACATCAATAGCTTCATAGTGGTGAGGGCGAGAGCAGTAGAAACGGAAACTGTAAATAATGTTCTTGTTTTTGAACAGGAGCTGCAGTGGGGAGACCACATCGAAGATGTCATAGGACGAGCATACAGAGCACTGCATAAGGTAATGTGTGTTTCAAAAGGATGTTGTAGGGAACTCAAAGAGAGAATATATCATCTTTAGTTGTCGAGAGTATCTGTAAAGGGCAGCATGAATGGATGCTGAAAAAGTTTCAGGGATGAACTCTGGGGACAGCTATATGGTATTGTTGGTGGGAAAAGCTGTGCTGCCATTGTTAGGAAAACTGTATGACAAGACAGAATTGTTGTAAACATATATCCTAAGAATGAAGAAATACAAAATAAACAGAAGCATCATTTACCGTGTAGAGTCATTACCAAACCTTAAGAGTCTGAAACAGCTGTATTAGCTTTCATCAAGCTGATTGTGAAATTACAGTAGATGGTAGGAGTAGCTGCTGACAGATCATTTTTTGATGTCCAGTTCCGCAATGCATTAGTTATTTTTTATTTATTTCCTTTTTCTATGTCCAGTCAGAGGTAAAAAGACTATTTTTGTCCATTTTTTTCCATTGCAGAATATTGACTGGTAATTGTTAAATGAACTGCACTTGATTTCTGGTATTTGATTTGGCATTACATTTGTCACAATACTTTAACATATTATAATCTATGGGAGAAAACTTTCTCGTTTCCCTGTTTCCACTGAAATATAGTGCGCAAGCACTCTGCACATATATATTTATCAGTGCTTGCAGTTTGAAAGCGATGGCTCATCAATTGCAAAGACATGTAATCTCATTCTGGCTGCTACACTAGTAGGCCCTAATTATGTTTGACTAAAATTTTTCAGTTTTTGGCATTATTTTCCACATTCTGCATTTGAAATGAGGTATAGAGGTGCATGGCTGCATAAAATGGTTTTTACACAGCTTCATTTCGGTATTTCTAATGAGAATGTATTGCTGATTAATTTTAAATATAATTTTAGCTGCATGCTGCATTTACATTGCTTTGTTTGGCTTGGAGGGATTAAATTTTTGTTATTTTGTCAATGGTTGAAATTAAACTTGGCAGTTTACATCTTATGACTGGTAAGTTTAGTTTTATACTCATCATTTGTAGGCATTTATTATTGTATACTCAGAGTGTATCTTTCTTTTAGATTATGTCTCAACTATGAAGAAATTTGATGATAGATGACTGCTAAGCAAAAAGTCATGTTGGAGTTTCTTGTTTTGTACAAAATTGATTATAAATATTAATTAAAATTATTTAATAAATGTACAACATTACGGCATCTGATAGGTCAGAGAGCTGTATTCTTTACATTACATCATAAAATGAACATCACATATCCTCTGGTATTAGAGTGTTTAGTATATAGTTATACAGTTATGAAAATTAACATTTTGTTCTTTCAGGAACACTTGCCATATGCGGATGACTCAAATGCAGTAACACCAATGTCAGAAGAAAATGGTGCTATAGTGGTTCCTGTCTACTATGCCAGCATTGGTTCACGAAATTCATCGTATACCTCACATGCATCACGAGTTTCGTATACATCTCATGGTGACCTACTTGGTGGGGTTCCTGTCACAAAGGAGAGCCGACTTCGTGGAAGAAGTCGTAACAATCCTGCTCCCCCAAACACTGTGCCCTACATGTCTGCTGCCATGAACCACAAGCACCCTTTTGTAAGTGAAAGTCATATGTATTGCTTAAATTTATTTAAGTTACATAAAAATTGTTAGAACATTGTGAACTTAATAATGTGATGTTTAAACATTAAAAATTACAAGCATGGACAAATTGGAACTGTGAAAACCGTTGGAAATGTGTTCACTTTACTTGAGCATTGCTACCCAGCACTTACTTTCAGGAGATGAAATGTTTATTACTGTCAATAGAAACATATAAAAGTAAACTGCTGTCTTAGCTTTCAGAGCCAATAGTTCCTTCCTTGGGAAGGTGAGAGGGATACAGTGGGTAGGTTAAATAGAAAAATGGGTCACTCAAACCACAAGATGAGAGAGCCTCACGGGTAGACAGTGATAAAGGGGGGATGTCAGAGAGAGTAAGAGATCAGATGTTTTATGATGGTAAGAACTGTGCCAGCCTCAGACCACAAAAGATAAGGACAGAGTGAGAAGTAAAGATACATTAGGGGGAAGAGAAATGAATAGTGCAATTAAGAACTAGGTCAGCATAAAAAAAGTAGGGAGGGGGGATGAAGATGGAGGGAAAAAGTATAGCAAAGATGGAGGGAGGATCCATGAGGTTGCTGGAATCTGAGGATGTTGGTGGGTATTTCTCTATAATTAATTGGTTGTATTCATGTTATATATCTAACATGCATTCTGTTGGTAAATAAAACTATGTAGCTAATCTTTTCTATGTAAGTACAACCTCTGACAATAAAGTTAGGTGAATGAAGTCAGAATGGTCAATTGGGCAACACTGGTGACTCACAACACTGCACCTGCATAGCAGCCCCCACCATAGTTCAATTGAGCAACGTGTGTGTTCCAAGATAGACTTGTTGGATGAAGTGCTTGTTTAGTGCATTGGTTCTGGACTGAGAACAGGACAATGAACAAGCAAAGGATCAATTTAAAGTTTTGTTTTAAGCTTGGCAAGACACTGAAAGAAATGCATGCAATGCTGGTGTTTATGGGAATCAAGCACTGTCCAGGAAGTGTTTGTATGACTGGTTTGCCCATTTTGGGGAGGCCAGGAAAGTGTTTCTGACAATCCTTGTAGCGGATGACCGACGACTGACATCAGTGATGAAAACATTGAGAGAGTGAGGACATTAGTCATGAATGGCCATCGATTAACTGTGCGCATGATAGTGGATGAACTGCAGATGATCTGTGAATCCGTGCGACAAATCCTGACCCAGGAGTTAGGGAAGAGAAAAACATGTTGTTGTCTTGTGCCGCATCACTTGACTGACAACCAGAAGCAGGCATGTTTAGAGGCTTCACAGGATTTTGTTGAAACGTTTGATGCGATACCCAATTTTTTGAACTGTATAGCCACTGAGGATGAAACCTGGTCTCTCCGGTATGACCCTGAAATGAAGTGACAAAGCATGGAATGGTGTTCTCCAACATAACCTCATTGGAAAAAGGTCAGAGCCGAAAAATCACGCATCAAAACGATGCCCATCACATTTTTCAATAGTCAAGACACTATCCACAAGGAATTCCTGTCTGAGGGAACAACGTTGAACGCTGTATGGTATGTTGAAATTTTGACCTGTTTCATACAATGTCTATTCAGGGGATGGCCCCAGTATGCACAACAAGGTTCCTGTTTTTTTGTTCACGACTACACTCGCCCATACACAGCCAATATCGTCAAACAGTTCCTGACAAAAAAGGGGGTGGTGTAACTTGAACGTCCTCCATACTCACTGGATCTCAATCCTCCAGACTTCTTTCTGTAACCTTGACTCAAACTCACTTTGAAAGGAGAGAGATTTGGTGATATTCCTGACATCCAACAAAAGGTGACGCACCTTTTGAACACTATCTCAAAAGAAGACATCATGCAAAGTTTCCAGGACATGTATCGCAGAGCTCAGCAGGGCATAGTTATGGGAGGTGACTATTTCGAAGGACAGTAAGGTAACTGTAGTTCATAGTTCAATCTACATTAACATTAGAGGACTATTCACCGAAATTTATAGTCAGAGGTTGTATATATGATTATAATATTTAATATGGTTGTTGGTATGTGTGATAAAGCTATCACTGTTGTAATTTCTTCCCTTACAGGATGCTTCTTTAGACAGTGAGGATGGACCAGCCAAAATGAAACATCAAGACAATCCATTTATAGAGCCTACACAACAACAAACTGTTGTTGATATGAAAGGTATGTTGGTGTTGAAACTAAAGTTATTTTTAGAGGTGATGGCTTTTCTCATATGTGTTGCATTTTTTCAACATATTGCTATAAAAGATTTGGCATCCAGTTTTGACGAATGCTACATTTGGAACAACAACATAAAGAAAGATGTGCTGATTAGTATTTATGGCAGTGCCAGTGCCTAAACTGTTGTGCTTACGGTTATTACATACATCATGCAAATGAATTAAGTTTTATTCAGTTAATTTATGACTGACTCTGTATTCACAGTGCACAGAGAGGGGTGATTAAGACTGTTGCATTAGAACTAAAAATTATTGTATTATGGCTACATTAAATCAAAAAAGACATGAAAAACAACTTAAAAGGTAGTTTTCTGTTGGCAGCAGCACTAGCTCACTAGAGCAATACGTTTGTTGGGTATCTGATATGTAGAAATGACTATTTAATGCTATGATAACATAGGAAAAGAATCCAGCTGATCTGTGGAATGGAGAGTTTATCATTTATAATTGTATTGAACAGATATTTCTTGTTGATTATAAACATGAAATGTCTTTTATACTGAAGGGAGGAACATACTAAGCCAACAAAGTGGTTTTCACATTATTTGTTCACATTGTTAACATGTTGAACCAACATTCATGAGGAAGATGCTTGAAATCTGTGTCCGACCATCCACATTTAGGTTTTCCATGTGTTCCCTAAATTACTCCAGCAAATTCTAGGATGGTTCCTTTGAAAGAAACCCTAGGTTTTTCCCTCCCCACCCTTGAAACAATCCAATCTTGTGCTCTATTTTAATGACCTCGATGTCAGTGGAATGTTAAACTTTGTTCTTCCTTCCTTATTTCTTCATTATACATTGGGAGAGAGTGAGCAGACACTTACACATGTAGGGAAATGGCTGTTGTTGGTTTTGTTGTTGTTGTTGTTGTGGTCTTCAGTCCTGAGACTGGTTTGATGCAGCTCTCCATGCTACTCTATCCTGTGCAAGCTTTTTCATCTCCCAGTACTTACTGCAATCTGCATCCTTCTGAATCTGCTGTGTACTCATCTCTTGGTCTCCCTCTACGATTTTTACCCTCCACACTGCCCTCCAATGTTAAATTTGTGATCCCCTGATGCCTAAGAACATGTCCTACCAACTGGTCCCATCTTCTTGTCAAGTTTTGCCACAAACTCCTCTTCTCCCCAATTATATTCAATACCTCCTCATTAGTTATGTGATCTACCCATCTAATCTTCAGCATTCTTCTGTAGCACCACATTTCGAAAGCTTCTATTCTCTTCTTGTCTAAACTATTTATTGTCCATGTTTCACTTCCATACATGGCTACACTCCATACAAATACTTTCAGAAACGACTTCCTGACACTTAAATCTATACTCGATGTTAACAAATTTCTCTTCTCCAGAAACGCTTTCCTTACCATTGCCAGTCTACATTTTATATCCTCTCTACTTCGACCATCATCAGTTATTTTGCTCCCCAAATAGCAAAACTCCTTTACTACTTTAAGTGTCTCATTTCCTAATCTAATTCCCTCAGCATCACCCGACTTAATTCGACTATGTTCCATTATCCTCGTTTTGCTTTTGTTGATGTTCATCTTATATCCTCCTTTCAAGACACTGTCCTTTCCGTTCAACTGCTCTTCCGAGTCCTTTGCTGTCTCTGACAGAATTACAATGTCATCAGCGAACCTCAAAGTTTTTACTTCTTCTCCTTGGATTTTAATACCTACACTGAATTTTTCTTTTGTTTCCTTTACTGCATTGCTCAATATACAGATTGAATAACATCGGGGAGAGGCTACAACCCTGTCTCACTCCCTTCCCAACAACTGCTTCCCTTTCATGTCCCTCGACTCTTATAACTGCCATCTGCTTTCTGTACAAATTGTAGATAGCCTTTCGCTCCCTGTATTTTACCCCTGCCACCTTTAAAATTTGAAAGAAAGTATTCCAGTCAATACTGTCAAAAGCTTTCTCTAAGTCTACAAATGCTAGAAACTTAAGTTTGCCTTTCCTTAATCTTTCTTCTAAGATAAGTCGTAAGGTCAGTATTGTCTCATGTGTTCCAACATTTCTACGGAATCCAAACTGATCTTCCCTGAGGTCAGCTTCTACCAGTTTTTCCATTCGTCTGTAAAGAATTCACATTAGTATTTTGCAGCTGTGACTTATTAAACTGATAGTTTGGTAATTTTCACATCTGTCAGCACCTGCTTTCTGCAGGGAAATGGTATTCAGATGATAATACAGGAATGATATCCTATAAAATTTTGTCTAGGAGAGCGAAGAGCACATCTAATTAACGCCATTAAAATTCTAGGACTTTTTTAAATTTGTTTAGAAACCACACACAGTCTGTATAGTTACTGAAACGTAAGTGTATCATGGGTTCCAGTAACTTTGATGGAAAACTGCCATCCTGTAGAATGTCATTGAATCATCAAAGTGTATCATCCTTTGTTTATGCTGGTTCAGTCAGTAATTGTGTTCTCATTAACAATTTTGTTGTGATGTAGAATTTAGTCATGAGAGCAATAGATGGTCATCATACAGAACAAAAACATCCTTAAGAAATCTATAAGGAAATAATTTATCTGAAATGTAAAATAGTTTAACACGCATACTTTACAATTGTTTCCTTTATTAGTGACTTTACTTTGTGCCTATTGTGCACAAGTCAGTGTGTCTTAAGACATTTCTTTATATTGTTTATCAGTACTCCGAAACACCTTCGCCTGCACTGGCATTGTACTCTGTCCTCACTTCAGCTACTGATCGCCACCTAACCTACGCTACAGGGCGAGCATAAGCCTCTGGACTCCAGGCATGCACACCCAGCACCTCGTCCCCTGCTCGTGGCTTCGCTTTCCTTCACCTACTTCCCGCAGATCTTAGCGACAGAAGCATGCGAACATGCGACCAGCTTTCATGATGCTCGTTTGTAGGCAGAGTGCCGTAACATTCTGCCCTTTTTTAGAGTCACACACGTATCCCAATTCCCCCATTTGTGGCCTGTCTCATCGCTATATTGATCCTCCATTTGTCTCTGCTCCGCATATACATGGAGTGACCCGGAAGTATGTAAATGTTTGAAAATGCAGTAATTCACAGAATAATGTATGCAGAGAAATAAAAATTGACACATACCTGAAATGACATGAGGTTTTACTGAAACTAAAAACGAGTGCAAAAACTGGACAACAGATGGCACTGGACAGCAACACGTCAGTGACGCTGCATGAGAATCGTGTATAAAATGAGCTGTATTGAGAGAGGGAGCCAGATCATCCCTAGCCTGGCTAATCAAAATCTGCTGGAATATACAACTTTTATGCAGGATGGCACTCGACCCCACATTGCTAAACATGTGAAAGATCTCGCTCGCACATCGTTTGGTGAGAATCGTATGCTGTACTTCCGTCATGCGTGGCCTCACATGTCCCCTGGCGTCAGTCCGTGTGATTACTGGTTGTAGGTTTACCTGGAGTCTCAAGTCTACTGCGAATGTCCGACCCCATTATGGATGCTAAAACACAGTTTGATGGCTACTTCTCACTGTACCTACTGATATGCAGTGCTGCTGGTCACAACATTGTCCCACGACTGCAGGTATTACTGATGAATGACGGCCAACATTCTGAGCATTTGTTATAAAGAACATTGTCTTTAGTAAAAATCAACTGTTCTGCTAATTATTGCTTTTTATAACATGAAACGCCATCTTTGGTGTTTTTGTTGCACTTATTTGGTTTTAATAAAACTCCATGTTATTTGAAGCACGTGCGTCAATTTTTACCTCTCTACCTACATTATTTCGTGAAATATTGAATTTTCCAATACTAATGGACTTTTGAGTCATCCTGTACTTTCCTTGTTATGCCATGAGCCCTCAGTGCCACCAGCCATCACTTCATCTCGTGGTGGGCAGTGGCCAACATAAGCCAGGAAGGTTAGGGAGACTAAGTCTGACTCCTCACTGGTTCTTGTAATGGCATGCAGTTACCGATATGCCCACATAAATCTTAGTATACGTAGTAATTGCACAGTTCCTTGGAACACAGTTACATCACTTTAATTAAGTTCAAGAACGTTCTATCTCTCTCAACTTCAAGGTTGTCTAAATTCCTAGTAAGCACTTACCAGTAGTGACAGTAACCATGGAACAAACGAAAAGCTCAGGAGCATAATTTATCCATATGCATGATGAAGGTAAATGAGAACCACGGCTGGGCACTTGGTTAACTGAAGAAGTAAAATAATCCTGTGTTTTCTATTTTGCTTAGCAATAACACATTTTGTGCTTTCAGACTAGTTCACGCATCTTTGCAAAGTTCCATTGTTACCATTCTTGTTTTGAATGCTGTGTCTGTTATCTGTAAAATAATAACTTCTTATGCTAACATGTTATTCGAGAAATGAAATAATGTATCACCCACTATCCGCTTCAAGCACTTTTTAATATTACGTATACTGTATAAACAGCAATGTGGTTGACATATATATCTGTCTACATCACCACAATAATTGAGAAATAAAATATTTTATCCATAAAGTTCGCTGTGGAAATATATGCGATCATAAATGGAATAGCTGTTATATTTGACAAAAATTTCATTTCTTCTTATTTCGCCTGCTGTGGCCGAGCGGTTCTAGGCATTTCAGTCCGGAACTGCGCACCTGCTACGGTCGCAGTTTCAAATCCTGCCTTGGGCATGGATGTGTGTGCTGTCCTGAGGTTAGTTAGGTTTAATGAGTGCTATTCTCTACTTACTTCTGCATCCTGCAAATGAGGAGAACAGCTGATGAGCACCCTTGTATAGATTTATCCCAGACAGAACTTTTCTGTATAATATTTTTTCTTTGCTCTCTTGCTTTATATTATAGTAGAGCCTGGCATTTCTCTTAGAAATCAGTTTTCATTGTGGTGGTAACCTTGTTATCACTGCAAAAATATTTTCCACATATTTGCTCTTTCAGTCATGGAAAATACATTGGCAAATAAATGGCTATGGTGAGAGTGGAAATTATTGTGTGGTATTTTAACATGTCCTAATATCATACAGTTGTTCTCACTGTTCTGTGGTGATGGTCACCATTTAGTCATTAATTTACTTCCCATGCTACTACATAAAACTATTTGTCACAATATGCCTGAAGGATTTGCAGCCCTTCGGATAGATGGAAATTACAAACATACATTCATCAAGCCAAGCTAAAGTTTTCCGGGCACAAAAACGTGCAGTAAGAATTATATGTGGTGTGAACTCAAGAACATCCTGCAGAAGCCTGTTTAGGGAACTAGGGATACTAACTACAGCTTCCCAATATATTTATTCCTTAATGAAATTTGTCATTAAAAATATATCACTTTTTCAAACCAACAGCTCAATTCATGGAATCAATACTAGAAATAAGAATAATCTTCACAAGGATTTAAAGTCACTTAGTCTTGTACAAAAAGGTGTGCATTATTCAGGAACACACATTTTCAATAACTTGCCAGCAGCCATAAAAAGCTTAACAACCAATGAAATTCAGTTTAAGAGCAGCCTAAAGGATTTATTGGTGGCCAACTCCTTCTACTCCATTGATGAATTTCTGAGGAAAACCAACTGATTTGTATATAAGTACAACATAACTTCTGCACAATTTCAGTGCAGTAATGTGTTCACTGAAAATTTGTGTGTGTGTGTGTGTGTGTGTGTGTGTGTGTGTGTGTGTGTGTGTAAGTATAATCTAACTTCTGCACCATTTCAGTGCAGTAATGTGTTCATTGTAAATAAGTATTACAGTAGTTGTATTACATGTTTCTTACCTTATAAATAAATATAAAACTTTTTTATTTTAAATTCAGTGCAATAGTATTTGTAAAATGACTCTTAGTGTTCATTAAAAAATGACGATCATTCCACTTGGGACCTGTGGAATGGTACATTAGCTTATTTGTTTTAGTTTAAATATTTGTCATGTATTGTTGTTTTTCTGACATGTTCCACATCCTGGAGGACCTCCTCACTACGGATCAATTGGAATGAAAGTAAATCTAATCTAATCTAATCTAATCATACCTCCAAGGCATCATCTCCCAAGACTTTAGCTGCTAGTTACAGTGTACCTCCATGCATTAACTATTTAGTGGCACAGTTCCATTCATCATCAGTTCAACACCAACACTCTGGGCCAAATCAAGTGCCAGCTCTTCAGCCAGAGCCATGTAGGAGCCACTGCAGAAGGACTTTGATCTTTCCAACATCGACCATCAGCCAGCTTCCACCGAGTACACTCTACTTCCTTCCTATGGGGAACTTCGTTGAATTAGTCTCTATGTTCTGTCATCTTAATACAATTTATTGTTTTCAAGGCACACACCTGCAAGAAAACTAGAGAGTTTTGTATTAATTTTTGTGAGAAGAAGTCTTTGTTTTGTCAATGTCCTGTTGTTTTGTATATAAACCATTCTCTTGTTGATCTGGACCCTGTTGTCACTTGGGCATCTCACTATGTGAGATATAGCATCAGTCATGAGATAAACTTTGTTGTTACACAACATAACAGACTCCATGTATGGTCGTACTTCTGCAGCCCATCGTACAACCAAAGCAGTGGGGGGCATACGCATTAGTAACAGAAAATCTCAATGTATATCCTTGATATAATGGCACATTTTAAGTACCCACACTGTTTCTTTCCAAAACAGCTTATTTTAGGAGTGCCTGTTGAATATTTCACATAACCCTCAATGTAAAGAGCTAGTTCCTTCTAAACTATAGTTTGCCACTGAATACGTAGGACAACTTTTCTTAACAAATTGTATGTTCCGATAACTACTTAGCATGGCACCCTTTTTGATTTTCTGTTCTATCTTCTCCAAGTCCTCTTTACTTTGATCATTCCCTTTCATTCATTTGCTTTTCCTTAGTTCTGCACTGACTCCCTCCTGCTTGTATACAGATGCTTCCTCTCATTCCTAAAGCTCTCCTTTAGGCTGTGTGCTTTCTCTCTCTCTCTCTCTCTCACTCTCTCTCTCTCTCTCTCTCTTACACACACACACACACACACACTCTCTCTCTCTCTCTCTCTCTCTCTCTCTCTCTCCCTCCCTCCCTCCCTCTCCATCCATCTATCCCTCCCTTCCTGCCCCCTCACTTCCTCATATTTCCAGTTACATTATCCCACAGTTCCTTCTGTTACTCATTCTCCATTTCAATGATGCTGCAAATCAAACACACTGTATTTGTGGAAGAATTGATTTTCTTATTGTTGGACACTCAAAGTCAATACCTTGATAACTGTATCACAATACCGTATATACTCGAATAATCTGCGATCTCGAATAATCCGCGTACCCCAATTTTGAGGAAGAGAAAAAAAATTATTTTTTGCTTTAATTTGTTTTATTTACAAAAATTGTTCCAACGTTATGATGTGTTCAAAAGTATGCATAACAGGGTGTATACAATCCGGGACAACCGGGAGATACGGGAAAAACCCGGGAATTTTTTCATCCGGGAGAAAACTGGGAAAAAACCGGCATTGTTTAAAATTCCGGGAAGTTTTCATTGTTTTAGTTTTCAGTTAAATTTTTGTGAATTTGACTGGTAAGAACCAATACTCTAACAAAGGATATTACTGTATCCCACTACTGCAGAATAATACTGCAGCAACAAAACGTGGACGAGAGGAAAAAAAAATGAAAATAAAACTTAAGCTTCAAAGGAAATTCAATTTATTAGCATCCTTGTAGTGCATCATCAAAATGACATAGGAATTGTCAATAAACATTACAATTTAAAATACATGTACATGAAAATTTATAATTGAATTTACTTGTCACTTAGACATTACAATTTTAATAGAACTATAGGAACATTAACATAAAAAAATACAAGTAAGTTAACAACGCACAAAAAAAAAAAAAAAAAAAAAAAAAAACCCTAGTGATTCTCACATCAAAGATTATTTCCATTCTTTATCTTTTAAATATGTGCAGTTTTGGTGTTATTTATAGTTCTTTGGGGAGAGCACTGTAGAGGATTTTGGGTTGGTATAGTACACTTTTGTGATACATAGCTGTTTTATGAATTTCTCTGTGGAAATCATTCCTATTCCTTGTTTCGTAGTTGTGAAATTCTCTGTTTAATGTAGAAAATTCTTTGTGTTCTTTTAAGAAACATGTATAAGGATGGTAGTGTCATGATTTTTAATTCTTTGAAAGCATGCCTACAAGAGTCTCTATATCCTATACCTTTTATTATTCTGACTGCCTTCTTTTGTAGTCTAAATGAATGCTTCATTAGACTGTTGTTCCCCCAAAACTGTACACCATATCTTAATAAACTGTGCATGAATGAGAAATAAACACACAACACTGTTTTAATATTACATGAGCTTTTAAGCATTCTAAGTATATGACATGTTTGACTTAATTTTTTGTTCAATGATATTACATGCTTTTCCGATCTTAAGTGTTCATCAAACCATACTCCCAAGAATTTAGTGTATGATGCTTGTTCAATCTTGTAAGTCAGCTTCACTATTTGCATTAACAAACAAACTTGTATCGTCAGCAAACAGTACTGCCTCTGCTTCAGATAGTTGATGTGGTAGGTCATAGACAAATATTAAAAACAGTAATGGCCCTAATACAGATCCGTGGGGTACTCCGTACAAAACTCTCTCGAATCTTGATGAATATGTCCTATCTGCATGGCTTATCTCCACCTTCTGATACCTGTCAGACAGATATGATTGTGGGCAATTCCACGTATCCCACAGGCATATAACTTCCTAATCAGTAACTTATGGTCGATGACATCAAAGGCCTTTGATAAGTCTAAAAACAATCCATAATTTAATTCCTTTCTATTTATGGAATTTAGAACAAGTTGCAAAAAATGGAAGATAGCTGTTTCAGTTTATTTATTTTTGTGGAAACCATTTTGCGCATTAACCAATATTCTATTTTTAATAAGAAATTTGTATAGTCTATGATACATTATCCTTTCTATTATTTTTGAGAAACCTGATAACATTGATGAAGGCCTAAAGTTACTAACATCATATTTATCACCATTCTTGTAAAGTGGCTTTATAGTTGACATTTTAAGTTTTGATGGAAGCACCCCTGTCTTAAAAGATTCATTTATAATTTCAGTGAGATGTGAGAGTATGTTTCTTGCTCTTTGCTTGATGACTTTGTCAGGAATCCCATCACACCCACATGACATTTTATTTTTTAACTTATTTATAGCATTTAGTACCTCTGATTCAGTTACTGGATAAAGGAACATTGTCATGTCATTCATGGGGATTTTTACCTTGCTATTTGAATTGCATTTAGTTTTAATTAAATTTGTGGCTATATTTGTGAAATGTTTGTTAAATATGTTGACAATCTGAAGTGGGTCCTTAACAGTTTTACCCCCACTTTTAATGACAAAGTTGTTATCTTTTCTTTTGTGTCTACCTATATTTTTATTTATTACCTCCCAAGTTGACTTCATTTTGTTGTTACCTTTCTCAATATATGAATCGTTATCAGGCTTCTTAGCTGCAATTATTACTTTCTTGTATAGGCTTCTATAACATTTCACATGTGCTTTCAGTGCTACATTCTTCCTGGCTGATTTATTTAACTTTCTGAGAGTGTCTGATGACTTTCTAATCCCCTGTGTAACCCATGTTTTGATTTTATGTTTAGTTTTGACTCTTGTTATAGGAAAGGCATCATCGAAGCAATGTTTGTAGCTTTCAAGGAATGAGTCAAACTTTGTGTTGACATCACCACTTGATTTACTACCCCAGTTGTTATTTTCCAGAATGTAATTAAAAATTTGTATGCTGTCGTCATTTATAAATCTCCTTTCTCTGTAATTGTTATTGATAACAGGGTCCTTGTAAGATGTGACATTTAAACTCAATTTGATACCCTTGTGATCCGAGAAACCAGTGTCAATTACTTCAGTGTTATATTCACACTTGTCCATGTTTATAAATGCTTGATCTATTATAGTTTCAGACATATTTCCGCATCTGGTAACTTCATTTACAGTTGCCATCGTATTATGACACAAAAACAGATTGCACAGTTGCTGTTGTTTACTACAATCATTCTTAAAGTTAACATTAAAATAACCAAGAACAATTACATTATGTTTAAGTTCATTCAGTAGTCCCTCAAGGTTTTCCATAAAAATGGCAAAGTTGCCCAATGGTGATCGGTACATACACACAATAGTAATTTTTAATTTGGTTAGCTCACATATACTGTATTCAAAATCTTTTTCTATGCATTTTAGTTTACATTTAATTTCTTTTGATTCTACCCCTGTCCTAACATAAATACATGTCCCACCCCCTTTATGGTTGATTCTACAAAATTTGCGAATCATTTCAAAATTTGGAATAATTATGCTAGACGCTTGCATTTCTTTTACCCAGTGCTCACTTATGCATAATATGTTAATGTCTTTTAGATAGTCAGTTAATAGAACTTCTATTTCAGCTAATTTATTTTCTAGTCCCTGCACATTTTGGTATACACCTGTTAAAGTTTCATATAGTGGATTTGCTGCACTATTTACCTTCGTACTTTCTTGTTGCTGACACTGTAAAGATTCTGCCTTTTCTTCTTCTTCGAATTGCGAAGATCCCATAAAAAATAGTCACTACGCACAGCAGCTCTTCTTATCCTGAGGCTCTTCCTTTGCGATGTCTGCAGAGCAGCTGATGAGTTTCTGGATCTAGTAGAATGGTTCTTGGCTGTTGGTGTGGTTGCAGTCATAGTTACAAGTGAGCATGAGGCATTAAGTGTGTCGAATGTGCTGACAGCTTCGTCCTTGGAGGTTTCAGGTGCACATGAGTTTACACTAGGTTTTTAGGCTTTCTCATCTGAAGAAATTGTTTCCTCTTCAACTCTGCTGGATGTTCCTGACATTTCTGCTGGTACCCCATATTCTACCACTCCTTCAGATACTGGAACCGGTATGTTAGGTATCTCTCACATCTTAGACATTCCCTTGCAAATTTCCATTTGCTCAATTACTGCTATGGTGAGGATACCAGGCAGTTTGTGTTGATCATTGAGATTATTTATTGTTTTCATAATTTGAGCACAGACATACAGTTGTCCTGCTGTATTTAGGAGATCTCCACTGTTTATGAAATGTTGTTTTCTGAAATCTAGCTGGACAAATGTTGAATTTGGGTAGCACTTTGTTATTTTGTGAAGCAGTCTGTTAGTTTTTTTGATTTCTTCGTTAACATGAGATTTCTAAAAAAAAATCGTATGGAATGCTGGTTACCATCACATGTACATTTTTGAGCTTTTCAAGCATTTCTCTTAGCGCTCGTCTTGCTGATAATACATCATTGCAGCAGATGTCTACTCTGCCCCCTAGGATTAGAACACAATCATTTTTCTTTATCTTGATACTCAGATTTTTGCTGTTATTGATGATCTCTTTCAGTGGAAGCGTGAAGTTTTATTACGCTAGTAACACTGCATCCTGAGTTATATAGGGTTTCACCCAGTCTTTTTCTGAGACTGTCAGCAAGTATATAAACAGTAAAAGCATTATTTGTTGTGCTCAAGCCTTCCGAAGTTTTGCAGTCTATTATACGATCTGCTTTCTTTTCACAGTCTCTGTGTATTATATTATTAACAGATTTTAACGTTTTGAGCACATTATGGGCTGAGTTGTTAAGTTTTCGCTTGAGGTTTTTGTTAACAGTTGCTTGTATGTTAGGTGTAACGAACTTTTCGGAGGCTTGTTTACTTTCAGTTCTCATGACACTTACTTCTTCCACTCTCTTGCCACAAGATTTTATTTCGTCACATATTTTCAGCGCATTGTACCTGTTTCGTACAGCGATCTTTTTAGTTGCTTTTAGTTCGTATTTTTTAAAATTTACACTCGTTTTAGGAAGAATAGATGTGCTCTAGATTTCGGAGTTTGTTTTAAGTGATGATACTCCATTCAATTCACATTCATAAGCTTTGCTTTTAGGACATTTATTGTTTTTTAGCACTTTGCAATTCATACAACACACTTTGTAACACATTAATTTCACGTCCGGTAGCGTAGGTGACTAACATAGCATTAAACCCGTTACAACTTCCCTGATCACATTCACATGAAAACACAGTTTTTGCATTAATGTATCTCACGCACGAAGAATGTATCCATAATTGTGATTCTGAGCAAAGTCTGAAACCATTTTGCATATTTGAATTACAGATTACACACATGATTACTTTAGAATTACTGTTTTCTTGAGAGAAACTATCACACACTGCTGCTACTGGCGCCATCTTGTACGCCGTAATGCGCCGTATACAACAACAAAACAGTGCTCATACAAGCATATAAGCATCTGTGAACAGCAAAGTGTGTCAAAGGCTTTAGGAAGACTATGCAATGCTTTGTAACAACAAATTGCCTCTGATGAGCGTGGTGTGACAACTGTTTAAATTAGATTCATTTGAGCAGTTGCGGGCGGGCTCTTGCACATGCGCAGTTGAGTCGCACCTTCTCCCACTTCTGGTTACAGAAGTGTGGCTGGGCGTCACTACTTAATATTGCCAGTTCAGAAATTAGTAAATCTGGGGCTGATGCACAGAGCAGTCTGACTTATGGTGGGGAGGTGGGTCGTCTCCACGTGACCTGTGTTTACGTTTAATGATTTTGATGTTTTTTCTTCGTTTATTGCTCTCAACGTTAAATTATAACGAAACGGATTTTTGTGGCCGGGAGCTATCAAATGAATTAAAATACGTTCGCATTATTACGGAAGACTAAAATATGTTGTTAGTTTTAGATATTATTTCCACCTTTCGGACAGTCAAACATTAATCACCTTACAGAACAATGAAGTTATTTTTGCCAGTTTGCTAAAGAGATTTGGCTTTTATTAATCTTTTCTGTTGAGGCAGTCAATTTATTTGAAACTAAGTGTTTAATTTCACACTATTGGTTAGTTTCAACTGTTCACTGCATTTCAAGTGCACGTATGGCATTATGCCATAATAAAGAAACAAAATGAGATACTGCAGTACTGGTACTCCAAGAAAATTTACATACGAATGTGCATTTTAAGCCGACTTATGCATTTTAGTATGGTTCATGAAATTCCAACGCTCTTGAAGTATCCTCTGGTGTCTTGTTTCTTTTATGACATTATGTAAGATCTTTTAATGTTTTACATGTACGAACATATGGGTTCCTGCGTCATCATAGGTGCGCAAGCGCAGTGACGCTTGTTATCTGGCGCTCTCTTGCAATTGCAGAAGCGAACCTATTTCTAACAGGTCACGGGAAAATATTATGAATGGTGGTTTGAAAAGTGTTACATTCAAAGCAGATTTCCTTTTACTTAAGATGAGCTATGTGCGAGAATGTACGATGAATTTCTTAAATCACAAAGCGTTTGACTCTCATTTAAAAATCAACTCTTTGAGGACAACCATTTGGAAGAATTCCGAGCCCAGAAGATCAGACATTTACATCGTTATAAAAAATTTTACGGGCACGTTTGTGTTTTGTATCTTAAAGTGTAACAAGCGCAACAGATCAACATTATATGTAGAAGCTTAGCTTCTCTTCCCGCTTATTAATCTTCGAGACCAATATTATATGTGAATGCTATGTATATTAATTTAAACCATTAAATTTTCTTATTTGTGTGTTCACGCTGCTTAAGAGTGATCTTGTTATTTGCTGACTACATCAAGTGTCCTATGCTGTCATCAGCTGGCGAGATCACGTGACATTAGCTATGACGGGCTTACAAAAGCGCATCGCAATCTCAATTTCAATGCTTCGGAAAGTGACATGCAGTGTTTGGTGAATTCGAATTTATACCTTCGTAATACGAAAATATGCAGTGTACATATTGCTGCACATCAAAGGTCTTTCAAAACGTGTTTCTCCCCCCTGAGTTTCGTTTTCTACAGTGCCGGGAAATTCTACTCCGGTATATAAAACCATAAACATTCAAAGGATTGATGAGTTTTACAGTGCTGAATAAGATTATACTGTCACTTAACACGGAAAAAGTATATCTTCACCCAGGAGAAAGTGTATTTTTAACTGGAAAAAATCCGAGAATTTTTTTTCCTTGTCCACGTATACCACCTGTATAATAACTACTGGTTTGAAGCAATGCTGCTGTATAGGTTGATACATCTTTAAAGCACAACCAATTCAGCAGCATGCAGCCGGCCAGCCGGCGGGTGGACGGCCAGCAGCGTTCAGCTGGCTGGCTGGCCCATTAGGCAAGTGGACGGTCAGGGAACACTATCACTGCCAGCCGGGACTCTACGCATACCTACAATAGCAAAAAAAGAAATGTGAATTATCTTGTTTAAGAATTTGTTAATATGGTATGTGCAATGAAATATTTTAGTCAATACCGGTACGTTTCCTCTCTTACCACTCTATTCATCACTTTCATCGTTATCACTAGTGGGAGAATAATTGTCATCTTCACCATCTTCCCACAGAGCATCGTCCTCTGTTCCATCCAGTGAATTTGTGATTCCACATTTTTTGAAGGATTTCCAGTGGTTGTGGAATGGAGTCCCATGCACCTTTCAGCCATTCACATATCAGGCACAAATCCGGTTGTTTGATTTTTCCACTATTTGTGAACTTGCAGTTTTCATCAGCCATCCATTGCATATATCACTGTTTAGTGCAGCTTTGAATGGCCAATTTATACACACATCTAGTGGTTGTAGGATGGATGTTAGGCCTCCAGGGATAATGACCAAGTCAGTTTTCCCCCTTTTGTAATTTGTCTCGCACTTCCTTAGTTGTATGTCTGCAGAAGATGTCCAGGACCAACATGTTGCGTAAATTCAGTAACGCACCAGGACGACATTGCCAAACATGTGTCACCCAGTCAATTATAAGCTCATTGTCCATCCACCCTTTCGGATTCGCTCTCACTAATACCAGTATGCCTTTTACTGACATTTTCGGAATAGTTTTCCTTTTAAATATCGTGCAAGGTGGTAGCTTTCGTCCATCGCCAGTTACACACATCACTGTACATCTTTGTTTCTCACTGCTGCCAGTTTGTATCATGATGCTGGATTCTCCTTTCTTGTTCACTGTGTTGTCGAGCAGCATCTCAAAATAGACTGGCATTTGATCCGCATTATCAATTTGCGATAATATATATGAATGTTTACGCCGCAGATTTATCACATAACGATGAAAATTTGCTATTTTTTCCTCGTAATCGCCTGGAAGCCACTAAGCGATAGTAGTTTTCCTCCAGAATCCCAAACCATTTTGGTTGAAAAATCTTGATAGCAAGCCCCGGCTAGCTTTGAAACTGGTAACGCCTAATTGTTTGGCTAAAGACAATGCTTTAAGTTGGCACATTTTACTCGTCACCGCGCATCCGTATTGTCACTTCTCATCTACATAATCCCAGAGCCTTTTCTCAAGATCCAGATGCTTCGCTTTTTGGCCGCGAAATGCCCGGCGATTGCTATTAGTTTCTTGAAGCTGCATTTTATTATTTCGCCAGTCGCGAATACAACTCTCACTCACGTCGTACTTTCTTCTTGCTGCGTGGTTTTCAGTATTTTTGGCTTCTTCAATAATTTTCACTTTTTCTTTAGCTGTGTACGAGCGATAACGAGAACTTGTAGCCATAATTAACAGGTTTGAAGATGTTAATACTTCACCCCTAACGTGCTATTGATACGTCACAGACTGACGCCGCAACAATGCAATAGTATAATGGGATGTATTGTTGGAGGCGGAGCAGAACCAATAATGTTTCGAATAATCCGCACACCCCAGTTTTTCATCGTAAAATACGGTAAAAAACATGCATGGATTATTCAAGTATATACGGTAAATGGTTGCCTATGAATCAGAATACACCAGTTGAAGAAAGACATCAACAGCAAGTTATGTTCTCTGGATAGTTTTGCTGACAAATCTATCTAGTTCAAAATTAATTCCCTTAGTGCAAATATTTTAAGTGTCAGTTGTGTTAGGTATAGCTATACCACAGAAAATTTAAATAGTCTAGGTGCAGTGTTTATAAACACAAATAATTTGTAAGCAGCAGTTGCCTAGGTAAGGATGGTTTACATTTAAAGAGGTTAGAATCCAAAATTCCTACTAAAATATTTTCTGATATGTGTAATAATTTATCTATATTAATAATAAAACCATAAAACTTTTGTGTATGTACGTTGAAAATATTTGGCAAAAACTGATCTTGGGTGATGTAGGGAGCGTAACAGAATACAATTTAAAAAAGCAACTTTATCTGTCTGTTTGTGTAGTTGAACACACTGATCTCGAAAACTGCTGGATGAATTTTCGTGAGGTTTTCGCAGGTAGCTTAAGCGTAGCTTGGGTCTGCATATAGGCTTTATTTCATCAAAATCCGATCATGGAGGGAAAAATCTGCTTAACTAAGTAGTTCAAATGCTTAACTCAGTGGCGCGAACATCATGTTGTGGTACACCAAAGAAACAATAGACGGCACTGTTAGTTTATTTTTCATCAGTGACAGAAGTATTTTCAGAAATTTACATCAGTGAGAAATTTAAATACTGCAATCTTATCTCCACCAACACAAACTAACACTGAATTTACTTGGCTAGGATATACAGATTTACAGATTTCACCTTGTGTATCAAAACCTTAATGAAATTTTTTTGCGTCTTTTGATAGATTTTATTGATACGAAGGGAAATCAATAAGTAATGCAACACATTTCTTTCTTGGCTAATTTCTGTTGGGTAGTGTGGAATTTGTCGTGGGACATCGTGGAATATTCCCGCCTCAGCTCCTGTAGTCTCATGAAGTTCAGTAGGTGATGGTGCTGTATATAGCCTTCAAAACGGCGCCTGTAGTGGAGGTGCATTCCAAGCTGACAAGCTATTATTGAGTTTCTATCCACAGCATTACAGATATTCATAGGTGCTTGCAGAATCTCTACAGGGACCTGGCAGTGAACAGTAGCATGGTGTGTCAGTGGGTGAGGCATCTGTCATCATTGCAACAAGGCTGCGCAAACCTGTCCAGTCTCGTGCATGGCAGCCGGCTGTGCTACTCCTGTGATCTTGGAATATGAGGACACATTCATTTGAAGTGATTGAAGGATCACAATCAGGCTTCTTGCTACTCAACTGCATGTGTCTCTTGGTGGTGCTGACCCTCTCATCCACCAGTTGGAATGCTCAAAGGTGTGTGCCCGCTGGGTTCCTCGTTGCTTAACAAAGAACCATCAAGAGCAACAAAAAGCTATCTTTGTGGAATTGCTTGCATGTTAAGAGACTGATTGTGACAATTTTTTGTTGAACATTGTCACAGGTGATGAAGCATGGATTCTTCATTCCGAACTGGAAACAAAACGGCAGTCTATGGTGTGGCACTGCACCACCTCTCCCCCAAAGAAAAAGTTCAAAGCTGCACCCTCAGCCAGCAAAGGTCTTCTGAGACTCTGAAGGGATTATTCTGTTTTATATCCTCATCATGGTGGAACGATGGACTCTAAAGTGTATTGTGGTATGCTCAGGAAATTGAAGAATGGACTTCAGTGTGTCCTTTACCACAAAAGTGCAAATGCACATCTCCTTCTTGATAACACCGCAAGGCCTCACACAAGTCTGTGCATCCAAGAGGACATCACAAAACTTCATTGGACTGTTCTTCCTCAACCATCCTACAGCCCAGATCATGCACCTTCAGACTCCCATCTGTTTGGCCCAATGAAGGATGCGCTTCACAGCAGTAAGTTTGTGGAAGATGGTGAGGCTATTGTTTCAGTTAGATATTGACTCCAGTATCGACCAATAGAGTGGTACCATGTAGGCATATAGACCCTCGCAGTAAGGTGGCATAAGGCAGTTGCATTGAATGGAGATTGTGTTGAAAAATATATTTTCGTTGCCAAAAGAATGGGAAATAATATGGTGTATTAGAACCCTGAATAAACCCAACCTGATCCCAGAAAAAAATGTTTTGCGTTACTTATAGAATACCCCTCGTGGCCAACTTCTTGTATAGGAAAAACAAATTTATTTAGCTTTCTTTGTGGTTTGGATACCTACTTATTACATTTTGATTTCATTTCATTTATATGAATAGATATGCCTAGAAGACAGTTGAGTCTTCCTCAATACACTAGAATGGCTAAAAGACTGAAGACTGTGCACTCTTAACAATCCAGTTAAGTTATGGGGTGAGACGTTTTGTGGCTTGAGAGCATCAGGCATTAACTTGCTCCTTGAAAACTCTTTTTGAAAGTGGGGCATGACGTAACTCTGATTGAAAGTGTCATGCATTATCTTGCTCTTCACAATATTTCATAGTCAAGTCATCCTCCCTTAGATACTTAGTGCAAACCCAAGGTGGGCCACTAGTACTAAATAATAAGTAAAACAAACAATAAGGATGATAAACAATGTTTTATAAAAATGTTAATATCTAATTGCCACCTTAGAACATATAAAATGGATCTGAAAATGCTGAATTAAAACATTAAGTACCTCAGTAATAAGAGCATACAATTGCAGAACATACTGATTTAAGAGGAATATGATCATTCTTACAGAACGTGATCTGTCTAAAACTTTAATAGCTATGACAGAATTTGGCAATAATGCCCTGTCCACTGATTTCAGTCAAGGAGAACATAGAACATTGCCACAATTTTTAAAGTTCACAAAACTGGATTTCATCACAGAAGTGACAGTTGGAGTTCCAGTAAGAAAGACAGTTGTAAGCAAAGAGCCCTTGATTGTAGAAGTAATGCACAGCTTTTCTAGTTGTACAGTTGATGGTTTCTTACAAATTGTAGAAAACTGACTGCTATTTTATGTAGCATGTATAAGAATATATTATGTAGGAAATATAAGAATACAGGTATTACTTTAGATGGTGATTTGAATATAGACTCTAAATATTGTGAGCACTTGAATTATATTCTGTGTATCTATTATTTGTCAGCTCGGGTTGACAGACCAGCTAGAATAACATAAGATGCCTCTAGCTGTGTAGATCATATCTACACCAATTTAAATAACTGTAAAATTGCTATTATAAACTTTGACCTTTCTGGTCACTTTTGCCAGACTGTTGAAATAAGAAGTATGCATGACACTGAAAGTACACACAAGATGAAGGATATCAGATATGTAAGTTACAAATCTTTAGATGGGTTGAAGTCCTCAGTGCAGTCAGAGCCGTGGAGTTATGTATATTGCACTAAAAAGTGGAATAATTTTATAGCAGATTATTTATATCATTCAATGTAACATATACAGTTACTGTTGAATGAAAAACATGTTCAGTAATGTGACTGTAGACTGTCCCGGCACATACTGTTGATGAAAAACTCCCAGCTTTCCATCCAGATGGCAGTGATAAAATACAGTTTAAGACTGCCTTATGAAGTGAAACATATGAAGGAGAAAATGTTTATAATGTGGAAAATGTGTAAAGATTTACCTGAGACATCAGGCTTGTTAAGCTTCCAATAAACAAGGCTGGAATAAACACACCCAACAAAAATCAGCAAACATAAATTCACACCACATTAGCAAATAACTATGAAACTGTGTGAGTTAGAGGATTAATAGAAAACCAAAGCCTAACATTAACAACATCAATCTGAAGAGTGGAATTGTGATTGTAGGAAGCCCTTATATGGTCAATAACACTTTTAAGAACAATTTTGTTAATTCAAATAGCTTCAGCATGGTCTCTGGTCCTGGTGATTATAATACTATTTACCATGTACAAAAATAAGTGTAGATGCATCAAACAGATACAACTGAAATAGAGATAATCTTAAATAACATGCAGTCTCTGTTGATTAGGATGAAATTTCCTTCGTTATGTTAAAAAGATGCAAACAGTCAATTATTCCCGTTCTAGTTCGCCTGTTAGATGAAAGTTTACATAAAGGCATGTTTCCATCTGAATTAAAATTCTCAAACTGAGCTATTGTACTAAAAGAGTAGTACTGGCAGAACTGTAATTTACAGACCAGTCTACTTAATTCTGGTCTTAGATAACTTTCTACAAAATATTATTGCACTTAGATCATGAAACTTTTCATGTAACAGCATTGGAAAAAACACATCATAGTTTTAGAAAATCCTACTCAACATCACCTGCCATATATGATATAGTACTTACAACACTAGTGATATTAGGTGACAACGAAAGAGTGGCCTGTTTTCTCCTAGTTTTGTCATGTTCATTTCATACAGCTGCTACTTAATAAGCTGGAAAGTTGTGGTACCAGTGGAGCTGCTAAAAATCTCTTAACAGTCATACAAGATGGATATCAATAAAGAGGTTAAAATTAGAAAGAAGATTAGCTCTATTCACTCTATGGTAAAGTGTGGTGTGCCCCCAGGGCCAGTTCTGGAGACTTTATTGTTGATATCATATATTAGTTTCCTCTCCACTTTGCATAATAACAAAAGGTATTAAGTATGCAACTGAAACAGCAGTTGTTGGCTGGGGACACAATGAGAATGATCTTGTTCGTCATTGTTCTAGGGCCTTAAATGATTTGAGGGATACTTCAACTTAGATGTTAGAAAAAGAAGTCTAATGTACTTCCAAGGATGCAGTTGTTGAAAGTCCACGATATTTCAGCAAACAACCTTTTACCTGATGATGGTGGAATGTTGTTTTCCAAAATATCATGGACCTTTGACGATTGCATCCAGCAGTACATCTGAGAACTTTGGAAGCATCATATACACCGCAATAGCCTCAGATCACATGAGTCTAATGTATTTTCAACTAAACCATGAACCTGATGGAATGCAACAGAATGTTGTGTAGGATGATTGTATGGGAGTAAAATTGGACATACAACTACCTTCCTAGGTGTAACAATGGACAGACATGTCTTGAAAAACTAAATTTATATTTTATGCAAAAATAAGAAGGTCAGTTTATGTAATGAGAATAGTGTCACAAGTGCTGAACTATAAGCAAATGCTTTATTTTTTACTAATGTATCCATACCTCACAAATGAAAATGAAATATTGAGGTTTGCTGCAGCTGTGCATGTGAAAAGAGTATTCATCCTTCACAAAATGTCTGCTGGGATCCTGTGCAATCTCAGACATATAATATTTTGTAGGGAGAGACAGACTTTGGTGGGCAGGGGGGGGGGGGGGGGGGGGGGGGGGGAAATCTATAATATTTTAGAAGATAAATAACGACTTGCAAGTAGCCATAAAAATGGTTCATTTCTGACCCTGTTGAAAACTTTGTCCCCTTATTTACTCTTTACCAAGCCATGGTACACTGGTACACACAATTTATATATATATTAAAAAAAAACATATTATTGAAAGAAAACACCTGACTACTCTATACATTTTTCCTTTCCAACAGAACAAAGGGGTTGGGGGTGGAGGTTAGGTGGGGGGGTCATTCGAGCCTTAGGTCAGGTCATATGAAAGGATGTCCGGGAGGGGGGGGGGGGGGGATTTGTGGAGATGATCTGACCTTATTATAACATTAGCCAGCATGATCTTGTTGTCCTGTTACTGTGAACAGCTGAAATCAAGAGGAAACGACAGCCATTATTTTTCGCGAAGACATGTTTTCCCACCGTATGGTTAAACAGTGATGATATCCTCTTGGGTAAAATATTCTGGAGGTACAGTAGCCCCCTTTTCAGATCTCCAGGTAAAACAAAACTGGCATGCTACAGGTCAGAGTTAGGATTGTTAGATCCCTTAATTGGGTAGGTGTGTCAGAACATTTAAAAAGAGAAATGGATAGGTTGAAATCAAATACAATGAGAATTAGTGGTGTCGTGACAGGTAGAAGAGGACTTCTAGTAAGACAGAGAAAGAAGTCGTAGGATAGGACATTGTTTCTGTTAAACAGAATGGGAACATTGTAAAGGACAATTCATATGTAACAGAGACTGTATAAATAGTTTTTAAAAGAAGGAGAGAAAACACGTGCAAAATGTCAGAAGAGAAATCAAAACAGTACACTGACAAAGCAATACAGAGGGCATTTAGTGAATTAAAAATTAGTGTCACATCCCCATCTGAAATAAGGAAGATCACCATGAGGCTAAAGCATAAAAGTTTGTGTGGAATGGACAATCTCTAATAACATACAAAAAAGTGGTGGCCCTGTAATAATGTAATATTCTTAGTCAGTTACTTAATGCATCATTAAACTGGGATGTTTTCTCAGAAAGATTGAAGTTTGCGTTTGGTAGTCCTCTTTATAAGAAGGATGGCGCCATGGATGTCAGTAACTGTCGTCCAATGTCACTCTGTACATTATTTTCTAAAAGTTTTGAGAAGTTGCTGTACGCCTCGCTGTGTAGACGGTCACCTCCTGTGTAGTAATGGGATAATTAGCCAATCACAGTTTTGGTCATTCTACTGAGTCAGCTATTTATACATTTACTGAATATATAATAACATCTTTAAATGATAAAATATCACCAATTAGGATCTTCTGTGATTTATCAAAGGCTTTCTTTTAGTGAAGTTAAGTTTTTATGGAAACAGTAGTACTCATTTAAGAAACAGTGCAGCCAATTTTGGATTGTCAGAAATATCTTACTTCTTATTAACCATATATATCAACAAGAAATAATAAACAGGATAGAAGGTTGTAAGTTCTTAGTTGTGTGCAAGCAAAAAATACTAATTTCACAGAAGAAAGTAATTAGTATTATGTGTGGAGTTCACACACTTACTTCTTGCAGATATCTATTTAAGCAGCTGGAAACTTAAGTCACAGCCTCACAGTACATTTATGCACTTATGAAATTTTTCTGACCAACAATCCATCGAAGTCTGAGAGTGAAAGAGATATTCACGACTACAGCTCTAGGAGGAAAAATTCTCTGTATTACCCTTTAGTAAATCTAACTGTGGCATAGGAAGGCGTGAAATATGCCGTTATAAAACTCTTTGACAGTCTACCTATGTCTAATATAAATGGCTACAATGTAGACAAATTAATATTGTTTTTAATTCTCAAGATTTTTAGTTGTAAGTAAGCATACTTTGTTTGTTCTTTTACGTGCTTCACATCATAAAGTTTATAATGAATTTGATCTGTGGAATAAGTAACAAATTAACTAACTAACTGAGTACAGTGTTATAACTAGTGCAGAAGTAGGTCTAACAATTAGTCGTCAGCTACTATGAACAGCTTAGTGAATGCTTTATCATAGAAAAGATAGAGATGACAGCAATAGTACAAATTTGTATGCCAGCCAACACTGCAAATGATGGAGAAATGGTCTTTCTCTTTTGCTTAATCTTGAACATTAACTGCTTGATCATGAACATTAACTGTAGCTATTATGTCTCTTATGATATCACATATACAAGAAAAGTTTAATATACAAATACACTAATTGTAGTCAGAAAGAAAAAATTCTTCATTGTTTTGGTATAGCATTCTGAATCTCTTGGTGATCTTCCCAATATCCACATCAGTATTCATGTCAGAAAAAGATGAAATGTAACACAAAAAAGGGTAGAAGACACAAACAAAATTTACATATGGAAAAAATTGAACAAAACCTTTGTTTATGAATTCTCTCACATGTAATTAACTTAGGCGCTCTCATATAACCAGAATATACAACATGACATACTTCTGCAGTGTTTCGCCCAACATGCAATTCCAGAAAAATCCAAATGGTATACGTGACTAACAATTGGCTATGATCGGAGATTTGCTTTCCCCCTCATGAGTAGTGGTCCTCTTCATGTCCCTGCAGTTGAAGTCAGTACAGTTGATGTGAAAAAGTGGAAGACAGATTTGCTCCAACTTTGTTGACATACTGTTTAAAAACTGACCTATGTTGGCACTGGAATATCTAAATCTAAATTTTTACTCTTCAAGGCAGCTTATATTGTATACTACTGCCCCTCATCCTATCCTGTCCTATTCATAAATGTAATGGTGGAAAAGCCGCAGTCAATCAGCTTCTGTATGAGTTTGTGGCACAGAGTTTAGGACAGTGAACCCCTATTCATCAGGAAAATGGTTCAAATCTGCCTCTGACCATCCAGATTTGTTTCCCATCATTTCCCTAAATCTCTCCTGGCAAATGCTGGCATGAATCCTTTTTAGGAATTTTTACAGTATGTGTTTCCATGATGTGAATCACTACTCTATTAACTCTCATATTGGAGTTCAGTGAGAATCTCGGTCATGTTATTTTAATGACTAATGGAACCTATAGTAAAATACCTAGTATTTCTTTGAATTTTGTCTATTTCCTTTTTGTATAAATTGAATTTCCTTACAATTTTATCAACGAACTGTGAAGTGGCATCAGCTTTTCATAGAACTAGTTTTGTGTAGTCTTTCCTCATTAAACCATTTCATGTGAATACTACTACATATTGTAGCTTATGATTCTTTCTGTATTGATCATCAATCGGATAATCAAAAAATAATATATCTCTCCAACATCTTACATGAGATGTGTTACATTTGAATTTGTAGGACAGCTATCAGTCCCTGCAGGCCTCATTGTAGTTTTCTGCAGTGTTCTGTCATTGTGACTTCCCTATACACAACAGAATCAGTAACAAACAGTGTCATATATACACAGAGCTTATGTTTTACTCTTTAAGGTCTTATTTTGTTCACTAGGCAGACATGAGGAACAGAATCAAATGTATTTCACAAGCCAAGGAACACGTCATTAACATATTGTTTCTGTCTACTGCATTATGGATTTTTATGATGGAACAAAACTAGCTAATGAATAATAAAACCAAATAAAAACCATTTTAGGCTGTTAGTTTTATTTTTCAATGTGCTTTTGTTGTACTAAACGTATATTACTGGTGAGTTTTGGCCTTAGGTCATTTTCAGATGTATAGCATTGGTGATATGTGTGTTACATTTAAAACTGTTTCATGCTATTTGGGGACTGGACAGAGTTAGCCATTTCACATGATACTTTTCTGTGGAATCCTTGTTGATTCCTATTCAGAATATTTTTAAATTACAAACTGATTGTAGTTTTGCAATATATGTCCCATAATGCTACAGGAGATGTACATCAACTGTATCGTCTCATAGTTGTGTTCATGTGCTCAGTTACCCTTCTTGATAACAGGAATGAACCCAAACCAATGAACCAATGAGCAGTTCTTGAAACAGTTTGTTCTGACCTTTCTGGAAGTTCAACCCCTGTCCCAATAGAAGGAATGACAATGTAGTTCACGAGGAAAAATGCTGAAATATAAATTTTTGACTAATGGCATGGGATGGGTTCTATTAACAACTGAGGTTGCCTTCTTCTGAGCAGTAGATATGTATATTTTTGCCAGTTGTGGTTTGCCATAAATTTATAGCTGATACCTAAGTATGGACTTTGAAAATATTACCTGTGACAAATTATTGATACAACTGGACCAGAATGTCATTTGTTGTTAGGTAATATGCCCATAATTGTTAATGACTGTACATATTGAATCGCATTTGTGTGTTACACTCAGCTCTTTCATTTATAACTATGAAAATTAGTAGAATACCAAACAGAGAACATGGTCATATTCTGGCAATTAGTGCATCTTATATCGATGAAATTAGTGTTCCACCAACATTTAGTGCTACTCCCTGCTAAACCACTTAGTTATTAAATACATCTACATATGAATCTACAAACATACTCCATAAGCCACCGCATGGTGCAGGACAGAGGATACATTGTACCACTACTAGTAATACCATATCCTATTCCACTCACAAATGAAGCAAGGGAATAACGACTGCCTGTATGCCTCCTTACAAGCTCTAATTTATCTTACGAGGGTGGTTTGAAAAGTTCTCGGAACAGAATAGAAAAAAAAAAATACTTACATCACTGAAACTTTTTTTATTTTCCAATGTAGTCTCTTTGTAGATTAATGCATTTGGTCCAACAATGTTCCAGTGCCCTGATTCCATCTTGAAAATGAGTTTACTCCAGGCCTGCAAAATAGTTGTCAACTCCAGCTATCGGTTCTTCGTTTGAAGTGAATCTTCATCCACCAAGAAAAATTTTCAGTTTTGGGAAGAGATGGAAGTCAGACGGAGCCATATCAGGTGAATAAGGCGGGAGTGGCAACAATTCATACCTTAGTTCGTGTAATTTTGCCATAGCAATGGCACACGTGTGTGGGCGCACGTCAAGTGTCGCAGCACCCATCTTGCAGATAATTTTTTCATTTCTAATTCTTCAGTTAAAATGTGATATATCCTTTTCAGATGACATCTGGCAAGTGTGAGCAATTTGATGCACTTTAAATCGGTGATCCTCCATGACCATTTGTGCATTTTTGCAATGATTTCTGGTTTAGTGACACATCTAGGCTGACTACTGAATGGATCATCATCTAAGCTCTCCCTACCAAATTTAAATTCATTTTTCCACTTGGCAACAGTTGGATATTAAGGAGCAGAGTCCCTCATTGTATTCTGGAAATCAGCATGAATGTCCTTTACTTTCATACCTTTCTTTACGTATCTCGATTTTTTCCACCTTCGCAAATCGCTACGTGGGAACAACAACAGACACGTCACCGCTACAGCTCTCTTCCAAGAGCACTGATGTGGCACGTGTTTACAGACTATAGTTCAATGAACATATGTGAACAACTCATTGCGCTAGCGCTGACCTCTCGTGGTGATTCTGAGAACTTTTCAAACCACCCTCGTATCTTCATGGTCCTTATGAAAAATGTGTACTGGTGACAGCAGAATAATTCTGCAGTCTGTCACAAGTGCTGGTTTTCTAAACTTTCTCAATAGGGTTTCACAAAAAGGATATCTTCATCACACTGGAGATCCCCATTTGAGTTCGTGGAGTATTCTCCTGTTACTCACATGTTTATCGAATCTACTAGCAACATATGTAACAGCATCCCTCGGAATTAATTTGATGTATTTCTTTAATCTGACCTGGTGGGGATTCCAAAAACTTGAGCAATACTCAAGAATTGGTTGTAAATGTGCTCTGTACACAGTATCTTTAATAGATGAGCTACACTTCCTTAGAATTCTCCCAGTAAGCTGAAGTTGACCATCGGCCTTTCCTATAACAAATCTTACTTGGTGCATCCATTTCATGTCACTTTGCAATAGTATGCCTAGGTATTTAATTGACGTGACAACATCAAGCAGCACACCACTAATACTGTATTTGATCATTATCAGATAGTTTTTTGTACTCATCTGCTTTAACTTACATTTTTCTACATTTAAAACAAGTTGCCATTGCAGAAACTGTCACTGTATAATAAGCAGGTTGCAACAAAGTGACAAGATAGACGTGTCGGATGTTTGCAGAAAAAAATTGTGGTCTGTCACAGCAGACTTGTTTGAGTTGCGTACTGCATAGGTAAGTATCTCTTGACGTAAAACAGTTTTAACTGTAAAGTTTGCAGATGAGTTCTGTTTCATTCTATCACATAATCTTAGAAACAATATGTATGTATTACTTGACACTTGAAGACCACAGGGAAATTGTAATTGTTTTCATATGTTAAGTGGGATCACGTGGCTGATCTAATTTGGAATTCACATAACATAACAAAGCATTGCTTTTAACTTATATTCCAATACATGATGTTTATTTTTGATTAATTACATTTTTCTTGCTTAATATTTAAGCTGTGACCTTGAGTTTGGTACATCCAGGTTGTTAATTAACCTTCGTTTTCTCAGTAAAATTAAAGTGTATGACAGAGTACTTTTTGTAGAGGTGAGGGAACAACGACAAGTAAATCAAATGGTATCAATGTGAAAGTGATTATATGAAATTGTTGGTAAGCTTTCGGACAGTGGCCTTCTTTGGAGCTAATACACTTAAAAACATATAATATCATTGATGTGGCTTTGCACTTCAGCTTAACTGGAGTAAGATGTTGTGTTGGATAGACAGAGAGAGACAGGAGAGAAGGGAAGGAAAGAGAGACTGGCAGACAGGAGGGAGTGACAGCAAGGGTACAAGATAGGAATATGATAGGAAAGTGGCAACACCAAGACCACCCTGGTACAAACAAGTTACTCAGCATCACTCTAGTATGTAATACATGGACCAAATCCTCCACAATGAATATGACCATCGTTATCGTGTTCATAAGTGAGGAATGTCCTCCTTAAAATATTTCCCACCTCTAAGTAAAATTCTGCTGCCTATCCAATCTACAAACTATCGTATTCCATCTTTATGTTACACATTTTCCCAACTCTTTGTCATATGAGAAAGACTCAGATGCAAACCTGTCCTGTGCTTCCATTCTGCTTATCATATTCCAGTCCAACACAGTCGTACCCTACCATGTAATACACAGGGCCAGCTGTGAAAATTTCTGCAGATCAGTCTTTTTCTTTCTGTAGGAATCAGTGATCAATCCATGTGAATGGTTAGCCACTACCAAACAATGGCCAAGAGCAAAGTTGACCACTCAGCAGTAGAGCACGCAACTGAACATGAGATACTCATCTAACACATTATTTTATCTTGCAGCCTTCCTGACCTCAGTCTTTCCTATCCTCTGTTCCACACTCATTTGCCCCCATATCTGTCCTACATTCCTACACACACTTGTGAATGTTACTTCATTCTTGCTCACTCTGTATATCCATTTCTTTACACCCACAATATTTTCTCTGTGATCTCAAGCTCACCTGGTGCCACATTTCTATCTCATTCCCTTGCTGCCTCTCCGTCCACAGCCATCAGCCCCCTTGGATGTACACTTCCCTTCTTTCTTATTCCTCTCTTCTACACAAACCCCTAAATTAGTTGTGCTGCAAGATGGGTGTGTAGTTATGCTTGCGTGGGTCTGTGCATGCATGTGTGTGTGTGTGTGTGTGTGTGTGTGTGTGTGTGTGTGTGTGTGTGTTTTCTTTGAAAGCATGGGCTGCAAGTATTAAATCTTTTTGGGTGTATACAACAAAGGACAACTGGGAGATCCGGGAAAAACCCGGGAATTTTTCCATCCTGGAGAAAACCGGGAAAAACCCAGGAATTTTTTAGAATTCTGGGAATTTTTCATTGTTTTAGTTTTCCCTTAAATTTTTTTAACTTTGGCTGGTAAGAACCAATACTCTGAGAAAGAATATTACTGTATCTCGCTACTGCAGAATAATACTGCAGCAATAAAACACAAAAGAGAGAAAAAAAAACGAAAATAAAACTTAAGTTGCAAGGGAAATGCACCATATACAAGAACAAAACAGTGCTCATACAAGCGTCTGCCAACAGCAAATTGTGTCAAAGGCTTTAGGAAGACTATCCAATGTTTCATAACAACAAATTGCCACCACTGAGCGCGACGTCACAACTGTTTACATTAGATTCGTATGAGCAGTTGCAAGCGAGCTTATGCCCATGTGGAGTTGAGTCGCGTTATGAGTAGTACCTACTCCCGCTTCTGGCTACAGAAGTGTGGCAGTTAACTGTATAAGCAATAGCAGCAAGCAGCCAGATGCTACCCGGAAACATTTCACTGATGCGCCTAAGCTGCCAGATCGACGTATGCGTAACAATCCTGGAACTAGGGGTCGGGGACCACCAACCGGGGGGGGGGGGGGGGGGGGAATTCATATTTTTCTTCAGAAGCTAGAGAGTATGAATGAAATGTAAAATTATTTCCTAACATCAAACTTTTTTTTTGCTTGTAGTAGGCATAATAGACATTTGATATTAGTACTTTGTGCATTATATTCTGTCGCGTTGTTATAAAAATGACCATTTGTGCCAAAACAGTCCCATTTATTTGGTGTTTGCAACAATTGCTGCAATATTAGGCTGGCCTATGTCATTTTATCTAGCAGACAGTGGCAAAATACACGTTAACAGATCGAGAAACCACACCAGTCTTGGGTACTACTTGTATTAACAGCTTTCCTAGTAGTAGACAACAAAATTTCATTTTTTCATGTAGCAAAATGTTGATGAGGTAATAGATTCTTTTCCAGAAAGGAAAGTACGCCATATAAAGCTGTGGCAAGATTAGAGAGAGAAAAAAAAGCAAGGACTTAAGGACTGAAGAAATGTGTACCGTCTTGCTTGTTTCATGTCTTTACTTGTTTTATGTATCCTATATTTAATTTTATGTCACGCAAAACAGCAAGTTATTAGCTAATAGGCAGTAAAGACTGCAAATTTTCTGAAGAGTTTTGTTCTACTGGTTACAGATAATCCCACCCAGTGTTAATTGCGAGATTTTTTTTAAAGAGGGGCAGGATGTCAAACCGGCCGACTGGGAGCAGGAGAGGCACCACAGGACATTTTAATATTCACTGGCCTGAATATAGCTTGATGGCACCCATTACAAAATATTACACATATGAATTCCACAGAGTGAAATACAGAGAAGTGCGATGGAAGAATGCTGTGTGAAGAGGCGTGGCACTGCTCTTCGGCACACAGACCAAATAACATGTCTTACGTTCCCTCGAACATATATGTTTTATCTATCAGACTCTTTAGAGAGATGTGAGCTACAAAATGAAGATATTTTTGAAAAGTCGATTTTTTAAATATCTGGCGTCCTACCTCAAACGCTCGAGGGAGGGGGAGTGCCACTATCAAATACTGCCCTGGTTCAGAAATATCGTAGATCCAGACCTGATGCACAGAGCAGTCTGAGTTGTAGTGGAGAGGTGGTAGTCTCCACGTGTTTACGTTTAAGTGATTTTGCTGTTTCCTCTTCGTTAATTGCTCTCATGTCAAATGAAAACAAAATGGATTTCTGTGGCCGGGAGCAATCAAGTGAATTAAAATATGCTCACATAATTACAGAAAGCTAAAATATGTTATTAGTTTCAGATTTTATTTTGTTTCCACCTTTCTGACAGTCAAACGTTAATCGCCTTGCAGAACAAATGGTTCAAACGGCTCTGAGTGCTATGGGACTTAACTTCTGAGGTCCTCATTCCCCGAGAACATAAAACTACTTAAACTTAACTAACCTAAGAACATCACACACATCCATGCCTGAGGCAGGGTTCGAACCTGCGACCGTAGCGGTCACGCTGTTCCAGACTGTAACACCTAGAACCGCTCGGCCAACCCGGCCGGCCCTTGCAGAACAATGAAGTTATTTTTGTCAGAAAGTAACATGCGGTGCTTGGTGGAATTCGAATTTATACTTTCCTAATACGAAAATATGCAGTGTACATGTTGCTGTACATCAGACACCTTTCCAATATGTCTTTTTTCCTCTGAGTTTCATTTTCTAAAATGCCGGGAAATTCTACGCCACTGTATAAAATCACAACCATTGTAAGTAGTAATAAGTTTTACAGTTCCAAGGGAAAGTATACTGTTATGTAACGTGGAAAAAGTGTATTTTCATCCGGGAGAAATTGTATTTTTAACCGAGAAACCCGGGAAAAATCCGGGAATTTTATTTCCTCGTCCACGTATACACCCCATATAAAGTGACTCCTTCCACCAGGGACTTTCCATTATTTTTTTTTAGTGATCTTGTATTAATTATTTAGCTATAATGCAAAGGGATAGAAAAGTAGCATTGGGAGGACCATCGAGATAATCACCAAGTGTGTTATTATCTGTGCTATATTGTGAACTTTACTTGAATTTCTCACTCACCTGAAGTACAAAAAATTGCTTTACAATGGACTGAGTATTGAAACATTGCATCATAATGTGGCAGCTAAATAAAAATCAGTACATCTAAGAATATTAATTTTGATATTCCAATCAGATACTTAATCTTTTTGGTGTCTTTCATTACTGACTCTTAGATGCAAGAACATAATCAAGATTTCTGAAGACGGAAGATATATAGTTCTCTTAAAGTTTTCACAGCTACCCAAGAATAGTAGTTCTTTTGATTTCAGTAGCTAAGTTAATAAAGGCAGCACATTTATCAGAACGGTTATTATTCTACATCATTATTTTTAATATGAGTTAATATTTCTTGCACATAAATGATTAAGAGAGACTTTTAGTAAGAAATGCACAATTTCAGTGTGTAACACTGTGTAATGTTTATTTTAATTTGTACTATACATAAAAGCAAGCCTTTCTGCAGTGCAATTTTATTTATGCACAGCTGTTATTTTGTACAGGTATTGCTCTTGTGGTTAAAGCTTGTTTGAATCTGTCACAATTTAATCTTTTAGTGTGTCACCAGCTTTTTTATCCTCTTGTGCACTTTCTTCAATCTCTTTAATTTTTCCACACAGATGTGATGGTGTTGAACGACATCATAGAACAAGCAGCAGGCCGGCAAAGCAGGGCAAGTGAACATGGAGGTATAAACTAAGTGCCTTTATTCCTGCCCCTTTTCCTTATGTATTTCATTATTGTATGCTGTGACATGGTTACTTATTTTGAGCTAGTCTCAGCCAGTCTTACAAAATTGGATTTCCTTTGATCATTTTGTTTTTATAGTAGAGAGGAGAGTCACAGAATTCTGAATAAAAAGTAAACTGTTCGATGCTTCAAAGTAAAATTATATTACAATAGTCCCAAAAATTTACGCTTTTCTACTGAAACTGCAACATAAGAAATTGATATGAATAAACAGTTCATGAATTGTGACAGTTTTCATTTCTCATGTCGTACTCATTACAATGTAGTTCTAGCATATCTAAATGATTTACACTGGTATCATTTCATACAATTGCATCTTCATTGATTACATGCCTATAATCCGTAGATTTCAGCAAATTTAATTCTAGTCATCAAGTTACTCTAAATCTTTCCCCTGATTTAACTGAAGACATGAACCACCTGTTCTAAATGAACTTTTGTGCATATCTGTTCTCCCACTGCTGCTAGGCAGACAATTTAAAATTTATTTGTTTGTACTGCAAGTATAAATAGACAATAGACAGGCCCATACAACACAGTTTAGGAAAGTAGTTAATTTATGGTTCAATAATATTGCCATGTCACAGCAGGACTGCTCTGTAGGATGAATGTGAGTAGAGTAGTTAGTGGAATGATCTTCCAGGCCATCGCTCAGCCCTTTTCTATATTTTAAAGTATTTTTATGAAGGTAGTGCAATATTATCTTTGTTACATTTTAAGGGTAGATGATCATTGTAGTGTATAAATAAGAAAAGTAGATGATCGTTGTAATGTAGAAATGATTAAATATTTCTACATTGACCATATTGTGGAATTAAAGGAGAAAATTAGTTAACCTGCTTGTATCGTTTAGTGTTTTGCATGTGTTAGTGCATTATCCCATGTTTAGTGTTATGTGGTACATGTAACTATAGTTAGACATACTTGTGTTATAAGAAGCTAGTCACTGTGTTAGTTTAGTTATGAAGCACATATCGCTCTTGTCAGTCATGTACTTACTTTCTCAATAGCGCATGTACATGGTGCAGTGATGCTGAGGATCTTATAAAATACACTTAAACATAACAATATAATCCATGCTGAGAATAGTTTCCTACTGGTATTTCGTACTGGTATTTTACAACTGAGTACTTGCTGTAATGTTAAATACATAAATTTAGATAGAAAAAAAAGTTAATTGCATTGGTATATAACACATTACCAATTCCCCCCCCCCCCCCCCCCCCTTTTTATGGAATAGTTGGAGAGCTTCCTTTCTATGTAGTTTTCAAGTTCCTTTTTGTATCAGTATGGTTAGCTCCTTGCTTATAAATGAAAATCATTGCTCTTTTAATCAGGCGGATAAATTTATTGTATGTTTTTAAAAATAAAGATTCCATACTTTTAACATTCAGAATATGAACCAAAATTTCAAATTTTACAAACTGGATCTTTCTTTGTTGGGAATTATGTATGGAAATGGAGATGTAATAGATGTTTATAAATGAAAGGCTGTGCATAACACTGGATGAGCTGTTGAGAGCACTAGAACAGCATGAGTATTGTGTGAGTGGAAATGAGCGTTTGGCATCATTGGCCTGGAGGCCCCTTACGGGGCAGGTCCGGCCGCCTTGGAGCAGGTCTTATTACATTTGACGTGACATTGGGCGACCTGCGTGCCGGATGGGGATGAAATGATGATGAAGACAACAAAACACCCAGTCCCTGAGTGGACAAAATCCCCGATCCAGCCGGGAATAGAACCTGGGGCTGTGGGACGGCAATCCGCACACTGACCACTCAGCTATTGGGGCGGACATTGTGGGAATAGGAAGAAATGAATACAAACAGTGAAGTGAAACAGAGTACATTCTGAAGTTGAGTAATTAAAAACATGTTGCATAAAGCAGGCTTTGAGAATACCATCAAAGAGTGGATGGAAGATAGCACTCAGTGCAAACTGAATTCACGTAAGAGTGAAAAAATATAATTAACTGAAATAGGTCATCAATAAAAACAGAGTGATATTTCATTCAATATTCAGGTTATACTAAATAAAAATAAAACAGTTGCACGAATTAAATAAGCATGTGGGCACCAGCTAACAAATATTTGCAAAATTTCAAGTTTCTGAACTTAAAGTTTTCTTCTCTGTACAATAAGTAGAAAGAAATGGAAGTATAAAATGGTCCTGTAAGAAAATAAAACAATCTGAGTGTGTTTAAAAATCTAAATGAACAATGGAGTGTATGGACCAAACTGTGATTCTGAGAATTTATGAGATTTTGTTGGTGACCATACTGTTGCCAACTACCAGAAATAATGATTAAAAATAAAAAACTGATTCAGTCATCAGTAAGTGAAATGGGATAAGCATTCATAAACTGCAGTGATGGGAGACAACAGCTGTCTCCCCCCCCCCCCCCCCCCCCTCTCTCTCTCTCTCTCTCTCTCTCTCTCTCTCTCTCTCTCTCTCACACACACACACACACACACACACACACACACACACACACAAACACTTCTTTGACTTTATGCATATAGAAGATAAGCAGTGGTATGCAAGCAATGGATTTTGCTTGCTGGGAGTGAGAAAGACTGACAGAACAAAGGGGTGCAGAACAGTGGGAAGAAAGCCTTAGTAAAATAATGGTTTGTTGTGATATTGGGGGTGTGAGAGAGTTGACAGAAGGGGAATACAATGTAGATATTGGGGAGGGAGGAGGGATTAGGGTGACAGTTGACAAGAGAGGAAAGGAAGGAAATGGGAAACAGACAGCAGTAGTTTGGTGCATAGGTTTGTAGTGTTTTTGTTTTGCATGTTGGAAATCTGGTTGCTATTGGTTTATTTATCAGTCATCATTTTCTGTTTGTAATAAATTGTTGCTATTTGAGTTTACATGTTGTTTATTTTGCCATTTGGAGATAGTGAGTGATACTGCAGACACTGGAAAATGGAATGCCAAGAGGAGAACTTGGAACATTCCAGACATATTTTTCTGTGTGAGTTCATTAGAGGAGTGATAACAGTGGAGGCAGCCAGAAACATCTGTGCTATGTATGAGAATAATGCCATTAGGCGGAGCATGGCAAGGAAATGGTTTTCTTGTTTTAAGAAGGACTGTTTTGACATTACTGACTCTCTACATTCAGGAAGACTTGTGGGTCTGATGAAAGTCACTTAAATGCAGTACTCCAAATGGGAATGTGCTCCAAACATGGCTCGATGAGTTACTCGCCTCAAAATCAAGTGATTTCTACAATTGCAGAATCGAAAAGTTACCTCAGCACTGGCATATTGTAGTAAATAGTGAAGGAGAATATATTATTGCTGACTTAAGTCTCTGTTATATGTATCTGTTGCATTTTTTAAATTTATGGAAAAATGCTACAAACTATTGTGCCAGACCAATATATTATCAAGTTTCTGCAGCTTTCTTTTAATTCTGTTTCATATTGCACCTCTCGGCAAATATTAACTCTTCAGTATGTTGCTGCTATTGAAAGTACTGTTACTTTTCTGTGGTTATAATTTTGCATGTTACCACATGTAAATGTTATTCTAAATGCCAATTTTTTTTTTAGTAAAATTCCTTGTTGATTTCCGAGTATCCTATTTCTGTAGCTGTTTGTCTTCTAGTAAGTGATTGTATCTGGATCTATATGAGTTGTAGGAGAGGCATAAAACTTGTTCTGCAACAGAAAAATTTGTGTTATCTTTGTAGACAATCTTTCGATGACTGTTTCCTCGTAATTAAATTTCAGCAGCCATGTCAATTAAGAAAGCTGAATGGTATAGAGAATGTGACTTTACGATTAGTTTAGTCTGTTTTGCCAGTGAGATCTATAAGTTGGATTACAAGTTAAGTAACAAGTACGGATGAGCACCTTATACAGTAGCATTGTCACATGGATGTTAGTTGTGGATGGTTGATAACAGGGAAAGGGAGAGGAACTATTGTCAACATCTTAAGTATGATAGACACGTAGCATGGACTGTCAGAGTAGCCTCACACTGGTTCAGCTTGTAACACAGTGTTTCCCAGGAGGAATGATCAATATTCAGCAACATGAAAGGAATGAAAGCAAAAAAGCCTAGTAAACACAGGCTCTAAAATCCATACCTTAAGAATTATGAACACTTCTTCATCTTTGATACTGTGTAAGAAATTTCTTGTACTGCAACCTCTTTGCTTCCCGTATTTTGAGAGGAGGTAATATGGACCAAAATAAAAAAGAATTGACTGGTAAACATAGGCTCTAAACTGCATACCTTAAGAGCTATGAGCACTTCTTCTGTAGAAAAAGATGTTTCACAGTACAGAAAATGAACAAGTGCTCATAGATTTTACTCATGTTCACAGGACATTTTTTTCATGTTTGGGTCCATACCACCACCTCTCAGAAAATGAAAAGCAAAGAGCTTGCAGTAGAACAGGTTTGTTTCACAGTATTGAAAATGAAGACGTGCTCACTGCTCTTAAGTTCTGTATTCTGGAGCCAGTGTTTAGCAGACTTTTTGTTTTGAATGATTGTTCCTGATATATCTCTTAATACTGACCGTTTCTCCTGTGACAGTATCACATATTGTCATTATAGGCTATGAGTGAAGAAGACTTTTGCCGTAGTGAAGAAGCTGTTATATTTATTTCCAAAACAGGGAAAAAAACAGTTTCCATAAAATGGCATATAGGTTCAGTGAATGGAAAGAAATAATGCTGCATGTGAGTGAGTAGATCACTTTAATAAGACACTCAACTCAAGGAGCTCATCAGTGTGTTTGAAAATCATTAAGTGTTAATTGATGGGTGGTTACATGAGAACCAACTTGCAGAATACCATGAAAATATTAGATTATTATTGAGCTATTTTAGTCCTCATACCCATTCCTACCCAAGTATTTAAAAGTATTTAAAAGTCTACTTATGAACACTGAAATAATCTGTCAAAATGAATTTCAATTCAATTGCAAAAATTGATGGTTTCAGTGTTTTGCTGTTTAGCATTGAGGCTGAATATGTGCAGTATTCTGTAAAACACATGATATATGTGCAGATATATGTAGTGTTGGTATCAGATTGGAGTGAAATAGGTAAAATTTGTTTGCTTAGAGTTAACATTATATTCCAGGAAATGCTTAAAAGTAGCAATTATGAGGCATTCAGATTAGTCAGGGTCTTGTGACTCATTGAGCAAGCAGCAAGTGAATATAAATCCAATTTGAAAGAATGTAGGGTAAACCACCCAGTTATTGGCAGTTTAAGAACATATTTGTAGGATAAATTATGTATCTTCAACTCTTGCCTTGCTTGAAGTATAATTCTAACACAAAACATACTCTAATATTAAAGTAACATTGTTCTACAACTACAAAAGTTTTATACTTTATTTTCCATATGAAAAAGTTGCTTAAAAATATGTAAAATTTTGCCAGTTATTGGCACAGTTTTCCAGTTGTTGGCATCCACATAATACCAGTCATTGGCATTCACAATTTGTATCAACATTACTTATTATTATTAATTTTATTGCAATTCGCAATTTGTATCAACATTACTTATTATTATTAATATTATTACTCATAACTAGCTATCACAAGCTGTTCATAATACTTGGTACTGCAGTAGAAGGTAAAATGTAAGAAAATTAAGAAAAATGAATAAAACAGCTTATTAATTCAGTTACATAACATAACACTGTCTACAAATACAACTATGAATTACAGAAACACCAAATTGAGTTTGTTCTCAGTCCCTTCCTTTGTGTGAGTACTATTTCTAAAGAACTGCTTTGTATAGGCCTTTGTGTGATGCAAGATGTAAGAATTTATTCCACTGATTCAGAGAAATCACTGTCGTCATCAAAATCATCAGTATTAACACTATCATTTACCAAGCAACAATTATGGCATAAAAAAGATCATCATCTGGATCATATGGGGTATGTATTTGATGCCTGTTGGAGATACATGTAGAGTGGAAAAGTTTTTTTACTGCCATTACATTCATATCCCTTCTTGGAAGAAACACTTCTTGTATATTTGAAGCACGTTCCATGACACTCTTTTTCTTTATTCTGCATGCAACCACGTGTAGAAGCTGGAGCATTCTCAACCTCTGAATGCTTAGCTTGGGATGTCAGCTCTGTCACAATGCTGGTATCTCTCTTCCTGTTCTTCTTCTTCTTAATTTGTTCAGTACCTTGTTTTTGCATTTTCTTCTCTTCGCTTTCCTGCATTTGTTTTTCTTTCTGTTTCATGGCGTCCTCGTTCATTTTTACCTTTTCCTCATGCAGCTCATTCCACTTTCTTGAGGTTAAAAACAAATGGTCTCATTCCACTTGACAATTTCCTTTCCTTTTTGGCATTTCTGACCACAGAAGCACTTCTTTAATACATTTGGTTGGAGTTTTAATTACTATAGGTGTCGGCCTGTCTTCTGTGTCATCTCTTGCTGATGAATTCTGGCTAGCTTCTTTACTTGCAGCATGTTGTGGATTTGAAATGTTCAGATTTTCATTGGAAAGGGACACATTGGCATCTGGCGTGATTTCAGCAACTTCCTGTTCCTCTTTTTTGGTTTTCATTTTGATAACATTCCCATAGCCGATATAGAAGAAAGAAATTTTCTCCATGAGCATTTTTTATTACATTCTGTATAGTCTCAAATTCAGTTATTTTCTCTTTATAGGTAAAAAATTTCTGAAAATTTAATCTATCAAGTTTTCGAGACTTAGTTTTTTAGCGCTGTCTTCAACATGAGCAAAGTTGTGTTAAACCTTAGCGGAATTCTTAGCAAACATTGTCTCTGGTTACATTGAGCTACAAATTAAAAATTGCATGCCATGGTGAGAAATACTTAAACTTTAGCAATAATTATACACTTTGGGTTTTCTTAGAAATACTTAAACTTTAGCAACAATTATACACCTTGGCTTTTCTTAGTTGCCACTCTATTTACAGGAAATCCTGCCAATTCCTACATGTGGCTCTGGTTTCTTCATTGATTTGCAACCCAGATGGACACAAAATGTTTACAGAAATGTATCAAAATAGTGTCTTAAAACTTTTTCTGCCACTTTTTCGTTCAGCCAATGTCAAGCTTCAGAAATGAACCGATCTAACACTTTGATGCATGGATTCTGTAAGCCAATTCCCAGTATATAAACATGGCAGCAGTATAAGTGCTTGTCATTCCTTCGCAGTTCCCATATGGATGTCTTCTCCTCCTGCTCATGCACCATGGAAGCACAGCAGTACTTTACCATTTGTCTGTGGAAAAGAAAACCCATGATGGCTTGCTTATTTTGCATTCAATTTTACATGACAGAGCTGTTTTAACACACTCAGCAGGACACAGCCATGCTATGTTGTAGATGTGTACATTTATACTTAGTCCTAAAAAAATCAACCAAAAAAAGAAAATACAATTTTCTGCATTAGAAAAGGGGGGGGGGGGGGGATAAGAAATTTTGAGTCGAAGCAATGTGCTCTCCAGGACTGGTTTTGTGGCGGCGTTCGTAGCGACAAGCAATTCGCTGTAGAAACGGCTTACGAAGTCACCGCCACACTTTTAATAGCAGGCCGACTGGTCCGCTGGAACAGTGAACAGAAGATGAAAACCCAAACACTCTGATTAAATAAAAGTCGGTACTTATCTTTATTAACGAAGATACAGAAACACAGTAGTGAACTCCGTGTCTACAGAAATCTGTCTAGTTCGAGTCGGAGCGGCTAGGTCAGCGTCGGGTGATGACAAACAACAACTCTGCTGCGATGAACACACAACTGACTAGCAAGTACACAATTCGGTGGCGAGTATACAACTGAGCGGCGAATACAGAACTGTCCTAGAACTCGCGACTCCAGCGCTTAAGAAACCAGAAGCCAGCGGTGGCGCGCGCAGACTTGCAGCGATTTCCTGTCTCACTGGCGCTGCTTATGCGGACGGCGTCCGAACTTTGATGCTGCCAACCTTTTGGCAGCGGGCTCGGGTGGCATTACTGGCTAGGATATAACAACTGGGATCTTCTACAAAGTCTGTGGGTGCAACACAAGATCACATGTAGTCGCAGAGCACTGAATTTTGCATACCAGTTAGCATGCTACACAGTAATGTGACAAACTGGAGAAACAAAAATAACCTTGTTGACTGCAGTCCTAGAATGCTAAAAGTTGGTTCTATTTTCCAACTGAGGATTGTTTTGGGAGGTTTCCCACTTTCATCTAGTTGTGTGTTGGTCCTGTGCAATATTTTACCTACTAGTCAACCTCCTAAGAAATGTAGCATTCAAAACGCATTTGTTCAACATAATTTATGCCAGTCAACATTAAAAAATACAAATCATGAAAATAATTCAAAAAAAAGCCATTGACATGAACTGTTGTTAAGTTTTACAAACAAATAAAGTGCTATAGATGGCATGGTCTGCAGCTGCATCTACATACATACTCGCCAAGGCAGCATATGGTGCTTGATGTAGGGTTCCACTTGCAAAAGGGTTGAGGGAAAACTGACTGTCTATATGCTTCTGTATCAACTGTAATATCTTTTATTGTGTCTTCATGGTCCATGCATGGGATGTGTTGGTGGCAGTAGAATTGTTCTGCAGAAAGACGCAAATGCTAGTTCTCTAAACTTTCTCAATAGTGTCTCATCAAAAGAATGTTGCCTTCCTTCCAGATAGCCCCTTTTGTGTTCATGGAGCTTTTCCATAATACTTGTGTCTTGATGGAACCCACTGGCTATAAATTAAATCCACCAAGATGTCTCTGAATAACTTTTTCTTTTTTTTTTTTTTTTCACTAGTTCAAGAGATATTAATCTTGTCATTTTTGTGGGTATTCAGCAGGACTTTCTCAACCTTTCATACTTTTTTTCTTCTTTACTATTTCAGATTTTTAATTTTCAGTTTCAATATATCATTATGAGAGTATGAATTAATTATTTTTGTGAATGTTTTGTAGTTTTTGTTCATAATTTGTTATATGCCCTGGATTTAATCAAATCAGGATGTAACTTCAAATCATTGAATCAAAAAAGTGCCATACATGTTCTAATTAATACCATAAAAGAGTACTTTGCCCATGCTATTGAAATATGCTTGCCATTTAGGTATCAAAGTAATCTATCTTAAAAATACTGAGTAAATAATTGTCTATCTTTTGAGAGACAGTAAGTTTTGTGTGCTTTCTTGTAAGTATAGGTTTTGGGGCACAACATGTTTTCAGGCTTAGAGAATCAGTTGTATCAAAACTGGCAGTTTTGAATCTTGCTCCCTCTTGGAAAAATTTCTGCCGATACCTATGTCTTTGTGCACCTCTCCTTGTAAAATTCAACCACACACATTCTGGTACTTACTACTTTTTCTTTCCTCCAATTTGCACAAGTATGTCACAGTTTCATGGAGATTTTTTTTTTTTTTGGGAAACAGTTTTTGGTTTATTGTTGTATTAGCCTCCCATAATAGTACTGGCAACCACGTAAATTATTAAAGCTCCTATTCAGTTGTGCTGGAGCGTCTTTGGTAGTGCTCCTTACATACATTTGTGTGACTCCTGGCTTGGTCCAACCTTTCAAGTTGACGCCACTTGGACAGCTTGCATGTGAGGAATATTAACTACCTATGAAGAAGCCTTTAAATGAAGATCCTTTGACCAGTAAGTGATGATGAAAGTACCTAGTTACCAGATGATACTTGGAAAAATGGTTTGATGTTTGCAAAGGACAAATATATGTATTGGAAATCATTGAAAGAAAATAAATTAAATAGCATATCAAAGCTGTCTAACTGTCATTTATAAATTTATGTAGTATTGGATCCAGCATTTTCATGCTGTGCCTCATAGCTATATTTATTTACTTGTGTATGTAGAGATGACATTATGAAAGAAATTTTGGTTTCTTTTGACTTTCTGTCTTATCATTTGACTTTACTTTTTCATGTTGTTATGATACAAGAGACATTCTTGAAGTAATAATTTCCCTCTGATTTTTTTGTCAGCAGCTGATGATGATGATGATGAAGGTCCTACAGTGAAAGAAAAAATTCTTGCGTTCTGTATTCGTTGCATTGATATCTTCTGTGTATGGGACTGCTGTTGGTTGTGGTTAAAATTCCAAGAATATGTTGCACTCATAGTGTTTGATCCTTTTGTTGAACTCTTCATTACATTGTGCATCGTTGTCAACACACTTTTCATGGCTCTTGATCATCATGACATGAACAAGGACATGGAAAAAGCATTGAAAAGTGGAAATTATGTAAGTCTTAAGAGTATGATAATAATAATAATTATTATCATTATTTTTAGCTAATTGATATGACATATCTATATTGTTGACAAGAAAAATATATATAACTTTGTATCACTAATTTGCTGCTATTTTTTGAAATTATTTTCATAGTAAAATTTCTGAATGATATATTACATATTAAATATAATAACTTAAAATAAATGCTTGCAGTTCTTCACAGCAACTTTTGCAATTGAAGCAACTTTAAAACTAATCGCCATGAGTCCAAAATATTATTTTCAAGAAGGCTGGAATATTTTTGATTTTATTATTGTGGCTCTGTCTTTATTGGAACTGGGACTTGAAGGAGTTCAAGGCCTGTCAGTGCTCAGGTCATTTCGACTGGTGAGTAGATTGTATGAGATTTAGAATACTGACCACTTGCTAATAGCTGGATGTGTTCAATATCATTTTAAATCTGGAAGCTGAAATATTTATTTTGTTACAGCTCAGAGTTTTCAAGCTTGCAAAATCATGGCCAACTCTGAATTTGCTAATTTCTATAATGGGTAGAACTGTTGGTGCCTTAGGAAATTTGACCTTTGTGTTATGTATAATTATATTCATATTTGCTGTTATGGGTATGCAGTTATTTGGTAAGAACTATACAGGTATGTGAAATCATCTTTATTTTGTTGATGCATAGAATTTTTTTCATGAACTATTAATTATTACATTGATTACTAGATCATGTCATCATTTCTTTTTGTTGTTTATGTAAGTGTTATGTTACAAATTTTACAAACTACTACAAGAATTAAACAGAAATTAATAAAATGTCCAAGCTTAAAAAGATAAATGATTTTTAACTAATAGAAGGACTAAAGGTTAATGTAATTAAGGCACTGAACAATTGAGAGGAAAACAATGTGCTTAAAGTCATCACGAACATTTCTGACATTGTCCTTCTGTGGAGCTAACAGACTAAAATGGTATTAACCACATTTGTACCAAAAGTTAGAAAACTACCTAGTGTAGTGCTGGTCAAAATATCAGGGATTTAAGAAATTTTTGTCACTGGTACTTAGCTACCTAATTAGTGGAAGATTTACTGCAGAACCAGCCCATGCACTATTGTCAAGGTTACGTTTACAAATCACTTCATAATTTCTTTTGAAATGATTAACAAATATAAAGAAAGATGTGCTGACTGTTACTTTCAGTAGGTAAACTGTTCAGTAAAGCTGATGAGGAAATTCATGAGCTGGAGAGACAAGGAGAAGGAGGAAAGAGAAGTTGAGTAAGAAGTAATCATTTGTATGCATCTTTATATCACTTGACCTCATGGGTCCTTGTTAAGGTGGCTTCTGAGTAGTATACATATTCCCATATAATTTCTTTCCAGCAGCGACCTCTGATTCTCTTTCAGTCATAAGAAATGTTATATATAACTATTTACAAAATTTATTGCTTAGCAGTGTTCTAGTCTTGATGTCAGTGCTCTGTCACGTACGTGAATGAGCTTTTCAAAACCTGTAGATGGATGTAGTTTCAGACATCCAGTTATAATTCTACATGAATCGTTTAATGTAATATCAACCTGATGTATATGTGCTGACTGGTACCACACAGGACTGGCATACTCACCTGCTGAAAACACAAGAGCAGGGCTCTTGTTCTCATTGTTCAAGGATGTGCACCTCAGTTAGCCCCTGTCAATTTGCAAAGAATGTTGTTTCAAATGGCAAGGTGGTCAGGTAGTGTATTCTGTGTCCTACAGTACAGCTTAAGGTTGCACTGAAGTATTCTAGGAAAACTAATGCTGCAGCTCATGTCCACTTTAATTTTGAGTTTGGTTGCTTCATCCTTGTTTCTCAGTTGAAAAGTGGAACACATACATTTGGGAGGATTGTTATGAGCTGATTCTTTTTATTTCATTGAAATAGGGTATTCAGGGTAACAGAGTGGACTTGTTCCACTTCTTTAAATTTTGCAGTCTGTACTGTCAGATGTAGGTAACCAGCACACATATATAATTCTTTTTGTAAGGTTGGTCTTTAGCAGAAATGTTCAAAAAAATTGATGACAGGATGCTGCCCTGGAAGATACTATGCATTGTCTGTTTACTAAGGCCTACCACAAAGCTATAACCAACAGTAATTTTATAAAATTTGCAGAGCAGAGTCTGATGGTGTAATTTGTTGTATGTAGCTGATAAATCAATGAAAAAGACTCCTACCATATTTTTGCTTTCAATTTGAGCTTTGAAGTGCTGGATCAAACTCTGTATTTGTGATGTATAGTGCTTTCCTGGCCTTAATTCGGTCTGATGAGGTATAAGAAGTGTATAAATTTTAGAAGCCGTCCCAGCACATACCATCCTCTCTCACAATTTATACAGATGACAAAGCACTGAAATTGGTCTGCAGCTCTTGAGATCACTTTTGCCTATCTTTGATTTTTAGAAAGACAGTAATTTTCACGTGTAACTTTATTGTGTTGTATCATTATTAGTCAGCAGGCATTTGCTACTGATCAACAAAATATTTCAGTCAAATGACTGACAGCCTCAGAGGCACTATCAATAGTTGTTGGTTGTGTACCCAAACATAAGGAAAACAATGTGAAACATATATTTTGATTTGATGTTTGCTTTGACATTTAAATTGATAGGGAACATTGACTGATTGGTACACTGAAGTTTAGTGTAAAAATAAGCAACTGGACTGTCAGTGACTATGTCACACTGTTCATTTTAAGTTGTTGATTATGTTGTGACTTTTGGACTAACAAATGTAGCACTTTCATGTTGTCCATGGGGCCATGGTACATTTCCAGGAGCTATTGATCACTTCTGGGAGCACTGTAGATAGTCAGTGGTAATCCACTACCCAGAGATCTTTTCACGTAAATGGTTGATGATGGGTTTTTACCCATGGGTATCTATTAAACGTAGTACTGTAGAGCTCAAGCAAGATAACTTGTCCCCTGCACAGAAACGCATTCTTGTTCTGATTGCTAGATGAGTTTATCCCTCAAAGGGGCAGACACTCAGTTTGCTGATGGCCCATTATGTACAAAACATTCTCTGCCTGCTTAGGCATAGGCAGAGCTACTCTGCAAGAATGGAGGCTTACAAATGCTGGATGCTCTGCAATCATTCTCATGTGAATTTAAAGAAACCAGTCAATAAAAAAATAAATAAATAGAAATTTATTCTTTCAGATCTCATAGCCTTATTTGTCAGCTTCATCTGTCATTTCATTACTCATCATAGTTATTGTGATATTTCATAATTAAATAAACTATTGTCTGGAATTTGAATAGTTTGTAATGAAAAATTGAGATTGCTATGAGTTTGTGTTTTGTGCATGTTAAGTCATATTTTGCTGTGTGTGAAATGTAGGTAACATATTGAATTTTTCTTTAAACTTGAGATGAGATCTATATCTATCTCAAATCTTGAGGAAATGGATTGTATGTAATGGACTCACTTCTGCCCACACATACATGAAATAGAGTGAAGTGAAATATTAGTAACATCCCTGATATCTCATAAAATGGCTTGAGACACCAAAACTAGTTTCTGGCAAATGATAGCATACGAAGCAGTGACTGTTTTGCAATGTATCTATTAATATACAAAAGGAACTACAGATTTTTTCAAAGAAATAATGTAATTGTTTTAAAGGCCACTGACAGCTGGTGAAATGAGAATTAGTTTGGGTTTGCAACAACATAAGTGAACAAATTATACTTTTACGATTATACCAGGAATGACCTTTTTCATAACCTATTGACCTGATTTGTCCTGAAATATTTGTTTAATACCAGGCATGTCAGGATTCTGCCTTAATTGCAACCCCATTAGCATATTAGTTAGGTGAAAAATTGTGTAAACCCCACTATATTTTGGTAGAAGAACCTAATTTTAACATGGCAAGAAGAAAAAGAAACGAAGGTTCACAATTCAGCGATTCCGCTCCTTCTGTTGCAGTTTCACCATAATCCTGTAACTCATTGTGTTTACAGTAATAAACAGTTGACTTGTCGAATTATTGGTTGTACTGACATTACCTCTCAATATGATCGTTTGAAAACTCGCTAGCTGTAGCTTAGAAATTCTGTGAGAAAGGCATTTGTATGAAAGCTTCAGCTGTAGAACTACACCGTCCCACTATGCTGTTCTGTCACTAGGGAACTCCCACCATTACCATCTTCCCCATCCTTGTTGCACCATCTGTGCAGTGAGACACCAAGTAATTTTGTAGGTGCACTCTACTATCAGGGTTTAATATGATTTTGTGAACATGAATAGACCTTGAACTCTGGGAAACTGATTGTGGATATTATATCATGATAATTCACTGGTTCATACATCAGTTTTGTTTTTTGTGTGAAACATCATACCATGGGTTACACCCCACCCACACTTTCTTCTGACTTGGCCCCAAAATATATCTCTGTGAGCTCCAAACTAACAACCATAATGAAAGGACATTGTTTTCAAAGTGTAGAAAAGGTGCAATGAAGTCTTGTGGGAGAATTTCACATCATTTTAAAGAATGTATTTCTGCAATTGCAGAAGGTTTCAAACCATTGTGATCAACTTTTGAATCATTCAAAAATGCAGTTGAAAACAGAAATGTGTCCTCATCTTAAGTAATAGATGTTAATCATCAATCTTAAAATGTAACTCTACATGTTATTGTCTTGGTGTCCAAATGAATGATGCAGATTTTGAAGTCTATCATAAACACATATGTTGATCCTTATTTCCTAATTAATGTATTAGATGGAGGCAGCTGAAGAATTGTCATACCTGTGCAGGAGTAATTTTTTTTAAACCCTTTCACACACCCATGGCACTTAAATTTTACAGAATTCTGGGATAGAAATGCATTTTAAAGTGTCATATTCTAATTCTCATTTATATTCCTGGTCACTGATCAGTGACACTACTATGCAATGAGTTGCTATCTTCACTCCTTCCACTGTTTGTACAGTTTTTAATTTGCAAGATAAATCACCAGAAAAATAAGAAAAGATATTAATTGAGATGAAATTTAGATGCAGTATCTATAAGTGAACAACTTGACTCAGAAAAGGAGACATAATTCATTCAAATACAAATCAGTAAAGTGCTTGGAGAGGAAATTCAAATTAGTTTGCAACTTCTAATTGTTACAAATTTAATCAGTGGAAACTGGAAATTCTGTGGATATATCTGAGGTTAGGGGAGAAAAACCCCATGAAAGTGACAGAGAAGTATTTAACTCTTAATTGTTGGACTGTATGTTAACACCCACCATGAGTGACATGCACAGGTAATGTCATTAAGAAAGTGAGAGATGATGGCATCTGTTTTATGGGTCTACTTTCTTATAATATGCACATCTCCCCCTGGAGGACACCTCCACAACCTGAATTATTCCCCAGTGGCAGGATGCACCATTTCTAGTGATTTGTAATATGCTTGTACTCCACCATTAACATGTACTGTGCATAACTTATCACTCGAGATCATCTTCAAATATCTAATTGTGATGTTACTGTACCCACACAAGTATCTGTTCCCGGTGGTTTGTAGTGAGGATATCTGCCCCAGAGCCAGGACATGGTTCTGGATTGTATGACTGCTTACAAGTCATTGTTTTCTAACATTGAAGTGGTACTTGATTTTCTGTACTGGGCATTATCTACTAAATAATAAAATCTGTAAAATAATGGAATGGCAACCACTTATCTATAATGGACTGATGTGTGGCACACAGGAACACATAACAGAAAACAGTATTCACAGTACCTTTCAACCACTTGCTCTTTCTTTAATAAACACACACACACACACACACACACACACACACACACACACACACACACACATACAAATGCACTGTCCCGCTGTGTCTGTGTGGTTGTGTATGTGAATGTGTGTACTTGTAATGGAGAAAGAGCAAGAGGTCAAAAGCTAGTGTGAATACTATTTTCTGTTATTGTTTATATTTGCACGTACTAGTCTGCTGTTTGTGTCTGGTTATGATTCTTTTATTTTACATATCTTTCCATCCAGTATTAAACTCTGTGATAGTTGATAGCAGTGTTTCACAAATAATTAGTTGTCAGCAGTAATTGACTTTTTCAGTGCTGCAGATTTTTGTACCTGAGAGGCACTTACATGATGTACCCTTAATATAGTTGCACATGGAGAACTCTGTTCCTATGTGACCTTGGAGATGCAGTATATCATGTGATGGGCACCCATTGATGTCGTGTGTCCCTATGTATCCTGCGATAACAGCCAGTTGTGCATGAAAGTATATACCATTCCCCTCTGACTAATATTCTATTACAGCTTACAGACTGTAAGAATATTTGACTTATAAGAAAGCAAGTGATCTAGCTTTGGAACTTAATGCTTTCAAATTCAAAATTTATGATACTTTTGGGCCATAAGTTTTCATGTTTCATTTTGATAATGTCAAGTTATTTTTATGGTGAGAATTTTGCAAAATACTTTATGAATTTCTAGCTGGACATTTTACTACTGATATTCTCTCTCTCTCTTTCTCTTTTTCTTTCTCTTTCTCTTTCTCTTTCTCTTTCTTCCCTGCCTCTTCCATCCCTCTCCCAGTGCCGATGCATTTGTGTACCGAACTCAACTTCTGTTTGAACTTACTTTCATTGTCGTAGTGTGATGGAAGATACTAGAATAATAGATTATCATTTTTGATTATGTTAGAAACTTCTTGTGATTCCCATCTTTTTATACTATGTTCATTAAGTGGAACAATGAGGTAAAACTACATGAGGGTTTTGTAAATCAGCATGTCTTTTCCCATTTTACATAAATTTTCTGTATTTACCCACCTTTCACATTGTTTTATAACAATTCTTGACTTTGTTATATGTCTAATGTTTCAACAGATTATGTGGAAAGATTTCCAGACCAGGATTTACCCAGATGGAACTTCACAGACTTCATGCATTCCTTCATGATTGTATTTCGTGTACTGTGTGGAGAATGGATAGAATCCATGTGGGATTGTATGCTTGTTGGAGACTGGTCATGTATACCCTTCTTTTTGGCCACAGTTGTAATTGGAAACTTAGTTGTAAGTTGATATGAAATCACTCCCTAATTTAGAGATTAGTAATGTAGATGACACAGCAGTCTTCTAATTAGTATTTATTTAATGTTACAAATAACAGCAGCCAGTAAGTACTATATATAAAAAGTAACAAAAACAGCTTATGGAATTATTGATACATTCTGAATTACTGCAAGAAGATAACAGTAAAATGTTACCAGGCACACAATAAAAAAATTACTGAAGTATTTCTTCTTCTTAGTATTTTTTTAAAAACATTTTTAGTAATAACAGGTCAAGCAACTACTTAATAAACACAAAATTATTAGTATTAGTAATTTATTTATCTAAGGACTATTTTACAGTAGTAAATGGTATTTCATTTTAATATGAGAAAATATACAAGTCATATATATGTGTGTAATAATAACAAGACAGGCTTTGTTGAAAGTATTATCGTAGCATTTTCTTGAAATGATTTAGGAAGATCACAGAAAACTTAAATCAGGGGTGTTGAAAACAACCTGAGCCTCCCACTATCATCAGTGTCCAAAGAAATGCATTACCCCATTCAGTTATCCCTAATGTACAGTTCTGTTATGTTTCGTACATAATTGGGATAAGGTAGCCTAACCCTTGACCAGGCACGCCATTTCTCATAATATGAGTGGGCATGCTGGGTACTTTGTATCCATGTAAAGAATAGCTGCATTTTTACCACTGCAAACATGTGTTAAACAATGGTAAAATAGACTTCGATTATATGAGCTAAATCACTGTTAAAATAAACAATAATATAATAACCTTTCATAACATCACTCCATTGCTACACACAAGTGATAGTAATGATCCATTCAAAGGTTTAAACAGTGCAGTTGCATCAGATCCCTGCCAACCATTTATCAGATTACTAATTATCTCATAAATAACTGCCTAATTGTCGGATTGTATGGCTACTTCAGAATGTAGGTAATTTTCTTCCATGCATCATAAATTCTTTTCTCACCTACCTCACTGTTTATTTTTATTACTACTGCTCACTTGGATGTATGACAATACAACTTATCACTTTTATAGCTGAAGCAGTAATGATGGAATAGGCACACACTCAGATTTGTAAAACATCAGTGGAATGTTATCAGACAATTTTTTTTGTGATTGGAGCCCTTTATACACAGGCACGCTCACTCGAGGGTTAATAACATGAAAAATAATTATACAATGGTGATACCCAGGCACACTCACTCGAGGGTTAATAACATGAAAAATAATTATACAATGGTGATTAGTATCTCAGCACTTATCGCTGTACACACTACATACACTTCATATGGCTTTAGGATCATTACCACCTCTGTTTCATCTTCATGTGTCCCCTTCTTCATGTTTCAAAATCTGAGTTGGCATTCCCTCATGATACGTCATATGCTGAACACAGAAAAAAGGTAAGACTTTAGTATCAATCTACCAATCTTGGGTGACAATTTTGCTGTAAAATGCATTTTGTTGTTCCTACATATTATCATGTGTGAGAGGTGTTCTAGTTTTCACTTTTCAAATCATCTTTAGTTGTGTAGTAGGCATTATTTAAGAGGTACTCTTTGACTGCCTTTTTAAATGAATGTATTGTAGTTATCTATTTCAACTCCTTCAGCAAATATTATACAAATTGGTGCTTGTAATTTTCTATTTGTTTTTCCTTGAAAATGTAGATCCACACTGGTTTTTTTCCATGACAATGTTTAGAACTAATTGTGACACACTAATATGTTTCCTGGTGTGCACAATAGATTGATAGATGAACTCACTTCTTGCAACTAGGATACCCAATTTTCAAAAATATTTCTGTGTAACGAACACAACTACTGCTTTTTGTTATTCTTATGTCTATTTTCTGCAACTTGAAATTTTGACCATGTCTTGTGCATTTGGTCACCAGAAAAATGTTCCATACATAAGAGTTGAGAATTGTGGCTGTTACACACTGTTGATAGGACCCTAAGGACATAAAATGCTGAGGACTTTCGTCTTTGCCAGTATCATTGTGTGTACATTCTTTGTCAGTTAAGAATCATATTCATCCCCAAAAACACTGTGTTTGCTCCTTAATCTATACATAATCATTTATGTTTGCTGTGACCAAGTTGTTATTCCTCTTTAAACTGAAATTTGTATTATGTGTTTTCTTTATGCTCAAGGTTAATCTTTACCCAACAGAAGAAGGGAAATCATCTACACAGATTTTAATTTGTGTATGACAAACTTCATCTTGACAGTATTCTATAGCAGGGTAGGGGTGTAGAAAGGTGTAGTACTGCTTGTGGGAGCATGCAGGGATGGGGTGGGGCAGGATAGGGTTGCAAGATGCTGCTTGGGAGGTTTGAGGGAAAGGGGGAGTTGGAAAGGAGGGAAATAGAGAAGGGGAAAAAGACTTGTGGGGGTATTGGTGAAATAAAAGACTATTTAGTGCTGGAACCAGAGCAGAGAAGGGTTGGGTGATGGACAGAGATGAATGTAGGTTGAGACCAGGAGAGTTATTGGAGCCTAGGATATATTTCAGTAAGAGTTCCCATCTATGCAGTTCAGAAAAGCTGGTGTTAGAAAAGATCCAGATGGCACAGGCTGTGAAGCAGTTATTGATGTGAACCATGTTGTGTTGGGCAGCATGTTCACAAAAATTGTTGTCCAGGTGTCTCTTGGTCACAGTTTGTTGGTGGCAATTCATGCTGACAGATGGCTTGTTGGTTGTCCTGTCTGTGTAGAAAGCAGCACAGTGGTTGCAGTTTAGCTTTATGTTACATGACTGCTTTCACAGCTAGTCCTGCCTGTAATGGGATAGGTGATGTCTGTGACTACATTTGAGTAGGTGGTGGTGGGAGGATGTATGGGACATATCTTGCATCTAGGTCTGTGGCAGGGATATGAGATATGAGGCAAGGGGTTGGGAGAGGGGGTGGAGTACGGATGGACAAGGATATTGCTTAGGTACAATGGGTGGTGGAATAACACTGTGGGAGGAGTGGGAAGGATAGTGGATAGGATATTCCTCTTTTCAGGGCACAACAAGAGGTAGTCAAACCTTGACAGTGACTGATTCAGTTGCTCCAGTTCTGGGTGGTACTGAGTTATGAGGGAAGTGGGAGATGGTAGGTGACTGGAAGGACAGGGCATAGGATATCTGTTATTATACAGGAAGTTTGAATAAAACCCCTTCAAACACAACTTTTTTGGCTTTTTCTGAAGTACATGATGCATTTCAGACCCTCTGGATCCATCTTCATGTGCAAATCATCTTATATGTAATTTACATTCATTCATGAGTGAAGTAAAATGTATTCTGCTGAAATGTTTGAGTTCAGTTACTTATGCTATTAGGGTCATTGCAAATTTTGGCGATATACATCTCAGTAAATTAGTTTACCACGCCTATTTTCATTCTCTGCTTTCGTATGCATTATATTCTGAGGTAACTCATCATTGAGTAAAAGAGTGTTCATTGCGCAAAAGCGTGTAATCAGAATAATTGCTGGAGCTCATCCAAGATCACCCTGCAGACACTTATTTAAAGAGCTAGGGATCTTTGCTGTAGCTTCACAATATATATATTCGCTTATGAAATTTGTTATTAACAATCCAAACGAATTGAAAAGTAATAGCAGTGTACATGGCTACAACACTAGGAGAAAGGATGATCTTCACTACTCGAGGTTAAATCTAACTTTGGCTCAGAAGGGGATAAATTATGCTGCCACAAAAGTCTTTGGTCACTTACCTAATAGCATCAAAAGTTGAATTTTTGGATATAGTAAGTGGGTGATTTCCTCACCAAAAAAAGTGTCATGTAATATTGTGTGTAATGTAATATCTTGTATAGACACCTTTTATCAACCTGACATATTCCACATCATTTTGAAGTGTCATATTCATGATCTATGGAACAAGTACTAATCTAATCAAATTTTCATGAATTAGATGTTAGGTATGCTGAAGATTAGATGGGTAGATCACATAACTAATGGGGAGGTATTGAATAGAATTGGGGAGAAGAGGAGCTTGTGGCTCAACTTGACTAGAAGAAGGGATCGGTTGGTAGGATATGTTCTGAGACATCGAGGGATTACCAGTTTAGTATTGGATGGCAGCGTGGAGGGTAAAAATCGTAGAGGGAGACCAAGAGATGAATACACTAAGCAGATTCAGAAAGATGTAGGCTGCAGTAGGTACTGGGAGATGAAGAAGCGTGCACAGGATAGAGTATCATGGAGAGCTGCATCAAACCTGTCTCAGGACTGAAGACCACAACAACAACAACAACAACAGCTGTTAGGTGTCATATTTTGTGAATCAAGTGTGAGTGTCTCTGTACAAGTTTGGGAAGGTAATTCTGCCTATGCAGGCCTCAGTGAAACCCTTGGTACATTTGGAGAGGGACACCTCATCACCACAGATGTGGCAGCCATGGGAGGCTAGGCTGTATGGAAGGGACTTCTTGTTATGGAATGGGTGGCAGCTGTCAAAGTATGTATTGCTCATGGTTGGTAGGTTTGATATGGACAGAGGTACTGATGTAGATGTCTTTGAGGTGGAGGTCAACATCGAGGAAGGTGGCTTGTTGGCCTGAGAGGACCAGTTGAAGCAAATGGAGGAGAAGGTGTTAAGGTTCTGGAGGAATGTGGATAGGGTGTCTTCAGCCTCTGTCCAACCATGAACATGTCATCAGTGAATTTGAACAAGGTGAGGGGTTTGGGTTTCTGGGTGGTTAGGAAGGATTCCTGTAGATGGTCCATGAATAGGTTGGCATAGGATGGTGCCATGTGAGTAACAATTGCTGTGCCATGGATGTGTTCCTATGTGATGCCTTCAAAGATGGAGTAATTTTGGTTGAGGATTTAGTTGGTCATGGTGACCAGGAAGGGGGTTATAGGTTTAGAATCAGCAATCTTGATTTTGCATTGTCTGAACTTTCTTACATAATCTGTCTATTGTCTCTGTATGTATCATTTTAATTTTGAAGGATACTGAACTTGTTGTGTAATTGAATCTAGTATACCTACCTATTCTTGAAAGTTTAGTCTCATAATTTGCATTTCAGTTTTTCTGTGTGGCAATCCCCTATCTTTCTAGCTTTATATCTGATTTTACACTGTGTTTTATGAGCTATGGTCACTTAAAATTCAAAGTGGCTTTGGCTCTTACACCCTTCTATTTTGTACGACAAAATTCTTCATATTCATTTTTAGTTTAGTATGGTCTTCCCAAGTCCATTTTCTAAAATTCTGTTTTAAAAATATGTTAAGAATAAGCTTGTTGTTTCCCACAGCAAATTCTACTAGTGTACCAACACTTGCATTTGTGACATCATCTCTGAAATTTCCCCCTAAAGACTTGCTCTTCAATTTGCACCCCATTTTCTTATTAAAAATCTATCAGTGTCATCTTTTAGAGGAATTTCTTCCCATTCTGTAACTTTTTGTAAAGGCTTTCTTCATCCATTTCTGAATGTGAGGATACTGCTGCATAGACATAATAATTTTCAGTAAGTATCTTTTATTTATTTTCAAAACATTTCTGACTGTACTGTTTGAGATTACTTCTCTTCCTCTCTCACATGATTTTCCATCCTGTCCTGTTCCTCTGCAATCAAATATAGGACTTGATTTTAATCCTGCTTAGTCACTGATTTTTGTATAGACTTCTATAAACCACACTTTATTTCAACTGAACTTACATAATTCCTCTTCCCACTTCACTAGCTCCTTTCTGCGAATGCAGAGAAAATTATGACTTCAACAACTGAGTAAAAAGTGCCATATAAATAAATTGTGGGTATTATTCAAAATTCCTATGATCATAAAGTTGCTGGCAGCATGTTAAGTTAGGGAAACTACTACCTCAAAATGTGAAAATAACTCTCCTTGTTGTTGTTTGGCCTAACAACGATCCCTTAAAATGAAAGCATGACTTTCCAGAATTAATATCCTTTGGTTACTTTTTTTCTAAAATTTGTCCCGGCATAATCAACGGAGATAATTTACCAACCTCTAAAGTTAGTGAAGATACATTCAAAAAATTTTGGCTTTGCACATAATAGCTACGTTCAGACGAAAGACTATTAGGTAATAGGTAGATTAGAGTTTAACATCCTGTCAACTACAAAGTCATTAGAGATGGAGCACAAGCTAAGATTAGGAAACAATGGGATAGGAAATCTTCTCGAAGAATCTGTCCTGACATTTGCCTTGAGTGATTTATGGAAGTCATGGAAAACCTAATATATCTGGATAGCCAGATGGAGATCTGTCATCCACCCAAATGCACGGAAGACTAGCCTCAGCAATCTCTTGTAATGGAGTTTTCATAAAACTATTATTATGGCCACAACATTTGACTTTATGTATACTGGCCAGTACGAAAGAGGTTGAATATCATAACTGTATCACTATAAGTAAAGATTAATTTCACCATGAATAAAATAGCTTCTGATTGATGAAAGCATTGTATGATGGCACTGAAATCTATAACATATAATTTGAAGCTGTATATAACAGATACTCCACAATTATCACAGCTGATAAATAAGAAATTCCTACATGCATCGTGCAGAGTGAAAATTTCACTTTCGAAACACAGTGCACTTAATTTCCACTTAACGTTGAAATGTGATAGTCTACGGCTACATACATACTCTAGAAATAATTGTGAAATGCATGGAAAAGGGTACTTTGAATTGTATCTGATGGTAGTGTTTCTTTCCATACCAGCAATGTGAGAAGAGCAACTGCTTAAACACCTGTGCACATCCTGTAATTAACCTCATCTTCACAATCTCTGCAGGAGTGATAAATACGGGCTGAAATATATTTCCACATTCTTCACATAAAGTTAGTTCTCGAAACCTTGTAAGTGGACTTTCACAGGATAATTGGCGTCTTATCTTCAGGAGTATGCCAGTTCAGGTTTTCAACTTTCCCATGGGACTATCCTAGGAGTCAAACAAACCTTTAAACATTTGTGCTGCTGTTCTTTGTAAACATACAGTATTCCCAGTTTGTTGTATCTGGTGTGTGTCCCAAACACTTCAGCAATTTTCTGAAATGGGTCAGCCTTGCACCAGACAACACACGCAAATTTTCACACTCTTGTAAAGATAAGTTATTTAGATTGTAATAACAGTCAGTCTAGTACAGATTAGTCACTAAATACGTGCATTAGTGAGTTTTTTTAAGCTTACTATTGTTAAAGGTTTCACTTTTCTTTAGGCGTTATTCCAGAAAATGCAAAAATATCATAAAGTTGGGTGTGTTTACATTTTGTGCAATAAACTTGTAGAATCTCATTTAATTGGTCTGTTTTTCCTTCCAGCAATTTAAGGAGAATGTATCCATTCATTATTAAGTTCATATTTTCAGAAAGTAATGCAAATCTTAAATTGTTTGATTTAGGAACTTTTTCACCAACAGTTTGTTTACATATAGTTTGCATACATTGAATTTACATTAAAGGTTACATTCTATTGAAATTAAGTTAAGTAAGTGCTGAGTTCTTATTGTAAGCAGAAATAATTAACTATTTACATTATATCATACACCTGAAGTGCTAACCTGTAGACCGAGATTTTGAAGCTCATAAATAATGAAAATTCATGATATTATGGAAAGAATAGCTTCTGCTCACTATGAGTGATGAGTTGCAGATAGGCACAACAAAAAAGACTTTCAGAAAGTAAGCTTATGGCCAACAATGTCATCATCAGAAACACACACACACACACACACAGAGAGAGAGAGAGAGAGAGAGAGAGAGAGAAAGAGAGAGAGAAATGGCAGTTTGTGTTTCAAGTTGGTTGTCTACTGTGCAGAAATCGGCTTTCCTGTGGAGTGTCAACATGAACTCTGTTGAACCTGTATCAAGCACTAACAGAAAAGAAAATCATCAGGAAAATTTAGCCACAAAGAAACTAGGGCATTCCAGACCAGATTCATTGTCTGAGAAAGTGACAAAATCAGATAAGCTTGACTACAAGCGAACATTTGACAAGGAAGTGTATAATAAGCATTAAGTCGTTTATGTGGGTGCAATGTAAGAATGCCTGATTTTCAGCCCAAAAGTTAATTTGTTAACTAATACATGAATTAGGAATCTTGTACATTTGTCCAAAAAAATAAAAAAGCATGAAAAACTCCCACTTACACAAAAATGCAAAATGGAGAGTAGCAAAAGCATAAATATTATTTCATTCTTGACATAAACTGTACTTAATATTATGTACAAAACAGCAAAATTCCACAAAAACAATTCTTCTTTTTTCTGGAAAAGTTACACATATTATTATTATTATTATTATTGACAGCAGCTGAAGTTGTATAAATGTGTTGATGAGCATAACTGTTATACAGCAGATTTGGCTGGCTCTGAGCACTATGCGACTTAACTTCTGAGGTCATCAGTCGCCTAGAACTTAGAACTAATTAAACCTAACTAACCTAAGGACATCACACACATCCATGCCCGAGGCAGGATTCGAACCTGCGACCGTAGCGGTGGCTCGGCTCCAGACTGTAGCGCCCAGAACCGCACGGCCACCCAGGCCGGCACAGCAGATTTTATTAATTTTGCACACTCATATTTATCTGAATTTAAAAATTTGTGAACACCCAGAATGTATATCTATGAGCCGCCACTGACTGTAGTATTGCTGAGTTACAATTGGAATCTGCCAACTCGTACAGCTACCTGGTGTAACACATTGTAGGAACATGAAATGGAATTATCACATAGGTTCAGTTGTGAGTAAAGCAGGTAGTAGACTTCAGTTTATCGGTAGCATACTAGGGATATGCAGTCAGTCTATGGAGGAGATTACTTGCGAATCTCTCATGTCCCGGTTCTAAAATGTTGCTCAAGCGCATGGGACCCACTCCAAATAGGACTAACAGGGAATGTTGAACATATACAGAGTATGGCAGCATTAATGGTCACAGTTCGTTTAACACCTTAAGGCCCAGCCACTTAGGAAAATTTCAGGCCCAGAAAACCAGCTATTTATGCCATTCTTTATATTAGTACTGGCACATCTGTGCTTGATGTATGTTAAAGGACATGCATAATAATAAAGACCAAGCTTCAAGGTTTACTTTAGATGTTTATTGCAGTTCTCTGACACAATAAAAGCTATGCAATGATGGTTACAGGAAGTATAATTTTCACTCAAAAAAGAAAAGTGCGAGGTGTGGATTTCAGCACATTCACACATAACTGGAATTTGTGTGACTTGCATTCTGGCATGCAGAGAGGTGTGTTACAGTCAGGGCAATACCATCTTGTTTCCTTCCTGCTTACTTTACCAGTTGATTGTTTTGTCTGCACCGAACAAACCTTGTACACCCTTGTTGGTTGTTGCTTCTTCTCAGTTGCAGTAATTTTCTCAGGGAAGTGTCGTCCTACAAGCCTATTGCTGATGGTTGCACTAGGTATAGTTCCTTGAGCCACAGTTGAGCATTTCTGGAAGAGTCCTTCACCAATGTGGCACAAAAAGATGGAGAATGACAGTTTTTCTTCTCATTGGGGTTTGTGGTCTCACGATACAGAACAAAAGCATTTGTTGCAGCCATTATGAAAAAGTGAAAAAACAGATTTTTCCACCACTTCATTTATTTCCTCTTGAAAGGATAATAGGAGATCATCTGATCACTTCTATCAAACCCTGTTTTGTTCATATTATAATCAAGAATAGCATCTGGTTTTGACTTTGTCTTGACACCATCCTTCATATGAACAGAAATGTTAGAGATTGTCATTTTGTGTTTAGAGGAAAGGCATAAGACATCCCTCGTGTCCTTCCAGTTCAAACAAAGCAGGTGGTTTCTCTTCTTTGACACCGACTGATTCCTTCTGAGTTTCTTCAAAACAACATTTTCTTTTGGCAGTTCCTTTCAATTAGCCATACATGTGCCTACAGCTTTCGTTTTATTTTGCCATAAAATATCAAAAACTGCTGGCAAACTGTAAACTCTGTCCATATAAACAATGTGATCTTTACCCAAATAATTAGCGAGCAACCTCTGAAACAGTGGTATTATGGAATTGTCTTTTCATCCTTTTCCAGAGTATACTTTGAGTCCCAGATTGTAACCAGTCTTTGAATCACACAAAGGCAATAAACATTTTCATTCCATACTTGTCTGGTTTATTTTTTATGTAGAGATGAAAGATACTCGCCACATAGTCCACACATACCCTCATCAGTGGTGAGGTTTTCGTAGGGATAAAATGATTTCTTAAATTCTTGTAATAGATGATTGAGAAAAGGCCTGATTTTATGTATGGCATCACGCTGTTGTGGACCGCTGGGAATGTAGGTAGAATTGTCATTCAAATTTAAATTTTAAGGTATGACCTTGAACCTATTTCTGCTCATAAAATATCCTGGGAAACGGGTTAAAATAAAACTATTGACAGACCAGTGGTCTGCCAATTTTGGTTTCTTCACGAGGCACATATGAATAATTACGGCGAAAAACAAATACGTTTCATGAAGCTTCACTCCAACCCATGAATGCCAAACACTGTGTGACTATAGTTTGGAGCCTGCCTTCAGTTTATCATAAACACACTTTGCATACTTGTTCATTTCTGATTTTATGTGTTTCATCATAGAATGTGGAAAGAAAATAGAAAACATGTCGAGTAGAGTGGATCTTTCATCAACTGCAGCTCTTATTCCAGTTATGTCTGAGAACTGTGGCAAAGGAGGCTGTAGGTCCTCGAATCTCCAACGTAAATCAGTATCTGTTGATTTCATTAGTGAATACTGCTGCCTCTTCCGTGGTGGTGTATAAGACTGTGCTACAGTAGAAGAACATTGTCACTTGGAAGTTGTTTGAACAGCAGCATATTCATCATCAGATTCATCTGTAAAAGAAAGATGAGATGAAACTTATTCGCAATTGCAATGCCAGTAACTAAAGCAACAGTACTAGAGATGACAAGTTATATTAGTCTGTAGCTTACCTGAATTTGAATCTTCTTCAGACTGTTCCCTCTCAGATATTTCTCCCTTTGATCCAGAATCAATCAATTCTTCTTCCAGTGCCTCTAAAATTTCGTGATCACTCAATAAACATGACGTATTTTTAATGGGATCACAGACAGTGATAAAACTGAATGAAACTGCGCGTGAATACGACGACAATGCGAGCCCTCAAAGGCTCAGTCAGGCATGACGGCAATGCTAAAATTCATTACTGCTTCTTTCCAAGTAATTCTAGAACCTGACAATAGAGGGCAGCACTTGTCAAGGGCCACCCAGCCAGACATCTATACAATGTTCTCACACAAAACAAGTCATTTTCAAGTGACAGGAGGCTTGCATGACATGAAACATTGCGGCCCGAGCTACACTCGAGCCTGGCCCATTGAGCTCAGTGCCATGGCCCAAGCTACACTTGGGCTTGGTTGCCAAAGTGTTAACTTGTTGGAAAGTGAGATAGAGATGCTGAAGAAACTGAACTGGCAGACCTCTTGAAGATAGACACAAGTTATGCCAAGAAAGCCTACTTTCAAAGTTTCAAGAACTAGTTGTAATTGATAACTCTTGGAATACACTACAACCTCCTATATATCACTCACATAGGGATCATGTGGAGAAGATTAGTGTAATTACAGCATGCATAGAGGCTTTTAGGCAGTAATTCTTCCTGTAATCCACATTTGAATGGTACAGGAATAAACCCATAACTAGTACAGCGGAACGTACTCTCTACCACGCACTCCATGGTGGTTTGCAAGGTATAGATGTAGAACACTCCTGTGAGACACATAATAACTGAGATGAGCAGGTTGCTGCTGACAGAAATGAAATCTCATATGAGTGCAGTGCCTGTTGTACAATTGGGAGACGAGCATGTACTAGACATGGACTACACTTGAATAGGAGAGGGAATGAAAAGTTCACTGTGCTTCTTGCAGAAAATATATAAGGGGCCACCATCAGACAAAGCAAGATCTCTGTGGTTACTTGTGTCAGAAAAATACCTTTTTTAGGTTGGAATCAGGATTCAGACACCCTGTTTTGAAAGAAGTCAGATTAACAGAAGAGCCCCCAATAATGCTTAAGAAGGCACAAAAAAGTAAGTTTAGCTTATTTCATCAAAATATTAGAGGATTGGGTAATGAAGTACAAGAACTTCTTGTCCGTTTGGAAAACTTGGAGCACTGAGAAGATAACATCATGTGCCTGTCTGAGCACCACATAACCATACAATTAGATAAGTTATGTATAAAAGATCTTACTTTTGCAGAACTAGTACAGAAAAAGAAGGAGTTGTTATACAGAAAAAGAAAGAGTTGATACATGTATTTAGACATAACATGAGTTTAAAAACATCAAAACAAGTAATTATCTCTTAAATAAAGAAGGATGTATTGAAATGAACTGTGCAAGAAAAAAATTGCAGCAGTATGTCAGAAGAACAACTCTCATAAAATTCTGTCATGTGATTGTATCATTAACTTATCCTTCTGAAATGAAGAAAACTGTATATTCTCAGTTGAAGGCATGTTTACAGAGAGACTGAAATATGCTGTTGTTAAACTCCTCTTTAAGGAAGATAGTTAAGACAGATGTCAGTAACTACAAACCTGTTTCACTACGACATAATTTTCCAAAATTTTTGAGAAGATGATGTATTCTGAAATAGTATCTCACCTGAGCAACAATAATATCCCCAGCAAATCACAGTTTGGATTTTGGGAGAGTTGCTCTACTGAGAATGCTATTTAAAACAGGTTCACCCACCATATTTTAAAAGCATTAAAAAATAAAATAGTGAAAGTTGATATTTCCTGTGATCTATCTAAGGCAACAGTGTGAATAACAGTATTTTCTTAGATAAATTGGAGTTTTATGGAAATGATGGTATAGCCAACCAGTTGGTAATGCCATATCTAACAAGAAGAATGTAGAAAGTTGTACTTAGTGAATCAGCCGATATAGTCTGGGGACGTAATTCTGACTAGGGAGAAATAAAGTATGGGATTCTGGCTCAATCTCAAATCCACTATTGTGCCTAATATATGTAAACAATGCTCCATCTAATATACAATAAGCAGATGACACTAGTATTGTAATAAACCCAAACATACATATGGAAACAGAAGAAATTGTAAACAGTGTACTTAAAAGTGTCATTCACTGGTTTTCTGTGAATGGTCTCACCCTCCAATTTAAAACGAAACAACATATTCAGATCTGTGCATCTAGGGGTTCTAAACCAGTGATAAGTGTAACACATGGCGAGCAAATAATAAATAGGGTGGACACTTCAAAATTCTTAGTTATCCATATTGATGAGAATTTAAACTGGAAAAAGCACATTTTAGAACTCCTAAAAGAACATAGTTCAGTGACATTTGTACTTAGAATCGTTGCAAATCTTGGGGACCATGTTTAAGAAAGGAAGTCATCATTGCTCGAAAAAGAGTTGGGTGTTCTGATTACTGCTTCACTGTATATTTATTCTGTCATGAGGTTTGTCATAAATAATCCACTGCAGTTCAAAAGGAACAATAATTTAATAATTATCGTACCAGAAGGGAAAATGGCATTCATTACTCCACATTAAAATTGTCTGTAGCAGAAAAAGGGGTGTACAATGCCACAACTAAAATTTTTGATCTTTTACACAATGATATAAAACATCTGACAAACAGCAAAAGTAAAATTTGAAAACAACTAAAACAGTTTATCTGTGACAACTCCTTTTATTCCACAGAAGAATTCCTGTTATTGTAATGTGTAAAAGGTGTGGGTAGGAATTACTAACTCGCATATGTATACTTAAAAGTAATAATTTTAAAAAATTATAAATGTTCAGCATGTGGCCATATTTACAAATTAATTTGCTATATGAATGTAAAAATGACCCTTTACTGTATTCTGCAAATGATCCATAGAACTTGAAACTAACTAACTAATCAAATATGTTTTGTAAGCAGTCTGATTTCCTAGTATCCAGCTAACTAACCACAGGTTGCCACTAGCTTTACCCAAGACTGAGACTGTTTGATCATTCCATTTCACATCCTTACAAATTATTACGTCCAGGTATCTGAGTTGACTGATTCCCATTGTTTCATTGATATTTTATTCATAGATACTTCTCTTCTGTATTGTGTGAAATGCACAGTTTTACAGTTCTGTACAATTAAAACAGGTTCCTGATCCTTGCACCAAATTGAAATCTTATCATGATCTGATTGGATATTTGAACTATTTTTCATTAAAAATGAATGCACTGTCTGCAAAAAGTTGGAGGTTATTATTATTATTGTTTGACAAATCATTAATTTACAACATGAACAGTAAGGATCACATTACAATTTTTAAGCAACATGTTTGATATTACTTCTACTTCTGCCAACAACTGTCTGTCAAAGAGAATGTTATGCATCCTCCTACCAAAAAATCCTCAATCCAGTCACGAAATTTGTTTGATACACCATGTTATTCCACTTTTATTAATAAATGTTGGTGTGATATTATATTATCACATATTGGTATGGTAGTGAGTCCAATGCTTTTCAGAAGTCAATATATGCTGCTTCCACATGATTGCCTTGTTCTGTGGTTATCAGTATGCTATGTGAAAGGTGGAAGTTTGGCTTCACATGATCACTGTTTTTGTAATCCATGCTGGTGGAAGTGGAGAGGGTCATTATGTTACGATTCCTCATTCTGTTTGCAGGATATGTTGTGAAGTTTTACAACAGATTCATGTCAATGATATTAAATGGTGGTTTTGCGAATCCTTTATGCTACTCTTCTTGTAGCCTGTGCTCTCTTCCAACCAGTAAACTATATTTTTGGAGCTAACTCAGCAGAAAATTGTGTATGGAATATGACTGTGATTCCATAGCATTATTTAATTTTACTGGTTTCAGCTGTTTCTCAAAGCCATTGATACTAATATCTACATCACTCATCGTGGCAGGTGTGTGAGAATTAAGCTGGAGTTACTCAATATTGGTTGCACAATAGACTGCAAAAACTTGGATAAAAGTATTCTTACTCCATGTAGATTTTGTATGTGCATGTCTGAAAAGTAAGTATGCTTTTTGAAAAAGAAAAAGCTCATGAAACATTTTTTTCAAACAAAAATTTATTTTTACAAGAAAGAGCATTTCTTAAACTATTTTCTACCCAGTTTTCACCATTGCTTAGATATTTGTCACATTGGGAAACCAACTTTTATATGCATTCTTCATAAAAAGATGCCACCATTGAAGACAGCCACTGCTGAATATTGTTTTTTTGTGTTTTCGAAGACAACCACTGCTGAACATCGTTTTTTGTGTCTTCACCACTATCAAAGTGTCTTCCTCCAAAATCATGCTTCAAGAACAAGATGTAGTCAGAAGATGTGAGATCATCACAAATTGCTTAAGTTTTTTCAAATTGTGCTCCCGTTTAGTTCCAAAATGCTTATAGATGTCCACAAAATGGAGCAACTTAGCAGTGCTTTGACATTTCTTACCTGCCACAGTGATGAGGCAGATAAATTTTAAAAAGAATTGTGACCAGTGATGAAACAAGTGTTTGTAATGTCACTCCAGAATCAAAATAGCAAGCAATGGAGTGGAGGCACTTGTGATACCCAAGAAACAAAAATTGGAAACAACATTGTCAGCACAAAAAAATCATGCAGTTTCTTGTGGGAGAGGCAGGGCATTCTGCGTGTTGAGTTCCTTCCCATATGTGAAACTGTCAGTGTAGCACAATACAGTGAAACACTGAGGAAATGTCAGTACACAATTCAAAACAAAAGAAATGGAATGCTCAGTCAAGGCATGTGTCATCCGAAACTTTATTTAGCAATTCTGTTGGGAACAGTTCAGTCACTCACCATACAGCCCTGATCTCATATCTTCTGTCTACCAATTGTTCTTGAACTTGATGTTTGGCTTTGGAGGAAGGCACTCTGACAGTGATAACAGTGTAAAGAATGGTGCTCAGCAGTGGCTGTCTTCAGTGGCGGCAAACACTGAGTAAAAACACCATACTCACACACTTTGTTCATTCAAAATATCTTACTGTTTAAAGATATTCATTTCTGGCCACTGATTTCTTAAACTACTCAATTTAGGATCCTCTAGAATTTGTATGATTGTGGTCCTAAGTTACAGGATACACCGTATTTTAGCTGCATTACATGAGTAAAGGAATAAAAAATTAAATGATTTTTCACTTTTACTTAAATTTATTGTTTAAATATTTTAAATTCTTTACATTGCACATGACAAAGGAGATCACAGGTTAATTTATATGTAAATTTTGATATAATAGTTAAACTGTTCAGGACTAAGTGTTGTACTGTTGTGGTTCAATACTAATACTCATTGGAAAATAGTGAAATCACATGACTTTTTCATATACATCATTCGTACAGTGCAGATGACATCAGTCCAAGACAAGACTCTCTACTATTAAAGGCCTGTTGATTAAATCTCAATTAAACTGTTGAGCTTTATGCGTAAGTGTTTCACATAATAGGATGTTCTTGAAATTACCAAGTGCACATTGCTGATCTTGCAATTCATATCATTTTATCTCTTTGAGCCATTTTATTCTCATTTATACAGCTATGTAGGCATGCAATCCAATATAATTTTATTAAGATTTTGAGGTATTTATTACAAAAAAAGTAATCAGTAGCAATTTTTCATCCTGAACTAAAAAAGCTGAATTGTAAATGGATACTTACTTTGTGAGTTTAGCATTCTGTTGCTGAACTGAAAAGACATAGTTTATAGTGATAGCATTTGTATGAAAAGAATAGTACCAAAATGTCTCAAAGAAAGAAACTGTGCTTAGTCAGAGACATAATATCTTATACATTTGTGTTCTGTTCCTGACTAACTTTTATAGCATAATGAAAAGTTGATAATTTATGAATCAGCTTTCTATATAATTGGACTATATATTCAATATTTTAGCTTAAATACTACAGCAGCATTTGGATATTCATGTTACAGGTCCTTAATCTTTTCTTGGCGCTGCTACTCAGTAACTTTGGTTCATCAAACTTGTCAGCTCCAACAGCTGACAATGACACCAACAAGATTGCAGAGGCATTTGATCGCATTTCAAGGTTTATCAACTGGATGAAACGTAGTATGCTAAATTTGGCAAAATTGATGAGGGCCAAATTAACTAACCAGATTTCCGATCAGACGCCAGGTGAGGGACCCTCCTCCAGTTGGAAAGAAGGTTTATATCCAATCAGATCGCTTGTCCTTGTGCGTGCGTGTATGTGCAATTTGTTCATTTTATGTTTGAGTAGACATTTTTCATTTTTGCTTTACTTAAGTCACTGTTGAAAAATGCATTTCATTGCCATTGTCAGTAGTTACTGTTGCCTGTTGCTAACAAAAAGTGTTAAACAAGTGGCTGTAACTAGTTAAATGTATTTTTCAGATACATAGTTGCTGTAACGATTTTCTGTTTTTAGCTTCCAATGATTTGAACAAGGGACTTCAAATAGTTTTGAAATAATACATCTTTAATATATACAGTTGCTGCAAATATTTGTTTTATTAGTTACAATGAATGTGTTCACAGCCTGCTTTTACTAGAATGTTATAATGTGACAAAATAAACATAAGTAACATAATCAGACTGGAATAACTATTTTTCTGAGGGTTTTGCTTGCAGCAGATATGTCATTGCATTGAAACTGTACTTTCCTTTTTTTTCCTGCATTATTAACAAACTTATCACAGTAGCCCTTGCTTACTCCATGTGAACTGTTACACATAGAATGGCTTACTTTTAGCAAAGAACCCAGTTGTTGAGTTCTTAAAGTATTTTTGAAGCAGAGGAGTTAATAATCTTTCTGTTCTTGCTTAATGTTTAGCTTCATGGCTTTTGTATTAATGACATGAAAAATGCAGAAGCTGCAATTTGCATAGGGAAAATTTGTGAAGTAACTGTGTCATTTGTGGCAGCACTTGTTGTTTTAAACTGTAATATTGATATTAAAAAGTAAAGCAATTGATCATATAAATATCTATGTAGACACCACATTATTATGGGTTACTTTGAATTAGAAATATGAAACTGAGGTCAGTAATTTTGTAAAAACTGTTTAAAAATTTTCTAAATGTTAGCTAAAGTGTAATTAATTAGAACACTTTATTCATGTCAGTTCTTTTTTACACACACACACACACACCCACTGTAAATTAAATATTGCAATGTGAGATTTGTGTATCCTTGCCATGGGGCAGCAGTCATATCCAAGTGCCCTAGACTGCTATTTCAATCCATTGACCTTTTATTTTGGAAGTGGCATAAATCGATTCTTTTAAAATAACAAGAGATCACATAAAATATTTTTGCACAAAATTAATCACAAAGTATGAGATATCTCTTTTATTCAAAAGGCTTTCTCCTTGAAGGGTCACAAAAAATAGAATTCACAACTGTTCATTGCACCTGACTGAGAGGTAATACATCATACATTATTGCGTTGCTGGTAGTGTATTTGAAAGTGTTGAGCATGAGCCACCAGTGGTACATACCACCTGATGGATGGCTCTAGCATGACCCTCCAGTGGTACATGCTGGCATGAATGTGTTAACTGTATTAGAGTGTGTAACTTAGCTTATTTTGCAAGCATAATATATAGCTACACATGAAGATCTGGATCATGATAAATGTAGACCTCATGACCTTCCCCTCGTGAGACCTCAAAACAAAATAATGAAATAATTAGTCCAGAAAATAGTATCTGTTTCTTGCACAACATCTAGTTCAAGTAATAAAAATGTTAATTATATAAATTAAACATTGGAATGAAGAAGCATTATGATAATATTAGAGTAACCTTTGTTTAAAGAACTCTCTTGCAGCTTGTAGTTACTACGTTATACAAATATGTTGCAATACTACTGGTTTCTTAACATGTATATGCCACCACTGAGAATTGTGTTTGCTCCATGTGGTGTAACTAGGTATTAAAGAATCTTCAAAATGAAACTATAATGAAAAAAACAAAGATGATGTGACTTACCAAACGAAAGCGCTGGCAGGTCGAAAGACACACAAACAAACACAAACATACACACAAAATTCAAGCTTTCGCAACAAACTGTTGCCTCATCAGGAAAGAGGGAAGGAGAGGGAAAGACGAAAGGATGTGGGTTTTAAGGGAGGGGGTAAGGTGTCATTCCAATCCCGGGAGCGGAAAGACTTACCTTAGGGGGAAAAAAGGACGGGTATACACTCGCACACACACACATATCGATCCACACATATACAGACACAAGCAGACATATTTAAAGACAAAAGCTTTGTCTTTAAATATGTCTGCTTGTGTCTGTATATGTGTGGATGGATATGTGAGTGTGTGCAAGTGTATACCCGTCCTTTTTTCCTCCTAAGGTAAGTCTTTCCGCTCCCGGGATTGGAATGACTCCTTACCCTCTCCCTTAAAACCCACATCCTTTCGTCTTTCCCTCTTTCCTGATGAGGCAACAGTTTGTTGCGAAAGCTTGAATTTTGTGTGTATGTTTGTGTTTGTTTGTGTGTCTTTCGACCTGCCAGCGCTTTTGTTTGGTAAGTCACATCATCTTTGTTTGTTGATAAATTTTTCCCACATGGAATGTTTCCCTCCATTATATTGAAACTATAATAAAATAGCTACAGGAAAATGTATACTAATCAGTTGAAAACAAACTTACAGTTGTCTAGAAGTTGATAGAAAAATACATTTAGAAAAAGAGATTCCTTTATTTTACAAAAGAGAGATGTGGGAGTCAGTGACCAACATTTCTTATAGATTAAGTATCATCAAATGAGATAATGCACATTATGTTAATTGTTACTGTAATACAGTATCAGATCTTCCCCTTCTCCTTTGATGTCTTCTGCACACTTCACTGCACATCCCCCTTCACTCCTTTCTGTGACAAATTCCTCTGCCAAAAATTTAATATTTTTAATCTGTTAAACCTTCCTCTGCTACCATTCTTGGACCTTAGACTTAGAGATAAAGCTGTCCTCGACCCAGATTCTGAGTTCAATACCACAGTATTTTACTGTGGAAAATTCTACTAGAGGTTGTAGACCCTTTCCATCCTCTGGCCTTTGAAGTTCTTGCCTAGCCATGTATAGGGATTATACAGTTTGACATTGACTCCAAACCTGGTGCATCTTGGTATTTTTCATACATGCAATCCATTGCCAGAGGTCAAAGAAGCTGAAGGTGCTAAAAAGAATCTACATCTACAAAAGACTGAATCCTTGACTACTAGATTTGATGTTTGGCAATTACCCACTAAGCCACAGACCCACCATACTGAGGATTACCTTAAACCACAAGAGGGGAAGTTGTCTAATGACTATATGCAAAGTATACGTTCTTCCAGTAGTGTAAGCGACAGCCTAGATGATTGTTCCCAGTATGAATCTTTAACTTTGCCACTGAGTATGAATTGTTTTGAAACTTCATGACAAATTAAAAGTGTGTGCTGGACTGGGACTCAAACCTGGAACTTTGTCTTTTGTGGACAGTGCTCAAATTGATGGAATTATTGAGGCACAACTCGCGCTCTACCCTCACAGCTTCTCTTCTGCCAGCATCTCACTCCTGTTTTCTGCACTTCACATGAATACTTCTGGAAACCAGTATCTAGGATGGTACAGGGATGACCACCCAGCATTTGATTTCTGATGAGTAATACCTCTTTTACCATTAATTAGTGATTCATGTTAAAAAGATAAAAACTGGTGAGGAGGTTATGATCTGTCTTTGTTTCTTCCAACCTAGTTTCCAGAATGAGATTTTCACTCTGGAGCGGAGTGTGCACTGATATGAAACTTCCTGGCAGATTAAAACTGTGTGCCGGACCGAGACTCTAACTCGGGACCTTTGCCTTTCACAGGAAAGTGCTCTACCGACTGAGCTACCCAAGCACGACTCACGCCCCGTCCTCACAGCTTTACTTCCGCCATTACCTCACCTCCTACCTTCCAAACTTTGCAGAAGCTCTCCTGTGAACCTTGCAGAACTAGCACTCCTAAAAGAAAGGATATTGTGGAGACATGGCTTAGCCACAGCCTGGGGGATGTTCCCAGAATGAGATTTTCACTGTGCAGCGGAATGTGTGCTGATATTCATGTGTTCAGCAATCTGCTTCAGGACCAATCCATTTCATGAGCAATTCTGGATGCAGCCTCTGGGAACTGTTGTAATATTACCTTGATATTTGTATCTACATGAAGTATTGCATCTTCATGGCTATTGAAGGCCATGTTGAAACACACTGGTAATCTGGATAGTGAGAGACCATTCAGATGCAGCAGTATTGTTTGATGATGTAATTGGTAGTAGTGAGTGCTAAATAGTAATGTCATCTCAGAAACTGCTGTGCTGCTTGTTCTATTATATCTGTGACTGTACTAAAATGAGTAACAGGGGATGTGATCTATAATCAATCTGTATAGATTTTACAGAAATTTCTTTGCAATGTATATAGCACTCATCCCTTCCACTCTATCTGCAAATAATTAGACTACATTTTATTCATTATGTTTGATGTGAATGATTGAGCTCTCTGAACTGTTTTATTTCTTCTTGTGTAGTGCTACCTCAGAATCGTACAAGGGGCGTTTGAAAAGTCCATGCAAAAATAAAAACTACTTACGTGATTGGGTAAACCTTTTTTATATTTCAACATAGTCTCCTTACTTATACACTTTGTCCAATGCTGTTCTAATTTGTTGATCCCTTCCGAATAATAGGAATTGTCCAAATCTCCAAAATAGCTATTACTTGCTGCAATCACCTTCTCATTTGAATAAAATCTTTGTTCCACCAACCGTTTCTTCAAATTGGGGAACAAACAGTAGTCTGTGGGAGCCAAATCTGGAAAATAGGGGGGATGTGAAACAAGTTGGAATCCTATTTCCATTAATTTTGCGACCACAACTGTTGAGGTGTGCTGTTGCATTGTCATGATGGAAAAGGATTTTTTTTTTTTTTTTTTTTTTTTTTTTTTGTCCAATCGCTGGCATTTTTCTTGCAGCTTAGTTTTCAAACAGTCCTATAACAATGAATAATATGCACCTGTAATAGTTTTACCCTTTTCCAAATAGTCAATGAGGATTATCCCTTGCGAATCTCAGAAGATAGTCGCCATAACCTTTCCAGCCGAAGGACTGGTCTTCACCTTTTTTGGTGCAGAGTCTCCCTTGGTAACCCATTGTTTAGATTGATGTTTGGTCTCAGGAGTATAGTAATGTATCCATGTTTCATCCACACTGAGGAAACAATGCTTAAAGTCCTGTGGATTCTTCCTGAACAGCTGCAAACCATCCTTGCAACACTTCACATGGTTCCATTTTTGGTCAAGCATGAGCAATCGTGGAACCCATCTTGCAGATAGCTTTCTCATGTCCAAATGTTTACGCAAAATATTATGTACCTGTTCATTCGAGATGCCCACAGCACTAGCAATCTCATGCACCTTAACTCCTCTGTCATCCATCACCATATCATGGATTTTATCAATGATGTCTGGAGTCGTAACCTCCACAGGGTGTCCAGAGTGTTCAGCATCACTTGTGCCCATATGGCCAATCTGACAATTTTGAAACCACTTATAAACTGTTCTAACTGAAGGTCCAGTCACCGTAATGTTTATCAAGCTTCTCTGTAGTCTCCTGAGGCGTTTTGCCTTTCAGAAAGTAATGTTTAATCACCATACGAAATTCTTCTTCATCCATTTTTTGATAACCACTCGACTTCCTTGATTCACATGAATGCCAAACACAAAGAAATAGACCAGTATGGCTGAAACTTTGTGTGTATTCTTTCCAAAGATGCTACTAACTGAACTTCACCTCGATACATGCCAGTGATGCCATCTCTCGGACTTTGCCCATACTTTTCAAATGTATGTGTAGTGACTACCATTCCCAGTACAAAGTGGGAATACAAGGTACTTGAAGCAATTGTTTTTTTAACTTTTCATACTTCTTGGCACTTACTGTGACATTGCAAACTGAAATTCTTTGCTGCACAATCTATTTGGGGATATCATTATTGTGTTGTTGATAAATTTCAGTTAGTAATTTATTCTGTCAGAAATGACTGTAGCTCTATGTGGTTGCATAGAATCCAAAGGTTTTGCAACACTTGCAGGTCGGCATCCATGTGTCATACACTGTTTCTGTCTAAGATGTGCTGTACATGTTCAGATTGTAGTTGAAAAATATAGTATTTTGCCAGATTGCATGAAAGGTGCAATAAGCTAGGTAAGCTCTTCTCTGATGGACTTGTCATGATTATGCCAGCAAATTAGTTCATGCTTTCATGGGATTTATCTTACAGTTTGTTTGAGATAGTGTTGAAATATTGCTGAAGCACCAGAAATCCCAAACAAGAGTGGAGGTCACTGATATAAAAACCATAGAATGTGTTTATGACCAGCAGTTACTGTGACTAGTCATATAACAGAAGCTGTAAATATGCTCCTGAGAAAGAAGAAGAAGAAGAATAAAAAACAAGATTGGAGTTTAAAGTCTCATTAACAGGCCAGGGTCATTAGAGAAAGAGCACCAACTCTGTTCTGTTGCGCTTGACATGTCTAATTCTGAATACAATTGCCTTCTGACAATTTTAACCGTAACTCTTCAGGTTGAGGTACAGAACGTGTGTCAGCCTGTGACTGTAAATTTACTTTGATCTTAAAATCCTCATAAATGTGATAGGTTCTGTTTTGTTTGTTAATTATGGCCATCATGATGTTTCACTGACAAGAAGAGCTTAGTCACATGGCTCCACTTAACTCAAAATTATTTTCACATGGCTGCACTTAACTCAATATGGTTTAGTTCTCCTTTAACTGCATCTACTAAACAAATCATAGAAACTCCAACTTTTTGTATTAATTAGTTTACAAAAGCATATTTATTCTTTTGCACATATGCTGAATACATTCATTGATGTGTGCTGCTTCATTAATGTCGAAGTATGCCAGACATCTCTATATTCTGTTTCAACTGGGGTGGAAGAAGCCTCTCACATGACGTTTTTGTGTTCTGTGTGACACCAGAGAAGTTTTGCATCACTTTGAAAGTGGGCAACATGAAATATATTTCGGTTCATGAGAGTTGCAGTATCTTCAGTATCTACCTCGCATTTTATTCCATGTCTTTGAACAGCCCTTTACTTTAAGGTTGCAAAAGACTCTAAACTGACAAAAGTCATGGGATAGCAATATGCGCATATAGAGATGCAGTAGTATCACATACACAAGGTGTAGAAGGGCAGTGCATTGGCATCATTGTCATTTGTAACCCATGATTCATGTGAAAAAGTGTCCAATGTGATTATGGCCACATGATAGGAATTAACAGACTATTAATGTAGAATGGTATTTGGAGCTAGATACATGGGGCATTACATTTGAGAAATTGTTAGGGAATTCAGTATTCCAAGATACACAGCGTCAAGAGTGTGCCAAGAATACCAAATTTCAGGTATTACCTCTGACCAGACACAGTGCAATGGCTAGTGGCCTTCACTTAATGACTGAGAGCAGCAGCATTTGTGTATAGTTATCAGTGCTAACAGGCAAGCAACACTGTGTGAAATAACCACAGAAATCAAATTGTGATGTATGACGACTGTTTCTGTTAGGACAGTACATGAAATTTGGCGTTAGTAGGTTATGGTAGCAGATGACTAAAGCGAGTACCTTTGCGAACAGCACAACATTGCCTGCAGTTCCTCTCCTGGATTCCTGGACATATCGATTGGACCCTAGATGAATGGGAAACCGTGACCTGATCAGATGAGCCATGAATTCAGTTGGTCAAAGCTGATGGTAGGGTTCAAGTGTATCACAGACTGCATGAAGCCATGGACTCAAGTTGTCATCAAGACACTGTGCAAGCTAGTTGTGGCTCCATAATGGCATGGGCTGTGTTTGCATGGAATGAACCAATCAGTGACTGGAAATGGTTATGTTTGATCGTTTGGAGACCATTTGCAGCCATTCATGGACTTCACATTTCCAAACAACAATGGAATTTTTATGGATGCCATTGTGCCATGTTACCAGGCCACATTTCTGCTCATTAGTTTGTAGAACATTCTGGACAGTTCAAGCGAATGATTTGGCCACCAGTATCACCCGACATGAATCGCATCAAACGTTAATGGGACACAATCGAGATGTCAGTTTGTGCACAAAATCCTGCACCAGCAACACTTTCACAATTGCGTACAGCTATAGAGGCAGCAGGGCTCAATATTTCTGCAGAGAATTTCCAGTGACTTGTTCAGTTGGTACCATGTCGAGCTGCTGCAGTGCACGGGGCAAAAGGAGGTCTGACATGATATTATGAGGTGCCCCATGATTTTTGTCACCTCAGTGTAGAGTGCAATTTTTGAAATATGTTTAGTACTATTGGTACTGGCTTATAAGAAATGCAAGCTGCTTCTAAGGCATTTGTCTTCAAGACAGCCTTACTTTCAATACTGTCATTTGCATCTCTCGAATGTAACAAAGTAAACTTATCTAAAATGATTTTGAAAGTGATTTGAAACATGGGACATGCTGAGGCAGGCCTAGCGAGTTTTTAATCTCTTGTTGAAGTTGAATTTTAATGGCTTTTCGTGGGAAATATGTTTCATTTCTGCTGTGTAATCAGCTTCATGTTCTACAACTTGATCCAGTGATTGATTTGGCAGCTTCTTTGCCTCTTTTCACACTGCCTTGGCAATGGCCTGTTGAATGATCTTGTCTGTATCATTTGCTACACCTTGGTATTCTGCATACAGATTTGCAATTTTGTTGAGGCCTTGTAACTTGCACCCACTGCATTAAGGTTGATAACTTTGCCGGCCGGAGTGGCCGAGCAGTTCTAGGCGCTACAGTTTGGATCCGCGCGACCGCTACGGTCACAGGTCCGAATCCTGCCTCGGGCATGGATGTGTGTGATGTCCTTAGGTTAGTTAGGTTTAAGTAGTTCTAACTTCTAGGGGACTGATGACCTTAGCAGTTAAGTCCCATAGTGCTCAGAGCCATTTGATAACTTTTCCCAGTCTTCTGAAAAACATAACACAAGACCCCTACATGGAAAGTTTGCTTAAAGTACTGAGAAAGTTTTTAATCTCTGACAATGCAGTAATCAAACAATGGAAAATCCAGGATGGAATGTAACAATCTTATGAAAAAGGATAATTGCTACTCATTATATAACGGAGATGCTGAGTCACAGACAGGCACCACAAAAGGACTGTCAGAAAGTGAGCTTTCAGCTGACAAGGCATTCATCGAAAATAGACAAAACACACACACACACACACACAACTCATACAACACATGACCACAGTCTTTGGCTGCTGAAGTCAGACTGCAGTCTGTCAGAAAAACTGCAGTCTGTCAGAAAGTGATCTTTCGGCCTACAAGACCTGCAGACTGCAGTCTGGCTTCAGCAGCCAGAGACTGTGGTGACGTGTGTGTGTGTGTGTGTGTGTGTGTGTGTGTGTGTGTGTGTGTTATCTAGTTTTGATGAAGGCCTCATTGGCTGAAAGCTCTTTTACTGGAAGTCTTTTTGTTGTGCTTACCTGTGACTCAGCGTCTCTGTTATATGGCGAGTAGCAACTATCCTCATCATAATAGTGCAGTAATGAAAAGTTTGCAAGGGGTAAGAAGTTTATCTCACTTATTTATATTTTTAAATACTAGCAACCTGCCCCATCTTTGCAAGTGTAGCACCAATTATCTACAACTGTACAACTTCTATGACATAGCAGTAATTTTGGTATAGGCCAGTCTGTGTACTTATGATTAAAATTCAGAGAATTGAATATCATCACATTCATATAACTTAAAAGATTTAAGCAGCGCACACGAAGAAAGTTCCCAGCAGGCACAGGTGTTATCTGTTCCATATTTAAGTGGCGTTTGTAGTGACATCTTGTGGCAATGATGGCAGCAAACGTTGTGGTCACAGCTTAATATATGATACGTCCTGTGCAACAGGTCATATAGGAAGTCAGCCGTAACACATGGCCTCCTGATAGCACTAGCTTGTGCCTTGTTACCTGATATTCTTGGCTGTGGTGTCCAAATTTCTCCTGCTGCTTTCTTGAATTCTGAAAAAAAAGGTAGTCCTGATTTATAATCCATTTGAGTGACTGTAGATGAGATGGGAATCTTCTGTGTTGGCATTTGTGTTGAGTTTTCCATCTTTTCCAAATGCTGTTGATCCTTCTGCTTCATCAGCTTCGTAGACAGGGTGATGATTAATTTTTTGTACGTTCCACGCATAATATCCTTCACAGCTCACTATGATGCGAAATGCATCAGCAGCTTTAAAAATAAGATACCTCTTCTCTGTGAAAACATGGCTACAAGTTGGCCATTTTCATAACTTTCTTTTTAAAGTCTTAATCCACAACACAGTTTGATATGTAGCCCAGCCACATACATAATATGCTATCTGTTCAGAAATTCATCTACAGAGTGGAAGGGTTTGTCAAGCAGTAATATTTTGAATCATTTTTAAAACTTTCATTATACACCAAGACCTTTAACTCACAGAGAGGCAGTCAGATATTTCCGTGGCTGCATACTTTTTTCTCCTTTTGCTCAAAAGTAAAGTTAATTTGTAGATAGTGAAGGCTGTTTTTGTTCCTAGTCTTATAAAAGGAGCATTCAAAACTGATTGGCACTACAATTTCTTGTGTTCACAGGAACCATTTACTGAACAAATTCTGACAGCTTCCATATTTGCTTAGCAAACAATTTTTTCGAAGCATACCAGAACCACTTGTGAACAACTGCATGAAGTGGTAGCAAACTTTTTACCCCACATGGCCTCTTTCATTCCTTCAAATAGGCACCAGATTGAGCAAATATGGAAGCTGTGGCAGCACAGCAAACCCTAGTCCACACATTGTGGCAATGGTGTGGTGACTGGCATGTGACCATACATTGTCATGTTGGAGAAAAATGCCACAGATCATTTCCTGTGATGGTGTTGTTGACTGCAGCGGCAGAGTTGGTGCAGTGAACTGCAGTGCTAATTATTGTTGAGTGTTATATTGGGAGGGAGCCAGTCCACCAGCAATATCCTTTTCTGACCTGAGAACACAGTCTCCATTTGTTTCTGTACAACATTTTTGGCTGGTTGGTCGGTTTGGGGGGGGGGGGGGGGTTAAGGGACCATACTGCAAAGGTCATCAGTCCCTTTTTCCACGACCATGAAGTACCCACAAGGGATAAAAAACAGGCAACGGAGATGACAAGGGACAACACAGAACAAGAAAGACACAGACAAGAGGAATTAAAAGTACACGGAGTGTGACAGTGGCTGGCCAACCATGGAAAAAAAAAAGGAAAAGCCAACCACCAAGAGACACACTAAAAACACCAATCTAAAAACCATAGGCCAAAGGCCAGACTCAACACAAAAAAAAAAAAAAAAAAAAACCCTTAGATCGAGCTATAAAAGCCCCCTGAACAAATAAAACTCAAAACTAAGTCTGCCATTGCAGCGTCATCTGTTAAAAGTGCTGGGAGCGTATCAGACAGTGCAAACGTTTGACTGAGCACAGTTAAAAGCAGACAGGCCAATAAGATGTGGACCACTGTCAACACTGATCCACAGCGACAGAGAGGTGGGTCCTCATGGCGCAAGAGATGACTGTACGTCAGCCAGGTGTGGCCAATGCATAGGCGGCAGAGAACAACGTGATTCCTTGCGAGAAGCTCGCAAGGAAGAGCGCCTCACACCTGTAGTCTCCTTGGCGACCCGAAGTTTGTTGGGTTAAGGCAGGGTGTGCCATTTATCACCCCAGGTGCCAAGGACCTTCTGCCGCAAAACTGATTGGAGATCACACTCCAAAAGGCCAATCTCCAAGGCCGTTGCACCAACAGCCTGTTTGGCCAGCGTGTCGACACGTTCATTACCCGGGATGCTGGCATGACCCGGGGTCCACACAAAGACTATGAAGCGGCCGCAACAGGAACGTGTATGGAGGGACTCCTGGATAGCCATTACCAGATGAGAGTGAGGGAAACTCTGATTGATAGCCCGTAAACCGCTCAAGGTGCCACTACAGATAACAAAGGACTCATAGCCAACTCGACCAGCAACCATCAAACCATCGGTTTAGGCCACATCAGAGCTGTGAAGTGTGGCAAGGATGGAAAGAAAGTGGTGGTGGAGGGCCTCAGGAGGGACTGAGTCCTTCGGGTCCTGTGCCAAATCCAGCCGAAGGCATGGGCGGGGCATACACCATTGGGGTATACATATATGGGCCCAGAAAAGATGTGGGAGAAGGGAAAACTCAAGCCCAGAGAGAAGAGCCTGGACGTGAACTGCGATCGTACACCCTGACCTGGGCCGCCGTTCTGGAAGATGGAAGACTGAGTTTGGAAATAGGAGACGGTAATTTGGATGCCCAGGCAAGCTAAAAACGTGTGCAGCATAAGTGGCCACTAGAAGTAGGTGCCAGATCTGCAATGGAGGGACACCAGCCTGTTTACAGGGCTTGTGCGGAAAGCTCCAGTTGCAAGTCAGATCCCACAGTGAAGTAAGGGATCAAGCAACCACAACAGGGAAGGCGATGTCGAACCATAAGCCAGGCTCCCATAATCGAGACGGGACTGAATCAACGCCTGATATAGTCGTAGAAGGGTAGACTGATCGGCACCCCAGATGGTGTGACTCAAGCAGCGAAGAGCGTTAAGATGGCACTAGTACGTTTGTTTAAGTTGCAGAATATGAGGGAGCTAAGTTAACCGGGTATCAAAAAGCAAGCCTAAAAAACGGTGCATCTCCACCACAGCAAGAGATTCGCCGTCGAGATAAAGCTGTGGCTCAGGATGAACAATGCGATGCCGGCAGAAATAAATGACACAGGTCTTGACGGCCGAGAACTGTAAGCCATGCGTGATGGCCCAAGATTGCACCCTGTGGATAGCGCCCTGTAGTTGCCGTTCAGCAACCGCAATGCCAGTGGAGCTATAGTACAGGCAAAAGTCATCAGCATACAAAGAAGCCGATACGGACATTCCCACAGCTGCAGCTAGCCAATTGATAGCAACTAAAAAGAGACAGACACTCAAGACAGAGCCTTGATTAGAGATTAGATTAGATTAGATTAGATTAATACTAGTTCCATGGATCATGAATACGATATTTCGTAATGATGTGGAACGAGTCGAATTTTCCAATACATGACATAATTAGGTTAATTTAACAACATACTTAAGTTAATATAACAACTTTATTTTTTGTGTTTTTTGTTTTTCTTTATTTTTTATTTTTTATTTTTATTTTTTTTTTAATATTTTTTTTTCTTAATTTATATCTAAAAATTCCTCTATGGAGTAGAAGGAGTTGTCATTCAGAAATTCTTTTAATTTCTTCTTAAATACTTGTTGGTTATCTGTCAGACTTTTGATACTATTTGGTAAGTGACCAAAGACTTTAGTGCCAGTATAATTCACCCCTTTCTGTGCCAAAGTTAGATTTAATCTTGAATAGTGAAGATCGTCCTTTCTCCTGGTATTGTAGTTATGCACACTGCTATTACTTTTGAATTGGGTTTGGTTGTTAATAACAAATTTCATAAGAGAGTATATATACTGAGAAGCTACTGTGAATATCCCTAGATCCTTAAATAAATGTCTGCAGGATGATCTTGGGTGGACTCCAGCTATTATTCTGATTACACGCTTTTGTGCAATAAATACTTTATTCCTCAGTGATGAATTACCCCAAAATATGATGCCATATGAAAGCAATGAGTGAAAATAGGCGTAGTAAGCTAATTTACTAAGATGTTTATCACCAAAATTTGCAATGACCCTTATTGCATAAGTAGCTGAACTCAAACGTTTCAGCAGATCATCAATGTGTTTCTTCCAATTTAATCTCTCATCAATGGACATACCTAAAAATTTGGAATATTCTACCTTAGCTATATGCTTCTGATTAAGGTCTATATTTATTAATGGCGTCATACCATTCACTGTACGGAACTGTATGTACTGTGTCTTATCAAAATTCAGTGAGAGTCTGTTTACAAGGAACCACTTGGTAATTTTCTGAAAGACAGTATTGACAATTTCATCAGTTAATTCTTGTTTCTCAGGTGTGATTACTATACTTGTATCATCAGCAAAGAGAACTAACTTTGCCTCTTCATGAATATAGAATGGCAAGTCATTAATATATAATAAGAACAACAAAGGACCCAAGACTGACCCTTGTGGAACCCCATTCTTGATAGTTCCCCAGTTTGATGGATGTGCTGATCTTTGCGTGTTACGAGAACTACTTATTTCAGCTTTCTGCACTCTTCCAGTTAGATACGAATTAAACCATTTGTGCACTGTCCCACTCATGCCACAATACTTGAGCTTGTCTAGCAGAATTTCATGATTTACACAATCAAAAGCCTTTGAGAGCTCACAAAAAATCCCAATGGGTGGTGTTTGGTTATTCAGATCATTCAAAATTTGACTGGTGAAAGCATATATGGCATTTTCTGTTGAAAAACCTTTCTGGAAACCAAACTGACATTTTGTTAGTACTTCATTTTTACAGATATGTGAAGCTACTCTTGAATACATTATTTTCTCAAAAATTTTGGATAAAGCTGTTAGAAGGGAGATTGGATGGTAATTGTTGACATCAGATCTATCCCCCTTTTTATGCAAAGGTATAACAATAGCATATTTCAGTCTATCAGGGAAAATGCCCTGTTCCAGAGAGCTATTACACAGGTGGCTGAGAATCTTACTTATCTGTTGAGAACAAGCTTTTAGTATTTTGCTGGAAATGCCATCAATTCCATGTGAGTTTTTGCTTTTAAGTAAGTTTATTATTTTCCTAATTTCAGAGGGAGAAGTGGGTGAGATTTCAATTGTATCAAATTGCATAGGTATGGCCTCTTCCATTAACAGCCTAGCATCTTCTAATGAACACCTGGATCCTACTATATCCACAACATTTAGAAAATGATTATTAAAAATATTTTCAACTTCTGACTTTTTGTTCGTAAAGTTTTCATTCAATTTGATGGTAATACTTGCAGGAGAAACTATGGGAGGAACCAACTTGCATATCAGAAGAAATGAATGAACAGAAAATTTTGAATAAAATTCGGGAGTGGGCCCTGAAGACCCCACCCATGAAGCGTGGTGAGGATGTGATGTGGCCATGTGGTATCGTATGCTTTCACATGTCAAAATAGGTGGCAACCAGATGCTGATGGCGGGCAAATGCCTTATGGATGGCAGACCAGATTATCAGTGGCAGAGTAGCCCTTACGAAATCCTCCCAGAGATGGAGCCAGAAGGCCCCAAGACTCAAGTAGCCAACTCAACCTCCCACTCACCATGCATTCGAGCAACTTGCACAGGGTGAGGCTAACGGGGCAGTAGCTGTCCACCTCCAGTGGGTTCTTGCCAGGCTTCAACATTGGTATGATAATGCTTTCCCACCATTGAGACGGGAACTCACCCTCAACCCAGATATGGTTGAAAAGGTCTAGGAGGCATTGCTGGCAGTTCACCGAGATGTGTTTGAGCATGTGATAGTGGATGCGATCTGGCCCGAGAGCTGTATGAGGACAAGCAGCTAGGGCACTTTGGAATTCCCACTCACTGAATGGAGCATTGTACGATTCAGGGTGGCGCGTATGTAAGGAAAGGCTCCGACGTTCCAACCACTCTTTGAAGGAGCGGAAGGCCAGCAGGTAATTCATAGAAGCGGAACTCTGAGCATAATGCTGTGCTAAGAGTTTTGCAATTGTGTTGGAATCAGTACAGACTGCTCCATTCAGGAAAAGCCCTAGGTACTCTGGGGGGGGGGGGGGGGGGTCAGATAGCCATAGAGGCAACTAATCTTTGCCGAAACCTGCGATGTGCAATGGAGAGGTACGGTGGCCAATGGTAGAGACATACCTTGCCCAGCACTCCTGCTTGCATCGGCGAATAAGACAGCGGGCTTGAGCACAGAGCCGTTTAAAGGCAATGAGGTGTTCCAATGATGGGTGCTGCTTATGACATTGGAGGGCCCGCCTGCGATCTGTAATCACCTCAGCGATATCGAGTGACCACCAAGGCACAGTCCTCCGCTGAGGGGAACTAGAAGAACAGGAAATTGGAGATTCTGCAGCAGAAATGGTGCCAGTGGTGATTGTGTGAACCATCACATCAATGGCCTCATTAAAAAGAGGCTCAATAGTGACAATGGAGGTGAACAAGTCCCAGTCAGCCTTATTCATAACCCATCTGGAGGGGCACCCAGAAGAGTGATGCTGTGGCAGTGACAGAAAGATCGGAAAGTGGTCACTACCACACAAGTCGTCATGCACACTCCATTGGACAGATGGTAGAAGGCTAGGGCTGCAGACCGAAAGGTCAATGGCTGAATATGTACCATGCGCCACAATGAAATGTGTGGAGGCACCATAATTTAAGAGGGAAAGATCCACCTGTGCCAGCACTCACTCAATGGCAGTGCCTCGGCCTGTTGCCACCACGCCACCCCACAAAGGTTATGGTCATTAATATCGCCCAGTAACAGAAAAGGTGGTGGCAGTTGGTCTATCAGTGCAGCCATTACATGCTGTGGGACATCACCATCTGGTGGAAGATAGATACTGCAGACAGTAACAGCCTGAGGCGTCCACACCCAAACAGCGACAGCCTCTAAAGGTGTTTGAAGAGGTACACACTCACTGTAAAGAGAGTTAAGGATGTAGATGCAGACACCACCAGATACCCTCTCATAAGCTGCCCGATTCTTATACTAACCCCGATAGCCATGGAGGGCGGGGGTTTGCATCGCCGGAAACCCGGTTTCCTGGAGAGCAATGCGGAAGAAAGGATGAAGGCTCAGAAGTTGTCGGAGCTCAGCAAGGTGGTGGAAAAAACCACTGCAATTTCACTGGAGAATGACATTGTCCATGGCTGAAAAAGGTGTGAAGGGACCGAGGAGGCAGATTACGCCACTGGGTCACCTGGCACCACCGATTGAGGATGTGTGTGATTGACATCCATCGTATCTGAAGGTCCGGCGAGATCTAAATCCTCTGCGAACGCCAGAATCTCCTCCTCATCCACAGATGCAGAGCTTGTAGGGAGTGGTGGGATGGGTTCCAGTGCAAGTTCTTTGGTCTTAGAGGTATTCTTCTTGGACTTTTCTTGCTGCTCCTTGGGTTTCAGTGGGGGGGTGAGGGGGCGGGGGGCTTCACTGATTCAGTCTCTGGGACAGAGGAGGATTGTGAAGCCCTATGACCAGCTGCTTGTAGGCACTTCAGCCACTGGCGGGTGTCATCTTTCCCACTGGTGGGCATCATCTTTTCCACTGGTGGAAACTTGGGAAGGGAGGGACCCAAGGGACCCCTTGTGAGCAAGAGGAGCCAAAGAAGTTGGATGATTCTCTGGCTTAGAAGTGGGGATGGACGTCCCCGATGGGTGGGAGGGGGGGAGAGGGGGTGGTGTTGTTCCCAAAGTAGGTGGGGCAGGAGCAACAGGGAAGGTAGTGCCCCCCACGAGCAAGGGGGCAGGTGTAGTCTTCCGGCTCTGAGAGGTGACTGTTGTAGGTGGAGCTGATGAGGCTAGAACAGTGATAGCGGCGGCATAAGAGGAGGTTATACGAACAGGATGGAGGCGTTCAAACTTTTGCTTAGCCTCAGTGTAGGTCAGTTGGTCCAGGGTCTTATATTCCATTATTTTCCGCTCTTTCTGTAAAATCCTACAGTCTGGCTATCAAGGTGAATGATGTTCTCCACAGTTAACACAGATGAGAGGTGGGGCCCATGGAGTATTGGGATGTGATGGGTGTCCGCAGTCTCGACATGTGGGGCTGGAAGTGTACAGCGGGAAGACATGTAGCTGAACTTCCAGCACTTAAAACACTGCGTCAGGGGAGGGATATATGGCTTGACATCACAGCGGTAAACCAGCACCTTGACCTTCTCAGGCAATGTATCACCCTCGAAGGCCAAGGTGAAGGCACTGGTGGCAACCTGATTATTTCTCGGACCCCGATGAATGCGCCGGATGAAATGAATGACTCACTGCTCCAAATTGGCATGCAGCTCGTCATCAGACTGCAAAAAAAAACGTCCCTGTGGAATATAATACCCTGGACCATATTTAAACTCTTCTACATCCACATCTACATCCATCCTCCGCAAGCCACCTGTGTGGGCTCTAATCTCTCTGATTTTATCCTCATGGTCTCTTTGCGAGATATACGTAGGAGGGAGCAATATACTGCTTGACTCTTCGGTGAAGGTATGTTCTCGAAACTTCAACAAAAGCCCATACCGAGCTACTGAGCGTCTGTTCTGCAGAGTCTTCCACTGGAGTTTATCTACCATCTCCGTAACGCTTTCGTGATTACTAAATGATTCTGTAACGAAGCATGCTGCTCTCCGTTGGATCTTCTCTATCTCTTCTATCAACCCTATCTGGTACGGATCCCACACTGCTGAACAGTATTCAAGCAGTGGGCGAACAAGCGTACTGTAACCTACTTCCTTTGTTTTCGGATTGCATTTCCTTAGGATTCTTCCAATGAATCTCAGTCTGGCATCCGCTTTACCGACGATCAACTTTATATGATCATTCCATTTTAAATCACTCCTAATGCCTACTCCCAGATAATTTATGGAATTAACTGCTTCCAGTTGCTGACCTGCTATATTGTAGCTAAATGATAAGGGATCTTTCTTTCTATGTATTCGCAGCTTATTACACTTGTCTACATTGAGATTCAATTGCCATTCCCTGCACCATGTGTCAATTCGCTGCAGATCCTCCTGCATTTCAGTACAATTTTCCATTGTTACAACCTTTCGATTTACCACAGCATCATCCGCAAAAAGCCTCAGTGAACTTCCGATGTCATCCACATGGTCATTTATGAATATTGTGAATAGCAACGGTCCTACGACACTCCTTTGCGGCACACCTGAAATCACTCTTACTTCAGAAGACTTCTCTCTATTGAGAATGACATGCTGCATTCTGTTATCTAGGAACTCTTCAGTCCAATCACACAATTGGTCTGATAGTCCATATGCTCTTACTTTGTTCATTAAACGACTGTGGGGAACTGTATCGAATGCCTTGCGGAAGTCAAGAAACACAGCATCTACCTGTGAATCCGTGTCTATGGCCCTCTGAGTCTCGTGGACGAATAGCGCGAGCTGGGTTTCACACGACCGTCTTTTTCGAAACCCATGCTGATTCCTACAGAGTAGATTTCTAGTCTCCAGAAAAGTCATTATACTCGAACATAATATGTGTTCCAAAATTCTACAACTGATCGATGTTAGAGATATAGGTCTATAGTTCTGCACATCTGTTCAACGTCCCTTCTTGAAAACGGGGATGACCTGTGCCCTTTTCCAATCCTTTTGAACGCTACACTCTTCTAGAGACCTACGGTACACCGCTGCAAGAAGGGGGGCAAGTTCCCTCGCGTACTCTGTGTAAAATCGAACTGGTATCCCATCAGGTCCAGTGGCCTTTCCTCTTTTGAGTGATTTTAACTGTTTCTCTATCCCTCTGTCGTCTATTTCGATATCTTACCATTTTGTCATCTGTGCGACAATCTAGAGAAGGAACTGCAGTGCAGTCTTCCTCTGTGAAACAGCTTTGGAAAAAGACATTTTGTATTTCGGCCTTTAGTCTGTCATCCTCTGTTTCAGTACCATTTTGGTCACAGAGTGTCTGGACATTTTATTTTGATCCACCTACCACTTTGACATAAGACCAAAATTTCTTAGGATTTTTTGCCAAGTCAGTACATAGAACTTTACTTTCGAATTCATTGAACGCCTCTCGCATAGCCCTCCTCACACTACATTTCGCTTTGCGTAATTTTTGTTTGTCTGCAAGGCTTTGGCTATGTTTATGTTTGCTGTGAAGTTCCCTTTGCTTCCGCTGCAGTTTTCTAACTCGGTTGTTGTGCCACGGTGGCTCTTTTCCATCTCTTATGATCTTGCTTGGCACATACTCATCTAACGCATATTGTACAATGGTTTTGAACTTTGTCCACTGATCCTCAACACTATCTGTACTTGAGACAAAACTTTTGTGTTGAGCCATCAGGTACTCTGAAATATGCTTTTTGTCACTTTTGCTAAACAGAAAAATCTTCCTACCTTTTTTAATATTTCTATTTACAGCTGAAATCATCGATGCAGTAACCACTTTATGATCACTGATTCCCTGTTCTGCGTTAACTGTTTCAAATACACTCCTGGAAATTGAAATAAGAACACCGTGAATTCATTGTCCCAGGAAGGGGAAACTTTATTGACACATTCCTGGGGCCAGATACATCACATGATCACACTGACAGAACCACAGGCACATAGACACAGGCAACAGAGCATGCACAATGTCGGCAATGCAGGCTGCTATTCTCCCATGGAGACGATTGTAGAGATGCTGGATGTAGTCCTGTGGAACGGCTTGCCATGCCATTTCCACCTGGCACCTCAGTTGGACCAGCGTTCGTGCTGGACGTGCAGACCGTGTGAGACGACGCTTCATCCAGTCCCAAACATGCTCAATGGGGGACAGATCCGGAGATCTTGCTGGCCAGGGTAGTTGACTTACACCTTCTAGAGCACGTTGGGCGGCACGGGATGCATGTGGACGTGCATTGTCCTGTTGGAACAGCAAGTTCCCTTGCCGGTCTAGGAATGGTAGAACGATGGGTTCGATGACGGTTTGGATGTACCGTGCACTATTCAGTGTCCCCTCGACGATCACCAGTGGTGTACGGCCAGTGTAGGAGATCGCTCCCCACACCACGATGCCGGGTGTTGGTCCTGTGTGCCTCGGTCGTATGCAGTCCTGATTGTGGCGCTCACCTGCACGGCGCCAAACACGCATACGACCATCATTGGCACCAAGGCAGAAGCGACTCTCATCGCTGAAGACGACACGTCTCCATTCGTCCCTCCATTCACGCCTGTCGCGACACCACTGGAGGCGGGCTGCACGATGTTGGGGCGTGAGCGGAAGACGGCCTAACGGTGTGCGGGACCGTAGCCCAGCTTCATGGAGACGGTTGCGAATGGTCCTCGCCGATACCCCAGGAGCAACAGTGTCCCTAATTTGCTGGGAAGTGGCGGTGCGGTCCCCTACGGCACTGCGTAGGATCCTACGGTCTTGGCGTGCATCCGTGCATCGCTGGGGTCCAGTCCCAGGTCGACGGGCACGTGCACCTTCCGCCGACCACTGGCGACAACATCGATGTACTGTGGAGACCTCACACCCCACGTGTTGAGCAATTCGGCGGTACGTCCACCCGGCCTCCCGCATGCCCACTATACGCCCTCGCTCAAAGTCCGTCAACTGCACATACGGTTCACGTCCACGCTGTCGCGGGATGCTACCAGTGTTAAAGACTGCGATGGAGCTCCGTATGCCACGGCAAACTGGCTGACACTGACGGCGGCGGTGCACAAATGCTGCGCAGCTAGCGCCATTCGACGGCCAACACCGCGGTTCCTGGTGTGTCCGCTGTGCCGTGCGTGTGATCATTGCTTGTACAGCTCTCTCGCAGTGTCCGGAGCAAGTATGGTGGGTCTGACACACCGGTGTCAATGTGTTCTTTTTTCCATTTCCAGGAGTGTAGTTCGGGTCTGTTTGTCACCAGAAGGTCTAATATGTTATCGCTTATGGGGCGTAATGGTAACAGAAACATCCCCCAACTTGTCACAGATGAGTAATGCCTGTAACTGGGCAGAGGATGCTGTTTTTATTAAGACTGGCCCAGAGCACATTTTAGACAAGCCCTCCACCTCCCCAAACGTGTCCTCTAAATGCTTTACAAAGAACTCCCTGTCAGCTCTCGTACATACTAGGTACTGGGGCGAATAAGCTTCACTGCCAACCTTAGCCTTTCGTTCCTCCCATGGTGTGGCCAAGGAGGGGAATGATTTGGGGTCATACGTGTTTGCATTAAATTGAGCCCTCGAACGCTTAGAGGCTGCTGGTGTCCAGCCACCAGCAAGAGATGATGCACCATGCTTCATTGTGTGTCATCCGCCCTGCTGCCACCCACTCCGATCAAGGGCCCTCCCCATGAGTGCCACCCAGCCACAGCAAGGGCTACCTGGCAGGATGGCCATTGCTGGGAGTCCCTATGCCCCAGGGAGATAGGCATCTACTCCTTGGCATATGTGGGGAGTTAACAGCGCAGACATCAGCAGAGCGACCCTTGTATTGTCAGGGAGCCCCAACCAACAGGGTACATGGTGGCTCAATCACAATGGACTGGCTACCACGCTGGATATCAGGTGCAAAGAAGTCCATGGTCATCGTCGGCGTAGAAAGCGGCACTGCATTGTGCATGGCGTATCCTCACCGAGACATAAAGAATGGGTGGGACTGCATGTGATGACGAGAAAGGGGACTAAAGATCTCAATGCATGATGGACACAATGCACCAAGTAAGGCGCCCTTTCTCAGTTGGCTCACTCTTCAGAATAATTTTGAAATATGGAGGTCAAACCCGAGAGGGTATCACCACGTAAGCACCGAAACGTGTGAGACTCCTTTTAGTCACCTCTTACGACAGGCAGGAATGCTGTGGGCCTGTTCTTACCCCCGGACCCACAGGGGGGATTATTTTTGGCAGTAACTTCTTGGGACAAGAGTTCCCAGTATGCTTCCACCCCATAGACTGGCATGTTTGTTTTCTTTTCTCTCCCTCTCTCTCTCTCTCCTCCTCTCTCTCTCTCTCTCTCTCTCTCTCTCTCCTTCTTCTTTTTTTTTTTTTTTTTTTTTTTTTTTTTTTTTTTTTTTTTTTTTTTTTGCCTCCTGGAAAAATTGTGACTGGGCAATAGTGACCAGATCTTCAAAGAATTCCACTAGATCTGCACTGTACTGTGGACCAATTTTGGCATATCTCCATACCCTTCTCTTTCTGCATAATTGTAAGGGAATGGGTCACCCATTTGCACATACTTTCTCTATCTTAAAATCCTCATAGATGGTGGTGTGAAAGTTTCCCTATGATAGACCTGGTGCTTTCTCTAGTTCATCAAATGTGATTCCTGAGCCCTATTATCTAGTCATTAATATGATGTGCATTGTTTGGTTTGCATGCAGTAACTGGACGGTCTGTGCTTTTGTGTTTTTCAGCACAGTTCCTGTGCCTCTGAACTCTTTATACCCAACAAAACATGGATCTGCAACTTGGTGCTTCCCCATATATAGCACCTAACCTCTTGTGAATGTCTGAAGCAGTCACTCCGTCCTTCCTAAGAAACCACACTGTCTGCCGTTGCCCATGCTTGTCTGCTTCCGTCCTGTCTTATCAATGTCCACCAGCATACTCACAAGTCAGAACAAGTGTTGCTGCAGTGCACCACCTGTGGGAAGTAGCAATACCACTGCTGGCTGTAGATAGTACTATAGTCTCTCTTCACACATACATTGACACACATTTCAAACAGCTGCCTTGCAGGAGTTATATGGGGGAGTACTAATCGATATTGAACAAACTAAATTTTTATGAATGCTACCAATATTTTCAAAGTATGTCTAATTCTTCACAACCAACTCTGTACGAGAGTAAATGTGTTGTGAAACTGTTGTTAATACGCCTAATTTTGTAAATAGTTACCTACATAGAGCTCAAGGATGAGGCTCAGATATTATCCTTACAGCATGATTTTGTTCAATAAGCACTTCATGTGGAATTGCACAGATAATTATTCCATATGACATCACTGAATGGAAGTACACAAAGTCAGCAAATTTTCTAATGCTTTCATCACTCTGAAATCAGCAATTACACATAAAGCATATATTTTTGAACTGAAATGTTTGAGAAGTTAAGCATTAGACCATTTACTAAGAATCAGTTTGTAATATTTTTGAATGTTTCATTTCATTGCTCCTTAGTGATTTGTCACTACTCAAAAGAAGAATCCTCTTGACTGTTCCATGAAGTATCCTGCACGACTGCTACTATTCAACAGTTGTTCCATATTTTCCTGAAATACGCAGAATAACGTTACATTCTATGTTGTCTTTGAAGTGATCATCATTTTGGGGGTCCTGAGAAAGTAACTGCAGTTTCTTATAACTATGAAGATAATTGCTGTGATGTTAATCACTAGGTCTGTTCATTTTCTACACTAATTGTATGTTTTACTGATCTGACACAAGTTGTTGCACAATCCTTAAAAGAGGTGACATAGTCTCTTTAGTGTGTGTTTGTGTGACTTGTGTGGTTGTGTATTGGAAAATTTGTATTCAGTATTACAACAGCAGTAGCTTAAAAGCTAGTAGAGACTCTGCAATGCTAGAGGAATGGAAGTGTTCAAAGCCTTTATGCTGTGAAAAGTTTATTAGCACTGCTACCACAATTGAAAGCGCAAAAGAAATTAAATAGTACTATCTCCACAATGGGACAATGTGAAACACAACAAAATAGTTCTTCACCCCCAAGGGGTTCATGACTTCATAGGCTATGGAAAAGGAACACGTGGAATGGTGTTGTACAGGGTGATTCAGCTAGGCTGTTCACCTCATATATCTCAGGAACTGTTTAGGGTATTGTAATTCTGTTTTCACCTAGAGGAATTTTGAAAAAGTCCTTACTAAACAAGGAGAAGTCTTGTTTTATGGGGAACTATGATAATTTCTACTGCTGTGTCGTAATTGTAAAAGAGATGAATTCACTGGTGTTTCACTCTTCAAAATCCGATTACTAATTTCAGAGTAATTGCAATATTTAAAACTTATGATTTATCTATTTTGAACTGAAACCAATTGCTGTATTATGCAAAAGTTTCTGATTTTGTTCCCAAGTATGGAATATGTTATGTCAGATGAGGAGGAAACAGTATTGCACTATTGTGGTGCCAATATAAAAGGGCCACAGAGGAAATGTAGTTCTCACTCCATTTGAGTTTGTGCTGCTTAATTTGTGAAAATTAATGTCTTACACAAAGCAAGAGAAACTAAATATGCTACTTCTCTATGGAAAACACAGAAGGAGTGTAAGGGAACAGTCAACATGTGCACACAAAAGTATCCCAATGGACTATGTCCAACAAGAATGACAATTCAATAAATGTGTGAAACATTGTTATTTCACAGGCATTGGAACACTAGGCAAAAGGTAAGCAGCAAACCTCCAATGGACTATGTCCAACAAGAATGACAATTCAATAAATGTGTGAAACATTGTTATTTCACAGGCATTGGAACACTAGGCAAAAGGTAAGCAGCAAACCTGAAAGTATCAGTGTGAATGAAATTGATGTTCTTGGAGTTGTTGATCATAATGCACATGATAGCTCCAGAGAATTGCAAATAAGTCAGCTCAACATTATTTCCATTTTGCATGGAAACAGCTTCCATGTGTATTATGTGTCACTTCACCAGCAGATTAATCAGCAAGATTGCTGAAGATGTATGGAATTCTCTCACTCATTTCTAATGTGACATCAGAACAATAGGTTCTTTCCTCAATTAATTCTCTATATTAATGAAGCTGCCGGTACAAATCATGAAAAGAATGCAAGAAACATACATTATTAGGCCACAGGGAATCTGCAGTGGCTGAGGTAAGCTGAGCATAAGAGATGAATATTTAGTGCAGTATTACTGGAGACAAGATGACTGTTCTGTATTTCATTGAAGAAACCTTAAGGGGAAAAGATACACACAATTTCTTACTGTAGTGCTACTGGCTTTCATAGAGGAAGTATGACTTGAAATATGTAAATATATGGGTGATTGGCTCTCTATTTGCTTGCAGTGAGGAAAGTGCTCACATAGCTTGATTTGTCACTGCTGGGCTTTTCTCTGTGAGCTAAACTCAAAATTAAGTCTACACACAAGTTCTGACAACCCAAAAAGATTTAAAATATTGCATTGTTGCAGCATGTGGAATGATATTGCAGAAATCTCCTTAGTCTGTTCAGAAGTGACTGCATCAGTGACTGCCAACATGTATTACAATATTTGGTGAGCATTTCAAATGGTTGAGGACATAAATGAAACTTTAATAAAGTGTTTATGGCTATATTTTTTGTGCACTTTCCTTTTTTGTTGCTGTTGCAGATATAATTTTGCAGTGTAAGCGTTTATCGTGGTGTTAAACCCATGACGTGAAGTTGTTAACAGTCTTCATGCTACAGTACCCTGTTTTACAAATCTGTTCAGTTTCTGCTGTTCACATTTCTTTCAGTACTCTGCCAGAAACAAGATTAGAACTGTTATTTTAAGTAACTGGCGAATCATCTTGAGGGGCAATGTCCTTTGCCTTCCAGTTAGTGTGTGTTACAACTACATGTAGCCAAGTTAATTAGTATCAGTTTTAAATTAAACTATTCTGCCCTATTCCATTTTTCTAAGTAGGCTTTCTTGGCTGCATCAACCGGAGCAACCAATCAGCCTGATGGGACAGCTCTGTATAACACCATAAACTTCTGCATAAGAAAGTAGCTCGTTTCATGTTCAAAACAAATAAGTTGTAAGTTCAGATGTAATACGTACCAAACTAGTAGTAAAACTTTGAAGAGTGTGACATCATTGAACTTGTCTATTTTAGAATGATGATATTGGCTGCAGAAATTACACTACGTTGTTTGAAAAAGACTCAATATGAATGGTGGATGTGAACTAGAATATGATGTAGTAGTTTTGATTGAAACAATTAATAAAAATAAGGAAAGGCAGGTACTTGATGTTTAGTAGAGAGCCACATGCAACACCATTGAAATTTAGCTAATTTTTTAAGCTGCTGTTCTTTCTCTAGTTTAAGTACATACTAGTATAAGTACATACTCTAATGTAAATAACCACACAGACTCCCAAACCCAGCCACGTGTGTGTTTTTTAAATGTTAGTGTTGGTGTACAGTCTACCAATAATTTGTCTGTCAGTATATTCTTCACATAGATAAAGAAATGAGCTCTATTGAAGCCAAATTGTTAACGATCTGAAGTGTATTTCCTCACTATCTTCCTGGCAGTTTAATGCTTTTCAATTTGTATCACCTCACAGTATATTCAACAAGTAATTAGTTTGGTTTGGAACTGGCTTACTCATATATATTACGTCCTTGTTTAGAATGTTGTAAACTGTATAGAACTGCAGCTTCATTTTAACTGAGAAGTATTAAATTCTTTGAAATAGCAATGAGAAGAGCATGGATTCTATAACTTAGAAAGAAGACATAAAGTTGATAATCATTTATTTGTAAGATCTATTTCAGATTATAGTTAACAAGTTTAGCAATGAATTCTGATAAATTTTGAGTGGACCTAATGAGTATACTTAATTTATTTGTGCTCATATTTAGTTCTTTGTTTTCCATATTTTTTGCCATTAGATGTAGGTCTGTGTACATGCATCATTGCCAAATAAATATACTCAATTTAGCCTTGAATATAGATAGAAATCACATGATGTGTTCAGTACTAAGTGTTACACTAAAACCTAAAGAGCTGGAGATGTATATACATTGAGTGAGTGGTTAGCACATTGGATTTCATTCAGGAGGCTAGTGATTCAAATCTACATCTGACCATCCAGATTTAGATTTTTCATGTTAATCACTCCATCAAATGCTGGGGTGGTTCCTTTGAAAGGGCATGGCTGATTTCCTTCCACATCCTTGTAATAATCCATGTGTGTGCTCCATCTCTAATGACTTCATTGTCGACAGGACGTTCCTTACTCCCTTGGAAATGTAGATCAGGCAATTTGCACCTAATAATGTATTCATATAAGTTTATGAAGGAACATTGTTTGTCTTGTTAATGCTTTGTGTGTACATCTGTATCATGTTGTATTATCAAGTAGCACTCATATTACCATATTTACCCAACTAAGAGATGACCTTGATTATAAGATGACACCTTGTCCCCCTTTTTTAATAGGTTCCATTTTTTTGTCTGATATTCCTACTAACCAAAATTGCAACTTGTTTTACTTATATAAAGTATCTGCCTAAAAAAAGTTAACATTTTGCCCATTCTTAACTTATGCCATTTATTAATTATCTACATTTTGATAATGCAAGAAGAAATGAAATAAACAGAAAGAAATAGTTTACATTAATTTTTATCTTCACTTCCTTTTTTTCTGTGTTGTTCTGTGATCTCAGATCTGTAACTTCCTGGGTGGAGTGTCCTTTGAAAGAATGCAGCACTAACATTTTCTTTCCATTAAGCAAAGAGAATAGTATTCTGTTCCAAACAACCTCCAATGAATCTGGCATCAGGTCCTTTTAACTGAGTCAGTAGAAGTCATACTTCACGGCAATGGTGTCAATGTTGAAAATCAACAGTGCTGTAGAGCATTAGCAGCTTTAGCATCATTAGTTAATGTTTCATTTGTTATGCGATGTTTCAAGTGGTCTGTGAAATCATGTTTTTGTTAACATCAATATGTGTCCAGTAGAAAAATGTTATATTCTTGAGTATTGTCTAATTTTAAAATAAGTTCAATACCTACTACAATTGGATCCAGGTAAAGTGGAGCTTAATCATGGTAATCATTCATAAAAAGCCAAGGTATGCAGTATACAACCCCATGGTTAGCATCATGGCAAAATTTGTTGCCCACTTACCACCACCCTCCTCACGTTTGTCTTAGTGCTTGGCAGCTGGTACAACTGTTCCAACTCCCACGCTGCCAGAGTCTTCAAATTAAATCTGTGCATGACTTCAGTTGCCAAAGCATCATCTGTAAAAATACCATGGGCCATATATTAAGCCATTGTGCAATGTAAAACCATTGGCACCAGGAACAGTAGTTCAGTCTGTGAACGTAAGATGACCCTGTATTTTTTGAGTATGAACATAGGAAGAAACCTCAACTTATAATGGGGTAAGTATGGTATTTCAGTGTCCTGAAAAAGAGTGGAAATTATTATTTGAGCACTGTGTTGGATGAAAAACAATAATTCTGATAATACCCTCTTGTAGAGCTAGGTAATTATTTGTTTATTTGAATGAAAATCTTGTCACTGGTTGATAATTTGAGGTGAGTGACTAAATGAATACTGTAAAGGGATGAGAATGGGAATAAGAAGTTTTATTGCTTGCTAAACATTTATTATCAATTTTGACTCACTATTTGAGCCTTCTATGAGTAGTTAGCTGTATAATATTAATGGATTGTTCCTTATAACGGCTGTCTGGCAGTGTGCAATTCTTTTTAAATCCATTGATGATGTGTGGTTTGCAGTCATTGGGAGGTTGTTTGCATCTGCTGTGTTATCATTATTTTCATCCTAAAATTATACCTTCAACTGTGTATATACCATCTCAAGCATTTTCCTTAGATCCAGTAGCAGAGTGTATGGCTCCCTAATGTTCACGTAGAATTCGGCATGTGCGTTGAAACTAAACACTTAAATTCTGAAAAATCATTTTTAACCCAGTCTGTTGAAATCGTGCAGCCTAATGTCTACATCTACACTGAGGTGATAAGTCATGGGATACTTACTAATATCATGTCAGATCTCCTTTCGCCCAATGTAGTGCAACAATTTGATGTGGCATTGACTCAACGATTTATTGGATGTCCCTTGCAGAAATATCAAACCATGCTGCATCTATAGCTGTCCATAGTTAATGAAATTGTTGCCAGTGCAGAATTTTGTGTACAAACTGACTATATAATTATATCCCATAAACATCCGATTGGATTCATACCAGGTGATCTGGGTGATCAAGTCATTCACTCAAAATGTTCAGAATGTTCTTCAAACCAGTTGTGAAAAAGTCCATGAATGGCTGCAAATGGTCTCTGAGTTGCTGAATATAACTATTTCCAGTCAATGATCAGTCCATTTGGACCAGAGTACCCAGTCCATTCCATGCAAACATAGCCCATACCATTATGGAGCCACCAGCTTGCAAAGTGCATTGTTGACAACTTGGGTCCATGGCTCCATTGAGTCAGCACCACAATCGAATCCTAACATCTTCTCTTATTAACTGAAATCAGGACTTATCTGACCAGGCCATTGTTTCCCAGTAATATAGGGTCCAGTCACAAGTCCAGGAAAGGTGCTGCAGGTGATGTCATAGTATTGGCAAAGGATCTTGTGTTGGTTGTCTGTTGCCATAGCCCATTAACCCCAAATTTCACTGCACTGTCCTAATGGATACTTTTGTTGTGCATCCCACATTCATTTCTGCTGTTATTCCACTTACTGTTGCTTGTCTGTCTGCACTGACAACTCTGTGTGAATGCTGCTGCTCTTGGTCATTAAGTGAAGACTGTTAGGCACTGCATTGTCTGTGGTGAGAAGTAATGCCTGAGATTTGATGTGTAGTGTGCTGCGACAGATACACCACCTCAATTTTCGATTAGCCTAGCCTTTCAATATACATTAAAATTATCCCCAATAATGATAATAATAATAATAATATGAGAAGGAAAGTTGCTACTCACCATATAGCGGAGATGCTGAGTCGCAGATAGGCACAGCAAAAAGAGTTTCACACAAAGCTTTTGACCAGTGGCCTTTGTCAACAATAGACACACACACACACACACACACACACACACACACACACACACACACACACACTACAGTCTCAGGCAACTGAAACCACACTGCGAACAGCAGCACCAGTGCATGATGGGAGTGACGATGCTGCAGGTTGGGCAGAGGGAAAGGGAGAGGTGTTGGTGGTGGTGGGGAAGTAGTGGAAAAGGAGAGAAATAAAGAGAATAAAATAAAATAAAATAAAAAGACTGGGTGTGGTTGTGGAATGACGGCTGTGTAGGCTGGAATGGGAGAAGAGAAGGGGCTGGATGGGTGAGGACAGCAACTAATGAAGGTTGAGGCCAGGAGGGTTATGGGAACATAAGATGTATTGCAGGGAAAGTTCCCACCTGTGGAGTTCTGATAAGCTGGTGTTGGTGGGAAGGATCCGTATGGCACAGGCCGTGAAGCAGTCATTGAAAATAAGGATCTCCCGTGCCTTATCTTTCCAGTCTCCCACCACCTTCCAAAGTCCCACTGTCCAGCCATAGAGGAGCATTCCCCTTGTAACTCAGTATCTATCACCCAGGACTGGAACAACTGAATTACATTCTCTGCCAGGGTTTTGATTACCTCTCATCTTTCCCTGAAATGAGAAATGTCCTGCCCACTATCCTTTCCACACCTCCCACAGTGGAACTCCACTGTCCACCAAACCTACACAATATATTCATCCATCGTTACACAACCTCTGCTCCCAATCCCTTACCTCATGGCTCATGCCCCTGTTATCGACCTAGATGCAAGACCTGTCCCATACATCCTCTCACCACCGCCTTCTCCAGTCCGGTCACTAACACCACCTATCCCATCAAATGCAGGGCTACCTATGAAACCAGTCATGTTGTCTACAAGCTAAGCTGCAACCACTGTGCTGCATTCTTTGTAGGTATCACAACCAACAAGCTGTGTGTCCACATGAATGGCCACTGACAAACTATGGCAAAGAAACAAGTGGACCACCCTGTTGCTGTACCTGCTGCCAAACATGATATCTCCTTCATTTCAATGACTGCTCCACAGCCTGTGCCATATGTATCCTTCCCACCAACGCCACCTTTCCTGAATTGCACAGGTGGGAACTTTCCCTGCAATACATCTTACATTCCCGTAACCCTCCTGACCTCAACCTTCGTTAGTCGCTGTCCTCACACACCCAGCCCCTTCCCTGCTCCCATTCCAGCACTACACAGCTGTCATTCCACCACCATACCCAGTCTTTCTATTTTATTTTTCCTCTCTTTTTCTCTCTTTTTCTGCTACTTCCCCCTGCCCCACTTCCCACTTCTCCCGTGCCCACCGCCTAACCTGCAGCATTTCACTGTCCGCCATCCCCATCATACTGTCTGTTCCCCTCCCTGCCCCAGCCTCCTCCTAACTCCCATCCAGTCACCACTCCCATCATGCACTGGTGCTGAGACATCAGTCGTGTGTGTGAGTTGCATTTGCGTGAGTGTGTGTGTGTGCGTATATGTGTCTATTGTTGAGAAAGGCCATTGAACAAAAGCTTTAAGTGTGAAACTCTTTTTGTTGTGCTTATGTGCGACTCAGCATCTCCACTATATGGTGAGTAGCAACTTTCCTTCTCATATTATTGTTACTTTCCATCCTGGATTTTCCATGATTTGATTTATACCTTATGTGCACCTTATGTCATCTGTATATGTGCTATCGCTATCCCATGTCTTTTCTTTATTTGTCCAAGAATCACTTTATTCCATTGTTTGTACATGTGATATAGGGCACTGGTAAACCTAGTTAATTTACTATACAGTTGTCATTTTGACGACATTGTTGACATAATCAAAATGCATAATAATGTAGGTTGGTGTGCTACATTGCTTCTGCATGTGATAATAGCAGTTATTAAGTGAGGTTACATGATAAGCAGAGTGCAAACTATGTTATGAATTGACAATTAGTAAAATTTGGTAAATGAGGTTTACTTATTACAATGTTCCATAATCCAGACAAAGAATAGAAGCAGTGGTCAAGCAAGAACTGTTTTAACTTTTTTGATGCATTTAATGTTGGTATCGCAAATGGTTGTCTAACATAGCTCCAGTGTGATACACTCGTCTTTTGCGTAAATTTGTATTTACTGTGTTCATTGTAGGTTCATCTTGTGCCTAATTTGTATTTACTTTGTTCATGTGTAGTTTCATCTTGTGCCTAGTTTCATATGTGTGTATATCATAGTTGTGTCTGAAGACATTTTCCCTTTTTAAGATGCTCCCTTTTGTGAAATTTAGTATTTTGTATACATACAAGCAAGGCAGCGGCAATATTTTGAGAGTTTTAAAAAGGGGTCTACAGGAATCCTTGCAGTTAGCTTTTTTATCACCCTGATCATCTTTTTCTGTATTTTTAATGTTTTTGTAGAATTTGTGGAATTCCCGCAAAAAAATTATTCCGTACATAAGTAGCGACTGTATACTACAATCGTACATTGTCAACACTGCTGAGCAGCTTGTATTATGATCAAGGATCCGAACAGCATATGCTAGTGAATTCAGTCTCTTATTTAAATTGTTGAGGTGCACCTCCCACTTCAATTCTGCCTGAACATGAATGACTAGAAATTTTGTATGACTGACTTTCGACACATTTTTTTCCTTCGATAGTAAAAACAGGGTTTGCAGGATGGAGGTCTTGTGTGGTGTGAAAGTTAACTACCGCAGTTTTTTCAGAATTTATGATGAGCCTATTGGTCCTGAACAAGTGCATTAAGGTATGCATAACTGATATTGCAGCCTTCTGCAGATTTTTCCTCACTCTGTGATTTAATTAAAATATTAGTGTCATCTGCAAAGAGTACAGTGGTTCCATCATGTATTTTACTAGCCAAGTCATTTATATACAGTAGAAATAGGACAGGTCCCAGAACTGACCCTCATCACTGTAAAAAGTTGAATTTTTTTGTGTTTTAGTATTTTTGTGTTTTATTTCTGTAATATGCTGATGATTACTGTGGTATGACTGGAGCCACCTTTCAGACTGGCGTCTGATTCCAAAATTACTGAATTAATGGAAGAGAATGCCGTGATCAATAACATCGAAGAGTTTACTTAGATCCAGAAATATCCCAGATACATGTTGCTTATCATCCACTGCTTTTAATATTTCGTTTAAGAAGGAAAATTTTTCTGCCTGAGTTGATTTTCTAGTTCTGAACCTATGTTGGGAGTCACTTATCAGCCCCTCTTTATTTAAGAAAACTATTAATCTTCTAAAGAACATTTTTTCCACAATTTTTCTGAAGCCTGACAATACTGAAACTGGCCTATAATTAACAATATCACTTTTTGCACCCTCCTTATGCAAAGGTGTTACTTTTGCAGTTTTTAGATTATTTGGAAACACACCACTCTCAAAAGATGAATTTACTATGTCTGTTAGTGGTTTCACAGTAAATGTTGTGCTAACTTTGATAATAGCATTTGGTATCTCATCAACACCCGCTAAATATTTATTAGGAAATGCTTTTAGGATTCTTGACAGTTCCTCATGTGTTGCTGTATACTTGAATATTGTGTTTGGATGAATTTTTTGATCTGAATGACTGTCTGGCTATTTGTTAAGGTGTTTACTTATTAACTGCTGTGCTGTGTTAGAGAAATAATTGTTGAAAGCACTAGCCACATGTTTGGGGTCAGTTAGTTTATGTTTATTCATGATCAGCTGTGTATTACTGTGATTAACTGGCTGGGTGCCCATTTCTTTCCTTATAACCTGCCTGTTTGCTGTAGTACAGGGTATCCACAATGAGACTCCAACATTTGAACTCATAAAACTGAGAGGAAACACAATTTATTGACGAACAAATACAGGGAAACCATACAGCAGCTCATCAAGTTTTCATACACAGGTGGACAGTTCAGTACACTTCAACATGGGTGCCATGGGTAGTGCGAAGAATATCAAGTCTATAATAGATTTTGTGCCATGTGTTGCAGAGCATCTGTTCTGTGACGGAGTTGATGACCATTCTTATGCGCTGTTTCAAGTCTTGCAGGTCCTTTACTGGTGTAGCATATACCCGGTCTTTCGCATAACCCCACAAGAAAAAATCGAGGAGGGTTATGTCGGGCGAACGTGGCGGCCAAGGAATTGGACCTCAATGGCCAAACCATCGTTGCAGGAATATGTCATTTAAAAATTTTCGGACATCAAGGCTCCAGTAGGGTGGTGCACTGTCCTGTTGAAACATCACATTTGGCTGCAGGTCTGTTATCTGTGGCACGGCAAATTGTTCCAACATGTTCAGGTAGATTGCTCCATCCACAGTCGGCTCCTGAAAGAAAAATGGCCCAACAATGCGATTTATCATCAAACCACATCACACATTAACTTTCGGACTGTTGCGTATGTATTCCCTAGGTGCATGTGGATTTTCAGACCCCCAGATGTGCACATTGTGACGATTGACAGCCCCTGACACGTGAAAGGTTGCCTCGTCAGTAAACATCATGGGTGATAAAAATGTCTCATCCACGCTGTGTGATCTAACACAATACGTGCAAATTCTTCTCGCTTTGGTCAATCAACAGGCTTGATTTCTTGCACAACCTGCTCTTTATATGCATACAAACGTAATTGCTGATGAAGCACTTTGTGAACTGTTGAACATTTCATACGAAGTTCTCGTGCTGCCTGTCGCACTGACTTCTGTGGACTTTGTTCGAATGACCACCGCACTTGTTCCACATGATGTTCGCTGATACCAGGCTTACCACCACCATGCCCTTTCACAACATTCCCAGTAGCCAAAAACTGATCACACCACTTCTTTATATTCTTGAACGACTTGTCTCTGCATACCACCAGACCACTTGTGCATGCTCCTTCATATCCTCCATTTTCCTAAAACAATTGATTTCAGCTCCACTAAGGCCACTTGGCGTATCAAATTTGCACACCACAAACTTGTTGAGTTGCTCTGTCTGCCCCTTGAGGATTCACAGGTCCACCATCTGAAATGAGAAAGATATAGGATATTAAGGTGTTGGAGTCTCATTGTCGACACCCTGTATTATTCTTGAAATTACTCAATATGTTGTCATTTACTAGTTTTCTTGCTTTTGAAATAACTTTTGTTAGTATTCTTTTGTATCTTTTGAAACATGTAATGAAGTCAGGATTAGTATTTTGCTTGGAGTACTCATGCAGTAACTTACCAAACGAAAGCGTTGGTATGTTGATAGAGACACAAACAAACACAAACACACACACAAAATTCAAGCTTTTGCAACCCACCGTTGCTTTATCAGGGAAGAGGGACAGAGAGGGAAAGACGAAAGGATGTGGATTTTAAGGGAAAACCCACATCCTTTCCCTCTCCTTCCCTCTTCCCTGATGAAGCAACCGTGGGTTGAGAAAGCTTGAATTTTGCGTGTGTGTTTGTGTTTGTTTGTGTAACTTACCAAACGAAAGCGTTGGTATGTTGATAGACACACAAACAAACACAAACACACAGACCAAAGATGATGTTTGCCTTTACATATGTCTGCTTGTGTCTGTATATGTGCGGATGGATACGTGTGTGTGTGTGCGAGTGTATACCTGTCTCTTTTTCCCCCTAAGGTAAGTCTTTATGCTCCCGGAGTTGGAATGACTCCTTACCCTCTCCCTTAAAATCCACATCCTTTCGTCTTTCACCCTCCTTCCTTCTTTCCTGATGAAGCAACCATGGGTTGTGAAAGCTTGAAATTTGTGTGTGTGTTTGTGTTTGTTACTGTTTCTATCAATGCTTTCGTTTGGTAAGTTATATATAAATGAAAGCGTTGGTATGTTGATAGAGACACAAACACACACACAAAATTCACGTGGAATGTTTCCCTCTATTATATTCATATATTTCCAACTTTCACCCTTTACGAGAGAAAAAAATATTCCACATTCTTTGTACTGAAAATTCTTACAGTGTGTCGTATTCTAATGGGAATTGAGTGTCCTGAAATATTCATTGCAAGAATTTAAGCATTGTGATCAGTGAAACCTGTGTTGACAACTTGTATGTTATAGGCATATTTGCATGTATTTATCAAGATCTGCCAATAATAGATGCAGAAGTTGGTGTTTCTCGAGTTGGTTCAGTTACCATTGTACTGATGTTGAACGATTGTAGTAGATTTATGATGACATCTCTGAGTTTATTGGGTTCTGAGAAATCAATATTAAAGTCACCACATATAATTATATTTTTCTTTGGAGAGTGAATTTCTTCCAAGTGTTCCTCCATGCGATTGTAAAACACTTTTTTTGTTTCCATCTGGTGACCTGTATACACAAATAATAACTGTATTTTGCCTTGGTAGTTCAGCTATAGAGAGTTCTATATCTTTTTCGCAGGACAGTTTATGGTGTTTAGTGACACTATTGAATTCAATTTTTTGTCTAACATATACACAGGTTGCCCCACAACTCAGTATTTTCCTACAAAACATGCTTGCAAGTTTGAACTGAGGAATGTATGTTTGCTCTAACATATCTTGTTTGAGCCAGTGTTCTGTAAAGCATAGTACAAAAATATCATTTAGGTCATTTAAAATTATTTCTATTTCATTCAGTTTATTCGAGAGTTATTGATCATTTTGATGGAATAATTTAAAATTAGGTATGGTGAGTAAATCATTTCTTTCTTGGTCACTTAAGTCACTATTTGAGCTAATGTACTTAGCAGGGAAAAATCCTCATGTTTTCCAGGGATGGCATTCATGGTGTTTGACATATGGCTTGCTGGTTCACCGTATGGGTTCTTCCCTTTCTTCTGTTGAAATGTTCCCAATGTCCACTCTTTTTCTGTCAGCTTTTGTCAGCTCAGTGTACATCTACACCTATATTCTACAAACCACCAAAAAGTGCATGGCAGAGTATATACGCATAGTACCAATTATTACGCTTTTTTCCCATTCCATACACATATGGAGTGCAGGAAGAATGACTGTTTGAATGCCTCTGTGCATATTGCAATTATTCAAATCTTGTCCTCACAATCCCTATGTGAGTGATATGCAGGAGTTGTAGTATATTCCTAGAGTCCTCATTTAAAGCAGGTTCTTGAAACTTGGTTAGTAGACTTCCTCAGGTTAGTTTAAACCTATCTTCAAGAGTCTGCCATTTCAGTTTCTTCAGCATCTTGGTAACAGGGGAAGAATGACAGTTTGAGTGCCAGTGTGCTTCCTGTAATTATTCTAATCTTGTCCTCGTGATCCCTATGCGAGCAATATGTAGGAGCTGTCGTATATTTCTAGAGTCATCGTTTGAAGCTATTCTTGAAACTTTGTTAATAGACTTTCTTGGGACAGTTTACATCTGTCTTCAAGAGTAGTATCTCTGTGACACACTCCTATAGATTAAAAAAAACCTGTGATCAGTTGTGCTGTCTTTCTCTGTAGACATTCAATATCCACTGTTAGTCCTGTTTGGTGTGGGACCCACACACTTGAGCAGTATTCTAGAATGGGTCCCACAAGTAATTTACAAGCAATCTTCTTTGTAGACTGCACTTCCCCGGTATTCTACCAATAAATTGAAGTCTAACACTTGCTTTACCAACAACTGAGCCTATGTGATGATTCCATTTCACATCCGTACAAAGTGTTACATCCAGGTGTTTGTAGGAGTTGGTCAATTCCAACTGTGACTCATTGATATTGTAGTCATAGGATGCTAGGTTTTTTTTGTTGTTTTGTGAAGTGCACAATTTTACATTTTTGTGCATTTGAAGCAAGTTGCCAACTTCGCACCAGTTTGAAATCTTATCAAGATCTGACTGAATATTTACACAGCTTATTCCACATAGTACTTTGTTTTAGATAACTGCATCATCTGAAAAAAATCTGAGATTAAAAGTAATATTGTCCACAAGGTCATTAATATATAACATGAACAGCAAGGCCCCTGAAGTTCCTTCTATATCTTATGATGACCCTCCATCCAAGATAACCTGCTGTGTTCTCCCTACCTAAAAGTCCTCAATACAGTCACAAATTTCTCTTGATATTCCATATGACTGAAATTTTGACAATAAGCCTAGGTATGGTACTGTCTTTTTGGACATCAAGAGATACTGCATCTACCTGCCTGTTTTGCTCCAAAGCGTTCATGTGAGAAAAATGTAAGTTGTGTTTGATATGATCATTGTTTTCAAATCCATGCTGGTTGGCATGGAGGAGGTCATTCTACTCAAGATACCTCATCATGTTTGAGCTCAGAATATGTTCTAAGATTTTACAACAAATTGAAGTCAAGGATTTTGTGGATTACTTTACTACTGTTTTTGTAGACAGGTGTGACGTGGTTTCTTCCAACTTCTGGGCACAGTTTTTTGTTCAAAGGATCTACAGTGGATTATATTTGGAAGGAGAGCTAACTTGCTGCAAATCCACTGTAGAATTTGATAGGGATCCCTTTGGGTCCTGTGGATATGTTGAGTTTTACCAATTTCAGCTATTTCTCGACACTACTGACACTAAACTGATTTCACTCATCTGGGTTTCCCGATGTAAAACTACATTTGAAAACAGAGTTAACCATTCCAGCTTTTGCTGTACTTCCCTCAGTTTCATTTCCTGTCACATTCATTAGGGTTTGGTGCCTTTAATAGCCTTTACATATGACCAGAATTTCTTTGGGTTTTGTGAGAGATAATTTGACAATATTCTGCTACAGTAGTAATTGAATGCTTCATGCATTGCTCTCTTGACAGCCAAACGTGTTTCATTCAGTATGGCTCTATCCATAGCCGTGTGCTATTTTTTACACTTGTTATGCAGTAGTCCATTACAGGGTACATACCTTTTCAGTACATGGTCAAATATTCCTTTAAACTTGAAGCATAGTGCCCTGTGTGGTGCTGAAAGTTTCAAGTTCCTCACTGAGATATGACACTACTGACTTTTTATCTAGTTCACTGAACACATACGTCTTTCTTCTTGTTTTAGTTGGCCTTTGTACTATGGTAATCATTGTGGCCACAGCCATATTACTTATGATCACTGATGCCAGAATCAGTGTGGACATCCTCAAAGAGATCACAACTACTTGTTGCCATTAGATTCAATATATTTCCATCATGAGTAGAGTTCCGAGCTACCTGTTATAGGTAGTTTTCAGAGAAGGCATTTAGTAATGTTTCACTGGATGTCTTGTCACACTCACCACTAACAAAACTGTAAATTTTCCTGATTGATTGTTGGATGATTAAAGTATCCTCCAGTAATTACAGTATGATTGGGTAACTTATGTACAAGTGAACTGAGGTTTTTCCTAAACCGTGATACTGAGTCTTGCCCAAACAATCTCACGTGCAGCTTCAATTACTGTCTTGGCGGATTTGAGTTTCTATTGTACTGCGACAGATACACTACCTCAATTTTCGATTAGCCTATCCTTTCAACATACATTAAAATTATCCCCAATAATGATAATAACAATAATAATAATAATAATATGAGAAGGATAGTTGCTACTCACCATATAGCGGATATGCTGAGTCACAGGTAGGCACAACAAAGAGTCTCACAATTATAGGTTTCGGCCATTGAGGACTTTGTCAACAACAGACACACATATGCACACACTCATGCAAACTCAACTCACACACACGACTGCAGTCTCAGGCAATTGAAACTGCACTGCGAGCAGCAGCACCAGTGCATGATGGGAGTGGTGACTGGGCGGGGGTAAGGAGGAAGCTGGAACAGGGAGGGGGACAGGTAGTATGGTGGGGATGGCGGACAGTGAAATGCTGCAGGTTAGGTGGAGGACAGGGGAGGCATGAGGAGGGGGCGGGGGAAGTAGTGGAAAAGGAGAGAAATAGGGAGAAAAAGAGAAAATAAAAATAAAAAAGTCTGGGTGTGGTGGTAGAATGATGGTTGAGTAGTGCTGGAATGGGAACGGTGTAGTGCTGGAATGGGAACAGGGAATGGGCTGGATGTATGAGAACAGTGACTAATGAAGATTGAGGACAGGAGGGTTATGGGAACATAGGATGTATTGCAGGGAAAGCTCCCACCTGCACAATTCAGAAAAGCTGGTGTTGGTGGCTTCCACAGTTCCTGTCCCTTTACCTCACATTGCCCTGTTATTCACTATTGATGCCACCTCCTTGTACACTAACATTCCTAATGCCCTTGGTCTTACCGCTACTGAACACTGCCCTTCCCAACGCACGATGGATACCAAACCAACAACCTCCTTTCTAGTCACCATGACCAACTATATCCTCACCCACAATTATTTCTCCTTTGAAGACATTACATACAAAAAAATCCGGGGTACAGCTATGGGCATCCACATGGCACCATCCTATACCAACCTATTCATTATCCATCAAGAGGAGCTTCTTCCTAAAACCTAGAATCCTAAACCACTCACCTGGTTTAGATTCATTGATGACACCTTTGCTATCTGGATCAAAGGTGAGGACACACTATCCATTTTCCTCCAGAACCTCAACAACTTCTCCACCATCTGTTTCACCTGGTCGTACTCAATCCAACAAGCCACTTGCTAGGTGTTGACCTCCAGCTCACAGATGGCTGCATCTGTAGCTCCGTCCATATCAAACCTACTAACCACCAGCAATACCTCCACTTCGACAGCTGCCACCCATTCCATGCCAAGAAGTCCCTTCCATACAGCCTACCCACCTGTGGTCATCACATCTGCAGTGACAAACAGTCCCTCTCGAAATACACCGAGAGTCTCACTGAAGCCTTCACTGACCGTCATTGTCTTCCCAACCTTGTACAAAAACAAATCTCCCATGCCTTATCTTTCCGGTCTCCCACCACCTCCCAAAGTCCCACCGTCTGGCCACAGAGGAGCATTCCCCTCGTAACTCAGTACCACCCAGGACTGGAGCTACTGAATTACATTCTCCGCTAGGGTTTCCATTACCTGTCATCTTTCCCTGAAATGAGAAATGTCCTGCACACTACCCTTCTCACCCCTCCTGGAGTAGTATTCTGCCATCCACCAAACCTGCACAATATATTCATCCATACTTACACAACCCCTGCTCCCAATCAATTACCTCTTGGCTCATACCCCTGTAATAGACCTAGATGCAAGACCTGTCCCATTCATCCTCCCACAACCAACTACTCCAGTCCGGTCACTAACATCACCTATCCCAGCAAAGGCAGAGCTCCCTGTGAAACCAGTCATGTGGTTTTCAAGTTAAGTTGCAACCACTGTGCTGCATTCTTTAAAGGCATGACAACCAGCAAGCTGCCTGTCCACATGAATGGCCACCGACAAACGGTGGCCAAGAAACAAGTGGACCACCCTGTTGCTGTACATGCTGCCAAACATGATATCCTTCATTTCAATGACTGCTTTACAGCCTGTGCCATATGGGTCCTTCCCACCAACACCAGCTTTTCTGAATTGTGCAGGCAGCAGCTTTTCCTGCAGTACATCCTATGTTCCGTAACCCTCCTGGCCTCAAACTTCATTAGTCACTGTCCTCATACATCCAGCCCCTTTCCTGTTCCCATTCCAGCACTACACAGCTGTCACACCGCCACACCCAGTCATTATATTTCTCTCCTTTTCCACTACCCCCCCCCCCCCCCCCTGCAGCACTTCACTGTCTGCCACCCCCACCATACTATCCCTCCCCCTCCCCAACCCAGCCTCCTCTTTACCCCACCCACTCGCACTTCCATCAAACACTGATGCTGCTGCTTGTAGTGTGGATTCAGTTGCCTGAGACGGAAGTCGTGTGTGTGAGTTGCGTTTATGTGCGTGTGTGTGCATGTGCATATGTGTGTCTATTGTTGATGAAGGCCTCTATGGCTGAAAGCTATAATTGTGAGCCTTTTTGTTGTTCTTATGTGCGACTCAGCATCTCCACTTAATGGTGAGTAGCAACTTTCCTTCTCGTAATATTATTACATTCCAGCCTGGATTTTCCGTTGTTTGAATAATAATAATAATCTGTATATAGCACGTACCTGATATCAATATGATTCAGGTTTTGTCAGAATTAAAAGCATGATGTTATACTTTAAATCTGAGAGTAAAGAAGATAATATAATGTGGCGATCTTGACAAAAAATTTTCCATGACTGTATAATCACTATGCGTTACAACTCTATTGTAATGGCTGTAAGCCTTATCAGTAAACTAGAAGGTACTGAAAAGAATGAAATACAGTGAAACAATTGTCACAGGGAACTAAAAATACATCTGCATATCATGAATACCTAATCCTGGAATGTACTTTTGTGTTCTTAAAATGATAGAGGGTGATAGTTCCTATAATGTGGTATGGATTCACTATGTAGCAAACAAAACTTTTGGTACGCATATAATATATTGTTCGTGTGTAATCCAAAGTTAATATTTTATGTTGTATTTTCCGTGTGAGTACATACAATTTTTTTTAATTTTTTTGTTTCTGCATGGTCCATTTTTTTTGTTCTACACAGCTAAATTCAGAAGACATGCACAGCTTCCACCGTATAGTGCTAAATAGTGAAATTCAGATTCCATTATGTAATATTTTTGTTGTGTAATAATTCATTTAGTCACCATTGTTCATACAGTATTCATTGTCAGCTGATGATGTGTGTGCTGTTTTGCAGATGCCCATGACCGAGATGCTGATGCCGATTATGTTGGAGATGAGATAATAGCTGATGGGATAGTGTACAGAGACAAGAAATTTCTCAAAGAGCAAACTCAAGTGGAAGTTGCAATTGGTGATGGGATGGAATTCACAATTCATGGTAAATACTTTTGGTATTTTTTGTTTGTGGATTTGTTCACTTCCACTGATAAAGAAGGAAATTAAAGCGCCATATAACTCACAGTTTAAGACTGACATAATTCAAGTCAGTATGTAATTTTGATTGGTAAATTATCTGATTTCCTGTTTTCATCCTACATGTCTGTGGAAAACAAAACAGTGTTGTGTTGCTGAAGCTTGTAGGAGCAGACCACAATTTTTTAAATGTCAATATAACTGTTTGGGAAAGTTTGTTGTCGTTATTTAAGCTAAGAACACATAATGACATGGTCGTCAGTTTCCAATGACTAATATTTATCATTTCCTAGAAAATAAATAATATAGTCAATTACTTTCATCAGAGAGTACACTGAAAAATAGCTAAATTCTCAAAGTAAAAGATAAAGAGGAGAGAGAGAGAGAGAGAGAGAGAGAGAGAGAGAGAGAGAGAGAGAGAGAGAGAACCTATGAATCTTGGCTGCTATCATCCATGCTAAGGAAATAATTGCTCCTTCCAAACACTAATGTCAGAAGCTTGGAAGAGAGAAAACATCACATTCCAGATGACAAACAATGAGCTGCATTGTTTTTAGTTAACTGGGTGTACTACTCGAAATGTGGCATATTGGTGGATCCTATCAGTGCATGTGGATACAGTCCATCAAAGAACAATATCCAGTCTAGAGGGTAATCAGCAGAACTTAATTTGCCTCACTGGCTGGGATTTTTTTCTCAGTGGCTGGAAGGAATTACACTAAGGCCATGTCTTTAGCTTTGCCAGCTGCAGCTTATTGCCCTTCAGTTCAGGCTCTTCCACTTCCCATATACACGTAGCACTCTACCTCAACAGCAAGGTTACTGTGTGTAAGAGACAATGTCATGTTACTATATGTGTTGTGCAGATGTTAATAGTTACTACATCTACCAGGTCATGTAACTAATAGTGAGGTGCTGAATATAACAGGAGAGACAAGAAATTTGTGGCACAACTTGACTAAAAGAAGGAACCAGTTAATAGGACGCATTTGAGACAGCAAGGGATCACCAATTTCCTAAGAGGGAAGTGTGGGGGTTAAACATTGTAGAAGGAGACCAATAGATGAACACAGTAAGCAGATCCAGAAAAATGTAGGTTGCAGTAGTTATTCAGAGCTGAAAAGGCTTTTACAGGATAGAGTAGTGTGGTGATCTGTATCAAACCTGTCTTTGGACTGAAGATCACAAAAATACAATGATAAAAATGTTTTGGCACACTGTAGGTGTCAGACTAGTGTTTTAATACTATTTTACTACATTTTTTTCTCAGGAGAACAATCTTATTTTGTTATCTAAGTTTTACTAGTTTCTAACAACATCCCACCCGGAGGCTCTGCAGAAATCCCTTGAGCAAATAAAACAAATAAAGAAAATTTGTTACAGGATAAGTAATCACAGCCATGTTTCACTAGCATAAAAATTATTTTGTGCTAAAACTGCAGTTCTGTAAAAGGTTTGTCTTCTGTGAATGTGAGCAAGTAGGTAGAAATTAATAGAAAATTAGAAAAGCAGAAAGGCAATCCAATAATGATTTCAGTAAGCTAATGTATAATAAGTAGCAGAGGAGATGTGGTCTGCCATATTTCATGGACTATAAGACACACTTTTTTCTTTGAAAAATTGCCTTCAAAGTTCAGGTTTGTCCTATACTCAGAATTATATAAAAGTGTCCAGTGTTTGATGTAAAATTCCCACCAGTCTTAAAAATGGCCACACATTCGATACTACAGGAAACCTGACTCTATCTGGCAACATCGGATTCAGCTGGCGGCAGCAGTGCACCAATGCGTCGAATATGAGTTGCAGGGATTCATAAACTTGCTAAAGTATCATTGCAGTCTATGCCAGCAGTGAACTTGAATTGAAAGTGATTTGTATTATTGGTAACAGTATTTTTGGTAGTACCTTGTTTTATAATGGAAAAAAAATTAAATGTATTCATATGATTCGGGTTATAAATTGAATATATGTGCAGAAGAACATGGAAACAGAGGAGTTGAGTGGCATTTCAGCCCTCCACCAACAGAAAAAACCATTTGTGATTGGCAGGCTAGTGAAGAAGTATTGAAAAAAATGAAGACTGAATGTGCAAATAGAGGATGGAATGCAGAATGGCTAACTAGAAGATGACCTATTGAAATGGGTTCAAGGACATTGTCAAAATGGCACAGCAATTAATACAAAAATTATTCAAATATACATTCTTAAGCTAGCACTACAGTGGAACTTAACAGACTTTAAGGGTGGGTTTGGTTGGTGCTACAAGTTTATGAAGCATCATGGACTTAACATGTGAACCAAAACCAAAATATGTCAGAAAATGCCACAAGATTATGAAGAGAAAATATTATCTTTCCATCACTTTATTATTATTGATGTGCCAAGTTTTTTAGTTTAGTTTTAGTTATGTCATGTTCCGTACATCATTTTCTCGATATGATGTGGAACTAGTCAGATTACGAGATATATATACACACATGAATAGTGCCAATATTAATATTACTGAAATTTTTAGTTCTACACATGACACTAAATTTAAAACAAAAACTCGTCCATGGAGTAGAAGGTGTTGTCCAAAAGAAACGATTTTAAGCTAGATTTAAAACTTGATCTGCTACCTGCCAGACACTTTATGTTGTTGGGCAAATTATCAAAGATTTTTTTTGCTGAATAATGTACTCCTTTTTGAGCCACTGATAGCTTCAATAACAGATAGGAAAGGTAATTTTTCCCTCTAGTGTTGTACGTATGAACATCACTGTTCTTCACAAATTGAGATGGATTAATTGTAACAAATTTCATTGGTGAATATATGTACTCTGATGGTTCAGTTAAAATACCTAACTCCTTGAAAAGATGCCTACATGGCATCCTTGAGTGAACTCCACTAATTATTCTCACTGCTCTCTTTTGTGGAATCAATACTTTATATCTAAGTGGTTAGTTACCCCAGAAAACTATTCCATAAGACATTATTGATTGGAAATATGCAAAGTGTGTTAGGAGGCTGATCTGTTTATTACCAAGACTAGCAATTGAATGAATACCAAAAGAAGCTGAACTTAGTTGTTTGAGAAGCTCAGTAATATGCTTCTTCCAGTTCAAGTTGTCATCAACCCTGTTAACTGAGCCCTGTTCATATGCTACATCAATTGTCGGTATGACTCTATTCGGTGTACAGAACTGGATATAGTGAGCTTTTTCAAAATTAAGGGAGAGTCCATTTTCTGAGAACCGCTTAATAATTCTTTGAAAGACATCCTTAACAATATCTTCAGCTGCTTTTTCTGAAATGGGATTTATTATAACACCTGTGTCATCTGCAAAAAGTACTTGTTCCGCTTGCTGAACGTTAAGTGGTTGGTCATGAGCATGAATAAGGAACAGCCGAGGGCCTAAAAATTGAACCCTGTGGTACTCACTTTGTGATAACCCCCCATTTGCTAGAATTTACCACCTTCCCAACATTATTTGTTCTATTCAGCACAACTTTTTGCTTTCTGTACATTAAGTATGATTCCAGCCAGCTGTGTGTATAGCCTTCAGTTCCATAAAACCTGAGTTTTTCTAAGAGTGTGACATGATCCAAACAGTCAAATGCCTTGGAGAGATAACAAAATATACGAACTGGTGATAATTTGTTATTTAGGGCTTGTACTATTTGATGGGTAAATATGTAGATAGCATTCTCAGTCGAGTAACCCTTCCAGAATCCGAACTGTGATGTGCTGAGTAAATTATTTTCACTTAAATGTGAGACTACTCTTGAATACGTAACTTTTTCGAATATTTTAGAAAATGAAGTCAGCAATGAGATTGGTCTTTAATTATTTAAGTCACTCTTGTCCCTTTTCTTATGAAGAGGTTTGACAGTTGTGTATTTCAATCTGTCTGCAAGAATTCCCTGTGCCAGTGAAGCATTACATATATTTCTAAGGACTCCACTTATTAAATTAGAACAACACTTCAAAATTCTTTTAGACACTCCATCATCACCACATGAACTCTTGTTTTTCAGTATATTTATAATTCCCTTAATTTCAGTGGGGGATGTTGATGCTATTTTTAAAGGCTTAAAGTCCTGGGGAATGACATTTTTAACATATTTCTTTACTTCTTCAGCTGAACCCTTTAACCCTATTTTTGCTACAGCATTCAGAATGTGATTGTTAAAAATACTTGCAACTTGTGAATTGTCACTCACAACATCATCATTTAGCTTTATAGCTATGGTATTCTGTGCACTGTCAGGCTGCCCCATCTCCCGTTTGACAATATTCCATATAGTTTTAATCTTATTATCTGCATTATTAATTTCTGTCAGAACACATAAGCTTCTCAACTTCTTAATGACTTTCCGTAACATATTACAGTATCTTATGTAATAAGCAAGTAACGTTGGATCCTGACTTATTCTGGCCTTTCCATATATTTCCCTCTTCCTCTTACACGGTATCTTAATTCCCTTAGTAATCCATGGCTTACTTGACTTTGTAATGGCTTTTTTGGATAATGTTTCAGGAAATCATCTCTCAAATATTGAGACAAATTTACGGTGGAATGAATTGAATTTCGCATCAGCATCATTTTCTATGTATACTTCATCCCATTTTATGTGTTCTAGGCTGCACTTAAAGCTCTGTATCCTGTTCGCATTAATAAGCCTCCCTGCCTTGTATGAACCTTCCTGAATCCTGTAAGGTGTTGCATGTTTTATTTGCATTATGATCAGATAGCCCATTAACAACTGGTTACACATTAATTGTTTCTGTCTGAGCACTGGCTATGAAAATGTTATTTATGAGTGACCTACTATCCTGCTGCACACGAGCTGGAAAATTAACAAGAGATACTAGATTGAAACAACCAAACAAAGATTCTAGCTCATTTTTCCTATCTGTATCTTTTAAGAAATCTACATTAAAATCACCAAAACCACTATCTGCTTCTTTTTGTCTGACAGGTAGCTCAATAATGCCTCAAGATTTTTCATGAATAGCTGGGAGAAGTATATTGCAGTAGCAACTTACAAGCAAGGATCTGATCTACACAAATACTGTTTGTTTCAATATTTTTGACTTTGAGTCCAGTTTTTATATAAGTAGCAACTCCTCCTTGTTCCATGCTGACTCTACATGAATAAGATGCTAATCTGTAATCTCTTAAATTTAACTTCTCCATCCCTGTGGTTACATTTTGCTCAGAGAGACACGAAACATCTATACCTTCAGAATTTACCCCATTTTCTAGGCATACAAGAAGCTCATCTATCTTGTTTTTCAATCCTCTAATGTTCTGATGAAACACACAAATTTTATTTCTTTGGATACTGCTACAGGCACTATGGCACTGTTCTGTTTTAATCTCTTTCAATACTCTCTGTCTGTAACCTGACTCTAACCTAAAAAATGTGTCCCTCTGACTCCAGTAATCACAGCTATTTTGTCTTGTGTGCGTGTCCCCCCCCCCCCCCCCCCCCTACATTTTCTGCAAGAAGACCAACTAATCTATCCTTGCCCCTCCTATTCAGGTGCAGCCTATGACTAGTGTGGCCCCACCTCTCAATTGCATCAACAGGCACAGCAAAGATATGAGATTTAGTTTCTGCCAATAGTAACCCCCTCCCAGCTCTCTGTTAACACAGTTGACAGCCATATTAACCCAGGGCTGGTCATGGTGCTGCAAAACATCCACAAACCCCACACGAATGTGAGCTGTTGCTGCACCTATTGCATCCAGGTCACCCCTAATATTATAGTCTGAATTGCTAGCCAGGCTGTTTCCTGCTCCTCCTACAGTAAGAACATGATCCTTGCCATCAAAATCTTTGCACAAGGCCCCTAGGTTTTCTGTAACCTGGCTAAGCTTAGCACTAGATTTCACAATGCTTGTGACCTAGCATTACAATTGTTACTACTAGTCTTCTGCACTCTACTTTGCTCAAAAACTGTTTGAGGCTCTTTTACTTCAGGTAACAAATCAAACTGATTGCTCACTGGAATCTGAAAAGTTATTTCTAAGGTTTTCTCCTTCTGACTATGACTTGTTACCTGTTCCAAGCTCTCATTGTCTCTTTTCCCCTTCAACCTGTATGATTCAAAGTACACCATTTCTAGTTCAGCCTGAAGGGCACAGATCTTTTTTCCCTGTTCCCGATTTTCTTGTCATGGCTACATAGTCTACAACTCCATTGGTGAGCCTCGTCTGGCGCTATAACAGATTCCCCACTACAATCTTCCCAGTGAAATACCAACCCACAATCCTGACATTTCACTCCTGTGCTCACTAAATTACGACAACATCCACATTTGTCACACATGATGGCAGATTAAACAATACAAATTACACTACAAACAAACAACACAAATACAAACAATACAAATTACACTACAAACAATTCCTCTACACAAATTAATAATTAGCAGAAAGTAACTGAGTTTGCAGTGAGATGAGCAGAGAACTTCTGGACGTCAGGCGAATGTAGCAGCAGGTGAATATAAACAGCACGAAGTTAATTGCTGGCATAGGTTATAGTGGTGGAAATTACGAAATGAGTAAGAAACTAAAGAGGCTCGATAACAGTACTGTTGCCATGAAAGGTGCTAAAACTGTAACTATTAAAACATATTTACCAAACGGGAAAGTGCTGGTAGATAGACACAATAAAAAAACACACAAACACACACACAAAATTTCAAGCTTTTGCAACCAATGGTTGCTTCGTCAGGAAAGAGGGAAGGAAAGGGAAAGAAGAAAGGATGTGGGTTTTAAGGGAGAGGGTAAGGAGTCATTCCAATCCTGGGAGCGGAAAGACTTACCTTAGGGGGAAAAAAGAACAGGTATACACTCGCGCACACACACACACACACATATCCATCCACACATATACAGACACAAGCAGACATATTTAAATATATTAATATAAAAAAATATATTTTTCCCATATGGAATGTTTCTTTCTATTTTATTAACTATTAAAACAAGTGGACATGAAAAAATACACTACACCATTGTCCTTTCATGTTGTGCTGATGATACTAAACGTAATCCAGTGATTATTTTCAAGCACAAAACAGTGCCAATATCTTCTGAAATACTGCCATATGTTGTTGTTCATGTACATGACAATGGTCAGATGGACAAGGCTGGTACAAAATCATGGATTAACAGAATGGGAGAGAAGGAAAGGTGCTTGATTGAAGAGGAGTTCTCTTCTTGTGCTAGATCAGTTTAGTAGTCATTTGAAAAAGTCTGTGAAAGAGAAATTGAGGCAGGGAAATACAGAGCTTGCTATTATTCTTGGAGGACTTGCTTCACAATTGTAACCTCTTGATGTCTTAATAAATAAAGCACCTAAAGTGTATATAAGTGAGGAATTGAACAAATGGGTGATGGAGGAAACTCAATATTAAATGTTTCAAGAAGTGCAGCATAAGTAACACTTCTGATGGCAGTGAAGACCATCTTATATATTAAGTGGACAACAATGATGTCAGAGACGAGGAGGAGGAAGAAGAAGAAGGAGGTTCAGATGATGATTTTCAGGGATTTTAAAGGCCAGTTCTGGTATATAAATTAAGAGTTTCTTTTTGGCTGGTTTTGCAATCTAATGATAAAAATGGTAAAAATGTTATTTAAAAATGCTTAAAAATTAAGATGTGTCTTGTACTCTCTAAAATACAGTATTGTTTCTCTTGTGAATTTGTTAATGACTGGAGTGTATATGCTTATTCAGCCACAAGTTTGATAGGGTGTGCTGGTGTTGAAGATGAGGTGGATAAATAACAATTACATGCATTCATAATATATTCATACATCTGCATTACATAACATACACAGGAGAAAGAAAGAACTACAAGAAAATAAAGAAAGTCTACCACCTCATAAATGGTTACAACAAAGATGAAATGTGGTGCCAGATTATCAGCATGACAACAAAGGTGCCATCACAGGGAATGTAATGATGGCTCTGCTGCCACTACACATAGGCTGTTAATGGAGATTGTTCTATAAGCCCCTGTCACCAATTGGATACTCTTGTGGTTTACTGAATCCAAAATTCTTCAATATGGTGACCATACTGATCCATAATTGATATGACCAAGAGATGAGCAAGATTTAAAACAGACCCTGTAAAAAAAAGTATACATGGTATATTTACCTCCCATATTTTCTATTCAAAAACTTAATTGTATCTAAAAACAAAGATGATGTGACTTACCAAATGAAAGTGCTGGCAGGTCGACAGACACACAAACAAACACAAACATACACACAAAATTCAAGCTTTCACAACAAACTGTTGCCTCATCAGGAAAGAGGGAAGGAGAGGGAAAGACGAAAGGATGTGGGTTTTAAGGGAGAGGGTAAGGAGTCATTCCAATCCCGGGAGCGGAAAGACTTACCTTAGGGGGGAAAAAAGGAAAAAAGGACGGGTATACACTCGCACACACACACACACACATATCCATCCACACATATACAGACACAAGCAGACGTATTTAAAGACAAAGAGTTTGGGCAGAGATGTCAGTCGAGGCAGAAGTGCAGAGGCAAAGATGTTGTTGAATGACAGGTGAGGTACGAGTGGCGGCAACTTGAAATTAGCGGAGATTGAGGCCTGGTGGATAACGGGAAGAGAGGATATATTGAAGAGCAAGTTCCCATCTCCAGAGTTCGGATAGGTTGGTGTTAGTGGGAAGTATCCAGATAACCTGGGCGGTGTAACACTGTGCCAAGATGTGCTGGCCGTGCACCAATGCATGTTTAGCCACAGGGTGATCCTCATTACCAACAAACACTGTCTGCCTGTGTCCATTCATGCAAATGGACAGTTTGTTGCTGGCCATTCCCACATGGAATGCGTCACAGTGTAGGCAGGTCAGTTGGTAGATCACGTGGGTGCTTTCACACGTGGCTCTGCCTTTGATTGTGTACACCTTCCGGGTTACAGCTTTCAGACAACACCACATACAAAGTTTGCCAAGGTAATCCCATTCCTGATGTCCAGGCGGAGCTTCAAGGAATCCTCAGAACCTTAGGCCCCCTACAAAACCTTTCACCTGACTCCATCAACCTCCTGACCCCACCGACACCCCGCACCCCTACCTTCTACCTTCTTCCTAAAATTCACAAACCCAATCATCCCGGCCGCCCCATTGTAGCTGGTTACCAAGCCCCCACAGAACGTATCTCTGCCTATGTAGATCAACACCTTTAACCCATTACGTGCAGTCTCCCATCCTTCATCAAAGACACCAACCACTTTCGCGAATGCCTGGAATCCTTACCCAATCCGTTACCCCCAGAAACCATCCTTGTAACCATTGATGCCACTTCCTTATACACAAATATCCCGCACGTCCAGGGTCTCGCTGCGATGGAGCACCTCCTTTCACGCCGATCACCGGCCACCCTACCTAAAACCTCTTTCCTCATTACCTTAGCCAGCTTCATCCTGACCCACAACTTCTTCACTTTTGAAGGCCAGACATACCAACAATTAAAGGGAACAGCCATGGGTACCAGGATGGCCCCTTCGTACGCCAACCTATTCATGGGTCGCTTAGAGGAAGCCTTCTTGGTTACCCAGGCCTGCCAACCCAAAGTTTGGTACAGATTTATTGATGACATCTTCATGATCTGGACTCACAGTGAAGAAGAACTCCAGAATTTCCTCTCCAACCTCAACTCCTTTGGTTCCATCAGATTCACCTGGTCCTACTCCAAATCCCATGCCACTTTCCTTGATGTTGACCTCCACCTGTCCAATGGCCAACTTCACACGTCCGTCCACATCAAACCCACCAACAAGCAACAGTACCTCCATTATGACAGCTGCCACCCATTCCACATCAAACGATCCCTTCCCTACAGCCTAGGTCTTCGTGGCAAACGAATCTGCTCCAGTCCGGAATCCCTGAAGCATTACACCAACAACCTGACAACAGCTTTCACATCCCGCAACTACCCTCCCGACCTGGTACAGAAGCAAATAACCAGAGCCACTTCCTCATCCTCTCAAACCCAGAACCTCCCACAGAAGAACCACAAAAGTGCCCCACTTGTGACAGGATACTTTCTGGGACTGGATCAGATTCTGAATGTGGCTCTCCAGCAGGGATACGACTTCCTCAAATCATGCCCTGAAATGAGATCCATCCTTCATGAAATCCTCCCCACTCCACCAAGAGTGTCTTTCCGCCGTCCACCGAACCTTCGTAACCTCTTAGTTCATCCCTATGAAATCCCCAAACCACCTTCCCTACCCTCTGGCTCCTACCCTTGTAACCGCCCCCGGTGTAAAACCTGTCCCCTGCACCCTCCCACCACCACTTTCTCCAGTCCTGTAACCCGGAAGGTGTACACAATCAAAGGCAGAGCCACGTGTGAAAGCACCCACGTGATCTACCAACTGACCTGCCTACACTGTGATGCATTGTATGTGGGAATGACCAGCAACAAACTGTCCATTCGCATGAATGGACACAGGCAGACAATGTTTGTTGGTAATGAGGATCACCCTGTGGCTAAACATGCCTTGGTGCACGGCCAGCACATCTTGGCACAGTGTTACACCGTCCGGGTTATCTGGATACTTCCCACTAACACCAACCTATCCGAACTCCGGAGATGGGAACTTGCTCTTCAATATATCCTCTCTTCCCGTTATCCACCAGGCCTCAATCTCCGCTAATTTCAAGTTGCCGCCACTCGTACCTCACCTGTCATTCAACAACCTCTTTGACTCTGCACTTCTGCCTCGACTGACATCTCTGCCCAAACTCTTTGTCTTTAAATACGTCTGCTTGTGTCTGTATATGTGTGGATGGATATGTGTGTGTGTGTGTGCGAGTGTATACCCGTCCTTTTTTCCTTTTTTCCCCCCTAAGGTAAGTCTTTCCGCTCCCGGGATTGGAATGACTCCTTACCCTCTCCCTTAAAACCCACATCCTTCCGTCTTTCCCTCTCCTTCCCTCTTTCCTGATGAGGCAACAGTTTGTTGTGAAAGCTTGAATTTTGTGTGTATGTTTGTGTTTGTTTGTGTGTCTGTCGACCTGCCAGCACTTTCATTTGGTAAGTCACATCATCTTTGTTTTTAGATATATTTTTCCTACGTGGAATGTTTCCCTTTATTATAACCAAAAACTTAATTATATTCATTGCTTTATGGATTTTGACTTTCATATTCCAAAGGAAGCTGCCAATCAATTTTTTATCAAATACAGAGCCTAGAAGATTCACTGCATCCTTAAAACTTAAAATGTTATCCTTCCATTTCAACTCAGACATTTAAAAAATCAACACATACATTTTTAGTATCAATGGAGAAATTAAAATTCATTGAAGCACAGTCTCAAAGCCTCTTAAGTGTCAGCCATAGCTAATGAAACAATGTTGTGAGAGTGGAAGTGGAATCTTAAATACAGAAGACGTCCACAAATTAACAGCAGTGCACAGGGGAGCCTCACTGTGAACAATAATAATGTAACATGAAACACACTCCCCTGGTCAATAAGTTGAATTTAAGCACACTCATACATTAGAATACTCTTGACTCTCTATCATTTAACCCTTTCATGTAGTTGACAGATAATGCCATCTCCACGAAGTGTCACATGCCTTTACATTATAAGAGATATCACTTACAAGCTGTTTATGAAGTATTTATACCGACTGTATTTGTACCACCTGTTCCTGTCCATTGGAAGTCTACTAATATCAGACATAGACCATAATTTGAGGAAGAAATTTCTGAGAATGTATGTTTCGTCCACAGCGTCATATGGTAGTGAAACATGGAGTGTGGGAAAGTTGGTACAGTGGAGAATTGAAGCATTTGAGATATGGTGCTGTAGAAGAATGTTGAAAATAAGGTGGACTGATAAGGTAAGGAATGAGGATGCTCTCCACAGAATCAGTGAGAAAAGGAATGTAAGGGACAGGATAACAGGACATCTGTTAAGACATCTGTCTATTACTTCCATGGTACTAGAGGCCAAAAACTGTAGAGGAATACAGATATGGGAATATATCCGGCAGATAGTTGAGGACACAGGTAGCAAGTGCTACTCTTGAGCTGAAAAGGTAGGACTGGATTATCAAGTGTAAGATGACAACCATCTGAAACCCCACTCGATGCTATGTTGGAAATTTATGGCCTCTAGATTGTAGGTAGGGTGGAAACTGACCATCTATGTATCATCTTTCCCATACATCTGGGAAGGGTGATTCTACAATAATTGTTGGGTGTTTGTGGCCATTTTCTAGTGTGCAGTGTGAAAATATTATTGATACTCATTGTAGATCATGATATTAACCTTCATCCTCTTTTCATTAAAAAAGCAAAGCAGATTTCTTTGAAATTTTCGCTGTGATGTTGCAGCATGCCATAAAGGATGAAGTCCAGTCTGGGAGCTCAAGCTTCAGATAGGCTGACATCAACTACCCACAATGAGAAGGGAAGATTGTAGCTTTCTTCAGTGTTGGAATGAAAATTAATTCTCTTTTTCTCCCTGCCTTGTTGGTAAGCTGGAACTTGAGTTATGGATCATACTGTATCATGAAACTACTACACTAGCATATGGGCTATTTCCTTTAATATTGCCTTAGGGATTTGATTGTCCCAAATTCCAGCTAATGAACATGATACATTTTCCCATAATCCTCCTCAATGTTACTCATACTACAGTGGTAGACATCAAATGGTGATAGTTTTCAGAAACTTGGGTCATGATCTCATCTTGCTCTCTGTAATGATTTGTCAGATTTTTACCCTCACTAGCTAAAAGACTGAAAGATGCTGATTACGTAGACTGTTCCTGAATCTTTCCAGTGTTGCCTAGCTGCCTACCATATCTATGAAATACTGTTCAATCTACAAAGTCTGCCTTCTGTAACGAGCTACAGATTTTGGGGAGGATGAATCAGCAGCCAAGTGGATCACATTAGTAAAGTAATTCACCAAATCCTAAATGCTATCTTGCTCTGTAATTTCAGCCAACTGGCTTTACAAGATCCAGTTTGTCTTGCTGAGCATTGATTTTGATGATTTCTTCATTGAATTCGCTCCTTGTATGAGGTGGACAGAAGTTTGGATGGGGTGACTGGGGTGAGGGTCATCTACATTTTACACTGAGCAGAGTCTGTAAGGGCAGGAGGGGAATTGTGAGATAAGTGGTGGAAAATGACGCTATTGTTGCTAAAATGTCCCACTTTACATGTATTTGGGAATCTTATACTCTCTGTGGATAAGATACCATTTACCATTTGACCACTGAAGCAGATAGAGCAAAGGCCCCATACAGTGATTTGTGCACTGAAATCGGCTGAAAAAAAGAAACATAATAGGATTTGATTCACCAGCTCTGTGAGTTTCACTGTCTAATGGCTATAGTGACAGTTGATTAATGGAACAATTGTTTACTGGGGCTGACACATATACTGAGACAACTGCTGCTTATAGTGTGGTAATTAAGGTGACAAGTGAAGAGTAATGTGTAGTGATGATGAATGTTGCCACTCCTGCCTTGACTCTTTCCCTGCATAGGTCATCATTCTTGAGGATCTAGTAGACCTATAGCAAAGGGATCTCAAATAGTATCCAGTCTGACTCTCCAAAATACTTACGCAAATAGGTCAGGGCTGTGCTAGATACAAGCTTAGGTAGAAATGTGTGAAAGTAGACAGAGACCTTCTGAAAGAAATTTACTGCAGTTAATAATGACAGTGTTGTAACCTTCACCTGGATAGCAGTTAGTCAGATTGTGATTTGTTTTGAGACGGTAGGTGGTCTCTTTATTGAGAGGTTTGTGTTGCTGGGAAGAAACCTAAGAAATGAAGAGGCAGCAAGATTGGAGATTTATTCCTGGAATATTACAGATAGGGGAGGGAAATGGAGATAGTGTAGGAGTAGGGGTTAAGATATGAAAGTTCAGTGTGGGCATCGATGTGGTTGCAGTCAGATAGGTTGATGACACACAGATGTTTCCTCAGAAGGGCATATATAAATAAAGCAGATTTATAATAGCTCAGCATGACAGAATTTAGGTGTGGAGCTGAAACTGAAATATTGTATAGGAACCGAGCGAGGTGGCACAGTGATTAGCACACTGGACTCGCATTCAGGAGGATGACGGTTCAATCCCACGTCCAACCATCTTGATTTAGATTTTCTGTGATTTCTCTAGATCACTTCAGGCAAATGCCGCGATGGTTCCTTTGAAAGGGCGCAGCCGATTTCCTCCCTCATCCTTCCCTAATCAGAGCTTGTGCTCCATCTCTAATGACCTCATTGTCAATGGTACGTTAAACACTTATCTCCTCCTTTTATAGGATTTAATAATGTATAGTATTAAATTTCTTGGACATCAGGTTCAAGGAACACATAAATTTAACCAGTTCAGAATGTGCCTTGCGTGAACAGGGGCATTCTGTCACTAATTTGCCCAGTAATTTAAAAATACTACACAGGAAAAATAAGGGCCATATTTTCAGTATGCTTGAAGAAGTGGAGAAAAAGCGTTCTATGAAACATTTCCCCAAGATACATGTAATGGTCCAATCGAATAAAGACATCGTAGCATACCAGCGAATTTCAGTTGCCTCAATAGGATAACTGGCACTTTTATTATACTGGCTACATCCCACCACCCCTCCCCCACCCAGTACTCATTCGTTCTCTTCTTTTTTAGTGGGTTTATGCTGACACACATCCTAGTGGTACTGATTGTCATCTACTGCATCTTGGGATCATACTGCTGACCTTTGCTCCTGCCCATTTTCATCATTTTTAATGTACTTGTAATTTTCATCATTAGGTTTACACTTTATACTCATTTTTCTTATTTTCTTCATGAAATTCGCTCCTTGTATGAGGTGGACAGAAATTGGGAAGGGGTGACTGGGGTGAAGGTCATCTACATTTTACACTGAGCAGAGTCTGTAAGGGCAGGAGGGGAAATCGTGAAATAAGTAGTGGAAAATGACCCTATTGTTGCTAAAATGTCCCACTTTAGAAGTATTTGGGAAACTTGTATTCTCTGTCAGTAAGATACCATTTACCTCTTGACCACTGAAGCAGGTAGAGCAAAGGCCCCATACAGCAACATGTGCGCTGAAATCTGTCGAAAATTTATTTCATTTTTCTTATGTCATAATTTTTTGTACTATTTTAATTCATGTTCTAATATCAATAATTATAAGGAAGTTACCCAACCTTCCTTGTTGATTTTAACCCGGCAATTCAGGCTGTTTTGTGTTCACATCTCATGCTGTGGGCACTTGTGCACTCATGTCTGAGGCACAAGCACTTGACTTCTTAGTCAGCTGATAACACTTTCACATCTTTAGTATTAGGCTGTTCGAGGTGGTGTATTCTGTACCTCGTGAGATCAAGTTCCAGAATAATAGTGAGTTTCCTCAACTGAGTTCATCATTTTTGCTGTTCCTTCCTACTTTCAGCTCTGTTATTTTATTTATAGGTGCTGGCTTTTCTGTAATGGAGATCCAACTTTGGGCCTATACTAGTTTCCACTATTTATCTTTCAAATTTATTGACAGCTACTCCATCAGATTATAACTTTCAGTGATTTTTTCCTGTTTTATCCTATTTTAACTTGCTATTTAACTACATAATGTTCATGTTGTTTTGTTGGTTGCCACACAGCATTTCACTGAAGGTCTTACCAATCGATTGGGGATTGGAACTTATGTTGCAGCTTTTATTCTTTACTATCATCACCATAATCTGTTAGGTTTCATTCTAAATTGATGATGAATGTTGGGTCTTCTGTGTATCATCGGTGTTGATCGCCTTATGACCTGAGATGTGTGAGTACCTTCTATTACACTATGCTTAAGTTTATGCACTTATATTAGAGGGTAAATATAATTGTTATGTGTTTATATCTAGGTGTTCATCTGAAGATGTGGTTGTAATGCTGCAAAACCAGTGATGAGTCCAATAAAAAAAGGATTTTACAGCTGAAGTGATTCTCTAATTTTCAAGATGTGTCTTCACAGCTGTAGTTGCCCAGACTGTATAGACTTTTAAAAACATTTAATTGTTCATTTCTCTGTTGTGCCAGTGCTTGGGGGGAAAAGCAATGAGAAATTGTTGGCATGATGAAGGATGTAGGTGTCCATAGGTTGTTTAAATAATCCACAAGGTTTGGCAGATTAAAGCTCCATATTTTCAGCAACTGGAAAACAAGCAGTATGCCTTAGGAATGGAGTACATGCCACCAGCCACTTGGAAGAGTCTTCATGGATGTCCAAGGTGGACCAAAGTCCAAAAGAGGAAAATTGCAGGAAGGAGAAGTGTGTGCTGTCAGTGCAGGGTCTGGGAACATAGAGTGCATCACCTCTTCAACTCATGCTTTGCTCACATCCCCCAGCACCATAAATGACACCCCTCCCATACTGCTTGACAAAGCATGTTCCTTTCAGCAACCCTGATGGGAACTAACCACTTCCAGCCTGAAATAGAGGCAGATTTTGGCATATAGGCTAAGGGTAACTATCCAGGTACTGACAGCAAAGCCAACAGTGGGATTTTTTTTTTAAATTATCACTAAACTACTCTCGGTACACCCCCATACAGATGGTGGCTTGTACAGTCCTTCCATAGAAGTGGTGACTAGATTTTCTAAAGATTATCACACACTTGCATGGAGAAACAGGTTGCCCAGACTTACACTCCAAAATAATCATGAGTGGGCTTAATGCTAGCAATACTAAGTATGCTTTACAATGTGTAATCATAATTTGCTCAAAGGTGGTACAATGGATAAGAAAAGGTAAAACACATAGGTGGTTAGATTGTTTCTTGCCAGCACATGTGCTAAAGGACCTGCATGGGTGATGGTGTGGCACGGGATGATGAGTTGCAGTAGTGCAGTAGGGGGTCACACATATGGCTGGTAGGTCCACTCTCAGCGACTGGTAGCTCATGCATCAATCTTTGGCAGTGGTCTAGAAAAGTCACAGAGCAGGCATTAGAAAATATTTTGGGAGCATGTCAAACAGAGGGATTAAAGTGTCTCTTGAAAGTGACTGATGCTAGAACACTGAGCCCATGCTCAATTCTTAAACATCTAAAGTACAAATCATGTAGAATACCTTTATTAGAACAATAGCATCAGGCTATTCAAGTAGGAAAACAGTGCTCATCTGTGTGTCACAAAACTATTGATCTTTTAATCAAAAATTGTAAAACCATTTATAAAAATTAATTCTTAAGTTTTGAAATTATGTTAAATTATAATCCAGGTCATGTCTCCTGTCTTTAATGAGTTATGCAGAATAGGGCTTGTAGTGAACAATAAAAAATTCCATGTAACATGTTGTGGGACAAGGACCATGATAAAATCTATATTTGGACATAATCTTAATATAATAGCTAAAATAAAATGTAGTTTTATATCGTGTCACAGAATTCCCCAATTACAGAAGTTACGATCCACGTGCAAATAAATGTATGACTTAAACAATAGTACAGGCATGTTTTATAATACTGACTATTTGAAGCTTAGTAATATTTGTAACTATACACGCAGTTACTGAGAGAGGGGAGAGAGATTTTTATAAGCCCAGTACACTAAAGATTCCAACCACTTGCATTTTGAGCTGTCACTGAGTGCTTGTCAGGAGGAGCAGTTGCTTACCGTTAGAGAGATACTGTTTTCGGTCCACCTACGTTTCATGAATTGGCATCAATAGTAGTCTTGGGATAGTAAGACAGGCAGGGTACTTGTGTAGGAGGTGGAGGAGTGGTATCCACATGTAGAGCCATGTGAAATCACCACATCAAATTTCAAAAGCAAAAGTAACATGCCATTCATATCCTCTGAGAAGTAAAACTGGAAGATAATGCCTGAAATTCAGTCTCATCTCATTATGAGCAGAATCTGCAAGGGCAGGAGTGGAAATTGTGAGATAAGTAGCTGTCAATAAGTTTGAAAGATAAATAGTGGAAATTAATGATAGTAAATGCATAATTATTATTCCTCTAATAATGAATCTATCTACAGAAAAAGAATATCAAGGAACATCCATAAGACAGCCATTCCAAGAGAAAGACACTACTGAAATTAGAATCCTGAAATATGACTATGTAGTGTGGGTTGCTTACTGAACTATAGATTAAAACTTAAAAGTACATGCACCACATCTCTATAACTTTCTCATAAAGTGATTTAGCGATCCTATTGTTCTTATGTTAATCAGTTCCAAATTCAAACACATCTGTCTCACTGAAATTCCCTTGGGCAATGAAGAAACAACTACAGAAGGATAAATATATTTACAAGAAAAGTCATTTTATTAGAACTGTGATTAGACAGGTCATACAATTGAAACTGGACATTGAAGCACTAAACACTACCTGGCAGCAGTGGTAACTAATGGAATAACAACAACCAGGTTCTGCAGACTCAGACTAGTTATACATAGTTATTTGGAATCTTGTGAAACATTTCTACTGGCAAATAATAAACTGGAATTACTTTTGTAGATACCACACTGACACATTAATTACAAAGTGGCATGTAATAGACCTATGACACTAGAAAAATTTGAAACGCTGTTGCAAGCTTCAATACTGAATACATATATTGTGAATTGTGTTAGTATGTGTAAAGAGTTAAATCTCTTAAGTTACTCATACAGTAACAGGAAAATGAAAGATACACTGTGATGTAACGTAGTAATATGGCAATGACATTGTTGACTGATTCAAATCTCATGATAGAAGGCGTGAAGTTGCAATGGTGATTAAGGCCCTGTGGCTATATACTGAGGCAGCCATCATATGTAGGAAATGTTCCATTACAAGGCGACATGAGCCCTTTGTGTGAACAGCTTGCACACAACAGAAAATCTGTGTGTATGTCTCCGGTGTCCGTCTTGATATCAACGTGCATTAGTTTGGGCATGCTAGCGACAGCAGCTCCTTGCTGCGCCACAGGCAGCCATCGCTACTTGTTCTTATTGCAGGCTAGTTCTTGTCTCCATCACTACATAACAATAGTGGTGCAGTGGCAAAGACTCAGCTGCCTCTCAGTATGTGCCTGTTTGCTGACAGTGAGTCCATCACCCTGTGCAGCCTATAGTGCCCATACTCAGTCTCATGACCATAAGGTGTAGGTACACATGGGAAGTGATGTATTTTGTTGTGGTGCTTGGGTGAAGACTTTCTTTATGTGTCTTAATCAGTCAGTGAATTCATGGTCCATCACAGAGTCTCACATGGAACCATGGGTTAGGGTGGTGCTGCCTGTCTCTAATAGGGTTTTAACCTGTTGAAGTGCCCAACTACAGTATTGTCTGCTAACTGTTTCTTTGCATTGGCAGGGCATGTTAGACATGTAATCTGGGATGGACCTTTATAGAGTGCAGAGAATTTTTTTGTCTTCTCTTTCTTGGTTGCTGGGTTTCTTAACAAGACCCAGTCCCGCTGTCAGTAAGACAGTGCCTTTGTTAACTTTCTGTACTTGCTTAACCCCAGCATTAAAATTACTCTGCTCTACCTTCCACCAGATTGTTTCAAGTCTTCAGTCCAGGCTCTTGGTCTTGGTTGAGACAACCCCTAGTGATAGTTTATCCAGTGCAAATGGAGAACTGAGGAGTGTGTGCCCCATTGATCTGAGAATACATCTGTTGTAAATGGACAGAATCTGTGGCAAATACGTCTTCTGTTTGTCTTGTTTGCATAGTGGGATAACATTTTTGTGATCATCTTATGAAAATGTTTTACTCAGCCATTGGCATTGGGTTGGCAGGGAATGGCTCTCCCCTTCTTAGTTCTTAAAAGTTTGCTCACTTTTACAAATAAAGTAGATGGAAAATCTGTTCTTTGGCTCTGTGAGAATGGTGTCAGAACATCCAAGTGGTAAAATCAAGTGTGTAAGAAATGCTTTGGCTCACATTTCTGCTGTCATCTTGGTGATTGGCACCAGAACTAGGTTACGTGAAAGGGATCCAAAATGTCTAGAGCTATGATCTCAAATGATCTGGAAGCTTCTGGCAAGGTTTGCAGTAGCATTTGTGATCTTCATTTCCACACTCTTTGTGCACATGGAAGACAAACTGAACATAATTCTCAGTGTCATGTTGGTGGCCTTTACACTAATATCATGTCATGACTCGTGCGTAATGGACACTTCCTGCTGTGACCCAGTTGGGTGCTATTGTGGCACTGCATGGTAATATGACACTGTAGTGTTTTTGGTATCACCAGTGGCTTTCCTTGTGAAATTTTGTGGTACAAGATGCAATCTTTGGACACAAAGTCCAGAAGAGTAGCAGATTTGTGGCATTCTGGGTCTCACTCTTGTGCCTCCTGCTACTCAGCAATAAACATCTGCTTGCTATACACAGATCTTTGTACTCAGTACATCAGCATTTTGATACACTCTACCTAGTTTGTTGAGCACCTCATGATCATATTCACACAGTTTCAAAGCTCAATGCATCAACTGACTGTTTGGATCTTTAAGTTCAATAGCCACAGTAGAGTTGAATGACCAGTAACTGCTGTTAACGAACTACCATGTTGGTAGCATACAAAGTAGTTCACTCCAAATACCAAAGCCAACAACTCTTTCTCAGTTGTGCTGTAAATAATTCATCTACATCTACCCCTCCATAATTATTCATCAATTCACAATTAAGTGCCTGACAGAGGGTTTATTGAACCACCTTCAAGCTCTTTCTCTACTGTTCCACCTTCGAAAAGTGTGCAGGAAAAATGAGCACATAAATCTGTCCTTGCAAACTCTAATTTCTCTCATATTATTATGATGATCATTTCTCCCTGGGTAGATGGACCCCAACAAAATATGTGGGTTTTAAGGGAGAGGGTAAAGAGTCATTCCAATCCCGGGAGCGGAAAAGACTTACCTTAGAGGGAAAAAGGGACAGGTATACACACACACACACACACACACACACACACACACACATCCATCTGCACATATACAGACACAAGCAGACATATGTAAAGGCAAAGAGTTTGGGCAGAGATGTCAGTCGAGGTGGTACAAAGGCAAAGATGTTGTTGAATGACAGGTGAGGTATGAGCGGCGGCTACTTGAAATTAGCGGAGGTTGAGGCCTGGTGGGTAACGGGAAGAGAGGATATATTGAAGGGTAAGTTCCCATCTCCGGAGTTCTGATAGGTTGGTGTTAGTGGGAAGTATCCAGATAACCCGGACGGTGTAACACTGTGCCAAGATGTGCTGGCCGTGCACCAATGTATGTTTAGCCACAGGGTGATCCTCATTACCAACAAACACTGTCTGCCTGTGTCTGTTCATGTGAATGGACAGTTTGTTGCTGGTCATTCCCACATAGAAAGCTTCACAGTGTAGGCAGGTCAGTTGGTAAATCACGTGGGTGCTTTCACACGTGGCTCTACTTTTGATCGTGTACACCTTCCAGGTTACAGGACTGGAGTAGGTGGTGGTGGGAGGGTGCATGGGACAGGTTTTACACCGGGGGCAGTTACGAGGGTAGGAGCCAGAGGGTAGGGAAGGTGGTTTGGGGATTTCATAGGGATGAACCAAGAAGTTACGAAGGTTAGGTGGACGGCGGAAAGACACTCTTGGTGGAGTGGGGAGGATTTCATGAAGGATGGATCTCATTTTAGGGCAGGATTTGAGGAAGTCGTATCCCTGCTGGAGAGCCTCATTCAGAGTCTGATCCAGTCCCGGAAAATATCCTGTCACAAGTGGGGCACTTTTGGGGTACAGATAACCAGAGCCACTTCCTCATCCCCTCAAACCCAGAACCTCCCACAGAAGAATTTAAACTTACCAGAATAATCTCTACAAAATGTGTGACTTTTGTCATTATACTGCCCTTTTCCTTTTAGGCACAGTACCTATACCTTACATACGGGTTGTTACTATGAATGCCCTTACTCCTTCCTTGTTGGTAGGTACGCCCCTTTAAACTTCCTAATCTATTATGGTACAAGTCAAGCCCCTTCTTGGTACCCCTGTCCGCATAGTATAGGTCAGCCCTTCTTGGGTCTGCCCACCTGCCCTTTTCCATCCAATAAATGCTGGGTGCGCCCTCCTTCTCCTTCCTGGGTAGGCTTCATAGTTCACTGCCCTAGTATACATCTTTATGTATACCATTGCTAAATATTACCTGGCAAAATTCAATTCTACTTCACACTTCACTTTTACCTCTTAGTACCTTATTTGATTCCCTAGAATCCTCCACTACTTTTCAGCTTTACGCTTTCAGTAGACATATTTATATATAACTCAATATACCATACCTTTCTTTATACTATACTTGTCCCACTGCCCTACAAGTAATCAGAACAAATATTCGATAGATATTCCTAAATAATTATCACCATTAGTTCCTCCCTGGCTTATTCTCATTAATTCTTCCATAGTTTCTACTCTCCTTCATTTCTCAAACTTCCTTGTGTGATATAAAACAGTTTCTGTTCTTATACCTACGTATAAGTACATAAGAAGCGACAAAAGAAAAAAAAGGGGGCAATGCAGAACCGTCATATATCAACCATACAATATATGCATCTACCCAGATGTGCATATGTCTTTATTCCCTTACATCCCTTGGCGGTTCTGACATCGCTTTCAGTTTCTAGCCTGTAATTTTCATGTTTGTGTCTAAGTGTAATTTTGTGTGTATGTCGATGTGTGTTCGTGCAGCGTGATTCTTCGGCCACTTATTTGAAATGAGTTGAAGGTTATTGGAAACCAGGGAAAGTAAGAAGGACTTCAGCGATAGAAGTGTGTGCATATGGAAAGAGGCAAAGATAGACTGGTACACAATAGAGAAGGAAGAAATGAGAAAATAGAAATGATTGCTAAGATCGAAGAAGTGAAAGAAGATAACCCCAAAGACAGGAAAACCCTTCCCGCGCCCCTTCCTCAGGATCCCTACTTCACCAGTACTTGAGCGAGAAGCCGGAGGAGGTATGATGTTAAATGTCTCCTGCAGAATGGACATTCTCACCTTCACCTTTGAAGCCCCCAAAAAAAATCTTAGCAACATCTATGGCATCTATGAAATCACAAATGGTGAAGAATCAGTTACACTTGTCTCCGAGGGTTGTCTGGAAGGTGGGGTGTGTGATTATTGTTAGTTATGCTTGTACTTACACTAACCACCCTTCCAAAATCAATATAAACCCTCCCTATCTACATCACATCTCATCAAAAGGTATAAAATATTCTATAAAATTAGAAAATTATACACTATTGTATAAAATAGTCATCTAGTTAGTCACTTCATATTATCTTTTATACCCACATAAAATACAATGTTCGGTCCATGTCAGCTCGATATCATTCTAATTACCTAGTGCCATCTTACTAATTTTCCATTAAATTATTATTCTGTTTGTTCCATTTTATGTTTAGAGGTCACTGTTTATTCGTGATTCTCTTAAATTAGCCACAATCTTGTAATCATATTCGGTCACTTAAATACTAACATGATAGGATAGTTTAAGAATTCAAGAACAGATCACAGAATAGTTGAAGAATTGAAGGGAATTTGGTGTAGGAAAGTAAATTTGGAAGTAACACCGAAAAGAACTCAGGAACCGACGGTCGTCACTTCGCCCATTAACATTGGATGTTAACGTCCCTGGGGAAAGCTGTGACTCCATCCAGATCCCATGGATCTGATATTAACCTCACTTGAGCAAGTGCATACAAATACCTCTCATTAATTTTTGTGTCCCCATAAGCCCCCCACCCCCCGCCCCATTTTTGTGTCAAAGTCTCCCCACAACAAAACAATCACCACCTTACTATGTAACCCAACAGCAGGTAAAGTTATCATATTTTCTACTTTGCAATGGACAGGTTTGAATTCTTTCCATGAGTCATCTCTAGCGTGGCTATTATCATTAAGTTTGGAAAAAGCAACAGTCAAAACGCTTCTCGACATTATACTCTCAGTAGCTTCTCGATCTATAATTATCTCAAAAGGTTCCGCCAGACTACTTATATTTATGGTGTCTCAGGTTGGTAGCTTTTCTTTAAAATTTCTCTCCACATTATCGACTCGAGTGTTGACAACCGCAATTTGCGATTGGACAACGGGGATCAGCTTATTCTTTCTTTCTACGCTATCATTTAAAGTATGTAGTTTTTGTTTCACTGCATCAAATGTAACATTACACACACTCTGAAATGACCCTAATTTTGCATTAAATGCAGGTCTGTATTGTTACACTTATCTTCAGTGTCAAATTTTAATTTCTGGGTCAACTTCTGAAATTGGTCATCCTGCTTTTAGCTAAAATCCGTAAACATTTGATTCATTTGGACTGTTAAAGACTTGCTTAATTCATTCTTTAAATCTAATCATAAAGTTTCCACTTAGTCATTTAATACATGAAACCTAGAATTTGGGGCTTCACCCTGTGCTTCTAACTTTTCACTTAAAGTAGTACTTATTTCATTTCTCAAAGAGGCAATTTGAGCTGTTGAAGTTACACTCTGTGCTTCTAACTTTTCACTTAGAATGGCTATATCAGCCTTTTGTCATCCAACTTAGCACTTTGGTCACATAATCTAGCATTTAGTTCCTGTCTTAGGTCATCTAATTTAAGGCGTAGTGCTTTAATTAAATTTGCTACCTCATTCCAGTCTGGCATTTCCTTTCTTGCAGTCATTGCCATGGCTGGCTCTGAAGTTTGTTGCTGTTCTTTATCCATAATTTTATGGATCTTAGACCTACTGTTCATCTAAAGAAAATTCACCACTGAATACAATAACATAATAACAGTTTATCATGCAATTGTCCCCTCAACTTTACCAACAAATTATCGTTTTTTGCTCACCCGGCGTAAAGTTTTAGGCTGCGTCAGTGAGCAGGTGTAGAATTGGCACCAGTGAATAGCTCATTGAACGTTGGTTACAGCGTTGGTGTTGGCGAGCGGACGTGAAGTCAGTAATGGTGAATGGCAGCCGTTGCAGTCAGCAATGGTGGCAGGTTAATGCATCGGCGTCAGTTGGTTATTGCGTCAACATCTTCTCTGAAGATTTTGTGCTGTTTAGGGAAATGATACTAACTACTTGCCTACTTTTGAAATGATTTCTTACTCTCAGAATATTTTTGTATCAACTACACTATATTTTCTTCTTCACAATAAAAGAATTACACAAGTTTTACATGTGCTTTCAAGTCTTGCAAATCAACCCCGTCTGGAAAACATTAGTACTTAACATATACCATCACAGTCTCCTTTGATTTTAATAACCCTTGTCAAAACAGTTCTTGCTCCTATCAAGTGAAACGACAGAGTATATGAGTCTCTAGATAAAACATATTTCATTTGTTCCAACAGTCACTACTATTTCACTGCTGAACAGTTGCCCTTGATTACTCCTTGTACTGGACATACGGCTTCCAAGGCGTGCACGGCCAACACTTGTCAGCACCAATAGACCGCCTCAAATTTAGTCTTCTCGTAACACATGCCCATCCTGCAAACACATAAATTGTGGCACAGTAGACACAATTCCACTCTCACCCACTCATCCTTAAAATATCATGTGTTCGAGATGGTGAAATATGAGTGTATGTAGAATTTATCCCAAAATTCTCGAGGCACTACACCAGTGAGGACAGTGTATTGGTGGCAGCAGATTGTGCAGTGCTGCTGGTTACTGGTGTGCAACAACAAGATGAATCTCAGTACTCTGAATGACAACCAGAAGACAGCTGAGGGCAGTTTTCAGCATAAGGTGGCAGGCAAGCTGTGGCAATGGCATGCAGCATCGCCATGGACTTGGTCCCTCATGGACAGGAATTGATGAACATGCTGCCTGCATGTGAATAGTGTTGCCTGACTGTAGCAAGATGGACTTTGCCTGCACAGCATTGTGAGAAATGCCAGTACATCACAGAGTTCCCTGGCAAGGCAAGCCAGGAAACTAACGGCCTCCCTGAAAGGTGAGCAATCCTACTTCATTGACATCAGATTTGTACCAATGCATGGGGGGCCAAATAATGAAATACTGTATGCATACTGAAAGATGTGGGCTTTGTAGGTTGTTTAAATAATAGATGAGGTTTGGCTGGTGAAACCTCCATATACTCAGCAAATGGAATAAAAAGGATACACTCAAGGGACAGCATACATGCCACCAACCACTTGATAGAGCCACTGTGTCTGATTTAAGGTGGATCGAACTCCAGAAATAGAAAAATAGCGGAAAAGAGAAGTGTGTGTTGTCAGTTCAAGGGCTGGTTTGGAGAGTACATCGCTTCTTCAACTTGTGCTCTGCTTGCACCCCAACACCCTATATGATATTTCTCCCACACTTCTTAATGGTTATCATAGGTGCTGCTGAGCAGAGCATGGCTTGTTGGCAACCATAACTGTGACAAACCACTTCTAGCTTGAAATATAGGCCAACTTTGGCATGTAGGCCATGGGAAAGTGTGCCAGGTATGGACTGCATAGCCAACAGTGAGAAAATTTTTTTAAATTGTCAGTGAGCTACTGCTGATAACCCCCAAAACAGATGATGGTTTGTGCATGATCTGTAACTGGAGCTCTGCATATATAAGAAAAATGAGTTCCACATCCCTTGGTACTTTATCCACTGATGCAGGCCATTTATCAACATCTGTGGATATTAAAATTTTTCAAACCTTTTTAACTTGTTTGGTATGCCACAGCTCTGATGGTAGAATTGCCGTGGACCTAAATTTTTGTCTGCTGAAGTCAGACCTCTAAATTTACATTCAGCTGACTAAGAATGTAGATGTAAATAAAGACCACATTTTAATACAATGTAACATATCATATTCTTGGTACATTATGAAAGTTACAAGATTTTCTCATAATTAGTGAAGCAGGTTTCTGAATTTCTGTAATATTGTGAAGTCAAATAAAATCATGTTGCAGGTTGTCACAACATACTTCATACTATGTAAAGCTAATCATGTAGGTAATGCAATGAGTACTTGTAAATGTATTGAAAGGGAATTTTAATAGATCTGCTGATTTTGTACTGGACATTTTTTGTGTTGTATGTGATACATAAACAGGAGTCTGACCATGAAGTGAAAATTCCGCTGTATGGAGTAGCGTAGAAGGGTCTCCAGATAGTTTTGTAGCAGCTTTTTGTGTCTGTGTAAGTGACCTCTCTTACTGTGTTGCTGGGGCGAAAGTCAGCTGTAGGCATGATGGAAACATGGTACACACGTAAACCAGGAAACAGGGCATGTTGTTGTCTGTAGCCCTATCAGAAGTCAACAATATATCTACCCTTTCCTGGACGCAGCCGATCAAATCCACTATAGTGGCACTGCATTCCAGTGGGTAATAAAGTGATTTAAAACAAAAACCATTAGCAGTATGATTTTATTGTAATGAAAATAGATGAAAATCTGTATACTGCAACTGTAAGTACACTCCTGGAAATGGAAAAAAGAACACATTGACACCGGTGTGTCAGACCCACCGTACTTGCTCCGGACACTGCGAGAGGGCTTTACAAGCAATGATCACACGCACGGCACAGCGGACACACCAGGAACCGCGGTGTTGGCCGTCGAATGGCGCTAGCTGCGCAGCATTTGTGCACCGCCGCCGTCAATGTCAGCCAGTTTGCCGTGGCATACGGAGCTCCATCGCAGTCTTTAACACTGGTAGCATGCCGCGACAGCGTGGACGTGAACCGTATGTGCAGTTGACGGACTTTGAGCGAGGGCGTATAGTGGGCATGCGGGAGGCCGGGTGGACGTACCGCCGAATTGCTCAACACGTGGGGCGTGAGGTCTCCACAGTACATCGATGTTGTCGCCAGTGGTCGGCGGAAGGTGCACGTGCCCGTCGACCTGGGACCGGACCGCAGCGACGCACGGATGCACGCCAAGACCGTAGGATCCTACGCAGTGCCGTAGGGGACCGCACCGCCACTTCCCAGCAAATTAGGGACACTGTTGCTCCTGGGGTATCGGCGAGGACCATTCGCAACCGTCTCCATGAAGCTGGGCTACGGTCCCGCACACCGTTAGGCCGTCTTCCGCTCACCCCCCAACATCGTGCAGCCCGCCTCCAGTGGTGTTGCGACAGGCGTGAATGGAGGGACGAATGGAGACGTGTCGTCTTCAGCGATGAGAGTCGCTTCTGCCTTGGTGCCAATGATGGTCGTATGCGTGTTTGGCGCCGTGCAGGTGAGCGCCACAATCAGGACTGCATACGACCGAGGCACACAGGGCCAACACCCGGCATCATGGTGTGGGGAGCGATCTCCTACACTGGCTGTACACCACTGGTGATCGTCGAGGGGACACTGAATAGTGCATGGTACATCCAAACCGTCATCGAACCCATCGTTCTACCATTCCTAGACCGGCAAGGGAACTTGCTGTTCCAACAGGACAATGCACGTCCGCATGTATCCCGTGCCACCCAACGTGCTCTAGAAGGTGTAAGTCAACTACCCTGGCCAGCAATATCTCCGGATCTGTCCCCCATTGAGCATGTTTGGGACTGGATGAAGCGTCGTCTCACGCGGTCTGCTCGTCCAGCACGAACGCTGGTCCAACTGAGGCGCCAGGTGGAAATGGCATGGCAAGCCGTTCCACAGGACTACATCCAGCATCTCTATGATCGTCTCCATGGGAGAATAGCAGCCTGCATTGCTGCGAAAGGTGGATATACACTGTACTAGTGCCGACATTGTGCATGCTCTGTTGCCTGTGTCTATGTGCCTGTGGTTCTGTCAGTGTGATCATGTGATGTATCTGACCCCAGGAATGTGTCAATAAAGTTTCCCCTTCCTGGGACAATGAATTCACGGTGTTCTTATTTCAATTTCCAGGAGTGTAGTTATTATTGTGGAAATCAGGGGATATATTTGTGGACAATCTACATCTGTGTAGATGTCTGGGTATAGCTCCATGCTCTTTGTGCAGTAGCTACTATTTCATCAGAAGTTTCTTTCTGGGTACTATACATCGTTATCTTGCCATAAACTGTGCTACTTGGTATATTTGTATCCAGTGCTTCATCAACGATTCTTCTCAACTTCACGACAGATCTTATAAATGCTCCTGTCTAGAGGTAAATATTTCAAATTCCTTATTGATACGTGACACATAAATTGTTTGGGCACACAAAATATGATATCCAAGCTAATTTTTTAGGCTGAAGCTGGATGTGAGATGCCACAACATGACACTTTTGACAAGAGCAGCTCCCCAGCAGGGTAAGGATTTCACACCAAAGCAAAGGATGTACCAGTGAGGAAGATTATATAGGCACTGAAAAAATTGGGCAACAATGAAGATAGATAAAAGCTCTCTGAGACTGTAGTTTATTGAAACTAGTTCTCACACAGATGGACAATATTCTAGTACCAGTTTACTTTCATGTTTTTAAGAGGAAGAGAGTGTGAGCTGGAGTGAAAGACTACTCAGTGCTGCTGTGGTGTCTATGCCTTTGTTATGTTGCTGTTGTTGCTCTGACCTCAAATTACAAAAACTGAATTAATTAACATACACATGTAAAAGTCTTTAACATCTTGTGGTAACTGCTTTGGCAGAAAGAAAAAACATATCTGGTGTTCTACGGTTTGGAGCATGGAATGTTAGATCTCTTAATTGGATAGGGAGACTAGAGAACTTGCCTAGGGGAACGGATAAATTAAAGTTACATATAGTGGGAATAATTGAAGGTCTCATAATGATCAGTAAAATAGAGATGTACATAAACTGCAAAGAGCAGCATAGTGACTAGATTAGTATATTCAAGATATATGTAAGCCATGACCAACCACAATAGTACAAGCGACTACTCGCTTTGCAGATGATGAATAGATGGAAAAAAGTATAATAAAATAAGCTATTAAATGCAATGAGAAAGACGAAAGATTAATTGTTATGGACGCAGAATTTGACCATTGGAGACAGTAGAGACCATTGGAGATGGAAGAGATGGAAAAATAACACAAATACATGGAAGAGGGAAAGAAATGAAGGAGAAAGCCAGTTAGTAGAATTTTTCAATCTAACCACTGTACAAAGTTGGTTTAAGGATCATGAAAAGTTTTATCTGTGGAAGGGACTTGGGGCAGTGGATTTGATGGCAAGACAACTATTTGGAAACCAGGTGTTAAACTGCAAAACATTTTCATGATTAGTTCTGACTCTGATCATAATCCAGTAGCTGTGAAGTGTAGATTAAATATGAAGAAAGTACAGGAAGGTAGACAGTTAAGGACATGGGACCTGGATGAGCTAAGACAACAAGAGAATTTCAACACTTTCACAAAGAGCATGACTGACTGACTGACTGAAATAGCAAAAGAAATACTGTAGATGATTAATGGATACCTTTGAAGAGATGAAATAGTGAAGGAGCCGAGAAACAACTAAGTAAAAATAAAGAGTGCATTATAAATTCTTGAATAATATAGAAGCTATTAAATTTAATTGATGAAATGAATAAAAATAAAAATGAAGCCGTCATAAGGGAATTCAGATGTCTCAAAATGAGATTGAAAGGAAGTGCAAAATGAGAAAGCAATATATTTAGAAGTGCAAAGCATTCATGAATTTAGGAAAGATCGATCCTGCATACAGAAAAATTAAAGCAAACTTGGAAGACAGTGTAAGCAGTCATATGAAAATTAAGAACTTAGGTAGATAGCCAATAGGCTGCTAGGCAAAGAAGGGAAGGCTGAAAAGTGGAAGAAAAAGGCCTATAGACACATATTTTATAATGGAAAGGAAGCTGATGTCGATATTTTGGAAAGGGAAAAGGAAGAGGATGAAGAGTTTATCGATGGATGCAATACTGCAATAAGAATTTGACAGATCACTATAAAACCTAAGTTGAAAGATGTCAACTGTGACAGATGACATTCACTCAGAACTATTAAGATCATCACAAAAATCACCCATCGCTGGATTGTTCCACATTGTATGCAAAATATGCAAGAAGGGTAAAATACCCTCAGACTGTGGGAAGAATGTAATAATTGACTTGGATAGAGAAGGATGACTCAGAAATGGACTATTATTGTACTTAAGGAAACATTTCGGCAGTCACCTAAAATGATTTAGAGACATCACTGAAAACAAAATACAGGGATTAGAACATTACTCTTTCAGAATATAAGTCTATTTTCTTAACAACCATGCTGCCTTGTCCCATGTATATTCCTATACTTACTTCATATATGCATCATCATCATACACACTAATTCTGTTCTGAATTGGTATGATCTCCCCACTCATAGTTAATCATTATTTATCATTATCATTTTAAACCATTTCCATCCTTGAGCTGATTCTAGTGGAACCAAAAGCTCCTCATAATTTTCTTCAAAGTATGACAGTACGTCTTCGATACACTACTGGTATCTATTTTGCATAACAATAATGGAAATTCCGGGATGGAGCAATACATAAAATAAGGTAAAGGCAACCACTAACATATAGCTGATCGGCCTAAACCTCCACTAATCTGTTGCACTGCCTCATCTTGCCTTTCCCTTCTCTCTTATGGCACAGTACTCCTTCCCTGTCCAGATCATGTACTGTTTTCTTCCAGCACTCTTCCTCTCTTCTTTCTGCTTCCATCTGGACATTCTCCCTTTCCCTCCCTTCATTCTCCTCCTCTCTTCCCCTTTTCAACCCTTCTCCCTTTTCTCTCCCCTCCCTTTCTCCTTCTTCATCTTTGTTTTTCTCTCCTTCCTCTCCCCCTCCCCATTTTCCGACTAGTCCCCCCCCCCTCTTCCCTCTTCCTAAAGCTCCTTTTATTGTTCCCATTGTAACCTTTTCGTATTCTTGTGTGGCCACAAAGACATTGGTCTGCCTCTTTCCCACTATTCCTTCCTTGCATCCTTCCCTACCCCCTCCCACCCTCCATCAGCACAAGCAATTACTTTGAGTAATCAAGTATCAACAATTAATATTGCCTTGGCAACACTAATTGTTAATTAAATAATTAGTCTTGCTGTGGCCTCGGGAGTGTGTGTGTTTTGCAGTCAATCCAATTGTGCATGTGAATAAGTGTGTTGTTGCTAGAAAAAAGCTAGTGCTCAAAAGCTAGTGGGAATGCTGTTTTCTGTTATGTGTTTGTTTGTGTGATCTACAATAATGTTTGTCTGGAACTTATTTTCACTATTTTGTTTAAGGTGACCTTAAAAATAAACTGAAGAAGGGTAAACTAATGATGAACAATGCCAAACTGATTGGGAATTCTATCAAGGAGAACCATCAAGATAACAGGATAGAAAATGAATACTATAAGCAAAGATTAGAAGAAGATGTCATAAGGTACTACAGAAAAATAGATGTGTAATATGGCATTGTGACTAATACGTATGACTAACTGTATCTTGTTCTATCACAGTAATAAATCCTATGGCAGTCACAAAAACCGTCCATTTAAGGATGACAGCCATAAAGGTAGTGCTGAGACACTAGATGGAGAGGAGAAAAAAGATATTAGCAAAGAAGATCTGGAGGATGAGGGAGGTGAGTTTTTATTTTATTCTTTTACATTTATTGTATGTCTCTGCATGAGACTACTTATTGAAATACTTGTGAAAGTAGTTATAGGGATGATTTCATAAATGACAAGATGCTTCTATGATGAGGTTTTTTACATTTTTTATGATTGTCTTGATTCAAGTAACTTATTTCATACCGACAGTAATTCTGCACTGATTTTGTATGGATTGCAATATTTGTGATCTTTTCCACTCCAGATGTAAATCTTCTGTTAAGGAGCCTATTTATTGTTTCTGAATATATATATATATATATATATATATATATATATATATATATATATATATATATATATATATATATATATATTTTTTTTTTTTTTTTTTTTTTTTTTTTTTTTTTTTTTTTTTTTTTTTTTTTTTTTGCATTGATGCCAGTCAGATTTCAGTTGCCAGTAACTAAACAATTTTATGTAGGAACTGAAGTAATATTCTCATCACAACCATGTGACAACATATGTTTTAATGTTCTCTTAGAATGGCAATTTCATCTTCATTTCTTTCTTGTAATAAAAGTCCATAATTGTCACAGTTATGGACTAATCCGTTGATTCATATCAGAACATGTTTTGAATTGTAAATGAAATACAGTCTCAGTCATTAACTTCTGACACTTTAATAAAATGAAGCTTGTTTTATGACTTAAAATTTATATTTACAAGGAGTGGAGTTAATGATAAAATACCTATGAAATGAAACTATAGCCAAATAAAGATAAGAAAAACTTCTACTTACAAAGTTATAGCAGATACAGATATAACTTTTATTTACTTAGCCAACAAAAAAGAGAAGATGGTAGGAATAAATGAGTTTTTTAAGTATTTAGGTAGGTCTGTCACACTATGGTGAAGACAAAAGTGCATAAATAGTGAAATATTAAAGTAGATTATATTTGATAAATTAAGATGTTAGAAGTGATAGAGAGGGCATCTGACTACTCAAATGCAAGAAAAAGGCATGCTAACAATAGAAAACCGCAACAGTGAAAAATAAAAAAGAAGAAATTCCACCAGAAATGTTGGTTCACTGCACAGCTGCTACAGGCACAATATTTCAGTATTTCACTGCCAACCTGGGTTGCAAATATATTCTGTCAAGCCAAAGAGCTATTGACTCATTTGAACACAACAAAATAATGTACTTCTTGTGAAAGTAGTACCCTGACAAGGAACACATTACCAACTTCTTTATTTATGTTTATGATATTCTGAGATCTAGAAATCAATAATAAAATGTAGTCAGTCAGAGTGAGATCAGCATGTCGAACAGCCCATTTGATATATTTGCTGACATACAGCTGAAGTTCAAGTCGTTATGACAAATATAACCACAAAACTGCCATTGAGTATTAACTGAGGAACCTGAATTGTAAATCAGAGTTTGGTCTGTAGCATGCATTTGTCACCTGCCACCTGTTTGGTCTCAGCTTACATAATCCTGTTGTGTCATGGTCTAACTGTTTCTTGATAAAGGTCACTGATGATCCTGCAGGTTATTGCCTTAAAACAATAATTGTTATTATCATCATTTTTCTCATTTCCTCTTTCTGTATTTTCCTATCGTGTGTTCCATCTCTCCAGTGTCATCACTTCTTTTATACAATTTAACAGTTATGTATGTTCCATTTTTCATCTCCCTCCTATATTTTGTAGCTGCTATTTTTCTTAAAATTCTGTTTTTCTTAAAATTCTGTCCTTGCCTGATCTGCATCATTTGCTTCTTTTTTTTTTTTTTTTTTTTTTTTTTTTTTTTTTTTTTTTTTTTTTTTTTTTTACTTGCTTTCAGTTTCCTTCATAGACGTGTCTTTCATGTGTCCCTTCATTATCTGTGATTTGTTTCTTGATTGTTTTTGACTTCTTGTGTTTCCAGTTCTTATTACTCTTGCCAATGTCACTCATGTTGTAGCCTGCTGATTCCCCTTTTTTGGATCCAAGTATCATAATTACATGTTGCAATGGGAGGAGTTAAGGTTATCAATTATCATATTGTTGCAGCATTGAATGATAGACAAGCACATAAACAAAACTGAAATTGTAAGTGAAATTTCTGATAGTACCGGAGTAACAAAAACACATGCATACAAGTGTGTATGTTAGTTTAGAAGAACGTTGCCCGGAAACTTAGCTGCAAAGTCATTATTGTTTATCTACCATTCAATACTTTAACCATATGATTTACCACTTCCATTGTGTATATTCCACTTACACTCTAATATTGTACTATTTACTTCTGGAATAGTCATGTTTTTCCAAATCTATCAAGTCTTTTATTACATAAAACACTTATCAGTTGTGGAAGTTACCATGCAAACTATTTATTTGTATGGATCTATGGCATTTCCATGTTACATGATTATATTTTTACTCTGAAAAAGTTAAACAGTATAGAGTCAAAAGCTAGACTTCATCATATTCATCACAGTTACTTGATTCAAACTATATTGCCTCCAATTTACTCACCGTAAGCAAGCACACACAAATGATAATGTTCACACAGTTGTTCAGAGCACTCTGGAACTTTTTCAAAAAGAAATATTCTTTTAATTAATGGAAAATCCAGGATGGAATAATGATAATATTATGAAAATGATAGATTGCTACTCACTATATAGCAGAGATGTTGAGCTGCAGATAGACACAACAAAAAGACTGCCAAACAAGCCTTCTTCCGAATTAGACACACACACACACACACACACACACACACACACACACCACCACCACCACCACCACCACCACCACCACTGTCTCTGCCTGCCGAGCCCAGATTGTGAGCATCATGGGAGAAGCAGTCTTAGTGGTGGGGGTAAGTAGGAGCCTGGGTCAGGGAGGGGGAAGGATAGCAGGGTAGAAGGGTGACGGTAAAGTGCTGCTTGTGGGAACATACGGGGGTAAGATGGAGAGAGGGTAGGGCCGATAGGTGCAGTCAGGAGGTTAGGCTAAATGAGTAGGGTGGGGGTGGAAAGGGAGAGAAGTAAAAAGATTGTGGACGAATTGATGGAATAAAGGGCTCTGTAGTGCTGGAGTGCGAACAGGACAGGGCATATGTGGGTGAGAGAAATGACCATCAGAGTTTGAGGCCAGGAGGGTCACGGGAATGTGAGAGTATTGCAGGCAAAATTCCCACCTGTGCAGTTCAGAAAAGCTGGTTTTGGTAAGAAGGATCCAGATGGAACAGGCTGTGAAGTAGTGCTTAAAATGAAGAACATTGTATTGGGCATCTTGCTCACCAACTGGGTGGTCCAGTTGTTTTTTTAGCCACGGTTTGTCAGTAGCTATTCATGTGGACAGAGAGTTTGTTGGTTGTCATGTCCACATAGAACACAGCTCAGTGGTTGCAGCTTAGCTTGTAGATCACATGACTGTTGTTACAGGTAGCCCTGTCGTTGATGGGATAGGTGATGCTTGTGACCAGACAGGAGTAGGTGGTGGTGGAAGGATCTATGGGACAGGTCTCGCAACTACGTCTGTTACAGGGATGTCAGGCATGAGGCAAAGAAATGGGGGACACAGGTTGTATAGGGACGGATGAGATATTGCGTATGTTCATTGGATGGCCGAATCAACTATGAGAGGGTTGGGAAGGAGAGTGGGTAAGACATTCCTCATTTTAGGGCAACACGAGAGGTAGTCGAAACCCTGGCAGGATGAGAGGTAGTTGGAACCTTGGCAGGGAATGTGATTCGGTTGCTCCAGTCTTCAGTTGTACTGAATCACAAGGAGCCAGATGGTGAGACTCTGTAATGTGGGTGGTGGTTGGAGAGATAAGGCAAGTGAGATCTTATGCCTTATAATCCTTATACCTTATAATCTAAGCTGCTGAAAAACACTCCACCACTGTTGTTTTCACCTGCAAGGATTACCTGGCAGAAGGACTGTGCCAGCTGTCAGATTCATCCACCTACAAACCCTGCTACTGTGACCCCATTCCTAAAATCTATCACGATCTCTTAGACCCATCCCATAAACTCTCCTTGGAGTCTCTCTCTCTCTCTCTCTCTCTCTCTCTCTCTCTCTCTCTCTCTCTCTCTCTCTCTCTCTCTCCTCATCCCTATCTGACCCTGCACTCCTACCTTCTACATGCTTCCTGAAGTCCATAAATCTCACCACTGAGGATGCCATATTGTCACCAGTTACTGTCCCCCCTCAGAGAGTCTCTGCTCTTATAGACCAACACCTTCAACCTATTACCCACAACCTATCCTCGTATATAAAAGATGCCAACCATTTCCTCCAACAATTCTGCACAGTTCATGTTCCTTTAGCACATGGTGCCCTGCTCGTTATTTTTGATGCCACTTTCCTCCACACTAACATCCCTAATGCCCATGGTGTTGGCACTATTTAACACTAACTTTCCCAATGCCCGAAGGGTTCCAAATCTCCAACCCCATTCCTGGTCACCATGATGAACTGTATCCTCACCCACGATTACTTATCCTTTGAAGGCCTCACCTAGATACAAATTTGTGATACATGAGTGGGCACCCATATGGCACCATCCTATGCCACCCTATTCATGGGCCATCTAGAGGAACCCTTTCTAACCACTCAGAATCACAAGCCCCTCACCTGGTTCAATTTATTGATTACAGATTCATGATCTGGATCAGGATGAGGATGCCCTATTCACGTTCCTCCTTAACTCCATTCACTATGCCTGATCCTCTTCAACTCACCAAGCCACCTTCCTCGATGTTGGCCTCTACCCCAAAGATGGCTACATCTGTACCTCTGCCCCTATCAAACATACCTCAACTTCAACAGCTCCTACCCATTCCATACAAAGAAGTCCCTTCCATACATACTAGCCACCCATGGCTGTCATATCTAAAGTGATGAGCTGTCACTCTCAAACTATATCATGGGTCTCACTGAGTACTTCACAGACCATAATTACCCACTCAAACTTGTAAAAGTCCCACCGTCCAGCCCGCAGAGGAGCATTCCCTTCATCGTCCAGCCCCCAGAGGAACATTCCCTTCATGACTCAAGACTGAAGAAACTGAATCACATTTGCTGCCAGAGTTGCAGCTACCTCTCATTGTGCCCTGGGATGAGGAATGTCTTACCCATTATCCTTCCCACCTCTCCCACGGTGGATTCCACCACCCACTGAACCTACACAATATCCTTGTCCATCCCTACAAAACTCCTTGTCTCCTATGTCATATCCATATAACTGACCTACATGCAAGACCTGTCTCATACATCATTCCACCACCACCACCTACTCCCATCCAGTCACAAGTACCACCTATCCCATCAAAGACCAGGTTGCCTGTGATGCCAATCATGGGCTTTACAAGCTAAGTTGCAACCACTGTGCTGCATTCTATGTGATCATGACAACTAACAAGCTCTCTGTCTGCATGAGTGCTTACCGACAAGCTGTGGTCAAAAAACAACTGGACCAACCAGTTGGGGGGCATGCTGCCCAACACAAAGTTTCCATTTTAATAACTACTTCACAGCCTGTGCCATCTGCATCCTTCCTAACAAAACCAGCTTTTCTGAATTGCACGTGGGAACCCTCCCTGCAATATATCCTACATTTGTGCAACCCTCCTGGCTTCAATCTTCATTAGTCATTGTCCTTTACCCAGCTATCCCCTGTCCCGCTCCAACTCCAACACTGCACAGCCCTCTGTTCCACCAATGCACCCATAGTCTTTTTGTTTCTCTCTTTTCCTGCCCCCACCTCACATGCCCTCCTCCTAACCTTGTGACTGCACCTAGCTGCCCTAGCCTCTCTCGACCGCATCCCTGTATGCTTACACAAGCAGCACTTACTGTTACCCACCCCAGTCCTGCTGTACCTGCCCCCTTGCCACACCAGCCTCCTCCTTATCCCCTTCTACAAGATTGCTCCTCCCATCACGTGCAGCTGCTTGCAGTCTGGCCTTGACAGCAAGACAGTGCTCAAGTGTGTGTGTGTGTGTGTGTGTGTGTGTGTGTGTGTGTGTGAGAGAGAGAGAGAGAGAGAGAGAGAGAGAGAGAGAGAGAGTTGAGTTTGCATGAGCGTGTGTATCTTGACTAATTTGGAAGAATGCCTTTTTGTCCAAAAGCTTACTTGTTTGACAGTCGTTTTGTTGTTCCTATCTGTGTGAAGGGAAAGCAGAACAGTGAAAGGAGTATAAAGAGGGTCTATACAAGGGAGATGTGGAAATGGAAGAGGATGTAGATGAAGATGTGAAGGGTGATATGATACTGTGAGAAGAATTTCACAAAACACTGAAAAGTCAAAATGAGGAGTAGACAACATTCCATTAGAACTGCTGGTAGCCCAAAGAGAGGCAGACATGACAAAACTCTTCCATCTGGTGAGCAAGATGTATGAGACAGGCGAAATACCTTCAGACTTCAAGAATAACATGATGATTCCAATTCCAAAGAAACCAGGTGCTGACAGGTGTTTAAATTACTGAACTATCATTTTAATTAGTCACAGTTGCAAAATACTTACACAAATCCTTTGCAGAAGAATGGAAAAACTGGTAGACGTCACTCTCAGCATAGATCAGTCTGGATTCTGGAGAAACAGAGGAACACGCAAGGCAATACTGACCCTATGACTTATCATAGAACATAGAGTAAGGAAAGGCAAACCTAAGTTTATAGCATTCGTAGACTTAGATAAAGCTTTTGACAGTGTTTACTGGAATACTCTCTTCCAAATTCTAAAGGTGGCAGGGGTAAAATACAGGGATGGAAAGGCTATTTACAATTTGTACAGAAACCAGATGGCAATCAAAAGAGTCGAGGGGCGTGAAAGGGAAGCGGTGGTTGAGAAGGGACCGAGACAGGGTTGTAGCTCATCTCCAATGTTATTCAATCTGTATATTGAGCAAGCAGTAAAGGAAATGAAAGAAAAATTTGGAGTGGGAATTAAAGTGTAGGGAGAAGAAATAAGAAATAAAATTTTTGAGGTTTGCCGATGACATTGTCATTGTCAGAGACAGCGAAGGCCTTGTAAGAGCATTTGTACGGAATGGACAGTGTTTTTAAAGGAGGATACAAGATGAATATCAACAAAAACTAAACGAGGATAATGGAATGTAGTCAAATTAAATCAGGTGATGCTGAGGGAATTAGATTGGAAAATGAGACACTTGAAGTAGTAGATGAGTTTTGCTATTTGGGAATCAAAATAACTGATGATAGTCGAAGTAGGGAGGATGTAAAAGTAGACTGGCAATGGCAAGAAAAGCATTTCTGAAAAGAGAAATTTGTTAACATCAACAAAAAAAGAGTTTCTGAAGAAGAGAAATTTGTTAACATCGAGTATAGATTTAAGTGTCAGGAAGTCCTTTCAGTATTTGTACAGAGTGAACAGAGTGAAGCCATGTATGGAAGTTAAACATGGACAGTAAACAGTTTAGACAAGAAGAGAATAGAAGCTTTTGAGATGTGGTGCTACAGAAGAATCCTGAACATTAGGTGGGTAGATAACAAAACTAATGAGGAGGTGCTGAATAAAATTGGGGAAAAGAGCAATTTATTGTACAGCCAACTAGAAGCAGGGATTGGTTGGTAGGACACATTCTGAGGCGTCAAGTGACCACCAATTTAGTACAGAAGGAAGAGGGAGACCAAGAGATGAATACAGTAAGCAGACTCAGAAGGCTGGTAGGTTGCATTAGTTACTCAGAGATAAGAGACTTGCAGAGGATAGAGTAGCAAGTGGAGAGCTGCATCAACTCAGTCTTTGGAGTGAAGACCACACAACAACAACATCTGTGACTCAACATTTCTGCTATATAGTGAGTAGGATCCATCCTTTTCTTAAACATTGTTTCAGGTTGACAGAATATGTATCAAGAAAATACTTCTCTCTGTGGCTGTATCTTCTGGTGCTGGCTGCAAAAGGATGATATGTGCAACTGGGAAAAACACAGGGTTTTACAGTTTTAGAGTATAGTCAGAAAGACAGATTCATTTAACTACAAATTTGTAACTCTGATATCAGTCTGCTGTAAGAAAATATGTTGTACTCATCTCTTATGAGATTTTGGAAACCATGAGAAATAATACATATTCTGTAAGCACCGTTTGTGTGAATTGAGTGTGGTCTTTTCATTTATAAGCTCAAAATGCCTGTATACAGTTGAGTCCAAGTTGGATCAATACAACATGAAAACTGAACAAAAGCTTTGGTTTTATTAAGCAGCTTTGAGATTTGTGTGCTCTAAGTGTTACACCCTATAACTGACAAGGGGAGGCCTCAAATTTGGGATCACAGATTTACTTCAAATTTTGTAGATCTATAGTAGACCATTAAAACATATTATGTGCATGTAGTAAGGTGCACTACTCTGGCAATTGCGAGAAAATTGCAAGAGAAGTTTTACATGTCTATTAAGTGGCTCATATACCTGTGTGTAGGTACCAGATGTTAAAATTCACAGAGGTCACGCGGTTAGCATTCAAGTTTCGAAAGTCAAACATGTATGTGGCAACAGTTCGACTCCTGCTCAGACTTAATTTTTAATCTATATTAAACTGTTGGAAGAGAGCGAAATTTTTCAAAATCTTGAGGTGTGTTTTCCCTTAGAAACTGTGAACATTCCCTGTACATGTGGGAAAACTGCATTCATTTGATGTAGTAGAAGCTGTTTCAATTTATGTTTTCTGTGTCTGTATGACAAATACCATCCTGCAACGTGTGATGTTGAGAGCACATCCAGTGAGTAATTGTACGTTACTCTTGTGGTCTGGCACATTGTGACTTACTGTATAACTGAATGTCATTTGCATCACTATGTATCGAGGTTTGACTTGCGCTTTCCAAGGCTGTCCCTCATCCTGAAAATTGAATTAAAAATAGTAAATAGTCAAATAACATATGAAATTTACAACAACTTCATGGAGATGCATGTGTGTTTTTTTTAATTATTTTTTATTATTGTATTACCTCTCCAATGTCATATAAATTAAATAATGTGACAAGTGATGAAAAAATATAGTTTAAAAAATTAAAAAATATAGATTAAAACATAAGTGTTTTTTGCGGGATTCAAACCATCACCTCATTTATGACACTCTTGTACAGCACAAACCCTTACCACTTAACCACAACAACTTCTTACAGCCAGCACCTCCATACAGATATATCAGTTACATAATAGATGTGTTTAAACTTCTCTTGCAGCTTTGTTAGAATTGAAAAAGTAATGCACCTTGCTACTTGTACATTAGGTTTTAAAGGCCTACTATAGGCATACAAAGTTTGAAGTAAATCCATGATCCCAAAGTTGTGGCCTCCCCTTGTGAGGCAATTTATATGTGAAAGAATAAAAATTACAGTAAAAATATAAATATTGTCTTGTACTTTCAGATATATCCTCAGAAGAATGAAATCTACATAGAATTATCTTCTATATGCCTCACAGCTCCTGAGCTTGAAAAACTGTTCAAATTGATTACCACTAATACCAATACTTTCTTAGAATGGCTCATAAAACTTTAACATACTCCCAGATATACCCCTTGTTTGTTGTACAGTGAGGCAGGCAGTTAGGAGCAACTTCATGTAACCCCATATTAGGAAATCCCCGTGGTTACATCACATGGATTAGTGTACTGGTTTTCAAGGTGGTGATACTATTGTTACTGCCTAAGACATAAACAAATATGTGCTTCATACTCATTGCTCATTCAGGACTTTGTACCACCTGAAATATCAATTTCTTACCATTGATTTTTTATCTCAAAATACTAAGTTTAGTGTCTTTCTACTGTCTGTATAATTTTGTCCCTGGAGGTATGGAACATATTGTATATTCATTCTACCTGAATATCCAGGAAGCAACATTTAATATACTACTTATTAATGTGGATTCCAATACATGTACTTCATTACAGCACCAGGGGGGAAAGCCAGTCACCCAAAAATCCTCAATTCATTACATCTGGCAGAACATCTTATACATCTATGTCTGTACTCCATGAGTCACCTTATGATGCATGGCATATGGTATTTCTGGTACCACTAGCATTCCCCCTCTTCCCTGTTCCTTCCGAGAATGGCACGTAGGAAGAATAACTGTTGGTAAATCTTCATGTGAGCTCTAATTTCTCTGATTTTCTCATTGTGGACATTTTGCAAAACAAGACAGTATTATGTTACATGGCTCTTCCTGGAATTTACCATCTGAGAATTTCAATTATAAAACTCTGTTTCTAACGCAATGCGCCTCTTGCATTGTTTTCCATGGAAGACTATTTATCATCTCCGTAATGCTCTTGTGCCTACTAAATGATCCCTTGATGTGTATTTCTCTTTGTTGGATCTTCTCCGCCTTCTCTATTAACACAGCATGGCAATATACGTCCCACAGACTAATGAACAGAACTCAAGAATTAATTGAACAAGTGCTTGGTAAGCCACTTCTTTCACGGATTACATTTCCTTAAGATTCTTCCAGTGAATCTCAACGTGGCATCTGTGTTTCCTATGATTTGTTTTATGTGGTCGTCATCTTACACCTACATGACTACTCTGCAATTCACACTTTAGTGTCTGATAGAGAATTCAACAAACCACTTACACTTTTATTTCTCTACTGTTTCAGTCTCGCACAGTGCAGGGAAAAATGAACATTTAAATCTTTCCCTGCAAGCTCTGGTGTTTCTTATTTTATTACAATGATCATTTGATCATTTGTCCCTATGTAGGTAAGCATCAACAAAACATTTCAAAATTCAGAAGAGAATGTTGGAAACTGAAATTTCATGGAAAGGTTTGGCTTAAATGTTCTGGATTGTACACCTAGGCTGTTATGGTAGTAACTGCTTCCAGTGGTTTGTCTCCATAGTGTAATCATACAGCTGTGGATCTTTTCATTTGTTTATGCACAGTAATAACATTTATTTATATTCACTGCTCCAATCATCAGTCCTCTGCAGGTCTTCTTGCAATTTTCTATGGTGTTGGGGTGTTGCTATCATCCTACAGACAACTGCATCATCTAAAAACAACTTCATGAAGCTTCTGATGTTGTTAAATAGCTCGTTTCCATGTACTCTAAACAATAATGGTACTGCAAGGCTTCCTTGGAGTGCCCCTGAAATTACCTTCCTATATGTTGATTTTTTTTCCATTAAAGGCAGCGTGTTGAGTTCTGTCTGCAAGTAAGTCTGGAATCCAGTCACAAAACTGGTGGTGCAATACTTGGTAAGCTCATATTATGTTCACTGAACAACAGTGCAGAACTGTCTCAAATGCCTTCCTGATGTCATGGAACATGACTTCAGCTTGGATTCCAGTGTCTTTAGTGCTCAGGATCTCATGGACAAACAAAGTGAGCTGAGATTTGCAAGAATTCTGTTTGCAAAATCCATGTTCGTTTTTGAAAGGAGATTTTTCATTCTCCAGAAAGTCATAAAGCATGAGTCAAAAACGTACTCCTATATCTTAATGAGTAAATGTAAGTGAGTTTTCTCAGTTCTACTGAGAATAGGATAATCAGTAGTATCATTCTTGAGAATATAAGGCATACAAAATAATCAAATAATGGTAAATAAAATCTAAGAAAGTTACGAAACATTAATTTTCACAGTTTCAAAAACACTCTTTCTTACTCAAGAACCAAATAACACGTGGAATCCTTGGCATTTTTGCAATGAGATGACTATATTTGTTGTCTAATGGAAAAATACAAACCTGTATTAGGCCAATACTAACAATCTTCATTGTAATCAAAATTCTGATCCCCAGTAAAGAATGTGACTTCTATTTGTTGTTCCCTCTGCATTGCTTTATCACTGATTTCACCCTTAACAATATTTCCATTGTTGCATCTTTAATGTGCCAATCAACTACTTTTGCCGTCAGTTCACTACTACCTCCTAAGTTACCTCCTCAAATATATTTTGCCTCTGCACAATGTCCGTCACACAGCCACACAGCTCATTCTGTAGCTTTACAATCTTTCCACCCAATTAATCTTCAACTGTATTGACTTTGTTGTTGACAAGATGAATATCCTCTTAAATTTTACCCATTTCTATTCTTAAATTTTCCAATTTGTTGTCAGTTATTCCCTCATTTCTGCTTTTAACTTTTACCACCTTAGATTTTACATTTTCAGTATTTGATTCTACCCTTTCAGCATTTGATTTCATTTAAGATTTTACACTTGCAACATTCAAATTACATTCAGAATTTCCTCTTTTCATATTTACTGCTAAATTTTTAATAATTTAACTTAACCACACCATTTCATCTTCTGTAACTACAGTTCCCTCTCTGATTTTGGCTGTCTGCCCCAGTAGCCTATCCACCGTATACATAAACTTGATGATTGCTTTATCAAGCCAACCTCCATTTCCACTGGAAAATCTGTGAATCCACATACATTTACACTACTGGCAGCAGTACTTGTCAGTCATGTTTGCTTCTGCTGCTGTGGTGCTGTCACTGAAGTCAAAGCCACTGCTGATGCTGACACTGAAGCCACTGCCGATGTCAGTGTTGAAGACCCTGATGTTGCTGTCAAAAGCCTTGGTGCTGCAGGTGAAGCCTTCGTCAATGTTGAAGTCTGTGCTGCTGCTCCTGACGCTGCATGTTCAGCAAACTTCCACACCACCATCTGTCGTCATCTCCTGGAATTTCGCTATGCATCTGACTTTCTCATGCCTAAATTTTGCTGCTGCACTTACACAGTCAACTGCTGCAAAATCTTTAGCTCCTAAACCCCCAAATGGAGAGCCAGTCTCGACAAAACTCTACGATCTGGTGAGCAAGATGTATGAGAAAAGCGAAATACCCTCAGACTTCAAGCGAAATACCCTCAGACTTCAGGAAGAATATAATAATTCCAATACCAAAGAAAGCTGGTGTTGACAGATGTGAAAATTACCGAACTATCAGTTTAATAAGTCACAGCTGCAAAAAACTAACACGAATTCTTTACAGACAAATGGAAAAACTGGTAGAAGCCGACCTCGGGGAAGATCAGTTTGGATTCCGTAGAAGTGTTGGAACACGTGAGGCAATACTGACCTTACGACTTATCTTAGAAGAAAGATTAAGGAAAGGCAAACCTACGTTTCTAGCATTTGTAGACTTAGAGAAAGCTTTTGACAATGTTGACTGGAATACTCTCTTTCAAATTCTAAAGGTGGCAGGGATAAAATACAGGGGGCGAAAGGCTATTTACAATTTATACAGAAACCAGATGGCAGTTACAAGAGTTGAGGGGCGCAAAAGGGAAGCAGTGGTTGGGAAGGGAGTGAGACAGGGTTGTAGCCTCTCCCCGATGGTATTCAATCTGCATATTGAGCAAGCAGTAAAGGAAACAAAAGAAAAATTCGGAGTAGATATTAAAATCCATGGAGAAGAAATAAAAACTTTGAGGTTCGCTGATGACATTGTAATTCTGTCAGAGACAGCAAAAGACTTGGAAGAGCAGTTGAACGGAATGGACAGTGTCTTGGAAGGAGGATATAAGATGAACATCAACAAAAGCAAAACGAGGATAATGGAATGTAGTGGAATTAAATCAGGTGATGCTGAGGGAATTAGATTAGGAAATGAGACACTTAAAGTAGTAAAAGAGTTCTGCTATTTGAGGAGCAAAATAACTGATGATGGTCGAAGTAGAGAGGATATAAAATGTAGATGGGCAATGGCAAGGAAAGTGTTTCTGAAGAAGAGAAATTTGTTAACATTGAGTATAGATTTAAGTGTCAGGAAGTCGTACCTGAAAGTATTTGTATGGAGTGTAGCCATGTATGGAAGTGAAACATGGACGATAAATAGTTCATTCATTCATTTATTGAGCATCCATTTTATCATATACAAATGATATAGGAGTTGTCATGTTACGTTATATGAGTTTCTAATTATACAGTAAATTAGTAACATAGGCCTAAGGTGGTAAAACATATATAAATATATATCTCATGCAGCGTATAGTACATAATAACAAACCAAACAATAATTAATTATTTATAGTGCATACTATTTCATAGATTTGTTTTTCAGATATGACTTATCATTGTCATTGACCACTCTAGTAGAGAATAACAGAAGAAACAATAATTAATTAATTATAGTGTGTACAGGCAGACTATTTTCATACATTTGTTCAAATATGAATTATCATTATCATTGACCACTATGTCACTATGTTCTGAAAATCCATGTACTCTGTAACGCTGTAAAAACATTCTCTGTTTTGTGTGTTTCTCTGTGGAAATCATTCCTGTGTCTTGTTGGGTAGTCATGTCACCCACTATTTAAAGAAGAAAATTGGGGGTGAGATTTGTAAAAGCAGATACTTTCATAGATATATAAAGATGGAAGCGACATTATTTGAAATTCTTTGAAAATTTCCCTGCAGGGCTCTCTTGGTGCACCCCCTTTCATTATTCTTATTAGTCGTTTTTGAATAATGAATGACCGGTTTGCCAGACTTGAATTACCCCAAAATAAGACACCATACCGCAATAGACTATGCATAAGAGCATAATAAGCACATTTTACTGTTTTTTCACTGCAGCAGTTTTCCAGCATGCTGAGTATATAGCAGCATTTACTTAGCTTTTTATTGAGCATTTCAATATGTTTATCCCACTTTAGATGCTTGTCTAACCAGATACCTAAAAATTTTGTGTTTGAAGTTTGTAAAATCTTCTGTTCACCAAGTTTCAAAACTATATTGGGCTTTACTTTATTCGATACATGGCTGAAATTCATCCCTACTGTTTTTTTCTCATTTTACAAATAAACAGTTATCTCTAAACCATTTTCCTGCTTCTTCTTTTGTTATTTCTACTTTGTGTTGCAAGTCAGTCTCATTTTGAGCTTTAATAAAAAGACTTGTATCGTCTGCATACAATACAGCTTTAGCTAGTGTTAAACAGCTTGGTAGGTCATTTATGAAAATCAAGAACAAGAGGGGTCCTAGCACAGAACCTTGTGGCACTCCATTACTAACTTTCTTATATTCTGAAAAGTAAGAGGTTCCTTCATGAACTGTTTCTACTTTCTGGTATCTGTCTGACAGGTATGATTTAAACCAGCTGTGAACAGTACCATGTACACCATAGCAATATAGTTTCTCAAGCAATAATTCATGATGAATAACATCAAATGCCTTTGATAAATCTAAAAACACCTCACAGTTTACTTCATTATGATCTATAGAGATCAGGAGAAGTTTCAGGAAATTATATACAGCTGTTTCAGTTGACCTATTTTTTCTGAAGCCATTTTGCTCACTGACTAATATTCTACTTGTGTTCAGGAAAGCGGAGAGTCTTTCATGCATTATTCTTTCAATAACTTTTGAGAAGCAGGATATCAAGGATATGGGTCTGAAGTTTTTTACATCATGACGATCACCATTTTTATATAATGGTTTGTTATTGACAGCTTTAGTTCTTTAGGGAAAGTGCCAGTGCTGAAAGAGGCATTAATTATGTCTACAGGGGGACGAGCAATATTTATGCTGTGTTTGAGTACTTTATCTGGAATGCCATAAGTGCCACAAGACAATTTATTTTTTAGTTTGTTGATTGCATTCTTTACTTCTTGTACACTTACAGGGTATAAGAACATAGTTTTAGGATTTGTGGAGATGTTATGTTTAATCTTTTAATCTTTGTTTGTCTTTGGGTTTTTATGAGGCTTTGTAGAATACTTGCATAATGAAGGCTGAATATATTGGCAATATGTAAAGGATCATTTATAGTTTTGTCCTCACTTTTAATAACAAAGCTGCTGTCTCTTACTTTATTTCTGCCTACAGTTGTATTTATCACATTCCAAACTGATTTCATTTTCTTGTTACCCTTGCTTCTACTGATGTATGAGTCATTATGTAACTTTTTTGCTGCATTAATGACTTTCCTGTACAATTTTCTGTAACAGGTGACATACTGTTTCACAGCTAGATTTAGCCTGGCTGATTTACTTAGCTTTCTAAGTCGTTCTCCAGATTTCCGTATCCCCTGTGTTACCCAAGTATTAGGCTTGTTTTTTTTTTTAATTTTCTTAAGAGGGAATGCAATTTCATAGTTATGTTTATAACAAGTTAAAAATGACTCGAATTTCATATCCACAGTGTCGAGTTTGTCTAAATCCCAATCTGAGTTTTTTAATAAATTATTAAAAACCCTGATATTGACCTCATTGATACATCTTCTGTAGATATATTTCTCACGAATTCTAGAATTTGTGCCCAGTACATTATTTATATAGAATCTTATTGCTTTGTGGTCCGAGAACACTGTGTCAGTTACTTCAATAACATGATCTAGCTTTTGCAAGAGAGAAAATATTTGATGTATTATCGTTTCAGAGTGTTTTCCATATCTAGTGCATTCATGGACAGATGGTGCTAAATTTTGTGAATATAACAAATTGTTTAGTTTTGATACTTTTTGACAGTTCATTTTAAAGTTGACATTGAAATCACCAAGTACAATAATTCTCTCTGTAAAATCTCTTAATTCACTAAAAAGTCTTTCAACACTGTCTAAAAACGTTGTAAAGTTCCCTGATGAGGAGCGATTTATGCACGCAATAATTATTTTGGGTTCTATAAGTTTGCACATACTGTATTCGAGCTCTTTTTCAATATGTTTTATCTTACTGAGTTTAATTTCATTACATTCAATTCCTTGCTTCACATATATACATGTTCTTCCCCCTTTAAAATTCTCTCTACAAGAGCTACTGATCATTTCAGATCCTGTTATTCTGGCTGTACAAGTTTGGTTTTCTTTTAGCCAGTGCTCACTTATACATAAAACTGAAATATCCTTTAATTGATCCATCAAAAGCACATCTAGTTCAGCAATATTACTAATTAGACCTTGGACATTTTGATATAATATAGTTAATTATATGTTGTCTTTCGAATCCCTCACACTGCTCACCTTGTTGTTTGGTTGCTGCTTGTCTTGAATAAAAAATCCTTCAGATGGCCTGGTGGAGACACTCTTTTCTTGCTCAAGGGGTGGGTGGCTTCTAAAGCTTTTGGAGGTGTAGTAGATACTGTCGTTGTTGATACTGCTGGTATAGCCTGTTCCATTTCTGATGCCAATTTTTGTGTTGCAAGTTTGGACAAGAAGAGAACAGAAACTTTTAAAATGTGGTTCTACAGAAGAATGCTGAAGGTTAGATGGGTAGATCACATAACTAATGAGGAGGTATGAGGTGCATTCAAGTTCTAATGCCTCCAATTTTTTTTCTCCGGACTGGAAAGAGATAGAAACATGCGCATTGTTTTAAAATGAGGCGGTGTTCATTGTCAATACATCCCAAAGATGGCAGCACCGTACAGCAGATGGAATTTTACCACCAGCAGCGAGAATGAGAACTGTTTTAAATACTTAAAATGGCGACATTTTCCTTACTTGAACAGCGTGCAATCATTCGTTTTCTGAATTTGCGTGGTGTGAAACCAATTGAAATTCATCGACAGTTGAAGGAGACATGTGGTGATGGAGTTATTGATGTGTCGAAAGTGCGTTCATGGGTGCGACAGTTTAATGAAGGCAGAACATCGTGTGACAACAAACCGAAACAACCTCAGGCTCGCACAAGCCGGTCTGACGACATGATCGAGAAAGTGGAGAGAATTGTTTTGGGGGATCGCCGAATGACTGTTGAACAGATCGCCTCCAAAGTTGGCATTTCTGTGGGTTCTGTGCACACAATCCTGCATGATGACCTGAAAATGCGAAAAGTGTCATCCAGGTGGGTGCCACGAATGCTGACGGACGACTACATGGCTGCCCGTGTGGCATGTTGCCAAGCAATGTTGACGCGCAACGACAGCATGAATGGAACTTTCTTTTCGTTGGTTGTGACAATGTATGAGACATGGATGCCATTTTTCAATCCAGAAACAAAGCGCCAGTCAGCTCAATGGAAGCACACAGATTCACCGCCACCAAAAAAATTTCGAGTAACCGTCAGTGCTGAAAAAATGATGGTGTCCATTTTCTGGGACAGCGAGGGCATAATCCTTACCCATTGTGTTCCAAAGGGCACTATGGTAACAGGTGCATCCTACAAAAATGTTTTGAAGAACAAATTCCTTCCTGCACTGCAACAAAAACGTCCAGGAAGGACTGCGCGTGTGCTGTTTCACCAAGACAACGCACTCGCACATCGAGCTAACGTTACGCAACAGTTTCTTCGTGATAACAACTTTGAAGTGATCCCTCATGCTCCCTACTCACCTGACCTGGCTCCTAGTGACTTTTGGCTTTTTCCAACAATGAAAGACACTCTCCATGGCTGCACATTCACCAGCCGTGCTGCTATTGCCTCAGCGATTACCCAGTGGTCAAAACAGACTCCTAAAGAAGCCTTCGCCGCTGCCATGGAATCATAGCGTCAGCGTTGTGAAAAATGTGTACGTCTGCAGGGCGATTACGTCGAGAAGTAATGCCAGTTTCATTGATTTCGGGTGATTAGTTAATTAGAAAAAAAATCGGAGGCCTTAGAACTTGAATGAACCTCGTATTGAATAGAATTGGGGAGAAGAGGAGTTTGTGGCACAACTTGACAAGAAGAAGGGACCGGTTGGTAGGACATGTTCTGAGGCATCAGAGGATCACAAATTTAGCATTGGAGGGCAGCGTGGAGGGTAAAAATCGTAGAGGGAGACCAAGAGATTCAGAAGGATGTAGGTTGCAGTAAGTACTGGGAGATGAAGAAGCTTGCACAGGATAGAGTAGCATGGAGAGCTGCATCAAACCAGTCTCAGGACTGAACACCACAACAACAACAACAACATTAGGACTTCACTGACAGTTCTCATTATAATCAGAATCCTGATCTCTAGTAAAAAATGTAATTTGTATTTGCTGTTCCCTCTGCAGTGCTTTATCACTGACTTCACCCTTAATTAAACTTCTGTTTGCTGCATCTTTAATGTGCCAATCTACATTTAATTCATGATCATGCAGTATAAATTATGTAAGTTTTGGCATGTACGCAAAGTTATTTGAAATATTTTTAAAAAAGTGTGAAAATTGTTGTATTCTTTGAAATAATTGTTTAGACTTAATAATCTGATGATTTATTAAACCAGTAAAAACACATGCCTACTGTATTTACTCGAATATAAGCCACAATTTTTTTCCGGTTTTTGTAATCCAAAAAACCACCTGCAGCTTAGAAATTAGAATCGAGTAACTTCTGCCATCGAATATATGTAGTGCTACACAGGCATGCTTAGCAGCACAAAGATATATACAGGCACCTAAACCTCTGCGTCAGTAAATAAATTAGAAGAAAAGGTAGAAGAATGTAAACATTATGCCATGTATTCTTTCGTGTTTGCTGCTATCTCATTTAAATCCTGTCTGCTTAATGAACTATGAAAGTGGAGTGAGACAACAGCAAATGCGGAAGAATATACGTATCATGTCATGTTTATATTCGTATTATTCTTATGCTGAATAGTGATACAGTCAGAAATGAAGCACGGCAACTGACTAGATTTTTAAATCTAAGATTAGTCTAATTTATGTGCAGAATATAATGTACTAAAGAGGCGTGTGCAAAGATTTTCAAACGGAGAAAAATTTTTGCTAAACTCTCGTTCAGAACATGTGTCATACTCAGTCTATTATTTGATTCTTGTTGGTCATTATCAAAGAAAGCAGCAGTGTAAGTGACAACAAATAGCAGTCTCTTGCCATTGTTTCGCTAATGAGACAATCCCTCTCTTTTTTTTTTTTAATGTAAGGCGTGGTAGCGTGCACAAAAGCCGTGATCGGCGACAGGTCGTAAACTCTTATTGTCAGAATTCGACAAACAATGCATGACACACTACAGTAATGCATTTTCAGCAAAGAAAATGGCACTTACCAGATCAAAGCAAAATAAGCAATCGATTCAAACCAGACGAAGCAGGTGAAAAAGGAAGAGTACCCGTTTAAATACGGATGGAGCACCTGACACATAACAATGGCTACTTGGTAAAGCTTACCGCTTAAGCTTACGATTCGGACCAAACTACTGTAGCTGTATCTTCATCCATTCGACCCCAATTGTGTCTCATGTTACAATGGACCAACTTTGTTTCGATTTGGAAGTGCGGTCTAAAACTTTTCTCTCCCCTTGAATTTCGAGTCTCAAAGTTCAGGTGCGGCTTAGATATGGGAAAATTTTTATTTCCTCCATTTCGAGTCTCATTTTTCAGGTGTGGCTTAGGTGCGAGTGCAGCTTAGATTCGAGTAAATACGGTAATTAAAAAATGGCCGTACTAATATGTGTATAAGCATGAAATAAATTAACAATAATAATCAGTTGCAGTAAATGTTACACACTTGTATATTTACTAGTAAGTAGTACCAGATTCTCTTATACCAACTAAACATTAATGGTTTGTGAAATACCAAGTTCTTTTTTACTAAGCTGCACACTAAATAATTGCCAGCTCACAAATGGACAAAATTCAGTCTAATGATTAACACAGCTAAACTTGCATAATCATTAATAGAACAAGTAATAATTCCAAAATTTCATCGAAAATAATTCAGAGGTTAATGCTGCTTATTGCCTAACAGTAATGAAATGTTTGAGACCCAACTGGCTCTCAGATTGTAATTCCCTTTCAGCTCATAATTGTTGTAAGAATGAACAGATTTTCAGGAATTTGCTTGGCCGCTTGCTTCAGAAAATTTATTATTTTACCAGTTCTATCCACACTAACAGCTCATCAACAGACAAGTTATCTCTACGCCCACCTGTAACAGAGTGACAGCTCAATGCATCATGACTGCTTGAACAGAAGGCACCAGAGTGACCAATCGAGCTCCCTTGTAAGCACTCGGTATCCTTGCCAAATTTTACAATGATCACAAAAATGCCTAAAATGGACCACAATTTAAAATACTGCACATACAATTCACGAACAAAAGACAAATGTTAAAAAAAAAGGATCTTTGTCTGCTCGTCCTCTCAGACCATACACTCTGTCTTATATCTAATATTTCATACAAAATTAATTAACCCTTGAAATTTGCACACACACTCTCAATATTGATGATAAAGAAATTGTTATTAATATACGATAAACAGTAAAAATGTCTACTCAATATAAGTGTGTCTTGGTGCTCTAATCAACAGTTGTTTTAGTTTTTATGTACATGATACTGCTTTCAAATGATTAGTGTCTTTATTATAGATGAAATAGCATTTGATCTGTTAAATAGAAGTTTATTGATAAACTATAGATGTGATATGTGGTCAAATAGGGAAAGATGCAAGGGATGTTATGCTGTGTTCATTTCGTGTACAAGTTTGAAGAATACAACGTTCTGATACATGTGCATGATTAAGAAGATATAAAACATTGTATAATTCAATAAATAAACTATGTATGGATGTGTGCCTTTCAGTGATGGTAGCTAGCATTCTTGGCTATTACGAGTTATTAATTTAGAATGCTTGTGTAATATTATTTGTTTATAGTTTTGATGTAACTCCTGCAGTTTTTAATTACACTTGACATTAAAGTTTCAGTACATGCACCTCAGTGCCAAGATTATGCTGATGGGATTGATTTTGAGGTGTGATGAATCTGTGAGTTGCACAGTAATTTCGAAGTATTATTTAGTCGCACTATCTGCTATATTGCAGAATCTGCCACTTTTCTCATATCAGTTGAATTCATCCTGACCATCAAAAACTCTAACCAACAAATCCTCTCCAAGAGCCTAGGAAAACCACCATTTAATGTTGTGGCTCACTTCTGCTTGTGGCTTGCCACCAGCCACAGTTGCCCGGCCCTTTCTTGGCCTGCACAACCAAATGCTGAACTTAAACTTTCAATAATTCTTCCACAGTGACATCTCACCAGCATGTCTGTTAACTTGTAGACTGTGAACACAGAGTCACAGTATATGAGATGGGCATAGTTTTTTACATCGTCTGTGTATTCTCATCTAAAATTCAATATAGAGCTCCATACTGGGGAACAGTCATTAGTTTTCCTGAAAGCAGCAGATTTTGTGGAAGATATTATTTGATGGCAATTTCCATAAAAATAAATGAAAACAAATGCTTTTGTTCTGCACTACACAAATACAGTTGTTCTAATAGTTAAACAATGGGAAGTCCCTTTTTTTTTTTTTTTTTTTTTTTTTTTTTTTTTTTTTTTTTTTTTTTTTTTTTTTTTTTTTTTTTGCATGCCTTTGATGACTCAAGGCCTCCTGTATGTGGTGAGTAGCAATCTGTCTCTTTCATTTTCTTTTAATAGTTACCATTGTATGTGTAAACTATTTACTCTAGTAATGGATTCTATAATTTTACACAAATCTGTTAAATATCGTAATAGTGACAATGTACACTAATATTTCTGTAAACCTTTTCTGTAGCTCTTTTCACTCCCCCAATTCCATAGGTGCCACAAGCTTAAAAGTTTCATTTACAGAACTCAGTTGTAATGAATATGTTTTACTTTTAGATCTTGAAGAAGAAGGTGAAGGGGAAGAAGGTCTTCTTGAAGAAGATATGGCACTCGAAGCTGGCTCAGAAGATGCAGCAGGGCAAGAATACCCGTCCGACTGTTTTCCAGAGCCTTGTTATAAGCGTTTCCCATTCCTTGCTGGTGACGATGATGCACCATTTTGGCAAGGTTGGGCAAACCTTCGTTTGAAGACCTTCCAGCTAATTGAGAACAAATATTTTGAGACAGCTGTCATCACTATGATTCTGCTCAGCAGTCTGGCATTGGTATGTGTAATAATTTAATTGATAATTTATTTATTATTTATCCTTCCTTAAACATTTGTATGCAATCAATGTCTTCATTGGCATTGTATAAGCGCTTTTATAAAGTATTTAATTGGATAGATAAAACGTCTACTCACTAAGTGGTGGCAGAACACACACATAAAAGATTGTTGTGATTGGCAAGCTTTTGGAGCCAGTGGCCCGTTCTTCAGGCAGAAGGGTTGAAGGGGAAGGAAGAAGGGTGAAGGAAAAGGACTGGAGAGGTCTAGGAAAAGGGGTAGACCTTAAGAAAGTCACCCAGAACTGCAGGTCAGGTGAGACATACCATAAAGGGGTTGTTTTGGGGGAGGAGACCAGCCAGTGAGGTCATCGTTCTCATCAGATTAGGGAAGGACGGAGAAGGAAGTTGGCCATGCCCTGTCAAAGAAACCATCCCGGCATTTGCCTGGAGCCATTTAGGGAAATAACGTAAAACCTAAATCAGGATGGCAGGCCGCAGGATTAAACCATCGTCCTCTCAAATGCAAGTCCAGTGTGCTAATCACTGCGCCACCTTGCTTGGTAACCATACAGGATGAGAAGGAAAGACTGATTGACTGTTATGCAGTAATCTCTGTTTCTTTATAGTATCTGTATACCATGGAGGTTCCCTCCCATTATGAACTGTTCTATATATCTATCCAATGCATGGTCAATTATTCTTTTAAACTTGAGCCATAGCTCCGCCTCTACATGCTCCTGCTTTGTGCTGAAAGTTTTGAGTTCTTCATTGAGATATGATACTATTTCCATCATGAATGGGGTTCCTAACTATCTGTTCTACGTAGTTTTCAGGGAAGTTATTTAGTAATGTTTCATAGGATGTTATATCGTGCCCAACACTAACAAAACTGCAATTTTCCCAATTAACTGTTGGATGATTTAAGTCTCCATTAATGATTACAGTATAACTGAGCTTTTCTCTAAAGTTTTTAGTTATATCTGCAGAGGAGTCTTGTTGGTGATAGAATGAGCAAATTATCATTTTATGCCCACCCCTGATACTGAGTCTTGACCAAATAATCTCACATACAGCTTCAGTTTCTATCTCGATGGATTTGAGTTTCTTGTCTTCTGCAACAAATACTGCATTTGCCTATCATTTCAATATACACTTAAATTTTCCCCTAAAATCTCACTGCTATGAATTTCAGGTTTCAACCAGCTTTCTGTACCTAGAATTAGAGCTACACTGCTTTTCACGAGCACATCAAACTCTGGCACTTTGTTGTGATTGCTTGGGCAATTTACCATTAGGATTTTAATACTCTCATCTGTGGAAGGCATTACTTTCGATCATACACTGATATTCCTGGGTTTCGTACAGCTGTTTGTAGGCGTCCCGGTGGTCCCGGTCGCCTACGGTGGACTGGAGGCCAAGGGGTGACCTCTCCAGTTGTCAGGATGTTAGGAAATAACTGTGGACGCGTCATAAACGCCAAAGAAACGTTATTAATTCATAACACCTTTATTCCTGCCGAGTACAAATTGGCTTGGGGATATCAACGACCTTCCCGAGTCCTCGTAGCGATGACACCAGCTCTGGGCCGCACAGTCTTGCTAGCGCGCCGCGTGCTGTGATGTAGCGAAGGAATGTCCTTTCTTCGTACTTCGGCCGCGTGTGGGTGGTGGCGCCCGGCTGGCTGGCCGGCTCGGCTGCGGACAGCAAGCCGCTGCATGTAGGAGGCTTCGGGTTGGAGTCCCGGCGCTGTTGACGCGAGAGGCGTTCTCGTAGTGCAGAGTGTACTCTATCCCACCCCATCTTCTTCCCTGCTCCTCTTGGTGGCTCGGCCACGGTGGACGCATGGAACGGGCTGCAGTCCCCCAGCATCGTCGGCTCACCCGGTTGTGATGGCGGATGCACAGGGCCTAGGCCCCGCACGATCTCGTCGACGGCTCACTGATGTGGTCAGCATTGGCGGCGAGCAAGTCTGCTGCAAAGTCTGCTAATCCTGGGTTGATGATTGACAGCGGCAGCAGAGAGGACCAGAGCTGGTACTGTCCCCTTACGTCTGTTGCTGGATGGGCCGCCCTTACTGCAACATCTCCTTAATAAAGGTTAACATGTCGATCACCGAGCTGAGCGCTACGCATCGACCCAGTACACATCCAACTGCAAGTCTAACTGCGAGTGCCCTGTTGCTTTCAAAGTTGGTGTATTTAAAGGAAGCACGAGCGACATCCTGACATCATGCTCGTTTGTAATGAACGTATTCGTTCCACTTATACTGCTGATTCATCTGTCGTACTCGCCCCTTAGGTGTTCTTGCAACAGAGTTATGTGTTGTTACGGCAGACTTACGCAAAGTTGTGAAATGCGGTACAGCTGACGCTATACCTCTGTCTTGCTCTCTACGAAAGTCTCTAACACAAACCCACGTGCTAAGCAATTCTCTCTCGCCTTTTGTGTGTAACCAGCCCATTGCCCTTGCATGATGACGCATTCCGATATATGTGCAATCCTCTTACCTCTTAGCTAACATACTGCCTCTGGCTCTCGGCATAGGCAATGAAACTTTGACAATATTCCATGTTTCCAACTCTTTACTATTCCGTGTCACTACATATTGTTATCTGGATTGGATTGTGAGTTGACTAATGTAAAAGCCCTTGTGTGCACTCCATACACAGTCAGCTACCTGAGTAGCAGCCTCTAATGTGTAGTGCACAGCTGATCCTTTTGGAGGACCCTACAGGTCTCAACGCCATAGTCCATGTCCAGGAAGTCACAACTTAGCTTGTAACAGAACCTTCAAAGTCTTTGGTGCAGTCCTTCCAGTCAACTCAGAACCAAAGGTCTATGATCAGTTCTGGGGACAGTCCTGCAGATTGTGAGCTTTGTTGAAATTCCATGCACAAGACTGGTCTTCTCAACCACTTGCCAGAATGACTCAAGTATCACATCTGAGCGCAGACGACAGGTATCATTTTTTCCAACATCAACCACAATCTGCAGTTGGTTGCACTGTTGTTTCCTGAGTAGCTGCTGGAAGAACATGTTCAACATGGTGAATGAGCCACCAGGCATACACACCGAGTGCATCTGTTGCCTTTCCTGTCCCTTGCTGCCATTTCCCTGAGGAGTACCATCATTCGCCATACATTTGAGCTGCCAACTATTAATAGACCTCTACTCCTTTGCGTTTGCCTCCTCTTGACACTGGACAAAACAGGTTTCACCAAAACAGGTGAAGTGAGTCTCACCAGCTCCGTTTCAGTTTCAGTGAAAGATGGCACCTTGAACTTGTTGGTTAGGGGGTAGGATCAGTCCAACATCCTGAGGCCTCCCTGGTCCCCATCCACCCTGTATGGAATGCTTAGTTCTACCATTGACATGATACTCACAGTCAAGCAGACGAGTAATGACAGATCCTCTACTTTCTGCAGAAGAGACAGGATCCCCAGGAGAGGATAGTACTTGTGGTACCTCAGGTACTAATATCACAAGTACAAGACTCTTGGGAGCTCTTCCAACACACAGATTTGCAACAACTGGCAATAGTTTCGCAGTAGTGAGAGCAATTTTCAGCTGCTCACAAACGTCAACCAATTCATCCCACATTCAAGAACAGCATTCACAGTGGGGCTCCGTTTTGGCTGGTGCAATGTATTACAAGGCAGTGAACATAATAACTTTAAATTAAGCTCACTGATTATCTTTTAATCTGTCGAGCTAAAGAGTTGCCAGTTCCCTATGAGAATTGAAGCTAATACACAAAACAAGATTTCTATGCAGGTAATACAAAAACCTGTGGTAAAAATTACTAATTTCCTGAAACGTTTTGATGGTATTTATAGTTTCTTGCAAATTTAAAACTTAAAAACAGAGTTAATTTATGATAAATGCAGATAATATACAGGGTGGAAAAAAATTGTGCCATGAAATTTTAACCCTGAACAGCTGATACCAGTAGGACCCAAGATTACTAAAGTTGTGTAGGTCAATAACGCACCATTTTTAAACTACGGAAACTTGGCACCATGTGCTTGGATTGGCAGTGGGAATTCCCTGTTGCCATTTGTTGGTTGATGGGCAGCACTATAGTTGTCAGTTCACACATACAAATGTCCCTTGCTCCGTCACTGCCCCAATGTGATATGCACATGTGTTAAATAGGTCATGCTGTTTGTCTCGACCTCACGTCAGAGGCATTCACACATCTTATCACCTGCAATTTAGTCATACTATAAGTATTGCAGCACAGTATTGATTTGAAGAACAACGAGATATGGTTTTTGTTTATGGATCAGCTGATGGTAATGCGCATGAAGCTCGACGGTTGTACGAGAAACAATACCCAGCAAGACGCCACCCACACTGGCAAACGTTTACAGCAATTCACTGGCAACTTGGCAAAACAGGCTTGTTAGCAGGATATCATGGTGATGCTGGAAGACCTCGAACATGACAGGATTTGAAGAGACTGTTCTTGAGGTTTCAAGGAAACACTTATGACAAGTACTGGAGCGGTTGGACACGACAGGGGGGTCACTCATCGGTATGTCTGGGAGGTTTCGAGGGATGGTGGCTAACATCCATCTAGTTTCCACCCTGCCCAAGACCTAAATCCTGTGGTAGACTATGAACACAGGCTAGGATTTTGCCAGTGGTTTCTGCAATGTGTTGCACGAGATCCCAAATTCCCCCGCCATTGTGTTGTTTACCGACAAGTGCACCTTCCATCAGGATGGCCTTTACAACACTCAAAACGTTCATAACTGGGCAAGGGGTAATCCTCACATCATATGTCCACGGACACCAGGAACGATTTTCGCTCAACATTTGGGCAGGCATTGTGGGTAACCAAAATTACCAATGTTGTGTAGGTCAACAACACACCATTTTTAAACGACGGAAACTTGGCGCCACGTTCTCTGATTGGCCGCGGGTTTGCCCTGTTGCCAGATGCTCTGGACAACGCAAGTTAATTTTTGTAGTAGTGATACTGCAGTTAAAAAAAAAAAATAAAATAAAAATGAGGGTAAATGAAAGGGGTCCTATTTCAGAACTTTCAAGAGCTGCTGATGAAATAAATCTTTCTTAACTATCAGTTTCTGTCATCTGAATTTAAGGTCTCACATATAGAAACAGATCAAACACATAACATATATTTACAATTTAAATATTATGAAAAGGATAGATTGCTACTCATCATATAGCAAGATGCTGAGTCACAGATAGGCACAACAAAAAGATTCTCTGGTCTGGCTTTGTATGTGTGGTCTCTCTCTCTCTCTCTCTCTCTCTCTCTGTGTGTGTGTGTGCATGTGTGTGTGTGTGTGTGTGTGTGTGTGTGTGTGTGTGTGTGTGTGTGTGTGTGTGTGTGTGTGTGTGCGTGCATGCGTGCATGCGTGTGTGTTTGTCTAATTCTGATGAAGGCCTTTTTAGCTGTAAGAAAACTTGTTTGACACTCTTTTTTTGTTGTCTGCTGTATGGTGAGTAGCTATCCTTTTGATAATATTGTCATTATTCTAGCCTGGATTTTCCATTGTTTGAAAATGCCATTTAAACATCCATGTGAAACAGCATGTGGTGAACCAAAAGCTGGCATAATGCAAATCAATGTATCTAAAATTATTTGTAGCAGCCCGTATATCAATGTTTATACTGTAAAGTCAGATGAAATAAACACTGTTGCATATCACTGAAATTAAGATGTGAGGATAGAGTAATGGAACTGACAATGTTCATATATATAAATGAAATAATTGAAGATGATACATTTGTACAGCATTAACTGTCTTCAGTGGTAATATGCAGTATACGGTCAGTGGTATATACTGTTCTGCTATAGTTAATAATTTTTGTACATGGTCATAATCAGATCCTTCTGTGTGGAGTGCAGTGTGTTGACTACACAGGTGATTTCTGTTCACAGGCTGATGCAAAGATTATGTACAGGGTGATTCGAAAAAAAAGGACAGATTTCAGTTCTCACTGGATAGAGGGAGGTTTAAAGTTTTATGTTCCCTCAAATGCTATACCCTACACTCAACATGAGCATCATGTGTTGCTCAAGAAAAATCGAAAAGGTAGTCAGTTTCATTCTACACATGAATCAATTGGTCCCTGTTTACTGTATCAACAGCTTCAACCATTTGATTCCTCAGCTCTTGAAGAGTAGCTGTCCTTTGTGGGACAAATATTCTACCTTTTATGTACCCCCACAGAAAGAAAATGACAAGGTGTGAGGTCTGGTGACCTGCAAGTTCAAAAGCAATAAACAAGAACTTGTGGTCCAACACACAAAATCATTCCTCTTGTGGTGTTGTCACTATATTGCTACAAACAAACAACAGCACAGCTGTGTGAAAGCTTTGAAATTTCCTCTATCCAGTGACATGTGCGAGTTCCTGTCTTTTATAGTTTGTCTGTAATAAACAGCTGAAATATGTTCTTTCTTTTTGAATCACTCGGTATTAGAGTACACACAGACTCTCCATTTTAAGAACTAGTAGTTAATAACAATTTATCTCATAACCAGCTCTTAGCAGCTCTAAAAATTTACTCCCCTGCCCCAAGTGTGGGGCAACACGTGAGCAAAATAGTGTAGTTTTCCAGAGGAGTATCTTTAATTTAATAATTAGCTTTTTGCTTCCTTTGTAATTTTTTCCAAGTGAACCTTACAAATCAAATAACCATTGACAATTACCATTCTTGTCTTGTTAAGGGAATAATTATGTTTACACCTTGATGAATGTGTGTTTCAGGGAAAGGAAAACAGTCATTTAATACAATTTATTAAAAAGCTATATTTAAGTCTAAAATAAGCTTTCTATTTGTTTAAGGCATTGGAAGATGTCCATTTACAACAGAGGCCCATTCTTCAAGATATTTTGTACTATATGGATCGAATATTCACTGTTATTTTCTTCCTTGAGATGTTAATTAAATGGCTGGCCTTGGGTTTTAGAAAGTATTTTACAAATGCCTGGTGCTGGCTAGATTTCATCATTGTGATGGTAAGAAATTTCTGTATAAAATGGAATAGCAATAAAAACATTAAACATTTAGAACATAGGTTTCATTAACAGTGTTGCAGTTATAACTACATGTACCTGTAATAAATTGTTAATAACCTCTTTACAAACTATTTGGTTTTATGGCATAGAAAATGGTGTTTTTGTTCATTAATAAAAGGAAAAACAAATATATGACCAAGTTAATTATGGTTAGATACTTTCCATGAAATGTAAATTCAAATGAAAGCATTTCATGAGTACTGAAATATTCTAGAGAACCATAGTTGACCTATTGTGATAATTGCCTTACAGTAGATAAACTTTGCAGCTACACTAATGTGATACATTCAAAGTAAAACAAATATAGTATTTTAATTTGTTATAAGGAGAGAAAGTACACATATCTGATTGCACCAGTTTCATAACTTAAGTAATAACATTTTGGAAATAGTTGAAACACTGTTAAATGGAAAAGTATCTTCAAAGACTGGCAGAAATACCCACAGAACTAGGTCACATTGTAGGATGAGCTGGAGAGCATACATGTCTGCAAATAATGAGTTAGTGAAAGAAATTTTTTGACTCATTTAACCAGAACTTTGCAGCCACTAATTTTTGAATGTTACACTTTCCTCTCCCCATCTTCCCTCCCCCCCCCCACTCCCCCCTCCCCCCCTCCCACCCCCTCCTCTTCCTCCCTTCCCCCTCCCCTCTCTCTCTCTTCCCCCCCCCCCCCCATTTTTTGACTGTTTGTACCATATGATACTAACATTTTAGTAGATTATACTTTTGTCTGGATTAAAATATCAGTAATGGCCAGTGTATTATTATACAAATCATGGGTGAAATTTTGTGGTCATAGCTAAAATGTGTTTCTTTTACGTAATGCAATAAGTGTTTTAAAAAAATATTTATGAACTGAAAAGCTACCTGTAATTTACTGATATTTCTAGTGAGCTAGATGATACATGAACCTGAACGAACATATCACAGTGATGTTGCGAATTGTGAAACGTTACTTCTCATATATCCAAGTATTCCATTTTTCCTTTTTGAAATATTGTGTATAATCTTTTGTTGATGAAATTTGTATTTTCAGTGTAAGAATTATCCAGCAGATGTGGATCTATTATCTAATAGTAATTTGTGATGTTTCTATTTCAGGAACAGCATGTTCTTCAGATTGTAATTTTTGTCTTACATTCACTTTGTCACCCAAGAGATTAATTTTTTTCTTTAGTAATAAAAGAACATTCCCTAAAAGTTAACTGAACCTAATGACACTATGTTAAATTTCATTACCTGACTGGCAATTAGAGTATTCATTTTTATTTCAATAACTTTGACAGTTTGACACTGTGTTTAAATGAACATCATCACATAAAAAATTATGAAAAGGATAGATTGCTACTCACATGTTGAGTTGCAGACAGGATTAAAAGACCACTCCACACTGAGCTTTCAGCCAAAGCCTTCTTCAGAAAAGAAAGGAAGACACACACGTTCACTCAAGCAGGCACACTTCAAGCGCACGTGACCACTATTGCTGGCCACTCAGGTCAGAATGCAGTCTTAATGATGAAAGGTCATAATCCTCTTCTTCATATGATGAAGGGTATGGTGTGCCCCAAAGTAGCATCTTAGTAACTTTTCTGACAGTCCCATATTCTGCACAGACATAAAAACCCATGCCAGCTCCCCTGGTCTGTATCTCATTGGCCAGTGCTTGGTGTTATAGCTCTCTCAGTCTCTCTCCTGTGTATCCAGGTCCATATGGAAGCCAACTGTCTTTCTTCTTTGGTTGTGGTGGTGGGGTGTTTCTCATCCTCAATAGTGTCCAGAAGACCCAGAAACAGTGTATCCATTGTCATTTTTGCTTCACTACCATAGAGCAGAAAATATTGTCAAACTTGTAGTGTCTTGCTTTGCTGTGCTGTTGCAAATGTTACGATGTGCAGTATTGTGTACCAATCTTTCTGTCTGACATCAAGATCACATCCACCATTGTCTCGTGTTCTGTGACACAATTTGTCTGTAGTTGGCATGTAGTTCTCATCCTGTGGGTGATGTCTCAATATGAATGTGGGTGATGTCTCAATATGAAATCCTCTCAGATAGTAACCTCAATTAGAAAACTTTTCCACAGCCAGTGTTCATCATGCAGGATACTCTATGCTGCCAAATAATGTCCAGTACAAGGAACCTTACAATTTCCAAAGCGTGAGCAGTCAGATCCCCTTTTGTAACAGTGTAACAGGTGAGGTAGCCAGTGCATATTATTATCCATCAATTCCTATTTGTCAGCTTTAGGAACCTTTCCAAGAAATCAATTCCAATTCTGTGGAATGGTGCTTCTGCAAGCAGAATTGCTACCAGATGGCATGGAGGTAATTGCATCACTTGCATCAATTATTGGCATGCTTTACAGAGGCTCAAATAGTGTCTAGGAGATCGGTAGAGGCTTGGCCCTGATACCTGGGGCTGATTCTGTGTGGAGTCTTTACAGATCCCAGGTGAACAGCTGTTGAAGCATTGTGGAAAAACTTCAGGATAGCTGGACATAGATGAGTTGGGATGGCAGGGAACCATTTTAGCGCCATTGGATCATCGTTTCTCTTATGCAGTGTTGTGTCTATTAATTTGAATTCTCATTCAGTGAGTTCCTCTATGGTTTTCAAAAATACTGAATCTTCACTCAGTTCAGCAGCAATGTCATTTAATGTAATAACGGCTGAGATTTAATCCATGCTACTATGTTCTACCACAGAATTCCTTGAAAGACAGTCGATGTCCATATGTGTGTGTGTCCATTTTTTATGCCACTCAGATGTCTTATTCCTAAAACCTCATTCCCAGTATTGCCAGCTGACCCAGTGGATCATTCAAGCTAATCAGCCATTGTAGAGACTGGTGGTCTGTGCAGTGATCAGTGGTTTGCCAAATAAATATGACTGGACAACTCCAGAGAACTCTTTCTCAGTAGTAGAGTAATTCATCTCAGATTTGCAGAGTTCCCTGGAAGCATAAATTATAACTTTTTCAGCACCTTCCTGGATTTGTACTAGAACAGCACCTATCTGATAACCTCTAGAGTTGGTGTGAAGTGCTATATTGGCATTCTCTCATGCTATTTAGGACTGGAGAAGATGTTAGCATCTCCTTAAGGAAAAAGAAATATCTTTTCTGCATCTTGTTTCAAAAAAAATTAGCCTCTCCCTGCAGTCTACTCTGCATTTACACCTACTTCTCAAGTCACTGTATGGTGCTTCTTGAGGGTGCCCCTTACCACTACTTGTCATTGTATGTATTGTATTGTATGTTAACCGGGGCCTAGAAACGATGGAGAGGCTCCGTCCCCGCTGCAGCCACAGTGGTCCACAACCCCACGACGACTACCGCAGTCCACTTCATCCCTCTGCCACCCTACACCAAACCCAGCGTTATTGTGTGGTTCGGCCCTCAGTGGACCCTCCCAGGGAATGTCTCACACCAGACGAGTGTAGCCCCTATGTTTGCATGGTAGAATAATGGTGGTGTACACGAATGTGGAGAATTTGTTTGTGCAGCAATCGCCGACATAGTGTAGCTGAGGTGGAATAAGGGGAACCAGCCCGCATTCGCCGAGGCAGATGGAAAACCGCCTAAAAACCATCCACAGACCAGCCGGCTCACCAGACCTCAACACAAGTCCGCCGGGCAGACTCGTACCGAGGACCAGGCGCTCCTTCCCGCCCGGAAAGCCGTGTGTTAGACTGCATGGCCAACTGGGTGGGCACTACTTGTCATTTCTTTTCCTTTTCCATTCACAAATAGAGTGAGGGAGAAATTACTGACTAGCAGTAGTTCTTCCAAGAGATGTGCCTTGGTCCAGAAGTCTTTTATGAATCATCAATAATACAAGCGCATTTTGAGAAAGCTTCTCACATCACAAATGTCCCAAGGAGTCAGAAAATCTTTGACTGCTCTTATTTTCTCTGGATTAGGATGAACTCCATCAGCATTCACTAGGTGCTCCAAGAATTTTATTTTTTATTGAGCAAAGAGACAGTCTTTGGTTTCAGGTGGAGGCCTGCAGTCTAAACAAACTTCAACAATGTTGCCAGGCTGCTTAGATGTTCTTCAGATGTCTTCAGAAAACTAATAGTGTCATCCAGATAGCAAAGACACATTCATCATGTGAGATGTTGATTGAGGTTGTCCATCATACCCTCAAAGGTGGCTAGAGTGTTACATGTTCCAAACAGCATAACTCTGAACTCTTAGAGGCTGTCAGAAGTTATTAAGGCAGTCTTTTCTAGAACAGCCTCATCAACCTTGATTTGTTAGTAGCTTGTCTGCAAGTTCATAATTGAGATATACTTTATTTCTGTCGAGCAGTCAAGTGTGTCGTCAGTGTGGGTTAATGGATAGATGCCTTTCTTCATGATTTTGTTCAGCTGTTAGTAATATCTGTCACTCTATATGAGCACTGGCTACTTGGTGGATTACCTCATTGTTAATAAGATGTTTTATTGTGAGTCACTTGGACTGTCTTTTCTCCACTCTTGATTAGAAAGCATGTGAAAATTGGCGCAGAATGGCTAACACTCACTGACAGTGTTTCTTGGTCAGCCATCCTGTTGACAGTTTGATAGTAGCATCCTCTCTTACATTGTCTGTAGAAAATGACTCGCTGTGGATGCCATTAAGCAGCTGTTTCTGAACTGGTTCATGTGACCCTGTGCATGTCCCTTTAGGGATGAGTTTTGGCTGCTTGTGACAATTAGAGATCCAAAGTTCTCCTTGACCACTTACTGCGTGTACAATCATCACTTGCATGTAGATTTTGTCTATAAGCTTGAGTAGTTTTTTGCAATGGATGAGAGTTTCACAGTTTGGTTGAGCATGTAGATTATAAAACTGATGATGGCAGGATAACAATGTCTCCAACAGCAAATAACTGCCCAGAGCAATCTTTGCTATGTGTGCTTGTTGAAACATCTTTGTCAGTCTGGAACTCTGGTCTTATTTATAGAACAAGTTGTGCGAATGAATAAATATGCCAGGGGAAAGGAAATATGATCCACATCTTCTTCATTTTTATCATTGCTCTAGTCTTTTCATTGATTTTCCAGGAAGTCTTTGGCGTATATTGTGTTTCAAAGCTTTGACTTTATAGAAAGTCCGAACTGGCACATAGAAATTTCTTATAGTAAGGAAGCTCTGGCAGACTGTAAATGCCTTAGGAGTATAGCGGTACCACTGACTGAAAAGCAGAAAAGTTGAGTCACCGACAAGAACACACAAAAAGAAAGAAAACTTGCTAGCTTTCAGAATAATTCCTTTCTCAAACTAAAGTGCAGACACACACACACACACACACACACACACACACACACACACACACACATATGCACACACACACTTGTGTCCCTACATATTGCAGGCTGGAAGCACAGTACCAGGATTGCTGTTCAGCAGGTGGGCTAGCGTGGGTTGGAGATTGTGTTGGATGTGGTTAGAGAGAGAGAGAGAGAGAGACAGACAGACATGAAGAGGGGTTGGGTTGGGTAGCTAGAGGCTCAGAGGGAGGAAGCTGGTTTGCTGGCTAGGAATGGGGGCAGGAGGGGTGGCAGGGCTAGGCATGTGAATCATGGGTGCTGGAGCCGGTGGCTAGCAGTGCATAGTGAAGCTGACATAGGGATGTGAATTGGGAGGGGGTGATAGGTCAGAGGATTTAGAAACTGTTGGATGGAAGGTGTGGGGTCAGTGGGTTAACAGTGATTGAAGCCTGAAGGGTTATTGGAGCAAAGGATGTGTTGCAAGGGTAACCACCATCTCCATAGATTGGAAAAGCTGGTGGTGGAGAGAAGGATCCAGCTAGCCCAAATTGTCAAGTAGCCATTGAAATTGAGCATGATGTTCCACTTGGTGGTCAACTTTGTTCTTGGCCACAGTTTGGTGCTGCCATTATACTATTGGAGAGATGGTTGGTAGTCATACCAACATAAAAAGCTATACAGTGACTGTAGCAGAATTGGTATATTGCATGGCTGGTTTTACAGGTGGCCCTGCCTATGACGGGGTGGGATAAGTGTGCGACAAGGCCAGAGTAACAAGTGGTGGATTGAGCAGGTCTTGCATCTGAGTCTTCCCTGTGGCAAGGGTTAGGAGTAGGATGGGCATAGGGATTGACTGGGATGTTGATGGGCATAGGAGTGGACTAGGATGTTGTATAGGTTGGCTGGGTGACAGAGCACCACATTAGGGGGTGGGTTGGGAAGGGGCTAGGGTGGGTTGACGTTATTTCAGGGCATGATGATAGATAATCAAAGCCCTAACAAAGCACATGGTGTAGTTGCTCCAGTCCTGGATTATACTGGCTGATGAGGGAGGTGCTCCTTCGTAGCTGATTCTTGGACTGGTGGGGGGATTGGAGCTGTTTGAGGATACGGTAAAGGAAATTTGGAAATTTGTTTGTAGAATAGCCCCAACACCCCCCTTCCCATTAGTCCATCTATGAGACTGCAAACCTGGCACTGTGCATCCGCTGGCACTCTATAGGGATGATCATGCATGTGTGTGGGGGGTGGGGATGCACACGCGCGTGCATGTCTGGGTAGATGGGTGTGTTTGTACTCTAGCTCAAGAAAGATGCTAGCTAGCACTAGCAAGTTTTCTTTCATTATTGTGTGTCCCTCTTAATAACTCAATGCTTCTGGTTCTTGTGACTGATCTCCTTTATTCACAAAGTATTTACAGTGAAATTTTTTTCTTTATATGATCATTAATTTGTATGAGGGTAAAGAATGTAACTATAGTATGATTTGATTCCTACTGACACCTATGGTACAAGATTAGAGTAATTAATACTGATTTGATAAGAAGTAATATAAAATTAAATGGTTGTTAAATATGTTATTAGAAAAAGTGCGTCATCATTCATGTATAAATGCATAACATATCACTCACTCCCTCAAATACTTTGAAATCACTAATTTTTTGCAAAGCTATAGAATCTAATACTTCAGTTTACTTTGTTGGATACACTGTTTGTCAAATCATGGGCCACAGAATATATTTTTGTTAGTTATTATATCATGGTTTCAATATAAATCTTTTTTATTTGGTTTGAACATGTCTTTCCTGGCATAATTTGCTATATAGTTTATAATAAATTATGCACCGAGTTCAAATATTACCACATGTGCCACTCATTTTATGCAAATTTCTAAAGATATTAATATCATTCCTTTTACCACAGTTCAGTATTGAAATAATGGAAAACACAACTGTGTAATGTTGATGATACCCATAGTGTGTTAGCAAAATTTTTGTTGTTTGATGCTGATCTGCTAACAAATAAGAACATGAATTAAATCACCATTTGGTAAACTGAACTTTGTAATCTGCATTACAGTCCATTAATGAACAACTTATTTATGGATGTTATGTAGCGCCACGTGATGATAATAATAATGATAAACAATGACTAGTATTTACACTCCCAATAATATGTTTTACATTACTTGTCAGCACAAATGTGGACATATTACTTTCCATGAAGTAGAAAACTATACTATTTGTATTATTTTCAGGACTGTGAAATCTGTTTACTTGTAGTTTATGAGAACAATGGTTTTTTGTCCCAAAGGCACATATTGACTACAAATATGGACAATATTGTAAAAATAGTGTACTCAGATTTTTGAGTCTTTGGGCACAAAAGCTTTCCTGTTGTTCTCATTTATGAATTTTTCTTAACATAGCAAATTAAGGGATTAAAGAAGAAATTGTGAATGTTTCTGCAGTCTGTGTTTTAGCAATGTGTCACTAACATAAATTTCCCACGGCATAGCTCTCTCTGATAAACCTTGCGGCCATTTGGGCCGGTGCTGCTGATATTCCTGCATTCCGCTCGATGCGGACCCTGCGTGCACTGAGACCATTGCGCGCAGTCTCGCGCTGGGAGGGGATGAGAGTAAGTAGTGGGGGTCATACTGAAAAGGCATGTTATTGTGTAAATGCAAAGATTTATCAAGTACCACTGTGCTGTATATTACTCGTATTTCATGCATTTGAGTAAAAGTGAGGAGATCTTTATGAGAGTTCAGTCTTGAAGTAAGTGAATTACTATTTTTTTTCTGAATGGTGTGTTTACTAATGAACAGAAAGGAATTTGATTGTACATTTCATTAATTGATGGAAATAGAGAGACTTTGGATAAACATTATCTGCGGCTAAGAATAATGAGCAGGTCTTACGTTAGATAATAAAATTTAATTCAATTTTTGTTAACGAACCTATCAAATGTGTGGATTACCAACATCCTTAATTTCCCCACAGTTAAAGCAGCTACTAAGCTTATTAACTGATATGTATGCAGAAGATAGGTGCATGATGTTCAAAATTATTTATTTTCACTTTCCCTCTTGAGTAATAAAATTAATGTGTGTTGGTAAATTAATGTTAAGAACCTTGTATCATCTCATAAGTAGAATTATGAACAAGACTTTGAAGAATGGACTCATTGTACAGTCATGATTACTTTTATGTATAGTGTGAGTCGTGGAAAAAAAAATAGTGTTCTAGAGTGTGTGAAGTCATTAGTGGGAGAGGGAAAGAATATTTTTATAAGTTCCAGTCATGTGTTATATATTTTCATATTCATACCATGAAACTGACAGATCCACAGACACATGAAAATTTAATTCACCAAGTCATTTTATTCAGTTTATTATCTGAACAATGTTTGTAAAAGGATGTATCACAACTATCCTTTAACAAAGCTGAAAATGACATGCTGTACTTGTATTACAGACAGCCAGTTACAGTCTGTGTTTTCACTGTATGTGTACTAACTGTGAGTTGATTTTGTATCTGATCTTGTTACTACCTTTATTCTTTTTAGAAATTATTCTCCATGAATTTTTGAGGTGGGTGACTTTATAGGCCAATGAACAGGTCTCATCTCCACCTCAAATAAATAACACTGTCTGGACTTAGACTAAAAATTAAAATGATTAATTCATTCAGTCACAAATTGTATTATGCTAATTCTTTCATGAAGCAAATTCTCATGGATATGGAACAACTTAAGCTCCACAACAATAGGGAAAAGTATCTGTCACAAGCTGACAACTGTTATTACTAATGCTAAACTGCTCACATGATCAGTAGTGGGAATTACTATAAGACTATTTTTATTGCATTAAGAAGCAGGATACCGGTTTGGTGAATCAATGGTGCAGTAGTAAAATATCGTATTAATATCCTAACCTTTCAGGTTTGATGCCCAGTGAGCCCTAGGATTTTTATCTGTCATTGATCTTTTCTTTCATTTCTGGCAATGTTTTTTAATGTGGAAAACGCAGATTTGCACTGTTGTGCAGAGAATATGATAAACTATAAGTCTTCCTGCAACTGACTGGACAAATTAAAGGTTGTAGGAAGGGTATTGAATACCATCTCCAGTAGGATTAATCCTAGTACAGCACTTTAGTGTTCAAACCGCTCTTTGAGTTGATGAGAGCTATACCTCATTGCTAAAGCTGCTAGTTTGGTAAAAGCCATTGCCCTTCCTCTTACACAATTCAGTTGCTGATTTTACTATTACAACTGAATGAGTTGATTTTACTACTGCAACTGAATGAGCTAAAAACAAAGAATTCACCAAGTCCAGACAGAATCCCCATTCACTTTTACAGACAGTACTCCTTGGCATTGGGCCTGTACTTAACTTGCAGTTATCATGAATATTTAGCCCAACAGAAGATCGCAAGCAGCTGGAAAAAAGTACATATTTCTCCCATATGTAAGAAGGATAAAACAATGGACGTGCAAAATTGCGGATCAATATCCATAATGTCAGCTTCCTGTAGAGTTCTTGACCATATTGTAAGTTTGAATATAATAGATTTCATTGAGAGAGAAGCGCTTTTATGCACAAATAACACAGATTTAGAAAGCATCACTTACGTGAAACTCAGCTTGTCCTTTCTTATGTGATATATTTTGAACCATGGATGAAGACCAACAGGCAGAGTCCATATTCGTAGATTTTTGGAAAGTGTTTGACAGGGTGCCACAGTGCAGACTGTTAACGTAAGTCCAAGCATGTACAGTAGGTTCTCCCATATTTAAGTGACTTGAAGACTTTTTACATAATAGAACCCAACATGTCCTGGATGGACATTGTTCTCAGAGGCAAATGTATCATCAGGAGGGGCAAAGAGGAACGTGATAGGTCCACTTCTGTTCTCCATGTACATAAATGATCTGACAGTGTGGTTGAGCAGCAATCTGTGACTGTTTGCTGATGACACTGTAGTGTATGGGATTGTGTCATCTTTGATTTTCTGTATGAGGATACAAGATGACTTGGATAAAATTTCTTTTTGGTGTGATGAATGGCAGTGGACTGTAAATGTGGCAGATGCAATTTAATAAATATGAGCAGCAAAACAATCCTGCAATGCTTAAATACAGTGTTAGTGATGTGCTGCTTCACACAATTATGTCAATTAAATATCTAGGTGTAACATTACAAAGCAGCTTGAAATGGATCAAGAAAGTAAAGTTGGTTGTAACAAAGATGAGTGGTCAACTTCGGTTTATTGGAAGAACTGTAGGAAAGTGTAGCTCATCTAGAAAGGTTACTACATACAGAACATGTGTGTGACCCATTCTTGAGTACTACTATAACGTTTGGTACTCCAGCCAGTTTGGATTACAGGAAGATACACAATTCAGGAGGTATCTGCTAGATTGGTTACTGTTAGGATTTACCAGCATGAGAGAATTATGGAAATGTGCTGTGAACTCAAATAGGAATCCCTAGAGGGAAGAAGACATTATTGTTGTGAAACACTATTGAGAAAGTGTAGAGATCCAGCATCTGTGAGAGATAGCAAAATGATCCTGCTGCCACCAACATACGTCTGAATTAAGGGTGGTGAAGACGAGATGAGATCAAGGCCTGTTTGGAAGCATATAGATACTTGTTTTTCCCACATCTCAGTTGCAGGTGGAATGGGGATGGGAATGACTAGAAGTGGTATGGGGAACCTCCACAGTGACCATATGGTGGCTTGCGGAGTATGCCTTGCAAGTTTAGTGAATGAATTACAGTGTCAAAATGATAGAAATATCACTAATTGCATCTTTGTTTAATTCATCTTCTGTGGGAAGTAAGTAAGGAAATGGTTTTCAACAGTTATCTTCTTAGACTTCCTTGCAAATGGCAAAGCAAAGAAGACCTGTGACACTCACTTATATAATAATTTATTTGGAATCAGTACACAGATTGATGCAAGAAAATTTGGAAGAAATGTGGAACCAAAAGTGATTGCTTCTAATATTGATCTCCATAATTTGTTACGTGCATTAACAATGCAAGAAAGGTATGCCTGAAACTTACCAGGTATGAGAGTAGAAAGATGAGTCTCTCATTGACATAATGTGACATGAAAGTCATTGAATGGGAAAGGCTACCAACTTGATTCAAGTGTGCTCCCACAAACACTGGCTGAATACGTGCCTGAAATAGCCAAATAAATTGAAAGTTGTACGTTGTTAACTTTCATGGAAATATAAAACTTTATTAGCGCTCTTGCACATGTTATTAAATTTTTCTATTCATGGGTCATAATAATCTTATAAATCAGATCAGTAGACAGGAATCACTCACTATGAGCCAAATGATGAGCAATGAATTGGTTTACTCTTCGACAGTTAATGCCATTTTCTAATCTAATCTAAGCTATATATCACCCACCATTCATGCACAGGTGAAATGTTTCCTGCCCATTATTATGTATTATTATTTTCATCCTTATACTTTCGTATTGAAAACAAAGTTACAGTTGCACATCAAATAGAAAAATATGCATTGTGATTGTCAATGCTTGCTCAGAGTGATTCATAATCTCTAGATAACGTGTGTATAAAAATTCCTTTCTTTCAGAAGTGTGTGTGTGTGTGTGTGTGTGTGTGTGTGTGTGTGTGTGTGTGTGTGTGTGTGTGTGTCTGTGTGTGTGTGTGAGAGAGAGAGAGAGAGAAAGAGAGAGAGAGAGAGAGAGAGAGAGAGACAGAGACAGAGAGAGAGATAACAAACGAGTTCTTACAAACTGTGACTTGATAAATCTTTGTACAGCTTAAGTGAACAATAATAACACAAACTCTGTCAGACTCCCGCCCCCATATTTCCTACTGACTTGATGCCATGTTCTTCAATTCTGTGCCACTCTTCATGTCTGTCTTTCTTAATGTTTATGTATCTTTTTTATTTTACTTTTATAATATGTTGAGTACATCATTGAGCTGATCTGGGTGTTGGTGTTGCACAAAACTTACTGTTTCGTACCTGTAGATAACATCTTTCATTGCTCGCCCGTTTGTGGATATAAAGTATACATGCTTTATGTGTATTTTGTGTGAGTGCTTATGTGTAGTATGTCTAATGCGATTGATGTATTCATTGTACTTATGTATTTGTGTGGTGTGTGTAATATTTCTCTCTGTGTATACTGTATCTATTTGTTTCAGGAAAAGGGTCTTCTTCTACAGTCTTACTGTGCAAACATTTGTTGTATAATATTTCTTTCTTTTTTTCCTTTTTTGTTTCTTTCCCCATCACAGTATCTCAGAATGCTTCAAAACAAATGTTGGTGATAAACCAATTCTTGTAGACATCATCAAGCTAATTTCTCCATGCTGGTGAATTATCTATATGTACTGACCAATTAATTACCTCTCATTAACTAGGAAACTTAAGTAATTGCCTCATGTGCCACATAAATCTAGTTAGAACACTGCAGTTTTCTGATGGTAGTTATGAATTAGTGGCAAATCTTTATCACCATTTTGGGGAAATAAGTCTTGATTATGTGTTTACCATCTGTTTTAGTTTGTGTTGGTAACTGAAAAGACAATTACCCACACAAGCAAATCAGCTTGGAACTCCATACAATACACCTGCGTTTAGTTAGTTGTGTTTCTAGCTCCCTGCTGTGATGTGGTGGTAGTAAGTGTTTGCTCTGAGATGTGCTTCTTTTCCTTCATTTCTGTTTCAACTGTAAAAATTCCTAAATGTATTCACTTCAGGTCTCGCTCATAAACTTCGTAGCATCCTTGTGTGGGGCAGGAGGCATACAAGCCTTCAAAACTATGAGGACTCTCAGGGCCCTTAGGCCTCTTAGAGCTATGTCTAGAATGCAGGGGATGAGGGTATGTACCCAGCAGTCTCATGGGACCTTGGAGGAGAGAAGCTATTTGATGACTGCTTGCATTTATACATTTATGGCACTTTATTTCAGTGGCATGAAAGGTTACTTAATATAGATGTTTCAGCCTGCAAACAAACTAACAGCAATGCTTTGTTAACTTCTTGAAAATCTCTTTTATGTTGCATTATGGGTCACAAAATATTAACATAAAATTAGAAGACTCAAGAAAAAAATACATTCTTTTGTGTCATTAAAAGATTTCTTCCATTCTCCTTGAAAGGTTACCATGAGACTTTGGGAGTAGATTTCTTTAGATTGAAAATGCCCTGAGACTTATTTTTTCTGTCACATTAGCATGCTCTGCTTAGCCCATCCCTTCAGCTAACAGTTTATGTTTCAAACTCCCATTTTCTTCTACACCGCAGATTTTTACCCTAGTCTTGTAGCTGTCATGTGCACTGTAGAACCAATATTTACATCTATTAGAAATGAGAAAATTGAGAAATATTAGCAACTTAAGGCTATATATATATATAAATTTGTTTAAAAAATATAATATTTCTCATGGCATAGCTAGTTTTTGTGTTCTGATTAAAGTAAAGCTGAATGGGTTTTGCGTTATAAATGAACAGACACATTAAAGGAAATGCTGTATGACTTGTCTCTCAGCACCTTTGTGACAGAGAATAAAACCTTTCCAGTGCTTTGGGGATCTGCACTCTTCATACTAACACTGACAGAATTTTTTTTTTGTGTAAGACTCTCACAGCCATTTTTTGAAGAATGCACCTGGTGGTTGATTCTCTGATGTATTAGTCATCGTTCACTAACATAGAAGCACTGTAACAAAAGTAATTATCACAAATGAATTCACAACAGTTTCAGCTACTGTACAAAAATTCAGTTCACTTGCAGAGAACATTTGCATTGCATACACCGTAGGTGACAATAATTGGTTGTTTACATTAAAAAAGATATCAAAATTAAGATTTTTTTTGTATATTGAGACTCAAGTACTTAATGTAGACACTTATTCCAGTTCATAAGTTTTGTAAACTTTTAAAAAGTAAGCTTCTTCAAAAATAATTGCTCACTTGAGCTTTCAAATAACAGCAGAATGCTCAAAAAGGATAGTTGCTTTAACATGACATATGACAGGTGACCTGTCATACAAGTCATTCTGCTTGTAATTTGCATAACAGAACCATTCCTGCAAAACTTACAATATTCCTACTGGGCCTATAACATAGGCATCTTGTAGAGCTTATCTGTGGTATCTGAAACACAAATGTTGGAAGAATAGTAAGGTCTTGTGTGCCCTTTTTTATCACGTAATGTTTGAGAAATATCAGAACCATATGTGTGTTTTCACTGTAGAAATACTTTTTCTTATTTGAAGATCTTTACAGACAATAGAGGGAGCTTTACATGGCAGTGTTAATATATGTGCATGGAGACCCAACTGTGATACCCGAAGTTGGCCTATAGACTGAACTCCAGAACTGATTTAGGGAAACTGAATGCCCATTGTCATTGTAATGTGGGTAAGACTGAATATAATTGCAGGCCCTATTTCCTTCTTTCCTGATGTGTTGATGTTGAAAGAAGTAGAGAATGCACAATCTGCAGCTCTAATCCATGTTGCGAAGCCACTTGTAAGCAAGGAGTCAGATGTTAAGCATTTCCTGTGGCTTACAGGGAACTATTTTTGAAACCTGAAAGGAATATTGCACAATTTTCATCTGTTCAGCTATCATAACTTAATATCAGGTGGGAAAAAAGAAGAAAATCTTAAAAAGGTAAAGCTGTTATGGTATAGTAGGGATTACCTCACAGTTTCTTCTTTCATATGTGGAACTACAAAAGCCCAATTGGGAACACGTGGGATATCCCAGTATATCTCTCTGACTTTGAATCACCTTGGTATCCATCTGTTTGGCTCACAAATGAATTTTTCCCAACAGCTGTTTCTGCTGAGAACATTTTACAGTAATGGTAGATCAAAGCTCACAAGATTCTTCCTTTGATGTAATGACACCGTGTGGAACTTGTTCATTGTTGCACGGAGTGGTGTAGTTTGACATCCACACAGACATGCCACACCATGCTGCACCGAATCTCATTCCTTTGTTTCATGTGGTGTAGCCATTGTGGACATGGTGTAATCGAGTGATGTGAACCAGTGTGCAGTACCAGACACGTAGGCTTGGGGCACTGCGGCAGAGGTGTACAACTTAGGTGCATTGTCTAATAGGTGCTTAATAATTCAGGTGGAGAATGTAATTCTCGCAGGTTCACTTTTTTACTCGTGCAGCACATTACTCTTATTTTATTCTTCAAAATGAAGACACTGAAGTACACAAGTAATTTATCCATTTTTCCAATCACAACATGTGGATGAAGGCTGTAATCAAATTAACTTCATAATAGACTGCAACAAGAAGAAAATCAGTGTGCAGTGTTTGTCTTGATTGAATAGTGTGTAGTCGAATGGTATCCAGTCTTGCTTCCCATTCCCCGAGTGCACCAGACGAACAGGCATGAGCACTGCATCATTGAACAGCTTCCACTCTTGATTCCTGTTGCTTGTCTGTTTCAGACAAAGGGGGTTGAGCAGTGCATATTCAGATAGTTAAAACTTTTGCTTCTCATTGCCCATCTTTTTCTGAAGCTCATAATGCCTTTTCCTTTTGTGTTTCACCAGTTGTTATTTGGGTAGTGGAAATGATTTGGCTTCAAAAATAATACTTTGTATACACTGTTAACAAAAGCAGTGGTTTATTGGAATTTGTGTAAGGATTTTAAAATTGTCCAGGTTTTATGGCTCTGGCACCATATTTTCCTGTTATGAGTGTTGCATCACTGTTGTGTGGCTTTGGAATTCCAGCTCATCCTGCAGTTCCCTGGGTGTGGAGCTTCCTTCAAGTTGTTTTGGTGCCGACAGAGTTTGCAAATGCAACATTCATTTCTGCAGTGATTTTGCAGCTATCATCCCTTTTATTTGTCACAAACCTCTTCAATGACACTTTCATTCACGTTGTGACCTCATGGATGATGTTTTCTGGCCATCCCCCTAAATAACAGTAGATATAGGCTACTTTATTTGCAGTGGGAATGTGTTAATTAAATCAGGAATTTGTGGGGCTGGAAATACCGTATTTACTCGAATCTAAGCCGCACTCGAATCTAAGCCGCACCTGAAAAATGAGCCTCGAAATAAAGGAAAAAAAAAATTCCCAAATCTAAGCCGCACCTGAAATTTGAGCCTCGAAATTCAAGGGGAGAGAAAAGTTTCAGGCCGAACCTCCAAATCGAAACAAAGTTGGTCCATTGTAATATGAGACACAATTTAGGTCGAATGAATGACGATACAGCTACAGTAGTTTGGTTCGAGTTGTAAGCTTAGCACTTAAGCTTTACCAGGTAGCCGTTGCTATGAGTCAGGCGCTCCGTCCGTATTTATACGGATACCCTTCCTTTTTTCACGTGCTTCGTCTGGTTTGAATTGATTGCTTATTTTGCTTTGATCTGATAAGTGCCGTTTTCTATGTTATAGGTGTTTACTTCAGTCACTCTAAGCTGAAAATGCATTACTATATTGTGTCATGCATTGTTTGTCGCATTCTGATAGTGCGTGTTTACGGCCTGTCGCTGCTCGTGGCATGGCTTGCTTTTGTGCGCGCTACCGCCGCCTACAATTAAAAAAAGAGAGGAATCGTCTCATTAGCGAAACAATGGCAAGAGACTGCTATTTGTTGTTACTTACACTGCTGCTTTCTTTGATAATGATCAACAAGAACCAAATAATAGACTGCGTATGATAGAACATGTTCTGAACGAGAGTTTGGCGAAAATTTTTCTCCGTTTGAAAATCTTGGCGGTCGTTTCTTTAGTACATCAAATTCTGCACAGAAATTAGTCATCTTAGATTTAAAAATCTAGTCAGTTGCCGTGCTTCATTTCTGACTGTATCACTATTAGGCATAAGAGTAATACGAATATGAACATGACACGGTACGTATATTCTTCCGCGATTGCTGTTGTCTCACGCTAGTTTCGTAGTTTATTAGGCAGACAGGATTTAAATGAGATAGAAGCAAACACGAAAGAATACATGGCAGAATGTTTATATTCGAATTATTCTTATGGTGAAGAGAATACTGCATGTGATTCACATTTCATCAAGTTCCTATTAGCAACCATCTCTTCTCACAGGTAAGAAAAAATTCAGAACGTAGAGTTGGCCATATTGACAAAAATCTCAGTCTTGCCAGTCAGATTTTCGTAGTACATTGAAATTCTGCTACATTCGAAGATGAACAATACGGAATTTGTATTTACTTCATTGGATAATGTATGAAAATCCAGTGGTCGAAACTCGGGCGGAGAAAAAAAGCTCGTCTTCCAATTTTTTTTTTTAAATTTTTTTTACTGACGCAGAGGTTTTGGCACCAGTATTTATCTTTGTGCCTACAAAGGATGCCTGTGTAGCGCTACATATATTCGATGGCAGAAGTTAGTTATGGCGGCACCTACCAACATTTTTCAGAACTTCCGCTTGCTTCGCACTCGATTCTAAGCCGCAGACGGTTTTTTGGATTACAAAAAGCGGAAAAAAAGTGCGGCTTAGATTCGAGTAAATACGGTAGCTGTGAATAAAATGAATCACACTGATTTTATATGTTGGATGGCATTTTCTTCATAATGTGCCTGAAAACAATCATTTGAATTCTGTTCATGCTAAGAACTGCACACCTACTGCACTTCTTTAGCTGCAAGGTGTGTTGGACAAACGGTATGAAACTGACAACCTTCATACATTTAAATAATGCTATATTTCATTGGTTAAAAATCAGTATTAGTGACTTAGTAGGCTTTCGTGGTATAATAATTCTTGATAGTCTCCTTGGCTTTACTGTCATATCCTAAAATCAACATGATTCAATATTTCAGTCTCTCCACCATCTTCTGCAAAAATGTGTTACTGCTGGAACACTGAAAACTGATGCAAAGGCTGCAAATTAACATCCTATATAGGCCACTCTCCACATTTGCTGCCCTTCAAGACAGGGCAAGTAATGCCACCTTTAGTAGAACACTGGTGGCAATGATGTATTGCAATCAGAGACTAACCTCAGATACTTGGGTTGGCCACATGGATGAATGTAGTCTTTTGATGCAGGATAGTACAGGTTTCCACGTTCTGCTAAGAGGAAAACCATTGCCTCTATTGATCAAATTGTCTGCTGACCTAATTTCAGTTACATCTTTATAAACACTGTTCAGAAAACTGTAAGTATTTGCAACTATTACAATCTTGTCAAGTTTCATCATGTCTTCCTCATTTAGGCAATGTTCTGCTACTGCCAATTTTTCTGGCTGTTTTACCTTTGTCTGTCGGAAATGCTCCATGCTCTTTTCCTGAACTGTGTGAATTGAATGGCCAATATAAGCCTTCCCACACTGACATATAACTTTATATATGCCTGTCTTCCTAAGTCCCAAACCATCTTTCACAGATCCAAGTAGTGCCCTTATCTCAGAATGTGGATGGAACACACTCTTAATGTTAAAACCCCTTAGAAATCTTCCAGTCATATAGTGTGTCCCCAGCATAAGGAATAATGGCCACAGATCTATGCTTCTCCTCATGCATATCCGGGATGATCCAAACTCCATAGCCCATCGAATTTGCTTATTACAGAATCAATTTTTTGTAAACATAGCCATGTGCAACTTCTTGGGTTAAGCTGTTCGTATCAGAAATGGCATGTGCTCTGCATACCAGAGTCCTAAGAATGCCATTGCATTGGTATGGTGGATGGCAGCTCTTAGCACACAGACACCAATTGATGTGTATTGGCTTTCAGTGAAAACTATGTCCCAGAGTACCATTTTGTTTTTTGTAAACTCTATCACTCAGCTTACAGAAGAATTCTGCTTAGGTTGTGTGGTATGCCAAAGCTGCATAAGGAAGGGAATTCCTTTATGCCTTATTGTTAGTAATTTGGGAGCACGCACTAATAACCTGGCAAAGTATTTAACATCTGTTTTCAGCCCACATGTTGTCAAGTGTGAACATGATATCTCCTAGTCGGTGGATTTTATTTGACCATTGAAATCCGTGAGGCCGGATTTTTCACATTTACTAGTGATTTTTGACATGGTATCTCTATTTACACAAGTATCTCTGGAAAATCCTCAAGTATGATTAATGAAAAACTGGTTAGAGAATTGGTGGAGCTTTGTCATCATGTGCTGACATCCACATATTTTTCATTTAACCCTACTGTGGGCGCACCTTTCGTACTTTCATGAGTGGGCACATTGCGGCTTTTACACAGCAATTAGTGTTACATTTTTAACCTAAAGAAAAATAATCGTTACATAATTGCCAGTTACATTTTATTGGAGAAAACATAACATAACATTCCATGGCTGTATAAAAATAATCTTTTATTTATTTGTTGCTGTCACAATTGTCTATTATTGCCATTGTAATTTATAACAAGCCGATATTCTTTATTGCCTTGATGGTTCTTTTAATGAAATCCTCCATTATGAAATGGAGCATTCATAAACTCTCACTCCTGTTTATGATTGTGAATAAATTAGTCAACTTCCATCTGCAGCTCACTTTCACATTGTACACATTTTCTATCTATGATACCATGTTTCTTGCATAAATTTTTCTTACATTTCATACATACTGTTTTGGTTCTGTTCTTTTTATGCCTGCCACATAAGTAACAAATTCCAGGTTTTGTTGGCTCCTTGGTATTCTCTTCTTCATGCCTATATTTGGTCAAGAAGGTATGAATATCCTTGGGAATTGTCTCAAGTAATGCTGGTTGATTCAAATGTTCTTCTATTAGGTCCAGAGCAAGATGTTTCAAAAAAATTCGTCTTCTTTCTTTATTGTCAGGATTGTTGAATTTGAAAATAATGTTTGCATTCATAATAATGTTTACATTTATCCCAGCAGTATCTCAATGTCTGTAGAAAAGTGCAAGTGGCCATCGTCGCGCTATTCTGGAAGTACTGTAGGATAAGTACATCTGATCTACAGTGTCTGCTCCTCCTTTGGTAGCATTGTAGTCCAAATTCACTCTCTATTTCTTAGTCTCTTGACCTATTTCATTTGTGCTTTGCATTGTCAATAAAAAATCACAGATTTGTTCTTTTTCGGAGCAGTCGAGACCATGCAAAAAACGTCTTGAAAACCGAAGAGACATGACTGGACTCCTCAGGTTTTATTTGCTTGGAATTCTTGAGATATTTCCTTCTTATTTTTTTCCCCATGTTTCCCAAGAAAGTCAAACCTTTACCGAGGAGATTTTCAGCCAGGGGGCAGCTACTGTTGTAATTGTCAGTCATAAGATTTCTGTTCATTTTCTCAATTGGTGTCACTAATCTTGGCACAATGTTATCAGGCTTGTTACACTTCAGTTAGAGTCCTGGAATCTGCTTGCCACAGAAAATATCTAAGTTCAGGGTGTAAAATGTTTTGGCATCACACATCTCGTCAATAGTGACAAACTCACTGACATTGTATTGAGCTAGGCAATTGTTGACAAACACTTGATGGAAGTCCCGAATAGGTGCTAGTTTGTCACTTTGTTTTCTTTCATTCCAGTTGCCCAGGTCGTCGAACCTAAGAGTTCGAAGCAGAAAGCAAAAGTGCTTATAGCTGAAGAGAGCTCGTAAAAGAATCATTCCTGTACCATCTGCATCCCACAGTTCACAGCAGTTTGTGTTTCCTCCTTTCTTTATATCTATTAGATATAATTCACCTAAAAGAGCCTTTATCTGTGGTTTTGTGGTGTCTCATGCAGTCTCATTCTCTTGAATATTGAACTTCAGCTCTTTTACTATTCTGGATGTATCGGTTTGTATTTTCCACAATTTTGTCAATCATCCCATCAGTAATAAATAGGTAAAATGCATCAATTTCTATTTCCGTGATTTCAGCACTTGCTTTTGGACCTGCAAAACTTTTAGGATGTTCTTGGCCTTGGTTTTAGAAGAAGAAGGAAGGGGTTCACTTATCCAAATACTTTCCTTATCTTTTTCTACGTAAAATCGGTAATCATCTGTTTGTTGTCTTCCCTCTTCAACCAAATTTTCACCAATCACGATAAATTTTATCTCCACCAAGTTGTATCTCAGTCCTAGGTAATTGCATTGATGAATTAAAGTCACCCAACCCAATTGACATAATCTGCCTCTCTGAACACCATGTGACCACTGGTATAGGAACTAGGCCTAAGCACAATGAGAAACTCAGACAGGAGAGTGCTGCAAATGTTAGAATAAGGAAAGGTTCTCATAAAAGTATAATTAAAAATAATGTAAGTATATTTCATCAAAATATTGGGAGTTTAAAGAATAAAGTAGATGAGCTTCTGGTTTGTTTAGAAGATTTAGAAGCTGAGAATGAAATAGATATACTATGCCTGTCTGAGCATCACATTGTTGCTGATATGAATAAGGTAAATGTAAGTGGTTATAAGCTCTCTGCACATGTAATGAGAGAAAATATGGAGAAAGGAGGAGTTGCCATATATGTCAAAAGTTATCATTGTGCAAAAAGTATAGAAACAAAAAAGTTTTGTGTAGAGAAACATATAGAAGCATGTGCCTGTGAGCTTAAATTAAATAAAGGCACATTTATAATTGTAACTGTATATAGGTCCCCATCAGGAAATTTTCATCTATTTCTGAAAAATTTGGACTCCTTGTTGTGCCATCTGTCAGACAGAGGGAAGCAAATTATTATTTGTGGGGACTTCAATGTAGATTCTCTGAAAGAGGGTAATAGGAAAAATGACCTTGAAGTATTACTCGGTTCTTTCAATTTGACACCCGTTATTGATTTTCCTACTCGGGTGGTAAAGGATAGCAGCTCACTGATAGATAACTTCTTTATAGACCAAGATAAGTTTAACCAGATAAATGCTCAGCCTGTTGAGAATGGTCTTTCTGATCATGGTGCACAGCTAGTTACAATATATGACATAGCTCCATTCAGCAATACTAAACAGTCCTCCAAAGTAGTACGTTCAGTCAACGATTTAACAATTGCAAATTTCAGGGAAAGCCTACAGCAGTTAGACTGGGATGAGGTGTACCGTGAACCTGATGCCAATTGAAAATATAATTTATTTCATGACATTTTTGTAAATGCATTTGAAAACTGCTTCCCCAAGAAAATAGTTAAATATACTCGTAAGAAACCTTGTAACAAACCATGGCTTACTAAGGGTATAAAAATATCTTGTAACCGGAAAAGGGAAATGTATCTGACAGCAAGAAAGAGTAGTGACCCAGAAACTATCAAACATTATAAAAACTACTGTGTTATATTAAGAAAAGTTATTAAAAAATCCAGGAGTATGTGTATCATGTCTGAAATCAGCAACTCTGATAATAAAATTAAAACAATTTGGAATATTATTAAAAGAGAAACAGGTCAACCAAGAGCAGAGGAAGACAGTATTACCATCAAATTGAATGAAAACTTTACGAACAAAAAGTCAGAAGTTGAAAATATTTTTAATAATCATTTTCTAAATGTTGTGGATATAGTAGGTTCCAGGTGTTCATTAGAAGATGCTAGGCTGTTAATGGAAGAGGCCATACCTATGCAATTTGATACAATTGAAATCTCACCCACTTCTCCCTCTGAAATTAGGAAAATAATAAACTTGCTTAAAAGCAAAAACTCACATGGAATTGATGGCATTTCCAGCAAAATACTAAAAGCTTGTTCTCAACAGATAAATAAGATTCTCAGCCACCTGTGTAATAGCTCTCTGGAACAGGGCATTTTCCCTGATAGACTGAAATATGCTATTGTTATACCTTTGCATAAAAAGGGGGATAGATCTGATGTCAACAATTACCGTCCAATCTCCCTTCTAACAGCTTTATCCAAAATTTTTGAGAAAGTAATGTATTCAAGAGTAGCTTCACATATCTGTAAAAATGAAGTACTAACAAAATGTCAGTTTGGTTTCCAGAAAGGTTTTTCAACAGAAAATGCCATATATGCTTTCACCAGTCAAATTTCGAATGATCTGAATAACCGAACACCACCCATTGGGATTTTTTGTGATCTCTCAAAGGCTTTTGATTGTGTAGATCATGAAATTCTGCTAGACAAGCTCAAGTATTGTGGCATGAGTGGGACATTGCACAAATGGTTTAATTCGTACCTAACTGGAAGAGTGCAGAAAGTTGAAATAAGTAGTTCTCGTAACATGCAAAGATCAGCACATTCCTCAAACTGGGGAACTATCAAGAATGGGGTTCCACAAGGGTCAGTCTTGGGTCCTTTGTTGTTCTTATTATATATTAATGACTTGCCATTCTATATTCATGAAGAGGCAAAGTTAGTTCTCTTCGCTGATGATACAAGTATAGTAATCACACCTGAGAAACAAGAATTAACTGATGAAATTGTCAATACTGTCTTTCAGAAAATTACTAAATGGTTCCTTGTAAACGGACTCTCACTGAATTTGGATAAGACACAGTACATACAGTTCCGTACAGTGAATGGTATGACGCCATTAATAAATATAGACCTTAATCAGAAGCATATAGCTAAGGTAGAATATTCCAAATTTTTAGGTATGTCCATTGATGAGAGATTAAATTGGAAGAAACACATTGATGATCTGCTGAAACGTTTGAGTTCAGCTACTTATGCAATAAGGGTAATTGCAAATTTTGGCGATAAACATCTTAGTAAATTAGCTTACTACGCCTATTTTCACTCATTGCTTTCATATGGCATCATATTTTGGGGTAATTCATCACTGAGGAATAAAGTATTTATTGCACAAAAGCGTGTAATCAGAATAATAGCTGGAGTCCACCCAAGATCATCCTGCAGACATTTATTTAAGGATCTAGGGATATTCACAGTAGCTTCTCAGTATATATACTCTCTTATGAAATTTGTTATTAATAACCAAACCCAATTCAAAAGTAATAGCAGAGTGCATAACTACAATACTAGGAGAAAGGACGATCTTCACTATTCAAGATTAAATCTAACTTTGGCACAGAAAGGGGTGAATTACACTGGCACTAAAGTCTTTGGTCACTTACCAAATAGTATCAAAAGTCTGACAGATAACCAACAAGTATTTAAGAAGAAATTAAAAGAATTTCTGAATGACAACTCCTTCTACTCCATAGAGGAATTTTTAGATATAAATTAAGAAAAAAAAATAAAAAATAAATAAATAAATAAAGAAAAACAAAAAACACAAAAAATTTGTTTTATTAACTTAAGTATGTTGTTAAATTAACCTAATTATGTCATGTATTGGAAAATTCGACTCGTTCCACATCATTACGAAATATCGTATTCATGATCCATGGAACTAGTATTAATCTAATCTAATCTAATCTAATCTAATCTAGGTGGTCATCTGTTTCCTCTGTTGATTGTTCGGAGTCACTGCTGTGGTTTTCTTCTTCAATAACTTCCTCTTCCAACTCAGATTCACATGAATGTGACAATTCTTGTGATTCTTCTTCTGACAATTCTCGCAATATTTTCTCATAGTCTTCAGGATGTACAATTAGACGGTGCCTATCAAATAACTTCTTTTTCTCAATTTCCACGCTTTTATGAGACCTAATGAAACACATGTTTTTATAAAGGTAATACATTGTAGCAAATCAATATCTGAGATTGTATAATGTAATGAAAATTGCATATAGGAACTTTGACTGGATTTGAATATTCATTCTATACTAATATAACAGAAAGATTGCCTTGAGCAAACCAAAACCACAAGTAAAGAAAATACTCATATCACAAGACGCGTAGTGGCAAACACGCTGCAAACTAACACTCACGTTTCAAACAACAATAGCGACCGAACTGCTGAAAGCATGAGTCGCGCAAATGTAGCAAGTGGTGACATATGTTGAGAATAACAAATACGTATCTGGTCATGGAGGCAACTGTAACTCTATCTGTGATACTAACAGAAAACTAAATCTTGCTACTAACTGCCGCAGGAGCGTCCACCGAAGGGTTAATGGCAGCATTTTTCAACAGAATGATGGAATGGCTATGGGTAATCCTTTGTCACCCCTATCCACCAATTTATTAGTGGAGGACATCAAGGACAGGGCACTGAGGACTTCGGCATTGTGACCCACCTGCTTCTGGAAGCAGGCAATTCTTTTTTTGTGTGTCCCTATGGATGTGATGTTCTCAACAGTTTTTTTGTCCCACTTTAACTGTCTTTATTCCAGCATTAAATTTACCTTGTAAATCTAAATTGATGGGAGGCAGCCATTTTTGGATGTCATGATTACAAAAAAACAAGATGGTAGTCTGGGACATAATGTTCACTGAAAGCCCACATACACTGTTCCATATCTGCATGCCAAAAGATGTCATCCATCATACCAATGCAATGGCATCCTTATGACTCTGGCACGCACAGCATATGCCATTTCTAACACAGACAATTTAACCTAAGAACTTACACATTTGATGGGAGTATTTAAGGAAAATGGATACTCTGAGAAGCATATTTCCTGGAATATGGAGTTTGGACCATCTCCAGAGATGTGTGAAAAGGAGCATAGGTCTGTGGCTTTTTTCTTTGTGCTTGGGGCATATTGTTTAAGAGTAGAAGAATTTTAAAGGGTTTTATAGTTAGCCACTGAGTGCACCAATCTCAATCAAAAAGCAAGATAACTAAGGTCCCATGATCACTGCCAAAAGTAAACCATATATAAAGTGCCTCTATGGCACACCAACATTATTTGCTGGTCAGCAAACCTTTGTCTGTCAACCATGGATTTGACCACAGTTAACTCTGTGTATTGCAATGGAAGGCACCATGGAGATGCACCAGTATTAAGAGAGATATGAATTTGTACACGGCTGCCTATATACGTAAGTTTCCTTGACAGTCACTAGTGAGTGACATCATTGTCACACAATCTCACTTTTATCAACCATCTTAAGAGCATTTATACCTCATTACTAGACCATCCATTTATGATTGCCAAAATGGAAAACAATATAAGAACACAGAAGTTTTTCAAATACGAGATGGGAACACTTCTCAAAATTGTTGGTGTGCTTGCATCATTTCTTGAAAGTAAAAGCAATAATGGCTCCAGTACAAAAGAAGAAATGTGTAGTGTCTCATTTCAATCATTACTTTTTTGTTTAGTTCAAATAACTGCATCACTTAAATGTAAAATTCATCAAATATATACTGTTTAACACATCTGATCATCATTTTTATGAAAAATGCATGTCTTCTTATTTCTAAATAAATACTGCATACAAGACTCCAGTTTTCATTGCAAACAGAAATTCTTAATTACTGATCTTTTATAAAAGTCATTAATCAAGATAATAATTTAAAAAATTACAAATTAATTTTTTCCCATCCTTTTTTTTATTTTACACATCATGTAAATGGTCATAAAAGATGCACCTTTGTTTAAAATTTCAATCCATTTAGAACTGAACCCAGGCACCCCCCACACAGTGAGCAAGTACACTACAATAGAGCCACACTGTTTGATAATTTCTCCCTTCCTTTAGCATGTCAAACATTGTCAGAAAACTTAAGAAGTCGATTTCTCGAGAATTTTTTAGGATTGTGTTGGACTACTTTGGTAGAGGTATATTTGAGTTTCGAACTTCACATACAGTAAATTAAAAAAATTATAAAAATCCGATTGGTCATTTGGAGACACAATTTGATTCCACTCCTGCTAAGTTTGATTCATAAATTAATGAGTTCATCTTACATATATGTTATGGTATATGATGCCTTGAGTCTGTCTCAGCACATTGAAATGCAACATCATTTTAATATCATACACTTATAAAACCCCAATCATCTCACAGAAACTGGGCTTGAGCCACAGTCAAATTTAACCATGGTCAACACCCTCATTTAACTTTGATTGAGATTGGGGCACCAGAATTTTGCATTGAAACAGTGTTAAATGGCAACCTTCCCGAGGTTAAATTTTAATTGAGTTTGGTACACTCAGCTGTAAGCGTGTATCTGTCAACCTTCCAAGATAAGGGCACTGCTCGGCTCTGTGAAAGATGATTTGGGACTTAGGAAACCAGGCATATAAAAAATTCGATGTCACTGTGGGAAGGCTTACATGAGCCATTTGATTCACACAGTTCAGGTATGGTGCATGGAACATCACTGTTACACGAGGCTACAACAGCTGGAAATATCAGTGGTAGCAGAACGTTGGCTAAACAGGGAACACAAGGTGAAATTTGATGAGACTGTGGTAGTCACCATTACTTCTAGTGTTTGGGAACAGTGTTTACAAACCCTGTATCCTGCATCAAAACACAATATTCTTCTGTGCAGCTAGTCCTGTTGTTAGAAAGTAGTGTGTGAGTGTGATACATTGTTACCACTATTGTTCTACTAAAGGCAGCACCACCAGCCCAGTCTTGGAGGACAGCAAAAGAGGTGAATGGTGAATGGCCATGGATAATACAGAGGCCTATATAGGTTGATGGTTTGCAGATGTGGCATCAGTTTTCAAAGGGTCTCATCAGCAGCAATGTTCTTCTAAAGACAGTGTACAGATGAATTGCCGAAATATCAAATCCTGTTAGGATCTGGCAACAAATTCCAGGAGACTTATCATCCAATATCACGACAGTACTTGATGCTAGCTCAGTAAAATAACATTGCTGTAATGGAATAAGCTCATGGTGTCCTGACATATCTATAAGAGTGCATTATAAGTATATCTATCCTCATTTAATTTCGTATTTGTAATAAGTAAGCCATTGTTGTGCATAAACAGAAGGCAATAAAAGTAGTAGTAGCTCCTCTTTGAGCAGCACTTATTTTGGAAGCAGTAGTTTGTACTTTGTGAATTAATGGTTTCAGTAATTTATTATACACGAGGATATGTAGTGCTGATTGTGATAACTGTCTCTAAAATATATAGTTTTGTTGGTTCTACAATGTGATTTAAGTGTGTGTGTGTGTGTGTGTGTGTGTGTGTGTGTGTGTGTGTGTGTGTGTGTGTGTGTACACAAGGACATGGGTACATACACACATCAAAAAAAGTTTTGCATAACCCTGGTTCCCAGAACTCCTGAAGATAGACGTTGACTGTGGATATTGCATCACAGACACAGTCCCTTTGACTGTTCAGAGATGTCACTAAACCTGCCCAAAGATGTAAACAACCATGCATGAGCAGCACCTATTAGACGAAGGGGATCCAACAGCCGATCAGTTCCAGTCATTCCACCAGGAAGGAGGTACACAGCTTGTGTTGTTTGTAGTTCAACCATGGCTAGACGGTCAATACCGCAGTTCGATTATGTCCACGTTGTTACTTTGTGCCAGCAAGGGCTCTCAACAAGGGAAGTGTCCAGGGGTCTCGGAGTGAACCAAAGTGATGTTGTTCAGATATGGAGGAGATACAGAGAGACAGGAACTGTCAAAGACATGCCTTACTCAGCCCCACAAGGGCTACTACTGCAGTGTATAACCACTAACTAATGGATTAGGACGTGAACGAACCCTGACAGCAATGCCACCATGTTGAATAATACTTTTCGTGCAGCCACAGGACATTGTATTTAGACTCAGACTGTGCACAATAGGCTGCATGATGTGCAACTTCACTCCCGACATCCATGGTGAGGTCCATCTTTGCAATCATGACACCATGCAGCGTGGTACAGATGGGCCCAGCAACATGCCGAATGGACTGCTCGGGATTGGCATCATGTTCTCTTCACTGATGAATGTCGCATATGCCTTTAACCAGACAATCGTCGGAGACATGTTTGGAGGCAACGAGGACAGACTGAATGCCTTAGGCACACTGTTCATCAAGTGCAGAAAGCTCCCTGCTGTTTTGGGGTGGCATATGTGGGGCTGACGTATGCCACTGGTGGTCATGGAAGACGCCGTAATGGCTGTACGAAATGTGAATGCTATCCAACCAATAGTGCAACCATATCAGCAGCATATTGGTGAGGCATTGGTTTTCATGGACGACAGTTCACACCAACATCGTGCACATCTTGTGAATGACTTCCTTCATGGTAATGACTTCGTTTGACTAAAGTGACCAGCATGTTCTCCAGACATGAACCGTATCGAACATGCCTGGAATAGATTGAAAGGATGACGTGCTCCACCAACCACTCTGTGGGATCTATGCCAAATCACCTTTGAGGAGTGGGACAGTCTGATCCAACAATGCCTTGATGAACTTGGGGATAGTATGCCACAACAAATACAGGCATGCATCAATGCAAGAGGACATACTACTGGGTGTTAGAGGTACCAGTGTGTACAGCTATCTGGACCATCACCTGTGAAGGTCTCACTGTATGGTGGTACGACATGCAATGTGTGGTTTTCGTGAGCAATAAAAAGGGCAGAAATGATGTTTATGTTGATCTCTATTCCAATTTTCTGCACAGGTTCTGGAACTCTTGGAACCGAGGTGATGCAAAACTTTTTTTGATGTGTGTAGATACACCATATGCACACATACATGCATGTGAGAACATGCTGATGTATGTGAGTTGTATGCATAGCATCAACAGATATGATACAAGAAATAAGAGAGTATGATATAATTTTCAGTGGGAATGTAACAACAGTTGTTGATGAAGCAGGTTTAGCTTGGTAACCACCTAATGTAAGTCTGTTACTAAGTGATTAAAGTCTCATGCTACCAGTACACCATGACAAAGTGCCATACATATGTGAGAATGAGCTTCTCTCTTAAGTTACTTTAGGAATGACAACCTGCAAATGTGCCTTACCCAAATACTCATTCCTTTACAGAGTCTTATTCATGTTAAACTATGTTTATGCAGGTCCAATGCTTTTTCTTATCACTTCAATGTGAAAATGTACAGCTTCTATTTACTGTTAACATATTAATGATGGTGTTGTCATTATTTCAGAAAATGCTGACTCATTAGTATCTACTGATCTTCTGATCTCACTTATATATATTTCCATCTGTTTTTCTTTTAGACTTTACTTTCCTGTACAGGGAAAGGTCCCCAGTGGTGGGATCAAGTTTTTGAAACCATCTCTACTGTCATGTAGATTAAGATCCCAGAAATCACACACTGCAGCCATTCACTCTGGTGGGGCCTCATTTGCAAGTAATTGATGAAAAAAATTGGAATTTTGTTGACACTAAATACCATTAAACAAATTGCATAAATTGCTTGGTTGCATGGTGTAATTGATAACAGCTTCATGTGCAGGAGATTGTGAATTCGAATCTCACAAGGGATGGTGAATTTTTTTATTTTTAAATCTTTATCGAAATGATTTTGATCATTTTTATTCAATTAATTGATTTAAACATAATTTTTTATTTCCATTACTTTGTCACTTCATTTTAATCATAATATCAACTTCTTCATTTTCTCTCATTTTTCTTCCTATCATTCTTTTTCCACTTGAAATTTTTGTTCATGTTTTTTGAATTAATGTTATGTATTAATTTTGATTTAATTTTTGATGTTTTATCAACCTGTTTTTTTGTCCATATTATTGCATACATTATATTTGTTTCTCATTTCATTTGAATTTTGCTGTACTTATAAACCCTTCTTTCATATAAATCATTATCAGCATTATTTTTCTGATAGTGCAATAGGTATTTTTGGTTATGTTTTAAATGTTTATACGACTATTACCAAGGGAAAAAATTGCATATCTGGTAAAGAAACACCAGTGCACAGTCAATATAAATAGATTTTCGGTCTCTTGTTTTTATAACTGATAGATTGGAATTGTCAAATAATTGACTGTTATGATAAAAACTGTAATTAATGTTCACAAAAATTTCAGTTGGAAAAAGAATGATATAAAGGAAAAAATGAGACAAACGAAAAAAGTTTGTACAGTGATTAAAAGAATGTGACAAAGGAATAGAAACAAAAATTACATTTGAACCAGTTAAGTAAATAAAAAAGATCAAAGTCATTTTGATAAAGATTTAAAAATAAAAGAAGCTTACTGCACCTGACAAAATTCAAACCATGACCATTTGCACTTGAAGCCATTAGTCTCACCGTTCCACCATGCAACTAGGCTGTATAATTTGACTTTTTTTAATGGTATTGAGTATCACACAAAAATTCCAAAAATTTTGTAACAAGTACTCACAAATGAGGGCCCACCAGAGTGAATGACTGCAGGGTTTGACACCTGGGATCTTAATCTACATCACCATATGTTTGGTTTCAAAAAGTTGATCCCACTGTTGTGGACCTCTCCTTGTTAGTATGGTGTATTAAACAATCATGGTTTCAGCTTCCTAAAACATTCCACATTTTTTACTTGGAACACATTTATTCATTTAAAGACTGCACAGCATTCCAGAAGTGAAAGTTTCAGTTCAGTTTTTGCTTGTGTATTGAGGAGTAACTTACAAGATGACCTTTGGTTTTACATAATAGTACTCTTTTTCATGTAAACAACCAAAATATTGTTGGCTATTATAGGTTTTTGGAGAAGTACTTACAGCTAAAGAATAACACTTTTGAGGGGGGGGGGGGGGGGGTCACACAGCTCCTGTTTTTGAATGATCATACCTTAATAACTCCTGTATTGACTTTCAACATAAGTAAATACAATCTGCTGTTTCTCCAAATATGTATCTTCACAGTTTCTCAAAGTTTACTTCTCCAATTTGTATGCATCACAGCAGATTCTCAAACTGTGTTGTGAGTACCCCAGAAGGTGCTCCTTTGGAAGATTATTTAGGAATAATTCATATACAGCCATAGCATCTTGCAGAAACTCATAGGCTTTCTACACACAAAATTAATAAATTAATAGAGACTCATCCTGGCTTACTTGACAAATTCTGATGTGCTACAGAATGCTCCTCAGAGCAGTGCAAGCTGTTTTAACCAGACAATCTAATCAAAGTACAGTTCTCACAGTATTAGAGTCCAACCAGTATCTGATAGTATTACACTTCCACTGATAGAATTACATGTCACTCACACCAATCCTGGGCCAGATAAAATGCAGGATTCAGTAGTAGTATTGTGCCGGTTAATTGGCTGCCATAGTGACATTGGTTGGTGACACCCCCTCTCCCCACCTGCCCCCTCTTCCCTCCTTAACGCAGGGACCACTGGGGAAGAAGAACCAGCAGAGCCACCATCTGGATCAGTGGCTGATCAGTGTCCACAGGCATCACTGCAGGAATTCGGTCCAAGAGGACACTCCATAGAAGTTATATGAACCACCTTGGGAGTGTAGAGCCCACCAGAAGTAGAGAAGCAAGAGAATGCTGACTAGGATTGTGGAGATTAAATTGCTTTTGATGGCACCACAGAAGGCTGTGGGCAGTGGCCATAGTACACAACATAGACCTGTGGCAGGCGGATATTGTCCCATGGATGAGAGGTGGATGGCATCCAAACTTGCAAGTCCACAATGGGGCACCCACCCAGAAGGGAGAGGCATTCAGTGATGATGTGTGCTGGTGGCGGGCACATCATGTCCAGGAGAGTATGATGAGAACGACTATGAAGTCACTCCACTGGACTGTGGCTCTCAATTGAAGTGGCCCTGTAAGCTTCCAGAAGGCCACAGAGGACAGTATGTGCAGTGTTTGGCATCATTTCTTTGTGGAGCTAGTTCTTGAAGGAGCAGATAAAGCATTCCGCAAGAAGTTAGAGGCCAGGTCAAAGGGCATGGTACAGAGGTGTTGAATCCCATTATTTGCACAAAACTGTGCGAAGTCATGAGAGATGAGTGCCATCCTGCTATCTGAAACTACAAAGGCAAATATTTTTTCCAAGTCTGCAATGGTAGCAGCAGAAATGACCTCGGGAAATTAGAAGACAAATCAGTCACAACCGTCAATGTGGTCCAAGGAGGGAACTGCTTGGCAGATGCAGATTGATGGTCCTTGCAGGTGGAACATTGGTGGACAAGTATGCACTCACAGCCAAAAAGAGGGATGAATCAGCCTGATGCAGTGGTTCTCATTTGAGCCCCACAACAGAATCCCTTTGTTTAAGTGCTGTTGATTTCACCACGGTCAATAGGGGCAAGGATTGGAGCAGGGAAGTGTGTCTGGCCACCCATATTGTACAATATGAGTGTGGCAGAATGAGATTGGGGGGAAAATGAAATGTCCAAATTCAGATCTGAATCAAGGTGGAAACACTCCAGTTTGCGTTGGCCAAAAGTGAGGTTGTGCACATGGGGAATTGTGACAGCATTTTTGCATTAGCATGTAATATTGCTGCCCAATTTGAATACATTACTGAAAATTGGACAAGTACAACTTCAAGCACTGTAGACAATGGGCACTTTTGTCTGGTAAATGATGATTAGGCCAAATGTATTGAGCTACAATCAGTGGTCTGTAACAAGATAAAATTTCTGTCCATGAAGGAATAATTTAAGTTCCTGGATAGTGTAGATGTTAGTGAGGGCTTCCCATTCTATTTGGGAGTAGCTTTTCTCGGAGGCAGATACACTGAGGACTATGTAAACTTGTGGTGTTGTGTCCAAGAGAACTGCAAAATATGCATTCATAAGCTCCATTTTGCAGAATAAGGGCTGTGGCCTTATTTTGTAAAGATTTCATCTGGGGCTAATAGTGGATAAGTTTCCACTTCATCTTGTGCATTCGTTACTTTAAAGTCACCATGAACTCTCTAAGTGCTGTCAGATTTGCCTACTGTTACCAGTGGAGTAGTCAACTGACTGAGGGGAATGGGGGCTAACACATCTTCACGTGTGGTGCTGCTCAGTTTATTTTTGAGGGTGTCTCGTAGAACCAGGGGCACCAGGCAAACTTTGAGGAAATGATGGGTAGCCATCACCTTAGGAACGATGTGAGCTTCGAAGTGAGTCACCTTGTGTGATCCTGGTAAGAAGATTTGAACTATCACAGAGAGTCTTCAGGGTGGTTCATGGTCCTTCAGATTGCATGGCTTGTGTGTTCTACGAACCATAAATCTGAAAGCATAAAAAGAATACCTAAAAAACATTGTTTGTCTTGACACTTCCTGGCAGATTAAAATTGTGTGCTGGACCGAGACTTGAACTCAGGACCTTTGCCTTTCGTGGGCAAGTGCTCTACCATCTAAGCTACTCAAGCACGACTTGCACCCTGTCCTCACAGATTTACTTCTGCCAGTATCTCGTCTCCTACCTTCCAAGCTTTACAGAAGCTCTCCTGCGGTAGAGCACTTGCCCGTGAAAGGCAAAGGTCCCGAGTTCGAGTCTTGGTCCGGCACACAGTTTTAATCTGCCAGGAAGTTTCATATTGTGCACACTCCAGTGCAGAGTGAAAATCTCATTCTGGAAACATCCCCCAGGCTGTGGCTAAGCCATGTCTCCGCAATATCCTTTCTTTCAGGAGTGCTAGTTCTGCAAGGTTTGCAGGAGAGCTTCTGTAAAGTTTGAAAGGTAGGAGATGAGATACTGGCAGAAGTAAAGCTGTGAGGACAGGGCATGAGTTGTGTTGGGTAGCTCAGATGGTAGAGCACTTGCCCGCGAAAGGCAAAGGTCCCGAGTTCGAGTCTCGGTCCGGCACACAGTTTTAATCTGCCAGGAAGTTTCATATCAGCGCACACTCCGTTGCAGAGTGAAAATTGCATTGTTAGTTTTGTTCATTACTTCCATCAGGTAAGACCTGATTTTTTCAATACATGGTTTCACAGCAAAATTCTAATGTGGTTGTAATAAAGAAAATATTGTAGGAAACAGAAGTTCCACCAGGTTCGTTTGTGGCTCAGGTTTCTGTAATCGGTGATACAGCTTGGGATGTTCTGACAAGAATACGGCATTTTGTCTTTCTGTTTTGGGAATTTGGCAAGCTGTAAAATTTAAATTCAGTTGTGGGTGTAAGATTTCCATTCTTTACTTGGTTCATTAAAGCATGGAAAAGTTGTAAACACATTTGGCAAGGAAGACATACTAGTTAGATTCAGTGACAGTTGCACTACCTCTAACGTTACTGCTGTTAGTTCTGAAAATTCCATGTGGTTTGCCCTTGTACTAGTTTTAGTTGTTCCGAGGTAGAATACCCACACTCTCGTCTAATCATAAGAACGTTCAAAGACCAACATGCATGCATCACAGGCCGCGAGTCATCACCACTTCTGTAAATGTGATCAACAGTTGAATTAATGAAGACTCATCCTGATTCATTCGAAAAATTGAGAAATGTTATGGAATATCCCTCAGGGCAGTGCAAGGAAGTAAGCAATCCAGTCAGGTCCACTTAGTGCAGTATCAGAGACCTGGCATTAACTACCAGAGTCCAAAGAATAAGTGTCGTAAACCAAACCAGTAGACTGATGGACTCACACTTCCCCTGATTGAATTATAAGTCATTCAGACTGAACCGGGCTGACTTTAATGTGGGATTCATCAAAGGGCACTACTAGCGACAAGCACCCTTTGGGTAGTGGCACTAAATAATAGTGATGTCGTGTGTTGTCTCTGCAATAATTATTCCCGTGGATGGTTTCTTTTAGTTTTGAGAAGAGGAAGTAACCATGAAGTATTGCTGGACAAGTGTGTCTAAAATGGTAACTCTTTAAATAATGATATTCTAATTGCCTTCTGGCAACGGCAACATGTTGTTGTCATGGCACAAAATTCCAAGCAGCCCCAGGTTATGGGTTTTTCTTCTGAAATTTATGAGCTCATACTTTATCTTAGCAATTGTCTTTTATTTTACCAACACTTTTACTAATTTTTTGTGTGCTTGATGAGCTTCACTGTGAAACTTTCTACTACTTTATTGCCACGACCCTCTCTGTGAGTCAAATGTGTCTAGTCACAGCTTGTCACCAGTCAGATGATTTGACTTTGAACACTTATAATTAAACCTCTCAGACATGTGCTGAGGAAGTTCCAAATGCTGAGCATTCATTTCTTGGGTTATGTGAAGTGTTATTCATCACATTAAAATCCATCCCACTTAAAAAAGTCTTGGAAACAGTCTTTGATCTAATCACAAGTGTTCTCTCTAGACAAGAGGTATGTTTTCTTTCTTTGAGGATATTGATATTGACCTACATTGACTTTCACCTCCATGTTCATTTATTCATTTGTTTATTGCATGGATATATCCAATTGCTTCAAAACAAAAATATGAATAACACTCCACAGAAATACTCCTTCTTTTCCATAGCTGACGGCAACTAGATACCTTAAGAGTTGTTGAAACTTGCATCTACATACTGGACTGGATGTTGGTGTTGCCTGTCTTTCTGCAGGGTATGACTGTGGACTAAAGCCCAGCTATCCTCAGTAGTTTGAGAGTGATATTCATATTACAAAGAATATACATGTCAATGAAATAGTTCCTTGACCAATATAAATTTATCCCTTAACTTTTGTTTACTCCTGCATTGATATACTGAATAATGTTTTTCCAGTTAGATAAGTTTTGTAAAGTGAGATCTATTGTGGTGTTCTTTTTGTATGGTGGCATTCATATTTTGTATGCGTGTAAAACTGCAAGTCTGTAAACATAATGAATGTGATGCATAATTTGCTTTTCATGATTCTGTGCATATGAGTATGCTTGCTGCATTGTGCATTTTTCTTTTGATACTTTGTCACAATTGCCTGTTTTGTGTCACTGGAAATCAGCTCCTTTTCTTCATCCTCTTCTTTTCTTTCTTCTTCGTATTCATCATTTGTTTTAGTTAACTTTCTTAATTGAAGAGCTTTCTTTCACCTTCTTCACCTATATTACATTTTCCTAACACAAGTTCTCTGACAGTCATACATTGACTATAAGTAACAACGTATTTATAATGGTTCCATGTACTATACTTTAATTGTAAAGGCTGTCATACAATATATTTATAACATACAAAATATGTGTACTCTAAATGATTTTAAGCTCCTCTATCTTAAGCAAATGTGACATACTTCTAAGAAGTTTACTATAGAACCTCATCTAAAGATTGGTATACAAATTTAAGAATTAGTCATGTATGGAGCAAATTAGAAACAATGCATGAAGGTAATTAGTTATAAGGAAAATTCAACATAAAGCTTCTGACTTTTGCACAAAACTCACATTTAGGTTACATATTGCAATGGAATCTGGCTTTATACTAATAGAATTTGCGTATATCTTAGTGTTTTGCATGATATTTAAAAAAATATTGGAAAATTGATAGATTTAACTACTAGTCACTAAATTAGAAAGGGTCAGTAAAATGATAGGACTAATTGCATGGCATCATTGATCTGCATGATGAAAGATAGCCAAACATACAAGTGTTGAACGAACTGCTGCATCAAAGACACCATTTACTGCTTCTGTAGGTCTTAATACAATCCTTTCATGTTATCCTCTTAGATTCATGAAACGTGTGATGCCCACACAATACAAACACTTACAACATAAATATTCTTCCACTTTTAAGGTACTGGGTGTTGGTAGGTAAATTTGTTGTATAAGCCATTATAAACAAAAATATTGCTCTCCGATAGGTGTCATTTGCAATTTACAATGCTTTATATTCACTTTTTAATTCAAGAGTATAGTGGATAATACTTCCTAACTTATTTTAAGAGAATTCTGAACCTACTGATTCAGGTCATTACCTGTAATTGAATTATTTTCATTTGTCAATCATCATATGATTTAGAACATTTATTCTAACAGAAAACAATCAGTTTTCGACAATATAATGTAATTGGATGGATAAAAAATCTACTCACCAACTGATGGCAGAACACACAGAATATTTGTTCTGTATGTTTTTACAAATGAACTACTGTTGACTGAAGGAAGGTAGTGCAACAATTACTTGTTCCATTCCTTACATCATTTAAAAATAGTTCATGGCAGTACTTCACATTTAAAAAATCAGAATGGTATCTCATTTTTTTATGAATTTGCTTAGTAACTAGCTGTTTGTTGATTTCAATTACCTTATAATTATTGAGTAATTAACAACTTTTTTGATTAAATTGTAATTGAAACAAAATAGCAGTCCTAGCAAAAGGAAAGTTTGACTTCAAAAATGTAGATACAAGGAATTCAGGGCACACACACAACATATGCACAATGCTACTTTTTCTTATGGCCTTCAGTCTGAAGACAGGTTTTTTGCAGCTTCCCATGCAATACTATGTTGATAAAAAAAATCTAGAAAACAAAACATGAGACATCATTCCAAGAGAATCTTTATAGGAAATCTAATAAGAACAGAGAGACTCAATATTGCTAATTTTTAATATCAGTGTGTGATCTGATTACTCGGATAACAATGGGAGATCCTTTACATACATCCATTGATTGTTAGCGGATGTCATCCCTACTCTGTCACACAATCTGAAGATGCTATACTAAAATCAATGTATTTTACAAGAATCTTGCACTAATTATTTATGTCGAGGAACTGTAGAGGAAATAAATAATTCAGAGATGCTGAAGTTTCTTACAGTGTAATTCAGTTTATTTTATAATGTTTGTGGAGTGATTTTAATTCACTGTGTTTTGTTTATTAAAATTTTACTTGTAAATTTTTGAATATTACACAGACCTATTGACAATGAAAGCATGATTTACATAGGAAACTAATAGAAAATGCAGTGTTCAGTGACAGAAGACTGTAACAAGGTTACTGAAGTGTTGAAAAGTATTCCATGAATGTTTCATTCATTGCAGAAAAGTATTCTTTAATTAAGATGTTAAACCAGAAACAAAACCATGAAAATATTACCGATTAATTCAGCAATTTTTACTTATCTCTTTCCCCCAAGACTAATGCAGTATCTTGTTTTCTTTCCCACATTCAGTATGTGGTATCTGGAGAGTCATATCAATCAACTGAAAACCTTATATTCAGTGTGTCCTGGTATTTCAGTTGCTCTTACAGTCTTCATCACTGATGAACATGGCCCTCCAATTCAGTTTTAATACTTTACAATAACTAATTAAAATGTAGCTTCAACTGCTACTTAAGTTTCTTATGAAACTTGTAATGTTTCAGGTTGTCGTCAATGCTCTTGTGCAAGCTATTCCCAGCATCTTTAATGTGTTATTGGTTTGTTTGATATTCTGGCTCATTTTTGCTATTATGGGAGTACAGCTGTTTGCTGGAAAATACTTCAAGGTTGGTTTAGTTTTCAATAGTAACAATACCATGAGTCTGTTTGCCATGACATGTAACTGATAATATAATGTAAATGGACGGATAAAAAAAAAAATCTACTCACCAAGCAACAGCAGCAGGGGAAGACACACATGGAAGTATTTAACTTTTGTGAGCTTTCCGAGCCAGTGGCTCCTTGTTCTGGTGGAAGAGTTGAAGGGAAAGGAAGAGGGGTGAAGGAAAAGGACTGGAGAGGTTTAGGGAAAGCGGGACAGTTTGGAAAAGTCACCCAGAACCCTGGATCGGGGAGACTTATCAGACAGAATGAGAAGGAAAGACTGATTGTTGGGGACCTACCCCATCAACTCTTCCTCCAGAAGAAGGAGGCACTGGCTCCGAAAGCTTGTAAAAGTTAAATGCTTTTGTGTGTGTGTGTGTTCCTCTGCCACTGCTTGGTGAGTAGATTTTTTAATCTGTCCATTTACATTAGATTATTAATAATTGTTTATTTTCGATTTTATGTAACTAGTCAGATGTGTACAATGTTTATTTAATTTTGTTACTTCATAGCTGTATTTTCAATTAGTGGAACGAGTCATAAATCAGCTAAAATTTGTTTCTATATATTTTTAGTGAAATATGTGTTTGTGGGCTGATTTTGTTGCTACAGTTATTTAAATATTGTTTTGATTATTCATTAGGGAATGTTCAATTACATCAGTGCGTTATTTATTGACTAATATGGTATATAAACTTTTATCATTTTTTTTTTTTTTTTTTTTTTTTTTTTTTTTTTTTTTTTTTTTGTATTTTATCATTAAAATACGTAAGTGAAAATATTACATGATACATATAAGGTACTCCTCGCATCATATTAATTAGTACCATGCTTGAGATTGGATTTTAAATTGCACTAGCCACTTCCATCAGAATTAATACTGAATTTGCCTCTATAACAGAAATAAGAAATAAACAATCTTTGTGTTTCTGTCGTAAACAAAGCATTTATTTGAGAGATAGAAAGCAGACTTGAGAAGCAAATGAAACTGGTTCTTACAAATGAAGCTATCACAGCTATACAGTGGATAATTTTTACTGGGAATTAACTACATGCTGCATAGCTAGTTCCTGCCTGCTGAGTTCTGAGGCATTGATATTACGGAACTGTATCTGAATTGCTCACACTGTCGCAATGTCATAGTTATTGTATTGTTTGACTTACTCTGTGACAATTTTTAGTGCATTACCAAATACTGTCTCTTTTCTGACACCCATTCACCCATGCTGGCATTTTTAAGGATTCTAATATTGGCGTTCTCTGCCATGCACTTTTCTATCATTTGCAGATTGCAAATGTAGGTAGTAAAAACTGAGTTGTAGTTGCAAGCCAGCTTATATATGACACAGCTTGTCTCAAGGACGCACCACTGAAAGTAAGTATCCTCGATACAGTCAATCTCCCTCCTGGATACAGTCAAACTACTCACAATAATTGTTTGTATTTCCAAATCAACAATTCTTTCTCTCACCAACTCATCATTAACCTGGATATTTCAACACCCATTTCATGAAGGTCAGTTTCCATTATTATTGATGATTTTGCAAACATTCGAAAACATTTTACTCAGAGTCAAAGGGCCTAGCATATTTAGATTAGCCTATTTAGATGTACACCATCCATACCCAGACATTTGTTACTTATAAATTTGTTTGGGTTTATAAATAACATGCCAAGTTTATCACACTGGTCCCTAATTCCATTGTTATCTTATCTATGTTAGAGTCACTCACTGATCTCCTGTGCAAAATACCACTTATTACCAATCTTGAGTTAATATACAAAGATTTGGCAGTATGAATAAAGTTTCGAGATTCACTAATGACTTGGCCTCACTGTTGTGTCGATCAGAGTTTGTCCCAACATGCATGAATATGCCCTTGAAGTTTGATTTCACTTTGCTAGCATTTTTGTCAGTAGCAATGTTTTTTAAATGGTTGTTTAGTTGATCCAGCCTAATGACTGGACATATGTCAACTTTTGAATTTGGCCCCACTTTCAACCATTCTTCTCAGTTTAATTTAGGTGGCCTAATGAAGGATTCTCTTTCTTTTGGTTGCACTCTTAACTCGAAATTTTACTTTTCCATGGAAAATAATTGACATCTATCTTCAAGCATCTGACAGATCTGCATTTTCAGCATTTCTTTGATGCTTAGCTGTGGGTCAAACAGATCTTTGACCATTCATCCTGCCATTCTGAAGTGCAGTACCCACTGTTAGTACTGTTCGGGATGAATCCCACACACTTGAGCAGTATTCCACAATGGGTCACCTAAGTGTCCTGTAAGTGTTCTCCTTTGTAGCCTGATACCATTTTCCCAGTTTTCTATCAATGAAGCAAAGTCTGCTGCCTGCTTTACACATAACTGAGTCTATGTAATCCTTCAGTTTCATATACTTATCAGTCATACAGTCAATAATGATTTCTAGTATTCAACAGCAATATAGCTAGGAAAGTGAGAAGAGAAATATGTGAAAAGTATAATTCCTCTCGTAGGTTTTAATCAAGCCTCCCTTCTAGTTTTCAGAAGCACGCTCACTATGAACCAGTTACATTAAAACAATAATCAACAATGGATTTAGCCAAGTTTGTGAAAATTGTAACGCGATGAAGACTAAGTAAGTGAAGTGAACATGATATCACAGATCAGACTCATGATAAAACAGAGAGTAGTACATGATCCCTCATTTTGTGTGTTCATTATCACCCAAACACCTTACCAGCTGCAGTTGGATCCTATAAGAGGCATAAAGAACAGAGAGAGCTGAATATGTTTCTGGGATCTTCTTTTATGCTGTTTGTATCCAAGTCCAGAGAGCATCAATAGTGCTTACTGGAGGGCCATGACAAACTTGTTGCCAATCAGTCATATCTCAGACATGTTTGATGGGCAGTCAGTAAAATGACCTTGCATGCCAAACTTTAAAAAAGAACTGCATATTGCTTACGAAACATGACCAGCCATTGTCCTATTGAAATATGACAGACTGAGTTGCCTGAAGCACAACCTGTACTTCACTCTGTAAGGCTTCCCACATATAGTAGTTGCTGTTCAGAGTGCTGTCAGTAGTAGCATTCTGTATTTAGTGCCATCACAAACCACTGAATTTTATGTTTATCAACAATGTTGCTCAACAGTATCTCTCAACAAGTAGAGAAGTTCCTTCTGCATAAAATTCTACAGCCAGTTTGTGAAAGCATCAAAGTGTTCGGAACAAAGCCACCTCTTTATGTGTCTGAAGAGATGGAAATCACTTTGAAACAAGTCTGGGCTGTACGGTGGATGTTAGAAGATATCTCACTTGAACTGACACAAGAACTGTAGTGTTTATGAGGCAGGGTTTGGCTGAGTATTTTCATCAAGATACACTACACCAGTAGCTTGTCTTGAATGGCTATTCTCAGTTTTATTAATGTTTCACAATAGGCATCAATATTGATTGTCCTCTCATGTTCCATATGATTTACAAGTAAGATTCCTGTAGTGCCCAAAACTGCATAAACTTTCAGGCTAGTGGAGTTTGGATTACCTTTTTTGGTTTGTTGGATGAGATGGTATGGTGCTACACCCTTAACTGTGTATTTCTCTCCTCATTAGCTTATCTCCACAAAGGTCAGAACTATAAAAGTTCCTACTAGTTTGAAACTGTTTGCTGGACTAGGATTCAAACCAGAACCTTGCCTTTCGCAGGCAAATGCTGTACTAATTTAGCTATCCATGCACACTCTGCTGCAGAATGAAAATTCATTCAGGTGACAATTGTGTTTAATAGTCTTTATCCATCTGTATTGTAATGAAGGGGAAAAATTACTGGTATGTTGTGGAAAGTATTCCAAGTTTTTTAAAGAGCGTACGGCAGGAGGTTCTCGGGGGTACTCTGCACATTATACGTACTACTGCATTTGAACTACACTGAAATGAGGCAGTGAAGATTTCTATGAATGAGACTATTGTTCTAGAATCATTATTTGAGACATTAAACTCCTTTCTGCTACTGGCTGGCTTTCAGGAGATGGCTGAAGAAAACAGAAAACACTTAGTCTGCTGAAAAATCTATTATACTAGCAACCCACCTTTGCTTCATACAGCTAGCACAAAATGTCTCCCACCAGACAACCTGTGTGACATAGTGATAAGAAATTATACACACATACCTTCCTTGTGAAGATGTCTAAGTATTAGTGAAAATTGTGTCAAAATACTTACAGTAGTTTCTGAAATTAGCCTTCATGTACAGAGAAAAAAATGTGGTGGGATGACTTCAGTTTATAATATGTTCAGAAGAAGAAGATAGTATAGATTCTGGCAGTAATAATTTTGAGTGGCTCAATGACCTGGTACAAGTCTTTTAATGGGATGCCCTTCCGTGACTTTCATGCCTCTAACCTACACCAGTTAGGCAACTGAGGAAACAAGGCCTACACTTTTACATGTAATCTGCCGACATGTTGTTTCTGGTGAATCTTGAAACCATTGAGAGATGAATGCTGCGTTAAGACGCAGACTGAAAAATCCATGCTCCATCTGGGATTCGTATTGTGGCCTTTTGGTTTACAGGCATGCGCTTTAATGTTAGACCATCAGGATTGACATAGATTCTGATCAAGGTTTGTTGCTCTTTGGAGTTACAGCAGCCATTTACTTTTCTACTTTTCCTGGCAGATACCATTTCCAGTGTAGCTGACCATTTTGTCATCCCATCATTTCCATGAGATGTCACTCCAGATGCCAATGAAATACAGAATAGATAACAATACATATATTACACACACATCACTACTTAATGGTAATAAATTATATACACAAACTTTCCTGATGAATCATTCTATTAGTGAAAACTGTATTGAAATCCCTATTGTAATTCCTGAGATTAGCCTGAACATACAGACAGAAACTGCAGCAGGAGACTTTAATTTATAATTTAGGTAGTCAGATATAGATGCTAATTCAATTTTATTTTAAAATGTTGTTGTGGAAACCAAGTCTATTGTTTTTGCTTGTTATCCTTAATCCAGTAACATTTTTTTAACTCTGTCCATTCAGACACATCTTTTTATTATTTTTAACTGATTCAAAAGTGTGTCTCTTTCTTGCATTGAAGAAAATAATTTCTTATATATAATTTTTTGGGGAATACAATTCATGAAATGTGTTTAATATTTGATGAGTCGTGCCAGATATGTCTCAAACATTTATAAGCATTTAACTTTGTGACATTAATTGTAAACATGTATTAAAACCATTATTTTTCAGTAGAATTGTAGAAAGGACTATGTACAAGTATGTCCAGCTTGTGGCCATTGTTTAACTTAAAAAAGGTGTTTATTACATTGTACAGGAGTTCAAATGCATAGGAATGTTGCTGGAAAGGTGATAACATAGGACTGATTTTCCCCTACTGTGTAAAAGTTTGTGTTGCTGTTGACCTCAAAGTAACAGGGAGAAACATTAAATTGAAATTGTGCATCCAATATTAGTGGCATCAATTAAGAAAGAAGACTTATAAATATGTAGTTGTAATCCAATGTTTTGTTTGAAATTCTTTTATGCAACTGATAATGTGATGTTTTATATAAATGTTGATGATTTTTTTTCTTACTACATAAATCTGATGTATAATATAATTTGCAGTGTCAAGACTCCAACGACACTACATTAAGTCATGAAATTATCCCAGACAAGAACTCTTGTTTGGCAGAAAATTACACTTGGGTGAATTCACCGATGAATTTTGATCATGTTGGAAAAGCCTACTTATGCCTCTTTCAAGTTGCAACATTCAAAGGATGGATACAGATAATGAATGATGCTATAGATTCAAGAGAGGTAATCATTTTACAAGTGTATAAAATAAATTTGCATGTCAATAAAGGTTCTGTCGTTATGTTTGTATTAAAGTAATATGCAATGAACATCTCTCCCAGTCAGCATTTCCAGTTGTTTCTAGCTTAGCTGTCAACAGATTCTCATCTTTAGTACCTTCAAATGAATAATGTTTACTGCTTTTTTGAGTAGTTGAAGTGCTGAGTCATTAATAGGCACATAAACAAGACTGAACAATGTTTGCTTTCTTTGGAGTTATTAAGTACACATACATGGACAAGCACCCGAATGGCTACATTGTCTCAGACAATGGGGTAATTCTTCTGGTGAATAAATAGCGTTTATATGGTGGGGGGAGGGTGGGGATGTCAGTGAGAACAATTACAGGCATCTCTAAACAGTCATGCTGGCAGCATTTCAAAGAGCTAAAGATATGAAGTGTTCTTCCCCTCTATAGTAAAGCCTATCTCCGCTCAATAAAAAAGAAAACAGCCAGCGAATTTAAGTTCTCCACCATGTTATGTAACAAGCAACAGAAATGACATTGACTTAGAATATACTAGATTAAGTAAGTCCCAAAATAGTCTCAAATATACTGACTGAAAGCTATGTAATAAACTTCTCCTGGCAATAAGAGATGTACCTTACAACTCCTTTAAGAGGTATGTACAGAATCTAGTAATCAACAGCTGTGTTTATGATGTTCTGTAATAGTGTTGTGTCCAAAACCAAACATTTCATTTTTAATTTAATATATAAATGTAATTTCTAAATTTTAATGTAAAATTTCATTATTGTATACAAATCAATACCCATATCATGTACATGATTAGTGGTTGGTGAATAAATGAAAACAATGAAGGCAGAGATTCGAAGGGAAGTTTGGTAAAAAGTGGCTGACAGCTGGAGGGGATGACTTCAGGCACAGGTGAGCTCATTTTAGCCACAGACAGGAGAGGGGGGGGGGGGCTGTACATAATGCACAGTGACTTGGGGGAATGAGTTGAGATGGGGGAGATAGAAGAGAGGAAGAGGAAGGCTGCAGAGAAGAACTTCTCAGAGCAGGATTGGTGAAGTAAGGGTCAGGGCAGGGATGGAACTTCTCCAAATTATGTAGATGGGGATTGTCCTTGCAACACATTCTTTGATCCCATAATCTGATCCAAATCTGTGCTAGCTCTTGCCCCACATCCACAAATGTCCCTTCCCAATGACTCTAAATACACTCACCCTGCATTCATACACTCCTCTCTGTAGTCTCTCTTACCCTCTCTTGGCTAACTTGAGAGCTGTAGCTACTAGAGTGTAACAGACTATTATAAACAGCTGTCATGATACAGAGAATCATAACCTATAATGATAGTGAGCCACTGGTATTTGTTGCGGGAACTCTGAACAATGCAGGATACTTTCAGAGCATCATCAAGCCTATTATATTGCCCTATGTGCAGCATGAATAAGATTCACTTTTTAAGCAGAGTAATTCCCATGCACAAATTTCACACAATATCCATTGCATTCCACAGGATGTTCATCAATTGCTCTGGTCAGTGGGACTGTCAGAGCTGTCCTCCAATGGTCACTCGGTCCAGTCTATGATACCAGATAAATTTCTTTACCAGCTGCATCAGAACTTTGAAACCTAGTCACATACAAGCAATGTGAGCTTAGGAAACTGGCCATTTATGACATTATTTGTATTTAACACATCTTAAAGCATAATAAAAAGCAAAGTTAAGGCACAATACCGATTATAAAAGAACAAGCTTCGAGCATTACATCTTTATACCACTCTGATTGATAATAGATTTCCTATACATATAGCAAGTGTGCAGCAGCTGAAATCTTACTGTTAAAGGACAGTTCATTTGTAATGGATAGTTTTAATAACTACTTTTTAAAAATATGTGAGAAAATTGGTGCAAATAGTTCAGAAGAGAAAGCAGAACAGTAGACCAAAGAAGTTATACAGAGAACGTTTAGTGAAATTAAAATTTAGTCCCACATCTTTACCTGAAATACAAATGATCATGAAGACTCTAAAAAGTAAATGATGATACAGGGTCGATATCATCTCCAGTAAGACACAAATAAACTTTGGCCGTATAACACATGACATTCGTAGTACCTTATGAAGTGCATAGTTAATTCAGAGCGTTTTACCAGCCGGATCAAGATATGTCATTGTGAGGCCTCACCATAAGAATAGTGACTCCATTGATGACAATAACTAACACCCAGTGTCACTCCTTACACCATATTCTAAAATATTTGAGAAGGTAATATTCTCCAGGTTGTCAACCACTTGTGTAGTAATACGATATTTGGCAAATGGCAGATTGGATTTCAAAAATACCACTGTACTAAATCAGATACTTGTACGTTTACTGTGCACATTGCAGAATATCACCAATTGGGATCTTCTGTGACTTATCAAAGGCATCTGATTATCTCAATCATAATGTTCTATTGGAGAAGTGAAATTTATTTGAAATACATAGTTCTGCACATACCCCATTCAGTCCTTAGTTAATAATCACAATGCAGAAAATTATGCTAATCTGTTTGCATAACACAGTGAGGGTTACTGCACCATCTGCATGGGGAAAAATTACAGTGGAACTCCCTTAGGGTCTGACCATTTTCCAACCACTGTTCTTGTTTTATGATAATGATCTACCACTTTATTTGAATCAATTAGCAGATTTAGTCCTGTTTGCAAATGATATCAGGGTTACGACAGGTTCTGGAAATCAGGGAATATCAGAGAATTTCAAACACATCAGGGAAATATCTGGGAAATTTGAAGAAAAAACACTGGAAAAAATCTCTTCTTTGTCTCAGTGGATGAAATGGTTTGTTTACTGAAGTGTCACGCATCGTTGCTGGCTGGGTGCAGCTGAGTACGTTCCACGCTTCCCTACTTTCTCATTACTACTTATTGTTTCTGCGCTTCCTACCATTTCCCTCAGCTTACAGTCAGTGCTGCCACCACTTCTTGCCACTGGCCTCGAAGAGAGGCAGGGAGGCGTGAGGAGTGGTTTGTTTGGATCTGATTCTCAGAGACTGTAGAGGCTGGAGACGACAGTCAAGTGTATGTGAGTTGTGTCTGAGTGATTGTGTGAATGTGTGTATGCTCTTGTTTTCTGACAAAAGATATGGCTGAAAATTTAGTTGTGAGAGTGTGAATGTCTTTTCTATGTGCCTGTCTGCAGCTCAGTAACCATCTTCGCTGTAAGTTGCTGCCATGCTCATTATTATTAATTCTCAGAGTATTTGAACAAGTTATCTGGTGCATGTATTGATCACTGTGGTCTCATTTCATCAACATGCTGTCAGTGGCTCATGAGTGTTTGGCCACTGGAGTGGATTTCCGCAACAGACCCAAATCACAGGCCGTTTCTGAGGGTCAAGCTTCCACATGCATCTGTAACTCCTTTTCTGTACATAAGTTGGACAAATTTTGGATTGGCCCCACCGATCTGAAGTCATTCGGTTTGCACTAATGTGCAGGCCCTGCCCATCGGATCTAGTCTCACCAATCTGCCAGCAGGCCGGTCTGTTTGTGTGTGGTATAATGCAGCAGATTTTCATGGTTTATCCATGGTCCCAGGACTGCGGTGTTCCTCAGCTGGCCAGAGGCCATGAGCAGTTGATTTCAGGAACTGTGACTGTCTCAACTCAAGTATGTTGTACAGTGTGGCATTTTATAGACATTTTATTTGTTCTAGTACATTTTGACACTTCAAAAGTAGATTAGAAAGTATGGGCGTTAAGAAGAAGAAAATTGTATCAGTTGCCGGCAGTTTGTATACTATGTACTCATATGTTTCTTGAAAGAAAAATCACAAAATACCTTTAAAAAATAGATGTAACACAGTGGGTAATAACCAGTGATAATGAACATAGTAGTAGTGGTCACCTACAGTTTTGGTTTACACAATTCTTTCCCTCCATTTCAAGAGGTCTACTTTTTTCTGAGGTTAATCAGTGAAGGTATTTTAAATGTCTTACAACTCCGAGAAAATGTGTATTTTTGTCACCAAATGTGTTTCGTTTTATTGAAATGAAATAACATCAGTTGTCTTAATGAAGCACATATACCATTTGGCTTGCTTTCTCCATCTAAAAACAGTTCATTATAAAAGATATTGATATTAGTACTTAAAAGTTTGTCTCACATCAGAAAATGCCATCTGCTTGAAAGTTTTTTTTAGATATTTCCTCATTTGCACTATTGTTTCTTGTACCGTAGCGGCAAATACCTCTTAACTTACCCTTGAGATCTCAAAATTTGTCAGGGGAAAATGATAAAATGTGCCTGGAAATCAGGGAATTTCACTTGGGAAATTTGTGGCAACCCTGGATATAAGCATTTTGTAAAGCCAAGCAAAGAAACACCTGTAGGGAAAATAGTAAATTCTGTTTTTATGGTTGTTTTGGTTTTGCACAAATTGGCAAACTTTAAACTTTGAAAAAATACAGCTCATACAGTCTTGTACTGTCAAAAATAACCGACCTCCTATTAAATTTGTAGGTAATAGGAAATAATAAACAGGGTACAAAGTTGTAAGTTATTAGGCGTGCAGGTTGATGAAACTTAGTTGTTGTTGTTGTGGTCTTCAGTCCTGAGACTGGTTTGGTGCAGCTTTCCACACTACTCTATCCTGTGCAAGCTTCATCTCCCAGTACCTACCACAACCTACATCCTTCTGAATCTGCTTAGTGTATTCATCTCTTGGTCTCCCTCTACGATTTTTACCCTCCATGCTGCCCTCCAGTACTAAATTGATGATCCCTTGATGCCTCAGAGCATGTTCTACCAACCGATCCCTTCTTCTAGTCAAGTTGTGCCACAAGCTCCTCTACTCCCCAGTTCTATGCAATACTTCCTCATCAGTTATGTGATCTACCCATCTAATCTTCAGCATTCTTCTGTAGCACCACATTTCAAAAGCTTCTATTCTCTTCTTGTCCAAACTATGTATCGTCCATGTTTCACTTCCATACATGGTTACACTCCATACAAATACTTTCAGAAATGACTTCCTAACACTTAAATCTATAATCGATGTTAACAAATTTCTCTTCTTCAGAAATGCTTTCCTTGCCATTGCCTGTCTACATTTTATATCCTCTCTACTTCGACCATCATCAATTATTTTGTTCCCCGTATAACAAAACTCCTTTACTACTTTAAGTATCTCATTTCCTAATCTAATTCCCTCAGCATCACCCGACTTAATTAGACTACATTCCATTATCCTCATTTTGCTTTTGTTGATATTTATCTTAAATCCTCTTTTCAAGGCACTGTCCATTCCATGCAATTGCTCTTCCAAGTCCTTTGCTGTCTCTGATAGAATTACAGTGTCATCGGCGAACCTCAAAGTTTTCATTTCTTCTCCATGGATTTTAATACCTACTCTGAATTTTTCTTTTGTTTCCTTTACTGCTTGCTCAATATACAGATTGAATAACATCGGGGAGAGGATACAACCCTGTCTCACTCCCTTCCCAACCACTGCTTCCCTTTCATGTCCCTCGACTCTTATGACTGCCATCTGGTTTCTGTACAAATTGTAAATAGCGTTTCGCTCCCTGTGTTTGACCCCTGCCACCTTCAGAATTTGAAAGGGAGTATTCCAGTCAACATTGTCAAAAGCCTTCTCTAGATCTACAAATGCTAGAAACGTAGGTTTGCCTTTCTATAATCTATTTTCTAAGATAAGTCGTAGGGTCAGTATTGCCTCACGTGTTCCAATATTTCTACGGAATCGAAAATGGTCTTCCCAGAGCTCGGCTTCTACCAGTTTTTCCATTCGCGTGTAAAGAACTCATGTTAGTATTTTGCAGCTGTGACTTGTTAAACTGATAGTTCGGTAATTTTCACATCTGTCAACACCTGCTTTCTTTGGGATTGGAATTATTATATCCTTCTTGAAGTCTGAGGGTATTTCGTCTGTCTCATACATCTTCCTCATGAGATGGTAGAGTTTTGTCAAGACTGGCTCTCCAAAGGGTGTCAGTAATTCCAATGGAATGTTGTCTACTCCTGGGGCCTTGTTTTGACTCAGGCATTTCAGTGCTCTGTCAAACTCTTCATGCAATATCATATCTCCCATTTCATCTTCATCTACATCCTTTTCCATTTCCATAATATTGTCCTCAAGTACATCGCCCTTGTGTAGGCCCTGTATATACTCCTTCCACCTTTCTGGTTTCCATTTTTTGCTTAGAACTGGATTTCCATCTGAGCTCTTGATATTCATACAAGTGGTTCTCTTTTCTCCAAAGGTCTCTTTAATTTTCCTGTAGGCAGTATCTATCTTACACCTAGTGAGATTAGCCTCTACATCCTTACATTTGTTCTCTAGCCATCCCTGCTTAGCCATTTTGCACTTCCTGTAGATCTCATTTTTGAGATGTTTCTATTCTTGTTTGCCTGATTCATTTACTACATTTTTATATTTTCTCCTTTCATCAATTAAATTCAATATTTCTTCTGTTACCCAAGGATTTCTACTAGCCCTCGTCTTTTTACCTACTTGATCCTCTGCTGCCTTCTCTACTTCATCCCTCAAAGCTACGCATTCTTCTTCTACTGTATTTCTTACCCCATTCCTGTCAGTTGTTCCCTTATGCTCTCCCTGAAGCTCTGTGCAACCTGTGGTTTAGTCAATTTATCCAGGTCCCATCTCCTTAAATTCCCACCTTTTTGCAGTTTCTTCTGTTTGAATCTGCAGTTCATAACCAATAGATCGTGGTCAGAGTCCACATCTTCCCCTGGAAATGTCTTACAATTTAAGTATACAACCTTCTTTCATGATTCTTGAACCAAGTGTTAGCTATGATTAAGTTATGCTCTGTGCAAAATTCTACCAGGTGGCTTCCTCTTTCATTTCTTACCCCCAATCTATATTCACCTACTATGTTTCCTTCTCTCCCTTTTCCTACTATTGAACTCCAGTCACCTATGACTATTAAATTTTCATCTCCCTTCACTATCTGAATAATTTCATTTATCTCATCATACATTTCATCAATTTCTTCAGCATCTGCAGAGCTAGTTGGCATATAAACTTGTACTACTGTAGAAGGCGTGGGCTTCGTGTCTATCTCGGCCACAATAATGTGTTCACTATGCTGTTTCTAGTAGCTTACCCATACTCTTATTTTTTTATTCATTATTAAACCTACTCCTGAATTACCCCTATTTGATTTTGTATTTATAACCCTGTATTCACCTGACCAAAAGTCTTATTCCTCCTGCCACCGAACTTCACTAATTCCCACTATATCTAACTTTAACCTATCCATTTCCCTTTTTAAATTTTCTAACCTACCTGCCTGATTAAGGGATGTGACATTCCATGCTCCGATCCGTAGAACGCCAGTTTTCTTTCTCCTGATGAAACTTAGACTGGAAAAAAAAAAAACTTTGGGGATACAGAAGTCAGTGCATTAACATATTTTGTGTATATTCATTCAGTGATGTCTTATGGGATAATATTTTGGGGTAACTCCTCTCACAGGCAAAGGATTCATTGTACAAAAAAAAAAGTAATTAGTATTAGTTATCAGGATCACATACATACATCATGTAGGCATCTCTTTCAGCAGCTGTAAATATTAACCACAGCCTAAATGTATATTTAATCACTTGTGAAGTCTGTTATCTACAGTCCGTTTAAGTTTGAGAGTAGCAGAGGTATTTACAAGTACAACACGAGAAGGAAAAATGATCTCCATTACCCTGTAATGAATCTAACATTGGCATGGAAAGAGTTAAAATATATAGCTACAAAACTCTTTGACAGTCTACTCCTTGAATTAAAATATCCAAAAGATAACAGAAGAGTTTTCAGTGTTGATTAAAGATAATTCTTTTTAACAATTCCTTCTGTACAACAGAGGAGTTCATGAATAGGAATAATTAGTCATTTATACAGAATAAAGACCTGTAAATGAACAGCATGTAGCAAAATAAATATTTCTTTCAGTTTTTAAAATATGAGAATTATGCTTATCAAGTTCATATATTCATCACATAACTAATGAACATATGATGGCATGGGAAATGGCTCAGACAATAATGTACTGATATGATTCATAAGAACATTTTACTCCATTGCTACAGTCAGAAAAACAAGCAGCTCAGCGCACACCACTGCAGAGGAAGCAACTTCATCATGCATCCACCAAAACTTATTAGCGTAGCTGAATCCCAGTTTGTATTTACCACTAACAATGTCTTAATAATAATCTTTATTTGTCCGTATTAACTTCACAGTGTTGGCTGTCATCTCTTTTTTTTTTTTTTTTTTTTTACTTTCATAACAATGAAATAATACCTTACATGTAATTATAATATACCTAAGTGGCACATTATATACTCTTATATAAATATTTACTGCCAGTAATATACTGCAGTATACAAAAATAGAACTATCTGTATTCCAGCTCAATGTTCTTTAAGTTAGTATGAATATCTGTCAACTAACAACTGTTTCATTTGTCCTTAGAAAGATTGTATTTGAGTTGCTGTATATTATTTGGAAACTTGTTACAGAATTGTCTCCCAATTTTGAAGGGACTGTGACCTGTAGCTCTTTTATTAGTCAGTATCCTTTGATAGTCCCATCTGGTTCATGTATTGTAATTATTTATGTCTCTGTTCATTATAATTATTTCATAATTTTCTTTTACAAACATGTAGTGTTAAGGACATACAATGAATACTCAATTAGTAAATTATAATTTTGGAAGTAGTCCCCACAGTACTGGGGTTTGCTTGTATTAGCGATTATCCTAACTGTTCTATTTTGAAACCTGAAAACCCTATCCACGTAGACTATGGGTGCTCCACCCCAAATCTCAGTCATATATTGCAAATGTGAGTGACTTAAACTGTAGTACATGTGTTTAAGGATTGTGTGCCTCTGTGTGTGTGTGTGTGGGGGGGGGGGGGGGGTGGTTATATATTTGCAAGAAGTTTTAGAAAATAAATATTGTTAGTAACCTTTTTACAGATGTAGTTGATATGCTCTTTCCATTGAGATGTTCATCAATCAAAATGCCTAAAAATTTATGTTTATCAGATGTTTCATCTGCAGAAAGTAATTCAATATGAATACTATTATAATTCAACAAGAATTTTATTAGTACGGTCTTGCCCTTATTCAGAGTAAGTTTGTTCATTATTAGATATTCTGTGATCATTTCAGAATTCTCTTTATTGCTTTGGAATGCTAGCTACTCGGTATGGTCCCAGATAATAAATGATATGTCATCAGCATAGTTCACTATTTTGTGTTTAGTGGCTGTGTTATGTCATTAATATATGCTAGAAACAAAAATAGTTCAATTGTACTTCCCTGTGGGACTCCGTAGTTCAGAGTTCTGTTTGCTGATTTTACTGTTTGGATATTACTTTCTTTGTTATAACTTAGTTTACTGCACTGTTTTCTGTCTTGGAGATAAGAACTTAAGAATTTTAGTGCTACTCCTCATATAACACAAGTTTCTAACTTGGATAATAGTACTGCATGATTCACAGAATCAAATGCTTTAGACAAATCTAGAAAAGTCCCAATAACTTTGTTTTCTTTATGCAGTCTGTTCAACAGTTCATGGAAAAAAGTTGGTACTGCTGTTATTGTGTATCAGCCTTTTCAGGACTCATGCTGTGAGTTGTTTAATAGATTCTAGTTGTTTAATAGATTGTATTTACAGAAGAAGGGTACCATTTGGTCTCTCTTTCAAGCAGCTTGCTAAGTGTTGAAGTCAGTGAGATTGGCCTGTAATTATTTATGACAGACTTCAAGAAGAGTATAATAATTCTAACCCCAAAGAAAGCTGGTGCTGACAGGTGTGAAAATTACCAAACTATCAGTTTACTAAGTCACGGTTGCAAAATGCTAACACAAGTTCTTTACAGGCGAATGGAAAAACTGGTAGAATGCTACGTTGAGGAAGATCAGTGTGCCTTCCAGAGAAATGTAGGAACACGCAAGGCAATACTGACCCTATGACTTCTCATAGAAGATAGGTTCAAGAAAGGCAAATGTTTATAGCATTTGAAGACTTAGAGAAAGCTTTTGCCAGTGTTGACTGGAATACTCTCTTTAAATTCTGAAGGTGGTAGGGGTAAAAAACAGGGAGCGAAAGGCTATTTACAATTTGTACGGAAACCAGATGGCAGTTATAAGAGTTGAGGGGGACGAAAGGGAAGCAGTGGTTGAGAAGGGAGTGAGAGTATCCTTCGCTAGTGAGGAAGTACTGAATAGAAATGGGGAAAAGAAGAATTTGTGTCACAATTTGGCTAGAAGGAGGGATCGGTTGGTAGGATACATCTGAAGCATCAAAGGAGAAATTGTAGAGGGAGATGAAGAATACACTAAGCAGATTCAGAAGGATGTAAGTTGCAGTAGTTATTTTGAGGTGAAGAGGCTTGCGCAGGATAGAGTAGCATGGAGAGCTGCGTGGAGGGTAAAAATCACTTCCTTAAAAGTCACCCAAATGACCTATTCCAATATGCCGAACAAAGAAGGAAATATAAGACAAGAAGACAAGGGCAGAATATATTGAAGATGATGCCAGGAGGCGCATAACAAGTGCCCAAACTAACCCATTTATAGCGCTCAGGAGACCCAAAATCTCAGCAACAAATACTATCTTAGTGGAATCATGGGAGAGCCACTTCAAAAACAACCTCAACCATCAAAGTTGGTCAACAGCTTTTGAACTAACTCCAGTTACAATGACAGCAAATCACACCCCCATAATGAAACAGGAAATACTTGAGACAATAACAATAGCAAAAAAACAGAAAGGCCCAAGGCCCAGACAGCATCTACAAGGGGCATTTGAAAAGTCTGTGCAAAGTCCGAGAGATGATACCTCCGAAATGTATTGAGGTCATGTTTAGTTAGCAGCATCTTTGGAAAGAACGCACACCAAGTTTCAGCCATATTGGTCTGTTTGTTTGTGTTTGGCATTCGTGTTAATCAAGGAAGTCGAGTGATTGTCAAAAAATGGACGAAAAATAATTTCGTGTGGTGATTAAACATTACTTTATGAAAGGCAAAATGCCTCAGGAGACTAAAGAGAAGCTTCACAAACATTACAGTGATGCTGCACCTTCGATTAGAACAATTTGTTAGTGGTTTCAAAATTTTCATAGTGGCCATATGGGCACAAGTGATGCCGAACGTTCTGGATGCCCTGTGGAGGTTATGACTCCAGAAATCATTGATAAAATCCATGATATGGTAATGGATGACAGAAGAGTTAAGGTACATGAGATTGCTAGTGCTGTGAGCATATTGAATGATCGAGTACATAATATTTTGCATAAACATTTGGACATGAGAAAGCTATCCGCAAGATGGGTTCTGCGATTGCACATGCTTGACCAAAAACAGAGTCCTATGAAGTGTTGCAAGGATGGTTTGCAGCTGTCCAGGAAGAATCCGCAGGACTTTAAGCATCGTTTCATCACTGTGGATGAAACATCGATAAATTACTATATTCCTGAGACCAAACAATAACCTAAACAATGGCTTACCAAGGGAGGATGTGCACCAAAAAAGGCAAAAACAATTCCATTGGCTGGAAAGGTTATGGTGACTGTCTTTTGGGATTCGAAAGGGATAGTCCTCATCGACTATCTGGAAAAGGGTGAAACTATTACAGGTGAATATCATTCATCATTATTGGACCATTTGAAAACCGATCTGCAAGAAAAACGCCGGCGATTGGACCGAAAAAAGGTCCTTTTCCATCACGACAATGCACCAGCACATACCTCAGCAGTTGTGGTTGCAAAATTAATGGAAATAGGATTCCAACTCGTTTCACATCCCTCCGATTCTCCAGACTTGGCTCCCTTGGACTACTATTATTTGTTCCCCAATTTGAAAAAACGGCTGGCAGGACAAAGATTTTATTCAAATGAGGAGGTGCTTGCAGCAACTAATAGTACTTTGCAGACTTGGACAATTCCTGTTATTCAGAAGGGATCAACAAATTACAACAGCATTGGACAAAGTGTGTAAGTCTAAAAGGAGCCTATGTTGAAAAATAAAAAAGGTTTATCGAAAACACGTAAGTAGTTTTTATTTTTGCACGGACTTTTCAAACGCTCCTCAAATATCAAACACCTAAAGGAATGACTTCATGTCATGCAAGAGTACTGGGTAGAACTATTCAACGAATGCATCCACTCTGGGAAAGTACCAGAGCAATGGAGGTCATCATTAATCAAGGTGATGTTCAAAGGGAAAGGAGACCCCAGCGATCCTGACTCATATTGATATATAGCACTCAAGAACGCATCCTTCAAGGTATTCATGAAAATCTTAACAAACAGACTCACAAAGAAGACAGACTCACAAATACCAGAGAATCAATTTGGCTTCCAAAAAGGAAGAAGCACGCTACATGTCGTAAGCTACCTAATGGAGCAAGCACAAGATAAACTCAGACATCCAAGAAAGAAATACTTTGTAGTCTTTGTGGGCAACCACAAAGACTTTGACCTCATCGACAGAGCAACACTAGTGCAAAAACTCAATCATCTGAGAGCAACCACACACCCTTTGGCAATCACAATCTCAAATATCCTCAGACACAACAATATCCAAATATCAGACAGCATTGCTATACCCACGAACATAATCCAGACAAATGGACTTCTACAAGGAGATACATTATTCAACATCGTGACCACAGACATCACAGACATAATCAGAGACAACTCAGCATCCCTTATTCTCTATGCGGACAACATGGCAATAGGCTCAGAAAATGCAGAAGAGCTCCAAGGTGTTCTCAGCAGGCTCACATTGTGGGCGGAAAGAAATGGATTGCAAATAAACCACAGCAAAACCAAACAAATGACTTTTAGGAAAGGAGAGAAACATTCTTCCATAAATACAATGACCCTGCACAATAAACCTTTAGAGGTAGTGCCAAAATTCAAGTATTTTGGTGTCTCCCTGCAAACCACATTGTCATCCTTCAGTAACCATGTCAAAGAAAGAGCTGCCACAGCAATAAAAGCCATCTACCACATCTAACAGCCTCTAAAATATCACTGGATACAGCAATATTACAGTTCAAGACAGCCATTTCCCTAATAGTTGCCTATGGGATCAGTATCATATGGGAAAAACTCATTCTAAGCGGCCTGATAACAATAGTAAAAGTCAAAGCTTGCTACATGAAAAGGATTTCTAGGCATCGGGAAGTCAGCACCTTCAAGGTTAACATATGTATTAACCAAGGAAAACTACTTCATCAACAACATCAAAATGCAGTATTGGCTGTCAAATACCAAGCCCTAGGAGAGTGCACATCAAACCCTCACTGAGAAGTGCAGAGCCGTCTGGCCCGATTTCTACCCCACAGACGCCATAATGACGGGCAAATGGAAACAAGCAAACTAAAAGCTACAACATGTAGTAATGCGTTACGCCACTCATGGATTTCACCATAGACTCTGCCAAAAAAAGAGATTTCACCAGCCAAATGAAGACTGTGTTTGTGATTTGTGTAAGGAACATTGTGAGAGATATCATGCTCAAAACTGCAAAATGAGGAAAACCTCGATATAAATACTGGCTCTGGAATAACTTTTCATTTGTAATTTTAATTTGTCTTTGCACATTGTACACTTTTCAATTAATAAATAAATTCTCCTGACAACACCTCTTCTAAGATCATCTTGTCATTCTTTTATGGGCAACACTATTCATAGTCTAAAAGATCAATTGGTCTCTTGTAGTTGCTTGTTCTCTGTAGATGTCACCTTTCAACCAACCCTACAGGCAAAATCCTAAAGCAGTAAGGTGCAGGGACCTTGATGGTCAAGAAATGTGATGATTTCCACAAATCCATCCGTGGGGGAATGTTACATTTAAATGATGTGGCACCTGCAACTAGAATGTGCAGGAGCCCCATCATGGAGAAGAACATACCCATCTTTGTTCCAAAGCAACCTGTTCCAATAACACTGTAATCTTGTTTTCGAGGAAGTCTGCATAGTGGAGCACTGTAAGATACGGTAACACAACAGGCCCAATCAACTGGTTGTTGTAAAATACGTATTTGCACAAAGGTGTTCTTGAAACTGTCTCTACAGAGGATAGTGGGTTTTTCTTTGACCTTCAGTGTGTGTTATGAATGTTGTTGATATTGTCACTACTGAAAGTGGCTTCATCGGTAAGCCATGTTAGTGGGACTACTCAGTGATTTTCAATTAACCAATGACAAAATTTGAATTGTCTACCTTCATTTCCGTCTCAAATGTGAACTGAGGCCACATCTAAGTAATGTCCACCATATTCTTGTAAGTGGAACATCGATATGTGTAGAACTTCTGCATGTGATTGTTGAATAACTCCAGTCTCCCAGCTGAATAATATCTACTACTTCATCCTCATTGTGTTCATTTGCATGTTCAGATGAAATATGACTGCTGGGTGTTGCAAAAGTTGGTACAGAGATACCACATAGGCATACTCTGCGTTTAACTTTATGTGTGACATGGTTAAATGATACAGTAGAATTTGGCCATGCAACTTGAACATCACTACAGAATGAACATCGATAAATAAGTGCGTAGCAACTGAAGTCCGGACATACAAAATGACAACTTATCTCTCTAAGCAATAAAAATTGGGCACGTGTTGTATGGAATGTGTTACTTAAAATAGTCTATGCTACACCCTCCTAAAGTATTTCAGTTCCTCCTAAAACTCCATATATGATCGGTTTCTTAACCATCTGCCTAAAAATAACAAACTGGTAAAGACAAAATTGGGGTTTCTGAAGGATTCTTATATTATGAAGGCTATTTACACATTCAACAGTATAGCTCCTCATATCTCCAGTCATATACATAACTCCAACCATGCTACAAATGTGGCAGTTCGTCTATTGAGAGGTGTTGAATTGTACTTGGTGATGACTGGAGAGTCCACATCTCTGAACCTGGACCCACCAAAGTTATAAGATCGACCCAGGTGTAAATGCCCATAAAAGGGGTCCCAAATAAAATTCACTGATCAATATATAGTAAGCCCTGAGAACTTATTCACATCTGCTATGTGAGATTTAGAGTTGACATGCACAATGACTGCTGAAATTTTAACTTCCACAGAACTTCTAGGATTATGAAAGAATAACAACTAACATTTCAATTTAATATTTGCTTCACTCTGAATTACACAATCTCTTCAAGCTAAACTCCTTTAAATAATCACAGTAGAGGGCACACACTTTGATGATCATGAAACTACAAGTCAATGGAGCATAAATACTTTTGTGAATTCTCCATATATTCTGAAATCTCTATAAAAGTCACTGTGCCATAACATTCCCTACCTACTTAAAGTCTGAGTTCAGTAAATGAAATGTAACATAAATGTTGGCCTGGTCACAGATCTGACATGGACATAATTCAAACAAGAACTGAACATATAACATTGTTAAATTACATTTCACTTTCATCAGTCGAGGTGGCAGATTCTTCAGTCAAGGTGGCACAGTATTCTGTGACTACCTGCGGATTGTAGCCTCACTGTCATGGTGCACACTTAAGAGGGCCAGCTACTGTACTTCCACCAACCCCACAACAAACAGTGCGGCTTGTGCATGTAAAAGGCTTCTGCAAGATAATAATTTCCACTGTTAACATATGTAAAATTCCCTGTCACCTGTATACTTAGGAATTAAAACACATGATAACAGGTAAAACTGGCAATCCATTAGATACCTCCGTATCTAAACAAACCAAAGTTAACTGAATTGCTGAATCATCTCAATGAAATACAGGTCAAATCACTGACAATAGTCTTCATTCTATGTTTTTGTTGTTAATACATATATTCCTTTCCTATGTAAATTAAACAATGAATCATACCCAGTTCGTAAACACTGGTTATATAGTGCCCTTATTGCTTGCCAGTCTTCAATAGTAATACTTTGGAAGTAACTTACTTGATAGGTGGGATAGATTACTACGGCAAACCAAGTGTACCTTGATTATTTCCATCAATAAAGATTCCATCTGCAAAAGTAATCCTAATTATTATCACAACTCCTTCCTTCTCTTATAGACTTTTATCATTTACATACTGTTATAACCTTCTCTTCCTAATGTCATAAAATACAACTACAATATGCAAATGCAAAAAAATTTTTCTATATATATTTCCATTATCATTCTTCTTCCTTCACTAATCCATTCCCAACACAATAAAATAAAATAATACCCTTTCTATTCATATGCTTCAAGATATACCACATAAAATAATAATTAATCCTCTGTAAGAGATGAATACCAGTATTTCCTGTAAGGGTCTAGCACCACTGGTAAATACTGTCCCACTCCACCGAACATTCTCTTCGATTTTAATGTCAGTATCACAGATTACTCTCCATGTATTGATAGGTGTTAGCCCTTTCTATCAATCCAATTATTAGTCCTCCAATAACTTTAAAACTAAGCAGAGTCCATTTAGAAATCTATTTCTTAAATGTTCTGTTTCATATGGCATTGTCATACTTATCTCACCATTGGTCAGTTACAACCTTTCGATAACATCAGACCTAAATTGCCTCAGATATACACATTAACAGGATGCACACTCTATCAACATTTTTCCTTCCAATTGTTCATTACTCCACTCTGAAACTGTTATACTTCATATCAGTTGTGACCTTAAACCACCTGTGAGAAGGATCTCCATTCTCACTTTTGAGTGCCTGTTCACCAAGCCAATTATACTAAGCTACCACTTCTCATTTACAAGAAGCCAATTAATACTTAACCCTCTAAAACTATGTACATACCCAAACAAATTTAATTATGCCTTTTTCCTTTGTCACAACATAAAAAGAAAAACTGTGACTCACATCTTCAGGATTTACATAATTTCAGCAATAGCAACTCACAGTTCACATTCCATAAATTTATTAATATATTTTATTATCTCTATTGATGGCAATACCATAGTGTCGTGAACACAGATTTTTTGACTGACCACCAAAATATCTTCTCCAGCCCCAGAATGTCCATCCAACATTCAATATCAACACAAAACTCTGATTTAAGACACTCAAATTCTTGGTGTTCGTGAGCAATTAGGCCATGCCCTGCTTATACTTGATTGCTGAATTATCTATCCAATTGGAGTTGAAATTCAGCCATAGCAGACACACTAAAATTGCCTTTCTGCTATGCTACTCACATAACTGAAATACTTCATAAACACTAATCTTGTTCTCTTCCCTTCTCACTGCCATGGTGTGTGACAGAAAATACTTCTTATTAATTACTTTTTGAACTGATTAATCATTAGCACCTTCGATTAACAACTACAAACATTTGACAACATCAGGAACTACATGAGTTCCTGAATAGCACTCGCAGGCTCCACTTAAAACACTATGTGAGGCACATATTATAAACAGCAAAAGGTCCGTCATGGCTGTAGTGCTCCTTACTTACTTCTTACGGTAGTTTCTCCAGTGATTTGGTCCCTTCTTTACAAGCAGTAACAGCTAGTTTCCTTTCTAGTTCAGTATAAAAACGCAAATATTTACAAATATAAAAATATCTTTCCCGTATCATTCATTTTTATCTATCAATTACAAATTACTGGGCTTTCTAATAGATGATATTTCCTGATGTCTTCTGTATTATATAGCCCTTTGATCTTCCCATTCTTAATATCAGTCAATATTACTGCCTTGGGAAGGGGTGAAGCCTTGACCCTTGTGTTTGGAGGGTATGGGATTCATCTTTAACAACACCTTTTCCCCACCTTACGTGGTCCCATTTGATTTCCAATTTCTTTGGATATTATCTTCCTTTTGGCTTACAATTTTATTTTCTCCACAGCTGCCTTCTTCAATCATTCCTGGTCTGAGAGTAACTGTAATGGCTAATCTGTCTTGTCAATAATAAGCTCAATCTCCACCTTACCCATGACTATCTAATAAGGTGTTATTTCGGCCATTTCATGTGGTAGGTTATTTTGTACCATCTCCAAGTTATGAATTTTTGACACAACCTCTCAGGCTCTCTCATGAATCTTTGCATTGGGTTCTCTTGCAGGTGGTAATGGGATATAAATGCTGGACATATTCCCTGGCTTCTTAAAAACCCCTTCCACATCTTGATTACAAATTATGTCCCAATATCCAGTAAGATATATTTAAGATGACCCACATTAATTAAATAGTCAGACTGGAAACATCTCACATGTGCTCCTGCTGTTCCTCAGTTTCAAATATTTAGAAACCATTTCCATTTAAATCAAAATATGTGACAACTCAGCCTTGCCAGATGGTAATGAGCCAGAAATGTCTGTCATTACCAAATCTCACATATCTTTTGGTACTCTGGGGTAATTCCTCTTCTGGGATCCAGAGCACAATGTGACCTAAGAATTTCAACTAGTTGCCATCAGAATGAGAGTCATCCAATTTTATGGTTACCCCTTTGTACTTCAGTCATGCTAGAAGTTGCTCTGAAATGTGAAGGTGTTCCTCCCATGACTTGATAGTAATAAGAATATTGTCTACATTTGAAACAATCTTATTCTTTAATTCTTCCCCTTTTGTTAACCCAAGACTTGTATGAAAATGCTTACAGACAGTTTTAGTCCAATTGTAAGAGTTTAAAATGATGGCATTTTCTGTCAAAGAGAGAGGCTGTATACAACATTTTCTGTCAAAGAGAAAGTCTGTATACTTCTGTGATTGAGTGCACTTTGCCAATAACTTGTGGTCAAATCCTGGGTGACAAGTAATTCACTACTTGAAAGATTGCCAAAATGTCATCTGTAGGTAACGATCAACTTCTTTCCTTGATTAAAATTTTGTTAACGTGTCAAGAGTCTAACACAAAACCTATACTCCCATTCAGCTTTTTACCGCTACAATGGTATTGTTATAACAGTTGGCAGAAGGCTGAACTATTCCCCATCATAACATCTTCTTTTTCCTCACTGGCTTTGTGGACATGGCTGTAGGATATGGCCAGGTGAAAAACGGTCATGATCTTTGAATGATAAATTGCGTTCAAAATTCCTTATAGTCACTGATTTGTCGGGAAACACAAGTTGGTATCTTAGTAGAACTTTTATTAAAACTTTACAGTACTCTTCCTTCAACTGTTCTGATTCCTAACCCTTCACATGTATATTCCTCAACCATTACAATTACATAGCTAGCACCTTCTAGCTCAACTTTTTCAAACAGCACTACTACTCCCCTCTCCCCTTGATCCAAACCTTCTATGTACCACATTTGTTTGTTTAAACCATGGTCCATTTCACCACTTGTCATCCCTGTGAACCTAACACTAAATTCATTGTCACCTGTCTTATTCTTCAAGGCTCCTATGCAGAAAAAATCATCTTTATTTGGCAATTTGATAATCAGTCCACACAAAGTAATAATGGTATTGCTAAGCTCCTTGTTAATCAGAAAATCGTGAATCATTTCTTGTCTGTTCATACTTACGTTGCCTAAGAGCTGTCTAGCTGCTAGTTCTCCCTTACTTGAAGTAGCAACCCAATATAAATGCCCCAGCTGCTGGTAATACATTCATATAACCCTTATCCTTTCAACACTCAAAGAAGGGTGCACTCACAAGACTCATTTCATTACTTGAGTGCAGAATTGCTTTTTCTAAAGTTTTATTGTTTGGTGGCTCTTTATTACTGTTCAGTAGTCCTTCTGATTGGTAATAATTGGCATTTGCCTCTCAATTTGGACTTGAATTTCTCCCACCAGGCTCGCAAAAATGCCTGTTCTGATTTGCCCTCTCATCTTGGGTTCCTTCAGTTGCTCTAATTTTTTCTAGCCTATGTAACTGACTAAGGTGGTCAAGCAAACTTAGTGTATGGCTAAGGTTTCTGCCAATTACTGTCCCTCTCACGAGTGGGGTAGTCTGTTCACAAGGATACGAACAAGATTTTTTTGAGCTCGACGGGTCATCCAGTTATTTTGCCTAGTTCAAGCATCTTTCAAAGTATCATCTAAGGCCTCTGTATTGTAGAATGTAGTTTATTTGTCTCATAACATACAGTTACAAATCAAATATTTTTGTACTGGAGTCACATTAAATTATTTTTAAAAAATAAGGTTATAATAATTAACATGTTTAAGAAGGCATTTCTGAATTTTAAAACATGAACAATTTAAGAATTACATATACAACACTTATGATCATTTTGCAGCTTGTAATACAATTTGTACAATATATTAACAATTTATTATACAATACATAATCTTTATCATTTCTTTTCTTTTCAAATTGCCAAACTGTCCTGCATGAATTCTTTAATTGTATGATAACATTTTTCCACAACTATATTACATAACAGTCTTTTTAGTGAGTCAAACTCCATTTTTAACAGATTTGTGTTATTTAATTTATTGTAAATTTTTAATCCTGTGTACAATTGTGTTTGAGCGTAAAGTTTTAAATTATGAGAGGGAAGTTTGAAACTGTGTCTGTGCCGAGTACTGTAACTGTGGTTGAAATGAAAATTGGCAAGTGAATTTTGATTTTTATATATGAAAATAAAAATTTTATAGATGTGCAGAGAAGGCATGGGTAGCATTTTTACTTTTTTAAATAATGGGCAACATGATGTTCTTTTTAGCACTAAAAACATGTTTCTTATGATTCTCTTTTGAAGTGTAAGTAATCTCGGGTTGTTTGTAGAGTTTCCCCAGGAAATTATTCTGTATCAAATTACAGTTTCAAAGTAGCTGTGGTAGACTATCTTCCTGTTGTCCTTAAGGGTGGAACCAGATAAGACATACATGTATTCCCCGTGGCCCAGTATTTCTAAACTTAGATGACTTTGTGCATCTTCAGCCCAGAAATAGTTCTTCGAAGACGCTTCAGATTCCTCAAAAGTCTGGTAGTTGTCTTGAGGCACAAAACTCCATTGTGCAGAATCTCCTCTTAAATATCCTACCACAAATATCATCTTATTCATCCTGAAATGATTTTAGAAATATTACGGGAGGTAAATCACCAGTCAGATCGTACATCATAAAGTTATGTAACTTCAACACGGCTACCTCAAACAAACCACCTTGTCCATCATAATCCCATTCAAGCCTTGAGCCGTAAGACCCTCCACCCTTTGGTTCACACATTGCATAGTTTGACCTATAGATTACGTTAATGACGACTCCCCCATTTCCACGGCTGCCACTGTTTTTATAGGTTTAACTTGTACCTATTAACATAGGTTTCTGCACTATATCAAAGTTCCCAAGTATGACTCCCACACTTCTCATGCGCTACTGCTTCTGCCAGCTTCATAAACTCAGATTTAATTTTATTTAAACCAACATTTAAAGTTTCAGTTGCTTCTTCGTGGTTTCTACATGTCATTTCCTAAGAATTTGTAAATTCAGCAATATTAGACTTAACTGCACCAATAATTTTCATCACTTAAATTATGTATCTCCTCAGAGATACCCTCTTTAAACCTTAAACAATTTTTGTGACATGTGTTCAATACCTCTTGTTAGGTCTTTTCAGCCACATGCTGGATTGAATTAAGGACTATCTTGAATTCATTCCTCAGCCCCCGAGTTTGTATTTGTAAATTGTCTTTCATTTTGTCCCTTAACCCCTTACTTCTAGTATTAAATATAAATTCTATTTTACTACTGCTTTCTTTAAGTATGTTCACAATTACACTGTGCTAATCTGGCAGTTCCTCATTGCCCAAGTCATCACCCTTTCCATCAGTTTCCCCCTCTTTCGATTTTGTAGAAATGGTTTCACATATATCAATGTCTGTGGCACTTCCCACAGTTGTACTGCCTGTCTCAACACTACTGGTTTCACCATGGATACCAGTGAAGTCCCATTTACAATGATCTCTCTCTCCCTCGTGTTGATTGTACACTATTAATACATACATCAAAAAACGTTTTGCATAACCCAGAATTCCTGAAGACAGGCGTTGACTGTGGATATTGTATCACAGACACAGTCCCTTTGACTGTCCAGATATGTCATGAAACCCACCCCAAGATGTAAACAACCATGCATGAGCAACGCGTATTACACTACTTGCCATTAAAATTGGTACACCAAGAAGAAATGCAGATGATAAACAGGTGTTCATTGGACAAATATATTATACTAGAACTGACATGTGATTACATTTTCACGCAATTTGGTTGCATAGATCGTGAGAAATCAGTACCCAGAACAACCACCTCTTGCCGTAATAACGGCCTTGATTCGCCTGGACATTGAGTCAAACAGTGCTTGGATGGCGTGTACAGGTACAGCTGTCCATGCAGCTTCAACACGATACCACAGTTCACGATACCACAGTTCATCAAGAGTAGTGACTGGCGTATTATGATGAGCCAGTTGCTCGACCACTATTGACCAGACGTTTTCAATTGGTGACAGATCTGGAGAATGTGCTGGCCAGGGCAGCAGTCGAACATTTTCTGTATCCAGAAAGGCCCATACAAGACCTGCAACATGCGGTCGTGCACTATCCTGCTGAAATGTACGGTTTCACAAGGATCGAATGAAGGGTACAGCCACGGGTTGTAACACATCTGAAATGTAATGTCCACTGTTCAAAGTGGCGTCAATGCGAACAAGAGGTGACCGAGACGTGTAACCAATGGAACCAATGCCATCATGCCGTGTGATACGGCAGTATGGCGATGACGATTACATGCTTCCAATGCGTGTTCACCGCGATGTCACCAAACATGGATGCGACCATCATGATGCTGCAAACGGAACCTGGATTCATCCAGAAAAATGACGTTTTGCCATTCGTGCACCCAGTTTCATCGTTGAGTACACCATCGCAGGTGCTCCTGTCTGTAATGCAGTGTCAAGGTTAACCACAGCCATGATCTCCAAGCTGACAGTCCATGCTGCTGCAAATGTCGTCGAACTGTTCGTGCAGATATTTGTTGTCTTGCAAACATCCCCATCTGTTGACTCAGGGATCGAGACATGGCTGCACGATCCATTACAGCCATGCGGATAACGTGCCTGTCATTTTGACTGCTAGTGATACAAGGCAGTTGGGATCCAGCACAGCGTTTGGTATTACTCTCCTGAACCCACCAATTCCATATTCTGCTAACAGTCATTGGATCTCGACCAACGGGAGCAGCAATGTCACGATACGATAAACCGCAATCACGATAAGCTACAATCCGGCCTTTATATAAGATGGAAATGTGATGGTACGCAGTTCTCCTCCGTACACGAGGCATCACAACATTTCATCAGGCAACGCCGGTCAACTGCTGTTTTTGTATGAGAAATTGGTTGGAAACTTTCCTCATGTCAGCACGTTGTAGGTGTCGCAACCAGTGCCAACCTTGTGTGAATGCTCTGAAAAGCTTATCATTTGCATATCACAGCATCTTCTTCCAGTCGATTAAATTTCACTTCTGTAGCACGTCATTTCATGGTGTAGCAATTTTAATGGCCATTAGTGTAGATGGACGGGGTCTGACAGCCGATCAGTTCCAGTCATTCCACCAGGAAGAAGGTACATGGCTCATGTTGTCTGTAGTTCAACCATACCTAGGCCGTCAGTACCGTGGTTCAGTTGTGTCCACATTATTACTTTCTGCCAGGAAGGGCCCTTAACAAGGGAAGTGTCCAGGCATCTCGGAGTGAACCAAAGCGATGTTGTTCGGACATGGAGGAGACACAGAGAGACAGGAACTGTCAGTGACATGCCTCACTCAGGCCGCCCAAGGGCTACTACTGCATCGGATGATCGCTACCTGCGGATTATGGCTCAGAGGAACCCTGACAGCAACACCATCATGTTGAATAATGCTTTTTGTGCAGCCACAGGACATCCTGTTATGACTCAAAACAGTGCGCAATAGGCTGCATGATGCACAACTTCACCCCCAACATCCACGGCAAAGTCCTTCTTTGCAACCATGACACCATGCAGCACCATACACATGGGCCCAGCAACATGCCGAATGGACCGCTCAGGATTGGCATCATGTTCTCTTCACCGATGAGTGTTGCATATTCCTTCAACCAGACAATAGTTGGAGACGTGTTTGGAGGCAACCCGGTCAGACTGCACACCTTAGACACACTGTCCAGTGAGTGCAGCAAGGTAGAGGTTCCGTGCTGTTTTGAGATGGCATTATGTGGGGCTGACGTATGCTGCTGCTGGTCATGGAAGGCACCGTAAAGGCTGTACGATACGTGAATGCCATCCTCCGACCAATAGTTCAACCATATCGACAGCATATTGGTGAGGCATTCATCTTCATGGATGGCAATTTGTGCCCCCATCGTGCACATCTTGTGAATGACTTCTTTCAGGATAACTACATTGCTCGAGTAGAGTGGCCAGCATCTTCTCCAGACATGAACCTGATCGAACATGCCTGGAATGGATTGAAAAGGGCTGTTTACGGACAACATCACCCATCAATGACTCTGAGGGATCTATGCCAAATCGCCACTGAGGAGTGGGACAATCTGGACCAACAGCGCCTTTATGAAATTGTGGGTAGTATGCCATGATGAATACAGGCATGCATCAATGCAAGAGGATGTGCTACTGGGTATTAGAGGTACCAGGGTGTACAGCAATCTGGACCACCACCTCTGAAGTTCTCACTGTATGGTGGTACAACATGCATTGTGTGGTTTTCATGAGCAATAAAAAGGGCGAAAATGATGTTTATGTTGATCTCGATTCCAATTTTCTGTATAGGTTCCTGAACTCCCGGGAAATTGAGGTGGTGCAAAATTTTTTTTATTTATTTATTTATATTTTTTTTATGTGTGTAGAATGTCTGTAGAACTTACCTCAAATAAAAGGTGTCCAGGAAGTAAGGACAAATTTGAATTTTGCACCATTTTGTCATATGATGCTTGGCAGCCGTGGCTTTTTCATGTTTGTTATCTGTGATTCCTCCTATTTGTAGCTTGATAGCTTTTGTATGGTGAGCAGTGTTATTTGATGTTTATTTTCATCATGGACCAGATGACAACTGAGCAACATATCCACGTGATGAAAAGTTGTTACAAAAACAGTGAAAGTCCCACAGCAACCGTTTGTGAATTGCTCCAACTGTATCATCAGTTCCGAAGCTGATCCAGAAGGTTGAGACCATGGGTGTGTTTCAGACATTAAGAAAATTGGATGACCACATTCTGTTCAAACATAAGAAAATATTGCTGTCGTGCATGACTATGTGGCCATCTACATCTACATTTATACTCCGCAAGCCACCCAACGGTGTGTGGCGGAGGGCACTTTACGTGCCACTGTCATTACCTCCCTTTCCTGTTCCAGTCGTGTATGGTTCGCTGGAAGAACGACTGTCTGAAAGCCTCTGTGCGCGCTCTAATCTCTCTAATTTTACATTCGTGATCTCCTCGGGAGGTATAAGTAGGGGGAAGCAATATATTTGATACCTCATCCAGAAACGCACCCTCTCGAAACCTGGTGAGCAAGCTACACCGCGATGCAGAGCGCCTCTCTTGCAGAGTCTGCCACTTGAGTTTATTAAACATCTCCGTAACGCTATCACGGTTACCAAATAACCCTGTGACGAAACGCGCCGCTCTTCTTTGGATCTTCTCTATCTCCTCCGTCAAACCGATCTGGTACGGATCCCACACTGATGAGCAATACTCAAGTATAGGTCAAACGAGTGTTTTGTAAGCCACCTCCTTTGTTGATGGACTACATTTTCTAACCACTCTCCCAATGAATCTCAACCTGGTACCCGCCTTACCAACAATTAATTTTATATGATCATTCCACTTCAAATCGTTCCGCACGCATACTCCCAGATATTTTACAGAAGTAACTGCTACCAGTGTTTGTTCCGCTATCATATAATCATACAATAAAGGATCCTTCTTTCTATGTATTCGCAATACATTACATTTGTCTATGTTAAGGGTCAGTTGCCACTCCCTGCACCAAGTGCCTATCCGCTGCAGATCTTCCTGCATTTCGCTACAATTTTCTAATGCTGCAACTTCTCTGTATACTACAGCATCATCCGCGAAAAGCCGCATGGAACTTCCGACACTATCTACTAGGTCATTTATATATATTGTGAAAAGCAATGGTCCCATAACACTCCCCTGTGGTACGCCAGAGGTTACTTTAACGTCTGTAGACGTCTCTCCATTGATAACAACATGCTGTGTTCTGTTTGCTAAAAACTCTTCAATCCAGCCACACAGCTGGTCTGATATTCCGTAGGCTCTTACTTTGTTTATCAGGTGACAGTGCGGAACAGCACCATAAAATCAGTTCATCAATGAGCTCAAAAAATATTCCTCAAAAATTATCACTTTGCATGGCAATCAGGAGTGGGCTGCCAGATCATGGGATCTTACACCTTGCGACTTCTTTTTGTTGGGATTTGTGAAATCAAAACTGTACGTGAACAGACCACAAACAGTACACCAATAGAAGAATGAAATTAAAAAATGTTATTAACAGCATCCCACCAGATGTTTGTGAATATGTCATTGAGAACTTCACTGAAAGCGTTGCTTGTTGCCGTGTTGCCTTAGGTGGTTGTATGGAGGATATAATATTTCATACGTAAGTGGGAGAAGTTACTTAATGTGTTTGTACAAAAAACAACATTGTCAATCAATTTTATATGTTCCATACCACTTTAATATTCGTCCCTACTTCCCAGACACCCTCTAAAATTGACTGAAAGAGCAGGCCACCTGAAGCTGAGTCATTGGTCAATAGGTTGTGATTGTAGCCAAAGGACCCACACCACATAAACAGCAGTTGCAGCCATTCGTGATTGTAGTCAAAGAACTCATGCTACATAATCAGTATTGCAGCCATGACTCCTTGGTTGCTTCACTGTTCCACATGATGATGGGCATTACACTCCACTAGCTGTTGCTGACTGCTACATGCCTATGTCATTGGTATTGCTGCCAATGGTTGCCATACTGAGCTGCAACACAACCACTCACAGGTGTCAATTGTTATGCTCGCCAGCAACTAGATCTGTTAAGTCAGAAAGCAGTCCCTCGTACTAATCTGATAGTTGTGGGGCTGGACTGTTCGAGCAAACTGCCAAGACAGAGAGCAAGCAGTGTTGCTGTAGCCTGTTCAGTTGACGCATTTGTCACACCACACGAGCTGTGTCCACATGCTGCCGTTGAAATTGCTTCCTCTGCACAGATTATTGGCGTAGTACTGGCTGCCTCTGGCTTGCCAATTGCAGCAACAGATGCCCCAGGGTTCTGTAGAACTTTGCCCTGTGCTGAGTTGAGTAAAGTACTGCAAACAGTACCGCCTGTAACCAACTAGGTTCACCATGCTGCCACCGACAACCTATTTCTTCTCCAACTCTCACTCAAATTAATTAATAGCCAGCATGATCCTGGGTGTATTACCAGTGTGGCAATTTGCCTACCAGGAGGTCTTGAATTGTACTCGATGATAGTTCTAAAGCCCACCTTCGCGCTTGTCTGAACCTGGATGCACTGAAGTTCTGAGATCAACCCAGGCGCAGATGTCTGCAGATGGGATCTAAATTAAATACCCTGTTACCTGTAACCAAAAGTTACATGCGTCTTTTAATTATGCCTGTCTGCAACTAGACATGTTTTCTTTATGGTAAGCAGCAATCTGCCTTTCCTGCATTGTTGATATTCCTACCTGGAGTTTCCATTGTGTAATTTTCAACTATCACTTTTTTATATTGCTTGACTGTGAATTAAATAGTTTGTTTGAGTCAAACTGCTTTAAATAACCACAATAAAGGGCACACACTGTGATCATCACCAAACTACAAATCAGTGGGGCACAAATATTTTCATGAATTCTCTACATATTCTGAAATCATTATATATGTTCGGTGCACAATATCATTCCCGATTGAAGTTTGAGTTCAATTAATTAAGTGTAACATAAGACATGGCCCTGTACATAGATTGTCATGTATTCAATTCAGTCAAGAACAGCTGAACATGTAACATTATTAGAATACATTTCATTTTCTTCAGTCAAGGCAGCAAAGTATTCTTTGGCTGTTCGCCTTGCTATTGTGGCACACACTGTAAAGGGCATGCTAACCCACTAGCAAACAGCATAGCCTCTACAAGTAAAAGACTTCTGCAGCATCAAAATCACCACCATTAACATAACCTTAAATTAGATTAAACCTGTGTGCCAGACCGAGACTCAAACATGGGACCTTTGCATTTCACGGGCAAATGCTCTGCCATCTGAACTACCCAAGCATGTAGCTCAGATGGTGGAGCACTTGCCCGTGAAAGGCATAGGTCCCGAGTTCGATTCTTTGTCTGGCACACAGTTTTAATCTTCCAGGAAGTTTCATGTCTGCGCACACCCCGCTGCAGAGGAAAATTTTTCTGGATACCTTAAATTCCCCTCATATGTACACCATTCGACCTCCCAGCAGCATTGGTTGTAAAAATTTGGGTAATCTGGCCACATATGTGGGAATTAAAACAATTATTGAGGGGTGTGGTAGGCAATACACATATTAACTAAAGTAATCTTATTGTGCCTAACGATATTAGAGAAGGAAAGTTGCTATTCACCATATAGCGGAGATGCTGAGTCACAATAGGCAATCTTCTTGTTGAATCTTTTTGTTGTGCTTATCGCGACTCAGCATCTCCGCTATATGGTGAGTAGCAACTTTCCTTCTCTAATACTGTAACATTCCATCCTGGATTTTCCATTGTTTGACTTATTGTGCTTATTTTGTTATGACAAGAAGAGTATATTGCATTTGAAAAATATGCTATATGACTAAACTGGCCCAATATCTATTTTTAGTGAAAATCTACATATAATCTTACATTGCCCCAATCTTCCACAGCATGAGATTCATACAAACTGTCTGGATAAATAATGTGTACATGTTTTACAACAACATAACTAACTTGCTTGGCTTCGCACTCGCCTTTACATAAAAATGTAAGATTCCATGATGACAAATTAATTATAAGTATTGATACATTTGCAAAGGTACGACACAAAATTACATATCCACAAAAACTTTAGTGTAACAGTAAGTTTTACAATAGCAATAAAAGTGTTTGATGCACTTATTTCTTTATTGATTTTGAAAAATTACTTTTTATGTATGCAGACTGCTGTTAAGGTGCTTAATTGCTTTGATTACCACTATGTACAGATGCTTCAGTGCAAAATTTCCATTACTTTGTGCAACTGTCTGCCTGTGAACCATGTTAAAGATTATCATCAACTGAACTACTTATGACTTCAACAGTTGGTAACGATGTTACACAGTGTTTTTCTAGAACTTTCAGTTTAATCTTGCAAAACTGTCTTACATGAGTGAATTATTATCTCTCTGGGTTAGAAGTTATTGCTTCAACACAATGGGAATGATAACGCTCTTACAGTTGAAATAGTGTAACTGATTTGTTATTTATAGGATGTACAATTACTAAAAATAGCATTAGATAATGAATAATAAGTGTGAAAGGAATAATCACAGACTTAAAAACTCAAGGTAGGAATATCAACAATGTAGGAAAATATAGATCACCTCATAGCGTAAAGATGACACATTAAGTAGCAATCTATCTCTTCCTACATTGTTGATAAAATGTATTGAGTAATTCACTGTATGAAATCTAAGGTTGTTACACAGAAACATACATTGGGCAATGTACATCCCGATATCTCACACTCTTTGTCAATGTCTTCTACCATCTTTTCACTGCTATTCGTAAGATATTCAGTTGTTATCAACTTTTATTCAGCTGATAATAGGAAATCTGGGATTCAGTATCAACAATATGAATTAGGACAGAAGACTGTTGGATGTTATTAAGGTAAGTCCTTTGTCAGATCTATAAATACACACAAACACACACACTCGTACATGCACGTTTAACTCAGACATGACAACTTTCATCTCCAGGCATATGCGTTCAGGTCTTACCAGTCAGAGACCAGAGACAACTATGGCTATGTGTGTTGCGTGAGTTGTACATGATATGTCTGACTGACTCTCTCTCTCTCTCTCTCTCTCTCTCTCTCTCTCTCTCTCTCTGTGTGTGTGTGTGTGTGTGTGTGTGTGTGTGTGTGTGTGTGTGTATTTCTTGATCTGATGAAGAACTTTGTCCAATTGCTTAATAATATCCAGTGATTCTTCTATTTGGTTAACAGCAATCTATACTAATTCATACTGTTGTTATTCCATGTTGACTCCTCCAGTGTCAGCTGAAAATGAGTTAATAGCAACTGAATGCCTTATGAATGGCAGTGGAAAGATAGCAGCAGGGTTTGAGAAGGGTTATGAGATATCTGGAAGTAATAAATGTGGTATAGGTCTGAACGAAACAGTCTTCCACGCTTTATACAGAAAAATAAATCTAGCAGGAGGAATTATAGAGTTTTTCCACTTTCTCACACCTCACACACTTCTATCCAAATGGTTATGAAATGATTCCCAACCCTCATTCCATTTTTGATGTACACTGTAGGTCATCTTGAAGTTTTCCAGTATAATTTTGTACAGTGTCTCAGTCATATGTCACAAAATACAAAGAGGATCAACTTACACTCTTCCGTTTTCTTCTTCACCTTCTTGTAGCTTTCATTTTCTGCTCATTGTTCTCATATTTAAAGTTACTATTTGTAAGTTATTTTTCTTATTTACTTGGCTTGCCTGATATAATGTGCACACAGAGATACTCTGGAATTAGTGTTACCCGAGCAATCCATGCTGGTATGGTTGATTTTTGTGCATTAGGGCTAGAGATAACCTCATGTATCTTTATTAAGTGATTCTCTGTTGCCACCTGTATTCTAATCCCAAGCAAAGACCACAATCTAGAATTTGTTAAGTAAAATTGGTTCAAGTGGCTCTGAGAACTATGGGACTTAACTTCTAAGGTCATCAGTCCCCTAGAACTTATGTAGAACTACTTAAACCTAACTAACCTAAGGACATCATACAAATCCATGCCCGAGGCAGGACTCGAACCTGCGACCGTAGTGGTCGCGCAGTTCCAGACTATAGCACCTAGAACCGCTTGGCCACCCCGGCCGGCTTAAGGAAAATTCACTGGAAATAACTTCTAATGACATGTAACAATATTAGGGAAAAGATTCATTGCTTCTCACTGTGAAGATTAGAGCTAGAGCTGAAACATTCCTGGAACATTGTTGTTAACCTTTCCACCAAAGTCCTCATCCCCACAGAAATTATTTTGGTAAGTAGCAATCTTCCCTTTTCCTGATGTTTTTGACATTCCAACCTGGAGTTTCCATTGTCTAATGACATTCATACACTCATGTAGAATTACTTTTCTAGATGTGCAGTTGGTAAACTGCACAATGGAAATTGTATATCTCACAGCTCCATTTTAATATAATTGCATTTCTTTTACAGGTGGACAAGCAGCCAATCCGAGAAACCAACATTTATATGTACCTGTATTTTGTATTCTTCATTATCTTTGGATCATTTTTCACTCTTAATCTGTTCATTGGAGTGATTATTGACAACTTTAATGAACAGAAGAAAAAGATAAGTATATTTGGTGATACTTACAAGTTTTATTTATGTGGATGTATTCAATTCATTTAAGATTTCACCACATGTATATAACTTACTCTACATTTGAATCTGTACCCCATAAGTCTCTGGTATGTACATTAGGAATACTTTTGATTCCAACATATAATTCTGTTCATAAATACAGGGTGGTGCACGAAATGTGTTACCAATTGTTTCTTTCACAATTTGCAACGCACATTAGATATCCCGCTGGGATCTCTACAGCAGTACCAGCAGAGCTTGGAAAAAAAAAAAAAAAAAAAAAAAGAGTTACCAAATGATGTGTAATTCACGATACTGCTGCTAGGAGACTAGTAAGCAGCAATGGCTGACAATGGAAGACTGACGACACAGCAACGATCGGCAATTGTGTTACTTTTTCATGAAATGAAAAGCCTTGTTGTGACTCAGAGGCACTTTCGACAACAGTTTAACACACAATGAGTCCCTTGCAAGAAGACCATCCACAGGTTGCACGATAAATTTGTACAGGAAGGAACAGTATTGGAAGCGAAGCGACCTCGGCCTAAGCCTGTTTGTTCGGCGGAGGGAGAATATTGAAGCAGTACAAGTTGCTATACAGAGAAGTCCCGGGAAATTGTGTAGAAAGGCAGCAGTGCAACTGGGAATATCAAGATGCTCCGTTCAACGCATTCTTAAAAATGACCTCCATATGTACCCATAAAAGACGACCTGTGCACAGAAGCTCGCTGAAGAACACAAGCAGCAGAGACTACTGTTTGCTCAGTGGGCGGAGGATAGGAAAGAAACTCTCAACAACGTTTGGTTTTCAGACGAGGCACATTTTCATTTAGACGGTGTGGTTAACAAAGAAAATGTATGCTTTTGAGCCACTGAAAACCTACAAGTGCTTCATGAACGACAACATTATAACATTATGCTCCGAGGATTACAGCGTGGGCAAAAGCCACATACTGCAAGTACTGTGTTGGAGGTTTTACACGAGCATTTCGACATGCGGATCATTTATCTCAGGTTTCCAGGTCACTTCAATGATGGACAAAATTGGCCCCCCAATAGTCCAGACCTCAATCCACGTGACTTTTTTTCTATGGGGGTACCTAAAGGAAAAAATTTTCTCAAAACGTCCACATGATTTAATGGAGCTCAGAAGACTTATTCTTCAAGCTTGCAGTGAAATTACGGAAGACATGTGCCGTGGGGTAATCCCTAACTTCAGTGTTCATTTGAAGGAAGTTAGGAAAGAAAATGGTGGACATAATGAGGATGTGCTGAGTTAGAACAAATCTCCATGGACGGCTCTTGATTGTATTATATGTTCCTTTCAGATTGTATTGACAATAAAGTTTATATTCAAAAACAAAATGGTAACACATTTCGTGTGCCACCCTGTAGAATGTGGAAATTAATGAACTCTTATATTCACAGTCTAAATGCAACAGAACATTTCTAAACTTCTCACTGAAAACCAGTCCTTTAAATTTCATAGTTGCAGTATTGTGATTTATTTCGTCATTTCCGTATCATTTTTATAGTTACCAGAAGTTTTAGATAGAAATAGTTATTACTAAATGCTTTTTCTTGTCCCTAGTCTTCTTTTTGCTCTTGTTCTTATTCACACTATCCCACTATCATTCCATGGATCTGACACTTACTTTCATGAGTAACTAGCTGTCACCTGTGGCTATGCTCTCATGTTAGTAAAGTGGAATGAAATGTGTGTATGGCTTTATTGGCCAGCAATCGAACTGGGGACCCCACGACCGAAGGTCAAAAATGCTAAGCACAAGACCACAACAGCTGTATACATTTAATTGCATAAAATAGGAGTACATTAGTACATCAGTGGCACTTCACTATAATCCTGAAATTGTAGTGACTTTCTTCAAAGTAGAGGATTTTTTGTTTACTAAGTAAGATATTAGCTGAAATGTTTGGGATGAAATTAAAATAAATAAAATGACGTTAAACCACAATTTTGAAGAGAATCATTGATTTAGCATGAGCTGTTACCGTAATGTAGTTCATACAGTATTACCCTGGGAGATGAGAGGGAAGCTTGACTCAGACTGAATCTGTACGCTGGCTTAACATGTGCACTGAAAGCATCAATATGAGACACTAACTCACAGGCTGTAAACTTGGGAGCATGTGTGAGCTATTAACCAACATCATAATAAACCGTTATCTAGAAGTTAGAGTTCAGCACACATATAACACTGCCAGCTTATATAATATCTGCACATGAAATGGCACTAGATTCTAAAATACATGTAAGTGTCAGTCACAAGCCTGCATGCCGTCCGGCACTCATAAGCTTCATAAGCATTATTTCAAGCAATCTCAACAGCAACTCTGATTCACAACCACTACAGTCAAACAATGAATAATGAGATGCATTTGATGAAGAATGAACATTAGGTTTAGAATACATTGAAATGATTATTAAAAAGAATTAGAGAAAATAAATTCAAACAGTGTTGTTGTGCTCTTCAGGACAAAGATTGGTTTGACAAAGCCAGCAGTCCACATTATTCCATCCTCTGCAAGCTGTTTTTTCTCTGCAGAGCTAGTGCAATCTACATCTCTTTCAATCTGCTTCCTGTTGTCAGGTATTGGTCCCTGTCTACAATTTTTGCCACCCACACTTCCATCCATTACCAAATTGATTATTCCTCTATGAATCATGGCATGCCCAACCAAATGATTGTTCATTTACTTAAGTTGTGCCATAAGCCCTTTTTCTCTAACTCAGTTCAATACCTCTTGATTTGTTTCCTTTTGCTCCCTGTATTTTATACCTGCCCCTTCAGAATTTCAAGGTAACATTGTCAAAAGCTATCTCTAAATCTACACAGATTTGTCTTTCTTCAATCGTGTCTTCTAAAATACCTTGTAGGGTGAGTACTGCCTTGCATACTCCTGCATTTCTCCAGAACCCAAACTGATAGCCCCCAGGATCACCTACCAGTCTTTCCATTCTGAATAATTTGTGTCAGTATATTGCAACCATGACTTAGTAAACTGACTTTCTGTAATGGTCACACCTGTCAGCATCTGCCTTCTTTGGAAATGTAATTATTAATTCTTCTGGAGGTCCAGGGTAATTTGACATATTTCTTACAATTTTTCCTCTACTTTCTTTTTTTACTGTTGTATTTCAGCTCTCCATCACAGTTAAATTTTCATCTCATTTAACGATAAGCATAATTTCTTTCCACTTATTATACAAGGGGCAATCAAACAATTTCCATTTGAGGACATTTCTGCAGTGTGTATGCAATGTACCATGACTCCAAGGCACATATATAAGCACCGACATGTAGGAAGCAGATTAGTGCGGAATTTGTGTCTTTTTGACATATCTGCAGTAAATATGAAAATGTGAACTATGGTGATATTATTAACAAATGTGTCCAAACAGAACCAACAGGGTATTATACTTTTCTTGGCTGCCAGAGGACAAACACTAGACATCCACCATAGAATGAAGAATGCATAGGGGGCAGCATGTCTGTCAAAAACCACCATTGTGGAAAGGTGCACCAAGTTACGTGGCAGCTGGTGTTGTACACAATACAGCTGTCAATCTATGAGGCCACCCTCATCCATTGTGGACAACACCACTCAATTACCCACTCTGTAGGAGACAAGGTACCAGCAGAAGTAAAGCTGTGAGGATGGGGTGCAAATCGTGCTTGGGTAGCTCAGATGGTAGAGCACTTGCTCGTGAAAAGCAAAGGTACTGAATTTGAGTCTTGGTCTGGCACACAGTTTTAATCTGCCAGGAAATTTCATATTAGTGCACACACTGCTGCAGAGTGAAAATCTCATTCCGGATAATGTGTCTTACTTCTTTAGGAAAACTTAAGCAATTTGTTGCTGTCAGGTTACTAGTAGCCTGTATTTGTGTTAAGAGAGGAGAGATTCCTTAGAAGTGTCCTTTTAATTCACCATGAGTGTCTTTACATGATGGGTTGTCAACTATTTGTAAAGATTGTTCTCATTTAAGGCGTTGCCTTCATGTAGTAGTCGTTTGGACTCCCTGGGTTTCACTTCTTGTACTTAATATGTAGCTGTTAGTGGAGAAAAATTTGATTTCTTTTGTTCACAATGTTGTCCTTAACGGATATATGCAGTCTGAAGACCAGATTGTACACCTACTGTGTAAAAAAAAAAAAAAAACCTTGATTGAGATAAAATGGGTCTTTCAGTTTCATTTCCATTTTCTGTAGGAGTGGCTGAATTTTTACCAGATGTTGACCTTGCTGAATTATTTAATTGTTACTGAAGTCCAGCATATGCAACAGAAGTTGATGTCTTGATATTATTAATTATTAAAGCATGCTCATATGAGCTATCAAATGAAAGTTGTGACAGGATTGAGGACCTCTTGGTAGGGAGAATGCAACATATTATCTTGAGTGAAGGGTCATCAGCATGTGTACACGTAACTTCAATTGGGCCACAGGGAAGTGTGTTGGGACCCTTGCTGTCCATTCTGTATATCACTGGCCTGGCAGATAATATCAATAATAACCATGGCCTTTTTGTAGTTGATGAAGTACTGTATGAGAAAAAGCTGCAGTCAGACATTTATGAGATTTCCAAGTGCTGCAAATATTAATAACTTGCTTTACATGTTCATAAATGAAAAAATGTGTACTTAAAAAACACAGAAAGTAGTATCCTAAGGCAGTGATATCAGTGAGTTAGTTGGACTGAGTCAACTCATACAAGTACCTGAGTGTATTTATTTGTAGGAATATAAAATGGTTTGATTGCATAGGCTTATTATATATAGAGAAGGTGCCAGACTTCAATTCATACAGAAGGATACTGGCAAAAATGTAATCATGTTACAAAGGAGAGTTTATGAAGATGGCAGTGAGTGTACTGGTGTGTGATTTAACTACTAAAAAGAATTACAGTAATGCAGTCAAAAATATACCGTGTGACCAGTGCAAGAGAGAATTCACAACATTTAGTGAATATATTTTAATTTTGCAATATGTGATTGACAGTATAAAAAGAGAGAACAAAAGTGTGTAATATGAAAATATGCAGCTGAGTTTGGAACAAAACACACTAGACCTGCCACAAGACAGAGGAGATAAATTGTCAGAATGGAAGCAAGTAAGCAACAAATACAGAATATCGGACGTGAAAATGTCACCTACAACAAGTGGTGCAAAGTTTGTGAGTGTAAACGAATTTGGTGTCCTTATGTGTAGTAGCAGCATACCATTGTGCGGCTCAGAACTTAAGCTTAATTCATGTGTTAAAGTGTCAAAGAATGAAAGTGACCAGAAAAAATTATTTTCGATAAGCTGAAACGTAAGTCTTCAACAGCAACAACAACAACAGCAACAACAAGTGCAAGTTCTGGTAACAATAAGCATTCTGCTCAGAAAAAATCCAGAAAGTACTTTTAGGTTGCAATCCAAAAAATGGAAAAAATGAGTATGTAATATTCATCGGTGGCACAAAGAAATTGGCCTGCAATGAAGGTTATGACGTAATACAAACATTAAAAGAGATATTGTCAGCACTTCATTTATCCAATATTTTGGTTATGAACATCCCCAAGAGATATAACTTAATCCCACAGTCCTGTGTAAATGAAGCCCTCTCACAAACAAACTTTAAATTAGCAAAGACTTTTCAGCAGTAGTGTTGCAAACATAAGCAATTTTAGTGGAGAGTTGTTTACTATTCATGGAATATGCCTAAACAGATCAGGAAAAGAAGTATTAGGTGCCCTTCTAAACACATCAGTTTCAGAAGAACTCGACTCTATGAAAGGGAGTGGATATAGACAGACCACATAAAACGAATGGTTTCCAATCAAAGGTCAGGGAAGCACCCCTGAACTCAGAAACTCAGAATTCTTTTTTAGATAAAACATTATAACTAGCACTGAAAAGCATCATCTGGCAGTCTTATACCAGAATATTAGAGGCTTGTGTAATAAACTAAATGAACTCTCGATCAGTGTGCGGGATAATGGAAGTGTAGACCATGCCCATGTACTGTGCTTCACTGTTCAGGAATGGAAAGAGTTGTAATACCTGAATACAATCTTAAAGCTTTATACTGCAGCAAACACAGAAAAGGAGGTGGTGTTGCTATTTTCATAAAGAACTGTGTCAACTGTAAAACAATTGATGTACACAATTTTTGCTTAGAGCAACATTTTGAAGTATGTGCCATTGAGTATTCTGAAAGTGATTCTACCCTCTTAATTGTAGCAATATATTGGCCACCCTCAGACAATCTGGACAAAGCTGTTGACTCACTTTTACGTGATGTATTTAATTCTAAGAGATGTCGTAGTACCTGTAGATTTTAGTATCAACTTCCTAACACACGGTAGTGGGTAGTCAGATCCAGAGAATTTGATATACACCTAAAACCTTATCCCAGTGGTCAATTATCCCACCAGAGTGACTTCTAATTCAAGCACCCTGATTGACAACATATTTGATGACCAAGGGAATCTGGGCAGTATCACCATTAATAAAACAATGATTGTCCTCTCTGATCATGATGGTCATAGACTTACCATTCATAATATGATTACTTACCAGAACAAAACTGAGCTCCAGTGGAAGGTAGTAAGTTCTGTAAATGATGAAACAATTAAGGCCTTTAAGTCATGCCTCCAAAATGTAAATTGGAATCACATTTATTGTGAAACAGATATCAATTCCAAATATAATTTGTTTAGCAATGAAATTGCATCATTATTTGAAGTTTTCTTCCCAGAAAATGTTTACAAGAATCAACCCAAAGAAATCACAAAAAAATTCATGGACCACAAAGGGGATAAGGATATCCTCCAAATACTAGTGTGAATCACAACAGAAAAACATTCAGGAAATCTTGTGCGATCAAATCATTATAAAAAAAGTACTGTAAAATATTAAGTAAAGTAATTAAACATTCAAAAAGTTCATATTGTAACACCAAAATCACCCAATCCTGACCCAGCCGGTGTGGCCAAGAGGTGCTAGGCACTTGAAGCTTGGAACCGCACGACCACTATGGTCGCAGGTTCGAATCCTGCCTCAGGCATGGATATGTGCGATGTCCTTAGGTTAGTTAGGTTTAATTAGGTCCAAGTTCTAGGGGACTGATGACCTCAGGTGTTAAGTCCCATAGTGCTCAGAGCCATTTGAACCATTTTGAACCACCCAATCCTGAAATAAAATCAAAACAATCTGGGACGTAATCAGAAGTGAGATAGATGCCAACAGTGCTAATAAACATGTAGACTTTGTTTTAAACATAGATAATAAACATATAAGCAATCAAGATCTAGTTGCAAAAACCTTCAGTGACCACTTCATATGTGCTGCTGCACAAATAGGTTGTAAAGGCTTTTTAGAAAGTGCAGTGGACATAACTGAAACACAAATTTCCCCACCCAGTAAGTGAAATAAGTGTACCCTCCATAGCCAGAAACAAGGTAAACAAAATCATTGCATCATTAAAAAGCAGAGGATCATCAGGTGTAGATAATATTTGCAATAAACTACTAAAAGCCTGCTCTGATCGACTGTCCAAAGTTTTAGCCCCCACATTTAATGCGTCTATGTGTCTTCCCAGATGAAATGAAGTTTGCTGTAGTGAAGCCACTCCACAAAAAGGGAGACACAACACGTGTCACTATCATCCCATCCCTCTTATGAACATATTTGCAAAATTCCTTGAAAGGTTGCTTAATCCAAGAATTGTGAGACACCTCGTTGTTCTAACATTAGTGATAAAACAGTTTGTCGTCTTCTACTGAAGAGGTATTTTCATTCAAAAACGACATATTGGAATCTCTTAATAAAAAAAATGAAGCAAGTTGGAATCGCTTGTGATCTCTCTAAGGTTTTAGACTTTGTGGATGACAAAATACTTGTCAACAAAGTAGGCCACTATGACATCAGAGGGACAGTGGGAAACTGGCCACAATCTTACCGAAATAATAGGAAGCGGAAGGTAGTTCTTAATAAGAGCAGCATAGCAGGAGGGGTGGTGAAGTCTGACTGGGGCACTGTACTTTACGGAGTCTTTCAGGGATCAGTCCACTGCTGTTTGTGATTTACATAAATGACCTACCTTTGTCATACAAAACATGCAAGTTTACTATGTTTGCTGATGATACTAGCATTGTGTTAAACAAACAGTCCACTGACATAGAAGCTGAAGCCAACAAATTACTTTCAGAGTAAACTCACTAACACTAAAACTGAGCAAAACCAAACACATCCATTTCAGCTTTGATCACAAAGTCCCACAAGAGATTCCTATTTTACATGACAGTCAGCAAATACAAAGGGTACATTGCACCAAATTCTTAGGTCTCCTCATACACATTAGGGTCAGCTGGGAATACCATATTCTCCAAACCATAAAATGTTTGTCCTCTGCTACTTTTGCCATTAGGACAATCTCACAAATTCGAGATGTTAGTGTCACAAAATCTACTTATTTTGGATACTTCCACTCTGTCATGTGCTATGTAATTATCTTTTGGGCAATTCAGCTTCATCAGAGAAAATCTTGCAGCAGAAAAAGGTGGTCCAAACAATATTCAGCATACAACCAAGATCCTCCTATCATAATCTGTTCAAGAAACTTGAGATACTTCCTACAACATCCCAATATATTTACTTGAATTTCATGGTTGACAATCCTGCCCATTATGAAACCAACGAAATGTTGCATGATCACAACGCAATGAGGAAGGCTGACCTCCATTACAAACTAAACAATCTGACTTGGGTGCAAAAAGGTGTATAGTACTCTGCCAAACTCCACCAAATGCCTACATTGTAACAAAGCATTATTTAAAAATAAATTAAAGATATATTTACTTGAAAAAGTCTTGTATTCATTAGGTGAATTTTTTGACAGAGAAGCATAGAATTTGGGTATATGTATTCACTACATGCCTTAAAGTATCTAAGGAATATGTACATAAATAATTAAAATAAAACTGCTTTCAAAACACTTTTACAACTGATCGCAGAGAACTGTCACATAGTAGTCACAATCAAGCCTAGATCCCAAAGCAGTGTGATTAATAGAATATACTATTGCTTCCTATGTAGCAAGATTAGAATAATTACAGCATGCACATAGGCATTAAGCAATCATTTTCCCCCTCCTATTATATGACTGTAATCGAAAGAAATGTTAATGGGTGATATAACAGAGGGTACGCTCTGCAATGCTCGTCATGGTGGTTTGCAATGTATGGATGTAAATTTAGGTTACTGAATGTTGATTTATTTGTAGCTGAGTGTGGTTTGTTGACCAATATACTTGGAAAGAATCAAGTTGTGCCAGACTGCTGCATATCATCAAGGCAAAGAATATGTTTATCTCCTCTGTATTACTTGTTGTCTGTTATTACAAAGGTGCAAACTGGTTGCTGTGACCCATAAGTTATACACTGTACATGGAAATGCTTATAAACATTAGCCAAACTGGGCTGTAGCTCATGTTGATTTTTGTAAGCATCAGCTGCAGTGAATGTGTTAATCATTGCTGGTTTGGTACACAGGCCAGCCTAGACACTGTTTTTAGCAGTTAGGCAAATGTCAGACTGAGTCATATTCTTCCCCAGAAATGTTTTACTAATCCGCAGCAGATGGTGTATGCTAGTCTTGACCATCACACTGTACTGGACATCTGTTTATCTCTGTGCTAACACGGTTCTAGGTATTTTTATCCAGAAAGATCAGAAATGTAAGCTCACCGGACAAACAATTTGTCAGCCCAGTGTGCACACACAGATATCACGTGCTCAGCTGCACATGCACTGCCTTTATGTGAGCATAAGGCATTAGCCAGGAGAAAGAAAACTGGTGTTAAACGAATTGGAGTGTGGAATGTCAGATCCCTTAATCGGGCAGGTAGGTTAGAAAATTTAAAAAGGGAACTGGATAGGTTAAAGATAGATATAGTGGGAGTGCTGAAGTTCGGTGGCAGGAGGAACAAGACTTCTGGTTAAGTGAATACAGGGTTATAAAAACAAAATCAAATAGGGGTAATGCAGGAGTAGTTTAATTGTGAATCAAATAATAGTAGCACGGGTCAGCTACAATGAACAGCATAGTGAACGCATTGTTGTAGCCAATATAGACACAAAGCCCGCACGTACCACAGTAGTACAAGTTTATATGCCAACTAGCTCTACAGCTGATAAAGAGATTGAAGAAATGTATGATGAGATAAAAGAAATTATTCAGATAGTGAAGGGAGACAAAAATTTAATAGTCATGGGGGACTGGAATTCAATAGTAGGAAAAGGAAGGGAAGGAAAAGTACTAGGTGAATATGGAATGAGGATAAGGAATGACAGAAGCAGCTGCCTGGTAGAATTTTGCACAGAGCTGAACTTGATCATAGCTAACACTTGGTTTAAGAATCATGAAAGAAGGTTGTATATATGGAAGAGGTCTGCAGACACTGGAAGGTTTCAGATAGATTATATAATGGTAACACAGAGATTTAGGAACCAGGATTTAAATTCTAAGACATTTCCAGCCACTCTGACTGCAACCTATTGGTTATGAACTGTAGAGTAAAACTGAAGAAACTGCAAACAGGTAGGTATTTAAGAAGATGGGACCTGGATAAACTGAAAGAACCAGAGTTTGTAGAGAATTTCAGAGAGAGCATTAGGGAACGACTGACAGGAACAGGGGAAAGAAATACGGTAGAAGAAGAATGGGTAGCTTTGAGAGATGAAATAGTGAAAGCAGCAGAGGATCAACTAGGCAAAAGGTGAGGGCTAGTAGAAATCCTTGGGTAACGGAAGAGATACTGAATTTAATTGATGAATGGAGAAAATATAAAAATGCAGTAAATGAAGTAGGCAAAAAGGAATACAAGCGTCTCAAAAATAAGATCGACAGGAAGAGCAAAATGGTTAAGCAGGGATGGCTAGAGGACAAATGTAAGGATGTAGAGACATATATCACTAGGGGTAAGATAGATACTGCCCACAGGAAAATTAAAGATACCTTTGGAGAAAAGAGAACCACTTGTATGAATATCAATAGCTCAGATGGAAAACCAGTTCTAAGCAAAGAAGGGAAAGCAGAAAGGCGGAAGGAGTTTATAGAGGGTATATACAAGGGCAATGTACTTGAGGAAAATGTTATGGAAATGGAAGAGGATGTAAATGAAGATGAAATGGGAGATGTGACACTGTGTGAAGAATTTGACAGAGCACTGAAAGACCTAAGTCAAAACAAGGCCCCGGGAGTAGAGAACATTCCATTAGAACTACTGATAGCCTTGGGAGAGCCAGCTATGACAAAACTCTACCATTTGGTGAGCAAGATGTATGAGACAGGAGCCTCAGACTTCAAGAAGAATATAATAATTCCAATCCCAAAGAAAGCAGGTGTTGACAGGTGTGAAAATTACCGAACTACTAGTTTAATAAGTCAAGGCTGTAAAATACTTACACAAATTTTTTACAGACAAATGGAAAAACTGGTAGAAGCCGACCTTGGGGAAGATTAGTTTGGAACACGTGAGGCATATGGTTCAAATGGCTCTGAGCACTATGGGACTCAACTGCTGAGGTCATTAGTCGCCTAGAACTTAGAGCTAGTTAAACCTAACTAACCTAAGGACATCACAAACATCCATGCCCGAGGCAGGATTCGAACCTGCAACCGTAGCGGTCTTGCGGTTCCAGACTGCAGCGCCTTTAACCGCACGGCCACTTCAGCCGGCCATGAGGCAATACTGACCCTATGACTTACCTTAGAAGATAAGTTAAGGAATGGCAAACCTATGTTTCTAGCATTTGTAGACTTAGAGAAAGCTTTTGACAATGTTGACTGGAATACTCTCTTTCAAATTCTGAAGGTGGCAGGGGTCAAATACAGGGAGTGAAAGCCTATTTACAATTTGTACAAGAACCAGATGGCAGTTATAAGAATCGAGGGGCATGAAAGGGAAGCAGTAGTTGGGAAGGGAGGGAGACAGGGTTGTAGCCTATCCCCGATGTTATTCAATATGTATATTGAGCAAGCAGTAAAGGGAAGAAAAGAAAATTTTGGAGTAGGAATTAAAATCCATGGAGAAGAAATAAAAACTTTGAGGTTTGCCGATGACATTGTAATTCTGTCAGAGACAGCAAAGGACCTGGAAGGGCAGTGTCTTGAAATGCAGATATAATATGAACATCAACAAAAGCAAAACGAGGATAATGGAATTAGATTAGGAAATGAGACACTTAAAGTAGTAGAGGAGTTCTGCTGTTTGGGGAGCAAAATAACTGATGATTGTCAAAGTAGAGAGGATATAAAATGTAGACTAGCAATGGCAAGAAAAGTGTTTCTGAAGAAGAGCATTTTGTTAACATTTAGTATAGATTTAAATGTCAAGAAATCTTTTCTAAAAGTATTTGTATGGAGTGTAGTCATGTATGGATGTGAAACATAGACAATAAATAGTTTAGACAAGAAGCAAACTGTGGTGCTTCAGAAGAATGCTGAAGATTAGATGGGTAGATCACGTAACTAATGGGGAGGTACTGAATAGAATCAGAGAGAAGAGGAATTTATGGAACAACTTGACCAGAAGAAGGGATCGATTAGTAGGACACGTTCTGCGGCATCAAGGGAACACCAATTTAGTGGTGGAAGAAAGGGTGGAGGGTAAAAATCATAGATGGAGACCAAGAGATGAATACACTAAGCAGATTCAGAAGGATGTAGGTTGCAGTAGTTACTCAGAGATTAAGAAGGTTGCACAGGATAAAGTAGCATGGAGAGCAGCATCAAACCAGTCTCTGGACTGAAGACCATAATGACAACAAGGCACTAGCAATCAGTGACAGATTTATATTTCAAGCAGACATTGTGCATAGACATGGATAAATGTAAAGACGTGACAGAATGGGGAAAGGGGGCAATCATGTTTGGCCATGCTCATGGCCATACGGTATGTGAATTTACTAAATTTGTTGGTATTTCATGGAAGACTGTTCAGTGTGTCTACAAACAGTGGTGTGGGCGCAAAAAATATACTTGGCAAAATAAGACTTGTGGTTGGAAAAAGATTGTGTCCTAGAGGGACTGGAGGTGCTCTTTTCACGGCTTGTGAATCAAAATCTGTTCCAAACCCAGACCGTGAATAAAAGTCTATCCCAATCTGTTAATGAGAGAAAATGGTGATGGGAACTGCATTCAATGAACATTTGGAGTCAGACAGCTTGAAAGAGGCCTTTGCTCATACAGACACATAAAGAAGACAACAGCAAACTTTATCAGGCTGAAAGAATATGTGACTGGTTTTGTGAACAGTCTCCGACCCTATTACATCTTGAATGGCCTGCAAAATCGCTTGACATGACTGTACAGAAAATATCTGGGACATTTTGGAACAGCAGGTAAAATAACAATATCAACATCATCACAGTTTAGTGGAATAGGGCAATCAAATCCTCAGTGGTTGGCTTAATCTGGATGTGATGTATCTGCACAGACTAGTGGGCTCACTTGGCAAATGAATCTAGGTGGTAATAAAATCTGTTGGTGAAATTACAGTGTATTAAATGATGCTTGTAATTATTTCTGTAGGGGTGACTAATTTTTTGTCCAGTGAGCTTATTTCTGCTAGTGATCTGTAGGAATCAGATCTCATTAAATGGGAAACTCCTTTTTGTTTGCATTTGTTCTCCACAGTGGTCATCCATAGCTCATGCAGTTTGTTCATTTCAGTGCATAACTTTATTCACTCTATTCACATTCTTATTGTATTCTAGGAATATATCTTGAACCAGACTTCATGTCTGCAGCTCAAGTGAGTGGTGAACCCTAAAGCACTTTTTTTTTCTTTTAAGAATAACTGAATAAAAATACCCATCACATACCAAATATCCATTAGCCGTGATTCACGTTTTTTTTATTTTTTATTTTATTTTAATTTTTTTTTGAAGGGGGGGGGGGGGGGGAAGGAATGTCTTATGTTAATCACATTTCAATCAGATTAGAAAAGGGAAAAAAATCAGGAAATTTACCCTTGATCTTAGTGGGGTCTTGTCATCAGATGTACAGGACAGTGAAAGGCACAAAAATGAGATGGTATAACTAGCGATGGGAAATCCATAATGGGATAATGACAATATTATGAAAAGGATAGTTGCTATTCACCATATAGCAGAGGTGCTGAGTCATAGAGAGGCACATCTAAAAGACTGTCAAACAAAGCTTTCAGCCAAACAGTCCTTCATCAGAATTGGACAACATACACACACACACCCATACAAACACAACTCATGCGTAGTTAGGGGGATTGGTACAACATTGTGAGCCCTACCTGGTCCTTGTCCACCTTAAACAAGATGCCTAGCAGTCAATTGGACGAGTAATGACAAATTCTCTGCTTTGCACAGAGGTGACAATATCCATGGGAGAGGGCAGTACTAGAGGTAGAGCTGGTGTCAAGGTAGACGACTCTCAGGAGCTCTTTCAGCACAATGATTTGCAGCTCCTGCCAGTTGTTTGACAGTATTCAGGGTGATTTCCAGCTGCTTACGAACATCAACCAACTTGTCAATGTTTGAGAACAGCATTCACAGTGGGGCCGCATTCTGACTTGTGCAGTGTATTATAAGGCAGTGAACAAATAACTTTAAATTAAGCCTGTAGATTATCTTTTAATCTGTTGAGGTAAAAAGTTGCTGATTCCCTATTAGACTTGAAGCAAGTACACAAAATGAGATTTCTATTACCGCAATACAAAAACATGTGGTAAAAGCTACTAGTTTCCTAAAATGTTTTCAGGTTACTTATAGTTGTTAGCAAACTCAAAAACAGTGTTAATTTACAATAAATGCAGCTAATGTATAGGACAATGAAGATAATATATAGGAGTACTCCTCTTTAAGGGAAAACTAGATGCAACACAATATGTTAGTTAGAAAATCTGCTACAATAACTAAATCACAGATCCCAATTTGCTAAAAATTGCTCATAGATTATGCAAAGGCCAATGGTAGCTTGCAAAAATTCTCGAAAATGCACTTTTTTTGCGCTGATATAGCATGAATTTCAGGTGTAATACATGCTTCGGCAGAACTGTGAGCCACAAATACTGAGTTACTGTGAAATAAATTACGTATCTAGAACACTCATACTGGTAACTTACAAAAATATAGTTTTGTAACTGTCCGAAAATTCTCAAAATAACCATTTCTCACATAATTGTGCAACGGAATTAGAGAATGGTTGTTTTGAATGAGGATACATCTGATGTTCTCAAAAATTTTAGAAGAGCACGATTAAGTTTAAGCCTGCAATTGATGATAACAATATGTGTTTATCACGGCACCCTTGACCGTTCAAAAATACAAAAAATGTCAGAATACAAACAGGTATTGATGCAATAAATGACAAATTACACAGATACAACAGGAACAGTAAAATATGCAAATTTAGAACTTTAATTGGCTCACAATCCTGTACACGTGGACTCACAAAAAGAAAAATTTCTGTGTCAGCTTTTATGTATAAATAAATGCACTTAATGTATGGAATTTTCACTTCGTTGATTCTGTGCACACTTCTGCACTGGTGTGCTGAAGAAGAACACTTCAGAATGAATTTATCTCAATCAAAATTGCTAAAATTTGTAGCACCAACAAAATATGTCTTTTGCCTGTTGCAGCTAACAGTGCCAAATGCAAAATGTCTATGTCAGCATAAGGAAGTAGCAGTCAGTGAGACATTTATGTTTCAAGTAGACATTGTATGTATCTGACTACATGTTGTGCTCAATTTGTTGGTGTTTCATGGTGGACTGGTCAGTGTGCCTAAGGTAGCGGTAGCCATGAAACACGATGTCAGAATTGTAGTCAAAAAAAGAGCCTTACTGAGAGGGACCACAGATGTGTTTCACGGCTTGTAAATCAAAACCACTTCCAAACCTGACAGGAACTGTTGGAGGCAGCAAATGAAAGTCCATCACAACCTGTTAGTGAGAGGAGTCACCTTGATAGAGGCTATAGCCCACACACGTACATAAAGCTGCACATGATCAGTGGGGTAGAAATCATTGAACTTTCACAGTATCTGATTGGTGAAATGTAATGTGGTCTGAGGAATCACTTCTTTTCATATATTTACATGATGCATGTCGCTGAGTGCATCAAAGACCAAATTAAGCACTTCATTCTGAATGCGTGCTAGGTCTGGACCCACTGACTGAAGTGACCACTAATATGAACTGGCATGTTTATTTAAAAATTCTGAAAGATCAGGTGCTACCTTTCAGTTAACACCTGTATGATCAGTATTTTGATGATATCCCTGTTTTTCAAGATGACAAATGCAAAGTTCATAGGACTTGAAAAATGTGTGACTAGTTTTCTGTTTACTCACCCACACTATCACAGCTCCATTGGCCTGCAAAATCACGTAACTGGAACCCTATAAACAATTGTGTGCGACATGTTTTAAGATTGGGTAAAATGCCAACATTAGCACCCCCGCAATTTGGTGGAATTGCGCGATCAAATCCAGAGCGCGTGGCTCAGTCAAAATGTTGGACTTTGGACCCACTACCTCACCAAACACAGCCAGTTGTCAATTACACAGTATTAAATGATACTTTTAATGATTTCTGTGTGTGTGTGTGTGTGGGGGGGGGGGGGGGTAACTAATTGTTTGTCCGGTGAAGTTACGTAATCAACTTTCTCATGCTAAACATTATTTCTTAACCAAAATGCTTACACCAACACCCTTGTGCATCTTTCAGCAATATGTACTCCCCATTTTGTAATTATTTAACTTAAAACAATGGGAAAGGAGAAAACAACATTAAAAACTATAGCCTCCTCTTGATAATATGCATATTCAGTAAAATTATGAACCACCAATTTTAGGCACAAAAAGCATAGGCTAAACTTGGAACTAGAACAAAGGACAACTTGTAGGTTGTGAACAGAGTGGAGAGACTTTGACTTACCAGTTCACTTAGATTTGGAGATTCTGAGAAAGCTGTTGATAAAATATCAACTCAATTTGTGCTAACAACCATTGAATCTGTGTTAATATACTGCAAAATATAAGCTCCAGTTTTCTACACGATAAAAAGGAAAATAAAGCAAGATGTTTCCATATCACCGAAACTATTATCAGCAGTCCTAGGGGCAGCAATTAAATCCCTAAACTTGGGAATCATAGATACGTGTTAATCGAACGTAAGTGAATAGCACTAACAATTCACTGAAGAACTTAATAAATCATGTTTTAAAATAAAGTTTTATGACTAATAATAACAAGACTAAAATCATTTATATTTAACATACTACAAATAAAGTAGTCAAAGTAAACACTGTAACAGAAAGTTTACAATAATTGTTAACAGCAGTTTTAACTTACAGCAGTAAGCCACGGAAATTATGCATGAAATGGATCAGGTAACAGACTGGAGTGGAGGATGAAATTGTGAATGTAGTGAAAAGGAAATGGAGGTGGGTGAAGGGACAATAGATGGATCAAAGAGTTCTTTCCTGGTTTTTAAGAGGTAGAAAAAAACAAAGATGGTGTCCTAATGGAAGCTGGGTGGATGAAAAAGACATATACACAATGTGATCAAAAGTACCTGGACACCCCCAAAAACATATGTTTTTTATATTAGGCTCATTGTGCTGCAACTCACTGCCAGATACTCCATGTCAGCAACCTCAGTAGTTGTTATAAATCATGAGAGAGCAGAATGGGGCGCTCCGCAGAACTCACAGACTTCAAACGTGGTCAGGCGATTGGATGTCACTTGTGTCATACGTCTGTATGCAAGATTTCCACACTCCTAAACATCCTTAGGACCACTGTTTCCAATGTGATATTGAAGCGGAAAAGTGAAGGGACACATACAGCACAAAAGCATACAGGCTGACCTCGTCTGTTGTCTGACAGAGGCCGCTGACAGTTGAAGAGGGTCATAATGCATAATAGGTAGACATCTATCCAGACTAGCACACAGGAATTCCAAACTCTGCATCAGGATCCACTGCAGGTACTATGACAATTAGGCGGGAGGGGATAAAACTTGGATTTCACGGTCGAGCGGCTGCTCATAAGCCATACATCATGCCGGTAAATGCCAAACAATGTCTCGCTTGGTATAAGGAGCATAAACATTGGACAATTGAACAGTGTAAAAATGTTGTGTAGAGTAATGAATCACGGTACACAATGTGGCGATTTGATGGGTCTGGTGAATGCCTGGTGAACATCACTTGCCAGCGTGTGTAGTGCCAACAGTAAAATTCGGAGGCAGTGGTTCTATTGTGTGGTCATGTGTTTTGTGTGACACTATCATTGCACAGGCCTACATTGATGTTTTAAGCACCTTCTTGCTTCCCACTGTTGAAGAGCAATTCGGGGATGGCAATTGCATCTTTCACCATGATCAAGCACCTGTTCATAATGCACAGCCTACGGCAGAGTGGTTACATGACAGTAACATCCCCGTAAAGGACTGGCCCGCAAAGAGTCCTGACCTGAATCCTGTAGAACACCTGTGGGATGTTTTGGAATACCAACTTCGAGCCAGGCCTCACCGATCGACATCGATACCTCTCCTCAGTGCAGCACTCTGTGACTAATGGGCTGCCATTCCCCAATAAACCTTCCAGCACCTGATAAAACATATGCGTGTGAGAGTGGAAGCAGTCATCAAGGCCAAGGGTAGGCGACCATCATATTGAATTCCAGCATTACCGATGGAGGGTGCCACGAACTTGTAAGTCATTTTCAGCTAGGTGTCTGGATACTTTTGTTCACGTAGTGTAGCATTTGGAAATGGTCCCTAAGTTAAAAGCATGATGTTCTCTGCTTCTTTTTTCGCTAAATGTAATGGTGGTGCCCACAGGCTACCAGATCTGCAGATGGAACTTGGTTGCATCACTTATTCAAATTCTGCCTTTGCTGTAGCAAATGGGCAGGATCCAATCTATTAAAAAACCATGGCTATTGAGTGACTGGTTGTCTGGGTATTGTCTTGCTGTGGTGCACTGTGGTGTGCAGTACCGTATCTAAATGGCTGACTTCTTCTGGGCTGGCCCGTGGTACAACTGAACTATTGGATGAGGTGATGGCATTGGTAGCACTGCTGCCTGTAGTACCTGTGACCACCTCATTGCCTATCTTAATCTGAACCATCCTGAGATTGATTTCTTGTCAATGGCACTGAATGAAATCTCTCCCAATATTAGCTCAATGACATTAGCTAACACACTCCTCTATTTTAACTTCTTACTGAAACCCAGGTCAACTGTCACTTGTCTATCACCATATGTTATAACAGGTGAGTTGTTGGCTTCTGTAAGATGGAGAGGTGTGCTCCTTGTTGCAGCTTTGCTCCGTCTGAATGTTAGCATACTTACATCTGAACATGAGTCGCTAAGATAGCAGCAGTTTGCCTTCTTATCCTTCACATTCAAACAGCACTATAATGTAAATAAGCAATGCAATTCATTGCATGTGTGGTCATGGTCGGTTTGTCATTAATAACTGGGCTAATATAGACCTCTGTGTTTTGGTTATTTTTGCTTAGATCATTTACAATGCTTCCATGACTAGTGATGGCTCATTTGTTACTATTCAGCACTCTTGTGGAACAGTGTGGCCTAATGTATCTACTGCAGGAAGCTGTGGCCATTTGGGAATGCACATAAAGATGTGCACCTTCTGAGGTGATCACCAAAATGCCTGTGATACCAGCACACTGGGTGAGGTTGTTTCACTTGTACCGTTCAGCTGTTATGTTAGATTCTGCTGGTCGGATGAATGCCTATCTGCTTTACATTGCCATTAGCCACTTGCTGCACCAACAAAGTATTCACCTGTTTGCAATTGAAAAATAAAGATTAAATGTCAGTTTTTTTACATGCCAACACATCCGTCTTTACTGGTTGTGGTAGTTGTACTAGCCATACATGATGTAGCATTGTCTTTGACATCACTTCTTCCACAATGATGCCTCTTAGATGGCACCAGAATACCGGCAGTGTTTTATCACCAATACGGTCAAGCTGTAATACTTGCTGCATGTGTTAATCCATCTGTTAACAAATCTGGCTAAGTGTCCCTCAAGTGGGTATATTGCTGCTGCAATGGTGACTTTATTAATGTCCAAAATCATTTCAACCACCTAGGCATCCAAGCTGTTAACTGCCACAGTGTGATTGCTAGTAACATTGTTATGCAATAACATTAAATCTAACGTTATGAATCACAGTTCTGGTTTGTCTGATAAAAACTTTGGATTACACATTTCCATCAACAGAGAGGAAACTATACTAGATTCAGTGGGTGAACTGTTCGTTGTATTTACAGTCTGTCTCTCAGTTTGCAGAGACAGCACTGCATCATTTTATGTTGTAATTTAAGTGTGACAATCATTAAACTGCTTTTGCAAATCCTCTTGTAGATGTAAAAGCATTTTTTCCATTTAGACTCATTTAATGTAGTGATGTTGGATTCTTCCATCATTCAAGGAGTAAATTATTCAGGGATACACACAAACTGTAACTAACTGGTTTTATTCCCACAGTTAAAAAAGTACAACTTGACAACTGAAAGTAAACATAGAATTGTCAAACTGAAAAGCAAAGAGTAAACATAACATCCATTTTGCTTTAGATTTTGCAATACTTAGACACCATAAAACATGTTATTGAAGATTTTTATTAGTCTCACATATCCCACAAACATATTGATATTTTAGTTTGATTTTGGAGCCAATACAAGTGCTGTGCATCACTGCATCATTCCCCTACCAGTTCAATCACTCCAAGACATACCATGCTGTCAAGATTCCTTCTAACTTCACATATTAATGCACTTTGGCTTAAGTGTGATCAAAACACACACCACAGTGTGTTGTTTCAGGGCTATGTTATATGGAACTACGAAAACTGTGAACAATTTGAAATACATATTACTTGGTGGGGCAACCATTTTGTTTGTTTTGCGTGAATATACTCTATTAATTGCAACTGTTTCCACGGCACTAAGCTACTCACTTGTGTCTGTGTCTAACAGCACATAGTCCTCTGTGATATATAGCTTCCATTATAACTGATGTTTCATAGATGAATTTCAGTGATTGCAATAAATTTCTATTATCATTATAAAGTGATTTTTATGGTTATAGTGACAGTTTATCATCTAAGAATTTTTGTTTTGTTTCTCTGGGAAGGCATGTTTTTGTCCCCTACAATAGCTGTGAAGCTTCCCTGGAAATTTGGTATCATGTCCAACTCATTCTAGGTTCCACCCATCCCCACATATTTGAAGTTGTTGTGTACAGCTTTGATTTGCTAATTAGGTCAAAAAATAAGTTTTGTACTTAAGTAGCACAATAAATTGTATTGTCTATACTACTGTTATGATTTTTTTTTTAAATAACAAATTTTTGTTATGCTTATGGTATCTCGTCCTTGTTGTTGGGCATTCATATGCTGACTGTGGATTGCCACTTCATCATCCACAATTTCTTCTGTTCTTTCACTTGTGCACTTTGTTTTATAAGATTAGATGATAATTGCAATGCTCAGTCACAATGCTTCAATTATTTTCTGACCAAGGATACCTACAATGATTTCATTGCGAATCTGGCCATCCTCCATTCCATCAAATTGACGATATTCAGGATGGCCATACATCAAACAAAACAGTGATGAAATCATCTATAGATTCTCCCTCACACTGAAATCATTAATTGAATGTCAGTTGCTCATAGATTACATTCATTTTGGGTATAAAATGATCATCAAAAGATTTTAATTCTTCCGTGTATTCTGTACACTGTTTCTCTCTTACACGTAATATCAGAAATAAATCCTTACCTTCTGGACACATACAGTTAATTGATGACTTTATCTGTTGAGATTCTGGCTTTAAATTCAGTACCTAAGCATCTTGAAATCATTGAAATTATGCGATGAAATTATGTGAGCCAGCGAGGCCATTGTACTGTGCAACCAAAATTAAATGATTAAGACAGTTGCCAAACTCTGTGCACCATGATTGTGAATTTTTTTGTGCACACAAAAAGTTTGCAAAACTGAGCAACTTTTTAGTAATAATTATTGCCAGATTTCTCTTATTCTTCTTGTTTTGCCACTGCCCCCATGTATTATTCATTCAAAAAATTATACCCAAGGGTGATATGGTAAATGTGAGAACTTTCTATCTGCTTCCACATCAACTGCTTCTAATGTCTTCTACAGATCAATTCAAAAAATATATGGAAACATACAATGACACATGAACTGTGTAGCTTCAACACTTGCTCTTATTTAAATAATGTGAAATTAAAAGATTTGTTAAGTGATTCCCATTTTAACATATGAAAACAATATTCTTGTCATCTCAGAGTTTTCAGTGTAGTATCTGATAATGTATCGTGTGTTGTAGTATTACTGGCCTCTGGGCACTGTTCCATCATCTTTTCTCAAATGATGGAGTGCTTAATATGTTTAGTGTGATGATGAAATTTGAAGCTGTGTGTCAGTCTTGCTGTAGCTTCATTTCAGTCTGAAGAGAGGGAACTTATATTTGTTTCAGCTTTCCCAGTTCTCAGAATTAACTTACTCAGCCAGATGATTTCCTCAATAGCATCATCTGTAGGAATAATGTTTGCTTCAGTGATAGATGTGCCTATTATAGTTTTTTATTAAGCCATGAAATAGGACCAACAGCATGAATTATTTCAGAACCTAATGGAGCAGCTAATCATAGTCTATAACAGTGAAGACAATCAATTATTGACAAAATTATTTAACTGGATAGACAAAAAATCTACTCATCAAGTGGTGGCAGAACACACATAAAAAGACAGTTGTAATTGGCAAGATTTCGGAGCCCGTGGCTCCTTCTTCAGGCAGAAGGGTTGAAGGGGATGGAAAAAGGGTGAAGGAAAAGCCCTGGAGGTCTAGGGGTAGATTTTGGGAAAGTCACCCAGAACCTCAGGTCAGGGAAGACTTACTGTACGGGATGGGAAGGAAAGACTTCTCATACCATATGGTAAGTCTTCCTTGACCCGCAGTTCTAGGTGACTGCATCACTATGACAGTTAAATATACTACAGTTCATATTTTGATGATAATCAGTGCTCAAATCAAGTGTTCCAAAAATATACTCATTTCATGTATCCTAGAGTGCAGAATTTATCTTGAATGACAATATATACCTTAGGCAATATAAGGTGTTCCAGTCGTCAGTTACATAAATGGTCAATTTCTGCATTTGAAGTCTGTGTTTCCTTCATCATAGATGACAAAATAGCTTTGCATTCTTCAAAATACAGTCACTTCAATACATTAATTTCATATGCATTCTGACTTATTTTATACTGGACCATTACCAAACCATTTAATATCAAAATTCAGGAAGAATGATTTTGGTTTCAACATTATTTTGAAATAAGCTTTCAAATCATTGGTGAAATTATCAGTGTTCTCTTGATCTGTAATTTGAACCAATCTATCAATCATGTGGAGAATGATGATAAGCTTTTTATCACAATATTCTTAATATGTAAACATGTGTTTGCTTCTTTTGTCTTTTTATATCACTCTGGTTATTGCATATTAACAGTTTGTTCAAAGTCCCCATATAAAAAATGGAGTGGATGCATCGAGTTACAGCAACACAAAAAATGGAACAAAATGTGCATAACTTTGTTGTTAGACTAAAGATCAAATCTTTTGATCACGAATTGTGCCTTGTACTTGTCAACATTTCCATCTGGTTTAAATTTTATGTGAGGAACACATTTACAAGGTATGGTCTTTTCTCCTTTTAGGAAACCAGTCAGGTCTCAAATCTGATTTTCTTCCAGTGCCTTCATTTTACTGCCCAGAGCTTGTTTTCAGTTGACATAATATTTGCCCTTAAGTGCTTTTTTGTAGCTTTCAGGATCTTCTTCTTCTTCTGTGCATTCTTCCTCTCCATATTCCAAGTCACATAATGCACATAAATAGATGTATCTGGAGTTCTTTATTTCATATATTTTTCCATCCAGAGATTTTCTTTATTGTTGTACTTTAGGGTCTGATTGAAATAGAGCAAATCATTCACACTTCTTTATAAGCATTGAAACTGTAAACCAAAGAAAGATACATTGTCATGAATAAAAGTCATATGCCATTTACATAGCCATAAAGGCTGAAAGAAAGGGCAGAAGTGAAATAAAAGTAAAAATATTATTTACAGAAGACAGAGTGCTATAACTTAAAATGAGAACAGCCTTACACAAATAAAGGAAAATTTACTCAATCATAAACTAAACTCATATACAAATCCTGAAATATCATGAAAATAATAAAAAATAAGAAGAAGAATTTCCCAGTGTCAAATTTTAAGAAGCTGATGTGAAAGTAAACAATCTTTTCATTTAGAAAATAATGTCTTTGAGGATGATACAGTTAAGTAAAATCTGAAAATGTGTAAGTTCCTGTAAAAACAGTTCACATCCTCTCAGTATTCAACAACAGTGTAGTAGAAATTATTTATTATTGGAATTGAGACTTATAACTTCTTATTTTATTGATAAGTAAATAAAAATTGTAATATTTATTAATTTACAGTACAGATTTCATGCCCTAAAAGAAATGATGTATTGGGGTAAAAGATTTGTTAAGACATGGATTTTAAGTATGTTTAGATGTGAAACATGCTCACTCTAGAAAGAACAAGACAAATAACATGTGTAAATTGATGTTTTAAAAGCATATGTATTAAGTACAGCAATAAACCATGTGCTTTAATTTCATTTATTTAATCAGATATTTGATGTATTTTAATCGATACATGTTGTATCATTACATATAGGCCCTGAACTTTTGGTTATAGAATGACAATTACGTAATGTATTCTACAATTTTGTGCGTGTATAGCACAGATTACAACATAATATATATATGACATTTTGTGCTGTATTAAGTTCTTCTTTACAATTTATGGCTAATCTGATGTATCTTCACTCATGATGTGCATGTTTCCAGAGACCGCATGCCCATTAAGTTCACAGGCCTGCTTATAGAGGCCACCTTGTTCAGCCCCCTTGCATGCTCTGGTGAGCCGCCAAAGAAACAGTATTATTTAAGCAATCACAAACGAGTGTATGCCCATTCAGTGTGTTCAGTGCTACATGCAACCTGTACTCCATTGTTTCTTACATTGGCTTTACAAAGTACTATGTTCCATAAATCATGTTTGTTCTCACTGTAACATAATTCCCTTATGTGTAGATGGTTTGAATAAGCAAAGAATGAAAAACTTTTGGCAGTAGCCTTTAAGTGAAAGAAAAGTAACTTCTTGCCAAAAACATGTTTTTAATGGATGGAATGAAATATTATTATTTGAATTTGAAAAACTTTTGGCAGTAGCCTTTAAGTGAAAGAAAAGTAACTTCTTGCCAAAAACATGTTTTTAATGGATGGAATGAAATATTATTATTTGAATTTGGGTACAGGCAGGAGAAAATAAAGAATTAACAGCACTAAAAATGATCATTTCAGTGTCTGATATTCTATAAATGCAGAACATGAAAATGAAACATCTTTCAACACTAGTGTGATACCTAAAGAACTTGACAGCATAACAAAAGATTTACTAATCCTCATCTATGCTGCAAACTAAATTTTCATAACACTACAGTGAAAAAATTGTGAAAATAATTCATATTCTATTTAACCTTCCTGAAGCTTTTTGTTTGTGTATTAAAATCATGTTTAAAGATTGTAGTGTGATCTATGCCATTAGTGACTGAACTTGAGATTTCTTCCCTCTTCTGATCTCTCTCTCTCTCTCTCTCTCTCTCTCTCTCTCTCTCTCTCTCTCTCTCTCCCTCCCTCCCTCCCTCCCTCCCTCCCTCCCTCTCCCTGTTTCTGGTTGTGTCTAAGTGTGAGTTTGTGTAGATGGGTGTGGTATGGAGAAGATGGTTCTTTAATTATTTCTGAACTCTTAATACAAATCATGTCACACAGGCTTAATTTGGATGTCTTGTTTCTTAGTAATTGACCTGAAAGGTTGTTAGAAAGTTTATCCTTTTTCCAAATAGAAAATTGTGATTTAAATCTTCCATGAAAATAATGGAAAATTTTTGGGCTAAAAATGTGAGCAATGTTTCGGCAAATAAGTATAGTTCTTTTCCTCCTTTACGCAGGTGGCTCTTTGGAATTGTTCATGACTGAGGATCAGAAGAAGTACTATAATGCTATGAAGAAAATGGGCTCAAAGAAACCCCTAAAGGCTATACCACGTCCAAGGGTAAGATATGACAACAGAATGTGAGGCTTTTTTTCTACTATTGAAGATCTTTTAATATCTGAAATTATATTATTACATTCTGCAAGCTAATTGTGCACTTTCACTGCAACTGTAAGATCACATCCAAAGCCTCCACTTACTGTTTTACTGTAGGCTCTTGAGACACACTATCACAATATTATTGACTCAAGTCACCATCCACAAAGCTGATTTGATGAAGTTCCCCATTCCCATCATTTGCCAGACATCCTCTTCACCTCAGCATGGCTGTCACATCTTGCATCATCAGTGATATATCTTATATACTCATATCCAGGCCTGTTTTTTTGGTTATTTCCTTCCGCCATCTCTTCAGCAGTAGTTTTCAGTAACAGTTAATGTTCCAACATATGCCCAGCCATTCTACATTTTCACTTCATTAAGTAACATTCCTGCTGTCAAAAAATACCACAACCAGATACTTTTTAGACATAATTAATGTTTTCTCATGTAATTAAATGAGATTATTACAACATTTAAGGAGTTTTGAAACACAGATCTAACATGATTGTCGTTCTGTTAATTCTTCATTTTTATTTTTATTTTTATTTATTTATTTATTTATTTATTTTTTGCAGCAAAAGTTAGTTACATATTTACTGGTTCCATAGATCAGTTTCATGATAAATATTATTAGGAACATTTCAAAAGAACATACATAGAACACTACTATACAACATGAAAAAATAAAGAATAATATTTATATGACTATGTGCTGGTCATTTTCAGGCTCTTTTTTTAATTTTTTTTTTTTTTTTGTATAAATTTCTGAAAATATATCTGTCATTGAGTTAAAAAGAAACTAACAATACGCTCTATTGGGTTTAATACTTATTTGCTCAAATTCAGAACTTGTGACAGTGTCATCATTGCATAAATTGGTTTTCTTAATTTTTCAAAGAGTGGAAAGTCGAGAGTGGAATAACAACAATATTATGATATTCACCACATAGAGGAGATGTTGAGTCACAGATGGGCACACATGGAAAGATTGCCGTTCATTTAAGCTTTTGGCCAAAGGCTCTTCTTCTGGAGCAGAAAACACGTTCACACTGGCACAACTCACACACATACATGTGACCACTGTCTCTGGCCAGCCACAGCAGCCCAAGCAGCACTACACCTTGCCCCACCCCTACCTTGCAGTCCCTCCCCCTCTCCACCCCAGCCTCCTCCTTTACCCCCACCACCCACACCAGACTGATTTTGCAACTAGTGCTGTTGCTGTCTGCAGTCTAGCCACAGTGACCAAACACAGTGATTGTGAGGTGTGTGTGTGTGTGTGTGTGTGTGTGTGTGTGTGTGTTTTCTATTTTGAAAGAACACCTTTTTACCAAAAGTATGGCAGTCTTCTTGCTGTGTCTGTCTGCAAATCAATATCTCCTCTATATGGTGAGTATGTCATTTTATGGCATAAGAGATCAATGTGATGCTCCCAAGAGAGATGCTTACCTAACATTACTCCAAGAAAAGCAATTTTATCATCCAATTTTATTTCTCTGCCATCATCAGACGCAAAATTAGTTGGACTCCATCAAGATGGTGGTATAGTTGAAAGCCCATTAGATATGTTTCACTAATGTTTTGGTGCAAGTGATTATATTTTAAGTAATTTTTCAATTCAAGTAAATACACCAGAACAATTTTGTGCCAGATCATTCCTGTTGCGTCCTCATTAACAACTCTTGTGTCATCTGCATAGTGAAGTACTTTGCTATTATGCACAGTGGATAGATCATTAACATTCAAGGGCTATTCAGAAGGCAAGGTCTGATTGGTCGTGAACTGGAAACCACTGTGAAAATTAAAAATGTTTTATTTGCAACAGTTAGCTACATCTTCCAGCTATTTCTTTAAAATAGTCACTGCACCTAATTAGACATTTGTTGTGGCATTGTACCAACATTCCAATGCACACGTCATAGAAGGCAGCCACCTGTGTTTTCCACCAATTCTCTGCACTGGTGTGCACCTCAGTGTCTGTGTCAAAATTTGATGTTCATAGCCAGGGGTTCATGTGAGCAAAGATGAGAATCAGTGGGGTGGGGGGCACCTCTAAGCTATATGGAGGGAGGGCGATCAAAGACTTCCCATCGAAAATGCTACAGGATCATCTTCATTGTTCCTGCAGTATGCTGCAGTGAAGAAGGAAATGCATGACAGTTACAATATGTGGGCTGCATAAAACCAGGTGTGATCTCATGGCAGGCACCCTGACTTGGCAGGAGACACTATTTTCGAGTCATCTTTACATGATCACTGTGCTCTCAGAACTGAAAATAGTGATGTGATACAATTGGCAGGCATAGTAGACATACTGTGTGCCCAACACGTCTATACAAAGCTTCATTGAATTTTCACTGTGGTTTCCATTTTCCATCTGATCAGGTCTTACTTTCTGAATAGCCATTGTATAGTAGAAATAATAAAGGCTCCAGAACTGACCCTTAGGGTATACGAAACTACTGTAGCTGTACTTTTTAAATAATGTTACCCACTTTGTGTGTGACTTGTGTGATCTGATGAGTTGTGTAGGTACTGTAAGAAACTTTTTGCTGTTCCTCTGATACCACAAATTTCCTGTTCATTTAGTAGTAGCTCATGAGATGCTGTGTCAAATGCATGTGACACATCTAAGAACAAATATGCCACCCTTTATTTTTAATCTAATTACTAAGTCATGTATGCACCAGGTCACATATGGTTAATGTATGGATCAGATCACATATGGTAGATGTTGCTGAGTAGCCTTTCCTAATACCATGTTGGGTTTCTTGTAACACTTTTTTTTTTTTTTTACAAGAAATTTTAGTTATCTCAGTGGTATAATTTGTTTTAATACTATTCTTAGGATTGGAATTAAACAGATTGGTCTGTACTTTTCGACTTTGTCTGTACTGTGTTTTTGATACAGTGGTTTGATTATCGCAAATTCTAATTTAGTTGAAACCACACATTTATTCAAACTGTCATTGAATAGGTGAATCTGAACAGGAAAGAGTGGGTGTTTGCATCTTTTTAGTAGAGACTTTAGTCTCAGTTTTGTTTCTGACTGTGTCTGTTTCTGTTGTATATGTTTTATAAATATATGGTGGTTTTTATATCTGGAAAGGAGTTGTATAACCATCAGCACTAGAATTCACACATAAGCTATTTGAATTAATAAAAGTTGTGTTAAAAGGGTTACCGATCATATAAGAGTCTAAAATGCTTACACTATCAGTCCTCATTTGGCTTTGATGTCTGTCAAGCCTCTCATTTACACAATACCATACTGATTTCCTAATGTTACTTAAGTTTACTGTTTTTTGTTGTATAATTTTCTTGGTGTAGCAGTACATATACAACCTTTGTTAATAGGCTTTTTGGCATGTTTGGTAGTTATCTTTAGCTGGTGTCTCTGGGAACTCTTTATATATTTTCCAAGTAATAAACATTTTCTGCTTCACTTGTTTCACTTCTGAAGGCAGCCTTACATGGTTTTGAGCATATTTATTTTTTAAAGTAATTGAACATCATTGACTGAATGGGCAAAGAAGGTGTTATAAAAATTATTCCACTTGCCTGCAACATTTTTTGCATAATATATATCATTCCCTGTCTTCGACTTCAGTGTAGACTCGACTATTCTAAAGATTTTAAATACGGAATTTCCATTGTCTGGCAAAGATGCAGAGAAGTTAAGATTTATTGTATCAACTCCACAGGGGTCTGTTCTCTTTTCAGAAGAACACTGTGGGCAAAAGCTAAATGTGTAACAGTCTTTTCGTTGTGCCTGTCTGCAACTCAATGTGTCATCTTTACAAGTAGCAATCTTTTCTTTTCCTAATATTGTTGATATTCCAACCTGGAATTTCCATTGTTTGCTACAGTTATCTAAGTTGGTGCAAATGTGGAGATGAACCTCAGCATTCACAGCAGAAAATTCAGCCAAGTGTGATATCTATGGTGTCATTCACTTTTTGAATGCAGAAAACACTCAGCATTTACAAAATTACAGCCAAATGAAACATTGCACAGAGGAAAGTGCAATGACTGTGTCTTCCATGAAAAAATGGTGAAGCGTTTTCATTGAAAGAAGAATGAATTTACATGATGATCATTGTAATGCTAGTCATCACTCATTTTGGAGATATTCAAGTGATAAACACAAGATACAGATACTTTACTTCACATGGTACATCTCTACCAGAAATTTCAAGTTCAGTTGTACAAGATGAGGTCAAAGATCAGCTAAGCCACAAAAGAGGCTATTTCCAAATTATTGAATAGAGACCATGAAATTGGAGCTGCTCTTCATTTCTGAAACAAATACCAAAAAGATTATGACACATTATTCATTTGCGTTGTTAAGGAAAATGAGACTTGGATTTTATATGAAACTTGGAAAGTCAAACATCAAGCAATGGAATGATGTCACAAATTCCTTAAAAAACAGGAAAGCAAAGTCATACTTGAACACAGGAAGGCCATGGAAAATGTTTTAGGCATCATAAGGTATTACTCTCCCCCTGAACCATGGACCTTGCCATTGGTGGGGAGGCTTGCTTGCCTTGGCAATACAGATAGCCGTACTGTAGTTGCAACCACAACAGAGGGGTATCTGTTGAGAGGCCAGACAATCATGTGGTTCCTGAAGAAAGGCAGCAGCCTTTTCAGTAGTTGCAGGGGTAACAGTCTGGATGATTGACTGATATGGCCTTGTAATATTAACCAAAACAGCCTTGCTGTGCTGGTACTGTGAACAGCTGAAGGCAAGGGGAAACTACAACAGTAATTTTTCCCGAGGACATGCAGCTTTACTGAATGGTCAGATGATGACAGTGTCCTCTTGGGGAAAATATTCCAGAGGTAAAAGAGTCCCCCATTTGGATCTCGAGGTAGGGACTACTCTGGAGGACATCGTTATTAGTAGAAAGAAAACTGGCTTTCAACGGATCGAAGTGGGGAATGTCAGATCCCTTAATTGGGCATGTAGGATAGAAAATTTAAAAAGGGAAATGGATAAGTTAAAGTTAAATATAGTTGGAGTACTGAAGTTCGGTGCCAGAAGGAACAAGACTTTTGGTCTGGTGAATACAGGGTTGTGAATACAAAATCAAATAGGGGTAATGCAGGGATAGGTCAAATAATGAATAAAAAAATAGGAGTGCGGGTAAGCCACTACAAACAGCATAGTGAGCATATTATAGTGGCCAAGATAGACATGAAACCCATGCCTACTACAGTAGTACAAGTTTATATGCCAACTAGCTCTGCAGATGACGAAGAAAGTGAACAAATATATAATGAGATAAAAAAAATTATTCAGATAGTGAAGGGAGACAAAAATTTAATAGTCATGGGGGACTGGAATTCGATAGTAAGAAAAGGAAGAGAAGGAAAAGTAGTAGGTGAACATGGAATGGGAATAAGGAATGAAAGAGGAAGCCACCTGGTAGAATTTTGCACAGAGCGTAATTTAATCATAACAGTTTAAAAATCACGAAAGAAGGCTGTATATGTGGAAGAGGCCTGGAGACACTGGAAGGTTTCAGATAAATTCTATAATGGTAAGACAGAGATTTACGAACCAGGTTTTAAATTGTAAGACATTTCTTGGAGTAGTAGTGGACTCTGACCACAATTTATTGTTTATGAACTGTAGATTAAAACTGAAGAAACTGCAAAAAGGTGGGAATTTAAGGAGATGGGACCTGGATAAACTGAAAGAACCAGAGGTTGTAGAGAGTTTCAGAGAGAGTATTAGGGAACAATTGAGAAGAACGGGGGAAAGAAATACAGTAGAAGAAGAATGGGTAGCTTTGAGAGATGAAATAGTAAAGGCAGCAGAGAATCAAGTAGGTAAAAAGATGAGGGCTAGTAGAAATCCTTGGATAACAAAAGAGATGCTGAATTTAATTAATGAAAGGAGAAAATATAAAAATGTGGTAAATGAAGGCAAAAAAGAATACAAACGTCTCAAAAATGAGATTGACAGGAAGTGCAAAATGGCTAAGCAGGGATCGCTAGAGGACAAATATAAGGATGTAGAGGCATATATCACTAGGGGTAAGATAGAGAATGCCTACGGGAAAATTAAAGAGACCTTTGGAGAAAAGAGAACCACCTGTATGAATATGAAGAACTCAGATAGAAACCCAGTTCTAAGCAAAGAAGGGAAAGCAGAAAGGTGGAAGGAGTATATAGAGGGTCTATACAAGGGTGATGTGCTTGAGGACAATATTATAGAAATGGAAGAGGATGTAGATGAAGATCAGATGGGAGATATGATATTGCATGAAGAATCTGATAGAGCGTTGAAAGACATAAGTCGAAACAAGGGCCCAGGAGTAGACAACATTCCATTAGAATTACTGACGGCCTTGGGAGAGCCAGCCATGACAAAACTCTACCATCCGGTGAGCAAGGTGTATGTGATAGGCAAAATACCCTCAGACTTCAAAAAGAATGTAATAATTCCTATTCCAAAGAAAGCATTTGTTGACAGGTGTGAAAATTACCAAATTATCATTTTAATAAGTCACAGCTGCAATATACTAACATGAATTCTTTTCCAGACGAATGGAAAAACTGGTAGAATCCGACCTTGGGGAAGATCAGTTTGGATTCCATACAAATGTTGGAACACACGAGGCAATACTGACCCTACGACTTATCTTACAAGATAGATTAATGAAAAGCAAACTGACATTTCTAGCATTTAGAGACTTAGAAAACGTTTTTGACAATGTTGACTGGAATACTTTCTTTCAAATTCTGGAGGTGGTAGAGATCAAGTACAGGGAGCAAAAGGCTATTTACACTTTGTACAGGTGCCAGACAGCAGTTATAAGAGTCAAGGAGCATGAAAGGGAAGCAGGGGTTGGGAAGGGAGTGAGACACGGTTGTAGCCTACCTCCGATGTTATTCAATCTGTATATTGAGCATTCAGTAAAGGAAATAAAAGAAATATTTGGAGTATGAATTAAAATTCATGGAGAAGAAATAAAAACTTTGGGGTTTGCTTATGACATTTTAATTCTGGCAGAGACAGCAAAGGACCTGGAAGATCAGTTGAATGGAATGGACAGTGTCTTGAAAGGAGGATGTAAGATGGACATCAACAAAAGCAAAACGAGAACAATGGTATGTGGTCAAATTAAATCAAGTGATGCTGAGGGAATTAGATTAGGAAATGAGTCACTTAAAGTAGTAGATGAGTTCTGATTTACCAACTAACCTGCCTACACTGTGAAGCTTTCTATGTGGGAATGACCAGCAACAAACTGTTCATTTGCATGAATGGACACAGGCAGACAGTGTTTGTTGGTAGTGAGGATCACCCTGTGGCTAAACATGCCTTGGTGCATGGTCAGCACATCTTGGCACAGTGTTACACCGCCCGGGTTATCTGGATACTTCCCACTAACACCAACCTATCCGAACTCCGGAGATGGGAACTTGCTCTTCAATATATCCTCTCTTCCCACGTGGAATGTTTCCCTATAACAACATTTTCTATCATAAAATAAGTGATCCTTCCAGATGTACTACTCAGCATCCACTCTGTCCAGAGTTTTTATTGTTTCCTTTGGTGATCGAGTGAACATCAGAGAAATTACATAATAGAATTTATGGTCTTTATGCTTTAAGAGAGAGTGTCATCCACTATCACTAACCTTAATACTTATGAGAGTTGAGGAAACACATCTGTGGGCAAACCAAAGTTTGAAGCTGAATAGCTTAAGCTATCATCTAACTCTACAAAAAGTGCATTGTTTTGGTAGCACTAGCGTGTGCTTGCAAAACATTGGACAAAAGGAGCAGTACAGTAATTCATGAGGTGAAAATAGGTTTTTTTTTCTCTTGTAAATGTAGTGAATTTTGACATTCTGCCTATATTCATTCTGCTAAATTCCAGCATAAGTCCAGCTTATTATATGCTACCTGTACAGCCAGTAACACATTTGTCATAAATATGATCTTATCTCCACATATGATCTCAGTTTCTGAACTGAAAATGGTGTAATGTCACCCATGTTGTATAATATTTTGTGGACTATAGTTTTTTTTTTTTTTTTTTTTTTTTTTTTTTTTTTTTTTTTTTTTTTGAGATGGAGGTGCATTGTTATGAGGAAAAGTGGAAGTTGTATCTTATAGCAATGTTATGTATTTGAGGGCTTGGGAAATGTGATGGTGTTCTTTGCAGATACTAATAAACTGAAATGTGCTGGAAGCAGTAAAGAAGTTCTACAAGAAAATCTAAGCCACGTGGGATATTTGAGGTTCCCAACAAAGGTGGAAACTGTTAAATTAACCCCCCTCTGAAGTAAAGACTTTCAGTACCCAGAATCTCATTTACAGTCATTATTATGATAATTTTGCTGATAGGTAAATGTTTTAGCCATCCTTTATCTAACTGGAAGTCTATTTCCTATCACTTTTAATACCCCAGATATTTAATTGAACATTAATCTTAGTACTACCAGCAAATATCACTTGAAAAGACTATAAATTTATGAGAGAAAATTGTTGGCCAATACTTAGCTACAGGAGGCAGGTTATTATCAGCACTGCCCATAGGTATATAAAAAAATACACAACACTGTCCTAGCTTTTGTAACTAATAATTTCTTTCAAATGATAGAGTACAGCAATCAGTTGTCCTTTTCTTTCAGGTTTTATTAGGCAAATCTATATTTCATGGTATCAATACATGTCCTGGTATGTCAGTCCCCTGTTGTTTGGGCTTCTGTCACATTTCATTCAAGACTCCCAACTGTGACAGAAGCTTGAACAACAGGGGACTGATGTACTAGGGCCTGCATTGATACCAGGAAATAGTGCATTGATAATGGCTAGGTACTAGCCAAAAAAATCTAGATTTGCCTAATAAAACCTGAAAGAAAAGGACAACTGATTGCTGTGTTCTATGATTTGAAAGACATATCACAGTCATTGAGTGCACCCACATTCCTAATGCAAGATAACATAGTGATGATAATAATTTCTTTCTCAGCAAGGAGAGTAGGGATACCACCCTCATCCCCACAATCGGTGGGTCCCTCTTCTCCAGGGACCTGAGTGGCCTGCCCTTCCTTTTTAACCTTCCCCAACCAATCCCACCCTCTGCCCCAAGAAGGAAATATTAGGTGCAAAAGGTAGGATAGTGTCATGTATTTTTGAATGTCCCTATTGGCCATACTGATAATTTGCCTCTTGTAGGTAAGTATTGACTTTTACTCTGTCTTATAATTTTAATATTAATATTGTTAAAGACTAGATATATGTGTGAACTATATTTTTCAATTTGATACACAATATTTTTCAAGTCATGATGTAGATCATTGTGTGTGTTAATCTAATGACAGTGTTATTCCCAGCAATCTGTAAATCCTGGTTTACAACTATATACTACAAAATCCAAGTAATTTTCTTATGTTTTTATTACAGTGGAAGCCCCAAGCAATTGTATTTGAAATTGTGACCAATAAAAAGTTCGACATGATAATCATGTTGTTCATTGGCTTAAATATGCTGACGATGACGCTAGATCACTATCAGCAAACACAAACCTTCAGTCAAGTTTTAGACTACCTCAATATGATCTTCATAGTCATTTTTAGTTCAGAATGCCTTATGAAAATATTTGCCCTTCGATATCACTACTTCAAAGAACCATGGAATCTCTTTGATTTTGTAGTTGTGATTTTGTCAATACTAGGTAAGTCTTCCAGCACTGTTTATATTATTTAATTTAGTCTTGTAATTAGATTAAAGTTATGTTGTCCATACTATTTCAGTAAAAAAAATTAATATGTTCCACTAATGATAAGATGAAATGCAGCAACAAAAATCCATTCACATTCATATTTGAATTTTAACTATTAGAAGATAACCTGAAATTGGTAAATAAATTCCTACATGAAAAATAAGTAAATAATCTTGCACAGTGTAAGTTCTAAATAGAAACTGCATTATTGCTGAATAAATAATGGTGTTGAGATCTTACTCTCTACTTGTCCTGAATAATGGGAACTAATCTAAAGCAGGGAATGCTAAAAACTTTGTTTAGTTGAAAATTAATGTTTTTATGTTTCTCATGGTGACATCATATACAAAATATAGATGATATTGAAATGTTGAACTGTGACCACAATTCAGTCCTTTTATTTCCTTTCAAGAATATTTTGAAAAAGATTGTGCATAATTGCAATTATTATCACATTATCCAGACTCACCTCCTATCTTCATCACAATGCTATTTTTATAAAAGAACTCTGCAGTGATCTGAAGTGTAAAAAATATCCATTGCATATTTTATGTAACCTTTCCAGTGTATGATACAGTGACTAGAAGTATTTACAGATGCTGTAAAACTCAGGTAAATTAGCCATATTGTTGCTGTTGAGCAGCATTTTAGAATTTAATTTCAATAAATTTGCTATCATAGAAATAAGTATATTTGTACCTCAGAGATGGACATATTAAATATTTTCACAAAATATCAAAACAACTGAATTCTGTGTAGGCTAAATTTAAGAACATGTTGTTGTGGTCTTCAGTCCAAAGACTGGTTTGATGCAACTCTCCATGCTACTCTATCCTCTGCAAGTCTCTTCATCTCTGAGCAACTACAGCTACCTACATCCCTCTGAATCTGCTTACTGTATTCATCCCTTGGTCTCTCTCTACAATCTTATCCCCCACACTTCCCCCCAATAATGAATTAGCGATCCCTTGATGCCTCAGAATGTATCCTACCAACCGATTCCTTCTTTTAGTCAGGTTGTACCACAAATTTCTCTTCTCCTCAGTTTTGATCAGCACCTCCTCATTAGTTATGTGATCTACCCATGTAATCTTCAGCATTATTCTGTAGCAGCAAATTTCAAAAGCTTCTATTCTTCTCTTGTCTAAACTAGTTATTGTCCATGTTTCATTTCCATACATGGCTATACTTCATACAAATACTTTCAGAAAGGACTTCCTGACACTTAATCCTATACTTGATGTTAACAAATTTCTCTTCTCCAGAAATGCTTTATTTGCCATTGCCAGTCCACATTTTATATCCTCCGTACTTCGACCCTCATCTGTTACTTTGCTTCCCAAATAGCAAAACTCTTATACTACTTTAAGTGACTCATTTTCTAATCTAATTCCCTCAGCATCATTGGATTTAATTTGACCTCATTATATTATCCTCATTTTACTTTTGTTTGATCTCACATCCTCCCTTCAAGACATTATCCATTCTGTTTAACTGCTCTTCCAAGTCCTTTACTGTCTCTGACTGATTTACAATGTCTTCATTCAACCTCAAAGTTTTTTTTCTTCTCCCTGGATTTTAATTCCTACTCCAAATTTTTCTTTTGTTTCTTTTACTGCAAGCCAATATACAGATCAAATAACCTCAGGGATAGGCTACAACCCTGTCTCACTCCCTTCTCAACCACTGCTTGTCATTTGTGGCCCTTGGCTCTTATAATTGCTATGTGGTTTCTGTACAAATTGTAAATAGCCTTTCGCTTTCTGTATTTTACTCCTGCGACCCTTAGAATTTGAAAGAGAGTATTTTGGTTAGCATTGCCAAAAGCTTTCTCTAAGTCTGTAAGTGCTATACAGGTAGGTTTGCCTTTCCTTGACCTATCTTATATGAGAAGTCATAGGATCAGTATTGCCTCACGTGTTCCTACATTTCTCCAGAATCCAAACTGATCTTCCCCGGGTTTGGCTTCTAGGAGTTTTTCTGTAAAGGATTTCTGGTAGTATTTTACAGCCATGACTTGTTAAACTGATGATAGTTCAATAATTTTCACACCTGTCAGCACCTGCTTTCTTTGTAATTGGGATTATTATATTCTTCTTGAAGTCTGAGGATATTACTCCTGTCTCATATATCTTGCTCACCAGATGGTAGAGTTCTGTCATGGCTGTCCCAAGGCTATCAGTAGCTCTAATGGAATGTTGTCTACTGCCAGATCCTTGTTTCAACTTAAGTCTTCCATTGCTTTGTCAAATTAAAAAATCCTTACAAGTAATAAAGTTTCATCGTGTAATTTTTTGCCTTGCTTTGGGCCCATCAGTGAACAAATTTTATCTGTATTATGAATATCCCCAGCTTTATGTACCATTCTTTGTAATACACCAAAAGTTCTCTAATTTTTTTCTCTTGTCCATAATGGAGGAGCAAAAGTAAGAATATGAATCTGTTCCCACCTGCTGACAGTTGGTAATTTTTCTTTAGTTAATTTAATCAATTTATATAAATCATTAAGCTTTTGTTTTCCATCATGTTTAGTTGCTATACTTTCAGCCTCGGAACTACTGTCTTTGCATAATTCTTCTTCTTGAACATGAAGCACACAAGTCACTTTCTTTCATAGACTTTGCCTATTTGCCTTTATTTTAATTTTCCTATAACTAACTTTTTGGTGTGAAGCTGGAGAATGCATTTTTACTGGTGAACCACCTATACTTATTAAACTTGTACTAAGTTTATCCAGATCTTTTGTATCTTCTGCTGCTTCTCAGTCTGCCCAGTCTTCATTGGACATAGTCTTCACTTCACTTTTATTTTCCTGACTGCTGTTTTTGTTTAGCTTTCTATGACCTGCTCCTGAAATTTCACTTAAAACATGTGTACTGCATGTTGAACACAACTTCTGCCCTGGAATGATAGTGGACTAACATGTAATATCTTACGGAACTGCTTAGCAAGATCAAGTGAAACAACTCGCAGATCATGCCTTATTGTTTTCTTGTGTCTTTTAAGTGGATCACAACAATGTATATGAGCATAACTTTCATATTGATCCAGGTACTCAATTTTATGGTGATTGCAAACATTACTTAAATCACAGTGCTACTTCTCATGGCAGCCATTTTGAAAAACACGTAGTCAGTAGTGACATCTGGTAGGGGAGGGAAATTTGAAAAGTTTTGTGATGCAGTGATATTTTTTAATTTACCTTGTTTAGTTCTATGGCAGGCCTAGCTGTCAATCTCCAAAGACTTTTTAAGTCTGTTATAAAGGAAATTTTCTTGTCTTTGTAATGATACGAGTCATAATATTGAGACACTATAACTACAGTCTATACACAGTAATTTGTAATTTAAGTTGTGGACATTTAAAAGAAAGTAAAGCTTCTGTTTTCAAGGCTCAAATGACCCTTCGTAATGTGATTACAACAAATCTGATATAGTATTTGAATTTTGCAGAAAATTTTACGTAAGAGCAGAAACATTCAAATCTTCCCTACTTCATTTTTAGGACAAGTTAAATAGATTTTAAACTACTAATTGAATTTGTGACAGCCACGGATGAATTTTTTTAGTATTTTAGGCTGAAAATCAGGTTGTTATAGTTCTGGAACTGCTTCAAATAGAGGCCTGAAATTTTAAACCAGCCACTATATATGTAAACAAACTATGTGTACCAAATTTCATGAAAATCCAAAATAGTGGATTGTGTGTCGTGGTTCAGTTGATATAGAATGACATGTGAGTAAAACTTTAACTGCTGATGTATGTGTTTCCAGGACACCAATTAGGTAAGGGAATTTGTGTGAGCAACTGCTAATGTACCTGAGTTTTTGCCAGTCACTCCTAGAATAGAAGTATTAACAATAGATCTGAACAAACAAAAACAAACACTGTCCAAATAGGCCTTGAAGGCCCAATGGTACCGACCAGCTGTCATGTCATCCTCAGCCCATAGGCATCACCGGATGTGGATACAGAGAGGCTTGTGGTCAGCAGCACACCACTCTCCCGGCCATTGTCAGTTATCGTGACAAGTGCTGCTTCTTTTCAATCAAGTAGCTCCTCAGTTGGCCTCACAAGGGCTGAGTGTGCCTCACTCGCTAACAGTGTTTAACTTCGGTGATCTGACGGGAACTGGTGGTACCACTGTGGCAAGGCTGTTGGCCGACAATAGGCATGAAGAGATGTAAAATGTCATTTGTGAACTACCATGTGCCCACAGAAGAAGACCCACCCAACAAAGGACAAATTCTATGTGGAAGTGAAGGTACTGGTAGATGTCATTCCAAATAGCTGTTGTAAAGTCCAATTTGGTAATGTGGAAATGGGAAGAGGAAACCTATTCCAGTCAACTACCGGCAGACACAGTTTACATTAACTCAGCGATGCCATTGTTATGAGGTACATCACCTTTGTGATTGGGACTTGAATCCAGGACCTGTGCCCTTCACAGGTAACTGCTTTGCCAACTGAGTTGCCAAGTATGACTCACATCCTGTTCTCACAACTTTCCTCCCCAGTTCCTCATCTCCTACCTTCCAAAAGTTCTCCTGCGAAACCTGCAGGACTAGCATTCCTGGAACCTAGAAGAAAGGATATTGTGGAGCCACAGCTTAGTCACAGCCTTGGGGATTGTTTTCCACAATGAATTTTCGCTCTGCAGTGGAGTGTGCACTGATATGAAGCTTCCTGGGATATTAAGCTGTGTACTGGATTGAGATTCCAGCCCAAGAACTCAGTTGTTAGGACACTTGTCTGCGAGAGATGAAGGTGTTATGTTGATGTCATAGTCTGGCACACAGTTTTAATCTGTCAGGAAGTTTCGTTGAAAGGGATGTTCATCAGCACCAGAAAATTTCCTGTGGAAGAATATACACAAAGAAACTTGAGTATCACCAGATTTTAAAACAGTTAATCAGGTAGTTCACCTTGCAATTGATATCAAAGCAAGGAACTGGGTGATGGATGTAAAGACAGTACAGGGCGCGGAACGTGGGAGCGCTCACTACCTAGTAAGAGGCTGGCAGCAATGCAATCCAAAGCCAAAGTGAGAAATAATGTTAAGAAAGTAGTACTCTACATTGTGGATATGCTTAAATACATTATAAAGAAAGATCAATTTCATCTTCAGCAACAACTTAGTAATTCTGCAGGAAAAGGATTCACAAGAGAACAGAGAAGAAGCATGTAAAAAAGTCAGGGATGCCCTAAATGAGATGACAAAGTGCAGTCGTTAATAAGCATATCAGTGGAAAAAAAATTCAGTTTGGTGATGAATCCATTAAGGCATTAACCAAACAAAGAAAAGCAAAGAAGACCTGGCTTAAAGGCAATGTTTTTGCTCAAGGCAAAGCACAGTTCAAAGAAGCAACTGTGAAGAGACCAAAGGGGCTGTAAGCCAAAGAAATGATGGAGGAGGCTCAAGATTTCTTGTGAAAAGAAGCTAAAAGATTTACCATAAAATTACTTTTTGCAAAGGATACCACAACCACTAAAAATTTGCCAAGGACAATAATGAGTTCAGCATTGCTCAGAGGTGACAAAATATTTCAAGGAGCTCCTCAACTGTAATGAATCTAAATATCTCTTTGAATTCTAAACTCCTGACATTGTGGATCCACTTGTAGATTATCCACCATCCAGACTGAAGGAAATAAAGTACCAGATAATTGAGTTGAGGTAGAACAATCTCCAGGAGAAGATGGAATCCAGGCAGAAGTCATTAAAGTTGGAGAGGATAGATTCCGCTAGGGAATGATCTGTATTGTGGAGAAGATCCCAGAAGATTGGAAGATGGCGGTGATCATCCCTGCACACAAGAAAAGTGACAAAGTGGATTGTAGCAACTATTAAGGAATCATCCTCCTGAATGCCTGCTAGAATATCTTGTCCAATTGTATACTGGTTAGAATCCACCCATCTGCCAAAGACGAATACAAAGTTGCAGTTCCTGTGTTGTGAAGAAGAATGATGCAACATTCCTTCAGAAACGCATGCACCACAGTTTCAGTTTATTGGCCAATACTGGACTGTGACTTACAAATAAACCATTTCCACTGTACAGGAATAACATTAATAGGATATGTGTTTACAGTTTTAAGGCAACTGCTCATGTAAAGCAGGAAATCTGGGTTCAAGTCCGGTCCAGTACAAATTTTCATTGTTGTCATTCCATTATACAGCTGGTTATGGTTCATATTCACAACTGCAAATGTATTTCTTGTTTGCAAAAAAGTGATTGGTGAAGATCAAGGTGGTTTCAGAAATGACTGCTCAACTGTGGATAACATCCATGTATTGCAACAGCTTGAAACATGGTTTACTTCCCCTCAGTTATTTAATGAACATTATTTCAAACAACTAGACACTAATTATTATAATAATGCTAATTATTTCAGTGCTATACATATATCAGTTTACAAGAAAAGAAAGAACCAGCCAAAAACTTACTTCTGCAATGTAATAGCAAACACCTACCTGGGATGGTAAGCAGTGGTCTAACAGGGATGCATGACTTATTTGTGACACAGACCTACCTTCTGATGCTGTGTGAATGAAGTCCAGCCACACATCCTTGATCAGTCAAACTACCAGCCCTTACATGTGCTGGAGTTGTTCTTATGCTGTACTTCCATGTGTGAACCTGATTGAACTTTGCCAAAATACAAACATACTCTGTAAAGGGTAGGTACACCATTAAAGAAAGAACAAACTATCTGGTAAAATCAAATATATTATTAATGATGTGTCGACAGAAGTGCGGACACAGTGTGATTTGAGGGGACCGCAATGCACGCTATAAACACACGAAGGATGGCGTGAGGTCTGAAACAGGATACGTAATGAATTCTATAAAGAAAAGTACGTAGCTTTTGGAATACTTAACTTTAATCCATCCTTGTTGTATACGTCGTTCTTGATGAGACATGCTTTATACGATAAGTATCAATTGCTATGTAAGGCTAATGGCACCTTGCTAGGTCGTAGCCGTGGACTTAGCTGAACGCTATTCTAACTATCTGCTCGGCAAAGGAGCGATGCTTCGTCAGTGTAGTCGCTAGCAAAGTCGTCCGTACAACTGGGGCGAGTGCTAGTCCGTATCTCGAAACCTGCCTTGTGGTGGCGCTTGGTCTGCGATCACACAGTGGCGACACGCGGGTCCGACATGTACTAATGGACCGTGGCCGTTTTAAAACTACCACCTAGCAAGTGTGGTGTCTTGCGGTGACACCACAATTAAAGTCCTTTGTCCAACAATTAAATTGGTGTACACAAGTTACAACTTTTATGCAAAGTTGACAAGAGTACTTATCAGAATTCAAGGATCTTGTAAGATTGAAACTAATTCTGACTGACAAGAAAATTCTGCTCCACCAAATTGGCAACTCACCTTTAACATTACAATCACTTTGAATCACTTTGTTGTGCTGCCATGTGAACTCAGACATGAACTGCCAGGATAGTTTTGGAGCTGCTGACTATGTCACATGATTTTTCCAGGATGCAAAATGTGCTAACCACATAGATGCACCCAGATGGCTACAGTGGCAGTCTGTTGCAACAGTGAGCCAGTTTACTAGTAGATAGTTATCATCATCCAACCTAATGAGGATTGGTATACGATTAAAGAAACAACAAACTATGTGGTAAAATCAAATATATTATTAAAGCCCTTTGTCCTCCAATTAAATTTGTGTACACAAGTTACAACTTTTATGCAAAGTTGACAAGAGTACTTATCAGAATTCAAGGAGCTTGTAAGATTGAAACTAATTCTGACTGACAAGAAAATTCTGCTCCACCAAATTAGCAACTCGCCTTTAACATTACAATCACTTTGTTGTGCTGCCATGTGGACTCCGACATGAACTGCCAGGATAGTTTTTGAGCTGCTGACAATGTCACATGCTTTTTCCATGATGCAAAATGTGCTAACCACATACATGCAACCAGATGACTACAGTGACAGTCTGTTGTAACAGTGAGCCAGTTTACTAGTAGGTGGTTATCATCATCCAACCTAATGACATTTGGTTGATAGATGGTGTATGATGTGCCATAAGGTTCAGTTAACCTATTTCTGTCTAATTTTGTATATATTCTCATTAGCAAAGATATTATTTGAATCAAGGTAGGTATTCAGACTTAATCAATAACAAATATACAAATACCAAGTTTATGACACAACCAAGGTGCACTGTTGTCTGGCATAGGTCTGACCTTAGACAAGCCCCAACATGTTCTCTTCCACACAGTGGTTTGTCACTTGTACTTGTGATTTTTGTGACTTCTACAATATCAGACAAGCCACTTTACCAATAATTTTCATATCAAAAGTGGAGTGTCTTGCATTGGTTCCTCCAGTAACAACTCTTCCAGAACAGTATCTGAAATGATTCACCCCTAAATTCTTACTCTTATAAATGTATTTCTCAGATGGATTATTTTCTTTCATCAGTTGTCCATTCCTTGGACTCATCCACATGCTTGTTGTTATGGTGTGTGGACCCTGAAAGACTTCATCTAAATTTTATTTTGTGCCGTTAGTATTCTTACTCCGGTCTTCTGAAAACTTTCTGTAGCTGTGGTCTGCTCTCCACTATGATGACTTGGCATCCTAGGGCACTCTGTTACTGCAACTCATGTGAGTGGCCACATTTATCTGCCACATGCTACCATAAATTTGATTATAGTACTTAATTAAAATTGAAATATCTCATGATCATAACTCCAATTTCCATGTGGTTTTCATCAAACACTCTTAAATAATCAACCACACTCATACACCTTCTGTTCCAACCTGTTTCTCATATTAGTCAGTTCTTATACTTACAGAGACAAGTATGCTGATAATGAGTGATGTTGTTGACTGTACATACCACTACTACATCTCATCCTGCCCCAATTGGTTCTGAAACTCAGGGAGTTTTGAATAAGAATACCTGTAACTGTATTTTCTGGTCTTTCTTCAAATTTGACCATGCAATTCTGAACCATTGCACTTAATTACAAATTCTTTCACAATTAATATATTCTTCATTTAGTTACAGCTTAACTTGTTGTTGCCTACTAATTCTTTGAATGATCATGTATCTTTTGCAGAATGCCAACAAATCTTAATATTACAAACTAAAATATACATGAGCATGCAAAAACAATATTTTACTTTTATATATATTAAACACAAACACAACCCAATACTTTTTTCTATTTCTTTTTGGAGGTATAGTGTTAGGTTAATAAGGGGGCTAAAGAAAATTGAAAAGTGAAGAGTAAAGGGGCAAGATAATTAAACAAAAGGGAATTATTTAGGTCTGAGTCTATACATGAAGAAGATATGAAATGTACAATAAGTAAATTGGAGGATAGCACAAACCAAAAAGATAAACTAGTGAGTAAGCTAACAAATCTGAGATGACAATAACGATGCTAGAGGATCCTGTACTATGAATAGGTGAGAATTTGGTAAAGTAAAAGGGTGTAGAAAGATTTAAGTTAAATGGAGGTGCTCAAACTGAAGAATAAACTCACATGAATCATGAAATAGAAATAACAGTCTGAAGAACATGTGGTACATTTGTAATAAGCCTCTTCACTAAGGTGGTATTTAAGTGGTGAACAGTTGAAGAATTGTGAATAAGTAATACTTATGATGAGACAAAGAGAGCCAGCAGCCATGAGTGCCAGAGGAAAAGAGATGAAGAGTTTGTGATTTCTGTGTGGACATTGAACTGAGCAGCCAAGAATGCTAGAGTAGATAGTGGTAGTATATAGATTTAGAGACAAAGTAGAGGTGTTAAGCAAACCAAAAAGTGCAATATTGAGTAGTTAGAAATACGTCAGCACAAAATATGACTAAAGAGAGACAAGACGGTTGATATTTATGTATCATTGTTGCATAAAAAAAACTCTGGAAATAATTTAAATCTCTCGTAGCTTTCACAAAGATCACAAATATACTCCAATAATGTACTGGTAGTGCAACCAAAGAAACTATGTTGGGTTGAGGCTGGAACCAAATTCTTTATAACACAAAGTGGGAATGAGATTTCCAGTCTTCGGCAGAGTGAGGGCTGCAATGAAACTTTCTGGCAGATTGAAACTGTGTGCTGGGCCGAAACTTGAACTCAGGACCAGTTAGAATCTCGGTTCCAGCACGCAGTTTTAATCTGCCAGGAAGTTTCACATGAAGTGGAAATTGGTGGTCTTCAGCCATCACTGCAAGGCCAGTTTCTGAATTTTGTGAAACTAGTCCACAGTCGTGAAAGAGATAAGCTTATTGGATGTAGTGAAGAGCAGCAATACGAGGCAGGAGGCAATGTCATTGCAGCAAGACAGCAAGCAGTAGGACCCTCACCTGTGCCATAACTCTACAAGGACTTCATTATTGACGGAAGCAGAAGCAACGGAAAATCTAGATGTACCGAGGTATATCAGTGAAGTACAAGGAAAGGAGGAATTGTTTTAAACAGCTCAAGTTAGCACAGTTGCTCCACTGTGAAGCCTTGTAGAGATCAGGACCCCCTGTAAGCACAGTGCGTGAGATTATCAGTTCCCCCACCAGAATCCCTCCTCCTCTTCCTGGTGTGAAATTTACTGGTTCTTCACCCATCAGTTTCGGCTCACACTCTGATGCTTGGTTAACCTCTGTTCTCAGTCTGTGCATACTAAATAACCTCTCTTCTTGCTCTCCAACTATTTCTTGTGGTTACATGTCCAGCAAGGTTCTCATTTGCTCACCATTTTGCTTTGCAAAAGGCAGCACTATAGCCTTTTTCTTTGCATACAATTTTACATGCAGCATATCAGAATTTACATCACAATAATATATATGTAAAGAAATCTAGCTCTATATCATGTTAACACTTAGCTGAGGAATAATTAAAAACGTGTTTAATTATCCTCATTGCTGGATTGCACAGATAATGTGGCTTCATGACTAATTGTTTTTGACACCTTTCCCATTGCTCCAAAGATTTTAGCACTTGATACTGGCTGCATAATTACATATCATTTGTTTGGCAATGCTTCAAAATATTCTGTCAAAATCTCTGAATCACTATCTGTGGTCAACTCATTCTCCACCCTCCACCCCCATGCTACTACCCTTACAATAAGATTAATATCAGCTACTGTTGGCACTAGCCCTGCTTCAGGTAACATATCTTTAATTACTGCTTTTATATCACATTTTGGTTTATCCTGTGGATTTTCAGATTTCGCTCTTCCCACAGGTAAACACTGAACCATTTGAAGCATGCTGTCATGAAGTACAAGTCACTAATGTGCTGTGCTTCACACCACTCAGCCTGTGAGTCTATAAGCAAAGCATTCTCGTTAGCTTCCCATAAACCACTTCATTTCTAATAAAAATGGATAAATAATGTCCCTTTCCCCCAGAGGTGCTTCACTTGTTCAGATTCATAGTTCTGTACATCAGAAGTATTTTAAAACTTACTCTCTTCCATGTTTTGTTTAGGAGCCCATAATTCCCATACTTGCCAACTGAAAGAAAGATCATTCTTTGCTGTTCCTGCTGCATTTGGTTTCAGTTCTGTAGATAGTGTTTCAGTGCTGCAAGTGTCGTCTGCTCAAGGTGTGTCAAAAACTTCAGGGTGAGTCGAATAATGGCTGCAGTGGTCCTGCAACATGCCACCGTACTCTGACGTGGCTGCCATGCCCTCTACATCTACATCTGCATACATACTCCGCAATCCACCATACGGTGCATGGTGAAGGGTACCTCGTACCACAACTAGCATTTTCTCTCCCTCTTCCACTCCCACACAGAACGAGGGAAAAATGACTGCCTATATGCCTCAGTACGAGCCCTAACCTCTCTCATCTTATTTTTGTGGTCTTTCCGCGAAATGTAAGTTGGCAGCAGTAGAATTGTACTGCAGTCAGCCTTGAATGCTGGTTCTCTAAATTTCCTCAGTAGCAATTCACGAAAAGAACACCTTTCCTCTAGAGACTCCCACCAGAGTTCCTGAAGCATTTCCGTAACACTCGCGTGATGATCAAACCTACCTGTAACAAATCTAGCAGCCTGCCACTGAATTGCTTCTATGTGCTCCCTCAATCCGGCCTGATAGGGATCCCAAACGCTTGAGCAGTACTCAAGAATAGGTTGTATTACTGTTTTGTAAGCGGTCTCCTTTACAGATGAACCACATCTTCCCAAAATTCTACCAATGAACCGAAGGCGACTATCTGCCTTCCCCACAACTGCCATTACATGCTTGTCCCACTTCATTTCCCTCTGCAATGTTACGCCCAAATATTTACTCAACGTGACTGTGTCAAGCGCTACACTACTAATGGAGTATTCAAACATTACAGGATTCTTTTTCATATTCATCTGCATTAATTTACATTTATCTACATTTAGACTTAGCTGCCATTCTTTACACCAATCACAAATCCTGTCCAAGTCATCTTGTATCCTCCTACAGTCACTCAATGATGACACCTTCCCATACACCACAGCATCATCAGCAAACAGCCGCACATTGCTATCCACCCTATCCAAAAGATAATTTATGTAGATAGAAAACAACAGCGGACCTACCACACTTCCCTGGGGCACTCCAGATGATACACTCACCTCCGATGAACACTCACCATCGAGGACAACGTTCTGGGTTCTATTACTTAAGAAGTCTTCGAGCCACCCAAATTCTTGGGAGCCAATCCTATATGCTCGTACCTTAGTTAGGAGTCTGCAGTGGGGCACCAAGTCAAATGCTTTCCAGAAGTCAAGGAATATGGCATCCGTCTGATACCCTTCATCCATGGTTCACAAGATATCATGTGAAAAAAGGGCGAGTTGCGTTTGGCAGGAGCGATGCTTTCTAAAGCCATGCTGATGCATGGACAGCAACTTCTCTGTCTCAAGGAAATTCATTATATTCTAACTGAGAATATGTTCGAGAATCCTGCAGCAAACCGATGTTAAGGATATTGGTCTGTAATTTTGAGGATCCGTCCTTCTACCCTTCTTATATACAGGTGTCACCTGCACTTTTTTCCAGTCGCTCGGGACTTTACATTGGGCAAGAGATTCATGATAAATGCAAGCTAAGTGAGGAGCCAATGTAGTAGAGTACCCTCTGTAAAACCGAATTGGAATCCCATCAGGACCTGGCGATTTATTTATTTTCAACCCATTCAGCTGCTTCACAACCCCAGGGATATCTATCACTATGTCTTCCATACGGGAATCTGTACGAGACTCAAACAGCGGTATGTTTGTACGATCCTGCTGCGTGAAAGATTTCTCAAATGCTATATTTAAAATTTCAGCTTTCATTTTGCTGTCCTCCGTTGCCAGGCCAGACCGATCAGTGAGTGACTGGATGGAAGCCCTCGACCCGCTCACCAATTTTACTCCTAAGACCAGAATTTCCTTGGGTTTTCAGCAAGATCTTTTGCTAAGGTATGACAGTGGTAGTGGTTGAATGCTTTGCACATTGCTCTTTTTACAGCAACACGAATCTCTACTAACTTTTGCCTGTTCTCATTCTCCCGATTTTTCTTGTACCGTGAGTGCAACTGCCTTTGCTTCCTGAGCATTCTCCGAATTGCGCTGTTAAACCATTGTGGGTCTTTTCCGTCCGTAACCCACTATTTTGGCACATACTTGTCGAATGCCTGATTTACAATGTGTTTAAAAGTTGCCCATAATTCTTCCACGTCCATTGTACCGGAAGTAAATGAAGTCGATCCATTTACTAAGTGGGATGCTAACAACTGCTTATCTGCTCTTTCTAGTAAGAATACTCTCCTAGCCTTCTCGACTGACTTTTTAACTTTTGTAACCATAGTCGTAATGACAACATCATGATCACGAATCCCTGTCTCAACACTGATACCGTCAATGATGTCTGGTCTGTTCATGGCTACCAGATCTAAAATATTTCCATTATGCCACATCTCCATTCTTCAAGGTCAACAGTGTCTCCACACTTATTAGGGTCACTAAAACTTATCAGCAACACCTCTACTTGTCCAGTGGATCAATCCATTGTTCCTGGTTGCCTGTCCCTTGTGCCATATTCTGTTTTCAGAATGAAATTTTCACTCTGCAGTGGAGTGTGCGCTGATATGAAACTTCCTGGTAGATTAAAACTGTGTGCTGGACCGAGACTCGAACTCGGTCCCAAGTTCGAGTCTTGGTCCGGCACACAGTTTTAATCTGCCAGGAAGTTTCGTATTCTGTTTTCTTGTAAACCAGTGTCATTCCTCACTAATTGTGTTCATGTTATTGAGACCTAAGATTTCCTGATCTCAGGCCAACCCCCTGCTGAGACATTGTTTAGTTTAACAGGTCTTGTGGAATAATCCTGACTCATCACACTGCCTTTCTGCCATGCCTGTGTGTTTTTATTGCCTCCATATTGTCCATGTTATCATTCTACCCTTCAGAGGAAATTGGCGTAATTCTTGTAGTTACGACATGGCACTGCAACCACTGTCTCTGAATGTAGTATGGTAACGTACACTCTATACCTGCAGCAAACTATTCTGTCACAATACCTATGTCTGTATATTTTATTCTTTTCCTTCAGTGCTCAAAGAAAGTGTTCATTATTCTGTGATCTGGTTTGTACTTATTACCCCACCAGAAATTAGCCTGGAAAACAGTCACCTTTCATGTGTTCTACCACAAAATAAATTTGTTGATGTGCCAATGAAGACAATGGCAAAATCTCCTCAAATTACTGCACAAATAATTTTGGATGTATGTTACTGTGAGGATCGAAGTAATTGACTTTTCAAAAGTGAATGAAGGCCACTTCTGCTGAAAGAATACTTTTTGACAACTTTAAAATGTCTCGGTCCATCTTTACCAATTTCTTGTCAACAATTTGATCATGTGCAAGCTGTTCCTCATGAATTGACTCATGCAGATTTTGCTCAGTGTTCAGTGTGCAATATTTTCCATTATGATCCTACATGTTCTTCCAATTGAACATTATTTTGGGCAAACTGGTTGCCACTGTCATTCGTTATTTATGATTTCAAATTTAACACTTCTGTTGAAACATGAGTTCTCACACTTTCAGTATCAGTTTTTATTTCACTGTAAGGGTACGAGTGCCATCTCACAGTCACCAGACTCTTTTTTTCAGCCCATGGCTTTCCAATGCTTTCAAACCACCCACTGACCCATTTCACAACCAAAGAGCCAATCTTATATGTGTCTGGATAAAGTATTTGGTATGATTTCACTTTCCCCTTCTGCATTTGGGGACAGGTCAAAATTGCCACCAACTACTATTTAGTATTGCTTCCTCAAATCACAATACGTTTGAAGAAATGATGAAAACTGTAGTACTCTCTTATACCTTCTGTAGCAATAATCCATGGTGATTCCTGGCTTGTGCACCAATTTGTAATGTGGTTATTTAATTAACATTATTTTTACCAACTTGATGCTTATTAGAGTAACAACATGCCATAAGTAACTTCACAGATCAGTTACTCTACATCTGCTACATCTATACTCTGAAAACCACTGTGATATGCATGGCAGAGTCTATGTCTCTCTTCCTGTTCCATTCACATATGGACCACGTGAAGAATGATTGAATGCCTCTGACCATGCAGTAATTATTCTAATCTTATCCTCACAACCCCTACATGAGTGATACTTATGGAGTCATAGTATATTCCTAGAGTAATCATTTAAAGTTGGATCTTGAAACATTGTTAATAGACTCTGAAGATAGTTTACGGCTGTCTTCAAGAGTCTTCCAGTTCAGTTCCTTCAGTATCTCTGTGACAGTCTCCCACAGATTAAAGAAACCTGTGACCATTCATGCTGCCCTTTTCTGTAGATGTTCAATACCTCTGTTAGGACTATTTATAGTGGGTCCCACACACCTGAGCGGTATTCTAGAACTGGCCACATGACTGATTTGTAGACTTACTGCACTTCCCCAGTGTTCTACCAATAAACCTGTCTAGCACATGCTTTTCCCATGACTGAACATATGTCATCATTCCATTTCATATCCTTGCAAAGTTTTACACACAGGTATTCATACGAGTCAGCCAACAGTGGCTCATTGATATTATAGTCATAGGATACTATGTTTTTTCGTTTTGTGAAGTGCAGAATTTTACATTTCTGAATTTTTAAAACAACTTCCCAATGTCTGCACCACTTTGAAATCTTATCAAGATTTGACTGAATATTTATGGAGCTTCTTTCAAAGAGTACTTCATTATAGATAAGTGCATTATCTGCAGAAAGCCATTTTTTACTACTAATATTGTCACAAAGATCATTAATATACAATATGAACAGCAAGGTTCCCAACACACTTCCCTGGGGCACCTTTGAATTTATTTCTACATCTGTTGATGACTCTCCATCCAAGATAACATGCTGTGTCCTCCATGAAATATGAAATATGTCTGCTTGTGTCTGTATATGTGTGGATGGATATGTGTGTGTGTGCGAGTGTATACCCGTCCTTTTTTCCCCCTAAGGTAAGTCTTTCCGCTCCCGGGATTGGAATGACTCCTTACCCTCTCCCTTAAAACCCACATCCTTTCGTCTTTCCCTCTCCTTCCCTCTTTCCTGATGAGGCAACAGTTTGTTGCGAAAGCTTGAATTTTGTGTGTGTGTTTGTGTTTGTTTGTGTGTCTTTTGACCTGCCAGCGCTTTCGTTTGGTAAGTCACATCATCTTTGTTTTTTGATAAGTCACAAATTTTGCTTGATACCGCATATGATCGTATGTTTGACAATAAGCATTGGTACAGTACTGAGTCAAATGCTTTTTGGAAATCAAGAAATACTTCATCTACCTGGGTGCCGTGATCCAAAGCTTTCAGAATGTCATGTGAGGAAAGTGCGAGTTGGGTTTCACATGATCGATGTTTTTGAAATCCATGCTGGTTGGCACTGAGAAGAACATTCTGTTCAAGATATCTTGTTACGTTTGAGCTCAGAATATACTCTAAGATTCTATGGCAAATTGAGTCAAGGATACTGGATGGTAGTTTTGTGGATGAGTTTTGCTACCCTTCTTGTAGACGGGTGTGACCTGTGCATTCTTCCATGAACTGGGCCCAGTTTTTTGTTTGAGGGATCTATAGTAGATTATAGTTTGAAGAGGGACTAACTCAACCACAAATTCAGTATAGAATCTGACAGGGATTCCAGTAGGCCTTGGAGCTTTGTTCATTTTTAATGATTTCAGCTGTTTCTCAACACCACTGACACAAATTCTTATTTCATTCATCTTTTCAGTGGTATGAGGCTTAAACTGCAGCAGTTCTCCTGCATTTTCCCTTGTAAAGGAACATTAGAAAATGGAGTTAAGCATTTCAGCTCTAACTTTGCTACCCACAATTTCAGTTCCTGTTTCATTCACTAGGGACTGGACACTGAATTTGGTGTCACTAACAGCCTTTTCATATGACCAGAATTTCTTTGGATTCTGTGAAAGGTTACTTGACAATAATCTGCTATGATAGTCATTAAGGCTTCGCACATTGCTCTCTTGACAGGCAAACGCGTTTCGTTCTGCATCTTTCTATCTATACCCTTACGCTTTGTTTTACACACACTTGGGCCAGAGTCCCTCTACATGCTTCTGTGCTGTGCTGAAAGTTTCAAGTTCTTCATTGACATATGATACTACTGAGCTTTTATCTAGTTTACTGAACATACATATCTTTCTGCTTGTTTTAGTTGTCCTTTGTACTTTAGTAATCATTGTTGCCATTTTACTCCAGTGTTATACATTAATCTGTTTATGACGAGAGAAAGAACCAGCCAAAAACTCACTTCTGCAATGTAGTATTGAAACTACCTGCCGTGAACCCATCAACCTACTAGCCCTTACCTGTACAGCAGTTTTTCTTACGCTACTCTCCCATATGTGAACCTGATTGAACTTTGCCCAAATAGTATCACACTACGGACGGTATTGATGCCCCATTAAAGAAAGAACAAAATAATCTGGTAAAATCAAATATAATTGAAGTCCTCTGTCCTCCAATTAATTTAGTGAATATTACATCATATATGTAAAGTCCCCCCCTCCATGAAACATGGACCTTGCTGTTAGTGGGGAGGCTTGCATGACTCAGCGATACAGATAGCCATACCGTAGGCGCAAACACAACGGAGCGGTATCTGTTGAGAGGCCAGACAAACGTGTGGTTCCTGAAGAGGGGCAGCAGCCTTTTCAGTAGTTGCAAAGGCAACAGTCTGGATGATTGACTGATCTGGCCTTGTAACACTAACCAAAACGGCCTTGCTCTGCTGGTACTGCGAGCGGTTGAAAGCAAGGGGAAACTACAGCCGTAATTTTTCCCAAGGGCATGCAGCTTTATTGTATGGTTAAATGATGATGGCGTCCTCTTGGGTAAAATATTCCAGAGGTAAAATAGTCCCCCATTCAGATTTCCGGGCAGGGACGACTCAAGCGGATGTTGTTATCAGGAGAAATAAAACTGGCATTCTATGGATTGGAGTGTGGAATGTCAGATCCCTAAATCGGGCAGGTAGGTTAAAAAATTTAAAAAGGAAAATGGATAGGTTAAAGATAGATATAGTGGGAGTGCTGAAGCTCGGTGGCAGGAGGAACAAGACTTTTGGTCAGGTGAATACAGGGTTATAAATACAAAATCAAATAGGGGTAATCCGGGAATAGGTTTAATAATGAATAAAAACATAGGAGTGCAGGTAAGCTACTAGAAATAGCATAGTGAACACATTATTGTGGCCAAGATAGACACGAAGACCACGCCTACTACAGTAGTACAATTTAATATGCCAACTAGCTCTGCAGCTGACAAAGAAATTGATGAAATGTTGTTGTTGTTGTTGTGGTCTTCAGTCCTGAGACTGGTTTGATGCAGCTCTCCACGCTACTCTATCCTGCGCAAGCTTCTTCATTTCCCAGTACCTACTGCAACCTACCTCCTTCTGAATCTGCTTAGTGTATTCATCTCTTGGTCTCCCCCTATGATTTTTACCCTCCATGCTGCCCTCAAATACTAAATTGGTGGTCCCTTGATGCCTCAGAACATGTCCTACCAACCGATCCCTTCTTCTGGTCAAGTTGTGCCACAAACTTCTCTTGCCGTCCGAAGTGACCGTGCGGTTAAAGGCGCTGCAGTCTGGAACCGCAAGACCGCTATGGTCGTAGGTTCGAATCCTGCCTCGGGCATGGATGTTTGTGATGTCCTTAGGTTAGTTAGGTTTAACTAGTTCTAAGTTCTAGGGGACTAATGACCTCAGCAGTTGAGTCCCATAGTGCTCAGAGCCATTTGAACAAACTTCTCTTCTCCCCAATCCTATTCAATACTTCCTCATTAGTTATGTGATCTACCCATCTAATCTTCAGCATTCTTCTGTAGCACCACATTTTTAAAGCTTCTATTCTCTTCTTGTCCAAACTATTTATCGTCCATGTTTCACTTCCATACATGGCTACACTCCATACAAATACTTTCAGAAATGACTTCCTGACACTTAAATCTATACTCGATGTTAACAAATTTCTCTTCTTCAGAAACGCTTTCCTTGCCATTGCCAGTTTACATTTTATATCCTCTCTACTTCGACCATCATCAGTTATTTTGCTCCCCAAATAGCAAAACTCCTTTACTACTGTAAGTGTCTCATTTCCTAATCTACTTCCCTCAGCATCACCCGACTTAATTCGACTACATTCCATTATCCTCATTTTGCTTTTGTTGATGTTCGTCTTATATCCTCCTTTCAAATCACTATCCCTTCCGTTCAACTGCTCTTCCAAGTCCTTTGCTGTCTCTGACAGAATTACAATGTCATCGGCGAACCTCAAAGTTTTTATCTCTTCTCCATGGAATTTAATACCTAGTCCGAATTTTTCTCTTGTTTCCTTCACTGCTTGCTCAATATACAGATTGAATAACATCGGGGAGAGACTACAACCCTGTCTCACTCCCTTCCCAACCACTGCTTCCCTTTCATGTCCCTTGACTCTTATAACTGCCATCTGGTTTCTGTACAAATTGTAAATAGCCTTACGCTACCTGTATTTTACCCCTGCCACCTTCAGAATTTGAAAGAGAGTATTCCAGTCAAAATTGTCAAAAGCTTTCTCTAAGTCTACAAATGCTAGAAACGTAGGTTTGCCCTTCCTTAATCTAGCTTCTAAGATAAGTCGTAGGGTCAGTATTGCCTCACGTGTTCCAACATTTCTATGGAATCCAAACTGATCATCCCCGAGGTCAGCTTCTACTAGTTTCTCCATTTGTCTGTAAAGAATTCGCGTTAGTATTTTGCAGCTGTGACTTATTAAACTGATATTTCGGTAATTTTCACATCTGTCAACACCTGCTTTCTTTGGGATTGGAATTATTATATTCTTCTTGAAGTCTGAGGATATTTTGCCTGTTTCATACATCTTGCTCACCAGATGGTAGAGTTTTGTCAGGACTGGCTCTCCCAAGGCAGTCAGCAGTTACAATGGAATGTTATCTACTCCGGGGGCTTTGTTTCGACTCAGGTCTTTCAGTGCTCTAAAACTCTTCACGCAGTATCCTATCTCCCATTTCATCTTCATCTACATCCTCTTCCATTTCCATACTATTGTCCTCAAGTACATCGCCCTTGTATATACCCTCTATATACTCCTTCCACCTTTCTGCTTTCCCTTCTTTGCTTAGAACTGGGTTTGCATCTGAGCTCTTGATGTTCATACAAGTGGTTCTCTTATCTCCAAAGGTTTATTTAATTTTCCTGTAGGCAGTATCTATGTTACCCCTAGTGAGATAAGCCTCTACATCCTTACATTTGTCCTCTAGCCATCCCTGCTTAGCCATTTTGCACTTCCTGTCGATCTCATTTTTGAGATGTTTGTATTCCTTTTTGCCTGCTTCATTTAATGCACATTTATATTTTCTCCTTTCTTCAATTAAATTCAATATTTCTTCTGTTACCCAAGGATTTCTACTAGCGCTCGTCTTTTTACCTACTTGATCCTCTGCTGCCTTCACTACTTCATCCCTCAAAGCTACCCATTCTTCTTCTACTGTATTTCTTTCCCCCATTCCTGTCAATTGTTCCCTTATGCTCTCCCTGAAACTCTGTACAACCTCTGGTTTAGTCAATTTATCCAGGTCCCATCTCCTTAAATTCCCACCTTTTTGCAGTTTCTTCAGTTTTAATCTACAGGTCATAACCAATAGATTGTGGTCAAAGTCCGCATCTGCCCCTGGAAATGTCTTACAATTTAAAACCTGGTTCCTAAATCTCTGTCTTACCATTATATAATTTATCTGAAACCTGCCAGTATCTGCAGGCTTCTTCCATGTATACAGCCTTCTTTTATGATTCTTGAACCAAGTGTTAGCTATGATTAAGTTGTGCTCTGTGCAAATTCTACCAGGCGGCTTCCTCTTTCATTTCGTAGCCCCAATCCATATTCACCTACTACGTTTCCTTCTCTCTGTTTTCCTACTACCGAATTCCAGTCACCCATGACTATTAAATTTTCATCACCCTTCGCTATCTGAATAATTTCTTTTATGTCATCATACATTTCTCCAATTTCTTCGTCATCTGCAGAGCTAGTTGGCATATAAACTTGTACTACTGTCGTGGGTGTGGGCTTCATATCTATCTTGGCCACAATAATGCATTCACTATGCTGTTTGTAGTAGCTTACCTGCATTCCTATTTTACTATTCATTATTAAACCTACTCCTGCATTACCCCTATTTGACCCCTGTATTCACTTGACCAGAAGTCTTGTTCCTCCTGCCACCGAACTTCACTAATTCCCACTGTATCTAACTTTAATCTATGCATTTCCCTTTTTAAATTTTCTAACCTACCTGCCCGATTAAGGGATCTGACATTCCACGCTCCGATCCGTAGAACGCCAGTTTTCTTTCTCCTGATAACGACATCCTCTTGAGTAGTCCCCGCCTGGAGATCCGAATGGGGGACTATTTTACCTCTGGAAGAGGACCCCACCATCATTTAATCATACAGTAAAGCTGCATGCCCTCCGGAAAAATTACGGCCTTAGTTTCCCCCTTGCTTTCAGCTGTTCGCAGTACCAGCACAGCAAGGCCGTTTTGGTTAGTGTTACAAGGCCAGATCAGTCAATCATCCAGACTGTTCCCCTTGCAACTACTGAGAAGGCTGCTGTCCCTCTTCAGGAACCACACGTTTGTCTGGCCTCTCAACAGATACCCCTCCGTTGTGGTTGCACCTACGGTACGGCTATCTGTATTGCTGAGGCACGCAAGCCTTCCCACCAACAGCAAGGTCCATGGTTCATGGGGGGAGGTGATGAAATGTATGATGAGATAAAAGAAATTATTCAGATAGTGAAGGGAGATGAAAATTTAATAGTCGTGGGTGTCTGGAATTGGATAGTAGGAAAACAAGTAAACGTAGTAGGTAAATATGGATTGGGGCTAAGAAATGAAAGAGGAAGCCGTCTGGTAGAATTTTGCACAGAGCATAACTTAATCATAGCTAACACTCGGTTCAAGAATCATGAAAGAAAGTTGTATACATGAAGAAGCCTGGAGATACTAGAAGGTATCATATAGATTATGTAATGGTAAAATAGAGATTTAGGAACCAGGTTTTAAATTGTAAGGGGCAGATGTGGTATCGGACCACAATCAATTGGTTATCAACTGTAGATTAAAACAGAAGAAACTGCAAAAAGTTGGGAATTTAAGGAGATGGGACCTGGATAAATTGACTAAACCAGAGGTTGTACAGAGTTTCAGGGAGAGCATAAGGGAACACCTGACAGGAATGGGGGAAGAAATACAGTAGAAGAAAAATGGGTAGCTTTGAGGGATGAAGTAGAGATGGCAGCAGAGGATCAAGTAGGTAAAAAGATGAGAGCTAGTAGAAATCCTTGGAAAACAGAAGAACTATTGAATTTAATTGATGAAAGGAGAAAATATAAAAATGCATTAAAAGGAGCAGGCAAAAAAGAATAGAAACATCTTAAAAATGAGATCGACAGGAAGTACAAAATGGCTAACCAGGGATGGCTAGAGGACAAATGTAAGGATGCAGAGGCTTATCTCACTAGGGGTAAGATAGATACTGTCTACAGGAAAATTAAAGAGACCTTAGGAAAAAAGAGAACCACTTGTATGAATACCAAGAGCTCAGATGGCAACCCAGTTCTAAGCAAAGAAGGGAAAGCAGAAAGGTGGAATGAGTATATAGAGGGTCTACACAAGGGCAGTGTACTTGAGGACAATATTATGAAAATGGAAGAGGATGTAGATGAAGATGAAATGGGAGATATGGTACGGCGTGAAGAGTTTGACAGAGCACCGACATACCGGAGTCAAAACAAGGCCCCAGGAGTAGAGAACATTCCATTAGAACTACTGATAGCCGTTTGAGAGCCAGTCCTGACAAAACTCTACCATCAGGTGAGCAAGATGTATGAGACAGGCAAAATACCCTCAGATTTCAAGAAGAATATAGTAATTCCAGTCCCAAAGAATGCTGGTGTTGACAGATGTGAAAATTATCAGTTTAATAAGTCACGGCTGCAAAATACTAACGTGAATTCTTTACAGACGAATGGAAAAGCTGGTAGAAGTCCACCCCAGGGATGATCAGTTTGGATTCCATAGAAATGTTGGAACACGTGAGGCAATACTGATCCTATGACTTATCTTAGAATATAGATTAAGGAAAGGCAAACTTACATTTCTAGCATTTGTATACTTAGAGAAAGCTTTTAACAATGTTGACTGGAATACTCTCTTTCAAATTCTGAAGGTGGCAGGGGTAAAATACAGGGAGTGAAAGGCTATTTACAATTTGTACAGAAACAAGATGGCAGTTATAAGAGTCGAGGGACATGAAATGGAAGCAGTGGTTGGGAAGGGAGTGAGACAGGGTTGTAGCCTCTACCCAATTTTATTCAATCTGTATATTGAGCAAGCAGTAAAGGAAACAAGAGAAAAATTCAGAGTAGGTATTAAAATCTATGGAGAAGAGATAAAAACTTTGAGGTTCGCCGATGACATTCTGTCAGAGACAGCAAAGGACTTGGAAGAGCAGTTTAACGGAATGGACAGTGTCTTGAAAGGAGGATATAAGATGAACATCAGCAAAAGCAAAAGAAATATAATGGAATGTAGCCAAATTAAGTCGGGTGATGCTGAGGAAATTAGATTAGGAAATGAGACACTTAAAGTAGTAAAGGCGTTTTGCTATTTGGGGAGCAAAATAACTGATGATGGTCGAAGTAGAGAGGATATAAAATGTAAACTGGCAATGGCAAGGAAAACATTTCTGAAGAAGAGAAATTTGTTAGCATCGAGTATAGATTTAAGCATGAGGAAGTCCTTTCTGAAAGTATTTGTATGGAGTGTAGCCATGTATGGAAGTGAAAGATGGACGATAAATACTTTGGACAAGAAGAGAATAGAAGCTTTCGAAATGTGGTGGTACAGAAGAATGCTGAAGATTAGATGGGTAGAACACATAACTAATGAGGAGGTGTTGAATACAATTGGGGAGACGAGGAGTTTGTGTCACAACTTGACTAGAAGAAGGGATCGGTTGGTAGGACATGTTCTGAGGCATCAAGGGATCACCAATTTAGTATTGGAGGGCAGCGTGGAGGGTAAGAATCCTAGAGGGAGACCAAGAGATGAATACACTAAGCAGATTCAGAAGGATGTAGGTTGCAGTAGGTACTGGGAGATGAAGAAGCTTGCACAGGATAGAGTAGCATGGAAAGCTGCATCAAACCAGTCTTAGGACTGAAGACCACAACAGCAACAACAACAACATATCTAAAGTTGACAACAGCATTCGTCCAAGACTGAAACTAATTCTGATTGACAAGACAATTCTGCCCTACCAAATTAGCTACTCGCACATAACGCTACAGTCACTATGCTTACTTTGTGAGTGGGGCTCACAAGAAGAGGTCCGCAGCAGTGAGATCAAGTTTTTGAAACCATATATACAATGATGCAGGTTAAGGTGCCAGCTGTTACTCCCTGCAACAATTCACCCTGGTGGGCACTCATCGGCTAGTAATCAGTGAAAAAAAATTGAGTTTAGCGTGATGGTGTACAATTCAATTAATTAAACTTCTACTAAGTGACTGCATACATAGCATAGTGGCTATGTTACTAGCTTCATATGGAAGAGATTGTGGGTTCGAGTCTTGTCGGGTGGATTGAATGTTTTTATTTTTAAATCTGTATTGAAATGAGGTTAATCATTATTTTTATTCACTTAATTGGTTTATATGTAATTTTTTACATCTGTTCATTTTAATTGTCTTTGTTAACTTTCTCAATTTCTCTCATTTTTAATTATCATTATTAAACAATGGAAAATTCAGGATGGAATGTAACAATATTGTGAAAAGGATAGCTGCTACTCACCCTGTAGCAGAGCTGCTGAGTTGCAGATAGGCACAGCAAAAAGACTGTCAGAAAGTGAGCTTTCGACCAACAAGTTCTTTGTCAGAAATAGAGAAAAAACACACACACACACACAACACTCACACATATGATCTCAGTGTCTGGCTGCTGAATCCATACGGTGAGCAACAGTGCACAATGGGAGAAACAACAGGGTGGTTGGCGTAAGGAAGGGGCTAGGGCAGGGAGGGGGATGGAGTGGATGGTAAGGGTTGGGGACAGTAATGTGCTGCTTTTAGGAGCATACAGAGATGAGGTGGAGAGAGGGTAGGGCAGCTAGGTGCAGTGGGGAGGTAGGATGGAGGGCAGGAGTAAGAGTAGAGGCAAAGGACAGAAGTAAAAAAACTGCTGGTGCATTGTTGGAATGACGACTGTGCAATGCTGGAACTGGAATCGGGAACTAATGAAGGTTGAGGCCAGGAGGGTTACGAGAATGTAGGATATATTACAGGGAGCCTTCCCACCTGAGTAGTTCAGAAAAGCTGATGTTGATGGGAAGGATCCAGAGGACACTGGTTGTGAAGTAGTCACTGAAATGAAGGATGTCATGTGGGGTGGCGTGCTTTGCTATTAGGTGGTTTCTTGGCCACAGTTTATCAGTGGCTATTCATTCGGACAGGCAGGTTATTGGTTGTCATACCCGTGTAAAATGCAGTTCAGTGGTTGCAGCTTAGCTTGTGGATCACATTAATGGTTTCACAGGGAGCCCCACCTTTAAAGAGATACATAATGCTTGTGACTCGACTGGAATAGGTGGTGGTGGAAGGATGTATAGGATAGATCTTGCATCTATGTTTATTACAGAGATATGAGCCATGAGGCAAGGTGTTGGGAGCAGGTGTTGTGTCAGAATGGATGAGGATATTGTGTCAGTTCAGTAGGTGGCAGAATACCATTGTGCAAAGGTGTGAAGGATAGTGGGTTGGACTTTCCTCATTTCAGGGTACAACAAGAGGAAATTGAAACCCTGGCAGAGAATGTGATTCAGTTGCTCCACTCCTGGATGGTAATGAGTAGGGAAGGGAATGCTCCTCTGTGGACTTTGGAGGGTGGTGGGTGACTGTGGAAGGTGATGGGTGACTGGAGAGATGAGGTATGGGAGATCTGTTTTTGTACAAGGGTGGGAGGATAGTGGAGGTATTGCTGGTGATTCATAGGATTTATATGGATGGAGGTATTGATATAGCCATCTTTGATGTGGAGGTCGACATTGAGGAAGGTGCTTTGCTGATTTGAGTTGGGACAGGTGAAGCAAATGGGGGACAGGGTGTTGTGGTTATGGAGGAATGTGGATAGGGTGTCCTCACCCTCAGTCCTTATCATGAAGATGTCACCAATGAATCTGAACCAGGTGAGCAGTTTGGGATTCTGGGTGTTTAGGAGGGAGTCCTCTAGATGGCCCATGAATAGGTTGGCATACAATGGTGCCATGTGGGTGCCCATAGTCTACCCCGAATTTGTTTCTTGGTAATGCCTTCACAACAGAAGTAATTGTGGATAAGGATATAGTTGGTCATGGTGACTAGGAAGGAGGTTGTAGGTTTGGAATTGGTAAAGCATTGGGAAAGGTAGTGTTCAATAGTGGTAAGGCCATGGGCATTAGGTATGTTACAGTAAAGAGAGGTGGCATCAATAGCAGCGAGCAGGGCACCATGTGGTAAAGGAACAGGAATTGTGGAGAGTCAGTGAAGGAAATGGTGTGGGTCTCTTTGTAGGAGGGTAGATTGTGGGTAATAGGCTGAAGGTGTTGATGTGTTAGAGCAGAGTTCTCTCAGTGGGGCCACAGTAACCGGTGTCCTGAGTGGTTGGGTTTAGAGACTTCAGGAAGCATGGAGATGGTTAGCTTACAGGTTGAGGGATGATGATGCAGGGTTTGATGTGAAGATACTCTGGAAAGTTAACAGGGGATGCTCTGGAAGCAGTGGGACTGGTCTTCGCATGCCTGACTCAGTTAACTCCACCATCCAACCATGATCCACTCCTACTGCACCCAAATCACTGCTGTCAACTTTCCAGAATTTCTTAACCTTTTTTCCTGCCTCATCATCATTCCTTAAACCCCTCAACATGCAAATTAGCCTTACATCAGCAGAAATAACTGCAATTCACTACCTAAAAACTGATTTTGGCCTTATAATCCTATCTGCTGACAAAGGCTCCATCACTGTTGTTTTAAACTGCAAAGATTATGTGGCAGAAGGACTCCACCAGCTGTCAGATTCATCCACCTGCAAACCCTGCCTCAGTGACTCCACTCCAGAAATCCAGCAGGATCTCCAGTCTCTTCTCTAAACCTTAGACCCATCGCACAACCTCTCCCTGCAGTCCATATCTCTTCTCACCCTTACCACTCTCCACACTCATAGCTTCTGCATGCTTCCTAAAGTCAATAAACCTAACCAAACAGGATGCCCCATTGTGGTCAGTTACTATGCCCCCACAGAGAGAATTTCTGCTGTTGTAGACCAACACCTTCATCCTATTACCTGCAATCTACCCTCCTGCATAAAAGATACCAACCATTCCCTCCACCAGTTCTCTACAGTCCTCTTCCATTCCCAGATGGTGCCCTGCTCTGCTTACTGCTATTAATGCTGCATCCTTTTCACTAACATCCCTAAAGCCCATGGCCTTACCACTATTGAACACTACCTTTCCTAATGCCTGACCGATTCCAAACTTATAACCTCCTTCCTAGTTGCCATTACCAACTATATCGTCACCCACAATTACTGCTCCTCTGTAGGCATTACCAACAAACAAACCCAGGGTACGGCTGTGGGCACCCACATGACACCATCGTATGCCAACCTATTCACGAGCCAACTAGAGGAATCTTTCCTTTAACACCCAGAATCCCAAACCCCTAATCCGACTGATGATATCCTCGTGATATGGACTGAGAGTGAGGACACCCTGTCCTCATTCCTCCATAATCTCAACACCTACTCCCCCATTTGTTTCACCTGGTCCTACTCAAACCAACAAGACACCTTTCTAGATGTTCACCTCCACCTCAAGGATGACTACATCAATACCTTTGTCCATATAAGACCTACCTATACCAGCAATACTTCCCCTTCGACAGCTGCTACCTATTCAATACCAAGAAGTCCCTTCCATAAAACCTAGCTACCTGTGTCCATTGCATCTGCAGTGACAAACAGTCCCTCTTGTAATATACCAAGGGTCTCGTGAGGCCTTCACAGACCGTAATTACTCTCCCAACCTTGTACAAAAGCCGATCTCCCGTACCTTATCTCTCCAGTCACCCATTACCTCCAAACATGATGTTCTTCATTTCAGTACTGCTTCACAGCCAGGACCAGCTTTTCTGAATTGCAGGGATGCTAGCCCCTTCCCTGTTCTCATTCCGGCACTACACAGCTGTCATTCCACCAACGCACCTACAGTCTTTTTACTTCTCTCCTTTTTCACTAGCCCCCCAACCCTTGCCCTCCATCACACCTCCCAATTGCACCTAGCTGCCCTACCCTCTCTCCACTTTGTCCCTACATGCTCCCACAAGCATCACTTCACTGTCCCTCATCCCTACCATGCTATCTGGCCCTCTCCCCACCCCACCCTTCTCCTTACTCCCGCCACCCTGTTATTTGTCCCATCATGCACTACTACTCGCTTTCTGGGCTCAGCTGCCAGACACTGTGGTCATGTGTGTATGAGTTGCATTTACGTGTGTGTGTGTGTGTGTGTGTGTGTGTGTGTGTGTGTGTGTGTGTGTGTGTTCTCTATTTCCGACAAAGGTCTTGTTGGCCGAAAGCTCACTTTCTTACAGTCTTTTATTTTGCCTATCTGCGACTCAGCAACTCTGCTATATGGTGAGTAGTGACTAACCTCATAATAATATTAAATCCCATCATTCATTATCCAGTTGGAATCTTTGTGCATGTGAAGTTAGTTATTCAGCTATTTTTAATAATCTATATAATATTTAAATATTTGAAAATGGCTATACATCACAAGACGAAATAATCTATTTGTATGGGCAGTGATGACGAAAACGTAATTTTCATCATGAAATGTACATTTTCTTAGATGGTAATCATCACACAAACATTTAAAACATAAATTATTATTGCACAATGGACAAAACAATGGAGATGAAGGTTTAAACCAAAGTAAAGGTTATAAGTAAAGTGAAATTCAAGCCAAATGAGGAACAGAAATAATGAATGTAATAAAATGGACGAAAATATAACATGATGAAATGGAAGAAATTAAATCGATGTTAATACATGACAATCGGTAAAATCACATGCACAAAGATTCCAAGTGGAAAAAGAATGATAGAAATTAAAAATGAGAGCAATTGAAAAAGTTAATGTGATGATTAAAATTATGTGACAAAGGAAAAGAAATTTAAAAATTTACATTTAAGCCAATTATCTGCATAAAAATAATGGTCAAAATCACTTAGATAAAGATTTGAAAATAAAAAATTTCAAAACATTTAACCAAATTAGAACCCACTACCTCTTGCATATGAAGCTACCATTACACTGTACGACCACTTCATAATAAGTTAATTTTTCAAAGCTATAGAGAACCATGAAAAATTCGTTAGACGTGAACTGCCAGGGTATTTTTGCAACTGCCAACAGTTTGTCGCAAGTGACAATCAGTTGCAACACTCAGCCTGTACACAACTAGAAAGTTAACATCTTCCAACTTAATAGCATTTTTCATATGAATAAGTCTGCTCCATTTGTATTTGGCAAATCCTGTATTCAGATAATGTCAAACACACTATCTAGGTTTCAGCACGTAAATCCCATCTTCAGGCACTACAAAAAAACAAGTAAGCCTAAGAGGGATTCTTCATAAAATTAATTAGCATTAGAAGCACCTATACAAATTTTAACATCAGGTTATACCTTGATTGCATACAAGAAAGTCGTACCAGTCATTAAAAAAAAAAAATAAAAAAAAAAAAAATGTCATAGTAAATAAGCACACATTGCCAGCCTAATGTAACCTATGAACCAACCGTGAACAACTGGAGATGTGGCATGGGCTTAAGAAATTAAAATGATTGCATAAACTCTGTAGAATGCCAATTTCTGAATTTCAAAACTAGATTAGGCTGGTTACTTTAGGTTAGGCCCCTTTTATCTAGTGTAGTACTGGTCGACTCAGAACCTTTTCATGCCTCACTCACTTAGCATTTTGCATGCTGCTTTATAAATTTGCTGGACTTTTTACAGGACTTGTACAGCTTTCTCATACGCATTCAGGGTATAACCTGAGGTTCACATTTGTATGGGCCCTTTTAATGTTAATTGGTTTTAAGAAGACTCCCTCTTAGTTTTTTTTTTGTTTTTTTTTTTTTTTTGCCTGAATATGGGATTTACATCCTGAAACCCGGGTTGCTCATACAGTGTGATCCAAATGAAGGATTTGTCAAGTGCAACTGGAGAAGATTTATTCATCACGAAAAATTTTACAAACAGTCATGGATATCCTCCAAAGACTATATTACTGACATTTGCTTGGTGATGTATGACACGACATAAGCGTGGTTCAATTCATGTACACTATGTGATCAAAAGTATCTGAACACCTTGCAGAAAATGGCTTACAAGTTTGTGGCACCCTCCATCGGTAATGCTGGAATTCAATATGGTGTTGGCCCACCCTTAGCCTTGATGACAGCTTCCACTCTCTCAGGCATATGTTCAATCAGGTGCTAGAAGCTTTCTTAGGGAATGGCAGCCCATGGAGTGCTGATGAGAAGTATCGAAGTCGGTCGGTGAGGCCTGGCATGAAATCAGTGTTCCAAAACATCCCAGAGGTGTCCTATACGATTCAGGTCAGGGCTCTGTGCAGGCCACTCCATTACAGGGATGTTATTGTCGTGTAACTACTCCACCACAGGCTGTTCATTATGAACAGGTGCTCGATCGTGTTGAAAGATATGGTCGCCATCCCTGAATTGCTTTTCAACAGTGGGAAGCAAGAAGATGATTTAAACATCAATATAGGCCTGTGCTGTGATAGTGCCATGCAAAACAACAAGGGGTGCAAGCCCCTGCATGAAAAACACGACCACATCATAACACCACTGCCTCCAAATTTTAATGTTGGTACAACACACGCTGGCAGAAGACATTCACTGGGCATGTGTCAGACCCACACCCTGCCATCAGATCGCCACATTGTGTACCGTGATTCGTCACTCCACACAACATTTTTCCACTGTTCAGTCCTCCAATGTTTATGCCCCTTACAGCAAGCGAGTGTTGTGTGGCTTATGAGTAGCTGCTCGACCATGAAATCCAAGTTTTCTCACCTCCTGCCTAACCGTCATAGTACTTGCAGTGGATCCTGATGCAGTTTGGAATTCCTGTGTGATGGTCTGGATAGATGTCTGCCTGTTACACATTACGACCCTCTTCATCTGTCAGTGGTCTCTGTCAGTCAACAGATGAGGTCGGCCTGTACACTTTTGTGCTGTATGTGTCCCTTCACATTTCCACTTCACTGTCACATTGGAAACAGTGGACCAAGGGATGTTTAGGAATGTGGAAGTTTCGCATACAGACATATGACACAAGTGACACCCAATCACCTGACTACGTTCGAAGTCCGTGAGTTTTGTGGAGTGCCCCATTCTGCTCTCTCACAATGTATAATGACTACTGAGGTCACTGACATGGAGTACCTGGGAGTAGGTGGCAGCACAATGCACCTAATATGAAAAATGTATGTTTTTGGGGGTGTCCATATACTTTTGATCACATAGTGTGTCTCTGTCTAAGTCTGTAGACATTTCCACCAGCAATAATTTACTTTGAAACAACCATTGAAAGCACTGCCTATTCTTCTGTATGCATTCAGACATAACCAGCATCAAATGGACAAATATTTAGCTTATGATGCGAGTGAGGTGAAGTGCCAGTTGGCACAGGGCCAACCTTAGCCAAGATTCACACGTTCTCTTTGACAAAATAGTCTGCCACTCTTATTTATAACATTCATGGCATCAAACAAGCCACTTTACCAATAATTTTTGTATCAGAATTGTATTGTCCTATATCGATCTCTTCAGTGGAGACTCTTCTGGAACACTGTCTGAAATAATCCTCCCTTAAATCTTACTCTCAAAAAATGTTTGTTTTGGAAGGATGATTTTACATTCCTCTATTGTCCATTCCTTGGAGTCAACCAGCTGCTTGTTGCCAATGTCTCTTTGCACTTGAAAAAAGTACCTAACTTATAGTTTGTGCCCTTAGTATTCCTATGCTAGTCTTCTGAAACTTTCTGTAACCATTCTGTACTCCCTGTCATGATTGCTTGGTATCCTTAGGTGCTCTGTCACCCAAACACACGACATTAGTCACTGCTGACTGTCGCACACTGTTATGAACTCTGATTTCAAATCTCAAGTGTAGAAAAAGATGCTTACCATAAGGAAAACATGCTAAGTTGCAGACAGACACAATTGAAAGACATTTACACTTAAGAGTTCGGCAACAGCGCTCGTCGGAAAAGAGACGCACACACACCATCCATTCACACAAGCAAGCACACCTCACACACATGACCGCCAACTCCAGGAGCTTGTGCCAAAATGCAACTATCATGTGGGATGGTAACAGCAATCTGGAGGGGAAGGGAAGCGGAAGAGTTTGCAGTGTATGGGTAGGGGAAGAGGAGTGCTGCGTAGCAGGGAATCTGGAGGGAAAGGGGAAGAGTTAGCAGTGCACAGGTAGGGGAAGAGGAGCACTGTCTGGCAGGGTGTGCAGAGACTGAATACCAACAGGTGCAGTGTCAGAAGGTAGTGTGATGGCAGGGATGTGAGGAAAATGGAGTGCCAAAGGAGAGGAACAGGGAAAGATGGGAGGTTGCATTGGCAGAGGGTGACAAACGATGTGTATACGAGATGGGAATGGGCAGGAAGTGACAGGACTAAGAGAATGGAAACTGTTGTGTGGAGGATGCAGGGGCAGTATGTTACTGTAGGTTGTGGCTGGTATAACTACAGGAACAGAGAACATGTTGTAAGGATAATTCCCATCTGCACAGTTCAGAAAATCTGTTGGTGGGAGGGGAGGATCCAACTGGCTCGGTTAGCAAAGTAGCCACTGATATCGAAGATGTTATGTTCAGCTGCATGTTGTGCTACAGGATGGTCTACTTTGCTAATGGCCACAGTTTGGCAGTCACATTCACAGTGGACAGCTAGTTGGTAGTCATACCAATATAAAAAGCTGTGCAGTGATTTCAGCAGGGCTGGTAAAGCAGCTAATTTCACAGGTGGTACGGGCCCTGATGGGGTAGGATAAACCTGTGACAGGACTGGAATAGGAAGTACTGGGTGGGTGAATTGGGTAGGTCTTGCAGGTGGGTCTTCCACTGCGATATGATCCTTGTGACAAGGAACTGGGATTAGGAATGGCATAGGGATGGACTGGGATATTGTGGAGATTGAGTGGACAATGGAACACCACTGTAGGAGGTGTGGGAAGGATCACGGGCAGGATGTCCCTTATGTCAGGACATGATGGTAGGTAATGAAAGCCCTGGAGAAGGCTGTGATTCAGTTGCTCCAGTCTGCGGTGGTACTGTGTGATGGAGAGGACAATCCTTTGTGGCTAGTTCTTGGGGGTGGTAGGCGGATTGGGGATGTGAGGGGAAATAGTATGGGAGATCTATTTGTGGACTTGGTCTGGGGGATAGCACCTGTCTGTGAAGGCCTTGGTGAGACCCAAAGCACACTGAGCAAGAAAGTTTTTTCACTGCATATACGTAGTCCCCACGTAGCTGGGCTGTATGGGAGGAATTTTTTGGTGTGAAATGGGTGACAGTTGTTGGTGGGTTTAATGTGGACAAAGATGTGGCTGGAGCCATCAGAGAGGAGAACGTCAATGTTTAGGAAGGTGGTACAATGTATTGAGGACGATCAGGGGAAGCAGATAGGAGAGAAAGTATTGAGGTTGTGAAGGAATGGGGATAGGGTATTCTGGCCTTGAGTTCAGACTCTCATGAAGATATCATCAGTGAACTGTCACACTAGGGGTTTGGCATTTTGGGAGGCTAGGAAGGACTCCTCTAGATGGCTCATAAACAGGTTGACATACGAGGGCGTCATGCGGGTGCCCATGGCTGTGCCGCATATTTGTTTGTATGCCTTCTGTTCAAAGAAGAAGTGGATGTAGGTTAGGATAAAATTAGGAAGGTGTATGAGGAATGAGGTAGCAAGTTTGGAGTCTGAAGGACATTGGGAAAGGTAGTGTTCAATAGCAGTAAGACCATGGGCATGAGGGATGTTGGTGCGTAGGGAGATGCATCAACAGTGACGAGCAGGGATCCAGGAGCTAAAGGGGTGGGAATGGTGAAGACTCGGTGAAGGAAGTGGTTAGCATCTTTGTCGTGGGAGACTAGATTACAGGCAATTGATTGGAGGTGATAGTCAGTGGGGGCCAAAATGCTTTCAGTGAGAGCACAATAACCAGCCACAATGGGTCAGCCAGGATTGTTGGGTTTGTGGATTTTGGGGAGAGTGTAGGTGGGTGTGTGGTGTGTCAGAGGGGCGAGGAAGGAAATGGATTCAGCGGAGAGGTTCTGGCAAGGGTCTAAAGTTTTAAGCATGGATTGGAGATTGTGTTGGACTTCTGAGATGGAATGACTCTGGCGGATTTTTAGGTGGTGGAGTCAGATAATTGGCAGAGGCCTTCTGCCATATAGTCACTGTGGTTCATAACAACAATGATGCAACCTTTTACTGCAGGTAGGATGATTAGATCAGAATTAATTTTGAGGTTGTGTACGGCAATTCTTTCTTCTGCTGCCCATTCCTCATACACCTTACTAACTTTGTCCTCATCCACAACTACTTCTCCTTTGAAGGGAATGTATAAAAACAAGTTCATGGCACAGCTATGTTCACCTGCATGACACACTCCTATTCCAACCTGTTTTTGGGCCATCTAGAGGAGTCCTTCCTAGCCTTCCTAAATGCCAAACCCCTAGTGTGACATTTCATTGGTGATATCTACACAATCTGAACTCAGGGCCAAGTTTCCCTATCCTCATTTCTTCGTAACCTCAACATCTTCACTCCTATCTGCTTCACCTAATACTCCTCAACGCAACGTGCCACCTTTCTAGCCATCGACTTCCTCCTCTTTGATGCCTCCATCCACACCTCCGTCCACATTAAACCCACCAATGACCAACACAACCTGCATTTTGGGAGCTGTCATCTCTTTCATACCAAAAAATCCCCTCCCATACAGTCTGGCTACCTGGGGACTATGTATATGCAGTGCCAAGGACTCCCTTTCCTAGTATGCTGAGTGTCTCGCCATGGCCTCCACAGACTGGCACTATCCCCCTGACCTTGTCTGTAAACAGAACTCCCATGTCATATCTTCTCACACCCACAATCCTCCTATCACCCCAAGAAGCAGCTACAAAGGAGTGCCCCCTTTATCATCCAGTACCACTGCCGACTGGAACAACTGAACCACATCCTACGCCAGGGCACTGATTACCCGTCATCATGTCCTGAAACAAGGAACTACCCAAGACCCTTCCCACACCTTCTAAAGTGGTGTTATGTTGCCCACCCAACCTCCTAAACAACCTAGTCCTTCCCTATGCCATTCCCAATAGCAACCCCTTGCCACAAGGATCATACCCCTGTGGGAAACCATCGTGTACCTACCCAATTCACCTACCCACATATTCCTGTCATGTCACAGGTTTATCCTACCCTACCAGGGGATGGTTCACCTGTGAAAGCAGTCATGTTGTTTACCAACTCTGCTGCAATCACTGCACAGCTTTTTATATTGGTACGACTAACCACCAGTCTACCAGGATGAATGGCCACTGTCAAACTGCGGCCAAGAGCAAAGTAGACCATCCTGATTCACAACATCCATCTGAACATAACATCTTTGATTCCAGTGGCTCCTTCAGTACCCAAGTCATCTGAATCCTCCCCTCCATCACCAGGTTTTCTGAACTGCGCAGATGAGAGTTACCCTTACGATACATTCTCCATTCCTGTAAGTATCCCAGCCTCAATCTATGGTAACGCACTGTTCGTACACCCTCCACCCAACAATTTCCACCACCTCAGTCCTGTCACTTCCTGCCCTTTCCCATCTCCTGTGCTCTTTGTTTGCCACCCTCTTCCTATGCACCCACTCATCTTTGCATTTTCCTCTCCTTTTTCACTCCATTTTCTCTACATCCATGTTACACAACCTCCTGATGCAGCACCTGTTGGCATTCTAGTTCCTGCACATCCTGCCAGACAGCACTCCTATTCTGCTACCCATACACTTCCCCTTCCCCTTCCTCACCCCCTCCAGATTGCTGCTACATCCCACATGATAGTTGCATTCTTGCCCGAACTGCTGAGTTGGTGGTCACATATGCATGATGTGTGCTTGCTTGTGTGAATGAATGGTGTGTGTTTCTCTTTTTCTGATGGAGGCCAATGAAGGCTGTGACTGAAAGCATAAGTGTAAGTGTCTTTTAATTGTACCTGTCTGCAGTACAGTATGTAGCAATATGTCTTTTCCTACATTGTTGGTATTCATATTTGAAGTTGCTGTTGTTTGATGACAGTACTTAATTAGAATTCTGATCCATAACTTCAGTCTCCATGTGGTTCACACCCTCACTTTTGGATAAACAACTGTAGCTACACACCTTCTACTCCACACTCTTCCTCTTGTTAGTTGATTCTTATGATTACACAGACAAGTACAGTTGTAATGAGTGAAGTCAGTGGTTATACATATCATTGCCTCACCTCGAAGATGAGAAGATGTTGGAATATGTTAAAGACCTTCAAGTGCTCTTCATATATTTTAAGAATGCATATGACTGCATTCACCAGGTGAGCCAGGTGAATTGCCTAAACAACTTTGGACTACCCATAAAAATTCATTATCCTAGTTAGAGGTTGTCTCATTGATTTAAAAAGCAAAGTGACACTCAGGAGCCAATTTCGCAGAGATCTTCAGCATAATCATGGGGCTTAGACATGGAGATGGTGTGTCACTAATACTGTTCAACCTGGCACGTGAAAAGCTGATGAGGGAAGCTTTCCAGAGAATTTTGAAGGGATCAAGGTAGTAAAATCACGCATCTCTCTTTGACCGATGATGTGGCCTCATGGTCCAGAGCTATGGAAGAACTGATGTACGGAGGCAGCAGGAAATGAGATTGATCTCCTTGTTAATGGATCTGGGGATGAACAGGACTCTTACCTATTCAAGAGAGGCACTTTAGCAACTGATAGAACTGTATCCTACAAAAAGGTTTATAATTTTAAATATTTTGGGGTTGTCTTTACAGAGGATGCATCATGTGAGGCAGCAGTTAAAGCACAAATCCAAAACACAAACTGATTGTACTTCAGTCTTAGTCAGTTTTTTTAACTGTGCATGCTCTCAAGGAATTACAAACTTAAGATGTACAAAATACCCATCCAACAGATAGCGTCGTGAAACTTGGAGTGTCTGGAAAAAATACTTGAATAAATAATGTTCTTGTTTTCAAGCAGAAAGTTTTAAGGAAAATCTATGGACTGCTACTAAATGAGATCTCTGGGGAATGGAGAATCTGCCATAACTATGAGCTGGATGAGATCTACAACAGAGCAAATAGTGTAGACCTGCTGAGAACTAATGAGCTTGTGTGGCCAGGTCATGTCAATAGATTGGTAAACATCAGTGTCCTTTGAAAGCCACGTATTTTTCTTCCTTTGGAAGAAGACCACTAATTCGATCGAAGATGGAGGGATGGAATCCATGAGGACTTGCTGCAGAATGACATACATGATTGGCGGCAGAGAGCAGCAAGTAGAACACGGTTGAAGAGAAGCCTTGCAGATAAGGTGGACCTCTGGGTCTGATCGCATAAATTAAAGTTAAGTAAGTAATTAGGTGACGTTGCACACCAATAAGTTTGTATCTATTGGAGAGATCATCTATGCTGGCTTAAATTTGGAAGTGCTCAGAAGGTTGAAAGAAGAACGAATACTGTTTCAAGACCATCAACAATGTGAAACCTGCTGTTACAGCTGTCCTTCAAGTACATTCCCATCCCAGGCCATCCATGGTGCCTGCAATACTTGGAAATCTCACAGGAAACATTTGGTGATGCAGGACAGTACTATTTTGTAGAATTTTGATGCATAGTACCATTCTGATCAATAAATTAATTTTTATTGGTTTAGTGACATTACTTTTCAGGCAAACTGTTTATCTAGTTTCTCTTGGTTTGTGAAAGACATTTTTTTTTTCAAACTAATGAGTGCTCAACACGTGTGAATGACACAGACAGGCTGAAAGCTACATGACCTTTGTACCCCTTTTATACAAGTATTGCAGCATTGCAATTCTCTGTTTCCTTCTTATCTTGTGTGATGTATTTCCTTGTTTGGGTATGAGACCATGAATTTCTGCAAAAGACAGCAATTAGTTTCATTTTCAAAACACATTAATTATGAGTTATATGTGAGGGCAGTTCAATAAGTAATGCAACACATTTTTTTCTGAAACAGGGGTTGTTTTATTCAGCATTGAAATACACCAGGTTATTCCTCAATCTTTTAGCTACACAACACTATTTTTCAATGTAATCTCCATTCAATGCTACGGCCTTACGCCACCTTGAAATGAGGGCCTGTATCCCTGCAAGGTACCATTCCACTGGTCGATGTCGGAGCCAACGTCGTACTGCATCAATAACTTCTTCATCATCCGCGTAGTGCCTCCCACGGATTGCGTCCTTCATTGGGCTAAACATACAGAAATCCTACGGTGTGAGATCGGGGCTGTAGGGTGCATGAGGAAGAACAGTCCACTGAAGTTTTGTGAGCTCCTCTTGGGTGCGAAGACTTGCGTGAGGTCTTGCGTTGTCATGAAGAAGGAGAAGTTCGTTCAGATTTTTGTGCCTACGAACAATCTGAAGTCATTTCTTCAATTTCTGAAGAGTAGCACAACACACTTCAGAGTTGATCGTTTGACCATGGGGAAGGACATTGAACAGAATAACCCCTTCAGCGTCCCAGAAGACTGTAACCATGACTTTACCGGCTGAGGGTATGGCTTTAAACATTTTCTTGGTAGGGGAGTGGGTGTGGCGCCACTCCATTGATTGCCGTTTTGTTTCAGGTTCGAAGTGATGAACCCATGTTTCATCGCCTGTAACAATCTTTGACAAGAAATTGTCACCCTCAGCCACATGATGAGCAAGCAATTCCGCACAGATGGTTCTCCTTTGCTCTTTATGGTGTTTGGTTAGACAACGAGGGACCCAGCGGGAACAAACCTTTGAATATCCCAATTGGTGAACAATTGTGACAGCACTACCAACAGAGATGTCAAGTTGAGCACTGAGTTGTTTGATCGTGATCCGTCGATCATCTCGAACGAGTGTGTTCGCACGCTCCGCCATTGCAGGAGTCACAGCTGTGCACGGCCGGCTCGCACGCGGGAGATCAGACAGTCTTGCTTGACCTTGTGGCGATGATGACACACGCTTTGCCCAATGACTCACTGTGCTTTTGTCCACTTCCAGATCACCGTAGACATTCTGCAAGCGCCTATGAATATCTGAGATGCCCTGGTTTTCTGCCAAAAGAAACTCGATCACTGCCCGTTGTTTGCAACGCACATCCGTTACAGACGCCATTTTAACAGCTCCGTACAGCACTGCCACCTGTCGGAAGTCAATGAAACTATACGAGACGAAGCGGGAATGTTTGAAAATATTCCACAAGAAATTTCCGGTTTTTTCAACCAAAATTGGCCGAGAAAAAAAAATGTATTGCATTACTTATTGAACTGCCCTCGTATATTGTAACTTCTACAGAATTAGTAGTCAGATTTTGAAAAGTGAAATGCCATTGAATCCATATCTTTCAGAATATGATAGTAGGAGCAGAAATTACTATAATCCCATTTGGAATAACTAAGTTGATACTTATATGTCTGTAATTAATACAGCTATGAAAAGAGGATACAAATTGTTTAGTGAAAACTTTCTTGCAGTTCAGCTGGGGGAAAACAGAATTATCTTAAGTGGTTTTGGAAATATTTGAGGTGAACAGCTTAGCTGAATCACTGTTTATTGAACCAGTATGTTTGCCAATTCATTCTGGAAGAAAGTATGTGCTGTTGGTCCACCTCTATTATATTGAGTTTCCTCTTGATATCTCATTGTTGAAACACTTTACTCGTTACTGAGGTACATCTCTTGCAATTAGTTGGTCAAGCCAACAGATTTATTCTGAACACCATGGGAAAATTGAATATGCCAGTTTTTTGGATATAAAAGGATGTTTTCTAGTGTCTACTGTACTATTTAGTTTTCATCATCTCCTCTCCCTCTCCATACAGATATTTATCAGCTTAATTCTGTTTTCCCCCCCATGAACCATGGACCTTGCCGTTGGTGGGGAGGCTTGCGTGCCTCAGCGATACAGATGGCTGTACCGTAGGTGCAATCACAACAGAGGGGTATCTGTTGAGAGGCCAGACAAACATGTGGTTCCTGATGGGGGCAGCAGCCTTTTCAGTAGTTGCAGGGGCAACAGTCTGGATGATTGACTGATCTGGCCTTGTAACATTAACCAAAACGGCCTTGCTGTGCTGGTACTGTGAACAGCTGAAAGTAAGGGGAAACTACAGCTGTAATTTTTCCCGAGGACATGCAGCTTTACTGTATGATTAAATGATGATGGCGCCCTCTTGGGTAAAATATTCCGGAGGTAAAATAGTCCCCCATTCGGATCTCCGGGAGGGGACTACTCAAGAGGACGACGTTATCAGGAGAAAGAAAACTGGCGTTCTACGGATCGGAGCGTGGAATGTCAGATCCCTTAATCGGGCAGGTAGGTTAGAAAATTTAAAAAGGGAAATGGATAGGTTAAAGTTAGATATAGTGGAAATTAGTGAAGTTCGGTGGCAGGAGGAACAAGACTTTTGGTCAGGTGAATACAGGGTTATAAATACAAAATCAAATAGAGGTAATGCAGGAGTAGGTTTAATAATGAATAAAAAAATAGGAGTACGGGTTAGCTACTACAGACAGCATAGTGAACACATTATTGTGGCCAAGGTAGACGCGAAGCCCATGCCTACTGCAGTAGTACAAGTTTATATGCCAACTAGCTCTGCAGATGATGAAGAAATTGATGAAATGTATGACGAGATAAAAAAAATTATTCAGGTAGTGAAGGGTGACGAAAATTTAATAGTCGTGGGTGACTGGAATTCGTCAGTAGGAAAAGGGAGACAAGGAAACATAGTAGGTGAATATGGATTGGGGGAAGAAATGAAAGAGGAAGCCGCCTTATAGAATTTTGCACAGAGCATAACTTAATCATAGCTAACACTTGGTTCAAGAATCATAAAAGAAGGTTGTATACCTGGAAGAATCCTGGAGATACTAAAAGGTATCAGATAGATTATATAATGGTAAGACAGAGAGTTAGGAACCAGGTTTTAAATTGTAAGACGTTTCCAGGGGCAGATATGGATTCTGACCACAATCTCTTGGTTATGAACTGCAGATTGAAACTGAAGAAACTGCAAAAAGGTGGCAATTTAAGGAGATGGGACCTGGATAAACTGAAAGAGTGAGAGGTTGTAGAGAGTTTCAGGGAGAGCATAAGGGAACAATTGACAGGAATGGGGGAAAGAAATACAGTAGAAGAAGAATGGGTAGCTCTGAGGGATGAAGTAGTGAAAGCAGCAGACGATCAAGTAGGTAAAAAGACGAGGGCTGGTAGAAATCCTTGGGTAACAGAAGAAATATTGAATTTAATTGATGAAAGGAGAAAATATAAAAATGCAGTAAATGAAGCAGGCAAAAAGGAATACAAACGTCTCAAAAATGAGATCGACAGGAAGTGCAAAATGGCTAAGCAGGGATGGCTAGAGGACAAATGTAAGGATGTAGAGGCTTGTCTCACTAGGGGTAAGATAGATACTGCCTACAGGAAAATTAAAGAGACCTTTGGAGATAAGAGAACCACTTGTATGAATATCAAGAGCTCAGATGGCAACCCAGTTCTAAGCAAAGAAGGGAAGGCAGAAAGGTGGAAGGAGTATATAGAGGGTTTATACAAGGGCGATGTACTTGAGGACAATATTATGGAAATGGAAGAGGATGTAGATGAAGATGAAATGGGAGATAGGATACTGCGTGAAGAGTTTGACAGAGCACTGAAAGACCAGAGTCAAAACAAGGCCCCGGGAGTAGACAACATTCCATTAGAACTACTGACGACCTTGGGAGAGCCAGTCCTGACAAAACTCTACCATCTGGTGAGCAAGATGTATGAGACAGGTGAAATACCCTCAGACTTCAAGAAGAATATAATAATTCCAATCCCAAAGAAAGCAGGTGTTGACAGATGTGAAAATTACCGAACTATCAGTTTAATAAGTCACAGCTGCAAAATACTAATGCGAATTCTTTACAGATGAATGGAAAAACTGGTAGAAGCGTACCGCGGGGAAGATCAGTTTGGATTCTGTAGAAATGTTGGAACACGTGAGGCAATACTAACCTTATGACATATGTTAGAAGAAAGATTAAGAAAAGGCAAACCTACGTTCCTAGCATTTGTAGACTTAGAGAAAGCTTTTGACAATGTTGACTGGAATACTCTCTTTCACATTCTAAAGGTGGCAGGGGTAAAATACAGGGAGCGAAAGGCTATTTACAATTTGTACAGAAACCAGATGGCAGTTATAAGAGTCGAGGGGCATGAAAGGGAAGCAGTGGTTGGGAAGGGAGTGAGACAGGGTTGTAGCCTCTCCCCGATGTTATTCAATCTGTATATTGAGCAAGCAGTAAAGGAAACAAAAGAAAAATTTGGAGTAGGTATTAAAATTCATGGAGAAGAAGTAAAAACTTTGAGGTTCGCCGATGACATTGTAATTCTGTCAGAGACAGCAAAGGACTTGGAAGAGCAGTTGAACGGAATGGACAGTGTCTTGAAAGGAGGATATAAGACGAACATCAACAAAAGCAAAACGAGGATAATGGAATGTAGTCAAATTAAATCGGGTGATGCTGAGGGAATTAGATTAGGAAATGAGACACTTAAAGTAGTAAAGGAGTTTTGCTATTTGGGGAGCAAAATAACTGATGATGGTCGAAGTAGAGAGGATATAAAATGTAGACTGGCAATGGCAAGGAAATCGTTTCTGAAGAAGATAAATTTGTTAACATCGAGTATAGATTTAAGTGTCAGGAAGTCGTTTCTGAAAGTATTTGTATTGAGTGTAGCCATGTATGGAAGTGAAACATGGACGATAACTAGTATGGACAAGACGAGAGTAGAAGCTTTCGAAATGTGGTGCTACAGAAGAATGCTGAAGATAAGGTGGGTAGATCACGTAACTAATGAGGAGGTATTGAATAGGATTGGGGAGAAGAGAAGTTTGCGGCACAACTTGACTAGAAGATGGGATCGGTTGGTAGGACATGTTTTGAAGCATCAAGGGATCACAAATTTAGCATTGGAGGGCAGCGTGGAGGGTAAAAATCGTAGAGGGAGACCAAGAGATGAATACACTAAGCAGATTCAGAAGGATGTAGGTTGCAGTAGGTACTGGGAGATGAAGAATCTTGCACAGGATAGAGTAGCATGGAAAGCTGCATCAAACCAGTCTCAGGACTGAAGACCACAACAACAACAACATTCTGTTTTCATCATTGTTAATGATAGCTACATCTCTAGCTGAAATTACTATAAAAATTTTTGGACTAAAGGAGGCCATTCACTGAAAAGCGGACGTGGTGAGTCATTGATAGGGACACACAAACAGCAAGGAAACTTTCTAACTATCATAATAATCCTTATCAAGCTATGAGCAAAACACACACACACACACACACACCCACACACACACAGGCAGAAAAATGCCTATGCCCTTGTATAGTGCTGACTGGGTGAACAGTACTAGTGCTGATCTTGGTAGATGGACTAGGTTCTTGTCAATACCTTCCAGAACCCAGCTGACACTCTTCCTGTTTGCCAGTGCTTCAAAAGCTGGTTATTCAGGCTTTTGACAAGTGCTCACATTAAAGTAACTGGGCTGTGTAATATGATGTTACGAAGCTGGCACAATTTTATATCTCTTGTGAAAACATGCTAAAACCACAGTGCAGCTGTTGGTATTTACGATATGGTATTAAGCATGGGACAGACTGTATTATTCATGCTGCACAGTAAGGGATTCCTGACTAGACATTTTACATAGGATCTCACCGTCAAGAAAATTTGTCATGAGAAGTAATTAATTTTGGGTCGTTTGTCATTTGAAACTGACCATTCTAAAATACAGATAATTTTCGGTGGTGTTTTCTGATTTTATTCAGAAACTTTTAAATATGTTTCACAGTAATTTTTTAGCAAAACACCTTTGTTGCTTCCAGTAATCTATGTTTCCCCTTCAACATCAGTAAATATTGTTTTGTTCCACTGCACTATAGAGTTTGTGTTTAACATGTGCCTATTCCTTTAATTTATGGGACAGAACTGTATTGTCTGCCATTGTTAAATCTGCTTAAAAAGTATTAATTATGCAAATATGAAAAACTTCTCAAGTTTTCACAAAAAATACGATTTAATCTTATGGTGAAAAGGTTGTGAGGCAAGTTTACCAAACACTGTAATGAGAACAATGCATGTTTAGACAGCAAGCTGTTTACACATTCTGATAACACAGTACTTCTATGTTTTTATTAATTACATAGAAAAATTCTTTTAAAACCAGCAATACCAATGAAATGAAACTTTTTTCACACTGTGGAGTGCCTCCTGATAAAACTTTGCAGACAGAGGAAAACTGTGTATTAGATTAAGATGCAAATCCAGATCTTTGTGTTTTATATGCAGTGTCCTACCAACTAAATCACCCAATCACATTTTACAACTTGATCCAATGCTTCAGTCTGTCAGCACCACTGTTCTTTCTTTTTCTAAGCTCCATTGTGGTTCTTATGTATGTGTTGCCAGAATAGCCCCCCGTAAGAAAGGATGTAACAGAGAAACCTTAACAAAAGTTAGAGGTTGATCCCAAAATGAGATATTCATTGTACAGTGTAGTGTAATGTAACTTGTGTATATACTAAGACTCTGTGTCAGACCAGGAATCTGATACGGGCAATGTAACCATCCAGGTCATCTCATGAACCAACTCAGTTTCAAACTAGTTTCTGCCTATATCTTATTTCTACTTCTACAAAGCTGGATAATCTCTGAAGAGTTTAACAAAGTACTAGCAGGTTGAAGTTTGGAGTTCACCCATCAGGTGTACTTATATAGTTCAGTTGGTGTAGCATTTCCTGATTTCATTCCCAGTCAGGGCATGGCAGCAGCCATCAGGAAAATGTAGTGAAGTTCTGCATGCAGTCTGACCACATAAATTGTGTACTTAGTCTGATTTATGGAAGGGATATTCAGATATCAAAAGTGAAACAGAGCTATTAATACATATATATTTACTGAACTAGTGACAATTGTTGAAACCATATTGTTCTGTAGAGTCATAAAGCTGTTGTGGCATTTACCATAGTATGACACAGATGTTGACATCCGTATTCTAGTTGTACATACTGTTGATTAAATCCAGGACACACCTGGATACGTTCTTGAGTTCTAAGTGCTGTTCCTAAAATTTAAATCTCAGCACTTACCTGCCAGAGAGCTTCCAATACTTCAATGTCAGTATGATCAGACCATTATAATGATCATCAGAATTTTCCCTCAGTTTACCATGAATGTTTTACACTGAATTCTACGCATGGCATTTAGTCTTTTCAGCTCAGTTACCAGTGCACTGCTGTAGCTCTCAAAGACTGGTCATAGTACCTGCCCCCAGATATGACAGATTACTGACACACAATATATTTTCCTTTATATAACACTGTGTTCTTAGCACACTAACTCTACATTCATGCCCTATTGTAAATTACTTTGGGAATGCTCCTTATGTTTCTAATATCTAGAACATAATTAACTGATGTTAGGGAGGAGACATTTACTGATTATGGCTGACATATTAAATGATTATTTGGCTCTAAAAAGATACAATTAATGTATGAACAAATGAACATTGCAAGTTGCTTATTATGAATATCATTTTTTAATTATTAGTTCTTTTATTGCCTTTTATACATCTGCAATTTAAAGTTAATTTGAGCTAAACACTTTTGCATTATTTTTTGACTTTCCATTGTAGTGGATGTTGGGAATGCAACCATGTGATGATTTGCAGTTATAACTAAATTAGCCTTTGGCTGCACAGATTGTTTTTAATTTCTTTATGGCATTATCGATTTCAGGACTACCAGTCTCATCTTCAGATTCACATGTGAGCAGTTCCAAATATGTAGACAAGGTGTTTGTTTTAACTTGAGACAATTAAATATATTTAAAAATGAAACAGTATATCAAAAAAATTGTTCTAGATGAAAAGTGAATATCAGTAAACAGGACATCTGTCTATGCTACAACTGGCTATTTCCCAATGACCCCTCTTTGTGGGTGTGGTCGACTTCACATTTTCAAATGAGAATCCCCCATATTTATGCTTATTCATATTGTACACCAAAAAGTACATACAGTTTACTCAAACCATTGTTTTCCATTTGTGGTGGCTAGTGCTGTAATTGACAAATATCAAGTGCCTCTGTTTTTGCAATTAAGAACCGACACATTTGATTCTACATTACATTTATTATGTAACTGTAAACATTGGTGCTGTAGCGATTGATATTTATGTTTCAAACTAATCTTAGAGCTGCAAATTTGATTGTACAGTACAGTATAATTACCCGTTTCAAAGTTTGCTTAGAAACTACATTCAGCATGATCCAGAAATGATGACATGAATGTAATAGTTTTCTGTTCCCGTTGGGATGCTCGATATTGGTGTATTCCCTTGCCAGTCACCATTGGGGTGGTTGATTTTGGTGAGTCCGCTTGCCTCTCACCATTGGGGTACTTGATTTCAGTGAGCATGTGGATGTTTTGTATCCATGGAAGGTACACCTTTCACTATCGCTTCATGGACATTTTACCGTATCACAGTCACTGTCACTTCATGAACATTTTATCTTGTTACATTGGTTGTGGTTGGTATTCTGTCAGTAGCTGTGTAGTGGCCAGTGCAAGAGTTACAGTGGTAAGATGGAAACTCACCAAAATCAGTGACCATGATAGTGAGGTTTGAAGACAGGCTCCAAAATCTAGTATTCTGATGGTCTGCGGATTCACCTTAATCAACCTCCTAGGGAACAGAAAACTGTGTTACCATACAGATAGCTTATTTGACAGAAATGACAATGACTAGCCATGTTATTTGTACTGTATAATCACATTTTCAATACTCAAGTAATGTTTGAACATCAATATCAACTGTTATAACATGAAGGTTTACATTTACATCATAAACGAAATGAAGGATCAAATGTGTTGGCTCTTAATTGTAAAAACAGACACACTTTCTAGTTGTCAATTACAGTGCCATTTACCACAGATGGGAAATAATGGTTTGAATAAATCATATGTATTTGGTGTAGAATCTGAATAGGCAGTAAAAATGGAGGGTACCCATTTGAAAATACAAAGTTGATCCCACCCATACATGAGATGATCATTTGTAGCACAGACAGATGTTCCCGTTACTAATATAAATTTTTCACGTAGAACATTTTTTATACAATCATTTTGGAGATATTTAGTTTTCTCAACTTAAAACAAACACTTATGTATTCCATTTCAGGAAATGAGAACTGTTCACAAATACATCTGAAGAGGAAACTGGTAGTTGGAAAACCAATTATCCATTAAATAAAATCAAAAACCAATTTTGTAACCAAAGGCTAATTTATTTATGATAGCAAACTTCTGTATTAATTTGAAAAGTGTAGTAAGAATATTTTCATTGAAACTGTTGCTCATGGTGTCACAGTGTCAGTTAATTATTGATTTTTTCCCCTTAGGTCTGGTGCTCAGTGATATTATTGAGAAGTACTTTGTGTCACCAACTCTTCTGAGGGTCGTTCGAGTAGCAAAAGTGGGCAGAGTGCTCCGTCTAGTTAAAGGTGCTAAAGGCATCAGAACTCTTTTGTTTGCATTGGCGATGTCATTGCCAGCACTGTTTAACATCTGTCTGCTACTCTTCCTAGTGATGTTCATCTTTGCCATTTTTGGTATGTCATTCTTTATGAATGTGAAGGAGAAGAGTGGGATTGATGATGTCTATAACTTCAAAACTTTTGGACAGTCAATGATCCTACTTTTCCAGGTAACTGATGTTTTTTTAAAGTAACTACTATTTTTAAGCTTGGAGCCATCATTTTATAAAGTCATTTGTCCTATCTCCAGTAATTTGCTAAAATGTTGTAAAGTAAGCATAATAACTAGAGACCCGATTATATACATTTGGATGTTGCATATGCATTTGCATATTTGGCTCTTTTTCACTGGTTATTGCAGATTTTAACTAAAAACTAGTGACAATGCATATTTTCACTCTATGTTTACAATATTTTAAAAATTTAGATGGGTCGTGTCTAGCTCGATCTAGTTTTGATGTCTCTCAGATTGACCATGACCTAGGACTGCATGCAATCATGAACCAAGAGGCCACTGCCTACCAAAATCATTACAGAAGAGCAACAGGAACAGGCAGGCAGAGTCAATGCTCGTGCACCCACACCCACTGTTAATCCCCTTTGCTGTCATACAGTACACGCCAGCAACAATTAAATTACTCAAGCTTTTAGTCACACGTCCATTGTTTCTGTTTAGCTTTCTGTTTACTTGTACATAGTTGAATGTGTTTACAATGTGTAGTGTGTAATATGTTGTGTGCCATGCCACCAGAAAAAAGAAATGTCGTTTCATGCATAGTTGAACATCCTGGAACATTTACATATGACAGAATTGTTTTATGTTGTCGAGTTTGTGAGAAAAACGTTTCATGCAACAAAAAGTTTCAAATAGACCAGCATGTCAAGGCAAGTCCCCATACTGCAGGAATGCAGAAGAAAGAACCACGACAACAACTTCTGACAATAGCAAGTTGCAGTAGCAGGCATTTGTCCAAAAAAAAAAAAAAAAAAAAAAAAAAAAAAAAAAAAAAAAAAAAAAAAAAGAGAGAATGGTTTAACAGGGATCTATGTGAAGCTTTCATTGCAAGCAATATTCCGCTTCACAAACTTACAAACCCTATCCTCAAAAGCATCCTGTGCAAATATTGCTTAAAGCAAAATATACCAGGCAAATGAACATTGCGTAAAAATTACATACCGACAATTTACGTGATCATTCTGGAAGAAATATGCAATGACCTCAAGGACAGCATTATCTGGATTTCAGTTGATGAAACTACAGATACTTGTGGCCGTTACATTGAAAATTTAATTGTTGGTGCTTTAAAAGAAGAGCTTTCTTCTTCCTATTTAGCGGCCTGCAAATAACTTGAAAAAGTAAATCATTCTATGATCACCAGATTTGTGAATGAGGGTATTAGAAAAATATTTCCAGAATCTTCTGCAGATGAAAGAATGTTTGTGTTTATTTCAGATGCTACTCCCTATATGATCAAAGCAGGAAAACCCTCGCAAGTATTTTATCCCGTTTTGATTCATGTGACGTGCTTTGCTCATGGAGTACATTGCCTTGCTGAAGAAGTACATTCTATGTGTGTTAATGTAAATAAACTAATTTCATCCACAAAGAAAGTGTTTCTAAAGGCTCCCCGCACATCAGTGCCTACAGAGAAAAACTACCAAACGTGCCTTTACCTCCCGAATCAGTGGTAACTCATTGGGGTACATGGGTTGAAGCTGTGTTGTATTACAATGAATATTTTGAGGCCATTAGAAGGGTAGTAAACGACTTTGATAGTGCAGAGGCTTTGGCAGTTTGCAAGTGCAAGGAAGATTTTAATGATTTCAGTATTAAAAATGACATTGCTGTGATGAGCACTCATTTTACCATATACCTGCAAATATTAAAAAGCTTGAAACTGAAGGTTTGGCACTGAATGAATGTATTCAGTTAATGGATAAAATTATTCTAGTGAACTCTTCATTGCCAAAGGTATTCCCAAGAAAACTTACAGAAAAGTTTGAAAACATTTCAAACAATAACCCACGCTCGGGCACCTTGTACCGAATTGATAGTTTTATTAATGGGACAGGTAAACTATTACCAGAAACAATAAGTGCCAACATAGGGTGTATACGACCCGGGACAACCAGGAGATCCGGGAAAGACCTGGGAATTTTTTCATCCCGGAGAAAACCGGGAAAAACCCGGGAATTTTTCATTGTTTTAGTTTTCAGTTAATTTTTTGTAATTTTGACTGGTAAGAACCGATACTCTAACGAGGATATTACTGTTATCCTGCTACTGCAGAATAATACTGCAGCAACAAAACATGAACCAGAGAATAAAACTTAACTTGCAAAGGAAATGCGCCATATATATATATATATGAATATAATAGAAGGAAACATTCCACGTGGGGAAAAAAAAAATCTAAAAACAAAGATGATGTGACACACAAACAAACACAAACATACACACAAAATTCTAGCTTTCGTAACCAATGGTTGCCTCGTCAGGAAAGAGGGAAGGAGAGGGAAAGACGAAAGGATTTGGGTTTTAAGGAAGAGGGTAAGGAGTCATTCCAATCCCGGGAGCGGAAAGACTTACCTTATGGGGAAAAAAGGATGGGTATACACTCGCACACACACACACACACACACACACATATCCATCCACACATATACAGACACAAGCAGACATATTAAAAGGCAAAGAGTTTGGGCAGAGATGTCAGTCGAGATGGAAGTGCAGAGGCAAAGAGGTTGTTGAATGACAGGTGAGGTATGAGTGGCGGCAACTTGAAATTAGCGGAGATTGAGGCCTGGCGGATAACGGGAAGAGAGGATATATTGAAGAGCAAGTTCCCATCTCCGGAGTTTGGATAGGTTGGTGTTAGTGGGAAGTATCCAGATAACCTGGACGGTGTAGCACTGTGCCAAGATGTGCTGGCCGTGCACCAAGGCATGTTTAGCCACAGGGTGATCCTCATTACCAACAAACACTGTCTGCCTTTGTCCATTCATGCGAATGGACAGTTTGCTGCTGGTCATTCCCACATAGAATGCGTCACAGTGTAGGCAGGTCAGTTGGTAAATCACGTGGGTGCTTTCAAACGTGGCTCTGCCTTTGACCGTGTACACCTTCCAGGTTACAGGACTGGAGTAGGTGGTGGTGGGAGGGTGCATGGGACAGGTTTTACACCGGGGGCGGTTACAAGGGTAGGAGCCAGAGGGTAGGGAAGAAGGTTTGGGGATTTCATAGGGATGAACTAAGAGGTTACGAAGGTTAGGTGGACGGCGGAAAGACACTCTTGGTGGAGTGGGGAGGATTTCATGAACGATGGATCTCATTTCAGGGCAGGATTTGAGGAAGTCGTATCCCTGCTGGAGAGCCACATTCAGAGTCTGATCCAGTCCCAGAAAGTATCCTGTCACAAGTGGGGCACTTTCGTGGTTCTTCTGTGGGAGTTTTTGGGTTTGAGAGGATGAGGAAGTGGCTCTGGTTATTTGCTTCTGTACCAGGTCGGGAGGGTAGTTATGGGATGCGAAAGCTGTTGTCAGGTTGTTGGTGTAATGGTTCAGGGATTCTGGACTGGAGCAGATTCGTTTGCCACGAAGACCTAGGCTGTAGGGAAGGGACTGTTTGGTGTGGAATGGGTGGCAGCTGTCATAATGGAGGTACTGTTGCTTGTTGGTGGGTTTGATGTGGACGGACGTGTGAAGCTGGCCATTGGACAGGCCTTCAGATCACGGATAGCCTGGGCTTCAGCAGTGGTGATCTGAAGGCTGACCGATCCATCGTCATTCTTACGGCGGACAAGGGTTCCACGACCGTGGTACTTGATCATCGGGAGTATGTGGCTGAGGTACTGTGTCAGCTTTCAGACAACACCACATACAAAGTTTGCCAAGGTAATCCCATTCCTGATGTCCAGGCGGAGCTTCAAGGAGTCCTCAGAACCTTAGGCCCCCTACAAAACCTTTCACCTGACTCCATCAACCTCCTGACCCCACCGACACCCCGCACCCCTACCTTCTACCTTCTTCCTAAGATTCACAAACCCAATCATCCCGGCCACCCCATTGTAGCTGGTTACCAAGCCCCCACAGAACGTATCTCTGCCTACGTAGATCAACACCTTCAACCCATTACATGCAGTCTCCCATCCTTCATCAAAGACACCAACCACTTTCTCGAACACTTGGAATCCTTACCCAATCTGTTACCCCCGGAAACCATCCTTGTAACCATTGATGCCACTTCCTTATACACAAATATCCTGCGCGTCCAGGGCCTCACTGCGATGGAGCACTTCCTTTCACGCCGATCACCTGCCACCCTACCTAAAACCTCTTTCCTCATTACCTTAGTCAGCTTCATCCTGACCCACAACTTCTTCACTTTTGAAGGCCAGACATACCAACAATTAAAGGGAACAGCCATGGGTACCAGGATGGCCCCCTCGTACACCAGCCTATTCGTGGGTTGCTTAGAGGAAGCCTTCTTGGTTACCCAGGCCTGCCAACCCAAAGTTTGGTACAGATTTATTGATGACATCTTCATGATCTGGACTCACAGTGAAGAACTCCAGAATTTCCTCTCCAACCTCAACTCCTTTGGTTCCATCAGATTCACCTGGTCCTACTCCAAATCCCATGCCACTGTCGTTGACGTTGACCTCCACCTGTCCAATGGCCAGCTTCACATGTCCGTCCACATCAAACCCACCAACAAGCACCAGTACCTCCATTATGACAGCTGCCACCCATTCCACATCAAACAGTCCCTTCCCTACAGCCTAGGTCTTCGTGGCAAACGAATCTGCTCCAGTCCGGAATCCCTGAACCATTACACCAACAACCTGACAACAGCATTCGCATCCCGCAACTACCCTCCCGACCTGGTACAGAAGCAAATAACCAGAGCCACTTCCTCATCCTCTCAAACCCAGAAACTCCCACAGAAGAACCACAAAAGTGCCCCACTTGTGACAGGATACTTTCTGGGACTGGATCAGACTCTGAATGTGGCTCTCCAGCAGGGATACGACTTCCTCAAATCCTGCCCTGAAATGAGATCCATCCTTCATGAAATCCTCCCCACTCCACCAAGAGTGTCTTTCCGCCATCCACCTAACCTTCATAACCTCTTAGTTCATCCCTATGAAATCCCCAAACCTTCTTCCCTACCCTCTGGCTCCTACCCTTGTAACTGCCCCCGGTGTAAAACCTGTCCCATGCACCCTCCCACCACCACCTACTCCAGTCCTGTAACCCGGAAGGTGTACACGATCAAAGGCAGAGCCACACGTGAAAGCACCCACGTGATTTACCAACTGACCTGCCTAAACTGTGACGCATTCTATTTGGGAATGACCAGCAACAAACTGTCCATTCGCATGAATGGACACAGGCAGACAGTGTTTGTTGGTAATGAGGATCACCCTGTGGCTAAACATGCCTTGGTGCACGGCCAGCACATCTTGGCACAGTGTTACACCGTCCAGGTTATCTGGGTACTTCCCACTAACACCAACCTATCCGAACTCCGGAGATGGGAACTTGCTCTTCAATATATCCTCTCTTCCCGTTATCCACCAGGCCTCAATCTCCGCTAATTTCAAGTTGCCGCCACTCATACCTCACCTGTCATTCAACAACCTCTTTGCCTCTGCACTTCCGTCTCGACTGACATCTCTGCCCAAACTCTTTGCCTTTTAATATGTCTGCTTGTGTCTGTTTATGTGTGGATGGATATGTGTGTGTGTGCGAGTGTATACCCATCCTTTTTTCCCCCTAAGCTAAGTCTTTCCGCTCCCGGGATTGGAATGACTCCTTACCCTCTCCTTTAAAACCCACATCCTTTCGTCTTTCCCTTTCCTTCCCTCTTTCCTGACGAAGCAACCATTGGTTGCGAAAGCTAGAATTTTGTGTGTATGTTTGTTTTTGTTTGTGTCTATCGATGTGCCAGCGCTTTCGTTTGGTAAGTCACATCATATATATATATATATATATATATATATATATATATATATATATATATATATATATATATCTCTGTGAACGGCAAAATGTGTGAAAGGCTTTAGGAAGTCTATGTAGTATGTAATGTTTCATAACAACAAACTACCTCCAAAGTGCTTGACATCACAACTGTTAACGTTAGATTCATTTAAGCAGTTACGAGTGGGCTCTTGCGCATGCGCAGTTGAGTCGCATATGAGTAGTACCTTCTCTCGCTTCTGGCTACAGAAATGTTGCTGTTGGATGTGTAAGCAGCGAAACTTGGTATCTGAACCGGGCGGAAATTTCGGAGGGGGCAAATTCATATTCCTGAGGAAGAAAACCTTGTGTCACAAAGCTCTTACCATCTAGCGCATGTTGGTCTATCGACTATTCAAATGATTTTGAAACACATCCCTGTTGGTTCCTTAAAATGTTTGAACACGTTTTAAGTTGAATTCTGAATGAATCATAAGTTGATTTTTGAATGTGTGCATAGTGTATGTGATGTGTCTGCCAGGGGAATCCTTGTCGCATCTAGAAATAAACTTTCCTGCAGACAAAAGGGGACGGGTCTATACGAGTTGAGCGGAATAAAGCTGAACGGGTGAATGACAACTGCTGTTTGTTTATGTGATTGATTGGGTATGTAAAGGTCAGCATTGTTTTAATTGCAAGCGAAGTCCATAGATTCAGACTACCAGAGTGGAAACAAGCGACTAACAAGAACAACAGGTAAGAAAGATTACGTATTATCTTCTCGGTGTATCCAAGAAAATAAAATTCTGACAGAAAATTTTTGGTCAGATTGCTAAACCAGAAAGGGCAAGTTGTACACTATACAGTCCCTCGCTTAAGTTATATTGGAGTAGCGCGGAAAACGCGTTGTACGAATGTGTAACAACGTCTAACCGAAGAATAATCGCTGGATAACGAAACGGGTTATTCTGGCAGGGTTGGTAGGAATAGTTACAGAATTATTGATGAGAAGATTGTTTGTTAGAACGAGGAAGGAGAAGAGACGGAGACATCACACAAATTATGGAAGAATATGACGATTCCAAATTTATCAAAAAATTTCATACTACTGCTTTTCGATCTCATACTTGAGAAACTGGAGCGTTTCAATGAAATGTGGAACTATTACCTAACATAAAGCTCTCTGCTTGTAGTAGGCTAGTTAGCGATTTGATATTGGTACTTAGTGAGTTATATTCTGTCGTATTATAAAAATGAACATTATTACCAAAACCGTCTCGCTTGTGTGGTGTGTGTTACAATCCCTGCAATATTAGAAAGGCCTGTTTTATCTAGCAGACAGTGACAAAATAGACATAATCAGATTGAGAAACCACAGCAGTCTTGGGTACTATTTGTATTAACACCTTTCTCAGTACTAGACAACGACATTTCGATTTTTCATGTAGCAAAACATTTGACGAATTTTAATGAAGTAACACATTCTTTCACAGAAAGGAAAGCACTTCATGTAAAGCTGTAGCAAGATTAGAGAGAAAAAAACGCTAGGACCTAAGGATTGAAGAAATGTGTACTGTCTTGCTTGTCTCTTGTCTTTAATTTTCTGAAGAGTTCTTGTTCTTCCAGTTACAAACTATTCCATCCAGTATTAATTGCGAGGTTTTTTTTAGAGGGGCAGGATGTCAAACCGGCTGACTGGGAGCAGGAGAGGCACCACAGGACATTTTGATTTCCGCTGTCCTGCTGGATCCATCAAAGGTGGCATCCATTACAAAATATACACATTTGAATTCCACAAAGCGAAATACGTGCGGTAGAAGAATGCTGTGTGAAGAGGCATAACACTGCACTTTGGCACACTTGAGACCAAATAACACGTCTTACATTTCCTCTAAGTTATATGTTCTATGCATCAGACTCTTCTGAAAGAAGTGCGCTACAAAATTAATATATTTCTATCAAACACTCGATGGAGAGGGCTGGGGGGAGGGGGGGGGGGGGGGGGGGGGCACCACCATCTCTATCTTTTCCGCTGAGGCAGCCAATTTATTTGAAATGAAGTGTTTACCACACTACTGGATAGTTTCAACTGTTTGCTGCATTTCAAATGCACGTTTTCATCTTCTAGCACTTATGGCATTATGCCATAATAAACAGCTCAACATGTGATTATACAGTACTGGTACTCCAAAAAATTAACATCCCTAAAACCACACTGAATGAGCTTAATATCAGGTCGAGGCCTACTTCGTTACATGAATGTGCACTGTAAGGCAAATTATTGATTGCAGTATTATTCACAAAATTTTGACACTCTTGTAGTATCCTTTGATGTCTTTTTGATTTTATGGCGTAATGTAAGGTATTTTAATGTTTTACACGTACGAACATATGGGCTTCCTGCATCATCGCAGCTGCGTAAGCGTGGTGACGCCTCTTATCTGCCACTCTCTAGCAACTGCTGTAACAAATCTATTTCGAACAGATCGCGGGAAAATATTACGAGTTGTGGTTTGAAAAGCGTTATTTTCAAAGTAAATTTCCTTTCACCCAAGATGAACTATGTGCGAGAATGTACGACGAATTTCTTAAATCACAAAGCATTTGACTCTCATTTAAAAATCAACTCTTTGATGACCATCCATGTGGAAGAATTTCAAGCCCAGAATATCAGAGGTTTATGACGGTACTGAACATTTTACTGGCACATTTGTGTGATGTATCTTAAAGTGTAAAATGCGCAAAAAAGATCAACATCATGTGTGAAAGCTTAGCGTCTCTTGCAGCTTACTAATCTCAGAGACCAATACTATATACGAAAGCTTTTCTTTTCTTGTAGCAGCATTACGGATATTAACTTTTCCTATTTGTGTGTTCGCACTACTTAACAATGATGTTGCTATTGGCTGACTACATCATGTGTCCTATGCTCTGAATATCCACAGTCATCGGCTGGCGAGATCACGTGACATGAGCTATGACTGGCTTACAAAAGCCCATCGCAATCTCAATTTCAATGCTTCAGTGAGTAACATGCAGTGTTTGGTGGAATGCGAATTAATACTTTCGTAATATGAAAATATGCAGCGTACGTGTTGCTGCACATCAAAGAATTTTCCAAAATGTGTTTTTCCCCCTGAGTTTCATTTTCTAAAGTGCCAGGAAATCCTAAGCTGCTGTATAAAACCATAACCAGTCAAATGATTCATAAGGTTTACAGTTCCGAGGGAAAGATAGTGTCACTTAACACGGAAAAAGTGTATTTTCACCAGGGATAAAGTGATTTTTAACTGGGAGATTCGGGAAAAATCCAGGATTTTTTTTCCCTTGTCTACGTATACATCCTGCAACATAACACTCAAATTCAAATACTGCCCAGTTACCTCAGCTGATGTAGAACAGTCTTTTCTGCTTTTAAAAATGTTTTGAGTAATCAAAGACACAATCTTACTACTGAACATTTGGAACAGTACTTGGTTATTTATGTTTACAATAGCAGAAAAATATAAAATTAATTGTAAATAATACTTTCGTCCAATAGTATTAATTAAAAGTTAATGTTGTGCAAAAAATTCATGATTGTATGTTGTTTTTTAAATAAAAGATTATGGAGTTTTTGAGCATGTCCCTCAGCTTGCGATATATCTCGAAGTTGGCCCTGTACGTATCGATTGTTTCACTGTGACTCACTCGCATCGCATCCACTTATTACTGATGACAATAGCAAAGGAGGAACAATTCTTGAAACACCGTATGCATCCCCATTTTGCAAATTTTTAGAAAATAGTCCCAAAAAGGCCGCTTTCCTAACCTCTACCAGATTTGACTTTGAGATATAATCCACGGAGTAACCACCACGTTTTTTTTTATTATTTGATCTGGCATATTTCGACACTTTTCACCCATTTTAAGCACTTTTCATGCATATTGTAAGGTTTTTATTATGCATATAATCTGGTCTCTGATAATAACAGTGATTTTAGACATAATATATCCTTAGCATGATACAACTGGTTGAGTGGGATTAAGTAAATTTTTAGAAGTATTTTGTGGTTTCACAGACATAAAATATTTTCTAAGGTATTTCTATAGTTATCCAAGCACTTAAACACCAATCATAATCTGTTACTCGTATACTCTACAGAATTAGTCTTCAGTGTTACTGCTGCCTGTCAGTGTATAACCTGACTCATTTCACATATCTGAAGGCTCACCTTCTTGATGGGATTTACAGAACATGATGTGTGAGTGAATGAATGATACCTCTTGCAACAGATATTAATAAAATTAAGAAATATATAAGGAATCACTCTTAAGCAGATTTATGTAACTTCATTGTAATTTTTCACTTTTCACACTGAGAGTCAATTCATTTACTATCAAAATGAAGTTCTTACCAATTACTCCATAGAAACTTATAAACAAGGATTACCATCTGAACCTTTGTGGGTTAAGTTTTTTTGTTTCTGTAAAGGACAAAAACATCAAACCATGTACCAAAACACTATGTCAGAATGTGTCATTTACTATGTGCTCTATAGAACAGGCAAATACAGGATATAACTGATGTAGACCTTAAAGTTTCTTGCTAGTAGTCGTGCCCATAGCAAGGAATTCCCTATTCTGAAGTGTCCTTAATGCTTATTGTAACTGGTGTCCATAACAAATGACCTTCTCTGACTTAGATTCTGAAAATGTTCCCGTGGCGGTGAATTGGTGAGTCAGTGAAATGGATCCAAAGTGTAAGATAATTGGGAGACCTATTTTGTCATGTATCTTTCTCTTTTATTCTTTCTTTTACCTAATCAGTAGCAAGATTCTTAGAGAAAGAGCTTTTGATAACATTGGGATTGACCCTATTGTTATTGAAGACAACTTAGCATTTTTCTCCAGAGATTTGAAAAAGACTGCAGGTTACTTATTGCATGGCTGTACCAAATGATTCAAAAACCAAATGGAGAAAGCAGTAGGTGAGATGTTGATCATCTTAGCTACCACCCTGTTCTCCATTACCTGTTGGACCATGCTGGTCAATAGTTGTAGTCCAGCTTAGATGCTGCACAACTGCTGGAGATTGAGATGCAACTCAAGTCCCTGGATGCACAGTCAGTCAACTGCTTGCAAAACAACAGAATACCTTAATCAGCACCTTTCCAACCACAACCTCTGTGGTGTTAAATTGACTGTTTCTGGCTAAATGTGTCAGTTTCAGGGAGGGAGGGATTTTGTGAGACAGCCAAGAAGTATCCTGAATATCCCATATTGAAATAAGTTTCATGTAAGTTTTTCCAGTTGAAATGGTTGAGCCTTTGGAATAAACTTACAAGGGCCAATTGTTTGAACTACGTCGGGCCTTAAAAATGCCACTGCTTTCCTCCACCAGGGGGGTGGGGTGTCAACCAGCGTCAAACCGCACAATAACCCTGGAAGAGTGGTTCGGTATGGGACGACGGAGGGGTGAAGTGGACTGTGGTAGCAGTTGTGGGGTTGTGGACCACTGCGGCTGCAGTGGGGACGGAGCCTCTCCATCGTTTCTAGGCCCCTGGTTAACGTACAATACAATACAATAAGTAAACTATCTCGAGAAAGCCTATTAAACAAAGTTTGAAGAACTGGTTTTAAATGATGACTCTAGGTATTTACTACAGTCCCCTATGTATCACTCACATAGGAATCATGAGGATAAGATTAGAATAATTAGTGCATGCATGAGGCATTTAAACACTCATTCTTCCTGCACTCCATACGTGAATGGAACTGAAAGAAACTCTAATAACTAGTACAATGGGACATACCCTCTGCCATGCATCTCTTGGTGGTTTGCAGAGTATAGATATAGATGGAGATACGCAGGTAGTGAAAAACATTCTTGTGGTTAGTTTATAACAGACAACAAATTAATGTTTTTACTGATTCTATACAAAAGTAATATTAGCTACAAGAAAATTCTAGAATGTTTCATCTTGTAATAATTGAAAGTAAATGGCAGCAAAGTCTGTCTTTGAAAACCATTGACCACCTTTTAATTGTGTTAATAGCTCATCAGCTGGGGATGGGATGTGTATATGTTTGTTTCATTATAAAATCTTCTCTCTTTACAAGTCTCATCATTTCAAATAAAACATTCGAGTTTTTGATAGCTGTCCCCACCATCATTATCAGGAGTTGAAATCACTGACTGCCAGAGCTGGCACTGTGTTCTGCAGATACAGATGTAATGGCAGCATCTGGAACCTTCCAGAGTGGGCTGGAGTGGTGTATGTGTGGAAGACAAGCATCTCTGTCCAACTGCAGGACTGAGCAACATAATGTGTCGCAAGTGGCCAGCGCCATGTTTCAAACTTCTGCTCCCACATCACTACAAGCGTCAAGCTTATGTCTTTGCTTTTGCTCAATGTCCGAACACATAGGCTTGATGTTTGTAGGGATGCAGGAGCAGAAGTTTAAAATGTGGCACTGGCCGCTCGCGCCATGTGACATTACTGGGTCGTGCAGCAAGGCAGAGCTGATAGGAGGTGCCCAACATGCCTTCCATGGGTGTGCCACTCTGGCCCTCTCTGGAAGATTCCAGATGCTGCCATTACATCTGTATAAGCAGAACACAATGCCAGCCCTCGCAGTCACTGATTTCAACTTCTGATGACAATGGCGGAAACAGCTATCAAAACCTCGAGTGTTTTATTTGAAATAAAGCAGCTTGTAAACAGAAGATTTTATTGAAGCATGCCACTGTGAAAGACATAGAGGACACATGTATATATTTGCAATTGCACATTTCTGGTTGGTTTGAAGTCACACTTGGAGAAAACAATTGGGTTTTCATATTACTACCACAAAATATTAGAAGAATCAAGAGAGGATTCCATAAAGATGTTATAAACTCTATAGAAGGTAATTAACATAAAACCAACTCCAGGAACTACTATAAAATCTTTGGGAAACAACTACAACAATATGTGGCCCCTACACTAATACTAAAGGATGAAGATGGAAGATTGACACACAGTAACAAGAAAATTGCAGAAATCATGGCAAAAGCATTTAACAAACTTCTGAATTGTGAGGAACCCAAAGAACCCTTACAAATCAACATAAATACCCCAATAAAAACCAAACCTAACAAACTAGATCCTCCAGCTTCCCAAGAAGTACAAAAATTCTTAAAGAACAAAAAAATTACAAGGCATGTGGAGAAGATCAGGTTTTTGTTGAAATGTGGAAATATGCAAGTGACACAGTCAAGACCTCCTTACACATGGCTCTAACAAAAATTTTAGTAACAGAACGATTCCCCGAACATTGGACCACAGCTATCATCCACCCACTACACAAAAAGGGAGATAAGAGCAACCCAGACAACTACAGAGGAATCTCTCTCCTAGATTGCACATACAAAGTTCTATCCAAGATCCTATATGAAAGAATCAAGGAGCAATTAGAACAGGAGTTAGGGGAATATCAGGGAGGTTTCAGACCATGGAGAAGCTGTGCAGAGCAGATAATTAGTTTAAAATTGATTATGGCATACTACAAGAAACAGAACAAACCTCTGGCAATAACATTTGTAGATTTTAAGAAGGCATATGACTGTCTCCACAGACCTTCAGTATTAAAAATTTTAAGAAATCTAGGACTCCATCTGAAACTAATTAAAATAATACAACTCACTCTAACCAACACCAAATCAAAACTGAAGTTTAGAGGAGAAATTTCGGAACCATTCCTCATAAAAACAGGCTTAAGACAAGGTGACTGCCTATCACCATTACTGTTCAACTGTGCACTGGAATGCATAATGAGAGAATGGTACAAGGACAATCCAAAGATGGTAAGAATTGGAAGTGCAAAAGATGATATTAGCTTAAACTGCTTGGGATTTGCTGATGATCTTGCTCTCGTAGCCAACACCATTTAAGAAGCCAGGCAACAAGTGAAATCCCTACAAGAAATAGCAGAGAAAGTAGGCCTTAGAATATCATTTGAAAAAATGGAGATTATGCTAACTGATCCACCACTTGCAAACAAAATTACAATAGGAGAACAGGAAATCAAAATTGTTGATAAATTTAAATATTTAGGCGAAATAATAACATACAGTGTAAATGAGAAGCCATCATGGCAGAATAGAATAAAAAAACTGAACTACGCAAATTACATTACCAAAACTACATGCAACAAAAAAATCCTATCTATAGATGCAAAATTAAAACACTATAAAACAGTTACACAACCAGAAATAACGTGTGCAGCTGAAACTATCTTCAAAACTACTAATACAGCAGAAATTGACAGAATACTAAAAATAGAAAGAAGAATAATTAGGACATGTATAAATAAACAGTATAAAATAAATGGACATTGGAGAATAGCATCAAATGAAACAGTATATAAGAAAATAGAACCTGTCATGAGCACGATCAGGAAGAAACTCATCTCATTCTTTGGACATCTGATGAGAACTCCGGCAAACAGAATTTGTAAAAAAATAATACAAAAATTGTGGAATAGCAAGAGCGACATTAAACGGATCACAGAAATTAAGGAAGATATAAAAGAACTCCAAATTACAGTAGATGACCTAAAAAACAAGACAGAGAAAATCAGAATACTGCAAGACCCACAAACCAGACTACAAATGAAAATCAGTAAAAGGAGTACAGGAAAAGTGGTCTCAGATGAAGAAAGAAAGAAAATATCTGAAAGAATGAAGAAATATGGGGCAGACAAAAGAGCAAAACACCTTTCATATAAGAATAGACTCTAATAATTATATTACCTAAACATCATATTAAGTTATTGTTGAGCCAAATTGTATCCCTGTGTAATAACTTGTTTACAACTTTGTATTTTTGACTAGAGTTTTCCAATGAAGGCCATATTATAAATAATAGTAATAATAATAATAATAATAAACTACCAGTGACGTCACCCATTACAGGGTATTGGTTCTATAACGCCTTGATTCTGTAACCAAATCCCTATTTGATGAGTGTTCATAAAAGAAACGATAGATCTCTGGAACTGCATTTCGCTTTAGGAATATCTGAGCTTTGGAATTATCTGTACAGCATAATGTAGGTGAAAATATTGATACAAATATTTGGCAATCTCCTGGAAATAACATTAAATTTTTATTGAGTTGAAAATATAAAAAAAAGAAAAAAAAATTATCTATACCAAAAATTCTCCCAACTGGCACCCTATTAACAGTGTAAAATGGAACTGTTCAGGTGATTTGTTTGCAACAGAATTTTACTGCAATTTGACCTCAAATTCGATGAATGCTGTTCCTGTGTGTTAGCGATAACGGTGGTGAATCTAGGCAGTAGAAAGTGGAAAAAAATGGGAAAGGGAATGGAAGCTCTAATGACTACTTCAGTTCTAACTCTCTATTGTCATTGTCCAAACAATATTATTACTCTTTGTAAAAGCAGACTGCCTGCTAGATGCAACACTGATGTTTCTTGTGCTAGAGGGCTATAACTGTAAAGGCTTTTTCAGTCCGCAGTCTGTTTGACAAGCTGTTACAGTATGTACTTGTTCATGGAAAAATGTGCAAATGTCCCAATGACTGGGACAATCAGTCCTGGTGTGCTTTTTGGGACATGTTGAACTTGATGGTGGCACATGGCTGGCCTGCTGCGCTAAGCCATCTTTGTGAATCAAGTTTGACAAAGTCGCAACCAAAACTGACAAATAACACTAAGGGTGGACATGAGATGCCATTGGATTCTGGTGTGTTGTACGATGTGTCGGTACTTTGACTTTTGCTACATGTAGTGTTCCTTGAAAACATTTGTTAGTTATTTTAGCTATTGCAAATGATTGCATTATGCATGTTATCTCTTCGAGAGGTGAGTCATTAAGCATTGATACCTCTTTTGAAATATTTTGATAGACAGCTAATTGAGCAACAGTGACTTGAAGGAGAGATTTGTCATACAAAATTTTTACTTTTTCAATCCACATATAAATTTGAATTTTCTTTTGAGTGCTTCTGAATCTGTTATTAATGAGCAGTAAGACTTGCCTGAGTGCTAATGGTACTGATAAAATTCTAATAGAAACTGCAACTTGGCTTCTGCAAGTAATAGATTGACATTTTCCTGAGAGACAACACTGATGGACCTGATGAGGGTTAATTTTTGTAAAGGAAAGGAAAATTGAGTGTGGTACACAGGGGAAACGGGGAACACTATGAATTGTTGGCTTGAACCTGAATGCTGTGAAATGTTGTTGGTGGTACAAGTATTTGTCCCACTTTTCTTTTGCCTCATTGAAGAGCGGAAATCAAGGGAATGTTGACTGGTTTGTTGCTAGATTCTTTTGATGTGACTGCTGGAATTGTTGTTGTATCCTTGGCAATTTCTGATGATAACAAGCAACTTTCTGTGTCAGAAATTCCTGTATCCTTAATGCATGATGTATATTGCATAATTGTTCAGTTCCAGTTTGGTGTCTGTGTTAAAATAAAGTTTATTTCCTCAATCAAAGTAGAGCCAGACAATTGCTCACAAGAAATATGTTTCTTTCAAACCATGTCAAACTCGAGCTTAACACACAATTGGTGTATAGTACACAGGAACCCATTCAAGTATGCTAATCATCAACAGGTCTGCAATCGATTCAAGCTGTGGATTCCAGTGATAGTAAACATTAAGACAGCAACCACTGTAAATGTTGAAGGTCAATGACAGACAGCTATAGTATGCTTAAAGTCCCCAGTATTAGTAACACAATTAGGCTATGTTACTCTATTCTGTGGACATGACTGTGTGGGTAACATCATATGCTGGAAGTTTTTCTCCATGTATGATTAAGGTCAACAGGACCATTTTTGGGCCATTATGCAAGAAATGTTACAATAATCCCTACTTTACATAAAGTTAAAACATATTTACTGCAATCTTTTAATAGTCAAGATCACAAGTGAAAAACATTAAGCAGTGACTCGTTTCAGTTGATTATACAGCCATCTTCTGATATGGCCATAGAATAAGATGAAATTAGTCATCATTTAATGTTATTCACTTGTGGTCTTTACTATTAAAAACATAGTGGCGTTATACTCATTTTTTTACCATTAAAAGATTTTATTGAATTTTTTTTACTTTATATAAAACTTTTAGATCACTTGTTTCCACTGTGGCTATCTCAGGAATCATCATCCCTGCTTTTTCATTGTTCTATTGCTACTAATAGTGTTGATTTTTTATTTTTACATATATTTACTTTTTTTTAAAAATATTACTGAGGCAGTTCCAGTTTTATGTACAGGGTGTCCATAATTCAAGTTCCAGGTTGCGAACACTGTGGAAAGAAAGAGAACTACTAATCAGAATGACATCAAATTTGGACAGCCTATTATTGACACAGTGGAGAAAATCAAGGAAAAATAAAATCAAATAAAATTTAAAAAAAAAAGTTAATGAAAACTTTACCAATAAATGGCACTGTAAGTGTCTTAACATAAATAGGGTGACTGCAAATGACAGATGAATCGCAATATGACAGCCATGGTTTGAGTTGCACATTGTGGCATCCATGCTGTTCAGTGTACATGACTGCACAACTTCAGTAGTCATCAGATGAGCCATTGTTAGCTAGATAAGGCATACAACACTGGATGGGAAAAATTGGTTTTCAACTGTCCTGTGTGCCAAAAACTAATAAAAACCAAAATGACATCAGGTTTTAATTGTCCTGGCACCAAAAACCACATAGAAAGCAAAATGACATCAGCTTCTTACTGACGTGAGACAGGTGCAAGACATGTTCAGTTTACTGTCCACCATTTTCTGCTGCAAGATGAAATCGAGAACCAGCATATTCCACAATAGACTGGGTGTTTCAGGGGTCATGTTCAGAATGCATTGTGCAATGCATGCCTTCAGTTCAGCTATGTTCATAACTGGACCACTGAACACAATGTGTTTCAGATAACCCCACTGCTAGAAGCCACATAGATTATGATCAGGTGATCTTGACAGTCAAGCTGTAGAGAAATGATGGCTGATAATTCTAGCATTTCCAAAATACCTCTGCAGCAGCCACTTCACTGGCTGTGCAATGTGCAGAGAGGCACCATCTTGCATAAAGATTATCCTACCCACACATCCATGCTGTTGATGGGTTGAAATGTCACTGGTATGCAAAAGACTCTTAGAGCATTTACCAGTGATGGTATAGGTAGCTGCTCCTCCAGACTCATTCCCTCAGAAAAGTATGGCCCTAGGATAAACAATGCTGTCTACCAACACCACACAATCATCTTTGCAGAATAAATTGGTACTGACTTGCAGATTTTCAGTTGCCCATATTCTGCAATTCTGCATGTTGACACATCATTGGAGATGGAAATGGGCTTTGTCTGTCCACAGAATGTTCCGTGGCCATTAATTTTCCACTTCCATTCAAGGAAAAAGTTCCAGAGTGAATGTTTGTGTTTCTGGCTGCTCAGCAGGAAGCAGTTCCTGAACATGGGTAATTTTGTATGGATAGTAAAGCAGGATGTTTTGCAGGATTTTATGAACAGTGCTTGCAGGCATGTCCAGCATTCGGGCAATTTCCTGTGCATTGCATGTTTGAGACCAATGCCTTTTTTCATACCCTTGAGTGTCCAGAACTACAGCATGGCTACTGGCACACTGTCACCATTCTAGGTTTACTAGCAATGTGTCATCCTTCATGGAGACATGGAGACACTCATGTTGGGCATCTCGGACACAAACTGAGAAACAGCTGTGTGCCACAGATTTGTTGGTGTGCATATTCTGATGCTTACAGTGCCATCTATCTGCCGAATTTGTGTTGTTATTCCCCATGAAGTTTTCACCAGTGTCAGTAATATGCCATTCAAATTTGACATCATTCTGAGCAGTGATTCTCTTTCTACAGCATTTTGAAATTGGAAATTTAATTATAGATAACATGTATGTTGAACTCCTTGTGAAAAGTTAAAAAAATGTGCTTTGGCACAGCATTTGCAGTACTTAGGCTATGACAAACATAGTTGGAAAGGTTTTAAATATTACATCTGCAAAACTACCATGCAAAAGTTGTCTTATGCAAGATGTAATTATTACGAGGATCAGTCAGAAAGTAAAGCCTCCTTCATGAAGTTGGCAATGTAGAAATAACGAATTTGGTTCAGTTCCACAAACCTTCTTATACAGCCCACTCATGTAACAGTGCGCTGCATCAACAGATGACAGCACTGTATAAGTTCAGAAAATGGCCAACATTGCCATACAGTAAGACAGCATTCTGTGATTGAATTCCTTATGGCAGAAGGTGAAATCACCAGTTGCTTCATGAAAGGCTGAATAATATGTGTTGAGGCTGAAGAGTGTATATGGACATGATACATGGAACATTAGCAACATCACATGATGTGTTTGATGCTGTAGAGAAGCTGAAGGGCAAATGCAGTTGGCTGATTGACACGGAGTGACAGGGCAGTGACTTCACACAACCTTCAGCATGCTGACCATATTACCTGTGATGACTGCTGGGTAACAACAGATGAATTACACTGAGGTGACAAAAGTCATGAGATAACAATACACACACATACAGGTGGGGTAGTGTCATGTACACAAGGTATAAAAGGGTAGTGCATTGGCGGAGCTATCATTTGTACTTAGGTGAGTCATTGAAAAGGTGTCTGACATGATTATGGCCGCATGACAGGAATTAATAGACTTCGAATGCAGAATGCTAGTTGGAGCTAGGTGCATGGGACATTCCATTTTGGAAATCAGTAGGAAATGCAGTATTCCGAGATCCACAGTGTCAAGGGTATGCCGAGAATACTAAAATTCAGGCATTACCCCTCACCACAGATAATGCAGTGGCTGATGGCCCTCACTTAATGACCGAGAACAACAGCATTTATGTACAGTTGTCAGTGCTAACAGACATGCAACACTGCATGAAATATCCACAACAATGGTGCAGCAAAATTGGGAGTTATTGGGCTATGGCAGCAGATGAATGACGAAAGTGAATTTACTAACAGCATGATATCGCCTGCAGAGCCTCTCCTCGGCTTTGACCATATCAGGTGGATCCTAGATGGCTGGAAAACTGGCCTGGTCAGGTGAGTCTCAATTTCATTTGGTAAGAGCTGATGGTAGGGTTTGAGTGTGGCACAGACCCCAAGAAGCCACTGACTAAGTTGTCAATAAGGCGCTGTGCAAACTGGTGGGGCTGTTTACATGGAATACACTGGGTCCTCTGATCCAAAAGAAACGATCATTGGCTGGAAATGGTTGCATTCGGCTATTGGAAGACCATTTGCAACCATTCATTGACTTCATGTTGCCAAACAACAATGGAATTTTTATCGATGATAATGCACCATGTCACCAGGATGCCGTTGTTCATGATGGGTATGAAGGACATTCTGGACAGGTTGATCGAATGATTTGGTCAGCCAGATCGCCCAATATGTATCAGATCAAACTTTTGTGGGACTTAATCGAGAGGTCAGTTTGTGCACAAAATCCTGCACGGGCAACACTTTCGCAATTATGGATGGTTATAGAGGCAGCATGGTTCAGTATTTCTGCACGGGAATTCCAACAACTTGTTGCATCAATGCTGCATCAAGTTTTGCACTATGCTGGGCAAAAGGAGGTCTGACACAATATTAGGAGGTATCTCATGACTTTTGTCACCACAGTGTATGCAATATGATGGCTATAGTTGAAAAACTGACCTACTCCAAGATTTTTGCATGCTGAGTACTTAAAATGTTGACTGACCAAAATAAAGAGTCAGGAAAGAGAACTGCATCCATCAATGTTGAGGAGAATTTTTTTGGTCAAAATTGTGACTGGAGATGAGTCGATGGAATAACATAAGCCAACATTGCCAGTAAGGAAAAAACTCAAAACAGCTCATTCTGCTGGGAAGGCTGTGGCAACAGTTTTCTGGGCTGCAGAGGGTGTGATACTGGTTGATGTTATGAAGTTTATAGGGTACACAATAAAATCTTATCTGTAGCATCCAAGTAATATACAAAACTGATCCAACTCGCACAAACATGGCTTTATTCATAATCTCTGAACATTAAGCCTCTTGTGGCTCCACAAAACACAGAACACTGGTGTGTGCAATAAAATCTAGAAATACAACAAGAGATACAGTCAGCACTGCTCAGTGCATATATAGAAGTGGGCCACCAGTAGATGGTATGGCAGAGACTGTGCCGTATGCACACTTCCTACCAGCAGCCTATAGTGTTCCGTTCGTGCTCATACAGTTGGCTGGTGATTTAAGTGCACACACACGTGGTGACACACACTGGGCACATGCACACTCATATGCACCAGTAGGGGGATACAGGACACCTCTTCCTCTTGAAAAGTGGGTGCACAGAGAAGATGCTGGCTACCTGATGAGAGACACAGCCATTGCCTCCGGAGCAGCAGCAGTTGGTGCTGACATAGGGGTAGGACAATGTGCCGGTTGGGCACTGGAGCATAGACTCATAACACGTGGGGACACAGGCGTGCCTGAGGGCAGTGCACCTCCTCAGTGCCCAACAACAACACCGGAGAGGAGGGTGCCATCACCATCTCTGTGTCATCATCAGCAGGCAATTCCCAGTGTGGAGGATATGAGGTTGCACCTACTGGAGGTGATGGCTGAAGCAATAATAACGATGGGGATAGTAGAGGTGTGCTAACCAGAACAGCAGGCCAGAGATGGACTGGTGTCTGATGCTGAGAAGCCAGAACCCCAGGGCACCGCGTGTGGAGGAGGCACTCAATGGGACAGGGGCACCTCACAGTAGACGATGACAGGTTTGAGGTAGAGGGTGGCGGGGTGGGCCAAGGTGATGAGGGCCACATTCGCAAACCAGTAGCTTCTGGCTGTGAGCAGGGACACAGCTAATCAAAGTGGTGTGTCACCAGCGCATCGACTGTACTGACTTCACAAAGACAGTGTCCCTGGCATTGGACAACAGTGGCTGGTATCCAAATGGGCCAGCGACCAAACTCTCGCACCCACACCGGTGATTCTGGGATGAAGTGGCTGGATGAACCAGACTGTGGCAGGTGTGTCACAGCAGGCCACAGAAGGAGGATGAGTGTGCATGGCTGTATGCCATGAAGTAACTCATCCGGGCTCCGCCCCCCCCCCCCCCCTCCCACACCCCGCCCCCCACCCCATAGGCATAAAGCGATAGCTGCCCAGGAAACAGAGAAGGGTGTCATCCTGCAAAGATCCACAAACATTCTCATTTGGGACTAGAATGTACGCTTTAGTAGTTCTGCCCCACCATTTGATTAATGGTGGAATATCAGAACTTTGATATGACGAATGCCGTGTTGGGAACAAAACAAATGAAAGCTGTGAGGAACGAACTGGAGCCCATTATCAGAAACTAAGGTACAAGGCAACCCCTCTACAGAAAAAATCTCTCAAAAGCGTTCAAATTGTGACATCAGCTGATGTCGACTCGCACCAGAGAGTGTAAGGAAACCAGGATCATGCAAGAGCCAATGGGAATTCAAGAAGGAACCTGCAAAGTCTACATGGATATGTTCCCGTGGCTGGTGTGGAATGGGACAGGGCCTGTTGTCAGGCCCACTGCTCACAAGCTGCGACAAAACGGACAATTTCGCCATCAATCCCTGACCATAAAACATGTCTCCTAGCTAACAGTTCACTGCACCAAACTCCCCAATGGCCCCGGTGGAGAAGGCATAGAACCTCATGCTGGAACGCAGCAGGAATGACTACTCTGACAGAGAGGTCTTCCGTAGACAACATCAAAACACCATCATAAACAGTGTGGTTACACCATAAGGAAAAATAGTTAATCCGGTCAGCCATGTTGAACAAACCAAACCACCTGGCGGAAAACAGTGTCAGTGGCAACAGCAGCTGCTGTGTGCGAGCTCAGGATTGGGGAACATTGACCATGGCCTGCGTTTCAATATTGAGATGGAAGCAAAGCAATTTTTCTTAATCAGAATTGGAATCCACTGGAGGGTGGGACAAGTTGTCCGCATTGGCATATTTAGACATAGGGTGAAAATGGATTTGTAATTGCAGTGAAATAACAGTGCCCAACATTGTCAGCAGTCTGTTGTCTGGGAAGGAAATGTTAACATTAAAAAAGGAAACCAAGGTTTTATGGTCTGTAATAAGGTGAAACTTGAAACCATACAAAAAAACATGAGATTTCTTGAGACCATAGACAATGGCAAAAACCTCTCATCCACCTGAGAGTAACACTGCTGGTCTGGAGTGAGAGATTTAGAGGCTTAAACAACACGTCATTCACAGCCATCAGTATATCGGCACGCTAGCACTGTGCCAAGGCCATAATGTGGGGTGCCAGTCATCAAAACTATGTGCTGGTCCAGACAGAATGTAGCTAAATAGGGGGTTATGAGCTTACGCCATAATCCTGTGGATTGTAAGACAGAGAACAAAGTGTGCAAATTTTGTGAGTGATTGGCCGTGGAGAAGCCATGACAACAAGTATCATCCAAATAGTCTGTTGCTCCAAAAATCATTGGAAAATAGCAGGGGCACTAGCCACCCCAAAGGGAAGATTCAGATATTGATAGAGACCAAAAGGAGTATTCAAAACCAGAATTGAAAGAGAGTTTTCGTCAAAAGTAAGCTGCAGATATGCTTCAGACAAATCAGTTTTAGAAAAGTACTGCCAACCCAATTTGTTGCCAACAGTTCCTCCTGGCATGGGAGAGTATACATATCCATGATTGACTGCACATTGGCATAGTACGGAAGTTGTTACAGAGATGAAGTATTCCCAATGGCTTCCAAACTACAACCAGTGGTGATGACCGTTCACTGGCCATAACAGGTTGCACTATCCCTAGAGATTGAATTCTGTCCAATTCTGCTTTTAACTTGATCTTTCAGGGCAACAGAAATAGGAAGCACGTGAGAAAAAAGAGGCCGAACTGTGGATTTCAAGGAAATATGAGCAAAAAAACTCTTAGCACTCCCTATACCTACAAAAAACAAGCCTGAAAACTTGTCATGCAGTGTTTTCAATCGAGAATACTGTACCTGATCAGACACAAGGTGAACTGTGTTGGTGTCCTGATCCTGAAATGCGTCCACCCCAAACAAGTTCTCAACACGGGAATCATCAACCGCCAAAAATGTAATGGAATGAACCACTGACTTGTAAGAAGCAGTGCCATATAACTAACTAGCTTCCATGTGATCGGTGTCGAACGGTGGCAAGCCTAAACTCACTAGGTTTGAGTATTCAGTAATGTCACTTCAGCACTTAGGGCATGCCGAACTTTCGTGCTGGACAAAATGGAAAGGACTAGACAGAAACAGAGAACACTTATGCTGGCACTGTGGTGGTCGCAGCTGCTGAGGGTGTTCTTGGTCTGCGTGGGATGGGGCCCACTTGTTTACCGCCGCCATTGCTGCTTCCTTGTGCAAGCTGTCTGTCATCCTAATGGGCACATCTTGTGACACTACTGTCACATCACCCCACACTTCAGTTTGGTCACCCGCTGCCAAGAAACTTCGAAAGATTGTGATATTTGCAAAACTTCTGCCAATGGGTGGTTTTGGTAGAGTAGAGCCTTTCTGGAGCTAAACGGATAATTGCGTCTTGCACCATAGAGTCTGCATAAGAGTCATTATGGGCATCAGTAATGAATTGACACTTAGAGGTAAGACCATGAAGTTCAGCTGCACAGGCCTTGTATGACAGGTTTGATTTCTTGTGGCATTGCTAGAATTCAACTCGCACTGATATGACGTGCATTCATTTGTGATAGTAAACTGCACACGTGGTCAAAAGTAAGACCAGCCAGTTCTTGTAAAGGGACAAGCTGACCCAATAATCAATACCTCTTAGGTGGAATCCATGAAAGGAAGAAGGCTCTGCCAAAATTTGATCTGTCTCAATGAAAACCAAATAATGGTCACACCTAAAATAAGCTGTTCAGTCAGGACTGGTAGCACGGCATCCATAATGAATTAACCTGATGAAACTGCATTTAAAGACTGCACACCCAGAAACTTTTCCAAACTCATCACTAGTTGTGTAATAACCAAGCAATACACAAAACTGATCCAAGACATACAAACATGGCTTTATTCATAACCTCTGAACATTAAGCCTCTCAGCAGTCCATAAGACACAGAACACTGGTGTGCATGATACAAACTAGAAATACAACAAGTGATTCAGTCAGAACTGCTCTGCACATATATAGGAGTGGGCCACCAGTAGACCGTGTGGTGGAGACCATGATGTGTGCACACTTCCCACCAGCAGCCTATAGTGGCTGGCCCGTGCTGATACATTTGGCAGGTGATTTGAGGGCTCATGTGTAGTAATGTACACTCAGTGCACTCACACTCCCATTCACTAGTAGTGGGACACAGTATAATCCAATACCTGAAAACCCTCAGGGCATTGAAGGACATCTTCAGCGAATTTGCCCATCAAATGTCACAGTCTTCTTCTGCAAACAATGCAAGATCACAAAAAAGTATCTTCACCACAGATGAAATTGCAAAAATTGTCTGGGAAGTCTTGATTTATCCACTGTACAGCCCTGACCTTGCACCATAGCACTTCCATCTGTTCAGTGTTCTCAAGAAGCTCATTGGGGACATCACTTTGAAAATACACAGATTTGAAAAAATTCTGTGCACCAGTGACTGAGGAAGCAAGACCATGATTTTTACCACACAGGTACAGGTGCTCTTAAAATGGTTTTATAAAATGTAAAATATAATAAAAAGTCTAGATCATGTAAAATATTTCATTTTTAAAAAAAATAGTCATCCTCAGACCGTTACATACTCTGTAAATGGAGTAGTATGAAAGCTATTGATGGACACATGAAGATAAACACAACAGTAAAATTTTGTGTAACTCCAATATAAGTAAAAATAAAGGAACTGCTTTAGCTGGCTGCATGACAAGCAGCTGCTGTAGTATAAACTGCTAGAGCTCTGCCCACCATCTACAGTGATAGACAATAGCCAACAAATACGAATAAAATAAAAGTGCTCTACCACTTGTCCGCGAAAGGCAAAGGTCCCGAGTTCGAGTCTCAGTCTCCCACACAGTTTTAGTCTGCCAGGAAGTTTCAAATGTTAATTCTAGTTACCAATTCCAGTAGTAGTTACTTTCAGTTCATAGAGCAATTACAAGTGCAGAAATTGATTACATTTCAGTGCACACATTTGCTGTAAAAATGATCTCAATAAGGAACCATGCAGTGGTTGGAATAGGTAACTACACTCCTGGAAATGGAAAAAAGAACACATTGACACCGGTGTGTCAGACCCACCATACTTGCTCCGGACACTGCGAGAGGGCTGTACAAGCAATGATCACACGCACGGCACAGCGGACACACCAGGAACCGCGGTGTTGGCCGTCGAATGGCGCTAGCTGCGCAGCATTTGTGCACCGCCGCCGTCAGTGTCAGCCAGTTTGCCGTGGCATACGGAGCTCCATCGCAGTCTTTAACACTGGTAGCATGCCGCGACAGCGTGGACGTGAACCGTATGTGCAGTTGACGGACTTTGAGCGAGGGCGTATAGTGGGCATGCGGGAGGCCGGGTGGACGTACCGCCGAATTGCTCAACACGTGGGGCATGAGGTCTCCACAGTACATCGATGTTGTCGCCAGTGGTTGGCGGAAGGTGCACGTGCCCGTCGACTTGGGACCGGACCGCAGCGACGCACGGATGCACGCCAAGACCGTAGGATCCTACGCAGTGCCGTAGGGGACCGCACCGCCACTTCCCAGCAAATTAGGGACACTGTTGCTCCTGGGGTATCGGCGAGGACCATTCGCAACCGTCTCCATGAAGCTGGGCTACGGTCCCGCACACCGTTAGGCCGTCTTCCGCTCACGCCCCAACATCGTGCAGCCCGCCTCCAGTGGTGTCGCGACAGGTGTGAATGGAGGGACGAATGGAGACGTGTCGTCTTCAGCGATGAGAGTCGCTTCTGCCTTGGTGCCAATGATGGTCGTATGCGTGTTTGGCGCCGTGCAGGTGAGCGCCACAATCAGGACTGCATACGACTGAGGCACACAGGGCCAACACCCGGCATCATGGTGTGGGGAGCGATCTCCTATACTGGCCGTACACCACTGGTGATCGTCGAGGGGACACTGAATAGTGCACGGTACATCCAAACCGTCATCGAACCCATCGTTCTACCATTCCTAGACCGGCAAAGGAACTTGCTGTTCCAACAGGACAATGCACGTCCGCATGTATCCCGTGCCACCCAACGTGCTCTAGAAGGTGTAAGTCAACTACCCTGGCCAACAAGATCTCCGGATCTGTCCCCCATTGAGCATGTTTGGGACTGGATGAAGCGTCGTCTCACGCGGTCTGCACGTCCAGCACGAACGCTGGTCCAACTGAGGCGCCAGGTGGAAATCGCATGGCAAGCCGTTCCACAGGACTACATCCAGCATCTCTACGATCTTCTCCATGGGAGAATAGCAGCCTGCATTGCTGCGAAAGGTGGATATACACTGTACTAGTGCCGACATTGTGCATGCTCTGTTGCCTGTGTCTATGTGCCTGTGGTTCTGTCAGTGTGATCATGTGATGTATCTGACCCCAGGAATGTGTCAATAAAGTTTCCCCTTCCTGGGACAACGAATTCACGGTGTTCTTATTTCAATTTCCAGGAGTGTAGATGTGACCTCTTACATAGTTTAATTGTGGTACCTGATTCCAATATTTATAACTTTAGAGAGCAATTACAAATGTAGAAATCCTTATACATTTCAGTGTACACACCTGCCAGAGAAATGATCAAAATAATGAACCATGGAATCACCAACTAGAACCGACTTATTTAGGAGACCAGTTCTAATTACTGATTCCAACAATTCAGTGGTTCATAGTTTTGGACATACTTGCACTATGTGTGTGAATTTGGTTTTTACAGGATTTCTAGAGTTCTTATTGATCTCTGAAATAATGCAAAAAGTAACAAATAGTGTAGCTACTGATTCCAAGTTTCTCCTTTTTCATAGTAGTAAGAGAGTAATACCAAATACAGTAATCCTATAACACTATAGTGCACACACCTTTTGCATAAATGGTCTAAATAGTGAACTGTGGATTGGTTGGAAACAGTAAATAGAATTAACCCATTTAGGTCAATTCTAGTTACTGAATCCAATATTTTTTACTTTTTCGCAGTAGATTAGAGAGCAGCTACAAATGCAGAAATCCTACGGTATTACATTTCAGTGTGCACATCTGCTGGAAAAATGATCTAAATAATTAACCATGAAATGGTTGGAATAAGTAACTAGAATTGACCTATATATCTTAATTTTGCTTACTAATTGCAATATCGGTTACTTGTTTTGAGTTTTGGTTACTTGTATACTGGCTTGTCTTTTAGGATTTCTGTGTTGGTTTCTCCACATTTCATGATACTGTTCTTTTTATGTTTTATGTATGTTATTATTTATTTCATTTTCCTGTTGATATGTTACATTTGAGTTTCTCCCCACCCAAAACCCCCACTTTCCTTTGGTAATCCTATTAGATTCAATAATAGTTATTATTAATTATCACTATTTTATAATATCACAACTTCACCATTCCCTATACTGAAATGTATTTAAAGATTCCCTTCTTTTCTTGCTTGCAGAAATTATGGTACTAATTTATTTTAGATATGTATATTTCTCTTTTGCTTCATTCTTATTTATTTTCATTACCTTCAATTCTTTTGTATAAAAGTCATGGTTAAATAATTAATCATGTGAACTATGATTGTAATTTTGTCGTATGCTACATATGATAATGTTCTGAGTCAACAATTTTAAGCTACATTTCTGTACATTTGACAGGAAATCAGAATGTATCAATCTTCTTACTGTTAACTGTGGTTACTAGTGGTGTACTTTTAAGCCATCTTCGATCTGAAAATGATGATTACTGTATCTTTGTCCAGAAATCAGAACATATCCATCTTTGTAGTGTTACCATGGTTGTGGTGGCTTACTATGAATATTGGTGGCATATTTTTAAGCCATCTTTGATCTGCAGATGTTGCATGTAAGTTCCCATAGAGGGCACCTTGTTTCTAATTTTAATGTCAGTGATTCTTACTTGACTGCTTTTGGTACTTCCTTTGTATTTTTAGCGACTTTGGTACCGGTACTGTTCCTATGGTATCTAATGTACTTATTACTTGTTTGTTCCAAGTGAATAATTGTGACACACATTCTGTGTCTGACTAGAAATTGGAACATATCAGTCTTCATACTGTTACTGTGGTTACTGGTGGTGTCCTTGTAAACAATCTTTGCACAACATCGGTTACGCACAAATCCCCAAAGAGGGCATTTTGGATCTAATCTGAATGTTAATTGCTTGTTTCTTCATTATGCTACTTTTATTTGTTCTTTTATTATATTTTATGCAAGCCTATTTTTATAATTACATGACTGTGGTCGTGATCCAAATATTTCATACTACAATTGATTTTTACTGATTTTACTTGTGTTTGACGCCCATTGGCTATCACAGGAGATGGTGGCTGAGGCTCTCGCTATTAATAAAACAGTAACTGCATGTCATGCAGCCAGTCCCTGCAGTCAGCAATGGTACCTTCGCCTCCCCTCCTTTTTTATTTTATTTGTTATGACTGAAGTTGTATAGTTTTTTACTGTTGTGTTTATCTTCATGTGTTTATCAGTAGCTTTCATGTTACTCCATTTACAGAGTAAGTAACGGTCTGAGAATGATCAGATTTTGGTTGAAACCAGCCACTGTTTTTTAAAATTACTCATTTTACATGTTCTAGACTGTTGTTATTATTGGTTTAATACATACTCTTATTTCAAGGTGGAAAAAAAACTGTGGACAAACATGGTGATTACATTGAAAAGTGACAAATTAAGTGTGAATTTTGTTACTGCTATTCTGCGTATATAACATTTATTTTTCTTCTAAAATAAATTTTTTTTAAAAAGGCATCACTTTTTGCCTGGCCCTCATATGTTTCTTATTGTAGCTGTAAATATTTCAGCAGCTTTAGTGTTATTGTCACTTAGTAATTCTTTATTACTGCGCAAATTCTGTATTGCTTGAAAAACTGTAAATGTATAATAGTTGTTTGTGTATAATATTAGAAGACTATGACATCTGATGAACAATATACAATTGTGCCATTTCAGAGACATTCACATTACTTTTATGTTGTGAAAATAGTTCATTACACTGATATTATGAACAGGTAATTTAATTTAATGCCTAATACTCAAGAAGCTTGTACAAACAAGGAAAAAATTCTGAAAACTGTAAGTAATTGGACATTATTTCCCAACAAAGATGGTGCTCATGCATATCCTTTCAAACTTTCAGTGTCAAGTTAAAATTGTGCTGTTGTCTGCAGACGAGATGTGACAGATGTTCATATTATTTCAATATTGTGAAAATAATTTATGAGTGATAAACAAAGACATGGCCATGGAAGTCAAGTGTATCTTGGGATCATCATCAAGTACTGACAAATACACTGACATTAAAAGTACTCTGATCACTTGTCTCAGACTGGAGGTAAATGATTGGAAAAGTTACTCTGCACAGAGGAGTTAGTTGATTGCACCCTTTCCCAATTTCATATGGATCCTGGCTAGCAATGCTGTTAAGGAAGACATTCATCGAAACATCTGGCTGTCATGCCTACTGTCTGATGCAACAGAAGATACTCATTGTATGCCCTGGTGCTCTTGACACTATAGCCCAAATGGTGAACCTTACCGCTGAGCTGTATCTGCCCGTATATGCTGCACCCATATTCCCATTTCCCAGAATCAGACAATTCCCAGGCCATCTTACAGGCACAAATCACTGAGCTTAGCGCAAAGGTGCCACTCTTCAAAGGCAAAAATTCCAGTCGGCCATTGCAGCACAACACTCACCAAGCAAACACTGTCATTCACCTTCAGCTGAAAAGGTATGCTTATGTCACAGAAGCTCAACAGTGCCATTCCCTGTGTGAGATGGGAAATATGTCCAGAAGTTGTGTTAATGGCAACTAGCTTTCCAGATGGCAGTGGTCAACTGTTTGTCTTTGAAGATTGTATAAAATTGCACTTTCTAGTGGAGACAGTTGCTGACATACCAGTGTATGCATCTTCTCATCTACCTTACCACAGTAGCGGTAACTGTAGCCTCGATGGTGTCGATGGTTCCACAATGAACACTCCGAACTTACACCTCCATAATGAGTTTTTGTGACAATTATAGTAGCAGGTGTAGTATACCCCAGCCTTGGAGCAGATTTTTTATCATTTAAGGGGTGCTACTGTTTGTTCAACACCTTTACTTTCTTGATAAAACCAATAACTTAACTAGGCACAGGCTATACCTTATACCATGAAGACATGACTGCTGTATGCATGATCCCTGGTAAGTCTCTGTATCGAGAACTCTGAGACAGTCCTCAGAGGTCACTTGGCAGTTTCCCTTTCTAATTCCGTTGCATCACTCAACAGTTCACTATATTCTAACAATGCCAGGACCACCAATTCACACTCGACCTCATCAATTATTAACAAATAAATTGAAGGTAGTGATGCAAGTATTTTCTTTTATGCTCATCCGAGGAATCTTTCATCCATCACCAACAGCTAAGTGTTATCTTTCCATGTTATTCCAAAGAAGACCAACCGATGGCATCCATGCAGTAATAACTGACAACTTAATGCTGGAATTATTTCTGATAGGTACCTTTTCCTGCGCATTGAAGATTTCTATTCCGATATACATGGCAAACATGTCTTCTGAATAATAGACTTGGTAAGCACTTTCTACAAAATACCCATTGCTCCAGAAGACATAACTAAGACCACTGTCTATACTCCATTTGGCCTGTTCGAATACACTAAGATGCCTTTTGGATTATGCAATGCTGTGCAAACCTTCCAGCATATTATGGTTGAAGTTGAGCTCGATCTCAGCTTCTGCTAAGACTATTTTGATGATGTTTTGGTGATGTCCAGCTCCAAACCAGAACATCCGTATCACTGAGGAACATTCACTTGCCTCAGTTCAAATGGTTTAGCCATAAACCCTTTGAAGTGTGCTTGAAGCACCAGAAGACCAATTTCTTGGTTATACCATTAATGCCCAAGGAATTCAGCAGTTGCAGCAGAAACTGGAAGCTATAAATAACTTCCCACTGCCTTTGACAGTCCATGAGTTGCAAAGATTTCTCAGCTCTGGTAATCTTTATCACCAATTTGTGTGCAACCATGCACTCCTGGCTGTTCCACTGAATGACTTCTTACAGTGTTCACCAAAACCCTCCAATGACCCCACCGATTAGTAGCAACTATTGTTATTGCCATATTCAGGTCCACTACATTTTGTTAGAGCCTTACATCACCAGTAGTGCTAGCAGCATGCTTTGCAAATAGTTTCCAAACTTGTTTGCCATTTGTATGTATTATCACTGTGGAACCACGTATATGTCTTTCAACATTCAGTCTGATAAGTGCATACTGTTTAGTATCTCCATTCATTATTATTATTATTATTATTATTATTATTATTGATGGAAATGTGAAAATGTCACATCCATTACAATTAGGGAAACAGCATAATTCTAAAATAAACATTTCACAATTAGCAGTGTCGAGATGAACCATGCAGAACAAAAGCGTTAAGGAAGGTGATGTGTGTTAGGTGGAACTGCCCATTGCAACTAATGACATGTTTATACTCTTATGTGCTGTTCACCAGACAGGGACTACTTACTAGCGGACATGCCGTGGCAGACTCCGTGTACATTAGTACACATATCATATTTTCTTCTTGTGTTATTCTAAAACATTGTGCCAGACATGTGGCATACACAAACAATGAATATGTGGATATGCTTCTGGTCCTTTGTGAATTTGATAACCAGGCTGGCATTGCCACTCATTAATATGCTGCCAGATATCCTGGTCGTCGTCATCTAAATAAAAATATGTTTCATCATCTGGAGCTTCACCTTCAGGAGACAGATTCTCCCCTTCCACCAACGCATGACAGAGGTCATCCATGGACTTGCCGTACTCCAGCTATCTCATTGCCTCTAATATTGGTGGATGATTCATGGATAGTTGAACAGGTTGTCAGTTTTCACCATGAAAGTTGTTTTTATTCTCACTTACAAGGTTTTAATCTACCTCTGGAGCATCAGTAGGATCCTGTCCCTACCCCCTTGACCAGGCGACTCTTTCATCCCTCTTTTATCCTCTTTTAAACAATTTTGGATTCGGTTTGCCTTCTTTATCCCATACCCAGTTTCCTGTTCTAGGTGTCACACAGTGTTGAATAGTGGGCACTTTTGATTGTACTGGATCAGGGATGGGAGAGCTGTAGGTGGGACATTCCCTGTCGTTCCAGGGATGGCCACCTGCTAACTTCTCTATCTCTTTTGTCTTGCCTTTATTATTGCAGTACAAAAGATTTCCATTGAGGCATTTGCTTTTGTAAAGAATACGCTTGAAGGCCAACAGTTTACACTGGTCACCGATCACAAGCTGCTATAATACACTTTTTGTCAGAGGCCTGATGAAGCATAATCACTTCACCTGTGGCACTTAGATTATAAAGCAGCATTTGCCACTTGTATCATCCATGTTAATGTGTCACTGAATACACTGGCAGACACCCTTTTTTGTGCAGATGAAAATGTGGGTAAAGTCAACTAAGAAGCATACACCTTGGCCCAGCAATATGACAGTGAGCTGCAAAATTTTCTTTTACACCTGTTTCCTTTTGCACCCATCTGATTTACAATTTTGTCACATCAAACAAGGCTGTACTGTGATGTTTCTTCATCAAATGCACACCAGTTTGTTACGATGAACATTCATCAATAGGCAGTCTCGTCGCTGTATGATTTGTCCCATCCTGGAGTCCAGAGTATGACTAAGATGGTTAAGTGAGTTTTTATGTGGCCACATATGGACAGAGACTGTAAAGCTGTGTGACCTATCAACATAGTAGATAAACTGCCATGTCAGTGTACCTTTGACACTTTTGTTCCACCCTATCAGTGATCTGAACATGTTCACATATGCATTGGTGGGCTCTTGCCACCATCTGGAGAACATTACTATTGACTACTTCACCCATTGACTTGAAGTTTCTCCAACAGTCAGTTCCACTGCTGAAATGGTAGCCACCAACTTTTTTCATGAATGGATTGCTTATTTTACAGTGCTTCTCCATATTACTGCCAACCAAGGTAGGCAATTTGAGACATGTCTATTCGTTCACTCACTGCTTTGTTAGGAAAGAAGTGCATGTGAACTGCAGCTTATCATCCAGCACCAAATGGCTTAGTTGAGTATTTGCACCCCCAATTAAATGTGTCTCTAAGTTGCCACAAATTACAGTGTTGGACAGAAACTCTGCCAATTGTCGTAGTGGTTTTCCGTGGTACCATCAAGGAAGATCTTAATGCCAAAGCAGCAGAACTGGTCTGTCGTCACCTAGTTCAATAACCCAGTGAAATCCTCAGCAAAATGCCTAATGACATTATTGATGCACCAGACTTTATGTTCACACATTCACCAACTATGGCCAGTCACACCAGTAGAGCAGCATACTCGCTGTCCTTTCAGTTTTGCTAACCTTTGGACATGTAACCAGGCTTTTGGTAGACATGACATGGTGCAAACCTCTGCAGCCGCAATATGATTGAAATGAGAATACATTTAAAATCAATGTTAATGATACCTCAACCATGATTTCCACTGATCACTTTAAACCCACTGTAGCATTTGCATATTAAAAAAAAGTACAAGACATGACATGACAATAAAAAGTTCTTATTCTTTATTATGTATGTTAATTTATGTATGATAAAACTATGAGAGATATTTGTTTAAACATGGAAAATCTAGGATGGAATAATGACAATATTATGAAAAGAGTAAATTGCTATTCACCATATAGAGGAGATGTTGAGTTCCACACATGCATAACAAAAGACTGCTATACATTTGAGCTTTCAGTCTTCTTCTAAGTAGAAAACATGCAAACATTCACACAAGCACAACTCACATAGACATGACCACTCTGGCCGAGGCTGGACTGCAAGCAACTGCACCTGATGAGAGAAGCAATCCAAGGTTGATAAGAGTATAGATTGGCACAGGGAGGTGGAGGGATAGCAGGGTAGAGGTGGAGGAATGTTCGGTGCTTTTGTGGGGTTGTGGGAGCATGCAGGGTAGGGACACAGTAGGACTGCACAGTCATGAGAGAGGGACGGGGGGGGGGGGGGGGGGGACGTAGAGAAGGGGAAAAAGACTAGTGGGTGCACTGGTGGAGTAGAAGGCTATGTGTGCTTGAAGGGAGCAGTGAAGGGACTAGCAAAGTTTGAGGCTAGGGAGATCACAGGAACATAGATATTTAAAAGAAGGCCTTTTGTGTGAAACTTCTAGTGTATAATAGTTCTTTGTTGTGCCTATCTGTGATTCAACATCTCCTCTCTATGGTGAGCAATAATCTATCCTTTTCATAATTCTATAGATCTTTCTTTAGTAGTAATTAGTAACTGCAAATGTTAATTAGACTCAAGCAGCTAAGAGTCCATAGTTATGTCAAAGAACCCTGCTCACTGGTTCTCTCTTTTAATTAGAAATTAGCTATGTATCCTTGGAGACGTGTAATTGTTAATAGAATACCTTCGTTGAAGTCCACACGTGTGGTAATATATGTGGAGAGCCACAAAATTTATAACACCATTTCTTAAACAAATTAAAAGCAAATATATTTATGAGTACATTCTTAGGGTGGTTATATAAGGACACGTAATGGATATGGCTTTTTACCTTACATTTCTCTGTCTTTTCATACTGCATTCATCAAAATAACATCAGTGGCTGTGATCTTGGTCTATCAGTATAGTTGTAAGAATCCGATAAATTCTCTGTCTGTTATTAATGTAAAGCATTGTCGCTTTCCATCTTGTTCACTTACATACCAATCCAAGAAGATGAAGAAGAAGACAGAGAGAAAGTGAATATCAGATAAAATAACTGAGGAGCGTAATTCATCTCTTACCTTTGAACATGAGTCTCTGGACTCTGAATAATGTTTTAATTAATTTATGTTTTTACACCGCACTATTTTCTGCACCTCTTATGCTGGTACCTGCAAACTGGACAAGTCACAATGGATGCCAGACAAAATGTCTGATATATCTGCAAGGTCCAGTCACAGTAATGTGACCACCACCTATGTTCGACATCAACATGAAATAACCACTCACAGACAGCAGGTGGCAGTATTAGCAGTGGAACATATATAAAGCATGTTGGAGTGGAGGGAATGTGGAAAACAGTTCAGCTGTTGTTGTAATACAGAAACAGAGTGATTTCTCTGATCTGCAAAAGGGCATGACCACTGACTTTTGGACCAAGGGTGGAAGCATTTCTAAAATGGCAAAGCTTGCAAACACTTTGTGTGATGCCTTGGATAAAGTATACCAAGCATGACAAAATGTTGCTATCTAAAACTGACACTGAGATAGCTGTGGTACACCACCATCCATAAATGATAGGGGTGTATGATGGCTGCAGGTATGTGTACAGGTGAATAGATTTGGAACTGTTGAGCAATTGACCACCCAAATGAGCCAAGGGGCTGCTAATGGTGTCTTGTGCCAAGGCGCTACTATTAGTGCCTACTCAGCAATCATTCAGTGAACATTCTTGCATATTGACCCCTGCAGCAGATGCCTGGATCATGCACCCATGCTGAATGCTTTTCATGGGTGACAAAGGCTGAAATTTGCAAGCCAGTACAACAACTAGATAGCCACTGAGTGGCTAGCAGTGGCATTCTCATATGAATCACATTTTATGCTCCATCAGACAGATGGCTGCTTGCATGTATAGTTTGAAATGCCTTGAAGGAATGCACAGCAGATCTCCACAAGTGTGCATATATCCTTGGGGGCCATGTCCCCACCTACATACAGTTTCAGACAATGGAAACTCCAGATTGGAATATCAACAGTATAAGGAAAAGGATACATTTGTTGAGTTGCAGACAGACACAATAAAGAGACTGTAACACATTCAGCTTTTGACCAAAGCCACCAACAAAAAAAAGGAAACACACACACACATTAACTCACACAAGCAAGCACACCTCACTCTCATGTGACCACCATCTCAGGCAGCTTGGAACTGAATGAAACTGTCACTTGGAACTAAAGCAGCAGTCTAAAGGTGGCGAGGAAAGGGAAGTGATAACAGGGTATGTGTTTGGGGGAGAGAAGAGCTCAGTCTGGCAGAGTGTGCAGGGTCTAGATGGAGACATGACAAGACTGCACCAAGCATATGAGACTGTGGGGGAAGGACTTAGGGGGGAAGAGGGGAACAGAGGAGGAGGAGGAGGGAGAACAGGGATGGACAAAGATGGCCTCTGGTGGAGGGTGCACACAATGAGGATGAGGGGACATGAATAGGGAGAAGATGATTGGACAGAGGCAGCGGAAACTGTTGGGTGGGAGGTGTGGGGACAATAGGTTGCCATAGGTCGAGGCTGGGATAATTTTGGGAGCGGAGAATGTGTTGTAAGGATAACTATGCCTTTTACTGTGTGTGTTTTAAGTTCTGGATCCTCCCTTCCAGCACCAGCATTTCTGAATTGCACAGAGTGGAGTTATCCTTGTCCACCGCCAAAATTATTGTGGCCTCAACCTACAACAACCTGCTGTCCTTCACACTCTCCACCCAACAGTTCCTGCCCCCTCTATCCTATTACATTCTCCCTATTCATGTCCCCTCACCCTCATTGTGTGCCACCCTCTGTCAACACACCCGCCCATCTTTCACCTCCCCTGCTCCTCTCTTTTGCTGCTTTCTGTTTGCCCCACTCCCCGACTTCCTACTTCACAGCTCCTAAAACTGCACCTGGTGGCAGTCTTTTCATGCCTCCATCTAGTCCCTGCATTCTCGGCCAGATTACACTCTCCCTCAACCCATACTCTGCTACCCCTTCCCCTTCACTGTCCCCTCCAGATTGCTGCTTTCGTTCCATGTGACAACTGCATTCTTGCCCGAGTTGCTGGACACGCCTGAGGTGTGCATGCTTGTGTGAATGAATGTTTGTCTGTTTCCTTTTCTGAAGAAGGCTTCAGCTGAAAGCTAAATGCGTAAGTGTCTCTTCATTTTGTCTGTCTGCAGCTCAACCCTATATCCATGTTTCTTTTCTGTGGCACAATGGCATCTACCAGCAGTAAAATGCAGCATGTCACAATGCTTGCAGTGTATATGCATGGTTTGAAGAGCACCAGGATGAGTTTACTGTACTTTCCTGGCCAAGAAACTTCTCAGATTTCAACCCAGTCAAGACTCTGTGGGACTATCGCAGTGGTGTCGTACATGACATCGAACCTCAATAGAGAAACCTAGCACAGCTGCCCATGGCACTGGAGTTAGAATGGCTCCACATCCTAGTAGGTACCTTCCAGAACATCACTGATTCTCTTCTTGCATGCCTCACAGTGGTCTATGCTGCAAAAGATGGTTATTCAGGTTTTTGACAGGTGGTCACATTAATGTGACTGGATAGTTTATGACAAGACTTGGCAGAATCACCTACCCCTCCACTGATTGTCACATGATCTGAACACCTTGCCCGTTTCAGCAGAAAGTACCATTAGACCTTTGTAGAGAGAGAGAGAGAGAGAGAGAGAGAGAGAGAGAGAGAGAAATAAATGTCTCATGTCATTATGAGCTAAAACAAATATCACTGAATCCTGTTTGATTTTTGTTCATTAACTTTCAGACATTCTATGGTTAACTCATGTTGTTTGTGTTCTTATGTGTATATTATAAATGTTGTTAATGAAGTATTTGTCCTGTAATGCAGCAAGTTTATGATGCTAATATTATAAACATAATAGAGGGAAACATTCCACGTGGGAAAAATATATCTAAAAATAAAGATGATGTGACTTACCAAAAGAAAGTGCTGGCAGGTCAATAGACACACAAACAAACACAATCATACACACAAAATTCAAGCTTTCGCAACCAACGGTTGCTTCGTCAGGAAAGAGGAAGCAACCGCTGGTTGCGAAAGCTTGAATTTTGTGTGTCAGGAAAGAGGAAGCAACCGTTGGTTGCGAAAGCTTGAATTTTGTGTGTATGTTTGTGTTTGTTTGTGTGTCTATCGACCTGCCAGCGCTTCCTTTTGGTAATATCATAAACATACAGAAAAGTCACAAATTCACAGTTTTTTGAGCAATAAAGAATTTGTACATCAATAAAGAATTATTGACTGAACGTAACATAGAAAGTGCTAAAATATTTTAAGGTAGAATAAAAGAAACCTCAACAAGTGAGAATAGGATTCACACTCTGAGGGTTCCAAACAAACTTAATTATGTATGTAGATAGTAGTAACAATTTAACGTGGCTCAACTGACTAGTCCCCATTATTTATGGAATGCTACTTCAGTGACTTGTGCATCTGTAACCAACCCCTGTTATCCAGCCTGGGAAAGGGGACCTACATGTTAATATGGGATCGGAACAATGCGTTGTTTCTGGAAACTCCTCAAGTCATTAAGAGGTGAAGGCTAGGTTAAAACGAAGAATGAAAAAATCATGTTCTGACCAAGATTTGATCATGTGACCTCTCAGTTTTCAGGCACACGCCTTACTGCTAGACCACCAGGCCCAATATGTTATAGATATGGTTAATATAAAGGTTTTGATGAATGAGTTTGTGAGTATCGAAATATGTGACATATATGGCCATATATTTTTAGTCTGTTGACTTAGAAGCTTAAATTTTTTGCACCGCCAAGGGACCTTAGATCTTAGGAAATGACATAAATTTGAACTTGATACTTCTGCCTATTTCTGAGGAAAGGGGGTCTTAACAGTCAGACAGAAAGACAGACATTGAGACAGATGGAGAGCATAGTGATCCTACAAGTGTTCCATTTTTACTGACTGAGCCACAGAACCCTAGGAAGATGATAACTGCACCTTGCATAAGACAACATTTTCATAGTAATTTTGTAGCTGTAATGTTTTAAATCTTTCAAAATGCACTTGGCATACACTATACACATTGAGTTTCTCTAAAACTAGTCCTTCAACCAGTGCATTCGTGTTTTCTCATTGAGGTGCACATATTCACATACCATACACCTGATTAAGTTCTCTTCATGTAAAACCGTATACCTTGCAATCTCTATTTCACCTGACAGGCAGTCAGGTGCATTACAACACTTCCTGTAAGCACTAATCAAATGATTTGTACAGAATTTGAAGGGCTATTCATTAGCAGCATCATGGTGAGAAAATAATGTTTATGGTACTTATCGTTTTCAGTATTTTATCTCTAAGTGTGCCTGATGTTTGCATTATTAGATATAAAATTAAGTGATCTGTGGTTAATTGTTGCCATTACACATTCAATTTGTTGCTTACTAAGTGAAACTCCAGTAGTTTTTGCTTCTGTATCAGCATTTTGTCTTTGGTTTCCAGTAAGGTTCATGACAATGTTAAGCAGAACTTTTTTAATATATAAGTGATTGCTGATCATAAAATAGCTGTGTTCGCTAATGACCATGATGTTAGCTAATATTTATTGTTTAGATGCCTAACATGTTCAAGAATTGTTGCTTCTGCTGGTCTGTACAAGCATATGGAACTAATGTCAAATGATGTAAGGTTTCTGTTTTTGATGACCCATTGATTCTGTCTTTTATCTGTTAGTTTTCTAGTTTTATATTGTTTATTTCTTTATTAGTGTAATGAAAATTTAACTTTGAACTTAATTTCCAATAAGCTCAGTGTATTTGATCCAGTAACATTCATTTGTTTTCATTACCTCCGTACAGGAATCTTTTTCCAGTTCTACATTTTACAGCACAGATAACCTTTGAATTACATGAAAAAACGTTTTCTTTCAAGCCATTATATTAAATTAGGGGACAGACAAAATTTACTTGTGGTAAAATGTGGGTAATGTGTTGGGTGGTGAACTATTTTGTAGCACAGCTGGAGAACATTGCCATCATGGTGGTCAATGTATGACTACACAGATTTTCTTGTTGCAAAAGCACATTTTTTTATAATAATGTGGTTGCTTCCTGCCAACAAACCTGTTTTCACTTTGTCTTTTCTGGCCCACTTTTTTGTTCCAGATATGTGTCTTAAGCCTAATGATAGAGCTGTTTTATGTTTATAGTAACACGAAGATGCAAGAAGCTCTTCAGATTGTAATACTGTGTCTCAAAACTTGATTTTTAAATGTTCTTTCTTTACCCCCATTGATCTGGAGTCAACAAGAATGACAACAAATACGCATTCAGCTACTCTGATTGAAAAATTTCATTTAGGGTTTCTATATGGACATTTGGCTGACATCTCTACCATCAAATATTCTCTCTAATCTTGATATTACAATCATCTGTTGAAATACCCTGAATTTTACTGACACATTTTTAAGGAAAAAACCTCAGAGATGCTGAACTTGAGAAACCTGCAATGCTTTTATGACCACATCTAAATTCATGTCCATTAGTAACCTGTCTTCATTGCTGGTGCAGAGTCCACATTAACCTCACTCAGATCTGTTTGTATGTTTAGTACAATCCACTGTTTCAAATAAGAAGATTTTATTCCAACATGTTTATACAAAACACAAGACAGTGACCACTGAAGATAGTTGCCATCCAATAACTATGTACTGCATCTGTTCCAAAGTTGAAAGAAAACCATTACCAGAAACACATCAAACCACCTGTCCCATGCCACAACAAAATACCACCCTTTCAACAAAGAATATGGTTAAGTTGTTCCAATTTTGGGTTTGTGGTGGAAGGCGGGAGAAGCGCATGTGTGGAAGGGCCTTAATAGTACTTTCAACATATAATGCCAAGAATTGCTTTTCACTGCAGATACACCATGCACTAGTGATCAGGCTATGTGGGAGAGAGATTTTAGTAAGGAAGGGGTGACTGCTATCAGAACGCTGGTACTATTGATGATTAGTGAGTGTGATATGTACAGAGGATTTTATGAAGAAGTTATGAATGTGGGGGTTAACAACCAGGAAGATCCCCGACCCTCCCTCCCAATCCCCACCTCCCTTCTCCAATCATCCACTCCACTAGACACAACCCCTAACCCCAATGTAACTGCAGTGATGGCACGGTTTAGTCAGCCAAGGCATTTTAGCAATGCAGGCATAAGTGTATTCTGTTGATTCTGAAAAAGGAGTTGTCTGAAAGATCAGGAACTTTCTCAGTCTTGTTTATGTGCAATATACAATGAGTTTTTACAATTTCTTCTTCCATTATTTATATCGACCATTGTCTTTCCACTACTGTGTGTGTGTGTGTGTGTGTGTGTGTGTGTGTGTGTGTAATTTTAATAAAGTAGATTTCATGATGAAAAAATATTTTTTATTTCATTTTTTAGATTTTTTTGTTATTGTTGCTTAATTTTAGTAAGATTTTTACAAACTTTATATAATGTTACATGATTATTTCTACTCAGTGAATAATTGCTTTTATCTGTAACAATTATCATACTGTACTCTGTGTTCAGATGTCAACATCTGCTGGATGGGATGGTGTACTAGATGGAATTATTAATGAGGAAAACTGCAACAAGCCCAACAGTGAAATTGGCTATCCTGGAAATTGTGGTTCGGCTACTGTAGGCATTGCTTTTCTCCTGTCATACCTTGTAATTAGTTTCCTCATCGTCATCAACATGTACATAGCAGTCATCTTAGAAAATTACTCACAGGTATGAACTTACAAAACCTGTCTTCTTTTTTTTAAGTTACTGAAGAGTCATGATTATGCAGGTAGACAAAGATGAGATATTACAGTTAAAGTAATTAGAGAACTATATAAGTTTAAGACATTTAGTTATTTCTGTAACTTAGTGATGTGGAATTGTAAGTAATTTATTGTTTTATGATTTTGTGCACACACAACATTGATACCCATCTGAGTAAAATGTGTTTTTTGGATTGTCAGGGCAAATGAAAATATATGATCCATACATTGATGAGTAAAATTGTTGGGTTTCCATGGCCACATCATGGTGTTTTATTTGTTGATGCTCATCACGGGACCTTCAGCCTATGCTCATTTAGTATTTTTTCTGATGTCTCACCAGAATGAGTCACATTTGTTACATTACATTTATCGTTTTCCATGGATCCCTTGGGGAAGAGTCTCTGGGATGTGGAAAGAGTCCGATACATGGATATTGTGCAATTCTAATGCAGACAGAGTTATGAGCTATAATCCTTGTGAAGATATTCATTGATGGAGTGGCTTGAATTCTCAGAAAAACCACAACATGACAGTCGACTAAAGATCCTAAGATATATAAAAAACAAAGATGCTGTAACTTACCAAACGAGAAAGCGATGGTATGTTGATAGACACAATAAAAAACACACAAACACACACACAAATTTCAAGCTTTCGCAACCCAAGGTTGCTTTGTCAGGAAAGAGGGAAGGAGAGGGAAAGGTGAAAAGATGTGGGTTTTAAGGGAGAGGGTAAGGAGTCATTCCAATCCTGGGAGCAGAAAGACTTACCTCAGGGGGAAAAAAGGACAGGTATACACTCGCGCACACACACACATATCCATCTGCACATATACAGACACAGGCAGACATATGTAAATGCAAAGAGGTTGGGCAGAGATGTCAGTCGAGGCGGAAGTACAGAAGCAAAGATGTTGTTGAATGATAGGTGAGGTACGAGGGGCGGCAACTTGAAATTGAGTTGAGGCCTGGTGTGTAACGGGAAGAGAGAATATATTGAAGGGCAAGTTCCCATCTCTGCAGTTCTGATAGGTTGGTGTCAGTGGGAAGTATCCAGATAACCCGGACAGTGTAACACTGTGCCAAGATGTGCTGTGCTGTGGCTGATTCTTGGGGGCAGTGGGAGAGTTGGGTGTGTGAGGGGAAATTGCATGGGAGATCTATTTATAGACTAGGTCTTTTGGGGATAGTGCCTGTCTGTGAAGGCCATGGTGAGACCCTAAGCATACTGAGAAAGGGAGTTTTTGTCACGGCAGGTACGCTGTCCCTGGTTGGCCAGACTGTATGGGAGTGGTTTTTTGGTTTGAAAGGAGTGACAGCTGTCAGAATGCAGGTACTGTTGTTGGTTAGTGGGTTTAATGTGGGCAGAGGTGCAGACAGAGCCATCAAAGAGGAGGAGGTCAGTATCAAGAAAGGTGGCACTGTACATTGAGGAGGACCAGGTGAAGTAGATGTGATAGGTGTTGAGGTAGTGAAGGAATAAAAATAGGGTATCTTGGTGGCCTTGAGTCCAGATCATGAAGATCTCATCAATGAAACTGAACCAGACTAGGGGTTGGGCGTTTTGGGACACTGGGAACGTCTCCTCTAGACAGCCCCCAAGCAGTTTGGCATAGTAGGGTGCCACTTGGGTGCCCATTGTTGTGCCACTGATTTGTTTGTGTATATCCTCCCTTCAAAGGAGAAGTAGTTGTGAGTTATGAGAAAGCTAGTAAGGTATACAAGGAATGAGGTAGTGTGTTTGGAGTCTGAAGGTTGTTGGAAAGGATATTATTCAGTAGTAGAAAGACCATGTGCATGATGAATGTTGGTGTTTAGGGAAATGGTATTGAAAGTGATGAGTAGGGATCCAGGAGCTGAAAGCGTGGTATTGGTAGACAGTCAGTGAAGGAAGTGGCTAGCATGTTGATGTTGGTGGCTATATTGTGGGCAGTTGGTTGGAGATGTTGATCAATGAAGTGTCGAAGATGTTGGATTTGTGGATTTTGGGGAGTATGTAGAAGGTGGGGGTGTGGGGTATTATAGGGGTGAGCAGGGAAATGAGTTCAGGGGAAAGGTTCTGGGAAGGGTCTAAGGCTTAAGCAGGGATTGGAGGTTACGTTGGACTTCTGGGATGGAATCACTCTGGTAGAGTTGATAGGTGGAGGCATTAAATAACTGGCAGAGGCTTTCTGCTAGGTAGTCACTGTGGTTCGTAGCAACAGTGATGGAACCTTTGTCTGCGGGTAGGATGGTTAGGTCAGGATTTGTTTTGAGTTTGTGCGTGGCTTTCCTTTATTCTGCTGTAAGGTTGCTGTTCTGAGGAATGTATGTGAGGAAGGATGGTGAGGCCAAGTTGGAGGTAAGGAGTTCCTGGAAGGTTAGGAGGGGTTAGGATTACAGTTGGATGGTGGTATGAACTGAGAGAGGCAGAGTTCAGTGTTGGGGTTAGGTTGACTTTGGCTGGAGGGATTGATGGCAAAGAAGTGTTTCCATTGCAGAGATCGGGAGGAAGAAAGTAGGTCTTTGACAAATCTAGTGTGGTTAAATTTGGGTGTAGGGCAAAGGTGAGGCATTTGGATATGACTGAAATTTCTGTGGGGTTGAGAGTTTTGGTGAAAAGATTAACAACAGTGTTATGGGAATTTTTCAGCTCTGGATTTGATGGAATGTCGGTAGGGAGTTTTTGGAGATGTGGCGAGCTTAAAAGATTAGCTAGGCAGGGTTTGGGTGCTGTGAGGGTTTGAGGATGAGGTACACTCTGGGTAGGATAGTGGTGCCTTGAGGCATTAGGATGTCAACAGTTTGGTTAATTTATGAAGGTGGTATCTGGATTGCTCCAGATACTGGAGAGCAAGGGGTTCAGTTTCAGAGATGTATGTAGCAGGGATTGCACAGTAGGAGTATCTTGTGGAGGGAGCAGACGCATTCCTTGATGCCTGTACCATGGAGATGATTTTGGAGTACGAGGTTTGTGAGGGCTAGGGACTGGCAGAATGTGAAAATGTGAAGGTCATTGTGAAAGGAGGAGTATTCTCAGGTGCTTGGAGTGGCAAGATCAATCTTCGTGCAGGATGTAGGGCACAAAAGGCACTGGAGTATGTGGCTTGTGGCTTGTTCTTGTCCACAATCACAGGCCGTATCTTCTGTTATGAAGCCCCACCTCTTCAGGTTGTCTCTGGATTGTCCAGCTCTCGTTGTGTGCAGGTGGTAGTTCTTCAGCTTCTGGCATCTGCAGTTGAGGCATCGACTTCTTCCATAACTCCACCCTTGCCTTCTCTGGTGAAATGGTGAGCTTCTCGGATGTTCTCAGGGAGTTCTTTCACGATCTCAGCCTTTGCTGTGGTGGATTATGTACGTGCAGTGGATGGGCACTGTCCTGTTCCACTTTCAGTCTCTCCTTGTTGGCAGCCACTGTTCTGCGTACCCATGGTGGCGCTATTCCACCCAGGCAGTAGAGCTTATCAGTTGGGGTAGGTCTTAAGCAACCTGTGATCAACCTGCAGGTTTCGCTGAGAGCAGTGTCTACTTGTCTGGCATGAGATGACCTGTACCAGACTGGAGAAGCATATTCAGCAGTAGAAAAGCACAGTGCTATTGCAGAACAGCAAATAGTTTTTGGATGTGATCCCCACTGTGTCCCCGCTAGTTTGCGAATTAAGTTGTTTCGAGCGGAGATTTTCATTTTGGTGTTCTTGCAGTGAGTTTTAAATGTCAGAGTTCTATCGAGAGTGACTCCCAAGTATTTAGGTATGTGATGATGCTGGCGTTGGATGCAAGGCACACACTTGTGTCTTCGAAGAGTTTGGTCTGAGTTGGTTCTGATTGTAGTAGCTTGACAGTGTTCTAAGTGCTGTTGTCAGGTTTCTTTCCACTCTTTCAAAGCATGAGCTCTGCGTAGCAAGAGCTAGGTCATCTGCATATAAGAATCTCCTTGTGCCTGGGGTCAATGGCTGGTCGTTGGTATAAATGTTGAAGAGAAGTGGAGCCAAGATGCTCCCATGAGATAGACCATTTTTATGCGCTCTCCAGCGACTGCGTTGCCCTTGAAATTCAACAAAAAACCTGTGGTTTTGGAGGAGGGTGCTGAGTAGTCTAACAAGGTGGGCGTTCTTGACCATATCGTATAATTTTGCGTGGAGTAACCGATGATGGAAAGTATCATACGCTGCTGTGAGATCCACGAAGACCACGCCCGTTACTTGATGGGTTTCAAAGCCATCCTCTATAAACTGAGTGAGATTCAAAAGCTGTCCTGTGCAGCTTCTGTTTGGTCGAAATCCTGCTTGTTCGGGTATGAGAAGAGGGTCTATTACTGGTAGGATTCTATTCAGAATCATACGTTCGAACAGTTTATAAAGGTGACTCAAAAGGCTAACTGGGCTGAAATTCTTGGGATGATTTGCTTCCTTTCCAGGTTTCAGAAGAGCTATCACCCTGCTCTTTCGCCAGATCTTTGGTATTTGGCAGTGGTTCATGCAGTTGTTGAAAAGCTGTAGGATCCACTTTCTTGTTTCTGGGCTGAAATTCTTGATTTGCTCCATACGGATGTCATCTAGACCAGATGCTTTACCAGTTTTACTCCCCTTAATAGCCTTGTTTAATTCAGATATCTCAAATGGGAGAGTCAGATCCCTTGTTTGTGGGATCCAGAGAAAGAAATTTTTATGATTAGGTCTGTGGGGGAGATTCCATGATTTATGCAGCATTTAAGAAACAGGATGGAGACTTGGTTTTTTTCACTCCCCATTTTCCTTGCTCCGTGCCACACCTCCCTGCCTCACAACTTCTGGACACTGCACCTGTTCGCAATCTAGTACCTGGCCCACCAGACAGTGCTTTTCTCTCCCCTCACATGTACCCTGCTATCCTGTCCCCCTCCAGACTGCTTCTTCCATTCTACTTGACAATTGCATTCTAGTCCGAGCTGCCAGAGAAATAAGTGTAGGATACATTAGTAAGGCAGATATGAAAACACTTTCACAGGACGGACTAGCCTGGATAGCTGCATCAAGTCAGTATTCAGACTGAAGATGACACAGACAATACAATCTCTGCTGGTTGTGAAACATTCCTTTGGTCCATTCTTTGGAACTTCCATAGCATTGCACAAAATGTATTAGTGGACTTGGGTTAATTATTTACATTGACACATATTTAAAATCTCTTTAAATAAGGGTTGACCCACAAGACAGGGTTTAACATCTCACAAATCTGAATCAACAATTAAAAGCTCTGCAGCCATCTAAACATTTTCAGGGAATGTTCTGAGATCTGACTACTCGACAGTAATATGTTCATCACTAACAGTTCAAGACATCACCTCCAACTGGCTACAATTAACCCTCTTTGATAATCAACATGACAGCAAAACTGCACTACAGTTCAATGTCAGTAAGGCAAGGATTACACAAAAATATCACAGTCAGCTTTGCATGTAAATACATGAAAATTACTGGCATTAATTAACCCTAGCAAGTACAACACTTTTATCCAACACTACCTCCATCCACTTATGGCTCCATTACAACACCTTTATCCGACACCATCTAGTTAATGGCTCCATGCTCTGCTCTGATGTCTATTTTTATGAAACAAGTCCACGCTCACTAATTTGCAACACTTGCCAAGGAAAACAGGAAAGTGCCTAAGCAGAATTCCTTGCCTCTTCCCTGGAACAAATTTCACATGCTCTCAGTCTTCTCCATTTCACTTCTTAACTTGGTTGATCACAAAGGATCACCTTCAGAAACACACAACAAAAATTGTGACCACTGCCCCAGAGGGCACTGAACTTTGACACTCTACGAGGGCCGCTGGCCAACTCTTTCAATTTCACAAGCTCCAAGCCACTCCATGAATTTATTTAAAATTTAGCTCTTCCAGCCAATCAGAATCCAACTTACAGCACATCTGTAAGTTGCTGCTCCCTGTCCCCACTACTACAAGCTCTCCGCAAAGGGATGGGGAAAGAATTTCACCATGTACCAGATTCTAATGCTACTGCAACTATTCATTTCTGAGTGTTAGGGAAAAACTACCTCATCAGCTCCAAGCTGAAGAAAGCCTCCTTCCCCCAGAAGCTGACACTATCACAGACAAAGGGACTGATAACCCTGTAGTTTGGCCCCTTTGCTCTCCAAACCAACCAACCAACCAACCAACCCAACCACAGACAGTAGCCACAGGAAAGCACACATACATGCCAGATAATGAGATATTACACAAACCCCCATTTCTCTGTGACAAGTATAAATCTTCATAGCCAGGAAACCGAACATCTTGGACCAGAAGAGTTCAAGCAACATGTAAGACCAGTGGCTAGCTGAAGCAACATAGAAGAACAGTGGCTAGCTGGCTTGTGTTCACAGAGGTCACATAGACACTACGTTAGAACTAATGTTCAAAAGCAAAACCTTGACATGCAACTTTTAATTACATAAGTCATTAATTGAAATATGATATTCTCATTAAATAATTTAAGAAAATACACAAATTTAAAAATGAAGAGCCCCATGAGAAGAACAATTTACAGTAACAGTTGTATATACCATAGTCACTTGAACACAACAAATCATACTTTAACTGTGTGTTTTGGGCAGACATTTAATGGGGTGTTCCATTCAATCTGAATATTTTTGTAGTACGTAAGTATAAATATACAAACCATCAAATACAACATGTTTGAAAGCATTTAAATTGAGATGGCAGCTGCTTGATTTGCTTCTGTCAACCAGTCTTAGCACAAAATCAGAACATAGGATACATGATCTACTCAGCCAATCAAAACATCACTCTTTCATCACTGAAAAACATAAATTAACATACAGATAGTATAGTAACAAGCCTATCCTTTGACATACCTGGAATGGTGAGGAAAATAAAGATGCCAGTTTCCCTGAAAGCCACAGAATGGTAGTCACCAGTCATGCCTGTACCACTCTACAAAGTTACTATTGCATCACAGTTTCTTTACTAGGCTGGTAAATTTTAACAGTGTCAGTGAAAAAGTACTGCGACCTTTACTAAAATGATGTGGAATTTCTGCAAGTAGAAAGCTTCTTGTGAAGAAAACATTAAGAAGAGTCTGTGTAACTGAGTCAAAACCAATACTGCATGTGGGAATCAGTTACATCAGACTGTAATTAGGGACTTCCAAATTTGATCCTTTTTTGTGTGTGCTGTGTTTTAGTGTGCCGTGGAAGGTGCCCTCTTTAATGTTACAATTGATTAGATATATAACTGGTTTATCTATCACAGCTAAGCATTTTATCAATTATTATTGTGGATTACCCTATCATTTTAATATTTGTTTTTTAGCTGTCTGACTATTTTGTACATATCTTACCATATTGCTTCTCCATATCCACTTCTGTCCTATTGCAGTGTATTGTCTTGCTGTGTTGATCTATTCTGGTGCCATCTGGGAAATGAAGTTTTTGTTAAACCCGTACATACTATTTTAGGGTGTTGTGTCAATATGGCCTTGTTTCTCAAGATTAAGAAATACAGGCAGTTGACTTTTATTAAAATATTCTAGACTATTATGCTGTGAATGAAAGAATTACATGAAGAAAACTGATTATTCCTCCCTATCTGCTGAGAACAACTTCAAGGAGGGCTGCAACTACTACGAAGGTCCCAAAATGTGACCTGGCTCACTACTGACTTACGTGCAGAGGCATTATGTCATATATTTTCAAAACTCTGAGTGTAGTTGACTATTGTTGGTTGCTGTCATCCAGTATTGCTGTCACCCTTGGTGGAAGACTGGTACACACCATTTCAGGACCAGAAACCAGATACTATTGAGTCTCATGTGGTTCTCTTTCCAATTAAAGTTACTGTTATTAAATAATCAGCATATGTCCTATTGTAATATCTTCTTGCGGCAGCCAGGACCTTAGACTTATCAAATCAAATTTGATGGTCTCTTGGGGCTACAAAATGTGTTCCCTAACACAGCTTTCTTCTGTTTCTTCCCTTGTATAATTGTCCTTCTTTTCTCCTAGTCATTATTCCACATTCTTTTTGCAGTACCAGTGTATGGAAATAACTACATACCATTCTGTAAATCCTTGCTTTTCCTTCAAGGAACAGAATGTCACTGTAATTTATAAAACCATCCCCCCCCCCTCCCCCTCCAAAAAGTACTTAAGGTGGGTCACGGGTCCTCACAAACTATTGGAAAAATTAGGAATTTACAGGATACTGTGTATTTGTGGAAATGTGTACATGAGTACAAAAAGATCGACGGAAAAACATTTAGAAGAACCTGGTGAGGGGGACTGCACATGGGAAGAAATAGATGGATCTACTGTTACAGAACACTCTTTGCACCCAGGAGATGATCACATTCTATTTGATAAAACTCAGGCTCTAGCTTCCATGAGCAGATTCTACAATACTCTATACAGAGAGGCAGTTGAGATTATTAAAATCAACAATAATTTTAACTGTAAAATAAAAGAAAGCCAATAAAAATTTTACACATTTCTCCATCCAGGAATTTTTTTCTTCTCCTTTTTCTTTTTGTGTTTGTGTCATCTAAGGACCATGTGCCAATTTCAATGCTCCCTCCTTTTTTATTCTTTCTTCTTCCTCCAATATTCTATCATTTTCTCACTACATATCCTTTTTCTCTCCTCAGACCATTGTGAGTCTGTCTTCTTCTACCTCGTGCCTTGGAACTTTTTAACACTTTCTTCTTAAAAGTCTCTCTTTCGGTTGCATTTTTTCACTTATGTTGTTTATTTCCAAATATTTCCTAACTTCTTGAATCCAGGCTGTTGTTGTTTTCCTATCCCAAAGATATTTAAAAATCCGTTTGGTTAATGTGTTGCTGTTTGTTCTGTATAAACATCCAAAAAATAGCAGTTCCCTTTTCCATTGCATTTCATTTATGTTTTCTATGTTGCAATATACTTCTTCAATATTCCTTAGTTTCCATACCATTTTCATGATTCTTCTTTCTAGGATTTCAAGTTTGAGTAATTTGTAATTCAGTGCTAAACATTCACTTGAATAAAGACATTCTTGTTTTACTACTGTGTTGTAGTGCTATATTTTCAAATTTTTAGTTGGAAACCTTTTATTGTAAATGTTCCTGGTTATACCATTTGCTCTCTCCATTTTACATACTTTCTCTTCAACAGTCAATTATTCTAATCCATTTTCTGGAGCCATTTCTCCCAAATATTTATATCTATTAAACCTCTTTATCTGCCCAAAATCTGTTACTAGGATTCTTGGATCATTTTGTATGTTTTTCATAAATTCTGTGTTTCTACAGAAATTCTTAAACTTTTTTTTGTCCAGATACTGATTTGTATTCTTGCATTTGTTAGGTTTTCCTAAAGAATGGCAAAATCATCCACAAATGATACACAGTGAATTTCAATACCTTTGTTCTCGTCCTACTCTTATTGTTAATAGCTTATGTTCTTTTAGTTTTTGTTTCCATTCTCTTATTATTTTCTCTAGGACACAGACGAAGAGGAGCGGAAACAGCCCATCATCTTGTCGTACACCTGTTTTTAATTTGAATGCCTTAGATATTTCACCCCAAAACTATACTTTTGATTTGGTGTCTGTTAGCATTTCATGAATAAGGTTTGCTAGTTTAGATTTAATGCCAAATTCTTGGACCACTTTATCTAGTGTTACCCTATCAACCAAATCAAATGCCTTTTTAAAATCTATGAATTTTACAACTGTGTCTTTAGAGTTTGTAAGACGGTGACGTATTATGGGCTTCAAATGCAAAAATCTGTTCTGAGCAAGCTCTACCCTTTCTAAAGCCACTGTGATATTCTCCCAAATGACTATCAAGTGTTGCTTTTAACTTGTTGAGTAATATTATTGTTATAAAACCCACTGGCAAGAGATACACCTCTGTAGTTATGTCATATTTATCACCTTTCTTGTGCAAAGGATGGAAAAGTGCCACTTTCCAATCTTTTGGAATCTTCTCCATTTCTAACATTTCTTCAAACATGATCTGAAAGTTAGTTATAATTTTTGGTTGAGATTATTTTATGAGTTCAGCTGCAGTACAGTCTTCTCCTCTGGGCTTGTTTTTCAGGATACTTATTGCTTTTTTAATTTCTTCAGCTGTAGGTGGTGGATCTACTGTGTGTTTGTGAAGATCTGGAAGTTCCAGCTTACAGTTAGGTTCTTCACAGTTCAAGAATTGTTAAGAGTACTTTCTCAGTATTTCACAGTTCTGGGTAATGCTTAGGCTTATTTTAACATTTTCAACTCTGAAGCAGATACTTGGAGCTTGATAGTCCTTTAGATGATTTTTAATCACCTGGTAGAAATTCTGGGAGCTATTTTTAACAAAGCTGTTTTGTATGTCTGGAAGTTGTGACTTCTCGAAAGATCATTTAGCACTTTTTATTATTCTTTCTGTTTCTTTCCTTTGCATTTTCAATTCATCACGGTTCTCAGTCTTTCCAGAAAATTTCCAAATTTTCCACTGTTTTGTTCTTTCTGCAACTGCTCTTTGATCGATTTCATCCCACCAGACTTTCTTCTTCATTTTTGTTGATCCAAATACATTCTTTGCTGTCCTTTTGATTTATTTGGGTAAGTCTTCCCATTTCCCTGATTTAGGTATCTTTTAATTTCTTCTTAAAAATGATTTTTTGCCTCTTTTATGATGTTGAACCTGTCTGTGTTTTATTTAATCAATTTTTGCTGTCCTTTTTTGGTTTTTACTAGGGAGAAGTTTCAGTTTAATTTTAAGCAGGTAATATTTAGTAATCAGGAATTGCAAATCCCCTGTTTCTTGTTACTTTTACATTCATGAATTCTTTAATATTGCCTTCAGAAATAGCACATTATGTAATTGGAACTCTCCTAGTGTTGTATTTGGAGATATCCACGTTTTTTATTTTCTTTGCAATTTTTTGAAGGAGGCAGACATTAACTTCAAGTGAAATTTTTTACAGAGATTAATTAGTTGTGTGCCATCTCTATTCATTCCTTTTAGGGGCTGTATGTTCTGCTACTATTTTTCGAAAAGTTTTTTCCCCTCTCTATTTGTGTTTTAAAATCCCCCAGTAGTATCACATGTGAGTTTGGAATTTTTGATATTTTGCCTTCCAAAAGTTCCCAGAATGATTCTACTTTACTTGGATTTTTCTTATTGTAATCAGTATTTGGAGCATGGCAATTAACAAAGTATATTGTTTCTTTTTGCATTTCACAATGAGAGAGAGACTGTCTTTCCGAACTGGATTTGAATCCTGTAACGTTACCTACAAAATTTTTATGAATGTATAAGGTGGTACCAAGTATTGGCATGCCTGTCATAATTTTTATTGCTGGTTTGCACTTAAAGATTCTGTGGTTTTTGGCTTTTGTAACATTTTCATCCAAAAAGTGGTTTCTTGTACTACTTTGTATTTCATGCTTATCAAAGAGAATTGCAAGTCCTTTCTGTTTACCAATTTTTATTTATGAGTTTACATTCAAGGTGCCTGCAAAGAATTTCTTTTTGAACTTGAATTTGGAAGGATACCAAGGATGCTCCAATTCATCCTTACTGCAAATGTTGGGACTCCCCAGAACCCTAGGTAATGATGTGTTGCACTGCATAAAGCAGTGGTACTTTCATTATTGCCACAATCTTAATTGTACAGAGAAAGGTGTAAAACTGAATGGGAAATGGACTCCATCGATAAAAAAGATACATGATAGTGTTCGACTGTAGGGCAGTAGGACTGGCAAACAATAGTTCCAACAATGGCCAGTTGGGCTTGAGTTTTTAAACATGTGGCTGTACACAGTCAGTTGTGAGCCAGTGTGTGCATTGGACTTTCATAAAAGCTACAATCCCCTTGAAGTTGTCTTTCCTCAACTGGGGATGCAATGTTCACTTTCTCCAAGAAATTCTTTCGTTCGCAGCATAACGACCTGAAACAGGTGGCTGTGGAAGTTCACATTCTATAAAGGCAATTGAAAAATCAGTGTCAAAATTTTTATTTAAAGGAAAAAATGTAACTAAATAGATAAATTTCATAATAATACTTCTAAAGAAAGAAACAAAAATGTTCATAGGATGTTATATCTACAAATTTATATTTTATATAATAGATGGCCGTGCTGTTATCCTCTCAATTGCTGTGCAATTCACTGCAGGTTGGTTCTGGAGGGAGTATGATGAATTGTAAGAACATAAAGATTTAGTATTCATTTCTAGAGCAGGATGAGGTGTTAACTGTGAAGAAGTGCTTGCTTCAAGTTTTTGAATTTTACTTAGTTTGCTCTGCCATCACACAACTCTGTCTCACACAAAGATATAAAAATAGTAGCAAAAGCTTTGGTATTTGGTTGGAATACACTGGAGCAATAACATTCTCAGTAGATCTGTGTGGTCTCTCCACCATGTCAGTTTCCTTGACTGTAGATTAATTTCATCTTGCTTTGGCCCAGTCATGGACATTGGACCATTAGGTAGCAACACTTGACTACTTGTACTCCAAAGTCATTCTGCAATTTTTGATTAACTGTGTTATTATCTATCACCAAACATGTACATATTTATGGATGTAAGTTGAAATGAAAAATTTTATTCATTTTCCTGTGAGATGGCAACTTCTGAATTTGTGGCTATAGTTTCTGTTCTCACTGTACTAGTCCGTGTACATGCTCATTCAAAAGTATTATTTTTTATTTTTATTTTAATCATAGTTGAAAGATGACAGCCATATTCATTTTTATGTGTTTGTAATAAATTATGTATGATTTCATTAGTTTTGTGACTGCTGTCATCAGAGAAAATTGAGCTACAGCTAATAAGATATTCAATGTTTTTCAGGCAACAGAAGACGTCCAGGAAGGTCTCACAGATGATGACTATGACATGTACTATGAAATATGGCAGCAATTTGACCCCAATGGTACACAGTATATCCGTTATGATCAGTTATCTGATCTCTTTGATGTGCTGGAGCCACCATTGCAGATCCACAAGCCAAATAAGTACAAGATAGTGTCAATGGACATACCAATCTGCAAAGGGGACCTAATGTACTGCGTAGATATTTTGGACGCACTCACAAAGGACTTCTTTGCGCGGAAAGGGAACCCAATTGATGAGACTGCAGAGCTGGTTGAGGTTAAAGTGGGACAGCCAGGTTACGAGCATGTTTCATCGACATTGTGGCGTCAGCGAGAAGAGTACTGTGCGCGCCTCATCCAGAATGCATGGCGGAAGCACAAACAGCAGCGGCTCGGTGGGCCCAGTGATGAGTCAGACGCCGTGCCCTGCGATGGTGACATCGACGCAGATGGTAGCGACGATCGTCGACAGACAGCCGTGCTTGTCGAGAGCGACGGCTTCGTCACCAAGAACGGCCACCGTGTCGTCATTCATTCGCGCTCGCCCAGCGTGACGTCGCGGTCAACGGACGTGTGAGCACGGCCGCCCCTCCCCCCGCCCCCGCCCCTGCCCCCGCCGTCGCCTCCGCCGCCCGCCGCCGCCGCCCCCACGCGGACGCCCCGCCTCCCCGGCGTCTCCAGTGGGGTCGGCCGTGCCACGGGAGGGGCCGCCAGCTTCTCACAGTTTTAAAATGGGCTGAACTTGACGCGTGTGTGCTTCGTTTGCGGAAACAGTTTTTATTCATCCTCCATATTGCCAGTGCCACGTTATATATCTGTTTGTAAAATTCAAGCTTTCGAACACGTGAACATGTCGACATGTTGGTTATTTTTGTAAAGGTCGTTTTAGTTTCCTCTCACAGTACCGCCGAAACGCATGGTGTGTCGGGCGGTGTAGTTGTAGAGAGGAAGTCGGCATGAATTGCTTGTAACATGTTTTTTTAAGGGTGAGAAGAGCATGTAAGCTGTGGTTGTTGTTAGAATCTGTTTTCTTCTTGTGCTAACTGTTCCGTGTTTTCGATTGTTATTTTTATACACTATTCTTCCTTTCAGAATCCACAAAGGTATTTTGAATACGTCTCGCGTATGAAAGCATAGATATTTTTGTTCCAAAGTGTCGAACTGTGATTCTCTCCATTCCGTTATCTTTGGGGAAAATTTCGGAAATGTTTGACATAAGAGTTCTAAACTTGTTGCACAATAAATACTCTAAAAATAAAACGGCATTTCACATAATTTATCACCCATCAGATGCCGCCATTTAATTTGCACAAATGAGAAAAGCACAAGCAGATGTGAAGTAGGGTTCTATACAGATTACGTCCCATTTTTTGTACGCTGAGCAATTCGCGTTTTGTGTTTTATAAAACTGTGATGAATTTAGAACTCTTATTGTGCTAAGCAATGTGTGTATGAGTGTTCTTTTCTTTTCTACAGAATATTTTTAATTGAGGTCATCAGAAAAATCCCATATTAAAATCTCTTAGTGTAACAGTTGCATTTTCTTGATGCAGTTGTTTAAACATTTGAAATACAAAATGCAATAACAAAAATTTGATTTTCCTGAGACTCTTTTTATATATCTACTTAGATTTGATGACAGTGCCCATAAATGATTACTACTTAAATTCAGCTTCCCAGGAATGGCAACACAAGATATCATTGCATTGTTAAAACTCATGAAATAAAATTGTTTAAATCAAAGTCAGAATCTAATCAGTTTTTATTATTTTATGGCAAAATTTCATATTTTCTAATTTTTGTAGCATTGACTTTAAACTAGGTTACAAATGATGCTATAGTGCGGTTTTGCAGGTATGTGGGATCTTCATGTGACAGATACTTCCCCATGTCCGTGCAGAAACCATCTGCCTGCACATCCTCACACAGCTCCCATCTATATAATTTTACCACAACTGCATAGCAAAATGTTGTTATTATGTACAAATTCCTTCTTTGTTTAAGGTGTTAATATTATTTGGTTCTATTTTTTTACAACCAATGGTTCAAAAATATATAGTTCTTCCACCCTTATAAACAAAAAAATAAGGATTAAAGTACATGTTATAAGTTGCAGTAAATTTGGATTCAGAATCCAGAGAATGGTTATACAAATGTGATAACATTTCTTAATTAATAAAATTTGTTTTATATACAAAGATATGAAATAAAGTTATACATTCATCTCTACATTTTGTTACAGAAATTTATTAACTCATGCAAGTGGTTAATTTTAAGAGTATTTTATTATATTTAAATAATCTCGTTAATTCAGATGTTGTTAAATTTTTAATTTGAAGCAAACTATATATTTGTTGTCACTGCTCTCAGTGTATTAACATAAAACTTAACCTCTGACACCTGTCTAAAAAGCTTCAGTCTTTCCTAGAGCTTTGTAAATTCATGGCTGACAAGTGTGTCATTTGTTGAAGTTAGTCATATTAGTGCAAATTAATGTCCATAAAATGTTATTCATATTGTTAAATATTTTTTTAACACACAGTTTGACTAAAAGTAAATAGCAAAAAATGTTACACATTGCCAGAAATTCCAAGGAATCATATCTGCACTGAAACATCATTGGAGTAATATGTCAAATCCTTTATGTGTGTGTAGTATTGGTTCTTTGGAAGTTCGTTGCCGTGTGAGTGGATACTGAACCAAGTTGTAAACATTTCTGCCTGCCTCTTCCCCATCACTACTAGTGTGTGTGTGTGTGTGTGTGTGTGTGTGTGTGTGTGTGTGTGTGTGTCCATGCACACATGTGCACACAAGTCATGTGTGTGTGTGGTGTGGTGGAGAGAGAGAGAGAGAGAGAGAATGAGAGATAACATTTTAATGTGTGTGTGTGTGTGTGTTTGTGTGTGTGTGTGTGTGTGTGTGTGTGTGTGTGTGTGTGTGTGTGTGTTTTGCCTGTAGCTGCAGATGCTTGTATGTAAGCATGATTTGTAGGGAGAGACAAAGGGAGAACACCACAAAGCCGATTTGCTGGAAGGAATATTGTGTAATAACAGGCTTTAAAAACAGTTGTTGCTCAAACTATTTCAAAATGTAAGAATCCTTTTGTTCTTCATTGCTTTTGTATGCAAAATAACCATAACAAGCACACAGAAAATGAGCCTTTAGAATGCTAATAACACTTGTGATGCCTCATTTTTTATAAGTTGAATATATTTTGAGAAAATAAAAGATCTTCTCATTCAAGGAAGTGCTTTGTAGCATAATCTTATGAGTGACAGAGAAACACATTTGAATAATCTGAGCATTGTTGTTAATACTTAGCTATTATTATAACTAGCAGAAGGTTATTTGCTTTCGCCAGGCAGGTTATGTGGTACAGAGTAAGTTTATAGCTTCTCAGCACAATCACTAATCAAGTCCCTCTGTCCGTAGTTAGATGTCACATGCTACAGTTTTATTTTAATGTTGAAAAAATCTTCTGTTAATATTATGTTAAATAAGGTGATGAGAGAAGCTAGTAATTACTGTCTTAAGATTCCACTTCATATATTTTATACAGAATGAAGGCAGAATTTATTTTCACACACACACACACACACACACACACACACACACAAACACACACACACACACTTATACAAACATGGCATTGTAGAATGTAACTTAGTGAACACTGCAGTCACAGTGTTGAAGCATAGTTTCAATTAGGCAAACTTGTTACTGATGTTTGCAAGGACATCTCTCCACAGTTCTTCTCATGGCAGAGTCTTCATAAGTATTTTTAATAATAAAGTGGAGAGTAACTTTAAAATTGCATTGAAATAAGTAATTTTTCGGTTTTGATTGTTTTTATACAACATACAATAAGAAAATATGCAGAGTGCAAACTAATCTATTTCAAATTTATTTACGAATGCAAAATTTTGTGAACTAACCATAAATTATGTAGAGATATATAAGCATACAATAAAATTGTGCTTTATTGTATGTTAATATGTCAAAAGTAATGATGCTAACAATACATGCAAGTTAAAAACAACGACTATTAAAAATCTTGAAGCTAACATTTGTATCATGATTAGCATCAGTTATCTGTGAAATTATTTGGCATAGAACATTGCAGAAATTTTATCTTTCAGCTAAAGACAAAATTTCTTTTTAAAAAAGTTTTGAGGAATATTATAGCCCTATGGACAATTATAAAATGAGGGTTGTCTATTTTCACTCCACAAGATCAAGAGTACATCTACAATTTGCCACAAAACTCATCTGCTTCGTTTTCAGGTTGACAACTTCTGAAATCCATATATCATATTTTCATAGCTTCTGTAGCTCTATAGGCAAAAAACACACTGCTATTGCATAGTGTTCTCTCTTACAAACCAGTGTATCTGAGACAAACCAGCCACACAAAAATAAACAGCAAAAACATTTTCTAATATTTTATGGTGGGGGAGGTTTCATGTGCTCCAAATTTGCATACATAAATAAATAAAGAAATAAATAAATATATATATATATCTTTCATAAGAAGAAGTTTTTAAAAACATATACTAGGCAATGTGTCAAGCCTAACCATAAAGATACAGATTGGTTTACAAGAAAAGAACCATATTCTCATGGAAAAGGAGATAATGTTGCCATTTCAATTTTAAGTCTCCAAATTTTGCCTTTATGCTTGCACTTTACTTCCTTTGTACAATGTTTTCAATTTCACGGTTTGTAATATAATTATAATCTGTACATAATACATCATCGAATAAATTTTTGATAACTTATGGAAGAATCCTGCAGTCTGACTTTATAGTAGCTCCTAAATAACACTGCTGCAACACATATGCACTATTTCATAGTTCCCTTCCAGTAATTATGAAATATATACATCATCGAATAAATCTTTGATAATTTATGGAAGAATCCTGCAGTCTGACTTTCTAATAGCTCCTAAATAACACTACTGCAATACGTATGCATTATTTCACGGTTCCCTTCCAGTAATTATGAAGTGTATTTTATTACATAAATGATATGAATATAATAGAGGGAAACAACCCACGTGGGAAAAATATATCTAAAAACAAAGATGACGTGACTTACCAAATGAAAGCGCTGGCAGATCGATAGACACACAAAAAAACACAAACATACACACAAAATTCTAGCTTTCGCAACCAACGGTTGCTTTGTCAGGAAAGAGGGAAGGAGAGGGAAAGACGGAAGGATGTGGGTTTTAAGGGAGAGGGTAAGGAGTCATTCCAATCCCGGGAGCGGAAAGACTTACCTTATGGGGAAAAAAGGATGGGTATACACTCGCACACACACACATATCCATCCACACATATACAGACACAAGCAGACATATTCAAAGGCCCCCTAAGGTAAGTCTTTCCACTCCCGGGATTGGAATGACTCCTGACCCTCTCCCTTAAAACCCATATCCTTCCGTCTTTCCCTCTCCTTCCCTCTTTCCTGATGAAGCAACCATTGGTTGCGAAAGCTAGAATTTTGTGTGTATGTTTGTGTATCTATCGACCTGCCAGCACTTTCGTTTGGTAAGTCACATCATCTTTGTTTTTAGATATATTATTACATAAATGCATTGACTGTAATACTTATCAGATTACAGAGGACATATCAACAAATGAGAATTTGGAAAATTTAGTGAAATGTGGCAGAAAAGGTGTTTGTGTACAATTTCAAATGGAAAACTGAAACAACAGTAACAAAAGAGTTCAACAAGGAGGAATAATTGAGTGAACAAAGTGAAAATCAGTTGTTGAATGATTATATGAAAATATTATAGCAACAAAGCCACATAAAAAAGAACTAAATATATGCACCATTGCAGTCTTGGAGTCATGGATACAGTTGTTGCTTCCTCCTCAGGGGAGCTGTTACAGACATGGCAACGAATCCTTTGTCTCAGTTGGTGCCTGAGAGGGTCTCCCATACACAGTATTGTATGCACTTACCAGGCTCCACCATAGTGCAGTGTGGTATTCTTCATAGATTTAGCAATCCATGAAGCCTTGAAATATTTACATATTCAACTGATGTTACATATGAAGCAATATCCAAATTGTTCATCCAGAGCCAGTAATGCCTTTTGTCAATGATTGTCTGAGCTATATAAATTCTTTGTTCCAAAACAGTCAGATTTTTTGGCTGTGGGTCACTTATACTGTTAAATCATGATGAAAACTGAGGGTGAATATGTTGGTTATTGGGTGCTTTGGTGTTGGACAGATAATGAAGCCCCTCAAGAAAATAGCAGGTAAGTAAGGAGGAAGGCCAATATGCACTTCATGTATTTACTATGATGTCTGTATGATATGATAATATGTACGATATCTGGCATGTGTGTTGATGACTATCAATCACACTCAATGGACTGACTGTAAATCACAGCCTGTTGTTGTTTTATGGCCTTCAGTCCGAAGACTTGGTTTGTGCACCTCTCCACACTAATCTACTCTGTGCAAGCCTCCATCTCTGCATAGTTACTTCAAATGAACCAGCTTTCTATAGTCAACCTTGGTCTCCCTGTTCAGGTTGTTATGCATTATACTTCTCTACATTACTAAATTGGCAATTCTTTGATGCTTATGATGTATCCTATCAACCAACACACTTCTATGTCTCATTCTCTTTTTGTCTAAAATATTTCTCATCCACATTTCAGTATATAATACCTACAGAAAATACTCCAGAAGACTTAGATTTATATTTGGGTTAACAAATTCCTCTTTTTTTGGAAACATTTCTCTTGCCAATCCAATTTTATATCACCTTTACTTCAGCCCTCATCAGTTATTTTGATCCTCAAATAGCAAAAGTCATCTACTACTTTTAGTGTTTCATTTCCTAATCTAATTCCCACAACATCATCTGATTTTGCTTGATTACATTGCATTACCCGTATTTACTTTTGTTAATGTTCATCTTATACTCTATTTACAAGACACTATCCAGTCCTTTCAACTTCTCCTTGAGATTTTTGTCTTCTCTGGTGGAATTACAATGTCATTGGCAAGCCTTAAAGTGTTTATTTCTTCTCTCTCAATCTTAATTCCCTTCTAAAATTTCTTCTTGGCATCCTTTACTGTTTGCCCAATTGCAGATTTACTAACATTTGGAACAGGCTATAATGTTGTCTCTCTCTCTTCTCAACTTCATTTTCTCTTTATGCCTGTTGATCCATATAACTGCAGTCTGGATTCTGTGAAACTTGTAGGTAACATTTGTTCCTTGTATTGTATCCCTGCTATCAACAGCATTTAAAAAAGTTTTTTTCCATTCAATAATATCAAAAGCTTTTTCTATACCTACAAATGTTATAAAAATGATTTTGCTTTTATTCAGTTTATCTTCTAAGAAAATTCATAGGGCCAGTATTGCCTCATGTTTCCCTCCATTTCCCTGAAATCCAAACTGATCTTCCATTAGGTTAGCCTGGGTTGGTTTTTTCACTCTTCTGTAAAAAAAAAAAGTTGTGTCAGTAGTTTGTAACCTTCATATATTAAACTGATAGTTTAGTAATATTTACACCTTTCAGCATATGTTTTTTTTGGAACATTCTCCTTGAAGTTTGAGGCTATTTCATCTTTCTCATACATCTTGCACACCAGATGGAACAGTTTTATCGTGTCATATTTCCCAAAGGATGTCAATAAGTCTGAGGAAATCTTGTGTAATCCAGGTGCCTTGTTTGGAATTATATCTTTCAATGCTCTTGTCAAATCATCATCTTCTTCCTCTTCTCTTTCCATCTCACAGCATCACAGTTACCAACTCATCTTCATTTTGTCTGTGCTTGTCTTCCATTTCATTTCCTTTGGCCTTTTCTTCTTTTCCTGATACTGGCATTCCAGCAAGCTTTCGGTATTCATACATCAGTTCCCCTTTTCTCCACAGATTTCTTTAGTGCTCTTGTGGGTGGCAGGTATCTTTCTCATGGATGCTCGTACAGCTTTATGTCTCCCTGCTACCCATTTTTGGTTTGCCATTTTCAGTTTCCGTCAACTTCATTTTTAGACATCTACTACACTCTACCTACTTGATTTGCTTTATTTTTAATATTTTCTTTTTTTATCATTAAATTCAGTACTTAATATGCGTTATCCGATGATTTCCAGTGAGCCTTGTCTTTTTGTGTATTGATTTCTGTGCTGTTTTCACTATTTCATCTCTCAAAACTACCCATTTCTCTTCTATTGTATTCCTTTTCCTTGTTTCAGTCAATCATCATCCAATGATCCCTTCGAAACTATTGAAACCAGTGTTTCTTTTGCAATTCATACAGATCTTATCTCCTTAATTTCCTCCATTTATGCAATTACCTCAGTTTTACTCTGCAGTTGATAACCAATTAATTATGGTCACAGTCCATGAAACCAACTGCAGATCATTTGCGTCCCTGTGTAAGTCTGCTGGTAGGGATACTAAATACCTCTCCACCAAAAATTCCTCATGGGGCTGAAAATGGCCTTGTTTCTGCTGTGACCTCCCTTGCAAAAGCAGAGAGAGGCAAGATTCCCTGCAATATGTCTGCCACTGAAATCGGCAACAGTAACTCGGTTGACTCCTCTGGAATGGTCGAAGATTGTGGACTGTGGCATAATGGCAAGTTTGCCTATGTCATGGAGGACAAGGTCTCAACCACGAGAGGGAAAGGAACATGCAGGTTCTAATTCCATGGCTCCATATCAGGACTTGTGGAAACAATTGCCTCCAGTGTCTGTTTGGTGGACAAAAGTGGGATGGTGGAGAGCGTAGTGGGGGTGGTAGGGGATGTGCATGTTGTGACAATTTGGAGCCTTCTACCAGGAAATTGCTGCAACCAATCCCATCACACAGCTGGTATGGAGATGATGGTGTCGCGGTTATAACAGGATGCAGACATAACAGATTTGAATGAGATGTCAGCTGCCCCCAAGCAACATCCACTATAAACAAATCAAATGCCTACCATTAGCCCACCAGTGCATCTGGCAGCAATCCATTCTGCTTTGGAAAGACTGGGTCCAAATGGCAGCCCCATGTGGAAAATGTGGCAGGCCACAACATCTTGGGATATGTGACTCAGGGTATAACAAATCCAAGATGCCCCATTACCCAGCATTGCCAGGTACATGGCAAGAAAGCTAAGTAGTCCATCATCATGGGACAAACCAGACACAAACTACTTCATTTTGGTCTTTGAAACGCACAGAAACTGCTCCACTTCTGAGGTAGAAGCCAGGTGAAACAGGACATCAGCCAGATGCTGGATACCATTGCAAATGCAAAAATCCTTCCACTCATGCAACACAGTTTGCTGATTGTTATTGGATACAAGGGTACAAGAGGAGCCCTTGATAGCAAACATGACTGATAGCATGTGAATAGTTGCTATCGAGAATGTTGGTCATAGTTTGGCTCATATGTGTTTCCTGTCCCAAGGGTGCTCTGGGACTGGCCACAGAGAAGGTTCACAAGATTTTCAGTGTTCCTATTGATCACCAGCCTATAAATGTGGCACTGTGCCAAAACCTTCATACAAGACATACTCCAGTAGAGAGGATGCAACATCAGAGGGATGACGACTTGACAGCTTTGCACTTCTGTGGTAAGCATGAGGACTCCCTGGACGACACTGAGTTGACCATGTAGTAGAAAAAATTCGAATCTGCTCCTGAAGGAGCTGGTGGCATGATTTTCCAGAAAAGTGGGTCGGTGGCCCTGACTTCTCATGCCGTCAAAGGAAAACCCAGAAATGTCTGCCAAAAAGTATCATACAATGTGACAATGGGAGCCTTCTGCCCATTGAACTCTGGATCAGATCCCACTGATGACTGTGATAATGCACCTGCTTTGGTGTGCAGGGCTGTGGACCAGTAATAAATTTCACGTAAATGATTACTGAGACAGAGAGCACCCTTTCACAATCAGTGGTCAGTCCTATCTGGTAGCTAAGAGCAAGGGCTGAATAATGAAATCAATGGCTTGTGGTTGGTGGTGAATAGGACCTCTGCTTCATATAAAACAGCAGGAAACTTTTGAATGACAGCCAGTGCCTCCTTTCGCACAAGTGAATAGCTACTTTGTGCTTCTGAAAGTGTCTTCATTGAGTAAGTGATAGGGTGCTCAGTGCCATCTGGATTCTGATGCAACAGCACTGCACCAAAGCCATACTTGGATGCATCAGTGGCCAGGGTTATCAGGTTAATGGCTTATATTGTGTAAATGAAGCCAAACAGCAATGGAGCAAAAACACTGCTTGAGGGACTGATAAGCCCATTGACAGTCCTCATACCACATGAATTTGACACTCTTTTGGCAGCCTAGGGAATAAATTTAGCATAATAAGAAATCTTGCCCAAAAAGGACTGGAGCTGTTTCAGGCTCTTGGGCACTGGCAGATTGTTGATGGCTTTCACATGCTCATGTGCAGGGACAAGGCTTCTTTGTGAGGCACATGTCCCAAAAAATGCACCTATGAGGCAACAAATCTTCATTCTTTTCTAATTCCCTCCAGAAAATCTGCCTGCACATTTGATAAATACTCCTCTCACACAGAGCCTATGACCCAGATGTTGTCAAGGTAGCTAACACAATGTGGAATGTCCTTAACACTAGAACGGTGGACGTCTGGCATTCCTAAAAAGGCATAAATTATTTAATATTTGACTCAAACAAGTAGTTCAGTGTATGTTAATCCCTACCTTCTTGTGAATTACAACAATAATTATTTAACATGATAATTAACATATTACTTATTTATTTCAACAACAAAATATCTTTCCAGTTTGTCATTGTTCATGCTAACAAGTTTTCTTAAGTGTAGACTTTCATGTATTAACTATTTTTAGAACCTTCTAAACATTTCTATGCATGGCTTTGTTGTATGTTTTACTCAGTCATTGGAATCTGCTAGATGTACCCTGCACATCTGATTTCTGTTTTATGTGCAGTTTTTCTACATACAGCTTTGTAGCACATTGCATGGTTGTTGCTTTTCTTGTTGCCTTTGCAGGGGCTGATTTGGCATTTCTTCTACTTTCTAGATGATTCTGGTCCTGTATCCTTTTCTTTTGTCAGTTTTCTTCCTGCTCTTTCAATCCCTAGACTTCATTCACAGCTGAAGTATGATCTTCTTTCTTTCCATTTTCTAGTCCATTTCTATTTTGTAGATGACTCACGTATTTATTGCCCCATGTGCAAGATGTTGTAGAAGACATGCATTGGCCATCTCCTATGTGCAAACTTTGTATTATATTTACAGGTCATTTGATCACCCATGCCCACCTCATATTTTTTAACATTATAGAATCTATGGTTTCATGTTTCTTATCTCCTTCTCTGCTGATTGCTACTTCGGCATGCTGTTAATCTGAAGAATGGTGTTTTTATTCTTTTTTCCATGGTATACCATCATGGTGCAGTCTTTATTGCTAGTCTGATGCAGAATAGTGGTGGAGTGTATATAAGCATTTGGTTTCTAATGAAGTTTTATTTTCTTCGAGCTTCTTAGCAAATTGAAGAGACATGATGAAGTTATCTGTCATCAAGTTTCTTTTTGATTTAGAAATGACTCCATGAGACACAAAACGATATACTCTGGAAGTGGTTTGTGAACTGAGTGAAACTCCGGCTTTTTTTTGCTAGGTAATAGTTGTTCATCTATGGTTATATTTTCTCCAGGACAATTACAACAAATGTTGTTTTCTATGAACTCTCCCTAATTTCAGATACCAGAGTGAACTGGTTGGCTGGCAGGCATTCAGTTCAGGTTTGTTTTTCATCAAAACAGAGAAATATGAGAAGCTTGTGAAATCTGTTCCTTCGTGTATGGTATTTGATGGAAGTATGTCCCCAAGCATGCGACTAAAAATCGCCCGCAGACATATCTCTTGACACCCTGAGCATATATAACAGCTACCAATTTTTCCAGTTCCTCATGCGACATGGTCCAATAACTACTTTTTAGTATTTTTGGGCATTTGTTTCTATGTATCTGCTTGTGAAACATAGTGTTGCTTTGTCAAAAATTAGACACAAATTTCTAATAATGGAATTGTCTACTCATTGGTAAGTGGGCAACATTCCACTCATTTTTATTCCTAGCAACAATTTTTGTTGATGCACTCAACTGGGCCATCTGTGATAGTGAGGTGTGAATTGATGTGGATTAGCTTCTGAAACTTCCTCCACTAATCTCTTCCTCTTCACAATGTCTTCAACTTCATCTTCACTTGTCTCTTGTATGATATTTTCATCTTCATCAGTGAAGTCAGTTCCCAAATCAACATGGGAATTTGTCTCTTATATGATATTTTCATCTTCATCAGTGAAGTCAATTCCCAAATGAAAATGGGAATTCTCTAACAGACACTAAATTTCTTCATTAGAAACTCCATGTTGAGTAGACATGTTCAAAAACATTTTTCATGGGCAAAGAATGTTACCTGACTGACATGATATAAACTCTGCCAGATTGGAATGTGCATTTGCCAAGATACAACAATCAGCGACCACAAATCAACATGATTGCTAATAGATGCCACTTCATTGGTGGATTAGTTATATGTATTCCTTACAGCAGTGTCAAATTATCACCTTCCACTGTTCTAGGTGCATCTAATGAAATTACCAGTAAAATACAAATATTTTATAATCTTAATACATCATCATAAAGAGGGGAAGAAATTAGAAAAACCACTTGATTTCATGAACAAAGTAAAAAAATTGGATATAAGACTGAAGGAACAAAAGAATGAGACAGGTCATTTTGACCCCTTCCCCACTCTAATTCTAATAAAATACTCCAAATTTCTTTGATAAATTCCTGGGGCAGACAAAATTACCAAGAGCAAATGATTAAATTGATAAAGACCAAAGAGGTTGTTGAGCACTAAGAAACTGTAAAAAACGGTGTTCAATGGAAACTACAGGTAAGCATCACCAAAGTCGATTCTGAAAAAGTACTGGTCCCCTGACAACATCACTGACAACTCTTCAGACATAGACTGGGATCTGAGTCCACAATGTATTGTGCATTGACTGTTTATTTAAAATCACTGCATAGGCTTGTGAATCACGATGAAAGGGATAGCCCACTGCCTAAATGAAACAGGAGAAATAACACCAACTTCCTGCCAATGCTGCAACATGGACTTCACCGTATCACACTTGGCAAAGGGAATGGGGAAAGGCTGAGAAAATCTAGTGTTAGTGATAGCTGAAGGGGGGCATGGGATTCGAAATTTTCTGTCCAAGCCAAGCTCTTTGGACTTTGTCACCAATCTGGAACCCAAATAGAGCAAAAGTGTCTAGCTGAAAAACATTTTGATGCAACGTTATATTTACTATTAACAATGTAAATTGCTGTTCCATATTCTCATAATGTGTGGAGATGGAGAACTGACCCCTGTAATGGAATACGCTTTTCACTGGAAGATACTACTTTACACAGCAGTCGTTGCAATGCAGGGCAGCCCAAGGCCCTGTACATGTCTATTGTAAGTTAATCAATCAGGCTGCCCATTGCTGCCTTGTCTACCTGAAACTCAATTGGCCACCCATTAACAACCAATGATAGCAGAATATGATGGGGCTATGCCTGTGGGGCATCAGAGATAGTCCGTGAGTCCATGATAAACGCTGGGGCCTCAGTTACCATCCTGCAGCTCGCCACCTGTCACAAATTGATGTCAAATGGCCTACCTTCTGGCTTAGCCCGAACATGGCACCTACATACAATCCTGTTCAATGTGCACCAAATGAGAATCATGGCAGGACTGCTGACTTGCCCATTTAGCGGTAACAGGTGTAGTAGGAAAGTGGAATGAGAGCCCAAAAAACATTGTAAATGCCGATCATGACTTCGACCACATCAATGCTTCATCACCAAGCTCGCCTTGAGGAGGGGTAGGTCTTGCTGTGATGTCACCACATTTGAATCATTAAGAGCATCATCATACGGTGTCTTATTGGAAGGAAAGATTGCCTGGCCAACCCTTTGCGTCACTGGGGCCTGTTTACCATGCTGTGTAACTTTACCATCTGCCACTTGCAGTAGAGATGCCCCTTGCTGCTGCCATTAGTTCATGTGATTCAGCAGTTTGGGCCACTTCGACTAAAGAAGGTTTGAAGAAGGCCAGTGCCCTAGTTTGGACCTCAGAGTTAGGTGCTAAATGGATTATTTGCTCCCGAATTAGTGAGTTCATACACAAGATATCACATTGGGTCACTCAGACTGACAATCATGCAAGGAACTTTGCAGGTTGGCGATTCCGGCCACCTATGACTGTCCAGGTTGTTTACAACTGCAACCATGCTGCCACCACATAGGTCTGATGTCCAAACTACTGCATGAGCAACTGACAGACTTCCACAAAGTTAAGTTTCTGGGGTTGGCAGAAGGCTTAAAATTTTGAATGATTTCATACAACCTGTATGAGCCTTCGCTTACCTGACAATGCAGCAACATCCAGTGCAGGTAATTCTTCTACCTTTCCACACACTTTTCATAACTGGTGAATGGCGTTGTAGGCGTGGGGAAGAAGTTTCTCTGCGGGCACCTGGCCGTCCACCAGTGTGGCATGAGACTGGGTTGAGTTTTCATTCTGTTTGAGCAGCTCTTGCAGCTGCACCTACTGCAGTTGATGCTGCTCCTACTGCAGCTGTTGTTGCTTCTGGAGGTGCAGCTCCTCCTGCCAGCACTACAAAAGCGCCAGGTCTTTGGGGGCCAGGAAGTAACACTATGAAAAATAAAAGCATCACATACTTAAGAACATCCTGTGTCACCACTTTCGTATCTGGACAGGCGTGATAATGGCACATAAGTTACTATTCTAGGTGATGGTGGGTGTTCAATCCAAACCTGGGGAGCCAGACCTTGTAATAGGGAAAACTTGACATATGGGTCAATCTATGGGGCAGCAGAGTGTCCAAACTCCACATAGAGACTGGCGCAGAAAGAAGCATAAAATGCAACAAGCACAAGTGACTGAAACAGCTGGCTTGCAGAACCAAGAGCATTATACAATACAAAGTCCATGTCTGTGTTAGCCAATCTCATCATAATAACTAACTGGCCTGGCCTATCCCCACTGGCAAGTAAACAAGTGGGTCAGCAGTTCTGTCCATACAATGCTCTGTGCACACCATCTTTGACAGCTTTCTGCACTATGCTGCTGTGAGACCCATGCCAGTACAGCTGCATCCATACGTGTGTTTGCTGTCAGGGCACTAAATTCTCTGTTAACGAGCTTAATAATTTCTTTTATCATATTATACATTCTTTCACTCCTTCATCAGCTGCGGAACTAGCAGTCATATAAACTTTTATTAGTGCGATGAGTGTTGGTGTTATGTCTACATTGGTTATGATAAATAGCTCATGTTGCCATAATTATACCTGTCACTCCGGATTTGAGTCCATCCTCAGTTGTTTTAGACTGATGTATGAACTGAGGAGGTCAACTAGCAAGGTGGAAGTAGTGCATACTATTTGCAGCATTGTATCTAGAACTGACTGTAGTTCTCTGGTTTTGAACTAGTAGAACGCTTAAATTAAATGCTCAGATGATATTATACCATGCTGTTGGGAGCTGATTTCTTGAACTCTACTATAAGATGGAGAATTGTAGGCAATAAAGTGGACTTGCACCAAAGAAAGAAACTTATTGTGTAACAGAATGTGTGTGGTGTACACATGAGGGGTTTTTAGCATAGAAGAATCCCTCTATAGGCTTGATCATAAATTGTGTACCATAACTGGGGAAAGGTATATCTGTCGTTTTAATAGCAGAGGGGAATATTCAGCCTTTCAGATCAAAAAGAAGAAATGCTAATGCTGTATTAATTAATTACAGGAGTGTCATGTAAGGTTCCAGAATTAGTCTTGCTTATTATGCACACATAGTATCAGAAACAGTTGATAGTTTAAAACAGAAGTGAGTAGCAGCTAAATCTTAAATTCATATTGGAATACATATCCCAGGTTAGGTTAGGTGCTAATGGTGGCAGCATGTTTTTTGCCATAATACACTCAGTAATAATTAGTGACAGTGTGAAAGAATCTGAATGTGAAATAATCTGGGTGAAATGAAGTGTCAAATGTGGGTATCATGGTTACAAGATGCCTGTATAGGTCACATGCCTCAGGAGCTGTAATCACTTCACAGAAGTCTTCAAAAATATTGTTGATGAATTTCCTGATGAGTTTGTTATAATAGGGAGACATTTAAATTTGCTAGCTATAGATTGAGTAAGTCACAAAAATTTTCTCTGGAAATTACTGTGAGCTGTTAAAGATTTGACTCATGAGGTCAAAGTCTTAGGTCTCCTGAAGGCTAACAGATCCAAACTTTTTGAAACAGTCAATGTAGAGAAAGGAATCGATGACTAAAGTTATAACAGAAATGACTCCAGTTGTAAAAGGAATGTTAAGGATGGTAGGAAAATATTATCGCTTTGGATGTGTGATAAAAAACAAATTGCAGATTATCTGAGCAGTTAAAATCGAACATTTATCTCTAGATATGAAGAAGTGAAGCACAAATGTATACAAATCAAAAGCACTGTACAACAGATTGAGACACATTTGTGTTGTGAGCTATGGTAAAGACCCACAGTGGTTCATCAGTCACATCAGGAAGTTGCTATGAAATTAAAGAAAGCTTTGTCACACATTTAAGCGAAGTCAAAGCCTAGTTTACTAATGCAAGCTGAACAAAGCCAAAACCAATTTCAGGTGAGCAATGTGGGAAGCTTTCAGATGAATTAAAAAGTAAAATTTTACTCTCTGGTAGCACAAAAGATACTTAGAAGTGTGTTTTGTACATAGTCTTTATTACCAAAGTCATCTACTAAGTGGTCAGTGATGACATAGGCATCATAACATAAAAGGAAGAGAAGGAAACATAGTAGGTGAATATGGATTGCGGCTAAGAAATGAAAGAGGAAGCTGCCTGGTAGAATTTTGCACAGAGCATAATTTAATCATAGCTAACACTTGGTTCAAGAATCATCAAAGAAGGTTGTATACATGGAAGACCCCTGGAGATACTAAAAGGTATCAGATATATTATATAATGGTAAGACAGAGATTTAGGAACCAGATTTTAAATTGTAAGACATTTCCAGGGGCAGATGTGGACTCTGACCACAATCTATTGGTTATGAACTGTAGATTAAAACTGAAGAAAGTGCAAAAAGGTGGGAATTTAAGGAAATGGGACCTGGATAAACTGACTAAACCAGAGGTTGTACAGAGTTTCAAGCACAGCATAAGCAAACAATTGACAGGAATGGAGGAAAGAAATACAGTAGAGAAGAATGGGTAGATTTGTGGAATGAAATAGTGAAGGCAGCAGAGGATCAAGTAGGTAAAAAGACGAGGGCTAGTAGAAATCCTTGGGTAACAGGAGATATACTGAATTTAATGGATGAAAGGAGAAAATACAAAAATGCGGTAAGTGAAGCAGGCAAAACGGAATACAAACGTCTCAAAAATGAGATCGACAGGAAGTGCAAAATGGCTAAGCAGGCATGGCTAAAGGACAAATGTAAGGATGTAGAGGCTTATCTCACGAGGGGTAAGATAGATACTGTCTACAGGAAAATTAAAGAGACCTTTGGAGAAAAGAGAACCACTTGCATAAATATCAAGAGCTCAGATGGAAACCCAGTTCTAAGCAAAGAAGGGAAAGCAGAAAGGTGGAAGGAGTATATAGAGGGTCTATACAGGGGCGATGTTCTTCAGCACAATATTATGGAAATGGAAGAGGATGTAGATGAAGATGAAATGGGAGATATGATACTGCGTGAAGAGTTTGACAGAGCACTGAAAGACCTAAGTCGAAACAAGGCCCCGGGAGTAGACAACATTCCATTAGAACTACTGACAGCCTTGGGAGAGCCAGTCCTGACAAAACTCTACCATCTGGTGAGCAAGATGTATGAGACAGGCGAAATTCCCTCAGACTTCAAGAAGAATATAATAATTCCAATCCCAAAGAAAGCAGGTATTGACAGATGTGAAAATTACCGAACTATCAGTTTAATAAGTCACAGCTGGAAAATACTAACGCGAATTCTTTACAGACAAATGGAGAAACTGGTAGAAGCCGACCTCGGGGAAGATCAGTTTGGACTCCATAGAAATGTTGGAACACGTGAGGCAATACTGACCCTATGACTTATCTTAGAAGAAAGATTAAGGGAAGGCAAACCTACGTTTCTAGCATTTGTAGACTTAGAGAAAGCTTTTGACACTGTTGACTGGAATACTCTCTTTCAAATTCTGAAGGTGGCAGGGGTAAAATACAGGGAGCGAAAGGCTATTTACAATTTGTACAGAAACCAGATGGCAGTTATAAGAGTCGAGGAACATGAAAGTGAAGCAGTTGTTGGGAAGGGAGTGAGACAGGGTTGTAACCTCTCAATCTGTATATTGAGCAAGCAATAAAGGAAACAAAAGAAAAGTTCAGAGTAGGTATCAAAATCCATGGAGACTAAATGAAAACTTTGAGGTTCGCTGATGACATTGTAATTCTGTCAGAGACAGCAAACGACTTGGAAGAGCAGTTGAACGGAATGGACAGTGTCTTGAAAGGAGGGTATAAGATGAACATCAACAAAAGCAAAACATGGACAATGGAATGTAGTCGAATTAAGTCAGGTGATGCTCAGGTAATTAGGTTAGGAAATGAGACACTTAAAGCGGTAAAGGAGTTTTGCTATTTGGGGAGCAAAATAACTGACTATGGTCAAAGTAGAGAGAATATAAAATGCAGACTGGCAATGGCAAGGAAAGCGTATCTGAAGAAGAGAAATTTGTTAAAATCGAGTATTGATTTAAGTGGCAGGAAGTTGTTTCTGAAAGTATTTGTATGGAGTGTAGCCATGTATGGAAGTGAAACATGGACGATAAATAGTTTAGACAAGAAGAGAATAGAAGCTTTCAAAATGTGGTGCTACAGAAGAATGCTGAAGATTAGATGGGTAGATCACATAACTAATGAGGAGGTATTGAGTAGAATTGGGGAGAAGAGGAGTTTGTGGCACAACTTGACTAGAAGAAGGGATCGGTTGGTAGGACATGTTCTGAGGCATCAAGGGATCACAAATTTAGCACTGGAGGGCAGCGTGGAGGGTAAAAATCGTAGAGGGAAACCGTGAGATGAATACACTAAACAAATTCAGAAGGATGTAGGTTGCAGTAGGTACTGGGAGATGAAGAATCTTGCACAGGATAGAGGAGCATGGAGAGCCGCATCAAACCAGTCTCAGGACTGAAGACCACAACAACAAGAACATAAGATGATAGCAGAAGGCCAAAATATTTAATTTGGTGTTCTGAAACAGTTTGCATGCAGAAAATCATAAAACAATTCCTCTTTTCAATCACAATACAAACTTCAAAATGTCAGATACTGATATAAGTGACTGTGGAGCAGTAAATAAACTAACACTCCAAATCGGAGGAAGTGCATTTGGCTTAATGAGATACCTTATGATTTTGTACATATTATCTGTGGTATCCTGACTACTCATGTCTTATGTGGTGCCTAGGAAGCTGCTTTCTCAGATAGCTAGACAAAATACAAGCAAATCATATTAATGGAGTTTATTACGGTAATTGAATTGAAGATACTTAACTTTTGTTTCTTCATGATGGGTCGCAAGCAATTGGTGAAATGCAAATAATCAATGTCCTTTGATATATACAATTTCCATGCAAACAATTAATCACACGAGTTCATAAGTCACTGCTATCCTTAATATCACTGCGGCTCTTCTAGTTCGCGTCTCCTACTGTCTCCTTTTCTAGTCCGGCCAAGGTGGGCAGGGCGTCTCTTTTATTCTCTTCGTGTAGGTGCCGCAGCTGTCGTGGTGACGTCCTAGCCAGCATGCTATTGGCTGACGTTGTCTCACATGCTGGCGCTTGTCGTTACACCAGACTATTCCTCCCCCCCCCCCCCCCCCCCCCCCCCCCCAAAGTGACATAGTGTAGGGAACGCGACAGTGACAGGGGTGGCAGGAGTGTGGGCGCAGTGCTGGACCAGAAGTTGTGGCTGCAGGGGACCTCGTACCCTGCCATTTGGCCTTCACTCTGGTGGAAACATCCCCTGGAAAACTACCAGAAGGCTACATGTCCATTCCTGACGCCGTGAACCAGAGGCAGAGGAGGCGAAGGCTCCGTCTCCATGGGCTCGTCCTGCTGTGCCCTGATGACACTCTGGCGGCTTTTGTGGCCGTGCTATCCTCAGGATCCATGAGTCTCGGGGAAGAGACACTGGAAGATCATCGTGCACATGACAGAGGTGAAGTTGATTTTGATGTCGGCACTGCAAGCCATCTGGATCTGAAATAAGATACATGCAAGCACCAAGTCGATGGACGAGTTTGCCTCGCGCCACTGTGTGCCGCCTCTAAAATCCCTGTAAAAGAAAATATCATGCAGCGCGAAGTGATACGTCCATCTCTTGGGTGGGAATGATAGGAGACGAGAAACAGTTGCAGTGGTGTGTGTGGGGTGAAATTTGGCCACCTGCTGCTAGAAGGTTCTGACAAAACGTTCCACTTCGCCGTTTGACTGTGGATGGAACGGTGCACTAGTTAGATGCTCTATGCCATTGTGTTCACAGAATGTTTCAAATTCATTTGACGAGAACATACGTCCGTTGTCTGACACTATGACTTCAGGTAAACCTTCGGGGCAAAAAACAGAGGACAACACCTGAATTGTGCTACGTGACATTGTCGAGTTCATTGGCACAGCAAAAGAAAACTTGCTATATGAGTCAACCACAATCAACCAACGATTGTTTCAAAAAGGTCCTACAAAGTCAATGTGCACAAGGTGATTGTGACTTAAGCCAAGCAGAGAATTTTTGTGGCAGAGCAGACTGATTTTCCGCACATGCGTGACACTGTGACGTCATCTGTTCTATTTGGGCGTCCATACCCTACCAAGTACAGTGTCTAGATTAGATTAGATTAGTTTTTCGTTCCATAGATCCGTGCTGAGGAGATCCTCGTGGCTGTGGAACATGCCAATTTTTTTCTAGGCTGAAATAACAATACTAATAGTATGAATATATACAGTACATCATTTGTTTCTATTAAAAAATTCGTCAATGGAGTATAAGGAGTTGGCGACTAGTGAGCCTTTCAGGCTCCTTTTAAACTGATCTTTATTTGTAACTAAATTTTTTATGTTTGCTGGCAAATGATTGAAGATGAGTGTTCCTGAGTAGTGGACCCCTTTTTGAACTATAGTAAGTGCTTTTAAGTCCTTGTGCAGATCATTTTTGTTCCTGGTATTGTATGTATGAACTGAGCTGTTTGTTGGAAAAAGGGATACATTATTTAGGACAAATTTCATTAAGGAGTAAATATACTGAGAGACAGTAGTTAGTATACCCACTTCTTTGAAGAGGTTTCTACAGGACGTCTGTGAATTTAGTCCACAAATAATACGTATTACACGCTTTTGGACTCTGAAAACTTTTGTTTGACTTGAAGAGTTACCCCAAAATATTATACCATATGACCACCATATGACATCAATGCACTAAGTGTTTCGTACGAACAATCCCCCAGTGTCCTTTGTGAAGTAAATGCAACACTTCTTCTTGCAAAGCTTTAGTGGTCAACATGCATGACTGATCATTGTCATTTTGAACAATAATCATTCCTTTCTGTACAGCGAGGCTATGCCGACGTGCAAAGTATATGCTCACTGTACGAGGCGCATTCAAGTTCTAAGGCCTCCAATTTTTTTTCTCCGGACTGGAAAGAGATAGAAACATGCACATTGTTTTAAAATGAGGCCGCGTTCATTGTCAATACGTCCCAGAGATGGCAGCACCGTACGGCAGATGGAATTTTACCGCCAGCGGCGAGAATGAGAACTGTTTTAAATACTTAAAATGGCGACGTTTTTCTTACTTGAACAGCGTGCAATCATTCGTTTTCTGAATTTGCGTGGTGTGAAACCAATTGAAATTCATCGACAGTTGAAGGAGACATGTGGTGATGGAGTTGTGGATGTGTCGAAAGTGCGTTTGTGGGTGCGGCAGTTTAATGAAGGCAGAACATCGTATGACAACAAACTGAAACAACCTTGGGCTCGCACAAGCCGGTCTGACGACATGATCGAGAAAGTGGAGAGAACTGTTTTGGGGGATCGCCGAATGACTGTTGAACAGATCGCCTCCATAGTTGGCATTTCTGTGGGTTCTGTGCACACAATCCTGCATGACGACCTGAAAATGTGAAAAGTGTCATCCAGGTGGCTGCCACGAATGCTGACGGATGACCACATGGCTGCCCGTGTGGCATGTTGCCAAGCAATGTTGACATGCAACGACAGCATGAATGGGACTTTCTTTTCGTCGGTTGTGAGAATGGATGAGACGTGGATGCCATTTTTCAATCCAGAAACAAAGCGCCAGTCAGCTCAATGGAAGCACACAGATTCACAACCACCAAAAATATTTCGGGTAACCGCCAGTGCTGAAAAAATGATGGTGTCCATGTTCTGGGACAGCGAGGGCGTAATCCTTACCCATTGCGTTCCAAAGGGCACTACGGTAACAGGTGCATCCTACGAAAATGTTTTGAAGAACAAATTCCTTCCTGCACTGCAACAAAAACGTCCGGGAAGGGCTGCGCGTGTGCTGTTTCACCAAGACAACGCACCCGCACATCGAGCTAATGTTACGCAACAGTTTCTTCGTGATAACAACTTTGAAGTGATTCCTCATGGTCCCTACTCACCTGACCTGGCTCCTAGTGACTTTTGGCTTTTTCGAACAATTAAAGACACTCTCCGTGGCCGCACATTCACCAACCGTGCTGCTATTGCCTCAGCGATTTTCCAGTGCTCAAAACAGTCTCATAAAGAAGCCTTCGCCGCTGCCATGAAATCATGGCGTCAGCGTTGTGAAAAATGTGTACGTCTGCAGGGCGATTACGTCGAGAAGTAACGCCAGTTTCATCGATTTCGGGTGAGTAGTTAATTAGAAAAGAAATCGGAGGCCTTAGAACTTGAATGCACCTCGTAGTTCTTCATGCTATTCAGTGCGGCAGGTCAAGATGTACGAATGTATGTTAGCAAAATGTTCAGATCCGAATCAGCTTCCGCAGCCTGTGCAATTTTCCTATAGTTCAGGGGAAAAGATAGCAATAGCTTGAAGAAATTCAGAATCCTGAGCATCGATGTTACAATAAGATGCTGCAGGAGCGACAAACTCTGTATAAAGCCCAATCGGAAGACGTGGAAGTTCGTCTGCATTGTCCTTTTAAGCTGTCGGACGATACACAATCTCGTACTGGTATTGAGACAACAACAAAGCCCATCTTTGCAATTTTTGGGCAGTTCATACAGGAACCAGTTTCGTCGGATGAAGCAAGTACTGCAAAGGCTTGTGATCCGTTACTAAGTAGAATTTTCTGCCTCACAAATAGTGGCGGAATTTGGTGAAACCATACACAATAGCCCATGCCTCTCTCTCTATTTGCGAATAGTTACACTGAGCTTTGGACAACACTTTTGATGCGAAAGTAGTAGGCCTGTCTTTATCACCAATTCTGTGTGAAAGCACTGCACCGATTCCGCAAGAGGAAGCGTCAACTTGCAACACAACTGGTTTCTCAGAATCAAAGTAAACTAAGCATGGATCACAGAGCAATGCATCTTTAAGTTTTTTTGAAAAGCTACTCGGCAGTCATCTGTCCAAACAAAGGGGACATTCATGCCACACAAGCGATGCAATGGAGCTGCGATTTGTGCAGCATTTGGTATGAACTGAATATAACAGTTCATTTTCCCTAAAACTGACTGCAATTCTGCGACGTTGCGAAGAACTGGAAAATCACGTATGGCTAACAAATGCGACTGAAGGGAGCTTGAGTTAATGACACTACCAAGATACTGCAACTCAGGTTTAAAAAAATTACACTTGTCCTATCTACACTTTAGTCCAGACGACTCACGAAACAAAGCTCGAAAATTTGCAATATGTTCTTCAGGTGTACGACCTGCTACGACAATATCGTCCAAATAGTTGGAACAGTGTGGCACCTGTGCAGTCAGCGGTTCCAAAAACCATTGTAAAATGGCGGGTACGGGAACACTGTCAAAAGGCAAACGCAATTATTTAAACAAGCCCAAATGATTATTTACGACACACTTTTTTAGATTCTTCATAGAGCGGTATTTGAAGATTCGCGTCGCGCAAATCGATTATTGAAAAGTGTGTCCAGCGCCTAATCTCCATGAGATCCTCTGGGCGTGACAATGGATAAGTATCAATCACAGTTTGTGGGTTGACTGTAGACCTAAAGTTAACACAGAGGCGAATACGACCTGAAGCTTTGGGGAGCAAAACCAGTGGACTTACCTACTGACTAGCTTATATGGGCGCAATAGCTCCGCTATTTTGAAATTCTTTAAGTTCAGCCGCGACTTCGTCCTGTAATGTAATTGGAACGGGTCTGGCCCGCCAAAATTTCGGCTGAGCATTGTGTTTCATGGTAATATACGCAACAAAATTATTAGCCTTGCCTGAACCTTCAGAAGAGAGTTCTGGGAATTCTTTTAGCAAGCTAGCTCCACTATCGTTTGCATGTAATGCAGACACTGACATCACATTGTACTGAATGTTAAAGCCAAACAAATCGGAGGAATCAAAACCAAATATGTTCTCACACTCGCGTGATTGTAGCACCGTAAAAGTCACCGTTCACGTATGCGAGCAATACATGGCAGGCAATGTACATTTTCTGAGAACGGGAATGTCTTGTCCATTATAAGCCGTCACTTGCGTACTGGTTTTAGACAGACTTGGCGAGTCTAACAGGTCGTATGTGTGACGATTCAGCAATGTGACAGAGGCACCAGATTCCAACTGAAATTTCGCATGTTTCCCACAAAGAATAAATGCCTCAAATGCCATTTTCTTCAACTTCTTGCACTAGAACTGCATTACAACAGCCTTACCTTAATTTCACAATTTTTACTCTTGTGTGTAAAATATAACTATCTTAGTTGCTGGTCTGTACCAGGCGGGCAGGCATCCGTGGATGACCGGCACTGGTCCTGAAAGTTTCCTAACCATCCCCCCCTCTCGCCACCCTTCGCCCAGTAGGCGCCGTGAAAATTATTTTCGCAGTCCTCGTTCCGTGCCTTCTTTCTGTAACCAAACGGTACGACACTTGTGTCGCCCTTAAAGTTTGTAAATAAACATTGAATTAATCCTCAGTGTTGTCAAGCGTTAGTGGATTTCTGGTCAGATCAAAAGTTCAGAATCAGGAGAAAACAATGAAAAATATTTGACGACTGACGGATTTTTCCGACGGAAACTCTTACGGATATTATCTGATCGTGTCGTGCTTTTGTTTGGCATCCGATATGCTTAGGGGCTCTTTTTCTTTCATGGTGGTAGCCATGGTGAAATTGAGCCTTATGAGCTATGCATGTGATTACAACTTGTCCGTAGAATTCGGAAGGTTTTGTGTCGTTCCCAATGATTGCGAACCTCTTCCGCCAAACTTCGAGTGGCGCTGCAACAGCACGTAGGAAGTGGGTTGCGTAATATTACTATTAGCCTTTGTGACCTATTTAGGCACTGCGACAGTGTATCCAAAGATTATAAAAACATCCGCAACCAGTCACTTTCTAACAACTTTATTTATAATGCACACCATTCTATTGCCAATAAAATATTATTGAAAAGAGAAACTGGAAGAGGAAATTATCTACGAGCGCTGCTTATTGTTTGACTTCGAGCTGTACGTGACTAAAAGAATTTCATTTCATGTTCTTTGCTACAAATGAGTAGCACGCGTGAACATGATCGTCATTGTTCATGAAGCCTAGCTACTTCTGAGCGTCATTTCCACTGCAGTTTAGTGAACCAGCGGATTCATGACAGAAGTTTCCAGCAAGGTTAACGGAACTTGAAAATTATCGTTGACACCACTGTTTAACCCATGGAAAAACAAGAATCCAGGCCCAGAAGGAAAACGTGTTTCCATTGTTGTGCGGTCGACGTTATGGCAGAGCTTGCAGGCAGTGTTGCCGTTCTAGCGACAAAGTCGCTAGAACTAGAGGATTTTATGAATTTTTAGCGATTTTTTAGCCAGTCAAGACTAAGTTACCTTTTAAATCTTTTGCATATGAGTCGGTCTTAAAACTCAGTCACTTTCGGCTATGGACCATAGCTACATCCTCAGTGTTGTGCTAATTTTCTCTTCCTAATAAATATCAACATTCCTTTACTTTCCTAATTCCCCTTGTGGGGAGCGAAAATAAAAGATTACTCTATGGAGAAAAACTCAACGCATGCATATTGTACCGCAAAATACTTTTACACCACCAGTATCCGCTAGAGCCTTTAATTAACTCTTCGTTTATACTCGCATAATGTAGTCAATTGCGATTCAAAACGCTTCCTTCATCATGAACTTTCTTACGACCTGCTAACTTTAACAATTTTCTTGGAAACTTATACACGGCTATCTTAATTATGTACAAGAAGATCCACATATTTCCTTAATCTAGTACAAAAATGCACAGCTGTGTTTACTTTTCATTTTTAATGAAACTGAAGTATGAAACCAAATACTAGTATATTAATAGGTACAGATTGGAAAAGCTTATTTGTATCCGAGAAATGCTCAGCCAAATACAAAGTAGTAACATCATGATAAGATGATGAGATTTTTGCAAGCATCGTTAAGTGTCAAAGTTGTGATGCCAAACGAGTGAATAGAAAAAGTAAATATTTTCTCGCAAGCCTAAAAGTGTAAGTACGTTAAAATGGGCATTTTTTTAAAAAATTCCTATAATAATTATTCACATTCCTCACAGCATTCTTCGGAAATCGAAAAAGTGATAGTTTTGAAAGCTGTTGCAATTTGTAGTGTCATAATAAGTCCGAAATACGACCGCATTTTCTTTTGAATGTGCCTTTGCAAAATGGTTCAAATGGCTCTGAGCACTATGGGACTTAACATCTGTGGTCATCAGTCCCCTAGAACTTAGAACTAATTAAACCTAACTAACCTAAAGACATCACACACATCCATGCCCGAGGCAGGATTCGAACCTGCGACCGTAGCATGTGCCTTTGCACTTCATTTACAAAACGCACAATCGTTTCGCAGCGTTTATACAGAACAGCCGCTTGGCGGCACTGCAGTAGCGAACATGCAGAAAAACTGTAGGAGCTTCGTGACTCAACAATGAGTGAGAACAAGAATACTGTATTGGAACTGCACTGTTTGGAATGTCATATTCATTTTAGTTGTATTGATGTGTTGCGGTGTCGTTAGTTCTTGCAGTTGTTTACAAAGTATCGGTTTTGATTGTGTAACGATAGTAGTTGTGTGGAATTAACGCAGTTATAAAAAAACATCATGGAAGTGCCGCCTAAAAGAAAGGTCTACAGCCAGAGGTATAGAAAAGAGTGGGAAAACTGCATGGAGTTCAAACATTGGTTGAAGCCTGTGCCAGATAACTCAACTAAAGCCTATTGTAGCTATTGTCAGTCCGAAATGTATGCAAAAATTAACGATTTGAAAAAGCATTTGGAAACGAAAAAACAGAGCAAAATATGAACTAATTTCTCAAAATAAGCAACTGACATTTTCTGCAGTACCAGTGAAAACATGTAATTCAAGTGCAAGAGCTGAGTGTACGTTAGCGTTGTACATTGCTGAACGTAGCTCAATTTCCAACATTGATCACTTGACTGACGTGTTGATTCGAAATCAACAAACGACATGAAATTACATAGAACCAAATGTACGGGGCTAATAAATTATGTTCTAGCACCTCATTTCAAAAAGAAACTTTTAAGTGACATAGGTGACCAAAAATACAGTTTATTATTAGATGAATCAACAGTTGTAAGCATCAGGAAATATCTCGGGACCGTCGCAAGGTATTTCAGTTCAAATAAAAAAAAGTTGTGTCTGCGTTTTTAGCTTTGCAGCCCCTGGAGAGTTCTGATGCCGTTGGAATGGTTCCGGCACTTTTACAGTGTTTAAAAGCTGAGGGCCTCAAACTGCAAAATTTAATTGCAGTAGGAACCGATAATGCAGCTGTTATGACTGGTTCCAGCCACAGCGTGTATACAATTCTGAAAACGCAACACAATCTTCCACATCTCAATTTGATACTTTGTGTAAGCCACTCATTACAGTTGGCAGTAACGCACGCATCAGAAATCACTTTATCGCGAAACATAGAGTTTCTGGTCCGTGAAACCTACACCTGGTTCTCAAACTCGTCAAAGCGCCAAATTGAGTATACAAATATTTTTCAGCTAATCAATTGCAGTGATTCACCGTTAAAAATACTGAAAGCGTGTGACACACGATGGCTATCTATCGAACCGGCTATAGCAAGAATTTCATTCCAGTGGAATGAATTAAAATTCCATTTTAAGACAACTAAAGATCGATGTTACACAGCGGAGATGCTTTATAATATGTACTCAGATGAACAGAATCGACTCTATATGTACTTTTTGAAAACAATTCTTGGTGAGGTGCAACAGACAATCAAAATATTTGAGAGTGAAGAAGCAAACCCCGTAAAGCTATTAAGTTGTTTGATGGCTTTGCTACGTTCAGTCTGCCAAAGAATTCTGTTGCCGCCGGCAGCAATAACTGACAAAGAGAGATCTCAGAATAAGAGATCACCTTCATACCGTCCCCTACCTTGGTATCTTTTTGAGTTACATGTGCAGAAGCTTCCAGTAAATCATTACGTTAGTATTGCAGGAATAAAAAAACGGTGTACTGATTTTAACGTAAAGTTAGGAGAAGAAATCCAGAAAAGACTTCCAGCCGACTACAAAGCTTTAGAAGAAATGACACTCTTGAGTGAGGAAGAAACTTCGAAACAATCAAAAGACACGTCATTAACTAATCTTGTAAAGGAAATGGGATACCCCGACGAAAAAATTGGAAAAATCTTGTAGCAGTGGCAAACTATTCACTTCGTTGATTGGAATACGCTAGACGGGGACACTATTAGCTTTTGGGCTAAAGTAGCCGAATATAAAAATGCGATTGGAATAAATACCTTCAACGATTTAAATGATTTCGCTGTTGCTGTTCTATCTTTACCACATTCAAACCCCGAAGTAGAAAAGGAGTTTAGCTCCAAGAATATTGTGAAAAATAAGCTTCGGAACAGACTTTCTGAACAAACTGTAAATTCTCTTCTCCTCATCAGAAACCAACTAAAGATTAAAAACATGAATTGCTCGACTTATGATCTCCCAGGAGATGTTATTAACCAAGTCGGCAAAGGAAGACCAAGAGAAACTGGAGAGGCTTCAACGTCTTCTTCAATTAACGCAATTGATGATCCTGGAGACTTCTTACATGATTTTGAAATTTAGGTAAAAGCATTCAGCTAATAATTATATTTTCTTTCATGAAAGTGCAACGTAATATATACATCGTGACATATTGCATCAAAATTAGAATGGAAGTTACTCATCATTGCGAACAACTTCTGCTATGGGACCAGCCGTGAAATCGCAAAAAATTAGCTATTCCATATATTTTTTTGAGTGGCATTGGTCTTTTTACGTGAAACAGCCGATTTTTTCGGCGATATCAGGATCCGTCTCATAATAAAAGTTGGAGTTATGGGTAGCTACATAATTTGGGCTTTCAATGTAACACGTTTAAAATGTCACAGTGTATGTATTTTATTTTGATAATAATCTCGTGTACATAGTTACAACTATTTTAATAGCTAAAAGCATACTTTTCTTTTTGTCTTTTCAGATCGGAAGCTTGAGACACGAATAATTTCGACTGAGTGGAAAAGTTAATGGCTTCGATTACAAATTTATTCTTTTTTCAGGTTTTTCTAACTGTGCATATGTTAGACTAATTTTGTTCTTGAAAATAATAAACTTTCAGTATCATTTATCAATAAATTAATGTGATTTGTAGTGTTTCATACCAAGTTTCTGAAGTATCGCTGGAATAAAAGCAAAATAGAGACATTAAAAATATGTTGTAGGCGTTGTAGTACATTATTGTCTGGCAATACCCAAGAGCTGAAAATAAAAAGTAGTGACAAAACTGAAGTTGATTCAAAAATCAAGGAATTGCAAATAAAGCTGACGAAAAAGGAAGCGACGCTTATAGATTTTTTTCCTCGAAAATTTCTTCGTCATCAAAACCACCAAAACAACTAAAGTCAGTCGGTGTAAAAGTAAGTTTGGGTGTTACACTATTTTAACATTTGTTCTCCCCACTAAACATTTATTTAGTGTTCTGTAGCAAACTGAAAAACAGAACAACCCAATTAGTTACGTTCCATTGTTATTAATCGCCAACCGCATCTTTCTGTTTGTCTGTTGAAGGTAATCTTGGAAGGTACAGTGTCGATTGCAATGTAGTTCCCACTATCGTGTAGCTGGATTCCTCAGAGTGATTTAATACGCTTATTATGTGAAACGCCCATAGTCAACATTTTACATGCTTACTACTAACTGCACGAAGGAGCCAAACAGGGAATACCAGAAGACACTAAAGATATTAGTATGTAACGAAGTGGAAGCTAGTTAACTCAAACAGTACCTAAATCAACGTCTACTCAGAACACTTCTAAGAATACAATTTTAGAATGTGCTAGAACGTGAGATCAATAGCCTGCTGTTAGAACGCGATGCTGGCACAGCGACAGATGAGGCGGCAAAAAGAATAACAGCATTAAGAAAAGATATTCAACAGGAAAGAAACCAACTGTAGAGAAAGATCAGCGCAGCCAAACTACAGAAAAAAATGCGGTGCTAAAGAACAAAAACAGTTCTAGAAATTTGTGAAAGTAATTTCAATTCAACAACAGCTCTTAAAATTCGATATACCGCTGGTCGGTCTAAAGTAAAAAACAAAATTAATCTGGTTTACCTGAAGTCATAAAGGAGACAGCAGTTTTTGGTGGTGCAGCTGATGATTGGCGTCGCACTGAAATTATAAGGTGCTGCAAAACATTGGATCACTTATAAGTCGAACTATGTAAACAAGGCTATACTATTATTGGATCAGGCTTATATTTAAGACTCCTTCCCAGTGTGTTACACTTTGGGCCTACATTGGTACTGATTCGTAGTGGAAAACGTTCTTCATCTCGCGCAGAGCCTCATGCCACAGATGTACATGGACATTCTGAATTACCAGCTATCGAAACGTTAATTGGAATTCGAAAATGTTTTGTAAAACCTGTTTTTGTTTGCACTTGCGATGGTGGTCCCGACGAAAATCCATGATCACGAGCTAGTTATAGTTTCAGCTAAAGATTTCGACTTGGATGCTATTTACATCGCCACAAATGTTCCAGAAAGGAGTGCATTTAATAGTTTGGAGCAACGAATGGCGCCTCTTACACGCGGACTTACTCGTGGTGTGTTAAAACATGACAGTTTCTGTTCACATGTTGATTCCAGTAATCGAACTACTGATTTGGAGTTAGAAAAACGGAATCTTGAGAGTGCAGGCTTCGTGCTGGCTAATATTTGGAGCCAATACTCAATTGACAATTTTTCTGTGGTTGCCACATACAATGTGCCAACAGATACCAGACTGGGTATCGTACAGGCTACAATAGTGGGAAAACCGATGCCGCTTGGTACTCAAATCACACCTTATGTGAATCACAATATTTTTTACAAATTGTAAGATGCGAGGTTGTCGCGTGTTGCGGTGTGTGACGCTCTAGCCTGTGGCGATTATTACGAGAGATGTTTTTATCACTATCTGTTTTAATTAAACTGACTTTAGAGTGGTATTCACCCATAGGAAATGATGACTCCGCAGGTAAATTTGCTCCGCTGTTATTACAGCTATCTTTAGATCTTCGAGAGTCTTCACGTTTGAAGCAAGATCCGTACCATGGCTGTTGCCCCAGCGTCGAGGCAAACTTATTTAAACGATTGTGTGGCACATGTGGCTTATACTTTTCGTTATGCGGAGCAACGAACCAACATAATCAATCATATAAGAACCAACAAGAGGCTTTGCCCTTCACGAAGATTCATCCACATGGAGTTGGAGATAGACGTGCCAGGGAAGTTCTTCATTTGATGATCGATGGTGATTCTATGTGCTTGGATGAAGATAATGTGGAAACATCGAATGTTTCTAACGTTATACAAATCGAGAACTAAGTGACTGCGATGCTAATCACAAATAAAATAAAGGAATGGGTTCAAAGTCCTTGGACACAAGATAATTAAATGTTGTACCTTCATTTGATTTGTTGTGTTTCGTAAGTTTTCTCAAACGTTTGATTCCTTCTTGATTTTATGAAAAAAGATTTTGTTTAGAAATATATAAATAATTTTAGAAGTGCTGTTTTAATTTAATAATTCCGAAATTTGAAACTCTAATACATTTAACGTCACACCACTGGAGGAGAGGGGTCACACAAATGTAACCACCTGTGACAAGGAGGGGATGGGTCTCCAACAATAATGAAATTCGTGTGACGTAATTTCTGTGTGGTCCCTAATAACTCAAATTATAACTAATACATATTAATAATTAATAGATATTTGTTAAAAGGGCGAAAGGAAAATACTGATATTTCGTTGTATTGTCTCCTTTGATTGATTTACTTGTCGAAATCGAACTTAAAAGTCTTTCACTAATTCCAAATGTCCAAAAATGATACATACACGTATGTAGTATCTTAAAGAGACTAAAAGTACTAATGGGTGCTTATCCATGGTCAAAAATAGAGTTTTTCACTATTTTCGTTAGCAAACCCATACATTGTTCAGATATACGTTGATAAAACTGTCTTTCATAATGTTGAATCATCATGTTCAGTAGTTTTAAATATTATTAGTCAGATCAGCCAGGCAATCACCACCAACAATAGCTGTACACTACACTCATTTCTTACGATTAATTAACACGTAACAGCAAAACAAAAATGGTTCATTTCCCCTTAGAGTTTTTTTTTAAGTTTGGACAAATTTTAACAGTCATATTGTTTACTGAAATTTTAATTAGGAGTTTCAGCTGGATAGAACTGGCGACATGAGCAGTGCAGCCGATGGACCAGGTGCGTAAGTCTGCAGACGCGATGGCGTGATGTCCCAGGGCGGTGTGAAGTCCCAGAACCTTTACCGCAGCAAGGACCATCCAGGCAGGTTACTCGCAGTTAGTGGACTTGATACCTGGAGGTCGTTCAGGACAGGGTTCCATGGTGACTGTAAAGATGTCAACATTCGATGGTTTGCATGAAAAAATACACTACTGGTCATTAAAATTGCTACACTAAGAAGAAATGCAGATGCTAAACGTGTATTCATTGGACAAATATATTACACTAGAACTGATATGTGATTAAATTTTCACGCAATTTGGGTGCATAGGTCTTGAGAAATCAGTACCCAGTAAAACCACCTCTGGCCGTAATAACGGCCTTGATACGCCTGGGCATTAAGTCAAACAGAGCTTGGATGGCGTGTGTAGGTACAGCTGCCCATGCAGCTTCAACACGATACCACAGTTCATCAAGAGTAGTGACTGGCGTATTGTGACGAGCCAGTTGCTCAGCCACCATTGACCAGACGTTTTCAATTGGTGAGAGATCTGGAGAATGTGCTGGCCAGGGCAGCAGCCGAACATTTTCTGTATCCAGAAAGGCCTGTACAGGACCTGCAACATGCGGTCGTGCATTATCCTGCTGAAATGTAGGGTTTCGCAGGGATCGAACGGAGGGTAGAGCCACGGGTCGTAACACATCTGGAATGTAACGTCCACTGTTCAAAGTGCCACCAATGAGAACAAGAGGTGATCGGCACGTGTAACCAATGACATCCAATACCATCACGCCGGGTGATACGCCAGTATGGCGATGACGATTACACGCTTCCAATGTGAGTTCACCGCGATCTCGCCAAACACGGATGCGAATATCATGATGCTGTAAACAGAACCTGGATTCATCCGAAAAAATGACGTTTTGCCATTCGTGCAGCCAGGTTCGTCGTTGAGTACACCATCATAGGTGCTCCTGTCTGTGATGCAACGTCAAGGGTAACCGCAGCCATGGTCTCTGAGCTGATAGTCGATGCTGCTGCAAATGTCGTCCGTCGAACTGTTCCTGCAGATGGTTGTCTTGCAAACGTCCCCATCTGTTGACTCAGGGCTCGAGACGTGGCTTCACAATCCGTTACAGTCACGCGGATAAGATGCCTGTCATCTCGACTGCTAGTGATATGAGGCCGTTGGGATCCAGCACGGCGTTCCGTGTTACCCTCCTGAACCCACCGATTCCATTATCTGCTAACAGTCATTGGATCTCGATCAACGCGAGCAGCAATGTCGCGATACGATAAACCGCAATCGCGATAGGCTACTATCCGACCTTTATCAAAGTTGGAAACGTGATGGTACGCATTTCTCCTCCTTACACGAGGCATCACAACAACATTTCACCAGGCAACGCTGGTGAACTGCTGTTTGTGTAAGAGAAATCGGTTGGAAACTTTCCTCATGTCAGCAAGTTGTAGGTGTCGCCACCGGCGCCAGCCCTGTGTGAATGCCCTGAAAAGCTAATCATTTGCATATCACAGCATCTTCTTCCTGTCGGATAAATTTCGCGTTTGTAGCTCGCCATCTTCGTGGTGTAGCAATTTTAATGGCCAGTAGTGTAGGTAGACTCATATTCCTACGTGCGCGACAAGAAAAACTTATATTAGCGTCCAGCTAATTTCTTTTCTCTTCGATTAGTGATAATCGTTGTTAACGATGTTCAGTTTTCGAGCCTTTGCTCCCCCCGAGAGCAAGAAAACCTTGAACATGCCTGGGAAGAGTAAAGTGCGATCATGGTGCCACTTATAAAAGGATTTATTTGTAAAAAATTCTCGTGAGTCTTAACTGAGGCCGCAGCATTATTGTGTGACCATGACAGTCTTGGCTATAGCGCAATTTATTTTGAGAACGTGGTAGACAGTTTTTAAATTGTCTTTATTACTTACAGACAGCCTAGGAATAACCAAACACGGCGTCTCTGCGCATTTTTTTGCATCATTTTCTCACTCTAAAATCACTTCCTATCGGTCCGTAAACTTTAAAATGTAGTCGTCAGAGATAGCATAACGATAACAACTGAGTTTAAAACTACCACACCGGTTGTGCCTCGGTTTCAATCACGCCATGCTGTCAGAGTGAACGGTGCTCACGTATAGCGCCGATTCAGTGAACGTTCTGGATGTGTGTGTGACCGGATTAAGCAGCGACTTCTTATGTTGCAACTTATTTCAATAAACACAGTCGTCATCGCCCTTAATTTGTTTATTTTTATTTTCAGTTGACCGGTTTCAATGTTCTAACAGATAATCTTACATTCGTTAATGACCGTAGGAAGCACTGGCATGGAGCACGTCCATTTGTGTAGGTGTGGAGAACACTGCTCCACGCCAACAGTTCCTACGATCATCAAGGAATGTAAGATCTGGAGATGACCTCTTAGAAGATCAAAACCGGTCATCTGAAAATAAAAATAAGCAACTTAAATGCGATCACGACTGTGTGTACTGAAATAACTAATATTACTGTAAAGATCGCTGTTTTTTCTATAACAGTGTTCAAAAAAATTTTGTACTTCTTTTGTGCCTGGAATTGCCGTTCAACTTCAAAACAAGGTAAGTGAAATGCTCTTTAGTTTTCACATACTTTATTCAGTGGATGAGACAGTTACATCACCTCACCACCTGTTACTGTTTCACCTTTTATTCATCACAAACAGTCCTAGATGCACCTGCCACAAACAACTGCTTAGACTGGGTAAAATAAGTTCATTCTTTCTTCCTTGGCTTACTTACTTCATATGCGCTAAGCTTCACTCACGAGTATATTAATTTACTATTCACCAACGACTCATTAATTTGATGCCTTTACATTGCGTTAGTGCAGGTATGGGCAGTGGTGAATCAGTTAATTTAAATGTTGGAGCGAAATGCGGTTGGCATCCCTGCACATGCGTGTGTTTAATGTGTAACTGCCGGAAGTTTCGTTGTTGTATGTCTGTTAGATATTTTTCAGTGCTGTCCTAGTTGCTAGTAAAACGTTGTGTAACACAGTTTGCGAATTTCGAGATGACAAAGCTTGAGGAGCAACGCGTCTGCATTAAATTTTGCGTGAAACTTTAGAACACCTTTACATAGACATGCCAAAGGATGCAGGAAGTCCAGAGTGATGAGTGCTTAAGTCGTTCTCGGTGTTACGAATGGTTCACACGGTTTAAAAATGGCCGGACGGAGCTTCCGTTCAGGACGCCCTTCAACGTCCATCGACGACGCTCATGCCAGGAAGGTCAACGAAATGGTGCGTGCCAGTCGAAGACTGACTGTCCGAGAGATTGCAGAAGAATGTAGCATTTCATTTGGATTATGTCATGAAATCTTGACACAGCATTTTGGAATGCATCGTGTCACCTCCAAGTTTTCTCCACGGCTCGTGAATCAAGACCAGAAAGACTTTCGCCTCGCAATCTGTGAAAAACTATTGGATGGCGCAAGTGAAATACCTGACCCATGCGGACTTCTTTTTATTTCCAAAGTTAAAAACCCCGTTGAAAGGATGAAGATTTGCAACGACAGACGAGATACAAGAAAACTCGCAGAAGGTGCTTCGCGCGATCAAGGAAGAGGCGTACCAAGACTGCTTCCGGAAGTGGAAACGGCGTTGGGAGCTGTGTATCAGTTGTGGAGGACAGTATTTCGTAGGAGACCATGCACAATAAGTAAAAGGTACACGTAGAAAAATTTTGTGGACAAAGTTCCTGAATTTTTGGAGCAGATCTGGTGTAGTGTTCTTGTCAACTACACTTAGCAAGGCAACGCCACTCATTCGTTTATTGAGCAGTGTATGTAATAGATTGCTAAACCACGAAACAACTCATGCCAAGCACCAACGAGTGCAGTAAACAGTCTCACCGTAGGAGACAAGAAATGAAAATATCAACTGCAGAACTAACGGAAATATAAAACATAAATAAGATCCATTTATTTGAGGCTTTTTGCATAGAATGCTATAGTACCCATTATTTACTTATTTGTTCGTGGAAATAAGTCAGCAATAGTACTATAAATGGCCGGCCGGCGTGGCCGTGCGGTTCTAGGCGCTACAGTCTGGAACCGCGTGACCGCTACGGTCGCAGGTTCGAATCCTGCCTCGGGCATGGATGTGTGTGATGTCCTTGGGTTAGTTAGGTTTAAGTAGTTCTGAGTTCTAGGGGACTGATGACCACAGCAGTTAAGTCCCATAGTGCTCAGAGCCATTTGAACCATTACTATAAATGTACATTTATCATTAATATTGTTATCTTAAGCTGGCATTTTAAAGCCACAACTTCGTTCCTTCACTTATTCATGTATCAGTGCTTAATAACTATTTTGGTGTGAGACTACTTACCTACTACTACAAATTATATACTACTACTCACCTATTTCTACAAGTGGTGAGTGGTATATATATATATATATATATATATATATATATATGTTGTTGTGGTCTTCAGTCCTGAGACTGGTTTGATGCAGCTCTCCATGCTACTCTATCCTGTGCAAGCTTCTTCATCTACCAGTACCTACTGCAACCTACATCCTTCTGAATCTGTTTAGTGTATTCATCTCTTGGTCTCCCTCTACGATTTTTACCCTCCACGCTGCCCTCCAGTACTAAATTGGTGATCCCTTGATGCCTCAGAACATGTCCTACCAACCGATCCCTTCTTCTAGTCAAGTTGTGCCACAAACTTCTCTTCTCCCCAATCCTATTCAATACCTCCTCATTAGTTATATGATCTACCCATCTAATCTTCAGCATTCTTCTGTAGCACCGCATTTCGAAAGCTTCTATTCTCTTCTTGTCCAAACTAGTTATCGTCCATGTTTCACTTCCACACATTCCATGAGCTTTATATATATACAATCTTATCTTATCTTATACTATGCAAAATTCCGTATTTTCCCCAAAATTTCAGTTAGAGGTTTCTGTGTTACATACTAAGCATCATATTATTAGTTACTGAAAAATGAAATGATCGAATGGCATTGTTTGCCGGGAGGCCCCATGTGGGGGAGTTTGGTCGCCGTATTGCAAGTCCTTTTTAGTTGACACCACTTCGGCGACTTGCGAGTCAGTGATGATGAAATGATAATGAAGGACACACAACACCCAGTCATCTCGTGGCAGGGAAAGTCCCTGACTCCGGGACCCAGTGCGCGGGAGGCGAGAACGCTACCGCAAGAGCACGATAATTAATACTAATTGATAAGTTTCTTATATCTGCTATATACAGGGCTAAAGGTTAGATTACCCAGTCAGATATCTTTATTATATGGGTGACTCTGTTAATGCCACACCAGATCCTATTATGTTAATGTTACAAGAATTAAAAGATGCTCCTGCGTCCGGCCATCCTAATTTAGGTTTTCCGTGATTTCCCTAAATCGCTCCAGGCAAATGCCGGGATGGTTCCTTTGAAAGGGCACGGCCGACTTCCTTCCCTGTCCTTTCCTAACCCGATGAGACCGATGACCTCGCTGTTTGGTCTCTTCCCCCAAACAATCCAATCCAAATCCAATAAAAGATGCAATACGTACAATGAATCAAAGGCAAGAGGAATTAAAAACCGAGGTTGCTATTCACATGACCGAAAGGTTGCGAACCTATCTAGAAACTGTAACTAGCGAGATTACAGACCTGAAAGCCACCATCACAGGTAGTCTTGTATCAATCGAGAAATTGACTGATCACCTAAGTACTTGGTAACTAGAGGAAGAAACTTTGAAATCTACCCTTCAACAGCTAGTAACTCAAGTAGAGTGTATCTCCATTGACAACGAAAGAAAATTAGAAGAATTTTTAAAGAAAAAAGGCGAACAAATTACCGAAACATTAGTATCAGAATTACAGAAAGCCGTGCAGCAAACTGTTACCAATGCGTATTTCGAACACAACACTTCTGCACAGGCAGTTAAAGAGGAATTAGGACTTACACAAAATACATTGACATAAGAGTTGCCTAAATGGCAAGAAAGTGTCCAGACTCAACTTAATGCTCAGGTAGGTAACATAGAAAAAGAATTAAATACAGTAAAACAACAAGTTAGGAATGACACACCCTAGGCAGTTCAGAGGCCTGTGATGATTGTTCAAATGGTTCAAATGGCTCTGAGCACTATGGGACTCAACTGCTGAGGTCATTAGTCCCCTAGAACTTAGAACTAGTTAAAACTAACTAACCTAAGGACATCACAAACATCCATGCCCGAGGCAGGATTCGAACCTGCGACCGTAGCGGTCTTGCGGTTCCAGACTGCAGCGCCTTTAACCGCACGGCCACTTCGGCCGGCTGTGATGATTGTCATAGTCCACTGTTCAATGAAGATATTTATGTTGATGAGATGCATTGTAGTGATCTGTTGCCTCAAAACCATAAAAGTGGGAGTATGGTGGCAGAGCTATCTTTCTCTGTTATTCTGCCAGACAAAGGTCTGCTCAGACACAAGCAGCTTCAACTGCTCGCCTTTATGGCAAGCAGCAATAATGACAGTTATAGAAAGTACAATAACAGTCGTGGTGCGAGTTACTTCTCGCAGTGCATGTGAAGTTTTGTTGATGCGCTACGTCACAAGATGGAGACTTCAGTTTTAGAGCTCCTACACAATAGGCTGAATCGTCCGTCATGTTTTCCGCTACTCTGAGGATTCGGCGATGTTTACCTTTCGGGTGGTTAACCTATTCATGCAACAGTACTTCTTATGAAATATTTGATACAGCATGTCCGTAGTGTACGTAACAGTAATTAATGTGTATAGAAATACTTAGAAAGCCCTTTTCATATAACAGAAAAATTGAAATGCATATTACACTGCTATAAAAATGCAGGCTCGGAACTTGCGTCATAGTTTGTGAATATTAAATGTGATGAGTTAAGAAGTCGGTAACAACGTCTTCAAATATGGGTGCTATGCTGTAACAACCTGTGCCTTTTTGTTAGTTTTTGCACGTATGTAGACACTTGCAAAAGTAGTGTTTATGCTTTAATCGTAAGTAGGTGCTTTAAGAAATGCGGCAGTGTCATTTTACAGAGGGGCAATTGTACCGTGCATGAACTCAACCTTAGAAGTATGTTCATACAGGCCTCTGAGGCAAAACTAACATTTTACGTCATTTTTTGTTCATTACATCAAACAAATTAGTTCTTGTCTAACAGGGAGGTACGAGTAAACGCCCCCCACCCCCAAATCCAACTGTAAATTTTGTGTATATGAAATTCACGCTTTTATTAAGTGTCAGAAAAATAAGACGGAAACGTTGCTATTTGTTGAGTTGTGGTCAAAACTTTATTCATTGGAGGTTATGTTACTTGTGCAGGTTCCCTCACAATGACCAATCACAACGAACCACTAGAATGAGAGGGGGCGATTTAATTGCAAAACGGTTATTTGTTAGTTTATTCGACTACCGAAAGGATTAAAGGACTTTATTCGCACTGAGACCTTAAGAAATACTTTCCACAAGTAAAAGTAAGCCCCTGAAAGGTGAAAAGCAAATGACAGGCTCAGGAATTGCTCTATCTGATCAGCTAGGCGCCAATGAATACAGTCAAACTATGACCGAACTACGACAAAGCAAAAACCAACAGGTATTGTCTAATTGCTATAAAATGAATGATCTATTTATCTCTGAGATACTATGGATATATTTAACCATGTTAGTAATAATGATTTTTATAAGTTAACTAGGACACATTGGTGGCTAGTTGCTGTTATTCGGTAGGTACACACCTGTTGCAGCGAACGTAGACTGGTATTGCGATTACTGTAGTTTTAGTCAGTTGACATGGTCCAAATAAGTAATTACATGCACTTTGGTCAGGTGTTTGAAGTTTCTGTAGGTGACGAATGAGTCGAATTTCCATAAAGAATGGAATTTAATTCATGGGCAAGTAAGCAGAGGTGCAAGAATTTTGTGATATATATATATATATATAAATATATATATATATATATATATATAAGACAGAGCAGATACTACATTACCTAAAACAAAGAGAAAGAAGAGTAATATTATCTACATTAGCTAAATAGTAATGTTCTCAGAGATATGAAAATAGAAATTTAAGTGTGCTAGCAGGGAAGCTTCCCATCGCGCCCCCCTCAGAGTTAGTGACAAAATGGCTCAGTGGATAACCCGTTAAAAACTGAACACAGGTCAAACATGAAAAGAGAAAGAAGGGGTACTGAACTGTGAAAAAAGAAGCAAAATGGAAACAGTGAACGGTCCAAGAACAGGAAGTGCGATGAAAAGCAGCGTGAAACAGCACCGGCGTCTCGGGCGAGCCATGTGCAAAAGTCCCTCGTGCCATTTATTTCATTTTATTTTATTTTTCAGAACGTTATGGACTATCCGTCCGGTCAGTGAAACGTTTGTCCTCTTCCTGTTCTCAAGGCAGTTGTCATACTATACATTGGTTATAGAATATGAGTCATATGGCAAGAATACATTACCGTCACAAGTAAATGTGATGAATGGTGAGAGCAGGCGAGATACCACATAGACGTCTCACAGAAATGAAAACAATATATAAGCGGGTGTGAACGAAGGAATTCAAGAGTCAAGACTTCCAAAACGGAACGCAACTTCAAACTCTGTCAAACATATGTTTTGACAGGGTGCAGAAAAACTGCGTGATTGTGAAACTGTTGAGTTTATTTGTTGCAGCTTGTGTGACAAACTGTTATGTTTTCTTCATTTCCTTGGGAGCGACCACATTCACTTTCATAAGAACACCTATATCGGGCGAGGACGCATATCTATCTCACTCACTTACCAGTCGTACAAATTAGGTGCGTCGGTAAGAGATGTCTATCATACGACATGCCGTGTATGACACACCAGACGTGCTTCCTGGTGGAGGATTCGGTTGACTTGTCGCCTTGTCATCGAATGTTTGCCGTTCCCATTCGAAAGCCACTTCCTTTCCGATGGTAATAGAGCAGCAGTACAGAACCAACTATCATTATAGGGCCCTGCCCAACATCCCGCTGTTGCAAACGGATCTTACACCACGACACAGACACAAATTTGAATAAAGCGAAAAAAAAAAAAGCTGACACGAGGGAGATTCCAACACAGCTTGCCCGCTAGGTAGACCAACACCGTAACCACTTTTTCTCTGCCCGGGGACTAGGTGTTTGTGTTGTCCTCAATCATTTCATCGTCATCATTATCATTAGTTTCAGTGGCTAGGTTGGACTGTGAAAAAAAAATTGGACTGTGGAAAAATTGGGACTTTGCACGGCCGCTTATGAACGCGTAGTTGAGCGCCCCACAAACCAAACCTCATCAACCTCACCGTAACTGCTTGACCACTTAATCACAACGCCATTTATCCTCCTGGGCGCTCTAAATTGCACTTCCTGTTCTTGGACCGTTCACTATTTCTATTTTGCGTTTTTTTTTTCACAATCCAGTACACCTTCATCTCGTTTCCATTCTTGACCTGTGTTCAGTTTATGACGGGCTGTCCCCTGGCACCTCTTACCACTAAATCTGAGGGCGGACCGTTGGGGAGTTTCCTTTGTAACAGAAGACGTACGTATAGGCTTACTATTTCCTGAAGCCTTAGTTATAAACTGTCAAGCAATGTTCATGCACAGTCTTTGAGTGAAAATATTGCATTGAATTATCATAGTAAGAGTAAATATCTAAGTATTGTGGAAACCGTCCGCCCCCGGTAGCTGAATGGTTGCCGGCATGGCAGCTCAGCGTGTTGGGTCAGAGCTGGTTGGCCTCTGCAATAAAAAACTGAGTGGAAGGATCAACAAACGAAATTGAACGGATGTCATGTGACGTCCACAACGACCAAACACAACGATCAACAACGAACAAAATGAAAAAAGAGAAAAAGTGATCAGCGCAACAGAATGTCAATCCTAAGGGCCCGGGTTCGATTCCCTGCTCGGTCGGAGATTTTCTCCGCTCAGGGACTGGGTGTTGTGTTGTCCTAATCACCATCATTTCATCCCCATCGACGCGCAAGTCGCCGAAGTGGCGTCAGATCGAAAGACTTGCACCTGGCGAACGGTCCACCCGACGGGAGGCCCTAGTCACACGACATTTTCATTTATTTATTTTGGAAATCGTTTAACTTATGAAATGCAGGCTGGTGAGTTATTTGGGGGAACTATTTCCATTATACAGGTAACTTCCTCAGGTTAATGAATAGAACCTGTAAAAACAATAGTAAAGAAATTTCACTGTAAACTATTTGTATTAATAATGTAACTAAATGTAAAGAAATTTTAGTCATCAGAGTCACTGTGAGTGAAATATACTCTTTCTAGAAGAATAAAACCATGGAACTCTATTCTAAGAATTTAAAATTACCACATGCGAGTGAAAATCCTGATCATAAAATTATCGTCTGCAGCCGGAAACGTAATTTCACTCGTCGCAGCTGCCATTTTATTTAAATTTTCAGTGTTGAATCCGCCTTCTGGTATCTGATCAGACTCAGTTTCTCGGTGTGAAGCCATTATCCTGAACTGCTGACGGGCTATCAATGCACTACCATACAACACGGTTTGACACATCTATTACTTACCGTAATGCAGCTAACATCGAAATAGTATATAGATGGCATCTGCGTGTAGCTCCCTATAAAATACTTGTCACAAGACAAACACTAATTACTACTACAAGCTGCAACACCTTGATTTTGAATATTCGCCATCTTTTGTCTTCTTTTACAAAGTGCACAATAATTACGTAACAATTACAAATTTTAGCATTGCTAAAATTTCCTACTCTTAAAGCCTCAAATGAAAAAATTTTAGTTCTATTTTAAGCGGTACAGTGCTTTCTGGTTGAATAAGCATTACATTGACTTATCTCATGTTGTAACTATTAACAATGTTGTAATATTAAGAGTTTACAAATCTTGCCTTCCACAGTTGTATGTAAATTATAAGTTTTCATATAATCTCCATCCATTTAGAGATAAAGTTTTTCAGCTTTCAGAAAACTAAATACCCGTACATGTCAGTTCAGTTGAAATCCACATTCGTATTGTTGCAATGCGCGAGAAAGAAACAGACATTTATGAAACAAACATATCTGAAATAAAATTACGTATTGTAATGAACATCGCCTCCTTGGAACTTATACTTACACAACGTGTTCGATTCTGTACAAATTGTTGTAAGATTTGGGTCAATTCTCTTACTTAAATTATATATTTCTAATCTGGAGATATTTCTGAATATATTTGACTGCTAAAAATTAGTTTTCTGATAGTAATTTTTTTTATTCATATTGATCCATTTTGTAGTATCGATCTTGTACCACGACTATTAGTAATCACAACTGTCAACTTCAATGATCTAAAACCGAAGTTACAGTAAACATACCATTGTTATGGTTCAGTTTTCATGCAAACAAAATTTCTGTTTTCATTTATAATTTTTCTGATTTTGCCATCGACAATGAAATTGATCTTAGAAAATAAGAGGAAGCTACTATTTTTCATATTGTCAGAATTTGCTGACTGTGTTACTAACCATTAGACCTATATATCTTTATGTAATTAATTATTTTCAGAAAATATTATATATATTCAATCTGAAAAAAATTTCAGTTGACAGTCATATTAATATCAATTTGGACTACATCATGTTCTAGAAGGTACTGGAGGCTGGCTTCATAATAGATGTAGTGTGTATCTTTGGCGCAAAGTGTGTCAAGTGGTTTTAGTACCTATTGAGTTTGGTAGATGATGTTCTCTGCTGGACCACCTTTTTTTGTGGCTCAAGAAAGTTCCATAATATATATGTGAAAAGTGTTGCTGTAAAAGTGTGTCAAGAACATATGAGTAAATGAAGAAAAAAAGTTAAAAGAAACATAATATTCCAGTGACTTGTCGTTTCAACAGCCCTGGACAAAATTTTCTAATAGGTTATATAGGAACATAGGTGCCCACCTAAACACTGTGACCGACTTTGCAAGATAAGTACTATATATCTGCAAATATAATGTTTGTGACCATATTACATTATTTAAATTTGTTCGTATTACAAAATAGTAAGTACAGCCCAATTTTTCCTTCGCTAAATGTGCACAACAAGTAGAGGAGGACATTATAATATACACGATGGTAAGTATCTGTTCTAAATATTTTTGTCACCGTCACCAGTTTAACTCACTATAATTAACAACGAGCGAATTCAGTTGATGAAGAGGTCTACAGGTTAAAATTTGTAAGACACAAAATACTATCCTCTCGGAATGACTAGCTTGGCTTCGTATTCTCGCGACCGTGAAAATTTGGAATATTTTAAGGGCGTTAATTCGATTCACACTGGACACTCGGACTTTTTAATTAAATAATATGCAGGTTCTAAGCAATTGTTGCAATTCGTAGTTATCTCGAAGAGATGGCCGTAATGGCAACTCAACAGATATTGATTAAGCTGATTATCGCACTCAAGGAACAAGACTCAATCAAATTTTCACTTTGGAATCTGTCAGTAACATATTAAGAGACTAATTTTAAGAAATAATAAAACAGAAGTACTTAATTGAACCAAATAAATAATTATTCGCACTTATATCTGTTGACAATGACACATACATCTTAACAGACCGAGACCAGGAGAAGAAAAGGTAATGAAGGAAGTGACAGAAGAGGAAAGACAGACAAATGATGATAAGACTACTTTCTTTGTGATTAATAGCTCAGTGCATAATTAATTCATTATACCTGGTAAAAGGAATTTTACTAGCATAAGAAAAAGAAGAAAAAATATTGATATATCGTCGTAACGTAATCCAATTGCTTACAGATGATGGTGGTATAGAACTGATCACTTGGGTATCCTCACCTTGCGGATCATAGCGGGAACGGGCGAGCTTTTATCTATACTGCTTTCTTAGTACCAGCGCGAAGAGAGTTGATCCGAGTGTAACTACACATTTTTGGGATATCCGTATAATTGCGTCACTTAGTGAGGTCGCATGTTACACAGCACTGGGACTGTATTGGGTGGCAGACACTCTTCCACGACTTCGAGTTATCAAGTTAAGTGTCTAAAACGACTTGAAGAGATCTTCAGTGACAAGTATTTGGCGTCTGTTAGCCCAGTAGCGATAGTTTCAAAAAGAGGATACTTACAGAGGCAGTTATTTTGGTGTGATCACGAAATGTTTTTTTTATTTCTTCATTTTTTAAAATGTAATCAATCTCAAATTAGTTGCCTTACCAGTATTCAACTTTTTCAGGTTATTCCATCGTGATGTAAAGAGTAAGTTGTCTAGTCTCCATATCTATTTGTCCTTCTGGTTTTGCCCTGTATATGTGACCCTCAACCTTTTAATTAAGCAAGAGCTGATGTGCAGTTGAATCGTAAAAGTGTTCCTAAGCGTTTCCAGCAGTTTCCAAGGTAAAATTTAATTACAATTATCTTTGTCCTCTGAGTCATATTTGGTGGAAAGTTCCGTAACATTTAACATAGCAGTCTGTTTGAATAATTACACTTGACTAATTCTCGTGTGCATGTTATGAAAGCCTAGAGGCGTCCTTAGTGTGAAGCAACTGGGAAACCAACTGCGAGTAAAGTACGCCAAATGCGAGGTACAGCACAAAAAATTCCGTCCAACGCTAACCTAGGCAAACCTCTTGCTATTACTTTGACTCATCTCTGCCTTAAGTTATCTGAAAACTAAAAAGCTCATTCAGCAAGAGGTTTTCATCTTGCTTGAGAAAGCAACACCAGCAGTTATAATGTAATCATTAAGACTGGGTAATGCTTTTCACCCCTTCGGTTTTTGTAAGATGAATGACAGTTTCGCTTAAGAATGACATATTCGACACGTTACTGATAGCATTTTTTGTTTCTTGTTTCACATTTTTATCACAATTGCCTCTCCTTTCATATAATCAGAAGCTGCAAACAAACTTGCACTGCAATCATTCAATTATTTAATTTTATCCGGCTCCTCCCATGAACCATGGACATCGCCGTTGGTGGGGAGGCTTGCGTGCCGTACCGTAGGTAGAACACAACGGAGGGGTATCTGTTGTGAGGCCAGACAAACGTGTGCTTCCTGAAGAGGAGCAGCAGCCTTTTCAGTAGTTGCAGGGGCAACAGTCTGGATGATTGACTGATCTGGCCTTGTAACACTAACCAAAACGGCCTTGCTGTTGTGGTACTGCGAACGGCTGAAAGCAAGGGGAAACTACAGCCGTAATTTTTCCCGAGGGCATGCAGCTTTACTGTATGGTTAAATGATGATGGCGTCTTCTTAGGTAAAATATTCCGGAGATAAAATAGTCCCCCATTCGGATCTCCGGGCGGGGACTACTCAAGAGGACGTTGTTATCAGGAGAAAGAAAACTGGCATTCTACGGATCGGAGCGTGGAATGTCAGATCCCTTAAACGGGCAGATAGGTTAAAAAATTTAAAAAGAAACGGATAGGTTAAAGTTAGATATAGTGGGAATTAGTGAAGTTCGTTGGCAGGAGGAACACGACTTCTGCTCAGGTGAATGCAGGGTTATAAATACAAAATCAAATAGGGGTAATGCAGGAGTAGGTTTAATAATGAATAAAAAAATAGGAGTGCGGGTAAGCTACTACAAACAGCATAGTGAACGCATTATTGTGGCCAAGATAGACACGAAGCCCATGCCTACTACAGTAGTACAAGTTTATATGCCAACTAGCTCTGCAGATGACGAAGAAATTGAAGAAATGTATGATGAGACAAAAGAAATTATTCAGGTTGTGAAGGGAGACGAAAATTTAATAGCCATGGGTGACTGGAATTCGACAGTAGGAAAAGGGAGAGAAGGAAACATAGTAGGTGAATATGGATTGGGGCTAAGAAATGAAAGAGGAAGCCGTCTGGTAGAATTTTGCACAGAGCATAACTTAATCATAGCTAACAATTGGTTCAAGAATCATAAAAGAAGGTTGTATACATGGAAGAATCCTGGAGATACTAAAAGGTATCAGATAGATTATATAATTGTAAGACAGAGATTTAGGAACCAGGTTTTAAATTGTAGGACATTTCCAGGGGCAGATGTGGACTCTGACCACAATCTGTTGGGTATGAACTGTAGATTAAAACTGAAGAAAGTGCAAAAAGGTGGGAATTTAAGGAAATGGGACCTGGATAAACTGACTAAACCAGAGGTTGTACAGAGTTTCAGGGACAGCATAAGGGAACAATTGACAGGAATGGGGGAAAGAAATACGGTAGAAGAAGAATGGGTAGCTTTGAGGGATGAAATAGTGAAGGCAGCAGAGGATCAAAAAGGTAAAAATACGAGGGCTAGTAGAAATCCTTGGGTAACAAAAGAGATACTGAAATTAATGGATGAAAGGAGAAAATACAAAAATGCAGTAAATGAAGTAGGCAAAAAGAAATACAAACGTCTCAAAAATGAGATCGACAGGAAGTGCAAAATGGCTAAGCAGGGATGGCTAGAGGACAAATGTAAGGATGTAGAGGCGCATATCACTACGGGCAAGATAGATACAGCCTACAGGAAAATTAAAGAGACCTTTGGAGAAAAGAGATCCACTTGTATGAATATCAAGAGGTCAGATGAAAACCCAGTTCTAAGCAAAGAGGGGAAAGCAGAAAGGTGGAAGGAGTATACAGAGGGTCTATACAAGGGCGATGTACGTGAGGACAATATTATGGAAATGGAAGAGGATGTAGATGAAGATGAACTGGGAGATGCGATACTGCGTGAAGAGTTTGACAGAGCACTGAAAGACCTGAATCGAAACAAGGCCCCGGGAATAGACAACATTCCATTAGAACTACTGATGGCCTTGGGAGAGCCAGTCCTGACAAAACTCTACCATCTGGTGAGCAAGACGTACGAGACAGGCGAAATACCCTCAGACTTCAAGAAGAATATAATAATTCCAATCCCAAAGAAAGCAGATGTTGACAGATGTGAAAATTAACGAACTATCAGTTTAATAAGCCACAGCTGCAAAATACTAACGCGAATTATTTACAGACGAATGGAAAAACTGGTAGAAGCCGACCTCGGGGTAGATCAGTTTGGATTCTGTAGAAATGTCGGAACACGTGAGGCAAGACTGACCTTACGACTTATCGTAGAAGAAAGATTAAGGAAAGGCAAACCTACGTTTCTAGCAATTGTAGACTTAGAGAAAGCTTTTGACAATGTTGACTAGAATACTCTCTTTCAAATTCTAAAGGTGGCAGGGGTAAAATACAGGGAGCGAATGGCTATTTACAATTTGTACAGAAACCAGATGGCAGTTATAAGAGTCGAGGGGCATGAAAGGGAAGCAGTGGTTGGGAAGGGAGTGAGACAGGGTTGTAGCCTCTGCCCGATGTTATTCAATCTGTATATTGAGCAAGCAGTAAAGGAAACAAAAGAAAAATTTGGAGTAGGTATTAAAATCCAGGGAGAAGAAATAAAAACTTTGAGGTTCGCCGATGACATTGAGACAGCAAAGGACTTGGAAGAGTAGTTGAACGGAATGGACAGTGTTTTGAAAGGAGGATATAAGATGAACATCAACAAAAGTAAAACGAGGTTAATGGAATGTAGTGGAATTAAGTCGGGTGATGCTGAGGGAATTAGATTAGGAAATGAGACACTTGAAGTAGTAAAGGAGGTTTGCTATTTGGGGAGCAAAATAACTGATGATGGTCGAAGTAGAGAGGATATAAAATGTAGACTGGCAATGGCAAGGAAAGCGTTTCTGAAGAAGAGAAATTTATTAACATCGAGTATAGATTTAAGTGTCAGGAAGTCGTTTCTGAAAGTATTTGTATGGAGTGTAGCCACGTATGGAAGTGAAACATGGACAATAAATAGTTTAGACAAGAAGAGAATATAAGCTTTCGAAATGTGGTGCCACAGAAGAATGTTGACGATTAGGTGGGTAGATCACGTAACTAATGTGGAGGTATTGAATAGGATTGGTGAGAAGAGAAGTTTGTGGCACAACTTGACTAGAAGAAGGGATCGGTTGGTAGGACATGTCCTGAGGCATCAAGGGATCACAAATTTAGCATTGGAGGGCAGCGTGGAGGGTAAAAATCGTAGAGGGAGACCAAGAGATGAATACACTAAGCAGATTCAGAAGGATGTAGGTTGCAGTAGGTACTGGGAGATGAAGAAGTTTGCACAGGATAGATTAGCATGGAGAGCTGCATCAAACCAGTCTCAGGACTGAAAACCACAACAACAACAACAATTTTCTTCGCGAATTTTGAGTCCTGTTTCTCTGTCATTGAGAAAGAATTCCACACATGGTTTGCTTTTCTGATTTGTTGCTGTAGGTTATTCACAGGTTACGAAATTTCTTTCTGAATGTTCACGTCTTGTAATCAGTGATATGTGGTCTTTTAATCTGTGTTGTTATGGTGCCAGTGAGAGCACTCATAAGGAAAACTGTTTTCAGGTATATAATATTTAAACGAACGTTATGTACTCATAATGTTAATAGCGTCTGTAATGCTACAAAACGAACCGCTTCTCGTGAATGAGTTTTTTGTTTGCAGTTCTCTTAAGGCAGGGAGGGGTCCCGGCGGAGGTTCGAGTCCTCCATCGGGCATGGTTGTGTGTGTTTGTCCTTAGGATAATTTAGGTTAAGTAGAGTGAAAGCTTAGGGACTAATGACCTTAGCAGTTAAATCCCATAAGATTTCCACACATTTGTTTCTTAAGGCAGAAAAACAAAAATAGCTGCGATACTAGCAGGTTCCTCTGCTAATTATTTATGATATTCGAGTTGCAGTCAGTGTATCTGGATATTACGCTTTAGACTCAAATTATAGTTACAGAAATACCAATGAAACTCATTGGCCTATACTAGGTATTCCTGCTCCTAATCAATGCAGTGGCAGCAGGCGCTGACAAGTCTTCATGTTTCCCCAGTGCTAGCCAACTCAAGCAGCACATCAGATGAGCAAACGCATTCTGTCGCTCGTCTAATGGGGAACTGGCAACACTGTAGAATACATTTGGCAACTATGTGACCATCGATTTACTTCCTGGTGTGGTTCAGAATTGTCCTGATAAATCCGCTCGATATTTTCTTGTCGCGTAGAATAATTGTTCTGAATGACTGAGTTAAAAGATGATATAGATATAGCAAATTTATGTTTTTGACCCCACGAAGCTCATTCCGACAGAAACTGCAGCTTAGTTCACCAGATCCACTGCGAAGTCTCCTCTTAACCATCACTGACATACGAAGGGAGCGACACCTGCTATAACTGTACGATAGATTGTCAGTAAAGTGTTCGCCCTTCAAGAAGAAGACTGTTAGCTTTCGGTTCTAATCTCACTGGAGACAAGATTTTTACCGTCTCAGGACAACTTCTCCCCCATACGTTTTCTCGTTATCTTGATTCTGAATCCTGCAGATCTAAATGTGAAAAACTTTGCGGGCTTGCACACTTGTTAATGCCTACTGTTTCTGTTAATTGTATGGACTTAATTGTGACTCTGAATTATTTGTTAACTAGATTTCGTTATGTACACTACTGGCCATTAAAATTACTACACCAAGAAGAAATGCAGATGATAAACGGCTATTCATTGGACAAATATATTATACTAGAACTGAAATGTGATTACATTTTCACGAAATTTGGGTGCATAGATCCAGAGAAATCAGTACCCACAACAAACACCTCTGGCCGTAATAACGGCCTTGATACGTCTGGGCATTGCGTCAAACAGAGCTCGGATGGCGTGTACAGGTACAGCTGCCCATGCAGCTTCAACACGATACCACAGTTCATCAAAAGTATTGACTGGGGTATTGAGACGAGCCAGTTGCTCGGCCATCATTGACAAGACGTTTTCAATTGGTGAGAGATCTGGAGAATGTGCTGGCCAGGGCAGCAGTCGAACATTTTCTGTATTCAGAAAGGCCCGTACAGGACCTGCAATATGCGGTCGTGCATTATCCTGCGATCGAATGAAGGGTAGAGCCACGGGTCGTAACACATCTGAAATGTAACGTCCACTGTTCAAAGTGTCGTCAATGCGAACAAGAGGTGACCGAGACGTGTAACCAATGGCACCCCACACCATCATGCCGGGTGATACGCCAGTACGGCGATGACGAATACACGCCTCCAATGTGTGTTCACCGCGATGTCGCCAAACACGGATGAGACCATCATGATGCTGTAAACAGAACCTGGATTCATCCGAAAAAATGACGTTTTGCCATTCGTGCACCCAGGTTCGTCGTTGAGTACTCCATCGCAGGCGCTCCTGTTTGTGATACAGCGTCAAGGGTAACCACAGCCATGGTCTCCGAGCTGATAGCCCATGCTGCTGCAAATGTCGTCCAACTGTTCGTGCAGTTGGGTGTTGTCGTGGAAACGTCTCCATCTGTTGACTTAGGGATCGAGACGTGGCTGTGCGATCCGTTACTGCCATGCGGATAAGATGCCTGTCATCTCGACTGCTAGTGATACAAGGCCGTTGGGGTCCAGCACGGCTTTCCATATTACCTTCCTGAACTCACCGATTCCATATTCTGCTAACAGTCACTGTATCTCGACCAACGGGAGCAGCAATGTCGCGATACGATAAACCGCAATCGCGATAGGCTACAATCCGGCCTTTATCAAAGTTGGAAACGTGATGGTACACATTTCTCCTCCTTACACGAGGCATCACAACAACGTTCCACCAGGCAACGCCGGTCAACTGCTATTTGTGTATGAGAAATCGGTTGGAAACTTTCCTCATGTCAGCACGTTGTAGGTGTCACCACCGGCGCCAACCTTGTGTGAATGCTCTGAAAAGCTAATCATTTGCATATCACAGCATCTTCTTCCTGTCCGTTAAATTTCGCATCTGTAGCACGTCATCTTCGTTGTGTAGCAATTTTGATGGCCAGTAACGTATCTGCCACTACTGCTGCTACATTTGCATACTTACATGGTAGTCCTTTCTGTAGCGCTTCTTCACTACGACTGTGGCTTGAACGTAGGTTCAGACCGTTTCGGATTCGAAGGTGTGTGTTATCCTGCTAATTCGCGAGAATTTGAGACACTTCGTCTTACTGAAAAAGACTTTTTTTCGTAACGTTATCATGAAAAGCTGGAATTCATTTGTATTAGTAAACGGCACACTAAAGCGTCTTTTCGTTAGTTTGTTGACCACAACAGATAAACATAATCGATAAATTAACCAGCAGCAGTATAGTCTTCCAAATTATCTAAAACATTCTGACAGTGTTGAGATAGGTTTTCGACTGCACGCCTTTAGACAATATGCTGGTAGCACTTCGTCTCCTTGTATGTTATGTAGTGTAAGAGACAGCAAAGCTGTGCAGTTGAGCATAACGATAAGGCGAGGGGATCCCGCGAACTGGGTCACCGGCTGTACCTAGGAACAAATATTCAATTCAAATTTAAAGTTGTTGCAATCAAGATAATCTTATCAACACTGTATTTAATATACTATGTGTTACATTACTATTCTACTACATGCCAATAACCAGCAAGTGGAATCACTTGCCGGTTATATAGCGGCATCACGGCCAGTCCTCTGACATTTCAACATCGGTGCGTGGTTGGTACGGTACTAGGCGGTCGTGTCATCAGTACTGGTAAGTTAGAATCTTTGCATAATGAGACATTTCGTTAAACATTGATGCCCGTATCAGATTCAATGATTACGTATCTTTTCTTTTTCTGGTTCCACTGGATGAAATTCCAGCTATTTTGCTCCTTGCAGAAGTACATTAGTGACACCCTTTACGGTTTTGTATTTATGGGATGTGGGATCGTCGACTGTTTATCTTTTCATCTCATTTGCGGTGGTTGCGCTCTTTTGTATGTGGGGATCTAATGTATTTTACATAGCCCTTGCTTTTCGAGAGATTTTCCGTCCGGCCTAGAAATATAGGCCTATGAGATGCATTTTTTGCGTTCATGCCATATACCAGATAACCACCATATTAACCCCTGTTAGCTGACTAGTACGGATATGGCTGGCTCTGAGCACTATGGGACTTAACTTCTTTGGTCATCAGTCCCCTAGAACTTAGAGCTACTTAAACCTAACTAACCTAAGGACACCACACACATCCATGCCCGAGGCAGGATTCGAACCTGCGACCGTAGCGGTCGCGCGGTTCCAGACTGTAGCGCCTAGAACCGCATGGCCACTGCGGCCGGCTAGTACGGATATTCTGTACATATATGTTGTATCCTCTTTATAATATGATTATAAGTTCTGTTGTTTCTTTTACAGTTTGACAGTTTGTGTAGTCTTCACACTTTAGTTGTAACTTTTAACATTCACCTGAAGCTGGGACTGTTGTCCTGAAGCCTGGTTCTGCTTTCTTTTTATTGGTAAATAAAAATTTGTTACGAGTGTTGCCGGTGTTATCAATCGTGATTAATATGGCTGTCATGTGAAGAGAAACATGTGGCATTTTAAAGAACCAAAGAAAAGTCTTAGTCAGTATAGCCAAGTGTAGAGTTAGGCTTCCGTTCTCCTGAGTACTAATCTGTTGCCTTATTGACTGCTCCATCCACTACGGTGGACACACATAGCAAATGGCAACTTCAATACTTAATGAAATTTGCTTTCTATGGTCATAAAAAGCCGATTGGTGTATATTTTTATGATGTAGAAAACAGTACACAAAAAGTTACGTCTTACACATTGACTGTTACAGCGTTAAAAGTTGTCTAACTACAGTGACTAATAGGTGCTGAATTCTTTCAACTCGTCCGGCTGAGCTGGACGCTGTTGACAGGCAAAGAAAAAGTGCTCGTGGTAGACAAGATAATTGGCAGTATAAAAGTATCACAAAGACTCTGTAACAAACGTATAACATTGAAGAAATTAAAATATTAGTCAGTTTTGTATATTTACTTTTTAATTAGCATTAAGCATCTACACCAGCGTCAAATTCAGTCCCAGGATCAAATTTTCAACGGGCAGTCGAGTGTTTGCTGTAATGAAGCGACGGCTGGTTGAGACTGTGTGGCATAACAGACATTAAATCTGACTCTCCCGAGTGCATAACTTCAAGCAGTCATTTGAGAACCCCTAAAAATCACAAAAGAAGCTTCAGGCAGGTGATATACACCACAGGCTCTGTGTTAGGTTGTACCAGGACTGAGAATTCGTTCAGAAAAGTATTTGTCTAGTCTTGTCTTTCTTATGTCAGATTCTGCTGAATCTGATGCCGCCGGAGCGACAGCCGTGGCTCGATGGTATGCACGTCGTGAGGCGTACTTAGCAAGACAGTCCTCGTCCACTGCACTTGTCATATCCGACACAAAATGTCATACCGGCGACTCCAGGCGCAGTTTATTCCGGGGGAATGCTCCAGTTACGAATCTTTCCATCCATGGCGCAGCGTCAAGATTCCGCCGACGAACACCATTATCAAGCCGATGCCTGCCATGCCAAAGAAAAGACCCATACCGAGGGCAGGCGCATTCTTAATAAACTTTGCCAGCATAGCTAAATCTTCTGTTAATACTGCCTTCTGATTAAACCAGAAAGCCGGAAAATAAATTCTTCCGGGCAGCTTTTCGTAGAACCTGTGGACAAACAGAACTGATAAAAAGCAGAACGAAAATGTAATTAATAAAATATACTCCTCTGCTGAATACATCGTTTCACAGCGCTAGCTGTACCCTTGGAAACCCGCAGTACGAGCCAATTCGTTATGAAGCCCGACGCCATTATTTTAAGTGCTAAGCATTATTTGATTAAAAAATATCGCAGGGGCTAAATTATAGAGAATCGACAACAATAGCTCGAAATTTCACTGAAGGTCCATTAATCACTAATAACGGTGCAACCAAAAGATAAGAGAAAAATAAAATTTCCTCCTTGTGGAATTCGTATTTCTGTCAAATATTTACTCTCGACATAAAATTGTTACTGCTTTGCCTTATACTAAATACTCGTAGGAGGAACGACAAAATGCTCATTTAATACCAGACCTGCGAGGGTGGTTTGATAGGTCCGGTAAATTTCCACGAAAGAATGGAATACTTTTGTTGCACATTCATGGTTGGTAAGCTTGATTATTCGAAGGATCGTGTAAAGAATTTCAGCAATTTGCAGCGTACAATTCATTATTGACAGCCCTTTGAATTGGTCAGTGTGTCGATTGCGATTCAAGATGAAGAAAAAAGTGTTTTGTGCTGTGATTAAACATTTGTATTTGAAGTGTTGGACTGCGGCACAAATCAAAACTGAGCTGGACGGGGTTCACGCGGACTCCGCACCATCATTGAAAACCGTTTACTTTTGGATTAGCGGTAACAGTGGGGAAAGTGCATGAATTGGTCTTTCAGTTAGTTCCTCATCCATCCTATTCACCAGACTTAGCCCCAAGTAACTTCTTCCTGTTCCCTGACTTGAAACTTTGGCTTGCTGGGAACAAATTTTCATCAAATGATGAGGTGATAGTTGCGGTCAACGAATATTTTGCATGCTTTGACATAATCTATTTTTCCAAAGAGATGAAAAAGTGTATATCTCTCAAAGGAGACAATGTCGAGAAGTAGGGTGAGTTGTTTACGAAACAAAGATTTTTTCTTGAGTTTTTATGAGACTTATCAAACCACCCTGGTAAATTTTATGATTTCATACATTATTTCCGATAAACTTCTTCGTGACTGTGCTTGCTATTTGGCAACTATTCAATATTATCTTGAAAACCGAACGCAGGTGGTATCAGTGCAGGGGGCAAAAGCCCAAGAACAAAAATTGGAGCATGGCGTATCCCAGGGATCTGACGTAGGACTTCTCCTGTTTCTTATTTATCTCAATGATACAGGCTGTAACAATCACGTGTTACAGCTTGCAGGTGACATCACTCTTTCTGTCAAAGAAAAAACTTCATCACAAACTCTGCAAGCAACAGATGTGCTCTTTGAAAACGTCAAAGAGTAGTTAGTCAAAAATAAAATGAAGACGAACGAAGCAAAAACACATCATCTGATAACAGCCTCAGGGCCGTTAGATGCCAGGATAATGTGGAGGCTGCCAAACTGCTCGGCTTCCCCGCTGACAGCAAACTATCAAGGAATGTGCATACAGTGTGCGTGCGTTCCAATCTCTCCCATGTACTGTACTTTTTGAGGACACTAAAGGGTGTATTAACTGACCAGTACCTAACCGTGTATTGTGCACTACTTCATAGCCACATTAATTAATTATGGGCTGCTGATATGGGGACACTCTTCAGGCTGCAAGAACGTATTGATGCTGCATTCAGGAAGACTGGAACACTGCAAGCTAATATTCACCCATTTAGGAATAATGGCGGATGTATGTATGTATGTATGTATTTTTGTGCCTCCTCAGTGGAAAAGAAAACCAAGGAGACTTTAGCATGAGGCAAGGAATTCATAATTATAACACAAGTAACAAGAGGAACTTTGAAGTACCAAACTGTCTACTGTGTGAAACACAAGAAACGTCCGATACACTGTCTCGAGATCTGTGATGTCTGCCGCCAGCAGCATTCAAAAGGAAAACTGCGCAGGACTTAGAGAAACAACATCCTTTATAATCTACAGAAGAATTTTTCAACAGTCAACAGTGTGACTGGACAAAATAATGTTCTTTTCATCTGTTATATATATATCGTTACCGTGTACAATTTTCTTCATAAACTATATGAAAAACTGTAAAAAGTCTTATGTACGTAATTTTGACCGAGTCCATCCTGTCATGACTGGTAAACGACGCAGCACTAGTAATAAAGTAATATGACTATTGCTGCTTTTTGTGTCAACGTCCAAACATCGGCTCGAGCAACAGCTCATCAAATGTTTCGTTAAGGTTTGGACTTAAAATGATTATTTCCATTGCATGAATTGATGCTACCAAGGAATAGACAGAATTACCTTAGAGACAGTTTCATTACCAGTGAGCAGTTTTGAATATACGAGGGTCACTCCAAAAGAAATGCACACTATTTTTGTAAAAATACAGTTTTCATTCTGCATGTTTGAAAGTCTTACAGTGTGTAGATAAATCATTCCCGCTTGTTTTCAAACGTAGTTCAACCTGTTCCCGTGAGTGGCGCCGTCACAGCATGTCTTCAAGATTGCTGCTACACTTGACGTTCGTCAGAAGCAACGTGCTGTCATAGAATTCCTGTGCTGGGAAAACGAGACAGTGGGAAACATCCACAAGAGCTTGAAAAAGGTGTATGGAGATGCTACTGTCGATAGCAGTACAGTTAGTCGGTGGGCAAGCAGGTTACGTGAAGAAAGCGGGCACGGCAATATTGAGGATTGTCCTCGCAGCGGCAGGCCTCGTACTGCGCACACTCCAGACAATGTGCAGAGAGTTAACGAATTGGTGACTGCTGACAGACGAATCACAGCGAAGGAATTGTCACGCTATGTTGGGATAGGGGAAGGAAGTGTTTGCAGAATACTGGAAGTGTTGGCTTTAAAAAAGGTTTGTGCCAGGTGGGTTCCCAGTATGTTGACAGTGGCTCACAAAGAAACAAGAAAAACGGTATTCAGCGAACTTTTGGAACAGTACGAGAATGGTGGAGATGAATTTCTTGGAAGAATTGTGACAGGTGATGAAACATGGCTCCATAATTTTTCACCAGAGACGAAGAGGCAATCAATGGAGTGGCATCTTGCAAATTCACCCAAGAAAAAAAATTCAAAACAACACCTTCTGCTGGAAAAGTTATGGCTACGGTGTTTTTCGATTCCGAAGGACTCTTGCTTGTGGACATCATGCCAAGTGCAACCACTATAAATTCTGATGCATATGTGACGACAGTGAAGAAACTTCAAGCTCGACTGAGTCGTGTTCGACCACATCGGCAAAAGCAGGATGTTTTGCTGTTGCACGACAATGCACGGCCACATGTCAGTCAAAAATCCATGGAAGCGATCACAAAACTCGGATGGACAACACTAGAACACCCGCCTTACAGTCCTGATCTGGCTCCATGTGACTATTATCTCTTTGGGAAACTGAAAGACTCTCTTCGTAGAACAAGGTTTAAAGATGATGACTCCCTTGTGCACGCTGCCAAACAATGGCTCCAACAGGTTGGTCCAGAATTTTACCGTGCGGGTATACAGGCGCCGGTTCCAAGATGGCGTAAGGCAGTTGAGAGGGATGGAAATTATGTGGAGAAATGAAAATATTGTTCCTAAACGATGTATCTACACACTATAAAACTTTCAAACATGTAAAATAAAAGATGGATTTAAAAAAAATAGTGTGCATTTCTTTTGGAGTGGCCCTCGTTTAAGGGGTTTTGGAGTAAAACTTTTGACAGAGATGGCATATTTTAAACGTACTGTACAATCATCATCGCTTCGAGACCCGCTTTGCGTTCTCCGGAAGACGCCACATGCCGACACCGGGTTTTGAACCTAATCTTCCTCTCATCATCATCAGACAACTCCAACATAACAGTGCACTATACATCCATCCATTAAACTCTCCTACACTCCACAAAGACACACACGGTACAACCATCACATTTCTAGAAGGAAAGGGGACAATGTGCGCTGAGAAAGAACGCCCTTGCCGCTATGCTGCTGAACCCACTCCATTAAATAGCCCAGCCAGCAATGCAGCATTTACATTTTTTTACCGTAAGTATTTTCGTTGTTGCCCACTCACCAAAAAACAAAAAAACAAAAAGCTTGTAATACGGTGCGTTCGGCAAGTCGCTGTGTACTGGAACATAAAAATGGTGGTCCATCTGAAGTTTCGGATGAAATTATCTCGAAAACTATACATCGGGTAAAAATAGTGGGCAATAAAAATTCGTAAGTTCAAAGGGTTACATCAAATGATACTACACGTGACTTCAAGCCCCCGCCCCCTTGGGTGGGGCGGGGGGCAATTCTTAAATCTTAAATGGAAACACCCATTTTTATTGCAGATTTGGATTCTCCATAAAAAAGGAATCAATTTTTCCGGAAACATATTTTTAAACCATTGAGAGATGGCGCTGAAATCGAGAAAAAAGTAAAATTGGGGAACAACTCTTGATTTATTTAGAATTATCAAAGAAAGACATATCAAATCGACAAAAAATGTGCACCAATTCTTTCGTTACGCCAAATTAAGCTATTTTTGTACGAAATGTACTGTACCCTACTTTTAACGTTACCCAGGAACAACGACATGGACGTAGTAGAATGACGTTCCTATGGGGTGCTTCATTTGTGCGAGTCCCCCTGCCTCTGACATGTTGGGGTGCTTCATTAGTGTGAGTCACCTTGCCTCTGACATGTTGGGGTGCTTAATTAATGAAATTAGCCACGAAGAAATTGTTCAAAATTATCCGCATTTGCTTCAATGCATAAAGTCAATCGCCTGCGAAAGTTGTCCGCAGTTTTGAGCAGCACATTCCGTGGTATGGCTGCACACGCTCTTCGGATACGTTGCTCCATATCGTTTCGGGTTGTGGGCTGTCTTTCATAAACAATATTTTTTAAATACCCCCACAAGAAAAAGTCAGGAGATGTTAGGTCTGGTGAACGTGGAGGCCACTGAATTGGTCCTCCGAGTCCTATCCACCGACCAGGGCACCGTAAATTTAAAACGTTCCGCACATTTTTACCATAATGGGGAGCTGCTGCATCCAGTTAGAAGCACATTCTTTGCCTAGTTTCTAAATCAACATCTTCCATTAGCTCCAGCAAATCATTGCGGAGAAGTTGTAAATAAGATTTCCCAGTAACATTTTGGTCAAAAAATACAGTCCTATCAAGTAACCGTTTAAAATTCGACACCAGACCATTAACGACCATTTGTGTTGATTGTCAACGGGTCTGTGCCAGTATGGATTGACTGTGGACCAATAACGACGATCCTGAGGATTTAATTCGCCATTGTTTTTGAAAATGGCTTCATCGGTGAACATAATGTATCTAAAAAAGTCATTGTCACCTCTTATCATTTCCAAGTCCCATTGGCAGAAATGCACGCTTATTTGCATATCTTTTGGCGTGAATGCCCGTGTCAGTGTGATATGATACGCATGATATTTATGTGCCGTAAAAATCCTCAAAACAGTTGATTTCGGTATTTCAGTTTGTCTGTGAATCGCACGACTACTGATTTCGGGATCCAGCTGAACACAGGCGAGAACGGTGAGGGCACGAGCGTCATTTTCATTGTATTCGCGATGACGGGGGGGCGGTGCATATAGCCATTTCGAGCTCGTTGAGTGCAATTTCGAATAATGTTTTCGCTGGGATGTCGTCTGTTTGGGAAACGATCTGCATACAATTGAGGAGCTGCAGCGTAATTGTTATGGCATTCACCTAAAATTAACATCATATCTACAATCTATGCAGAAGGATAGTGAGCAATGTTCCGCTAAAGAATAATTTACTTTCGTCAGTTGATGTTTACAGTTCACAATCTGAAAGTGAAGTGCCGTCTGATCGCATTACACTGACCTTTATACTGAGCCATAGTTCGCAGTTTGGCCACGGTAGCGCCAAAGTCGGGTGAGTAATGTAATTGTGAAGAGTTCCCTAAGGAGATTTTAATACCATTCCGCCTCCCTCCATTAAAAACTGCGGCAGGTAGGATACGTTTTGTAAAAAAAAAATAGCTTAATTTGGCGTAATGAAAGAATTGGTGCACATTTTGTATCGATCTGATGCGTCCTTCTCCAATCATTCTAAATAAATCAGAGTCCTTCCGCAATTTTAATTTTTCTCGATTTCAGCGCCATCTGTCAATGGTTTAAAACAATTTTCAGACAAAACTTTATTACTTTTTATTGAGAATCCGAATCTGCAATAAAAAAATGGATGTTTCCATTTAAGATTTAAAAGTAATCCCCCGCCCCACCCAAGGGGGCGGGGGCTGGGGGTCACGTGTTAGTATCATTTGATGTCCCCCTTTCAGATTACGAACTTGTCTTACCTACTATTTTTACCCGATGTATAGTTTTCGAGATAATCTCATCCGAAGCTTCAGATGGACCACGCTGTAGATTACATTGGAAATTCGAAACCACGTTTGCAGACCTGTGTTTTCATAGAAGCGAGACTGCTTAAGGGCGAAGCACATGAAAGACGGATCACAGCGATCCGTCGCATGCGATCGCTTCGTAGACCACTTGTGTGAGCGCAAATCGCAGCGATCGGTCGCTGATCGCTGATGGCAGGGAAATCCCAAGCAATCTGATGAATCGCATGTGAAGTGTGGTGGTATGCACGCGTGGCTGCAACTCGCCTTTCTAGTTACCAGTAAGCGTGCTTGTGTGGTTTTGTTTCGTTTCACTTTGCGCATGCAGTGTAAGAACCTTGCGTTAGAATTTACAATTATTCAGGGACCATGAGCCACTTTGAGAAGTGAAGCTGAGACCAGGGTTGCAGTTTATATTATTATTTTGCAGGGATTTGCATTTTGAAACTTTTTCTGTAGAATTAGAATTGATGGGAAGTTCGTAGTAATATTTACGGTGCCATGGAGTACATCTGATAATTTGGGTTATTTATGAAACAATCACACGCATTATTAAAGTTCTTAACTCCTAAACAAATGACGTGTCATAATGTTAAGTGTATGTTTTAATTTAAATGTTCAGGACAAATCTATTATATAGTTATACTCATTCAAACACTTCGTAAAGAAAGCTATGGTAATCGGCAGTACTGATATCGAAAACTTTCTAGACACGTTAAGACTGCAAGTACTTCAAGTACTGTACTTGCAGTTAAACGATAGGACTAAAGAATCAAAAATGAATTGAGAACTACAAAACGAAAAAACACCTTGTATTAGGACACTGGAATGATGAAAGGAACCCACTTAACGTCAGTGGATAAAATAATATATTGTATTAAGTAACATACGATCCGCAAGGAAAGCATTTCAAAACAAGTTACTACATTACAGTGCCCATTTTTTTGAAATTTGTTATTTGCATGTATTCGTGGGAATATGGAGATCTATTGCAGTTGCTGCTAAACATAGCAGTCCATTTTCGTAGTGAAGCTTCGTAATAAGGGCTGAGATTCCTTGGCAAATGGCATGCTTCGGAAAGCCGCGATTAGTAACCCGAATGTGTGGTCCTTTAATTGGTTGAGTAACATGAACTGTTTGGATCAACTGATGAAAGCTATTGAATACGATGTGCACCGTTCAGATGTCAAATTTTTTAAATTATGGTGCTTTCAAATGAGGAACGTATTATTTTGTTGAACATGTGTCTCGATAAAGTGATAGATAGATGGATTAACTGCAGGAGGAATTTGCTGAAAAATTCCCGGGAAAGCCGTAACTCAGCGCAATGCGATTCGTCGACTAATTAAGAAATTTCGATGGGTAGGTTCAGTGTTAGATGTCGAACGAACTGGAAGACCATCTAAACCAAACGAGTAGGAGTTGCTGGAGATTTCTGACTCTTTGCAGCAGAGTACAGAAAAATCATTGCGCAAGTTGCCACAAGAACAGGATATCGGGATTGCAACCACGCATGATGTATTAGGCAAACGCTGAAATTGTTGCCATATGAAGCGACAGTAGTGCAAGAACTGGAAGATGCGGGTCATGAAAAGTGAATCCCGTACTGCAAATGGTTTACATCTCTTTCTTAGGAGTAATGCCACTGTTCTACTTGACGTCACCTTCTATATAGACGAGGACTGGTTCCACCTCTCTGATCATGTTAACACACAATACACACGATTATGGTCAACCGAGAATCCTAGAGCAGTCCTTGAAACACTACTGCACGATCTGAGAACTGGTATGTGGGAAGCAATATCAACATAGCGCATTACATTGCTTTTAATGTCACCGAAGGTTGTTTTGACTTTTCTGTATGCTGAGTCAGTCCTACCGACAATCATTTCTCTTTAGATTTCTTCACATTTGTCATGCATCCATTTCGTCCTAGCTTTCCTGCACTTCCTCTTTATTCCATTCCTCAGCGACTTGTATTTCTGTATTCCTGAGTCTCCCGGAAAATCTTCGTACTTCCTCCTTTCATCAATCAATTTAAATATTTCTTCTGTTATCCATGGTTTCTTCGCAGTTACATTCTTTGTACCTGTGTTTTCCTTCCCAACTTCTGTTATCGCCCTTTTTTAGGGCTATTACTTATTGCTCTACCTATAGTCTTAGAGAACTTCAAGGGTATCTCGTCATTCCTTAGTACTTCCGTATCCTACTTCATTGCGTATTGATCCTTCCTGACCAATCTCTTAAACTCCAGCCTCCTCTTCATCATCACTGCATTGTTATCTGAGTCTATATCCTGTTCTGGGTGCGCCATACAATCCAATATCTGATATCGCAATCTCTGCCTGACCATGACGTAATCTAACTGAAATCTTCCCGTTTCACCCGGTCTTTACTAAGTGTACCTCCTCCTCTTGTGATTCTTGAACAGAGTATTCGATATTACTCAGCTGGTATTTCTCTTTTCTCATTCCTTGCCCAAAGCCCATATTCTCATGCAACCTTTTCTTCTACTCCTTCCCCTATAAATGTATTCTATAGCCCCAGAACTATTAGATTTTCGTCTTCCTGTACGTACTGTATTACCCTATCTCATCATCTTCAGCTTGCTCCTCCTGGATATCCGAAAGGGGGACTATTCCGGACTCTTTTGCCAATAGAGAGGTCATCATGACACTTTTTCAATTACAGGCCGCATGTTCTGAAGATAGACATTATGTGTCTGTTATGCAGTGGTTTCCATTGCCTTCTGCATCCTCATGTCGTTGACAATTACTGATTCTTCCGCCTTTAGGGGCTGTTTCTTACCCCAAGAACAAGAGAGTGCCCTGTACCTGTGTCCGCTCCTCCACCTTCTTTGACAAGGCCATTGGGAGAATGAGACCGATTTCTTAGGCCAGAAATCTTCGGCCGACATGTTGATTATTACTCAAAATTTAAGCGGTGGCTTAATTAACTAATGAGGAGGTATTGAATAGAATTGGGGAGAAGAGGAGTTTGTGGCACGACTTGACAAGAAGAAGGGACCGGTTGGTAGGAAATATTCTGAGGCATCAAGGGATCACAAATTTAGCATTGGAGGGCGGCGTGGAGGGTAAAAATCGTAGAGGGAGAGCAAGGGATGAATACTCTAAGCAGATTCAGAAGGATGTAGGTTGCAGTAAGTACTGGGAGATGAAGAAGCTTGCACAGGATAGAGTACCATGGAGAGCTGCATCAAACCAGTCTCAGGACTGAAGACAACAACAACAACAACAACAAGCGGTGGCGGATTTCGAACCCGGGACTAAGGGGAGCGGTACACCTCTCGATTGTATCCCATAATGTTTCGATGCTATAAATGTGATGCGATCTATGTGTCCAAATGATTAGTCGAATTGTCCAGAAAGTTCTTGAAACCAATCACGAACTAGTGTGGACCGGTGACATGGCGCATTGCCACCCATAAAAATTCCATCGTTGTTTGGGCATATGAAGTCCATGAATGGCTCCACGTGGTCTCCAAGTAGCCAAACATAACGATTTCCACTCAATGATCGGTTTAGTTGGATCAGACGGCCAGGTCCGTTCCATGCAAACACTGCCCACACCATTATGGAGCCACCACCAGATTGCACGGTACCTTCTTGATAATTTGGGTCTATCGCTTCGTGGGCTCTGCGCCACACTCGAACCCTGCCATCAGCTCTTAGCGATTGCAATCGGGACTCGTCTGACCTGGCCTCGGTTTTCCAGTCGTTTACAGTCCAACCGACTGGTCATGAGCCAAGCAGAAGCGCTGCAGGCGCTGATAGCAAAGGCACTCGCTTCGGTTGTCTGCTACTATAGGCTATTAACACCAAATTTCGTAGCACTGTCATAACGAATACGATCTTCGTACGTCCCACATTGATTTCTGCTGTTATTTCACGGAATGTTGCCTGCCTGTTAGCACTGACAATTCTACACAAACGCCGCCGCCTCCAGTCGTTAAATGAAGGCAGTCGGCAACTGCGTTGTCCGTGGTGAGAGGTAAAGCCTGAAATCTTGATATTCTCAGCACACTCCTGATGCTGTGGATCTCGGAATACTGAATTTCCTAACAATTGCGGAATGCTGCATGCGTCTAGCTCCAACTACCATTTCATGTCCAAAGTCTGTTAATTCCCATCGCACTCCCATAATCACGTCGGAAATCTCGTCACAAGAATCATGTGAGAAAAAATGACAGCTGCACCAATGCACTGCCTTTTTACACCTTGTGTAAGGGATATTACTGCCATCCGTATATGTGTAAAACGATATCCCGTAACTTTTGTCACTCACCTGAAGATGAGAGGCATGTAGGCAATTGAAATATTGGATAGTATTAAAAAAAGCTGGTGAGTGCTTCATGAGTAACAACTCATCGAAAAACTGAGATACTATCTTTGGCGGTCCGGTCTTCTGTTTTGTATCAGTACAACTTTCCCTCCTGTCAGGATTGTGTCGTCCGACTCAGAACCAAAGTTACTTTCCTGTTGGTGAATATTAACTGCCTGACGAAAAGTAAAGGGGGAGGAGGAAAGGCAATGAAACTTCACGAGTTGAGAGGATTTGTGATGTGATTTCAATGACTAAAAGATATACACTACTAGCCATTAAAATTGCTACACCAAGAAGAAATGCAGATGATAAACGGGTATTCATTGGACAAATATATTGTACTAGAACTGACATGTGATTACATTTTCACACAATTTGGGTGCATAGATCCTCAGAAATCAGTACCCAGAACAACCACCTCTGGCCGTAATAACGGCCTTGATACGCCTGGGCATTGAGTCAAACAGAGCTTTGATGGCGTGTACAGATACAGCTGCCCATGCAGCTTCAACACGATATCACAGTTCATCAAGAGTAGTGACTGGGGTATTGTGACGAGCCAGTTGCTCGGCCACCATTGACCAGACGTCTTCAATTGGAGAGAGATCTGGAGAATGTGCTGGCCAGGGCAGCAGTCGAACATTTTCTGTATCCAGAAAGGCCCGTACAGGACCTGCAACATGTGGTCGTGCATTATCCTGCTGAAATGTAGGGTTTTGGAGGGATCGAATGAAGGGTAGAGCCACGGGTCGTAACACATCTGAAACGTAACGTCCACTGTTCAAAGTGCCGTCAGTGCGAACAAGAGGTGACGGAGACGTGTAACCAATGGCATCCCCATACCATCACGCCGGGTGATACGACAGTATGGCGATGACGAATACACGCTTCCAATGTGCGTTCACCACGATGTCGCCAAACACGGATGCAACCATCATGACGCTATAAACTAAACTTGGAATCATCCGAAAAAATGATGTTTTGCCATTCGTGCACCCAGGTTCGTCGTGGAGTTCACCACCGCAGGCGCTCCTGTCTGTGATGCAGCGCCAAGGGTAACCGCAGCCAAGGTCTCCGAGCTGATAGCCCATGCTGCTGCAAACGTCGTCGAACTGTTCGTGCAGATGGTTGTTGTCGTGGAAACGTCTCCATCTGTTGACTCTGGAATCGAGACGTGCCTGCACGATACGTCACAGCTATGATGATAAGATGCCTGTCATCTCGACTACTAGTTATACGCGGCCGTTGGGATCCACCACGGCGTTCCGCATTACCCTCCTGAACCCACCGATTCCATATTCTGCTAACAGTCATTGTATCTCGACCAACGGGAGCAGCAATGTCGCGATACGATAAACTGCAATCGCGATGGGCTACAATCCGACCTTTATCAAAGTCGGAAACATGATGGTACGTATTTCTCCTCCTTACACGAGGCAACACAACAACGTTTCACCAGGCAACGCCGGCCAACTGCTGTTTGTGTATGAGAAATCGGTTGCAAACTTTCCTTATATATATACTAAGATGTCCGAAAGAACAGATACCATCTTAGTATATATATATATATATATATAGTTAAGGCTCACCGGCCACTTGGCCATCTTCTTCTTCTGTGCGAATGCACAAACAGTGCCCGAACTCTTACGGGAATCGGCAACGCGTGGGCGGGGGCACTACGAATGTTGTGCGGGACAAGTTGTCTGTGTCCTCGGTGGCTCAAATGGATAGAGCGTCTGCCATGTAAGCAGGAGATCCCGGGCTCGAGTCCCGGTCGGGGTACACATTTTCATCTGTCCCCGTTGACGTATGTCAACGCTTGTAAGCTGTTAAGGGTGTTCATTTCATTGTAACTTTCCTTATGTCAGCACGTTGTAGGTGTCGCCACCGGCGCCAAACTTGTGTGAATGCTCTGAGAAGCTAATCATTTGCATATCACAGCATCTGCTTCCTATCGGTTAAATTTCGCGTCTGTAGCACATCATCTTCGTGGTATAGCAATTTTATTGGCCAGTAGTGTATTTTACAAAGAACTTGGCAGTACGAGCCTACTTACGAGTTTTACATTGCACCCTGCACTGATTCGGTTGGGGAGGGTGTCATAAAGCAGTGGCATCCTGTCCTGAGGCAAGACAGCTCACAACTGACACTGAGACGGATATGACGTCAGAGCTGGTCCCACAAATATTCTGTCGTGGCCAGAACAACACACACACCCATGCCCGAGGGACAACTCGAACCTCCGGCGGGAGGGGCCGCGCAGTCCGTGACATGATGCCCCAAACCGCGCGGGCACTTCGCGCGGCAGTAACAAATCTAGCTACAAGCAATTACTCTGTAACAAGCCACCAAAGACCACACATAAATCAGCCCAAGTATCCCTAAGAAACCGAGCTTTCATTGTGGAGCTCGGTTTCACACTGAAAATGCACTAACTGGAGGCTGGTTGGTTAATACTCACGAAACTAGCTCCACAGGCTCCAGCATGACGTTCAGCATGAGACGCGCGTTCACGTACAGGGGGATTCCCGTGAACTGAAAACATAAAAAGAGATCGCATGCAATAGAAGAGGCGCATCGGTGTTTGTGAACTCACTTTAACTTGGAACAGAGTATTTAGATATTGGCCTTGCACAATTAGAATCAATTCAGGGCTGTAATTGCAAGGAAACAGTTTAGTTTGTTTTATTTCTTACGTCTTGGAAGTCAAGTGCTGTTTTTACATAAAATAACTTGAAGTTCGAGCAAGAATTCATATGGTGAGGAATTTGTTTATCATTATAGAATGACTACAGGCAACAGATACTTAGCGACATAAACATTGAATTAATAGCCCAAGAATAAATTAGATAGCGAATTCGTTTTTCATCCACCAAAGAAACCATTTATCTATCGATAAACTTACAGAATTTTGTCATTTTCGTTTAGAAAAGCTTACTTTCGCCTAGGACGGCACATCAGAAATAACACAAAATTTGATCTGAAACAGAAGCTCTGACCACGTATCCGGTATGTTCCACTCTATTGTAGTACGAATTCTACAACCAGAAATCCACTTCCACAGTTCCGAAACCAGCTGGACCCCCTCATCCAAATCTCAGATAACTGCGTTATGTCTCAGAGCAACTGCGGCTTCTTTTCTGTCGATTTTGGTAGGGAAACGTCCACTTAGAAGTACTGTTCACAGCTAAGCAAATTTAGAATAGATTTAGAAATTTCGAATAGATGGTTAACTGGTAGTTCTTCTGTTGCTTCCCGGGTTCGATTCCCGGCGGGGTCAGGGATTTTCTCTGCCTCGTGATGACTGGGTGTTGTGTGCTGTCCTTAGGTTAGTTAGGTTTAAGTAGTTCTAAGTTCTAGGGGACTGATGACCATAGATGTTAAGTCCCATAGTGCTCAGAGCAATTTGAACTATTTGAACCTTCTGTTGCCCACAGACGTTCGCACTGAACAATTTATGACTTAAAATAACAGTTTACAGAATACAAAAGGAATTATTCAAGTAGAGAATTTTTTCTAGTCACACGTACTGTCTGTGGGGTACTTCGAACATTTTAGATTTGGTATCTATTCTGAAGCGTTCACTAAAAAAATGCTGTTATTTATGTCTATGTTTATGTATATGTAGTACATTACAGTCACTTATACATAGCTACTCTCTTAATTAAAATATCGAAGACTTCTTTGATTTTTTAAAGCAACGTATCCATTCCCATAGTCAAAATCACTTGCAAGTAGACGGTTCATTGGTAGTCATTCCGTTGTTCACAGACTGCTGGGGAAAAAAATCACATCTAGCCACAGATTCCGTATGCAGAAGATTCACCCAAGAACAGCGAAAATCTACGTCGCGTGCTGTCATTTACTGTCGTGGAGTGCAAAAAATAGTACCATTACGACACTGGACATGCCAACATATTGAGCAGATTTCTAACGCGAACGTGAAGTGGCGCCAGCGCACGTGACTTTACAACTCATTCCATTAGCTGTCATTTCCTCACCCTGGATTCAAAAGTCCAATGGCACAGTTTTCAGTACTGCGTCAACGAAAATCATGTGGCTGGGCATGAATGTCACCAAGAAGGTTAAGGCAGTAAAGCTGCACCAGGGACTAAATAAAAGGAACAGAAAACATATATGTTGAGTCCAGAAGGGAATGACTCATAATAAAAATAACACAAGGTTATCAAATACACTGGTCAATAAAACGACTCCCTCGTAATCCTTTACCAAAGTTTGAGATGCAGTGGCTCTCAAAAGGATTTCAACACAGTACTTTTGTACTATAAAGTTGGCAGCATGTAAACAAACTGCTCAAGTCGAAGACTGAACCTTCGTAATATTACGTGAGAGGGGATACTTTACGGTCATCTTTTGAAAACATTGTGTCGTCTAGGCAGTTACTTTATGTTTTAAAATTCTGAAAAGGAAATATTTATTGTCTTTAATGAATTCTACAGTTACCGTAACTATTTTAAATTTTTCGGTTAAACTTAACTAAAAAATTTAAGTCTTAGTGGTGGATGTCACCCACCCCGATGAATGTCATATTCAATATTTTCAGGTCCAGGACATTACTTACACATCAATAGCAGTTTAAAAAGTGTGTTGTTAGTAAAAGTCAACAACAATGAACGAATTTTCCATTAAAAAAATTTGCAGTGAGCATAAAGTACATAACCCCTCCCAGTATCGGTGGTACGCGTTACTGAAAGTGTGTTGATATTGTTAAGAGTACGCAGAAGATATTTCCAAGTTCTGAACCTTGCTTACACACCAGTATCTCTTGAAAATGTATGTTGTTGATAAAATTTCACAACAATAAAACAATTTTGTAATTTTTTTTCAATTTTTTGAGGTTGGGCATATCCACCGTCAGAAATGTGCGTCACGGAAAATGCGTTGTTATTGCTAGGGTTAAGCGCATAAGGGATTCAGTGCTTGTTCCACGGCACAGCGGAGTCAGTATGGGTGGATATTTGTACGTACGTGCAGTAAATAAGCATAGCTCTCACTTTTGTGACAGCGGTGTAGGGCGTAACCTTCCTCCTGCGTTGGCTCAATTTGAACTACAGCACGGCTAGTGCGGGCGACAGGTATTGTTTGATACAACGGGATGGAACCGGAGAATGGGCGCTGGGCATGTGGTCGTGTTAAAGGTATTAAAGTGACTATAATGCAGTTAGTTAACAGAGGAGAGACGAAACGATACAGCGAGTGATTTACGCAGAATTGCATTTTACGTTGGTTATTACAAATAACTGGAAGAATTGTCACTGGAAAATGGAAATGAGCGTGTGGCATTGGTGGCCGGGAAGCCCCAAGCGGGGAAGTTCGGCAGCCGAGTGCAGGTTTTATTTCAGTCGACGTCACATTGGCCATCTCTCGCGCCGATGATGAGGATGAAATGATGATGAGGACACCACAACACCCAGTCCACGAGCGGAGAAACGCCTCCAACCCGGCCGGGAATCGAACCCGGGCGCGCCGCACAGGAGGCGAGCACGTTACCACTCAGCTAAGTAAGCGGACAGAATTCTCACTGATAGTTGTGTCCTAGTAACTGCTGTAATTGTCAATTACAGTTACAGAAATTGCCAGTTACAGTTACAAATAAGACGCATTTCCTCACATTTAAACATTCCTGGAATATATTTTTTCTACAATTTCAGTTGCATTCATATTTCATATTCGTAAAATGCACTATTAATCCGGGGGAATTTAAGACATAAATGGCTGTCGGTGTGACAGGCGCCAGTTTGAAAGGCAACAGGGGCGGGTCAGCTACACGCTACATTCCCGTAACTTCCCAGCAACAGCGATTAACGCATCCCACTGCAAGGTCCTCCCCTTGTCTCGTTTTCGTTAGAGAAAGAGGAGGCGGGCTGTGCAGCTGTAAGCCGGCTGATAATCGTATAGCGCCTACGACTCTCTAGCTCTTCTAAAAGGCACGTGGTTTAGCACGCTACAGAGATGAAAGGATATATATTTCAGTGTTTCATACTGTTTTAGTACATATTATTATTTATTCATTGTAGTTTTAGTGAACAGGTGTATTTTCTAATGATTTTAAATTATTTTCTGCGTAACTGTGAAGGTGGGTTGCTGAAGCAATATGGACGTAGTAAATATGTCAAAAATGAGAAAATTCAGTCAAATAAATATGTGCTTCAAAGTCCGTGGAAACATCCATTTGGATGACTTAGTTTGAGGGGAGAAGCGACTTGATCGTACATGGACGGCCCACACCGAATCTTCAGCATTTAAATACACTAACTAAAAATTACGTCACACATTTTCAAAAATCATGGTACTTCTCCTACAAATGGTTATGTGGCTGTAAAGAGACACAAAAACTGTAGTGTTGGCCATATGTTTTGTACCTAGGCAAAGTCAATATCTCACATCCTGTTGCCTCAGTGAAGCGGTACCTGAAGCACCAAATATGATGAAATTAAATGTAATCATTCCTCCAACCAATGCTTCGGCGGAAACACCATTTTCGGCCTTGGATCAAGACTTACCTTCGAAATAAACAGATGCAAACATGATTTTCTCACCTTGCTTTGTTACCCAATAAAAACGATTGCTCAAATCCGTGAGAAAGCAAGTGTCATTCAACGATTGCGTGATTTAAGTTTTCGACAAGAAGGATTGCAGAATTAACTTCAGATATAAATAAAACTGTGCGTATCGAAACTTTTAATGTCATACTTATTCACCTAGGTGGAATAACAGGTATTTTTCGAGTGTCCAGTATCACTCACTAGGCCTAATCTTTGCGAGGTTGGGCCCTGTACTTTAATAGACAGCATACGACGTTACTCAGTGTAATACTAGGGCGTGACGCGACAAGTAACGGATAATCGTAAACAATAACATAATTATAAAAACAATGACAATAATAATAATTACAATAAAAATAGTCACTTTTAACAATTTTTAAAAGCGATTACAGTTGGGCATACCACACGCCTCGCCACTGTATGAGAGGTACAATTCGGATTTCAAGAGTGTGTGGGTGTAAGGGCTAGAAATCATTGCGACTATAACCGATAGTAAATTCCGAAAGTGTCTTGAAACTTGAACTAGGATTATTCAGTGCTTTCCCAGTCGTTAACAGTACATGCTGATAATAATTACATGGTCATAATAATTACTTAACAGTGATCGTTGTTAGACGATGATGATGATGTTTGGTTTGTGGGGCGCTCAACTGCGCGGTTATCAGCGTCCGTACAAATTCCCAACCATTCATAAATGATGGGAACAACACAAACAGCCAGTCATCTCGAGGCAGGTGAAAATCTCTGACCCCGCCGGGAATCGAACCGGGGACATTGTTAGAACCGAATATGACCAACGAATGTGAGCTCTATTACTAATAAAACATTTCGACTGCCGAAAATTAATTAAATTATGATTACATTTCACCAGTAACCTGTGGAGACTATATCAACTGTAGTTTTAAAGTGTTTTTAATAACGGTTTAAGGTCTCATTTTCATAATAGTGAATGGTTATCTTTTCCAGAAAAGTTAAAACATAAAGGTAATTCCACAGAATTTAATGAGACAGTCATACATTCTTTGAAAGAAGGTAAAACAGAGGCTGTGCTTTAGAAGTACCTAGACAGGTGGGGTCCTTTTACAATAAAAGTTACAGAATCTCTGGTCATACGAGCAACAAACTACAAAGAAAGTGTTGAATTTGCGATCATAGCTTGACAGGCTGCAGTCCTTGCAAGAAACTTTTTCGCGTTTAAGCAAGTAGGAAGAAGAGAACTTCCTCTGCTGAAGAACATTGCAAATTGACTGGTACAAAGAAAAAAAAAAAGGTTCAAATGGCTCTGAGCACTATGGGACTTAACACGTATGGTCATCAGTCCCCTAGAACTTAGAACTACTTAAACCTAACTAACCTAAGAATAGCACACAACACCCAGTCATCACGAGGCAGAGAAAATCCCTGTCCCCGCCGGGAATCGAACCACGGAACCCGTGCGTGGGAAGCGAGAACGCTACCGCACAACCACGAGCTGCGGACGTTGACTGTCACATATTGGCCCAAAGGCTAACGGAGAAACATAAGGAAATTTAATTTGATATCTACTCATGAGACTATGTACCTTCGTCGTCCTACAGGTGGAAAGATGTGATCCACGCTAGAAGATTCCGCTCATGAAGCATGGATAAGAGGACACTGTTGTATAGGGATGTTTCTCCGTCAAAGATGTGGGCAGTTAATGCACATGGTATCATGAAAGACCCTGACTACTGGAACATTTTGGACAAACGTATGCCACAAAACGATGCAAATGCACAATGAAAGTGACTGACTAAATTTTGTATTTAGGATAATGCTTCTAAATGACTCTCCTGAAAAATATTGCAATTAATTTCTTCTAACAAGAAAAATCATTTAAAGCCGTATAATTTAGACTCCAATCTGACTTGTGTGCGACATTATCTGAATGCACTGAACTGATTCCTTGACAATGTTTAACATTAACGTGAATTTTCTGACGAAACCATATCCAGAAACTGAAAACATTTCTTCCTTGACTTGTGATTATGTGCAACGGACGTTCTCTGTGTTATCCTGCATCTCATAGACTCGTACAATGACGAACTTAACTGGCATACTGAAATGAAACACATTCATATTTGTGCTCACAATGTGCATTGCGTCAGCTGTCGCAAACGTGTTTAACTATTACTTTAGAGAGACGTAGAAGGGAAGATGCGAACGATTACTGGCTTGGATTAAAACAACCGCTAAACAATCTAGTATAAATCAACATATTGTCAAGTCAAATTCTAAATAGCAATTAGGCTTCCAATTACAGACTTTTTAGATATGCACGATTCTAAATACTGAAGGCACATAAAGGGCTTCCACATATTACTGAAAGCACAAGTTCACGAAGTCGTATAACAATTATCGTTACAAATGGCACTGAGGTAACACATTGAGTGATTGTATAAGAGGCTATAAATATAAAGTTATTCCATGACCAAGTTTCGAACGGGCTACTTCTGAGTCGAATAAAACCACACAAGCATGCGCTAACGACTTACGCAGATGGGTTGCCAGTAAAACCAGCACCGTTTTTGCTGTGTAAGGGGTCATAATGTTTCACTCTAATCCATAAACTAAAGCTTTGCTTGCCAGTTGATGGACTTAACAAGTACGTTACGGAACTGATTCATGTACTACCACTCGAAAAGCCATCATATCCTACGCTTAGAGAACGAAGTACTATTGGTGTCCTGTTCTACCAGCCCTGTCATTGCTGCGGACGAGTTATTTCCATATCTCGACGAATAAAACAGTTTAGAGCATTTATCATGAAATATATGTGTCTCTTGCTTTCATTTGCAAAATACTTCGTTTCGATATCTTGAACTGTTTATAAAATATGGTGATTGTTATGATCCCAACGCGAAGGGGTAGGAATGGACGCATTCGCACTACCGTCTGAAATATATACACTACTGACCATTAAAATTACTACACCACGAAGAAGACGTGCTACAGACGCAAAATTTAACCGACAGGAAGAAGATGCTGTGATATGCAAATGATTAGCTTTTCAGAGCATTCACACAAGGTTGGCGCCGGTGGCGACACCTACAACGTGCTGACATAAAGAAAGTGTCCATCCGATTTCTCATACGCAAACAGCAGTTAACCGGCGTTGCCTGGTGAAACGTTGTTGTGATGCCTCGTGTAAGGAGGAGAAATGCGTACCATCACGTTTCCGACTTTGATAAAGGTCAGATTGTAGCCCATCGCAATTGTGGTTTATCGTATCGCGACATTGCTGCTCGCGTTGGTCGAGATCCAATGACTGTTAGCAGAATATGGAATCGGTGGGTTCAGGAGGGTAATACGGAACGCCGTGCTGGATCCCAACGGCCTCGTATCACTAGCAGTCGAGATGACAGGCATCTTATCCGCATGGCTTTAACGGATCGTGCAGCCACGTCTCGATGCCTGAGTCAACAGATGGGGACGTTTCCAAGAAAACGAACAGTTCGACGTCGTTTGCAGCAGCATGGACTATCAGCTTGGAATCCATGACTGCGGTTACCTTTGACGCTGCATCACAGACAGGAGCACCTGTGATGGTATACTCAACGACGAACCTGGGTGCACTAATGGCAAAACATCATTTTTTCGGATGAATCCAGGTTCTGTTTACAGAATCATGATGGCCACATCCGTGTTTGGCAACATCGCGGTGAATGCACGTTGGAAGCGTGTACTCGTCATTGCCATACTGGCGTACCACCCGGCGTGATGGTATGCGGTGCCATTGGTTACACGTCTCGGTCACTTCTTGTTCGCACTGACGGCTCTTTGAACAGTGGACGTTAGATTTCGGATGTGTTACGACCCGTGGCTCTACCCTTTATTCGATCCCTGCGAAACCCTACATTTCAGCAGGATAATTCACGACCGCATGTTGCAGGTCCTGTACGGGCCTTTCCGGATACAGAAATTTTTGACTGCTGCCCTGGCTAGCACATTCTCCAGATCTCTCACCAATTGAAAACGTCTGGTCAATGGTGGCCGAGCAACTGGCTCGTCACAATACCGCCAGTCGCTACTCTTGATGAACTGTGGTATCGTGTTGAAGCTGCTTGGGCAGTTGTACCTGTACACGCCATCCAAGCTCTGTTTGACTCAATGTCCAGGCGTATCAAGGCCGTTATTACGGCCAGAGGTGGTTGTTGTGCGTACTGATTTCTCAGGATCTATGCACCCAAATTGTGTGAAAATGTAATTACATGTCAGTTCTAGTATAATATTTGTTCAATGAATACCCGTTTATCATCTGCATTTCTTCTTGGTGTAGCAGTTTTAATGGCCAGTATTGTACATACCTTACCGCCGCCAGACATCACGAAAATACCGCATATCACGGCTGCTGGCTTTGGTAATGGCCTCAATACGACGAGGAAGAGAGTACACACGCTTCTTCAGATATTCAATGTCTTTTGCGGGCTGGACTGGTGATATGCATGGCACTGCGTCAGCTTCCATTGACTAGAACCAGCCGACACTGCAGACTGCAATGGGCACGTGAACGTCGACACTGGCGTGCTGAGTGGGAAAATGTTTTCCAACGAATCTCGCTCCAACATGTCCTACAGTGACGGATGCATACGCGTTTGATGCTGCCGTGATGAACACAGTCGGGCAGACTGTATTGTTGAGCGGCATAGTGGGGAAACGCAATCTACGATGGTTTGGGGCACGTTGCCTATAACACACGATCTCGCCTCCTACGTCTTGAGGACAATCTGAACGGCTACCGCCACATCAGGGAGATTTTACAGTCCGAAGCACTGTCCCACCTGCAGGTCGTTCCATATGCCATATTTCAGCAGGATAACGCCTCAAGGAATGTGCAAGTCTTCTTCGAGGAGCGACGGGTCCACTGCTTTCCTGGCCTGCCCGTTCGCCTGACATATTACCAACTGAACATGTCTGGGATATGGTCCTCCTACAGCCATAGTTGATGCTTTGTGGACGCGCCTACAAACTTCGTGGCAGAGTATTCCCCAACAGCACATTCAGGTGCCCTTTCATTCCGTACCACGATGTCTAGCAGCTCTGTCGGTGGCACGAGATGACCCTACTGAATATCCACAGTCACAGTGCGTGTACCAGTCTGTAATGCTAATCATTGGTGTAGTATCATGTCCCTAATGAGTGGAATAAATTACATTGTGATCAGATCTCTTGGTCTTGGTGTTCCACTTTTTCCAGACTGTAGTTTTTGTATCCCATCAACCACGAAAGGGTTAAAATGGAACAACTTTTCAGAATCCTGTTTGATATTCCACTTTCATTTTAAAAAATGGCTCTGAGCACTACGGGACTTAACTTCAGAGGTCATCAGTCCCCTAGAACTTAGAACTACTTAAACCTAACTAAACAAAGGATATCACATGCATCCATGCCCGAGGCGGGATTCGAATTTACGACCATAGAGGTCGCACGGTTCCAGACTGTAGCGCCTAGAACCACTCGGCCACCCCGGCCGGCCTTTCATTTCAATTAAATAATGTAGCATGTAATGCAACTTTCTCGGACGAGAAATGAAAATAAAAAATTAGCTCCAAAATTCCCAAAGATTTTCCCAAAACGAGTTCCTAATTCGATAAAAAATGAACAAGCAGACAAATTTCCAGATAATATTTGGATATTAACGAGTAATTGAATCAGGAATCTAATACTTAGTAATTTATTAACATACGAAAGAAAAATAGGATTCCAGTAAAATCAAACTCAAAATTCAAAATCATAGTAAATCGCAATGTTGTTGTTGTTGTCTTCAGTCCTGAGACTGGTTTGATGCAGCTCTCCATGCTACTCTATCCTTCTAGCGAAGATGATGAGTATGTCACTCGTCGAAACGTCGCAGTTTGAAGACACCGCCACCCGGCTGGAAGCCCGAGAACTCTTCGCCACCTCCTCATTGATTATGTGATCTACCCATCTAATCTTCAGCATTCTTCTGTAGCACCACATTTCGGAAGCTTCTATTCTCTTCTTGTCCAAACTATTTATCGTCCATGTTTCACTTCCATACATGGCTACACTCCATACAAATACTTTCAGAAACGACTTCCTGACACTTAAATCTATACTCGATGTTAACAAATTTCTCCTCTTCAGAAACGCTTTCCTTGCCATTGCCAGTCTACATTTTATATCCTCTCTACATCGACCATCATCAGTTATTTTGCTCCCCAAATAGCAAAACTCCTTTACTACTTTAAGTGTCTCATTTCCTAATCTAATTCCCTCAGCATCACCCGACTTAATTCGGCTACATTCCATTATCCTCGTTTTGCTTTTGTTGATGTTCATCTTACATCCTCCTTTCAAGACACTGTCCATTCCGTTCAACTGCTCTTCCAAGTCCTTTGCTGTCTCTGACAGAATTACAATGTCATCGGCGAACCTCAACGTTTTTATTTCTTCTCCATGGACTTTAGTACCTACTCCGAATTTTCTTTTGTTTCCTTTACTGCTTGCTCAATATACAGATTGAATAACATCGGGGAGAGGCTACAACCCTGTCTCATTCCCTTCCCAACCGCTGCTTCCCTTTCATGCCCCTCGACTCTCATAACTGCCATCTGGTTTCTGTACAAATTGTAAATAGCCTTTCGCTCCCTGTATTTTACCCCTGCTACCTTTAGAATTTTGAAAGAGAGTATTCCAGTCAACATTGTCAAAAGCTTTCTCTAGGTCTACAAATGCTAGAAATGTGGGTTTGCCTTTCCTTAATCTATTTTCTAAGATAAGTCGTAGGGTCAGTATTGCCTCACGTGTTCCAACATTTCTGCGGAATCCAAACTGATCTTCGCCGAGGTCGGCTTCTATCAGTTTTTCTATTCGTCTGTAAAGAGTTCGCGTTAGTATTTTGCAGCCGTGACGTATTAAACTGATAGTTCGGTAATTTTTACATCTGTCAACACCTGCTTTCTTTGGGATTGGAATTATTATATTCTTCTTGAAGTCTGAGGGTATTTCGCCTGTCTCATACATCTTGCTCACTAGATGGTAGAGTTTTGTCAGGACTGGCTCTCACAAGGCCGTCAATAGTTCTAATGGAATGTTGTCTACTCCGGGGGCCTTGTTTCGACTCAGGTCTTTCAGTGCTCTGTCAAACTCTTCACGCAATATCGTATCTCCCATTCCATCTTCATCTACATCCTCTTCCATTTCCATAATATTGTCCTCAAGTACACCGCCCTTGTGTAGACCCTCTATATACTCCTTCCACCTTTCTGCTTTCCCTTCTTTGCTTAGAACTGGGTTTTCATCTGAGCTCTTGACATTCATGCAAGTGGCTCTCTTTTCTCGAAGGTCTCTTTAATTTTCCTGTAGGCAGTATCTATCTTACCCCTAGTGAGATAAGCCTCTACATCCTTACATTTGTCCTCTAGCCATCCCTGCTTAGCCATTTTGCACTTCCTGTCGATCTCATTTTTGAGACGTTTGTATTCCTTTTTGCATGCTTCATTTACTGCGTTTTTATATTTTCTCCTTTCATCAATTAAACTCAATATTTCTTCTGTTACCCAAGGATTTCTACCAGCCCTCGTCTTTTTACCTACTTGATCCTCTGCTGCCTTCACTCTTTCATCCCTCAGAGCTACCCATTATTCTTCTACTGTATTTTTTTCCCCCATTCCTGTCAATTGTTCCCTTATTCTCTCCCTGAAACTCTGTACAACTTCTGGTTTAGTCAGCTTATCCAGGTCCCATCTCCTTAAATTCCCACCTTATTGCAGTTTCTACAGTTTTGATCTACAGTTCATAACCAATAGATTGTGGTCAGAGTCCACATCTGCCTCTGGAAATGTCTTACAATTTAAAACCTGGTTCCTAAATCTCTGTCTTACCATTATATAATCTATCTGATACCTTCTACTATCTCCAGGATTCTTCCATGTATACAACCTTCTTTTATGATTCTTGAACCAAGTGTTAGCTATGATTAAGTTATGCTCTGCGCTATTTATAGAGATAACATGCTGCTATATTGTCTGAATGAAGCGTCGGCGCTCATATAGAAACTCCTTGACGTTAGGAATTTAAAACGCTGTTACGACTGATTATAGATTTGAGATTACAACCAGTCTATAGAGAATTTGGTGTCGCTGGAACTAATTTGAACTTATCATTAATATTTAAATAGCAACTGATAAACCATCGATTATAAACGATTTAATTACGACATTTGGTGAAGTAAATATCTCCCACAAGTCGCGAGTTCAGTTCATCAATGTTCTTTTTGCAATGTCGATACCGATACATAAGAAAGAACAATCTCATTGATCTACCGAAGATCCGAAGGACGTTACAAGCAGTTACCTTACGTGCAACCTCCTACCTATCTCTTTTCCTTCTGTCTCCTTGTTATGTTGCTGCATGCATTAAAGCGCGCGTTAACGAACGCTGGCGCACAGGAAGGGATACAGGCGCACTTTCGCTCACACACACACTCACACACACAGATGGGCGCGCGCGCTCACGCATACTCACACACTCACGAGCGAATACATAGAGCGTCTAACGTGTGTGCGTACGGCAGCTAACTGACCGGTTCAATGCCGAGCGTGAAGTTGTGCTTGTCCGGGTCGGGCTGCAGCCCATGGACGGCAGCGCCCAGCGAGGGGTCCGAGAGCAGGAAGTGAGGCCTCGAGACGAAGACGGGCGCGTTGAAGCGACAGGCGGACGCGTTCATGAGCCCCGCCGGCGCACAGTCTTTGCCCGTCAGGCAGAAGCACGCGCCCTCCGTGCTGCTCGCATTGAACACGTCATCCGACAGCAGGTAGCCGTAGCCGCGCAGCCCGTGGATCTTCGCTTCGCCGCTGTACCTCATCTTCAGTGTCCTGCACATAAATAAAGCGTGACAATTATCGAACCGTGTGAAATAAAATCGCCATAACTTCTGAACGGTTTGCGTTAGGACATTCAAACTGCATGTTTGGCCGCGGGACATGATGGGAATTAGTGTGTGCATGCACACTCGCCTTGTCGTTGGCGGCCATTTGCACGTGAAAATGTCACGGTACAGCGTGCCTGAGCATATAGCGCTTGTGAAGGCCTACTGTGTGAGCAATAACAGCCCAACTGCGGCTCAAAGTAAGTTTACTACAGAGTTCAAGCTGAAGGCAACCGGTCCAGGTGTGCTAACAATCAAGAATTTGATTCGAAAGTTTGAGAGAACGATTGCTGTTCGTGATGACAGTGTTGGCAACGTCGGTAGTGCAAAAAGGGTGAAAACGCCTGAACACATGGAGAAGATACGCGCTGTGTTTCAAACCAGCACCAGGAAATCGATCAGACGTGCTGCACAACAGGTGAGAATCGAGTGGAAGACACGGCGACAAGTTGTTGTTGAAGACCTGCAGCCGGCCGCTGTGCCCGAGCGATTCTAGGCGCTTCAGTCCGAAACCGCGCTGCTGCTACGGTCGCAGGCTCGAATCCTGCCTCGGGCATGGATGTGTGTCACGTCCTTAGGTTAGTTAGGTTTAAGTAGTCCTAAGTCTAGGGGACTGATGACCTCAGAAAGTCCCATAGTGCTTAGAAGCATTTGACCATTTTAATTTGAAGACCTGTATCTCTTCCCGTACAAAATTCAAACCCATCAGCCTTGGAGCAGCGGTTGTGTTTCGCCAACACTGTTGTCCACAGAACCGAAGAACAGGAGTTCGATGTGAATATGGTTTGCTTTAGTGACGAAGCCCACTTTCATTTTGATGGGTTCGTCAATAAGATAAATTTGGGTCATTTTGGGGACTGAGAATCCACATTTCGGGATCTAGAAATCTCTTCACTCTCAACAACTGACTGTGGTGCGAAATGTCCAGTCACAGAATAAGTGGTGTGATGTTCCTTGATGACACGGTGACTACCGAACGGTGTGTGAAGGTTCTGGAAGATGTCGACATAAATGTTTTCTGGGTATGGTACCGCGTCATAATGCAAAAACTACTGCTGTTGCAGAAAAACCAACGTTTTCGGCCACGATTGCAGCAGCCTTCTTCTGGGTCTAATGGTGCGTTATAACTATGCAGTGTCCTTTATATTTTGTTGTTAGTGTTCACTGCGTATGCCATTACGTCATAATTTTAAAAAAGGTAGTTAGTTTCATTGGTCACTTAAGGAAGAAGGAGAGGGAACTTTATTTTAATAGGTTATTGCGGTGGAGGGAGAACGTGACCTCTGTTGTCTGGACACGGCATAGCTAGAACGCACCATTAGACCCAGAAGAAGGCCGCTGCAATCGTGGCCGAAACGTTGGTTTTTCTCCAGCAGCAGTAGTTTTTTTACATTATGACGCGGTACCATACCCAGAAAACCTGTATGTCGACTGATTCTGGCCGCGGAAGCCTATGCAATTATGTTCTGGAAGATGATTTCACCCCCATTATCTAAAGTGACACTGATTTTGGTAAGATGTGGTTCATACAAAGACGAAGATCGACCCCATCGAAACAGGAGAGTGTTGATGTCCTGGAGGAGCACTCTGGAGACCGCATTCTTCACCTGGGGTACCCAGAGGCTACTGGTATGGGCCTCGATTGACCGCCATATTCTACAGATCTGAGCACATGCCACTCCTTTTTGTGGGGCGATGTTAAAGACAACGAGTGCAGTAATAGCCCCAAAACAATTGCTGAGCTGGAAACGGCCATTCAGTACGTCATCTTCAGCAATGGTGTTCTGGCACTTCAGCAGGTCACGCAGAATTTCGCTATTCGTCTGAGCCACATCATCACCAATGATGGCAGGCATATCGAATATGTCATAACCTATATCCGAATATCTGTAGTGACGTTTAAATGTTGAATAAAGTGTGTGCACACCGTAGTTTGTAACTAATTTACGTTTGTTTTCCAACAATTAAATAATTGTCCACCTGTAAATACTTTTTTTGAGACTTCTTAACTGCAGTATTGCTCTGACAGAGAAGTGCCCAAACTCGGAACTACATAAACTGTAACACTCTTTATGATGATCAAAATTCTTCTTGATGTGGTACCGCGTCACCGTATGAAATATTTTAATTATAAACTCTAAAACGAACGTTTCATCGGTATTACAACGGTTTTCCTCAGTTCAAGGCTGGTTTTCGGTGAAGGAAAAGTGCCTCAGTTTATTGCAGACGATTGGGGTCATACGTCATATTTGTGAAACTTTATTGTCGCTAGAATATAACAGACTAGTCGTGACGAAAGGGAGAGGATAGGAAAGAAGCTATTCGTTGACTAGTCCGCCTTGTCAGTGATTCGCGACGGTATGCTAATCGGCTCTCGGTTTCTGGTGAGCATGTTTGTCTTCCCGGTGAGCGCGGAAATGCCCTCTATAGCTGTTTGTTCGGGCTGTCACGTGCGTGCCCGGTCAGGCTTCTGCTCTGCGACCGCTCGCTACCCGTAGAACTGGGATAGCCAGCGGCCAGGGCGGCGGAAGTTTATAGCCACCCTCTATTGATGTTGTCATTCTGCGTAATAATTTCAACAGCCTCTTGAATTTTGCATTGGTGCATCCACGACTCTTTCGCCAGCACACGGGCTTCCTGAAACACGATTGGCTATCCACAATCACGGTGGTTTTATTACGCTGTGCTAGTCGCACATAGCGTTCGTGTTTTGCTATTCGTGTGATAACTGTCTCCCTGTCTCCCCTATGTAGGCAATTGCTCAGAAAATAATGCACCGCATTTTTTTTCTCAGTCGAAAAGAACGCTACGATTACGAAACATTAGGTATGTATTATTAAAAATTTCCTGAGTGAGCTCGCGAAGTTTCCGTCACTTCCGACAGGACAGTTTCAAAATGGCGTCTGTAGGTGATGTACGTTACAAGCAACGTGCCGTCATTGAATTTCTCACTACAGAGAAAGAAACTGTGGGGAATATTCACAAAGGCTTGGTCAAAGTCTATGGAGCATCTGCTGTCGGCAGAAGTGCAGTTAGTCGCTGGGCACAGAGAGTGAGGTCATCAAAGGCGATTCGGCGGAGCTCCACGATTTGCAGCGGTTGGGGAGACCATTCGTGAGGATTGACGCATTACAACTAGGCAGTTGGAAGATATTTTGAGGACGATGAGGAGGTGATTCATACAGTGTAGCACTGGCTCCGCCAACAGGATAAGGATTGGTACCAACGGAGCACACACGCCCTGGTTTCGCGCTGAAGGAAGGCCGTAGGACGGTGTGGAGATTACGTGAAAAAATTGTGTAGATAATACGCCATTCTTTTGAGTGTGTAATTCTCATTATCATAGCGTGTAGGCTTTCACGGTCGGCGTCTTCAGTAATTAAAACTTCCGGGCTAAGAGGCCGTGGTCCAATAGTAGAAATACTTCTCCCTGACGTTTCGTTGCCAGCTGCGGGTAACATCATCTGAGGTGAGTCTACGACTGGCTGCTAGGCCGTGGAGGTCCTGTTTATATAGAGCGCGTAGAGGGTGCCACCACTCGTCACGTGTTGTCAACAGTAAAACTATCTCTGGCTGGCGTCATTACTCTCGATCGAAGGTAATCGATTGTCACATCTTTGGTACAGAGTGCTAGCTAAGACATCGCATTATTATGCACGTATGTATAGAGAGGCTGTAGAGATTTTTAAACACCACAATAATTTTAACAGGAAAGAAGAAGGCTTGAAGCTAGATAAGATATGGCGATCGACTCTGTACCAAAGGTGTGACAATCGATTACCTTCGATCGAGAGTAATGACGCCAGCCAGAGATAGTTTTAGTGTTGACAACACGTGACGAGTGGTGGCGCCCTCTATATAAAAAGGACCTCCACGGCCTAGCAGCCAGTCGTAGACTCACCTCAGATGATGTTGCCCGCAGCTGGCAACGAAACGTCAGGGAGAAGTATTTCTACTATTGGACCACGGCCTCTTAGCCCGGAAGTTTTAATTACTGAATTCTCATTATGTTCAACAAACGATTGTTGAAGAACAAAATGCGGTGCATTACTTTCTGGGCAACCCTCGTATATTGTAGGGCTAGTAAAGTTTCACAAATATGTCGTATTGGATTGGACCCTATTCAATAAGCAGAGGCACCTTTCCTCCACCAAACCAGCGTTGCCCTGAAGAGGTCGTTGTAATACAGTCCAAATGTTGGTTTTACTGTTTCTAATTATTATATTTTATGCAATGACGCGGTCCCACACCCAGAAGAATTTTAATTATCAAGACACCGACAGCGGAAGCCTAAGTAGTTATGTAAAACTCACTTTAAGTATAGCGATTGTCTTTGTAGGACTGCTGCTGGAGGGGTGCGAAGTTGTTCTGTCTGTAAGGATGTCATAGCTGCTTCCCATCCAGGCATTTCATATTCGAATAACCGTCTTGGAGTCTAATTTATGGTACCATCAAATGTTAGAAATGTAATACCAAAAGTACAAACAGATAAATGTCGTGTGACTAGGGCCTCCCGTCGGATAAACCGTTCGCTGGGTGCAAGTCTTTTAATTTGACACCACTTCGGCGACTTGCGCGTGGGAATGAAACGATGATGATTGGAACAACACAACACCCTGTCCCTGAGCGGAGAAAATCTCCGACCCAGTCTGGAATCGAACCGGAGCCCTTAGGATTGACAGTCTGTCACGCAGACCACTCAGCTGCTGGGGAAGGACACCAAAAGTACAGAAATAGGCAAACTAATATGTCTTACTTATTTCTGTACCTTTGGTAATATACTGCAGGCATTTGATGATGCCTCAAGGTTGAAACTGGCCAGAAATGTAATTCATATGCATGGTGCATTAAAGGAATAAAACTGACAGGCTCCAGCGGTTAAAATGGCTCCACCATTTAGACGATACATTGAGGCTTTGGATCCGTACATGAAGGAAAAAAACAAATTATGGTAGTTGGATGGCGGGAACAGAGGCCGCAGCAACTCAAAGACGCCTTACAGAGATGAACAGGCGCTGAGCGAGGTGGCGTAGTGGTTATCACGCTACACTCGCATTAAGGAGGATGATGGTTCAAACCCGCTTCCAGCCACCCTGATTTATGTTGTCTATGATTTCCCTAAATCGCTTCAGGCAAATGCCGGGATGGTTCCCTTGAAAGCGTACGGCCGATTTCCTTTCACATCCTTTCCCAATTCGAGCTCCAATGAACTCCTTGTCGACAGGACGTTAAAAACTAATCTCCTTCTCCTCCTCCAGAGAAGAATAGGCGCTTACATTTAACGGACGCGGGCTAGCTTCATGCCACAGACCATTCGGAGTTGGCGTGGCGGTGATGGGCCCTTCGGGAACGCCGATATAAGACTGCGTGTCCAGTCCGTGTAGGCCAAGACGGTCTCGGCTCGACCGGTCGGCTGAACAGCACGCATGGACACAACTTCCAAAGTCGCGGCAGTGGGCACCGGCGATCACTCGTGCGGCTCTTCCTGCCGAGAAGCCAGTCGCTTGGTAGGATTTATCATGCCAAGAAAAAGGGAAACGTTGTTGCGGCTGTAGCGTTGATGTTATGTTTAGATGAAGACAAACTAAAGAAACGTTTATGACTGAAAGAATAATTGAAAGATAAATCTAACTTTTCTCACATAAATCTATAGCAAAATCAAGTTCAAGAATCTACGGACCATAAAAACTTATTACGGTATAACAATTTTTATGAATTGCTGTAAATGTTGATGATGATCATGTGCGTGTGGGAAGGGCCTTCCGTTGGGCTGACTGGTTGCCTAGCGCAAGTCATTTTCGTTGACGCCATTTTGTCGACTTTCGTGTCGATGAGGGTGAAATAATGATGCAGTCAGCAGAACACCTAGTCTCCGAGCAGAGAAAATCTCCGGGAATCGAACCCTGGCCCCTTGCATGGCATTCTGCCGTGTTGACCACTCAGGTATGGAAGCGGCGCTGGAACTAGTATGACCTAAAACCGAGAAGAATGAAATGTACATGAGAGCTACTTTCACTGCTTAAAACCAGCTAGTCAGCAACATTACGGTTTCAGGCCACAGGGAGAAGTTTTCAAGCTGTGCGATTTCGCCTCAGCTGCATTGAAAAGTCAGCCCTGGAACGTGCTGGGCCATCTTTGACTCACTGCAGCCAGCATTTGGTTCCCCACTGTGGGCGTCCTCCAGATCTCTCCCCTGTGCTAGTGATGATGTTCCACATCACACACCTCCTTGATTCAGGATGAAACGTAGCAGAGCGTACAACAAGCGCATTGGCTTTCACACGATTTCAGCAGCATTTGCTGTTGCTGATTTAGCGTCCTGTCTCCGGAAAGACGCCCAGAGCGAACAAATTTGTCACAACAAAGGTCTCGTCTGCAGCACGATTTATCTCTTTGCACTTTGCTACAAGAGCTTCTTAGGCCGTATTCCCCACATTCTTCTTGGAATCTCTTTCGATTTTATTTCCCACAAACGTGGCTATACTCTATACATATTCTTAAATATCCCAAAACATTGTACAAGCAAAAACAGCAATAGAGCCAGTGAAAAAAAAACGAATGAGTCACTGACAGAGTGTGGGTAGCAGGTAGTGGTAAGCGTAAGGGTAGCGATACACGAGTGGAAACGATGGATCCAGACTGCTAACCCAACCATGAATCCATCGTCCACGCACAGGCGAGGAGGTCTAAGCAGACTCATTTGGCTAGCGGTGCACTTGAAGAGTGCCGCGCGGGATTAGCCGAGCGGTCTCAGGCTCTGCAGTGCTGGACTGTGCGGCTGGTCCCGGCGGAGGTTCGAGTCCTCCCTCGGGCATGGGTATGGATGTTGGTCCTTAGGATGATTTAGGTTAAGTAGTGTGTAAGCTTCGGGACTGATGACCTTAGCAGTTAAGTCCCATACGATTTCACACACATTTGAACATTTTGAGGAGTCGGGCTGTGAGTGGGGACGATAAGGAAGTGCTGTCTTAGGTGCCAGCTGGTGCTGATGACCTAGACCATTCTTTTGCAATATTTCTCCATGGGGTACAGTCGACACTGAGAGCCAGGCAGCTAGCTAGGTAGCATTATTGCACTTGTACTACACATCTGCCAGTCACTTGGTCACCTCCAGTCATAGATGATCGCATAGGCTATGCCATATTCACCTGCTGCTGCATGTCAACTATTAGCCCACCCATGCCCATTGTTGCATGCAGGTGACCAGCTGCCCAGAGGTATACACTCAAGCTGGAACAGCCTGCTGTAGACAGAGGCCCCGACATACATTCTGACCCACTAGCCGAGATGCTTACATAGCGGGTCAACGTCGACCCACTCGCTTGTGTGTGTGGGCAACGGGCTCGGGTCGGATCCATGATTTGGGTGTCTCAATTCCATCAGTGGGCCACTGTCTATTTACCCCAACCGCTAACAACCAGTCCACACTGCGTCAATACAGGCAAATAAGGTTAGGTGGGTCGCGATTGTAGTTGGCGAGTGGGCTGTGAATGGGCAGGTTTAGGGCCACTGCATGGGGAACACAACATTTCTAGCTCTAATCGCTATGCTGGAAGCGTCGCTGAGCCTGGCCGGCAAGAGCAGCGCCAAACCTTAGACTTTGGAGTCCTATGACCAGTGGTACTTAAGTTGCAGCAGACAGCCTCATATTACAGCCTAATATTGTCTGTAGATGAAACGAAAGTGATGGCATTTCAGGGCATTTAACCAATACGATGTAAAATAGTGTTGAATACTAAACTCTTTGAGAAAGTTGTACGTTTTAAATACCCAAGTTGCGACATCACTTACGAATATAACCATGACGTAGAACAAAAATTAAATACATTTATTCCCATAATTGTCGTTCAAAGCATACAGAATTAAACCAGGAAACAAACCCAGCTGAAGTTTTATAAACCACAGCAGTACCAACCCCTTCTTACGGAAGTGAAGCGTAGGTGACAGCAAGAGACAAGAAAATAGACTACAGGTTCAGAAAATAACGTTTCTAAGAAGAGCGGAAGGATGCACAAGGGGAGGATCGTAGAATGAATTAGGATACAAGGAAAGATATAGGAATATACACTGGGGTGTCAAAACTCATGGGATACCTCCTAATATCGTGTCGAACTTCTTTTTTCCAGAGTAGTGCAACAACTCGACGAGACCTGGAGTCAACAAGTCGTTGGAAGTCGCCTGCAGAAATACTGAATCATGCTGCCTCTATAGCTGTCCATAATTGGGAAAGTGTTACCGGTGCAGGATTCTGTGCACGAACAGATGACCTCTCGATTATGTCCCACCAATATTCGATGCGATTCATGCCAGGCGATCTGGGTGCCAAATACTTCGCTCTAAATGTCCACAATGTTCTTCAAACCTGTCGCGAAATGTGGCCCAGTGACAGTGCATTGTCATCCATACAAATTCCATCGTTGTTCGGGAACATGACGCCCAAGAACGGCTGCAAATGATCGCCAAGTAGCCAAAGACAGCCATTTCCAGTCAATGATGGGTTCAGTTGGACCAGGGGACCCAGTCCATTACATGTAAACACAGCCCACACCATTATGGAGCCACCACCAACTTGCATAGTGGCTTATTGACATCTTGGCTCCATCGCTTCGTGGGGTCTGCGTCACACTCGAACACTACGATCAGCTCACCTGATCAGGCCACGGTTTTCCAGTCGTCTAGGGTCCAATAGATATGGTCACGAGCCCAGGAGAGGCGCTGCAGGCAATGGCTGTTACAGAAAGCACTCGCGTCGGTCGTCTGTTGCCACAGCGCATTAACACCGAATTTCGGAACACTGTCCTAACGGATACGGTCGCGGCACGTCCCACATTGTTTTCTGCGGTTATTTCACGCAGTGTTGCTTGTCTGTTAGCACTGACAACCCTACGCAGACGTCGCTGCTCTCGGTCGTTAAGTGAAGGCAGACGGCAATTGCGTTGTCCATGGTGAGAGGTAATGTGTATTATCGGCACACTTGACGCTGTGGATTTCAGAATATTGAATTCCCTATCGATTTCGGAAATGAAATTCCCCATGTAGTTAGCTCCAACTACCATTCCGCGTTCAAAGTCAGGTAGTTCCCGTCGTGCGGTCATATCGGAAAGTTTTCAATATCAATCACCCAAGTACAAATAATAGCTGCGCCAATGCACTGCCCTTTTATACCTCGAGTACGCGACACTACCGCTATCTGTATATGTGCATATCGCTATCCCATGACTTTTGTCACCTGAAGACAAAATAGGAGAAAATGGAAGGAACTTGTGAACTGTATGGGTAGAGAGAGAGAGACTCCCAACAAGGCTCTCAGTTACAAACGCACTGGAATACGAAATGTGTAATACCACACAATAGGTGGAGTACCGTAACAGGGACTTTGCTTGATACATGAAGTGACGAAGAAGAAGAATTAGTAGCATAATTTCTTCAAGGTTGGTTGGGAAAAGAAGGGCGAACGAAATGAGGAATTCTGCTTGATGAATGAAAATTTCGTTTGATGCTGAGGTGCTATTCCAATACAGCTGGAGAGGCGCCGCAATGCTGTTCGAGTTTAAGGGGAATACCAAGCGTACTGAGGTGTGCATCGGAATTTGGACAGAGGAGTGAGGCGTGCTAGGGTGGTACGTGAAGCTGTGCAAAGTCACTTCTGGCATAGTGGTGGTGTGGTTAGCACATCTGCCTAATAAGCAGGAGACTCAGCTTCAAATCCTGGCCTTTTATACAAATTTTCATTTGTCGCTGCAGTCTGCATGCATACTTCATAGATCTCAAAATGGCTCTGAGCACTATGGGACTTAACATCTGAGGTCATCAGTCCCGTAGAACTTAGAACAAACCTAACTAACCTAAGGACATCATACACATCCATGCCCGAGGCAGTATTCGAACCTGCGACCGTAGCGGACGCCCAGTTTCAGACTGAAGCGCCTAGAACAGCTCGGCCACAGCGGTCAGCACATCATAGATCTCTGGAACCCTGTAGTTTCATTTGACTGAAGCATCTATGCCTGGGTTTCAGGCAGGATCCCCGTTTTATTCAATGCTGAGGTGTGATTTCAACACAGGTGGAGAGCCTCTGCAATACTCTTTGAGTTTAGGGGGAATACTAAGTGGGATGAGGCGTGAATGGTATTTGGATTGAGACGGGAGGGGTGCTAGGGTTAACCGTGCAGTTGTGCAAAGCCACAGGGTGGCATAGTAGTTAACGCATTTGCCTAGTGAGCAGGAGACCTGGGTTCGAATCCTGGACTTACTACAAATTTTCATTCGTCGATTCCTATTCAGTCTGAGACTTGAAAAAATTTCTGAAACCATATAGTTTCATTTGATATATACAGAATTAGAAAAATAGTTTATTAAATTGCTCACATTATCCTCTTTCATCTAGTGTATTATACAAGGTGGTCGGAAATTCCCGTTACAGACGGGACCATTCGTTCATCTTCGCTAATGTGAAACACATATCCTCTACTGAGCAAGTGATCATAGCTGTTAAGGTACGCACTTAAGAGCCCATGTTTATTGGACATTTTTCTCGTTTTTGTCCACCCTACCACCACTGAAAGTTACCAACCCGACACTCATCTCAACACAAGAACCAGTACATGTATTCAACTGTCAGCGGTATCAGAACGGTATTCGTTTATAACTTTCGACTCCTTCGTTTCCGGTACATGGACCCTGACTTCAAATTAATACATTTATCATTCTCCATCATCCTAGAAAGTCCGTAACATCATCACGGAATCATCCCGTGTATACGTACATTTACAGACGCTCGCGCCTATAATTTTGCCGCTCTGTAGTCTCGTTGGATGACGTTTCCAGACATGGGTTCTTATTCAAAATACTCACTCCCCTCTACAAGTCCTAGAAGTCTGTAACGGGAATTTCCGACCACCCTGTATGTGCAACTTTCGTAATGGGTTCAGCTGTTGCAAGTTATTATAACAATTATAGTAATAATGTTAACAACTTTTAGCTGTTAAAGCTACAAACATGGATTTATGTTCAATGAGCTCGTCCCATTGCTGCAGTTACAGAACTGCCATTAATTTTATTCCAGCCTGTTGGTAAGGCATTTTTCGTATTTTTCAACAAAATTTTATTAAGACGATATTCAAAGTCACAGGACCCTCCATCTTAGTTCATCCCGGGACCATGCCGCCGGAAATCACATCTCTTTCAGCCGTTATTTGCATCCAGGTTCTGTCACTGTTAGGGACAATACAACCCATCACTCTGTTAATGTCGACAGGCCTCCATCTACAAACACGGCTGCGAGGTATTACACACCGACAAAGTTTTTCCTTCACTTGGGTTCCGAGAGTTCCGGAACCTGTTACAGAAAATTGGAATAGAGAAAACCACACATTGCATATTGTACCACTACACAGCGAGACCTTCAGAGGTGGGATACAGATTGCTGTACACATCGGTACCTCTAATACCTAGCAGCACGTCCTCTTGCATTGATGCATGGCTGTATTCGTCGTGGCATACTATCCACAAGTTCATCAAGGCACTGTTGGTCCAGATTGTCCCACTCCTCAACTCCGATTCGGCGTAGACCCTTAGAGGTGTTGGTGAGTCGCATCGTCCATAAACAGCCATTTTCAATCTATCCTAGGCATGTTAGATAGCATTCATATCTGGAGAACATGCAGGCCACTGTAGTCGAGCGATGTCGTTATCCTGAAGGAAGTCATTCACAAAATGTGCACGATGAGGGTGCGAATTGTCGTACATCAAGACGAATGCCTCACCAATACGCTGTCGATATGGTTGCAATGTCGGTCGGAGGATGGCATTCACGTATCGTACAGCCGTTACGGCGCCTTTCATGACCACCAGCGCCGTACGTCTGCCCCACATAATGCCAGCCCAAAACAGCAGGGAACCTTCACCTTGCTGCACTCGCTGGACAGTGTGTCTAAGGCGTTCAGCCTGACCGGGTTCCCTCCTAACACGTCTCCGACGATTGTCTGGTTGAAGGCATACGCTACACTCATCGGTGAAGAGAACATGATGCCAATCCTGAGTGGTCCATTCGGCATGTTGCTGGGCCCATCTGTACCGCGCTGCGTGGTGTCGTGGTTGCAATGATGGACCTCGCCATGGAGGTAGGGAGTGAAGTTGCGTATCATGCAGCCTATTGCGCACAGTTTGAGTCGTAACACGACGTCCTGTGACTGCACGAAAAGTATTATTCAACATGGTGGCGTTGCTGTCAGGGTTCCATAATCCGTAGGTAGCGGTCATCCACTGCAGTAGTAGCCCTTGGGCGGCCTGAGCGAGGCATGTCGTCGACAGTTCCTGTCTCTCTGTATCTCCTCCATGTCCGAACAACATCGCTTTAGTTCACTCCGAGACGCCTGGACGCTTCCCCTGTTGAGAGACGTTCCTGGCGCAAAGTAACAATGTGGACGCGATCGAACCGCGGTATTGACCGTCTAGGCATGGTTTAACTACAGACAACACGAGCCGTGTACCTCCTCCCTGGCGGAATGACTGGAACTGATCGGCTGTCGGACCCCCTTCGTCTAATAGGCACTGCTCATGCATGGTTGTTTACATCTTTGGGCGGGTTTAGTGACATCTCTGAAAAGTCAAAGGGACTGTGTCTGTGATACAATATCCACACTCAACGTCTATCTTCAGGAGTTCTGGGAACCGGGATGACGCAAAACTTTTTCTGATTTGTGTGTATACATAAGTATAAGTTTGGTCTTTCTGGTTTGTCGCCCTGAAATCAATCTCCAACAGTTACTGTTGATTTGTATGCTATTGATGTTTGAAGTATTTCTTGTTAACTAAAGGATAACCAACTATTGTGAAGCAACAAATGGCTTTCCGTAAACTCAGCCTGCACCTTCCTCCCGCGCGTTAAGTTGTTGTATTCTGGGGAGTCTACTGAGATCTCAGTCACATCACAGAGTTGCGTTCATCTTATACGCAGGCTTAAGAAAACGTATGGTGCGGAGGAGCTAGACGACGCTATAGCTGAGAACGGAAGTGAAAAGGCAGAAGTGTCAGGGAGGCAACTCCATATCAAAACCACGAAAGGGCTTTCAGAATTAATGCCAGTAGTCAGAGGACGAGTTACTGCCAGAATGTGGAAATCCCTATCCGATCGGACGTATCCGGCCACCCTTATGTAATGCGCAAATGACTGCTCGAAGTCACGAGATGTGAACCCGTCAGTGTAAAAGGAGGTGCGGAGTGGTGCGCTGTCAGTAGAGAAGCAATAGTAGCAGAATGGGTCGGCAAGGAGAACTCAGCGACTTCGAACGTGGACTTGTCTCCTGAGTAACCAATCCATCGGGGACATTTCAATCTTTCTAACACTGTCCAAGCCGCCTACATCTGCATCTACATACATACTCCGCAATCCACCATACGGTGCGTGGCGGAGGTTACCTCGTACCACAACTAGCATCTTCTCTCCCTGTTCCACTCCCAAACAGAACGAGGGAAAAATGATTGCCTATATGCCTCTGTACGAGCCCTAATCTCTTTTATTTTATCTTTGTGGTCTTTCCGCGAAATGTAAGTTGGCGGCAGTAAAATTGTACTGCAGTCAGCCTCAGATGCTGGTTCTCCAAATTTCCTCAGTAGCGATTCACGAAAACAACGCCTCCTTTCCTCTAGAGACTCCCACCCGAGTTCCTGAAGCATTTCCGCAACACTCGCGTGATGATCAAACCTGCCAGTAACAAATTAGCAGCCCGACTCTGAATTGCTTCTATGTCCTCCTTCAATCCGACCTGATAGGGATCCCAAACGCTCGAGCAGTACTCAAGAATAGGTCGTATTAGTGTTTTATAAGCGGTCTCCTTTACAGATGAACCACATCTTCCCAAAATTCTACCAATGAACCGAAGACGACTATCCGCCTTCCCCACAACTGCCATTACATGCTTGTCCCACTTCATATCGCTCTGCAATGTTACGCCCAAATATTTAATCGACGTGACTGTGTCAAGCGCTACACTACTAATGGAATATTCAAACATTACAGGATTCTTTTTCCTATTCATCTGCATTAATTTACATTTACCTATATTTAGAGTTAGCTGCCATTCTTTACACCAATCACAAATCCGGTCCAAGTCATCTTGTATCCTCCTACAGTCACTCAACGACGACACCTTCCCGTACACCACAGCATCATCAGCAAACAGCCACAAATTGCTATCCACCCTATCCAAAAGATCATTTATGTCGGTAGAAAACAACAGCGGACCTACCAAACTTCCCTGGGGCACTCCAGATGATACACTCACCTCCGATGAACACTCACCATCGAGGACAACGTTCTGGGTTCTATTACTTAAGAAGTCTTCGAGCCACTCAAATTCTTGGGAACCAATCCTATATGCTCGTACCGTAGTTAGGAGTCTGCAGTGGGGCACCGAGTCAAACGCTTTCCGGAAGTCAAGGAATATGGCATCCGTCTGGTGCCCTTCATCCATGGTTCGAAGGATATCATGTGAAAAAAGGGCGAATTGCGTTTAGCAGGAGCGATGCTTTCTAAAGCCGTGTTGATGCATGGACAGCAACTTCTCTGTCTCAAGGAAATTCATTATATTCGAACTGAGAATATGTTCGAGAATCCTGCAATAGACCGATGTTAAGGATATTGGTCTGTAATTTTAAGGATCCGTCCTTCTACCCTTCTTATATACAGGCATCACCTGCGCTTTTTTCTAGTCGCTCGGGACTTTACGTTGGGCAAGAGATTCGCGATAAATGCAAGCTAAGTAAGGACCCAATGCAGTAGAGTACCCTCTGTAAAACCGAATTGGAATCCCATCAGGACCTGGCGACTTATTTATATTCAACCCATTCAGCTGCTTCACAACCCCAGGGATGTCTATCAGTATGTCCTCCATACGGGAATCTGTACGAGACTCGAACGTCAGTATATTTGTACGATCCTCCTGCGTGAAAGATTTCTCAAATGCTAAATTTAAAATTTCAGCTTTCGTTTCGCTGTCTTCCGTTGCCAGGCCAGACTGATCAGTGAGTGACTGGATGGAAGCCTTCGAGACGCTTACCGATTTTACGTAAGACCAGAATTTCCTTAGGTTTTCAGCAAGATCTTTTGCTAAGATATGACGGTGGTAGTGGTTGAATGCTTTGCGCATCCCTCTTTTTACAGCAGCACGAATCTCTACTAACTTTTGCCTGTCCTCATTCTCCCGATCTTTCTTGTACCGCGAGTGCAACTGCCTTTGCTTCCTGAGCATTCTCCGAATTGCGCTGTTAAACCACGGTGGGTCTTTCCCGTCCTTAGCCCACTTTTTCGGCACTTACTTGTCGTCAGTGTACCTACTGGTGATTTAATTGTGACGTGGAAACTGAAAGGAACAAACACATCTAAACCAAGACTAGGCAGATTTCATGTACTGACGGATTTGGACCGACGAGCATTGTGGAGGATAACTCTAAAATCCCGCATGAAATCAGCGGAAGGAATCACTCGTGAGTTGCAAAGTGCTGCTAGCAGTCCAGCTAATACAGTGGCTATGCAAGGGAGTTTGTGCTACGGAGTTAAAAAGAATTGGATACAACGGTCGAGCAACTCCTGCTAAGAGACGTTTGAGGCGTTCTAACGAGCTACGGCACTGGACAGTGGATGACTGGAAAAGAATGATTTGGAGTGATGAATCACGCTACACCCTGTGCCAATCCGATGGGTGGGTCTGGATTTAGTGAATGCCTGAAGAACGTTACGTGGCATCATGTGCAGTCCCTTATTGCGCTTAAGAAAACGCTATTTGCGAAAGGGTATGAATCATATTTTACAGCATTATGCCTGCGTACAAGAGGGATCAGGAGACGATGATTTGATTAGCATAGTGCACTCTGTCATGAAACAGAATTTGTGGAGTAATGGTTTATGGATAATAAGTTGATAACATTCCTGAAATGGACTAATCTGCCTAGAGTCCAGACCTGAACCTATAACGGTACTTTGCGGGCAGGCATGTCAATTAGCATCATATTAATTAAAATGTGGGATAAATAGACTTTATTTTGGAAGAATTAAAAAGGGGAAAGTAATACGAAACTTTAATAACTGCACAGTATTACTAAGTAGCAATATAATGAAAAGTAATAAAAAGCAAAGTACCAAAGACCTAGCGGGACAGAAAGATATAGGGGCGCGTTTGTTTTTTAATACATGTAAAAGAACATGTAACACATTATTGAGCTCTTTACCTTCAGTTATCGCGATCGGGCTAGTCGATTAAAATGTGGTACGCGACGGCGAAATTCATTAAGGAGATTATTTAAAGACTCTTCAAGCACGTTTAAAATACGTTACGTGTGACGAAGTGATCAGAGACGTTTATTGTCGGGTGAAGTGAAACTGATTCCGACAACATATTTCGAACTTTGTGTTAGCTGGGAAAAATACTCTTGAGAAACTATTATGGTTGTGGAACCCACGAAAGTTGTACCCAACGGAAAGTTATAGTTTACGTAATTCTGCATTTTATAAAATTGTGAAACGCGTGTGCGCGGAACATTAAGAGAATCTTATCCTTGGACGGTTGCGGGGGAACTGATACAAACAACGCGCCAGCATAAAAATGGTTCGCTTATTAACTACCAGATATTAATTAACGGGGACCTAAAATACTAAAAACAGTGCATACACCGGTAAATTGAACCCTGCGTGTGAAAGACAATCACATCGAACATTTCGAGAGCGAAGAATAGACATTTAAGTGCCGAATTGATAGCCTGGGTCGTGTCGATATTTGGACATTATATGACACGCGTTATTCAGAAAACGATATCGACCATTTTAATACTGAAAAGAAGGATGGGATCATCACCCCCAATCCCGATTCATATTTCATATTTAGTTACTGAAAAGAATAGTGTTAATAAACAAACTACATTTCAATTTTATCCACGATTTTGGCTTCATTACGTATTCTTGACTACGTGATAAACAATATCTGTGGAAGTTGTATACAACGTATCGTCATAATATTTAACCAACCAATATTGTGGGACACCAAAAATGTAAATGCATGAAATTGTTCTTACAGTGAATGTATAATGTGTGAGTGCTACGAACTATATTGCAAACCGAACATCCATTACATACTTGCATGTTTATCTGCGAAAATGGTCCTTGTCGGTACATGAGCATAGAGTTCGAAGAGAATCGCTGGAACATTGCAAACCATTCAGATTAATCGAACATCTAAATACGCATAATGCTGGTATCACCAGGATGTGTTCTTTCTCCTCACCCCCGTGGCAGTAATTGAATTATGAGTCAGCCGGGAATAACATTTAAATCAATTGACGACCATTGAGCTAGCGTCACGAATTTTCAAACGTCCGCTGCCATGTATGGAGGCGAGTGACACCACGAGTGCTAACGTCGATCGAGGAGTGTCGTCGCGATCGTATTGAATGACATTGAGCGGTCACAAACCCAATGAAACTCTTTGGGATGAATCAGAATGTCGACTTTACTCCAGACTCGATCATCCAACGTTACTACTTTCACTGGCCTCGATTGTTGAGAAGGAAAAGTCTGCCGTCTGTCTGCAGACATTCAGGCGCCGAATCGAAAGTGTCCCCAGCAGAGTTAAAAATGCCATAAAGACGAAGGGTAAACACATCCCACATCAGTATGCACTAACGGGTGTCCGGACACTTTGAATCAAATAGTGTATTCTATTGGGTACAAACCACTGACGTAGCAATAGTGATTCATATTTGAACCTCAGACTTCAGGAGTCAGTAGGCAGTAATTTGATGTTGTTATTTCCTTTCTTAATTATTTTTTACCGCATGAAGGGCTTAAAGAAGCAATTGCATGAACTAAAGTACGAATTACACTGAAGTTTTTAATGTCTTCTGCGTGCGAATATAATTCATTACTCGCCAATTATTCTAGTAAGTTTGGAGAGCGACATACTTACGAACAAACATCAGGAGCAAATATTCCAACGTCAGCTGTGCTTTTGATTGGCGCCCAAAGTTCTCCTGTGGTACCGCTGATTTTGTTGCACGGCGAATCAAAGTAAGGAGTTTCATTCATATAATTCCAATTTGCCACTGTTCCCAAGAGGTCTAGATTGCTCGCGCCAGTGTACATGTTGAACACACCATCGTAAGTTTCCGAGCCATTCCTCTGTGAACAGTAGTGATAAAAACTTGTTATAATGCAGATCTTTGTAGCAATAATAGTAACTTAAAGCATTAATAGTCACAACCATACACTGAAGCTAGTCCATGTGTCTACTCTCTACACTCCTTGTACAGCCACATACACGCACAGTCTCTACAACAAGTATACGCCTGTATGATGAAACTAGACTGTTTTATCTTAGTGTCACACCTCTATAATAAGGGTAAATCCGCAAGAGACGCCGCATGCGGTCTATAGCGCATCCCTCATAGTTTTGGCGAGCACCAACAGAGTGTGCACTTATCAGCATTGCAGTTGCTCAGTGGACACCGAGCCATTATAAAAATGTGTGCATTTCGATCGAGGAAGTTATGTGCTCTGGTGGAATAGCTCAGGTAAGTCCATAAACATCCCTTCAAAACTTTTTTCAGTGTCACTATTAGTTCTTAGTGTATGCTAAATACTCGTAGTTGAATATTTCCAAATGATTGAGCAGTTGTATTAACAGTAAGTCCTATTGGCAGCGTTTTGGTTCCAGTGCTGCCAATTTGGCTACCAAGGTCACGAAAGGTGCAACGTCTCTCGCCTGCAGATTGGGATACATGTCGAAATAAAATCTGGTACTTATGCCACACATTTTTTTGTTACGGATACTCGCAGCATAAATCGAATATCAGCTTCAAATACGTGAAAAAAATTTCTGTTTTGTTTATATCTTTGTTCAAATGACTTAGCAAGAATAAAAAAATATGTCCCTACATATGTGTAAAGAGTGTGGAGAATTATACCGGAAAAAAAGTTGTGCGACTTGTAAGTTTCAGTTACAGGGGGAGTGCACGATTTTCTATACGTTCTGTATCGAGCGTGGCAGAGGAAATAATAAGAAAACCAGATGAAATAAGTTCGTGAATCTTAACTTTGTTTTTTTATTTGATATTTCACTAGTATTATTGGGTGTATTAACTAAAGATAAATCGATTATATGTCTTAGTTTTAATTTTTTCAACTGTCAGTAAACTAGTTATACAAACCAGTGAACTACGTAGATATATAAATAATATATCATTAAAAACTATTGTTAACATTTCATCGTTTTTTTTCTCCACCCCACAACATATTTATAACCATAAATATGCTTATAGATATATTGTGGGGCTATATATATATATAGGTTTTGACTTGGAAACAGTTTTTAGCTTGTCGCAAATCAATGTAAAATTGTTTTTCTTGTCACACAATACGTTTAAATGTCGAACTGAAAAAAATCCAAAAAAATTTATGTCTTAGACAATTGGTGTGTTTAATTGAACAAATCGAAGTTTTACTAAATGTGTACTATGGGACTTTACATATGCGATTTTGAAAATGTTAGCCATCTCTCCCAGATTTACTTTACTTGAAAAACTTCATTTTCGCCATTGACTGAACGTTTATAAAGAATCCACTATCGCAATGCCAACCTCGTGTTCATTTTCGGGAGGGTAATAGATACCGTAAGAACAGCAGTAGTCATTGTTCTCTCTCACGGACAACTGCTGCAAGTAGCAAATGCTTCCCACTCTTGTGCCAATCACCTTGCAAAATCTGTTTGACTTTCACTCTGAAGGATAAAACACTAAAGTTTTATATTGGGCTAAAAGTGGCAAGCATGAGTGATACTTCTCAGGTATTATGAGACTGTGTGTTAAAAGTCTTCCGTTTACTGGTGACCATATTGCGGTGAGTGTCAGATATTGCGGTGTTAACCATTCCTTGAAAAGATTGTAGTGTGTTATCTGGACTAAGGATGAAGTTCAAAAGGCTAGGGGATTTGTTCTTAGGTGTGGAATTTGGTACAATATAAGATAGAAGAGGAAGAATTCGCGTAGATGCTGAATAATGGCAGGATTTTAACAGCTTGGCGACGGGTTTGAGAGGGAGCGTGCAGCAAAAGAAAGCAGTGTTGGAGGAAGCGCACTCTTCTACAACTGTGAAAAGGGGCAGCTGACGGATTGCAGATAAGGGAGGAGTGTATGTTGAAGCGTCGAATGGATGAGGTAAAAAATAGGTAAGGTCTCCAAAACCCGTAGGTGTTCAAAAGAAACGCAGTAATGACGAAGTCATAGGCATCAGATTTTTGGAGAAAAAAACAGTTTGTCTTCGTAGATTTGCTCACTTACGTAATTGTAAAGATTTACTTCTTTCGCATATAATCTTTTTCACTCGTGAAATGTAAATGTCACGTTTTATGTAAGCGAACCGGATAAAATATTAATTACCCACTTAAAACAGCGCCTCGAAGCGCTGTATAACTTGAACCAGGTGATCATATGACCAACAACGGCTGTGAAATGATGTGTACGTGCAAGTCTGTCATAGGGTATCAGCGCGGTAAGATTGTCGTCATGGGGACGTGACAAAGTGGCTGAAAAGAGCTATCGTGTTTGGACATGCCGATGAACATACTGTGAACGATTTTCTCCGATTTGTTGGTGTACCAGAAAGTGCCGTCTACAAGATGGGGTACCACTCGCAGCCATGTAAGTTGGTGTAAGAAGAGTGGTCGTAATAAATATCCAAACCGACAGGGACCAGAGACGAGTGTTACGCCTTTATCAATGACAATCGGTTTGAAACCCGACAGATATTGATGCTGTAAGTGAATGCAGGTCCAACCAGTCGTTTCCGAGTGAACACTGCAAAGGGAACTACTTGCAATTGACATTTGGCGTCAGAAAGCTCGAGAACTTCCATGAACCATCGACCTTGACAAGGTGGGGTGACTTGGGTGTCTCAGAGATACCCATAAAGTAAGTGTGACCACAACGGTGTGGTACCTGTGGAGAGGCCAGGCTAATCCGTGGTTGCCGAATAGGGGCAGCAGTCTTTTTCCGTTGCAGCAGAGGCAACAGTCTGGATGACTGACTGATCGGGTCTTCTAAACATTAGCCAACATGGCCTTGCTGTGCTGGTAATGCGAACGGAAGAAAGCACGGGGAAATTACAGCAGTTATTTTATTCCCGAGGGCATACAGCTTTACTGTACATCATCTTGTTTAAAATATTCCGAGGTAAAATAGTCACCCATTCGGATAGCCGGACGACATGCCATCGGAAAAAATAAAACTGGCATTCTACCGGCCTATTAGAGGGTAGCTTAGAGAAATTAGAAAGGGAGATTGGTAAGTTGAAGGTAGATGTAGTGGGAGTTAATGAACTGAGGTGGCAGGAAGAACACTACATTCTGTCAGGTCAGGTTTATGAACACAAAATCTTATAGGGATAATGGAGGAGTAGGCCTAACAATAATGAGAAAATAGGCGGGCGGGTAAGCTACAATGACCGGCATTACAATAACCAGTAGCCAACAACCACCAAAATAATAATAATTTACATGTCAAGAGATGAAAATGTATAGTAAAAGAAATCTTTCAACTAGTTTAGGGAGACGAAAATTTGCCATCGTAGAAAAAGAAAGAGAAGGAAAAATAGGAAAGAAACGACAGAGAAGGTTGTCTCGTAGTATCTTGCACAGAGAATAATCTGACCATGGCTAACACTTGTTTTAAGGTTGTGTAGGTGTAAAAGACCTGGGGACACTGCATGGTTTCAGACTGAGTGTATAATGGTAAGACTGAGATTTGTAAACCAGATTTTCAACTGCAAGACAATTCCAGGAATAGATGTAGACTCTGATCACAATTTGTTAGTTATTAACTGGAGATTAAAATTGGAGAAATTACAGAAAGGTAGCAAATGAAGGAGAAGAGAGCTGGATAAATTGAAGGAATCAGACGTTGTTGAGACTTACAGATGGAGCATCAGACAACAATGGATTGAAACTGGGTGAGGGAAGGGGGATCGGAAATATTACAAATAGGTAGCTTTGAGAGATGAAACAGGGTATGGGGAAGACAGCAGACGATCACATAGGTAAAAAGGCAAGGCCTTGCGGAAATTTCTGGATAACACAGGAGATGTTGAATTTAACGACGGAAGGAGAAAATATAAAATCCGCAGCAAATGAAGCAGGCGTAAGAGAATACAAACATTTAAACCATGAGACTGGCAAAAAGTGAAGGAAGGTACCTGATTTGAACTGACTGCTCCGATCGATGATGCACTTCTCGACAGAGACAGAATACGACTACACTCGAGGGCGTCGGACAGTCATTATTTGGAAAGTATCAAGTATGCAATGAGGCACAGAACAGATTCTCTGAACATCTTCCGTAAATTTTCTCCTAGACGTCTCTAAATAACGTGATATATGCACAACAGTTGTTGTTCATTCTCAGTATGTTATGGTCGTCTGAACAGAGTAGCACATAAACGATGGATTATAAAGGAAATGTTCCTTGACAAAAAATTATCCTTTGTATGTGACTTACCACCGCTCGGCGTTTATCGGTGACAATGTGAAACACTCTGGCATGAGTTTGCAGCAAATATTTATGCTTTTGATTGTCATTATTTGATGGTTGCTTAATTTCAGTAAAAATAATGTTATCTTGCTTACGTACATCAACAAAGTATCCGAACTCCTCAAATGGAATTGGTAATGACAGCTCATTTGTAAAGTTGAGCAGAAGATCGAAGTATCCGTCGAACATTAATTCCCTCACAGATTTGGTCACAAACATTGTTTCGTTAGTGATATCCAAAAGTGACGAAACAACCAGCTTTTTCCCAGTACTCATGTGACGAGACATGTAGTTAAGAACCTGTAAAAGACAACAATCGTTTTAAAAACACAGAAGATTTCGTAAACACATTTTCTGAGTAACAACAATAAATATCTCATTCTTTATGCTTTATGTGTTTTTGTCCTTTGCACTTAAAGTAGCATTATCACTTCTAATTAATCAGTAAACTGTAAGTTATCTTCATATTTTATTTTCTAATTTAGCTGCTTGGTGCTGGGTGTAACAAAATAAATATGCATTAAAAATGATACTAATTACAAAATATTCTTTTTCAATCGGTCTTTAAATGGGAATCGTGGAAAATGCAATTTAATAGTACAATATTTTTTTACTTTGGATGTCAGACAGTGTATAACTGTCAATACGTAGTGCCACATTATACACGCAGTATTCTTCCTTGCATTTTTCATCCAAACTACATTTTCTCTCCATTTTCGATACTGTACATTCAATCATATGCAGTCATACACACGAAGCTGATGGTTTCATTTGTGAGAGTCGAAAGACAAGAGGCCTTCGGAACTGAACCACTTTCAAGACGACAGATGACATGAGCACCGTTGCTCAACCCCTGAAATCGCTAATCATGTATGGCCTCCTCTTTAGGATCAATTAACAAGGTCTTAATATAAATAGCTTAGTCAGGATAAAACTGATATACACAAGAGGATTATCAATGTGGGCATATAAAGAGAACGGTATTTCACGTGGCACCAACCGTTATAAAAATAAGTGAGACGCGAAAGAGTCTCTAAATAACAACTAAGGTAGGCGAGTAACGAAACTAGGTCACATGTGGAGGATAACAACATTAAAATTCTGGTACAGTGGCATCCATGTGACAACATAGTCATTAAAATACAATAGCAGAAAGTAATGTTACATGATGGGACTAACAATGATAAAAGAAATTCTCGGTTAATAAAGAAGGAATGCTTGCGACACTTAGAACAAGTGCAAAGCATTTAGTGCTTGAGAAATCCATAGTTATTTAGAATAAAATTGTGTTTAAATAGTAATTTGTTCATTTAGCGCAAACTCGGAGTTCTGGTTCATACTGTGCAAAATTACGATTATTTCAAGGAGGTCAAGGATGCGTCCTTTTGGATGGTGACAGAGATGCTGAGGTTTCGGTTGATGTCAGGGAATGAGTGTTTACAGGCCTTAAGATGGCTGCTTAAAGTAGACTTTGAATTAATTAGATCCCGGTGTTCTCCAAAACTGATAGCAAACGTCCGTTTTATTTGCCCTATGTATTGGCAGTGACAGCCCCCACACTTGATTTTGTACATTACTGGCCATTAAAATTGCTACACCACGAAGATGACGTGCTACAGACGCGAAATTTAACCGACAGGAAGAAGATGCTGTGATATGCAAACGATTATATTTTAAAAGCATTCACACAAGGTTGGTGCCGGTGGCGACACCCACAACGCGCTGACATGAGGAAAGTTTCCAACCGATTTCTCATATACAAACAGCAGTTGACCGGCGTTGCCTGGTGAAACATTGTTGTGATGTCTCGTGTAAGGAGGGGAAATGCGAGCCATCACGTTTCCGACTTTGATAAAGGTCAGATTGTAGCCTATCGCGATTGCGGTTTATCGTATCGCGAAATTGCTGCTCGCGTTGGTCGAGATCCAATGACTGTTAGCAGAATATGGAATCGATGGGTTCAGGAGGATAATACGGAACGCCGTGCTGAATCCCAACGGCCTCGTATCACTAGCAGTCGAGATGACAGGCATCTTATCCGCATGGCTGTAACGGATCGTGCAGCCACGTCTCGATCCCTGAGTCAACAGATGGGGACGTTTGCAAGACAACAACCATCTGCACGAACAGTTCGACGACGTTTGCAGCAGCATGGACTATCAGCTGGGAGACCATGACTGCGGTTACAGACAGGAGCGCCTGCGATGGTGTACTCAACGACGAATGGCAAAACGTCATTTTTTCGGATGAATCCAGGTTCTGTTTCAGCATCGTGATGGTCGCATCCGTGTTTGGCGACATCGCGGTGAACGCACATTGGAAGCGTGTTTTCGTCATCGCTATACTGGCGTATCACCCAGCGTGATGGTATGGGGTGCCACTGGTCACCACTTTTTCGCATTGACGGCACTTTGAACAGTGGACGTTACATTTCAGATGTGTTACGACTCGTGGCTCTACCCTTCATTCGATCCCTGCGAAACCCTACATTTAAGCCGGATAATGCACGACCGCATGTTGCAGGTCCTGTACGGGCCTTTCTGGATACAGAAAATATTCGACTGCTGCCCTGGCCAACACATTCTCCAGATCTCTCACCAATTGAAAACATCTGATCAATGGTGGCCGAGCAACTGGCTCGTCACAATACGCCAGACACTACTCTTGATGAACTGTGGTATCGTGTTGAAGCTGCATGGGCAGCTGTACCTGTACACGCCATCCAAGCTCTGTTTGACTCAATGCCCAGTCGTATCAAGGTCGTTATTACGGCCAGAGGTGGTTGTTCTGGGTGCTGATTTCTCAGGATCTATACAACCAAACTACGTGAAAATGTTCAAAATGGCTCTGAGCACTATGGGACTTAACTTCTGAGGTCATCAGTCGCCTAGAACTTAGAACTAATTAAACCTAACTAACCTAAGGACATCACACACATCCATGCCCGAGGCAAGATTCGTACCTGCGACCGTAGCGGTCGCTCGGTTCTAGACTGTAGCGCCCAGAACCGCACGGCCACTCTGGCCGGCCGTGAAAATGTAATCACATGTAAGTTCTGGTGTAATATATTTGTCCAATGAATACCTGTTTATCATCTGCATTTCTTCTTGGTGTAGCAATTTTAATGGCCAGTAGTGTATTTGCTAGGGGAGTTCCAGTTCCGCAGTTTGCCTAACAATCAAGGGAAACCGAAAATCATGGTCGGAATCTGGGATGGCAACAATTTTTATTCAGTTCTTAGCCAATGTGTTTCAGACAAATTATAATAAAGTCTAGTGTATGTGACAAATAATTTTCTTTGCGTATGCAGAGTAATCACAACGACTTTTACAGTGTACCTATGTTCCTGTAGCGCGAGGCTGCAGTAGATACATTCAGTTGGTTGAAGAGTTGCCTGAAATATGCGTGTCCACACACAGTGCTAATTACTGTCTTTTCCTCAATGAATATTTATGCCTAAGTGGGGAGTTGCCGCAGAAAATTGCACTTAAAGAAATTCGAGTCAAACGTACAAAGAACTTGAAATCATAAGCCCACTATAAGTTACACCTTGCATCCCCTCTAGCCTGAATGCATGCACAAATTCGGTTGGAAATGGTTTTCATGGAGCCATTGTGTCTTGTCCTAAGGCAAACTGGCCCACAACTGTTGTAAATGGTCCTAGATATCATGGTTACTGGCGCTGGGTAGAATTTTGTTGCATTCTCCTTTGCACACGCAGGTGGACACAGAGAAAAGTCAATTGATTAACAGACACACACACGCACACACACACAATCAAAAAACACAACTCTCTATTTAATAATGATCTTATCTTTTGTAGCTGTCCTATATGCTATCCTCTGACTGAAGAAGCGTGGGATTATCTCTATATACATTGAAATGGTTCAATATACAATATACAATGTATATGGGACTCAACTGCTGAGGTCGTAAGTCCCCTAGAACTACTTAAACCTAACTAACCTAAGGACAACACACACATCCATGCCCGAGGCAGGATTCGAACCTGCGACCGTAGCGGTCGCGCGGTTCCAGACTGTAGCGCCAGAGCCGCTCGGCCACCAACGGCCGGCTATATACATTGAAGCGTCTAAGAAACTGGTATAGGGATGCGTGTTGAAATACAGAGATATGTTAACAGACAGAATATGGCGCTGCGTCGGCAACGGCTATATAGGACAATAAATGTCTGGCGCAGTTGTTGGATCGGTTACTGCAGGTACAATGGCAGGTTATCAAGTTTTAAGTGAGTTTGAACGTGATGTTATATTCGGCGCACGAGCGATGGGACACAGCATCTCCAAGGTAGTGCTGAAGTTGGGATTTTCGCGTATGACCACTTCGCGAGTCTACCGTGTACTTCAGGAATCTGGTAAAACATCAAATCTCTCTGCAGAAAATTCTGATACTTCTTAGTTTTGGAACCCAACGAACACAGAACTTGTACACTAATTATTGTTTGGTCACGATCTCACGTAATATGGTCATAGAAATCTGCGATTAATGACGAGACACTGCAAAATGTCAGTTTTCGCGAATTATTACGTCAATTTTCTATATGATATCGTTGCTGACTAGAAATGTAAACCAAGTTCTGTCATCACAACATTCTTCCCTTTTCCCTGTGAGGTGTCCTTCGTTTTACAAATGTTTCATTTATTGAAACTCGGAAGGCAGCCGAAGTCAGTTCACTGCATTAAACAGGTCTGCAAAATAAGCCGGTTCCCACGGAGGCAGTGATAACGACGTGCGATGGCGAATCACGAGAGTAGAGAGGGGGAACGCGAGCCTTGGGAACGAATCTTACTCGACAGTAAAGATGTAGGGGAACCACTGCTGTTTTACTTTATTAAATATTAATGATTAAAGTCCTCTTTTGGCATAACTGGTGCTAAGAGCAGGCTTTGAATCATTAGGGCTTCACCACAATACTAACGCTGTGCAGTAAACTAGCGAATTAAGTAAACAAATGATTATTGTTAAGTTATCGAAGATGTGCAAAGGATGAATAACTGTTACGACGTAAGCAAGAGATTTCGGTTGTGCAACAATCTCGCCAGTCGGCGATAGGGTGTACTCTGAGCCTGTTCACATGTGAGAGTTAGTGCTAGAATGCATGCAGATACTGTTCATGTATAATATTCGGCTTTACCATGCTCTGGGAACTTATTAACGTTGTGAAAGGAATCATTTTATTACAATAAACTGATACTATTTTACTGAGGTGGCAAATAAATGCAATTTAATGGCACCCTGGGGCTTAATTAATAGAAACCGGTTACTTGCACCACTAATCAGAATTACACGTCGTCTGCTTACGTCTTCTGAAGAATCCAGTGCGGTACCAGATCTGCTTTTGGGGACATCACCTACAAGAGTTTGGTATAGTAGAGGTAGGAGGAAAATCTACGCGCAGGTTCACTAAAGTAATCGAAGAAAGCACCATCTTAACCAGCACAGTCTCCGGTGGGAAGACTTGTCCAGTATACTGTACGTCACCTACGCCGCTTTCTACGGAATTGCGATTGAACCGAGGAACTTCTGTGTAGGTTCAAATATGGTAGGGGAGTCTGTAACCTTTAAACAAATGACGCCATTGATATCCAGCATGTTCACTCATCACATTCGATCCGCATGCAGAACAAATTTCGCGGTGATTGCCAAAAGTTTTGAGATTTTTTGCCTCTAAAAACCGAACTACACAACTAATTTCACATCTGATACGATATTTCAGTTGCAACATGGTTCTGACCGGCACCTGTAGAGAAATGAGAAGCAATGTAGCTGGCCTAAGCACGCCAGTCAATTTCGTGAACCAATGTAGCGACTGGCAAATATTTAATGCAGTTCGACTGGTCTGCTTTAATGTTGCTCCTTACCAGAGGACGTATTTACATATTCAGAACCACAATGCAGAGTTTTTTCTTTCAACTATTGAACATGGTGACACTTTTTAACGTTTGGAGCGGCAATATAGGGATCGTTGGTGGGACCTGTGGTCGGCCTGAGAGGTAAGGTAACGAATGCCATGAAACTTTGTAAGGGCACTGAGCTCATTTTATAACACAGACAGTGTTTCAATTTGAGGACTGCATCTTCCTGGAGTAACGCCTCCATCTCTTCCACTAAAAATGTAGAATAATGGTTTCATGAGCGTGAAAAAGAAGTGACACTTTCTACCTCGTCTCCAGAATTACTTTATTTGAAAACAATCGAGATATAGTGGTACTCAGGCTGTTTCGGATCGTAGCAGTGGTACTACGACATACGGCTATTTCACAAATCTTTACCAGCTACTCGTTCCGCGCCTGACAGACTGTTCAACGCCGTCATTCGGGTGTGGTACGGATGGTGTAGGGTCAGCATAACGCTCTCCGGTCTCTGTCAACTTTTCAGATCGTGGGGCCGCTAGTTCTCACTCAAGTATCTTCTCAGCATCACGAGACTGATTGCTGTTCGTTACAGTCCTCCCAGCAACGAAAAATCTCTAGCAGTTCAGTAATTGAATTTGGCTCCTCCACAGGGCAACTGGATATCCTTCCCACTCACCGACGGAGGCGAACAAATTTTGGCAATGGTATTCATAATGATAATAACATTGTTCCGTCACACAAAGTGCTTGTTGAATGAGATTTTCACTCTGCAGCGGAGTGTGCGCTGATATGAAACTTCCTGGCAGATTAAAACTTTGCCGGACCGAGACTCGAATTCGGGACCTCTGCCATTCGCGGGCAAGTGCTCTACCATCTTTTTTTAAATGTGTTAAAATAAGAAAAAATGGGGTAAAGGTGGTTTGAAGCTCAGACTGAGACTTCAACGCTACTTTTTTTCCCAATGTCAGACTTACAACCTTTGCTGACATACATTTTGTTATACTTCCGCATAAATAGTGTCTGCAATATCCAAATGTTGACAAATAATGGCTAATTAGAAAATTAAGTAAGTAAGGAAATGAATAAAACTGAAAATGTCCAAATGAAAAAGACATGAAAACATCGCGGGTAGTACAAATACAAAGGAAACATGCTCCTCTAGCAATGAAATGAAATTCGTGTCGGGGGCGACACCTGCTCACGACCCGACGTTCGATAGAGCAAGAGAGCCATCTATCGACCCGTTCTCCAGACGTTGGTGTAAGACTGGGTCGTCTTCTCGAAATTTAACTAAGGGTCCGTAAGAGTGATCGATGTCTATCTCGGCTTCTTAGTGAATCTCATCTCTCACCCGTCACACCCCATCTGGCAGGCTCGCAGGTAATTAGCGAAGTGTTGCCTATATTTCTTATGCTGTTGCAACTTCGTGTGTCCATCCAGGAGAAAATGCCAAAAATCCGTTTTTTCCTATTCCGATTCGCTATAGACGTAGCCCACAACCATTCCCCGTACCCATGTCACTGCTTTGGTTTTTTGGGCCGGAAAATAAGATTCTTGGGGGAAAAAAAGTGTGTCTGATGAAATTGTGTGAGGGGCGGAGCGTAACAGGAACGCCAATATCTGTCGTGCCAAGTGCCACACCGGAGCCGTCCCACCACATGCTAAACGATGTTCATCAGTGTCCACTGTTGCGCAGCCGAAACATAGTGAAGTGTCTGCCAAATGAATCGCGTGCCGCCGTTGGTTCGTTGCGAACTTCCTATTTACCACCACATACCATGTTGAGCGTATCGACGTTGGGGGGGTAAAAGTTCCGTATAACGTGCCATATCTGTCGCTAGTTCTTGTCTGGGTACTTCTTTTCCAGGGTATTCCTGGGGCACAGGCGCAGTAAGAGTTGGTATACATCTCGCGCCGTCGATAGTCGTTGTTGGGAAGGATTCTCTGACATAGTTAAGCTAAAAAAAAAAAAAAATCTTCGGTGAAATATGGCCCACATTGACGGGGGGTAGCATTGAAGTGGGCGCTGGTACATCGGCCAACGCACCCGAGCTATTGCGAAATTGACCGCGCCACTGTCGTAAAATCGTACTGACGAATAACGCCCGTGCCTTTTCATATACGTTCACCAGACCAAGTCCACCCTCTCCAGGTGGTAGCGTAATCGTTGTGTATTGGATCTTAAACAGGTGTCCCACACCCACGTAAGTTCCGAAAGTTGCTTGTATCCGTGATGCCATTGTGCGCGTTAAGGGCAGGACATGAGCTACGTGAGTGAGTCTCGGTGCTAGGTATACGTTAACATAGGCCACCCTCTGAATCATATCCAACGCTCTTAATTTCTGTAACAGCACCATTGTCCGCATCAGCTTCAATATGCTGCTGTCCGCTGCACATCCGTGTGGAACACCTAGACATTTTATGGTGTTAACTAACATGAGCGGGCCTTCCTCCCCCGGGTTTAATCCTCGACAGACATTCACGCAGCGCGACTTCTGTAGATTAAGCACGCTTCCCGCCGCCATCCCGTATCGCTGCATCCATGCCAACGCCGTACGTACTTCGTCGCCTGTCCGTGCCACCAGCATCACATCGTCAACATTAGCGCGGCAATGAAAGGTCAGTTGTGGCAACGGCACTCCCTCCAGCCGTCTTCGGAGACCATATAGACAGGGTTGCAAAGCCATTGCATACAAAAATATCGAAAGGGGGCAACCTTGACGAACTGACCTTGAAATAAGAATGTAGTCAGTGCCCCGCCCATTCACAGAGGCCTTTGATTGCACGCCGTGTAACAGTCGCATGGTCATTAGAATGAAGGCCTGTGGGATTCCCAATCTGCCCATCACTGCGTGCAAAAAGATATGATCCACTCCATCGAACGCATGATCGAAGTCAATAGCGACTAGTGCCCCACGCACTCGGCATGCCGCTGCTAATGCGATGATATTTCGGTAGTCACCGAGCGCCGTATGTACGTTACTCTTACCGCCGAGGCATGTTTGATCTATGAGGAGTCTATCAGAAATTGAGGACCGTAGGCGAGCCCCAAGGATGCGCGCGAAAATCTTATAGTCGCAGTTCAAGAGAGTGAGTGGTCTATAATCTCCTGGCCTTCTGCCACCGCGTGGTTTAGGTATTGGGATGATGATACCCTCCGTGAATTCGACAGGTATCTCAGTCTGCGGTAACAGGAGTTCGTTGTACATCTGAATCCACATTCCTCCCTTGAGGTATGCAAAGGCGCGGTAAAATTCAATTGGGAAGCCGTCCTGCCCCGGGGACTTGTTCGGAGCCCCCCCTGGCAATTGCGTCTGTCAGCTCCTCCTCCGTTATCGCTGTGATCAAAGCCTCTGTATCGAGAGGCGGTCCTTTATCTGGCATTTCGGAGATGACATCATGTAGTGTCTCGTGGTTCACTTGTACAGGTCCATATAACTGGCGGAAATAGTCAGTAAACACATGCGCAATATCACGCTGGTTCACAACTTGCTGGCCAGTTTCAGAGATTAGTTCCCTGATCAATGTCCTTCGTCGTCGTTGGCGTTCACGTATTACGTGGTGCATGGAGGGGGCTTCGGCAGCAACTGTGTCCGCCAATCTCACCCTTCCATTCTTAGTCTCGTCAGCTGTAATAACTTGGCTTTTATCGTGCGCATGGCCGTGTGCCTTTCCGGCGATGGTTGTTGGGTCATCAGCTCCCTCAGGGCTGTAAAATAAAAATCCGTAGTCGTGCGGTTCCACTGCGATTTGTCTTGTCCGTATCGTATCAACGTTCTCCGTAACGTTGGTTTTGCGCATTTGATCCACCACTGGAGAACCGAGGTGTATGCTCGTTGGCGGCGAACGCAGGTCTCCCAGACCTCCTCTATCGACCGGCGACATGCAGTGTCACGTAAATGGGCACTATTCACTTTCCAGGGACCCTTACTCCACCATATCTTCTGACGTGTTAGTTTAAATCATACAGACGTACGCGAGATGCTCCGTAAAAGCCGCTGGCCAGATTTCGGCATCCAGTATCGCCGTCCGTAGAGCTCGTGTCACATACATTCTATCAATTCTACTCGCCGAGTGTTCCGTTACATACGTTACATACTTCTGCCAGTACCTCGTCTCCTACCTTCCAGACTTTACAGAAGCTCTCCTGCGAACCTTGCAGAACTAGCACTGGTGAAAGAAAGGGTATTGCTGAGACATGGCTTAGCCACAGCGGGGATGATATTTACAGAATGAGATTTTCACTCTGCAGCGGAGTGTGCGCTGATATGAAACTTCCTGGCAGATTAAAACTGTGTGCCGGACCGAGACTCGAACTCGGGACCTTTGCCTTTCGCGGGCAAGTGCTCTACCACTTGCCCGCGAAAGGCAAAGGTCCCGAGTTCGGGTCTAGGTCCGGCACACAGTTTTAATCTGCCAGGAAGTTTCAAAGTGCTTGTTATCATAAAGTTCTGTATGACTGAAATAGTCAAATGAGAAAATTAAAGTACAGTAATACACTGAAGAGACAAATAAACTGGAACACCTGCCTAATATCGTGTAGAACTTCCGCGAGCACGCAGAAGTGTCACAACACGACGTGGCATGCACTCGACTAATGTCTGAAGCAGTGCTGGAGGCAACTGACACCATGAATCCTGTAGTGTTGACCATAAATCCGTAAGAGTACGAAGGGGTGGAAATTTCATCTGAACAGAACGTTACAAGGCATCCCAGATATGCTCATGTTCATGTCTGGGGAGTTTGATGGCCAGCGGAAGTGTTTAAACGAATAAGTGTGTAAAAATATGACATTTCCGTCTTTGATCGCTATTTCTTATTTTCAATGACCGGTTTCAGGCTAGCTGCCCATCTTCAGATCATATATTGCAGTTACAGAGTAACTTGTCAGTACAGAACTATCGGTTCACTGTCAGTGACAGTGAACCGATAGGTCTGTACTGACAAGTTACTCTGTAACTGCGATACATGATCTGAAGATGGGCAGTGACAGTGAACCGATAGTTCTGTACTGACAAGTTACTCTGTAACTGCAATATATGATCTGAAGATGGGCAGCTAGCCTGAAACCGGTCATTGAAAATAAAAAATAGCGATCAAAGACTGAAATGCCATATTTTTATTTAAGGAACGATCGCGGAAATCCCATTAAGACAATCATGTCTAGTTTTGATAAATAAGAGTGTTCCTGGAGGCACTCTGCTTCAATTCTGGTCGTGTGGGGTATCGCATTGTCCTGCTAGAACTGTCCAAGTCCGTCGGAACGCACAATGGACATGAATGGATGCAGGTGATCAGACAGGATTCTTATGTATGTGTCACCTGTCAGAGTCGTATCTAGACGTATCAGAAGATCCAAACCACTCCAACTGTACACGCCCCACACCATTACAGAGCCTCCACCTGCTGACATGTAGGGTCCATGGATTCATGAGGTTGTCTCCATACCCGTACACGTCCATCCGCTCGATACAATATGAAACGAGACTCGCCCGACCAGGCAACATTTTTCCAGTCATCAACAGTATAATGGTGTTGACGGGCGTAGACGAGGCGTAAAGCTTTGTGTCGGACAGTTATCAAGGGTACACGAGTGGGCTTTCTGCTCCGAAAGCCCATTTCGATGATGTTTCGTTGAATGGTTCGCACGCCGATACTTGTTAATGGCCCAGCATTGAAATCTGCAGCAATTTGCGGAAGGACTACACTTCTGCCACCCTGAACGATTCTCTTCAGATGTCGTTACTCACTTACTTACTTACTTACTCCACGGCACTACGGTCCTCTGAGGACCTTGGCCTCCTCAATCGCAGATTTCCAATCGTCTCGGTCTTCAGCACGCCTGCGCCACCTCGTCACTCCCACTGCTCTCAGGTCGGCTTCCACATCTTCCAGCTATTTCACACTCGGTCTTCCTCTCCTTCTTCTATCGCCAGCATGTCCCATCATCATCTTCTTCGGGAGCCTTTTTTCTGTCATATACTGGACATGTTCTAAGCCTTCCCATTTTGATTGAGGTTACCAAATCAGGTTCTTTATACAGAGGCCTTATTTCTTCATTAGTCCTAATTCTCCATATCTCACCTTCTTTTACAGGACCAAACATCTTCCTCAGCACTTTCCTTACCCATACATTTAACTTTTTTTCCAGAGCTTCCGTCAGTACCCATGCCTCACTGCTGGTTTGATCACTATTTTGTAGAATGTCAGTTTTAGTTTTCTACTTAGGTTCTTACTTTTGAGCATGGTATATAGTGATCTATATGATCTGTCTGCAGCCTTACTTCGGTTTGTTATATCTGCCTCCACTTCGTTTTGTGATGTTACTACTGAGCCAAGATAAATAAAGTTATCTACTCTTTCAAAACTGTACCCTTCTAAATGTAGATCATCTGTGTTTCTACTAACTCTCTCAGTGGCCATATTCTTAGATTTTATCTCACTAATTTCTAAACCAAGGTTGTTGGCAGCGGCTTCAAACTCTTTGATGGCTGATGTGAGTGCCTTCATACTTCTAGCACTTATTACTACATCATCTGCATAGCCTAAGATTTGCAGTAGACTATTGTAAATATTGCCTCCTGGGTTTGTGGTTATTGATCTTACTGCATTTTCTAATACCAGGTTGAATAGTACCGGGGATAATGGGTCTCCCTGTCTTAGGCGTTCTTCCGTTGGGAGCGATCTTGACAGACAACCCTGAACTTTAACCTGGCTTTTGCTGTTTTCCAGGGTCATCATAGTTAATTTTATTAGCTTCTTAGGAAATATGAATGTCTGCATTGTTTCCCACAGTGCTGATCTTTTAACTCTGTCATAGGCCAGTTGAAAGTCTATAAAGTGATGTTCGAATCTTACATTAAATACGTAAGTATTCTCCAGCATCATACTTACTGTAAAGGTATGGTCAGCTGTAGACCTCCCAGATCTAAAACCTACCTGGTACTCGTCTAGAATCTTTTCTACTCTTCTACTTACTCTCCATGTTATAGCCGTAGAGCCGCGCTGGATTAGCCGAGCGGTCTGGGGCGCTGCAGTCATGGACTGTGCGGCTGGTCCCAGCGGAGATTCGAGTCCTCCCTCGGGCATGGGTTTGTGTGTTTGTCCTTAGGATAATTTAAGTTAAGTAGTGTGTAAGCTTAGGGACTGATGACCTTAGCAGTTGAGTCCCATAAGATTTCACACACATTTGAAAATTTTTATAGCCGTAGAAAGGATTTTGTACACGATACTGAGCAGAGATACTCCTCGGTAGCTCTTACATTGCATATGTGATCCTTTCTTATGTATAGGGCAGATGGTTGCTAACGTCCAGTCCTCTGGCATTTTCTCTGTTTCCCAGGCCATTGTAATTATTTTATGTATCCTCCGTACTAATATTTCATCTCCGGGTTTTATCATTTCCGCCCTTACCAGGTCGTGTCCAGGAGCTTTGTTATTCCCAAGTTGCTTTATAATTACTCTTAGCTCTTCTATCGATGGTGGCTGTGTGTCTGCTGCATCATCATCTCCATCCATCTCCTGTTCTTTTTCAGTTTCTTCTATATCCCCTTCATTTCTCTCTTCACTTACGACGTGTCTGTTTGACAGCAACATTTCAAATTGTTGTGCCCATGTTTCTTTTATTTTTTCCTTCCCAACTATCAAACTGCCTGTCTCATCATTCACCATGTCCATCCTCTCTTTATTTGTCCCACTCCATAAAAGAATTTCCTGCCCTGCTTATTTTCACTGTATTTCATCCATTCTTTCCCTTTCCTCTACTCTCTTTTTAATCCGCGCTAAATTCTTAGCTACCCTTCTCTTCTCTTTAAACATAGCCACATTATTTCATGTAGGTCTCCGTAACATTCTTTGTCTTCACACTGTAGACCTTACTTTTCTCCAACCCAGCCCTTCTGGCTCTAATTGCAATCCTTTCTAAGGTATTGATTCTTACCAAAAGATGGTCTGAGTCAATATCCGCTCCTCTGCGGCTAATCACATTCAAAATATCTGAGGCATGTCGTCCATCTATCAGTACATGATATATTTGATTTCTCGTCAACCCATCTGGTGATATCCAAGTCTCCTTATGAATGTCTTTGTGTGGGGAAACACTTGCTTTTAATCACTAGTCTTTTGCTAAAAGCAAATTCAGTCAGTTTCCAACCATTGTTATTTGATTGCAGGTGATTACTATGAATATATGCCTTTCTCTTTACCTACTTTAGCATTACAATCCCCCAGGATAATTTTGACGTCATACTTTGGCAGCTTATCATATTCTTGCTCCAATTTCTCATAAAATTCGTCTTTCCTTCTTTACCTACTTTAGCATTACAATCACCCAGGATAATTTTGACATCATATTTTGGCAGCTTATCATATTCTTGCTCCAATTTCTCATAAAATTCGTCTTTCTCTCCTTCAGCTGCATCTTCCGTTGGGGCATGCACGCTAATCAGCGACAAGCTGCAGAATTTTCCCTTCAGCCTCAATCGACATAATCTGGGGTTTATTGTTTCATATTCCACCATGGCGTGACTGACGGACTTCTTAACCATAAAACCTGTTCCCAATCTATTTTCTTCTTCCCCGCTATTGATCAAGGTATAATGCTGGAGATCAATCACCTCTGTTTGTTTCCAATTTATCTCTTGCAGTGCTGATACAGCAACTCGGTACCTCAGTAATTCCTCCTCGAGCTTCCTACTGGCTTCCGCTTGAAAGATACTTGTTACATTCCCTGTTCCGATATACCAAAATCGTTGTCGTTTGACCTGCCTTGGTTGTCTTGAGACAGTCCGGTTCTCTCTGTGAATTGGTTGTTGTACAATGAGCTTTTTCCGATATGATATTGTTAGCCCCATGACCAACCCACAACCTGGAGGATCTGGATTTGTATCGGGTTTACTCCCTTAGGGAGACTGGCTTCACCACGCCTCTAGAGCCCTCCCTGCTCCATGTTGTAGGGAATTGAAAATGACAAGGTAAAAGGATAGGCTTAGGATAGGATAGGACAGGAGACAGGATTGATAGGTCGTTGTGAGACACACTTGATCCGGTTCCTCTCCTTCGGCCTGTCCAGCATGAGTGACCATGCTGGTAGCTACGCTACCGCTGGCATAGCTCTCTGGATCCAGAGCACGCAAACCTCCTCGCCCGCACGGACAGCGCTACGTTAAGGCGGTGTCTCCTGAGGCGGCCATTTGTCGTTAGTCCTGTTCTTTAGAATCTATTTCCGGCCGCAGCGATGTCGGAGATTTGATGTTTTACCGGATTCCTGGTGTACACGGTAGACTCGTGAAATGGTCGTACGCGAAAATCCCAACTTCATCACTACCTCGGAGATGCTGTAACCCATCGCTCGTGCTTCGACTATAACACCACGCTCAAACTCACTTACATCTTGATAACCTGCCATTGTAGCAGCAGTAACCGATCAAACAACTGCGCCAGACACTTGTTGTCTTATATAGGCGTTGCCGACCGTAGCACCGTATTCTAGCTGTTTACATATCTCTGTATTTCAATACGCATGCCTATACCAGTTTCTTTGGCGCTTCAGTGTAATTATTATAATACTATGGACACCTCTGTTAAACAGGAAATACAATAGAAAATGTGGCAAGAGCAAAAGTCAAAGGAACAGTCAGATTGTGTAAACAGTTAAGAAAAATGACATTTAATTCAAGTCAATATATCACTGAATGTTTGATCAGTTTCCTCGGAGAAATTTCGGAGTCCGTCCACATTACCTTTGCCGGCGGGAGTGGCCGTGCGGTTCTAGGCGCTACAGTCTGGAGCCGAGCGACCGCTACGGTCGCAGGTTCGAATCCTGCCTCGGGCATGGATGTGTGTGATGTCCTTAGGTTAGTTAGGTTTAATTAGTTCTAAGTTCTAGGCGACTGATGACCTCAGAAGTTACGTCGCGTAGTGCTCAGAGCCATTTGAACAACATTAAGTTTAGGACAAAATTCTGATTATTGAAATACATGACTTAAATAAAGTGATTAAAATTGAGACAAACGAGAATTAAAACAATCTAAACATTAAAGCCTTACTCATATGGGAGGAGAACTGAGCCTTTCCACAAGCATAAGAGGCAACATTACGGGAAGAGCAAAGTAAGCGGGCATATGAAGTGGCAGATCCAGGAAATGGTTCAAGTGGCTCTGAGCACTATTGGACTCAACATCTGAGGTCATGAGTCCCCTGGAACTTAGAACTACTTAAACCTAACTAACCTAAGGATATTATACACATCCACACCCGAGGCAGGATTCGAACCTGCGACCGTAGCGGTCGTGCTGTTCCAGACTGAAGCGCCTAGAACCGCTCGACCACTGCGGACAGCCAGATCTAGGACACCAAAAGTTTCTTCAAGTAACGAGTTCCGATGGTAGAATGTATTAAAGTATAATTAAAGAAGTTCTTCACACTGTATATTTAGATCAGAACAAGCTATGCAAGTGTAACGTATAGAGGAACTGGAAATGTTATAAGAGAATATCCAAATTAAGCAGTCATTTAAAAGACGGGACGGGGAGGTATTAAAAAAGGAAAAAATTAAACTGTACCAGCACTATGAGAAAGTTGTGGGTTATCTACTAAAGCATCTATAACTTTCAGTTAGCCAATAAGGGAAAGTGGGAAAGGGGGGAGGGCTCAATAGGCCCAAAGAATTGTGAGATAAGAAACAGATTGGATATGTATCAAATACTATTCAGACTATGGAACTCATGAAGACTCTAGTAATCATGCAGAATTGGGAGAATGGTACAAAATCGAAAAAAAAACCTACAAAAAAGACAGTTATAATTAATACTACCAAAACCAGCAAATTTGCATGCCAAGGAAGAATTTTCTCTGTAATAGCATTGTGTAAACTCGGCAGTCAATTGCGATGAAAACAGTCTCTACGTACCGCAGGCACGACGTTTATAGTTGTGACAAGATCATCTTCAGGGCCAACAGAATTTGTTTCATCAAAGTACCATGTTCTTATATTCTGAAAAGTTACCGTTTCGTTCTCATTCCAGGCTGTGATATTTCTTTTATGATATTCCCTGAAAACATGAACGTTTTGAAGTTACAAGTGATTGTTCCTCCATAGTCAAACGGCACATGTTGATCATTTCCAGATTTTAGATTCTCAGATAATCCAAAAGAAGAAAAAAACTTGCCTGTATACATATGGTCCCATTTCCACTAAATTCGGTTTAATTGTTGGATCCTGTTCGTACTCATCTGCGTTGGAAACATTGAAAATGTAGAATTCCATGTACATCGGGATGGGAAGTTCTATCCAGTTGTTGTAGCTCGTCGAACCTTCAGATAAAACTAGTTGCTGGCGAGAGAGAAAAAATATTGTTAGGAAAGTTATATTTTTAAATAAAACACATTTCATTAAATATTAAATACTCACAGATTTTAAAATACTGTCCACTATCATGCTCATGAATCCTCCCAAGAACACTCCCACTACGAGCATGCCCCCTCCAATGCCAAAGACGAGAGTTTTCTTCGTTCTTACTGTGCATCTCATTTTTCAGGTTGGTTGTTTGCCTTTTCTTCTAGAACAACAGATACACAAACTTGAAAAGTATAGTTACTACCTGATACAATGGAACAATACTTCAAAATTCCACAAGATCAACCGGCTAAAATTCCATTTGCTCCGTACATTCCTTGTATTAAAACTAAAATTTAACAACAGAATTTGCTACGCATTTTTCCACTATTTCGACACAGAAGCGCACGCTTGTTCATATTATCTAGAATTATTCTACCACAGACTGAAGTGTGTATGTATTGTTCGAGCTGAGCCTATCACCCTGGAAGACAAAATTTCGCTTCAGCGTCACTCAGTTTCCTTCTGTCAACGTGACTCGAGCAAAACTCAGCTGCATCACAACCATCTTTCTTCATCAAAAACTCTCATTTTTATTTTACTGACAAAAAGTTCTGTCGATAAATCGTAGTATTTTTGTTTTTGTCCGTTATTTTCGAAGACAACTAATGCCCATCTTACAGAAAATTGTTTTAGAGTCACTGATGGTTTCTGTTAAAACCATGTGCACTTGTTGCTACTTTTACAGCGCTAAATGTACATTTTTCTATCTCACCAACCAATCTGCAACTATTTAACAGAATGATCTCCCCTATGCCAACCCTCATGGATTCCGAAAACAACGATCATTTTAAACCCAGCTTGTGCTGTCCGCATGATATCGTGAGTCATGCATCAAAGCAGTCTGGTCATTTATTGTCTTCCGAAAACATTTTGCTCAGCACCACATGTACGGTTGGTACCGAAAGTACGACCGTCTGAGATATTAACCGAAATTTGTGACTGGATTGGGGATTTCTTGTTAGAGCAGACGCAACACGTTATCTTGAATGGAAAGTCATCGACAGATGTAGAAGGAAGTTCCGATATGCCTAAGAAATGTATATTGGGATACTTTCTGTGCGCGTTGTATATTGATGACACTGCACACAATATTAATAGTAATCTCTGCACTTTGACAAATGCTGCGGTCAGCTCTAATGATAAGAACTGCACAAATATTCAATTGGGTTCGATAAGATTTCGAAGTGATCAAAAGATGTTCTGAAATGTAAAGCTGTGCACTTCACAAAACAAAAGACCGTAATATCAGTAAGTAACAATTGGAATCAGTCGACTGATACAAAGATGTAGGGTATGAAATGTACGAGCACATACTGTTGAATGACAGATAAAGCAAGTGCTAGAGTTCGGTTCATTGTTAGGCTAGGGGGAAAATTCAGGATGACTGCTTACGGAACACTCATGCGACTCACACAAGAATAATGCTTAAGTGTGGAGGCCCAGTACCAAACAGGACTACAGGGGATATTGAATGCGTAGAGAGAAGTCAGCACGAATGGTCACATGTTTGTTTGATGCTCGAGGAAGTTTCTCGGAGATGCTGAAAACACTGAACAGGTAAATGCTCGAAGACAGTCGCTAAATATTTCGTGTATGCGTAGTTAACAACGTTTAAGCAACCGGCTTTAGGTGATGAATTTCGGAATATACTACAACTCCCTGTGCCTCGCTCTCGTAGAGATCGCGGTGACGGGTTTACACTAATTACAGCGCACTCAGACGCGTTTAAGCAATCTTTCTTCCCGCGCTCCGTACATGAATGGAACGTGAAGAAACCCTAACAACTGGTTCAATTGGAAGAATCCTCTGCATGCACTCCACAAGGACTTGCAGAATATGGACATAAATGTATATTGAAATTGTGCTTCAACAACACTGATGTGACATAGGCATTATATTAGAAACAGTCATATTAAGTGTCATAGCAGAAACTTTTCAAAAAACAGTCATATTAAGGGTCATAGCAGACATTTTTAAAATTTAGAGTGAGACACGAAGTTGAAGAAAAACTTTTTCAACAGTGTTCACTATTTTCCGCTTCATACTGCAAATTTCATATACACTACTGGCCATTAAAATTCCTACACCAAGAAGAAATCCAGATGATAAACGGGTATTCATCGCACAAATATATTATACTAGAACTGACATGTGATTACATTTTCACGCAGTTTGGGTGCATAGATCCTGAGAAATCAGTACCCAGAACAACCACCTCTGGCCGTAATAACGGCCTTGATACGCCTGGGCATTGAGTCAAACAGAGCTTGGATAACGTGTACAGGTACAAGTGCCCATGCAGCTTCAACACGATACCACAGTTCATCAAGAGTAGTGTCTGACGTATTGTGAGAGCCAGTTGCTCGGCCACCATTGACCAGACGCTTTCAATTGGTGAGAGATCTGAAGAATGTGATAGCCATGGCAGCAATCGAACATTTTCTGTATCCAGAAAGGCCCGTATAGGGCCTGCAACATGCGGTCGTGCATTATCCTGCTGAAATGTAGGCTTTCGCAGGGATCGAATGAAGGGTAGAGCCACTTATCGTAACACATCTGAAATGTAAGGTCCACTGTACCGTCAATGCGAACAAGTGGTGACCAATGGCACCCCATACCATCACGCCGGGTGATACGCCATTATGGCGATAACGAATACACGCTTCCAATGTGCGTTCACCGCGATGTCGCCAAATACGGATGCAACCATCATGATGCTGTAAACAAAACCTGGATTCATCGGAAATAATGACATTTTGCCATTCGTGCACTCAGGTTCGTCGTTGAGTACACCATTGCAGGCGCTCCTGTCTGTGATGCAGCGTCAAGGGTAACCGCTGTCATGGTCTCCGAGCTGATAGTCAATGCTGCTTCAAACGTCTTCGAACTGTTCGGGCAGATGGTTGTTGTCTTGCAAACGTCCCCATCTATTGACTCAGGGATCGAGACGTGGCTGTACGATCCGTTACAGCCATGCGGATAAGATGCCTGTGCTAGTGATACGAGGCCGTTGGGATCCAGCACGGCGTTCCGTATTACCCTCCTGAACCCACCGATTCCATATTCTGCTAACAGACATTGGATCTCGACCAACGCGAGCAGCAATGTCGCGATACGATAAACCGCAATCGCAATAGGTTACCATCCGACCTTTATCGAAGTCGGAAACGTGATGGTACGCGTCTCTCCTCCCTACACGAGGCATCACAACAACGTTTCACCAGGGAACGCCGGTCAACTGCTGTTTGTGTATGAGAAATCGGTTTGAAACTTTTCTCATGTCAGCACGTTGTAGGTGTCGCCACCGGCGCCAACCGACATGTACACTATTGGCCATTAAAATTGCTACACAACGAAGATAACGTGCTACAGACGTGAAATTTAACCGACAGGAGGAAGATGCTGTGATATGCAAATGATTAGCTTTTCAGAGCATTCACACAAAGTTGGCGTCGGTGGCGACACCCACAACGTGCTGACATGAGGAAAGTTTCCAACCGAATCCTCATACACAAACAGCAGTTGGCCGGCGTTGCCTGGTGAAACGTTGCTGTGATGCTTCGTGTAAGGAGGAGAAATGCGTACCATCACGTGTCCGACTTTGATAAAGGTCGGATTGCAGCCTATCGCGATTACGCTTTGTCGTATCGCGACATTGCTACTCGCGTTGGTCGAGATCCAATGACTGTCAGCAGAATATGGAATCGGTGGGTTCTGGAGGGTAATACGGAACACCGTGCCGTATCCCAACGATCACTAGCAGTCGAGATGACAGGCATCTTATCCGAATGGCTATAACGGATCGTGGAGCCACGTCTCGATCCCTGAGTCAACAGATGGGGACGTTTGCAAGACAACAACCATCTGCACGAACAGTTCGACGACGTTTGCAAAAGCATGGCCTATCAGCTCGGAGACCATGGCAGCGGTTACCCTTGAAGCTGCATCACAGACAGGAGCGCCTGCAATGGTTTACTCTACGACGAACCTGGGTGCACGAATGGTAAAACGTCATTTTTTTCGGATGAATCGAGGTTCTGTTTACAGCATCATGATGGTCGCGTCCGTGTTTGGCGACATCGCGGTGAACGCACATTGAAAGCGTGTATTCTTCATCGCCATACTGGCGTATCACCCGGCGTGATGGTATGGGTTGCCACTGGTTAGACGTCTCGGTCACCTCTTGTTCGCATTGACGGCGCTTTCAACAGAGAACGTTACATTTCAGATGTGTTACGACCCGTGGCTCTACCCTTCATTCGATCCCTGCGAAACCCTACTTTTCAGCAGTATAATGCACGACCGCATGTTGCAGGTCCTGTACGGGCCTTTCTGGATACAGAAAATGTTCGACTGCTGCCCTGGCCAGCACGTTCTCCAGATCTCTCACCAGTTGAAAACGTCTGGGCAATGGTGGCCGAGCAACTGGCTCGTCACAATACGCCAGTCACTACTCTTGATGAACTGTGGTATCGTGTTGAAGCTGCATGGGCAGCTGTTCCTGTACACGCTATGTCTGACTAAATGCCCAGGCGTATCAAGGCCGTTATTACGGCCGGAGGTGGTAGTTCGGGGTACTGATTTCTCATGATCTATGCACCCAAACTGCGTGAAAATGTAATCACGTGTCAGATCTAGTATAATATATTTGTCCAATGAATACCCGTTTATCATCTGCATTTATTTTTGGTGTAGCAGTTTTAATGGCCAGTAGTATATATACCCTGCCGGAAAAAAAAGATTGTAGGCACTTTTAGAGGTTATCAATTTACTCAAGATTTATTTTTCCAACGGTACATAGGGAGTACTTGAAATGAGTAGATTTACAGATCAATAGGACAAGACATTTTGAGGCACCAGGTACTGACTCATACTGAAACGCCCATATTAGTACGTGGTGTAGCCTCCTCAGGCGGGAATGCAGGCGCTGACTCTGGCATCCAGTCGATGGTATTGATGGCGAATACTGTCCTGGGGTACGTTATGCTACGCCTGTTTTACCTGTTTTCGTACTTCTGTAGAGTTGTTTGTTGAACAGTCGGAATAGATTCTTTTCGTCTCATCATATCCTACACGTGCTGGATTGGAGACAATTGGAGAGCGTGCTGGCCGTGGAAGTTGTTGCACATCTTGCGTAGTTTGTTGAGATTCACGGGCTGTGTGTGTCGAACATTGTCCTGTTGGAACAACACATCATCTTCCTGTTGCAAGAACGGCAAAAGAACGGATCTAACAACATTCTGGACTTTTCAAGCCCTGCTTATCGTCCCCTCCAGAAACACCAAAGGTGAGAGAGTTGTAGCTTATCGCACCCCAGACATTCAGACCCGTCTTGGACGAAAGCACTCTGTGAGACAGCGCTCACCAGGTCTATGCCGTACGTGCAAACGACCGTCGTTCCCGTGCATGCAGAATCTGCTTTCATCCCTGAAGACCACAGCGCGCCATTCAACCTTAAAGTGATCTTCTGATGGCACCATTCGAACCCTGCACGTCTATTCTACGGCGTGAGTGGAAGACAGGCAAGATGAGTGAGTGCGTTAACCTGATGGAAAATGCCATCGCTTTCGCGGAATGCATTAAGCATGAAGGGATGCAGGCAGTCCAAAGTAATGTTCAGTTGTCAGCAGCAGTCATGGAGCCTTGGATTACTGCAAATGGTCCCATGGAAGACGAGGTGAACGTACTGCGTAGTACAGTTCTCCTCCCACTCGAGTCTGTGTTCTCTTTCTAGCAGGACTTCACCAGCATGACTGACCTCAGAAACCCCTGCCTTCCCTCTATCCTGTATTAGGACACAACAGGGTGGAACGAACTCGCACAGAAGAGGCAAGGGAGGAAAGCTGTGCCAAAGCAGTTTTCGGAATGAGGACCACGACAACAAAGTGCCACGTGTACATCACTCTTGCAGTCCCTGACTGAGGTACAAAAAAGAGAAACTGGTTGGTGTTGTAATATGCACGAGATGTTATTGGATACAGAGATAAAAGTTGGAAATTAGAGTTTACGGTTGAGGCGGTACTGTTAGTATGCTCCATTTAAGCCTTGCTAGCTAATAACATGAGAGGCTCACTGTGTTGATCATCGGAGTTCTGTGTATCACAAGGAAATGATACTCCATTTTCACATACGTTGGAGATTGGATCTGAGAATGGATAGAACTGTGTTTTATTTTTACTTGTCGCACATCCTACAACGGTCCTTTACCCCTCCATGAGAGTATGAGTGAGTGAATGAAGTACGAATTTTTGGGTAACAGAAGGGTAGGAGTAACCAGAGATTGGTAGAAGGTGGTGATCTTGATAAAAAGGAATCTGTGGGCAAGGCTAAACAAAAAGATTTAAGGAGGTTTTGCAAGGTATCGATAGTTCATGGCATCAGGTGGTTCAACCAACAGGAAACTTACTCCTCTCGCAGCCCTCCCCTCCCCCCCCCCCCCTCCCTGACCGCTCTCTCAGTACTTAGAACTGGTAGCGTTGACCATGGGTGCACCATATTTAGCCACTGTTCTGCAGGGGGTCCTCGAATGAGGACGTGTCCGTGACAGGTGCGCTGGTATGGTAAGAAAAACGGTTATAACATGAGTTATATTATTGTGCATCCTGCTGAAATGTATTGTTTAGTGTCAGTACAGATGAGTAAATATTGGAAGAAGTGATAATTCTCGTAATTTTGATAAATGATGTGATTGCACTAAATGTGGTCACAACCGTTAGCCATCAGCTTAGCATTTCTATTTGTGAATGTTAGTAGCCGCTTAGTTGAGAGAACGGTCGATATAATGCATTTCTATATACGGTTTTTGTGAATTTTATTTAATTTTAACGATCAGTCCTTTGTTTCTTGGTGCCAAATATATGTTCACTCCGGAGGTGTAGGCGTAAGTGAGCCTTAAGCCACTGAAATTCAGATTTCGCAGGTGCTTATCGACGTTTAGAAATTGCTATAACCAATAGAAAGTTAGTTAGGATATTTTTAAGGGATTATTTTCGGAATTTTGTGGTATTTCTTTGTGACTTGGTGATGAAAAAGTTCGCGCCAGTTGTGTGTGTGAGGTTTAACCTTCAGAAATTCGTGATATTATTCGAGTTTATTATTTTGAATGATTGCTAAGGGACTGGATTAAAATAATTTTTCTGTGATATTTTGTGTATTTAGTGTCGTTTTCTTTGTGCTCTGTCTGTGACCACGTGTTTCGCCGCAATTTTCGGAAGCAGCATGTAAAGATTAGCAATCAAAGTTTGTCTGTGTTACCTTAACGTTAAACGATTGTCATTAGAAACAGGAGCTCAGTGAGCATAGCTTCATTGATTTGTAATGAATAGTTTAGTTGATTTCTTTGTGATTGATGGTGGAGCCACATGGCCTACCGCGTGTGCGTGTGATTTGTTTGTCGATTCCTGAGAAGCTTTAGAATGTGACAAATTGAATCAATGAAGTTTTTGTATTTGTTTGGTCGCGTCGTACTACGTCTAACATTAAAACACTGAACTAACTATAGCTTCTGATTCATTGTTTACTTGCGATGAGGGATCCATGTGCAAAAAGTTTTATAGTTTACATACTTGGAAGCCTAGTAAATTTAGATTATACAAGTGCCTCATATGTTGAAATCGACTCCGTTACACTGTGTCAGTATGAAATTATATGGACATACTACATTTCAAGCTTTTCAGTACACTGAAAACCTGTATTTACAAGAAAAATGTAACTAGCAATTCCGTCCTTGAAACAACCTTACCGACCACAACTATAGCGATCGTATTTCTTCAATGATCAAAGGCTTCGGTACGCATCTACGGGATTACTCAGGTTTTAAGAAGTGTATGGAGATTTACAGTCTGTCATGTATAATCTACAAACTCTCGAGGTGGGACCACTTACTCTGTGTACACCGTGCGGAACGATAAGCTACAGTTGCGCGCTGCACCAGAACTAGAACCCTGGACACCATTCTTTTTCGGAAAACGCACTTCACATTGATCAGCGCTCGTGATTTAACTTGCCAGTAACAGGCATCTGCTTTCGAATCATTGTGCGACACATACACTCCTGGAAATTAAAATAAGAACACCGTGAATTCATTGTCCCAGGAAGGGGAAACTTTATTGACACATTCCTGGGGTCAGATACATCACATGATCACACTGACAGAACCACAGGCACATAGACACAGGCAACAGAGCATGCACAATGTCGGCACTAGTACAGTGTATATCCACCTTTCGCAGCAATGCAGGCTGCTATTCTCCCATGGAGACGATCGTAGAGATGCTGGATGTAGTCCTGTGGAACGGCTTGCCATGCCATTTCCACCTGGCGCCTCAGTTGGACCAGCGTTCGTGCTGGACGTGCAGACCGCGTGAGACGACGCTTCATCCAGCCCCAAACATGCTCAATGGGGGACAGATCCGGAGATCTTGCTGGCCAGGGTAGTTGACTTACACCTTCTAGAGCACGTTGGGTGGCACGGGATACATGCGGACGTGCATTGTCCTGTTGGAACAGCAAGTTCCCTTGCCGGTTTAGGAATGGTAGAACGATGGGTTCGATGACGGTTTGGATGTACCGTGCACTATTCAGTGTCCCCTCGACGATCACCAGTGGTGTACGGCCAGTGTAGGAGATCGCTCCCCACACCATGATGCCGGGTGTTGGCCCTGTGTGCCTCGGTCGTATGCAGTCCTGATTGTGGCGCTCACCTGCACGGCGCCAAACACGCATACGACCATCATTGGCACCAAGGCAGAAGCGACTCTCATCGCTGAAGACGACACGTCTCCATTCGTCCCTCCATTCACGCCTGTCGCGACACCACTGGAGGCGGGCTGCACGATGTTGGGGCGTGAGCGGAAGACGGCCTAACGGTGTGCGGGACCGTAGCCCAGCTTCCTGGAGACGGTTGCGAATGGTCCTCGCCGATACCCCAGGAGCAACAGTGTCCCTAATTTGCTGGGAAGTGGCGGTGCGGTCCCCTACGGCACTGCGTTGGATCCTACGGTCTTGGCGTGCATCCGTGCGTCGCTGCGGTCCGGTCCCAGGTCGACGGGCACGTGCACCTTCTGCCGACCACTGGCGACAACATCGATGTACTGTGGAGACCTCACGCCCCACGTGTTGAGCAATTCGGCGGTACGTCTACCCGGCCTCCCGCATGCCCACTATACGCCCTCGCTCAAAGTCCGTCAACTGCACATACGGTTCACGTCCACGCTGTCGCGGCATGCTACCAGTGTTAAAGACTGCGATGGAGCTCCGTATGCCACGGCAAACTGGCTGACACTGACGGCGGCGGTGCACAAATGCTGCGCAGCTAGCGCCATTCGACGGCCAACACCGCGGTTCCTGGTGTGTCCGCTGTGTCGTGCGTGTGATCATCGCTTGTACAGCCCTCTCGCAGTGTCCGGAGCAAGTATGGTGGGTCTGACACACCGGTGTCAATGTGTTCTTTTTTCCATTTCCAGGAGTGTATTTCCGCCATAAATATTCGACAAAGGCTTGATTTCGTTGACACCCACCTCTCGTCTACTTTCGGTATGTAGATATCAAATGCATCCAGAGATCACTAAACAATGTAAAATGTATTAACTAAACCCTTGCGTATCGCTGCTGTATCATTAGATCTGATGATGGTTGCAAAGCTGAAACCGGTAACCAATTTTAGCAAAGTAGCATGTGAACAAGACACTGATTTATGAAACTTAATGGCAAATTAAAATCATGAGGCGGACCGCGACTTGAAGTAGGGACAGTTGCCTTTCACGAAAGACAAAGGTCCCGAGTTAGAGTCTCGGTCTGGCAAACGGTTCTGATGTATCACGAAATTTCATATCAGTGTACACTCCGCTGCAGAGTGAAAATTTCATTCTGGACACTGATTTTTATAATCTAAAATGATAAACTCAGAACTAGGAGAAAGCTGCACTGTTATCTCTTGTAAGATTTGGCTGCGAAGGCACATCAATGCTAGACTAGAGCAAGGTTCAACACTTGATGAATGTATTAGGTAACTATTGCGATGAACTTATCTCGGGTGAACCTTGCGCCTTTACAACGCCCATTAGCCTTTGTTAACCCGCTCCTAGATATGCGCTCCGCAAGCCATCGTGTAGTCAGTTGTGTATGGCACAGGGTACCTGATGTACTTCCATAATCCCGTCTTCCCATCTCGTTTCCATTCCCGAATGCCCGAGGGAAGAAACATTGTCTGTAATCTTCGGTGTAAGTCCAAAACCATCTTATTTCCGTCGTAGCAATTACGGGAGACATAGTTGTATTCTGTCATTTCAGTCATATTGAACCGTAAGCTCTTGGAACTTTTGTAGTAAGGCTCGCCACGATCCACAGCCCCTTCTTGTAGCGCCTCAAATTCGAAATAGCTATCTGGTGACGAACCAGCCAGCTGTTCTTTGTATCTTCTCACTCTCTGTTAACGTACTTCAATAATCCCGTCTTCCCATCCCGTTTCCATTCCCGAATGCCCGAGGGAAGAAACATTGTCTGTAATCTTCGGTGTAAGTCCAAAACCATCTTATTTCCGTCGTAGCAATTACGGGAGACATAGTTGTATTCTGTCATTTCAGTCATATTGAACCGTAAGCTCTTGGAACTTTAGTAGTAAGGCTCGCCACGATGCACAGCCCCTTCTTGTAGCGCCTCAAATTCGAAATAGCTAACTGGTGACGAATCGGCCAGCTGTTCTTTGTATCTTCTCACACTCTGTTAATCCCAACTGTAAAGGATGTCAGACAGATGAAATCTGCTTCTGGATTGGTTGAACGCAGGTTTTGATAGGGATCTCATTACTGAGTAAATGACAAGTAATCTTAATTCATTGTGGCGTAAAAGACGGCAATGATTCATTAATTTCTTCAGTGAATGTTGGCAGTTTAGGCAGTTTCACTAACCAGCCACACATGAATTACACTACTGGCCATTAAAACTGCTACACCAAAAAGAAATGCAGATGATAAACGGGTATTCATCTGTTGACTCAGGGATCGAGACGTGGCTGCACGATCCGTTACAGCCATGCGGATAAGAAGCCTGTCATCTCGACTGCTAGTGATACGAGGCCGTTGGGATCCAGCACGGCGTCCCGTATTACCCTCCTGAACCCACCGATTCCAAATTCTGCTAACAGTTACTGAATCTAGACCTTTATCAAAGTCGGAAACGTGATGGTACGCATTCCTCCTCCTTACACGAGGCATCACAGCAATGTTTCACCTGGCAACGCCTGTCAACTGCTGTTTGTGTATGAGAAATCGGTTGGAAACTTTCCTCATGTCAGCACGTTGTAGGTGTCACCAACCTTGTGTGAATGCTCTAAGTATCTAATCATTTGCATATCACAGCATCTTCTCCCTGTCGGTTAAATTACGCGTCTGTAGCGCGTCATCTTCGTGGTGTAGCAATTTTACTGGCCAGTGTGTATTGTAGTAATTTCTGAGTAGCAACTATGCAGTCTTTAATTGTCCTAAATACATTTCCTTATTGCTCACTGTACATTAACAATTAGAACCTGTCAACTTCAGTTACCACACTAACATTAGAAAGGATGTCAAATAACAGACTGTTACTTACTGTTCGTGTACGAGGGAGTGCTGAAAAGTAATGCCTCCGAATTATTCATGTGATAACTCTCAAAGATTTTTAGATAAAAGAAACTTTATTCAAATTCTGCATCTTTATTCTTCATGTCTACATATTTATTCCTCAACATAGTCATTCTGGCAACGAATGTGTTTCTCCCAACGAGAGACCGGTTTATTGTTACTGTAACTCTAGAATGTTTGATTTTCTGGAGGGAGCCACACTCTCACCTCTGCTTGTACCGCATTTATCACTATCAAAGTAAAGTCCTCGAACGTGTTCTTTAAGTTTTGCAAACACATCGACATCGGATGGGGTCAAGATAAGGTTAGCACTACCGTTTCTTTCATTATGAGCACGAACAACCCAACGGTGCACATGACCGATCTCAAAACAATCATAATCGTACACTGCTTTCATTCTTCTATGGGTTTCAGTCGGAGGCACGTTTTCTGCGGTTAGAAACTCGATTACACCACGCTGATTCTCTCGTACCGATGTAGTTGTTACACACCGCCATGTTACACGCTACAATTCGAAGCCCTCTAGTGGCACAGGTATGCAACTTTCTTCAACGAAGCGGTAAAGTCGACCGAATAACATCCATGACGTCTAATATCTCAACCGACATTGAGAACAGAATAAAAAATTCGGAGATATTGCTTTTCAGCACAGCCTCGGTCATTATATTTTAACTGCAGCATAAAAAAAATGGTTCAAATGGCTCTGAGCACTATGCGACTTAACTCCTGAGGTCATCAGTCGCCTAGAACTTAGAACTAATTAAACCTAACTAACCTAAGGACATCAAACACATCCATGCCCGAGGAGGAATTCGAACCTGCGACCGTAGCGGTCGCTCGGCTCCAGACTGTAGCGCCTAGAACCGCACGGCCATCACGTCCGGCAACTGCAGCATCATATTACATTCATTTGCTAATGGAAGTCGTCCTAAACAATACATCATAATTTCAGGAGAACAGTGGTGTCCATATCTGTAACACCAGAGGAAGAATGGCTCTGAGCACTATGGGACTTAACATCTGTGGTCATCAGTCCCCTAGAACTTAGAACTACTTAAACCTAACTAACCTAAGGACATCACACACATCCATGCCCGAGGCAGGACTCGAACCTGCGACCGTAGCAGTCGCGCGGTTCCGGACTGAGCGCCTAGAACCGCTAGACCACCGCGGCCGGCCCAGAGGAAGAAATGACTAACTGGCCATTATTAAAACCGTCAGTCACTCACAAAGGTGTTCAATAAGCAGCAACAAGACTTTTTGATTATTTGCCCAATAACATAAAATGTCTGACAGTTTGCAACCTAAAATAATTTCTCCTGGTCGAAATTGTGCTTAAAAACAGGTAGGCTGCTATAAAAAAAACCTTTTTTAAGTGTAGCTGGATAATTACGTCTAAAAATAACGTATTCTTTAATGTTAACACTAATCGTGTATACATAGCCTGTAAACTGACTCCTTCCACATCATTTATGTAAAAGAAACTTTGAAATAATCTACATGACATACAATTAACTAATGAAATTATAGTACGAAGGATACATTATTAAATTTTGTATGTGACTTGTTGGTTGCAGGATGCAAAATTTAGTACACAGAACTGCAACCAGTGGTAGCAATACAGTTAGGTATCTATTCGAACAGAGCTTGGATGACAAATACATGTGTATAATTCCATGCTGCTTCAACTCTGTACAGAGTTTGTCAATCACAGTGACTGGCAAGTGTTGGCATGCTAGTTTGTCAGCAGCCTGTGACTATGCCTTTTAATGGTAGGGGTATCTAGAGACCTACAGACCAGGCCAACACTCGAACACGCTCTGAATTGAGGGGGGGGGGGGGGGTCAAGAAAGGCGAGGAAACATGCGGTCTTATGTTATCTTGTTGAATGATAACGTCATCGTACTTAACACATCAGGAGCGTAATGAGTGAGTCCAAAATACCGGCTCTGCACACTGGAAGTAATTAGAGTGTTTACCCCATACGATCTAAATCTAACCGTGCGTATCCACAGATACTCTGCAAGCCACAGTACGATGCGTGGCGGGACTGCTACGGTCGCAGGTTCGAGTCCTGCCTCGGGCATGGATGTGTGTGATGTCCTTAGGTTAGTTAGGTTTAAGTAGTTCTAAGTTGTAGGGGACTGATGACCACAGATGTTAAGTCCCATAGTGCTCAGAGTCATTTGATGCGTGGCGGAGGGTACGTTTACCCAGTACTAGTCATTTCACTTCCTCTTCCACTAGTAAATAGAGCGACGGAGAAACGACTATAAGCCTCCGTGCGAGTCCTGATTTCTCTTATGTTCGCGATCCTTACGCAGAAATGTAAGTTGGCGGCAGTAGGATCGACACACAGTCAGCTTGAAATGCCAATTTTCTAAATTTTCCCAATAGCGTTTCTCGAAAAGAACATCGCATTCCCTTCAGGGATTCCCATTTCAGTTCACGAAGCATCTCCGATGTTCCCTTAAATCTGACCTGGTGTTGATCCTCAAGAATGGGTCGCACTAGTGTTCTTTGCGGTCTCTTTCACAGATGAGACGCTCTTTCCTAAACCTCTTCCAATAAAACGAAGTTGACCATTCGCCTTACATGATCCTTCCGTTTCGTATCGCTTTGCAACTTTACGCCTGGATATTTTATTGACCTGGCTGCATCAACATAGTTTACATCTTTCTGTTTTTAGAGCTATCTGCCATTCATCAAATTGATTAGAAATTTTGTCTTCATCATTTTTTTCTCCTACAGTCACTCAACAAGACACCTTCACGTATGCAACAGAATCATCAGCAAACAGCCGAGCAGAGTGGCCGCGCGGTTTGAGGCGTCGTGTCACGGACTGCGCGTCCCCTACCGCCCGTGGTTCGAGTCCTCCCTCGGGCATGGGTATGTGTGTTGTTCTTAGCATAGGTTAGTTTAAGTAGTGTGTAAGTCTAGGGACCGATGATCTAAGCAGTTTCGTCCCTTAGGAATTCACATAAATTTGAACATTTGAACATCAGCAGACAGCCGCATCAGATCATTTGTGTACACGAAAATAACAGTGCTACTCTTCCCTGGGACACTCCTGACGATATCTTTGTCTCCGATGAACCTTCGCCATCGAGGAGAACAGTATAGGGTGCTATTACTTAAGCAGCCTTCGAAGCACTCACATATCTGGGAACCTATGAGCATGCTAATACCTTCGTCAATAGCCTGCAGTGTCAAATGCTTTTCTGAAATATGGAATCTGCCGGTTACCCTTTATCCATAATTCGCTAGATATCATCTGAGAAAAGGACAAGCTGAGGGACAAGCTGAGTTTCGCACCATAATGATAGACGCTGGCCCCATAGGACGACGACAGGTGGAATCTGACAGTGTTCGCTATCCTCGGAATCACCACACACGGATACGTCTAACTTGACGCTGCACTTAGAAGCAGGATTTGCCTGGAAAGACGATATGGTGCCACCGCTGCATCCAGTGTTGTAGTCAGCTGCTCCAACGCGAGACTCAATAGAAAGACACGCCGTGGCGCGTACACCACGGACGTGACTCGGCAGGTCTTACGAGTGCCAGCAGCCGTCTCCGTCGGGGGGTGAGTAACTAGTCCAGAAGAATTTAATAATTCTCGACTGTGTGTTTAAATGCATGCAAGTTCTCGACAGCACAAGACAAAAGGAAGACCTTTAGTGGATACCTTTTCAATTACATATTGGTTTCTCGTAAGCCCTGGATGAGGCCGAGCGTTCGCGAAGTGTGGCGGACAAGCTGCCTAGCGTGACGTTACAAGTTCGTTGAGGGGCCCGTATATCTCGTTGGTCCAGCACCGACGTCGGCGCTCCTTTCTTTTTTTTATTTTAATCTTATGGGACTTAACTGCTAAGGTTATCAGTCGGTAAGCTTAAACACTACTTAGCCTCAATTATCCTAAGGACAAACACACACAGCCATGCCCGAGGGAGGACTCGAACTCCGCCGGCACCAGCTGCACAGTTCATGATTGCAGCTCGGCGCTACTGTCTCTGACGCCGCGTCAAGGGAGCAGTACTGATGGTCGCTCTGCTGACACTGCTCTCCAGACGTCGCACCGTCCGTGTGGGTGCTTGCCTTGCTGTAAACAAGTCTGTTTCCTGCACGTGCCGTGGCTGTATGACCCTACAGGACCGAGCCAGTAAAACGTCTGTCCTCTCGGTCATCGGAGCAGCTGAGATCCTGCATAGTGTTCAGAATGGCCGTTCCGAACCCGTGGATTCCATATTCACGTTGTTACGTAAGGTTCCGTCCAACGTAAGAAGCGACATCGCAGAAAGTAAACCGCATTCCCAACAGGTCACAGTCCTGCTGCTGTCTAACTTGTACATGTGCTGATAAACGTCCTTCTTGCACGAGGCATGAAACAACCTTCTCCAAAGCAACTGTATCCAAAAGCGATTTTTGATCGAGAAGCCAACCTGCCTAATCTTTCCTTATCTACAGAATATAGATAATGTACCACTCCAGATGTTGTACCTTAAGTTAATGCGGACAAATGGGGAAAACAATGCTGTAACGTTCCAAAACAGCACTAGTAGGGTGCAGTATGACCAGTCACATCGATTAAATATCTAGGCATGATGTTGCAAAGCGATATGAAATGAGGTAAGCTCATCAGATTGGTAGCAGGGAAGGTGAATGTTCGAATTCGCGTTATTGAGAGAATTGTGGGAAAGTGTAACTCATTCACAAAGGGAATGGCATATAGAAACGCTAGTGCGACCCTACTTAAGTACTGCACTAGGTCGGATTAAAATCAATTATAGAAACAGTTCAGAGGCGTGCTGCTTAATTTGCTACAAGTACACTACTGGCCATTAAAACTGCTACACCACGAAGATGATGTGCTACAGACGCGAAATTTAACCGACAGGAAGAAGATGGTGTGATATGCAAATGATTAGCTTTTCAGAGCTGACATGAGGAAAGTTTCCAACCGATTTCTCATACACAAACAGCAGTTGACCGGAGTTTCCTGGTGAAACGTTGTTGTGATCCCTCCTGTAAGGAGGAGAAATGCTAATCATCACGTTTCCGACTTTGATAAAGGTCGGATTGTAGCCTATCGCAATTGCGATTTATCGTATTGCGACATTGCTGCTCGTGTTGGTCGAGATCCGATGACTGTTAGCAGAATATTGAGTCGGTGGGTTCAGGAGGGTAATACGTAACGCCGTGCTGGATTCCAATGGCCTCGTATCACTAGCAGTCGAGATGACAGGCATCTTATCCGCATGGCTGTAACGGATCGTGCAGCCACGTCTCGATACCTGAGTCAACAGATGGGGACGTATGCAAGACAACAATCATCTGCACGAACAGTTCGACGACGTTTGCAGCAGCATGGACTATCAGTTCGGAGACCATGGCTGCGGTTACCCTTGACGCTGCATCACAGACAGGAGCGCCTGTGATGGTGTACTCGACGACGAACCTGGGTGCACGAATGGCAAAACGTCATTTTTTCGGATGAATCCAGATTCTGTTTACAGTAACATGATGGTCGCATCCGTGTTTGTCGGCATCGCGGTGAACGCACATTGGAAGCGTGTATTCGTTATCGCCAAACTGGCGTATCACCCGGCGTGATGGTATGGGGTGCCATTGGTTACACGTCTCGGCCACGCCTTGTTCGAATTGACGGCGCTTTCAACAGTGGACGTTACATTTCAGATGTGTTACGACCCGTGGCTCTACTCTTCATTCGATCCCTGTGAAACCCTACATTTCAGCAGGATAATGCACGACCGCAAGTTGTAGGTCCTAAACGGGCCTTTGTGGATACAGAAAATGTTCGATTGCTGCACTGGCCATCACATTCTCCAGATCTCTCACCAATTGAAAACGTCTGGGCAATGGTGGCCGAGCAACTGGCTCGTCTCTATACGCTAGTCACTAGTCTTGATGAACTGTGGTATCGTGTTGAAGCTGCATGGGCAGCTGTACCTGTACACGCCATCGAAGCTCTGTTCGACTCGATGCCCAGGCGTATCAATGTCGTTATTACGGCCAGATGTGGTTGTTCTGGGTACTGATTTCTTCTGATCTATGCACTCAAATTGCGTGAAAATGTAATCACATGTCAGTTCTAGTATAATATATTTGTCCAATGAATGCCCGTTTATCATCTGCATTTGTTCTTGGTGTAGCAATTTTAATGGCCAGTAGTGCAGGTTCGATCAGCACGCACGTATTACGGAAATGTTTCAGGAACTGAAATCCCTGCAGGGAGGATGACATTCATTCCGAGGAACACTACTGAGAAAGTGTGGACAACTAGCATTTTCGGCTGACTGAAGAACGATTCTACTTCCACCAGCGTCTTTTTCCCTTCGCTCTCTTTGCAAGTGAAACCAGAAAATGACTAGTAGTGGCACAGGGTACCCTCTGCCACACACCGTACGATAGTTTGTGGAGTATGTCTGTCGCTGTAGATACATTGTGCGGCTGCACAGAGACGCTTATCATTTGCGAATCCATCCCTGTAGTAACATTTCATGACAGTATAGCGTTTATTCGATGTAGGGCCAATTTGAGAACATTTTTCCCCACTAACGTCTTATGATTTTGCGGCCTCTCCTTTACCTAGTACTCTTTCACCCTTGCCAATTTTCGCTACTAATTGTGACACAAACAGTATACAAACCATGCACATTGGCGCCCTTCTCAGCTCAGTGCCCTAAGAGGCGGCTTATGTCGCTTAGGCCTTAAACCGCCCTGGTTACATCCATGGTGTTGCGACTTTAATACCTTCCAATGTATTAAGTGTAGAGTAGGAGAAAATCGGGTATCACCGCAGTGGTCAGCACCCTGGATTCTCATTCCGGAGAACGATGGTTCAAATCCGCATCTGCCCATCCAGATTTAGACTCTCCGTAATTTCCCTAAATCGCTTCAGGCAAGTGCCGCGATGGTCCCTTTGGAAGGGCAGTGCCGATTTCCTTCCCATGCATTACAACATACCGAGCTTGTGCTCCGCCTCTAATGACCTAGTTGTCGACGGAGTGTTAAACCCTAATGTTCCTTCCTTCTTTGTGTATTGTAGTATAGTCGGGTAATATGGAATACCGTGATTTTTTGGCCACCGAGTGGTGCACAAAAGCAGGAGACGTATGATCTACCTCAAAGTGTTTCTGTGGAGCTCTGTACCGAGTCCAGTTCGTCTCCCGACATCGCGTGTGTTATGGCGCAGAAAAATTGTTTGCTTAGTTTGGCAAAATTTTCTGAGTGAAGTTATCAAAAATATGCCATACTTATTGAAAATGTACACTTAAGATTAAAACTATGTAATTAAGTAACTGACTGGTAGATCGTTATTTATTTCTCGATTTTTGACTAATGTTACAGCTGGTTCTGTTGTTCCGCTGTCAAGTCCTAGATGGCATATCCTGTTATGTGGAATATTTGCTATTGGATGAAATTCACCTTGACTTTGCGGGAGCTGAGAATGAAGACTACATTTGTGACTTTTGCAAACAGATCAATGTAAAACGAATCACTTGTAGTTCAGAACTTTGTTTTGAAGTTACTAAACGTAACAGATTTGTGGTTGAATCTAATTATATTTTCTACCACTGATAATTAATTAAGAGTTTATATTAGTATCACTGTCTGAACTGTATTTTGTCTACATAAAATTTTTTATCGCTAAATTTGCGTCATCATCTGCCTTTTTACAATCCTATTCCACGTTTCCCAACTGATCCATATTAGCCTCCAAATGCAACTCCCTTTCGGAAGTGTTTTATCGGTGATAAATTTTTAAATTTCATCAAGAGAAATGCAAATTGGCGGATAACTGAAGTTTATAATAAAGTGGCCGGCCGCTGTGGCCGATCGGGTCTAGGCGCTTCAGTCCGGAACCGCGCTGCTGCTACGGTCGCAGGTTGGAATCCTGCATCGGGCATAGGTATGTGTGATGTCCTTAGGTTAGTTAGGTTTAAGTAGTTGTAAGTCTAGGGGACTGATGACCTCATATGTCAAGTCCCATAGTGCTTAGAGCCATTTGAATCATAGCAAAGTGTGTTTGGGATCTAAGAAGAATTCTATTTGGCGATAGAATTACAAATGTAAATGTTATGCCATAATACCCTAATTTCATCTAACTTCAAAAAAACATTAAAAGAGATTTTTCTGTCACTTTGACAATAAAAAATGTCAGTAATATGATAATTCGTGTTACAAAAATGTTTTTAAAACTAGATGTCTTACGAAATTTAACTCGCAATCACTTTAAAATCTAATTGCCTGTCTGTAAGCAAATAAAATATATCTGCCGGCTTCAGTTTAAGGAAGATCATTTAGTAGAATCTGCTCCTAAGCTCAGCGATACAGTCTTTTGACACAGGCCGTCACATCGAAACGTACTCTCTCCCGCTTTGCACACGATAGCCTATCAACATACCTGCCTCGCAAACAGCGCCGATGATCTCGAAGCACTCACCGTTGTGTCTAGGCTCCTCCAGCACTTCTGCAACTACTGCTATTTCCCCGGACTGCTGTGTGACGCTAGGTTTGGACACGTGGTTATCTGCGGTGCGTGCCACGCGGCCCTTTTGGTGACAGTTGACGGCGGCAGGAGCGGTACGCCTGTCGGCTGCTCAGCACCACTGCGCTGCTGCAGGACACAGCCTTTTTTTTTTAAGAGTCCCTTTATCGTTGATGTCAGCTGTGTTCCCTGGTAGATAATGCGTGATACTCGTTGGTAGCTGAGTGATAAAAATTCGAGGTCGAAGGTATCTGGGGATCTTTGAATTTTATCACACAAACCCGGCACATTTTAGCGAAAGAAAATCGTTTGTGCTCTTCGCTGTACAGAAGTGTTCTGTTTGGCGGGTGGTAAATAATGTGGGAACTATCATGTTAATCTTACGTCGCTTTCGATGCCGAATTACATTTCTCAGGGAACTCTTCTTATTATAGCACGATTCTTTTGAATCACCTATTTGTGGATATGAGGGTCCAGTTACTTCACCGCCCTTCACCTCTCTCTCTCCAACGCACACAAACCGTAACCTCCACTTCTCATCCATCGTGATTAGGGATTTCGCAAATTTTCTAACTCACCTCCTTCGACAGACAACTGTGGGTCCACGAGTTACCACTTGTTGAAATGTTCATTACCAGTTCAAACGTGCCTTTTTTGGAAGTGGTAAATTTAAGCTAGGTGAGCAAAAGCTACGTTTGTTCGGTTGGAGGAAACTAAATGAAGAACACGTTTGGCGACACTTCCTCTGGCAGGTTGCTTGAATTTGCCCGCACGATGACCTGACTGGCTAACTTCAATGTTAAATTTACAGGTAGCGGTGTAACGTATCGAATTTTTTTCCTAACAGTTATTTCTCAACAAAACCACCTCTGCAACTCCTTATAAACTTTTCAGACTTTTTCTGACAACTCTGTGTAACTGATGAGCCTAAGAGACCACGGATGCCGGACATCACACATCACACACAACCATGCCCGAGGCATGACTGTGACTGTGACTGTGACTGTAGCGGTCGCACGGTTCCAGACTGTAGCGCCTAGAACCGCTCGGCCACTTCGGCCGGCTGTTAATAAAAGTAGTGCGTCCGTCTCGCTCGCTCAATGTTAGTTCAGTCGAAGATTTTGTCTATTGTTCTGGATTTGTAGGCAGTCTGAGATCTTTGGGAGACACTACATACGTGTGGGTTGAACATTCTATGTTAATAGTAGTTAATAATTGTTTTAACAGTACGACTAAGATTAACAAGCTTAATTTTGGTCTTCATTATAGTTGAACCATTTACCGCGGAACCATTTGATTGAGCAGATGCCACTGGATCATCGATTTCAAAAGGAAAAATATTGACTTGGGGTAAGTAACAATCTGACACTAACTTTAAAACTTGTATTTTGACTCTTTTAAAATTAATAATGCTCACAATTAACACATCCAATAAACTGAGTATACATTAACAATTTGCTTTACAAAATCATTGGATGTGATTGCTATACATTGTCTCAATCATCACTTATGAATACGAGCATTGCATTAGTAACAAAACAACGATTTCCAACTTCTGTTGAGATTCGTTTTACAGTTAGCAAACATCATAGTCTCTCGCAAATAAAAAATCATTACTGCCCATAGCGAGTAAGTATATATCGAGCACACATCAGGTACAACACGCCTTTACACTTAAGTGTCCTCCATACATCTCTCAATCTAAAGTTACACTAACACATTACCCATAACGCGTTATCAGCGATCGCTGTTGAGCAGCGACGCTACTACACAATCGATACTACATTTGACTATCTCAGGTTCAATATAATATTTTCTTACAAAACTTGAATTAATTTTCCCTGTGTATACACCTTTTAGCTGAAATTTTGTCTTTTATATATTTCACTATCAATCGCATATTACATGTACGCAATTCATCCATACGATATATATTGTTTACTATGACAAACGAATCTTCTGGATATTGGGCTCAGGATCATAGGTTTTAGCCTAAAAATTGCAAGATACAGGTGTGCCAACACCTTGTAACTAAGCAGGGTTTACTGATCTGGAGAAGTAGAGCGAACTCGCAAAAAAGCGCGACTTTGTGAAGATGTTGTCATTTAAATGTCTTTGAAGGTGCCAGATAAGTCGAAAGCTAATTCCCTTCTTTTACGTTCTTAATGCTGCCCAGGACATATTCCTCTTTTTCGTGCTGTGATAAGAGTATTTTTTGTTCTAATTCCCAACTTTTACACTACCATGATTTTGACGTTAGACTTCCATAGCTCCGCAAACGATGTAAGTTTTGTCGACTCGAGCGACGACTGATCCAGTATAAGATTTTTTTTTTTATTGCCTTCCGAACCATGTTACTTGAGCTGGGCATTATGTCTTAAGATTTTTGTCATCGTTTATTTTAAAGTATGCAATCCGAATTAAATATGAGTATGATTGGCTGAAATAAGCTGGAGAACTGCGAAACAATGAGTGCACGACAAAAAGCTATCAACGTTTCATATCCTGTACAAAAACTGCCCAACTTAAGCTTGTTTTGTCCGAAAATAAATTTTCTACAAGACAGCATAGTAGTTTTTGAAGAAAGTTCAGTAAAACATTTTATACTGCTTAGAAATAAGGTGACATTTTTCTGATTATTATTTCTATAGCAGTTTTCTGGTTAGTTTAATTTCCTGTGAGTTTATCGGTAAAATTTTAAATGTTCGATCAAACAGTATATCATTTTGTATAGAGCTGGGATAATTCTGGTGTGGTACATGCATTGTTTTGAGCGTCCAAAGATTTTTCGCTGATTTTAAGTCACCGGTGAATAAAATCTTTAACACATAAACAAGGAAACGATAATCAACTGTAAAACCAATTATTTTTAAATTTCAAATGTAGCACTCAGAATGCAACGCACTGCTACGAAACACAGTTTCGTGTGTAAATGCGTAATTTTTCGCACGCAATAAAAGTTTTGCAAACCCTTCTTATAATTACCATAAGAATATATTTTTTATTTTATCTATTTCACTTTAAACCCCTTCATGACGTGCGATTTGCGTAAAACTGGAATTTATGTGCATTTTATGAGTAACTTTAGACCACTATATATAATGGCAACGGATAAAGCTTTCACAAAACAACAGAATGAACATTAATTTAATGTGTCTACCTTTTAAAAAAAATTTGAATCGATTCGCACAAGTCTGAAACATAGAAGTGGAGCACGTCAGAAAAACACAAAAAACGTGTTTTTGAACGTAAAATCCGAATTAAGTTAGATTTTTGAAAGGCGGATATTCAGTTTTATCGTAAGAATGCTTTTTTTCTTTATTTGATTTATTTTAAGGACACATACAGCGCAAAACTGCGAAAAAATTCGAATTTTTTAATGCGGATTTTATGAGACTGATTCTTTAAGAATAACGTTGCAAAGATTCATAATCGAATTTTGGCTTGAAATATGTTTTAGAAAAGCTTGTTTGGCCGTCTGCACCTGGCACGCCCACTTTTTCTATACTGTGATCCACACCTTAACTACGCTAGATATTTTTTGTTCGTTAGTTTTTCGTTCACACAATCGAAAAACGAGCTGCAGATGAGTCTAGAAGGCTGTGAGGAAGATTATAATTCCGTATTCCAATGTTTTAGCGTGGTTTTTTGAATATTACATGCTACAAACTTAGTTTCCAGTTTTGTATATATCAACCTGTTTTGTTCGATATGACTCATAACAGTTGACTCAGAATCAAAAAAGTGAGGAAATGTCAAATTTCACTTGGAGAAGGTATAGGAAACTTAAATAATAGTGTTACAGATGCTAAGTGTGAAGAACAATTTTGCGGAAAAGTCACTAAGTTCATCGAATAAGAAAATTAGTGAAGGAATTGATGATGCTGTGTACAATGCCAAAGACGAGTTTTCCAGTGGATTTTAGGTTCACTGACTTAGAAATACTTGCTCACATGATTAATGTTTCATGTGCTTGTAATAATCGTGGCTCAAAGGGCCTCAGACTCTATGATGACAGTGAGAGAATTGGCACTGTAAGTAATATACATATTTTGCGTAAAATTTGTAAAGATGATATTCAATTCAAGACTCCTGCTCTCCATGGGTAGATGTACGAGGCAAATAAAAGATTATGTTACGCCATGAGATACTCAGGTGTAGGCAGAGAAGGCAAAAATTTGTTTTGTGGCTTGATGAACATGAACTCCAGTGACTAGATACAGTCGTTACAACAGAACACTCCTCAGTGATCTTGAAGTCGAGTGAAAGGAGGACATGAAAGCAGCTGTTGAAGAAGCTGTAGATATTAACAATGAAGGGTGAGAAGAACGCTTTGTAGTGAAGATTTGTGTGTTGCTTGTGATGGAACCTGGATGAAGAGGGGCCATACATCACTTCATGGTGTGTCATCTGTCCTTAGTGTGGATACAGGGAAAATCTGAAACTTACAAGTAATGAACAAATATTTCTCTCAGTGTGACACAAGAAAAAACAGTGATGACAGTGAAGAAGAAAGGTGACAGTGAGAACACAAGAAAGTGTTCAGCAAGAATTACCAGAGGTCAAGTGTTGGGATGGCAGCAGCTGGGCTCAAACAAATATTCCAAAGGTCAGTTGAACATGGTGTTAGCTGTGTGAAATATGTAGGTGATGTAGATTCCTGTGGTTTTAAGACTGTTTTGGAGAGCAATCCTTATGGCTCACAAACTAAAATTGAAAAACTGGAATGTGTTCCGCCATGTTCAAAAGCGAAAGCGAGGTAGACGTCTAAGACTGAAGAAAGAAATGAAAGGAAGATGGAAAGCCACTAGTAGGTGTTAACAGATTGACAGACGAGGAAATTCACACTTTATAGATATAATATGGAAAAGCTATCACCGGAAACCTACGTAGTGTGAAAACATTGCATCAACCAATGTAGGCAATATTCTTTCTCAAACCTTCCACAGATGATAATTTTCAACATTCCCTTTGTGACATACCGTGGTGCAAATATCTTCCGGCAGAAGCCGGTGAAAAGCCGTACATCCACAAACATGCTTTGCCACTTGAGGTTTCAGATGTTAAAAAACCAGGTACCTAGCCCATCGCGAACGGCTCAAAAAAATGTGTACATCGGAAAACACAGAATACAAATGAGAGCTGCAATCACCTTATACGGATGCATTGTTCAAAAAACACTATTTGTTTCCTAGTCTAGTGTTTAATAGTGGGAATGTAGGTAGCAATATGTGCCTGCAGAGATTATGCTTCCATCCAGGTGCATTCACACTGAAAATACTCAGAAGCATCGATGAAGTGTTAGTGGAGAATGCTCAGGCAGCAGAAGAAAAATTACAAAAGTTGGCTAGGCAAAAGAGGCAGGAGAAGAGATTACTTCAGGAAGACGAGAAAGAGCATAAAGATTATGCGTATGGACAGCATTAGTCCTAGAGGGATAGCAATATTGTCAAAAACTGACACAAAAATTTTAAATGTGAATTGCAGTACACTTTTTTTTTAGCTATAATGTAGCTTTTCTCATGAACTATAAAAGCTAACATCTTGGAATTTGGCATAGTTCCTAAGAATTACTTACTTTTTTATTATTTTTCTCTGAGGAAATTTATCGTTTAAAATTTGGGAAAAATAGAGCAGTTGCCGGTAACACAAAACTGAAAAATTAATTTCAAAGTAATTATGGCCTTAAACAAAAGTCTCTTCCACACGTTTTATTAGCCTTTTATGTAGATGTAAATTGTAAAATTTTGGATTCATTGATTGATTAGTTTACGGGAAAAGGTATATTATAGAAACAACGATAATTAAAAATTCAAATCCTTATAAAATGTATGTCCATGCACACTTTCAAACAAAAATTTTCACAGAATATCGTGGATTATGTTGTACATAATAGTCTCAAGTTTTATTAATTTAGCTGTAATATATATATATATATATATATATATATATATATATATATATGTGTGTGTGTGTGTGTGTGTGTGTGTGTGTACAAGAAAGGATTTTGCCCTACGTCTGTCCTTAAACCGTTTCCGCCCATTAGACTCACGTAAGAACAAACTGTAAGTACTATATTTAGCTCGCCTTTAAATCATTGTGCCTGAACAACGGATGAAGATTAAGGGGCAACAAAAAATTCTTTTGACTTCATCCATTTATCTACCTTCATGCAAATTTTGAATCGATATGTACAAGTTTAAAGTATAGAAAGGGCTAGCTTCAAAAAGCTCTCAGGAAAACTTTTTTTTTTTTTTGCACGTAAAATCCAAACGAAGAAAGGTTTTTTCCAAACGGTTAAAACTTGTCTTAGGCCAAGGTCCGATGCACCGGTGGACCAAATTTGAACCATAAGTACTCGCTCCAGTCTGGAGTTATTGAACGGTGACTTTCTACAGGTAAAATACGAACGGTGCACATACAAATGGTACCATTAACTTAGCGTTAATATCAGCCCAATTAAAATCTTTCGCAAAAAATTAATAGATGCACAATTTGCCTCTGCAATAGCTCTGGTTCACCGTTCGAACCATACTTAATACACTGTAACGTAGCTAAAGTAACACAGATATTCGAATGGCTGTGCAAATGGCTACTGATTCTGGTTAAACCAAAACCTTTTCGCCCCACGTTCCTAGCTCAAATAGGAACGCTGTAATGATAAAAGACAATAATATAAGATATCGATGCAAGTGATAATCTTTTTGTGTAATTGTGGCAGACTTCCTGCTTTGACTAAATTATTGCAGTACGATGTTTTTGTTTATAACAAACTCCTCTTTGGTGTAATAGTATGTCACGTAGGCTCTTTCTGTACCTGTCTTCATTCTCCTCTATATGGCATGTCATGTGTTTGTGAAATGGTTGTAGTCATGAATATTTCTTTTATAAACAATACTTATGAACTTTATTAACATTACTGATATTGGTATTAAATGGTTGGTAGTACTTTATTGTACTCGTCATTTTGCTGTCACATTTTCTAGTGTTCCTTGGTGGACGTATAATTTAGTGTCAGATACAGTCAGAACGTCGCCATGTTAGCGTGCTGCCCGAAGGCGCACGGCAATGCGGTTTACTTGTTAACGCGGGGATTCCTGGAAGCGGTTGCGCAGCCGCCTGCGGCTCGGCGGTCCAAACCTTCCTTTCGGCATACACCGCGCTTGGTTTACACAGCTGCCTCGCTCGCCACCTATAAGTCGCTCAAACACAGCCTTCGCTCTCCATGAACAGTTTATACGTATAAAATCTTGGATTGTAGCGTCACATAGTTTGGTTGCTGTCCGCCACGTAGCTTCATAGTCAACGATCCTCGCTGACATCAATACCACTTGGACTTCAACAGCCCCCACGACGGTTACTGATAATCGTCCCATCAGCCCACTCACAGGATTTGTACATCACAGAGTTACGCGAAAGACGACCAGCCAGGACAGCCGAGAGCGCTAACGCGCTGCTTCCTGCACTCGGGTAGGCGCGCCTGCACCGGATCGAATCCGCCCGGCGGATTAACGACGAGGGACGATGTGCCGCACAGCCTGGATGTGGTTTTTAGGCGGTTTTCCACATCCCGCTAGGTGAATACCGGGCTGGTCCCCACGTTTCGCCTCAGTTACACGACTTGCCGACATCTGAACACGTTCGCACTGTTCCATTAATTACACTAGACGCAGACAACTGGGGTACACTAATTCCATCTCGGGGGGTACGGGGTGGTGGCAGGAAGGGCATCCGGCCATCCCTTCATACTAACCTTGCCAAACCCTATCCTAACAATGCCGACCTTGCGTCAGTGTGGGACATGGCACCAGTGAAAGAAAGAAAGAGTTATGTGAAAGACAGGAATGCCTCGCGGTTTTAGAATTTGTGGATTCTATGGCTTGAAAATCAGTGATGATACTTGCAACTTATATAAACAAAAGCAGACGTTAGTGTTGTTGAATAGACAGTTAAATAACTCATAGTTGCAAAATGTTAACGAACTTCTCGTAGAAACAGACATTGGGGATGATCAGTTTGGATTCAAGAGAAATACAGGGTGTAACACAAATAAGTGCAGATGTTTCTATTCGTGACTGACAACAGTGTACGGAACAGCATTACATCAGTATTTGCTTCATTAGCGGACTAATGATTACAGCTGTTAAGAGTAGTGTGTTTTAGATTGGATAGGACCTCCAAGAACACGTGGCAAGAGCAAGCCATTAACGCTTATTTCTCCCTGGGCAGCGGGTCAGGTGTTGATGTATGGATGTTTGGGTGCAAAACTCTTAACCAGTACTAACACGTGTATTCCACGAAGTGGTGCAGTTGTGACCGCGCAGAAAACATCAGGTAGTAAATTATGTGACAGTGTTTGAGGGTAGGCTGTTCGACGGTCTAAGACGCTGCCGTCATGGACTGTGCGGCTGGTCCCGGAGGAGGTTCGTGTCCTCCCTCGGGCATGTGTGTGTGTGTGATTGTCCTTAGGATAATTTAGGTTAAGTAGTGTGTAAGCTTAGGGACTCATGACCTTAGCAGTTAAGTCCCATAAGATTTCACACACACTTGTAAATTTTTTTGAGCTGTTCGACGCAGAGAAGAAATAATCAACACATTGATGTGTGTACATACTAAGCTACCACTTATAAAAATATTCGCACTTATACCTTTTACACACTACATAAAAATGTACGAGATGGTACTGACACTCCTGCCGGCCGGTGTGACCGAGCGGTTCTAGGCGCTTCAGTCTGGAACCGCACGACCGCTACGGCCGCAGGTTCGAATCCTGCCTCGGGCATGGATGTGTGTGATGTCCTTAGGTTAGTTATGTTTAAGTAGTTCTAAGTTCTAAGGGACTGAAGACCTCAGCTGTTAAGTCCCATAGTGCTCAGAGCCATTTTCGGTACTGACACTGCAATATCTGTTGTTGTTGTGGTCTTCAGTCCTGAGACTGGTTTGATGCAGCTCTCCATGCTACTCTATCCTGTGCAAGCTTTTTCATCTCCCAGTACCTACTGCAACCTACATCCTTCTGAATCTGCTTAGTGTATTCATCTCTTGGTCTCCCTCTACGATTTTTACCCTCCACGCTGCCCTCTAATACTAAATTGATGATCCCTTGATGCCTCAGAACATGTCCTACCAACCGATCCCTTCTTCTGGTCAAGTTGTGCCACAAACTTCTCTTCTCCCCAATCCTATTCAATACTTCCTCATTAGTTATGTGATCTACCCATCTAATCTTCAGCATTCTTCTGTAGCACCACATTTCGAAAGCTTCTATTCTCTTCTTGTCCAAACTATTTATCGTCCATGTTTCACTTCCATACATGGCTACACTCCATACGAATACTTTCAGAAATGACTTCCTGACACTTAAATCAATACTGGATGTTAACAAATTTCTCTTCTTCAGAAACGCTTTCCTTGCCATTGCCAGCCTACATTTTATATCCTCTCTACTTCGACCATCATCAGTTATTTTGCTCCCCAAATAGCAAAACTCCTTTACTACTTTAAGTGCCTCATTTCCTAATCTAATTCCCTCAGCATCACCCGACTTAATTAGACTACATTCCATTATCCTTGTTTTGCTTTTGTTGATGTTCACCTTATATCCTCCTTTCAAGACACTGTCCATTCCATTCAACTGCTCTTCCAAGTCCTTTGCTGTCTCTGACAGAATTACAATGTCATCGGCGAACCTCAAAGTTTTTATTTCTTCTCCATGAATTTTAATACCTACTCCGAATTTTTCTTTTGTTTCCTTTACTGCTTGCTCAATATACAGATTGAACAACATCGGGGAGAGGCTACAACCCTGTCTTACTCCCTTCCCAACCACTGCTTCCCTTTCATGTCCCTCGACTCTTATAACTGCCATCTGGTTTCTGTACAAATTGTAAATAGCCTTTCGCTCCCTGTATTTTACCCCTGCCACCTTTAGAATTTGAAAGAGAGTATTCCAGTCAACATTGTCAAAAGCTTTCTCTAAGTCTACAAATGCTAGAAACGTAGGTTTGCCTTTCCTTAATCTTTCTTCTAAGATAAGTCGTAAGGTCAGTATTGCCTCACGTGTTCCAGTGTTTCTACGGAATCCAAACTGATCTTCCCCGAGGTTGGCTTCTACTAGTTTTTCCATTCGTCTGTAAAGAATTCGTGTTAGTATTATGCAGCTGTGACTTATTAAGCTGATAGTTCGGTAATTTTCACATCTGTCAACACCTGCTTTCTTTGGGGTTGGTATTATTATATTCTTCTTGAAGTCTGAGGGTATTTCGCCTGTTTCATACATCTTGCTCACCAGATGGTAGAGTTTTGTCAGGACTGGCTCTCCCACGGCCGTCAGTAGTTCCAATGGAATATTGTCTACTCCGGGGGCCTTGTTTCGACTCAGGTCTTTCAGTGCTCTGTCAAACTCTTCACGCATTATCGTATCTCCCATTTCATCTTCATCTACATCCTCTTCCATTTCCATAATATTGTCCTCAAGTACATCGCCCTTGTATAGACCCTCTATATACTCCTTCCACCTTTCTGCTTTCCCTTCTTTGCTTAGAACTGGGTTTCCTTTCCATCTGAGCTCTTGATATTCATACAAGTCGTTCTCTTATCTCCAAAGGTCTCTTTAATTTTCCTGTAAGCGGTATCTATCTTACCCCTAGTGAGATGGGCCTCTACATCCTTACATTTGTCCTCTAGCCATCCCTGCTTAGCCATTTTGCACTTCCTGTCGATCTCATTTTTGAGACGTTTGTATTCTTTTTTGTCTGTTTCACTTACTGCATTTTTATATTTTCTCCTTTCATCAATTAAATTCAATATTTCTTCTGTTACCCAAGGATTTCTACTAGCCCTCGTCTTTTTACCTACTTGATCCTCTGCTGCCTTCACTACTTCATCCCTCAAAGCTACCCATTCTTCTTCTACTGTATTTATTTCCCCCATTCCTGTCAATTGCTCCCTTATGCTCTCCCTGAATCTCTGTACAACCTCTGGTTCTTTTAGTTTATCCAGGTCCCATCTCCTTAAATTCCCACCTTTTTGCAGTTTCTTCAGTTTTAATCTACAGGTCATAACCAATAGATTGTGGTCCGAGTCCACATCTGCCCCTGGAAATGTCTTACAATTTAAAACCTGGTTCCTAAATCTCTGTCTTACCATTATATAATCTATCTGATACCTTTTAGTATCTCCAGGGTTCTTCCATGTATACAACCTTCTGTCATGATTCTTAAACCAAGTGTTAGTTATGATTATGTTGTGCTCTGTGCAAAATTCTACCAGGCGGCTTCCTCTTTCATTTCTGTCCCCAAATCCATATTCACCTACTATGTTTCCTTCTCTCCCTTTTCCTACACTCGAATTCCAGTCACCCATGACTATTAAATTTTCGTCTCCCTTCACAATCTGAATAATTTCTTTTATTTCATCATACATTTCTTCAATTTCTTCGTCATCTGCAGAGCTAGTTGGCATATAAACTTGTACTACTGTAGTAGGTGTGGGCTTCGTATCTATCTTGGCCACAATAATGCGTTCACTATGCTGTTTGTAATAGCTTACCCGCATTCCTATTTTCCTATTCATTATTAAACCTACTCCTGCATTACCCCTATTTGATTTTGTGTTTATAACCCTGTAGTCACCTGACCAGAAGTCTTGTTCCTCCTGCCACCGAACTTCACTAATTCCCACTATATCTAACTTCAACCTATCCATTTCCCTTTTTAAATTTTCTAACCTACCTGCCCGATTAAGGGATCTGACATTCCACGCTCCGATCCGTAGAACGCCAGTTTTCTTTCTCCTGATAACGACATCCTCTTGAGTAGTCCCCGCCCGGAGATCCGAATGGGGGACTATTTTACCTCCGGAATATTTTACCCAAGAGGACGCCATCATCATGTAATCATACAGTAAAGCTGCATGCCCTCGGGAAAAATTACGGCTTGCTTTCAGTCGTTCGCAGTACCAGCACAGCAAGGCTGTTTTGGTTATTGTTACAAGGCCAGATCAGTCAATCATCCAGACTGTTGCCCTTGCAACTACTGAAAAGGCTGCTGCCGCTCTTCAGGAACCACACGTTTGTCTGGCCTCTCAACAGATACCCCTCCGTTGTGGTTGCACCTACGGTACGGCTACCTGTATCGCTGAGGCACGCAAGCCTCCCCACCAACGGCAAGGTCCATGGTTCATGGGGGGGGGGGGGGGGGGGTGGGCTGCAATATCTATTAAAAGAAAATTAAACTGCATTCATAGCGTTTGTAGATTCAGAAAGAAAGGTATCGGGGACATAATGCAGGAAGCAGTAGGTTGCGTACAGCTTGCACAGAATCTAGATTGCCTTTCTAAGAGTCAGTGGGCATGAACAAGGGCAAAAATTGAAAAGGGAGTGGGAGAGTTGTAGCTTATCCCCCGTTATTCTGTTTATGCGTAGATACGGCATTTTCCAAATAACCGAAATATGCCACCCATTTCTTGTATGCTTAAGCTCACATGATCGTTCTATTTTAGATTCTCACAGACTGTTACACCCAGATATTCACATGAGTTAAGTCAGTCTACTTGTGGCTAATTGATATTGTCATAATATAATATTTTTCTGCTATTTGTAAAGTGCATAGTTTTACATTTCAGAATATTCAAAGCGAGTTGCCAGTATTTGTATCGCTTTGAAATATTAAAAATATCTTACAGGATATTTGTATAGCTTTTTCAGATAGTACTGTCTGACCACGTGCCGACCTGATTATTTCTCTCACCTTGTTTTATTAATGACATCTCAACTGATGTCAATTACATTTTTCGCCTTCTTCTGCCACTGTAACCTTCTTTGCCCTTAATAGGGCTGGCATTATAGATGCATTACATCATAGATAACCACATCATCTGCGACAGCCTCTTGTTACTGTTAATATCCTTTGCCAGGTCAATAATATATACACTCCTGGAAATGGAAAAAAGAACACATTGACACCGGTGTGTCAGACCCACCATACTTGCTCCGGACACTGCGAGAGGGCTGTACAAGCAATGATCACACGCACGGCACAGCGGACACACCAGGAACCGCGGTGTTGGCCGTCGAATGGCGCTAGCTGCGCAGCATTTGTGCACCGCCGCCGTCAGTGTCAGCCAGTTTGCCGTGGCATACGGAGCTCCACCGCAGTCTTTAACACTGGTAGCATGCCGCGACAGCGTGGACGTGAACCGTATGTGCAGTTGACGGACTTTGAGCGAGGGCGTATAGGGGACATGCGGGAGGCCGGGTGGACGTACCGCCGAATTGCTCAACACGTGGGGCGTGAGGTCTCCACGGTACATCGATGTTGTCGCCAGTGGTCGGCGGAAGGTGCACGTGCCCGTCGACCTAGGACCGGACCGCAGCGACGCACGGATGCACGCCAAGACCGTAGGATCTTACGCAGTGCCGTAGGGGACCGCACCGCCACTTCCCAGCAAATTAGGGACACTGTTGCTCCTGGGGTATCGGCGAGGACCATTCGCAACCGTCTCCATGAAGCTGGGCTACGGTCCCGCACACCGTTAGGCCGTCTTCCGCTCACGCCCCAACATCGTGCAGCCCGCCTCCAGTGGTGTCGCGACAGGCGTGAATGGAGGGACGAATGGAGACGTGTCGTCTTCAGCGATGAGAGTCGCTTCTGCCTTGGTGCCAATGATGGTCGTATGCGTGTTTGGCGCCGTGCAGGTGAGCGCCACAATCAGGACTGCATACGACCGAGGCACACAGGCCAACACCCGGCATCATGGTGTGGGGAGCGATCCCCTACACTGGCCGTACACCACTGGTGATCGTCGAGGGGACACTGAATAGTGCACGGTACATCCAAACCGTCATCGAACCCATCGTTCTACCATTCCTAGACCGGCAAGGGAACTTGCTGTTCCAACAGGACAATGCACGTCCGCATGTATCCCGTGCCACCAAACGTGCTCTAGTAGGTGTAAGTCAACTACCCTGGCCAGCAAGATCTCCGGATCTGTCCCCCATTGAGCATGTTTGGGACTGGATAAAGCGTCGTCTCACGCGGTCTGCACGTCCAGCACGAACGCTGGTCCAACTGAGGCGCCAGGTGGAAATGGCATGGCAAGCCGTTCCACAGGACTACATCCAGCATCTCTACGATCGCCTCCATGGGAGAATAGCAGCCTGCATTGCTGCGAAAGGTGGATATACACTGTACTAGTGCCGACATTGTGCATGCTCTGTTGCCTGTGTCTATGTGCCTGTTGTTCTGTCAGTGTGATCATGTGATGTATCTGACCCCAGGAATGTGTCAATAAAGTTTCCCCTTCCTGGGACAATGAATTCACGGTGTTCTTATTTCAATTTCCAGGAGTGTAGTATGTACGGGCGGGAAGGGTTCCAATACACTTCTGCAGAGCACTCCTGAAATTACTTTTACATGATCACTTTCCTTCCAAGGTAACATGGTGTATCCGCTCCATCAACTAACCCTCAATCTGCACATAAATTTCATATGACGTCTCATTTGAATTTTTTGGAAATTTGTGGTAAATTCCTATGCCCCAAAACTGCTGAGGTCATTGGTCCCTAGGCTTACACACTACTTAATCTAACTTAAATTGACTTACGCTAACGACAACTCAGATACCTATGTCCGAGGGAGGACTCGAACCTCCGACGAGGGGAGCCGCACGAACCGTGGGTAGGCGCCTTAGACCGCGCGGCTCATTTGATCATTCTTCCGCCACTGTGTATTTGCGTGCTACTGAGTCAAAGGTTTTTCGTAAGTCAAGAAATATTGATTCACCTGAGAACAGCGTGAGTTGGTTTTGGCTTAACCAATGTCTTTGGATGCTGGTTGACATGCTGTCCAAGATACATCATTACGTTTCTACAAGATGGCTGTCAGTTATCTGGATAATGATTCTGCGAATCACTTCTGTTACCCTTTTTCTTGACAGGTGTTACCTGTGCTTTCTTCTGACCACTGGACTGTTTCCTGCCGAGGGATCTACGGTATATTGTGGTTGAAAGAGGGGTTACTTCAACCGTAAATTCGGTATATAATATGAAAGAGATGCGTTGCACCCTAGAGCCTTGTTCAGTTTTAATAATTTGTTTTTTAACCTCACTGACCCTAATATCTTCATCATACAACTTTGCAGTGGTGCTAGATTCAAAATGTCATAGTAGATTCAGCTCTCTCCCTTTCCAATATTATTTGATGTACACCAAAATTTCTTAGCTATCTTTCCGCCAGGTCTGGATTATGCATTCCAGTTCAAAGCAAGTGTTGTGATCAGACTCTGAAATGCCCGCGTTTCTTTTCTTTTTTTTGTATTCGGGAGATCCACTTGATGGTTGCAACCGATATCAAGCAGAACGTTGACCATTTGGAAACGGAAGATGTAAACAAGACTATATCCGGTAGTGGTGGTTCAAATGGCTCTGAGCACTATGGGACTTAACTCCTAACGTCATCAGTCCCCTAGAACTTAGAACTATTTAAACCTAACTAACATAAGGACATGACACACATCCATGTCCGAGGCAGGATTCAAACCTGCGACAGTAGGGTCGCGCGGTTCCAGACTGTAGCGCCTAGAACCGCTCGGCCACCCCGGCCGGCTATATCCGGTAGTGACTGGGACATATGTTTGTGGTATGGAAAAAAGGAGGAGAGAGGAAGATCATTATGAAGCTTCGGCAGGGTGAATGCAGAACCGTTTACTGCTGTCGCCACGAAGAGGTATGCAGTCAGCTGTTTCCAGATGAAATGGTGCATGTCCAAGTAAGAATGACTTGTCGTTGTTCATACACTCCTGGAAATTGAAATAAGAACACCGTGAATTCATTGTCCCAGGAAGGGGAAACTTTATTGACACATTCCTGGGGTCAGATACATCACATGATCACACTGACAGAACAACAGGCACATAGACACAGGCAACAGAGCATGCACAATGTCGGCACTAGTACAGTGTATATCCACCTTTCGTAGCAATGCAGGCTGCTATTCTCCCATGGAGACGATCGTAGAGATGCTGGATGTAGTCCTGTGGAACGGCTTGCCATGCCATTTCCACCTGGCGCCTCAGTTGGACCAGCGTTCGTGCTGGACGTGCAGACCGCGTGAGACGACGCTTCATCCAGTCCCAAACATGCTCAATGGGGGACAGATCCGGAGATCTTCCTGGCCAAGGTAGTTGACTTACACCTTCTAGAGCACGTTGGGTGGCACGGGATACATGCGGACGTGCATTGTCCTGTTGGAACAGCAAGTTCCCTTGCCGGTCTAGGAATGGTAGAACGATGGGTTCGATGACGGTTTGGATGTACCGTGCACTATTCAGTGTCCCCTCGACGATCACCAGTGGTGTACGGCCAGTGTAGGAGATCGCTCCCCACACCATGATGCCGGGTGTTGGCCCTGTGTGCCTCGGTCGTATACAGTCCTGATTGTGGCGCTCACCTGCACGGCTCCAAACACGCATACGACCATCATTGGCACCAAGGCAGAAGCGACTCTCATCGCTGAAGACGACACGTCTCCATTCGTCCCTCCATTCACGCCTGTCGCGACACCACTGGAGGCGGGCTGCACGATGTTGGGGCGTGAGCGGAAGACGGCCTAACGGTGTGCGGGACCGTAGCCCAGCTTCATTGAGACGGTTGCGAATGGTCCTCGCCGATACCCCAGGAGCAACAGTGTCCCTAATTTGCTGGGAAGTGGCGGTGCGGCCGCCTACGGCACTGCGAAGGATCCTACAGTCTTGGCGTGCATCCGTGCGTCGCTGCGGTCCGGTCCCAGGTCGACGGGCACGTGCACCTTCCGCCGACCACTGGCGACAACATTGATGTACTGTGGAGACCTCACGCCCCACGTGTTGAGCAATTCAGCGGTACGTCCACCCGGCCTCCCGCATGCCCACTATATGCCCTCGCTCAAAGTCCGTCAACTGCACATACGGTTCACGTCCACGCTGTCGCGGCATGCTACCAGTGTTAAAGACTGCGATGGAGCTCCGTATGCCACGGCAAACTGGCTGACACTGACGGCGGCGGTGCACAAATGCTGCGCAGCTAGCGCCATTCGACGGCCAACACCGCGGTTCCTGGTGTGTCCGCTGTGCCGTGCGTGTGATCATTGCTTGTACAGCCCTCTCGCAGTGTCCGGAGCAAGTATGGTGGGTCTGACACACCGGTGTCAATGTGTTCTTTTTTCCATTTCCAGGAGTGTATGTTATTGGGTCAGATCCTCATGCTTCTGTGTAAAGGGCAGGTGAAGCTGCAGAGGGACAACATATAACCTTCCATATGCCTTGTCCATTGGCTTGGAATGACGTAGGATATAGGAAAATTGATTCACTCAAGCAGTAAGTGTGTCAAAAAACACCACTTGCCACTTCACTCCCTTGGATAATCCCAATAAATTCGTGACAGTGGAATGGTATCAGTTTTTCCCATCCCTCTGAAGGCCAACCACGTCACAGTTTGTCCATGTCGAATCGACGCCGTTAATGCACGCCACTCCAAGGTTCCGCGCTACCAGTCAGATATTGCATTGAGTGTGATGTCGGGTGTAGGCCCTCCAGCCACACGAATTGTGGAGAAGCATTAGAGTAGATGCGCCAGCCACTATGAAATACTGATCGTCTGGTTTTAAGAAAACTATTCGGTGAAAAAAATTGATTTTTCTCATTTTATAGCCTGATATCTTCGTCCGATAATGGACTGAATTTCTTCTCATTAATCGTCATAGTTCCTGCGTTGCTCCGAAATTATGTAAAGCACTGCACGAAGTTTTAAGAGTCTGCAGCAATAAAATCACATTCCGTAGACTTTACGTGTGGTTCACTGTAGGTCATACATTGCTGTCTATGAAATATAGCTAGCATATCGAAATTGTGTTAAAGCCCAAAGTAGAATGACATCTTTCTCGATTCTCGAGCTGTTAATTTGTATGTCTCTAGCAGGGTCACGCACAGTGCGCCCAGTTCCACCCTTTCTCATTGTGAATCGTGTGGTTGTGAAACCTATTGCATCTCGTAAATGGTTCAAGATACCAAAAGAAGGTCTCTCGCAAACGATAACATGCGAGTAAGTGTGTATTTTGTCTTTTGATTAATAACTGAATTTTTTATCTGACTCTCAAGTGTCTTGATACTACCTAGCAATATTCTGGAATTAGTGGAGCGTCAGGTCTCGTATGACAGTGTAGCAGTTGACTTTGTTTCCTCTCCTATTTGTGGAGTAGAATAATGCAAACAATTTGTGCCCGTAGTTTACACGCTGTGGCATACAGGCTCAGCCATGTCAACGTTGTAAACAAAACCGGTGTGCTAGACAGCACCAGGCTAGCCGTGTTAAATCCTGCCCTCGGTGTTTCACGGCACGCAAGTCACAGACGTGCCCTAGTCGTAGCGATACGTATTATCAGTGTGGCAAGGCCGGTCACGTTCAGTCTGCCTGTCACCAGAAACAGAAGTGCAACAGGCACGCCGCACTTTCTCCAAGGCCTGTCAATAAATGTTAAAACAATTTTTTGGAACCCAAATCGTGATTCTCGTGTTGATCACTGCAAGTCAAGCGAAGGTATCACACACTTCTTCCAACGTCAGGTCGAAAAGTTGTTTGTGACTGTGCAGATTACCAAACACAAAATATGCATGCACTTAGACACGGTTGCGTCCGTGACTCTTTCTGAAATGAAGCGCTTACGAAACTCTAGGCAAGCCCAAGCTACACTACTGGCCATTAAAATTGCTACACCACGAAGATGACGTGCTACAGACGTGAAATTTAACCGACAGGAAGAAGATGCTGTGATATACAAATGATTAGCTTTTCAGAGCATTCACACAAGGTTGGCGCCGGAGGCGACACTTACAACGTACTGACATGAGGAAAGTTTCCAACTGATTTCTCATTCACTAACAGCAGTTGACCGGCGTTGCCTGGTGAAACGTTGTTTTGATGCCTCGTGTAAGGAGGAGAAATGCGTACCATCACGTTTCCGACTTTGATAAAGGTCGGATTGTAGCCTATCGCGATTGCGGTTTATTGTATCGCGACATTGCTACTCGCGTTGGTCGAGATCCAATGACTGTTAGCATAATATGGAATCGGTGAGTTCAGGAGGGTAATACGAAATGCCGTGCTGGATCCCAACGGCCTCGTATCACTAGCAGTCGAGATGACACGCATCTTATCCGCATCAATAATTCAAAAACAGTCTTAATCGCATTTATTATTATTATTATACCGCCAACCGGTTTCAACTGGACGTTAGGGTCGTCTTCTGGGCGTTTACACCATTGGTCGACTGCTGGTGGTGTCACTCCTGCCGTTATGTAGACAGGAGTCGGGTTGAAACCAGTTGGCAGTATAATAATAATAAGAAATGCGATTAAGACTGTTTTTGAATTATTGATTAATCATACTAATCGCTGCTTCTCGCCACAACCATGTTGTCCAAAAATCTTATTGGCATGGCTGTAACGGATCGAGTAGCCACGTCTCGATCCCTGAGTCAACAGATGGAGACGTTTACAAGAAAACAACCATCTGCACGAACAGTTCGACGACGTTTGCAGCAGCATGGACTATCAGCTCGGAGACCATGGCTGCGGTTACCCTTGACGCTGCACGAGCGCCTGCGATGGTGTACTGAACGACGAACCTGGGTGCACGAATGGCCAAACGTCATTTTTTCGGATAAATCCAGGTTCTGTTTACAGCATCATGATGGTCGCATTCGTGTTTGGCGACATCGCGGTGAACGCACGTTGGAAGCGTGTATTCGCCACCGCCATAATGGCGTATCATCTGGCGTGATGGTATGGGGTGCCATTGGTTACACGTCTCGGTCACCTTTTGTATGCATTGACGGCACTTTGAACAGTGGACGTTACATTTGAGGTGTGTTACGAGCTGTGGGCCTACCCTTCATTCGATCCCTGTGAAACCCTACATTTCAGCAGGGTAATGCACGACCGCATGTTGCAGGCCCTGTACGGGCCTTTCTGGATACAGAAAATGTTCGACTGCTGCCCTGGCCAGCACATTCTCCAGATCTCTCACCAATTGAAAACGTCTGGTCAATGGTGGCCGAGCAACTGGCTCGTCACAGTACGCCAGTCACTACTCTTGATGAACTGTGGTATTGTGTTGAAGCTGCATGGGCAGCTGTACCTGTACACGCCATCCAAGCTCTGTTTGACTCAATACCCAGGCGTATCAAGGCCGTTATTACGGCGAGAGGTGGTTGTTCTGGGTACTGACTTCTCAGGATCTATGCACCCAAATTGCGTGAATATGTAATCACATGTCAGTTCTAGTATATTTGTCCAATGAATACCCGTTTATCGTCTGCATTTCTTCTTGGTGTACCAATTTTAATGGCCAGTAGCGTATAAACGTCACATGCAACTCTTACTGTGATGGACATGACATTCCTGTGCTTGGTACTTGCAGCGTATCTACCACATTTCGTAACGTCACTAAAACAGTTTCATTCAGTTTTGTACCCATGTGAAAGTGAAAATATTTTTGGCACTGACTTCTTTGTCCTACTTTGGTTGCACATTTAACGCAATGTTCTGTTTGTGAATTCCTCTGTCAAAATTAATTAAATATTCCGGGCTAGTATCCCATGATCAAATGAATTTCACATTAAAACCCAACGATTCGTCATCGTTTGCGAAGGACGTTTTCGAGTGGGATCGTAGTTTCCTTGGTTGCTGATTCACTCGCTACTGACTGCAGCAAAATTCGATTTACATGTGCTCTCGTGCACATGCTTTGAACACCCGAGAGCAATTGGCCGTTGTCTGCTGTTCGTATCACCCCATAGTGGAAGACTCGGACACACCCTCTTCAGCACTGGGATACGGATGTCACTCAATTTCACGCCCTCCTCCTTCTTATTGAAATCCCTATGACCTCTCTGTACGGCCTTTCACGGTATACACTTCTGGCTGCCAGTACTTGAATCCCAACAAAATGAATGTGGTGGTCTCCTAATTGCAAAGCTTGTTCCACAACAATGATCTGTCGATCCACCCCCTTCTACGTTTGCCCTTTGCTCTTCTAGTCGTACTTTGACCGTTCTTTTCGTAGTACCAACATACACTTCCCAGCAAGTACTCGGAATCCTATAAATTCCTGATTTTTCCAGTGGTTATCCAGTATCGTTGGCCAATTTTAGGTGATCCCGTGTCTTCCAGGTGGATCTGTAGATTACCACAATGCTCCGTTTTTTCAAGATTTTTCCCATGTGATTAGTAACGTCTTTAATGAAAGTCAGGGAAACTTTCGATTTCACAAGCGCTTATGTATTGCTCTGAGTTGTGTACAGCAGTCTTAATGCTCTTTTTATCCCATCGGACGAATAACAATTCTTGAGTAATGTTTTGGTGAGGCGTTTTAATTCCGCGCAAGCATCTGTGTTCCGTAGAAGTTCCTTGCCTGCCCGCTAAAGCTTTTTAAGATCCCTATCTATTGTTGCGGCTGATGGTTTGAGTCCGGTGTAGGTAACGGTCTGTGTGCGTGGGTTTCCGGTAAACCGTGTGGCCTAAGCTACCATCTTCCTTCTTGAAGAGCGTTAAGACCACCGCGCAATAATCATAGCGATGAACAAGCGCCTGTGAAATCGAAAATTTTCCTGGCTTTGCTTAAGGACGTTGATGAACGCATAGGAAAAATCTTGAAACAACAGGATTCGTGGTAATCTAGAAACTCACCCGGAGATACAGAATCACACAAAACTGGCGAACGATGTAATTTTGGGGAAATGTACATGGGTACTACAAAAAGAACGGTCAATAAAAGAAAAAAAGACTTGCAGAGCACATGGACAACTGTAGAAGGTGAGAGGTTGACAGATTAGCTATTGTTGAACATGCCTTGCACCCAAGAAACCAACACATCCATTTTCAAAGGACTCTAGTACAGGTAGCTGTAAGCATATAACATGAAAGGCTTTACAGAGACCCAAGGATTTTAATAGGAGGAAGGAGTGCGTGAAATTGAATGACATCTGGAGGCTGGTGCTGAAGAAGATGTGAACCAGTCTTCCACCATGGGATGACGGCACCGACAACGGCCAATTGTTTCGGGTATTCAAAACATGTGACGTCAAGCCACTACGCGGAAGCACGCGTAAACGAAATCCTGCTGCAGTCAGTGGCTGGCCACGGTGTGAATCGGACACTCAAAGAAGCTATGATTCGCACTCCCCCCCGAAAATCTCCTCCGCAGATGGTGACGAAATGTTGGGTTTTAATATGAAATCCATTCGACCACGGCGTAATAGTCCAGCATATTTTATTAACTGCTACAGTACCAGCTGTCAATGTTTACATTTTGCATTTAGAGCATCTCTGCACCTTCAGACAAGGTAGCTGAACTTTTTGATGGGTTTAGTGACATTTTTCGAAATGATTTAAGTAGGGATACAATGGCCATTCAAGAGCAGATAATTATCTTACTGCATCCAGTGCCATGTTACACATCCAGTGTCGGGTTAACCACTTGGGCTCCTTGATTCCCCCACTCCCTGTCGACCGGGGAACAACCGGGATTTGATCAAGGTCACCCAGGCAACTGTGTTATCTGACATTAAAATGCCAGAAACCCCCCTCTCCTCCCCTCTGGACCAGTGAGGACAATGCAGCCCTCCACACCTTCATTTTTTATAACTGGGACTCTGGTGTGGGAGAAGTTACTCACGAGCTGGAGAGCATAGTGCGAGGATGTGCCTATTTGTTAATGACAGTTACGTTCAGTCATATCACTTTAGTTCTATTTGTTAATACCAGTATTACGTGACACCAGTAGAGACTATGCCCAGACAGATATGTAAGTACTCTCATTTTTATGTATTTGTCTATATATTTTCCCCAGTCTTACGTATTTTTCACATTTCTCTTATTTTATAACTGGAAGCACTCTGGGGCTTACGGAGATGTGGTGTGTATTTGTTTATAACAAGTTACGCCACTCTAGTTCTGTTAGTAACAATATTTCAAGGCACCAGCAGAGATCTCACCTAGACAGGTATGTAAGTACTCACACTTTTACGTAATTTTACCGGGTTTTCCACAGTTTTACGTAATACTGAGGTCCGCCTCCTTAACTCCCATCTTTTACGTCTGGTACACTCTCGAGCATAGGGAGAACTTGTAGCTACTTGTTTTTAACGAATTACGTCACTCTAGGTCTATTTGTTAAATATTTCGAAGCACCAGCAGAAGCCTCACCCAGACAGATAATATGCAAGTGCTCCCAGTTTTATGTTATTTCCACAGTTTTGTACATTATACCTATTTACGTGAGTTATGTGTGAACACGATGTCACTTCGTGTCACGACGTCACGACACAGTGTCGCGTCACGTCGGGTCGGCAGCACAACTTTCGCAGCTTTGGTCCAGATTTATGTATCACTGCTAAGCTTTCGCTCCATTACTAGTGTGTGACGTCATACTGTTATAAACGAAGATGTTTGTAGAAATAGTGACATCACAAGAATTCTACAAGCCGAAGATTTTGTATAAGGAATTCCACACTACATTACTGGATTATATGACGGCATAGTAAAATTTTGATGCCTAAAACTAAAGATACTTTACGTGTAGCACACCTCTACAAAGAGTCATCCAGTGGCTACGATGACCTCAGCGAAAAATCATGTCCCCTACTAGAGAGTAGGTTACCCCCCTCAGACTCCGACGTCATGGGACGTAGCCGCGAACGCCGAAGCTTGCGAACACAGTGCCTAATATTGATGGCCGAGAGATCTCCCACCCGCGGTAGTAACGACAAACAGATCCCAAGTCTTAGGTGGGAATATAAAAGACTGGTTCATTCCTAGATTACGAGGAACTACGCAACTATATTCGCCGGAGATAACCGATATGGCATGGAACTGCTGAAACCAGGTCGCAAAAGGGAGAGATCCACATGTCTGCGTAACTCTACTGTAGACCATCTCCTCAGAATTGGTAGAGAAATTTTCACAATGTATGTGTTATCACCTCAGATCTAATAGCTGTCACAAATGGCTGTCGTCCAGGGAGAGGACGTCCCGCCACTGCAAAAACGTGTCGTTTCTTTCCGACGCTTTTGCTAACAATTTAACCACCATGCACACCCCCTCCCCGCTGCTCTATAATTTCTCTGTGGAACAGCTAGACAACCCAATCTTAACTCATAGACACCTATATACTCACGAGAGGAAATCTGTGGACTCCTTTGCGGATAACCGCTGCTAACAGATTTAGTGCGATGCACATCTCTCCCCACCACCCCTTCTTTCTGGGCCAACCAGAAACATACTAGCGACCTCATACCTCCAACCAATATGCTAGCGGGAGTCACTCTATTGTCAGCTAGGCGGCCTTTGCGGTTGAATGGGGATCCATAACAAAATAAACCTTGCAAGTATATGCGTTATTACTGTAAGCCTTGTATACTAACCACGGAAAATCCGAGTATGGTATGTAATTTTGGCTGGTCTGTAGAACTGCACAGACGCACTCTGCACAGTCAGCACACTACTGTATTTGCTACGAAAACTTATGCGTGCATTAATAATGAGTGTCCCTTAAACATGAGCGGGGCTGGTGTATCAGACATATAACCCCTACTACACTTGATCCACACCTAGTACATCGGGGAAAAAAATGTAGCGAACAATACAATCCTAGTACCTCGTCAACTGTAGGCTAGATCTGCTAGACATTGAATTGTAGCAATATTGTGTCTCTAGAAGACTTTTAAATAGATGCGGAAATAATCATCTATGACATCGCCACTCGCAGACAAGACCAAGAAGTGGTTACAGTGCAGCAGAAAAAATAAACTCTCCCTACATAAAAAGTCATAGAATTGAAGAGGTCACGACACCATAAAATATGACCTTAGAGACCGAGCACTGTATACCGATAAACCGATTCTCCAAAGACCATTTACTTATGTGATTCAAAAATATAAACAACACACGCACGATGATAGTTGGAAAAATCGGATCGTGCGTAACGGATAACAGTGCAGTCAGCACCGAATTTATGACCACACGATATTTGCCTTGTCGATCCAGGACCACGACTCCTGCAGAAGCAACTGTGAACCTGCAGACAGCTCTGCGAATACTAATCAGACTTCGGCCATGCAACACATGCTCGTACAGATGCCCGCCAGTCGCGGGGAAGTGGCATCTCATTGTCTCCAATCTTGGAGATGGTGTGTGCGGCGGGGGGGGGGGGGGGGGGGGGGGGTATCTCTGACTTGTGGCTAGTCTAACAGTCTTAACTGTTAGCAGCACGTGCTAACGCCTTCACCTGATAACTAGTGCTGCCTCTTAACGAATGCTCCAGCGATTGTTGGAAAGAAACAGGATCGGGGGGTGGCCCATGAGCTGCCGGTATCAGAGGATAATATCATAGTGTGTTCCACCTGGCGACGACCCGTAACAGCCAGAGGCATAAAAACATACCATAATTAATTTTTATTATACGACTGTGGGCTGCTGCATATAATCTTATTAACCAAAAAATGCATTATTTAGTAGCAAAAGCATTCCATGTTTGTGATGGTTACAATAATATCAGCAGGTGTCGGACATTAAGACTCTACCTCGAATCGGCCTCCCACATTTCGTTAGAGCTCCGATAACACAATGTCGTCGATAGCGACGCATCAGTCAGATAATATCTGACCCTAATACTTCTGGTATGAATGCTAGCAGAGAGAGTCTACCTGCGCAGCGAAATTTTATCAAGTCGATTGTGCTAAAAAAAAAAAAAAAAAAAAAAAAAAACTACATTCTGAGACAAATGCGCAGTAACTTGTGTCATATCTGTTATCGTGATGGGACTATTAGAAAATGCGTTGTGACGATGCATGTAGTGTTAAATTACGATCGATGTATCACAAGTCAGGCTCACACACTGTTCCCTATGAAGAAGAAGGAAAAAAAAGAGCTATGGTCAACCAATTTGTTTTATAAGTTTGCTGACCAACTTCGTAGCAGCGACACCTTTGTCACTGTAACACATTTTTTTATAAACCATTGTAGGTCCTGATTATCTTTTTAGAAGTGGAGTATCAAAGATTGAATCCTACCATTACCGAATAATCCATTAATACTATAGTCTTCAACAACAAGTACACATCCAGTTAAAAAAACAATTATCCGAATTTTAGTAGTCATAATCAGAAAAGACATCATGACCAGTTCCATCGGAGCTAGTATTACTTATCTGCAGTAGACAACTTGCGGAACGATCTTAGGTATACATATTCGGTAATTTTAAAAGGTCTGCTCAACAAACTACGTCTCCTGTACGTGGCACAAAGGCATAATTTATTCTATACAGCAACCAACCAGATCCTGTAGAGCAGATGTGAAGTTGTTATTTGCGTTTTCAGATGTACTCTCACTCGAACTTTTCATACTGATTTGGTTTGACGAGTCGACTGTCATCCGGATATGCAGCATGGAATCCTACGTATATAGCATGTAGTTCTATAAACCATTAGTGTCCTTGTAACGCCGGAAATGCATATCCTCCTATTTCCATCTATTGTACTATTATTTTTTTCCTTGTTTTGTTACCTCAAGATATGACATTTCTGTCTCTTTATATATTGTAATTGCTTTACTGTTTGGATATATATGTATATTTATGCACTTATGTCGATGTATAATTGGTTTGTTTCGTAAATATTATTTGTATTCTTACGCTGGGTCTTGCCTAGGGAAAACTGCCATCGAACGATTACGTCGATAGGTCGTGTGAAGAATCAAAGTGTGTAGGATCTTTGGTAGTGTGAACTCTGCCGCGTGGAGTGCGGGCAGGGCAGTCGGAGTCTGGCGGGAGTAGCGAGTGCAGGAGGTGTTGTGTGACGCTCCCGCGAGTTGCCGCGCTTTCGGGGTTTGGCAGCATGTAATTGCGCTCGACTCGCGATGATAGTTTCTGACATGGTGTCGCGGACGGGAAGCATTAGCTGGCGCACATCAAGAGCCCGTTTCGCCTGGTGACCGTGTCGAGAAGAAGGCGCGCCAACATCCAGCTTCTGCAACAGCGACGGCCGACAATGAGTGACTGTCGCCACCTCCTCGATCGACGGCTTCAAACCTTCAATCAACCAACAAGGAAGACTAAAAGCACGTAAAGTTTCAGAACTGTATGGCAGACCTCAGCTTTTCAAATTGTTCCATTTGCCTCGCAAAATTACAGCAACTTAGCATGAACCTTTGTTGCTCATTGTCCCAATTGCATTGCCAAGCAGGGTCCCTTCCTTTTCCGAAATGAACCCGAGTGTCGTTGAAATTCAAACGCCAGCATTAAAATAATATAATTAGATTTCACTGCTTTAATTTCAAAGTTCAGTAGCTGGCTACAATATTTAGGTTACACGAGCACAAATTTAGAGTGCGAGTTTTGTTAGCATATTTTAGCTTACCTGTGACTGCAGCTCAGCTTGGTACGTACTAAATTTTACTATTGTTAATAGTTCAGAATCATTTAATTCAAGTTCAAAGTTAAATCTCTTGTTTCTAAATTGCGTAGAGTCAAGTTGCTTTTGAAATGATTGTTGAGGTAGTCCAAGACTAACCGTATTTTACTGGATTTCGATGTGCTTCAGAAAGAAAGCTCACTATTGACTTCAGTCACTAAATTAACTTTCGATTTTCCGGTTTTATTAATTCTTTTGCTAAATTAAGTCAGAGTGTAGCGAAATTTATTACTTCTGACAAACTTTCAGTTTTCACACTACACGTGTCAACCTTCAGTTGCCACGCTTCTAGTGTTAATTATATGTGTAATAACCTTTCTTTTTCAGTTACTATAGTAATTGTCCTTAGGACTGGCGACCGTGATTTCCCCCAAATCTCAAATATCTAATTACCGCTAGTTAATTGTTAACGTAACGGCCGCACATTTACTTTCTTTATTATCTTTACCCCTTTTCAAAAATTAATTTCCACCAGTTTCATTTGCATTTTTCCTTTCATTTAGATGTAACCCTTTCCTCCCTCTTTACCGACAGATTAACTTCGGTGACGATTGCTTTTCCCAAATTTACATTAGGTACACGCGGTTTAATTTTTCACTGTCATTAAGGTCGATAAGTGAGGGGGAGGTTACATCCTGACTGTATTTTTTAAAGTAGGGTATCGATGTATTACAACCTATCGTTATCGAATAATCCATTAAAACTACAGTCTTTCACACAATTTATACATCCAGTTAAAAATGTAACACTTATTCATTCTAATTTTAGGAGTCATGACCAAAAAAGTTGTACCACATGATCTAGATTTCTCCCCCCCCCCCCCTCTCAGTAGACAAGTTCCGGAATGATCTTAGGTGTACAAATACGAAAACTTTAAGGCGTAATGATCTAGGTCTGGTCGACAAATAATTCACAAGAGTTTTCTACACTGAACTGCTTACGACGAACAGACAGTCATTTGGATGTGCAACGTCAGTAATGTCTGTACCCCGTTTGGGTTGTGTGTAATCGTTCGTCAGTCCAATTTGGTGTGGGTGGACGTGCTTCCGCCCAGTCATATCTACATTAATTCTCCAGATGGTGGTGGGTTGATCCCACGTCAGCCTATATTAGCAATTTTATGTATCTGTCATTTCACTATTATTGTGTAGGTCAACCCCTGGAATGCATATTTCAGTGTTAAATAATTAAAACTATAGGGACGTAGATCTATAACAGATTATTTGATGCGACTGTCAGGAAATCTCTTTAGACGCCACCCATATCTATCTTAACTTCCCGCAATATGGTGTTCTAAATATCACGTCGAGCTGTCTTAATATTTACCACTTCTCTCTCACATATGTCATCTTTTTATGCGTATGTTAAACACAGGATGGCGATTATTCATACCGATGACAGAAAACAACACTCCAGATAAAGATCAAAGCACTTTTGACCACATAAGGTCGGTACCCTTTCACTCACCTGCACAACACATCACATCCTTTAGACATCTGTACAACCACTAGGTGGATTTCTCCTTTGCTTTATCAGAATTACTCTCATTAGATTTTTTACCCAATATTCTTAACATACCAGTATAAACTTTGGGAAAGGCCCCACTTTTGACGGTTTTAGAAACCGTAAATAACAATCATGTCCTCAGTCTTGATTCAGTAGCGTGCACCACACACCCAGTTGTAACATGTTTGACAAACGGGCGATCATCCCATCCCTGTTGCACTGAGAGAGGGGAAAAATATGTTTCAACACAATACTAATTTATTTACAAGGAATATCTAACAGTGCTTGGAAAAAGAAATCTGGATTATAAACATTAATGTTTCAAACATTTTTGCAACCGGTGGACTATGATGGAGGGACCTCGATGGATGGCAGATAGAACTGTCGCCGACCCTGAACGATTCGGCAGTGGTAGACATGGCCTACAATCCCCAGTAGAGATGAGATATGGATTGATTGGTGAAGTATTATTACGGCGTCTCTGATGATTTGGTTAGGACAATAGCTGAGACCTACCATACAGATCTCCTGTTGTGGTCAATATTGTTTGTGGGTACCAGTCCTAATTGAGCGATGTCTCCATCTGACGGTATTATGGAGAACAATGTGCGGGATTGGGAGAAATATGTCGTCTTAGTTGGAGTCTGTGTTAACAATCTCCATGTAGCAGATAATCAAAACTTTATGCAGACCGAAAATAATTAATAAGCTTCCCTCGGTCTTGAGTCTAAGTACCATTCAAGGCAGTTTTCGAATATTCTTACTCCCTCTAGTAGACAAACTACTGCTATTCTGCAAGTTATCCGTTGTTTGATACCGCATAGATGTAATTGGCACAACGTACAATGGAGCACGTTGTAAATGCTGTTTGTTATAGTTCAAAAACACTTAAACAGTCTTGCACTGGCTCAAACACATGACCCATTCTATAGTTGTGTATTGTAGCCTCCGGCCTGGTAATACAATGGTCTCTAGCCAAAAACTACGTAAAAGTTGCTCATAGTCACATGTCTGGACACAAAATCTATTAGATGGTTACCAGTAACTTTGTCCGGTCCTGGGCCTGTACTTTGACATATAAATTTACTACTTTCCTTTTCATTAGGAGGTCATCCACTTTAGGTAGTCAATTCATACTGTCTTATAGTTGTCCACAACCATGTAGCTGTTTCCCTGGCAGTCTTCTTCCATGCAGGAGTCATGATTTGGTACTACGTAGTCATTGTATGTGGGGTCACAACTACCCTAATATCAGTTCGTTAACAGCTCCTCTCGAGCAATTACCCCATCCGTCTAATGATTGTTTTTTCTAAGTACATCTGTGGGGACATTTCTATGACTTCCTCTATGTAAGTAACAACAAAAACCATACATTATTTTCACAAGTGTCAACGATATAGTTGATTTCAATACTTTTAGCACAGATCTCAATCAATTAGGAGGCTTTCTTTTCAGACATCAGTGTACTGATGGGTTTGATGGTGCCCGTCACGAATTTCTCTCTTGTGTGAAACTCTTCATGTCAGAGTACCAACTGCAACATACGTCCTCGTTTACTCTATCTATTCCAATCACTGTCCTCCTCTACAGCTTTTACCCTCTAAAGCTCCCACTAGTGCCATGGAAGTTATTCCGTGACGTCTTACCATATGTCCTACGATCATGGCCCTTGTTCTTGGCATGTTCTCCATGTACTGCGTTCCTGGTAGATTCTCTGGAGAACCTCCTCATCCCTTACCTTACCAGTCCACCTAATTTTCAACATTCTTCTGTAGCACCACATATGAAATGCTTCGATTCTCTTCTGTTCCGATTTTTCCCACAGTAAATGTTTCGCAACCATACAATGCTGTGCTCCAAACATACATTCTTAGAATTATCTTCCTCAAATCAAGGAATATAACACCAGTAGACTTCTCTCGTCCGGAAGTACCTTCTTTGCCTGTTATAATGTGCTTTTGAAACGTCCCCTTAGAAAAATTACTGACACACAATATTTTTTGGCGCAACGCAATCTGACTTTCAAAAATCCCTACAAAAGAATGGCCCTGACTAACATTAACCTATACCTTTCACAAATCACTTACCTCACAAAAATCTTCGTTACTCGAACTACTGCAATACAGCGAGCGCCACTACTGCCAGCTAAATAAAAGATTCAAACTACGGAAGGCACTAACTACTGATAGGCATAGTTAGCAAATGATAGATTTTAATACAGAACAAACAATGTATTTACCTTAATAGTCATCAAAAGTCATAATATGTATAGCAGTTCATGACATCCAGTCTTACAAATTTCAAAATTCCGCCATTTCTCTCCCCACATCCACCACTGCAGGCGGCTCACCTCCAACTGCGCAACGCTATTCGCTGTTAACATCCAGCTGCCCAACACTACAATGGCCAACAACAATGCAAACCAGCCACAGACTGCACACAGCACAGTCAGTGATTTTCATACAGAGCGCTACGTGGCGTTACCAATATAAAAACTTAAACAGCCTACTTATATAGCCCCCATGCTCCCCACAAAAAATTTTACAAATTGTTTTGGGCAGTGGCCAAAACAGATTTGAAAAAAATTTTCATAATTACAATAACAAAGAAATCATATGCACGCACTTATTGATACAATGTTGGTAAAAAGCTAAAATTTTCTCACAGTCCATAAAGACAGTCCTGATCATTCATCACAGTAAAATTGCAGTGTTTTTTTTTTCTCAAAGTCTGAGCAGTAAAAGAAAATGCACACAGAAGTAGTGGATTTCCATACAGTCTTGAAGAAGTAGTGTTGTCCTTCCAACGGAAAGACAATCCTGTCTCTTGACATGCAGACAGGTAATGGGCCACAACAGAGCAAACCCACAGCAGAGTAATTCGAAGTTTTGAAGAATACTGGTAGGTAGGTCATCACAGAGCAGACCCACTATAGTCCTGGTAGAGATTATGGTATTGGTGGGCCACCAGAGGTGCAGACCCACTGCAGTCCTTGTAGAAATAATGGTATTGGTGGGCTATCAAAGATGCAGACCCACTGTAGTCCATGTAGAGACGGCCAGCAGCCATCTGTTGCGACTGTGCAGGTGCACAATCACCATCGAAGAGTCTTGCGGAGAATATAGCAAGTCCATAAACCACCACTTGTGCACTCACAAAGTTTTTGGAATTGTCCTTAGAACCAGCAATGCTGTTATCCAGTCCCTTGCTGAATTATTAACACATGTGCAAACACTAACAGTCCCAACTGCTCACATACTGTGCATATACACTCCTGGAAATTGAAATAAGAACACCGTGAATTCATTGTCCCAGGAAGGGGAAACTTTATTGACACATTCCTGGGGTCAGATACATCACATGATCACACTGACAGAACCACAGGCACATAGACACAGGCAACAGAGCATGCACAATGTCGGCACTAGTACAGTGTATATCCACCTTTCGCAGCAATGCAGACTGCTATTCTCCCATGGAGACGATCGTAGAGATGCTGGATGTAGTCCTGTGGAACGGCTTGCCATGCCATTTCCACCTGGCGCCTCAGTTGGACCAGCGTTCGTGCTGGACGTGCAGAATGCGTGAGACGACGCTTCATCCAGTCCCAAACATGCTCAATGGGGGACAGATCCGGAGATCTTGCTGGCCAGGGTAGTTGACTTACACCTTCTAGAGCACGTTGGGTGGCACGGGATACATGCGGACGTGCATTGTCCTGTTGGAACAGCAAGTTCCCTTGCCGGTCTAGGAATGGTAGAACGATGGGTTCGATGACGGTTTGGATGTACCGTGCACTATTCAGTGTCCCCTCGACGATCACCAGTGGTGTACGGCCAGTGTAGGAGATCGCTCCCCACACCATGATGCCGGGTGTTGGCCCTGTGTGCCTCGGTCGTATGCAGTCCTGATTGTGGCGCTCACCTGCACGGCGCCAAACACGCATACGACCATCATTGGCACCAAGGCAGAAGCGACTCTCATCGCTGAAGACGACACATCTCCATTCGTCCCTCCATTCACGCCTGTCGCGACACCACTGGAGGCGGGCTGCACGATGTTGGGGCGTGAGCGGAAGACGGCCTAACGGTGTGCGGGACTGTAGCCCAGCTTCATGGAGACGGTTGCGAATGGTCCTCGGCGGTACCCCAGGAGCAACAGTGTCCCTAATTTGCTGGGAAGTGGCGGTGCGGTCCCCTACGGCACTGCGTAGGATCCTACGGTCTTGGCGTGCATCCGTGCGTCGCTGCGGTCCGGTTCCAGGTCGACGGGCACGTGCACCTTCCGCCGACCACTGGCGACAACATCGATGTACTGTGGAGACCTCACGCCCCACGTGTTGAGCAATTCGGCGGTACGTCCACCCGGCCTCCCGCATTCCCACTATACGCCCTCGCTCAAAGTCCGTCAACTGCACATACGGTTCACGTCCACGCTGTCGCGGCATGCTACCAGTGTTAAAGACTGCGATGGAGCTCCGTATGCCACGGCAAACTGGCTGACACTGACGGCGGCGGTGCACAAATGCTGCGCAGCTAGCGCCATTCGACGGCCAACACCGCGGTTCCTGTTGTGTCCGCTGTGCCGTGCGTGTGATCATTGCTTGTACAGCCCTCTCGCAGTGTCCGGAGCAAGTATGGTGGGTCTGACACACCGTTGTCAATGTGTTCTTTTTTCCATTTCCAGGAGTGTATTATGACCAACAGAAACGTGTGCAGTGAAATGATACTTAATTTCAAGAACTGGTGTCTATACAATTATAAATTTACAAGAATACAATTACAAAGGTACAAAATACATCATTAAATAACATAACAGTACAGATAACATTTGTAGTAACACAGGCTTTACAAAAGAATAGAAATATACATATACATCAGTTTTGCAGGAATTATGACATAAGTACATACATAGAAGATCAGAATAACTTTTGAAACATCAACTTCACACATGAGCATTAAAACAAAACAGAATAAATAATGTCTAAACATCTTTATAAATAAAATAACATATTATCAGAAAAATTCTACAATGTAACTCTCATCAGATAAACACATAGAGACAGGAAGAACACAAATACCCAAGGGTACACAAACACATAGTAGGATAACACAAGGAAAGGACAGGGTTTGTTTTCAGTGTGATATCTGGTACTGCAGTCCAACCCAAAACTTCATTTTATAGATGTTTCCTCGTATTTCACCTTTTTTTATACCTTGTCAATACATTACTTCCAATTCATCACAACTCATTCTCTTATATAGCCTACCCCCTCTTAAGCTAAGTTAAATCTACTGAGCTCAGATGCTAAACTAAGGAATGAGACAATGCAGCAGCACAAAACAATTAACGTAAACAGCAATGACAAAAAATACAAATTGGCAAAGCAAGCAGCAGTAAATGTAATAACTTATATCTAAACATGACAAACCCACAAGCAGAAAAACTAGTACACTAAAGACAACAATGGAGATAAGGGAAATGTCTATTCACAATTTAATGTCTATGTAATTAAAGTGGTGCACCACAAAAAAAACTTATTCTATGAAATAAATTACCAAATACCTGAAAAGAAAATTATGTAGCAGTTACTGTTATTAGTCCCTTCTTACTATTCTTTCCTTTCCAAGTGCTCCTTTTTTTTTTTTTTTTTTTTTTTGAAGAATGTGGATCATAAATTATTATCAAACAGATCTGCTGACAGAAAGTGTTCACATTAGCAAATGCATTTAATTTTATTTTATAAAAGCGATGATGCAACACACCTGGAAAACAGATATCAAATAAAATAAGCAACTATGTACAAAGTAAAGCATAAAATAATCATTCATTAGTCATGAGGCATTTCATAAGTTAGTAGAAATTCTCTCAATTCTCGTAGAAAGACACTTGTCATAATCAGGTGTGCAGATGTACGAATATTTCCCATCAATTCATAAGCATTTCAGTAAGTAGCACAAAGTACAAGTAATCATATGTTTTCAAGTAATGAGCGTCTCATATTTGCGATGCTTTCTAGAAAGGAATGTCAATAGCGAGGTTAATGGTCTCTTTTTTTCTCCACCTCTGCGTCTGAAAGGCACACACTAATGGCTTTTTCCCAGGCGACTATCACACAGCTCGGTGCCCACCACGCATTACGTGAAGGTCACTTAACTCTCCTACCGAAATATTTACGACAGCAGTTTGAGCTACAGTGACAGTCTCATATAAAAAATTTCACAGGTCGAAATTTGCATTACAAATGTGTAGAAACAAAATCCTATAAATACAACAGTGTGCAAAAAATTTTCGCCTGCATTGTGATACATTCACGCATTTGCACACATTTCATAACTCCTAAAGTACGATTCTTGGTTTCCAACATTCTTTTTCACAAGTCAGAGACCCTAACCACTACTCATTATTCCTTACCTTATTACACATATACATATTCATCGTCACTTCAATATTTCATCATAATAAATATATAGCATAATCAAATTCCTCATATAGCATCAGCTTATTGATCATAAACATACCTCAACAGCATAATACACATCGTCGTCGTGATAATATCATAACACCTCAGTCAAATCTCAAAACATCGTAGCTTTCTGCAATAATTTCAAAACCTAAAAAGAATTCTCTGCTCATTTCAGTAGTGTCATCTACCTCAAACGTACTTTAAAAATCATGATCCCATACCAAATACATCATTCAAAGCTCTCATAGTATCACAATGGTTTCCAAAAAATGAACAGTTCACAAAGTACAGACAAAGTATGATTTCATAAGTGTGATGTTATCCAACTGTGTAATTGCGTAAACATGTGTCACTGATGTAGTAAAAAGAAAAGTTTGTCTCTCAGTTAAATGGTCAGATAGCTGTGTAATTTATGTGTTAGAGCAATATGGTACCGATGTGTAAAGTTGTATAAGCAAATACCATACTAGTTAGGACTCCTTGTGCTTGCCAGACACATAGTACACAATGTAAGCATGTACCCCCTGAGGATTAATGTAATTATATCCTCAGGTGTTACAGATTACAGCAATGGAATGAAATGTATCACGGAAAACTTTCTTTGTAATTCAAAAATATTGAAAAATAAATGGTTTAAGTACAAAATTAATCACTCAAATGTGTGTCCTGTAGCGCTAAATGTTCGTCTTGCTGCAAGATAATTCTGTGGAAGTGTCGTAGTTATCGTCCTCTGTAAGCAAAGTTCTACTGAAGTCAATGTACTTACCTCATCATAAACGAAATTGAAATGCTTTGCGTATATATATCGTAGTTATTACGTACCCTACCATGATCAAGAAAGTTCTGTAATGTGACGTATTGTTGTGCTACAAAAAAGGCTGTTTTATTGTAGCTATACCATAAAAGTTACTACTAAAACATGTTTTACTTTCCAGAATAATACAGAAAAACTGTGCAGATATAAAACAGAAACACCACAAAAGCAACATTGTAAATTGTCACTCATTAGTAGCGTCGTGATAAAATCGTGTAGCTGTTACATAAACTAACCACTGTGTCATCTGGTATCTCACAGAAAGTGCTTTAAATCCAGGATGTATTTTCAAGTAAACCAAAATGTTGCATTAAAATTGTTGTGACTTAGCACGACAGCCAAGTCACAACGAGAGGAAGCCGAAAGGCACGCGTTAAGCTCACGCAGATTGGCGTGAGGTCTGGAACAGTTAAAAGGAAATGAGAACTTAGAAAATGGATGCAGTTCCTGTAATACTTAACTTTAATCCACATTTGTAGAACATCGCTCTTGATGATACCTGCTTCACAATATTAAATATCAATTGAATACGGCGCCTTGCTAGGTCGTAGCAAATGTAGCTGAAGGCTATGCTAACTATCGTCTCGGCAAATGAGAGCGTATCGGTCAGTGTAGCTTCGCTAGCAAAGTCGGCTGTACAACTGGGGCGAGTGCCAGTACGTCTCTCTAGACCTGCCATGTGGTGGCGCTCGGTCTGCTATCACTGACAGTGGCGACACGCGGGTCCGGCGTATACTAATGGACCGCGGCCGATTTAAAGGCTACCACCTAGCAAGTGTGGTGTCTGGCGGTGACACCACAAAAATCTCATTAGCAGTACTGGTAAATGTTCTAAGTATGTGAGCCTTATAGTTGTTACGTAATCGTGCAACTAACAAGCAAGAATGTACAAACAACACTGTGTCGTCTGTTCACTATAACAACGCATTCGTAATTTCTGTTGAAATAAGTTCTCTTGGTTCTTGACTGGGTATTTAACTTCAAACATTGTTGCATGTTAACAGATTCTAAGTCTGACAAAGCATACTAGTAATGTAAAGCGAAAAGTCATATGGCAAAGACAAAGTTAAAAAACAGATTATCTTTCAATAAACGGTTTTGCATGTGAAATGTGGTGCCTTTACTCTTACTACTATGCAGAGCTCCAGCTTCAACAGAATCATCGTGTGGTATATGTCGGTAAGGAATACTGGAATTTTTTCTCAAGGTTAACATCCATGTTATTTTTCTCTGAGCCAGCTGGCGCACGCGACTGCCTGCTGTACGAGTCATTGTCTGTCTCTTTGTTGGCGCGCGTCGTTATTAGGATTAGGAGACCTTACTTCTATATATTCACCTTGTCAAGAGGGCCCTGCCCTGTTGGAATCCCTCCAGTTCTGATGCAATTCAGGTCTGTCGTTACGATCATATCGTCTGTCGTCATGTCGGTAGCTTCCATAGTTTCTTTCTTGTCGGTCACATGGTGGAGAATTTCTCCCAGAATCGTAACTACGCGCTGGACCGTTGCATCTAAAGTTATTCTGTCTCCCATATTGTCTGTTTCTCTGATTGTCTCTGTGATAGTCACTACCACGGAGAGGTGATCTTTCCCTGTAATTATTACTACTCTGCCAACAGTTGTCATACGGGTGGTGTCTGTTTTGGTCACGATTTGTGTTGTGAGAATAGCCTCTTCGTGTCCAGTTATTATTTCTTTCATCAAGGAATTGCGACGGATGTGACCTGTAATTGTTGTGTTCCTGTTTTCGCGTTCCGCGATTGTCAGTGTCAATTTATAATTCTTGTAAGAGTCCCTGAAAAGCTTCAATGTCGTCTTTGCAACGTCCTACCAAAATAATATGTCGTAAATGTTCAGGTAATTTGATTAAGCAAATGCGGATGAGTTCTAAGGGACTGTATGGGTTTGACAGGTACTGATTCTTGTGCAACATGTCTTCAAAATATTTCACAAGACTGGAAAACTCAGATTGTTCGAAATGTTTCACCATTATGATGTTATGTTTTACTCAGTCTTGTGTAGCTTGACACCAGTATGCTGAGAGGAAGGCATGATAAAATTCTCCTTCACTGTGACAATCGTGAATGACCGATCGCATTCTTACAGCTGGTTCATTCTCTAAATAGCCACACATAAATTCTAATCTGTGCTCTAATGACCAGTTGGGAGGAAAACAATGACAGAATTGATGGAGCCATGCTTGTGGATGAATGTCGTTGCCAGAATTCTTAAATGTTTTGAATTTACGTGTAGTAATGAACAGCTTATAGTCAAAATCATCATGTCGGCGAGTCGCATGTCGGTCATTGTTACGTCGTTTCGGAGGTTCCATCTCAAAATTCGGTGTACCTTGCCAATTTCTTTCATAATTTTCGAAGTGCCCTGAGTTATTATTTTGTGGCTGTTCCGTATTTCTATGTCCTTCTTCCCATATTGGAGCGCGAGTGGCCTATAAAATATGTAATTCCGTATTACCTGTGTCAACTGATCTTGTACTTCCCGGATTTCTCTTTGGTGTTGCGTATTAATTTGATTCTGATTTTGTTTGAATTTTCTAATTTGTTCACACTCCTCTGTGTCATTAAAGACTACCGGTTTTGTGTCATTCAGATTATCATCAACCTTCCTAGATAAATTATTTAGCTGATCCGAAAGTTCAACTACTTTCTCTGATAATGAACTAATTTCCTCCATGTGTCTTTCTGAACCAATTTTCAGAGTATCTACTGTGTCCTTTAAGTTTTCTTGAGTTTTTGCAAGTTGCGTAATCGAATCGGTAGATGCAACTGAGTCAATTTTAGCTCGCAAGGTGTCGCGATTTTCATGAACTATAGTTTGCAGTTTCTTTATGGCTGCTTCGTGATTCTGCAATACATTTTCATGACGCGAAAAAATAGGTTGGAAATGCTCACAAATTTGTGTTTTTACGTCATTACAGACTTTTTGACATTTCGATTCGATTTTATGTAACTCAGTAGTTAAATCTTCACGTGTTTGTTCAAGTGTGGTATCTAACTTTTGAAGATTTTGTTCCATTGCGTCTAAATGTTGCTGTGTTTGTCTCTGGTGTTGTTCCATTGTGTCTAACTTTTGAAGATTTTGTTCCATTGTGTCTAACTTTTGAAGATTTTGTCCCATTTGTTTCTGATTTTGTTCAAGCGTTGTGTCTAACTTTTGAAGATTTTGTTCCATTGTGTCTAACTTTTGTAGCTTTTGTCCCATTTGTTGCATTAACTGTAATAACAGTGCACTGGTGTCTGAAACATGTTCCTCAGTACTTTTCGGCAGTGAAGTTGCACCGGTAACATTCACATTTTGACAAGCATAAAATGTGTCTTGACTTATTTGAGAAAACGGTGAGGACCCAAAACCTGAATTTGCAGTATTTGCAAAATTGTTTCCTGTCATTCCCGATTCCTGAGGCGGGCTGTTGCCGACCGCTCGATCGATAATGCTTCCCTGTTCACTAATTGTTTCACTGTCTACACCATTGTTTGCCGCCCGCTCCATTTCCCTATGCACAATTACCAAATTACTACTTTGAACATTAGTTAATTCATTACACGGTGGCGCTAACACACTGCTTTCGTCTTCACTGTCATTTCTCAGTTTACTTTGGAGCCTAGTATTACGTTTTTCACACGCCATTATTGTCACAATATTTCACACAACAACACAGAAAAGCACAATTTGAAGAGCAAAATAAGAAAACACATTAACATAGCATTGAAAGTGATATCTTGTTAATTGCAAGCGCAGCTGCGAAATACTTGGTGCAAATCTACATGCATGCCACAACTGTTTTACTGTACAAGAATGAAAAACTACAACTACAAAGGAAATTCTCTCTACAATTACGCGCTAGCAATAAACAAAGGCTGCACTAATTGCACAAACTACAAGAAAAAATCAGAAGATTCCAGTGAGGTATCCTCGGCTAAGGGTCGACATATGAAACGTCCCCTTGGAAAAATTATACATGACTGTGGTTAAACTGACACAAAATATTTTTTTAGCGCAATGCAATCTGACTTTCAATAATCCCTACAAAAGAATGGCCCTGACTAACATTAACCTATACCTTTCACAAATCACTTACCTCACAAAAATCTTCGTTACTCGAACTACTGCAATACAGCGAGCGCCACTACTGCCAGCTAAATAAAAGTTTCAAACTACGGAAGGCACTAACTACTGATAGGCATAGTTAGCAAATGAAAGATTTTAATACAGAACAAACAATGTATTTACCTTAATAGTCATCAAAAGTCATAATATATATAGCAGTTCATGATATCCAATTTCAAAATTCCGCCATTTCTCTCACCACATCCACCACTGCTGGCGGCTCACCTCCAACTGCGCAACGCTATTCGCTGTTAACATCCAGCTGCCCAACACTACAATGGCCAACAACAATGCAAACCAGCCACAGGCTGCACACAGCACAGCCAGCGCTACGTGGCGTTACCAATATAAAAACTTAAACAGCCTACTTACACTTTTTATGTCCTCCTTGCTCCGTTCGTCAGGGTTTGTTTTATTGCCTAGACAGTGGAATTCCTTAACTTCGTCTACTTTGTGATCACCAGTCCTGATGTTAAGCTTCTCGATGTTCTCATTTCTGCTACTTCTCATTACTTCGTCTTTCTTCGATTTAGTCTCAATCCATATTCTGCGCTCATTAGACTTCATTCAGCATACCCCGCAATTCTTCTCTACTTCCACTGAGGATAACAATGTCATCAGCGAATTTTATCATTGATGTCCTTTCACCTTGAATTTTAATCTTTATCGTGAACCTTTCTTTTATTTCCGTCATTGCTTCTTCGATGTATAGATCGAACAGAAGGGGCGAAAGATTAATCCCTGTCTTGCATCCTTTTTAATCCGAGCACTTCGTTCTTGGTCTTCCACTCTTCCTGCTCCTTCTTGGCTCTTGTACATATTGTATATTACCCGTCTTTCACCACAGGCATGTTCCACAGTGGTTCTAATAGGTCACTCAGCTTTCTAGGGATGCGTCCAAGAGTTCTGCCCTAGACACTTTGAAGTTGTGCTTATGTCACATCTGGACTACACTCTAGGTGTAAACGCAGGTACCCTATGTGAGCGTATAGAAAATAGAGTTTCTACGGATTTTTTTCATTTAGTGCATTTTTCAATATTTATCCATATTTTCCGTATGTAAATGTACAAGTACAAATATGCTCTTATTGCTTATATGGTCAGATGTGGCCTGGATTTTTTTATGTCCTCTAACTTTGGTATTGTGCCCAAATCCAGCCAGACTATACACTTATTCTTTCAAATGGCAACACTAACGCTAAAATACATGGATTGCTGTTGGAGGTAGTGTATTGACATTATTCTGCTGCAAACACACATTTACGCTATTTCTCGTGCTGACTTCCCACTCCCTCCCTCCACTGGCATCGGAGACGGCAGCAATGGGGTAGCAGGGATGGGATCGGGGCCGGGTCGGCGGTGGCGGTTTCGTTGGACCTAACGTACGATGTTGTATATTGCTCCCCCAGACCATATGTGGGTTGATCCATACCGGACATTATCCAGGGATTATTGCGATAAAGACCCCACGCAGGAATTTGCGCGGATGATTCCGCCCCGAATGTACTGAATGCGTCTATCCAGTCCCGAACAATATTCCCTGAGGTATTTCTGGCGGATCCACAAAGACCATTACCCATGTGGTCTTTTTTTTGTGAAGATGGATCCACCACGAATAAGCAACGACGTCCTTGTCGTGTGTGTGCGCCACGGTCGGCACTGCGGCGGCTCGGCCGCAGTAGCAGTGCCTGACCTACAAGTCGCAGCGGACCTTCAGCAATGGCTGCTGGCGTCATCGCGGTAGTGCGTGGTCATTAATCTTAAGACACTGACCAGCGCGGGCGCCCGGGCACCAGAAGCAGCTGGCGCGCGACGCTCAGCACGCTGGTGTTATCAGACTTGAGTGGGTAGCACTTCACAGATAGCAGCTGTGGCATCTCACCCGCTGGCCCATTACCGATTCGCAACCGCTCCTTGTTGGCCAATACCAGTACGTGAGCGCTTCTAACGTTAGCGCCAGCATGATGACGCTGCAGCCGCACCGAACGCAGGAGGTCTGTCATTCGAATGCGTCTCCGAATTCATTCCACAACACTGTCTCCGACGCCACCGCCTCTGCTGCCATTTTCGCCACTGTCCCCGCCGTCTCCGCCTCCACCACCGCCCCCGAAGCCGCCCCAGTTACTGCCGCAGCTTCCGACGTCGGTGGAAGGAGGCAGCGGGGAGTCAGAACACAAAACAGTGTTCTTACTGGTTTACAGCAGAATATCGTCAACACACTACCTCCAACAGCAATCCATGTGTTTTAGCTTTAGTGTTGCCATTTGAATGAATAAGTATATACCCTGACTGGGTTTAGGCTCTGTAGCAAAGTTATAAGGCATAAAATAAAACAAAACCACACCTGGCCATGTAAGCAATAAGACATATGTGTATATGTACAGTCACATATTAAAAATATTGAAAAATGCGGGAAATAACAAAAACTGTACACTATATCGTCACATATAATATCTGTTTTTATACTAAGAGTGTAATCAGGTGAGACATAAGCACAACGTCAAAGTGCCTGAGAGTTGAAAATACCTTCACAAATGGTGCAAAAGCCATTCACTAAACTGCATTCATAGAATACGCTCTTCTGACCGCTGGTGTTAACGTGTAATGATATGGACGCAGATCTTCATCGTGCAACACTTCAACAACCAGTATCTGAGGTATCTGGAACTACCTTGCAACATCAAATGTACTTCGCAAGGCCGGCCGGAGTGGCCGAGCGGTTCTAGGGGCTACAGTCTGGAACCGGGCGACCGCTACGGTCGCAGGTTCGAATCCTGCCTCGGGCATGGATGTGTGTGATGTCCTTAGGTTAGTTAGGTTTACGTAGTTCTAAGTTATAGGGGACTGATGACCACAGCAGTTGACTCCCATAGTCCTCAGAGCCATTTTTTTGTACTTCGCAGGGATGACAGGTGAACGGTTTGAATAATGACGTCCTCTGCTTGTGGAATACGTCTAGTCCTTGGACGACCTCTGTCCATTACTGTGGACGATTATTATCAGTTTCCTGAAGTCGTTTCTACAAACATTCTTTCGGGATGGTGTCTTCAAGGGTACCGTGCAGTACCGTATACACGCGAGCAGCAAGCAACAATTTGGCTATCAGAAGAATACAGCACCAAAAGCATATCGACGTATTCATCATTTGTGTACTCCATCGCGAAGGCGCCCAGGACCAGTTATGGTTGTGCACTGCTCGTTTATTAGAAACATGCATGTTGATTAAAGGATCCCGCTATCATGTGATTTGCTATTGTCATGTGACAAAATGATGTCCTGCGTCTAAACGAGAACTAGGGAATATGGACGTCTAAGAAATAAAAAAAAAAGGAACCTGTAGAGGATTCGAACCACAGCTCCATGGTGGAAGTGAGTTTCATGTCTCTGAAGTCTACTTTTTTTTTAAGATCTCATTTTGTTCGTTACATCTGCTCGGGGCGGGCGTCGCAAGACATTCGTTTAAGTTCATTGTTGATCGATTAACTCAGTTTTTTTATTACAGAGGGCAGCTAACCCTCTGGCCAAACACGCTGAGCTACCGTGCCGGCATTCATTGAGCTACGACGGCTGGGGATGCAGTGCCGGCTGACACACCTTCCTCTATACATTCCGATGTGCTGCATGTTGTGACAATGTTGCCAGCTTTCGCACATGTGTTTTCAAAATGCACACGATCCGATTTTGGTAAATAATCTTTGTCTTCAATCTGTATGAGGATTCGCATGCCGACCTCCAATTGCGACATTTTCTTCACCCTGTATATTCACTTTTATAATTCAAGTGGATATGATACAAGATACATTTTACAACAGCAGTCTGGTATTTGCCAACTGAGTGCTCTAAGGGAACCGAAACCTTTAGAGACTGGTGGTCCCCATCGGCCTTGCGCCCGGGGATCTTGCCCCTGCTGCCCCTTTTCCCCCGCCCTCCTCCCCCCCCCCCTCTCCTAGGGCTTGTTTTGTGTTGTTGAACGAATCAAATTAGAGCTAAGTGAATTCAAACGTGGGCAAATTTTTGGCAATTATGTGGTGTGTGCTTCCGTAACCAAGGCATCCAAAGTGTTCCGTGTTTCAAGAGGCTCCATATCGAAGATTTAGAGCGCAGACAGGGAAAGCGGAAAATCATCCGCTAAGACACAACGCGGACGAAAGTGTGTGATGCCTGTCGTGAAGGACGGTCATTGAAGAGGTTTGCGACGAAAAGTGAGAGGACGACAGCTGCAAAAGTCACTACAGAACTAAGTGTGTTACTCTGAACCGTGTCTGCTCCGAAACAACACGAAGGGACTTCCATATCCAGGGAATTGCAGGTCGTGCTCGGATTCAAAACCACACATCGGTGATGCAAATGCCCGTAACAGGGACACGTGCTGCCGGAGTCATTAAACCTGGACTGTGGAGCAATGGAAGACTGTGATTTGGTCAGATGAGTCTCGCACTCTGTTTCCAACTTCTGGCAGAGTTTACGTCCCAGGAGTGAAGCATGGCGGGGCTTCGGTGGTGGTTTGGGCGGCTACAACACGGTATTCCATGGGCCCCATGGCTACTCCAAAAGGCGCATTGCTGCCAACGATTATGTAACCATATTGGATGATCAGCTCCTTCTCATAGTACATGATTGTTCCCAAATGATGATGCTGTGTTCCAAGACGACATGACCTCGCATTGTCCAGGACTTGTTTTATAAGCACGAGGATGAAGTGTGGCATCTCTTCTGACCACCACAGTTAAACAGATCTCAGTAATATTGCCCCTTTGTGGTCTACTTTGGAGAGAAGGTGCATGACCGCTATTGACCTCCGTTATTGCTAGCTGAACTTGTTTCTATTTTGCTGGAAGAACGTGTAAGACCCCGTTAAAAACCGTACTAAACGTGTATTTATCGATTCCGAGACGACTGGAAGTTGTATTGAACGCCAACGCTTGTTCCTACACCGTATTAGGCGCGGTAACATATGGTGTTTTTGGTGTTTCCATAGTTTTGTCAACCTATTGTACAACGATATGCGTCCTCAACACATGCATTGTCGCCAACAGAAAAAAAAGAGCTGACTAAAATGTAACATATATATTAAACTAGACAGAAATGGGTTTATCTGTATGTTTATAATGTTTTGGCTCATCGGTGTGTATAGAACGGCCGTGGGCGTTAATTCACATCGCGATTTTGGGGTGCACTTTTGGGATGCACTATAGGCGATAACGACAACCCAGTTATTATTAATTATTTTCTCTCTACAGTTGTCCGTATGTGCTTTTCTTGAATGCTTTCTTTTTACATGACGTTAACGTTTTATTTTTCCTCGATTCAGTGTTGTTTCAATTATTTAGTTTATGTGTATTCTAAAGAACCCTACAAAATGGTTCAAATGGCTCTGAGCACTATGCGACTTAACTTATGAGGTCATCAGTCGCCTAGAACTTAGAACTAATTAAACCTAACTAACCTAAGGACATCACACACATCCATGCCCGAGGCAGGATTCGAACCTGCGACCGTAGCGGTCACGCGGTTCCAGACTGAAGCGCCTGTAACCGCACGGCCACACCGGCCGGCCTACAAAATGGACTGTGATCATGTAACACACTAAGTAAATAATGATATAAAGAGATTGAATTGCGCTAACAATTATGATAATAATGGAACAATATAAAATGTTATTTTTAAGCTGTTTCTAATTTGAAACATTACTTAGGTCTACAAGATATGTTTAATGTTATCTTCTGGGGTCTTCGATCACGACCTCTACTTACGTACTGTTTCTTCTCTTTCATATTTCTTACTGGAGTTACGACTGTTGTTAACTTATTTTTGGAAAAGAAAGATTGAGATTTAACATAGCGCCGACGTCGGCGTGTTTAGAGACAGAACTACAATCTCCGAATGCGGGAGGATGAAGAAGGTACTCGGCTGTGTCCTTTTCAAAGGAAGCATTCCGTTATTTGCCTTACGCTGCGTGTGAAAATCACGGGAAACCTGATTTTGATGGCCAAATGGATTTGAAACACCGCCCTCCCGACTACAAGTCCACTCATTCTTATCTCTCTGCCAGCTCGCATTATTCTTACAGACCAGTGTTCGAAAGAATTCAAGAATGAGTAAACTGGGGCAGTGACAGCAGAAAACAGCGGAAGTGACTATAAATTTAAGAATGTTGCGTCTAATAACCTTGGCACGCCGGCACGTGTATCTTCTGAAGGACGTATCACCAAATAAGTCATCTGGACCTGATAACGAAAAAATCCCACTTGTGGAAAGATGTTATCTGTGCTGTGCGTCAGTTCTGTGGGACGACATATGCCACGTGCACTCAGTTTTGAGATTGTGCAGGATAGGGCAAGTGGATGTAGGGAAAAGATGGGGGTCTCGTAACCGCTGCAGTGCCAGTCTTCTGCACACTATTTAGCGTCTGCGTTGCGAAAGCCGCCAGTGCTCGCGAGGTACGCTCCTCAACTATCCGGGTTGTAGTCAACTCACTATGCATTTTCAAACAGTGCCTGCGCAAATCTCCAAAACTGTTCCTGTGCATATCTGAATCAGCAAGCAGTCGCCAATGTGGGTTTGCTGCATTACCATCAATTTGATGTACGTTTTTGTAATTGGCTCCTTAACTATGAATGTAAACGTAATGACAGCTCTTTCTGTCTGGTTCTCAAATTTGTATCTCTATGCCCTTGAGTGCCACCTATTGGTTGTTATTGGCAAACCACGATAGTTGCGGTCAGGCAGCGCGGTGACCTGTCTCTATATGGTTCTACATTGTAAGCCAACATACACCCATGTTCATAAATTAAGAGTAATTGCAGAATGTGGTGCCGCACAACGTGGCACTACAAAAAAACTGGCACTAATAGCATAGGGAACACACACGACATAGATCTGTAAGTCCACAGTACTGGTGATAAGTTGAGAAAACCACCCCGAAACACATCTGCTACAAAACGCCACTGTTTCCTGCCCATGTACCCCGACATCAGTATGGGATATGATCACCATGCACACGTACACAGGCCGTACAATGGGTTGGCATATTCTGGATCAGGTGGTCAAGCAGCTGCTGGGGTATAGCCTCCTATTATTCCACCAGTACTTATCGGAGCTCCTGAACTGCCCTAGGGGTTTCACCGAGAGCATCCCAGACGTGCTCACTGGGGTTTAGGTCTGGAGAACAGGCAGGACACTCCATTCGCCTGATATCTTCCGTTTCAAGGTACTCCTCCACGATGGCAACTCGGTGGGGCCGTACGTTATCATCCATCAGGAGGAAGGTGGGACCCACTGTACCCCCGAAAAGGCGGACATACTGGTGCAAAATAACGTCCCGATACACCTGATCTGTTACAGTTCCTCTGTCAAAGACATGCAGGGGTGTACATGCACCAATCATAATCCCACCCCACACCATCAAACCACAACCTCCATACAGATCCCTTTCAAGGACATTAAGGGATTGGTATCTGGTTTCTGGTTCACGCCAGATGAAAACCCGGCGAGAATCACTGTTCAGACAATACCTGGACTCGTCCGTGAGCATAACCTGGGACCACTGTTCCAATGACCATGTACTGTGTTCTTGACACCAGGCTTTACGGGCTCTCCTGTGACCAGGGGTCAATGGAATGCACCTTGCAGGTCTCCGGACGAATAAATCATGTCTGTTCAGTCGTCTGTAGACTGTGTGTCTGGAGACAACTGTTCCAGTGGCTGCGTTAAGATCCTGAGCAAGGCTACCTGCAGTACTCCGTGGCCGTCTGTGGGCACTGACGGTGAGATATCGGTCTTCTTGTAGTGTTGTGCACTGTGGACGCCCCGTACTGTAGCGTCTGGACACGTTTCCTGTCTGCTAGAATTGCTGCCATAATCTTGAGATCACACTTTGTGGCACACAGAGGGCCCGTGCTGCAACCTGCTGTATTTGACCAGCCGCCAGTCGCCCCAGTATTCTACCCCTCATAACGTCGTCAATATGTGTTCTTTGAGCCATTTTCAACACAGAGTCACGTTTAGAATGTCTGAAAACGTCTGCACACTTACTCGTTGCACGGTACTCTGACATGCACCAACACACCTCTGTGTATGTGGACTGCTGCCAGCGCCACCGTGTGACGACCGCAGGTCAAATGCATCGCATGGTCATACCCCGAGGTGATTTAAAGCCGCAAACCGCCCACCAGAGCGTTGTTTCACCATGTATCAGCATTATCCTTAATTTATGAGCATAGCCGGTTGGACTACGGATATTTCGCAAAGTTAGTCATAGTAGCGATTTTGCGGTAGTTAACACTTCCTAACGTCAATTGCAGTGAAAATATGGCACTTTGATGCAAATGAAAAACACAATATTGTGTATGTTCCAGAATATTAAATTATTTTGCTAACCAGTTTTCCGCTTGCAAGATCACCAGACTTCAACTGACTAGTATCGTCAAAGGAGGTACAACATTCGTGAACAACGTTGAAAAAGATGTTACACATCAACGGAAATCCACGAACACAGAGTAAATATAGCCTTTGACAGTGCAATGGTAATGCATCTAAAATGATGAAGCTAAAAGTAGAACAAACCAGAAAAACATTAAGACTAAACTTGAGAAAACAGTGCCTATATAACAATGCAATTAGCAGTCCCAATAAAATAAAATTAGTTCTTAACAAGAATACTGAAAATAACTGGGAGGGTTGTTAGTAATAACTTATAACTATTACATATGGATGGTGATTCAGAAACAGAGTAAAAGATAGTACTGACAATTGTAACAGCAAGATTTATGGAATATGTAGTCAATCAGGATAAAATAAGTATAGGAAAATAGAGGAACAGAATGGAACAGACAGTGTGGGAGGCACTGAAAAACTGTGAGGATTAAGTGAAGTTGCTGTATTTGGTCATTTAATGGGAAGCCAGGTCTGTCGGCCAGAAGGTTGTTTATTTTGTTTGTGGCCTTTGTTTCCTAAGTGGAGGACATGAGACTATGGATGGTAGCTGTGGCTCTCACCCACTGCACGCTCAGCAAATGCGGAGTCAACGTCTAGCTTTGTTCACGTTCAGCTAAACTAGTTACTACGTCTCTGCCTCAGAACGTCCAGTTCACTGTCGAGACAGAGAAAGCCGGAAGGCTGCCATTTATAGATGATTTGGTACAACGAATGTCGGATGGACGTCTCGGCCACTCTGTGTACCGCAAGCCGACGCACACTGACTTAACGCCCAGAGTTTTTGACCATCCACTCCAGAAGAGGACAACTTTAAATACACTGGTACACGGAGCACAAAATTATTTCTGACGTGCACCATAGGGATTCCGAAATCAAGAACGGTTACGGGTCACGCGATATGAAATCAGCGTTGTAAACGAAAAGGAATCGTGAAAATATTGAACATCCACGTGATGAGCCACCGATTGCATGATTCCCTTCTGCGACGCTACATTCAGCAAATTAGGCAGACTCTTGGGAAGATGAGGCATCAGATCTAATTCCCGACCTCCTAAGAAGATAGATGCTACACACTGTTAAGAACAGTTTCGGCCTTAGAATTCCTGGAATTTACAATATTCCTTGTGAGTGCGGAAGCAATTACATCGATCAGTACGTCCCCACCGTTTCCGACCGCTGTGCAGAACATCAACGGCAGATTAAAAATCTAAAACTGGAGAAATCTGTAGTTGGTGAGCACAGTCTCACAAAAAACATAAAATGCAGTCTGATGAAACAAAAGTTCCGTCCCAGGCTCCTGTCTGTAATTAAAGAGGCTGCATAAATAAGAAAGTGTGAGAAAATATTCAACTGTGACAGCAGATACAATCTTAGTGGTGCTCTGGAAGCGAGCTCTCGCTGCAGAAAAGAGCCAGAAATATATTGCGGGAGCGGTGGTGCCACCAGCTCAGGCGTTGACACCGTATACGACAGTATGACGTAATTACCCACCAATTAGAAGCCGTCTTTGGAATACATAAGGCCACCGCAGCAGCAATTCGACATTCAGTTGCTTCTGAGGAAGACTATGGGGGTAATCGCCGAAAGCTCGAGGTTTTATCCTGAATTGACGCGGCAAGAAGTCCGAGAATGTTTCATACAACGTGTCTCTACCTGACTGACCAATATAACACTCAGTAAAAGTAATATTATATACCCTGCTGTTGGCTAGTAACCGGGCCTACTGAAAATACTCTGGGCTGTGGTATTCCTCACAAAGTGGGAAATCCTATAGTTGCAGGATTGCAGTGTTTTGTCTACACACCTGTCCTAGGTATGGAATGCTACACCAGTTGCTGCAAACATTAGAAGGAACAGCACAAGGAGCAAAATTTGCAATTTTTTTTTTCCTTTTGAAACTTCAATCAGTTTACAAACGCTTCTCACACCGTGTAATGCACTCTGTTTCTCCATTTTCCTGTATTTATTCATTTTATTGTAGTCTTCTATGTACTCCACAGATTCTGCTGTTACAATTGCCAATTGCATCTTTTACTCTGCTTCTGTGTCACTTTCCTTATATAATACCTCCACAGTCTATTTTTAGTAGTAAAGTACTAGTCTTATTTTATTGGGATTGTTAAATTAACTTAAATTGTTGTATAGACATGATTTTTTCCGAGAAGTGCGAAAGTAATTTTGGTTTGTTTCATTTGTATTTATTAACTGTTTAACTTTGACTCTGTTAATTGCATTATCACTGAAATGTCTATTGAATCCTGCCTAGTTTTATATGGGGTGTCTAGGAAACCTGCTTTCTCTGATCGCTAGACAAACAATTCAACCATTCAAGCATACCGTACTGATGAGTTTTATTACGAAAGGAAAAAATACAATACTTTGTGTTAAACAGACGTGTCGCAAAATAACTGTTGGGGAGTTGGAGGTGAACGGCCAGCAGTGACGGATGTTAGCTGTGAGAAGTTAGCATTGATGGAGGGTAGAGGTTTGAAGTGCTAGCGTAGGCTAACGGTCTGTACATGCTCGACTTGGAGATTGAATATTATCCGTGATTATACACCTTTGTACTAGACGTCAATGACGATTTATATTCGTGTCTGAACTGGGTGTCACATTCTTAAGGTAAAAAAATACATAATTTGGTTTGCAACAAAATCTTTCCTTTGCCAACGACATGCCTATTAGTAGTTAGTGGCTTTAGTAGTTTGAATCTTTTATTTAGCTGGCAGTATTGACGTTCGCTGTATTGCAGTAGTTCGCGTAATGAAGATTTTTGTGAGGAGCGTGCTTAATGAAATGTATAGGTTTTAGTTGGAGCCATTCTTCTGAATTAATTATTTGAAGTCAGGTACTCTTTTTTTGAGCAGTGAGATTGCGTTGCGCTGGGATATTGTGGGTCTGTCATTCATCAATTTAAGTACAGACTCACACATTTAAATAAAGAAGCTTCAGCTACTCACCTTTCATTGCCAGCTCGTGTGTGTATATGCCCCATCTTTCCGCCGAAACTTGTAATGTAACGGGTTAAACTGACTTTAATATTTATAAAGAATTTTAAAATAAATCTTTGGACCCAGAAGTCGATATAGAAATATCGAATTCTGAGACAACTTTCAAATCTGTAATACGACCTAAATAAAAGTGCATAAATAGCTATCTGGTAATAATTAACTGTATGACTAACCGTGGTCTAAGTTGTGGGCACGGCAGCTCAGCGTGTTCGGTCAGAGTACTGCTGCCCTCTCTAATAAAAAAAAAAAAAAAAAAAAAAAAAAAAAAAAAAAAAAAAAAAAAAAAAAAAAAAAATGAGTGAAGTATTCAGAATTGGAAGCCGTGTCATGTGTCGATCGCCGAGACCAAAATGCCGAGAAAAATGACGAACAAAATGGGAAAGAAAGGTGATAGCCACTTTGAATAGCCACTGCTTAAATATTGAATAAAAATCATCAGAAGTGTCGGCCGAAGACGTCTGGCATAAGAAATTACCCTCGTCCAGCCAACGGCCTTGTCAAAGAGGACGGAGGAGCTGTCAGAGGTTCAAGACACTCTGTTGCTCTTGGGGTGGGAAACTTCCCCTAAAGGCGGAAGAATCTGCAATGATCAATGTCACAAGGATGCAAAAGGCAATGGAAACCACTTCGTTAAAGACATATAATGTGTATTCATAGGTCATGAACATCTCTTTTCTTGGCAAAAGATCCCGACTAGTCCCCCATTTGGATTTCCGAGCGAGGACTGTCAAGGGGGCAGAGAAAAATATTGAATAACCAACGAAAGGGTAACGTTCTACGAGTCGGGGTGTGGAATGTCAGAGTTTGAACGCGGTAGGGAAGCTAGAAAATCTTAAAAGGAAAATGCTAAGGCTCAGTCTAGTCACGGCACGGTCAGTGAAGTGAAATGGAATGGAATGGCGTGACCAGTACCGGGTAATATCAACAGCAGCAGAAAATGGTATTACGGGAGAAGGATTCGTTATGAACAAGAAGATGGGACAGAGACTGAGGTACTGTGAACAGTTCAGTGACAGGATTGTTCTCATCAGAATCGACAGCAAACCAGCATCGACAAAAATTGTCCAGCTATACATGCCTACGTCACAAGCAGAAGACGAAGAGATAGAGAAATTATCTCAAGATAATGAAATGGTATTTCAGTACGTAAAGGGAACTGAAAATCTAGTAACCATGAGAGACTGGATTGCGGTCGTAGGGGAAGGAGTAGAAGAAAGAGTTGCGGAGAATATGGGCTTGGTAGTAGGAATGAGACAGCAGACTGACTGAGATCTGCAGTAAATTTCCGCTAGTTATAGAGAATACTCTGTTCAGTTATCATAAGAGGAGGAGATGTGCTTGGAAATGGGCGGGGAGTACGGAACGATTTGAGATGTGCTTGGAAATGGGCGGGGGGTACGGGACGATTTGAGTTAGAGTGCATATGGACAACCAGAGGTTCCGAAATCAAATATCGCATTGTAAGGTGTACCCAGAAGCAGATCTCGCTTCAGATCAAAATTTACCAGGGGCTTTCAATAAGTAATACAATACGTTTTTTTCTCAGCCAATTTAGGTAGAAAAAATTCGATTTTGTCGTGGGACATCGCGGAATATTCCCGCTTCATCTTCTATACTTTCACTAAGCTTCGATGGCGGCACTAAACATTGGTTTCAAAATGGTTTCTGTAATGGAAGTGCGTTTCAAGCAGATAGCTGTAACTGAATTTCTTTTGGTGGAAAAACAGAACATCACAGATATTCACAGACACTTACAGAATGGTTCAAATGGTTCAAATGACTCTGAGCACTATGGGACTCAACCGCTGTGGTCATCAGTCCCCTAGAACTTAGAACTACTTAAACCTAACTAACCTAAGGACATCACACACACCCATGCCCGAGGCAGGATTCGAACCTGCGACCGTAGCAGCAGCGCGGCTCCGGACTGGAGCGCCTAGAACCGCACAGCCACCGTGACCGGCCTTACAGAATGTCTACGGAGACCTGGCAGTGAACAAAAGCACGATGAGACGTTGGGCGATGTTTCTGTCATCATAGCAAAAAGGTCCCGCAAACCTGTCCGATCCGCGCGTGCCGGCCGGCCGCTCACAGATGTGACTCCTGCAGTGTCGGAACGTGCGGACACTCTCATTCGAGGTGTCGACAGCTCGTAATGAAACACCTCGCTGTGCAACTAGAGGTCTCTGTTACTAGTGCTGACACACCCGTCCTCCAGAAGGGGTACTCAGACGTGTGTGCCCACTGGCTTCGTTGTCGCCTAACAGAAGACCATTAAGATCAACGAAGGACCGTCTGTGAGGAATTGCTTGCATTTTGCAAGTTTGATCGTGACAATTTTTGTCAAACGTCGTCACAGGCGGTGAAACACGAGTTCATCACTTCGAACCGAAAACAAAATGGCAATCCATGGAATGGCGCCACACCAACTGTCCTCCGAAGAAAAATTTCAAAGCCGCACCCTCGGTCGGTAACGTCATGGTGACTGTCTTCTGGGGCTCTGAAGGGGTTATTCTGTTTGATGTCGTCCCTTGCGGCTCAATGGTAACTCCGAAGCGTATTGTGCTACCTTCAGGAAATTCAAGAAACGACTTCCGAATGTTGGTCACCACAAAAAATGCAAAGGAGCTTTCCCTGGTCAGGGGTCTGGGCACACAGGCTCACGAGGGTCATGCTCGCCATGGCCATAAGAAGGGTGCAGCGGAATATGCTCCTGCGTTCAGTGGGAGCATACAGAACAACTCCGGGAGGGGCACTTTTAGTGCTAATGGGGCTATGTCCACTCGACATAAAAATAAGGGAACAGGCCACCTGCTACTGGATGAAGAAGGACAGGAGAGAAAAAATAGAGGAAATTATGGGGGTACACGTAGGGGATAAATCAAGCATTGAAAGAAGGGGGATTGAATTATGGATAATGATGAGACAGGCCGTAGAACTCATGAGCTGCTTCCAAACATAGAGGAACGCTTAAAGCTCACATACATCAAACCAACAAGACGCTTGCTGCGCTTCCTTACTGGACATGGACACTACTCGACATATCTGTGTCGGTTTGGGAAGCGGGCTACACTAATGTGTGACTGTGGAGCAGTGCAGGGCACTCCAGATCATGTGGTGTATGAGTGCCCCCTCTTCGACGATGTTGAACAACAGTTTAGAGAACAATTACCCAACAGCGACAAGCACCACCTGTTCAGGCAAGAGGGCACATTTAATGTCTTGAACAAACAATCATATGCAATTTCAAGTAAAGACCTCAGAGAATACTTAAGAAACAATTAAAAGAATGAACAACACAAGACTTAGATTCCGTGCACCTTCCCTGTTCCGCCGGGACATGGACTTGGCCAGCCGCCTCGCGGCTGGAATTCGCCATGTTTTTGGATTAAGAGGGGGTGGGGGGAGGGGCAGGTTGTACATCATCACCCGACCTGACAACGCACCGATTACGACAGTAGAGATAGACTAGTTGTAGGATTAGAAATAGGAATCAAGACTAGTATAGAACTGCAGTGAAAAGGTCATCGGCCAGCCCTGAGCCAGGGGCATTCCAACTGGGGTTAGCTCGGTGGGAAAGGCCAGCAAAATTAGGTTTGTTTCTACTGGCACACCTGTAACGCTGCAGGTAGAGTAACCACAGTAACATACCAAAAGTAATATTCTAGTCTAACAGTTGTAGTGGAAGATATAATTCAACAACATGTATAATAAATGACAGTAGATTAGTCCCCATAGTGGTGAAGGAATTGTAGTATTAACCTGTAGTGTTAGAAATTAAAGCCGCAGAATTGTCAATTGTTAATAGTTGGAATTATGACCTACTAATGTATTTAGGTAGTAGGTTAACACGTATAATTATAAAGATTGAATAAAGAATTTTTTTAAAAAGGAGCTTCTCCACGGCAACGCAAGACTTCACCCAGGTCTGGCAACCGAGAAGAGTTAACAAAACACTTCATTGAACCGTTCTTCCTCATCCATCCTACAGCCCGGAATTCGCACCTTCTCTCTTCCATCTGTTTAGTCCAATGAAGGATGCACACCGATGGGAGCAGTATGTGGATGATGGGGAGGTTATTAATGCTGCAAGGCGTTGGCTCTTACGTCGACTGGTAGAGAGGTACCACGCGTGCATGCAGGCCCTCCCAGTAAGGCGGCGAAAGGCCGCAACACTGAACAGATTACGTTGAAAACAGGATTTTGTAGCCAAAAGAGAGGGTAATAACATGGTGTAATGGAATCCCGAATAAATCCGAACAGCTTCCAGAAAAGAATGTGTCGCATTACTTGTTGAACTCTCCTGTAGTAATAATGAAGAGCAGGCTGGAGTTGAAAAAGCTAGTCAGGAAGAATCAATGCACAAACATGTGATAATGAATAGTTCAGTAGGAAGTTCAGTTGTAGAGGAGTGGATATCTCTGAAAGGGACGATCACTGAATTTGGAAAGAAAAATATAGGTTCAACGAAGGTAAGTGCGAGGAAACCATAGGTAACAGAAAAAAAATACTTGATTTTATAGATGAAAAAGCCAATACATAAATTTTCTCGGAAATTCAGGTATACATAAATACAAGCCACTTAGGAATGAAACGAAGAAGAAGTGCAGGGAGGCTAAGGCGAAATGGCTGCATAAAAAATGTGAATTAATCGGAAAAGAAATGATCGTCGGAAGAAATCACTCAGCATACAGGAAAGTCAAAACAACCTCCGATGAAATTAAAAGTAAGGGCGGTAACATTAAGAGCGCAATGGGAATTCCGTTGTTAAATGTAGAGCAGAGAGCGGATAGGTGGAAAGAATACACTGAGGGCTTCTATCAGAGGCAGGATTTGTCTGATGATGTGATAGGGGAAGAAACAGGAATCAACCCGGAAGAATGATTCAAATGGCTCTGAGGACTACGGGACTTAACGTCTGAGGTCATCAGTCCCCTAGAACTTAGAACTAATTAAACCTAACTAACCTAAGGACATCACACACATCTATGCCCGAGGCAGGATTCGAACCTGCGACCTTAGCGATCGCGCGGTTCCAGACTGAAGCGCCTAGAACCGCTCGGCCTCACCGGCCGGCCAACCGGGAAGAGTTCGGAGAATTAGTATTAGAATGAGAATTTAAAAGAGCTTGGGAAAAGATCAATAAGGCAGAAGAGATACATAACATTCCTACAGTCACAGGAGGAAGTGGCAACAAAACGGGTAATGACGTTGCTGTCTAGGATGTCTGAGACTGGAGATATACCATCGGTCTTTTGCAAACCCATCACCCACATAATTCCAAAGATAGCGAGAGCCGACAAGTACGAGAACTATCGCACAATCATTTTAACAACTAATGCATCCTAGTTGCTGGTTGAAGGAAAGGCAAAGATACCAGGGAGGCAGTTTTGACTTTGCGGTTGATAATGTAATTAAGACTGAAGAAAAATCAAGACACATTCATAGAATTGTCGAATGCGAAAAAGCGTTTGACAATGTAAAATGGTGCAAGCTGTTCGAAATTCTAAGAAAAATAGACGCAAGCTATAGGGAAAAAAATGGCTCTGAGCACTATGGGACTTAACATCTTAGGTCATCACTACTTAAACCTAACTAACCTAAGGACATCGCACACATCCATGCCCCCGGCAGGATTCGAACCTGCGACCGTAGCAGTCCCGCGGTTCCGGACTGTAGCGCCTAGAACCGCAAGACCACCGCGGCCGGCGCTATAGGGAAAGACGGGTAATATACAATATGTACAAGAAACAAGAAGGAGCAATAAGAGTCGAAGATCAAGAACGAAATTCTCGGATTAAAAATTATGTAAGACAGGGATGCAGTCTTTCACCACTATTGTTCAATCTATGCATCGAAGAAGCAATGACGAAAGTAAGAGCAAAGTTCAAAAAGTCCAGATAAAAGAATATAAGTGATAATATTTGCTAATGAGATCGCTATCGTCACTGAAAGTGAAGCAAAATTATAGGAAGTGTTGAATGGAATGAGTCAAATTAGCACAGAATAAGGCTTGAATCTAAACCAGAGAAACACGATAGTAATGATAAGCGACAGAAATGACAACAGCGAGAATCTGAATATTGGAATTGAGGATCACAGAGTAGACGAAATTAAGAAATTCTGCAAAATTAAAAGTATTATGACAAAGCTTGTTTGTCGTAAGTTCTATATAGTTGTTTTCCAGCTTAAAGATCTATTATTGTTTCATTGAAACCCAGTGGTAGCTTTGCTACCTTGACAACTGATTTTGCTCCAAAATAACGACACAGTTTTTGATAATTTCAGTAATTACATAAAGCCCATTCTTTAAAGACTCTAGCTATTGTGCTACATAGTCTTGCACAGTTTACATCAATCTTCTCTCTAAGTAAAAAGTCAATTTGACAAAAGATAATTAGCTTCATTTCAGGAAAAGTAAAATTATTCCTAAGACATTAAAATTAAATTGCTCCTTCAGAGCTGGATCCGAAATCTTCATAGAATAACATTCTTAACAGAGGGGTTGTTATATGGAATGGTAATACTTCTTCTCTTCAAGTCTACGAACTGCATGCAGCTGTGTTAGGGATAAAACCTAGTTATAAGAAATAGAAAGCAGTATAGAAGTTCAGTGAAGTATAATTTGTACGTATTCCACATTTATAAATAAGACACTTTGTTCATATCACGCTTTGGTAAAGAAGTCAATGATAATTTTTACCGCCTGACTCTGAAGTAAATTCTAGTTAATTTCCACATGGTCATTATTCATTAAAAGCATGTGTAAGTGTGGAACAAACGCTAGTATTCGACTGAGTAGGCAAAAGCGTCAGCCTTGCTGGTAACCGTATATGCCACGAACGGCCGTTTTTATGCCAACTCTCGCAAAGACGCACCACAGGCCGTCCTGGCACAGAAATGGACGAACAAGCGGTCGATGCTGCAAGCAACAGCCAGAAAGCTGGACTGTGGTTTCCAGACATCAATAATTTGATTCTGTACAGCATTTAAACAAATGGTTGAACAGGCTTTGAGCGCTATGGGACTAACTTCTTCTGTCATCAGTCCCCTAGAACTTAGAACTACTTAAACCTGACTAACGTAAGGACATCACACTCATCCATGCCCGAGGCAGGATTCGAACCTGCGACCGTAGCAGCAGCGCGGTTCCGGACTGAAGCGCCTAGAGCCGCTCGGTCACAACGGCCGGCTACTCGATAACAAAGTACCATTAGAATCCAAGATGGATCTAAACAATGTAAGCTGTGACGCTACATTTGTAAACAGTGGGTACGGGAGTGGAGATAGCTGGACTGCCGTAGCTGTTGAAAGGCATTATGTTGGGCAGAACTCCGCTTACAGCCGGTAAAATTGTTGTTTATTAAAACACGACCGGATGCGCGGCTTTAAGCCGCATCACCAGGTGAACCTACATGGTAAAAAGTAACGTACAGTGTCACCACTTTTTGTGGATAGTAAAATTAGTAAAGGGACGTCTAAAATATACGCATATCGTTAAAAGATAACAGGCACACCCAACGCTCTTAGTCAAAATTTACTGTTCGGAGAATATCGTCAATGCTATGGCGAGAGACAGGTAAAGAAGATTTTCTAAAATATGCCTCCATCTAAACAGGAAAAAGAAATATTTTTATAGTGGCGGACACTAATTAAAAAAAAAAAAGACCAGACGCCGGACTGGCGATAAAGCATTGTCACTGCTAACATGTTTAGTCGCGGCACACGCAAGTTACTGTGTGGAAAGAATCAGGCGACAGTGTCTTATCAGAGTGAAAGCAGGGCAGTTCAGTGCGTCGCAAGGCAAAGGCGGTCCGCGGGAACGACAGAGACTAGCTGGCTGGCGGAATGCAAGCTATCCATGTAGACAGTGTGACGTCATGTATTTATGACTGGGAAAGTTGGGTCGCTACCTTTAAAGCGAGAATAGTACAGAATTTTATTGCTTACTAGCACCTAATCGTACAAACAATCACAATTAGCTAGAATGATATGGTATTTTAAATCCAAATGGTTGTTCAACGTGAATTGTGCGTTTTATTTTTTGTGTCTAAAAATTTCCATTTCCTCTAATATACCCAAAATACGGCTTTATTTCTTTTTTGCGAAGTATTTTTCCATTTTCTGATGGACTTGTGATGCCGTGGCCCTCATCGCGTTGGTGCTCTGCTAATGCAGATCGCGGGGTATTTTAGTTTAGGTGTTCCTGAAATCTTATTCGAAATGACCTACCGGTTTGTGTTATATATTCCTTAAGGCAATCACTGCATGTAATGCAGTAAACACCCACTTAATTAAATTTATTCACCGCAGATTTTTCCTTGTTCTTGAGTTTTCTGCCTAGATCCGAAAATGTAAAATACCCTGGAATAATGTTTTGAATCTTAAACGTCTGACAGTTTTTTTCGGATGCGTTCCTTTGTCTGCTCGGCTTGTGTAAGCGTTATAAAATCTTCCTCTGATTCACTACGGGAAGGAAGACTTTTTTTCAATATACTTCTATTAGCTGCTTTAACAAATTCTGGATCGTAACCATTTTGATATGCTGTATACTGTACAACCTCATATTCAGCCACTTGAGCTTCCCTGGTAAGGGGCACTTCATATATGAATCGTGGTGGGATTGTTGGCGTCGCCTTTCGCATTCCTAGCGCCACTAGCGCGATCTTTCGTGTGATATCCCTCTGGTCTGGAGCCATTGAGATCTGTGCTCGAGGTTGTTGATGGGGACGGGGCGTGTTGTGGCGTGGCGAGTTGGGGAGTGGTAACGGAGCGAGGAGGGCGGTGTGAGAGCCTTGGAAGGCCGGTCCCCTCGTAACATTTGTTGGCATTCCTATCTGCTGTGGTCTTGTGATCCTTTCGTATAAACCTTCTGGTGCACGCCTTGTGAACAAGCGATGCAAACTCTTGGTCACTTAACTGAAGCAATTATTCGTAAAGGCCAGCCTGTTTTGTATTTGGCAGTCTTACTTAAATGAAGCTGTTATCACTGAAGGCCAACCTGTTTTCTGTTTGGTAATTTTACTTAACTGAGGCTATTGTTATTAAAGGCTTGCCTGTTTTGCATTTGGTAATTTTACTTAACTGAAGCTGTTATCATTGAAGGCCTACCTGTTTTCTATTTGCTAATTTTACTTAACTGAAATTTTTGTTAAAGAAGACCTGCCTGTTCCCTTTTAATTAAATTAAGAGCTATTTCATAATTTGGATTAGCTCAAATTCTTATTAAGTCCCACTTGTTTTTATTGCCCTGTTATTGATATCTGATATCTTACTTAGTCTGTGTTGTAATTAACTGCCAGCCAGAGTGGCCGTGCGGTTCTAGGCGCTACAGTCTGGAGCCGAGCGACCGCTACGGTCGCAGGTTCGAATCCTGCCTCGGGCATGGATGTGTGTGATGTCCTTAGGATAGTTAGGTTTAATTAGTTCTAAGTTCTAGGCGACTGATGACCTCAGAAGTTAAATCGCATAGGGCTCAGAGCCATTTGAACCGTTTTTGTAATTAACTGAAATTGTGATTTTCAAAGGCCTGCTTGTTTCAGGGGTATTTATGTCAGTAATGTTGTAACAGGAAATGACACCTGATGTTACATGGCCCTAACCTTTCGCCTTACATCGCTTCAGTACATACGGTTTCAGTACATACAGTTTCAGTACATACGGTTTAGCATGGCTCGGAATGCTGCGGATTTATATTTCACTGGGTGACACAACTTGTCACACACAGGCAGTCATGTCATCCATTGACATATAAATCCTTAGCATTCCGAGCCATGTTAAACTGAATGTATGAAATGCCGCTTACCAGAGATGCTGAAGTGACTGACTATGAGGTTACACTGTATATAGCGTATCAAAACGGTTACGATCTAGTATTTGTTAACACAATTAATAGAAGTATGTTTAAAAAAAAAACCTTCCTTCCAATGGTGGATCAGATGCAGATTTTATAACGCTTGGACCATCCGAGTAGACAAAGGTATGCTCTATTTTTCGTAGAATACCATATCTCGGTGTAATACTCGAAAAAATTGGCGGGGGTATGAGATCCAGAAACATTATTCCAACGTATTTTACATTTTCGGATCTGGGCAGAAAACTCAGGCGCGTGGTAAACGCTGTGGTGCATAAACATAATGAAGCGGGTGTATACTGATTTAAATCAATGACTGCCCTAAGAAATATACAGGACAAACCGGTAGGTCACTTCGGTAAGATTTCAGGAACACCTTAACAACCGCGATCTGCATTAGCAATGTACTTACGCGATGAGGGCCACAGCATCACAAGCTCTTCAGAAAATTGAAAAATACTTCGCAAAAAAAGAAATAAAGCCATGTTTTCAATATATTAGAAGAAGTGGAAAAGTTTAGACATAAAAAAGAAACGCACAGTTCACGTTGAACAACCATTTGGATTTAAAGCACCATATCATTCTAGCTAATTGTGATTATTTGAATGATTAGGTGCTAGTATGCAATACAATTTTGTGCGACTCTCGCTTTAAAGGTAACGACCCAACGCTTCTAGTCATAAGTATATGACGTCACAGTCTACCTGGATAGCTTGCATTCCGCCAGCTAGCTAGTCTCTCTTGGCCAATTTTGCCTTGCCCTGCACTGAACTGCCCTGCTTTCACTCTGATAAGACACTGCCACCTGATTCTTTCCACACAGTAACTTGCGTGTGCCACGGCTAAACATGTTAGCAGTGACAATGCTTTATCGCCAATCCAGCATCTGTTTATTTAAAAAAAATTATTTTCCTCTCGCTATAAATGTTTTCTTTTTCCTTTTTACATTCAGGCAAATTTTACCTTTCACTCGCCATAGTATTGACGATATTCTCTGAATAGTAAATTTTGACTAGGAGCGATGGGTATGCCTATGATATTTTAACGATGTGAGTATATTTTAGACATTCCTTTACTAATATTAATATCCACAAAATGTGGTGAGACTGTACTTTGCTTTTTACTATGTAGGTTTATCCGACGATGCGGCTTAAAGTCGTTAATCCGGTCGTGTTTTAACAAACAATAATTTACCAGCTGTGAGCGGGGCTCTTCCTAACATTATTAACAATGAATACTGAAGACGTGAATCGTTTTTCAAATCCTTTAAACGAATCATATTGAAAGAACGACTGAAACCGAGACCCATGAACAGGAAAATGTAGAACAGGATCGAAAATTTGCAGTTGAATAGCAATCTTGCAATGTCGATCCTCAACTACACCCTCTCTTGCAGTTTCTCGTCTGACTGAAACCGACGTCGGCACATGTATTTCTTCAGGTCACCACCACTTCGAGCCCGAGGACAAATGACAAAGCCACAGTGGAAACATCCCACAACTCCCCCGCCAAAGAAGTCCAAAGGTGTGCACACAAGTTCCTGTAAGGGTATAATGACCTTCCTCTTCGACTGCAGGGGACCTCTGCTCATAGAGTTTCTTGATCGTGGAACCACAATCAGTCCGCACTGCTATGAAGACGCTTCGTAGAAACTGCGCCATAAAGTCAAAACTCGCAGGAAAGCTGCCTGATGCAATCATCCTGTTGCACGACAACGCCCACCTCACACTGCCGGGTGAATGCTACGCTGCGCTTCGGCGCTTTGGTTGGGAAACGCTGGAACATCCTCAGTACAGCCCGGATCTCCCACCGTGTGATTTTCACCTCTTTGGCGACTTGAAGAGTCGTGCGTGGACGTCGGTTTGTGGACGAGGATGTGCGAGAGTGGGTGCGGTTGTGGTTCTATCAGCGTCCGACCGCATGCTACGACACGGTCACTGATCGTCTCCCAGTGGGATAAATTTCTTAATGCGTGTGATGGTTGCTTTTGAATGGAACCGTTCCATGGTCTTGTGCCTCTTATCCAGCATGATTTGTTCCACCGTGTACAAACTCTACGGATTGATCGATGAGAGGATATGGAACAAAAAAGATCAAATGAGCTTATGTTCGGAAATGCATGGTTTCCGTGTTAGAGGCCGTTTATTCAATCATACATTGTTACAGACAGTGAGGTATAATACGCACTGTGCCATGCAGCCACAGTTACAGAAAGTGCTGAAAATGGTTTCCATGTGTCTTAACGCATGTGTGCACGCGCCGTAGCATGTTCTGTCTCACACGTTCGCATCGGCTAGGCTACATCCGAACACTAGCAAAGGCGGCATGAACACGCTGCTCCAGAGTCTCCACATCTGGAATGAGCACAGTTTACACGCTGCTTTTGGCATTGTTCCATAACCAGAAATCGCACGGGTTGAGATCCGATGAACGCGTCAGGACGTTAACGGCGAAGTGGGCTGGAGCACCATCATGTACTACTACTACTACTACTACTACTACTACTACGTGATCAGGCCCAGCGGACCGCACGCATATACAAGTTTCCTCCTCCACTGTATTCTGTCCACTGCTGCTATCCCACCTCCGTTCACATCTATTTTGGTTTAAATCTTCATGGAGTCCATACCTCCAGCGCTTCTTGGGTCTCCCTGGCGGTCTCTTTCCTGTAAGTGTGAAATCCAGGAGCTTCCGAGGCCATCTGTCATCCTCCATCCGGGCCACATGGCCGGCCCACTGCATTCGTTTGGCTTTGACAGTTCCTGCTATGTTGGGCTGCTGGTATAGTTCCTCAAGCTCTTGGTTGTATCTGATCCTCCATTCCCCTGTATCTGCATCCAGAACCGGACCGAAGATCTTCAGAAGCACTTTTCTCTCAGAAACAAGGAGCTTATGGAAGTCCTGTTTCCGGATACTCCATGTCTCACAGCCATATACAACAACAGGCTGGATCAGGGTTTTGTACAGTCGAATCTTGAACTGTCTGGAGAGATATCTGGACTGAAGCAGTTGTGCTAGGCTGTGGTAAGATCGGTTTCCTGCTTGTATTCTGGCATTGATCTCTGCTTCACATGATGAGTTCTCAGTGAAAAGTGCCCCTAGGTATTTGAATTCTTGCACTCTCTTGTAGGACTGGTTCGCAACCTGCAGTGATTGTAGATGATCAGCAGTCTGACAATGACCACGCGTCATAACGAGGTACACCATCATGTAGGAGCTACAAAACCGTATCATCAATGGCACTTCTCCCAGCAGCCAGCAGAGGAGGCAAAGTCAGCCCTAAGAAACGCCGATAGTTCCGGCCTCTTGGGCAACGAGGAAGGAAGACTGGTCGCAAAATACGGTCGCCATTTATCCCGGCCTACTCATTCCGGCTGCACCTACGCTGATGACCCGCCGTCACATACCAAGGGGACTCTGCATACTATCCCACAGATGACTGTTATGAATGTTGGAGACACCACTCCGCGTATCGGTGACCTCATCTTTGAATGGGATGAATGACACAAATGCCGAAATCATGGTTGCCTGGTGACGAAACCAGTGACAAAACTGCTTCCGATGAGGAAAGTCTGTCGCTAGTAAGTCCTGCACACTCGGTAAGTGATAAGGGTGGTAACAATTGCCATGGAGAATGTTCCACGCGGTCGTCTGGCTTACCCTGCACTGGCGGAACAAGTGCCTGGTACTGATCCGGCGGTTGCCTTCCACAGTGTTACATTTTCCTCCAAGTCTGGTATCCGAGCATTTCGGGTACGTCATTCATGATTTCCTGCTTCCTGAAACGACCCTGTCTCAGAGAAACGGCGAAGCACTATTGCCGACATTGAATGTTGTGGCTACTGCCGGTGGGGACAGGTCTCCTAACACAACCTTGCTGCCCGCCGCCAGTTGCCATTTGCCTTTCAGTAAGCAGACGCCATGCCTGCAAGCTCTCGAATCGAATACGGAACCATTGTGTACGACGCCGTATCACATCCAATACAAAGTTAGTCAGCAAGAGAAGTGAATCGGACACATAAACAATTATTATGGCAGGAGACGGCGTTAGGGCACGACGGATGAGGAACAGTACCACCGTGTAAGAGGAAACCATGCATACTGTAACTGTGGCTGCATGGTACAGCGCGTATTAGATCGCAGTACCTGTAACAACGATCATTGAATAAATGATCTCTAGCTTGGAAACTACGGATTTCCGGACATAAGTTCATTAGACTGTTTTTGTTCCATAGCCTCTTATCGATCAATCCCAAGAGTCTGTACACGGAGGTAAAAGCCACCCTATATTTCCTTTACAAAGTATGTGTAATAAAATTAGCTATCAGATAGTAGTGCAAAAGGGAACTAGGAATTAGCCAACAATACGGAAACAGTGATGTCTGAAGACACCATTAGCTAAGTTAGTGATACACCGAGGAGGCTTAAAGTGAACATGTGGACCATGAAGACGAAGTGGATGTGGAATAAAGAAAGAAACTAGTCAAGAAAGTAGTTAAGAAAGGAAGATATCTCCAGATAAACAATTAGAGTGAAACGATGGATTTCTTGGCAAGACTTAGATACAGGAAATAATTTGTTACGGGAAAATGAAGAAAATGGACAAGAGGGTACGAGAATTTAAACTGTAATACCTATAGAGGTTCTTTGGAAATGATTTGTACATCTTACTAGATACAGGAGTTCAGATTCACGCTATTTCCAAAGATTTCTTTGAGGTGGTCGAAGAAGAACCATATGTAGAAATCGTGCCTGTGACAAAGCAATAAGAGCCGCTAGGAAAGTGAGCAAAATAACCAAACATCAAATACTGCGTGATTTCAAATATAAGGATAACTATTCAACTAAATGTTGATGGCAGTCCCTGGATTGATTATTGAAATTACCTTAGGCATAGATCGGTTGATTAAACAACGTATTATTATCGACTGTGATGGAGAAATGATTACATATGAAGTAGAAGGTAAAGTGTTACAAATTCCTTTTGAATCAGCCAGTACAATAGAACGATGTCAACTGAATTGTTTAGAGATTAGTTGGACAGCAGATTTATGAAAGGTACGAGTATCACATGTGAGTGATGGCGGAATGTAGCGACAAAGAACGTGACTTCATACCGACTATATATATGTTAGTGGAAAATAACGAAGTTTTGTCAGACAGGCTAGGAAAGCTGTTGGATATGAAAATCACTTTGATGTAATTGACCACGAACCATTTTTCGAGCCACTTTATGCAGTTCCTTTAGCCGAAAAGGCAGTTCAGAAAAACTCAGTTCACAAGTAAATTCACTGTATATTTGAGGGAGGAGTCGTTCAAGTAATCTGTTGGTGACTATAAGCAAAAGAGATGGCAGTGTGCAAATAGTACTTGACGCTAGAGCACTGAATAAAATAGTATCGAGAGGAACTGACTGTACAGAAGATCTAGGCGAATTACTTCAAGAATTTCAGGACATAGAACACATGACCAATTTAGATTTAGCAGCAGGTTACTGACAGATACCCTTGGCCCCGGATTCTTGGAAATATACTTTCATTTTCGCAGGCAAATGCTATCACAATAAAGTAATACAATTTTGGATTGTATATGCTCATTTCCCTGTATATTAGAGCACTGGATCAAACTTTAAGTAACTAAATAAACTCTGAAATTTATGTGTACGTTTATGATCTGATGATAGTAACGAAAACATGGAAAAAATACTTAACACTGTTGAATAAGATGTTAAAGACTATAATAAAAGGGAGAATGACACTCAGATTAAGAAAGGGTGATTTGTAAGGGAAAAGAGAAAATTACCATCAAAACTACCGAAAAAAATATCGAGAAGGTGAACGCTATACGAAATTGTCAGAGACCAAAAGTTCAAAAGCAGTTAAAGGCCTTTTTAGGCTTTTGTTCGTCTTGTCTCAAGCATTTGGATAACCAAGCATTTAAAGATCGAAATTTACAACAATTTGCTCATAAAGAACAGCGCATTTGTATGGAATTAAGAGTGTAACGTAGCTTACAGCAAGTTGAAAGGAAGTTTGGCTAAGGATTTTCCATTGTTCCACCCAAATTAAGCGAACTATTTCTGATATCTACATACAGTTTAGATTATGCGTTGAGGGTTTCAGTATTTCAGGAAACAGAAACAGATGGAAAGACTGAACATAAACCAGTTGCTTTTGCCAGTCGTATCCCTAGCAAATTCTAAAGGAGTTATACAGTTTCTATGAAAGACGTTTTAGCTGTAATATGGAAATTCAAAAGTTGCAGGAATTGCTTATGGGGGCATAATACCATCCTACATAGTGACCATGGGGCTTTGACTTTCTTAAAGGATTGTCGACTGTGGTACTGTACTCACTAGATGGGTGTCGTTTCTTCAGTAATTTGACATGGAAACTGGATTTATCAAAGTCATTGAAAATTACGTACCAAAGTTACCAGAAAGTGGTGAACTGCCGAATAAGATTGAGGAAAATGACGGAACCTTCTGACTTTGTTACTTTAAAGCTGTAGATGGAGAAGGTGTTATTATGGATATTTGTTGCAATATGAGACAATACCAAAACGCAGATGAGGATCTGAAATTGGTGAAGGTCAATTTTGGCGATGCCAATGCTGTTTATACAAAACGTACAAGGGGGTTTTGTATCTAAAGAGAGTAATTGATCCCGAAACATGTAGTGTTCGGCAATGGAATTATTAACTATTTTCATTTGACATAAGGTCATTGTGGTGCCAGAAAATATACTGAAGAAATTTTAGAGTGTGTAACGTTCAAAAATTCAATAAGGTGGATAGTGCAAAGAATAAGATCTTGTAACACTTGCCATAAAGCCAAAGTGTCAAATGCTACCAATAAAGTCACAATGCAAACATTTAAACCAGACGATGTTACGAAAGTGGTCGCACGATAGTATATAGTTTTAGTTTTAGTTCATGTGCATAGACTGTTGAGTGAGTCTCAACCTATAAGTATTATTACAACAAACGTTGTAAAGCAAATAATTTTTCTGTTATTTGTGCTTAGTCACAGTCTTGTTTTGTTATGTTTTTTGTACCGGACTGTAATATTTTTGGAAAATTGAAAATTTGTGGTAAGTTCTATGGGGCCAAACTGCTGAGGTCATCGGTTCCTAGGCTTACACACTACTTAAATTAACTTACGCTACGGACAACACACACATACATGGCCAAGGGAACACTCGAACCTCCGACGTGGGGAGCTGCGCGAACCGTGGCAAGACCCCCAAGACATATTTTTGTGAGGAACCAATAGATGATCAAGTCAGAAAATGTTATTTTGTGTATAGCGTTAATCATGTAAGTCTATAAACTCTTTGAACTAATTGTTTGAGGGCTAACCGCTACAAGCCTAAGGATGAAACGTATTTGAGAGATGGAAACACAACAGGCTATCGTCTTGGCTACCTTCCTGCCGTCTCGAAGGACCCAGATTTGCGGCGAGCTGAGTACAAAAGCAAGTGCGGATTGGCTTCCAGTTTCCCGCCACACAGCCAAGCTGGCCGCATGACTCTCGCTGTGAACCTGCTTTGGGGTGAGCATCTGATGGCGTCACCCCTGACGACGGTACACCAGCTGACTGAATGACGTACGGAGCGGGCCGAACGGCGCCACAAAAGGTGATCCCCAACTGCTCAACAGCACGAGAATGTGCGCCATGTCTGCAGTAAACAGTTGCCGACCTGCGTCCTAACCACCTGCTGTAGTGCAGACAAACTTGAAGCCGTCAATATAACTGTGCCTATGATAAAAAAAATGTCGTGTGACTAGGGCCTCCCGTCGGGTAGACCGTTCGCCTGGTGCTAGCCTTTCGATTTGACGCCACTTCGGCGACTTGCGCGTCGATAGGGATGAAATGATGCTGATTAGGGGATCACAATACCCAGTCCCTGAGTGGGGAAAATATCCGACCCAGCCGGGAATCGACCCCAGGCCCTTAGGATTGACACTCTGTCGCGCTGACCAATTTTTTTTAAATTTTTTAATTTTTTAAATTATTATTATAGATGAAGTAGGTCAGGGGGCAGTGTGGGCATGGGTCGTACTTGGAGGCCTGGCCACGGTGTCCCCGTCTCCTGACAGGATAAGGGAGAGGCAGCAGGAAGGAAACATTGTACATTGTAATTTTTTTTGTTAATAACAATAATATTTTATTTATTCATTTAATTTTAATTTCCCAAAAGAAAAAGAAGAGAAAGAAATATAGAGCCGAAGTGACATCGTCGTCACTTCACTGGGAGTAAATCCTATCCCTCGAAACAATGTAAACCTGGGACTCCCCACCGCTTCGGGGGGTTATGAAACATGCTGCCTAGAAAGTTCGCAAAATGCGTTTTATATTTAGAGTGGCGTCGGATGATTTCGTGTTGTTCTAGTAGATAATGCCAATAGTCCACGCCCGATATCAAGGTCCGCGAGAGCACGTAGTGCGATGCGTGTCCTCCAATCCATCGTATTGCCGATGTTTTTTGTGAGGGGAAAAGCAGAGTCAGGGAAAAATAAAGCGTCCGTCGTGATCGTGGATTCGTCGGTGCGTCGGAGGAGGGCCATGATGCGTTGCGTCAGCCACCAAACATCCTTTGCCTCACCGCACTGCAGAGAATGTTCGTCGGTGTCCTGCAGGCCGCATATAAGGCAGGGCGGGGAATCTACCATGCGAATGTCGTACAATCGTTGGCGGTTGACTGTCTTGCTGTTGATGAATGTATACCATGACGATCGCGCTGCTGTGGTGAGGAGAGGTGTATGGACAGCTCGCCAAATCTGTCGCCAGTTTCGTGTTGGGTATTTAAGTTCGACAACATTGCTGCCATGATGACGCCGCAAGTATCGATATATCTCACGGGTAGTGGTGCTTCTTGTAGAAGGTATCTGTAACTGAACATAACTAAAATCAACAAAAAATAGCGCGACGTGAGAAAAAGAGGGCGAGATTGTGCCTACCGCCACCGGTGGTTCAAAGGACGTGGGAAAAAGCACATCCAGGATGGCCGACGTGATGGCGTGTTGCCGTTGGTTCCAAGTTCGTAGCGTCGCTCGCAAGTATAGACCTAGAGCCTTGTTCCGCACATCCGTGAGGTTAAGTCCTCCAGAATGGTGTGGGAGAGTTAAAGTCTTGTATTTGATCTTAAACAACATTCCTTGGCTGATATAGTATCCAAAGGCCGTCATTAATCTGTCAGCAATACCATGTGGCATTGGCAGTACCTGTGCCAGGTGCGGCAGTCGCGAGGCCAGGTGAACATTAGTGTTGTCCACCCTTTGGAGCAGGTCGTGAGTTCGGAGTGAATTGTTGCGTATGTGCAGTCGGACGTGCTGGAGGAGACGTCGATAGCTCGCCGCCGCTGATTGCCATAGCGATCGGGTGAACAATACACCTAAGCATCGCAAGATGTCCACCGTCGTAAACGGACTGTGCAGAGCGTCCAGCCCTCAACCGATGTGCATGATCTTGGTTTTATTCATGTCGACCCTGCTTCCCGCAGCTACTCCGTACGTAGTAAGAAGGGTAACCACCTTACTTACTTCGTTCTCTGACCGGACGAGTATCATCAAGTCGTCGGCATATGCACGACACGTGAAGGAGCTCGCACGCAGTCGGACGCCTGTTAGAGTCCGTCTAAGAGTCTGCATCAGTGGTTCGAGCGCTATTGTAAACAGTATCATCGACAAGGGACATCCCTGCCTAACTGAGCTGCAAACAGGAATCGTTCCTACCTCCCTGCCATTGACTCTCACCGTCGAAGAAGCGCCGCGAAGGAGGTGCATGAGGACGGTAATAAAATCCTGTGGTATCGCCATGCGTCGCATAGTCGAGTCAAGGAAATCATGGTTGATCCTGTCAAAGGCACGATCAAAATCCACCGATACAAACGCCGCTCGCATGCGACAAGCTTCCGTCAGGGAAATTACGTCACGGTATTCGCCGAGGATAGAATGTATGTTGCTCCGAACCCGTAGAGAAGCCTGGTCTGGTGGTATTGTCTCGGATATTACAATCTTGAGCCTTGCCGCCAACATTCGCGCAAAGATCTTATAGTCAGTATTGAGCATCGTGAGCGGTCTAAATTGATGGGCGCTGGCACTCGCAGTCGATTTCGGTATTTGTATAAGCAGTCCCGCCATGAACTGCGACGGAATATCCGTGTCAGGGCTCAATAACTCGAAAGCTCGAGGATTTTATTCGATTTGACGCGGCTTGAAATCAGACAACGTTTTATTCATGTATACCTTCGCGAAAGACTCCAAGGGCACAACTGAAGATACGGCTGACTGGAGTACGTAGGGAAGTAGCCAGGCTGTGTACTGGAGTCACATGACTGCCACCGCTGGGCTACGAGGGCAGGGCCAAGCTGCAGCTATCGAGTGTGGGCTGTCTGTCTACCACTTCTCACTGCCGTGTATAGAGAAATTCGCCTGGATGGAGGTTGTGGAGTTACAGTCAACAAGTGCGGGCTGTCTGCCCGTCGTTTTCTCGCAGTCGTGTATGTAGTACGGCGCCCACATAGGTGCTACGCCTGTCGCGTTTGGTTAACTCACGCATCATCCCCGGTACGGGACTATAAGTCCCACTGCCACACCTTCACCTGCCCATGTTAGGCAAAATTTTTTTGCCTGACTCATGTAGTACTATCACCGTCAGAGGGTGGTACGGGACTACAAGTCCCACCGCCACACCTCCTAAGTGAATTGCAGTGACGGAGTCACTGCCCTGTGGAAATTTACTGCCTCACCAACACAGTTAGACCGCAATAGACCGGTGATGCTGTATTGTAACATATCACCCCGGACTACAAGTCCATTTAAAAAAAAAAAAAAAAAAAAAAAAAAAAAAAAAAGCGTTTGGTTAACCGTGGATGTGAAAGTGAGGGGATTGTTTGTATACGGATGTGCTTAACTGTGATTGTTGCAAGGCATGTAGTCGCAATGCCAGTAATTGTCTGCTTGCGCACGATGCTTCACAATCGGCTCTGTTATATTGAGAATGTATATTTAGAATGTTTACCTCCTTACACCCGTTGAGATGATACAATAGCTTGACGGGTGTGTGAAGAACGCTTCCTCAGTACTTGAGCACAACGTTGTTTAACGGGCATAATCGTTGATCAGTATTCGGGTGACGTTACTGGACAGACATTGCGATGCCATGAAAAGTGCTTCCTCAGTGTTTGAGCAACGTTGTTTGACGGAGATTATCGTTCATCAGTATCTGGGTGACATTGTTGGGCAGGCATTGCGACTGATCATGTGTACGAGCGACGCTGTTTCGCCTGTCATTGAGGTTCGTTACGGCGTTGTCTTTTAGTTGTATCTCTAACGTCATGTGTATGTTATTCGTTTGGCTGAGTTAATGTTGCCACCTTACGTGAGTTTGTGTTATTAAAGTGTGTATGTGAGCGCTTTGGTCTCTAGTACAATTGAGGGGCTTCTTTTGGAATGTCAAGCTTGCTTCTCCTTCGTCCCCTGTTTTAAAATTAGTTTCAAGTTTGGCTTGTCTTTTGCTTACATACGCCAGTAATGGAGTTCCTCGCAAGTGCTGAAGTTAAATTATGAAGCTTGCAGTCATTCAGCCATTCGATTAATTTAAATATTTATTGCGCTGGTAATGCCCAGATTGCCTACAAATGGTTCGAAATTTGTGAAGCTATTGATCTCTGATTTCCACTATTTGACTGTGTAAAATTTAGTGTGCCAGTTACGTCAAGATTATGTGAATAGTTCATTGTGTGCCCAGCTAATGGTTTTATATTTGTTAGGCATGTTTTAGAGAGTTTTGTGTCGAAGACTTATTCTCAAAGAAACTGCTAACTACTTGCAAATGTCTTTCGTGATTCTTAAAAGAAATCACTACTGGTTGCGAAGTTGCTGTTATTGTAAATTTAAATATTTGTCTCAACATTGTTTTGAAATTGGTCATTGCCATCCAGTTTTATTATCATTTAAGTTGAACGATTGTGTCTTAGTAGAATGTATATGGTAGAGTGTTGTTTCTTTTTTTATAATGTGCCTGAAAGGTTACACCAAAATGTCTCTTTGACTACCATTTGTAAAGCGAAAGATTTGTTTGGTTATTGCCAAATGTCATGAAATATATTTGGAGATTAAACTGTGTTAATATAACCTAAAATAAACCCGCTGTTACAGTGAAGTGGAATATTCCGATTGTGTTGTAATTAATAAATGATAAACTGATATTAGTCCAGTAAAACCACGAGTCCGTTCCACTTCCCCACTATCCCTACCGTTTCAGTCACCCTTTAATGTCCAGGTGACCATCATGAATCGCGGTGATTTCAGTGTAATTATTGACTTTGAATGAAAGTGTCATTTCTGTTCGTCTCATTGCGTATTTCTTTCAGTTACCTTATGTACTACAGTGTAACACGTTCTGTATGTATGGTCCATGTTTCATCAAGCTATGTAATTGGGCACTGATAGTTCATGCGAAAAGTTACTTTCGTCCTTAAGGTTTGTATACCACCGTATTTTGTATAGTTCAAAAATGGCTCTAAGCACTATGGGACTTAACATCTGAAGTCATCAGTCCCCTAGACTTAGAACTATTTAAACCTAACTAACCTAAGGACGTCACACACATCGATGCCCGAGGCAGGATTCGAACCTGCGACCGCAGCAGCAGCGCGGTTCCGGACTGAAGCGCCCAGAACCGCTCGGTCACAGCGGCCGGATTTTGTATAGTTGAACGACTGTATTGAAAGAGATTAGAGGACCTGAAGGAAAGTTAGGTTGTGTGACTTGCATAAATTTCAGGGGGAACGAAATTTGGTTCTTTGGGTTTTTTGAGCGTGATAATATAAGGGACGATCAAAGTTTCCGTTCGAAAGCCATACAGCCCAGAATTGGTACGCCAATCAGACAAAACTGCCGTGAAAATTTAGGTAGTAAGTAACTGCAAGCTACACATCCTCGCCCGGCACGAATCATCGAATCTTGAAGGCTTTTTGTAATTCATTTATTTGTTGAGTCTGACCTGATTATAGCCATCATGACTTCTCTTACGTCGGACCAGGGTTTCACACATACAGTGTCTATTACATCATAGTTACCTAAGAAATAAGTTTTAATGTGATATCTAGTAGTAATGTGAGGTGGCAGTGTGGGTAAATTACACTGACTATGAAACAAAGAAAGTTAATACCGGCATTATTTGTAGCACTGCAGTTGCTGCCACTGATAGTGATACTACTACTGCTGCTGCTGCTGCTGCTACTAGTATTACTAGTAATAATAATAATAATAATAATACTTGTAATAATAACAGTAATAATGACAATAATTGGAATATTAATAACAATATTGATAGTGACAGATACAAGAAGAATTTGTAACTGTACAAAATGTTTTCTGATGCAGCGAGTCCCGGGAGAAGGAAATTTAAGGAGACTGCATCAGCTAAGATTACTGGGAAATGAGGAAGATTAGGGATGTACGAGGTTAACGAGTGCGTTCAGCGCCAATCTCAATCCTTATGGTTGCTTTAGTCATTAACTGTCTTCCAAAGCTGGAAATGTTTTTCATTCAGAATAACGCGGGAGGTTACTCCTGAGTCGGTTTCCTGCTACTGAGAAGCCCTTCGAGAAAGTGGCTGAATGATCAAGTAGGATAGAAAGGATTTTGCTCTGATCGGAACTGTGTTTCTGCCATGTCCTTTAGAACAGAGCGTTATGGCCGAGGGAGCATACTAGGGTCTGTGTACGCTAAGACAGAGAAACGGAGTGTTTGGAAATCTCTGCGCTTGTCTCTGCGCAGCCAGGATAGCTGTGCATACGATGGTGAAGTGTGATCAAAGAGTCGAACACCGTAGATATAACAAACAGGGGCATTCATATCCAGTTCTAGGTGCCGTGAGCTTTCCTGAGAAATGACTTTGCAGTATAACGTTGCTGTAATCAATAATTGGAAGTGTAATAGTTCGTTCAAGGTTCTTTTTCACAGCTAGAGGGACGAGCTTTTTATGTTTTTCTGGGACAGGCAGAGATGGTGATGATGTCTTCTTGCACATTGCAGTTACGTGCTCTGTCCAATTTACGCCTTCATATAAGAGACCGAAGGCGTGATAATCTCGTTGGTACTGTTCCATAGTGGTGGAAATATCAGGTACCTTGAAATCAATAAGGAATGGGTGAGCATCACCTTTCCAGCAGAATGCTGGCTTTTGAACTTATTGGGATGAGAGGAGGATGGATCACACCGCTTCCCCATGCACATACTTCATTCGGCGGTGGATACCTACCAACGTTTGTCCTCTGGCAGCCAAGAAAAGAATTACATCGCGTTGGTCCTGTTTGGACGCATTTATTAATAACGTCGCTATGGCTCACGTTTCCACATTTACCACACGCACGTCGGAAAGACGAAGATTCTACAATATCCCTTGCCTACATGTTGGTGCTTATATACCAGATTGAGAGTAGCGCTACATTGCATATACGCTGCAACGATGTCCTCGGGCAGAAACTTTTTGATCGCCCTTTATACATCAACAACTTTCAGCAAATTATTGATGAGTTACCAAATAGTTTCACGAGAATTTTTTAACCGCCAGTATTTGTGCTGGCACTAAATGTCCTCCGGATAAGATTGGCCGGCCGGAGTGGCCGAGTGGTTCTAGGCGCTACAGTCTGGAACCCGCGCGACCGCTACGGTCGCAGGTTCTAATCCTGCCTCGGGCATGGATGTGTTTGATGCCATTAGGTTAGTTAGGTTTAAATAGTTCTAAGTTCTAGGGGACTGATGACCTCAGTAGTTAAGTCCCATAGTGCTCAGAGCCATTTGAACCATTTATTTGATAAGATTGGAAAACATATCTTTACTTTCTTCCTCGAAATTACGGCATACTGAAAGCGACAAAGTTAGCATTGACAAATTCCCAGCAGGCCGCAGAGACGTGGAAGAAGAATCGCAGGGTTAGGAGAGCTAGGAGGACCTTTGCAGTAGGATAGAAGGCGTTCGGAATGTCACACAGGTTGTCGAGTAAATAGCACTCGCTAACTCATAAATTCTTTCCTGTCCCTGTTGGTGCGTATCTGGTGAGACGTTCTGCACGTCCGACGAAATGGAGGTGGAGACAGACCCAACAGTTCATGAGGTCTACATCACATGCCTAATGTGAAGCTTTTTTTGTGAATAAGTGCGTTGTCGATTACCCTGGGGCAATTTTTCCAAATTTCAGTCTTAAAGAAAGAGTTGTAGGTGTAGAAGGAGTTACGTAGTATGGCATTAAATTTGATTTGACGTAAACAGTATGCAACATAATCCTTTTTATGTTTGTGTCTAGTGACATAAGCATGATTTCCTGTGAAAGAAAGTGGAGCGCGATTGGATGATTTTTTACGTATTTTTAAACTATGTATTATAGTACGATGGTAGAAAGGTCGCGTAGAACGAATAAAGACATTATTATGAAGTAAAAATGAGCCTCAATATCGATTGTGTGTTGCTTCCACATGAAAAGGTAAGCTTTCGTCATGGGGTCAGCCACATTGATTCCTATTTGCTGATAAATTTCAGTAGTTTCATATTGCCTTTCAACTTGCATTGTTTGTATTACACGAAAGAGTATAATAACTTGCTGTAAATAGTCTTCACGGGTTTGCCGCCGGATCACGTTTAGCAAATTCCACAATATTTCCTCGGAGCAACTGTCCGACATCTTCAGGTGGTTCAATATTGCTCGTGGCTAGGTACGTACCTAGCCACGAGCAAGGTTGAACCACCTGAAGATGTCGGAGAGTTGCTCCGAGGAAATATTGTGGAATTTGCTGTACGTGATCCGGTGGCAAACCCGTGAAGACTATTTACAACACATCCACCGAGAAAGCTTGAAGAGTCACATAATATCTTGTTGTTTTCGCCCCAGGTAACTGGGCTGTGCAATGCTAGGGATGTACTAACGGCGTGCTTCCTCCATGGATGATGGTGCTGTGATCATGGAATTTCTTGTTTCCACACTTCTTTTCTCGTCAAGAAGCGCTGGGAGAGCTACACTGCAAAGGGTTACGTGAATCTTGCGGTAGATAAATTCAAGAATGATATGGAGAGCGTCAGTCAGTTACTTTATACACAGTTTTTGCATTATGAAGCTTTATTGTGTGATATTTTTTCTTGTTGACAACAGAGTACATTACCGGTCTTTGCTCGGGGCACTACAGCACTTGAGACAAATATTGATATGGTAACTTTAAAAAGGTCATGGCTAAATTACTTCCATATGGTTGTCCAATCTAACATTGGACTATGTTTCTAATAACTACGTCGCACATTAGATCCTAATCTTCTCTCTGTTCCTTCTTTAATAGTAGTCACTATTGTCATGAGACCTGACAAGACTGGTTTACCGGTAACAATAAAGGACTCCTGCGTTGCTGCCCTCTCTAAGTCTCGGTGGAAACGGGTAGCCGTCGAACTCTCAATGGAGCCTATGTTGAATGTTCTTTCTGGTTCAAAGGGCGTCGAATGAGACATAGTGACTCCCTGTAACACCACACAGCTTTTTCTCTCAATCTGCACAAGAGGAAACGGCAAGATAGCGAATTCACACAACACGAGGTTCGGCACACGTACTCTCTCACTTCATGGCACAAGGAGGAGTAGTTTCGAATTTTATCAAAGCTGTTTTCAAAGATATTTACACACGATGTTGAGCTCAGTGGCATCACCTCTCCTGCCTCCGGCAGAATTCCGTTGACAATTTTTTTCTCCATTCCCAGGATTCGTACCAGCGCCGCTTCGCAACAGAGCTTCAACTACACAGGTCATGGTCGGCTTGATACGTATCTGCTGTTCTTGTTGTGGCCTGATAACGTAAACAGAGACGTCTGGTGAAGGCTCTGGGTGTAAATTTATCACTGCAGATAAGAAGCTCCGTAAACAAGGCGGACGGCAAGGACGCTAAGGTACTTGGGTCCATGTGCGCAAGTTTTCCACCTTCATTATGATTAAGGGAATTCCGTGAAGTTACTCTTATACCACCACACAGGATAACCGACACGTTTATTTTTTCTCATAAAATACCATTCGTCACAATTTTAGAAAATGTTTGCCATGAAGGTGGAATCACGACTGCTGATACTGTATTTATTATTATGCGTTACGTGTCATTACACATCCAACGCAGAGCGTTTGCTACATGTTTCGATCGTAAAATATCTCTGTAGCTGACTGAAATTAACTCTTTGTCAACAGAATGTAAAATCATTAAAGAAGTCTAAATGAATTATCATTGTGAAATCTCAAAAGGCTGAGAAATAGTAATCAATACAGAGAATCAAAATATCTACATCTACATCCATAATCCGCAGGCCATCCGACGGTGGGTGGCAGAGGGTACCTTGAGTACCTCTATCGGTTAAATAATTCAGTCTTAGAAAAGGTCTTTGCAGGAAGCCTGAAGCTAATCATGGGCGTAGATATTTTTTCTTGTATTAATAGGACACATTCATTTCTGTTAACGACGTTAATCCATTTAGCAATGGTACTAATTTGCTGACGTATGTCGTACAGCTTTCAGAAGAATCTGGAAGTCTATCCGGGGATGCTGCTGCAAGTAATCTCAAAAGCTGGAATCTATAAAGAAGTCATTAATCGATCTCCAAAGATCGCCTCGTATCCGTATGTTTGCAAGTAGGGCTTTATCGATGAAAAGTGGATGGTGGTTGTCCAATACGTAGATATAAAAAAGGTAATAGTATTTCCCGACGGAAATGAGCCGCGACTGAAGGTTCTTACTATATATCCGTTCTGCACCAAAGAGATGCGACTATTGCATACTTTTTAAACATTAATCATTATGTAGTTTGGAATGACCAGTACACTTTCCCATACAAATCGACCTAATTCTGTTGGTGAGTCGTAATATTTTATCTGACTCTACTTGAATCGAAAATTACGTATTAGTAGCTGCCAACAATACCAGCATATATTTGACGATGCTGGTGCTGATTTTGCATTTAACATTTGACGATGCCACTATGGCAGCAGTACATTAGGATTTTGTTTTAGTAAAACATATCTGACGATGGTCATTACAGACCGAAATGTTAACAAAAAGTTTGTGACCATAGACGTAAGTAAAAGGAAATTTATTCTACACTCCTGGAAACTGAAATAAGAACACCGTGAATTCATTGTCCCAGGAAGGGGAAACTTTATTGACACATTCCTGGGGTCAGATACATCACATGATCACACTGACAGAACCACAGGCACATAGACACAGGCAACAGAGCATGCACAATGTCGGCACTAGTACAGTGTATATCCACCTTTCGCAGCAATGCAGGCTGCTATTCTCCCATGGAGACGATCGTAGAGATGCTGGATGTAGTCCTGTGGAACGGCTTGCCATGCCATTTCCACCTGGCGCCTCAGTTGGACCAGCGTTCGTGCTGGACGTGCAGACCGCGTGAGACGACGCTTCATCCAGTCCCAAACATGCTCAATGGGGGACAGATCCGGAGATCTTGCTGGCCAGGGTAGTTGACTTACACCTTCTAGAGCACGTTGGGTGGCACGGAATACATGCGGACGTGCATTGTCCTGTTGGAACAGCAAGTTCCCTTGCCGGTCTAGGAATGGTAGAACGATGGGTTCGATGACGGTTTGGATGTACCGTGCTCTATTCAGTGTCCCCTCGACGATCACCAGTGGTGTAGGAGATCGCTCCCCACACCATGATGCCGGGTGTTGGCCCTGTGTGCCTCGGTCGTATGCAGTCCTGATTGTGGCGCTCACCTGCACGGCGCCAAACACGCATACGACCATCATTGGCACCAAGGCAGAAGCGACTCTCATCGCTGAAGACGACACGTCTCCATTCGTCCCTCCATTCACGCCTGTCGCGACACCACTGGAGGCGGGCTGCACGATGTTGGGGCGTGAGCGGAAGACGGCCTAACGGTGTGCGGGACCGTAGCCCAGCTTCATGGAGACGGTTGCGAATGGTCCTCGCCGATACCCCAGGAGCTACAGTGTCCCTAATTTGCTGGGAAGTGGCGGTGCGGTCCCCTACGGCACTGCGTAGGATCCTACGGTCTTGGCGTGCATCCGTGCATCGCTGCGGTCCGGTCCCAGGTCGACGGGCACGTGCACCTTCCGCCGACCACTGGCGACAACATCGATGTACTGTGGAGACCTCACGCCCCACGTGTTGAGCAATTCGGCGGTACGTCCACCCGGCCTCCCGCATGCCCACTATACCCCCTCGCTCAAAGTCCGTCAACTGCACATACGGTTCACGTCCACGCTGTCGCGGCATGCTACCAGTGTTAAAGACTGCGATGGAGCTCCGTATGCCACGGCAAACTGGCTGACACTGACGGCGGCGGTGCACAAATGCTGCGCAGCTAGCGCCATTCGACGGCCAACACCGCGGTTCCTGGTGTGTCCGCTGTGCCGTGCGTGTGATCATTGCTTGTACAGCCCTCTCGCAGTGTCCGGAGCAAGTATGGTGGGTCTGACACACCGGTGTCAATGTGTTCTTTTTTCCATTTCCAGGAGTGTATATGCGGGTCACTGTTCTTATTCGCGAGAATGTCACAGCTTGTGAAACTGAAAGTGATAGTTTCGTAGTTCGGATCACAGGGTGTCGACCCTTGTCTAAAGCCTTTGTGGGGCTCCTATCTCACTTCAGGCGAATAATTCCATCCTATTTTCGTGGCTCGAATAATGGGATACCGACCTTCATCCTAAGCTTCTGTTGTCTTCGTATCCCACTTCAGGCGAATAATTCCATCCACACTACTTGCTAAGGCCGCAGAGTTATGGTTTCATGGCTCTAATGACAGCATGACGACCATTATCCAAATTTTCTGTGGGTTTCCTATTACACTTCTACTGAATAATTCCGTAGATAAGTTGATGACTTTACTTTCCCCTGTTGTTATCAAAACTGTATTAATGTCGTTACCGAATTACCTATTTCATTACCTACTTTCTGCCTTAATTATACCACCCAAGTGGCAACAGGGGAATTCTAGATAGCCAGACGATAGCTGGTTCGAAGCCTGCAGTGAATTTGGCTGTTGATCATACATTGAAGAACCAAAGAAACTGGTACACCTGCCTAATATCGTGTAGGGCCCACGCGAGCACGCAGAAGTGCCGCAACACGACGTGGCATGGAGTCAATATCTGAAGTAGTGCTGGAGGGAATTGACACCCTGAATCCTGCAGGGCTGTCCATAAATCCGTAAGAGTAAGAGGGGGTGGAGATCTCTTCTGAACAGTACTTTGCAAGGCATCCCAGATATGCTCAATAATGTTCATGTCTGGGGAGTCTGGTAGCCAGCGGAAGTGTCTAAACTCAGAAGAGTGTTCCTGGAGCCACTCTGTAGCAATTCTCGACGTGTGAGATGTCGCATTGTCCTGCTGGAATTGCCCAAGTCCGTCGGAATGCACCATGGACATGAACGGATGTAGGTGATCAGTACGTACGTATCATATGTCAGAGTCGTATCTAGACGTATCAGTGGTCCCATATCACACCAACTGTACACGCCCCACACTCTTACAGAGACTCCACGAGCTTGAGAAGTCCCCTGCTGACGCGCAGGGTCCATGGATTCATGATGCTGTTCATCCTCACTATACAAACTGACGGGCCCGGCCGAAGCGTAAAGCTTTGTGTCGAGCAATCATCAAGGGTACGGGAGTGGGCATTCGACTCCAAAAGCCCATATCAATGATGTTTCGTTGAATGGTTCGCACGCTGTCACTTGTTGATGGCCCATCACTGAAATCGGCAGCAGTTTTGCGGAAGAGTTACACTTCTGTCATGCTGAACGATTCTCTTCAGTCATCGTTGGGGGCAGGATGTTTTCGCGGGAGCAGCGATGTTGGAGATTTGATGTTTTACCGGATTCTTGATATTCAAGGTACACCAATGGTCGTACTGGAAATGCCCACCTCGTTGCTACCTCGGAGATGCTGTGTCCCATGGCTCGTGCGCCGTCTATAACACCACGTTCAGACTTACTTAAATCTTGATAACCTACCATTGTAGCATCAGTAACGGATCTAACAATTGCTCCAGACACTTGTTGTCTTATATAGGCGTTGCAGACCGCAGCACCAAGTTCTCTGTAACAGATTTGCCTGTCTATACCAGTTTCTTTGGTGCTTCAGTGTAATAGCTACAAAGGGCGTCTATTCGATATCTTCTGTCGACCACTCGTCTCGGGTATGTAATTTATGTGCTCTGCTAGCGCAGTCGCCACAAAGACTCGCCAATGTCTCTTATTGCTATCTGCAAAAGAAAACGAAATACTCGGAGCCGAGTGATAAAAACAATACAAATTACTAACAAAATGAGGAATGCATGTCCAACGTGATTCAATATAACACAGGCACTGCAATATAATACCACTACTAGGAAGTTGCCATCATCAGTACACTTTTTATATCAAATTGATATGAAAATCAATTCAACTGATCACGCCCCGCCCCACCCACGCCCGCCCCCACTCCCGAATGACGTCACGTGTTTTTATCAGTCTGCACGTTTGCCCCAGCCTCCTCTCCCCTCTCCACCCTCCCTGTCCCATAACCTACCCTATTAGGAGAATTTCGAATTTTGGAAAGAATTTCCAATTTTGGCGAGAATTTCTTTGTTCCAAGGCTGTGCTGACATTCCACCCCACCCCACACCCAGGAACTGAGGGGAAATAAAAATGGCGGTGTCGTTTCCGGGACTCGAACCCTCGTCCTCCTCGACGGAAAGCCCAAATACACCCCCCTAACACAATTATATCACCAGAGGTGGTTGGTATTGATGGGAAATTAAAATTGGCGGTATCTTTTCCGAAACTCGAACCCTGTTCCTCATGCACAGAAAGCCCAAGTGCACCCTCCTAACACAATTATACCACCAGACGCACTTGGAATTGATGGGAAATTAAAATTGCCGGTATCCTATCCGGGACTCGAACCCTGGTTCTCCTAGACGGAAAGCCCATGTTCACCCACCTAACACAACACCACCACCAGAAATGCTTGGAAATGGCGGGACATTAAAGATGGCGGTGCCCTTTCCGGGACTTGAACATTGATTCTATTGGATGGAAAGCTCAAGTGCTCCCCGTAGCACATGAAAACTGTCCAGATGCAGGAGAGGAAGGTTAGTTTAGTGTAATTTAATTTGGTCGGGAAACTGACGCAAAGATCGGTCCTAATTACATAACTAATCATAAAGATTGGGCCTAATTACACAACCATATCCATAGCGCTACAGGAGGATGGCATAAAATCGCAATATAGCTCAAAAATTGACGATATCATACGACTGGTCTTATACTGCTGGGAAAAAAAATTGCAGTACCACTCGAAACTAGTGAGAGACACACTCAAACTTTTCCCTGCACCTAAAAGCTGGTGGGAAAAAGGCAGGGCTGTAAGATACTACCTTTATCCTTTTTGGTGGGAAATAAGTTCAACTGGTGAGATGCTGGTGTCGAACAGAGAGGATATTAAAAAATGTATTACCTGTAAGCATACAGTATCTATCGTTGAAACTTCCTGGCACATTAAAACTGTGTGCTGGACCGAGACTCGAACTCAGGAGTTTTGCCTTTCGCGGGCAAGTGCTCTACCATCCGAGCTACCCAAGCACGACTCACGCCCCGTCCTCACAGCTCTACTTCTGCCAGTACCTCAACTCCTACCTTCCAAACTTCACAGAAGCTCTCCTGCGAACCTTGCAGAATTAGCACTCCTGAAAGAAAGGATATTGCGGAGACATGGCTTAGCCACAGCCTTGGGGATGTTTCCAGAATGAGATTTTCACTCTGCAGCGGAGTGTGCGCTGATATGAAACTTCCTGGCAGATTAAAACTGTGTGCCGGATCGAGACTCGAACTCGGCACACAGTTTTAATCTGCCAGGAAGTTTCATATCAGCGCACACTCCGCTGCAGAGTGAAAATCTCATTCTGGAAACATCCTCCAGGCTGTGGCTAAGCCATGTGCTACATTTACAAGCAATTTTAGAACACGGAACGAGAAGTGGTGTCGTGATCTAATGGATAGAAGTTAATTACAATCGATAAGATGGCGGAAAATACGTTTAAATTAGGGATAATACGCCGAAATGAGGGGAAATTGAGAGAGTACTGGTGCAGAACAATTCTTGTACATGGAAACGAGTATACGGCAGCAAGAGGAATACGGGAACACGTTGAGATGGAAGCACCGGCACCTGGGGAAACAGTCTTCTACCTTTCGTCGAGGGGACATTTTACTGTATGTCTATTGAGGTAATAGTGACACGCGCGAGTTGACTGCTGTCTTTGATACTTTCCTGGAAAAAAAGAACCATCTGCCTCTAAACTTACTTGCTTATGCGTTAATGGATGACAGAGAGCGGATGGAGTGATCAGTTGGGATGGAGTTGTAACGAGGTAGGATTTAATGGTGGACTGATCATGTATTCCAGAGAGAGAGAGAGCGAGAGCGACATGTTGTTCCAGATCGTTAGACTATTTTTTTTCCGTTGTTGTATCGGGATGCATCAGTTGTGTGACTTAACCTGAGTCCGACTCGCATGCAGCTGCGTGTTCTGTGTGTGACTTAGAGCACTGTCTACTTGCGATCGTTAACAGCAAATCTCTCGGTCATCAGAGGACTTCCATCCTATTCCGAGACATTCCTCTAGACTAATGAAGATTTGTGCGACGTATTCCATTCTCCTGCCGCATCTTGGGCATAAAATCGAGTATTCAGTTTCATAACTGAGGTGATTCTACGTTAGCGACAGGTGTTTATGAGGTACTACATTCGCCGTGTATACATCTGCCTGGCCGGCCGCGGTGACTGAGCGGTTCTAGGCACTTCAGTCCGGAACCGCGCGACTGCTACGGTCGCAGGTTCGAATCCTGCCTCGGGCATGTATGTGTGTGATATTCTTAAGTTAGTTAGGTTTAAGTAGTTCTAAGTTCTAGCGGACTGATGACCTCAGATGTTAAGTCCTATAGTGCTCAGAGCCATTTGAACTATACATCTGCCTGACAGATGTCCTGTTTACGGAGCTACTGGTGGCATGTTGCGTATTTTCTCATGTGAAACACCGCTGCTATGCGTTCGTCTCTTTCTTTGTAAGAGGCATTCTCCGTTACTAACGATCATTTTATATAGGATTGATACGAGCATAGTACGAGTACAATTTCTGAACCGTGATCGGACGTGGACAGTGGGTAGAAAACGCAACGATATATAATTAAAGCGCGTTTGAAGTGCAGAACATTGTACGCTTAGGAATGCATATCTTTATGTTCTCTCTTACCAATGTTTTCTTGGTAATGACCCCAGACACTAGAACAATACTTTATAATTGATAGCACATTTGATTTACGTAAAATGCAGCAAACTCCATCCGTCTGGATCTCCATCATGCATAAAAACCACCCGTTTCTTGTCCTTAACCGTCTGTTATTATATCATCAAAACAGATTCATGTCTTCTAAACACCGCTAAAGGGTGCTAACCTCCTCGACATTCGCGCATCTGGAGAAATCTTATGCTCTTGGATGTGTGCGGGACAGCAGTTACAGCCTCTGTTCGCACTGTTCTCACACGAAACGTAGAATAGAGCGGTCTACTACCGGCCAGCTGCAGGGAGCATTGGTCAAAGACAATGTGAGGAGATCTTTTGGTCTTTAACTTTATCCTAAGAATGCGAGAATGCCCTGTGACTCCCATCCACGTAGAGAATGATCGTATATTATGCACTATGATCAAAGTGCTAGAGACATGTAGGTTACTGTCTGGTATACTTTAGTGTACATGTTCGAGAATTACAATGAATGAACGTACTTCACAGTCATCTATTTACGTTCGCAATGGTATTCCCAAAGTAGTGTAGGGGCTATTTAGTGATGATACAGAAACTGCTGAGCATGCTTCCATGTCATTGGTCGGCGTTGAAATTACGATAAAATTGCTAAAATTGATAGCACTGTCAACTATGACGCTTATTATTACAGTACATCGACAGCGTCTTTTCCATCCCAACCGTCCACTAGTACGCTGTTGATTAGCACATACACATAGTGACATAGCTTGTCTGAGATGGAGAAAGAGTCTTGGTGGAGGAGGCAACACCTCCTGGGAATGGCTAACACCGAAACAATGATCGCGTGCATGGCGGTAATATGAGATATAAATCAAGCAGAACACAGCGCCATCAGCTATCTCGTCATTGTGAATGATGAATTTAAATGTAGAGGTCGTCAATCACCTTCCTACAGCAATTTGGAAACGCTCCACAATGCCTGTTCCAGTTTCCTTATGTTGTGACTGTCTTTTATTACAATCATCCAGTGTGTGGGTGTGTTGTGAGATCAGCAGCACCAACATGTTTTCTAGTATTCTGGGGAAGCCAATGGACCAAAACGTGTTAATGTCAGTTTAGAACCTGACAGAAACGTCGAAGTCGTGGCGGAAAAAAAAGTAAGTCAGTGTACAAAGCGTGTTACAGCAGAAATAGCGGTGTATCAAACAACGAAACAGGGACCCCCTCCTGAGACTGATAAGCTGTGGTAGATGGTTCTCGTATAGTACAGGCGATGAAACTTGACTCAGGTCTGTGCAAGTGACATGGATCACTGGCTGCCTGCTCCAATCCTATATATTTAATTGGATCGCCGCATATGCTCGATGCCGTCACGTAGACAGTATTTGTTTTCGACATATCAGAAGAGAAAGATGCAGTTAAAATCTATCATACGAAGTTACCAAAGCTTTTATAGTTCGTAATTTTTCTCTGCTGGATGCTACAGAATAAAGATAACAGATTATTTGGAAGATAGACGTGAATGGACCCTGAGGGACGCAGATCTGCTTCGGACTGCAGTACTTGTATTATGTTGAGTTTTCCTGATTTTCCCGTTAAGAAACACCACCGTAACTGTCCGTACTCTCTTTTACATTACTTCGTGCTGCAAGAGCAGGCTTCGTTTGGCACTAACCATACACATAGTACGCGGGTGGCGAAGCTAAGAGTACATGTTCCCATTTCCACCGAGTGGTTAAAATACTCTCCTATAGCATTAACTCAGCTCATTCTGCTTCTACACAGATTGCAGAATGTGGTAGATATTGCTCTCCCCGACTTCCGGGTAAAATTGCTAATATTGATCTTCCTATCAACTGCAGTGTGTATTACGGTACGTCACTCCATATCAATGGTGTCTTTACCATCCCGACCGTCCACTGGGTATGTTGTTGATTACTGCATGATGATTGAATGACACCACTCAGTGAGTTGAAGGAAGCTCTGACAGAACACCGGATATCTGCTACTTGTTGTTGTGGAACATGGGACTAAATGTAGATGCCATCACCTCAATATAGTTGTTCGGAAGTGTTCCTCATTGCTACAGATTCTTCCTATTTCCATATGCTGCGATGCTCTCCACGTGTTTTTATTTTTATTTTTCTTACCAATAAGATAACAGTACCTCTTTTTATTTGGGCTACCTTACGCCTGTTGTGAACAGTACCTTCTGGCGATGGTCATCACCCGAACAGTAATCATGAACATGACTGCAAAATGAAAGAACAATGCTCTTCGAAAAGGACCTCCGAGACATCTGCTACCTGTCGATGGGGAAGATGATATTAACTGTACAGGTCATCACCTTCGAATAGCTATTGGAAGCACTCTACAATACCGCAGACTCCTCCAGTTTCCATATGTTGCGATGTCTTCCAAATTTTTATCAATGAGAGACATTGCCTCTGCGTTTTATTTCTATCAGCCCGTGTTTTGGTAACTGTAATAGTTTATATCATGGGATGTTCAGCCTTCTGTGAGAGCCAGAAGATCAAAACGTGTTAATGTCGGTTTAGCAGCAGCTGACACGGATCTTAAGGTCATGAAAAAAAAAAAAAAAAAAAAAAACATGCATGGCAGTGTACACTCATTGGGTGTGTTAAAACCGAAGAAACAATGTATTAAACGGCTTATGAAGAAACAATACAGGAACTGTCTCGTGTGGTTGACAGTCTGTTGGATATGGTCATACTATGGTACAGGTGATGAAACCTTACACCCGTCTGTGGAAGCGACTTCAATCACGATCAAGAAGCGTAGGTACTTTTTAAAAAGCGGCGCTAGAGTTTTTGCTTTATGGTATCCTTGGAAGATAAGTTCAAAAAAGGTGACTTGTTTAGAGACATGAGAGTGGCATGAATATGATTCACGAGTGACTGTAATCATTAAAAGAAGTCTATACATGATCCAACTCAAGTACGTGGTAGAATGGATAGACTTGATTCCAAATCATAGACAGCATTTCTACCCGAAAGCGTAACACTATCAGCGACTCGTGTGTGTGCCTGTAGACTGAAGACTGCTTTTTATGCAGGGTGATGGTAAAGTAGACGCTACGCTCGTGTTTTTAATAGCCCAGTTCTTATGCGAAAGTTATGGTGAGCTTCAAATCTCGGTTCTCATAGTATTCCTCGAAAAGAACATAGTCTTCCCTCCACGGATTCCCATTTGACCTACCAGGTGAGTGTAATCCGAATACGGAAGAAAAATTACTCGCCATGCAAACTGACTCTCATGATCAATTTAATTACTTAGCCTACCAAACTGATGTCAACGACGTACCGCCTTGTGGTTGGAGGAGATGACTATGCCAGCACAGAATGGTTCTTGACAGGCGTTTTTTTTATTTTTTCGTTGTGACGATATCTTTTAACGAAATTTCAATCTCCCGCCTACAAAGGGCGAGATAGGCTCTCACAAATTGTTTCGTAAAAGCTAGTATGATATAGCGTTGCATTGGTAAAAGTGGACCTGTCATAGAGTACAAGACAGCTACACTCTCTTGAATTATAACTTCTTGTCGCCAAAAGTAAAATGAATGTGTTTTTTTTCGACATGTGAGCCAATGGGGTGAAAGATTGTCTGAAATATTTGTCATACACACGTGCATGATAGTTTATTTACAGACACTGAACGCGAGAGACCCTCTCAGATCGTGTAATTTGTTCAACAAGCTAAAGGAAATAGCTTAACATAGATTTTTTTCTTTAGAGTTTAAATTCTCGCTTTCTCTTTACTCTAATGACGGTTTCGGGATTACAAGGACATTTTGCGGTGATCGTTAATTTTCGCAGCAAAATAATCGAATTTTCTTTTTCCTGGTTTTACATATGGTGGACATGTCTCTGCTAATCATTTGTGATCAGAGGAGGTGCACTTTGTAGGGCATCCACAAAATAATGTACTTCGAATTTTATCCTGCAGTCTAACGTAAAAACTGTACCGAATTTGCTCATGAAACTAAAAGATAATGGACTTTGCCTATTTTCGAGGGAAGAGGATATTTATTGTTGTTGCAATTCTGGTTTTCCTTTTTTAATACTTGCTTTATTATAGGAGTTGCGTTGATGTTAAATAATCCAGTGCAAAATGGCGGGCTGCTGCAGGCGAGTTCCGTAAGATATCACGGCTCTCGCCTTAGACAAACAACCCTCGGTCAGGCTAGCAATCATTTATCAGGGTTTCGTTCGGAGGGATGCTGGCATCACGCTTTGTGTTGAAGACAATGTGGCGTGAGGCTGCGCTTTAAGTGGAAGGGGTTCCTGTTTCACAAGCAGCCGACTTTTGAAAAAGCCATCTGGAGCGTTCTCCAGATTAAGGTGGTTGTGCTACTAATTTTCCCTTTTGTGTTGTGTAGGACTGTTGCCTCAAGTTATTCCGGGTATTGCGAGTGACTGCAGAGGGCCTGGTGAGGCCTGTGGCTGTAGATGGGTCGGGAAGCAGGGAGCCAGACGCTCTGCGGACCATCTGGCCGTTTGGAGAAACACGTGTCCTCCCCGTAGGTCGATGGTGGGTAGCAGGGGAGGGGGCGACGTGTGAGGGGAGGTGAGAAGGCCTCGGTTTTTGGCAGTTCGTGATTGTTTATCCAGGAGAATGCACGTTCAACTACTGCCCCTTTCGCAGTCTTTTAGGACGACGATTTTCCCCAGTACATGTGCTGCTTTATGACCTGTTCATTACGAATGGTGTTCTTTTTTTCACGGCATTTTCGAAGTGTAATTAGAACTGTGACGCATTTTTTCCATCAATGATGATAGCGTGTATTGGCTTCAATTAGCTGGACTGTTGGGTCCAACAATAGATACTGTATACACAGGTAATAAACTTTTTAATATCCTCTTTGTCCAACACCAGCATCTCGCCAGTTGAATGTAATTCCCACCAGAAAGAATAAAGATATTACTTTACATCCCTGCCTTTTTCCCACCTGCTTGTAGGTGTAGGGTAAAGTTTGAGTGTGTCTGTCACTTCCTTCGAGTGTTAGTGCGATTTATTTTCGCAGCAGAATAACATCAGTTGTATGGTATCATCAGTTTTTGAGGTTTATTGAGATTTTACCCCATCCTTCTGTAGTGCTATGCATGTGGTTACGTAATTAGGCCCAATCTTTATTATTAATTGCCGGCCGCGGTGGTCTAGCGGTTCTAGGCGCTCAGTCAGGAACCGCGCGACTGCTACGGTCGCAGGTTCGAATCCTGCCTCGGGCATGGATGTGAGTGATGTCCTTAGGTTAGTTAGGTTTAAGTAGTTCTAAGTTCTAGGGGACTTATGAACACAGATGTTGAGTCCCATAGTGCTCAGAGCCATTTTTTATTATTAATTATGTAATTAGGATCGATCTTTGCGTCAGTTTCCCAACCAAAATAAATAAAGTACACTAACATAACCTTCCTCTCCTGCATCTGGACAGATTCCATGTGCTTGGGGGTGCACTTGGGCTTTCCATCCAGCAGAATCAAGGTTCAAGTCCCAGAAAGGGCACCGCGATTTTTAGTTTCCCGCCGATTCCAAGCGCCTCTGGTGGTATACTTGTGTTAGGGGGGTGCACTTGGCTTTTCCATCCAGGAGGACCAGGGTCCTAGACCGGAAACGGTACTGCCATTTTTAATTTCCCGCCAATTCCCGGGTGTTGGGTGAGGTGGGATGTCAGCACAACCCCGGTACAAGTGATTCCCGCCAAAATTCGTAATTCCCGCCAAAATTCGTAATTACCGCCAAAATTCGAAATTCCTGCCATTAGGGTAGGTTGGGGAGGGCAGGGTGGAGAGTGGGAAGAAATCTGGGCACATGCGCTGGTTGAGAAAAACACGTGACATCATCTGGTGTTGGAAGTGGGCGTTGTCGGGTCTGGGAGGTCCAATGGTGGGGGTGATTAATTGATCAATTTAATTAATTTGCATATCATTTTGATAACAAAAGTATGCTGATGCCGCCAACTCCCTACTACTAATACCTATGGGACGTTCCAGCTGCAGACCAGAAACAGTATATCACTGTAAACAGAATACGATCCAAAGCAGAGCACTTGCATAGAATGGAGCTCTTTGTGTTTCGTTAGTGACACGATAGAACAGGCCTCGGAAACTATCCCCTACATACAGGAGGGGGAGAGGAAGGCAGGAGAGGATGGAAGACTCGTTCTAGGTTGCTTAATCTGTTCTGGTTGGAGGTATTTTTTTCATAGTTGGTGATGTTATTACAGTGTTTCGTCTTCTTGTAGAACCTAGGCCAGAATGCTCTCCTAGAGTAACATAGTCGTTGCTCTTATTCTTTTTAATAGTTTCTCGCTTATAAGAGGATTATGTCTCTTTCTTCCTAAGACACACTGGTACCACACACAAGAAAAACTCGTCTTTCCATCCCGGAATGTTCGCTCAATATTTGTTATCGTGTTGTTGTATGGTGCTACCAGCAGTATTATTAGTGAAATCTTCTACTCACAATCGTGTGTAGAATTTGCTTGCTGTATGTATGTTTAGGTGCTTATTTTGTAGTATATTCAATGCAAGATTCAATGTTCTCGGTTCAGTATTCACTACAGCAAGCTTAAGTTCATAACATGAGTGTGAGTTTACACTTGTTTGGATAGACATTTCATTGATGTTAGTACTATATCCACTATTTGCATTCTTACTGTCACAGTAGTCTTTTAAAAGCGTATGACTACACCCTTTACGCGATATGAGGTTGGGTCTGTCGGTACAATATTCGTGTCTCCTGTATTTTGGATTGACTGGCCATTTCAAAAAACACAAACAGCTCCAGCACAGGCAATATAGTATCTATGAATTGCTAAATATATCCTCATGCCATACTGCTGCGTCACCATTATTTGCTGAAAAATATTTCCCCTACATTTATCCATTATCATCTCCTTCCATTCCTCATGTAGGAGGCGATGGATGTAGTACTCAGATGTATGTTTACAGGTAATACACTTAGTAAACTTCTCTCCGTCCAACACCAACATCTTGTCAATTGAACACATTTCCCAGAAATTTAATTAATCTTTAATTACATAAAAATATATTGTCCGAATTTACAGCTCATTTCGTATCATGAGATTCATTTTTTCACAAGAGCATTTTCTATTGTGCCACCAAATTTAAGCAGTTGTGTTTATTTGGATTTCAAGGGGCAATGCTGTAGGGTAATTGTCAGTTCGGTTTCTCCGCCAAAATTTAGGAAATTCTTCCAACAGGATAACACACTCAAAAATAAATGTAGTAAATAAATAAAGACAGTACCTTACATACTCAGCATAGACTGAGTCTGTTTCCCTCCAATTCACAAGTGGTGGAGAGGAAGGGGTAGGGGAGGGGGGTAAATTGGAGAGGAGTGGCCGGGAGGATTTCCTAGGATGGGGAAAAATGACTGAGAACTGAACTAGGGATGGGTGACAAAAGAAGTGTCCCAGCATCAGCATCCCTTTTCACAGAGGGATGTGTGATGACGAGGGTGAGAGGTGAGCGATTCTTCAGAAGGAATGATTATCCCCAGGGGGTCATAGATCAACTCGAGGGGGTCATAAATGAATTAGTATAACAATCAATTAAGGAATGGGGAGAGTAATAACGATTCTATTCTTGCCCCAGAATGTATGGAACCCACACAAATAAAATGCACCACAGTGGCTTTGCCTCTCTACTAGCTTAATACTGGGGGAAAGGTTATTGTCACATGTACGACAGACTTCAGGATAAACTGAGCAGCCATCAGTAGCACAGAGTGCAGGGTTTGATGATTCTATACATTGAGATACAAAGAAAATCATGTAAAGCTTTAAAGCAGCCCAATGCTGTTAGCTGTTTCATTTAGAAAGTCATTTAGACCGAATGTTGATACTTTATTGCATAACTTCTGCTAGATAATCATAGCCTGATATGACATGGCACACAGTGGAGGCATCCATTAGGGTACAGCAGCGAGCAGCAACTGATTGTCGTGGTGGCTATGGTAACTACCAGCCTGCCACTGTGGCATGTGTTGGTGGAATGATGTCTGAACCTGGGAAAGCTGTTGCAACTGGTCGGCTGATGCACTGCTGCACCCTAACCATACTGCAGTCGGCAATATAGAACTGAATGAGTCAGCTAGAATCAGATACTTTTACTATTCGGTTCCTCTAATAAAACACAGTATTATAGCCACATGAAACCACCAGAGATTTCGGTGTTAGCCAATCATAATCAGTAACCTGTTCTAGGGCAAAGAATTGCCGATTGCTACCTGGCACAGATAATAGTGCAGATCAGCAAACCCCTTCTCATCACATTTCTTCCTAGTGGGCTTCAGCCAACTAGTCCAAAAAATACCTGTTTCGTTCAGTCAAGCACCATGGTCGCTGTGGCAGCACAGGTGAAGTGACATCAGCAAATAGCACCAGTGGCATCTGCACGTAATTTGGGAGCTCTGATCACTGCTGTTCCAAATCATATGCCTGCAGTCCAGAAACTATTATGCTGCAGAAGAGTAGCCATGACCAGTAGAGAATGGAGATGTCAAGGTGCTGTAGTCACATCCTTCATGAGTTGCCAAAGACTAAAAGGAGGCACACCAGTATCCTCTGCATTGCCTGCCCCAGAGTAGCCAAACACCCTTGCTGAACAAGTCAACGAGATAACTACAGTGTACTATTCTACGTACGCTTCAAGAGTTCTGTGTATATCAAAGTGGCCCCCTGTCACGTGTCAATGCATCAGTGCATGTGTGAGATTTCTAAAACCGTCTAGTCAGGATCATTTAATCAGGCGCTGATGATATGTTTATTTCTTATTGAACTTGTCATCCTATGAATTAATTGTTTCACGCATATTTTATCTTTGTTTTGAGTGAGTCAAATTTCACATGTTACATCATAAAAGATACCTGTGTACTTAACTGTAGTTTATGATTTTGTCTGTCACAAACATTCGCCATGTCTCCACGTACTATATAGCTCTTAAGTTCACACAGCAGATAGGAACACTTACATTCTATACACAGTTTTATGTGTTACAGAATCATGGGTAGTCATAAGACTTCCTTGCTGATGGTTCATCAATATTATTTTCAGTGTCCAATAATCTGAACAGTAACAAATGTTGGGAGTGTTCTGGCCAGTTTAAAGCTAAATTCAGTCGCACTTAAGGGTGTCAATATACAAATTCTCGTGATAAATGCATAAATGTGAGTCCATAAATGAGACGATTCACACCACTCACTTCTTAGACGCAAGTACGGATAACGATCACTCAAAGGATCTTCTAACGTGAATGGGGAAGGAGCCAATGTAAATGTCAGGTGGAGTAAGTTTTGACGATACGCTGTTTAATGTTATAACTGTGACCTGTGAACCAATATTTGCTACTAATTTATTTGCTGGATCATCAGTCCTTATAATTAAGATGAGAAAATCTTGAAGAACATGGCATTTGCACACAATCCAGTAGTATAAAAAATTTAAGGTTAGAGTGGTCCTCTTCTGTTTGATTCCGATCGAGTAAATGTGGTATTAATAATCAGAAGTCACACTAAGAACAGCAATGTTTCTTGAAACGAAATGATCCGGACTACCCTTCAGGCATCTCAGAGGTTGCATGATCTATTTGAGAAGTTGGGGACGAAATTTTACTTGTGGATGCCCTACTGCCTAGCTTAAGAGGTTCAAGCTCTACGCAAGATTTTAAATAACATAGAGAGTTATGAAACACGACAAGCCTTTAGCGTGCCGGTTCCATTAATAATTTGAATATATTGGCCATTCTGAGGCTAATAACAGGGAAAATCGATAAGGAAAATGTTAATGATATCATAAAACACAATGACTGGCAGTAGGGTGCCCTGTGTAATTTGCACGTCTCTCCCTTATTAACTCGATGGCGTTTTTAATGGATTATGAATATATGGGATGCACGTGAGTGTGTAGATCATTGGACTCAAGACAGGGCAACAGGAAATGCTTTGGAGGGAAGGTCGGTGACTGGTGGATGGCATCGCTACTGGGTGACGCGAGATTCCGGGATTTCCCATGTTTTATCACTTCTTCTGAGGATTAGCAGATGCCGCTCGTAGAAAGCGCAGGCCACCGTAAATACACCCTAGCCTTATAGTGGTCCTCTCTGAATTTCTCCAGTGCTGTTGCGAGGCTAAGGACACTTAGAATAAATGTGCAGTTGGTGTAAGGAAGTGTGGCACCAAATCATAGCGTTGAAATGAGTGCTACACTCCTGGAAATGGAAAAAAGAACACATTGACACCGGTGTGTCAGACCCACCATACTTGCTCCGGACACTGCGAGAGGGCTGTACAAGCAATGATCACACGCACGGCACAGCGGACACACCAGGAACCGCGGTGTTGGCCGTCGAATGGCGCTAGCTGCGCAGCATTTGTGCACCGCCGCCGACAGTGTCAGCCAGTTTGCCGTGGCATACGGAGCTCCATCGCAGTCTTTAACACTGGTAGCATGCCGCGACAGCGTGGACGTGAACCGTATGTGCAGTTGACGGACTTTGAGCGAGGGCGTATAGTGGGCATGCGGGAGGCCGGGTGGACGTACCGCCGAATTGCTCAACACGTGGGGCGTGAGGTCTCCACAGTACATCGATGTTGTCGCCAGTGGTCGGCGGAAGGTGCACGTGCCCGTCGACCTGGGACCGGACCGCAGCGACGCACGGATGCACGCCAAGACCGTAGGATCCTACGCAGTGCCGTAGGGGACTGCACCGCCACTTCCCAGCAAATTAGGGACACTGTTGCTCCTGGGGTATCGGCGAGGACCATTCGCAACCGTCTCCGTGAAGCTGGGCTACGGTCCCGCACACCGTTAGGCCGTCTTCCGCTCACGCCCCAACATCGTGCAGCCCGCCTCCAGTGGTGTCGCGACAGGCGTGAATGGAGGGACGAATGGAGACGTGTCGTCTTCAGCGATGAGAGTCGCTTCTGCCTTGGTGCCAATGATGGTCGTATGTGTGTTTGGCGCCGTGCAGGTGAGCGCCACAATCAGGACTGCATACGACTGAGGCACACAGGGCCAACACCCGGCATCATGGTGTGGGGAGCGATCTCCTACACTGGCCGTACACCACTGGTGATCGTCGAGGGGACACTGAATAGTGCACGGTACATCCAAACCGTCATCGAACCCATCGTTCTACCATTCCTAGACCGGCAAGGGAACTTGCTGTTCCAACAGGACAATGCACGTCCGCATGTATCCCGTGCCACCCAACGTGCTCTAGAAGGTGTAAGTCAACTACCCTGGCCAGCAAGATCTCCGGATCTGTCCCCCATTGAGCATGTTTGGGACTGGATGAAGCGTCGTCTCACGCGGTCTGCACGTCCAGCACGAATGCTGGTCCAACTGAGGCGCCAGGTGGAAATGGCATGGCAAGCCGTTCCACAGGACTACATCCAGCATCTCTACGATCGTCTCCATGGGAGAATAGCAGCCTGCATTGCTGCGAAAGGTGGATATACACTGTACTAGTGCCGACATTGTGCATGCTCTGTTGCCTGTGTCTATGTGCCTGTGGTTCGGTCAGTGTGATCATGTGATGTATCTGACCCCAGGAATGTGTCAATAAAGTTTCCCCTTCCTGGGACAATGAATTCACGGTGTTCTTATTTCAATTTCCAGGAGTGTATTTGATGGTAGGGGAGAGTTTTCATGTTGTCATTGGAGAGTGGAAAAGACGCGCTACTTTTGGCGGGATTCTCTGTTGGAAGAAATTCTCGTGGATGGACCGCAGTGGTTCGTAGTTTTGCGATTGGTGACTGACACCATTCTGGAGGCAACGAATACGCAGAGTGTACGTGAGCGCTGCATGAGAAGCACTTACCGGCAGAATGCGAAGGCGTCCGCATTGTAGAGGCACTCGTTGATAGGATGCGAAGGTGACCGCGTCGGACAAGCTCTTTCTAGTAGGATAGAAAGGCGTCTGCATTGCAGAAGCTATTGCAGGTAGAATCCGGAAGAGTGTGGTTCGACTTGCGGTACTAGCGCAGTAGATGTTGCCGTATCTTGGAATCACACTCAGGTATGGATGATTCTGTCTTTGAGAAGGGAACAGCACATCTGCACTACGCAGCTCAGGGCATCACGATATTACTCATAGTGAGCGTAATTGGTAGCACCGACAGAGTGTATGTGTGTGTACTGTGTATTGAACTGGGCACCTAGAAACGACGGAGACGCTTCGTCCCGCCGTAGCCCTCAGTGGTTCACAACCCCACAACAGGCAATACCAGTCCATCCACCCTACCGCCGCCCCAGACTGAATCCAGGGTTATTGTGCTGTTCGTCCCCCAGTGGTCTCCTCAGGAACGTTTCATACCAGACGAGAATAACCCAAAATGTTTGCGTGGTAGAATAATGATGGTGTATGTTTACATGGAGACAGTGTTTGCTCAGCAATCGCAGACATAGTGTAACTGAGACGGAATAAGGAGAACCAGCATGCATTCGCCGAGGCAGATGGAAAACCGCCTTAAAAACCATCCACAGGCTAGCCGGCACATCAGACCTCGACACATACGCCGGGCGGATCGTGGTAGTCTTCTGGATTGTACCCGCCAACTACCAGTCACTGTGTAGATCAAACATTATTGATTAATTAGTTGTCAGTGAACTCTGAAGATCAGGAGTAAGTAAATTCTTAGGAGGGCAAGAAGTAATAACTGATAACGGACCGACACTGCTTTCCATTTAACCTTTATATAAATTTGGATAGAGTTAATTATAACAGGTTTTGGTTAGTCATTAATATGGTGATATCATAAATGTGTTTAGGAATAAATGTTAATATTGAGTTTAATCATTGTTTCTGTTCGACCTTTTCACGTACAACAAGTTGCAGGCTTCTATCTATGCAGCGCGGGGTAGCTGCGTGGTCCGAGGCGCCTTGCCACGGCTTGTGCGACTCCCCTCGTCGGAGGTTCGAGTTCTTCCTCGGGTGTGGGTGTATGTGTTGTCCTTAGCGTAAGTTAGTTTAAGTAGTGTGTAAGCCTAGGGACCGATGACCTCAGCAGTTTGATCCCACAGGAACTTACCACAAATTTCCAAATTTCGATCTATATTCTAGAGGATATTAGCAATCAGTTCTAAATCATCACCAACGTATTACTCCAGTCAGACAGCGGTAGCCAGAGGGAGATATTTGTTTTGCAAACTCTCTACTTTAAGAGATATGCCTAGGGTCATAATTTTCATGTTATCTATGTAACTCTGTGCACAAGCATTTAGAGGTTAGCTCATAACGAAGTGGCCTACCCACAGTTACTTTTGGAAGGTTAAAATAAATTCATCACCTTGGGTTTTTGCAGAGTATGTATGTATTATGGATTTAGGTAATATCAGTAAAATAGTTTTGATGTGTTAAATTGGCTACACGTGTTGCTGTGCCAGTCATTTGTTTCATGTATTACGTGCTAGGCGGTTTGTGCATTTGTTTGAACAGGTTTTACATGTGTTTTGATGACCTAGGTTTGTGTGGTATACTTTACGTTAGTTTTGATGTACTAGGTAGTTTCCGTGTTTTCATTAGATTTTTCATCTGGAAGATCGTTAGAATACATTAAATGTATTTGCAATTGCGAATATGGACTGCCATCAACGATACTGAAATTCTGTGCCGGGCCTAGAATCGAACTCGAATATCCAGATTATCGCTAGCGGTCGCCATACCATTTGGCTAACCGAGCGAGCACGACTCACGGTCATACCCAAACTTTCATATGTGGTCAACCATGTGTCCGCAACCTGTACTCATAAATCCGTTATGTATATTCCCATACGGGGGATACATTTTACTCTTTCGGCGTCGGCAGATAAATGCGGTATTGCATGCATATCCGAAGAAAGTTTGCGTTGTAATTCGGTATAACAGGCGCTAAAATATTGTAAATATCGTATCGTATTCTCAGAATAGGTTCAATACGTGTTTAGTATGCTAGGCAGCTTTGTGTGCCCTTGCTGAGTAGGATTTTTGCAAATGTATTCCTTTGGAATGAATTTTTCGTGTGATACGTGTTAGGGAGTTTTCGTGGCCGTTTAAACAGATTCCCATGTGTTTCATGTATCAGGTGGTTTATTTATTTTCTTCGGAATGGTTTTCCCTGTATTAAGGTTTCTTAAGCATTTATGAGACACCAGTCAGGTGTCCAAGTAGCTGTGCTATACGTGTGACTGAAACGTTGTTGATTGTGCAGTGCTTTTCATGGTGTTGGTCGATCAGCAGTGAAGCAAATTTCTTCTAAGTTTGTTTTGGTAAAGAGGCGCCGCAATTACTTGCTATGATTGCGGAGAGGATTTGATTTGACATATCTGGGTGTTGTGTGACACAGTGAGCGAGTATGGGATGACAATATTTCATTTGTTGCGAGTTTTAAGCTCTGACATGTGATCCATCTGAACAGTACAGGACCTGTATGGTGGCTTTTGTCAGTGCGTCGTTCTCCAGTTGACATGTTTCTGTCATTGTCTATGGAAGTGAATTTTTGACTTTGTAGCTGTAGCTCTTCAGTCCGCGAGTATTGTTTGATTTCTGGATTCGTGTTTTGTGGAATTTGATGATGTTAGGGAAGACATGGCCATTAAGATCTGGCAAAGCAGTTGATTTACGAACACCAGCAAGGAGTAAGAGAGGGGCACTCGATAATCGTGCGATGACAAATGTTGTGGTCCGTTTCGGTTGCGCAAGGTCCTGTACCGAAATATAATCGAGCTGAAGTGCAACTTGGTACGAAAGTGCCTGATGGGCGAGAACATGTGCGAGTCAGTATTTATATGTGCTGAGCGTGATGATTTTAAGTTATTGTGGCGGATTTAGATTTCCTGTAGGTTACCTCATTGTGTGAGCTACTAACTGAGCCGTGAAGGAGGGAATCTTGGCGTGACCACAGGAAAGAGGACTGATCCGGGGGTGCGAATTATCGCTTTACAAAGAGGATGAATTTCGCAGATGGAGGAATTACCAGCGGACAGGGAGGACGCTTAGCAGAGTTTGAGTCCCTGCAAAATGGCCTGCAGAGATATAGGCCCAGTACTCGCTTAGGACAGAGGCCAGTACCTGCAAGTGAATTGCAGAGGTACAGTTTGTCGGCCTGAGTGTAGGTGACTTGCAGACCGGAGAGGATTGATTGCCTGTGGTTAATGTTACTGTACTTTTTGCTATGTTGTGAGTAGTGACTCTAAGTGATGCAGCCTTAGGAAAAATATTTGGGGCCACAATAAGAATGATCGAGACGAACAGAATCTCAGCTGAGAACGATTGTCAGGCAGTAACAGTGTGGTACGTCCCATCTCCATCCAGGTGCGAGCTAATTTCTTGTTTTACTCTAATTCTGAACTTGAAGTCTGAATGAACAGTACCCATTTTGAAGAGAAGTGAAATATAAATGATGCAGAGAGGGAGAGGAGGAGGAGGAGAAGGGGAGAGACAGATAAATAGAGATAGAGATAGAGAGAGAGAGAAAGAAAGAGTTTTGGCAAAAGGTAACCAGGTGACATGTATGGAGTCAGTGAAGATATAACCATTAGTAATACGTAATTTTTCCCTTCTTTCTGTCATTTATTTCGCTTTCTTGGACTAAGTATTCATATCTTTGATGGTGTATCGTAGCTGTGTTTGGTGATAAAGTTAATACGTAAATACAGCTTTTTTTGTAATGGATAAATCTGTTTTCTTGTTTTTAATTGAATATGGTTGGATTTGAAGAAGTGCTGCGTAAATCGTAGACATGAAAGCACGGAGAACGATATAGAAAATAACAGTTAAGCAGCAGTATATAGTGAGCGACAAAACGGCGGGTTGTGCGTTGTTGATCAGAGATGCAGAAAAATTGCCGGAATAGTGAATCGTGGAACTTAACTACAAACGATTAGGACTACCGTCGCAGAGCATAATGAAAGAAGTGATCATAATGAATAGAAAGATCGTACGGTCTGAGTATTACTAAATGGACTGTGTCCCAATCAGGACTGACAATGCTTACGTGAGTAGGCATTATAGCTATTGCTACCGTGAGAGTGAAACTGTGTACACATTTAAACGCATCGCGAGAGCCAAGGCTCCATAAAATTGCGTATTGTATTTGTCTTCCTAATGAACAACCGATTAGTTTGAAGCCGTGAATGTTGCGGCGAACATAATTACAACTGTGATCAGGTGCAAGAACGGTTCTACTGATAGTCAATTTGCGATTGCGGTAGTCACATACAAACTTGAAAAAGTTATATCGCGGTCGGAAATGATCAGGAACAGTGTATAAAGTACTGAAACGAGAACCAGGTGTGTATAAGGAGTAATAAACGGCCACTTGCGAAACCAGTCGAATGTCACCAACAATTACGTGTATTCAGCCAGTGGTTTATTAAACGCCACTGCAGATGTCTTTGTAACATAACCGTCAAGACACTTCGCCAACATACCTAACCGTGAATATCCGACAAACGGGGTTGTTGTAATAACTTCATCCGTAACGAGTTACCGCCGTCATCTCAACACACCGACACGCCTTCCAACAATGAGCAGATAACCTGTGCGCTTTTCCCTGGTAAAGTTTTAGCAGTTCATATTGTAAATCGTTCCTTTCAGTATAAAATTCTTTCTTTCGATTTCCTTAACTTTTGCTACGTAAATAAAACCGCTGGAGGTGAATTATTAACTTATTCACCTTAGTTACGGGCATTCTTGGTTCAGTTAAACTATCTCTTTCTTTAAACTAATGCTTCTACATTTGCATGCTTTTTCATGTGCCTTTTGAGGGGACATGTTGCAAACGCGTGTGAAGTGTTATTATCAAAGTGATTTTGTATACCTTCATGTCTGATACGATCGCGCGCGAAAATCGCTGCGTCTGCCGTTACTTCCTGTGCACCGACGAACAGAATTAAAGTTGCTTGTTCAATATCGCTCTAAGCTTCGCGGCGGGGAAAACTGAATGTGACAGCTGTCGAACCACGCAGGCTATGTTTACATTGTACTTAGGGTCATTTTACCACAATTTCAAGAGTAATAACTTGGTTGCTGACGATTACAGGCACAAGTTAACAGATATATAGACTAATCTTACAGTGTTTATGGGATCAGTAACAGAAATTGAGAGAGGACAAGTCATTCTGTCACTTATTTTAATATTCAAGATGATTGTTATTACACTCCAGATTTCCTTTTCTGTGAGACGAGAGGAAGTTATCAACATGAGCAGACGTTGATAGGAGCTCGTACTGTGTTAATGAACATGGTATCTTTATGGTAGCTCTCCTTTGAATATATTTCCTGAAGCTGAGGACAAGCAGGCGGTTTGAATATTTAATAGCTAATCTTGTAGTGGACTTGGAAGCCACATGTAGCTGTTAGGGAGGGGAACATCTCAAAGCACTTACTAGGGAAAGAGTGCTGGTCACAAGAATTTCTCACAATGGTATGCAGAAAATGCTTTCGGCCGAAGAGGCGAAAAATAGCCAACCTGCCTCTACCTGTCAGATATTTCTGGCCGCGGGTGCGATAGGGGTACAGGAGAGAAAGTAGGTCGCCAAGCCGAGGCATTAATGTAGCAGACGCATGGCCAGGTAGACTAGTGGAAAGCTTACAAGTTAAAGTGATTTTGTCGCTGTGTAAACTTGCAGTCGCCTGCAGTCTTTCAAATCAAACCGCAAGACTAGTGTATTCATGCAATTTAGCGACTTTGGCAACCGCTGCCGAGGATCCTCAATGGATGGCACCTTCTATGACTGTCAGATGCGACTTCCCTTACAAGGTTTCTGTTTCCTCATGCTGAAATTCATTTGGTGCACTGAGATAAAATTATATTTGCGTAACCATAAGAATTGCTGGCGCTAAATACATTGATAATTTGTAAATTTTTGTGTGTTGTTTGTTTGTATTTTCATTCGTTGATTGTTCCTGACGGAGAACGGCGTGTGTTAACTTCTGGGATGGTAGCTTATTTGAGGCTTATGTATGTTATCGCAGATTAGAGTTGTTTTTATTTGATATGCGTTGTCAGGAATTCAGAATTAATGGTTCCCTAGAAAAGATTTCAGGATCTCTCGGGAGTAGGAATCTGAATGCATGCTTACAAATAGAAAGGCACATTTGCTCCATTGTACTGAGAGTATTCGAATCTCGTCACGAATGGATCACCGGCAGCATTGATCAAGATAATGTAGCGGCGAATTCTTAGTCGAATGTAGTAGCTGACCTTGCGGATATGTCGAACGCAGAATTTTCTGGTTATGACGAGGTATTTCAGTCAGGGAATGAGAGCGAAAGTGAAACCGCAGCAGAGCGTCATGTAGACTGTACAGGCACGGTGTACTGTTAGTGAGAATGGCAGATCAGATTTACGAACAAAACACAACAGAGCGGTGGAATCCTGGAGTTGTTAGCGGTGGATCTCAATTTGAGGCCCTCACGCGATTCATGTAGAAAGCGGAGAAAAAGAGACAGGAAGCTATGAAGAAGACGCAGGTTACAGAGAAGATAGCCTCGAAGGAGAAGAAGAAATTAATCGTTAAGGAGACGAATGAGATATGGATGTTAGCTGAACAGCTTGTTGAAAATATAGAGCAGGTTAAGAAGGAAGTCGCTGGTGTTAAGGAAGAGGTAAAAAATGCCAAGAAAAGATCAACAGAGATGCGAGAGGTCGCGAACGAGGCAAAACGAGATGCCAGGTTGACGAGGTTAGTAGCCCAAGGTGCACGCAAGAACCCTTCGTTGGTTAAAGAACAAGTAAAACAGGCCAAAACCGAAAAATGCAGTACCAAAAACGTTCTTTACAAGCTCCAAAAGCATGGCACAAGAATCGTCCAGGAAACGCAGAAAAAAACTAGCGAGAAAGTAAAGCGCTTCGAACAGATCGAGAACAAACAGGCAAAGATACAGAAGTCAAGAAGTGCAGACCCGGATCACCTCACAGCAAAACGAGCTAGCAAAATGCGTCCAGCAAGCACGTGAGTGGGTTGCGCAATTAGAATCACAGTCTGATGCGGCAGTACTCCCTCGTGATCATGGTAGGAGAGACGAGGATGTATTATAACATTTCGATATGCAATATGAGGCTACTTCACCCGCACAAAGGCGAACTCCGTAGCAGAACACACCAGCCGCCATAGGGTGCGCGGCAGAGCGCGCGCTGGCAGATACCGAACCAGAACACAATTGTGTAGTTATTCGGCGGACGAGAACATTACTCCGTGAGTCTGACGGCACAAGAGAAGATCTTAAAAGTGCACAAGGATCGTTTGGACACCGATTTGTGGAGACATCTGCTGCAGAAACGAGGAAGAATTTGTTCGCAGAAAATGTTGAACCATTCGACCATAAATATTACTTATGCGTTAAAAATTTCCAAAGGCACGAAGAGAATAACAAACTTTACATCCAAAACGTTGGATAGGTCAGAATGTAAAGTGCTACCGGAATCGTCACCACGAAATAAAAGTTGAAATTTACCTGCGTGTTTTAAGAGGAGTCGATTGTGGAACGTATGCGCAGTGTTGCGGAGTGTTGTCGCTCACACAAAGAGTTCAAGGACGCGTTCCTTAACACATATTGGTCACAAGACACGCAAGGAAGACTCAAGAAGAAGATTATGCCGGGCAAGGCCTTAGGACATAGTCCAGTGAAGTTTTTTGAGTCGCTAGTTAAGGGGGGTAGGACGTCAAACGGGCCGACTTGAAGCAGGAGAGACAGTACAGGACATTTTAATTTCCAATGTCTACACTTTTTACGAAAAAATTCATAAAACTTTGTCAGAATGACCAGGAAGGATTCAGAATTCACAATCATAGCAGTGGAGGTTCAAAAAAAAATAACAAAATAATTTTTTTTTACATGTGAAAGTTGATTATTTTTTTCACTTCTATTGGCTGCGTTTGTTGCTATAGGTACACGTACTTCATAAGTGAGAGAGATTCTTAGACGAATTTTGCACAGCATACAAACCATACTTACAGGTGTATGAAACTCTATAAATTTTTAATTTATGAAAAAATGAATGTGCTGTTACATTTTAAACTTCATGTTTAGAAAAAAACTATATATTATTGTTTATTATCTCAATTTTTACCACAGTTTTTAATATATTTGGAAAAATCTAGAGTTTCAGACACCTGTAACTATGGTTTGTATGCTGTGCAAAATTAATCGAAGAATCTCCCTTACTTATGAAGAAAAGTGTACCTATAGCAACAAATGCAGCCAATGGTAAGTGAAAAAAAGGTGAAATACAAATGTAAAAAAATAAATTATTTTCTTATATTTTTGAACTTCCACCACTATAAGTGTAAATCCTGAATCCTTTCTGGTCATTCTGACAAAGTTTTATGACTTTATTTTTAAAAGTATTGACAGTGGAAGTTAAAAATTCCTGTGGTGTCTCTCCTGCTCTAAGTCGTCCCGTTTGACGTTCTACCCCCTTAAGAAGAGTTTTTGGACCAGACGTACAGCCCAAGGAAATTATGAGGGACTGTCATATACCAACTTATCTCTGCACTACCAACAACTCCTTATCGAATAGTGCAACGATTCCACTGAATCAAGAGCGCGCTACGCTAATTAGTCTATCTGAATGAAATATAAAACGTAAGAGACAGCAACAGAATTACCACAAGTGGCAAGGACCGTCAGAAAGAAACAACTGGCGAAATGAGGGAAAACATCGATCACGTGGAAACAACAGCTCGAACTACTGAGGTAACAACCTGGCACAGGTGGAGAACAAAGGAGGCAGTTACAACAATAATTACAACGAACGGCAAAAGAGAAACTGGAGATAACCACAAAATCCAAACCAGTTCCTGAGGAGCTGGAGAACTACAACAGCAAGGAAACAACTGGAAGAACGACGGTTAAAGTCACTAAAATAGTGAAAAATATCAGAATATCCACATTAGGCCATCTAAACTGTCACAGGGGAAACATAGCAGAAGTCTAAATAGAAATTGACGCTCGGCTGCTGCGAGCACAGCCCTAAACAATGCCTCAGAATCAGTCGCAGCGAGCAACATTAACATGTTACAATACCTACACGCAAAAGAGATTTTGTGTGAGGAAAAAGAACTCATGATAGACCGGATTTACATACCATTATTCACATCACCACAGGCAACGTCAACCTGACAGGGCTTGTGGACAGTGGAAGCCACGTTATGGCGATAGCTGAATCTGCAACAAGAGATGTATCGTGAGTCATCCATGCCCAGCACTCAAGCTGAAGAAAACGAATATCACTGGCACACTGAGAGGAAAGCTCTCGACGGTGCAGGTACAAACCCGGTTAATGTTCAAATGGCTCTAAGCACTATGGGACTTAACATATGAGGTCATCAGTACCCTAGACTTAGAACTAATTAAACCTAACTAACCTAAGGACATCACACACATCCATGAGACACCACACACATCCATACTCGAGGCAGGATTCGAACCTGCGACCGTAGCAGCAGCGCATTCCCGGACTGAAGCGCCTAGAACCGCTTGGCCACAACGGCCGGTCCGGTTAACTTTCAACTGCCGAGGCAACACCTTAGAAAAGAAACTTCTGATCGTCCCTTCACGTGCAATTGAAGTAATAGTCCACGTGCAATTGAAGTAATATTCGGTATGGATTTCCTGAAATAACATCAGGCAGTATTGGACGTGGGATAAGGAGAGCTCACATCGCAAAAGGAAAGCGTCATAAAAACTACATTTGCGCAAACTACTGTCGAATACCACAACCTCAATTACACCACAAAACGGGAGGAAGATAGAAATCGATCGTGGCTTCATGATCGTAGTCGCACCGTGTAACAGGATGAACCAATTCGGCGGGAGGTGCATTATGCTATTCATAACACGTTATGAAACCTAGAAAACATTCCAACGCATAGCAAAGAGAATCTGGGAGGAATATTACTTGAAAACGCTGAAGTATTTCTACCGAAAACAGGAGCAATCATGAATTTCGAATACATAATCCGACTGCGCGAGCACACTAAATTTTTCGTGTCACTTGACCAGTTTCCACTCGCTTACCGTCACAAAGTCTTCTTGGGTATCAAGCGGATGCTACACGACGACATCGTTGAACCTGCAACCTCCACGTTAAACAACCCCCTCACGGTAGTTGAAAAAGTTAGACGGCTCAGTCCGTTTGGTGCTGGATTCGCGCCCTGAGAAGTTGGCGTAACAGTATTTTTATTCCTCGACTTGCGGTCCAGTTTCAGGCATATCCAGACTACAGGAAGTACACTGCATTCCTGCCTTCGGTAGATGTAACCAATTCAGACGGCTACCAGTCGGGTTAAATATGTTCTCAGCCGCCTTCATTTAGGGACTCGATAATATCTTAATGAATTCCATAACACAATGTACCACCACTTTCGTGGACTATCTCTTGGTTGCGGAACTAACGTGGAGAGCACACAACGTGATCTTGCGGAAAATACTACAGAACTTCAAGGATTGCAGCGTAACTGCCAACATCATGAGTGGATTTGGAATTACTTTATTAACTATAATTCAAGGATGACGAGATGTACTATGGGAAGGAACTATTTGGACCTCATTAGTAAAATTCCTTGGCCATATAGTCACTGCAGAACGAATCTTACCAGACTGGGACGAGATCGAGGCAACGCCAACATCTAAGAAACAACTCCATGGTTTTCTCCGTGTCGCCAACTTCTACAAGATATTCATTCAAGTGAAGAAACTAGCTACACTGGGAAGAAGGTGCCGTGGTACTGGGACGATGTAGTGGAAGATGAACTCCAGACTCTCAAAACTGCGCTGGTTAATGCACTGATTCTATCGCACAAAAATCTGGCGAGAAATTTTTGTATGGTGACAAGGACAGCCCACAACCGGGGCTTGGCGTAATGATCTTGCAGTGATATAAGGAGGGGGGAAACTCTGTGCGTACCACCATCACTTTTGGAAGCCGTGTTCTCAGTAAATGCAAGAGAAATTACACTGCAACCGAGCTGGAAGCTCTGGCGGTCGTTTTTGGTTTTAAAAAATTTCGATTTTACTTTTATGGGAGAAAAACAAACATTTTCAACAACGACAAAGCCTTTGAGTTCTTACTCACGGCGAAGCTCCGCAATGAGATGCTGACGTAATTGGCACTCATGCTACAGGGTTACATTTTAGAATTACTCACGTACTGGGGGAGGAAAACATCATCGCATATGTGCTGTCACGTTCGCCTGTGGGATTGGAAACAGTTACCGCAAACCAACTAGAAGAAGAAGACTACAGGCTGTATTATATTGAAAAGGTGTCGTTTGAGAACTATGTCACCATGAGCTAAAGATCGTCAGTAGGGAACAAGACAAGGACCAAATCCCGCTTGCTCTAAAGAAAAGGTTAAAGGACAAGACGGAAACTAAGCTCAGGCAGTTCTGCCTATTACAAAAGGGAATCTTGATCTTCCGCAGTGAAAGGGAAGGAGCGCTCTGTCATGTTTTAATTCCAAATGAGCGTGTGAATAAGGTCATCTGGCACATTCACTTCAGGTAAGCACATTTTGAAGCCAGGAAATGCTACCTGAAATTACGCAAACTATGCCACTTTAAAGATATGGGTAGAATAATTTAGAGGGTTTTGGCGGAGTGTAAAGCCTCTAATAAATCAAAGCACGTTACAGCGACAATGCAGGCACCTCTTCATCCCATAATTCCATCAAAACCAAAACAACTTGTGGCAACCGATTTAGTGGGCCCTTTTGTGTGCACAAGTAGAGGATATAGTTGTATCTTGGTAGTAGTGGAGCTGGCATCTAAAAATGTCAGTTTAACCCCTCCCTGAAAAAGGCAACCGCACAGACAGTGTGCAGAGCTTTCTGCAAAGATTTCCTGACACAACTAGGTCATGTAGATAGGATTATCTCCGATAGTGGCCCCAGTTTCGGTCAGAGAAATGGAAAGCAATGTTAAGAAAACACAGGATTAAACCTATATCTGCGTCCATACGGCAACCGTCCTCGGCAGAGTGGATAGTGAAAAGCCTGGGAAACCTTTGCCTTATATACTGCGCGAAGTGACACGCCATCTGGGATGTTTTTCTACGTAACTTGCAGGACGTGATCTACGAGTTGCCACATGGGATCACTAAAAGAGTACCAGAGACGGTTCTCAAGAGCGGGGTACCCAGAGATCTGATTCGTGAAGTCGTAGACTTTACCACGCGAACCAGAGGCGGGAGTGAAACGGAAAGAGATCTGGGATAGACAAGCACGCGTAAGAGAATTCCGCATTGGTCAGAACGTGTCGGTTAAAAGTTTTCGTCTAACAAACACAAACAGCTGTGCCACAAATTCTACCCTACATATTTTGGACCTGTTCGTGTCACCATGATGCCTCTCATGAACTTACCTGGACTCAAGACCCTGGAATCAAGGAAATCTTTTAGTATTCACCACGTCTATCATGTGAAACCATTTGTAGAATAGATGTATATATGTCAGAGTAAAGAATCGATCTGTACGTAGAACTTCAATGGATTAGCCAATTCTAGATGGTATAGTGTTGCATAGTCCACATTATCCGGTTACTGAATTTTTGTATTTGATGTGATATGTCTGAAATGTCATTTAATAGCTTACAGTATGACTTCTTGTGGAACGTTGTCGAATGAGTTGCGTGGTTGTTACATCATCGTCTCAACGCTTTCTTGTGGCATGACAAGCCATACACGTTGATGAACAAAGGTCTTTGGCACATTTAATTTAGCAGATGCATGATCTACCGATTACTTAATAATTTTAAGAATAATAATTACGATGGAAATTTGTGGGAGTGAGTTTCGGCTAATTTACGCCTAGCGACACACACTCCAGACAGTCATGCTCATGGTTTTTCGAATACACGAAAAATCGGTAACATATAATATTGGATTGTTAGGTGAAAGTTCTTCGAGCCTTGAAGTTCTTTACCTCCTCTTCTTCTTTGAAGACCTTGTTATGGTGTCCAGGTGGCTCTGCTTGAATTTCTTGGTTCTCCGAAGTATTACAGGGCTAGGTAACGCAGATAGGTAGATCAGGTGAAATAAGACACTAGTAAATGAAATTGACTTCATACTATAAGAATTAATGTATTTAACATTATTAGTGAACTAAACAGAAATCCTCGACCAGTCTCTATCATGGACGGGAAAAGACAATCAGTACAAGGCTGATGAAACTTCCGATGGGAGTTTCACAAACTTAGGAAAATTAATATTCTTCATCTTTTCTCGCTAGTTCCGTAGGCTTAATTGCTGTGGGATACCGCATTTTAATCTTTGCCGTAAACTGCTTAGGCGAATGAATGGACAAAAACAGACAGAAAAAATAAAACATATACCCATATAGGTAAACCAACGAAAGTTCCAATACAACAGCCCTCTGCTGTATACTGGCGTGGTCCACGATTAATGGATGACAGTATACAGCAGTGGTACCCTTTCTACCATATGTTGCGAAATAAATAAAATAAATAAATTTATTGATCTTTTGAAAAGAGAAAAAATTATGGATATGGAACTTTAACTTCAGAATTTGTGAAAGGCTTTTTTGCATACTGTATTTACTGGCATGAATGCGGACAAATTCAGAGCTGCGTGAAATTTGCCTGTAATATAATTTACAATTCCGATTAATAACATTTTTGAATTCTACGTCATTGTTGATTTAATTAGAGTTCTCACCTTAGACGTAGATTTAGTCATCTGCCACAATATTAATTCATTAGTCGCCATCGATGTTCTCTTGATTGACCATGTGTATCTTCCTAAGTCTGCATCGGTTAACTTCACGTAGACGGTGGAAACCAAGGAATACAATGCTATGTCGCTTTAAATAATTCTCGTAAAAATTAGATACTTTTCACTATTTTTATTCACAAGACAATAAGACTTGCCCTGCTCGTCGCACAAACCATAAATACTAACAAGATGGCTGCCTTTCAGCACACACCAAACATTACGTACATCCCATACAAGGTAAAAATCGAAAGTGTATCTTAACTCCTTCTTGGAGTATGAAACAAAAGAGAATCCAATATAAACATTACAGAGGTTATATTCTACATTCCTCTCAACTTAATCTTTGGTGCAGACTTTAAAGTATTGTCTCTCTCTGTGTCGGAATGTGTCATTACACATATTTAAATTTATTTTCAGTTATATTATATCTTTGGCCTGACAGTGGTTTAAATTACCTTTATTGATGGTCAATCTTATTTTAGTGTGTACACTAGGCATGCCAGGTCTCTCTTATGTTACAGTTTTATTTACATATTCTGAAAGTTGAATTTTCGAAGTGGATGTCGCGACAAAGGGCATGTTCAAAGCTAGGGTGAGCAGCGCCATTATTACAGAATAACAGCTACATGCCTCTTGCAGGGCTAGAGTCACATATATTAAGCAATGTTTGTTGTGCACGCCACTTGTCCTTTGGTGCAACATGGCTAGACAGTAAAGTTGGGTTTTTTTAGACAAAGACGAATTTCATGTTGTCAAAATGTCCATAGAGCTGCTCCATAGGATAATGTGTATAGGCGAGTGCGTGAATGAGAGTTTCCAATGCTACAACGGAAAGGCCCATCATTTCCGACATGTGGTACTGGAACCACATCGTGTACCACACATTTCAAAGGCCATCCCGTATATTCAGCATCACGTTGAGATCTCCCCAAATTTCAGGTAAGTCCATAGACGTTTTCACCATATGTGGTCCCTTGTAGCAAAGTCTAGCTTCCCTCGCCCCTACAAAGGAACCGGAAACGTGTGGCTCGTTGTAAGTGTCCGCAGCTTCTCTCACTGTAGCACACGGAAATGTCACCTTTTTACAGCACATTCCGAGCATTTGACAATTGAATTGTTTCTCTTGACGCCTGTTTTGATATACAGTACATACATGAGCCTATATCTACATGTCTCTGACACGACAGGTACATATATGGAACGATTTATACGTATTAACGTCTAGATTACACTTCCAACAGCAGATGTGATTGTCCTGAAGGAGTGATGGGGAAGCTTGATTGTCCATTTATACAGATAAAAATGTGACAAATTTAAATTATTTTTCCATTCTTTCAACATTTTATTCTTAAATAAGTACACCTAACATGAGTAATTCACCTGCAACAGATACAACTCTTATAGACTTATTTAGAGCTATAAATAATTTATTTTCCATTTTCATTTCAAGTAACGAATTATTTAATGGAGCTGGACAAAAAACTTCCAATTTGTCCACATTATGTCTTTTTATCTCTAATTTAAAATCAGTTCACGACAAACCACCAACTATACTGGTCCCAAATAAAATAGTTCTCTTGATTTTTATGTTGTATGCAAATGTATATTTCAATATTTCATCATCCCTAACGAAATGAAATTTCAATTTTTGTCTGACACACATACTTTTCTGAAGACTGCTTAACTGTCTTAGGTACAGTGTTAAATCTGCCCTTGAGAATTAATCTGAAAAAGTTTTCTCTACTTCCTTTTTTTTATGAAGTAATTAGTTAGATTTGTTTTATGAAGTTGATTAATCTTTTCATTAAAATGTGTTGAAGTGACATTGTTATAGAGCTGTGTTCAAATACTTGTCAACTCGATTTCTAACAAGACTGATTAACTTATTTTCTAAATATTGTTTTGTAGCTGCATAACAGCCACCTGAAGGATCTTTTAAATCCACTTATCTTCTATCTTTCAAACCAGTGTATCCTTCAATTACTTTATAAATGTAATGTAATTTCTTCTGAAAATGTTTAACTATACTTTCTATTTTTGGATCAATTTTTGCTTCTAACTCATTTTTTATGTTTTCAAGCTTATTTTTCCAATACTCATACCACCTTTAGGCTGGAGTAGTTTATTTCCAAAAATGTCCAATTATTAAATATAAAATATCATTAAAATCATAATTATCTAACAACAGTTTTATAACAAATAAATATAAATGACCGCAAATAAATTTGTTTAAATTGAATTTTCTTTAGACTTTTAAACATAAGTCAATTTTTCCTAAATAATTTACTTATTCTTTAGTGTATTACTACCAAATAAAGCAATAACAAGTTTTATATTTTCCAGTTTATACTAATGAATCCAGTGAGTACCAACATGCTCAGATGTATCTAAATTTACTATTCAACATATAAGACTTTTTGCTTTATTGGGTAATTCATCAATCGTGAATATTCCACAGTAGTGTCTGATTTTCAACTCCTTAGCAAGTTTTTCTATATCAGAATTACTTAATGGATTTGTATATAAATCGATTGTTTTTTGGTTGTTTTTATACTTTTCTTCATTCCAGTGCCAGCTTTATTTTTTATTCTCAAATTATGTGTTTTCTAATTCTTTATCAGCTTTCTTTTTGTTTGTTACTGCATTAGCAATGGCTGCAGAAACACCAGCTAGTGATCCAGTAGTTGCTAGATATGGTAATGCAGACAATAGTGAAGCTAAAAATCCTGCTTTATGTTTTTTTAGTTCGGGACATTGTCTTTCTTGTTAGATATTCAGTAACCTTTTTTACAGGATGTATACCTAAAGTTATGTTTAAGTTACCACCTGTTTTATTGTCTCTCTTTCTTTTTCATAATTCAGTTTAAAAGTTATCAATACTATTTAATTGTTCATTATTTAATTTATCTTCACTCGATTTTGGTTTTATTTTATCACTAGACAGCAAAGTATAATCAATACTAAAGATAATCATTTATATAAATACAAAATTATTAATAATTTTACAAAACTATCCAATTTCATCAAGATTGATACCAATTCCTAATTTTTGTTGTCCATACATTATTGTTCTAGCTTCACCAAGTAAAGCATCTTCTGAATACACTCTCTCTTTGTAATTAACTGAAGCTCTTCATCTGCTTCATGTCTTTTTTCCATATGTTTCTTGTCTTTAAATGCAATATAATGTTTCTTACAATCTTCGTCTACTGGATTAATTCCTTTATCACCTCTATGTAGTCTTTATTCTAATCTTGTTCCAGGACCACAGTAATGTGTGAAGATGCATTTCAAGTGGTAATTTGTTAATTATAGTATTTATTAATTCTTTTCCATGTTTTGCCAAAGTGTGTGAAGGAGATTATTCAAAAATCTAATCAAGTATGGATCCGTTTTGGATTGTTGCTGATAAAATCACAACATTTATTTATTAATATGTGAGCTATTTCAACTTTTTAATTATGATAATTTTTATTTCCAGTTAATTATCTCTCCATGAATTACTGATAATGTGTTGGTTAACTGACAAACATCATCCATCCAAACATACTTGATTGGTTTTTCTGAATATTTCTATAGTAGACCTTCACCTGATTTGTCACCTGAACTCAAATCTGTATCAACTACATTTTCTCTTCTTAAGTTTGGGAAATAATAATCAACATTTGTTTATCAGATGTTTATATATTTTTTCCTCTACTTGATTTTGTTCTATTTGGTTTATTGGCAGAAAATTATACCGTTTAATGGTGTGGCATATCTGCATTATTAGATAAATTAACACCATCAAATTTTTTACCCATATTGTCTATAATATGTTTTTATGTTAAAAGATTAATTAATCCATCTATAGCCTCATATTGTTTATGACCTACAGTTATTTTCATGATAGCTGATAATAAACTGACCAACAGATCTTAATCCAAAAGTTGTATCTTCACAGTGGTTGATACACATTAACATTCTTTCACTTTTTAATATACAGGGTGATTCAAAAAGAATACCACAACTTTAAAAATGTGTATTTAATGAAAGAAACATAATATAACCTTCTGTTATACATCATTACAAAGAGTATTTAAAAAGGTTTTTTCACTCAAAAACAAGTTCAGAGATGTTCAATATGGCCCCCTCCAGACACTCGAGCAATATCAACCCGATACTCCAACTCGTTCCACACTCTCTGTAGCATATCAGGCGTAACAGTTTGGATAGCTGCTGTTATTTCTCGTTTCAAATCATCAATGGTGGCTGGGAGAGGTGGCCAAAACACCATATCCTTAACATACCCCCATAAGAAAAAATCGCAGGGGGTAAGATCAGGGCTTCTTGGAGGCCAGTGATGTAGTGCTCTGTCACGGGCTGCCTGGCTGCCGATCCATCGCCTCGGGTAGTTGACGTTCAGGTAGTTACGGACAGATAAGTGCCAATTTGGTGCTTCTTGTTCGAGCTGAGGGAACAGCCAATTCTCTAACATCTCCAGATACTGTAGTCCAGTTACAGTAGCACCTTCGAAGAAAAAGGGACCAAAAACTTTATTGGCTGAAATGGCACAGAAAACGTTCACCTTAGGCGAGTCACGTTCATACTGTGTTGTTTCCCGCGGATTCTCAGTGCCCCATATACAGACATTGTGACGGTTGACTTTCCCGTTAGTGTGGAAATTTGCTTCATCATTAAACACAATCTTTGAAACGAAAGATTCATCTGTTTCCATTTGAGCAAGGATAAAATCACAGAAATCGATTCTTTTAATCTTATCAGCTGCAGACAGTGCTTGAACCAATTTCAGACGATAAGGTTTCATAACTAATCTTTTTCGTAGGACTCTCCATACAGTTGATTGTGGAATTTGCAGCTCTCTGCTAGCTCTGCGAGTCGATTTTCCTGGGCTGCGAACAAATGCTTGCTGGATGCGTGCTACATTTTCATCACTCGTTCTCGGCCGTCCAGAACTTTTCCCTTTGCACAAACACCCATTCTCTGTAAACTGTTTACACCAACGTTTAATACACTACCTATCAGGAGGTTTAACACCATACTTTGTTCGAAATGCACGCTGAACAACTGTCGTCGATTCACTTCTGCCATACTCAATAACACAAAAAGCTTTCTGTTGAGCGGTCGCCATCTTAGCATCAACTGACGCTGACGCCTAGTCAACAGCGCCTCAAGCGAACAAATGTACAACTAAATGAAACTTTATAGCTCCCTTAATTCGCCGACAGATAGTGCTTATCTCTGCCTTTTGTCGTTGCAGAGTTTTAAATTCCTAAAGTTGTGGTATTCTTTTTGAATCACCCTGTATTACTATTGGTTAGTTAGTTAAAAATGTTCTTTCTTTATTTATTATTGTTAGTAAATATTTTTTATGTGTGCTTTAATTTTTTATTATTCGTTTAGTTATTTGTTTTAGTTGGGCTAGCTTAGTTCCTTATTTCTTTTTCCCTCCACTTTCCTGAAAAATTGGAAAATACAAACAATTCGTTTTAAATACCACAGGAGAGCAGGAGGTGTATTCTGCAGCGGCGATCTCATGGAAATTCCTCGTCGTTATCTGCTCCACCTGAAATCTCTAAAACCTTTACTCGCTAAGCAGATCTTTCAGCACAACAGTGTGCTACATTGTTTGATAAGTGTGTATAATAGGTCCAACAATTGAGCAAGTTAAAGTTTATTAATTCAGAGATAATCTCTTGACGAATTATGACTACGGAAAATGCGGTTTGCTCTATCATTGCAAACTTCACCTCAGAGCGATCTACATCTCCTAATATTTATACCATGATAGTTAAGTAATTTTGGTATGGAGATATACATCTGTTGAATACTTGATGTTAGTTATTGTATTTTTATTTTGTGCAAAAGACTATTTGAACATTTACTATACACCATAATGGCGTCTCAGAACAATACGATCTCTCTCGTCCTCTCACATGTCTTCTCTCTCCATTTCCTTTACAAAGAGCCCATAAAATAAAAATTTTTTGGTTTGGTTTGCATTCACAGCATGGAACGTCCGATTCTCACAATTGGTATATGCTGTTCACCACAATATCAATTTGCTGCACCCAAATTAGGGTTTTGCATACGTTGATACACCATATTGGCCCTCTTGGGCGCGAATTTTCTTTTCTTAGGCAATTTAGGGCCAAAATTACAATAAAAAATGGCTATACTGTTTTACTACTACGAGTATATTACTGAGAGGAATGTGCTTGTGGCTGTTGCCAACTTTTACCACTTATGTAATCTGAGTAGATTCCATAATCACTCACTACTGATCATAAGGTTAAATAATTTGACATTAACCAGTCAAGTAACTCTGTAAACGGCTAATGTGGCCATGGACTTCTGATCAAGATAGCCTTCCCATTCAGGTGAAGGTTCCTAAGGGAAACCAGGGGAAACCTGGAACAAGGCTGGTTCCACCTAGTAATTTACAAAAATTATCTAAAATTTTAACTGACAGATATGAAAGTGTCTTTATATAATGTGATCTTACATTGTTGGAGTAATGCATAAACAAATGTGAAGATATCTCGTTAGCGACATCAGCACGACACCTTGAGGAAGGTGTAGGGCAGATGAGGGGATAGACAGTAGATGACCCCCTTGCTACTGTGTGTGGGATGGTAAGGATGGTCAGGAACAGGATTGATCATCAGATAGAAGAAAGGCTGTATCAGCCATTCACAGGGTGGTGATGTGTGAACACGTAACACACCCTAGAACAAGTATCAATGCTAATCATTACTGACGGAAAAGCGCTGTGAAAGAATGGGTTAGTACATATACTTTTTATTCTCACGCTACTAGTCTGAATTCAGAGAGTTGGAAGAAGTAGTACCCAACTTTATTAATCAGAAATCGGGTAATCTTTCGTCACATTCACCAATTTTTGTTCATATTAGTCACTTATGAATATTGGAGTACCATATCAACACACTCAAGTTATCCATGGTAAACTCTGGTGCTAATTTCCTTTTGTGTCTTCACATACTATTTTAATGAAAGATAATAATCGTTACTGTATATGCCGCACTTGGATGTACTTTTGTTCTTAAGCAAACAAGATAATCACTCTTGTGGCTCTTTGCGAGTTCCTTTTTATGACACTGCACCAGCACATGTTCATAGCTTATATTGCACCTGGTAATTGTTGTTCACAATATACGTCACTAATCCGCACTGCTGTCAGTCTTCAAAACTGATTCTAACTTTTACTGAATTCAGTTACAAATTTATTTACTAACCCTGAATCTACAGAAATGCAGCTTAGTCAGTTCTCTTAATGAGTTTTCGTAACACTTACTTTAAATAATGAAAACATCATTTCAGACACTCCTCAACAGTTACACTCAACCTGTTCCAACATCGTCCTTCCTTATATCCTGGTTTGAAATCTATCTCAACTAAATTTCGTAAAAAATCCACCAAGTGGACTGACCATTGTCTGTAAAATATTTAATCGTCTGTAGTCATATGCCACTGCCTTGAGTATATGTTACCATATGTTCTTGACGTGAATTTCTCATGTACCTAATACTAACATTTTCATGAAGAACTGGAACAGATATCCACTAATAACTATACTCTTAACTCGAATTAAGAATTATCATAATTAACAAAACTAAAAATCATGTTGCTGAAACAAAACATATATATATATATATATATATATATATATATATATATATATATATATATATAATTTACATAATCACTATGAATCATCTCTTATGCATTTCTGTTGAATCATTATACGCTCATCTGAAATTATAAAAAAAATTCTTATACTATTCTTGGTTAAAATTATTTTTTTTCTCTGCCACTCCTTCGTTCCTCCAGGAATGAAACTTTTTAAAATCATGGTGGGGATATAATCCATTTATATTTGTTGCTTCAGGATGTCCTAATAGATATGCTCCTGGATTTGGTATCCCAATTAACTCAAATGGATCTTTGTACATGAATTGCCATTTCTTATTTGTTTTGTTTAGTAATGATGCACGTGGATGTGTACATAATAATACTCGTTCCCCAACGCAAAAGAATTGTCTTTGTAATATCCTCTTGTCAAAATCTGTCTTCCTTTTTCTTGCCTTTTCAATGTGATTGCTGTTCTGATCTTATTTTGCTAATGGTTTCTTCTTGTGGTATCGTCAGAATCTTATCCATTCATTCATTTCTTTCTATTCTCTCAAACATTAGTTCAGCTGGTGTAAAGTTTGTGGTCATATGAGGTAAACTGTTCATCGAGAAATTCTGTCCATCGTCTTTGTTCCACATGGCAATAGGTTCGCATAAATGTGTTTGATTCACGAAAAACCCTCCCAATCGTGTTAGCCCCCAGATTATATTTGGAAGTCAAGATTTGTTATATTTGCTCAGGGTAATGCACCTATACCGATAAAATTTATAGCATTGTCGGATATAACCGCATTCGGCTTGCCAAGGCGCGGAATGTAGTCATTGAATAGGCGATTGAGAATTGGTGCTGCAGTAGCGTTTTTCATTGGATAGAATTTTAAATATCTGGTAAATACGCCTAAGAAAGCTACAAAATATATTTACAGCCTCTTGTTGCCCTCGGTAATGGTCCACAGAAACCACTCGATAAAACAGCTAGCGGTTTTTCAGGAATGTTTGAATGTAACAGGCCTTTTGTACTACTGTTGTACCGTTTTATTTTCTGATGTATGACACTTTTTCTCAGCACCCTCCTTCTTTCCTACGGAAGTCTCGAAAGTCACAGCACATTCTCATTTTACATTTCACAACACGAAAATGTCCCCAAGTGTTGTGAGTATACGTTATTAACCTGTCTTCATATTCTTCGTGGATACACACACACCAACTCTGATTCATTTTGCTCTGACGATGAAATAGTACATCATTCACTACCTTATAGTGTTGACTTATGCATCTTCTAATTCCTTTTGAATGTTTATCCGCCTTGGATCACATTGTTGGAGTCTGGTCATATCTCCACAAAACTCTAAACAGTATCTTCAGTTTACTTGATCTCTCATCGATAATATTGGAAACTCGTCTTCATTTCAATCCGAGATGATGCCTTCTCCTAATCCTTCTGGAAGATGGGATGATGCATATGCTATGATATTCTCCTTTCTTTCAATATATACAATACGAAATTGGTATTCCTGAAGACCGACCGTCCATCTTCCTAATCTTGCTTGTAACAGCTTACAGGTTTATAAAGTGTTAAAAGCTTGATGGTCACAATATACTGTGGTTCTTGCTTCACATAAATAATAATGAAACTTTTTGAACACCCACACTACTGCAAGAGCCTCCTGCTCTGTGTAGTATAAGATCTCTCGCAACTTGACAGTGTCCTACTAGCAAAAGTTATTGGGGAAAAGGTGGGTTTGCCATTTATTATTCGAATTTGGAACAGACGTACACGCAAACCAACAGATGAAGCATCAGTCATTAATCCAAATTCAACAAACATATCAGGTTGAAATAGAATCTTCACGTTGAACAAAGCTTGCTTGATTGCTCCGAATGCTCGTTGTCTATTCTCAGTCCACTGCCAACGCACATTCTTCCTTAGCAAATTCAATAATGGCTCAGAATCCATCGACTGATCCTCAATGAATCGACGAAAAAGCCATGTGATACCTAAAAATCCTTTTAACTGGCTTTTCGTTCTAGGAACAGGAAATTTTTTTATTGCACTAATGTACCTCCTGAATTTATCAAATGTCCTAAGAATTTTATTTTCTTCTGGCAAAAATGTGACTTGTAGATTCACTGTTATTCCCACACTAGAAAATCTCTCTAATACTCGTGTCAGTATATTAACGTGTTCTTCCCAGGTATCTGTAGCTATCAGGACGTCATCGACAAATAATGTTACATGACTCCTTAGTTCACGTCCTACTGCTGCATCCAATGCAGATATGAATACTCCTGCACTGGTATTCAAACCAAATGGAAGAACCTTGAAATGATAACTCCTACTGATGTATACAATTGCAGTATACTTTCTTGAATCTTCATCTAACTTGACCTGCCAGTATGAATCACACAAATCAACTGTTGTAAAATACCTCACTCCACTGAACTTTTGAATCAGGTCATCTATATTTTCTGGGTGAGTACATACTGGTACAATAATTGTGTTAACTACACAAGCATCGAGTGCTAGACATACTTTTCCACCTGGTTTTGGCACAACAAGAAGTGGACTGTTTGTAGGTTCAATCAGATTCCAGTCTAAAATCCTCTGTATTTGTTGATCTACTGCATTGAGTAGTTTCCAAGGAAAGGGATACAAACTATGGCAGTATGTTCTGCGTGGCTTGACATTCAGATGACATGTATAACCCTTGATAGTACCTGGTTGCTCTTGGACTACTCTTGTATACTTACATAGTAGAGCAGACAATTGTGTTTTTTGACTTCCTTAAGGTGCTCTGGCTCCCTTAACTTCTGTTGTATCTGCTTGCATGCTCCTACTACCTGCATTACTCTAATCGAACTAAATTCGCGGCGCTCTTTTATTATTAATTGTAACTTTGCCCCTCGACAGTATATTCCATGTTTTCCCTCTTTCCTTGGCAAGTCTACCTGGGATAGGGCTCCCTCGATCCAAAAATTTACCTTCCTGGTACAGAAGTCTAATCTTGCGTCCTTCTCCTGGACAGTCTCTACTCCAAGGACAGAGTGGACTACTAATTTATCAACTACTAGGAATGTGCATGTTATTGCTGCATTTCCTATATTCAATTTTAGCATCGTCTGCATATTCATAGGTTGGGATCTCGTGGCAAACGCTCCTAGTATTTTGCAGTGTTGTGCAGGAAAAGTCGGTAATTGGGTCTTCTTCATTAATTTAGTAAATAGTTTCACAGATACTGCATTTACAGATGTAATCGTATCCAAAACTATTGTCACTGGAATGCCATCTGTTATAACTTTAATTGCAGACATGGGTCGTGGTAAGCATTCTTCTGTACATTTGGTTGTGTTGGCACAAAGCTCCCCTTCTATTAACTTTCCCTCATTATATCTCATCATACGAACTTCCTACCCACAGCCCTTATGCCCTTCCTTGGCTGCTCCTCCAAAGCGCGATTCGGTCTGAATTATTTTTCCGAGTGCGACTGATTTGCATGAATCACACTCTTTCACTCTTTACAATAACTGGTGTCTGTTGTCTCCCGTCATTCATTGGCACAGAAGACTGCCTCTGTTACTGTTTTGCCAATTCGTAGTATTCGGATTTACATCATATCCTGGATTGTATCTTCTATCATGTCTATTATGTCTGTTTTTACCATAACGGAAATTATTTCCATTGCCGTTACGCTGGTTACGATGTTGGTCATAATTATCGAAATGCTGTGGGGCGTGACTCGCATTTGTTTCTTGAATCAGCTGATTCCCCTCACGGCTGCCATAGGCATTATTCGTCTGCAAGTGCAAGATGTGTCTATCTGCTCTTGCCTTAATATTTTCTTGGATCAAGTTAATGGAGTCCAAGACTGACATAAATTTTTCTAGATTGTCCTCTGACACGTGTACTAATTTTTATCGCGTCTCATATAGAAGTTTCGCCTTCAAAATCCGCAAAATATCCTTATGCGTTATAGGCTCATTCTAGTATCTGGCTTTGTTTAAATACTTCTCAGAGCATCGCCATAGATTTCCAAATTTGGCACAGAAGTGTAATGGGATAAATACTTTTCTCTGTAATAGTTCTTGCACGCCACAGGACCAACACTCAGCGAGAAACACCTTCTCAAATTCCTTTAAGTTTCGCATGTATCCATCATATACGTGGCCCATAACGAGCTATTACGTTGGATGTAATCTGAAACGTAGCTAATCTTTTGCGCTTCAGCCCGTACCCTTGGTAATGCTCTACGAAATCCCCGTATGAATACAACCGGGTTATTGATTTTCGGTCAGGTGAGAACGGCTGAAATTGCCGATGCTTCAACAATTCTTCTTCCATTAGTATTACAGCATACACATTATTAGCTTGTGGCACTGCATGCATTCCATTGCAATTTACTTTTCCCACAGGCGAAGCATGTCTGTTACCAAAACATGATTCGTGGCTAGAGGCCTGCGTTCGCTCTGCTTCACACATCTCGTTTCTAGTCTTTTACTGCCCCTCGAATCTATTCCACATCTTTCGAAATATTTTCCACAGAATGGACAATTTCGTCGTTCCATTGTATGAAATTCTATCCTAATTGTTCTTTTTCCTCCTTAATTTCTTCCTTAATATTCTCTGAAACTGGTAAGCTTGAGAGGTGGCATGCCTTTACGATGCACAGAGTGACTTGCCCCCTCTCATATTTATATCTTACTCTGAGTAATTCGATTTGGGGAAGTATAGCCGAGTATCGTCATTACAAGGCTAGTATTGAGAAGTCAGAAGATATGAATATTTTCCTCTCTAATTGCTTGCGGTCAAAAGTTGCTATTCCATCACACGCGGAATTCCCACGCAGCATCTCTCGTCGCCTGGGTGGTCCAGTGACGGGTGGGTTCTGCTGATCTTGAAAGGGTTATGCTGATGGCTGTGAGGGAGTCTAGTAGATGCTGTCCAGACGCCGACATTGTCATAAGAGCGGGGGCGACACGCCCACAGGGGCCTGAAGGAGGGACTGGGGTTCGAGATTCCGTTACTTCGCAGAAACTTAGTGAAAACACTTTCTGACGGGCTACCAGCGAGGCGTGGGAATGACTTGTGTTCCCAGGCAGTCTTGGCGGGCAAGTTCCCACGTTTTCTGCAAAATCATAACTGTGATTGGCTTGCCCAGGGGATAGCTCCTTGATGTAGCAAAATTGGCGCAGAAATTGGCGCAAAGTATCTCCTTTGGTGGAATAGTAGTGCTTCGGCAATAGAGTGAAATTTTCCCCCGGTTTTCGAGTTGATGATTGGCACGTTTAACTGTGGCCACTGTGGTGGGGGCGGTAATGTTCTGCATTAGAGTTGTACGGGTGCTCTTGGTAGAGTCGGCTTTTGCCATTCAGTCAGAGTAGGTTACAAGACTGAGCTCTCGGTGCTCTGGACAGCCTGCCTTCTGTTGGCTGTCTAATATGCTTACATTTAATTGTAACTGTTTGACGAAGTTTCTGAAGTTTCGACTTCAACGTAACTTTCTGTGTACAGTTGTCAATTGAGTGTTCTGCGTACAAGCGACCTATGTTGTCCGTCTTGAGCAGTTTTGGCTAAAGTTGACTGTATCGAAGTTACTGTGTGGCTTCGCTTGTTAAAATCAATTACTGTACCATCAGGGATTGTGTGACGAGCCTTCTTTGTCTCCCTCAGAGGCGCATTTGTGTTGCTAGGAAGTCTTTAGTCTGGAACAACCAGACCAGGATAATTTGTTTCGGGCTATACTCGTGACATTATCATCACCACAATGGGACGTCGAAGCAACCAGCCATCGCCTCCGGTACGCCAGATCACGTCCTTGCAGTTAAGAAGACAGCTTGGTAATTTTTGTCTGCAGCACAGGCAGATTGGGGAACTTTGCTATGTGATAATCCGAGCTCAGCAGAGTGCGCCTGTTCTCGTCTTTTCTAACATGGCTCTGTCTGCTGAGTTCTCACTACTGTAGCAGCAGTTAATGTTGGGTTGTCTGGGTGTTTCTCTTAAGATTTGTGTTGCTAGGAATTGGCTCCACATACCACTTAGTCATAAGTGTCACAAGCTACTTTGTGGACAACTTCACCTTCACAGCATTTATTTGAGTATCCAATTTGACGTATTGTAAATGTTTCATGTGTTTTGTTTATTATTTTGAGTTTAGTCGTAATAAATCAAATCGTTATTTTGGACAGAACTTTCATTCTGTAGATCGGTAGAGCAACCATTTCATTTCTGACTACGTTAATGAAACTTTCCTTTACCAAATTAATTCCTATCAAATTAAACTATTGCAGGTGCCAAACTCTTTTCTACTCCACTTGCAGGGCCGATTACAGTCAGTTCGCGTTTCTTCTTAATCCATGTGGAACAGCAAAAGTCGGAGTTAGAAAAGGAGGGGCTTAGAGCATCATTTGCATATGAAGATTCTAGAAGAATTTAGTGTTAAATACACTGCTAGCCCCGGCACCTCACAAGCTATCAATAGGAAAATCGCTTACCGCTTCTTTTATGTTTTCGTCTACACATTGCATCAACTGCTGTTCTTTAGCTGGATGCCCATTCGTCTAGTATAGCTGAGAAATCTTGTTGGTGCTTTTTGAAATTTGCTTGCATTAACTGATCACACCCAGAAGCTATGCTAGTCACAGTTTCTGTTAATTCTCCTACGGAAATTTCTACTTCCTCCTGCTTTGATCTAATGGTTCGCATTTCTTGGCTAATCTTTTGAATTTCCGGAGGAAACTGCTTTTGGGTATTTCGCAGTTCTGTTACCTCATTTGAGATTTATTGTTGCTGGATAACTGTTGCCTGAATTGCAGCTCACACGTCAATTTGTTTTCGGCACATATCTGCTTGCTTCAGTGAAACAGTTTGTAACACCGCTGACATATCAGTTTGCTATTGCGACAGTGTTTGTACCACCAGTGCAGTGACATACCGGCTTGTTTCTGTGACATGTCACCTTGTTTCTGTGACATGTCCTGCACCAGTACTGACATATCCGTTTGCTTTTGTAATATTGTCGCTACCGACACAGACATGTCTCAGCTGTTCCAAAACTAAAGTTAAAGGGTTTGTCTTCTGTTGAGATGAAGCTGCAATCTCCCCTGCACTAGGAATTTCACAGACTTCCTGAACCTCAGAAACTTTATGTTTATGCATTTTAATTTGTGACTGAGTCATGGCTATAACCCAGTTAGGAATCCAAAATATCTATTTGCTATTATGCACCTAATTATACTACACACAAAAAATTCTCCTGAAAAGAATGCACAGAATAATTGCCTGTGACTACTTCTGAATAAAATACAGAAATGAACTGAAAATATAACTCTATTCTACAATGTACAGGTTGGGAATATTCAGATCACAGGCCCAGAATGAGACAAGAATGTTGATCATTGTGTGTGCTTGCCTTATACAGCTTACAGTGATGTGAAGTTCTGCAGTGGGTATTGGAACTGCTCAGTTCACACGACCAGACTCCACCAATATTAATTATTGTACATGAAACACACACACACAATGTATGGATTACCATATAATAGTGAAATACAATATATTCAACAATTGCTAATTGTTTGACTTTCTGTACCTGGACGCCAATTTAGTATATTACTATTATTCATTAGGTAATGAAAATTATTTTTTATGTATTTGTTATTGTTAATAAATATTCTTTATGTGCGCTTTTATTTTAATTATTGATTTAGTTGGCTCAGCTTACTTCCTTATTTCCGTTTATCTTACTCTCCTGGAAACCTGGAAAACATAAATAATTTGTTTTAAATACCATGGGAGAGCAAGAGGTGTATTCCGCAGTGGCTATCTTGTGGAAATTCCTCGTCATTATCTGCTCCACCCTGAAATCTCTAAAACCTTTAGTCACTACGCAGGTTGTTAGGCACAACTGTGTGCTGTGTTGTTTGACAAGTCTGTATGGTAGTTAAAGTTTATTAATTCGGAGATAATCTCTCGATTGTGGAAAATGCAGGTTCGCACTATTGTTGCAAACTTCACCTCTGAGCGATCTACATCTAGTGATATCTGTACTGTGATAATTATTTAATTTTGGTATGGATATATACATACCTTCAATGGTTGATGTTAGTTATTGGATTTTTATATTGTGCAAAAGACTATTTGAACATTTACTATATACCATAATGATGTCCTACAACAATACAATCTCTCTCTTCCTCTCACTTCTCTAATCCCTCCATTTCCTTCACAAATAGTCCACAAAACAAATCTTTGGTTTGGTAAGACACACAGATGCGTTTGTAGCACAGAACGTCCGATTTTCGCAATTGGTATATGCCATTCACCACAATATCAATTTGTCACATGCAAATTAGAGTTTTGCATACGTTGATACACCATAACTTACATTTATTTTTCTGACAACACTGAATATTTTTCTAACATCGCTTTCACTCTCCTTCATTATTTAAAATCATTCTCATTTACTTTGTAACTGTGCCCTGAATTTTAGCTATTTTTTTCTCTCTTCTTTACATTTATGCAGTGCATCTTGTATTTTTGATTCACTTAATGTATAGATACACTTACCAGTATCATCTTCTGACCAATCATGTAATGATGACAATAAAGAATCATTTGGTTTCCAGCCTCTCTATTTTCTTCAGTAGCTTTCAGGAAATTGTCATCTAAACCTTGGATTCCTGGTTTTAATTATTTGATTGTGTCGATAACTGGTTGATCTTTTTTATATTTTTCATATTCTGTTCTTGGTTTTTTTTCCCGAACTTGAATTGTTCTTTGAATCTCCAGCTTTCTTTCTATTTCGTTTAGTTTTTTAACAACCGCTGTGTCGTTCTTTGCAAAGATTTAATACAGATAAAAACATTAAAATTAGTTTTAAATGTCTAATGTTCTTGTTTAACAGTTATGTTACGTTTAACCATCTTGTTCAAAGTTTATCAAATGTTTATGTTATTTCTGAATTTGCCTTCATTTGATTTTCTAGAGCTTTCGGCATTTGCTACATTTTTTTACCATCAAACTTCTTTAAATCACCTCTGCTGAACTCACAGAAAGTATGATTTAAGTTGTGTCATCTTGTCTGAAAATATTTAAAAAATTAAGATTACCTTGGAGTAATTATTTTCATATTTTTCAATAAGTTTGAACTAAGTAAAAACAATCTGTTGCTTTATGTCTACCTCTAGTGAAGTACTCTTTGACTATACCTTGAATCTAAAGAATGAAGTCGTCAATAACAACTGAATTATTTTGACAGTCATCTAACAGAATAATTTCCTCATTATTTCCAGTAAAAGTAGCAATTTTTTTGTTATGCTTATCTTCAGTTTCTTTTTCACACATTTTCATAAATTCCGAGTATTCTGGTTGATCTCAGCTCTTATAATAAATGTACAAATGATTAATTTTATTCCAATTCAACCATCCAGATGGTAGAATGTAATTGTCAATCATTAGAGTCGTTTTTCCACAACCGCTTGGTCCCTACGATTGCACATTGAATGGAACTTTGAAAAAGTTTACCATGCCTATATTTAGATTTCTTCTCAGGAATTCTAATTTTCGGTTCAAAATCAGGTTTAATTTAATTAAACAATTATGCCATTAAAAGCAGGACATGAAAATTGGAAGCACAGAGTTCCCAAAACAAAAAAGCCACATCAACTGGGTGTGGGAGCAAGCTGGTTCAGTAAACAATTCTTTCAACACAATGAATTACAATAAGAGCTGTTAAATTTACTAACAAGTTGCAAGCCTCACTGATCATTACACAGTTGGACAACATTCATCCAGATATCAGGTTGCTCACAAAACACACCTCTGGTTGTAGTTGCTGGAAGGCCACTTAGCAATGCATAACCCTTAATAAAAAATCCTGTGAACAATAAAACAGTATCTCAAACAGATCAACTGGAAAGGTATAAATTCTAAACAGAAATGTCCATCCATATATTGCAACCAAATATTAACAACAACAACGCTTAGTAAATACAGGATGGTCCATTGATCGTGACCAGGCCATATATCTCACAAAATAAGCGTCCAACGAAAAAACTGCAAAGAACAAAACTTGTCTAGCTTGAAGTGGGAAACCAGATGTCGCTATGGTTGGCCCGCTAGATGGCACTGCCATAGGTCAAACCGATATCTTCTGCGTTTTTAAATAGGTACCCCCATTTTTATTACATATTCGTGTTGTATGTAAAGAAATATGAATATTTTAGTTGGACCACTTTTTTCGCATTGTGATAGATGGCGCTGTAATATCCGTTTGACATATGGCAGCGCCATCTAGCGGGCCAACCATAGTGCCATCTGGTTTACCCCTTCAAGCTAGACGAGTTTTGTTTTTTGTAGTTTTTAGGTTTGATGCTTATTTAGTGAGATATTTGGCCCAGTCACTATCAATGGACCACGCTGTATACAATTGCCCTGATTTCAAGATGAGTTAATAGTTCAAACGGCTCTGAGCACTATGGGAGGTCATCAGTCGCCTAGAACTTAGAACTACTTAAACCTAACTAACCTAAGAACGTCACACACATCCATGCCCGAGGCAGGATTCCAACCCGCGACCTTAGCGGTCGCTCGGCTCCAGACTGTACCGCCTAGAACCGCACGGCCACTCCGGCCGGTGCAGAAACTTCGACACAATCCATAGTAAGTATACTATTGCCCAAAATTGAAAGTAAGCTGAGAGCTATAGCAGACGGCTATCACAGCCAACAAGGAACGAGCAGCCAAATTTCGCAGAAGATTTAGTATCTAATGACTGTGGGTCAAGGCAAGGGTCGACAGTTTATCTCTATAAGTAATATAGGATCTCAAAACTGCCTTCGGGTGAGAGCTGTTTTGTAACTGCTATCTGTATGAAACCTTGCGACTGACTGAGATAAAACTCAATGGTCGCAGCTCGAGCCCCTCAGCCAACTGCCTCACCAAAACCTGCCAAACCAGTAACATACTTCGACCAAAGACCTTAGCTCGCGACACACGATCGACTCGACATTGGCAACCTAAGCAATTAGTGGCGCCAGTGGAATGCCGTACTGCCAACATTAGAGCCGCCACGGCTCAGACTTCTTTTGTTGACTCTTAATAAAAAAAATTCCTTAATAAATCATGAGCAAAATCGAGAGTTACCAGTTTCACTCATCCCCTGTGAATGAGAAAAGTAAAATAATTTAAATGTACCCAGCACAAATGCAGAAATTAATATAAATATTGATGATGAACGGTACACCAAAACTATGCACATTTATACATGGCCTTCAGTAGAACTGGAGTTGATGTACAGATTATCCAACATACGATGGAAAATCCAATAAAGAAATAATCGATAATTACGTGGCAAAACTATTTAATTTTATAACCATAAAGAAATGAAATTGTATTTTATTGAAAATCCTTTTATTTATTCACCACCTCTGTTAAATTTGACTTCGTTTGTTACTGGTAAGTATGGAAGGCTCTATTTTTAATAATGAGAAAATAAAGAGTAAGAAAAATGAAGTACTTTATCCACTTGGATACTTGGCGGTTTTTTTAAAGGTTGTACCTGTGGTCTAGGGGTAGCGTTTTTGATTCATAATCAAAACGTCTGCGGTCCCGGGTTCGATCCCCGCCACTGCCTAAATTTTGATAAATAATCGGCATTGGCGGCCGAAGGCTTCCGGCATAAGAAGTCAGCCTCATTCTGCCAACGGCCTTGTCAAAGAGGGCGGAGGAGCGGATAGAGGTTCAGGGCACTCTCTTGTCCTAGGGGTGGGAAATTGCCCCTAAAGGCGGAAGAATCAGCAATGATCAACGACATGAGGATGCAGAAGGCAATGGAAACCACTGCATTAAAGACACGTAACGTGTATCTACAGGACATGTGGCCTGTAATTGAAGAAGTGTCATGATGATCTCTCCATTGGCAAAAGATTCCGGAATAGTCCCCCATTCGAATCTCCGGGAGGGGACTGCCAAGGGGGAGGTTACCATGAGAAAAAGATCGAATAATCAACGAAAGGATAACGTTCTACGAGTAGGGGCGTGGAATGTCAGAAGCTTGAACGTGGTAGGGAAACTAGAAAATCTGAAAAGGGAAATGCAAAGGCTCAATCTAGATATAGTAGGGGTCATTGAAGTGAAGTGGAAGGAAGACAAGGATTTCTGGTCAGATGAGTATCGGGTAATATCAACAGCAGCAGAAAATGGTATAACAGGTGTAGTATACGTTATGAATAGGAAAGTAGGGCAGAGGGTGTGTTACTGTGAACAGTTCAGTGACCGGGTTGTTCTAATCAGAATCGACAGCAGACCAACACCGACAACGATAGTTCAGGTACACATGCCGACGTCACAAGCTGAAGATAAACAGATAGAGAAAGTGTATGAGGATATTGAAAGGGTGATGCAGTATGTAAAAGGGGACGAAAATCTAATAGTCATGGGCGACTGGAATGCAGTTGTAGGGGAAGGAGTAGAAGAAAAGGTTACAGGAGAATATGGGCTTGATACAAGGAATGAAAGAGGAGAAAGACTAATTGAGTTCTGTAACAAGTTTCAGCTAGTAATAGCGAATACCCTGTTCAAGAATCACAAGAGGAGGAGGTATACTTGGAAAAGGTCGGGAGATACGGGAAGATTTCAGTTAGATTACATCATGGTCAGACAGAGATTCCGAAATCAGATACTGGATTGTAAGGCGTACCCAGGAGCAGATATAGACTCAGATCACAATATAGTAGTGATGAAGAGTAGGCTGAAGTTCAAGACATTAGTCAGGAAGAATCAATACGCAAAGAAGTGGCATACGGAAGTACTAAGGAATGACGAGATACGTTTGAAGTTCTCTAACGCTATAGATACAGCAATAAGGAATAGCGCAGTAGGCAGTACAGTTGAAGAGCAATGGACATCTCTAAAAAGGGCCATCACAGAAGTTGGAAAGGAAAACATAGGTACAAAGAAGGTAGCTGCGAAGAAACCATGGGTAACAGAAGAAATACTTCAGTTGATTGATGAAAGGAGGAAGTACAAACATGTTCCGGGAAAATCAGGAATACAGAAATACAAGTCGCTGAGGAATGAAATAAATAGGAAGTGCAGGGAAGCTAAGACGAAATGGCTGCAGGAAAAATGTGAAGACATCGAAAAGATATGATTGTCGGAAGGACAGACTCAGCATACAGGAAAGTCAAAACAACCTTAGGTGACATTAAAAGCAACGGTGGTAACATTAAGAGTGCAACGGGAATTCCACTGTTAAATGCAGAGGAGAGAGCAGATAGGTGGAAAGAATACATTGAAAGCCTCTATGAGGGTGAAGATTTGTCTGATGTGATAGAAGAAGAAACAGGAGTCGATTTAGAAGAGATAGGGGATCCAGTATTAGAATCGGAATTTAAAAGAGCTTTGTAGGACTCACGGTCAAATAAGGCAGAAGGTATAGATAACATTCCATCAGAATTTCTAAAATCATTGGGGGAAGTGGCAACAAAACGACGATTCACGTTGGTGTGTAGAATATATGAGTCTGGCGACATACCATCTGACTTTCGGAAAAGCATCATCCACACAATTCCGAAGACGGCAAGAGCTGGCAAGTGCGAGAATTATCGCACAATCAGCTTAACAGCTCATGCATCGAAGCTGCTTACAAGAATAATATACAGAAGAATGGAAAAGAAAATTGAGAATGCGCTAGGTGACGATCAGTTTGGCTTTAGGAAAAGTAAAGGGACGAGAGAGGCAATTCTGACGTTACGGCTAGTAATGGAAGCAAGGCTAAAGATAAATCAAGACACTTTCATAGGATTTGTCGACCTGGAAAAAGCGTTCGACAATATAAAATGGTGCAAGCTGTTCGAGATTCTGAAAAAAGTAAGGGTAAGCTATAGGGAGAGACGGGTCATATACAATATGTACAACAACCAAGAGGGAATAATAAGAGTGGACGATCAAGAACGAAGTGCCCGTATTAAGAAAGGTGTAAGACAAGGCTGTAGCCTTTCGCCCCTACTCTTCAGTCTGTACATCGAGGAAGCAATGACGGAAATAAAAGAAAGGTTGAGTGGAATTAAAATTCAAGGTGAGAGGACATCAGCGATACGATTCGCTGATGACATTGCTATCCTGAGTGAAAGTGAAGAAGAATTAAATGATCTGCTGAACGGAATGAACAGTCTAATGAGTACACATTATGGTTTGAGAGTAAATCGGAGAAAGACGAAAGTAATGAGAAGTAGTAGAAATGAGAACAGCGAGAAACTTAACATCAGGATCGATGGTCACGAAGTCAATAAAGTTAAGGAATTCTGCTACCTAGGCAGTAAAATAACCAATGACGGACGGAGCAAGGAGGACATCAAAAGCAGACTCGCTATGGCAAAAAAGACATTTCTGGCCAAGAGAAGTCTACTAATATCAAATACCGGCCTTAATTTGAGGAAGAAATTTCTGTGGATGTACGACTGGAGTACAGCATTGTGTGGTAGTGAAACATGGACTGTGGGAAAACCAGAACAGAAGAGAATAGAAGCATTTGAGGTGTGGTGCTATAGACGAATGTGGAAAAATTAGGTGGACTGATAAGGTAAGGAATGAGGAGGTTCTACGCAGAATCGGAGAGGAAAGGAATATGTGGAAAAAACTGATAAGGAGAAGGGACAAGATGATAGGACATCTGCTAAGACATGAGGGAATGACTTCCATTGTACTAGAGGGAGCTGTAGAGGGCAAAAACTGTAGAGGAAGACAGAGATTGGAATACGTCAAGCAAATAATTGAGGATGTAGGTTGCAAGTGCTACTCTGAGATGAAGAGGTTAGCACAGGAAAGGAATTCGTGGCGGGCAGCATCAAACCAGTCAGTAGACTGATGACAAAAAAAAAAAAAAAAAAAAAAAAAAAAAAATTATGTGGGAAGGTGATCTGACTGTAATTTTTACTTGGAGGTCAAGTGCTGGACATGCTATTTTACGATGGCCTCATTTCAACCAAGCTGATGTTGAAATGAAAGACACACTTCCAAAAGAATGTAAAATTGTTGTACAATCTATGGAGATTCATGTACCACTTGTTAAATATGAACCGAATTGTGAACAACGAGAAAATATACTGAAAAATCCGATTATCCTAATGTCTGTTAATGAACTTCAACCTGTAAAGTTGCAGGATTAAGTGTTCACAAGACTTTTGAGTTGAATATTAAAAATTTCTATAATCCTACAGAATTTGATATGTCTTATTTCATATTTGTTACATTTCAAACAAAACGTAAAAATACTCTGTTACATGAATCTTCATTATTCGATCACGTTAAGTTACAGAATTTATACCTGAAAATTGGAAGATACGAAATGTGGAATATTAATCCTCCAAATAATTTTCTGAAAGCTTACGCTGCGTTTCTCGATTTTAGACGAGTTATACTACTTAAAGCAGACACTGTCGTAACTCCATATAATTTAATAACGAACTATCTATGTGATTAACATGAATCGTAGAAAAAATATTGTTACAAGTAGGAAATAACTATGGAACTTTGTGCAAGTTTAACTGATAAAATTCCGAATGAGACACTTGCGTATATAGTACTGTACGGTAAAAAGAATTTGACATATGACGCACAGCACAGAATTTTAACTGAGAATTTTTAATAGATTATGACATAATTTTGAATTTTTAAAATCGGTTGAAAAATAAACAAAAATCGATATCTCAAAACTGCCTTCAGGCGAGAGCTGTTGTGTAACTCCTATCTACATGAAACCTCGCGGCTGACTCACTGAGATAAAACTCAATGGTCGCAGCTGGAGCAGTCTTATCGTTATCAAACTGCAGCTTCTTATTCTAATCTTAGTCTCTCACACGAATATGAACCTACCTCTCACTCATGTGTCATTTCTTTACTGAATAACAGATGGCTCTGATGTAAGTTCTACTGACTTTAAGATGTGAACATACTTCGTTTCAAACGTAACTAGCAATAATATCTGCGTTGTCATTGATATTTTCATGTTCTTTAGGATTCGTCTCATCAAATAAATGTAATATTGTGAAGAAAATAATTTAATTTATTTCAAGTGTAAATTAAACAAGTGAAACTGAGGAAATTAGAGTCAACTTTGTTTCTCGAACATCAACTTTATATACAAACTGTCGACCTTCACTTTCTGTCAAACTGTGCATCAGTACGTCGATTGAAGGACTGTGTTCATAGTTCTGATGAAATCTTTAAGTACGTCAAATGTGGGAAGAGGTAGCCATTTGACGCAGCATTTTCTATCCTCACCTGTGTACTTAAAACGTATCGAAAAAAAATGAAGCGGTTCAGTTAATTCTGAAGTTTGTCTTCGTGAAACGTCGTGTAAATAGAGTCAGAGACCCGAGTGGAAAGTGTTCGACCATAACGTTTTACTGTTTTTGTTTTTTAAATCTTACGTCTGATAAAGGAGAAAGAATTAGGAAAATTTTCGGTAAGGAATAGAACATATAAAAACCATTTTCATTTATTTTCTTACGTTTACCTTTTTCGTAGAAGAGATAATTTTTATAGTAAGAGAATGTAGTAAGAACAATATTCATTCCTCTTAATTTTCTATGTATTTCATTATAAAATATACGCTTTTAATGAAAATTAATGGGTTAGATTTGAAATTTGGACGACAGTAGAATCATTCAGCAGGTGCCGAGTAAATTTTTTAAAGAAAACGAGTGAGTGAGTGAAACGAACAAATGAGCTTTCTTTAAAAATTATGCTAGAAGCCGCTGATGATTCTACTCTCATTTACTTCCAGTGGGATAACTATTTACTCCTGGATTTGTTTGATGCCTCTGTTTTGTCTGCAAATTCTTTGCAGTTGCGTTTTTAGTAACCAGTTTCTGTTCTATTTCGTTTCTATTTGCCGTTCTGTCTTAATTCAAATCATTGTTGAATTCCTGTAGATTTTTGACATTATTCTACACTTTTTAATTTTATCACATCATATTTTTCAGTTTGAGCATGTAACTTCTATATAAGCATAGCCTTCCACAGCCGTTGTCGCAGTCATAAATTCTTCTGGGTATGTAACCACTCGTGAAATTGTGTAAAACAATCCGACGTTACGGGCAATACTGCAGATGGCGTTCCTCATGGTGTTTTGCTATCTTCTGGTGAGAAAACGTTTGGTTCTTATCTACTGGGTATTGAGAATGACGAAAACTAATGTTAGACGTCCTTTATTGCTGTTTGTGTTATTTCTTTCCGCTGGTGGAAACAGATGTTCTTGGTTGCTGTTTGCTGGCCGCTTTGGGCGAGTGGTTCTAGGCGCTTCAGTCTGGAGCCACGCTACTGCTACTGCTATGGTCTCAGGTTCGAATCCTGCCTCGGGCATGGATGTGTGTGATGTCCTTAGGTTTAAGTAATTCTATGTCTAGGGGACTGATGACCTCAGATGTTAAGTAGTGCTTCCAGCAATTTGAACCATTTTTGGTTGCTGTTTGCTTAATTGCTTGGCTCTGGTAGAAACAGACGAATGGGAAAACGGGTGGCTGCTGTGACGGAGCGCTGTTTACTTTCTGCCCCGTGCCGGGTGAGGCGTGCCAGTAGAACTCTGTGTACCTGTAGCCGCTATGGTGTGTCTCGCGCCTGTGTGTGTTGTGTTAATAGACTGGCAATATCGTATACACTATTATTGATGTCGCTGAAGCCGCGGTTTAGAACTACAATATGGCAGCGAGCGCAAAGGATGTATAAACAGCTGTTTATGTACGGATAAAACAGTCGTAACGAATAGAAATAAGCTGATACGACTACGTTGCTCTCAGAGTTTTGACACAATGGTCAATGCATGAGTCGTGTTTGGCTGTAATTTTTCGTACAACAGACGGAGGATACAAGGTTCAAAAATGGTTCAAATGGCTCTGAGCACTTTGGGACTTAACATCTAAGGTCATCAGTCCCCTAGAACTTAGCACGACTTAAACCTAACTAACCTAAGGACATCGCACACATCCATGCCCGAGGCAGGATTCGAACCTGCGACCGTAGCGGTCGCGTGGTTCCAGACTGAAGAGCCTAGAACCGCTTGGTCACAGCGGCCGGCCAGGATACATGGAAAAGAACAAAGCTTAACTAGAAACATCTAACGTATTTTTGATTTTGTACTTCTAACATTCTGCGTGGTGTCTGTTTGTTCAAAGTCGTGTCTCCCTACCACTTTCGCGCAACGACGCTCTGAGTGTGTTTTTCAGGGAATTGACTAGTTTGAACCTGGGACCTGTTGCTGGTAAGGAGACGCCAGACCACACATGAAATGTAGAGTTCAGAACAGTTCAGTGAGACTAGCGATGATATAATCAAATACTTAATGATTTCAGCGTCAGGATTTATTCGGAGCTATGTGACATACTACCGGATTTGCTTATCATGGCAGGGTTTTCATGGAAGGTGTTGAATTTGCCTGACACCTTACATACTGTATGGAAGCCTAAATAATTACATTACAGTTTGTCACATCCGAAATACCGGCAGTATTTAAATAGTTTGTGTATATTTAAGGGGTTTAATGATTAGCATTAACAGACGTAGCTTTTAACCAGTTTTGATCAACTTTGGATTTTATTCAAATAGTATGCTCGTTATGAAAGTGCTTCTGTAAGTAAAACGTGCTACTTATTGTTGATAAGAAGTATCTTTATTCATTTGTGTTTTCTTACGCAAACTATAGTCTGCTTTAAGTGTGTATGTATGTTACTTGATACTCTTCTCATAACACGACTCTACACTGTATGTCTTAACTCAACTCATACGCAAATATTTGATCAACTGCAGAAATTCTTTAAATCGCTTCGTAAAGCTTACAAGGCTATTTCGTTTCAGAAAATCGTGTTAGTACCACACACAAACTTCTTGACGCCGCCATCTTACCTCACCAAACAGGCTTCAGTATAAGCTTCGTCTTTGCCAGTGTAGTAATGTATGTCTGTGATTGTTTCGCGTGAGCCCTGGCAGCCAAGACGCCGGAAGTCTGTACCTGTCCACTCTATTCACGTTGGCGGGTGCCTCGACTATTTCTTTCGCCTCTCCAGTGTTCCTCCTGACGATAAGATGCTGTTCCGCTAGTACGCTCCTCGGAATTCTATCTATTTATCTCATTTACCCTGTTTCCTGCCACCTCTGAGTCGGTTGTCTTACTCGGATATATCTCTGTTGTTCTAATTTCCTTGTGCTGATCGCTCGCGCGTCTCGCCTACTTACGCGAGTCCACATTCACGCTCGATTCCATAAACTCACAGCAGCATGTAGCTTGTCAACTGCACCTTTCGTTAAGCCAAGAACATCTTCTGTTCTGTTGCTGCTTCGAAACATCGGCTTGATACCTGCCCGGCAGAGAATTTCGTCAACAAGTTTAGTGACCACTTGAACATATACTAGTAGGTCGACGTTTTACGCTTACTCCTACACTTCCCTACTTCGTTCATCCTTCGCCATAGTTTTATCTATCGTCATCATGCCATAACCATTGGCCCCAAAAATGGACCTGAGGTCTTGTAGTTCAGCCTTCAGATGTCCCTCATCGCTAATCCTGTGGGCCCTCTTGGTTAAAACGTGCAAGCCGGCCTGTGTGGTCGAGCGGTTCCAGGCGCTACAGTCTGAAACCGCGTGACCGCTACCGTCGCAGGTTCGAATCCTGCCTCGGGCATGGATGTGTGTGATGTCCTTAGGTTAGTTAGGTTTAAGTAGTTCTAAGTTCTAGGGGACTGATGACCTCAGATATTAAGTCCTATAGTGCTCAGAGACATTTGGACCATTTTTAAAATGTGCATGGCGGATTTCTTCTGTATCGGGAGACAATGAGAGATGGCATGTAGGTTTCTATTCGTGCTGGTGGTTTTCTGTATACTTTGTGGCCAAGTTTATCAGGCTTTCGGTAAACTTCCACGTCTATCTCCATAGAAAATTGGATTTCGCTGTGCTGATGATTGAAGTGTTAGTGGAAGTTCTCTAGCTCTTCTATCCTACGCAACAAGATAACGAAGGTGCCATGCAAATGTCGGAGCCAGCACTCAGGGCGTAATGATGCAGACTGGAGTGCTGGTTCTTCAAGTGCTTCCATGAGGATACCTGCTAAAATAGGCAAGAGAGGGGAAGCCATAGCTAAGCCCCTGCCTGTTCACAGAATTTCCCTTTCCACCCGCAATAAGTCGTAGAATATCCAGATTGACAATTCTGTCAAATACCCAGAAAATTTTTATTGATCTAAGTTTTAGTTTATCCTTCACTTTATAGCGGAGTGTTCGCTGTTTTGAAACTTACTGTGTGCCACACTAGATCTTAAAACTGGAACCTTGTCTTCAATGCTCTTTACCGGCTAAGCTTCGCCGATCAATTTTTTTCCTTCTCTTCTCTTGTAGGTCTTTCTGCTTATCTCTCTCCTTCCAAGCTTCCACTATACGAGAGCTACTCTGGCTTGTTCGAAGTGTGTGATGCCATGTTCTCCAGGGGGCTTTAAATTATTATCGTCACATCAGATTTATGTTAGAGCTTAACAGGCTATCAATGATATCCTGTATTACGAGTAAGTAATTAATTTTGACTATAACTTGATTCGTGAGTTAACATGTGTTGCAAAGGCAGACGAGAGTAGCCAAATAAACGGCAGCGATAGCCCAGCATAGAAGTATTGTCCATAATTTTTGACAGTCGTCATTACAACTAATTCTGAAGTTAGTCATTTTCGCCAAGGTGGGGCTTTTCGTTCTATGGGAGTCTTTGTGCTACTTTTGGAAGGTCCTTCGCTCCTGGGTACGCCAGAGAGGCGCCAGAAAGTACATCTGGTAGTTAAAAGAAGCCAGTGAGTGGCAGTTTAACCACCCTCGCTCTGACAACGGCCTTGTCAGAGAGGACGGAGACGTGAACAGAGGGCCAGGCCACTATCTTGCTCTTCGTCTGGGAAACTGCCTCTAAAAAGCTGGAGGAGTCAGCAATGACCAACGGCGTGGGGATGAAGAAGACAATGAGAACCACTGCATAAAGACACATAATGTCCATCCACAGGATATGGGGCCTGTAATTGAAAAAGTGTCATGATGATCTCTTCATAGGTAAAAGATACCGGACTAGTCTCCCTTTCTGCCGAAGTGAAGGTGATCGTGTGAAAGAGGGGATATAAACAAAGACGGGATAACATTCTGCGAAACGGGGCGTGGAATGTCAGAAGTCGGAACGTAATGGGAAACCTAGAAAATCTGAAAAGTGAAATGCAACGTCACAGTCTAGGCATAGTGGATTGTCAGTGAAGTGAAATAAAAAAAAAAAAAAAAAAAAAAAGAGGCTACATTCCAGTAACCTGTTGTCCGTATTTGGTTGCGTGATGTTTCTGTTTCTTTAAATTTACAACTAATATTTGATTATATTGTGTACCCCGGTAGCTGAGTGGTCAGCGTGACAGAATGTTAATCGTAAGGGCCTGGGTTCAATTCCCGGCTGAGTCGGAGATTTTCTCCGCTTAGGGACTGGTTGTTGTGTTGTCCTAATCATCATCATTTCAAGTCACCGACGTGGCGTCAAATTGAAAGACTTGCACCCGGCGAACGGTCTACCCGACGGGAAGCCCTAGTCACACATTTACATTTGATTATATTGCGTTGGTCTTTGGCGACGTTGTCCGTTACTGATCGTTCAAGAACATGAATCAGCAGCCCCATCGCCATAGCGGTTACGCAGTACCAGCCGGGGGTGGATTTCTTCATCCTGGTTCCCAGGCGTATAATTTGGTTAATTATTTAGGTTCCAAATACTTCTTAAAATTATTAGTTCCACGTACAAGATGCTGCTCAGGCGTTTCGCTGGGAAAATTCGTAAGCTACATTACACCTTTTTGTCCCCTATTATATCAACGAAGGCGTGTTACAGACTGTTCGTTGTAACAATATTTCAGATCGCTTGCAACAGGATACAGTGTATGTACACGTGTTTATTCGAAAATTGATTGACTTTTTGTGGACTCAAACGAAAAATCACAAAAATATATTGGAAAACTGTTGGTACCAGCCACGAAAAATCTCCGCGTGATGGGATTGGTGGCACAACCAAGCGACTGGCTACTCACGCAAGCCTATAAAGGTTACCAACAAATCAAACATTGACGCCGAAAGATCTGTTCTACTTTTGCGACCAGTACCAATTACAACTTATGTTCCAAAACAAGAAAGCGAAGAAAATAAAAGTTTCAAGAATTAAGATGGTGAGAAATCAGCACGTTTGCCGGTATGAGAGAACATCGTCAATTTATACCACTTCTACATCTACATCTACATGTATACTCCGGAAGCCACCCAACGGTGTGTGGCGGAGGGCACCTTATGTGCCACTGCCATCACCTCTCTTTCCTGTTCCAGTCGCGTATGGTTCGCGGGAAGACCGACTGCCGGAAAGCCTCCGTGCGTGCTCGAATCTCTCTAATTTTACATTCGTGATCTTTTCGGAAGGTATAAGTAGGGGGAAGCAATATATTCGATACCTCATCCACAAACGCACCCTCTCGAAACCTGGACAGCAAGCTACACCGCGATGCAGAGCGCCTCTCTTGCAGAGTCTGCCACTTGAGTTTGCTAAACATCTCCGTAACGCTATCACAGTTACCAAATAATCCTGTGACGATACGTGCCGCTCTTCTTTGGATCTTCTCTATCTCCTCTGTCAACCCGACCTGGTACGGATCCCACACTGATGAGCAATATTCAAGTATAGGTCGAACGAGTGTTTTGTAAGCCACCTCCATTGTTGATGGACTACATTTTCTAAGGACTCTCCCAATGAATCTCAACCTGGTACCCGCCTTACCAACAATTAATTTTGTATGATCATTCCACTTCAAATCGTTCCGCACGCATACTCCCAGATATTTTACGGAAGTAACTGCTACCAGTGTTTGTTCCGCTATCATATAATCTTTCTATGTATTCGCAATACATTACATTTGTATATGTTAAGGGTCAGTTGCCATTCCCTGCACCGAGTGCCTATCCGCTGCAGATCTTCCTGCATTTCGCTGCAATTTTCTAATGCTGCAACTTCTCTGTATACTACAGCATCACCCGCGAAAAGCCGCATGGAACTTCCGACACTATCTACTAGGTCTACTAGGTCTGTTTGTATCAGCAAAGTTTTCAATGGTACAACAACTTTTGTCGTTGAAGTATCTAGCGCAGCCATGCTAAATCTGAAATTGATGGAGTTGTTACCTGGTCCTTAAGTCACCTGTATGTATGATAAATAATAGTCAATTGGCAACATTATTCACATATCAACGGGACAAAATGATACTCTGATAAAATTTATGTATCGTCAACGCCCGGCTCATTCACTTTATTGGTCCGAAAGACAGGATACTTCTTGGGTACCGGAACACCACCTCATCTCCTCCCACCGTTTTCCTTCTATACCATCATCTGGCCGACATTTCAAGAAAATGAGCTGAAGAAAGTGACTCAAATATTTCGAAAAAAATTTAACTGCTATGTTGAGAAGTTTAAAATAAAAATTTATTTTACTTTTTGCTTGCCACGTATGTGAGATAATCCTACAGATTTGGAAAACGGCTTTCTAAGCAGACAGGTACCACCACAATGTTTTGAAATGTATATTAGGAAATAAAATTACAGGCTTTGAAACCTGGTTGAAGAAACCCGCTCATGGTTGATATTGCTTCACCCCTATGGCGATGAGGTTGTGGTTCATGTCCCTGAACGGGTAGTGACAATATCACCATGGACTAACACAATATAGTGCGACACTACTTATCAGTTTAAAAATAGATACCACATGTAATCAAACACGGACAGCAGGTTGCTGCAATGTAGTCTGTTGCAGTGGTACTTTCCCTCAAATTTGTCCGTCATTTTCAGATACTGTTACCATACATTAGAAAATCAAAAATGATTTTCTGGATATCTGAAAACATGCTCTTTCCAACTACGATTAGTTTTTCACTGTCTCACAGTCCGCCCCAGTAGCTGAGTGGTCGGCGTGACGGATTGCCGTCCTCTGGGCCCGGGTTCGATTCCCGGCTGGGTCGGAGATTTTCTCCGCTCAGGGACTGGGTGTTGTGTTGTGTTCATCATCATTTCATCCCCATCCGGCGTGCGGGTCGCCCAATGTGGCGCCGAATGTAATAAGACCTGCGATATGGCGGCCGGACCTGCCCCGCGAGGGGCCTCCCGGCCAATGACGCCAAACGCTCATTTCCATTTCCACTGTCTCACAAAAATCATCTACGTCTACAACTACATCTGTATCTAAAGAGATACTGTACAGATCACACTTGAGTGCTTGGTAGAGGGTTCATCGAACCACTTTCAGAGTAATTGTAAGTTATTCCAATCTCGAACACATGTACCTTACCGTGCGAGCTCTGATTTCCCTTATGTTATAACACTACTGGCCATTAAAATTGCTACACCAAGAAGAAATGCAGATGATAAACGGGTATTCATTGGACAAATATATTATACTAGAACTGACATGTGATTACATTTTCACGCAATTTGGGTGCATAGATCCTGAGAAATCAGTACCCAGAACAACCACCTCTGGCCGTGATAGGCTACAATCCGACCTTTAACAAAGTCGGAAACGTGATGGTACGCATTCTCCTCCTTACACGAGGCATCACAACAACGTTTCACCAGGCAACGCCTGTCAGCTGCTGTTTGTGTAAGAGAAATCGATTGGAAACTTCCCTCGTGTTAGCACGTTGTAGGTGTCACCACCGGCGCCAACCTTGTGTGAATGCTCTGAAAAGCTAATCATTTGCATATCACAGCATCTTCCTGTCGGTTAAATTTCGCGTCTGTAGCACGTCATTTTCGTAGTGTAGCAGTTTTAGTGGCCAGTAGTGTATTACGATCGTTTCTCCCTAAGTTGGTCGGCGTTAACAAAATATTTTCGGATTCGGAGGGGGAAGTTGGTGATTTAAATTTCGTGAGAAGAGTCTGCCGTAACGAAAAGAGTTTTTTTTTTTTTTTTAATGATGTCCACCCCAAGTCTTGTATCATGTCAGTGACACTCTCTCCCTATTTCACGATAATACAAAACGTGTCGCTCTTCTTTGAACTTTCTCTATGTAATCCGTTAATCCAGTCTCGTAAGGATCCCAGATCGCATAGCAGTACTCCAAAAGAGAACGTACAAGCATAGTGGAGGGAGTCTCTTTAGTTGATCTGTTACATTTTCTAAGAGTTCTGCCAATAAAAAGGAGTCTTTGGTTTGCCTTCCTCACATTTTCTATACGTTCTTTCCTGTTTAAGTTATTCATAATTGCAATTCCTTATTTAGTTAAATTTACGGTCTTTAGATTTGACTGATTTTTCGTGTAGCCACAGTTTAACGGATTCCTTTTTTGCACTACGTGGATGAGCTCACACTTTTTATGTTTTCGGCGAATGTGTAGATTTCTGGAAAATACACACATGAAAAAAAGTTTTATATCACCTCGGTTCGCGATGTCGTTATCCGGAAGGAAGTCATTCACAAGATGTGGACGATGGGGGCGCGAGCTGTCGTCCATGAAGACGAATGCCTCGCCAATATGCTGCCGAAATGGCTCCACTGTCGGTCGGAGGATAGCACTCACTTTTAGTGCAGTCGTTACGGCGCCTTCCATGACCGCCAGCGGCGTACGTCAGCCCCACATAATGCCACCCCAAAACAGCAGGGAACCTCCACCTTGCTGTACTCGCTGGACAGTTTGTCTAAGGCGTACAGCATGACCGGGTTGCCTGGTTGAAGGCATATGGGACACACATCGGTGAAGAGAACGTGATGCCAATCCTGAGTGATCTATTCGGCATGCTGTTGGGCCCGTCTGTACCGGCCTGCATGGTGTCATGGTTGCAAAGATGAACCTCGCCATGGACGTCGGGGGTGAAGTTGCGCATTATGCAGCCTATTGCGCACAGTTTGAGTCGTAACACGACGACCTGTGGCTGCACGAAAAGCATTATTCAACATGGTGGCGTTGCTGTCAGGGTTCCTTCGAGCCATAATCCGTAGGTAGCGGTCATCCACTGCAGTAGTAGCCATTGAGTAGTTTGAGCGAGGCATGTTATCGACAGTTTCTGTGTCTCTGTATCTCCTCCATGCCCGAACAACATCGCTTTGGTTCACTCCGAGACGCCTGGACACTTCCCTTGTTGAGAGTCCTTCCTAGCACAAAGTAACAATGCGGACGCGATCGAACAGCGGTATTGACCGTCTAGGCATGGTTGAACTGCAGACAAAACGAACCGTGTACCTCCTTCCTTGACTGGAACTGATCGGCTGTCGGACCCCCTCCGTCTAATACACGCTGCTCATGCATGGTTGTTTACATCTTTGGGCGGTTTTAGTGACATCTCTCAATAGTCAATGGGACTGTGTCTGTGATACAATATCCACCGTCAACGTCTATCTTCAGGAGTTCTGAGAACCAGGATGATCCAAAACTTTTTTTTGATGTGTGTAGCAGGTGAATGAAATTTTGTATTCCACATCCTTTTGCTACGAAGCTATTGCGCATTAAATTTCATGTAACCAATGCGTTTACTCAACGAGATATAAGTATCCAAAAATAACGTTTTCTTTGGGCCGCGATTTTTGCGCCAAAATTCGATTGAAATTATCTGGCATTGGTAGCCCGCGTTGGATAATCAAATACAATTTGTTTTCCGCTTCAGACCATGGTCTTTCTAATGAGCGCAGATTGGAGAGTTTTATAGAATATAGGTTTTTGCAAAGTCAAGTAGAAAATACTGAATTCATTACTTTTTTACAAATCTTCAAATCTGCACTTAATTTAATCAGTATTGGAAAGAGGGGCATAAATGAAACTTAATATTTGAGAGCCTTGTTTCGTTAGGTTACTACTTGCCAAGATTCTCTTTCGTCGTACCTTTAGTTCCTGAAATATAAAAAGCCGAACTTCGATGTATTTTCTGGAAACTTACCCGACGGTTTCCTAGCTGAATATCGCTGTTAAAAATCTTCTCATTATTATTATTAATGGAACGCATAAATCTTTACAAGATAGCTAAATTTCATTTCTTTTAACATAATGTTGTCCGAGATATAATAGCTCAAAGTAGCCGGATATTTACGGTCACTTTGCGTCACGTCACGAGTGGAATAATATAAATGACTGTATCTCAGCCAGTATTGTTTCGACGAACGTAAAACCTTGCCAACGTTCATTGGGGACATGTGCGAATGTTCACATAAAATTTTAACGAATACTGAAGTGGCTGAGCAAGGAGGCCATGGTGAGATGACGTGGAATGACTGCTTTGCTAACAGCACGACATTGCCTTCAGCGCCTCTCCTTGTCTCGTGACCATATCGATTGGATCCTAGACGACTGGAAAACCATGATGTGGTCAGATGAGTCCCGATTTCGGTCGATAAGAAGTGATAGTAGGTTTCGAGTCTGGCGCAGAACTGACGAGGCAATGGATCAAGTTGTCAACAAGGCACTATTAAAGCTGGTGGTTGCTCCATAATGGTGTGGTTTGTGTTTACGTTGAATAGACTGGATTCTATGGTCCAACTCAACCGATCATTGACTGGAAATAGTTATGTTCAGCTACTTGGAGACCATTTGCGGCCATTCATGGAGTTCATCTTCCGAACGATGATGTCATGTCACTTGGCCACAGTTGTTCGCGATTGATTTGAAGAATATTCAGGACAGTTTGCATGAATGACGTGGTCACCCAGATCGTCCGACACGAATCCCATCGAACCTTTATGGAACATAATCTAGAGGTCAGTTTGTTGACAAAATCCTGCACTGGCAACACTTTTGCAGCTGTGGATAGTTACAGAGGCAGCTTGGCTAAATATTTCCACAGGGGACTCCCAACGACTTGAGTCCATGTGACGACGAGTTGTTGCATTACGCTGGGCAAAAAACATACAACATAATATTGGGAGGTATTCCATGACTTTTCTCACTTCAATGTAGGTGCGAGGAAGGTAATTCTGAAGTAACCTCGGGTAACAAAAGAAATACTGCAACTGATCGACGAAATTAGGAAGAACGAATATGTCCAGGAAAAGGCAGAAATACAGCAATATAATTCACATAGGAATTAAATAAATAGGAAGTGAAGGGAAGCCAAGGTCACATGGCTGCAGGAAAAACACGAAGAAAACGAAAAAGAAGTGACCTTCCGAAGGACTGACGCAGCATATAGAAAAGTCAAAGCCACCTTCGGTGAAATTAAAAGAAAGGTTGGTAACATTCAGAGTGCAATGGGAATTCCACTGTTAAATACAGAGGAAGAGCAGAATACGTGGAAGCAGTACACTGAAGGATTCTGTGAGGTGGTGGACTTGTCTGAGGACTTGATACAAGAATAAACTGGGTTCCAGTACTAGAAATTGAATTTAAAAGAGCTCTGGAAGACTTGTGATCAAATCAAGCAGAAGTAATTGATAACATTCCATCGTAATTTCTAAAATCACTGGGAAAAATGACAGAAAAGATTATTCACGTTGATGTATATAATCGTGTGAGTGGAAATGTACCATAAGACTTTCGGAAAAATGTCTCCACATTGTGCCGAAGATATCAAGTTCCGATAGGTGAGTAAACTGTCACACAATCACTTTTGCACTTATCTCCTGTTTTAGAATGTTGACGGAGTTCAGTGTATCCACTGAACAATTTTGTATGATTGATGTAACACTGCCTTTGAAAATGACATGAAAGAATACCGAAACCCGTAAGGTGATTTTGGGAATTATAGAAAACTGTGATCAAGACGTTCGAAAGTTATTAAATTGCATCCAAATGGTCAGTTTATCTCACAACGTTTTCATGCAAATTGCAGCTATCGCACAATCAGCTTAACATCTCATGCGTAGAATAATATACGAAGAGTGGAAAAGAAAATTAAGGTTTTTTTATATGATTATTTGTTTGACATTAGGAAAGGTAAAAGCCCCAGAGAGGCAGATCTGATTTTGTGGTCGATAACGGAAGAAAGATAGAAGTAAAACCAAGATATAGGAAAAGAGGAGGGTATACAATACGTACAAGAACCAAGAGGGAACAGTAAGGTTGGAATACCAAGAACTAAGTGAGCCTAGTGTTCTATCTATAGATCGCAGAAGCAATGACGGAAATTAAAGGAAGGTTCAAGAGTAGGATTAAAGCTCAAGGGAAAGGAGTCAATGATAAGATTCGTTGACGAGATTGATATCTTCTGTGGATTTGAAGACTAATTACAGGTTCTGTTGATTGGAATGAACAGTGCATGAGTATAGGATATGGATTGAGGGTAAAGTGGAAAAAGGCAAGAGTGATGAGAAGTAGCAGAAATGAGAACAGCGAGAAGCGTAACATCAAATTGGTGGTCACTATGTAGACGAAGTTGAGGAATTCTGCTACTCTGGAAGCAAAATAACCCATGAAGAAAGCAAGCAGGACAGGAAAAGCACACTCCCACAGCCAAAGATGGTGTTCCTGGCGAAGAGAAGTCTACTAGTGTCAAACTTATGCCTTAATTTGGAGAAGAAATTTCTGAGAATGTACGTTTGGGGCACAGCAGTACATAGTAGTGGATCATGGACTTCGGGAAAAGCAGAACAGAAGAGAATCAAAGCGTTCGAGGTGTGGAGCTACAGGAATTTCGTTCTCTCTGTTTCCTTCTAACTCCGCACATGTTCAGCCAAGATGCTGAGAACTAGAAACTGTTACATTGAATCTCAGGGCTCGAACTGAGAGGAATTTTTTTATCTCTGGGAGATTATTTTAGCCGAGTGAATCCATTGAATTTCTTCGTGACAAGTTAATTCATCTGAATAACACTAGAGACGTAGGAATTTGAAAATGACTGACAAGATGAGGGTGTTCGCCGTAGGATAGGCGGAGAACGGAACATATGGAAAACACTGTAAAGTAGAAGGGGTAGGATGACACGTCATTTGTTAAGGTATCAGGAATTAACCCCCTTCATCCTAGAGGGAACTGTAGAGTGTGAAAGCAGTATGGGAAGGCAGAGACTGGAATACATCCAGCAGATAACAGAGAAAATAGGGTGAAAGTACGATTCTGAAGTGAGCAAGGAGGTGCAGGAGAAGAGTTAATGGCGCATCAAGATTGATGAATGAAAAAAAAAGTGGACCCCTCTGCAAAGTTGGCTATTTCCTTCATTTTCTTCGAAATCCAATGTTTAAAATCACCCCCCCCCCCCCCCCCCCCCTCGCCCTCCCACCGCAAGGCTGTGTCTCACTGGGACCCAAGTTTCCGTGGCTGCTACAACAAGTCTCTCCACCAAATGGTCGTATTTAGGTGGCACCTCGAAATAGTTTATCAGAGTACCCCGGGCACCAGAAGGCCAATATAAGATTGACGGTTAGTCGAAGAAATAATGATCTTGTTGCTCTCTAGTTGCTAGAATCAGATCATCCGGAATTCCGAAGCTAACTTTAAATTAAGATTGAATCCGGTCCAACAAGGCTAGACGCAGCCGCTAAGATATTCTGCCACATATTACTACCATGTATTTCCCTCACCCTTAATTAGAAGTTTTATTTCTTCATTTTGTATGGTTTTCCTTCATTAACTGGCCGATAATATCTATTATCGAGGAAATGTTTTCATCTATTTCAGTGTATTATTTACCTTTTTCAATATTGTGTTCATTACTAATATATTTGTAGGTCTTTCGTCAAAATATACATATTTCAGTCTGTAGTCGACTCTTATTGAAACAGAGTTGTGCTACTCAAAAATGGTTCAAATGGCTCTGAGCACTATGGGACTTAACTACTGAGGTCATCAGTCCCCTAGAACTTAGAACTACTTAAACCTAACTAACCTAAGGACATCACACACATCCATGCCCGAGGCAGGATTCGAACCTGCGAGCGTAGCGGTCACGCGGTTCCAAACTGACGCGCTTAGAAGTGCACGGCCACACCGGCCGGCAGTTATGCTACTCCCTTCCGCCCTTAATATTTCATCACGCCTGATCTCTTCCATTGTGACTGAGAAGGTAAGGTCGAATCACAGGTATACTAACAGATGAGTTCGGTGCTTTAGGTAGGGTCAGGGCAGGGAGCAGTGTAGCGTGTACTTCTGTCCAAGCCACGCTGCCGGGAACCTTGTTTCACTTTTTTTCCACAGAAGCAAGCGTTACCCGTGACAGTGCAGAAATTCTGCCCTTGCGTTAGTCGACGTAAGCTCAGTTATCAGTGTAGGAGTTCACCGTTCGAGATAAGGCTACGATTGGTGAGACTTGCGTGAGCTCCGCGCTGCCCCGCCAGTAGTCCAGCATGGCGACGGCAGGGAGCGGCGGGGAGGAAACCCAGCGGCTGCTGACCGGTCCGCCACTGACTGAGGCGGAGGTGGCGGGGGCGGAGGTGCCCCTGGCGGCCTACCTCGTCCAGAAGCTGACCGCCCACGGGGACCGCCTTCTTCAGGTCTGTGCATGGGTGCACATGTGTATCCGGTATTTACAATGCATGTGTTACAGCAGACTGTTAGGTTTTTGGAGAACATGGTTGTGGAGATGAAGCAGCGATCAGTATGATTAATCAATTATTCAAAAACAGTCTTAATCGCATTTATTATTATTATACCGCCAACCGGTTTCAGCTCTACGTAGGGGTCATCTTAAGGGCGTTTACACCATTGGTCGACTGCTGGTGGTGTCACTCCTGTCTATATAGTTTCCTGCCGTAATATAGATAGGAGTGACACCACCAGCAGCAGCATATTGCGGAGACATGGCTTAGCCACGGCCTGGGGGATGTTAGTTCTACATGGTTCGCAGGAGAGATTCTGTAAAATTTGGAAGGTAGGAGACGAGATACTGGCAGAAGTAAATCTGTGGTGGTGTCACTCCTGTCTATATAGTTTCCTGCCGTAATATAGACAGGAGTGACACCACCAGCAGTCGACCAATGGTGTAAACGCCCATAAGATGACCCCTACGTAGGGTTGAAACCGGTTGGCGGTATAGTAATAATAAATGCGATTAAGACTGTTTTTGAATAATAGACTGCTAGGTGCTGTCCGAAATGTTCAGGACCATCCCAACCCCTTCTGTGGGATATGCGGTTAGTAGCTATGACCCTGGACCTGACAAGCAGTCTGCTTAGGAAGAAACTGGTTGACAGTCCAGCCTGTAAGTCCTTGAAATCGTACAAGGTGACTGCTGCGTTCATTCCTGCAAAAGTCGACTTTCTCATCGCCTGGTGCGGCTAAGCTTGTGCTCTGTCACTAACGACGTGGCGAAGTTGTAACCTCCCCCCCCCCCCCCCCCCCACCAATTTATCTTTTCTTATCCTATTTCGTCACCGACGGGCCTTTCTTCGCCGCAGTTGTATGAACCTGAACAACAGTAATTTTTAATCCAATTTAATTTCCTTCTTTGAGACTCACATGATAATACTGAGTTCGAAGTCAATTGAAACAAGTGCACACATTATACTTTGTTTCCCGTGATACAGGGGTTTAACCAACACGTGCAAGGCCACAGCTTCAAGCCACAGCTTCAATCAGCCATTGGTCCTCTGTGTTTCCTTCTAACTCCGCACATGTTCAGACAAGATGCTGAGAACTACAAAATGTTATATTGAATCTCAGGGCTCGAACTGCGATGAATTTTTTATCTTTGGGAGATTATTTTAGACGAGTGTATTCATGGAATTTATTTGTGACAAGTTAATTCATTTGAATAACACTAGAGACGTAGAAAGCCACTGTGGATACCTGTTGGGGTTTAAGTATCCTGTTGCATAGCAAAAGGTATAAGGGCGAATGTCTAGAACGTTCCCCAAAATAACGTGAGGATATTTTACTACTACACCCACATGCAATTCGCTATTGAACTCCATACATTCTGAGTTCCTCACAGATGAGACACGAAACCAAAAGCTTACTTCTTTTCATTCGTCATAACAAAGAATTATTTGAAACTTCCTGGCAGATTAAAACTGTGTGCCCGACCGAGACACGAACTCGGGACCGCTGCCATTCGCGGGCAAGTGCTCTACCATCTGAGCTACAGAAGCACGACTCACGCCCGGTACTCACAGCTTTACTTCTGCCAGTATCTCGTCTCCTACCTTCCAAACTTTACAGAAGCTCTCCTGCAAACCATGCAGAACTAGCACTCCTGAAAGAAAGGATATTGCGGAGACATGGCTTAGCCACAGCCTGGGGGATGTTAGTTCTGCATGGATCGCAGGAGAGCTTCTGTAAAGTTTGGAAGGTAGGAGACGAGGTACTGGCAGAAGTAAATGTGTGAGTACCGGGCGTGAGTCGTGCTTCGGTAGCGCAGATGGTAGAGCACTTGCCCGCGAAAGGCAAAGGTCCCGAGTTCGAGTCTCGGTCGGGCACACAGTTTTAATCTGCCAGGAAGTTTCATGTCAGCGCACACTCCGCTGCAGAGTGAAAATCTCACTCTGGAAACATCCCCCAGGCTGTGTCTAAGCCATGTCTCCGCAATATCCTTTCTTTCAGGAGTGCTGGTTCTGCATGGTTCGCAGCTTCTGTAAAGTTTGGAAGGTAGGAGACGAGATACTGGCAGAAGTACAGCTGTGAGTACCGGGCGTGAGTCGTGCTTCGGTAGCTCAGAAGGTAGAGTACTTGCCCGCGAAAGGCAAAGGTCCCGAGTCTCCGTCGGGCACAAAGTTTTAATCTGCCAGGAAGTTTCATGTCAGCGCACACTCCGCTGCAGAGTGAAAATCTCATTCTGGAAACATCCCCCAGGCTGTGGCTTAGCCATGTCTCCGCAATATCCTTTCTTTCAGGACTGCTAGTTCTGCATGGTTCGCAGGAGAGCTTCTGTAAATTTTGGAAGGTAGGAGACGGGATACTGGCAGAAGTAAAGCTGTGAGTACCGGGCGTGAGTCGTGCTTCGGTAGCTCAGATGGTAGAGTACTTGCCCGCGAAAGGCAAAGGTCCCGAGTCTCGGTCGGGCACACAGTTTTAATCTGCCAGGAAGTTTCATGTCAGCGCACACTCCGCTGTAGAGTGAAAATCTCATTCTGGAAACATCCCCCAGGCTGTGGCTAAGCCATGTCTCTGCAATATCCTTTCTTTCAGGAGTGCTAGTTCTGCATGGTTCGCAGCTTCTGTAAAGTTTGGAAGGTAGGAGACGAGATACTGGCAGAAGTAAAGCTGTGAGTACCGGGCGTGAGTCGTGCTTCGGTAGCTCAGATGGTAGAGTACTTGCCCACGAAAGGCAAAGGTCCCGAGTCTCGGTCGGGCACACAGTTTTAATCTGCCAGGAAGTTTCATGTCTGCGCACACTCCACTGCAGAGTGAAAATCTCATTATGGAAAGAATTATTTATTATTATTTTGTAAGTTACAAATAATTAAAGCTTAAATACAAACACTTCCATGATGTCTCCAAAACGCGGAAACAGTGATATTTCGTTTGCCCATTTTACATACCCTTTGTAAAGAAAACATCCTTATTCAGACCTCTAACTTAATTTATTAATGCATACTCTAAGGCAATAAAAAAAACGACTCACCACAGTTGAATTTTCCGAATCAGACAGAAATCGAAGGATGTGATGTAAATGTGAGATAAACAAATTATTTCAGTTATATAAGCCAATCAAATTATTTCAGTTTAAGAAAAATTGTATTATTTATTCTTAAAGAAAGAGCTTCAAAAATTTGGTAAGTCAGTAACGGGTTGGTCCACCTCTGGCCCTCCTGCAACCAGTTATTCGGCTTGGTATTGGTTGTCAGGGTCGTTGGACGTCCTCCTGAGGGGTACTGTGCCAAACCCTGTCCAACTGGTGCGTTATACCCGAACTGGTTGGAGGGTCCTGACCATAATGCTACAAACTTTGTCACTTGGGGTGGCATCCGACGACCTTGAAACATCCTGGCAGATTAGAACTGTGTGCCAGACCGAGACTCGAACTCGGTACCTTTGCCTTCCATAGGCAAGTGCTGTACCGACTGAGCTACCCACGCACGACTGACGACCCGTCCTCACAGCTTCAATTCTGCTAATACTTCGCCTCCTACCTTCCAAATTTCAGAGAAGCTTTTCTGCGAAGCCTGTAGAACTAGCACACTTGGAAGGTAGGAGATGACGTACTGGTAGAATTGAAGGTGTGAGGATGGGGCATGAGTCGTGCTTGGGTAGCCCAGTCGGTAGAAGCAAAGGTCCCTGTTGGCCAAGGTAGCGTTTGGCAAGCACGTAGACAAGGAAACTCTTGCCATGTGTGGGCGGGCATTATCTAGCTGAAATGTGAACTCAAGGTGGCTAGCCATGGAGGCCTACAAAACGGTGCGCAGAATTTCGTCGACTTGACGCTGTGCTGTAAGTGTACTGCGAATGACAACCATAGTTGTCCGGCTATGAAAACAAATGGCACCCCAGACCGTCGCTCTCAGTTGTCGAGCCGTATGGTGGGAGACAATCAGATTAGTATCATGCCACTATCTGGGGGTTCTCCAGACACGTTTCGGCTGAACCCTCATTGACTGGTGGATAATTGTCTTCAGTGATTAACCCCGATGGCAGGGAAGACGTGTCTGGAGACGCTCCAGACAACAGTGGGATACCAAACAGATTGTCGCCCGCCATAAGCCCGACGACCAGGACTGATGGTCTGGGGTACCTTTACAGCATAACGGTACGTCGACGACATTGCCTTTCGTGGCAAGCCATCCTGGACTTACATCTCAGCAAAATAATGCCCACCCGCACATGTCACAAGTTTCTACTGCTTGTCTTCGTGGATACCTTCCTTGCCCAGAAAGGTCGCCGAATGTCTCGCCAATTGGCGCATTATGGTCGGGGCCCTCCAACCAGCTCGGGATAAGGACAGAATTTGGCACGGTATCCCTCAAGGAGGACGTCCAACAACTCTGTCAATCAACGCCAAGCCGATTAACTGCTTGCATCAAGGCCAAGGTGGCTCAGATTGTGATTTATTTCTCTTGACTATATCTTCCAATTTTTCTGAAATTGTAATGATTTGTTTGTTTATAAATGTACACCGTATCCACCGAGTTTGGTCCCATTCCGATAACTCTGTGGTGCGTCGCTTTTTGGTCATAGAGTGTGTCGATGTTTAAGGCACGATGACGAAAAATCAGCAAAGGATATAGAAACTAAAATATTTATATTCACTACGGCACTGAAACTAAAAAAAATTGTGGACATTACTTACGTGCTTTTCTGCAAGTCATCATAATGTAAATTCATAGGATTGGAAATCCGCGGCCACACCCGTCAGTAGTTTTTAAACGCAATATTTAGCCGTTAAAACTGTATTACTGTAGCAGCTCTTTTACGTAAGATTTACATATGCGGGAACCTATGTTTTTATTCGTAAATATCTTTTCATTTCATAAACTTTTTATATCTTTCTAATAGCAAGACTGATTTGCTTTCTCAGTCTTGAGACTTCCTAATAGCAGACTTGCCTTCAGTTCAACATCTTATGACCTTCTCTTTCTGATTTGTCGGCAATGAGACATTTGGAGGGGGAATCAAAGATCACGGAGAAGAAATGAAAATTTCAAGTTTGCCAGAGGCATGTTAATTCAGAGACGGGAAGGAACCTGAGAGATCAGTTGAACGAAATAATACTATCTTGAAACATGTTATGAGATGAATGCCAACAAAAGTAAAACAGAGACAATGGAACGTAGTCGAACTGAATCGGTGGATACTGAAGGAATTAGATTAGGAAAAGAGCACATGACTTTTGATATTTGGACAGTAAAATAAGTGAGCATAATCGTTACAGAGAGGATAACATTAAAATGGTTTCTGTAAAAGAGAAATATTAACATGGAAGTAGGAGTGCAATACCGTCTCAGGACCAAATATGCACACCGGCCGTTTGACGAACTATATCAAGAGGAAACCATGCTCCGTTCCTAAGTCACACCCCTTTCTTTCCCTCTGATAAGTGACATCCCTTGACCAATCAGAAAACTTATAAGGGAACATTGTATGTCCTATGCCGCCAATGTTAAATTATCGAATTTTGTGACCCATTATCTAGGAAACATTTTAAGACACCAACTTACAGTTTTCCATAATTATTGAATGCACCTTTCTATGTACACTGAACTAGAATTATTACTGAAATTGTATTGTGGGGAATGTTATTTTTTTTTTCAAATACTCAATTTTTGACAGAATGTTGTAAATAACTGAACATAAAATCAAAACAACTCAGGATATTTTAATTATTCTAGTTCCATATGTGTTGAATCTCACACGTAGCATGCTGTGAAAATTTCTTGTCTCTACCATCAGCCCTTTTTTAGAAAACTGGTCATTTACTGCAAAAAATGTAGTTCTGAGATACTAAGGTTTAAAACTTTTATATTACAAATTCTTATACAGACTTCCATTTCTGAGTCTTTTATGCACTAGAATTGTTCTGGCCCATAGTCTGCGTCTTCTTCAGTGTCACAGCAGCCCAGTGCTTGCCTCCTCCTTTTCTTTCTTGCTTCTTTTGTCATTTGCTGAGCGGCTAACCCTGCTTCACGTACACGAAGCTCATCCAGTTCCCGCAGTCCTTTAGCTGTGTTCTGTCCAAATCATACCCCTAACTTCTCCAGAACCTTAAGTCTTTCTTATTTCCCACCATTAAAAGTTATTACAGCATCAGACACTGCTGACTAAAGTCATAAGGACAACAAATACATTTTTAGGCACACAGCATCACACAACATTACTGAAGGACTCATTCACATTCTGGGTCTTCCCATGTAAATACTTCTTTAGTAGCTCGGGACCTGTCAAGTCTCTGTAAATAGGTTCGATTGCCTCCATTACTGCCAAAGGAAAAGAATGTTTATGTGTAAATTCATGCAGGGTGCCAGAAAATTCAGGTTGCCTTTATTTACACCAAGTGTTTGGTGGAGGTGGACACAAAGCATGACATGGCTTTTCAGAAGAAAATGAAGGTCTCACATATCTGTTACCCGCAAGTTTGCGTTTCTTGAAGTTACTTTTACACTTAGTCATTTTATTTACGTATAAAAAGCAATAGAAGTTAGCTTACTACAAAAATAGCCCGTAATCACACCACTTTCAACGAAAACTAGTATCAGAAAAAAGGACTGATTTGTTTATTCGTAATGCCAACTTCTGAGACGTAGCAGTAGGCAGAAAACAAAGTAATCCACAGCCTTATAGACTGTGTAATTCCCAAGATACGAATGCTGATCTGTGGCACTATATGCATAGCCGCGAAATTTGACAGCCACACGTCAACATCCAAAATATTATTTGAAGGTCTCACAATTGTCTGATTTTAATGTATTATATACCAAAATGTACAGGAAATTTGTATTCCTGTAATGTGTCATAAAGCACAGATGGTGCGAAACTGTTTCAATTCGATGACACCATGGTGAAATATCGTAAACGACATACGCTAATGGTAGAATTCTCTTTATAAACCATTAGCTACTAGTAAAACATTTATCTGCCAAAACCTGAATTCTCGAAATCAAAGGATCTTGCCCAAGTTGTGCACGTTTGAGTAGATATTTTGAGCCCGTGTACTGTCGTCTGAGTTCCAGTGGAGACTCATTAGCTTCGACAAGAAGAACATTCGTATTGCTCACCGAAACAGCACCTGATCGCTTTGTACTGTCATCTGTCAAGCGTTAGTAGGGAAGAATCAACGGTCAAAACATAGCAGAAGCAGCTGTAGTCCATATATTCCAGGATTAGTGTACGATATAGAATCACACACTGAGGTGACAAAAGTCATGGGATATCTGTTAATATCGTGTGGGATCTTCTTTTGTCCAGTGCAGTATAGCAAGTAAATGTGGCGTGGACTCAACTAGTTGTTGGAAGTCCCCTGCAGAAATTTTGAGCCATGCTGCCTCTGTATCGGTCCATAATCGTGAAAGTGTTGCCGGTGCAGTGTTTTGTACATGAACTGACGTGACCACTAACGCTTCAATCATCAGAGGCGAAATCCAATTTTCTATGGAGATAGACGTGGAAGTTTACCGAAAACCTGATGATAAACTTGGCCACAAAGTATACAGAAAACCACCAGCACGAACAGAAACCTACATGCCATCTCTCATTGTCGCCCCATTCAGAAGAAATCCGCCCTGCACATTTTAACCAAGAGGGCCCACAGGATTAGCGATGAGGGACATCTGAAGGCCGGAAGTGGATGTTCTGAGTACTGATTTCTCAGGATCTATGCACCCAAATTGCGTGAAAGTGTAATGACATGTCAGTTATAGTATAATATATTTGTCCAATGAATAGCCGTTCATCATCTGCATTTCTTCTTGGTGTAGCAATTTTAATGGCCAGTAGTGTATTATTGTCTAGGCTAGAGGCGGTGTTGAACGCATTAGCGTGGCTTCTTCTATGTGTAACTAAATTTGTTGTCCAGTGTGGTTGTTTATGAAGGATGTAACAATTGTAAGAGAGAGGCAGCGCTAGAGACATCTATACCGTGAGGCAGTCCCGCGTTGACACACCTCTTATCAGCATACAGAGCACCAGAGTATTACGTCTATTACTTAGACATCTGTTTTTTACTTGAACAAAATCTTGTTATATCTTCCAAAATCGTTATTGTTATTATCGCCATTATTATTACTGTTATTATTACTGTTATTATTATTGTTATTATTACTGGCAGCAGCAGCAGCAGCAGCAGTACTAGTAGATGTACTGCCATTATTAACTATATTAGTTCAAAGTCAGTACTATACACTCACATTGTCACTATACACACTCAAATAATTTTAATATTATTTTTCGTATTAAAACTATCATTTTTTGGGTACCTATGATGTAAAAAAGGTACTATATGTGTGAAGCCCTGGTACGATGTAAGAGAAGGCCTGATGTCGCTAATCAGATCCGGTTAAATGAATAAGTGAATTAAATAATTTTGAGAATGAAAACATGGTCCACATAGGCTGTATTCTTTTTATTATCTGTTCAATCGTCCGGTTTCAACCTTGCGTCATTTTCAGACACCTGTATTAAGCTTCCAGATTACATTATAAAACCCAAGGATGAAAATGGACGATCGCACAGATAATACTCGTAAAAAGAATACAGCCTACTTGGACCACTTTGCATTCTCAAATATATTTTTTTAAATAAATAAATACAATAAATAAATAAATAGTTTCAGTAGGAATGCTATTCACTTGGATATCTGATTGCACATTTCAAGTTTGCTAGCAGCGATACTTACTAGTTTCTGCAGCACGCCAGTAGATGGTGGTATGTAGAGCTGAGGCTTTTACGTGACACCATCCTACTTGGTTTCTTCCGCCATATAGAAGAGGTTATTTCGCACAGGCTACTCAAGCATCCCTGACGAATCTGAATAACAGTCAAGAAGGGCAGTATTAATAGTCTGTGAGTTGTCTGGGGTATCATTGGTGGTAAGGGAAGTTCGTTTGCTATATGCAGCTGTAACGGTAACAGAGACACTTGAAACAATACGAATCACCACACCCATCTGCTACACGCAAACAACACTCGATCGCGTGGAGCGCACCGAACTGTGTGTGCCCTGCTCTTGGTTGGTGACTCTGTGGGGCAGCTGATGAGACTGTGTGTGTGTGCGCTGTGGTGCAGGTGGTGGTGGGCCAGGAGTCGCGGGCAGACTGGATGCTGCGGCAGGCGGCGGCGGAGCTGTCGGCGCTGCAGAGGGCGGTGCCCAGCCTGCGGGAGGGCGACACCGTGGCCGTCTGCGTCGGCAGGTCGGCGCTCTTCGCCCCAGCCCTGCTGGCCACGCTCTGCTCGGGAGCCGTCTGCGCCGTCGTCAACGCGGCACTGCCTCACGGTATGGATTCTCTAGCGCTGCCTCTCTCTTACCATTGTAACATCCCTCATAAACAACCACACTGGACAACAAATTTAGTTATACCCAGAAGAAGCCACGCTAATGAGTACAACACCGCGTCTAGCCTAGACAATAATACACTACTGGCCATTAAGATTGCTACACCAAGAAGGAATCCAGATGATAAAGGGGTATTCATTGGGCAAATATATTATACTAGAAATGACATGTGATTACGTTTTCACGCAATTTGGGTGCATAGATCCCGAGAAATCAGTACCCAGAACAACCACCTCTGGCCGTAATAACGGCCTTGATACGCCTGGGCATTGAGTCAAACAGAGCTTGATGGAGTGTACAGGTACAGCTGCCCATGCAGCTTCAACACGATACCACAGTTCATCAAGAGTAGTGACTGGCGTATTGTGACGAGCCAGTTGCTCGGCCACCGTTGACCAAACGTTTCCGATTGGTGAGAGATCTGGAGAAATTGCTTGCCAGGGCAGCAGTCGAACATTTTCTGTATCCAGAAAGGCCCGTACAGGGCCTGTAACATGCGGTCGTGCATTATCCTGCAGAAATGGAGAGTTTCACAGGGATCAAGTGAAGGGTAGAGCCATGGGTCGTAGTACATCTGAAATGTAATGTCCACTGTTCAGTCATTGCGAACAAGAGGTGACCGAGACGTGTAACCAATGGCACACCATACCATCACGCTGGGTGAGACGCCAGTATGGCGATGACGAATACACGCTTCCAATGTGCGTTCACCGCGATGTTGCCAAACACGGATGCGACCATCATGATGCTGGAAACAGGACCTGGATTCTTCTGAAAAAATGACGTTTTGCCATTCGTGCACCCACGTTCGTCGTTGAGCACACCATCGCAGGCGCTCCTGCCTGTGATGCAGCGTCAAGGGTAACCGCAGCCATGGTCTCCGAGCTGATAGTCCATGCTGCTGCAAACGTTGTCGAATTGTTCGTGCAGATGGTTGTTTTCTTGCAAACGTTCCCATCTGTTGACTCAAGGATCGTGACGTGGCTGCACGGTCCGTTACAGCCATGTGGATAAGATGCCTGTCATCTCGACTGGTAGTGATACGAGGCCGTTGGGATCCAGCACGGCGTTCCGTATTACCCTTCTGAACCCACCGATTCCATATTCTACTAACAGTCATTGGATCTCCACCAACGCGAGCAGCAATGTTGCGATACGATAAACCGCAATTGCGATAGGCTACAATCCGACCTTTATCAAAGTCGGAAACGTGATGGTACGCATTGCTCCTCCTTACACGAGGCATCACAACAACGTTTTACCAGGCAACGCCGGTCAACTGCTGTTTGTGTATGAGAAATCGTTTCGAAACTTTTCTCATATTAGCAGGTTGTAGGTGTCGCCAGCGGCGCCAACCTTGTGTGAACGCTCTCAAAAGGTAATCATTTACACATCACAGCATCTTCTTCCTGTCGGTTAAATTTCGAGCCTGTAGTACGTCATCTTCGTGGTGTAGCAATTTTAGTGGCAATTAGTGTAGTTCGCCAGGGAAGAGAGTCCACAAGTTTCTTCAGGTATGCCATACCCAGTTGAAGCCTTTTCTTGTTCATCAGATCCCGTACAGCTACCAAACTGTGGAGATTGCTGTTTACTATGAGTCACCTGGTGTATCAAACAGACCGAGACAGATCTACTAGATTATAATCCAGAGATTTTGTGGGCCAGTCGAAGAGCGATAGGTTTCTAGTCAAACAGGCATCGAATTGGTGCAGCCCTGTAAGAGCGGATGCTACGATCCTGGAAGTTGGGAATGTTCACAGCATGCGCATCGTGACGAACGATTAGAGAGAGCAACACTTACTCGTCGAAAATAATAAACACCCTGTATTAGGCTAACACTAACTGAGTGAGTCAACAGCCCCAAAGCACCCTCCATACACATTGTGGTTCAAATGACTTGCATCTTTTGACCAGAGGCCAAATCGCGACTCACTGGTCAGCCACTGTCCGTCTTAATTGAAGATGTGTAGCATCGTGTGGCATTGTCAACAATGATATTTTGCACGGTACCCGATTCCAAATGTTCACTGCATGCTGTAGCCTTCGAAATGTTTGCTCAATAACTGGTTGAAATGGATCTGCTTTCACTGACCTAAGCAATTCCTCTCGTGTTTGGAACAGTCTATCATTGAAAGGCGTGACGCTCGTCCCCATTCCCTATCTGTTAGGACGTTTCTACGACCATTCCTTCTAGAGATGTTGGACAGCCCACATAGATATACTAACATATTCGGCAAGTTCATTCACTGTCATTCTGTGACGTCTTACAGCGCTGGCAGTATACAACCGACTGACACATGCACACCACCCCACTGCCATGACTTACGTAGTGGTGGAAAATAAGTGAGCCCCTGGTACCATCTACAGCACTCCAAAGGGGCCTAAATGCTCTTTCGGGGATCAGTAATATCTTTTCCTATGAACTAACCTTCGTCTGTTTTTTTTTATTTAGTTCATTTCATGTAATTCGTTATAATATGGTGTGAGAATTTTCACACAAAATTAAAGAAGATTGTGGTGTCACCGCCAGACACCACACTTGCTAGGTGGTAGCTTTAAATCGGCCGCAGTCCATTTAGTACATGTCGGACCCGCGTGTCGCCACTGTGTGATCGCAGACCGAGCGCCACAACAAGGCAGGTCTCGAGATACGGAATAGCACTCGGTTGGTTGGTTGTTTCGGGGAAGGAGACCAGACAGTGAGGTCGTCGGTCTCATCGGATTAGGAAGGACGGGGAAGGAAGTCGGCCATGCCCTTTGAAAGGAACCATCCCAGCATTTGCCTGGAGCGATTTAGGGAAATCACGGAAAACCTAAATCAGGATGGGCGGACGCGGGATTGAACCGTCGTCCTCCCGAATGCGAGTCCAGTGTCTAACCACTGCGCCACCTCGCTCGGTAATAGCACTCGCCCCAATTGTACGACGACTTTGCTGGCGACTACACTGACGAAGCCTTTCTCTCATTTGCCGAGAGACAGTTAGAATAGCCTTCAGCTAAGTCAATGGCTACGACCTAGCAAGGCGCCATTAACCATTTTAAGATAGAGTCTCACTTGTATCATCAAGGAATGCTGTACACAAATAATGGATTAAAAGTTAAGTATTATAGCAGCTACGTACTTTCCTTGCTACCATTCATTACGTATCCTGTTTCAGACCTCTCTCTATAGTCTACGGGAGATTAACGCGTGCCTTTCGGCTACTTCAGTGTGGCGTAGCTGTCTTGTTACGCCACAACAGTTGGCGACGAGTCAACGGAAAGGGTCTTGTTTCTCATTGCTTACATTTACTTGTGTCATGGCTTCGCCAGATGTACTGTCCGAATTTTATCGCTTGCAGAATCAGCAGACGCAGGCGTTATTGGATGCCCTTGGACAGCTCGTCCAGGGTCAACGTGCCATTCAAACCGATGCGGCAGCCGCCGCTTCACCGCTACCGCAGCCACAACATGCAGTTGCACCGCCGTTTCGCAAGTTTGACCCAACCCAAGAGACATGGACTGAGTGGTCACGCCAATTTGGATTTCATCTCGCCGCCTACAGAATTCAAGGTAACGAGCGGCAGCCTCATTTATTGTCGTGTGTAGGGGTGCAAACGTACCGTGTGATAGTGAAATTATTTCCCCGACGCGACGTCGCGACTCTGTCCTACGAAGAAATTTTGTCGGCATTGGACGCCTATTTCAAGGAAACGGTCAAACTAATAGGGAGTGGGTTGCAACATTGCAAGGCCTTACAAGGGATTGTGCTGTTGAGTGTGAATGTGGACTCCCTTATTCAGATACTATGGTACGGGATGCAATAGCACAGAACGTTTCTGATGTTCGCATACAGGAACAGATTTTGAAACTCGTCAATCCCTCCTTTCAACAAGTGATAGACATATTGGATAGGCAAGACACACTTGACTGTGCTCAGGAATCTTTTGAAACTTCGCCAGCAGTGTGTAACATTAACCGGCCCGCTGGACGCGCTGCGCAGCCCGGTAACCGCCGGGCGCGCTGCGCTTCCTGATAAACTGCCCTCGCGCACGTCCACGCAGCTGCGGCCATGCTCTAAACCAGGTGTGCCGCGCCAGCAAACAAATGCAGTGAAATCATGCCCGCAGCGTGCTACTAGACATTCGCGTGAAAATTGCCCGTCACGCCAAGCTATATGCTTTTTCTGTAATAAGAAAGGACATGTTCAAAGTGTTTGCAGAAAAAGCTCAGATCAGACAATCATTCCAGGCCCTTTGCTTCGCGCCGGAATCGAACCAAGAATACTCAGGCTCGTGAACCTTCGCCCATGGACATTCATGTAGTTAATTCCACTCCGCCCAGTGCCACTCTTTCTAACTGTGACTGTGTTCGTCCCACAAAAAGTGTGCGTCGACGTCGCCGTAAATCACGTCAATTAGCAAGTGATGCTGTACCTGTCTCAGTTCAAATTGCACGAGACAGTCGCTCTTGTCGCCAGCAGGACAATAAACTTTTTGTAGATTTGGACTTTAATGGCAAGGTCATACCATTCCAGCTCGATACCGGAGCTGCAGTTTCATTGCTCAATCACGACACGTACAAACAACTGGGCAAACCTCCGTTGCGTGCTGCAAATGTTAAGCTAACTACATATTCAGGACAGCAGATCCCTGTGTTAGGACAGTGCACTCTTCTTGCAACATACAAGGAACAAACAAAACTTGTGTCATTTTACGTTCTTCGTTCTTCTACTGCAGTGAACTTGTTTGGTTTAGATTTATTTCAGTTGTTTAACTTGTCTATTGTAAATCAGGTCCTATCAGTGAATCAGACTGTGCCTTCAGACAGTGTTTCTCGGCTATGTGAAGAATTTGCAGACATTTTTGCACCGGGCTTAGGTTGCGCTAAAAACTATGAAGCACATTTGGAACTGAAAGTAAACGCGCAACCGAAATTTTTCCGAGCGCGCAATGTTCCCCACGCATTGCGTGATGAGGTCGCAAGAACATTAAACGATTTAGAATCACGGGGTGTAATTGAACGTGTGCAAGCTTCTCTCTGGGCCTCACCCTTAGTAATTTTGCCAAAACCTTCCGGAAAACTGAGACTTTGTGTAGACTTCAAGGCAACAGTGAATCCACAACTCGTGACTGCAACTTTTCCCTTGCCCTGCCCGGAAGATCTTTTTGATAAACTGTGCCCGGGTAAATACTTTTCGAAGTTGGACCTAGCAGATGCGTACTTGCAAATCCCAGTGGACGCCGAATCCCAGCGCGTCTTGGTGGTTAACACGCATCTTGGTTTGTACCGATTCAAAAGACTGCCATTCGGGTGTGCATCCGCCCCTGCATTGTTTCAGCGATATTTACAAACTGTTTGTGCGTCGGTCCCTACTGCTGCGAACTATCTGGACGATATTGTGATCTCCGGAAAGACAGCCGACGAGCATTTAGCACACCTACGAACATTATTTCAGGTATTGTGACAAAATGGTCTTCGCTTGCGGAAGGACAAATGTGTGTTTTTTGTTCGTGACTTACCATACCTGGGACATGTCATCAATGCCCAAGGCATACATCCGAGTCCAGAGCACCTCCGTGCCGTACAGGATTTGCTTTCGCCACGGAATGTGAAGCAGCTACAGTGTGTGTTGGGTAAAATTAACTATTATCATCGATTTCTGCGCAATGCCTCCTCCATTTCAGCTCCGCTTCATCGATTACGCCTAAGGGTGTTCCGTTCGTCTGGACGACGGAATGCGAACGCGCCTTTCGCCAGTTGAAATCGGCGTTGCTTTCTAATACTTGCCTTACGCCATTCGATCCCCAGAAACCCCTTTTGTTGATGGTAGATGCATCGGATTTCGGGATCGGTGCTGTGCTTGCGCACAAAGATGGGTCGCATGATCGCCCTATTGCCTTTGCGTCAAAATTGCTCTCGTCTGTGCAAAGAAATTACTCGCAGATAGAGAAAGAAGCTTTGGATCTCGTGTTTGGTGTTACAAAGTTTCATGATTTCTTGTATGGTCGTCGCTTTACCATCATCACAGACCACAAACCTTTGACGTCGCTTTTTCATCCGAACAAGCCTGTACCTCCGCGTACAGCGCAGAAATTCATTCGCTGGTCTATTTTCCTCTCGCAGTACCGCTACGATATCTTGTATCGGTCCACTGCTAAGCACGGAAACGCCGATGCGTTGTCTCGTTTGCCTGTTGCTGAGGATAAAGCATTCGATTCTTCCGAACTTGCTTGCTTGTTCATTGATGCGGAAACCGATGAAGTGGTCGAATCGTTTCCGATTGATTTTCGTCGTGTAGCTACAGCCACAGCTGCTGACCCGGTCCTTGCTACCGTTTTGCGTTTTGTTGCTACGCAATGGCCTTTGTCAAAGTCTCGGATCGAGGATCAGTTGGTTCGCCAATTTTTTGCTCATAAGGAGAAACTTTTTGTACGCCGTGGTGTTTTGTTGTTGCGTTCTGATAATGATCAGTCCAGAGTCGTGGTCCCACGTGCGTCACAGTCCTCTGTCTTACGGCTTCTTCACCAAGGACATTGGGGTATAGTGCGAACGAAACAACTTGCTCGTCAGCACTGTACTTGGTTCGGAATCGATGCTGCGATTACGAATATGTGTTCTTCTTGCATGGCGTGTGCCGATCAACAATCCGCACCGCCGCGGAAAGTCTTTGCATGGCCAAAAGCCACTTCCCCTTGGCAACGCTTGCACATCGATTTTGCTGGTCCATTCTGGAATGCTCGGTGGTTGGTTCTGGTAGATGCCTTCAGTAATTTTCCTTTTGTTGTCCGGATGTCTTCCACGACGTCCTCCGCCACCATCCAAGCGTTGTCTGCTATCTTTTGCATTGAAGGTCTTCCGCAGACTATTGTTTCCGACAATGGCCCACAATTCATGTCCGCAGAATTTCAGTCATTCTGCCAGGCCAATGGTATTCAACATCTGACATCCGCGCCGTTTTCGCCTCAGTCAGACGGTGCCGCTGAACGATTGGTCCGGACTTTCTAGTCACAGATGTTGAAGTTGAAAGAGTCGCATTCTCGGGAGGACGCGTTGTTGCTCTTTTTGTCATCGTATCGCTCTCAGCCCCGAGATGGTCGCTCGCCGGCTGAGTTGCTCCACGGTCGTCCTCACCGAACCTTGATGTCTTTGCTGCACCCGCCACATCAGGTTCCTGTGCAGCGGCAGACTCCTGCTTTTGCTCCGGGCGACGTTGTATTCTATCGCAACTATCGAGGTTCACGGCGTTGGCTCGCAGTGCGCAATCTTTGCTGCCTCGGCCGCGCGATGTATTTCGTTTTGGGGGCCTCTGGTGAGGTGCGTCGGCATCTCAATCAGCTGCGCCTCTGTCGTCGCACGGGTTCTGCCGCTCCCCGTCTGCTTTCAGCGACGGTGCCGTCCGGTCAGCGCCCTGGGGACCCATCTACTGGCTCGCCTCATCCTCAGGTGTTACCGACGATGCCTTCCATTTTGCCCCATGGCGACGCGCCGCCGCAGCCGCCGCCGCCGCCGCCGCCTGTTCTCCCGCCGGCGCCGCCCGCATTCGACGCTTCGCGACAGCCGCCAAGCGCCTCCCTGGGTCACGCGCCGCCGATCGCTTCCCGTGACCAGCCGTCCTCCGCCATGGAACTCTTGCCCGCTCCGGACCACATGACGTCATCGCGCGTCGGCTACCCCGACGCAATGGAGGTCGACCCTTCGTCCCCTCCTGTCTCTTTACGGGCGCATACACCGCATGTTGACGTGCACCCTGGACTAGGTTTTCAGGCGTTTCCTAGTTCCCCTCGGACCGAATGGCCGGGTGCGGGTGGCACAGCCTCGCCTGTTGTTAGGCTCCCCACCTCATCGCATACGTCAACATGGGGTCCTCCCCACGGCGGGCGGAAGCCTTATCACACGACCGTTCGCCGATTTGCGGGGGAGGAATGTGGTATCACCGCCAGACACCACACTTGCTACGTGGTAGCTTTAAATCGGCCGCGGTCCATTTAGTACATGTCGAACCCGCGTGTCGCCACTGTGTGATCGCAGACCGAGCGCCACCACAAGGCAGATCTCGAGATACGGAATAGCACTCGCCCCAGTTGTACGACGACTTTGCTAGCGACTACACTGACGAAGCCTTTCTCTCATTTGCCGAGAGACAGTTAGAATAGCCTTCAGCTAAGTCAATGGCTACGACCTAGCAAGGCGCCATTAACCATTTTAAGGTAGAGTCTCACTTGTATCATCAAGGAATGCTGTACACAAATAATGTATTAAAAGTTAAGTATTATAGCAGCTACGTACTTTTCTTGCTACCATTCATTACGTATCCTGTTTCAGACCTCTCTCTATAGTCTACGGGAGATTAACGCGTGCCTTTCGGCTACTTCAGTGTGGCGTAGCTGTCTTGTTACGCCACAACAAAGATATTCTAGTAAATTCTCACGATTGATAATACAGAATGGTACAAGTTACGATAGTAACAAAAATTGACAGGATGATGCAATTAATAATGGATGTGCATGCCAAAAACAATTAAATCGAAGTAAAGAAACATCCAGTACGCAAATTTGTTTTACAAGGTTTTATACATTGGCTGTTGGAGAGGTGAGCTGGATTGATATCAAGTCTCAAAGAAGACAGCAGAACTACTCTGAATCCGAACTTTTCTGACCACTAGCTTATAAGAACTATTATAGGAAGACTACGATGTAAAACTCCAGCTAAGTAGGAATTTGAGTTAGAATCTCGGTCTGGCACACAGTGTCTTACAATTTCCCATGAACGGAATACAGGAAGCATGTATGCCGACGTTTCTTTCTAAACCAATTCAGACACTGGTAACTGAAGGGGAATGATATTTTCAACTATGATGCTAAGGATAATTTATTTTTGCCGAGAAACACATCGTCAGTTCTGACGGATATCCTACAAAAGTTGTGAGCCGTGGCTGGCTTGCGTCATGCCTTGTTTTTTATCGTTGATTGCACTCCAGTGGTGTCTTATTTCGTCTTCGGTTGCCGCCATAACGTTGCTGTCTTCTCTCCGTGAGTGGCAGCAGCAGCGTGAATCGACACTAGTCCTGCTGGCTTCTGTGACCGAGCGGTTCTAGACACTTCAGTCCGGAACCGCACTGCTGCTACGGTCGCAGGTTCGAATCCTGCCTCGGGCATGGATGTGTGTGATGTCCTTAGGTTAGTTAGGTTTAAGTAGTTCTAAGTCTAGGGGACTGATGACCTCCGATGTTAAGTCCCATAGTGCTTAGAGCCACTGTTGTACTATCTTTGGTGTGGCGGGGATATTTTCTGGGTGTGCTGTGTGTGGCAGTTGGTCGGTTGGGGCAGAGCAACGAGGAAGGCTCCGTGGTGCGTTGTCAGGCCGGAGCTGCTGGCGGCGTGCACGCACGGTTGGAGTTGTGAGGCGCTTTTTGCGAGGGCTACGAAGTTCGTCGCCCACCGTTCCTGGACACTAATGTTGAGTGCTCACTTAACCAACTATCAAGCCTCAACTGCTATCACATCTCTTCGTTTGATCCTGGTTGTCACTTTCTGGGAGATTCTCACGAGCAACAACGAGTGTCCATTGAAGTGGGCTAGAATTGCAGCCATTTTCCTGTGTGGTGTTTAACTTAATTCATTCCTTCATTAATCAAGTGTTCCAGCGGTATCTTTTGCCTTGTGGCCGTTGACGTTCCGGTTACCTGCCCAGGCCGTTGACCTAGTTTTCGGCAGTGTATTTTCCTCGTCGTGTTCATGCTGTCCAGCATGGCGTTTAGTTCGACAGCTAGGCGTTGTTGGTAGTTTTGGGCGTTTATTCTGACTTGGCTGGATTGGGCACCAGTATCCAGAACGTTGTGCTATTGATATCTAGTTGTCGTTTTGCTGGTCGGGTAGAGCAGAACTGTTCTTGTTGGTTGGATCGTCGGCTGGCTTTCGGTTGGGTTGCCTTCTGATTAAGAGGTTGCCGGTCTGACTGCCTGTCTCATCTAAACGTGCGTTAGTGCTACATTCCTAGGTCGACCATTGGAACCTTCTGAGCGCCGCTCCTTGTGTTTTTATAGTGATTTCCTTTTTAGTCTTAAGTACTCTGTGTGGCCTTCAGCCGAGTTTTAGCTTATTAAAATTGCAACGCTTTTGTTCTTAGTCCTTAAGCCGTAAAAAAATTGTTTCTTGTTTGGTATGTGGCCTTCAGTCAAGTTTCAGCCTTTCAAAATTAAGATTGAAAATTCCTTCTGTCTAGGCGTTAAGCTGTAAATTTGTTTCAAGTTGGTATGTGGCCTTCAGCCGAGTTTTCAGCCTTTTCAAATCAAAAGTTGAAAAATTCTGTCTAGGCCTTAAGCCGTAAGAAATATTTTCTAGTTTGTAAGTGGCCTTCAGCAGAGTGTTCCAGCTTAAATTAAAAATTGGAAATTTCTTTGTCTGGGATTTAAGCTGTGAGATTGTTTGGGTTTAATATGTGGCCTTAGCCGAGTTTTATGTGAAGCATTTTAGGATAAAGCCTTAAGCCTATCTTAGTTGAAAATTAGAAGCTCTTCCCTTTAGGCCTTAACTCGTGAAATTGTTTTCTGCATGGTGGGTGGCCTTCAGCCAAGTTTTAATCTCTCTTAAATTCAAAATTCATAATCCTTGTCTTCCCGTAAGGTCATAAGATTGTTATGCCTTAGTATCAGGCCTGCAGCCAAGTTTTACACGAAATATTTTAAGATAAGGCCTTTAACCTTTTCAAATTGAAAGCTCTTCTTCCTAGGCCTTAAGCCATTAAATTGTTTTGTTGATATGCGGCTTTCAGCCGAGTTTTCAGCCTATTTAGATTAAATACTGAAAATCTTTGTCTCGGCCTTAAGCCGTAACACTGTTCTTAATTAATGTGTGGCCTTCAGCCGAGTTCTGTAGAAAAAGTTTAAGCTAAGGCTTTCGGCCTATTTATATTGAAGATAATTTTTTTTTCTAAGGAAGTGAAACCTCCAGAAGAACTCCTGTACCTCAATTCCTTGCTTAGGCCTTGTGCCTTGGATTTTCGATGTGGACTTCAGCCGATCTAAATTACATCAAAGGAGGTCTTTCGTTAAAACTATGAGAGTTTTGGTTCTTGCTTGTGTGATTGTAACTTCTAACAAATGAAGTTTGTATGTTGAGTGCAACTGACAGTAACTTATTTTGTCCCGTTTCCACAAATATAACCTCATCCGCTCTGTCCTGCTAGCCCAGGGATTTCAAGTTGATATGGCGTAATTCCATTTTTTAATTCCGTCGCAACTTCGAGCATCAAGATGTAGGGACAGAACGGTACCCAGCAAACTACGTAATTTTCGTCTGATTGCAATACTCAAACAGCTGTCAGTTACGTCAGGATTTAACCGTGATTAATGAGTGTTCTCTGAGTATAAGTTGATCTATCATCTGTTATCGATCTTTTCAGTCCGGAAATATTGCAAGTACATGTTTTCAGGTGAGAATGTAACGAGTTTCAGTGAAAATGAATAGAGCAACTTCTTGATTAGTTGTTTGATGTCTTATTGTGTATAGTATAGCCCTAACTATTAGTCGATATAAATATCTCTTTCATTATCATGAAGTTGTAAGAGTGTTTCTTATTGAAACTATTGTATTGTCTTTCAGTTTTTTTCTGCCTTTGGAAGTTTCCAGCGGCGATAGTCCTTCACTTCCTGGGCATATTGTGTTCTGTTAGTTATCTTTAGGTCCCATCTGGGTTTATTGATGGATTTTGTAACAAGTATTTCAATAGTAATATTGTTTGTTGCGTGGTGGGGTTGCCGTTTTGGAAGGGATTAAGCAACGAAGGGGGAGAGGGGGGGGGGGAGGTGTTCGATTTTTGTGGCTGGTTGTCTCTCTTTTTTCATCTTCTCTTTCAAGAGCTTGTATATTACTTTAATGAATATTCAGAGAGTAGCCAAAAACCTGATACTCACAACTTACTTTCCCACACTTGTCCTGGATTGCTAGAAGTAAGGACAGAATGAGGATGCTTCACATACACGTATATTTTTATAAACCACGTCAGTTTGCAATAGTTTTCTCAGAACTAGACAGTTCATTATACGTAAATTATCATTCCGATAATAACTGCTTAAATTACTTTTTTTTTGTTTATTGAATTTCGATTCTCCCCCAAGAGGGCGGGCTGGCAGCAGCTTAGTATGTTGCTCTTCAGCCTACAGACTTTGTTTTAAAAAGGTGATGACAATATATAATAAAAACAGGCGATAAAATCGGAGACTTAAATGGTAACATGGCGAAAAAATCGTGGAACATAGAAAAAAGGATGATGATGCTAATAAAATACATATGAAGCATACAGGTAAAATAATAGACAGACAATTAAAAAACACAGCGACAGTCTGGTTTCTGTTCGCAACACTTGGAAAGACGAAACAACACTGAACATTCACTGGAACACTGCACTAAAAGGTTAGCAAATATGACATACCACAGCTGAGAGCAGGTGGTGGGAAACTGGACAGATGATGGGAAAATAAAAAAGGGGGGAAGGAGAGGAAAACCGAAGGGAGGAGGGGGAAAAGGAGCCAATGGAGGATGAGGACCCATAAGAGGGGTGGGGGGTGCCTGGCAGACGCGACAGGGAGTGGGGAAGGCAGAGAAGGGAATAAAAAAGGACTCGGGGAGGGGGGGGGGAGGAGAAGGGAGGTAGGGAGAGGTTAGGCGGGGAGAAACACTGGATGGAAGGGGGAAGGAGGGAGCCCAGAGAAAGGACAGAGGAAAGGAGGGGGGGAGGATCAGAGTTGATAGGAGGGATAAATGGAGGGAGTGAGGGCATCATCCGGGAGGGGGAGTTGATGGAAGCCACATTGGGAAAGGAGAGGAAGGGTGTAGAGATGGTGGGTAGGGGGGATTTAAATTACTAATTGTTGCTTACCTAAAAGTAGTAAATTTCTACGCTCGCGGATTTATGGGACGCGGATTTATGGCACGATGGCAGCGCACAAATTATTTTAGACCGAAACGAAATATGCTTTTTGAATACTGAAATTCTCGAGGAAGTTCACTTTTACCAGTTCTACGAGGGGTGCTCAGTAAGTAATGGAACACAGTTTTCTTTTCGGTCAATTTTGGTTGAAAAAATGCGGAATTTGTTGAGAGACATCATGGAATATTCTCGCTTCAGCTTCTGTAGTTTAGTGAAGTTCCAATAGGTGACGTCGCTATACGTAGCCTTCAAAATGGCGTCTGTAATGGACGTGTTTTCCAAGCAGACAGCTGTCACTGAGATTAGTTTGTGGGGAAGACAACACATTTCAGATATTCATAGGCGCTTATAGAATGTCTACGAAAACCTGGCAGGGAACAAAAGAACGATGAGTCGTTGGGCAAGGCATCTATCATCATCGCAACAAGTCACACAAACCTGTCTGGAACTGTTATTCTGCTCCAAATTTCTGCAGTATGTTTCCGTTCCTAGAAGAAGATAGGAAATTGAACACTGCTTCTCTCTTCTTCATCTTCTTTATTTTCTCACTTGTATCAATATTTGTGGTTGTTCTTCACGCCACTTCTTCTCTCCTTTTACATTAATATATAATAAATAAATTTAAATCTTATAGTAACAGGTTTCATTTATCATTCACTTAACCATTCTGTCCGATCTCCCACATGCCGGCCAGGCCGCACACAGCTGCGACTCCTGCAATACTGGAACGTGCGGACACTCTCGTTCTAGATGATAGGCGGATAACAATTACCATGACAGCGCAAGGCCTGACACAAGTCTGTGCAACCGAGTGGAGCTCACAAAGCTTCATTGGAATGTTTTTCGTTGTCCACCCTACATCCAGGATCTCACACCTTCCGTGGAAAGCAGTACGTGGACTATGTAGAGGCCGCTGGTGCAGCAAGACGCTGACTCGGATTTCGGGCGTACATGTCCTCCCAGTAAGGTGGTGTAAGGCTGTCGCATTAAACGGAATTTATGTTGAAAAATAGGATTTTGTAGCCAAAAGAGAGGGCAATAATGTGGTGTATTGGAATCGTGAATAAAACCAACTTGATTTCAGAAAAAAATGTGCTGCGTTACTTACTGAACGCCTGTTGTATAAATGCGCGATCTTAGTTTCTCGATATCACCCAAGTATCCATCCACAGCCATGCGACGACTCGCGTTCCCCGTTACACGTTACCTCACAACGCATTTCTACAGAGAGAGGCAGTTTCACGGATGCCTGCGGCGCTGTGTAGCCTACCGTAGCGGACCGCTGGCGGAACCCTCGCCTCTAAAACGCTAGCGCCCTTTCCTCTGTGTTCAAAAAGCATCCTCTCTGCGTATTGAATCATTAATAACTTCTTTAAATGCTAACTTATGGCCTCTGTTCGTACTGTAAATTTATGTTACAAAAACATTTGACCCTAATTTTAATGGCTCTGAGCACTATGGGACTTAACAGCCATGGTCATCAGTTCCCTAGAACTTAGAACTACTTAAACCTAACTAACCTAAGGACAGCACACAACACCCAGTCATCACGAGGCAGAGAAAATCCCTGACCCCGCCGGGAATCGAAACCGGGAACCCGGGCGTGGGAAGCGAGAGCACTACCGCACGACCACGAGTTGCGGACACCCTAATTTTAATTTCGTTTCTTATTAATAATAACTATTACGATTTTTCCTATGGAGTCTTGAGTGACCTCTAGCAGCGGAACTTCACTTGTATTATTGATGTGCCTTTGAAAAGTCCATCAAATTAAATATTAAAGAAAATTTCACTAACGCAATCTACAGCATATTTTATGTCAAAATACACATATTCCGGAAATGCCAGGTTTTTAGCACTTTTCCGTTGTCGCTGGAAAGATAAAGAAAAATATCGATTTCTCAAACTTAGTATTTTTTGCATATACATCAGCTACACTATCCTATGAACAAACTATCAAATTCTAACAGTATTTAATTTCTGTGTTATGTAGTTGTGCAATGCATTGTCTGCCGTTAGGCGGCTAAGACGCGCTCAATATGACCTCGAGACAGAGTAGGCATATTAGGGAATTTTCTCTCTCTCTCTCTCTCTCTCTATCTCTCTCTCTCTCTCTCTCTCTCTCTCTCTCGGCACTGTTACTATCCAGCCAAAAGCACTTGCTTCTTCACATTACGCGTTTTTTGCTTTTGTATTAAAATTTTTGAAAAAATTAAACCTTATTTTTTTGAAGCAATTGTAGCTTTAGATTAATTTTACATTTGAAATTCATCAAGATATTTCGTGACAAACAAGACAATCATTTTTGTTACACTTATTCAACAAACACTCTACCACTACCCTTTACAAGTTCACTTTCAAGTCACATTTAACAATTTAGCAAATTTACATACAAACATGAATAATATTTACAAACACAAAAAAAATTCTTCTTTTTTAATCATCTTTTGCAACAGGAGAGACAGCTTTTTAGTTACCTTGTAGCTTCTGAAGTCTTTAGAAGCTGTAACACAAAAAAGAAAGTCTCTTGCTCCCTACATTGAGCACTTACATTTTTCTAAATGTAGGCACTATGGTTGGCGTCCTTATGATTCTTATGATCACATTTAAGGAACAGGGAAGGAGAATTTATGGGTGATGTCCTTTTCTTCATCGGCAGTAACTATTCTAGGGGTATGGGAGGAATTATTGAGATTAGCGTCCTTCTCGCCATTCGTTGGTTTTGGAAGATTAACATGTAGAGACAACATCAGGCAACTCTTAAGTTTGCAGCAGATAGTTGCACATATACTACTGGCCATTAAAATTGCTACACCACGAAGATGACGTGCTACAGAAGCGAAATTTAACCGACAGGAAGGAGATTGTATGATATGCAAATGATTAGCTTTTCAGAGCAGTCACACAAGGTTGGCGCCGGTGGCGACACCTACAACGTGCTGACATGAGGAAAGTTTCCAACCGATTTCTCATGCATAAACAGCAGTTGACCGGCGTTGCCTGGTGAAACGTTGTTGTGATGCATCATGTATGGAGGAGCAATGCGTACCATCACGTTTCCGACTTTGATAAAGGTCGGATTGTAGCCTATCGCGATTGACGTTAATCGTAACGCGACATTACTGCTCGCGTTGGTCGAGATCCAATGACTGTTAGCGTAATATGGAATCGGTGGGTTCAAGAGGGTAATACGGAACTCCTTGCTGGAGCCCAACGGTCTCGTATCATCAGCAGTCGAGATGACAGGCATCTTATCCACATGGCTGCAACGGATCGTGCAGCCACGTCTCGATCCCTGAGTCGACAGATGGGGACGTTTGCAAGACAACAACCATCTGCACGAACAGTTCGACGACGTTTGCAGCAGCATGGACTATCAGCTCGGAGACCATGGCTGCGGTTACCCTTGACGCTGCATCACAGACAGGAGCGCCTGCGATGGTGCACTCAACTCGAACCTGGGTGCACGAATGGCAAAACGACATTTTTTCGGATTAATCCAGTTTCTGTTTACAGCATCATGATGGTCGCATCCGTGTTTGGCGACATCGCGGTGAACGCACATTGGAAGCGTGTATTCGTCATCGCCATAATGGCGTATCACCCGGCGTGATGGTATGGGGTGCCACTGGTTACACGTCTCGGCCACCTCTTGTTCTCATTGACGGCACTTTGAACAGTGGACGTTACATTTCAGATGTACTACGACCCATGGCTCTACCCTTCATTCGATCCCTGTGAAACTGTCCATTTCAGCAGGATAATGCACGACCGCATGTTGCAGGCCCTGTAGGGCCTTTCTGGATACAGAAAATGTTCGGCTGCTGCCCTGGCCAGCACATTCTCCAGATCTCTCACCAACTGAAAACGTCTGGTCAATGGTGGCTGAGCAACTGGCTCGCCACAATACGCCAGTCACTATTCTTGATGAACTGTGGTATCGTGTTGAAGCTGCATGGACAACTGTACCTGTACACTCCATCCAAGCTCTGTTTGACTCAATGCCCAGGCGTATCAAGGCCGTTATTACGGCCAGAGGTGGTTGTTCTGGGTACTGATTTCTCAGGATCTATGCACACAAATTGCGTGAAAATGTAATCACATGTCAGTTCTAGTATAATATATTTGTGCAATGAATACCCATTTATCATCTGCATTTCTTTTTGATGTAGCAATTTTAAAGGCCAGTAATGTACATGTATCTCCACTTGCGTCTTAATAAATAATACTAAGTCGACTTACGTTATATTCAAGAAAGGCAATTGACAACATTCACACTCCGTCTTCAGGTCACGAGTGGCCTACCGGGACCATCCCACCGCCGTGTCATCCTCGGTGGAGGATGCGGATAGGAGGGGCGTGGGGTCAGCACACCGCTCTCCCGCTCGTAAGATGGTATTCTTGACCGAAGCCGCTACTATTCGGTCGAGTAGCTCCTCAACTGGCATCACGAGGCTGAGTGCACCCCGAAAAATGTCAACAGCGCATGCCGGCCTGGATGGTCACCCATCCAAGTGCCGACCACGCCCGACAGCGCTTAACTTCGGTGCTCTCCCGGGAACCGGTGTATCCACTGCGGCAAGGCCGTTGCCCAATTCACAACATTTCTCCTTAATATTATAATTGAAGTAATACGAAAGGAGTTAACAGTCTGATTACATCAATGACTAACTTATTCACGTCCTAATTTTCCAATGCAATTAAATATCTCGTATTCAAAATACAGTATTAGTAAATAAAACAAAAACATTTTTGTATCCAAGGTTCTCGGGTGTCCAGCCGGATCCGATCGTCGAAGTTCCACGATATTTCGGCGAATAACCGTTCCGCCATCATCAGATGGTGCTGATGGAATGATCTGTCTGCGCTGTGTCCGTCGTATTTATGTCCGCGGGGTCATCAAGAAAGGGTAGTTTTCCATCTTTCTCAGTCTCCATGGTGAACCGAATGTTACTGTGGACCGAATTTAGATGTTGTAGAAAAATCTGTAGCTGTTCCTGTCCATGTGGCCAGATGACGAACGTGTCGTCCGCGTAGCGAAAGAAGCATACAGGTTTCAGTTCGGCGGCTTCCAGTGCTTCCTCTTCGAAACTCTCCATGAACAGGCTGGCCACCATTGGGGAGAGCGGGCTCCCCATGGCTACTCCGTCGGTCTGCTCATAGTATTGACCATTGAAGACGTACGCTACGTGGACGACACGTTCGTCATCTGGTCACATGGACAGGAACAGCTACAGATTTTTCTACAACATCTAAATTCGGACCACAGTAACATTCGATTCACCATGGAGACTGAGAAAGATGGAAAACTACCCTTTCTTGATGTCCTAGTGGAACATAATTCTGATGGCTCACTGGGTCACAGTGTGTACCGTAAGCCTACACACACTGACTTGTACCTACATGCCTCCAGCTGCCACCATCCGGCTCAGCTTAATGGAATGCTCAAAACCTTGGTACATAGAGCACACTCGATCTCTGATGAACAGAACTTGCCAACGGAACTCAAACACCTGGAGACCGTGTTCCGCAAGAATGGGTATAGCAACCGCCAAATCCAAAGGGCCTTCCGACAACAGAAGTGCAGCAAGAACCAAGATGAAGAAGGACCCGAAGAAGAGAAGCAAGCTCTGGCCTTTCTGCCGTTTGCTAGCAACGTGTCGTCAAAAATAGGGAGACTGTTAAGGCGACACAAGATTGACACAGCCTTCCAACCACCAGCAAAGATTCGTGACCTACCAGGAACGGCAAAAGATGACGTAGGCCTTAAGAAAGCGGGCGTATACAAAATCCCGTGCGACTGTGGCAAATCCTACATCGGTCAAACAGTTCGCACGGTCGAGGACCGAGGGTCGAGGACATCACACCCGCTTATTCCAACCCAGCCAGCCATTCGGCCCTGGCAGAACACTGCATTGAAACCGGAAATTCAGCGAAATTCGAAGAGACAAAAATCCTGACGGCCGCAAGTGCCTACTGGGACAGTATCTACAAGGAGGCCATAGAAATTCGGGTAACAGATAACCTCATCAACAGGAACACCGGGTTTCAACTTAGCAAGGCCTGGAAACCATTATTAAACACCATCAAAGAGCAGCGGCGCGAGCGGACGCGAGATCCTTCCGCCACGGCCGACAGAGATGGACTGCACCTACCACCGGGTGTGGCTGCTGCTACCCCCACCCCTCCCACCACGCGGCGCCCCGGCGGGCGTCCGCGCTGGGGTACGACTCGGGGCCCCGCGGACATAAATACCACGTACACAGCGCAGACAGATCATTCCATCAGCACCACCTGATGATGGCGGAATGGTTATTCGCCGAAATGTCGTGGAACCTCGACGATCGGATCCGGCTGGACACCCGAGAACCTTGGATACAGCACATTCGCCGGGAAAGCCTCAGATCACATAAAAACATTTTTATTTATCTATTCATGATACTAGTACCTTTCAATTTTTACTCTGAAAATCCACACTTCTACCAGCTAGGCATTATACTATTTTCTGTTCTATACTACACTGTTTTCATTGCTTATTTGTTTCTTTCCAGCTTTCTAATTCACAGTTGGTAAATTCTACCTCAGTATACTGTCTCTTTTGTATTTTGTTAGATGTTTCAGAGTGTTTCTTAAATTTTTCAAGCTCGAGCTGGTTCTGTGAATTTCTTCTCTTCACACCGGTATTTCACAGAAAACAGATTAGTTATTTACTAACACTGTTTCTTGTTAGCAGTTACGTTGCGTGATTAAGCTCTTAATAAACAGCTGTCATTACTACCTTTAAACATTGTTACTTGATATCTGCCTATCCCTTTTCATTCATCTCTGTTTTCATTTTTGCCTGTACCTGCTATCCTTCTTCAAATATCTGCATTAAATTTTCTTTCCTCTAAGAAGATAGGGAATTAAACACTACCTCTCTCTGCTACATTTCCTTACTTTTCTCATTTTATCAATATTTGTAGTATGTTCCTGAAGCCACTTCTTCTCTCTTTACGCTAATACAAAACAAATAAATTTAAATATTATAGTAACAGACTTCATTTATCTTTCACTTAACTATTCTGCGGGTCTGTTCTATCCTAACCATATTTTTACGATGATAACTTATTCCTCATGTAACATACTTATTGACACATGTATTCAAACTGTTTACTTAGTCCATGCATTATTCTCTTTGCTACAATAATCAATTAATTAACAATTAATAATGAATAACTGCGTTGCACTAAGGCCTCGGCCTTTACAAGACTGACTGTTTTCCTGTAGCACATACTATTCGAAATCCCTTCACTGGCCATACTGCTAACTTTTTTTATTTGGAATGAAAACAAAAACTGCTTGGGATAAGCACTCGCTTCAATACTACCGTCGAGAAGATGCAAGTTATCTCCTGATACATTTCACTTTCTAATACGGTGGCTTATCTTATCCTGTACACTTACTTCCAGATATTCATCTACTAAATGCTGCTCCATCTGTCTCCAGACAAAATGACTTGTCTTAATAGCAATTACATTTATAGTAACAAGGTTCCAATATTCATTCCTTCAGCTACCTTTCATAACCTGTCAACTCACTTCAAGTCACAAGACTTGAAATTTCTCCACCATTTGTTTGCGTTTTTTTGTTTTTTGTGTCATCAGTCTTTTGACTGGTTTGATGCGAATTCCTCTCCTGTGCCAACCTTTTCATCTCCGAGTAGCACTTGCAACGTACGTCCTCAGTTATTTGCTGGATGCATTCCAATCCCTGCCTTCCTCAACAGTTTTTGACCTCTACAGCTCCCTATAGTACCATGGAAGTCATTGCCTCATGTCTTAACAGATGTTCTATCATTCTGTCCCTTCTCCTTGTAGTGTATTCTACATATTCCTTTCCTCTCCGATTCTGCATGGAACCTCCTCATTCCTTACCTTACCAGTCCACCTAATTATCAACATTCGTCTGTAGCAGCACATCTCAGATGCTTCGATTCTCTTCTGGTTTTCCCACAATTCATGTTTCATTATTCCATAACTTCATCTACTTCGTGACCATCAATCCTGAAGATAAGTTACTCGTTGTTGTCATTTCTGCTACTTCTCATTACTTTCGTCTTACTGCGATTTGATCCCAATCCATGTTCTGTACTCATTAGATTGTTTATACCGTTTAGCAGAATATGTAATTCTTCTTCAGTTTCAGTCAGGATAGCAATGTCATCAGCAAATCGTATCACTGACATCCTTTCACCTTGAATTTTAATTCCACTCCTGAACCTTTCTTTTATTTCCATCATTGCTTCTTCGATGTTCAGATTAAACAGTAGGGGCGAAAGGCTGCATCCCTGTCTTACACCCCTTTTAATCCGAGCACTTTGTTCTTGGTCGTCCACTTTTATAATTCCCTGTTGGATCTTGTACAGTTCAACAAATCCTATGAACGTGTCTTGATTTTTCTTTTGTCTTGCTTCCGTTACCAACCGCAACGATAGAATTGCCTCTCTGATGTCTTCACCTTTTCTAAAGCCAAACTGATCGTCATCTAGCACATCCCCAGTTTTCTTTTGAATTCTGCTGTATATTATTCTTGTCAGCAACTTGGATGCATGAGCTGTTAAGCTGATTGTGCGATAATTCTCGCACATGTCAGCTCTTGCAGTCTTCGGAATTGTGTGGATGATATTTTTCCGAAAGTCAGATGATATGTCGCCAGATTCATACATCCTACACGCCAAGGTTGTTTTGACTTGCCTGTATGCTGAGTCTGTCTTTGCGACAATCATTTCTTTTTCGATTTCTTCACACTTTTCATGCAGCTATTTCGTCTTAGCTTGCCTGCACTTCCTATTTATTTCATTTCTCAGCGACTCGTATTTCTGTATTCCCGAGTTTCCCAGAACATTTTTGTACTTCCTTCTTTCACTGATCGACTGCAGTATACCTTCTGTTACCCATGCTTTCTTCGCCGTTATCTTCTTTGTACCTATGTTTTTCTTTCCAGCTTCTGTGAGGCCTCTTTTAGAAATGTCCGTTCCTCTTCAGTTTTTTTCTACGTAATGAGCTATTCCTTATTGCTTTATCTTAAGAGAGCTTCACGCGCATCTCGTCATTCCCTAGTACTGCCGTATTCCACTTCTTTGGATATTGATTCTTCCTGACTAATGTCTTAAACTTCAGTCTGCTCTTCATCACTGCTACATTGTGATCTGAGTCTATATCTGCTCCTGGGTACGCCTTACAATCCAGAATCTGATTTCGGAATCTCTGTCTGACCATGACGTAATCTAACTGACATCTTCCCGTATCACCTTGTCTTCTCCGAGTATACCTTCTCCTCTTGTGATTTTTGAACAGAGTGTTCGCCATTACTAGCTGAAATTTATTACAGAACTCAGGTAGTCTTTCTCCTGTCTCATTCTTTGTCCTGTAACCTTTTCTGCTACTCCCCCTACAACTGTATTCCAGTCCCCCATGAAAGATTTTCGTCTCCCTTTACGTAGTGTATTATCTTTTCAATATCCTTATATACCTTCTCTATCTCTTCATCTTGAGCTTGCAACGTCGGTATAGATACCTGAACTATCGTTGTCGGTATTGGTTTGCTGTCGATTTTGATAAGAACAACCAGAACAACCCTATCAGTGAACTGTTCACAGTAACCCACCCTTTGCCCTACCTTCCTATTCATAACGAATCCTACTCCCGTGATACCATTTTCTGCTGCAAATTAATGTTACCCTATACTTATCTCACCAGAAATCCTTGTCCTCTTTCCATTTAACTTCACTGACCGGTGCAATATCTAGATTGAGCCTTTGCATTTCCCTTTTCAGATTTTCTAGTTTCCCTACCATGTTCAAGCTTCTGACATCCCATGCCCCGACTCGTTGATTATTGAATGTTTTTCTTATGATCACCTCCCCATGGCAGTCCCATCCATGAGATCCGAATGGGGGACTATTCTGGAATCTTTTGCCACTGGAGAGATCATGACATTCTTTCAATTACAGGGCACATTTTATGTGGATACACGTTACGTGTCTTTAATGCAGTGGTTTCCATTGCCTTTGCATCTTCATGCCGTTGTTCATTGCCGATTCTTCCGCCTTTAGGGACTGTTTCCCACCCATAGGACAAGAGAATCTCTGTCCGCTCTTCCACCCTCTTTGACAAGGCTGTTGGTAGAATGACAGTGACTTCTTATGTCGGAAGTCTTCGGCCGCCAATGCTGATTATTAATCAAAATTTAAGGAGGGGTGGGATTTTAACACGGGACCAAGGACGTTTTGATTACTAATCAAATGCGCTACCCCTAGACCACGGGTAATAATCATTTCGCTTAGTATCAGCTAAAAATTTTTAACACTTCCAGTTACCTTAGAGTAATGGCGTTGCTTTGCCACATTCCATCAAAATAACCATCTGCCTGTACTTCTTCCGACAGATCCTTGCTGCTTACTGGTTCCTTGATCTCTTAACACTCAGTGGCCTTATTATCTACTAACTTTTCTTCATCAGAGTCTTTCCATACTGAATCTGCTTCTTCAAGAATACTTTAGCTAGCAGTTCGTGATTGTTATTAAATGTACAGGCATCTACTTCGTTCTCATCATGACCTATTTCAAACAAGCTTTCTGGAACTTCTACCACATTATTAGCATTATAATTGGTCAGGTGAACTGACGGACTGAGCTCCTGTGAACGTCCCGGGGCGGAGATCCGTACGCTACGGCTGCTCAGAGGGAACTGGGTTCGGTCGCGGTGGCGGCCGATTTAAATACCCTCCGCCCGCGGCGCGCTCCCTCCGCTGTCCGCGCTCCGCGCCACGATCACGCGGTGGAACAGATTGCGACGGCGTCTGAGATGACGTCGGAGTGTTGGCTCTGTCCGCCGTGGTCGACACAACTATACGTTTGCTCGATTTACTCTTGATTAACCCAATCGCTGGTTCCCAAGCCTTGCTAAGATTATAGCCACAGTCACGGTTTATGAGGTCGTCATTGGTGCTAATTTCGATGGCCTCTCTAACAGCGCTGTCCCAGTATCTCGACGTCTGTACCAGAAACCTCGTGCGTTCATACTCCATGGCGTGATTTTCCGACAAACAACGTTCAGCGACCGCCGACTTGCTCGGATACATTGTTATTGTTACTATTATATTATATATTGTTATCATATTACATACTATATATATATTGTATTACTATATTAGTATTATATTACTATATTTACTATTGTTTACTATATATTACTATTGTATGTTGTTATTATTGAGCTGATCTCATTTTTCTACAGTGCTTAATATAGAGTTAACAAAAAGTGAGTTGGTCAAGTAAATTCTTGATACGAGTCGACATTAATGACCTGTAACTATACTTTTCTCTTTTAATGTTGTGGTCAGTTAGTTCTGTTGAAACATTATTGGCTGTACTCCCATCACCGTCTGGTCAGCAGCGGTTTCCTCACAGATGGGAATTATGAGGTAGTGCTGAAAAGTATTGACTCAGTATTTTTATGTGAAAACTCTTGAAGTTTTTTAAATAAGGCAAACGTTATTAACATTCTGCATCTTTATTCTTCATGTCCACATATTTGCAGTCCTCTGTCGCTAAAGGCCTCCGAATTTCAGTGTGTTCAGCACGCTGTAATCGAGTTTCGAATTATAAGAGTTCGTCCACATACAGAGCATCCTCTCCTTCCGCACGACAATGTCAGATCACACAAGCGTTGCGACATCTCCAATAATCCAGTGCCTTGGCTTCACTGTCATAGGTTAGGCTCCATACAGTCTCGACTGTTTCCAAAGTTTAAAGAAAACCTTCGAGGACTTCAGTTTGATAGTGATGGGATGGTGCAAGCAGAGGTGAGGTCGTGACTCCGTCAACAAAGTCCAACATTCTATAGTGACGGTATCAACAAACTGGTCCCTCGTTGGGAGAAATGTGTTCGTCGCCAGAGTGACTATGTTGAGAAATAAATATTTGCACACGAAGAACATAGATGTAAAGTGTTAAAAACGTTTGTTTTATTTAAGAAGCTTTAAGAGTTTTTATGTAAAAATTCAGGGGTAGGCTATTTTCAGTATATCCTCGTAGTTTGTCACTCTCAGTGTACTATTTTCCATTATTATGAATCGCGTTGTGCTCTCCAGTTTGTCTAAAATGTACAGAATTACCATGCCTCTCTTCATTAAATTTCTTAAATCAAGGTGATGGTAGACCTCATCGTCTGCCGCCTATACCGCGATAATTACCGTTCATTTTGCGAACTTCCAGTTTCAAAACATTTATATAGATCTGACCAGTTGTTAACATTCTGGTCAGAGGGCATGTTAATGTGTATTTGGTTCTCACTCCTTCCACACATCCCAAATAGTCAATAAATTAATCTAGCTTATATGTATGCACTGAAACAATTCTCTTCGGCCACTATCACAGCAGTTCACCTTACATTCCTATTATATTCATTTCCAGTTTCCACTTTCCTGTTAAATGCGATAGAAGTGATGCGCACTTTCTTGTGAATTCTTGAACTGACTTAATTCTGATATTTTATCTTATTAATTATGACTGTTGTGATTTTTTACATGTAATCTGGAATAGGCTCCATCCTGTGAAATGTCTCTTGTATTACTGCTGTGTGTCTGAAAATTCCATTAACAACACTGTAATTTGCTACAGTGACATTAATTATTGTATCAAATAAAGCGCAATTTTTTCTCCATTCTAGGATGTAGCTAACTATATGATAATCCATGAAATCTTATTTGTGTTTGGTTAAAATTTACGTTTATTTAAAAATCTCGAAAAGTATTAAAGAAAATTTCACCAAACATTCTAAAGCATGTTTTTGTGTCAAAATACATATTTCTCCAAATTTTAGCATTTTATCTCTTTTCCATGTGGCGTGTAAAGATTATGAAAACCATATACTTTTTTGAAACTTGCTTATTCAGTATTTCTCGAACTTAGAATTTCTTGCATTTACACCATTCTACGAGTCTCTCTCTCTCTCTCTCTCTCTCTCTCTCTCTCTCTCTCTCTCGTCACTAATACTACCCAATCAAAAGTCAAAAGCTCGTGCCTCTCCACGAAAAGTCCTTTGAGAGATATTATCAATGCGATTTCGTCGCCATTCGTTTGGCACCAGACCTTGGATGTGGAGCTCACCTGGAAAATATGCTCCTATTCAGCGTTATATGATAAATAAATAAAATAAAAGTTTCAGTTAACGGATAAATTGTTTTGGTACAGCAGTAAATCATGAATTATGCTGAGTGTAAAGTAATAACTGATATTCGATTCAGAAGAAGTTTTTCAATTAATAATTACCAATTATCTTGTATTGTCCGATGTATTAGCTATATATTGAAGTGGTATTGCGTGACACAGTCAGAGGGCACAGGAGAAGAGCACTGTGCATCAGTCTCGCTTAGTTCGCCGACTTCTCAATTTCATCTGCAGTTCGTAAAATCTTCAGAAGCACTAATTCGCTATTGTATTTTGTCCTTATCCTACCACGAATATGTGTCTGTTTCTTGGTAATATTTCTTTCGAATTTAAGTATCTCAGTATTGTCCATTAAGATGTTGAGGTCGTTGCTAAAATAAGGGTACTTTTTGCCTCAGCTTCGTTGGCCATGAAGACTGCTTGAAACGCGTATACAGGTTTCTGCGACAAAAAGCATTGTGGTTATCTTTTCGTTCCAGAGAGCCTGCACCGAGTGCTGCAGGAGCTGAAGCCAGTAGCCGTGCTGTGCGAGCCACAGGCTACCAAGTCCGCCACAGATGCCAGGCCGACTGGCTGCCCACTCCAGGTGTTGGGGACTGCCGAGGCGGTCCCTGATGCTCAACACCTGCTGATAAGCAGCGCCCAGGGGCTGCAGCGGGACAACACGGCCCCCGCAGTCGCACTTCTGTCGTCTGGGACCACAGGTCACCCAAAGGTCATCCGGATACCTCGCCGGAACTTGGCCCTTGTGATGCACTTACTAACGTAAGGCGAATAACCACGTCTATTTCGTGTTTTAATATTTGACAATTGTCTTAATAAACTTATCATAGGCCGCCTGGGATTAGCCGAGCGGTCTAGGCGCTGCAGTCATGGACTGTGTGGCTGGTCCCGGCGGAGGTTCGAGTTCTCCCTCGTGCATGGGTGTGTGTGTTTGTCCTTAGGATAATTTAGGTTAAGTAGTGTGTAAGGTTAGGGGCTGATGACCCTAGCAGTTAAGTCCCATAAGATTTCACACAAACATATCACATATATCTGAATACTAGATTTGTGCAGTAAATTAGGGGATTTAGTTGCGATTTCATGTTTTCATATAAACTTCTAATTTATTATGCTACCCAAATTATAAAATATAGAGGGTAAGTCTAAACACTTTCCTAAATTGTATCATAAAACAAAGTAAACAGAACATACAAGCAAAATATTTTAAATCACCTGGGCCACAACACATTTTCTACAACATTCACAAAATTGTTGTTAAATGTTAAGAACAGGTCCTCCCCAAACTGGTCACATTTTTGGATGACTATTAGAATGTGATGTAACAGCTGTGCAAAGAGTAGGTGGTGGAGTGATGGTTACCTATCTTTTTCTTACACAGTAAGAAACATTTAGATGTAACTACCTATCGCCAATGACATTAGGTATATACGATAGACTTGTTCTGAGGAGGGATGAGGAAAAGAATCGGTGGTGTGCTTTTCGAAGTACCTATCCCGAAATTAGGCTTATGTGGTTTAGGGAAATCATATCTATGACGGTGGTTTGCACTAAATATGGATCTCAGACTACGTGTCAATGGACTCTAATAATACTGTCCATTCTGTTTTCTGTTCATTAGTCAGTTTATGCAGCTTACATTTGGAACAGACCTTACAATAACAATTTTTTTGACAAAATTTCTCGTGATGATCGCAGTTACTTTCATTTTAATCTCAACGACTGTAGCTACTTTATACCATTATCTGTCACACCTGCTTCAGATTATTTTTCCTTACATTTGTTGATGTCTGGACTCAACATGATGAATCGTTATCATTTTGTTTTCGGTCCAAAATATTCTCAACCGTTCAATAGCAATATTTTTTGTAATATCTTCTGTTTCCTACACGTACATCGTCTATGTCGCCATTTTTCGCAATTTGTATAAACATTTTCCGAAGTGTTGAACAGTGGACGTCATAATTGGCACGTTCGTTATTTTTGGCTGTATTCACCAATAAATAACAGAGTGTCCTGTGCTAATTGACAGCAATGTTGCCCCTGTGGTCACCAACACAGCTGTAAATGTGGAACAGTACTAATGCTAGATGGAGTTTGAAACCTTGAAATTTGTCACAGGGTGTTAATAAAATGATTTGTAACTGGTTACTGATGTCAATTCATTCCTTATACCTCATTTATTACAATCAAAGTAGATCTATGTTACAAACATCTGCTTTGTATCAAAATATGCACTGTAACTAGTACAAATACCATTGCACTCAGTATGCATGACTGTATATGACAGCACAAAAATTTGCTACAGGTGTTCAATGCTATATATGAATATGCATCAAAAAATTTAAACTTTTCGTCCATTAGCTATCAGGGCATTCACTGAATTTTTCAGGTGCACTTTGAGAGAAATAAGTATAATGTAGCGGTATGCAGTGATCCAGGTGTTATGCATTTATTGTCTATGGGAGTCAAGACATGAGACAAAAGTTATGCCATTAGTGAAGTGATTCAGAATCATGCAAAGCGAAAATAATCAATGAACTCTAATACAAGAAATCGATCATGATGAGCTCAACATAATGCCCTTTCAAGTGCAATGGCCCAGCAAACAGGAGTTTGGTAACCTGTCATATGGTTACTGATGTTCAAGACTGTGGTACTACCATTAATTCTAATTGTTTTCATTTACTTTATGGCTCGACTGACCTGAACTACCATACGTGTTCAATAGATGATGGCAGATTAGTCTTGCGAAAGCAATAGTGGTTGAGACGAATTTTATTCACTTTAATTATGTGCACTGTGATGGTAAATGGAAAGCATCTGTCGGTTGGTGTGGTATATTGACATTATTTTAGTATCTCTTTTAGAAGTGCTAGTTTTTACAAAGAGAGAAAAAAAAGAAACATTTGTATTGCTGCACTTCCAAATAGTTGGAGTGACGAAGTTGGGAATTTATCAGTCGTCGTCTGTGGTTTCAGTCGCAGCGATGCCCCTTCCGGAGCAGTCGACACCCTGTTGTTCACAACAGGGTTCTTCTGGGTAAGTGGGACGATATTCACGCTCTGGAGCATGGACATTGGGATGAAATGCGTCGTGACGCCGGATTTTAGCCCTCAGACTGTACTCGACTACATCGAGAGATGCAAGGTTAGAAACCAACTGATGAAACAGTTTCAAGTTCACATACAAGTACTAGTATATAATGTGTAATACAATTACACTTAAGATTCCTTTTGACTCTTCTAGGTATTCCAGATGAAACGTAAGTATTCGACTATGTTCCTATTTTATTTTAAGTCTATAACAAATTTCACACTGGTCTGGCTCAACTTCTGAAGGAAATAGTGTCTAAAAGAAATGAAATACATTCGCTTAGGCACTACTCGTTGTGTTACAAGCATGTTTGTTACTATGTGAACACATCCGATACGGCACCCATGGATTCTTGTTGAGTAAGAAAACACATATGTTGGATGCGTGTTATTGAGGCTTGAATAAAAGACACTGCCCGGCGAAAGTAAAGCACCCAGAATAGGTGGAGGAAACTTCGGTGTTTAGAAAATCAAATGAAATTTATAAAGAACTTAATGGTATGAGTTCACTTATCAATATGACGTTGCACCCTCTGGTCTGGATGAATGCACTGATTCGGTTGGAAAGGGTATCGTAAAGCTGTTTTATGCTCTCCTGAGGCAATTTGGCTCACCACTGTAGCAACTAGTCTTTGGTATACTGGAATGGGGCACTGGGACATAGTTGACATTCGAGGCGGTGCCACACACGTTCTGTCAGGGACAAATCTGGGAATCTTCCGAGCCGCAGGAGTATCACAAGATCGTTCAGTTCCTAGAGACACAAAACGTGTGTGGACGAATATTGTCGTTTTGGAAAAATGGCACCACACTACCGCTGCTTGAGAGGTGCCAGTGAGGAAGCGGGATGCTCATGACTCACCTGAAGTCATACACGATGGCTCATTAGACTATGACGTCAGCAGTACCGCCGTACCATTCCTAAATACCGGGAGAATGGGACCAGAATGTCCAGGTCGACACTATGTTCGCCGACGATGGTCAACCAGGGTAGCCCAAATCCGCGATTCATCTCTTAACACAATGCGACGGCGTTCATAAGGAATCCACGCTTTCCAGTCGAGGTACCACTTGAGACAGTGCCTAATGGATATTCTGCTGAGTAGAATCTCTAACCAGCATTCCGTACGAGGAAACCAATGGCGCCTTTACACGACGTTGCTCGCACCTCACTAAATTAGGCTATGCACAGCTCTGTTTAAATGAACAGCTAGATAACGTCGTAGGGTCGTGCTACACACGTCTGCTTCCATACCCACCAGCTAACTCACTGCAAATAATAACCTACAGCTGTGATTCTGCAGTCGAATAGTCTATGCGTTGGCTAGATTTGCAAATTAATAAAATAAACAGGAATATTAATTAAAAGTTAAATAAATAATTCATAAAAAGTTCTATTCTAACTTCTGAAATTGATGTAGACGAGATCAGAGATTTCTGTCGGATAATGTTTAAACAAATGGGAAGTAGTTCTGCGATAACCCCAGGTCAAATAGTCATCCAAGACACACGATAAACAGTCCATTTCGTGACCACAGTACACGAAGTATTCACCACCATACGATAATTCAGAGTTCAGCATGACGATTTGTACATTAACACACGAGAAACGATGAGTAGGAACTCGTACTCTGTCAATTCTCAATTCCGTAATGCAAGCAGGAAAGTGAAATTTCAGCACTGGAGCACTGTCAGGCCTCGGGATAGAGTCCTAGAGTCCATTCAAAAGTTAATGTATTGTAGCGGCCATTCCTAACTGGAATCTATCACCTACATAATCGAACAACACACATTACCACAGGCTTATCTGCATTTCACCAGATCGTAACGTAAAGTATCCTGAATCGCTCCATTGAGCGCATCATTTGAAAGATGACTGTCTCTACTTGACTGCAACAATGCCCCGCCACTGTCTAACTCTCATTGGCTGAAGATTGTTCCCAAGAAAAACACATCGTTCTTACGTTCTACAGACATGATTTTTAGTCAACTTAACCACTTCTGCACTAAACTTATATATTACAATAGCATTTAAATAAAGAAATATAAAGCTCCAGTCACAGACCACTCACAAGAAACATAAATAAAGGTTTCTTCATAAATAAATAAGGCAGCATTTTTGAGTAAGTACTCTCACGTTAAATGACAATAAAATGCGTTAAATATGGTTTAAACATTTATTTATGTCTATTTATGCTTGATAGAAGAGACTTTTGGCACTCTCTAACACATGTGATTGACCGCTTCCTAAATTACCATGGTTTTTTAAATATCGATTGACATCATATTTAAATAAAGCTATGGGCAAAATAATAAAGTTATCATTAAACAACCACACAAATATGATAAGATATGAGATATTCATGCTGCAATCAGTTGCTGTATTATTGTGAAGAATAGGATGCGCTGACAAACATTTGCATAATGAAAAGGATATACGAGTAAATACATAATAGATCAGTAAATAAAACAGACACAGATATGTGGCTTTCAGAGATGATTGCTATAGTGTGACGCTATCATCTGAGATATTGTTTGTTCAATTAAGCCTAAGGTTCGTTGTGAAAATACTCAGTCCCTGTAAAATATTAACTTTTGTAATTTTCAAGATATTGAAAATATTATTGTTTCATTGAATGTGCCTTATTTTTCTTAGCGGGCAGATGTATTCAGATTTGCTCTATTATGTAACTATGATTTACCATAGAATTTCTAAGAGATGTACCAAGAAGTCTGTCTCACACTTCTTCACTTCTGATGCATAGTCTATTCTTTGCATAATCGAGCAACTGCTGTCAAAATTCCCTGTTCTGGGTTTTACCCATTTCTGGCCACATTACTCTCCCTTGTACCTGGGCTGACTGTCACTGGTCACGACAGCTTGGACAGCCACACCGACGGCCTTGGGCCCTGGGGCTACTGGCTATCATTTAGGCACACAGCAAATTCACCTCACCTCTTTCTAGTTCTAGGCAGCTGAATAACTCGCTGCATACGTGTAACGTTACACACTGCAAAGCCATCCATTTGTCTTTTAGTGATACAGCAGCCTACACATGGGACGGTAATTGCCCAGTCCGGGTGCTGTGAGTCTTCTATCAATGGTGCAGCACAACACAGGATGGTGTTGAATGACATTAAGTCCATTAAGTCCATTTCAGGCGCAGATGTGGACGGGTTACAATGCGCTTGGTGCACAACAGGATGATCCTCCCTTTCAGTGGTCAGATATGGTCTACTCTAATCTTGCCTTGACATTCCCATGTATTGGACATTGGGCCACTGACACACCCGAATGCCCCCAAATCTGGGTATTGCATGATTCGACCAGCTGGTCAAATGGAGAGCAACAATGAGGCCCGCCGAAGCTTTGTTAGTCGCTGACAATACTTTCTCACATGAGTATGAACATCGCAGGGTCTTTCAGCGTGACCATTTAACGTTTGACGCTATTAACACCCCTTATATAACCTACGTGGTCGTCGTTCTACCCGTCGTAGAGAACTAAAACTCTGCTCATTTATATATCCACCAACGATGTGTTCGTGTATGAAGTTACACCGACAATCAGTCGTGTTCTAGATGCTTCACTTTTTTTCTTAGGCAGTGTATGATCAGAATGTGTCCGTTTCTTTTACGTACTAGATTCACAATTACAGAGTTGGCACCATCCACATGAATATCGTCGCTTGATAAGAACGGTGTTCTCCGTTGTGTCAAGAGATGTGATTTTTGGCTCAAGTGCAAGGGAAGGGTCACGATCTTGGAATATGTCATTATTCACGCATTCCCAGCTCGCACCATACTTCTGACACCTGTAACTTGCGATCTGAGGCGAGAAGGGAATACGAAAAATCTTTCAGATTAAATAATGTCCAGAATGGAGTGAGTCATTAGTGAATCGTTGTTTCAGAGCACATAGAACATGCGTCGATCGGCGAGAGAGGAAACTATATTGACGTTTTTCATGACAAAAGTTTGACTATAAAATATTTTTCTATCATGCTGTAACTAAGTAATGAGAACACGAAGTATTATCTTTGGAATTAACTGACATGAATAAAAGTTCTATGAGCGCGAAATTTGAAATTAAAGTTGCGCCAAAATCTGTTCACACTGGCCAATCGTACCTCGTCAAGTGAAACAAGCAGGTTCTATGTAATAAATATAAATAATCATTATATCAATTACATGGCCGGCTAAAAACTAACGGCTTGATCCGTAAAATTAGCCATTAAAACGTGAGGTTGTCATTAAGATGAAGAAGCAAAATACAATGAATTTCTTTTTATTTACAGAAAGAAGCGAGAAGGAGACCATAAGAACGTCTAGCAAGAGAAAATGAAACAAGGGACAATAAATAACAGATTCTCTCTGTTAGAGATAAAAATTAAACCAGCATTATTATGATTCAAGTCTAAACACTACGTGAGTTCTTTTCTCATCACAAAAGTATTCTTTTTTCCTCAATAAAACATTATTGTTTATTCAAGATGAGTTATACAGGCTAAGAAAAAATTAAATCACTCTGACGCTCCACACACCAAATGATTTGCGATTCAGTTGATGTCGTTGTTGTTTGTGTGTCTGCAAAGGGGATTTTTGTTGATGAATCACCTAAGAACTATTTAATAGTTTGAATTAATGCTGTACATGAATAAAAACAATTACCAAAATCGTAATTCGATAGAAATAATAATTGAGCGACGAATTTCTATTGCACAGAGGGTGCGTTAGATCCGTGGTCATCTCATTAGCCACAAAATACCAGTCATACTCTTACGTAACTCTTTGGTTCTAAACTGATTTAATTTGAATTCGTGATAGTTTGAATCCCATTTATCTCCTGTCACGACGAATCAGCGAGTAATCGGAATCAAATTAAGGACAAAAATAACAGAAATTATAATCATATTATTTAGCAGTTTAGGCATACGTAACAGAAAGTGGTGCTTTTGCCACAATGAAAGAGCTACCCCATGCGTTGGTGTGTAGTAATCCAACCCTTTGTAGGGCAGGTTGCGAATTGCAGGATGCTGAGGTGGCAGTATTACAATGGCTGACATCGGAATTTCATGAGTGGCGACCCACTTGTACGACAGTCGTGGCCCAAGTTTCGATTAGGATCATCTGGAGTCGTTTTCAGCCGTTAGCTCACACTGCGCCAGCACAGCTCACACCGCATCAAACTGTAGAGATGGCAGTCACGGCGGAAGTTTCATGCTTTGAGAGATAAAAGTAATTAGTGACTCTGAACAGAAAACTTCGTACGGATATGTGCTCTATTCGAAATGGTTTCCGAGATACAACATGTTTAATGTACATTATTATCTATTCTTTTGTATTATTCAAGCACTGTATTTGTTTACAATATATCGCAGTAATGAAGAGGAAGTTGAGATGAACAACCTCATAGAGGACATTTGTGGGCTATCAAGTTGGAAAACTACCTCAAATCATCCTACAAAAACTTCCTAAGCTAGAGAAAAACGAATACCACATTTTTACAGGAAACTGAATGTAGTGTAATTACTGCGGCTCGATTTGGCTGGACGGTGAGGTTTTCGAGTTAGTCAACAGAGACGTACAATGGTGATATTAAAAGTGTTTTCTATTGGAAACCATTCGGAGTAGGGTGTATATCCATATTTACTATTTCGTGCAGAATCACTAATACTACCACCCTTCAAGCATGTACCTTTCCTCCTGGTTCACCCTGCGTATTACATGAGAAAGATCTTTGTAGACGTATGGAAGGTCCTTGTGAGTGGATGGGCTACAGTTAGTTTATCAATAGGTATCCCTTCTCTTCAGTTTGTTTAGCACATTAGGATCGACATAGAGCGCATGTTGTTCAGATCTATTCATATTTTTTATCGATTAATCGTCTTACGGATATTACTATTATCGATTCTCTATGTTCGATTCAGATTTAGTCTTATTACTGGAAATCTTTTCCCCGAAGTTGTGAAAAAAATGTTTGCTTCTTTGAGACTGAAGGAGGAAAACCAATCTTCCTTCCCTTCCACTTGTAATCTATATAGCTATATGTATATTGTGCACTTCATCAGGGTTGGATAACATATTTTTCATGTTGCCAGAAATCGCACAGTACTTCTCCAGTTAATGTGCGCCTCATGTCTGTGTAAGTATTTTAGCTTCATCAGGTTTTCATTCATTTTGTGAGAGTTTTCCGGAACATAAGATCTCAATTACAAATACCCTGTTGCTAAATTATAAACAAAGAAATTTTATCTTAATGTTATTTTTCACAGTTCTACGTCTGTTAAACGCTCTTTCAATCAATTAATTGTATCAAAACTGTAGTCCATTGACTGCATAGATTCAAATTTATTGGTATACAGTTACTGTCGTCTGTAGATTCACATTCGTCAGTTGAAGGAATTACGCCATATCCTATATTCTTGGAAGTATACAGAAAGTATCTGTCTAACAGAAGTGACATCGTAATTTGATCAGAGGATGAGGCAAATCGAAAGATTGTACTTGATAATGAACATTAAGTGTTAATATCAATTGCTGTTAAATTCCGCAACTCTTCAGAATCTACCATCTTCATTAAGCACAAAAAGTCGCTCTACTGAGATGCATCAGTGTTAAAGATCTTCATGCAAGACAAGACTATAAGCTACTGTTTCAAAACTAGAATGGATTAGGCGAACCGATAAGAGGCAATTTGCCACAACTCACAACTGAAATGATTAACTAACTAAATTAAATTTTTATAAAAAACTACCGAATCATGGAAAATAAATAGCAGTATACCTTGTTCGTTGTAGTCTTTAGAAATCATATGTTAATAAAAAACATATTAAACAGGTTACTAAGACTACCTTCCTTTATTAAACTATCTCTTCCTATCAGGAAGTTGATATGAAACAAAAAAATTGACAAATATAACATAGCGGGCTGTACAGTAAGTGGAACATTAAAAAACAAAGCGTGGGAACAAATTAGGTTGGTTCAAATGGCTCTGAGCACTATGGGACTTAACGTCTGAGGTCATCAGTCCCCTAGAACTTAGAACTACTTAAACCTAACTAACCTAAGCACATCAAATACACCCATGCCCGAGGCAGGATTCGAACCTGCGACCGTAGCAGTCACGCGGTTCCGGACTGACGCGCCTAGAACCGCACGGCCACCACGGCCAACAAATTAGGCTAAAATTATGTATAACAATGACAATTTCAGGGGGCACGTAAGCAGCTGACACGACGGTTCTTACTAAAACTAAACTTCGTTCGGACGTGCCTTGAAGGCCCAACGGTTACCGACCGACCGCCGTGTCATCCTTAGACCACAGGCGTCACTGGATGCGGATATGGTGGGGACATGTCAATCAAACAGCTCCCCAATTTGCCTCACAAGCGCTGAGTGTTCCCCGCTTGCCAACAGCGCTCGGCAGACCGGACGGTCACACATCCAAGTGCTAGCCCAGCCCGACAGTGCTTGGACCTCGGTGATCTGACGGAAACCCGTGTTACCACTGCGGCAAGACCGTTGGCACATGTGTTCTAACAGAGAAAATATAGAAAACTGAATGAAGGTCTATGAGAACTGCTGAACATCTCTAAGACCTGAGTGATAAAACCATGAAACGTTTCTAGAAATGGAGACTTCACGTAAAACGGTTGGCTGATGTACTCTACCAAAATCTTCTACTGCTGTCAGTCCAGGGGCTTCTCCAGATTGAGCAGGCTGAAGACTAGACCGTCACACTAAAAATAAGTTATAACTACACTACATGTGAGAAACTCTATCGCTTGTGTAGATAACAAGAAAACACCGTGAAATCAGTTAAAGATGAGACAATAATGGTGAAATTCAAATTTCAACATTTAGAATCCAGTTCAGCGACGACCTGACGATGTTCTCAGACACAAGACGGGATGATAAAGAAAACGCAAGAGGTCAATGGTCTACTCTGAGAACTCTTCGCCACTTCTCTCTGCATTCTGCGTCGCACGATCAACACTGCTATGAACATTTAAAAATTGAAGTATCCTTCCCGGTGTCCACACAAGTCGGCTTATTTATTTCTGCGCTCAATATTTGGCCAAGTGAACTAATCGTTTTCCTCAGGTGTCGTTACAACAATAAATACAAAATACTCGCTAGAGCCAGCCACTCAGACAGTTGATAAAACTTAGGATGTGTTTACGTGGGAGCGCAATCTATCTCTCCCTCCTCCTCCCCACCCCCCTCCCCGCCCCCTCTCCCTTACACACACACACAGACGCGCGAGAGCACGTGCGCATTCACACACACACACACACACACACACACACACACACACACACACACAGATGCTCACCTTTATTGATTAGTGAAACGAATCATTTACGACAGGAGATGGGTACAGATAGTGCACAAATTTGTGTCCAACCTCGCTGATTTATGTTTATTGTGATTTGCCTAAACTGATTGAGACGAATACTGTCACAGTTCTTTTTAAACCGACAAAGCAGAGTTATTTTCTCAACTTAGTACTTTCAGAGCTTGTGTTCTGTCTTCAGCGGTATTTTAAAACCTGTTCATCTTGTTCATATAATTACAGTAATCACGAGTCGAAATATTCCTTAAATTAAAGGAAATAGTTGTTTTTTTCCTGCAGCTATGCAGGTTCGGCTGGGTTAATCGGATTTGGCAAGTTTAGTGGTTAGTTTAAATGGTGGCTGGATGCTCTTCCTGCTGCCATCCCATACTCCCCCCCTCTCCCCTCTCCCCCCCCCCCCCCCCCACCAGGATGGAATTAGTGTACCTCAACTGTCTGCGATTAGTGTAATCCATGGAATAGTGAAAATGTGTTAAGATGCGTGCGAGCTGTGTAAATGAGGCCGAACGTGGGGGTCAGCCCAGTATTCACCTAGTGGGATGTGGAAAACCGCCTAAAACCCACATCGAGGCTGGCCAGTACACTGGCCTCCGTCGTTAATCCTCCGGGTGGTCTCGATCTGGAGGCCGGTGCGCCTGCCCTAGTCCAGCGCCCTCAGCTAACCTGGCGGATAAAATTAAAGGAAATAGTAAAGTAAAAGTATTAAAAAGATTTTGCCCACACATCTGTCTGGCTTAGTAGTGATACGAAAGAAGGGAGGCTGCTGGTCGCACTAGGTTTACATCTTCACTGCAACAACTTTAGGGAGAACCATAATACAGCCAAAGTCCTGCGTTATGCTTGTGCATTCAGTATAACACAAGTAGCTTATTGCAAGGATTAAGTAACGAAAGGCATACTAGGAGAGGTACATGAAGTGTGCCCCATACAAGGAATCCCCTTGTGCCAATGTGGAAACCATATTTGAAGTCCGATGAAAGACACTCACATGTCTTTCGCTGGAAAGACGCAGTCTCGGAAGCGTTCACAGGCCATAGCTTCTTACCTCCCGGAAGCACCTAGTCAGTCTCTCCCTGATACAGGACACAACTCGCTAATACAACAGCGTAATAGATAAAGAAAATTTCCGACCACTTTTGGTTTTGCCAGCATTCTCGAAACTTTTTAAGAAAATTTTTAACTATGTGACAACAAACATAATATTGTTAAAGTCTCAGGATTTCTAAAGTGTTCAAATATTGAGAAGGCTATCTACACATACAGCGAGAAAGTAGTTAATTCATTCGACGTAAATTATAGGCAGTGCTTTAAAGTAAATGAGAATATTACGGTGTAGCAGAAAATCCTACAAAATGGTTAAAATTTTATATCTTTCACAGGAAGCAAAGGGTATTATCAGAAAAGAGACAAGTGTTAAGCTATCAGGGCACCACCTCACTGGGAACTAATTACGTGTCGTGTCCCACAAGGTAACACCTTACAGCACTTACTTTTTCTTTTAGATATCGATGGCATTTCGTAAGTAACTTTGCCATATTCCTACACTGGGTTCGTATTCGGGAGGACGACGGTTCAAACCCGCGTCCGGCCATCCTGATTTAGATTTTCCATAATTTCCCAAAATCGCTTCAGGCAAATGCTGGGATGGTTTCTTAGAAATGGCAGGCCGACTTCCTTCGCCGTCCTTCCCTAATCCAATGGGACCGATGACCTCTCTGTTTGATCCCCTCCTCCAGATCAACCAACAAGACGCCATTATTCTTTTTTTTCAAGTGATACCCTCATTGTAACAAATAGCAAATCAAGTATAGTCTTAGAAAGGTCGGTTAATGAAAGTTTCCTTGCCAATTCTTTGTCACCAAAGTTTGAAAGAGTACACAAATGCTGTTTAGAACACGTAGGAGGTTTCCCTCGAGTATACGTCGAAAATATGCAGACAAACAGATAGAAGAAGTTGACAGTGTCAAATTTTTTGGATCACAGCGTGATAAAAATTTCAACTGACAGGAGCATATAAAAGAATTGCTGAAGCACCTGAACAGATCTCTATTTGCAATGCGAACGTTATTAGCCTCCCCCCATGAACCATGGACCTTGCCGTTGGTGGGGAGGCTTGCGTGCCTCATCGATACAGATAGCCGTACCGTAGGTGCAACCACAACGGAGGGGTATCTGTTGAGAGGCCAGACAAACATGTGGTTCCTGAAGAGGGGCAGCAGCCTTTTCAGTAGTCGCAGGGGCAACAGTCTGGATAATTGAATGATCTGGCCTTGTAACACTAACCAAAATGGCCTTGATGTTCTGGTACTGCGAACGGCTGAAAGCAAGGGGAAACTACAGCCGTAATTTTTCCCGAGGGCAAGCAGCTTTACTGTATGATTAAATGATGATGGCGTCCTCTTCGGTAAAATATTCTGGAGGTAAAATAGTCCCCCATTCGGATCTCCTGGCGGGGACTACTCAAGAGGACGTCGTTATCAGGAGAAAGAAAATTGGCGTTCTACGGATCGGAGCGTGGAATGTCAGATCCTTTAATCGGGCAGGTAGGTTAGAAAACTTAAAAAGGGAAATGGATAGGTTAAAGTTAGATATAGTGGGAATTAGTGAAGTTCGGTGGTAGGAGGAACGAGACTTCTGGTCAGGTGACTACAGGGTTATAAACACAAAATCAAATAGGGGTAAAGCAGGAGTAGGTTTAATAATGAATAAAAAAATAGGAATGCGGGTAAGCTACTACAAACAGCATAGTGAACGCATTATTGTGGCCAAGATAGATACGAAACCCACACCTACTACAGTAGTACAAGTTTATATGCCAACTAGCTCTGCAGATGACGAAGAAATTGAAGAAATGTATGATGAAATAAAAGAAATTATTCAGATAGTGAAGGGAGACAAAAATTTAATAGTCATGGGTGACTGGAATTCGAGTGTAGGAAAAGGGAGAGAAGGAAACGTAGTAGGTGAATACGGATTGGGGCTAAGAAATGAAAGAGGAAGCCGCCTGGTAGAATTTTGCACAGAGGACAACATAATCATAGCTAACACTTGGTTTAAGAATCATGAAAGAAGGTTGTACACATGGAAGAACCCTGGAGATACTAAAAGGTATCAGATAGATTATATAATGGTAAGACAGAGATTTAGGAACCAGGTTTTAAATTGTAAGACATTTCCAGGGGCAGATGAGGACTCTGACCACAATCTATTGATTATGACCTGTAGATTAAAACTGAAGAAACTGCAAAAAGGTGGGAATTTAAGGAGATGGGACCTGGATAATCTGAAAGAACCAGAGATTGCACACAGTTTCAGGGAGAACATAAGGGAACAATTGACAGGAATGGGGGAAAGAAATACAGTAGACGAAGAATGGGTAGCTTTGAGGGATGAAATAGTGAAGGCAGCAGAGGATCAAATAGGTAAAAAGACGAGGGCTAGTAGAAACCCTTGGGTAACAGAAGAAATATTGAATTTAATTGATGAAAGGAGAAAATATAAAAACGCGGTAAATGAAGCAGGCAAAAAGGAATACAAACGTCTCAAAAATAGTATCGACAGGAAATGCAAAATGGCTAAGCAGGGATGGCTAGAGGACAAATGTAAGTATGTAGAGGCTTATCTCACTAGGGGTAAGATTGATACTGCCTACAGGAAAATTAAACAGACCATTGGAGAAAGGAGAACCACTTGCATGAATATCAAGAGCTCAAATGGAAACCCAGTTCTAAGCAAAGAAGGGAAAGCAGAAAGGTGGAAGGAGTATATAGAGGGCCTATACAAGGGCAATGTACTTGAGGACAGTATTATGGAAATGGAAGAGGATGTAGATGAAGATGAAACGGAAGATATGATATTGCGTGAAGAGTTTGACAGAGCACTGAAAGACCTGAGTCGAAATAAGGCCCCCGAAGTAGACAACATTCCATTAGAACTACTGACAACCTTGAGAGAGCCAGTCCTGACAAAACTCTACCATCTGGTGATCAAGATGTATGAGACAGGCGAAATACCCTCAGACTTCAAGAAGAATATAATAATCCCAATCTCAAAGAAAGCAGGTGTTGACAGATTTGAAAATTACCGAACTATCAGTTTAATAAGTCACAGCTGCAAAATACTAACGCGAATTCTTTACAGACGAATGGAAAAACTGATAGAAGCCGACCTCGGGGAAGATCAGTTTGGATTCCATAGAAATGTTGGAACACGTGAGGCAATACTGACCCTGCGACTTGTCTTAGAAGAAAGATTAAGGAAAGGCAAACCTACTTTTCTAGCATTTGTAGACTTAGAGAAAGCTTTTGACAACGTGATTGGAATACTCTCTTTCAAATTCTGAAGGTGGCAGGGGTAAAATACAGAGATCGAAAGGCTATTTACAATTTGTACAGAAAGCAGATGACAGTTATAAGAGTAGAGGGGTATGAAAGGGAAGCAGTGGTTGGGAAGGGAGTGAGACAGGGTTGTAGCCTATCCCCGATGTTATTCAATCTGTATATTGAGCAAGCAGTGGAAGAAACAAAAGAAAAATTCGGAGTAGGTATTAAAGTCCATGGAGAAGAAATAAAAACGTTGAGGTTCGCCGATGACATTGTAATTCTGTCAGACACAGTGCATGGGGGCTTAATTAAATAAAATGCAAATATTTTTATTTTTCGTAACTCTATGTCCGATTACTGTATGTCCGATTACGCTGTGTCTCGTAAACGGTTGGCCCTGACTTGTATTATTACGCAATCTGACTGCAGATAACAACAACAAAGAATGAAATGAAAATTTTCGTTAACACAATTAATTAATTAAGTCCCCAGCAACTATAAAACCTACGAAACCAAAGCACAAGTATAACTGTTCTGTATGTGGAAGTATGACTCAACGCACATCTGGCACGGTTCTTCTTCAACAAGACAAGAATTTTTAAATACCAATTATACTGACGTGATAATAAAAAAAAATTAGAAATACTATAATTGCGCAAGAAAACCAGAATTACACTCTAATACAAGAACACACGCCAGATGCTTTGTTGACTGAACCTGTAATGACGCATTATTCAGGACACTGAAATAATGAGAGAAAAAAGAAATTTTTTTTTTTTTACCTTCATTTATATTGATGGAAAGCACTCTAAACATTACAATATCTCCACACCGACTCGCTACTACCACATCTCAACAAGAACTTTTCAGTATCACATCTCAGCAAGCACTTTTCACTAGCACATCTCAACAAGCACTCTCTGCTACGAGTTCTTAACAAGCACTGACTACTACGAGTTCTCCCCAAGCACTGACTACTACGAGTTCTCCCCAAGCACTGCCAGTGGAGGCGGCTGAATAATACTCTTTGGCGCAATCTCTGGCGCTGTGGCTCAGTGTAGCCACCTTTCATATGCCCTTCCTCCACGGGCCAGAATTTGATGGTATTTTTGCCAGCATTGGTGGTGAAAATACCACCAAATTCGTCCACAAAATACAGACAAAAATAAAAGATAATATTAATACCTAAATATCACATAATTAGTTAAAATGTTGGCTTTGCACTGACCTTTCAATAACCTAATATATAAAATACAGTAAGCAATACAACTTCTTTTCATACATGTGACTTTACATAATAGTTTACACAATACACAAAAAATCAGTTTATACAAATGTTCACATAAAATGCTTTCAATGATTAGTTCCAGCAGGAGCACCCAGCAATGGTCAACAGGTACAGACACCAACAAGTGACATCATTCAGCAGAAGCAGTTCCATTAGTGGCACTCAGCAATCTTGAGCAAGTACAGACACCAACAGGTGACATCTTTTCAGTAGAAGCAGTCCATCAGTGGGACCCAGCATTGTTGAACAGGTGCAGACACCAACAAGTGACATTATTTCAGTAGAAGCAATCCATCAGTGGCACCCAGCAATGTTGAGTAGGTGCAGACAGCAAGAAGTAACATCATGTCAGTAGAAACAGTTCTAACAGTGGCACCCAGTAATGTTGAGCAGGTGCAGACAGCAACAAGTGACAACATTTCAGTAGAAGCAGTTCATCAGTGGCACCCAGTAATGTTGAGCAGGTGCAGACACCAACAACTGACATTATCTCAGTAGAAGCAGTTCATCAGTGTCACCCAGTAATGTTGAGCAGGTGCAGACACCAACAAGTGACATCATTTCAGTAGAAGCAGTTCCATCTGTGGCACCCAGCAATGTTGAACAGGTGCACACAGCAACAAGTCACATTTCTCAGCAGAAGCAGTTCCATTAGTGGCACCCAGCAATGTTGAGCAGGTGCAGACAGTAACAGTCCATAATATTCACTATCACTAATCACACAGTCCATCAGCAGAAATTAAACATTTCTAAGTGGCACCCATCAATGTTGAACAAGTGCAGGTAACAGTTCATAATATTCACCATCACTAATCAGACAGTTCAGGCATGAACAATAGTTTGAATACACATACAAATGCTTTTACACATTAAACATATAAATTCTAATAAACACACAAATGGTATCAGATAATTGTCATATTAACTATTACAAATACTCAAATATCAGTAAACCTATAATATTTATGGGTGTCAGTGCAAGCCACAACAAACAAGTAAAATAATATTTAGGAGATAGGTTGGGACTAATTATTTGGGATTAGGAAAGGAAAACACACAAAACACACACACTCATCTTTCATCCACATTAAGTACTACTGTGTAACTGAATAGTGTTAACTGTGTAAATGCAATTCTGTCAAAATTTCATGTTCATCATGTGTATCAAGTAGTAGTGGCAGCAATGTATAACAGTCAATAATAGTTAGTCAACGTCATAGTCATCATGTCAAGACCAATGTTTGCCAAGCCAGATCAAAATGTACGGTTGCTGAACAACTGTCAGTGAGCCAAGATATGCAATTACTTCCTCTCTCAAAAAAAAAAAAAAAATATGTACTGCTTATTGATTTAACAAAGTGTGTGTAGACAATCTTCCTTCCACTTTAGCGTTCTAGTCTGCTATCTTCATCCTCCTTGTTCCATATAGACCAACCAAAAAAAATATGCTCCTCACTTACTTTACCTCTTATACACCAAAACTCCAATAATCATCAGCATCACATAATCTCAATACTTCAATAATACCTCTTACGTCGATACATATAAACCTTACCATCAATATCATTTACCTTACCTCTTGTACACAAAAACTCCAATAATCGTCAACTTCATATAATCTCAATACCTCAATAATATCTCTTCAATACGTCGACACATATAAACCTTATTACCAATATCATTTCACTTCCATAACAACTCTTTCCTCTAGTCAGTCTCCTCGAACAAGTACAGATAAAATCCTAATGCAAACCTCATCATCCCATACAATCCGAAGACACACTGTCAACACACAACCTCTGTGTAATCCATCTGAGCCAAATCTTCTACTCATTATGAATTATAAACAAAAGAAATGCATACATGACTTCTAACAGACTTAGTTCGAATAACTCTCAGTAATTAAGTATGATTACGGAGTGAGAATGATCATAATATTTCACAGTGTGTACACCACTTCAAGAATTATGGCAAACAGAAGCAAACATGTGGAGTATTTCTTGTGTCAAGTGTCACTTCCTATTTCAATTGCTCACGAAAAATGCAGTGTAATAACTGTCAATGGTCTAAACCTAGTTTTGGTATGTCATGTCGTTACCTTCCTTCCTATTAGCATAAATTTCTACAGCTTCCATAAAACCTCAGCTCATGTGACTTCTATGAAGTTTCTTGTACTAATGTCGTTCGTCGAATTATAGCAGTTCATTTTCCTATCTTAAAAATATAAGGCACTGAGCGTAAGCAAAACATGCAATAGCGAGTAAATATACCAGTAGAGAACAGAATGTCAACAAGTGGATGTAGCACAATTCTTACAACGAGGCTCTGCCAAGCGAACAATCTATAATTAATACAATAGTGTGACCTAAACTCTATGTTTGAACACCTTATATCAGCATTTCTATATACCAAATTAAAGAGTAGTTGTGACGACAAACAGAAATGTATAAATATGCAATCCATACGCATAGCAGTAAACATATATCTTACGTAATAAACAGGTCATTAGCATCATATCAGCATAAGCAAATAAATGTTCATATGTCATCTTAATAAGTAAACATGAAGGCGCAAGCAGATAAATCACAAAGTATAACTTACATACCTAACCACATCAGCACAATTAATCAGGTGACAATTATAATTTAAATAAATAAGCACAGCAGGCACATAATAGAAAAATATGACATCAGTGAAAAAGCATTGCAGCCAAGCGACGCATAATATATACAAGTTACAACCCAGTTCATTAATAATCATTGTCAAAATCAGTTGACGTACGCAAGCACGTTGCTTCACAAGTAATTTCATAAAACATGAAATTTAGCACAAAGTATGAACCACGTAATTGCGAGCAGCAAATTACATCTAAAGTACGTACCTAAGTGGAAATATGTTACCTGAAAAATGAACTCAATTAATAGTTACCTTTTTAGTTTATTAGTTTCTTCTTCGAAATTACATTCTTCCTGAAAATTTCTCGATAGCAAGTCGTCTTAAAGTCGGACACGCACAGAATTTACCTTAAGTTCTTAAATATTTTATAGAACCGTATCCTGAAAAATACTGAACGTTAATAACATAATTCATCAAGTCACTATAGCTTTATACTGAATTTAGTCGGAGAAATTAGACTGTGTATTTGTTTACGGCTGTCAGTGCATTCGCACTGAGCGCTCGATCAGCTGTAGGCGCGTGACGTAGGAAGTAATTGTTTGCGGTCAACGACTGCCTTGTGCGGCGCGCAGACTTGACTGTTGCTTTGAGTATGTGCCGCCGCCAAAAACACAGCGCGGTATCCTTGTATTCTCTGCATGTTTACGTATAACTGTTGATGTCTCAAAAGTATGTCATTCCACAAAAATTTTTCAAAAGTATATCATTCCACAAAAATTTTAACGTTAGATATATGATGTATTCCCTTAGGGCGTCGTGATTTAAGAGTTTCTACTTCAACAGTGTTATCATGAATAATTTTGCGAATTCTATATGGACCGTTATAAAGCAGAAAAAATTTGCGACACAATCCTTTTCCTTTGTGAGACAAACGATGAGACTTAATTAACACCTTCTGACCAACTGACAAGATTTTTAAACGACCAGGATGTTTAGCTGATTTCTCTCTTCTAGCAGCCGCAGATGCAATATTTTGCAGAGCCATGTTCACAACTTCAGAATGCCGCAGTTTCCGTGAAGGCGGAAAAGGAACGATTTCAGATATGCGATTTGTCGGTGTTTTGTTTTTTAATATCAGTATAGGCGGTAAAGAAGTTGAGTCATTAGGAAGTTCATTCAGAATGTTTTGAAAAATATGAAGATACTGATCCCACGTTCTGTGATTCTGATGACAATAAAGACGACACAATTTATTAATTTCCTTCATCCATCTCTCTGAAGCATTAGATTGAGGGTGAAAAAGTGAAATGAAGATTGGTTTAATTTTACGACGCCGTAGAGTACGAAGCCAAATTTTAGAACGAAACTGTGATCCATTATCTGATATAACCTTATCAACATGACCAACTTCTTTAAGAAAATGGTTAATGAAAGCATTAGATACTGAACGAGCTGTTGCTTTGCGTAAAGGTGTAAAACACACATATTTTGATGTCAACTCCACTGCTACGAAAATGTACGCAAAACCATTAGTAGAACGAACCACTGGACCGAACAAATCAACTGCAGCCATGTCCTTTAATTTTGCTGGAATGATAGGAAACAACGGTGCTCTGTGAGAAATTGTTGGCGGCTTAGCCTTTTGACATAATTTGCAGTTGGCCAGAACAGATCGAATACGTTTTTCCATATTACTGAAGTAGCAATTTTCCTGTAATTTATGAAAGCATTTTCTGGGACCAAAGTGTGCATAACTGAAATGCGTATACCAAATCAGCTTATTTACCCACTCATCAGGAATACAAACTAACCAAACAGAGTTGTCGAGCGATTTTCGTTTAAAAAGAACTTTCCAGATAGATCGCAAAAACGAGGTGTGGCCAAATTGTCCAATCTAACAAAGCGTCTAAGAAAATTACAGACACCAAGGAAACTACGAACATCACGTTTTGTGGTAGGAACAGCATAATTAGGAATAGCGTCAAGTTTTTCTGGATCAGGAAGAATACCTTCTGTAGAAATAATGTGACCGAGAAATTTCACCTGAGAACGACCAAATTCAGATTTTTCTAAGTTCACTGTAATGCCAACTCTTGCAAAAATACGTAATAATGAATCCAAAATTTTGTTGTGCTCACTCCAAGAATGTTTAGCAATAAGAATGTCGTCAACATATGAAGTAATATTGTCACGAAGATAAACAGGTAAAATTTCGTTTAAACTACGAATGAATGCTGCTGAAGGTACAGTAACTCCACATGGTAATTTCCGAAATCACTTTTGGGTAAATAGTCATATCCGGTTATTGTTTACTTACTCTCTAGATGGATTGATAGTCGAAGAGTTGTTTTGACAGATGCAAAGAATAGTAAAAGAGTAGGCAGCGGTACAGAAAACTAAAAGAGAAATAGCACCACTACAGCTCGGGGCCCTATGCACGCTACGGTACATATTCACTTTGTGTAGTGAATCCCCTGAGGACTTTAATAGCCGCACATAATTTCTAGTTTGTGACTTTGTGGCACATCTGGCGGAAGTGCGTACGTAAATTGATCTAACCATGAACATGGATGTATCTCATTCTTGGAATTACGAAAGATCTTAAATTTCCGAACAGTCAAAAAGTGTTTATAGTCAAAGTTTTCGCCTCGTGGCGACAAAGACCTACCGCGTCTGTCCCAGTCACAATGACGATTATCGTTAAATTCACGCGCCTGGCGCTCTCTTGTTGCATCCCGTAAATGAAACAAATTATTTTCTTCAAACCCCTCCGGTATCTGTGATTCTAAATTTCTTTTGCCGTCTTTTCCTACGATTTCGCCTTCAATTTGTTTGACTTGCTTTTTTAATGCCTCAAATTCCCTTTTCACGCGTTCATTAAATATTCCCTGATTTTCAACATGCTTATTTATGTTCTGGTACTCTTCGGTTTCTGCAAATGGCAATGGTGCTGTATCATCTGAATCTCTGTCCCCATTTAAACTAAGATTTGTCAATTTGTCTGAAATCTCCTCAACTCTTTCCGATAAATCACCTATTTGTCCCTTCTGTTTATTTACGTCTTCCGTAAGTGTCGTGACTCGGGTTTCAGTATTAACACATTTAGTAGTTAACTGTTCATACTGTTGTGTTAGGTTATTTAATCTGTCATTTGGTACGGATTCCTCGATTCTCTCAAATATTTCTTCCTTATCTTTTGCACTTTGTAAATTTAACTCTGAAAATTTCTGTACTATCACACAATCTCTTTCTTCCTGTTCTCTATCCTGTTCCCTTTGTCTAATCTCTACTGCAATTAATCAATTATTGTGAGAATTCAAAATCGGTTGTACTTCTTCTCTGATTTCTTTCTTTAATTCATCTTTCATATTTTTGAAACATGTCCCTATTCGTGAGTCTAACCGTGTTTGCAAAGTTCCCGTCTCTGTTTTAATTGTTCCAATCTCTGTTTTAAATTCAGATCCTAACCGTGTTTCCATTGTTCCCATATCAGTTTTAATTGTTCCTATCTCAGTTTTAATTGTTCCTATTTGTGATCCCACTGTTTTTAATTCAGATCCCAAATTTAATATTGCACCCATCAACTGCTCCATGTTAAATGGTTCAAAATTCTTTTCGCCCCGAACATTTCCCACAAAACCAGTTTCCTTCGTCATAGCTATAAAGCTATCTGTGTTCGATACTATTTCAGAATCTTCTATCGTTAATCTCGTATTCTGTGAATTTTCTAATTGAGAAAAATTTTTAAATGGTTCCGGACTGTCTTTCCGACTTATTAAATTGTTTTCAACTCCATTATTCATCATACTGTTGTCCTGTGTTGGTGAGTTCGCCATGTCAACAATTTCGTCATTCTCACTATTAATCATTTTCGCCTTTTTCATCGACCGCGTAATCATTTACAAAACATAAAAAATTCGTCACTGTACGAAAATTACACACAATGACTCTTTATCTCCAACAATACCATCTACATGAAATGTTTCCCTCAAACACGATTAATCGAACAATTGAAATAATTGCACTAAATTGTCAAACGCGTGTACAAGACAACAAATCAAATTCTGAGAAAAAATACCATTAGAAGAATGACAATTACCAAATCTACACATGCAAAATAGACTACAATTACTAAACTACAAATTACTACAACAATACTACTGTCTACTATTTTTACAATCAGAAGAATTCCAAGGGACGATCCGAAGCAGCGGTCGCCACGTGCATGGGGGCTTAATTAAATAAAACGCAAATATTTTTATTTTTCGTAACTGTATGTCCGATTACGCTGTGTCTCGTAAACGGTTGGCCCTGACTAGTATTATTACGCAATCTGACTGCAGATAACAACAACAAAGAATGAAATGAAAATTTTCGTTAACACAATTAATTAATTAAGTCCCCAGCAACTATAAAACCTACGAAACCAAAGCACAAGTATAACTGTTCTGTATGTGGAAGTATGACTCAACGCACATCTGGCACGGTTCTTCTTCAACAAGACAAGAATTTTTAAATACCAATTATACTGACGTGATAATAAAAAAAAATTAGAAATACTATAATTGCGCAAGAAAACCAGAATTACACTCTAATACAAGAACACACGCCAGATGCTTTGTTGACTGAACCTGTAATGACGCATTATTCAGGACACTGAAATAATGAGAGAAAAAAGAAATTTTTTTTTTTTACCTTCATTTATATTGATGGAAAGCACTCTAAACATTACAATATCTCCACACCGACTCGCTACTACCACATCTCAACAAGAACTTTTCAGTATCACATCTCAGCAAGCACTTTTCACTAGCACATCTCAACAAGCACTCTCTGCTACGAGTTCTTAACAAGCACTGACTACTACGAGTTCTCCCCAAGCACTGACTACTACGAGTTCTCCCCAAGCACTGCCAGTGGAGGCGGCTGAATAATACTCTTTGGCGCAATCTCTGGCGCTGTGGCTCAGTGTAGCCACCTTTCAACAGCAAAGGACTTGGAAGAGCAGTTGAATGGAATGGACAGTGTCTTGAAAGGAGGGTATAAGATGAACATCAACAAAAGCAAAACGAGGATAATGGAATGTAGTCGAATTAAGTCGGGTGATGCTGAGGGAATTAGATTAGAAAATGAGACACTTAAAGTAGTAAAGGAGTTTTGCTATTTGGGGAGCAAAATAACTGGTGATGGTCGAAGTAGAGAGGATATAAAATGTAGACTGGCAATGGCAAGGAAAGCGTTTCTTAAGAAGATAAATTTGCTAACATTGAGTATAGATTTAAGCGTCAGGAAGTCGTTTCTCAAAGTATTTGTATGGAGTGTAGCCATGTATGGAAGTGAAACGTGGACGATAAATAGCTTAGACAAGAAGAGAATGGAAGCTTTCGAAATGTGGTGCTACAGAAGAATGCTGAAGATTAGATGGGTTGATCACATAACTAATGAGGAGGTATTGAATAGAATGGGGGAGAGGAGGAGCTTGTGGCACAACTTGACTAGAAGAAGTGATCGGTTGGTAGGACATGTTCTGAGTCATCGAGGGATCACCAATTTAGTATTGGAGGGCAGCGTGGAGGGTGAAAATCGCAGAGGGAGACCAATAGATGAATACACTAAGCAGATTCAGAAGGATGTAGGTTGCAGTAGGTACTGGGAGATGAAGAAGCTTGCACAGGATAGAGTAGCATGGAGAGCTGCATCAAACCAGTCTCAGGACTGAAGACCACAACAACAACAACGTTATTAGACAGAGATGATATAAAAATAAAATAAAAGCTAGTGTATTGCGCTTAATTTCATTCCATAATGTCATACGGCATATATACACTCCTGGAAATTGAAATAAGAACACCGTGAATTCATTGTCCAAGGAAGGGGAAACTTTATTGACACATTCCTGGGGTCAGATACATCACATGATCACACTGACAGAACCACAGGCACATAGACACAGGCAACAGAGCATGCACAATGTCGGCACTAGTACAGTGTATATCCACCTTTCGCAGCAATGCAGGCTGCTATTCTCCCATGGAGACGATCGTAGAGATGCTGGATGTAGTCCTGTGGAACGGCTTGCCATGCCATTTCCACCTGGCGCCTCAGTTGGACCAGCGTTCGTGCTGGACGTGCAGACCGCGTGAGACGACGCTTCATCCAGTCCCAAACATGCTCAATGGGGGACAGATCCGGAGATCTTGCTGGCCAGGGTAGTTGACTTACATCTTCTAGAGCACGTTGGGTGGCACGGGATACATGCGGACGTGCATTGTCCTGTTGGAACAGCAAGTTCCCTTGCCGGTCTAGGAATGGTAGAACGATGGGTTCGATGACGGTTTGGATGTACCGTGCACTATTCAGTGTCCCCTCGACGATCACCAGTGGTGTACGGCCAGTGTAGGAGATCGCTCCCCACACCATGATGCCGGGTGTTGGCCCTGTGTGCCTCGGTCGTATGCAGTCCTGATTGTGGCGCTCACCTGCACGGCGCCAAACACGCATACGACCATCATTGGCACCAAGGCAGAAGCGACTCTCATCGCTGAAGACGACACGTCTCCATTCGTCCCTCCATTCACGCCTGTCGCGACACCACTGGAGGCGGGCTGCACGATGTTGGGGCGTGAGCGGAAGACGGCCTAACGGTGTGCGGGACCGTAGCCCAGTTTCATGGAGACGGTTGCGAATGGTCCTCGCCGATACCCCAGGAGCAACAGTGTCCCTAATTTGCTGGGAAGTGGCGGTGCGGTCCCCTACGGCACTGCGTAGGATCCTACGGTCTTGGCGTGCATCCGTGCGTCGCTGCGGTCCGGTCCCAGGTCGACGGGCACGTGCACCTTCCGCCGACCACTGGCGACAACATCGATGTACTGTGGAGACCTCACGCCCCACGTGTTGAGCAATTCGGTGGTACGTCCACCCGGCCTCCTGCATGCCCACTATACGCCCTCGCTCAAAGTCCGTCAACTGCACATACGGTTCACGTCCACGCTGTCGCGGCATGCTACCAGTGTTAAAGACTGCGATGGAGCTCCGTATGCCACGGCAAACTGGCTGACACTGACGGCGGCGGTGCACAAATGCTGCGCAGCTAGCGCCATTCGACGGCCAACACCGCGGTTCCTGGTGTGTCCGCTGTGCCGTGCGTGTGATCATTGCTTGTACAGCCCTCTCGCAGTGTCCGGAGCAAGTATGGTGGGTCTGACACACCGGTGTCAATGTGTTCTTTTTTCCATTTCCAGGAGTGTATCTATATGTGTAAACTAGTGATCAAAAGTATCCGGACAACCCCAAAAACATACGTTTTTCATACTAGGCGCATTGTGCTGCCATCTACTGCCGGGTACTCCATATCAGCGACCTCGGTAGTAATTATTCATCGTGAGAGAGCAGAATGGGGCGCTCCGCGGGGCTCAAGGTCTTCGAACGTGGTCGGATGATTGGGCATCAACTTGTGTCATAAGTCTTTACGCGAGATTTCAGCACTTCTAAACATCCTAGGTCCACTGTTTCCGACGTAATAGTGAAGTGGAACCTTGAAGGGACACGTGCAGCACAAAAGCGTACAGGTCGACATCGTCTGTTAACTGAGAGGGACCGCCGACAGTTGAAGAGGTTCGTAATGTGTAATGGGCAGACGTCTATCCAGACCATCACACAGGAATTCGAAACTGCTTCCGGATCCAGTGAAAGTACTATGACAGTTAGGCGGGAGATGAGAAAACTTGGATTTCATGGTCGAGCGGCTGTTCATAAGCCACACATCGTGCCAGTAAATGCCAAACGATGCCTCGCTTGGTGGAAGGAGCGTAAACATTGGACGATTGAACAGTGGAAAAAAACGTTGTGTGGAGTGACGAATCACGGTACACAATATGGCGATCCGATGGCAGGGTGAGGGTATGGTGAAAGCCCGGTGAACGTCATCTGCCAGCGTGTGTAGTGCCAACAGTAAAACTTCGGACGCGTTAGTGTTACGGTGTGGTCGTGTTTTTCATGGAGGGGGCTTGCACCCCTTGTTGTTTTGCGTGGCACTATCACAGCACAGGCCTACATTGATGTTTTAAGCACCTTCTTACTTCCCACTGCTGAAGAGCCATACGGGGATGGAGATGGCACCTGCTCATAATACACGGCCTGTGGCGGAGTGGTTACACGACAATAACATTCTTGTAATGGCCTGGCCTGCACAGAGTCCTGACCTGAATCGTATAGAACACCTTTGGGGTGTTTTTGAATGCTGACTTAGGGCCAGGCCTCACCTAACAACATCGATACCTCTCCTCAGAGCAGCGCTTCGTTTAAAATGGGCTGCCATTCCTCAAGAAATCTTCCAGCACCTGATTGAACGTATGCCTGCGAGAGTGGAAACTGTCATCAAGGCTAAGGGTGGGCCAACACCATATTGAATTCCAGCATTACTGATGGAGGGCGCCATGAAGTTGTAAGTGATTTTCAGCCAGGTGTCCGGATACTTTTGATCACATAGTGTATATTTGGATGACTCATCAAGCCAAGTTAAAATTTAAAAAAGGATGGCTTGTGTTGTGACCTCAAGAACATCCTACAGACACCCATTTAGGGAACTAGGGATACTCACTATTGCTTCCCAATACAGTTCTTTCAAAACAGATTTGTCATTAAGAATGTATCTCTTTTTCAAACTAACATCTTAGTTCACGCAATCAATATCGGAAATAAGAATAATCTTCGCAAAGATTTACAGTCACTTACTTTGGTCCAGAAAGCTGTCCATTATTCAGTAACACTTGTTTTCAATAACTTGCTAGTATCCATAAAAAGTTAAACTAGAAGTAACGATCAGTTTAAGAAAAATGTAAAGGATTATTGGAGTCCAGCTCCTTCTACTCCTTTACTAGAACCAACTGATGTGAATATGTTACTAATAACATCAAATAATACGAGTACAATACGCCTCTGTACAGATCCAGTGCGGTCATGCGATCATTGTAAACATGAATTGTAAATTGATTTTCCTGTTTGATGATGCATGACGATTATAGCCTAAGAATTGTCTTATGCACCCAAGTATATTGAAAACTTACATGTTTTGTGACAAGTTATTTACGACGTTTTAAATGAAAATAAGTTTGAGACTCTTTTAACCTATTTCACATCCATGAGGACCATTTCACTTGGGATCTGTGGAAGGTACATTAGCATATTTATTGTGCATTCTTGTTTTTCTGACATGCTCTGCGTTCTGGAGTATCTTCTCACTTTGGAACATCTGCAGCGAACAATACGTATAATCTAATATGAGGGGTGTTCAATAAACAGTGCAACACATTTTTTTCTCGGCCATTGTCGGTTGAAAAATATGGAATTTGCTGTGGTGCATCGTGGAGTATTCCCGCTTTATGAAGTTCTAATATGTGGGGCGTTATGCGTAGCCTTTAAAATGGTGTCCATAATGGAGATACGTTAAAAGCAGAATGCTGTCACTGAGTTTGTTTTGGCGGAAAACCAGAGCATCGCAGATATTCGAAGGCGCTTGCAGAATGTCTACCGAGACCTGGCAGTGAACAAAAGCTTGGTGAGACCTTGAGAGCGGTGTCTGTCATCGCAGTAACATCGGATAAACCTACCTGATCTCACGCCTGCCGGCCGGCCGCACACAGCTGTGACTCCTGCAGTGTTGGAACGTGCGGACACTCTCATTCGTGGTGCTCGACAAATCACAATCAAATACCTCGCTGTACATCTGGACATCTCTGTTGATTGTGCTGACACACTCGTCCGCCAGCTGCCCGCCAAATTCCTTGCCACGCAGCAAAAGGCGATAAATAACAGCTAAGGACCATCTGTGTAGAATTGCTAGCGCATTATGAGGTTGATCATGAGGTTTTTGTCTAAAATCGTCACAACCCATGAAACATTACTTCATTACTTCGCACCAGAAACAAAACGGCAATCCATGGAGTGGCACCACACTCTCAGCTGGTAATGTCATGGCGACGGTCTTCTGAGACTCTGAAGAGGTTATTTTATTTTAATTCCTCCTTCATGGTGCAACGATCAACTGCGAAGTGTATTGTGCTACATCATGAAATTGGAGAAACGACTTCAGTATGTTCGTCGCCACAAAAATGCAAACGAATTTCTTTTTCTCCATGATAACACAAGGCCTCACACAAGTCTGCGCACATGAGAGGAGCTCACTAAATTTCACTGGACAGTTCTTCCTCGTCCAAGCTACAGCCTGGATTTCGAACCTTTCGACTTCCATCTGTTTGCCCCATTGAAGGATCCACGCCATTGGAAGCAGTACGTGGTTGATGGGAAGGTTATCGATGCAGCAAGGCGTTGGTTCTGACACCGACCAGAAGGTGGTACCAAGCGGGTTTACAGGTCCTTCCAGACAAAAGGACTTTTTATTGAACGGAGATTACGTTGAAAAATATGGATTTGTAGCCAAGGAAGTGGCGAATAATAAGATGTATTGGAATCCTGAATATAACCAACCTGGTTTCAGAAAGAAATGAGTTGCTTTAGTTATTGTACCACTCACATAAGTAGTTGAACGATGGCACAGTGAGTGGTGCAGTTTAAATGCGTCACTGGGACAGTGGTAACTGCCAGTGTTTTCTTCTTGATTACAGAGTGGCCAGGTTACTAATAGAAATACGCAACAGATCCCTGTCTTTGCAATAAAAGAAAGGTGTCACGAATGTTTTGGTTTCATTTGTCCGTGCGTAGTGACCCGAAATGCCCTCAGGGAAAATAGGCAGATGAGATGGTTCAAATGGGTCTAAGCACTATGACTTAACATCTGAGGTCATCAGTCCCCTAGACTTAGAACTTATTACACCTAACCAACCTATGGACATCACACACATCCCTGCCCGAGACAGGATTCGAACCTCCGACCGCAGCAGCAGCACGGTTCCGAACTGAAGAGCCTAGAACCGCTCGGCCACAGCTGCCGGCAAGCAGAAGAGAAATGTAGACACCTCATGATACTGTTACGGCATTGCATCGAGAGAGCCACGACTGTCGCATAAGTTGGCCGCTAGTTATGACATTCCGTACCACGTACTGTATGTAGTACTGCTACCTCAGCGTCCTACACTTTGCAAACTGCCATACAATAGGCCAGGTTAGTGTAACGCCTGGAGCAGCTTTTTTTATGCTCCACTCTTTGTCACAACAACGTCCGCCGGAGTAGCGTATCTGGGCTTTCAGCCCAGCGGAAGATCACTTTCAGAAGGGACTCGCCTCTCATCAGCCGGAGTTAGAGCTGTCCCAATTTGATTTTGTATTTATAACCCTGTATTCACCTGACCAAAAGTCTTGTTCCACCTGCCACCGAACTTCACTAATTCCCACTATATCTAACTTTAACCTATCCATTTCCCTTTTTAAATTTTCTAGCCTACCTGCCCGATTTTGGGATCTGACATTCCACGCTCCGATCCGTAGAACGCCAGTTTTCCTTCTCCTGATAACGACGTCCTCTTGAGTAGTCCCCGCCCGGAGATCCGAATGGGGGACTATTTTACCTCCGGAATATTTTACCCTAGAGGACGCCATCATCATTTAACCATACAGTAAAGCTGCAAGCCCTCGGGAAAAATTACGGCTGTAGTTTCGCCTTGCTTTCAGCCGTTAGCAGTACCAGCACAGCAAGGCCGTTTGGTTAGCGTTACAAGGCCAGATCAGCTGAAAAGGCTGCTGCCCCTCTTCAGGAACCACACGTTTGTCTGGCCTCTCAACAGATACACCTCCGTTGTGGTTGCACCTACGGTACGGCCATCTGTATCGCTGAGACACGCATGCCTCCCCGCCAACGGCAGGGCTCAAAATGGTTCAAATGGCTCTGAGCACTATGCGACTTAACTTCTGAGGTCATCAGTCGTCTAGAACTTAGAACTAATTGAACCTAACTAACCTAAGGACATCACACACATACATTCCCGAGGCACGATTCGAACCTGCGACAGTAGCGGTCGCTCGGTTCCAGACTGTAGCGCCTAGAACCGCACGGCCACTCCGGCCGGCAACGGCAAGGTCCATGGTTTAGGGGGGGGGAGAGGATTATTTCACTACGAAGTCCGATATCCAAATGTGAATAAAATTGGCGCACATGTAATAATAAATATTCACGAGGCTGCAAATTAGAAACTGCGAGCCTGTTACCCCAGTAGCAGAGTATGAGTCTACATATCTTGATTTTCGAATAATTTGTTTATTGACGTAACTCTGCTTCTCAGTCAGAGAGGGAGAGCTATAACGCCTTCTTTTAGTTAAGTTGTCATAAATTTCTTTTATTCGTAATAAAATGGTACTTCGTCTTTTTTCGATTTCTACTGATAAGGTAACGTATCCGCTTGGCGTTTTTGTTGTTTCTATAAAACAATTTCTGTTTTTTAATTTTCTTTTAATGTATATCATTAAGTTACATAACTTTTAGAATTACACATTTTTCACACTGTTATGAGCAAAATACCTTGCGACTAAACTTAATCTCGTAGTGTACAGGTTCCGATGCCCTGTTCAGCAAGTGTGTTCTGTTCTTAGTTTGGCTACACTTCGGCCAGTAATGCAGTGTGACGAGTCACAGGATGGGTGCAGGTGACGTGTATCTTTTCGTAGCCCACCGTCATCTTCATGCCACCGAACCAGTGGGTATCGCTGGCTCGCCATTCTCCGGAAGGCCGACTGCGCTCGGCGATGCAGCACGTGCGTGTGAGTGTGACAGGAGGCGCCGCTCTGAGCGCGGAGACGCAGGCGTGGGTGGAGGCGCGCACGGGCCGTCCGATGACGCAGTGGTACGGCCAGACGGAGGCCTTCCCGCTGTGCAACGTGCTCCTCAGAGCCCACGCGCCGCCACCTGGCTCCGTGGGTCGAATCAATGCCGGGCTGCAAGCCAAGGTACAGCGCTCAGTCGCCACGGTACTCAGGACGTCGCTTAACATTACTTCCACCCAGGCCTCCAGATGTCAGACGTGAGGTCTTTACCAATCGCTATATATCGAGACATTAGCGACCAAAACTGCAATGTAGTTTGCGCCAAGTGCTGTCGTCCAGGAGAACGGGCCTAGAAGGTAAGTAATAGGTAACAAGTGATCTGCAGAGTACAGGAGAAGCATAACTGTGAACGTCTGTCGTGCAGATCTCCCATAGGGTTCCCGGACGGTAGCTCAGCGTATTCGGTCAGGGGGATGGCTGGTTTTTATATATACACTACTAGCCCTTAAAATTGAGACACCAAGAAGAAATGCAGATGATAAACGGGTATTCATTGGACAGATATATTATACTAGAACTGACATGTGATTACATTTTCACGCAATTTGGGTGCATAGATCCTGAGAAATCAGTACCCAGAACAACCACCTCTGGCTGTATTAACGGCCTTGATACGCCTGGGCATTGAGTCAAACAGAGCTTGGATGGCGTGTACAGGCACCGCTGCCCATGCAACTCCAACCCGATACCACAGATCATCAAGAGTAGTGGCTGGCGTATTGTTACGAGCCAGTTGCTCGGCCACCATTGACCAGACGTTTTCAATTGGTGAGAGATCTGGAGAATGTGCTGGCCAGGGCAGCAGTAGAACATTTTCTGTATCCAGAGAGGCCCGTACAGGACCTGCAACATGCGGTCGTGAATTATCCTGCTGAAATGTAGGGTTTCGCAGGGATCGAATGAAGGGTAGAGCCAAGGGTCGTAACACATCTGAAATGTAACGTCCGCTGTTCAAAGTGCCGTCAATGCGAACAAGAGGTGACCGAGACATGTAACCAATGGCACCCCATACCATCACGCCGGGTAATAAACCAGTATGGCGATGACGAATACACGCTTCCAATGTGCGTTCACCGCGATGTCGCCAAATTACGGATGCGACCATCATGATGCTGTAAACAGAACCTGGATTCATCCGAAAAAATGACGTTTTCCCATTCGTGCATCTAGGTTCGTCGTTGAGTACACCATCGCAGGCGCTCCTGTCTGTGATGCAGCGTCGAGGGTAACCGCAGCCATGGTCTCCGAGCTGATAGTCCATGCTGCTGCAAACGTCGTCGAACTGTCCGTGCAGATGGTTGTTGTCTTGCAAACGTCCCCATCTGCTGACTCAGGGATCGAGAAGTGGCTGCACGATCCGTTACAGCCATGCGCATAAGATGCCTGTCATCTCGACTGCTAGTGATACGAGGCCGCTGGGATCCAGCACGGCGTTCCGTATTACCCTCCTGAACTCACCGGTTCCATATTCTGTTAACAGTCATTGGATCTCGACCAACGCGGGCAGCAATGTCGCGATACGATAAACCGCAATCGCGATAGGCTGCAATCCGACCGTTATCAAAGTCGGAAACGTGATGGTACGCATTTCTCCTCTTTACATGAGGCATCACAACAACGTTTCACCAGGCAACGCTGGTCAACTGCTGTTTGTGTATGAGAAATCGGTTGGAAACTTTCCTCATGTCAGCACGTTGTAGGTGTCGCCACCGGCGCCAACCTTGTGTGAATGCTCTGAAAGCTAATCATTTGCATATCACAGCATCTTCTTCCTGTCGGTTAAATTTCGCGTCTGTAGCACGTCATCTTCGTGGTGTAGCAATTTTAATGGCCAGTAGTATATATATAAACTGAATTATCTATTCAACTATGAACTTGAAGGGATGTCATGTGACGACCGTCCAAACCAAATGACGAGAACAATGACCAACAAAATGGAAAAACAAAATGGGGAAGCTGTTAGAGCATTAGTTTGTCGTACCAAGGGTTTGGGTTCGAGCCCTAGTCTTGTCAGATTTTTATATTTTAATATACGTGCAACTGTTGTATGAGACAACATGTTCCTGATACGTAAAAGGACTGTTTGGAGTTCATACGATGATCTACTGGTTGTCCGCATTCGGTTTGTTTATTTGGAAGTAGCAAACGTATAGAGTACTACCCAACGTATCGTGAATGATTTCAGGACGGTTGTGCAAATACCAGATGATCAAAAAGTCAAATGGTTCAAATGGCTCTGAGCACTATGGGACTCAACTTCTGAGGTCATTAGTCCCATAGAACTTAGAACTACTTAAACCTAACTAACCTAAGGACATCACACACACCCATGCCCGAGGCAGGATTCGAACCTGCGACCGCAGCAGTCCCGCGGTTCCGGACTGCAGCGCCAGAACCGCACGTCCACCGCGGCCGGTTGGTGCTTCATCTGATCAGAATATCAATAATTAGCTTAACAAAGTACGACAAAGCAAAGATGATGTTCTTTACAGGAAATGCTCAATATGTCCACCATCATTCCTCAAAAATAGCTGTAGTCTAGGAATAATGTTGTGAACAGAACTGTAAAGCTTGTCCGGAGTTACGGTGAGGCATTGGCGTCGGATATTGTCTTTCAGCATCGCTAGAGATGTCGGTCGATCACGATACACTTGCGACTTCAGGTAACCCCAAAGCCAATAATCGCACGGACTGAGGTCTGGGGACGTGGGAGGCCAAGCATGACGAAAGTGGCGGCTGAGCTCACGATCATCACCAAACAACGCGCGCAAGAGATCTTTCACGCGTCTAGCAATATGGGCTGGAACGCCATCGTGCATAAACATCGTACGTTCCAGCAGGTGTTTATCAGCCAGGCTGGGGATGATAAGATTCTGTAACATATCGGCGTACCTCTCACCGGTCACGGTAGTGGTTTTGCTGTCCAGCGCCATCTGTCGGTCATTTTGTGAACTTTATTTATTTATTTATTTATTTCTGTTCTAATAAAACCCTATGTCATTCCAAGCATGTGTGTCAATTTTTACCTCTCTATCTACATCATTCCGCAGTTTATTAAGTTTTCAAATTTATACTGACTTTTTGATCACCCTGTACTATCAAGTATTACAGTGATAAAAATTCACGGTAAGCCGACTAAAGGGCCTTCATTACCAGATGCAGTAGTGTTGTTGTCGACTAACATATTCGTGGTTTCACAGAATAAATACAAACACCCAGAACACAAGAGTGAGGAAACAACTGCACAACACGGGCAAGTCTTAATAACAATAATAATAACAGTAACGCTACTAAGAATAATAAAGCAAGCTTAAATCATTTAATAAAAGCAAGTCTCCAGTCCCTATTGTATACCAATTAGATCCCTTTCACAGTGAGCTGGTACAGTAGCTACATACATAGCAATTACATACAACCACTCGCTCGTCAAATGATCCGTACCTAAAAACTGGAAAATTGCACAAATCACATCAATACTCAAGAAAGGACATGGCGGTAATCAGCTGTATTATAGACACACATCACTAAAGTCTATTTCCAGAAGGATTTTGAAACATATATTCTGTACGAACATTGAATTACAAAAAAAAAAAAAAAAAAAAAAAAAAACTGTTTCTTGAAAAATGGGTCCAGAAAATATCGTTCTTATGAAACACAACTAGCTCTTTACTCAAGGTCATAATTCAAAGTAACTGACGACGGAAAGTCATCGTATTTAACAGAATTGTTGTCTGGTGCTCCCCAAGAAACTATTTGGGACACAATCTGAGCAGCCCTCATCAGATGATCAGAGCCAGTTTCAAAATGATTTAGACAAAATATCTGTATGGTAAGAAAAGTTGCAATTAACTTTAAACAAAAGAAAGTGTTAAGTTATCCACATGAGCGCTAAAAGGAATCCGCTAAATTTCGGCTACATAAATCTGAAGGCTATGAATTTAACAAAATACTTAGGGACTACAATTACGATTAACTTACATTGGAACGATCATATAGATAATGTTGTGGAGAAAGCTAACCAAAGATTGTGACTTATTGCGAGAACAGTTAGAAGATGGAACAGGTCTGCTAAAGACTCTACCCACACTACGTTTGTCCGTCTTCTTCTGGAGTGTTGCTGCACAGTGTAGGATTCGCATCAGATAGGGTTGACAGCGGACATCCGAAAAATTCAAAGAAGGACTCCTCGTTTCGTATTATCGCGAAATAAGGAAGAAAGTGTCACTGATATAATACGCGAGTCATTGAAGCAAGGGCGTTTTTCGTTGCTGCAGGATCTTTTTGCGAAATTTCAATTAACAACTTTCTCCTCCAAATGCGAAAATATTTTGTTGGCGCCCACATGAATAGGGAATAATGATCATTTTAAGAAGAGAAATCAAAGCTCGCTCGAGAAGTTTAAAATATTCGTTTCTCCCACGCGCTCCTCGAGAGAGGAACGGTAAAGAAATATCTCGAACGTGGTTCGATGAACTCGCTGCAAGTCATTTGACTGTGAATTGCAGAGTTGTCATCTGATGTAGATGTAGATACGGTACCTAAAATATTATGTTAGCTATCACAAAGACGTTATAACATAAACAGCTTTAGTGATTACATTTCAGTTACTCAACTTGCTGACTGTCGAAGAAGGGTTGAGGTGCGTAAGTCAGCTTTGATCCAGTTCCCCCACTACAAATATCACCTATTGTCAGACAATTTGCGACGTGTCCATCAAAAATTAACGTAGTCGAAATACACAAAACGCTTTTAAGATCAGTTTATTTCATCGCAACACATAAAACTGGTTATGGGTTTTAGCTTTACTAATAATGACACTGTCTGATGTAGTAAGTAAGTCGAAATATCACCGTTTTTGTATTAAAATTTCATGTAATATACATTGATAATAATACTGTAATTATTTCTGTTAATTATAGTAGATTACAGTATAACTTTCGACACAGACATGAACACTGTATCTTTACATTGGGCTCTACCGTAATTGCAATTATTCTTGTGTACTAAGTTTACAAAGGATGGTTTCAGCCTGTGTTTATATTAGGTTTGACCTATTTTTGGTGTGTGAGACAATCTTTTTATAACGTGACCAGAAGTGAATACTACTGGTTTAATTTCATCGTAAGTCAACTAGTTTCCATAGATATATTAAGCTAGCAAAGTACAATCTAAACTTCTCCACATATATAACTTCGCGTAGACATCGCGTGATAGTATCGCAATCACCAATACGTATGGAATGATACTCTGTGCTTTATACTGTGCTTCTCTGTTACACGCAACGCGCATAAGAAAAAGAAATTAATATGTTAAATTCGTACTCACACATAAGAAACTATGTAATGTTTAGCAAGAATTTCTTGTTGATAACAACAGAAATTGTTCGTGTTGTTTTCAGTTAAGCTGTTCGATTCAAATTCGATATTTTCAGGAATATTAATTGTCTTTTTTTCGATGTGGCCGGAGCTAAAGTATGTTCTGTGTACAAAAGATATACCTGGTCATCTGTGTCAATGCAGAATAGATATGCAGAGATAATGCCCAGCTGTATGTTTCTTTAATTACTAATAATTTCCCACATTCTGAAAACTGAGAATGTAGACGTACGCACTATTAAAAAGTAAAAAAGAAAAGCAATTATCGGGCTTTAGGTTGTTTCGAATACATCACAAAGCATGGTTTTCTCGAAAGTGCTAAGTTTCCGCCTTCCTCCGACCAGTGAATCGGTACATTCAACCAGTTTTCAGAATCTTCCAGTTTATGCAGTAATGTATGGCGCTGAAGGTACCCATTTTTCATTTAGGCAGAGAATTGTTAGTGGGTATAATAGCGATGAGTGCCAAAGTAAACAAATGAAATAAGAGATTGCTGCGTTTCACGAAATATATCATTCTTTACATAGAGGGTGGTTCACAATGTTTTGAGGATTTTAAAATTGAACAGCGCGCGCTGAAAGCAAAATACAGCGACGGTGGTACCGTAACAAGTTTCATCCCACATACAGGTTAGTAATCATGTGTGGTGTCACCGCCAGACACCACACTTGCTAGGTGGTAGCTTAAATCGGCCGCGGTCCATGTAGTACATGTCGGACCCGCGTGTCGCCACTGTGATCGCAGACCTAGCGCCACCACCAAGGCAGGTCTCGTGATACGAGAGAGCACTCGCCCCAGTTGTACGAGAATCTAGCTACCGCCCAGTTGTACGAGAACCTAGCTACCGCCCAGTTGTACGAAGCCTTTCTCTCTCATTAGCCGAGAGACAGAATAGCCATCAGCTAAGTTAATGGCTACGAACAAGCAAGGCGCCATTTGTATCAGTGCCTATAGCTTACGAGTATTCAAGAGAGATGTATTCCAAGAACTAATAAAAAGATAAGTAATAAGCATCTACATACTTTTCTTCTTATTCATTTATAAGTTCTCATGTTCCAGACTTCACGCCCGTCGGCGGTAGCCTTGCGTGCCCTATCGGCTACAGCGTTAGTCTAGCTTGCCTTTTCAGCCATCTCAACTTCACGGTGTCGGCCCAGCTACCGACACAACATCATGTATTGGTCGAAGCACAATCGTGCGTTCGCGATGGAGTGCTGTTTTCGCTACGGCGAATCTCCCATGCCTTTCGTAAGCATTTCAAGATTCAGCAGCGACGTCCACTTCCTGCTCGTGGAACAATATTGAACTGCGTGAGGAACTTCCTTGCGAACACCAGTGCATCGAATCGAATGTCAACCGGCCCAAGGAAAATACTTAGAACTCCCGAGAACACACTTCGCTCGCCTTATGTAACCGTGCTGGACTTTACCTACGAGGTTGTTTAAAGGCAAGAGTGTACCCTGACCGGCCGAGAAGCTTGCAACAGTTAACAGATGGAATTGGCGATGAAATTTCCAGAATTCCCCTAGCAGTTACGAAAGATGTATTCAAAAACTGGATGAAAAACCTCGAGTATTGTGAAGCCGCGAATGGTCGTCATTTGTCGAATGCAGTACTTCATAAGTAAACCTGAATAAATGTTGCACCTTGTGGAAAATGTTCAACTTTGTTTCTCGATTAGTTTGTGCTTTATTCAAATTTGAAATCATCAAACTATTGTGAAGCACCCTATACGATCTGGATTCAGTGTACGGGGTTAGTTGACAACGTAGACCATGTGTCCGTAAAATTTGTGACTGCTCTGTCTGCAGGTATTGGACTTGCAGACCGCAAAGTGTCTCGGTCCAGAGGTCGACGGTGAGCTGTGCTTCAAAGGACTGGCCGTAATACCGGAGTTTGTAGACAAGGAGGGCTGGATCCACACTGGAGACGTGGGCCACTACGACGCTGATGGCAACTTCTATGTCGTCGACAGAGTAAAGGAACTCGTCAAATACCGCGGTGTCCATGTGAGTTTTAGGAGTTACGTCAGTATTCTTGGAAATAAAATTATTTCCTGTTCTCTTTTATGTACATTAAATTTAGTTATAATGAGATGAAAGACTGTAGAGACCGACGTCAATTATTCTGATTTTTAAGCACAACAATCTTACCAAGGTGACCCACTTTGGAAAGACCTTTAATGCGGTGTATCAGATAAAGATATATAAATACGAAAACCACCAAATATGGCATATCCGTTTCGCAAACAATGCAATCATCTTGGTGGTTGCTTAATTTCCTTCTGTTAGCCAGTCACATTACAGGGCATATGATCTTGTCAGCCACTCACAGCACAGGACATGTAGCTGAGATTGTGCTTATGAAGAAAGTAATGGCACAGCTTCAGTTGCTACAAGTGCAAAACAAAATTTTTAGTAAACCTAATCAACCGCCAGATTAATTTCAGTGTCTGCAAAGCCAACATCCCAGATTTGGTAGTACTCATATTTATGTTGCGTGTTATGGAAATATGAAGTTCCAGTGATAAACTGTCCTAAAGATCTCTCCAATTTTAGTACGTTTGTTCTACTACAGCTGTGAGAAATGTGACGCCTTTCTAGTGTAAGGTTACCATCATGTGTTACTGCTGTACCTTTCTTCTGTCTTACAGTTAATAAAAATGTCTTCCCACCGTTGATTTTTCCTTAAGTATAATACTGAATTCGAAAAATAAGTAGTATGGGAAGGTACTATCTGTCCCACGTTTTGATGCTACCCATGTGGGTTGCCTACATGTTGATGCAAACCGATGACATCAGAATACAAGATGGCGCAATCCGAGAATTCGGTGACGAAAAACTAAAACATCGAAGATGGCGGTGACAGAAATTAAAAATCTCAAAATGTTGGAAACAGCCCAGCTGTGCTAGCAGAAAATTAGAAAAATCCAAGATAGCGGAACTAGTCAGTTACGCTTTGCAACATCTTTGAAATCGCCCCAAGATGATGGAACTAGCCCAACTGTACCTTGAAACACCATTGTCACAAGCCAAGGTGGTAGAAGTAGTCAAGTTTTGCTTTGTAGACTCTCTGAGATTCCAAGATAGCACAATTAGACCACTTGATCTAGCAATCATTAAAATGAGACAACCAATCGGCATATAGCCCCAGAGCTTATACACACACACACACACACACACACACACACACACACACACACAGATTGATTGATAAATGATCGTCTACCGAAGCATTGGATTGGACGTCAAGGAGCTGGCGACTTACCATGGGCTCCACGGTCACCGGATTTGACACCCTCTGACTCCTTCGTTTGGGGTTTCATTAAAGACAACGTTTATGTACCTCCACTCCCACAGAACCTGGAAGTTGAAGAACCAGATCCGTACTGCCATAACATCAGTGGCCAAGGACATGCTTGCCCTAGTACGGGAGAAATTTGAGTATCGATGTAATATTGTTCGTGCCGCTGATGGAGGACACATTGAACATCTGTAACCTGAACTTGAGATGTTCGTAAATACGTGTGTAAAGTTTCATATTCGTGTGTGTTAACGTTTAATAAATATAAGCATTCGAAATACGTATATCCTTTTTGAAACACCCTGTATTTTTCCAAGGGCCAATATTGGAAACCACAGGGCGGAAGAGGAAGGTCTGTTTCCGTGTGATGATGATAATGTGATTTGGGTGTACGATGCTAGAGCCAAAATTCTATAAGAGGCAGTCTACTAAAACTTCAGCTGCAATTAAAATGTAAAAAATGCCCCCTCCCCAAGTACATAAAGATGCACGAAAATCATTCATTCTGTCAATTCTAAAATTTAAAATAAAAATGAAAAAGGCGTTGGAAGAATGAAACTACAATAACATAGCATACTGAGTCTGGCTGATCATGGGTATAAAAACGATGAGCTAGCTGCTCCACAGCACACTAAAATCTCCAGCCTACGAGCTTACTCTGGAAGCCAGACAATATTCAAAATTTTAAAAGCTTAAGCACCCTCCTCTCCTCATCAGGTAAAATAGAGAGCAGATCTCCATCTAAATTTGTTTCTGCCCTCTCTTCACACTATAAAATGAGCTCAGTTAAAATACGTTGTATACAATTTTAAACATGGCTGTGAAACAGCAATCATACAAGAATATGATAAGCATAAAACAGCCAATTTCAATAAATCTGGTTGCAACCGGTTGGCTGTTTTATACTAATCATATAAGTTGTATAGTAATTTCTGCACCACAAGTCTGGGGGAGGGGAAGAGGGGGTGGTGTCTTCTTGTTGCTGGAGTATGAAGCTACGTGTTATTGGACTGTACCCTATTCGGGGGTGGGAGTCAGGTTTACTTCATCACATCGGAGTGACCTGTATGAGTTGTGCCACAGACGGATAGTTGGCCCCACTGACTGTAGTTTGTTGTCCCTCAGTGTTAGCTTCTGCTACTCCTACAGTTGCATGGCTCTTTGAGTCAACATCGAAATGGCAGCATGCAGAGCAACGGAACATTATGTGAAGTCATGTTCCCTGCATCCCCATGAACCGAAGCTTCTGCTGAGGTGAGATGGCTTGCGCGCCTCACCGACAAAGGTAGCTGTACATAGCTCCAACCACAGCGCAGGTGTATCTGTGGAGACACCAGACAAAAGGGATGTAGTATGATCAAATAAAAGAAATTATTCACATAGTTAAGCGAGATGAAAACTTAATTGTGGTAGAGGATGGAAATACGATAACAGGAACAGGGAGAGAAAGAAAAAATGGACCCAGAGAAAGGAATGAAATAGGAAGCCTCCTAGTAGAGTTTTGCACAGAGCATAATTTAATCATCACCAATACTTGATTTAAGAATCATTAATGACGAATTGATCCATGGAAGAGACCTGAAGATGACTATATAATTATAAGACATTTTTCTGATCGGCTGTAAAACTTATTCAGGGGCAGATGTGCTGACCACAATTTATTGGTTATGGACCATATATGAAACCTGAAGGATTTGTAAAAAGGAAGGAAATTAAGGTCGGGACCTGAATGCACTGAAAGAACCAGAGATTTTGAGATTTTCAAGAAGAGCACTGGGCGACGATTGACCGAAACAGATGAATCGAATAGGCTAGAAGACGAATGGATAGCTTAGAAAGATGAAATACTGAAAGCAATAGAGCATCAAAACGGTAAATAGACAATGCCTAGTGAGAAAATTTTGGATATAATGGGGGATATTGAATTTTGATGTTGAGAGAAGACAATATAATTATGCAGCAAATGAAGCAAACAAAAGGAATTACAAACGTTAGGAAATTGAGTTTGACGGAAAGTACAAAATGGCTATGTAGGAATGGCTGAAGGACATAAAGAAGTGTATAGAAGCACGTATAAGTAAAGGAACGATAGATACAGCCTATGGGAAAATTAGAGAGAAATTTGGAGAAAACGGAAGTACCTGTATTAAATTCACTCAGACGGGAAAACAGTACCAAACAAAGAAGGAAAAGTTGAAAAGTGGAAATAATGTACAGATGCTGTAGCTAAACCAAGATTACTCTCTAAATTAATCTTCTTGTCAGTAATGACCACGTTCGTAGAAAATATAGAATATCTAACAAAATTTGGATTCATCTGTTAAAATATGCATGAAATCAGCCGAAGAATGTTAAAATATGAGGAAGAAATATGATTTCTCACTAAAAATAATAAAATTTGATTCTTCCTAGAATTTACCAAATAGAAGCGTCGCTGGTAGTAGAATAATCAACGCAAGGAAACAAGTTCTCTCGTGGCTTTGGAACACTGAAGTATAGTAAGTCTTTTTAATGTAAACAAAGTTTTTTCAGTGGGAAACTATCAAGTTTACAGCTTGCCCGCAATCTTAACGCTTTACCATTAGAAATACATCTACAGTCTGCTGTGACAAGTTAAAAGTATCTCTCATAACGAAGGACACTTTACTGCGCGTGTATTTCACTAACATTTTGATTGAAACATTGTGTAAGACAGTACAAAATCTCACCAAACATACCAAAAAAGAGCAACACGTAAAGATACTGCTAATGCCAATTTAAGTATAATAATAAAACAAAAGATAGAAAATGAAGCCGAATATTTGTTATTAATATAGGAAGTCAAGACTTTGTAAAGCGTGCATGCAAGTGCTAAAATAGTTTAACGTAGATAAATACAATTTGCATTAAAATCTTACTGCAAAAAGCATAACACAATTATTGAAGTTTTATGTCAGTGCTTCAAACTGCTGGAAGAAAATTATTTCAGTGGGTTTGTTACTGAGTTATATGAAGCGCATAACAATAAGCAGGCATACATGTGATTTCAACAAAACGAACTGAGGTTTTATTTTACAAATCATTATAAAAATAACAGCGAGACGAGAGTTACTTAACAATTATAAAGCTCGCCGATGGGAAACCTAGCTGTGCGATGTGGCGAGTGTTGTCCCACGTTGGCTGCACACAAACAATCTCCGTAATTGTAATTCTTGGTAAATAATTCCGTTGCAGCTTATCTAGAAAGTGATTGTATGTACACTACTGGCCATTAAAATTGCTACACCAAGAAGAAATGCAGATGATAAACGGGTATTCATTGGACAAATATATTATACTAGAACTGTCATGTCATTACACTTTCACGCAATTTGGGTGCATAGATACTGAGAAATCAGTACCCAGGACAACCACCTCTAGCCGCAATAACGGCCTTGATACGCCTGGGCATTGAGTCAAACAGAGCTTGGATGGCGTGTACAGGTACAGCAGCCCATGCATCTTCGGCACGATACCACAGTTCATCAGGAGTAGTGACTGGCGTATTGTGACGAACCAGTAGCTTGGCCACCATTGACCAGACGATTCAAATTGGTGAGAGATCTGGAGAATGTGCTGGCCAGGGCAGCAGTCGAACATTTTCTGTATCCAGTAAGACCCGTAAAGGACCCGCAGCAAGCCGTCGTGCGTTATCCTCCTGAAATGTAGGGTTTCGCAGGGATCGAATGAAGGGTAGAGCCACGGGTCGTAACACATCTGAAATGTAACGTCCACTGTTCAAAGCGCCGTCAATGCGAACAAGAGGTGAACGAGACGTGTAACCAGTGGCACCCCATACCATCACGCCAGGTGATACGCCAGTATGGCGATGGCGAATACACGCTTCCAGTGTGCGTCCACCGCGATGTCGCCAAACACGGATGCGACCATCATGTTTCTGTAAACAGAACCTGGATTCATCCGAAAAAATGTCGTTTTGCCATTCGTGCATCCAGGTTCGTCGTTGAGTACACCATCGCAGGCGCTCCCGTCTGTGATGCAGCGTCGAGTGTAACCGCAGCCAAGGTCTCCGAACTGATAGTCCATGCTGCTGCAAACGTCGTCGAACTGTTCGTGCAGATGGTTGTTGTCTTGCAAACGTCGCCATCTGTTGACTCAGGGATCGAGTCGTGGCTGCACGATCCGTAACAGCCATTCGGATAAGATGCCTGTCATCTCGACGGCTAGTGATACGAGGCCGTTGGGATCCAGCACGGCGTTCCGTATTACCCTCCTGAACCCACCAATTCCATATTCTGCTGACAGTCATTGGATCTCGACCAACGCGAGCAGCAATGTCGCGATACGATAAACCGCAATCGCGATAGGCTACAATCTGACCTTTACCAAAGTCGGAAACTTGAGGGTACGCATTTCTCCTCTTTACATGAGGCATCACAATAACGTTTCACTAGGCAACGCCGGTCAACAGCTGTTTGTATATGAGAAATCGGTTCGTAACTTTCCTCATGTCAGCACGTTGTAGGTGTCACCACCGGCGCCAACCTTGTGTGAATTATCAGAAAAGCTCATCATTTGAATATCACAGCATCTTCTTCCTGTCGGTTAAGTTTCACGTCTGTGGCACGTCATCTTCGTGGTGTAGCAATTTTAATGGCCAGTAATGTAGATATAATAAAAGATGCATATTATCTTCTGGTTGGAGTAAGGGTTTGTGGTCGATGATGCAACACGGATGTAATCCGTACTCAACAATGTAGCGTGTACTAACTTCGCTGATTGTATAGGCACAGGCGACCATAGTCCGAGCTAAGTAGTTTTTGTATATAGTACGCAGTTCGGAGAATTGTGCTCATCACTGAAATCAGTTCACTCGCCAAAGCCATACCGCAACTTCACTGCTTTCGTGTTTTCCCACGATATGTTAGTTCACAGTAAGAAGCACAATGACACTGGTACACAGTTCAGAGTATGTGGTCAATATTGAAATCAGTTCACTCGATAAACCTGTCTTTTCACTTTCACCACTTTTACATTTTTCCACGTTACTTCAGTTCAAGATAAAACACAAATAGACACACTGGAATTTTAACACGGCAGCTCGCATTAGTGCTTTCTAAACCATCCCCATAATAAATGGGTTTCTGCACTATTTCCGTGTCGCAATCTTTATATCTTTACGTCATTAAGTGGAATATTAATCCAAGACATGTAACATATAAAAACACCTTGTCAACTATTTTTTTAGTCCACAATACAACGGTAACAGGCTGTATTTCCGCGGTCATAAACTCGCTTCACATTCTCGCACACCGGTAAACAACCAATCTACCATAACTGTTGTTCATTCATTTTTATACCGAAAGTCGCTAGCTATCGATAATTCACACTCTCGCTCCCTCAAAATATAATCCACAATTAAATTTTATTAAACATTTTCAGTATGCAGATATGATTCTAACATAAACAAACAGTATTAAATAAAAAAATAGTAAATACAGCAAAATAAAAACCAAACAGTCTCTGACAGTTACAGAAGATACGCAAACTGTGATGCACTACGTTTTACACAAATATTATTAAATACGTATACAAGAGTGTGCTGAAAAGTAATCCCTCTAAATTTTTTATGTGAAAACTCAAAGCTTTTCAAATAAAACAAACGTTATTAATGTTATGTATGAGGCGGAACTATGGGCCTCATGGAAAAAGGGGTGACCCGGCTGAAACACTCAATTTGACTCTAAGTCTGATCTAGAGGTGTGACCATTAAGTGCACGTGTTGATCACGTAGGCTGACGTGAGGATCAATGTACTATACTTGACGGGATGTATACGGAATATCTTAGGTAATTAGAAAGTTAGCAAACCGGAATACAATTAAATACTTAGCTTTAATTCAGCATCAGCGGTGAACGTCGATCATGACTTTGTACAATAGTATTTACAAGCGCAGTTACAGACTGAACTGCGAACACTTCTTTACAATTCTGATTGCTTCACACATATAGATCATTTGTCAATGCATAAACTGTATGTGGCTCCTGGCTAGGTCGTAGCTACTGACTTAGCTGAAGGCTATACTAACTAGCGTCTCTGCAAATGAGATCTCTGAAGCTATAACGAGTGAACCATTTCTATTAAAGTCGGCTGTAGAACTGGATAGTGCTCTAGCTTGTCTCGTGACTTCGTTGGTGGAACCACGACCTCACCTCTGCTTGCACCGCTTCATCCTTATCAATGTGAAGTCCTCGAAGGTGTTCTTTAATGAAGGTATTACACTAAAGAATTTTCTTTGACAAAGTTTTTTTGTCAAATAAAATCCGATAGTGTGATAAGGAACTTTGTGAAAGTTAGGCCTTGGTCAAATTTTCTTTGATAAAATTTAGCGCATCGACTTAGATTTGATCAAAGAAAGCGTTCGTCTTCTGTTGACTGCATGGAGAAATGTAATGGAGCGCTAGCATCGCTGCATCCCGAATAGAAAATAGAGTAAAGAGAAAGAGCTATGAAAATATTACGGAGGCCACTAGTCGTGAAGATGTAACCTTAAGGATATAAAGGAGAAATTATACAACTTTTGATGAAATTAAAATACGTTAAAGTATGTACTAAACAGTCATTCGCTTTAAGATATTCCACCTTCAGTCCTTTATAAATACTTTGCCCCGTTTCCGGTGTTACAAGTATTTTCGTCAATATGCACTGCGCTTTTCGAATACTTTCTGTTATGGTTTATGGTAGAAGGTCTATAAAAGACAAGAAATGATGTATTTATAAGTTTAATGAAACTCAAAACATTGTAAAATGGCTCTGAGCACTATGCGACTGAACTTCTGAGGTCATCAGTCGCCTAAAACGTAGAACTAATTAAACCTAACTAACCTAAGGACAATTCATAACTCCATGCCCGAGGCATGATTCGAACCTGCGACCGTAGCGGTCGCTCGGCTCCAGACTGTAGCGCCTAGAACCGCACGGCCACTCCAGCCGGCTCATTGTAGATGTGAAAAAGATCAGAGATGATAATAGTTTTTAAGTAATAAGAATGTAAACAAAGTTCAGAGATATAATTTGCAGATATTATTAACACTCGAGTCCGCCAAACTTTAAATTACAGTAGCTTTCTCCTGCTGCAAGAAATCGAAGTATTACAGTTGTCTATCTTTTGCGGATATGGCATTTCTGAGGTGTGTCCTGCTTCGTAATATGAGGAGCCACCTCCTGAGCACATACCGAAATGTACTCTCGTCCACTCGCACGTAATTTTGATACGACTTTAGATCCTCGTCTTGCAGCTCCCGTCACAGATTTTGTTGTATGTCTTTCTTGTCTTGCCGTGAAACCAACGGCTTCACCCAAGTGCGTTTCCTTTTCTCCTGTTCCTCTTCAGAATATAATGACAATGGAACTGCTGTACACGAAGCTGCAGAGCAAGTAATAAGTTTTCGTCGGCCATTCTAAAGGAACTTCGACGAAATATTTGATGACACTCTAATAGTTCCTTTGGTGACACGTCAGAGATCTTTGTCAGAGAAAATTTTATCAAATTTCTTTGTAAAAGAAAATTTGATAGAGCAATACCAACCTAAGTTTTGGATACAGATTAAAATTGGATGGGGCCAAGTTGGGACAGTATGGAGAATGATCGATTACAGTGAATCCAAGGCTTCGGATTTTCGTAGATACCGTAGTACTCGTGTGTGGTCTGACATTGTGATGTTGAAGGAGAGGGTGCGCCATGAGTGGATGAACTCTTCGAATTTGGGCTTTCAGTCTTTAAGGGTCTCCCACGCACTGACATATTTACCGTTAAACACCACACCGTTGCACGCTATAATTTAGAGCTCTCTAGGGCCAGAGATTTGTAACTTGCGTCAGCGAAGCAGGATAGTCGACCGTGTAACATGCATGACATATAACACCTCAACCGCGAACAGAATAAAAAATTCGGAGGCATTAGTTTTCAGCACACCTCTGTAGATATTTGTGTTTATAGTATTCACAGGGCTACACAAATAAAATGAATTCGAAGACAATAATACTGAAAGGGAAGAGGTGGTAGATGTAGATGAAATGAGAGACTTGATAATGTGAGAACAATTTGATAGAGCACTGAAGATCTTGAGTCGAAACAAGTCTCCTGTAGTAGACGACGTTGCCTCAGGACTACTGATTGGAAGAGCCAGCCATTACAAAACTGTTCCATCTGGAGAGCAAGCCGTATGAGATAGACGACATAGGTGCAGACTTCAAGAACAAAGTAATGATTCAATTTCTAAAGGAAGCAGGTGCTGGCAAGTGTGAAGTTTACTGAAATGTCAGCTTAATAGTTTATTGTTACAAAATGAGGAATACTAAAATGTAAACTTTCACGGCCGGAAATGTCATGTCCATTATAATTATCCGGGCTGTTATGCCGTGGTCGGTTGATGAATTCTGAGGTGATTCCCAACGTTTCGTCTCCGACTGTGGGAGACATCTTCAAGGGGGTCCGTAGCTTGATGGAAGGTCCAACACACACAGTAGCGAGCCAGTGTGTGTGTTGGACCTTCCATCAAGCTACGGACCCCCTTGAAGATGTCTCCCGCAGTCGGAGACGAAACGTTGGGAATCACCTCAGAATTCATCAACCGACCACGGCATAACAGCCCGGATAATTATAATGGACAAAATGAGGAATACACTATTTGAAATTCTGAAGGTGGGAGGAGTAAAATGTAGGGAGAGAAAGGTTAGCAGCAACTTTTATAGAAACCAGACGGCAGTTATAAGAGTCAAAAGGCATGAAAGAGAAGGGAGTGAAATCGGATTGTAGCCCACTCCTAATGTTATTCAGTCTCTGCATTGAGCAAGCAATTAAAGAAACGAATGAAAAATTTGGAGGAGAAATTAAAGTTCAGAGAGAATAAATAAGAACTTTGAAGATTTGTTGATGACATTGTAGTTCTGTCAGAGAAAGCAAAAGACCTGGTAGAGCAGGTGAACGTAATAGACAGTCCCTTGAAAGAAAGATATAATATGAATATCAACAAAAGTAAAACAAAGGCAATTGAATGTAATCGAATTAAGTTAGATGATGCCGAAGAAATTAGATTAGGAAACAGAGCACTAAAATAGTAGCTGATTTTGTTGTTTGAGCAGAAAAATAACTGATACTGGAAAAATTGGAGAGGATATAAAATGTAGACGTGCAATGGCAAGAGAGGCGTTTCCGAAGAAAAGAAATATGTTAAGAACGAATTTAAATACAACTGTTACGAAGTCTTTTCTTAAGGCAATTGACTTTGAACGTGGACAATAAATGGTTCATACAAGAAGAGAATAGAAACCTTTGAAATGTGGTGCTACAGAACAGTGCCAAAGATTAGATGGGTGGATAGCGAAACTAATGACGAGGTAATGAATAGAAATGGGCGGAAAAGAAATTTATGGCATAACTTGACTGAAAGAAGGGATCGGTTGATACGATACATCCTGATGCATCAAGGTATCGTAAGTTTGATAATGGAGGGGCGTGTGGAGTTAAAATTGGGGAGGGAGACGAAGAGGTGAATACAGTAAGCAAATTCAAATGGCTGTAGTTTGCAGTAGTTATTCGGAGGCGGAAAGGCTTGCACAGGATAAAGTAGTATGAAGAGCTGATCTAAGCAGCCTTTGAATTGAAAACCGTAACATGTTCCCTGCAGACATCCTGCATGTTCTGGTTGTCCCCAGGTGCCCTAGTAACCACTACAATGAATCATGTTTCTCATGTTGGTGAAGAAAGAAAAATTTGTTCTGAACTGTGCGTGTTAATTTCTCTGCTGTTGTTGGGGTGCTTAAGAATGGTATAGTTGAGAAACCTCACTGCTCTGCTCCAGTGGCTTCAGGATCACATGGAGTGCTATAGTACATACGCCTGTATTCACTGGGAAAGCGATTCCTGAAGACACATTGGAAAACACGAGTGAACAGCCAAGAGGAGAGCGATCAGCGCACTGTTTTAAAACCGTTTCTTATACAAAATGTTATAAAACGAATGCCGAAAAGTAAAATTTGGAGTGCCATCTTTTTTTAAAGTTAGTAAAATCTATATCTATACTAAAAATAGAACTGTAAAAATGTCGTATTTGTCTGTCTGTATGTTTAAAGACGCTAATGTCCAAACCTCGTAGACGAATTTTCGTGGGGCTTTCACAGGTAACATGAAAGTAGCGTGAGGTAACGTATAGGCTCTATTTCATCAAAATTGGAACACAGAAAAAAGGAGATCGTAATGTAAAGATGGCGCTGACTGATGTACACTCCTGGAAATGGAAAAAACACATTGACACCGGTGTGTCAGACCCATCATACTTGCTCCGGACACTGCGAGAGGGCTGTACAAGCAATGATCACACGCACGGCACAGCGGACACACCAGGAACCGCGGTGTTGGCCGTCGAATGGCGCTAGCTGCGCAGCATTTGTGCACCGCCGCCGTCAGTGTCAGCCAGTTTGCCGTGGCATACGGAGCTCCATCGCAGTCTTTAACACTGGTAGCATGCTGCGACAGCGTGGACGTGAACCGTATGTGCAGTTGACGGACTTTGAGCGAGGGCGTATAGTGGGCATGCGGGAGGCCGGGTGGACGTACCGCCGAATTGCTCAACACGTGGGGCGTGAGGTCTCCACAGTACATCGATGTTGTCGCCAGTGGTCGGCGGAAGGTGCACGTGCCCGTCGACTTGGGACCGGACCGCAGCGACGCACGGATGCACGCCAAGACCGTAGAATCCTACGCAGTGCCGTAGGGGACCGCACCGCCACTTCCCAGCAAATTAGGGACACTGTTGCTCCTGGGGTATCGGCGAGGACCATTCGCAACCTCCATGAAGCTGGGCTGCGGTCCCGCACACCGTTAGGCCGTCTTCCGCTCACGCCCCAACATCGTGCAGCCCGCCTCCAGTGGTGTCGCGACAGGCGTGAATGGAAGGACGAATGGAGACGTGTCGTCTTCAGCGGTGAGAGTCGCTTCTGCCTTGGTGCCAATGATGGTCGTATGCGTGTTTGGCGCCGTGCAGGTGAGCGCCACAATCATGACTGCATACGACCGAGGCACACAGAGCCAACACCCGGCATCATGGTGTGGGGAGCGATCTCCTACACTGGCCGTACACCACTGGTGATCGTCGAGGGGACACTGAATAGTGCACGGTACATCCAAACCGTCATCGAACCCATCGTTCTACCATTCCTAGACCGGCAAGGGAACTTGCTGTTCCAACAGGACAATGCACGTCTGCATGTATCCCGTGCCACCCAACGTGCTCTAGAAGGTGTAAGTCAACTACCCTGGCCAGCAAGATCTCCGGATCTGTCTCCCATTGAGCATGTTTGGGACTGGATGAAGCGTCGTCTCACGCGGTCTGCACGTCCAGCACGAACGCTGGTCCAACTGAGGCGCCAGGTGGAAATGGCATGGCAAGCCGTTCCACAGGACTACATCCAGCATCTCTACGATCGTCTCCATGGGAGAATAGCAGCCTGCATTGCTGCGAAAGGTGGATATACACTGTACTAGTGCCGACATTGTGCATGCTCTGTTGCCTGTGTCTATGTGCCTGTGGTTCTGTCAGTGTGATCATGTGATGTATCTGACCCCAGGAATGTGTCAATAAAGTTTCCCCTTCCTGGGACAATGAATTCACGGCGTTCTTATTTCAGTTTCCAGGAGTGTATTTTCGGAAGTTTACGTCAGTGACAGAATTAAGCGCAGCAGTCTTACCTTTATGACTACAAACGTGACTTGTAACGATCCTCAGATAACGCAGTATCCGTCTCAGATATGGAGATGTAGCAGTGTTGTTTCATAATTGACGGAACTGAAGTGCCAACCTGGCGCCGCCTTCCCCCACCCACCCTGCATTCCTCCTTCACGCTGCAGCGCCGGAAAGCTGTATAGTGAGTGGCAGCGCCGGCACCTACGGAAAAATAGGCCGCCACAGTATGGGCAGTGTCACGTGGGTTAGCCTGGAGACGTCTCTTCCTAATTACAGCAGCCACGTGCACCTCCCCCCCCCCCCCCCCCCCCAGAAATCCTCTTGATGATACTTGTTTACGAAAATAGCTACGTCACCCTTAGCTCTCTTGCCACTAAAGTCGCCCTTTTTGTGGAGAGTGCAGCCCTATAGCTCATAATCGCCAGATGATTTAAAGTTTGTCTCTCCTGGAGAAATAAACATTATTCATCGGTACAAGTGGTTCATATGGCTCTGACCACTATTGGATTTAACATCTGAGGTCATCAGTCCCCTAGATTTAGACCTACTTAAACCTAACTAGCCTAAGGACATCACACACATCCATGCGCGAGGCAGGATTCGAACCTGCGACCGTAGCAGCAGCGCGTTGCTGGACTGAAGCGCCTAGAACCGCTCGGCCACAACGGCCGGCATTCACCGGTAGACTAGGAGTCGTAGTTCCTCCACATATGTCCTGAAACTATTCATGCTCCAGCAGTAGCAGCAATCTTAGCAGTGAAGTTTTTCTTTGTCATTCCTCTTGACGTTCCTCCGTGGTAGGGAGTTTGCAGCGGGCGGTGGGTTACTTGAGGGACTTACTGATTCCCTGAGTCAGACATCGACGTTCATACTATTTGATCTGATTTATTTACTTTTTATTCCAGTTACGGATCACAATATTTTTACTCCGAGTAATTGATTTCTGTTTGTGATGACTATCTTCAGACGAGGACTGGTTATTGTTGTAAAATGTATTGATCCGTAACTGGAAAAAAGTAAGAAACTGGAAGTCTGGTTGCACCTCCTCCAGCTCAAATATTTTGCAATTCTGGTATTGGGAGTGGCTCAACAGAGGATGGGGCTCGACAGAATTTTTGGAACTTGATAGTTGCTATGTGTTATATGACTCGTCGGAAAGATCTCTGACTTCTTTTCTGAATGATTATAGATTCCGCACATACACTAACTAACAACGGACATTACATATTAGTAATCACACCAATGGCCGACCGGTGTCATATCGATGTGTTACTTCTTTCCTGATAGAAATGGCGGATACTCATAATACAATGAATAATGAAATAGACATGTGGACTGGTTAACTGATAATAAAACAGCTCTTACGTGACTCAAAATATGTTAGTATACTGTGAAACAACTACAGCTTCAGTCCGCGATGCTTGATTGTCTAAAGTTGAAGGCAGACAGATAAGTGCGAACAGCCAAGCTTGTCCCAGTTACTCTCAAACAATTTGGAGGCTGCGCAACTCGGGGCATCGGATCTGTGGTCATCGTTTGAACCATCAGAAATGACCAACATCGCATGGTCTGACGGTTTTGCATCTGGTCTTTCTGTTCCGTTGGTTTTCGTCCCTAGTTTGGATTTGGAGGACGGCAGTAAGGATATTTTAATAGCAACATTCTTCTATTTCTCCTTTTCGGTCTTCCGTGGGGATGTGTCTTTCTTCCTGACAGTATGACCTGTTGGCGTAAACAGTGCCTCAGGTTTGCAGCTACGTTTACAGTTGCTGATTGCTGTGCTCTGGTTAACTGTCACTGTATAAGTGCCAACACCGCCTACTTCAATACTGAGGCGGACGGCTTCATGAACATTGGTGCCTTTGTGAATTAAATTCGCCTCAAAGTAAAATATACGTTGTGCAACCTTTATCTCCCGCTGAACTGCTCCGTTCGCATGTATCGTGACTATAGCGTACCTTGGTGGAGTGACGTACGCGTAAGCACTTAAAGCAGCGCATTGGATTAAGTATGTACGGCATAACTTCAAGACGAATAACGCCTCCGCAGTTTTAGTGTTTCTTATATAAGTGAGAAGTCATAATAAAAATGGTATTTCTTGAGCTCACGATATACTCCAATTATACGATTCTTTACCTTGATTACACTGTTGCAGCTCTTTGCAAACTGTATCCGTTATGTTTCGGCAGGTACCAACTCCCTTTGCAACAATTTAAAGCTGTGTGCAAAACAGTGTTGATGACATACATTGCAAATGATTTGCTTCTAGCACTTTGTCAACTTGAATAGATTTCACTGTCACGACCTGGAGCGTTCCATTACGTGGCCTTTTCATAGAGTTCAGTTATCCTGCAAATCCGTCGAGTGATTTAAATAGAAAGTCACCAATTTTTCAAACGAACATTCCACACCTTTAATAACAATGAACGCATTATTTATCACAGAGTGTGGTCTGTTACAATTATTGACGTCTCTTACATTGGCAGACGTCTAATGTGGGTTAGCTATACGAGGTTACTTCCGGGTTCGGGTATTAATAATGCCGAACAGACCACCCCAACAGCTGAAAGTGTGTGATATATGCTTCCTGGTTATCCCACGAAGAGCTACGGAAATACAGGTCCACCCAAAAAAAGCACTGCTTGCCTGGGTAAAGCTTTCTCAATGGCGGTAGGCTCCTCAGAAACTGCCCACTAACGGCAGTTCCACCTCAACAGCCATTCATCTCTCTGGCGTGCAGCACACCTTGAGATTTTTGTTTTTTAATAAATTTTTCTGCTATTCTCTCCGACCATGTAGTTAAGCCACCATCTCTGCTCCCTATGCGACATGTCGTTTTGCTGCTTCACCACAGGGTGGCCGCTGAAGTACGAACAGAGCTTACGGTGGAGCGGACTGGCAGTGATTACCAGAAGCCAGCTACAGGAATCCGGTTCGCCAAATCTATACCCAGACTACATAGACTGCGCTCCCTGAAGTGCTCGTCATTTGACTCGACTTAGGAGGCAAGTGTGACTCATCCAGTGCTGCGGCCGCGGCGAGCATAACGACCCCCCCCTCCCGCCCCCGCCCCCCCCCTCTTCTCAAGCCTACCCACATTTACTATTTACTTGCTTTCCATCTTAACCTCACAAGTATTCTTTTGGCTCAAATGGCTCTGAGCACTATGGGACTTAACAGCTGATGTCATCACTCGCTTGGAACTACTTAAACCTAACTAACCTAAAGACATCACACACATCCATGCCCGAGGCAGCATTCGAACCTGCGACCGTAGCAGTCGTGCGGTTCAGGACTGAAGCGCCTAGAACAGCTCGGCCACAGCGGCCGGTGTATTCTTTTGAAATGTACACAAGATGTATTTTGCGGTGGTGCACAGAGGAGTTTCTGGTCTTTCAGGTGTCGCCGTCAGAGATGGAGGCGTGGCTGCTGGCACACCCGCAGGTGTCTGAGGCGGTGGTGGTGGGCCTGCCACACGACGAGGACCAGGAGCACCCAGCTGCCTTCGTCGTGCTGACCCAGGGCGCCACCGTCACTCCTGAGCAGCTGAAGCAACTGGTCAAAGGTCAGGCCACATCTTCGGACCACTTACGACACGCATTTAACATTCACTGCTGTTGAAAAATTATTGCATTCTTGCATATCTGTAATTTTGTGTTTGTATGTGGGGGGGAATGAGCTGCTGGCTTAGATTCGCGAAGTGCAGGGAATTAAATAATAAGCCTTATGTAGTTTAAAATTAAATAACTTTGCTATAAAATAAATACTAAATAATAACAAATAGAATTTCGAGAAGCCCGCAGATTGGCGAAACAACCTATTACCTTCAGGAAGAAGATTAGAAAGGCGACAGAAACAGCCAAGCGACCAACCTACATGAATAGAGAGGACAGGTGCTGACTTCGGGCGTCTCGGTTGCCAGCACTAACATCGCTACGGAAACGTAGCTCACGCGAAACAACACACAGGCGCTCGGGAGACCCCAGCGGCTGCAGCTACACAGACTACTGGCACGCCTCAGCTGGCACTGGGAGGCAAGTAAACAACACTACGTAACAACTGCCACCCGTTTCCCACTCGCCTATTTCCACCAGTGGCAAGCAAAAAAGCGAACAGCAATCTAGAACGTCAACAAAAAGAAATAATGCGAACATAAATAAAGGACGTCTAACAACTCTTCTTCATCCCCAACAGAATCTTCAGCCAGTAAAATAACAACCAAACTTTTCACGTTTAGCATTTAAAAGAAAAAAAGAAGAAAAAACACCTTGAGGAAGGCCAATGCCAATATTGCCCGAAACGTCGGAAGTTTTATCACGTTGACAATGTAGTCACAGAGCCATAACAATTTTATTGACTGTGAAAATATAAGCGGTCTGTACAAAAGTATAGAAGTTCCAGGTAAATAAAAAATATTGTTTTTTTATGGGCACTTTTATATGCGTATCTTTGGTAGGAGTAGTAATGCCCCCGCGAGCACGCACAAATGCCGCAACACGATGTGGAACGGACTCGACTAATGTCTGAAGTAGTGCTTGAGGGAATTGACACCACGAATCCCGCATGGCTGTCCATAAATCTGTAAGAGGGAGTGGACATCTCTTCTGATCAGCACGTTACAAGGCATCCCAGATATGCACAATAGTGTTCATGTCTGGGGAGTTTGGTGGCCAGCGGAAGTGTTTAAACTCAGAAGAGCGTTCCTGGAGCAATTCTGGACGTGTGGTGTGTCGAATAACCCTGCTGGAATTGCTAAAGACCGTCGGAATGCATCTTGACATGAATGGATGCAGGTGATCAGACAGGATGTTTACGTACGTGTCACCTATCAGAGTCGTATCTACATGTATCAGAGGTCCCATATCACTCCAACTGCACACGCCCCACACCACTGCAGAGCCTCAACCAACTAGAACAATCCCCTTCTGACACGCACAGTCCTTCGATTCATGAGGTTGTCTCCGTATCCGTACACGTCCATCCGCTCGATGCAACTTGAAACGAGACTCGCCCGACCAGGAAACATGTTTCCAGTCATCAACAGTCTAAAGTCGGTATTGACGGGTCCAGGCGAGGCGTACACGAGTCAAGGGTACACGAGTGGGCCTTCGGATCCGAAAGTCCATGTCGATGATGTTTCGTTGAATGGTTCGCACGCTGACGCTTGGTGATGGTCCGGGATTGAAATCTGCAGCAATCTGCGGAAGGGTTGCACTTCTGTCACTTTGAACAATTCTCTCTGGTCATCGTTGGTCCCGTTCATGCAGGATCCTTTTCCGGCAGCAGTGATGTCGCACATTTGATGTTTTACAGGATTCCCAAAATTCACGGTACACTTGTGAAATGGTTGTATGGGAAAAATCCCGACTTCATCGCTACCTCGTAGATGCTGTATCCCACCGCTCGTGCGTCGACAACAATACTACGTTCAAACTCACTTAAATCTTTATGACCACCCATTGTAGCAGCAGTAACCGATCTAACAACTGCGACAGACACTTGTTTATATAGGCGTTGTCGACCGCAACGCCGTATTCTGCCTGTTTACGTCTCTGTATTTGAACACGCATGCCTATCCCATTTTCTTTGGCGCTTCAGTGTACGTTCTGCAAGAAAACCGGCGGTCGCAGGTATCAGGAGCATCTCTTCCTTTGCCACTCCCCTGTTTGTAAGACATAGGAACGTCAAACAGCCTAAATAACTGTTTGTTCGTGCCTGATCTGGAGCTTTAGTCGTGAGGAACAGTGAAGGCTTAGAAGCAGAACAAAAATTTTTGAGTTTGCTTCCTTGACAAATGCTGTTCGTTCATTTGAAAAATTCATGGTTTGGTTAAAAATTCTATTTTTCTGTGTCTGGTGTTTCATCCTTCAAATTATGTCAGTGGTATACAGAAATATGCTGAGGTAGTTAGTTTCACAGATCCTTAGAGCTTCACAAATTTGTAAGACAAGTATGATGCTCTTACAAAATCAGTTTTTCCCGCTTTTCTTCCCCCAACAGCAAATGCTTTCTGGAAAGGAGAAATTCTGCTGCGTCAAGATCTGCAATCTCGTGCCTACTAGTTACATACACTGCAGACGTTTTCTGGAATAATGCTTGTAATACCATGACCAACCTCTAACATACCGCTAGGTCTCCTGCCCGGGCCACCATAGCGCGTGAATTCGGCTTACCGTGATGTCGGAAACAAAACATATAACCTAAGTAACTTTACAGAGCCAGACTATTGGTTACCATACTAAAAAAAGTAATCAATATACGGAAAAGATAGGCCGATGAGGTTGTTGACATTGGGACCAAATACGGTGCTTCATGATGACGACCCTCACGGGAGTATTTAAACTACCAGTTGACTCATTTTTCACGGCTGACAACTTCTGCTATGTACATTTTACGCCAGCGTTTTATCTGTCTCTGTCGCTTTTCTGGCAAACTTTAGCAAAGAGCATTGTTTCAGCAGTGCTCCTTTGGCTGTAAGACGGCTGTTCACGCTCACTGTGCGTCAGCTCATGTGAATAAGCATGCATGCATTTCTCAGACCACTTGTCATTTGATTGTTAGTCTGTCCCCTGAGAACTTCTTAGATGCACACGTAAGTGTTAATAAAAGTGATTTACCGTATATATGTACGATGATGTTCATTTTACAAGTATTACCGAGAGTTTTAATTAAACTTCAAACTCCTCACAGAGCTTCAGTGTTGGGTGTATCGTACGGCAGCGTAACTTTATGGACATTCTAATGCGTTAATGCGGAACCGATTTACGCTGGAAAAAAATTCAGTTTTTGCTACCAAGTGCAGATCTGGCTCTTTGAAGACATATAGAAATGTTTCTGTATGTAATGGATTAGGAATGGGGCGTGGGCAGAAAAGATCAACCAACTGACAAAGGCTTAGTTGTTGAATATGAGCACCGGCGATGTCGATTAGATGCTGTACACTGCCAGATTTGCACCTGGTGGCCAAAATCGGAACTAATTTTTTGCCAGCGTAAATCTGTTCCATATTAAGACATTGGCATATCTACCAAGTTTCGCTGCCATACGACAATTACAGACCACACTCGACCTCCATGAGCAGCTGCACTTTAATTACAACTATCTGGTCCTTTATACTATTACGATCATATAAAATGTGTTTTCATCTGCTCCACCAGTGCTGTATGTGCTACAGTCCTACATCTGTTTAACGTAGGTTAACCCACACTGCCTATCTCAGTGAAGTAAAAACTCGTCACCTGCTGCATTTCAGAGAGAGCATGCGGCAGCGAGGAGAAGCTGTTGCATGGGGGCGTCTTCCTGGTAGAGTCCATCCCTCGCCTCGCCACGGGGAAAGTCAGCAGGGGGCAGTTGCGGCGCGCTCTCCTGGAGAGGACCATGGGAAAGGTGTAGCCAGTCTCCCAGGAACAGCAGCTGCCGTCTTCTGGGGATCGCTGCGGTCTCACAGAAGGGCGGGTACTACACAGAGCACCTTCCACACGTCAGGAGGCTACCCCATCAACTCACTGCATATCCTATCTACATCTTTGTTAACTGGTGTAGCATCACCTCTGTAATAAAGTGAACAAATCTTCCTTAATAAGAACTGTGTCAAAATGAATTAATCACGTCACAAACATGCAACAGGTGGAAGTTCTCCAGTATGGGAAATTGGTCTTAAGACTTAAGGAAGCAAACGATACATGCCGATAATTCCAAGGAAGAATTATGTGTCTAGAACTGTGGTGTGCATACTGTAAGACCTTCGGTACACACACCAGCAGATTATTTGACTTGTCGCTCTAATGAAGTAGGCGAGTGTCAGCAATATGTCTCGTGGCCTTATCGTGGCGTGTTTATCTTCTGCCATTAGGTCAGACGATAGAAATGCCACTTGCACGCTTCGAGTAGCAGATTGACGGTGACCAACTTTAAACAAAACTAGATTAATTTTCACACACATTTATTAAAATAATAAAAAGCATAGACATTACGTAACTTGATTCTGGATGCTGTTTACAATAGACAATCTGAAGTTCCTTTGGTCTTGCTATGTTAATCTTATTCTCACATATATCTGATAATTGACAAAGTGTCTGTTCATTTATCTTCATGGCTATGTACAGGAATATGGTAATCTTATTAGCCACGGATTGAGACTTGACTATAGACTGGTACAGACAAATGCAGACTAATGCAGACTGACTAATCGGAGGTCTGTACACTCGTTATAATACCTCGCACTTTCAGGTATCACTGCGCGAGTGTGATCCACGAGGAGAAAAGGTTCTTTATTAGCAGCAATCTCATTGGCTGCGTTACACATTAATACGCGGATTGGTGGAAGCAGAATTTGGTCCGTCTCTAAGGCAGCGCCATCTCGTAGTGCGGAGGAGCGATGCGCCTGCGCTGTTGTGCTTAGTGGGGCGCGCTCTTGTGGGAAAGTTGTGTATGCGCTGACTACGCGGAACTACGTACATAACAAGAACAAAGTGAATTACAGTCTGTCAGCACATAACAGGTCTCAGCATTGCTGTTTATTTTTCTCTGCACCTATCCAGTTTTGGTTATCTTAATGGACTTCATCATTTTATTTGCGCTATGCTCCAGTTGTCTAGGCTGTTGCGTACAAGTGGCTACATAAGGTTCCCATGCTGGTACAGGTTTGGTGTGACAGATGGTGCGGATATCATATGGGACAGCCCGGACCAGGCTTGGCCATGGCATGCCAAGCTGCACGCGAGCATGATGTGTGGGCTGCGGGCCTCATACAGGCTGAGGCTTTGCCTAGTACCTCTAGAAAGTTCTCGGTACAGTGTGGTACTTTATTTATCATTGTGGTGTGGCAAGTTTCGGTCGTTACGACTTTTTTCAGTTTGTCAGAGCGGTGGTTTCAGTGCTGTTTACCTTTCGCAATATATTCGTGGTGTAAAAGAAGTTGACAGTTACAGTGGCTTTTTGCACAAAGAGAGGCAGTCTAGTGATCTATCGTCACAGGTATTTAAAAAATGAATGGGAATGGGAGAAGAGAAGGATAAGAACTCTTAGTATCTATTGTGCGATATACAGCTGCATAATCAACGGGTACTATGTATTTGTTAAGGAACGGCGGAATTTAAAGATTTAGCTGACGATGAAACAGAAAAGCATTGTAACTGTTGGCAGACGGAGTTCTTGTTTTGCTTATCAAGAGGCACTTCGTGCTAAATTTGCAGGCATGAAGCACGCAATGAAATTACAGTTCAGAGTCTCAACCAGTTTTTGAGAGAAGTAGAGTGCCCTAAACTCATAGGGGCAGCTTTAGTCAACATCAGCAGAAAAGACAAGTATACAGAAAAAAAGTCCTGCTTCTAGATAGCAGTCATGGGAGGGATGTGGGCCAAACGCTACAGAAGTTGCACACATTACTCCACGATCAGTTATAATAGACTGATGACGTATGGAGAGACACAAAGTACGTTGGTTAAGTCAAGGGGCATACCTGGAACGATTTTTCTATTTAAAAACGGCTACTGTTGAATCTGTGAAGGAAAAGAACAGGGACGGAAATTAAAACATGCGGCATGGATTACAGACCTCGCATTTTAAGTGGACTTGACTGTACACTGCCAATGGTAAAATATCGCAAGGTCAGAAACAACTTTTTTATGATTCAATGGGGATACATTTAAAAAGAAAATCGCGTTGCAGAAGGAACAAATTCTGACAAAAAAACATCATCCATTTCCGTAAGCTCACTGGCGTTAAAGAAAATATGTGGCTTAGAAATTCAATATGGTCTTGAAAGAATTACAAGGATAGTTTTCTAAATGTTTTGAGGTCAGTGCCAATCTTATACCTGTTTCTGAGACAGTCTGCCATTTCAGTTCAAAGTGCTCCTGTGTACTTCAATATGGAATTTACTGTAGTGCAGTGTATTCCCCGTTTAAAAGGCAAATTCTTGTAAGTTTAAACTGTCCACCTTCTCTACAATGTTTTCCTCATGAAGATTTCTCACGTATCCATAAAGAGGTTGCAAAAGTAATTAAAATATGTATGTGAAGTCTTATGGGACATAACTGCTAAGGTCATCAGTTCCTAAGCTTACACACTACTTAACCTAAATTATCCTAAGGACAAACACACACATTCATGCCCGAGGGAGGACTCGAACCTCCGCCGGGACCAGCCGCACAGTCCATGACTGCAGCGCCTTAGACCGCTCGGCTAATCCCGCGCGGCAAATTTCGACCAACACGGATGTGTGTTATAGGCTACTTTCGATTATGAAACTATGTCATGATTTCACGGAAAGTTGTATGCGAAAATTTGTGAAACTGTCTGTAAGCATGTTTATAGTTTCCTCCTCGCGATCAGACAGTGTGGGGTGCTGTAGCGTGGGGTGGGGGTAAATGTGCAGCTAGGCAGTCCAGTTATGGTATAGGAGCAAGACCACTGCTCACATGCTGAATTCTTGACCGACTATGGCCCAGACGATGTGTGGATGTACACAGTGGCGTATGTCATGTTTCCTATTGTCACATTATGGATAATGTGGATGGTAAATACGTGCAGTATAATCCATACATTTACCGTAATGAAATGTTTGGATAGATGGTTCAAATGGTTCAAATGGCTCTGAGCACTATGGGACTTAACTACTGAGGTCATCAGTCCCCTAGAACTTAGAACTACTTAAACCTAACTAACCTAAGGACATCACACACATCCATGCCCGAGGCAGGATTCGAACCTGCGACCGTAGCGGTCACGCGGTTCCAAACTGAGGCGCTTAGAACCGCACGGCCACACCGGCCGGCTTTTGGATAGATGTGTAACTAACTAAATTATGTGATTAATATTGTTAAAATCAGTTTTCGATGTTCAGCATCGTAGTGTCGCTAGTAAAAATCGCGAATGAATTTAAAGTTCTTGTGTTTTACGTGATCGGTCTAACAATGATTTGATACTGTTTGCCATTGTTTTCTAATCTTTTTCCTTTCTGCATACCTGCTATATACTCTACAGTGTAATTTGTGAATTCCAGTCTATCAGCAATTTATCGTAGATCGCTGGAAGAACGTAAAGTACCTAGCGACTGGAAGAAAGCGCAGGTCGTTCCCATTTTCAAGAAGGGTCATAAATCAGATGCGAATAATTATAGGCCTATTTCGCTTACGTCAATCTGTTGTAGAATAATGGAACATGTTTTGTGTTCTCGTATTATGACGTTCTTAGATAATACAAATCTCCTTCATCATAACCAACATGGATTCCGCAAACAGAGATCATGTGAAACTCAGCTCGCCCTATTTGCCCAAGAAATTCACAGTGCCGTAGACACTGGCGAGCAGATTGATGCCGTATTCCTGGACTTCAGGAAGGCATTTGATACGGTTCCGCACTTACGTTTAGTGAAAAAAATACGAGCTTAGGGAATATCGGACCAGGTTTGTGATTGGATTCAGGATTTCCTAGAAGAAAGAACACAACATGTCATTCTTAACGGTTCAAAATCTGCAGATGTAGAGGTAATTTCGGGAGTACCGCAGGGAAGCGTGATAGGACCTTTATTGTTTACAATATACATAAATGACTTAGTTGACAACATCGGTAGCTCCGTGAGGCTATTTGCAGATGACACGGTTGTCTACAAGAAAGTAGCAACATCAGAAGACTCGTACGTACTCCAGGAGGACCTGCAGAGGATTAATGCATGGTGCGACAGCTGGCAGCTTTCCCTAAACGTAGATAAATGTAATATAATGCGCATACATAGGGGCAGAAATCCATTCCAGTACGATTATGCCATAGGTGGTAAATCATTGGAAGCGGTAACGACCGTAAAATACTTAGGAGTTACTATCCGGAGCGATCTGAAGTGGAATGATCACATAAAACAAATAGTGGGAAAAGCAGGCGCCAGGTTGAGATTCATAGGAAGAATTCTAAGAAAATGTGACTCATCGACGAAAGAAGTAGCTTACAAAACGCTTGTTCGTCCAATTCTTGAGTATTGCTCATCAGTATGGGACCCTTACCAGGTTGGATTAATAGAAGAGATAGACATGATCCAGCGAAAAGCAGCGCGATTCGTCATGGGGACATTTAGTCAGCGCGAGAGCGTTACGGAGATGCTGAACAAGCTCCAGTGGCGGACACTTCAAGAAAGGCGTTACGCAATACGGAGAGGTTTATTATCGAAATTACGAGAGAGCACATTCCGGGAAGAGATGGGCAACATATTACTACCGCCCACATATATCTCGCGTAATGATCACAACGAAAAGATCCGAGAAATTAGAGCAAATACGGAGACTTACAAGCAGTCGTTCTTCCCACGCACAATTCGTGAATGGAACAGGGAAGGGGGGATCAGATAGTGGTACAATAAGTACCCTCCGCCACACACCGTAAGGTGGCTCGCGGAGTATAGATGTAGATGTAGATGTAGATGAATGCATCTATTATTTAACCTGTTGATCCATTACAGCGACAAGTTAACTATTTTGGAATGCTGAAGCAGATACCCCACAAATCAACCGTTTCTTATGGTAGCATTTTTATGTGATTGAAATTGTGACGAAAAATGAAATAAGAAAAATCAGATTTATGATTTTACGAACAGCTCCTGTCTTGCCACTTTCAAACACTTTCAGACGAATCATGCCAAGAATGCTAGGTGGTGTTTGCATCTCGTAGTGCTGCGGAGTTTTTGTATAAATAACTTTGCTGGCCAGACGACTCAACGAGAGACCATAGTACTGCAGCCTGCTAACACGTGTCACTGAAGGCAGAAAGAAGAGTCTACTTGCTCATGGTTTCGATGTGTGTAGGTGTTTTTCGCTCACTGATAAAGTAGTGTCTTCTGTGACAAATGTGGATGTATGGGCAGTATGTGTGGTTTGGTGTTTTATTGGGATGATTGTAAAAGGGAGGGCAGTAGGGTATCAGTTAGGACTCTCCCATGGAATTTAGATTATTCAGTCTGGACAGAAGAATTACAAAACAGAAGAAAGATTTGCACTCTTCGGGTAGAATGAGAGCTGCTGTATTCAGAATTAGATTGGAGAGAGACAAAGTTAATCGAAACAGGGAAAAGGTAACGAGTAATAAGTAACGGGAGAAAACATCAAGTTACATACCAGGTTAAGGTTAGTAGTCACTTTGACTCGTTACCTGCAACAGGATAAGAGTTTCAACCAGTTTTTGAGAGAAGCAGAGTGCCTTAAACTCATAGGGGCAGCTTTAGTCTACATCAACAGAGAAGTCAAGTAGACAGAAAAAAAAAACTCCTGCTGCTAGGTATCAGTCGTGGGAGGGAGTGTGGGCCAAACGCTGGGAGAGCTGGATGTAGAATACCACGTCACATGCATCGTGGAATCTCACAATATTAGCCAGCTGACAGAAAGCAGCGGCTTTGTGCAGAGATTTGAAGAAGATCAGGTAGTTACAGCAGAAGAAGCAGCGAACACCTGACTAGCAGCTTATAGTATCAAGTATAAGCTCTAGGAAGTAGCAGCAACAACACACATTTGTTTGGAATTTGTGGAGGTTCTTCCGTGTCATAACCAGCCCAGGCTGAACACAGCTGTCAACTATGTTAACAAAGAGCTGACTGGACTACGTTTAACTGAAACAGTCTCATATCTGTGCTGCACCTGGGGAATGGAGATACACAGATCATGACCAGCACCTAAATAGTAGGGAGAAGGACAGATTAACTGAGAATGTTGCAGGGAGTGTAAGAAGGGCCACAAGCACACAGTGCAAACTCTGATTAGTGGAGTCAGAGGAGCATATTCTTTTTTTAAGTTAAAGTCAGGTTATAGAAAGTCTTGAAAGAAATTAGAACAGGAAATGATCGTAATATATGTAACATAAATGTACAAGTTTGTTTCATCAGCATATTAAGAGCTAAAAGGCAAGATAGATGAGAGTATTGTATGTCTGAAAGATGCGGAAAATTCTGAATGCATGTACTGTGCCTGTCTGAACACATGAAACCATAAGGATACAAAAGTTGCATATCAGGGATGCAGACTAGCATCATCTTCATGCAGAGCTGACATGGGACAAGGAGTAATTGAAACATACCTAAAAGTTGTACACAAGTCAAAATTATTGAAACAAGCAGTTTTCGTCTACATCAGAATCTTGAAGCATCTGCTTGTGATTTATTGTTGCAGAATATTTTTTTGTAATTGTAACAGTCTGCAGATCACCTCTAGGAAACTTTCAGTTTTTTATTAGAAATCTGTGAATTAGTAAGCTATGAAACTCCCGCTAAGCCCGCTGGGCAGAATAGGTAATAGGATTGTAGAGAGGGCCAAAGGTTGAGGGCAGTTTCTCCTAATTGTCATTTATTGTAATTTAATAATTTTTACAACCAAAGCGGCACATAGCCGGATCTTCACCGAATGCAACTCTTTCACGGCTGAAGGCCAACAAGAAATCTTAAAGTCAACAGATAAAAATTCAGTTAAGATGGTAATAAAATAATTTAAAAAAGGCAACATATGAAAGGAGCAATACCAATGGCTGAGGGCCACAATTAAACTCAAAATTTTAAAATATATTACCATAATCTTTTAAAGACAGAAGACCGTAATGTTTAATCTTGAAAGCTAAATTTAAAAATTAATTTTGCAAAATTTTAAGAAAACAAAACAAGTAACCATAAGCCTAAAATTTAAAGTAGCTGACAACAGATGATTAAACACCGGTGGCACTCAGAAATCCTCCAGGGAGGTCGGTCTGCCCTCGTTCACTTAGGCGAGACAGGTGGCAAGCCCAACTATACTTGATCCGTCGGAACCCAACCATGGGACAGCGGCCGACCGACTGTCACAACGACTTGTTTCCCGTCAATCAGTACATGAGAACTCAAACCGACAATGTTACAAACTCAACCGTGACGTCCTGGGTCGGTGAACCACGAAGCTCGCAGCGATAGGTCAGCTCCACAGAAGCTGCGACACTGCGCAGGGCCCGGCAGCGGACCCAGGAAACTGCACCGCACGGAGATGTCCTCCCCGGTCCGTACCAACCGACCGACTGCCTGCTGATCTGTCCGCGAACGCTGCTCCGTCGCGACTGCACTGCTGGTGCGCCTTCGACTCACTTCCAGACACACGACGACGGAAATACTGGCTCGGACCCAACTATGCAGAGGAAACACGCCCACTGGCTAAACGACATCCCTGCACCAGGAAAGGACCGACCCAAGTTCCACAAGATGACCAATTGAAGGGGCCCAGAAGCGCCAAGAGAACCAGCTACACGTCACCCGATAAGACTACCGACCTTTCAGAGCCAGTACGCCGACAACATTGAAAATAATCGTCAGTGGAACTAACGCCAACTACACACACAACCTGACAAACACTTGCACGAAGACCTGAACGATACAACAGCAACTAAGTAAGCACGGAGACAAATCGGGAGTCGATCCACATACACACCCACCCACCCACACACACACAGCCGACTCATGAACGATAGGCGAGCCAAAACGCGTCGTCCAGTAGAACGACCGACCAACGATCCACCAAGACCGCGGCCCGGCTCAAGTGATGCGTGGCGGCAATGGTCGGGCGAGCCATGTCGACGCAGACCTCACTGCTGCTCCAACCCGACTGCACTAGTGCAGCATTGCAACTCCCCGATTGGCAGGTCTGGACTGCGCTCCAGACGCGTTCCAACTGATTGACCTACCCGACCTCGCGATCGTAGCAGCAGCGTGGTTTCGGTCTGAAGCACTTAGAACCGCTCGGCCACAGCGGACGGCGATGACATAGCTATCCTAAGTGAAAGTGAAGAAGAATAACATGATCTGCTGAGGGTAATGGACAGTGTAATGAGTACAGAATATGGATTGACAGTAAATCCAAGAAAGACGAAGGTAATGAGAAGTAGCAGAAATGAGAACAGCGAGAAACTTAACGTCTGATTTTATGGTCACGAAGTAGATGAAGCTAAGAAATTCTGCTACCTAGGCAGCAAAATAACCAATGACGGACGGAGCAAGGAGAACATCAAAAGCAGACCAGCAGTGGCTAAAAGGGCATTCTTGGCCAAGCGAAGTCTACTAGTATTAAACATAGGCCTTAATTTGAGAAAGAAATTTATGAGAATATACGTTTGCAGCACAGCAGTTTATGGTAGTGAAACATGGACTGTGGCATAACCGGAACAGAAGAGAATCGAAGCATTTGACATGTGGTGCTACAGACGAATGTTGGAAATCAGGTGGACTGATAAGGTGAGGAATGGGAAGTTCTGCGCAGAATCGAAGAGGAAACGAATCTGTGGAAAACACTACAAGGAGAAGCGACAGGATGATAGGATATTGTTAAGACTTCTTGGAATGAGCTCCATGGTACTAGAGGGAGCTGTAGAGGGCATCCAGCAAATAATTGAGGATGTAGGTTGCAAGTGCTACTCGGAGATGAAGAGGTTAGCAAAGGAGAGGAATTCGTGCCGGGCCGCATCAAACCAGTCACAAGATTGAAGAACCCTCCCCCCCCCCCCCCCCAAAAAAAAAAAAATAATAGCAACTATGACAAGGTCCTCTAGCCGAGGCAGCCAGTGCGGAATTAGCAGTTAGCCTGCATACGATAAATCTGGTGACGTGAAGGAACACTATCTTTTAAAAAGAAAACCTGCCCATAGTTATAACTTCTAAGAATATCGCTCTTTGACGGCACAAGGTTTTCAACAAGTTACAACCGCCCACAGGCAGAAAGTGACACATAAAAATCCAACTTAAGTTGAAAATTAACCTTTAGCACGTAGGCCAGGAATTCATTTACAAATCATGAAAGTAGCAATTCACTCAGATAAGATACAAATTCGCCGAATATCGGCCACAAATGACAGCAATAAAGAACTGATACCTGAATCAACCAGGTTGCAAGTCAGTTAATTAATTCCTCTCGAGATTAACAGTGACGTAAACTCAACACTCAAGCGATTTAGAAGAAACCCCTCGAACAACAGTAGCAATCATAATTTGAAAACGATTCATCAGACAAATACCTCACCATCCGAAAATTAACCCAGGGAGCTGCCGTAGATGTACAAGCCAGGCCAAACTCCGAGAGTCTCCTCGCAGCGCAAAGGCGGAACGACTCTTGAACGGAGCCTATGTTTACTGGTCACTGCTATCACTCTCAAGTTCCGCTCGCCAGCAGCTACGGGCGCCGCAAGGCCAACACCAGTGCGGCACAGCAGTACACCACGCGCCATCTGGTCCCCTGCGACGCCCGCTGCAGACTCTGTCCTTATTCCTTCCTACTGCAGAGCCCGTATATCTAGGGGACGCCAATCAGCGCGCCGCAAAGCATATCGTTTAAGAAAACTCCGCGAAAGCAAGAGCATCGCAGGAGGTGACGGTACAGGTGACAGCACAGGTACGACAAGCTTCTGCTTAAGATGGCACGGAGTGAGACTTCAGCATCACGTATCACGTTTTAATTTATTACCTCTTGACTACTAACTCTATTCGCAACAAAATATGCAGACAGTATCTAAATATATTCTCAACACACTAGGAAAATTGTATCATTGTAAGACACATAGTTCAGATGATATGACGTCATAAACGTCGAGATGCACGAAAAACTAGATTTTACTAAAAACGGGGCGCAGATTACCGAGACTACATGTTTCAAGGCGAGAACATTTAGCGACTTCCAACAAACTTTAAGCGTACATTCAAACCTCTTCCTAAATTGTTCTCGCTTACAGGCGTAAGGTCAAATATTTAACACATTAACACGTTTGTAAAGTAATCAGACGTCTGAAGCTGTTTTACACATGAGGTGTCGATATTTAAGGGAATCGTGGGTATAGTGGTGTATTGCTAACATGGTTTACGCGGCACCAGACCGCTTGGTCCGCACAGCTGCCGCGCACACAGGTTGTTCATGCTGGACGATGTAGTTCTTGCTGCTACTTCGCTGCGATGTAGTAGGGCCTCAAAGATCGGTGCGTGGGTGCTATAGAAAATATGGTACCTGTCTGAAGGATTCCCAATTTTGTCGATTTCAGCGGACTGGCGACGAACTAGAAGCATGTGCGCAAATGTGGAGGAAGCAAGAAACGGATGTGACGTAGGTGAAGGGGATTTTTAATTTAATCGCTCCTCCAGCCATTTTACTTTCGCTGCTTCCAAGTTTCCGTAAATAAAAAGAATTGAAAATTAAGCCTTTTGTAGCTAACTATTAATGTTACGGTAGTTGTTAGCGTTTGTATATAAGACAGTTGTACACTATTTATTTAAGCTGCACTCTCTTGTAAACAAACGTATGCGCCGCAACTGGTCATCTGCTGTATTTCTCAAGCATCTGGCGTCGTAACATCTCTAGAAGTAGACCTCACTTGCATGTTAGGTGTTTTGCTGTTACCCTAGCCATGAATAAAACTCTGTCAGTTGTTTAAGTATCGAAAGTGTTAAGTTTCTTCGGTTTGGTAAATCTCAAACCCAAGGACAGGCCAGAATTTGGAGGCCGGCCGCGGTGGTCTAGCGGTTCTAGACGCTCAGTCCGGAACCGCGCGACTTCTACGGACGCAGGTTCGAATCCTGCCTCGGGCATGGATGTGTGTGATGTCCTTAGGTTAGTTAGGTTTAAGTAGTTCTAAGTTCTAGGGGACTGATGACCGCAGATGTTAAGTCCCATAGTGCTCAGAGCCAGAATTTGGAATGTGTCCATGCCCTGGAATGAGTGCCATAACTCTCTCCTCTGGCTGCACACTTCCCCCACCGTCACGTCATGCTGTCTGAGCGCGAGGAGAGGGAAGAGGGGTAAACTGCGAACGCGTACACTTAAATGGCTATGTAACTATGCTGCAGATGATTTGGTTTTAAATTTTATATTTATCAACAACATAGATCACAAACAAAACAAATTTTTAGCTGTTATAAATTATCGGCATGCTTACAGTTACAGACCATTTCACAGATTATAGCACTTACGTTGCCCTGTAACAGTGACATATTTAGCTTCACAACCGGAAAAAGCCTTTCATACTCATATGTTGATAGAAATACTATATCACGTTTGCGACCTTATTATGGAGACGTGCAAAATCTATTTCCGAGAGAAACGATGTAGACCTTCTGGACAGTTTTAACGTAAAGGAATCTGACTGTTAAACGGGAATTACACTGCAGATCAATCCGTTCCATGTGCACATGCACAGAAGAGCTTGCAACTGAGTCAGCAAACGGTTTGGAAAACGACTCTAAAAGAGCTTAGCAGTATCCTCAAAGCGTTTAGAAAACTATCTTTGTAATTCTTTCAGGGTCACAATGAATTATTCAAAGTTCACGTTTCCTTTGATGCCGGTGAGCGTAGGGAACTGGACGTTGTTTTTCTTTTTCTTTTTTTTTGCCAGAATTTTTCCCTTTCACAATGCGATTTGTTTGTTAAACTCATCCGCGTGAAATAAAAAAAAATGGTTCAAATGGCTCTTAGCACTATGGGACTTAACATCTATGGTCATCAGTCCCCTAGAACTTAGAACAACTTAAACCTAACTTACCTAAGAACAGCACACAACACCCAGTCATCACGAGGCAGCGCGTGAAATCAAAAATTAGGTTTTTCTCCTTACAGGGTGTTACTGTGGCCGGTATGCAGTCAAACCCACTCAAAATGTGAGTTCCAGATATTTTAATTTTCGTTCACGCTTTTCTTTTTTCTTCATAAATACAGCAATGGTGGTTTAAAAACATTCCTCTTAATTAACCAGTGTACTTGGCGGTAATATACAGTCTCCATTCTCTACGTTCAGTTCCTTCGAATACTGTTGCAACTTGCGCTGTAATAATGAAAACTGTGCTATTCGTACCACCAATTTCATCATGTGCTCCATTTCTACAAATTTGGGGCAAAATGCTTCTTGATGTACAGAACAATGAATCCCTTCTATCGATCAGTGAAATGTTTTGCTCTTTCATCATCAATTAAGTCTTCAAATTCTTTCTACACATATGTGTTCTAATGTCTTTCCATAGCAAGTTTGCGGTACCAGCCGATTATGCGACTGCATAATAGATATTGAGAATTCTCATCTTTTTCTTCTGTCACTCCAACTCATTTTTAACGGGTTCTGACGATAGACCACTAGACTGTCCCTTTTTGAGAAAACAGGTGCTGGAACTGTGAACTTCCCTTACAGCGGGAGCAAGCAGCGAAGGAGTTAACAGCGCTGACACCACGACTCGGCATAAATGAAGAATACTGTGCCGACAGAAACATACTGCACCGCAATAAGAACTGAAATATGTAGACTGAAGGGGATGACAGCTGTCAGCTACAGCGGGACATTACGCCGAATCAGCCGCGACGAACAAGACCGTCTACTGAACTGGGATTCGAACCTGGGATGTCATGCTTCCTAGGCAGGTTGTAGTGCTACAACGATGAAAATTAATATTACGACGATGTCGAACCTTATTTTCATGATTTTAAAGAAGTATTCACGATATTAAAAATGTAATTATAATTTTATTATTTTCATTTTTGTGCTCAGTGTATCAAAGTCTTTCTAGTGCACGGAATAATTAGCATTGTTTGTACTACGAAACTATATATGATTGTTAAGGGTTAAGCATGTAATAGTTCGATGTAAAAAGGAGTCTGAATTTTGTTCTCGTACTGGTCGGTAGAGAAGGAAAAGTTCCTTAATCGATGTGAAGGTATAAAGGCAGTAAAAAGGAGAGAGAGAGAAGGTAAATATAATTTATTCAAAACAAATATCTCGAAGGTGTAACGCTTTGTGATTTCCTATAACTAAAAATTGCAAGTTCTAATCTGAGCCTGTCCTGAATAACAGCGAAGAACATTTATGTTATCATATATTTTCTTCGTTTGACCACGGTTGTGATTCGCATGTTTCTTTTTGTTACGCGACGTGTTACGAACATTTTCATTTTACGCGCAAAAGTGCACACAGCTTTAGTCGAACCTGCGTCTGTCGGAAACGATAACTTTTAATCAGTACAATTACGCGAATACCGTCCAAATCGCAACGGTGATCGCAAAAGTGTTTCCTGGACCAAATAATTCTTATAAAATGTGTATTCTCCAAAGCGAGCAGCATTGCACTATCACTGACTAGCAACAATCGAAAGAGAGAAAAAGTGCTTAAATAAAATTGCCACCTTTTAATAATTATTATGATCCCATTGATTAAAGAAATAGCAATTCAATGGCTATCCAATCAATAAACAGAGGGGGCAATTCAAGGTGAGTTAACCACTGTGCCATCCGGGGCACAGCGCTCACACACCTCCGCATATCATCTCGGCACGCCTCGCGGTCGATCCACATTCCCATCGAGCGCTACGTATCCCTGTCCATTTTAATCCATGTTCGCTAATCTGAGATTCCCATAGGAGATCGGAACGCCCGCATCTCGTGGTCGTGCGGTAGCGTTCTCGCTTCCCACGCCCGGGTTCCCGGGTTCGATTCCCGGCGGGGTCAGGGATTTTCTCTGCCTCGTGATGGCTGGGTGTTGTGTGCTGTCCATAGGTTAGTTAGGTTTAAGTAGTTCTAAGTTCTAGGGGACTTATGACCACAGCAGTTGAGTCCCATAGTGCTCAGAGCCATTTGAACCATTTAGATCGGATGATCTCCCGCCGCAGGTTCGAGTCCTCTCTCGGGCACAGATATGAGTGTTGTCCATAGCTTTAAGTTAGTTTAAGTAGTGTGTAAGTCTAGAGACCGATGACCTCAGCAGTTTGGTCCCTTAGGAATTCATGCACATTTGAACAAATCGGACGTATTTGTGCATCCGCACTGAAGAAGGTTGATCCATGCCCAGCTAGGCGTATCAGTTATATGAATGAGTGGCGTCTGTTCTTTCCGGAAGTAAGTAACTGAAATGTCGCGGCTCTATCGACTGCTTATGAGAAGTACAGAGCAAAACTGACACGTGTGGAGCTTCGGCCCGCACGTCCAGGTCGCATGAAGTCTAACTCACATAGTTCTTGTATCTAATATCGCTGGCACTCGGTGGATCAAAAATAACTGACTCGGTTTCGCTGTGGTTCGTCTTTATTAAACGTACTAAAAATAAAATTTTCCTAACCTGCGTAGAAAATTGCTGGAATGTATTTTAAAGGTGGAAAGCTGAAGACGTGCTTCTGGGGAGTTTGGATGGTAAGGCTACGTCGGAAGTGAAATTATCGTCAGAACTGGCGATCCGTGACAAGATGATTTCTCAGTTTGCGGGATAGTAAAGCGTCGACCCCAAAGCGTTTTTACTGTTAGTTCGGAAATGGTTAAACATGCCCGCCTTGTGGGCTTAATTCACAATACGCCACGGAAAGTGCTTGGTGTTGAATGGTCACATACTTGGATTTAGGCGTCTTGTACGTGAAGAAGAAACGTTGTAGACAAGCGGAGTACAACAGAACTGAATCTTTTTGAAACGTGCCTTATAGGGACTTGCTGAAGGGATAAAACGACTGCAGAATAACCTAGTTTGGATAAAAATGCATTTCAATTTGAGCCGCCCGCTACCCCCGCTGGGCAGCACAGGTGATTAGGATTGTGGAAAGGGCTAAATAATGTTGGGGTCAGTTTCACCTTAAAATTGTAATTTATTGTAATTTAATGACACATCAAACTCCAAATCTGTCACGGCTGAAGGCCTCCACACAAGAAATCTTAAAAAATCGAGAAGGTAATTTCAAGTGACTAAAGACACGCAGTTACAATTACAAATAGAATTTTAAGTGGTTGAAGGCCCACAATTGATTTTCCAAAATTCAAAAATACCATAAATCTTTAAGGGCAGAAGGTCGCAATATTTAAACTTAAAATGTAATCTTAAGAATGAAGTTCCAAGCAGCTGAAAGCACACAATTTTTCAAAATTTATAAAAAAACTATAACATTAAGTCTTAAGTTTTAGGTGGCTGAAACGCACTAAAAGAAAAGACAACGCAACGACAATAACCTTTCAGTAAATTTCCACTTCAAACTCTCTCATACACGGCTGAAAGCCTTTAATTTAGATAAAATACAGTAAAACCAAGGAATTTTTTTAAATCATTGGCTGTGGTAGGTTATAACAGACAATTAAACACCGCTGAGAAAGACAATAAAGACAACGGCACTCAGAAGCCTCCAGGGAGTCGGTCTGCCCTCATTCACTTAGGTGAGACAAGCAATGAGCCCAACTACACTTGATCCGTCGGTAACCCAACCAAGAGGAAGCCACGGACCACCGACAGACAAAACGACTTGCTTGCCACCAATCGGTACATGAGAACTCAAACACAAAATGTTACGAACGTGATTATCCACAATGAAATATGTATTAAGCTGTCAAAACCGCACACCATGTTGGAAAGCGGCGACAGGTGAGGAAAGGACGCTGCCTGAAATTACGTTAGTGGCCAGGGCAGGTAACCGGAACACTAACGGCCACAAGGCAGAAAATTCCGCTGGTCCACTTGAATTGTAGTGAACCAATATAGTTAATTCCACAGCATGGCGGCTAAATTTCAGCAATACAAACACTCTGTGTTGCTCACAGGAAAATCTCCCCAACAGCGAACCATCGAAACGAACCACACAACACGAATGGACGTGGCTTGGGTACTTGAGACCACTACTCAACTTTGACGTCCTGCCTCGGTGAACCCGAAGCTCGTAGCGATCTGACAGCTCCACACACTCTCCGACACTGCGCAGGGTCCGCCGACGGACCCGGCCAACTGCACCGTGCGGAGATAACTTCCCTGGTCCGCAGCAACCGACCGACTGCCTGCTGGTCCGTCCGCGACTGCTGCTCCGTCGCGACTGCTCTGCTGGTGCGTCTCCGACTCACTTCCAGACACATGACGGCGGAAATACTGGCTCGGACCCTACCATGCAGAGGAAACACGCCCACGGGCTAAACGACATCCCTGCACCAGGAAAGGACCGACCCAAGTTCCACACTATGGTAATCGAAGGGCCCGAGAACCTCTCGGAGAACCATTTATATGTCACCCGATGAGACGACAGACAGAGGCAGTACGCCGACAAAATTTAAAATAACTTGTCAAAGGAAATAACGTCAACTACACACACAAACTGACAAACACTTGCGCGAAGAACTGAACGATACCCAACAGTAACTAAGCACGCACGAAGACAAATCGGGAGTCGATTTACACACACACACACACACACACACACACACACAGCCGACTCATGAACGAGCGGCGAGCCGATTCCCAACAGTAACTAAGCACACACGAAGACAAATCGGGAGTCGATGTACAAAAACACACACACACACACACACACACACACACACACACACAACCGAGCGAGGTGGCGCATTGGTTAGCACACTGGACTCGCATTCGGGAGGACGACGGTTCAATCCCGTCTCCGGCCATCCAGATTTAGGTTTTCCGTGATTTCCCTAAATCGTTTCAGGCAAATGCCGGGATGGTTCCTTTGAAAGGGCACGGCCGATTTCCTTCCCAATCCTTCCCTAACCCGAGCTTGCGCTCCGTCTTTAATGACCTCGTTGTCGACGGGACGTTAAACACTAACCACCACCACCACACACACACACACAGCCGACTCATGAACGATCGGCGAGCCAAAACACGTCGTCCGGTAGGACGACCAACAGACGATCCATCAAGACCCTTGGCCGGCTCAAGTGATACTTGGCGGCAATCGTCGAGCGACCTGACTGCTGCTCCAACCCGACTGCACTAGTGCCGCATTGCAGCTCCCCGACTGGCAGATCCGGACTGTGCTCCAGACGCACACCAACTGACTCGCGACCCGAACTCCTTGCGAGAGACAACGACCGGCAAGTAATAGCAGTCGAGCAAAGATACTGCGAGAGGGAATATATCGATACGCGCTGCTAGCACCGCTCATGGTTAGGCAAAGCAGCAACTCAGTGACAGTAGTAATTTAAATTAACATAGTGAGGTGTAAGTACGTTAAAAACTGGGTGTAAAATACATGATGACGGGAACACGAGCCATGCACGGCTCACAATTGGTTGCAGAGGTGTGTTTGTAATGAATTAAAAGCTGTAATACCCATGTACGGTCATTTAACTCGGCTAATTGGACTTTAGAGTGGGTGTTCGAGGTGAAGCTGTAAGCTTTCTAAATAGCGAGCAATGTAGTGCAGTGGTTCAGAAACTGGACCCACATTCGTAGGAACTTAATGTCAAATCCCCGTCCGGCCCTTCTGTTTTTGTCGTGTGAAATGACTGACTAAGTCTGTCACTTGCGCCTCGTGCTTACTACGCTTTATGGAGTCTGCGACACTTAATTCTTATCCTGGCAAGACAACAGCAAAACCTCTGGGAAGAAGATGGAACAAGCAAGGTGTTTCAATTATTCCTATCGATGCTTTCATTCCCTTCATCCCTCATTCCATATGTAGCTGTAGTCGAATGAATGTATGGGTATTAGAAAATTAAAGTGGCTTCGTGGCGGGAAAGGAACGAATCCATAACAGAATGGAATCATTGTTTGGAGTTCAGGCATAACGAAGCTTTTGCTCCTCTATTCTAGACACAACATCATTCTCGACACGATAGAAAGACCCAGGGGCTGGAGAAGACAGAAGAGCGCGAAGACCCGAACGAGAAAATGGTTGTTTTCAAATTTAATGGAACTCTTCCATCCCACTGCTCTAAACATAGCGCCGTCTTCTACGTGACAGCACTAGGGGGCTACAAGGACGCTAGGTCTTGAGGGGGAGGGAATCGGATATTTTCAAATCTAACAAGTTTCTGCCCTCTTTTAAATAGAAGAGCCGTCCTTATGGCAGTTTGGGGCTGCAACTGACAGAGAAATTGATAGTCTCAGACAAGGATGAAGAAGCTGCGATGGCAGCGACAGAGGTTGTTGTGTCATTTCCAGATTTAACGAGTCTCGCATTCGACCACTCCTGATGGCAGAGAGCTTTCATGAGCATCGAGCGGTGAGCAATTAGCGCTTTGGTCTGCATGGCGTCAGCATACATGCTGGTTCACCGGAGACATCTTCTTCGTCTTGGGTGGAAGGTATTGCGTCATAACAGACTTGTGATTCTTCAGCGTTTGGTTACTCTTGTTTAGATCAGTTACGTTAGGGAGGCGTTTGTTATCGTTCTCATGCCCCACAATGTGAGCCGTGCACGGCTCGCGTTTATCCCATTTATTGTTTGTCTTCTTCTATTACGGTACTGCCGCCTCGTTTTCTGATTCCATTTACTGGCGTCACTAACTTCCTGCCGTACTTGCCCGTAAGCAGCAGCAGCAGCGCGTATCGATAAGTGCACTATCGTGCCATCTCTGGAGCGACCGATAGTATTTCCAGGTCGTCGTGTGTCTGGCAAACAGTCCGGGACAGACCAGCAGCCCAGGCGGGACGCAGCAGCAGTGAAGTTGGGGACGGAGCGCCGGTGAGGAGCCGATAGCCAGTGCTCGCTGACCGCTGGTGACACACATGAACTGCCCGACGGAGGGAGATTGGAGCGGGACGACCATTGGTTGGTAGTCCGGTTGGTCGTGTCATCGGCTGACGTATATTGGGTCCTTTCACCGTTTCCGGGCTAGGAGTTGGTCGGTTGGCGTGGAGGATAGAGGAAATCTCCGCGACGTGTGGTTTGGCCAGGCCCGCTAGCTGCCTCTATGTGGTGTCGGAGTCTGTGGTGCTGTTCCCATTGCTACGAGGTTCGTGGCTCCACAGATCCTGGACATGAAAGTTGAGTTTTGACTTAATCTACCAGCAAGACACGACTGTTCACATTGTGTCGTTTGGAGTTCGTTGTCAGCTGTTGGGATATTCCTGCGAGCAACAACGTGTGTTTTCAAGCGGGCAAATTTTAGCCACCCTCCGGTGGAGTTCAACTGCACTTGGTTATTCGAATTGAAGGGCACCAGCGGAATCTTCTGCCTTGTGGCCATTAACGTTCCGGTTACCTGTCCTGGCCGTTGGCGTAAATTCGGGCAGTGTACTTTCCTCATCGCGTTGTTACTGTCCAACACGGTGTGTAGTTTGACAGCCCAATGTATGATTGATTGCGGGCGCCAATACCTTCTACGTTGTTCCATTGAAGTCCCTGTTGTGTGATGGTCGGGTGAAGCTGAGGTTACCTTGTCGGTGGGTCCGTTGACTGTCTGTCGGTTGGGCTGTCATCGGATCAAGAATGCTTGGGCCGAGTGCCTGTCTCACCTAAGTGAGCGTTAGTGTTTGAATTCCAGGCCGACCCTCGGAACTTCTGACCGCCCTTGGGTGTACTGCCTTTTCTTCATTGTTCTTGTTGTTTCTACTTGTATGGCTTCTAGCCGATTTTTAGATTAAGGGTTGTTTTGCCCTTAACGCGTCAGATTATTTGGACCTTCAGCCGATTTTGAATTAAAGTTCTTCTGCTCTTAAGCTGTCAGATGGTTTGGGCCTTCCGCCTCATTTAAGAACTGTTTTACGTAAATCCTTTGGCATTTTTAAAATTAATGTTATGGAGTCCTACTTATTGGGCCTTCAGCCGATTTTGAATTTAAGTTCTTTGCTCTTAGAGTGTCAGATTTCTTGGGCCTTCAGCCTAATTAAGGAACTGTTTTAAGGTAAGGCTTTGCCTTTTAAATTTTTGATTTTGATTGAGCTTTAAGTTATTGGCTTTCAGCCGTTTTTAAATTAAAGTGGTCTTGCCCTTAAGGCATGGGATTATACGGCGCATTTAGCCGCTAATTAAGTTCCAAAGCTAAAGCTGTGGTTTTTTTTCTTTTTTTTTTTTTTAAGAAAAAGAAATTCTTAGCTCTTGTAATGTTTGATCAAATAAAAGGTTGTGTGTAACTGACAGCTGCTTATTTTGGCCTTTTTGCACAACTTAAACTACCTGTCCTTTCCTGCAGGTTTAGCAGGGTTTGATAACAGTGTCGAAGGCTTTCAGTTTCGCTCTAAGTCATTTTTTTCTCTACTCTGTCACCAGTGACTGCAATAGCGAACGTAATTACCAGAGGATAACATTTCTCATTTGTATCTGCGAGGAATGCGAAGGAGTAATATTATTTTCGTTCTTACACCAAGCTGTTACCTCAGTGACGAACCACGCCGAGATTCAAATGAGTAACACGTACCATAATGACATACGCAGCCCTGAAGTCGCATTCTGGCACCATCTACCTGCACCATCTACGTTCGACGTCAACGTGCGTCGTTGTCGTAATACGGAAACTGAGCGATTTATCTGGCATTCTAAAGTGCTTTTAGACAACGGCCTTGCTGCAGTGGATCCACTGGTTCTCGTGACATCACCGAAGTTAAGCGCTGTCGGGCGTGGCCAGCACTTGGATGAATGACCATCCGGGCCGCCATGCACTGTTGCCATTTTTCGGGGTGCACTCAGCCTCGTGATGCCAATTGAGGAGCTACTCGACGGAATAGTAGCGTCTCCGGTGAAAGAAAACCACCATAACGACCGGGAGATAGGTGTGCTGACCAACACGCCCCTCTTATCCCCATTCTCATCTGAGGATGACATGGCGATCGGATGGTCCAGATGGGCCACTTGTGGCCTGAAGACGGAGTGCCAAAGTGCTTTCAGGCCAAGTTGGGAAACATTTCCGTAACGGCTAAATTTGTAAACAGTTCGCGTATCGCCGTGGTTAAAGTATACCGTTCACGGTAAAATGGCTATACTGAAAATCGGCGCCAAGGCAACTGCAGTGCACCACGGGCCGTAGATAATAGGGGTGTACGATGGCTGCGGAGACGTGTACGGGCGAATAGACGGGCAACTGTTGATCTGTTGACCGCCCAGATGAACCAGGGGGCTACCAGCACTCTCCTCAATCACTGTTCAGCGAAAGTTGCTGCGTATAAACTTCCGCAAAAGCCGCCCATGCTGACGAGGGCTGGAATTTGCATGGCAGTACCACAAGTGATGGTCTACTGAGTGGCGACAGGCGGCCTTTCAGAAGACACCGTTGGCGTGTTTGGCGTTGAACGTCTAAAAGCAAATACCCCGCTATAATTGCCGGAAGGGTTCAGGCTGGATGATGGGGATCTATGGTCTAGGGAATGTTTCCGTGGCCTTCCCTGGGTGATCTCGTCATTCTGGAAGCCAAAGTGGATCTACACAGATACACACCAATCCTTGGGAACCACGTCCATCCCTATACATAGATTGTTTTTCCTCGGCACGAGGACGATGGCATCTATCAGCGGGACAATACCATGCGTCATACATTTTGCAATGAACGTGCGTGGTTCCAAGAGCACCAGGATGAGTTTGCCGTACTCCGCTGGCCACCAGACTACCTGGATTTAAACATAATTGATAATTTGAGACAGCACCTCGATCAGGCTGTTCGCCCCACGGATACTCAACCGAGAAACCTAGCGCAGATGGCCACGGGATTGTAGTCGACGTTGCTCCACATCCTTGCCGGTATCCTCCAGGCCCTCACTGATTCTCTTCCTGCGCGTCTCGCAGCAGTCCACTCTGGAAAAGGCGGCTATTCAGACTTTTGACGTGTGGTCACATCAGTGTGTAGCAAGTTGTTATTTCGTTGCGTGATATTACGTTATTGTTGTAAGGGCTGTGGTTTAATTATTCGGCCAGCCGTTATGGCGGAGCGATTCTAGGCGCTTCAGTCTGGAACCGCGCTGCTGCTACGGTCGCAGGTTCGAATCCTGCCTCGGGCATGGATGTACGTAATGTCATTAGATTAGTTAGATTTAAGTAGTTCTAAATCTAGGGGACTTTTGACCTCAGATCTTAAGTCCCATAGTGCTTAGAGCCATTTGAGCCATTAATTGTCAAAATCATTAAAGGAACAAACAAAGAAGCTGACGCGTAGAACAATGCAGTGGAAATTAGCCTGTTGTCAGATAAACTCCACTGTTTTCTTTGGCTCCTCCTACTTTAATAAAGAGATCAATTTAAAAAGAACACGTTAAAATCTATGTTTTACTAAGCTACCTCCTACCAGAGTAAAGTTCTATTATGTCCAGATGAACAATAAGCTTTCATGTGATTGCCCAAAAGCACTTAAAGGAAATATCGGAATGGTTCCCTTAAACGGGTTATGGCCAATATACTTCCACATGCTGGCCCAAACTAAAACTGGACTTCGTTTCTAATAACCGTGTCGCCGACGGTACATTATATCCTAATCTTTTCTCTTCTTCTTCTGTAATAGTCGCCACTAACGTTATCAGACGTGACAAGACAGGTTTGTCGGTGACAGTACAGTAGTCTTGTTTGCTGCCACCTCGAAGTCTTAGTGGAGCTTGGGTGCTGTAATGAGTGGTTCGATGGGGGTGAAATGAGAAGGTTTAACTCCCATTGTCAGCGCACAGCTTCTGATCCCAGCCTGCGCAAAAGGAAAGGTAAAATTGCGACAGGAGGGTCAGCACCAATACTGCTTTACGATCCTACATCACAACACAAGTAGGAAAAGTTTGCAGTTTTATCGAAGATATTTGCGCACGATATAGACCTGTGTCGCACCACCTCTTCTTGCTCCGGCAGAATTCTGTTGCTAACGTTTCTTCACCACTTCCAGGATTCGAACGAGCGCAATTCACAGTAAGGCTTCAGCTGCCTAACTCTTGGACGGCTCGATACGCGGCTGCTGTTCTCGCAGTGTCATGCTGGTGTGTGAACGCTCTGGGTATCAAATATTCCACTTTAGATAAGAAGCTCTGTAAACAAGACCTATGACAAAGATGACAAGATGCTCAGATCAGTTTTCCGTCGTCACTGTGATGAAGCGACTCTTATGCAACCACATAAAATAACGAGCACCTTTATTTGTACTCATCATCACATTTAAGAAAATGTTTGCCACTACAGATGAGTATCACAATTGCCAGTATTACTACTACAGCGTTACATCTCATTATACATGAGTCGCAGAACGTTTGCTACATGTTTTATGCGCGGAATTATTTGGCGATCTGATTACAGCTTTGGAGACACAGGCCTGCATGTTATTTGCAGAGTAAAGATGCCGCCTGATCACCCTTATCTGTGTTTTCTAAGGTTTCCCTATTCCATTTCAGTCACATCTTATACGAATGCTAGTGAGATTAGTAGTTTTCGATACCGTTTGAGGATCACCATACCATTTCGCACAGATACGTATTTTTTCATGGAGAAGGTTTCTATGCTATCCCCTTTACTATAAATCGCCAATAGATACCACTGCAGCATATCAACTTCCATACCGTTGAATCGATCGTAAAAATCATATCGACGCATCAATCTTCTGCACACATATCACTTACTGTCTGGAAAGAATCGCTGTGGGAGTAGCAACCACCTACCAATCAAAGAGGTGGGGCGGGGGTCGAAAATTTCTGTAGCACAAGACCGCAAGTACCCAGACTGTATTCATCCATTATTTGAGGATTAGCGCTCTTAGTGACTTGTAACAAACTTGGGACATTATTTCAAACCTTTAAGAAATTTTTTCTCGTTGGTAAGCCCTACGAAATGATGAAAGGAAAAAGGTTTACCGTGCACTACATTTCCGCTGTTCATGCAGTGAAACTGTCCCATCAGGCATTACTTTTAAATTTATTAGTTCTTTACTGGTAACTGTATTGGCGACTTATTTTGCCGAAAATATCCACTTATGCCGCTAACGTACTACAAAATTATGTCATTGTACGACACATAATTCAGGAGATCTGACGTCATGAACGTCGAGCTGCGTGAAAACTAGACAGCGAAATTCGCTAGAGATATATGTGAACTACTCTGAAGAGTCAAAGAAACTGGTACACCTCTGCCTTATAACGTGTAAGCCCAAAGTGAGAACGCAGAAGTGTCGCAACACGACGTGGTATTGACTCGACTAATGTCTTGAGTAGTGCTGGATGGAAGTGACACCATGAATCCTGCAGGGCTGTCCATAAATCCGTAAGAGTACGAGGGGATGCACCTCTCTTCTAAACAGTACGCTCAATAATGTTCATGTCTGGCGAGTTTTGCGACTAGCGGAAGTGTTTAAACTCAGAAGAGTGTTCCTGGAGCTAGTCTGTGGAAATTCTGGACTTATGGGGTGTCGCATTATCCTGCTGGAATTGCCCAAGTCCGTCGGCATGCTCAATGGTTCAAATGGCTCTGAGACTTAACTTCTGAGGTCGTAAGTTCCCTAGAACTTAGAACTACTTAATCCTAACTAAGGACATCACACATATCCATGCCCGAGGCAGGATTCGAACCTGCGACCGTAGCGGTAGCGCGGTTCCATACTGTAGCGCCCAGAACCACTCGGCCATCCCGGCCGGCCATATACAATGGACATGAATGGATGCAGATGATCAGACAGGATGCTTACGTACGTCTCACCTGTCAGTGTCGTATCTAGACGTATCAGGGTTCCCATATCACTCGAACTGCACACGCCCCTCTCAATTACAGAACTCCACCAGCTTGAATATAACCTGCTGACATGCAGGATCCTTGGATTCATGAGGTTGTCCCCATATCCGTGTACTGTGTATTGTGTATATTGAACTGGGCACCTAGAAACGAACGAGAAGCTTCGTCCCTGCCGCTCAGTGGTTCACAACCCCACAACAGGCTACAGCAGTACACTCACTCCACCGCCACCCCCAGACCGAACCCAGAATTATTGTGCGGTTCGGCCCCCAGTGGACACCTCCTCCCCCCCCCCACGCCACCATCCCCTCCCCCCCTCCCCGGGGGAATGTCTCATACCAGACTAGTGTAACCCCAAATGTTTGTGTGCTAGAGTAATTAGGCTCACGTGTGGAGACGTCTTTGCACAGCAATCGGCGACGTAGTGTAACTGAGGCGGAATAAGGGGAACCAGCCTGCATTCGCCGAGGCAGATGGAAAACCGCCTTAAAAACCGTCCACAGGCTGGCCGGCACACCGGACCTCGACACTAATCCACCGGACGGATTCGTGCCGGGGACCGGCACGCCTTTCCGCTCGGGAAGCAGCGCGTTTAACCGCGCGGCTAGCCGGGCGGGCCTCTCCATACCCGTACACGTCCATGCTCTTGATACAGTTTGAAACGAGACTCGTCCGACCAGGCAACATGTTTCCTGTCATCAACAGTCCAATAATGGTGTTGATGGGCCTAGGCGAGGCGTGAAGCTCTGTGGCGTCCAGTCATCAAGAGTACACGGGTGGGCCTTCGGCTCCAAAAGCCCATATCGATGATGTTTCATTGAATGGTTCGCACGCTGACACTTTTTGATGGCCCAGTATTGAAATCTGTAGCAATTTGCGGAAGGGTGGCACTTCTATCACGTTGAACGATTCTACTCAGTCGTCGTTGGTCCCGTTCTTGCAGGATCTTTTTCCTGCAGCAGTGATGTCGGAGATTTTATGTTTTAGCGGATTCCTGATATTCACGGTATACTCGTGGAAAAGATTCTCCACTTCATTGCTACCTCGGAGACGCTGTGTCCCATCGCTCGTGCGTCGAATATAACACCACGTTCAAACTCATTTAAATCTTGATCACGTGCCATTGTATAATTCTTTCATCATAAGAATAAACCTGATGTAAACATTGCACTATGTATTCTTCCGCGTGTGCTGGAACCTAATTGGATTTCAGTTTCTTGTAGGACTGCAGCCAAGCTGTCTCGAGTACTGTCAAGTACGATAGTAAGTGTACATTTTGTGCTGTGCGTTACGCGCACATCGACTTAGCGATAATACGGGACAACAGCTTTTCCTCCGCATTTAACTTGAACAGCCCTGGCCAGTCAGCTGGTACAGCTCAAATGGTTCAAATGGCTCTGAGCACTATGGGACTTAACATCTGTGGTCATCAGTCCCCTAGAACTTAGAACTACTTACACCTAACTAACCTAAGGACATCACACACATCCATGCCAGAGGCAGGATTCGAATCTGCGACCGTAGCGGTCACGCGGTTCCAGACTGAAGCGCCTAGAACCGTACGGCTACACCGGCCGGCGCTGGTACAGCTAGTCTGCAGCGACGCGGCCAGCTGCAGCTCACAAGTAAAAAGAGATGAGCAGAGGAGCAATACAGCTTCGAATAATTTTTTAAGCAGAATGAAATAATGCACTGCAAAACTGTCACAATACGCTTCTTAGACGACTAGACGAAAAACGCAACACGTTATCGTTTTTAGCTAACGTACTATTGTAATTAAAAACAAGAATGATGAAAATTCCTGTCTTAACCACAGGGTAATTTTTCTGCATACGCTGTGTGTAACGTAAGAGAGTACTGAAGGATTTCACCGTATAGTTAAATACTGAAGCCATTAAAGTTATTACTTGTACAGTCAGTCGTCTGGTAATCTCTTAGCTCCTTCCCTATCCGAAACAGATAAAAACATTCCAGTTCTGGAAGTGTCACCTGCTACGTTGATAACGAGCCTGTCAAAAACAGAATCCACGAAGCCAACCAAACGCATCATTTTCTCTTCTTTTATGACGAGCCGTTCTATACACCGCCAGCATTCGGCAGTGACGTGTGAAAAAGCTGCGTGTGTTAGTTCCAGTACGTCTGAAAATTTAACAGTCTTGTTACTTCTAGGGCCAAATCCCGCAGCTTGGCTCCAGATCAGTTCTGTTGGGTTCATATTGTAATGGCACAAGAGCAAATGTAAAAATGCAGCATTTGTATGATGTGCTCGACGCTGTGAAAACGATTGTTTTTCGTGGTTCTACGATGATTATCTATCTCTGTGGTATAAAACAATGGACATAGTCCAGATAAAGAAGATTTGGTTTTTAATTTTTGGCTTAAAAATTAAATTATGTTTCCGTAGTTTAAACAACATTTATGAACAGTCTTTCATAAAACATCGGTAGTTATGAATTTGTATTTGAAATGGAAACAGGAATTTCGCGTCCAGTATCTAATTAGAAACAAGAAGGCGTGCATTATTCATAAAAAATGATGAGTTTTATAATTACGAGATGTAGGTATTTCAAATTGAACGAGAGAAAAATGATACTCTGGAGATTTGAACTAATGCACGAATATCCGCATGTGGTTCATAGTCAATTACATTACCAACTGCGCTACGCGTTCATTGTGCATTGGCTTACAACTGCAATACATTCATCGCTGGGAAAACTTCAAAGCCGATTACACAGGCCAACGATGGAAACACTTTTTTGCTGAGAGTACCTTATTCTTATATTGTTTATGGTGGGAAATCCAAATATAATACTTAAAAAACTGTGTCACCCACCATTTCTTCATATTTTACAGTTAAACTTATTAAATTAAGCGATTTTTTGAAGAATTTAACAGCTTTTATCCAGTTAAAATGATTTAAAGAGGAGGTGTAATGAATGTATATGACGTTGGTAGCACTGCTGAAAAACATTTTCTGGCAAAAAGGTCGATTCTATTTCCGTCCGCCATCAAACCAGTAGGGCACGGTGTAGATTTGCCGGTTCCTGAACCACCAGATGATTTAAATTCTATTCCAACAGAAGTATTTTCTGATGTACAACCTGATTTAGATGAACGAGATGGTGATGAATTGCATTGTAATACAGAAAGTCTAGAGCCCAAACTGTTTACTCAGACTAGGCTCAACGATCTGGTTAGGTCCCCTTGATTACTTCCCAGACAATATGCGAGATGTTAGTGAGGAGCAAGGAGAGCGTTTACACCAGAACATTAAAGGGATGGAAAAACGCTACCAAGGCCGCTGGAACACCAACATGATGGGGGACTACTGTTGGTCACTTCACCGGGAAGATCAGCAAGCGATCGAAGAAAAGCTACACAAGAAGCTCCTAAGGAAAAAGAGAAAGAAAACACAAACCAATTCCAAGTGACAAGTGAAACCTCTATTAACACATATCATTGTTTTAAGTAGCTTACTGAAAAACAAACCATGCTTATGTTGTAAGAAAGCGTTTCATTAATTACCCCATTTACCGTATAGCACAGGATTTTTGTACTGTATAATGAAAAGCATATTGCTCGGAAACTATGGGTTATACAAAAGAACTAAGGCCAGGTTTAGATTCAGCTCATAAAAATCTATAAAAATCAGCTATCAAACTAAAAAATTTTTCAAAAAAATTGTTCGTTGGCCTGTGTTATCTCCGTAAATTTATGGAAAACATTAAGAATAGTCTCTTACTCGGTACTTTTTAACCATGTTCCACGCGCGTGTTTCACTACGGAAAAGAAAGCAGCCCCAGGCATTTTAATACTGCATACTGCAATCAGAGCGCAACGCTGCAGAGGCTGTGACTGTAGACGAGTTTTGAAATAAAAACTACATAGCTAAAGCGTGATTCAGAGAAACGTTGATGGCTGTTAATACATTTGAATATCTTAAGGTTTCATTTAACGTAACTTAGTAATAATATATTTGATACATAAGTAGGACCTACTTCCAAGAGAGTGACAACACCAGTGTACGTGTGCTACGGCTTCGGACCAATCATCGCGTCTTTGTTTGTTTACATCAGGTTTATTCTTACGATGAACGGATTATAGCAGCAGTAACCGACCTAACAAATGCGCCAGACACTTGTTGTCTTAGACCGCTACGGTCGCAGGTTCGAATCCTGCCTCGGGCATGGATGTTTGTGATGTCCTTAGGTTAGTTAGGTTTAACTAGTTCTAAGTTCTAGGGGACTAATGACCTCAGCAGTTGAGTCCCATAGTGCTCAGAGCCATTTTGAACTTGTTGTCTTATACAGGCGTTGCCGACCGCAGCACCGTATTCTGCCTGTTTACATATCTCTATATTTGAATGCGCATGCCTATACCAGTTTCTTTGCTGCTTCATTTTATACGTACAAACATGTGTCAAATATGTTAATCGTATGTGAAATACATGTAACACGGACGTATGCGAGCCAATCCACGGGTAAAAAGCTTCTCCTAAACTCTTGGATCGATAACAGCCATACTTGGTGCTGTATCTGGAAAGAAACACTATAGGAGCAAGAACCAACAATTTCCAACTGGTATGGCGGTGACAAGGCGGAGAGAGAAAGTGGCAGGAGGAGATGGATAGACAGAGAGAAGAAAGGGGGAAATTGGCGCAGGGCGAGGAGAAGATGGACAGAGAGAGGGGGGAACAGGAGATCTACTTAGAGGGGGAGGAACAGATATACAAAAGGGAAAGGAGCATCTACATCTAATTCTACATTTGTACTCCACAAGCCAACCAACGGTGTGTGGCGGAGGGCACTTTGCGTGCCACTGTCATTACCTCCCTTTCCTCTTCCAGTCGCGTATGGTTCGCGGGAAGAACGACTGTCTGAAAGCCTCCGTGCGCGCTCTAATCTCTCTAATTTTACATTCGTGATCTCCTCGGGAGGTATAAGTAGGGGGAAGCAATATATTCGATACCTCATCCAGAAATGCACCCTCTCGAAACCTGGCGAGCAAGCTACACCGCGATGCAGAGCGCCTCTCTTGCAGAGTCTGCCACTTGAGTTTGTTAAACATCTCCGTAACGCTATCACGGTTACCAAATAACCCTGTGACGAAACGCGCCGCTCTTCTTTGGATCTTCTCTATCTCCTCCGTCAACCCGATCTGGTACGGATCCCACACTGATGAGCAATACTCAAGTATAGGTCGAACGACTGTTTTGTAAGCCACCTCCTTTGTTGATGGACTACGTTTTCTAAGGACTCTCCCAATGAATCTCAACCTGGTACCCGCCTTACCAACAATTAATTTTATATGATCATTCCACTTCAAATCGTTCCGCACGCATACTCCCAGATATTTTACAGAAGTAACTGCTACCAGTGTTTGTTCCGCTATCATATAATCATACAATAAAGGATCCTTCTTTCTATATATTCGCAATACATTACATTTGTCTATGTTATGGGTCAGTTGCCACTCCCTGCACCAAGTGCCTATCCGTTGCAGATCTTCCTGCATTTCGCTACAATTTTCTAATGCTGCAACTTCTCTGTATACTACAGCATCATCCGCGAAAAGCCGCATGGGACTTCCGACACTATCTACTAGGTCATTTATATATATTGTGAAAAGCAATGGTCCCATAACACTCCCCTGTGGCACGCCAGAGGTTACTTTAACGTCTGTAGACGTCTCTCCATTGGTAACAACATGCTGTGTTTTGTTTGCTAAAAACTCTTCAATCCAGCCACACAGCTGGTCTGAAATTCCGTAGGCTCTTACTTTGTTTATCAGGCAACAGTGCGGAACTGTATCGAACGCCTTCTGGAAGTCAAGAAAACTAGCATCTACCTGGGACCCTGTATCTAATATTTTCTGGGTATCATGAACAAATAAAGCGAGTTGGGTCTCACATGATCACAGTTTCCGGAATCCATGTTGATTCCTACACAGTAGATTCTGGGTTTCCAAAAACGACATGATACTCGAGCAAAAAACATGTTCTAAAATTCTACAACTGATCGACGTCAGAGATATAGGTCTATAGTTTTGCGCATCTGCTCGACGACCCTTCTTGAAGACTGGGACTACCTGTGCTCTTTTCCAATCATTTGGAACCTTCCGTTCCTCTAGAGACTTGCGGTACACGGCTGTTAGAAGGGGGGCAAGTTCTTTCGCGTACTCTGTGTAGAATCGAATTCGTATCCCGTCAGGTCCAGTGGACTTTCCTCTGTTGAGTGATTCCAGTTGTTTTTCTATTCCTTGGACACTTATTTCGATGTCAGCCATTTTTTCGTTTGTGCGAGGATTTAGAGAAGGAACTGCAGTGCGGTCTTCCTCTGTGAAACAGCTTTGGAAAAAGGTGTTTAGTATTTCAGCTTTACGCGTGTCATCCTCTGTTTCAATGCCATCATCATCCCGGAGTGTCTGGATATGCTGTTTCGAGCCACTTACTGATTTAACGTAAGACCAGAACTTCCTAGGATTTTCTGTCAAGTCGGTACATTGAATTTTACTTTCGAATTCACTGAACGCTTCCCGCATAGCCCTCCTTACGCTAACTTTGACATAGTTTAGCTTCTGTTTGTCCGAGAGGTTTTGGCTGCGTTTAAACTTAGAGTGAAGCTCTCTTTGCTTTCGCAGTAGTTTCCTAACTTTGTTGTTGTACCACGGTGGGTTTTTCCCGTCCCTCACAGTTTTACTCGGCACGTACCTGTCTAAAACGCATTTTACGATTGCCTTGAACTTTTTCCATAAACACTCAACATTGTCAGTGTCGGAACAGAAATTTTCGTTTTGATCTGTTAGGTAGTCTGAAATCTGCCTTCTATTACTCTTGCTAAACAGATAAACCTTCCCCCCTTTTTTTTATATTCCTACTAACTTCCATATTCAGGGATGCTGCAACGGCCTTATGATCACTGATTCCCTGTTCTGTACATACAGAGTCGAAAAGTTCGGGTCTGTTTGTTATCAGTAGGTCCAAGGTGTTATCTCCACGAGTCGGTTCTCTGTTTAATTGCTCGAGGTAATTTTCGGATAGTGCACTCAGTATAATGTCACTCGATGCTCTGTCCCTACCACCCGTCCTAAACATCTGAGTGTCCCAGTCTATATCTGGTAAATTGAAATCTCCACCTAAGACTATAACATGCTGAGAAAATTTATGTGAAATGTATTCCAAATTTTCTCTCAGTTGTTCTGCCACTAATGCTGCTGAGCCAGGAGGTCGGTAAAAGGAGCCAATTATTAACCTAGCTCGGTTGTTGAGTGTAACCTCCACCCATAATAATTCACAGGAACTATCCACTTCTATTTCACTACAGGATAAACTACTACTAACAGCGACGAACACTCCACCACCGGTTGCATGCAATCTATGCTTTCTAAACACCGTCTATGCCTTTGTAAAAATTTCGGCAGAATTTATCTCTGGCTTCAACCAGCTTTCTGTGCCTATAACGATTTCGGCTTCGGTGCTTTCTATCAGCGCTTGAAGTTCCGGTACTTTACCAACGCAGCTTCGACAGTTTACAATTACAATACCGATTGCTGCTTGGTCCCCGCATGTCCTGACTTTGCCCTGCACCCGTCGAGGCTGTTGCCCTTTCTGTACTTGCCCAAGGCCATCTAACCTAAAAACCCGCCCAGCCCACGCCACACAACCCCTGCTACCCGTGTAGCCGCTTGTTGCGTGTAGTGGACTCCTGACCTATCCAGCGGAACCCGAAACCCCACCACCCTATGGCGCAAGTCGAGGAATCTGCAGCCCACACGGTCACAGAACCGTCTCAGCCTCTGATTCAGACCCTCCACTCGGCTCTGTACCAAAGGTCCGCAGTCAGTCCTGTCGACGATGCTGCAGATGGTGAGCTCTGCTTTCATCCCGCTAGCGAGACTGGCAGTTTTCACCAAATCAGATAGCCGCCGGAAGCCAGAGAGGATTTCCTCGGATCCATAGCGACACACATCATTGGTGCCGACATGAGCGACCACCTGCAGATGAGTGCACCCTGTACCCTTCATGGCATTCGGAAGGACCCTTTCCACATCTGGAATGACTCCCCCCGGTATGCACACGGAGTGCACTTTGGTTTTCTTCCCCTCTCTTGCTGCCATATCCTTAAGGGGCCCATTACGCGCCTGACGTTGGAGCTCCCAACTACCAGTAAGCCCACCCTCTGCGACCGCCCGGACCTTGCAGACTGAGGGGCAATCTCTGGAACAGGACAAGCAGCCATGTCAGACCGAATATCAGTATCAGCCTGAGACAGAGCCTGAAACCGGTTCGTCAGACAAACTGGAGAGGCCTTCCGTTCAGCCCTCCGGAATGTCTTTTGCCCCCTACCACACCTTGAGACGACCTCCCACTCTACCACAGGTGAGGGATCAGCCTCAAAGCGGGCAGTATCCCGGGCAACCACAGTCGTAGTCCGATAGGGGGATGCGTGGGACGAGCTGGCCATCCCCGACAACCCCCATCCGGAACCCCACAGTGATGCCCATTGGCAACAGCCTCAAGCTGTGTGACCGAAGCCAACACTGCCTGAAGCTGGGAGCGAAGGGATGCCAACTCAGCCTGCATCCGAACACAGCGGTTGCAGTCCCTATCCATGCTAAAAACTGTTGTGCAAAGAACGTCTGAACTAATCTACAGAGAGCGCAAACAAATCGACACAAAATTTAAACCGTTATTAAAATACAAGATTGCCTGGTAAATGCAGTAATGCTGCTACTTGCGCACTGCTCACACACTGCTCGACGGCGGAAGGAGACTACGCGATTTTACACTATTCAGGTACTAAAACGCGATGCTACAACTCTCAAATACTATAATACGCCCGAAATTTATGAATTAGACAATGCAAGTACCAAAAACACGCAAAGAAATTAAGAATTAAACTATGTAAAAAATGAGTGAGCTAGGAGTATACGACTTGCTGCTGCAGCTGCTTATCCAACGACGGCAGGGAGCAGATGGTAGAGGGGGGGGGGGGGGGGGGGAGGACCAGACGTACAGAGAAAGGAAAGAGGAAGTGATGAGGGTATGGACAGAGATGGGAGAGAAGGATTTGTACAGGTAAAGGAAAGGGGAGTTGGACTGAGAGAGCAGGAAGAGGAGACGAACAGAGAGATGGCAAGCAGGAGATGGACTAATACAGGACTGGAATAAATACATACCCGAGAAACACCGGGCCGTCAGCTAGTTACGAATAAATAAAACGTTTTCTGCCTGTCATCAATTCTTCATTTTTGATGTGTCTTCTCATTACTTATATGTGTAGATTTTCTTTTATTTCTAGTTCAATAATAACTATCTCGCGTCCAGGAGCTTTTGACACCTACTTGAGGGCAGTTTTTTATCGTTTACTATAGATTGGGCTTCTTTACTAATGTATTTTTGGGTCTTTTATCCAAACATACTTATTTAGATGAGTCTGTGGCCGACACATATCGAAACAGAGTTTTTCTACTCTTTTCCGTCCGTAATATTTTGTCATGCCTGATCTCCATTGTGATTGTGAAGACAAAGTCACACATGTACTAGCAGATGAGTTCTGTGCTTTAGGCAAGGGTGAGGTCAGTAGGTTACTGAGTGCTTGTGTCCAGTCTCACTGCTGGAAACGCGGCTTCACGTTGTCACAGAAGGACCTTGGTGACAGTGCGAAGCAGCGAAATGCGAACCCTGCGGCAGTCAATCTAAGGTCGCTTGCGTTATCAGCTGCTCGAGATAAGATGATGGCTGAAGGAGAAGACCGCCACTGGCGCTGCCGCCAGTAGTCAAGCATGGCGACGGCCGGGAGCGGCGAGGACCAGAGCCAGCTGGTGCTGAGAGGCCCGCCGCTGACGGAGGCGGAGGTGGCGGGGGCGGAGCTGCTCCTGGCGGCCTACCTCGTCCAGAAGCTGGCCGCCCACGGGGACCGCCTTCTGCAGGTCTGTCCACTGAACGCTATAAGCGCTCACGTATACCCAGCATTTACAGTGTACATGTTACAGCAAAGTGCTAGGTGTTAAAAGAAACCTTCAGGACCATCCCAAGCCCTTCCAGGGGTGTGAGGTTAATAGCTACTAACATGGAGCGGACAAGTAGTCTCCGCAAGGGCTAAAGCACTGGATTCGTTTTTAGGAGAAGACTTTTTCCCATTCCAGTCCATGACACCTTTAAATGGTATTAGATGAATGCTGCGATGTTTCCCATAAAAATCGGCTTTCTTATTTCCTGATGAAATCGGCTTTCTTATTTCCTGTGCTCTGTTACTAGCCTCGTGTGCAAAGTTTCCTTTTCTTCTTTCTTTTCTACCTCATTAGCCACTGACGAGCCTTTCTTCTTTCTGATTGCGTAAAGCTCAACCAGAGTAACTTTAAACCCAAAGAGATTTTCTTCTTTGATATCGACATGATCAAACGGAGTTCAAAGTAAAATGCAACAAGTATAAATCGTATACTTAGTTTCCCCTGATTGAGGCACTTGATCACCATAGGTACAGCTTCAGTCAGCTGTTGGTTCCCTCCGTTCCCTGCAAACTCCGCACATGCACAGCCAATAAACTGAGGACTAGAAGTTGTGGTACTAAATCTTAGGGTCCTAACTGGGAGGAAGTTCCTTTACTCTAGGGCATTAGTTTGACCGAGTATATGGAATTTATGTGTGGAAAATTAGTTCATCTGAATAACTTCTCGTACTGAAGACACAGTAACCTATTGATTACACCTGTTGAGAATTAGGTTCCCTGCAGTTTATCAGAGGTGTAAGAGCGAATGCCTCGATCGTTTTTCAGAGTAATTCAAGGACTTTTTACCACTCTAGACTTAATCAAGTCGATTTCGTGCTCCGTCTATTATATCTTCACAGATAGGATACGAAACCCAAAACCTACTACTTTTTATTAGTCATACTCGTAACAAACAATTTAATTGTTATTATTGTATAAGGTACAAATAATTAAAGCTAAAGTATACAATGTTTCAAGTTATTTTGAAACGCTGAAACGCTTCATTAATCCATTGTACATGTCATTTACACTGAAAACACTGATACATAGATCTTGAATTGAATTTACCAAAATATTACCATTTAAAGCACGATGACAAAGAATATTAAAACGAAAATATTGTTGTCCATTGCGATACAGGAAATAATTTACTTGTGGGCATTTCTACAAATCACCTTAATGTGAATTCACAGTTTTTCAAAACAGACACCACACCTATATGTATCTTCTAAACAGAATATCTGGCTATCATAATTACACCCCTGACAGCTCCTTTAAGGTTCACGTATGCAGGAAACCATATTTTTATTTCTAAATACCTTTTACGTCATTTCATATACTTTCTATATCTTTTTGATAGCGTGACTGATGCTTTCTCATACTAGGTTTTCCTTCAGTTCGTTTCATTTTTCCTCTTTTGGATACTTTGCTTGAGAAACCTCCAACGTTAAGGAACAAGTGAAGCTTACTCGGTATATCTTATCCTAATTTAGGGAACTGCCGTATGTTTCTCTTCCATTTGCAATAAACTATATTCAAAAACAGGTCAAAGAAAATTATTATGAAAATCCCTGCAGAAGCTGATCAGAAGCGTATAATTAATAATGAAAGGAGATTTAACAACTCAGGTTGAGGTTTGTTTACAGTCTCTCAAATTGGTTGCTACCAACTTCTCAAATTTCGTTGTTTGAATAAGCTACTGTTTTAGCGTGCCATAAGAACTCATCTGGCAGTATGAAATCGTAATCAGTTAAATAGTGATTGAATGAAGTAATATCAGTTAAGCAGTCTATTCCGGATTACATTATTTTCTCATAAATACCAATAAACATTGTAATCAATGAAATAGTTCAGTAGATATTGACATCCTTCCCATCACTTTTTCGGTTTCTACTGGAACCCCCCCCCCCCCCAATGACGTTTTCTTGTATTATCTCCATGGAGAAATTTGGAGGGAGAATCTATGTTGAAAGAGAAGATATGAAAACTTTGAGATTTGCCTATGACATTCTAATTCTGAGACCTCAAATGGCTGGAAGATCAGTTGAACGAAATGTTAATACCTCTCAAAAGGTTACAGCATGAATGTCAACAAAAGTAAAAAAAAAAAGCTAATGGATCCAATGGAATTGAATCAGGCAATGCTCAGGAAACTAGACTAGGAATTTAGACACATCTACATCAGTTTTGCTACTTCGGTACTACCAAAATAAGCAACAATGGCCAAAGTAGAGAGGATATGAAGTGTAGACTGGCAGTACCAATAAAATCGTTGGTGAAAAAGAGAAATTTGTTAACACAGAAGCAGTGATACATTGCCGACTCTGGGCCAAATACGCACAATGGCCATACCACTGAATGAGTCATGAGGAGACCACGCAACCCTCCTAAGCTACGCGCCTTTCTGTGGTGTCATCGTGCCCCTACCCTCTCCTTAGCAATGTCCCTTGGCCATTCAGGGAATTTCCATGGCAACACAAATACTGATATCCTCATTATCAAGTGGAATTCTAGTAAACCTACTAACAAGGCGAAAAAGAAGGTGTTTTGTACTGGTTGAAATGTGCCGAATGAAACGGAATAACAGCATCTGATGTGGAAGGTTTTCTGTAAATTGCAAGTTTGTGTGCATCATTGTGTTATTCAAAGAGATATCTAAAATTTAATTTTATTACCCACCTGTTGTTCATAAGTGAATGTATTTTTCTGATGTAAACTGTTAAAGAATGCCAATATCCTATCAAAGCTACCATTTTCGTCATAATACAGTAATAGTGTGTCATCCAGACACTGGTAGGAATGGATAATAGCCTCTTTCAATTCTGTGTTGTGTTCAAACATGGTATTCTCAACGTGGTTCAGAAAGATATTGGCCAGGGTCCCTGATAAACTACACCACATGGCTAAACTGTCCTGTTGTCTGTATATAGTATCATTAAAACTGAAATGGTTACAAGAAAGAACTGGTTCAAGTAACTATATGAATTCATGCACTGCACCTACAAAAAGTCTCCTGTGTTTAGTAAGATTATTCCACAGAATATTAACAGTTTCTTTAACTGGTACATTGGTGTATAGATTCGTTACATCTAGAGACACCCACTTATATCCTTCTGGTATTTCAACATCTTTAATGTTACCAACAAGTTTGAAGGCCTTCTTTACAGAAAACTGTTGAGCAAACACAAAACATTAAGTCTGCCGGATAACCTATAAGCAGGGCTTCCAATGTAATTAACTATTGGATGAATAGGAATATTTAATTTGTGGACTTTAGATTGTGCCCTAAGGTATGGAGCATGGGTGTTCAATACCTCTTAAACTTTGTATCCTTTCTCATCCTATAACAAACAAGTCTTCTTTAAGGAACATTTTATATCTTCATCAAAGTGTCTAGTTGGATCATTTTCTAATCTATAAATACCATTTTGTTCAAAGAATTCTTAGACTTTACTTGTATAATCATTTACATACATAATCACCAACGTATCTCCCTTATCTGCCTTGAGAGCTAGAGCTTTATGTACTTTTAATTTATCATTAATATTATGTTATACAGACTGAGACGACAGCAAAGTTGGCGGAAATCGTTCTTATTAATCAAATTAAATTGTTGATTGTTGCGGAAACACTTTCTTGCCATGGTCAACTCATCATCCTTTTAATATGAGGCACACTAGTGGAATCTACAAACCAGAATTCACATTTTTTGTAATAGCTGTCTGCGTTAGATTTGGTGAATCTTTTATACTTTTTTCATCTTCATCCAAATCACAAAAAATGGATTTATTGTCATTTTTTCAGCACTTTCATATGGTTAATCCGAGGGTTGCCCAGAAAGTAATCTTTATCTCAGACGGAAACAATGCTATGCATGCGAAACGTTACATATGTATTGTTTGAAGCCTCCTGAGTTAGCGCGGCAAGTTTCCGTCACTTCCGACAAATAACGTAGCTGCAGGACAGCTTCAGAATGGCGTGAGTAGATGATGTACGTTACAAGCAACTGCCGTCATTGAATTTCTCACTGCAGAGAAAGAAACTGTGGGGAATATCCACAAACGCTTGTGCAAAGTCTATGGAGCATCTGCTGTCGACAGACGTACAGTTAGTCGTTGGACACGGAGGGTGAGGTCATCAGAAGGTGGCTCGGCGGAGCTCCACAATTTGCAGCGGTCAGGGAGACCATCCACGGCTGTCGCACATCATGTGTTGCAGCGAACTGATGTTGTCATTTGCGAGAACCGACGCATTACGACCCGGCAGTTGGCACTGAATCTGTCAGTCAGCAAAGGAAATTCAGACAGTGAAGAACTGGCTCCGCCACCAGGCATACACGCCCTTATTTCGCGCTGGAGGGCCATAGAATGGGATGGAGATTACGTGGAAAAATAGGGTGTGTAGATAAAATACCATTCTTTCGGTTGTGTAATTCTCATTATGTTCAATAAAGAATTGCTGAAGAAAAAATTGCTGTGCATTACTTTCTGGGGTAGCCTCGTAATTATAAAATGTGCATCGTAATTCGTTAGATAGTGAAACACAACATGAGCTGTCAAATTAAGTCTATACTTTAAACTACAACTATCATGTGCAGCTTCACGATATCTGCATGTATAATGGCAATGATCTCTTTGTTACATATCTGTCAGATCGAAGAATTCCTTTCAGATGTGGCAGTATTCCGTTGCCGGCCGGTGTGGCCGTGCGCTTAAAGGCGCTTCAGTCTGGAACCGCGTGACCGCTACGGTCGCATGTTCGAATCCTGCCTCGGGCATGGATGTGTGTGATGTCCTTACGTTAGTTAGGTTTAAGTAGTTCTAAGTTCTAGGGGACTGATGACCACAGAAGTTAAGTCCCATAGTGCTCAGAGCCATTTCAACCATTTTTGAATACTCCGTTGTTCAAGATCTTTCTTCCTCTTTGGGATTAATATTAAGCTGCTTATTTTGCAACAAGTAATGTTTTATTAACTCTGTAAACAGGTGTGGCTGTTTGCTAAACCATCCAATACAATCAGCACCTCAGTACAACTGAAGTTCTAAATATTCGTCGCTGTAAATCCAGTACGGCATGGTTTCTGCACATAAATTACATTGTTAAAACCAGGTTGCTGCAAGCATTCGATGTCTGCCTGTATAACAAACGATATCTTTAGTTGTTTGTTACGCGAGTAGAATTTTATACACTATTTATCTGCTTTCGGCGTGGTGCTGCTGACAGGTTTGATTTGAAGGTGTCGCTAGAGGAAAGTGCTAACTCGCGAAAGCATGGTTTTGAGTTACTGACTGTTATATGTTTTGTTAGATGGCTAAATCGTAAATTACAATGAACTTATTTGTAAAATTTTCTACCAATTATTGCGCTATTTGTTAGCTATGTAATAAGTGGGTGGAGCATTGCTAGTTAATCGCAGACAGTTGTTTACTTGTAACATTGTCCCCACTTTTGTGGTTTAGTACTGTCTACATCGAAAAGTATTTGAAAAACTTTTGAAAACAAATATGGGACATTTATCATCTTACATAAGAGAGTAGCACACCAGAGTCGTCAAACATAATAAAGAAAAAAGCTATTTCCATAGTAACCTTAAAATATTCACAACGTAACAATAACAGTTTTTCTGTGGTGAGTAAATGAATGCACAAAGTGTTAGCGAACGTTGGCATTTATTTCATTGGCATCAGAAAATACAATATTGGAGAATGAACACTTCCGCCACAGATAGACGATAATTCAGTAGTTCTAAAACAGCCAAGGAAGAAACCGTGCAAGTTTCTGTTAAGTACAGCCACAGCACTAATAAAACAATTCTTGATCTTCATTTTCATTCTTATTCCCTTGAAAGCTTTCAAAACAATAATGATTTGTAAGTTGTAACTGTTTTATATCATATATTTTACTAGTTACAGTTCAGTTCAACAAATTTTCTTGCTAAATCTAAGGTAGCAGTAATTGCCTCTCTACACCATTGTCGTAAATAATCATTTAAAAAGTCTATAATCATAGATGATTAACGTTTTTTGATATGGGGTTTATGTGTTCCCATTTAACGGCAAATATGATTTTTGAAGTTGATCTCATGGCCATCATTACAGTTTTTCTTTGTTGCACTCAGCTTCGTTTTCTGTTGCTGCAACGTCAAATGACACAGTGATGGTAACAGCGTAGAGGCAAATATCCGTGTCTAATACTTACAAGGTTAGGCTGGTGGCAATATAATGGTACCCACACTTATGAGTTGTATCTTCAATATAGGTTGTGTAATCAGGATCTGCATCTCTGTCGTCAATAAATGGTTCTCTGTTGTCATTACCAACTTCGCCAAAAATCCACCTCTGTACTTGATCTCTAGATTTTGACGTCACTGCTGTATTGATAAAGCGGCAAGGCACTGGTTTATCCACCAAGAAGATCATAAATGTTGTAAGGCAAAACAAGGTATACAACTAAGAAACAATGCTATTGATTCAAACGGGACTACTTGTTGCCAGTATGTAGTGCAAGTGAAACCAAAATAGATAACTTGGTAAGGCTAGGATTTTATCAAATTGAGGGTAAATACTTTCTCCGCTCACTCCTTCACTTGTGAATAGTCAATTAAATGTGCAGATTTCTTTACGATGGAAGTAGCACAAATACCACTCGCAAGCTTCGGTTCAATGTTAATAAGCACCAATGCTACTGCTTGCTAGCCTCTATAAGTTTTTTATGTAAAAGGTACGGTAAATTTCTGTAAATGCTGATTCTAAAACGACATTACAGTTTCACTTAGATACAGAATTTTACTGAGACGACTTGGATGGACACGTGGTTAAGGTGCTCAACGTAACTGCATGAATGCTTCCTGAAATAAGTCAGTGCTTGTTCCAATAAAGTGAAACTTGTTCCACCAAGCAAAAGTGATTAGCAAGCTGTGACTTGTCGATGCCAGCAAGTCAAGACTGGTTGCAACAAGCAGAATGCTTATTCAGCAACTTGAAAGTTGTCGTCATCTGAATAAGTGTATTCAAGAAATCACCCTCTGCAACGGCTGCTTGGCATGCGAGTGCATGAAGACACCGATAATGACACGCAGTTATTAAACAAAACCCATGTTGCCTGCTGCCTTTAAAGTACTGTGTGTGTCAAATTTATGTTGCCCTTTTAATAACGTAATGGTGGTACACTGTGAGGACAGGATGTGTTGCTGTTCAAAGAACATAGGCATGTACCGATGTATGTTGCAGGCAGTAGAATCGTATCAATTCTCATTACTTCTCCCCTCCATTTCCACAGTCCTCTGGTGTTTATTGCACTGAAACTCTCACAGTCTCTTACACTTTACTAGAACACTCTGAGGTTCACTATTCGCCTTGCCATATGTGTAGCTTTGAAATATTGTTTCTGAGTATTTAATGGACGTGACAGTGACACCACTAATATTACATAGATCTTTTTCCTGCAGGTGACTGTAATTTTGATACTTGATTTCACACGTATTAACTGTTCATCAAGGTAATACAGTCTGCATTTGTCAACTGTAGGTGGTGCTCGTCAGTATCATTTACATCTATTGCGAATGTGCTGTATGAATTACTGCAGGTAGCTTGACATGTATGTTGTTCTTATTCATGTGTTTCTACTACGCTTCTGGCTTTCTTCTAAGCTACTTACATTGTGTATTTACATGCTACAACGTTATGTTTATGCCACTAAAACGAGCGAATGTATTCTCTGAAGTGTAATATTTCCGAGAAACGTTGTCAAGCAATTATCAGACTACTTAAATTATTCCCATTACTAATCTACACTGAAGCGCTAAAGAAACTGGTATAGGCATGCGTATTGAAATACAGAGAGATGTAAACAGGCAGAATACGGAGCTGCGGTCGGCAACGCTTATATAAGACAACAAGTGTCTGGCGCAGTTGTTAGATAGGTTAGCGCTGCTACAATGGGGGGTTATCAAGATTTAAGTGAGTTTGAAAGTGGTGTTGTAGTCACAGTGAGACACAGCATTTCCCAGGTAGCGATGAAGTGGGGACCATTCCACGAGTGTACGGCGAATATCAGAAATCCGGTAAAACATCAAATCTCCGACATCGCTGCAGCCGGAAAAAGATCCTGCAAGAACGAGACCAGCGACGACTGCAGAGACTCGTTCTACGTGACAGAAGTGCAACCCTTCCGCAAATTTCTGCAGATTTCAATGCTGGGCCATCAACAACTGTCAGCGTGCGAACCATTCAACGAAACATCATCGATATTGGCCTTCGGAGCCCGTCAACACCTACAACGGACTGTTATTGTCTGGATACATAAAGCCTGGTTGGACGAGTCTTGTTTCAAATTGTATCGAGCGGATGGACATTTATGGGTATGGAAACAGCTTCATTAGTCCATGGACCCTGCATGTCAGCAGGGGACTGTTCAAGCTGGTGGAGGCTCTATAATGATGTGGGGCGTGTGCAGTTGGAGTGATATGAGACCCCTGGCACGTCTAGATAAGACTCTAACAAGTACGTAAGCATCCTGTCTGATCACCTGCATCCATTGTGCATTCCGACGGACTTGGACAATCCAGCAGGTCAATGCGATATCCCACACGTCCATAATTGCTACAAACTAGCTCCCCACGAACACTCTTCTAAGTTTAAAAACGTCCGCTAGCCATTATTGAACATTATTGAGCATATCTGGGATGCCCTGCAACGCGCTGGTTGGTTGTCTTGGGGAAGGAGACCAGACAGCGAGGTCATCGGTCTCATCGGATTAACGAAGGACGGGGAAGGAAGTCGGCCGTGCCCTTTCACAGAAACCATCCCGGCATTTGCCTGGAGCGATTTAGAGAAACCACGGAAAACCTAAATCAGGATGGCCGGACGCGGTATTGAACCGTCGTCCTCCCGAATGCGAGTCCAGTGTGCTAGCCACTGCGCAACGCGCTGTTCAGAAGAGTTCTCCACCCGTTCGTACTATTACGAATATGGACAGCCCTGCAGGATTCATGGCGTTAGTTCCCTCCAGCACTACTTCAGACATTAGTCAAGCCCATGCCACGTCGTGTTGCAGCACTCCTGCGTGCTCGTGGAGGGCGTACACGGTATTAGGCAGGTGTACCAGTTCCTTTGGCTTTTCAATGTATATCTACATCTACATGATTACGCTGCAAAAAAGTGGTTCAAATGGCTCTGAGCACTATGGGACTTAACATCTGAGGTCGTCAGTCCCCTAGAACTTAGAACTACTTAAACCTAACCAACCTAAGGACATCACACACATCCATGCCCGAGGCAGGATTCGAACCTGCGACCGTAGGGATCGCGCGGTTCCTGACTAAAGCGCCTAGAGCCGCTCGGCCCATTACTCTGCAGTTCACACTTAAATACCTGATACAGATTCCACTCTCTAACAGCGCGTGAGAGAAATGTACACTTAACTCTTTCTGTATGAGCTCTGATTTCTCTTATTTTATTACACGATTATTTCTTCCTATGTAGCTTGGCGACAGTAAAATATTTTCGCATTCAGAGGAGAAAAACAGAAATCTCGTGAAAAGATCTCAGCGCAAAGAAAAACGTGTTTTTTTTTAATGTTTGCCAACCCAACTTTCTTTTCATATCCCTAACGTTCTTTGCGTATTTTGCGATAGTACAAAAGAGCTGCCCTTCTTTGGAGTCCTCCGTCAATCCTGTCTGCTAAGGATCCCATACTGCACAGCAGTACTCTAGCAGTTGTGTAATGTTGGCAGTGTGTTTGGTAGACATATTGCATCTTCTAAGAGTCCTGCCAACAAAACGCAATCTTTCATTTTCCTTGTCCACAACATTCTCTATGTGGTCGTTCCCATTTAAGTTGTTCGTAATTGTAATTTCCAGATATTTAGTTGCATTGAAAGCATTTAGGTTGGTTTGATTTAACGTGTAACCGAAATTTAACGGATTTCTTTTCATACTCATTTGAATGATCTCACTTTTTTTTTTGTTCAGAGACAATTGCCACATTTATCACAGTACAGGTATCATTTCCTAGTAATTATGCAACTGGTTTCGATCTTCTGATAACTTTTCTAGGCGTGCTTTCGTGGTGCCAACATCACTGATATTACTATTGGTATCGCTCACTGAAGGTATTGATTGTGTCTTGCTCCTGGTGTACTTTCATCAACTTCTGCAATTCATATTTAAGTGCCTGGCAGAGGGTTCATCGAGCCACCTTCATTCTATTTCTCTACCGTTCCACTCTCGAACAGCGTGCGGAAAAAGAGAGTCTTTAAATCTTTCTGAGCGATCTCTGATTTCTCTTATTTTATTATGATAATCATTTGTTCTTTTGTGGGTGGGTGGGGACAAAATATTTTCACAATCGGTAGAGAAAGTTAGTGATCGAAATTTCTCGAGATCCTGCCGTAACGAAAAACCCCTTGCTTTAATGATTGCCACCGTGATTCATGTATCATTTCCGTGGCACTCTCGCCCCTATTTCGCGATAATGCGAAACGACCTGCTCTTCTTTGAACTTTTTCGATGTCCTCCGTCAGTCCGATCTGTTGCGAATTGCACATCGCACAGCAAGACTCCAGAAAAGGGTGAACAAGCGTGGTGTAAGTAGTCTCTTTAGTACTCCTGTAGAACTTTCTAAGGGTTCTGTTAATAAATTGGAGTCTCTGGTTTGCTTTCTCCGTACCTGTAATCCCCAAGTATTTAATGGAATTTACAACCTTAAGATTTGTGTGATGTATCGTGCAACCGAAATTTAGCCGACTTTTTTTAGTGCTCGTGTGGACGACTTCACACTTTTCATTACTTTAAGTTGCCATTTTGCGCACCATACAGAAAACATGTCTAAGTCACTTTGCAATTAGTATAGATCACCTGATGACTTTACAAGAAGGTTAATGATAGTATCATCTGCAGACAATCTAAGAGTGCTGCTCAGATGTCTCGTATGTCGTATGTAGATCAGGTACAGCAGAATGCCTATAACATTCCTTGGGGATCACCAAATATTACTTCTGTTTCAGTCGTTGACTTTCCGTCAGTTGCTTCGAACCACGACCTTTCTGACAGAAGCTCACAATCCAGTCGCTCAACTGAGACGATACACCATAGTCACGCAATGTGAAGACAAATCATTTGTGAGGAACGGTATCAAAAGCGTTCTGGAAATTTACATGCAACTGGAATCTCTTTGGATGTTCTTTCCCACTTCTAGACAGAATGTCGTTGTGGAAGCTATTAAAAGCTTCTGCAAAAGTTTTTTGACCTCTTTTGTGTAAAGTGGGGGGATCAGAATCACCTTTTATTAATTTATTCGGTATAAATCTCACGATTGTCACAAATAATATTTCTTTGAATGTGAGCCACATCTGGCCTAAACTTAAATGCACTATGTAATCAAAAGTATCCGGACACCTGACTGAAAATGACTTACAAATTCGTGGCGCCGTCCATCGGTAATGCTGAAATTCAGTATTGTGTTCGCCCACCCTTAGCCTTGATAGCATACGTTCAATCAGGTGCTGGAATGTTTCTTGGGGAATGGCAGCCCATTCTTCACGGAGTGCTGCATTGAGGAGAGGTATCGATGTCGGTCGGTGAGGCCTGGCACGAAGTCGGTGTTCCAAAACATCCCAAAGGTGTTCTGTAGGATTCAGGACTCCCTGTAGGCCACTCCATTACAGGGATGCTATCGTCGTGTAACCACTCCGCCACAGGCCGTGCATTATGAACAGATGCTCGATCGTGTTGAAAGATGCAATCGCCATCCCCGAATTGCTCTTCAACAGTGGGAAGAAATAAGGTGCTTAAAACATCAATGTAGGCCTGTGCTGTGATAGTGCCACACAAAGCAACACGGGGTGCAAGCACCCTCCATGAAAAATACGACCACACCATAACACCACCACCTCCGAATTTTACTGTTGGCACAACAGACTCTGGCACATGACGTTCACCGGGAATTAGCCATACCCACCCCCTGCCATCGGATCGTCACATTATGTACGGTGATTCGTCACTCCACGCAACGTTTTTCCACTGTTCAATCGTCCAGTATTTACGCTCCTTACACCAAGCGAGGCGTCGTTTGGCATTTACGGCGTGATGTGTAACTTATGAGCAGTCGCTCGACCATGAAATCCAATTTTTATCTCCTCCCGCCTAACTGTCACAGTACTTGCAGTGGATCCTGATGCAGTTTTCAATTCCTGTGCGATGGTCTGGATAGACGTCTGCGTACTACACATTACGACCCTCTTCAACTGTCGGCGGTCTCTGTCAGTCAGCATACGAGGTCGGCCTGTACGCTTTTGTGCTGTACGTGTCCCTTCACGTTTCCACTTCACTATCACATCGGAAACAGTGGACTTAGGGATGTTTAGAATGTGGAAATTTCGCATACAGACTTATGACACAAGTGACACCCAACCACCTGATCACGTTCGAAGTCCGTGAGCTCCGCGGAGCTCCCCATTTTGCTCTCTCATGATGTCTAATGACTACTGAGATCGCTGATGTGGAGTACCCGGCAGTAGGTGGCAGCACAATGCACAATGCACTTAATATGAAACACGTATGTTTTTGGAGGTGTCCAGATGCTTTTGATCCCATAGTGTAGTTAATTGGAAAGGAGGGCGACAGTCTCGTAGGAAGGCGTTAGCGAATTTTTATCTGCTTCTTTCAATAGATGTATTGTGTTTTTTCGAAATGATATTACCGCCATTAACAGTACAATGTATATTTATTTATATAACGATCTAGATTTCGGCATTAGGTCCTTTTCAAGTGCCACGCTATATTACTCGTTTTGCTGCTTTTGAAGCGGATTAGGTTTTCAGGTTATGTATTTGGGGATAAATTTGTTTGCCCTACAATTTTTGTTGAGTTTGACACATTCTGTTTCTTAGCTTTATCTTCATTTTTGTCCGTTGAAAACGAAGCACATTCCCATACGTCTGGCTATATAAATAGTTGATGATTCTTTTTTATGAAGGAAAGGAGGAGGGGTGAGTACTGCAATCATGTAGAATATTCGAAATGATATTATCGCCATTTCATTGTATGAAGTATGTCTATATCACGGTTCAGATATCTGCCGTAAGTCATTTTCAGGTGTCGCGCTGTGTTGCTCGTTTAGATGCTTTTCAAGTGGATTTGGTCTTGAGCTGGGTGTAACTGGGGATACCTTTGTTTGCTTTACATATTTTGTTGAATTTGATACATACTGTTGCCTCGGTCATCCCCAGTTACATTCACCTCAAGACTAAATTGACTTTAAAAGCAGGAAAGCAAGCAATGCAGTGCGATACTTGAAATTAGCCCGACGCCGAAGTCTAGATCGTCATATAAACATGTTATGTGTGCGTAATATGGTTTGCTGATAAGTGAGTATATATATATATATATATATATATATATATATATATATATATATGTGTGTGTGTGTGTGTGTGTGTGTGTGTGTGTGTGTGTGTGTTTAAGGGGCAACTAACTTTCCTGCGTGCAACAAAAGCTGATCGTAACAAATTAATAACAAAAGGGGCCCAGTTCACAATAAATCACTTATTTTTAATCCCAGAATAAAAATAAATAATATGTTGTGACCTAGACTGCTTTTTATTGTTAAAATGAAGATTGTGATTGGTGAGGTTCCTCAGCGACGTCAAAAATTATTTATTGGCTACAGTCACTGTTTTTACTCAGCGATGTAAAAAATTATTTACTGGCAACAACTCTGAAATTATTTTGGGAGATATTATAATTTCTTAACTTAAAAAACAAATGTAAATGCTACATCACCAGTTTGTTGTATATAAATATTTTTTGTGCAAATATATATTTTCGAGAAAAGTAATCTAGACGTGGAAATACCGCAAATTACGTTACTGTTGTCAACATTTTATATACACTCCTGAAAATTGAAATAAGAACACCGTGAATTCATTGTCCCAGGAAGGGGAAACTTTATTGACACATTCCTGGGGTCAGATACATCACATGATCACACTACAAGAACCACAGGCACATAGACACAGGCAACAGAGCATGCACAATGTCGGCACTAGTACAGTGTATATCCACCTTTCGCAGCAATGCACGCTGCTATTCTCCCATGGAGACGATCGTAGAGATGCTGGATGTAGTCCTGTGGAACGGCTTGCCATGCCATTTCCACCTGGCGCCTCAGTTGGACCAGCGTTCGTGCTGGACGTGCAGACCGCGTGAGACGACGCTTCATCCAGTCCCAAACATGCTCAATGGGGGACAGATCCGGAGATCTTGCTGGCCAGGGTAGTTGACTTACACCTTCTAGAGCACGTTGGGTGGCACGGGATACATGCGGACGTGCATTGTCCTGTTGGAACAGCAAGTTCCCTTGCCGGTCTAGGAATGGTAGAACGATGGGTTCGATGACGGTTTGGATGTACCGTGCACTATTCAGTGTCCCCTCGACGATCACCAGTGGTATACGGCCAGTGTAGGAGATCGCTCCCCACACCATGATGCCGGGTGTTGGCCCTGTGTGCCTCGGTCGTATGCAGTCCTGATTGTGGCGCTCACCTGCACGGCGCCAAACACGCATACGACCATCATTGGCACCAAGGCAGAAGCGACTCTCATCGCTGAAGACGACACGTCTCCATTCGTCCCTCCATTCACGCCTGTCGCGACACCACTGGAGGCGGGCTGCACGATGTTGGGGCGTGAGCGGAAGACGGCCTAACGGTGTGCGGGACCGTAGCCCAGCTTCATGGAGACGGTTGCGAATGGTCCTCGCCGATACCCCAGGAGCAACAGTGTCCCTAATTTGCTGGGAAGTGGCGGTGCGGTACCCTAAGGCACTGCGTAGGATCCTACGGTCTTGGCGTGCATCCGTGCGTCGCTGCGGTCCGGTCCCAGGTCGGCGGGCACGTGCACCTTCCGCCGACCACTGGCGACAACATCGATGTACTGTGGGGACCTCACGCCCCACGTGTTGAGCAATTCGGCGGTACGTCCACCCGGCCTCCCGCATGCCCACTATATGCCCTCACTCAAAGTCCGTCAACTGCGCATACGGTTCACGTCCACGCTGTCGCGGCATGCTACCAGTGTTAAAGACTGCGATGGAGCTCCGTATGCCACGGCAAACTGGCTGACACTGACGGCGGCGGTGCACAAATGCTGCGCAGCTAGCGCCATTCGACGGCCAACACCGCGGTTCCTGGTGTGTCCGCTGTGCCGTGCGTGTGATCATTGCTTGTACAGCCCTCTCGCAGTGTCCGGAGCAAGTATGGTGGGTCTGACACACCGGTGTCAATGTGTTCTTTTTTCCATTTCCAGGAGTGTATTTAAGATAAATATACATGTTCTTAGAATATTTTTGAACGTGATACAAAATTCAAAATTCAGATAGTTTTGGACATGGACAATATGGCGGCTCTGAGGCTGTTTTGTGTTAATGGCAGGCGTAATATTAGTGTGTTAGTGTGTGAATGGGTGTCTGTCTTATTTATTTATTTATTTATTTATTTTTTTTCTTCTGCGCCAGACTTTTCATCTCAGAGTAGCACTTGCAACATTCGTCCTCAATTATTTGCTAGATGTATTCTAATCTTTATCTTCTTCTCTGGTTTTTACCTTCCACAGCTCTCTCTAGTACAATGGATGTTATTTCCTGATGCCTTAACAGATTTCAGATCATTCACTGCCTTCTCCTTGTCAGTGTTTCCCACATATTCCTTTCCTAGCGGATTCTGTAGAGCAGCTCATTGTTCTTTATCAGTCCATCTAATTTTCAGTATTTTTCTGTAGCACCACATCTCAAATGCTTCTATTCTCTTTTCCAGTTTTCTCTGTCCATGTTTCGAAAACCACACAACGCTGTGCTCCAAACGTTTCTTTTAGTGGTTGGCAAAATACAGGGTTGTGACTGGGAGATATAAATATGTGTGTTGACTTAGAACCTGTCCGATTGGCCAAGGACAGCTTCTTAGGGGAGGGGCATGAGGACATCATAGAAAGTGGTTTGTCTTAGGAATGGTGCGTGGCCTCCTCCTGACAGAGTCTGAGGAATGGATGGAGTGCATGTGGTGTCACCGCAAGGCACCCCACTGCTAGGTTGTAGGCTGCAAATCGGCCGCGGTCCGTCAGTATACATCGCACCCGTGAGTCGCCACTGTCGACGCTAGAAGACCGAGCGCCGCCACTCGGCTGGTCTTAGGAAACAAGTTAGCGCACTGGCCAGTTCTACAGCCGAATTGATTAGGAATGGTTCACTTGTTATAGCTTCAGAGATCTTATTTGCAGAGACGCTAGTTAGCATAGCCTTCAGCTAAGTCAGTAGCTACGACCTAGCCAGGCGCCCAATTCAGTTTATGCATTACCAATTGATCTATATGTGTGAAGCAATCAGAACTGTAAAGAAGTCTATAACTGCACTTGTAAATATTATTGTACAAAGTCACGATCGACGTTCACCGCTGATGCTGAATTAAAGCTAAGTATTTAATTGTATTCCTGTCTACTAACTTTCTAATCACCTAAGATGTTCCAGATACATCCCGTCAAGTATAGTTCATTGATCCTCACGTCAGCCTACGTGATCAACGCAGGCAGTTAATGGTCACACCTCGTGATCAGACTAAGAGTCAAATTGCGTGACTCAGCCGAGTCACCCTTTTTCCATGAGGCCCATATTTCTGCCTTATACATATATGCATATTTGCATATGTGGCCCAAAGTCGGGACTGCACTCCTAATCATCGAAAATAAATGAATGTGTTATGAAGTCTTTATTGAAGGTAATTTTCTGGCATGTAGCCTGGTGGGAAAGTGAAATAAGGGCGGCGAGGTTCAGACGAGAAGAGTAAAGGTTCTTAACTGTGGTGCAGTTGTAGAGTGCTGAAGATTAGATAGTAGCTAGATCGGATTACTATTGAAGAGGTACCAAATCGAATTGTGGAGGAAAGAAATTCCCAGCACCACACGAATAACAGAAATGACTGGTTGAAAGGGAACATTCTGAAGCGTGAAGGAGTAGTTTAATTGGTAAAGGAGGAAAGTGTGGTAAGCAAAAAATTTTTAGAGGGACCAAGTCTTGAGTTGGGCAAGCAAGGTCAAATAGACGGAGTTGGCAGAAGTTGGAGCAGTTACGCAGAAACGAAGAGACTATCGTGGAGAGTTGCATCAAATCAGTCTTCGGAATGAAGACCACAACAGCGACAAAAATACTCGATAAACATTTGTGGCCATTGCTCACCTGGCAATTTGCGTGCAAAGCAGGCCGTTTTATCACGCTATTTTGGACTCAGATCAACCTTTTCCACTAGTAAACTCACAAAATTGATTGTCCCATGCCATCTAATAGCATTCAGGAAATATCTTGACCTGACGACTCATTTCGAAACAGAGTTAGCACTCATCTAGGCTCTGAAAACAGAGAGCCTTCACTCCCTCTAGATCATATTAACCTCTTTGAAATCAGAAATCCTGAACTATAATTACCTGTTCTCTTTGTTTCACTGGATTTACAGCGCTACTGACTGCACTCAGCTGAGGTCCGCGTCGCTTTACTTTAATGCTCGAGGAGTCCCAAACGGCTTGTGGGAATTATTCAAATTCGTGTTTTTACACAACTCATCAACGCATTTATGTATGGACTGCCTGTCGTTTTGCACAGTAACAAAGAATTCATTGCTGCTTCCCACTCTTACTCTGATTACACCCATCTGCTTAGTCTTATTTCCTGACACGATCTCTTGTTAGTATTATTTCCATTCTAATAGCCAGAGTAGCTTCCGTTGAGTTTATTGTATATGCTGTGGTATTTATAACAAGCCAATAATTTTTCACAAATCGCTTCCCGAAGCGAAACATACTTTGGAAAATGCACCTTCCGCCACTGATGACCGACTAGGGAACTCCGTTACTGATGAACGATTAAGGAAAGTGTTTATCCATGAAGTGGCCCAGACGCGTTCTCGCTTTCCAACCACCATAGCAACGAGTTGTATTAATCATTGAGTTCCTTCTGCACAGTGGGTGTGACTTTTGCTGGACCTGAAGTATATAAAATCATCCCAGACAATTAGCCTATGACGAAGACACTTCGCTTATGCAAGGAATTTATGAGTTTCAATTATTCTTTGTTGAAACGTCACTGACTTCATAGGATCCATTTAATTGTCTCTCAGAATTTTATGAATAATAACGTTGTCATGATAGATTATTAAAATAACAAATATAGAGGATGTGAAAATGTTGAAGGTAATTAAGATTTCAAGTGTCGACATTTAATCGTATTTGAGAGGAGTAGACTATCAGCACCTCGGCCCTTCCAAGTTTCTTTTCTTTTCTTTTTTTCCTTCTTCTTTACAGTAAACTATGTAAACGAGACATTAAATTTTATAAAAATTCATCACAAAATTAAACACTTGTATTAAATACAAAGGATGTATATAACGAAGTAATAAGCAACCAGCTGCATAAATGAAATTTAACTTGATCGGTTTCGGACACTTAGTGCCCTTCTTCAGAATGTTATACCCATCGCATCATTTGCGAGTGTCAACAAACCTGTAAGATCTCATTGGTGACACTCGCAAACAATACGTTAAGTATAACTTTCTGAAGAAGAGCACTAAGTTCCCCAAACCAGTAAGGAAATGAAATTTATTTTATGAAGCTAGTTGCTTATTATTTCGTTATATACGCCTACAGTTTCTGAGGATGGATAAAATACTAAATACAATATACCAACCTGCAAGACAAAATAAATTATCATCAGGTTACCTTCCATTCAGAAAACTGTTGCACTCAGCTACTGTTATATTGACTTGTAAATTATAGATTGAAGCGATGAGTCGTCCTCTATAAACTTTTTTTTTTTTATTGTGCAGATCTAGATTTCGGCTACAAGCTAGCCACTCTCAGTGCTAAGAATACAAGAAGTACATAGTTAGATGATGTCATAAGAAGTTATAAATAATGGCTTAACTCATATGGTTTGTATATTGCATATCACTATTATTTCCGCTCAATGCATGTAATTTCCTGTTGGTCGGGCTTCATCTACAGTTCATTCAATGCTACTGTTTGCGGAAGGCAGGCTGTATGGAGAATGCATCAGTTGGTTACATGGCACCATCTACTTGAACAACGTGTATAAACCTCAAGGGAAGTAAACCACTTAAAATTTGCATGAGAATTACATAAAATGAAACATAAGTAAAAATCTTACATTGTCGTCCGACTCATTTCATATTTGCCAGCAAGTAATAAAATTTCCATGTTCACTCCTTGCGAGTCCGTTATTATTATCAAAACATTTAAATAACGTCAGGTGGGAAAAACTTTTTTAATTTTTTTTTAAATTTATAAAGCACAAGAAGACACGTGCTGTATATACCTGTTAGTTGATATGGCTTTCATATATTTATCTTTATATTATATCTCTCTTTATTAAAACATAATAAGTATATTGCTTATCATATTTACTAAATAGTTCATAGATTGCGTCAAGTGTCAGTCAGATGCTTGGTTGGTGCAATTTGGCTATTCCGCTAACCTCTTTATCCCTTAAAATCGATTTTCCTTGTAAATGCAAAACAATCAATGTATTGAATTGCTGTTAATAATACTGTTTATGCATCTGAACTAACGTATCATGGAAGAAGTTGTGTTGGTTCGGAATTATAATCATCTTACTCGTATAATATGATGCAAATGGCTGCTACATTTTGGCAAGATGGCTCGTCATTATAGGCAAAACCACCCCTTCCTTCCGTCTCCTCGATTTCTTTCTCACTATCTACGGCCGTCCTATCAACCTCACCCCCACTCTCAAATACCTTGGCGTCACCCTTGACCGTCGCCTCTCCTGGACCCCCCATCTCTGGACAATCCAAGCCAACACACGCTCCCGACTCTGCCTCCTCAAGCTCCTTTCTGGCCACACATGGGGTCTGGCCCCCTCCACCGTCCTCCACACCTATAAATTCCTCATCTGCCCTATCCTCTGTTAAGCCCATCCCGCCTGGTTTACTGTCCCTCCCACCTTCTACTAATCCCTTCAAATCCTGGAATGCCATGTGCTCTGCCTTGCCCATCGCATCTGCCTCCCCTTCCCCACATGGATCCTCTACAACTTAATTCCGTTCCCACACCTCCTCCTTTTTCTCAGACGGATACAGATCCTTTACACCTCCTGCAAACTTGATCCCCCTCACCCGCTTGTCTCTCCCATCCTTTCCCACCCCCATCTGCTGCCGCACCTGTACTCCCGCATCCCACCCGCTCTCCATCTCTTCACACTCCATACCCTTGAACAAGGTGGCTTCCACCAGCTCCCCCTCCCTGATGATGCCCTCATCCCCTCCATCTATCCCTCCTACCAACTTTGATCCTTCCCTTCCTCCCCCTGTGGTTTTCCTCCAGGGCACCCTCTTCTATCCCTCCTTACTTCCTCCTTCCCTCCCCCCTCCACTCCTCACTGGGCTTCCACGCACCCCCTCCCCCCCTCCCCCTCCCTTCTTCTCTCCCACTGGCATCAACCCCCTCCCCATACCCTTGAACAAGGTGGCTTCCACCAGCTCCCCCTCCCTGATGATGCCCTCATCCCCTACATCTATCCCTCCTACCAACTTTGATCCTTCCCTTCCTCCCCCTGTGGTTTTCCTCCAGGGCACCCTCTTCTATCCCTCCTTACTTCCTCCTTCCTTCCCCCCTCCACTCCTCACTGGGCTTCCACGCACCCCCTCCCCCCCTCCCCCTCCCTTCTTCTCTCCCACTGGCATCAACCCCCTCTCTCTCCCCTCTCCCTCCTACCCTCACCTCTTCCCTCTAGCAGGCTTCAGCTTTTTTGTGTGAACTGTGCGTCTTCGTGTGCCAGAGATCGTTGCCGCAGTGCTCGTGTTTGTCGTCCCGTCAGTGCATCAGTGTCTCTCCGTCCGAGCTCCTCTGCTCACGTGTGACATTCTGCATTCTCCACTGTGTGCAGTGTTGAACGTTTCTTTATCGGAGCAGTGCGTCAGTGAACGACTTCGTTTATTTTTACTATGTTTATCTCCCGTTTTTGTCCTCCATGTATGTTTGTTTCTCTGTATTCCTTTTGTACTGTGTGTCTTTTCTATGGCCGAAGAGCGGCGTCAATGGGCCTCTGCTGGCCTACCTTGTTTGTAAGGTATCAAAATGACAATAAAAAAAAGGTGTTACCTCGTTTCCCTGGGTCAAACCCTCCACCGCCTCCCAGCAACAAATCTTCGAACATTCCCAGAACCGCGCATTTTTCAGGTTGTTGCAGATTCCTCGACCTCCTGGAGGATCTCGAGATCTTCTGCCATTACAAAAATTCCGACAGCAACCTGATTAATGATCAGGTTGTTCTGAAAAATGTGGGGTTCTGGAAACAGCTCAAAGAATGGCAGATCTGCACAATTAAAAAAAAAGTTTAAAGAGGACGACTGATCGCTGCACTCTATAATTTACAAAATAAATCATTTCACTTTAGTCAGAGGAACATACATTCTGGTTCAACATCTTATCGCAGATAGAGAAATTGGGAACATTCCTGGAAGGCGCAAGCACTGCTGTACAGGCACACTCTTGCCAGACTAGGAGAAACGGACAAGGCGCCTAGCACGAGAGAGTGGCGGTTTATCCTTTCCTCGTTTGATTCTTCAAGGATCTTTGAGAATGACTACATTGTCCATGGGTGCACTTCAGTTTATCCTATTAACAGAGTCCACCTTACATGGTCTGATCGATTACATGTGCACTTTCGGAGTATTTAGTTTGAACTGATTGAAAAATTTCCTATGGAAAGGAAAATTAAGGTGCAAAATACCGTCGACGACGAGATCATTAGAGACGGCACAAGTTGGAACTGGGAGAAGGCTACATATTTGACTAAGCCATCCCTGCATCTGTCTTCAGCGATTAAGGGAATGATGCAGGACGTAATGCGTGTGGTTTTTTAGGGCCTTTTAACTGCCATATTCCTGAATGTGAGAGTCCAATGTGTTTAGTACCACCTTAATTGGTTGACCAGAAGAAGGGATCGGTTGGTAGGACATGTTCTGAGGCATCAAGGGATCACCAATTTAGTATTGGAGGGCAGCGTGGAGGGTAAAAATCGTAGAGAGAGACCAAGAGATGAATACACTAAACAGATTCAGAAGGATGTAGGTTGCAGTAGGTACTGGGAGATGAAAAAGCTTGCACAGGATAGAGTAGCATGGAGAGCTGCATCAAACCAGTCTCAGGACTGAAGACCACAACAACAACAACAATTGGTCGTCAATAGAAACTTAACATTAACCCTGTTGGGTCTCCCAGACGATGATGCCTTGCAGCATTAGGTCTGTGTGCCCTGCTGTTGGTTGGTGACTGGGTGGTAAACTGATGAGACTGTGTGTGTGTGTGTGCTGTGGTGCAGGTGGTGGTGGGCCAGGAGTCGCGGGCAGACTGGGTGCTGCAGCAGGCGGCGGCGGAGCTGTCGGCGCTGCAGAAAGCGGTCCCCAGCCTGAGGGAGGGCGACACCGTGGCCGTCTGCGTCGGCAGGTCGGCGCTCTTCGCCCCAGCCCTGCTGGCCACGCTCTGCTCGGGAGCCGTATGCGCCGTCGTCAACGCGGCACTGCCTCACGGTATAGATGACTAGCGCTGCCTCTCTCTTACACCTCTCACCGACTCTGCTACACCATTCTCCAATATCCACACCAGGCAAAAAATCACCCCCAAGGAAAGTCACTTTCATGCCATGAGAGCCGGCCGCTGAGGACGAGCGGTTCTAGGTCCAGAACCGCGCTGCTACTACGGGCGCAGGTTCGAATCCTGCCTCGGGCATGGATGTGTGTGATGTCCTTAGGTTATTTAGGTTTAAGTAGTTCTAAATCTAGGGGACTGATGACCTCAGATGTTAAGTCCCATAGTGCTTAGAGCCATTTGAACCATGCCATGAGAAACCACCTATAGTGTTAATAATGATTCTGGTTCTGTAAGGAATAGGGTGCACAAGTTTCTCGAGGTATGCCATATCGACATGAAACCACTTGTTGTTGATCACAGCCCATACAGCTTCCAAAATTGATGCGATTGTTGTTTACTGAGTTTCTCCGCTGTTCCCAATAGTCCCAGACAATTCTACTAGGTTAGATTCGGGTGATTTTGTGGGCCACTCGAAGTGCAACAGACTGCTCACCAAACACGCATCGAATTCGTGCAGCCCCATGAACACGGACGCAAAGACCTCGGTTTACATGAGTGGTTCAAATGGCTCTGAGCACTATGGGACTTAACATCTACGGTTATCAGTCCCCTAGAACTTAGAACTACTTAAACCTAACTAACCTAAGGACGTAACAGAACACCCAGTCATCACGATGCAGAGAAAATCCCTGGCCCCGCCGGGAATCGAACCCGGGAACCCGGGCACGGGAGGCGAGAACGCTACCGCACGACCACCAGCTGCAGACTGACATGAATGTCCACAGCGTACTCGTCATGAAGATCTAGTATTAAGATCAATAACTGGTCACGAGAATAAAGAAATAGACACCCTGGTTCAGGTTAACAGTAATCTGAGCGGATCATGACAGGGAAAACACCCCAAAAACACCTTCCACACACCCTGGCTGGGCACCCGACGCCTTGCATCGTTTGACAAAGAGGCCAAACGACAACTCGTCGGTCAACTACAGCCCACTTTCGGTCTACTTTGGGCCATTGTAGATGTAGCCCTATGTGGCTCTGTGAGCAACGGTCTTTTGCTGTGCCAACTCCAAATGTCCCTGCATGACTCTCGCTTCGAAATAGTTGAGATGGAACTGCATTAACTGATCTGAGAAGTTCCTGTCGGATATGAAACAACTTGTCTTTGACAGGATGTGACACTCGTCTCCATTTCCTGTTGATTAGGATCTTTTTATGATCATTGCTTGTCGACATGTTGGACAGCCAACGTTTATTCACCAGCAATCAGGCAACTTCATTTATGGTGTCGCCATGGGCACATTCAAACAACACAACTCTATCGGCCCTTTTACCACGTCTCCACAACGACCTGTCTAACTGCACTGAATCCGTACAACGACTGGCACATACGCACCACTTCACTGCCATGATCTCGTACGTAGCGGTAGAATGTCAGACGACCATTTAGTAAGACGTCTACTCCATCTGCAGCGCTCTGAAGGGACCAATGTGCTCTTTTAAGGGGGTGCCTAACAGCTGTTCTGGTGACCTAAACTACGAGGGTAATCCAAAAAGTAAGGTCTCCTATTTTTTTATAAGTACAGAACTCTGTTTGTGTGGCAGTTGGTCACACTGTTATGAAAAGTGTTTCACGCGCTGTGTGTGAACATGCGCACGCCGCGCTGAGGCGCTCAGTCTTGGCTTGGCAGCCGTTGAGACTGGAGCTCCCGTTGGATGTTACCGCCAAGTGCGAATTGTGCGCACTTATTCGGTTTTTGAACGCAAAGGGCACTGCGCCGATTGAAATCCATGACCAGTTGACGGAAGTGTATGGTGAGTCGTGCGTGGATGTCAAAAATGTTCGTAAGTGGTTTAGAGAGTTTGCAGCTGGTCGGACCGAAATTCACGACGAACAAAGAATCGGGAGACCGTCAGTTTCTGAGGAGACAGTGTTGAAGGTTGGGCAAAGCCTGCGTGAAGATTGGCGGATCACCCTGGATGATCTCTGCACGTTGGTTCCTGAGGTTCCCCGAAGCACCGCTTACAGAATTTTAACGGAAACCTTGAACTACCGGAAGGTGTGCGAAAGACGGGTGTCACGCATGCTGACTGAGGATCACATACGGCAACGAGTTGATGCTTCCCACGCATTTCTTCACCGCCTTCCAGCTGAACATGACAACTTTCTGGACTCAATTGTCACGGGTGATGAAACCTGGGCATACCACTTTACACCTGACACCAAGCAACAATCACGCCAGTGGTGGCATCCTTCTTCGCCAAAGCCGTGTAAATTCAAATAAACACAGTCTGCCGGTAAAGTCAAGACAACCGTTTTTTGGGATCGGAAAAGGGTATTTATTGTTGCTCAACTTTATGCCCACTGGGAGCACAATTAACGCTGACAGGTACTGTGAGACTCTGAAAAAACTCAAACGGGCAATTCAGAACCGGAGAAGAGGAATGTTGAGCAAGGGCATACACATTCTCCACGACAACGATCGCCCACACATCTCTCGGCAAACTGTTGCTCTCCTGCAACAGTTTCAGTGAAACATAATCACCAACCCACCCTATTGTCCTGACTTAGCGCCCAGTGACTATCACATGTTCCCTAGGTTAAAAGAACATTTGACCGGAAAGCGATTCAGCTGCGACGACGAGGCGAGAGAAGAGGTTCATAACTTTCTGAACAGCATGGCAGCGAGTTGGTATGACATGGGCATACGAAAACTGCCACAGCGTCTACAAAAATGCATCGACAGAAATTGTGATTATGTCGAAAAATAGCTAAATGTTGGAGCTATAAACTGATGTAAACCATTGTAGAAATAAACAGGTCTATGTACTTATGAAAAAATAAGAGACCTTACTTTTGGGATTACCCTCGTAAGTCTTTTGTTTATTTTTTTATTATTTCCTTTCATGTAATTGATACAAATTATAAAAATGGATATATATATATATATATATATATATATATATATATATATATATATATATATATATATATATATATATATATAGGGTGAACATTAATAAAACCGACAACTGTAGGGACGGATTCCTGACTGGTAATGGAAGAAAAAAGGTCCTATGAGCATATGTCCAGAAATACAGTGCTGCCACGGTAGATCGTCCTGACGAATGAAAAAGTTCCTCTGACCACGTGCCGTGTGTTCATAGCGTTTTACATGCTGTTTGATGACGGAGTGTACTGTAAGCGGTAGAATGGTCCAGTGTTCATGTCGGGAACAAGCCGAGATGGTGTTTGTGTACGACCGAGCAATTGGAAACGATCTAGAGGCAGCACGTCATACACCAACCACATCACACAACATTCTTGGGCATCTGTGTGATCATGGGTGCCTTCAGACAGACGAACGTGCAGAGAGGTGACGGACTGTGCATACACATATTTGGAGCAGCAGATGATATTGAAATGAAGCTCTTGGTAAGTGACCCACCAACATGGTGTATGTAAGTACGATTATGTCTATCCTGCATGACAGGTATGTGTGAACGCGTTGCGTCCCATGGAGACCACTTCGAGCATCTGTTGCTATGTGGATACGATGCAGCTCTGTACTGTGTTCTGGGACGATTTGATGTCGTTGCCCGAACACCGTCCATTTACAGATACATGTTCATAGGACCTTTTCTCCATCCATTTCTAGTCAGGAGTCTGTCACTTAAGTTTGTCGATTTTATAATGTTCACGTACGTACTTTCATGTACGTCTGTTTGAGTCCTACCTCGGGCATCGGTGTGCGTGTGTGACGTTCTTAACATAGGTTAGTTTAAGTTAGTTTAAGTAGTGTGTAAGTCTAGGGACCGATGACCTCTGCAGTCTGGTCCCTCAAGAACTCACACACATTTGAACATTTCGTACGTCTGTTCCACATTTCCTGCTAAACCACTGAATCAATTTCAACCAAACTTGGTACACACATTATTTATTGTCTGGAAAGGATCGCTGTGGGAGTAAGAACCACCAACCTATCGAGGGGGTGTGGGTGGGAGTGAAAAAGCAGTGTCGCCCACAACGCGAGGATACCCATACTTTAGACACCCAGTATTAGAGAATGAGGGCATTTAGAGACTTGCAACAAACTTTACAATAATTTTAAACCTTTACGAACCTTTTTCTTGCTGACGGCACTCACAAAATAGTAAAAGGAGAAAGTTTATCACTTTCTACATTTCCGCTGTTCATCCACTAAAACTGCCAAATGAAGCATGACGTTTTAATTGATTAATTCTTTACCACCCGCTGTATTAGTGACACATTTTCTAATGTAGTATTCTCATATACCACTGAATGTACCAGAAAAATTACTTCATTGTACGGCACTTAGTTCTGGAGATATGGCATCATAAACACTGAGATGAGTGAAAAACTGCCGCATCTTGCAACAGCTTTAAATTTATTACCTCTTTCCTAGTAACTCTACTCGTAATACTTTTCGCGGACCGCTGAATGTACGTACAAAAATGTATCACTGTATGACACATAGTTCAGAAGATATGGCGTCAAATACTGAGGTGCGAGAAAAAAACTGCAGCATCATTTATGACGTTTTAATTTATTACTTCTTCACTACTAACTCTATTCGCAACACATTTCGCAGATGGCATCCAAATATGCAGATGAATGTACCAAGAAAAATATATACTTGTACAACACATACTTCAGAAAGTATGATCTCATGAACACTGAGATGCATGATAAACTGCCGCATCATACATGATGTTTTAGTTTATTACTTCTTTGCTGCTAATTTTGCTCACAACACATTTCGCAGATAGCGGGCACAAATGCCACTAGATGTACCTGTTCAATTACGTATACCCATACATCAGCACACGACATCTTAAGCATTGAGTGGCGCGAAAATGAAACTGCAGGGCGAAATTCGCTAGACATAGAGGTGAAATATGTGTACAAAAACGCATAAAACATGTTAAATATATGTGAAATATATCTGTCATGTGTATATGGAAAACCACTGGAACGATTTAATTAAACTTGGTACACATATTTGTTACAATCTTTTAAGGAATACTATAGAGGTAAGAACTACCAGCCTCGTATTGCAATGAGTGTGATAACGAGGAGAGAGAAGGAGGACGAGAATAGGAACATACAGAGAGTAGAAGGAAGAGATAGCGTCAGACAGGACGAGGAGGAGATGGACTAAGATAGGAGAAGGGGAATTGGACGGAGCGAGGGGGAGGAGGAACTGGACAAAGAGACAAAACAGGACGAGATAGAGAGAGAGAGGAAGAGGAGGGGATAGATAGAGATGGGGGAAAACAAAGGAAAGGGGAGGAGATAAGAGGATGAGAGGAGACGAGGAGACAGACAGGAAGAGGGTAAGCAGAAAACGGACAGAGAGAAGGGGCGGAGGGGATTGACAAAGAGAGGCGGAGAAGGAGAGAGAGTTAGAGGGTGGAGGAGGATACTGACCGAGGGGGGAAGGAGCAGATGGACAGAGGGGAGTGGGGGGGGGGGGGGGAACAGATTGACAAAGAGAGGACGAGTAGGTGGACGAGAGAGGGACACGAGGAGATGGACAGAGAGGGGGTGGTGGAGATTGGCAGACAAACATCGAAGGAAGAAATGGAGTAATAGGCCAGGTACTCAGATAGTTTCTTATAATATGCTGTGAGAATTTTTACACAAAATTGAAGATATCAAGAAAGTTGGCAAATTATGAGAATTAACAATACAAAAATGACATAATTAAGGGAGAGTCACTGTACGAGGAGAACATGAATAATAGCACAAATCGACAGGAAGTTCGTGTTAAAATTAAATGTGCACGGCAAAAACAATTAAATCTAAGTGAAAACACAACTATCAAATATATTTAAACTTCTGTCAAAATGTAATATTTACTGACATACAAAGGCACAGATTAATAATAAAGTTATACGTACAACGTTTGACACACAGCTTATGAGAAGTCGATAATGACAATAGTCCAACTAAATCCGTGTCGGGGGATGGGAGTTCAAATTCCTACTTGACTGGGGCGTTAAATTGTAATTTTGCTGTAGTTAATGTAAGCTAGTGGTCTGAAGAGATCGGATTCAGTGAACTTGAACTATCTGACCTTTGATATCAATCCAGTTTATGTCTCTGGCTAACAACCAATGTATAAAACTATGCAAAGGCTAGAAAATAGCGGATCTTGTTGCAAGTGTAAAGGAAGATTGTAGTTGAAACTGCCTACATTACCTCAGTGGAATGACACCCTGGACAAGTCAAGGCTGTGACAGAACTGAGAACTGGAATCATGTCATTCCGACTTATGTAGGATATCTGTCACAACAAGTAATGCATCTCAATCTAACAATAAATTATCTCTGGGATTATAACTGAAAATATACCTACCCTCCAGTTTAGAAGACAATGTTGGCATACATGCTTAACTTGTAGTACTCGATCTGTTGTCTATATATTGAAGTGACATTGTGTAGTATAGTCACAGGTACTGAATAGGTCTATTTTGATGTTCCAGTTTTGAACTTCATGTGCAGCTCATATGTAAAGTTCAACAAAAGTTGTGCATCGTCCCTTTACTTCAAAATTTGCGACAGAGAAAAAGAAACCGGCTTTGAAGCCTGCGGATATATTCATTTTGCAAAACTTGCTGATCATCAAATAAAAAAAATGTCGTGTGTTTGGGGCTCCTGACGGGTAGACCGTTCGCCGGGTGCAAGTCTTTCGATTTCACATCACTTCGGCGACTTGCGCGTCGTTGGGGATGAAATGATCATGATTAGGACAACACAACACCCAGTTCCTGAGAGGAGTATCGAACCCAGGTCTTTAGGTTTGACATTCTATCGCTCTGACCACTCAGCTACCGGGTGCAGACAAATGAAAAAAGGAAAAAAAGAAACATTTGTTTAACGACAAAATCGTCTGTTTCCCCCGGGGTATTATTCACAGCACTCCTGAACAAGGCCAGTACGTGGTGTAACAACCCCTTACTCGGATGATGGCTTGAATCCGGTGTTGTATACCATCGATGAAATCATCAACCCAATCCTCGTCCAGATTGGCCCACTTTTTAGTGGTGTTACACAGAGTGCTTGGTCAGTGTCGACGTTCAAAAACAACTCCTTTCAATTGATCCCCCACGTCTTCGATTTGGTTTATGTCCGAGGAATAGGCAGGTCACTTGATTCTGGTGATGCTAGAATATTGAAGGAACGTGTTCACGAGATCAGCAGGATAAGCACACGATTTTTCATCCATCAAGGTTAAACCGTTACCATAATACTGGCGATACGTTCCCACTTTTGGTTGCAGAATATCGTCCCTGTACCGGAGTGAGACTGCCCTCAACAAACGCAAGAGCCGTTCTGTAGTCTCATGTAATGCCACCCCAGAGCATCACTCCAGTACAACTTTGATATGTATGCGGCACTCTGTGTTGCAGGTGTTTGATAATGCAGGGTTGTCTCCAAACACTTTGTTTGCAATTATCGTGGTACGAACAGATCAGAGTTTCGTCTGTAAACAACACTCGAAGCCAATTACTGAGCGTCATTTCTGCATGATTTATTCCGCTTCGGTAACACAAAACATGGTGTTGTGGTGTAACACATGGTGCTCGTCGTGAAGATTCGCATCATGCAATCGTCTTCTAACATTTGATACGGTACATGCATCCTGTAGACTCTTCGAACGCCAAATTCAGTTCTGGCGCACTCAACCCACGATTTCTTTGACTCAAAAGTCGTAGATACCGCACAGTTTTAGGTAAGGCTGTCTCTAGCAGCCGTATATAAGTTTCAACGGAAAAATGCCACAGTAAACCGGTTGGAAATAGTTTTTAATACATTGACCTAGGTTTCGGCACCTCTATGGATGTCTTCGTCATAATGAAATTTTAACAACCGTAATGTTACTTGCGAGCACGCAGTAGTCAAAAAAACGAGCAGACACGCTCAAGTTAAGAACTACGAATTAAAAATGTTCCAGCGTTTGATACGTATACCTTGTAGTGAACATCAGACCGTTGTTAAAATTTCATTCTGAAGAAGACATTCGTAGAGGTATCAAAACCTAGGTCGATGTATTAAAAATTATTTGTAGTCGGTTGGCTGTGGTATTTCTCCGCTGAAATCACAGATATCGATCATCCTGTGCACATCCCGAGCGTGGACAGGCTGTGTTAGTCATCAGTAGTACCTGTCAATTGGAACCAATTCCATGTCCACACCATATCCTTTGACCTTAGTGCCCACTTCGAGCAGTGTGAATGGTTGATAAGCCTCCTGCATGTAACGCGATGATATGGACTGAATTGTTGGTCACGATTGTCCTTCATGGTATGATGGATATTCACTCAACTGTTCCACAGAAGTCTCAAGTGCGTCCCTACTGATGCTCTACTTCCAATTGAAATGCTGCAGTCCATTCGAGTGCGTCCTTCCATCCTTAGGTAGCGCTCGTGGTAACTGTATGCTTGTATGCATACATTGTCAGGGGTGACCTTCTGAACGACACAGGAACATTCGGAATAGCAACACACCTGCGTGATATATCGGACTGATGCAAAACGTTCAGGAATAATAATCAGCTATTATACTTTCTCAGCCGCGATGGATTAGCCGAACGGTCTAAGGCGCTACAGTGATGGACTGTGCGGCTGGTCCCGGCGGAGGTTCGAGTCCTCCCTCGGGCATGGGTGTGTGTGTTTGTCCTTAGGATAATTTAGGTTAAGTGGTGTGTAAGCTTAGTGGCTGATGACCTTAGCAGTTAAGTCCCGTAAGATTTCACACACTTTCACACTTATACTTTCTCCTTATTCTGCAATGACTATCTATGACTTTTCTGACTGACATATCTCAATTTTGTTTTTTAAAAAGCTGATTTTGTTACTGATGTTAGGGCAGCTTTTGCCTCAGTCTTGTAGATCCTTGAAGCCATTTAAAATAACTACACAGATGAATAAAAAAAAGCATTGCGGTTATCTTTTCACTGCAGAGAGCCTGCGCCAAGCGCTACAGGAGCTGAAGCCAGTAGCGGTGCTATGCGAACCACAGGCCACCAAGTCCGTTTCCGACGCCAGGCCGACTGGCTGCCCCCTCCTGGTGTTGGGGACTGCCGAGGCGATCCCTGATGCTCAACACCTGCTAATGAGCAGAGCCCAGGGGCTGCAGGGGAACAACACGGCCCCCGCCGTCGCACTCCTCACGTCTGGGACCACAGGACAGCCCAAGGTCATCCGGATACCTCGCCGCAACATGGCCCTAGCTACGCTCATACTAACGTAAGGCGGACACCTGCATGTATTTGGCATTTTCATAATTGATAATATGTTAATAACCTTAGCGTAGAGAATTCTGAGTATTGCAGTATTCAAATGTATTAGGATTAGGTGAGGTATCGCATGTTACTTAAAAATAAACTTTTAATTTATTTTTGTAGCCTAAATATGCACTGAGGTGACAATAGTCAAGCGATACCTCCTAATATCGTGTCGGACCGCCTTTCGCACGGCACAGTGCAGCAACTCGACATTGCATCGACTTCGCAAGTCATTGGAAGGCCCCCGCAGAAATATTGAGCCAAGCTGCCTCTACAGCCATCCATAACTGCGAAAGTGTTGCCGGTGCACGATTTTGTGCACGAACTGATCTCTCGATTTTGTCCCATATATGTTCGATGGGATTCATGTCCCATTATCTGGATGGCCTAATCATTCGCTCGAATTATCCTGAATGTACTTCAAAGTAATTGCGAACAATCGTGGCCTGGTGACATGGCGCATTGTCATCCATAAAAGTTCCATCATTGTTTGGGAACATGAAGTACATGAATGGCACCAAATTGTCTGCAAGTAGCTTAACCATTTCCCATCAATGATCGGTTCAGTTGCTCTAGAGGACCCAGTACATTCCATGCAACACACAGCCCACACCATTGTGGAGCTACCACTAGCTCGCACTGTGTCTTGTTGAAAACTTGGGTCCACAGCTTCAGGTGATCAACGCCACACTCGTGCCATCAGCTGTTATCAACTGAAATCGAGACTCATCTGACCAGGCCAAGGTTCATAGTCATTTACGGTCCATTCGATATGGTCTCGAGCCTAGGAGAGGCGCTGCAGGCGATGTTGCGCTGTTAGAAAAGGAACTCGGGTTGGTCTTCTGTTGCCATCGCCCATTAACGCCAAATTTCGCCGCACTGTCCATATTCTTAGGCGAGCGGTCTAAGGCGCTGCAGTCATGGACTGTGCGGCTGATCCCGGTGGAGGTTCGAGTCCTCCCTCGGGCATAGGTGTGTGTGTTTGTTCTTAGAATAATTTAGGTTAAGTAGTGTGTAAGCTTAGGGACTGATGACCTAGCAGTTAAGTCCCGTAAGATTTCACACACATTTGAACTGCCCACATTCGTCGTACGTCCCACACTGATTTTCGCGGTTATTTTAGGCAGCGTTGCTTGTCTGTTACCACTAACAGTTTTACACAACCGCCGCTGCACTGTGACCCTGTGGAGCTCGGAATACTGAATTCCCTAACCAATTCCGAAATGGAACGTCCCATGCGTCTAGTTCCAACTACCATTCCACGTTCAAAATCTGTTGATTCCCGTTGTGCTGCCACAATCACGTCGGAAACCTCTTCACATGAATCACCTCAGCACAAATGACAGCTCCGCAAATGCCCCGCCCTTTCTTGCCTTGTGTACGGGATACTACCGCCATTCGTATCTGTGCATATCGCAATCCTTCGACTTCCGTGTGAGTCTAAAGATTTCGCTTAGTTGTATCATAAAGCATGGAAAACAGAACTTATAAACAAACTCTCTTCATTTATCTGGGCTGCAACCCATATTTTACAATATTCATGAAATTTCATCACATTAGACAGGAAGTCTTTTAGGGTATCCGCCACCATGTTTGGCACTAAGGAGTTACGCTTGTGTTGGTCGCCAAACATTTTCCTTTACTTTTCATTCTCGTGGCTGGTTATGATATCACCAAAACTGTAACATGAAACAAAGTAGAGAAAACTTCATAACAAAGACGCAGAGAAGCTCAGTTAGACACCTTACTTTGATAGCCAGTATCTTGCATCGATGAACATTATTTTATAACATCAGTGCTCAAACTGGATCATGTCGTATAAATTGTAACGTGGTATGGGGATGGCTTCTGTGCTATAAATATTTTCAGCTGTTGTGCTTTTCTTTTGTAATTGAATGTACCAGAATCTTAATATTTAGGGATGTCGATAAGAACTGCATCGTGACAACTGTCACAGAATATATGCCATAAAGTTACTTATGTTTTCTCTTTGCGCCACACACCATTTCAGATAAAGAAGTGGTACCCTACTGAGCTGTTGTAATAAACTTTCCTGCCTCTTTCCCTATTTTATAAATATTACGTTTCATCACTTACTGTCATGTCCGACCCCGGTAGCTGAGTGGTCAGCGTGACAGAATGTCAATCCTAAGGTCCCGGGTTTGATTCCCGGCTAGGTCGGAGATTTTCTCCGCTCAGGGACTGGGTGTTGTGTTGTCCTAATCATCATCATTTCATCCCTATCGACGCGCAAGTCACCGAAGTGGCGTCAAATCGAAAGACCTGCACCCGGCGAACGGTCTACCTGAAGGAAGGTCCTAGCCACCCGACATTTACTTACTGTCGTGCACGATGCTTCTTGATGGTTAGTTGAAACGTTATTTGTGTTATTTTTGAATGTGTGGTGTTGGAAGTTTGTTACTCAAGTTGTACAGAATTTCCCTGAATGTAATTTACTTAAAATGTACCGCAATTGCCAAAATTGTAATGTAGATGCATTTACGGTTCCATACTACAAATTTTTCCACCATCGCTCATTATCCTTGCTAACTGATGTACAGTGTATGAGTTTTAAGATTTCATGTACCTCAGTTACGTGTTGACATGTTACTGACATGTCTGTTGTAATTGGCATTTGGATAACATCTCTAGCGCATTCTAGTGACAAAGATGTTTTCCTTGTAACTTGCTATAGGTCATGAGTCAGTTTGGGCACTGATGTTATGAAGAAGCGGTTACAAATGGCAAGATACAGTGTGACGGCGCAAGACGTGTTAATTAGCTTCATTGTATCTTTCTATTGAACTTTCCGCTAGTTTTTCTTATGTTGAAATTTTGTACCACATATCTGTGGATGATGATACTGAAACGCGTCGTGAGAAGCGAAAAATAAAGGAAACGTTTTGGCGACCGAGACAAGTGTAATTCACTATTCATGAAACTGTTGCAAGCTGTTAGTGAATGCTTCTTCTCAAACTTGTCAAAGTATTGTATTGCCCATTTTTGGATATCTATTGAAATCTGACACAACAGTTGTGCAAACAGTCGATGATGGAGTGATAATTGCTTGTCTTACTCTTAAACAGTAAGGGACACTAAGATGAAACGATCCAACGACGACGAGGACAGTGCATATGGCCCATAAGCTTGCTCCAGGAAAGGATGGAGAAAAGAATCCATTGTGTGCTTTACAAAGGACTCAGCCTAGAATTTGTCTTAAGTGATTCAAGGAGACCAAACAAAATCTAAACCTGCATTAGGCAGGAATATGAAACCCAGTTCTCCTGAATACGTCTACAAATCAAGTTGATGCAACATGTCCCTATGCCGATTGTTTGCACAAAATATGGATCTCATAATACGTCTCAATGAAATCTGAAGACACTGTCCATTTTTTTTTTTTTGTTCATCAATGTTTGTATATCACAGATTGGGATCATATCTTACTGATACGCCCGCGAAACCCGCTGGGCAGAACGGGTAATTAGGATTGTCGAAAGGGCCAAATAGGTTGTGGTCAGTTCCACCTTCTAATTGTAATTTATTGTAATTTAATAACATTTACAAACAAAGGGGCACTTAGCCGGACCTTTACCGAATGCAACTTTTTTACGGCTGAAGGCCTCCAAACAAGAAATCTTAACAAATCAACAAGATAAAAATCCAATTAAGATAGCAATAAAATAATTTAAAAAAACAGCAAACATATGCAATGTGCAATACAAATGGCTGAGGACAACAATTAGATTTCAAAATTTTAGAATATATTACCATAGACTCTAAAGGCAGAAGGTCAGAATATTTAACAACAAGAAATCTTAAAAATCAACAAGATTAACATGCAATTAAAGAGGCAAATCAAATAAATTAAAAAAGGTATCATGGCTACGTGGAAAGCCCTAAGGCTAAGCTAATAGAACATACATATGCAAGGTGCAATACCAATGGCTTAAGGTCACAATTAAGTTTCAAAATTTTAAAATATATTACCATAATCTTTTAAAGGCAGAAGGCCGCAATGTTTAAGCTTGAAAGATAAATTTAAAATTTAATTTAGCAAAATTTTTAAGAAAAAGAAATAACCATAAGCCTTAAATTAAAGGTAGCTGACAACAGATAATTAAACACCGTTGGCACTCAGAAGCCTCCGGGGAGATCGGTCTGCCCTCGTTCGCTTAGGTGAGACAGGTGGTGAGCCCAACTACACTTGATCCGTCGGAGCCCAACCAAGGGACAGCCACGGACCGACCGACAAAACGACTTGCTTGCCACCAACCGGTAAGTGCGAACTTCACGTCCTGGCTCGGTGAGGCACGAAGCTCGTCGCGAGCGGACAGTTCCCCACACGGTCCGAAACTGCGCAGGGACCGGCAGCGGACCCAGCCGACCGCGCCGCACGGAGATATCTTCCCTGGTCCGCAACAACAGATCGACTCCTCTCAGAATGCCGACAACAGCTCAGGCAGTCATCAATGGAAATAACACTAACTACACACACAACCCGACAAACACTGCATGAAGACTTGAACGACACCCAACAGTAATTAAACACACACGAAGACAAATTGGGAGTCGATGCACACACACACACACACACACACACACACACACACACACACACACACACACACACAGCCGACTCGTGAACGATCGGCGAGCCAAAACGCGTCTTCGGTTGGACAATCGACCGACGATCCACCAAGACCGTGGCCTGGCTCAAGTGATGCGTGGCGGCAATGGTCGGGCGAGCCATGTCGACGCGGACCTCACTGCTGCTACAACCCGACTGCACTAGTGCCGCATTGCAACTCCCGACTAGCAGGTCCGGACTGCGCTCCAGACACGTTCCAACTGACTGGCAGACCCGAACTGGCGATCCGAACTGCCATCCGACAGGCAACAACCGGGAAGTAATAGCAGCCGAGCCAAGATACAACGAGAGGGGATATATCGATACGCGCTGCTAGCGCCGCTCACGGTCACGCAAAGCAGTAACTCAGTGACAGTAGTAATTTAAATTAGCGTAGTGAGGTGGAAGTACGTTAAAAAAAACAGGGTGTAAAATACATGCTGGCGGGAACACGAGCCACGCACGGCTCACTTACCCTAACCATATTTTTCGACAAAATTACTCCTTTTAATCACAGTTACCCTCTAAGACAAAATAACGACGCCCCATGAATGAATTAACTGAAAGGGACGGCAATCGGTAGATGTGATGTGCATGTACAGACCAAAAAGTTATTACAATTTCCTAAAAATGGATGATTTATTCAAGAGAGAGAGAGAGAGCTTCACAAGTTGTGCGGGTCAATAAGGCTTTGGCTCACCTCTGACCTTTATACAGGCGGTTATTCTTCTTCGCATTGATTGATAGACTTGTTGGATGTCCTCCTGAGAGATATCGTGCCAAATTCTGTGCAAATAGCGCATTATCTAGTCAATATTCCGATCTGGTGGGAGGGCCCTGCCGATGAAGCTCTAAACGTCCTCAAATGGGGAGGTACATGGGGACTTTGCTGGCCAAGGTGGAGTTTTCCTCCAGAAAGACAAACTGTAGAATTTCTTGCCGCGTGTGGGATAGCATTATATTGCTGAGAAGTAAGCTCTGGATGGCTTTCCGTGAAGGGTAACAAAATGTACGCAGTGCTGCAATGGGGTGGTGAACGACATCCAAAGGGGTCCTGCTAAGAAAAGAAATGTCACCCCAGACCATCACTCCTGGCTGTCGGGCCGTATGGCGGCGACAGTCAGGTTGGCATCCGACCGAAGTCTGGTGTGTCTCCACACCCGTCTACGCTGGCCATCGGGGCTCAGTTCGAAGCAGGACTCATCACTGAAGACGTCTCCATTCAATGGAATTCCAAGCAGAAGACATGTCTGGAGACGCCACGGACCTGTCGCCCTCCAAACGTCCCGACAACCAGGAGTGTTGCTCTGGAGTGGCAGTTCATTCCATAGCAGGACCCGTTTGTTTGTTAGCCGGGACACCCTTATAGCACTGCGGTACGTCAACGATATATTGTACGCTCCGTATTGTTGCCCTTCATATGAAGCCATCCTGGGCTAACATTCAGCAAGATAATGCTGAGTCCTCACACAGCGAGAGTTTCTGCTGCTTATCATCGTGCTTGCCGAAGCATACCTTGGCCAGCAAGGTCTTCCTATCTCTCCCTAATCGAGGACGTTTGGGGCGTTGTGAGCAGGACAGTCCAGACATCTCGGGATTTTGTCGATCTAACGCTACAGTTGGACAGAATTTGGCACTATATCCCTTAGGAGGACATCCAAATTCTCTATAAATCGGTGCCAAATAACTGCTTACGTAAGGGCCAGAGGTAGACCAACGCGTCTTTGACATGCTCAATTTGTGAAGCTCTTTCTGTTGTTGAATAAAGCATCCAGTTTTTCTGAATTTGTAATCATGTTTTTTCTGTGCATATATATCACATCTACCGATTTCCATTCCCTTCGATAATTTCTTCGTGATGCGTCGCTTTTTTTCTTTTTTTTTTTTTTTTTTGTAATAGAGTATTTTCGTTTTAATCTCGGAGATAATCACTAATTTTATCCCATTATTTGTCACGACTGCTTTACATTAGTTACGTTTGTTGATGGTTGATATGAACGTTGTGAATCGTCATCATTTTGCTTTCCTCCGATAACACTTTTAAAAATTACTTACCAATTCTTTTGTATCATAAAATCTGTGCCATACACGTACATAACATCACTTTCCTCAGGGTCGCTGTTTTTCCCAATTTGAGAAAAAAAATTCTGAAATGTTATGAGAGATTGGAGGTCCTATGTTGGTTTCTGATAATCTGAATACATCCACCAATAAATAACAGACTGTCCGGAACTAATTCACAATAGTGTCACTCAGACGGTCACCAACACAGGTGCAAATGTAGACCAGTACTACTTCACCATGGAGTATGAAATCCTGAAAAGTGTCGTACAGTGTTAATAAAATCGTTTGTAACTGGTTGCAGATGTCACTCTATTTTGGTACTCTCATTTATTATAAGCAAAGATGGACTACGCTAAAAACATCTGCTTTCAAATAAAATCTTTTGTGTTGCTTCATAACACAAATACAAGGATTTACTACGCTCACTGCACGTGGCTGTATTCAGTAAACAAAATAGCTTCATGTGTTCTATGGTATGCCTGGCCTCTTGGCATGACTCTCCATGTTCATATGCGTCCAGATATTTAAACTCTTCATCCAGTTTACGTATCAGGACATTAAATGAATTTTTCAGACACACCTTGTACTTTGTAATTCAGAACGTGAGAGAACTGTATGGCACTACTAAAGTGGTTTAGAACCGGGTAGTGATCTCTGATACTATGTTGTAGGGTACGTTAAGCTAAGCATAATGCTCTTCCTGGTGCAAGGATCGGATAATCGGAGGTTGGTGAACCGTTTTATTAAAGTGCATCTGTTCACGGTCAAGTGTATTTGTTATAATTTAATGAAATAGCCTCACAATTGTGGTATTACCCTTAATATTAATGTTTTCATTTCCCTTAAGTCTGATCTGAACTACCATATGTTTTTAATAAATACCCGAAAATGCTGAAGTGGTCTTCCAAGAGAGGAAGTGGCGAAGCTGAATTTTATTTAGTGTTATTATCTGCGCTTGTGAGGTGGTAAACGGAATGCAAATGTCGAATGGTATGAAATATTTCCGTTTCTTATTTTCTGCTTTACAAAGTACTAGTTTTTTCAAAGAGAAGAAACCAAATTTTTTTACCGTAGAGCTTCCAAGCAGCGGAAGTAGATCAGATGATCTCACACAAGTCGTCATCTATGCTTTCAGGCGCAGCGATGCCCCTTTAGGGAAAGACGACACCCTGCTATTCACAACCGGCTTCTTCTGGTTAAGCGGAACTCTGTTCACGTTCTGGAGCCTGGACACCGGAATGAAGTGCATCGTGACGCCGGAATTCAGCCCCCAGACTGTACTGGACTACATCGAGAGATCCAAGGTTAGACATAAACAGATGAAACAGTCCCAGGTTAAAATACGGTTACTGGCCTGTAATATGTAATAGGACAACAGCCAATGTTCCCTTTCAGTCATTCAATTAATCTAAATAAAATATTACTCGACCTTGTACCACTTTCTTCTTCTTCTTCTTCGCGGATGGATCACTTAGGACCACGCGTAATCAACATTTGTTGGCCTTCTTTTTCGCCCAGTATTCCTTCATTAACAACGAATGGGCTAGCTTTCGTTGCGTAGACCATGTATGTCGGTTAGTTTTTCTCTCTTCTTCCTCAAAACCCCGTGTGTTTGAGATTTTTCTGATGTCATTTCTATCATGTAGATTTGGGAGACCCTAATTCTCTCAGGTCTTTTTCCGTCTGTTTGTACCAGTTCGATCTTGTAGTTTTGTTCTTTAAAAATGTATGGATTTTGTGCGTTAACCTGTTTGAGTCCATTCTTTCTAAGTGCCCCATGAATTGGATTCTTCTCATGCGCATTGTGCCTGTTATTTTGGAGATATTTTTATATATTTCTGTATTGGGTTTTGGATAATGTACCCCATCTTTAGTTCTTGGTCCTAGGATTTTCCTCATTATCTTACGTTCTTTCACTTCTAATTCCTCTTTTAGTGTTCTGTGTTGAAGGTTTAGTGTCTCAGATGCGTAGAGAGCTTCGGGTCTAATTACTGTTGTGTAGTGTCGTATTTTGTAGTTCCACGAGAGACTCTTTTTGTTGTAAATGTTTTTTGTTAACTGAAACGCCGTCTCCATTTTCTGGACTCTTGATCTGACAGATTTCTTCTCATTACAATTTTCTGCAATCCATTCACCTAAATATTTAAATTCTTTTACTCGAGAGATGTAGTTATTACCAATTTTGAGATCAGAAGGTGCATCTTTGACGTCAGTCATAAATTTTGTTTTTTCAAATGAAATTTGTAATCCTATTTTAGCTGCCTGTTCTTGTAATAATTCTAGCTGTTTCTGTGCATCGGTAATGTCTTGTGCGTTCAGTGCCATGTCATCAGCAAATGCTAAACAGTGTAATTCTATGCCCTTATGTCTTGGTCCCAGTCTGTGTGCTGGTGCACCTGCTTTTTTTCCATTCTCTAACAACTTTTTCAAGAGCACAATTGAAGAGCACTGGGGACAGTACATCCCCTTGTCGTACTCCTGTGTCTATTTCAAATTCTGTGCTCAATTCTCCCATAAATTTTACTTTGGATTTGGTCTTCGTGAGTGTTTCTTTTATGATGTTTGTTGTCTTTTGATCTAGTCCAAATTCTGCTGATACTTCAAAAAGGGATTCTCGGTCTATACTGTCATATGCTTTTTTAAAGTCAACAAACGTGATGACATAACTTTTGTTTGAAGTACTATGTAAATATTTCATTGAGTTTTTCAAGTTAAGGATTTGTTCTACGCAAGATCGACCTTTTCTGAACCCACCTTGGTATTCGCCTAGTTTTGAATCCAGCTGAGGTTCTGCTCGGTTTAGTAGGGCTTCAGACAGAATTTTGTATGTTATTGACAATAAAGAGATTCCACGATAGTTGTTGGGGTCTGTTTTACTTCCTTTTTTGTACAGAGGATCTATGATTGCAGTCCTCCAATCTATGGGGATTTTTTCAGTTTTCCAGATTTCATGTATAACTTCTTTGAGTTTTGCAATAAGATTTTCTTCTGCATTTTTCCATAGTTCTGCGATGATTTGGTCTTCTCCTGATGTTTTGTTATTTTTCAGTGGCTGAATTATCTCTTTAATCTCTTGTAAACTTGGTGGCTTTGAGTCTGGGTTTCGTTGTGTACGATGGAACTCAAATTTTTCTGCAGGCTTTTCACAATTCAGTAATTTAGAAAAGTATTTTGTAAGAATTTCACAGTTTTCGGTGTTGGTATGAGCAATTTCCCCACGGTCATTTTTGAACTGGAGTGATGGAGGAGAGTACTTTGTTAATTTTTGTTTGAATACTCTGTAGAAATTTCGGCAATTGTTTTTCTTAAAATCATTTTCTATGTCTTGCAATTTTTTGGCTTCGTGTTGTTTACTGACTGTTCGTATTGCTTTTGTGACTGTTTTCCTGGTATCTTTGAGATCTTCCATGGTCTTTTGATTTATGTTGCACAACCAATTTTGCCACGCCTGTTGTCTGAGATTTATCAGTTGGTCACACTCATCTGTCCACCATGGGTGTTTATGTGTTCTTGTTTGCGGTGCTACAGTTTGAGCTGCATTTCAAAGTCCTGCTTGCAGTTGTTGCCAATTTTGTGGTTTTAAATTTTGCGTTTCTTTTGTAAATTGTTCATTGCCATTTATCTTTTGTACATTATATTTACGGTGTGGAGATTTCTTAGTGAATTTTCTTTTTCTGGAATGACATCTAGGGAGAATTTTTTGGGTAATGGTCGGAATCTAGATCTGGTCCATTAAGGACTTTAAGTTTCATGATTTCTACTGTATTTACGCGGGAGATCATTACATGATCCAACTGATATTCACCTAGTAACGGATTAGGTGAGATCCAAGTTTTCGTTTTCGAGGCTCTTTTCTTGAAAAATGTTGATTTGAAAAATAGGTCATGGTTTTTGCAGATTTCAATGAGTCGCATGCCATTCCGGTTGGTCTGTGTATGCCCTGACCATTTACCTACCCAATATCGATATTTCTTTTCTTTACCGATTTGTGCATTGAAATCGCCCATAAGGATTTTGACATGGTTATTTGGGATTTTTTGGAGAATATTATCTACTTGGTTCCAGAATTCTTCTACTTCTTCTATTTTGTTTTTGTTAGTGATGTTAGTTGGTGCATGTCCGTTAATTAGGGTGTATATCTTATTAGCTGATTTTATTGTCATCGTGGAGAGCCGATCCGAGTAAGATATGAAACTTGCGACTGAATTAAGTATTGACGTATCTATTATAAATCCAGTTCCAAATTGTGGACAATTTGCCATGGCTCGGTTTCCAGGTTTTCCTTTGTATATCCTGTATCCTTCCGAATCAAAAGGATTTTCATCTGTATATCGTGATTCGTGAAATGCAATAATTTTGATTTTACGTTCTCTGGATTTGTCCAGGATGTTTTTTAGTTTTCACATTTTTAAGAGAGAATTTACGTTAAATGTCATTAGCCAAATTCTAGATTTTGGTTTGATTTTGTTATTACGGGGTTTTGAGGTACTCCGATTTACCTCCATGCACACTTCTGTGGTCTCCCCAGAATCCGAATAGACCACTTGCGGTTTTTCAACCGTGGGATTTGACCCACTGGGGTAATTTGTCTTTGAAGGTGCTGTATCCATGTTGATTTAATGGGACTGGGTTTGTGACTGAAATTGAGATTGTACCACTTTATATTTTAAGTCCTCCAACAGATTTAACAGTAGTCTTGTTATCTTCAGACAGAAAGCGTTTCTACAGGAAACGTCTAGAGATTCACACTATGGAGCAAAACGGGAATATTTGAAACATGTTATCAAGGCTTGAACAAAACACATTACTTGAAAAAAAAGTGAAGTATCCTGAAGAGGAGGAGGAAACTAAATTAAACTTCACGGGTTGAGGTATGTGAAGTCAGTGATTCCAAAACTGAATTAATAGCACTGCGTGGAGCAGGGGGCGAAAAGTGCTAGGCCACAAAATATAAAATTCATTCACAGATTGGATTTGCTTCGCGGAGGTATAACCTTTAAACAAGTTCATGAAACGTACTCGACGTTGCGAATGTGAACAACCATCAGCTGTATAGTGGAACGACGACAACGAAGGTTTCTGCCGGACCGGGACTCGAACCGGCATTTCCCGGTTATCGCTAGCGGTCATCTTATCATATGGCTATCCGAGCACGATTCCCTGCCGAATTCAAACTTCCATATGTCGTCAACCATGTGTTTTCTCCTGCGGCCCTGTTCTATATCGTTCATACCGATCGGTGCAAAAGGCTCGTCTCGGTAGTGACGTCATTTTCGGTTCTTTATCCGAATTTCCTATTCAGTAAGCTTCTGAGACCTGTTACTGAACGGTCCTGCCGCCGACAACTATACCGAGAGGTTTTGGATTTCGGTATGACCCTGCCGTACAGTTAGCTGTGGTTTATTTACACCCATAATTTGTTATTTTAAACATATTGTGCGGTTTTGGCTTTGGATTTAGTGACTGTGTTACTAAAGATTCACCAAAGGATGCACCAAGTTCGAAAGTGAGTTCGTAATGGACTATTTCCTTTGTTAGAAACATGGTTAGGCTAGGTTGTTACTGTGAATGATTATAACATAAAAAAAGTTTTCGGTCACTATTCTCTCAAAATACCTGTTATTTTTATGCAGTTAAGAGTTTAAAGATCATCAACTATCGAGACATAGGTTCTGCTTATATATATTACATGAGTGTTAGCTGAAATTACTAGTGACTTTGCATGCTCTTTTCCGTAAATGGTTTACCTATTAATTATCGAAACGCGTTAAAACTTTTAAGTAACAGTACAAAGGAATTTTGTGAAGTCATGCATTTACGGCTTCCTCCCGCATCATTCGGCAACGAAGTCAGCCTGCGTCCCACCGAATGGAATTACATAACATAAACGTTGTAGTAGTGAAGAGACAAAATGAGTAATATATGAATGATTGAATATTAATACTGTAACTAGTTTAATTTTGGCCACGATACAGTTAAAATGTATGTTTTGCATTACTGAAAGTTTTCTAACGCGTGGTATTACAGTGTAATCTGTGATGACAAATAAACCAACTGGGAAGAAAAATAAGGCGACGAACGGCCGTGGCAAAGGGCAAATGGGAAAATATATTTCTTTCCTCTTCGTGTTTGCAACACATTCTGAGACTTCGTTACTCGTCAAAGTTAAACATTTTTCTGAATTATTCGATGTAAATTACACGTAATAGCGCGCTTACTCAGGAACGAGTATCTCCGATTTCGCGACTTCCATGTGTTTAAGAAACGAAAGATTAAATTATTGTGCGTGAAACAACTGACAATGACGTTTATACTACTTCTTGTCACACATAAATCACTATTTTTTTCGGAATACTTAGCGGTTTCAGAGAGTGTGGTCAGACAGGAATCTAAGAGCACAACGTAAAGTACTGCGAATGATACTAGTAAATCGTCTTTATACTCTAGCTTGTCACAGGTATTTATCTGCGATCGAATCCTTAACAAAAGTAGACAGAGATGAAAGGTTCCCGCCACAATATTTTCAGACTATATGACCATATATGAAACATTTTGATTCATCAGATGCATGTTATAAACTACAACGAACTTCTATAGCTGCAGTCGCCACACGCTCTCGAAAAGTCGATTTTTTTTAAATTTTGTTTTTTGAACGAAATCGTTGATATATCATATAGGGAAGTAGGTTACTTCATCATTTGGATCTCTAGGGGTGAGCTGCAACCACATTCTATGCATTTTCTTATTCTTTGACACCCTCTTAAATAATTTGCCAGATTCGTGGAGATGTGTTCCGTCCATGCAACTAATTGAAGGCAGTTTATTCCCATTCGCATTTCGCTTCTTTTATTTATGAAGCATCATCATGAATAAAGGAAGCGAAACGCATATGGCAATAAACAAACTGCCTTCAATTAGCTGCACAGACGGAACGTACCTCAATGAATTTTGAAGTAACTAAGGAACGATGGAAAACAGAAAAAAGAGACGAATTTTTCGGGTGTTCCTATAGGTGACTTTGTTCAATGTGGTACTACACTCCATTCCTGACTCATATGCTGCAACGTAAAATCCAAAACAAGACGTCGATGTAAATGAGAATAAAATGACATAATGTGACATTTATGATAGTTTCCAAAACACAGTCAATACTTTATCGTTATCATGCATTCATGGAATCCCGTGGTCAGCGAAATTTGAACAGTATTACGTACTCTAACCACACTTTTCGGTTCTGTGAAGAATGGCGCTGCAGCGCGCATGCGCGGGTCTGAAGCAAATTGCTTTCCATTGGTTGGCGAGAGGACAACTGACAACAGCTTTTCATTTCACTAGGACCGTTCGGCATTGCTTTCGAAATGCTTACTGAATAATGTTGGGGCTCTGTTTCGCTACACGAGCGCACCGAACCGATCGGCAAAATGGCGGAAAGATACAGAGTAGGGCCCCTGTACTCGTAGATCCATTATGTATAATCCCATTAAGGGGAGAGGTTCATGCATGTCTGAAGGGACATTTCATTGTAATTCGGAGCAACATAGGCACTGAAATATCGTATCTAACCAAGTTAATTAAATCTCAACAAATGAACTTCAAACAATTTAGAATCAGTATTCAATATGAGCTCAAAGAACAGCTGCGAAGGTGTCATGATTGGGAGCTAGCTGTAAATGTAGAAAAATGTGAGTTAATGAGGATGAGTAGGCAACCAGCACACAACACAAACTTGTTTAATGATATGGAAGTGTCCTGGCAGTAAGCATTTCGGGAGGTGCATGCAGTTTATGGTAACAATGTGCAGCAGGTCGTGCACGTGCAACACAAATGAGTTCGTGTTTCTTGAGTGTGCAGCGAGCTGCGAGCTATATTTTTTGAAGAAATTATCACAGCCTGTAAGAAACGCCAGTAATTTAGCACTCTAGTCATCCTCAATATACAAACAGGTCGACTGGATGGAGATATTGAATGAAATAGCAATGAAGCTTAATACTGACGACATGTAAATAGTATTGTGTCATCCTGTTCTGACAAAATTAATTCAGAAATATGTCTCGCAAATTTCTTGCCACTGGTGAAGTTAGATGAAATCGTTTGACTTGCGTAATGCTGTTTTCGTTTAAAATAAAATTTTAAAAAGCAAAAAGTTGTTTAACTTTTACTTACATCAAGATGCCCGCCCGATTGGCCGTGCGGTCTAACGCACAGCTTTCTGGGCGGGAAGGAGCACTTGGTCCCCGGCACGAATCCGTCCGGCGGATTTGTGTCGAGGTCCGGTGAACCGGCCAGTCTGTAGATGGTTTTTAGGCGGTTTTCCATCTGCCTCGGTGAATGCGAACTGGTTCCCCTTATTCCGCCTCATTTACACTATGTCGGCGATTGCTGCGCAAACAAGTTCTCCACGTACGCGTACACCACCATTACTCTACCACGCAAACATAGGGGTTACACTAGTCTGGTGTGAGACGTTCCCTGGGCGGCCCACCGGGGCCCGAACCACACAGTAACCCTGGGTTCGGTGTGGGGCGGCGGAGGGGTGAAGTGGACTGCGGTAGTCGTCGTGGGGTTGTGGACCACTGTGGCTGCGGCGGGGACGGAGCCTCTCCGTCGTTTTTAGGTCCCCGGTTAACATACAATACAATACAATACATCAAGATAACTGCAAGTTTTTCCTCTGACGATATAGTAGAATTGAAATTGGTGCAGGATTTGTCGCAAGTGTGCATAGATCTTTCTCAAAACGTAAACAAATGTAGACATGGACATTCTAGTGCCTTCATGGAACTTATCAGAACTTATCGGAGACTTTCACACAATGTAGTAAACTCTCGAAACGATTCTCTCTGTTTCATTAGAATACGTGAACCTTTCCTTACAGTGAAAAAAATCGATTTTCACAAATGTATTCTCTTCCTGTACAAAATCAGACAACAATGCATTCGACTATATTGTTTGCCTGCACGTATAAGAACTACCTCTCAACGTTGTTATTGCGATTTTAAAGAACGATTTGGTAAAAAATATTTGGTGCCCTCACTGTGTAGCGTGATAATAAAATATCGTTCCATTTACGACTATAATCATAAAGTTTCTTCAATTTCTGTTGTGGTTTGGCAAAATAAGCAAAACTTAACATGACATCTAAATAAAGACCCTCTATGCGTTTTCAAAAAGTCGTCACTTGTGACACTACTGAAAAAAGAAAGCTTAAAAAGTCAGGTGAAAATAAATCTTCTGTTACAATTCCTTGGGAATCCTGTAATCCAGTGCACCATTAACGATGAACAGCTGGGACTGAAATTTACCAAAGGACTTTGTTTCTAGACTTCATTATTTCTGACACATGAAAAAGTACAGCGAACAGTGCATCATCTTTCCGTTCCTGTCCCTTTACAGTGTGAGAGAGTGAAACTTCTTACCAGAAACATCTTTTAAGTTATCAGTGATACTGATGTTGACGAATGGTTGGCAAAATTCTGCAAGTCGTGAATGTGTTCAACGAAAAGAGCTTTATTGGGTTAATTCTATTTGGCAGCAAAAATGCAACACTGTCCTATTAGGAAAAACATATCTAAAGCCTCTTCACTGTGGATAACAAGGTTACAAAAGCGTGATATTCATTACTTTATGAACCGCTTGAGACTACTCATTAAGGTTGAAAATAGGTTATAAATATGTGTAATATATCTTCAGCACTTTAAAAGATGTATGGTGAAGAAGTTGACCACTCCCCTTTGAAGAGAGATAGAAACAAAACTATATTACACTATCTGCTGCTGTGAATTATTTTCGTATTTTCAGATGGAGAACAGGGAGAAAATTCTTTTGGTAAATTTCCATTCCAGAGGCTTACTATTAAAAATATGATGGCTTACACGATTCTACCAAAACTGCAACAGAATAGGCGATTTAATTTGTCTGCATTTCTTACCATTTCTAATTTTAAGAAGCTTAATATACTCTGAATAACGGCTACATTTATCTTGTTGGCTGGTTCAATTGTGCTTCTTTTGCCAAAACGCAGTATAAATTCAGAAACTCACCTAGCAAAAGTTAGAATCTTGAAGCAGAGTGTCTTATTAAAAGACCAAAAAGCGACCATAGAGGTCAATACCTTACAGGAAACCTCGTTGGGTTGGTTTTCTTAACATAAGACAAAATATTTCACGTTTATTTTTATGTTAGCATATTCTCTTTTCGCTAGCTACCAGTGACTTTTTAAAAATTACGGTACTGGATACAAAAAAAAAGCTATATCCGGCTATATTGACATACATGCGATCAGAAATGACTGTGCTACATAAATTCCATTTTATTGAGATTGGAGACAGATAGGGACCTCCTCACAAGTCTCACGGAAAATTCAATATCTTCGCTGAATTTCATTTCCAGCAACGTATGGTGTAACATGCACCAAATGCAAAATCACAGCGACTCATACTTTTCATTGCAAACTTTTTCGAGTTTCACGCAGCTTCTTACTTAAATGCGAATGTCACAATAATACTGCAGTGCTGTTAGCAGTGCTACAATGGGTGACGTCACGGCATGTGTTTCTTGAAGTTCCAACACACTAAAGCTAACAGAGAAAAAATTCTACATAAAATTACAAACTTAACTAGGAAAGAATAACTAACCAAAATGATTCAGTGAAAATGGCCTGTAAATTTACGCACGCAGACTGACTAAATAAAATTTCGGACAGTTGTGATATACCCACGAACTCGTAACTCTGTACTGTAAGAATGAAAATGTCTGACAAAGAAAAGAGATCTGAATTGAACTTTACCTGAAATGATACTGATAATAGTTTTGAAAGACAATGCTTAACTGTAAATGATCTTATTGTCCTGACTGCGATGTCAAATTGGCCCTAAATTTTTTTCGTAACTTAAACTTGTGGCTACCGAAACTCGGTACTGCTCAGAAGTGCTGAATATTAACATGCAGCACAGCAGCAAACCACCTAAAGAAAAGAAAAGTCTTGCCCATGTGTAAAGCAAGGAAAAGCAACTAACATAAGCACATCATGCTTAGTTCTGTGTTCCGCTGAGTGCAATTTTCAAGAGGAGACGGCGGAAGAAGTTGAACATACTGAATGATGTAGTAGAGATTACTATTCAAAAACTATATTGTGAAACTCTCATCCCTTAACAATTACAACAATCTATACAAAGTTAGCTTCTTGTAATATATAACTCTGTCGTGTAATTAGCTAATGAGATGGTAAAAGAGTAGTAAATCTACAACTATGAGTGCAAGCCAACTGAGCAGATAATTTGCTCCTTTAATCTCGTCTCAACAGTCAAACTAACTCACCCGAACCAATCATCAAAAACCCTGCTAAAACATGTCCTTTGCAACCTCATCATAAATCATGCACAATCAAGCAATGCAGCGACAATATTACCAGAATACCTTCACACTTCTGCTGCGTTTGCATCACTGTGGTCTGCTACTTATTTTCAGGCCGCTCAGCATCATGACCAACACCTGACTGTCTGACTTACTTCTCACTGAATGCTACGTTGGAAACCCCCCCTCGTCCCCGTTTTGCCAGCAATAATTTGCAAAGATGTTTCTTGCTAATAGCAAGGATTGTAGAACAAATTCCCACTCAGAAATTCACAGAAAAGATACAAAAAATAAAATTTACGGCGAAATTCTGAACAAAGGTATGAGTAGATTGCCTGACTGTACACCATCTTCTTCAGATAGCTGTGAAAATTGCTTCGACTTGTAAGAAAAAATTACGTTTCAAATACATAATGCAGTAGTAAAAAAATTAGGCTTTTGATTGCGTGAGTTATATAAATACTTTTCAAATACAGTGATGACTGGGTGTTGTGTGCTGTCCTTAGGTTAGTTAGGTTTAAGTAGTTCTAAGTTCTAGATGTTAAGTCCCATAGTGCTCAGAGCCATTTTTCAAATACATAATACAGTAGTAATAAAATTAGACTTTTGATTACGTGAGTTATATAAATACATAAGGTATGGCGTAACCAGTAAATATTTGAGTAATGCAAAAGACATAGCATTGCATGAAAGATATTCAGCAAGTGAAATTAAAGGAGACCACTCTGCTCAGGGAGGAAAGTAAAAGTGTAGCGCACAGTTGTCACAGCATTACACATGCAGATTCTAAGAGTTTACAATCAAGAATGAAAACTACACCAAGTGATGAAACAGTACACATGCAGGAACTAGAGGACAGAGTCAGGAAGGCAGTTACATTATATTTCCTCCACTGAAAAACCATGTAGCATCTTCTTCGAAACAGTAGTAACTGCTGCATACATAGAAGAAGTAACATTGGTGCAGGAAACACATTACGTATTTGTAATAGGTGTAGACTGAGCAAGACAGGTGGAATGTGTTCGTTAGCGACATCCCAGAAATCCATTAGTCGCAGTAGTGGCGCATATGCTGATGGCTCGTTGTTCCACCATACCAGTATTTCAGTTTGTATTGCCTTGAATATCCATGTGGTCTTCAGTCCTGAGACTGGTTTAATGCATCTCGCCATGCTACTCTATCCTGTGCAAGCTTCTTCATCTCCAAGTACCTGCTGCAAACTACATCCTTCCGAATCTGCTCAGTGTATTCATCTCTTGGTCTCCCTCTACGATTTTTACCCTCCACACTGCCCTCCAATACTAAATTGGTGATCCCTTGATGCCTCAGAACATGTCCTACCAACCGATCCCTTCTTCTAGTCAAGTTGTGCCACAAACTCCTCTTCTCCACAATCTTATTCAATACCTCCTCATTAGTTATGTGATCTACCCATCTAATCTTCAGCATTCTTCTGTAGCACCACATTTCGAAAGCTTCGATTCTCTTCTTGTCTAAACTATTTATCGTCCACGTTTCACTTCCATACAAGGCTACACTCCATACAAATACTTTCAGAAACGACTTCCTGACACTTAAATCTATACTCAATATTAACAAATTCCTTTTCTTCAGAAACGCTTTCCTTGCCATTGCCAGTCTGCATTTTATATCCTCTCTACTTCGACTATCATCAGTTATTTTGCTCCCCAAATAGCAAAACTCCTTTACTACTTTAAGTGTCTCATTTCCTAATCTAATTCCCTCAGCATCACCCGACTTAATTCGACTACATTCCATTATCCTTGTTTTGCTTTTGTTTATGTTCATCTTATATCCTCCTTTCGAGACACTGTCCATTCCGTTCAACTGCTCTTCGAAGTCCTTTGCTGTCTCTGACAGAATTACAATGTCATCGGCGAACCTCAAAATTTTTATTTCTTCTCCATGGATTTTAATACCTACTCCGAATTTTTCTTTTGTTTCTTTCACTGCTTGCTCAATATACAGATTGAATAACATCGGGGAGAGGCTACAACCCTGTCTCACTCCCTTCCCAACCACTGCTTCCCTTTCATATCCCTCGACTCTTATAACTGCCATCTGGTTTATGTACAAATTGTAAATAGCCTTTCAATCTCTGTATTTTACCCCTGCCACCTTTAGAATTTGAAAGAGAGTATTCCAGTCAACATTGTCAAAAGCTTTCTCTAAGTCTACAAATGCTAGGAACGTAGGTTTGCCTTTCCTTAATCTTTCTTCTAAGGTGAGTCGTAAGGTCAGTATTGCCTCACGTGTTCCAACATTTCTACGGAATCCAAACTGGTCTTCCCCTAGGTCCGCTTCTACCAGTTTTTCCATTCGTCTGTAAGGAATTCGCGTTAGTATTTTGCAGCTGTGACTTATTAAACTGATAGTTCGGTAATTTTCACATCTGTCAACACCTGCTTTCCTTGGGATTGGAATTATTATATTCTTCTTGAAGTCTGACTGTATTTCGCCGGTCTCTTACATCTTGCTCACCAGATGGTAGAGTTTTGTCAGGACTGGCTCTCCCAAGGCTGTCAGTAGTTCTAATGGAATGTTGTCACTCCCGGGGCCTTGTTTCGACTCTGGTTTTTGAGTGCGTATTAGGATATTGAGTGCCTATCTCTTCCAGAACAGTTGTGCGTGAGCTTTGGTGATAATGATTATCTCCCTGGCAAGTCGAGCATAGCTAAAATGAAACATAACAGAACACACATTACAATTTATAGTTGAAGAAGCCAATTAAGATGAAAGAAAATGTTTGGAAAATGAGAAGTGACATGTACGATGACGTTTGGAGTTCCTAACAAGACACAATTTTCTCGCACAAACTTAGTACAAATACAAAAGTTTAACACAATAATTAACGGTAAGGTACTGATGTAAAACTGTACATGTAGTGTAATCATGACGGTAGAACTAAGCAAAAATGATATTCCTAACAGTTGTAAAAGGCAAATATTTCAATATTACAAAAAAGGGGCAAAAGAAAATATGCATAGCAATAAATACCAAAATGTTACATGTTAATGATTAATGGCAAGAAAGAACGAAAAAGAAATATTATTTCTGTTCACACGTCTAAGATATTTCAGTATTTTACCCAGTTACACACAGGACACAAATCACTACTAATCCATTACAGACACATACAAGGACATGGAACAAATAAACTACAAACTCATGTGGAGTCAGGGAACAACCATGGCTAAACTAAAGAATAAGTTATTGAATGCATTCAGAGTATTAGCTACAAGAAAAATCCTGTTATATAGTTTTTAGTCACCAGTCAGAGAGAGAATTATAGTTCGTATTTTCAGAGATACTTTCAAAATGCTTCCGCACTGTTTCGTCATCTGACTGCACACTAATCTGCAATGAGTCATCAAAACCAGCATCGAATTTGTTTTTCCTCTTAAAGGCAATCAAGTACTGTAGAAAACAATGTGCAAGAAAGATTTGCTTTCAACTTAGTGCAATTATTTTGTACTAATTTCGCAAGGTTCTTATTGATGACCTCTTCAACACTCTTAATTTGGTACGTCGTATTAACGATAATACTTCACTTTTCAACTGCATCATTATGCTTTTTGGAACTGAAATGCATTTTGGCTGATTCATAAAACGTTTTGGAATTGGTGAATGGTACTGTCATATACAGTCAAAAAAGTCCAAAAAACTTAGAAAGTGTATCTTTAACTGCTGTACAGTAAACCGATCACGATGTACGACAGACAGTGCAATCACAGTGTTCTCTATGTGTGATGTTAGCCATTCATCAAATTAAAATTTTTCTATGAAATCAATAGAATCCAATTCTTGTGGAAACTGTCATTCGCTTTTTTTTCTTTCAGTGTAATATATGCCACCAGAAACACAGTCCAGGAGACTACTATCTTTTTGATCACAGTACTAGAAGCCAGCTGAGGTACTAGCTATGTCTTTAATTGTGTACCCAATCAGTATAATTACTAGGATTTTAACAGAGATATTTGAGTTTAACTCATCAATCTTTTGTGATATTTCATCGTAGGTGATACGGTTTCAGACACCCTCACTTTTATTTTCGTTTATGAGGTACAAAAACTTACGAATATCTGTAATTTGTTCACTTCCGTTCCCCACGCTTTTAAACCTCACAATACACAATGTTGCAAAATAAGCACATTCAAGCTCCACTGCTCACTTACAACTCATTGTTGACTACGAAAAAACTGAGAGATAACTTCATTCACAGGCTATAACACTTTCACGCCATACGAGTATCTCACAGCTGGTTTTCATGACAGCGAATTTTAGATTCATGCTCAAATGTGGTGCTTATTTGCAGTTGAGATAACGAAATTCATTAAATGAAGGCTGCTGTACTGCATAACAACTACTCAACGACTACCACCCATTGTTAGACCGCACAGGTTGACAGTAGTTCCAATGACAACGGTTTCTACTACCACTAGTAAGAATCAGCGGACAAGTAGTAGAAACGAATACCTCTTCACAAATGAAGGAAATAACAGCATGCTACTTTAAATTAGCGCCTCGCAGATGTTAACCATTATTTGAATTTCAAAGGAGTAAGCTTTTGTCGAATGTGTTTTGGCGTTCAATTATTTTGTTACTCCAACAGCCATTTGAGAATTATGAAGACGCGCGCATCTAATGACCTATACTAGGAACTGGGAGGATGACTTTTTTGTTCCCTAGGAAGGCAGATCTCTTATGGCTATTCTTTTTAATGCGATCGCGCACACGATATAGTACCGTTACTCAGGCGGCAGGCAACTCCATTTCATTTCATTATAGCTTAGTAGTAACGCCTGGAGTCCTTTGACATGTAATCTTTCTTTCCTTATGAGCTACACATTGTTCGTAAATACTAATATTCCAAATATTCTCCCTATAGAAATGTAAATTTAATTTTTTTTATTTTTCACCATATAGGTACAACACTTTAATTTTTCAAGGATGTTGTCGTTTTTAACATTTTACTTCATTCTTTAAATTTTCATGTTTAAAGTCCATTTATGAGACAACTATTCATTCATTTCAAGTTATTAACAACGAATAATCCACGTGTCTCTAGGAAAACCACAACAGTGTCATCAATAGAGTATTCTTACATGTTGAAAATAAATTGATGGTTCATCTGCTCATTCTCATTATCACGTCACTTCCTGTTGTTAAGGTACACGTCCTGAAACAAAAGAATCGATATTTTGTACCGGTGCTATAGCCCAGTCAGAGGACATCAAAGAAGGTCGTTTAGTGGAAAAATCGTGTAATCCCACGTTTTTGCACAATGATAGGAGGGACTGTCATGAAGAACATACTAAACATCCTGACCAGTGGGGTGTGAACGTTGGAGTGATCGTGGGGGAGGAGGTGGTTTAAAGGCCACTTTATTGGTTTTTCTCGACTCAACAACTGCACCTTCTAGTGAAAACGTTTCCCAGTACAAAATTAAACTACATTAAATATCCTACAAAAGTGGTCTGACTCATCTTTCTCAGTGACTAATAGTTTACGTGTTGTAGGGGATACAAAAATCGCAGAGTATTAAATACATTCATCAACGAAATTCACCAACAGCAGTGTAGTTGAGGTGTTATTTTACACTCCTGGAAATGGAAAAAAGAACACATTGACACCGGTGTGTCAGACCCACCATACTTGCTCCGGACACTGCGAGAGGGCTGTACAAGCAATGATCACACGCACGGCACAGCGGACACACCAGGAACCGCGGTGTTGGCCGTCGAATGGCGCTAGCTGCGCAGCATTTGTGCACCGCCGCCGTCAGTGTCAGCCAGTTTGCTGTGGCATACGGAGCTCCATCGCAGTCTTTAACACTGGTAGCATGCCGCGACAGCGTGGACGTGAACCGTATGTGCAGTTGACGGACTTTGAGCGAGGGCGTATAGTGGGCATGCGGGAGGCCGGGTGGACGTACCGCCGAATTGCTCAATACGTGGGGCGTGAGGTCTCCACAGTACATCGATGTTGTCGCCAGTGGTCGGCGGAAGGTGCACGTGCCCGTCTACCTGGGACCGGACCGCAGCGACGCACGGATGCACGCCAAGACCGTAGGATCCTACGCAGTGCCGTAGGGGACCGCACCGCCACTTCCCAGCAAATTAGGGACACTGTTGCTCCTGGGGTATCGGCGAGGACCATTCGCAACCGTCTCCATGAAGCTGGGCCACGGTCCCGCACACCGTTAGGCCGTCTTCCGCTCACGCCCCAACATCGTGCAGCCCGCCTCCAGTGGTGTCGCGACAGGCGTGAATGGAGGGACGAATGGAGACGTGTCGTCTTCAGCGATGAGAGTCGCTTCTGCCTTGGTGCCAATGATGGTCGTATGCGTGTTTGGCGCCGTGCAGGTGAGCGCCACAATCAGGACTGCATACGACCGAGGCACACAGGGCCAACACCCGGCATCATGGTGTGGGGAGCGATCTCCTACACTGGCCGTACACCACCGGTGATCGTCGAGGGGACACTGAATAGTGCACGGTACATCCAAACCGTCATCGAACCCATCGTTCTACCATTCCTAGACCGGCAAGGGAACTTGCTGTTCCAACAGGACAATGCACGTCCGCATGTATCCCGTGCCACCCAACGTGCTCTAGAAGGTGTAAGTCAACTACCCTGGCCAGCAAGATCTCCGGATCTGTCCCCCATTGAGCATGTTTGGGACTGGATGAAGCGTCGTCTCACGCGGTCTGCACGTCCAGCACGAACGCTGGTCCAACTGAGGCGCCAGGTGGAAATGGCATGGCAAGCCGTTCCACAGGACTACATCCAGCATCTCTACGATCGTCTCCATGGGAGAATAGCAGCCTTCATTGCTGCGAAAGGTGGATATACACTGTACTAGTGCCGACATTGTGCATGCTCTGTTGCCTGTGTCTATGTGCCTGTGGTTCTGTCAGTGTGATCATGTGATGTATCTGACCCCAGGAATGTGTCAATAAAGTTTCCCCTTCCTGGGACAATGAATTCACGGTGTTCTTATTTCAATTTCCAGGAGTGTATTTTGTTTTGGTTACCAGTTCCGGAGTTGAAAATGGTTCAAATGGCTCTGAGCACTATGGAACTTAACATATGAGGTCATCAGTCCCCTAGAACTTAGAACTACTTAAACCTAACTAACCTAAGGACATCACACACATTCATGCCCAAGGCAGGATTCGAACCTGCGACCGTAGCAGTCACGCGGTTCCGGACTGAAGCGCCTAGAACCGCTCGGCGACCGCGGCCGGCTTTCGGCGTTCCTCTATGCCATCTTCAGGCCCCGTATTCATCTCTCAAAAATAAACGATATTGTCACACCCTGCCACATATTCTTGGATGTCGTGAATTCCAAACCGTGCCCCAAGTGCTTCATCCGAAGATTTGCTCGATGATGATGGATCAACAGAGGCTCATATTAAAAATATTGTCCTAACGATATAAAATTAATGTTTCTCTTTAAGTGAACTGGTTTAAACCTAATTTAAAATGTTTGTACTACATATAAGTGCAGAAGAGTCGTATTACGGGATAAATTGTGTTCCCATGGTGTAACAAAGATGGAGGAGGAAGGTGTGTCGGGTAGAAGCCCAAGGGAAGGTAGATCGCCGGATCGTATTCACTCACATTTCTCCTTCATAGGTGCGCAGACCGAAGGTCAATTAGGTGAGTCCACACCCTACCTACCCCACTACATGACAAGAAGCAACTTTCAGGGTGTTGCACAAAGTTATACGGACCCTCCACGGAGTTCCTTGCGAATGGTGGCGAAGCAGTGCTCATTCGCGCCGGGCGGTGTTTACTTTGCTCGAAGTGTTTTAGCGCTATATGGAAATCAGAGATGAGTTACTAATAATAGTAAGGCAAGTAACGTATATGGACAGAATCTACGTAAATCTTTGCACATTGTTCTTCGCTGCTAGAGCTGAAATTGATTCTTACTCATCCAGTACGGCAGCTGCAGCGTTCTTCTGGGAAAGGTGACTTCCTCCAATACAAACGCTTCTCGCTTTTCAGTTTACAGACGTCCTTTACCTCCCCAGCATTTCCGGTCCAGTTCTCTTATGTGAACAGACAAAATAACTTTACTGAGGACGTGTTTACATAGTGGGATCACTTTCAGCTTATGGGATGACTACTTATTTGCAGGTGTTAAGTGAGCTTTTATATGAGATACGTCCCTGTGTTTTCAATTTGTAAGTGTGATGTTGTCAGTGGCCTACATAGTATTGGTAGGAAAGGGACTGGACTCCTAAATGTGGCACCTTACATCTGTATGTCGTCGACAGTGCATGGTGGAGCGTGTGTAATTGTGTTTTAGTCACTTGGTGGTGAATTAATGAATGACCAAAACGTTACTACACCTCTTCCAGTATTAACAGTATTACTGGTGGACTGCATAAATCTTTCCTATCGAAGAATTTTTGGCACTTGTAGAGTGGGCTGCGCTGTGTGGAGTCACTTAGCATACACCCACAGTTTATCTACGCTGATGGGTGTGAATACTCCTTTTGTAATGGGACTGATCAAGTGTAAAGCAGCAATTTACTGTAATGCGTCGCTTGACTTACGTTGAAATATGTGAAGTTCTGTAACGCGCAGGTGACCTACTTCTGCTGTAGAGGGAGAAAATTTAAGCCTCTGGGCCTCTTCAGATTTTGGGAGATCTGAGGATGGGATAATGCTTTTGGTATCGCTAGTCCTGTGAGAAGTATTCCAGACAGTTGGCTGGGATGATGCATTTGATAGGCCTCGGGCTGTGAAAGGTATTCCAGACAGATGCACTGGAGGCAATGAAATCGATATTGTTGGATGCATATTTACAGCATGTTGCACTTGCAAAAGGCTGTTCAGAGTGGTGGACACTCGACACCTCCAGTTGTTGAGCTTTTTACATACTAAGTACTCATTCAGTAAAGTAAAAATAATTCCACTATACAAACACGAGCTCAGTGAAGTCGTTTTGTGTACCACAGAAGTGAACTTGATAGTAAATGCTAAGGAGGTACAGTCCGTCTCCAAACTGAAAGGTGAGCAGCGTTCATGGTGGGGGACGCTGCCTCTCCCGCAAGAACGCCATAGGAGACGGTTAAGCGTCAGTTTCTCCTTTAGCAGGACAGAACAGCTTGCACAGATTTACGTAGATTCTGTGGGTATGCGTTTTTTGGTTATAGTATTAGTAACATTCACCTGCATTTTCTGGGAAACAAATGCTCCCGCCCACGTCTGCACACTCTCGCCAGTGACTGTCGAGGAACTGTGTGAAGGGTCCGTATGACTCTGTACTTGCCTCTTGTGAGGCAATGGGCTAGATAGGAGTGGGGAATCACCTGTTCGACCTTCAGTCTGCAGACTTATGAAGGAGGGAAGTAATCCGGCGATCTGCCTTCCCTCGCACTTCTATCCCATACCTCTCCTCTCTCCACTCTCTTACGCTCTCAGAATACAGTCTACCCCTAATACCCTTCTCCTGTACTTAGATGTGGTATCCATATTTAATATTCGTTTTTAACCCAGTTCATTTAAAGATAAATACTAGTTTTATGCCGTTAGAATAATATTTTTAACAACCTGAAACGCGGAAATTATGAGACCTAGAGAAAAACCAGTACCAACGTCTTTTTTTTTTTTACGTGAAATGTAAAGTAGTTTAGTATGCCGACCAGCCAGGTGTTGTGGCAAGTGATCGCTGTCTCAATAACATACAGATGCGTCTCTGAATTCTGGCCCGTGTTTTGACTGGACCAAAGATGGGATCCTTCCTACACGTTGGTCGGGGGGGCCTGAAAATTGCGCAATATATCCCGAAACTGATATCCAAATAAAATAACCATTTGGAAATCTAGACCAATGAAGGTATTTGATCTGACGTACTATACTGAACAGCCGAGGTACTGCAGCCATTTGTGAAATGATGGACATGCAGAGACGTAATGTACTTTAATTTTGTACTGGGAAATATATTCACTATGAGCCGCGCTTTTAGAGTTATTCAAGAAAAACATAAAAAAGTGACCTTGCAGTACCCCCCAGCCCCCCACTCCAACGCTCACACCCAAACAGTCAAGATGTTTAGTACGTCTTTCAGGACACTTCCTCCCAGCACAGTGCAAAAATATGCGATTACACGATTTTTTCCCCTAATTTTCCTTCATGGAGTGGACTATTGTACTAAACATAATACCCGTTTGTGGAACATCGATATTTCTGTGTCCATTTTTAGATTCGATTTTGAAACTCAAGAAAAATATTATAGTGCATGCAAATTCTGAAAGATTTTTTGACTGTAAGCACGTGTTGTCTGGCAACAGGCGTTCCCTCGGATCCGAGAACCACTAGATGTTATGAGATGAAACGGTCGCACGGCATTAATTACCAGGAGACCCTCCCTGGGGTTGTTAATCAGCCTAATGAAAATCTTCCTACTGGACCCAGCGTCGGCGACTTACGCTTCGTTGAGTATTACATGAAATGTATAGGACAGAGCCGGCCAAGACTCACGCTTCCCTGGCTACCTCGCTCTCGGTGAGTGTAGACGAGTCTGCTCAGCGCCCCGACCTGCCCCAACAGTACAAACTAGGTAGTTGATGGTTGGAGGCAACATCTTTGTTACAGGTAGTCTGCGAAAACCAGTTCATAGTTGTTGGCCACGATTAGAGTCAATCCTCTCAGCGTCAGTTAAGGCAGGAGGTGGTGCACTGAAGCACCGAAACTGGTGGCCATATAATAAACAACATCATAAGGATGGCTGTAGGTGTTCCATTTTATTACATAAGTGAAGGGCCACAGTCCCTCAAACCTCCAGTCAAACGGATGGACGTACAAGAACTTAAGCACGATTGTCCAAGATTAAAATTCCGTCTCAACCTAACAAGACGTAAACCATTATTTTCTTATCTCATAGCAGGAATAAGTAGGTAACCTGTAGCAAACGGTGGGACAACCAGCTGAAAGTACTTGAGTTGCCTTCGTCGTTAATTATTGGGGACAATAGCTGCCGGATAGGTGACCCGGAACCCAACGCAATATAAACATTTTCATCATATAATTTCGAGATGAGACTTGGTTTTTGAAATGTCGTTTATTGTAATAAATCTGAGTTTTCAAGAGTTAAAGATTGTCCCATCTCTAACAACATATTTCCTGATATTTGCAGGTTTTTTGCTATTATTTTATATCTAGATTAATTGCTATACAGGGCAGTTTCTCCACCAGTTTGTTGTAACCATTTTCTGTAGTCAAGCGGAAAGAGGTTGGAGGACTTGCAAGAAAGTTACTTTATTTGATCTACGTACGAATGAGGAGAAATGAAATTCAAGTTATTGGGACGCTTTTGAGCTTGGTAGTACATTCATTTGGGTCTGCTTATTGTAATCGAGTCCGCCTCCTTAGTTTGAGTGGCCAGGGCGTCTACCATGCAGCAGGCCCGGCCTCGATTCCTAGCCGAGTCGGAGATCTTTTCTCCGCCGGGGACTGGGTATTGTCCTCATCATCATTTCATCGTCATCGACACGCAGGTTGCCCAATATGGCGTAAACTGAAAAGACTTGCACCTCGGCGGCCAAACTTACGCAGTTGAGGATTCCTTGCCATCAATACCGCAGGATCATTTCATGTAATTTGACTGTAGTCAAGCAATGGTTTCTCCCTAAAGTTTTTCCCTCTACCCGTCTCTTTCTTTCATTACTGAACGACTATTTGTTGGTGCCTCGCGATGTGTTCTATCAACTGACCCTCCTTTTGTGTAGCAATGCCATACATTTCATTACTGCGCAATCAGTTGAGAGTTTCTTCATTGGTTATCCTGTCTACCCTTAGGGATGGTATACCGGGTGATCAAAAAGTCAGTATAAATTTGAAAACGTAATAAACCGCGGAATAATGTAGATAGAGAGGTAAAAATTGACACACATGCTTCGAATGACATGGGATTTTATTAGAACAAAACAAACCGTTATCGGGCCTTTTTTCTTCGAGGAAATGGGTGATTCCGGTTTTGTAACTGCTACCGTGACGGGTGAGAGGTACGCCGATATGTTGCAGAATCGAATCATCCCCAACTTGGCTGATAAACACCTGCTGGAACGTACGATGTTTATGCAGGATGGCGCTCCACCCCATATTGCTAGACGTGTGAAAGATCTCTTGACCGTGTGCTCAGCCGCCACTTTCGTCATGCTTGGCCTCCCAGGTCCCCAGACCTCAGTCCGTGCGATTATTGGCTTTGGGGTTATCTGAAGTCGCAAGTGTATCGTGATCGACCGACATCTCTAGGGATGCTGAAAGACAACATCCGACGCCAATGCCTCACCATAACTCCGGACATGCTTTACAGTGCTGTTCACAATATTATTCCTCGACTACAGCTATTTTTGAGGAATGATGGTGGACATATTGAGCATTTCCTGTAAAGAACATCATCTTTGCTTTGTTTTACTTTGTTATGCTAATTCTTGCTATTCTGATCAGATGAAGTTCCATCTGTCGGACATTTTTTAACTTTTGTAGTTTTTTGGTTCTAATAAAACCCCATGTCATTCGAAGCACGTGTGTCAATTTTTACCTCTCTATCTACACTATTCCGTGATTTATTCAGTTTTCAAATTTATACTGACTTTTTGATCACCCGGTATGTCCTATAAATTCTTTGTTGTGGTATAAGACAGTTTGTAGTTTTTAATTTTCGTTTAATGTGTATCGTTAAGTTCCATAACTTTTATAATTACATATTTTACATGCATTTTTATACCAAAAGTCTAATGAGTAATCTCGCAGTTTAAAGCTTCCGATGCCCATTTGAGGAAATGTGCTCATTTCTTAATTTGGCTACGCTTTGGCCACTAGTGTAGCGAGACGAGTCACAGGAAGGGCAAAGGTGACGCGTGTTTTTCCGCAGCCCACCGCCATCTTCATGCCGCCGAACCAGTGGGTATCGCTGGCTCGCCATTCTCCGGAAGGCCGACTGCGGCCGGCAATGCAGCAGGTGCGTCTGTGCTTCACCGGAGGAGCCGCTCTCAACGCGGAGACGCACGCATGGGTGGAGGCGTGTACGGGCCGGCCGCTGGTGCAGTGGTACGGCCAGACGGAGGCCTTACCGGTGTGCAACGTGCTCGCCAGCCCTCACCGGCCGCCACCTGGATCCGTGGGTCGCCTCCATGCCGGAGTGCAAGCCAAGGTACAGCACACAACTACACGCCAGTCAGTTGCGTGAGCCCTCTGGACATTGCTAAACATTACTTAGCTACATATTCCGTAGATCATTTCTGCAATTGATACTGAAATGTAGACTTTCACGGCCGGAAATGTCATGTCCATTATGACTATCCGGGCTGTTATGCCGCTAGCGAGCCAGGGAGACAAAACGTTGGGAATTGAGACAAAATTCATCAACCGACCACGGCATAACAGCCCGGATAATCATAATGGACATGACATTTCTACAACTGCTATCGAAAGGAAGTATATTTCCTTTGCAGCTGTACACTGGGGAGACAGAAGTCACGGTGTATCTCCTTATATCGCGACGAACCTCCTTATGACTGACAATTCGACGTGGCCTGTAATCAACAAGTCGTTGGAAGTCCCCTGCAGAAATATTAAGCAATGACAATATAGCCGTCAAAATTGCGAAAGTGTTGCCGGTGCAGGATTTTTTGCACGAACTGACTGACCTCTCAAGTACGTCACATAAATATTCGATGGGATTCATGCCAGGTGATCTGGGCGGCCAGATCATTCGCTCGAATTGTCCAGAATGTTCTTCGAACCAATCGCGAACGAATGTGGCTCGGTGACACGGCGAATCGTTGTCTGGGAACATGAAATCAATGAACGGTAGCAAATAGTCTACAAGTAGCCGAACATAAGCATTTCCAGTCAATGATAGATTCAGTTGGATCACAGGAACTCAGTCCATTCCATGTAAACACAACCTACACCATTGATAAGCCACCACCAGCTTGAACAGTGCTTTGTTGACAACTTGAGTCAATGGCTTCGTGGGATCTGCGCTACCCTACCATCAGCTCTTACCAGCTGAAATTGGGACTAATCCGACCAGGCCACGGTTTTCCAGTCGTCTAGGGGCCAACCGACAAAGCCATGAGACCATGACAGGCGCTGCAGGCGATTTGTGCTGTTAGCACGGTCGTCTGCTGCCACAGCCCTTTAACGCCAGATTTCGCCTCACTGCCATAACGCATACGTTTGTTGTAGGTCCCAGATGAATTCCTGCGGCTATTTCACGCAGTGCTGCTTATCTGTTAGCACTGACAACTCTAGGCAAACGACACTACTCTTGGCGTTAGGTGTAGGCCGTAGTGAGAGGTAATGCCTGAAAATCTGATATTCTCGTAACACTCTTGACGCTGCGGATCTCGGAATACTGAATGCCTAAAAATTTCCAAAATGGAATATTCCATGCGTCTAGCTGTCATTACCATTCCGCGTTCAAAGTGTATTAATTCAGACCGAAAGCCTTTTCACACGAATCACTTAAGTACAAATGACAGCTCCGCGAATGCACTGCCCCCTTATACCTTGTGTACGCGATGCTATCGCCTTCTATATATGTCCGTATCACTATCCCATGACTTTTGTCACCTCCGTGTATGTGTCTGTATGTTGGCCACTTGATGAGATTAAGTAGCACAGTAGCTTAAACTGAATAAACATGGAATGGAAAACATATTAATTAAGCCAACTTTACCATTGCTATAACTGGAAGAGTGTCAACAAAACCTTAGGCTAAAGTGGTCAGAATTGTATCAGTTGTATGTCAGTGGCCAGTTACTCTAGTGAGTAGGTGGAACACTATTAACTAACCAGGATGATCAGCGTGCCAAAGACGATATCTCTTTTGTAAGATGCTGCGAACGCCAAAACCCCATAATTTCCCATCTCGTCCATCTAGCACTCAAGGATAGTCCTACTTTTCTGCTCTAATATGTGCGCACTGTAATTACTCAAGATTTATTTTAATAAATTGAGGTGGCCTGAGAAGTAAGAGTGATTATTCATAAAGAAAAAGATCTAAACTGCAGAGACCCGTCGAATATGACTGAGAGATGCATTTTCCTCTTACAATCAGCAGTTTACATCAGCGATGGATTGACAATTACAGTTGTGTCAGGCATCTACTGTCTCAGACGAGAGCACGCGAAAGACAGCGGTATCAGGTGAACGTCTTCTCTTCCACGCCTTTAACGATGCTTCTGAAAATCATGTTAATAGTAAGCTTTAGCACGGTATACATTTATAGAAAGAGACTTGACGTGCGTTATTCGTTTATAGAACGAAGAATACTATTTCGACCACTTTGAAATTTAGATCAGGTACGAGTTTGAGAAACAATATGTAATTTAAATAGTCTGCAATTTGCTGAACTGGTTGCAGAGAAAGGATCTGCAACGCAGAGAACACTAGAAACCAGTTATTCCCCGTTTATCAATCCATTTTTACGCGTTTCGGCTTTAGCAATCATCAGAATCCTGGTTCAAACGAAACCAGAGGATTATATAGTTACATAGTTGACTTGCAACGAACATGAGCAGTATGTAATTAACATGTTGGTCGGTCGGAGTGGCCGAGCGGTTCTAGGCACTATAGTCTGGAACCACGCGACCGCTACGGTTGCAGGTTCGAATCCTGCCTCGGGCATGGATGTGTGTGATGTGCTCAGGTTAGTTAGGTTTAAGTAGTTCTAAGTTCTAGGGGATTGATGACCTCAGAAGTTAAGTCCCATAGTGCTCAGAGCCATTTTTTTAATCAACAAGTTGAACACGGAGCCGATTTTACTGTACTTTCCGTTGAGGTGGTGGTCTCGCGTGCTGGGGGCCATTTGACGTGTGTCGACTTGGTGAATAAACGAGTATGTAATGCTGCGCCTGCCGGAGCAGCAACCCATCCGACGGTCAGGCCGTGTTTGCCACCTACCGCACAGGCGTTCGAAGGAAAATTTTGTTCGCAACTGCCGCCGAGCTGAGTAAGTAAAAAGTGGTTCAAATGGTTTTAAGCACTATGGGACTTAACATCTGAGATCATTAGTAGACATAGAACTGCGTAAACCTAACCAAACTAAGGACATCACACACATCCATGCCCGAGGCAGGCTTCGAACCTGCGACCGTAGCAGCCACGTGGTTCCGGACTGAAGTGCTTAGAACCGCTCGACCACAACGGCCGGCGCTGAGTTAGCAAGCACAATGTATGTACACTACTTGACGGTAGTTAAGTTTGTGTATAAATGGTTGTTATATGGTAAGGAATAGAGTTGCGCTCTACCGAAATTAGAGTTCAGTAGTTTTGGTACAGTACATAAATGACTAACTAAATTTTAGAATTGGTAGCATTGGTACGGAAACGAACATAAATGAATGTATGAAAGAGAAACTTGGAAGTCGACGCCTTCTGTTTGTCTTTTGTTTCTTTGTTTTGCACATAATTAGAACCGCACGTCGTTCAGTATTATTCCATTGTGTATTTTGTATCCTTAAAAATATAAATTGAATTTTATAAGTAACAAAAATTAGTTGATCGCGTGACTTTGGCGCTTTTATGTAACCAAAACAATTACTTTTTATGCAAGTAGAGTTTACATGCACAAACATAAAATATCTGTGCACTGTTGTTATTTTGTCCTCAATAGAACGTTCTTCATAATGATCGCATGCAATCGCTTCCTGTCATTACTGATAAATTTGAAGTTGTTTATGAGTAACAGAAACGTGTTTTATTAAGGTCGGCGAAGTACTGAAATGACGTTTGTTACGTTTTGGTGTCGCGTTTTTCCTTTTTATTCTTTTTTTCTTTAAATATAGCGTTTTCTAGCCCTAAATGATAAATAAAATATATATATATATATATATATATATATATATATATATATATATATATATATATATAATAAATAATATAAATAATATATATATATATATATTTACTACAACATCCCTCTGTTTCGCCTTACATATCAGCAGTTTTCCAGTAAAGCCAGATTTAAAAACTGACAGTTTCAATTTAGCTATAAATACTGTTTATTTTCAAATAATACACACAGAAGGATAAATGCACAGAACACTAATGTTCCGTAGGTTACGCGGCCCTCACGCAGTTTCTAGACGCTTCGCCGTTCCCAGTTTCTCCTGGAAACTAGTAAGGCATTGATCTCATACGCAGACAATGCGATCGAAATGAAGTAACGTCCGACAGTTATGTAAAGCACCTAAGGTACAGGTAACGCGGTTACGATCCTAACTGAGCAAGGCTCCTAGGAAAATTACAGTAGTCTACGCATACTTACGATAGTCTACGGTAGCTTCCTATAGTTTTACAGATGTAGTAAGAAGACGAGCTCCAAGAGACAATCAGTTAGAGAAAGCCACAGTTAAGTAAAGAGTGGTTACTTTCACAAAGCTTTGTTGCATATTGTACAAAAATGTCACGAGGAGAAGACAGTGATCCATCGAGTGCGTTATTTATACCATGTAAATGTCGTCGCGCAATGCGACTCCCATCACACGACAGTGATAATTCGTCTGACGCTTCACTAAGGATTTGACCCTCCAGGGAACCAGCCAAACACTGTGCGTTTTACGAGTGCCCACGATGCCAAGTTAGTGATGAAAATGAGCAAAACCGTAATAAAGTCGAAGATTTTTGTGGACTCTTTGTCGCAGATTAAGTACTTGAACACGTCAGTGAACACACGCGTATTTATGCGACACAAACGACAAAGGTTTTCAAATGTTTGAATTAATGGGTGGCAACAAACAGGAATGAAGTAAAGCGGTTTGTTTGGATTGATTTTGTGGACGGGATTGGTGAAACTTCCTTCCATACATCCATATTGCTTAATTCAAACATTCTCACGAGAGGTAACGAGCAGCTATCGTTCGGAAATTCTGTTGAGAATCCTGCATCTCGCAGGCAATACAAAAGTTGATGCATTCAGATCGCTCTCAAAGTTCATTCATTATCGACGAACTGAACAAAAATTTTAAAAAATACTATGAATCGAAGGGTCTCTAATACCGTTCCGAGGACGAATTATATTCAGGCAATATTTGAGACAAAAGAGCCGCGAGTACGACATTAATATGTTTAAACTGTTCTACGATAAAGGATACTGCTACAGTTTTCGAATTCACACTGACAAATTATTTGAAAATAGCACAAATTTTTTTGGTACCCTTTGAATAAATCGCAAAGGAATTCCCAAAGAAACTGTAATGATGAAACTAAAGCGAGGGTAGTGGAACCCAAAACAGAATATTCAAGCAATTACGGTTCTAAGATGGAAGGACAAAAGACACATTTCGGTTTTTTCCACCAAACATTCGAATGGAAAGCTTGTCTACAAAAAGAGTTGTTTGTCGAAAACCAAAAATCATTACTAAACATAATAAAGGAAAGACTGCTATTGACTCGTCTGGTCACATGAGTCCATGTAGCAGTCAATTGAGGTTGTTAGTAAAATGGCGTCGAAAGTTAGCAACTGACCGTTTCCGAATACCACTGTTGTGAACGCGTTACATGTACGGAAAGTGTCAGTCACAATCTTTCGGAAACAATTAGCAGATGCGCTCACAAAGCAGTCAGATGAAGCAACTGCAGTCAGTATCGATACAAGAAGAAGTATGCACCAGTTAGTAACAAACGAAGTTAAGGCGCATAAAAGTGCGTAATATTGTTCTGAATGTTACGCGACAAACACAAAAACATTCAGCACCAATGCACCTAGAAAATTAACTGAAGAGGTTTTTCCCTCGTGCAATGCACAGAAATCTAAGCCCCATATTTGTACTGAATGTTTTAATAAACTTCAATAAAATTACAACATTTCTTTGTAACCTTGACACTGCCTTCCCAATGCACTGATCTCGTCCAAACGAAGCGTTCATTGACAGTCCCACTGGGCTGACGGCGTGCTTAACATGTAAAAATCACGAATTCTCTCAAACCCAAAGTCATGCGCCGAAATCACTTAACCATCCTCTTGAGACAGCATAATGACTCGAGGATGCTGCCCCACCGTCTTTTTAAATACCTTTACAGTTAGAAGTGATACATACACAGTCAAAGTCACTTCCTAGTCTTACACAGTACTTGCGTGTAAAAATTCTGGAAAAACCTGTCGCTACTCTTATGCTTTTTCGGATCATCGTATGGAAAGCGTCAGTACTCCGAAAGTACTAAGTTAAATCCGGAATGAACATTTTCTGCGGTGCGTTCATTTGCGTGCACTGCCCATAAAGCGGTTCACTAGCGACTCACACTTTTGAGAGCGCCAACACATTAGCTGGCACACTATCCACTGAACATACGCTTCCGTGCTCGTTAGTCACGTGAGATGCACTCACTTTTGCAAATGAATGAAGATCTACGAAACGTAACAGGGGAAACTAACTCATAAAGTGCTGTCCTCCATTACCATACACACCCATAGGCAGATGTGGACTCTGACCATAATTTACTGTTTCCACATTGCAGATTAAAAGAGAATAAATTGTAGAAAAGCAGGAATTTAAAGAGATAGGATATGGATAATCTGAATGAGCAGATATTATTTAGAGCTTCAAAGGAAGCATTAGGCTGCAATAAGAGCATGAAAAGTAATAGAAGAAGAATGGATAGCTTTGAGAGATGAAACGAGGAAGACAGCAGATGATCAAACTGGAATAAAGACAAGGCCCAGCAGAAATCCTTGGATAACGCACGAAATATTGACTCTGACTGACGGACGGAGAAAATATCAAAATGCTGCAAATGAAGCAGTCAGAAGAGAATACAGGCGTCTAAAAATCCTCTCCTGTTCTTTCAAGTGCTTCTTCATTCGTCATTCTCTGTCTCTTTCACATTAAGTGTTTTTTTTTCCACAACCATGTTTCAAAACTATCCAAGTATTTTTCGACTTCCTTTTTAACTTTCAGTGAGTCACGACCATACAGTACTACATTCCAGATAAAACACACTACTCAACTAGAAATGATATGTCTGGGATTTAATGAATCTAGCGGAACAGTTTTTGGGGTGCCAAGCAGTATGTCAAGACTCTGTCTTAGTATACAAGTGGAGTGGAAATATCTCCAAAATAAATAGCTCCATAGTGATACGATATCGTGCTAGATAGCTAGTAGCCAAAAAAATTTCTGAGGAGTAGAGAAATTAAAGGTCTGCTAAAGTTGTAGATATAACTGAGAAAAATTTGCGTTCGAGAGAAGTATGAGAATAAAAGAACTACTCCAAAAGTGTAAGGATAGTACATCTAAACTTGATTACGCTGTAGACCGGATTTTAGAAGGAAAAAGGGGTTCTCTTTGTTACAGCTACTTCCCTACTGTTACAACCTAAAGAGAGTTAAACCGGAGAGAATTGTAAAAGACATTTATATACTGCCTTAAAGCTGTATGAAAGGAGGCTATTTCAAGAGTTATGGTTTACTACACTATTTAGACCGTGTACTGTGCTCAAAAGAAGCAGCTGTGAAGAATAATATGTTTATTTTAATGACTTATCAGGGAAGTGTGAGAATAAAAGAACTACTACAAAACTTTAAGAAAATAAAACTAAGCTTAATTACACTGTAGACCGGGTTTTAGAAGGAAAAAGGGATTCTCTTTGTTACTGTTCCTTAGTTACTGTTACAAGCTAAATAGAGTTAAGCCGAAGAGAAAAGTGATGAAATAAACTGGAGGAAGTAATATTAATTATTGTCGAAGACATTTATATACTACCGTAAAGCTGTATGACAGAAGACTGTTTCAAAATGTATGGTTTACTACACTATTTAGACCGTGTACTGTGCTCAAAAGAAGCAGCTATGAAGAACAATACGTTTATTTTAATGACTTATCAGCACGCGACATTTATGCTTGTATTTGCTAAGCGTAAATATGAGGGGCAATCAAAATTATCCTTTCGAAATTCGTACAGTCCAGAGTCGGTACGCCAATTAGGCAAAATCGCCGTGAGCATTGAGGCAACCGTCACAACGACACAGCCCGTTGAAGATACTCGTTTGGTGGAACACCGTGTCCTGCTGCGTGAAGAAGTCCGTAAGTACCTGCTCCACATCCTTGTCCGACAGGAATTGTCGACCATTCGAGGCCTCTTTTACAGGACTGAATGCGCTATAGGCTGGGTGCACGAGTGTTGGCATAACTTCTGCGATAAGACATTTGCAAAATGGGGCCATAGGACGCCCTGTCACAGGATTGCGTGACGTTTCACTTTAATTGCACATCGTAATTTCATCAGTGTTGCGCAGTACCGTTCCCCACTGATGGAGACACCAGGTGCCTTGAAATGGTTGAGGCTGGTCTGCCAGACCGACTGGCGCCTCGTATCGAACCGTGACGAGCACGGAACTTGGAGCGACAAAAGCGGTGGTTTCGAGCAGGCATGCTGCCCCATACACATTCCTCATTCTCCGATGATGTCTGCCGTTGTTTATCCTTCGACAGCCAAGAAAATAATAACAGCACGCTGGTCTTGTCTGGATGCAGTCGGTAGTAACGTCGCCATAGTTCAAGTTTCCGCATTTACTGCACACACGTCGTAATGCCACACCCATCCCATGCTTACATGTCGGTGATTATATACCCACGTCCTAGTCGCACTACGTTGCGTATACGCTGTAGTAACGTTATCTAATGGAAACTTTTTGATCGCCATTTGTAATTTTCTAAAGAGGGCGTTAGTACTATAAATCCTTACTTCTTCACTCGTTGCCATTCTTTTGAATATGAGGCGCATTTCGTTTGCAACTTTTCTTTACTGACAATGTGTTAAGCTTTCGATTTAAATACGTCGCACATTCACTATCGTTGGATTGATTTTCTCACTTTGTTCTTACTAACAGAAGCTCAACGTAGCTGTCACAGTAGTTGCAGAGCTGCCGGAAGAGAAAAGGCTTCTGGCAACCTCTAGTTATACATGTTGCAGTGTCCTGGATGTCCATGTCATTTTCTGCTCACGGACTAGCCCCTTCTGGCAATAAGATTGGAAAGGAGAATCTTGTTAATAGAATAACTTTAAAATTAACTTACTTGACTACACTATCTTTGTAAAGAAAGTTTATTACAAGTCAATAATCATCAAAAAATTATTGGCTTTAAACAATATTGGCAACGGAAGTTTACAGTTCAGTGATTATGTGGCCCTTAAGCAATTCAAGGCGGCGAATTCAAAAAGAAATTTTTTTGTTTTAAAATCAGAAATACGAATTTTTGTTCCAAAACCTATGTGAAAGTTTAACACCGTCAGTGCTGTTTTCCAGTCAGTACAATCAAAACTGAAACTCAGTAATGAATTATCATACTTAAGGAAACAAGAAATATTAGTAAAAATAGTTTGTGCACATTGTTCGCCTCCGTTTAGAGTTTTTGGCTGCTATTAGTTCTAATTGCAGTGACAAATCAGCTTGAAATCGATATTTTAAAATTTTCAATATGCACTCGTCACAAGTTCCAATTGCGTTGAGTACTAGCGCCTCCTGTCGAGTAAACTAACCAGTTTAGATGTATTTAAACAGTAAAGAACATTCCTTATGTTTAGAAGCTATAATAATAAAAAGCCCACTGATGATGCTGCAACTGCAGTGAAACATGGCTGGGACAAAAAAACAAAATTGTGTTTTGCTAAAGGCGGATCCCACTCAAAAACATATGTTATTGTTAAAGCAAACGCAGACAAAAGAGCTTCTACATCAAGATGATAATCGAGTTTGTGTAGTAAATCACTAGCTTTGCTGTGATGCAACATCCAGAAGATCATGTCAGCTCTCTCGACCTGAAAAAAAAAAAAATTAAATCGCTACATTTGGGCTCATAGACTGGAAACTGCGCAATGTTTAGTAACAGTTTCTTGTAGACAACCACGACAATTGTGTTGTCTATATTTTCAATCAAGCTATTTGATTTAAACCCGAAATTTTCCATAATATAAATAGTCTGCTTTTTTGTTTCGCTCTGTTTCCTCATAGAAAAGATTTTTTTATCGTCATCAGTCTTCTGACTGGTTTGATGCGGCCCGCCTCTAATTCCTCTCCTGTACCAAACTCTTCATCTCAGAGTAGCACTTGCAACCTACGCCCCCAATTATTTGCTGGATGTATTCCAATCTCTGTCTCCCTCTACAGTTTTTGCCCTCTAGAGCTCCCTCCAGTATCTTGGAAGTCATTTCCTCATGTCTTAACAACGTCCTATCATCCTGTCCCTTCTTCTTATCAGTGTTTTCCAAGTACTCCTTTCCTCTCCGATTCTGCACAGAACCTCCTCATTCCTTACCTCATCAGTCCATCTAATTTCCAACATTCGTCTGTAGCACATCTCAAATGCTTCGATTCTCTTCTGTTCCCGTTTTCCCAAAGTCCATGTTTCACTGCCATACAATGCTGTACTCCAGACGTACATTCTCAGAAATTTCTTCCTCAAATTAAGGCCGATGTTTGATATTAGTAGACTTCTCTTGGCCAGGAATGCCCTTTTTACCATTCCTAGTCTGCTTTTGATATCCTTCTTGCTCCATCCCTCATTGGTTATTCTACTCCTTAGGCAGTAGAATTCCTTAACTCAATCTACTTCGTGACCATCAAACCTGATGTTAACTTTCTCGCTGTTCTCATTTCTACTACTTCTCGTTACCTTAGTCTTTCTTCGATTTACTCTCAATCCATATACAGTACTCATTACACTGTCCATTCCATTCAGCAGGTCATGTAGTTCTTCTTCACTTTCACTCAGGATAGCAATGTCATCAGCGAATCGTATCACTGATGTCCTCTCACCTTGAATTTTAATTCCACTCAACCTTTCTTTTATTTCCGTCATTGCTTCCTCGATGCACAGATTGAACAGTAGGGGCGAAAGGCTACATCCTTGTCTTACACGCTTTTTAATGCGAGCACTTCGTTCTTGGTCGTCCACTCGTACTATTCCCTCTTGGCTGTTGTACATATTGTATATGACCCATCTCTCCCTATAGCTTACCCCTATTTTTCTCAGAATTTCGAACATCTTGCACCATTTTACATAGTTCAACGCTTTTTCCAGGTCGAGAAATCCTAAGAACATGTCTTGATTTTTCTTTGGTCTTGCTTCCATTATTAACCGCAACGTCAGAATTGCCTCTCTCGTGCCTTTACCTTTCCTTAAGCCAAACTGATCGTCATACATTCTTGTAAGCAACTTGGATGCATGAACTGTTAAGCTGATTGTGAAGTAATTCTCGCACTCGTCAGCTCTTGCCGTCTTTGGAATTGTGTGGATGATGTTTCTCCGAAAGTCAGATGGTATGTCGTTTTGTTGCCACTTACCCCAATGACTTTAGAAATTGTGATGGAATGTTATCTATCCTTTCTGCATTATTTGATCTTAAGTCCTCCAAAGTTCTTTTAAATTATGATTCTCATACTGACTCCCCTATCTCTTCTAAATCGACTCCTGTTTCTTCTTCTATCACATCAGACAAATCTTGCCCCTCATTGAGGCTTTCAATGTATTCTTCTCACTTATCCGCTCTCTCCTCTGCATTTAACAGTGGCATTCCCGTTACACTCTTAATGCTATCACACTTGCTTTTAATGTCACCGAAGGTTGTTTTGACTTTCCTGTATACTGAGTCTGGCCTTCCGACATTCATTTCTTTTTCGATGTCTTCACATTTTTCCTGCAGCCATTTCGTCTTAGCCGGCCGTGGTGGCCGAGCGGTTCTAGGCGCTACAGTCTGGAACCGCGTGACCGCTACGATCGCAGGGTCGAATCCTGCCTCAGGCATAGATGTGTGACGTCCTTAGGTTAGTTAGGTTTAAGTAGTTCTAAGTTCTAGGGGACCTCAGCGTTAAGTCCCATAGTGCTCTGAGCCATTTCGTCTTAGCTTCCTTGCACTTCCTATTTATTTCATTCCTCAGCCACTTTTATTTCTGTATTCCTGAGTTTCCCGGAACATTTTTGTACTTCCTCCTTTCATCGACCAGTTGAAGCATTTCTTCTGTTACCCATGGTTTCTTCGCAGGTACCTTCTTTGTACCCGTGTTTTCCTTCCCAGCTTCTGTTATCGCCCTTTTTAGAGATGTTCAATCCTCTTCAACTGCACTGTCTACTGAGCTACTCCTTATTGCTGTATCTATAGCCTTAGAGAAATTCAAGCGTATCTCGTCATTCCTTAGTACTTCAGTATCCCACTTCTTTGCGTATTGATTCTTCCTGATTAATGTCTACTTCTGGGTACGCATTACAATGCAGTATCTGATTCCGGAATCTCTGTCTGACCATGATGTAATCTAACTGAAATGTTCCCGTACCACCCGGCCTTTTCCAAGTATACCTCCTCCTCTTGTGATTTTTGAACAGAGTGTTCGCCATTACTAGTTGAAATTTATTACAGGACTCAGTTAGTCTTTCTCCTGTCTCATTCCTTCTCCCAAGCCATAGTCTCCTGTAAGCTTTTCTTCTATTGCCCCTACAACTGTATTCCAGTACCCCATGACTGTTAGATTTCCGTCTCCCTTTACGTACTGTATTATCTTTTCAATATCCTTATAGACCTTCTCTATCTCTTCATCTACAGCTTGCGACGTCGGCATGTATACCTGAACTATCGTTGTCGGTGTTGGTTTGCTGTCGATTCTGATAAGAAAAACCCTATCTCTGAACTGTTCACTGTAACAGACTCTCTGCCCTACCTTCCTATTCATAACGAATCTTAATCCCGTTATACCATTTTCTGCTGCTGTTGATGTTGCCCTACACTCATCTGACCCCACTATATCTAGATTGAGCCTCTGCATTTCCCTTTTCAGATTTTCTAGTTTGCCTAGCACGTTCAAGTTTCTGATACTCCACGCCCCGACTCTTACAACGGTATCCTTTCGTTGATTATTCAGTCTTTTTTCTCATGGTCACCTCCCCCTTAGTAGTCCTCTCCCAGAGATTCGAATGGGGGACTATTCCGGAATCTTTTGCCAATGGAGAGATCATCATGACATTTCTTCAATTACAGCTGCGCTGCGCGATTCGAACCTAGGACCGAAAACGTTTTTATAATGAATCGAAAACGCTACCCATAGACCACGGGTGCAAATCGGTACAGAAGATATAACAAGTCAAATGTGTCAATGCATGATCGATACACCATGATATTATCCCGCTGTATGCTTCCTGAATTGCTAATAGTTTCACACATCTTGAAGTCTTAGACATGATTAAGAAGTAAAAGGGGATAGGAATTAGCGGACTTCAGGGTGTTTCGAACACGTCATAAAGCATGATTCAAAGTGGTAAGTATATTCATTTGTCCGATCATTGAATTATTGCACTCAGCCATTTTTGACAAGGTCTTGCAGCTTGTTCAGTCAAGCATGGCAAGGTGAAAGTATCCATTTCGCAACTGGCAGTGTGTTGGCAGTGCCACGATAAACAGCCTGCTGCGTGTCACGAGGATATCTCTAACAAATTTTCTATGTCTTGGACTCAGAGCAGAGTATTAATTTTGAAGGTAGACTCTGTGCGTGCGTAAGATTTGTAACTGACTGCTCTGTCTGCAGGTACTGGACTTGCAGACTGGAAAGTGTCTCGGTCCAGGAGTCGATGGGGAGCTGTGCTTCAAAGGACCGACTATCATAGACGAATTCGTGGACAAGGATGGCTGGATCCACACTGGAGACGTGGGTCACTACGACACCGATGGAAACTTCTACGTCGTTGACAGAATAAAAGAACTCGTCAAATACCGCGGTGTCCACGTGAGTTATCGGAGTTACGTCAATGTTCTTGGATATAAAACTCCTCCCTATCCACTGCTATGCACATTACGTTTAGTCATTGTGAGTTATTACTGCGCCATTTTACTATTACTATTGATAAAATAGGACTCCACTGCTAGTCTTTACTTCGGCGTAAAATCTATTTTATAAGAGACAAACGAACTTCATTCAAATACATTGAAACTTGTAAAATTTTCATGGTTTTGAGCTAGTTTCTACTAGAAGACTTGTTCTAGAATGCTTCTAATATAGCTTGTATGAATAAATATCTTTATGCATTCCTTCCAAATGTCAGTGCTTGCTACATTCTGAATGCCAACGTGATACAATTTATTGGTTCTCTTCTACTGTCAAACTGTTTCTATGATCAAAGACGTAAGCAGGTCAGTTGCGCTTGCCTTGTGACGTCTGACGTCGGCGAGTGATGCTGCAGTCTCTCGTTCTGCTGTCCCTTCTCTATCCAATATGGCCGCTTCTACCTCCCAAATCCTACGAAAATCGCCGTTAAGATTGTAAATGGCTGATAAATGATTGATGATAGGAGAAATTTGGCTGATATATTCAGTATAATTTATGGGAGGATGTTCAGTTGGGCCGGCCGCTGTGGCCGAGCGGTTCTAGGCGCTTCATTCCAGAACCGCGCTGCTGCTACGGTCGCAGGTTCGAATCCTGCCTCGGGCATGGATATGTGTGATGTCCTTAGGTTAGTTAGGTTTAAGTGGTTCTAAGTTCTGGGGGACTGATGACCTCCGATGTTAAGTCCCATAGTGCTTAGAGCCATTTGACCCATTTTTGTCCAGTTGGGCTGGAATACAAATTCACACAAATACTTGTTTCAAAGGAAGGAAGGAAGATTAGAATTTAACGTCCCGTCGACTGCGCCAACATTAAATACGGATCACGACCTCTAATTACGGAAGGATGGGGAAACAAATCGGTAATGATCTTTTCAAAAGAAACATCCCGGAACTGACAGGAGTGATTTAGGGAAATCACGAAAATCTATATCTGGATGGCAGCACGGGGTTTTGAACCACAGTCCTCCAGAATGCGAGTGCCACATGTTTCACTCAGCTTGTATTTGTACTAATGGATGTTGTTTACTCATTACAAATCAAAAGGAAGGGAGATTGGGTTTAATGTCCTATCGACATCGAGGTCGTTAGACACGGAGCACAAGCTCCGATTTTGCCCTTTCAAGGGAACCTTCCCAGCATTTATCTAGAGCGGTTTTGGGAAATTACGGAAAATAAGAATCTGGATAGCCGGACGCGGGTTTGAACCGACGTCCTCCGAATGCTAGTGCGCTGTGCTAACCACTTTCACTACGAACCACACTAAATTCGACGTGTTACGCCCTTACAGTTTATCTCCTGCCAGATGTATTTTCTTCTACAACACGGTATGTATAAACGCTCTTTTAAATAACATTTTCATTGTTTAATATCAACACACCAGATAGTAACGCTCTTTGACAATTCATTTTAAATGTTACCTTACAAACAAAGTAGCCTGACTTTAAATAATGTTCCACACAGGTGATAAATTTTTAACGTCGTCCTTAGTATCCTTACGTATCTCCAGCTCAACATATCATCACCACATCTAAGAAACGCCATTAATCCTCTATCAGGCGACACCGTCCTTCAACTCTCTGCGTCCACTTAAAACCAACATTCCACATATAAATAATTATTAGGGTCCCTTACTGTAACATTTTGTGGTTCTCTCGTGAACTGAACCACTAATCAGTCCAATAAACACCATTACATGTTTGCCTACACACTACTGTCCTTCAGCTGTCTCACTCCCTGCTTTTTTAAAAAAAAAAAAACTATATACATTTATATTTATTTCTCTAGGTCTAAAACTCAAATTTTAAAAACATGTAAATGAAAATATTTACACATGCATATAAAATTATCATATTTCAGATAACGTAAACGTATTTGAAATGAGGTTCTTCAGTTTCCCCTGGTCTGATTGAAGGGTTCACGGGTTCATAGTGGCACTGTGGATAACTTACTATGCAAACAACTTGGCGTTTAATATCTTGGTTCAAATGGCTCTGAGCACTATGCTACTTAACTTCTGAGGTCATCAGTCGCCTAGAACTTAGAACTACTTAAACCTAACTAACCTAAGGACATCACACATATCCATGCCCGAGGCAGGATTCGAACCTGCGACCGTAGCGGTCGCTCGGTTCCAGACTGCAGCGCCTAGAACCGCACGGCCACTCCGGCCGGCGCTTAATATCTTGTTTATTTGGGTAACTTTCATTGTCACGACTAGAAATGTGGAAACTGGAAATTTGTGGTAAGGGACCAAACTACTGAGGTCATCGATCTCTAACCTTACACAATATTTAATCTAACTTACACTAAGGACGACACACACACAACCATGACCGAGGGAGGACTCGAACCTCCGACGGGGGGAGCCGCGCGGGCGGTGACAAGACGCCGCAGGTAGTCTGCTGATAGGCTTGGGTTGCCCTGAAACTCTCTCTAAGGCTTCATCTATGACGAAAGTCGACAATTTTTCAAACGTAGCTTCCACGCGTTTAATAACAGTAAACACATATTTACACAGGAGGTGGTCTGTTAATATTACAGACTCTAGCTAGAGTATCCGTACGTGGTCTCTTTGGGATTTGGAAGTTAATGATACCCAGCAGACCGCCCGAAGGCCTGAAGTGTTTGAAATTAATGTAGGCTCCATAGGCGTTCCACTAGAAGATAGAGAAATACGGATCAATCCAGACAGAGCCCTCCTTTCCTGGATGAAGCTTATTTAATTGAAGTGTGACAGCTTCCTGAGAAGTTTTCCGCTAACGGCTGTTCCGACTCAACAGCCATCCGTCTCATCGGAGTGCAGCACACATTAAGACGGAGTTTTTAGAAGTTCCCAGGCAGTGTAGCAAGGATTCCCATTCCCTGTGCCACACGACGCTCTACTGTTGCAATGCACGGTGGTCGTCGAAGCACAAGTAGAGCTCCGGGGAGAGTGGAAGCTACCACCAGACCCCAGCTCAAAAAACCCAGCTCTGCCAAACCTGTACCCAGCCAACGTAGGCTGCGGTGACTGAGCTGCTCGCCTTTTGGCACGATATAAGAGACATGTGCTGCTCATCCAGTGCCACGGGAGGGGCGAGCATTTTGCTACCTCCTCCCCCCTCCCCACCCTTAACAACCCCTCCTCCTGCCCATACTGTTTCCTTGTTCACAAACTGAATTTCGCAGAGCTTCTTGTGAACTGCACACTGTACGTATTTTGCGGCGGCCTGCAGGGGAGTGACTGCTGACTGTTCCGGCAGGTGTCGCCGTCTGAGATTGAGGCATGGCTGCTGGGACACCCGCAGGTGTCGGAGGCAGTGGTGTTGGGCATACCGCACGATGAAGACCAGGAGCACCCAGCCGCCTTCGTCGTCCTGACCCCAGGCGCCACCGTCACTCCTGACGAGCTCAAGCAACTGGTCAAAGGTGAGGACACATATAGCACTAAGCACTAAAATAATGGTATCACTGAATACATACAGAAGAAGAAAGTCTTAAACATGGCTGCGGAACAGCAACTGTGTAACTAAGAACAGATTGAAAAATCAGCCATCCAGTTGTGAATAAACGTTTATTATCCCTTGGCCATAGTTTAGATATTTGTAAAAGTATCTTCTAAAGAAGTATTGGCCCTCAGATGATCTTTTGTAAGCAGAACACCTTCTACACGCTAAATTTATGTTACTTATTAATAGGCTTATAAAGGATCCGCCAGGGTAGCCGAGAGTGCTAATGCGCTGCTTCCTGGACTGGGGTAGGCGCGCCAGTCCTGAATCGAATCCGCATGGCGGATTAACGACGAGGGCCGGTATGCCGGTCAGCCTGGATGTAGTTTTTAGGTGGTTTTCCACATCTCACTTTGTGAATGCCGGGCTGGTCCCCACGTTCCACTCAGTTACACGACTCGCACGATCGCACTATTTCGTGGCTTCCACTAGACGCAGACAGCTGGGGTCCACTACTTACATCGCGGAGGATTCGGGGTGGCGGCAGGAAGGGCATCTGACCACCCTCTGCAACCAACACTGCCAAATCCGTAATAACAAGGCCGACCCCGCGTTGGCGCGGGACGAGGCCCAAAGAAAGAAAGAAAAAAAAGCCTTGTAGAGGAATTTTCATACTTACTTTATTACAAAATGGTGTTTTCAACACAACCAGCTGCCAGTTCTTAGCGCATCTATTTAGCGCCCTCTACAGCCCAGTTTTTCCTAGTCGCCTGAGTCTGTATATTTGTAGTAGTTGGCCTTAGTCTCTGGCATAAATTACAAGTAACTTACGCAAATATTTTATCTTGTGACGCCTATTACGTTTATATGTTGACAAGAGCCTCTACCTGCGGGCGTTTACTAATGAGCAGTCTTTCTGAAGTACGATATATGTAGTCTGGAGCTATCTAAAGCCATGGCTTGCAATAACTCCTGTTTCACCAATTTCGTTTATGACAAGAGAACTCGGCTTCATGTAACTATTGCTGCACCATGTGATCTAATAAGTGATTACGCTTACTTCACAAATATTTTTCTATTAATATATTATTAAGTTTGTAAAAAAAAATATTTTGGAACTGGTGTATACATTTTTAGGGCTAATATTTCTGAAGAAGATATTTTTACAAATATGGAAATCATGGTCAATGGATACTAAACCTTTATTTGCAACTGGTAGGCTGATTTTTCAGTCTATTCTGAAAAAGAAAGTGTTGCACCCCTGCTTATCAGCAGGTGTGTGTGAGTGTGTGTGTGCGTTCGTGTGTGTGTGTGTGTGTGTGTGTGTGTGTGTGTGTGTGTGTGTGTGTGTGTGTTGGTAGGACTTAGACTCAAGGAATTTGTGAAAGAATAAGCTTTATGAAATACAAAACTAAATCATTTTGCTGTGAAATAAACACCAAACGTTACCCAAAGTATAGGCGGCCCAAAAGTGCCCATCTTTGCACGCCTGTCGATCGATGGCATAAAATACCCTGCTGCTGTATGCAGCACATTGTAACTTGGCCTGTTGTCCACAAGATGGGTAAAATGTTGCTCCTCAAGCCTGGTCGTCCTATGGTCATCCAGTCTTTCAGGCGGATTTCTGCGAAGAGTTGTTGCAACTTTATACTGGTTCCAAGCATTTTCAGTCGGTATCCTGTCAGTATCGGTTGCAGCTGGTTTCACCGTTCTGGGTGAAGGTATTCAGGAGGTTGGGTGCGGTACTCTTGTGCATTTTCATCAGGGCTGTAGTAATTTATAGTGAGATACAAGTTCTGAGCCGATACTACACAGCCCGATAAGCACCCTCGACAGTGAAGCTGGGCGTCGGATGTAATACCAGTCCAAAAACTGACATACCTTCGTGGTGACCCTGTGTGATTGCGTACCTGAGATGTGCATTGATGCCTGCCCCCCCCCCCCCCCCCCCTTCCACACTCTTTTATGATGGTCATCTGACGCTACAAACATCCTGTACTTTTTGATGAGGACCACCCGATGCCACTGATACAGATTTCATTCCATCCGTTCCCATTCCCTCATTATTTGTGCACTACGGGACTGGGACTTTTGCACTTTTTTTTCGTAACGGGGGCGCACAAGGGCCAAAATGAACGTGTGCAGACGCTTGTGAATTGTCTGGGCCGACAACAGCCTTCCCATTTGCGCAATTATGTTTTATTCTTCTCAGGATCCTTAAGAGCCAGTTGGTGCTCTTGGCAGAGAACGATCAATACGTTACAGGTCTTGAGATCTCTGACGATTGCGGTGTAATGATGGAGTGGCTCCTGTGTGGTGTACTCCAGCTCACTGGGCAACTTCCAGTGCTGACAGCTCTTCTTGCCGCAAAGAAGCAACGTATCTAAGCTTCAAAACACCGTTAGATGCATGAGGAAAGACTGAGGAACGTACTCAAGACGGATTGTCCAGGTAACGATTAAGATAATTATGCAGTCTACTAAACCTTACTGACAATGGAGGTCTACTTTCACCTCCAACACGTATGTGGATGTACTGGATTTCCTACTGTCGAAACGGTATTGTGACTGACGTTGTCGATAAACAAAACACAGACTATGACTTTAATTGGCCTGTTCATTGTTGTATAAAATCCAAACATAGCAGCAAGATATGTTTTTGACTACGCGCTGATAAGATCACACTGTTTCACTACAGGAGATTGTATCAAGGGATAGGAGAAAGCACTTTCGCATCTTCATACAAACTCCGAACGCCAAATTGAAGTGCGTGTCAGACGTTACAGCGTATCAATATTAGTGAATTTCTGTCTTATTCCATTCGCGTCCTTAGCGAGGGAAAAATTTCTGTCAGAATGCTCCGTATGCACTCGGTGTCAGCTCAGATTTCCAAATTACCAGATACAAACAGCTGTTGTAGATGTACACACTTTTAGCTGAGAAACACTATGTCAGTGGCGTGTGTTTCTGGTCCGTGGTAAAGAAATCCACTCCCCCGTCCCCCTCAAACAATCAGGTCGAAATGGTTTTCATCGCTCCAGTGGACTGGAAGCAATGTGTAGAAGTAGCGGAAACAATAGTTTTGGAGAAGAATAAATCTTAACTTCTGTATTATTAGTACATATTCTCTGTCGATATACTGAATTTTGGGACTTGCCCACACAGCTATCTCAACAGTGGAAAGCCAATTATGACGATACGAACGTAAGGACAACACAACAACCATTCCGTGAGTGGCAAAATCTACAACCCAGCCAGCAATCAAACCTGGGCTCCTTCACTTAGCAATCCACCGCTCTGACTGCACAACCGATGCGGACGTTCCCTGTTACATCCCTGTTGGCCCAGTGGGCTAGTGGAAAGGTGCGCGACAGGACAACCGAGAAGTCGTGGGATCCAATATCGGTCGAACTGGATCAATATTCAGTCTCCATTTACTGTAAACTTCACTTTTCAACTATGTGAAGACTCGCCAGGAACGACACATGGTTCGGATTCCATGCTAAATTCGGCGGGTCCTCTTTTCCTGGTAGGCTTACTAGGGTAGTGACGACCAAATATACTTGCACCAGGCCTTGGCAACCATACTGTGATAAGGGATTATAAAGTGAGCCATACGGTGTTGTCGTTGTGGTATTCAGTTCGAAGACTGGTCTGATGCAACTCTCTATGCTTCTGTATCCCTTGAAAGCCTCCTCATCTTCGAAAAACCATTGCAACTTCCATCCTTCTGAATCTGCTTGTCTCCCTCTAAGATTCTTATTCCCCCTACCCCCCCCCCCCTAATATTCATCCAGTACTAAACTGGTGATCACTTGATGTCTCAGAATATATCCTATCAAATAATCCCTTCTTCAAGTCAGGTTATGCCACGATTTTCTTTGCTCCCCAAATATATTTAATACCTCCTAATTAATTATATGATCTACCCATCTAATCTTTAGCTTTCTTCTGTTGCGCCATAGTTCAAAACCTTCTATTCTTTTATTGTCTAAACTGCTTATCGTTGATTATCAGTGTCAAAAACAGAAAAACGTCGATGTGCTAGCAGACCGCATTTCCCGATGTAAGCGAGAAATCAGCTGAAAAATTACCGGAAGTACCAATCAACCTATCCTTAACGAACTGTTTTTCGATCTAAAAAGCAAATCAAAATGTAAATAACTTAATTACAGACCACTGATGATACTTTAACTGAATAAAGCGAAACGCCTCTGCTGAAAAAATAACGCTTTTTGTAGTTGCAACGACAGGCCAAAAATACCCTCAAGAAGAACACAGAGAGTTGTGCTCGTTCTGAGTAGCGTTTGGGATATCACTCGTGGAATGTGCAGGTTTAATAGAAGTTCACATGTGTTCGACACGAGTAGCTTTATCTAAATATATCTTTCTTCTATATGAGAACAAGGTTGTACAAGCACAGTTAACGTTGTTGCACATTTCCTCTCATAAAATGAACCATATTCTAGGACCAGTGTCTGGATACTTCAAATGGGTCTAGAGTCTAGAATGCTAGGAATCACTATTTGTTGGGAACTCGTAGTTGCCGAATAAAATACGAAATCAAGTACAGTAATACGTCCCTCTCAGAGTAGTGTCTTGGAGACAAACACATATGAAGCCCGGATAGGTTTTGACACGTAATTTTTCAGGTAGCCATTTCGCCAACATTCGGACTTCTTCTAATTTATTTGGTAATGCCTCATCGACAAACTTTGAACAACGATAATATACACACCACTTTTCGTCGAGCGTTATTTCCTTCATCAGTTATTTGAGACAGGAGAGACTCGGGTTTGAGATGTGGATCTTATTTGCTTTTCTATCTTTTCCTTACAATATTTAAAGAACTGTTACTATTTGCCATTTATTACAACAATAAGTAGAGCTTGCTGCACAAGAATTTGACTGTATTTCCTTGTCTAAACCCTCTAAAAAAATAACATCAAGGCTTTAACTAAAAATTTAATAGCGTTAATACTTTCTCTTGCAACAAATTTAATGAATGTTAATTTAAGAATTTCTCATTTTAAAACTACTTTTAAAAATATTCATATGTTTCATGGGCAGATACCGCACGTGGCATGGTCCCAAACATTGCCTTTCCCAGTGCCAAAAATGTAGAAAAAGAGTGATATAAAATTAATTCCCATAATCTGATTACTTACTTACACCGCTGGTGAGATAGCGAATCAGTTGATACCAAACACAGACCTATGAGCTGATTAACTTAAAAGTTTTTTTAATAAAATTCTTGGATTTGACCATTAAAGTTAATATCCTCCGACCATCAAACCACACCGTCTTCATGCCCTCAAGGCAGACTATAGGACAGAGGGGTCTAATGATTTTTGCTGGCCACCTATTAATTAAAGTCTTTTAAAATCCCTCAAGATGGCTGATTGCTTTAAAATTAACAGCCGTTACGTTCATATATGAACCAGACGGCAAGCAGTCTCGCAGGGACACCAATTTATCGCGCGCTTCGGAGGTTTGGTGTTCAGACAGTCCTGGCAGCGTAATCTTCAGACCCCAAGCCACGTCTCAAGTCTGGACACAGGAAGCGTTCGCCCCACCGCCTCCATTTTGTGTTGGCATCTGACACCATTTCGCGTATCGCGGAGGTGTGCTGAGGAGGAATGTTGGTGGTAACAGAAGTTCAGAAATCCCATCTCTCATCCTCAGTCGTACGCAGTTGTTCGAAGATGAAAGACGTCCCTCTTTGTAAGTAACAGTAACTCGGAAGTGGTCGCCATCTTAATCAAGGATGGAAAGTTTGAGAAGCAGTCTCGTCTAACATCCTACTGATGTCGAGTGTCATGAGTTCCGATCAGAATGTGTCAACAACTCCGGCTGTTACTCACGCACCGTTACGAGAAGCAGCACTCCTTCGTCTAGCATTGCATCTCCACCAGCAATAATGTCCTAAGTCACATCGACGCGCCTCTCTTTTTGCTTTTGCCCCTCAACACTCGTGGTTTGCTTTCACTGTGGTCGAGCTAGTGTCCACAATCATTTTCATGAGTGTGTCTATTATATTTACTTGCCTAGAACAGTATGGAATCTCGTCATTATTCGTGATGATCGCGTCATAATTTTTGGAACAAGGCTACCTGGAATTATGTTTTCTTCGGTAACAATATATTTTCCAATTAAAGTCTAAAAATACTTCTTACTTACTGTAGTTTTCTCCCGTCCGCTTCCTATTTCTTCCATTCAAAATTTAGACAACAACATCTCCTGCCAATAGCAGAAGAATCTGACAGATAACGCGATCAACTCATAGTAGACAGCAGGAGTGTGACTGTCTGTCTCACAGGAAAATGGTGCGAGGTCATTTATGAATCTTTAATCCCAGCCGTCGCAGACGTGTGAATCGTTTCGTTCAGTGTAACACCCCGTTATGTCCCAGAGATTAAACCAAAAATCTCTTGTAGCTACAAACTTACGGAATTTAACGTTTTCAATTTTTCTTAAAATCTTTAACGTAAACTGCAAGTGTAAAACAAGATAAAAAATTTAAGATCTCCTGATTTTTTTCAAAAATTTCAAGAACACAAATGTAAAATGAACATCAAAAGAGAAGTTTCTTTATAGAACAGAGGATTTTCATAACATCGTACACATACATAACATTAGTATTACATTAAGATCTTCGACGTATGATTGTCTTCCTTGTAACACAAACACATACTTCGTGAATTCTACAGGTATAACTAACAAGGAATTCCTTGAGTGTGACGTCGCAAATTCAGTCTTTAGTAAGGCTCATTTGAAGGGAAAATATTAGCTGCTAATGACGCACCATGTGCACCAGAAAGCCGACAGAAAATGTGTGTCAGGGGGGTGCAAAGATCGACCCTATATGGGATGTATGTATTACACTTCAAAAAATGGATATCGTAGAAATTCTAGAAATGTTGAAAACACCGAATGAAAAATGGCGTATCACGATGATTGCAAAGGTTCGCACCATTAAGATCGAGGGAGAACTCCTTGGGAGCCACAAACCGTGCATGACGTTCAGATAGATGTCCACTCTTAAAAAATGCATATAGAATCATATTGGTGTGACAGGGTGATGAGAACATGTATTGTGATGGCATGCAGCCGAATGCGCTACAGTCCGTAGTGGAGCTTATTGTGAAACTGGCTCTCCTTTAAAGCGTAGCTGCAGATAGTGTAATAATATGTTTTATAGGCATGAAAAAAATAAAAGAAATATCCGTAGGCTGAATTTTCCCAGTGGCTCCAGGTTGTATGAATTGCAATGTCACATACTTTTCAGGAGGGATAGTTCGTTTTAAAGGAGTGCGATTTTTATACGCAGACCAGTAATCAAGCAAATGAAACTTACTGTAAGCAGCTGTTGGCCAAAAACAGTGCTCATACCGTAATTGTACCTCTCTAACGCCCATTCTCCACTGTTGCTTGCTATGACATAAATATTTTCGACTGCCCTCGCAAGATAACGCACTCGTAAGGAACAATGTAGATTTAGAAGCACAACGAAAATTTTCTAGTTAATTACCTTGACGCTTGTGAGCGTAATTCATAGAAGATTGGTTAAAAATGATATTTTTCGTTGTGTGAGACGTTTCGTTCTTCAAATGACAGATAGGTACTGAAACACCTTGTACTAATTATTTTCTGAAGTTTTTAGAGCTGTAGAAATTTCAAAGAAAAGTATCATGCTCTTCCTATATCAAATTTTCTCTGTTACCTTAACTATCAGCAAATATGTTTCTGAAAGGACAAAGTAAGGGCTGCATACGCTACAGGCGTTCGCCTGGAATAATGCTTCTAATATCATGCCCATTGGAATAATGCTTCTAATATCATGTTCACTTTCAACACATGTCGCCACTCTCTAGGCGATCTGCGTATAGAAATTAGGTGTGAGATCGGTTTGTCGCAATAGTGGCAAAACAACTCCTAACTAGTAGAAAAACAAACAAACGAAGGAAAGCACAAGCCCATGATATTGGAGAAGTCCAACTGGTACGAAACTGAAGGAAATAATATGTTTCATGTATAAAATACGTAACACTCAGAGCGTTCACTTGTTAACACCTGTCAAGTTTCACTGAGTACGAATGGCAACGCAAAATACAATTTTGGTTAAAAGTTTTGGAAATTGTCAGTTAAGGCTTGTTTTGGAAACGATCGAAGCACTGATGACATATGTTTGGATGTCCATTGATATGCTATGCAGACAACACTGCCCTTTGAACATAATGCTTTCGTGCGCTATCTTGCATCAAACTTGCACTGAGTCACATCCCATGTGAAAGTGGATTTTGTGAAAGAACAAGACTTGCACTGAGTCACATCCCATGTGAAGATGGATCTTGTGAAAGAACAAATTCCATGAGTGTGTGTGTGTGTGTGTGTGTGTGTGTGTGTGTCATAAATTACGAATAAAATTCCGCTCATCCGCATCTTAATTAATGATTAATGGTGATGATAACGCTGGTCGCACTAGTACGTATAATATCACCGACGGGTAGAATCGCCGACTATGTCAGCAGATGTCGCACTCGCAATGTAATACCTATCATTATCGTTCTTGATATTCGGACCAAATATGGTGCATCATTATCACGCTCCTTACCAGTGTTTCAACAAACAGTGGAAACATTTATCACTGGCGACAACTTCCGTAGAGTACATTCACATCATTTTTTTTTACTATCAAAAACAGTCTTGATCACATTTTATTTCTTATGGTGACCGGTTTCGACCACTACTGTGATCATCTTCAGACCAATGAGTAAGGACCTCCTTCTGCTGAAGAATCACTAGTGATTACTCATTGGTCTGAAGATGACCACAGTACTGGTCGAAACCGGTCACCGTAATAAATAATTTGTGATGAAGACTGTTTCTGATAGTAAATTTTTGTAACACTTCGATCACTGTTTCACTCCCACAATGTATTCAAAAGTAATACATTTATATCAGCTTCTAATCTACCTCCGTCGCTTTCGTTGGTAAAATGTAAAAAAGCGCGGTGTTCCTGTAGTGCTCTGTTGCCTGTAACCAAACTGTTTCCGCTCACTGCATCAGCTTAGCGTGTGCAAAGCCACATCTACAGCCGGCCGGTGTGGCCGAGCTGTTCTAGGCGCTTCAGTCTGGAACCGCACGACCGCTACGGTTGCAGGTTCGAATCCTGCCGCGGGCATGGATGTGTGTGATGTCCTTAGGTTAGTTAGGTTTAAGTAGTTCTAAGTTCTAGGGGACTGATGACCTCAGATGTTAAGTCCCATAGTGCTCAGAGCCACTTGAACCATTTTTTAGCCACATCTAGGTGTCATCTTTCGTGAACCAGCACGCATGCAATTTTAAGACACGTTGTAATTTGGATATTAGTCCAGCTACCCAAAATTACTCACACTTTTTACTGCAATAAAACTGATTTGAAATTTCTGTGTATGAAACTGTGAGTTTTACCACTACCACTGTATATTAGTATGGCCAGTTACCCCCATATAATGAGGAGGGAACATCTTGTGTGCTACAACACTGCAGTCTACCTAATCTAGGCTAACCCACAGCACCCATCGAAGTGAAGTAAAGACTCGGCTTATGTTCCGTTTCAGAGAGGGCGTGCGGCAGTGAGGAGAAGCTTCTACATGGTGGCGTCTTCGTGCTGGAGTCCATCCCTCGTGTGGCCACGGGGAAGGTTAGCAAGGGACAGTTGCGGCGAGCTCTCCAGGAGAGAACAATGGGAAAGGTGTAGCTGCTCTCCCAGTAACAGCAGCTGCCGGCTCTCCGGATTGGCTACAGTCTGACGTCAGCAGCCTACACAACAACTCACTTGGCATCCCATGTACATCCATGCCACCTGGTGTACAATCACCTCCGTAATAAAGTGAACAAACCTTCCTCAGTAAAAACTGTGTGCCAAAATTAATTAAAAACAATCACGAGACAAGCAGTCAAGAAGAAGAATTTCTCCAGTAGGGTAAATCGGTACAGAATGTTTAATAATATATGCTGCTCATAACAATTAGGGGATCAATCGAAATATCCTGATACGTCGTAGGAACACTGATTTGTCTAGGATTACAATCTGTCAGCCTGTGAAAAGTCTAGGTATTGCTTCATCTGTTAAAATCAATTTTAGATGTTCAGCATGTTAATATTGCCGAGAAGAACCGCGACTGAATATTAACTTATTTTCTTTTACGTCATTGGTCTTTTGACAGTCTCGGTAGCAGCTCCATATTCGAACAAAAGAGCTGAAATACGAATGTCATTAATATTTAAACATGTCTATCTGCTATGTGCACAGCAAGTCCAAACCTTGTATAAAATTTTAAGGGATTTTCTTACTACAAGAAGGTCGGAAAAACCACAGCTAACACCAAACAGTTTTGTACCGTGGTATTTCCGATCAGAGCCTTCCCCAACGTTGGAGCTACCTTTGACGATCGGAAAGTCACGACTAAAACGTTTGTTGTGGGAAACACCAATTCGACGCCACTATGGTACCGTTCTTGTGATGTGAGAAGACACTCCATAGCGATTAAAGATGTTTAATTGCGCAAATTACCACTTGCTACGATGAGAATGCTAGAAAACAAAATCGTATCCCTAAAACGAAACCATCTGGTAGGGCTACAAAGTATTGTGACATTTTGCAGAAATCAGTCCTACAGGTGAGAAACGAAGTTCGAAAAAAAGAAGAAAAAGAAACAGCTACTTGTCAACTTCCTGAAGGAAACTGAATCACGTGGAAGAAGGTACATGTGGAAGATTTTGATCCTCCTCGTGAATGAAGGACATTACTTAACATTTTGATTTGACGTAGGAGGTCGATTTCACGTATACCAAACTTCTGCTTGTTCTCAAAAAGCAAATTACGTTCCAGAGGAAAGACACGACTTCAACACATATTCTGGATGTAATTGGATGTGCGTGAAAAAAAAAGGAAAAAAGTGTCAGGAAGAAAGTTATCAGCAGAAACAGAAAATATTGTATACCGTTCTATGCAGACGGGAAGAAAATTAAAGGACGATAGGCTAGTAATTCATATCGTTGAGACTTCGGTTAACTTAAACTCGATTTTCAAAACATACTGACAACGTAGTTACATAGTACGAGTCAAAAGCAACGTAAGTGCGCCGATCAAGATCATCGTTGTATGACTTGGAGGTTACTCAGGTTCTGCTGAATGTGGATTAATGTGCAAGGCGGGAACAGCTACTTGTGATTACCATCGGTAGACGAACTCTGCAAATTTTGAGGAGTGGTAGAGGAGAACGTTTGTTCCAAGTTAACCGAACTGCAAGAACAGTGTGCTGTTGTAGTTAGCCGGCCGCTACGGTCAAGCGGTTCTAGGCGCTTCAGTCCGAAACCGCGCGGCTACTACAGTCGCAAGTTCGAATCCTGCCGCGGGCATGGATGTGTGTCATGTCCTTAGCTTAGTTAGGTTAAAGTAGTTCTAAGTCTAGAGGACTGATGACTTCAGATGTTATGTCACATAGTGCTTAGAGCCATTTGAACCATTTGTTGTAGGTATGGGCACACTTCATATTGCAGAAAAGAAATCGAGAAATCACCAACAAAAAGATCACTAAGTGTAGAAATGTTTGGTTATTTGAGAAGATACAACATGACAACATGGAGAGACAATGCGAAAATGCATACCCATTGCACAAATAGAACAGATCCAAGAAGGAAATGTATTACATTGTTATGCCATTCAGTTGCCATACTGTTGCCGTACATGTGTCGTCTTGATGTGATCGAGTTATCGTGGAGACAAGTGAAAGATTGTGTAACATGTGAGGTCGGGACTTGACGTCACGGCGGTGGGGGAATCGGCCATTCGTAGTTCAGCAAACGTCGCTTCCTCGCGTGGGACCTGGGTTCAAATGGTTCAAATGGCTCTGAGCACTATGGGACTTAACATGTGAGGTCATCAGTCGCCTACAACTTAGAATTACTTAAACCTAACTAACCTAAGGACTTCACACACATCCATGCCGAGGCAGGATTCGAACCTGCGACCGCAGCAGTCGTGTGGTTCCGGACTGCAGCGCCTAGAACCGCTCGGCCTGAGACATGGTTTTGGAGGAGATGGTGACCGGAATTCAACACCGAAACATCTCTAATTACAACAGTCCTTTATTCATTTTGGTGCGAGACAGAATTGCAGCAGATCGGAGGCTAAGCCCTCACTGAAGTAGTTGGCTGTAGATGCGTTGCTTACCAATGTCAGCAACTGCCATGTCGGGAGACAGCACGTGTTAGCAGCGGTGAGCACCTGCGTCAGCGATGCCGCCGGAAGCTCATGCTACCGCGTCCCGTTATCGATGTGTGACAGGTGCAGATTCTGGAGGCCTTATGTCTCGTGGTTGCAGCGTACCACATCGGAACGGATAGTGTTTAAGTTGTTGTACCCAGCGTGGCTGAAGTTGAAGGCATACACCGGGACTAGGCGGTGATCAGCAGTGATGAGGGTCGAAAAGACCTGTTGAACAGCGTTTCGGGTAGCCACTAGCCCAGAATCGAACAGTTGTTTCTCTAGGAGGCTATGGTCAGCATCAGTCACCCAGCAGGTGACACGATGGTGTGAAGGCACTAAGTTATCTGCATATGGTCACCACCTCATGTGGGTGCTTGTAGCTACTGGAGATGAAATTCTTGGAAGGGGTCTGAATACTTCTTCTGGCACTTCACTAGTCTTCGTCTCAAATTTACCAGCTCATGACTGCCGTTCGAAAGCACGTATACACCCCTATACTGTCGTGTACAGAGAGCGTCAGCGATCATCTGAGGACGTCTGAGAGTATCTGAGAGTGAGGGTCTACTCTGGACGAGAGAAGGGGTATTAATGAAAGCCTGATGGCCACAACTTCTTAAACAGCAGCACCCCCACCCTGGGAAAGACTACAGGCTGGAGTGGCCGAATGTCGTCATTGAGTGGCGATTCCATTCGTTCTGATGTTTATATTTGTTCACTCAGATCCAGCAGTAGCTTAGCCAGAGCTGTAATATTCCTCATCTTTACCGTGCAGAGACGCTGAATGGCCCCTTACGTTTGACACGCTCCGTCGGCATCCTGAATAAGCGCTCTTTCAGTCTAAATATATCCTCTTGTGAAAAAGGGTCTGGACTCTAGGCTGATGCTCTCTTGTCTCTGTACGACGTCTTTTTTATTGAGCGTCGCAGGAACAGTTCATTGCTAGACGAAGTCATAGTGCAATATTCCTGCCCTCCTGTAGACATCCAAGCTTTGGATTGTGACCTATATAAATTTTTGGACAAGAAAAACAAATGTACCATGTTAATAGAAAGATACAAGCTCCTCTTCCTGTGGTTAACCTAGTGAATTTCTCTCGTATGCACGCACAGACATCGCTCTTCATTACAGTAGTCCTTTCTGAGGGGGCGGCATCCTTCCTAAATAAAAGCGTCTGTGGTATTTCATTATCCACAACTGTCGCAACATAACGAACGTCATCAGTAGTTTCCTGTGCAGCCTTCGCAGTACCTACAGTAAAATTAACATCTGCAGCTACACTCTTCACGACACAAGAATCAATGCCACATGTACTTCCCTGTAAATCTGGCCAAGGCTCCACGGCCTGTATATATCGCCCATTATCACCTGATGTGATAGTTACTTCTGCAGCTAATCCAGTCTCACCCATGTTGCCATTCCCACTCTCATTTACTTCAGCACAGCAGACACTCACTTCATCTGCCACTACAGCAAATTCACACTCCGTGTTATCACAAGATATTGGCACTGATAATTCTTCATTAACTTCCACAAGTACTGTGTGCATCAATTAAACTTACACTGTCAACTTCATTATCCCTATTTCCTGATTCTGTGCAAGTGCTACTCCTATTTAATCTCTCAGTCCTTCTGTAATGCCTAATGTTCTCTGTCGCCGGAGAAACAAATTTGTCGTTTTTAATCCATTATTCGTCCTTGCCTTGTTGCAGTTTCTCTTCTTGCTCTGGAGTAACTCTACCGCGCAAAGCTAAGATTTTTCCCAGGTCAGCCTTTATTCATTTAGCTTTCGCACGCACATAAGCAATTGAACTGTGCAAAGCTAAGTTGTTTTCCCACTCAACTTTTACTTTTTTTAGTGTATTTGCAATATTTTCTCACAACGCATCTACTTGGGATGCTGAAATTGGCAACGTTTCCTCCTGGGTAGTCCATTGTGGTATCGAAAACGACATGGTAACCGTGTATCAGTTACACAAAATCTAACAAACGACAAAAGAAGAATATGGAATGACGACGATGGCATATACACTACTGTGACATAATCTTCCCTCCAAAACGGCTACTCATGACTGCCACTTCAAAACAATGAGCCATACTCCTTGCCCACACAAAGAAACACATTACCCATACGAAATGGCAGGATGTAACACACGTTTTCTCACAATTACCAGCACGCTGTCTGAGTTTACTTTCCTTGTACTGTGCATAGAAATACAATTAAAAACCTACCAAAAAACCCATAGACTTGCCATGACCCTTGCAGTCAAACGAAGTCACAAAATCTGCTACACTCACCGCACTACCTGTTTACAATGTAGAGGTGGTAGTGGCCGCTTTAGAAAGTTGTCGTGTACTGCTGACACCAACCTACTGAAGTGTAAGAAACCAACACCTCAACCACGCATATTCAACACATGCCAAACAGATGGACGAAGCTCTTAGTGAAACCTGCAGAAACATAACAGGTTGACTGAAATCCACTCCAGTCGAAAGGCCTTACCAGCTGGCAGGAATAGCGCCACCTCCTGTTTGAAGAGAAATGGCTGAAAATGAGGAAAGAAAGAAAGTGAAGCAGGAGAAAACGCATCCTCTCTATTGGCACGAACCGCACCCCAAACGACTGAAGTGAAGGACGGGTTTCCTTAGATCATCGACGGCACTTGGAACCACCGTTCAAAAAACTAAGTTGCAACTGTGGAGGGCTACAACCTACCTTCTCATTTCCTGGAAAGGAGTTTCAGAAACTCTAGTTCCTGGATATGATGGGAAATGAACGATTCGGAAGTCGCTGAGTAGACTGAGATATGGAATTGGCAAATGAAAGGTTAAGTTGTCAAGACAGAGCTTTACTGACAAGACGATATTCACTGTGGCTGTGGAGAAGACCAGACTGTTCATCATATGCTTCAATCTCAACTGTGTCCAGCCTCCTGTACAGAAGATGAACTTCATCAAGGAATAGATAATGCTTTGGAAGTGGGCAGGTATTTGGGCGAAAGTAATATAATCATATCTGTGTATAATATTTATGTTTCTGATACGAGAATAAAGAAATAAACCGCGCGTTTTTGGCGCCAGACTATTGCTGTCGGGACGTAATTCCAGGACGGCGGAGGAATCGTACGTTCGTAGAGCAGGAAAAGGAGACACTTCCTCGCATGGACATGGGTCGTGGAGGTTGCGGCGACTGGAGTCGCACGGCGAACCTATAGTGAAACATCCCTAATTTCTCATTTATTCATTTTGGTGCAGAGACGATATTACAACAGGCGGTAGGTAATCTTCCATCAGTGATGTAGTTGTCTGTAGATATGCCTCCCAGCAATGTCACAAACAGCAGGTCCTGGAGACACACGTTAGGAGTGATGGCACTGGTGTCAGTGAGGTCACCAAAGGCTGAAGGTATTGTACCCCAACATCGATGAATGGCAGGCATAGCCCCTGGAAACCTGATTACCTCATGGTTGTAGTTTAACACAATAAGGTAATGATGAAACTGTAGCACCTAGCACGGCCAAAGAAGATGACATATGCCTGCACAGGGTCATCAATAATGACGAGGGCCCATACAAACTGGTGAACAACCACACTGTAGCTAGACAACCACTAACCCAGTCTCAATCATGCTCTCACCAGGGCCTCTGGATCGCAGGGTCTCAGGTTAGTTTCCAGCCAGGTTGGGGATTTTCTCTGCCCAGGGACTGGGTGTTTGTGTTGTCCTCATCATTTCATCATAATCATCATTCGTGACACTGGCTAGATTGGATTGAGTAAAAAGAATTGGACTGTGTAATAATTGGGACTTTGTACATGCGATGATGACCGCGCAGGTAAATGCCCCACAAACCAAACATCATCATCCTCATCCTCATCATCATCATCATCATTATCATTTTCACCAGGGAAATGGTCGCCAGCGGAATATAATCACCTGGCAGGTGAACCGCCAGTGTGAAGGCGTCAAGTTGTCTGGATGTGGACAGCTGCTCAGATAGATGGCTGCAGCTACTGGAGACAAAGTCTTGAAAGGCGACAGACTGTTTCATCTGGTGCTGCAGTGGTCTTTGCCACAAAGTTAACAGTTAATGAAGACTGTTCCATTTGGCATCACATATACCCCCTGATAATGTCATGTACGGAGAACATTGGAGAGCATCTGAGAACATCGGAGAGTATTCAAGAGTGAGTGTCTGATATGGGGGCTTCGAGGGGTGTTTATGAGTTCCTGCTGGCCAGTACTTTCGAACAACAGCAGTCTCAAACCAGAAGGGACGACAGGCTAGGACAGCTGGGTGTCACTTTTGGGAGTCGATGACTTCATTCATTCTGATGTTATTATCTAATCCTTCTGGAGCTTCCTAAATGGAGCTGCAATAATTCCCATCTTTCATCTTTAGAGGTGTCGGCTAGCTTCTTCCAATTCGTCAGCACCCTGAGTAGATGTTCTTTCGCTGAGAATATGGCTTCTTGTGAAACATTTTCTGGAATTAGGCTGCTGCTCGTTTCCTTCGATGTGTCGTCGTTCTGCTGCACGTCGCGGGGACAGTTCATTAGTTCCAGCGGAACAGTGGTACAACAGAACACACACTACAATGGAAGGGTAACACGCTGCTGAAACGCCAGATTCAAATTTAATCACAGATGTTTCCGTGTAACAACAAATATTGTAACATCTTCATGTTTTCGCAGTGCAAACGATATATAGCCGAAATACTATAACAAGCGAAATTTATAAAGCTGCACACACGAAATTGAATGGAGAGTATGCTGTAACATTTTCTATCCATATCTGTATGTTTTATGTAAGTATACTCTAGATGTGTTGAGTAAAGTGAAGGACAATAAATTTAAAAAAAGATTATTAACGCCATAGATTTGGAATTGTGGAAAACATCTTAAACATTTTAATAACTGACTTTGAACAAGACGACAGTGGAGAAAGTGGCAACAGTCAACTCAGAAACAGCACTGAAAGCGAATCCATGTTTTTACTTCAGGTTAACGCAACCACACCAGCTGACATGCTTATAAACTGACACGGAAAGGTATGGATTTGGTCACATACTTAAAGTCGTTCTCTGTTCTTCGAAAAATTAAGATTAAATGGCGATAAACGTTCAAATATTTACATCACAAGAGACAGTGTAACGCGTAATTATCTCACACAAATATCTGAAACACATCAATTACCTTGTGACGCACTGGTGGTGAAGGTAACAATAGAGTGGTCGACATGGATATCTTCTAAACCACGACATCACATCACTGTTCATGTGCGGACGTCCTTCTTCTTGATCAATGGTACCATGTGACTAAGGACATAACATCACTGATTCCCTGTCACACAGATGAAAAGCAATGGTGGCCAACGTATTGAGTGCAGAACCACAAATCAGATACTTCGGAGCCGCTCGTAAATAATGATAGACGTACAAGTGGACGGGTTAGTAAAAAGTGCAGGTAACATGCCATGAATTTAAGCTATCACTAAGGTAAATCAGCGTCATGAAAATAAGTGACTTTCAAGAGCTAGAACAATGGTAGAATGATTAAAATCGTGTGAGGTAAATGTTCAGGAAAAACATACGCAGTTGTTCTCGGGATACTATGATGAACTTCATTCAAAGGAAACACATGATGTTAAACATTTAAACAGAATGGAATTCAACCATGGTTCATTTCCTAGCCGTCTCTGTCGAAATGTGATTCCCGGAACGTAAATGTGTTGGAACATTTACAGTAAATTTCAGACATTAGTTATTAATATAACAGCCTGAAAGAAGAATTGCGGAACTTCTTGTGCGGAACAGCTATCGACAAGTTATTATCTACAAAAAGATACATCAATGCATGGAATTTTAATCAAATTTATTTGTAAACATCACAACAATACTGCGACCAGGTACAGACAACACCGGACATCTATGAGGTCCCTCGCCCACTGAGTTCTGCTTCCCGCTCTCTGCCCCCACCCGTCACGTATGCAGACTTAAAGTAAACCTGTTCTCCTCCTTTTAATTTTCAGATCTCTTGATCTTCTCCCTATGGGATGCCTGCATTGAAGTAATCAATTTGGTAGTAAAAAATGGTGCTGATATAGCGAAACCATGTAAAGAAAGAAAAAAAACGTGATGTTCCACGGGTAGTTTCATTAACTGATAACCAGAACGTCCTGGGTCCTAGACTCGGACGCAGCCACTGCTTAAATTCTGAATAAAAGTCAGCGTTCGAGGAACGGACACAGTTCCAGGCAACTCCAAAGAGGGTGGAGGAGCGGACAGAGATTCACGGCACTCTCTTGCCCTGGGAGTGGGAAACTTATCCTCAAAGGCCGAAGAATCAGCAGCGATCAGCGGCATAAGGATGCAGAAGGCACTAGATTAGATTAGATTAGTACTTGTTCCATAGATCATCAATACGACACTTCGTAATGATGTGGAACGTGTCAGGTTAATAAAAGGTGTCTATACAAGATATTACATTACACAAAATATTACATGACACTCAATATTTTTAATTTTTTTTTTTTTTTTTTTTTTTTTTTTTTTTGGTGGGGCTGGGTTGGGGAAATTACCTACCCACTTACTATATCCAAAAATTCATCTAATGAGTAGAAGGAGTTGCCATTAAGAAATTCTTTCAATTTCCTTTTTAATGCTATATGACTATCTGTCACACTTTTGATGCTATTAGGTAAGTGACAAAAGACTTTTGTGGCAGCATAATTTACCCCCTTCTGAGCCAAAGTTAGTTTTAACCTTGAGAAGTGAAGATCACCCTTTCTCCTAGTGTTGTAGCCATGTACACTGCCATTACTTTTGAATTCGTTCGGATTGTTAATAACAAATTTCATAAGTGAATATATATATTGTGAGGCTACAGTGAAGATCTCTAGCTCTTTAAATAAATATCTGCAGGATGATCTTGGATGAGCTCCAGCAATTATTCTGATTACACGCTTTTGTGCAATGAACACTCTTTTACTCAATGATGAGTTACCCCAGAAAATGATGCCATACGAAAGCAGAGAATGAAAATAGGCGTGGTAAGCTAATTTACTCAGATGTATATCGCCAAAATTTGCAATGACCCTAATAGCATAAGTAGCTGAACTCAAACGTTTCAGCAGATCCTCATTGTGTTTTTTTCCATTTCAACCCCTCATCAATGCAAACACCTAGAAATTTTGAATATTCTCCCTCAGCTACCGATTTCTGATCGAAGTCTATATATATATATATATATATATATATATATATATATATATATATATATATATATATTAATGGTGTCATTCTATTTACTGTGTGGAACTGTATATACTGTGTTTTGTCAAAGTTTAATGAGAGCCCATTTGCAGAGAACCACTTAATGATTTCACCAGTTAATTATTGTCTGTTGGGTGTAATAGCTATACTTGTATCATCGGCAAAAAGTACCAGCTTTGCATCTTCGTGAATATAGTATGGCCAGTGATTAATATATATTAAGAACAGCAGAGGACCCAAGACCGAACCTTGTGGAACCCCATTCTTGATTGTTCCCCAGTTTGAGAAATCACCAGTTTTTTTGCATATTATGTGAACTGTTTATTTCAACTTTCTGCACTCTTCCAGTTAGGTATGATTTAAACCATTTGAGCACTGTCCCATTCATACTACAGTACTTGAGCTTATCTAGAAGTATTCCATGATTTACACAATCAAAAGCCTTTGATAGATCACAAAAAATCCCAACGGGTGACTTCCGGTTACTCAGAGCATTTAATATTTCATCAGTGAAAGTATATATAGCATTTTCCGTTGAAAAACCCTCCTGGAAACCAAATTGACACTTTGTTAAAACTTTATTTTTACAAAGGTGTGAAGCTGCTCTACAGTACATTACTTTTTCAAGAATTTTGATAAGGCAGTCTGAAGAGAGATTGGGCAGTAGTTGTTGACATCAGACGTATCCCCTATTTTATGCCGTGGTTTAACAATGGCATACTTCAGTCTATCTGGAAAAACACCCTGCTTCAGGGAGCTATTACGTATGTGGCTAAGAATCCCACTTATTTCCTGCTGGAACTGCCATCAATTCCACGTGAGCTTTTATTCCTGAGAGAGTTTATTATCTTCCTAATTTCAGAAGGTGGGTGGAATTTCAATTGTATCAAATGGTGTGGGTAAGGCCTCTTCCATTAACTGCCTTGCTTCTTCTAATAAACATTTAGATCCTATTTTCTCTACAACATTTAAAAAATGATTATTCAAAATATTTTCGACTTCCGGCTTGTTGTTGTCAAGTTTTCATTTGCTTTGATGGTGATGGTGTCATCCTGTACTATTGGTTGCCCTGTCTCCCTTGTAATAATATTCCAAATTGTTTTGATTTTGTTATCAGAGGTATTAATCTCAGACATGATGGACATGCTTCTGGACTTTTTAATAACCTTTCTTAATGTAGCGCAGTAGTTTTTATAATATTTGGCTGTTTCTGGGTCATTACTCTTTCTTGTTGTTAGATACAGTTCAATTTTGTGGTTACAAGATATTTTTATTCCTTTAGTAAGCCAAGGTTTTTTGCATGGTTTCTTATATTTAGATTTAACTACTTTCTTGGGGAAACAGTTTTCAAATTCTCTTACAAGTGTATCATGAAATAAGTTATATTTTAAATTAGCATTGGGTTCCTTGTACCACCTCATTCCAGTCTAACTGCAGAAGATTTCCTCTGAATTTTCTAATTGTTGAGTCATTAATTGAACACACAACTTTGGAGGGTAGTTTTGAATTACTGAATGGAGCTATGTCATATACTGTAACTAGCTGAGCATCATGATCAGAACGCCCATTCTTAACAGGACAAGAATTTATGTTTTTAAACCTATCTTGGTCTATAGAAGTGTTATCTATCAATGTGCTGCTGTCCTTTACTACCCGAGTAGGAAATTTAATAACAGATGTCAAGTTGAAAGAACTGAGCAAGACTTCCAGGTCATTCTTCCTATTACACTCTTTCAGTGAATCAACCAACATTGAAGTCCCCACAAATAATAATTTGCTTTCCCCTATCTGACAGATAGCACAACAAGGCATCCAAGTTTTCCAGGAATAAACGAAAGTTTCCTGAAGGGGACCTATATACTGTTACAATTATAAAAGAGCCCTCCTTCCGTTTAAGTTGACAGGCACATGCTTCTATAAGTTGCTCCAGACAAAACTTTTTTGTATCTAAGCTTTCTACACAGTGATAACTTTTGACATATATGACAACTCCTCCTCCCACCTTATTCTCTCTACTCATATGTGCAGCTAGTTTATAACCACTGATATTTACCTTTTCCATATCAGACACAATGTGATGTTCAGACAGGCATAGTATATCTATTACATTATCAGATTCAATGTCATCTAAATAAACAAGGAGCTCATCTACTTTTTTCTTCAATCCTGGTGAAAAATGGTAACATTATTTTTTACTTTACTTTTGTGAGAATCTACTTTTTTCTTTAATCCACCAATATTTTGGTTAAATATGGTAACATTATTATTTACTTTCCTGTTGTGAGAATTTTGTGAGTTTTGGACCTCTTTGGCACCTGCCTGCCTGAACTTCTCACTGGACTCTGATATTAGTCTAAAAAAGAGGTACATCCATGAGTACTAGTGTCCCCCATTATGGATTTCGCTAACAACCCTGCCAGTTTACCCTTCCCTCTCCTATTGAGATGTAGGCCATGCCTTATGAAATCCCCCCTATCAATAGCCTCGACAAGAATCAATCCAATGTGTGACAGAGTGGCCGCCCTACGGAACTGATCCAACCCCATATTTACCCTCCTGACAGTGGTTCAACTGGGGCTGATCATGCCGCACGAAAGCAGGCACCAGCCCAACATTGCTATGGGTCGTTGCCGAGGTTATTTTCACCAGGTCATACTGAATACTGCAGCCCTGATCCCTATCAGTACTGTTTCCCACTCCACCCACTATCATCACATGATCCTGCTTTGTGAATCCCTTGCACAAGGAACCTATATCCTCTACCACCTGGCTAAGACTTGCACTTGGCTTGAAAAGGTTTGTGACCTGGTACCTGTCACCTAATTTTTCCTGCAAAATCTGGCCCACGCCTCTACCATGGCTGCTACCTAGCAACAGAACTTTCCTCTTACTTTCTACTTTTTTTGAAACAGTTGGTTTCCTAGTGAAATTCTGTTGGATCTTAACTACATATACTTCTACTGGAGCCTCTTCCTTACTTAACTGTGGTAGCCAGGGAAATATATTGGTTGTGCCAATTGGAAAACTGTCCTCTTTCTGTGGCCCCTGTTCCCAGCTACCACTTCCCACCGCTGTTTGCCCTCCTCCCCCCTTAACCTCTTCAGTTCCTCCCTCGCTCTGTCCAAATCGGCCTGAAGGACTCTAATTTTCTCCTCTGTTCAGCTATAATCCTATCTCTTGAGCAAACCCTGCAGGAGAATGGAAACCACTATATTAAAGGCACGCAATGTGTGTGCACAGGACATGTCTTGATTGGCAAAAGATTAAGCTTTAGTATCCCATTTGGATCTCAGCTAGAAAAAAGATCGTACAACCAACGAAAGGAAACAAACTACGAGTCGGAGTGTGGAATGACAGAAATTTGAACATGATTTGCAAACTATGACATCTGACAACTGAAACGCAAAAGCTCAGTCGAAATGTAGTGAGGGTCAGACAAGTGAAATGGAATAAATATAGGAACGTGGTAGTAGAGGAAGGAATAGCGGAAAGGGTTACTGGAGAATATGGGCTCAGAAATAAAAATGAGAAAGGATGTACGTCTCTAAAAAGGCCAATCACAAGAGTGACAAATACAAATACAAGGAACGTAGCTGCGAAGGAACCTAGCGTAACAGGAGAGATGAATCAACTGATTGACAGAAGGAGGAAGTACAAAAATATTCAGGGAAATAGAGAAATACAGAAATATAAGTCATGTGTATTGTAATAAACAGGAAGGGGCAGGAAGCCAAGGCCAATAGGATGCAGGAAAAATGTGAAGAAATCGAAAAAGAAATGGTCGCCGGAAGGACAGATTCAGCATATCAAAAAGTCAAAACACCTTTGGGGAAATTAGCAGTAATGGCATCAACATTAAGTGTGCAATGACAATTCCACTGATAAGCGGAGAGAGCAGATAGGTGGAAAGAGCACGCTCAAGGTGTCTACGAGGGGAGGGTTTGACTGACGAGACTGAGGAGGAATGGGGAGTCCATACGGAAGACATAGAGATTCCAGGTCTAGAGTTCTGTACAGCTTTGGATGACTTGTGACCAAATAAGGCAGAAGGGCAGATAGCGTTCCTTGGGAATACCTGGAATCACTGGAGGAATTGTCAACCAAGTAACTATTCAAGTAGGTGTGTAGAATCAGTTTTTGAATGAAGAGACATACTACCAGACTTTTGGAAAAATACTATCCACACAATCATCTTAACGCTCATGGAACCAATTAGCTGATAAGAATAATATACAGAAAAATGGAAAAGAAACCTATATGCTCTTAGATGATGATCAGTTTGGTTTTGGGAATGTAAGGGTAATAGAGGGACAGTTTTGACGCTATGTTTGATAATGGAAGCGCGATCTATGAAAAAGCAAGACACTTTCATTGGAATATTAGACCTGGAAACAGCGTTAGAGGATGTGTTCGAAATTATGAGAAAATCAGGAAGAAGCTATAGAGAAAGATGGATAATAGGCAATATGTTCACTTAACAGCAAAAAAAGCGGGCCATTGCTGAATGCCACCAATATATCGTAGCTGTGTCACAGGTCCTCTAAATGCCAAAACCCTGTGGGGTACAGTCGTTTGCCTTTACACAATGGTTACCACAGGAGGCCACTGGAGAAAATTGCTCTTTATGGCAGTAAGCCCAGATGTATACTAATAGCACAATAAAAAAATATTAGAACACACGTTATTAGAGATAAGACAGTCTTTAATACTTTTAAATTAAACATTATTACAGTAAGTGATACTTCAGAAGTCTTATGACACTCACTAAATACGATGACGAGTTATGTATAATCCGAATTTGAACCAGCTGTTAACCAAAACTACTTGCGTGTCTGATCGAGACTCGACTAGGCATAAAGAGACGAAAAATATCTAAATGTTCACGAGTATCAGTTTACAAGGCCGAATATCCAAACCTAGAAATAAATGACGATACTTTGAGCACTGCACAGTGAACCCCATGAAGTTAATATTGTCCCTGAGTAATAACAACGAAAAGTATGTTACAAAGTGCATTTATTGAGTGTGAAACACCATGAAAAAAAGTTTTGGTGATGGACTGGGGGCAGAACCCAGTACCTAAATGAACTGCTTACTAAACACAATCAGATGTCAGATATTAAATATGTTCACCATCAGCGTGATAGCGGACGCTCAAATGACGATACACATGATTTTTGTCCTGCAGGCATTCGAAACGAACATTCGCGATTGTCCTATAACTAAGAAAACTCATGAAATATTTATTACTTCTACGCCAGTAGCGAGAGTGCACATATTTGGTTAGAGGTGATACAACGAATACTTCTGTGTTACCTGAGACTACATCCCCGTGCGCATCATCAATCTAGATCCCACATGAAGAGGTGCAGACTATCAAATTCCACTTCATTAGTAGTTAGGATCACACCGTTTGTAGAGACCTGGAGGAGTTTGGCATCATGAAGAAACAATGAAATGGTGGCACAATACAGTCTCGGAGGCTTCAAATCCAGAGAAAAATAGGTATCGGAGCTCAAATCTCAAACCATTGTCAATATTTTCAAAATCTCAAGGCACTTAAAATAAGGAGTAAAGGTCCTATGATCTTACATGAAATTGGTTCGTGAACTAAAATAACATTACTAGCGTAAGAAAGATTACTAGAAACCGAGTATCTACAAGTAGCGACTTCCTAGTCTGATAGCCAAAGCTAATCCAACTCTGTTCCAGTCAGTAACGAATGGGCATGTTTAATGTTGATTTGGAGCAGCACTCTTCTTTCAAGCTTGATTCCGTCAAGCTTTTTCGACCATTTATATCACCCTGATGCGCCCGTATTAATGGGTAACCTTACCCAGATGTACGGATAACATCGCAGTTCCTCGCTCCTGCGATCTCCTCGATTATAATTACTAACAATGCAGAGGTGACAGTAGACCTTTTGAGTTGGTCACCATGCGTGTGCGAGCGTGGAGGGGCCCCCACCTTAAAAAAAAAAAAAAGGAACAGCACTGTCCTGCGTTCTTTACTCGGCGTTACTGGAGGTGAAGAGGGTATATTTGTGGCTGTTCAAAATTGGTTCCCCCAGTGGGAATCGAAGCCACACTTAGCCATTACAAGCTAGCCTCAGTCCAACCAACCACCGAATTTCACATGTATTAGCACCATGTTTTTGTCATAATGGGGTATGCCACAAACGGTAGATAAAGTGTTGAATTCCACGTCAACAATTTTGGTGAATAAGCTATTCGTTGCCTTGATGTCAACGTCATGCAGTGCGAACGCAAAGTCGTGGTATCAAACCCATTCTTTCCCTTTCTTTTTTAAGCCATATTCAATTTATCTGCAAAGATCATCAGTCTGACACAAGGTCAGAAACAGTTTCGTTCATTTTCTAACGAGCCAGAAATAGAAAAATCTTTCCGACATATGTTTGTGAAAGGGCTGGTGGGTATATTTCTTGGTGAGACCAATTTCAGCGCCATCAGCCAGGCGGTGATTCTTGCAGTCTGGCATCCGCCCATGTGATTGCGGTCCATCAGGCGTAGAGTCCATGATGTCCAGCGGACTTTTCTGCACTCGAATTAGCAAGTATAACATTATGTAACGTTGCGTATGATATAATATTATGTTTCGGCATGCTTCGTGGCGATTTTGTATGGCGTCTTGCTACAAGCATATTTCACTACGGTCTTACTTTGTACAGGATTGTAGTATGGCTCGTGCCATGCCAACTTACATATTTCTCATTTTTGACGTTATGAGGAGCGTCGTTTTGTGCATTAGAAAACTGAGTCTAAAATAGGACACTGTCTAACATATGTGACACTGTGTTCTATTTGTGTTTAATAAAGGGGTGAAAGCAGTCTAAACAATTCGAGACACCTGTGCTCTGTATGGAGTGACTGCGTCTAGATTGTCACGTTGTAATGTTTAAAGTATGATCGTTTTGATATAAATTAATCACTGTATTCAGGGAGACAAACAGACCTTGATGAAGGACGTATCTGCGATTTACTACTATGATTAATGATAGTGTATCTGATAACTGGCAGGTGTGACAACAGATTAATCTCGTGCATCCTTGTCTTGGGTAGTCATATTGAGGTTAAAAGAAAGGAGGATTATGGTACAATACCTCGTTGAAAATGAGATTAGACAAGCAGTAGAATCTCGAATTGGGATTGATCTTGGAATTGGCCTTAATAGATTTAAGGAAGTCACCATAAACCTAAATCAGTGTGACCTGATGGTGATTTGAAGTATCATATGGTAACTTCATAAGGAGAAAATAGTGGGTAAGCCATAACAAACATTATCTCAAACAATGGCCTGTATACATCCACAAAACACATTGTTATTGATATATGGTGTTTTGTGTTACGAACTGCTTCAGAGGGATGTGTCCTCAGCAGTTGACATTTGTTGCCAACATATGAGATGCCTTGCAGTCGCAGAATAACACATGTGACCTGGAAGACAACAATAAGGAATTTAGTTGGCAATTTTCTCCCAGGATTCAAGAACACAGTCCCAAAGAGCGTAAGCTATAGTTGGTTGGTTTCGCATCCAATTCTCTGTTAACGTTCTGACGACCTCAGCCACATGTTTTCCATAAGGTTCGTATCAGCAACCCGACAGAGTCAGTTCTTGGTGTTGACGCCAATCGTGGAGAGCTGCTGCTGAACAAGTGGAGACTTGTGAACAGGAGACCGGTTCTGTGTAATGTGAAGCCCTCTTATCTGTACAACATTTGCACTAACGGAAGCGTCAAATTTTCCAATGGGTGAGCGTACTGTTCGCTGTCGAGAGTTCCTTTGTCCTGTGAAGAATTCCTGCTCCTCTCGCAGAAAATCCATCCCCACCAGGAAACAGATATCCGCCCACATCTTCTGGTTATAGTTACACATTCGTATCGATGGTCATTCCCTTGCGGCCCGTACACGACTCTTGGAGCATCGTTACTGTTGGAAAACACTTTCTTGTCAATGAAAATTATGTTTCCCCACGACACACTCAGATGGAGCTCCGCAAATATCAGCTGGTATAAAATATTGTCTTTGCTGAACTCCTCTTTCATGGTGCTTGCAGTCCAGTTTCCCTGAGCCTTAGGCGAATCGTATTACTGGAGCGAAGGAACTGCTTCGCGTACAGAAAGGGATTTTCTCTGCTCCGTGTGAGCTCACTCTCTTGCTGCCTGAGCCAGGAGCTCTGTTGTAGTTCTTCCTTCAAGGTAATTCCTCCACCATTTCGTTGCAGTAGTATGTGGCACGCCATACCTGCCACCTTCTCTGATGGAACAATTACCTTCTTCAGTAAGAGTGACGACTCTATCTCGAGTTGATCTCTCCCAGTGATCCATTGCAACAGACGGTCTGATGTGTATTTCTGCTTGCCGCTCTTACACTGATGGCAGGAGAGAAAGTAAAAATATTTACATCAAAAAGGGGCGGGGGGGGGGGGGGCCAGAGGCATAAACACGCACTGCGGCCTTGCTGGCCTGTCCCAGTTGAGGGGCTGTTGTCCCGCCACCGCCGATCGTTCGCTTCGATCTCGCCTCGACAGCAGGCAGTAGCCGGCCGGCCAGCTCATCAGCCGTCCAGCCTGGCTGGCCCGTAGCTCGTGAGCCGCGGTTAGTGTAGGCCCAGGTTGCAAAGCCACGCTCAGCCCTAGCAGGATCAAACGTTTCATCTATCCTACCTGCGTCTGTAGTATGAACCAACACGGCTGGAGCTATTTTCCTATAACATGAGCAGGTACATCTATTTTTGACATTTCATTCAAATAGTTAACGAAAACTGAGTTAAAGAATGCACTCATGATATACGTAGCTACAGCAAAAACTTTCAACTAGCTAGCAATCCCGCAATTTAGGAAACCATTCTTTCTTGTCAGAGTTCTGGATTACATCTCGCATTAAGAAAATATGTGTTCTACAAAGATAACTAAGCGCATTTTAAAAGTAAACTGTTTTTGTGGCAACTTCGTCAAATAATTGTGTATAGATGTATATCATTCACACTTTGAGCATTAATAAATTGTACTCAATTTCTGTGAAACAACAAGTGTTGCACGACCGACATTAATTTCTGCTGAGGCACTTCATTTACATCGCAGTGATACACAATTACTCTGTAATTCACAGGTAAATGCCGGCCATTGTGGCCGAGCGGTTCTAGGCGCTTCAGTCCGGACCCGCGCGACTGCTACGGTCGCAGGTTCGAATCCTGCCTTGGGCATGGATGTGTGTGATGTCCTTATGTTAGTTAGGTTTAAGTAGTTCTAAGTTCTAGGGGACTGATGACCTCAGATGTTAAGTCCCATAGTGCTCAGAGGCATTTGAACCATTTTTCACAGGTAAGTGTTTTGTAAAGGGTTCACAGAATCACTTCAATTTCTCGACTGTTCCACTCACGTACGAGGCTCGAGAGAAACGAACACCGAAATCCTCAAGTGCAAGCTCTAATTTCTCTTATGTTATTGCAATTGTTATATCATACGTAGTACGGCGGTGCCAACAAAAACAGTTTCCATTCGGATGACAAAAGCGGTGGTCGAAATGTCATGGAAATAACGTGCGCATTAAAAAAGCGTTTGCTTTAATATTGCGTCCGCAACTTGCCCTCTGATCTCTTCTCCCCTGCAACCTCAAGGGAAAAAAAAGAAAAATTTATGTGACACTCTCTCCCCTAATTGGCAGTACTACAAAATCAGCTACTTTTTTTCAGTGTTTTTGATGTCCATAGCCAATCCCGCCAGGTAACGATCGCAGTGCTTAGCAACGTTTCAGAAGAGATCGAACAACCTTAGTGCTGGAAATCTCCTTACTTGACTTCTTGGATTTTCTAAGGGTTGTGTCAATAACCCAACATTTCTTCAGTTAAAATTTCCGGGATGAGAGGCCGTGGTCGATGTATAAAATTTCCACCTAACGTTTCGTCTCCATATGCGGGAGACACCTTCTGAGGTCGTCCAGCTACTGCCACTGAGGCTGCTGCTGCTGCTTCGCACTTGAATTCCTGTTCTTGAGGAAGGTAAGGAGGAGTCTGTTGTCGTTAGACATTTACTCCATTAAGATGAGTTGAAGTATGCTGAGACGTTTAGGATAACTGGGACAGTAGTGCGTAGTGGGTACTAATGACTGCCGGTCAGGGACAGGCGGTAGGTCACATGAATAGCAACGATGCGTCGGCTAGGCGCCTTTACTTGACAGGCCCTGTTGACGCCTGCGACTGCCAGTCAGCGACTGGCAGGGCAAGTGGTTGATGACGGTGATGATGATGATGGTGTCGGGTGCGGTAAGGAGGAGAGTCTTCTAAGTCCTCCTGGCGTCTGGGTGCTTCTTCTTGTCCTTCTTCTTCTTCTTGTATGTGTCTGATTGTGACACCTCATGATATGTCACATCATCCCAGCTGGCGGTTTCGGCGTCTTCGGTGGTCCTCGCCCCTTGTTCTCTGCTTGCGTTCTCGGCTTGTTCTATCGAGGCAGGCGCGAGAGGAGGGCAGGCGTTGTAGGACCTGAGAGCAAGTGAATGGACGCTATCTTCTGCAGCTGTGTCTTGGAGAGGGGGCAAGGGGCCTCCTCCATGATGACCTGGGTTGCCTTGTTCTTTGCCGCAGCGATTGTCTGTGGGGCTGCGTCTTGTGTTTCCACCCTCGTGGCTTCCTGTATTGCTACAGGTTCCACGGGGGCGGCAGTCTGCGTGTCAGCATCCTTCTTCTGTGCTGGGTGGGGCTGCCAGGCCAGTGCGACACGCAGACTGTGCACCAGCTGCCGAACCTCGGCTAGTTCGGCTTGGAGTGTTGCCCTCTCTTCCGCCATCGCGGCTTTGAGGACAGCAATTTCTTCGTCGGCGGCGGCGCGGAACCTGGCGCACGCCTCGCTGTGTCCGGTGGAACAACCGCGTCATCAGCCACCACGGGCAGTGAGGACGCAACGGCCTCAGCTGGATCCGCCTTCTTGGTGGCCTTCTATCTCCGTCCAGCTTTGTCACCGCGACTCCAGTTTTTGATGTGGCTGCAGCCGCGGTGATTCGCCGCATGAGCGCCGCCACAATTGGCGCAGTAGCGTGTGGCGTCCTTCTTCGTGCAGTGGCGCGAATCGTGTGCTTGCGCACACCGAAGGCACGCCACTGGATTACGGCAATACTTGGCAACATGGCCAAGTTTTTGGCAGCGATAGCACTGCTCCTTCCGCTCCGCCGTCTTCTTGCATCCCCCGTCTTCTGATGCGCCGAGCACGAGGGCGGCGGCTTTGCCTCCCTTTCCGTGTCGTCCATACATGCTGGAGAGCGAGCGCTTAACGTGCAGCGATCAGATCACCTCCGCAGCCTGAGCGGGAATGCCACTGAGGCTCTTTTCTTTTTTTTCTTTATTGAGTTTTGTTACAATCTTTTCTGTTTCCACCAATCTTTAAACATGGAAACAGAAAAGATTGTAACAACTACAGAGGTATCTCTTTAATCAGCGTTGTGGGTAAAATCTTCTCAGGTATTGTTGAAAGGAAAGTGCGAGTATTAGTTGAGGACAAATTGGATGAAAATCAGTGTGGGTTTAGGCCTCTTAGAGGTTGTCAGGACCAGATCTTTAGCTTACGGCAAATAATGGAGAAGTCTTATGAGTGGAACAGGGAATTGTATCTATGCTTTATAGATCTAGAAAAGGCATATGACCGGGTTCCTAGGAGGAAGTTATTGTCTGTTCTACAAGATTATGGAATAGGAGGCAAACTTTTGCAAGCAATTAAAGGTCTTTACATGGATAGTCAGGCAGCAGTTAGAGTTGACGGTAAATTGAGTTCATGGTTCAGAGTAGTTTCAGGGGTAAGACAAGGCTGCAACCTGTCTCCACTGTTGTTCATATTATTTATGGATCATATGTTGAAAACAATAGACTGGCTGGGTGAGATTAAGATATGTGAACACAAAATAAGCAGTCTTGCATATGCGGATGACTTAGTTGTGATGGCAGATTCGATTGAAAGTTTGCAAAGTAATATTTCAGAGCTAGATCAGAAATGTAAGGACTATGGTATGAACATTAGCATCTCCAAAACGAAAGTAATGTCAGTGGGAAAGAAATATAAACGGATTGAGTGCCAAATAGGAGGAACAAAGTTAGAACAGGTGGACGGTTTCAAGTACTTAGGATGCATATTCTCACAGGATGGCAACATAGTGAAAGAATTGGAAGCGAGGTGTAGCAAAGCTAATGCAGTGAGCGCTCAGCTACGATCTACTCTCTTCTTCAAGAAGGAAGTCAGTACCAAGACTAAGTTATCTGTGCACCGTTCGATCTTTCGACCAACTTTGTTGTATGGGAGCGAAAGCTGGATGGATTCAGGTTACCTTATCAACAAGGTTGAGGTTACGGATATGAAAGTAGCTAGGATGATTGCAGGTACTAGTAGATGGGAACAATGGCAGGAGGGTGTCCACAATGAGGAAATCAAAGAAAAACTGGGAATGAACTCTATAGATGTAGCAGTCATGGCGAACAGGCTTAGATGGTGGGGTCATGTTACACGCATGGGAGAAGCAAGGTTACCCAAGAGACTCATGTATTCAGCAGTAGAGGGTAGGAGGAGTCGGGGCAGACCGAGGATAAGGTACCTGGAGTCGGTTAAGAATGATTTTGAAGTAATAGGTTTAACATCAGAAGAGGCACCAATGTTAGCACTGAATAGGGGATCATGGAGAAACTGTATAAGGGGGGCTATGCTCCAGACTGAACGCTGAAAGGCATAATCAGTCTTAAATGATGATGATGATGATGATGATGGTTTTGATTTCCCCCGAAGGGGGCGGGCAGGCAGCAGCTTAGTATGCCACTCTTCAGCCTACAGAATTTGTATTAAAAAGAGGAAGATAATAAATAATAAAAACAGGCGATAAAATCGGAGATACCCCAGGTGTTGGCTAGGGGGTGTGGGGCGTCTTTTGCAGTTCTTAAATATTGCTTAATCTTCTTGGTGGGTCTGAAGATTTTTCTATCCCTTACTTGGCCAGATGAACGGTAGGAAAACTTTTCTCGTAGGTGACCGTTGTTGCTCTTGACTTCTGGCTGCTTTTCTTCTTTGATGGAGGGCTCGATCAATTTCCTTGCTGGTATATCCGTTTTTCATGAAGACTGAGCGTAAGTGATTTAGTTCATCTTGCAAGGAAGCCGGCTCGCAGATTTTGTTGGCTCTGTCCACCAAGCTTTTCATGACACCTCGTTTTTGCTTAGGATGATGGTTTGATTCCTTGTGGAGGTATCGATCCGTGTGAGTGTTCTTTCTATATACATTGTGACCCAACGTCCCATCCACCCGTTTAATTACCGACACATCCAGGAAACTGAGTTGACCGTTGCTCTTTTTCTCCATCCTAAACTGTATCTTCGGGTTAATACTGTTCAGATGCACCAAGAAGACATCCAGCTCTTCTTCACCACGAGTCCACACTACAAATGTGTCATCAACATAGCGGTACCATTTGGCTGGCTTTTTACTGGCAGTCTGCAGCGCTCGCTGTTCGAAGATCTCCATAAATAAATTGGCAACAGCTGGGCTGAGAGGACTTCCCATCGCCACCCCGTCGATCTGTTCGTAAAACTCGTTGTTGTATTGGAAATAAGTTGTCGGCAGGCAGTGTTTAAAAAAAGCCACTATACCAGTCGGAAAAATATCTGCTATATATGAAATAGCTTCGTTTACAGGCACCATGGTAGACAATGACACTACATCGAAGCTCACAAGAATATCATTTGGGCTGACGTTAATCTCCCTCAGTTTTTCAATAAAACGCCTACATTGTATGATTAAACCCAACTTTTGTTTCAACTTCGCCTCGAAATTGGGATGTTTCCCAGTTACATTGTTTATATTTGTAACCCCTAGGGCTTTCGTTAGATCTACAGACCTCAAATTTGTTTTTCTTATCGATTTCTCGAAGCTTGAGGATATCCCGTCAGTTACTACGAACTATGACCTTTTAGATAGGTACTCAGGAATCTAGTCGCACAACTAAGATGATAGTTCATAGGAAAGAAATGTGGTTGGAAGCCGCTTATGAGGAACGATATCAACTCTGTATATACCGAATCATTTTGAGAGCTCCTGTATGCCATACGACGTGCGAATAATGTGCCAGCTGCAACACCTTGATATCAATGATGGATCTGTAACTCAGTGGGTTACGTTTATTTTCTTTCGTATTTATAGCGGTGGTCTGCGCAAATTTCCATTCTTCTCCCTCGCCATAAATAATCTTGACGTCGTAGAAAAATAAACGTCAGATGATGAAGTGAAGGTGAAAAAAATGTAGGGTTATTGACACAACCTTTATAAGACTCAAGATGTCTACTGAACAATTAAGCCGCTTCATCGTTGATACATAAGATGCACTCCTAAATTGTTTGGCCACTCCGGAAAGACATTGCCTGTAGAAATATAATCTTCCTGCTATGACTGTGATAGAGCCATGACAACATCGTGGAATATGTCTTGTGACGTTGTGAAAGCTGAAATGACAGATAATTATCTTGCTAGATTCGCTTGATATATTCATGGCACACAAATCAAGTATTCTGAATGAATTCCAGACTTCCACTCAAATATACGTGTGCAGACAGGGGAGATCGCTTTCACGGAGTAACTACGATTAACCTCGTGGTCTACATTGCGAATTATCTGCATAAGGCACCACAAGGGCAATGAGGAGATGATGAATGTGGCTGCTGGTCGCTTGCTTCACGAAAATGTCATCGCACTGTAAAGACTAAGAGGCAGGAGCTCTCAGCCCCAAACTGGCGCGAGAGTATTATTTTAGCTCCTCTGTCACTGAGCTACAAATATCTGTATCGAGCTCAGAACGACCTCTTTAAAAATTTTGTCATCGTAAGACGTTTCCCTACATTCAGTAAAAAGCAGATCTAGAGTTAAAACATAAAATACTGTGGAAATTCTACTGAAAATACACAAATGCGTTAATAAAATCATATCACTGAGTACTCGGGGTTAATTGTGTTTCACTCAGCAGCTACCCACACAACCACAATTCGGATTTACGTTATAGTCTGATTAAGTTGCTTGAGTCTGACCAAACACTTCACGTTCAATTAAGATAGCGTAGTGCAGATTACCGTTATCTAAAACCGTCTGATGATGTGCAGGTAGTTGTTCGATCCCAAGCAAGTAGTCACTTGCTGATTCTAAGTTAAGCCACATTTAAAGCGCAGTCACCAAAACAAAACGAACAGAAAGTAACTTCATTCGTGGTTGAACGATAATGGGCGATGGAGGTAAACATATGCGAGAGTCAGATTAGAAGACGAATAGTAGGTGTTTTGCCAACTAAGTTCTTTGGTGTTGCCTTCCAGGTCACATTTGTCATTCTGCGACTGCAAGGCACCTCATTTGTTTGCAACGATTGTCAACTGCAAAAAACACATCCCTTGAAGTAGTTCGTAACACAAAACACCTTCTTTGTGACACTAGATATATACCAATAACAATACATTTTGTGGATGTATGTAGGCCATTGTTTGATATAATGTTTGATATGGCTAACCTACCATTTTCTCCTTATGATGTTACCATACGGTACTTCAAATCACCGTTAGGTCACACTGATTAAGATTGATGGTGATCTCCTTAAATCCATTACAGCAACGCCAGGGTCAGTCCTTTGAAAGGGCATCGACGTCTTTATTCCCCTTCCTTCCCAATTCGAGATTCTGCTAAATGTCTGATCTCGTTTTCAACGAGACATTTTACGATAATCCTCCTTCCTTTTAACGTCAATGAGTACCGAAGGAATGTTTTAAGGATGGATAACTGGTTGCGACACATGCCAATTATCAGATACACTGTCATTGCCCATAATGGTAACGTCCTTCATCACGCCTGTTTGTCTTCTTGAATGTGATGATTAATGTATCTCAAAACGATCATACATAAATCGATATAACTTGACATTCTCGATAGCAGTCATTGCATACTGGGCACAGGTGTCTCGAATTGTTTCCACTCCTTTCACCCCTTTATTAAACACAAAAAGAACGCAGAGTCACAAATGTTAGACGTTACTGTGATTTAGACCTCGTTTCCTAATGCACAAAACGACGCTCCTCATAACGTCAAAAATGTGAATAATTCAAATTGGCAGGGAAAGAGTTCCTTAAATAATCTTGAATAAAATAAGACAATAGTTAAACATGCTTGTAGAAAGTTGCCATACTAAATCAGTATGAAGTATGCAGTAACATAACATTGTATCATACACAACGTTACATAATGTTATACTTGCTAATTCCAGCGCAACAAAATCTGTTGGACATCACAGGCTCAATGGCCGATGCAGCGCAATCATATGGACGGACGCCAGTCTATAACAAGCAGCCCGTGGCTGATGGTGCTGAAATTGGTTTTACCAATACAGATACCCACGAACACTTTCGCAGACATATATCGGCAAGATTTTTTTTATTGCTGGTTGGTTATAAAATGAAGGAAACTGTTTCTGACCTTGTGTTAGACTGATGCTCTTAGCAGACAGACTGAATATGGCTTAAGAAAGAAAGGGAAAGAGTAGGTTTGATACCACGACTCTGCGTTCGTACTACATGACGTTGACTACAAGACAACGAACAGGTTATTCACAAAAACAGTTCAGGTAGAATTCAACACTTCTTCTGCCGTTTGCGGTGCACCCCATTATGACAAAAACATGATGCTAATACATGTGAAATTCGGTGGTTGGTTGGACTGAGGCTAGCTTGTAATGGGTAAGTGTGGCTTCGATTCCCACTTGGGGTACCAGTTTTGAACAGCAACAAATATACCCTTTTCACCTTCAGTAATGCCAAGTAAAGAACGCAGGACAGTGCTGTTGTTTCAAACCAACATTAAACATGACCATTCGCTACTGACTGGAACAGTGTTGGATTAGTTTTGGCTAACACAGGAGGAAGTCGCTGCTTGCAGATACTCCATCGCTAGTAAACTTTCTTACACTAGGAATGTCATTTTAGTTCACGAACCAGTTGTCATGTAAGGTCATAGGAACTTTATTCCTTATTTTAAGTGACTTTGAGATTTTGAAAATATTGGAAATTGTTTTGGATTTGAGCATCGAGTCCTATTTTTCTATAAATTTGAACCCTTCGAGACGATACTGTCCCATCATTTCGTTGTTTCCTCACGATGGTAAATTCCTCTAGGTCTCTACAAATGGCGTGATCCTAACTACTAATGAACTGGAATTTGATAGTTGACACCTCTTCATGTGAGTTTAACAAAGATGGTACGCAGTGTGTTGTAATTCCAGGCAGCACAGAAATATTCGTTGCGTTACCTCTAGTCAAACATGCGCACATCTCGCTACTGGTGAAGAATCAATCAATATTTCATGTCTTTTCTTAGCTATGAGACAGCTGCGGAAGGTGTTTTGTTCGAATGCCTGCCAGACAAAAATCATTTATATCGTCGTTTCAGCTTTCGATATCACACTGTTAATGATCGTTTTTAATACCTGACATCTGACTGTGCTTTGTAAAGAATTCATATACGTACTGGGTTCTATTTCCTGTACGTCACCACAACTTTTCTTCGGCGCATTTCACACTTGTGCTTCGCACTTCACTACATACCTTTCGTGGTTACTTCTCAGGGGCAATATTAGCTTCATGGGGTTCCCGATGCACTGCTAAATGTATAATCACTTATTTCCAGATGCGGACATCCGGCATTGTAAACTGACACTGGTGGATAATTTCGTATTTTACGTTTCTTTATGTCTAGTCGTGTCTCAATCAGAGCTGAAAGCTATTTTTGGTCAACAGTGGCTTCAAATTCGGATCACGAACAACAATTCGTCATATCATTTAATGAGTGTGACAAGTCTTCTGCGGTGTCACTATTATAATGAAGTTTAATCAACATGTGTTAAGGACTGACTCATCTGTAATAACGTGTTTTGTAATAATTGTTGCATTGTAGTATTCGTTTACATCTGGACTGACTGTCAAAAAGTGCAGTGTTGTCTAGTGGTGTCTTGCGGTAACCAATGTGTATAGTCAAACGACTGTACTGCAGAAGGTTTAGAGGACCTGCGGCGCCGGCCGCTGTGGCAGAGGAGTTCCAGGCGCTTCAGTCCGGAACAACGCTGCTGCTACGGTCGCAGGCTCGAATCCTGCCTCGGGCATGGATGTGTGTGATGTCCTTAGGTTAGTTAGGCTTAAGTAGTTTTAAGTCTAGAGACTCATGACCTCATTTGGACCTGCGACATAGCTGTCTTCATAAGAAATCCCCCTTCTGTGCAAAGAAAGAAATAACATCAGGCTCAAGAGGTCCATGTATTGACAGATATAAAGTACTCACAGCGCTACTATTCAGTATGCGCAATATTAGGAAATGAGAACCGTATTATAGAAGTAAGACAGTGGATGTAATTTGTGTATCGGAACAGTGGTTAACTGAATCTAAAATAGATATTTTTGTTTCTCAACGATATTTTGTGGCGAGAATTATGAATAGAAAAGAGAACAAAATGGTGGACTTGTAATTTTTCTCAAAGAATTCACAAAAGTTGATGTAAGCCAGCTTTGTTCTGAAGTAGATTGTCGGTTAAGTTCCATAAAGCTGATAGACGAAAATATGATAATTATAGGTCTCTATATATCTCAGAATGAGCGGTAGAAGTATACCTGAAAAATGTTGAACTTGTGAAAAAAATATTAAGGAAAAAGAAAATATTGCTATTTGTGGTGACTTCAGTGCAGAAATGTTAAACTCTGACGAGCAAGTAACAAAAACTTTTTTCAGAATCTTATGGTCTTTAAATTTATTCTGCACAAATGAAAGTGCTTCTGGTAAGGAAGCCTGCTTAAATAATATTATCATTAACTTCTCTAGAGAGACTTTTACTGTTAGTCATGCAAATGGATGTTTCTCTGACCATGAACCATTACGCTTCACACTCTACAGCAAACTATCATATCACATCAATAATGTGACCCATGACAGAAATGAGGTGACTTGAGTGAGAGGTCACAAAGATGAATTTGTGAACTTATTTGCTGATGGACTAACTTATATAAAAAAGGCCTTTTCGTTTGAAGATGTTTAAACTGTGATTGACAGATTCTTTAGCAAATATGTTCAAGTGTGGTACATTTGTTCACAGCTAAGAAAAAGTCTAAGACGCAGATAGCAAACTGGTATACTAAAGAACTTAAAAACATTAGGGAAGCAATGTTGTTATTGCGAAATGCACATAAAAATAACTGTGAGAACGACGACAGTAAACAGGCTCATATAGATTATAGGAAGTATCTGAAGTACAAAAATTTTATAAAAATAAGATGCTTAATGAGAAAAAATTAGTGTATGAGAGGTTTATAGAAACTACACAAAACAAGTGCAAATCACACAGCAGATTGTAACACAATAACAATGCCCTAACCACGCATCGGAAGCATCACTTGTACCATACCTACTGAATGAGTTCTTTGTGTCTTCAGTGAAAGAAATTGGAAACAGAATAAACTTGACTAACACATCTGCAAGTGAACTACGTGGGAAGCAGCTGCCGGTGAAACAGTCTTTTCAGTGGAAAATTATCGCATTCACTGAAGTAATAAACGCAGTAAACACTTTCCAACTCTAAAACTACAGATAATTACTAGTTATCCAACTACATTACCAAGAAAACTATTAATTTATCTGTGAAACCGTAGCCTTCATTTTTAACAAATGTCTTCAGTCTCGAATTTTCCGTGCAGCAATAAAAATTTCGAAAGTTATACCAATTTTTAAAAAAGAAGACACTAACCTCCCCTAAAATTATCGACTAGCCTCAATAGTTCTTGTAATTTCCAAAATATTTGAAACTCTTGTATATAGCCAATTAAGTGATTATTTTGAGAAAAAAACCTCTTTTTGAGCAAACTGGTTACAGGCGCGGAAAAAATAACACTTCAGCTGTTCTTGACATTCTAAACCAGACAATCACTACTTTTGAAAATGGGGATAACACCTCACTGGTCTTATGTGACCTACGTAAGGCCTTTGATTGGATTCCTTAAGACATATTGCTTGAAAAACTTGAATTTTGTGGAGTACAAACTATAGCTATAAACGTAATTGATTAATACTTAAGCGACAGAAAACAATATATTACGGTGAGAAACAGACATTCTCTAATGAAAATGGTAGAGACAGATGTCCCACAGGGATCAGTGCTTGGACCATTCTATTTCATAATTGCCTCTCATGTTCCTCAAACTGTGGTCTGCTATGCAGATGACGCAATGATAATTGCAACTCGTCAGAATACATCAGCATTACAACAAACGTCACTGGAATGACTAAATCCTGTAAAATGGTTCTCTTCTAACAAACTGCTGTACAAACTTGATAAGACGCAGCATCTTCTGTTAGGACTATCTAATGATGTAAAAAATAGAACAGATAAAGTTGTAGGAGTCTATATAAGAAAAATGTATAGGTCTGGACCAACAGATCGCTGCCAACCTCTGTTCAGAAAACTCAATATACTTACATTTGTAAATCTGTACATGCCTCATCACCGTACATTAACAGAAATACCAAAGAATTTCGTATAAGAGAAGATATACACCAGCAGAACACCAGAGGAAAAATTAAAATTGATATTCCGAGAGATGGACTAGTAAAAACAGTTCACTCAGCCACAGTCAGCTCCCTAAAAATCCGTAACAGATCACCACCCTCAGTATGGTCCATGACTTCTTAATTATTTCAAAGAAGACCATACAGGTGGCTGGGTAAAAATCCTTTTTATAATATAACAGAAATGTGGACATATTTTAAAATTTCAAATTTATCACTAAAAGTTTGTAGTTGTGTAGGTAATTTAATATAAATCCTGTAATTGTGAATATAATTAAGTATAAATACCTGTGATTGAGTTTGTAATAAAGAATACAAAACATATGTTAAAACGTCAAGTGTACAGTTAATGTCTGTAATTTTGTATATAACTAACGTATTATGTATAAGACATGAAGCCTATTCCGTTATGTGAATGGTCAATGTACAAAATTTTGAAACTAATATTCACTACCTCTGCCTGATTCTGCCCAGTTATGATATACGCGATCTAAGGTTCTGTACATGGAATGACTGACTTTGCTTCATTTTTGAACACATTCTAAGTTGATTTCTGAATGAATCATAAGTTGTTTTTCTGAATGCATGCCTAGTGTACGAGATGTCTCTGCCATGGGAATCCCTATCGCATCTAGATATTAAAAAAAGTTTCTGCAGCAGATGGGGATGGATCTGTACGAGGTGAGCCGAATAAATTTATCTAGCAGACTGTGACAAAATAGACGTAATCAAATCGAGAAGCCACACCAGTCTTGGGTACTATTCGTATTAACAGCCGTTTCAGCATTAGGCAACGACGTTTTGGTTTTTCATGTAGCAAAACGTTTCACGAACTTTGACGAGGTAATAGATCCTTTCGCAGACAGGAAAGCAGATCGCATAAATCTGTAGCAAGATTACAGAGGAAAAAATGCTGGGACCTAGGGATTGAAGAAATATGTACTGTCTTACTTGTCTCTTGCCGTTACTGCTTTTATGTTTCCTATATTTAATTTTATGCCACACAAAAGAAAAAAGTTATCAGCTAGAAGGTAATAACGAGTGTAAATTTTCAGAAGAGTCCTTATTCTCTCTCTCAAAAATAATCCCACCCAGTATTCATTGTGAGCTTTTTTTAAGGGGTGTAAGATGTCAAACCGGCCGACTGAGAGCAGGACAGGCACCACAGTACATTTTAATTTCCACTGTCCTGAACATAGTTTTGATGGCTTCCATTGTCCGCCTGCCTAGCTGGGTGGTAACGCGCCTGCCTCCCATGCGAGTGGGTCCGGGTTCGATTCCCGTCCGCCTGCTTAGCTGAGTGGTAACGTGCTTGCCTCTCACGCAAGCGGGCCCGGGTTCGATTCCCGGCCGGTTTGGAGACCTTCTCCGTTCGTGGACTGGGTGTTGTGTTGTCATCATCGTCATTTCATCCTCATCACCGGCACCCAAGTCGCCTGATGTGGCGTCGACTGCAGTAAGACTTGTACTTGGCGGCCGGACTTTCTCGGATAGGGCCTCCCGCCCAAAAATGCCATACCCTAATTTCATCTCATTTAATGGCTTTCATTACAAAACATACGCGTCTGAATTCCGCAGAGCGAAGTACAATGAAATGCGGTAGAAGAATGGTATGTGAAGAGGTGTGGCACTGCATTTTGGCACATTTGAAACCAAATAACATGTGAAACTTCCTGGCAGATTAAAACTGTGTGCCGGACCGAGACTCGACTCGAGCTTCTGTAAAGTTTGGAAGGTAGGAGACGAGGTACTGGGAGAAGTAAGGCTGTGAGTACGGGCCGTGAGTCGTGCTTGGGTAGCTCAGTTGGTAGAGCACTTGCCCGCGAAAGGCATAGGTCCCGAGTTCGAGTCTCGGTCCGGCACACAGTTTTAATCTGCCAGGAAGTTTCATATCAGCGCACACTCAGCCGCAGAGTGAAAAATCTCATTCTGCAAATAGCATGTCTTACACTTCCTTGAACATATATGTTTCACATATTAAGCTCTTCAGGAAGATGTGCGCTACAAAATGAACACATTTTTGTTTTGAAAACCATTTTTTTTTAATTTTTGGCGTTCTATCTCAAACGCTGGAGTGAGAATGGGGGCACCAATACCACATTTTTGGCCCGGTTTGGAATATTGTAGATCCGGGACTGAAGGAGTGTACTCCAGTTAGTTGACGTGGAACCTCAGTGGAGAAACTTTTACGAGTGATCCCAGCCGTTTAAACTATCTAACATGAGTGCTGGAGCTCGTAGCTATTTCACTGTATCAAACAATATGCATGCAGCGTGCAGTAACGACAGTCGAACTATCGTGCGCTGCGAGCAAAACTGCGACCCTGCAATGTTTTCAATGCAGAAACCTAAGGCATCAGAAAGCAGACTACTATCCAGAGACCGTGAAGTCCAAGTTATGTCTAAATAGCTTCACTGCCAACAAAATGTGAACTCCCATCCGAAGAGGCGAAATTCAGAAACCTCTTAAACGTAAGTGTATAACACAGCAAGAGATCGCCAGGTAACTGCATGCCAGACGCAAGACGAGAACTCCCAGCCAAGGGGCGAAGTTCAGAATGGCCTTAAGCGAACAAGAAAGTTCTCTACATGTGTTTCTGCCTGTAATACACATTCTATCCAGCCCAAGTTCTCTGACGGAAGTCTGCACAACTTGGTCGCTGAGACGGAAGACTGCCCAGCTCATTGTCTCGGACCGCTCTCTCCCCAACTCACCTCTGTTTCCTGTTTGCGTATTATCATTTGCCGACAACCTCGTTTCGGTATCTTCAACCGTTCACAAAATAAAGGGGTTGTAGTGTTTAGGTGACTCCCGCTGTAATACGAGGGGCGTTTGAAAAGTCCGTGCAAAGTCCGAGAGATGGCACCACCGGCGAGTATCAAGGTCACGTTTAGTTAGCAGCATCTTTGGAAAGATCTCAATCGAAGTATCAGCCATATTGGTCTATTTCTTTGTGTTTGGCATTCGTGTGAAACAAGGAAGTCTAGTGACTGTCAAAAAATGGACGAAAAAGAATTTCGTGTGGTGATTAAACATTACTTTGTGAAAGGCAAAACGACTCAGGAGACTAAAGAGAAGCTTGATAGACAGTGGCTCTGCACCTCGCAGTCTTAGTACGCTCTGTTCGTACTCCTACTCTTCTCACTCCAAAAAGCTCCGGCCAACCACAAACTCAAGTCTAGTGTCTCCCGCTAAACTTTCTAGAACAAATTTACTCCCCCATTTCACCATACAAATCTACCAGTAGGAAACGTCCAAGTTAAAAATCGCAGCAAACAGACCAACGGACATGACTCCGAGGTAACGGCAGGTGGTACGGTCGCACGTCCCAACACATTGCAGGCGTTTTCTGCATTCTATACAAAAATTCGCCAGCCGTCATTGTATGCCTGATGCCCTCGCATTCAGTTCCGGCCGCATTCACATGAAAGCTGGCGCCATCAGCGTCTCCGGGATCGGCGACCATTCGCTTGGAACAGCCGTACCGCTGCTGCATCCCTAGAGGCCCCCTAGTGTGGCGTATCGCCACAGAAAGGGGCGTTGTGGGCCTAGTCACTGGGCGTCTCCCCCTGTCCTTCGTGTTCGCTTGCTTGCGGCTGCGCTCCGGCCGACCATCGCTTGTGTCGTTGCACAGCAACACTGCATTTACAACTGATCGCAAAACATGCCAGATGTCGATGTCAGCATATTAAGCATTCGTAATAAAACGGCCTCGCTCCTATCAAATTATATCAAAACTCAATCTAACTCAATGTCATAGTCTTTCTTCGAAGGCACGTAAGGTGCAAAATATTGCCATCTTGTAATTTTACCGTTTTTTCTTTTCAATTTTTTCTTACTTACCCATGGTTAGCTCAGCCAGTTACTTGAACAGCAACTGTTACATTTCTGACGTGTTGACATCGGCGGGCAAGTTCTATCTTCGAGGCCTTCGTGACATTATCTTTCAAGAAGCTAATGCGAGACTGCCTATTGGCCTTTTTTTCGCTCACTTACCTGGATGCAGAGGGTGTTCAGCTGTCTCCCTGACAATACGTTCTCCAGACTCTCACAACAGAATACATGCAATCATGGTTTGCCGAGACACTGGCGTGGCACAACTTCCCAGGCATTATGAATAATGATCTCTGCACAGAACTGAATCAGAATGGAACGGCGTATCCGTATCCGTCATCCAAGCTCAGTTTCGCTCTGTGCTCAGTGTAGTACTAGCCATTTTTTCTGCCCAAAGTGGCCGACTACAGACCATATTTTCTGCACTGTATACGCCAAATAACCTGAAAATTTAATCATGCATTCCTCCTACTATAATACATGTGCACAATAAATAAATTTTCCTTACTTCGATTCTTTTTGGTGTTTCAGTTTTAATAGGATTTAGTGTATTTGTCACACACGCCTTCCACATAATATTTCATTCAGGATGATAAACGCAATAGTATTGTGTTTGGCACATAATCTCCAACTGAAGAGAACGAAGAAAAGATTAAGCTGAGATCTGTTGTAAAAGGACATGTGAAAAACCGCCAGAATCCACAGAGTCTAAGACAGGAAGTTCTTCTTGTGTTGTTTCTTGGCTGATACCCTAAGTGTTAAAAACACCGTGCTTTACTAATAACTTAACGTCTCCGTTAATTGTGCACCTCTTTGCCTCGAGTCCTTTCGAACGTACATTATTATTACAATATCGACATATTTTCACTAGCGAAGGCGTTTTGCCTTTATTGCGGAAGTAGTATTCCATCAGATTACATTGAAAATTGTAGATGAGGTACCATGTAAGTTCTAACGAAGGCTACTGGTGTAATTTTTCCTTGTGTATGCTGTGAACACCAGAAGATACCAGCTGTTAGGTCGCGGCGACTAACTAAATCTCCCTTGTGATTCTCTCTTGAAGAATGCTTCGCACTTGGCCTCTGCTGATTTTGCCGGTAGGCAGGCGAGGGATGGAGTCAAGCACGAACACGCCTCCACGTAATAGCTTCTCCTCGCTGCCGCATGCTTTCTCTGAAATACAAAACAAACACAAATCTTTACTTCACTGCTATGAACACTGTAGGATAGTTTACATAGTTCACAATTCTAAGACACAGAAGGCATTTGCTTCGTGGCAGTGACGTAAATCTAAAATACACTGAGGCGCCAAGGCAACTGGTATAGGCATCCGTGTACAAATATATACAAATACAGATATAAGTAAACAGGAAGAATACAGCGCTGCGGTCGGCAACGCCAATATAAGAAATGAGTGTCTGGCGCAGTTGTTAGATCCGTTACTGCTGCTACAATGGCAGGTTATTAAGATTTAAGTGAGTTTCAACACGTTGTTGTAGTCGGCGCACGAGCGATGCTACACAGCATCTCCGAGGTAGCGATGAAGTGGGGATATTCCCGTACGACAATTTAAAGAGTGTACCGTCAATATCAGGAATCCGGTAAAACATCAAATCTCCGACATAGCTGCGGCCGAAAAAGAAGAACGTGGCCAACGATGACTGAAGAGAATCGTTCAACGTGACAGAAGTGCAATCCTTCCGCACGTTTCAGCAGATTTCATTGATGGGCCATCAACAAGTGTCAGCGTGCAAACCATTCAACGAAACATCATCGATATGGGCTTTCGGAGCCGAAGGCCCACCCGTGTATCCTTGATGATGTCTGCACGACACAAAGCTTTGCGCCTCGCCTGGGCCCATCAGCACCGCCATTGGACTGTTTATGACTGGAAACATATTGCCTGGCCGGATGAGTCTCTTTTCACATTGCATCGAGTGGATGGACGTGTACCGGTATCGACACAACCTCATGAATCCACGGACACTGCATGTCAGCAGTTGACTATTCAAGATGGTGGAGGCTCTGTAATGGTGTGGGGCGTGCACAGTTGGAGTGATATGGGACCTCTGATAACTTCTAGATACGGGTCTGACAGGTACGTAAGCATCCTGTCTAGTCACCTGCATCCATTCATGTCCATTGTGCATTCCGACGGACTTGGATAATTCCAGCAGGACAATGCGACACCCCACACATGCAGAACTTCTCCAGAGTGGCTCCAGGAACACTCTTCTGAGTAAACAAATCCACTGGCTGCCTAACTCCCCAGACATGAACATTATTGAGCATATCTGGGATGCCTTGCAACGTGCTGTTCAGAAGAGATCTCCACCCTCTCGTACTCTTACGGATTTATGGACAGCCCTGCAGGATTTGTGATGTCAATTCCTTCCATCACTACTTCAGATGTTAGTCAGGTGCATGCAACTTCGTGTTGCGGTACTTCTGCGTGGTCGTGGGGGCCAGCCCAGGAAAAAAATGTACAGCACAGTAAAAATGAATCAGTACAGTTACGATTCAGAACAGTAACCCATCGTTTCATTAGTTTCCTGATTGGTTTGATACGACCCACCACGAATCTATCTCCCATGTCAACCGCATTACCACAAAACACCATTTGCACAGAACGTCCTCAGTTGTAAGATCTATTCTAGAAATATTACCCTCTATTGCTCCACCAAGTGTTATGGAAGTTATTAAGTTGGTGCAAAAGTTCGTAGCGTTTTTGTTTTGCATGTTGATATTCCATTTATTATTGATTTACTTATTGATTGTTATTTTCTATTTGTAGTTCACTGTTGGCATTTGAGTTTACATATTACCCTTTTGTCATTTGGAGATAGTGAGTGGAGCTGTGGACGCTTCAAAATGGAGTGACAAGTGCAGAAATCGGAACATTTACAACATATTGTTCTCTTTTGAGTTAAATAGAGGGGTGGCAACAGCAGAGGCCACCAAAAACATTTGCGTCGTGTATGGGGATAATGCCATTGGACTGAGCACGGCAAGAAAATTGTTTTCTCATTTTAAGGGGGATTGTTTTGACATTAGTGAGTCTCACGTTCAGGAAGAAATTCGGGGTCTGATGAAGGCCATTTAAACTCCTTAATCCACAATTCTAAAGGTGTCAGGGGTAAAATACAGGGAGCGAAAGGCTATTTACAATTTGTACAGAAACCAGATGGCAGTTATAAGAGTCGAGGGACATGAAAGGGAAGCAGTGGTTGGGAAGGGAGTAAGACAGGGTTGTAGCCTCTCCCCGATGTTGTTCAATCTGTATATTGAGCAAGCAGTAAAGGAAACAAAAGAAAAATTCGGAGTAGGTATTAAAATTCATGGAGAAGAAATAAAAACTTTGAGGTTCGCCGATGACATTGTAATTCTGTCAGAGACAGCAAAGGACTTGGAAGAGCAGTTGAATGGAATGGACAGTGTCTTGAAAGGAGGATATAAGATGAACATCAACAAAAGCAAAACAAGGATAATGGAATGTAGTCTAATTAAGTCGGGTGATGCTGAGGGAATTAGATTAGGAAATGAGGCACTTAAAGTAGTAAAGGAGTTTTGCTATTTGGGGAGCAAAATAACTGATGATGGTCGAAGTAGAGAGGATATAAAATGTAGGCTGGCAATGGCAAGGAAAGCGTTTCTGAAGAAGAGAAATTTGTTAACATCCAGTATAGATTTAAGTGTCAGGAAGTCATTTCTGAAAGTATTCGTATGGAGTGTAGCCATGTATGGAAGTGAAACATGGACGATAAATAGTTTGGACAAGAAGAGAATAGAAGCTTTCGAAATGTGGTGCTACAGAAGAATGCTGAAGATTAGATGGGTAGATCACATAACTAATGAGGAAGTATTGAATAGGATTGGGGAGAAGAGAAGTTTGTGGCACAACTTGACCAGAACAAGGGATCGGTTGGTAGGACATGTTCTGAGGCATCAAGGGATCACCAATTTAGTATTGGAGGGCAGCGTGGAGGGTAAAAATCGTAGAGGGAGACCAAGAGATGAATACACTAAGCAGATTCAGAAGGATGTAGGTTGCAGTAGGTACTGGGAGATGAAAAAGCTTGCACAGGATAGAGTAGCATGGAGAGCTGCATCAAACCAGTCTCAGGACTGAAGACCACAACAACAACAACAACAATCCACAATGATCCACTTCCGTGTACTCGAAACAGGCAAATGTGATGAACTGTGATCATTGCACCATCGTGCGACATTTGCATGCAATGGGTAGGCTCAAAAATCGGGTAAATGGGTACCTCATGCTGTAAACCCATATCACAGAAAGCGGCGGTTGACCACATGTGCATTTCTTCTCACTCGTCATCAATTGGCTTTTCAACAACAGCGACCATTCCTATCCTGTATCGTTACTGGTGACGAGAAATTGTGTCTTTATACTAACATAAGGAAAAACAAGAAATGCTGAGGCCAAACAAAGCAGCCACACCCCGTAAAAAGAATCACGCGCATCCACAGCAGATAGTGGTATGCATCTGGTGGAACACCGACGGTGTCGCGTACTACCAATTGCTTCCCCAAGGGGTAACAATCACTGCTGATATTGATTGTCAATAACTGAAATGTCTTGTAGACGGTATCCAAGAACAACGACCAGGAAGGTGATATTTTTCCGAAAGTCTGATTATTTGTCTTCAGAGTTGGATTCTACAAACTAACCTGCATATTATTTTGGTTGTCAGTTCCTCCAATGATTTTATAAATCGTCGAAGGAATGTTATCACTGCATTTCGCATTAATTGATTGCAGGTCTTCCACGGCTCCGTTAAACATTGACTCTAATGATGGATTCCTTAAATATTCCCTATCAACTCACAGTTCTTCTTCTATCACATGATCAGACAGTTCCTCTCCATCGCAGAAGCATTCATTGTACTTATTCAATTCATCCGCCTTCTTCCTTGCGCTTAACAGCAGCAGCAGCAGTAGTAGTAGCAGTAGTCGTCAGTGGATCATGGACATGTCTTCGTATTACAATTAAAAGCCAACAAAGTTATAATATTCATATACACAGTCATTTACATGCTTACAGGAGTAGTCCAACAGGGATGGGACAGGTAGTCGACCACGGCTTTATAGTAGGAACCATCCCGGCATTTGTGTGAAGTACTTTAGAGAACACATGGAAAACTTAATTTAGGATGGCGGGATGAGTTCCCGAATACAAGACCAGTATTTTCGCAACAGTGCACACTCATTCGGCTTATCCCTAGTGTACAATAGAGGCTGCAAAGAAGTTATTTAATAATGTAAAAGGCTACAGATACTCTGTTCACTCATGTCTCACTCCGTCACTGCACACAATACAGACACTCACTGTACACACATGTTTCATAATTTAACACTACACACATTGTCAGCTAAATATACCATCAACGTTTGGTTCGTATTTTGATTTCTATTTCCTAGCGTGAAAATCTAAGTCGGCAACCCTGTATAAAGAGTTAAATTTTGAGCTCAGAAAGAGGATGAGATATTACCACTGTACACTGCCTAGCTTTGGGAGTAAACTTTCCCAGAAATGGAAAAAGAAAAGCAGGTAACAAAGTGCGAAGGTGTTATATGAGAAGGTAGACGCCTTATTACCGTTATTATTAATTTTTTATGTTTCATTCTTTATCAGTACTCTGTTCTCTTTAACTAAGTAATCCTTCACTTTATAGAATGTATTGCTTAACAGAAACTTTTTAACCGAATTTTTAAATAAGTTTGTTTTTTAAGCTCTTTAAGCTCCTTTGACAATTTACTCCTTGGTAGAAAATGCTGTTTTGAATTTTATGTTTATTCTTTTCCGGTAAACGAAAGTTCAGTGTAGATTTCAATCTAGATCTTGTTCCATAGTCATGGAGAGAGCGGTTTATGCAGTAATTGTCAACGTTATTTTTGTACGTGGAATTAGTCCTTGGTTTTAATCTTGCCGTAGGTTGTTTGGCTTTTCTATTGCTGAATCATTTTCAGTTTCTTCACATTTTCCCAGCAATCATTTCGCCTTTACCGCCCTGATATTCCTATTAACAGACTATATATGTCAAGTCCAAAGAAAGGTCAAGTACGTAAAAAATGAAGTGTTCGGAAGGACATGTTGAGAAATGCCGTATACTTACATAAAGTCCTTCTGGATTGTAGGATCACGACATGCTGTAAATTGATCAACCATTGTTTTGGGCACCAATGCATGTAGTCTTAACCAGGATGAAATACTACTACGAAAGTGACCAGATCATCTGCTCATCATTTCACAATATGACTTGTTCTACGATACGAAAGAATTTCATGTACGCTGACTCCAGTCGCGAAAACCTACGAAGATGCAAGTGCTATGAAGTTTCAGACACAGCAAGAGCACATTTTCCCGCTACTGATAGGTGTAGAAACTGTGCAGACTCGATTCGTAGTGAACTGGAGACATGCATAAAATGCTTAGTTTGGTACAAACGTCCAGAAATGGCTATGTCAAAAAGAATGGACACCACATACATGATTAAGGCGATGATTGCCAATGATCTCTGCAGTCCCACACTCGACCTCTGACAGAATTCGGCGAGAAGCCGCGAGTAATGAGGCTAATTTGCGGGGGCACTACATCAGTAGTGTGTGATATAAGTTGAGAATTTGGATCTGATCGGGGGCGCGTGCTACGGTAGTCTTTGGCCACTGTGTCCCGATGGCACAGTGGTCAGCGCATATGCCTAATAAGCAAGAGACATGGGTTATAGTATCCCGGTCTGGCACAAGTTCTTTACTTGCTCCATTGAGGTAAATCAGCGCCCTTTGACAGCTAATGTCTTTAATTCCTTTGTATCTCCAAGCATGGCAGACAGGGATGCTCAAGCGAAATTGACGACTTTCTGATATCAGATGAACTGGGACTTGTCCAGGGCGGCGTCATCAGCGTTTATAAGGATTTGAGTAGCTCCGAAGTCCCGTTTCCTGCTTCAGTTAGGCATATAAGGTACCATATGCAGGACTGCTGAATGTTTCTCTAACTTTCATCAGAGACACGTGTTTTTCGCAAATCTTTAAGTCAAGGAATAAGACTACGAGCTGCTAGTTCGGTCTGGAGTAGGGCGAGAAACTACTACGGACAAAGGCGCGGCAGTCTGCATTAGATCTATTCAGACAGTTTGGATCTACAGACTGGCGCCAGCAACTGACCCGATGGTACTCATGCCGTCCTCAGCATTACAGCTTATGGGAAAATTCTTCAGTGCTCAAGAAACGTTATCATATTATGCAGGTTGAAACTTCCTAGCCGAGAGGCCATGGTCGATAAATAAAACTATCCAATGATATTTCGTCGCCGCCTACCGGAGACGTCTTCGGTCTAATTCATAGCATTTACAAGTGCAGCAATCGTCCTATTCATATAACAACAATAAAAACGAAGTGACTTGGCATCACGACCCAAAGACCTCACTATGCTGAAGATATATCTATGAAGATATATCGAATTACGAAATCTGACAAATAATGTAAGGAAAGCTCAATCTTATCTCCACTATCGTCATGGGGCATAGTAATTTTTATTTGATGTTTAATCATCAAGTCATCAAGATAGATTTTTGTTATTTCAACATAATTTGAAGATGCTTGTGGTTTGTTGACGTAATTACCGTGGGTTCGGTAATTCCAGTACCCTATTTCTTCACTCTTTGTACTTTTAGTGCCCTTTAACAGAATAATGAAGCTTGTATATGTCATCTACATCATCTGCAAGTTCTATAGAGCTGGAAAGGCTTATGCACAGACTATGCAATAACTTGGATGAGGCACGTAGTTGCACCTTAGCCTGCCACTAACTTAAAGCACATTATTGTTATTGGATCATTTCTATGTTAGGTCACGTTTGTGTTTTAGTCTGTACTATAATTTGTACAACACTGTCATACTGTAATCTATACAATGTTATATTCTCACTCTTAACATAGTGACCAGGCCAACTGAGACCTTGATGTACGCTTTTCATTATGCCTTTTCTATGAGTTAGATGGCATGACTACTGCAAAAAAATATTACTATGTTACATGACGATGGTGGTGATAGGATTTATCTTTCTTTGCGTTATTTGTCACATTTTGTAATCGAACAATGTACATATTGATAAATCGTCATAGGTACATCTTCAGCTTAATAAAATATTTGAGCTGTGATGCCAAGTCACTTCGCATTTATTATTGTCATCTCATATGAATAGGACGATTACTGCTCTTGTACACGCTATGAATGAGTTTTTTATTACGTGCTTCATGCGGATTAAAACATTCAGTGCTTTGTTTTCTTATTATTCATGACAAATGAAATGTTTTAAGAGATTTTCGTAAGTATATTATTATGTGATTGCTAGGGGCCAATTTGCATTGTCTTAATGTTGTTTTACAAATTGTAATGTTGTGTTGTTAGGTACCAGCTAATGGCTTACGGCCGAAACCGGTAGTACTAATAAAATCCAGTTAATGCAGTTCAGTGTCATGAGGTCTTGCTAAAAAATTTAAACTGATATCATTTCCATTTCTAAGCAGCCATAATGGTACTTCTACGTTTTGTTTTACTGTAATACCGACAAGGGAGTGGTCAGACTTGTCATATCGAAACCTGTCTTGCTTTTTTACCACTGTAAATTAACGTTGAAAAAAGTCCGTATGCAGTACTTTAGCCGCTGACATAACTTAGAACTCTGTAAAAAACATCATGAAATAAGACATTTATCACATGGTTTTCGCGCTTGTAACTGCATAACTGCATATTGCACAGCCCTGACCTCTCTCCCTATGTTACTCCAACGCCATGGCATCTAGGGACAAGGCGGCGTCAGCTGCACGCCGGCCTCTTGCCACAGCAAGGGAGACTTGATTCGACCAGTGAAATCAATCGGGAGATAATTAAACATTCGTTGACAAGTAACATTGATATGTTATCTACAACAGTCTTTCCAGGCTGCTATGGAATGGACACGAATAAATTCAGAACAAGTCAAAATCAATTTCATTTCGTAAAAATGCGATATATTGAAGTAATGTTCCAAACATCCATTTTCTGTGCGCCAAGAACACACAAGTAAAGACAAAACTGGGCCGGTGAATCAGGCCTAATACCAATATATTTAGAGTGGCACGCATATTTAATCAGATTCAGAAACCGTGGAGAGGAAAACTAATAATGTACTACTGATTGCAATTTAAGAATATTGTCACAGTAGTATACTGGAAACTGCAATGATCTGCACACAATAATTTTCTGTGTTAGTTCTCAGTAAAATGCGTTCCACTGACGAAAAAATTCTCTGTTTAACGGCTGAATTACGTTCGTCCTGCCGGGTCTAATCTGAAGTGTCTCTTCTTCTTTGTTAGGGTGAGCTCGATATACAGCTTTTAATGAATCAGAGCTTTTATTACTTGATCACGAATCTAGAAGGAGAAGAGATTTATTCCCGCAAAACGGAAGAAAAGCATGATGCATGAAAACTGTAACATTTTCTTGAATTTTCTCATTTTGAAAGAGATGAAGGGCGCTCTGTTTAATTGATTGGTGGCAGAAAGTTCCTATGGGACCAAACTGCTGAGACCATCAGCCCCTAGGCTTAAACACTACTTAATCTAACTTATTTACTGTAAGGACAACACTCACACCCATGCCCGAGGGAGGATTCGAACCTCCGACGGGTGGAGCCGTGCGAACCGTGGCAAGGCGCCTCAGACCGCAAGGCCATCCCACGTGGCAGTTTAATTGTTAAAAACCAATCAACAGCCAAGAGCACATAAAATATTTTTTTTAAATTCAAGACAACCGGTTTCAAGAGACTGCGCTATCGTCTTTCAGGTTTAAAAGTTTTTGTTGTAAAACTTGTTCATTTTACGCTGACCTCACGCACAACATGTTAGCGTCCCATTTTTTTCCACAATATCGTCTGCGTAGAACATTGTTTTTTGACACGTGGTCCAAACTTCCGGTTGATTCTTGAAGAATATTGTTTAAGTGGCAATGAAATATTCCGACTAATTGTGGGCATTATAGTGCATGAATCCGTGAGTGCAGCCGTGGACTGCGCAGTCGCCTCTTATGTTTTTCTCCTCTGAACGAAGGTGTTCTTTTAGCACGCGTTTCCTTTTGAAAACCAGACTGATCTGCATTCTAAATGTAAGATTCACAAAAAGTAGAGATCTTATGCTTTGTATTCGTAATTAAAGCTTGTATCATTTCGGTTCTAATGACTTCATTTTTCAACCTGTTTCTGGATACAAATTTTGTTATTTTTCTTGCCACAATTTTATGTGATCTTTTGAAGCGTCTAATACAACTTCGAGAAACTGTAAATTCCTTAGCGCCTATCACGTTGGCAATATCTAACGCCCAGTCACGTGAAGTTGTATCGATGACACTATATAACTTTTGTCTGGCTTCGGTAAACAGCTCGAAAAGTTGCGCATTTAACTCGTCGTAATTTCAAGTCGACTCTTACGTCGTCCAGCGACTTCCTTTTGTCACTATATAATTCACTTTCAGAAGGGACAAACCGATATTTATTATGAACAGTTCTGAAATGTATGCGTTTCTTTCCACTTTCTTTAAAACAATACATCACTGCTTTTTCTTTGTCTGATAAGTTAATTTTGGTTCATGGTGTTGCATCGCGATGTACAGTCTGCAAATCATGTGTTTGTCGTTTCCAGTCACGTGTCTGCACTATTTACACACCCGTCTAGAAGTTTAACTGCCGTTTCGCACATCACATTGTCTTCACGCATGTTTTCTGTTGACGGCGTCATTTGGCGTCTCTTGTATACCTCATAGTAAGCATGAAAAAATTTACTGGGCTTGCCATCACCTGTGAGAGGAGAGTGTTCAGCGTAAAGCTGTTTGCGGAGTATAGATGCAGACGCGCAGAATACCTTCCATAACTCGAACTAGCGTCAGCACGATGTATTTCGGCATACGTACATAAATTAAAGGAAAGTGCATTCCAAAGAAACGAGTTTTAGTTTCCCTTTTTCACCGAGACGTCGCAGCGATAATCCTCTTTAGTGAACGCCTGCGATTAGAGGCCGCACTTCCCATCCATGCGCCCAGCGCTCACCATACCAAAATCTCGCGACACCTGATTTCCAAGGGTGCACAACCTTCACTGCAAGTGGCAGGTAAGGAAAACAGCCGCGTAATTTTGTCTACGTGACTTCCTGTTCATGTCAGCAGCTCCAATTTTGTAGCCTGCCGGGGTGGCCGAGCGGTTCTAGGCGCTACAGACTGGAGCCGTGAGACCGCTACGGTCGCAGGTTCGAATCCTGCCTCGGGCATGGATGTGTGTGGTGTCCTTAAGTTAGTTAAGTATTTCTAAGTTCTAGGGGACTGATGACCTCAGAAGTTAAGTCCCATAGTGCTCAGAGCCATTTGAACCAGTTTTGTAAGCGGACCTTTTTCACAGTTATGTATATATGCATGTATGTATTGAACTGGGGACCTAGAAGCGAGGGAGAGGCTTCGCCCTCGCCACAGTTCTCTGTGATACACAACCCCACAACAGGCTACAACAGTCCACTCACCCCACCGCCGCCCCACACCGAACACAGAGTTATTGTGCGATTCGGCCCCCAATGTCATTCCAGACGAGTGTAACCGCAATGTTTGCGTGGTATAGTAATTATGGTGTACGCGTACGTGGAGACACTGTTTGTGCAGCAATAGCCGACATAGTGTAACTGAGGCGGAATAAGGGAAACCAGCCCGCATTCTCCGAGGCAGAAAGGGAGGTGGGGGGGGGGGGGGGGTTGTTTGGGGGAAGAGACCAAACAGTGTGGTCATCGGTCTCATCGGATTAGGGAAGGATGGGGAAGGAAGTCGGCCGTGCCCTTTCAAAGGAACCATCCCGGCATTTGCCTGGAGCGATTTTGGGAAATCACGGAAAATATAAATCAGGATTGCCGGACACGGGATTGAACCGTCGCCCTCGCGAGGCAGATGGAAAATCGCCTTAAAATCCATCCACAGGCTGGCATGCACACCAGACCTCGACACTAATCCGCCGAACGGATTTTTCGCAGTTAACATTGGTAAAAAAATCAACACATATTTTGGAATAACAAGTCTGACCATTCCCTTGTGAGTACATATTGTAAGAGAGAGATGTCGCCTTACCTTTGACCAGTTGCTTCAGATCGTCAATAGTGACGGTGGCACCCGGTGCCAGCACGACGAAGGCGGCTGGGTGCTCCTGGTCTTCGTCATGCGGTAGGCCCAACACCACCGCCTCAGCCACCTGCGGGTGTTCCAGCAACCACGCCTCCAACTCAGACGGCGAAACCTGCGGGCCAGTCACTCCACTATATATCGCTGAGAAGCACGTACACTATCCGATCAAAAGTATCAGGACACCCCTGTGTAGCGCAGAATTGATCACTAGTTGTCAGGGAGGTGGTCTCGTCAGTGTAAAACGAGGCGGGGTGTATTGTGGTGTCAGTGGAGAAACAGTAACAACAGAAGATGGTGGTCAGGAGAACGCAGTCGAATCGAACGCGGACTAGTCATTGGATGCCACCTGAGTAACAGATCCATCAGAGACTTTCAACCCTTGTGAAGCTTCCCAAGTAGACAACTGATGATGTGACTGAAGTGGAAACGGCAAGGAACAACCATTGCTAAACTAGGACTAGACACACCTCGTTTTCTGAAGGGCAGGGTCCGTCGAGCACTGCGGAGCACGGTTGTAAAAAGTCATATGCACCCTTTCATACAGCATCATCTGTCGGTTATGGACGATAACTTTCACGTAATGAACTGGACTTTTCAGAGAGCTAAACTGAATCCAATAGAACACCACTGGGATGAGTCAGAACGTCGACATCGCTCCAGATCCCAACGTTCAACAATACTGCCTGCTTTGGTTTCGGCCTGCCATTCCTCCACTGTCATTCATACCAGTCTTTAAAAGTGTCCCTGTCAAAGGTAAAGCTGTCATAAAGGTGAAGGGTGGACACATCCCATATTAGCGTCCACTGTTAGGTCTGCAGAGACTCCTGATCAAAAATGGACTCTAAATACATCACTGCACTGTGGCACACAAATCGTATCAGATGCCGTCAGATCAGAATGTTTTTACTATCCAAATAACATATAAAGTGGCGCTAAATATTCAGATATTTTTGTGCAATGCAGGGGCGAACGACATGCTGCTTCGAAAACATTAATGTAAGCAGAAACGTTGGTCACCTAAAGAGGGGTACAATTTATGGGAGAGGACTAAAGCGTTTTTGAAGAATTTGTGGCTGGTTGCTTTCTTCACCAATAAGTTGCGAAAAAGTTTATAGATAAGGCATTAGAAGCAATTCTGTGTGAATATCAGGGCGACGATAGCTCTACTGAAATAAAAGTACCGGATGTTATGAATGAAGATGTTGTGCATCAGTATCAGCATAATAAAATAGGACCCTGAAGTAGACCTAAATCAAGACGAAGTGGAATTGCTTTGAGCCGTACGTTGTGTGAGTGATGACTCAGAATATTGATCTTGTTGTGATGTATTTAGTTGAGCACCATACTGGGAAGTTAAAGATAGGTTACCTATATTTATGCGCTTTTTATCGAATTCAACGTCTGCATCGTCTAAATAAGAATCTATTCTGCAAATCTTGCTTTTTAAACCAAGTTGCTGTAATTATATCACCGAACTAGCAGAGGGCAGAACATCGATGATTAACGTGGGCGTTCCATTCCTCCAGGAACGTCCTACCACAAGAACTCGTTACCAACCTTGAGGCCAGAATGGGAGCGCGTTGCAGAGCGTGCATGGCAGTCCGTGGTGATTACACGCCGTGTCCTGCAGTTCGTAATGTCCAGGGGACCATCGTAGTGTAGTTATTGTCTTAAAACATAGGTGTCATTGCTCTTCGTCTCGTTGTATATTTCTTTCACTTGCCTTCTGCACTATATTGTAACAGTTGTTTCTATGTATGATCAAAGTTTCATCGTACCATGACACTTGGCAGTGGCACATCATGCGAAAGTCACTTTCACTTTTACGTTTTGAGCACCAGTGAACATAACAATCAATATCTTTTTATCATAGCAATTATAATATGAAAAGAATAATACACCTATATATTAATAAAATCGAATGGTCGTTTGCCTGTGTTTTAATTGTCGTTCTGAGATAAATGGAACGTTGGCGGACTGACTACAACACGTGTACTTTGATGCATGTTATTTACCTGGAAGTTCATGGTGTAGAGCTGACATTGGGAGGGTGGCGGTAATTTATGCACAGCCTTGTGCGACCTCTCAACAGACGTTAAAGTAGCTCACTTCAGCCATAATAGCCAAGTGTTCCTCATGCTGTACAGCATCGAAATTTCACATCACTCCCCTGAGGTTCTGGAAAGTTTTCTATGGCCATGCTCATAAGTCACATTGGCAAACTCAGGTGGCTCATTTCACCAGTCTAATTATTTGGCAACAATGTTTGTTGTCATTTACTAACGCCCTACTTCGCGCTGTACTAGGCGCAGACATTCGCGAAGGAATTTCCTCTCCGAAAGCATTCCAGTCTTATCTTCAGCTACGTTTCGCGTCTCCCCTATCTACAAACTTAGTTTCTCGCTGTCCACAGTTTTTCAGCGTTGTTCGACCAGCTTTTATTGAGCAAAACTCTGCGCCCGACAGACAACACGCAGTGGTTGCGCATCTGCACAGACCTTGAAGGGCGTTTGAGGAGCAGGGAGTAGCAATGGGAGGAAAGTATTCCATTTATTGCAGAGCTCTCTGGATAGTGAGTACCAGCTAATTAGTATTTTAAGCGGGTGATGTCACCCGTGAATTAAGCTGTTGACACAGATCTTGACTAAGAACATCATATACCGATTATTGTAGACATGCCGTGAACAATTTAGACTGTTACCTCAACTACGCTATTGAGAACAGCATCACGCACAACGCTGGGGAAGCTCCTCATATTAAAGTGAAGTATGTGTCACTCTTGTGAGCGACACGACAAGCAGTGGATGAAACGTCTAAATTCAGTTTCAGGAGTCGCTCAAGAAAATGGAGCGATCACATATGGCCGTTATTATTGTTTCACATCATATATGGCGTGGTCTGCGTCCGGAAACAGGTTACTTGCTCAATTAATTTTCAGATCCATTCTGTGTACCCGTAAATTACCTGTGATTCCCAGTATTTTCACTAGTTCGTTTTAGGACTAAGTTTCTTGAAAGAGAGAGCTGCTGAATAATAATAGGCACAGATGCAATAAACAGTGGAGAATCAAAAAACGGCGGTTTGGAATAAAAGAACATGTTAAATAAGAAAGACTGAATTCTCATATCTCCACGAATGAGGTTTACCTTGGATGGGAATACACAGTTTTACAGAATCATGAATGCTGACTCCTCTACACTGGTGAGTGAGAAGTCATGACATGAGCAATGGGAAATACAATCTGTTCTTGAATATATTCTTACAGCGCTGTAAACACACTTTTCCATTACCATAGGTCAGGAACAGTTACAGTGGAAAATGACGCCCGGAGGAGAGAGATTTGATTATTGCAGAGCTGTAATCTTCTAGCTGTAATCTCGAATTAAAGCAGCACTGCAAGCTGTATTGCAAAGCATTTCAAAAAAAAAGCGAAAATCACATACTGTGCACAAAATATCAAAATTCCAAAACTAAAACAAAGGCAGTTTTCAATGTTATTAGGGATGAAGCGAACAAATTGGGTAAAACAAATTATTTTCTTCTCCTGATAATAGCAGCAGTGACATGTATGACGTTAAATTCTCTACTAAATTCAAGTAATTTTTCGTAACAGTAGCTGAAATTCGGGGCAAAAAATGGACTGTCGAAAGCATATCCGTCAGACTTACGTACACAGGCAAGTTTGCCAAGTAAAATGTCCATCCAAAATTTTACTTGGCAAAGATTAGTTGGTTTGAGATTGGGCATAGCCCGAAACCGGTCACCGGCTAAAAAACTCTGTCTATTTTTGCATCACACACTAAAATGAGTTACTGTCTCACAAAACACAGCACGAAGGAGTTATGCTTTCCCATTGTGTCGGTCTGTAGGTGGTATTGCTAGTATAGTTTCACTCAGTACTTCCTTACGGCACAAATCTCTAGGGTAATGCAGTTAAGGTCGAAAAAGTATTCATTCTACAAAAACACGCAGTAGGAATATTGTGCAAATTTGATAAGCGAACATTTTGTAGGATCCTCTTCATGGACATAGCGATCCTCATGTGTACATACGAACGTATAGTACATGATGGTATTTATAAACAATGACGAGAGAGAATTTAAGATGAACTGTACAATTCACAACCACAATACTAGAATTAAAAATAAGTTTCGTAAAGACTATGCATTCGAAACTAGAGTTCAGAACGAAGTTTTATATTGTGGTGCAATTACCAGGTTACCAACAGAAATCGGACAAGAAACTAAAAATTCCCGGATAATCAGAAAGAAAGTAGACGAATACCTCATGAGCCACACCTTCAGCTGTTTATATTATATGACTTAATGTACGCAAATTCTGCTTAACTATACCGTTCATAAAAAGGGATCTTGACGTTACCAGTGTAAAGACAGCTGACAGCGGTCTGTCTTAAGTTAGTTAAAAGCTTTGTTTGAAGTGTTAGGCAAAAACAGCAGCTGAGAAGTAGAAGAGCAGGAGCTCTGACTTGTTTCAAAGAAGCAGTTTCGCTGTTAACATACATCGTACATAAACAAGTGTAAAACTATATAGAAGTAACTCGCATAATCATATAATCATCAATAAGGGTGGATTGGTAGTATAGTCAGATTAAAATTATTTTATAGTTGCTACTTCAGCTGGTTTCCTCGCAATCAGAGCGCTCAATGTCACGCCATAACCGGTCGCCGTTGCCAAACTGCCATTTTAATTTCATATTTCATGACATATGATAACCACACACACACACACACACACACACACACACACACACACACACACAAAACGATGCTAAAGATATAGCCTATACGTGTTTCATATACAGCACTAACTAAACACTACTGATCCTTCCACACTAGTCACGAGTCAGTGTCACATATATAGCTACTATATTCACAGAGATCGTCACATAACGTGGAACCGAATTTTTTAGGGTTACAATTCATCGTTTCTACTGGGTGCCTGAGTTATAAATTTAACACGGTTACGCAGGGTAGTATTGTTGTGCATTGGTTAGCACCTAAACCTCTCGTGTAGCAGGTTGTAGGTTCGAATCTCATGAAATGCAAAAAAAAAAAATTATTTGTGTGTCTAATCAAAAGACTCATTTTTATTCAGATAACCCATTTAAATGTATTTTTATTTAATTTCGAATGATATGACGTGTCATTTTCAATATCGTGTTGAATTTTTTATTTGCTCTTGTTTTTCTTCCTATCATTCTTTTTTGCTTAGAATCTGCCTGCATCGTCTGTGATCTACAGCCAAGTCCCAACCAGGATTACTCATCGGATGGTTAATCAGCAGCTTGTGTAGCCTATGTAGGGATAGTTTCAGGTAACAAATGAAAGATAGCGAGAAATTAAAGTTTTTTTTTTTTTTTACCACTGAAATTTTTGTCTTGGGTTTGCTTATAGAAGTTAGCTTTAATCGCTTTGTACAAATTGATCATGATTTTAGGTCTGCCGTTGATTGCTGGTTGCCGTTTCCTCGGATATATTGCATATCATCAGGTAGTGGTTAGGTTGGGGCATGAATTCAAATTCAGGGCTACAAAACGCGTCGTTTGCTGCTGCTCAGTCATTGGTCCTTTAAGTCAGCTGACGACAGATCATCTCGTGTCTCCGTCATACCTCACGGTGGCCGCTTCCAACATTGCTCCGGGTTACACATTAACCGCATTTGTGAAGTGACCCGCCGTGTTTCTGTGTCGCCTATAACCGAGCGGCAGCCGATGTAGCAACATTATAGTGGCAAGTGACAGACGTCAACTATCAAGCAATTGTAATTGGACTATAGTCAAACTTTATTGTTAGTATCCTTCACATACGAGATAGCCAAAGCGCAGCATCTGCCTCTTACTGTATAACTTCTCGTCGCATATCCCTCAATGCTCTCTCCCTCATGATGGGATTAAAGGAACACGATGTGTAAATGAATGAATTAATTAATCAGTTGTCTGGTGACTCCCTCTGTGGGTCTTTGGCTCCAGGTCCAGCCGTCTATGGATCCCCCTGGTCGGCGCATTACTGGGCCAAGAAGTGAAGGTGAATGCCCACCCAGGACTGCAGAGATGAGTTTAATAGCACCCTTAGTGGTGGATGGAGGGTGTAACAAACAGCTGGCTTTGATGTTCCTTACCGCCTTTTCAGGAAAGTTAAATCACGAGTGCAGTCATATGTTTTGTAGGCTATGTACTGTGTATTTTTTACCGGCACTATCCGTCGGTGAAGTGTGATTTTGAGAACTGTCATGAGTGCTTACTTGAATATTCAGCTAGTTGCTCTTCCGCTTGCATGTAAGGAATGTGCGTGCGTGAGTATGAAGCCAGTATTGATATGTGTTTAGTATCAGAGGTATGTGGTGTAGCTGTTTATGTATGTACGAAAACGAAAAATAATATCACGTGCAAACATTTTACAGTTGGGAGACAGAATACGATGGAACAGAAGAAGAACTTCAAGTATCTCCAAAGCGCAGCGTCTTCTTATCAACAACAGCGTGCCCTAGTCGACGTATTCGGCTGTTTTATAGCAGAAACCCAATGACTCATGTGTACATACCAAAGACTGGGTATGTGTTCTATTTGAAAGGAACTAAAACTCACATGGGCGCCGCGGTATTTGATGAGTTCCTTTATTCTGTCGACGATGTAAAAGTTACCATCAGCATCGCAGTGGCCCACGTCTCCAGTATGGATCCAGCCCTCCTCATCTGCGAAGTCTTTGATGATGGACCATCCTTTGAAGCACAGCTCACCATCGACTCCAGGACCAAGACATTTACCGGTCTCCAAGTCCAACACCTGCAAACAGAGCAGTCACTTACAAACGTCATTGACGCACAGGGCTTGCCCTATACGTTGCGAAAGCGAGAAGCACTAACTACGACACCTAAAAGAGTGATTTTTCTTGTGAAGTGGCAGGCTCCAATACAACTCGTATATTAAATCAGAGTACGGTAAATACCCTTGAAATTTGCACAAATAAAAACTAAAAGCTGTGTTCTGCTGAACGAAAGATGGGTAATGAGGACAGAAGGAAGAAGGGAAGGCAGATTAGAGTTTAACATCCCTAAAACCTCCTGCTGTGCACCTGAAAGTCCTTTTACATTTCTTTTCTAGTAAGAACTAAAGTAATAACTGAGTGTCCAAATGACTGTGTACATGTTACGGCCAAAGCCGGAAATCTGCCAAAGAGAGAACTTGCAGGCCAAGTCACGGAACGGCAAATGTCGCTTTAAATTGGCCGGCCAATGTGCGATCTTTTCCTTTTTTCGGGATTCGCTCGACCAGTTCGCGATGTGGCCCCGACTTATCGATCAAACTCCGAAGAAAGAAGCAAAGCAGATTTGAGTGAACAATTTAAAAGTGTATAAGTTAGGAAATAGTCAGCGTCGCCTAAATTGACCGGCTAATGTCCGATCTTTTCTTCAGTTCTGGATCTGGCCGGCCAGTTTGCGAAGTGGCGTAGACAGATCGGTCAGAACCGGAAGATAAAAAAAGAGTGAATGAATACGTATAATTTCAAGCTGTTTGCAATCTATTAATTTTATCAGTTTCACTTATAAAAAATATAAACATTATACAATCTATTCGCTTTAAGAAAGTTTTTTTTAATACTACCGGTATTCACTTACTACAACGAGTAAAGCCTTTATGACATTTCAGATTACACAACAGTTTTTTTTATTTTCGGCATTTGCATTGATTTGAGGCACAATTAGTAGAGCAAGTGCATCGATTGTATCCTTGGCCACTTATCAGTGTAAAGACGATATGGTTCGTAATGATTTTTCAACTTTGGCCACGGATTCCAGCGTGAGCTGTTTCTCGTGCAGAATAGGGAATGCGTTTCTGGAATACAGCCGCTTGAGAACACCATGTTCTGTTTACGGCTTGTATAAAGTGCCTTCGACGTTCATGACAACCGCAAGAACGCTTCTGGAATCTCCGCGATCTCTGACATCTGGAATACGGATGCAAACATTGTCTCCAACTTTTGCAGGTGTAAATTTTGCATCTGAATTTTTAAGCATCTTTGCATGTTGTGCTTGCAGAAAATGGTTCAAATGGGTCTAAGCACTGTGGGACTTAACATATGAGGTCATCAGTCCCTTAGAACTACTTAAACCTAACTAACCTAAGGACATCACACACATCCATGCCCAAGGCAGGATTCGAACCTGTGACCGTAGCAGCAGTGCGGTTCCGGACTGAAGCGCCTAGAACCGCTCGGCCACAGTGGTTGTGCTTGCAAATTGCCGAGAGCTCCTGCCGTCCTCTTACTGATTTCTTATTTATTGTAACATAGTTTGCAAATAATTCTCTCTTCATATCCTTCCTCTGCTTCACTACTTCCACAAATTGCATTTGCCGCAGGATACACAAAAATGAGCTGCACTACAATCTTCTTCACCAACTACACACAATACGTTCCCCTCGTTTTTGCCAGGTAACTGATTCGACTTTCCGATGGTTCGACCCCCACGGCGGCAGTTTCATTATTGGGAGTAGTCTCTATATTTATAGCGTCCTCCATTTCTTGTTCGTCTTTCTCAAGGCTTTCCTCTGTCACTATGTCATCAATAATTTCTTTAGGCAAATTTGATGCACTCAGCCCCAATTTTGCTTTAAAAATAAATATTGCCTCATATGGCGACTAGTAAATTCATTGATGAAAAGAACGGTATTTCATGAATTGGATGAATCAGACTCTCAGCCCAGTGTGCCGAGTTAATGTCTGCATCCACGTCATTATATTCTGTACGTCCTGGTTGGCCCATTCGATGGAACCTTGGCTTTGGTTGTGTCTCGGTTTTCCAAGTATCAGTTTTAATTCAGACCACATGTTACTTAGCTCATTTATAACTTGGTTCGAAAACTCTCAATCATTATCTGACTGCAGCATACTTGGAACACCTACAGTGGAATAGATGTCAGTAATCAACTTCTTCTGCTCTTTTGCTTTTCAGGGGTTGCAATAATATAAACTTGCTTCAGTGATGATGGTAACTGAGAACGAACTTTTACTCCTCATCGGGTCTACTTTGCATGTCTACACAGATCTACCTGGCATCTTGAATTCAATTCTTTAAATATTAGGACGAGGTTTGCTTGAGCGAAGATACAAGGTAATAACCTCTTTGGTGACATTTTTGAACTTAAACATCAGTTCTTTTTCCATCCTTGAGTGACCTCCACGTCCTATTTCCAAGCGATTATCGTGAAATATTTTGAAGAGTTCTTTATAGACATGGTACAAGATCAGTCAACTTCAATTTTCTTAGTGAACTCTCTTTTACCTGCTTTACTTTGGCTTGTTCAACGCCGTCTATAAAAGAACAGTATCTATCTCTTGTAATTATTCCGCTATTATTTGGTTTTTCTTGGGGCAGCGTATTCAAAGTGCCCGACCCGATTTTCATATCAGGTGTCGTTTCCGTATTTGCATGCATCCCATCTTCATCGTGAATATCGTTCCCATGTGAAATGGTCATGGGTCAGCCCATTGAAAAACGATACGAACAATTGAAATCGAATGCCACTATATGTGATCAGCCTAGGTCCGACTACCAAATAATTGGTAGTAAACAATTACTGACTTAGGGCACGTCCATTAATTACGTGAGCTCAAAATTGAAGAAATATCACTAATTCTCATTTAAAGAGGGAGGTCAATTAAAATCTCTCGTTAACTTTTTAATTCAGAAAAAAAATGGTTCAAATGGCTCTGAGCACTATGGGACTCAACTTCTGAGGTCATTAGTCCCCTAGAACTTAGAACTAGTTAAACCTAACTAACCTAAGGACATCACAAACATCCATGCCCGAGGCAGGATTCGAACCTGCGACCGTAGCGGTCTTGCGGTTCCAGACTGCAGCGCCTTTAACCGCACGGCCACTTCGGCCGGCCAATTCAGAAAATCTCCATTATTATAAAAGATAACATTTTTTTATAAAATTAATCCCGAGCAGAGACAATACTAAAGTACGCACCAGTCTTTATGTAGACTGTGATTTTAACTGATGCATTATACGTGCTGTCGTGCTTCAAGAATTTCCGTGTAAATTCTAGAACCACTTTGCCTTCCTCCGTCCCGAACCCACGATATTTGAAATAGAAGTGTGAGAGACGAATCAGACCTACTGCGCATTGCATGTTTGTGTGTGCAGGTCTAAAAACAGTCACGAGCAAAATGTGGACGCGGCGGCCGAACGGCTGCCGACAAGTACCTACTGTACGATCCATAGTGTTTCAGTGTATGTGTAAAGAAGAGCCTGTGCTATTCTTTGTTGGTTTGGTGACTGATGATTGTTAAGAACAAATGAAGAAATTAGATTAGACCTTAAAGTAACTCATGTCTTGGACTTGCTGGAGGCAAGACATATTTTACGACATGTTTGCCGTAGAGACATGGTTTTTAAGCCAAATCATTTCTAAATGGACTTAAATCTGTTTCTAATGTGAGACGATACGTGTTACTTACGAGAAGTTTAATGTTTATGTGCGAAGTGCGAATTTTGTTCTTAAGAAGCTCAAATATATCAATAGTTATTGAAAAGTATTCTTCGAGTACAGAATTATTCCGCAAGTGGTGAGAGTCTTTAAGGTTCCTGTAACTAGCATCATTCTTCGGAGAAGAGGTTTATAGAGATTCCAGAAACCCGGCTATCTAGGGAAGAAAATCGGAAAAAAAAAAAAAAAAGAAAGAAAAATTTGAGTGTGTATGCCCGGGATTGCCCGATCGTTCGAATCCTGCTTCGGGCATGGATGTGTGTGATGTCCTTAAGTTAGTTAGGTTTAAGTAGTTCTAGTTCTAGGGGACTGATGACCTCAGAAGTTAAGTCCCATAGTGCTCAGAGCCATTTGAACCATTTTTTTTATTCCCCGATCTGGAAGGCGTACCGCAGAAGTGCCATATTTCATTTGGGACGTTCCCTCCCAGAGCGGCCGAATTCACGTATTCAGTTGAGAAAGAGTCATGATAATCTGCAACTCAACTCATAAATCTCTCAAATAAATGTTATTGTGTTTAAAATGAATTTGTACCAAAACTTTTATAATGTCTGTGTTAAATGGCCTGCTGACAAGTCGAAACAAACGTCTAAGAGAGATGTTAATCTTTTATGAAAAGAAGCTAAGCTCAAGTTCCCTGACAGAATTATCTTAGTGATCATATAAGTTTGGAAATTGAGAAGGTACGTAACAATAAAGCTCGGAGGACGGTACAAACAATGTTCTCTTTCATATGAACAGTAAGGTTTAGTAACAGTGTATATCAGTAAAAGATCAGTTTTTTAGCGATGTGTTAGAACACTTAGGCCTACTATTTTCAGGAACCTTTTTGTCGATCTTTCCAACGGTTATAACCATGAATGTCAGGGCCTATTCAGGGTTGGTGTGTTTAAAGCAAGGTATTTTCACATTTAAAAGTGTTTAACACAGTTTCCCTAGAAGAACATGTTTTTATCAAAGTGTTTAAGTCAATGTTCGAAACAAATAAAAAGCTTTTCGGTTTACGTGTATGTTGTAACATTTTTTAGCAGAGTGTTTTATGGAGATAACAACAGAGCAAGCACACAAATGCCGATGGAGTGAGTGAGCAATTAGGGAAGATGGAATCGCTACTTAATTTGTATTTACTCATCTGAAGAAATTATTTTCAAAAAAACCGCGATCGCAGAGAGCCATTTGGTAGCTGTCAAAACAATCATTTTAATTAAACTCGTTATAATGAACCTTAAAATAATGTAGTTATTTTATCGCCCACTTTCACAGAAAAAAGTAATACATGGACAGACACTTTAGGTACGTATAGTAAATGACAAGGGTTGCAACTTTAATAGTGGCAACTATTTATTTACAGCTCGTTCAAAATAGATACGTGTTTCAAAGTTCTACTGACCTTCAAAGTAGTCACTAGCATTGTGTATAACCCGTTGCCAGCGATGTGGAAATCTTAGGATACTCTTAGCAGTGCCAGTTGTGTTGAAAGTTCGAGCGGGGCGGTCTATTACCCGACGAATTTGTAGCAGTTCTGAAGCGAATGCCGTGAAGTGTTTCCTTCAGTTTAGAAATCGAGTTGAACTCATGAGGGCTTAGTTCGGGGAAGTGCAGTAGGTGGTATAGCACCTAGTAGCCCCATCAGTTAAATCAGTAACAGCTTACACTGTAGGTGCTTGAGATTGTCCTGCAATATGATGGTCAGGTCCTGCAGAAAGTGTCATCACTTCTGTCTCTATGCTGTTCATTTTTGGAACACAACCTACGACCAGCTTAGAGGCAGAAGTGATGACACTCTCTGCAGGACCTGACCATCATTTTGCAGGACAATGCTCAAGCAACTACAGGGCAAGCTGTTACTTATTTGTTTGACTGATGGAGCTGCTAAGTGCTGTACCACCTACTGCGCTCCTCTGACTTAAGCCATCGTGAGTTCAACTCGATATCTAAACTGAAGGAAACTTCACGGCATTCGCTTCAGAACTGTTACAAATTCGTCGGGCAACAGACCGCGCCGATCGAACTGTCAACACAACTGGCACAGCTAAGAGTATCCTACGACTTCCACATCGCTGGCAACGGGTTATACACAGTGTTGGTGACTACTTTGAAGGTCAGTAAAACTTTGAAACAAGTATCAATTTTGCACGAGCTGTAAATAAATAGTTGTCACTACTTAAGTCCCAACCCTCGAACTTCTACTTAAAATGACCCGAGTAGACCTCAAGTGAAAGAGGGGGGGGGGGGGGGGGAGGGGGGCGGCAGTACATCACATTTCACGAAACTTGAAACTTCACCACAAATGGGCGAAGTGGGAACAAAAACGAAAACCAACAAGAAAAGCAGCTCACGTTAATTCCCTTACAACATCTGAAAGATGCACCAATGCCATAAACAAAAATACTAAAAACCGTAACAGTACTCACAGCTCATCCAGTTTGTTTTGATCAAGGTGCAGGGCCAGGACCTTCTGCTAAAAGTAGCAGCTACCACGAGCACGGCACAGTTAACTCTAAAAGTGAGAGAAGTGTTGCCTACCACACATTGTTGTTTCATCAACGGATTCAGTTCGATTTAGCCAGGGATTTCGTGACGTATGTGCAATCACATCCCGTTTTGGCCAGGAATGTGCGGCCAATTCGAGAAATGGCTAACCAAAGTCGGATATAGCCGCTTCTTTCACGCAATCGGGCATTGGCCAATCCTCTCGGCCAGAGTGTGAAATGGCCAGCCAATACGCGATCTAGCCAGGCTTCGGGCTTTGGTCGTTACATATATAGCAACGAAATTCTATTCAGGATACAGCTGTAAAATAAACTAAGCACATGTCTCACTAATGAAGAAATGCAGGTTTGTAAAGGAAAATAATGAAAAACCATATTTACTAATAGATAAGTTTTTAATTATATGTGAAAGCCAAGAGCCGCACAAAATCTATAACTATAAAGATCCAAAATATCTCTAATCTCTTTGGCACAATTTATAAACAGTGAGTGGATCTGAACCTGAGCTTCGAAGGAACATACACAATATAAATACAAAGAAACAATAGATATGCTGCAACAGTGTTAAGAAATATCTTATTTTGCCAACTCCTAAAATACTGTTGCAGCCACTGCTGACAAAATGAGTAAATAGCAACGTGATCGCGAATATGTGACTTACTCAAAGCAAAACGCCTACACACTGGCAACAAAGAAGAAAATCATACCAATTGTTACTGCAGAGTTATCCTATTTACTATCATTCGCAGATTATTCATATGACGTGTTGTGAGTTGTCAGTCGACCTGTTGAGCATACCCCTAAGATGCTATAAGTACGATCCGCGATGACCTTCGAGGAAGTAAAGCTCACCGTAGGATCAAACAAATTTCAAGGAAATTATGTCGAAAAAAGGATACGTCTTATAAAATGAAAATTGCTATGGTTGGCCCAATTAGGTATGTGTACTATGTCCCACACTGATATGTTAATGAAGAGGCTCATCAAATTACAAGAGGAATATAGTGGTGTATCGACTTCTGGCGTATTTTTCCCTGTGAATATACCTGAAGAAACGATTTAATATTTTTCTTTAGTATGTGAAAAACATTGACATTTAATCATGTGAAGTGCATCGAGTGAAAACGACAAAGACAATAAGCGCGATTTATTATGTATGTAAGCAGTGATTAAGAAAAGACAATATATACTCTGTTAAGTTTCATTTGTCTGATGAAAGAGGAGACATTGACCTTTTCGAGTACTACCGCTGACCTAGCAAGACGCACTCTTCCTACATTCCATATTAAGATGTCAGTAATAAATGTAATAATTGTTAATTTATCTAAATCGTTTTCAGAACACAAAACTTTATTTCTTACTACTAAAACCATCTTTTATTTGTAGAAGAATTGTATCCTTTCCTGCAGTTATTAAAAGATTACGGTCGGTACAACTATTTTTTGTAATTACGGCTCTAGTATTCCAGATGTTATTGAGATAACTTATTCAGTTTACGTATGAAAGTATTAAAGTATCTCAGTCATTATTTTCATTTTCTGATACAAATGTTGCTGTACTGTGTCACAAATGTCGAGTACATTGTTTTTCGCATAGGCGCCATTACAGAGGGAGCTATAGCTAAAAATGCTTCATGCAATCAAAATTAACAAACCATTGTGCTACTAATAAATAGACATTCATACGAATGCTCAAGTTTCAACCCCTGAGACCAAAAGAGATCGTGTTCGTATGTTGTTTTTTGATTTGGTGTGCAATAACGTATCTGCACGATAACTTAACTTCAATAAAGCAGAATAATTATAATCAATTATTTAGCACACCGAAATGCTGGGTGTAATAAGTCTGTGTTATCATTATTAGAGTTTAAAAGATTGTAAGAATGTCTGTGATAGAAATAAATAATCATTATCTGTTTAAAAGACCATTTCATGAAACACATTACCATTACAGTAACCACAGATCATTCATCCACATTTAACATACACACAATATATATATATATATATATATATATATATATATATATATATATATATATATATATATATCGATAATGTATCCAGAATGAGATTTTCACTCTGCAGCCAGTACCTCGTCTCCTACCTTCCAAAGAAGCTATCCTGCGGTCCGGCACACAGCTTTAATCCGCCAGGAAATTTTATATCAGCGCACACTCCGCTGCAGAGTGAAAATCTCATTCTGGAAACATCCCCGAGGCTGAGGCTAAGCCATGTCTCCGCAATATCCTTTCTTTCAGGAGTGCTAGTTCTGCAAGGTTGGCAGGAGAGCTTCTGTAAAGTTTGGAAGGTAGGAGGCGAGGTACTGGCAGAAGTAAAGCTGTGAGAACGGGGCGTGAGTCGTGCTTGGGTAGCTCAGATGGTAGAGCACTTGCACGCGAAAGGCAAAGGTCCCGAGTTCGAGTCTCCGTCCGACACACAGTTTTAATCTGCCAAGAAGTTTCATCCATAATATTACAGGTAAGTGAACACATAAAAGCATAATATGAAACTACATTATGGATTTGACCAATGACTGTGAAAACGGTTAGTGATTTGAAGAAAGGTCTCTAGAAAAGCAGAAATAAACACCAATACTTTCACCAAAATGGTGAGTCCAGCTCCGTCTCTGTATTTTGCTCTTAACTCGATGTTCTCTTCAACGTCCCTGCGATAAGTCTGTTCTCGCCTTACTCTCCAAAATTTGGTTGTTTCTGCCAGTTTCTTAGGCTCGCAAGCGAACTGCAGCAGATTTTGCTAGTTATCACCAATAATAATTTTATAAACAAATTAAACAATTTCCTACGCTCACATGTTTTGTCATGGTTTACTAATACTGGTATGAATGGAGCCAGAACCTCGCTCCCACTACTCCCAGGCAAATCAAAGGCCTTGCACACGCAGGGAAACGCGTCTTCTATCAAAGTAATTACTGTAGGCCAATCACAGACCCTCCCTCCCCCCCCCCCCCCCTTAGTCAGAAGATTTAAACGAACATTCCTGTGCTGCAAGACATCGTCCAATGTCTGATCTCACGTTCTGAAGATTCGTGTTTTCACCTAGGCAGAAGACCTTGTGGAATGCAGTCTGCCCTCTCCTACACTTCTACTGTGTGAATAGGTGACACTGCTATTTCCCTGTACTACCTGTATACCTGGGTGGAGATGGCTTTCAGCACCATACAAGTTTATGACAGTCCAGTCCTTCAGAGCTAACTTCCCTCTCATGAGCCAGCTAAAGAAAGTCTCCAAGACTGCAGAAAATAATTGATCTCGCTCACTGTAATAAAAGGCGAGGAGAAGAAGTAATCAGCAGTGCAGTCATTGAGTCATTGACAGCGAATGCTGTCTGCACTGTTAAGGAATTGACGTGGGATATATATATATATATATATATATATATATATATAAAGCAATGTCCTCACTGACTGACTGACTCACTGACGCATCATGGCCCACCCCAAACCACTAAGGATAGAAACTTGAAATTTGCAGAAGGTGTTGATCTCATAAGTGTCGTTTAAAAAGGGATTTTTTCGAAATTCCCCCTTAATAAGGTGAAAGAGTGGGTTAAATGTTTTTAACCTATCTCGCTGTTAAGGTGATTTTGAAGCTAGTCCTACAAAAATTGGTAACTGGTTTTTCGGGTAGAAATAAAGAAATACGTGTCCCATTATTTTTGTAAAATTAATCTCTTCGGGGCTGATACAGTGGGTGAATATATTTTTTGAAAATAAATCATTATTGAAGAATTACTAAAGTATTTTTAGAGTTACCTCAATGAAAATTTGTGTTTGACTTCTCAGTTACAAATAAAAAAATAAATGTTGTAGTGTTTTTGGAAATTGAATCGGTAAAGCGGTGAAATAGGGGATGAAAGATTTTTTTTAAATATTTCATTATGAAAACATTTTTAAAGCTAAAGCAATGAAAATTTAGTTTTCACTGTTTGTAAAAATTCAACCCCTAATGGGGCGAAACAGGGTTTGAAAATTTTTAACAAAATCTTTTGTTATATTTGAGCCTCGTGGCTTGTGTAGATATCTGTTTCGAGGCCTACTGGCATGACTTAACTGTTCTAACGCGACTGCGTGCCATTACGAGTTTTGCAGCGACCTCTGAATCGAGTGCAAGACTAGTGCCTCCGGGGAGAGGGAGAGAGGAAGGGACGGCCCTTGTGGCACGAGGCAGCGCCGGTGTTGAAATAGTGTGTTGTCTCGTGTGCGGGAACCGTTGCTCTGGGAGCTTGATATACGGTAAACCTAGAAAGCTTAGTGTTTGCACTGTTGTTTCTCTGGTGTATTCCATTCACAGGCTAAGTGGATCAGCCCGCCGCATTCCTGGTGCTTTATGCTGCATTACTGCGAGAGTGCCTATTGCACCTACTGCGAGAGTGTACAGTTTCCTCGTGCATTTGGCGAGACGCTCAATCGCTTGGTTGCTAATGAAGCGATTTGTCTTTCGGCGGACCGCCTCTGCTTTCCTCTTGCGTCATATTGCTCTCCAGTATCTTATTAATGTTGCAGTAAGTGTATTTGTTTCAATATACACTTAAGGTTTTCCAGTTTTAATTGGTTCCCTGTTAAGATCTCTGTCACTCTAACCAAATAATTTGTAAACATTCTTCTTCAAGTCGTGATCAGTTCCCTACATAGTGGCTTCATAGTGTATTTAAGGTTACTGCATTGAACTAAAGATTTCGGGGCACATCACTGTTGTTCAATATTCTCCCCTACCAGGGTCGTGGTCTCATACAAGTTTCTGGTCATTTGTGCTTAATCCTGGTTATTCATTTAATGTACACTACTGGCCATTAAAATTGCTACGCTACGAAGATTACGTGCTACAGACGCGAAATATAACCGACAGGAAGAAGATGATGTGACATGCAAATGATTAGCTTTCCAGAGCATTCACACAAGGTTGGCGCCGGTGGCGACACCTACAACGTGCTGACGAGGAAAGTTTCCAACTGATTTCTCATACACAAACAGCAGTTGACCGACGTTGCCTAGTGAGATGTTGTTGTGACGCCTCGTGTAAGGAGCAGAAGTGCGTACCATCACATTTACGACTTTGATTAAGGTCGGATTGTAGCCTATCGCCATTGCGGTTTATCGTATCGTGACATTGCTGCTCGCGTTGGTCGAGATCCAATGACTGTTAGCAGAATATGGAATAGGTGGGTTCAAGAGGGTAATACGGAACGCCGTGCTGGATCCCAACGGCCTCGTATCACTAACAGTCGAGATGACAGGCATCTTATCCGCATGGCTGTAACGGATCGTGCAGTCATGTCTCGATCCCTGAGTCAATAGATGGCGACGTTTGCAAGACAACAACCATCTGCACGAACAGTTCGACGACGTTTGCAGCAGCATGGACTATCATCTCGGAGACCATGGCTGGGGTTACCCTTGACGCTGCATCACAGACAGGTGCGCCTGCGATGGTGTACCCAGCGACGAACATGGGTGCACGAATGGCAAAACGTCATTTTTTGGATTAATCCATGTGCTGTTTACAGCATCATGATGGTCGCATCCGTGTTTGGCGACATCGCGGTGAACGGATATTGGAAGCGTGCATTCGTCATCGCCATACTGGAGTATCACCCGGCGTGATGGTATGGGGTGCCATTGGTTACACGTCTCGTTCTCCTCTTGTTCGCATTGACGGCACTTTGAACAGTGGACGTTACATTTCAGACGTGTTACGACCCGTGGCTCTACCCTTCATTCGATCCCTGTGAAACCCCAGCAGGCTTATGCACGACCGCATGTTGCAGGTCCTGTCTGGATACAGAAAATGTTCGACTGCTGCCCTGGCCAGAACATTCTCCAGATCTCTCACCAATTGAAAACATCTGGTCATTGGTGGCCGAGCAACTGGGTCGTCACAATACGCCAGTCACTACTCTTGATTGACTGTGGTATCACACTGAAGCTGCATAGGCAGCTGTACGTGTACACGCCATCCAAGCTCTGTTTGACTCAATGCCCAGGCATATCAAGGCCGTTATTACGGCCAGAGGTGGTTGTTCTGGGTACTGATTTCTCAGGATCTATGCAACCAAATTGCGTGAAAATGTAATCACATGTCAGTTCTAGTGTAATATGTTTGTCCAATGAATACCCGTTTATCATCTGCATTTCTTCTTGGTGTAGCAATTTTAATGGCCAGTAGTGTATATTCGTGTTGTATTATGCATTGATTTTAGTTATGTTCCAGATGCATGGACTGTCCAGGTCCTCAAAGTATTTATTGAGTCTGTTAATAAGGAAAAATTTGTTAGTTGTTCGACATTGCACATTTTGATCCTGATGTAAGGTCTTGTTTGGCTTTTTTGTGTGACAGCATTCGTCTCAGGCCTTAAGTTCATGCCTCAATACCCAAAAACTTTTGTGGGTTCTATTTGACCTTTTTCACTGTCCCCCAGGCGAAGTAACTCTAACTATTTTCAATTTAATTAGTTCGTGTTGCAAATAGTGTTAAATTTGGATTTTCTCCTTTTAGAATTTTTAATTAATGAATTTGTTTAATACATAATTTAGTGGATACTTAAATTCTAACTTAGTGGGCAGTAAGTTGATTGAGTTTGTTTTTAGAAATTTGTCATTTAACTGATCCTAATTGAAAAGCATTAGTTGTATATTTATCTTGCACTTCCTTTGTTGAAATGCCATTGTGCATGTATTACTGTTTGATTTGGAACTGTTTTCCTTAGGCGATTCCTTCGCTGCGCTGTTTCCTAACTGACAGGGCTTCTCGCCTTGGTTGCGGGGCCTAGGGAGACGCGGTACTGGAGTTTCCATGTACTGCTGCGTGCGTCTGCTCGGTGAAGCGCGTTTGTCATACAGCGTGAGGTCTGATGACGTCATTTACGTCTACGGGCACCTTTCATGCAGCTTCGTCAGCTTCCTGAGTCGAGCTTGCCTTTGCTTCTGTAGCCTTTAGCCGCTTGTTTCTCAGTGCCTCACATACTGATTCTGCCAACCACTTGATCGTTGTTGCTGGCGCAATCCTGTGATATTAAGGACTTCCTGTCCTTGACCGAAACACTTGTTATTCAGTTGTACTTTTGATAATGTCCGCCACCGTAGCTAAGTGAACAGCGCGCCGGCTTGTAAAGCTGGGTTGGAGATTTTCTCCGCTCTGGGACTGGGTGTTTGTGTCGTCGTCATCATCATAATTTCCTCCTCAACGACGCACATGTAGCCCAAGCGGCGTCACGTCAAAAGACTTGCACCAGGCGATCAAGGCTACCCTCCGGGAGGCCCTCGCCACACGTCATTTCATTTTTAATAATTAATTCATTCTGTTACCAGGAACCATTCTTAAAGATAGTTGTTCTGAAATTGTTTTGGGGCCCACTGCTAACTTTGTACTGCTTTAAATACAACTGAAAGTTTCTTTACCCGTTTCATTTTGTATAAATTCACAAGTTATTCAGTATTGAATATTTGTCCCGCAACTTATACACTGCGTGATCAAAAGTATTCGGACACCCCCAAAAACATATGTTTTTTCATATTAGGTGCATTGCACTGCCACCTACTGCCAGATACGCCATATCAGCGACCTCAGTAGTCACTGGACATCGTGAGAGAGCAGAATGGGGCGCTCCGCGGAACTCACGAGCATCGAACATGGTCAGCTGATTGGGTGTCACCTATGTCATACGTCTGTACGCGAGATTTCCACACTCCTAAACATCCCTAAATCCATTGTTTTCGATGTGATATTGAGGTGGAAACGTGTAGGGACACGTACAGCACAGAAGCGTACAGCTCGACCTCGTCTTTTGACTGACAGAGACCGCCGACAGTTGAAGAGGGACATAATGTGTAATAGACAAACATCTATCCAGACTATCACACAGGAATTACAAATTGCATCAGGATCCACTCCAAGTACTATGGCAGTTAGGCGGGAGTTGAGAAAAATTGGATTTCATGGTCGAGTGGCTGCTCACATCACGCTGGTAAATGCCGAACGACGCCTCGCTTGGTGTAAGGATCGTAAACATTGGACCATTGAACAGTGGAAAAACGTTGTGTGGAGTGACGAATCGCGGTACGCAAAGTGACGATACGATGGCGGGGTGTGGGCATGGCCAACGCCCGGTGAACGTCATCTGCCAGCGTGTGTAGTGCCAACAGTAAAATTCGGAGGCGGTAGTGTTATGGTGCGGTCGCGTTTTTCATGGAGGGGGCCTGCATCCTTGTTATTCTGCGTGGCACTATCACAGCACAGGCCTGCTTTGATGTTTTAAGCACCTTCTTGCTTCCAATGTTGAAGAGCAATTCGGGAATGGCGAGTGCGTCTTTCAACACGTCGAGTACCTGTCCATAATGCACGGATTTTGGCGGAGTGATTACACGACAATAACATCCCTGTAATGGACTGGCCTGCATAGAATCCTGACCTGAATCCGATAGAACACCTTTGGGATGTTTTGGAACGCCGACTTTGTGCCAGGCCTCACCGACCGACATCGATACCTCTCCTCAGTGCAGTACTCCGTGAAGAATGGACTGCCATTCCCCAAGAAACCTTCCAGAGCCTGACTGAACGCATGCCTGCGAGAGTGGAAGCTGTCATCAAGGCTAACGGTGGGCCAACACCATATTCAATTCCACCTTTACCGACAGAGGATGTCAAGAACTTGTAAGTCGTTTTCTGCCAGGTGTCCGGATACTTTTGATCACATAGTGTATGTCAATACTCTACTTAGTATAATTGTCATTCAGCACTGCTTAAATTAAGAAATTTAAATTTTTAGCGCTCTTTTTTTTTTAATTTCAGTTGTGAAGCACAGTATTTGAACTTCTAATGTAATTAACTGTTTTACAATTGCTCGAGCTCTTTGGGGCAAATTAGCCCTTCTTTGTTGTGATTATTTCCTTAAAGAATTCAAATTTTCAGAAACGATAAAAGATGTCATAACTGGGGCTTAGCCTTCCATGAAGAGTTCCAATCCTTGTCCTTTTCCTGGGGATATCTATATTTAAAAAATTGTAGAGGTATCTATGAAAATTGCTATTACATATCTCAGGTATATAGATATGTGCGTTAGGGAATGGAAGTTTCTATGGAAATATCACCACAAGAACGCAAAATTCACAATGTTTGAACTCCAGCTGCCAGAATCACTTTTCGGACAAACGTGAATCCGGAAAAGACAATGCTTCTGTGGTCTTAATTAGCGTGAAACGTTTTGAATGTGTTGCAATTTGTGAACAACATGAAAATTCTATTAAAGAAAAACCAAAAAATAAAAACGAATCTCTGCAGACCATTCAGTGTAGCAAAGCACGTTGAGTACTTACAAATCATTGGTAGTGACCATATAATGCATACATATTTAAAGTTAGTCAGTGTCCAATTATGGTTGTCACCTTACTGGCAAGTTTCATAAGTCAGTATTGTTAGGTGTACATTGTTGAAGCAATCAGTCGATTCGTACTAACTCATTATATGGGGTCTCATTATGAATTATTGGAAAAATTGAACGTATGCCATATCCTTAGCACGCAAGTAATGAACATCGTATCATGCAACATGATAATAGATAATTGTACATATTGTGCGGGAAAATGCAAATACATCTTGTATGCTTTTAAGACACTTACTTGCAAGTGATCTTTTTTTTATTTTATGCACTGCATAGATAATGCAATTCTTGGAGCGGCGTTCCCATCTGCCATACCTCTGGGTTCTTTGGCCGTATATGTTAAACTTCTGATTCGCTTGGTGGAACAAAGAGGGATCCTCGTTATCTGTCGTTGTCCGACTGCCATAGCTATGTGTTCAGATTCCTTTGTTTGAAGTTTTCATCATAGTTAGTTGATATTTCTTGCTGCTAAGTTTTGTTTCTTCACGATTCACGTCACTTCAATTGAATGTACAGTAGTTACATAGCCGTATGTGCACAACTGTAGCAAATCCAAAAATTAAATTTTGTTTAAATTCTGTCATTTAGTCATATACAAATATTTTGTTTACTTGTAACTAACGTAACACGTTCCTAATTTGAGAAACAAACATGGCATGTCATATTCTATGATGCAGTTTGTCGTCAATATCATTGCAGCTATTTTACAGATTTGGAACTACTATTCCTGAAACCAATCATTTGCATTAATCAGTTAATTTGTATTTATAAACATATTGTAGTTTTGCTGATCGTTTCATCATGCAGTTTAAAATCGGAAATCAGTTCTGGTCTCACAATGAACCCCATTTGACCCTGACAAACAACAGAACAGATCTTCCATTCCTAGTCTCTCATTTTCGATTTTTGACACTGCTTTAAACTATAGGACCGTTTTCTGACTTTCTTCTACAACGTCTTCGACTTAACGTCTACAACTTTAGTAGTTCTCTCTTTGCGTCTTCTTTACAAAAGATAAGAAGAATCTACATGCGTTTTTCTTAATCAATATCGCACACGGGATTTATTAGGCATCTGTTTCCATTCGTAACCTTAAACAAAAACTATATAGTGTCCGAACACGCAGCTGCATCATCAAGATGAAACGCTAGGCATCCTCACATCCACTCCATTTGTATGTAGAGACTACGCACACTATATTAAACACTAGGCTTGCCAAACTCACGTTAGCAAACCATGGCATATATTTTCTTAACTGTTTTTATTTAATTCCTTACAAGTTTCCCTATATTTCTACATAGTTTCCATAATTGTTTAAATATTTGTCACAACGTTCTACAAACTCCGGTATACCTACGTCATAGACCTCTGTTGTCTGTGAGGATAACCATCCTTTAACCGCTTCTTTCATCAGTTATTGCGAAGCGCTTGTCACAGAGGAACTTAGATAGCGGAAGCGGAACAAGTGAAAATCGCACGGCTCCAAGCCTGGACTGAACAGTGGCTTGACCGTCTGTTCCCATCCAAAGTATTTGATCAGAGTCTTGATGGAAATGAGCGTTTTGCGTCATTGGCTGGGAGGCCCCTTACGGGGCAGGTCCGGACGCCTTGGTGCAGGTCTTATTACATTCGACGCCACATTGGGCGACATGTGCGCCGGATGGGAATGAAATGATGATGAAGACAACACAATACCCAGTCCCTGAGAAGAGAAATACCAAGACCCAGCCGGGAATCGAATCCAGGCCCGTAGGACGGCAATCCGTCACCCCGACCACTCAGCTATCGGGGCGGACAGAGTCTTGACGTGAGTGACGGAATGGGGTCTGGCATTGTCACACAGCAACAAAACTCTAGACGTCAGATGTCCACGTCACTTATTCTGTATTGCACGTCTAACTTAGTCACGGTAGCGCAATAAACGGTTGCGTTTGTTGTTGTCCCTTACTGTATAAGCTCGATTAACAAGACTGACGTTTAAACTCTGTGGTCATATGAGAATCCCACATCTCGTCCCTTGTAACAATGTTCTCTAAAAATTGATCACCGTCCTTATAGCACCGAGTCAAAAAGTCAAGAGCACAAACCGTTTTTTCCATTTTGTGTTTCTCTAAAAGCGTCTTGGCAAATCAATACGTGCAAAATTTGGGAAACTGGTCCTTTCAGTGACAATTTTGTGCAAAGTTGTTCGACCTACAACTGTAAATTCGAATACTAAAGCTAAAATAGTGAATCTTCGCTCTTCACGAATCTTTTCGTCCACAACTTCGACCAAATCTTCTGAGATCACTGATGAGTCTGCCTGATCGCGGTTCAAGATGGATATTTCACCGTCCGTCCACGAAAGCTGACACCCATTTTCGCATTTTGCTGTCGCTCATCGCACTGGGGCTACGTACCTCACTTATCTGACGATGAGTTTCTGCTCCTGCATCATTTACGGCTGTCAAAACCGAGTCACTGATCGTATTTCACAGTCGTTGGGCTGATTAATTGTTTCAAACACTTTGAACTGACACTGTAGTCAGCACACTGCGACAATATCGATTCAAATGGCCTCGGTTGATGAGCAAGGCACTCTGGGAGTCGTTGCACAGACGCGTTTCAATATTAGAGAGAAATTTGATTAGGTACAGTGATTCGGACCTTGCTTTCTGAATAACCGTCGTACGTACAACCTACATTAAATTCTAGGCTTGCTTTATACACGACAACAGTGTGTAGAAGTCTAACGCCATCTCTCTTCTGTCCGAACAAGTCTTGGAAGTCCCAACGGTTCTGACCAACCGAGGTGTCATCCTCAGGCGTCACTAGATGTGGATATGGAGGGGCGTGTGGTCAGCACACTGCGCTCCCTGCCATTGTCAGTTTTCATGACCGGTGCCGCTACTTCTCAGTCAAGTAGCATCTCAGTTGGCCTCACAAGGGCTGAGTGCACACCGCTTGCCAACAGCCTCCGACGGCAGACTCCGACGGTCACCCATCAAAAGTGCCAGCTACGCCTGACAGCACTTAACTTCGGTGATGTGACGGGAACTGGTGCTACCACTATGACAAGGCCATTGACACATTTAACACTAGGCTTGCATCATTCACTTCAGCGGTGGACACGGACAAAACAAACCATCAACGTGAAACACTGTGCCGGGCAACTTCATGCCATTATTATGCAGAGAGTACCCACTCTACTTGCTTGTATACAAGATTATGCATGCCATACCCACCGGAGCAATTTATAAGAACCGTATGAGCTACCTACGTGAAATATGAAAATTGCATTAAACACAGGAGCATCGTGCACTGAGTACAATGTGCTGTCTATAATAAACACCCTCACTGCTTCATCAATATCGGCAACATGTAGAGAGTACATACGACAGCTGCACTGCAGCTAATCTTGACATAACTACCACAACAGAGTGTACGGACCATTACGTACTACTCTTGCCGTTTTCGCTTCAACAGCCTATAGAGACTATGTAGGCCATCTACACTAAAAATTTGGCTTGCCTTACCGACTCTAGCTGTGTGCGAAGACTGTACACTTTATCTACATTGATGGCTACATTTCTTACAGTCTCCCTATGTGTGTATACATACCCTATACGCCATCTTCATAAAAGCCTGAAGAGCAGAAACGTGACCAATTTCAGCCTTCCACTATTAGGGAAAATGTTTCACTTTCCGTATTAAACTACCTCTTCAGTCACCTGCTGTATCGGCACTTCGTCAGATAGCTACAACATCATCTTTCCTAGGTCTCTCATAAAATTAAGTACCAACAATCTGCTGCGTCTCCCGTCCTTGGCAACCATGACATGCTGACATGCCATTGGTATCACGTGCAGCCCTCCTTTTATCTCCACTTCACATTCTTTCTCAAGACCATTATAATAAACTTCTTTCCAGATGGTGAACTAATCCACGGGATTATCCTATTCCAAATGAAAGATTTTCTGCTTTATGCAAATCTATTCCTCTAATTCCTACAGACCACCAGTCCGTGCTTCCCTCTTACTTACTGCACACTGTTTTCCATAATCTCTTCAGTACCTTCTACATCACAATTCCTTACCTACAGCTACCAGGATTCCACAACAGAGCTATAGTCAAACAGCAGAGGCACACATGTCCAAATTATGTCTTCACACATATCATCTCTGTTTCTTCATCTCAAGCTTTATTTTTACATTTATTTCCTTTGTAAACAAACGGTTGGAGAGCTGAAACTTAGCCACTTAGAAGAGTACACAGGGTCCACGTGAGAAAATTTTGAAGATTTTCAGGAATATTTTCTGTGCACTGTGTAGCAACAGTGAAAAAAATCTGTAATATACAACCACAAAAAGTATAGCACAAAACACTTGACAACGCAACAGTCCTAAGACAGACACAAAAGTATTGCGATGGTGTTGCCGCCGCTACGGATGACCTCAGCATAACGTTATGCCACTCTTCTCTTACAAGTGAACCCATCCACTAGGTGCACATTGGTCAGCTCTTCATCAGTAAATGTGTCCACATTGCTGTGTAGCACTTTTAATGTACAACTAACAAACAAAATTCCGTCCGAACAGACCTTCAAGGCCCCATGGCACCGACCGACCGCCGTGTCATCCTGCGCCTCCTCTGCCCAAAGGCGTCACTGAACGCGGATATGGAGGAGCTTGTGGTCAGCACATCACCCTCCCGGCTGTTCTCAGTTTTAATGACCGGAGCCGCTACTCAATCAAGTACTCCCGCATCTGACCTCAAAAGGGCTTAGTGGACCCCACTCGTCAACAATGCCCGGCACACCCGGACAGTCTCCCATCCGAGCGCTAGCCAATTGTGACAGCGCCTAACTTCGGTGATCTGACGGTAATAGGTATTATCACTGCGGCAAGGCAGATGGCAATGTACAGCTAACACTGCCGGAGAAATAAAATCGGCACAGAACCGAGCAGTACTGTGTGCAAGTTTGAGACCAAGGAGTAGATTTTGCATTACTGTTGTCATACAGTTTTGAACATGGCTGTCTTCCAGCAACCGTGTATGGGTTTCAATGGAAAAATAACACAGCCACTCGGTTGCAAATAATTTTTTGATACGTTGACCCAGGTTTCGACACCTCTAAGGATATCTTCCGTTGCATCTTGCCCATTCGTCACCTATAATGTGCCTAAGGGATGCTGCGTTTTCGGGATGCTATACAACAATTCACGCAAGTAACATTAGTAGCTTTATTTCTAGAAAGCAGATTGACAATACTTAACTTTTTATTTACAGTAAATGTCGCAAGCGTGGGGCGACATGTAAACAGTAATATGATCTTCGCTATAGACAAAGTCCAAGTAAGCACTTGATACGGATCACTACAATCTGTTCTGCGAGTGCCGGTCTACAACCGTCCGCTAATGTCCGTTGCTGAGCCCATCTGAGCACTAATGTCCGGTCGAGGCTGGCAGGAGCGGCTCTTATACACTACTGGCCATTAAAATTGCTACACCATGAAGATGACGTGCTACAGACGCGAAATTTAGCCGACAGGAAGAAGATGCTGTGATACGCAAATGATTAGCTTCTCAGAGCATTCACACAAGGTTGGCGCCGGTGGCGACACCTACAACGTGCTGACATGAGGAAAGTTTCCAACCGATTTCTCATACACAAACAGCAGTTGACCGGCGTTGCCTGATGAAACGTTGTTGTGATGCCTCGTGTAAGGAGGAGAAATGCGTACAATCACGTTTCCGACTTTGGTAAAGGTCGGATTGTAGCCTATCACGATTGCGGCTTATCGTATCGCGACATTGCTTCTCGCGTTGGTCGAGATCCAATGACTGTTAGCAGAATATGGAATCGGTGGGTTCAGGAGGGTAATACGGAACGCCGTGCTGAATCCAAACGGCCTCGTATCATTAGCAGTCGAGATGACAGGCATCTTATCCGCATGGCTGTAACGTATCGTGCAGCCACGTCTCGATCCCTGAGTCAACAGATGGCGACGTTTGCAAGACAACAACCATCTGCACGAACAGTTCGACGACGTTTGCAGCAGCATGGACTATCAGCTCGGAGACCATGGCTGCAGTTACCCTCGACGCTGCATCACAGACAGGAGCGCCTGCGATGGTGTACTCAACGACGAACCTGAGTGCACGAATGGCAAAACATTTTTTCGGATGAATCCAGGTTCTGTTTACAGCATCATGATGGTCGCATCCGTGTTTGGCGACATCGCGGTGAACGCACATTTGAAGCATGTATTCGTCACCGCCATGCTGGCGTATCACCCGGCTTGATGGTATGGGGTGCCATTGGTTACACGTCTCGTTCACCTCTTGTTCGCATTGACGGCACTTTAAACAGTGGACGTTACATTTCAGATGTGTTACGACCCGTGGCTCTACCCTTCATTTGATCCCTGCGAAACCCTACATTTCGGCAGGATAATGCACGACCGCATGTTGCAGGTCCTGTACGGGCCTTTCTGGATACAAAAAAATGTTCGACTGCTGCCCTGGCCAGCACATTCTCCAGATCTCTCACCAACTGAAAACGTCTGGTCAATGGTGGCCGAGCAACTGGCTCGTCACAATACGCCAGTCACTACTCTTGATGAACTGTGGTATCGTGTTGAAGCTGCATGGGCAGCTGTACCTGTACACGCCTTCCAAGCTCTGTTTGGCTCATGCCCAGGCGTATCACGGCCGTTATTACGGCCAGAGGTGGTTGTTGTGGGTACTGATTTCTCAGGATGTATGCACCCAAATTGCGTGAAAATGTAATCACATGCCAGTTCTAGTATAATATATTTATCCAATGAATACCTGTTTATCATCTGCATTTCTTCTTGGCGTAGCTATTTTAATGGCCAGTAGTGTATTCGCTTCTTGCGCGGCGGGCTCCTTGTCAGCGGGCTATTTATTGGCTGATGCCTGCTCACCGCCTTCGCTGTTCCTCCGTTCATTCTCTTCGCTCCGGCGCTTGTAGTTACGCCAGAACATCTTCGTCAGAAAGAAATTGTAATAACTGTATAGTTACATCGCGTGAAGGCAATAGTGAAAGTTTCGAGCGGGCATGCTCAAGCCAAAAATTAAAAATTTTCCAGCCTTTGGTACATATACTTCGCAACCCCCAAAGACTAGAACATTTTTAATTTTTAATTTTTAGCTTGAGCATGCCTGCTCGAAACTTTGACTATTGCCTTCTTGTAATGTAGCTTTACAGTTGTTGAAATTTCATTCTGATTAAGATATCGTTAGAGTTGTCGAAACTTAGGTCAATGTATTAAAAAATTATCTGCATCCGATTGGCCACGTTATTTCTCCTTTGATTACTGTCGTCAGTAGCAAATAGAGTGCCTAATAAACGGCCCTCACTTGCACAGACAGCAGTTTAGGGGAGAGGACAACGATAGTGGTGCGGACTCCCTCATTAACGGTAGGAGATGTGCATCCTCAAAGGTGAAGACTATGCACAAACGTATTTTTGTATAACTTGGAAGTTACAGCTATGGGGACTGAAAACAAATATATCAACACGACTAATAGTTCGACAAACAGAGACATTCAAAGTCAATAGTTTCTTACTAGAGTACCGGAAATAAAATAGTCGCGTTATAAATGTGTGGGAAATCTTATTGGACTTAACTGCTAAGGTCATCAGTCCCTAAGCTTACACACTACTTAACCTAAATTATCCTAAGGACAAACACATACACCCATGCCCGAGGGAGGACTCGAACCTCCGCGTTATAAATGATCAATCAAACCAAATCAAATCCAATCATGGAATATCAGAAGGAAACCTGAAAAAAAACAGGTAAAAAATGTAGTGTAGCAGATAGCCTCACTTTTTACGGTACTGACAATATAAAATAAAGAACACGTCGTGTGGAAATTGTCAGTCCCCTGACACCTACTTGATAAATACTACCTAAATATAAAATTATCTTTTCCTACTGCAGCGTCTTTCCAGCATCAGTGAAGCCTTTGGAAATATTTGTAGTTATGGTTTCCCCTCCTTCTTTATTCTTAGTTTCGTACTTACTTTCACTTGTTGCTCGGCGTCACACACACCGCCTATTTGGTTATGGTGGATCTTTTTTAGTCTCTTGAACACTGCGTCTGTCCTTTGAGCTTGGAGCAATTGGCCACCAGCAATCCCTGCGTCCACAGGCACTGTTGTCCACGTTCGCCTCTTGAAGGTGGGCTACATCTTTTAGTGTTTCTCCTTTTTTGTTGCAATAGATTCTTACATCATAATGAAATTTTCGCTTTGCAGTTGAATGTGCGCTGATATGATACTTCCCTGGCGGATTAAAACTATGTACATGGGCATTCGAACTCGGGACAGAGCAAATGTGCCGGAGTTCAAGTCTTAGTCTGGCACATGGTTTTAATCTGCCAGGAAAGTTTCAGATTTTTATGCATTTAAAATAAAATAGAAGTTTCGGGCAATGGTAATATAAATAAATTGTTTGATGATTTAGAAGAAAGAACTGAAGATGGGATAGGTAACAGACGTTAGAGACACCACCTTGGTGCCTGGGGATGAATACCTCGATATCTGCCGTCGAGCCGTTGACCCTAGCACCATATGTATGTTTACGTGTTGGTGGTAGCGTCCGGTCACGAAAACTGATAAGAGTCGGGAGAAGGATGCGACGGTCCGTCGGTACCTTTGGGCCTTCCGAAGCCTTTTCGGCCAGAGGTTAGGTGTAGATAGTGGTAGAACAACTGGATTAAGCTAGATCCAGTTTGTTAGGTATAATACAAGTAGTGTTTGTAGTGGCTTAGGAGACAACAAACCGGCACTGTTTACAATACTATCTTATGTTCGGTTCTGATCGATATTTATTTATCCCACGAGGAATGTAGTTGGCGTCTATGTGCCTGGAACTCATAGTCAGTTAATATTTCTCCTTCTCCTTCTTCATCCACTGTGTGTTCTATCGTTTTGTGTATCTCGACCTGCCTTCTTTATCGCCTAGTACCTATTCATTGTAAGTTGTTTTAAACGTTTTAATTTGCTAATTTATTTATATCATCCACTGGATGGCCAACGCCTTTTAGCAGTGGTAACACCAGTACCCGTCAGATCGAAGAGCTGTCGGCCTTTGGTAGCTCTTGGACGAGCCTGCCGAACACTGATGACAAGCAGGGAGCACACAGCCCTTGTGGAGCCAACTGGGCAGCTACTTGACTGAGAAGTAGCAGCTGTGGTCATGGAAACTGATAATGGCCGGAGAGCGGTGTGCTGACAACATGCCCCTCCATATCCGCATCCATTGACGCCCATCGGCTGAGGATGACACAGCGTTCGGTCGGCACCGTTGTCTCCTGGTGTTCCTAATCCCCAACACATGTGCAATTTGGAGTCCGACTTAGACACACGAGTTTTAAGTGCGTAGGTTAAGAGGTGCACTATACCGTAGCTACGATCGGAACGTTTCAGTCTTAATCTTTCCGAGATGGGGAAAATGTATTGACTGTTGGTACCTTATCTCTGATCTCCTATTCATCTTGCAACGTCTCGATTCACCAAAGTTGGTGCTTGTTGTCACAAGCTACACTGGTTATAAGTCTAACCTGGTCTAGTACATCCATCTTTAACCAGCACGTTGCAGTCCGATATCTGATAGCAATATCAGTCGGGTTTATTCCACAAACTACAGATAGCGCTACCGCTGAAGTGGCGCCAAACGCCTCCGACAGTCTAAGCAGGACACTCCTTTCCCCTTGTCTAAAATACGTTCTGCTTGGGTGGAAAGTTAATCGTGTGTCCATGTACTGAATTTAAGTCAAAGTACTGATTCGAAGAGTGTACAACAGTATGTTTATGTAACTAGTAGAGATGGTCTGTATTCCCCAGTTTATGTAGTTTTTTCTGCTTCATCTGTAGCCTATTTCTTTTGTTCACGAAAATTTTAAACTTTCATTGATGTATGCTCCCAGATAACGTGTAACGTCTGCTTTTTCTTTGTGTCTCCAATTTTTACCGAAGGGTCCCTTCTCAGTAGATCCTTCGGTAGCGTGCACTAATGTTTGATTGTATTTAGAGTGCCACTGGTTTTCTCTTGTAGCTGGACACTGTTGTTTGTAGAGGCTGCTACTACTACTACTACTACTACTACTACTAGATAATGTGCATGTACGACTATTCCATCCGTCCTGCATACATCATCCACTAGGTACACGATAGGTTCGACAGTTATGTTCCAAAAGGTGGATGCAGAGATCGACATGTAAGGGAAATTACTTTCCAACTGCCCACCTGTCATTCTACCATACATGGTCTGTGGTACCTCCAAAACACATTGCATGACAAAAGAGGTTGTCGAAAGCATCTCAACCATTTATCAGATGGGATTGGCATACTTCTGTTGTATGTTT